>NC_081290.1:217424989-222424989 GCF_030435805.1 Mustela lutreola
CTCTCATGTGCTCTATGTCTCTCTCTCGTTCACTGTAAAATAAGTAAATATGTAAAATCTTAAAAAAAAAAAAAACCTTTTGATTGAAAAACTGGTTTCTGTTTAATAGCTACCCCTGATAAAGTACAGGACCTTGAATTCCATATACCAGTTTGGCACTTCTTTTGGACTAGATGCATAATGACAGCTAGCTTTAAAGGATGGTGAGAAATAGAATTTTTTATTCTGGATGGCCATTGAACACAGTGAAAACTCATGGATCTTGTTCTATGAGAGAATACAGTAAAAATTAAAGAACAATAAGTGTTACCTGTGAGTGTGTTCTTTGATTACCCAAATACATTTGTGTATACTCCCTTGTACATGGGGAACATACCTCATTTGAGAGACAGTCTCAAAGACCCATCCAGTGACTGTATTTGGCATGAAGGTTATAAGTACTTACCTATATCAGGTCTAGCTGTAGTTCTGGATGATCTAGTGCCCATTACGTACCCACAATGCAACACTAAAATAAGAACAGTGCAACCAGAGTAAAATGACCATCAAACATGTCAAATTCCTGGTCATTGAATTGCTCAGTTTTCCCCTTTTATACTTTAAATGTCTGAGAGTATATCATGATGTCCCTTATTTCATTCCTGATATGGGTACTTATATCTTTTTTCTTTTTTGGTTACTAGCCTGACTAAAGCTTTATTCTTTTTTTTTTCCAGTTATGCAGTTTTTGATAAATTGTTTTTTTTTTTTCTGTTGCTTTTCTATTTTCAGTTTCAATGATTTCTTCTCATAACTCTTTTTTTTCTACTTGGTTTGGATTAACTATTTCTTAAGTTGGAATTTAGGTTACCAATTTAAAATCTATTCTTTTATTAGATAAGCATTTAATGCTATAGCTTTCTCTCTAAAAACTTATTTATATGCATCTTACAAATTTTGTTTTGTCTTTATTTATTCATTCAGTCTAACTTCTTTTACTTTGAGAGTTCCACGTTGACCCTTGACATTATTTAAAGGTGTGGGGTTTTTTTTTTTTTCAGCATTACTTACAGCAGTCAAATTATGGAAGCAGCCTAAGTATCAATGGCTAGATGAGAGGGTAAAGATGTGGTACACACACGCACACGCACACTGAAATATTACTCAGCCATCAAAAGAATGGAATCTTGCCATTTGTGACAATATGGATGGGTCTAGGGAATATAATGTTAAGCAAAATAAGCCAGTCAGAGAAAGACAAATGCCATATGATGTCACTCATATGTGGAATTTAAGAAACCAAACAAAGGGGGAATGAAGACAAGCCAAAAAATAGTTAGAGAGAACAAACTGATGGTTACCAGAAGGGTGGTGGGTTGTGGTGGGGGTGGGTGAAATAGATGAAGTGGATTAAGAATACACTTCTCTTGGGGCGCCTGTGTGGCGCATTCAGTTAAATGTCTGCCTTCAGCTCAGGTAATGGTCCCAGAGTCCTGGGATCCAGCTTTGCATTGGGCTCCTTGCTCAGCAGTGACCCTGCTTCTCCCTCTCCCTCTTCCTCTGCTCATTCACGTTCTCTCTCTCTCTCTAATAAATGAAATTAAAAAAAAAAAAGAAGTGCTTTTTTTTAAAAATTAATACACTTACCTTGATGAGCACTGAGTAATGTATAGGATTGTTGAACTGCTATATTATGTACCTGAAACAACTGTAACACTGTATGTTAATTACCCAAAGCTTAAAATAAAGGTGTGTTGTTTAGTTTTCAAATATTTGAGGATTTTCCAGATATCTTTCTGTATTTCATTTCTAGTTAAATTCACTGTGGCACAAGAATACACTTTGTTTCATTTTTCCTTTTATAAAATTTAAAGTTTATTGAATTTCTCAGTATGTACTCTGACTTGGTGAATGTCATATGTGTGCTTGAGAACAGTGTGTTGTATTCTGCTGTTTGGGGCTAGAATACTCTACAGTATGTCAAGTTGGTTCCTAATGTTTTTGAGGTATTCTATAAGCATCCTAATTTTTTGCCTACTTGTTCTTTAAATTAGTGAATAGAATATTAAAGTTTTCAACTACAATTGTAGATTTGTCTATTTCTCTTTTCTGTTCTAATAGTTTCTGATTTACATATTCTGAATCTATGTTGTTCATTGCATATACAAATAAGAATTTTTGTGTCTTCCAAGCAAAATTATGTGATTTCTTATTTCCGATAATATTCCTACTTCTGAGATCTACTTTATCTGGTATTAATAATGAATAATGCCACCCCCACTTTCTTTTGGTTAGGGTTTCTTTATTACATCTCTTTCCATCTTTTTACCTTTATCATTTATAAGGTTTTATATTTAAAATGAGGTTCTTGTAGATAACATATAGCCATATGTCTTAGACTTTTATGCAATTTGACAATCTTTTGAACAGTATGTTTAATACATTCACACTTAATGCTGTTATTGATATGGTAGGATTAAAATCTATGAACTGCTAGGTATTTTGTATTTGCTCCATCTGAGTTTTGCTTCATTTTTCTTCTTTTTCTGACTACTTTGGTTAACCATGCATTTTAAAAGGAAATTTTCAGTTTGTTTTCTTTCTTTCTTTTTTTTTTTTTTAAAGATTTTATTTATTTATTTGACAGAAAGAGATCACAAGTAGACAGAGAGGCAGGCAGAGAGAGAGAGAGAGAGAGAAGCAGGCTCCCTGCTGAGCAGAGAGCCAGATGCAGGGCTTGATGCAGGGCTCAATCCCAGGACCCTGAGATCATGACCTGAGCCAAGGGCAGCAGCTTAACCCACTGAGCCACCCAGGCACCCCTTCAGTTTGTTTTCTTAAAGTACTTTTAACATGTTACTCCATTATCTTCCAGCGTGCATAATTTCAGAAGAGATATGTGTAATTCTTAGTATTGTTGCACTGTATACAATTCGACTTCTTTCCTTGGTGACCATGAAGAAATTATCTTTGTCTTCAGTTTACAGCAGCTTGAATATGATGTGCTTAGAGCTGGTATTTATCCTGCTTTTTGTTCTGAGCTTCTTGAATCAGTAATTTGTTGTCCGTCAATAATTTTAGAAAATGATTATGCTTCACTTATCTCTGCATTTGTAGATTGGGAGCCATTGGTTGCCATGTAACAACAGCACTTTGAAGAGGTCAAAAAACTTGTGAACTGGATGTTTGCCCAGCATATTTTTATTGTTAGATTGGGAGTGGTGTACATTCTAGCTCCCTACTTCCCTGAGAAAAATGTGGCTTTACTATGGTATTAAGTCTGGAAAATCTGGCCTTCTTTTTAATCCTTTATAAATCCTGTCTATCCCACTGTTTCTCAAAATCATGGCAGCTATCTTCGAGTCATTGGAAACAACAGGTTTAAATGGGAAGATAATTTGATTTTTGCTACCGCAGTAGCTCCAGTGTCTGGCTAACATTTTTTAATTAAAAAGGTTTGGTGTCACATCCTTTCTTCCAGCTAAGATGCTTCTTTTGAAGCCTGTTTCTGTTTCAATCTAAGGTTTAAAAAATCAATTAACTTTTCCAAGCTGTAAGGCCACAAACTACCAAATTCTCTATCAGTTTATATTTCAAGCTGCATATAGAGAGGGTACTTATTACTTAGCTTATTTGTATAGTCTTCACTCTGAGCAAACTCCGTACTTCCAGTCCAATGTCCTCCATCTCTTCTGAGCCCTTACTAAAATATTAAGGAAGGACCCGATATATACCAATATTCTGAATATTTCTGTTCATTTCCTCTTGAGCATTGACTCTCTCTTAGGAAGTGGTCTTCTTTTTAAATATTATGACAAGTTTTACAACTATTTACCACAATATACTAAGAGTTGTCAGCTTTCCAGGGTGCATTACCTGGATCTTCACAGCTGACTCTGTTTCCTCAAAGACAATGTCATATATTTAATATTCTGCTAAAGAAGCATCCCATTTTAAGGTACCAAATTCTAAATTGTTTCAGTATAGGTTCATATACTATTAAAAATGTGAACAATTAACTAAAAGTGTCTTAAACACAGAGAGAGGGTAAAAGCCCAAGCTAGAAAATATTCAAAAGCCTGAAGTCATCAGGGCTCTGAATTTTTCTATCCTGTTATTTATTCTGCCATATCTAGCAGGTTGATTTTATCTTCATGATCCAAGGTGGTTCAATATTATAATGGTATTCCAGCCAAAAGAAATATAAAAGAGAAAGATATTATGTTAAATTTAAAACATAATATGCATATTGCATACATTATTCATGTTCATACTCAATCATCAAAACTTGTGGCAATATTTAACTACAAGAGAGGCTGGAAAATGTAAGTTGATTTTAGGTAACTATTTGCCTTGCTACTAATTAGTGGTTTCATTAGTATCACAGAGAATGGTGTAATGAATATTAGAGAATGGCTGACAATTTGCTATATGTATCCCATTATTTAATTCAAATTTGCATTTATTTTGCCATTTCTCATTGTCTGAAATAACTGTTTCTTGTTTTCTAACTTGCCAACTCATGTTTCTTTTGAAACTGCATTTGTATGTCACCTACTTTGAGAATTTTTTATTGAACCATCTATACAACAAAGATATTTTCTCCTCTGCCACACAGTACTTTTCCAGATTCTTGAACTTCTTTAAACTCAAGGCAGAGACTATGCTTCATTCATTTTGGTTTTCTATGTGTCTAACAAGGATGTGTTACAATGTAATGGCTTGATAACAGTGAATGTATTTTTAATTATTAGGTAAATATGTGAGTTAATGTATAGATGGATTAGGAATGAGTAAGTTGCTAAATGAATGAGTGACTAACTGAATAAATGGAGTGATTTTCTAGGGATCAACATTCAGATGGCTGAGGGAATTAATAAATGAGTTAGGGAATCATTGGATAGGTGAGTAGATTGATGAATGAATGGATTGCTTAGTTTGTACATACATGGTTAAATGAATGGCTGGGTAAGTGAGTGAAGGAATGGATGACATGGTGAGTGGATGGATGGATCAAAAGGTGGATGAATGAGTGGATAAGGGATAAGTGTATGAATAAAAGGGAAGGGAGATGAATTGATGAATCATTAAAGTAATGGACAATGGATGCATAAATGTTTGGTGAATGAATGGTGAGTGTATATATATACATATATATAATATATTTAAAAATACATATATATTTAAATTGATACTTTTGCCACACTGCATCAGTTTAGGATATAGAAAAATATAGACTTTTTAAGATTTTATTTATTTATTTGACAGAGAGAGACATAGCAAGAGAGGGAACACAAGCAGGAGGAGTGGGAGAGGGAGAAGTAGGTTTCCTGTTGAGCAGGGGGTGATGTGTGGCTCAATCCCAGGACCCCAAAATCATGACCTGAGCCAGCGGTAGACGCTTAATGACTGAGCCACCCAGGAAGCCCACAAAGTCTAGATTTTTATCACATCATTGCCATTTTTCTCTGATTTTCCCAAATTATTTAAACTCTGTACATCTCAATTTTTTCATCTCTAAAATCAAATCATAATAATATCTTGCAATTTTTTGTAGGGGTAAAATAAGGCATTATATAATGTGACTGGTACCATTCATCCCTCCATAAACCATAATTGTTACTGTAATCACCATCATCATCAAATACTCAGCCAACTCTTATTTTCTGTGCAGCATTTGGCTGATCCCTGGATGTATACAGAAATATGTTCATTTTTGTGGCTCTCTGCCTTCTAGGATCTTCCAGCTACTGTGGGTAGATAGGACATATGTATTAAAGAATAACCACCATTAATAAAAGGAATATTCAGTGCCAGATGACAGATTTATTAGGAACTGAAAAAAAAAAGAGAGATCGTGAAAAGTCAAGCAAATCTTGGAATGTTATGTTGGAAATATGGGAGGTAGAAAGAAGGAAGATAAAATTAACAGAGAAAAGATAATAACATCTTGTCTACACTTCTTATTAAATGGCAAATTATCTGAAAAATCTAAAAGTAAAAATGTGTAAGTAGCAAAAAGTCTGTTTTACTGTGAAATAGAAAATGAGGTCTCAGAACACCCAAACGAATGGCCCAAGGACAGACAGTGACTTTGACCCTGGCACAATTGCAAATGGCAGCCCAGTTCTTGGCTGCTGTGTCTCTTTGGATTTGCCAGTATTCTTAAAATAAGCAAAATGTCTCTTAAAAATGATGTAACAGTTCTCTGAGGACAACCTGGCTGAATTATTTTGACTTAAACAAAAAAGCAAATCACGGGGGACAGCTGAGCTGTTTGAACATTGCGCCCACTTGTTTATCTGCCTGTCTGCTCAGAACAATATTCTGAAACAGTGATTGATTCATTTATGCTGCCCGGTCTCAGGGTTCTCCTTTCACCCCACCTGGCTCTGGTCAAGCCTTCTAGACTGACTTGACTTGATTTATATATTTAGGTTATTCCTGAAGAAATTACCACCCAGAGATCCAGGGGTTCCTGAGCAAGTATAAATCAAAGTTTTAGGGTTAAAATTTAGCAGCTATTTTAAGCTCTGAAGTCTAACACAATCGGGTTCAAATCTAAACTCTGACAACTGTTAGCTGGGTGTCCATTAGTATATATTGTCTAATATCTCTGAGCCTTGTTAGCATCCTTATTAGTATCCTAGAATTCCAGTATCTGTTGACTCATTTACTGTGATGAGTCTAGGATTTGTGTTTTTGTTCTTCTTTTTGTTCTGTGCAACAAATAGAAATAATAGGTGACTTTACCAGAATCACTTGAGGCTTATTATTTATACTAACCACGGTCCTATAGGTTCATTTGGTTTCAGATCTATCCTCTAATTCTGTTGAACCCTTTACTCTTGTTTTTGTCCCGTGCTATCAAATACAACATTTGACATTATTGGGCCATCAATAGTAATGAAGAATGCAGGATAAATCAACAAAAACATCTTCATCTTTCATATTTTCCTGCGTGTATGAGAACTCCTGGATATTGTTTGCCAAATCTCTCTGCTTCCACATTTGCTCTGCTACTTCTATTCTCACCACACAGTGTGATCCTTTTACACTAAAAATTAGTTCTGTTGCATGAAGCATTAGTCAGAAATCAACTTGTTAACAGTGAATCCTCCTTCCTAGAAAACTTTGTTTTCATCTATAAAGAGTGGTTTACAATATCAATCTTAAGAAGTCTATAACTCCCTTTTAATATTTAGTAATATTCTTTTTTAAAATCAAAATTGTATGTATTTGAGATGTACAACATGATATAGACATGATTAATATAATCTGGCTAATTAACATATATCCATACACAGTAACCTCTTTTTTGTGATAAGAATACCAGAAATCTATTCCTTTAGCAAAACACAGTTGCAATTATGTAACAATATTCTCAACTCTAGTGAGAATTAAGTAAGCTTATATGAAGTATTTAGAATACTGCCTGACACTTAGTAATTATTAAAAGTGTTAATTATTGGATAATGTCTCTGCCTTGCTTATAACCTTTTAGTAGCTCCCGAACTGATTCTTAGTAACTGCAAATTGATCAATGCATTATCCTGATCTCCATGACTTCTCTGACCTCAAGACTTTACTTTACCCATGCCCTCAGTTTGTTCTAGGCAAATGGATTACTTGTTCTTCCTCAAAAACTCCAAGTACAAGTCATCCTCAGGTCCTTTGGACATGAAGTTCCCTCTTCGTACAGTGTGCTTTCTCCCAGTAGTCTGCATTGTGGGTCTTGCTCTCCCACCTCATCCAGATGTGTACTCAACCATCATCTTAATCAGTGAAACTTTTGTTGAACTCCATATTTTTTTATTAAGTTTTCATTTTAATTCCAATATAGTTAACATACAGTGTAAAATTAGTCTCAGGTATACAACTTAGTTATTCTACATTTCCAAACACCATCCTGTGCTCATCACAACAAGTGCCCTCCTTAATCCCCATCACTGTTTCACCCATTCTCCTACCCTCCTCCCCTTTGGTAACCATCAGTCTGTTCTAATAAAGAATCTGTTTTTTGAGTTTTTTTTTTACCCCTTTGTTTGGTTTCTTGAATTCCACATGTAAGTGAAATCATTGACTGACTTATTTTGCTTAGCATTTTACTCTCTAGCCCCATCCATACTGTTGCAAATGGTAAGATTTCATTCTTTTTTATGGCAGAATAATATTTCATAAAATAATGAAATACTATATATACATACCACATCTTCATTAACTTATCTAGCTTATCTATCCATGGGCATTTCCATAATTTGGTTATTATAGATAACACTACTATAAACATAGGGGTGCATGTGTCTCTTTGAATTAGTGTTTTTGTGTTTTGAGTATTGTAAATTTAGTTGAAAATTTCTTCCTTATGGAAAATAAGAGATGAAAATTTTTCCAAGTTTTAACTGTATATTTTTATCCAGTTAAAAAGGCTAGTGACTTTAATGATTTATTCCTCCCTATCTCATCTAAGCATAAATTTAGTAGTATGATTAATACCAAAGCACTGACATCACATTTCCTTCTTCTTGGCTGGGCAGTGGTTCTAACTCAGAGTTCTCTGGCTCTGGCTGACTCAACCAAGGTCAATAACTCAGCAGTCTCCCAAATCAGAGATGAAACAGTGTGTGTTTGTGTTAATGTTTGTGTGTGTACATGTGCAGGTATGGGGGAGTGTGGTCTTTTGGTGTGTTCCCAAAATAGAACATCTCAAAACTTTAAAAGAACTATAGTTTTGAGATAAACAGTTTATCAGTTCAGACCTGTAAAACTTTGTATACTCTAAGATTTCATATTCTAAAAATAAATTTTGATATTTAAATGCATACAAAAATAAAATTATATAAGGGAAGTTAGAGAGGAGAAGGGAGTTGAGGGAAATTGGAAGGGGAGGTGAACCATGAGAGACTATGGACTCTGAAAAACAATCTGAGGGTTTTGAAGGGGCGGGGGAGGGTGGGAGGTTGGGGGAACCAGGTGGTGGGTATTGGAGAGGGCATGGATTGCATGGAGCACTGGGTGTGGTACAAAAGCAATGAATACTGTTACGCTGAAAATAAATTTAAAAAAATTAAAAAATAAAATAAAATTATGAATAACATTTTCTATAAATAACGTTCAATAAATATCAAGAAATTATTTCTATAAATAACATATTTCTATGATAACATGTACATTGAAGTTAATTAAAAATTATATAATTTGAATATTAGTAAAATTTTATGAAATTTTATCAGTTTCTCAGACATATCTGTCTCTAATAGTCACTGATACTTTTCTGAATATATTTGTTTTATTATGATATCCCTATTTTTATTTTTTTCTACAAAATTGTTATAAACATGTTCAGACTTGCATTTTGAGTTAATAAGTTTTAATTGTTGGTACCTTCAACTGATCTTTTCTTAAAGAGCAACAATTACCAAAATATAGTATAAAAACTTCGAGAGGACTCAAAATCTTTTGCAGCACCCATGAAATCAAAACCACTTTTATATAAGACTAGCCAGTCATTTACCTTTTTTGCTCTCATTCTCTCATGAACGTCTGGTAGAGTTTTCCATAGACTTACTCACATGATATCACAACAGATTGACTGCAGAAGCAAATATGAAAATCCCAACTGCCTCCTATAAGTCAGATACTTTACAAAAATTGAAAAAAATAAAGCACCTCTATTCTCACTAAGAATTTTTCCATAGAAATGTCTACCAATTTCTATCAAAGTATTTATAGTAACATATAATGGGTTTATTATTTTAAGTAAAGTAATTTTTTTAAAATTTCTAATATGCTAAATATCAATATATATCACCCACAAAACAGAAGTCATTCTGGGTACTCAGTAATATACCTAGTAGACATCAAAAAATTCCAAATGAAAGATGTATTCAGTTATATTTTTATATTGAAATGTATAAATATTTAAGCATACATGGTTTTATAGTTATGGTCTCCCCCCCCTTTTTTAAGATTTTATTTATTTAACAGAGAGAGATCACAAGTAGGCAGAGAGGCAGGCAAGCAGAGAGGGGAAAGCAGGCTCCCTGCTGAGCAGAGGGCCTGATGTGGGCTAGATCCCAGGATTCTGGAATCATGACCTGAGCTGAAGGCAGAGGCTTTAAACCACTGAGCCACCCAGGTGCCCCGGTCTTTTCCCCTTTCTTAAGAATATTTTTTTGAGAAATATTTTTATAAGACAAAACTCATCAAATAAATTGTTTCTATGATTATTTTAATTACCTAAACAATTTAGATGCTGGAAAATTCTGTATCTTCTCAATTTCAATCCTTTGTGTTATAAATTTCCCAAATTAAAAAATAGGAGTCCGTAAAAAAATATTCTTTCCATAGAGGCACCTAGGGTGGCTCAGTTAGTTAGACATCCGACCCTTGATTTCGACTCCGGTCATGTTCTACCAGCGATAATCTCAGGGTTGTGAGATCCAGCTCTGCTTCAGGCTCAGTACTGAGAGTAGAGCCTGCTTAGGATTCTCTCCTTCTCCCTTTGCCCCTCACTCCCCTATGCACACTAATGCACGCATGTGTTTTCTCTTTCCCTCTAAAATTAAATCGTTAAATTAAATTAAATTAAATTCTTTCAATGGAAGATGTGGTATATATACACAATGGAATACTATGCAGCCATCAAAAGAAATGAAATCTTGCCATTTGCGACAACATGGATGGAACTAGAGCGTATCATGCTTAGCGAAATAAGTCAGGTGGAGAAAGACAACTATCATATGATCTCCCTGATATGAGGAAGTGGTGATGCAACATGGGGGCTTAAGTGGGTACGAGAAGAATAAATGAAAGAAGATGGGATTGGGAGGGAGACAAACCATAAGTGACTCTTAATCTCACAAAACAAACTGAGGGTTGTTGGGGGGAGGGGGTTTGGGAGAAGGGGGTGGTATTATGGACATTGGGGAGGGTATGTGTTTTGGTGAGTGCTGTGAAGTGTGTAAACCTGGTGATTCACAGACCTGTACCCCTGGGGATAAAAATATATGTTTATAAAAAATAAAAAAATTTATTAAAATTAAAATTAAAATTAAAAGGTTTGAAATAGTACAAAACATAATTATAGAATATAAGAATTAGAACACTATGCATAGTTTGAGCTTTCCTTCTAATCTGTTCTTTTTGCTTTAGTAGCATAAATTTAAATACTTTTTTTGATAAGCTTTGTTATCATTATGTGTAATTCTACCAAAATTTTTAAAAGATAATTTTTTGGGAACTCTATTAATTGAATAGTTTGATCACAGATTATGAACGGAAATCAAAATCCAACCAAAATGTATACAGCTGATTTACAAAATTCATTCACCATCAAGGAAGAAGATTAAGATTTATGTAAAGTTAGTTCTTCAAAAGCTGACACTTTTAAATTTTGCTTGATGGTAGATAGGACATACTTAAGCATGCTAAAGGTTATTTTTTAAATTATTCAATGTCTGCTCCATTACAAATACTTAAAATTTTAGCTACACTTTGTATGTTTGTGCTTTTGACAACTATAGATTCTACTTGGATTGATGTAATGTTAAAGCTTATTTTGATGCTCTTCTGAATTATGTTTATAGTGCAACAAATTGCAAATATATTACTGCTTCTTACTCTTCTTTGTATAGTAAGATGATTGTTTTTTTCATGATGCTGTGCTCCATCAAAATTTTTACTTTTATTGACATCATAAAAAGGTATTATAGAGGGCACAGATTGCATGGAGCACTGGGTGTGGTGCAAAAACAATGAATACTGTTATGCTGAAATAAATAAATACATACATACATACATACAAACAAGTCACTTTATTTTCAGTGCTTATCTTTTAAACTGAATTTGTGGTAGCATTCACAGTACTGCTAGATATTTCACTTTCAGTGGAAAGAACTTCCAAAACTTTATTCTGTAACCTGGAAGAGAAAAATAAAAAGCATCTAATGATGCTTCTATGAATTACATCTTAAACTGTTGAAGTTAATTGAGCTAACACTACCATTTTATTTCCTTTATTCACACAAGACAACTTGAAGTGAAAGTGGGCAAAATTAACACAGAGCACAGTTATTTGATCTTAATGAAAAGTCATGCAACTTCTGAATTGATATATGTGTTGCATTATTGTCTCAGGTGCAGTGTTCTTAAACTAATGACTAATCGTTGAAGCCGATGCTGACTTCCTCAGTTTTGTGTCATCAGGTTCATGTCAGTTATATGACTGTCATGTTAGATGGTAAGTGTTTAAAAATTGTTTGTATAAGGAAGTTCATATCATACATTAATTTTTATTAGTGGAACTTTCTGGAAATGGAAACATGTGACTTGTCACAAAACATGTACCTCTCATTTTTTAGATCATTGCTGTTGAAATAGTTCATTTACAAAATAAAATGTTACAATATAATTAAATGCATGCATAGTTGTAGATTTATCCCATTTGCAAATGACCAAACCACTGCAATAAAAGAGTTCATATTACTCCCAACAAGACTGGTTGCTTGACCTCTATTCACTGAACATATTTCATGTGTACCCAGCTTACTCATCTTCTACTTTCCCCCTGGTGCTACAGACCAGCTAATACACCAAATACCAAGAACATCAGAGACTTCTCTATAAAAGGCCTAGACCAGGAGTCACCTATCCCTGGCTACTCATGTCTGTTTTGTCAGCAAAAGTCCTGTATGCTATCCTTGAAAAAAATTATTGTCTGAAAAGTCAACAGAAGAGAAACTATTGTCTTTCATATTTAATCATCTGTTAAAGTGAAAACATTGTTAACTACACATCTATTTCATGCTTTACCAGATGAGATCATGGACAAAGGTAGAAGTAACAAAGGTACATCTATCAAAACCATCTCTACTTTTTTAATGCAGGGTTTTTTTCCAAACAAGAAAGATAGTTTGTTCTTTCTTATGCAGGTAAGAAAGGTACCTGTTCAAAGGTGGGTAGGTGACTCAAAGCAAGGAGCAGCTGTGCTCCTTGGGATTACTGCTGGATGCAGTTTGCATCTCCTGCTGCCCTATCGTCTCTTAGGGTGTTGCCTTCACCTATGGTTGAAGCTGGCTAAAGGTCACCATCCACATTTGAGCCTGAAGGAGAGGAAAAGGAAGACAGTGCAGGAAAAGGAGACAGTGCCAAAGCTTTACACATCATTTCTGCTTACATTCCACTTGAAAGAATATATAGTCTTGGCTACCTTTAGATGTGAATAAGATTGAGAAATAGAGGCTGGGAGTTGTAGGGAAACAACCAGACTCTTCAATACCAAAACTTATCAATGACATGAACTGTACTATCAAAAGGAAGAAGAGTCCTCACCAGCCCAGCCTCAGAAACAAATCGCATTAAATATTTTACATTATGCATAAATATGTCCAAGGGCCCCTACAATATTTTTCTTGAGGTTTAATGCTGTCATTAAAAATGATACAGTAGCATTTCTTTTGGAGTTTTCACTTTTTAGCAAACCAAGGACACCAGAACCACAAGGATAAACAAAGACAATTTGGGGAAAAACTGGGATACATGTTCCCTCTGGCTATTAAAGATGATAGTGGGAAAGAAACATATTTATTTAGCTCCTAATACATAGTTGTACTAGACCAGTTACTTTAAATTCACAGTTTACTTTGTTTTCTCAACAACCCAGGCATGTCCATATTATTATCCTCAATTTATATATGAATAAACTGAAAGGATAGATGACCTTCAAAAGAGATTGAAATATATTTATTATTGGTAATGGCAACTCAAGTATTTGTACGTCCATTTTTATTATAGCAAATGGGCAAAAAATAACTCACTGAGCAATGTACCTTCTTCTGCTGTGATATTATGGTGATATCTCAACCCCTGTTACCAATCATGACATCATATAAATTTCTTTATTTACTGAAGTACTGTTTTCTTTATTTACTGAAGTACAGTTCACTAATACAATACTGTATTAGTTTCAGGTGTACAATACAGTGATTCAGTAGTTCTATACATTATTCAGTGCTCATCAAGGTAAGGGTACTCTTAATCTTCTTCCCCTGTTTCACCCATCCCCCACCCACCTCCTCTCTGGAGACTACCAGTTTGTTCTCTGTATTTTAGAGTCTTTTTGTTTGTCTCTTTTTAGTTTGTTCATTTTTTTTTCTTAAATTCTACATATGAGTGAAATCATACTTGTCTGTCTCTCCTTGACTTACTTCACTTGGCATTATACCCCCAGAACCATCCGTATTGTTGCAAATGACAAAAGCTCATTTTTTATGGCTGAATAATATTCCTCTGTGTGCGTGCGTGCGTGTGTGTGTGTGTGTGTGTGTGTTACATCTTCTTTATTTATCTGATCCAGTAATTCCACTACTGGATATTTACCTAAAGAAAATGAAAACACTAATTTGAAAAGATATGTGCACCCTTCTGTTCATTGCAACATTATTGACAGTAGCCACGATATGGGACCAATCAGGACTTCATTTTGATTCTTCCTCATCCCTCCCTCCTCTCCAGCCATGACTTTCATAACTAATTCAAAGTCATATCATCCATGGTGTGGGGTAGTTGAAGTAACTTCCCAACTTGTTTTCTCACTGAAAACTTCAGCTCCTTAAAGTGTATGTTTTTTAGGCTATAGCCATAATGATCTTTGTAAAATGGAAATCCACTCAAAGCCTTCCTCTTCTGAATGTTTCTTGAATCTCTTTGCCATGATCTCTAGGTTCTTCTCCAGATGCCTTATGGTCGAGCCATCCTGTGGTGCTTCTAGATCTCTGAATATATTTCTCTGAGGATGTGTCTTTAATTTAAAATAGCCATCCCTTTCTAATAACGTCTTTAGGAAAATCCTTACTTATAGTTCAGGTCTTGCTTTCACCACTCCTCCCTCTGGGAAACCTTCCCCAGCTCACTCTGACAGCATGAGATCCTTGTTCTTTCACATGTGCACAGCAGACTCTGCATCCTTTGATCATAACACTCTTCATGTTGAATTGCTGTTAGTATTACTACTGATTACAAAGCACTCAATACATGCCAAACATTGAACGACGTACTGTACATCTTTATGCACATTGTGTCATTTAATTCTCAGAATAACCTGGTGAGTCATGTCCTTTTAGTGTCCCCCATTCTACAGATGAAGAGGCTCAAGAGAAGCAAAGGGGAAAACCCAAAGTTAAATGATCAGTTGCTCACGCCAGAAGATGAATGGAAGTCAAGGTACTTACGGTTGTGCTTTAAAGCTATTATGTAATTCTGCCTCTCCTATGGGACTGAGTACTTGAGAACAGGGACAATGTAATACTTATAATCAGTTTCCAGCTTAGCAGAATGTCTAGCATATGTGTTCTTAATGAGTATTTGTTGAATAAATGAATAAAATGCTTATCAAGTTATGGTAAAATATGTTTTATAGAATAATAACTGAGCAAGAAAATAATTCACTTAATTAGAATAAGTTTAATTATGATAAATGCCACCTATCACTAAGATTTATTTTATTCTCTGACTACTTAGAATCTTGTTAAGGGAGTTGCCTTCCGAGCGCTCTAGTTTTTCTGTGCAGAGACTGTGAAGGCGAAGTGTTAGGTGATTATTTATTCTGACAAAATTATCAGGCGGAGGGGATCCTGTGCCAATGTGTTACTCTAAGCTCTGTGCTTTCACATTCTCACTTAGGGATAGTATCAGGAGTAGCTGGAGTAGAGTTTGCATTTCCTTCTGAAGCTGTTTTGTGAAACTGATGGTTTAGAGTCAGTGTGACAAAAACAAGTGCTGTTTTCCCAACCTGATTAAAAAAAAACAAACAAACGTTAAAACTGGTGTTAAGAACTAAATTCATAAGCAGGTACTTTGGAGGGATTTGAATGGTCCTGACCTCAAGGTGCTTTTTGACTATTAACTAGAAACGTGGACTTTCAGACTGTGTACGACATGATGTCAAGGTCAGAATTGCTAAGAAAACACTGAGTGGGGAGTGATGACTTCTGATGGGAAAGAAGACTTCAGTGGGAGGGATCTGGTCTACGTACTGAAAATGCAAGACTTAGTGGGTGCAGGGCAGTGGGAACAGGGCTCCAAGAGATCACCGCGGTATAGGCAGAAAAGCAAGAAAGTTCAGGGAAATTTGGAAGAGGGAGAGGAACAGAGATTATTAGAGCACAGGGAAAATGTAAAGAAACTTGATAGGAAGAATATGGGTATTAAAGCTAATGAACCAGTAGAGGGTGGAGGAAGAGATGTGGCAGATTATATTGTACATGCTAGGGAAACACAGATTTAAACAAAATTGTAATAACATAATTATATATATGTATTACAGTTATGAAGCAGTAATATACATGGTATACAAAATGTACTGATTTTCAAGATAGAATATAAACATACATGCTTATCACTAACTTAGGGTTAAACCCAAATATTCAGCCTAAGATTTTTCTGAATCATCATTAATGCACAGATATAATCAATCTACAAAACCTAGGTTGAACCATTCAAAGTGTTTTGTATGGCACATTTTATTTTATTTTTTAAAAGATTTTATTTATCCATTTGACGGATCACAAGTAGACAGAGAGGCAGGCAGAGAGAGGAAGGGAAGCAGGCTCCCTTCTGAGCAGAGAGCCCGATGCAGGGCTTGATGTAGGGCTCGATCTCAGGACCCTCAGGGATTATGACCTGAGCCACTGAGCCACCCAGGTGCCCCTTGTATGGCACATTTTAAAAGATTTTCTCCATCCTGTCTATTCTTTAAGAATCCCAGCATTGCATATCTTCATAGGTATGTTATTGAACAAGTTACCTTATCTTAGCCTGAATTTATATCTGTGTAAAAACAATACACTGTTGCTTATTTGTTGACTTTTCATTGTTGTCATTGTTGTTAATGCACACTTACATTGTGAGGAAGGCCATCAATTGTTAATAAAATTTGTTCACATTATTTTGGGGAAACTTATTAAATGGGAAAGTATCTCCATGGATTCTGTTATTATGGAAAACATAATAGATAAAAAGAGTTCCTTCTTTTCTGTTAGATCTCGTTCTTTCAGCCTTTGCCTTACAACCTTCTTCCATTCACCCTTTCCAGTGTCTTCCTCACCATGCATTCATGCATGGCACTGGACAGCGAGGCTGGAAGGACCCCTACTGCAAGTCGACTGAGCTCTGGGCAGTGCTAACACTCTCTCCCAGGTGGTTGCAGGGCAGAGCAAGGAGGGACTGGCCAGGCCTGTGTTGTCCAGTATTGGAGCTACTAGCTACATGTGGCTATTTAAATTTAAATGAATTAAATTTAAACAAATGAAAATTCCTTAGTTTCAGCCACATTTCAGGTACTCAGTAGCTACAGATGTAAGACTGCTTTGATTAGGAGAGCCTTTCCAGCACTATAGAAAGTCCTCTTAGATAGTGTTGGATTCTCATGTAATATTAAGTTGTTAAATAATCTTCCGTCAACTATCTCTTCTCTCTGAGCCTCATTTTTCTTTATATAACATTATAATAAAAGTGATAACACTGGCTTTACTTGCCTGCAAGAGGATACAAAGAAATGTCAGCTAAAAACCTATTTTGACATTATGTTAACAAGTTACATAGTGTAACAAGTGTCAGTTGTCACTTTGGGAGTCTCATTTTGGGATTCTCATGATGTTAATGGCAGAGTTTTGAATCCTGCACTGATTTTCCTTTAGGTCTGCATGGTTACATCTCAAATGGACCATTTTGGACACAGTTAATATAGACAGTGTCAACATGATTTCCTATTGTGCTTTCTTCAGTCTTCACTGGGGAGGAAAGCATTCAGACCAGGGACTTGTACTTAGCGTTGGATGAGACTGCTCAGAAACGGCCAGAATGTGAAACTAAGTCTGGAAGTTGACCAGCATGTTGATAACCATTCTTTGAATAGTAACTTTGTCTACAGCATTTATAATCCAAAACACTGAATTAACATAAAATATAATGTGTTTCTTTCAGTGATGTTTATACAAGTCTTTGTTCCATGACATGCCCATTTAGGTGAAAGGCTTCTCTTGAAACCTTGTAAGGCAAGATACCACATTACAGAGGCCATAAGCAAATGGCTGCTGAAATATCTTTATCAGCATAAAACACTGAATTATATTATTTTCTGCCTCACTGTAAATTATTAACTTTTTATGAACCTTTCTTTTTCCATAAAATGACATTTTATATTTTTTGTCACAAGTTGTGTGATTAAGCAGCATAGATATGGGGATCAAATTATTCTGTGGATAGTGAGCATGTCTACAGGAGGCTAGTTAATATTTATTCAAGGTCCAGAACACTCCACAGAACCTGGCAGTAGTGCCCACGACAAGGGATAGGGAAGCCAATGAGAGTACAGATTTGTATGGTCTATGACTTATAATGGGTCAGGATATGTGACTTTGAGGGACCATCAGAGTATACATAATCAGGTTATAGCCCTTTTAACATACCTTTCTGTACTCCTTTAAAGATACTATCTGAATGAGGAAAAATATGATAAAATAGGCTTTTGCAACATAAAGAAGCAGTACTTCTCAAGGTCTCATTCTGAAAACCTATTTTGTGCCTAATTTTATGCTAGGAGCTTTTGATCTACTTGCAGAAATGTGCATGCTTGTGTGTGTGTGTGTGTGTGTGTGTGTGTGTGTGTACATATCAGAGAGAATGTATTCATTTAAAAACCAGAGTGTTGATGTTCGTACCTTGATCCCTCTCTTCTCATTTCATGGCCCTCAGTCAGTAAACTGGAACCCTTACAAACTGTAAGGTACTATAATGGAGTGCCATGAGTTTTATCTGTAACATCAAGGTTTTTATTTTATTGTCTTTGCAATATGAGAATTAGTAATTCAGAAAACCGGATGCTTTCTTCAACCTCTATTCATTTTACATTATAATTTTCATAGAGATAATTTTAAGAATAGGTAGTTTGGAAAAGAATCATCCATAGTCCCAACACTCAGATATAGTTACAGTGGCCATTGCATTTTTAAATTTTTCTTTCCCTCTTCTCTGTATTCATTTTAGAAGATTTTACAGATAAAAACAATCATGGGATAGCAGATGGAAATGGATATATTCTACTCTTTGTTTTTATTCTCGTGTAAGAAATGGAAATGCTTTCCCAAGACTGAAGATAAATTGTTCCGATTGTTTTTTTTTAAAGATACCTGTTGTCTGATTTTCCTCTAGGCATTTAACATTGGTAGACAGTAGAAATTTAGACAGCATCTGAGCCCCTGTGATTTTCCACGTTAGAACTGCTGGAGATAAAGAGCCCTCTGGCCAGAAACCCTCTTTCCATGAAATGTAGAGGAAATAGTTGACTAAGTTGAAGATAGAAGTTTTTCTGCTTGTTTTGGAGTATAAATTTTGCATTAGAACATTAATGTATTTATTCAGCCTTTCATCCAATATTAACTGAGTGCACACCACATACTGTTTACGTTCTAATTCATTGGCAATAAAATGGTGAGGAAGGGGGAGGACCTCTACTCTTGGGCAGCTCCAGGCTCATGTATGAGGCACACGATTAGCAGACGGTTATAATCCAGTGTGACCAATGTCACAGCAGTGACAATGGGAAGTACAGAGAGCCAACAAGCCTTCAGTGAACAAACTCAAAAGATGAAGTGTTTTCAGAGGTTCATATTCCAGAGAAAGAAGATTGTGTGAATGAGCTCAGAGAAAAAGCAGAGAGCATGGTTTGTGTGTGTGTGTGTGTGTGTTGTGTTAGAGGAGAAAGATTTTGATGAGAGCTAACACTGAAGTATACAAGGTCATGGCTCAAAGCTCCCCCCTCAACCCCTGTGCAACCTTAACCACCTTCTGAAAAAGTCGTACAAAGGAAGTTGGGGAAAGTTCAGTGAGTTGTAGGGAGGGGTGTGGCAGGAACAGAACTGCATTTTAGAAATGTCGCTCCACCAAAAGTGTCTTCTGTTATTGCCGCACTAAACAGGGGTAGGAACAGCCAGTACATGGCAATCAAAACACAGTGCACTGAATAAACTCCCATGCTTGAGAGATGAGGTGATGCACAGTTTGTGTAATGATGTACACATACAGAACACATACACATGCTCATGCACAGATCCAGGCCAGAATTACGCCTCAGTCATCCCGTGGCACTTGTTTATTGAGCATTTCAGCATGTACCTGCAGATGCACATAGAGTGTCTTATCCTCAGACATTCGCTCTTGTCTAGATATTGTTGTTTGTAATTCAGAGAGAACTGAAGTTCAGAAGGGATAAGCACATTGCCTGGGCCTCCCTATTAAATAATGCAGCCCGCCCCTCTTTTTTTAAAGAACCAGAAAATTCATAAATTACCTGTTAGTCCTTATCAAGCTATTTTTTATTTGAATTCATTTAGCCAACGTATAGAGCTTCATCAGTTTCAGATGTAGAGTTCAGTAATTTATCAATTGTATATAATACCCTGTGCTCATCACCCTGTCATCACATGACAGAGGTCTTTATTCTCTCTCTCTCTCTCTCATACAAACACACCCTGGCATTTGAAAACGAGGAACTGTGAAGCAAGAATTAGTAGGCTGACTTTCTATAATAAACATTTTCTGGTTTCAGTCCTGGTTCTTTACCAACACTGGTGGTACCAAATGACTGGAGCATCATTCGTAGGTGCATTTGTATGCCTAGACACTTCCAGCTTCTCTCCCCAGGAGCATCTCCTTTGATCCTAACAATAAACCTGGGAATTTAATGTGGGTTGGGCTCATGAGGTGAAAATTCTGTTCAATGATCACAATAGAATGGGTTTTGCTATAAAATAGTTTTTGAGCTTGGGACTCTTAAAGAAAATAAGGCCCAAAGAAGTGTTCTTGTAGTACAAGAGGATGGCATTTTGGACTCTCTGGCTGGAATCCCTGATAGCTTTTCTTAGTATTTTTTCTGACTTTTTGGTCGTGTACTTCTATTTGCCTTGCCATTCTAGCAGTAGACTGCCCTGTGTCAAAGGATATCACTTCATAAATACATGCATTGCTTTCAGTAGTTTGTAACTTATTTTCTAGTTCTTTATTTTTTTCTTACAATTAATCTATTTATTGCAGAAAATCTAGAAAGTATTCCTAAGTTAAAAAAAAAATTTTGATCCCTGGGGCTAATAATACATTATATGTTTATTAAAAACTAAAAATTTAAAAAAAAGTTTTTTGAAAAAAAAATCCTCAGAGATAATGCTATTTATTGTCTCTTACTGAGTTTCTCTCTCTCTCTGTCCATGCATATTATATACGCAAATGTGTTTCTCATATACATCCTCTCTCTTTCCACCCACACACAAACATATGTCACACACATGTCTCTTAATAGATTCCTCTTATAAATATTTTCAGTTACCTTTTTTCTCAATTGCCAGTACAACATAGAATCTGCTGAGTTATACTACATGACAGGAATTTTGCTAAATAAAGACAATTCTAGAATTGTAAATGAGAAAGAGTAATTGTTCTTAATGAGATCTAAGAGATAACAGATGAAATATTGAATCATAAGTGATACATATATGCATCATTTTTGGCTTCTCAAATTTTGTTTGATGATTACATACTCTACCTGTATTAGATTATATATATATATTTATATAGATTATATATAGAGAGATTATATATATACGTTTGCTGTTTGAAAAACATTGCCATGAATATCCTTAGAGATAACTCTGTAATACCTCTATCTTTATTTGATGTGATTTTTCTTTTTACTTAGACTTTTTATTTTTTTTAGAGCAGTTTCAGGTTTAAGGAAAAATTGAATGGAAAGTTCAGAGTTCCCATGTAACCCTTTGTCTTCTTATCCATTAGGATAACATGTTGCATTAGTGTGGTACATTCCTTACAATTAGTGAGACAGTCTTAACACATTATTATCCACTAGGCCCATACTTACAGTCAGGCTCACTCCTTGTATTCTGTAGTTCAGTGTGTTCTGACAGACATGATGTCTTTATCTATGATAAGTATCCATCCAAAGATTCCTTTCACTTTCCTGAAAATGCCCTGTGTTCCACCTGTTTATCCATCTCCTGATATTTATTTTAGAAGAATATATTTCAGGTGTGCCTGGGTGGTTCAGTGGGTTAAAGCCTCTGCCTTTGGCTCAGGTCATGATCCCAGGGTCTTGGAATTGAGCCCCGCATCGGTCTCTCTGCTCAGCGGGGAGCCTGCTTCCCCCTCTCTCTCTGCCTGCCTCTCTGCCTACTTGTGATCTCTGTCAAATAAGTAAATAAAATATTTAAAAAAAGAATATATTTCATAAGTCAATCAGAGAAAGACAATTATCATATGATCTCCCTGATATGAGGAAGTAGAGATGCAACATGGGAGGTTTGGGGGTTAGGAAAAGAATAAATGAAACAAGATGGGATCGGGAGGGATCAAACCATAAGAGACTCTTAATCTCACAAAACAAACAGGGTTACTGGGGGAAGGGGGCAAGGAAAGGGTCATGGGGCTATGAACATTGGGGAAGGTATGTGCTATGGTGAGTGCTGTGAAGTGTGTAAACCTGGTAATTCACAGACCTGTACCCCTGAGGCTAATAATACATTATACGTTAATTTTTTTAAAAAAAGAATATATTTCAAAGGTTCCTTAAGTTTAGCCTTCAGTTTCTTTAAACTAAAACTCTTTACCTTGTTCTATTTATATTTCATATTGTGTAATAACAAATGCACACTTCATATATTGTCCATGTTACATTGCCTCAGGCTCACTCATTGATCTGTTCAATTACTTGAAATGTCTCCAAATAGGGTAATAGTTCATGATTGTGCTTTTTATGATAAAATTTGTTCAAATATCCAAATATTTATTTGGTATGTCTACTATATTTCAAAACTGAGGTACACCCTGGGAAGTAGAGGAAATCAAGTAGAGCAAAGTATCTCCCTCACAGAGTTTACAGTAATGGAAGAGACACAGGGAACCAGTAGTTACAACATAGTGTAATGATTATATTGATGGAAAATGTTCAAAACTAAATGGGCACACAGGTGGAAAAGCATAACACTGAAGGGAAAACAATTGAAAGAGTGTGCATTCATGGATGAAAGAAGGTGGCTTCCCTCTAGATCACTCTCAGATTTAAAATGGGGTCTTATGCCTTATTCATTGCATTTTTATTATTAACACTAACCATAGTGGCCAAAGGCTGCTGGTACATCTTAGGAGGGTCACTTCAAGGGACAGCCACAGAATCAAGTATTTGCTTATCAGTCATCAATCCAGAAAGTAAAAATGGAGCAAAGCAAGCTGATTCTGGGCTTGCTGTTTTGTTGGAAACAGAGTAATGCCATTCCAGATATAAAATGGGAAGTTGGCCATGCCTAATTTCCCATTGGGTGCCCCAGTTGAAAACATTCGTTCCCTTTTTTAACTCCCTTTTCCCTTTATCTCCACCTGCTTTTATTTATCTTCTTTCTTCCTTATATAACTTGGGTCCAAATCTGATTTTCCCTTTTTTAAAAATTGTGCTTTTTGAATGACTTCCATGATTAACTTTCTCTGAGATCTGAGCACCTAATAGGAGAACAGTAACTATTTCTTGAATTCATGTAATCTTTTGGAAATGATCATGTTCTGAACAGTGATAATCAAAAAAAGAGGCATATTAGCTGAATACAGTAAGTATTTCTTGAATTCATGTAATCTTTTGGAAATGATCATGTTCCGAACAGTGATCATCAAAAAAAGAGGCATATCAGCTGGATACGTTAGAGGGGAAAACATGTTTGCCACATGTAGCAGAGACTCATAACTTCAAGGAACTTTATGAGATCTTGTAGACTTGGACTTTGTCCAGCTGGGGTCTACCTCAGTTAACAAACACAATGTATTCCCCCATGTCAGGGAAATTTCATGAATGTGTAAAAGGAGAAAATTACTAAGGTCTACTTTTTTACTGTCATGGGTAAAATTTTGTTTCTAACCAGTGGAGACTTTTGTAAACTGAAGGAGCACGTCATCTCTAACCAAAGCATGAAATGGTAGCCATCTGTCCTTGTTGAACCACACTGGGACCTCAACTAAAGAAACCTGCACACAACTCACTCTTTTGAATACCAATTCCTGATTCATTCACTGGAGAAAAAAGTTCCTAATGCTTTGGATCCCTAATATGGGAAGTCGAATGTTTATACCAGTTATTTTCAAAAATTAAAAAAAAAAGCAGCTGTTGTCTTCTTTATTTTTAGAAAGGGAGTCTTATACAGAAGGCCAGCATATCAAACAGGTAGAAGTGAAATTGTTCTGGCCCAGGTGAACTTAGGTTGTCCAAAGCCTCCTCCTCTCTGTCCCTTTGCACCCTCACTCTTCCTTCTTTTTTCCCAGTTACCTCCAATTTCCATGGAACCAAGGTTTCTGCTGATCACATTTAAAAGCCAAGGGCTGCACCATCTAATTTTCTAGTGCTGGCTCTAGAATTCAGCCCTTAAAATTACAGCTGTTTGCTGGGTTTTTCTTTACACTCATTCAGATTTTTGATATTATTATCAGTGGTTTGGAGAAAGAAGGTGAGAATGAGGTATTTTATATATAATAGAATATTTATTTACTCCTTTTTCCTTAACTCTGCACAAGGTTGTTCAATAGGAGGAGGGAGCCCTGGTAATCCCTCCTCCACCTAGGAAAGGTAGGTCTTTTCCTGCATTACTGATAGATGATATTAATCTATTTTTTTAAAAAGATTTTATTTATTTATTTGACACAGAGAGATCACAAGCAGGCAGAGAGGAGGCAGAGAGAGAGGAGGAAGCAGGCTCCCTGCTGAGCAGAGAGCCCGATGCGGGGCTCGATCCCAGGACCCTGGGACCATGACCTGAGCCGAAGGCAGAGGCTTTAACCCACTGAGCCACCCAGGTGCCCCCAGATATTAATCTATTAAACAACCAAGATTATACCAACAGTAGAGAGTGTTGTCAGCAAGGACTTAAAAGCCAGAGATAATGTTTGAAAGTTACAGCAGAGCCTTCCTTGAATGACGAGTTCACCAGGCAGAGTGTGGAAGGGATGCTAAGAAAGGGAATAGCAATGCTAGGATACAAAGGGGGGGAAATAATACATTATATGTGTCTAAACCTCCATAGCGTGCATTGGTAAGCACTGCAGTGGAGTCAGAAGACCATGGGCCTGAGGGACTATTGTCTTAATGAGGAGTTTGCATGGATCTCTCTGTGGGAGGCACTAGCATGTGCAAAAATAGGTCTGGGGGGAAGCTGTTTAAAGTTGTTTCACTAGCATTAATTCAGCAAACATTTTCAGCAGAAAAAAAAAAACTGAAAATAGGGAGTTCTATCAACTTTAACAGGCAAAAATGTCAAAATATTAAAGCAAGAGGTGGGATAAAATGGGAAGACTAAGTCACACATGAGGTTTTATATGTGATATAATAAAAGGGAGTTGTTTTTAATAATCCTAGCTATAATCCTAGCTATAATCCATCCTATCAAAACATTTCTTGATCATGTGTTTCCTATTTCTCTAAAAAATTCAATATGTTCAATTCATTTTTTTAAAAGATTTTATTTATTCATTTGACAGACAGAGATCACAAGTAGGCAGAGAAGCAGGCAGAGAGAAGAGGAAGCAGGATCCCAGGGAGCCTGATGCAGGGCTTGATCCCAGGACCCTGGGATCATGACCTGAGCCGAAGGCAGAGGCTTTAACCCACTGAGTCACCCAGGCACCCCATGTTCAATTCATTTTTAAAGCCAAAGAACGCCTTAGTGATAGAGCTGTTAGATTCCTTAGTGAGTCTACCCTTGCAGACTTGCCCTGTAGGTAAACATTCTCACTCTGATTAAAGAACAGGAAATAATAAGGCAGTTAGATTAAGAATGCTCCAGGTGATAACTGGATGATTTCATTGACTGGTGTTCTGTCAGTCATATGAGCTCCATCGTGTTCTCATTTTTTTCCACAACCCTGTAAAGAAGCCAGACTGAATAACTAACTTAAAGTAATAATAATATTAAATATAATAATAATATTATTATTTTTTGAAAAGGTCATAACAGTGTGCTCCCTAAAATAACTGATTATTCCATTCACATGAACAGATCCAGAATATATGACAAAGAAAATTTAAGAAAGCTGTTATAAGGAAATTTGGTGTTTGCATTTAATTAAGTGATAATATACAAATTCTAAACATCATAGTGAATTAAAGTCTGTTTTTAACTCTTTGATTCAGTGCATTTTTCTATTTGGGGTTTGAGTCAAAATGGCAAACAAGAATTTTTAAATTACTAGGGTAGAAATGTAGCTATACTGGACACAGGTATCTTCTTTTTTTTATTTTTATTTTTTAATTTTTTAAGTAGGCTCCAACACGGAGCTTCAACTAACAATATGTCTTGAACTTCAACTCACAGATCTGAGATTAAGATCTGAGCTGAGATTAAGAGTAAGTTACTTACCTGACTGAGCCACCCAGGCATGCCCAGCTGTCTTCTTAAAAAAAAAAAAAAAAAAAAAGGAATAATTAAATTATTATCTTATTTTCCTGTATATACACACACAAATGTACACAACTCAATTATATATATTTTTCACACTTATAAACCTTCCTTGGTTCTCTGTCATCCAAAATCTTGACTTTGTCTAATCTGGCCTCTCCCTATCTTTCCAGCTTCAAGTTTAACTTCTATGTATCCACATGCTTTGTACCTCAGCAAAGCAAGCTCACTCATCTCATCACAAGACAAGGCTGTAAGGATGGAACAACCCCCATCTAAAAATGAGGTTAGAACAGTGATCAATTTAACCTTCAAGACGGAGCTCAAATGTATCATTCTTTAGGTCAAATAATTTAGGAACATCTGTTCTCCATCCAACACTATTACTGTGCCACATATTTGACCTTGATTAGTCATAGTTATGATTCACAACAACTTTTTTTTTTTTTTAAGATTTTATTTATTTGAGAGAGAAAGAGAGCATGAGAGGGAGGAAGGTCAGAAGGAGAAGCAGACTCTCTCCTGAGCAGGGAGCCTGATGTGGGACTTGATCCCAGGATCCCAGGACCCCTGGATCATGACCTGAGCTGAAGGCAGTTGCTTAACCAACTGAGCCACCCAGGTACCCCTCAGAACATCCTCTTGAGGTGAAGTTTGTTATCTTTATTTTAGAGAATTTTACTTCTGTTTTAGAGGCCTGATACAAGTGAGGGTGTGTGCTCAGAGATGCAGCCAGAATCCAAATTCATGTCTACTGACACAAAGTCCAGATCTATTAGTACCTATTCTGTTTCTACTCAACTACTTTCCATGGCAAGTGAGAGAGAGGGAAAGGGAGAAGTCCTGTGGGACACTGAAAGTTTTCACTTGGAAGCCATGTATTATATTACTAATTGATAAGGAAATCACAGGAGAAAGAAGATTTTCATGGGAAGGAAATGGACTTTATTTTTATTTTGAAATGTTATAGATGAGTAGTAGCAATATATTGAGATGTTCAATAGAAAATTGGCCATTCACAGTCAGACTTAGACTCTGAAATTTCAGAATTAGTGGTATTTACATGGGAGAACAAATGGAAGAAATGGATGAGATTATCCAGTTGCTGCCAACTCTGAGGCTAATGTATAGAAGAGAAACTTAGGTTTACTTTATGATGATTTTTAGTTGTCTGGAGATATTTTAACAGCATCTAATTTTCAGAAATGAAAGTTAGTTTTGATTAAATGACTACTATAAATTTAAAATCTATACTGACATCAAAATTTAATTGCCTAATATGTGAAAAAAGAGACAATATTGGTCATAGGGTTCAGGAGCTTTTTACTAACGATACCTATGAGAAGCTGTTAGAGCGAATCAGTTAATCTCTCTAAACCTCAGAGTAATAACAGTTATTAATAATGATAGCAATAATGTGCTCAGATGGGGGCACTTGCCCCTTGCTTCCTAGGGAGTTGTAAGGACTCAAGAAATGGTTCCATATTAATAGAGCAATTGGAGTTGCTTGCATGATACATGTATTATCCTGAAATTTTTGGTGTGGGCCTCTACTTTGCATCCTGCAGCTATGACAATAAAAAATGAGAACACTGGGATATCACAGATGTTGAAACCTATTTGTTGAGATACTAACAGAGAAAATGCAATAATATAAAAGTAAGTTAAACTCAAAACATCAAAGTAATTTCAAAGTTCAGCAGTGTCACACTGTTTTTGAATTTCAACACTGTCATTTTAAAGGAAAATGAGAAATCTGGGTCATCAGATCTTCAAATAGAAGATCTTGTATGCTGTGTTAGGCTTAAAAGTCATCCTGTAGGGCAACAGAACCCCTGAAAATGTTTTAAGTATGTGAGTGATGTGCTCAGATTTAATTTATGAATGTAAAAATCTAGGAGAATTTTGGAGGGTCATTAGAAACTTGTGGCTAGGGGGAGAGGAGCCGCTGTCCTTTGTGCAGTTCTCATTTGAGAAGAAAATAATGATTGCATTAATCTGGGATTTAGAATGGACTTCATTGTTCAAACAGTGTCTCTGGCTTATTTATACTTTTTCATTAAAAAAAAAAAATCAAACCTGGGGTGCCTAGGTGGCTCAGTTGGTTATGTGACTGACTCTTGATTTCGGCTTAGGTCGTGATCTCAGGTTCATGAAATCGAGTCCCATGTCTAGTTCCATGATGAGTGTGGAGCCTGCTTGATGTTCTCTGTCTGTCTCTATCCCTCTGCACCTACCCCCTCTCTGCCTCTCAAAAAAAAAAAAAAATTAAAACAAACTAAAAGTTGAAATAATGGTACAGCATATCCTCATATATCTCTCACCAAATTCGCCATCTGCTAAAACCTTACCCTGGACTTCCTTTATGCCAAGCCATTTGAAAATAGGCTGCAGATGTCATAACATTTCACCCACAGACACCTCAGCATGCATATTTCAAGAATAAGTGACTTCCCTGGCGTAGCCTCAGCACCTTTATGATACCTAAGAAAGTCAGCATTGATTCAATAACATCCCCAATACACAGCCCATACAGATTACCCCAGTCGTCTAAAAAAATGTCCTTTATGACTATATTTTATTTTGTTTTGTTTTGTGTTTTATTTTTTATTTTTATATGTTCAATCAGTATTCATATATTCACATTATTTCTCCTCAGTCTCTCTTGATCAAGTAAGAGTCTCTTTCAGTTGCATTGTTTTCATCTCATTGCATTATTTGAGAGTCCAGGTCAGTTGTTCTTCCATTTGTCTGTCTCAATCAGGGTCAACTCGAGGCAAACATCTCAGGCAAGGACACCCTGCAGTTGGTGGGGTAGGTCTCATGGCATCACGTCATGAACACATGATGCTATTTGGTTAAGACTAAAACCATGAGATAATATCTATGGTAAAGGTAATTTTCCACTTTGCAAAACTAAAATTTTCCCGATATGGTTCCCAGTATGGTGGTTCTACAATTATAGATGCCATTTTTCTGCAAAGGAGCTTTTTTTCCTCTTCCCTTCCCTCCTCTGTTCTAATTTCTCTTCTCTGTCCATTTGCTTCTCTTATTGCTATGTACACACAGTTTCTTTTCTTCCTTTTTTTTTTTTTTTAAATTTGAATGTGTTATGTTCCCTTAGTATTATCATTCTTTTTTGATGTGCAAGTTGTTCCAGTTTTGTTAGTGGGATCTCCTTTGACACTGGCTTCTGTGTTCTTTTGTAATGTCCCCATTAGGCTTTCAGCATCTCCTTATTTTCTGGCACAACAAGGTGTTCCAGGCTCACCTTGTACTCTTCCTGCCCCAGACTGGAATCAGCCATTTCTCCAAGAAGCCCTGGTTCTTATTATTGGAAAATGCTAATTAGGAACAAAAATCTAAGTTCTGGAGTGTTTTTGTTGTTGTTGTTGTTTGGGTTTTATTGTTGTTATTGTTGTTTTGCCTCTGGTATGTCATCGTTTATTGGCCCTTTCGGGGGATTTAATTAGGAAAAAAATTGTGTGTGTGTGTACACATGCTTCCTCATGAGAACGCATGAGTGCATTTATAGGGTGGTTCACATTGACATACAACTCTACAGGATTCAGGCTCATCTCCCTCTCTATGATATTTGTATTTCTCTACTCCTGTAGTGAATTATCTTGCTCCCCCCAAAATATCCATATTTAATCATCTCTTCAATCCCAGAAAGTGCCCAAATAGCTTCTTATTTGGGCCACCCAGATTATCATGAAGAAACCATCTAAATAAAGTTTGAGATTGTTTTTGAGTTTTTAGTCTCATGCTATATTTTACATTGGTTTTACAATAAAAATACTGTGTTCAAAATAGTTTGAATTAATTTTTCCCTGAGTGAATATTTTATCAGTTTTGCATGGAATCAGAATTATTTATTTCTATTTTTATTCACTTTCAGAGTTTGTTTTTTCCTCTTGTGTTTGTTCTATTTTTGAATAATTAAGCCATTTCCATTTTTCAAAAGTTAATAAAATAAAAAACCCAGAGAACTCTTTTTTCAATCTTATTTTGATCAAAAAGTCTCCTTTATACCAAATAAATGAAGTAAAAAAAAAAATGTTGACTGTCCAATGAGGCTGAAATGTTTTTACAAGTTCTTCCAAAAAGATAACAAATCCAGGATGAGATCACGGTATGCGGGGTGATTTCAGATCAGGGAAAAAAGGGCCACTTCAATAATGTTGCAAATCAAAGCTAAAGCACGGAGAAGTAAAATAACAATTGGTTTATTTGGGGGAATTTTGGAATGTGTCAGCTCAGGCCTGGGCCACTAATAATTTCCATTCTGGTGTTTCTGGACAGGTTTACCTATTTGTGTTAAGAAGCTCCAAGTTTGAAAGTAGGCTACTCAGCTTTGCTAAATCTCATTGAGTGATACTCAGTCTGGCTCCTTCTATTTCTGCATTTCAGCTCTTTGTGTCATTTTGCTCTTTGTGTCAACTACCCCAACTTGGGCACTGTCCTTTGCACACAGGCTTTACTTCTGACTTCTTTATTTTTACAGAATAAATATTGGTTGGCATGTCCCTCCTCCGGCTTATTTGTCAACTGGAAGCTACCATTTCTAAATACCAGTCTTTATTTAAACAGTAGGTATTTTATCTCCTTCCTGCCCCTCAACACTATTTATCCATTAGCTACTAAATGTCGGGTGAGCTTATATTATTTCACCAAACATATACATACTTGCAATGATTCATATCTGACTTTGTGATTGCTTTATCTGTTCTTAAACTGTGAGCTCCTTGAGGGCAGGCCTCAAGGGCACAGCCTAATGCCTAACACATGGGGGTGTCCCAGAAGTACTTGTTAGAAGGCCAAGTGAGAATTACCAAAGAAGAATGATCATGCTCTCTTCCTTTATAGCCTGAATGTGGAGAAAAAATATGCACACAAACTACAACTCCTAAAAGCTACTAGCTTCTACTGTCCTTTGATCATTTTGGCCTATTTTTCTCTAGTGTTATGATAATTTTCCCTAGTCTCTAGGGTAACATTGGTACATCTTGTTTGTTTGAGCTTCATAAAAATGCAATTAATGTGGGAAATTTGGTTTGAAAACTAATTGCTTTGTATTGTAAAGATATTAGTTTAAAGTAGATATACCTGGCTCCAGAGTTGAGAAGATTAAAAACAAAGCAAAACAAAATTGAGTAACCAGTTCAGATCTTAGCAGGGACATTTGGGGAATGAAATTAGAATATACGTTATGGTGATCTCAAGGGAAAAGAAATTATTTAGATGTGCCAGAATAAAAAGGGATTCTTGAGTCATCCACAGATGAATTAGTCATCAACTAAAAATATAGAATATGCAAGGAAAATTATTGCAGAAGAGGAAAAATAGAGCAATCGTGTACTTAAACTATAGCACAATCAGGAACTCTTTGCGCAAGTATCAGTAGGGCAGCAAACCCAGTACCAATTCACAGTTACAATGATAGAAGGGAATATGGACTAGAATCCATCCTGGAGCATGTTAATGATCTGTCTGTTTTCACGAAATGACAATGATAGGTCTGTTTTCAAGAAGTAACACTAATGTATCTTAGGAAATAAAAAACAAATTTAAATTTTATCTATCTGATGCCAAAACATGCAGATGTAAAAGTATAACAAAAGTTTAATGTTGCTTTCAAATGGTTAACCTGCCTTTACTGATACACTGTTGTGCTGCAGATGGGAGAAGAAGATAGTAAATCAAGACAGAATGTTTCAGACAGAGGTACTCGAGAGTCAGAAAAAAGGAATTCTGTTCTACCACTTACTGAATGTGTAACTTTAGACACATTACATGACTTCTCCCAGGCATAGTTGATTCTCCTAAAAAGATGAAATAGTAATAACTACCTCAGGGGAACTGGGGTGGCTCAGTTGGTGAAGCCTCAGACTCTTTATCTTGGCTCAGGTCATGATCTCTGGTTTGTGAGCTTGAGCCCCATGTGGGCTCTGCACGGAGCATGGAGCCTGCTTAAGATTCTCTCCCTTTGCTTCTCCTCCCCCACCCACACACGTGCATGTGCATTCTCTCTCTCTTAAAAAATTAAATAATAATAACATTAATACTAATAATTACTTGAAAAGATTTTTGTATGGATTAAATTAGAAAATATGTGAAAAGCATTAGCACAAGAATTGAAATATAATACATGCTCAGTAATGGCCATTTTTTTTCCTTGTTGAAGATCGAGTTTTTTCTCTTATTTATTTATTTATTTATTTATTTATTTTTATTTTAAAGATTTTATTTATTTATTTGACAGAGAGAGAGATTACAAGTAGAGGCAGAGAAAGAGGGGGAAGCAGGTTCCCTGATGAGCAGAGAGCAGAGAGCCTGATGAGGGGCTCAATCCCAGGCTGGATCCCAGGACCTTGAGATCATGACCTGAGCTAAAGACAGAAGCTTAACCCAATGAGCCAGCCAGGCATCCCTCTCTTAATGTTTTAAATAATGGATGTTTACCTCTTCAAAGGTTAAAAAAAATACAAAACATTTCTTCACCTTTTAAAAAACAATATATTTTTTTAAAAAACAAATGGTTTTATTCCACACTCTGCATCTTCCTAACATGAGTAAAAAGTATGGAGAGTAATATCTTATCTATAAAGCTTGTCATTATGATCATTTGTAATTGTTTTGATACAGCCCTGTTTTCTGAAGTTTTTGAGTCATGACAACTGTTTGGCCTTTTGTAAATAACACTGATTATGTCAGTCTTATGCATTACTTGTCATTTTTTGCACCTTTGTTGCCTTTGCTCAGAGATATAAGTGTGACTTGGCCACAACCATCTCTTCTCATTTTCTGCTTCTATTCTGAAGTATGCTTGGGTTGAGTTTGCTTTAAAATCTGTCTATAGAATAAGAGACATATAAGGTATGTGAGTGACTGAAAGGCTCTCTTGAAGGCGATGTGCAGAGTGCAAGAATTTTGTGGCACAGATTTTGTTCAGAAACCTTTTTTTTCCCCTTCTACTCACTGAGAGTGTAATTTAATTTAGAGTTTGAGGTATATGAATGCTGGATAAAAAAAAGTTACTATAATTGTTTTCATTTGGTTCATTTATTATACTATTGCTGATAAATGGTGATACACAAATTCATATCAGAAAGATATGTTGTCATTGGGTAGAAAATGAGAAATCTGTCAATTAGGTTTCAGTCATTATAAATGAGGAAATGAGAGAATTGTTAAGAAGAGCTTATGTAAATATTGCTTAATCAGGTTCTCAAATTACTTTCATGTTTTCCTTGTTCTACTCAGAGAACATTATTAATAATGTCATTTACTATTTAATTTTAAGCACCTTCAAGGCAAGAAGGTCTGATAGGTAGGATGTTTTATATGAGAAATCATGAAGACACCCCCACACATTAAGATGGAGGCCACTTGGCTCCTTAGTGCTCCAATTGGGCTCAATACTTACATTCTTTCTGAGAAGAACCAAAGAAACATTCTTGTCTTTAGATGACTTCAAGAATTTTTTTGTCACTCTCACTGATATCATTTGTTCTTTTCTATAATAAAATGTAAGTTATATAACATGGCCAAGATTGAAACTGCTCTTTCTTTAGTAATCTTGCTTCTAAATTCTCCAGCTCCTGCTCTCTATACCTCAAATCCTAGAGCAGTCAAGTATACCATTAGTATTAAAAGTGATTAATAGTTAATAAATTGTGCCCAGGCTACATTCTTCTTTCAAGGGTAAGTTTACATTTTAATAGTCCTGTTGGTTGGTATAAAACTAATTGAGTGAAGGGACTGACCCTTTTAGTGTCTTACAGCTTGCTAATTTTCTGTGAGCAAATAGATGAATATTTCTGTTACCATTCATAATGATCTAAAAATTAGCAGGTTAAAAATATTATGGGGGGATCTTTAATTCTGGCTTTAATATCCTTAAAAGCTGATATTTACACATCCATAGTTATATCCTTTGTATTAAAGTGTTTGTCCTTACCACACATTTTATCTAGTTTTGTCAGCTTTCCTTAGTTGTATGTAAAATGCCATTTTATTTCATATTGTTTTTCTCATTTTCACGACTTCCCTTTCTTTCTTCAACACGGTAGTAAACAGAAGAAAAGTGTGAGAAATGATAATGAGAAAGAGTTGCGTGACTCAGATGTGTCTTACTGCTATTGGTTTAAGAGTCCAGCTTCTCTTTCCCTCAACAAGTGCTTTTATATATTAAGATTTAACTTACATTTAAAACAGTGATCTTCTGACTAAAAATGCTATTCACTATATATTGACTTCTTGCCAATTCTAGGCATGTGGTTAACAAACTTACATATGTCATTTTAATCTGTGCAATCACCTTTCAAGGATTGTATTGTTCAGATGAGGAGCTCAAATCTTTGGTAATTTAATAACTTTCTTAAGTCATAGAGCTAGTAGGTGGCTGAAGTGAGATTTGAACACTGGTTTTTCTGAGACTCTGTTTCCATGACTGCTTATAGTCTTGATATTTGTATCCACTAATATTCAGAAGTTCCTATTGACTTTGGATAATCAGAAAAAGGAAATGTGGGATTACTTGGTAAAATATGTTGAAAAAAAATTAAAATAGATATAATCTGTATGTTATCTGACTATTTCCCAAAGACATCAGGATTAGTCATGACTTACTTAGTTTTACTTTTAATTATTCCTATGCCAAGCATATACTACACGAGTCAGCTCTTCCCAGAAATAGTAGAATGTATATTTTATAAACACTTTTTATAAAGAGTATAATTAACAGAAGACAACATGAAAACATACAATGTATATTCTATATATAAAGATTATTCATCCTGTAAAATTTCTATTTTCTTGGGTTTCTTTGACAAGAGTGTCTCCTTCCATTAATCCTGTGAAGGGATAAGGCTCAAAATGAGACCTCTGAGCCCTTTGCTTTTATGATGGCATCTGGTAATGGGAGAACTTAATGTCCAGATCACATTGAGAGCTTGCAGGAATCCCTCCTTATTTATTTGGAAGCTTGGTTGCTCGTAATAACTACAGAGTCGTTCAGAGCTTAGACAAACAAGATGGGTAGCTCCTGCTTTCCATCTTTTGAACCATATAACTTTCCCAGCTTCCCAGTCTTGTTTCCTTATTTGTAAACTGGGTAATCATTACTTCCAGGTAACAAGAATTGGATGAGTGGTAATTTAAAAAATACAGATTATTTCTTGTCATCACTTGTGTCATCTTCTCTCTTCACTGTTCCAATCCACCCTTGTCATCTTATTCACTTACTTGATTTTTGGCACATTCTAACCTGAAAATTGAGAGCCAAAACACAACACAGTTCCTTTGGAGGAGAATATGGGGTTGTAGAAGAATAAAATCAGATTCTGAATCTTAGTTCTGTCGTTTGCTCGGCTGGGACCTGGACGAAGCCAGCTGATGTTTCTGTGCTCCTATTTTCTCATTTGTCATGTGGGGATATTAATAGCTACAGACTTAGTGTTGATGTGAGAATTAAATGAAACTGCTAATTACAACAAATCTAGTGTAGTACCTGGCACATAGTAGGCCCACGACAAGCATCTTATGGATGTTAATTTGCCCTATCCCTTTCCTCCCCCAGAGTTTTCACTCAGAATTTGGCAAACTCGCTTGCACATCGAGAGCCTCTTTTTGTAGCCTAGCGTGTTTCAGATTTGACTTTCAACTCCTTCTAAAGGAAAAGCATACGCATTATTTTTATCTTAATGTTTGAAATAAAACACTACATCATGAATTAAATAATAATATTTGTAATGCATACTCAGTTTTAAGTAGAGCAGATTTTCAAATAAAATTTAAATGAAATTAACATCCAATAAAACTTTAACAAAATTATGAATTTAATATGATTGATGACAGTATTTTTCTGAAATTAAATCATGGTACACAACATGAGTATAATACTGAATATGATTTTGCATTTAGCCTTATTCTACCTTATTGTTCTACGTAATAACTTGAGTCTCCTGTCACTTTCCTTTACATCAGTTATTCAAATTCTCCATTTTTACTTTGGGTTCTGGTATTATTTAACCTTCTCTTTGTGCAAATGATCCTCTACATTCCATATGCCACTGTTTTGTTTCTCAAAAACACATGGCAATAAATCAGATATGGCTTTGGGCACCAAAATGTGCACCAGTATTGGGCTATTAGACTCTCGTTCAGAAGAGAAGAGCTATTAGATTTCGCGGGTTATTCTTGAAATCAACTGTGACAATGTTTGACAAATTTATAGACTTCATTATGAACCCTGTTGTCAAAGAATAGAAGATCCCTCTTTGATTATATGGCCTTATTCAATGATCAAAACAAACAAAAAGATGCAAGAACAAAAAATGAACCTCTCCTAACTGTTTTGATGACATTATTAAGAAGGAAAAAGCTAGAGAAGAAGCAAGCTGTGTGAAATGAGTTTCTGTTTGTTTTCCTTTGGTAGTTTTTAGTCATGCTATAGCAAGCCTGACTTTATTGATGTTAAGCCCCTTTTTAAAAGAAGAAAAAAATATTGGAAAGATAAAACCAATCTTAGGACGATAGCACTGGAAGTCCTTGCCTTTTTTGCTAGTATCTGAGGGTAGATTTTTATTTCAATAGGTCCAAATGAGGTTCACTTTTATATTCCCTTGAGTGCCTGGCATATGTAATGAATGTTCCAAGCCATTTACTGAAGGAAGAAGTGATTTTAATCTCTGAAGAGTGTTTTAAAAGGGGCTTTATTCTTATCTCCCTGGAGCAGTTTAGGCAGCCAACATGTAAGGAAACGAATGAATTAAATAATACTTTTTAATGTGATTTCTGGCTCTTCCTGATTTGGGTCTAATACAAGGGTACATAATGGAGAGAATTAGGAAAAGTGTCAAATTTGACCTAGACAATTGTGTGCTGGTACACTGATTTAAGACGCAAACTAAGACGATCCTACAAGTAAGACTGAATGGAACATAGGACGTGGAATGATAAATGAGAACATTAATGGAAGTATTTAAATTTTTAGAAGTGAGGGAAAATATCCAAAGAGTAGTGTGTCCATGGATTTTGAGAGATGAGAAAATATGAACAGTCGGAAAGCTATTAACATGCGGTTTATCTCTAATACATCCATTTGAAATTTAGCAATGAACAGTGAGACAGGAGACTCCTGGCCAACGTAGAAGAAACATTTCACAAATAGAACATCAGATCATATACTTACACTTCGACATTTATTGCTGTTATTTTATTTATTTATTTTTCTTGAGCCTCATATTTAGTTAAATGTTCTTTGAGGGGGGAAAAATGACATATTTCTTTTCCACTGGCAAGTCAAAGCATGTGCTTTACAAAAGGAATTGGGCAAACATTTGTACTGCACACCAAAGTATTTTCTGAAAACCTCTCAAGTTTTCTAGTTTATTAAAAGATACAAAGTAGTGTAAAGTTTAAATGTTAATTACTTATGAGTGACCTTTCTGAATTACCCATTTAGAAGGCTTGTCTCTAAGATAACTTAAAAGAATCTCAAAAGAGTATGTTTATCCAAATAAAATTGATTTGTAAAAAGGTCATCTACATGATTTGGAGACATATGGGTCAAGGCAAGTAGATAAGTAATTGCAAATTAAATGTTAACAGTTTAGGTGGTCTTTAATGAAAGCCTGCCTGGCATTTTGGCAAGATCAGGTTTTAAAGACTTTTTATCTAACATATCAACAGGGCAATGAAACTTCCATGTAATATTGTTTTGTCTAGAGTGGATTTCAATTTGAAGTGGGCCAGGGCTATTTAAAAGTATGGGAATCTCAGAAAATATCTAGAGGCTAGCAAGTATATATAAAACAGAGACTGGTTTTCTTTAAATTTACAGATAGTTAACAATACAAGGTTATATTAGTTTTAGGTGTGTAACATAATGATTTGACAGTTCTTTACATTACACTGTGCTTACCACGGTAAGTGTAGTCACCATCTGTCACCATATAGTATTATTATAATATTACTGACTATTCTCTCTGCTGTGTTTCTCATTCCTGTGACTTATTTGTTTTGGAATTTTTTACCTCTTAATTGCCCCATCCCTATAACCAACCACCCCTCTGACAACCACCAGTTTATTCTCTGTACTCAAGAGTCTCTTTCTGGTTATTTTTTTTTTTTTTTTGTTAGATTCCACATATAAGTGAAATTACATGGCATTTTTCCTTCTCTTAGTTCATCTGACATTGTACCCTCTAGATCCATTCGTGCTGTTACAAAGGGCAAGATCTTGTTCTTTTTTTTTTTTTTTTTTAAGACTTTTATTTATTTATTAGAGAAAGGACACAGAGTGAGAGTGACAGGAAGAAGCAGATTCCCTCCAGAACAGGGAGCCTGACTTGGGGCTTGATTCCAGGACCCTAAGATTATGACCTGAGGCAAAGTCAGCCACTTAACCAACTGGGCCACCCAGGTGCCCCAGTCTTGTTTTTATGGCTAAGTAATATTCCACATCTTCTTTATCCATTCATCTATCAGTGGACACTTAGATTGCTTCCATATTTTAGCTATATTGTAAATAACACTACAGTAAACATAGAAGTGCATATATCTTTTCAAATTAGTTTTTATTTTCTTTGAGTAAATCCCTAGTAGTGGAATTACTAGATCATATGGTATTTCTATTTTTAATCTCTTGTGGAATCTCCATACCGTTTTCCATGGTGGCTACACCAATTTACATTCCCACGAACAGTACACAAGAGTCCCTTTTTCTCCATACCCTCATCAACACTTGCTATCTCTTGTCCTTTTGATAGTAGCCATTTTGACATATGTGAGGTCATATCTCACTATGGTTTTAATTTGTATTTCCCTGGTGATTAGTGATGTTGAGCATCTTTTCATGTGGCTATTGGCCATCTGTATGTGTTCTTTGGAAAAATATCTATTCAGTTCCTCTGTCCACTTTTAAATTGATTTATTTGTTTGTTTTTAGTGTTGAGTCATGTAAATTCTTTATATATTTTAGATACCAACCCCTTATCAGATAAATGATTTTCAAGTATCTTCTCCCATTTGGTAGGTTGCATTTTTGTTGTTGTTGTTGTTGATGGTTTCCCTCATTGTGCTAAAACTCTTTATTTTGGTGTCATCCCAATAGTTTATTTTTGTGTATGGTGTGGGAAAGTGGTCCAGGGTCATTCTTTTACATATAGTTGTCCAGTCATCCAGGCTCCAGTTATTGAAGAGACTGTCTTTTCCACAAGGTATATTCTTGTCTCCTTTTTCATAGATTAATTGACTATGTAAGCGTGGATTTATTTCTGGGTTCTCTATCCTCTTCCACTGATCTATGTATCTAGTTTTGTTCTAGTACCATACTGTTTGGATTCCTAGAGCTTTGTAGTGTATCTTGCAATCTAGAATTGTGATAATTCCAGCTTTGCTCTTGTTTCTCAAGGTTGCTTTGGCTAACAAAGAGTGATTTTTAAATCGCTGTAATATCTGGACTAAATATAACAATACTTAACATATTTGTTACATATATAACTATTTCTTTATGATTATCTTGTATACACAGAGTTTATAAAACCTGCTTCATATTATTTATATTCTATTACATTTTCATTATGATAGACAAGAACAATAATAATAACTAAGCAGGATCAAGTGCTTGCTATTTGCAGTGAACTATGCTGAGCATCACTTACACAGATCTTGAACATTTCCATGTCACTAACTAAATGTATATATGGGCATTGCAATTTTTACTGTCTGCATAATATATCAGTATCGCATACTATGACTGTGCCATAACTGTCACTAGGCATTTCTTTTATTTCCAAATATTCTGTGCTTTGTATGTAAACATAAGGCAATTTTTTTCATAATCAAATCTTTCCTACATCTTACATTATTACTTTGGCATAATTGTTACAAGTATAATTCCTGAATCAGAACATTTACATATCCCTTTGAAACATTATTATTTTACTGTTATATCAGAAAGGTAGAAAAAAAAGTGGGGTTTTGATGTGGGTGGATGAATTATCACCCAGTAATCTCATGCCAGTTTGTATCCCCCTTAATAGTTCATGAGATTTCTTTTCCTGCATTCTTGCTGAAACTGTCATTATGTGTTTCAATCTTTAATAAGGCTGGTCAACCTTGAACCTGATCCAGGTGGATTTATTTGTGGAGTCACTGAATTACTACTCTCTCTTCTTTATAGGTGGGTTCATACATTAGGATATCTTAATAAATGGACCAAGTCACATCCCTTCACAACATAAATAATGTTATATATCGGGAGACAGAAGAGAAGATTTAAATAGTGCTGTCACTTTAGTCCAAATATGAACCATGAAAAAATGGCTCAAAAATATTTCAGCATACTTTCTATCTATTTCCAAATAGCAAATGACAGTGAAACTAAGATATAAGGGCATTTATTCCCCAAATGGGATATGACATCATACACAATAAAATATCCAGGTTATAACATAGAGCCAGTGCAGGAGATAAACAACAATAGTAACTGCATTTTATCTCTTTCAGAGCACAAACTAGGGCTAAGAATTTACAAATTCTGTCCTTGATCATGCTATTTCCTCAACTTGGTTTCCAGGTCTTCCTAGGTTTCTTTACCTGTTCACACTCTACTTATTACAGGGACCTAAATCAAATGCCACTGTCTACTTTGGAGCTTTCTTGATCTTCCTAATTAGCATTGATTTACTTTTCTTTTTGGTTTCCCAATATTGTTTCTTTCTCTGTTAAGTTTTAATTTTATGTGGTTAATTGTTAATAAGTCTATTTTTTCCATCTTGATGTATATTCCCTGAGTGGGGTATATCATATCCTCCTTTGAGGAATAACCAGAACTCAACATCACAGTGCCTAGCAAAGTGTATACTTAATATTTGCTGGAGCACCTGGGTGGCTCAGTTGGTTGAGCATCTGACTCTTGGCTTCAACTCAGAGGCTCAGGTCATGATCTCATGGGTCATGGGATCAAGCCTCGCATCTGGCTCTGTTCAAATATTCTCTCCCTCTGCCCCTCCCTTGACTTGCACATGTGTACACTTTCTCTTTCTCTGTCTCTCTCTCTCTCAAATAAATAAATAAATCTTTAAAAAAGATTTGTTGAATGAATAAGAAATAGTGTTTATTTGTAATGGTTATTCTTATAGCCCATAATATTCTAAGGTCTTTGGAAAATTTTTAAAAAAAATGTTTCCAGGAAAGTTTCCAATTGTTTTTGGAAGTAGTCACACCAGTAGTACATATAGTAACATTTTTCTCCCATTTTGTCATTAGAATAATGTCCTTCATTTTTATATACTAGGTTTAACTTTTCATAGCCAGAAATAATAAAATCAGAAACCACATGTCCTCACCTTTATTTTTTAAAAAACCTACCACACTTTCACTTCATCAATAATTAAAAATGGTCCTTATGGCTGCTTCCTTTTGTTCTTTACCTTCCAAGAGTTAAGAATATGATATGAAAAATATTGGAGGGCCAAATAATCCAAGCTGTGTCTCTTTTGCTTTGAGTAGTATGCCAGTATTTAATCCACCATTTTCCTTTGCCTGAGTTAACACAGCCATTCTTTGGCTTGTCTTATTTTGGGGAGGCTTGAGACACATACACAGAAGTAAAGTTGGGAGAGATGACAGTCTCTTCTCTTTGTTTAACAACTTTATTCAGATATTTATATTTTAATTTATTTCTTTGAACTATCCAATAATCTTATTTTAAGAGAAATGATGATAATACAATAAACTGAGTTTGGTGGATTAAATAATTTATCATTTGTAATGTATTTTTAAAAAAGAATCTATAAGGTCTCATTTATAAATGTAGGTTAACTTTATCAGTTTATAAAATACTTATAGATAAATAGACAATATGCTTAAAATCACAAAAAAAGATTAATAAACCTAAATTCTATCAGGCTCTTTATTAGTTTTAAGTAGACCATTGTCCTTAACAAAAACTTTTTGTAACAACCTCACATTTTTTATCTTGCTTTTGCGTGTACATAGGAAAATCTGAGTCTGAATGAAGGAATTTCTTAATTAAATTTGTAAAATGTCAGTATTGATTTTATGTTTAACAATAGTTAAAGATCAGTGGTAAAGGAAATTATACATGGTGCTTTTTTTAAGTATTGCTCTACAAAGCAATATTATTGCTTTTTATTATTGGATTGTTAATATGAGTAATTAGTTGTTACTAATCCTTTTATTATTAGATTTATTAATATGAGTAATTAGTTAAAGTTTAATTTTAAAAGGTAATTTAAAAGAGCATAAATGATGAATATATAAAGAAAATATGATATAAATATATATCACATATTTATGGCAGAATCATATTCCATTGGAATGGAATCATATTCCATTATATACATAATGGATATAACGTATTATATACATATACATAATGGAATATGATTCTGCCATAAAAAGGAATGAACTCTTCCCATTCACAACAACATGGATGGACCTAGAGAGTATAATGCTAAGCAAAATAACTCAGAGAAGACTTTATTTTATGGAATTTACCATATGATGTCACTCATATTTAGAATTTGGAAATAAAACCAACAAGCAAAGGGAAGAATAAGAGAGAGGCAAACCAAAAACAGACTCTTTTTTTCTTAAAGATTTTATTCATTTATTTGACAGACAGATCACAAGTAGGCAGAGAGAGAGGGGGAAGCAGGCTCCCTCCTGAGCAGAGAGCCCATGTGGGGCTCCATCCCAGGACCCTGAGACCATGACCTGAGCCGAAGGCAGAGGCTCAACCCACTGAGCCACCCAGGCACCCCCCAAAACAGACTCTTAACTGCAGAGAACAAACTGGTGATTACTAGAGGTGGGCAGGGGATGGATGAAAGAGATGATGGGGATTAAAGAAGGCACTTGTGCTGAGCACTGGGTGTTATATGAAATGTTGAATCACTATACTGTACACCTGAAGCTAATGTTACACTATATAGTAACCAACTGGAATTTAAATTAAAAATAATTAAAAGAGGAAAATGAAATTCTATTAAAACAACAACAATAAAAACAGTGTAAGAGTTTACTTGGATCGTAGTTGGGTGCATATATCCTTGAAAGTGCAGACTGAACCAATAATCCAGAACCAAGAACCTCTCAGACGTGGGATATAGAGTCTAATATTTTTGTATGTCCTGTAGTATAACATGGTCATTATTATCCTTATTTCAAATGATGAAACTGAAGTTGGAAATGTTTATTTACTTGGTTACTTATTTGACTAGGGAAAGAGCTATATGAATTTAAGTGTGTCTGACACTAAATCTTATCTTCATCAACCAAAGTACCTAAGAAATAAACACTTGGATGTATATAACATAGGTACATACCTCTAGATAACATTAAGGGAAAGAATTTTTCTACCCGCAGCTCTTAATACCATTTTACTGCAAAGGCATCTGCTAACAAAGGGTCTAAATGTTAAAATTATCTTGATGTATGTAAACAGAACTTCAGAATTAAAACATAAAATTATAGGTCCATATTTGGGATATTTAATTAAAAGTTTGAACTTTATGTTTACTGAATTGCATGTATCATGGGGGTCATCTGGACTAGCCCTTCCAGTATGTTTTGGCAGAGCCAACTCTTTTTTTTTTTTTTTTTTTTTTTTTTTTTTTTTTTTTTTTTTTTTTTTTATAAACATATATTTTTTATATACATATATTTTTATCCCCAGGTCTGTGAATCACCAGGTTTACACACTTCACAGCACTCACCAAATCACATACCCTCCCCAATGTCCATAATCCCACCCCCTCTTAATTGTCATTTTTTTTTCAGTATTGGTTGATTCAGAAAACAGAGTACCCCAAACCTAGCATTAATTGAGGATGCTTTTGCTTAGTTTTTATTTTTTAATTAACATATTGTATATTATTTGTCTCAGGAGTACAGGTCTGTGATTCACCAGACTTACCCAGTTCCCAGCACTCACCATAACACATACCCTTCCTAATGTCCATCACCCAGTTAACCCCATCCTTCCCACTCCCCTCCTCTCCAGCAACCCTCAGTTTGGTTCCTGAGATTAAGAGTCTCTTATGGTTTGTCTCCCTCTCTGGTTTCATCTTGTTTCATTTTCCCCTCCTCTCCCCTATGATCCTCTGTCTTTTGAATTTCTCCAATTCCTCCTATCAGTGAGATCATATAAAAGTTGTTTTTCTCTGATTGACTTATTTGGCTTAGCATAATACCCTCTAGTTCCATCCATGTCATTGCTAAGGGCAAGATTTTGGTTTTTTGATGGTTGAATAATATTCCGTGTGTGTGTGTGTGTGTGTGTGTGTGTGTGTGTGTGTGTGTGTGTGTCTGTGTGTGTGTTTATAATACCACATCTTCTTTATCCATTTATCTGCCAATGGATATCTAGGCTTTTTCCACAGGTTAGTTATTGTGGACATTGCTACTATAAACAGTGGGGTGCAGGTACCCCCTTCGGATCACTACATTTGTATCTTTAGGGTAAATACCCAGTAGTGGTTGCTGGGTCATGCAGTAGGTCTATTTTCAACTTTTTGAGGAACCCTCATACTGTTTTCCAGAGTGGCTGTCACCAGCTTGCATTCCCACCAACAGTGTAGGAGTGTAGGAAGGTTCTCCTTTCTCCGCATCCTTTCCAACACCTGTCTGAGGGATGCTTTTAAATACTTTTCTGTTTTATTAATCGCAGGAAAGTCACCATTCTCTAGAAACACATATATGAGGCACATCAATATATAGATGGAGCTTGGTACATTTATAGGTTCATAGACTCCTCACATCTACTCTTTTTGGTGCTACATGCAGTTGATTGCACTGCACAGTGGGGAATCATTGGGATGGCTTATTATTCCCATTTCAGAGATGAGGTAACAATGGTCCAGCAAGAGGGTGATTTATTCATTATATAACTCACGAGCACCCTACTATAGTCAGAAACCAGACTTGCTAAATTTTAGTCTGATACACTTTTCCCCACATTAAAATTTCTCATCATTTTTACTCATGGTCCCTTTGAGAATCTGATAGACTGTTAGCCTGGCAAAATGTCCGTGTGTGCATCCATCAGAGAAACCGCACATAATCCCAAGAGAGCTCACAGTCCCATTAGAAGCTACTCACAAGCCCCAGGTAGTAATACATGTCAGGGCTACCATCTTTATTTCTATGTTAAAAACCAGCTCGTCTGGGGGTGCCTGGGTGGCTCAGTGGTTAAAAGCCTCTGTCTTCAGCTCAGGTCATGATCCCAGCGTCCTGGGATCGAGTCCCATGTCGGGCTCTCTGCTCTGTAGGGAGTCTGCTTCCTCTTCTCTCTCTGCCTGCCTCTCTGCCTACTTGTGATCTCTGTCTGTCAAATAAATAAATAAAATGTTAAAAAAAAAAAAAAAAAAACAGCTTGTCTGGAAGCTGGAGTGAGTGTGATAGCCCAGAATCTGGGTCTGAAATCCCAACATCTGAGGGAATTTTTAGATCATATTTTTATGTGCATTTTCCCCAGATTTTAGCAGGAAGCACTGCATATAATATGCATTTATTAGAGATTTCATGTAAGCTACGAGTAATGTCTCTGGAGAACGTTTTTTTTTTTTTTAAGATTTTATTTATTTATTTGACAGAGAGAAATCACAAGTAGATGGAGAGGCAGGCAGAGAGAGAGAGAGGGAAGCAGGCTCCCTGCTGAGCAGAGAGTCCGATGTGGGACTCGATCCCAGGACCCTGAGATCATGACCTGAGCCGAAGGCAGCGGCTTAACCCACTGAGCCACCCAGGCACCCTGGAGAACGTTTTTAAGAAGTCTAAATCTCATTGTTATTACATTAAACTTAATTGAACACACATACAAATAAAACAAAACTAGAGAAAACAGAGTGAAAATCCTTCCCGCCTATATTGGTGGTTTAACTTTGTGGGATTTTCAATAGTAATGCCAGCCTTCAGCTAGAGAAAAGATGGAGGAGTTAATAATGTAGCTCATAAATATTGAGGAGCGTGATCTCCCCCCAGAGACAGTGCCTACCGATTCCTGTGGATTCTCGTTGCCAAGAGACAAAGTTCGGCCCATTTAAATTAAGTTCAGTGGTCTGACAAATGCCAAATTTATGACAAAATGCTAAGTCTTTTGTGGTTGAAAAATTTTATTGAAAAAATTTAGGCCTTTTAAAATGTAATATTCTTTCTAAATAATGACAAATATGTTCAGCTTTCAAATCAAGTTTTTTTTTTTTTCTTCTCTTTTTGAGGGGCTAGCATGCACATTGCACACTCTAAATAATGATGCCTTCTCACAGTCAAAACAGTCTAACACTGAGGTCTTACTTCTAGAATGCATTTTTTCTGCCAAAAATTCTGAAAGCTTTAATTTTCAGTCTTGGGATATTTGGATGTATGCAAATAGCACTAAGAGAACTGGGGGACGGCCCTTAGGAGGACGAAGCTTCCTGCAGCTCTGTGGTCTATGCTGACTTGCTTCCTTTTGGTACATCCTCAGTCTTGGTTTTACTCAGCTCTGTTCTTCCAAACCACGAAGAAAGAAAGAGGGCTTTCTTTATGCACAACATCATGAGGCTGACCATGAATGAGTATGGTATGCCTTGTAGTTTTAGCCTTCTGAAAAAAAAAAGGCCCAAAGAAAGGCTACAAGAAATGGAAAAGCAATAGATGGGAGGAGCATTTTAGTGTAGATGGCTTAAATAGGTGAATAGTTGAATTATGAGTATTTAACTGTTAATTAAATATTAAATAGTGGAAGTATAATTGCTAAATTTTGATTAATTTGTGTATTTAAAATACAAGAGTTAGATTCACCTTTTCATTTGACAACTATTTGCTGAGTAGCTACCATGTGCACAGAGCGATTCTGGGAGTAGGATCAACAGTGAACAGAGAGATGGAGCAGTCCTTGTGGGACTTATATTTTGGTGGCTTCTAGATTGAGGCTCTTCAAGGAGTGAATTGCTCTATGGCTTATGCATAAAACCACAACCATATGTTATTTTAGAAAAGCTTTATAGGGCCGCTTGAAGAACTACTTGGAGCATAGCTGTTGATGTTTCCGTTCTCTTCCTCCTCTGCCTCCTCCTCCTTTATCTCCTCTTCAATTGCTTTTGTTCTCAACATTATTAGAAATTAAGAACTTTTTATTTTATCACGTGGAAGTTGTGGTAGCCATATCTAGTGTTCTGTATAATTATTGATTATTCTATCTTCTGGAAAACATTGGCATTCACTTTTTCATAAAAGTTGATTTTTATTTTATTTTATTTTAAAGATTTTTATTTTTTTGACAGACAGAGATCCCAAGTAGGCCCAGCAGCAGGACCTTGGGGTCCTGAGATCGAGCCCTCCATTGGGCTCCCTGCTCAGTGGAATCTGCTTCTCCTTCTCCCTCTAATCTCCCTCCCGACTGCTTGTGCTCTCTGTTTCTCTCTCAAAAACATAAATGAAATCTTAAAAAGAAAAAAAATAAGATACTTTAATGAAGGGACTATACAGTATAGTCAACACTAGGGGACCACCAACCACTGGAAAACAGTATTACCCACTAGAATTGATGGAACAAAGAGAGAAATAGTATTATTAACCCAGTGAGATATGGAGTTGTGTAACAGGGGCCAACCAGAGGGAAGTGTCAGGGAAGGATGCAGCTTCTGTCAGAGGTGCAGCTCTGCGATGGGAAAGAGGGAGAAAGAAATACCCTGAACTCTCTCTTCTGTACCCTTCCACTCTTATTGCCTCCCATTAGCCTCTACTGGAAGAAGCCAAGCAAGAAGGTATCACAGCTGATACCATTTCAAAGGTCAACATTTTGGGCACCAAGCAGGACAAAGAAGTCTGGAGATTTGGTCTGGAGTGGGTGGGGACATGGAAACACAAGGAATAATCAGCACAGGATACAATTATTTCTCTGATTTCCTCGCTAAGCAGCCCATACCTAGAGCACCAAGCTTAATTCTGGGCACCACCTTCTAACATGGTTATTGACAAATGACCTTAATGCAAGCAACTGTGAATGAGGGACCAGGAATTATTAAGCTTGGGAACATAGGATTCAAGAAAACATACAGAACTGGTTACATAATTTGCAAGGCCCACTCTAAAATCAAGCTGTGGCATCATTGTTCTAAAATTATTAAGACTATCAGAACCATGACAGCAGAGGATTAAACTGAGCATGTTGCCTTGCTAAGTCACATTCCCGGGTTCGGTGCCCATGTGGGCAACCCTGGCACTGTGTCAGCCTCCATCACACGTTTAAGTCATGGGCATGTGCATGATGCGGTCAGTGGGTAAAACTTAGTCTGTGTCTTAACACAGTGAAATCCACATCCAGGGAAGGGCATTTTATCGAGTGTTCTTTGTTTGCTTGTTTTTTTGTTTTTGTTTTTGTTTTGTTAATCTGTTTGATAATAATATCCTTATTATAGCTGGAATTCTCTGGGCTGAGTTTAGTTACAGTCTGTCAGAGATGGTGTGGAAAGGATTTCATGTTAAACAAGATGTTGGACAAAATGACCAACATGGATGTTTCTAACTCTAAAGATTATAAAACCAACATATCTTTGGACAAGAATATCATCAAGAGTTTATATACTATCCTCAATTGTAGACTGATTAACCTGAGATATATATATATATAGAGAGAGAGAGAGAGATATATATTATATATAGATATATAGATAGATACAGAGAGAGAGAAAGAGATAAAACAGCAATAAAGTGTTTCTATAGGCTTTTTCTTATGGAGAGGTCTTACAAGTCTTTTTCTTATACAGTTGTGATACCCAAATATTAGACATTTGCTTTCACATTATTATTTTTAATGTTTCTTAACACTTATATAACTATACTATGGCAAAAATGTGACAGTGTACAGAAATATAGGACACACGCTTAGAGAGCACAGGCCAGCCCTTGACTGTAGAGTTAGTTTAGGGAACCAAGACCAGAATCAGAGCATCTTGATTTCCATCTTGAAGTTATTTTCATGAAATAGGAGGAAGTAAAGAAGTTCCTTAGTATGAGTCACACCGTTTATGAAAATAATAATGGATTTACTCGATGATAGTAGATTGTCAATAATAATTATGGTTTTAATTATAACAAAATCAGTTTATAATTTAATGTATCATCTTGATGCACAGAAAGGAAAAAAAAAAAACTGTTGAAGAGTAGAATTTTGACTTGTTCCCCACAATCTTGACTTTTGAGCACTCTGCTACTCTTCATTTTGGATATATGCTCCTCTGAACCTCACCAGTACTTACAGTATTATACAGCCCTTACTTATAGATTGCTCACCAGCACCCCCAACTGGGAGATGCTGTCATTTTCACTGGTTTATATTAAGGAAATAGGTGAAGTTCTTACTTGGGTAGAGAATTTATTGGTACTATATAATTCATATTTCTAGGTCTCCCCCCTCACTACCTCCAATAAGAGAACTTCTTCTTCTCCCAAACAGAATTATGCACAGACTCCAAAAGCATAAGACAAATAAAGGTAAAAGCACTGTGTTTAAAGGGAGGATAAGGAGCCCAGAGCCCTACCAATTTGCCAACCCCTCACATCTAATTTTAACTTCTAAGATAACATGATGTGTAAACCAACAATCTAGCTCAACCTCTTCAGTTTACAAATAAAAAAAACACAGCTCAGAGAGATTTCATGTCTCTTTCAACATCACACAGCTTATTAGAATTAGAGCCAGGTTGAACAACAAGGCTGCGAACATCAGTGCTTTTTTGAGTACTGTATGTGATCTGGGTTAAAGTCCTGTTGGTACCTGAATGAACTACTCACACTGCCAATACTACAGATAGAAACGTTTAAAGTTTTCCAGCAGGGAAGAGGGGTTTTCCCTTTGAATCCAAAATATCTAAATGCTTTCTAATTTGTTTGTTTTAATTTCACCTGGCTTATTTTATTATTACTTTTTTTTCAGTAGGAAATGAGCAGGGAACACAGGATAGATAAATAGAGAAAGATACAGACACCCACATATGCTGTGCAATTATAGTGTTGTGTAGGCGAAAGGCTTGTTAAAAATGAATCTCTTTTCTTATGACTCCCCAGAGTCCAGACTTGTTATCCCTGTACCTGGAGCTGAGCTGTATACACAATGGGAACCATTCCTATTTTTTTTATTGTTATTAAACTCTATATGGTGAATTTTAATCTTTTTAATTTCTTTGAGAGCAGGTGAGTCATATGGAAAAATCAAGAACTGGGTAGGAAAAAAATATATATGTTCTTATTTATAAAGAAACCATTTTGTTCCAAATATGACATGAGGTGTTTACTATTAGTTTAGGGTATATGCTCATTTCAGTAAAAGATTTAATCCTTAAGAATTAGAAAGTCTTTGAATTTCTCTTTTCCTCCCTCCGTATTCTCAAGCTACCAAAAGGGTCAAAGATCAGGAATTCAATTTTTCTTTTAAATTTCAGGTTGCATGGAATTTTAGGACTTTTATTTCAAATAGAAATAAAATATATTCTGCATTTTATTTCTTTAAGTGTTCAGCCCACTTATGTGGCTATATATTTATGTGCATAGGTGTTTCAACTGTTGCATTCTTGCTTGAAATAGGTCTTAAATACCTCTGCTGGTTGTCATGTTTTTGCTTATAACTGCTTCAGATTTAAGTGGCATAGGTGAAAATATTTCTCCTTGTCTGTTTGACAATTTCAGATATATCTATGAGAAACTGCTTCAAGATTTTGTTTAATACATTCATGGCTTATAAGCTTAGGTAGAGGAAAATCCAGTCTCAACTACACTCACCCGAATGTAACATCGTGCAACTACTGAAAAACAGGTTGGTGGTACCACATAAAGTTAACTGTAGAGCTACCACATTACCTTAAAATTCTACTTCTAGGTGCACACCCGAAAGTATCAAAAACAGGGACTCAAAAATATACTCATACACCAGTATCTGTAAAAGAACTATTTTACAATAACCAACAGGTGTAAACAACACAAGTGCACATTGAGAACAAAATGCAGTATATCCTTACAATGGATTATTATTCAGCCATTTAAAAAATTCCATTCCATGAGACAATGAGGGTGAACCTTGAAAACATTATTCTAAGAAAAATAAGCTAAACACAAAAAGTCAAACATTGTTTTATTCAAATTTTTTTTTAATTTTTAATTTTTTATAAACATATATTTTTATCCCCAGGGGTACAGGTCTGTGAATCACCAGGTTTACACACTTCACAGCACTCACCAAAGCACATACCCTCCCCAATGTCCATAATCCCACCCCCTTCTCCCAAACCCCCTCCCCGCAGCAACCCTCAGTTTGTTTTGTGAGATCAAGAGTCACTTATGGTTTGTCTCCCTCCCAATCCCATCTTGTTTCATTGATTCTTCTCCTACCCACTTAAGCCCCCATGTTGCATCACCACTTCCTCATATCAGGGAGATCATATGATAGTTGTCTTTCTCTGCTTGACTTATTTCGCTAAGCATGATACGCTCTAGTTCCATCCATGTTGTCACAAATGGCAAGATTTCATTTCTTTTGATGGCTGCATAGTATTCCATGTGTATATATACCACCTCTTCTTTATCCATTCATCTGTTGATGGACATCTAGGTTCTTTCCATAGTTTGGCTATTGTGGACATTGCTGCTATAAACATTTGGGTGCACGTGCCCCTTTGGATCACTACGTTTGTATCTTTAGGGTAAATACCCAATAGTGCAATTGCTGGGTCATAGGGCAGTTCTATTTTCAACATTTTGAGGAACCTCCATGCTGTTTTCCAGAGTGGCTGCACCAGCTTGCATTCCCACCAACAGTGTAGGAGGGTTCCCCTTTCTCCCCATCCTCGCCAGCATCTGTCATTTCCTGACTTGTTGATTTTAGCCATTCTGACTGGTGTGAGGTGATATCGCATTGTGGTTTTGATTTGTATTTCCCTGATGCCGAGTGATATGGAGCACTTTTTCATGTGTCTGTTGGCCATCTGGATGTCTTCTTTGCAGAAATGTCTGTTCATGTCCTCTGCCCATTTCTTGATTGGATTATTTGTTCTTTGGGTGTTGAGTTTGCTAAGTTCTTTATAGATTCTGGACACTAGTCCTTTATCTGATATGTCGTTTGCAAATATCTTCTCCCATTCTGTCAGTTCTCTTTTGATTTTGTTAACTGTTTCCTTTGCTGTGCAAAAGCTTTTGATCTTGATGAACTCAGCTGCAGCAACATCTTCCTAGGAACAACTCAAAGGCAAGGGAAGCAAGGGCAAAAATGAACTATTGGGATTTCATCAAGATCAAAAGCTTGTTTTATTCAATTTATATGAAAATATCTAGAATAGATATTTGAATATCTGAAATATTGAATATCTGAGATATTGAAATATCTAGAATAGATATTTTGGCATCAACAGAAAGTGGGGACTGGGAAAGGAGGAATGGGAGGTTATTGGTTAATGGATAAAGAGTTTCCATTTAGGAGAAAAAGGTTTTGGAAATAGTGATGATGGTTGTACATTATGAATGTAATTAATGCCACTGAATTTTATACTTAAAGTGGTTAAAATGGTAATTTTAAATATTTTACCACAATCAAAAAAAAAAAAAAAAAGAATAAAGTATACCATCTCCTAGAGAAAAAATTGAAGACAAGCATCAGGAAAAATCTTATTTACCCCCAGATTTACCATTATTGAAATAGCTGAGGCTTCCCACTATGGGAGTCTGAGGACCTGATATCAGGTAAGAATGCATTTATTATTATTGTGCTCCTTATCCCAGAGAGGCACTGCTGTGCAGACTATGGATATACAAGCGAGCCCTTGTGGTGCTTATATACACAGCGGGGAAGCCTGTGAGACATCAAGCAAATAGATAAACAAAAAGAGAAAAACGCAGGTTGTAATAATTGCCATAAAGGAAAGAAGTCAAAGTTATGAACTAGTGTGTGTGCATGCATGAGTACATGTGTGCACTGATGGGGATGGGCAGAGGAGGACCCTCTTTCACAGGAAACATAAGATTCAGAGTGAAGAGAAAAATCAAACACAAATCAGAGGAAATAAGGAAAGCAGGTCTGTCTAGCCATTCAGCTATATGTTAGTGGTAGGTTAAAAAATGATGAGGACCACGACGACGACGACAGTGATTTCCCAGTTTACCTCACACACCAGCCACACTGAAGGAGGAGGTAGATACGCAAGAACAAGGTGCCAACTTTGCTAATCTGTTAAGTGTAAGTGTAAGATGAGTTTTAGATTGTTATTAATGGTATTTGACCAGAGCAACCCAACACTGCTAAAACCATGTCTTACAAATCATCTATTTCCCTTGAGGCTTCAGAGGCAATTATATACTCAATGAACAATGGCAAATGAGAAATCAAAGTTCCATGTTACTTTTAGTTGGAATAGTGCCTATAACTGCCAATGAAACTCTCTGGGAAAGTTGGATTTAAGTATGTGGATTAGACTCAAGGTTCCTAAGCAAAACTTTGTATCTCAATATCCAAATCTAACTACTAGCTGGCTGCAGAGCTCCAAGGGATGAATATTCTTGAGCACTAAAGTACTAGTAAAAGGCAGCCAGGAAGGCAAGGTGGATGGGTTTCCTTGGGGAGTGGAGAGAAGAGAGAGTCACATGCATTTGGGTGACTTCACTCTTAATGTGACCCATTTTTCAGTGGGCATCCTGAAATCTGACCAGTTAGTTTAAAATCTACTCTTTGGTGGTATGTTAATCTGAGATATTGAAAAGGTTTTCAAAAGCAAATAATAGAGGAATAGTAATGCATAACCAGACTGGGGGGAAAATGACCAAAACACTGGAGATGATACTTCAATATACCTAGAAAATAAAATACAAGAGTAAAGGAAGATATAATAGAATAATAAGCTGAAAATCAAACTTGAGACCATATTACTTCTGAAAAAAGTGCAAAAAAATTACCCTCTTTATGTTTTGGGCAATCATTTTCAAGTTCACAGGAAAACAGTTATCTCATCTGTGCTGGGGGCTGTGAAAGATGTGAATCCATGTGATAGATGGATTGCAGAGGAAAGAGACTACGCCAGGAATGGTTGCAAGGATGCTATCACTACTGACCAGACTTGAGGCAATGATTTTTATTCACATTACTAGAAAAGTCTAATAATTTGTTTTCTCTTTTATCATGTAAGAAGAGGATGAATCATGACTATTATTTTCATTTTCCAAAAAAAAAAAAAAAAAAAACGTTTTCATACAATCCTAGGCTTTTGAGAAGCAATACCTCCTATTGCAAGTACCAGATAGAAGGTGGGAACAGCAGGTTTGCTCTGCTTCGAAGGGCACTGCAAGACAGGCTGTTGTAACTCTAGTTACAGTTATTTTTATTGCACATGTCATTTGATCAAATATTAAAAATGTATTTGTAGAAAAGTAAAATATAGGAAAGGATAAATAAGAAATATTGCTTCAAGTTTTATCTCATTTTGACAACCATAGTTAATATTTTAGTACATATTCTATTTTTATAGCATTGTTTTATAATACACTTTTACCAGTATTATCTTATTTTGCTTTTAGTCCTGTCAATTAATATTATTTCTAGTTATGGTGGAATTCTGTGCAAATGCCATGAATCACATACAACAGAGCGAACATGTGAGGTGTTTTAAAAGTTATTGCCAAACTTTCTGCTGTGAGATTCTGGAACCATGTATATGTATTTATACATTTTTATTTAAATTTTTAGTAATTCTATGAGGAATATTTCTCTTTTTCTTTTTAAAGACTTTATTTCTTTATATGAAAGAAAGCTAGCAAGAGAAGAAACACAGGCAGAGGGAATGGGAGAGGGAGAAGTAGGCTTTCCAACGAGTAGGGAGCCCAATGTGGGACTTGATCCCCGGACCCTAGGATCATAATCTGAGCCGAAGGCAGATGCTTAATGACTGAGCCACCCAGGTGCCCTCTATGAGGAATATTTCTTAATTGCTATTCTTCTGATTAAGACACTGGGGCATAGAGAAGTTAAGTGAATTGCAGAGATTATATGGGTAAGAATGGCAGAACCTGGGATTGATCCTTATCTGCTTGATTCCCAAACTCTATGTTTTCACAGTTATATTATTTTGCCCTTCTCCCTTGTAAACAGTAAAGTTTTACACAGTTACTCAATGTAATTATAATAATTTCAAATATACAGATGAGTAAAAACAGCTGCAGAGAAATTGTGACATCTTAAAGCCGTACAAACATTTAGTGATAAGATACAGCGTAAGAGGCCCAGTTGTGGCCCAGCACTCTGCCTTCTAAAAGTCTACTCTGTTCTGATGAAATAGCATTTTATTGTATTTCCACAATTTTCTTTTTCTTAGTATTCTCTCTCAGTTGCACCTAGTCTCTTTCTGTGTCCATGCATGCATACCTGGGCAGAGCAGGAACACAGAAGACCAGAGGGTGTTTCATGGGGCTTTTGTGGGAGGATGAAATGTGACCAGCTGAGACCCTGTGGCTGTTAGCAGGCTTCCAGCCAAAATCTACAATGACATCTACTAGCTAACATTAATGGGGCAAGCACTATATGCTCAATAAGCCTCTAGGAACTTGGATTGTCATGAACATCCCCATTCTATAGATGAGGACACTATGGCATAGAAAAGCAAAATAATCTATGCAAAGTCTCACAGCTAGAAAGACAGAATTTGGACTCCAACATCTGCTTCCAAGCCAGCATTCTTTACCTATTAGCTAAACTATCTACAATCCTCAAACTAACTCTTAAATTATAAGGATAGCCAGACAAAATAAAGACTGTCATTGGCAGTCATAGGTGTTCAGAATAGTTAATGAACACCTGGAATTACTTAATATTTCTTTTTATTAAAAATAGTGACTGCTATAAGTTCTAGCAGTTTTGGAGTGGAGTCTTTTGGGTTTTCCACATATAGTATCATATCATCTGCGAAGAGTGATAATTTGACTTCTTCTTTGCCGATTTGGATGCCTTTAATTTCCTTTTGTTGTCTGATTGCTGAGGCTAGGACCTCTAGTACGATGTTGAATAGCAGTGGTGATAATGGACATCCCTGCCGTGTTCCTGACCTTAGCGGAAAAGCTTTCAGTTTTTCTCCATTGAGAATGATATTTGCGGTGGGTTTTTCATAGATGGCTTTGATGATATTGAGGTATGTGCCCTCTATCCCTACACTTTGAAGAGTTTTGATCAGGAAGGGATGTTGTACTTTGTCAAATGCTTTTTCAGCATCTATTGAGAGTATCATATGGTTCTTGTTCTTTCTTTTATTGATGTGTTGTATCACATTGACTGATTTGCGAATGTTGAACCAACCTTGCAGCCCTGGAATAAATCCCACTTGGTCATGGTGAATAATCTTTTTAATGTACTGTAAAGTGTCAGGATATAAAATCAATGCACAGAAATCAGTTGCATTTCTCTACACCAACAGCAAGACAGAAGAAAGAGATATTAAGGAGTCAATCCCATTTACAATTGCATCCCAAACCATAAGATACCTAGGAATAAACCTAACCAAAGAGACACAGAATCTATACTCAGAAAACTATAAAGTACTCATGGAAGAAATTGAGGAAGACACAAAGAAATGGAAAAATGTTCCATGCTCCTGGATTGAAAGAATAAATATTGTGAAAATGTCTATGCTACCTAAAGCAATCTACACATTTAATGCAATTCCTATCAAAGTACCATCCATCTTTTTCAAAGAAATGGAACAAATAATGCTAAAATTTATATGGAACCAGAAAATACCTCGAATAGCCAAAGGGATATTGAAAAAGAAAGCCAACGTTGGTGGCATCACAATTCCGGACTTCAGGCTCTATTACAAAGCTGTCATCATCAAGACAGCATGGTACTGGCACAAAAACAGACACATAGATCAATGGAACAGAATAGAGAGCCCAGAAATAGACCCTCAACTCTATGGTCAACTAATCTTTGACAAAGCAGGAAAGAATGTCCAATGGAAAAAAGACAGCCTTTTCAATAAATGGTGCTGGGAAAATTGGACAGCCACATGCAGAAAAATGAAATTGGACCATTCCCTTACACCACACACAAAAATAGACTCAAAATGGATGAAGGACCTCAATGTACGAAAGGAATCCATCAAAATCCTTGAGGAGAACACGGGCAGCAACCTCTTCGACCTCTGCCGCAGCAACATCTTCCTAGGAACAACGCAAAAGGCAAGGGAAGCAAGGGAAAAAATGAACTACTGGGATTTCATCAAGATCAAAAGCTTTTGCACAGCAAAGGAAACAGTTAACAAAATCAAAAGACAACTGACAGAATGGGAGAAGATATTTGCAAACGACATATCAGATAAAGGACTAGTGTCCAGAATCTATAAAGAACTTAGCAAACTCAACACCCAAAGAACAAATAATCCAATCAAGAAATGGGCAGAGGACATGAATAGACATTTCTGCAAAGAAGACATCCAGGTGGCGAACAGACACATGAAAAAGTGCTCCATATCACTCGGCATCAGGGAAATACAAATCAAAACCACAATGCGATATCACCTCACACCAGTCAGAATGGCTAAAATCAACAAGTCAGGAAATGACAGATGCTGGCGAGGATGCGGAGAAAGGGGAACCCTCCTACACTGTTGGTGGGAATGCAAGCTGGTGCAGCCACTCTGGAAAACAGCATGGAGGTTCCTCAAAATGTTGAAAATAGAACTGCCCTATGACCCAGCAATTGCACTATTGGGTATTTACCCTAAAGATACAAATGTAGTGATCCAAAGGGGCACGTGCACCCGAATGTTTATAGCAGCAATGTCCACAATAGCCAAACTATGGAAAGAACCTAGATGTCCATCAACAGATGAATGGATCAAGAAGATGTGGTATATATACACAATGGAATACTATGCAGCCATCAAAAGAAATGAAATCTTGCCATTTGCTACAACATGGATGGAACTAGAGCGTATCATGCTTAGCGAAATAAGTCAAGCAGAGAAAGACAACTATCATATGATCTCCCTGATATGAGGAAGTGGTGATACAACATGGAGGCTTAAGTGGGTAGAAGAAGAATAAATGAAACAAGATGGGATTGGGAGGGAGACAAACCATAAGTGACTCTTAATCTCACAAAACAAACTGAGGGTTGCCGGGGGGAGGGGGTTTGGGAGAAGGGGGTGGGATTATGGACATTGGGGAGGGTATGTGATTTGGTGAGTGCTGTGAAGTGTGTAAACCTGGTGATTCACAGACCTGTACCCCTGGGGATAAAAATATATGTTTATAAAAAATAAAAAAAATTAAAGTCTAAAAAAAAAAAAAAAAATAGTGACTGCTGATGAATAGGCAAAATGGGTCATTGCAGCCAAATAGATTGCTAGCAAATACAGCTTAACCACACAATAGGGTGAACACGATCCACATAGGAGACACCTCTGGAGCTCCTGGTTCTGATGAATGGGGTGCACTGTGCTATAGGACACCACAAGATCTCTTCTTCATAAGGCCATGACTTTCAAAATCAGGAAATTTAGCTGGCTTTCCTAAATCATAGAAATAAACACAGAAATTTGGACAAAAAAAAAAAAAAAGAAACAGAGAAATGTGTCCCAAATGAAAGAATGGGACAAAAGTGCAACAAAAGAGCTAAATGAAGCAGAGAGAAGCAATATGCCTGATAAAGGATTCAAAGTAGTGGTCATAAAGATACTCACTGGACTTGAGAAAAGAGAGAGAAAATATGAAAAAGAGCCAAACAGAGATGAAGAACTCAATGAGCAATATTAAAAAAATGCACTAGAGAGAATCAGTTGCAGATTAGAGAAGAGAGAACAACAGATCAGTGATCTGGAAGACATGGTAATGGAAAGCAACCAAGCTGAACAGCTAAAAGAAAAGAGAATATTATGAAATGAGAATAGATTAAGGTAATTCAATGACTTCATCAAGTGTAATAATATACACATTATAGGGATCCCAAAAAGAGAAGATGGTAAGAAGGGGACAGAAAATTTATTTCAAATAAAGTAGCTAAAAACTTCCCTAATCAGGGGGAGGAAATAGACATCCAAATCCAGGAAACACAGAGATCACCCAATGAAATTAACTTAAGGAAGTTTACACCAAGACACAAAATAATTAAAATGTCAAAAGGGAGTGATAAAGGGAGAATTTTAAAAGCAATAAGGAAAACGGTTATATAAAAGAGCAACTCCATAAAGGTATCAGATAATTTTTTTGGCAGAGATTTTGCAGGCCCGAGGGAGTAGCATGATCTATTCAAAGTGCTAAAAGGAAATAGCAAAACAAAAGAAGACCAAACAAACAAACAAACAAAAAACCCCCACAAAACTGCAACCAAGTACACTGTACCTAGCAAAGTTATCATTCAGAATAGGAAGAGAGATAAAGAGGTTCTCAAACAAGAGTTAAAGAAGTTCATGGCCACTAAACTTTATAAAAAATGTTAAAGAGAATTCTTCGAATATAAAGAAAAGACTATAAACAGGAGTTAGAAACGTTTTTTTTAAAGATTTTATTTATTTAAGAGAGAGAGAGACAGAGATAGTGAAAGAGAGCACTAGTTGGGAGGAGAGAGGGAAGGATGTTCCCCACTGAACAGGGAGCCCTGTACAGGGCTCAACCCCAGGACACTGGGATCATGACCTGAACTAAAGGCAAACACTTAACAACTGAGCCACCCAGGCATCCAGGAATATGAAACTTATAAAGGAAAAATGTTCACACATAAAAGCAAATGTCTAATAAAAGCATAGTTTAATCACTTATAAAACTAGTATGGCGGTTAAAGCACAAAAGCAGTAAAATCAATTATATCTACAAAAATCAGTCAGGGATTCACAAAATAAAAGGATGTAAAGCACAACATCATACATAAAGCATGGTGGGAAAGTAAATATTTAGTGCCTTTAGAATGAGTTCAAACTTGAGCAACCATCAATCTAAAGTGCTATACACATAAGATGTTATGTATGAACTGAATAGTAACCACAGATCAAAAATTTATAATGCACAAAAAACACAATGAAAGCAACTCAAGCATAACACTAAAGAAAGCCATCAAATCACAAGAGAAGACACCAGGAAAAGAAAGGAACAAAGAAGACATACAAAAACAACTGTAAAACAAGTAACAAAATGGCAATAAGTACATATCTATAAATATTTACTTTAAATATAAGTATACTAATATTCTACTCAAAAGACAGAGGGTGAGCAAATGGCTGAAAAAAAAAACCACAAGATTCATATCCTTCTACAAGAAACTCACATCAGATCTAAAGACACACGTAGATTGAACATGAAGGGATAAAGGAACATTTATCATGAAAATTGAAGCACAAAGAAAGCTGAGGTAGTAATATTTACAGTAATAATTGTAGATGTAAAGGAAAAAATTGACAGTAATACAATAATAATGGGAGACCTTAATACCCCACATACATCAGTGGATAAATCATCTAGACAGAAAATCAACAAGGAAACAGTTAATGACATGTTAGACCAGATGGACCTAATATTTATGTATAGAACAGTCCATCCAAAAATAGAATACACAGTTTTTTAAGAACACATGGAACATTTTTCAGAATCAATCACATTTTATGCCATAAAACAAGCCTGAATACATTAAAAAAGATTGAAGTCATATCATGCATCTTTTCCAACCACAACAATATAAAACTAGAATTCAATTATGAAAAAAATTCTGCAAAGAACACAAATACATTAAGGTCAAATAACATGCTACTAAACACTTAATGGGTCAGTCAAGAAACCAAAGAGGAAATTAAAAACATGTATGGAGACAAATGGAAATGAAAACACAATAGTCTTTAGTATGCAACAAAAGCTGTTGGAAGAGGGAAGTTTATAGCAATACAGGCTTACCTCAAAAAACAAGAAAAATCTCAAATAACCTAACCTTAAATGTAAAGTAGCTTGAAAAAGAAGAACAAACAAAGCCCAAAGCCAATAGAAGGGGAGAAATAATAAGTTTTAGAACAGAAATAAAAGAAATAAAATCAAAACAAAAACAAAAACCACAATAGAACAAATCAATGAAACCAGGAGCTCATTCTTTGGAAGGATCAACAAAATCGATATATGTTTCACCAGACTCATCAAGAAAAAAAGAAAGAAGACTTGAATCAATGAAATCAGAAATGAAGGAGGAGAAATAACTACTGACATAACAGAAATACAAAGGGTTGTAAGAGAATATTATTAAAAAGTATATGCCAACACCTGGGTGGCTCAGTGGGTTAAGCCTCTGCTTTCAGCTTGGATCATGATCTCAGGGTCCTGGGATCCAGCCCCATGTCAGGCTTTCTGCCCAGCAAGGAGCCTGCTTTCCCCCTCTCTCTGTCTGCCTCTCTTCCTAATTGTAATCCCTCCTGCTGTCAAATATATTTTTTTTAAAAAGTATATGCCAACAAATTGAACAACCTAAAAGAAGTGGATAATTTCCTAGAAGCATGTAAGCTTCCAAAATGGAATCAGGTATAAACACACACCCCCTACACATGCACACTGGAATATTGCTTAACCATAAAAAAGAATTAAGATCTTGCTGTTTGCAATATGGATGGACTTAGAGGCTATTACTCTAAGTGAACTAAGTGAAAGAGAAATACCATTTGATTTTACTCATATGTGGAATTTAAGAAACAAAACAAACTAAGAAAAAAAAGGAAAACAGTGGACTCTAAAGACAGAGAACAAATTAATGGTTGCCAGAGGGGATGGGCAAAGTAGATAAAGGGGATTAGGAGTACGCTTATAGTGATGAGCACTGAATGATGTATAGAATTGTTGAATTGTTATATTGAATACCTGAAACTAATATAACACCATATATTAATTATACCTCAATTTAAAAATATATATTTGAAAAAATAATACTGACTGATTATGTCCTACCTTAACCTTTTCCAGTATGGATCATTTATCACTTTCTTTTTTAAAGATTTATTAATTTACTTTAGAGAGAGGATACCAGTGCAAGGAGGGGCAGAGGGAGAGAATCATCCAGTGGACTACCTGCTGAGTGCAGAGCCCAGTATGGGACCTGATCTCACAATCCATGAGATCATGACCTGAGCCAAAACCAAGAGTCAGAGATGTTCAATTGACTGAGCCATTCAGGCACCACTGGATCCCTTACAACCTTCAAACATGGTAGCATGGTTTAGACTATCTAACTGCTCCCTGTTAATTCACCCAATTTTAGCAGAGGATGATGATGTTTAAGTAGGAGTAAGTGATCTATACAAGGTTGCATAGCTATTATGTGACGAAGGTCACATTTATGCCACATATCCTAATTCCAAGAAAGGTATTACATTCATTATACCATGATTATGGTTATTTTTAACACATAATTTCCAAAATTTTAGCATGCATTTATTTTTCAAAAACTTACCAACACTATTTCACCTAGGAATATAGGTTTGCCTCTGCCTAAAATGAAAACAGATCAAAAAATAATGCAGAGTTTTATTTTTTTTAAAGATTTTTTTATTAATTTATTTAAGAGAAAGAGAGCATGCACACAAGCAGGGGGAGCAGCAGAGGGAGAGGGAGGTTCTCTACAAGTTATTTCCAGTATTTAAACAAGCCAAAGAGATAGTGTGTGATACTTGCCATCAGGTAGCACAGGCTAATGAAAATTGTAGGTTCATTCGCTCTTGGCTAGTATGGTGACTTTACGAGGGGATGACATTGGTTTGCTCTCACCAATCAGTTCAGATTGATGATTATTTACAGCTTTGATGAATACAATATGGTAGCATGAGTTAATTATAATTATTTTTGGTGAATAAAATGTTTCAAAGTATAGGATCCAAGAGGATAATACAATAAATGCTCAAAGTTTGTCTACATGGTAAGGGGTTGATAACTAGACTGAAACTTGCATATGTACTCTCACAGTCTCATACCTATCACAGTGCCTTTGTCTTCACTTTCCTTTGTACAAGTTCAGTTTAGTTTTGTTCTTAATATCTCATTTGTGAATTCTTCACCTTTCCATTAACTTCATCTTTTTAGTGTATCCTTTTTTATCAGTTGGCTACTAGACCCTTGACTATCTATCTGAAGGTGCCCCTTCTGCCAATTATTTATCTTATTTTTCAAGTGAAGCATTATTAGTTCATCCTGTAATCTTATTACAAATTCTGAAATGGCTTTCCATGCCACTTTCCATAGTGAAATCCATAGTCCTTACCTGGTTAATAAGCCCTAAACTTCTGTCACATTATCATGCTCACCCTCTACTTCTAATATCCCCTCTGCCAACTTACCTCCCCTTTGATCACTCCTTTTCTAACAAAACAGCCAGTTGACTTGCTTTTCTGTGAAAAAAATGTCAGAAATCCTCTAGCCTCAGGGCCTGTGCATTTACTCTTCTCCCAGATAGAGTTACAGATATACCCCTCTCTTCATTCAGGTATGTGAATAAGACTCATCATAATCAGAAGGCCATCTCTGGTTACCTTATCTAAAATAGAATTTCCTTTTTATTTTCTATTCTCTTACTCTTTTTTATTTCCATACATATTTATTTTTATGTTTGATGTTTGTGTCTCTTTAAGAGAACGTAAGTGCCATAGAACTAGGAAATGACTGTCATGTGTTCACTGCCTCTTACTCAGGACTTAGAAATGTGCCTAGCATAAAGTCAACCTCAATGAATATTTTCTCAATAAGTAAATATATTCATTTCTTATGATTCAATATTTGAGCACCTAATAATAATGTTTGTTGAATTATCAGTATGTACCATAAATGTGCCAGGCAAGTTACATGGACTACTTCCATTTAATCCTGACAAACATCTTTTGAGGTGGTTAGGGTCCGTGATCAAAGGAGCAAGACTGATACAAAGCGAAGGTCAAGCAAAGCTTTATTTCAAGCCAAGCATCAAGAATCAAACCGACAGATCAGGGCTGCCTCTGACAGGCCGACCCCTCCCTGCCTCACAGACTAACTTTAATAGAGCAAAGGCCATGTGGTTGAGCCTGGCCACACACAGGTGGCCAATGAGATTGTAACACACAGAGAAAGTTGCATAGTCATGCTAGGTCCCACACGGGTGGCCAATTGAATTACAATTCACCCTATAGTAGCTAGCCTATCACCTTGATCAGAATTGGCACCCAAAAGGCGCCCAAAAGGTGGGGCCCACATTCTTTAGGGAGATAGTGATTGGATGTCTCCACCTGGCCCGACCCACCGTTGTATCTGGGCTCTGTTATCAGGGACTGGTCAACTGCTCTGGCTAAATAGGCCCTTACAAGGTGAGTTGTCTTAGTATGTGCTCTTCACAAATGACTAAGTGATGCTGGGAGAAATTGAGAAATTCTCTCAAGGCTACACAGCTATTGAGTGGCAGAAAGCAAAATGAACCCTAGATATCCTAGCTGCAGAGCCCAAGCTCTTCCACATTATGTTATAGCAAAATTGCACCAAAAGGCAAGAGGTCAATTTTTCTCTGCTTTTAGGAAGTCTGTGGTTTTATGAGAAAAAAAGAAAAGCATCACACAATATAATAGGATGAGGACTACAGCAGAGTAAAGATGGAAGACCCTTGGGGAGTTTCTCACAGGTTCATCTAAATCAAAACTAATGAGAAAGCACCGTGTAAAGAAATGGGTAAAAGGATGAAACCACTCCCAGAAGTGAAAACAGCCTGTGTAATTCAAGAGTTGTGAAAAAAAACATGGCTCATTTGTGAAATTCATTTGGGCTGTTTGCACGGAAGGTGGGGAACAAAGTAGAAGCATTTGGCTTTTTTAGCCATAGGTTTGCGATGCACAGAGGAGGAGGCTTCAAAAATGTTAAGCAATTAAAAATAAACAACCCAGAAGAGATGAAAAGAAAATATCAGAGGCTATGGGAAGATCTCTGTTGAGAGCGATCAAGCAAATGATCACTTTTCAAAGGCCAAGGAGAAGACAGACCTCCCTCCTAATTGGTAAACTGGGGAATATTGCTAAAAAGTTAATGTGAAAACTTGATAGCAAAATTCCCTGTCATTTCCCAAGCTATTGCACAAGGGTGCATATATTAGAAGGGAGCAGAGCCCAAATCCCTGGTTTCCCCAGTCTTTGTTGTGTGGCCAATATAGCAATTAAGGCAACACTGCGAGATAAATCGGAAATCAAAGAACATGAGGCTGGAAACTACCTCAGGAAAAGCCTAAGAGAATGGTCACGAAGAGCTTGATTAGAATTCTACCTCTGTCCCTTGTTAACTTTGAGATTGTAGGCTGCTTATAATTACCTCAAATATTGTATATAAAGAGAGAAAGATAGGTATCTTTATATCACTTGATAAGTTCATTTTGACAATTAAGTGCATCATTGTATGTGAAATAACAGCATTGAAGTCGGACAGTAAACAGTAGCTGTTACTTTGTTAGTATTCAGCCTAAACCTTTGATTCCACTGATTAAAAAACAGATAAGGGAAAATGACTAAGTGGAACTTGTTAATTACCTAATCCACCAGCTACCCCTGATCTCTCCATCTCAGCGTCACCACCAAATAGATCTCTGTTCCTTTTAAGATCTTATACCTGACGTAAAAATTCTGTCTGATCCTCAGCCTGTATTTACCATCCTCGTAAAATCAGGGACCTACTTTGCCTTCAAGTGAAGTCTTCAGAGTTCACCTCAAACTGGCAATACTAGAAAGACTCTAAAGTAACAAAGTCTGTGTTTTATAAATGCTGGCTATGGCAATATCATTTTCCCGGAAAGCCACTGTGAATCAGACTGGACTAAATATCCCTTCTCTGCACTACAAACAGGTAGTTACTATTTGTTCCATTATCTACTAGAATTAGCTTTTTAGTGGCCCTCTCTAGAATGTAAAGACAAATGCAGTGTCCCACTCATCTCTAAATCATGTGCTCATTGCAAAGGTCCAATATAATACATAGCAGGTATTCTATAAAATTTAGTATAATCTAATAATGTGTTTTGTTGAAGGTAATATACCTTCCATGGAGAAAGTTATTACTGCTTTAATTGCATTAGCATTATGAGGATGGCCACAGATTTAGCTATTTAAAATGGTAATTTTGACTGTCATTTTTTTGGCATAGAAGACCCTCTCTGTTAAATAGCACATAAATTCTTTAATATCTTATCTGGCACAATAATCATTTACACACTTAAATCTAAGCAGTGGTCCATTGAGGTTTGTTCCCACCAACTCGCAGGAACCAATTATGTGCTTCTCTTCCCAACTCCATGCTCAGCAACTTCATGTTGGAAACTTGAAACTGGCAATGATGGGCATGTGTAGGCCATAGAAGTCAACAAATGCTGCATGTCAGGGCTTTTTATCTCCCAGAGAGCAGGTGGTTGTACACTTACCAACATGTTACTCCAATCTGTATAGTTCATAAAACATTCATGGCTTTATCTGAAGTTGAAGCTATGTCTAGTTCTCTGGGTCCATTTCATTCTTCTTCTTCCTCCTCATCCTCTTCTTCTTCTTCTTTTAAGGTTTATTTGTTTGAGAGAGAGAAAGTGTAGCACACATGAGTGGGAGGGCTGAAGGGGGAGAAAGAAACCCAAGCAGACTCCATGCTGAGAGTGAAGCCTGGTGCCTTGCTCAATCTCAGGACCCTGACACCACAACCTGGGTCGAAAGCAAGTGTCAGACACTTAACAGACTGAGCCGCCCAGGTGCCACTCCATTTCCTTCTTTATACCACCTACATGTCAATAAATAATAATTCCTAGCAGAACTGTTTGCATGGACAGCAGACACCCATAAAATAAGCAATTAATTAATGTGGGTAAACAGTCTCCCTCTAGAACTTGTTTTTTCCTGATGTATCTTTTAAAGTCTTCTTAGGTTTATTAAGTAGCAGCTGGGAGAATCAGCTTTGTGAGTGGATCAAATTCAAAGTTCACTGAACTGGAGAGAGAATTTTTTGTGGAGCTAGAAAACAATGATCGTGCTAAAAGTATGGATAAATATAATCCTCTGACCAAAACTTTCCTTTGCGTTAATTATTTGGACAAAAAAAACAAAATGTGGACTTAAGTTGGTTCTTCAGATTTTTTCTGGAGTGTAAGGCTGAGAATATTTTACACTCTTTTGCATGGAAAATGTGTAGGCTTTTTTTCCCCTTAACTTCAGATTTATATTCAGGATAATAAAAGATTATTTCAGGCTATTCCAGTATTATGAATAATTGCTTCATGTTGCTAAATGAAGCCTGGATTTCAAACTGCAGGTCATTATTATAAAGCAATCTTTGATTATAAATCAGTCCATTTCCTCTGTTGTTACTTGAGGGTGGAAGCATTCAAGAATATGGGTGTGCTTTTAAAATTCTATTAGAATACTGTTCTCTGTTGTTGTTGTTGTTATTGTTTTCTCATAAATAACCAGTGAAGCGACTAGGTTTTTCTTCCAAATATAGTAAATGGGGAAGAAGGAATTTTTATTGCAAAATGTAAATGGGTTCTGCATCTCCGCCATTTCAGAGTGTGAGATAACTTAACTCTGATTGATAGATGCCTGATTATAACCAGCATCTTTCTTGATGAGATTTCTCTCCATGCCCCCCTCCCAGGCAGAAAGTTGATGTCTTTAAAGATGAAATAACTTGAGAGAACAATGAATTATTTTGGCAGATATTCTAAACAGAAACCCCTGGGAGACTGCAGTGAACACCACTGGATTTTAAAAATCCAAGCTTGTAGTGAAAAAAAAAAAATCTCAAGATCACTATCAGATTACTAGGGAACCTCATGTGACAAGAATAAGAACATAAACAAAGGAATAATAAAGCAGAACATGTATATTCCTTTTATTACTTCTGGTACTCTCTAGGTTCTGACCCACCAAGAGAAATTAGGTTTAAAAGGAATATTTTGGCCTAGGCATTTTTCATCTATCCATCATTTGTTCATTCCTCCTTTTATCAATAAGTCCTCTTAGTGAGTAGACTAAGGTATGTATTGAGCATCTAAAAATTACTATTACAATCTCCTAACTCAAATATAGTAGCAAGCCAGGCAAATAAATAGATATACAGTTTTAATATAATAAGTGGAAGGAAAATTGCATCATATTTTGGGTGAACATAAAGGAGATATAAATATCTGGGAGAAATGTAAATGAAAAGGGGGAAATTATATATATTTGAGCACCTGTGGTACACAGCTGCTAGTTGGCTTTGCATAGCTTCTTTCTCAATAATAATGCAGACGGGATTATTTGCATTTTACAGATGAAGAAGGGGAAGCTTAGGGAAATTAAGTAAGTGGCATTTCAGTTGAATTGTGTCCATTTCAAAAGATATGTTAAAGTCCTAACGCCAAGTACCTCAGAATGTGATCATTTGGAAATAAGGCCTTTACAGAGATAATCAAGTTAAAAGTAAACTGTAAGTAAAAAGATAATCAAGTAAAAGTAAACTGTAAACTGTAATTTAATATCACTGATACTCTTATAAAAGGGGGAAATTGGGCACAGAGACAGAAATGAACATAAAGAAGACAATGTGAAGACACATGTGCAGCATGCCAAGAGAAGGTGGAAGATGAGAGCGATGTATTTATAAGACAAGGAATGCCAAAGATTACTGTCAAATCAGCCAGAACCTAGAAATAGGCAAATACAGCTTTCAGTGGATCATGACCCCGTCTTTTGGACTTCTGCCCTCCGGAACTATGAGACAATAACTTTTGGTTGTGTAAAGCCACGTAGTTTGTGGTACTTTGTTATGGCAGTCTAGGAAACTAATAAAGTTGGTAAAGAATATAAGGCTAGGGAGTAATGACTCACAACAATCCTTTTCTGGTTCCAAAGCCCACATGTTCCTTCCCACACAAAGGAAGTGATTTTTACCCAAATCTTTAAGCATTAGTTTAAGGTGGCAAAGTAAGGAAAATACCTTCCTTTACTAGAAAACTCTGAGTTCAAGCAAATTCTAAAGTCTCCAAAGAATGACCCACCTATTAAATCAGCTCTGGCTTAAGGAGTCCTATAGGTCTCAGTTTAATTTGAACAAGTTGTTAACATGGCTGATAGTCCCTAGAGTTTTGTTGTTTTGGTTTTTAAATTTGTGAAGATAGGAATTCAGTTGACTGGTAGGTAGAATGGTAAAGGGTTAAAGACATTTTCTGGGGCCGCCTAGGTTCCTCAGTCAGTTAAGCGACCCACTCTTGATTTTGGTTCAGGTCATGATCTCACGGTGCTCAGTGGGGAGTCTGCTTCTCTCCCTCTCTCTCTCTCTCTCTCTGCCCCCACCTCAAATAAATAAATAAATCTTTAAAAAAATAAAAATTTAAAAAACGTATTTTCTGATGATTCCAGACTATCATAGCTGCCTGAAACTCACTACTCAAGCACTTAATTGTCTAAATGCTACAATTTTGACAGCTGCATCCTTTCTCGTAACTGCTCTAAAAACAGATATATATGGTTTTCTACCCACATTTTACCTAGCACTCCTCAAATATTTCCAGACTATTTTTCTTTTTCCTATTCAGAGTCCAAAATAGTAAGACCTAAAACCCATGTTGATTATATGGTGGGTAATTTTTATCAGCAAGTTTTTCAACAGTGCATTTGTGTTCAATATCCTGAAATAATTATAAAATCTGTTCTTTTCCAGAAAGGAAGAAGAGTCTGTTCCCTCTTACCTCTGTTGGTAATTGGATAAAGCCAAATGCATCTACTCCTTGTATATACAAAAATAAAATAAACTTTGTCACACACGAATGAAGACTTTAAAAGTCTATGTGACCACATGAAGAATGTATTTCAATAATATGTATAAAAAAGCATACAAGCAAAATTTCATGATCCTAAACATTATAGTAATACTATATCTTACATTAAAAAATGTAACAAATATGCTTTTGGTATTTTGATTGATTTTTAAGGAAACCTTGCTTTGGGGTGTCTGGATGGCTCAGTGGTTTAAGCCTCTGTCTTTGGCTCAGGTCATGATCTCAGGGCCCTCAGATTGAGCCCTGCATCAGGTTCCCTGCTCTCTCTCTGCCTGCCTCTCTGCCTATTTGTGATCTCTCTCTCTCTCTCTGTCAAATAAATAAATAAAATCTTAAAAAAAAAGAAGAAGAAAATCTTGCTTTAAAATCCAAATAGTTAGCAATATTCATGCTTAATTAAAATAGAAATAAATTTATACATACAGAGCTTATTACAAACTCTATTCTTATTTCCCTAGCAGTTATTGCTCTTTTAAGATAATGATTAATTTATTTAAAACTTATTTAGCTATAAAAAGGTATCTTAATTCTGAGTTTTGATTAATATTTAGAGAATACACTAAAGTTTTATTTTATATATTCTTCCAATTTTATGGAAAAATGACAAGTCTTTTATAATAATCTTTATTATATTTCTCACCTTTTGACAGATATATTGTAGCTTTGTTTTGGTCTCTGTAATAGCAATATGACCAATGAGAACACACTTTTATTTACTCATTTTTTTTTGTTTTCTTTCTGCCATCTCTCTGTTTCTCTGCAATCAGAAAAGTTTCCTTACTTGAAAGGACTCAAGTGATTAGAGGGGGACCGTCTCAATAACCCAGAATAAGTACCCCATCATGAGGTCCTTAACCTTAATCACATCTGCCAAGTCCCTTTTTCCAAGTAAAGTCACATATCTCCTGGACATGAGGATTAGGGTGCAGACATAGTTGAGGGCCATTATTTTGCCTTTCACAGGCAGAAAATAAGTTCAAATGTCCACTCAAATACAGAGGTAAAAGAAGCATTTTATTTATTAAGATCTGAGTTATGAAACCTCAAACAACATGAGGTAAAATACTTGTTTGAATAAATACTTATTTGGGTGGTAAATAACTATAGACAATGTTAACTTGAGTAAAATTTCTACATTTTACTAGAATTAAGTTAGTATAAATCGGAAGTAGATTTTGTAAGATGTATATTGTAAGCCCTATAGGAAACACTCAAAAAAATAGTTAAAAGAAAGACTGATTTGAGTTCTTCTTTGTAGACACCAGTGGTCTTATTTTATTTTTTTAAAGATTTTATTTATTTATTTGACACAGAAGGAAATATATTGCACAAGCAACGGGAGAGGCAGAGGGAAAGGGAAAAGCAAGCTCTCCACTGAGCAGAGCCCAGTGAAGAACTCATTCCTAGGACCCTGGAATCATGACCTGAGATGAAGGTAGATGCTTAACTTTAACCAACTGAGCCACCCAGGCACCCCAATGCCAGTGGTTTTTAGATTGGGGAAATTTGTATCACAGGATCACATAACAGATTTTCATCACCTGTAGAAGGGAGGTAAGTCTGAAAACTTCTTCTCAGCTAGGTTATAGGGGTGATGAGCTTTGACAACAGACAGACTGGAATTTGAATCCTAATCTGTAGCTTTGTGATTTAATAATAATATAATGTCAATAAGGCTATGTCTTTTATTGTAAGGAGGGAATAATAACCATTCCCATCTCTCAGTTATAGCATGAGTATTAAATAAAATAATACAGTAAAGAAGTTTGCACAGCTAATAATAAATGTTGACTATCATAATTGGTTTGTAAAAATATTTTTGAACTACAAGGAATATAAAATATTGCTGCTTATCATTATTATTTTTCCACAAGCCACTCTGCCTATTATTCAAAGCAGAAATAGAGATAAATCTGAGGAACCAATGAATAGTTATTACTTGGTTTCTTGACATCTGTGGTAATCTTTAATAATAATGTCAAGATTCTAAACTATTATAAATTGTCTTTGCTATAAAAATATTTGCTGTTCACTGGAGTAGACTACACAGTAATATATCTCTCATATATCTATCTCTTCTCCTTCTGAGTCCCTGATAAAGCAAATGTTAGTAAGCTTGATGTTGCCCGAGGTCTCTTAACCAGTGGGCAAGTCTTCCCCTCCTCCTCCCCCTCTATCTCCCCAAAGCAGGAGTCGCTTTGGAGGGGTACTTGTCAGGGCTGGTTTGTTGGGTGGAGCAGGTTTATAGGAGAATTCAATGAACTATTCCAATTATCCATTTGAATTATTCATAATAATAATATTATGAATATATATATTCATAATATTCATGCATATGAATTATGATATATATATCACATCTTTGTTATCCATTCATCTATTGATGGACATCTAGGTTCTTTCCATAGTTTGGCTATTGTGGACATTGCCGCTATATGTTCTACTAGCCTTCAGGTCATCTTCAGAGTGAATTACACTGTATGTGTCTCAAACAAGTTGCTGGCCTGAAGTTTCTGTGGGAGGAGGTGAGCCTTAGATCATCCCACTCCACCATCTTCCTAAGCATCCCCACCCATTTTAAAAATTGAATTCTTTGTTTTCTTCTTGTTGAGTCTTGAGAGTACTTCCCATACTTCAGTACAAATCCTTTGTCAGATTTGTAACCGGCAAATACTTTCTTCCAGTCTGTTGCTTGTCTTTAAATTCTGAGAATATCTTTCAGAGAGCAAGGGTATTTCATTTTCATAAAGTCTAATATGCCAAGGTTGTTTTAATTTTATGAATCATGTCTTGGTATGCTATCTAAGAACTGTTTTTCCACTGAAGGTCACAAAGATACTCTCCACTCTCCTGTTTTCTAATTTAGATTTTATATTTATATCTATGATTTACATTATATATATATATATATATATATATATAGAGAGAGAGAGAGAGAGAGAGAGAGAGAGTTGAGTTACTTTTTAATAAGGTATGAAATTTGCATAGAAGTTTCTTTCTTTACTGATATATGCCCAATCATTCCAGTACCACTTGTTTAAAAAGACTATCCTTTTTCCTTGAAATTACCTTAGTTGCCTTTGCAAATAAGTCAAGCAACAATTTGCCATATGTGTTTGGGTATATTTCTGGACTCTCTTTTCTCTTCCATTGACCTCTGTGTCTATACTTTTACCACTAAAGTTTGAGCAGTGTAACTTTATAGTGAGCCTTGATATTGGGCAGGATGAATACTCATTTTTAAAAAATTGGCTATTCTAGGGGCACCTGGGTGGCTCAGTGGGTTAAAGCCTCTGCCTTTGGCTCAGGTTCCAAGGTCCTGGGATTGAGCCCTGCGTCCGGCTCTCTGCTCAGCGGGGAGCCTGTTTCCCTTCCCTCTCTCTGCCTGCCCTCTGCCTACTTGTGATCTCTGTCTGTCAAATAAATAAATAAAATATTTTAAAATTGGCTATTCTAGGTCATTTTCCTTTCCATATAAATCTGAAAATGAACTTTTTACTATCTACAAAGAAAATTCTCTTGGAATTTTTGATGGAAATTTTGTCGAATCTTTGGCTAAATCTGGGGGAAAATATCATCTCAACGATACTGAATTTTCCAATTCATGAACATATGTATCTCTCCATTTGTTTAGCTCTTATGATTTCTTTATTCTATGTAGTTTTCAGTATGCAGATCCTCTGCTATTTTGATATACTGTAAGTATTTAACTTATGCAAGGTGATATTATAAATTACACTATTATTTAAACTTTGAATTTCAGCTGTTTATTGCTAATGTTTAGAAATGTGGATGATTTTGTGTGACAATTCTATATTCTGTGATGTTGCTAAACTGACTTTTTAAGTTAGGAGCTTCTTTAAAATCCTTGGGATATTTTACCTAGACAATTATGGGAGATGATGTCTGTGAAAGAAGATAGTCTTATTTCCTAATTACCAATCTGAATTTATCTTATAAATTTTTCCTGCCTTATTGCACTGGTTAGGACTTTCCAGTTTAATGTTAATCATAATGATAGGAGGGGACATACTTTCATTGTTCCTGATCTAATGAAATGCATTTAGTCTTTCACAGAAGCATAGTTATCCTTATATTTTTAGTAAATGTCATTTATCATGTTAATGAAGTTTCATTATATTCCTGCTTTGATAAGAATTTCTATTATGTATGAATATTGAATCTTATCTAATGCTCTTCCTGCAAATAGTGAGATCATATTATTTTTCCTTATTATCTGATTATGACCAATTATATTGCTTAAGCTAGCTTTGCATTCTTTCTTTTTTTCTTTTTATTTCTTTTTTAATTTTTTATTTTTTATAAACATATATTTTTATCCCCAGGGGTACAGGTCTGTGAATCACCAGGTTTACACACTTCACAGCACTCACCAAAGCACATACCCTCCCCAATGTCCATAATCACACCTCCTTCTCCCAATCCCCCTCCCCCCAGCAACCCTCAGTTTGTTTTGTGAGATTAAGAGTCACTTATGGTTTGTCTCCCTCCCAATTCCATCTTGTTTCATTGATTCTTCTTCTACCCACTTAAGCCCCCATGTTGCATCTTTTTATTTTTTTTAATTTATTTTTTATTTATTTTCAGCATAACAGTATTCATTATTTTTGCACCACACCCAGTGCTCCATGCAATCTGTGCCCTCTATAATACCCACCACCTGGTACCCCAACCTCCCACCCCCTGCCCCTTCAAAACCCTCAGGTTGTCTTTCAGAGTCCATAGTCTCTCATGGTTCACCTCCCCTTCCAATTTCCCTCAACTCCCTTCTCCTCTCTAACTCCCCATGTCCTCCATGCTATTTGTTATGCTCCACAAATAAGTGAAACCATATGATAATTGACTCTCTCTGCTTGACTTATTTCACTCAGCATAATCTCTTCCAGTCCTACCCATGTTGCTACAAAAGTTGGGTATTCGTCCTTTCTGATGGAGGCATAATACTCCATAGTGTATATGGACCACATCTTCCTTATCCATTCGTCCGTTGAAGGACATCTTGGTTCTTTCCACAGTTTGGCAACCGTGGCCATTGCTGCTATAAACATTGGGGTACAGATGGCCCTTCTTTTCACTACATCTGTATCTTTGGGGTAAATACCCATTAGCCGAATTGCAGGGTCATAGGGAAGTTCTATTTTTAATTTCTTTCTTTTTTTTTTTTTTAAGATTTTATTTATTTATTTGAGGGAGAATGAGTGAGAGAGAACATGAGAAAGGAGAAGGTCAGAGGGAGAAGCAGACTCCCCAAGGAGCTGGGAGCCCGATGTGGGGCTCAATCCTGGAAGTCCAAGATCATGACCTGAGCTGAAGGCAGTTGCTCAACCAACTGAGCCACACAGATGCCCATATTTTTAATTTCTTGAGGAATCTCCACACTGTTCTCCAAAGTGGCTGCACCAACTTGCATTCCCACCAACAGTGTAAGAGGGTTCCCCTTTCTCCACATCCCTTCCAACACATGTTGTATCCTGTCTTGCTAATTTTAGCCATTCTAACTGGTGTAAGGTGATATCTCAATGTGGTTTTAATTTGAATCTCCCTGAGGGCTAGTGATGATGAACATTTTTTCATGTGTCTGATAGCCCTTTTTATGTCTTCATTGGAGAAGTGTCTGTTCATATCTTCCACCCATTTTTTGATATGATTGTCTGTTTTGTGTGTGTTGAGTTTGAGGAGGTCTTTATAGATCCTGGATATCAACCTTTTGTACTGTCATTTGTAAATATCTTCTCCCATTCCGTGGGTTGCCTCTTTGTATTCTTGACTGTTTCCTTTGTTAGCTTTGCATTCCTTAGAATAAGCCCCACTCTGTTGTGATATATTGTCTCTTATTATTGTTGGGATTGATTTGTTAACATTTTATTGAGGATTTTTCCTGTATGTAGTCTTCTTGTAATATCTTTCTCAGACTTTCGTATTAGACCAGTTATGGTTTTTTAAAATTAATTGGGAATTGCTTTCTCTTATCCTATTTCCTAGAAGAGATTTTATAGAAATGGTATTATATCTTCCTTAAATGTTTGGAGGAATTGGGTAGTGGAATGATCTGAACCTGGAGCTTTCTTTTTTTGGAAGAATGTCAAGTATTAATATCTTTTTAACTAGATCTAGAACTATTCCAATTATCCATTTTTTCTTAAGGGACTCTTGGTAGATGTGTGTTTGAAAGGATTGTCTCATTTCTTCTATGTCATCAGTTTGTGGTCATAGAGTTGTTAGTATTATTCCTTTAATATATTTTTAATTCCTATATGCTGTATTATGATGTCCTTGTTTCATTCCTGATATTTGTGGTTTATGCTAGCTCCCTTTTAATCTTGGTCAATATCACTAGTGATTCAGCTTTTCGGCTTCATTAATTTTCTCAGTTGTTTTTCTATTTTAGATTTTTATCAATATTTGTCTCTCTCCTTCCTCCCTTCTGCCTACTTTGGGTTTAATTTGATCTTTTTCTCTCCCTGGTTTATTAAGGTTGAAACTTAGATTATTTATTTTTTACCTCTTTTTTTTTTTTTTTTTTTTTTTGCTATTATCCTTTTCTTTCCTAATATATTTTTTTTTTATTTTTTATAAACATATATTTTTATCCCCAGGGGTACAGGTCTGTGAATCACCAGGTTTACACACTTCACAGCACTCACCCAAGCACATACCCTCCCCAATGTCCATAATCCCACCCCCTTCTCCCAAACCCCCTCCCCCCAGCAACCCTCAGTTTGTTTTGTGAGATTAAGAGTCACTTATGGTTTGTCACCCTCCCAATCCCATCTTGTTTCATTGATTCTTCTCCTACCCACTTAAGCCCCCATGTTGCATCACCACTTCCTCATATCAGGGAGATCATATGATAGTTGTCTTTCTCTGCTTGACTTATTTCGCTAAGCATGATACGCTCTAGTTCCATCCATGTTGTAGCAAATGGCAAGATTTCATTTCTTTTGATGGCTGCATAGTATTCCATTGTGTATATATACCTTACCTCTTTTAATTTCAAATGTAAGCACACATGTAATCAGTTTCCTTCTAAACACTGGTATACTGTATTAAACACAGATTTTCGTATGTTTCTTCTCATTTTTGCCTAATCAATGTCATGAATGCTATGAACTCTATCCACAGACCCTTTGAGACCATGAAGGCCAGGTAAGAAATCCTGTAAATGTGGAGTAGACCAAGAGAAGCAAATAAAATATCTCTTCTCCACTGAATGATCTCCATAGAAATAATGACAGATGGCTAGCTATCAGGGCAAAAGATGCTCAGATCAATTCTTTGGAGTTCATTTGCTCAGCCCACACTCACCATCCTCTACAACATGCCTTTATGTTGTGTTTTTAGTCCAACAATCTTCTCTTATGCTATGAAATTATTCTCCTCCAAGTCAAAGTGGATTATACATCATTGATTAATGATCTTACACTGTCTCATCTCTATGCCTTTCTCTCTTCACCTGAAATGTGATCCTTCTTGAACTTCATGTCTTACAAAATCTAAATTCTTGTCTGCTTTCTTTTATTATACTATGTGTTATATTAGATTGTTGTTTCCCTTTTAAAGTAAGTTTGCTTTTCCCATGCCACCCCCCACCATAGTATAGATTTCTCAAGGCATGAACTTTCTCAATCTTTTCTATGTGCTTTTCAATGCCCAGAGACCCCAAGTATAAATGCTTAGTAAATATTTACTGTTTAATTTTGTTCTGTCCATCCTTTAGTTTATTATCATTTAATAGAAGACTTTAGAATCAAAGCACTGTGATAGCATACCTTTCTTAGTAAGGTGGATCTGATTAGCTTAAAATATTTTACATAGTCTATTTTGTTTTCATTAGCATTCAGAATATAGTTAACATCTGACATTCATTTTGATCTATTCTAAAAAATCCCTCATTTAAAATATAGAGTTCTTGAAGGAGAAAGAAATTTCAGCTTCACCTTAATTTATTATGAATTTACCTTTTAGAAGACTCACTTCAATGAAATTTAAATTATCCCAGATTTCCATCATTTCTCTGTATTATAAGTCTTAGATGATTCAATTTCGCTCATCACATTGTACTGTGTATTGTTACCTGTATCTTGACTTGCTTTTCCTCTTCAGCTCTTAATTTTATTGCTCCTGATTCTTTGCATATATGATAATATAATATCTTCTGGAACATGTAGCTTTCATCAGTTTCACGAAGATTTCCAGGATACCCTGACAATGCTAAATAGCGTTAATTTCTTTTTTTCTGTCTTCATTTTTCTTCTAAATGAAAATGTAGGTTTTCCTAATAGCAAAATGGTAATTGGATTTGTAAGTTTCTGTGCTATAATGGAAAGAGAACTTGATAAATTCCAGAAGCCTAGTTTCTATTCCCAATATTTTTTAGTTTTGTGATCTTTAGCAAGTTACTGAAAATTTCTGAACTTCAGGTTTTTTTTAACTGTATACACAGTGTAATAATGTCTAACTCATTCTCCCGTGGTTATTATGGAATTATAATATATTCAGTTGCAAGTTAAATGCAATTGAAGTTAGTTATCTAGATATTGGTTTAATATCTATAAATTCTTTTTCACTAATTAGGATTATATATTACTCTGAAGAGTGGAAAATATTGTGTGAATGAAAGGTCCCCTAATATGCAAGTGTCTTCTTGCTAATGTTGATTTACCTGAGTTAGATTGGTTAATTCCTTCCTTTCACTTCCATGTACCAGAATTTGCAGACAATAAGCACACTTTGTACTTCTTATTCTCATTTTACCTTTGCACTCTGGAGTGTGGTCTGTGCTCCACTATTTCATGTAATGCCAAACACTGTTTTCTTCTTAGAAGTGCCTTCACAATTAACTCTTTCTTTTCCATGCCTGCTATCCATGTCCAATTTCAGGCTCTTGTCTTCTCATAACTGGATTCTTTCAGGAGCCTCTCATGAGATCTCTCACTATATTCTTGTCTCCAGCCATCACTACAAATTACTTCCAGGAAAAGATTTTTTAAGTGTCATTTTCATTCTATAACTTTCCTGCTTAGAACATAAAAATGGTTTTTTTGTCTTCTGGATTAGGTTGAAACTTGCTGCCTGGCTTTGAAACCTCTCTGTATTTTAGTGGTTTTTTTTTTTTTTTTTTCCCATTGATAACACACATGGACCCTGTAATTTAGAAATATCTGGTAACAACCACAAATATATTTCATATCCATTATCTCTTCTCTCAAGCCCACATAAAGTTCTGTCCCATATCTGGAATTTTGTGCCATCTAGTAAAGTATTTCTTTTCCTACCCTTCCTATGGCATAACTAAAGTTCTGATACTTCTATGGAATTATTTCTTCTGCTATCTTGTATTTGTTTCTTGCTTTGAATAGAATAACAGTCAGTACACTGTCATTGCAAATGACAGAAATTGAAACCAAGCTAGCTTAAGCAAAAAAGGGATTCATTTATTTCTGAAATTGTTAAAACCAGGGATGCAGTAGGAGAAAACTAGGAAGGAAAACCAGGAACTTAATTTCGATGGATCCACTCTCTGCCCCTTAATTTCTTGCCCCACTTTTTTTTTTTTTTTTTAAACAGGGGCATTGTTCTCTTTTTACATTTCTTCATGTGTCTAGAACCATGCTGTATGCTTGGCTTACATTTTGCAGAGAATGAAGACATTCCCTATATAAGTTTTGAAATTGAGCTTGAAAAATCCAAGGAAAAGACCTGACGACCAGTTTAGGTAACATCTCACCCCTTTAGGCCAATCACTGTGGCCAAGGGGCTGAAGAACTATAAGCATAAAGCAGATTATATACCCATGTCCAATAAATAGGCAGAGGAGTCTGTTGCCAGGTGCACAGAGAAGGCACTGAGGCACTTTTCAGAAGCTAGATAGATACCATGTTTGTATTAATAAGAATGAGTTCTTATCAAAGCATGACCATCATGGTTCAACTTTTTTTTCATAGCTGGCCTACAGTTCCAAAAGTTCATGACTCAATATAGCCCTGAATCCTGGGATCATTCTAAGTCTGACTTGCTCTTACAATGCAAAGTTGGGAATAGTCAGGACTTCCATTTCAGGGATTTCTCTTGCCAGAAGTGCCCTGTGGAGCCCTGGGAGGAATCAAAGATATCTTGAGGGACAGGGAGGAAATAAGCCACATTGGCAGTCTCCATATGCTTCAGAGAATAACTTGCTATTCATGTGTGTGAGATAATCCCAAATGGTTTACTACACTCTATTATCCCAAAGGTATGATTAAAGGATTAGAGTATGGGGAAAAGAACAGACATTAGTGCAACAGAGTGAAAAAAGCCAACACTTCAGTACTGTCCTGGGATTTCATCAGCAACAAAACGAGGACAAGAGAATTGGACCATGAGTGATTTTATTAAAACACTGGGTGAATCCAATCAAGATGCTTTAGCTATTAAGTTCCCTGATGACAGAGGTTATGCCTGTTCTAATTTGCTTTGTGAGATGCCTACATAGGCAACAGGGATAGGGACCATGTTTTTAAGAAACACTAAAATGTTATTTCTTAGTAGCAACACTGCCGAACACTCAGTACACTACCATAGCTAATGAACAGCTCTAGTTTTAAATATCTGGGAAGAATGCCTGGCAACAGCTGAATTAACATTTGCCAGGTATCTAACTGGAGATATAAATTGGGAGCCGTAGGTGTTAGCTGAAGCATTGAGAATAAAGGCAAACCTCAGAGGAAGAATTTCTATTGAGAGAAGTTGGTCATAGACAATGATGGCAAATACCAGTGTCTAAGAAAACTTACAGAAAAAGAACTTATAAAATTGCTTGTGATTAATAATAGCCATACTTGTTGAGCCTTTTCTGTGTACTAAACAATATTTATGTTCTAAGCCTTTCACATGCAAAATCACATTCAATCCTAATAGTCCCTTTATGAAAATAGATGAGGCGCAAAGGTTTCGAAAGATTAAGTAACTTGCCCAAACACCAGTAAGTGACAGAGCCAGGATTTGAATCCAGGTTTCACAAATTCAAGTGAGATTTAAACCTAGTCTATTTACTGCCATTCTTTTGAGGTCTGTTTTGTGACTGTTAGGAAGAAAAACTATGAGAGAACTAAGAACTAACTTCGGTGTCATATCCTATCTGATGTGACTTAAGAAACCAAAGCTCAGAGATATATTTATACAATTTGCCTAGGCTCATGTGCTTAGGAAATTGCTGATGCAAGAACCAACTCAGTCCACGTATTACAAACACCAACGACATTTCCAAATACTCATGATTCGTCAGACCACAGAATTAGATTACTTTTTGTCTTGCCTAAGGATGGGGGCAGAGGGCTGTTTTCATTCGCTTGGGCACCCATAACAAAGAATTATAAACTGGGTGGCTTAAATAACAGAAATTAGCTTCCTCACAGTTCTGGAGGCTAGAAGCCTAAAATCAGTGTATCAGCTGGGTTGCTTCCTTCCCAGGGCCTGACTCTTTGCCTTATGGATGGCTGTCTTCCCCTTGTGTCCCCACATCATCTTCCCTTTGTGAATGTTTGTGCTCTAATCTCCTCTTTAGATAAGGACATATCATATTGGATTTGGAAGCACCCATATGACCTCATTTTACCATAATTACCTATTCAAAGGCTTGATCTTCAAATACAGTACTATTCTGAGGCCCTGGGGATTAAGATTTCGAAATATGAATTTTAGAGAGACACAGTTCAGCGTATGAATTTAATGTTCACTGCTGCTACTTTTAAGTCCCCCTCGTTTCTCACTGGGACTGTTGCATTAACCTCCTAACCAAGCTTCCTACTTGCTGTCTAATCTCATGTGAAGTAATCATCTGTCAATTACTTTTTTTGAGGCCACATAGCAGGACACCTGTGTGGCTCAATCAGTTAATCATCTGCCTTCAGCTCAGGTCATGATCTCCAGTCCTGGAATTAAGACCTCGTGTTGGGTTCCCTGCCCAGCGGGGAGTCTGTTTCTCCCTCTGCCCCTCCTCCTGCTCATGCTCACTTGCTCTCTCTGTCTCTCTCAAATAAATAAATAAAATCTTAAACAAACAAGCAAACAAAAGATCACATAGCATAATCCCAAAGACCATCGTTCACTTTCTATTCCACATGAATCCCAGATCCCTCTGAATTATATTACATAGTAGCCCACACACCATTGCATCTGTTTCCATTATCACTAGCCTCATTCAGTCCCTTATTATTTCTAAACTTTGTAATTACAGTACTCTGTAGTTTTTCCCTGGACAGCCACTCCACTCTCTTGGCTTGTTATTTTGTAAGTGGCTTTTTTTTTTTTAAGATTTTGTTTATTTGACAGACAGATCACAAGTAGGCAGAGAGACTGGCAGAGAAAGAGGAGGAAGCAGGCTCCTGCTGAGCACAGAGCCCGATGTGGGGCTTGATCCCAGGACCCTGAGATCATGACCCGAACGGAAGGCAAAGGCTTACCTCACTGAACCACCCAGGCACCCCTCTTGGCTCATTATTAAGACGGTACTCTTTCCTAAGTGCATTTAGGTAATGTCATCTGCTCTCTCAAACACCTTCTATTGTGCCTTTTTATCTATCAAGTTAGGGCCTCTCCGCTATGATCCTGGACTGGACTTGGCCGTTCCTTCTTGCTGTCTTTGAGGTGGGACGTTTGGATCTTCATCACATACTTATCCACCTCAACCTGTGCTGGTTCTTTTAGCTCCATCTGGAGTGCCATCTTCTGATTGTCCAAATCCATTCCATCTGCAAGACCCAACTTAAATTCTACTTCATGAGCAGACCTTTTCCTGAACTGTATCAGAAATGATATAATATTCCTTTTTCTACCATTTGTCTTTCACCTTTACTGTATTGGATCTTTTCAAAGGGAGTCTGTTACTTTCAAAGTCCTGGAGTAACTGAAAACAACGCAGAGATCATTGGCCAACAGAATCTTTAATATTTATTTATTTATTGAAGAGAGACAGAGAGAGAGTCAGTGAACAGTGGAGGGGCAGAGGAAGAGAATCTCAAGTAGACTCCCCACCCACCCATTGAGTATAGAACCCAACACAGAGTTCAGTCTCATGAGCCTCAGATCATGACTTGAGCCCAAACCAAGAGTGAGACTCTTAACCAGCTGAGCCACCCAGGTGCCCCAGCCATCAGAATCTTAAAAGAGCTTATTGACATATCTGGAGTGTGTTAGCAACAGCTCATAGAGAGGTATGAACAAGAGGATTGTTAAATTTTCAGTAGCCTGTTGTTAAGCTGAGCCATTATTAAAAATTATACATTTATAATTAAGTAAATTATTTTAAAAAGTAAAATATCAATGCATTCTAATGAAAAACAGATTATTACTAATTATTTCACCACATTTTACAGTTTTCTGACTCTTTAGGCAATTTACAGTGACAGCATATGGTCAATATACTGTATTGATGTGCTACCGTGCACTCCATTCCAACTAACTCCATGTTTAATGACCTCACATTAGCAGATTGAAAGCTGATCATGGTGAGAATATTTAAGCCATAGAAACTGGCACACTAACAATCAAGACTTGATTTGATGGAGAGGATCTTAACAATTTAGATTAAACTTAAAAGCATGTCAAATCTATAACCATCACATTGTGATTGCACAATATATTTAAAAACTCTTCTACATTTGAAACTATTTTGTGATTCAGCGAAGAAGTTATATGTCTCATTGATTGGTAAACAGAGTTCTCACTACAACTTACTCAGCTTCACTTTCATCAAACACCTTAATGCATATAAGTTTTAGTCAACATTCATATCAGAAATACCCTGATTGGTGAATTGTGCACATACATTGGCTATGGATATAAGATTTTGGCAAAATGCAATGAAAGTATTTTGTGAGAGTTAATCAACTGTATGGAATTTATAATAAAGTATGCTGTGTATTTTATTATTATTTCTAAAGGGTATGCTACATTAATTGTATATTCAGGAACATTTGTAATACACACACACACACACACACACAGATTTCCCATCAAAGAGGTCATTGTTAAACGTTTACCACCAAATATCCTGCATATTATGGGAGCCAAGCAGACATCTGGTCAAAAGCGAAAAAAACCAGAGACACCAGCAAGTAGTTAAAATAACCCAGTGTTTTACCTCTCTGGTATCAGATATCACTTAAGATACCAATTCAGGGGCACCTGGGTGGCTCAGTGGGTTAAAGTCTCTGCCTTCAGCTTGGGTCATGGTCCAGGGTCCTGGGATTGAGCCCCACATCACGTTCTCTGCTCAGTGGGGAGTCTGCTTCCTCCTCTCTCTCTGCCTGCCTCTCTGACTACTTGTGATCTCTGTCTGTCAAATAAATAAATAAAATCTTTAAAAAAAAATACCAATTCAAATCTTCCCGGTTTCCTTTATTTGCAGGCCTTTGTTTTGAGTTTCACTCCCAGCCAATAATCTGCTTTACCTGAACTTGAAATCATTTCACAGGTGCATCTCAGTAGTGCCTTGCCTTGCATCTTCTCCACATACTTCTCACATTCTACTTAAGAGCTCCCTTGCTCTGCTGAGGTAGACTTGTTGGAGCCAATTCATGATAAGAAAGAAGAGTAGGGGAACTAATGCCCAGAGCAGGTAATCTTTAACCGTTGGCAAATGAGAGACAGTGGACATGCTCTTCTCTCTTCTTCCTTATCATGGCTTTGAGAAGCAGCTTTATATGGCCTCTTGAATGATGGTCCAACAAAATGAGCAATCCATGGCCTCAGTAATCCACTCTTGTATTGGCTAACTTTCTTTTCCTACCTCACTCTTGATTTCCCTCAACCCTATGATATGGAGGAAGCAGGCCAAGTTACTTCCTATAACCATTGGGGGCAGATGGAGAAAAGTTTGATAACATCTACTTCCAGTAACAAAACTAGTCCTTTGAAATAAGGTGTAACTAAGCTATTTACCATGTCAAACATGGTAAGCATAGCCTATGTATGGAAGGATTGAATCTCTGTGTTGTATACCTGAAACTAATGTAGCATTCTATATGAGCTATACTCAGATAAAAAATAATTAAATTTGAAATAATACAAAATTACCCAGATATAATTGAAGGAGAAAACAAAAAGAGCAAAAGGAAGTAGTATGTAAGTCCAATGTGTCCAATTAGAAGAAAATCTCTTCTTTTACCTCTACTAACTACATCCAACTCAGGACTTTGTACTGCTGTTACAGTATATACATGCATATGTATACATATGTATGTATATGTGTCTATCATATATATTTATGAATACCATACACAATCATATATAAGAACAATGATCATTATATATATAAGGACATTAACTTATCAGTCCTCTATATGTTAATTAATATTATATTAACAGACATATTTATTCATCTCAAATCTCCTAGCCTTATATAGTTTTTATTTTTTTTAATTCATTTCAACAAATGCTTGGATATTGAGTACAATGGAACCTATTTCTGTTAAAGATATTGAATCTGGGATCCATGGAAACTAACTACGATTAAGAAGCTACTAAGCTGTATCAGCCTTCCACCACCTACCCCTTTCTTTCCGCCATATTAAACAAGATTTTTAGTGGCATTAGAAAGTATATAAAACCAGAGTTTATATACTTTTAAGAGTAACTCCTTTTGTCTACAGTCTGGGCAGCCTTTTTAGAGGACTAAGCATATCTTACACAGAATGGGATATCCAAAAAGACCAGCTAATACTTGAAATGATATCTGGAAACTATAGGCAGAACAGATGATTGAATTAAGTATAGTTAAATAAATTGCAAAATTTCCCACTTTAATGATGACTATTTTTCATATATTACCAGAGGCATTTTATCAGACACCTTTCCAATAAACTGCATTGAGTAGAAGTTCTGGCTCTTGAAACATTTAAATTTACAAAGCAAATTTAACTTAAGAATCATCTACAAGGCTCGGAATGCATATATTGAGAAGTGAAAAATGGAATTTGAAGCAAGCACATTTAAAAGGGAAGGAGGAAATTATTCAAATTCTCTTTATCACAAAATAACAAAACAACATAGGAGGCAGATTGAAAACTTAAAGTATCCCCAGAGTGCATATCATTTTATAGATACAAAGTCAGATTGACAGAATAAGTTATATGGTTTCTCAAATATCCCGCAGGTGTTAAGTTGAAGAACCAGTTTCAGACACTATCTGCGAATTCTGTTCAAGGCACCGATTCCTGAGCTGTGCAGCCCTTCATCCTCGATGTTCTCAGTCCCTCCAGATCATGGTGAATGCAGGGTAGCTTCAACAGCAGAGATACTTTGCTCTACTATTTATACTAGATGCTCAATAGTAATTTTTTAATGAGAAATCAATGAACCTCGGGGGCGTTATGCTAAGGAAAATAAGTCAAGCTGAGAAACACAAATTCTGTATGATCTCACTTCTATGTGAAATCTAAAAAAGCTGAACTCAAAATCAGCGAGTAAATTGGTGGTTGCTGGGGCCAGGGAGTGGGAGAAATGGGGGAAAGGGTGGTCAAAGGGTACAAACTTGCTGTTGTAAGATGAGTAAATTCTGAGGATCTAGTATACACCATATTGACTGTAGTTAGCAATACTATATTGTATACTTGAAGGTGGCTAAGAGAGTAGATCTTAAATATTCTCACTGAAAAAAACAAAAGCAACTATGTGAGGTGATGGATATGTTACCTAGCTTTGTTGCTGTAGTCATGTAATAACATATATGCATGTCCAGTCATCACATTTGCACCTTAAATTTACACAGTGTTACATGTCAATTATACATTTGTAAACCTGGGGGGGAAAGTCAGTACTTGTTTTCTAAAATAAATTTATTCAACAAATACTTAGGCTGCCCAGACTGTGGACAAAAGGAGTAACTAAGATGTAACCTCTTTTAGCTGATTAGTTCACAGTTTCTTAGGTAATGACACATAAATAATTGTAATAAAACAAGAAAAATCCTGTGATGTTGGAGTGGAGGTGGGCAGGAAGGGCACAGCAGAGAGTATCAATTTAGAACTAGAGAGTTAGAGAGTTATGTCACTTTCAGCTGGGTTTTGAAGGATGAGCCAAAATTAGCTACACAGAAGAGTATTTTAGGAAAAAGGAGTTTGTGTGAAATTTGGAGATGTGAAAAATCATGGTGTATTTGGTGATCTGTTTATTCTTTGGTATGGCTAACGCATGTGCTATGTACATAAAGAAAATGTAGACAGTGAGTCTAGAGAAAAGATTAGACACTAGATAATTTTTAAAAATCTGGACAGTATAAAGTATTCTTAAGAGATTTAGATTCTACTCTGAAATATATAGAAGGTCAATCTTCTCTGAATGTATAATTCAGTACTTTCTAATAAGGATATAATGAGTATATAATTTTATGTGGGTGATTGTGAGAAAGGGTAAAAAGAAACAAGTGACATTAATTTTAAAAATGCATTTTATCTAGCCCAGTACATCCCAAATTTTATCACTTCAACATGTAATCAAATTACAAAATATTAATGATGTTTTTAACAATCTTTTTTTTCATACTGAGTCTTTGAAGTCTATTTTGTTTTATTGTGGCTAGAATATCTTAACTTGAATTAGTCATATGTCAAATGCTTAATAGCTACATGTGGCCAATGGCCACCATGTTGGACAGCAGAGGTCTGTACTACAGAAGACAGTTCCCAAGACCATAATGCTAAACACAGACAGTGTTGTTGACTCCCTCTGAATAAAGCTCATTTGGCCACAACACCACAGGCATGGCACTGCATTCCAGCTCTTTCTACTCATTGCTCAGTCCTGCGGTAAATGATGCGCCAGGCAGATATTTTCAAACTGAGTCTCTGCTGTCTGTATTGTGGGAGTTACAGTACTTCCAGAGAGAATCCAGCAGCCGCAGAAGCCAAACAGCACAGATGTAAACTGGAGAAGATAGTGGCAGGCCAGGGAGTGGCTGTCAGAGAAGTTGCTTCTTTTTAGCAAAGTCTGTCAAGCTTGAATGGCTTTGGCTGTGCTGCTGAGATTTTCGGCCTTTCACTGAGATGGGAGAGTTTCCGGGTTGTCATTAGATCCAGTTAGAATCCAGGATCAGAGGTGACTTGCCAGCTAAAACAGGCAAAATGAATAGCTCACCAACCCTCCCGACCCATTGACACACAGTTCTATATAGAGGTTTGTCCTTTCTGTGGATACAGAATCACTCTTAATGAGACATGCACTGCAGGCTTTAGCTGTGAAGTTGACAGCTTACAAAGAAAGAAGGAAGTTGAATTCTGGAGGGTTAGAGCAGGAATCTGGGTCACAGCTTCTCTCTCAACTTTATTTTCCTTTAAGAAGAAGAGCCAAGAAAGAAATGAGTCAACCACTCCACTGTTTTTGAGAAGATTAATAAAAGTGATTTTTTTTTTCATTTTACAGATCTCAATTTAAGCTATATTCACAAGGTAAAAATTAAAAACACTGCAATATTTTTAATAGCAATATTAGTTTTTTCTCTTCTTCTGTCCCTCTGAAGTCCCAGATGTATATTTTGTACAAAGAAGGCTTTGATGTTTAAACATCAGTTCTCAGCAGTGACACAGATTGGATCATTTAGTGCTAAATCATATATGTCTATCATATTTGTAGTAACTAGGAAAAACATTTATTAAATAATGTATGTTTGCTGAGATGAATTCTATTCAGCAGTATTGGGCATTGGTTTCACATGAAATGTTTAGTGGTGGGTAAATGATTTTAGAAGAACCACAGAACTAAATGACCAACTCTCCCTTAGTGTTTTAAGGATATAATATATAGGAGGAAGGAAGCATAGGCTTTGAAATATGACATGAATCTATCAATTATTTGGCAAATTCTCTTAGCATAAACTCCTTATTTATAACATGTAAGAAATAATAGCTACCTCAAAGGATTTGTGGGTTTAAATAGTGATTAATAAATTATTAGTAGTCTTATTATTTGAAATGACCAATAATATTATTACTAACCTTTTACCAATTAATTCTACAGAATCTAGATTGATGATAATGATACTGATGATGATAGAAACTGTCATGTATTGAGTGCTTATTCTGCCCCATGTCCTGGGCTCAGCCCTTCTTCTAAGGGACCCCTATCAGAAAATAAAACTTGTCCTTTGATTTCCACATTCTCTTCCAATTACCACCATACCTCTTTGTTTCTCTTCACTGCCAAATGTCTCAAAATTTTGTATATAAATATGCAGTACTTATTCTCTTACTCCCATTCACATACAACCTGCTTCTATATGTCTTTTATTATATGGCTAAAATCAGTGATTTTTTTCACCATGCATCTTACTTTACTATTTATACAGTTAATGTACAAAAGAAAATAAAAGCATCTTATTATCTTGGCTCCTATGACAACACATTGTCTTGGTTTCTTCTTCTTCATTGTCTATGTCAACTTCTCCTTCTCAATTAATGCATAAATATTTGAATGTTTTAGGATATAATCAGATCCCTCTTCTCTTCATATCCTATAGTTGCAGTTCTTAATGTTGCTGTCCATATTCCGATGATCCCAAATAGTTCCAATTTAGACTTCTATTCTCTGAGCCAGAATGTCCTTATTCAGTTTTCTATTTGGCATTCCTACTTAGCTATTTCAAAGATATTTAAAAATAAATTCTAAAACTTGATCTTTTTTTTTTCTAAATTTGGTTCCCTTTCAGTTTTCTCTATCTCCGTTCAACCGAATTATATGGATTAGAGTTACTGAAGGGAGCGTATCTCACAACTTTTGATTCTAAGGCTCAGCAGCTTACAGTACAGAACCACAGGTGGGACTCAGAATTGTTGTACTTCACATCTGTGGCAGCTATAACTCTCATGTATTCTTCTTCCCTTGGTGTGATTTCATGTCCTCTGCTGTGTATGGATTTATACAGTCAACTTGTATCTTTGCTTGCTATTTACTTACTTATTTAAATTTTATTTATTTATTACAGAAAGAGCAAGAACAAGCACAAGCAGGGGCAGTGACAGGCAGAGGGAGAAGCAGGCTCTCCCCTCCAATCCTGCCACCCTTGAGCAAGAAGCCTGATGCATGGGTCTTGATCCCAGGAGCCTGGGATCATGACCTGAGCTGAAGGCAGACACTTCACTGACTGAGCCACTCAGGCATCCCATATCTTTGCTTTTAAGATCAAACTTCTTTTGCTAGCTTTTTTTCATGGTAGACAGTAGGAAAGTTCACCAAAATAGTATACTGCTCAGCAATTGCTTGGTACATACTATTCTGACAATATTCAATAGCCCTGGTTTGTATTCCCATAAATAATATTATATATACATATATATCACATATATTATATATATTTCAAAATCCAAGTTACTAAGTTATGTCACAATAGTCATTTTTTCCTGCTGAATTTACTATTAGAATATTGCTCAAATGTTGCTTATATAATCCATGCCTAGAGTAATGCCTAAAGTGATTCTGCTAAATGAGATCCTTCTAGTACCTTCAATAATAAAGCACTCTGGATCATATCTAAAAATGTCATACCTCACATTGAATGCTGTGTTAAATGGGTCATGGCATAGACACACTCCAGGGTAGGATTTGAAATAATTGGTCCATTGGAAATCTGTTTGTTAGCCAAGGTTTTCATATCAAAGGCATTTATTACAATAATCCATGGAACCATAATGAGTGTATATGATAGATGATAATAATGTTTTATGTAATTCAATCCTTTAGCTTTAGAAATCTTTCCATTAATAATATTTCCAGCATCCCAAACATCTAAATCTCATTTCTATAGGCTTATTTAGGGACACTTAACTTCTTTCTTTTCATTGAACAAAAATATGTACATCTATTGTTTTTGTTGTGAGAATATAAATACCTACTTTGAAGAACATAATTGTCTAGTAGTAAGAGACAAATATAAATGAGTGCAATATAGAGTTTGAAATTGTTATACTCATTGCACAGATGGCTATAATGGGGAGAAGACATAGTTTTTAAAAAGAGGAACATCTGTACAAAAGAGATATTAATACAATGAGAAGAGTGGTTTGTCTCCCTGGCTTTTTTCCCTTCTTAGCTGTTTTAGTTAACCACTGGTTTAACTAAGGCATAGCACACTCAATAAGGGCAGTTTTAGCTAAAAACCCTTGACGAACATTTATGGCCCCATGAAAGGGAAGGAAGTGGTGTTTGGGCACTGATTTATTGATCCCATTCATACATAGTCTGGGGGATGGTATTATCCTAGGCAGTAGCTCCCATGAGAAATTGCAGCGTTTTCCTTCACTAGTAGTTGTCAATAAAGAATACACTATTTATAATAGTAATAGGATGTTGGTAGTAGAAGCAAATGAGAATATTTTTAAACTACTATTTATATTGAGAATCTTCATTTCCATTTTGGAAAATGATCATTTGGGCCAACTAAAAGGAAAAATTAAAGTTCTAATGTGGACTTTTTTTAGCATCTGCTTGATGATCATATTTGAACAAATAAACATACTTTCCTAAAATTTTACTCTTTACCTATCTTTCTGACCACCTTTTCTGTTCAAGAACCTGAGTTTCTATTGTGTGGTGATACGTTTAAATGGATTTACTAACTTCAAGGGGCTTGTGGTATTTGAAAGTAGGATATATATATCCAAAATATAAGTAAGTATGTACAGCATATATATACTTTATATACATACATAAACATATATAACATAGAATACAGAATATGTATTATAATTGAGCCGAATACAATGTAATACCCAAATAACACCACAACTCATTATCTGACTCGAGGAACTCTCCTTGGAAATCTCATGATAAAACACATATATGAAGTGGGTTGTATTTTCTTAAGGAAAAAATTTTAATATCTTGGATTGGATTTTAACAAAATTCTCAATATAAAAAAAAATCATTAGTGTGATCAGCCTTGTCATAACAATGAAGGAACCGTAATTAGAAATTTCTCTAACAATCACAAGTAACAAAACTTATCTCTTCATATTATAAAATTAGATCAATAACTGAAATAGGTAAATATCGAGAGTCTACCATCTGCTACTGTCAAACCTGTATTTCATTATTTCATTAATGTCTATTAAATGAATAGGCCACCCTGTTCCTTGTAGGGAAATTTTTGAAAACCATGGTGGAGTAGATCAGTTTAGTTCCACAAACATTTGCTGGGTGGTGCCATGGAGAATGTGGTCTATTTCCTAAATAAGTTTACAGTCTGGTCATTTGAATTGGACCAGGAAGAATGGGTAAGATTTCAACATGGAGACAGGGGGAAAGGGTATTCAGGGTGGAAAGAGCAACATGAAAAAAAGTAAATAACTGGGAATGAGTGGGGACATCCAAAGGACATATGGAAGAGCTTAGTAAGAAATAAGACCCCCAAATATAATATTTGGTAAAGTTTTGAAGAAAGATAGGAAATGGTAAGAGATTGTACATGACCACATAAACTTCAGTGGAAAAAAAAAAGATGGTCTGATGGAGAAAAAGAAATAAATATCAAAGAAAAGTATTTTAGTATTTTTAGTATAATTCTATTAATTTAATTTTTATTCTTATGATCACTTCCCTAATACAGACAAAATTTCTAAATATGAACCATATTCTGAGTGTACATTTTACTAGAAAAATCTCTCATTTACTAGATATATATATATATCTTACATATGTTCCTATACTTAATTATCGTTATCTGAAAGTATGTTTAAGCCACAGTAATAATTGTAAATGGGATCAACTCCTTAATTTCTTTCTTCTATCTTCCTCCTGGTATATAGAAATGCAACTGATTTCTGTGCACTGATTTTATATCCTGACACTTCACTGAATTCCTATATGAATTCCAACAGTTTTAGAGTGGAGTCTTTTGGGTTTTCCACATAAAGTATCATATCATCCACAAGGAGTGACAGTTTGATGACTTCTTTGCTGATTCAGATGCCTTTTATCTCTTTTTGTTGTCTGATTGCTGAGGCTAGGACTTCTAGTACTATGCTGTATAGCAGTGGTGTTAGTGGACAGCCCTGCCATGTTCCTGACCTTAGGGAAAAAGCTCTCAGTTTTTCCCCATTGAAAATAATATTCACTGTGGGTTTTTTGTAGATGGCTTTTATGATATTGAGGTGTGTGCCCTCTATCCCTATACTCTGAAGAGTTTTGATAAAGAAAAGATGCTTTACTTTGTCAAATGCTTTTTTTTTTTTTTTTTTTAGTATCTATTGAGAGTATCCTATGGTTCTTGTTCTTTCTTTTATTCATGTATTGTATCACATTGATTGATTTGTGGATGTTGAACCAACCTTGCAGCCAAAATCTCACTTGGTCATGGTGAATAATCCTTTTAATGTATTGTTGGATCCTATTGGCTAGTATTTTGGTGAGAATTTTCACATCTGTGTTCATCAAGGATATTGGTTGTAATTCTCCTTTGTGATGGGGTCTTTGGTTTTGGGATCAAGGTAATGCCGGCCTCATAAAATGAATTTGGAAGTTTTCCTTTCATTTCTATTTTTTGGTACAGTTTCAGGAGAATAGGTATTAATTCTTCTTTAAATGTTTGGTAGAATTCCCCTGGGGAGCTCTCTGGCCCTGGGCTCTTGTTTGTTGGGAGATTTTTGATGACTGTTTCAATCTCCTTACTAATTACGGGTCTGTTCAGGTTTTCTATTTCTTCCTGGTTCAGTTTTTGTAGTCTATATGTCTCTAGGAATGAATCCATTTCTTCCAGATTGTCAAATTTGCTGGCATGTAGTTGCTTGTAATATGTTCGTATAATTGTATTTCTTTGGTGTTGGTTGTGATTTCTCCTCTTTCATTTATGATTTTATTAATTTGGGTCCTTTCTCTTTTCTTCTTGGTAAGTCTTGCCAAGGGGTTATCAATCTTATTAATTCTTTTGAAGAACCAGCACCTAGTTGCCTTGGTTTGCTCTACCGTTCTTTTGGTTTCTATTTCATTGATTTCTGCTCTGATCTTCATTATTTCTCTTCTGTTGTGTTTAGGCTTTCTTTGCTGTTCTTTCTCCAGCTCCTTTAGGTGTAGGGTTAGGTTGTGTATTTGAGACCTTTCTTGTTTCTTGAGAAAGTCTTGTATACTTTCCTCTCAAGACTGCATTTGTTGTATCCAAAAGATTTTGAACTGTTGTGTTTTCATTTTCCTTTCATTCGAAGAATTCTTTTTAATCTATCTTTAATTTCCTGGTTGACCCATTCATTCTTTAGTAGGATGCTCTTTAGCCTTCATGTGTTTGAGTTCTTTCCAACTTTCCTCTTATTGTTGAGTGCTAGTTTCAACACACAATGGTTTGAAAATATGCAAGGAATGATCCCAATCTTTTGGTACTGGTTGAGACCCAATTTGTGACCTGCCGGTCCAGCCAGAGAACAACACCTGAAAGTAGGGCTGGGAGATTTAAGGAAAAGAGAGAGAGACATAGCGGGCTCAGGAGGACTACTCCATCTCAGGCGAGTAGCAACTTTATTTCTTCATGTAACCACTTTTATACAGCTTCAGCACAATGCTGGTATCAATACTCAATCATATACATCAGTGAAAAATGAGTCAGGCAGGATGTTAACAGGCTATTAACCTCCAGACTTTTGTAATAATCTTAAGGTTTCAAGAATGTGTTTTTTCTCAAGATAAGTCACAAGTGAATCACATAAAACTACGCAGATGTTATTTTCACCCTGAATAGCCTTTCAGAGTCAAGCCACGTGAGCGTCCCCGCTGGACTTGCTCCAAGTTCCCTTGGCACACAAGGATGTCCCCAAGTGTGTCCAAGTTCACTTCTTATCCAGGCTTCCAGAGCCATAACAACACAAACAGTTCCCAACAGTGACCAAGGATGTGATCTATTCTGGAGAAAGTTCTATGTGCACTAGAGAAGAGTGTGTGTTCTGTTGTTTTGGATGGAATGTTCTAAATATATCTGTGATGCCCATCTGGTCCAGTGTGTCATTTAAAGCCTTTATTTCCTTATGGATCTTTTGCTTAGATGATCTGTCCATTTCAGTGAGGGGGGTGTCCCCTACTATTATTGTATTATTGTTGATGTGTTCATTTGATTTTGTTATTAATTCCTTTATATAATTGGCTGCTCCCATGTTAGGGGCATAGATATTTAAAATTGTTAGATCTTGTTGGGCAGACTCTTTAAGTGTGATATAGTGTCCTTCCTCATCACTTATTATGGTCTTTGACTTAAAATTGAATATATCTGATATAAGGATTGCTACCCCAACTTTCTTTTGATGTCCATTAGCATGGTAAATTGTTTTCTATCCCCTCAATTTAGATCTGGAGGTGTCTTTGAGTCTAAAAAGAGCTTCTTGGAGGCAGTAAATCAATGGTCTTGTTTTTTTATCCATTCTGATACCCTGTGTTTTTGATTGAGGCATTTAGCCCATTTATATTCAGGGTAACTATTGAAAGTTATGCATTTAGTGCCATTGTATTACCTGTAAGGTGACGGTTGCTGTATATTGTCTCTGTTCCATTCTGGTCTGTTACTTTTAAGCTCTCTCTTTGATTAGAGGACCCTTTCGATATTTCCTGTAGGGCTGGTTTGATGTTTGCAAATTCTTTTAGTTTTTGTTTGTCCTGGAAGCTTTTTATCTCTCCTTCTATTTTAATTGGCAGGCTAGCTAGATATAATATTCTTGGCTGAATATTTTTCCAATTTAGTGCTCTGAATATATCATGTCAGTCCTTTCTGGCCTAACAGATCTCTGTGGATGGGTCTGCTGCCAATCTAATATTTCTACCATTGCATGTTACAGACCTTTTGTCCCAAACTGCTTTCAGGATTTTCTCTTGAAAATCTAGGTCACTGAGACCTGTAAGTTTTACTATTAGATGACAAGGTGTGGTCCTATTCTTTATTGATTTTGAGTGGGGTTTTCTGTGCCTCCTGGATTTTGATGCCTGTTCCCTTAGCCAAATTAGAGAAATTCTCTTCTTTAATTTGCTCCAAAATACCTTCTGCCTCTTTCTCTTTCTTCATCTTCTGGGATCCCAATTATTCTAATATAATTCTGTCTTATGATATCAATTATCTCTCGAATTCTCCCCTCATTTTCCAGTAGTTGTTTGTCTCTTTTACTCAGTTTCTTTATTCTCCATCATTTTGCTTCTATGTCACTAATTTTCTCTTCTTTTGTCATTTATCCTAGCCTAGCATTTTTTATTGCACCTCAGTAATAACTTTTTTAAAATTTCAACTTGGTTAGTTTTAGCTCTTTTATCTCTCCAGAAAGGAATTTTATTTCTCCAGAGAGGGATTTTATGAAATTTTCCATGCTTTTTTCAAGGCCAGCTAGCACCTTGATAATCATCATTCTGAACTCTAGTTCTGATGTATTACTAATGTCCATGTTGATTAAGTCCATAGCCATTGGTACAGCCTCTTGCTCCTTTGTGTGTGTGTGTGTGTGTGGTGAGTTTTTCTGCCTTGTCATTTTATCCAGATAAGAATAGATGAATGAGAGAACAAAATACCAAAAAGGTAGCAATGACTCCAGAAAAATATACACTAAACAAATCAGAACAGACCCAAAACCAGGGAAGAAAAAGGGTAGGAGAATAAATAAATATATATATATATATATATATATATATATATATATATATGACTGGTAATAGAAGAGAGCCACACACTTGATTTTGGGTGTACCTTGGTCTTTTAGAAGAAACTACCTCCCAAAATTTTAAAGAAAGAAAAACATCTATATACAAAAAATAAGGGTAAACACAATGAAGATGTAGAATATGAATGTAAAGTTAAAAATTTTAAAAGATTCTAAAAAGGAATTAATAAGAAGTTGGCTGAAAAAAGAAAAAAAAAGAGGAAAGAATGTGATCAGGCTGGAGACTAGAACAAAGCCATGTGCTAAGTTTAGGGTATCTTTTAAGCTATTAGAAGAAATTGTATCCCAAAATTTTAAAGAAGAAAAACCTATCTGTATACAAAAAATAAGGTTAAACACAGTGAGGGGACAAAATATGAATATAACAATGAAAATTTTAAAAAGATTTTTAAAAAGTTATTGGCAAGATAAAATATGTTAAAATGTTAAAATAGGAAAGAGGAAAATTTTCAAAAAATAGAGTAAGAAAAAAATAAAATTAAAAAAATTAACTTTGAATGACTTAAGAATCATGGAAATAAAGCTATGAATTTTATGTGTTGCATTCCCCTAGCTCTGGAGTTTCACACTTCTCATTGATTATTGAAGTTGGTCTTGGCTGGATGTTCTTGCTGAATTACACCACACTTGCTAGGTGCCAGGCTAAGCAATCTGCTCAGGTTCGCTTAGCTTTTGTTCCCTGACTACTTTCCATACAGCTCTGGAGGACAGGAATGAACATGGCAGCCTCCCAATCTCCAACTCAACAAGAGCCGAGAGCTCAGGACCCCATTTCTCAATGCACCCTTACAGAAAAGCAGTCAATCCCTCCCATCTCCCTGGTCTCCGGCCACATTCTGTGCTCACCCAGCCTGTGACTGAGCATTTCTATCTCTGGTGCATAGTCCCATTTAGAGTCTCCAAACCCAGCAGATTCCTGCTGCAAACTCCTGTGCTGCTCCTCCCAAAGGAGGAAGGAAGGTTTCTCTCTGGATCTGCACTCCAAGAGCAGTGGCCCAGCTGTGCCTTTGAACACAGTACAAGGTAACCCAGAGCTGAGAGCTCACTCCTCAGCTCCATCTCTGTATTCTCTATATTCAGCTTCCCTACTCCAATACCTGGCAGCTCTGCCACACTCAGACACCCCTGGCCTTTCTGTGACCCCATGGGTCCTGAAACTACACTGTCCCCGGGAGTGCTTCACCCCCACTTAACCTCTGGAGCAATGTGCCTCAAGTGGAGCAGACTTCTAAAAGTTCCAATTTTGTGCTCCACTGCTCTTTCACTTGATGGGATCTGGCCCCTCCCCCCATGGTCTATCTTCCCAAATGTTGCCTGAGATTCACTTCTCCACACGTCCTACCTTCTGGAAAGTGGTCGATTTTCTGTTCCTTGAATTGCTTCTCTTCTTCTCTTCTCTCTCCTGTTGAGTTGGTAGCTGTTCAGAATGGTCTAATAACTATCTAGCTGAACTCCTGGGACTTGATGATTTAGGTCTCCTGCTCCTCTGCCATCTTGTTCCTCCCTCACCAATTTTTTTTTATTAACATATAATGTATTATTTACTCCAGAGTTACATGTCTGTGAATCATCAGCCTTACACATTTCACAGTACTCACCATAACACATACCCTCCCTAATGTCCATAATGCAGCCATCCTAACCCTCCTACCCCCACTCCCCAGCAACCTCAGTTAGTTTTGTGAGATTAAAAGTATTTTATAGTTTGTCTCCCTCCCAATCCCATCTTGTCTATTTTTTTTCCCTCTGTACCTCCCACAACCCCCAACAATGCCTCTGAAATTCCTCATATCAGAGAGATCAAATGATAATTTTCTTTCTCTGATTGGCTTATTTCAATATGCTTTTTTTTTAATGCCTACTTTTTAATTTATGGAAAATAAGCATCTCTTAATTTATGTATCATCCCTTAAATATAATCCTATTTTAGATTAGTCTCTTACATTTTTAGATTCAAATAATTCATCTTTTGTTTTCTATGTATCTTGACTTCCAAATTGTACATGAAGGATTTTAACACCTCAGCTCTCCCAGCTTCTCTCTCTCAACTTATCATCTTTTCCTTTCATTTTTTTGTAAAGGTTGTTAAGATTTATTTCTATTGCATAATGAGTTTTTTGCTTTGTCCCTATGTGGATTCATAAAGCTGAAAAAAAGGAAATGGCATTTGCATTGTTGCAGTAAAGCCTTGATTACATTTTTCCCCACAATTCCGAATCACTAGCCCTCTGCTATTTAGAAAAGAGTGTCTGATGGATTCCTTCCTGCTTTTACCAGTTGGTTAAAATGAAGCCACAGGCTAGTATCATATTTTACACTGTACCTTCCTTTATCATTTTTGTTTCCCTGTTGGAAAAATTAATCTTTGTTTCCTCAGCTTTTTCTCATCTTATACATTGCTTGAAATCTATTTCATTTCCTATGAGAAACTAATGAACTTTCAGTAGTTTATTCTTTATTTTTAAATGTGTAATTCCAGTCTTTATATCAACTACTGAAAGATCTCAACACTGAATTTAGGCTTCCTAGTTTTATTAGAATACATGCTCCCATTTTTAATTCTCATCCTATCATGACTTTTATTAAATCAAAATTATTCTGCAGAATTTTTACATTGCACATATATTAAAACTGTTCCCTCTTTTAAATTTAAAGTGTATGGCTTAGGCTTTGTTATAAGAAAATAATATTTCCCCAACTAGTTTAAGTTTATTTTTCAATCCAGTGTTCAGTATTAATGCCTTTTGCTCCATTATTTGTCTTACATGCTTCAGGAGAGAGCAGTTTCACTGTATCTAGAACATTTAGTGCCAATAGGTACAATTAATTGGGTTCAGGCTACCTATCAAATATTTTATATATTTAACATATATATTATTTTAGAGTAGCTATTATAACTATATATAGTATTCATAAATGTTATATATACTATTACATAATAGTATATATAATTAATTATAGAACATATTAATATATATTATAATAATCATAAACATTTATTATAATTTAAACTAGATATAATACTTAACATTATATAATATACAAAATACTCATATATTAAGCAGATTTTCAGGTGAAAAAGCTAGATTTAGAGAGACTATCCAAGCAGAACTAGAACTCAGATCACTCTAATAACAAGATTCTCTCTCTATTACAAGCTGCTTCTGTATAACTTACTGCTTAAACAAAAATAATGTTAAAGTTGTTGGGAGAGGAGCTAAAGATTATGAATTCCTCAGTTGTTTTTTTTTTTCTTATTTATCTGCAAATAAATTGAGAATTTTTATCATTGCCATCACAATCACTATGTACCTAATTTCAAATTATTTATTCAAACACCCCAGTACTAATGAAAGCATTAAGTGCAAGACAGTCAGTTGGAAAATAGAGTTGGCTAAAAATAAAACAGAAAATAATACATTACTCAGATTAGTATAAAACTAGTAATTTAGGCCCCTGGGTATGTTTTTCAGAGGGGGTCCTTTAAACTTTGTTAATTGCAAAATAACTACATTGCCCATTTTCCATCATCATAGAGGATTCTTGTTATTTTATTTCTGGATTTTTCTCCAAGAAAAAAAAAAAAAAAAGAAAGAGGCAGCTGGCCCATCAGGTTTTTTGGCTAGAACTTAAGCCATCCTGTTCTGCTTTGCACTTTACAGTTTGTTCAAGAAGATAAAACCACATAAAAACCCATGCTCAAAGTCCAAGGATCTCATTTCCAACAAGAGGATCTCATTACCTGCTCTAGGTGGAACATACACAGGGTCGGGAGTGAGACATTATATGTTCAAACCAAGACTTGGCCACCTACTTGCTAAATGGGAACTTCAGTTTTATCAGTTATGCTTGGAAGATAATACCCCCTCTATCATAGAGTTGGTGTAAGGAGCATGAGCTAATCTATATGAAATGACTTCAAAAATCAAAATGTTATACAGGTATACTGATTTATAAATGACCTCTATTAGAGTCATATATTGAAACTGATGCAACCAAATGCCTCTTACATCCTTATTCATTGAAGATGTCTTCCTGATGAAATTCCCATTCCTCAGTCTTCCTTAGATGCTCCATAGCATGCTTGTCTTGTAATAGGCTCCTATATTCTTTTTTATTATTATTATTATTTTTATTAAATTGATTTATTTATTTTCAGAAAAACAGTATTCATTATTTTTTCACCACACCCAGTGCTCCATGCAATCCGTGCCCTCTATAATACCCACCACCTAGTACCCCAACCTCCTACCCCCCTGCCACTTCAAACCCCTCAGATTGTTTTTCAGAGTCCATGGTCTCTCATGATTCATCTCCCCTTCCAATTTACCCCAACTTCCTTCTCCTAACACCCCTTGTCCTCCATGATATTTGTTATGCTCCACAACTAAGTGAAACCATATGATAATTGACTCTCTCTGCTTGACTTATTTCGCTCAGCATAATCTCTTCCAGTCCTACCCATGTTGCTACAAAAGTTGGGTATTCGTCCATTCTGATGGAGGCGTAATACTCCATAGTGTATATGGACCACATCTTCCTTATCCATTCGTCCGTTGAAGGGCATCTTTGTTCTTTCCATAGTTTGGCGACCGTGGCCATTGCTGCTATAATCATTGGGGTACAGATGGCCCTTCTTTTCACAACATCTGTATCTTTGGGGTAAATACCCAGAAGTGCAATTGCAGGGTCATAGGGAAGTTCTATTTTTAATTTCTTGAGGAATCTCCACATTGTTCTCCCAAGAGGCTGCACCAATTTGCATTCCCACCAACAGTGTAAGAGGGTTCCCCTTTCTCCAAATCCTCTCCAACACATATTGTTTCCTGTCTTGCTAATTTTGGCCATTCTAACTGGTGTAAGGTGATATCTCAATGTGGTTTTAATTTGAATCTCCCTGAGGGCTAGTGATGATGAACATTTTTTCATGTGTCTGATAGCCCTTTTTATGTCTTCATTGGAGAAATGTCTGTTCATATCTTCTGCCCATTTTTTGATATGTTTGCCTGTTTCGTGTGTGTTGAGTTTGAGGAGTTCATTATAGATCCTGGATATCAACCTTTTGTCTGTACTGTCATTTGCAAATATCTTCTCCCATTCTGTGGGTTGCCTCTTTGTTTTTTTGACTGTTTCCTTTGCTGTGCAGAAGGTTTTGATTTTGATGAAGTCCCAAAAGTTTATTTTTGTTTTTGTTTCCTTTGCCTTTGGAGACATATCTTGAAAGAAGTTGCTGTGGCTGATATCGAACAGATTACTGCCTATGTTCTCCTCTAGGAGTCTGATGGATTCCTATCTCACGTTGAGGTCTTTTATCCATTTTGAGTTTATCTCTGTGTACGGTGTAAGAGAATGGTCGAGTTTCATTCTTCTACATATAGCTGTCCAGTTTTCCCAGCACCATTTATTGAAGAGACTGATTTTTTTCCACTGTATATTTTTTCCTGTTTTGTCAAATATTAATTGACCATAGATTTGAGGGTCCATATCTGGGCTCTCTACTCTGCTCCTGTATTCTTTAAATCATTCCCCCCTACCCACCTAATCTTTTGGAAACTCAGAAAATGAGTCTGGTATGATTTATAGAGCCTTAAGAGGCTCTGAAAATATCTAAAATGAAAGTATCATGACCTTTAAATAGGAAAAAGAAATGTAGATATAATTGAACTTTTGAGTCTTCCAAAAGTCAGCCATGGACAAGTGGAGGAAGCAGAATCAGAATCTGCATTCTCAGAACTGAGAATGTAGTATAGAATTCCACCTCTGAGTATGTAACTTTGGGCAGGTGTAAACCCAACTGCTTCATCTGTTTTCTTATCTGCAAAATGGAATTTATAATGCATACCTCAGTATATTCTTGTGAGAGTTAAATAAGATCACATCTGTAAAGGTTTTGATACACTTCCTGGCATACAAGTTGATTATCAGTATTGATCACAACTTCTCATTAATTTAAAGGACCACCATCAGTCCTTAGGCTCCCCAGGTTTGTAGAAAACTTTGGAATTACTCTCCCAAATCACTAACTTCCCTATGATTGTACAAAGTGAAACTTCAAATGTTTCATTTGAAGCTTATGCATTTACCTGTGACAAAACTTGAATCTCAAGCAAGGATATGGAATTTTCAGTTGGGATAAAGCCGCAAATTCTTATGATTACTAATAGAATAAAATATGCATAATAGTATAATACATATAATGCATAATATAACACATGTTTTATTTGTACAATGGCATCTATACCATATTAAGTGTATATATTGTGTCTTTAAATACAGGGATCTGAACTGGTGGGATAAGATGAGCGAAGGAAAGGAAGATAGAATGAAAATATAGCAGATGAATGTCTTCCATCATCTCATACTAGAGTATGAGTTTTTTAAGTCAGAAGGGAAGCTGAATTTCTTCTCCTTTTTATACTATTTTGTCTTTCTCTCCTTAAAAACAGAATTTGCAGTTCAAGACATATATGTGTAATGTAGTTTCATTGTAAATTGCCTAAATGAACAAGTCAACGAAAGAGCAAAAATTCATTCAGATCTTCCAGCTCCAAGTTCAATACTACCAAGTGACCTTCATGCTTCCAGTGCTTCTGCATTCTTAATTGGTCCCATTGTACCCAGAACTGCCATCTCACTACTTCTCTGCTTATCTGTTTTCACACAGGCAACTATGGAGAGAGTGGGATGGAAGCTTTCAAAGATATGTCAGCCAAGGAAGGAATTTGCATCGCTCACTCTTACAAAATCTATAGCAATGCAGGGGAACAGAGCTTTGATAAACTGCTGAAGAAGCTCAGGAGTCACTTGCCCAAGGCCCGGGTGGTGGCCTGCTTCTGTGAAGGCATGACGGTGAGAGGTCTGCTGATGGCCATGAGGCGCCTGGGTCTAGCAGGCGAATTTCTGCTTCTGGGCAGGTGAGTGACAATGTCAAAATTCCATGAAGGTAATGCCAGGAATTTGGCAGAATCAAAGGTTATCTTCTGGTGCATAAGGACAGATGCTTTGGAAACTTCATCTGTGTGGTAGAAGTAGAACTTAAGTATCTCCGGAGCCTGGAGATAATCATGGAAAATAAGTAGATATGCCATGTGCTGATTAATGATGATAACAGTAATCAACACATGAAGGTGGTGAGTATGTAGGTCTTGAAAACAAAATGACTATAAGAAAATGAGATGGGTTCTTAGATACTTGGATCATTTCATAATTCCCTTGAGAAATAAGCATTTTTTCAGACTTTTTGAAATTGATTTTGAGAAAGGCTACCTAAACTTGTGTTATAACATAGAGTCATAGAATTTTTTTTTTTCTTCTGAATCTTTTTTTTTTTTTTTATAAACATATATTTTTATCCCCAGTCATAGAATTTTGAGTTTGAAAGTGAGGAATTGCTTTAGGACTAATTTTTTAAAGCATTGGAAAATTGGCTCATTATTTACATTACAAAAGTGTTACTACATTGCCTGATCATCTACACTGTTGCCGGGCAAGTTTCTAAAACACTGACTTCTACTGGGACTGATTTTAATTATCTGGATAATCCACTTGATGGTTCAGCTCAGCTCATTCCCTGCTGATGCTTTGAATCAGTATATTTGAGTTCTCTAGAGAAGTGAGATATAATGGTGTATGTGTGTGTGAGAGAAAGGGCGAGAGAAAGAGAGAGAGGTGAGATGAGGTGAGGTGAGATGATACACCAGAAGACCCAGTGGTATAGTTCTGGTCTGAAAACCAACAGGCTTGGCATCCAAGAAGAGCCAATGTTTGGGTTCAAGTCTGAAGGCCAGAAAAGACCAACATCACAGGTCAAGCAATCATGCAGGAAGAGTTCCTTCTTACTTAGTCATTTTTGTTCTTCTCAGGTCTTTGGTAGATTGGATGAGGTCACTAACTAATGAGAACAATCTTCATTACTTAGTGTATTGATGCAAATGCTAATGTCATCCAGAAACACCTTCATAGACACACCCAGAATAAAGGTTAGCCAAGTATCTGGGCACCCCATGGCCCAGTAAGTGGTCACATGACATTAACCATCACAATTCATAAAAGGACCTCAGTTTGACAATGTGAATGTAGTTTACTATTCTAGAACTTTAAAAAGTTTTATCATAGTACATCTTTTAAGTAGGCAGCCAATTTAAAAACTAGAGAAAACCTTTAGAACCCTTGCATCTTTCTCAATATTTCTGTCCAAAACAGAAAGCTAACTCACTTGTTATTAACTTTTGACGGCTCGTTAAAGAAAACATGCTTCCTTTATTTTCTAAATGCCTAACTGACCTTCTGCAATCAGACTTGGCTCCTGCTTGGCTACATTTTATGACAGCCATTTTATGTACCTAATGCTTTTCTGTCTGACCTGATGGCAGTAGATTGATGGGACTATTTTAGTATGAGGCCAACTATCCTTCATAAAAATGATATTGAGTGAGATTCTTTTTTCACTGATGTCATGCATTTTGTCTAAAATCATCCCTAGCTGGCAAGAGTGACGTACCAGTTAGTTTCATACAACCCAGAAGCACTCCCACTCTGGTATTAAATTCCAAAATGCAGTTACCACTGGGGTAAAAAGAACAGGAAAGAAAGAAGCTGGCTTTAAATAGTCCTGTTTTTCTGGTGGGGCATGAGATTTTGTAGCTCCTATCTTCTGCCTTTGCCAACGTTAATAAGACAAATCAGCAGCATTTGTTTTCCAGCCCATATAATTTCTCAAGAAATAAATGCTTTTTGGTCACATGTACACAAGGAAAATAAGAAGGTATTCATGAAATTTGCTATTTTCCATCTTAATTTTTGTTGCCAACAGCACCACAAGGCCAAAATTCCATATCTATATAACATACATGCCCAATTTTAATAATGTTTTATATATATATATATCTACAAATAAATTAAGATTTTATTTTTTGAGTAATCTCTACACCTGATGTGGGGTCAAACTTACAACCCCAAGATCATAAGTCACACACTCTACTGACTGAGCCAGCCAGATGCCATTATTTTATATATTGTAAAATTTATTTTGTATGCTATTTATAAGAAGTTCTCTCCACATCATTTTATTCATGCAATAATAGATTCATAACCTTTAATTAGATTTCTTAATCCCTTCATTCATCAGCTAAGAGTAATTCAGTATTTACTTGAGCACCAGTTCATTTCATCTTAGAGGAGTTTTGTTAGAAAAGTCTTCTTCCTCTTTTTTTTTTTTTCTTAAAGATTTTATTTATTCATCTGACAGATCACTAGCAGGGGGGACAATTGGGAGAGTGAGGGAGAAGCAGACTCCCCGCCCGAGCAGGGAGCCAGTTGCGGGGTTCGATCCCAGGACCATGGGATCATGACCTGAGCCGAAGGCAGATGCCTAAACATCTGAGCCACTCAGGCGCCCCTCTTCCTACTCTTCAAAAAAAAAAAAAAAAAAAAAGTCTGCCTGTAGTTTCCATCCCTTGGCTCATATTTTTGTCTTTGAAAGTCATGTGTGGTACTCTTGCAGATATTAATAATGGTGTGGTCATCCATTCCCTTTATCTTTTTGAAACATTCCTGCTTCTTCCTTTTCTACTTCTTCATGGTGAAATGACACTCTAGGTATTAATGAGATTATTTATCAAGATCATTTATGGGATCATTTATTAAATGTTTTCTGCCAATTACTACACTAAAGTCTGTACATTCATTGTTTTATGTATTCATTTGATAGATACTGACTGGCTACTATATGTTAAAAGGCTGGGGATGTATCTGTGAATAAAACAAGACAATACTTACCACCCTTATGGACATTACTGGTGGCAAGTTAGATAGAAGGTAGTAAGTGCTATAAAAAAAAATAAGTAAATCTAAGAATAACTTCATGTTGAGTACTATTATCTCCATTTTATAGGCAAGGACTCTAAGACTCAATTAATATTGAGTAATAGTAGGCTATATGGATGGAGGTATTGAAGAAAAAATTAAATATAAGTATGTGTAATTCTAGAAACTGAGCATTTAGTGCTGTGTTCTGTTATTTTTCAGGAAATTGAAAGTATTCCTAGTCATAAGAATGGAGATCTAGGGCAGTGAGCAGAAAAGTAAAATGTAGTAGTTATAAGAGAATTTAGCACATCTATTCACTCTCATTTTACAAATGAGGAAACTGATCACCCAAAAATTTGGGTAACATGGTTAAAGTCACACAAGAACCTGATTACCATAGTGCTTTTCTCTACTAGCCTATTTCCTGTAAATAGAAACAGTGGAGAAGTTGTCTGATAGCAAACTCCCAGTTCTTCACAGAACCTGAGTATATAAAGAAATTATCCTAGATAATTCAAATTTAAGTTAGCATTTTCATTTTAATGCTCCCTTCTAAAAATGTAATTCACCCTATAATTCCTGTAGCTGACACGCAATGTTACATTAGTTTCAGGTGTACAAATTTGTGATTCACTATATCTATGGGTTATGTTAAGTTCACCTTAGGTGCACCTATCATCTGTCACCATACAGTGCTATTACAATATCAATAACTATATTCTTTATGTTGTGCTCTTAATAATTTGAGATTATTTTATTGCATATATTCCCCCAGTCTCCATTTATGCTCCTTCCTTACCCTACCCAACTCAGACCCAACTCAAGATGGTTTTTAGAAATTAGAGGTCAGCAGATGCCTGGGTGGCCCAATTAGTTAAGTGTCTGACTCTTGATTTCACTTCAGGTAATGATCTCAGGTTTGTGAGATTGAGCCCCCATCTGGCTATGCACGAGGTGTGAAGCCTGCTTAAGATTCTCTCTCTCCCTCTGCTCCTCCCCCCACCACTCACACATACATGCATGCTTGCTCTCTCTCTAAAAAAAAAAAAAAAGAAAAAAAAAAGAAAAGAAAAGAAAAAAATTTAAAGTCAAGGTTATGAGAAGGGAATCTATATTCAGAACTTCCTAGAGGGTCCCATTTAACAGCTGTAGTTATAAATCTGTCCAGTTGTCTTGGGACAGCCATGTTTAATAGGTCATTCGGCTGAAATGCGTGGCGGGACTAGGAAGATAACTGTGCTGCTGAGACAACCTCATCTATCAACATATCTCACCATCTGTGCTGAACATCAGAAGAATGTTAGAGTGATATAGATGTGGCCACTGGGTCTTCTCACTTGAACTCAGGGTAATCTGTTGTCTTATTGCCAATAAAAATGTCCTGTCCAGGTCCCTGAAATAGTCTTGCTGAACACTCTGGCCCTGACAGCAGAATGGGATCAATAATCTGAACAGTAATGACATTTCTAAAGGAGCTTTTTTTTTTCCTAGAATGGATACAGTGTTAGTTTTTGACCTAAGAAAACATCATATTATATTATTGTTATATATTATTATATACTAATTATTATTATTGCATATTATTATATACTTAAATATGAACTTGGAAACAAGGGCAATTTTTGGCAAATTAACTACTTAAAGATCTTTTTTTATCTTGTCTATAATTAACTAAAACTATGTATCCATTTGAATTAAGAATCTCTGTCCTTCAATATGATGATTGTTACCAGGCTGCAAGAGGAAATTGGGAATTATAACCTATATTTCTTATCAGGAGGCCACTCTCCATTGACATTTTTTAAAGTGTAAAGGACAAGAGCTTATTCTAATCAATATGTTTGTGGATAGAATTACAAATAATTGTTCTACTAAAGCTATTACAGTAGGTATTATTCAGAAGTAAACATTAGTATTTATCCTTGCATATTATCAGAGTATTCATTCTAAATTGCAGCTCCTTTTAGAATAAGTATACTTGTCTTCCAGTGGGCCACTCAGTATCTTTTACTCATGAGGAAAACTTATTTTCATTGAGTTCCTGTTATGTGTCAGGAGACAAGGGAAGAAGGAAAGAGAGGGGGAAGGAAGGGAGAGGAAATGATGAGAGGAGATAAGAGGGGAGGAGTAGAGGAAGAGAGAGAGCAAGAGAGAGAGATTAATTTGGCGCTGTCAGCAATGTTGAATATGTCAACTTTTAGATACCTTTGAGTTTGGTAGGAATAACCCCATTTTTGTAGGGAAGAAAATCGAGACTTAGAAGTTGAATGAGTGGACAAGATTATACCAGTTTCTTATCCTAGTGGCCATTCTAATTATCACAGAGAGAAGGTTTAGGAACATAAAAATGTTTCTATACTTGTGATAAGCTCCATTTAATTTTGCTTTATTGTTTTTGTTGTTTTAGGTTTATCCTTTGAAAATTAAATAAACTTAGTAAAATGCCTTGAAAATTATTGAAATTTTTGTGATGAATTTTTAGTACAAATAAAGCTAGCCAATTATGCTCCACTTGGCCTGGAGTTGTTTTCTGCTGATCTACACTTGAGTCGGAAAGACCGGTAGTTGCATGAAGTTCAGTTTATAAACAAGCAGTAGTCTAGTTATAATCTCTCTCAGATTATGAACCATGAAGGTTGAGCAAGAAGGTAAGTGGAACATGTGTGAAGAAGTTTGGACAGGAACCTAGAAGACAATGTTTTCAGCCTTATAGTATTTTGATATTTATCCCATTGTTGGAGAAACCTTTTTTTGTCTGTATGTGTGTGTGTAGGTAAGAATATGTTAGGTGTGGTATTTCAAAAGATAATTGGGTATATTATGGATTAGAAAAGATAGGGTAGATACAGAGGAACCAGTATCCATAACAAAAATGATATGATCATGGAATAAGTAGTAGATTACTAATTAAAATGTACTTATTATGTTTTTGTTATGATGCTATCAGGATATATACATAAGTCCAAACTCATTAAAATGTATACATTGAATATATATAACTTTTTGTAAATTATGTACAACTCAGGAAGTTGGGGGAAAGTAGGAGCTGTTGGGCACATTGAGTATTATAGAGAAGCATGGGGGAGATGTCAAGATTGACTCGTAAGATTCTTATGTTTTATAACAAGATGAATGATATAATTTTACCAAGATGGAGAGAGTTGGAAAAGAATCAACTGTGAAGTAGAAAACAGATCATGAGTTCAGTTTTTGATATAATGGCATGATGTGCTTCTCAAACATAAATATAGCTAAGAAAGCTGAAGAATATGTGAGCCTGGGGCTCAGAAGAGATATGTAGACTGTAAATAAAAATGAGTGAATCATTTGAGTAGTTTGGATTTATGAATGGAAGACATGAGCATGGAGAATTCAAGTGGAAGAAGTCTCAGAACTTGGCTTTGAAAGGGATCTCGAAATGTAATGATTGGAAAAAGGATGAATTATGAAAAGGTGATAGGGAAAAAGTAAATCCAGAGATGGAAGAGGAAAACCCAGAGTGTTGTGTCATCCCATTCCTGGGGAGGAGAATGTTTAAGGAGGGGCCATCAGTGTCAAATAATTCTAGATCAGTGAAAATAATACTCAAAGGACCTTTAGTTTTATTGAGATAGATAGATAGATAGGTTGATTGATTGATTTTTAAAGATTTTATTTATTTATTTGTCAGAGAGAGAGAGAGAGAGCACACAAGCAGGGGGAGAGGCAGGCAGAGGGAGAAGCAGACTCCCCGCTAAGCAAAGGAGCCTGATGCGGGACTCAATGCCAGGACCCTGAGATCATAACGTGAGCCGAAGGCAGGCAGACATTTAACTGACTGAGCCACCCAGGTGTCCCTTGAGGTAGATTTATTAATTGGTCATTTAGCAACAGATGGACAAATGTAGAGATTAAAGTAAATTAAGAATGAAGTAGCTAAGATGTAAGGAGGTGAGAAAATGAACCCATGTCATATAGTTTTGTGAGGTTAAACTAGTAAGAAATGGGGAGTGATAAAACTTTTAAGGAAATATGAGGTCAAGAGACAGGTTTTTAATAGTTACTTTTTCCAAAAAACATAATTTGTGAACATGAAAAAATAATTTTAATGATGAACAAAGCTATATAGTGAAAAACGCTTATATTTTTATGTCTTTGTCTATACATGGTATTAATAAATTATTTGTCACTTGCTAATTTTATAGGTGAAAACTGGCATCATAATATTTTAATTGGTACTTCTTTATGAGTGATATTCTGTATCTTTCATATTTGAATAAGTGATATATTTATTTTTCTTCAAACTTCATGCCCTTCAATTTTTATGTTTTTTTCCTCCTTGTTGGTTTGTACAAAAGTACTTTATAAATTAAAGAGAGTGATTCATTGACATGTGTAGCAAATATTTTCCTTCTTGTTATTTAATTTTGACTTTGTTTACGACATTTTGGACAATGCCAACCATTTTCTTTTATGATTCATAAGGATTTATATATTACATACAGAGGCCAGTCACAGAGGTTTAGTCATTTAATGTTAGGATCAAGGTTGGATAGAGAATTTAATAAATGAGGGAGGACAATTAATTGCACAAAACCCCTTAAATGTGGGAATGAGTGACATTTGAAGTGTAGATGGAGGGAGCAAGATGAAAAGTCAACTCCAGAAGGGAACAGAAATTATTTTTAAAAATGAGATAGGTATGTTTAAAGGTTTAAAAATACAAAAGTTACTTGATAGCCCCTCTTTTCTTTGTAATTTTGGAGGCAAAAAGGGAATGTGTGTATGTTATAGAATGGGGGGTATCAGTGGTTTGAGAAGTTGTCAGTAAACATTGGAAAACAAAGAAAACTACACTGTTAATAAGTGGTCTTATATACTATCTTTAATTTTATATTATTCCATTTATTACAAACAGTAGGAAGAGAAAGATCTGGGTATACTGTCATGGAGAAATGCTCTTAAAATAACATTTGCATATGTACTGTCTCATCAAGAATTGTAATGAATTCTTAACATTAGAGTTTTAAAGGTTGATTAAACAATAGCCCTGTTCTCAAATTAAAAACCAATGGGAATGAGTCATAGAGATTAATGTATATCAGTTAATTAGAGACCAAGTCTTTGATCTGTGACAACTGGACCTCCTAAAACTGGCCCCCAAACCTAGAGTCACAGGCAGGGCTGGACAATAGCAGGACTTTCCTGCTTTAGAAGATGACTTTCAGAATGACAGGAAAACTGTTAGAGCACAGACTGCTCCATAAAAACAAGAGGCTGAGTCACACCTGCTCAGTTCTTCCTCCACCTCACCAGACAAGCCAGTCACTCATTCCCAAGGGAAGGAAGGGAGATGGTGAGACAAGCTGTGTCTTTTCTTTCCATGCTTTTCCCTCCTGGAGATTGGAAATCTCCCTGGAATGCCCCTTTGTGAAATATAAAGAGTGAGAAATATTTTTCTCTCTCTCAAGCCCATTCTGAAGTAGATAAAGAATATTAACTTGACTTTACAGGTGAAGACACTGACCTCAGAGACATCACTTGTCTCATCAGTATCACTGTGCTTATTAGATGTGAAGCTGAAATTTAAATGAAACCAGTTGCTTTGTACGGTGCTATGGATCTCACAACTGAAAATGCCCAGAAGGAGAACAGAAGGCCTGGATGTTACTGGACAAAGAAAGATTTCTGTGTGGGTGATGAAAACAACAAATGACTTCAAAGGCCTCTTATAGTCCCAGGGCTTGTGCTTTAGAGGCATCTGCATCTCAGAAGGTTCTGGTAGCTTTAAGATGCATTGCGCTTGCAAAATATGTTTAAGTAAAATTTAAAATAATTGGATGTTATTAATAGCTCTTTGTGGAGTGCTTTTTGTGTAACAAACACTGCCCTGACTGCTTGGGTTTCCTGTATTAATTTATTGACTTTTCATAACAATCATATTTGAAAGCTGTTATTATTACTTTATTGCTAAGCACAAACAAACAATTCACTCAAGATCACACAAGCAGTAAGTGGCAGAGAGGGCATTAGAAGGTAGTCTGTATCCTTAACCACTACGGTAAACTTGTTGGATCTTCAATAATTCTTTATTTCAGTAATAAACTTGATTCTTATGGTATAAAGGATTAATTTTACAGAGAGTTAATTAATTAATTCTCTGTTCTTAAAATTGACAATCTTTAATAAAGAAAAACTACCCATTAAGATGACTGCAAAAGAAAGATTCCCCTCCCCCCCCCATCCTCCTCCTTCCTAAGATAAATAATATCTGGAGGAACCCAACATTATGTAAACCAGAAGAATACAATGATTGGATGGATTTTTCAGTCTGCATTACTATTTTTACATGGAAACAGTCCGATGAAATTTAGTTTTCAGCAAATAGAAAAGTTTAAGATTTCTTTATAAGAATGATTTAAAACCCAGATTAGTTGGGTAGAAGTCGAACTTTCACTCTTCGCAGATGACATGATACTCTGTGTAGAAAGCCTAAAAGACTCCACCAAAAAATTTTTTGAACTGATACAAGAATTTGGCAAAATCTTGGGGTATAAAAATCAATGCACAGAAGTCTGATGCATTTCTATACACCAGTAATGAAGCAGCAGAAAGAGAAATCAAGGAATTGATCCCATTTACAATTACACCAAAAACCTTAAGACACCTAGAAATAAACCTAACTGAAGAGGTAAAAGATTTGTACTCTCATAGCTATAGAACATACATGAAAGAAATTGAGTGGTGGTTTAGTCAGTTAAGCATTTACCTCTGGCCCAGGTCATGATCTCTGGGTCCTGGGATTGAGCCCTGCATTGGGATTCCTACCCAGCAGGGACTCTGCTTCTCCCTCTCCTTCTGCCCTTCCCACAACACCACCCCACCCCCACAGCTCATGTTCTCTCTCTCTCTCTCTCTCTCTCTCTCACATGAATAAAAAATTAAAAAAAAAAAAAAAGAAATTGAGGAAGACACAAAGAAATGGAAAAACATTCCATGCTTATGGATTGGAAGAACAAATATGTTAAAATGTCTATACTACCCAAAACAACCTACACATTTAATGCAACCCCTGTCAAAATAACACCAGCATTTTTCACAGATCTGGAAAAAACAATCCTAAGATTTATAAGGACAGAGAAAAGACTCTGATTAGCTAAAGTAGTATTGAAAAAGAAAACCAAACCTGGTGGTATTACAGTTCTGGAGTTCAAGCTGTGTTACAAAGCGGTCATCATCAAGACAGTATGGTACTGGCACAAAAACATGCACATATATCAATGGAACAGAATCAAGAACCCAGAAATGGACCCTCTATTCTATGGTCAGTTAATCTTTGACAAAGCAGGAAAGATATCCAGTGGAAAAATGACAGTCTCTTCAACAAAGAGTGTTGGAAAAACTGGATAACGATATGCAGAAGAATGAAACTGGACTACTTTCTTACAACATACACAAAAATAAATTCAAAATGGTTGAAAGCCTAAATGTGAGAAAAGAATCCATCAAACTTCTAGAGGAGAACACAGACAGCAACTTCTTTGACCTTGGCCAGAGCAACTTCTTACTAGACATGTCCTGGAGGCAAGGGAAACAAAAGCAAAAATGAACTATTAGGACTTCATCAGGATAAAAATCTTCTGAACAGTAAAGGAAACAATCAACAACACTAAAAGGCAGCCTTTGGAATGGGAGGAGCTATGTGCAAATCATCAATCAGATAAAGCGCCAGTATCTAAAAACTATGAAGAACTTATCAAACTCAACACCCCAAAAACAACAACAACAAAGGAGCCTGATGCGGGACTCAATGCCAGCACAATGTTGTTGTTTTTGGGGTGTTGAGTTTGATAAGTTCTTTATAGTTTTTAGATATATATATATATATATATATATATATATATATATATGGTCAAGAAATGGGCAAAAGGCATGAACAGACATTTCTCCAAGACATACACATGGCTAACAGACATATGAAAAATGCTCAACATCACTCATCATCAGGAAAATACAAATCAAAACCACAATGAGGTATCACCTCATACCAGTCAGAACAGCTAAAATTAACAATACAGTAAATAACCAGTATTGGTGAGGATATGGTGGGAATACAAACTGGTACAGCTACTGTGGAAAACTATGGAGGTTCCTCAAAAATTTAAAAATAAAGCTACCCTATGATCCAACAATTGCACTATGAGGTATTTATCCAAAGGATACAAAAATAATGATTCAAAGGGATCCATGTACCTCAATGTTTACAATAGCTGTGTCCTCAATAGCCAAAGTATGAAAAGAGCCCATACATCCATCAACTGATGAATGGATAAAGAAGATGTAGTGTTTTATATATATAATGGACTATTGCTCAGCCATCAAAAAGAATGAAATCTTGCCATTTGTAATAATGTGCATGGAAGTAGACATTTTTTGCTATTATGCTAAGCAAAATAAGTAAGTCAGAGAAAGACAAATACCATATGATTTCATTCACATGTGGAATTTAAGAAACAGAATGGGTGGACACAGGGGAAGGGAAGAAAAAATAAAATAAGATGAAAACAGAGAGGGAGACAAACCATAAGAGACTCTCAACTCCGGGAAATAAACTAAGGGTTGCTGGAGAGGAGGTAGGTGGGAGATGGGGTAACTGAGTGATAGGCATTAAGGGGGACATGTGATATAATGAGCACTGGGTGTTATATGCAACTGATGAATCACTTTAAATTCGACCCCAGAAACTAATAATTGCTATATGTTAACTAACTTAAATTTAAATAAAATCTAAAAAAAAAAAAAAATCAAACACCTGTGAAGAAAAAGAGGTAAACATAAAATATTGTTCTGTGGTGAAACCAGGTGAAGTTCATTTACTCTTCCACCTTTTTCTGGAAGACTAATATGGTTTGGTGAAGTGACTATTTCATGTACCTGTTTCTGTTAGTTGGAGGATGCTGTGATAAAGCATTCTAAAACAGTGGCTGGCTAACTAACTCCCATGGGTCAAATCCACTTCCTGTTTTTGTAAATAGTTTTATTGGAAAAGCCACACTCATTTACACAATGTCAATGGCTGTTCTGAGGTTACATTGGTAGAGCTAGTTGTAATAAAGACCACATGTCCCAAAAAGCCTAAAATATTTCCTGTGTGGCCACACACACACACACACACACACACACGAAGAAAAGTCTGCTGACCCCTCATCTAGAGGGTTTTTTCCCCCATCTGTTGAGATAGCTCTGCTTACTTACATACATATTGGGACTTTGAATATTTATTCAGCAGTAGTCATGGTTTGCACTTAAACTCCAGATTCTTCTTAATTCTCCTTGAGATTTGAAGGCCACTGCTTGGTCATGGGATAAGACAGCCCAAGGAATGTTGGTCAGAATTAGAGGCACAGATTTGGGTGCTATGTTTATCATAGAGAGGAGACCAAGAACAAAGAAGTTTTTTTTTTTTTTTTTAATTTTAGCATTCTGGAACATAATGTTCAAAGCAATTGAAACATATGATGCATTTGAAATACCATTTTTTTCAATCCTGAGTGATTTAATTTTATCCAGAATAAAAGAATGTACTAAATTTAATAAAGAATGCCCTGTTTGGTTATAAATATTAATCTTTCTAATAAAATTATCTTTATTCCTCTCATTTGCTAAATTGAACTGATGACATAGATTAAAAGCTTATCCTTTGTCCTTCTATCCGTCTTCCCCATTTTCCTGAGAGTTACTCTTTCAAAAAAACAAATTTACTTATGTAATCTTTCTGCATAATAATCTTACTTAACTCTCTTTTTCATATTCAAATCTCTAATTTGGCATGCATGGCCCTTTAAAATATGGCCAAATCTGCCAGTCATTTCCTATTACATTCAAAGGTGAAATTTAAAATACTTGACAACTAGTAAGACATGGGTCCAACTGCAGCAGATGAGAATCATAACCAATGGGTGAATCAGTGCCAATGCATGCCACCTAAATAGTGGAATTATTATACTTCTACCCTCTTCCCAGCACTACCAACTCCTTATCTTTCCTATAGCAAAATTCTTTTAATTCCCAAAACATACCAAGCTTACAGAATCATCTAGATGGTCTTCTCCTTGGAGTGACCTCTCTGTCTTACAGTGAAACTCAAGTTTTTCATGTGAGACATTACGCAATAGTTTCAAAGACTTCCTAAATATTTTCTAGTAGGACTTCTACAGATCCCTTAAAGCCTCTGTGACTGTCATTTCTATTTTTCTGTTTTCCTCTTTCTCTTCTCCATTGGAATATGAGCTCCCTGAATGTGGGCAAAGGTTTATTAATCTCTGTGACATCTAGTACCTAACATATTATGAACATTTGAGAACAGCTGTGACCACAGAGGAAAATCAAGGGTGGCAGGTTCCTCAACTCCAATCAACCTCAGTGAAAGGCAGGCTTCTCAAGCTCTTATGGAATAGAAAGAATCTTGTGAACGCAGGCCACTCTGGAAGGAAGCCAACTAAAAGCCCTGTGGCAGAGGACAGAGGGAATTCCTAGGGCACACTGTGATTTCACAAGAAGGCTCTATTTCATAGGTTTCCATAGAGAATGCTGATCTTCTGGCCCTCACAAAATACATCAGTGAAAAATGAGGCACTGTTAGGCTAAATCATGAGATCAACTGATTAATCACTTTTTTTTTTAAGGGATGCATTTCCATTTTGTTTATTTATTTGACACAGAAAGAGGGATCACAAGTAGGCAGAGAGGCAGGCAGAGAGAGGGGAGGAAGCAGGATCCCTGCTGAGCAGAGAACCCAATGTGGGGCTTGATCCCAGGACTCTGGGATCATGACCTGAGCAGGGCAGCAGCTTAACCCACTAAGCCACCCAGGCGCCCCTGATCAATCACTTTCAATGGGAAAAGAAATGATTAGTAAAACAGTGAGATAAGGAATTCAATGAGCATATCTGGACACACATGTGTGCCATTTCAGAGGAAGACTGCAAAGTTTTAACTCCTTGAGAAGGGAAAGAAAATAGGTTTAGTTTTTTCAGGACTCTGACTCTGTAATGCATTAGCCTTACCAACTATGGTGAATGTAGATTAGAAATGGTTCTGTTATCTGTTCAGAATACCTGAAAGCTCTATTGTCTTCTGCTGTCTTATCAAGACATGAATGTAAATCTTTATTTTTTAAGATGATTTGTAGATACTCTCAATTTAATATTCTTGGACCCCTTAATTTGTTTTATTTGTTTAATAGATTAGTTTTTAGAGCAGTTACAGATTCACAGCAAAGTTGAGACAAAGGTACATACATTTCCCATAATCTTACTCCCACACACATTCATAGTCTTTCCATTATCAACATTCCCCACCCAAATGGTACATTTATTACAACTTATAAACCTACATTGATAAGTCATTATCATCCAGAGTTCATAGTTTAGCTTATGGCTCACTCTTGGTGTTGTACATGCAATGAGTGTAGAAAAGTGTGTAATTACAGAGTCATACTGTGTCATACAGAGCATTTGCACTACCCTGTGCTCTGCCTATTCATTGCTCTTGCTTTCTCTCTGCTAACCTTTCACAAACAGTGATATCCTTACTCTCTTCATAGTTTTGACTTTTCCAGAATGTCCTGTAGTTGGAATCAGTATGTAGCCTTTTCAGATTGTCTTCTTTCACTTAGTAATGTGCACTTAAGTTTCCCCCATGTCTTTTCATAGCTCGGTAGTTCATTTCTTTTTAGTGAGTTGGATTATAATGTAGGGGTATATGTGCTTTTGTAAGAAATTGCTAACTACCTTCCAAAGTGATGGTATTATTTTATATTTATATCAAGAATGAGTAAAATTTCCTATTGCTCCACAATCTTGCTCTTATACACATTCCCATCACACCAATTTTTTCTTTATTTTTAGTTTTTTTGGGGGTTTTTGGTACATATTGTTTTGTTACTCTGAATATGTTTTGTGATTTTTTTCATGTACATAATTAAATATGGTTCTTTTATAGCTTCTGGATTTTCTTTGATCAGAATCTTTCTCTGAAGAAAAAAAAAGAAAAAATTGTTTTCTCTAAAACCGGGAGAGTACTGCTTATTTTTTTTTAAACCTTTATTCATTTAATCCAATCAGAAAATTTTTTTTAATTAGATCTATTCAGTATGAGATACAGCATATTTTCTTTAAGGTAGATTCTCAAGTGTGCCTGCAAGAGTTATTAAATAAATAATCATTTCCTAATGAAATAACAATAAAGCTTCATATATTAAATTTTACATTTTGAAATTAATTACATTCTGTATACTAGTATATAATTTTAGACTTTCTCTTTAGTACCACTTTTGTTAGTAGCACAATACTTTTATTATCATTTTAGTGAACTTTAATAACTAGTAAAACATGCCATACTAATTATTATTTCCATAATTTTTGGTTAAATATTGTTCATCCCTAACAACTTTAAGATTTTTTTCTAATTATAAAATTGAGTTTCTAAATATTAATTTTTGAAGAGTTGAAATTTTAATGATATTAGATGTTACAAAAATAGGAAATGAATTTTTATCAGATTTTTATATCTTTCCATAAAGATTACTTTATGAAGATATTGTATTTTTATTGAACTATTAACTATGCATTGTAGTTTTGTTAGCATATTTTTATGTCTAGCTAATTATTGCTAGTATAGAGAAAAGCAATTGTTTGTATAATTCAAATTCCTTTTTTCAATATTTTAGCTTTTTCCAGAAGAGATATGCAATAATTTTATCGACACAAAATAATTGATAACTTCCTCTCCATTACTTATGTTATTTTCTCAACTTATTGTATTTACTCTAAAATTCTAAAATCTAAAATCTCTAAAACACTGCTGTATGGTAGTAATTATAATAAGTAGCCTTCCCTGTACTTGATGAGATTAGTTTGTTATTTTACTACTTAGAATGAAATTTAAAATTTTTGTCTTTAGCATATTTACTTATTTTTTCTTTTTACATTGTCATTTTAGTAAGCATTAGCGCTCATATCTTCAGATCCAAATATACAAATTAAAGAATGTGCACACGTGCACACACACACACACACACACACACACAAAAACTCACAAACTCACATTAGAACATATAAAATGAGATGTGAAATTAGGAGCCTAAGTGCTGAACTAACAGTTTGCTCTATCGTAAAGGATACTTTTAAAAATGATGTTGGGATCTGGCTCAACATGGCAACCTAAACACACTACTTTAGCCTTACTCCACCTACTCCTGCCTCCAAACCCATCAAACTGACTTGCCAGTTCATTTAGAGTAAAAGCCACAGTCTTTACAATACCGTACCAGACTCCCACTTGTATCTCCCCACCTATGTCCTGTTGCCTCTTTCTTCTCTGACTTTAGCCCAGCCACAGTGGTCTTCCTACTGTTCGTCAAAAGATCTGAGTTACATTTCCACCCCAAGGCCTATGTACTTAATGTTTCCCTTGCCTGAAACAGTCTTCTCCCAGATACCTTCCTCACTGGATTCTTTACCTATGTCTAGCACATTATTACCTTCTACTAGGATACATAATTTTCTTATTCACTGGGTTTATTTTTTTTTCTAGTCTGTGCTAGAAGATAAACTCCAGGATAGCAGGGATTTTTATCATTTTGTTTATTGCTCTATCCTCTGTCCCTGGAAAAACATCTAATTAGCACCTAATAAAATCATCTTTAAAAAGCTGGATTACCCCTAACCCATATTTTGGCAGGTAAAATTTTTTTTAAATTTTCCCTCTTAGAATCTGGAATAGTCAGAGATCAGAGCTAGTGTATCTGGGAGATAAAGGAAGTTTCACATCATCAGCCAAATAAGTATTTATATGATCTCAGAACAGCTGAGCTAGTTCCCTTGCTCTCACCAGCCTCATTCCACCCCGGCCTCTTTGAACAGCTGTCTCTTCCTTTGTCTCAAAACAAAGCTGTGGAGAGAAAGAGGGGCCTAATATGTTAGAGTAAAATTAAAAGCTAAGAGTTCTAGAGATCTCCATGAAATATGAGGACGCATGTGGGGATGAGTCATGTGAGAACCAGAAAAATGAGATGTACTTGAAGATTAGGGTATTAAAATGCAACAGTGCTGATAATGAGCAGAGCCAAATGAGGTTACAGCCTAGGAGGTGGCCCTAGGAGAGGGTGACTGAGATAATGGGGAGGTGGATGTTACTGCCATTTGCTCACTGATCATTACTTACAGAAATGTTGAATTTACCAGGCTTTCTGTGTTTTTAGTTCAGGTGTTCTCATATATCAAAGAAAGAAAAAAAAAAGGACATTTGTCATTTGTACAAATCACTTATTCAATAGCCAGAGAAGAGAACATTATTAAAAAAAAAAAAAAAAAAAAAAAAACATTACAAATAAAGCTTTTGTCTCCCACAATAGAATCTTAGTTCTGAAGATATGCCAAAAAACTCATAAGATGTAACTACGTTTAATATGGTTGTCTCAAGAGATTATTATAGCTTGGCAATTCCATTTTTACATTTTTGCAGTTTTTATGGCAGGCTGGATTATGTGGCAAAACAATTGAAAAAAGCAGTGGTGGAAACTCCAGTGGGAAAATTTCATTTTTAAAAAATGTTGCATAATTTTATGATTTCTAAATAGACAAGGGGTTTTCTTGGCTTATAATTTGCTACTGTACATTTTGAGGCAATATCATAGCTCTAACAGTGCTAATACCTTATATTTCTATAGTTGCTTTGAAGATTACAAATGCTTTCATGTGCATTAGGCAATTTAATCCTCCTTGCTCGGGAAATGCATGATAGCCATCAGTGAATATGTGTCCAGATGGCTGAAAATGGACATCAGCCACCAAAATAAGCACTACACTGGTGGCCACCAAATGCAGGCTCACGGGCCCTTAGAAAGCTTAAATGAAAATTTCAAAGGTCAGAAATGAAATTAAACAATTACACACATATATCTATTCATCTGTGTCTATGTATGTACAGTTGCTCTCTGTCCTTTTTTTTTTTAAAGATTTTATTTATTTTATTTATGTGTGTGTATATATAAATACATAATATATATACGTATATATATTATACATATACATATACATATATAAGCAGCGGGGAGTGGCAGGCGGGGGGTGGGGTGGGGGAAGCAGGCTCCCTGCTGAGCAAGGAGCCTGATTTGGGACTTGATCCCAGGACCCTGGGATCATGACCTGAGCTGAAGGCAGATGCTTAACAGACTGAGCCACCCTGATGCTACATCTGTCCTTATTTTTAAAAGGATTTTTCCATTCATTAATTTCTTTATTTTTGAGATTTTTTAAATTTACTTGACAGAGAAATCACAAGTAGCCAGAGAAGCAGACAGAGAAAGAGAGGGAAGCTAGCTCCCCCGCTGAGCAGAGAGCCTGATGCAGGGCTCGATCAATCCCAGGACCCTGAGACCATGACCTGAGCTGAAGGCAGAGGCTGAACCCACTGAGCCACCCAAGTGCCCCCCCATTCATTTATTTCTTAAACAATTATTTATTTGGTATTTATTGTATTGCAATGCTATACATTGACTGTGAGGCAGCAAAAATGACCAGTGTAACCCTATTCTTTTGGAGGATTTAAACAAACACACAAAAATGTTTTATTCTATGTTTTTATCTTTATCAAGGTATAATTCATATACAACATATTGCACACATTGAAACTCTTGAGGAGTTTGGGTATATGCCTAAACTGATACCATCACCATAGCCAGAGTACTAAACATACCTATCATTTCCAAAAACGTCCTTGTGTTTATACATGTTATGTGTGTTTTAGTGAGCATACTTAGCATAAGATCTGTCTTCTCAACTTATTTTAAAATTTTTAAACTTTATTGTATTGTTAACTATGGGGACTATGTTATTAATTATAGAGCGGATCTCAAGAACTTAATTAAATATGCATCTTGCGTAATTAAAACTTTATATCCATTGAAAAGCAGTTCTCCATTTCATTTCCTATCATGCCCCAGCAACCATCATTTTATTCGTTCTTTCTATGAGTTGAACTTTTTAGATAACTTGTATGAGTGGAATCATGCAGTATTTGTCCATCTGTGACTGGTTTATTTCACTTAGCATAAGGTTCTCCAGATTCATCCATGTTGTAATAAATGTTAGGATTTCTTTCCTTTTTTTGTATGTATATATACCATAATTTAAATATTTATTTATTTATTTATTTGAGAAAGAGAGAGAGTATCAGAAAAGGAGTGGGCAGAGGGACAAGCAGACTTCCCTTGAGTGGGAAGTCCAATGTGGTGCTCGATCCCAGAACCCTGAGATCATGACCTGAGCTGAAGTCAGACACCTAACTGACTGAGCCAGCTAGGACCCCCATATTTTCTTTATTCATTTGTAGTGGATTTGTAGTTTGTTCCCATATTTTTATTATTATGAATAAAGCTGTAATGACTTATTATATAATAATTAATATAATATAATTATTTCAATTATTTTGAAAATATATTCAGAAGTGAGATTGTTGGATCCTATGAGACTTCTATTTTTGATTTTTTGAGAAACCTGAATTGTGGCAGTTTCTCTATTGTGACTGCACCTTTCTGCATACCTACCAACAGCATGTAAGTATTCCAATTTCTCCACATCCTCATTGTACTTATCTCTTGCCTTTTTCATAAGAGCCATCCTAATGGGGAGAAGATGATAGTTCATCATGGTTTAGATCTGCATATCTATGATGGTTAGTGAGGAAAATCATCTTTTCATATAACTGTTGTCCATTTGTAATTCCTTGCAGGAGTGCATATTTAAGTCTTCTGCCCTTTTTTTATTGAATTGTTTGGATATTTTGCTGTTGCATTATGTGAGTTTCTTATATACTTTGGATATTATCCTCTTATCTGATAAGGGATCTGAAAGTACTTTCTCCCATTCCATAGTACTCCTTTTCAATCTGATTTTTTTTTTTTCTGTGTAGAAGCAAAGTCTAATAATGCAGTAAAGAATTCTTTTTTTTTTTTTGCTTATTTTCAAAAGTAAGATAGTCTTAATTAATGATCATATATTTTGCAAAAATTGGAAAAAATTTAGTTGCCAATGTTCTGTTGACTCTAAATTATTTAGTTACCATAATGATGTTTGTAGTGTTACAAGGCTTCCCCATGATGTGCCTCTACCTTTAAAGATACTATCCCTGAAGGAGTAGCAATGAGTTTAAAAGCTAGCTTGATACCTACAGTGAGACTTGTCCTTTTCTTTTACATAAAAATAATCACTTCTTATTACATAACCCAGTAACTATCAAAAAATTACAATACATTTATGTTCCAAATTACAATGCAGAATATAGTTAACATTTATAGTAGTGTTTGAGCTTGCAGTGTGTTAAGATGAAATAAAGTAAGGATGAATGAAAATATCAAAGAAAGCATGTAGTATCATTCACACTCTAATCCAAGGCACCTTAACTCTTTTTGGTGTTTCTTCAAAGATACATAAACAGTGATAATCTTTCTAATAGCTAGACCCAGTATTAGCCCTAATTTACTTAATTCCAAAAGCCATGATCATCTGAGTCCAACTTATCTTTCTTCTTTCATATTTTGAATGACTTATTCATGTTTAAGACACAAAGCAGTTTTTTCAAGTGTCTTTCATTTATTGTACCTCACTTGTGGTTTATGTTGTCAATCTCATTTTACCAGGATTGTTGAGAAATACCCACAAGTGTGTGTTAAGTGATATCTATTCCCTTGTCTTGATAAAAGTCATAGAAAAGATTGATTTGCTGATTTAAGACATAACTAATTTCTGAATTAATATAATTAAGATGACAGAGTGATAAATAAAACAAATAGAACTGCCTCTAGTTTTCCTGAATGATTGGGCTAGTGCTAACATAATGCCTCTAGAGGGAAAAATTAAAGGCAACTGGATGAAATAGTGAAAATCTTTCAACCTTGTTTGGGTGGCATTTGCTTTATTGACTGGCAAAATGGTATAAATCAAGGAAGAAGAAACTCAGCAGTAATTTAAAAAGGAACAAACCTTAACTCAAAGGAGTCAAGATCCAAATTGGTTGATCTTTAACCCGTTAATTGAAATAATGGATGATCCTAAAGGTAAATTGAGCACCCAACAGAAACATGAAAAGAATTAAAGATTGCAGATAAAAGTGTAAGGAAAAAACTGAAACACATCAGGCTGAGGTACTAATAATTGTGTAAGGCACACAGTTGTTTTAGACTACACTCATGGTCAGAAGTGGTAGCTTTCATAAGAACTCATGAGTTTTGAATTATATGTGTTTATATATCTAAGATTAGAACCATGTTGCTTAGGTTTACATAAATGATTACGCATGCAGTATTTATAAATCTAAAAATAAGTATATAATACAAATATATGATTTGTAAAGGACAATAATTGTTTTTTTTTTTTTAAAGATATTTATTTATTTATTTGACAGAGAGAGATCACAAGTAGGCAGAGAGGCAGGCAGAGAGAGAGAGAGAGGGAAGCAGGCTCCCTGCTGAGTGGAGAGCCCGACATGGGACTCGATCCCAGGGCCCTGAGATCATGACCTGAGCCGAAGGCAGCGGCTTAACCCACTGAGCCACCCAGGTGCCCCAAGGACAATAATTGTTAAGAACGTTCAATGTAACACCCCCTTCACACACACACATACACAGACACATGCAGAACCTGTAATGATTTAGAACTTTCTAAATAAGCCATAGGCCTTGTCTATGGGTTGATGGGGGAAAGGGCAAAGTTTATAGAGGTTTAAAAAGGTGAAAGGATCCCTTCATATAATCCAGCCCTATAGTTCCTGTAGTTCCTGATGTGTTCATCAAAGACCACTGTTATCCACGGTTCTCCTCCACCACCCCAGCACATGCTGTGAAGCTTTAAAAGTTGATCCAAACAACTTCCAATAATGAAACTTGAATGCTCACGCTTAATTCTCTTTTTCTCCTGAATGTCTCCAAATTGAATAAAGGGATTTTTTTTTCATAAATTATTTAAAGACCAAAAAAAAAAAAAAAAAATGGAAGAAGAGATGACAGCAACACAAATTCTTAAATGGACAAGTGGTAGAAAGATAGCCATATTTTTAACCAAGAAACAATCCAATACACAATACAGAACCCCCCAAAAGCTCAGAAATTTGTGATGGTAGTTACCTCTGGAAGCCACGCTTTTAAAAAAGCAGAAGTAATTGAAATTTTGTATAATTCTAAACAAATCCAGAATCCCACCTAGATTCTGGCAGAAAAGTTGAAGTTTATTCAGAGTACAGGGCAAAAAAGAGAATCTCTGGATTGAAGGGCCCAAGCCGGTTGAGATACAGGGCACTATACTTAAATGAGGAAATAAGTAAACGTTCACATGCCAAATGTTAACAGCCTTAGTCTGCTTCCTCACTGGGATCCTAACATGCAGGCAGCCACATCTTTCTCCCTAAACAGAAGAGTGGAATTAACTTCTTCCCTGAGACATGTGAGCAGCCCAGCTTCAGGGATGCCAAGTGAATAGCCCAGTCAGGACTGCCTGATAAGAAATCCACAACAGACAGGCCTCAGCCAAAGGCACAGAATCTCCATTTTAATTTTTTTTAAGTCCCATCATTAAATAAAAAGAAATCATTGCATATCCCTAGACATCTGAGAAAAGCCTCTAACATGGAAGACAAAGTACAAAACCAATAAACATAAAAGGCTATTTGGAAGAAACAGAGACTCTTCAGGGAGATGAAAAGTTCAAATAAAGAACTAATAGTAATATCTTCAAAGACATGATAAGATATTGCATCTTTGAAAATAGAAGAAAAGACCAAACAAACCAAACAAATAAATAGAATAAGAAAAAGTCTTAGAAATAAAAGTCTATGTAGCAATAGAAGTAAAACACTGAAAGAGGAGATACGAGAAGCAAATTAAGGAAATATATTTAAAAATATGACTAAAAGGCAAAGAATGGTACATAGAAGAGAAGATATAAGAAAACTAGAGAACTGATTTGGATACACAAACGTTTAATAAGAATTTGAAAAAGAATAGAGAAAATTAAAGGAATAAATCATTAAAACCATGTTTACCATATTAAAAGTTTTCCCAGAACTGAAGAATACAAATTTCAAGGTTAAAATGGCCTGCTGAATACCTCAGTGGGTGGAAATCACCCCCACCATACTGAGGCACATTTTTTGTCAAATTTCAGATAACTGGAGAAAAAGAGAAGATATATCAAACTTCCAGAGAAGGATGAGAGAGAGTTGGGGGCAGGTAGAAAGAGCACACAGAGAGAACTAAAAAGAATGGAAATCAGGTGGAGCTAAGATGGTGGCATAGTTGGAGGACCCTAGGCTTGTTTCATCCCTTGAACACAGCTAGATAACTCTCAAATCATTCTGAATACTGGAAAAATCAAACCTGAGGACTGACAGAAAAAATTACACTCAACTAGAGGGAGAGAAGAAGCCACTTTGAGGAAGGTAGGAAATGCAGAGATTTGGTTTGGGGGAGAAACTGATGTAAAGTGCTGTGGAAGGGAAGGAGCCCTGATCACAGAAAGGCAGGAGAGAGTAGAGCATGTAGGGATAATAAGCACAAGGAAAACACATCCCCAAAGCCATTGTCTTGGAAAATGAGAGACACAGATTTTTGTGAACTTTTGCAACCAGCAGGGTTCAAAGATTGGTTTTAGAGGTCTGTGGCCTTTTCTGGGATAAAAAAAATCTAAGGGTACTGTCCTACTCCTGGAGAGAAGGCAGGCAAATACCCTGGGGGGCAAACAGAGGGATCTGAGGATCACCTAAAGTGCACGGTGGGAGGCAGAGAGGAGACTGTTCCTTCTTCTTGGAGTGCATCTGTGAGAAATGGCATTGCCTTTCTGGGGACAAAATAGGTGGCAGGCACCATTTTACTTTCTGCCCCCTCCCTGCCTTAGTATAGGCACGGAGACACCTGCTGAGGCAGCTAATCCCATGTGCCTGCACTCTGGCGTGACTGCCATTGTAGGTCAAATGTGTGCATCAGTCCCAGCACAGCAAGACCCTCTCCCAGAGGACCACCGCACATTTCCATCACACTAAGTCCCTAACGTTTGGAGTTTTAAAAGTCAGCAGGTTTGGATGGGATAGAGCCCAGTATGCACTGCACTTTTTCAGGCAGGCATTTAACCCAGAGACAGCATGAAAGCAGTGATCTAAGAAATGTCTAGAATGCATGAGGAGAAATTATTTACCTTTTGGGAGAGTCCTTCCATGAACACAGCAAGCAAGAACTCCCCTATCTGGGGTCAAAGGAATTGGCTGGTGCCATTTCTCCTCCCCACCCCCAACATAAACCTCAGTAAGCCACATAGCACCAAATAGTGGCAGCCTAAACCACTTACACCAAGTGCCACTCCAACTGCACTCTGCTGGTACTGCTTTTCTCAGGCAGGTGTACCAGAAGACAAGCACAACAGGCCATTCCCCCAGAAAACCAGCACAAACCCCCACATGCAACATGTCTATTGACCATAGGGTTCTGCAAAGCTTCAATTCTAGAAGAAATAGCATCAGGTCTCATTTAAAACAGAGACTACAGCACATCTAGTTAAAACTTGCCACACTCTGGCCAAAGTCTGAACACTGTCCACCTCAGGCAAGGAGAACCTCTTCAGATGATTGACCTGAGCGATAGAGCAGACAAAATACAGCAATGGAGTGCACCCAGCTCACACCACAGACACTTCCTGACCTCTTCTTCATAAAGTCATTACTCTCAAGAGCAGGAAACATAACAGGATTTTTTAACACAGGGATGAATACAGATACCTAGACAAAAGGCCAAGATGGATGGTGGAATTTATCCCAGAAGAAAGAACAAGAAAAGATCATGGCCAGAGATCTAACCAAAGCAGATATAAGTAATACGCCTGCTATGAAATTTAAAACAACAATCATAACGATACTTGCTGGGCTTGAGATAAGCATAGAAGACATCAGGGAGACCCTTCCCTCAGAGAAAAAAGCTAAAAAATATTCAGACAGAAATGAAAGGTACAATAACCAAGATTCAAAACCAACTGGATATAAAAACTACAAGGATGGAACAAGCAGAGGAATAAATAAGTGCTATAAATGATAGAATTATGGAAAATCATGAAGCTGAACAAAAGAGAATAATGGTGGATCACAAGAGTAGACATAGGTAACTCAGTGACTCAATCAAATATAACATTAATAACATAGGAGTCCCGGGAGAAGAGAGAATAAAGGGGGCAGAAGGTTTGTTTGAGGAAATTATAGCTGAAAACTTCCCTAATCTGGGGAAGGAAACAAACATCCAAATTCAAGAAACACAGAAAACTCCCATCAAAGTCAATAAAAACAGGCCAACACTAACACACATTGTTCTTAAATTTTCAAAATATAATGATAAAAAATATCCTAAAATCAGCAAAACAAAAACAAGTCCCTAACTTATTAGGGAAGACCCACAAAGCTGTCACAGATTTCAGAGAAATCTGCCTTGGCAAAACAGAAGAGAGTGGCATGATATAGTCAACATGATGAATGGGAAAAATCTCCAGCCAAGAGTACTCTATCTAGCAAGGTTATCTCTGAGAATAGAAGGAGAGAAAAAGAGTTCCCCAGGAAAATAAAAACAAAAACCAAAAAAACAAAAACAGTCCTGCAAAAAATATTAAAGGGGATTTTTTGATGGGAAGAAAAGATCAAAATTGATAAAGACAGAAAGGAATGGAGAAAATATCCAGACAAATCAGGTAAGAAAGTGGCACTAAATTATATCTGTCAATAATTGACTCTGACTGCAAAATGGACTAAATACGCAAATCAAAAGACATAGGGTGTCAGAATGTATTTAAAAAAAAAAATAAAACTACCAAGACTCATTTATATGTTCCCTACAAGAGACTCATTTTACCTTATTTATTAATTTTATTAATTATTTGTTAATTTTATTATTAATTTATTTTTAAAGTTTTATTTATGTGTGTAAGAGAGAGGGTGAGACCACATGCACAAGCAGGGGCAACAGCAGGCAGAGGGAGAAGCAGACTCCCTGCTGAACCAGAAGCCCAATGCAGGACTCAATCCTAGGACCCTAGGATCACGACCCAAGCTAAAGGCAGATGCTTAATCAACAGAGCCATCCAGTCAGCCCCAAGAGACTCATTTTAGACCCAAAGATACCTGCAGATTGAAAGTGAGGGGCTGCAGAAACATTTATTATGCAAATAGACATAAAAAGAAAGGCAAAGTAGAAACACTTAATGTCAGACAAACTAGATTTTAAACCAAAGACTGTAACAGGAGATAAAGAAGAACACTATATAATAATAAAGTGGCCTATCAAGCCAGAAGATCTAACAATTTTAAATATTTATGGCCCCAACTTGGGAGCACCCAAATATATAATACAATCTTAACAAACATAAAGGAGCTCATTGATAATAATACAATAATAGTAGGGGACTTTAACATCCCACTCAGAGCAATAGATCTTCCAAGCAGAAAATCAACAAGGAAACAATAGCTTTGAATGACACACTGGACAGTTGACTTACGAGGTGTATTCAGGATATTTCATCTTAAGCAACAGAATACACATTTTTTTCCAAGTGCACATGGGATAGTCTCTGGAATAGATCACATACTAGGTCACAAATCAGGCCTCAGCAAGTACAAAAAGATTGAGATCATACCATGCAACTTTTCTGACCACAACACTATGAAACTTGAAGTTAACCACAGGAAGAATTTTGGAAAGACCAAACATACATGGAGGTTAAACAGCATGCTGCTAAAGAATGAATGGAACAACCAGGAAATTAAAGGAGAATTAAAAAAAAAAATACATGGAGACAAATGAAAATGAAAACACAATGGTCCAAAACCTTTGGGCTACAGCCAAAGTGGTCATAAGAGAGAATTGTATAGCAATACAGGCCTACCTCAGAAGCAAGAAAATTTTCAAATAAACAACTTAACCTACACCTGAAGGAGCTAGAGAAAAGAACAAAGTCTAAACCAAGCAGAAGTAGAGAAATAATAATTAGAGCAAAAATAAATGATATAGAATCTCAAAACAAAACCCCAAAAAACAGTAGAACAGATCAATGAAATCAGGAAAGGGTTCTTTGAAAAAATTCATAAAATTGATAAACTCCAGAGTTATCAAAAAGAAAAGAGAAAGGACCCAAGTCAATAAAATCACAAATGAGAAAGGAGAAATAACAACCAACACCACAGAAATGCGAACAATTATAAGAGAATATTATGAAAAGTTATATGCTACAAAATCAGACAATCTGGAAGAAATTAATAAATTTCTAGAAACATGTAAACTACCAAAACTATAGAAATAGAAAACTTGAACAAACCAATAATGAACAAGGAAATTAAATAAGTAATCAAAAATCTCCCAAAAAACAAAAGTTCAGGGCCATATATCTTCAAAGGGAATTCTACCAAACATTTAAATAAGAGTTAATACCTCTTCTTCTCAAAGTATTCCAAAAAATAAAAATGGAAGGAAAATGTCCAAACTCATTCCGTGAGATCAGCATTACCAGACAAAGACCCCTACGTGGATGCAAAAATTCCACAAAAATACTATGAAATTGGATCCAAAAGTACACTAAAAGAATCATTCACAGACAGAGAGAGAAGAAGGGAAGCAGAGAGCCTGCAGACAGAGAGAGAGGAAGGGAAGCAGCCTGATGTGGGGTTCCATCCCAGGACCCTGAGACCATGACCTGAGCTGAAGGCAGAGGCTTTAACCCACTGAGCCACCCAGGCACATACTATTCTTTCAATCTGAATGTTCTTCTTATAGTTTTTAGCTCATCCAATTCCTACTTATCCATCAAATATTAGTGTAGATATCACTTCCTCAATGAATTTTTTCTTATTACCTAAAATAACTTCTGTTTTGTGATCTTATATTATCCTGTGTTTTAAAGCATTGCATTTGTGTAATTTGTAACTATATAGGAACTGATATTTTTATCTATATAATATCCATTCTTTACAAGATTATAAGCTCTAGTATGTCTGGCACAATGATAAGGACATAGCAGGTCACCTGTTAAATTGTGAGTCATCCTGTGGTGAAATTACCTGTTTTTATAATTCTCTTTCCAACTAAGACATAAGTTCCATGGGGCATAGATTATGTCTGTTTTATTTACCACTGTATTTTCAATGCCTGGTATTTAGTAGTTGTTCACAAAATATATATTATATAAATTCATTTGAATATTTGATCTAAACAATGGTTTGAGAGAAGAAATATCAAAAGGTACTTGAGTCACAACTCCCACTGAAATTATTGCTCATGAAACAGGCAGGCATCAAAAGACAAGCTTCTCTGTAAAGCACTGGGCACAAGCTGCTTCATTGTAAAGTTTGAATAGCAAAGAAGGGGAATCTGTATAGACTAATTTATTCATCACTGAATATTTGTTGTAGACTTGCCATGTATTAGGTCCAAGAAAGACTGATGAGTTCATGGCTGGGAAGAAGTTAGATATGCTGGCAAATGCTATTGTCATCTCATGCAAGACCCCACCTCTCTACCTGCTTCTTTCACAGAGTTATGTATGAACTCAACTCAAGCCCTGAATTTTTCTTACCAGTTATCTTGGTTAATTCAACCTCTTCAATCCTTCAAAGTCAGCCTGAGGTCTAAATCTTCTCAGGTCAAGCCCATGGTCTCCCAAAGACAGGGCTTTATTGTTCATTCTTCCTTCCATTACTGTTTTCACTGGGAATACCTACTCCTCTCCATAATACTTTTTTGTTTTTCTTTTTCAGAGATTTTAATCATTTATTTGAAAGAGAGAGCAAAAGAAAGAGAGTACAAGTGGGGGTAGGGTCAGAGGGAGAGGGAGAATAGGATTCCCTGTTGAGCAGCGAACCCAACACTGGGCTAGATCTGGGGACTCTGGGATCATGACCTGAGTGGAAGGCAGACAGACACTTAACTGACTGAGTCACCCAGGTGCTCCTAATTTTCTCTTCTTCAAGTCTGAATTCCCTGTGACTGAATAAGAATCTTGAAACATATTCTAGGTTCAAAACTGGAAGTAACTCTTTACCTAGTCTTCATTTTATCCTGAAGACAATGGACTTATGGGACACTTTAAACAGGGAGACTACAGGAGCAAGTTACGTATCCCAAGGGTTACTCCAGGAGTAAAATGGTAGTGGATCAAAAGGAAAACCAGGCTAGAGCCTGGAAAGATCAGCTGAAATATCATTACAGTAATTCAGGAGATCCTAAAAGTCTGAAGTAAAGTCTTACTAGAAGAAGAGCAGAGGAATTAAGGGTCCTGCCTTGTACAGCCTGAAGGAAGGTGGCAGAAAACAATGCACTTCTCCTTGTTGAGCTAGTCTTGCAACTAAGAGCTCTCTGTTCAAATGGTGGACATTTTAGATATATACCCCCTTTCCCCTGCTTTGTTCTCCCCTTTTTGGCTCCTCAGGAATATTTCCAAAGCTGTAAACATGTCAAAAGATTTGTGTGCATTCTTTTTTTAAATAAGAAACAGGAAACTAGTGATTTTAAGAAGCCCAAACTCTACTTTCACTTCTTTTTTGATGACTTGCTTCAGAAACTTAGAACAGCTCTGTTCAAAAAGGATTTTCAGCACAAATGCTTAATTATCTTGTTATTTATGGCCATTTTAACACTGTTGTAGAGACCTTTCAGGAACTCAGCTGAGGCCATCGGATCATTACCTTTGCTGACAAATTTCCTGACTTCAGTGATGTATATCTGTTGGCTGTGCCCTCTGTTTGTATATATTTCTAAAATGAGATCCTACAGGTCTGAATACAGAGAATTTTTCCTTTCCTGTATGAGGCTGAATTGTCTAGTGCTCCAAGGAAACGGATGTTGATAGAGCCAATCTGGTACTTTTGTTGGCTTTTGAAACTTTTAGAAAAGCCTTTCTCTTAGTGTTCACCATATTTACTAGTTGGAGAGTATGTTTAGGAATTTATGCCTCAAAAAGATAAACCAGGAAATATTTCACTCTGTTTCAGAAAGGAAATGGGATGAGGGAACAGAATATTGTGGAGATAACATTTGGTGTGGTCAGACATTGATTAAACACTGTGCACATGTTATTTCATTTAATTTTCATAACAAACTGGCAAAATAAAAATTATTTTCTGCATGAGATGCTCCGAGAAGCCAGGCTACTTGCATGACTAATAAATGTCAGAACCAAGTTCAAATCAGAGTTTTTCAAACTCCAAAGCTCTTTTTCCTTCTGCTTAACTGCAGATGAATCAGGTGGCCAGTGAATACTTCATTTTCAAAAACCATGTGGTTGGGGGAAGAGAAGGATAGAAATAATGGGAACATTAATTTTGCTGATTATATTGGATTATTAATTTTTAAAATTTTTGGTTTGGGACCCTTAAATAAGGAATTGTGTGATCCACAAAAATCACATGAATTAACTAAGAATGACTGCCATCTTTAATTGGAATGAAGGGCAAATTATGGTATTGCCATTAACAACATGTGTTCTTTTCATTCATTCTTTCCTTCAAAAAATGACAATTGAGGTATTGAATTTAGCAATATATCTGGTAAAAATCTGGACAGATATTATTGAAGATGATGTAAAAAATGGGAGTTTAGATGTGTTGGTACCTAAATATGAATTTAGCTGAACTCATTAGTTAAATAATATTTATACATTAATATCAACGCAGAAAATGTCTTCAAAAAATATCTTCAGTGATACATCTGCTATATATTATGGACACCATATATAAACTTAGCATTTGCACATGACAAAGTATTTTTTGTACATTTTCTCTGTGTTAAAGGAATAAGCTGTAACTCTCAGTGTTATATGATTTACCCAAGGTCACCAGCTCAGAAATGGTGGCATCAAGCCTCAAACCTAGTTATTTTGATTCCAAGTTCCAAATTCTTTACACTCTACTTAGACTACCTTTTTTCTCTCTCTTGGAAACATTTGTATTAGTGATTTGTATGAAGTCATGGAAGTATTGCTTGTCAAATTTGTCCTTTACTAAGCACTGGAAGTTTCAACTTATGAGACTAATGACAGAATCAAAATTAGAAGAAAAAATACCTTCCCAACTGAAATGTTAAACTTAAACTAGAAGTTGAAATTTAGTAATGATAAATATAAACTCTGGCAATTAGGTCCATTTAATGCATTCAATGATCTTGGAGATTCTGTCAAACTTAATGTTTTCTTTTTTATTTCCTTTCCTATTTTATAGAATTGAAATCTGCATCTACCTTTGATATCTACTGATTTCATCCAATATTTATATAGGAAACAATGATTTAGAGGCATATAATAGGAGTACTAGTTTTGTTCTGCAAATGAACTGAATGATTACAGCTACTTTGAGGAGAATAATTTGAAAAATTGATGTAGAAGGACATAGGGTTGAATAATGCCTATTGTATACATACTAATTGAATGTGTTATTCTGCTACAATTTGCAAAACTATAATTTCTGTATAATGAATGTTTAACAGCAATGAGAAAATTACAGAATATCAAAGCAGCCATACATTTATAAGTCTAATCTTGCTACTAGAAAGGGCATAACAGTCACATTTGACATACATATTCATCATTCATGAGCATATTTTCAAGATATAGGTTGGTCATATGCTTTGCACAAAATAAAAATATTTATTAGAATATCAAAGGCTGATTTTTTTTTTCTGTCATAATCATGATTACAACCTATTGCTGAATAAAGCCAGAGATAATGGTGGCAAGGAAACCAAATGAGCTGTTTCAACTTAAGACATACAGGATTCCATCTGTCTTCCAAGGCAACACAAAGATGAGATTGCTACAAATCCGTTAGACTATTAATTTTGATTTTTTTCTTTTTTATAATGGAGGTGGATTTATTGTCTTTTATGTTCATGCTTCATAAGCTCTCTGACTTTTCAAAGGAAAAAGAAACTAAGGTTTTGATCAATTTAAATAATGTAAATGTCAGTGAACAATGTGCTCATTATTTACTAAGTAGTCCATGAGTGCTTACTACCTCTAAGTTTCCATCTAAGTTTGTAGATGAAACTACAGAAAGAAAGAAACAGGCTTGGGGAAATACTGTAGCGTGGTGGCTAAAAAGACAGACTTCAAAGTAGAACAAAGTTAATTTTAGTTCTTAGTTCTACGGATTATCAGGTGAGATGTCAGGCAAGTTACTTATCTAAACTTCTTTTTTTTTTTTTTTTTTTCATTTAATTTAACACAAAACCTAGCACAAAGTAGGCATTCAGTAATTTGATAAATAACTAAATATTACTAGCTCTTTCTCAAGGAACTTGCAATTTGTTTCCTCACACATTCAAAGTAATTTTTTGTTTGTTGGTTGGTTGGTCTGTGAAATGGTAAAAATATCCTTAATTTACTGATGTTAATTTTAGTAACGTTAGTCAAATAAATCAGAAATCAATGTAAAATTTTAAATATGGTAAAAGATTATTACTTTTCTGAGTTGATGTCATATGATGATACCAAACTGGAAATAAATTCCTCAGGGCCTGGGAATTATCTTAAGTACAGCTAAAAATTGGATAAGTCATAGTTTAAGGCCATGAAGCAATAAGTCTAATGGAAAAACAACAACAACAACACATAGACATGGATAAAAAAATGAAGAAAAAAATCTTAATATTGCCCAATGTTAAACTGTCCTACATCAAAAAAGACATGTAAACACTGGTTATACTTCACTGACACAACTAAGCAAACATAACCAAAATTATTTGTAAAAAATTTCCATCTGTGTTCCTACTTCAAATTTTCAATCCAATTTGAAGACTTTTTTTTTTTAAAGATTTTATTTATTTATTTGACAGACAGAGATCATAAGTAGGCAGAGAGGCAGGCAGAGAGAGGAAGGGAAGCAGGCTCCCTGCTGAGCAGAGAGGTCCCTGGGATCATGACCGGAACCGAAGGCAGAGGCTTTAACCCACTGAGCCACCCAGGTGCCCCAATTTCAAGACATTTTAAGACCAATTATGTGAACCACAATGACAGAAAATTACAGAGTCAGATTTTGTCTTAATCAAGTGATGATTTAATTAATTTATTGTTGTGTTTCATGGGCATTAATTTATTTTCTGTATGTGTGTTTCCTGGTAATATTTTGTTAACAGATATAATTGACACAACTAACTGCAAATTTTAAAATATACAGATGAGCATTTCTGTTACCCCAAAAACTTTCCAATCCATGTACCCTTAATTTTGTTTTTCTTGTCTTATTTCATTGTCTAGAACCTCTACTAAAATGTTAAATAAGTTATGGTGACAGGAGACATTCTTTTCTTCTTTATAATCTTATGGGGAAAGCATTCAGTATTTCACCACTACATATGATATTAGCTTTAACTTTTTTATAGATGTCCTTTATTAGGTTGAGTAAATTCCCTTCTATTCCTAGTTTACTGAGAGCATTTATCAGCAATGGATGTTGGATTTTGTCAAATGCCTGTATTGTGTCTATTTAAATGATCATATTTTTATTTTTCTGTGTGTTAATCTATAGTATTTAATTTATTTTTGTGTGGCAAACCAATTTCAAGTTACTGTAATAAACTTCAGCAGTTAAGCAGTTAAATGGTTTTTGTTTGATGAGTTTGAAATGCAAATTCATTTTTAAAGAACTGTAAGTGAACTTACAGTAAGTGAACTTAACATCTATTTGCTCATAAATGAGTTGTAAAGAAATTTTTCTATTTCATCTATGTTTCAAATTCGTTAGCATAAAATTATTTATAATGCTCCTTTATGATCCCTTTAATATCTATAGAATTCATAATGATGTCACTTGTCTTATAATTCCTATTGGTAATTTGTGTTTCTCTCTCTCTTTTTTCTTCTTGATCAATCTGGCTAGAGATTTATCAATTTTATGAATTTTCTCTAATAAGAAGTTTTTGTTTCGGGGCGCCTGGGTGGCTCAGTGGGTTAAAGCCTCTGCCTTCGGCTCAGGTCATGATCCCAGGGTCCTGGGATTGAGTCCCACATCGGGCTTTCTGCTCAGCGGGGAGCCTGCTTCCTCCTTTCTCTCTCTGCCTGCCTCTCTGCCTCCTTGTGATTTCTGTCTGTCAAATAAATAAATAAATCTTAAAAAAAAAAAAGAAGCTTTTGTTTCATTGATTTTTCTCAGGTGTTTTTCTGTGTTCTCTTTCATTGATTTCTGCTTTGATTTTCTTTTTAATTTTTTTCCCTGCTTACTTTTTGTTTCATTTTTTTCTAATTTTGTAAAGTGGAAGCTAAGGCTTTTGATTTATGACCTTTCTTCTTCTTCTTTTTTTTTTTTTTTTAAAGATTTTATTTATTTATTTGACAGACAGAGATCACAAGTAGGCAGAGTGGCGGGCAGAGAGAGAGAGGAGGAAGCAGGCTCCCTGCTGAGCAGAGAGCCCGATGCGGGACTCGATCCCAGGACCCTGAGATCATGACCTGAGCCGAAGGCAGCGGCCTAACCCACTGAGCCACCCAGGCGCCCCGACCTTTCTTCTTTTTTAATAAAAGCATATAGTCCCCTAAATTTTTCCTTAAGTAGTTCTTTATTTATATCCCACAAATGTTGATGTGCTATATATTTATTTTCTTTCACTTCAAACTGTCTTCTAATTTCTATTTTGATTTCTTCTTTAATGTGGTACTATAAGTGAGTTATTAATTATCAAATAGTGAAGGATTTTCATATATATTTCTGGCATTGATTTCTAATGTAATTTCATTGTGGCCAGAAGTATATTTTGCATGACTTAAATTGTTTTAATTCAATTAGATATTAATTTTATCGCCTAGAATATGTTCTGACTTGACAAATATTCTGTGTGAATTTAAAAATGATACATACTGTGCTGTCATTTGGTATAATGTTCTATAAATTTCAGCTAGCTCATTTTGGTTGACTGAGTTCAAGACCTATCTATCTTTATTATTTTTCAGCCATTTTGTTCTGTCAATCACTGGAGAGGGATGTTGAGATTTGGGCCATGGTTGTGAATTCATCTCTGTCTTTTTCAGTTTCATAAATTTTTACTTCATGTATTTTGAAACCCTGTTATTAGGTGCTTAGATGTTTAGGATTATCATGTCCCCTTGGTGACTTGACACATTGATTCATGGTAATATTTTTCATAGTTTTGTGTCTGTTTCAATTGACAAATCTTTTTTTTTTTTTTTTGACTAATTTTTTTTCATTATGGTTTGTAACTTCCTACTATTATGCATGCCTGGTAACTTTTTTATTGGATTCTAGATCATGTAAATTTTACCTTTGTGGTGGTGGTTGTGTGTGTATATGTGTGTGCATTCAGTTTTGTCTTAGGGTGAAGTTAGTTGGAAGCAGCATGATCCTTACTGGTCCTGTTTCATAATTTCTTAGGCAGGACTATATCTGTGCTTAGTCTAGAGGTAATTATTCTCCATAAAAGAAGCAAGAGCCTTCTGAGTACTCTACTCAATGCCTGCTAATTTATGAGTTTTTCCAATGTCATTATTATTATTATTATTATTATTATTTTCAATTAGCCAGAATAGAGTACATCATTAATTTTTGATGTAGTATTCAACAATTCCTTAGTTAGGTATAACACACAGTGCTCATCATCACACATGCCCTCCTATGTATGGAATATGTATGTACACATCACCCAGTTGCTCCATCCCCTCACCGTTCTCCCTTCTGTAACCTTCTGTCTGGTTCCCAGAATCTGGAGTCTCTTATAATTTGTCTCTCTCTGATTTCTTCCCCATGCCTATAAATTATATTTTCCTACTCTGGCATATGGGAACATGCACTATTCCATGCCCTGTATACTCTCTGGGTAGTATGCAATATAATCATTTCACACGACATATTACACAACCTCGTAGTTAGCCGACATGCATGTACTGATCAGTACCCTAGTAAATACTTCAGGGAGGACTTCTGTAGATCTCTAGGGTCCTCTTCTATAGTCCTGTATCTTGTAAAGTCTAGCAGCCTTTGTCTCCCCAGACTCCTTGGGCAATGGCCTGGAAATTCCCTTAAGTAGTAGGCTAGGGACAGTTATAGGGTCTGTCTTGCTTATTTCCCATCTTTCATGGATCACTGTCCTCCATTGATTTATATACAGTTTCTTGAAAACTACTTTTTTTGTATATTTTCTCTAGTTTTGTTTTTGTTTTGTTGTTTTGTTTGTTTTGTTTTGTTTTGTTTTGCTGTTTCAGATGAGAGGGTAAATCTCATCTTTATTACAACAGCTTGGTCAGAAGCCAGATTTCAACGGCTCTAATTTTTTAATCATTTACTAGTTGAAATAACTATTACATACCAAATCTTGCTTTTCTTTATCTTTTTAATTAATGGCTAAAAAGAAAGTAAATGTTGTTATAAAGATTCTATGTAGGATATAGATGTGGAGTCAATTGAAATGGAATAAAGAGAACGTATTTCTTTCCTAAATATTTTTGAGCTACTTTATTCAGCATTGTAAATTCTTGCTCAAACATGGATCTATCTGGATAATCCAGTATTTTACATGAATCGTGTATTGTATGTGGGAATATGTAGGTACACATTTGTGTATCTGCTTTGCTTAATTTCTTTTTTCTCAGATTTTTAACTAAATACCAGTTGGTTAACATACAGTGTAATATTAGTTTCAGATGTAGAAATGTTGCCAGCATTTAGGTGAGAAAGGATATATGACATGAGAGGAAAATGCATAGACTGAGATTCACAGGCCTTGGATTCCCGTCATTTTCTAACTATAAAACCATGCTCAAAACATTTAAAATATTACTGTTTCCATTCCCCCACATGTAAAACTAGGTGTGTATTATGCTTTCAAAAGGAGTATTGTAATTCCTAGAATTCAAGGCTTCTGTTTTAAAATCTAGGTTTGGGGAATTAAATGTAATTTTGTCTTTCCTTATTGAAAAGTTTTCATAGAGGGTTTTTTTGGTATCTGCTTATAAAGCTCTTCAAGGTAGAGTCAAAGTATTAGCTGTATTTGTATCAGTGATGATAGTTTATTAATGGAAAGCATTTAAGTCAAAAGAGCTTGTTCAGAATCATCTCTTCCACTTATTGGGCAAGCCTAAGCAAATAATCTTTAGGTGTCATTTCCTTATCTCTGCAATGAATGCATTAGAAAGATTCTCTTCAGCTAGATCATTCTACAATTCTAAAATTCTTATTCATACCAAATTGGGCAGCTCTCACCAATATGCTTTTGGTAGTTGATGGATCACATATAATTATCTCAAGTTTGTGGAGGAGCTTTAGAGTCTCATCACTAAAATGGTTTTTCCTGCTGAGCTAACTGCAATATATATGGATATTGGAACAATTTCTCTTGGATATTTATGGAATTACTATTGAAATGTAATTTTTTGGCAGAATATGGTTAAAATTGTATGTAGATAATTATTATAATATTGTACCCTTCAGACTTATAAAACATACTACTTCAGAAGCAAGGGAAGTTAACTTCACCTTCCTCTTGTTACCACTGAAGACAATAACATTAGCAATATCACCAAAGAGCCCTAGAATATACTCATTTAATGTATTGCATCATGATGCAATTCTCCCTTTACACACTGGAGAAAAAGACTTCCTTCAGGGAAAGTATCATGTCATTCCTGACCATTATCTCTGACACATGTTGTAAATTTGTACCGCCAGGCATTGGGATTTTTGGCATGTTATACCATTGGGAGAGAACAGGCATTGGACCTGGTGGGGTAGATTTGATTAGAGAAGAAGAGAAGGAAATCATTTATTGTGTGCCTGTGGTACGCTTTATGTAAGATAGATCATTTAATACATATGGCAGTGTATATATTTTGTATCATTACTTCCCCATCTTGTCAAATCTTTATTTTATCGTATAAGTATTAAGTTACAGAGCCAAATCTCTCTAATTCTGAAAAAAAAAAAAAATCCATTCTACTTTCACTGACTGAAACAGAGTAGGTTCATTCAATCAACAAAAGTGCACCAAAGCTAATATCAGACAAAACCGTTTTCTTTTCTACCTTTCTGAGAGGCCTCCAGGAATCCTTTCTTCCCTTTGTGTCTGGAAGGACAAAGGGTCAGAATTTCTCTATATATGGAGAATACTGGACAATGCTGTGGGTTCTATAAAGGTTTTTGTTGTTATAAAATATGCAAAACTGGGTTTATGACTCCTTATTCAGCTTATCAAAGTCTTCGTTTCTTTATATTTTAAAATTCATTTTAAGCCTTTTATTCTCTCTGTCCCCTTTCTCTAGTCTGTCATAAAATGTATTCAGAATGTTTTTCAGAAAATATCTTTTGTTATTTGTCTTCAGTGACACCAGCTTCATCCATGTCCTGCTGGGGACATGTCTGAATAATTGAATTGTTGTTCTTCTAAGCTGTACTTCTAATCTCTCATCGAATCATAGTATCTTGGAAAGGTTGCTGGAAGTATTTCTAGATCAATGGCTTTTTCAAAGCTGGGAGCATAAAATATTATAGTTAAGATAATTTTTTCCCAAACATTATCTAATTCATTCTTCATTATCTTTTTTAAGGTAAGTAGTCTTACTTCCATTTTATAGGTGAATGAACTCTGTCAACTTTTTAGTTACAGGCTTCCTGACTTCAGTCTGTTTCTCTCAAATACTGAGATAAATTTGAAAACTTCTCAAGGGCAAGGAGATCATCTGTCCTTATTGACTTCCTCCTTGACCATGATTGGCAATAAATAGATTAGGAAAAAAAATATATACAATGGTCCTGGGTGGACATTGAACATCTCTGAACTTACATTTATATTTTATAATGATTTAATTGTGAGTATTCTATCTGGCAACATATTAGATTACTGATAAAAGCTGTTTCCTTTCTTCCTGCTCAGTCTTAATTTTGGAGAAATGGGGGGAAGGATTCATTCTCCCAGCTGATGTCTTCTGTGGCATGCTTACTTCAATAGCCCCTAACTGATCTTTTCTTTTCCTAACTCGGTCCCTGGTTTCCAAGAGTCTAACTTGCTCAACTTACTTATGGGCATTTACTCTCATCTTAGCTCTTTCTTTGTATTATGCTTATAGGGCTACAGGGAATATTCGGGCAGAATTGGTGTTTAATACAGGCTCAGTCTCATGTGTATGTTTTTGCTAATGCTGCCACAGAGAGGTACTAACATTCCCTTATTTCTTTTTTTTTTTTTCATATTCCTGAATCCTACTCTTCTTTGAAGAGTTTGACCAAGTTCTTCTCATCAAACCTTTCTCATCTACCTTAACCTCATAATTACTGGCTTTCCTGGATCCCCGTGAGACTACCACTAAGTATTATTCCATTAACTCAAACTTGCTGATCCAGACATTAGTTTTATCTAACTATTTTGCTCTGAAATCATACTCATTTATGAGATCTCATTCCTAATAATGGTCATATCAGAGGTCTAACCAAAACATAAAATCCTATTGTACAAACTCCTCCAGTGGTTTCTGTCTTCAGTATTAATAGTCTTTCTAACCTTTATTTTTCATAGGTGAAGTTCCCTGAGTAGGGCTGTCAGATAAAATATGACACCAAGTCAAATTTGAATGTGAAATTAAAAAAAAACACATTTGTCTACTATCAATTATGTCAAATATTATATGGAAAATACTCGTGCTAAAAGTATGTATTATTTTTATGAAATTCAGATTCAACAGGTAATTCTATATTCTTATTTGCCAAATCTGACAACCCTATCTCTGGGGAATTCCCACCCTCCCCAGCTTTTTTGACATATTAATTGCTTGATACCTGGTCTCAGTTAGTATTGATTTTTTGTCTTTATGTGATGTAGTACTTTACATGTCAGTAATGTTGCACTGTTTTCAAAGCACATTTGTTACTTGAAGTTGTCTGGTTATTCTCTTTACCACTTATTACCTTGGTTGTTCAGTATCTCTAGGTTTCAGTTTTCTAGGATGTAACATAGAGTTAATCATATTTACTCTGATGAATGGTTGCAAAGATTAAATGGGATGAACTACGTAAGGCAAATTTGCTGACAGAAAAAAGAAAAATGATCGAATGAACCTATATAACCTCCACGTTCCTCTGTCATCACCCTAATTAACTTGCTTAAGATCACAGAGCCAAGGCATGGGGAAGCTGGGGGCTTAAACCTGAATCAGCTAGTTACAGTTAAAGACATTCTGCAGTATGCTACATAGAGAGTAAAGGAAGCTCGGCGTGAAGCTTAAGAAAATACACTTACTCATCATATTCTTTCCTTCACTTGGATATTCCCATGTCTTCGTGATGAGACTATTTTCCAAGTAGTTCCTCAATTACAGGAAATATATGAGATAATGTTCTTCATTTGAATCAGTTGCTCTGTGTTTTTTTTCCCCCTCAGTGACTTGAGAATTAAAAAAAAAAAAAAAAAACAGAAGAAGGAAATGTTTTTAAGAAGTCTTGGTTAAACTAATTAACAGTCTCCACACAGGAACAAATGAGCTATTCAAAGATAAAGAAAGTGGATTGCAAATCTCTGTCCATTCTCCTCTGTGGGTATACAAGAATGTTAATTAGTGAAACACTGATGCCAACAAATGCCAAAGAAGTGTCTCTCATAAATCTTTGTGAAATGTGAAAAATAAAAATATGTCTTGGGGAGCAGAATGAATTCATGTTCAGGGATCATATTTCAAGGTACATGATTAGTATTCATGAACATGGAATGAGCAGAATTCAGAGATTTCTGCCAAGCCAGCAGTTCATCTAGGAAGATTGAGAGATTGAAAAGAAGAGCTGTTAAAATAGCTAATTCTGATGCTATTACTATTATTTCTCCGGCAGTGATAGTTTGGATTCCAACATAGCATGCCGACACCATAGGAATGTCATTTTCCATGGTCACTGTGTTGAAATGTGTTTTGAGAAATTGTTCATCTCTTAGTAAAGTCTGGGGAAACTTTCTTTTTCACTTCACGGAAGCTGTTTTTGACAGTGCCATGCAATTTGACTGTAAGAAGCCATGACATTGGGGCGTCTGGGTGGCTCAGTGGGTTAAGCCGCTGCCTTCGGCTCAGGTCATGATCTCAGGGTCCTGGGATCGAGTCCCACATCGGGCTCTCTACTCAGCAGGGTCCTGCTTCCCTTCCTCTCTCTCTGTGATCTCTTCCCTTCCTCTCTCCTACTGTGATCTCTCTCTGTCAAATAAATAAATAAAATCTTTAAAAAAAAAAAAAAAAAAGAATGGTTGAGGGGAAACTGCAATTAAAAAAAAAAAAAAAAAGAATCCATGACATTTTCTTCTTTTCTTTCCCTTATTTAAAAGCGAGAAATTAGAAATAGTAATACAAATACAGCATAATTTTTTAGTATGTTTTCCTTGTGTGCTTGCATGTTCTTTCAAGAAAATCAGTTTTCATAGTAAATACACACTCTGCATATTACATTGAAAATCCTGTGACGATGGAACATCTGGGTGGCTCAGTTTGAATGTCAGACTCTTGGTTTTAGCTCAGGACATGATTTCATGGGTCCTGAGATTCTCTCTACCTCTCCTCCAGCCCCTCCCCCCTAAGACAAATAAATAAATCTTTAAAAAAGTTAAATTGTATAGCTATAAAATAATATGCAGTGTCTAAGGATAGTCAGATTCTTTTATCTTGCAAAATTTTAGTGCTATAACTCGTTAGAAATTAGGAAATAATGTCATTTGAAAATTTATTTTCGAGTAACAAATTGAAATACGAGGTAGGAAGTCTTTAATATACATGTCCAAATGCATTCCACATATATGTACATAAAATGTGTTTATATTATAAGGAAATGTCAATTCCTTATAATATGATTGAATTGCAATCATGACTGAGTGAATATGATTGAATAATAGATATTATACAATGTCACTTATACACATGCATCTCTTAAAATAATAACCCAAATCTAGAAATTCATAATTGAATATTTTACCAAAATATATGCTATAAAATGTCCTGTGTGCTTATTTTTGGATTAAAATTGGCATTCTATAAAGGATAAATACTGAGAAATAAATATCCTAAAGTGTTATAAAAACTCAATGGCAAGTGAGAAATAGTTTGCTAATTGGATAGTAGATACAACTTAATTTCTTAACACAGTGTAGTCAAATAATACAAAAAGGTTTTATTTGAAAGATGCATTTCCTAACTTTTGGATCCTTCAAAAATGATAGTTTATATGAAGAGAATCTTCCTGCTTACTGTCTAATCGTTCTTGAGAAACACTAAAAACAGCTTGCATATCAGATCTTTCTTTTAGTAACAGACTTGCTTAACAGCCTGATAGGCAATAATTACTTGAAGTTTTTAGGTTTCTCAGAAAGACGGCAGACCATCAATCACTCCTGACTCACACGGCCCAGTTGTGAGTGCTTAACACAGTGGTGGTTTGCAGGTCTGATCAAGGGGTAAATGTCACATTGGCCTTTAGCAGAGCAGGGGCAGGTTTCACATAACGGCGGTAGAAGCCGCGTTAGGATTGGCTTCCCATGTACTAAGCACATATGGGGTATAGGTCCTATTGTTCTCTTAGACACTAGCCCAGGCTTCGTTGTCTCCCATTTGAACAAAAGTCTCCTCAACAGTTTCTCTCTTTCCCATCTCTTTAGATTTCAAAATAGCATCCTCATTGGAGACAGAATATTCTTCCTAAAATAAAATATTCTGAGCTATGAGCAGTGTTCACTGCTTTCAAGTGATCGATTCTTTAATCATTTTGGTAACTAACAAAGCAGACTGTGAACTCGGTGTCAAAGTGTTTAAGTAACTAGCTTCAGGTCACCCCAGTTAATAAATGGTAGAGCTGATACCTGAATTTAGGTTTGTCTTATGGGAGAGGACTTTCCATTTCTGGCAATGTCATACTCCCTGCTGAGAAATCCAGTGGTTCCCACTGATGTAAGAAGATACAATTCAAACTCTCTTGTGCACACAAAGAGCTGAATATGATCTGCCTCCATTCTACACAACTTTTCATACTTTTCTCCCCAACAGTAGAAATATGTGTGAACCCCACACATGTTTTCCTCACCTCCTTGTCTTTGTATATGTATTCTGTTTGCTTGCAATACCCTTCCTAATTCTCTGTTTATTCATATACTGTATTTTCTCCAGATCCAATTCAAAGTTCACTTTTCCTATGATTCCTTCCTTGATCACTTTCTCTAAGTTCTTGCAGAACTTTCTCTGTACCTGACTTATAACATTGAATTACTCCTATTCGTTAATGTTTTTATCTACCCCACTGATTATAAATCACTTGAAGAAAGAGTCCATTTCAGACTCATCTCTGCATTTCACAGTGCCTGTCTGAATAGGACTACAGACACAGTGTGTCTGAATAAAGGCATGAGGGAATGGATGTCGTGTCTTTGTCTAAACAATAGAGTTTGATGGCCCTTTTTTTTTTTTTTCTTTCAGGAAAGATAGTCTACAAACTCACCAATAAGTTCAATTATGAGGAGATTTTAGAAATTCCCTTTCAAAAGCTACTGAAAGTTTTAAGATAGTTTTTAAAAGCTTTCTGAAATTCTTATATTATCCATTCAGCCTTTGTTCACCCAGCAACTTTGGGAGGCTGACTGTGTTCAGGAATTACAGCTGGCAATGAAGATGCACAGATAAAAAGGCAATGCCTTTGACATCAAGAGACCTATAGTCTGGTGAGAAATCCATGCTAAAAGATAATTAGCGCAGCATATAAAATGTAGAAGCAGCTCAGGGGAGGCAGGATTTGGATTTGCCTGGACAAGGCAGGGAAGAATTCACTGAAGTAACATTTAAATCAAGTCTTTAAGGAAGAAGATTGATGTCTTGAAGTTCTCTTTTAAAGTTTATGTTGTGGGCGCCTGGGTGGCTCAGTGGGTTAAGCCTCTGCCTTCGGCTCAGGTCATATTCTCAGGGTCCTGGGATCAACTCCCGCATCAGGCTCTCTGCTCAGCAGGGAGTCTGCTTCCTCCTCTCTCTCTCTCTCTGCCTGCCTCTCTGCCTACTTGTGATCTCTCTCTGTCAAATAAATAAATAAAATCTTAAAAATAAATAAATAAATAAAGTTTATGTTGTGTCTGACAGTTCAGGATAAGGAAATGAGGTAAGGGTATTAGCCATTAGTGACCCTGAGGACCGGTTAATTTATGAGGACCTTCATACATATTAAACCAATACAGGTATAAGAAGTTAGGGTAGATTCTGTAGCACACCCATGAGGCAGCCCAAGACTGTATTTCTGTGTGGAAGATAATAAAGGGCAACAGAATTTGTAAGTGTGGCCTGCTTCATAATTAGGCGTAAATCCAGCTCCATGTAAAGTGGCCTGAGTAGTACCAGCCACAGAGCTGTGTCCTCTCCAGCCATCAGTTGGTTCCTGGAAACTAGTTAGTGTTCACAGTGGAGATCAACCAAAAGATAGAGTGTAGTTTGCATATAACTTCCTTGGCTCCAGAACCTGACTAGCTAGAAGCAGAGACCAAAAGAATTAGATCTCATCTGTTAATAATTAAATTGACCATTAAAATTAATGAGTAACAGAATAATTAAAATTAATGGTTAGATTAATGTTCAAATATCCTATGCATTTCCTCCAGAGGATTTAGAATAATACAAAGTACCCCCATTCCTGTTTAATAAATTCTTGAATAAATAATTGAGAATGCAGGAAGTTCTAAAACTTCAAACTTATGTTTGAAGGAAACTTATGGACCAACTTAGAAATACAGATGTTTTAGGATGTCTCCCCTGTCTCCATCTCCTCACACTTACTGAGTCAGAATCTCTGGGGGTGGACCTGGGTTTGGATATGGTAATAGGTTCCACCAGTGATATCAGTGTGTGTTCCTGGTTAAGAGTCAGAGTTAAAGTTTTTTCTATACATTGCATAGATATGGAAACGCATTGTTCAAGGCCTTACAGCTAGTGAAGGTCATGATGGGATTTGAATTGTTATTTTCCTTCCTAGTGCTCTTGGCAGTACCCGACAGCTGCCTGTGAAGGACTTGACCTCTAGAGATCTTGGAAAGAGGTAGTGAGTCAAAGACATTTGCAGAATAGAAACCTCAGGGCACCTGGGTGGCTCAGTCAGTTAAGTGTCTGTCTTTGGGGTAAGTCATGATCCTGGGGTCCTGGGATTGAATCCCACGTTGGGCTCCCTGCTCAATGGGGTATCTGCCTCTCCTTCTGCCCCTCCCTCTGTGTGTGTGCTCGCTCTCAAATAAATAAATAAAATCTTAAAAAAAAAAAAAGAAGAAGAAGCCTTACCAGAAATTTTAAATGACAGTGACAATGATGGAAGAAGGCATAGAGAAGAGAGTATTCTAAAAAGATCCAACACCCCTCAACCACAACAAAGTAAGCTGGAGAGATATATTTTTAGTGAGATTAATGGAGTCCTTCATTGAACAAAATTTTTGAGCATTTATTGTGTGCTGATTACTGAGAACAGGAAAAGGGGAGGATGCAAATGACGATGCCTAGGCTCTATTCTTTGGTGTTTAATTTTCTTAAGTATTTTTGATGATTAGAAGAATGAAGATTCATAGGTCAATGTTCAATTTGCCTTGAAGTATCTCTTTTACATTAGTAAAGCTATACAGATGGTTAATCTGCCCCATTTTTCTATAAACTAGCCCTGAATGTTTTAAGAAGCAGTATTTTCTGTTTTCTATAATTATATGGAGAAATGACTGCACACAGGAGGTGATACATGTGAAAGCTTATGTGATTCCCACTAATGTTTGCAACAGCCCCCATTAGGTCTGCAGTGCATGTGTTTATGGGGCGGGGAGACCCTAGGCCAAAATCACCATATTTGTTATAGTTGAGCTTTTGGCATCAATTTCTACTTGGAATTTCAGTTCTTTTGTGAACTGAGCTAGACTTTATAGTCTTAGAGCCTGAACCAACTGCAGAAGAAATCCCTTTTTTGTTTTTCATACTCTGTGTCCTTACTCTTTTATTTTATTTTATTTTATTTTATTTATTTATTTGACAGAGAGAGATCACAAGTAGGCAGAGAGGCAGGCAGAGAGACAGGAGGAAGCAGGCTCCCTGCTGAGCAGAGAGCCCGATGCGGGACTCGATCCCAGAACCCTGAGATCACGACCTGAGCCGAAGGCAGCGGCCTAACCCACTGAGCCACCCAGGTGCCCCTGTGTCCTTACTCTTAAATCTTGATCCATGAGTTCTTACCACTTCCACTGCAAGAGTCAAAAAAAAAAAAAAAAAAAAAAAGAAAAGAAAAGAAAAAAAAATAACATCAAGTAAATCTAGGAAAAAGGAGAGAATTTATCTCCCTGAAACTTAGAAGAACTATCCTAGAATATACATCCATGTCTTCTTTCCCCACTCCACTCCCTGTTTGGTCAACTAAGGGAAGAGATTTCCCAAAGCTTGGGAAGATTGCTGGCCTATTGCGTTGAGCAAATGGGAGCAATCAGGGAACCTGTGCTTAGCATACTAAATTCTTCTACCCCTGTCAGTGTGGCCTATGTAAGTTTTTCTCTTCCTACAGGTTATAAAATTTAACTGAGACTGTATATCTATCAAATGCCAGGACCAGAATTTAAATCCAGACTTACCTGCTTCCAAAGCAAATGTGCCTTCTCGATCTCTACATTCACTATCTCTATAAAAGAAATCTAATTTTCCTATCATACAGGTTTCTCCCCTATGCTTCACTTTCTTTCCATTATCCTCTTGCTACACCACTTTGGTGCTTAAGCCAGAGGTAATGAATCTCTGAGATCAATGCACAGAATTTATATTAGGTGATATGCTTAGAGGATGAGATGTTCCTAAATTTTCTTCCAGTAGGACTTGGACAGATGATTAGAACAATAGATTTATTTGCCTTAAAGAAGTATATCAGTCTGTACAGCCACAGCAGGATGTTGGGATTCTTGAATTTAACATCTCCAATGTCTGTCAGGCGAAAGAAAACCTAGCAGCCTGTGCCATGTAGTTAATTAATTTAGTTAATTAGTTAATTTCTTTTTACTGATCTATAAATAGGAATCTCCAATCCAGGGCCAAATAGGAACAACTCCTTTGGCCAGTTGTCAAGGACATATATGGCAACATCTTTCTTATCCTCCACTTGCAATTATTTATGCATTTGAGGAGAAATTTTTGGAATTTAAGGTATTTCAAATTTATGGGAATCCCCAAATCTGTGGCTGTGTCACTCTCACATGTCAAAGGTCTATTGATAATGCCTCTGCATTGTCATTCTTTCAGGCCTATATAACCATTTACTTGGATCTCTCAGCAGAGCATACCTGAGGCAGAGCATACCTGTCATTTACCAGCAGAATAAGCCTACATATTCTCTTTTAATATAATCGTCCTTCTCTGAATGGCACGACCTGAAAAATCCAGACCATGATTAAAAGTCAGACCCTTCCCCTGCACACCCTTCCCTTTCATTCTTGTAACAATTTGCTCTTAATAAAATCGCTCTTGCTTTCACACATATCACATTTGATCCTCATGGACACATGTGAAGGTGGAAGAGGAGATCTTATTTTTCCAGTTTATGAATGAGGAATATGTTTCTTTTTTTTTTTTTCCTTGAGGAATATGTTTCTAAGGATACTTAATGGTCTTGCCTCAAGTTTTGCCTTTAGGAACTGCTACCAGTAGGACTGAAATCCAGGGCTCTTCCCTAGCAGAGTCCACCCTTTCCATTGTATCATGATATCCACTGGCTGATTCATGAACAGGACTCTTACCACCAGTTGTAACAGGAAGAAAATCATTCATTCATTTATGAAATATTTATTGAGTGCCTGCCGTACCCTGGACTATGTAATTGGTACTGAGGATTTGAAGTGAGTAAAAAAATGATTCTTGTCCCCAAGGAACACATAATTTGCTATGAGAGATAAATAAATAAATAATTTGATACTGTAAAGGTACAGGTAAATCTAACAGACGTTTAAAAAGAGTTTTGTGTTATTGGGCACCTGGGTGGCTCATTGGGTTAAGCCGCTGCCTTCGGCTCAGGTCATGATCTCAGGGTCCTGGGATTGAGTCCCGCATCGGGCTCTCTGCTCAGCAGGGAGCCTGCTTCCCTCTCTCTCTCTGTGCCTGCCTCTCTGTCTACTTGTTATCTCTCTCTGTCAAATAAATAAATAAATAAAATCCTAAAAAAAAAAAAGAGTTTTATGTTATAACCACAAATATTACATAACCCTGCCTGGGTGGTCAGAAGAAAATTTGGTATAACATAATCTCCTTTTGTCTGGAGAGTGACAGAACCGCAGAAACACTAGTGTTGTGACATACGTGTCCTAAATAAGACCCCTACTAAACTGGGAATCAGGAGACTTTATTTTAAAGAACTAGTTCACAGAGTGGTTTTGGCAACTATTTCCCCTTTTTGGCCTCACTTTCTTCCTCTGTGAAATGAAATGGTTGAGCTAAACGGTAGGTAAGTTCCTTTCCAGCCCTGAGGTTTACTTGTTTATTTTTTTCACTTTTCTTATAAATGTGCATAAACTCCCTGTAGTGCTCTTTTCAGAAATTGCTGCTGAGATTTTTTCCCAGTTAGGAAGTCATTCATGATGTCACTTTCTCTTTTCTCTGGGAAGCTGGTTCTAACTTCCATTGTCTATAGGCCTACAGAGCTACAGAGTCTGTTTGCCAGGAAGTCTGGGACCAAAGCCCAGACAGTTTCAATTGGGATTGCTAATATGTGCTTCAGCACATTATCCAGTATTTGGTTTGATCTGGGCACTTTCTAAACTATTCATACCATTCTCATTTCTGTAGGTAAAGGATAAGAAATCGTGGATTGAGAGATCTTTGGCCTCTATTATTGTAGAACTGCTATAAGCCTAGTACACAGGAAAACCAACAGGGTTCCAAAAAACCCCAAGATAGGTAGACATATAGGTTCATATGTAAATTTAGGCTGAAATCATATATGTTTTCCACTAAAGGTACCATGTATGGTATTTTAAGCTTGGAATATCTCAGTGGTATGCTCTTCTATTTCTTTGTAGCATTTATTTCATTTCTCATTTATTAATATTATCCACAACCTCACTGCCCTCAAATGAATAGGACTAATAATTTGGTGCATACATTTCAAAATTTTCCATGTGCATACATATGGGTATCATATATATGTTTGTGTGTGTCTATGTGTATACATATACATATATGTATATATACACACACATGTGTGTATGTGTATATATATATATATTATATGTAATTCTCTTTAAATATTCATTTCTATGCAAATGGTAACCACATTTATAGTGAGCATAGCATAACATAGAGATGTGGAATCACTATGTTGTACTTTGGGTGATCTATATGTCAATAAATTAATATATATACATTCATACAGACTTAAAAAACAAGTAACACTACATATAGAGCTTTGTAGTCCCTTAATTATTGCTGATACATTTCTATCTTAAATGCTTAGTTTTAAATATTTATTTTTAATCTTCATAAGTTATTTAGGAAATCAATAACAAAAATTTAGGTTGGATAAGATTATTACTATTGGATTATTACTATTATGAACAGAAATGCAATGAAAATCCTCATAGGAAAAGATGTGGACGATTTTCTTTAAGATGAATATCTGAGAGCAAACTTCTTGAATGAAGTGACATGTACTTTTAGAATTCTTGATGCATATTACCAATTTGCCCTCAAAAAAAGGACCTGAGGGTTCCTATTTCCTTTTCACATCTTTGTCAGCATTGGATACTAAACAGTAATTCATTTAGAAGTACTTAATTTTTTTTTTTTACTTTATACCTTTCTCACTTAGTATACATGCACAGCTACTTTAGAACAAATGCCAAAGTTGCACGTTTAACTCTTGCATCTTCTCTGATTTTTTGTATAGAATAGGATTCATTATTGTACTTTTTCCATGCTCTTCTAAAAATAATAAAGAGCACAGAAATGCAACTTCAACTCAAAGCCAGGATTTTAAATCTCAACTCTCTCTCAAATATCCCAACCTGTGAAGCAATCATTCTGATCATAATATAACTTCTTGCAATAACATATACTTTTCAAAATCTACCGTATTTGTTGTGTTCTCACTTGTTTTCCTTAACAATGTTAAAACTATTAAAAAATGACATTTAAAGACTGAAAGTTCACTTTTCTAAAATAGAGAATTATGACCTTAATGATGTAAGGTAAGGGTCATGGTTCTCTGCCTGCTAGAACAGCCACCCTACAATAACAAACTTTCCATTTAAGACTTTTTTTTCCTAGTGAGCTGCATTTTGAAATTTCCTTGATTTAAGTTACCATTCATTAATTAATTCATTCATTCCACAGAATTGTTTTCTGCTCAGTGTACTGAAATTTGGGTCAAGAATTCCTAACCCCAAATCCAATGACTTATACATAGCAAATGTTCAACAAAAGTTTTTGGAATGAGCAGATGAGAGATTAGTAAGACAAGCACCTGACCTCAAGGGATTTTTCCGACAAATGGAGAGGACAGGAGGAAGAAAGTTAATTGAATGTTGTTGTCATATTCAATGATAAGATCAAGAGCAGAGTTGAATGCCACCTAACACTGATTTAGGTAGAAGGAAAGCATTTAGTGTCAGAAAAGATTTCCATCAGAAACTGATACTTGGCCTGGGGACTTAAAGGAGTTAGTTGTTTGCTAAGTGAAGGAGGAAAGAGCAGATGAAAAAGGAAATGGGATTCCAGTCAGTGAGAGCTAAGCACAGGGTTTTTAATAGTATTATGAAGCGCAGAGAAGGAAAAATGACAACATGGTATTTTATCATACACCAAAACATTTTTAAGGTTTATTATTTCTATGTTTATGTCATATCCCTCCAATGAAATTTGGAGAGGTGTGAAGAGAGAGAGAGAGAGAGAGAGCAAGAGAGCAAGAAAGTGAGCACAAGCAGGAAACTTCCCTAACGCTCATGCTTTAACAACAGCAACTCTTGAAACTAAGTTCACGGAGTAAATTTTATTTTCAAAATCAAGATAGGAATATAGTTGTCCTGACACCCATTTCAACTGCCTTATACCACAACATACATAGTATATGTTGTGACAGGTAGGGGAACCTAGAAAATTTAAAAGAGAGTATTATTGGGAAATAATGTTGCCCAATTTATTAAATTTTCGTTGTGCTGCCTCACAGTGTTTTTGGTATGATCTTAAGCAAACCTCAGAAGAATTTAACGGTAAAACCCTCTAGGCTATTGCTTAGATCACTTAAGTCATGCTTATTATATTTAGCATTTCTTAGGAGTTGATTCTTTGATTTGCATTTGCTGAAAAAAAAACTGGATAATGAAAACCCCCATCTTCTTATGCTGAATACATAAATTCTGCAGAGATGACACCCAAGCTTACACAGTCATGGAAATTAATTTGGAATTCATTAATTTAATAACAAACATTTCTTGGTTGCCTACTGTGTACCAAGAAGTAATCTGGATTCTAAGAGTATAATAAAATTACTCGCCTTTCCTAAGACATATGTTCTACACCTTCCTCTCACCTGTGTCATCAGGCAAAGTGATGCAGGCACCTGTTTTTGTTTTGTTTTGTTTTGTTTTGTTTTTTGCATCTTCCTTGGAGAGCAATATTACTTCATGGCTCTTACAGAAGATAACTTGTGAAAAAGAAGAAACACATAGGATCCTAAGTAAGATACCAAGAATATTGTTTTACATCTACCAAGTTCTAATTGTTTTTTTTTTAGCTATGAATCAGGCATATATAATGCAGGATGCATGGCAAATGTTGATCTCTCTTCTGTAACCCCTCATGCATAAATGGAAATCAGTCATGAAAATATCCTGACACTTAAACATAATTACATTCTTTACTATTTATTACCTAACTTTTTATCATCATGAATTTCTATAGAAGTAACAATAGAATTGAAGTTATATGTGATTTTTCTGATCCAATTATCTATCATTAGCTTGAAACAAATTAAATTCACTATATTCACTGAATAATGTAGGATATGTATGTCTTAAACTTTGTCTTCCATAAAATTTGAAGAAAAATGGTACTTTTTACAAAAATTGAATTCAGTTATTCAACATGTGTCTATTAAATATCTATTGTTCCAAGCAACCCAGAGGTATGGTCTTAACAAAGATGGTAACTGCCCTAAAAATAAAACAAAATAAAACAAAACACTTAGAGTTTGATTATTATTTTAAATGAATGATTCTTAAGAACTAAAATACATAGCAGCAAACCCAAATGTTGGAAACGTTTCAAATACTGACCTTGCTTTGCTTTCATTAGCTAACCACATGACTGATTCCTTGAACCACATTTTATTCATGGATCTTGTCTTTCTCACCACTTATTTTTAATTATGCTGGAAATGCAAGCAATCCTGAAGATCTCTAATAGTGTTTATGCTAGCAGTAATAGTACACTAGGCAATTTAATTATATCCTTGAGATGATTTTCTGGACCAATTAGTTGAACCCATTTTCTCTGACTAATTCATTGTAGTCCATTTCAAATTACTAATACATTTCATTAAATAAGTAACAATCCAGAAGATTGGCTAATTATTTTTGTTTTTTACCAAGAAAACTTCTGAAATGTCTCTCTAAGGCCCTTTTATTCAATAAGGACACGTGTAACTCTGAAATATTTTGTTTTCTCAAACTAAGAGACATACTGTGATAAGCACATTGGCAGTAAAGCAAAATGGTTCAGGACATAGACTGAATTCTAAGTCTTAGTAGAGAAATTATTTCAAGCTAGTAATGCAACCTCTTTAAGTTTTTGTTTACTCATTGGTAAAATGAGGCATAATAATAGTATCCAATTGATAAGGTTGCTGTAGAGTACTGTCTAGGCAAAGAACCTGTCACAGAGCCTTGCACAAATAAGTGTACAACCCTTTAGTTACCACCACTATGACCACTACTACCACTACCGCCACTGTTGGTTATTTCTAATGACTTCTCAGATGGCTTCAAGCAATAATGTCATAAAAAAACAAATCTTCATTTGCCTTCCCCTGTTATATAATCTATTATAATAGGATATTCTATGTTCACAGTTAATTTATTTGCCCTTCTTTTCCAGCTTTGTTGTCCAGTTCAGTACTTCCCTCTTTGGCGTCCCTGAAGGAATCACAACACTGTTGAGTAGCCACTGTTATGTAGTATGGAGGGCATGGGCTGTGAATTAAATGGCATCAGAATATGTCACCAATTGTTCAGACCTAGCCTACTTACTTCCCTCCCTCTGGGACACTGCTTTCTCTTGTGAAATCTAGAGCTCATTCAGTTCCAGTTGCCATAATCTCCCTTGTGAAATTCTACAGGTGGGGATTCCAATGACTTTTAGTACATTTTCATATTCCAGTGATGTGGATCCTGCCATCTTTTTATATGTCTGGTTTTGATTATTAAATACTCTTGCTTATTTAAAGAATTTTTGTAAATTCTACGCCTTGCATTTTGGTCTTTGGTCATTGTTTGGTCTTTGGTCATTAAAGCCACATGAACAAAATTCTTTCTCTTTTAACACACCTTGGAGGGTGGTGATTATGTCCTGTCAGAGTTCTTTAGGTTTTATATCTACAATTGTCAAGTTATCTTAGCTATTTCTCATATTAACTAGGCTTCAGATTCATGGAGAGTGTAGACCTTCATGTACCCCATCAGGATATATCCATTAGGATGTGAATATACTTTTTTACCTAATTCTGTATGAGTGTGATCCAGATACATTAAAGATTCCAAGTGCCAAATTATTTATTCTTTCTCTGCACTTCCCAATCTGTCCCTGCTGCCTTCAGTTCCTTCCTTTTTACCTCACCACCTGAGTGTCCCTATTTCAGTGTGAGCAAACATGGTTGGCCTTCCTGGTTGGTTTGTCTGGGCTCTAGTTCTAAAAAATTAAGTAATGTCTATATAATAAAAACTTCCCCTTACTCAGAAACACATTCTCATTTTTATCTTCATCTTAGGATTGGTACTTTGTGGTTTTTATTTTTTTTAATTTTATTTCCAATGTAGTTATTATGTGCTGTTATATTAGGCTCGGGTGTACAATACAGTGATTCAACACTTCTACTCATCACCCGGTGCTCATCGTAACAGGTGCACTCCTTAATCCCCATCACCTATTTTACCCATCCCCCTCTCCCACCTCCCCTCTGGTAACCATCAGTTTGTTCTGTAAATATTTTATTTATTTATTTGACAGATAAAGATCACAAGTAGGCAGAGAGGCAGGCTAGGAAAGGAAGAAGCAGGCTCCCTGCTGAGCAGAGACAGAAAAAAAGGCTGAGCTAATGCACATGGTGGACTGTGCTTGGATGGTTTCCAGTGGGAAAACGGTTTCTGGGAGATTGGGTCTGGAGTGAATGGTTGAAGAACAGGAGGCATGAACTGGTAGGAGATAAGCCTGGGAAGATACCTGAGGCCCGATCATGGAGGGTCTTAAGTATCAGGCTGAGGAGATAAGCTTTACCATTTCAACAGGCAGAAGAGAATGAGTGAAAAAAATTACCTAAAATAAAAGGATCCACTGATAGATCAATGCAGAGAGACGGGAATATAGATACATGTAATACAGTTTGCAGGTAAGTATATGTATAAAGCTATCTCTGACTATATTTCTGTCTACTGGCTCATTTTTATTTAAAAAAAATAAGCAGCCTGCGAGTAGGATCTGCTCACTCCTTGCTCACCATGGCAGCCACAGCAGCAATCCCAGTAACACAGAAGGCCCTTCCTAAACTCTTGCTGAATGGATGAAGCCGCTACGACCACTCTACTTTGATGTATGTCGAGTGAAAAAAGGAGCTTACATCTTGAATGTGGAGGAAGGTGGCTGCTTTCCCGAAGCAGGAGACATTTCATCTGGGCATTACAAATGAGCACAATTTAGCTTCGGCGAAACGAGCCATTCCTAGTGGTGGGAACACAGAGAGGACAGTGTCACTGCCTCGTGTACAGGATGGTGAAGAGGATAAATTCTGGAGCCAGAGTTCAAGTCCGAGAGCATAACAACTGGGGGCACCAGAGCATGTCTCTTAACTCTGTGTCTCAGCCTCTCATATGTGTCGGAGAAAGTGGTTTGGTCAACTGGGTGGGGGTGACGCCGAGAGAAAGGAGGCTCCGGGGTCTGGACTGAAGAAACGGGATAGTGGTTCCCCCAAGACTGCCAGGGCCACAAGTCAGGAATCGTCATCGAGAAAAGCCGAGGACATAGCTGGACCTCTTCTTAAAATGCAGGTTTCCATTCAGCTGATCTGGGGTGAGGCCCGAGGTGCTTCATTCCTAACAAGCCCCCAGAGGACGGTGACGCTGCCGGGAAGGGACTATGTTTTGAGTAGCAAGATCGGCTGCCTTTTTTTTTGTTTGTTTGTTTCGTTTTTGTTTCTTGTTTTTTTTTTTTTTTTTTTTTTTCCCCAAAATAAGCCCAGACCATTAAACAAGTGACTCGATCCCAGGACCCTGAGACCATGACCTGAGCTGAAGGCAGAGGCAGAATATCTAAATAGCAGAGGCTTTAACCCACTGAGCCACCCAGGCACCCCGTCAGTTTTTTCTTTAGAGTTAAGAGTTATGATTTGTCTCTTTTTCTTTTGTTCATTTGTTTAATTTTTTAAATTTCACCTATGAGTGGAATCATATGGTATATGTCTTTCTCTGACTGGCTTCTTTTGCTGAGCATCATACTCTCTAGATCCATTCATGTTGTTATAAATAGCAAGCTTTCATTCTTTGTTATGGCTGAGTAATATTCTATTGTACATACATAACACTCTTCTTTATCCATTCATCTACTGTTAGACACTTGGGCTGCTTCCATAATTTGGCTATTATAAATAATGCTAAAATAAACTTAGGGAAGCATGTATCCCTTTGAATCAGTGTTTTCCTATCCTTTGGGTAAATACTCAGGAGCATGATTACTGGACTGTCGGATAGTTCTAGTTTTAATTATTTGAAGAATCTCCATACTCTCTTTCACAGTGGCTGTACAAATTTATATTCCCACCAACAGTGCATGAGAGTTCTGATTTCTCCACATCCTTGCCAATATGTGCTATTTGTTGGACACTTTATAATTTTTAAAGAATTTTGTAGAGAATTTTTAAAAATACATGCACATATTCTCAAGTCTATGAGAAGCCTTAATTTTATGGGAATAGGGAAGGATATTATTTCCTATAAGACCACTAAGAAAAAAAATTCAAGAAAATGCTATTAGGTGATATTATTTTATAATCCAAACTCTGTTATCTTTCTTACCTCTTCCAAAAATATATTCCAGAAGTATATTAGGTAGGCCAGACAATATGTACTGACTAAATACTAATTGGGTTGTTGTTAGAAAGTCCTGTCTTTAATATTTCCTTCTTACAACAGAGATATAGTTTCGAACTTTATTAGTCTATCAGAAATCCCCCTTATTTTCAATGTCACTGTCATCTTCTCAGTACCAGAAATCATAGAAGCACTATTTTAAATATGTTTTACTTTTTGAATGAAACATGTTAATGGCAACTAGTGGAAGAGTAGTTTCCCTAGCCAACACATTTGTTTAGTTCTTTTATTTTAAGAGTTGGCCTCCATTGTGCTTTTTCCATCCTGTAAACCAAATTAGAATAATGGAACAAATATCTTAAGTTACCCATAACTGGTTTTCCCCAGATTACATTCATACAGATTCATTCATGGTTTACAAACCATTTAAGCATGAGATGGACTACTTCTAGAGCAAACATACCTGAAACAGTGCTACTAGTTTGATCACAGGACTCAACCCTTAATGCCACTGCAAGAACAACAACAACAAATCAGATTGTAGACAATAAAATTGGATGGTAAGATGAAGCAGCATAGATGGTGACAGTCTTATTATCTGAAACTCCACATTGTATCTAATTTGCTCTCCCAGCTTTCTTTTATTTCTACAGATGTCCTTCTGCCTAGCTTATATATCAACCTAGGTCATATACAGATCAATGTCTTCAAATCCATTTTACTATTTTCTAGCTAGGCTGAAACAGAATGTTACAAATTACTGAATAGGAAATAAATGACATAAAAGCCCAGAGAAAAGCAAATGAGTTTATAGAACACAGGGTAAACACTGAATAAACAAACAAACAAAACCCAACCAACCAACCAACCAACCAGCCAACCAGCCAACAAAAACTTCTAGCCAGGGGTTAAACGTGAATTAGCATCTGTTCCATTTCTGACTATGCAATAAAATTGTTAGCTTTTTAAAAATATTAATATAATGCCTTAACATAATTTAAACCCTCTTTATTCAATAATATCCTGTATATGTCTGTATATATTGTAATGTTGGTCATTTAACACATACTGATATTTTATAATTATAAGACATGCAATTTAGTAAACAAAACAAATCAAAACAATCCCAACAGTCCAAGTTATCTGTGGAATGTCTGTTTATTGAGCCTCTACTTTGTGACAGGAGATTTGCATCTGTTACCTGTCTTATCTAGAGAGCTTGGAGCTTGGTGTTGGTATCATCTTAGCAGTAATGGCAACAGTTGAGCATTCACTGAAGGTTCCAGGCTTTACATTTGACATTGAAAATACAGAAAAATAATATAGAGTTGTTCTTAAGCACCTTATTATGTTACCTCATATCTAAATTTTCAGCACACAATTTCTTCACCCACGTATGACATTTTCAGTGAATTTTTGATAGGTACCTCAAACTCAGCTAGAATGAAGCCAGGTTATTATCTTACCATGTAGAGCTCTTCCTGCCTTCTCCTTCAGAAGTTTGAATCCTGAAGAATGAGAGTCATTGTACAATCTTATTTTGAAACCTTAACCCTTAAGTCTAATTGATGACTGACCCTTCAGTCCATTTCTCTGCATTCATGCTGCCAGTGTTTTCAGACCTTCATTATCTCTTGCCATTGCAATAGTCTCCTATATGGTCCCCTGCATTCCCTCTACCATCCTTGCAATTCATCTTCCTCATTGCTGCTAGAGTGATCTTTCTAAAATTTAATTCTGCTCTAATTTCCAGAGGCTCTCTGCCGCCTACAAGATAAAGTTCAGGCTATCTATCATTGCATTTCAAGCTCTTCATAGTCTAACCCTTGCCATCCTTTCTAAATCTATTTTTTCTGTGTTCATTCTCACTGTTAAATGCTCCAGCCTCACCTTTGCAGAGTACATCAGGTTATTTCCTAACTCCAAATCATTACCTCTGTTTTCTAAAATGCTCTACCCCTTGTCATTATTCCTCATTTTGACTTCATTATTTTTTCTCTCTTTTCCATCCTAGGCATCCTGTCCTCTCATACTATCCCAAGAGTCTGCCTATATGTCATATACATGTCATCCCATACATGTTTTTTAAATGATTTATTATACCTTATTTCCCAGTGATACTGTTTATGTTTTAAAAAAGAAAAATGGTATGCTTCATCTAAAGTTATAAATCTCATGTGATAAGTTTTTTTATGATGCTAATATTCCTAGTCATATTGGCTATTACATAATAATAAAATATAAATGTTTTCATGTATAGCTTTTTTTTCTTTTCAGCGTAACAGTATTCATTGTTTTTTGCATCACACCCAGTGCTCTATGCAATCAGTGCCCTCTCTAATACCTACCAACTGGTTCCCCCAACATCCCACCCCCTGCCCCTTCAAAACCCTCAGATTGTTTTTCAGAGTCCATAGTCTCTCATGGTTCACCTCCCCTTCCAATTTCCCTCAACTCCCTTCTCCTCTCCATCTCCCCTTGTCATCCATGTTATTTCTTATGCTCCACAAATAAGTGAAACCATATGATAATTGACTCTCTCTGATTGACTTATTTCACTCAGCATAATCTCTTCCAGTCCTGTACATGTGTTACAAAAGTTGGGTATTCATCCTTTCTGATGGAGGCATAATACTCCATAGTGTATATGGACCAAATCTTCCTTATCCATTCGTCCGTTGAAGGGCATCTTGGTTCTTTCCACATTTTGGCGACAGTGGCCATTGCTGCTATAAACATTGGGGTATAGATATAGGCCTTTCTTTTCACTACATCTGTATCTTTGGGGAAAATACCCAGTAGTGCAATTACAGGGTCGTAGGGAATTCTATTTTTAATTTCTTGAGGAATCTCCACACTGTTCTCCAAAGTGGCTGAACCAACTTGCATTCCACCAACAGTGTAAGAGGGTTCTCCTTTCTCCACATCCTTTCCAACACACGTTGTTTCCTGTCTTGCTAATTTTGGCCATTCTAACTGGTGTACGGTGGTATCTCAATGTGGTTTTAATTTGAATCTCCCTGATGGCTAGTGATGATGAACATTTTTTCATGTGTCTGATAGCCATTTGTATGTCTTCATTGGAGAAGTGTCTGTTCAAGTCTTCTGCCCATTTTTTTTATATGATTGTCTGTTTTGTGTGTGTTGAGTTTGAGGAGTTCTTTATAGATCCTGGATATCAATCTTTTGTCTGTACTGTCATTTACAAATATCTTCTCCGATTCCGTGGGTTGCCTCTTTGTTTTGTTGACTGTTTCCTTTGCTGTGCAGAAGCTTTTGATCTTGATGAAGTCCCAAATGTATCGCTTTTTTTATTCATTTTCTGACTCAGTAAAGATGAGTAAGATAGAGTCTAGGCACTCAAAGAATTCAGAGTTTGGTAGCAAAAATAGTTGCCTAAATTGGTAAGTACAGTCCACTATGTTATTGCATGTGTTCAAATAATATGAATCACATTTTATGAGTGAATTAATGAATGGGTAGAAAGATGGAAAGATAAATACAGTGCAAAAGCAGCATAGAAAGTCTAGAATAATACTCAAAACTTACCTGACACATAATAGATGGTCAATAAATAATTGTTAAGCAAATTAATTTTAGACACTAGTGATTTTAATGGAGTCAAGGAAGACTTCATTTGGTATTTGGTACTAAGAAGAATATGCAAGGTTTGGGTAGAAATACAGGAAGGGAAGTATGTAGTAAGCCAGAGGAATTTTATGTGCAAAGACAAGGAACAGAAGAGCATTGTCTATTTGGGAAGCAGCAAACACTTTGATACTGCAACAACACAGAATTTACTATAGGGAGAAGTGGAAGAAAAGAAAAAAAAAAACTCTGGAACTAGTGAACTTTTTAGCTTAATAGCTATCCCTTAGACTGTGGAATGCTACTGGCATGTGGTTTAAAGATTTTGAAATTTCCCCTTGAGTCTTTAACATGATACCAGAAGGAGGTAGTTAAGAGGTTTCTATCATTCCAAAAGGTAAGATTCATGACAGGATTTTTTTTTTTTCAAAGATTTTATTTATTTATTTGACAGAGAGAGATCACAGTAGGAGAGAGGAAGGGAAGAGATCACAGAGAGAGGAAGGGAAGCAGGCCCCCTGCTGAGCAGAGAGCCCGATATGGGACTCGATCCCAGGACCCTGAGATCATGACCCGAGCTGAAGGCAGCGGCTTAACCCACTGAGCCACCCAGGCGCCCCTCATGACAGGATTTTTGAAGTGTTTTACAAATTCTCTTTTATATTAAAAGATATTTTTAAATGGTTAAATATGGTGAACTTTAACAATAAATGTAATTTCTATTAATGACAAAATGAAAAGTTTTTGTATATAGAAAATATCTCAACTGATAGAAAGGCTTTACCTAAACAACTCATTAACCTTTCACTTAAAAAAGATAATTTCCTTTTTGCTTCTGTGCTATTTAAATTTAATTTTGCCTGCAAATCCTGACAATTTATCTCACAACCTATAATTTCCTTATTAAGGATATTATCCTCCACTTCTTAGTTTACCATTCTTCTGTCAATCATATATTTGATTATTATAAATAGAAGGAACATTAACAATTATTTGTCCCTTCTTCATCATCCAGTTGTTGTAATAAGAAACAGATGGAGGAACAAACTTCCCTAAATTTAGAGTTGGGACCAGTGCAGAACATGATTCTACTTCTTAGTCCACTGTTCTTTCCTTTAATTATGTTATCAATCCAAGAAGACCTTGGCTTTTTTCTTCTAAAATTACCCCCTCTCCTAAACAATATACTTCCCAAGAGGCCAATAAGAAAATGGAAGCCAGTGGTTTATGGTAAAAATACCAATGACTTATGGGAAACGTAGCATAGAATCTCCAACCAAATTTGGGGGTTTTCACCATTCCTTTAGGCTATTACACTTTATATTGGATCTGAGAAGTTATATCTAACTGTATAAATCTCTACTTGATGTGTTTTGCAACTAGATTTCCATGTACAATTTTATAGCCATATTTCCATTTTCCCTAGCAATTGCCAGAATTTGAAACAACACAGTTGAGCCTTGAACAACTTGGGGGTTAGGGATTCTGACTTCCCACACAATTGAAAACCCATGTGTAAGTTTTGACTCTCCCAAAACTTAATTACTAATAGCTACTCTTGACTGAAAGTCTTACTAATAACAAATAATCAATTAACACATATTTTGTATGTTACATGTATTATCCATTGTATTCTTACAATAAGCTAGAGAAAAGAAAATGATGAGTAAAAATACATTTACAGTGCTATACTGTATTTATATTTTAAAAATTCATATATAAGCAAGCCCACACAGTTCAAATCTGTGTTCATTCAAGAGTCAACTGCATTTACTTTAAACATAACTGAAAGTTAAGAAATTTCTTTAATCTGTTTCCATCATAGTCACATTTTTTGAGAGCTCAAATAGTTTTAACAGATTTTCAGTGATTTATTCTCACTATTTTTATTTTTTTTCAAGACTTCTTTTTAAAATTTATTTTTTATTTTCAGTATAACAGTATTCATTATTTTTGCACCACACCCAGTGCTCCATGCAATCCGTGCCCTCTATAATACCCACCACCTGGTACCCCGACCTCCCACCCCCCGCCCCTTCAAAACCCTCAGATTGTTTTTCAGAGTCCATAGTCTCTCATGGTTCAACTCCCCTTCCAATTTCCCCCAACTCTCTTCTCCTCTCTAATTCCCCATGTCCTCCATGCTATTTGTTATGCTCCACAAATAAGTGAAACCATATGATAATTGACTCTCTCTGATTGACTTATTTCACTCAGCATAATCTCTTCCAGTCCCGTCCATGTTGTTACAAAAGTTGGGTATTCGTCCTTTCTGATGGAGGCATAATACTCCATAGTGTATATGGACCACATCTTCCTTATCCATTCGTCCATTGAAGGGCATCTTGGTTCTTTCCACAGTTTGGTGACCGTGGCCATTGTTGCTATAAACATTGGGGTACAGATGGCCCTTCTTTTCACGACATCTGTATCTTTGGGGTAAATACCCAGGAGTGCAATGGCAGGGTCATAGGGAAATTCTTGAAAGTCCTCGAGACACCTATTCTCACTATTTTTATAGCCAAGTCTGACAAGTCTTTGTTCTCAAATAGAAGAGATGTCATATGAAACATGGAGGCTGGGAAAAAAAATATATAACCAGAACTTTAATATATTTATAAATGGAATTTTTGGATAAAATATGATTTATTTACTCATAAAAGTCCTTTCTAACACCCTGACTTTTCATGTATTTTACCTCCTCACATGGTCCTTGGCCTCTCCTCACTCTGTTCTTAATGTTTTCTGTTTATTCTTAGGATCTTCCAATCCAAAATTCTTGTTTCCTTATGAGATACAATTTTTACCCCATGTTTAATCTGCCTTGTTTCTTCTAAAAAAACTTTCCATCATGTTTATTGTGTCATATCCAAACGGTTTATTTTATAAAAGAGAAATATTTTTATTTTTTTATTTTTTTTAAGATTTTATTTATTTATTTGACAGAGAGAGATCACAAGTAGGCAGAGAGGCAGGCAGAGAGAGAGAGGAGAGGAAGCAGGCTCCCTGCTGAGCAGACAGCCCGATGCAGGACTCGATCCCAGGACCCTGAGATCATGACCTGAGCTGAAGGCAGCGGCTTAACCCACTGAGCCACCCAGACGCCCATAAAAGAGAAATATTTTTAAAAAGTTATTCTAGAACTCACCATTTATATATAATGGCCTATCCTGATCTACAGAGATAAGAAGAGTAAGATGTTTCTTGCAAACCTAACATAAGCCAACATATAAAGAGAATAGGATTTACAATGTCAATAGTATTTACAACAACATTTATAAAACACCTACTTTGCCATAGAGACGAATGAGGTAAAATATCTCCCCTTGAGAAATTGATAGCATAATGGCTAAGACAGGATAAATTGAACCATGTATCTACCTACCTACATGATATTCTCTTGGGTATCATAAAGCCTCTTCAAACTTAAAGTGTAAAAAACAAAACAAAACAAAAAAAAACAACAAAAAAAACACACCAAAACTAGATGTCCATTCCTTCCTCCCAACTCAAGTCAGATTCCCCACCTCAGTAAGTGATATTAATTCACAACCCAAACAGGAAGTTAACCCCTTTCTTCACTTCCCAAATTCAACCCATCAGCACCATCTGTTAATCTATATATTTTTAAGATTTTTATTTATTTATTTGACAGAGAGAGATTACAAGTAGGCAGAGAGGCAGGCAGAGAGAGAGAGGAGGAAGCAGGCTCCCTGCTGAGCAGAGAGCCTGATGCGGAACTCGATCCCAGGACCCTGAGATCATGACCTGAGCCGAAGGCAGCGGCTTAACCCACTGAGCCACCCAGGTGCCCTGTTAATCTATTTTTAAAGTGGAACTTAAATATATTCGCTCTTTTCCACTGTTTCTGTTACCTTTCTAATCCAAACCATTGGATCACACCTGGTCTGCTATACGAGACTTCTATTCTGGCTCTTTTTAGCAGTCCCTTATCACACAGGATTCCAAAGAGTCTTTTTGGAAATTTTAAGAGGTCCTGTCATTTTTCTAATCAAAGCCAGTCAACACCTTCCATAAACTCCTCAAATAAATCCCATTGCCTTATGTCTCCTAATGCCTTTCAAGATTGGCCTCTACTATCAACTGTACTCATCCCACAGTCCTCCACAACCTCTCCATTTTTGTTGTCCTGGCATTTAAAAGAATGTCCACTTCTTTCTTGTATTAGACATTTATACTTGCCTAATACCTGCTTTGAATGTTACTGATCTCTACTCACCAACCTATGTAAATTAGTGTTCCATTTTAGACATCAGGTCTCAGTTAAAACATTATCTCCTTCAAGAGGCCTTTCCTGACTATCTCAATTAAAATGTGAACACACACAAACACATACTATATTTTTAAGTAAAGAGCTATGTTTATTTCTTTTATTGTGTATTTATTACTAATATGTTTTCATTTACATACTTGCATTTGTTTGTCTCTTCCATCTGAAGGTCCTATAAAAAGGACATCTGAAACATTGTAAGGGTTTAGAATTTTCAACAAATAAACACATGATTTTAGTTTTAATTCATCCTACAAATATTTTTAGAGGGTCTCCTGTGTGCCAGGACCTCTTCCTGACTTCATGGAGTTTAAATTCTAATTTATGAGTAAATGGAATTATTAGATAAAATATGATTCACGTTTTTATAGAAGTCCTTTCTACCAGCCCAACTAATGTCAGGGAGTGCAGACAGACAATAAACACAAATGTAAAGCATTGAATATAAGAAAAATAAGGCAGGGAAGGACATTTGCAGAGTGTATTGAAAGTGGTGACTTAAGATAGTCAGGAATGGCTTTACTGAGAGGTTAATATTTGAGAAGACTTAAAAGAGACGAGAGGGGGCCAGCCACACTGGTATTTATGGGAAGAGCTATCTAGGCTGAGGATGGTACAAAGACAAAGGATCAGAAGTGGAAGGTACTCTGCACATCTTCCAGAGTGGCTGACATGGTAGGAATTATCAGAAGAGTTGAAAGCGTCAAGTACAAAAAGCCAAAGTGAATTGACTGAATAATGCAGGGTTTATGACCACTTTGGCTTTTACTTTTAAGAAAGTGGAAAGCCCTTAGAGAATTATGTGGTGTTATCTATACCAAATCATGGCAGTACAATGCATTAAGCATTTTGTGAGCCATCACTTCAGATTCATTCTGGTTGGTGCAGGGAAGACAGACACAGCAAATATTTCTTGGAGGAAGTGATAACTGAGGTGGCTCTTGTGTACCTATCAAACTCATACATATCATTCAGAACCCTCCCAAGTGTCCCCTCTATCACCCTGTCCATACATCTTATGTATACTTCTATTTCATTATGCTTTACATTTAAATAATCTGTTCATCTCCTAGGCCATGATCTTCTTGGTGCCAATAAGACCATGTCTTATTCATGCCTGTATATCCAATGCCTGGCACAATGTATGGCAAATACTTGATATCTCTTGGATGTAAGAGTGAAAACAGAAAATGTGTGCTTCCTATTGGTGCTTCTGAAACAACAGATTTTTAAACTAAGAAATTGGGTATCTCACCTTATGTGTCAATATATGATTAGATGATATCACAGTATCTTTGACACCTGAGGAGAGAATGAAAGTGCTGCCAATAAAAGCACGATATTACTTTATTTTCTTTCCAGTAGATACCTCAGTAAATAATTCAGGGTCACTGTCACTGTCGCTAGCCATGTCAAAAAATAACAAAACATAGCTACTGTTTTGTTTGTTAATTTCTTTCATGCTAAAATTTTCAATAAAAATTGGAAGCTTCACTTCATCAATATTAATGAGCTTTTTTAAAGATTTTATTTATTTAACAGACTGAGATTACAAGTAGGCAGAGAGGCAGGCAGAGAGAGAGGGGGAAGCAGGCTCCCCACTGAGCAGAGAGCCTGATACAGGGCTTGATCCCAGGACCCTGAGATCATGACCTGAGCCAAAGGCAGAGGATTTAACCCACTGAGATACCCAGGCACCCCATAATTAGCCTTTCTTAAATGCACATTATTTGTAACTATATTTAGTAAAATTGACTAATTGAATCTAGCCACTGAATACTTGACTGCACAATGTTGAGTGTATAAGTATTATATATCATTTACCAAAATGTGTTTCTAACTACATAACTACACACAATACTCTTAGACATGATTGTTCAACTATCTTCAGTATCTAGTGTCATTCACTATGGGTATTTTGGAATCCTAAGGATATGAGAGTACACATCTTCTTTACATCTTTCTCAGTTCTTTGAGAAATCTTTGGTCTATTTCCTCTTTATTCATTTGCACATTGCACTTCAACATAAACCAAACTTTCTCCTTTTTTTCTTTTGAGTATTGCTTACATACAATGTTTCACATGTACGACTATGCTGTATTGACCACAGCTCCAATCTGTCTTTACACATTTCTATTTTTCTATTTCTATTTCATTACAATATCATTGAGTATATTCCTTACGCTGTGCCTTTTATTCCTGTGATGTACTCTTTCCATAACCATAAGCCTGTATCTTCCACCCCCCCTTCACTTACTTTGCCCAACTTCCCTCCTACTTCTCCACTGCCAGCCATCCTTTGTTCTCTGTATTCATAAGTTTGATTCTGCTACTTATTTATTTGTTTGTTTTTTTCAGGCTGCAACTCTGTGTTTATCACTTAAATGACTAAAGTAATACACTTAGGAAAAAGACTTTGTAGTAGGCAGAATAAGGCCCTCCCAAATATGTCCACATCTTAACCCCAGTATCTTTATTTATTTAGATTTAATTTAAATTCACGCTAGTGTTATAATGAGCACTGGGTATTATATGCAACTAATGACTCACTAAATACTACCACTGAAACTAATAATAAACTGTATGTTAACTATTTTTTTTTTTATTTTTTAAGGTTCTACTTATAAGTGAAATCATGTGGTATTTGTCTTTTTTAGTCTAATTTATTTCACTTAGCATAATACCCTCTGAGTCTACCCAAGTTATCTTCAGTGGCATGATCTCATCCTTTTTATGGCTATCTAATATTCTGTTATATATTTTACACACACACCCCTGCACATGTGCATGCACATACCACATTTTCCTTATCCATTAATCTATTGATGGATACTTAAGTTGCTTCTATATCTTGGTTATTGTAAATAATGCTATAATAAACATAGGGGTCATATACCATTTCAAATGAGTGTTTTTATTTTCTTTGGGTAATTGCCCTGTAGTTGAATTATAGATCATATGGTTTTTCTATTTTTACTTTTTAAGGAACCTGCATATTATTTTCCAAGTGACTCTACCAAATTACATTCCCACCAACTATGTACAAGTTTCCTTCTTCTCCACATCCTCACCAACACTCAGTACTTTTTGTCTTTTTTACTTTAGCCATTCTAACAGGTGATAGCTCATTGTGGTTTTGTTTTGCATTTCCTTGGTGATTACTGATGTTAAGTATATTTTCATGTGTGTGTTGGCCATCTGTATGTCTTTTTTGGAAAAATGTCCATTCAGGGTCCTTTCCTATTCTTTAACTGACTTGTTTGGTTTTTTGGTGTTGAGTTATATAAGTTCTTTATATAGTTTGGATATTAACTCCTTATTGATTTATCTAAACTGTTAACTCCTTATTTGATATATCATTAGCAAATACCTTCTCCCATCCAGTAGGTTGTCCTTTTATTTGTCTATGATTTCATTTGCTGTGCAGCTTTTTGTTTTGAGGTAGTTCCAATAGTTTATCTTTTCCTTTGTTTCCCTTGCCTGAGGGGACATAGCTAGAAGAATTTATTATGAGTGTCAGAGACATTACAGAGAAATTGTGATTTATTTTTGTGTGTGATGTTAAAATTTAGTCCAATTCCACTCTTTTACATGTAGCTGTCTGGTTTCCCCAGCACCATTTATTGAAGAGACCATCTTTTTGCCCTTGTATAATCTTGCCTACTTTATCATAGAATAATTGGCCATTTAAGCATAGGTTTATTTCTGGGCTCTCTTCTGTTACGTTAATCTGTATGTCTATTTGACACCAGTATCATACTGTTTTAATTACTATAACTTTGTGGTATATCTTGACATCTGGGATTGTGATACCTTCATCTTTTTTATTTCTCAAGATTCCGCTGCCTCATTGGGGTCTTTTGTGGTTCCATACAAATTTTTTATTATTAGTTCTAGTTTTATGAACAATGCTGGTGGCATTTGATAGGGATTGCTTTGAATTTGTAATTACTTTGGATAATAAGGACCTTTTAAAAGTATTGGTTCTACCAGTCAATGACTATGGAATATCTTTGCATTTGTTTGTCATCTTCAATTTCTTTCATCAGTGTTTTATAGTTTTCAAGTGCAAGTATTTTACCTCCTTAGTAAAATTTATTCCCAGGTATGTAATGTTTTTCATGCAGTTGTAAATTGTGTTGTTTTCTTAATTTCTTTTTCTGTGACTTTGTTACTGATGCATAGTAATACTACCAACTTCTGGTATTAATTTTGTATTCTGCAACTTTACTGAGTTCATTTATCACTTCCAGTAGTTTTTTGGTGGAGTTCTTAAAATTTCAACCTTTCTTTAGAATTTCAACCTTTCTTTAGAAAGTATTTATAAAGGAAAATCATGCTTTCTACAGTTAAGAATTGAGTGAAATAATTACCAAGATAGAAAGAATAAAATTCTGTTGAAGTATGTAATTTGTTCACAAAAGTATTTATTTGAAAGTCGTTAATTATAAGGGAACATAAATGCAATTTTAATGTTACTAAGTAACCAAATGCTTATCGTGGAATCATTTCAGTTGAGATAGAAAGATAATCCCGTACACTCCACCTCCACTGACAGTCCTCTGCAGAATAAATTTAAGAGCTCTGCTTAATGCTAGTAATCAAAATGTTCTGCTTTTTTAGTGTGTTAGTTGCCATAGTGTGGTAAATTGAATATAGAATTTTACATTGCAAGACCTCTTGGTAATGGTTTCAAAATATTAGCTTAAGTTAGGTCTTCTCCTGTGAATTATATGGCATAAAGCTGTAAAAATATTTCAAGATAAATTTACCAGAAGGGATTATGTGATGGAGATAGCAGTTAAATATTTGCAACATGTGACCACAGATTAACATTCCCCAAAATGGACAGCCTTTTCTGCTAATCGGATTTAGGGACTTGTCTTGTATTTTGTATAATTCTGTAAAGAGACATGAAATTCTACATTTATGGAATCATTTTTAAAAGACACTCATTTCCTAATGCTTCAGTTATCTTCACTTATAAGATGAATAATATCTACCCATGGCAACACAGTTTTTATTCAACAGAATAGGAGAGAAGATGATGTAGTGATAAAGAATATATATAGGCTTTGGAGTCCAACTACCTATATTATAGCCAGTCAAACTCAAATACTTAGAATATTATTGACATTGGGTTGTTCACATAGTCTCTCTGAACTTTATTTTCCTCCTCTGTATTTCATTGCAGGTAATATCTACTACATTAAACTACTGTCATAATGTAATGTGATTTGCGTTTAAAGTCCTCAGCACAGTGTCTAACACCTAAGAGTGGTCTCAGTGAGAAGAATGCAATGATCAATTAGTTCTCCAGGGGGCATAAGGATGGAGAGTAGACGTGTGGCTCCAGTGGAAGGTTCTAAACTAGCAGACTTTTCTACTATGATTGGATATCCTACCTGATGGATCGGTATATTAGGAGACTTTGCCTTATCGTTGACACTTGAACAGAGCATGAGATTGCTGTGGGCACAAATAAGATAATTCCTTGCTTTCTTTCCAGTTTTGCTTTCCATCCTGCTACTATAAGATTTCCTTGATGGAAGAATATGAAAGGTAAATTATCTCTTACACTAATGGATGTATAACTGGATCTTGGGGCAAATAACAAGAATTGGGGAGATGATGGGGGGGGTTGATTTGTAGCATTAGGAGAAGTTAGGAAGAAATGTGCCTACTGGGTTTTCTTAAGCTGATATGAGGCTGACAAGCAGCACTCCACTGATTTAGGGGAATTATTTTTTCTTCTGTATATAGAAGGACTTACTGCTAGATTTATGGGATCAAAAGATGGAATGTAAAAGTAATCACTAGTGTTTCCTATGAGCCAGTGTGTAAGATGCTTTATAAGCACTAGCTCATATAATCCTTCCAAAACCCTATAAACTAGGTGTGTAAGATATTTTCTAAGTGCAAACAAGAAAAAAATGTAAGAAATAGAAGTGTTTCTTTGTTTCTGCCAAAGTTGATCATGTGCTGTCTCAATCACAGAAATGTTCTGGCATCCAAGATGAGTATGGGTAGAATTGTCCTTATTATCCAGAAAGAGGAAAAGAAGAAAAATAGAATTAAAAATCAGACTCCTGGAAAATTACCGTTATTATGTAGGAGACCTAATTATGGGACAGACGCCCTGCTCTAACTACCTGTATTTCATTGTTTTCCTTTGGGTTTGCATATACTCTCATTTCTGCTCAGACACACCTACCTACCTACATTCTCTCTCTTGCTCTCTTTTTTTCTTAGTGAAGTAGTATTTTAGACCCTGAAGATATTTAAATAGACAACTATTACTATATAATGAAGTTCAGTCATCAAGTCATAATTATAGGTGGGCAATGATGAAAAGCCACACTCTGTAAAGACTTATTTGAGAGAGAGAGAGAGAATGTGTGTGTGTGTGTGTGTGTGTGTGTGAGCGTGCAATTGCAAGCAGGGGTGGAGGGTTGCAGAGGGAGAGAAGCAGACTCCCAACAGAACATGGAACCCCAAGTGGGGCTTGATGTCACAACCTGGAAAGCATGACCTGAGCCAAAATCGAGAGTCATATGCTTAAGACTGAGCCACCGAGGTACCTGGAGACCCACCATTTAATGCCGGATTGTTTACAAGTTTCTTAAGTTTCAGAGATAACGCTAATGAATACATTGTTTGAATAAAGTCAATCATACTGAGTTTAATTTGAAGGAATCTAAAAATTACTGTAAGGTGATAATTAAACCTCACTAAATCTAATAGATAGCATCCATGTCTCAAACTATATGTAAAGATTCACTCCATTTTGAAAGTGTGGAAACAAATGCAATATTTAGGAAATAATTAATTTGGGACCTTGCTAGCATAATAATTTAGAGTCCACCCTTTGGAATCAGGCAGACTTTAGTTTCAGCCCTGACTTTACCACAGTCTAGCAGAATGATCCTGGGCAAATGACTTCATCTCTCAAACAACAACAATGTATGTATGCCTTGCCTGGCATACATAGTGTGTGGTCTGTTAGCAATTGCATCCATTAATCACTATTTATATTTCTTCTGGAACCTGTTAGAACCACAAATGGTCAGTCTTGGACCATTTGAATTGACAGTTATTTGGGCATTATGTTGATAAAGACAATTTTCCCCTATAATGTGGTGAAATGTAACATTTTCCAATATACAGAGCATGAGTTGTACAGCTTCATTTATAATAGAGACAATCTTTTTTTAAAATATTTTATTTATTTATTTGACAGACAGAGATCACAAGTAGGCAGAGAGGCAGGCAGAGAGAGAGGAGGAAGCAGGCACCCTGCTGAGCAGAGAGCCCGATGCGGGGCTTGATCCCAGGACGCTGGGATCATGACCTGAGCTGAAGGCAGAAGGCAGAAGCTTTAACCCACAGAGCCACCTAGGCGCCCCTATAATAGAGACAATCTCAAATGGACCAATACATGTAAAATCACAAGGAAGTGTCTGGCAAAACAACATGTACTTAGTAAAAGTTAGCCATCACTGCTACTACTAATAATAATAATGAGAATAATTGACATTTTCTCATCAGAATTCATCTTTAATAGTTTTAGAAACAAAATGGATCTAATAACATACATTTCCAAAAACGTGATACAAGGACAAAATCTGTAAACATTTAAATAAATAATTAATTAATTAAATAATGATTTTGTGAATCACAATATTTTTTCAATGCATAAATGCAACATTTTTCTCCAAGAAGGATAGCATAGAAGAAAGGCTTGGAAACACACATATAAATCCAGTACTGTGTTAGTGTGATTCTCAGGCTCCTACTGTCATGCAGCCATGTTGTTGGCAGTGAGGAGTGTCCCTAATTCCTCTGCTCAGCGTGGGATCTCAGGTCTGTTGGCTTGTTTGTTTTCAACAGGTGTCACTGAGCTAAGAGGCGATTAGACCCAGGACTCTTGCTCCCCTAGCAGAGCTCCATACCAGGGTTGTTCTGTTGTCAGCGCCTTGATGGTTCCCCTCTTTGTTCACACTTAGCAGGAACCCAGGGACCATTCTGAAAGTCACTGAGCAGTAGAACAAGCTCCCTATTTGCCTGACAAATGGTCCTAGCTGGAAGCAACCAGGGGACCATCTGTGAGAATAAAATGTAGTTGGGATGGCCAGAATCACAGCCAGGAAAATCCATCCTGCTTAGAAATGCCAAGCAAAAGACTGTGCCACACCTTTGTTTCACTTAACTGTACATCTGACATAATATATGCACAGAAGCATGGATACATAGTAGTTAGTGCAGTAAAAATAGACTTGTTTGAGTTCTTCACATATCTGTAAACAAATAATAGGTTCATGCCTACATAATAAGGATGTGTGTGTGTGTGTGTATGTGTGTGTGTGTGTGTGTGTGTGTGTGTGTGTGTGTGTGTGTAGCTTCTGAGGTCCCTCTCTGTTTATGCAGTTTTCAGTTCTCTGTTGCTGATGCACACAGCACATTCTAGCATTCTCCAGAGTCACATGGGAGCAGTGCTGATAATTAGAGAAATGTATCTTAAAGACATTGTATTTTCTCTTCCCCTCATGCACCCGTACCCCTGTGTGTTTTGCAAAATAAGCCTTGCACAAAAGGTTATATCAAAGAAAATACAGAACATAATTGCTTGGTTGTTTATCTACTGTCCCATTTATTTGTTTCTCCATCCCTGAATGCCAAACATAGAGCTACTCAAAAAAAAAAAAAACCTCCATGTTTTGATAACTACAGAAATGTAGAAATGTAATATGTGAGTAGATCAAAGGATGCTGTGAATGTGTCTCACTCTTGAGAGGTGCTCCCCTTAGTAATGGGAGTTTAATTCTGAGAGTTTGTTTTAGTCACTTTTTTATGTGTCTAATAAATCATGAGATATGTGTATATATTTCCTAAATACATAGATATCCTAAAATGCAAACTAATACTTGACAACATTTGCAGATATTATGTATGTACCATCAAATATATTGCCTGGATTATCTCTCTTTGCTCCAAAAACTCTGAGGTTTAGTGGCATTATTATCCCCATTTTCCAGATGAGCAAAGTGACTCACAGAGAACAAATTTTTCCAATATCATACAACTAGAAAGGAGCTTGGTCAGCCTTATTAAAGTAGGCCCAGAAAAGGAGTCTCAAACCATAACTAATCTGAACCATGCTCACAGCCACCTGTGGTTTAAGTTTTTTTAATTAAAGTTTAAAAGAATTAAATATAAAAAACTTGATACTTTTGCTAGTATTTTGAAAATTTTCAAATACTTCCCAATAGAATTAATAGAGGATATCATTGATAAGAAAAAAAAAAAAAAAAGCAGTATGGTATAGTGGAGAAGTAACTTAGCCTAACATTTAAGAGCATTCCGACAGAGAAGAGAGGTATTAAAATGTAAGTACACAATTAATTATTAACATAATAAATGCTACCCCCCAAAAAGACCATAAGGAACTATTTAAAGATGATCTTCATCATCTCCTTAATTATGCAGAAGGGATTCAGCAGAAGAATTGAGACCTGAAGAATGAAGTTATACTTTGCTAGGGAAAGGAGATGTGGGAGAACATTTTGGGCATAGGGAGTGGTATCACATTTTCCAGGAAATGAAAGAAGCTGGAGTGGCTAGAACATGGAGAACAAGAGGGAGACATGTCACAGACTAGGAAAAGGTGATGGAGCTCATCACTAGTTGGTTGTCATTCTAAAGAAGAGGGAGATAATGCAAGAGACATCATGGAGTTGACATTAATGGATGTTGGTAATAGTGTTGATGTGTGAGGTAGGAAAAAAAGATTGATTTGTAGCAAATGAGCTGTGGCTTTTGCTTTTTGGTGATTAAGAACCCAAATAAGGAAGATTTTTAGCTGCAATATAGAAGTTGGGTGGGGGAACAGTTTCAGGGGTGATGAACCTCCTTCAGAGCTCTTATGTGTGGGTGAGCATGAGTGTGGGTGTGCAAGGATATTAATTTCTTTAATTCTGAAATTAGAAATCTCTGATGTCATTTCCTCTTTCTCCTGAAAAAGCACAGAACAGAATCCTGTTATTGAAATCTTCAGATAATTTGGGGTTTTCTAAATAGCAGAAAAAAATGGAACACCAATCCAAACCCAAACTGCTGTTCTCCTTCTCCTTAGCCTTTGTTTCCATGTGATCTTTTATACTGAGCAGAACCTGATAAATTTGAGACACCGGAGAACAAAATACAGTATGCCCATTTTCTTTAGAGTAAATGACACCATGGCTGGATTCAGCCAGATGAAGAATTGAAGGGATTTTCTGCTCTCAAATAACTGTGAAAGGCTACATTCTCCTTAACAGGTTTCCTATTGACAGCACCAGCTGCTTAGCAAGACACATCTTCACGTATGCATGAAGCAGTTGAGAACAGTGGATAACACAGGCTTTAGATTGAACATCCCAGTCTAAATCCCATGCCTACCACTTTCTGACTTATCTGGTTTCTTAAGAAAATTGCTCTCTGGGCATCAGATTCACCATCTACAAAGGATTTTAGCGAGAATTAAACTAATAAATGAGACAAGTTATTTATGATACAAAGAACACCCCTGCTGTAGATAGAGTAAGCACTCAATAAATGGTCGCTTATTTTATTTAACCCAGAAAAGCAGCATGCCAAGATCTTGCTTCAATAGAGAGTAGTGCATTATTATGTAAAGTATATTTAAGCTTTATGAAACCTAAGTGAAGATATCCTGACACATAATTTGAAACAGCTTTTCTCCTGAATCTAACAGAGAAACATTTTTGCTTAAAAATACCCAGCTTAACTGAGAACAGGACCTTGAATTGATTAGAATAAGTTCTCCAGGTCATAGTTTCTTCCTTTATATAAAAATCAAATTAGACTAGATCAGTGTTGCCCAATAGAAATATAATGAAGAGAAATACAGTATAAGTCACATGTATAATTTTAAATTTTCTAATGGCAACATTTATAAAAGTGAAAAGGAACAGGTGAAAATTTTAGTATTTTATCTAATGTATTTAAAATGCTATCATTTCAGTATGTAACCAATATAAAAATTATTGAGCTATTTTGCTTTCTCTCTTTTGGTGTGAACTATTCAAAATCATGAGTGTGTTTTACACTTTAGTACCTATTAGTTCAGACCAGCCACATGTCAAGTGGCTAGAGAAACCACCATCCCAGACTACCTGGAACTGGATGGTCTATCAAAATCTTTCCATATCATACTTTGTGTGGTATTAACCACATATTTAGGATTTGTTTTTCTTTTTATTTTTTTCCAAGCTTTTATTTAAAATCAATTAATTAACATACATGGCAATGTTAGTTTTACATGTAGGATTTAGTGAGTCTCACAACAACCAGTGCTCATCACAACAAGTGCTCTCCTTAATATCCATCACCCACTTAACCCATCCCTGCTGCAGACCTCCCCTCCAGCAACCCTCAGTTTTTTCCCTGTAGGTAAAAATCTGGTTTATACCAGATTCATGTTCATGTGTCTTGTTTCTTAAATTCCACGTTTGTTTTTATGTTGTTACCGAATGTTATTTTTCATGAGCCTATAGATTTACCATGTAGTTAAGGATGAATTTCTGATTTAGCTGAGTTAAAAATGAGAAAAGGACATTTAAATTGCTTAGCAACTGCTGAGTGGCAATATGGTCATATTTGTCCAGGAATCCATTCTGAGGCTAAGTGGCAAATGTCCCTCTGTTATTCTTTTTGGAACTGCATACATTATCAAATGATTATGTTTAAATTATACTCTGCCATATTCTACTAATACATGTGCTGTAAATGATTTAAATCATTAGATGCCTTAGAATTGTAACCCTCATCAATTTCTGACAAGAGTACATTCTCTGCTGGAAACATATTCCTGTTACTCCTTTCATGTGATAAAATTCTATTCAGTTTTAGTGACACATACTATCAATCACAAAGTAATAAAACAAATATATAACCAAGCCAACACAGTGTCTGAGTCCTACATCATTAAAACAGAAACTATATGCATGCTTCATCAAGTAATTAAGAGCAAAGAATTTTTTCAATTAATTTCCTTATGAATAGGCTTTATTTCTTAGGAAGTTTGAGATTTACAAAAATATTGAACAGATAGTACAGAGTTCCCTATTTCCTCCCAAACACACACATAAACAATTTCCCCTAAATTAATGTTTTAAATAATACATTACACATATTAATATGGTGCATTTGTTAAAGTTAATGAAGAATATTAGTATGTCATTAAGTAAAGTCCATAGTTTATTAAGATTTCCTTAGTTTTTATCTGATGCCCTTTTCTTGTTCTTGGATCCCATCCAGAATACATTTATTTTGTCATCATGTCTTCTTGGGCTTCTCAGGGTTGTAACAGTTTCCCACACTTTCTTTGTTTTTGATGACCTTGAGAGTTTTGATGAGCACTGGTCAGGTATTTTGTAGAATATTCCCAAACTGAGATTTGTCTCATTTTTCTCATGGTTAACTGGGGTTAAAGGGTTTTGGAAAGTACATCATAGAGGTAAGGTGACATTTTAATCACATCATTTTAAGGGTGCATATTATCGATGTGATTTATGACTGTTGATGTTGACCTTGGTCGCCTTGCTGAAGGAATGTTTACGTTCATTGTCCCCACTATAAAGCTATTCTCTGCTCCTGCTTCCACTCTTTACTCTTTGGAAGGAAGACACTACACATATTAACACTTTAAGAGTGTAGGGTTTTGCTCCCCCTCCGTTATGATACAATACTTACATAATTTGTTTGGAATTCTACAGAGGAGTTTTACCTGTGTTATTAATTTATTCACTTACTTTTATCAGTATGGTCTTTTATTTTTTTAGACTGTAATCCAATAATACTGTATTTTATTGCTCAAATTGTCCAACTTCATCCACTAGGAGTTCTTCCAGTTTGTTCTTGTGCCCCCGGACATACTCCTCTCAATGTCTTTTGTTGTGATTGTTTTGTGACATCTTCCTTACTTTATGACGGTACTACATAATGCTCCAGGCTTCTCCTAGAATCAGCCATAGCTCCAAGAACTCTTGCATACTCTTATTGGAGAATGGTAATAGAAATCAAGATCTGGATGCTATGTTTTTCCATCTTTTTATGTTTTCTTCAATTTCTTTCATGAGTGTTCTAGTTCCTCGAGTACAGATCCTTTATCTCTTTGGTTAGGTTTATTCCAAGATATCTTATGGGTTTTGGTGCTGTTATAATTAGAATTGATTCTCTAAATGCCCATTCTATTGTTTCATTTTTAGTGTATAAGAAAGCAACTGATGTCTGTACATTGATTTTGTATCCTGCCACATTACCAAATTGCTATATGAGTTCTAGTAATTTGGGGTGGAGCCTTTTGGGTTTTCCACAGAAAGTATCATGTCATCTGTGAAGAGAGAAAGTTTGACTTCTTTGCCAATTTGAATACCTTTTATTTCCTTTTGTTTTCTGATTGCTTTTGCTAGGAATTCTAGTACTATGTTGAACAGCAGTGCTGAGAGTGGGCATCCTTGTCATGTTCCTGTTGTGCTCCCCCTTCTCAATGGGAAGTAAGCTTTTCCCATTGAAAATTATATTTGCTGTGGGTTTTTCATAGATGGATTTTATGAAGTTGAGGAATGTTCCCCCTGTCCCTATACTTTGAAGACTTTTAATCAGGAAATGTTGTATTTTGTCAAATATTTTTCAGCATCATTTGAGAGGACCATGTGTTCTCTCTTCTCTTATTGATTGTTCTTTTACATTGATTGATTTGTGAATGCTGAACCACCCTTGCATCCCAGGGATAAATCCCTTTTAGTCATGGTGGATAAACTTTTTAATGTACTGTTGGATCCTATTAGTTAAGATCTTGTTGAGAATCTTGCATCCATATGCATCAGGAATATTGGTCTAAAATTCTCCTTTTGGGGGCACCTGGGTGGCTCAATGGGTTAAAGTCTCTGCCTTCAGCTCAGGTCATGATCCCAGGATCCTGGGATTGAGTCCTACATGGGGGGGGGGGTCTCTGCTCAGCAGGGAGCCTGCTTCCCCCACCCCCATCTGCCTCTCTGCCTACTTGTGATCTGTCTGTCAAATAAATAAAATCTTAAAAAAAAAAAAGACATTCTCCTTTTTGATGAAGTTTTTGCCTCGTTTGGGAATCAAGGTAATGCTGGCTTCCTAGAAAAAGTCTGATTCCGTGCTTACAGATTAGAAGAATAAACATTGTTAAAATGTCTGTGCTGCCCAGAGCAATCTATACTTTCATTGCCAACCTGATCAAAATACCAGTGGCATTTTTCAAAGAGTTGGAACAAACAATCCTAAAATTTGTATGGAACCAGAAAAGACCCTGAATTGCTAAGGAAATGTTGAAAAAGAAAAACAAAGCTGGGGGCATCATGTTGCCTGATTTCAAGCTTTATTACAAAGCTGTGATCACCAAGACAGCATGGTACTGGCACAAAAACAGACACATAGACCAGTGGAACAGAGTAAGAGCCCAGATATGGACCCTCAGCTCTATGGTCAAATAATCATTGACAAAGCAGTAAAAAATATCCAGTGGAAAAAAGACAGTCTCTTGCCTGTGTTCTCCTCAAGGATTTTGATGGATTCCTTTCGCACATTGAGGTCCTTCATCCATTTTGAGTCTATTTTCGTGTGTGGTGTAAGGAAATGGTCCAATTTCATTAAATGGTGCTGGGAAAATTGGACAGCTATGTGTAGAAGAATGAAACTTGACCATTCTCTTACACCATTCACAAAGATAAACGCAAAATGGATGAAAGACTTCAGTGTGAAACGGGAATCCTTCAAAATCCTGGAGAAGAACATAAGCAGTAACCTCTTTGACACTGGCCACAACAACTTCTTTCAATCACGTCTCCAAAGGCAAAGGAAGCAAAAGTAAAAAATGAACTTTTGGGACTTCATCACAATTTCTGCTTCTGCACAGCAAAGGAAACAGTCAGCAAAACAAAGAAGCAACCCACAGAATGGGAGAAGATATTCACAAATGGCACTACAGACAAAGGGCTGATATCTAAGTTCTATAAAGAACTTCTCAAACTCAACATCCAAAAAACAGATAAACATGTCAAAAAATGGACAGAAGACATGAGCAGATACTTCTTCAATGAAGACATACAAATGGCTAAAAGACACATGAAAAAATGTTCATCATCATTAGCCATCAGGGAAATTCAAATCAAAACCACATTGATACCACCTTATACCGGTTAGAATGGCAAAGATTAAGAAGGTAGGAAACAACAAATGTTGGAGAGGATGTGGAGAAAGGGGAACCTTGTTAAACTGTTGGTGGAAATGCAAGTTGGTGCAGCCAATTTGGAAAACAATGTGGAGGCTTCTCAAAAATTAAAAATAGAGCTACCCTATGACCTGGCAATTGCACTACTGGGTATTTTCCCTAAAGACACAGGTGTGGTGGAAAGAAGGACCATCTGTACCCCAATATTCATAGCAGCAATGGCCAAAATAACTTAACTGTGGAAAGAGCTGAGATGCCCTTCAACAGATGAATGGATAAAGAAGGTGTGGTCCATATATACACTGGAATATTATGCCTCCATCACAAAGGATGAATACCCAACTTTTTTATCAACATGGATGGGACTGGAGCAGATTATGCTGAGTGAAATAAGTCAAGCAGAGAGAGTCAATTATCATATGGTTTCACTTACTTGTGGAACATAAGGAATAATATGGAGAACATTAGGTGAAGGAAAGGAAAAGTGAATAGGGGGAAATAGGAGGGGAAAACAAACCAGAGAGACTGTGGACTCTGAGAAAAAACTGAGGGCTTTGGCGGAAGGGGGGGTTGATGAGTGAACCAGGTGGTGGGTATGAAGGAGGGCATGTATTGCATGGAGCACGGGGTGTGGTGCATAAACAATAAATCTTGGAACACTGCATCAAAAACTAATGATACATTTTAGTAACAACACAATAAATAAAAAATAGTCTCATGGGGGTGCCTGGGTGGCTCAGTTGGTTAAGTGTCTGCCTTCAGCTCAGGTCATGATCCCAGAGTCCTGGGATCGAGGGATCGAGTCTCACATTGGGCTCCCTGCTCAGTGGGGAGCCTGCTTTTCCTTCTGCTTGCTGTTCCCCCTGCTTGTACTCTCTCTTTTTTTCTGTGACAAATAAAGAAATAAAATCTTTAAAAAAAAAAATCTGATGCTAGGCGTGCTTACTACTGCTGAGCCCTTGCAACTGCCAGAGCAGAGAAACATCTGTGTGTACACTAACCCATGTATACACATAACTATAAATATTTCTGTATGTAACAGTCTGCATTAATGTTAAATTGAGCATGCATTCTTGCTGTCTCCGATTCTCTTCTATTACCACATGGATTATTCTAGCCCCCTCACTTTGCTAATCTGTAAAATCCCTCCCAACAGTAAGAAAGTTGGCTCTCACAATCTGCTGATATACATTTATTTAATTACTCAACTGAGGGATACTTATGCATCAGTATCATCATAGTTAAACCATATCCCCATGTGAAACAACAATGACTACAACATACTACTTGCAGGCAGTTTCTTTTGACATATAGGCTCCATTTATTTCCAAAGATACTTAGGCTAACCCCTCCTTTAGTGAGGTTGTTTCATACATTTTTAATAAGATTAGATACTCCTGTTACAATTGACATTCTTTCTTGGCATCCCCAAAATCCTAAATGATTTTTTTTAATTTGTATATGTTACAATCCACTCTTTATGTTGCAAATTTATGTAGGTTTTTTACAAACGTGTAATAGCACGTGTAATCCCACCATGCTTCATATATTCATTTTCCTGCCTTCCCAATCCCTGGTAACAACAATACTTTTGGGTGTCTCTAAATTTTTGCCTTTTTCATAATGTAATATAACTGTAATCACACAGTATCTGGCATTTCAGATTGGCTTTGTTCACTTAGCTATGTTCATTTAATATTCTTCCAAGTTTTTCCATGGTTTGGTAGCTCATTTCTTTTTTATCATTGAATGATATTCCTTTGCTAGGATGTACCGTGGTTTCTCTATTCTCCTAATGCAGAATATCAAGTTACTTCTCATTTTTGGACATTATTAGTAAAGTTTCTATAAACATTTGGGTGCAGGCTTTTATGTGGATGTCAGTTCTCAACTCAATTAGAAATATACCTAGGAACTCAACTGGTGGATCATAGAGTAGCTTTGTAAAAAACGACCAAACTTTTTTCCCCAAAGTGTACTGTTTTACATTCCCCCAGAAATGTCTTAGAGTTTCTGTTGCTCTAAATCCTTATCAGCAGTTAGTATTGTCACCTTTTTAAATTTTAGACATTCTAATAGGGTACGTGATGGATGACAAATGATGTTGAGTATCTTTTCTTGTGCTTATTTGTCACCTGTATATCTTCTTTGGTGAGATGTCTGCTCAAATCTTTTGCTAAATTTTTAATGGATTGTTTGTTTTCTTATTGCTGACTTTTACAGTTCTTTATGTATTTTGGATAGAAATCTTTTATCAGGGGCACCTGGGTGGCTCAGTTGGTTAAGCAACTGCCTTCAGCTCAGGTCATGATCCTGGAGTCCCAGAATCAAGTCCCGCATCGTGCTTCCAGCTCCACAGGGAGTCTGCTTCTCTCTCTGACCTTCTCTCCTCTCGTGTTCTCTCTTACTCGCGCTCTCTCTTAAATAAATAAATAGAATCTTAAAAAAAAAAGGAAGATTTTATCATATATGTTTTTGAAATACTGTTTTTCCTGTATATAATTTGTCTCTTCATCTTCTTCACAGAATTGTTCTCAGAGTAGAATTTTTTTTAATTTTAATAAAGGTGAATTCATCTTTCTTTGGGGGGGTGCCCATAGACTGCATGATCAATGCCAAACTCAAGGTTACTTACATTTGTTCCTATGTTATCTTCTAAAAGTTTAAAGTTTTGCATTTTACATTTGCATAATTTTGCATTTTGCCTTTGCATTTTACATGAACCATTTTGAGTTAATTATTGTGAAAGTTGTTATGGTCTGTGTCTATATTAATTTTTTAAAAATAGATGTCTGATTCTTCGGTGCCATTTGTTGAAAAGACTATCTACTCTCCCCTGAGTTGCCTTTGCTCTTTATCTGAGATAAATTAAATACATATGTGTGAGTCTACTTCCAGCTCTCTATTCTGTTTCACTGATCTATGTGTCTATTTTTCCACCCATAGTATGCTGCAGCTTTATAGGAACTCTTAAAGATGGGTAATGTCTATCTTTCAACTTTATACTTTTTTGTTACTATTGTATTGGATATTGTGGGTCTCTTGCCTTTCAATACAAACCTTAGACTCAATTTGTTAATATCCAGTAATATCTTGCATATAGAGGCTGAAAGTGAAGGGATAGAAAAAATATATTCCATACAAATGGTAACCAAAAGTGAGCAAGGGTGGATATACTTATATCAGATAAAATAGACTTTAAGCCAAAAATTCTCAAAGTTGACAATGAGAGCCATTATATATTGATAAAATACTCAATTCATCAGGAAGACATAACAATTATACATGCACCCAAAATGAGCACACCTAAACATATAGAGCAAACACTGACAGATTAAAGGGATAAATAAAAAGCAATACAAGAAGAGCAGGAGACTTCAGCACCCCACTTTCAACATAGAAAGAACATCCAGAGAGAAAACTAATAAGGAAATAGCAAACTTGAACAATGCTTAGACCAAATGGTTCTACATCTGGAACATTCCCACCCAACAGCAATATGATACACATTTTTCTTGAGAGTATATGAACATTCTTTAAGACAGATCACATGTTAGGTCACAAAACAAGTCTCAACAAATTTAAGAAGACTGAAATCATACCAAGTATTTTGATTGGAATTGACTTGAATCTGCATATCAACTTGGAAAGAATTGACATCTCAACATTGACTCTTAATCCATGAATGCAGAACATCTCTCCACTTGTCTAGATCTTTCCTGATCACTTCCATCATAATTTTATAGATTTCCACATTTAGATCCTGTACATATTTTGTTATAGTTATTTCCCAAGCACTTCATTCTTCTTATAAATGGTATTACAGTTTTAGTTAAAATTCTAAGTGGTTATTGCTAGTAATAAAGAAACCAATTGACTTTAGTGTACCAACTTTGTATATTGTGACCTTGCTCTAATTGCTTTTTAATTATAGCATCTTTTTTCCAATTCTTTGACACTTTTTGCATAAACAATCATGTAGTCTCTGAGCAAAGACAGTTTTATTTCTTCCTTCCGTATATGTATACATTTCCTGTTCTACTGCATTAACCAGGACTTCCAGAGTGGTGCGGTGTGAAATAGGAGTGATGAGGCAGGGGCATCCTTATTTTGCCCTTAATCTTAAGTGAAAAGTACCTAGTTTCTCCTAACTAATTATAATATTAGCTATAGATCTTTTATAGACATTCTTTATCAAGTTGAGAGGATTTCCCTCAAGTTTTTATATTTTTAAAATTATAAATTGTTATAGATTTTGTCAAACACATTTTTTGGCATCCCTTGATATGATGACATGACTTTTCTTCCTTACTCTGTTGAAGTGATGAATTACAACACTTGATTTTCAAATGTTAAATCAGCCTTGCATGCATGGAAATGATCTGTCTGGGTAATTGCTTTTTTTTTTTAATTATTAATTACTGATTCAGTTTCTTTAGTACTTTAGTCATAAACCTATTCAGATTATTTACTTCCCTTTGTATGAATTTTGGTAGTTTGTATCTCTCAAGTAGTTATTACAGTTTACCTAAGTTATCAAATGTGTGGACATAGAGCTATTCATAGTATTTCAAGCTTACATTTTTATAGCTGCATTTCTTCACTTTATTATAGTTTTTAAATTTTTATATTGGCAATAGCAACCATAATTATCCTTCACTCTCAAATGCTTACATGCTATGTACTTTTTTCTGCTTGCAGTTAGCTTTCATGTATGTATATATAGAAAATGGTTATTCTAGCCATACTAGTAGGCTATAACAAGAGATCTCTTTGGCTGTAACAAGAGATCAGGAATTCTGAAAATCTGTTGCCTTTAAACCAATTAGTATGAAGAAAGCAGGAGAAAAATCAATCAGCTTATATATTTAAAAAAAAAAATAGGGGCACCTGGGTGGCTCAGTGGGTTAAACCTCTGCCTTCAGCTCAGGTCTTGATCTCACGGTCCTGGGATCGAGCCCCACATCAGCCTCTGTGCTCAGCAGGGAGCCTGCTTCCCTCTCTCTCTGCCTATCTCTTTGCCTACTTGTGATCTCTGTCTGTCAAATAAATAAATAAAATTTTAAAAAAGAAAGAAATAAAGAAAAAATATGTAGACTTACCTTTGTGTTTGGTTGTCTCTAAATGCAGTGGGTGCAAACTGAATCCAGTGTCATCCCAAGAAAACAGACTCTTTGCTATTGATACCATCTTCATTACAGTTAGCATTTATTTAACCTTTGCAATATTTAACCTCATTGTCTTATTTAACCCTCAAAGCAACCCACTGAGATGAGTATTAATGTTCCTGCCCTTTCACAACTGAACAAAAAGAGGCTTCGTGGGGTTAAATATTTGCAGCTAGCAAGTGAAAAAGTCAAAATTTAAATCTAGGCCATCTGATCCATCATATAATGGAGTGTTTGATTAAGAGTTACAGAAGCCAATAAAATACCACGAAATCAAAATAAGATGTCTCTTTTAAACATAAGGAGTATGGCAAAGAAAAATAAAATCATACCATTTTCTCACTTAGGGACTTGAATGATAGAAGCTCTGTTTTGAAAAGTGCTTAACAATGGAAATAAATATTGTATCATTATGTGTAGGATGGAAAGAGTCCTGCCTATCAGCCGAGGAACTGTAATTGTCAAGTAGAGTAAGATACAATTGGGTCAATATAGTGAGGCTGGATTATACAGGACTTTGAAGTCCACATAGAGCTCAATCATGGTGTGATAGAAAAAAGAAAACTTTTGAGTGTTACTAAAGGAAATACTATAGGGTTCTGGGAGCACTGGGTCCCTGGGACAAGATAAGAACTAGTATTAAAAATAGCAAGAAAAGAAAAGTGCGCTTATATATAATATGTAGGGATTCATTCAGTAAACATTTATGACAGATCCTATGCTAGCAGTACACTGAGAAAAGGTGCCTTAAATACCAGTCTTGTTGTTAAGCAGCTTATTGCCCAATAGTAAGAAAAGGAAAATTAAAGATGGGGATTTTTATTTTTTAGGTCTTATGGAAATCTATTAATGTTTCAGAGAAAGTGCAAAAGAAGATATGAGCAATGTCAATAGGGTGATAGGAGTGACAATAATGAGAATGGCTATCCCCAAAGAGATGACACCCGAATTAAGGTGTTTGTTGGGACATGCTAAAGAAGTCAAAGAGGAATAGAGAAAACCCCAGGATTATCAAACCCACAGCAAAGGCTGGAAGCAAGGGGGACCATAATGTCGAACATCTATTGAGTGCTTAGTATATACCAGGCACTCAACAAAGAGTTATTTCTTCTAATTCTCAAACAACTCTTTAAGGTAAGTACTCTTGTGTTCATTTTGCAGATGAAGGGACTAGGCACAGAGAAGATAAATAATTTGCCCAAAGTCACACTAGTAATAAATGGAGAAGGTAAAACTTGTTTAACATAAACTGTGTGATGGCAGAGACTTACCAGTGGATTTTGCAGTCTCCATAGAAAATGGGGATCAAAGGTTAACTGAAGTACTAGAATCAAATCTAGAGTAAGTGTTCATACAGGAATGCATGTTGCAAAGTAGAGAGTCAAATCACAATCATCAATTAGAATTTAGGAGAATTAATTCAGAAAACAGAGAATAAGGCAAGATAATCTGAACATAAGTCAGCTAGGAAATACAGGCAGGAAGCTCTTTTCTATAAAACAGAATCAAAGAAGCTTCTCGTCCAAGAGTCCTAGTCTTGCTAACCCTGGTCACATTGGTGATAATTCCTCTTCTTACTATACCAGAGATATCCTGACTACATTTCACAATAAAAACTGGTTTCATCAACATTTAAATTTCAGTGTTGAAATAAGTATTAAATAATATTAATAAATGATTCTTAATAATTTATTAGGTATGATTATGATATTTTGAAATATGTATCTATTTTAAATGTCTGTTAGAAAAACTAATGTTTTAGAGGTGAAATGCCTTGATATCAAGTATTAGCTCTAAAATACTACAATAAGAGAGGGACAGACGATGGGGAAAGAGAAAGAGAGAGAGAGAAAGGAGTTTAGATGGGACAAGATGACTGGCAAAATTTTGAAGAGAAAGGAAGCCAGTTGATGGATAAGTGGGAATCCATTTTCTATTATTCTGTCTCTCTTTGTATGTGTTTGAAACTTTCTACGGTAAAAAGTCAAAAAAAAAAGAAGGTTCATTTTAAGATTTTATGTTTATTGTTGATGGAGTTGGGTAACTTTATCTCAAACAACAGCTATATGCTCAGTAGTCTCCAACTAGCAAGGTAACTTGAAATGAAGTCATATATTAAATATGTTTAAATATATTATTAAATTATTAAATATATTGAAGCTCATTAAGCACATCAAATATTGTAACCAAGAATACCCATTTTTTATCAAGACTAAAAAACAAAATATAATTACTTTTATGATATTTAAATATATTTGAGATCACATTATATAGCATTTTTGTATGAAGACTAAAAGGGACAAGAAAAAAATCTTGAAAAATATATCTTTCAAAAAGTCTGCTTCTAGTCTCAGGGGTGGGGTGGGGGGGACCAAAATAGAGAGAACATAATCTTTCCAATGCCTTAGTCCAAGGAAGTTTCTCTTCAAGCTTGTCTCTTAAAATTAATTCAGTTTTATTCTGAATTCTTATTCTTAAATTCTAATTCTTATTCTCATTCTTAAAAGGAAATCAGTTTTATTCTGAATTTTAACTCTATTCCTAAATTTTATCAGTCCTTACCCTTGGATCACTGATTGATGCCATTAAGTACTTATCTACTTACAGTTTTCTATTTGGGCCTCATTAGCATTGGGAGATCTGTCTGCTGCTTCTACATTTTAAAGTGCTGTCTTCATTTCTGTTGCTTTCCCTGAGGACCAGGGCTGACTCTTACTGGATTTTCTTCTAGCCAGGGTTCTGGGATAGGGAGTACCTGCAAAGAAGAAAAGTAGTTGAAAGAAATGTAACATGATTATGAGAGAGATGAGGAAATGAGATAAAGGGTGCCAAACTTTTTAAACAGAATCATTTGGGAGATCCAGTCAGTTGAAGTTAGTTCCCACCTATCCTACAAAGAAAGATAGATTGGAGTGTTCATAGAAAGATGGGTCCAAGGTTAACTGGATGTTATCAAAGTTTAGCAATGGACACTACTTCTGAACCTCCCACTTGAAGCCTTGGGCAGTTCTTAGCAAGGACAGAAACTAACAACAACATCAACAAAATCTAGTGTTGGGAGTGGATACTGGGGAACCTCCCCTCAGAGCTTGCCTATAGCAGCCCTCAGTCACAGCTATTACTATTGGCATAAGCTGAGTCAGCAGTATGTAAGGTACCATCATTCAGGTTGGGGAGGATAGAGGGAGGTATCCAAGCATGCCAAGCAGACAGGACTAGCACAGAAAGAAACTTGGAATTTAGAAATACAGGCTATGTACCAAGATCAATATCCAAGTGAACTTTTCAGACTGAGAATGCTATAAGGCTCAGTGAAGAGTTAGGGAAAATTAAGAGATCTGAGTGGTGGAGAAGCAAAAACAGGAGTGTTGGGGCCCAAAGACCTGGGTATAAAATCTGGTTATGTCACTTCTTGACCACAGAACTTTGTGGGAGTCACCTAACCACTCTGTAATGCAATACTTTTCCTTTTTTTTTTTTTTTTTTTTTTTTTAATGTGCAAGGTCTAGTAATAATTATACTATCAGGTATGAATAAAAGTAAATTGTCTACCATAGAGCCAAGCATATAAAGCTGGCTTTCAATCAATGGTAACCAACATCATTAGTCAGTATTCTCTAGGGAAGTTTTTTATTTCTAAATTGGTATATAGACATGTGACACTTCTGGGATAAGCAGTCCTAAAACCCAATGGTTTTTCAGCGCTTGCACTTTTTAAGTGTTTCCCAGATACTACTTTTGAGATCCTAGAAAATGCCTCTGAAAGAAGTGTTATTATCCCCTGGGTCAGGGATGAATTCCTGAGACTGGAGTCCAGCCCCCCAGCTGCCACTGGCTCACCAAATGGACCAGACATTATTCTCCCTAAAGGCAGCAGGAGTGGCACGACAAGCTCTACCACTTTTCTGAAGCCTTAATTTTCTCTTGTATGACCTAAGACTAATGACACCTGCCCTTCATGGTTTTTAACAGGATTGAATGAGTGGTGTCTGCAAAAGACACTGAAATGTATACTTTTCCACAACAATGTTCTCTTCTATCTCCTACTCCTGGGCCTCAGTTGCAGACACTGTAAAATGAAAAGAATAGATTTTGTAACTTTTAAGGTCTCTGCCAGCCTATAACTCAGTGGTTGCTAAAAATCTACTTATAGCAAAGGTGACCTTGTCATAAATAATGGTTTACTGCACAGAATGTCTGGCTGTTAATGTCTCCCTGTCTGTTTGTAATGCATTACTATTAAGCCTCACTATCATTTTTTCTTGTCTTGCCTTTTTTTATCCTCTGACATTTCATTAATATTCTTCACTTGGAGATATTTAATGTAAATCAAATTGCTCTCATTTGGCTTCCTACCAGGTTGAGGTGCAAATTTATTTATCCAACCATCATCCTAGTTTTATAAATACAGAACTTAGTAAATAGGCAGGACATGTTTACCCCTTTCAGTAATTTCACTAGCATGTTTCTCATATTAAAGTTCATTTGATAAACCAGTAAACAGCTGCCTTGTTCATCAGCCTTCAGCACCATTTCAATCTTTTCTTGAAACAGCTTTGAACTTTGCTTTTGATATTTGCCTAACTAGTCAATATGAGCTTCATTACCATTGGCAATTAACTGTAATTCCTTCCAACATGTATGGCCAAATCAGTGTGTGTGGTCAATCATCCAGCACTAATTAGAAGTATCTGCTGCTTCTGGGGGCCATAATCTGCCATTTTGGGTTAGTGATTAATTGTAGAAATTGTTGTTAGTTTTCTGATATGATTCAATATGATTTTATTTGCCTCACATCTCTTCTAGACAGGCTGTTGGGTTCACTGATAATTTGGATCCTGCCAAAATGGCCCAAGGCCTATCCTGAGGCTTTGCAATCATATCCTCTTTACTGTCACTGAATCCTGCAAGTCCACTGCTATTTGGAGCCCACAAAATAAGAGACAGTGCTTTTGAAGAGGTTACCATTGAGGGTCATTTTGGGAAAGGCCCAGGCTCTGTCATTTCCAATCATCCTGAACATATCCAGCAGTAGAGAGGGAATGATGTGGGAGGTACAGTGTGTATGTCCAGAGGCTTGGGAACTGAGGTAAGGATAAAGTTCCACATGCTCTGGTTATCAGAATATCATCTGTCCACCACTTTCCCTACTCCCACTCCCCAAATCCCATGCCACTAAAAAAGCATAATCATGAGACCTATGCTATACCCAGATTCTGTGCCAAATAAGGCAGTTTAGCTGATTATTTTCAGTTGGGATTTTCCTCAGAGCTATGCATATTTTCTTGGCCTTTTGAAATTCTGTAGGGAAGATGAGATGATGGCTCCTCAACTTTTCCCATGAAAACCCTGGGTCTGATATCCACAGCCCATGCAGGAGCAGATACAGATTTTATATCAAATAGGGCTTAATGGGTATCAATCTCATTAGAAGGAGAGCCTAGGAGACTTTAAGGCCATGTTTGAATAACAAACTTACTATTTTTATATTTGACCTGAAGATAAGAATATGCTTTTTCAACAAACTCCTGAGGACATGTTAAGATAGCTATTCCAGAGAGGTCACACTTTGAAAGACTTTCTCTCTGTAACATTATTATTCCCCCTCCTCATAGCCTTTCAACAGGAAGGATGCATGCATAGGGAATCACTAAGAGAGAATATAAGACTCCCCATTTTAAAATGAAGGTCTTCTTACAAGGTTATGTCCCAATAGACTCCTCATTGCAAGCTGAAAATATAATAAGTTGAAATGCATTTAATAGATCTAACCTACTGAATAACAATATTTAGTCTACCCTAAAAGGTATTGGGCAAAGCCATCTAACAAAAAGGCTATTTTGTAATAAAATATTGAATATCTCATGTAATTTATTGAATACTATAGTGAAAGTGAGAAGGAAAATGAATGTTCAGTTTCCAGAATGGTTTTAAGGGTTGCAGGTGGTTTACCCCCAAAATCACGTGGCTCCCTGGGAGCTGCAGCTCCCTGCCCCTGCCCCTGGCCACCATCACAAGAGGATCATCCTGAATATCACTGGCCCAGGAAAAGATCAAAATTCAAAATTAATAGTATAGTTTCTATTGAATATATATCACTGTTGAACTGTTGTAAAGTAAAAAAAAAAAATTGTAAGTCAAACCATCGTAAGTTGGGGACCATCTGTATGAGCTGTTCCTTGATTAGCTGGCAAATTAGAGAAGTTGGTATTACAGAGAGAATATTAGAAGAGAAATTAGAAGCCTGTTTCCAGATTTGCTTCTACTTTCTGGATTTTTCTTCTGCAGTCATTAAGATTTCTAACTCCTTTAGTTTCCTCCTCTGGGAAATAAGGATTTTAATAATATATTTCTTGCTTATTTCATTAAATTGTTGTGAGGACCAAATGAGATAATGGTTATGAAGGTGTTTTGTGAGGATTATGCAAATGTAAATAATTATTATTATACCTTGTCTAGAATTAGAAATAATTAGAGATTGAACTCCATGACCGTCTAGATCTTACACAGCTCTAATTCCTATTATTAGGGAAGGGGTCACAGAAATGTCATTCAGTGCTATGCTTTACAGCTATTTAAGAGTCTATAAATATCTGAAGCACAGCCTAACCTTCCTTTCACTATACAATAGCTGATCATGCTAATCAGAGATGGTAATGTGGGTGGTTTTGATGATATTCTTTCACTAAGATGGGCCACTTCATATCATTTTAATGTGTTGGCATTCATAACAGGTGTATGCTTCTGTGGGCACTTGTATCAATTTCTCTGCCTTGATTAATCCTCACAGCTGGAACTGTCTCCTCCATGAAATCTTGTCTTAACTCTCCTGTCCAGACACACCACCACAAGTATAAGGGGCCAGTCCCTCCCAGGTGCATCCATTATTCATAACTGAAGCACAACCTCACTAGAACTTGGATCCTTCAAGGGTGTAGATCATGTCTTGATCATGACCTATTCCCTGCATGTATGCATGGCTCATTGGAGACACTCCATAAAGAGTGGATGCGTGGATGTAAGAATGAATGAAAGAGCCCCATCTATCACTTCAGTGTTGTCCAGCTCTTGAGATATTTCCTGGAAGATGCAGTAGAAATGGCAAGACTCTCAGCCCCACGAAAAGTTTAGTCTGAAATCTAATCACTAGATCTAATCTGGTTGTGTAGTTATGTGCTACTCTGTCTACCAAAGAGAGGGTCTTGAAAGTTTCCAATTTGTAACATTCCCTTTTCCTCTCCTGTTCTGGCCCAGCTGTAGAAATGAAATTTTTCTCCAATTCTCTGCTTTGTAATCAGCCTGACTACCTGCCTGCTATTCCAGACCACTGATCTGGTGGTCACCTACTTTGGACTAGCCCTATTTCTAGACTTAGACAGTAATTCTTTTTATCATATGTATACTTCAATCACCTACCATCTCATCAACAGAGGTTGCTACCTAATTTCCTAATTCTTGGTCTTCCTTCTAGATTTGACTAGTTAACTACCTCAGGTATATTCATTCTCCCATCTTGCATTCATGGTATACACTCCTAATCAGTTACAGCAATGAGCATAGTTAAGACAGCACAGAGGAAAATACTACCAATAGACCATATCTGGAGCATGATTAAACCATCTTCTGTTATATCTCTAATTGCTCTACTATCCTTGCTAGAGCCCATGCAGCCAGATTATCATCCTCCAACCTCCCCCTTGCAAACAAGCTCTGCCTTCTGGTTCCATGATGCTGAGTCCTTACATGCCTTGTGCATTTACTGTTCTTGGATAGAGAAATGAGAATGACAGAAGAGAAAAAAATTCCTTCTCATTCTCACCATACCTTATTTGATGATTTTTTTTCTATTATTTTGGTTAAAAACATGGATTCTGGAGCCAGACTGCTGAGGTTCTGATCCTAACTGTGTCACCTACTGGTGGAATGACTTGGGCAAGTCATCTAAGCTCTTGGTGTCTCAATTTCCTCATCTTTAAAGGAATATGATAATACTGCCTACCTAGAGCATTATTGTGAAAATTGAGTTGAAATAGTTGTAACATTCAGAATAGTTCCCGGCTGCATTCTGCCCCAATATTCTCAAAAAATATATAAATATATGCTTCTCCAAGATCTATGTAATGATATTAAGAATATTAATTGAAAAGTATCCATGAGTCAATAATAGATAACAAATATAAATAATGGAAGTAAATGACTAAATATACGTAAGTGAGGGTGGGTGTGGGAAGCTATTCCTCATGGTAGAATTCAATTAGTGAGTGGAAAAGAGTGATGAAAATAGGAAAAACAATTTGGTGAACATCATAGCAACAATTGTATCAGGCAATATCATCAGTGGATGCTAAAATTAATGTGTTAAAATAATGATAAATAAGATATTTTCATATTCTGGAAGTATCTCTCTATACTGCACTTAGCTATTACAAAGAGAAAAATAGTAACCGGATATTAGAGAGATCTGACAAATAACCAAGTGATCAAAATGAATACCAGTGGTAATGAGACATATTAATATCACATGCCTGTTGATATGATTTCTTGAAAAGGCTCAAAAAAAGATGTTTTTTTCTTACCAAAAATGCATGATCCAAGTTTAATAAATAACAAACATAAACAAACCCAAATTAAGCAATAATCTACAAAATAACTCCCAGTATTCTTCAAAAGTAAAGCAGTCATCAAAAACAAAGGCAGACTGAAGATCTGTGCTAAATTGAAGAAAATGTAAAGTGACTAACAACAAAATGATCCCAGACTGAGTCCTCATCTAGAGAAAATACATTAGTGGAGAAATGGACAAAATTTAACAAAACTTAGAAGACCAGTTATCAGTTTAGAGTTAAGGTCAAATCCCTGGTCTTGAAAATTGTACTTGGTTTTGTAATATGTTAATGTTTAGGGAATTGGTAAAAAACTACATGAGAATTATTTGTACAAGTAGTGGAATTTTCGTAAATCTGAGCCTATTGATCATATGCCAAGAATACTAGTTGTATTTCTCTGATGATTATATAAAGCAAAACTAGGGTATGCTCAAGGATCCTACAGTCTAGTAAAAGGTATAAAATGAAAATGTAAAAAGTACTAAATGCTATGACATATTTAACTGTATTTCCATGCAGAAGTTGGAAATAGAGAAATCCCTTAAGTATAAAAAAAATCTCATGAGCAAGGCAACATTTCAGATGCACCTCGAAGGACATTTGGAATCAGAACATGTAAAGATAGGGGAGAGAAGGGAAATGTGGGTAAAGGAATGGCACAACAAAGAGCCAAGAGCAGGTAATTTCAGGGATAGGTTCATCATGGAGCATGGAGTATTTGCAGGAGTGCTGCTGGAGGTAGGTATTGAAGAGGTCTTGAATGCAATTGCAAAATGTACTGATTTCATCCAGTAGTCATTAGGAGCCATGGAAGGATTTTTTTTTTTTTTTTTGGACAAGGTAAAGTCAAGATCAGTCAGCAAAGAGGTATAAGGGTGAGGTGAAGGTGAGAATCAGGGTATAAACTTTTGGCTACTTTATATTATTTAAACCCTCAGTAGTCAGAGAAGGAACGAGTCTGCAGCTATGGGCATTGTTTCCATACAATGCTCATACATTGTTAGTCACCCTACAATACATCATTAGTTTTTGGTGTAATGTTCCAAGATTCACTGTTTACATATAACACCTAATACTCCATGCAATACGTACCCTCCTTAATACCCATCACCGAGCCAACCCATCCCTCCACTCCCCTCCCTTCTAAAACCCTCAGTTTGTTTCTCGGAGTCCACAGTCTCTCATGGTTCTTCTTTCGCTCTGATTTCTCGTCGTTCACTTTTCCTTTCCTTCTCCTAATGTGAGTGAAATAAGTCAAGCCAAGAAAGTCAATTATCATATGGTTTCACTTAGTTGTGAAACATAAGAAATAACATGGAGGATAAGAAAATTGTTTTCGAAACTATGAAATAATTGTTCATGTTTAAATAAACCAATAAAGAATTGTGAACTCAGACATCTTCACATTCACAAGGGCAGGTAGTGAACAACCAGATCACTAAGACATTTGCTACCCTGTTCCAAACAATAGATGGGGCAGTTTTAAAGGAAGGCTTGGAAGTGGATGAATCTTTTATTTTAATGCACATTTAAGGAAGGCAACTTGTCAAGTGCAATTCAGGAACTGGAAAACACCATTTTACTAAGGTTCTGACCATTAATTTCTCCATACCATTTCTTAAATATCCATATATTGCACAAATGTTAAGACATAATATTTAGGTTACCAGCTTTGCGTTACATAATAAATCTTTTTATACTCTATTCTGGCATGTTTCATATTCAGAAGAGATTTTATAACTATGCTAAAGTACAAATAATAAAATAACACTATAAAATACAGAAACAGGAGTTTAAACATTTCAAAAATGCCCTGTGATTTCAAATGTTAGTAATAGCTCAAAATGTTTGGCTTGAAAACTATTCTCTGAATAACTGAATTTTAAAAAATCTATTTTCACTAGCTAAAACTTTCTAACTTTCTTCATTCTGGTTTATTCATCTTAATATACATGTTTCAAAAACATGGTAATTATCAATTTTCTATCCCAGCTTTTAAAATCACTTTAAATTTTTCTGTGTTGCATGTAATTTTCTTTTAATTGAGAGCAAAATATGTCGTGGCTGGTGCGACAAATCAACCAGGAATGTGAGGGGAAGAGGATGAAGAAAAGAATTCGAGAAGCAAAGAGATGGAGGCAGGAGGAGCACTGAGGAGGATGTCCAACAGTGCTAAGTTTATTCAAAGCATTAAGGCCATATATATAGTGATAATAGGAGAAGCAATACATCTGTGTCTAGTTAAACAACCATGAGTTCCCATAATAAGTTTCACATTTAACTATAAGCAGACCTCGTGATGTCAAATGGCTGATGCCAGTACAAATTGTTCTGTATTGATACAGCAAACCTGAAAGTAATTTATGGGCTGTACTAGGGCAGCAAGGACGAGCAACGAACTTTTGACCCTAACTGAATTGTTCTCATTTGTTTAGCAAGCATGTGGGAAGTCACGTAGGCGAGCGCACAACACATAGCACAGACCCTTTCTCAGTGCTACTCAACTTTTCCCATCCTAAACCTTTTGTTAGGTTATTCGGACTTTAAAGGAGGCACAAGTCAGGGCTGGTTTGGTCCTCGTCTCAAGCCTTATTGCGGCCTCCCACAAAAATGTTACATCATGTGGCTAAACATACCTACCTTAATCATTCTATCACTGGAAATTTAGGTTATTTTTACTAATTTTTATAAACAATGCTAGAACAAATGCTCTTGTGCATGTAAATAGTTTTTATTTCACCATAACAATATTCCTTGTTTTTGCACCACACCCAGTGCCCCATGCAATCCATGCCCTCTCTAATACCCACCACCTGGTTCCCCCAACTTCCCAAACCCCTGCCACTTCAAACCCCTCAGATTGTTTTTCAGAGTCCATAGTCTCTCATGGTTCACTTCCCCTTCCATTTCCCCCAACTCCCTCCTAACTCCCCTTGTCCTCCAAGTTATTTGTTATGCTCCACAAATAAGTGAAACCATATGAAAATTGACTCTCTCTGCTTGACTTATTTCACTCAGCATAATCTCTTCCAGTCCCATCCATGTTGCTACAAAAGTTGGGTATTCATCCTTTCTGATGGAGGCATAATACTTCATAGTGTATATGGACCACATCTTCCTTATCCATTTGTCCGGTGAAGGGCATCTTGGTTCTTTCCACAGTTTGGCGACCATGGCCATTGCTGCTATGAACATTGGGGTATAGATGGCCCTTCTTTTAATTATACCTGTATCTTTGGGATAAATACCCAGTAGTGCAATTGCAGGGTCATAGGGAAGCTCTATTTTTAATTTCTTGAGGAATCTCCACACTGTTCTCCAAAGTGGCTGCACTAACTTGCATTCCCACCAACAGTGTAAGAAGAATTCTCCACATCCCCTCCAACACATGTTGTTTCCTGTCTTGCTAATTTTGGACATTATAACTGATGTAAGGTGATATCTCAATGTGGTTTTAATTTGAATCTCCCTGATGGCTAGTAATGATGAATATTTTTTCATATGTTTGGTAGCCATTTTTATGTCTTCATTGGAGAAGTGTCTGCTCATATCTTCTGCCCATTTTTTGATATGATTATCTGTTTTGTGTGTGTTGAGTTTGAGAAGTTCTTTATAGATCCTGGATATCAACCTTTTGTCTGTACTATCATTTGCAAATATCTTCTCCCATTCCATGGGTTGCCTCTTTGTTTTCTTGACTGTTTCCTTTGCTGTGTAGAAGCTTTTGATCTTGACGAAGTCCCAAATGTTCATTTTCACTTTTGTTTCGTTTGCCTTTGGAGACATATCTTGAAAGAAGTCTGTGGCTGATATCGAAGAGGTTGCTGCCTATGTTCTCCTCTAGGATTCTGATGGATTCCTGTTTCACATTGAGGTCTTTTATCCATTTTGAGTTTATCTTTGTGTGTGGTGTAAGAGAATGGTCGAGTTTCATTCTTCTACGTATAGCTGTCCAGTTTTCCCAGCACGATTTATTGAAGAGACTGTCTTTTTTCCACTGGATATTTTTTCCTGTTTTGTTGAATATTGTTTGACCGTAGAGTTGAGGGTCCATATCTGGGCTTTCTACTCTGTTCCACTGGTCTATGTGTCTGTTTTTATGCCAGTACCATGCTGTCTTGGTGATCATAGCTTTGTAGTAAAGCTTGAAATCAGGTAATGTAATGCCCCCAGTTTTATTTTTGTTTTTCAACATTTCCTTAGTGATTCGGGGTCTCTTCTGATTCCATACAAATTTCTGGATTATTTGCTCCAGCTCTTTGAAAAATACCGGTGGAATTTTGATCAGAATGGCATTAAAAGTATAGATTGCTCTAGGCAGTATAGACATCTTAACAATATTTATTCTTCTGATCCAAGAGCATGGAATGGTCTTCCATCTTTTTGTGTCTTCTTCAGTTTCTTTCATGAGTGTTCTGTAGTTCCTCGAGTACAGATCCTTTACCTAGGTTTATTCCCAGGTATCTCATGGTTCTTGGTGCTATAATAAATGAAATCGATTCTCTAATTTCCCTTTCTGTATTTTCATTGTTAGTGTATAAGAAAGCCACTGATTTCTGCACATTGACTTTATATCCTGCCACATTACTGAATTGCTGTATGAGTTCTAGTAGTTGGAGTTGGTGGAGTCTTTGGGTTTTCCATATAAAGAATCATGTCATCTATGAAGAGAGAGTGTTTGACTTCTTCATTGCCAATTTGGGTACCTTTTATTTCTCTTTGTTGTCTGATTGCTGTTTCTAGGACTTCTAATACTATGCTGAACAAGAGTGGTGAGAGTGGGCATTCTTGCTGTGTTGCTGATCTCAACAGGAAGGCTGCAAGCTTTTTCCGATTAAGGATGATATTTGCTGTGGGTCTTTCATAGATAGATTTGATGAAGTTCAGGAGTCTTCCCTCTATCCCTATACTTTGAATCATTTTCATCAAGAACAGATGCTGAATTTTGTCAAATACTTTTTCTGCATCAATTGAGAGGACCATGTGATTCTTCTCTCTTCTCATATTAATTTGTTCTCTCACATTGATTGATTTGTGAATGTTGAACCATCCTTGTAGCCTAGGAATGAATCCAAATGTGCTGTTGGATCCTGTTTGCTAGGATCTTGTTGAGAATCTTAGCATCCATATTCATCAGTGATATTGGTCTGAAATTCTCCTTTTTGGTAGGGTCTTTGCCTGGTTTGGGGATCAGGGTAATGCTGGCTTCATAGAAAGAGTCTGGAAGTTTTCCTTCTGCTTCAATTTTTTGAAACAGCTTCAGGAGAATAGGTGTTATTTCTTCTTTGAAAGTTTGGTAGAATTCCCCAGGGAATCCATCATCAGAAGTTATTATCAACAGTTATATGCCAATAAGCTAAGCAACCTAGATGAAATGGATGCATTCTTGGAAAACTATAAATTCCCCAAATTGAAGCAGGAAGAAATTGACAACCTGAATAAACCGATATCTATTAACCAGATTGAAGCAGTGATCAAAACCTCCCAAAAAATGTTTTTTCTAAATAAAAAAAAAAATTTAGAAGCACTCACTTCTAAAGCTATATTCTAGTTCCTAAAAACAAAGTTAGTTTACTTAACTGATCAAAAAAACATGTGGCATTTTTGTCATTGGCTTTTCAATATTGATAATTAATATTGTTCATGTTGGTTGAAATTACTGAAAGTGAATACATTTATTCTGAAGTCCAGAGATTTAAAGGAAATCTTACAAAGACACATAGTATATTCATAAGAAGACAGGAAAGTCAACTAACATTCCCATTTTTTGTATAACCTTTCTTTCAAAACATTCAGATGCCTAACATGACCACACTCACCACTGCAGTCTCTCAGCTTCTCAGATGAGTAAGACCTAGTCTTGGTTCTCAAAAAAGGTTACTTTCTACAGAGAAAAATGGATAAGAACATTGATTTTTTTTTTCAGTGATAATGGGTTCTACTGGAAGGGCACACCCAAGTATCATTTACTAATAATTATTAATATCTATTTGAGTATTTGGTATTAAATTCTTTTAAAAATTTATTTATTTGACAGAGAGAGAGAGAGAGACAGAGAGATAAAGAGAGCCCAAGCAGAGGGAGCATATTAGAGGGAAAAACAGACTCCTGGCTGAGCAGGAAGGCCAATGTGGGGCTTGTTCCCAAGACTCTGGGATCATGACCTGAGCTGAAGGCAGATGCTTAACTGACTGAGCTGCCCAGGCACCCCTGGTATTAGATTCTTAATGTGTGATTTTAATTCTCAAAATAATCTTATGAGATATAAGTAAAAATATCTCCATTTAATAGGTGAAGAGTCCAAAAATTAGAAAAAGCAAGTTAATTGCCAAAGGGCACATCATAGTCAAGATTAAAATCTAAGATCTTGAGGCTTGCTGGAGGGGAGGTGAGAGGGGAATGGGATAATTGGGGGATGGGCATTAAGGAGAGCATGTGATATGATGACCACTGGGTGTTATACACAACTGATAAATTATTGAACACTACATCTAAAATTAATGATTACTATATGTTGGCTCATTGAATTCAAATTAAAAAAATAATAATAAAATAAAATAAAATCTAAGCCCATAACTCCAGATTCCCTTCTGGTATTGAAAAACCAGTATTATTGCTTTTTCTTTTAATGGAGATATTTGTTTCAGATGTACAACATAACGATTCAATATTTGTATACATTGTGAAATGATCACAATAAATCTAATTAACATCTGTCACCTTACATAGTTAGAAAATATTTGTTTTCCTTGTGATAAGAATTTCTGAGATGTAGTCTTTTAGCAACAATGAAATATGCCATACAGTATTATTAAATATAGTAACCATGCTGTACATTATAGCCCCATGACTTATTTTCTATAGCTGAAAATTTATACCTTGTGACCCCCTTGCCTCTGGCAACCACCAATCTGTTCTCTGTGTCTATGAGCTTTATTGGAGACACCAACACTAATGACCAGATTTTTATAACTCCCCAAATAAACTTGATAGTATAGATTTCTAATTCCCCGAAGTCTCAGACTCAGGGAAAGTAATCCATTACATTTGTCCTGTGCACTTTTAAAAATTGGAGGATGTTTTCCCTTGCCTAGCCTTGCATTGCTCAGTTGATGTGTTAACCATATTAATGCTATGGCACATAAAGAAAAACAGTAAAGTTGGCATGACAAAATGCATACATGGATGGCTGGAAGTCTCTGGCTCATGCCTGGCTGAGGGCTGAAAGGATGAGTATTCTCAAGACAAGCCAACCAGCATCCCTTATCATTTTCACTTCTGAAAGTGCTATTATTAATTATACCAGGAGAACAGGCTTAAATCCAGCTATTCTGGGCAAACCAGTACTGTGGAGACACTAATTATGGAACACCCATTGTTAACAGTATAGATAGTAAGCCTGGTCTATATTGTTATTAGTCTAAGGAAAATACAAAAATTTCAATGAAAATGCTCCTATTTTTTAAAAGCAAATGTGAGAAATTCTCAATGCATTAAAACCACTGTCTTTGGGTAGCCCATTTGTAAACAGTTCCATTTATTTGATAGGTTCATGGACATGGTAACTGTGCAGTTTAGGGATTATGTAATTACTGCTCCCATTTATAAAGTTCTCAAATATAACTTGATAACTTTTTTACTATTTAAATTCTAGATAGTTAACATACAGTGCAATGTTGGTTTCTATAGTAGAATTCAGTGATTCTTCCCTTACACACACCACCCAGAGCTCATCACAAGTGCCCTCCTTAATACCCATTACCCATCTAGCCCATCCCCCACCCACCTCCCTCTATCAGCCCCCAGTTTGTTCTCTACCATTAAGAGTCTCTTATGGCCTGTTTCCAATATTTCAAAATATTTTAATTTCACTTAGTCTTTTAAAAATCTGTTAAAAAGGAATGTGTACCTTGTAGTATAGCTAGATGTGAATGAAGTTTACAGTGTAAAATCCTGACAAGGTGCCCCTCCCCACCTTTTTTTACTTCACTTGTACAATATGTAATTTTATTTTTTTATTATGTTATGTTAGTCACCATACAGTACTTTATTAGTTTTTGATATAGTGTTCCATGATTCATTATTTGCATATAACACCCAGCACTCATTACAACAAAGTGTCCTTCTTAATACCCATCACCAAGCTACCCCATCCCCAACAACTCTCCCCTCTGAAACCCTCAGATAGTCCCTCCCCATCTTTTATTTTGCATAGAGCTGGAGGATAAAACACCAAAAGATGTTCTGTAAAAACATGTCATGTAGCTAGCCAGCTGTTGAACCCCTCAGTGCCAGTGGATCAGTGCAGAAGACCACCACATATGGAATGAAAAATCAGTAACTCTTGCGCTACCACTTACAGGTATTATAAGCTCTCTGAGTCTTAGTGTTCTACATGGGAAAAAAGAAAAGATGTGAAAGAACACAACACATAAAAGACATTTAATACATGTCCCATGCCCCTACATTTCATTAATTTTCATCAACATTTAAGACTTTGTTGACTACTTCCTAGATGTAAGGCATGGAGAGAAAGATGTTTTCCCAGAGACAGAGACACTGTCCCTGACATCGGCTTAGTTCTGGGGGATGGACAGGCAAGATCTATTCAGCTCTTCACTCTGCCTGTAAAACTGTGGAGACCTAGATGCATACCCTAATGACATTGTACCTTTGGAGAGAACCACCAGCTGTGAAATCTGTGTCTGTACAAATGGGGCAACACTTGATGAGAATTGGCTCCTCTCTGCTGGCATGAAATCTTTTCAAGACGTGAACTGAAAGTTGCAAGTTCATATCCAGGCTTAATATTGGGGATTCACATTCTCTCTTTTCCTCTAGGGGCCTTCCTTTTTTTTTTTTTTTTTTTCCTAATCCTGACTCCCATAATTAATTTACATAGGTAGCTTCAAGGTCCAGAATTTAATTTCATCTACCCAGTGTATCTCTTTTCTGGATAAATAGACTGATTTGGAGGCTAGATGACAAGGCTGCACAGCTGCCACCCTGGGACAGGGGCCAGAGGTAGGCCAGCACTTGGCTAAACTGTGCTGCCTCATTCTCCACATATTGGTGATTAAAAAAAAAAAAAATCCATCCCTGGTGAAATGGCTACTGATCCAATGAAAGGAGCACTTTCATTTTGTCATGGTGGATTATATAGTTGCCATGCAAGATTTAACCACAGAGAATCAGCAAATTCTGCTGGTTCCCGATCCATTCTTATTCTGCAGAGAAACGTGCCTAGGCTGGCCAATTGAAGGCACCATGGAAAATGCTAGCAAAGCAGGACCCTGTCCTCCTCAACATTCACATAATTGTAAGAAAGTTGGAAAGAGAGGCAGGGAACATCAACTCCCCTAGGTAATAACAGAGGTTTATTGGTTGAGGAAATAGCCTTGTTAGAAAGGGGGTCCCCAGAGTCCTACTGCTGGAATCAGCCTATTCTGTCTCTAAGCTGACTCGGCCCTGTTCTTTTAGCTTCTTGCTAAATGTCAGGGACATCAGAACTTATATTTCTTTACCTGTGTAGGGTTTGGTAGGCATAAGATCAATTTGCATGTGAAAAGTTAATCTGTGAGGTCAAAAAGAAAGTAAATTTCATATTATTACTTGGAATGTGTGGGTTTTAGGGAAGATTTTTTTAGTTTAATTCACTGCTTTTCTGTGTACTTCATGTGGGCCTTATTTCTCATGAAATGTTAGAACTGGAAGGATCTTTAAAAATCGTAGCTTTCAGTCCCTTTGAGGTTAAGAGAGGTGAACAGGGGTTTCAAAGGATATAAACTGAGTGACCACCATTGACTGTCTAAATCAGTCCAAGTCTGTGAGTGCCAAAGAGCATTACATGTATAGAGGGAGATACCACAGGAAATGAGGCCCTATGATTACTCTAGACATAAAAATAAATACTGATTTTTTTTGGATTTGACTGTCGGACAGTTGTATGAGTGCACTCCCTTCATGACTGTGGGGGACAGCTGTAGCTGGATGTTATGGTGTCAGTAGTATGGAGAAGGGTATTGCCCGAGTCAGTGTCATCAGACACTCTGGCATTTGACATTATCACACCACAGATTTGAGAACAGTGTGAAAACTGATGAGCTGTTTTCAAGTTATAAACTAGTGGAAAGCCAGAAGCACACATACACTGGTGTTCATGGAGTGTGAAGCTATGGTACAAGGTACCCTTAGGCACTGTCTCCATAGCCATGATATCAGGTGTGGGGGCAGCAGACATATTCCAGACCCAATTTACCCCTCAAAGGGAAAGAGGCCCCAACCTACTTCCAGATGCTCCTTGGCTCAGGGTCTCGAGGACTAAGCTCACTCCTTGCCAGGCTGTTATTATAGACTGCTGTGTGGAAACAGAACTGGCAGAGATGAAGAGAGACAGGTAGGAAGTGACACAGAATGAAATAAACATTTTACTGGTGTGAAACCAAGCAACAAGTTAATGGGCACAGAATATGTTTGTCCTGGCAACTACTTTTATTTCATTTTTCTGGCAAAATGGAATCTTGATGAAACTACATTTTTAGATGAAGTTTACTGACCACAGAGTGCCAGGGAAGCTGAGAGATTTCATTGCACTGTTAAAGTAACAGTTATCTTTGGGGAAGTGAAGAAAAAGCCCATAAGATAAGAGTGAGAATGTGGTAAATACCAACATTAAAAAAATAATAATATATTTCATGGTGCACCTGGCCAGCTCAGTCAGAAGAGGATGTGACTCTTAATCTTGGGGTTGTGTGTTCAAGCCCCACATTAGTGTAGAGATTACTAAAAAAATAAAATAAAGCTTAAAAAATTAATATATTTCTTGGTGTTATATAATGAGAGGATTTCATTTAGAGTGAGTAACTCAAGTGTTATAAAAGCAGTGATAGCTTAAAATATTTTTACTTTGAATGTGCACATCAAATGTAAAATCTCAGTGAGACCAGTAAGTTACAGAACTCACTTATTTTAATATATAATTACCTGATTAAATGGTACTTCAGTGAACCTAGAACCCATCTAGATGTCTCTCGCTAGTCATCTGTTACAGCCATCTGGTAACCGAGCAGTGTTAATTCCAGCTCTGGAATCTACTTCGAATTTGCCCTATACATTGTCACTCACAGACCCCTTAAAAATGCATAACTGGTGCCTTTACTTAGCACCTTTTGTACTAGGTATTGCCTTTTGTAAAATAATAATAATAATTAATAATAATACATGACACTTTCACGTTGGGGCCAGAAAAAATATGATCTAGATATTCTGAAACTAAAAACAAATTCAACTTGTTGAGAAGGACAACTCCTGGAGACTTTTATTTTACAAAGGAAATTAGAAAATAGGACTATTAGGGTCAACTTATGCTGTAATGTAGTGTTTCTTGAATATGAGTCACAAGTGTTTCATATTTCAGAAGTAATTTTTCATATCCATGTACTACCTATACTAGTTTCCTTGTAATTTCTGAATAAAATCAGTTCCATAATGAAATTAGTTTACTTAGAGGGAAATTTTGCTTTACTTCTATAAATGGAAAATTAGAGTAATTTTAATAAATATAAATTAGCCGTAAAAATACATGAGTATTGAAATAAAACTATTCACCAGTGAGTAAAATCATCCTGTAGATTCCCAGTGGCCCTCACACTACGTTTTGGTAAATACCACTTACCCAACCCTCTTAGAAACCCACCTTAGCAGGCAGGCATCAGGAGACTCACTGATTTAGAAAGCGTGGGAAACTGTTACTGTAAGGGTGGGATTGACCACAGACACTCCTTTCCCCCCACTTTTCTTCCACTATTGCATTTTGTTCTTATGGAAGCCTATTGCCTTTTCCAAAGCTTACTAATAACCTTGAGCTTTCCCGGAACCATAAACATTTGCAAGAATAAAATCTGCTCAGGTTCCTGAGAAATTTCTCTGCTATTATGTAACATAGACAAGCAGAGAAAACATCTGCAGTCCTGTGGGGTCAACTCCCAGAAATCTTAACATTGAACCACAAAAGCCTTGCTATTTCTAGCTTTTCAATTTTCACTTGTTAATGTGTCTCCAACTACCATAGCATAAATAGCAGCATTGCTTATTTTCGTGGAATTAAAGAAGTAAGAAATTTGTTGAGCTCTCAAGGTATGCCATATCAAGACATCCCCTACCTCCCAAGGTGATTACATTACAAACAGAGAGGATTCAGAGCCAGAAAATCTGGGTTCTGACCCTCACATTGCATGGTCTGAGGAAAGGATTTGATTTCACTGTATCTCGTCTTCTCTCTTGTCATTTGTGTGTGTGTATGTGTGTGTGTTATTCTTCATCTCAAAGTGTATATTTCTCATCAGGCTTCCCAGAACCTTCCATCACAGATGGAAAATATATATGCCTTAAGTATTCAATGACAGACTTTAATTTATAGTAATTACATTTAAGATACTGTTCCAGATGCTGGGGAGACACACCTAAGCAGAATGTGGTTCCTACTTTCAAAAAACTTATAACGAAGCAAATGAGCAAACACCCAGAGAAACAGCACACTATAATACAAAGAATTGTTTGGTCCTATAAAAAGTAAAATTTTTTTCATCTGTCATTATATCCATTATTGCTAAGTAGTTTCATTGGGCTATCCCTATGAAATCTACTTAGCAGAACTAATACATTGTAGTGAAATTAAAGTGTTAAGGAAATTCAGGGGAAAAAAGTAGAAAATACACTTAAGTCACCACAGCTTTGAAAGGATCCTTTGACAAAGCTCCCCGTTTAAGGCCTCTATGATGCCACCCAGTTCTGGAAAAGTATAGCCTCCCAGTGTCTCTGGGGCAGACTGAGTTCTATCTGCTTAGACACAGAGAGATGTGCAGGGACAGTCAAGGGGATACAGTGGGACTTTGTGTTCTGAGGCTGACAAGTTGTATGTGAGGAGGATTACTGTGGACCGTTAATCAGAGATCGCTTCATCTTTTTCTACATATTCTCTCCCATTCTAAATATTTTTCTCTTTCAATAATAGTGTCTCAATAGCAGGAAAGGGAACTTTGGTGTCAGATATTTCTTTTTTTTTTTTTTTTTAAGATTTTATTTACTCATTTGAGAGAGTGAGCAAGAGAGAGAGCCCAAGGTTGGGGGCTGGGGACAGGGAGAAGAGAGGCAGAAGGAGACTCAGACTACCCTGAGCAGGGAGCCTGATGCAGGACTCCATCCCAGGACCCTGCTATCGGGACCTCAGCCAAAGGCAGATGCTTAACAAACTGAGCTACCCAGGCGCCCTGCTGGCAGACATTTCATATACTTATAACCCTATTCTCTGAATTCAGGTTTCCTCATCTAAAAAAAGTAAGCTCATTACATTTACTTTGACAGGTTATTTTAAAGATGAAACAAGCACATTGATGAAGTGCTCAGAACTTAGCACATGTTCAGTACACAGTAGGCGTTCAGTAACTATCAGTTACTTCTGTAGAGCTGATGTTAAAGATTATACTGTGTTTTTCAAAAATTGCGGCATTCTTGGTTTTCGGGTATTTATAACACCTATTTATTACACTATCCTTATTCCTTTGTATGTCTCATTATTGGTTTATGTATTCAAAAACCATGGATTGTTGTGTGCCTGGGCTAGCCACTGGATTAGATTCTTAGAATTTAGAGATTGATGGGACAGAATCCTGCCTTCAGGGAGCTTGCAGTCAACCATGAGAGACATGTATTTCAACAAGTGTTTTGTTTTATTTTAAATTTATTTTTTAAAGATTTTATTTATATGAGAGAGAGCAAGAGAGAACAGGCATGGGAGGGGCAGAAATAGAGGGAGAAGTAGGCTCTCCACTGAGTAGGGAGCCAGATGTGGGGCTTGATTCTAGGACCCTGGGATCATGTCCTCAGTCGAAGGCAGATGCTTAACTGGCTGAGCCACCCAGGCACCCCTCAACGAATGGTTTTAATACAACTTGGTAAGTCCTATGATGAAGACATGTACAAAGTGTGATAGGGCTCAGAGGAGGGAGTGCTCACATTTGGTGACTGGCCAGGATGTTTCAAAGAGGAAACCGATGAAGAGTTATTGGCTCTGTCATTGAAGGGAGAACTAGAATGATATCCAGGAAAACCTGAACAAATATTTCTTCTGGTTTCATCTTTGGAATGTGTCTGCAACAGGAGCATTGATCCAGGGGTCCTACAGAAGTTTAGACTATAGCTGGGACACAGTTACTGTTCTTATAGTTTACAAGAGATGAATTTGTACAGCTTTTAGGGAAGTCAGCAAATTCATGTATCTTTTATAACAGCTTAGGTTATCAAAGCTGGACAAAAAGGATAATGTGATTATTTATAAGCCCTTATGGACCGAGGATGAACAGAAAGGATGCTTGAGAAAATCTTAACGTACTTAATACTCTTTGGTATTGATCATTCAGCTCATTTAGATCAGGTGGCCACTCCATGCCAGGCACTGGGGATAAAATAGTAGACAAGTGAAAGAGTCTCATTACTCTAGGGGAGATGGAAAGATAAAAACATATTCCAATGACATGGCGTAATTTGATAAGTGATATTCATCTCATTCATTAAACATTGTTGAACATTTGAGCCATGATATAGGACTACATAGAGTGAGGTGGGAGCACACAGATACACTTGGCCTGGGCTAAGAATTTATGGAAGGCTTCCTGAAGGAGGCAGGCAGCAAGTAAGTTGTACCAAGAAGAATCACAGGTGATTTGCCAGACAGTGAGGGTATTTCCAGCAGTAGAAAAAGAGGAAGCAATGTCACAGGACTGTAAAGCAACATGGTTCCTATGGGGAATACCAAACAGTTCATTCCAGCATTACTAGAACATCACATATAAGGAAGGAGTGGCAGGTGATGAGTCTGGAGAAGCAGGCAGGATGGAAGTTGTGAAGAATCTTATACTTATGGCTAAGCCTGTATGATAAAGAACTCCATCAACTTTCTGTGGTCATTGAAAAAAAAACTGTCATTTTTTCTGGATATCAGAAATTTCTGTTTTCAGTCATACATTGATGAAGATTTTTTTTTAACTCAGTAATTACCATCTGGAAGTATAATATTTATATGTTTATTATTCGTCCATTCACTAAGTATTCATTGATTTCTTGCAATACTCAGTCACATTATGATTCTGAGAATAAAGTAACCCTACCCTCATAAAACATACTATCTAGAGAAGGAAATAAATATCAAATAGTTAATTATAAACTAACAATTTTGGGAGACACTGTGAAGAAATAATATGGGGTATTGAGAAGCCAGTAACTTTAGGGCCAAGATGAGCAGCTTACCCGAGAAGGTCTCCTGAGGAAAGATCATTTCAGTGGAGACTCTTCAACAGGTGAAGAGCAGAGGGAATGGACATCCCACACAAAGGAATGTCATGTGCTTAGTCTTTGTGGTGGGTTAGCAATTCAATATTTTTATGAAAGACAGAGATAGCCAGTAGAAATGCTCAGAACTGAGCAGCCAAGTGGTCAGAGGTAGATGGGGAGATATAGGTAGTTACCAACATGTGCAAGGGCCTTCTACATTGTATTAAGAAACTGAACTCTCAGGGTGCTGGGTGGCTCAGTGGGTTAGGCTCTCTACTCTTGATTTTAGCTCAGGTCATGATCTTGGGCTTGTGGAATCAAGCGCCATGTCTGGCATTGCTCTAAGTGGATTTATCTCTCTCCCCACCATCTAAAAAAAAAAAAATTTTTTGAACTATCTCTTGAAAGTGTTTAGGTTAGGATTTGCATTTTAAAATGCTCACTCTGGCTACCAAGTGAGTAAAAAGTTATAATAGGTACTAGAAGAGCAGACATGTGGTTCAAGTAGAATGCTTTGATCTTGGCCAAGATGGGGGTTGTGACTGCAGGGCTGGAGGGACCTGGAGATACTACTCACAGGGGAACTGCAGCTCAGAATGTCAGAGATCACAGGCAAAGGATGCTCCACACTGAACAGTTGTTTGTTACCTAGTTGCCTGAATTTTTGGATATTCCCCATGTCTTTTTTAGAATTCACGTAGCTTAATGACTCCTTCAACGCTAACAACCACTTGATTGGAGAGACAAGCAAGAAAAAAGCAAGGAGAAACAGGGACTCTCATTCTGTGCTGGTGAGAATGCAAAATGGTCCAGCCACTTTGGAAGACAGTTTAACAGTTTCTTGCAAAGCTAAAAATACTCTTGCCGTATAATCCAGCAATCACACTCCTTGATATTTACCCAAATGAATTGAAAACTTATGTTCACACCAAAACCTGCACACAGATGTTTACAGAAGCTTTAGTCATATTACCCAAACTTGGAGGCAACCATGATGCCTTTCAGTGGGTGAATGGATACACAAACTGGGGTACATACAATAGTATTTAATAATGAAAAGAAATAAACCATCAAACTCTGAAAACCCACGGAGAAACCTTGAAAGCCTCTTGCTAAGCACAATGAATGAATCTGAAAAGGCTCCATTCTGTATGACTCCAGCTATATAACATGGTGTAAAAGGCAAAACTATGGAAGCCATAGAAACATCAGGGCTTGTCAACAGTTTTAGGGGCTTGGGAAGAAGATGAATGGGTAGAATACAGGGGAGTTTTAGGATAGTGAGACTATTCTGTACCATAAAGCTATTCTATACTACATGATCACAGAGTACATGTTCTACATTTGTCAAAACCCACACAATGTACAATACAAAGGGTGAAGTCTAACATAATCTATGAACTCTTGTCAATAATAATTTGTTAATATTGGTTCTTTGGTTGCAACAAGTGTACTACATGAATGCAGTATGTTAATAACAGGGGACACTGAGAGTAGCATGAGGTGGTGCATAAGAACTCTACGCAGGCATGCTTCAAAGATATTTCAGGTTTGTTTCCAGACCACAGCAGTAAAATGAATACTTCACTAAAGCAAATATTGCAATAAAGTGAGTCAGATGAATTTTTTTTTTCATGATGCATAAAAGGTTTGCACTATACTGTAGTCTGTTAAGGGTGCAATAGCATTGTGTATAAAAAATACATACCTTAATTTAAAACTACTTTATTGTTAAAAATTCTAAGCATCATCCGAACTTTCAGCCAGTCATAATCTCTTTGCTAGGTCTTGCCTTGGTGTTGATGGCCGCTAAGGGGTCAGGGTGAAGGTTGGGTGGCTGTGGCAGTTTAAGTAAGACAGCAATGTAGTTTGCTGCACTGATTGACTCTTCCTTTCACAGATAATTTCTGTGTAGTCTGTGAAGCTGCTTGATAACATTTCATCTACAGTAGAACTTTCAAAATTGAAGTCAATTCTCTCAAACACTTCCACTGATTTACAAAGTGTATGTAATATCCTAAATGTTTCCATTGTCCATTCAGCAGCCTTCCCAGCATCTTCACCAGGAGGACATTCCATCTCAAGTGACCATTTACTCTGTTCAACCATATGAAGCATCTCATCCATTAAAGTTTTAACATGAGATCACACCAGTTGAGTCCCATCTTCAGGCTCCACTTCTAACTCTAGTTCTCTGTGACACATCTGCAGTTGCCTCTTCCACTGAAGTCTTGAACATCTCACAATCATCCATGAGGGTTGCAATCTACTTCCAAACTCCTCTTCATGCTGATATTTTGTCTTCTCCCCATGAATCATGAATGATCTTCATGACATCTAGAACAGTGTCTCCTTTCCAGATTTTCAACTGGCTTTGCCCAGATCCATCAACGGAATCACTGTCTATGGCAGCTATAGCCTTACAACACATATTTCTTAAATAATAAGACTTAAAAGTTGAAATTACTTATTGATCCATAAGCTGCAAATGGATATTGTGTTAGCAGGCATGAAAACATCAATGGTGTACATCTCCATCAGAGTTCTTGGGTGACCTAGTGCATTGTCAATGAGCAGTAATGTTCTGAAAGGAAGAATTTTTTCTGAGCAGTGGGTGCCAACAGTGGGCTTAAAATATTCAGTAAGCCATATTGCAAACAGATATGCGGTTATCCAGGTTTTGTTGTTCCACTGATAGAGCACAGGCAGAATCGATTTAGCATCATTCTGAAGGGCCCTAGGATTTTCAGGATGGTAAATGAGCATTGGCTTTAAGTGAAAGTCACCAGCGACATTAGCCCCTAAGAGGAGAGTCAGCCTGCCCCTTCAGGCTTTGAAGCCAGACACTGACTTCTCTCTAACTCTGAAAGTCCTAGATGCATCTTCTTCCAATAGCAGGCTGTTTCATCTACATTGAAAATCTGTTGTTTAGTGTAACCACCTTCATGAATTATCTCAGCTAGATCTTCTGGATAACTTGCTGCAGATTCTACATCAGCCTTACTGCTTCATCTTGAACTTCTAAGTTATAGAGGCGGCTTCTCTCCTTTAAATTCATGAACACCTTTCTTCTGCAGCTTCCTCACCCTCTCACCTTCACAGAATTGAAGAGAGTTAGGACCCTGCTCTAGATTAGACTTTGGCTTAAGGGAATGTTGTGGCTAGTTTGATCTTTCCAGACCACTCAGACTTTCTCCTTATCAGTGTTGAGGATGCTTCCCTTTCCTGTTATGTGTGTGTCCACTGGGGTAGCACTTTTAATCTCCTTCAAGAACTTTTCATTTGCATCCACAACTCCGCGATCTATATGGCACGAGAGACTTTGCTTTCGGCCTGTCTTTGGTTTCAACATGCCTTCCACATGAAGCTTAATCGTTTCAAGCTTTTGACTTAAAGTGAGGGATGTGTGACCCTTCCTTTCACTTGAACACTTAGAGGGCATTATAGAATTATTAATTGGCTTAATTTCAAGATTATTCTGTTTTGGGGAATAAGGAAGCCCAAGGAGAGGGAGGGAGGGAGGTGGAGGAATGGCCAGCTGGTGGAAAAGTCAGAACAAACACATTTTTTGGTTGAATTCTTTGTCTTTTATGGGCACGGTTTTTGGCACTCCAGAACAATGACAGTAGCAACATCAAAGGTCACTGATCACAGATCACCATGACAAACACAATAATGAAAAAGTCTGAAATATCATGAGAATGACTTAAATGTGACACAGAGATGTGAAGTGAGCAAACGCTACTGGAAAAGGGCGCCAATTGACTTGCTCAATGCAGCGCTGCCACAAATGTTTAATTTGCAGAAAACACAATAAACAACGCAAAGTAATAAAGCCAAGTACAATAAAATGGGTATATCTGTTCTTTCTGATAAATTTTTCTGTAACCTAAAACTGCTCTAAAACAATAAAGTCTGTGAACTTAAAAAATCAATAAATCATGCCATACCCATGAATTACTAGAAAGCTCAAACTAAACAGACTATTTCTTTTATACGGCACACAATGGGATATCTTTGGCTTTTTGCCAAGGATCTCCCTGGTCTTTAGTGCAGAGAGAATTTTTTGTGCCACTGCCTCCCAACAAATGTGAAGAATTGAGGAACAGAAGCAGCTGCACTGAGCATTCTGCATGTTACAGTTTTTGAGAAATACAAAAGTCACCATGAAGTGATTCCTCTCATTTCTGGGTTTTCCCTCAGCTCATCACTTAGAGATATGTCCAAATGACAGACACAGCAAGGGCCCGGGCTAGGATGGAGCTGTGTCAGAATCTCAGGAGATTTCCCAATAAGCTAAAAATGGGGCTGGGCTTTCTCCACAGTGATACCAACTCAAATTCACAGTCTTACAAGTTTATTAATACCGTTCTGCGTTTCTACCTTCCCCATCACCCCCAAAAGGCCAAAACCAAAGAAGGGTGCGAATACAATGCCAAGTACGGTTACAGGTTAAATGCACAGGTGGTGTTAGCGATTCTCAGCAATGCTTGTAATCTTGGCTAAATGTGGACCAAAAGTATGTTCGGTCATTTGATATTTTCTTCTCATTGCTTTGCTAATTAATTTAGAAATGTGAATTGACCCAATACTCAGTGACAGGCCATGTGTTCAGCTTGTGATAATTAGATATCACTAGTCATTCGGTCACACCTTACATCCCCAGTCTGTTTTTCTGGGAAGAAATTAGGAAGCAATGAGGTGTGTCTTCATAAAAGTGAACAGTCTTTCACATTTGCATCCAGTATTGTGGAGAACAAAAGCTGCCCTTTTTTGTCAATTTCTTTTCACTTATTCGAAGATCTTGGTACAATAGGACATTCTTTCTATATTAACCTCAGAAGCATAAAAATTTCATTACAGACAGAGACTTCACAGATAGATGCTTTGGACTCATTTCCAACAAACTGTTAGTTACTTGGATGGCCCCAAATCAAGATGTGACTGTGCATTTGTAACAGTTTGATTCTGGAGAGGTTTATTGGTGTTTGGAATAATTACGGGTACATAACAGTAATAAAGTATACATGATTAGTGCCACTTACAATGAAAGAGAATGTTCTAATCAGAAAACTTAAAGTGTGTTTTTGTTGCTAACATGCATTAAACATGCTTGTCTACTTTTGAATAGTCCCTCATTCTGTATTTCTCAGTCAATAAAATCAAGAAAATATGAAGCCATGCATTCTTGTGTTCAGATCCCCAAATATTGTGGAGGTGACCATAATGATCAGACGCGACCTCTTCTGTGGACACTTCTCAGTCCACAGTCCCACCAAAATACTCTGTTTCTAGAAAGACAGAAAGTTAGCTGCTCTTTGAATAATGAAAATATTATCATAGGTAACAATTATTCTGTTTCTGTGTCACAGGCAAGAGGTTAAAGGTTTTACATGTGTTCTCCCGTTTAACCTTTCCAGTAATCCTATCCTAAGGTTCTGTTATTACCAAATCTATAACCAAAGGGAGTAAGTTTTAGAAAGATTAAGAATGGTGCTTAAGTTCACGCAGGTAGTAATAGTGGAAATGCCTTGATTTGAATCCACATATCAAATGGCTACATCACAGCTCCCCTGTATGAATCAGGTATATTTGTTTCTACTTCTGGAAAAACACATCTGAGAGTTGTAGAAATCACTGAATACTTGTCACTGCCAGCTGGGACTGGTTTTGAGCTAGGTAGTGTAAGCTGAACATGGTCCGTCCCCGCCCCCTCCACTGCACACGCAAACATTCCTGACAACAGTTGTCATACAAACACGGCGTGAGTCTGAGTCCACAGAAGTGGTCTTTGGAGAGGACAGGTGATACTTTTTATTTTTATTTTCTTCTAAGTTACATGGAAAGGTGCTCTCCAGCATCCTTTTTAACTCTTTTACAGCATGTTGACTTAATTTTGGAGAAACCAGATATGTATCCCCATTATGGAGAAAAGAATACCCATGGTATTCTATACCAGACAGTCTGATTTTATTAAGTAAAACTAGAAAAGATCTGAGTAAACAACAGATTATACTCGCTTCATGTTGCCTAAAGGAAAATGGGACAAGGGACAGCAAATATTCTAAAACAAAACGTATCTTTTGTTCTTGCTCCCAATCTTTTGTCAAGGCTGTCAGTAAATTACCTCAGCTATTTAACGGCACTATTGCTCACTCTATTATCCTGGTGGGATGCGTGGAAGAACTTCTACTATGGTGTTGCATGCTGCTCTAAAAGGGACTTTGTTGGGACTGAACCCTGGCTACGATGAGTATCTAGTTATACTTGTGGCAAGTATGTTTAAAGTTAAGACTACTTTGGTTACCATTTGTGGGGTAAAATGTTATAGCCTTCTTCACCCAGTAGGTTGCGTGAGAGGCAGGGTCCTGAGCAATTTTTAAGGGGGATAGCAGACTGGCAGGTAGGTACTCATTCAAGCACTTTGTAACAGAGGCCGAGGATAACTGCTTCATAAATTACTCCTGTTTTATGAAAGGATGCTCACCTTTCCCTTCACTTAATTATCTGCTAGGGACAGTTAAGATCCTGTTAGATCTGCACTCATCAGTCAATATAAATGACTCCCACTCGAAGCTCTCTCTGGAGTATTATCTTAGGTTTACTGCTACTCATTGGTCATCAAAACAATATTTGAGAAAAAGGCTTTGATTTTGTACTGTAGAGCACTCCATCCACCAAAAAACACCTTCTGTGCGTGCCTCCATAGTTTTGTACATGGCATTCATTTATTCAACAAATATCAGTCGGATATTGCCTGTACATCTGAGCCTATTTTAGACTTGAGGGATATAGCAGTGAACACACCAGACACCTATCTCTGTCTTCACGGAGCTTACATTTTGGTGAGGAGAAAAAAATAACAAAGAGATAGATAAGTAAACTATATGTTAGTATGTTATGACTAAGTACTAACTAAGTACTCTATGTTAGTATCTTAGTACTAAGGAGAAAAATGTTTCAGGGAAGGGGAATAGAGTGTGTTGGACAAAGGATGGGATGGGGTCATTTTAGGCAGGTGGGCTGGGTATGGTTCACTGGGTAGGGCAAGGGGGTAACAACTGGAAGGAGAGGAGGAATTCAGTCAGATGTTGTCTTCTGAGTGATGTCTTTCAGAGTCTGTCAGTTATTTGAGAAAAGGAGCCCTGTGCATGTTCAGTCCTAAACAAATGTATACTATGAGTTAAGCTCTTAGAGTATAAAAGTGAATTAGATGCTATGTTCTGCCTCATATCACATAGGGAAAACAGAAATAAATGATTTCAATGTAGTAGATATGTAGGTACAGAGACATAAAAAGCAAAATGAACAATAAGAAGGTAGAGAAATTAACTGAGCCTAAGGGGAATACAGGGATGTTTTAGGAAAGAGCTGATATTGAATAGAGGATTAAAAGATGATAATGGCAGGACACCTGGGTGGCTCAGTTGGTTAAGTGCCTGCCTTTGGCTCAGGTCATGATCCCAGGGTCCTGGGATCGAGTCCCACATCGGGCTCCTTGCTCAGCAGGGAGCCTGCTTCCTCCCTCTCTCTCTCTGTCTGCCTCTGCCTGCCTGTGCTCGCTCTCTCTCTGACAAATAAATAAGATCTTTAAAAAAAAAAAAAGATGATAATGGCTACTAATAACAGCTAACCTTTTCTTTGCTGTCAAGAAAAATGACATGAAACATGTTTTTTCATCTCTGTATTTCAAATTACAAAACTAGTAAGTGAATGTATTTCTACTGTCAGACTTTCAAACAAATGCATAGGGTGAATATGAAACCCACACACTACTCTTCCATTTGAACTAGCCGTAAAGTCTGGACCTACCCACTCTATTGACTCAACCAGTATGTACGGAAGGCTTCCTGGGTCAAGAGTACCATGTTAGGTACCTTGAATACAGGGGATTAAGACAATAGGAACCTCAGCCTCAAAAAGGCTGCAGTCCAGTGATTCCAGGAACCATATGGACAGAGATTGACATATGAAGAAATAAGTCATGTCACCCTCAAAGGTTTTGGTAAAATCAGAAAGTAGAATAGATCTTACAGAGAGTTCTAGGGATTAAGTCTTGAAAGATTATAAATCTTTCTGGAAAGATAAATGTTATCTGGAAAGAGAGCCAAGGGCTAGATTATAAAAATCTGGTATGATAACTAAGGTATTTGGATTTTTAAAAATATTTTCTATGAGGAGCCTTTAGAAATTATTTTTTAAGTGACATTTTTGAGTGTTCATAGCTCTTTTGCCTAAATAAGAGCCATTTCAATATTTTGATAAATTTCCTTATAATCTTTCTAATACACTAAAAGGTTTTATTTTATTTTATTTTACCTTATAAGATTTTTATTTATTTATGAGAGGGAGAGAGAGTGCACACAAGCGGGGAGGAGGGGCAGAGGGAGAGAAAGAAGAAGACTTTTCGCTGATCAGGAGCCCAACATGGGATGCTATCCCAGAACCCTGGATTTATCATCTGAGCCGAAGGCAGACATTTGACTGACTGAGCCACTCATGTGCCCACAAGTTTTGTTTTTTTTTTTTTTAAATTTTTTTCACAAGTTTTATTTTAATTAATAACACATAAGTACCCTTCAAACTATAAATATTTATTATAGAAAATATTTTAAAAATGGAGAAGTATTGGGTACAACACAATATACATCTATAATTCAACCACCTAGAGAAAAATGTTAACATTTTTACGTATTTTCTTCAAACCGTTTCCTAAATATGTATGTATGTATATTTCCTTAATATGTGTCATATATACCTATGACTATGCCATAAACATCTTCACATGCCTTTGAATATTTTCAAAAACACAACTTAACAGCTAGAGAACAATATTCTATTGTATGGAAAGGTCTGTTTTATTTACTTAGCTTATTTAATATAGTTTTTAAAAACATGGGCTGAGGATTCAAATAGAAGTAGGCTGGAGTTTTTGCCTTGAACTTGTCAGCTGGATGTTTCAAGGAACTCAATCTCTATAAACCTCAATTTCTTCATCAGTAAAATGGAATTTAAAAAGGGATCTAGTTTATAAAGTTGTTATGAAAATTAAATCAATTGTGGAGAATGTTTCAAAATATAGTGCCTGGGAATATTAAACAATAAATAAATGTTAACTACTATACTCATTAACAATATTAATAAATGTTATTATTGTATATAGTAAAGTATTAACTATTTTTCTGATCTTTCAGTGCTTATAAAGTAATCTTAACGTACACAAAGACTAACAGAATTTTTTTTAATATATAACCCTCAGTAGTCACTAATCCTGGTTTTCTGTGGTAAAGAGCTGATTCCTGTTTAAATGTCTCGGTCTAGAGAAGGCCGTTTTTGTATGGAGCCCTTTTCCTTTAAAGGAAGGAAGCAGTTGCATTGTGTAGCTTTGCTAGTAAGGCATGGACATACATGATAATTTGCTGTTTTTCTAAATAGGAAAGAATAAAAATGCAAGCAAGTAGGCTGGCTTAGTTTCCATAATCAGTCCAACTCACACCCTGAATTGAATACCAAACCTGAATTGCCTAGGCAATCTACCTCTGGCCTAAGTCACTCAAGGCTTAGGCTGCTGCTGACCCAGCACTGCCCATGACTTTCTAGACCAAACTTCATCCTTTCTAAAAACTCCCATCCTTTTCACTCTAGCATTCCCTCTCAGAACAATGCTCTGCTGGCAGAAACATATACCTCTTTTTTTTTTTCCCTCTCTATTTTTGTAGGCCACTTGTAGAATAATAGAAAAATCACAAAATTCCAAAGCTGGAAGGGATTTGAGTGTGCATCTAATTCAGTGTTTCCTAATTGTGGTTGTGAATCAGAATGATCTGAGGCTGTTGATAAAACAAAAATTCTCAGACTCAACCCCAGATAGTTTAATTCTGTATTTTTAACAAGATCCACGGGTTATTCTTATATGCAACCAGGTTTAGGAAACACTGATTTGACTCTTCCCACCTAGAATAAAGCTGAGTGCTACTTCAGGCAGGAATTGTATCCTTTCTCTGCTGTGTCCCTGATCCCTGAGGCTACATTCCCAAAGCAAAATTCCAGAGTGGGCACTTAGTAAATAACTGTTGAAGTGATAATGAGACCACAGTGTATCCTCAGCATTATTTGTATTTCTGTTTACTCATTCTTGTTCCAAAAAGGATTTAAGGCAGCTTACCAATATTCAGGTAAAATCTCTCCCCGTTCTGAATTAGGAGAGGATTCAACTGTAGAATAATCCAGGAAGGACCAGAAGCAATACCTGTTTCCTAGATAAATTCCACTCTAAATTAGTAACATCCACCTTACTGAGAATTGCGTAGTTTGTTTTTTTTTCTTACATACAAATGTCATCACGGAGAGATATTGTGATGTAGTTGACAAATCCTGTGTCTTACAGTCAAGATAAAACTATTCTCAGATCTTCCTATATGTACCATGCTTGCCCTTAATAGCTCCGCAGTCCTGGGATATAGACTTAATTGTTCTTTATTACTATTTCTTCATTGACAAGATTCAACTCAATTCATTTTTATTTCACAAATATTTCTTGAGCATCTAGCATATGACAGGTACTATTTTAAGCACTTGGGGGAATAAAACAGAAAACTACTGTCCTGGCGATGCTTTTACTCTATAAGGTATAACTCTATTTCAGAGGATTATTACGAAGGTGAAATGTACATAAAGGCTTTGTATATTTCCAAGCATTCCCTAAGTGTTAATTGTTTTCCCCACCTTTGATTCTTTTCAAGTGATACATACACACCCCAAAATATAGTTGGGAAAATAATTCTTTCAAATGTCCCATTTTAGAAACACTTCTAATTCTGAAGAAAAATCAGGCATAAGCTGGTATCCAAAAAAGTTCCTTAACTTGTACTGACGTTTTTTCTTTCATGCAGAACTAGTGGAATTTATGGTCTCTGGGGATTTTTCCTCATGACGGGTCCCAGGGAGAAGCAAGGAGTCATGTCTTTATAGAGGTCTAGACACAGCTGTACTATAGACACTCTCATCTATACCAACAGGAAACATACATCTGTCTCATTCTTGTGTACATGAGACTCCCTTGCACAGATTACTTGAGAACTTTAAGAAGAAACTGTAGATGCACTTGCAAGCAGCAGAGGCTAAGTGATTACCACCTAGGTGGGATCAAGGTGCAGCTATGCCTTGAGGAAGGGACTCCAGCGATTTGCAAAACTGCCAGACTCTTCCATGCTATATGGCCAGACCTGTGAGCTGCAAGACATAGTCCAGATTTCTATTGCTGTTTCCCAGAATGTCTCCATCAAAATAATTCTCCTCCATTTTTACCCTAAATGAATAAGTGCTCCCAAATTTGTGCATGGTCGTTTTTGAAGCTGACTTTGTAGCTGACACTCCCAGCCCAACATTTCCATGCATTTCTAACATTAGGCTCACCTAATCTGCTCTCTGAGAAACCTTCCTACCCCTCGGCCTCTACACACCGTATTCTGATAGTTCATTAAAAACCCAGTTCACAGCCTGCATCCTTTTGAAAATCTTCCACAGCCTCTCTGTAGCCCATGGCAGCTCCTCTAACTTCTAGAATTCTCCAGAATTCATTGTCTATGCCTCTCTTTCACTGGTTAACTGAAACTGCAAAGCAAAACCCATAAGTCCATATCAAATCAACCACCATGATTGAAAGAGGTGAAAATTAAAATCCATATTCGACACAAAAAAAATCCACCTACTTGAAAACTAAAAAATATATCTTTGATAAGTTGATTATAGGCCATAAGATCTTAAAATTTCACAGTGTCAATCTTTTCCTGTTACTGTCTTTTTAAAATGTACTGTTTTCAACAGAAAAAAAAATCTGGTTTATTCATTTTCATGAAGAACGGTCAACAATTTGGGGCTATTTTTAGGAAAAATTGGAAATGTTTTTCTCCTATAGCATTTTTAAAATTTTTTTAAAGGTTTTATTTATTTATTTGACAGAGAGAGATCACAAGTAGGCAGAGAGGCAGGCAGAGAGAGAGAGAGAAGCAGGCTCCTTGCTGAGCGGAGAGCCTGATGTGAGTCTCGATCCCAGGACCCTGGGATCATGATCTGAGCATCTCCTATAGCATTTTAACATTTAAAGCCCACAATGAATTTTAGTCTCCAAAGAAGGCCCAGAGTGCCTGAGCCAGGTTACCCAAGCCTGCAGAGGTGAAATTGCTTACTTCCTCCTGGAGAAAAAGACTAGTCTTATTCCTTCTGTGGAACATTTATAACATCATATTCATGTCTCTGACATTTTAGTATTTGATTATACAGCAAAAAGTGTCTGTACTCCTGGACATTGAAAGGAAACGGGTAAAGACACCTCTGTTCTGTCACTGAGTAGCAAATGGCACAGCAAGATCTGTTTCTGCACTTGCCTTCCCTAAGAAAAACAGCCATCACTGGCTGAGCACTTATGTGACAGACACTGTGCTCAAAGCTCTATAATTATCAAGATTCTTTCATCTTCACAGCAACCTTAAGTGGTAGATGCAATTATCTCTATTTAACACATGTCAAAAACAGAGGCTTGGGGAAAGAGGATCCAGTTACTTACCCAAAGCTCTTACTGTTAATCCCTTCACTTTTCTATAATAAACCATGAACTCTCTTAGGAAAGAGGACATTTTTATTAATATTTATTTAGAAACCACTTGACCAACACAGAACCTGGCTCTTAGAACCTGTTTAGTAAATATTTATTTTGACTAAATGTTCAAAGTGAATTAGAGGTACAGTGTGACACTATGCTTTCTGGAATGCAGTTGAAAACTGTGAGTGTTCCAAAATTTTGTTATAATCTGCTACGATCTCCCCAAATCTAGAAGGGAAGGGAAGGCAGGCATTCCTTTTTTCTGCACTAAGGCCCTTCTATACCCAGACATAGAGGCAAACATTGGGCAAATGGAAGAAAGAAGCCCTTGGTGAATACCAAAGGCACCAAATAGGGAAAACAATGTCTTACAAACAGAAAGATAATAACTTTTGGGTTTTGTATTGTTCTTTATATTATTCACAGCATGGACAGGATAAAAATTGCACCTGATTCAATGATGTTCCTGAGAGGGTGACAAAGGAGGTTATTATTTTTATTTTACAGTTTAGTGAAATTGCCCTAGCCAACCAACTGTCAATGATATGACCCAAGTCTTCTAACTCTTAGTCTGTTTTTCCTTATGGATTTATTGACATCAAACTATGAAGAAGATTTATTCTAAGACCATTCTATCCCAAGATGACTAAGTTACCTCGGTTATTTAAGAATCCTGTCTTACCTCCCATGCAAGTGAGATGTTAAGGTCACGACTCTTGATTATACTCTTACAGTCTCAATTTTCCCAGAGAAGCCCCAGGCTATCCCTATAGTCAATACGAGATTAAATGAATAAAGCACATTGAATAATGCATCAATTCCTACATAAAACAATAGCAAAAACCCTAGCCTTGGAGAATGTTGGTTCTAATGAGTTCCTACAAGCTATAGACCACCTCTCCTAATATATATGAGATGGGGGAGGGGACTTCAGAAGTGATCACTCAAATATTTCGACCAAAGTAACAGACCTCAGAACAGTCATATAATGTATCAGTTGTTTATAATTTATTACTAAAGCTCAGTACCTTCTTGAAGAAGGCAATTTACATTTTATTATTTGTAGAACCATTTATATAGGACGATAGAGAAGAATTTTAGGCTAGCAAGGGCAACTTTCCTCTCTCCTTCAATAATTAGTTCTGTATCTCTGTCGCAGTGCTTTATATACTCATTCATCCAATATTTACTGAGCAAAAGTTGTGTACTATGATGGCTTCTTGAATGCAAAATGATTAAGATCTAATCTTTGCCCTCAGGAAGTTTACAGGAAAGTGCAGATTACTGTTACTGGAGTCGATGGGTTATAATCTCTCTCCCTCTCCCTCAGTTCGACACTGACTAGTTATGTGACTTTTTGGAAAAGTCTCTAAACTTTGCTTCTTCATTCTTTGAAATGTCACTAGTATGAATTAGGAGAGTAAGTGTTTTTTTGATACCACCTATTTGCCAGACACTCTTCTAAATGTTTTAAGTGAAAGATGACATTTAATCCCTTCAGTAGTCCCAATCAAAGTTACTCCTATGATTCTCATTTGATAGATGAGAAAACTGAGAGTTTAAACAAGTTGCTCACAGTCATAGAGCTAACAAGTTGTAGGTCCAGGTTGTAAACCCAAGGACTCAGAACCTAAAGCACGTGTCCTGGAGAAGTGTACATCAGTATGAGAACCAGGGGAGCTTTATTTAGGCAAAGGGTTCTAAGGCTGAAAGCGTCAACTGCCTTTAAATTAAAGACACATTCTCTTAGGAACATCCCTTGCAGTTGCCACTTCCCATTCACAATTGTCTCTTCTCAGTCTGACCCAGCACCCTGGGAGCTAACACATGTGGACTTCATAGTGGGCTCTTTTGCCTTTGGATTCAGCCACTAGGAGGCTGGAACAAGAAGTTCAAGGGAGGTAAGAGTGAGGTTGTGTTATTTATTCCTCTGGTGGGCTCCTCTTCTGGGGGATTATTCTGAACAGGTTTCAATTATTTTTTAATAAATTAATGAAACCAGAAGCCAAAGAAAGACTATGTTCTTCAAACTTTTATTAAACAATTTTGAGCCTTTAGAGTTGAGGAGCTCATTATATTTTGCAAAGCAATTTATAATAGCATGCTACATTTTCAACTACACTTCTTCTGTGCGGGTGGAGAAAATGCGCTGGGGTAACTTAAGTGACTTGTCTAATTTGCTACAAGCAGTATGTGACAAAGCCATGATTTAATCTCAGGTTGGTGGCAATCCATGTCCTATTATTACCTCCTTTCTTGGGCTCCTGTTAGCAGCCAAGGCCAGCATGGTCACCTGCTTAGCAGAAGTTTCAATCAGGGCCTAAGAATAAAAGGAACTTCAATACAACTCTTTCAGGGATGTGCTGGAGACTATTCTTCTCTAGACCTTTTTTTTCTATTTTGTTGCCAGAATGTTCTTCCCACCCACCAGTTTCATGAAACCAAACAAAACAACACTTTCTGTGGGGAACACAATTGCAACTTTGCAAGTGCTTTCTTCTGGAGCAGAGGAAGAAATAATGCCTGTCTTTAGGGAATCTTGGTTGAAACCTCTCAATTGCAGAGTGCCACAATACTGAGAAACGTTTAGCTGAGGTTAATTCAGCTCCTGGGGCAGTTTAATGGGAAACAATTGGAGTTGTGAATGTGAATGCACAGCATTTCCCCTCTGGTTTGTGGTGAAGAGAGAAGCCAAGGGGCCTTTAGCAAGAAACTGGAAGAGGCAGCTCAATAGGCAGCGGGGCTGTACCTAGCTCGCTTTCCAACTTTGTCGTGCCAACTCCAGTGGCACAGTTATTTCCTATTGAGAACAGATTCTGTTTGTTCAGGGCATGTTTGTGAAGAGAGATTTTCAGACATTCAGCTATAATGGGGCATTCACACATTCAGAACCCAGCTAAATTTGCCCCCAGGGCACATGGGGCCGATGCCAGCAGCACAGGCTTGCCTGGAAACAGTCACAGAAACACAGCCTCTGTGGCTTTAGAGTTTGAGCTGACAGCCCAGGATCCGGTGTGGTGGGTTCGTGCTGGTTTCTGCTGTGATTGGTCAGGATGACACTAAGGTAGCCTCCTCTCTAGGGCATTATTTGGGTTCCCTCACTTAAGACAACTAGGTTTGGATTCTGTTTCCAGGGAAGCCAGTCCTCATTCTGGGCCTCACTGGCATTGCCTGCCTGCTTCCATGCTAGGGGTCCATGGAAGTCTATCAGCATCTCAAATCCAAGCTTGCCACACCCGGGTTAAAGGACTCTTTTTTGCTCATCAGAAAGAAGCCTGACCTCTAATCAGCCCTTTAGCCTTACGGTGGATCTCTGCTTTATCCCTCTCTCATGCTGCAGCTACCCAGAACACTTCACACCTTTACGGGCGCTGACCATGATCACTTCTCTGATTGTGTCTTTCTCTGACTCCTTTCCTTGTCACTCGCCTTCCTTGGGCCACTCACTGGTCCTTCCAGATAAGTCAGCATCTTCTCCTTTGGGAAGCTCTGATATCTACACTCACCCTTTGCTGAACATGTTGACAAGCAATCATATCCAGTCAGGCTACTTCTTTTGTGCTGATGTACCACTGTGAAAGGGTTACAGTGTGAATATATATGGAAGTTGTTCAAAGGCACAAAGAATGTTGAAATTCCATACTGGAAAAATGTTCTTCTCCAAAGAATCCTGAGGAATGTGTGCACAGAGAATAAAGTAGCCTGTTCTGTTTTGTTTTGTTTTTAAAGATTGTATTTATTATTTATTTTGAGAGAAAGTGAGAGAGCACCTGAGTGGGGGTACAGGCAGAGGGAGAGGGAAAGAGAATCTCAAGCAGACACCAGGGTGAGTATGGAGCCCAATGCGGGGCTCAATCCCAGGACTCTGAGATCATGACCTGAGCGAAAATCAAAAGCTGGATGCTTAATTGACTGAGCCACCCAGGTACTACAGTACTCTGCTTTATTAACTGGGCCACAGTCCATAGTATTCCTGATATATAGCTGAAACTTGAGACTAAAGGTCCTCCTTTTTCCTCAGCTTGACTCAAAACCTCAGGGTTGTATCACCTACCAGAGGCCTCATGATTTGAAAAGTCGAAGTACTAGCAACACTCTTCCAAATATGGAGGGAATTATTAAGTGGGTGTAATATATGAGAGCTGGTCATTGGGGATGGTCAGGCTGACCATAGAAAAGAGAAGAGAGCTTTCCACGTGTGCATGGCCTTTACACCCAAATGACACTGCTCATGTCTTTATCTGCCATATACTTCTATATAATCAAATGCCAGGCATTGATTGAAGTAGTTTTAGATATGAACTTAATCAACATGATAAATAGATGAGGTAGGTTTGTCATATTTTATAGATGAGGAAATTGAGGCACATTAATTAATTTACCCAGGATCACACAGATAAGAGGTGGCAGAACTGGAAGTCAACCCTTGACCGCCAAGCACCAGTAACCATCTTGTTAATGACTAAATGAGGACCAGTCAGATTATCCACTGGTTTCCCCTTGAGGGACTTGGAAACAAGGCACAGAAAGAGCTGCAGAATTATTCTTTGGTCTTCATCCAGCGGGAATGAGAGAAAGAGAGAAACATCATCAGTCCTCAAACACTGCAACCTCTATACCATGTCAGTCAGTAGTTAACTTTACTGCAAGATCACCAATTTCTTGAGTTTTCCCTTAACAATGCCAATGATTTGTCACCACTAACTAAATACCATTCCCTTTAATGAGACACCAGTTCTATATATAGCTATTGATTCTTAATTTAAAATTAGCTGTAAGCAAAAGTATAGATGTTGTAAAATTATAAGCACTCATATCTTGGAGAAGTTATACAATCTTCTTGTACAATAAAGACATTTACTTAAAGGTAAGCCAATATCTGTATTGTCAGAATTTGATCATTAAGACCCGGGGAAATTGCCTCAGGAAACAGTAAAATAAGTAACTATGCATCCAAGTTTATATCTATAATCCCTGGACAACTGTTAATAATGCTTCTTTCACCTATAGGTTGAAATGATAAATTATATGGCTACTTTATCTAAGAGAACATTCCATGTCAGGAACTTCATTCTCCACTGTGGGGGATGGTAACAGTACACAGGCAAGAGACACAGTCCCTGCCCTCGAGGATTTCACAGGGTGCCCAGGAGGATTTCACACTTTGAAGGAGATACATAAAAATAAAATTATAGGATAGTGCAGTAAATGCCAAGATATAGATGTTGAGACAAGATGCCTGGACAGTAGAGGTGAGGTACTCAGTGTAGAGTGCAGTGTGAGGGCTTAGGAACTAATTCTCAGAGAGAAAACGCCTCAGCTGACTCATTAAGGACCGTAGATATTAATCAATAGTTGAGGATCTAGGGAAGGATGAGCATTCATAATAGAAGAACAACAAATGAAACTTGATGGGATATGTGAGGGAGATAACAAAACTTAGGGGTCAAGAAACCCGGGATTTGGGATCAATGTGTCAGATTTCAAATACAAAGCCTGAAATGCTAGCTCTGTGTCATTAGGAAGTTATTGAACCTCTCTGGGTCTTGATTACTAAATGGATAACATGGAGAACAACTGTGTCTAAGTCATAGGGTTGTTAGGAGACTTCACTAAGCTAACGTATGTAAAAAAAAAAAAAGTTAAAAACTGTAGTAACATTGAAACACATAGAGTATGTATATATGAATATCCTAAGTGGGGAGAAGAGGGCAGTTTATGGTGTGACTGACCCAAGGAGTTTGTACCTGATCCAGAGGGAAAGAGCAATCACGGAAGGGGTGCGGCTCAGAGAGGAGTGAAACAATCAGATTCGATTTTTTAGAGTAGTGATTCTTGGCAAGTGTTTGGAGGGTGGGTTGGCAATGATTGGGAGGCAGAGAGAAAAGTTATTTCAGTAGATGGTTAAGTGGCAAGCATCACTTAACCCCATGTGAAAATCCTCACCATACTGGTGGGAAATCCTCACCAAAAATGCCTGTTAACCACGTTAGCGTTGTGGAGATGTAATTTGAGCCTTCAACACAGTAATACTCTTAGCATTTATTTGTATAAAGTTTACATTTAGGGGTGACTGAAGTGTTGAAGTTAGAAGAGACCTAAAGAAATGATCCAGCCCAGTGGTTCTCTACCCTGGCTACAATCAAGACCCTCTGGGATGTTCTTAAAAATACCAATCCCCAGGTGCCACTCTTGCTCACTTAAGTAAGGTCTCTGGGAGTGAAGCCCAAGCACTGATGGGTCTTCAGAGCCCCCAGGTGATTCTCATGTGTAGCCAAGAGATAGCAAAGAACCACCACTGACCTCATACAACCCCCATGTTGAACACAGGTGGAAGGTGAGCCCCAGACATGCTTTTTTCAGGATGTGGGTGGTAATTGTGTTACCTGTCTTACCTGTAATATATAAACATAGTTTCTTATGTACTTATAACAACATTGGAACCTCCTGGGCATTTGATACGTAGTCTGGTTTTGTAATAAGTTTATGCTGAGGCTAGAAATGGGGGCAGGGTACAAGATCCACAGAAAGAAAATTGCTAAAATAAGAAAACAAAGAGAGGAAGAACTTTATGTAAACAAAAGGAAATAAGATCACATATGCATTCCACCAACCCAGGGTAGACAAGCCTTAATAAATTATATATAATCAGTTTCCTCCTGTGGTAGTTGAGAAAGGGTAATTATGAGAGAACAGAAAAAAGCATAATGATAAGAAGAAAAACATCCCATGAAAGCAAGAGGCTATGTCAGTCTTGTCCATTGTTGCAGCCCCAGGTCAAGGGCAGCCCTTCGCAAATAGACTTTTCCGTGCTTTAGTTAAAGACTAAATAAATGGGAGAAAGGAAGGGATGGAAGGAGAGCAAAAGGGTCAGGCAGAGGCACTCATTCTCTTTTTCTCTTAAGGCCATTAAATCTTTCTGAACAGCGTCAGGGATGAAATAATTTCCAAATAATAATGTTCAAACAATAATTTTCAGAATAGCCAGTTCCACTTAAATACTGGGCTGCTTTTTCTGCCAGAAGCAGCTATGAATGGCTTTGGGAGAAGAGTATGCAATGGTTTCATCCTACGTCTGATGCTCTATGTGGAGAAGACGTTACTGGCATTCATAGGTACTGTGGGTTCACAGTTCAATATATAAGTTTCTAGGGGACGCAATTCAGCCAATAACACCTTATCAGTGAGCCTTAATTCAATGAGTCACATGGTTTTTGGCCCTACAAAATTGTCCAAAACAACCTTTTAAGTTACCCTCAAGTACATATTGCCTCCGCATAAAATCAAGTGAATACAAGATACTTAAGAGTAGCTGAATTTCCTCTTGGGATCATAACACAATATCTGGGTCTCCAGGAAAACAGACACCACAAATCTGAAAAATGCATGTAGGGGCTTTGCTGGAGAGAATCTTGGTAACAACTGTGAAGGATAAAACAAAGCAGGATTGAACAGAAAGAGAAGCTGAAATGTGAGGCAGTTGGAACGGAGAACTTTCTCTGATCCTTAGGACTCTTGAGCTAGATAAACTTTCAGAGCTTTCCCCTTTTGAAGCAAATCATCTCTCTTTGTGCCCATGAATCACACAATTTTTCCTGTGGATGGGAGTATTTTGAACAAAGTAGCTTTCTTGTATCTGCTGCAGTCTTTTCTTATACTGTTTGGATCTAGTGGCTTCATATACTAAGTTTGCTCTGCTAGAAATACCTGCTCCAAGATTTTGATTGGTCTTTTTTCCTAGGGAAATATACAAAAGGAAGGTTGATGGAACAAACCATAACTGACCTCGAGTCTTTCACTGATACTATTGTCATTCTTTCCTTCTGCTACTACCTATTTTAGATTTGTATATTTATGTTCTAGATTTCCTCACTTCTACATGCATCCTTAGCTATGCTTGTTTTGATGGCTTACCTACTGGTTGTGATACAGAGATTCATCCCTGAGGAGTCTGAGCTCCTGGTTATTATGTCATTTATAGTCCGTGGCTGCTGCGCTCATTAATTTTCTGTTAATTTGGGACAGGGATGTACCAAAAGACATTCAAGTGATTCACTCAAGTGGAAATCATATTATTTCCTATCATTGTGGCCATCATGTATTGGCAGCTCTTCCTTACTGATGGCTTGTGTCAATTATCCAGGCCAGGATGGTGGTTTCTTTCCTTGCTTTCTGCTTTCTTCACTCAATAAATCTAAAATGACTGAGTAGCAGCTAAGCTAACAATTTTTTGAGACTCTTGCTATCACTTGTTAAAAGCATCTCTCTTTGAGAGCCAGGACATCTAGACACAGAACCTAGGTGTGTGGGGGAGGGAAAACACAAACACCCCAAGGGAGACACATAGAGTGCTGATAAGTGGGGCCACTTCTAGTTCCACCCTTGGTTGCTGAGCCAATACACATTACCTACAAAAGATACACCATGACTTCATTGATTAAAGATGCACTGAATCTTAAAGAATGTTATCCCATCCTTGGAGGACATTGTTTCCAAACTGATACCTCAGTTGTGCCTTCAAGATGTTGTCCCATTGCTCTATATGGCTGGCAGTTTCTGGGGGGTATAATATGTGATAGGATCATCGAATCCCACGGATATGTGACTGCTACCACACCTCTTTGGCTGATCAGTGGGGACCTTAGTCTACTGCAACATTATGCAAGATCCCACATTGGTAGATCAAATACTCTGTGAGCCATTATTTAGAGGTGCTAACAGAAGCCCTGTGGACAGGAAAGATACATCCATACTTGGACTATGTGTTAATATCACTGAAAATAAATTGTTTTCCCTTTCAAGGTAGAAGTACAATACAGACATCATATCCCAAGTAGTTGGTTAGTCTCCTTGAGCAATAGTTCCATATGAGGAACTTGAACTTGGTCTCTTTGTTTATGAGTTAAAGCAGCTTTCACATTGTAACTAACTAGATCAGTCTTGGAGAATGAAAGCCCATGCTGTGAAATCCATGCATAGCCAATAGCTACTGTCTTCTTGAGCCCATTATGTCAGCAATGGAGTGGCCCGTGACAGAATGGCTATATCAAGTGGTTGTTTGGTGCCCTTTCCATGGTGATGCTTTCTGATGAACTTTAACATACTACATAATGTTCTTTACACTTTGGACACTCCCATAAGTTCATACATTTGTCTTTTCCCAGACCTTCTTGTTGATATGGATTTCCTTTTTTTTTTTTTCCTTTAAATTCCTTGCCACTAATAATCTATATATATTCTATGTCAGGGAACTTCTGTTCTCACATAAAGTGAATATCCACCAAAGTTCTGCCCATTGAGAGACTTCACACTTATCAAATAATCCCAGAGTAAATAAAATCTTACAGTTGCACTTAGTGTTCTAAAATAAAGAAATGTGGTTCTGTGAACGTGCATAAAAGTGGAAATTACCTAATCATGGATGTCATGGAAGGTTTTGCAAAGGTAACACTTACTGCATGGAGATACAAAGCTTTAGTAGTGTGGAATGGATGAAGAAAATAAGGAGTACTCAAGGTAGAGGGAACCCTAGATGCTGAGACCCTTTGGCAGAGAAAGACACGGCCCATATGAAGGATTAAAAGGTTATTCCGGCTGGAGTAGAAAAAACAGACAGGTGTGTGCAGTAGAGTGGAATCAGTAAGCAAGGGCCAGATCATGCAGGAGTTTTGTCTTTACCCCCAAAGAACTCACTAGATCATTTTAATCAGGAAAATAGAAAATTAGATTTGCATGTTTAAAAGGTCCTCCAACTGCCCTATGGAGGATGCTTGGGGGACAAGCCTGGGTGGTGATGGAGAAGTAAGGGGTCATTGCAGTTGTTTAGATTAAGGATTATGATATGACACTCAGCTCATGGAGTTGGAGAAAGTGGAGAGAATTGAAAAGTATTCAGTCAGTAACATTGACAATACCAGCTGCTAGATTACCTGTGAGAGACAAGATGTCTAGAATGGCTTTCAGGGTTTGGTTACAGAGGTGCCTGGGTCGTTCAGTCAGTTAAGTGTCAGTCTTTGGCTCAGATCATGATGTCAAGATCCTGGTATCAAGTCCCACATTGGGGCTCTCTGCTCAACAGAGAGCCTGCTTCTCCCTCTGCCTGTGGCTCTGCCCACTTGTGATCTCTCTCTCTCTCCCTCTCTCTCTCTCTCTGACAAATAAATAAATCTATCTTTAAAAATATATAAAAAATAAAGCAGCATTATAAAGCCATAACTGGATGGAAGGAATGCCAAGACAGACACATCTAAACAGGTCCAGACAAAATGTGATTAAATATTTAATGAGTTTACTTACATACAAAGAGAATTTTATGAATTTTGAGGTTGAGTCTTCAGTATGGTCCTTAGTTTTTGAATTGTGGATCCTGTAAGAAATTGATGACAGTTATGAATTTCTCGCCAGACCCCCCCCCCAAAAAAAGTGCTTTCCCATCAACTCATGATTTTGCATGTATTGTGGATCAGTTTCACCCATGTTAATTTCAGTTCACATGGAATTCATGTGGTCTGTAGATATGAGATAAAAAAAAAAAAGCTCTACCAAATCTTTATTCTGTAATGCATACCCTGTTGCTTCACTTGCACACCACACCACACAACGTTGGAAGAGAAGGAACGTGACTTCACACAGCTGCTCCAGTTATCCATTTATTTTGTGTTTTACTGTTGGTTAACAGTGGGCACTTGCAAAGTGTTATCCTAATTCTCACAGGGAATCACAAAACATAAAATGCTCCTCTGGGAACCCATGCAAAAGCACATTAATCCTTAATGACAGAACCAAACACAAGGGTTGTGCTGGCATTACCGTCGGGAAAAAGCAATTCTCCCTCAGAGAAAAACTGCCCTCTGTCAGCTCCTCTTTGAGTTCCTGGCTTCCTGTGGCCTTGTGGGGGATTGGGGAGTAAAATAGTTCCTTCCCCAGAGAGAGTCATTTGGATGCAGCTGCATCTGCAAGAGAACTGCTGACTTAGGATTTGATTCCATGATGAGCATTTTATAAACATACTATATATAGCAATTATATACACTACATGCTGTATACACATGAGACATAAATTATATGATAAATCAGCTCTTGGGCCAATCCACAAATAATGGAAAAGAGAATAAGTGCTTAAATTGTAGCTGGCAGGCTTGGGAGGAAAAAAATTAAATCATACACAAGGAGATGCACTATCACTTTCTCCAGAATCTTTTAAAAGTATGTAATCATCCGACAGGAAATGTAACCATAATCTGGAGCTTAGAGAGAACTTTGATGAAGTCCAAATATTTTTTAACTATTTCTCTCTTTCAAAGTAGTAATTCCAAACACATATTAAAGGCTTACTGCATGGAAAATATGCAGAATACTGTGCCAGTACTTTATATACATCACCCCCACGAAAACTTCACAAGTATACTATCATATAGGCAACATAAAACCCATTTTACTGAGGACTAAACTGAAGATCAGAAATGCCACATATGTTTCTCGGGGGGACTCCATGTTTCTTAAAGATTTTATTTATTTATTTATTTGACAGACAGAGATCACAAGTAGGCAGAGAAGCAGGCAGAGAGGAAGGAGGAAGCAGGCTCCCTGCAGAGCAGAGAGCCCAATGTGGGGCTCAATCCTATGACCCTGAGACCATGACCTGAGCTGAAGGCAGAGGCTTTAACACACCGAGCCACCCAGGCGCCCTAAGGGACTCCATTATTAAATACCAAATGCCATAATGAGATTGAGGCGTGTCTGGCTTGGACTGCCAAAGTGCTATCTTATAAATGACCATTTCACCTAAACCACACATCTCACCTAAGTGTAACTTAGGTTGAGTAGTTTAATATCCAAATAATCTGTCGGCCTTTTTTTTCCCCTTCTCTCAAATCATGGGTCATTCTTGTCATCGTAGTAACACAACTATCAAAGATATGAGTTTAGTTTACTTGAAAACTAAACTGCATATGTTCTTTCAGGACCATTGTAACTGGAGGACACAGAAAACCCCACCAGGAAATATTCAAATATGAAGAGGAAGTCACCATTTTAAAATCTTAATGCTTCTTTGGTAAAGGGAAAAGGTAGACTTACTTGGGACCTGGAGAAAATTCTGAAAAAAAAAAAAAAAGAAAAGAAAAGAAAGTAAAAGAAACCCTAACATAGTTATTTCCTAAAAATACTGACCTAGAGCCTTTCAAAGCAGTAATACGATCACACGAAGTAGAGATAGGCTTTTGTGTGAAAAGTTTCTTCTGAGTGAATGTCAGCATTTGGTCTTAAAAGCAAGTAGGACGGCTGCACTTTAGAAATAATGGAAGTCCATATTTGGAGGATGGCTGAGTTAAGTGGTCAAGCAGCGATATTTTCAACATCTAAGAACCATACATTTTTAAAAGATAAACTCATTGCTACATGGTTACATAATCCTTTCTAGAGATTGTTAAATTGCAGCCAGACAAGTCCTTTTGGCTTCCTTTCTGAAAATGTAGTTGATGAAAATTAAGAGACACGCTAGCTCTTTGCTCTCTTCTTTCCCCTTGCCAGAGGTCACACCTAGATGGCTGCAAATCAGCCCTCCCGATTATTCTGCAACCTTAGATCCAGACACAGAATTCTCAAGTCAGTTGTTGAAGTAGCACGGAGCCAAGGTGTATATGGTTAGATTCAGAGCTCATCTATGAGCAACTAGTTCATCAGGAAGCTTAAAAACATTTCCATTTGGGGGCGCCTTGGTGGCTCAGTGGGTTAAAGCCACTGCCTTTGGCTCAGGTCATGATCTCAGGGTCCTGGGATCAAGCCCCGCATTAGGCTCTCTGCCAACAGGGAGCCTGCTTCCTCCTCTCTCTCTCTCTCTCTGCCTGCCTCTCTGCCTGCTTGTGATCTCTGTCTGTCAAATAAATAAATAAAAATCTTTAAAAAAAAAAAATTTCCATATGAAGACACTAGTTTGTCAGGTAGTCTTCTAATAACCATGTGTGATGGATGTCTTTTAGCATTCTAGCACATTCATAAACAGGAGAAATAGTTCACCTTCCCTTAAGTCACATGTAATCAACAGCCTACAATGATGATTCCATACCCATAAACACTCATATTTATTTAATAAAAATACCCATAACATTGCTTTCTAAAAGACCAAGAAAGTGCATCCCTGAATAATCTTCCTTTGCATGGTCATAAATGTTCTTTTGATTGTTCAGTCATGCAGATAAGGACATTTAGGGCCCTGAAACAGGCAGGGTTTTGTTCAAGCTTGTTCAGGCTCATTCACCTGGTCCTATCAAAAAAGTTAGGTGCTCTAAAAAGTGTGAAACTGGAAATGAAATGACTCCCAGTGTTCTTTCCTCCTTCGGGTCCTCTGGCAGTCTTTTATTCGCCTTCACGCCACTTCACTTAAACTGGGTCCTATCCATGTGCCCTATACCATACTTCTTGTGCCGTTCTTTGTACCTGCCTGTAACATTCTTCTTTCACAAGCTACTACACTACAGAAATATGGTGGACTAAATGTATTTAATAGGCCCAGTTCACTTCAAGAAAAACCCATTACCCAGAAATTTAGTTCACCAAGCTGATATATCAGAAAGAAATAGATTATTAATAAAACTTAAAATCACCAAATCAGTTTGTGAAGGAAGCTTCTTCTTATTCAACAAATCCTCTTGTCCAGTTGCTCTGGTAGTAGAAGTTATCGTAGCTACTATTTATTGAGCTCTGTGAAGTGGGTACTCTTAGCTCCAATTTGAAAATGAAGAAACCAAGGGTGAAAGAATTTAGGTGATTTGTTTATATCAAGAAGAATTAGGATTAAACCCATGTCTGTTTTATTCACAGCGTGTTCTTAATCGTCCCATTCCATCTCCTCAGGGCTAGCTTACAAAATTCCTATTTGTAACCCTTCCTTCTCTTTCACCACTTAGATCCTAGCATATGTTGGGAACATTTTTTCCCTAGTCCTAATATTTCCTTCCTCAGAGGGGGCTTAATTAGTGTAGCTCTGGGCTTCTCTCTGAGGAGGTAAGGTGACTTCTCTGACTGGTAACTATGGGAAGAATAATGAGTCCCACCTCATCTTTACCTATCTTCTGTGGGGAGCAATCCTTATTTTAAAGCAAGAACTGCCCTAAGTTCCTAAATCTTACGTATTCAGCCTGTCCATAAGGAAAGGTATATGCCATTGAGGGCTGCCATGATGAATGGTAAGTCTACCTATTTCTGGGGACCCGTTTTAAGAACTTGTTTCTCCATGAGTGTTGTCTCCCTGTTTAGTGTCATCAGTGATTATGGTGATAATTTACCCCACACTGTGTTACTCTTTATTTCTCAACTTTTTCAGGTGCAGATTGGGAGCCTGCCCAGACACTAGATTCTACTTCCTCTGAGAAGGTTTTTCCAAAACCAAGTCCTTTTCTTCTCCCCACCATCTTTTATATTTCCATTTCCAGGTCCACTTATATTTGACACATTATAATGACTTATAATGACACATTTATGACTGCCTGTGTGAAACTGTTGAGGCTCCCAACTGTTGCTCTTCCCTGCATCAGAGTATCTTCCACAGAAACTAACACAGCATTTTGTAAATAGTAGGATCTTGAAAAGATGTCTGTTGAATTGAATTGAATATAATTGCTTTCATATGATGCCATCTTCGTATGTAGCTTTAAACTTCATTTTTTTCTTTCACTTTCACTTAATTCCCACTTGGCTAAAATAAATTCCATTTCCTCTCCTCTGCAGTAGATTCAGGCCCAGTGGAGAAACTGTAAAATTGCTGGCCTTCTGGCTGACAGTGAGCCAATCAGCCGCTTCCCTTAGGAGAACTGCCTGTTTGCCTCTCCTCCCATTCTCTCTGAGCACTCATCCCACGCAGGCCCCCAGGTGCCACCATCACGAGAGGTTACCCTGGAATTAAGAGAAGCGACTTTGTATCTCAGAAATGACAGCACTCCCATACTTAAAGCGGAGGCATCTTCAGGAGCAGCTGGGAGCCAGCTGCCTTTAAGTCTATTTTAGGCAAGAGGGAACCTAGCATTTTTAATTGAAAATGGAGTATTGTTGCCTATCTTATAGTTTTATTTCGAATGACTATGCGCTTGACACTGTTTCTGAAGCAATGAATTTAACACCTAGCATTTTGAGAGCTTGCACTTCTTGCTGAAACACTAATTAAGCTTTACAGATGAGAAACGAAGTGACTCATTGGAGGTCACAGAAAAGATCAGTGATAGGGTTTTTGAATGTCATGAGGGCCTTGGGTGAAAGTTGGGCTCCACTCATTCGGCGTAATTTTTTTTATTTGAAGTTCATTCTGCAGCTAATCATGATCTGGTTCATTCATTTACTCATTCCCTCACCTGTGTTCATGCTTTAATATGTTCCAAGAGCTATCACAGAACATTTACATTATGCAGAACCCAAGTAGAGGTGTGAGAGACAGAGGTGAACTGATGATCCTACCTGCCCTGAAGGGGCCCGCAGGGAAGGACAGATCAGAAAAGGAAATATTAGAGTGCAGAGGCAATGAGATAAGGATGCTATGAGAGGGTGAAAGAGAGTCTCTAACTAGCCCGAGGTCCATGAAAGTTTTCTAAAAGATCCGTTTTGAGCTCAACATGGAGGGCTTGTGCAGGAGTTCTCCAGAGACCGAAAAAAATGGTGCAGGGCTTCCAGAATTCCCACAGCACAGTATTCCTCTGGGGAGATTGACGGCATGTCCTGGCTAAGGAAGGGAGGAGGTCATGCTAAGTAAGTAATTTAAGCTCCATCTTTCTGCTCTTCGGGAGCTCTCTCAAGCAAGAGGATGATGTTATCAATCACATCATAAAGAGTTCATTGTGGAACCATGGGAACAGAATGTAGGCTGTTCTAACATTCTTGTCTAAGAAGAGTCCATGAGATGGACATGAGTCTTGTGTGAGGGGTATTTATGATCAAACGTCAAACCTTACTTGATCCTGATTAAAAGACTTTTTTGGGAGTTCATAGGAAAGACAGCATAAGAGAGGTGGGAACTGCAGATAAAGTCTGGCTTAAATTCCTGGGTAGGTGGTAGTATCTATTAACCGTGCCAGGAAACACAAGGTGACGGGTAAGTGTGGAGAGATAAATGAGAAATCTGGATGTTGAGATTGGAGTGTTTGTGGACTATCCAGGCTTCAGTGGGCAGACAGAGTAGAGAGCAGCTGAGGACGTTAGTCAGCAGGCATAAAGTAATCCTCAATACAGAGATAGTGGTTAAAATTATGGGTGTAGATAGAATCTTTTCTACATGTGACCATAAATATAATTGCTTTGACTGCATAGATAACGTTTCTTACTTCCAATATGAAGGTCACTCTTGGGGCTTCCTACATGGCTGAGCAAAGTAACTATTATTCTTTTGAAATACCAAATACCAGAGTGATGACACATATACACACTGTTCTTAGGAATACAGAAAAATGACTATGTGGGTCATTGTAATTAAAATATGTTAAATGTGATCCTTCCTACAGTATAATAGAGGGAAAAAAAAAAACTGTGGTCACAGTAAAAGAGGCATTTGACTCAAGCCCATATTTAACTTTATTAGAAATGTATTCTCTTCTCCTACACCACCTTCCCACCACCCCTCCACCCTATTACCCTCTGCAATTTGCAGAACTACACTCTAGCTCGAGTCTTCTCTTCCTGCCACTGGAAACTTATTTAAAGAACCCACAGGGCAGGGTCCTCTTTCTGTTCTGCGACCTTTGTATATCGGGTTAAGTAAACATCTATATGCTGGTTTGAGATTGGTTCTCTTCCAAATTCCACATATGTGAGTTCCAGCTGTAAAGCTACCTCAACTCACTGAGCAGAGAGATGCATAAAGATGTGAGGTCAGGATGGAATGTGGGTTCAGTGATTATATAGTTTGTTTTCAAGGCTTACTTCTTGGAAACCTTCCATGGCCCCTCTCTCCTGCAGCCCCAGCCTGACTGAGAAGAGCATTTTACCCTCCTCTCTCAGAACCATGTGGATCTCTGTGATCAGAGTGACTCTTCTTCCAGGAGAGGGAATGTATCATTCATTTTAGTTGTTGGCACTTAGTGTAGCTTCAAATCCAGAACAGAAATTTAGGTATTTATCAATCAGTGCCAAACCATGACAAGTCATGTGAGTTAGGAGCTATTTCTTTCAAACAAATTGTAATTCATTCCAGAATTCATCTTTTTAAAAAGATGAAGCTTTGTGAATAAAAATGTCATTGGGGAATTTCATATAATACCCTATTTTAATGAATAAATCTATTTCATTCTATCACTTTCTTTTTAATTATTTTTCTTTTTTTTTAATTTTTTTACCTAAGTATAATTGATATACAATATCCTATGAGTTTCAGGTGTGCCTCCTAATGATTTGATGATGTTATATGTTCTGAAATGATCCCCACAATACATCTTGTTACCATCTGTTACCGTATAAGTTATTACAACATCACTGATGTTTTAATCCCTATGCTGCACAATACATCCCCCCTGATTTATTTTGTAACTGGAAGTTTGTAGCTCTTAATCCCCTTCACTTGTTTGGCTTAATCCCCAATGCCTTCCTGCTCTGGAAAGCAACACTTTGTTTCTATTCTGCTTGTTCATTTGTATTGTTTTTTAGATTCCGCGTGTGAGTGAAATCATACAGTATTTGTGTTTCTATCTGACTTACTTCATTTAGTATAATACCGTTTAGATTCACCCAGGCTTTCCACAAATGGCAAGATTTCATTCATTTTTATGGTGACTAACATTCCAGTGTGTGTGTGTGTGTGTGTGTGTGTGTGTGCAGGCACATTCATGCACACGTGCACGCCCATACCTAATCCTCATCCAATTATCTATTGATAGACACTTAGGTTGCTTCCATATCTTGGCAATAATAAATAATGTTGCAGTGAACAGAGAGGTGTATTATCTCTTTAAATCAGTGTTTTTGTTTTCTTTGGATAAATACCTAGAAGTAGAATTGCTGGATCATATGGTGGTTCTATTTTTAATTTTTTTTAGAACGTTGATACTGATTTCCACCGTGGCTACACCAATTTACATTCTCACCAAGTAGACAAGGGTTTCTTTTTCTCCATATCCTTGCCAACACTTGTTATTTTTTGTCTTTTATAATAGTAAATCTGACAGCTGTGAGGTGATAGCACATTGTGATTTTGATTTGTATTTCCCTGATGATTAGTGATATTAAACATCTTTTCCTGTGTGTGTTGGTCATCGATGTCTTCTTTGGAAAAAATATCAATTCAAGACCCTCTACCCAGCTTTTAGTTGGGATTTTTTTAAATATTAAGTTGTGTAAGTTCTTCATATATTTTGGATATTAACCCCTTGTCATATGCATAATTTGCAAATATCTTTCCTTATTCAGAACATTGCATTTTCATTTTGTTGATGGCTTCCTTTGTTGTGAAAAACTTTTTAGTTTGTTGTGATTCCATTTGTTTATTTTAGCTTTTGTTACTGTTGCTTGAGGAAACTAGTTCAAAAACATATATAAATATTGCTAAAACCGATGTCAAAGAGCTTACCATCATTGTTTTCTTCTAGTTTTATGGCCTCAGGTCTTGCATTTAATTCTTTAATTCATTTTGAATTTACTTTGATATATCGTGTAAGAAAATGGTCCAGTTTCATTCTGTTGCATGTAGCTATCCAGTGTTCCCAACACCCGTCTTCTTTTGAAGAGATTGTCCTTTCCCTATTGTGTATTCTTAAGTTCTATGTTGTGGATTAATCAACCATGTATGTTTGGGTTTATTTCTGGGCTCTCTGCTCTATTCCTTAATCTATGTGTCTGTTTTGGTGCCAGTACCAGTAGACTGCTTTGATTTTGACAGCTTTGTAGTATAGTTTGAAATCTGGGACTGTGAAAATTCTAGCTTTGCTCTTTCTCAAGATCACTTTGGCTTTTCAGGATCTTCTGTGGCTCTATACAAATTTTGGGATTATTTGCTCTAGTTCTGTGAAAAATGCCATTGGTATTTTCATGGGGATTGCATTGTAGCCATAGTTGCTGGACATTTTAGCAATATTAATTCTTAATTCTTCCAGTCCATGAGCATAAAATGTGTTTCCATTTATTTGTGTCATCTTCAGTTTCTTTCAATAATGTCTTATAGTTTTCAGCATATAGGTCTTTTACCTCATTGGTTAAATTTATTCCTAGGTATTTTATTCTTTTTAATATAATTATAAATAAGATCTTTTTTTTTAATTTCTCTTTCTGACAGCTCATTACTAGTGTGCAGAACACAACCAATTTGTGTATGTTAATTCTGTATGCTATTGACTATACTGAATTCCTTTATTCTAATACTTTTTTGGTGGAGCTTTTAGGGTTTTCTATATATAATTTCATGTCATATGCAAATAGTGACGGTTTTCCTTTCTTTGTTCAAGGTTTCTAATATGCCTTCCCACAATGATGGAGTTCCTCTTCTCCCCCCAAAACAGATTGAGTTCTGTTACAAGAATAAAATGTGAGCTATTAAGTTAGAATCAAATATTCTGTATCATGTATCTGAAAGTCAGGGTCAAGAAAGTTTCACATATTCTAAAACCATTTCTGTAATATAGAAAAGTTAATTTAACCATAAATAAAAATAATACTGTGATGGTTGATATATATGTCAGTGTTATATATGCTCAACTCTACTTTTATTTATCTGTATTAATAAGCTGTTGATGTCCTAGGCCTTTGTGCCCATTTTTATTAGCACCTCTGTTGCTGTCCTAGGCATTTGTTTTTATGTTATTCAACCCAGCTGGGTAGTGAGCTCCTGGAGGACAGGTTGTTTGGATTCCTTAGTGTCTTGTGTAAAGAAAGAAAGAACTTGAAACATGTCTCCTCAATTAAGGAAAAAACAAACAAACAAAGAAAGAAACTAGTTTTGTTTTGTTTTTTAATTAAGGATCTCCCAGCTTAGTCTTGGATGGTGTCTGGTGGTTGTCTGTATCAGCACACCACACAGCCAAGCCCCTGTCTTCATGCCAAGAGCAGTGCCGAGGAAAGAAGCCGAGGAATGGTCACGAACTGATGTCAGACACCATAAGGAATAAGGATGACCTCAAAGCTGAGCAGGGAGAAGAAAAAACAGGGCTGGGGATCAGAAAATGACCTGGTAAAGGGGAGTCCAAATGCAAGTGAGACTAGTGCCTGAGGGACTGTCTGGGATCGGGATCCAGAGAGGTTAGTGAATTAGAAACTGAAGAAAATTAGCAAGCATGTCTTCAGGGTACAGATTCCTCACTGCTGAGCGGTGCAGGCCTGCAGTGATCCAGGCTTCCTCTCCTGTGTAGGCTGCCCTTCCCCCTTCTATAACAGGTTTTCATCCCCTCGGTTCTGTCCCTCTTTTTGTGCAGACTTCTACCTCGCGGTCCTTCTCTGAGAAGTTTTAACAAATTCCTCTAAACTAGATTGTGTACCCTTCCTGCAAGTTCACATCAGTCTTTGTGCTACCAGTCTCACCTCAGTGTGAGCGAGTTGCCTATGCAAGGATCTGTTTAACTTCTTTGCAAGTGACACTTATTCACCATACCCAGAGCCTGGCACAGTGCCTAACACAGAGCAGGCATTTGATAAAGATTCACGGAATGAAATACGAGGGGGAATGGTTTGTTTTTCCATATGGACAAAAACTGTTAAAACACGGAGTCTTTTCGGTATCTCAGTAATTTCTAGTATTCATTTATTCAATGAATCTTTATCAAGTGTCTGCTTGGTACCGTCCACAATGCTGTGAGCCTTACATTGTATGTTTTTATCTTTGCAATGACCCTTTCATTTAGTGTCATTTTGAATGAGTGCTTCTGATATTTTAACATTCATTATAACAATAACCATGAAAGGTGGTCCCTTGTCTCACATTCTGCAGATGAGCAAAGTGAGCTTCATGGAAGCTCCCTCACTGCTCAAGGTCTAATCTAATAAATCGAGGGGCTGGCTGGAATCAAAATTCTCATCTGTCTGATTCAAAGACAGTTCTTTTTCTACTGTGTACCTATAACTATTTACTAGTAATTAATGTAATTCTCTCATTTGGTGAGCAAATAAAGGGTAGAGATTGGGTTCCTTTTTTTTTATTTTAATTCCCTTTGGTGTAGTTAACAGTGTTAGATTAGTTTCAGGTGTACAATATAGTGATTCAGCAATTCTGTACATTACTCAGTGCTCATCATGGTAAGTGAGGTCCTTAATCCCCATCACCTATGTCACCCATCCCACCCACACACCCGCTTGCCTTCTGGTAACCATCAGTTTGTTCTCAACACTTAAGAGTCTGTTTTGTTTGTTTGTTTGTTTGTCTATTTTTTTCTTTGTTTCTTTGCTTTGTTTCTTAAATTCAACACATGAGTGAAATCATGGGGTATTTGTCTTTCTCTGACTGACTTATTTCACTTAGCATTGTGCTCTCTAGATCCATTCATGTTGTTGCAAGTGGCAAGATTTCATTCTTTCTATGTCTGAGTAATATTTCATTATATATACTTATATTTTTACTTATATTTATATATCACCTCTTCCATATCCTGGCCATTGTAAATAATGCTGCAATAAACATAAGGGTGCATATATGTTTTCAAATTAGTGTTTTCAGGGGCACCTGGGTGGCTCAGTGGGTTAAGCCGCTGCCTTCGGCTCAGGTCATGATCTCAGGGTCCTGGGATCGAGTCCCGCATCGGGCTCTCTGCTCAGCAGGGAGTCTGCTTCCTTCTCTCTCTCTCTCTCTGCCTGCCTCTCAGTGTACTTGTAATTTCTCTCTGTCAAATAAATAAATAAAATCTTTAAAAAAAATTAGTGTTTTCATATTCTTGGGGCAAATGGAATTTACTAGTAGCAGAATTGTTGGATCCTACGGTAATTCTGTTTTTAATGTTTTTTGAGGAAACTCCATAAGGTTTTGTATAGTGGTTACACAAGTTTGCATTCAGTTGAGCTCCTCTTTGATGTGGTTTGGATTAGTGAATAAAATATTTGGGTAATTTTGTTTCTTTGATAAATAACTAAAAAAATAGTATGAGGATAAGTAAAATGTTTCTGGTTGGATCTTTCTATGTTTCTTAAAAATTGATTTTTACTACACTGTATTATGAAATCAGGTAGATTTTATTCAAATATAAGAAGTCCCACTTTGGTCAATATTTTATTGATGCTTTTGAATTTTGTACTGAAATTTAGAGAATACTATTCCTTTTTTTAAAAAAAAGATTTTATTTATTTAGAGAGACAGTGATCAGGGGGAGGGGCAGAAGGAGAGAGAAAGAGAGAATCCCAAGCAGATCCCTGTTACATGCAGAGACCCATACAGGGCCTTATCCCAGGACCCTGAGACCATGATCCAAGCTGAAGATCCAACGTGAAATCAAGAGCCAGTTTCTCAAACAACTGAATGACCCAGGCACCACTGAAGAATATTACTCTTAGCTCTTATTTAGGCTTCCTACAGCTTGGGCATCAAAAAATAACTTGCCCATGTTGCATCACCACTTCTTCATATCAGGGAGGGTTGCTGGGGGAGGGGGGTTGAGAGAAGGGGGGTGGGGTTATGGACATTGGGGAGGATATGTGCTTTGGTGAGTGCTGTGAAGTGTGTAAACCTGGCGATTCACAGGCCTGTACCCCTGGGGATAAAAATATATGTTTATAAAAAATTTAAAATTTAAAATTAAAAAAAATAAAAATAACATGCCCATTTGCACCTTAATTATAGCTATTAGGAATAAAGTGATTTAAAATTAAATACAGTTAAAATTGAAAGAGATTACATAACAAGTAGATGTTAAGATATAAAGTTTATTTCATTCCCTACTTAGTGCATTTAGGACATTTATTTAAATACCCAGTGATCTGATTCTAACAATTTAAGATTTTAGTATTTAAGTCCAGTATTGAAAGATGATCTTTGTAGTTTCAGTTTATATGTTTATAATCATACCTGTCATACTGCCCTTCTCAATTCTCATCCAAGACCTTTACAAATGGTATAGCCTAATTGACCATTTAATATGAGTATGTATGTACAAATGCCTGTGAATGGGGGTATGTAAATACATCTAGTGGATGGAAGGAAAAGGTTAAATTTAAATGAAGGCTTACATGAAATCTTTGAGACTTTTGAATAAGCTGTGTTAGACTGGAAGGAAGACTCAAGTGATAGACAATCTTCTGGATTTGACTCTCAATAGTGTCACTTATCTGTAATTTAGATAAAGTTTTTAAAATTTCCTAACTTTTCTCATATATAGCATAGTAATACTAATAGTATTAGTTTTATTATTATTAATATTATTAATGTTAAAAATGCTAATGAGTTATTTAAGTAATGTTGGTGAAGGGGTTTTTCTAAATATAAAGCCCCAAGCAGATATACATATTGAATTGAAAATTTCCATTTTCCTCAGTGAAACTACATAGAAATTTAGATGCAAAATATGTAAAATTCATTTTCTTCCATCATGTGTAGATAGATCATGAAATTTTATTATTTTAATATTTTTCAAAGATTTGTTTCATTATTTTAGAGCGAGTGCACATATGTGCTCATGCATGAGTTGGGGGAGGGGCAGAGGAGAGAATCTTCAAGAAGATTCCCCTCTGAGTACAGAGCCAGATGAAGGGCTCAGAGTTTGGTTTCAGGACGCTGAGATCGTGACCTGTGTTGAAACCAAGAGTTGGACCCTTAACAAACTGAGCCACCCAGGAGCCCCTGGAATACATATTGTTTAATGATGAACTCCTGATATAGCTATATCTTACCATAAGAGATCATAAATCTAGAGTTGTACCAGAGCATCATTTAGACTGGATGGCTAGGAAAGGCAGTAGGGAGGAAAGGTCCTGCCCAGAAGATAAGTGCAGACCAGGCAAAATATTAGGAAAGAGCAGAGATTGGGAAAGGAAATAACATTTCCAGGCAAATCAGACAGAAAGCTTCCAGGTGGGACTGTTATCATAAGAGGGTCTAGTAGAGGAGATAAAGCTAAACTAGAACTGTAGTAGAAAACAAAATCTAGTCAGTGCCATGAGGACCATGAGATAGGGAAGGGATGATTTGAAGGGAGTTTGAAGAAGGACCAGCTGAGCAATCAGAGAGGAGAGTGTGGGGATATGTGGAGGGTAGAAACACTCAGGAGAAGGAGGAAGGAGGAGAGAGTTTGTGAAAAACTCAATAGTGTCCTCTGCTCTTTGCCTCATGCTCTCATTTTTCCTGTGGTTTTGAAGGCCACTTCCATTGCTGCTCATTCTGAAATACATTGTTTCCAGGCTGGGCCTCTCCCCTTGATCTCCAGACACATATTTCAGCTGTCTTTGCAACATTTCAATTAGAATATCTAAGAGGCATTTTAAATTTAGCATGTTAATATAGTTAACTTGAACTGTGTCTCTGAACCTCTTGTGCCACCCTCCACCCCCAGATAGCTCCCCTTTAATTATATTTCTTCCATGCATTCTTCAAGCCAAAAACCTCTAGGCTCACCTCTTACTCTCCACTGTAACTCTTCATATCCAACCAACAGTAAATTGCACAGCATTTAAGCTTCATGATACATACCTAATACAATAATTGGTATCACAAGTATTTTCACCTCTCAGTTCCAAGCCATCAATATCCCTTACCTAGACTAGTATATTGGGTTTCACATCACATTTAAAATAAAATGACCTACAAATCCAACATGATCCAATCCCTTGCTACTTCCAGAGAGTAAACTCTTACCACTCTCCTTCTTGTACGTTATGCTTCAGCTACTCTGTTCTTCATTCTAAGAACATGCCAGGGCTTATTTCTGCATCAGAGCCCTTATATTTGCTGTTTTCTCTGCCCAGAGTATTCTCTTTCCAGACTTCCCTCTGAGTGCTTCCTTCTCATTATTCAGGTCTCAGTTCAAATGTCACAAACTCGGAAGACTCTTTGCTGATCACTCTTGCTAAGTACCACAATCCCTGCCACAATTATTATTGACTCTTAGACTCCCCTCTCTTTTATTATAGTACAAGTGTGTGTTTGTGTGTGGCTATTTTTTTTTTCCGCAAATCCCTCTGAAAGAAGCTCCGGAAGAGCAGGCTCCCTGGTTAAGTCGTCACTACTAATTTCCCAGGGCCTAGACCAGTGCTTGGCACATATGAGGGTTCCTTAAGTACTTTTTCACTGGTGAAGGATTGTTCCTGTGTAATTTTCATTTATCCAAAGTAGATATTGAATCCTGAATGAGAGCACAAAGAATTATTTTTGAACTACCAACTAGATATGAATTTATCCAGAAAACTAATTTCTAAATAATAAAACTTTAGGTTTTTGAGTGGTTATTAGTGAGTTGGAAAATAATGCCAACTGACAGCCTCCATTCTGATACTTCCCTGAATAGCTTATCACATTGTGCCCAGGAAATGAACATGCTTTAGTCTAGCAGAAAATAGATAAATATATACATATATATGTACATACAATTAACAGGTGTAGTATAAAATGCTACTGTAGTAGATGATTGTGTGCATAGTTTATATGATGTGCCATTTTTGCACTGTTTTCCCTAGTGACAAGTTGGTGGGAAGAACTTCTTGGTAGAGGAATAGAGTGCAAGCCAAGTCATCAGGAAACATCAGGGATTCACAAACGCCCATATCTCATGGGGACATTGACAATACCATTAATGAACCACAGTGTGAAATTAATGCACTTCCTTGTGGGGACAATGATGCCCTGAGACCTGCCTGTGGTGGCATTGTAGCTATGACTCATTGTCCTAAATTGTTAGGAGGGAAAGTACTTTAAAAATAGGATGGAAACTTTATTTTGTATGAGTTGGGAGAAAAGTATCTTTCTTTTGTTTAAGAGCTGAGAAGTTAACCAAGGTGGTCATGAAATTGACATCTTTGAAGATGCTCAGTAAAAAATGGTTGCCTAAAATATTAGTTGATCAAAAAGGCTATTCATTGTAGGGACGCCTGGGTGGCTCAGTTGGTTGGACGACTGCCTTCGGCTCAGGTCATGATCCTGGAGTCCCGGGATCGAGTCCCGCATCGGACTCCCAGCTCCATGGGGAGTCTGCTTCTCTCTCTGACCTTCTCCTCGTTCATGCTCTCTCTCACTGTCTCTCTCTCAAGTAAATAAATAAAATCTTTAAAAAAAAAAAAAAAGGCTATTCATTGTAAACACCAGTAAGTTATGAAGTAGCTGTAATGAACCAGACATGGGAAATATCAAGAAAAAAAGAAGAAACGAAGGAGGAAAGGAGGGAACAAAGGAGGAAGGAAGAAAGGAAGAAAAGAATATGCCTTAATTCGTGGAGATCACCAATTAGTGGTGATATACATAAGTAAACATCTGACCATAACCTGTCCAACTGTGATTTCAGATAACTGAATTAATAAGCAGACAGACAAAACATCATAAGCAGATATATTTTAAAAAATGATTAATTATTAAGAGCAAAGGGATGTTGATTAAGGTGTCAGGAGATAATTAATGCTAGAATGTGTCCTTGGAGGAAGAGTAGGATTTAAAGAGAAAAAAGAAGTAGTGCAAGAACTTCTTTTAGTTGTCACATAACTGATATTGTGGTGGTCATTTCCATATAGCTAAATACATAGGTAGCCCACTGTCCTATATATTATTGCTACACATGATTACATCCAGCACAGTACCCGATTTATAATCAATGTCTACTTTTTCTGGTTTGAATAAACGCAGTAATTTATTAAAATCATTATTCTCCAAGGATAGATTTTTGCTGACTTTTTATATTATATTCACCATAAAGTAGCATGACACCTCTTTACTTGTGCCACCATCCCAGTAGCCCCATGGATGCATATTGACACATAAGGTAATAAGTTACCTATTCTGGGCCATGAGTCCTATTTAAAGTCAGTTCACTGAATTTATATCAAACAGTAATCATACATTTTAAATCATGCTAACAATATTGGTAATCTTGTTGTTCTATGTGAACACTAGATTTTTCATATATAAACATATGGCAGTATATGTGGTGACTACGATTTGGATCATTCAATGAGTAGGACATTTGATCACCATGAATATAGCTAGATTTCTCAAAAAAAAAATGTAATAGGAAAAAAAAAAGAAAAGAACTCAACTTATGGAGTTTGTGGACAAGAGGGGAAATACAATCCAGAAATGAAACAATGGAAAGAAAGAAAAGAAACCAGAAGAGGAGTTCCAAACCAAATAGACCTGATCATGAAACCAAGAGGAAAGAATTTCAAGAAAGGGCTCCAGATAAGTCAGAGGAGAAAATTACAAAATTTGGTGTGTGTGTGTGTGTGTGTGTGTGTGTGTGTGTGTGTGTTTACATGCACTTAGTTATTTTGACAAAGTAATTTCTGTGGGTAAGAGTAGAAGGGAAAACAACTTAAAAAAGGTAAGAGATTGATGAAGAAGTGAAAGTGTAAAGTATGGTCCATTAACACAAGTTTGAAAGTGAACAAAAACAAAAAGGAATACAGATGACATAGCTTATCAGGGGATAAGAGCAAGTTAAGACTACTTTTAAGCATGTTGAGGCCTATGCAAATTTGAAGATGCAAGAAATGAGACAATGCAAAGAGAAAAATTGAAATGCTGACAAGGATTCTGAGAGCAAGTCCATTCAAGTGTTTTTGAAGAGGAAGATTTGATCTAGCCACAATAAATGGCATTGAATCTGAGACTTAGAATCAGTCATGAAAATCTTACAAAAGGCGCAGAGTTTTGCAAAAGTCCTATAATTGTCTCTTATCTACAATTCTCATCTACCTTTTTCACATAGTGTTTCATACCATGATGAAATTTTGATTCCCAAATTCCCAAATTTGCTCCAGTATACTCTCTTTTGTTAAGTGATGTATGCTCCCTTCAAGAGGTCTCTCAGTCAAGCTCGGGACTTAAGTAAATCTTACATATAAAGTAGTAGCCTCATCACAGACCTTCTAAAATTCAAGTGGGAAATTTGTATCATGGACAGTCCAGAGTGGAACTCATACCATCATTCCTTTTTCACAATCTTCCTTATAGACTTCTTTCTGAGTGCTTTTCAGACCATCCAGAAGGCTCAAGAAGAAAAATGGTGAAAGTGATATGATAGTAGTGAGATGCAAACATGAGGAAATGCGTGAAATTTTGGTTTGGTGATGATCATCACTGAAATCACTGCCCATCCCTATCCAGTATCTGGAGAAGCCAGGAGAAGGATCATAGACTTGGTTTATGTAAGAAAGTTAGTGGTTTAATCATTGAAATTGTAGCAACTCTCAGGGCTTTGGGTTTTTCCTATTAAATGGATGAAAAAGATGAAGAGTAAGGAAGGTGTCATGAAACAGGGTTCTGGGAGTGAGTGCCAAATTCAGTTCTCAAAGGCAGAAAAATATCTTACTTAAAAAGGATTTTTCCAATATGTGGCCAAGCTTGGGTTTTACTGAGAATGCAAACTGGTGCAGCCACTCTGGAGAACAGGATGGAGGTTAGTCAAAATGTTAAAAATAGGACTACACTACAATCTATGCAATTGCACTAAGTATTTTTCCACAGGATACAAAAGTATTCTTTTGTAAGGGCACCTGCACCCTGATGCTTATAACAACATTATCAACAATAGCCAGACCATAGAGAGAGCCCAAATGTCCATCGACTGATGAATGGATAAAGAAGAGATGGTATGTATGTATGTATGTGAATGTGTGTGTGTGTATATATATATATATATATATATATATATATATATATATGTATTACTATATTACTCAGCCATCAAAATAGAATAAAATCTTGCCATTTGCAACAACATGGATGGAGCTGGAGTATATTATGCTAAGTGAAATAAGTCAGTCAGAAAAAGACATCATATGATTTCATTCTCACATGGAATTTAAGAAAACAGAGGAACATACGGGAAGGGGAAAATAAAAGAAAAAAAAGGATATTGGGAAACAAACCGTAAAAACTTGTGATGGGTAGAGAACAAGCAGGGTTGATGGAAGGAAGTGGGTGGGGGATGGGCTAGATGGGGGATGGATGTGAAGGAGGGCGCTTGTTATGATGAGTACTGGGTGTTGTATGTAAGTAATGAATCCCTGATTTCTACTCCAGAAAACAATATTGCACTGTTAACTACCTAAAATTTAAATTTAAAAAGTACTTACTTGATTTATTGATTAATTAAAAAGAAATCAAGCTAAGTGGTATCAACAGAGATATTCCTCAGAATAATGACACTTGCTGTTCAATTTATTCACCTTCCACATTGTTTTTAACCTAATTGAATTTAAGTTGTCTCCCAACTTCTAAATAGAAGGGGTTAATAAAATTATTTGAATCCCAGAATATAGTGATTTGTGAAGCTAACTCTATGAGTGAGATTCCTGGTAATATAAAGGAATAAAATCCCGATGGATGGATGGATGGATAGATGGTTGGATGGATAGATAAGTGTGTGTATACATACACACATATTAAGACAAGCTCGTTCGTATTTTACTATAACCTGAGAATGCTGACTCCTTATTCTCAGATTCATGTGTACAATACCAAATTTTTGGAATCCCAAACTAATATACCCAGTAACTTCAATTATATATTAGAAAGTCACCATATTTAAAATAGAATTCATATTTCTATGCTATTCTTCTTAACTAGTTTAGAGAGTGATGTTTCTAAAATACAAATCTGATCCTGCCATTGCTTACTTGGAACTCTTCAGTGACTTTTCATTCTTAGGGCAAAGACTAAAATCTTTCAAGTGGCCTGGGAGGTTCCAGTGATGTGGTTTCTGGCACATTTGCCGCTCTCCCCCTCATTCTCTGCCCTGGCCCTCTTTCACTTGTTTCAATGAGTTGTCTGTCTTCCTATCTTAGGGACTTCAATGGGAGCTTCAAATAGGTTACTTCTTCTCAGGATCCTGCTTTACCTGATAGAAATATTATTGGGATATTTCTTTCATTTTTAAATAGCATCATCTTTTAAGATCTGATTAAATGTTCACATCATCATGGAAGTCATCCTGGCCCCCAGATGAGGTCAAGTAAGCATCTGATATTTCTTCATTTTTGTACCTCTTTCTCTTATTGTAGTTAATCTTTAATTTAAAATTATTATGTGATCTTGGTATAAATGCTTTTATTCTCTATAATGGCATTGCATATATCTTTTTTGTTGTTATATTAAATGTTTTGCAACTAAGTTCATTGTTTGGCATGTAGGAGTTGCTAAATAAACGTGTTGATGTGTTGAATGAATGAGTTAAAAAATAAATGAGAAGATTATGGAGAGGAAAGAACTTTGTTGAAATATCTTAAAAATATTTTAAGATATTTAAAAAATTTTTATTTAAAAGATATTTTGTTGAAATATCTTAAAAGGTGGAAAATGGGTGCTGATGGTCAGTGGACTTAAGGAAGCAACAATTTCTGTGGTGTGGTTTAGATTATGGGCAAGTGAGGAGGAGTTCAGGAAGGGTTAGACCAATTAAAAATCCATCACTTTGCAAGCTTAAGTCCACATTACCCTGTATATTGTGAATTTTAAATTGCTAAGGATCACAATTTCATTATCAATGCTATATATTTATTCCAATATCATGAAATTTATACAACATAATTGTCTATAACTGATTATCTGGTAGTAATAATAGCATTTTATGTATTGTGATAGTATGCAATGTTAATCTAAAAACTTGCCAATTTTTAGTTTTCAGTGAAATAAAAGTCTCTTCTAGTTAAATGTTTAATGCAATACACTAAGCACAAAGATACAGCTTTATGATAAGTGATGAATTCATAGCCACATATCAATTTAGCACCTACTTATAATTTTTAATGTTTTTATTTTTTATATAGATATAAAAAATAATGTTTTAATGTTTTTATTTTTTATAACAGATAACTCGAGGTGCCTGGGTGAGTCAGTGGGTTAAAGCCTCTGCCTTCGGCTTAGGTCATGATCCCAGGGTCCTGGGATCAAGCCCCGCATCGGGCTCTCTGCTCAGCAGGGAGCCTGCTTCCTCCTCTCTCTCTCTGCCTACTTGTGATCTTGTCTGTCAAAAAAATAAATAAAATCTTTAAAAAAAAATAAATAACAGATGACTCAATGTAGACTGGCTGCCGCATTAAAGAGAATATATTAGTTCATATAACTAAAAAGTCCGGAGTGGTCAAGTTTTAGGTATGTTGTAACTAGAACTCTGACTCCATTTCCTTGTGACTTTCCATGAAACATGAAACCAAAGTAGATTCTCTCTTGGGTTGGTTCCTCCCTCATGACAGAATAGAAATTAGCAGTTTTACGATTTCATATGACATTGTCCTCAGGGGGAAAGAGAATATCAACATCACACAATTCCTAGAAAAGTTCTGATTAAGCCAGAATAAATATAAATTCTAACTATATTGGCTAAGGTTACCTAAACCCATAACTGTGGCAATAAGATAGATTGCCCTGAGACTAATCAGGTCATACTTCTGGAGTTAAAATATTTGCTTACTACAGAGGAAGACAAAAGTGAATATTGACAGGAAACCACTACCCACTATGAGTGAGAGCTTCTGAAGAATGCTGCAAATGTATAACTGAATAAAAACTATTATATATACATATATATGTAGAGAGAGAGAGAGAGATAGCTTCTAGTCACATAAATGCATATAGTAAACATCATTAGACATTAGCATAAATAAAAAGGTGTCCACCAATAAAAGAATTTAAAGTTATCATTTTATAGAAAAACTTATTATCTTATTACTCTAACTTCATTTAGCAGTTTTTTCAAGTAGTTGGTTAGGCAGAAGATATTATTTTCATGTTTTATTTTTTTAAAGATTGTATTTATTTGACAGAAAGAGAGAGAGCACAAGGAGGGGGAGGGGCAAGCCAAGGGAGAAGTAGGCTCCCCGCTGAGCAGGGAGTCTGATGAAAGCCTTGATCCCAGGACCCCAGGATCATGACCTGAGCCAAAGGCAGCTGCTCAACCAACTGAGCCATCCCGGTGGCCCTATTTTCATTTTTTTTTTAAAGATTTCATTTATTTATTTGACAGAGAGAGATCACAAGTAGGCAGAGAGGCAGGCAGAGAGAGAGGAGGAAGCAGGCTTCCCGCTGAGCAGAGAGCCCGATGCGGGACTCGATCCCAGGACCCTGAGATCATGACCTGAGCTGAAGGCAGCGGCTTAACCCACTAAGCCACCCAGGCGCCCCCTATTTTCATTTCTTAAATATAAATTTCTTTTCTATAATTTCGGATGAATAATCACTGAGTTCTTTGAACCAAATGACCACATCTTGGTCACTATTTGACCAGAAGCATTAAGTGCAGTGTCTGGCATACAGTAGGTGTTAAATAAATACATGTTAATTAGATAAATGGATTAACTTCGGGTTTAAACTCACTAACTTATCAAGTCTGTATTTCCACTTTAAAAATAATTACTTTCATTATCTAGCAACTTGATAATGGTGAAATACTTGAGTTGAGGGATTCACTCTGTCTGATTCACTTATTCTATCCAAAATTTGTGAACAAAATTGAAAATCCCTCTGAAATACACTATTCTAGGCAATAAGTAATTATCATTCTCATTATAATTCCTATAGCATTCTGTGCATATATAAATCATAGCAATTAAATGTGTAATTTATCATTCACTAATTCAACAAATATTTATTCAGTGTTCACTATTTGCCAAGTACTGGGACAAAAATATAATAAAGACACAATACCTGCCCCCAAGGAACTTAATATGTGGAATGGGGATGAGAATGAATAAAGAATGTAGTATTTGTCACTGTAATTCAAATGATAGCATAGATATATAGTACTAATGAACATTTTGAAGTTTACAAATAATTCATTGAAGACTGAATTAATAATATCCTTTGGAGAATTTTATAGCTCACTAATTCTTCTGGAAAGGTTGGGAGTGGGACTCAAGTCAATCACAGTTATAAAACTAATCAATTAGGGAAATAAAACACTGAATTAGATAGACTGAATTTTATGAGAGTATTATAACAAAATTTAAGACATTAAATTAAATTTTATGGAATGCTGGTAACTTCCCTAGAGGATAAAATACGTTGTTTCCTAATGATCCCTGTTGCCAGGTTCTTTGTTATAATTAACTTCAGATCTTTTATTCAAGGGTTCATGAAACCAGAGCTGTAGTTCCTAGCACCTAATGTTTTTAATGCTTCAAACACTATGTTTGATTCTTCTACATATTAGGATTCCTAGACCCTCGATTATGGCTATCTATTCTTTCTGCCTTTCCATACTACATCCATCCATTCCTGTGTTTAACCTTCACATGATCACTTTGGACTCCAGATTATTTCCTTTTGTCAATTTGGTAAACATTTACAGAATGCCTCGTATGTGCCAAGGCCATTAACTCACTCTTCATGTGGAGGACATGAACCAATGAGTCCCAACTTTGAAGTCTGGATGACTTGAGAGAGAGGTCAAGACAGGAAAACTGACTAGGGAGGAAAGAAGATGAGTTTAACTTTAAGTATAAAGTTTGGGATACCTAGATAGAACCATCTGAGAAATAGTTATGATTGTGGGGCAGAATCCATGTAGAGAGTTTGGATCTTCATGGAGGCAAAAGTTAAGATGGAATCCTTACCACCTCTTACACGTGCCATGAAAATCTCCATTCTAGTGCCTGATGATTCCTTTATCTCAAAAAAAAAAAAAAAAATCCTGTTTTTCTCAGCCTACACAAAACCTATGGATAATGAAAACTCAGTTCAAACCCTTTCTTTTCTTTAAACCCTGACCTGATTACCCTTATTCCTGTAAATATTTCTCTTCTGGTGCACAGCACCTTTGCTTAGAGATAGCCTTAGGTTGTTCGAAATTATTTCATGCACCGAAAGTTTATCAACCAAAAAGGCTTTAATCTTCCTGTAAACAGAAAATATTACTTTCCCTCTCAAATGCCCCACAGGCCTGAAACCTCAGCATAGCCTCCAATCCTTATCCATTTAAACTGCTAGCATATCTCTCTGTTCGTTCTGATAAAAAATGTTCCTCTTTAACCACTGCCACACTCCTTCCATTTATCCAAGACGTAGTCTCTGCTTCATCAACAAGCAATGAGTTAAGTGCTAGAGCTACAGAACTAAATCACCGTCCTTAAGAAGTTCACCATTTCTGGAGGAAGAGAAGCATATAAACGAATGAAATTCAATGTGATGCATACAAAATTGGAATTAAGATACAAAAGCCTCTCTTTCAGGCTGGTGGGATCACAAGAGGCTTAGATCTTAGAATATATTTGAAAAGAGATCAGCAAACAGGTAGAATTAGTAAAATGAAGGGAAGAAAGGTGGGACTAAGCAAACATGAGTGATTATTAAAACTGATACTGGGGAGAATTAATAAGTAACCATGGTATTTTCTGGGAACTTGAAGTAATCGGGACATATGGAAAGAAAGGGAGAAGATAAGAGAGAATACTAATCCAGGACAATATCATGAAGGATCTGTGTGCTTTGTTAAGAATTTTGGACTTTATTTAAAGCCAGAGAAAGCCAAAGAAAATTTTTCAGCATGGATGTGGTATTATTTGGTTTGTGTTTTTAAAATCTCGCTGGTAACAGCAAAGGAAGGCCAGTAGCACCTAATCTAAGTGAGAGAGGATAATGTGTGTCCTGTCTGATAGAGACATTAAACTATGAACCAACCAGCCCTATCCATCCCTTTTCTACTCCTCTCACATTGTCTAGGTTCATATTTTCTACTAAAAATAAAATATACCTCCCTCAACAACTTTTTCTTCCTTTCTAGTTTTGAAACATAACCTTTGCTCTAACTGGACATGCAGGCATCAAGAGCCACTGTTAAACAATTTTAGCAGCAATATCAAACTAAAAGAGTGAATTTTATTCCCCTAAAAAATCTATAGCAAGTGAATTTGGTAAGATGAGGAACAAATGAATCTACCTCTCAGAAATAAATTAAGTTGCCAGGCTTCTCTGGGGTGAAGATAATAACTAGACATAGGTCCAGGCAAAATCACTGAACTGCCTAAATTCACATCTTGAGTGTATTTTTTGTCTGACTTTTCTGTATTGAATTGTGACTAAAATCGTGCACTGCTCACTGTCAGTAATTGTAGAGCTGTAGGTCATCATACTGTTTCAGTTCTTTGGAACGAATGAATTTTTGTTTGTCCCTTCCCAAAATATCCTATAAGGAAGAATGTCTCAGGTAGGGAAAAAAAAATTCAGATCCTGCCAGGCTATTTACATAAGAAAGGAAAATGGAAGCTTCCAGTAGACTTGAAATACTTAGCATTTTATCTCAAACGCTGACACGAACGTCCGTGTCATTTTTCTTTTTCAGTTTTTCAAGAAGGATGGTCAATTAAACTGAAAGGTGTGGTTAGATTTTTTTTCACTTTTGTAACATTAATTTATGACTGAGTTCATTCAGCCCAGTAATCTGAGATACGGTGCAGATTCTAGCCGTATGTCTTCTATAACCTGGTTGTTAGAATAGCCAATATGTACAAAAAAAAATTAAAACAAATATTTTGTCCTATGTATAACACAAAGTAATTTTACACAGAGAAAGATGTTTCTAGGGAAAAAAAAATCTGTTAATTCATACTATTTCTTTGTATGAAAAAATAAAATCTATTTTACCAAAAAAAAAAAAAAAAGGGTGATGCTTACACTGAACACTGGTTGTGTTTTTCCCATGCAAATGTATCTGTATCCATGTGCTGTACATGAATGTGTGTGGGTTTATATGTGTTAGTGTGTGTATTGGTATGTGTGGACATGAATGTGACTGTATGTATAAGACCCTAACTGCTCCAGAGAACAGATACTAATAGTGATTTTCTGGTTAGTAGAAAAGCTAAGAAGGTCAATGTTCCCAGTTAGGTAAAAACATTCTGTCCAACAGACGAACATCACATTACATTCAAACAACTTAACAAATAAGCCTCAAATAACAATAACAAAGAAAATAACCTCCTTGTTATTAAGACATTGCTTGCTGACATCTGCTTGAGAACTGCCCCAGTTATAAAATTTCTTAATTGTAATCAAACATGATAATATATGGGTGCTTAAACGTAATTGGTTGAAGTGAAATTTAATTTAAAAGAATATTGTTGTATGGGGAGTAAAGGAAATGAATGTCCAGTTTATCCTAGCGAATGCCTAATGGCACATCTTCAATTCTTCCATTACCTAGAAATCCTAAATCCAATATCTCATTCTCTGAACAAACATGCTTCTATCATCTCTTTTGCGTTGTTATTGTTGGATCTTCTAATGCTTACTAATAAGAGTATAACTCATTCTCTCTTATTTTTAAGAGAGGTTTATATAGTTCACCTCGGAAACAAATCCCACTACTATAATTTCAGAGGCCAGCAGAATGTATTTGGCTTATTCCTTTTAATACTTTTTTTTTATTAGTAAAGCATGTATTTATTTATTTTTTATTTAAATTCAAGTTAGTTAGCATAGTGTATAGCATCGGTTTCAGGAGTCGAATCTGATGATTCATCACTTACATCTAACACCTACTGCTTATCCCAACAAGTGTTCTCCTTAATACCCATCACCCATTTGGCCCATCCCCTGCCCACCTCACCTCTAGCAACCCTCAGTTCATTCTCTATAGTTAAGACTCTCTTATGGCTTGCCTTCCTCTCTGTTTTTATCCTATTTTATCATCTCTTAATCTCACTTTTATCATCTTCCATGATTCTTCATATGCCCTTGCTTTCAGAGAAGGCCCTTATTTTATGATGTCTCCATTTCCACACCCCCCACCCAATATCTCAGCTCCTTCCAGGCCAGCCTGAGTTTCTTAATCATCAGGTACCAGAGTTGATTACTCAAACCAGTTTCTTAGCCCAACCCTCAAATGGTTTGCAAACCTGATCTATATATACATTTCACTCATTTGGCAAAATCCATTCTATAATCCACCTTCAGCAGCCCTATTTCTCAACTGTTGAGAAATACTAGAGAAAAGCTTGCAACCTCATTCCATTATGATCCACACCAACCTTGGTGTGGATCTCTTCCTTCAGTCTGTTCCCTTTAGTCTCATTCTACTAAATTCTGGCTTCTGTCCTTACCACTCCACTAGAATGTCCTGATTGTGTTGTCAGAGCCTAAGGACAATTTTAAGTCCTATGCCTTATAATGGGTCAACTGGTGGCTAAATTGTTATTTTTGAAGCTCTTGCCTTTTTTGGCTTTGTATAGCACCCTACTCCTATCACTATACTCACTGTTATTCTCTTTCCTCTTTATCTTTTCTTTATCAGATTCCTAAAAGTGTATCTTTTCCTCCACATATTCCTTAAATATAGATATCATCTGGACCTAGACATTTCTCCCTTGCTTATGTCACACAAAACACTCTCAATGGGTGATCACATTACCTTCTAACAATTCTACCATAAACTGATTTGTTGGCAACGTTGATTTTTTTTAAAAGATTTTATTTATTTATTTCAGAGAGAAAGAGAATGAAAGAGCACAAGTAGGGGAAGTGGCAGTGGGAGAGGGAGAAGCAGGCCCCCTTCTGATCAGGGAGCCTGACACGGGGCTCGATACCAGGATCCTGAGATCATGATCTGTTCTGAAGACAGATGCTTCAATGATTGAGCCACCCAGGCACCCTTTGTTGGCAACATCTAAATTAAATATCTCAGACCAGATTTCTCTAAGTTTCAGACTATCTGTGTATCTGCATTCTTGACAAAATCCATTTGAATATCTTACAAACATTTCAAAGTCAACATACTTAAAACTAAAGCCCCAATACACATTTCTCTTTACTAAATGGTACTTGTCACACAAATAAGAAAATTCAGAGTCCTTCTAGACTCCTTCACCTTACTCCCACGTTACAGAATACTAATCTACAAGCCCTGCCTCCCTGAAGGACTTGAGTCCTTTACTTTTATCATGTGCTCTCTTTTCTCTCTCAAACACTCATCTGACCTCATCTGCATTGTAAGTCCTCGGCTTCCTTCTAGTAATTCTTGCCTTTCTTCAGATATGCTTGTGGAGAAGAGTATTCCATCAAAACTGTGCATTGAACTATGTCACATTCATGTTTAAAAACTTCTAAGAAAGCCAAACTGGCTGGCCAGAGTGATGTCACCAAGATAGCGACACAGGTCATTCATGACTTTGTCACCCTCACAACTAGCAGTTGTGAGTAGACAAGACACAGTAGTGAAAATCCCTGAATGAAAGATGCTACTGAAGCACCTCTAGAGCACGGAGACTGAGAAGCACTGTACCCAATGGAAGGGCCAGAAGTGCAGCAACATGTGGGCCTCATTACCCCTGCCCCAGGCCTGCACAGCGGCAGAACAAGAGGTGCCCCTGAACCTAGGTTTTCTCCAGTGGGGAATAAAGAGCCCAAGGTAGACATCTAGCTCCCCCAGTGTTGCAAGATTCTTCCTGACTATCTTCTCACTTCTCACTTTGTTTGGATCCTTGGGAAAACTACAGGGCTTGACAGCTGAGGATCAGACAGAAACAGAGAATGGAGTTAGAGTTTTTTTAGCAGCTAGCACACAGATCTTGGCAAACCACATTCCTCTTTATAACTACACCTGAGCAGAGATCTGAACAGTGCCTCTGCCCAGCTGCAGGAGCCAGTTGTCCTGTCTGACCAGGGAGCCCACGAGGCAGTTCTGCCTGGTTTTATTTTATCAGCCAGTGAGCTGCACTGGCTGTGGAGCTTATTCTACAGCTCAACCCAGTTGAGGAACAAAACTGGAAGCCCTGCCTATTGCTGAGTATAACCTCCATACTCAACTGACCAAGAGGTCTAACCAGAGAACCCGGGCAACTCCATAGCACATCCTACAGCTGTGTTTGCAGGAGCACCTGAGCAGAGAGCCCAGACAAAGTCTCAGCCAGTTTATAGAATTGAGTCTGTGGCCCTGTCTGGCACGCTGTGAGAGATTTTTTCCTGATTCATGTCACCAGCCTGAATCAGGCAAAACTCTGTACCAGCCCTGGAGCCTGTCAAATGGCCCTGTCTGGGTGGGGAAGCAAATTTGAACCCTTGCTTAGGAACTAAATATACCCATGGGGCACGTGGGTGGCTCAGTCAGCTACGCATCAGCCTTTGGCTTAGGTCATGATTTCAGGGCCTGGATTGGAGCCCTACATCAGACTCTCTGCTGAGTAGGGAGCTTCTTCCTCTCCCTCTGCCTGTTGCCCCCCTGCCTGTTCTCTTCTCTCTCTCCATCAAATAAAATCTAAATAAATAAATAAACCCTCAAGTCCTGTTCAGTTAGGAAGCCTTATCAGAGAACCCAGGCAGCTATGGAGACTAAATGGTGACCCTGGACAGTCTTGGAACCCAGTCTTCAGTGCCACTCAGTATGGAGCCCAGCCAATAACTCCATCCCACAATAGAGCCCAATCTATGGCTTTACCTGATTGCTGAACACAGCCATCAGGAAGTCTCACCAGTGACCCAGTCCAGTCATGGAACATAGCCAGAGACTCCTCTTCCCAACAAAGAAGCCTGGAAAGTAATCCTCACCCCACAAAATGTGGAACACTGTCTCTAACTCTACCCAACTATAGAATACAGCTGAAGGCTTCTCCCAACCAAAGAGCGTATCCAGTGACCTTGCCCATCATCAGAACAAAGCCATTGGCCTATCCAATTGGGAAGCCCAGCCTGTAGTCTCACTCAACTTCAGCACATAGTCGATGTCCCCACCTGATTATAAAGCATAGCTTGAGATCCTATCTTACCACAAAGCTCTGCCTGCAGCCCCACCTGAACAGAGTCCAGCTAACAACAGCATCCAGTGAAAGACCATGGCCTGAGACTCTACACAGAAGCAAATGAAGAGCCAAGCCCATAGCTCAATCAAGAAGTCCAACCAGTGCCACCACCCCCAACAGAATATAGCCAACAACCTAACCTGACCAGAGGTGAAAACTGTCAACCAAGAACAGTATACCAGGCACACTGTCCTTCAGAAATGAAGGAAAGATAAACTCTCTCCAGAACAAAAAACCTAAGGGAGTTCATCACCACTAGACTTGCCTTACAAGAATGCTAAAGGATATTCTTCAAGCAGAGGTAAAAAATACATTAATTAACACTGTAAAAAAATATCTGAATGTGTAAAACTCACAGGCATTGGCAAACAGATAAAGTCAGATTCAAATATTGTAATACTGGTGCATAATTCACTCATAATTCTAGATTAAAAGTTTAAAAACATATACATTAAGAAAACCATAGCTACAATAATTTTTTATTTGGTACATAATATTACAAAATATGGAAATTATATCAATAACCAAAAATAGGAGGAGGGGAATAGTAAAAGCTAAAATTTCATGTGCTATTGAAATTATGTTGTTACAAGACATTTTTTGTATGCCTCATGATAAGCACAAAGGAAAAATCTGTAGTAGGTACACAAAAGATTATGCTAACAGAGTCAAAGCATACCACTACAAAAGGTCATCAAATCACAAATGAACCCTACAAGAGAGGACACAGGAACAAGGCATCAAACCAGAAAAATAAAATAGAAAACAAAAAAATTGCAATTTTAAGTCTTAACATCTTTATAATCACTTTAAACATAAATGGATTAAATTATCCGATCAAAAAGCAAAGAATGGATAAATGGAATAAAAAACAAAATCCAACAATATGCATACAAAAAGTAACTTTAGTTTTAAGCCCACATAGACAGAGAGTGAAGGGATAGAAAAGATATCTCAAACAAATGGAAACCAAAAGAAAACAAGGGTAGTAGACTAGTATACTTGTATTAGACAAAATAGACTTTAAGTTAAAAATGGTCAGAAATGACAAAGTAGGTTATTATGTAATGATAAATGGGCGTATCCATTAAGAAGATAAAAACAATTGTAAATACTTATGCACTCAACATCAGAGCTCCTAAATATATAATCAAATACTAACAGAACTAAAAGGAGAAATAAACATCAAAGAATTAAAAGTTGAGGACTTTAATACCCCACTCTCAACAATGGATATATCATCCAGACAGGAAATCAATAAGGAAACAGAGGATTTGAACAACACTATAGATCAAATGGACCTAACAGACATATACAGAACATTCCTTCCTACAGCAGCAGAATACACATTTTTCTCAAGTGCACACAGAACATTTTCTAAGATAGATCATATATTAGGCCACAAAACAAGTCTTAACAAATTTAGGAAGATAGAAATTATGTCAAATATCTTTTCCTACCACAGTGGAATGAAATAAGAAATCAATACAGGAGGAAAGCTGGAGCACAGTCATCAAAAATAACTTCTAATACTGTAGGTTAGATTGTCTTTGTCTTAATTTAATATAAATGGAATATGTTTTTCTCTTTTCTGTGTATTTTTCCATTCAACATTATGTTTATATTATACATTTTGCTTCATGTAGAGGTACCTGTTCATTTTCATTCTATCTGTACTAGTTATGTGAAGTAACCCACAATTTACAATCTTTTTACCTGGCAATCAAGATTTTGGTTGTTGGAGCACCTGAGTATCTCAGTCGGTTAAGTATCTGACTTTGGCTCAGGTCATGATCCCAGGGTCCTGGGATAGAGCCCCACATCGGGCTCCTTGCTCATCGAGAAGCCCGCTTCTCTGTCTCCCTCTCTCACTGCTTGTGTTCCCACTCTCTCTGTGTCTCTGTCAAATAAATAACATCTTTAAAAAAAAAAAAGATTTTGGTTGTCTTCAAAAACAGAACTATTGCAAATAGTGCTCATGTAAACATTCTTCTACATACCTTTTGATGTGTATATGAGAGCATTTCTAGTGGGGACATACCAAAGAGTAGAATTGCTTGGTCATAGTGTATGCTTATATTCAGTTGAGATAGACACTGCCTAGGGGCATCTAGGTGGCTCAGTAAGTTAAACGTCTGCCTTTAGCTCATATTATCATCCCAGGATCTTGGGATTGAGCCCTATATGGGGCTCTCTGCTTAGTGGGAAGTCTGTTTCTGCCTCTGCCCCTCCCCTCCATTTGTGTTCTCTCTCTGGTTCTCTCTCTTTCTCTCAAATAAATAAATAAAATCTTTAAAAAAAAAAAAAAAAAAAGAAAAGACTCTAATAGTTTTCCAAAGTGATTATACTAGTTACACTTTTACCGTCAATGTCTGAGAATGAAATTGCTTCAGATTTAACCCTGGTCTATATCAATCTTTTTTAAAATTGATTTTAAGATTTTAAGATCTATGTTGGTGTATAATGCTCTTCATTGTGGCTTTCCTTTGTTTTGCCCTTATGAATGAAGTGGAGCTCTTGTTGTATCTATTGGCCATTTCAAAGCTGTCTTGAGAAATGTAGTGTTCAAACTTCTTGATCTTTTTTTCTATAGGACTTATTTTTATACTAATATAAATGAATTCTTATGTATTCTAAGGATGAGTACTTTCTAAATTATCTGTCATCTACCTACCTACATATTAATCCATCTATTATCTATATATCTACTTACACACACACACACACACACACACACACACACACACACACTCCAGAGATCTTCTCTTAATTTGTGGTCTCCTTTTCATTCAGTGACATATTTTGATATATAGATAGATAGATAGATGTCAACTTTATTATAAATACTTTTGATTATCCTGATTTTATGGTTAGTCCTTTCTATACTACTGTGTTTGAGAAATCTTTCTTACCCTAAGATATTCTCCTTGTGTTATAGATGAAAGTTTTTGTAATCAGCTAGAAGCTTTATTGTTTTATCATTTACATTTAGATCTATAATCTGCCTGGAATTAATTTTCAAGGATTAAGTATCAAGATTTTTCCCTTAGATATAGATTTATCATTTTTTAATAGAACATTTTTTGGACATCTTTGTGTTTTGACTTTGTGTTTGGACTTTGACTCTGTCCCACTGGTCTGTTTATCGATCTCTATAAATTATATATAGCTTTAACTTCATACTAAGCCTTGGCATCTAAATGGTATATTTTCCCAACTTTGTTCCCTTTATCAATATAATAGTAACTACTCTTAGTCATTTATATTTCTATGCAAATTTTAGAATCCATTCATAAACATCCTCTACATCTCACCCCTACCCAAAAAAGTTGCTTAAATTTACTTTAATTGAATGATAGACAATGTAGAGATCATCTGAAGCTAAGTCTAATGGTACATACATCCAAAGATTTGCTTTTGTTGCTTTCCAGCAATTAGAGAGTGACCATTTTAATCTAATTTACTATTAAGATGATTTGAAGTTGAGTCCCTTTTTTGTTGGGGCTTGTGTTTTTCTGATTTGGTCTCACAAGGAGGGTATAACCTTTAAAGATCGCAAATGAAACCCAGGAGTATTTACTGGGAGTATTTCTTTTTGGAGGTCCAAAATTCCAATTAGTTTTTCTTCAATCCACCGTAACTGTGTAAAGCTCTGCTCATCTTTTCAGCCTGTTAGCCACTGCCTTATGCTCAACTTCTAAGCTTCTCACCAACTGCCTACAAATAAGCAGATGGCTCAAGGGATAGTACCAAATGTCTTTGTCACATCTGTGCTGTCTTCTTTCCCAGATATTTCCTGATCATGTTTTGGAGTAATGTTAACCCAGAACTTAAAAAAACCTTGAGCCTCACTTTCTGCTTTTGTCCCAACCCCTTAGCCACTCATCCCTCCCTTTCAGTAAATTATCACAACTCATAGGGAAAATTATAACTCAGTACAATTTTTTTCTCTTTAAAATCTTTGTCCTGAGACATGGCTGACTTGAACAGCTTTCTTACAGCATTAGCAGAAATTTTTCAAAATTTATCTTGCTTTTCTAATTGTCTTCAGTGGCAGGCTTGTCTAATCTATCATAGCTGGAAGTGGAAGGAGCTGTTCGGTGTCTAATATGTGACTTACATTTTCAGTCTATTTGGATTAATTATTAGGCCTGTAGCATCTAAATTCATCTAAATTTCCAGGCTTTTAGGTTCTGACTTTTTTTTCTTTTTTTTTTTTTATTTATTTTTTATTTATTTTTGGCATAACAGTATTCATTATTTTTTCACCACACCCAGTGCTCCATGCAATCCGTGCCCTCTATAATACCCACCACCTAGTTCCCCCAACCTCCCACCCACCCGTCAATTCAAACCCCTCAGATTGTTTTTCAGAATCCATGGTCTCTCATGGTTCACCTCCCCTTCCAACTTCCCCCAACTCCCTTCTCCTAACTCCCTCCTCCATGCTATTTGTTATGTTCCACAAATAAGTGAAACCATATGATAATTGACTCTCTCTGCTTGACTGATTTCACTCAGCATAATCTAGTTCTGATTTTATCTGGCTTCTTCAGTAATAACTATTTCTAAACCTTAGTCTCACACCCAGAGCATTTTTTGATTATTTACTGGTCTTCCACAGCTTGTAAGTGTTCAATGGTAAACCATTTCTGATAGATGTGAGAAGTTAACAACAGACTTGGTTTCAGTGGGTGTCATGGGGATATTTTGTCAAGGAAAAACATGTTGCCTCAAAGTGAAATGTGTACTGAAGAGAGTCCATTCTGTGTTTATGTACAGATATCAAGGTCTCTTGAGCTTCTCCTAATAGCTCTTTTCTTTGTGAGTAGAAAGATCCTTAATAACTGTGCCAGTGTATTCTCACGCTACAAAGATGGACATTTTTTTTTTTTTCCAGAAAATGAATGCAGTGTTTAAGGCAATTCTTCGCTTACAGTCCCAGGGAGAAGGAAAAAAAAAAATTCCAAATGTGCGCATGCATTCGTGTGTGTGTTTAACAGAAATTAAAATAACTGGTCTCTCTATGTTTTCGTGTACAAAACCAGGTAACTTCAATTTGGATCAAAGACCACATTAATGGGTTGTACAGATTCAGTTTTGATTTCAAAATTTAGGTAGACCGAGGTTGAACCCTATATAACCCTGGGTGATTTATTATTTTTCCAGCTGAACTTTTATCATATGATATGTGAAGATATAAAATATCATATGAGGGGCACATGGGTGGCTCAGTCAATTAAGCATCGCACTCTTAATTTTGGCTCAGGTTGTGATCTCAGGGTTGTGGAATCAAGCCCATGTCAGGCTCTGTGCTGGATATGGAGCCTGCGTAATATTCTCTCTCTCCCTCTGCCCTCCCCCATCCAGCCTCTCTAATATATAATGAATATGAATATATAGATAGTACCTGGCAGAAAAACTGCTTGGAGCTACACCTAGCAGACAGCAAACTCTAAATATGTGAGGACCATTACTGCTCTGTAAGTTCATATTTCTTTCTCTAATGCTACAGAGTGGGTAAGGAATGATAGCTTTTCTTCTCTTAGTTCTCATTGGCAACACTCTACAGAGAATTTAGCATGTGCCATGCTACTCATTAAATGCTGCTAACCAGAACAGTTGGATCTGAAATTATGAAATTCCTGATTATCCGTTTTAAGATATAAGGGAAGAAAACAAATCTGTGTGTGTATTGGTGGGGGGAGGGTATATTCACCAGCATCACCATGAAATACGCTTTATTGCTTGGAACTTAATAGATGTTCCATAAATAATTATTCTGAACATCATGCTTAGTTTACTGGCATAACAGAAAAAATTAGTTCAAGTCAGTGGAAAAGGGGTTTGAAAACTATGAGGTTATCCTAAGAAAGGAAGCTTCATGAGAAAACCTAGAAGAGGTTATAGAAAGCGGTGGGTACAATAGTCTACTCATAATGTGCTTTCTCCATGTAACTGAATTATCTTACCATATTGCACATCTTACACAGTTGCCTCGATTTTTGCATTTCTCCAAATTGCTATAACGTGAGAAGAGAAACAATAGATTGTGCAACTTGCAAAATAATCTATTCACAAAGATCTTTCTCAGCTTCTCCTCTGTGGAGGATGTGTGTGATAAGGAAGCATCCCCTGTAGAAGAAATCTTTAAACCAGAGGGGAGAATGTTTACCATCCTGAAGTCTAAATTGAAGAAAATTGGATATTTCAACTATTCCAATATTTTAAATACTCTCCGTAATTTTTGGTAATCCCCAAATCTTTGGAAGTCTTTCTTTTGAGACCAAACCAAGAATTCAGTCAAACTTCCTACAATTGCATTCCTTCCAAGTGAGGAAATGTAGCAGAGAGGTGGGGAATATGTAATAACTTTTAGTTACTGTGTAGAAAATTACCACAAGTTTAGCAGCTTAAAACAGTATTGATTATCATCTCATGCTTTCTTGAAGTCAGGGCTCCATGCTTAGCATAAGTGGGTTCTACACTGAGGGTTAAACAAGCTGAAATCTGAGCGCTGGCTGAACTGCATTCCTTTCTAGAGGTTTTGTGGAGGATCTGCTTCCAAGCACATTGAAGTTCTTGGCTGCACTCAGTTCTTTTTGGACGTGAGCCTGAGTCCCTGTTTCTTTGCTGTTTGTTCACCGGGTGGCACTCTTAGCTCCCAGAGGCCACTGTGTTTCTTTACACAGAGCTGCCACCATCTTTAAAGCCAGCCATGGAGCTTCTCCTCCAGCCCTCTCTCCTCAAATCCCTCTCATGTTGGAGTCTCTTTGTCTGGGAAAAGCCAATCACTTTTCAGGAATTGCCTGATTAGGTCAAACTCACTGAGGTTGATCTCCTTGTATTTTTAAGGTCAATTTATTTGGGACCTTAATTGCATCTTGAAAATCCCTTCACAGCAGTACCTATCTAGATTAGTGTTTGAATAAAAAGGTAAGAGGTATCAACAAACACCAGGAATCTCAGGCGCCATGTTAGAATTCTACCTATGCAGCCCCAGCCGTACTCTCTGCTCCTTATCCTCCCTTACCTGCCTCTTAAATAGGATCCACTTAAGAAACTCTTCTCTGTGCTACCATCGCTGTAATTCACTAATTTACTTAGGAGGCTCTAGGTGGTATGGAAAGCACAGGAGTTTTGCAGCGCAAATATCTGGGTTTAAATCCCCTCTATATTTGCTGTGAAATTTTGAGTAGGTTCCTTAATCACTCAGAGCTTCAGTTTCCTGAGCAGTAAAAACTGATGCTAAAAATAGTCACCTCCAAAGCCTATAGAGAATTAGGGAAAGTAATACAATAGAAATCACCTGATCTACTCTAGACACATAGCAAAATATAAGTTCCTAACTTTTTAATCTTTCTTTCGAATGTCCTAATATAGCTCCTGCAATCCACATCTCCTTATTCTTTATAAAGCCTTGGAAATGGGAAAAACTCACATTTATAAACCCCAGAGATAGGTTAATTCTCAGTAGGTAACCCAACCATTTTCTTAAAAAATCTACATTGTATTTCTCTATAGAATTAAATAATTCATTAGTGTTGAATGGTGTATATTCATAAGGACTTTTATCTGAAAGCGCAATATCCTTTCATGCCTTTCACTATTATTTAGAGATTCTAAGACCTCCTACTCCCCCAGAAGAGAAAAATATATATATTATATGAAGACAGCCAACCAGTCAGCAGACTCCCACTATTAGGGAAAAAAAAAAATCCTGAAATATCTGTTAAAATGCTATTGGTAAAAGATTTGGCAGGATGATGATTACATGTGGGTAGAACAGCAGTTTCCATAATAATTATGTGGGTTGTGAACAGATTTTGAAAAAAAAAAAAAATGCTGGGATGCGGCCTAATGAATGTACTCATTAACCTTAATAGCATCAGGTAGAGATTGGAAAGGACCATTTTGGAGGGGGAATCAATTCAGCCTTTCACAGTCATTTTATAAGGTGCATCTGACAGCATGGCATCCTCAGTTAAAAATGAACATATCCAGTTATCTTAAAATAATTCTCTATAATTTGAAGTTTGCCTTTGAAGATCTAATTTTCTAATACGTTATATAAAACATTTCTTGAGTGCTTACTATGTGCCAGCCTTTATAATAGACATAAAGATGAGGAGTTGTCCAAAGCATAACATTTCTAGTCTAGTTAGAGAAAACAGAAGTAAATGTGATGACACATGCAAAACTAAAAGCATCATAATATTGCCCCATGAGAGCAAGTCTTGTCTTCCTGTTTACCACTTTACCCCTACATTTAGCATATTTGTTACACAATACTTGTTCAATGAATAAAGGAATAAATGTCCCAACATTTTGGAAGCAGAGAGGAGGAAACTGTTCAGCCCAGAGGAGCTCAAGAAGGTTTGCTAGGCTGCATTCTAGTCCAGTCTGCTGGCTTGACAGATGAACTGGATTTTAAAATCAGAAGACACATGACGCGTTGAAGGGGTGGCACTCTTTCTAGAAGGCCTGGAAGTGGGAACACATGACACATTTGAGGCAAAGGAATCCATGTGTTACATCTCCAGGATGCAACATGTGTGTGCTGACTCTGTGCAGCACCAACATTCTGGCACACAGGACTGAAGAATGACCGCATGTGCCTGGCACAGCATCCCAACCCCATCTCCTTCCATTAATTTAATGACTGCTCCCTCGGAAGAATAGTTATTCTGATGCTTATATTTTTAGTCTGGTATTACTCCTTTTGAAACAGACTTGGAGGGAATTTTTCAAGTTGTTTGCCCATGACAGATGCCTCCCCAAGAATTCTGTGGAGTTATACTGAATCTTCGGGTTGCCATTTGAGAGTGCAACTAATGAAATCCATACCCATTGTATGTGATTAGCCTTCCATGTAAATAAATCAAGAGATTGTAAATGTTAAGAACAGAGAGTTTGAAAACACCCAGAATACTAATTGAGGTGATTAGGGAATAATCTCAGGGAGGTAGGACAGGAATGTGATTTTCCATAAGTGATGCAGTGACTGGAAATCTAATGAACAGTACTGTTTGCAGATAGACTGAGGAAAAAGGAAAGAGCATGTTCAGTCTGAAGAGTAAATGAAGAAACTGCCAGTGGGTTCATAAGTCAGGATTGCCCATTCAGCCAGGTCATGCCTAATGGACTGTTGACTCCTTAAGGGCACGTACTAGAACCTACCACAGTGTCTGAGCAGTTTGAACACACCAAAGCGGCATTCCAAATGCTTTCCTAGTTAATGAACTGGAATGAGTAGTACATGGAGACTGTAACTAAAGGATCATCCAATGCAATTTTCTGTGCTACGTGTATTTTTCTGTTTTCCATAGCAATCACTTAAAATATATGAGCAGGAAATGAGGAAAGGAAGATTATATCTAGATGATTATACAGATTTAGATTTTGATAAGAGAAACAATTTTTAAATTATTTAACATCTCTAACATTTGATAATTCATAAAATTTTCTCTTCATAATTTTCCAATTTTTTTATTCCTGTTACCATGTAGACTTCAAGGGCTTCAACATTCCAGAAATATATTTTTATATTAAATCTATTGGTTGTAAACCCTGAGGTAATTATTTTATAACCATAAGTATTGATCTGCTTTATATATCAGTGATTTAATAAAACAAATGATAAAAATAATAATTCTAAGGCTAAAATATTTATATTATAAGGACATAGTGGTAGAGAGTATCAAGTCTTTAGAGTTCTATTATTTTTGTTATTTCTCATTTTCTGATTGCCAAGAGCTATTGTTTTGCATATATAGAGACTAAACAGAATAGGGTAGGTTAATATGGTATTGGCCCAAAGATAAGAAAATTGTTAAATTTTATTAATTTTTTTAAAGATTTTATTCAGTTATTTGACAGAGAGAGATCACAAGTAGGCAGATAGGCAAGCAGAGAAGAGAGAAAGAGGAAGCAGGCTCCCTGCTGAGCAGAGAGCCTGATGCGGGGCTCTATCCCAGGACCTTAAGATCATGACCTGAGCTGAAGGCAGAGGCTTAACCCACTGAGCCATCCAGGCGCCCCTTGATTAATTTTTTTAACATTCAAATCAGTTGTATATGTAGAGAATAGATCGAAATGCAGGACAAAAGAACCACTAGAGAGCATATAAAGGGAAATCTGATCATCACAGACTCCAACTTATATTTATTTTTTTTCACCCCAGACCTGTTGTCTCCCTCTACTTTACATTTAGGATATGGAACAACAATATCCTCATGATAGCATAAACTATAAAACTCCCCCTTTACCCCTATTTTCCACACATCTCTCCTAGGGGATTCTTGGTATTCCTTACAAAGAAGCCTCTGCAGGCCTCCTGCTCCTGCTTTAAATTCAGTTACCGCTGCAGCACATTTTCTAACTTGATTCCCTGAATACTCATCTATGATCACTCTGATCTGTTCCCGCTGCTACCATATTTCCTCCAATTCTCATCATCTCTTCATTTTATTTCCCACCTTAAAAGCCACCACTGGCTCCCTGTCGTCTGAATGAAAAAGTCCAAACCATTGGGATGACACAAAAGAACATTCGCAACTAGTGTTCCTCTGCTTACTTCTCATTGGTTCACTGTCCTGAGTGATCAAAGTAGCTGCACTGCTTCTAAGTCACTTTTTCCAGATTCCCAAATACCTTCTCCCTACCTAGAAAATAAAATTTCAAAATACCGTTGTCACTCCATATTATATATATATAAAATATATATATTTCATATGATATATATATAAAAGTATTACCCATATTTGTCAAACTCAATTTAAAACTGATCTTTCAGGGTACCTCACTGGCTTGGTTGGTTAAGCTCTGGTCTCCTGGTTTCAACTCAGGTCATGATCTCAGTGTTCTGAGACAGAGCTAAGCGGAGCTCCAAGATCAATGGGAGTTTGCTTGAAATTCTCTCCCTCTCCCTCTTCCCTGCCCCCCATAATAAAATAAATAAATATTTAAAAAATAAATAAAGCTGGGTGCACCTGTGTGGCTCATTTGTTAAGCCTCCAAATCTTCATTTCATCTCAGGTCATGATCTCAGGGTGCTAAGATGGACAAGTCAGGCTCCATGCCGAATATTGAACGTGGAACCTGCTTAAGATTCTCTCTCCCTCTCCCTCTGCTCTGCCTCCACACTCTCTCTTTCAAATAAATGTGTTTCCTTTTATAAATAAATGAATAAATAAATAAATAAATAGATAAATCTGATTTCCCTAACAGAATTAATTACATTTGTTTCACACCTGCAACAATATTTATTTGTATGAGGTCATTGATTTATATGTCTGTCCTCTTCTCCATTCCTCTACTAGACTGTGAGTCTTGGAGTATACTGTGTAAAACTTACTTAACTTGTTTTTCTCAATCTCAAAACAGTTTCAATAGATAATAAATGTGGTGAAGTGAATTTTTATTCACAACATTTATTGATCCCCTGTGTGGGAAAAATCATACACACCTGGGCTTGCCCATATGACTTGTTTTCATCAATGAAATATGAGCAGAAGTGACCTGCACCACTTCTGAGTGGACTACTTAAGAACCATAGGATGATGGGCTCCTGGGTGGTTCAGTTGGTTGAGCGGCTGCCTTCGGCTCAGGTCATGATCATGGAGTCCTGGGATCGAGTCCTGCACCAGGCTCCCTGCTCAGCAGGGAGTTTGCTTCTCACTAAACCACTGGGACACTGGAATTTTTCATTGCCACAAAATAATTTAGTCCAAGATAGACAGGTATTTAATAAATGTTGGCGGAAATAAGAAAAGCTATAGAGAGATTGAAGATGAACTCTAGCTGGAGAATTTCGGAGTCAATTTTGTTAAACAACAACCTTCTATTGAAAAGAGATAACAATTAAATTTCTGTGAATTGCTAAATAGGAGGAATAGTGGAAATTGAGGGCAGAGAGGAGAAAGGAGGATATGTAGATAATAGAAGAGGCATATATATTTGGGTTATACAGTTTGGAAAGAAAATGAAAATAAATTCTTGCCAGATGAGCATGTCCTTAACATGTCTTCAGGGAGAATTTAAAGAATCCAATACCTTAGATTCCTTGAGAATGGGTCTATATTAAAGATTCTTCCTTTAGTTAAACCAACCTAAGTAAGCTAAAAATGTTTTTCCTGTTCTAAATGTCCAAGTCACTCAGTTTCTATAGTCAAAGAAAAGGTGGAGGCCTAATATAACACTCCAGTTAAGAACATTATATGTACGCCGAATTCTTGTTTTCCACAGAAGTTATGTGCCATAAACATGCACCAAACATTGAATTAGTGAATAGTGACCACTGTCCCCAGGAGAAGGACAGGTTTAAATTGCTGTAGGCCTCTTTTCACAACATTTCCATCAAGTAGGCAGTACATAACCTTGCTTTATGCATGCCCTGTCTAAAGATACCTTATTTAAAATATATTGTTGATTCATTAATATTGAACTCCCACCAAATAACACTTTACTCATGCATGAATGTAGCTGATTTTAAAAATGCATTTTCTGTGTAGGCGATATCATAGCCTTCTTGCACTTGGGAACTCTAGATAACACATTAGCACTATGCGGGGTGGGGGGTATTTTAAACAGTGAAATCAAAAACAACAACAAAAAACCCACAAAAATACAAAAACCCTGCTACTAAACAGATCATGAAAGGGACACTTGTTTATAATATGAGAGCTCCAACCAGAAAGCAGAGGAGCTTGTTCAGTCTCAGCTGAGAATGTGCACATCCAGAGACTCAACAATTTTTGCCACCCTGTGTGTGTGAGAAGTGTCACGAAGGTGCCATGGGTATTAATGTGGGGCTTGCAAATAAATTTTAGCTAGTAGATGAATCTGCACATACAGAATCTGCAAATAATGAAGACTGACTGTATATCAAGGAATCAGAAGAAAACTAATGAAGTGGATTATGGGGAGATGGGCAAAATGCCCACCAGGGAGAAGAGAAATTAGATAAACGGATGAATGGATGGATGAATGGGTGGAGATACATAGGCAGGTAGATTGATAGATAGATACTAAATGGGGAGAGGTATTTTAAATATGGTGTATTTTTAGTTTCTTCCCTTATCTTCCTCCCTACTCTTTATTCCTTCTTTGGTAAAATAGATGTCTCCCAAAAGTATTTAGGTAGTACTTGACAGTCTAATCTATCCGTATAATGTAAAGCATTAGATCATAGAAAAGTAGCGTAAGTTTTTCTTGGCATTTCATTTTGCTTTTGGATTTATTATTTCTTACTTAGAGATACCCTGTCATCTTAACACAAATCTTAAAAGCACATTTTTATGAAAATGTTAATGTTTAATAACCTAAAGTCAATACAACACCATCTAACTTAGCCATCATGGAATGAAGTTTCTTGAAACTTATATAGCAGACATTCCTCACTAAGTTTAAATAGAATAACCTTGGTTTATCAAATAGATATTGGAATTTTCTGTTTAATTACAAACTCCATTATGATTTTTTACTTTGCTGTTGAATGGAAACATCTGGAACAAAACTTTTAAATTCACAACTCTAGGGGGCATAGCTCAGTGGTAGAACATTTGACTGCACAACTCTAACTTATAGACTACTAATAAAACATCTTTTGCCAACTTCTTAAACATGGAGAAGGAATTTATACCTGAACAAAAATAAATAAATAAATAAAAGCTGAAGAACATGGTGTGAATTGAGTCAGTTAACAAACTCTGGCATAGATACTTTTTTTATGGAAATATTTCCTCCAGAAAAGTTTATCAAGACAAGCTTTTTACAATCCCTATTAAATTCAATGAATGAATTGTGAAGGGTAAATTGGACCCATTATAATCTTACATTTCTTATGTAATATTCATAATCATAGTGTTACATAAGAGCAAGCTAGCATTAACAAAAGGAGCAATTTAAATTCCCACTTCTTGGAGAATGGGGCTCTGCTTGACAAACAGCCCTTCCTGCCCCGTTTGCAGCACGCCCCTGCATCTCCTCCGGCGCCAATGAGACCCACACTCTCATACCAGTGATATAATAAACCCTCCACAACAGAGGGATAAAATGAGGCAAACAAGCCCACATCATTTCAACTTGTCAGCTTTAAATAAAATCTTCTGCAGCTGAAAATGAGAAATTTGAGGGAAGAGAATGTGTGAAGTAACCAAATTCAACACTGGGACAAAACATATTGCATGACTTATTCGTCTTTTTCCTGAGCTGCCACAAAAGTTTTTGAAATTTTACCATAATTTTTTAACGAAATCTCTTTTGTCAGTGACGACTTAGAAGAAGAAATGTTTCGTTCTGTTTGTTTGTTTGTTTCTCCTCTTCCACCCACTGATGCCGTAGGAAACATCTCAAGTTATGGCAAGCCCCTATGATATCTTAATGAGTAATCTGCGACCTTTGGAAAAACTCTCATGATCAGTTTTTAAGTCAGAGTTGCCATAGCAGAGCATGCTAGAATAAAAGTACATTTTTTATACTTATTTTAATTAATTACTTACGTAATACCTTCCCCAGCACTGATTTTATATGCAAAATATTGGAGCATGCTCTCCGCCTACAAAAAAAGTTAAAAAGAGAAAAATACATTTGAAGGAAGATAAAGGGAGATTCACGTTCTGATAAATATATCTAATATGTATGAAATAAACAATGATTGTGAATGTAAATCCTTTCTCTCCCCCTTCCTCTGGTGTCCACCCTCACCCCACCCCCTCTAACCTCCAAGCACTTCCTGCTTCACATTCAGAGGCTGCATCCCATTCTTCCGCTCAGCTCTCTCCAAACTCTTTCTCTTCCCTATTTGTTACTTTTTCTCAATGTTATAATGTCCCTTGATTTTCTTTATCTTCCTTGAAAAAGCACTTGCCTGTCTTCAGAGGAAGGACAGCCCCACTGGGTCCCAGCAGATACTTAGCACAAGTTGTGCATCTTCCAGTGGGAAAGAGGATGGAAAAATCAGTATCTTTTGTCCTTCCCTGAGGTGTGCCCAAATTTGATATAAGTATCTTTTTATGTCTTTTATTTCCAAAGTTTTGTTTCACATATTTTCCAAATAAGCTTAGAATACTTTCCCCTTTATTCTTTCACACTCTTAAACCGTTGTATTATGAACTCTCTGGTTTCAAACTCTCTTTTATTTTAAAATCCCTAGGTTACTTTGAGTTATCAGTGCATAGAATGATAGTAATATTGAAGTGGATGGTCCCTGTCACCATCCTTGATGGTTCATTGTTAAGAAGTTTTCTAATCTGTCCAACGTAAACAGGATTTCATGTGTGCATTTTAAATATATTGAAGAAGTACCTTGTGATGGGAAAGAGTATATGGACTGTGGATTATGGGACTTTGGTGTGAAGTGCTAAAGAATCTATACTTAACAGAATGACCATAATCAGAAGCTTTTTTAAACCTCTTTATAATTTCTTGTAAAATGTGAAAAAAAAAAAGAATATCATGTTGTAGGATGGTTAAATTAATATTACGTGTGTTTGAGAAATATTTTCATTTTTTAAAAGATTTTTTTAAATTTTTATTTTATTTGACAGACAGAGAGCACAAGTAGGCAGAGAGGCAGGCAGAGAGAGAGGAAGGGAAATAGGCTCCCTGCTGAGCAGAAAGCCCATTGAGGGGCTTGATCCCAGGACCCTGGGATCATGAACTGAGCCAAAGACAGAGACAGAGATTTTAACCCACTGAGCCACCCAGGTACTCCAAAATATTTTCATTTTTACTTTATGATCATTATAATCATTATAATAAAGTAAAGGAACAGAATGGATTTAAATTTAACTGGACCTAGCTACTAAACACTCAGGGCACCTGGGTGGCTCATAATCATGTAGGTATAATGTAGGACCCTGAAGTGGCCTGAGGCGCCTTTTAATGACTGATCTTTTCAAAAGGAAAGCAAATATGGAATCATTTCCTTAGAAAGTATCTGTTCTGAGCTGAGCTGGTTTTTGTTTCCCCACAGTGATGGCTGGGCTGACAGGTATGATGTGACAGATGGATATCAGCGAGAAGCTGTTGGTGGAATCACAATCAAGCTCCAATCTCCTGATGTCAAGTGGTTTGATGATTATTATCTGAAGCTCCGTCCAGAAACAAACCTTCGAAACCCTTGGTTTCAAGAATTTTGGCAGCATCGTTTTCAGTGCCGGCTGGAAGGTTTTGCACAGGAGAACAGCAAATACAACAAGACTTGCAATAGTAAGCAGATTTATTGTTTCTTTTATAGTGGATAAGGCTAAGGCTCCAATTTAAGTAAAGTGTGTCGGGGGATAGTGGCTGTAATCTGTTAGAGAAGAGGACTCTTAGAGAAATAGAGTGGGTATTGCTACTTACAGTGATAAACAGACCTTATTTTCATTAAGAAAAGCATATCAGAGCAAGTGTTTACTCTGTGGAGATCACAAACAATTTTATTATTTATATCATTCAGGGAACTGGCACTTTGCTAAGAGGATAATGTGAGCTCCTGAGAGCAAGTACTGTTGCCACCCTTGAAGGCAAGAGCTCCATTCTGCTCGTCTTGATTGTCTTTAGCAGTTAGCACAGAGCTAAACACTTAGTAACGGTTTCGTGTATTCTGAAGAATGAATCAGTAAATTTTGAAGGACAGAGCCAATTCCTCTTTTCATCAATAAACTAGAACATAGCAGCAGGGGTTTGTTGTGCATTGGTATTATGTTTCAGGAGACATAATCTGAGCAAAGCCATTTGTTCTTACATAGGTATAAGGGCTCACATTGTCCCAACTGTTGCTTTGGTTTAAGGAAAACTAGTTACTGCCCTCAAGATGTTCAGTGTCTAGAAGGGAGCTAGTCAGGGCAGCCAATGTTGCAATCCACTGTTGTAAGTGATATTATATGAGTTAAACATAGGGTCTTGGTACTATTATCGGTTGCTCATTGAAAGGGAATCTCAACTCTAATAACCGATGTAGGGCCAAAATTGATCTATATGTCAAATTTTGCAAAAATAAAAGTTTGTTAAATTGATAAGGGATTTGTTGAGACTACCTTATACCCACGTTGTATAACAAAATCTCTATATGCATTTGCATAGGAATAAAATGTTTGAGTTGGTGGTATAGGTGCCTTTATCCACGATGCTGGAACACCACAGTGCTTTGGGGCAATAGGTTGGAAATCCTGGCCCACAAACCAATTCCGTCCACAGAGAAGTTGTCCCATACCAGCACGAAAGTGAGAATAATGAGAGTGATATAGAGAGTTTTTCATAATGCACTTTCCCTCCCAGTTCATGTCCATCCTATATTTTTTGGTATAAGTTCATTTTTTTGTAAAATGAAGAATGGAGTAAATGGTGAGTTGTGATTGTTTTTAAATGTCAGTACTTGTTAAAATAAGAACTTGGCAACCTTATGTCAGTTCCTATTAAGGTAGTGAGGGAAGGGGGGGATGCTGGAGTGTGGGATATTGTACTGGTCACTGAAATCCAGAAATCACAGAAGGCTCATGGTGTGAGCCTGTGTTTGTTTCTCTCTCACTTCAGATACTGCTTGTCCAAAATCTTCAAATGTTTGGTCACCTCCTTTGTTTTTATTTTTATTTTCAAGAAAGAAAAATGTGTGAGCATACATAACATTGTGACTTCTGTTACACAATTTCAATTTTTATAGCTAATTTCATATTTTTCACCATTCTATCCAGTTTCTGAGGGACGTAGACTTCTTTCCTCTCTTGAGATTTGGGAACTTCTTCCCTCTGGGATCCAGTTCTGTGACTGTGTACAGATTACTGTATGGAGCTACATTTAAGGATCATAGAAAGTAAACAATAGATCTGATCTCATCTTCAGTTCTCTTTTACCAAGGAGTTAATACCAGTCCCTACCCAGTGTGGCGAAGGGAATGTTTCCAGTTGGTCTTCACCTTCTTTTGTACCAATGCTCTTTTCCTTTGCCTTTTTGTCTGAAATGTCTTCTCCTTGAAATAGTTGTTTCTCTTATTTTTTTTTCCTCTGTTGGATATCTTACATAGATATAGTCTTGAAAAACTCTTAATTGGTTTCTATGGAATATTATTTCTATGGCAATTGTTCTGTAAGAGCCTTCCTTTCGACATACTACTATAGTTTTATGTCTTTCACATGATGATCCTGATATAATTTCTCTGCTCAGAATTGGTTCCTTACTATCCTACTAGAAAACCCTCTTCAGCCACTCTGCCACCCATGGAATCTTATCTGACAAAGGATGTCATTTTGTACATAAACATGGACACTTATATGCAATACTTCTGTTATTCTTTCAATAAAGAAAGTACTATGATTATCCTTATTTAAAAATAACAAAACCAAGGTTTAGAGAGAAAAAATCACTTGCTCAAGGTCACCTAACTACTAAACTCTGGAACTTAAACTCAGTTTGTCTGATCTCCCTGATATGAGGAAGTTGAGAGGCAACATGGGGGAATAGGGGGTAGGAAAAGAGTAAATGAAACAAAGTGGGATCAGGAGGGAGACAAACCATAAGAGACTCTTAATCTCACAAAACAAACTGAGGGTTGCCCGGGGGAGGGAGGAAGAGAGAGGGTAGTGGGGTTATGGACATTGGGGAAGGTATGTGCTATGGTGAGTGCTGTGAAATGTGTAAATCTGGCGATTCACAGACCTGTACCCCTGGGGCTAATAATACTTTATATGCTAATAAAAAAAAATTCTTTTAAACTCAGTTTGTCTAAAGTTTCGCCAATATGATACACTAAAGAGATAGAATATGACTTTTTTTTTTTTAAATTGCCATCAAATTTGCATTATATACTAGTCAATATATAGGTCAAAGATACAAAAAAGAAAAATCTTAAAATTATTTGTGTATAACTATGGAATGCAGTAACGCACACCCAAATGTTCACTATGCTCTACTTCTGACCATATTTCCTTATTTACTCAAATGTCCTTTTGTATCTTATTCCCCATCTTCAAAGAGACTCCAGTAGTTTACTCACATTTAACACTATTGAATGTTACCAGTACTTTCCTAAATATAATGTACTTAAGCCCTTTCATCAGGCCATGTGCATAAGAGAACCATTTTTTTATTTTAAGATTTATTTATTTGACAGAGAGAAATCACAAGTAGACAGAGAGGCAGCCAGAGAGAGAGAGAGAGAGGGAAGCAGGCTCCCTGCTGAGCAGAGAGCCCGATGCGGGACTCGATCCCAAGACCCTGAGATCATGACCTGAGCCAAAGGCAGCAGCTTAATCCACTGAGCCACCCAGGCGCCCCAAGAGAACCATTTTTTAAATGGAGTGTTAAGAAGTATTAAGAGTTTGTAATTCATGCCAGTCAAGAAGGTTTACTTTACTCACTGTCTACAATACCTTAAATCTAACAGATAGTTCAATGGGAAAAAATGGCTTGACACAAAGAATAGAAATACTCATAGCTGATTACTGCTTATTTTTCTTAGGAGATTCTTGGAAGGCAAAGTATAAAAGTTGGGAGAGTTATCTAAACTTAGTAGTCCAGAATGAGCAGTCGTTTTGTAGAGTATGCCCCATTCATAGGAATTCTTTCAATGCCTGTTAGTTTTGCCTCCTCTCTTATACCACATAAATGGAATCTTACATTATTTGCTTTTTTGTGTCTGGCCTTTCCCTTCAAAATAATGTGGTAGAGTTTATCCCATCATTGCATATATTGGTAGTTTGTTGTTTTTTATCGCTGTGCCATGTCCCTTTGTATGGATTTACTACCAGAATTTAGCTATCACTTCTCCTGTAGATGGACATTTGGATTATTTATGGTTTTAGGTATTAGAAATTAAGGTTTTATGAACAAGTATGTATGTATCTTCTGGCAGACCTATATCCTAATTACTGTTAGACGTATACCTAGTAATAGAAATGCTGCATCATAGGCTTTGCATATGTTTAGTTTTAGTAGATAGTCCCAAGCAGTTTTACGAAGTGATTGGACTAATTTCTACTTTCCCTGAAATATATGAGAGTTCAAGTTGCTCTGCACTCTGTCAACAGTTGTTACTATCTGTTTTTTTCTTTTATTATTATTTAAAACATTATACAAGTGTGTGTTTGTATCATATTGTGATTTTGATGGGCTTTCCATTATCTATTACAAGGTAAGTTCTTTCTCATATGCTTACTGGAAATTGGGACATCTTATTTTATAAAGTGTCTGTTCAAGTCTTTTGCACATTTCTTTGAGTTGATTATTTTTTAACATCTATTTTAAGACTTCTTTGTATAGTGTGGATATGAATACTTTGTTAGATATACATATAGTGAAAATTGCCCATTTAAACCATGGCTTATTACTAGTTCCTATTTCTCTCATTTGTTATTTGTTTTCTATTTGTCCACTTGTTCTTTAATTCTTTATTCCCCTTTTACTTCCTTCTTGTAGATTCACCAATAATTTTTATTATCTTACTCTATTACTTCTCTTAATATTTTTGTTTGATCTTAGTATAATTCATTTAGTTTTCAATAGAAATTACTAAATGAATCTTTATACAAACAATTTTAAATTGGTCCTTGTTTACATTCAATAATCTTGCAAATATTTATATCTGTTTATTCCCCCACACTATTTTTTGCTATTGCCATATAATTTATTTCAATATGGATTATGTACAGTACAGGCTTTGCTAGGATTGTTGCCCTAAATGTCAACAGTCATACTTACCCATTTCAGTGTTCTTCATTCCTTCTTGTACTTCCTTGCTTTCGCCTGTGATTTTTTTCAGCCTAAAGAATTTCTTTTAATATTTCTTATAATGTAGGTCTACTGCCAACAAATTTATCAGCCTTTTTCTTTTTTATAGATTTTTTTTTAAGATTTTATTTATTTATTTGACAGTCAGAGATCACAAGTAGCAGAGAGGCAGGTGCGGGGGGTGGCGGGGAGAAGCAGGCTCCCTGCCAAGCAGAGAGCCCAATGCGGGAACTTGACCCCAGGACCCTGAGATCATGACCTGAGCCAAAGGCAGAGGCTTAACCCACTGAGCCACCCAGATACCCTATCAGCTTTTTTATCTTAAGAATATCTATATTTCACCTTAATTTTTGAAAAATGTATTCGCAAAGTATAGCATTCTGTATTGTCAGGTCTTCTTCAGTTCACTTTTTCTTTGAAAACAACATTCCATTTTGTTTTCTGAATTCCATGATTTCATTGAGAATTTAGCCACCATTCTTGATGTTGTTTCCTTGATGGCAATGTGTCTTTTTTCTAGGCTTTTAAGATTTTTTTTTTTAAGTTTTTAGTTGACTATGAGGAGATTAGGTGTGATTTCCCTTATATATTTCATTGTTCAGGTTTCAGGAACTTCTTAAACCTGTGGAGGAAAGACCTGTGTCAGCTTTGAAAATTTCCCAGCTATTATTTCCTGAAATATTCCTCTGTCACATTTTTCTCTCTCTGTTCCTTCTTGTGCTCAAATACACCTATTAGCTTATTTGGCTGTGTCATAGAAGTGACTTTTTCTCTGGCCTTTCTTCCCTATCTTTTCCTTCTCCCTACTTCAATTTGATTCTTTTCTATTATTCTGTCTCTGATTATTCCAATCATATTTCCACCTATGTCTAGTCAGCTGTTAACCAAAATAAGGTTTTTAAATTTCAGACATGGTGTTTTACAGTCACAGAATGTCCATTTTCTTTCTTTTCATAGTCCTCAGTTTTCTGCTGAAATACTGTTTCTTGTCTACTTTTTTCAATCACTTGTCTTATTTCCTTGAACAGATTGATTATAACTATTTTATGGCACCTTTTTTCTAATCCTAACATCTGGATCTTCTGTCAGTCTTCTTCTATTGACTTATTTTTCATGTTGTTTACATGTTGTGCTTCTTGATACATCTACCATATGTTTTCTTTTGTGCTAGACATTGAGAATAAAATACAATCAAATTGAATTTTATATTATTTTCTCCCCTGTGATGGTTTGCTTTTTCCAGATTCAAAGAAATTGAGATGAGGTAAGTTATAATATAAGACAGAAGGAGTCAACTTTTGGTTTAAAAATGTCTTTAAGGGACAACTGACATGGAATTTCCACTGAGAGCCTAGTGTATCCCATGTCCTGGCTGACTGATTTAATCAGATTTTTTACTATTTTGAGCTTTGCTCTCCAGCCTCCTGTACCATACTTTTCTAAACTTGGCATGCATTGGAGGAAAGGAATAATTGAAGTTTGAGCAGTTTCTTTTCCTCAGGTGGGGCTTTTCTTTCAGATAATGTAAAACAATGTGAGATTTCAGTTTTCCTCTTCAAATTATTAAGCCTCCATGCAGCCTCCGGAATCAGCAAATGAATCACAAGGGAAAATAGCTATCATGCACTTAAGGCTCCTATCATTTATAAACTGAGATACCAGATCATTTCAATATCAAAAAGTACTTCTGTTTTCTCTTTTTTCCAGAAGTGTCATGTACAGTGTGGAGTTATACCTCTCCTTCCCCCAGCCACACTTCATGACCTTCCCTAGAACCTTAGAAGGTAACTTCATTGAAAAATAGCATCATCACAGATGTAATTAGTTAGTAGGTGGAGACACTAGAATAGGGTGGTCTCTTGTCACCTCCAAAGAGGAGAAGGGACACAGAGACAGAGAGACACAGGGAGAGTAGCAGGGGAAGACAAAGGCAGAAACTTGAGTGATGCAACACAAGGACAAGGAATGCCAAAAGTCAAAGGCCACCACCAGAGGCTAGGAAGAGGCAAGAGAGGATACTACCAAGAGTCTAGAGGAAGCTCAGCCCTATCAACACATTGATTTCTGACTTCCAGACTCCAGAACTACAAGAGAATGAATTTGTGTTGTTTTAAGCCACCTAGTTTCTGGTACTTTGTTATGGCTGCCCTAGTAAACTAAGGTCCCTTCATTCAGACCAAACTAGATTGGCAGCCTGGTCCACAACTTGCAGATTCCCTCAGATGAGAAAGCAGTGCGTGACACCTACCCACTTCCATAGGTCTCCTCTTTGTTCATTCATCCTGTCTTTGTTTTGTCCATCCATCTTCACTGCCTTTAATTTTTCTTAATTTTGCATTTCTTTGGCCTATTAAATTTATACAGTAAAAGAATTTTCATTTGCTTTCTTCTCCATCCTACCCAACACCAAAGTCTCCTCTTTTATTTTGTTTTCTTAATCGTCACTACCCCTGCAATCCCAGTTTGGATATATAAGTGAAACCTGCAGTTTATAATGTCCAAAATACTTATACTTTTTTTAGTTTTTGTTTTATTTTTAAGCATTTAAAAACTTAAATCAAAATATTAGTATAACTCTTCAGTGTTTTAACTATGTGGTTTTGACAGAATCTAGGTTTATATGCTATTAACAGTGAGCCCAATTTCAGTAAGTTTTACTTAAATTGGACAATTATGTTAGACTTGAATTATAAATGAAATGGTTAATAATGATAATAAATTAAAAGTATGAAGAATATAGTTTAACTTTTCAAATTGTTTATTTAAGCAACCCAGTAATAAAAGCTATGGAGAAATAAATTAAAACTGTTTTCTAGTAACTGTATGCTATTCTATTTTTGAACCAATTTCAGGACCCATTTCCTGAAATGGGTTACACTGTCACCCACTGACATTCATTTACTGTCTCCTTTCTGTGATTTCTCCCTGTCACTTCCAGTAGCTTCTGGAGGTGTCATTTATGACACTAACACACAAACATTCTTACCTGGATGTCCTGAGGGCACCTCAAACTTACAGACCCAGAACTCACCTCATTATAACTTTTGCAACCACAGCCCCAAACTTTGAGCTCCTCCTTTTAGCATCTCCAGTTTGAGTAAATGATATACCCATCTACCCAGTCTCCCAAGATGCAGGGATAAGGGGTCCTTTCCTGTTCCCTTCTAGCACCTTCTCAGCCAACTGGTGACCAAATACCATTAATGTCACAGCCAGCACGATGAATCGACCAGGGAAACCATGAGGGCTAAGAGGATGGTGGAAAGAAATTAAGAGACAAAGAGATGGAGACAGGAGGGACAATGAAGATGATGTCCAACAGTGCCAATTTTATTCCACATCTTACAAGCATTTATAAGGCAGACCACAATAGGAGGAGTAATACATCAGTACATAGTCAGATGACCACAAGTTTCTATAACAAGTTTACATTTACTACAAACAAACCTCGTGATGCCAGGTAGTTTTGGCTAAAGCCATTAGCAAGACAATCAACCAGGGAGTGAGTTATGGGAGGTACAGAACAACAAGGACTAACTAAGAATTCAGGACCCTGGCCACATTGTTCCCTACTGTAGGGAGAGTGTGTGGGAAGTCACATAAGCAAGCGCACTACACATAGCACAGACCCTTTCTCGGTGCACTCAACTTTCCCCGTCCTTAACCTTGTCAAGGTGTCTAGACTTTGAAGGAGACACAAGTAGGGCCTGGTTTGGTCCTCGACTCCAACCATGCCGTAGCCTCCAACACATTAATTCTACTGTTTGAACATTTTCCACATCTGTTTTCTGTTCTTCATTGCTGGCTGAATTCACATCTTTATACCATGCTGTGATTTGGTTCTTCATGATCCCTCACCTCACATATTAGAATAATCTTCCTATCTAATCTTCTTATTGATACCAGCTTCTTCCTCTTCCATTTTATGCTGACAACTAGCCCCAAAGGAGTCCATTTAAAGAATGAATCTCATCCTTGTTACTGCCATTCTTAATGATCTTCCATAGTTCTCCTGTATCTGTAAAAAGAATACCACCTCTTTGCCCCAAAATTCCTCAAATTCACCATATATGTTTTTCAGATCTCATCTTCTATTCCTTAAGCCCAAGAACTCTATGCTTCAAACACTTCACAGATTGTGCTTTTCCAGTTTAGAGTGGCATGCCTACCTAGGTCCCTGAACTTTTGCACATATGGTTTGCTCAGTGAAAGACTTTCCTCAAGATATCTGTCAATTCCACTGAGCTTATATACTCACGGTTTTGGAAGACTTCAGTATCCGGTTCTCAAAAAAAACTCTACTTTTCCTCAGGTCACTTCCTATGCCTTTTGTCTTCTTTTTGTTACATACCAATCCAGATATTAAATGTAGTACTCCACTCCCTTTATTTTTAAGCCACCAAGTCACCTCTCACATAAGCATTTCCGTCTATGCCAAACTATTATCAATAAAATGAAGATGAGAAAAATGGGTTCAGATCAACATAAAAGTCCTTTGGCCAAGAGGGCATTTCTGGGGCTCTAGTGATGTGCTGTTTCTTGAGCCAGTGATGATCACTAGGATGTGTTTCTTTTGGGAAAAAAAAAAATTGATGCATAGTTAAGATTTTTGCACTTCTCTGTGTTCCATTTCTGATTTAATGAGTTCACTTTACCCCACCTCCAAATAAATTTCCTGTTGCCACCATATCTTGCCTAACATTCCTTCCAGTCCAAATTTCTCACAATACTCTCCCCCATACACACCCACTCCCACCAGATTTCTGCCACTATGTTGCTTGATTCCTCTCCCTTTCTTTCTCTAGAACCCTTACCCCTTTCCTCTCAATATTTTTATTTGTCACAGTAAATATCTCTCCATTTCACAGGTATAGCTGTTGAACTGTTTCTTTGTTTTCTTGTCTCTTTCAAAATTCTACCCTTGGGGGAAGGGTTGCTCACTTTTTTAGTACTGCTGCTAAAGTTACATTGCCAAACAGAAAGCCATTTACTCCAGAGAAAACACAATGCCATCCTCAGAGGAGATAAAGCAGCTACAGCAATATAATTTTTTCCGCTATATTACACTAATGTATAAATAGATTTTTCACATTGTTACACCAGTATGTAAACATTTTATGTCCATCTGTCTCCATTAAATTATAAATTTCTCAAGGAGAGGAACTGTCTTACTCATCTGTGTTTTCCAAATTCCTAGCATGATGCCTTATATAGAGCAAGTATGTGATAAATATTGTTAAATGAATGTGACTTCATTTCCCTTAGACCCAAGTAGTGTTACAACGGCTAGAGGATCTAGAACAGTGGATCCCAATCTGTGGGCTACAGGTCCCAAGGCTACTCACTGTTGGTTTGTTGCCTGGATCTGGAATTCTTATGTGGTTTAGTACTATCAGTGAGCTGAACAGTGCCTTGCATATACTCTGTGAACATGTGTGTGTTTGTAGACCTAAGTACCTTATTTTCATGCACAAGCTGTTACAGTTAACAAATTACAAATTAATTTTAAATTGCTCAAATCATGGTAGCTTATTGCCAATACGCGTTTTCTATATAAAAGACACTAATAGTACAATTCGCATTTATGGTGTGTGAAATTTTTTTTACATTAAAAGCACTTCCTGTATTCAAAAAGGTTAATTTCACAAACTTGGAGTTAGCTCTTTTCCCTTTTTATTACAACAAGTTTCCAGTCAAGGTGTCCACATTTTGTCTGATGAATATGTGTCATAAGTATTTGAGGTGGGTTAGTTAAAGGATACTTCTTTATGCATCAGAGTTTTTTGTTTTTTGTTTTTGTTTTTGTTTTTGTTTTTGCCATCTTGTTTGCTTCAGTTAATCAGCTGATTCGATTTCAGCTGAGGTCATGATCTCAGGGTCCTGGGATGGAGCCCCACATTGGACTCCATACTTACCAAGGGTTCTACTTGAGGATTTTCTCTCTCTCCCTCTGCCCCTCCCGTGTTATGGGCACTCACTCTGTCTCAATATCTTTCTAATAGATAAATAAACAATTTTTAAGAGAGGGAGAGAGAGAGAGACACAAAGAGGGAGAAAGAGAGGAGGGAGAGAGAGAATATCAAGAAGGCTCCATATCCAGTGTGGAGCCAGAGGCAGAGCTCAATATCACAATCCTGAGCCCTTGATCTGAGCCAAAATCAAGAGTCAGACACCTAACTAACTGAGCCACCCAGGTGCCCCAATAAATAAATCTTAAGGTGGGAAAAAAAAAAAAAACCTTATTTGTTGTTTAGACATTGTTCAAAACACTTCATCATCTCTGTCTGAAAACATAATGAGAAAACCTGGAATAGTACATTGAGAGGAAATAATTATCTAGAAAAGAGAAGTTGAGCTCTAGTAGAGGCATCACAATGGCCAAATAAATGAAATGCCATACCAGCGCCTAGATTAGATATTTCTCATCCTTGTTCTACATATCCAAGATAGCACTTGAAAACTAATCCAATGTGAAAAAAGGATTCCAGGGTTGCATATATTGAGTTATTATATTCTGTATCCATTTTTTAGAGATTCATAATGTATACCTACATGTTAGAAAAGGACAAATTCCATTGTAAAAAAATGTAAATACCTTTCTTTAATTCAGCATCTCCTCTGTTGTTGTTTTGTTTTACTATGAACTCATCTGATACGACATTTGTTATCACCATACTTCAGGAAAGACTATACTAGGACAATTTAATAACCATATATTGAAAAAGAAATTTGATCACATTATCATAGAGTATGTGATGAAATCTGCTAAGCAGAAGCCCATTTCTGTCTTTATATCAGCCAAAGAATTAAGTTAATTAGAATTTGATGTGTCAGTTTTGGCTTAATTCAATTCTTGGATTTGTTACATTTTGATACTTTTCATTGCCAGGAGGGAAAAATTTCACCATCTTGGACTTTGCTTTAAAGAAAGGGAACATAGAGCCAGATCAAGGCCCCAGATATTAACATATCAATTTTTTAAGAAACATAATCTGTCATATTTCTTATTTGAATTCCAGAGTTTAAGAAATAAGAGTAATTATCCATCCAAGTAAGTGTCAGTGTATATAATTCTTCATGATGAGTAGCTACCATCAAAAAATACTCAAAGAGATCCCAGAAGAAATCCTTGCCTTAGAAATTGTCAACTGTCAACGTGCTCAGACTCTTAAGATACTGGAAATGGAACGCATGACGTATTAAAGATATTTAAGATAAAGCAAAGAGAGACCAGACAAGCTTGGTGACTCAGTCACCTATGATATACAGGTGCACTGTAACAAACATTAGATTTACACCCAGAAGATCTATATTAAAAAATTCAACCTTTAGCCACTATTAGGTGTCTCTGAATCTCTATTTTCTCACGTGTGAGATGAGATGAGTATTAAAACTGGATATCTAACTGACAGAGGACTCAAGAGAGGCTTAAGTATGATGATTTATGGGAACACACTTGAAGATGTGATTTTTGCTAGAAGTGTTGCTTCTAGCAAAGGTGAAGTAACAAAGACTGGATTTAATTTCCTTCTTAAAAAAGCAACTAAAACAAAACAAGACAAAATATATAAAACAATAGTTTTCAAGACATTGGATATCAAGGGATGAAGAATGGTTATTCTTAAGAAAGAGGAAATAAATGAGGTGAGCCCTCTAAGTTAAGAAGATGGAATTGTGAGCTCAGAGAAACCAAGGAAGCTAGAGATCTCAGAGCACAGAAACAAAGAGAGGTACAGGAAGTGAGAACTCTGGAGATCAGCAGAGGCTCCATCTTGAGTATGCAAATGAGTATTGACTACTGCCAACATATAAGGATAATACTTCAGACCTGGGAAGGAGCCATAAGATTAGAGAGAACAGTATGCCACCCATATGGGACAAGGAACAGTGTCTGTCTACAGCTGTCTAACTAGAAAAACTTAAAGTTTAGAGGGCTAAAACAACACTCAGGGGAAATTTTATAGCATTAACTTACTACATCAGGAAAGAAAAATATCTCAAGTTAATGACTGGAGATCCACCTTAAGAAATCTGGAAAAGAAGAGCAAATTAAACTCAAAGTAAGTAGAAGAAAGGAAGTAATAGACCATTGTGAAAATCAATGTAGAAAGAGGAGTCAAGGTGGCAGAGGAGTAGCAGGCTGAGAGGACATCAGGTAGCAGGAATTCAGCTAGATAGTTATCAAGCCATTGTGAACGCCTACAAATCCAACAGGAGATCGAAGAGAAGAGCAGCAATTCTAGAAACAGAAAGTCAACCACTTTCTGAAAGCTAGGACCTGCAGAAGTGAATCAGAAGCAAAGGGAAGATAGACTGCGGTGGGGTGGGGTGGGGTGGGGGGCTCCCAGCAAACAACGGAGCAATGGAGCACAAAATCAGAACTTTTAGAAGTCTGCTCCACTGGGGGACATTGCTCCAGAGGCTAAGCAGGGGTGGAGCCCTCACAAGGACAGCATGGTCTCAGGTCCTACGGGGGTCAAAGAAGGATCAGGGGTGTCTGAGTGTCACAGAGCTCGCAGGTATTAGAGCGGGGAAGCTGGCTACAGAGACAGAGCCAAACAGTGAGCTCTCAGCTTCCGGTTACCTTAAACTGTGATCCGTGGCATAGTCAGACAATTGCTCTTTGAGAAGGGACCCCAGAAGATCCGAGGAGACACCCTTGAAAGAGCTCAAGGATCTGCTGGGTTTAGAGACTCCAAATGGGGCTGTGTGCCAGAGACAGAAACTCTCAGTCACAGGCCAGGTTAGCTCGGAGCACCGTCGGAGAGCAGCGAGATGGGAGTAATTGATTGCTTTTCTCCAGGGGTGCACTGAGGAGTGGGGCGCTGAGCTCTGGGCTCCTCTGGGCCAGAGCTTGGGAGGCTGCCATTTTCATTCCCTTTCTCCAGAACTTTATAGAAAGCGTTCAGGGAACAAAAGCTCCCTAGAGTGAACTCAAGCAGATGACTTAGCCTGGCCCCTGGCAAGGCAGTAGAATTCCACCTCGTCAAAGACACTTGAGAATCACTACAACAGGCCCCTACCCCAAAAGATCAGCAAGAAATCCAGCCCAGATCAAGCTCACTAATCAAGGAGAACAGCGGAATTCCAGAGGAGGGGAAAGCAAAGTGTGGAATTCATGGCTTTCTCCCCATGATTCTTTAGCCTTGGAAAGTTAATTAAATTTTTCTAATTTTTTTCTTATTCTAATTTTTTTAACTTTTACTCTTTCCTCTTTTATCCTTTTTTAACTAGTTTATCTTAACAATAACTTTCATGAAAAAAATATTTTTGAACTTTTATTATTATAGTCATATTTTATCCTTCATTGTATCTAACTTTATCTTTTGTATACACATAGGGTTTTTTTTTCCTAAAGAATTTTGGGATACAACTTCTTCTAATAGATAAAAATAGACCCTAAATCTAGCACAGGTTTTGTTCTAGTCTCCAGCCTGAGCAAATTCTCTCCACTTTCTTTTTCTTTTTTTTCCCAACCAACTTATCAACTCCTTTTTTGGAATTTTTTAAAAATTTTCATCTTTACAGTCATATTCCATCCCTTCATCATGTTTACCCTTATTTGTGTGTGTGTGTGTATATATATATTTTTTTTTTATTTTTTTTTCTTTAAAATTTTGGAAGGTAGGCTCTTCTAAGAGACCAAAATACTCCCAAAACCAAATGGGTGGCTCTGTTCTTTCTTCTTTTTCTTAAGATTTTATTTATTTATTTATTTGACAGACAGAGATCACAAGTAGGCAGAAAAGCAGAGAGAGAAAGAGAGAGAAGAAAGAGGGAGAGAGAAGGAGGAAGCAGGCTCCCTGCTGAGCAGAGAGCCTGATGTGGGGCTCGATCCCAGGACCCTGGGATCATGACCTGAGTTGAAGGCAGAGGCTTTAACCCACTGAGCCACCCAGGTGCCCCGGGGTGTCTCTGTTCTATTCACCAGGTTTTTTTTTTTTTTTTTAATTCTTTTTACCCCTTTCTGCATCCCATGATTTGGGGTCTCTTCTGATTTGGTTAACACACATTTTTCTGGGGTCTTTTCCACCATTTTAGTATTTTATTCCCTCATTCATATATTCTTATCTGGATAAAATGACAAGGTGGAAAAACTCACAACAACAACAACAAAAAGAATAAGAGTCATTACCAAAAGCTAGGGACCTAATCAATATGGACTTTGGTAATAATGTCAGATCTAGGATTCAGAATGACGATTCTCAAGGCACTAGCTGGCTCAAAAAAGGTTTGGAAGATAGTAGAGAAACAATGTCTGATGAAATAAAAACCCTTTCTGGAGGAATAAAAGAACTGAAATCTAACCAAGCTGAAATTTAAAAAAACTATTAATGAAGTGCAATCAAAAATGGAGGCTCTTACTGCTAGGATAAAGGAGGCAGAGGAGAGAGTCAGTGATATAGAAGACCAAATGACAGAGAATAAAGAAGCTGGGAAAAAGAGAGAAAAAAACTACAGGACCATGAAAGATAAGTTATACCCTAAGATGAAACAATATTAGAACAATTGAGATTCCAGAAGAAAAAGAAAGAGAGAGGGGGATAGAAAGTATACTGGAGTGAATTATTGTAGAGAATTTCCCTAATATGGCAAAGGGAACAAGCATCAAAATCCAGGAGGCTCAGAGAATCCCCCTCAAAATCAGTAAGGATAGGTCCACACCCCATCATCTAATAGTAAGACTTATAAGTCTAAGTGACAAAGAGAAAATCCTGAAAGCAGCCTGGGACAAGAAGTCTGTAACATGCAATGGTAAAAATATCAGATTGGCAGCAGACTTATCCACAGAGACCTGGCAGGGCAGAAAAGAACTGGCATGATACAACTTCAGAGTCCTAAATGAGAAAAATATGCAGCCAAGAATACTATATCCAGCTAGATTATCATTGAAAATAGAAGGAGAGATAAAAAGCTTTCAGGACAAACAAAAACCAAAAGAGTCTGTAAACACCAAACTAGCTCTACAGGAAATATTGAAAGGGGTCCTCTATGCAAAGAGAGAGCCAGAAAGGAACAGAGACAATACACAGTAACAGTCACCTTACTGGCAATACAATGGCAAGAAATTCACATCTCTCAATAGTTACCTGACTGTAAATCGGCTAAATGCTCCAATCAAAAGACACAGGGTATCAGAATGGATAAAAAAACAAAACCCATCCATATGCTCTCTAGAAGAAACTCATTTTATACCCAAAGACACCTCTAGATTTAAAGTGAGGGGGTAGAAAACAATTTACCATGCTAATGGACATCAAAAGAAAGCTGGGGTGGCAATCCTTATATCAGATAAATTAGATTTTAAGCCAAAGACTATAATAAGAGATGAGGAAGGACACTATATCATACTCAAAGGGTTGTCCAACAAGAAGATCTAACAATTTTAAATATCTATGCCCCTAACATGGGAGCAGCCAACTATATAAACCAATTAATAACAAAATCGAAGAAACACATTGACAATAATACAATAATAGTAGGGAACTTTAAACCCCCCTCACTCAAGCAAAAGATCAACAAGAAAATAAAGGCCTTAAATGACACACTGGACCAGAGGGATCTCACAGATATATTCAGAACATTCCCTCCCAAAGCAACAGAACACACATTCTTCTCTATTACACATGGAACGTTCTCCAGAATAGATCACACCCTGGGCCACAAATCAGGTCTCAACCGGTACCAATATATTGGGATCATTCCCTGAATATTTTCAGACCACAATTCTCTGAAGCTAGAACTCAATCACAGGAGGAAATTTAGAAAGAACCCAAATACATGGAGGCTAAAAAGCATCCTACTACAGAATGAATGGGTCAACCAGGAAATTAAAGAAGAATTGAAAAAATTCATGGAAACAAATGAAAATGAAAACACAACTGTTTAAAATCTGTGGGACACAGCAAAGACAGTCCTGAGAGGAAAAATAAAAAGCAATACAAGCCTTTCTCAAGAAACAAGAAAAGTCTCAAATACACAACCTAAGCCTACACTTAAAGGAGCTGGAGAAAGAAAAACAAAGAAAGCCTAAACCCAGCAGGAGAAGAGAAATAATAAACATTAGAGCAGAAATCAATGAAATAGAAACAAAAAAAACAATAGAACAAATCAATGAAACTAGGAGCTGGTTCTTTGAAAGAATTAATAAGATTGATAAACCCCTGGCCAGACTTATCAAAAAGAAAAGAGAAAGGACCCAAATAAATAAAATCATGAATGAAGAGGAGAGATCACAGCCAACACCAAAGAAATACAAACAATTATAAGAACATATTATGAGCAACTATACACCAGCAAATTTGATAATCTGGAAGAAATGGATGCATTCCTAGAGACATATGAACTACCACAACTGAACCAGGATGAAATAGAAAACCTGAACAGACCCATAACCAGTAAGGAGATTGAAGCAGTCATCAGAAATTTCCCAAGAAACAAGAGCCCAGGACCAGACATCTTCCCAGGGGAATTCTACCAAACATTTAAAGAAGAACTAATTCCTATTCTCCTGAAACTGTTCCAAAAAATAAAAATGGAAGGAAAACCGCAAAACTCATTTTATGAGGCCAGCATTACCTTGATCCCAAAACCAGACAAAGACTCCATCAAAAAAGAAAACTATAGACCAATATCCTTGATGAACACAGATGTGAAAATTCTCACCAAAATACTAGCCAATAGGATCCAACAGTACATTAAAAGGATTATTCACCGTGACCAAGTGGGATTTATTCCAGGGCTGCAAGGTTGGTTCAACATCTGCAAATCAATCAGTGTGATATAATACATGAATAAAAGAAAAAACAAGAACCATAGGATATTCTCCATAGATTCTGGAAAAGCATTTTACAAAGTACAGCATCCTTTCTTGATCAAAACTCTTCAGAGTGTAGGGATAGAGGGTACATACCTCAGTATCATCAAAGCCATCTATAAAAACCCACAACGAATATCATTCTTAGTGGAGAAAAGCTGAGATCTTTTCCACTATGGTCAGGAACATGGCAGGGATTTCCATTATCACCACTGGTATTCAACATAGTAATAGAAGTCCTAGCCTCAGCAATCAGACAACAAAAAGAAATTAAAGGCATCCAAATCAGCAAAGAAGTCAAAATATCACTCTTTGTAGATGATATGATACTTCATGTGAAAAACTCAAAAGACTCCACTCCAAATCTGCCAGAACTCATACAGGAGTTCAGTAAGTGTCAGGATATAAAAGTAGTGCACAGAAATCATTTGCATTTCTATACACCACCAACAAGACAGAAGAAAGAGAAATTAAGGAGTCAATCCCATTTACAATTGCACCCAAAACCATAAGATACCTAGGATTAAACCTAATGAAAGAGGCAAAGAATCTGTACTCAGAAAACTATAAAGCACTCATGAAAGAAACTGAGGAAGACACAAAGAAATGGAAAAAATGTTCCATACTCCTGGATTGGAAGAACAAATATTGTGAAAATGTCTATGCTACCTAAAGCAATCTACACGTTTAATGCAATCCTTATCAAAATGCCATCCGTTTTTTTTTTTTTTTCAAAGAAATGGAACAAATAATCCTAAAATTATATAGAGCCAGAAAAGACCTCAAATAGCCAGAGGAATGTTGAAAAAGAAAGCCGAAGTTGGTGGCATTACAATTCCAGACTTTAAGCTCTATTACAAAGCTGTCATCATCGAGACAGTATGGCACAAAAACAGACAAATAGATCAGTGGAACAGAATAGAGAGCCCAGAAATAGACCCTCAACTCTATGGTCAACTAATCTTAAAGCAGGAACTTGTTTCCAATGGAAACAAGACAGTCTCTTCAACAAACGGTGTTGGGAAAACTGGACAGCCACATGCAGAAAAATGAAACTGGACCATTTCCTTACACCACACATAAAAATAGACTCCAAATGGTTGAAATACCTCAATGTAAGAAAGACCTCAATCCATCCAAATCCTTGAGGAGAACACGGGCAGCAATCTCTTCGACCTCAGCCACAGCAACTTCCTCCTAGAAACATAGCCAAAGGCAAGGGAAGCAAGGACAAAAATGAACAATTGGGACTTCATCAAGATCAAAAGCTTTTGCACAGCAAAGGAAACAGTCAACAAAAACAAAAGACAACTGATAGAATGGGAGAAGATATTTGCAAACAAAATATCGCTAAAAGGCTAGTATCCAAAATCTATAAAGAACTTTTCAAACTTAACACCCAAAGAACAAATAATCCAACCTAGAAATGGGCAGTGGATGTGAACAGATATTTCTGCAAAGACAACATCCAAGTGGACAACAGAGATACATGAAAAAGTGCTCCATATCACTCAGCATTAGGGAAATACACAATGAGATACCACATCACACCAGTCAGAATGGCTAAAATTAGCAAGTCAAGAAACGACAGATGCTGGCAAGGATGTAAAGAAAGGGGAACCCTCCTACATTGTTGGTGGGAATGCAAGCTGGTGCAGCCACTCTGGAAAACAGCATCGAGGTTCCTCAAAAAGTTGAAAATAGAGCTACCCTATGACCCAGCAATCAAACTACTGGGTATTTACCCTAAAGATACAAATGTAGTGATCCAAAGGGCCACATGTACCCGAACATTTATAGCAGCAATGTCCACAATAGCCAAACTATGGAAAGAACCTAGATGTCCATCAATAGATGAATGGATAAAGAGGTGGTATATATATATGCAATGGAATACTATGCAGCCATCAAAAGAAATGAACTCTTGCCATTTGCGATGACGTGGATGGAACTAGAGGATATTATGTTGAGCAAAATAAGTCAATCAGAGAAAGACAATTATCATATGATCTCCCTGATATGAGGAAGTTGAGAGGCAAAGTGGGGGGGTTTAGGGGGTAGGGAAGGGAAAAATGAAACAAGATGGGATCAGGGGAGACAAACCATAAGAGACTCTTAGTCTCAGAAAACAAACTGAGGGTTGCTGGGAGGCAGGGGGTTGGGAAAGGGTGGTTGGGTTATAGACATTAGGGAAGGTATGTGCTATGGTGAGTGCTATGAAGTATGTAAACCTGGTGATTCACAGACCTATACCCCTGGGGCTAACAATACATTATATGTTAATAAAAAATTAAAAATTTTTTAAAAAAGAAAAGAAAATCAATGTAATACAAACCAGAAATACAATAGAGAAAACCAATCAAGCTAAAGTCTGGTTCTTTTAAAAGATCAATACAATTGAAAAAAGAGATTGATTAGGAAAATAAAGAAAAATAAATAACAAATATCAGGAATGAGAGTTGTAGAACATCACTGCAGAGTCAACAAATACAAAAAGGAAAATAAGGTTATGTTTTTTAAATCAATTCTATCCAATAAATTCATCAACTTAGATAAAACAGAAAAATTCTGGGGCGCCTGGGTGGCTCAGTGGGTTAAGCCTCTGCCTTCGGCTCAGGTCATGATCTCAGGGTCCTGGGATCAAGCCCCACGTCGGGCTCTCTGCTCAGCAGGGAACCTGCTTCCCCCTCTCTCTCTGCCTGCTTCTCTGCCTACTTCGGATTTCTGTCAAATAAATTTTAAAAATCTTAAAAAAAAAAAAACAGAAAAATTCCTTGAAATGCACAAACTAGGAGCACAAACTAAGCTCAGTTGTTTAGTGTCTGCCTTCGTTAGGTCATGATCCCAGGGTCCTGGGACAGAGCCCCACATCAGGCTCTCTGTTCAGCGAGAAGCCTGCCTCTTCCTTTCCCACTCTCCCTGCTAATGTTCCTTCTCTTGCTGTTTATCTCTTTGTTAAATAAATAAATACAATCTTTAAAAAAATGCATAAACTACCTAAGATCTCTGAAGAATAGACAACCTGAATAGTCCTATATCTATTATAGAAATTAAATTTGTAGTTAAAATTTTTCCCACAAAGAAAACTATGGATCAGATGACTTAATTTGAGAATCACTACTAAATATTTAAGAAAGAATTCATAGAAATTCTAACATAAACTCCACCAGAAAATTAAGGCAGAAATAATTCCCAATTCAATCAATGTGACCAACATTACCCTGTTATAAAACCAGACCAAGATATCACAAGAAAAGAACTACATACCTCAGAAATATTAGTGTAAATATTTTGAAGAAAATTTTAACAAATTATATCCAATTAGTTGTAAAAAATACGCTATATCATGGCAAAGTAAGGTTTATCCCAAAATGTAAGTTTGATTTAATATTCAAAAATTGGCCAATGTGATTTATTATATTAAAAACTTATCTACAAAATGGTTAAGTGCCAAAGTCTAATATTAATTTATGATAAAATTGTCAGCAAACTAGGAATAGACAGCACTTCCTCAACCTAGTAAAATTTCCCCGTATGATCAGGTAATAAGAAGTTTGGCTCTTACCACCAGTTTCTGTCAATGAAACTAGACTATCGTAACTAAAGTAAAGAAATAAAAATCTCCATATTTGAAATGATGAAGTAAAACTGTCTTTATTGACAAATGACATAATCACTACCTAGAAAATCCAGTGGGATCTTCAAAAAGTTCTAGTGAATTTATTGTTTGTAATATACAAGATTAATGTGTAAAAATCTATTGTATTTATTGAACCCACAACTGTATGGTTAATTAATAGATTAGTTAATCTCTGATAAAGCAGGAAAGAATATCCAATGGGAAAAAGAGAGCCTTTTCAACAGATGGTGCTGGGAAAACTGGACAGCAACATGCAGCATAAAACTGGACCACTTTCTTACACCATATACAAAAATAAGCTCAAAATGGTTGAGACCTAAATGTGAGATCTGAAACCATAAATTCCTAGAACAAAACGCAAGCAGTAACCTCTTTGATGTGGGCTGTAGCAACATTTTTCAAGATATGTCTCCTAAGGCAAGGGAAACAAAAGCAAAAATAAACTATTGGAATTTCATCAAAATCAGAAGCTCTGCACAGCAAAAGAAACAATCAACAAAACTATAAGGCAACATTCAGAATGGAAGAAGATATTTGCAAATGACATAACTGACAACGGTTTGGTGTCCGGAAATCTGTAAAGAACATATCAAAATCACCCAAAAAAAGAAATAATTCAGTCAAGAAATGGGCAGAAGACATAGACATTTTTTCCAAAGTAGACATCCAGATAACTAACAGACACATAAAAAGATGCTCAGCATCACTCATCATCAGGGAAATACAAATCAAATCCATGATGAGATACCACCTCACACCTGTCAGAATGGTTAAAATTAACAACACAGGAAACAACAGGTGTTGGGGAGGATGTGGAGAAAAGGGAACCCTCTTACACCATTGGTGGAAGGTTCCTCAAAAAGTTGAAAATAGAACTACCTTATGACACAGCAATTGTACTAGTAGGTATTTTTCCATAGGATATAAAAATACTGATTCCAAGGGTCACATATGCCCAGTGTTTAAAGCAGCATTATCAACAATAGCCAAATTATGGAAAGAACACAGATGTCCATCAACTCAACTGATCAATGGATAAAGAAGATGTGATGTGAGGGATATATATATATATATATATATATATATATATATGATGGAATATTATTCAACAATCATAAAGAATGAAATCTTGCCATTTGTAATGATGTGGAAGGAACTAGAGTTATTATGCTAAGCAAAGTAAGTCAGTCAGAGAACGTTAAATACCATATGATTTCTCTTATATGTTGAATTTAAGAGACAAAACAGATGAACGTAAGGGAAAAGGGGAAAAAGGGGTAGAAACCATAAGGGGCTCTTAACTATAGAGAAAAACAGTGTTGCTGGTGAGGGGGAAAGTTGGCAGGAAGATGCACTAAATGAGTGATGGGTATTAAGGAGAACACTTATGATGAGCCGGGGGTGTTATATACAAGTGATGAATCACAAAATTCTACTCCTGAAACAAATACTACACTGCCTGTTAACTAATTAAAATTTAAATAAAAACTTGAAACATAAATAAAAATCTATGGTATTTCTATATAATAACAGTAAACAATTAGAAAGTGAAGTAAAAATTAGTACCATTTAACATAATATTAAAATATTAAATACTCAGGGCGCCTGGGTGGCTCAGTGGGCTAAAGCCTCTGCCTTCGACTCAGGTCATGATCCCAGAGTCCTGGGATCAAGCCCCACATCGGGCTCTCTGCTTGGAGGCGAGCCTGCTTCCTCCTCTTTCCCTCTCTGCCTGCCTACTTGTGATCTCTGTCAAATAAATAAATAAATAAAATCTTAAAAATAGATATTAAATACTTAAGGGTAAATCTGGCAACAAATATCCAAATCTTTATGTTAAAAACATATATATTTTATATACATACACATATATTTCTAATGTTGCTCAGAAATTTGAAGATTTAAATAAATGGAGAGAGACAATGTTTGCACATATCAGAAGAGTCAAGACTGTTAATGTGTCAATCCTGCTGAAACTGATCTATAGATTCAAAGAATTCCAATTAAAACTTACCAGTTTTTTTTTAAAGTAGAAGTTGACGAAGTGATTAAAAATTTTGTACGGAAATGGAAAAAAAACTGAATTACCCAAAACAACTCTGAAAAAGAAGAATGAAGTTGGCGGGTTAACACTACATTATCTTAAAACTCAGTCTAAAAGTAGAGTAATTAAAAGTGTAGTATCATCATAAAGACAGGCACCTAGATCAATGGGGAATTCAGACACAGACCCCACATATATGGAAAACTGGTTTTAACAAAGATGAGCAAGCAATTCAGTGGAGAAAGGATAGGCTTTTTAAAAAATGGCACTGGGAGATTTGGATTGCTTGTAGGTCCAGGGGCATATCATTCATTACCAGAATGCAATGAACTATTGGTATACCTAGCAACGTAGCAGATCTTTAAATAATTATGCTGAGTGAAAGAAACCAGGAAAAGAAAGAGTACATGCTGCATGATTCGATTTCTTTGAAGCCTTAGAAAATGTAAAGCAATCTACACTGACAGCTGATCAGTGTTTGCCTGGGAATGGGAGGGATTAAAAAGGTCCATGAGGAAACTCTTGGAGGTGATTGATACATTCATTATCTCGATTGACGTAATGGTTTCACAAAAGTATAAATATATGAAAACTTATTAAATTGTCCTCTTTCAATATATGTAGTTTAATCTATGTCAATTATACTTCAAGTTTTCAAGTGCAAATATATAAATATATATTGCCAGACGTACTCTCAGCTTCAGAGAATTCTAGCAAATAACCAAATTCTTGATCTCTTCTATCTCTTCTAATTTTGATGCCCATAACCAAGCAGAAATTCATTATATAGGATTTTTTTTCTCTTTTTTTTAATCCTGAAGCTCATCCCCTTGGAGCGTCCCATGCAGCCTTCTGTGCTAATTGTTCAGATAGCTCAATAGTCTCTGTGCAGTGGGCAGGAGAGCTTTGTGGTGGGCAGGAAACTGTATTGAGTTCAGCTCCACCACTCACTCACTCTGTAACTGTGGGCCGGTTACTTAGCCTTGCCTTGTCACTTACACAATTTAGATAATATTTCTATTTTAGACTCATTATGAAGATAAGATGATGCATGTAGAAGTCCTATAAAAAGATCTCTAGAAATGTTGTATTAAAACTTTGTGCTAACCAAATTACCAATTTGGGTTTTGCTTTAAAAGTATTTGTATTACATTTTTCTGAAAAGGAATATGAAATGCACCAGGTGGTACATATTTCCATATTTTCCAATAATCTCCAGGCTAGGAATGATGATTAAAAGCATATTATTAGACTATGACATTGCACACACACACACACACACACACACACACACACACACACATTTCCTCTGTGTTTTGGTGGCCTTAGTCTTCATATTAATGTAGGTGTGTTAGTCTAGTGTACCTGCTTTATAACAGGAGCCATTCCTTGAGCCAATATATAGAGCTATCTTCAATTTTATGTCAGAGTGTCAGATGCTATATATGAGTTTACCCATGTCACCATAGTAACTATGTGGGATGGTTGTTGTCACAGCCTGCATGGATGGCCTAGTGTTTTGACATTTCAGTAATTGCCAGTGTCACAACCTTTAAAAATTGTAGAGAACTGACACCCAGGCCAGATGGCTACTAAATAAAGAAGCTACTGTCCCCCACAGCTGTGATGTGGCACTGAGGTGACAAGAGAGCCTTCTGTCAAAGATATGATCACTGAGAAAATGATGTGAAAGTGCTTGACTATTAAAAGATAATTCACATTGGTAAATTATTGGTGTACCCTTACAGCACTGGGTAATACTGGGGTGGAATTCATGGGAAGCATATGATGTGGTACTTGACTTTAGGATATCAACATAAAAGAATAAAAGATACTCTATTAAAACTGAATACTTTATCTCTTCAGAAAATACTTAACTGAATGCCTACTATGTGCAGATCCTTTTTTTTTTTTTTTTTAGGTGCTAGAGCTCTAACCGTAAACTAAATTTCCTGCCTTCACGGAGATTGCATTCTTATTAGGGGAAGACAAATTAAAACAAAATAGATAAGTAAATTATGTATTACATTAGATGGTGATAATTGCTAAGAGAAAAAGAAAGTAGGGAAGCAGGATTTGGAATGTTAGGGAGCATGCAGAGACAACCTTCCTAAGAGAGTGATTTTCTATAAACCCCAGGTGGAGATGAGGGAGTAATGCAGGTGGATGGGAGGGAAGATGACCACAGCAGTGTGAAACTACAGGTAAAAAGTCCAGAGAGGGGCAAGAGTTGGAAAGCAGGTGTGGCTGGAGCAGAGTTAATTGGAGGAAACTAGGAGGAGATGATGACAAATAGGTAATAGAGGGGGAGATCTTGTAAGCTTTGTTGGCATAGCATTGACCTTGGCTTTTACTCAAGTGAAACATGAAACCATTAAAGGATTGGGGCAAAGGAAGGACTTGAACTGGCTTTTTATTTGGTTTTGTTTTGTTTAAAGATCGCTTTGGCTGTCATGTTAAGAATAGATGGTAAGTGTGGGCAGAGAAGAAAGCAGGGAGATAATTAGAAGGCTATTGCAGTAATAAAATGAGAGATGATGGCTGAGATCCAGGCAGTAGCAGTGGAAGCAGTGGGTATTTTTAACTAGTGGAAGTAAAGCAGAGGGAACCTTTATTTATTGACTGCTTCCATACGCCAGGCACTGTGGAAGAGAGACTCAAGTAGTTTTATCACTTATTCTTCCTATCATTCTGTTGGGTAATAGTAGTACAACTATTGTGTTCAATAGAAACTAAAGCTTGGAGAGGTTCACTACTTTTGCCCGGACAAGTTACACTGCAAGTCTCTGCAGTCAGTCTGACTCCACAGTCCCCAGGCTACCCACTCTGCCACAAAGTCTCTCAGGTTTAAAGCATTGCTGGAATGTGTGACTCAACTAGCAAGAATCATGGAGGTCTATGGATAGGAGAAATCAGTGCAAGTCCGGGTATTCAGGGATCACTGGAAGGGATGGCTTGGCCTTGGTGTAGGTAAGTGGAGAGGAAAGGTCAAGCAAAGAGATGAGCCTGAGTAAATGGGAAAGTCATGCAAGAAGGAGTAGAAGAGTCCCTTATGAACAGGGCTTCTACTTGTTTATGGACAATGACAGCTTTCCCGTTCACAATTAATGGGATAGAAAGAGCTTGGTTCCAAGTCACTTGGAAGACTCAGGACAGCTTCACCATCTCTATCAGACTGTGATGTGAGCAAGAATAAGCCCATTGTATTAATTACATGATTAGATATTCAAGAGTTGTCACAGAAGTTACTGTCAATTACCCTGATTGCCTTGATATAACCTTAATTACCTTGATACAACCACCTACTGCTGCTGATGGACAGGGACTCCAGATTCTTGTCATGGTGTTTAATGTTACTTGACTCCAAAGTGACTACAAGAATTAAAAGCTCCATCTGTAGCACTGGATGTGGTGCATAAACAATGAATTTTGGAACACTGAAAGAAAAATTAAATTTAATTTTTAAAAAAAGCTATGCCCACGGGGGGGGGGGGGGGAATTCTGTTACTGTGTTGATTCCCACTGACCCTCTCAATTCAATCTCTGAAATATATCTAGGATATTGAGCTGTTATTTTTGAAAAATCTTGCAGATTACCTCAAAGCCTTGGGACTATCAGAGCTGATACTATGACCTAAGTGGCCCATGATTTCTTTTCAAGAAATAAAATATTGATGCAACTTTAGGGCATTTATATAAATTTTTATTATATATTCTTTATCAAATTATCATTTTTTCAACATCAATTAAATAAGATCTTGGGCTAGTTCAAACATTGTAAGAGAGGATGCAAAAATTAGTTAGTGGTTGACCTCTTCCCTCAGGTATCTTATAATTCAGCTGGGGATACTTTTAATATAATATTATGCCTGTTAAGTAGAAAATTAGTGAAATAGGCCTTATGAGCTTTAGGCATTAGAAAGATAGAGATTGCTTATGTCTGGGGAGGTGAGAGCTTAATGATATAGCTGGCATTTGAGTTGAGACCAGAAGTTCAGTTGAGAGGGAGAGTCTGATTCTAAGCACTGAAGCCTAGGGAAGCTGAAGAACGGAGTTGAGAAATACAAGGCTTCTTCAGGTGACGGGGGGTGACCTTGTTCAACTGGAGTGGAAGTGTCATATGTGGTAACAGACTGACTGTCAATGAAAGTGGGGAAATATTTCCTAAAGATCGCGCATGCTAGGCCATGACTTGAATATTTTTCTTTTTTTTTTTTTTCATTTTTATTTTTGGAAGTTTTTTTAGCAATAAAATGATATAATAAAAAATCATATTTAAAAAGTTTAATCTGACAGTATCCTTGGGAGTTTGTGGGATAACGGAAGGGTTAATATTGGAAGTGAGCATGAAATAAGCTTTAATTGTTTTAATCCACTGGGAATTTGAGGATGTCACAGCAGCTACTGTTGGATGACAGGAGAGTGATACAAACTTGGTGACCCTCTGTGGGGCTGAGGAAAAGGAAGGAGTCAAGGGTAATTTCAAGACTTCAATTATAGGTGACTGAGAAAATTTTATTAATAGAGAATTGGGGAAAATAGAAAAAGAAGATTGATTAGGAAGAGAAAATGAGTTTCCCTTAAAATATTTCATGTTTGAAGTTACACAGATGCAGGGACAACTAGAAGTGGAGCTGGTAGCTTATTGACATGCCATGGTAATGAGGAAGTCCTGATATAAAATTACAGTAAATTCAAGACCAGAAGGCTAGATATAAGCATAGAGAACTTAAGGCTAGAGGCCATTGACAGTTGTCTTTAGTGCCCATCATTCAGACAGTAAGGGCAGAAAGAGCACAGACCATTTAACCTAAAAATGTTCTACAGGGAAATAGGATATAAACTCACAAATAAATAAATATGACAGATGTTATCAAATTGGCTGATGAGTGGCAAGTTTACATAAAGATTTGTACACACTGGAGACGTCAAGGTAGAGTGGTTACGGATCAGCTTTGGCATTCAACAGGTTAGATTTATATACTGGTTCTGCCACTTTATATCTCTGGGCTACTGGACAAGTTGCTTAAACTCTCTTTCCTCACTTTCTCCAGATATAAATTTGGGATGATTTTAAATACCTACCTACTAGAGATCTTACAGAGAAGATGGGATAGGACCTATGAAGCACTTAACATGGTGTCTTAGTCAGCTGAGGCTACCATAACAAAATACTGTAGACTAAGATGTCTAAGTAGCAGAAATTTATTTTCTCACAGTTCTGGAAGTTGCCAGCTCAAGATCAGGGTGCTGGTATGATCAGGTTCTGGTGAGAACCTCTTCTTCCTGGTTTGCACACAGGTGCCTCTTCACATGGTAAAGAGAAAGAGAGCAAGCTCTCTGGTGTCTCTTCTTTTAAGAACCTTAATGTCATTATGAGGGTTCTACACTCATGTTCTCATAGGCCCTATTCCAAATATCCTACAAAGGACCTAGCTCCCAAAGGCCTTATTCCAAATATCATGTGGACATTTAGGACTTTTGAGAGGACATATTTGAGTCCATGGCACACAGTCTCTGGCCTTTACTAAAATTCAATAAATCCTATTATTTTCAGTATTTTTCCTCCACACCATATTTTTTCTCTAGCAACATTACGGAGCTAAGAGTCCCAACACTGCAGAACAAATAAAAAGAATGCTATTCTAAGAAAGAGTTCAGCTGAAAATAACACTGTATGAAAAATATAATTCAAAATCACAAACCCCGATAGGCTGCAGTAGAGAACAACACAAGAGGTTTGGTTTGTGCATCTGTAAACTACATGCAAACTCTTGCTTCCAGGCATGTTCCAGGTCAAAATGTTTTCCACATTCTGCTAAACTGTCATATGCTGCATGTGGAAATTCTAGCAAAATATTAAAACAATATTTAAGAGTGTTTTATGGTTCTAGAAGACCTTATCTGCATATAGTAAATTGCTTCAAAGTGGGGGGGTGGTGTTTTTAAAAATCCTGGACGATTAGCTGTTACCAGTCATCACATGGAAGAGTTAGAAAACAAAACTGGTATTGAATCAGACTATTTCAGAAGCACATGGCAAGTTGTCTTTAGTAGGAGTTCCCTTGACGCCTGAAATTTTCAGCTTCTTATTCCAGTTTCTCTGTTGTCATTTTCCCTTCCTCTCACGTTTCTGTTTCTTTGGAGGAGGGAAAGAAATAGGCAAGGACCAGAGAGGGTTTCCCTCTGTGCTTTCAGGTAATATTTAATTAAGGCTCCATCTGCAATAAAACACACCAATGGAAGAAAATTGATCTGGTGATTCTTTTTCTCTAAACTGCATCAGCTTGTTCATAAAGTCCCAGCCAATTGGAGAGTGTTCTTTCTTATGAAAGCCGATTCCGGGGTACAAAGCATCTGCTCTCCCCAACAAGAGAAAACAGGAGTAGGGAACCAAATTTGATGTTTGCATTCTTTGTTTAACAATTTAAGTCCGGCAATGTTTTGGTCCGTAGCTCTCCTTCAATCTTAAAATTAAATAATTTGCCTCTGTTAGACTGTAGGCACCCATATAAACCCATGGAATACTGGGTAGAGCCAAACCAGTAATTATTATAAAAATTAACAGAGAATTGGAATTCATATAATTAGTGAGTAGTTGTCCCGCTGATAACAGGTTGCTTTGCAAACAGTTTGACTCATGTCAGAGGTTTTGGTTGTAATCACTGGAAGCCAATGTTTGGCTCTCGAAGGTAAAATTAATAAATATAAATATAAATAAATACTAGGATTTGGAAAAATATTGAGGCCTCTCAGGATCTACTGGTTGCTGGAGGGCCACGTTTGAAAACTTGGACCAGCTCCCTAAGGCCACAAAACAAGAAGCACCTATTTTAACAGTTTGGCTGGAGTCTAACTGCATTTGACCCCCACTGCTCACTTCATTATGAATCAATACCAGCTATCCTTTTGCTTTAATTCATTTTCTCCAGGTTCCTGGAAGGAAGCTTAAACTTACTGAGCCTGAGTTTGCATTCCCACTACTTGGCAACCAGGGCCCAGAGAATGCCATGGACTAAGGCTCCTTTAACTTCCCTAATGAAAGGAGCTTTATAAAGCATACCAGAATCCTGGTATAATGAGGAGTTCATCAAAATTGGGAAGGGGATTTGGATTCTGAGGCCAAATAATGATGATTATGACAAATTGATTCAACAACTGGGAATACTACAAGGGTCTCATTACCATCATTGTTATCATAATTAACATTTGACTGGCAATTACTTGCTTGCTAGGCTTTATTCTTACCCAGACTTGCCCAGCATGATCTCATGTTATGCTTCAATTGATCTCATGAGAGGGCTATGCTTAGAGTCCTTTTATAAAACAATGGAAGAAAAATGCTTAGTGAGATTAAGTGACTTGCCCAAGATCACACAGCTAGTAAATAGCAAAGCAGTCTCAAACCTCAGGCTGTACAGTTCCAAATAAGCTAACTCGTGTGCACGTACACAACTTCTCTGCTGCCCATGAACAATTGTATAGCTTGTTGAATACAGTCAGAGCTTAATAAATGTTTACAGAAAACCCTGGCTAGAACAGCCCTGACATATAGTTGGTACTCAAGAAATTCTTTTTAAATAAAGAAAGGAATATACATTGCATATTTATTAAAGACCATAGTTTTCCCTTAGCATGCAGCTCTGAGCTTTGTGCTGAGTTGGTGAAACCATGAATTAAAGAGATCAAAGTTGGGGCACCTGGGCGGCTCAGTAGGTTAAGTCACTGCCTTCAGCTCAGGTCATGATCTCAGGGTCCTGGGATCAAGTCCCACATTGGGCTCTCTGCTCAGCAGGGAGCCTGCTTCCCCCCATCTCTGCCTGCCTCTCTGCCTACTTGTGATCTATCTCTGTCAAATAAATAAATAAAATCTTTAAAAAAAAGAGAGAGAGAAAAAAAAGAGAGAGATCGAAGTCTAGGTTATAATGAAATCAATGTATATTCACAATGGTAAGATGAACTGTGTATTTAAGCAGTAACTTATCTTTATCCTTTTTAAGAGTTTAGAAAATATTCTTTTTAGACAAGAAATTGTATACAGTTTAAAATGTCTCTGTGAATCATTTCATTTTTTAACTCTATCATTTTCTACTCTGATCTTTAAAAAAAAAAAAAAAAAAAAATGGATTAGCCCTAGAGACAGAGCAGGGAAAGAGGAGTATTTTGGACCCAGGTCAGAAATATCTATAGGTGGTCCACAGTTAATATACCCAAGGGCAGGTCCCACCTTGACCTCCAGCAATGATTAAACCTAAGAAGCAGGGATTCTTCTCAAATGACAAAAATGTTTCAATTTTGATTTGCCTCTCTACAGATATCATGCTTAACATAGAGAACCATGGAAGGGAATACTCTAAGAAACCAGCCTGGGATACTAAGTGTTTTATCTCCTAGGCTTCCTCCCAAATTTGTGTCATCTTGCCACCAGGCAGATACATTTCTTTGGAGAACTCACATATTTCTTTGGAGAACTGGTATAGCCTGCTCTCACATCTATAAATTATAAAATAATAATATTAATTTGTAGTAATTATAAAAGAGTTTCCTCTTATTCTTTCATTCACTTGCTCTGCCTTGGCCCTCAGAAATTATTACTGATGTTGATATTTTACAGATGAACAAACTAAGGCTACAGGGCTTACTGGCTTGCCCAGGTCAGACATATCATCGACAAAGAGCTTAAATTTGAATCCAACGCTCTAAAATTCTGTCATTTTTATTATAATGTGCTGCCTTCTATAAATGCAAAACAGATCTGTAGCACACTAGGTAGAACCAAACCAATAATTATTTAAAAAGTAATAGATGAATTAGAACTCAAATAATTAGTAAGTAGTTAGCTAGCTGATAACATTAATCCACTATTTAACGCAGTTTGGAATTTTGCAGAATGATAGAAAACAGGAAATATCAGTGTTGCCCTGAGTTGTCTCAAGGAGATTTAGCTTCATGGTTTCTATGTTACTGGATTTTGTCTTCAACACATGGCATTAAATATGAGTCCACTGGGAAGGGCCTATGGTGTGTGGTATCTGGGACTCTGAGGGTATATATCTGCCTGGTGGCAAGATGACACAAAGTTGGGAGGAAGCCTAGGAGATAAAACACTTAGTATTCCAGAGGCTGGTTTCTTAGAGTATTCCCCTCCATGGTTCTCTATGTTAACACACTGCAAGAGTATTTGAAACAGTGTTCAGTCCAGATACTAGCAGTGCTTCACCATTTGCTTTTTCTTTTTTGGTCACTTTCAGTTTCTCATTCCACTTAGTTATGTTCTCCTTTTTTTTTTTTTTTTTTTAAATTTTAATTCCAGTGTAGTTAACACACAGTGTTACATTAGTTTAAAGTATACAATATAGTGATTCAACAATTTGGTACATTACTCAGTGCTCCTCATGATAACTGTCCTCTTAATCCCCTTCACCTCTTTTACCCATCCCCCCCACCCACTTCCCCTCCAGTAACTTGCCAGTTTGTTCTCTATAGGTAAGAGTCTGTGTTTTGGTTTGTCTCTTTTTTTTCTTTGTTCATCGGTTTTGTTTCTTAAGTACCACATATGAGTGAAATCATATGCTTTCTGTCATTCTCTGACTGACATTTTGCTTAGCATTATACTCTCTAGTTCCACCCATATCATAGCAAATTGCAAGATTTCATTCTTTTTTATGGCTGCGTAATGTTCTGTTCTCTCTATATTCATACCACATCTTGAGGGATGCTTCAGTAATAGTCCTATGGAGGGCTGTTTCCATGATTTGGTTATTGTAAATAATGTTTCAATAAACACAGGGGTGCATATGTCTTTTCAAACTTGTGTTTTTGTATTCTTTGGGTAAATATCCAGTAGTAGAATTACTGGGTCATAGGATAATTCTATTCTTAGTTTTTTGAGGAACCTCCATACTGTTTTCCACAGTGGCTGCACCAGTTTGCGTTCCCACCAACAGTGCATGAGGGTACCTAGCAACCAATGCATCTTATATACTATAGAAATCTAATAAATATTGGGATTCATCATAGGTTAGTCACCTTAGATGAGACTGGAAAGGTTAGGTGGAATATGAGCAACATATTTATTTTTATCTTAAGACAATGGGAATTCATTCAAAGTTTTTTTTTTCATTTATTTATTTTCAGCATAACAGTATCATTATTTTTTCACCACACCCAGTGCTCCATGCAATCCGTGCCCTCTATAATACCCACCACCTGGTACTCCGACCTCCCACGCCCCGCCACTTCAAACCCCTCAGATTGTTTTTCAGAGTCCATAGTCTCTCATGATTCACCTCCCCTTCCAATTTACCCCAACCCCCTTCTCTCTAACTCCCCATGTCCTCCATGCTTTTTGTTATGCTCCACAAATAAGTGAAACCATATGATAATTGACTCTCTCTGCTTGATTTATTTCGCTCAGCATAATCTCTTCCAGTCCCATCCATGTTGCTACAAAAGTTGGGTATTCGTCCTTTCTGATGGAGGCATAATACTCCATAGTGTATATGGACCACATCTTCCTTATCCATTCATCCGTTGAAGGGCATCTTGGTTCTTTCCACAGTTTGGCGAACGTGGCCATTGCTGCTATAAACATTGGGGTACAGATGGCCCTTCTTTTCACTACATCTGTATCTTTGGGGTAAATACCCAGGAGTGCAATGGCAGGGTCATAGGGAAGTTCTATTTTTAATTTCTTGAGGAATCTCCACACTGTTCTCCAAAGAGGCTGCACCAACTTGCATTCCCACCAACAGTGGAAGAGGGTTCCCCTTTCTCCACATCCCCTCCAACACATGTTGTTTCCTGTCTTGCTAATTTTGGCCATTCTAACTGGTGTAAGTTGAAGTTTTTATGAGTGAGGTGAATCAAGGAAGACAATATGATGACATCATCATATTTGTTTCTCAAAAACATTTTCTTTATGTATATGGAGAACAAACTGATTGGTGGCCAGTGTGGATAAAGCTAAGTTGGTTGCAAGGTAACTATGATAGCAAAAGTGAGGGGTTATGGTCATTTGGATTAAATTTGTGATGGTAGAGATATAGACACACTAATGGAGACTGGAGGTGACTCGAGAGGACTTGGATATGGGTACTTTAGAGGATGAAGAAGGAGAGGAAAGTGTCAAAAATGTATATTTTTTAAAAAATCTTGGGGCGCCTGGGTGGCTCAGTGGGTTAAAACCTCTGCCTTCAGCTCAGGTCATGATCCCAGGGTCCTGGGATCGAGCCCCGCGTCGGGCTCTCTGCTTGGCAGGGAGCCTGCTTCCTCCTCTCTCTCTGCCTGCCTCTCTGCTACTTGTGATCTCTGTCTGTCAAATAAATAAATAAACTCCTAAAAAAAAAATCCTAGAAAAAAAAAAAAATCTAGAAACTGACACCTGTAGGCATTTGATAACTTTGTATTTTTCTTCCCTTTTTCTCCTCTACACTTTTATATAATATATATAGACTCAGCCCAAATTTTGGATACATAAACTTGATTTATTTTTATATTTTAATCTTTTATATGTCATAATTATTATTATCATTCTTTAGATTAAGCACATAGTAATATAATTAGGAATATATTTCTAATTAAGACATGTCCTAATTATACATTACTGAGGCAGGAATTTCCTAATTTCTGGCATACCAGAATTTTACCTTCTGAAATTATACACTTTGATGTTTTCAATCTGTTTGTCCTTAGAAAAGTTGTTTAACATAAATGAACCTCAGTTTCCTTGTATAAAAATGCAGCTAATTATAATGTCTACCCACAGGGCTTTTGTAATAGCTAAATTAGAATACTGTAATTTCCCAATATTACTCATTACTGCTGATTGAAACTTTTACATATACATTCTCATTTCTCCTTAAGTCTTAGCCCTCCAAGGATAATCGGGATGGTGAGTCTCATTTTCAAGGGAAAGAAGATGGCATTTACAAAAGTGGCTTTCTTATGTTCATAAAAAATTAAGGGAGATACTGGTATAAAAAAGTCCATCTAATAGCCCCAGACTGAACTGAGTCTGAAATCCATCTTACTACATTTTAGCTCTATGTCATTGGGCATTTTAGTCTCCGAGTCCAAAGTTTCTTATCCAAACAAAAACAGAAAACAATGTTTTTAGCTCATATGTCTACTGTGAGGATTAAATGAGATAATGAAGATAAAGTACCTAGTAGTATCCAGCATCTGTAGGATACTTTCTTTTCCCGTCTCTTTTCCATTAATGCCTTTTTTTTTCAAATTATTTCAAAATAAAATGGTTTATAGAAAGTAATCATTGTCATGGTTGAAAGTGGCATAAATGAGATTTTAATGAAATATCTCTAATGAAGAAGCAAATGCTAGTAAATGGCACACTCACAGAGGAAGCTTCATAGTTTCTGATAAACATGGCCCAATATCTATCAAATCTTTCCATTCTAATCAAATATCTAGTATTAGACAGGATAATTAATCTTTCACATAGACAATTTGTGACCTGTGCATTTTGCTTATATACAGGTTTGTATGCTAAACTATAATCATTTTTTTCAATTTTCTATTTCATTTCCATCACCATGCTTATTATAGAAGATGGCATTTCCATTTAGCATGTTTGTTATTTTTAATTAGACATAAAAGGCTTAATAAAATTTGAATTCTTAGCATCTCTTACTTTCAGAAGTATGAACTCTGGAACATTTTGCAAATTTAAAAGTATAGTAATTTTCAAATTTTCAAAGATGGGGAACACTAATTTTATAAATACCTTTGAATAATCTGGTGACATCTTGTAAATTGTACCAGATAGGCAACACCACCAACCAAATGCTTCCAAGTATTTGGTAGCTATTATGGGGTCACGATGTCAATATGTATCTCACAACTCAACAAGAAGGTATTATTTGACTTGTTTTCCAAATGGGGAAGTCCTGAAAAAAGGAATTATTCAACTGTACTGGGAAACTCTAGAAAGGCTTTACAGTGGAGAGATTACTAAACTGTGTTTTCAAATGTGATCAGAAGCTCAGTAGATAGAGATAAGAATGCCACATCTTTAGGAAATATTGTGAAACAGTTCAAATGGAAGAGAATGGTGGCATCAAAGATGGATAGACAGGTAGGGCCAAGTGGAAAGCTCCAGCCCAGGAATCTGGTCTTAGTATAGTAAGGAGAATGTAATGTCATGGCTCTTTGCCATGTACTCTTTTAAATAATATAACCACCAGCCTTCATATCCCTTTGGAAGTCTTCCTTCATTTACACACCATATGGAAGTTCCTCAAAATACTGTAATGTGAATGAAAGAGATACACTATCTGAAATAACACATCCATCAGAGGGCTGCCAACCGGCTGTTCACGGTGAATCATTTAAATTTAAAATTTGGTGTTCTGCACATAGAAGTGTGCAATCCCTGTTGAATTTCTGTAGCTCCCTGAAGACATGTCTTCCTTCTGCAGCTGCTGTGTTCATCTGCATTTCAATATGAACATTTAGAGGTCAACTGCCTGAATTTCGGGCACAATTATAAATTGGAGTCCCAGCAGGTATTGGAAATTTTTGTCTCTACCGGTGTACGGAAATGGCTCTCGGTGTCAGTGTCACCAGGCTTCCTGGCACAGAAAAGGCACAGTGTTAAGAGAGAACGTGAATGAGTTATGTGATGTCAGAGGTCAATCCAGGCCTTTCACAGACTCTCTTTCCTTCCTGGTATTACTAATCTCTGATTCAAGCACCAGACACTTAACCTATCCTTTATTTTATTAATGTTAACCTCTGCTCCCAAGAAGCTAGCTTCGTCTTCATTAGAACATACATGTTTCTGTCTGGTCCACCCTATATTAAGATCCATACAAAAGGTCCATTCGTATTCTTCCATCTCTGATGAGACCCACCATCCCTGATAACATTACAAACACTGTTCTTGGTGCTGGAAAGCAAGACCAATGTGGGCCCCATCTGCATAGAACTCATTGCCTTATATGAACTAATCTCTGAATCTCATGGTCTGTTTTGAGATTTTTTGCACAAAATAGTTGTTGAGTAAATGTTAAATGAAGGAATGGTTTGCACACTCTATGCCCCAGCATTAGAAACTGTGGAGCATACAGTGTAAACAAGACAGTTTTAGCCATGCTGCTAATACTCTGTGATGGGCACAGACAAGCACATAGGTAATTCTAATGCATGGCAGAAAGTATTACGTGTTTTAATAGAGGTATACACACATTTCTGTGGGAGCACGTAAAAGCAAAAGATTAATTCTGGCTTGGGGGATGTTCTGCCCTTCTGTCACAGTGAAAGCAAATGATTATGTCAGCCACTGAGTATAACTGGAATCCATTTACCATATGCATAAGGAGTGAGTGGATTCAGAAAATAAATGACGTTAGGGAGAACTTGTTTCCCTACTATTTCTTTTTCCATGCAATGTTACAGTATGTTATTAAGTGACATCTTCCAGATTTATAATCTCCTTCCTAGAAAATATTTGAATCCCTTCCCTTACATCTTCGTTCTCTCTACTATCCTTCCCCTGCTGGTGGGTAGAAAGGAAATAATGAGGACAATCCAAAAGTATTTCAGTATATAGTTTTAGGACTAATGCAAAGAGTTGACTTGGGATAAAAAAAAAAAATTCAAGTAAATGTTGTCAGTTTCATTACTCTATGGCCATGAGTTAGTTTGCTAAAAAGAATTTTAAATCATAGTTTCCTTTGCCTCCCCTATGAAAATAGCACTAGTCCAAAAGTTTAAGCACAAGAGGTCTAGGGCCAGCTGCCATAACCAAAGCTGTGCCTTTGGGGAGATCGTTTCCCCTCCTTTGGCCTTATTTCTTCATTTATAAAATGATTTTACTGGACCAAATCAGGAGTTCTGAAGATCAGAGGAGCAAAGGGGCCAAAGAGATGATAAAGAAGGGAGAAGCATTTACCATGTGAGAATGTGAAGCCAGTATTGTGACATTTTCTAGTTTTCTTTTTTCAAGAGAGTCTACTAAGCTGATTCTCCTGTAAAATTTCTACAAAATCGCATTTAGCCAAACAAAACATATCTAAAGGCCAGTTCATCCCAAGGGCTTCCTCTCTGTCCCTTCTAGATTAGATGCTTCCTAAAGTCCCTGAATCTTCTCTGATTCTGCATTGTGAAGACAGTCTGATTTCCCTTTGTTTAGAAGCTACTAAGGTTCAATATTCTGATTCCCCAGATGAATTAAAGAACATGTTTTGAGCACTGTAAAATTAAATTGTTATCATATACCAGAGGATTTCAGTTTGGATAATCCTTTTGGAGTCTTCTCATTTGGTTAAACAATAGTAAAATTGGGATTGAATATTAAGCATTCTAAATCTGAGATCCAGTTTTGAGAAGAGAAATAAAAAGGAAACCACCTTTCTTCCCTTGCTTCCATTTCTTCTCTCCAGCCTGTTGTGAGGTGGATCCAGCCTGAGAGCAGCTGGCCAGTTTGGGTTGGTACGAATTCTCATGCCCACGTTGGGTTGGCCCAGAGTAAACCCTAAGAAATAATCCTCGAACAAAGTAAATACTGTTGAATAGAGTCCAGTTCTTTCATGCCTCAACATGCCAAGTAATTAACATGCCCTCTCTTTCCGACCACTTTTTGGATGTGAAAAGAAGTCTAAATAAAATGAGCTGTTTTACTATGTGCACTCCAGACCTTAACATTTCCCAGATAAGGTCACACTCTTTGGTCCCCCACAAACGTCTATCACTGAGCCCATATGTTACCTGTTGAATGTTTCTGAGGACAGAGATGCTGTTACCCATGTTTGTATCACCAGCATCCATCACAGGGTCTGACATACAGTATGGACTCAATAAATATCTGTTTAATCAATAACTTAGTTAATCTCTGAATGAGTCAATAAATAAATTAACTAAGAACTGAAATTTCTCTCTAAGGCGTAGGCAGCCAGAACAAAGGAATGGCATAGAGCTCCAAGTTCTCTTAAGACATCTGAGGAGAGGTAGGGTCAACCAACAGAGAGTAAAGAGTTTGAAAGTGTAGACAAAAGATCAGTAAAATGTGGTTGGGACCCTTACAGCTCTTGCAAGTGATCACAGACAGTCCCATAGTCCAGGTATCATCCCATGAATCTGGACATTTCATATATAATGTTATCTTCTAGAGAATGTTGATTACTGGAAATCAGCCTGGTTAGCATATGGCTGTAAGTCAGAACCAACCTTCTGTGGGCTGTGGTTCCACCTTCAGCCCAGTTTCAAAGCCTCTGCAGTGCTTTCTCAGAGTTTATTGCTCACGTGCCTCACCGAGTGGTCAGTCTTGAACCCAGGCAGTGTCCTACCCCATAGGTCACGTCTCTGAACTTTGGTCAGCTAATTAGGGCCAAATCTATGAATGTCCAAATCAGGCGGGACTCCAGGAGTTCATATGCAACTTTGTAGGATCATTGTCCTGAGTATCCCCCAACCCCAGTTCAGTCTGGCTGTAGAGACCGGCATTTCTACACCAGTCTCTCCCCACTCCCCAGTCTCCCTGACAATGTTAACCCTCTCCCATCCTATCCTGGATAGGTGGGTAGAAATCTGAGGCCTTAGTCTCTACCTCAGTGACTTACCTCCTGTTCCTTTGGCTGGATTGCCATGGGAGCCACATGCGGAGGGTCCAGAGAAAGGAAAATAGCATTTGCCTGTACTCTTGGGACACGGTTCCTTTGGACATGGAGGAGGGCTCACACCCCAAGAGGGTCAGGAGCCTGCTCAGCCACTGTTGGCCTTTGTCACCAACACCCTTGCAGGGCTGCCCTGAGGCTCACACAGGAAAACAAACAAAAATGGAATTTCCCCACTCTTTCTGACTTATGAGGTGCCCTTTTCCACACTTCAGACTTCTCTTGGAGCTCTTTCTACCCATGCCTCAAACTAGTGCACAGTTCCATGTTTTGGGCCATCTTTGCAGCTGAGCCTGGAAATACAGGAGGGAAAGGATCCAAGAATCCCATGCATGTTTCAGTGGTGCTTTAAATTCTGGTTTCCTTCCCCAAACCAGCTTTTACCATTTGCTTTTCAGAATCCTCTGAAAGCTGCTCCACTCCTTCTGCCTCAGGCTTTTAGCTGTGCTCAGTGGGAGAACCAGGATGGAGAGGACTTACTCCATCTTGACTGGGCCAGAATTTTTATCATGTAGTTTTATGAGATGGGGAAAATCCATGAAATTGCTTGACGGGATTGCCTGTTCCACCTGGTAAATCTTATTGTCAACTGGCAATATTGGTTTTGTTGAGTGCTCTTCTCCAAAGAAATGATTGCTTAGTCCACTAGATCTAAAGTCCAGACCTGGAAGTTGGTGAGAGCCCATGAGATATCCTGTCATTCATCAGGCCTCATTCATGTACTTAACATCTATTAATGGTGTCATTTATGTGTCAGGTACTGTGCTTGGCACAAGGGCTACCTGTGTGAATGACACAGAATCTTTGTCGTTGGGGAGCCCAGAGTGTACTAGAAACTGGCCGGAGGTCACTACCAGTGCTACAAGAAAACAAAGCAGAGCCTTAAGTCTAGAGTAAAGAGGTACAGGTAAATAGGCAGTTTGTGTATTTGGGAGTTCAGTGTGTGATAAATGCCAGCATCACTGCTATGGAAGAGCAGAGCAAATCCTTAACTCCATACTGGAGGAGGGTCTTGACCAATTTCTAAGTGGAGATGAGACTTAGACCTACACAAATTAAAAAGTAGAAAATCTGCAGGAAAGTAAGCTCCAGATATATGGAGTGGAAGGCACAGAGACCAGATACAAGGGAGAAGAGTTTATTATGTGGCTACAAGAAGTTCCAAATACCTGGTATATGATCATGGATACAAATTGAGGGGTAAATCAAGAGAACAGATGAGTCTTAAAAGTCAGGGCAAAGTATTTAGGGTGTAGTTTGGTTATCAACTGAAAGGTTTTAAAAGGAGACTAACAAAATCAGTTTTGTGCTTTAGAAAGGCCACTTTTTATGTTTTCTACACTGGGAATACGGAGATTCCAGCAGAGCAAGCTGGGAGGCAGTAAGACCTGTTAGGAGGCTATTGTAATAACACAAGCAAGAAATTATGTAATTAGTTTTGGGACTAATAAAAAATAAGTCATGCTATATCCACATAAGGAAACACTATGCAGCTAGTAAAATAGTGCAGCCCCAGGAATTCAAGAAGGAGTCCAATGAATGAGATAGATCCAATCTGTCAACTGCTCATATCAGTTCTCAAAGTGAAACTCATATCAGTTTTCAAAATGTGCCCTGAATCTGAACCCTTCTCGCCATCTCTATTGCTGTCGCCCTCATCTAAGCCAGCAGGGTCTGTTGCCTGGTCTGTCACACTGGCCACTGACTCCTCCCTGTTCAGCTCCCCCTGACAGCATTTGGATTCCCCACCCCTACCGCCCTATTTCTCACACCTCAAAGGCACTCTGATCCACCTGGCTGCTTAAAATGAAAACCTGGACAAACCCTTGACTCTTCTTTTTCTTTGGTAGCTCACATCCAACCGACGAACACATCCTATTCTCCCTGCTTCCTAAATATACTTAGAATCCTATTCTATACTAAGGCACCATTTCTCTTAGATGCTGTTTCCATACTCCTTAGGTTTTCCCACTCTTATTCCATCTTCCATCCTCAAAGTAAAAAAATTTTTAGAGATTTTATTTATTTATTTATTTATTTGACAGAGAGAGATCACAAGTAGGCAGAGAAGCAGGCAGAGAGAGAGGGGGAAGCAGGCTCCCTACTGAGCAGAGAACCCGATGCAGGCCTCCTTCTCAGAACCTAGAGATCATGATCCAAGCCAAAAGCAGAGGCTTAAACCACTGAGCCACCCAGGTGCCCCCTTAAAATAAAATTTTTAAGATGAAAAGATCATGATATTTTTCTGATAGAAACACCCCAAAGTCCTATATCATACAGATCCTATCTAGCTCCCTTAGCGCCTATCCTGCTTGTCTTCTCCTTACTAACTGTTTTGGCCTTTCTTTTGTTCTTCAAAAACACACTAGACATACTTGCTCCAGAAAATGCCTCTCCCCTCCTCTTCTTCCAGATCTTTATATTTTGAATGTGAAAAAAGAAACCTGATCATTTGTAACAGAACTTGGATCAGGGACCAAGCAACATAAATCATTTCTAAATATGAACTCATTTAATACTTTTATAAATCTTTTAATTAGATAGGATTATTAAACCCATTTTTCGGGGGCACCTGGGTGACTCAGTCGTTAAACATCTACCTTCGACTCGGGACATGATCCCAGGGTCCAGGGATCGAGCCCTGCAACAGGCCCCCTGCTCAGTAGGAAGCCTGCTTCTCCCTTCCCCCTGCTTGTGTTCCCTCTCTCACTGTCTCTGTCAAATAAATAAATAAAATATTTTTTTAAAAAAACAAAAACACTTTTTTTTTTTTTCCGGGCACAGAGAGGTTCATGACCTAAGCCAAAGTCACACAGCTAGTAAGTAGTGGGCAGAGCTCTGATCCTAGCCTGCTGCCTTGTTTCAGAATCTGTACTCTAAATCCTCTATGCTCTGCTGTTCCTAGTAGTTGGCATATGCATCTCTAACACAAAGTAAGATATCTTGCAGGTTCACCTCCTTCAGATGAGTGTGTGTAGTGAGCAGGTATATACAGACAGAGCTCAAAGCCTGAAGAGATGAGAGGCAAAAGAATTCATAATTAACCAAGTATCCCCCCCCCTACATATACAAATACTGAGTCTATTGCATTAATTGCTTTCAAATACAGCTACCACTACCCCCTGTACAAAGAAGTTAGGCTTGCCAGCTGTTAACAAGCATCTTGATTTCCTTAATTTCTTCATCTATCATGAAAAGAATCCTAAAGCTCATTGAGTTTTATGAAATTAAAGCATTTTCAAAGTATTTATTTTGTTGTCACACATTGCACCGGAGGTCTCTCAGGTACCGAAAGGTGATAACTGAGCCTTGAGCTGCTGCTTCTAATGGAGGAAAAAGGCTGGTACCCAGGTGAAGTGGTGTAGGCAGAATTTAAACTTGAGTTTCTATTAATTGACCCTCTGTTGCATCCAGAATGCTAAAACAGATTAAGATGTTTTTCTTTAAAAATTCATGCATCAAAATGACTTAAGGAGAAATTACAAAGGTTAAATTTACATTAGTTGTCTTCTGGCAGGCTTTGTGTGTTTGTTTTTGAATTTGCAGTCTTTTGGTATTTCAAATGACAAGGGAAAACAGTTACCAGGGACTTCAGCAAGAATCAAAAGCTGCCCAAATAGGCCAGTTGTTTCCAGATGCCCAGTAACAACAAATGACTCAACAAGCTGGGCACAACCATTGTGCCCTTTCATTTTGAGCCCTTCCTTTTGGTCAGCCCCTTTATATATCCCTGGGCCCAGCATTTAGGCAACACTAGTGGGCATTACTTGAGGGAACAGAAACATCGCACTTTCCAGGAAAGATCCAATCTTCTTGTGGGTTTGTTTTCCCTCACTTTATCTCTTAATTAGAAAATTACAGTAATATTGTACGGAGATTACTTCTGGAGAAAGTGATATAATATAGCAAAAAGGGCACCAGTCTTGGTGTTAGAAATTCTTGTCTACTTCTGATGTTATTTGCATAACCTTGAAAAATGTACTGAAACTGTGTATACCTCAGCATCTTTATCTCTGCAGTATGAATACAGTATCGATGCACGTCACTGATATATGCAATGAAATGCCAAACAAAAATGCAAATTTTTATTCTTGCTCCATTCAATTCAACAAACAGTGCAGTAACCATGCCCTAAGCACCAGGATTTGATTTACAAATAAATAAGGCTCAAATGTCGCCTTTGTGATAGTTGTTGTCTATCACAGACAAGGCATAAAGAAAAATCAGGACGGAACCTGAAAGAGGACTGCCTAAGAGCTCTACTGCACATCCTATCAGGAGAGACCTTTGGCTTGCTTTCATTCTCCAAAGTCTTGACCACACAACACAGTGGCTAAAGGTCGTTATGATTTACATTTTGGCACAGTGACTATTTTTGAAGCATCTACCTTGTGCCTGGTGCTGTGTGAGGTATTTTTGAGTTATCACCATTTAACAGGTGATTAAACAGAATATTAGAGAATTTAAGTAATTTGTGCAATTCACAGAGCTAGGAAGACATAAAGCAAGAATTTATGGCTATATCTCCCTTCTCTGCTCATAAGAGAAAAAAAGGTAATGAGAGTCAAACCACCACCTATCCAGTAGCTGGAGAAGCAACCTTTCCTGACCTCTGATAGTGGGTTGGGAGACTGAAGTGATGTGTGAGTAACACACATCCATTTAGGGAGTTAGAGGAAGGTAGGGGATGGACTGACTTGGGGAATGGATTTTTCAAATTCTCCCTCCCCTAAGTATGCCCACATTTCTATAGTATGGTGGGCAGGGTGACTGAGAGAGATATAGAGAAAGTGACAGGGGGTTTGGAAAGGCAAGATTAATTGTGGTACCTGCAATCATGGTATTCCTCATGAAGGAAATGTTCTTGGAACCTTTGAAAATGGATAGAATAAGTGTTACAGGGTCAAGAAGGAAGAGAAAATAGAAGGGATAATCTAGTTAGAAGGGACAGTTCTTTTATTCATTGAACAGATATTTATTGGGGACCCACTATGTGCGAGACACTGGTCTAGGCTCTGAGTTATGAACAAAAGTGGGAATAAAATCCCTGGCCTCAACGGAGTTTATATTTCAGTGGGTAGATGAGACAGACACAGACAGACAATAAAAAGACAAGCATGTAGGATTTTAATGGTGGTAAGGAGGAAAATATTGCTGGGAAAGAAGGTAGGGAGTATGTGTGTGTGGAGGGGACCAGGTGAAGATGAGATTTAGACAGGATGTCCCCAGAAGGTGTCACAGAGAGGATGATATTTGAGCAAATACCTGCACTGAGGAGGAAACAGCTCCTGCAGATCTCTGTGGCAGAGCATTCTGGGTAGAAGGAACAGCAAGTACAGGACCCAGAGGCAGGGCATCCCTGAACAGTTGAGGATTGGGAAGGAGGTTAGTGTGGCTAGAGAGGATTCATTTAAATGTAGAGTGTTAGGAAATGCAATCAGATGGATGAGGGATAGAGCTCCATGAGTCAAGTTCCTGTATGTCTTGGAAAGTCATTGTAAGGACTGTCCCTTTTACTTTCAGTAATAAATAAGCCACTGGAAAGTTTGATCAGAAGAGTGTCATGATCTGATCTACATTTTAAGGAAAGAGTTCTGGCTGTTGTGTTGAAAAGTGACTAGAGTAGGGGAGGATAGGCAAAAGTAAAAAAGAGACCAGTCAAAGACTGTTCCCTGTAATCCAGACAGGAGATGATGTTTCTTAAATCTGATAGAAGTAGATTGGTGTGAAGTACTTTAATTCTACATAGATTTTAAAGATAGATCAAATAAAAGTTGAGAAGGTATGAAGGAAAGAGGAGCAAAAAGTGGCCCTGAACTATTTGACTTAGTACCTAGAGTACAGAGTTTCTTCCATTGGCAGGAGGGGAAATGTGGAAGTATGAAAACCGCCTGTGTAGAGAGGGAATTTTAAGAATAGTGAGAAGTAGCCTGGGTCCAATGTCTAGTTCTTTTATGAAAACAGGATTCCCCATCTAAAACTTGTATCAGGATGAGCCATGCTGTTTAACCTGTTTCTCTGCTCAGGGAAATAAAATATCAGCATTTGGGCCAGCAAAGAAGAAGGGCATAATATGCTTCTATAGTTTGAAAAGTTATGAAGAACCATGCTACTTTAAAAAATTCCTTTTTTCTCTCTCTTAACAAAAACTTTTCCCCAAATGACAAGGTCTGTGTTTATCTCGAGTGTTCCTTTCACCTTTTTACCGTGTTTTTACATGTCTTAATCTTTCCCATTCTTTGCTCACCAGGTCTTGCAGTAGATTCTGCCTCCTAGACCCTAGTGCCCATAACCATGGCCTTCCCCTAGGCCAGGCCACCTTCAGCTATCATGCAGATCATGGCTCTCCTCTTTATGGGTCTTTCTGGCTCCACTCCCACAGCCCTTTCGATCTTTCTCCATACCATAGTCAGACTGATCTTCCTGAAATAGAAATCTGATCACGCCCCTTGTTAGTTAAAACTTCAAAGGATCCCAAGGATTTGATGATAAAATGCAGCAATTTTAATGTAGTTTAAGTAGTCCTTCCCTCCTCTGCTCCTTTAGCTCTCCTCATTCTTGCATCTCCCATGTCATGTTCTGGTCATGCCATCCTTCCTAAAGTTTCCCAAACACAGTATGCTCTATCTCATCTATGAACCTTCAAGCAAACTCTTCCCTCCACTCTTCACTCAACTGATACTCAGCCATAATAGCTAGCGTCAGTGAGCTTCTGGGTCTAGTGAGCTCTGGTTCTCCCCTGACTCAGTCCTCCTCTGCACTTATCAAACCACACTGCAATGGCCCACTTAGATGCTCCTGTGCCGTCTAGGCTCTAGGGCAAGAATTAGATTTATCTTGGTCAACATTATGTCCCTCACTCCAGCACATTCTGAGCAGTCAGAAGTCATAGGCACTCATTCCATCCTTAGTGACTCAGTAAGCCAGACCAAATGGTAGTTCTTTAATGAAACTTTCCCAAGAGCCCTCCGTTGGAAGGGGCCTCTCCCTCTTTGGGCCTCCATAGATTTTACCTCCACATGTGTTACAGATTGATCACCTTTAACCTTTCCCTGGAGTTAAATAATTTATCTCTATTATTGAACAACTTTCTTCTTAAGTGCAGAATTCATACCCGCTTCATCTTTTTGTTCCTAAGTCATCAACCACACAGCTTTTCCTTAAGGTCAGCCTCCAATAATTAATTAATTAATGGAGTATAAATGTTAGATTATATTTTAGAATTTCCAAATAGGCTAGTTTATGGAGAGCATATGCTTTGAGGTTGGAAGTGGTGCATGATAAATCCAAACAGGGAAGTTGAGGCAAGGTGGTAGAAAATCACGTTTGCTAAGCTAGAACTTAATAATTTGGGAACTGGAGATTTGTTGTGGATTTCTAAACCAAAGAAATATGTTATCATTGTTGAGTACTAAGGAGATTAATCTGTCCTTAGGATAAATTTTCTGGTACAGAAATACAGTGTTCATCTGCATCTATCTCCAGAGATTGGTAATAGAGGAAGTAAACCTTGTTACTGTTGGGAATTCAGGTCATTTTTTAAGGTTTTCGGGGGAGAGAAACCTGGAAATAGAAGACAATTAGTAAGCACACTATGCTGGCACCTGTATCTTTCCATTTAGTCTGGTTCTAACTGTGATAAATTATTCCTGTGAATTCTCCAATTATTCAGAATCCATGGAGAGAGCTAGAGTAGAATTAAATCTCATAGTTAATCCATAATGTTTCTTTTTTTTATTTGTTTTTTGTTTTTGTTTTTTTCATAATTTGTTTCTTAACAGGTTCTCTGACTCTGAGAACACATCACGTTCAGGATTCCAAAATGGGATTTGTGATCAATGCTATCTATTCCATGGCCTATGGACTCCACAACATGCAGATGTCCCTCTGCCCAGGCTATGCGGGCCTCTGTGATGCAATGAAGCCAATCGATGGACGGAAACTTTTGGATTCCCTGATGAAAACCAATTTTACTGGGGTTTCTGGAGATATGATCCTCTTTGATGAGAATGGAGACTCTCCAGGAAGGTACTGTTACTATTTTCCTTTAGACAATAGCATGTGAACAGTCATCCGTTGATCCTGACATGCCTGTTTCTCTCCTCTGTGGTTATCTAGTCTTACTGGTCATCTTTGGCCAACTCCGACATCACAAAAGGATTAAAGATTGAGAAGGGGAGACCCATTTTCTGTGGTCAGGTATACATATTGATGCTGACTTCCGAAACAGGCTCTTGGAATCATCTTATTTCAGAGACCCACCCTTAGAGACAGGAACCTTATGTTATGGTAGAAACTCAAAAATCAGCTCTGTGGTTTCTCTGTACATGTTTTCCATGTTATTCCCTGTACTCTGATCTCTTCATGGGCCATAGATCTATTCTGAAACAGAAAAATTCCATTTCTGGTAATTCAGAAACCTGGCTGAGGTGCTATTACGTTGTTTGCCATACCTATAGTAAGTTATACGTCATTTTATTTTATTATCTTTTAGCTAGAGGACTTTCTCCTTTCTCGAGAACTAAATTGCCTTTTACTCTGAAATTCACCTTTCGTTATTTATAGAGGAGCCTGAGAAATATGAACTTACTCATTATTACAGATCAGCCTCCAGGGAAGTCATTAGGTAACTAGAACTTACCAGAATTCACATCTATCTCATATTCTAAATTTTTAAGTGACTCTACACATGAGACTTTAATCCATGACAGATATTGTCACTGAAATGATATTCTGAGCTGTAGCAGGGCTGGCTCTTCATGCTGCCTTACGTCGGCACAATCAGGGTCCTGTGGTCTCCCACTATAAAAATCACAAGTATTCTTCCAGCAACAGTTTATGCTTGACATGTATGCTTGGAGAGGGTGTCTTTTCACTCTGTTTGCAGCAGACCCTGCCAAGAGAAGGTTTCGCGACTCCCTCCATGACTCACACCCCACGTGCTCACCCACGTACCAGCCACCTTGGTTCTAGCTGGTTTCCATACTACTGAGGTGAGCTGGAGCTGGTCCCTGGGGCAGCTGTTACCATGTCACAAGCTGAACTGCTAAGTGACAGCAAGTTCCAAGTCATGCAGCCAAGAGGAAATCTATATATTTTCTCTCTTCTAGAGACTTGAAGAATATTGCTCCAAGCAGGTTCTCTGCCAAGATAAGCTGACTTTTCATATATTGTTTTCTTCTTTTTGGCTGTTTAGTATACCCATGGGGAACAGGGAATACAAGCTTTTCATCAGAGCCACAGAAAATTTCACATTTGTCATAAGGCTTCATAGGGCAGGTCAACCAAAGAGCTCAATCTATAGGCTCAAGTCAAGGCCTAGTCCATTATGTACACATGGATTTATTATTCCTGTGAGCATACCTAAGGAACTGACATCAGCTTGGGACTTGCTCATAAACTCTGATGACTACAGCTCAAATATTCAAAGAGTTTTCATGTCATGCACCCAAGCCAGTTCCGTAAAACCAAATAGTGAAGAAATGTCTCACCTCTATTCCAATGGGAAACCTTAATGGATCAGACAGAACACCACTGTCTCACTCATAATCCTCCAAATATGCTGTAATGGGGTGCACTTGGGACTTCGGTTCTTAACCTTTTTTAGAACATGAAGCTCTGTAAGACTCAGATGAAATTTATAGATATTCTCTAAAGGACAATAGGCATAAAATGTTGCAAACAATTTCTAAGAATTCAAAATTGTTCAGAGAACTTACACATATTGCAAAGGCTGGGTGTTACAGTAACCCATTAATAAATGATCTTAATTGGCCTCTGAGGACATGAACCAGACTCCAGAAGGTGGTTTGCAGCTTTTTATTCTTACAATTAATCCAGTTCTATTTACAAAATAACTAAACTAATATTTATTGAACATGTGTTCTGAGCCAAACACTTAGCTAAGTCCTCTACCTTTTAATCCTATGATGTAATGTTACAATTCTCTTTTCCAGCTGAAGCCCCACAAACTGAGGCTTACAAAGATTAAGTGACTTCCTCAAAGATACAGTCTGGTACATGATAACCCAAGCTTCTAATTCAGTCTCCAGGACTTCACTCCTAACCTTATACACCAGCCTGCCAATTAATCGACCAGACCAAAACTAAAAAGCCACTGTCTTTTGAGAAATATATTGGTAGACATTCTATTGCTATTTCTGTGGAGTAAAATTTACCATTCTGCTTGGCCAAAGACATTCCAAACTGGGCAATGAACCAGAGACTCCTGGGGTGACTAGGGAGTCCCCTAAAATGCCAGAGGCAAAGGAGGAAGGTCTTAAACAGAGGAGAAACTTGCTCTACAGACTGTTAGACAGAGTTCCTTTTTACCACTGTCCTTAAACCTCACATGGAATCAGACCACCATCAGTCCACACTCTTTAGGGAAACCCCTGGGGTCAGGTGTGTTTCAGAATTGAGCGTTTTTCCATTTAGAAAAGGAAACACAGTCCTCTAATGCCACCAGCATGCTGTGGAACAGCACTCTTTAATCAACTTATTAATATCTCTGTAGTAAAACATACGAATAGTCACCCCAAGTATGATAAATAGGCAATGGAGAGCCTCATTACAGGGCGGGTCAAGTTCTCCCACCAGAGAAGTTCAGATTGGGTCATGTTTTGCTGCCAAGTGAGGCATAAACATATAATCTTCAGAGCTCTAAGGATTTCAGAATTACAGATAAGAAATATGGACCTTGACTATTTACCACCAATGGTATAGACCACAGGTCAGCCAACTGTGGTCTGCAGGCCAAATGGAGTCTGCTATCTGTTTTCATAAATCAGGTTTAATTGGAGCACAGTCACACCCACTTATTTAGAGCCTGTCTCTGGCTGCTTTCACATTACAGGGGAAGTGCTGAGGAGTTTCAAACAAGACCATCTCACAAAGCCTCAAAATATTGACTGTCCCTTCACAGCAAAAGATTTCTGACCCTCTTAGAGAGAATCCACTGCCTGGGACTGACCATAACTGGACAGGGCAACATCAGACTAAGTACAACTAACAATTGAAAGCAAGAATTTTAACTTTATATTGTGGGATTAATAAATATGGGCATGTAAACTATTTGGCAACATGACATAAAGAAAGGGAGTCTAAAATTCTACAATGGCAAGTTTTGTATAATTTAAATTAAGTGACAAAACGTTAACTTGAAGTAGAAGAAGATAAAGAATGTATGTTTAATCCCTTAACAAGAGAAATAGCTAAAAAGCCAATAGAATACTTTTAAAGAATTGGTTAATCCAAGAGGCAAGAAAAGAGGAATGCGTGGACAGAGCAGATGTGACAAGTAGAATGTAAGGCTAGAACTCCAGAAATTTGAAGATACTGAGCTGGTTTGCATGAAGGTTCTTAATGTGTGGTTCTGCCCACAGAAGGATCACAGAGATTACTTTTTTTTTTTTAATTTCTTAACTTTCCTTGGGACAAAACTGGAGTCTCAGAGAAAGGAAGAATTGCACCCACTCTCATGTAGTCAATTAATAACAGAACAAGGACAGTAGCAATTCCCAGGCACAATCATTAAATTCAAATGTAACTAAATTTTCTTTTTTTTTTTTTTTACCATTTTCTTTATGTTACACATGAAATGGTTCTATGTGTATCCTGGAAAAGGATTTCATTATTAGTTACCATTAAAGGACTTGGTCAAAGTCACCTTGTGCTTTCTCTTTAATCTCCAATAATCCAACCCCAAAGACACAGATCTTTATAATTGTTTTGTTGCATGGACTGGTGCTTGAAGTGTCTATTTTCTTGACCAACAGACAATTTATCACACATTTAAGAATCACGCTTTAAAACACACACACACACACACACACACACACACATACTCCTAAGCATTAGAATTATAGACTGAGAGGATTTTAAGAGCTATATAAATCTAAATTTCTGCATAGCCCCTTCCCCCTCATGAGGTTGTCATTCCCCTGACAATCTTGCTTCAGCCCCCTGGGATAAAAATAAAACAAAACAAAACAAAAACTCACTATCTTCTGAGGAAGGAAGTCTATTCTAATTTTCAGAGAGTTTAACCACTTAGAAAGTTCTTTAGTTCTGCTAAACTGAAACCTGCCTGCCTCTAGTTTCCATTTAGTGCTTTAATAGGACCTTTTTTTTTTCTTTTGGGTTAAAACAGATTTTATCTATTTTATTTTGGTTTTGAATGCTATAAAAAATTCATTTTTTAAAAATTTTAGTATATTTTGACTATGAACTGTGGCCAGTTAAGGGAGAGATACAAGGAGAGGCAAAGAGAAAGGAGAAAGAAAGCAGAGATATTACAGAAGACAGGTCACACATATCTCACAGTGTTGAGAAGGAAGTTTCAGGAGCAGAAAGATGCAGCAAACAAGGAGGCTTAGTGAAAGAGAGCAAGAGAGCAAGACAGTGAGAAAAAATAACAGGATACAACTACAGGGAGCCATTATGTGTTTTAATTTTTACTTAAAATCTAAGAGTATTTTTCAACACTCAGTTTCTCTCACTTATGATGGAGAATAAAATCTATATCCCATCTCTGAAAATTGAACGAATTCATACCAATTGACAAGGGAGAAATCTTTTAATGGGGAATTGTTTTTACCTGTTTCTTTTTCTAATGTAAGGCGACCAGAGATTTTTACAGCAGTGTTATAATTTCACTGACAGAACGACTAGTGATACCATCTCTGTATTTCTCTTGTAGACAAGAGATAATTACCAGAGATCTAAAGGCTAATTCCCTGAGGAGGATTCATTACCTCTTACACAGTTAAAACACGTTGACAGGTTTGAACCAAAATTAAGGTTTAACTTTTCTTGAAATCCCTTCCTGTCAAATATAACATTTTCCACTCTATACAGTTTTCATATTTATTTTGCAAAAATTAGATCTCTCCACATTTTACCATTTCTCCTACATAAAACAGAGTTCTGCAATCAAGGAGCAATGAAAGTTGATTCCTCACTTTGTCAGATAGATATAGAGCAGTCTAATGGAGAAGACATTGGACTTGAAGTCTAAAGGCTGAGTTTCTCTTCACTCTGTCACTTGCACACTCCACAATATGGTACCATTCAATAACCTCACCAAGCTTCGGTTCCATTACCTGTAAAATTCAGAGTATGAATAGGCCTTGCGAGAGTTAAAGATAGGTAGGACTGGCATGAGGGCTTCTTTGGCATGAGCAGTAAAACTCGCACAGCCCTTCAAATCAGCAGCAGCAAAGAAATTATTGCTGACACCAATAATTCTTTCTTTTTCCCAGCCTAGAATGTTCAAAGCTTTTATTTGCTCACAGAGTCTTTATTGGCTCACACAGAGTACTTTTGAAAGTCTCAGGAGCCCATATATTTGAAGTAGTCAGTGACATATATATGTTTCTTTTTTAGCCTTAATGTTCTATTTTTTAATATCTCAACTCATTGTATGCATAGTAGCCATTGGAAAGTGGGATAAAGTGGGAAGGTTTAGGACTCAGTTATGTATCCTGTAGACTGTATTTTGGGTTTAGAAGTGAACTTGAGATATCTACTCAAAATTGTTACTTACTGCAAATAAAACATTTTAGGATGATCCTTAAGCTACTGAAGAGCTAACACAATTTAAGAATAAATTAACGTTCTGAAAAAGACACTACTGTAAAATATTGTGATTGGGAGTAAAAACAGAATGGTATCATTTTATAGTGTAGATCCAAAAAGACTACGTCGGATTTTTTCTTAACATTTCCTTACTGAGCATTGGTCTGAATATGGTAATCTAGTCACTGGAACCCAAAAGCTAGAAAGTTTTCCATCCGTGTCAATTTCCAGATAGCCAACTATGCTGAGCATGGAAAGACAGAGGGGGCATTTATCAAAGCCCGTCTGTCAATCCAATAAATCCTAGGAGGTAAAAGCATAGATTTCCACATGAAGACATTGTGTACCTAAGACATACCCATATTTATGTCTACAGGAGCTGATAGTGATGGTATTGCCAAACCACTGTCCTGGAAATTATCTCAAAAATGCTTCTCTGGAAATGTTCTTGCACACAAGAAATATCTTACAAATAAGAGCATTAATTTTTCCTCTTTACATCTCTATCCCCATACTCAAAATGAGAACAATAGCTACTAAAGGCTGAGAACTCACAAGGTATTAGTATCTTCCAGTATTTTTACATTGCATGAGGGCTTTAGAAACTATTTTCAGACTTATTTTATTTTATTTAATTCCAGCTAATTAACATACAGTGTTATATTAGTTTCAGGTGTATAGTATAGTAACAAAAATTCCATACATCATCCAGTGCTCATCACAACAGGTGCACTCCTTAATCCCCATCACCTAAATCACCCACCCCCAACCCATGTCTCCTCTAGTAACCATCAGTTTGTTCTCTATAACTATTTCTTGATTTATATCTCCCTCTCTCCCTTTTCTCCCTTTGCTAGTTGTTTTATTTCTTAAATTCTACATTTGAGTGAAATCATGTGGTATTTGTCTTTCACTGACTGATTTACTACACTTAGCATTATACTCTCTATCTCCATCCATGTCATTGTAAATGGCCAGATTTTATTCTTTTTTCATGGTTGAATAATATTCCAGTGTGTGTATGTGTCATATATATATGTATGTATGTATACATATACATGACATATACATACATATATATACATACATACACACACACACATTAAACATTAAACATTAAACTTTATCGATTTACCAATCAATATAATCAATAGACATTTGGGCTGCTTCTATATCTGCAATATCCATTACGGTAAATAATGCTGCTACAGACATAAGGGTGCGTGTAGCCCTTTTAATTAGTGTTTTTTGTTTTTTGTTTCCTTTGGATAAATACTCAGTAGTGTGATTGCTGCATCTTAGGACGCTTCTGTTTTTACCTTTCGAGGAGCCACCATACTGTTTTCCAGTGTGGCTGCAGCAGTTCACATTCCCACCAATAGTGCACAAGAGCTCCCCTTTCTCCACACCCTTGCCAACACCTGTTGTTTTTTGCGTTGTTGATTTTAGCCACTCTGACAGGTGTGACGTGATATTGCATTGTAGTTTTGATTTGCATTTCCCTGATGGTAAGTGATGATGAACATCTTTCCGTGTGTCTGTTAGCTGTCTAACTGTGTTCTTTGGAGAAATGTCTTTTCATGTCTTTTGCCACTTTTTCATTGGAGTATTTGTTTACTGGGTGTTGACTTTTATAAGTTCTTTATATATTTTAGATGCCAGTCCTTCATAAGATATGTCACTTGCAGATATCTTCTCCCATTCCAAAGGTTGCCTTTTGGTTTTGTTGATAGTTTCCTTCACTGTGCAGAAGATTTTCATTTTGATGAAGTCCCAACAGTTTGCTTTTGCTTTTGTTTCCCTTGCCTCAGGAGATGTATGTAGAAGAATGTTGCTATGGCTGATGTCAGAGAAATTACTTCCTGTCCCCTCTTCAAGGATTTTTATGGTTTCGGGTCTCATGTTTAGGTCTTTAATCCACTTTGAGTTTATTTTTTTGAATGGTAAAAGAAAGTGGTTCTGTTTCATTCTTTTGCATATTGCTGTCCGGTTTTCCCAGCACTACTTGCTGAAGAGAATGTCTTTTCTCCATTGGATATTCTTTCCTGGTTTTATGAAGATTAATTGACCATATAGTTGTGGATTTATTTCTGGGTTTTCTATTCTATTATGTTGATCTCTGTGTCTATTTTTATGCTACTACCATACTGTCTTGGTCAATACAGCTTTTTCATATAACTTAAAGTCCAAAATTTTGATACATCCAACTTTGCTTTGCTTTTCCAAGGTTGCTTTGGCTGTTTTGGGTCTTTTGTGGTTCATATAAATTTTAGCATCGTTTGTTCTAGCTATGTGGAAAATGCTGTTAGTATTTTGATAGGGATTGCATTAAATGTATACATTGCTTTCAGTAGTATAGACATTTTAAACGTATTTTTTCTTCCAACCCATGAGTTGGAAATATTTTTCCATTTCCATTTTTCCATGGAAATGGAAAGTTTTTCCATTTCTTTGTGTCCTCTTCAATTTCTGTCATCAGTGTTTTATACTTTTCAGAGTATAGGTCTTTAAATTCTTTGTTAGGTTTATTCCTAGGTATCTTATGTTGGTGCCATTGTAAATGGGATTGTTTTCTTAATTTCTCTTTCTGCTGATTCCTTATTGGCATATAGATATGCAGCAGATTTCTGTACATTGATTTTGCATCCTATGACTCTACTGAATTTGCTTATCAGTTCTAGCTGTTTCTTGGTGGAATGTTTTGGGTTTTCTTTATGTAGTAGTAAGATGTCATTTGCAAATAGTAAAAGTTTTACTTCCATCTCACCTATTTGGATGCCTTGTTGTTGTTGTTGTTGTTGTTTTATTATTGTCTGATTGCTGTAGCTAGGACTTCCAGTATTATGCTGAACAAAAGTCATGTGGGGTGCTTGGCTGGCTCAGTTGGTAAAACATGTGGCTCTTAATCTTGGGACCATGAGTTTGAGTTCCATGTTGGGTATAAGAAATTGGTTAGAAAATTTTTTTTAAATTTTTAGATAAATATCTTATTTATTTATGTACTTATTTATTATTTAAAGAGCACGCTAGCATGTGTGGAAGGGAGGGGTCAGGTGAGGGAGATGGGGGTGGGAGAGAACCTCCACAAGACTTGCCTGTACTCAGAGCTGATTGCAGGCCTCCATCCTGCTGCCAGATCATGACCTGAGCTGAAACCAAGAGTCAGATGCTCAACTAACTAAGCCATCAAGGTAACCCAAATAAAATTCTTTTTAAAGTGTGGAAATCCTTGTCTTGTTCCTAATCTTAGGGGGAAAATTGTCAGTTTTTCCCCATTAAGGATGATGTTAGCTATTGAATTTTCATATATGGTCTTTATCATGTTGAGGTATGTTCCCTCCAAAGCTACTTTGCTGAGAGTTTTTATCATAAATGGATGTTGTACTTTGACAAAAGCCTTTTCAGCATCTATTGAAATGATTATATGATTTTTATCCTTTCTCTTACTGATGTGATATATCACATTGATTGATTTGGGACTATTGAACCAATTCTGCAATCCAGAATTATCCCATTTGATCATGGTGAATGATTTTTTTTAATATATTGTTGAATCTGGTTTTCTAGTGTTTTGTTGAGAATTTTTACATCTATGTGCATCAGGGATATTGACCTGTACTTCTCTTTTTTAGTGGTTTCTTTATCTGGTTTTGGTATTAGAGTAATGTTAGCCTCATAGAATGAATTTGGAAGTTTTCCTTCTAATTCTGTTTTTTTAGAATAGTTTGAGAAGAATAGGTATTAAGTCTTCTTGAAGTGTTTGGTAGAATTTTTCAATGAAGCTATCTGGTCCTGCTTTTCTTTGTTGGGACTTTTTGGGATTTCTGATTCACTTTTTCTGTTGGTTATTGATCTGTTCAAATTTTGTATTTCTTCCTGCTTCAGTTTTGGTAGCTTATATGTTTCTAGAAATTTACCCATTTCTTCTAGGTTGTCCATTTTATTGGCATATAGTTTTCTTAATATGCCCTTAAAATTATTTACATTTTTGTGTGTTGGTTTTTATTTCTCCTCTCTCACTTATGAATTTATTTATTTGAATCCTTTCTCTTTTTTTCCTTGATAAATTCGGGTAGAGGTTTATCAATTTTACTGATTGTTTTCAAAAAACCAGGTCCTGCTTTCATTGATTTGTTCTTTGTTGTTGTTGTTGTTGATTTCTTTTTTGTAGTTGTTTTTTGTGGGGTTTTTTTTTGTTTTTTTTTTTTTTAGTTTCCATATCATTTATTTATGCTCTAATCTTTATTATTTCCTTTCTTCTGCTGGTTTTAGGTTTTTTTTGTTGTTGTTCTTTTTCTAGTTCCTTTCAGTGTAAGGATGTTTATTTGAGGCTTTCCTGGCTTGTTGAGGGAGGCCTATATGGCTATTCCCTCTTAGAACTGCTTCTACTGCATCCCAAAGGATTTAGACTATTGTGTTTTCATTTTCATTTGTTTTCATATTTTTTTATCCTTTCTCTTATGTCCTAAAAATGAACCATTCATTTTCTAGTAGCATGTTATTTAACCTCCATGTATTTATAGTCTTTCCAGGCTTTTTGTTGTAATTATCTTCTGGTTTCATAGTGTTGTGGTCAGAAAAGATGCATGGTATGACTGATTTTCCTGAATTTGTTGAGGTTTGTTTTGTGGGCTAATATGTGATCTATTCTGGAGAATGTTCCTGGTGCACTTAAAAAGAATTTGTATTCTGCTGTTTTAGGATGGAAGGTTCTGAATACATCTGTTAAATCCATCTATTCCAGTGTGTCATATAAAACTATTGTTTCCTTGTTGATTTTCTGTTTAGATGATCTGTCCATTGATGCAAGTGTGGTGTTAAAGTCCCCTAGTATTATTGTATTATTATAGATTAGTTCCTTTATATTTGTTATTAACTGTTTTATGTATTTGGGTGCTCCTATGTTGGATGTACATTTATTATTATATGTCCCCTTCTTTGCCCTTTTTTCAGTCTGTGTTTTAAAGTCTATTTTGTCAGAGATAAGTATTGGCTATTCCAGCTTTCCTTTGACATCAATTTGCATAATAAATGTTTCTCCATCCCCTCACTTTCAATCTTCAGGTGTCTTTAGCTCTAAAAGGAATCCCTTGTAGGCAGAATATAGATGGGTCTTGTTTTTTATCCATTCTGTCACCTTATGTATTTTGATTTGAGCATTTACTCCATTTACATTAAAGTAGTTATTGACAGATATGGACTTATTGTTATTTTATTATTTGTTTTGTGGTTGTTTCTGAAAATTTTCCTTTTTCTTTTCTTTCTTTTATGTTTTGCTGATTTTCTTTAGAGATATATTTGGATTTCTTTCCTTTTATTCTTTGCATATTTATTAGTGGTTTTTGACATATGGTCACCATTAGGTTTGCATATATCCTTTTCTGCATATAATAGTCTATATCAAGTCAATGGTCCATTTAAGATTGAATCCATTTTTAGATAGATATATGTTATTATATTTTATATCCTTTTATTTTGTGAGTTCCTTGACTGATTTTTATGGGAATATTAATTTTTACTGCTTTCGTGTTTCCATTATACTTTCAGTGTTAGCTGTGTTTTCCACTTAAACACTCCCCTTTAATGTAAAGAAAGGGGAACTCTCTTACACTGGTGGTGGAAATGCAAGTTGGTAGCCACTTTGGAAAACAGTGTGGAAATTCCTCAAAAAAATTAAAAATAGAGCTACCCTATGACCCAGCAATTGCCCTACTGGGTATTTACCCCAAAGATACAGATGTAGTGAAAAGAAGGGCCATCTGTATTCCAATGTTTATAGCAGCAATGGCCACAGTCACCAAACTGTGAAAAGAACCAAGATACCCTTCAATAGATGAATGAATAAAGATGTGGTTCATATATACAATGGAATATTACTCAGCCATCAGAAAGGATGAATACCCAAATTTACATCAACATGAATGGGACTGGAAGAGATTATGCTGAGCAAAATAAGTCAAGCAGAAAAAGTCAATTATCAAATTATCAAAAAACTCCTGCATTTGGGAGATATGGTATGAGCTGGGGATTTGTCCAGTCTTCTTGAGGAAGTGGCCTGTCATGCTGGAATTTAGGCAAGACTGACTGGGAAGGACTGACTGAAACATGGGTCAGAGTTTCTTAAGAAAGTTAGGTAATGAGTGGTCCGTGTTGGGCTGGATACCACAGGTAGCTCTGTGTTTATGCTGAAGGGCAGTGCAGGGAAATGGCACTTTCCATTTCCTTCATTCTTGTGAATGGTGCTTCTTTAAGACATGCTCCAAGATGAGCAGATAATCTCACCACTCTGTGCCCTAAGAACTCTTCAGCTATCTGATTCCATGCTGCATGTCTGCAATTTATTTACCTGCCTCTTCTACAAGAGTAGCCCCAATATCTTCCAGGTTCTCCTGGGCCCAAGCCCACTGACCTTTAGAATGTTAGGCTTTAAGCCCCACCCTTTGCAAGAACTCATGAAATAATTCAGGCCTTCTTACCCTCCAAGTCAATTGGTATGGGGATTTGTTTTCCTCATGCAGTCCCCTGTGTGTTAGTCTGTCTCTCACCCTTCTCTGCAACAGTGGCTGCCTCCGCACCACAGCAGCCATAACCTCTTTCTCCCAAACTGAGTCTCCATGCTTCCTACCTTTTATCTTTAGTTATGGAGTTTCTTCTGCCAGTCTTCAGATTTATTTCTAGGGTATTTAAGATGATTTGATAGTTATCTAATTGTACTTGAGGGGCAAGACAAGTCCAGGATCCTCCTACTCTGCTGTCATCTTCCAACCTCATAAATTCCTTTTAGACTTACTGTAAACATCATTCCTGAAAATATCTTTTATATAATAAGTTTAGCCATTGATAAAAGGAAAAGTAAGATCAGCCCCTATCCAGATTATATCCACATTCCCTAAAGCTGAAGACAAGATTAGAGGTTTACCAAATTTCTTACTTGGTTAGTAAAGGAAAATTTTGTCATTTTATTTGAGTGGAGATTAAAAAAAAAAAAAAAAAAAACTTTCTACCTTTTTTAGAAGCCTAACAGTAGTACTTGTTTAAACTTCTTGAAGTTATTTCAAAACTGTCTTTCATCCTGCTGAGGTCAAGTCACCTTCTCACATGGGATTATCTTCTATTTCAGGTATAAGCTTGATGGTAAAAAGGAAAAAAAAGTTCTCTTAAGAGAAAGTGAAGCAAACAGGCTTTTTTGTTATTCTCAGCTTAGTATCATGGAAAATTCCAGTGTCACTAATATGACAGTAGATACATTTTTGGGGAATGAAATCTATTGCTTTTTCATCACTGAAAACTTATATCATTAGCTAAATTATCATTATATTCTTGTTCCTAAGGTATGAAATAATGAATTTCAAGGAAATGGGAAAAGATTATTTTGATTACATCAATGTTGGAAGCTGGGACAATGGAGAATTAAAAATGGATGATGATGAAGTATGGTCCAAGAAAAACAACATCATCAGATCCGTGTGCAGTGAACCATGTGAGAAAGGCCAGATAAAGGTAAAATAGAGTCTTTTTTTTTATTTTTTTCATAAATTCAAAAGTGTTCATTATCATTGGTTATTTCTTTTAAAAAAAGATTTATTTATTTGAGAGAGAATGCGTGGGTGTGTGTGCAAGCTGTGGAGGGAGGTTGGAAGAGCAGAGGGAAAGAATCCCAAGAAGACTCTGCACTGAGCGTGGAGCCTGACACAGGGTTCAATCTCACAACCTGAGATCATGACCTGAGCAGAAACAAGGAGTTGAACACTCAACCAACTGGGCCACCCAGGTGCCCCATTACTGGCTATTTCTAAAACATTTAGATATTTGCTTTTTTACATTATAAGCTTACATTTACATTATAATGTCAGAAATTGTGTTTTGTGGGGTTTGGGGGGTGTTTTTGTTTTGTTTTGTTTACTTTTCTCTCATTAATTCCTTTTGATAGTATGACCCACAATAATCTTAATAGTCAGACTGATTGAACCAGTTGTTGAGTCATGCTTCTCCACACCCTTTATACTCATGTAAGCCTTTTAAAGACATGTTTCCTGGGGATAAATAGTTCACAGTTGGAAACCACATTAATTTCAAATTAACTTAACAAATGTTTATCAAACTCCTGCTAATGTAATAGTTTATATCAATGGGGCAAAAATAAGTAACACACATTCATTGCCAGAAGATTTATAATCTAGCTGAGGAAAAATGGGCACAAATAAGCAACATCATATAAAATGCAATGACTTCATTAAGAAAGGGAAAAAAGCATATATATAAGTTCATATAAAAGAAAGGAAAAGGTTTATTCTGAGTAAAATATCAGACCATGAAGAACTGATACGATCTCAGGGAGAGATGTGGGAAAATGATCACTTATGTAGAAGGAACAGTAATAGGAAAAATATAGAAGTAGTCTATTAAAGACTGTTCTGGAATAACTGAACAATCTAGGGTACATTGCTTTAAATAGTCATTATTAAAGAGAAAGTCAAAATGATAGATTGAACCCATATTTGTGGAGAGTTTTGAATGTCATACTAAGCAGGTTGAACTTAATTTTTATTAACCAGGATTCAGAGTAATCTTCACAAAGATGTTGGGATAAGCTGGACTATAGTTGGTGGGAGGTATGAGTAGCTATGAAACATGAATAGAGAAAGTAAGGATACTGTGATAATGGTGACAAGAAGCTTGGATTATGGAGGGAACAGTGAGAATGGAGAGTGAGCAGGGGAGATATTTGAGAGAAATATTATATAGACAGGTATACTCAGTCAGCCCTGGTTACCAATTGGATATAGTGTTGGAGAAGAAAAGGAAATCTATGAAAATCAATCACCATTTCAATCTTAGTAACTAGAAAGTGTCATTTTCAAGCATAGAAAAATGGGAATGGTTTTAGAGAAGAATAATGGGCTAGTTTAGCAGCCTGTTGATCTTGAGATATCTAGCCAATGGTAGAAAACACTGGCCTACAACAATGAGAAGGCTGAAGATACAGATTTAGAAGTTAACTGACTAGAGCTGTAGTTGGAGCTGTTCAAGTAAATCGGTCACTGACCCTGAAAGAGAAAATAAAAGTAGACCAAGAATAGATCTTGAAGATCTGCTTTGAAAGCATAAAGCAAGAAAAAAAGGTAGAGTGAAAGACAACAAGGCCACGGAGAGACAGAACGAGAGAGCACACTATCATGTTAAGTGGTGATCAGTGGAAGAAAGAGGTCAAGGAAGACAAGAACTGAGGGAAAGACAGGAAAATTGGAGTTAGCCCTTCATCTGGAGCCTTCTGAAAATAGAACTTGGATCTTAAACAAGATAAAAGGGCAACTGAGCAGCAAGAAGAATCAGGTAAGGGGCAGTCCTGGTAGTTTGAGGGCATTGAAAAGTTACTTTTAGACTGAGTAAGTTCTGGCCACAGTTACAGGAAATAAAAAGTCAGAAAAGAAAGAATGAAGATATAATAAAAATAGAAAGAAGTTTAGTTATTTGGGTATAATACCTAGGGGAAGAAAAATGATACCACAATTATTTACTTATCAAATACTTATTGAAATATTACAGTACAACATTTCAGGCAGTGTATACACCTAGAGAAGTTGGACTTATTCTTTTCAGTCAATCTCGGGTTTACCCTGTTTGGAGGTGTTCATTCATCAATGATTACAAATGAAACTGAAGTAATTCAGTATTGATTGTAAGATCTTTAAGAGGTGGTTCTGAAGATTTGATAAGCATAAAACCAGAAAGAAGAAAGAGAAGATAAATAAAGATAAATATAAATTTATTAGTATCTGCTAAATGGCACAGTAGCTTATAGAATAGCTAAAAATTTCTGTATGTTTTGTTATGGTACAAAACAAGTGTTAGTGAACCACAATTCATGTGCCAAATTCAGTCTGCTGCCTGGTTATATAATTAAGTTTTGTTGAGGGGCGCCTGAGTGGCTCAGTTGGTTAAGTGTCTGACTCTTGATTTCAGCTCAGGTCTGATCTCAGGGGTCCTGGCATCAAGCCCACATTGGACGCCGTGCTCAGTGGGGAGTCTGCTTGAGATTCTCTCTCTCCCTTTGTCTTTCCCTCAACTCATGTGCCCATGTTCTCTCTCTGTGTCTCTCTCAAATAAAGAAATAAATCTTTTTAAAAATAAAGTTTTATTGAAGTACACCATGCTCATTTCTTTATCTATTGTCTATGCCTGCATTCATGTTATAATGAATAGAGTTAAAGAGTTGAATTCCAATAGAAACTATCTGGCCCACAAAGCCAAAAGTATTTACTATCTGGTCTCTTGCAGAAAAAGTTTGCCTACCCTTAATATTCAGTGACGGTCTGCATCTTGCCCAGTCATCTTGCAATTACACTCTGTATGTGAAATTCTTTTTCGACTCACTCAGAATATTGATTGTTTGTAATTTCCATTTCCTCCTGCAGAAAGATAAGCCTATGTAAATTATCACCAGGACATTATTTGTTTTGACTTTTCACAGCAAGACAGCTTGAACATATAACTTCAAAATGCTGAAGGGCTGATTTGGGAGATATTTTAATATATACTTTTCTACCCCGTTCTATGGGGAATAACTTACATGATGGAAGAATTTGACTCCCTAGTATCATATTTTTAATACTAGTTAATCCATGATGCTTATTTAGTCTTTTTAATCCCAAATTTTATTTTCCTAACCATATATCATTTTTCACTAAATATACAATTGACAACATTTTCTTAATATGGTTTAAGGGTGTCATTGAGCAAATTCATTAAAGATGTCAACATCTCATGCTATTGTTCATATTTGTTAACTTAGTGTTGATGGAAGTATACTTGGTCTGGCAAAGGTTCAAATGTGTTACATATGGTTATTCATAAAGGAAGCATCACTACTTCCACAGTCTTCAAAAAGAATGGGAATCACTATGTAACAGAATTATCACTACCTCTTATACTCAAAATCAGTGTGAAACAGTATATATATCAAGTGAAAAAAAATCAATTCTGAATGATCAGAAACAGACATACAGAGCTGTCACCAGAATTTTAAAAAAAACTGTAATATTGGAATTACTTGGAAAAGGAAATGAAATTATTTTGGTTTTAAAAAAAAAAGAACCTGAAAAAAAATCCTGAAATTTACACACCAGTGCAAACTAAAGCATGGAAGTGAGCATATTTTTAGAAAGAAAAGTGCAACCGCTTTTCTATGCCCTGTCTTGCTAAGAAAGAGAATTCTTCAATATTTCAAATTCTTGTTTGCATTACAAAGCTAGTAATTGTCCAATAATAGTTTTACCAAGTGTGGTTGAAATTACCTTAAAATCAAATTTATTTCTCTATGTATATATTTATATGCATATTACAAATAAAACAGCTAACATTTTTAGAGTGTCCTACAGTTTACAAATCACTGTGCTATTTTATTTAATCCTCAGGAAAGCCTATACAGATAGATATTATTTTAAAAGCATTGGTCTTGGGATCAGCTGGGGGACTGTTCAAAGCTGCACAACTATTTATTTAGTGGCTACAAGAAAGACTAGAACCATAGCACCTCTTGATTCTCAAGGCCAGGACTCTCTACTACATCTTTCAAAATATCATGAACCCTGTCTATATTGCTTTTAAGTTTTATTTTAATTCCAGGTAGTTATACGTACAATGTTATTTAGTTTCAGGTATGCAGTATACGATCCCATGCTTCCAAACATCACCTGTTCATTGTAAGCTCTCTATACCTCAGTTTTCTCCCTTAAAAAAAAAAGAACAAAATAAAACCAGCCACCTTAAACAGAGCCCCTGTAATGTTTTAATGAGATAACTGCATGCGGCATGCAGAAAACAGTCAAAGGAGTAGTACTGTGAAGAATACTTAGATAGATTAAGCAGGTCTAATTAGTGATTCTGCCTCACTTAGCTGGTTATTTTAAAGAAAGGACGATTCAGACCCTTTCATCATCATTCTCTCCTTGTGTGCTTGCAGTGTCAAGAGCCAACAAAAGGGATAGAAAATATAAAGAAAGAGGTGCCATTTCTACCAATGTGAAATAAAATTTAATTCTGAAAAAAAAAAAAAAAAAGAAAGAGGTGCCAGATTCCAACGGTTTCTGGCTATCAGTATCCAGACATGGTTACTGTCAGTAATAGAGTCAGCATGGAGGACAAGGAATCTACGGTATAATCATCGCTGTGTCTGGTTATTGCTGGTGATTAATCACAGTTCTAATTATTTATAGGAATGTTTAATGAATGCTGTCTCTACTCCACAGAGGCTATGCATGCACCAGTGGTGGAAAAAAACAAAAGACATCCATTTCTAAAAAATAACATCTGGGACTCCTTCAACGGCTAAATTATTTCAATTATTTCCCATTGCCTTAAAAAAACCTAATGGATGAAGGGTATATAATAGCCTCAAAGAACTTATCCACTGTCATCCCAAGCAAATCAAAGCTATTAGAGTAGGAAAGAATGAGCTGTGAGTTACTGACCCAGATTTTGAGTAGAAACAGACCAAGAGACAAACTCCAGGGAAAAAAAAATCATGTTCTACCTCTTAATTCAGTAGAAATTCTTAATTATTTTTTAATCAATATGGGTAGATTTCTGAACTGTAGCAGGTATATGATGTTTTTTGCTAACAATTATTCAACTACTGGAGGGAAGTCAAGGTAAATTCATAGAGTAAAATTTCTTAATTTCGGATAAAGATGGACACAGACTCTGGGGAAAATTCAGTAACACACATAAATATGTAAATTACTGTATTTATATATGAGCATAAACACAGGCACTTAATTAAATACAGATATCTAAAGCTAAGTATCCAATGACTTGCATTTAATTTAATTCCAGACCCTATCACCAACTAATTTTATGATGTGGACTGATCACTTAAACTCAGCTTCCGTTTCTGTGATTATAAAATGAGAATATTAATACTTATCCTGTCTATCTGATACCATTTGAAATAATTTATGTGAAAGCCATTTCTGTTTTGCAAAGCAGCATATTTGAATAACAGATTGCTGGATTTTTCTCTATACAAAAAAATAATCAAAATTTTAAATATTTACCTTAGGTGATCCGGAAGGGGGAAGTCAGCTGTTGTTGGACCTGTACACCCTGTAAAGAAAATGAGTATGTCTTTGATGAGTACACCTGCAAGGCGTGCCAGCTGGGGTCGTGGCCCACTGATGACCTTACAGGTATATGTATCACAATGTCAGCTTGGGTACATACCTCAAAATCAACTGCAAAAGGACAAAGATGTGGGTGGATGGGTCACAACTCCAAGTATTTCCCATCTTGGTTGTCTTGTTCATGTGACGAAGAATTCCCTTAGAGACAGAAGCCTTCCCAAGCTTGGGCTAATCATAAAAACATCTCAGGAAGAGATTGGTCAATATTCCCACCTTCACCCCCAAAGTAGATCAGAATTCCTAGATTTTCTACTGGACTTTTTCACCCCATTCTCCAGATATTCCCAGAAGATCCTAAGCAGGGCCCCAGTTAACCATCATTTGAAGTGGAGTGGGAGAGCTGTTAGCCAGGAAAAGACTAAAATATGTCATGACATATCCAAGAGCAAAAATGTAGCATGGAGTTGGGTGGAAGTTGGTCTAAAACTTTGATACTCTTCATACTTTTCCTTAGTCCAAACCAGGAAGCTCTAACTAATGAGTTTTTGAATAATGTTAGCACAAGGTAAAACTCATCTCTGCTTGGTTTTTTGTTTGTTTGTTTGTTTTTGCTATTATTGTTTGTCTTGTCTGTTTGGCTTTTGTGTTGTTTTGGTTTGGGTTCTTTTTTTCTCCCGAACATGTAAAGGGATACGTCATTGTGTTATCAAGATTATATTTCATAGCTATTTCTAATTTTTACAGTACAAAAACAGAATATAATACCCTTCACCTTTTCTTCCAATTTATTCCATAAACATTTGTTAAATGCATATGTTACATGCCTATTTGCCTACCATTAAAATAAATATAAAGAAATAAAGATGCAACATCTATCTTAAAGAAGTTAAAAAGGGGGTGCCTGGGTGGCTCAGTCATTTAAGCAGCTGACTTGATTTTGGCTCATGATCTTAGGCTCCTTGGACTGAACCCTACATTGGGTTCCATGCTCAGTGGAGAATCTGCCCCCCCAAATAAATAAGTAAATCTTTTTTAAAAAGAAGTTAATAAGGGAGGCAAAAAGGTAAAAATATTATTACAATTACAATAAAAGGGAAGATTTGTGGACATGGACTATGAGGAAAGGACCTATATAATTTGGTTTTCAAGAAAAATAAGAGAAAAAACACTCCAGGCAGGGGACCCATCAAGTGGGATGTCAGGTCATGTAGTGGTTTTACAATTAACGTAGATCTCCTAGAGGCTGGGAGACTATAAAAATCAGTGTTAAACTCCATCCCTCACAGGGTGAGAGATTAACCGGGGTAGTCATATTAGCAATTCCAAAAGCCTGGTTCTACAAATCCTGTGATCCTGGACCTTTCAAGATAAGTTCACATTAATGACTTTGCTTCAGTGACTGGTATTTATATGGAAGACCTCCTTTAAAAAATAAATAAATAAAACATCCGAGTGCCTTTTAATAGTACTTGAGTCCTGTTTTCATCACCAGACCATAAGCTTTCTGATAGTCATACATCCTGGTATTCCCAGAGCCAACTCAGCACTGAACACAAGCCTTCAATAGACTTAGTTGAATGGATGAGTTACAGCATACACACACACACAAACTGTGTTTAATATTAAATAAAGGAACAAGAATTTTAAAAATAAAGGCATTAGGGAAGAAATCATTTAAATTTGCAGTTCTTCTTTGAAGAAGTGAAAATTAGTTGAGGCCTAAATGAGAAATAGAAATAGCTAGCTAAGCATGGTGAGAAGGGCATTTCTGACTGAGAGAAAAGCATAGTCTGTGCATGAGTAACCAAATGGGAAAATCAGAAAGGTAGCAGGAACTAGATCATATATAACCTTCTAGAACATGTTTAGGATTTGAGTGTTTGGTATGAAGTGTAATGAGAAACCATTGCAGGGAGTGTAATAGGAAAAAAAAAAATGATTGGATGTATATTTTCAAAAATATAATTCTGGTAGCTGTCCAAGAGAATAATTTGGAGAGGGATGGAATGTGGGAGAAAGGGATATAGGTTGGGTGGCTACTGCAGGCAGGGGTTCTTGGTGTCCTGGACTAAATAGCACATTGGAAGGTTGGAGATATGCTTTTGAAGTAGAATCAACAGGACATACGAGTGAACTGGCTGCAGTAGATATTATGTAAAGGTACCAAATTTTCTGCCTTGAAGACTGAAGAAATAAATGCATTCTTTGATAAAGATCAATAGTTTGGTTTGTCTTAGATCAGTTTGACATGTCTTTGAGATTTTCACGTATGGATTAATTAATTTAACAAGCTCCTTAGTTTGAGCCAGAAAATGTAATAGGAGCTGGAAAAACAAAATATAGTCAAAGCTTCCAAGAAACTTAAAATCTAGTGGGGGAAAGCATATAAACAGTAACAACACAGTATACTTGTGCTGCAGGTAGATGAGGAAGGAACAAAGTACTATGGAAATATGAAGGAAGGCATACTTAACATGGAGAATTGGAGGAAGAGAGATCTTGATGATGAGATCTTGGGGCACCTGGATGGCTCAGGTCATGGTCCCAGGGTCCTGGGATCGAGCCCTACATCAGGCTCTCTGCTCAGTGGGGAGATTTAAAAAAAAAAAAAAAAAAAAAAGGTATAATCTTGAGGCATAATCTTCAACTCACTTTTTTTTAAAAAGTGGAGAGGTTCATATTGGAAGGTGTGTGCAACATTAAGGCTTTAAATGGCACCACCATTCTCTTGGGTGCCCTAACCAAAATGAAGTGCACCATATTAGACTCTTCTTTATGCTTGGCCACCCATATCCACTCACTTGTCAAGCCTGGCTATTTGAATTTCTAAATATTCTTATTCCCTCCCCTCCTCTCCATTTGTACAACTCTTCCCTTGACCAGGTTCTCATCATTTCACATCTGAGCATTGCAGTAATTTCCCAGTGTACTTCCCTATTCCCAAATGTATGCCACAAAACTCTACAAAAGTCTACTTTTCATGTTGCTGCTGGATAATGTATCCAAAATACAGAATTGTCCTTTTACTTCATTGTTCAAGACTTAGCAGTTTCCGTATCTCTACTGGATACATTCTAAGGTTTTCAACATGGCATACAAAATTCCCTCTCATCTCCACCCTCCTATAACCTTTCTAGTTCCAGTCACTACCACTTGGCAGCTCTCATTTTACCTCCTAGCATCAAGGACTGTTTATAATACGTTATCTATACACAATACCATTTTATTCCTCTATGTCCATCCCTGTGTTATCTTCTCCTCTTGGAAGGCACTTACTCCTCTTTACTTGAGTAACTCTGACTCAATCCTTTCTTACGCCATTCAAATGTAACCTTCTCTCTGAAATCTTTGTTGATGTACTTAGACTGAGAAGTCCCCTATACTGTATTTCTAAAGCAAATTCTTCTTCCCTCTTTAGGTCAGTATTCAAACTGGATTTTAATGGCCTTTATCTTTATCTTCCTCTCCTACTGAATCATTAGTTGTCCAAGGATGTGAATCTCAATCATATTTGCATTCCCAGCATCTGACATGATGCCTAGCACAGGGGAGAAACTCAGTCAATGTATGTCAACCAGCAGGAAGATTGTGGGGAGTGTAACAAATGAAGATGAAAGTACATATTAGGGCCATCCAGTGACAACAGGCTTTAACTAAAGAGTTTGGACTTTATCCTGTAATCAGTGTAGGGCCAGTAGAGGTTTTCAAGCAGAATGAGAGGCTTTTCCTCCCGCTGCATGCATAGATGTGAGTGCATGTGTATGTGGGAGTAGGGGAAGAGAAGGTGGGAGCAATAACTGCCAAACTTGGAAAGGTTTCTGCATTGATATCATGTGAAGTTTAACCTTTAATTGAGATCTACGGCATTTTTCCAAGTAGCCTATAGGTGTTTGCGACTCTGTCTCACTGACTCTGAATCAAAGTAGCAGATCCCTTGGGGCTGCTCTCTAGCCAGAAAACTGCTCTGATGACTTCAGCTCTTCCAAAGCCACCACAGAGATGCCTGGGGTATATTTTAAGTCTTCCTTCCACCCACTTGGCTTGTAGTTACTCTACTGCAGCCCCATAACATGACAGCTCAGGTCACCTCTGGGTCAGTGCCCTCATTGTGATAATAGAGAGCAACTACCACATACATGATGCTTTCTACATTTCAAGAACTGTTTGGAATCTTACAAATGTTAATTTATTTAATCCTGCATGCCAATTCTATAAGAATGGTAGCATGGTCAAGAGATATGAGCCAACTAACAATTGAATAATTGTTCAGAAAAACAACTAAAAGTGGCAATAAACTGACATTAATAACTGTTGACATATTTATCCATATATCTGTATATTTGTGTCTATTCATATGATAGATGGCTGAAATGAAGATGACTCATTGGTAGGAAAAGGTGTTTGCTGGGATTATGGGTGACTTTTTCATAAACACACACACATAGGTGTGTATAAACATATATGTATATAATATTGGATTATGTTATGAGAATGTATTTCTACTAATTAGGTCATTAAAATAAATTTTAAGCTAGCCATTTTCTTTTTTTTTTAAGATTTTATTTATTTACTTATTTTATTTGCCAGAGAGAGATCACAAGTAGACGGAGAGGCAGGCAGAGAGAGAAGGGGAAGCAGGCTCCCCACAGAGCCCAATGTGAGACTTGATCCTAGGACCCTGAGATCATGACCTGAGCCAAAGGCAGAGGCTTAACACACTGAGCCACCTAGGCACCCCAAAGCTAGTTATATTCTTAATAGCTATCATAAATTGGCAGGAACCAGGATGAGGAAAAGTGAGAAAGAGAATCTGACACAAAAAAACAGGAAGAAGAAGAAGAAAAAAGATTTAGAAATGGAGGATGAGGGAGAGCAGAACACAATGGCCCTAATCCTACTTATTCTCACGGAGACAGCAAGTTTTTATTCTTTGTCTAACACTCTTCCGATGTCTGTGTTAGCAGGGAATAGGATAGATGGAATCCCTGCCCTCAAAGAGATGATCATCTAAATATTGATGGAGAATAGTGAAATGCTCATTGTTAACACCAGAGAATACCCAAGGGCATAGGGACCTTATCAGTGGAAGCAACTTAGATGAGTTTTAAGTTTGCCCCTTCCGTGAACATTGGTCATACAAGAATTAAAGGAAAGGTGGAAGTTGACTAAACTAAAATGAGAGAGAAGAGTTTGGGGCATAGAATACAAGAATTTAAAAGGAACAGAGACTATGGGGTGGAGGGAATGAGCGGGGCAAGTGAGGCAGAGGCCAATGCTTGGAGGGCTTTGTGAGCCATGGTAAATAATTTGAAGTTTATTCTAAGGGAAACTGAAAATCATTATTGAATCATTTAGTCATTTGTTCAACAAATATATACCTAGCACTTCTTCTGCCCCAGGCAGTGTTCTAAGGGCTGAAAATATTTCCATGACTAAAACATAAAATTCTCTACCCTTATGATGTTTACGTGCTAGTGGAAAGAATAGTTTGGAACAAGGCAATTATCACCTCCAGGAATGTCCAAAAAACTGAAGGAAGTTAATGCAATCATTTACTCTATAAATATTATTCAAATAGTTGCGATGTAAAGAGTGAATATTTTTTTAAAACATGATTTTGGAACAGTGGCTGCATCTGCAGAGAGAGAAGGGAGGGAGTCAGATGGGAGTTACAGAAGAGGTTTTAATTTTGTCTGTAAGCTGTGTGTGTGTGATATGAGATAAGTATGACAAAATATTGCCATTTAACAAACCTGGATTTTTTATGTTTGTTCTATAATTCCGTGTGTGTTTACAAAGTTTAGAACTGAAAATACTTCAGACTACTTGAGCTATTTAAATATTGAATACTGAAAGATACAATTTAAAAATAAAGATTAAAATGGGGATTTTAAAAGGAGGATAAGAGAAAAACCACTGTAATGAAATTTTGCAGATTACAATGTGAAGCTATTTGCGGTTTAGACTATGATGTTGTGGTGGGGGAAAAAAGAGCAAGGAAGAGATCTGGTTAGGAATTAAAATCAAAAGGAGAAGGTAATTGTTTCCCTGACAGAAGAATGCAACTGCAGTCTAATGTGATTTGAGCAAGGAAGGAGGAAAAAAATAGTGGAAAGCAACAATTGGGGTTCAGTATTCAGAGAATTCCTTAAAAGCTTCTGCCAAGACAACTTTTTCATTGCACACCATTCCCCACCAGATAAATATAAAAACTGCCTAGAAAGAATCTTTAATTTGTTTCTGTCAAAGAATTTGGGATGGGCTGAAAGTAGCAGATCTTTGGCTCCTCTGTTGAAAGCCAAAGCCATGGGAAACACTTTCAGGTGGATTTGCCAAGTCTGGCAACCTTCAAACAAACCTGATTGAAAGGAAGAAGCAAAAACAAAATGACTTTCCAGAAAGTAACTCAATGAGAAGCTTTATGACAGGAAGTTAGAATGATTTCCTGCTTTTCAATTATGAGGAAATGTATCTTATTTATTTTCAAAGCAGAGCTGTAAAATAGAAAGAAGGCAGGGCATATCAACATTTTAATGTCAATAGGAACATTCTCTAGGAAGTTTCTTTGGTTCCCCCAGTTACCTAATTGCTTTGGAGATTGGAACCTTTGTATCTTCATTTAGGAAGAAAAAGAGAGGAGAGTCAAACAAAAGGGAGTTGGTGGGAACCTGGGAGGGATTGGAGGATGAGTTCCAAGGGGACTAACCACTCAGGTTTTATAACTCCCTGCATTTCAGTTTTACTCTCTTCTTACAAATAATTACTTCATTTGTGTTCCTCAGTTTGTCCCACTTTTCTTGGGCCTTTTTTTTTTTTTTTTTTTTTGTCCTGTAATAAATAAGTACATTTAAAAAAATATAGAAGGAAGACTGATTTTCATTACCAAAAATTATAACTATCTTAAGCATTATCCTTTTGAATCCCTTGAGATAGATATTACTATTTTATAACCGAGTTAATTAAGACCCAGGAAGATTCTGTAAATTGTTCGAACTAGTGACTAACTGACAAAACTAATAGAAAATCAAGCCTAAGTACTGTGATTTCACTGTTTTATGCTTCACTGCCTTCCTTTCTCCACCATCACATTTTGGAATCCCATATTATCCAGAAATTATGGAAAAGAAAAAAAATCAAGTTTCAAGCTGGTCACATGTTAATTATTCCAAGTTGCTGTGATATTTTCATTTCAAATGTGCTTAAAATATACTTCCTGTTTATTCCAATTCAGTTTGGCTGAGGAAAGGGGTAAAAGATCTTTGCCATGTATTAAATATTATTTGCTTCTGATTCTTTAGAGATCTGTTATGAGTTTAGTTGAGAAATCAGTTTATTTTTGTCATTATTATTATAATAAATAGTTTCTGTTAATATTAAACACAGCAGGTTTTCAAAAATGGTGACCTCTAATTTCTTGGCTTCTAGGTTAGGTAGAAATTTGAATAAGAATATATGTTATACCATCTGGTATTCTATCATTCATTCAACAAAAGTTCATCAGGTTGCTACACTGTTGTCAACTGTGCAAAGTTCTATTGATAGAGATGTAAATGGAAGGTACCTGACTTTCATTTATAAGACTCAACTGTCCATAACAGAAGAGGGCTGACTTAAAGAAATGATTGCATTGAAAGTATTACCTATGATATATGTTACAAATGTACCATATGCCAGGTTCACTAGTGGTACAGAAGATAGTAGTCATGCGTGAATAATTCTAACCAGGTGCAAACATAGCACTGAGCACCAGACAATCAGTGATCATGGAGACACAGATCCTACCCTCAAATATCTCAGGGCCTGGGCAGACAAACATACTAATAAAAAGGCAATTTCAATGTAATATATTAAGTATGCCCCACATATAGTAGAAATTGATTTAATATGTTTGTCCACTGAAAGAATACAAGAGAAAAGAGGAAATAAGATAATGAATGAATAAACAAAGGAAAGGAACAAAGGAGGAAAGAAAGTGTTGGGATGAGAGTAAGTAGGGAATACTATAGGAGCATTGAGAAGAGAAAATTAACCAGGTCTTGGCAGTTTGGTGGTACCTTCTGGAAGGAAATGGAATCAATGAATGTGAAATTAGAAGTTAACCAGGTAAAAGGGAGAGGAATTTTTAAGTGGAAAATAAAGACCCTGAGGAATGTTACATGTCCTATCGAAGAATGTATGTGTCTGAAAATATTTTTTCTAATATCAGAAAGCTATTCAGGGGCAAGGGAAGCACTATTGCACATTCACCCTTCTAACAAAGCTTGAATTATGGGAACTACCTTTTCTTTCTTTCTTTCCTTTCTTTCTTTCTTTCTTTCTTTCTTTCTTTGAGAGAGAGCACACTCATGAGCAGGGGGAGGGTCAGAGGGAGAGCAGGGTCCCTCCTGAGGGTAGCTCCATCCCAGGGCCTTAGGTTTATGACCTGATTCAAAGGCAGATGTTTAACCAACTGAGCCATCCTGGTGCTGGGGACTATCCTTTTCTAAAGATCAAACATCGTAATGGTGACCAGGTGTAAGAGATACTTTGTTTAACAATGGAATTCCCAGGTCACTAAGCATTTTCTAGATTTTCCTTAAATTTGATACATAAACACCAATAGAATCTGAGGAAGGTAAATTTATGACAAATGTAGTTTAAAAAATGCAGATGAGAATTTTGGCCGTGTCTGTAACAATTCATCTTTATTATCTTGCAGTAGCATAGTGGTTTAAATCAAAAGGCATTGGACTCAGACATATCCATGTTCAAATCTCTACTCTGCAGCTGATTCATTGTGAGACTTTACGTAAACAAATTTCCTTGTCTGAGCTTCAACTTCTTACATAAAATGAAGGTAATAATAGTAGTAACTAATTCAAAGTATTAGAGATGAAATAGTGTACAAGGAGTTTAGTATCTGTTAACAGTTCAATTATATAATCATTCTAATGTTAATAAAATTTTAAAAAAATATATAGTGATGAGAAATGAATATAGAGATTGATTGATTAAAGATGAATGAATGAGAAAATCCGGAAAAAGTTCAAAACTCTATTTAGTGTCTTCCACGTTTGACAGTAAGATCCTTTAAGTCACTATCTGTCTAGCCCAGTGAATGGCACAGAATAGGCAGTGAATTTGTATCTGTTGAACATTTCTTTTAAGGTCACTCAGATGATCTTCTTAGGCCTTCTGATTCTAAATGAACGGATTATTCAGGTTAACAGTGATCTAGAAACTCCATGATCTATAACAATACTGAAAGGTATTTGGGGCTTGAACTCACGACCCTGAGACTAAGACCTGAGAGGAAATCAAGAGTCACATGCTCAACTGACTGAGCCACCCAGCCTCCCCCACCCTTTTTTTAAAACCACTCTCTGTAATCAAGAGTTTTCTGGTTCCATCAAGGGCATCATTATCCACTTCTGCTATTTTTCTCAATCACAAGGGGAAAAAAGATTTTTTTAATCTTCCTCCCAAAGGGATTTAGCATCTATTGCCCTCAGTATATTTACAATTATATCCAGTTATGTGTTTGAAATTAAGTTAAAGATAAAGTTTTGAAGTGCCCCAAGGCTTAGTCTTTTTTATCGACATTTGCTTCATTGGTGATCTTACTCAGTCTCATGTTATTGTTCTCAGTTACACACTGAAGAAATTTCCGAGTTTAAATATATAGCTCAGATTTCTCATCTAATCTCCAAACTTGAATATTCAGCTGTCTAATATTTATCTATTTGAATGTCTAAGAGATATCTCAAATTCTACAGTTCCAGAGATGCAAACCAGGTCTTTACCTTCCTGATCCCCAAGGCTGCTCTATCAGTAGCATTCTATTGATGGCAAATCCATTCTTTCACAAGACAATAACTTTAGAATCACCTTTTCTTTTCTTTTTTTCTTTTTTTTTTTTTAAGATTTTATTCATTTATTTGAGAGAGAGAGACAGAGTGGGAGAGCATGAGAGGGGAGGTCAGAGGGAGAAACATACTTCCCATGGAGCTGGGAGCCTGATGTGGGACTCGATCCCAGGACTCTGGGATCATGACCTGAGCCAAAGGCAGTTGCTTAGCCAACTGAGCCACCCAGGGACCCTGGAATCATCTTTTGATTCCTCTCATATCCTTTAATCAGTCAATCAGAAAATCCCACTGACTCTTCAAACAGAATTCTACCACTGCTCACTACCTCCACTGTAAGATCCCTTATCCTGGTAATCATCATTAATTACCTTTACTACTGAAATAACCTCCTAAGTAGTCTTCTGATTCTACCCTTGCCCCCTACCTATAGCCACTTCTTTTTTTTTCTTTTTTTTCCTTTTTTTTTTAATTTAATTTAATATTATTTTTCTTCAGTGTTCCAAAATTCATTGTTTATGCACCACACCCAGCCACTTCTTAACACCTCAGGCAGAGATATATTTTTGGAAAGTAAACCAGATAATTTTACTCTATTGTTTGAGAACCTATGATGGTTTTCTATCTCATTCATTTTTGTGTATAGTATAAGAGAATGGTAAAGTTTCATTCTTCTACATATAGCTGTCCAGTTTCCCCAGCACCATTTATTGAAGAGACTATCTTTTTTCCACTGTGTATCTTTTCCTGCTGTGTCAAAGATCAGTTGACCATAGAGTTGCAGGTCCATATCTGGGCTCTCTACTCTGTTTCACTGGTATATGTGTCTGTTTTTGTGCCAATACCATTCTGTCTTGGTGATCACAGCTTTGTAGTAAAGCTTGAAATCAGGCAAAATGATGCCCCCAGTTTTGTTTTTATTTTTTAACATTTCCTTAGCAATTCGGGGTCTCTTCTGGTTCCATACAAATGTTAGGATTGTTTCCACCAGCTCTTTGAAAAATGCCGATGGAATTTTTATCAGGATGGCATTGAAAGTATAGATTGCTCTAGGCAGTATAGACATTTTAACAAAGTTTATTCTTCCAATCCATGAGCATGGAATGCTTTTCCATCTTTTTGTGTCTTCTTCAATTTCTTTCATGAGTGTTTTGTAGTTCCTTGAGTACAGATCCTTTACCTCTTTAGCTGGGTTTATTCCCAGCTATCTAATGGTTCTTGGTGCTATAGTAAATGGAATCGGATCTCTAACTTCCCTTTTTTATATTTTCATTGTTAGTGTATAAGAAAGCAACTGATTTCTCTGCTTTAATTTTATATCCTGCCATATTACCGAATTGCTATATGAGTTCTAGTAGTTTGGAGATGGAGTCTTTTGGGTTTTCCATATAAAGTATCATGTCATCTGAGAAAAAAGTTTGACCACTTCTTTGCCAGTTTGAATACCTTTTATTTCTTTTTGTTATCTGATTACTGTTACTAGAAGTTCTAGTACTATGTTGAATAAGAATGGTGAGGGTGGACATCCTAATCGTGTTCCTGATCTCAAAAGGAAGGCTGTTGGGTTTTCCCCATTGAGGATGATATTTGCTGTGGGTTTTTCATAGACAGATTTTATGAAGTTGAGGAATATTCCCTCTATCCCTATACTTTGAAGCATTTTAATCAGGAACAGATGCTGTATCTTGTCAAAAGCTCTTTCTGCATCAACTAAGAGGACCCTGTGTTTCTTCTCTCTTCTCTTACATTTGTTCTCTCATAGTGATTGATTTGCAAATGTTGAACCACCCTTGCATCCCCGGGATAAATCCCACCTGGTCATTGTGGATAATCCTTTTAATCCTATCTCATTCAAAGTCAACTAATGAATCATTGAACACTTCATCAAAAACTAACGATGTCCTATATGGTGGCTAACTTAACATAATAAAAAAATAAAAAACAAAAACAAAGGAACAGAAAAACAAAGTCAAAGTCCTTACAAATTTATGTTTTGTATAATCTGGTCCTTTGTTATGTCTCTGAAGTACCTTCCCTTCACTTCACCTCCCCTTCCCTCTAACACATTTGTCCTTTATTTCTGATAAAACATTTAGAAGGCTCTTATCCTAGAGTCATTGCCCTAGCTGTTCTGTACTGGATTGCTCTATCCCAGACACACATACTATTATCCTTCCTTCCTCCAAGTCCTTGCTCAAAAGTCTAGCCTGGGCAACCTGTTTAATATTACCAGTTGTCCCTCCTTACCCTCTTCTACCTCTTATTTTCTCCATTTCATATTTAACTTTTATTCTATTATGTTATTTATGTATTAATTTATTTTTACTCATTATTTGCATATTGTCAATATCTCTAGTTGGAATATAAGCTAAATTGGTTTTTTTCTTTCCTTGCCTGTTTTGTTCACTTTGGAATATCAAGTTCCTAGAACATAATAGATAATAAATATTTACTGAAGAAATAAATTACAGAATAGAAGAAAACAAATCCCCATGTAGAGAGTGTCTGTCACCCACTGCAATATGAACTTCTTATTCTGCTAACTAATCCAAAGACTGGAACCATTATCTCCATCTTACAGAAAACTGAGGTTGAAAATGTAAAATATCAGTGTTTGTGGTCACAATGTAAGTAAAAGAAAAAAGGTTTAAGCCTTACTGTAAAAGCCCTGATGTAAAACTTTGTACTTTTTCCTTGATACGATGCCATAGGCAATATGGAAATGAACATGAATCACTGGATTCCTTCTGAAAGGATCTCTAAAATGCAAAGAAAAATTGTGCACAGTGGTCTTTTTCAAATAGCAAGTTTGATGAAGCTGTTTTAATTAATGCTGAAAAGAACAATGGGTTTTTTTTTTTTAAAGTGAAATTCCAGGGCTCGTGCATCAAAAAATTGTAAAATGCCTTCTTACTCTTCCAATTTCTCAATTTTCATTAACTGATAAATTTGTTTATCCCACTAGAGAAGTCAAAAAGATGATATATCTATAAGCACAATACCATTTGTGCCCAGGAAAAAAATAAAATTGCTAAAAGGCCCTCTCTCAATGGACCTTCTCAAAACAAGTCTCAAAGAGAACATACGCCAGTTTTCATCTTGCCAGAAACCATGCAATGAAAAATGTGTGCTGTATTCTTTGCAGTGATAAATTTGTGGTCTGGCTAAAAACAATGTCCTCATGGTCAGAAACCACTCTGATATAACCAGACTGAAGAAAATAATGTGGTTTCATTGATTTCAGTTCTTGATAAATAGAGCTTACCCAAAATAAATTATCACATTTCCCCCCAATAACATAAAACATTATAATACAATGCCTACCACTACACTATCTAACCCACTTGGAAAATACTTCATAAGGCAGTGGTATAGTAGATGAGTAATATGAAACAGATAAATGTCTCCTACTTGCCACCTCTTAAAAATCACATTAAGTCAAGTGAAAAAATCTGAGAGCATATGTGCTGCCTTGTACTTACAAACAATTTAAGACAAAATAATACCATTTACTTGGGGCTGTGTATATATAAACAGGCAAGAAAGATGAAATAGGCCTGGCTTTTCCCCAGAAGAACATAGAACAATCTAATAAAATACAAAGACAATTTAACAGATGTTGAGTCACTGCCTTTTTATGCATAGACTTTTCTTTTTCCTCCTTTTCTCACTTCATAATTATCATGCCACTCTTCAAGTTGCATGTTATTTTATATGGCCCTTGGTCGAATCCTTGAGATGTAGGCAGGAAGGCACTATTATCTTCCTTCCTAAAGCAGTTATCAACTTCTGATTGGAAGTCTCGGCAATAATTGCCAGAAATATTAGAATTCTCTTACGACATTCTGTCATGAGGCTGTAGAGATAGGCCTCTGCACATCTGACTTCTGCTTTTCACACTTTTCTTTACATTTCTTCTGTTTTCCACATTTGTTCTTTTCCTCCTGTGGTCCCTTCAGATGCTTTCCACATCCAATCTGACCTCAGTTCTCTTCTTTAAAAATGCATGAAGTAATGGTGCCCACCTACTAGAATGTGGGGACCTGAAGAAGATGTAAGTGCCTAGAAGAATAGAGTCACAGAGCCTGAGTGTTTAATTAAGCCACCATTTAAAAAAATTTTTTTTTTTTTTTTTAGAGAATGAGAGAGAGAGCAAGAGAGGATGAGAAGGGGGAGGGTCAGAGGCAGACCCCCTACTGAGCAGGGAGCCTGATGTGGGACTCCATCTCTGGACTCCAGGATCATGACCTGAGCCGAAGGCTTGTTTAACAAACTGAGCCACCCGGCACCCAAGCCACCATTTTAAAGAAATGAATGATTGTCTGTGTGTCATCGTGGTGTGGGCCAAGTATCTTGAATGGAGTGGGTGCTTCCTAATGTTCGCTCAACTAAGAAGTGAGTGACGTGCTCTAGTTGGGCTAGATGAACAGATTTTTAATCTCTTTAATGGTAAAAATGAGGCATTAATCTTGGCCCTTACGCATTTATATATGGGGGGGGGTGTTCCTATATTTTCTTCTTATAGTAAATAAGAGCATTTTAGTTAATAACATATATACCAGTGGCTCAATTAAGAAATACTTAAATATTATGACGCGTAAAATTCAGGAATTAGTAGTCTGGGGAAGAGAAAGGGGAGGTAAAATCTACTGCAGAATATACATATAATTCTGCAACTAGCCTTAGGCAAGGTAATGTAAACCCAGGCCTTAGAACACTCTTCCTTTGTCTCTGAGCCACTCCCCCGCAAAAAAATCATGATCATGTGACAGGGACTGTGGGAACACAGAAGGAATACTGTGGGGTCTGCAAAAACTCCCAAGTCATAAAATCAAAAAGCCTCTGAATGTTTCGATGGAAGACCGGCTATACAGGAAGAAAATGCCTTTTAGTACCCAGAGTATTTGAAAAAAATTTTAAGTCTGACTAAAGCCAGAAGACCTGGCTAGCCATAGTTTTAATAGAAAGAGATATAAATTAATTGTAAAACACTCATTAGAGGTGAAAATGTCTGTGTAAAACTTTATTGAGAGTCTGTTGGTTTTAAAGTGATGACTGTAGTGTTTTATTCTAGTGAAACACAAAAATAGTCTTAAGTTTTTTATAGACTAAGTCCTGAGAAATTGCTTCACTCATGCTTTTCAGGTAATCAGTCTAATTTCTCACATATGAATTCTTTTCCAAGGGTTTCTCGAGATCAAAGCTCTCATTATAGGGACGAGAAAGGAATGGATTTCTGCATTACTTCTGTTTCACGTGCAGGAAAATTGAGACAGAAATAGAGTAAAAGCTTCTAACGGTAACAGGAAAAAGTTGTGTGCAAGCTGAAAATGAAGTGCCATCTCCTGATTCTTCAATTGTCCCTCCTCTTCTTTAATGTAATCACGCATTCATTCACCTGTTTCCTTCCCTGTTATGTGTCAAGCAAAATACAAAAGCAAAGGCATGGCCTCCTGCTTTCGAATTGCTCACAGTCCATCAGGGTAAGACAGATGCTGCAAACTCACTGTGATCATGACGACTGTGCCATTATGTGCAAAACACTGGTGTGCAGGTGCACTGATAGGCCCAGGCCCAGAGGCTGACCACCTGGGAGGGACCTGTTCTTCCGGCTCAGGAGATCAGAAAAACCTGGCAAATGAAAGAGGAAGGAGGAGTCAGCTAGTGAAAAGGGAGAGGGAAAGATAAAAATGGACCAAAATGTTTTAGTCAGAATGTTTTACTACTGAAATCCCTACGCTGTGTTTTTCCTCTCTTCTTCATCTGCAGTATGACCAGAAGTCATATTTTTCAAAGCTGTTCCCTACAAATGTACATCTGTGATAATCCTTCCCTTTAGCACCCTGCAGTCCCATTAAACCATCCTTTAAGCTTTAATTATGAAATAAATCTTTGCATACATTTTCAAACTTCCCTGTAAAACGTAACCAATAAAAAAGAACAAAAAATGAAAACTAAATGAAAGCTACAGCCCTGAGTTGTCAGTTCTCTGAGGGGATTTGATTAAGGGAATCTAAAACACAAATATTTAATAAACCATGAAGGGCATGATATAGGCTGGGTCCAGTGAAAAATGAATGCTGTGAGTCTCCTGTGTGGCAATGTTAGAAATGTCCCACAGTCAATCCTTGTTCTTGTCACCTGTGGGGATCCGGTGCCCATTCAGGAAAATGTCTACACTAGAAAACTTTAGAGACACAAAGGCAACAATTGGTGTCTCTGGCCCAGCAACTCAGAACATACATGCCAGGATGAGGACATTGTTGATGATTCTGAACCAATGAGATTTTCTCAGAAGGAGGCATGACCTTCTGTTAGGATAACTAATATCAAATATGTATGCTACCACTAGCCCCTCCTCACCCATGAGCAGACACTGTTAATCATTCATGATTCTCTTTCCTACTAAGAAGACTCAAGACCCCTTTCAAAGCGGTACTTGATCCATTTCCCTCTCCTGATACACCATCAATCAATCAATCAGTCAGAAATCCCACAGGATTTTAATATCAGCCCCAATAAGTTAGCATATCAAACCTTATACTATTCCTCTATAAAACAGAATTAATGATACTTACCTGACTTGTTTAATAAAATATCTAGGATAACATCTGACATATAGTAGGCACTCAATAAATGTTAGTTTCCTTCTTTTTGTAATGCTAGCATAAGTAGGAATGAGGTAACTTCCTTTGGAGGCAGTTTCAGATAAAATTTACCCAACATTTTGGATACCAACTAAATCAGGGAGTAATCATGGTATGTTTTGTTTTATGATGACATAGTGATAAAAATCAATCAACTCTAGATAAGCCTTCCCCACTGAGGACTTTTTTTTTCCTGGCCTAAAGTAAAACATGTTGCAATTCATAGCCTTCTTGAGAAGAGTGCCCTGAACTTTATAGTTAGATGGCACTTCTTAAAGAATGACTTCTGTCTCCTGCCTTTCTCTTTCTTCTACCCATGCTTCCCAGATCCAATGAACTACTCAGAGCTACATTAATCTGTCAATATAAAACATTTATCATTGCCAAGTTAGTACCAGGAATATTTCTAATGTGAAACAGGTCACCTCTATACAGAAGTAAGCTTTTGAGGTATTTATTTAGTTTTGCTCTCTCTGGTTACCAGAATGTTTACTCCATTTACTAAGTTTATTTACTGAATCTTTACTGAATTTAGACTTCTATCTATAATGGTAACTAGGAATTCTGTAACTTGGAACTTTTTAAAGGCAACAAAAAATGTTTGCTGTGAATAACTTGATCCATACACCAGGAAGAAAATTATAAAGTTTGATTGTATGGTGTATATATTACTTTGTGAATTGCTATGTTAATATGAGTGACGCAACATGCTCAGTACCAGGGATCCATTTGTGAGCAAAAGAGACAAATCCCCTAACATTAGGGTGTTATAGTCAAGGAAGGAGGGTAGGCCTTAACAATATAATCTTCCTCTCTCACTCCCTCTCTCATACACACAAAATAGGTGATATTATAGTAAATGCCACAAAGAAAAATAAGGTACCTAAATATCACACACACAAACACACACACACACACATGCACATACACGCACACATGCACACACCATTTCCAATTCTTCTGAACCATGGAAGTGATAAAGAAAAAACCTTTAGCTCAGGCTATGTGAAGAGATTCTTTTCAAGGGTATGAACAATGCAGAAAGAATTCTGAGTCTGCATTCTTCTGCTATCCTTGTCTCAACATCCTAGAAACCAAAATCTTGATTAAAGACAGAAAAATGGTCTATGGATGGAACAGACTGAAAGCAAGCATGATGTTAGTCACCAGTCAACACCTTGTACGCTGGGCAGATCTATTGCTCAGGTATCAAAGGATAGTCCCACAATGGCCCCACATCAGTGTTGTACACCTGAAATGGCTGAGGACACATACATATGGAACTTGTTAGGGAGTTTCTGCCTCGCTGACTTATAGAATATCAGGTATCCATCCAGGATCTTTGCCTCCTCATTCCTTCTGTTGGGTCCCCCAAAATTGGGTACCCCAATAATGGGTCCGTGATTAAAGGAGTGAGACTGATACAAAGCGAAGGTCAAGCAAAGCTTTATTTTGCACCAAGCATCAGGAGTCAGACCGACCATCAAACAGACCGGTTGGGGCAGCCCCTCCAGAGAGGACGATCCCTCCCTGCTTTCCAGATTAACTCTTATAGAGCAAAGGCCATGAGGTTGGACCTGGCCACACACAGGTGGCCAATGAGATTATAACACACACAGGAAACTCCACAGTGATGCTAGGCGACCAATTGAATTACATTTTACCCTAGTAGACATTTGAACCAGCCTATCACACCTTGGTTAGGATTGGCGCCAAAAGGCTCCCAAAGGGCAGGGGCCCATACTTCTTGGTAGCTAGGAGACAGTATGTGCCCCCACTGATTGAATACCTCCACCTGGCCTGACCCACCCTTGGACTTGGACTTTGTTACCTGCGACTGGTTGGGGTGGGGGGGGGAGGCAAGGTCAATTTAAGCTTTACAGCAAAATGGCAGTTCAACCAGGGTGGGGCTACTCTGGCTGAATAGGACCTTACACTTCTGCCTAAACAGACACCTGGAAAAGGACGTGGAAATGTAATAGTCTAGGAACTACTAACTACAGGAATATTAATCCTTTAAGACTAATACCTGAAAAATAAACATGAGTACCAGTTATTACTGAGCAGTGATATAATTTTTAGGTGTCCAGGAAATCAGTGGACCATCCATGCTCCTGTTAGAGTTATGGAAAGCATATTGGTGGAATCACAGGATGAATGTGGATAATACAGTTTTTTGGCAGTTCACTTTCCCTTAAAAAAAATATCTTGTATTTTCAGTATTTATCACTTCAAACTATGAAAGCATAGATTATACTAGAGAACAATAGAAAAAGGATCAAACATGAAAGAGGAGAAAAATGAGAAATGGGTAGCTATTTAAATAGATTTTATCAGAAAATATGCCTTTTTTTTCTACTCTGTTGATCATCTGCATTTCTAGAAAGAACTGCATTGTTGTGTGTCTTCTGTGAAGCTCTAATATGCTTGCTAGGAGGTAACTTCATTCTCGTGATCAAGATTCCTTAATCAAGATATAACATATGTTAAATTGATTAAATTTATACTAAAATGATAAAATATATGTACTCTACTCCTAGTTAACCTCCATATACCCTTCCAGTATGCAGTAATTGACCAGTACACTAAGAGTACTTCCAATAACTTACCATTACACTAAGAAGGAAACAGGGATTAAAAAACAAGCAAATAGTAAGGGAGAAAATGCACAGTAGTAATTCACAGAAGGAAATAAAGAAGGCTTTAGGAAGAGTAGCAGGGCATTCAGATGTTTGTAAACCAATGCACACAGCAGAGGTGGTAGTTAATGGGAATTTAAATTTATATCATAATAAGATTAGCATTATTCTGAGATTTGGAAGAATATGTTCCATGATAGGAATATAACAATGGAAGGAAACCATCTTGTTCAAAAGAAATAGATCTAATCGTAGTAAGGGGGGGAAGAAATAAGAGAAAGATAAACCACCAGAAGAGATACTGCAAACCTGAAGCTCACAACTTTGTGCCAGCCCTTTGGGTAAGGATTTAAAAAAAAAAAAAAAAAGAAAGAAAATCTCCAGTGATATTGTTGGAGGGCCATCCAGCTGACCATTTCCCTTTGGCTTTTGATACTCTTCTTTCCTTCTATCTGGTCTACCTTATGTCTTCCCTGACATATACTTTTCCTCTGCCATTCTGTAATATTGGTGTTTAGCCAGACTTCTAAGCTCTGCTATCTGTGAAATTCCTCATTAATTGTATTTATGTATATATCTCTTATTTCCACCTATAAACAGAAGACTCCCAAAGCTGTAACTTTCACCCTGATATCTCTTCTAAACCTCTGTTTCCACCTACTCAGTACCTCATAGACATTTCATATACAACATGTCTAAATTGGAACTAGGTATCATCACCACAAAATCTGACACTTTTCTTCCTACAGCCCTTGTCTTAGTTATTTTACTAGCATTGCTATCAACTTGGCTAGAAGCCCTTTCCTGAAACTTCTGTCTACCTCATAATTTCTTTCAGTCCCAGCTTTAAAATGTCTTTCCCAACTCAATGTCTTCTTCAGTACAATGACTTAGTTTTTTCCCATCATCCTCTTGTGATAGCCTTCTGATCAGTTTATTCACCTCCAGTCTCCACTTGCCATCCTCTCCTCCTGCCTTTCTGATCTATCTTCCCCCACCACTAATCTTGGCCTTGAGATACAGTTCAAAGTCTTTGGTACAGGGGTGCCTGGGTGGCTCAGTGGGTTAAAGCCTCTGCCTTCGGCTCAGGTCATGATCTCAGGGTCCTGGGATGGAGCCCCACATTGGGCTCTCTGCTCAGCAGGGAGCCTGCTTCCTCCTCTCTCCCTCTCTGCCTGCCTCTCTGCCTACTTGTGATCTCTGTCTGCCAAATAAATAAATAAAATCTTTGAAACAAAGTCTTAGGTACAGTGTGGATGATCACACCTTGGAATTATCAAAGAAGGCATTCGCAGACTGGATAAGAAGTCAGTTTGATACTCTAAGGTTGGGCTGCCAACCAAGGACCAAGGATCAGTTGTATAGTCATTAAGCTTACTTATTCAAAATAAGATTCCTTTGTCCTGATTCAAAATGCACTGATTCAAAATCTCCTGAGTTAGACCCTTGAATTGAATTTTTGTAGACGCTGCAAGTGATTGTGAAGCACATCCGTTTTTGGAAACTCTAAGAACTTATCCAATTATAAGATTCAGTGATTATAACACTCTAATCAGAATCCAATTTGCTATTCCAAGAGAATAGTTACAAAAGTATTTTGTGCAATGGCAGCATCATTAAACTAAACATAAAGCCTTCTGAGTGGTTCACATTAAAGAAAAAACACACATTTGAATGTATAAATTCTGGCAAATTTGTGACAATAATCACATCACATTAGAGGCATGCCTCATGCACATTTCTTCCAACAAATATATCTAATGGCATTTTCTTTAGAGTCACACATGATGTTAATGGGTTACATGGGAAGAGTTCAAGAATTTGATGTAAAAAGAGTGGTGAGTGCTGTCATATGCAAAACATTTAAGATTAGGGTGCTAATTACATCTAAATAGAAACAATTAAGATTTAGCAGAACAGCAGAGAGAAAGGAGTAAAATGAGAGCCTTTAAAGTAAACATTTATACATTTTTTTTCAGTTGATTCTTTTTAGCTAATGAAAGAACTCCCACTTCACGCACCACATAACCTGCTTCCTATGCCAGTAAGTTACTGTGGGTATTAACAGGTCATGACCTATGAGGGGAAACAGGCCCCGTTAGAATTAACTACAGTAGATAATAGATTTCGTTGTCACATCACTGTTCTCAATAAACAGTTATAGAAGAATAAAGATAGGAATAATTGACTAATCCCTATTTTACTACTATAAAATAGTCTCTACCAGCAACAAATCTATAAATATGAAGCAAAACCCCATGGTATACTAAAATTTCAGAGATTGAATTCCCACATATAAGCCGCGTATGTGAACGCAGATGCCTAAAAATAAGGATACAAAATCTTCATTAGCAAGGAGATATGTGTTTATTTACAATTAATAACATTATGTAAAATAACGGTCTCATATTTAGTCTGGGCCATCCACATTTTTTTAAGTTAAAACCACCTTGTTTCAATATTAAATATGCGGAAGTCTCTTGTTTGTTTTGCTTTGTTTCGTTTTAGAGAGAGAGCAAGCAGCGGAAAGAGACAGAGAGAGAGGAAGAGAGAAAATCTTAAGCAGCTCCATGCTTAGCTTGAGCCCTAAGCTGGGTCTGTTTTCATGACACTGAGGTCATGACCTGCTCCAAAATCAAGAATCAGACTCGTGGGGCGCCTGGGTGGCTCAGTGGGTTAAAGCCTCTGCCTTCGAATCAGGTCATGATCCCAGAGTCCTGGGATCAAGCCCCACATCAGACTCTCTCCTCGGCAGGGAGCCTGCTTCCACCTCTCTCTCTGCCTACCTCTGCCTACTTGTGATCTCTCTCTCTCTCTCTGTCAAATAAATAAATAAAATATTTAAAAAAAAAAAAAGGAATCAGACTTGTAACTGACTGAGCCACCCAGGTGTCTCTAAATACACAGGTTTTTAAAATAAGACTGCTTTTCCCATAGAAACAATTCTGTAAAGGCTAACTCACAAGTCCCATTAAACCCATAATGAATTTAACAGCAATACTAATGGTACTGTTTCAAGCCTGAGATTCACATGTTTCTTTGCTATTATTACTTATTGTTGTCTCCCTTACCTCCAAGTAACTTTTGATATTCAAAGCCTCTTACTGCAACACCCTTGACTGTGAGATATGTGAATTTAATAGGAAAATCTTACACTTGTAACAATTAGGATGAGGGTTGGATGCATATATGGGGGGGTGGAGAAGTAGCTTAAACAAGACAAATGTGATGTCTGTAGTCTAGAGCTAGTGAGTGATTCCATGGTTAATGGGGATTCTCTTTCAAAACTTAGGACACATTTTCTGTTCTTAAAGTTACTTTATATTCCAAGATAACTGCTGGAGCTCTAACCACCATCTTTATATTCCAGGAAGGGGAAGGAGAAAGCCGAGGAGGGCCAAAAGGGTATTCTCCAAGATTAGTCATTTTTCTATAAGGAGTTCCTTGCTTATATCATTCTGGCTAAAACCTAGTCACATAGCAATCTCACTGAAAACGTTGCTGAAAATGTAGTGTGGCTGCACTCTTTACCAGCCCCAAATGAAATTAGCGATCTGCTGCTGAGACTAAAGGGGAGAGTGGATATTTGCAGGCAATTAGTTATCTCTGCCATATTCCTCAAATGTCCAGTTCTCCAGATTGTTTAACTCCTTTCCTGCTCACTCAATACGGTTTCTTTATTTCCATGTTTCTGTTAAATGTAACAAATGTTACTTTACACACACACACACATACACACACACACATCCACAGAGAAAGAGAGAGAGAGAGAAATGACTCTTCTAAGAGCAGTGGTTCTTAACTTTAGCTGTACCTTTAGAATCACTTGGAGTGTCTGTTAAAAATCCTGATGTCCAAACCAGTTAAATCAGAAACTCCGACAGCGAGACCCAGGCCACAGTATTTTTTTAAAAATGCCTCTGGGTGATTCCAGTGTGCAGCCACGTTTGAGAATCACGATCATAAAGAAATGTGAAAACAAGGTGTATACCCCAAATGATGCCAAGTTCTGTCATTTTTTTTTTCCCCTGATGTGTAATGAAGTGATACAAAAACATGCAAGCCACGGGTCAAGAACAGTTTTCGGAGTGTGGAGTGTGGGTACTTCCCACAGAGATCAGTTGTTTGCCTCTGGGGTCATTTTGCCTCTGCTGCCCCCCCCTTTTTTATTAAGTATCTTCTCTTTTATAACAATGGAACCATGCGGTTCTCTGAAAATCCTAACCTTTCCGTACAGTGGACTCAAGGACAGCATAGACGGATCCACTGCTGGTCATCCTTGAGGTCTTGAACTCTCAAGGAGCCCACATCCATTTAAACTCTCTCTATTGCTTCAAATAATTTTCAAATCTTTCCACACTTTTATCTCATCCCAGATCAACACAGCATCCAAAGGAATGTTTAACACTGGTGTGACCATGCCCTTCCTTTCCTGTATATATAGATCCCTCCAATGATTTCCTATTGGTCTAGGCCTCTCTGCTTTGCAAGAGCCTTTCCTTCCTACCTCCCAGCCTTATCTCGGCCACTCACTGCACCTGTACGGTGGCCTCCTTTCATACCTCCAGTGGCCCCTAGCTTTCCTTACAATTAATCCCCATATGCTGTACCTACTGAATGCCCAGTCATCGAAACAACACTTCCATTTGCTCAATCCTGTTGAAGGAGGCTTTGATTGCTCCCACAGACTGCATTAGGAACCATGCTGTCCTTCTTAATGGCCCTTATCACAGTTGTAAGTAATTATTTAGAAGCACTCCCTCCCCAATTATTTCTTAGGAGAGCAGGGTGCATGTTCTTCACTATTTTGTTTTCAGAACCTAGAACAGCTCCTCTCACAGGATGTGTGATACTATAAAGATACATATTTTATGAATGAATATATGAAGAACTGAGTAACATGGGATATTGAGATTGGAAAGGTAGATTGGAGTCAAAGGGTCCTGAAAAGGGTCATAAGCAGCTGCTGTAACTTAGGCAGTTTACTTAAGTGACCCGAGTAAATGTTTTTTTTTTTTTTTTCCTCCAATGTGTCTGTGTCTCTGCAGGCTGTGACTTGATCCCAGTACAGTATCTCCGCTGGGGTGATCCTGAGCCCATTGCAGCTGTGGTGTTTGCCTGCCTTGGCCTGCTGGCCACCCTATTTGTCACTGCAGTCTTCATCATTTACCGTGATACGCCAGTAGTCAAGTCCTCCAGCAGGGAACTCTGCTATATCATCCTTGCCGGCATCTGCCTGGGTTACTTATGTACCTTCTGCCTCATTGCAAAGCCCAAACAGATTTATTGCTACCTTCAGAGAATTGGTATCGGTCTTTCCCCAGCCATGAGCTACTCAGCCCTTGTAACCAAGACCAATCGTATTGCAAGGATCCTGGCCGGCAGCAAGAAGAAGATCTGTACCAAAAAGCCCAGATTCATGAGTGCCTGTGCCCAGCTGGTGATTGCTTTCATTCTCATATGCATTCAGTTGGGCATCATTGTTGCCCTCTTTATAATGGAGCCTCCTGATATAATGCACGACTACCCAAGCATTAGAGAAGTGTACCTGATCTGTAATACCACCAACCTAGGGGTTGTCACTCCTCTTGGATACAATGGCTTGCTGATTTTGAGCTGTACCTTCTATGCTTTCAAGACGAGAAACGTTCCAGCTAACTTCAACGAGGCCAAGTATATTGCCTTCACTATGTACACCACCTGCATTATATGGCTGGCCTTTGTGCCAATCTACTTTGGCAGCAACTACAAAATCATCACCATGTGTTTCTCCGTCAGTCTCAGTGCCACAGTGGCGCTGGGCTGCATGTTTGTGCCGAAGGTGTACATCATCCTGGCCAAACCAGAGAGGAATGTGCGCAGCGCCTTCACCACCTCTACCGTGGTGCGCATGCATGTGGGGGACGGCAAGTCATCCTCGGCAGCCAGCAGATCCAGCAGCCTGGTCAACCTGTGGAAGAGGAGGGGCTCCTCTGGGGAAACCTTAAGGTAAAATGGGGTGGTGGGGAGTTATGAGGTACTGGCCTCTATAGTTGAAGGAATGGCATTTGCTTCCTGGTCTTTTATAGGAAATATCCGAATGAATCAAACTCTGGGAGGAGGGGTGGGGTGGGGAAAGGGGGCCTTGGGCATTCTCATTGAATGGTTTTTATGGGATTAATTGGGTGTGCCCCCAGTTACTTATGCCAAAGCCAGAAACAGAGAAGTTGGGATGGAGAGAAAAAGCACAGCTTCAGCAGAAAGGAGATGAGGTCCAAAAGGGCAGGGAGAACACAGCTAAGACATTAAGCCAAGGCAAGGCAAGTGATTAAGCCAAGTCCTGAGGGGACAGAAATACATCATGGACCAAATTCTAATTTACCAGAACAGAGTAGAGAAGGTTATTGTTAACACAGAAGGTTATGCTGAGCACAGAGTACCACGAGCCTTATACATCTGGCTGCACTGTGTGCCTGAACTTTTCCAAACCCAGAAGAACCCTCGACTGTCCATCCCATAGAGACGTGTGAATGTAGACTCTGTGTTTTAGTTCTTAATGGGCAACTTGAACTCTTTGGGAAATGTCTAAGTTTCCAAAAGTGACTTTGCTTATAATCTTCCACAACCACCAGCCAGTTTCCCATCTTCTCTGTTGCCCAGAGTCCCCTTCCCACCCTTCAAGCTCAGTATCCCAGGTAGTACTTGTAGGTAATTTCCATCTGAAAAGAATCCAGAGCCAACAGCCAGTGATTCCCCCACCACGAGGGACCTCCTAACGTGATAAACACCTCCAAGGCACTTCGGAAGGCAACAAGATCTTGCGGGTGGGCGCGCGTATTCTCTCTCTCTCTCTCTTTTTTTTTTTTTTTTTTGAGCCAATTGAGATCTGTATCTTCAATAAACATCTAGAGAATGCTGGTAGCATAGATTGCTATATTGCATGCTATCTCAGAGAACTATGATTCCTTAAAATCTGTTTAAATATGATAAATTCTAAGAACTTAAAGTGTAACCAATCACCCAATAGAGCTGCTCAGACTTATGCCAGTGGTAAGCCTGGCTAGTAAACACTTTCTCCTTCCCTGCTTCTCTGGGGAAGAGAAGACTGTGGCCTCTGTGAGGGGCCAATGTGAAATTAGTGCAACTAATAACTTCCCAACATGGGGGAAATGAGATCATCTTATCAGTGGCTTGGGAACAAATTTAGAGTACTAAAAAGGCTACATGGATTATTACTGGGAATAAGGACTCCTTCCATTTAAGAAGTGCATACTGAAAGAGCTAGTGAAGATATCATCTGCTTACTCTACAGAGATTTTACAATTTTCCTAAAGTCTGGATACATAATTGGAAGATAAACATCTTTTGAATGGAAGATAAATAGCTAAATATTATTGCTTGAACAATTCTCTTATACCACAATTTAGCCTGCATGGAAAGTCCCACATTTCTATCAGCCCTTATTCTTCAAAGCCTGAATAACGGTGATGGTAAAGGTACTGTGCTTCTGAGGATTGAGAAACACTCACAAGATACTTAATCACATATTTCATTCATTTGGATTATTAACTTGTATCCTTGCCTCTTTTAATTTTTTTCTAATCCCTGTATGCCTCTCATCTCTTTCCATGTACACCAAGAAAGGTATTTAACTAAATTGTAAATCTTGGGGCAAACAACTATGTCTTGAGTTTCTTTAGTAAATCGTGGCAATGTCATGGTCTGGCCACAGAAGACCTTTCATCTCTCTAAACTGCCAGAATATTTTCCATCTGCTTTCCTGACTCCTCTCTAGAATATTCTTTTTCCAAAACTTCTGTAAGATCAGCCTTTTATTTTGTCTAAGTAGATCTATTTTTCAGACTTTTCTTTTACCCAACTCTTTCCCAATAAAACCTTTCCTGATAGGTAAAACGGGCTCCTAGAAGGACGGAATTGCGAGCCTAGCTTAAGCACCCCGAAAACTTGCTTCGGGCAGGTTCCTTAGACAGTGTGAAGCAATGGGGAGGAACACTGGCTTTGTGGCCAGCTTCTCCTGAGTCTGAACCCTGGCACTGCCATTCCTTCTCTCTGAGCCCGAGTTTCTTTATTTGCCAAATTGAGATCATATCACCTACCTCAGAAGATTGTAAGGAGTGAAAGAAATAATTATGTGTAAAGGCCAGGTACACAGTAGTGGCTTTCCTGAAGAAGGTATCAGAGTACAGAGCCAGGGAGCTCTGGGATTGATACCGGCAGCATCACTTACCAGCTGTGGAACTATAGGCAAATCACTTAACCTCTCTATGCCTTGGTTTCCTCCTCCGATGAATAGAGGAGATAATGAACCACAGCCTTCAGACAGGGTTGTAAGACTACATGAGTAAATACATGTAAAGTATATGCCATATAGTAAGCACTTTGTAAATCTGTATTTGCTATTTCTAACGGTGTTAACAATTGTCAATCTTCTTCCACCCCTGAAAGTGTCTGTATCAGGAATGCAACCAGGATGACCCTAATAACAGAGAGAGCACCGTAAAAGGCAGTAGAGGTCTATAGACACATTGATTACACAGACTGAGCTTTCCAAAGCATCTCCATTTCGACATGGTCTGGTTCGTTGTCAGATTGTACAGCACACCCTTTGGCCTAATTTAAGCAAGGTGAGCTCCTTCAGAGTGGGAGCCTTGTCTCCCTTGTCATCACTGTGCCTCCAGTGCCTGCAAGTGTCAACAAGGGCCTTTGATGCATAGAAGACTCTTAATAATCTTTGGTATATTTACTGAGCAAGTAAATTTGGGAAGGTAGGAATGTGGTAGGTATTTCTTGCTTGTGTTTACGTATGCATACTACTATCCCCTAGTGGTTTTATTGCCTTTCATAACATGAAGCCTACTGTGATCTCTATTACAAATATCCCCTGCACACCCATGGCCCTCAGTTTCTGCTCAAGAATCAAGTCATCACTCCCATCCATTGACCTCATGTTTTGCTCTAATTCTAACCTACCTCTAGTAGCATTTGGTTACTCTTTTCAACTATTTCATCTCTACTTCAATAAATAAGGGGCAACATAAATAACAAAATTTACTAATAGTATCAGTAGAAAATAGAAATTCTTGAGATTTTTGGCAATATTTTAACCTTTTTCACTATGGGCCATGCAGTCCTTGATTTTGCAGTTTGGGTATTAGAATATTGAAGATGGTGAAGAGGGACCTTTGGCATTTGTTGAGTTTCCTATATGTAGTTGTGGCAAATGCTGGTCTATGTGATTATGGCTGAGACAGCGACTTATTTTTTGTCATTAACTGGCACATTCAGGCTGGACCCTGCTTTTGATGTGGAGAAGAAAGCCCAGAAAAAGCTCTAAGACCCTTGCATCACACACATCCCCTACCAGCATCCTCTTCTAGCTATGACTCTACAAAATAATTTAGATCTAAACTAAAATGATTTTCCTCTAGGTTTCCCATGAGCTCTCACACTGAGTATTTCTTCTCTGTGATCCAACATCAAGACATTCAGAATGTTACTGTGATATTTATCACATTGTAAGATATAATTGGTTACATATGGATTTATCTTTTTACTTTATAAAAGCCAGTGTGTATCACATTATCTATCTCCAGGACTTAATGGGACTAGTGGGCAAGAAGTAAACTTGGATGCTTCTAATATTTTCATGTTTTATTCTGAATTACCTTCATTAGTTGAGTTTCTCAGGCTTGAATTCTGTAATATGCCAATGAGCCCATTTATTGGGATCTACAGGGGCCTTAAATAGTTAGCTTAAATATCTGACTCTGGGTCTTTGGAGAGAGGCAGCTACTATACTACTCCCAGCTTGGTTCTGTTTTTTTCCATCTATTTATTTTCCTATAAACCCAGACTTGTCTGGGCCATTTTTGAAAAGTCCTATACATCTCATGGCAGACAGCTAGGGCTCCATTTTAAAGATTACACTAATTGCACACCTTAGAATGAAAGTAATACCTCCCAAGGTTGTAGTGACTATGTTTCCAAAAGTTAGGACACATTCTTGGAGCCGCGGATGTGGAGAGAGTAGATGGAAATATAGCAAACTAGTGTATATTTCTGGCTTTGGAGCCACACCTGGATTCAAACCTAGTTGTGTGAATTTGAATAAGGTGCACCAGTCTGCTTCCTCAGCTGTAAAATGGGAGACAATGATCCCTATTGTTAGAGTAGATGAAGTGATGTATGTCAAATGCTTAGTATTCGTGTATAGATAGCACTCAATCAATGGTAGATAAATGTTTAGAAATGTGCTCAGATGCAAGTAAGAGAAAGCCTGATTTTCAGAGACTTATACGATTTGTACGGGTTTTACTTCCCCCGTGTTACCATAAAACATGTGGACAGACATGGTCTTCCTCTTCTCAGTGGTGCCAGAGTCAACATGTCCGCTCTTCTCTGCACCTTTTGTTTTTTTTTAAGATTTTATTTATTTATTTCAGAGAGAGAGAGAATGAGGGAAAGAGAGTACAAGCCAGGGGGAAAGGCAGAGGGAGAGAGAGAAGCTGAGCAGGGAGTCTGACATGGGGCTCAATCCCAGGACCCTGGAATCATGACCTGAGCCACCCAGGCATCCTCTCCAGGCCTTTTTACTTATGGTTGCACAATGGCTCTATGTGTTGCATCCTTTCATTAGGGAAAACAATGGTCCTCTCAGGGTCCCTTTCTGTCTCATTGGCCAAAATGGTCTCCTGCTGTCTCCTAGGTGCAAGAGAGTAGGAAAAAAGTGTGTATTTATCTTTCACATTTTCTATAATGTAAACTGAGGGGGGAGACATGGATGTGAAGTGCTTGTTGGATAAGCCCATGAATAGCATTTACCATGGAAAGTGATAGTACCTTGTAGTGGCAGGGGTGGTGGTAATGGTAGGAGAATCACCTAGTGGTAATTATTGAAAATGTTGAAAGAAGGAGCAATAATCTTTCCCATTTTTCAAACAGGGAACTTGGGTTATCGTGGTTAGAACCCTCGCCCACAGTCTTGTGACCAGTTAGTTATACTCAGCTCCCAACTCAGACCTTAGCACGTTGGCCTTAGAGCTAAACCTTCCCCAGAATGTATTCTTTGGAGAGCTACTCTCATAAATTGTTCCATGGGGGAAAAAAAGGAAAAGGTATTTGGTCAAACAAGTTTGAAAGCATGCTAACTATTCCTTTAGAATAGTGTGACTGTGTTTAGGGATAAACACTGAGAAGTTTTGCAATGTAGAAACCAATCATTCATTCATTCATTCATTCTTTTCAATAGTTCCCCAAGCTTGTTGAACATAGGACTATTACTGCCAGATAACTCTCTTAACTTTCTGGAGCACTGATACTACAAAGGGAACTTACGATGGAAAATATCACAGCCAAAGAGAAGACCTGTTTCTGGGAAACTGAAGAGTTGTTCCTGTCTTCAGTGAGAAGGGGGACAGAAAGAGCCCATTCCCACCTCCGGTCATGGAGAGAGAATCACTTGTGTCCTCGTAAGCACCTAAGGGAAAAACAGAGCCAAGACCAAGAGATCTAGCAGCTTTCTGGGAAGCGGAATAGGCTCACCCTAGAGCCCCAGAAAGAAAAGTGCTCAGAGTCAGTCATTCAATTCACTGAAATAGCAAAGGGAGATTTTTATTTAAACGGGAGTGAGTCACTATAGATATTTTTTATATAGAAACATACTATTTATGCCATCAATGTATAGCAGTCCCTGTGATTAACATTTTGGTTCTAGACACTAATTCTCCAGCACGACATGGCACAGCATCAAATCATTGTCAAGCAGATGATGCCATGCTTCCGTGTAAGGCCTTCACTTCAGCTGCAAATTGACAAGTGAACACAAAACCACTTCTGACCTAAATAAAGCACTGAACGTGTTGAGTCTAAAGTTCTGGTTCTACAAGATTCAGAATTTCCAGCATCGTGGGGCTGAGGATTTCAGATGCAATGGGCATTTCATGGCTAAATGAATGACAGAGGCTGTAGCTCTAGGTCATACATGTTCTCTCAGAAGGTAAAAGCCTCGCTGGGGATTCTCCGCAGGCAGCAGAAACATCAGCACTGCCCACCTTAATTTTAGAAACTATGATTTGCCGCTTCTGTTTTAATTAACTAATGAACTTTGCTTTCATTGACTTGGTCATGAGAGCCTAGTCAGACTATCTGCTAAAGCAACAGCTAACCCTTTCACGTCCTTTGCCCAAATTATAATTTGCCTGGAAAACTAGTTCTCTATATGTCAGTATGGGTCAGTATACCCCAACTGTGTTCAGAGCTTTGAGGATTTCCATTTGCTTAGATATCATTAAGAAGTTATGATATACGTTCGTGTATCTCTTCCTCTTTAGAATCCCCTGCCTCTTCCTTCTATCTTTCCAGGTGGTTCTTCTCTTCCAGGGTGCAGCTTCCCCACTAAAACCCTGTCAGAAGAGACTGTCTCACAGATTTTCCCTCATCTGACTCTCAGAACATTTAGCACACATGCCTCACAACTTCTTCATTCAAAAAATATAAGAAAAAATGCTTTATGCTACAAGCAAACTTGTTGTTTTTCATCAAGCTTCCACAGAGTACAAGTAGATTCTGGGGATCCAGAGATAAGTAAGAAACACTCTTTGAGGAGTTCTCAGTCTCCCAAAACAGAACGGGACACAGGTTAGGTTTCATAACATGATGGAGTGCTGTGATAGGAGTCCACAGGGGAACAGAGGAGCCCAGAGGCAGAAGCAGCAAAGTTCTGCATGTGGAGAATTAGAAAACCGCCCAAAGGATCCAATTCAAACAGTAGATACTATTTATATACTTTATGCCTGCTTAGCCATCCTCAGGGCTTCACCAGTGAGGATAGGATAAAGCCAAACTTCCTTCCCCTTCTGTGGCAGGAAAGGCTACAGAACACCTGGGAGTAGGGGCCTTCTCCCAGCCAGCCTGGCATCTGGTCACTCCCTGCTTGACTTTCCATTCGGACACACTCAATTTTCTTGCTTTCAGGCTGCTATCAGTGCAGCTAATGTGTTACAAAATACACCTGCCCCACCACCCTCAACTTGGCCAAATCACACTCAACTTTGATACCGCTTCTATTGGCAAGCCTGTCCTGACTCTCTGAGACCACATTAGGTCCCACTCTTCATGATCCAAGCGAGCCATGTGCTTCTCCCTCTAGCACATTCATCATCCTGGGGTATAATTCCATGTTTAACTGTAAGACCCCCTTACACGCACGCATATACATGCATGATGGTGCGCATACACCACACACACACACACTGTCGCATGAACTTAATAATAAGCACAGGGTCCATGTCTTCATTTTTCCTGTGCCACTGGAATCCAGCCCAGTGCCAGGCACTGGTTAGGACTCAAAAATGTTTGTTGAATAAATGGATAGATGCAGGGTGGGGGGGGGGTGTAGATGAATACTGATGTGCGAATGACACTGGCGTTTGACACAAAGGAGGGTGGAAGATTGTGTATAATTATATTCATTGAGCATTTGGTGATAGCCCCTTTGAGCCTCAGAACCCTTATGCGGATTAACTCTTTATATCCTCCAAACAATCCTCTTCTTACAAACAAGGCAACTGGGATACGCAGAGGGTAATTTGCTTGCTCAAATCCATGAAAAGAGTCAGTAGAAGAGGCATGTTTCCCATGAAGACAGGCTGGCTTCCAGGCACATGCAGATAACCATCCAACAATGGTCCCTATCCCAGCTCTTATTTTGTCGCCTGAGCAGAGGAAAATTGAGACTGAATGGGTGCAGGACATGACTTGCCTCTAGGAGTTTCCCTGAAAACTGCTCCCTCGATCTTTATGGCCCTGTACTTTCTTGCCATGGTCATTCCCTCAGCTGAGCCTGATTTGACTTGTGTTTTATCTCAGAAGCCTCTGAGGTAAAATCTGAACTTGAAAGGGCTGCCTGATAGCTTTCCTATTTAATGGTGATTTTAAACTATCTGTATAGATTTTGTTTGTGTGGAAAAAAGTCTGACTGATTAGTATTTTGATTCTATTTTTTACTCCCAGAGAAAAGACCCTAAAGGTGATTTTGTTTGTTTGTTTGTTTGTTTGGCATATAGGCCAATCAGTCAGGGTGACATCATGGAACAAGGCTGTCGGTGTCAATCCCGTTATAACTTGACAGAAGTACCGTGGTGCAGGAAGGGAGCCTAGTCAGCAAAGATATGGATTCCATTCCTGGCTCTGCCACTCACCAGCTGGGACTTGAGACCAAGCCCTTAATTCTCAGAACCTCTGGAAGATGAGGATGATCCTCTGTATTCCACTGTGTGCTACGCTCCTAGGATCATGAGCATTACACAGAGTGTGTTCCACAGGCAGGCTCATGAGATGTGAGTTTCCTTTCTCCTAATCATGGGGTCATCTCAGTTCCCATCCACCTAATACATAGCTCCGGTGACCTAATATGATGTTCCATGACATCAGTCTTCAGGAAATTTACTGAAACGGAAACACTTGACTTCGGGAACCTGGCCTGAATTACTAGTAAATCATGGCTACATCCTGGGGGCAAATGGTACTCAAAATTTCCATTATATTCTTAAGTAGAAGGCTACAGAGTCTCTGTGACAGTGCTTTTTTCAAAAGTTAGGCTTTCCAGGGCGCCTGGGTGGCTCAGTGGGTTAAAGCCTCGGCCTTTGGCTCAGGTCATGATCGCAGGGTCCTGGGATCGAGCCCCACATCGGGCTCTCTGCTCAGCGGGGAGCCTGCTTCCTCCTCTCTCTCTGCCTGCCTCTCCACCTACTTGAGATCTCTGTCTGTCAAACAAATAAATGAAAATCTTAAAAAAAAAAAAAAAAAAAAAAAAAAGTTAGGCTTTCCTCAGAGTTTAAAAGAGATTTGTAAGTGTTAGCCACTCTTCTCATTCCCCTTGTGATTTTGGCAGTGCGTTTATATTTCTTCATGAAAAAACTATTTTGATTTTTAACTTGGCCCAGATGGGTCCATTTTACTTAATGTTTAGAAACTAAGTGATGAATCACTGTGGTCAATTTTATATATCACATGATATGAAGCTCTCTTTGGGAAGGCAAGTACGTACTCACTTGCTCACTTCTGTTTAGTCAAAGAGAGAGAGAGAGAGAGAAAGAAAGAGTGATTCACAACATCCCTCCTGTGTACAAGCTTGCTGCCTGGCCTTATTCTTGGGCTCCTTCTCTACACACTCTGGATGATAGAAGTTGCCAGAAACTGTGACTCTCCTTCTGCTGAATTAAAATGGCATGGCCAAAATGCAGACTAATAGCACTGTTTTCTGTAATTCAGGTGGCTTTTTTACTTGGAGGGGGAAAAAAAGAGAGAGAGAGAGATCATGACTCAGAAAACAAACAGAGCTGTCACTGACCTTGCTTGTTCTTCTAAAATGAATGGTAACTAAAAACCAAAGTGCGGTAACCCCAATGAAGCTCCCAGAGAAGGTAAAGATCATCCTAGTCAGCATCTGCTAAGCAAGTCCCAGTCATGTGTGAGACACTATACTATGTGGATTACACATGAGTATCTTCTAGAATAAAGCTCCCCAACTGCAGAGTTTCTGATGCAGCAGGTCTGGGGTGGAGCCAGAGAGTTTGCCTTTCTAACCAGCTCCCAGATGATAAGGATTTCATATTGATGAATGTGTGGTGACATGTGGATCACATGTTGAGAACCACAGGCTTACATGTTCTCAGCCAATAACAACCATGTGAATTAGATATTATTTATCTTATATTTTTAAGATTTTATTTATTTATTTGACAGAAAGAGATCACTAGCAGGGCAGAGAGCAGGCTCCCCGCTGAGCAGAGAGCCCAATGCAGGGCTCGATCCCAGGACCCTGGGATCATGACCTGAGCCGAAGGCAGAGGCTTTAGGTGCCCCTATTTATTTTATTTTTTAAAAGATTTTATTTATTTGAGGAGAGAAGAGAGAAAGCACGTGCAAGTTGGGGGAGGGGCAGAGGGAGAGGGACAAGCAGACTCCCTGTTGAGTGCAGAGCATGACAACCCTGAGATCAGGACCTGAGCCAAAACGAAGAGTTGGACAATGGACTGATTGAGCCACCCAGGTGCCCCGTGAATTAGATATAATTATTATTCTCTGTTTTAAAGGCGAGGAAACTTAAATGCAGAGAGGTTTAATGATTTGTCCAAGCTGGTGCGGCTCATAAGGGATGCAGGTGGGATTCAAACCCAAGTCGAAACACCATGTTTTTCCCCACAATAACATGACTGACAAGCTTTCAAGAGGATATATAAAGTGGGTAATTGTTCCTTCTTCCTGTTTGCCCCATATCAGGACTTTTGCTCTGTGGACTCAAACTCTAGGTCATCACCTGCCCACCTGGCCATAAGGTAATAACACTGCTTTTATCAGAGCTTTGTTATTGGTTGGGTTATGAAGCATACTTCCCACACTCCGTTCATAAATTCTACAGCAGTCTTCCACTCTCTGCCTCAGTGACTGCAGGGCATACACTTTTACCTCACTAGAGCCAGTGTCCAGTCAGAAGATCATCTGCCATTCCCCTATACTCATCCCCCAACAGTGATGTCAGTGCAACATGGGGGAGCATGGTGAACGAATGGAGGAGTGGGAAAGGCACCATATAATATTGCTATAAAAAGAAAAGCAAAACCAAACCAGCAAAGACACTTTCTTCGGTTTTAGATGGCATGGGCAGAACAAGGGAGAGTAGTGTAATATCAACATGGATGGTCCTCTTTGGTAGGCGGAGTAATGACCCTCAAGCATGGAAACAGTCCTTTCCCTGGAACATCTGAATATGTCACCTTCCATGGCAAAAGGGACTTTGTGGATGTGATTATGTTAAGGATCTTGAGAAGAGATTATCCTGAATTATTCAGGGGGAACCAAGGTAGTCACAAGGGTTGTTATAACAACAAGGGTTGTTATAACAGAAGGCAGGGGTATCAGAGTCAGAGACAGATTTGAAGATGTTAATCTGTAAGTTCTGGAGCTCAACTAAATGATTCTATTCTGACCATTACACTCCCTAAAAGATATCTTGGCACAGGCAGAGAGAGAGGAGATGTTGGTCTTTTCTACATGAAATTCTGGTGAGGTTCCATGACATTCTGTATTGGTGTACTCTGTGTGTCTATGTGTGTGTGTGTGTGAGATATATATGACCACAGTAAACCCTCATAAACCTCATTCTATGAGGGTTTACTGTGGTCATATCTCACAGACACACACACACACACACACACACACACACACACACACACACACATATTCTACCAGAAGTCCCTGAGGGCAAGAAGATTTTCTTATTTATCCCTAGGTTGGCTCTGGGTAGGAGCTCAGTAAATTGCTATTGTGGGGATACAGGAGGTAAAAAGGAAATCAAGCCCTACTGATCCCTCCTACTTATGCTCCTCAAAGGATAGAAGGTTCCCACTGTCCTCCATCATCCATCTCAACTACCTTCTATGATACGCCTGTTCCATTTCACTCTGGCTCCCACCAGTGTCTTGGTCACAAACTGAAGACAGCAGGGAACACCTGACCCGTCGGTGGAAGTCAGGCACTCCCAAGAGTGTGTTATGACTCAGGCAGACACATTATAACGGTGAGGGGGAAAAGTCTCCGAAGGAACATCTGAAGGAAATAAGAGGGAATTTGAGTTCAGGATGCTTCTCCCAGGGACTGTCTGGCCATGGGGTACAGCCAAGAGTGCAGCCCGCTGAAGAATGGACCAGGGCAAAAGCAGACATCTCTACTGCTCTAATGGCTGCCAGGACAGCAAATTTGGAACCAAATGTTCCAGCCCAAATGGACCAGCAAGCACTTTTTCCCTTTTGTTGGTTAATAAAAATGTAAGAAAAAAAATGATCTCAACATCCACTCATCACAGAAGACTAACTTTAGGACTTCTTTTAATCTAAAAGATGTTTGAAACGTCTGATATTTGAGAGAAACGGAGCAAACTGACTTCAGTGAAGAACTTACAAAGACACATTAGCAGAATACTAATGGGCTGAACTGAGGCTAAGCAGATGCAGACTTCTGATGTCTTGCCTGTCTTTTTCACCTTCAAACTCCAAATCCCTGCATCAAAGCACATGTTATCTAATTTCCCCTTGGACATTTCCAGAGGCTTTCATTTAATTGTATTCACTGTGCAGACACTGCTTTGCAACTGCATCTCCAGGGAGAACAGTGCCAGACAGAGAGCAAGTCGTGAGCTGAAAGGAGCAGACAGCCTTTAACTCCGGGGCATTTCTAACCATCCTCAGTGGTGCCAGTGAAGAACCGGGCTCAGTGTGTCAACTGTTTACGGACTGTCCCCTTCTCTCTTTTCCTTGCACCCATAACCCTCCATGCCCGTCCCAGGCAGCATGGACCAGTCAATCTTCTGGCCACTAGGTGGCAGGCGGGGTTCTCTGGGCAGCACCAGGGGAGCGAGGGTTTCAGAGAGCTTGTGCTGTTAACAATGCAGACCACACTGTGGACTTACATAGACAGCTTGATGCGAGCAGCTGGAGGCAAACTTTTGTAGAAAGCAGTGCGAACAGTAGATGTGTTGATTCCCAGATGTACTGACTGAAGAAAATTCCTAACACGAACCTGTTGTGGTTTTCTCATCATCATTGATAACACATTTCCATACCTATAAAAATGGTGTGACATATAAAAACTGGGGGGGGGGGGGGAAATCAGCATCACTTCCTAGAATAGTGATGCTAGATTTTAAAAACATACATATTGTTATATGCTGTAGAGGAGCCTTGCTTAAATATTTTCCTGCCACACACTCTGCCACCAGAAATTGCCTTTTGAATTCAATTGATTAGGATTCCAGAGTTTATTCTTCAGGAATCAAACCAACTTCTATCAAGATCTTTAATTTATTGGGGATACCAGTGCCCATGCATACTATGTATTTAATCCAATTCATGTCTTTTTCTTTTTTTTAACTCCAGTATAATTAACATAGAGTTTCTGGTGTACAATATAGTGATTCAGCACTTCCATACATTACCCAGCGCTCATCCTAAATTAATCCGCTTTACCTAGTTCACCCCCCCCCCACCCTCCTCCATTTGGTGACCACCAGTTTGTTCTCTGCACTTCAGAGTTTGGGGTTTTTTGTTTGCTCGTCTCTCTCTCTCTCTCTCTCTCTCTCTCTCTCTCTCTTTTTTTTCTATGTTCACTTGTTTTGTTTCTTAAATTGTACATGTGAATGAAATCATATAGTTGTCTTTCTCTGACTTATTTCACTTAGCATTATGCCTTCTAGATCTATCCATGTTGTTGCAAATGGCAAGATTTCTTTCTTCCTTAATGACTGAGTAATATACCATTTTGTGTGTGTATACGTATGTGTGTCTGTGTCTGTGTGTGTATGTGCATGTATCTCACCTCTTCCTTATCCATTCATCTATCCATGGATAGATGGGCTGCCTCCTTATCTTGGCTATTGTAATAACCCTGCAATAAATATTGAGGTGCATATACATTTTTGATCCAGTGTTTTTGTATTCTTTGGGTAAATACTCAGTAGTAGAATTACTGGATTATAGGGTAGTTCTATTTTTAATGTTTGAGAAACCTCCATACTGTTTTCCACAGTGGCTGCACCAGTTTGTCCACAGTGGCTGCACCAGTTTGCATTCCCACCAACAGCGTGTGAGGGTTCCTTTTTCTCCATATCTGCCCAATACTTGTACTTTCTTATGTCATTGATTATAGCCATCCTGACAGGTGTGAGGTGGTATCTCATTGTGGTTTTGATTTGCATTTCCCTGATGATGAGTGGTGTTGAGCATCTTTTCATGCGTTTGTTGGCCATCTGTATGTCATTTTTGGGGAAATGTCTGTCCATAGCTTCTGGCAATTTTTAATTGGATTATTTGAGGTTTTTTTATGTTGAGTTGTATAAATTCTTTATATATTTTGATTAGTAACCCCTTATTGTATATGTCCTTTACAAACATCTCCCATTCAGTAAGTTGTCTTTTTTTCTGTTAGAACACTACATTTCTTACATGATCCTGCTTGGAAGACTTCTCATGCCCATTATACCAATGAAGACACCAAAGTTTAGAAAGATGAAGACACTTGCCCAAAGTGGTGAGTGGCTCAACCAGGGTTTGAATACCAGTGTTGCAGTTAAGAACTTTAGCCGTAAATGTCAGGCTTTCTCAAAAGCTTGACCTTCTGACTGAGAAGTCAATCTTCCCTGAGTCATCCCATTTCCAGAGGGCACCAAAGCATGATGAAGAAGCAGATAACCTTTTACTTCAGTAAAACCTAACGAGTCAGAGTCTGCAGCATTTTGTCGTGGAGCACGCAGTGCAAGTAAGACGAGGCTACAGACTGGCAGTGGGACGCAGATGAGAAAGGATGCCAAGTATGGGGTCAGGCAGTCACCATTGCTAGATTTAAAATCAAGCTTTTTAGCCCTCCAGCCCAAAGTGTAAACAGGTGGAAACCAGAGAAGAGAAGGTGGAGTGTAGGAAGTGGATGAGGGATGACCAGAATGATGAAGCTGATGCTAAAATCTAACCATTACCAGCATTTATAATTTGGCGGGTGCTATTATCAGTGCCTCAGAAACTTTCGTCAAATCCTAAGACAACCCCATGAAGCAGGTAACATTAGTAGCCTCGCTTTATAAACGAGAGAATTGAGGCACAAGGAGGGAAAGCAAATTGCCTAAGGATAGATATCTAGAAAGAGTTGGACCTTCAATTCTAATCCCAGAGTTGGCTTTAGACCTTAACTACCAGAAATTATAAACGCTAATACTATATTTGAAAGGGTAGTGAAGAGCTTGTAGGTATCAATGAAAGGTCAGGATTGAAAAAAGTGATTTGTAAAAAGTGTCGTCTTCCCTGTATTTTGATTTAGGTTGGATACCTTCCCGTTTAAACCCCTTTAACAAATGAAATGATAACCATTGCCCCATTTTCTTTTGTTAACTCTCTCCCTTAGTACTTTCTCTTACTGTGAGACTTCAAGCCACTGTCTAGAGTACTCTGCTGAGTTGCGAACTAGTTAAGGTCCTAAGTCAACCCGGTTTGGTCATCAAAGCAAGTATGCACAAAAACCCATTTCAGGGTTGGTTTTTTTTTTTTTTTTTTTTTTTTTTTTTTTTTTTTTTTTTTGGCTGAAATAGCCACATAATGCAGACAGCACTTACTTGAACTAAATTAATGCAAGGAATAGGATATATTTCTTAAAAGAAGCAGCAGACTAAGAACATGGTTACAGTTTTACCAGTTACAATTTTTTAATGTTTTTATTTTTATTTCCTTTCTTCAAATAAAGACTGCTTCTAAATTTAGTCATTTAAAACTATGTGTGATGGTGGAATATATCTTTTTAAAAAGTCCTCAGCTTGGAGCACCTGGGTGGTTCAGTCGGTTAAGCGTTTGACTCTTGATTTGGGCTCAGGTCACCATCTCAGAGTCCCGAGACCAAGCCCTGTGTGGGGCTCTGCGCTCAGAATCTGCTTGAGATTCTCTCTCTCCCTCATCCCCTACCTCCCCCCACCCCGGCTCATGCTCGCTCTCTGTCTAAAATAAACAAAATCTGTAAAATAAAAATAAAAGTGGTCAGGAACGGTTGAAATTCACCAGATATTTCTCAAGCACTTATTGCATGCAAACATTTAAGTCAATTTTTAGAATTCAGTGTTTTTGACGTCCTGGATAATTATAATGTATACGACAGGACATGAGAGGAAAATATTATTTTGACCAGGAAATTGAATAATAACCTCATCATCCCTTATCTAAACATTCTCATTGCAGGCTCTTCTTCTTTTTACACTTCCTCTCTGGATAAAGGTCACACCTTCAACCTTGCTGCCCAAACCTGTGTCAATCTCGACTCTTCACTTTCCTTGACGCTTCACATCCAATCAGTCACATTCTCTACTGACATTACCTTATCTCTTGCATTCTCACTGATATCGCCATGGATCTGAATCCCATAACCTACTGTCTGAACGACTAACAGAAGGTCCTAAATCTCTATTATTGATATGCCAATCTGTCCCAACAGCTGCCAGAGCCATCTTCCTAAACCACAAATTTGATCATGTTACCCAACCTTCAAATTGTAGGTCTTTAAGCCATAAAATATAAAGATCTAAAACTCTATTACATAGCTCACTAAGCCCTTAAAGACCTGGCCCTTCAAGACTTGACCTTCTCAACCTCAGGGCCAGCCACCAGTCTACTCCACCAATCCCCAAAGGTCCCCTCCACCAGCGCTCCTCCAACCACATACTACATATCCTGCCCACTATGATGTCCCCTCCACCAGTGCTGAAAGGCTTCAGCTATTTCTTTGGTTGGTATGCTCCTGCCTGTGTATATTCTATTCTTTTTGCCTCTACTAATACCTGTGATTATCTTCCTTCTACCTAAAAAATACCTTCTTACCCTCCAATCCCTAACCCAAATATTATACCTCTTTTATAAATTGCATTACCATTGGACTTGCTGGGTCCCTTCATGTAGAACCCCTGAAATTGTGTTTTATTTATTTGCTTTTCTCACTGATAGACTGTAAGTTTCCTGTATGCATTGCTTTCTAGGTCTTCATCATCAATAACTAACACAGTGACGGTTTTAAAAGGTTCTCTAGGGAGGCGCCTGGGTGGCTCAGTTGTTAAGCATTTATTTGCCTTCGACTCAGGTTATGATCCCAGGGTCCTGGAATCGAGCCCCATGTCTGGCTCCCTGCTCAGTGGGAAGCTTGCTTCTCCTCTCCCACTCCCACATGTTCTCTCTCTCTCTCTTTCCCTCTCTCTCTGTGTCAAATAAATAAATAAATGAATCTTGAAAAAAATTAAAATAGAAATAAATAAAAGGTTCTCTAAGGGTGCCTGGGTGGCTCAGTCAGTTCAGCATCTGCCTTTGGCTCAGGTCGTGATCCCAGGGTCCTGGGATCCAGCCCTGCATCAGACTTTCTCCTCAGCAGGGAATTTGCTTCTCCCTCTCCCTCTGTGTTCTCTCTCTCTCTTTCTCCCAAACTAAATATATATATATATATATATATATATATATATATATATATTCTCTGATAAATATGTGAGTGACCAACAAAGATTCACTTTTCTAGCCTCTGGTGAAGATCTGCTTCCTCACCTAATGGTGAATCAGCAATCAATAGTAGTTTATCTTCCAAGAGAATAAGTCAACTTGTCAAGTCCTGTTCTACCACTGCCTGATAATATACCATTTAAATATATTTGCTATATTTAACAGAGATTAAATATATTTCTGTTATATTTGACAGAAATTAAATATATCATCGGGTAGGTAGAGGTAAATTAAGAAGATTTAGATCTGGTGGGTTGTACGAATGATATGATTCAGGTATTTAATTTGGGGGAAGAGAAACGCTTTGAAATGATTAATTAAATGGTTTGGCTCTGCAATAATTAAAGTATATTTGTGGAACTATAAAAGACTATGTCTGGATGATTTTGATGAATTGCATCTAAAACATTCCCTTTGTATAATGAATTGATATTCTTGAATGCTGTGATTACAGTGAATTTTAGTTTGCAAGTGACATTAGTGATTTCATTTGTTACTACTTGAATTTGATAAAAATATTGATATAAATTGGGTGGTAGGGCAAATTAAGCATTTTTTTAAAATTTTGCTTCTAGAAATGTTCATTTGTAGTAGCCTTGTTTATAAGTGAGCTAGCTACCATATCTGGGGTATACAAGTCATATCTCTTTCAGAACATAACATTTCATACCAAAAGAAAGTACACCTTCGGCATAATTCTGTGAGTTAATGATTCTTCCTCTTTTCTCAAACTCCATTCCCTTGGTAAAGATGGAATTGTTGAGGAAGAAATAACCAGTGGGAAGATAAGAATATCCTTTTCTCTAGCTTCTTGGCTAAAATAGTTTTTCCACCTTTTTTGAGTCATTTGTCCACTGACTACTCTAGCACTCCTCCCAATGTCCCCTAACACATACACACACATGAAGAAAATGAATGTTTTTTGAGCTCCTTCAGTGTGCTCTGAACTATTACATGCCATTCAATTTGTACAACAGCCTTGAAAAGTAAAGATACACTAATTTTTATAGCTGTAGAAATGAAGACTCAGAGAGATGGAATCATTTTTCCAAGATCGTACACTTAGCTTATGATTGAGCTGACTGAAACCCATGAAACCCATGACTGCCAGGCTACTCTCCATGCTCTTTGTACTCTGCCTTATTATATTCTCCATTACTCTTGAGCTGAAAAAAAATTCCTGTTGGTCTCAAAAGGGGGGATCGGTTATCAATTTCAACTCTCAATGATCTACTAAAAAAATGCACAGAGGAGGTGGCACTGAAAAGAAAGCTAAGTGGACATGTTTGAGTTGCTCATTAGGGGAAGACATTCCAGTAAGAGGTAACAACAGGCACAAAGTTACCAAGTTTAGGGCTACGTGGGGCCACTTCCTGACCTTAGTTGTCTCTCTAAGATCAGTCCATGGTCCTTGGCTCCTTTTTCCTTGTGTTCTTTTCTTTGGAAAACCCAACCATCATTGCACTTTCAATTCTCAAGTATTCTTCCTTAAGTTCTAGTTGTTAGTCTTCACATGGCAACTGGATAGTACCATCTTCATAACCAACATCATCTCAACCTCAGCATGTCCAAAACTCACTCTTTTATATAAAATAAATTCTTCTGCAATAGTTTCACTATTTCTGTCTTTCTGTTAAATGTAACAAATGCCACTTTCCAGTCTCAAAATGGTAGCCATGCTTAATTTGTCCTTGTCCTCAACTTAAACATATTTAATCAGATATTAGATGCTTTTGAGACATTATAAGCTATTTTTTTTAAGATTTTATTTATTTATTTGACAGAGAGAGATCACAAGTAGGCAGAGAGGCAGGCAGAGAGAGAGGAGGAAGCAGGCTCCCTGCTGAGCAGAGAGCCTGATGCGGTACTCGATCCCAGGACCCTGAGGATCATGACCTGAGCTGAAGACAGCAGCTTAACCCACTGAGCCACCCAGGCGCCCCCATTATAAGCTATTTTTTAAATATTTTCAAACTAATACATAATACATCTTATATAATCACCCCATTGAAGATCAAGTCCAAGTTATATGAGTTATTATGATGACTCGGAAATTATTAACTGAGTACATCTGGCAAGTATTAATTGAGAATGTACTGTGTACCAGGAACTGCTCTAAGCTTTGAGGTTAAATGTGAAACAAAACAAAATTTCAATCCCCACAGAATTTCAATTATATTTGGAGAGAATGATAACAAAAAGTAAATAAATACATAGCATAGTTCCAGATGCTAAAAAAATACATCCTATAATTCCAGGTAGGTATAATTTCTTTAAAGAAAAGTGAGAAAAGGTGAGAGACTACAGTGAGCTTTGGCAAGTTATTTTAGATATTTTTAGATACGGTGTCATGAACAGCCTCTCAATCAATTGAACAGAGAGCACAATGAAGTGAGAAAATAAGACACATAAAGGTCTGGGGGGTGAAGGCTAAGTGTTCCAGGCAGAGGGTACAGCAGGTAGAAAGATCTTGAGGCAGGAACAAGACTGTCATTGTGTCCATTGTGGTTGGAGTAAAATAAAAAGTGGGGAGAACAGTAAGAGAAATTGTGAACTGGCACTTGAGGATCAGACTAGGTGAAGTACAGATGTTTTTTTGTCCTGAATGTGATGGAGAATTTTAGAAGTTTCAAGAAGTTACATGATGAGACTAATATGTTAAACAGACCCGTCTGGTTTCTAGAGACAGAATAGAATATAGAGTGGAAAGAAGAGACGAAAGAAATCAGACATTCACTGAGACAGGCTCGCTGAGAGACTGTGATGGTATCAAGTGGAAAGTCTAACAATAGAGGACTCAATCATTAAGTTGTTTATAAAGGAAAGAGAAAAATTAAACATGAGCTCCAGGTTTTTGATCTGTGTAAATGGGGTGATTGAGAGTGTTGTAATTCAGACTTGGGGAAGAGAGTTTTGAAGGTTAAAATCAAGTATTCAGTTTTGGACACATTAATACTAAGCTTAGAGAAGTCCAGGCTGGAAATTAAAATAAAAGCTCTGTGGGGGAGCCATCCACATGTGATATAAGAGGATGAAATGAGGGCATCAGGGTGACTCCGTCGCTTGACTATCTGCCTTTGGCTTGGGTCATGATGCCAGGGTCCTGAGACTGAGCCCCGTGTTGGGTTCCTGCTCAGCAGCGAGTCCGCTTCTCCCTCTGCCTCTGCCTCACTCTCGTCTCTCTCTCCATCTCTCTTTGTCTCTCATGAATATGTAAAAATCTTAAAAAAAAAAAAAAAAGAATGAACTGAAAGAAATTTGGAACCAGAGATGATCCCAAGTTAAAGGAGAGAAAGTGTGAAGAAAACACGAGTTTAGTTTTGGAATTATTAAATTCAAGATTCCCAAGAGAACATCTAAGTGAACAAGTCCAAGAAGCTGCTGGAAAAACTGGCCTGAAAATCAGGAGAGTTTAGTGTTTGAAGTACAATGTGGGAGAACCAAGGGCAAAACCAGAAATTAGATAAGGAAAGGGAGTCTGCAGACCAAAGAATTCCAGAAGAATAGACCAAGTACCCCTGACCCCCAGATGCAAGTGGTGACACGAAAGGAAAAAGAGCAATTCATAAACGAAGAAGTCGTCAACGGCGCCAGCAAAGTCAAACTAGGTAGAGGTAAGGGTCATCCTAACTGGATGTGGCAACCAGATGTTACTTTGGGCTTTGACAAAAAGCAATGGAATCCCCAGATGCTTTGAGGAAGTTCTTTGTCCCCAGAGGCCAAGGCAAAGACAGAAATCATTGTTCATTCATCAGATCGAACACTTCCATTAGTCGGCTACTGGATTCCATAGAATACATGTTGATGCGATATGTAAACTACTGTGACACAAGTGGGATACCCATAACTGAGGACCCTGTTGGTACCAACGAACGGAGACCCCACGGCAGCGCTCTCCAAACCTCCACTTGTGATGTTTCTCTTCTTGACATCCTCCTTGCTTAACGAAGCTCAAGTACCAAACTGATTACACTATAGAGCCACAAACTTACAAGATGGGGATGAGAAGAGCAGGCAAGGGAGCCCTGGGAGCTGGCAGCCCCGCCCTGAGCATGGCCATCCCACCCAAAGACGGTGCTGCCAAATGCAGATAGAACCCGGTCCCGAAAAGTGTGAGATGAACAAGGCCCCCTAGAGGGCAGCAGAGCCCCACAGGAAGGGGGACAAATACCGGAACGGGGTCATGGGTGTTTCACTAGAGGAGACACAGGGGGGCAATGCACGCTTTTACAGAGAATGGGATCCAAATAAACTTAATAAATTGAAGCCAGTAGAGGCAGGAGGCTCTAAATTGTATACCAGACAGCAAAAACAAGTTGGCTGGAACGAGTTGGGCGGAAGTCAGTCACAGGAAAGCAAGGTTCTCTGCTCAGTGCATGTTTATCATCCCGACTGTAGTAATAAACAGCTAGCGTTTGCTGAGAGCCTATGATTCGTCACGTGGTCTGCTGTGAGCTGGATGGTATTTTAGGCACTGGAGGTAATCAAGATGAATATAATACTGTCCTTTCCCTGGACAATGCCTCTCCTCAAAGTGGAGCCAGAGATGTGAACAGATAATGTCAGTAGAGAACTGTATAGGTGCTTCAGGTCTTTGTCGGGGGCACAGGAAAGGACGCAGTTATCTAAGAGCAGACAGCAAAGGCCTTGAAAGACAACACGATACCATGGGTCCTGGTTGTAGTGTTGTTTATCTTTTGCTTCCTTGTGATTTCTCTACATCTTCCCTGAAATCATCTTTTTTTTTTCTTTTTTTCTCATTTGTTCTTTCCACCAGCACATTTCTTTCATTAAACCCTGCCAGGTTCTAGACACCATCATGGGCACAGGATACAGATGTGGCTCGGACATGGAGCTAACAGGCAGAGCAATGGTCTTGCCCCCATTGGTTTTCCTCTTCCTCCCCTTCAATTCACCCTCTTTCCGGGGATGGAGGGAGCTTAAGCCCTCCATTTTGACAGGTCCTGTGTGAGAAGAAAGGAAATGAAAAAATATCATGGGGCACCTGGGTGGCGCAGTTGCTTAAGAATCTAACTCTGGGGGCGCCTGGGTGGCTCAGTGGATTAAGCCGCTGCCTTCGACTCAGGTCATGATCTCAGGGTCCTGGGATCGAGTCCCGTATCGGGCTCTCTGCTCAGCAGGGAGCCTGCTTCCCTCTCTCTCTCTCTCTCTGGCTGCCTCTCTGTCTACTTGTGATTTCTCTCTGTCAAATAAATAAATAAATAAATAAATAAATAAAAAGAATCTAACTCTGGATTTTGGCTCAGGTCATGACCTCAAGTGTCCTAAGATAGGACTCTGCCCTCACTGGGAAGTCTGCTGGAGATGATCTCTCTCCCTCTGTCCCTCCCGCAGCTCACTCACGTGCATGCATACACTATCTCAAATTTTAAAAATAAATAAATAAATAAAAAGGAAAATAAAATAACATCATGTCTTTTTACTTATGCACACAATAGCGCACAACTGCACAATGTGCCTCCCAGTCCAGGTTAAATTAGAACCCATCACGAGATTTACCATTTTAGTTCTATGTTCAGTCAGTCTTGTCCACATGTGGTATTGTTATCTTCACCCTGGATTTAGGGTTCTCTGTTTACAGTGTCCATGTTTGTCATACCCATTAGATTACAAGCTCTTTGAGGTCAGAGGCTGTGAAATGCATTTTCTTACTGTCAGCTACAGAACTAAGCACTATGCTAAGCATCTAGAAGACACACAATATGTGTCTGAGGATATTATTTATAAGCAGGACCTATGGAATTCCAACATCAATACTCATCAGCCATGTGAACACTGGTTCTCTCTTTTTTTTAAATTAACACATGATGTATTATTTGCTTCAGGGGTACAGGTCTGTGATGCATCAGTCTTACACAATTCACAGTGCTCACTGTAGCACACACCCTCCCCAGTGTCCATGCCCCAGCCACCCTCTCCCTTCCACCTCCCTCCCCTCCCTCCAGTAACCCTCAGTTTGTTTCCTGAGACTAAGAAGACTCTTATGGCTTGTCTCCCTCCTGGGTCCCATCTTGTTTCATTTTGAATAAAGTCATCACCACCCCTCCCCCGGGATGTAAGGATGCTTGAGACAATATATAAAAACTCCTAATACAGGGCCTGGAACTTGTATTTATTCCCTTTCCTCTTCCTATTCTTTGGCTTCTCTTTGATTTTTTTAAATGTGTTTTCTTTTCCCTTTCATCATCCCTTTATTAATTTTAGTTCTGGTGTTCTAGAGTACAAGCTTTAGAGTTCAACAGCTCAGATATGTGCCTGGCTTTGCCCCCTCTTACTGTGTGACTTTCAGCAAGTTACTCAACCATTCTGTGGCTCAGTTTCTTTATCTGTAAAATGAGGATGATAATAGTACCTATCTCATAATGTCTTTGTGAAATCAAATACTAAAATCCTCATGCAAAACATCAACACTATGAGTTAAGTAGCATTGCTCCCATTATTCAAAGAGAAAATATAAGAAAAGTTATATGTTACTCAAAATCATACAGCTAGTGGTATTGCTAGGAATCAAACTCATGTTGACCAGTTCCCAAGCCAGTACACTTAATTACCTCGACTGACTGCCTATCTCAAACAAACTAAAACCCAACATGTTTAGAAAAATTTGGAGGCCTATTGTATATTTAGCTCTATGCGTGTGTTTGTATATGGTTATTTAGAGATGTGTGTGCAATTGTGTGTATGTATGTGTGTGTGGTCATATATGTGTTTGTATGTATATATGTAGTATATATGACACTATGTAAATTCATACATTCATTGATCACACTCTGCCATGATAAACTCATACACTTCTAGATCACCATGCAAATACCAGTTGAGTACTTGGTGTATAATGAGTACTTAAGACACAAGTACCTAAGACAAGACTTCGTAGCATCATTTTTATGAAATGTTTCTTCGGGTGTCTCCCATTATGAAATTAAGACAATCTCACTTTCAATTTATTGTGACACACATTGAACAATGTGGAATCTGATCAGAAATGGAAAAATTAGTTTATCCATCTGTTGTAGTTGTATGTGATTATAATAAACGATATTATCTTAAAACCAGGAGAAGCAGAATCGCCTTTATTAAAATGATACTATTAAAACAATGAAACGAAGACGTTAAGGGAGGTAGAAAGGAAGTAGAAAGGTCCAAGACTTGTGATTTCAGTACATTCTGTCCAGTGTACTAGAGTAGAGGGGATTTTTGTGAAGCTCACGTGAGTCAGAGCACAAGTCCGCAAACTCAGACTTGCCGCGGCTGCGCCCCTCGCTCTGGGAGTTGTCCCCAGTCTCAGACAGCTGTCACAGTCACGTGAAGCATGACCTGCCTGCACTCCTCAGCCCCTCACATGCACACAGGGACCAGGAACACCGCAACCTCCCTCTGCCACCCCTACCTCCTCTTGGTGCTGTCAAAATCAAGTGATTTTTAAACTCTAGAGGAAGGGGAACTAAGACTTTTGGCCATACATGGAAACACTTTTTATTTATCCCTCAGTAGTCAAGAGACAAAGAAAGAAAGAAAAGGAAGAGTTTTGTGTGTGGCAGTGGGGCTGGAACTGTGAAGGTGAAAGAAGAGGACAGAGGAAGAAAGGAGGGTGGCCAACAGAGCAAGTCTGTTGCTATCAGGATCGGTGAATGACCATGACCCTGTGTGTATACAACAGAAAGGGAAACGCAGGTGAGATGGAGCTAGGTTTGCATAAACAGTACCGCCTCACTGTTCTTGCTTTTACCATTTCTGCAGCTGCAATCATACAAAAAAGCCTCCACTGAGTGGCTGCCCTATGCCAGGCCCTGTACTAGGTGCATGCAAAAGGAACACGCGTGCCCTTGCTCCTGTGAAGTTTACACTTTAGTGAGAGACATAATGAGCTCGTAGGCAAACTGATACCTAATTAGAATCGGAAATAAGTGTTCTGAAGGAAGAGAACAGGAGGGTTACCAAAGACCCACAGGAGAGAAAGGTTAAGATAAAGAAAAGAAAGTCTTCTGTCTGCATTCCATTCTCAAATCCAGCCTATATTCCCGCAGCCTGAGTTAGGGCATGTGGGAGCACCCAGGTCCTGAGAACAAGGTCTGGACGATGAGAAAAATCACAGCTCTGTTTACCCAAGAGATGTAATGGGGATCACCTCCTGTCCCATAGGAGGACCCATGTCTTCCTAAGTATTACGGGGCACATAGAGAAAACAGGACAAAATATTTTGATTTTGTCTGGTTATGGATGTTATTAGAAGCGGAAAAAAAAAAAGTGACAGATATAAAAGTACCACTAATATACACCTGTTAAGATTAAGGATTTTCTATAAACTCCTTCACCTGATCACCAACATGCCTGTTTGGTGGGGTGGGGCAATTATAACTCGGAGAGTATTAGCATGTCCACTAACACAATGCAGCTGGTTTATGGTTTCCTTAAGGGAGAGGAGGAAGGCAAACTCTGGGAAGCAGTAGATTCAAGTTTAGTTTTTTGGGTTTGGGGTTTTCTTTCTAAGATTTACTTATTTATTTTACTTCTAATTTTTTCAAAAATGTTATTTATTTGAGAGAGAGCATGAGTAGAAGGAGGTACAGAGGGAGACGGGCTCCCTACCAGGACCCTGAGATCATGACCTGAGCCAAAGGCTCAACCAACTGAGCCACCAAAGTGTTCCTGATTTATTTTTTTGTTTTAGAGAGAGCGCACAAGCCAGCAAGCAGGTGGGGAGGGAGGGGCAGAGGGAGAGAATTTCAAGCAGACTCCCTGCTGAGCATAGGCCCCCCCCATGGGGGGCTCCATCTCACAACAAATGAGATCACAACCTGAGTTGAAACGGAGAGTCGGACACTTAACCTACTGAGCCACCCAGGCACCCCAGTAGATTTAAGTTTTTTGAGACTTAAGATCATACAATTTTGGGAAGGGACTCTATTTAAGAAAAAGATAACAAAATGTGAATACAAAAATAGTAACAGGGCCTTGCAAGGGACTGTTGTGAGGGCCCCTGTGTCTAACTCACTTTCAGAGCAAATCTGCTTCTACCGAGAAGCACTGAGGTTTGGGCTCCAACGGACCCCGGGCTGAGAAAATTAAGTTACTAAGTGCAGGTTGTAACCGAGATCAGTACAGGATGGGGAAAAGGGAGTAGGCTCCCTGCCCACTAGCATGAAAAGGGTCCAAAGAAGAGCAGAGGCAGGGGCTTAAGCCAGGAGATCAGAAAAAAACATAAAAGGGTTCAAAAAATAGTGCAGTTGCCGGTGTGTCTGGTATATTCCCAGTGCTCAGTAAATACTGGCTCTTGTCATTAACCAGCTTGTCTGGTTCCAAAGCTTTTCCAGCTGTTTATGCACAAAAAATGTTAGGAAAAATTCCTGTTGGAAAACAACTCATCAGTTTTCAGGAAGAATAAATTATTTTGTCTGAAAATCCCTCCGTCCTAAGAGAGAAGCCAGCAACTTTTAATTAATGCTTTGTCACGACAATTCTTTAGGCTCATCCTGTTCTCTTCTGAAGATCCTCCCTCTGGTCAGTCAATGCTGTGCTCCTCCCTGAAAAGTTTTCCCCGTTGAGGAGGTTGTGTAAGCTTGTAAAGCACCTTAGAATTCATTTTAAAAGCTGTATCTTCCTGGGTTTCTATTGTGAAACAAATAGCATCAAAAAAAAAAAAAAAAAAGGCATGGCAAAAGGCAATGACTTCACATGATTCATATCTGAAAACAAGTTCTCATCATAAGTGGGATTAAAATACATCCTTGGGGAATTTTCTGGAAGCCAAATGAAAGGCCTTACTCAATACAAAATTTAACACATTTCCATAATATTGCTATGCTATAATTTATTAAACCATTCTCCAGCGGTTTGTTCTTGTTTTGCTTAGTTTCTGCTATTTTTCTATAACACTGAAAGGGAAAATCTTTGTACAAAAGCCTTTGAGCTTCTGTTGAATTATTGCCTTAGAATAAATTCCTATGAATAGAGTTACTGGGCCAATACAGCTGATTCTTTACATTTTAATTGCTTATTTGCATTGCTTCCCCACCTATCAACTTCCACCTTCTTTTTATTTTATAGAGGACAGAGCAGCATGTTCCCTGGCAGCTTCTCAAATACTTTCCCAACTTACGTTCATCTCTGACATTGTTTTCTCAGGCTATTAATCATGCTTATTTCTTTGTGCTTAATCTGACATCTCCGAGTGAATCAGCTTGACATTGCAAGTCTGGACAAAAGCTGTTTTTTTCTGGGTACGGGGGCCACCAGATCTGTGGGAGCAAGTAGTAAACCATTTGACTATATTTACTTGCATACAGACACACAGGGGGCAAAGGATGAGACTGAAGCAGGGAATCACTTTGTAACCATGAACCAGATTTGGCCTTCCTCTCCCCCTCTACAGTGAAGATCTGTAAGGACTTCCCTTCTGTCTTCCCCTAGAATTCTCCCTTTAGCAATCCGACTTGAAAGACTGACTTGAGATTTCTTTGGTTCTCTTTGTAACATTTTAGAGTTGTTGAAAAAGTCCACCCCCTCATCCTGCGTGTCTTCTGATACTGTGCAATATCCCCTACATCATCAGTGACCGACAGGTGTTCTCAGCAGTGCCTCTTTGACCTTCAGATTTTTGTGTATTCTCTTGTCGGTGAACTCTAGTCAGAGGAATGGCGATCTGTTTCCATGTTAGCAAGCGGCCCGGAGAGTGATCTGTTCTCCCTGGCCATGGTGTAGTCTGAAGCCCAGCTGTATTAAGTGGACACTATTCCCTTCATGGATGACATTTTTCAGTCCCTCAAATAAATGAGTTATTAGATTATTTAGAAAAGGTTTGATTTTTTTTTTTTTTCCCCAGAGTAAAATGACATTAAGAAGTGAGGTATTCAGGGACGCCTGGGTAGCTCAGTTGGTTAAGCAGCTGCCTTCGGCTCAGGTCATGATCCCAGCGTCCTGGGATCGAGTCCCACATCGGGCTCCTTGCTCCGCAGGGAGCCTGCTTCTCCCTCTGCCTTCCACTCTGTCTGCCTGTGCTCTCTCTCACTCTCTCTCTCTCTTACAAATAAATAAATAAAATCTTAAAAAAAAAAAAAGAAGTGAGGTGTTCAAAAAAAAAAAAAAATCATGATGTTTGGAGGTAGAACATGTGGCTTCTAGCCCTGTTTCTGTGGCCACTATGGAGACTTGGCCAGGCTGTAAAGTGTTCTGAGCCACAGGTTCTCCTAAAGGATGAGGATAATAATTACTTTGTTTGTTGAGAATCACATGGCACAGGGAAAGTTGTCTCCAATATTGGAAATGCTCTTCACATGTATATCAGTTTTCTCCTTACTTTATCACTGTCAGCATCCAAAATTAGGATAATCTTAAAAGCGACATGGCCATAAATCTGGAAAATAAAATGCAGTGGGTTGCACTCTGCCTCATACATTTTAAAATCAGAAACTGTGTTTTTGGATGATCATGAAGGATGTAACCCAGGGGTAGGTATCTGATCTGAGCTGTGTCTGGAGTCCAAAAGCTGACGCTAGGCTGGTATTTGAGGAGTCAGCATGGGAACAGAGTTGAATATTCTTAGACTTTTTAAATATACATTACAAAAGTCTGTATTGGGATGGAGCGGAGAGGTTAGGAAGGCCCATACTGGGACAGAGGGAAAGGGAAAAACAGTGACTGAAAAGTAAAGGCAAAAACATTCTGTCCAAAGCCAGGAAGGCAAAGGGAAAACTAGGAAGTAAAATCTGGCCCCAAACTCACACATGATGGCATCTGGAAGAGAATTTCAAAATCATTAGCGAGCCAGGGCCACCTTTACACGGCTCTAGAACTGGACTAGGTAGAGACGAGCACAGAGACACACCTTTGTATTCTTCATTTCATTTTTCTTGATACTTTCTTAGTCTAGTGACAGGAAAGGTGATTGAGAAAAATCTTTGGCAAATCCATGCAGACTGAGGCTGATTCTGCAAACATATAACCAAAAGCTTTATTGAAGCACTTATCAGTACTCTGACTTGTGATAGTTCCCATCAGTTAATCATTCTGACAATGCAACACTAAACCCAGAGTAACTGGTTGCTTTGGTTTCCTGGACCCAGTTCTCGTGCTGTGTGTTGGGGGTGTGGGCACTTCCCACACAAACAAGCAATTCTCTTGACCAGTTGTGTGTCCTGTAATTCAAATCAGTTCTGGCACTTTCAACCTAGAGATGCCACAGGTGAAGAGTTCAGTCCTCCAAGATTGCCCCCCCTTCCGTTACCCCCTCTGATGCCAGTCACAAGCCCAGGCTATCACTTGGGCTTCTGACCAACGAGCTATAGATTGGAGATTCCAACAACCCCCTCCTTGGACTTCTTAGCCAGTCCCAAGTCAGGCTGTTACTTGTATTTCTGACCAGCTGGCTATAAACCAGAAATTCTCGTGATCCCCCTCCTCAGGTTTCAGTAATCTCCTGAGAGACATTTTACTTACCAGATCACAGGTTTCTTGTAGGACATAACTCAGGAGGAGCCAGATGGAAGAAACGCATAGGGCAGCTATGTGGATCTTCTGTACCCTCTCAGGGTGAGCCCCCCTCTTGGCATCTCCATGTGCGCACCAATCCAGAAACTTTCCAAACCCGTCCCTGTGGGGTTTTATGGAGGTTTTATTACAAAGGCATGATTGATTACATCATCAACCACTGGTGGTTGAACTCAGTCTCCAGGACACCTCCCCTCCCCTCCCAGCCGGCAAGGGGGTGGGACTGGTAACCAGCCTCCATCCTTAAGTGCTTTCTGGACTTGGCTTATTAACATAACAAAAGGCACCTTTATGACCCTCAACACTTAGGAAATTCCAAGGGTTTGGGGAACTCTGAGCCTGAACAGTGGAAGTAGACCACATATATCAAAGAAATATATATATTCTCATATATATTTGGTCATCTATATTACTTATATTTGGTCATCTGAATAACCAAATATCTATCTGTCTTTTAAATCACCATATTACATGGATTAGGACTGCAATTAGCAGGGCTTCTAATAACTTAACAGTGGTGTTTTACCATGGGTATAATAGCCAATTGTTTAGGTGTTCTCTAAATGTGGGTTACTGAAAAAATAACCATTTGTTTTACCCAGTCAGTCTCCCTCTTTTTCTTCCTATACAAAATCTAACTCTGTGAAGATTCTTATACTTTTCTATATACAATAGTATATATAAAAAGGAGCAATATTTAAAAGACAAATGATCAGTTAAGACTAAAGCATTTGTTAGTAACTTGCTTCTTTAGGATCTTCATAAATACACACACATACACACACGAAGAGAATTTATAAATATCCAGACCTAATGCTGTAAATAAACAACCTTAGAAATTCGCAGACTGGGCTGTGACGGAAAAAGTAACAAAAGCAAAGTAAATGCTAGGAGGATTTTGGCATCAGAGAATCTAAAACCTAATTCAAAGTGGCTGACATGATAAGACTCACATAAAAAGAAGTTCTGAGACAAAACAGGCTAATTCCATCTCTCAGAGATATTGTCTAGGACCTACATTCTTCTAATCTTTCATGACACCAATTTTTAGAATGTCGGCTTACCTTCTCTCGTGCCTATAACATGGCTGTAGCATTGTTAAGTACGACATCAGACAATTGTCCATAGCAAAAAGAGACCATGGTTTCCAGTGTTTTCTTTGCCAAGGGTAAAAAACAAACAAAAAAACTGTTCTTAGAAATCTCCTATAGCAGCAATGTCCACAATAGCCAAACTATGGAAAGAACCTAGATGTCCATCAACAGATGAATGGATCAAGAAGATGTGGTATATATACACAATGGAATACTATGCAGCCATCAAAAGAAATGAAATCTTGCCATTTGCAACAACATGGATGGAACTAGAGCGTATCATGCTTAGCGAAATAAGTCAAGCAGAGAAAGACAACTATCATATGATCTCCCTGATATGAGGAAGTGGTGATGCAACATGGAGGCTTAAGTGGGTAGAAGAATAAATGAAACAAGATGGGATTGGGAGGGAGACAAACCATAAGTGACTCTTAATCTCACAAAACAAACTGAGGGTTGCCGGGGGGAGGGGGTTTGGGAGAAGGGGGTGGGATTATGGACATTGGGGAGGGTATGTGATTTGGTGAGTGCTGTGAAGTGTGTAAACCTGGTGATTCACAGACCTGGGGATAAAAATATATGTATATAAAAAATATATGTTTATAAAAAATAAAAATAAAAAAAAAAAAAAAAAAAGAAATCTCCAGAAGACCCTCTCATGATAATTGGCCGAAACTGAGAAACAACACGCACCTTCCTCCCCTCCTTCTCCCCTACACTGTGAACTCTATGAGGCAGGACCTGTGGATTCTATCTCCAGGCCCAAGTACATTGTCTAGAATTAAACACATGCTCAATTAAAGTCTATTGAATAAGGTAATTCAGTCCATCCGCTTGGCTCAATTTAATGAGCCATTTTTTATTCAAATACTAAATATTTTGAACATCTTTTTTAAAAAAGGAAAATTAAGAGGAAGGCCTCTATCCAGGACTAAAAATAATTTTGGTTTTGTTGTACTTTGTTTTATTTCATATTCATTTTGAGACAGCAAAAAAAGAAACTGAGGAGAAAAAAATGATTATTCCAGGGATAAATAAGTCTTTAATACCAAGTTCCTATATCCCTGCCTATTGAACACCAGGGGCATGGAGGAAATGGCATCATCTCAGGTTCCAGTTTTAGAAGGGAAAAAGGAAAGAAACTTTAGCAATCTTGGGTCTAGGGCACCTGGCTGGCTCAGTTGGTTGAGTGACTGCCTTCAGCTCAGGTCGTGATCCTGAAGTCCTGGGATAGAGCCCCGAATCAAGCTCCCTGCTCAGCAGGGAGTCTGCTTCTCCCACTGACCTCTCTCCTCTCATGCTCTCTCTCTCTCATTCTCTCTCTCTCCCCAAAATAAATAAATGAAATCATTAAAAAACAAAAACAAAAAAGAGTCTTGAGCCTTGCATGCTCTACGTTATAACAGTTATTCTTTACTAGTGAGGCTTATGACTTTGGTCAAGTCAGTTAAATTAAGTCTCAGGGTCCTCATCTGGCAAATGAGCAACACTGTCTTTAGTTACCCACAGGCATAAGTTGATGGATTTAAAAAAAGATGATTTCTGTGAAAGCATGTTGGCTCTGAAAATGGTCATTCAGATGTAAAGGCTCGTCTTGATTCACCATGGAGCAGACTAATGTTGGGACTCTTATAACTTATCTTGGACAAATCATCTGGTACCTTCCAGGTGTGGTGAATTGCCAGTTCTGATACAAAAGCTGTTTGAGCTATCCTCCACAATGCAGGCAGCCCAATACTGACTGCTCAGCTTAATGGCATATGAACCTCTTATATCCAAGAAGCCTCTCTTCTCTTTCGGCATCACTACCAATCTCTAATAGAATTTAATGAAAAGAACGATTTGGAAACACACACACACACACACAAAGGAAGGCAGCACATTACAATGACTAAAATTGTGAGTTCTAAACTGGGATTCCCTGTGTTCAAAATCCTTGATCAATCTACTTAATCCTCGCAATCTTCGGTTTCTTTTTCTCAGTAAAATGGATATAATCATAACAGAGCCTCTGCCACGGGTTGTCGCCAGGATTAAATTTAGGTAAAATCCTAACACCATGTCCGGCGCACGGTAAACACTAAATGAATTCTAATTTATTGATATCATTCTTTTCCGTAGAGGTTAGGAACTGCCTTCCTTTTACCATTGACGGTTAAATGTGATGAAATCCTAGATTAATAGGCCATATAGAAGAGCAGATCATGTGTGGTTTAAAAGCATAACCAAATCATGCCCGACGTGATCCACATGCCATCACAAGCATCTAACGCGTGTTACAGGTCAGCCACTGCAGGGAAGAGCAGAAGCCCGCTTTACCATGGGAACGTCCTCTGCAGCCACCGCCCTTCCTCAGCCTGGCCAGTTAAGCACACAATCATATCTTTCTGTTTGCTCCTGTCCTTGTTCATGCTCACCAGGTACAAAGACAGGAGACTGGCCCAGCACAAGTCGGAAATAGAGTGTTTCACCCCCAAAGGGAGTGTGGGGAATGGTGGGAGAGCAACAATGAGCAGGTAAGCAAACCGTGAGTGGCCTGAGGTGGTGTGAACTCAATGTCCGCAAGCTAGAGGAACAGGTGGCTCCCTGGTCTAGGTCATCGCTCCACTGTGTACCCCATGCAGTGTGTCCAACCAGGGCCACCACTGGTTTTCTGTGTGTGTTTGATTTGCAAAACCCATGCCATCCTTATGTGAAGTGATGGGAGCCTCCTGTCCCAGATGCTGCTGTTTCCCAGGGTCATGTGCTTTGCATGTCTGAAGCCTTAGCTCACACTTGGTTCTCCCATGGAGTTTAGCTTATTGGTCAAATGCTTCTGGAGTTTGCAAAGTGGAAGAGATTGGAGGAAATTCACTTTTTGGGACTGACCAATCAGTAAAACAAATGTAAAAGCCTAGGACTAGTTCTGAGGGAAGGACTGTAATGAAGGAAGATTCCAGCCCTGATCCCAGACAAACCTGGGTATTATTCTTTGTTTCAGTATAACATCATCTTACAGCCAAGGGCAAATGCTGTGCCAAACTAGTGAGCTGTAGAGGCAAGAGGCTCTTCATGAACTGAAATCAGGAAAGCTAGTCCTCCTCTAGCTACCATAGCTTTGCAGCTCCTTTTTTTCTCTGTGTCTGGTGGCCAACACCCCCTGTCGCTGCGCTGTGCATGTCCCTTCCTACCAGGCACTCCCAACTGAGCTGTGCCCAGTCAACTGGGTTATTTAGAACTATAAGCATCAACTTAGCTGTGTTGCATGAAGTGAACGTGCTTTATTGCATGGGACCGCGTTTCAAGAAAAGGGCTCTGGAGATAAATACTGTCAAGATTGGCATCAAACAGTTCCAGAATCTCGGAGGAGTCTTGAGCTGGGGAATCACTCACCATGAACTAACTCTCCACTTCTACTTTGTTGTGGCATTTCCCCATCCATCGGTGGTACAAAGATGTGGAAGGGAAGCTCCTGAAAGTCAGCCTGGGTGAAAAAGGAAAGGGGAAGTTCAGGAAGTACAGCATGTACATGTGTGTGTGCGTGTGCGGAGATCAGAGCTTGGGATCCAGCTCCCCAGCAAGAAGAAGATCCTGTGGAGCCCTGTTGAACTTTCACCCCAAATATTGTATTTGCTTCCTCTGTAGTAGCCTCCTTCTGGTTTTCAAAATAATGTCTTTCTCCAAGGACCACCACATTGCACAACTTCTGGAGGGGGGCAGTGGAATTCATGTTGCAGTCTATGAAAATGGTACCTAGAACTGTGTAGTGTATAGTCTGGCCAATCTTTTATAGCAACCCTGGCAGAGAGGTTGGCCAGCTTCATCCATGGCTCCCGGGGACAAGGCATTGAGAACATGTGTACCTGTGTAGACATATATATATATATGCATGTATGCGTTAGTGTATCTGGTGTCCTTATGCCCATGATCGCTTTATATAGCCATCTTTGGATCTCAGTGTGTCTGGAAGATAAGCCTCAGTGGATCATTTTGTGGGAGTAACTCAACAGACCGCTATTGGGCCTTCTAGTTTCCTTTCCTTCAGATATGACAAAGTGCTATAATTCCTGTTCTTGAAAATCAGTCAGACAGCACTGGAGTTGGCTGGACAAGGTGAAATGACTGTATTAAATGAATACAGGGGCCCTGTCCAGAGTGACTTCTGATTTGAAGCAGTTATCTAGGACTGGACTTCCCAAACTTGGCTGCCTATCAAATACACTGAGACAAAATCTGTACTGCAGCAACTGTCCTAGGTCATTCCAATTTATACCTATAAATCGATATGGTGGAGTAATCCATTCCTCTAGGAGATGACATGGAGCTATTCATAGTAAACATTAGGTCTCCATTGTGTCATGCATTGGTCTTGGCAGTGTTTAGTCAATGTTTAGAAATCTCCGGTCCAAGCAGCCCAGCGATGGATTACATTTGCTCAAGGCTGTCCTGACTGAGTATGGGTAAAGAGAAAGTGGGACACAGAGTGTAAGGGGACTCTAGGTTAATGAGACCAGATTCTTTGGGTCAGGTCCAAATCTTCAGAAAGAGCAATTCAATGTATCAATACTGGGAATAGTTCAAGTTTCTCTACAACAGCAAAATAATAGTTAGCTTTTGTTCCCTCACTAGTTTGGATATAGCCAAGGTAATGACAAGGCTTATTACACTGATACATCCAGGTGAAGCCCAGGGGACTACTGCATGCCCTATTAAGGATAGTTCTCTTGGAATGACCACCTCAGCCCCATGGATAAATGTAATTCACTGGAAACAAATGGTCTTCCTGTCCTACTTTTTCTTCCTTCCCATTTACTTAGTATTAAATAAAACAAGATAGAAGAGAGTGAAAGTACTCGGGAGGGAAATCAAGTCCTTCAGTGTTGTAAAGAGAGCTTTCCATTAGGAGGAGAAAATGCCTAGAGACACATGAAAGGAGAAGCCAAAATGTCTAAGACTGTCAAATCTTTTTTTCCAGTCTTCGTATTTGTTTATATAAATATGCACACATACATACGCAATGACATTTATCCAGGAGAAATAAGTTGAAATGAATATTAAGAGAAAAGATATGAGAGGAGACAACGGCAATGTAAACCATTTCGAAATAAGACGGCTCAGTAGTTATTTCCAGTGTGCTTCCTCTGGAATTGAACAGAGGGGCTGGGGAAAGGATCACTACTTTGCTTTTACAGATACTTTTGACATCAGCTGTGGATGCCCTCCTTCTTATGAGCTCCCACTGCCCTCCCCCTCATTGCTTCCTAGAGTCAGAGTCAAGCATATTTACTCTGCAAACATCTGGGCTGGTTCTATAGCCTTAAGCAAATAATCCATCCCAGGGAGGGGCGAAAGGAAGCTCAAACAGCAGCAGAAAACCTGGAGTGTTGACGTACATCTCATTTGCCTATGTTTTCTATGCTGAAACTATGCAAAGGACAGGACCTAGTGAATTCATGCCAGGGGTGATTCTTCCAGAGCCAAGTTACCTGGCAGGGGAGGCAGTTTTCTGGGGCATGCTGCCCTAGAGCTGAACACTATCATCTCACCTGAAATGATGACAGGGCCTTAGAGACACTCCCTCACTTCTCCCTTTTCCCTCTACCCCAACATTTGGAAAGGAATAAGAACATTATATGTATCCCTAACACTCTAGCTTCCTGAAATATTATGTTGTTGTTTTCCTTTTATGCAAATTTTTTCCCTTCTGTCAGATTCTAGCATAACTTGTCATCTTTTCATATTCCCACAGTGGACAGTCTAAATGTGTTTCAGAGCAGAGACCTCCTGATGCCAGGAGAAGTGAAAGACAGTCCTAAACAGGGAGGTGCTCTAAGAACCGGAAATTCTCTAAACCCTATTATCGTGTGAGTTTATACCAAGATGGTCCACCTCTGAGATGGCTAAAACCTCAACAATGAATGTTATTATCTCCTGTCTCAGCACGGCCATTCCATCCGAGTCCTCACTGGAGTCTGCATTCTGAAGTGCTTATGTCATACCCCATGAAAGAGAGGCAAAAACATTCTGAGCCTCCCTGTCTCTCTTTGGAAAAGGGCTCTGTAATCAAATGAAATAGATAGATCGATAGTTCCCCTGCAGTGCTTGAAGGAAGGAGGGTGGTACGTGGTTATTTTTACTGTTGCAATGTCATGATATCAGTTACGTAAGGTATTAATCCACTTGAGTAACTGATTTTCACCTAGTAGGTGTAGCATTTAATTTTAATGGGTATAAATGTTTCATAGAGCCTTCAGAGAATCTGGTAATGGTGACGTCATAGTCATGAGGAACTCAGATTTGAAAAGCAATCCTAAAATGTGATGTCTGTGTTAACACTGTTTTGCTTTTCATTGATTCAATTATTTCTTCCTTCATGTAACACTCATTTTATTAAGCAACTACCACGAGCTAAGCACTTACAAGACTCTAGAGATAAATGGGTAAAAATAACTTGACTGATGTCCTTGAAAATCCATAGTCCACAGGAGAACAGAGTCAAAAACAAAAACAAAAACAAACAAACAAACAAAAAAACACAGATAATTGCAATGGAAGAGAAACCCTATCCCAAAGGAAAATTTATGTGTCCAATTAACTCCTCATTTGATATCAAAAAACTACAGCTTAAGCCAGTGCAAACAGTATTAAGAGTAATATAAACTAAATAATAGTCACCTGAACTGAGTGTTCAGAAAGGACTACACACAGTTATATAAAATTCAGAGCCACAGAGAGAAATGATCTATCTTTCTAGTATGAAGCTAGCTAGTTTCATAGTGATAGGACTGCTGCAGTAGTCTTCTCTTCACTCCTCCCCAGAGTCAGTTTCAGATTAATGTTCTAACTTTCATTTAGAGATATTCTAAAGCAAGTAAAAATAATTACTTATTACCCTTGCTGAAATTACTATGCCTCAAACACTGCAGCAGTCCCTTCCCATTGGTTATGCACTAAATTCTCCCAACAATGATCTTTCCATGGTACAGATGAGGAAAATGAGTCTCAGGGATATTAAATAATAGAGTGATTTAGTGAAAATTCTGAGGTCAAAGACTTTAAAACCTGATTCTAGCACTAGCCAGTGTGACCTTGAAGCACCATTTTACCTCTTTAATCTCCATTGTCTGTAAAATGAAGATAATAATAGAGCACTTCCCTTCCTATATGGTGCTGTGAGAACTAAATGAGATTATGCAAGCAAAGCACTTAGCAGGCATTCAATAGATTCTATTTAGCATTACTGTTCCCCAAGTCTACTCATCTTATAAAGTCCTTTTATGGGGTATTTTCTACCATTCTCCACCTACCATCACCCTTGTTTTCTCAACAGCCAATTCTGGAAAAGTATGTAGAACAAAATCTAGTAGTATCAATGAAATTAATTCAATGATATAATTTCTCTGCCTTAAAATTCATATTCTCCCATGGTTCTCCCTAGTGTTTAGATACACCAGACAACTGGCTTTAAGTGTCTTACCTATATGGTCTTGTACTTCATCTTTAAAAATGTAAACAATAAAGTCCACACTGGAGCCGAACTCAGGGTGATTCTGGAGTTCATGCTCTAACCACTATGATCTCTGTCACCTGCGATAAAATCCAAACCCACACACTCAGAATACAAGGAACTTCACACACTAACCCTATTCTAACTCTTTGACCTTTTATTCATGTTTTGTCACATATGTTCTCTTCTCCAAAACCCCAAATTTCTTACAATTCTCCAAACAAAGCTGACTCCTTCCTACAATTTCACTCCCTAACACATGCTGCGTCTCCCCCTGAATTGCCCCTCCTTGCTTCTTTAATCCATCTTTTCCAACCCCTATTCCTATTCTAGTTGGCAAACTCTTACTCAGTTTTCAAAATCCAAATCTAATGTCAATTCCTCTTTGAAACCTTTCCAAAATTCTTACATTCTACTTTACATCTGTCCAAACTCATAGTTCTAAAGTATTTTGAGTTACCTCCAATACTGCCATATTATCTCATCACCTATCTCTTCCTACTAAGCTTGAAGTTTTTGAAGACAAAAACATGTCCTGTTCAATATTCTACTCTCAGTATCCAAAAGTGCTCTGGGACTGTAGATTCAGTAAATCAGTCAATAAGAGGGCAAGGAGAACCTTTCTGTGTGTAGGCTGCCCTGTTTTAGGGACCATGGGGTGTTCCAGAAAATATGGGATAATCTCCACCCTAAAGAACTGAGAGTCTTTTTCTTTTATTTTTTAAAAAGATTTATGTGTTTATTTGAGAGAGATTGCATGGAGAGGAGGGGCAGAGGGAGGGGGGAGACAGAGTCTCAAGCAGACTCCATGCTGAGGGTAGAACCTGACATGGGGCTCAATCTCATGACCCTGAGATCACAACAATGGATGCGTAATCGACTGCGCCATCCATGTGCTCCTGACAATCTTAATAAAGGTATAAAATTCATTCTGATGGAAACTGCAGGAGCAATCGGCTATTTTAAGGTATAGTTATATCTATCATCCAAATAATAAGGCCCAGATTTGAATAAGGGAGGAAGAAAGCAACATGTTTCTAGTTCAGGTTTTTAGAATCCTTGGAAGAAAATGTCACAAAATATATTCAAAGAATGTTAGATGAGCAAGAGAGAAGAAAAGGCAGAAGTGGACATTATGGATCAAATTAGCATAGCCAACTTTACATGCTCTATGCTCTTCTTGGAGATTTTCAGTAAATCCTTACAAAACAAAGACTCGAGGGGAACTTGGGATGGCTGGGCATGGAGCCTGCTTAAGATTCTGTTTCTCCCTCTTCCTCATCACCACCTCCAGGGAAATCAGTGAGCACTCTCTGGAAGGAAGTTAGGAAGGCAGGCAGACAGACAGACGGACTTGAGAAGCTCCACAGAAAGCAGTTTAAATCTACTTAACTTATCTGACCATAGAGCCATTTATTCATGAACAACCTATGGTCATTCTCACTTTCTATATAGTTTGCCAACCAGTTTTATAAAAGCATATCAAACAGGAAAAAAAAAAAAAAAAAAAAAAAGGAACAGGGTGCCTCGGTGTCTCAGTTGGTTAAGATCTGCCTTTGGCTCAGATCCTGATCCCAGAGACCTGGGATCCCAGAACCCCGGGATCCCAGAACCCCGCATCGGGCTCCCTGCTCAGTGGGAGTCTGCTTCTCCCTCTGCCTCTGCTCCTCCCCTACTCATTCTTTCTCTCTCTCTCACTCTCTCTCAAATAAAAAAAATTTTTTTTTTAAGTAAAGGAACAAAGTTATAGATTTTTGAGTAACTTATAATAATTTCCTGGAATCTTATTATAAGAATTTCTTAGGGAAGTATTTTGGAAGTCTGACAAAAACTGAGTTCAGCTAATGTCTTGTGATCAGACTAGAAATGATTAGCTTCAGTAAATGCCACAAATATAAAAGAATATAAACCAGATTCTTAATTTCCTTTGCTTATTTTTCCAGAAGAATCACTAATTGCTGTGAGTATATTCTACTTCTTCTTTCAGCGTGGTATAATATATACGTAATACATATGTGGCATAGTATGACTTAGTAACAGGACCGCTTGGGTTCCCTGGCTCTCTGCTCTCAGTTTCCCTCAGTCCTCTTCTTGTCTAGCATCCTTTTGTTGGCCAAAAAAAAAAAAAAAGAAGAAGCTGCTCAAAATCTTTTGTAAGGCTGCTGTCCTTGCCATGAAATACATACATATGATAATTTAGTAGTTATATACAAATATAAGTATTTATGTATATATAGAGAGACAAAAGATCCAATAGCTTATAATTTCTTATAAAAGGGAGGAAGGGGAACCAGAACTATCTCATAGAACAAAGGCCACAAAGGGAACAATCTTGGGAGTTATCAGTTCAAATTCTTGAACTCTAGAGGAAGAAGTCAATACTAGAGGCATACTTAACTTTTATTCCTGCCACAAAATACTGAAAAAATCTTGCAATGTCCACCTAATCTTGTCACCATATTCCCGGTAGGTGGATAATACCAAAATAAGGACAAACTATTCAGCAGAGCTAAGTGCTCTGGAAACTTGAATCACTATTTCAGCTAATCCTATGTTTCATGAATCATTTTGAATGGATTCCTTAACATAAGAATTATTTATTCTTAAAAATGTTACTTCACCACTTAAGGCATAAGGAATCTTTTTTCTAAGCAGAAATCATTTCTTCAGCAACTATTATCACAATCCTGGGACAAATGTCTTATTCTCCACTCCCTCAGTATTCATCTCTACAATGTTCAGGTCAATGTTAATAGAGAGCTTTGGCATTTATCATCAGATCATTTTATGGATACAAACTTGGGTGTTATTATTTCCCTGGATGCTCCATTCGGATGTGTCTTGTTAGCCCTTTGGTTTTTGTGTGTCCTTAGCACACAGACAATACCACATGTTGACAATGATTCTGGATTTGAGGTCCGATTTGAGGCAGTGTTTTGCCTTCATTTGACTTGGGCACAGGTTCTATAAGCCTCAGATTTTGCATCTAGTGCAGATTAATAATAATATGTTTATTTTTTAAAGATTTTATTTATTTATTTGAGAGCAAGAGAGAGAGCAGGAGCAGGGGGAGGGAAAGCAGACTCCCCACTGAGCAGGGAACCCAATGCGGACTGGATCCCAGGACCCTGAGATCATGGCCTGAGCCAAAGGCAGCTGCTTAACCAAGCCTCGTAGGCATCCCTAATAATATATTTATATGAGGCCTTCAAGGCAAATATGAATTTGCTTCCTTTCCCTAATACTCCCAGCCCACTCCCCTGCATCAGGCACCAAACCAAGCATAGGAAGTGCACATAGTCATTGCCCTTAGAGTGTTCAAGGCTTCGTGCAGAAGCAGATTTGTAAATAAGTGGTTAAAAATACCATGCAATAAGTGCTATGTTAGACAGCTGTCGTGAAGGTCAAATATAATAAAACAGATGGAAACACCTTGTGAGATGTAAAAGTTCTATTCCAAGGAGAGCTATTATCCTCCCAGGATTCTCCTCTTCTTAGTCACCAATCCCAATCCCATGTTTTTTTTGTTTTTTGTTTTTGTTTTTTTTAAGATTTTATTTATTTATCAGAGGGGGGGGGGGAGAGAGCACAGGCAGACAGAAAGGCAGGCAGAGGCAGAGGGAGAAGCAGGCTCCCTGCTGAGCAAGGAGCCCGACGTGGGACTCGATCCCAGGACGCTGGGATCATGACCTGAGCCGAAGGCAGCTGCTTAACCAACTGAGCCACCCAGGCATCCCCCAATCCCATGTTTTATTCAAGCTTTCAATCAAGCTGGATTCCTCCACCAAGGCGTCTCGGTGGTATCAGCCAAGGGGTGCAAAACAGCCATGTCTTCTAATGCTCCCTCTTTATGAAATTGTAATCTGGGCTTTATGGTAATTGCTGGAAGAAAATAATTTCCGGTTTGGATTAAAAAAATCCTCTAATCTTAGTTGAAGCACCTCAACTAAAGTCTAGAAATTATATAACCCCCCCCCCCCCATGGATTGTGATCTGTTGAAAAAGCATCCTGTTGAACCCAAGCCTAGTTAAAATAGAGCCAAGTGGTTCTCGTTCCACAAGGATTTTTATTAGGAACTAAATGCCTAGTAAGAGATGATCTCTGAGGGAATTATCATAGAAGCAGGCAGCCAGTAGCTCATTCCCAGCTACTAAAAAGGGAGGCAAAAATCCACTCCACCCTTGTTGGAAGGGTTTCCTGGGATTGAACATGTGGCATTAGCTGTTTTGCCATATATGCAACACACATATTAATTGAATTTTGTTTATACGTGTTATTTTAACATTCCCCAGCCTTTAAGGCCTCGTTAATCTCCACTTTATTTGCAAATCCTTCCTTGAAATTTCTTTCCCCAGTGAGCAACCTTTTCTCTGCATTCCTCTGATACCAATAGGCAAGGACAAATGTCGTTTCTTTCACAATAGTTTTCAGATCGGTATATTCCTTTCCGTCCTCATTTTTTTCCACACCTGTTATCATCTTAACACCGTGTCCCTGCACTATGATAACAGCTTCTTAAATCTACCCTAGACACCACTCTTTTTCTTGTTTCAATCTTCTTGGTTCCTTATTGCCTGAAGGACTAATTAACTTAACAGATATTAATTAGGCCTTAACATATTCCTGAAGTACGACCAGGACTGGAGCAGACAAGGAATAAGGTCAATGGATGAATCTGCAGTGAGGTTTTAAAGCAGATTTTGGCAGGCTTCCTATATTTAATTGTTTTTGTGGAGCTCCAGAAATATGGAATGCCTAAAAGATTAAATAACACAAAAGAATTCTTACAGTTAAAGAATAACACAGAAAAGAACCCATGAGTATTTCGTTATATATTCATTCATTTATTGATTATGTAGATTACATATGTATCTAATAATTAGACCATATCTCTCTGGTTAAATATATTAGACCACCTCTCTATACTGATAAGAAGTCCGAGGTTAATTATTAATGAGTTATTAAAATAGCAAAAGAAAGGAAAAGAAAGAAGATCCTTGTAGGTCATGGGTGGCCACAAGGCATTTTTTTTTTTTTAAGATTTCATTTATATATTTGACAGAGAGAGAGAGAGAGATCACAAATAGGGAGAGAGGCAGGCAGAGGGCTGCCCTGCTGAGCAAAGAGCCCGATGCAGGGCTTGATCCCAGAACCCTGGGATCATGACCTGAGCCAAAGGCAGAGGCTTAACACACTGAGCCACCCAGGTGCCCCAAGACATTTTTATAGTAAACAAGAAAGTCCAAACTCTTAACCTGCTGATGCTTTATCCATCCCCATATAGGACTACTGCTTATCTTAGAATATCCTTTGTGGATTCCTGAACTTATGTCACTGCTGTCTTTCCTAGAGGGTAATGCCTACTGCTCTTTTTGGATTTTGCCATAATCTACTAATTTTTCCAGGTGTAGATACAATCTGTCTCCTGAGGCAAGCATCATTCCCTGGCCACTTCCCTCCTGCTAGAAATGATCTCTTCCTCTTGTGAAGTTTTGAATCCCTTGTGATCTGTACTCTACAGTTACCCAATGAACTACTTGCTCCCATGCTCCACAATCTCTCATTCTCCTTGTCCTCAGCACCCTTCCAACTGTCCATCTGCTTCCTTCTTTCAAGGACCTAGGGAAAAGATAAACAACCTCTTTCTATCAAAATACTAGGAATAACTCATATTCCTAGCTTTCTACGTGCATCTTCTCTCTTGCCTGTTTTGAGGGAAGTCTCATGTCAGCAGCTCTCCACCACAGTACCAAAACATACTGATCAATCACAATCATTTGCCGAGGTATCACATATCACTTGTTACCAATATCAGTTGAAATGTCAAAATTTGCAAAATAGTTATCCTTGACATTACACCATTCTCATTCAGTGGCATTCCAAAACAAGAGAGAAGATAAGTGTGCTACACATAAGACAACTAGATCATAGCATGGAGGGAAAAAGAGGGGCTAAAAATTGCTCCATGCTCTTTATTTATATGGTAGTATAAAGTGCCTTCATCATCGAGGCATCCAGTATTATCCTTGCCAAGTGTAAGTGCCCGGGTCAACCTATGCTATTTGAGTTAACAACCAAAGAGTGATATAAGGTGCTTTCTTGAGACTTCAAAGTATATGATTAAGAAGAACGAAGACATATGGTAATAGAGAACATAAATCAAATGACTAACTTATCGACTTAAAAATGCCTATCATCACCAGGTAACATCTGAGGGCTTGAAATAAGGACAGCTTACTTCAAAAAACAAATATGGGTGGTGTACTTTCATGAAAAGTGAATTGGAAATCATGAGATGGTATTGGTTCCACGTTGTCATTTTCTCACTGCTTAACTTTGGGCAAATCGCCTATCTCACAGAGCCTCAGTTTTATTTTTGAAAGAAGGACCAAAACATGGATCCTATCTAACTCTGACAATCAGTTTTCCTAAAGTACTTTATAAAGCACGATGCAAATATAAGGTGATAGTGCTTCCAATTATTGTGTCACTGGAGGTAATTCATTTCCATTTACTCAAGTGTCTTTGTCTATACGTGTGTTTCTAATGCATACATCATCACAGCCATTTAACTTGTTTCAGCAAGATAGCTATTTACATCCATTTATGGTGTAACTGGGGAAATTTATATGGATGATTCTGCCATTTTCTTATATATGGTGTATTTCTCAGTGTAATTGTCAAAATCAAGATGTCAGATTTTAGGCAAGGCTCAGAAAGAAAGTATTCCACCTAATTTAGAGTGTCTGAATGTGAACAATATCAAATTCCTCATTATCTTTTTAAAAATGTATTTCCATACTTTGTAATTCAAAACAAACTATGAAATGTGCAGAAAAATGGAACTGCAATTGGAAATTTTCTGCTTATAATATTCTTAATTCATGAAATTCTTTTACTGGCCTAGTATTTTCTGTAGTCATTCCAAAGACATATTTGCTAATGACATTACGAGATTTTTAAAATTTTTTTAAAGTATTTTTTTGTAGGGGCGCCTGGGTGGCTCAGTCATTGAGAGTCTGCCTTCAGCTCGGGTCATGATCTCAAAGGTCCTGGGACTGAGCCCCGCAGTAGCTCCCTGCTCAGCGGGTCTGCTTTTACCTCTGCCTCTGTTCCCCCTGCTTGTGCTCTGTCTCTCTCTCTCTCTCTCTGTCAAATGGATAAATAAAACCTTTAAAATATATATATTTTATGTATTAGGAAGCTCATAATCTTACTATTCCTCTCTCCTGGCTACTTCTAAACTCAAAATCATAAAGAAGAGAGGTGTAGTAATGAAGATAATTTTTTCATGAAAAGAATGTGCTAATTTTCAACGGATATATTTGATTATTCTGATACCCTAAATCTGTACAACTCATGAAGGTACTACTAAACCATGTAACAAAAGAGGATAAAGGCATAGTTTTTTTCATTCAGTGAAGTGTTCTGAGGATTTTAATTGTTTCTATGGCCTTAATAAAACCCTAACCAATTTTCAGGAAAGAACCACACCGGCCATTCAACAGTCATTTTTAATTTTTTTTTTTTAATTCAACAGCCATTTAAAATAAACACAAAAATTCTAAATTCCATAGACTTTTGAATGGTCAAACTCTCTTTATTAACATTTGCCTCCTAATGATGGTTTGCCATGGCAGAATGCTAATTCCTACAGGTTTTGGCAGATGAATAGAGAAACTGGGAGAGGTCATTGAGCTGGCATTCAGAGCCTGCTTGAAGTGAATAAATTATTTATGTGTCATGCATGGAATAGAAAAAGGAAGAATAAACTTCTGAGAATAAGGGTAGCTGGTGTCATTTTGGCAGACACAAACTGTAAACAAAAACAAAAAATGCAATCCTCAAATAACATTATCAAAATGTTCTTTTCTCCCTCCCAGAAAAGAACCAATTGTATAGTAGAAAGAACATTAGAAAACATAGTTTTATATTTGGCAAAGGGTTAATTGGTGCCTGGAAAGAGCACACTTTTTACAGGTTTTTTTGGCCAAACTATCCTTTCCAGATGTAGCAAACCATCTGTTCTGTCTCTCTCCATTCCTCTCTCCTCCTTTTTCTCTATGCCTAAAATATTCAGTGGGGAAGGTCAAGTGCTATGTACAGGTAAGGAAAAGTTTGCTTTCTCTTGTCTTACCTCAGGGTCCTTAAGGCAAATGTATAATCCTGATCCAAAAAAAAAAAAAAAAAAAAAAAAAAAAATCTCAACAACAGCAACAATAATGGTTTTATCTCAACTGGTTGTAAGATTTGATGGTGAAGTTTGTAGAGGTGCTGTGCTTTATAAATTACCCTCACGTGTACTACCATTTGGATTCCTCCCAGAAATCATGTAAGGTAAGCAAGGGGAGGTTTATTTCTTCCTTTTTATGTGAGAGAACAAAGAGGCACAAAGGTGTTAAGTGATTTGCCCACCATCACTCAGGGCCAGATCATACACCCACATTCTGGGGCTACTATCAACACTGCCTCCATAAACTTCCATCACTGAGAAATTTCACTAAAACAAATACACACACACACACACACAAATATATATGTACCTACATACATACACATATATGTATATAAATTACCAAAAAAGGAACAAATCCTTTGATTTTCATAGTAGAAATGAAGATCTGTGTTTTTGTACTTAATTAATTAAATATCTTTTATTTGCATACACTGAGCACTACTGATTACAGTAAGTTCTATGAAAAGTAGATCGATCCATAAAACAAAAGAAATAGGTTTTTTTAAAATATTGAATGTTTTTTAATATTGGATTATTTTTAAAACGTAATTCTAACAAAAACAATCAGTATAGATTTTTTTAAGTGAAATGCATATATCCACTCAATTATTAGTTCAAACATATTATGGAGTGCATGCACTGGGTACCCTGGCTATAGCAGGATAAGAAGAACCCTAGTTCTAACCTAGTCAAGGTTAGAAGGGTCAGAAAAGCATTCAAGGCAGGGTCAGAAAAGCATCTCAAGAAAAAGCAATTAAAGTAAAATCTGAAAAACAAACAAACAAACAAAACCTAATAGGAAGAGCTTAGTCAAAATGCAAGGAAGAGACATCGAGGAGGGAACACCATGAAAGAGCATTTCGGGAAGATGTAAACTGTGGAATATTGTAGAATTTAGTGAAGTGGATGCAATCACTAAGCAGACAACTTAGCATGGAAAAAGACCACAGACCAAACCCGATGGAACAACCAAAAAAATCTTATGGCTTTACCACATAAAATATTTTACTTTACACTGAATTCCCTGTTTCTCAGCCAGAGCTCAAAACCACATGAGTACATTGATTTTCTGAAATGCAAGATTCACATGGAATGAAAAAACTAACACTCTTAGATACCTTCTCCTTACAAGAACCTTTCACACTTGTACAGTCTGTCTCATTGAATCCTCACAACCACCTTTGCTAAATTACATCCTCTCTGCTTTTGATCAAGGCTTTCAGACTATTATTTTCCAATCATCCAGGATGGGAGATCCAGGATTAGAACCCAGATTTTAGGTTCCTTTGTCTACTGAACTTTGAGGACACCATGCAATAGTCGCGTTAGCTTAAGAAAATCCCATTTGTCCAAAAAGTGCTTATTAAAATTTCCCATTCTGGAGGGAAAAAAAAACCCTGTCATAATCCAAGGAATGAAAGGAAGTGCTCAGATTTGGCCTCCATTTCTCTGGTGTCTCCTGCATCCATTTCCACTCGTGTCCACTTGTCTGTCTTGTGCTCTCTCTCCCATATGACCATAGACACTACGAGCAAAGGCATGGCCAGCCGCAATGTCAGCACTCTGTGCAGACTGGCTGGGTAGAATAGCTTCCTTCTCGCACATTCATCCAAAGTCTTTTCAATGTGCCATCATGTTTTTAGGCGCCACTACATGTGATTCCTGTCACCATTAATAGCCAGAGTTATGCTCCATCAAAACCTCTCTATGCCGGAAGCAAGAATCTTTCTACAGTAAAGCTTGGTAGGATAAATCCAGTTAGGCTTCTAGTTTCTAGCCCATGCTTTGTATTAAAAGCGGCCTCAGCAACCTGAAAGATTAACTGTCCTTTCCGACATACCTGTTTCTTATCCTGCTGGTAGGAGAGAAAAGGGATTGTTGGCAACAATCCTCCCAATGAAATCCCATAAATAGTCTGGCCCATTTCTTCTGTGCCATGTTCCAGAAGTTAGTAGACACCTGGGAAGAAGAAAGTAATGCACTAAAAACATAAAAGGTGGCAGGTCAGGTTAATGCAAAAATGTAGAAACAAATCTGCAAAGGAAAAGTTAGGTTGGCAGGGCCTATTCTGCTACTGGAGATGCACGTCAGCCTCCAAACCTGGAAAGAATTTATCCATCCTTTGCAGGAAGAGAGGCAGAGGAGGAGGACATATCTCGTTCCAGAATTCTGAATGACACGAGGTTGCAAAATATTGGGTAGATTAAATAGAATGAGATTTCAGAGGAAGAGCAGAAAAAGGAAGACCACAAAGAGGAAAGGGACAGATGTAAAAAACGAGAAGCAGGATGGGAAAGAGGAAGCATCCTGTCATAGGAGCTGCAGAAACATGGGTCTATTTTCAAAGGAGTAGGTGTCTCAGGCAGAGTGGATCTGGCAGTCCATGGAAGGTGGGCTCCAAATACAATTCAGACCCCTTCCTGGAAAAAAGCAGTTCAGTCCTCCAGCAAGGAGGCCAAGGGAGCAATGGGAACCCAGAAAGAAAGGAGAGCTTCCTGCTAGAGTTTCTCGGTTTGGGAAACACCTGCAGTGTCATCACTTTGGGGATGGAGTGCTGCAAAATGCATAGATCCTTGGAACCCAATCCAGACCATCAGAATCTTCCTGGGGTCCTGCCAGGACAAATAGCGGACAAATGCCCTATATGAGTGTTAGGCATGATTAAGTTTCATCAGCCCTGGCTGAGATGAGAAAACTGGGTAGCCAAAGCCTTTTGTTCATAGACTGCTCAAGGTTCTCACTTGGTCACACCATCTAGGACAGAAAGAGATCCCCTCCCTACAGAGATCTTGGATTCCTTTGTCATGAGAAATCCCCAATATCCCCCACACTCTCTCCACAGAACATCCCTGAAGGTCTGGCCACATCCTCTGACCACTAGTGAGGTTCCTGAGAGAGGATCTGTGGTTTCAGAAGTTGTGTCATATTTACTGGTAAGGAGGACACAGTCAGGACCTGAGGCTGTGGCACCAATTCCATCTTCATCAGAGGCGCTTTCAGACCCCAGGATGGAAACCAAAATGGACTGCTAAGAGAAAGGGAAGAGGGGGAAAGGTCCTAAGAAGTCTAGTGAGCCAGAAACACGCATCAAGACCCTAACTGGAAATCAATATGCGAGGTGCCAAAGGCAATATGCTCTCTCATAGAATTGTGATTCAAGCTATAAGCCTAAAAACAAATTTGGGAGGAAAATTGGGGTGAAGTAGAAACGCTCTAATTAATTAGAAATTTGTGTATGTGTTCAATGAATTTCTATTTTCCAGCAGATAAGCCAGGCTAACTAAAACCATGTTCAAAGTCTGGAGTTGCGAAAGAAACCCCTAGTCAAATACACCAATAGTTGGCTTGCAGGATAAAAAGTGAACTGGAACCGCTGTCTATTTCCTGGTAACCCTTGACTCCTACTCTTTTCCTCCCCTCTGATGACTGGGCTGGTGAGTTGAGGTCCTAGTTCTACCGTTTCCTTTCAGAGGCCGCCAACTTCAAGAAGCTCGTGCCCAGTACCAGGCACTTCTGCACACCGCCACAATACTGCCAAGGCTTGGTTTCTAGCTTTGCGGCCTAACCAGCCCCTGCACTCCTGGGCGGGCTCAGAATTGCTGCTACATCTCCAATAGTCTCCATCCTTTATCCTCCCTACCGTCCCCTGCCACCCAGTTTCGAGGTAATGATAAACCGAAGGCCTCTCTTTAAGACCTCTGCCCGGGGTGTCCTCTGAAGCCTTCTTTCCTGAAAGACCAGGAGAAGTCCTTCCCAATCCGAGTCCCGTCACCCAGCACTGGGGAACCTCCGAGTTACCTCTGGTCTCCCTTCTCTCCGCAGCTCCAACGGAAAATCCGTCACGTGGGCCCAGAACGAGAAGAGCAGCCGGGGGCAGCACCTGTGGCAGCGGCTGTCCATCCACATCAACAAGAAGGAGAACCCCAACCAAACGGCCGTCATCAAGCCCTTCCCCAAGAGCACCGAGAGCCGCGGCCTGGGCGCGGGCGGCGCGGGCGGCGGCGCGGGGGCCGCGGGCGGCGCGGGCGGGGTCGCGGGGGGTGCGGGCGGCGGCCCCGGGGGGGCGGAGCCCCCCGACGCCGGCCCCAAGGCGCTGTACGACGTGGCGGAGGCCGAGGAGCACTTCCCCGCGCCCGCGCGCCCGCGCTCGCCGTCGCCCATCAGCACGCTGAGCCAGCGCGCGGGCTCGGCCAGCCGCACAGACGACGACGTGCCGTCGCTGCACTCGGAGCCCGCGGCGCGCAGCAGCTCCTCGCAGGGCTCGCTCATGGAGCAGATCAGCAGCGTGGTGACCCGCTTCACAGCCAACATCAGCGAGCTCAACTCCATGATGCTGTCCACCGCGGCGCCCGCCCCCGGCGTGGGCGCCCCGCTCTGCTCGTCCTACCTGATCCCCAAAGAGATCCAGCTGCCCACGACCATGACGACGTTCGCCGAAATCCAGCCGCTGCCAGCCATCGAGGTCACGGGAGGCGCGCCCCCCGCGGCGGTGGCGGCGGCGGCGGCCCCGCCGGTAGGGGGCGCTGCCGAAGAGCCCCCGGCGGGGGCCGGGCCCGAGGCTGCGGCGGGGAAGCCGGACCTGGAAGAGTTGGTGGCTCTCACCCCGCCGTCCCCCTTTAGAGACTCGGTGGACTCGGGGAGTACCACCCCCAACTCGCCGGTGTCGGAGTCGGCCCTCTGTATCCCATCGTCTCCCAAATATGACACACTGATCATAAGAGATTACACTCAGAGCTCCTCGTCGTTGTGAATGTCCTCGGAAACCACGCTGGCTTCCGCCGACGGAGCCGAGACCTCCCGCGTTCACGCAGACCCAGTGACAAGCATAGTCGCCTGGTTAAGACCCGAGGTGGAAGATGCCAAGTGCACCCGCAACGGAAACATGAGATTAATAGTGCTATTTCACATCAACCGACGAAGACACCAACCACAAATCTTCTGGCAGATTTTCTTCTAGTGGCCTTAGAAAACACGGGCTTTTAAGAAACACTGCTTATCTTTTTGAGGGCTGACAAGGAGTCTGTCGAACCGGTTCCATACCAAGTGCTTTGCTCTAGGGAAGCAATGAGCGTGAAACAGCATAATGGAGGGGGAAGAGCATAGTTAATAAGCAACTGTAAAAAGTTTTGTTTACTTTAATTCTTTTCCCAGAAGATTCTTTGATTCACCAAACATGAATGTACATTTTCTAACAAACTCAAAATCTGGGACCAAAACGTCAACCTTTCTCTTTCTCTCTCTCTCTCTTTTTTTTCTTTCTTTTTTCTGTCCTGTAAAGACCTTGAAAAGCAGTACCTGGGCCCAGTATTTACTGAGGCGTTGTTGTGAGTGTGTCCCATGCATAACACACAACGGGATAATGTGTGCTGCGCTGACGTGTGCAGGACTTTTACCAGAGACATTCCTCTCCGATTTGGTTTGAAATCCTCTTCCAGAAGCCTGCATCCAGGAGTCCACCTAGTTATTTCAATTCACCTCCATTAACCAAGAAAACCAGTGGAAGATTTCTTGACTATTTCACCATGTTGCCAATCAATACTGGAGTAGCAAAAAAAATATTTTCTGGAATACTGTTTTGTAATTCCCTCACTGGGGTACGTTGTGTAGCTGGAAATTCTCTTTATAATAATAATAATAATAACAATAACAATAATAATTCCTGAGCTCCAGCTTGGCTATCTCTTTCATGAAATGTGGCCACTCCTCCTTACGAATGCTGTTCCATTAGCATTGCCAGCTAAAATATTAATATATGCATTTGGGCTTCTTCATTCCTTTTCTTTGAGAACCTGATGCACAAAGAGCTCCTCTGTTCTTTTCGAGTCCCACCACTGGAAGAATGGTCTATAGACCCACTGAAGACAGCGTCTTGATTGAAGGGACTGTTGTTCGAAAAGTTAACACAATCTTAATACACTGGAAATTTTAAACTGTGTCAAGTCGGCTTAGCAGAGATTTAGCTATGCCAGTGAGCAGTGATTTTAACTTCTCTCGGCTGCTTAAATAGGGCAGCTATGAACTATGACAAATGTAGATTTTTCAAAGCAATACAGAATACTAAAACAGAGGAACCTTAATGAATATAAACCACACAGTCTTTCTTAGCCATTCCAAAAAGAGGCAAAGCAATTATTAATATTTCCTTTTTAAAATAATTAATATGATTTTGTGCACTTCATACTGTCACTTTTTAAATACTGCAGAAAAGAGATTTAAAGATATAATAGAAATACATGTGCTTTAATAGGCTCATATAGGTAGTATTCATAGCTCGAGACCTGCATCCACTGTCATCTCTTTCTTCTTCCCATTACAGCTCTCCTCAGGTGCCAAATGTTTCTTTTTGTTTGTTTGTTTGTTTGTTTGTTTTGGTTTGGTTTTGGTTTCGTTTTTAATTTTTAAATAAGGATGGTAATAAAAGGAGGAGGTATCCTATAAATTTACAGTTTAGTTGATCTAGCCTTATACTAAAGATAGCCTTATGAAAAAGATTTGCTGAGGCAGAAGTATATTTTTAGCAGAAAGAAAAATAAATGAAACCTTTTTCTTTAGCTCAATATCCTTATTTTGGCATGTATTTTTTATTGTATATCTACTTTAAAAAAGGAATTGAGGAATGGGAATATATCCATTCACATAACTTACCATTCCCCAGTTTTAAAATTTATAATACGTATACTGCTTGACTTTCCTGATACCTGTTCTTAAATCTTTAAATCAAATCTCCCAGTATAAAATATTAAAAGCACACATTAATTTAGTAAAATATAAATTTTCAAAAATCAAACTTCCCATGCCAGATTTGAAAATAACGTCATCAGAGCACCCTGAAACCCAGTTCCAATGAGACTCTTGAAAGAGTGAATTTAGCCAAACTTTATGGTTTCATTGAAAGCAAATGTCTGCCTCTACTTCAAAAACAAATGTAAATATTTTGAATTTTGAAGCATTAACAGCCCTCAATCCTCTTGAAAAGGGTGACATTCACCTGGGGATTACCATCTTGATTTCGTAAACATTGAAACTTTTCCAAATATTGTCTAAATTTTAAATTTGCTTCTTAAACCCTTTGGTTGATTTCCATTTTATTCTGTATTGACCAATAGAAAAACAGTTTTAAAAACTTCTTCCATGAGCAAATTCCTCTTCTAAATTTTTAGTGATGTATTTCGTTAAAAAGTAAGTGTACTTACTGGAGTAAGTAATGAGAAAATTCATCAGAAATTAAAATTTAGTGCAAAATTAAATTTCCATCTGATAATTCTATATGAAATTATGATACACTGTAATAAGAAAAATAATTTATCCAATTAAAGGAGAACAATATGTATTTTTCTCTGTGTTTCTGCACCCTTTGCCATTTCATTCAGTACATTGTATAATACATAATATTATTCGTAATGCATTCTTGGGATCTTTTATTTTGGAATGATGCTAGCTCTGTCTCTTTGCCAATTTTAATACCAGGTTCCAAGTAATAAATCTACAAGGAGAACTGAATATTCATTCTAGGGCTAGGATATGAACTTCGCAATTCATTTGGGTACCTATTTTCATTGAATTTCCTTGAAAACAGTCTGTTCCTGGTGTCCAGTGATAATTCAGTTGGACCAGCATGACCAAAAGGAAGGGGAAAGCACAGTGAAATGCTAAGATTCAGAAAAGTGACCCTACAGGACAGTTGGGTCCCAGGATGAAAGAAAGAAGACCCAGTTTGATCAAGTTATATGGACCATCTAAGCAGTCCACTCACTCTTCTGTTTTGGGAGAGGAGTAGGGGCAGAGAAGACCCTAAGTGGATTGGGAAGAAGCATCTCTCTGGGTGAGGGGTGGGGAACAGAGAGGGAGGATGCAGAGGAAAACCATATGAGATTTGAAAGAAGCAAAGAAAAACAGTAAATCCCCGAATGTGCTAATCCTTGTTAGTCAAAGTCTTTCCCAAACTTCTGCTGTTCCCAGCAAGCCATCAGGAAGACTAGGAGCTATTTCTGACTGTGAATGAGTTGTTACAATGGCTCTGCTGCAGTTCTGTGACTTCCAAACCAGGAATTTAACACTTTTTAAGAAAAAAACAAAAAACACTTCCTATGCTAGTCTCCCAGCAAAATGTACATGTTTTGGAGACTTCAAAAGTATTATCTGAGTTCACATTTAGCCACAGCTTCTTAATAACCCTTGAGCTGGCAGAATCTCTATAGTTAACCATTTACAATTTTATACTGTGAAAAAATACAGATCAGTGAAAAGCATAAAGATAAATCAAAATTCATTCTCAAGAGGGTCTGAGGCCTGGGAGATTCTCTACTATCTGTTGAAGAATGAGGTATGTATAAAATAGTTGGCTGAATTTCACTGATCTTCCCAATGTGAACAAATATACTATGTATATTGTGTGTATTTCTAGAATTCAATGGCAGCTGCTGGTGGTGTTGTAATTAGAAATCTATATAGAATATAGATGTTTTAGAAAGATGGTGCCAATCCTAAAAGATTTGTGTGGGCTACAAGTGCTTGTATTTACTTTTTTCTGCACTTTAACTGATTTGGTTTTAAAATTGTGTGCGCGTATCTGTTCTTTTTTTGTTGTTGCAGCTTGTACTATTAAAACAATAGAGAATGTTAAATTATTTTGATGTGAATTGCAAATGATTTTTTTCATAAAGTTTAACATTTTTATCAGCATTGTTTTGCTTTGTACTTGTATAAATGTGTTTCTTTTAGCATTTGAAAGTACCCTTGCCTGTTTCTCAGTTGTCTAAATCATGTTATAGTTGGTGTTTGTGAAGTCAGTTACTTTTTGAAAAATATTAAAAAAGAAACTATGGTATGACTTTAAGATTCTTCCCCTTAAATGTTTAGAATGTTGTCTTAATAGTGTTTTTCCAAGACCCAGAGAGCCATACTATTAATTCATCTTTAAATTCTGAGTGATCTACACATTTGAATAATGGGATTTACATAGTAGCCTATGGACAATAGATTAAATTAAAAATGTAAACCAACCACAAACCAACCAGAGCTGCTGTCCTCAAAGACATCTACAAACATCTTTTAAGACATATTATTTTTTTTAAACAATGAAGCATGTAGGGATTAAACCTTGACTTTGTGTCTGGAAATATAAATACAAATTATAGTTCCACAGTTATCTGTGTTGATAGAGGTTACATCATAAAAATAATATAGATTATGGGTGTTTATATATCTGTGTATGTCTGGTTGTGTATACAAACATACACACATCTATATAGACATTTTACTTTTGAGTCCATCTATATATGTGTCTATGTGTGTATGTTTGTGTGTGCATGTATGGGCATATCTGTATAATTTTATGGGAAAAAAAATTACTTGTCAAATCACTTTCTACTTTGATGGATTCTTAAGCAAATTTACACTCCTTGAACACAGGTTATCTAAAACGTAAAAGCATGATGTGTGGAAGAGAAAAACAATGTAGATTTTAAAACATAGCTTCTCTCTGCTTCACTACATTGTATTATTTATACACATATAATATGTATATACATATATTCTTATACATATGGAAATTGATACAAAATATGTTTGATCTTAAAAAAAAAACCATTTTGTGTGCTTTGTCAGATTCTACTGCTTCAGTGTCTTCTATTCTGAAGTAATATAAATGGGCATATGTTTATATAAACTTAGGGTGGAAGTGAGATACCTGGAACACATACAGCAAATCATTTTCTAAAGACCAAATGAGTCTTCTAAGACTCCATAGACTCATGGTAGGCCAGTCAAAACCAGCCAATACAATAGAAATAACAGTGAACTAAAAAATCCATCACCCTGGTGCATTTGACCTTGGAAAATTACCTTGAGCTCTCTATAACTCAGTTCCTCTTTTTTTAAATGCAGAAATGAATTACAATAACTGGTGGGATTTCTTTCATTTCCAGCATTCCTGGTACATGACAAATGGTCAGTAGATAAGAGCTTTTATTCGTGGCAACATGGAATTTATTATATAGTTAATATTCAGCTTAGAAATGTTATATCTAATATGTTTGTGGAACTATAAAAAATTCTTGTCCAACTTACAGCATATGTCACTGGGCAGGGGTGGAGAGGAAGCCTATTGAGGTTGGAATTCATGCAACCTTAGAATTGTCCATCTAAGATGACTTAGCCAAATGATCTTAAACACCACAGAAAGAATGCTTTTCTTCTGTTATCATCTATGCTGGATACTGGTTAATTTTTTGGTTATACTATACATGAATGATCAGTTTTTAAAAAATAAGTCTCAAACATTTACTGTTTAAAGGTAGTCAGCTAGATACATAAGTAAGTAAATAGATGGAATTATATTAATGAAATTATCTTCTTAAATATAATGTTTTTATTTTTTCTCAAAGTATTTTGAAATTCAGAATTAGTTACTACATTTTATCCTGTTTGTTATTTTTTAAAGAAGATTTTAGTAAATTCTATGAAGGAAACTTGTAGTCTCAGCCTCTGTGACTATTCTTAGAGTCCTAAACAAAAAGTATTATAGGAGAACAGCCACATGAGCCAATATTTTTAATTAGCTTTTACTCCAGACCAAAAACATTTATTTTTGCTGTGACATATGAGTCTTTTGAGGGACATGACCCATATAAACATTTATATAAGCAGACTAGTTATGTGGTATATATATCAGACACATTTGGCTTATTTATATATAGCTTGTAAAAGAAAGCTTTACATAGCTATCGTGTTTCTGTAACAGGATAAATGTTAAATAATAAATTATATGAATGGTATGCCCATGAAAATTACATAATGTAGTAAATTGGCATTTCTAAACTGCTCAGTAGTAACAGGTGTTTCATAAAATAAAAGATTTTAGAGTTTTAAAAGTTTGGAAAACACAGTAACTCTAAGTTAAATGACTACATTTGCTTCAGAACTTGCCACTCTTTTTTTTTTTTTTTTTTAAGATTTTTATTTCTCTATTGGACAGGAAGAGAGAGAGAGAGAGCACAAGCAGAGGGAGAAGCAGGCAAAGGGAGAGGGAGAAGCAGGTTCCTCTTTGGGCAGGGAACCCAACACAGGTCTTGATCCCAGGACCTCAGGATTATGACCCGAGCCGAAGGCAGATGCTTAGCTGACTGAGCCACCGAGGCACCCCCAGAACTTGCCACTCTTTAAATATGTTAATGTACAGTAACTTTAGAATGTTTTTTTATTACTATTTATGAGTAGTCTCCTCTGAGTAGAGTTTCATAGAATGAATTTTGAAAATACTATGATATAAAATTTATAATTTGTACACATTTTTCTTCTTCAGTCTTGAAAATTAGTTGCTATTTCCATAATGATCTCCTAAAGCTTTTAGAGAAGAAAAAAAAAGGATCGGTAGTGTCACCTTCAGAGCCATTTTATTGAGCCATGGGAAGTCTTACTCAATTTTATTATCCACTTTCCTTCTATTTTCTGATTCCTCAGGTCTCTACCAGTACATTAACTTTACTCTCAGGGGTCACATTGAGAATTTGATTTTTTCTTTTTCTTCTCCTTCTTTCTTTTTTTGTTTTTCTTTTTTGTTTTCATCGGATATGTTGGATGGCTTTCTCAGTTCCAACAGCTTTGGATGTGACACTATAGTATTGGGAGATTTTAAGGAACCAGTGAACTGTATGCCAGGTGCAGTAGACGACTATAAGAGTGCTATCCAGAAGTTATTTTAGAAACTATTTTCAAACTTACCTAAAAAAACAAAGTTATATGGGTGTGTCTATAACATATACCTTAATAATGCATTTCTACTCCTGCATATTCAGAATAATGATTTCAACTTTTACTTACCTGTGTATTGTGGTTCTCTCTGTCACATAATTTCTTTCCCTAAAGAGCTCAAATCATATCATTAACCCTAGTATATCCCCCTCACCCCACAATCCAAGGAGGTATTAAAAACTGGAAATGTACACAGAGAGAAAAGTTCTTATTCTAGGAAGGCAAGTACCAATCCTAATGATCTCAGAGAAATTGAGCAGCAAAATTAGGAGAACACCCTAGCTAGTTCTATCTGGTCAGTAAGAGAAAAGCCAGTAGAAATGCTTTCTTGCTCTTTGTATTATAACAAAGAACCCCAAATTCAATTCTTAAGAAATAAGTACCCAAGGGGTGCCTGGTTCATTTAGTCAGTTAAGCATCTGCTTTCAACTTGGACTTGATCCTGGGATCCTGAGATAGAGACCTGTGTCTGGCTCCCAGCTCAGTGAGGAGCCTGCTTCTCCCTCTGTCTGCCACTTCTCCTGCTTGTTCTTTCTCTCCCTCTCTCTGTCAAATAAATGAATTAAAAAATCTTTTTAAATAAAAATAAAAAGAATAAAAAAAAAGAAGGAGCCAAGATACAGCCATTCCAAATGGACAAAGTGGGGATGAGGGACACAAGAAAAAGAAGTCACGATGACTAGGCCAACAAACAGATAAAAGTTTAAAGGAAGCTAAGACCTAGAGAAAAAATAATGCAGTTGTGTTACTGAGTGGTATCAAACAGCACCATCAGTTAACCCAACCCTCATATACACAAAAACCCTGAGAGAATAAATGCTAACTAAACAAATGGGTATAGGAATATTGTCTGACAAGAAGTAACTCAAAATGAAATTAATTTAGAGGGCCGAAAGGGACATTTTGAATTGATAAATGTCTACTCGGGAAACACAACAATCTTGAACCTATATGTGCTCAACAATATGGCTTCAAAACATATAAAGAAAGACTAATAGAAATATGCACACATAAAAATCCCACAATCATGATGAACCTTTTTAATATATTTAACTCACAAATACAGCAAGAAGCTGAGGGAAAAAGAAAAAAAAAGAAGTAGAATTTAGAGAATTCAAGTAACATGAATACCAGAAATAATGAAATTTATTTAGAGTTTTGTTCTTCTTAACAGATAACAGACATTCTTTTCATCATCCATGAAATATTTATAAGCATTAAATTTAGATTTAACCACAAAGGAAATCTTAACAAATCCCAAAAAGTAAAAATCATATAGTCTACATTCACTAACTAAAAAAATGAATTTTGAAATTTAAAAAAAAGATATAGAAAAGAAATATATTAATTTGGGATCTCTTTTCTAAGAACTTTCTTATGATGAAGAGGAAAACTAAAGTTACTACTTACTTCAGAATGAACATTAGTGAAAACCCTGCATATTAAAATATGTATAACCACTAGTGTACTCCAAAGAAAATGTTTTACACTAAATGTGTACATTAAAAAATAGACTGAAGATAAATTAATTAAACACTCAATTGAACATGTTGAAAATTAAAAAAAAAAAAAGAAAATACAAATACTGATTAAGACAGAATTAATACAAAAATACAAATATCTTGAGCGCCTGGATGGCTCAGTGGGATAAAGCCTCTGCCTTCAGCTCAGGTCATGATCCCAGTGTCCTGGGATCGAGCCCCGCATCGGGCTCTCTGCTCAGCAAGGAGCCTGCTTCTTCCTCTCTCTCTGCCTACTTGTGATCTCTGTCAAATAAAAAAAACAAAAAATACAAATATCTGGGGTATCTGGGAGGCTCAGTTGGTTGAATGTCACACTCTTGGTTTTTGTTCAGGTCCTGATCTTGGTGGGTTATGAGATGGAGTCCTATGTCTGGCTCTGTGCTCAGTAGGGAGTGCTTGAAAGACTCTCTCCCTCTAATACTCCCCCCCATTAAATAAATAAATCTTCGAATAAAATAATATAAGTATCTCACAGAAAGTTAAAAGTGATCATTAAAATTTAAAGTCATAATTTGAAAAACCAATACACTAATGAACACATGTCAAACTTAATCAAGTAAAAGAGAGAAATCGCAATGAATATTAGTAAAAAGAAAGGAGTCACAGCTACATGTATAGAGAGTACATATAAGAAAATACTAGGTAGGGCACCTGCGTGGCTCAGTGGGTTAAAGTCTCTGCCTTCTGCTCAGATCATGACCCCAGGGTCCTGGGATTGAGCCCTGCATTGGGCTCTCTGCTTGGTGGGGAGCCTGCTTCCCCCTCTTTATCTCTGCCTCTCTACTTGTGATCTCTGTCAAATAAATAAAAAATAAAAATAAAAATAAATCTTAAAAAAAAAGAAAATACTAGGTAAAACATTTTACTAATAAACCTGAAAATATTGATGAATATTATTCTAGGAAAATATAAAATCAATTGAAACAAAAACAAGCAGAAAATGCAGATAAGCCAAAAATGATAAAATATCATGTGAGAAATTTTTTTAATATCTTACCTTAAAAAGCATTTACCTAAATACTTGAATTTTATTATAGAATATAAATACATAACATGGAAAAACATAGAAATATCTATAACTTATTTTTTGAGGCTTTTATAACCTTGGAAGACGAATCAAACAAGGAGGGAAATAGTTATAGGCTATTCTCATACACAAAGATTTTAAAATTCCAAATAAACTGTACATCAAGTTGTGAAATTTGACAAACTAGTAATTCTTCATAACTAAACATAGTTCATTCTAAGATTTTAAGTGTTGTTCAACATTAGAAAATCTATTAACTTAGTATACTATCTTAACATAAGAGAAAACTATAATCTATATAATAAATATGATAAAAACAGTTGTTAAGTCAATACCAATTCCTGATTAAAATTAAAGAAGTAGCATGGGTGCCTGGATGGTGCCTTTGGCTCAGGTCATGATCTCCCTATTCTGGGATTAAGCCCCTTATCAGGCTCCCTGCTGTGGGGGCGAGGCTGCTTCCCCCTCTCTCTCTGCCCCTCTCCCTGCTCATACTTGCTCTTTCTGAAATAAATACATAAAATCTTAAAATAAAGTAAAACAAAGTAGCAGCTAAAAATAGAAGGAAAATTTCTTAAGATGAGAAAACTTCTATTAGAACTTATAGCCAACATGATATTAATAGAAAAATATTAGAATTCCCATTAAATCAGGAATGAGAGAAATATGCTATATATGCATAATTTCCAAAGTGTGACTATGATTAAAGTGTAAGCATTAGTTACATTGAGACAAGTGGCTTTACCTGGGGTAACTACAAACAACTGGATTTTCCTCGGCAAACCAAAATGGCTCACTCTAACTCACAACTATTTTGTATGATACCTGAAGAGCTAGATAAATTCTAAGTCAAGAAAGGAGAAAGCAGATTTTAATACTTTAATGAAAGAAAGAAATCTACTATAAGCAGATTCATCAACCTATAAAATCTAAAACAAGGAATAAAATATTAAATGAAAATCGGAGAAAGACAACTATCATATGATCTCCCTGATATGAGGAAGTGGAGATGCAACATGGGGGGGTTAAGAGAGTAGGAGAAGAATAAATGAAACTAGATGGGATTGGGAGGGAGATAAACCATAAGTGACCCTTAATCTCACAAAACAAACTGAGGGTTGCTGGGGGGGGGGGGGTTGGGAGAGGGGTGTGGGGTTATGGACATTGGGGAGGGTGTGTGCTATGGTGAGTGCTGTGAAGTGTGTAAACCTGGAGATTCACAGACCTGTACCCCTGGGGATAAAAATACATTACATGTTTATTAAAAAAATTTTTTTTAATTAAAAAACAAATTAAATGAAGTGTAATGAAAAAACAAAAAGGGAAAAAGTAGTGATGAGTTTGGACTTCGGGCAAGCAATTTCATGTCACAGATTGCTTGTGAACACTGTAAAATCTGCTAAGCTAGCAGAAAAAATTAAAGACATAGACACAGTAATTTTTTTAATTGTGGGGCAGGAGGAACAGTAAGCTATGCCTGACAAAGAGGAAGTAAAGGAGAAAGATGTGGGCAAGATCCATATGTTCCAAGATATAGAAAATAATTGTTCTTTTCAAAGAACAGAATTTTAAAGGATCAGTAGGAGCCAGCCAGATGCATACAGAAGAAAATGGTTAGGCATAGGGAATAGCATATCCACTGACATAAGAAAGTGCATGGTGTGTTCAGGAGTATTCACTGTTAGTTTAATTTGATTAGAACTCACTGGGACAATTAAATGAGAAAATGTACAGGAAGTGAAGAGCACGGTGTTTTAGCACAGAATATGTTCCCTCAATGTTAGCTGCTACAGCAGCAGTAGTCATATAGTGATAGTAGTGTTGGGTATCCAGATTTAATAAAATACTATGTAAAATATGAAGCACATAATAATACACTGATGCAAAATTGGTACTGTTACTTTTATTCCTAAGCATTTATGCATCTTTCTTGAACAGGCGGTACATAAACAAATTCAACCAATCAGAATTCAGAATCTTAAACACACATGGTTCTCTCTCTCACCCACACCACAGGCTCACAACCATTTACTATAGCAAATATCAGAACTAAATGTGAGAAAGAAGTTGATATAAAAATTTACAACCGAATTAGATTAGATGAAAAAGTGGACTATTAAATCACCTCTGGTTAGTAACTAGTACAAATAAATAATACTCAAAAAGAACAACAAATGAGAGAGAATATAACAAAGATGTAGTATTTGAATCAGGATATTTATTTATTTATTTATTTATTTTAAGATTTTATTTATTTATTTGACAGAGAGAAATCACAGGTAAGCAGAGAGGCAGGCAGAGAGAGCAGGAAGCAGGCTTCTCCTGGCGCAGAGAGCCCGATGCGGGGCTCGATCCCAGGACCCTGGGATCATGACCTGAGCCGAAAGCAGAGGCTTTAACCCACTGAGCCACCCAGGCGCCCCCGAATCAGGATATTTAAAACTGGGGGGACTGGGTGGCTCAGTTGGTTAAGCGTCTACCCTGGGCTCAGGTCTTGATCTTGGTTGGGGTCCTAGGTTAAGCCCAGGTGTAGATCTCCCTGCTCAGCAGTGAGTCTGCTTCTCCTCCCCTGCCCCCCCCCCCCCAATCTGTTCCCTTTCTCTGTCTCAAATAAATAAATAGAATCTTTAAAACAAAAGGATATTTAGAACTGGGGAGGGCAAAAAAGGAAGCCCTTTAGAAGAATACAAATTGCATTGTGTATGACTTTGGACAGGAGCCTCCTTCAGTTCTGGAGTTTCCTCCACTCAGACAATCCCCCTTCCCTATACTTTCTCTTTTCTTCTGGGAGCTTATATTAATATTTCTAAGATTTCCAAAGTTATGCAAGGGCCTTCATGTCTTTAAGACAGTAGATACATCTATTTTAACTCCTTTTTTTTTTTAATTGCAGCAATAACACATCCTGAGATCCACCCTCTCAAAAAGTCTTTAGGTGTATAATATGTTTTTTTATTATAAGCACAATGTTGTACAGCAGATTTCTAGAACTTCATCTTGCCTTACTAATGTTGGGTGCCCCAAAATTGGGTACCCCAATAATGGGTCTGTGATTAAAAAAGCTAGACTGATACAAAGCAAAGGTCAAGCAAAGCTTTATTTCGCGCCAAGCATCAGGAATCAGACCGACCATCAAAAAGACCGGTTGGGGCCGCCCCTTCAGAGAGGATGACCCCTCCCTGCTTTCCAGACTAACTTTTATAGAGCAAAGCCCATGTGGTTGGACCTGGCCACACACAGGTGGCCAATGAGATTGTAACACACACAGGAAACTCCACAGTGATGCTAGGCGACCAACTGAATTACAAATTTATCCTAGTAGACATTTAAACAGCCTATCACCTAGTTCAGAATTGAAGCCCAAAAGGAGCCCAAAGGGTGGGGCCCATACTCCTCGGTAACTAGGAGACAGTATGCATCCCCACTGATTGAAAACCTCCACCTGGCCTGACCCACCCTTGTATTTGGACTTTGTTACCTGGGACTGGTTTCCAGGACTTGCTTTTAAATAAGTTCCCCTGAGCCGGGGGGGGGGGGGGGGGGGGGGGGGGGTGTCAGGCAAGGTCAATTTAAGTTTTACAACAAAATGGCAGTTCAACCGGGGGTGGGGCTGCTTTGGCTGAATAGGCCCTTACACTAAAACTTTATACCCAATGAATAGCAAGCAACTCTTCTCTTCTCCCAATCCCTGCCACTGGCAATCAGCAATCTACTCTTCAAGTTTGACTATTTGAGATCTCTCATATAAGTGGAATCTTGCATCATTTGTCCTTTTGTGACTAGATTATCTCAATTAGCATAAGGTCCTCAAGGTTCACCTGGTATGTTATAAAAGGCAGTCTTTCCTTCTCTTTTCAGACTGAAGAACATTCCACTATATTTATGTCACATGTTCTTTATCCATTCATCTATTGATGGGTGTTTCCACATCCGGCCTAACTAAAGAGAAATTAAGTATTTAGATCCATGTGACCCAACACCCATCTTGAAGCTTACTTTCTTCTTCCTTCCTTCCTTCCTTTTAAGAGAAGGCTATGCCTTTATTGGCATGCAGGCTACAAAGCAGCTGTACCAAGTGGCCTGGATGTGGGGCCAGCTGTGCTTCACAGCTTTGTAGGGGATGGAGAATTCGCCTAGGAAGTGGGCAGTCAATCCAGGCTTGCTGAAGGTCGGGTCCTTGCAGAAGTCCTCTACCTGCGGTTGGAAAACCAGGTTGGCCCACAGATGCCTTTGCACCACCTGGGCTCCTCCATAGGCGGGGCCTCTTTGCGCATAGTGCGCAGGCGCTCAGGCAGGCCCTCTGCTTCCCGCCCAGGCGCTTCCGGCCCACCTGGCGCTCAGCTGCCTCAGACGCCCCTAGGTCATGTCCAGCCGCTGGTCCAGCTCCATGACCGGGTGGGTGAACTTGTGAAAAGTCGCCCTCTTTTACTGTTTCACTTACATCCCCTTGCCGGTTCTTCGAAAGAGTGGTTTCCACGGAGTTTGTTTCATTTTAGTTCTCTCAGCCATCCAGCGGTTCTGAAGCGTCCCTCGCCCGCACAGCTCCTGACCCATATCCCTGGGGCCAGTTCAAAACCGAACCGGTTGACTGCCCTTTTCACAGTCAACGACGGGGTGTGCCGGGGAGGTAGGGAAGAAAAAGATTGGAAGAGGGCGGCGGGCCTGTCCTGGTTCCCGCCAGGGGGCGCGGGGAGGGGACGGAATGCGCGCAACACGGCAGGTGACAACACAATGACTGGTCTCAAGTGCACAGGCGAGGACACAGGGTCGCCTGCCAGAGGCGTACCCCGGACGCTGGTGTCAAACTCAGAATAACCGACACCAGGAGAAGGATGGGGAGGGCCGTGGAGGCGGTCTGGTGGGCTGTTCCACAATGCTGCCTTTGTGGGGACTTCTAGAGGATACAGATCCCATCTTGGCAAAAAACGAAAAAACAAAACTTACCCTAGTGTTAGGAAGTCACAGAGATGTCTGGGACACTGAGAAAAGCAAGGAGCGGAGCAGCTGCTAAGAATGACATCTGTGGGTTCGGGAAACCTTTGCTAAGTCTGCTAAACCCAAGGAGGCATCCAGTCACTTTTGGTTTCAATATGAGCACGTCTGGTTTAATTAGAAACAAATCATGAACATTAGAAATATATGCAACTTGATTATTTAAATTCCAAATATACTTCCTTTAAAAAAATTTTTTTTAAGATTTTTATTTATTTGACAGATCACAGGTAGGCAGGGGAGGGGTGGGGCAGGTTCCCTGCTGAGCAGAGCCCAATGCAGGACTCAATCCCAGGACTCTGAGATCATGACCTGAGCTGAAGGCAGCGGCTTAAACAACTGAGCCACCCAGGCGCTCTATAATTCCAAATATACTTCTTAACACAAATCATGAAGATAGGTTGTTTTTTTTCATCATATGTAGTATATTTCAACCTATTTTTAAATTACATTTAATATGTAAGCTAAACATGAAATAATCTCATTTTGTTTCATCATCAAAACATGGGTTTTTCTTCCAACTATAATTTAGCATAAATTTTAAGAAATGTTTTGATGAATGGAAAAGAGTTGAGGTTTGTCTTTATATATATGTAATTCATCCAAACAACAAATACTTAATGCGTGCCCGCTATGTGCCAGGACATTTTTCTAGATTCTGGGAGGTCTAGCAATGAACAAAACAAAAATTATGTTACTGGGGCCTTACTTTTTATTATGCATATGAATGTGTGTGTTTGTGTTGAGAACAGATAAATTTAAAGCAAAGTCTAGCATATATTAGAAAGTATTAAGTGCTGTGGAGAAAAATAAATTAGAGGAGAAAATATCAGGAAAGGGGAGTAATTTTATTTTATTTTATTTTTAAGACTTTATTTATTTATTTATTTAACAGAGAGACACAGCAAAAGAGGGAACACAGCAGGGGGAGTGGGAGAGAGAGAGAAACAGGCTTCCCACCAAGCAAGGAACTTGATGGAGGGCTCAATCCCAGGACCGTGGGATCATGACCTGAGCCAAAGGCAGAGGCTTTAACCCACTGAGCCACCCAAGCACCCCAGGAGAGTGATTTTAAATAAATTCATCAGGAAAGACTTTACTTCTAGGTAGTATCTGAGCAAAGACATGAAGGAGGTACAGAAACAAATCATGAACATATCTGGGAAAGAATACACCAGGTGGAGGAATGATAAATGCAAAGACCCTGAGGAACAAGTCTGAAACTACAAGGAACTACAAGTCTAGTGTGGCTAAGAGACTGATCCTGGAGTAGCTGCTGTTGTCAGTAAGCCCAGAGTCAACTCCTATAGAGCCTCACATGCCATAATAAGGAGGCTGGCTTTTCTCTTAAGAGGGTTTTTTAGCAGAACAATAACTTATGTAGTTTATTTTAAGAGGACCAGTCTGGAAACCCTGGAGTAAATTTTTAGGAGGCAGACTTAGGAAGCAGGGAGGCTGTTCAGAAGCTATTGGAATTAATAGACAAGAAACAGACTGACTTGTAGACTGGTGGTAGCAGTGGAGGTCACGAGATGAGGTCATAATTTGCATATGTGTCTAAGATGGAGTCATCAAGATTTGATAATGGATTGGAAGTGGGCTGCTAAAAAAAGAGGAATTGAGAATGATGAGTCCAAAGTTTTTAGACCAGGATGGTGCAGCCTCTGAGTTAGGAAAGGCAGCAGTTGGAACAGATTTTTGAAGGTGAATCAGGACATACTGAATTTGAGATGTCTCTAAGGGAAGGTAGGTGGGTATTAGGGTTTAGAGCTCAGGGAAGAAGTCTGAGCTGGAGCTGTAAAACATATATCAATTCTAGAAGATAATATAAGAACAAATCCTATTACAGTTGACCTTTGAACAGCACAGGTTTGAATATGGGTTCACTTATGCACAGATTTTTTATAGTACTATAAATATATTTTCTCTTATGATTTTCTTAGTAACATAGTCTCTAGCTTAGTTTCTTGTAAGAATGTAGTGTATATACATATAGCATACAAAAGATGTGTTAATTGCTTTTATTATTGGTAAGGCTTCTAGTCAATAGTAGGGTATTAGTAGTTCTTTGAGATCAAAAGTTATAAACAGATTTTTGATTATGTGGGGTCAGTGCCCCACACACTGTTCAAGGGACAACTGTATATAATACGTAATTAAGGCAGAATATGTAAAGATAAAAAATAAATTATTTAATTAAAAATTCCTCTTCATTTGCTACCTAAAAATTTTGATTTTTTAATTCCTAGGGGGGAATTGTGAGTTTATATACCACTTCACAAATCAAAGATTGAAAAACACTATATTTTCCTAATATATTCCTAAATTATTCTTATGTTTTAGCTTATAAATTAATGGATGGAAACTTAAATTACATTTGCCTGACCAGTAATATTTTACAGGTAACAAAGGGAACTTCTCACTGTGTGATAAGGTGAGACGGGCCTAACACTTCAAAGGCAAAATTGTAAGCCTGTTTCACTTATAGGAGTTCTTAAAACTGCACTCGAACTTGACACCTTTGCATAACTATTAAGCAAGTTATTCATTGGCATAACACTCTCTGGACTTTTTGTCCTTTTTTTTTTTTTTCAAAGATTTATTTATTTATTTATTTAACAGAGAGAGATCACAAGTAGGCAGAGAGGCAGGCAGAGAGAGGAGGAAGCAGCCTCCCTGCTGAGCAGAGAGCCCGATGCGGGACTCGATCCCAGGACCCTGAGATCATGACCTGAGCCGAAGGCAGTGGCTTAACCCACTGAGCCACCCAGGCGCCCCTGGACTTTTTGTCCTTAAAAGCGGGAGACCTGGCATTCAACACCACCTCTGACTCCAAGGTCTCTCAGTGATTCCCACATGTCTTATGAGACTTGACTGAAGTGCTGCTCTCCAGCACAGCCCTCACTTGAGTTCCAAGCCCAGTTAAGAGCACCTCAAGAAGAAGAGCAAGCGTAAGGCTTCTGGTATTCATTTGGCATACAGCAGGATAGACATCATGGATGGTATTTTATCCAGCAAAACAGAGCACCTTGCCTAGGGCATGCCATCAGCTGGGAGGGGGGCCTTTGAAATCCTTAAGATATACCCAAAGCACTTGTGAAGGTTAAGGTTATCTGGGGAAGTTTCCTAAAGCAGGTGATGTTGGAGGTCAGACTACAACACAAAGGATATTCTTGGCAAAGGAAATAGCATGTACAACATATAAGTGTGAAGTTCAGCCATCTGTGATAAACATGAAGGGATTTGGCAGTACTCAAGTGTAGAGTTCTTATAAAGTATCAAGAAGGTGACTAAGAAGGTTTAAAAAAAGAAAGAAAGGCTTGTATGCTTTGCTAAGGAGTTTAGACTTTTATCTTTAAGGTGATAAGGAACCATTGAAACAACTTACAGAATAGATTGGCATGAAGAGATTTTTTTTGCTTATAAAATATGATTGGGATAGGAGAGAAAAATGGAAAAGGAATGGGGAAGGCAAATTAGGGGCAGATGGATTCATGAAGAGGCAAAATACTTGACAAATAATGAGAGGAGAAACTGTACAGATGGTGAAGAAGTGGTAAATTCAGGAAACATGAAGGAGAACTGATACAGATTAGTGACTGGCTAGCTGAAGTGAGTGAGATGGAGAGACTGGGATGTCTGAAACATTGTCAGGCAAAACATTGGGAGGAGCAGATTTGTGATGAGTTCTGTTTGAGAGTTGAGAAGATTCTGAAACTATAGTCAACAAGTCCAGTAAGTAACAGATAATGGGGGCAGAACTCAAAAAAAAGGAATAGAATCTCAGCAGGAAACAGGTTGCCTACCTAAAAAGATAATTGAAAAGGTGTTAATGAAGGCACAATTTGCAAAAGTATGAGCAGGGTTAGACAACTAACTAGAGCTTAGTAGGGCCTAGCCATAGTAGAAAGTGGCCATGAATCTTTGGACCTAAGGGGCTAGAGGATAAAGAGAATCCTGAATGGGTAAGAACTGCATCTGTAAGAGGGGGCCTCCTGAGGGCACCATGGTCTTTGGGAGCTGGGAAATGGCACATTCCCTTTCTTCAAAGCTTTACACATCTCACATGGGCTGCCTAGAACTATAACATTTGACTGTATAAAATACACTTATTCAGGAAAGGATAGCCAGTCAACTCTAAGCTTGTCCTTTGCATCAGCCTATGGAGACTAAGCTAATAGTAGCAATACTTTAACCAATTACCTTTGGAATAATATAACATTACATTTCTAAGTATCATTGACAACTATTTATCTATATAATCCTAATTGCCTGATATCAGAGCAGTTGGTTAAACCTGTAAATCATTAAAATGGAAGGAACCATAGAGATTATCTACTAAAATTCATTATTACCACATTTCTAATATGCATGTCTCTAGGAACTAACACTATGAAGTGAACACATAGAACAAGAGAGTAAACAAAACTATAAGGCCTTCATTTTATATTAAAACAATCACACATGTGTTACAGGATAGAATGCAAATAAACCCATGTGAGTTTTATTTTTTTTTATTTTTTTATTTTTTAAAGATTTTATTTATTTGACAGAAATTACAGGCAGACAGAAGGGCAGGCAGAGAGAGAGAGAGAGCAGGAAGCAGGCTCCCCGCTGAGCAGAGAGCCTGATGCGGGGCTCGATCCCAGAACTCTGGGATCATGACCTGAGCTGAAGGCAGAGGCTTTAACCCGCTGAGCCACCCAGGCGCCCCAACCCATGTGAGTTTTAAAGGTAAAACAGAAGATGTGAAATAATTTCATGCATTCATATTCCTCTTGATAAGGAAAAATTTAAGAAGCATTATTTCCAATTCTCTCATTGGCCTTCTTATTGGAGTCCACAAACCCCAAATATTATTTAAAATTCACATGGCTCTTGTATGAAAAACCCATAGCTACTATCATCCTTAATGGGTTTCCGGTAAGGTCAGGAAAAAAGCAAAGATATCTGGTCTTACCACTTTTATTCAACATAGCACTGGAAGCCCTAGCCACAGAAGTCAGACAACAAAAAGAAATAAAAGGCATCCAGAACAGTAAGTAACATTTCAAACTTTCACTATTTGCAGAAGACCTGATACTATATATAGAAAACCTGAAAGACTCCACCAAAAATCTTCCAGAACTGATATTTAAAAATCAGTGAAGTCTCAGGATATAAAATCAATGTACAGAAATCTGTTGGATTTCTATACAACAAGAATGAAGCAGCAGAAAGAGAAAATAAGAAAAAATCCCATTTACAATGGCACCCAAAATAACAAGATACCTAGGAATAAACCTAATCAAAGAGGTGAAAGACCTGTATACTAAAAAGTATAAAACACTGATGAAAGAAACTGAAGATGACACAAGATATGCAAAGGCATTCCATACTCATGGGTTGGAAGAACAAATAAAACAAACAAAAAAATGTCTATACTACCCAAAGCAATCTACAGATTTAATGCAATCCCTATCAAAGTACCAACAGCATTTTTCACAAAACCAGAACAAACAATTCTAAAATTTGTATGAAACCACAAAAAAACCCAAATAGTCACAACAGCCTTGAAAAAGAAAAAAGTTTGGGGTGTCACAGTTTCAGACAAAGCTTTAGTGATCAGAACAGTATGGTACTGGCACAAAAATAGTCACATAAATCATTGGAACAGAATAGACAACCCAGAAGTAAACCTACAACTATATGTGGTCATTTAGTCTTTGACAAAGCGTGAAAGAATTTTCAACAGGAAACAAAAGAGTCTCTTCAACAAATTGTTTTGGGAAAATCGGACCACTGTCTTACACCATACACAAAAATAAATTCAGAATGTATTAAAGACCTCAATGTAAGACCTGAATCCATAAAAATCCTAGGAAAGAACACAGACAGTAAGTTCTCTGACGTTGGCCTCAGGAAGGAAAAAGAAAAAGAAACTATTGGCACTGCATCAAAATAAAAAGCTTCTGCACAGAAAAGGAAACAATCAACAAAACTAAAAGGCAACCTACTGAATGGGAGAAAATATTTGTAAATGACATGTCCAGCAAGGAGTTAGTTAGTATTCAATATATATATAAAGAACTTATAAAACTCTATACCCCAAAATTAAACAATCTAAATTAAAAAATGGGCAGAAGACAGGAACAGACATTTTTCCAAAGAGGACATACAGATGGCCAATAAACACATGAAAAGGTGTTCATCATCACTTACCATTAGGGAAATGAGAATCAAAAGTTCAATGAGTTATCATCTTACACCTGTCAGAGTGGCTAAAACCAACAACACAAGAAACAAAAGATGTTGGCAAGGATGTAGAGATCTAGGAACATTTGTCCCCTGTTGGTGGGAATGTAAACCAGTATAGCCACTCTGAAAAACTGTGAAAATTCCTCAAAAAGTTAAAAACAGAACTACTGTTTGATCCAGCAATCACTTTATGGGTTATTTACTTAAAAAATACATAAAAACACTAATTCAAAGAGAAGCATACATTATTTACAAGATATGAACACATTCCAAAAGTCATGGACTGATGGATGGATAAAGAAGTGGTACACACACACACACACACACAGAAATATTATTCAGCTGTAAAAAAGAATGTAATCTTCCCATTTGCAACAACATGGATAAGCTAGAGAGTATAATGCTAAGCAAAATAAGTCAGAGAAAGACAAATACCATATGATTTCACTCATATGTGGACTTTAAGATACAAAACAAACAAGCAAAAGGGAAAACAAAGCAGAGACAAATCAAGAAACAATCTCGATAGAGAACAAACTGACAGTTGTGGAGGGGAATGGATGAATAGGTGATGGGAATTAAGGGTTACATTTGTCAGAATGAGCTTTGGGTGATGTATGGAATTACTGAATCAGTGTATTGTACACCAGAAACTAATATAGCATTCCGTATTAACTAACTGGAATTAAAATAATAACTTAAAAAAATAGTTTGCATGAACTTGGGCAAATCATTAAAACTATGTTGCATGCCTCATTTGACTCATGATGATAATACCTACCAAAAGGGTTGTTATGAAGATTAAATGTAATAATTTATGTTAAAACACCTAGCACAGTTCTTGGCAATAGAGTATCTAAATATGCATCCTTTATTCTCAGCTCTTCTTCCACTAGAGATGAGATTGCAGAGAGTATGGCTGATTTGTCCAGTGCCACAATTAGTTCATGAAAGAGTCAGGACCAGGAAAGGGAAAGATTGAACATCTGCTCTGTGTTTATAACATAGAACATATGTAATGTCATTTAATCCAACATAAGCCTAGTGAATTATACTAGAACCCATTTCCTAGTCCCATTCTGGTGGCTTTCTGCTCCAGCTTCTCTTTGGTTTGGATCCTCTGCTTGCTCAACATGCAGTTGCATTAGCTTCCAATGACAGAGAAGCTCACACAGACATTCACATCTAATTTGCTGTCTTGCTGTGGCCTCTCTCCTGCTTACCATACTGACAGGTGGCTTGAAAATCATAAATGGATGGGATTCAGGAGAGACAAAACAGAGCAGCTGGCTGGCCAAGGTCAGCAAGACACTCTGGTTAAATGATTTGGAAGATTGGAATCAGATTTGAAAACCTTTCTCCCAGTTTCTTTCCTAGAGAGAATAATTTAGGAAGGTCCCAAATGACTCTCACTTTTTTTTTTTCTTTTTTAAATAACGAATATCATGTGCTTATGCAGTTGCCAACTTGGAAAACACTAGCAGCAAAGGAGTGAGACACGCTATATAGCAGCATTTCCCTCGGTATTCTCCAGAGATGAGTCTGACACACTTCTGGCTCAGAAGCCCTGGGCAAGGGATTGTAGCCACTGTTAACATCATCCATCTGTGGACAATATGCTAAAAATCCGTTCTGCTGACAGATGGTCCAGGCTGCATGTGATAGCATCTAGACACCCAGGGAAAATGGTCCTCTTTCAGGATCATTCCATTATACTCCTTCTTCCCCTACCAGGGACCGTTTTGATTACTTTGTTTTTAACTCATTTTTAACCAACACGTCCCTTTGCTGCTCAAGAAGCACATGCAAACCTTGCAGAGGGACACTAGGAGTGCTAAGAAACATACAATTATCTGAATCAGGAAAACAACTGAATATAAATTCACTGTGCCATTAATCTGTCCATGACTGAAGTGACAAGTTGTTTTGGGATAGCAAATGGACAGAGAGGAAGAAGAGCTAAGGAGAAAGCTTAGCAAGTTTTCAACTAACATTTGTATTTTAGGGTTTTTATTAGATCAAGGATTCATTAATTCAAGCCAAAATTCTTGGCAATTGGAAGAAATAGAGGATTAGCCCAGGTATTTCAGAGGATTCTATATGGCAAGTTTTTTTTTTTTTTTTTCCCTTGAAGATTTTATTTATTTATTTGACAGAGAGTAGGAGAGCATAGGCAGGGGGAGCAGCAGAGGGAGAGGGAGAAGCAGGCTCCTACTGGGCAGGGTGCCCAATGTGGGGCTCCATTCGAGAGCCCAAAGATCGTGATTTGACCCAAAGACAGTCGCTTAACAGACTGAGACACCCAGGTGACCCTATAGAAAGTGTTTTATAAAGAGCAATGGAATTAACATGTCCTCAGCTCTGTTTACTAACACTCCCAGCTCTGCTTACTAACAATGTAGGAATTCTCATCAGTAAGACATCCTTCTTTGCAGGATTAATGGTGGCTAAAGCAAAGTAATGTTGGTGGCCAATGCCATTCACAAGTTGTTAATTATTTTTATTAACATTAATAATAATGTTTCATCCTAAATAAGATTTCATTAGCTTTTTGACGGGGACATAATCAGATAGCTAATATTTTGGAATGCTGAAACTTGAACTAGGTCTTCTATCAGGTCCTGATGTGAGGACTACTTCATGACACCCTACTGCCTCCTTTTATTTGAACTCCTTTGTATCTCAGCAATGCAGAAGTTGCCACCACTTAAGGTCACAAGTATACATGGCTAAGTGTGTGTGTTTGTTAGAGAAGCACAGTAACACAGTTAAACATTTCTCTCACCTTTCCTGTTGTGTCTGCATCTCCCCAGAATGACATTAGCTGTAGCTGCTTTGGTAACATAGATTGGAGCATAAGGAATCAGTGTAAAAACAGCATTACTCCTAGACTGAATAAATACCGGATGAACAGTAAATTAAAAGGCAAACAGCCAGAGTGTGACTTGGATGGATCTGTCAGACCTCAGTTAAAATTTGAGTCCCATCACCAACTAGCTGTGAGATGTAAGGCCAAATAATTTTATTTCCTTGAGCCAGCCATAGTTTTATTTTCTGTAAAATAGAGTTGATAATAGTGCTAAGCCTATCTCAAGGAGGTTCTGCTGATAAAATAATGTCATAACATTACAAATTCCCTTGTATGGAGGACTATAAAATGATTAGCTGTTCGCTCTTATACTAAGCATTAAACTACCAAAATGTTTCTGTCAAATCTGTTCTTCTAATTGCTCAGTCAAAAACTACACCCTTCTTCTCTTTCTTCTCTTTCTCTTTGATATCTTCATAACTATCATTTGATATACATTCAAAACATAGAATCAGAACACTTAACAGCATTCTACTTCTACCTGGTTCAAGATACAATTGTCTCTTGCCTAGATTTTAGCAGTATCCTTCTAACTGGTCTCTGCTGCCACCATATGTCCCTTTCCCCCACCCCAGCATATTGCAGCACAATAGCCAGAGTGATCCCTTTAAAAATATAAGTTGTATCCTGACCTTCCTTTGCTTAAAACCTTCCAAGACCCTCTCACATTACTGAGACTAAAAGCTAAATCTTTACAATAGGCTTCAAGGTCTTCTCATGCCCTTAAGGACATTTTGTTAATGAATCAGAACATCTATGTCAGCCCAATTCTTGGATCTCTGAACTACCTAAGAGACAATGAAACCATTCACCTCCAGTTTTAACCTTCCGTAGGGCTTGGCTTCATCTTCTCTGTTATTATTTCTTTGTTAGTTTGTAAGACACGGCTTTGGATCAGGTTCTCAAAGCTCTGGAAACTGACCTTTCAACATGGGCAGCATCACATACCCATGGGAATTTTCCAAAGTTAAGAATTATCTTACAGACAAGTGGAGGGAGGGAACAGAGTTGACCTCTGGTGTAAATTCAAAGAGATGATACTGCAGTGTCAGACTTCTGTGTACTGTGCACACAGTATTCTTTTTGCCTGGACTGATACCTCTCATTGGTCACTTGTCAAAATCCCACCCACTGGTCAAGGCTGCATTTAGATATCATTGCTTTCTTAGATCCTTACCTAATCCATTCAGTCAAGAGTGGGTGTTCCTTTTTCTGCCCCACCAAAATTTCTCCTTCTGGCTTAGCCTATGAATCATTCTCTGCATTTTAATCTACCAAGTATGTCTGCTAAGTACTGATAAATTGTCCCTTCCTAGACAGAATGAGTCACAGTGGCTCATTATAATAGAATTCTCAAGGCAGGTAAGAAGAAGCTCCTTCAGAATTTCAGACTGAAAATTAAATGGGGATGGGAGAAGATAAGCACCTTCCGGTAGGGTAAAAATGTTTGTGTTGTTCTTTTCCCCAGCTGCCTCCTTCTGGCTCTCATTTCAGTGCCAGAGCTGTCTTAGGAAAGTTGTAGATTAGAGCAGTGATTCCTAGTAGCAGGCTAGGAAGTGTCATTCAGCAGAAACACCTGGAGATAGTTTTCAATACATCGATTCCTGAGCTACTTCTCTTGAAGTTTCTAGAAATTCAGGTTAAGTAGATCTAGGCCAGGACCTAGGTATAAGATTTAGCATCAAATAATCAGCAAAGTTTGGCAATAATAGACTTAGATGCTAATTTTAATAAGTTCTTAAGAGAACATGGGAACTATACATGATAGGGGGGAAAAGAAAAAAAGGAAAGCAAATGTGGAAAGTTGTCAGTATGGCCCTAGCATGGCACCGGAAAGAAGGTGGCTCTTAAGCTAGAGGGTGTGATTTTCCAGGTTAAGCTCATTTTTTTTTTCTTGCCATTATATTCACTAATAACTCTAAAATAAAATTTTATACTCTCAGGGAATGAGTATATTGGCAAAAGATTATGGTATCCTTTCCTTTGGAAGTTATAGTTCCTCAGTGTAAATCAATAAGTTGACATCCTAGTAATTATATATTAGCCTATGTAGGCTTGTTTACCATGGGTCTCTTCTAAGATGCATCTATTATCATTATGTCAACAAAATCAGGTTTCTGAATCTGCAGACTTCCCAGGCTGCAGAAGAAAGGACCAAGCAGAAGTTCATCTCATTAAAAACACATACATTAGTAGCTGGTGGAAACCTCTAAAAATCCCCCTACATTTTACTCATCAATATATCCTTAATACACAAGAAATGAAATGTAGGGAAGAGCTGGAAACCTACACACAGGTTTTGATTCTGATGGATTTTCTTTGTGATGTTGATCAGTAGTAAATACCACTTATAATACTCTATTCCTTTGCCCCAGGCATTGTCACTGACACCTTACATAACTCATCCTATTTACTTATGTCACCATCCCTGCAAAAGAGTTCTTATGTGGCAGATACTACTAAATTCTTGCATGGTTAGTAATTCTTTCCTTTGTGCTTAGAAAGAGAGCCCCAATTTAATTTCAGGTTCTTGATGCGCAAGTTGTAAACAAAATGACTAGAGTTCTATTAGCTCTCTTGAACTTTTGGGATGGAAGTCACTTGTTAAGGATGCAGAATAGAAAGAGCCTAGGTTTCTGAGGGTATTAAAAGACACTATATGTTCCATGGGTGGTCTCCCTCTGTGATTTCTTTTGCATAATAAATAAACTATTATAATTATATGCTGCTAAACATAATTGAAAGTGCTACAGAACTAGATTCTCATTTTAGATTCAGGAAACCAAGTACAACAACATTGAATAACTTACTGAGATATTAAGTACTGAGGAGATATTCTTTACCTGGCTATACAATTCTAAGGCCACTGTTTTTGAATCTATGCTATAAGATCTCAAAAAAAAAAAAAAAAGTTATTTTGCTTTTATCTTTGGTGTAGACCAGACAAACTTGTATCTGTTGACACTTTTTATGTACCAGGCATTGTGCTAGATATTGTCACGTGTACTGAATTATCTCATTTATCCTTTATGCTTGGGTTTCTCTGTATCTAAAAACTGGTGATTCAAGTAAATTCTCTCTTCCTTTCATCTCTATGAACCCAAACCAAAGACCTTTTCCTATAATCCAGCAGGAAACACTTGATAATCTATAGCCAAGGGTTGACTGAGGACTTTTCTGCAAGTCAGGCAGCTCCACCTGAGAAAATAACCTCTTTATCTTTGATAAACACTTAACATGAGTTTTAAACAAGCCAAATTGTTGCTGTCCTTTGCTTCCCTTTCAAAGTCACTCACATATGGGGGAAACCTTAAGACTCCTTAAAAACAGGATAAAACAGAAGTAAGTAGCTCTCCTACCAGAGGAAAGAGATGAAAAAAGAGAAAGGCTTGTCATACAAAGCAGCAACTCTGCATTTTGCTTAATAATTAAATAAAGGTTAAATAAAGAAGAAACACACAGGCACAAACACATACTCTTCACGTAAAAATAGAGCATGTAAAAACCAAAATTAGAGAATTTGAAAAACACCAAATACCACTCTATATTTAAGTACAATTAAACTGTTAAGTGTTTTTAAAAAAAGTGAAATCTTAAAAAAACTAGGAAGAAAATGACTATTTAAGCTCAGGAGATTATGAAGGGAAAAAATCAGTAGTTTGATTATTAAGAAAAATGCAAATGACAATAGGTGAAAGTTGAATTTTATGAGAAGTAAAAGAATTACAAATTGCAATGATAAGTAATTGTTTCTGACACATTAGCAAACATTTAAATGATAATGTTTCATATTAGGAGAAAAGCAATTAAACAAGCATCTTTGTACACTGATGGTGGGAAGATAAAATATACAGCTTCTCTAAAAAAAAGTTTGGCAATGACTATTTACCCAAGAATTCAGAACAAAATTTATACGCAAATATTTTCATTTTTTCCAGATATTTCACAACTGTGACCTTTGACACTTTTTAAAAAAATAGAAGCCTCCCTTAAATTATGGATATTTATTGCCACTGTAGATATTTATTGAACAAAATGCACAATAGGCTCTCTAGACTTCCAGGAAAGATTTGGAAATGCTAGATTATCAGGAAAACGTGAAGTTCCCTCAGGAGGCTACCTAGAAGTACTGTACAGTCCTTTAGAATATGAATGTTATAGTATGGCGAGCAGAAAAGTCTCATGCATTCATTTGCTTATACATTCAAGAAATGTTTTTTGATTATCTATTGTATATGAAGTATGGTGCTAGGCACTAGGGGTATAATAGTGAAAGAAAACATGGGCCAGTAGCCACCCTCATGGGTAATCTAATCCAGTGGTAGAGATAAATTTATCAGTTACACATACCAATAGGAAAACTGCAACTATAGAAATACATGCTTGAATGAGGTTATATGGTACTCAGAAAATAGACAGGGGAGAGATGAGTTGATGACAAACTCTTATTTTGTTGTGAGTATAATAGAAATTTTCATTCACAAATTTAATAGTCTTGATTTCAGCTCTTCCATAATTTACTTGAAGGTCTCTGATATTTGAATGAATGAGTCCTTCTTACTGTGACTTTGTTGTTTTCTTTCCAAGTTTTTGGGAATTTGTGAAAATCTAAATTCATGCCATATGAATCATAAGGTTCTTTCTGACAGTATTTATCCCACGATTAGAACTATCTGAAAATTTAGGCTTTAAGGAACCTACTGTCTTTAATTGCTATGAAATCAGGACCTATATTATTCACAGCTGTATTTTCTGTACCTAGTGCATACCATTTAATAGATGCCTAATACAGGTTTCTTTAATGATTGAACTATTGTGATGATTGGTTTAGAAGAAACTTTAAAAACTTTAGGAACTTTAAGGAAACTTTTAAAAAGTCACTTATAACCATGTCTGCTTGTCTGAATCAGCTCATGGGCTTAAAGAAAGAAAGAAACTTTGTGCACTACTCCCTACATTTATGGAAGCAGAATCTTCAGGGGTAGAGCTTAAGGAATCTGTAGTTGTTATAGAACCCAGGTGATTTTGATGCTGTCTGCAGGAAATCTGTGTAAAAGAACATTTTGGACCATTTAAGAATTTTTTAAAAAACTAATCTTAATAATGAAGAAATTTATGGGATACTAATGATATAACAAGTTAGAAAAGTGACCCCATATAATGCCCAAAAATATATAGAAAAGAAATATATAGAAATAGATATAGAGAGAAATATATAGAAAAAGGTAAGAATCTGTTCGTTTACAAGAAAATCTAGACATAATTCATTTTTCAAAAAAAAAGAGAGATAATTATTGTCAAACCCTGCATGTAATTTATTTCCCTGTTAGTAAAAATTATCAAATATATGTTGAGTGCCAGTGAGCTTTTTATTTACTTTGGGAGTGGGCAATGTGATTTTATAAGATTTACACCCTGAATTCTGGGGGCATGTAAATGGAGATGTAAATAATTTATGCAAATGAAGGATTAAAAAAATAATATATGAAGGGAAAGGGGAATAATAAATAGGTCCTGTGTTCTTTTTGCATTAGTTACAATGAACTTTGATAATGCCAGGTAGTCTATAAAAATCATGTATGGATTTGATTATGGTCATCCTAGAGCTGAGAAAGCTGAGCCTTTAAAATTGTATTTGATCCGAAGATTATTTCATTCCTAATTCTGTGTTCTTTCCCCAAATAGATACAGAACCAAGATGACACACCTTGGTTTCCCTTGAGGGCAGTCCCAATTCATGCCTGTTATCCCAGCACAAGTTCTGGTTGTATCTTCTTTCAGTCTCAGAAATATCCCAGTTTAGATGATAATTAAATGGTCTCTCCATGTCTGCCTAAATATTAAGTATAAGTAGACTATAAAAGACTTGGGAGAGATGTGGGGGACCTCTACAAGAGACAGCTTTGGAGTAAGACAAACCTATATTAAAATCTCTGCTCTTCCACTTAGTATAGTATGATGTATTAGACAGATTATTTAAACTGGGATTTTGAGCCAGTTACTTCACCTAATACTCAGTTTCATTAATTACAAAATGGAAATAACCATGGTGCCTTCCTCACAGGGCTATAGTGAGAATTAATAGTGCAAGAAGAATGTTTGCATGGCAAAAATAAAAGGTAGATAGATAAAATGGTTTATCCCAAGGCATACACATGAGCAGTTTCCCAACTGCCTCTTTCTCTTAAATAATAGAATGTGACCCAGATCCTTGGAAAGGACAGAGATAATGGTTCACGTGTAATACACTTCATGCTTTGGGGAGAAAAGCACTTTGCCTTCAAATCTCTGTTTTGTTCAACATGTCTGAGTTATGGTTTCTTTTCAGAGAACTAGCATTTGACCTGAAGATAGCACATGGCAGAAGTCCTCTCTTTTTATTAAGTAGAAAATAGCATAGTTTAAACTATCCAATGTTTACCTGTTTGCAACTTTCTTTCATGATTTGTTTTGGGATTTAAAAAAATCGAATCCCTCAGTTGTAGCCTTTCAGCAACGTGTCAGTTCACACTGCCTGAGTGATATGTACCTACCAAATGTCTGCATGTTTGCAGCCTAGAGCAAGCAAATAAGAGCCAGCAGAAGAATGGGATGTTCTAGGGACTGATTCTTCTCTTCATATATTCCACCCAAATTATTGTCATTTTAGTTAATACCGAATCTGGCGTATGAAGAATGTCACCTTGTTTACTTCTCCCCACACAGCCTTTTTACTCATCTAAATTTAACTGCTTTGTGGGGGACTTTGAAAACCACTGCTGAAGAAATTGACAAATGTTCATTGGAGCTGGGTAAGGAGCAGCAGAGTTAACCCAGAGAAGGACTCTCCTCTCAAGTTCAGTTAGATCAGCAAACAGAGAGAGGCAACATTCTGGGACATTCTGAAAGACTTTTTGGAAAACAAAGTCCTTGATTTGGGTTTGTGGAAGGATAATTTCAATAGGTAGGCAGGAAAGAGTCCAGAGGAAACAAGTTACCAAAATATGGAAGGACTATGTAAATTTAAGGAAAATGAATAATCAGTTCAGTGAAGATAGAGCATAAGTGATGTCGAGCATGAATTGAGCATGGGGAACTGAATACCATATGGGGGCCAGATAATAAAGGATTTTGAATTCTAGATTGTGATATTTGACAACTGTTCTCTAAGTGGAGATTGAAGAGAGTAGGACAGCATATTTCCTACCTAAAATAAATAGTTGTTACTCAGTTATGGCAGTCAACCCCATTCAACAATGCTGTTCTATGCCTGCAGTCATCTACTCTGGAAGCAATGTACAAGACAGATAAACACATTAGCAATCCAGAGAGCTAAATACAATGAAATGAGAATTTAAGGAATAGGGCTGTAGCAAAAGGAATCGCAATGTTAGACCTAATAGGACTTAGTGACTGATTAGATTTGGAAAATTAAAGAAAAAGAGAAGTCATATGACTATGATTTTCCAAGTTGGATTGCTTGGAGGGTGATAATATGCTAAACCAATTCAATGCCAACTATTTTGACCTGGCTTAACCCCAAAAGGGAATTTAGCAGCTGATGATTATTGAGCATTTAAAGTCCTACACTATTCTAAAACCATTATTGTCATCTCATTTTTTCCTCATAGTGGTACTGATGAGGTAGGTACAGTTGTTATCCCCATTTTACAGATGAGGAAAACAACACCAAGCTTTTAACCAAAGTGACATAGCTAGTAAGTGGTAGAGATTGGATTTGAGTTCAAACAGAGTTGGTGCTATTAACTCAATATGAACATCACCTTGCCATGGCTAAGTTGTCTCATAACACTCTCCCTCTCCAAAGGAATTTGGCCAGCTCTCAGGAAGGGCTACAAATAGAGATGGGAAAACTGTTGGCAGGTAAAGTTATATTCACCTCTTCCCTCTGAACTCTGCTTCCTTAGCCCCCTGGTGGAATATGGTGATGCTGGAGGAAATGGCTACTTACAGTTCCCAAGAGCACATGACTGAGCTCAAGCCACAGTGGATCTCTCACTCTTTCTTGCTCAGTTTTATTTTTATTTTTAGTCTTTCCTTCCTTCTGGATTCCAAATTCCTAGCCAAGGAATTCTGACTGAGCTATGATTACATGGCCAACTCTGGTCCTGTCACTGGGGATGGGGTGCCTACTAAAAAGCTGCTTGAGGGACTATCTCTCTATGTAAGAAGCATTTATTCCTTGGCAATCACTGTGAATTGTATAGACAGTTCCAATGAAGACAGTTCTATCATCAAACATCCTTGGAGTTGAAGTTTAAAAGGCCTGAATTTAGATTTCTGTTATACAACTACCATTAACAAGTCATTAGTTCTCTCTTGGTGTTGGTTTCCTCAAAAGTAAAGTATCTATAATTATCCATGCTCAGCTTACCTTCCAGGGTGATTGTGGAAACCAAATAGAGGGCAATGCTAATGCTAATTTCATCATGACATTTCTTAGTTTGTGCACCTTTAATAGTTTTCTGTTTCCCAAAATCCCATGGCCTGGCTTTGGGGCTTCTCCATATTATGGCCTCATTTTACTTGGCCTCTTATTATGGCCTCTTATTATGGCCTCTTCTACTATTCTCTAACACATTTCTCCTAACTTACACAGATTCATCATCCATCCATAGTTAGTGTAGGTAAGACTAATAAGGTGCTTATCATGCATAAGGACTATTTTAAAGGCTTTGCATATTTATTCATTGACCCCATGATACAGATGCTAATTTATTCCTGTTTCACAAATGGAGAAACTGAAGAACAGGAAATTTAAGAAAAATGTGTCCAAGCTCACACAGCAATAAGCAGTGAATCAGGGACATGGCTTTTGAGTCCATGTTCTCAGCCACTTCCAATGTGGATGTGAAAACACTTAGTAATCTACAAAGCACAGTTCAAACATAAGATATTGTTATTTCTGTCAAGCTCTGTATTTTAACACCAGAAAACAGTGTTGGATCAAGAGGATCAAATGAAATAATGATTGAGTATTTGGATCTTGGTTTATATCAAATTTTGGGACTCTGGTTTTGTTCTACTTCAGTAGTTAATAGGAAAGCTACACACTCAATTCTGGCTCAAATTTTTCCATGAGAGTCTTTCGGAAAACATTTTGTTTGGTTTTTATGACAAATATTTTGATGTCTCCATCAGAAATTCATAATTCGTTTGGGTCCACTCAGTGTCTTGACTCATAAAATGTGTACTATAATTTATTGCCACTCTGGGGTCTCAGTTTTACTCAGTTCTAATTCCAGAGTAAGGTTCCAAGACAAAAGAAAAGGAAAGCATGAGAAAAATGGTGAGAATGATTGCATCAAGGAACAAAGGGCCAAAGGACCCTGGCAGAGAGCCAGGGAGGAGAGGAGAATCTTGGTCACTTCCCAAAGGAGCATGCTTTCTCAGAAAAGACTAATCGAGACTCTTTTATTCTTAGGAACATTACTAAACTAACTTAGAGCAAAAGGGGGGAAGTGTTGTCAGGATTGGGTGAGGCTTACATAATGAAATATAGGACCTGTGGGATAGCTGGGCAGCCTGGAAGCTAGGACTAGTGATCTTAGAAGAGGGAAGAGTCTTTACTACAAAGCCCTCCATTAACGTCACTGATTTTGTGTGCAACAAATTTCCCTCTTTCTTTTCTGCTTTCAGCTAATTTATAAATATGTATGAGCCAAATTTAAACTATAGCTTATCTTTCTGCAGTAGTTTGGATGTCCAGAATTTGATTCAGGTGTTCACCTGAGCTAGCAAACTGTTTTGATGGACATATTCAAGGTGTGCACATTGTTCAGTCCGCCAAAACTGTGAACAAAAAAATGTTCTGTTAGAAGAGGTTGCGACTGGGTAGACACACTAACCTCTCCAATACCATTCACTAGTCCCAACTTATTGTGGGTATATGTAAGGGATGCAAAATAGCACAAGGCAAATAATTTTTCTTCAGATAACGTGGGCTTTCTTTTGAAAGATCAGACTATCTAAAAAAGCAATAAAATAGAGTGAAAAGAAATTGGAGTCTAATGAAGTACTTTGTGGTATAGTAAAAACAGTAGATGCCTTGAGAACTCAAAGAAAAACAAAACCCAATGACCAGAGTAGTAGGAAAGGGCTTCCCTGGGAGCTTTGGACCATCTTGGGCATGGAAGAATCACTGGGTTTGTGGCCAGTCCACTGAGGAAAGTGTGGGAAAGGACTCTTTGATTCATAGACCCATTTATGAAAGTAGTAATTGTACTTATGTGGATGACCCTGTGCTGGGTGTGTACATGTGAATGGGCACTCCATGGGTTCATGAGAATGGATGGATGGATGGCTGTATGGATGGATTATGGTTCTGTGTAAGTTAGGAGAAATGTGTTAGAAAACAGTGGAAGAGGCAAAATTAAAATGAGGCCATAATATGGAGAAGCCCCAAAGCCAGGCCATGTGACTTTGGGAAACAGAAAACTACTAAAGGTGCATAAACTAAGAAATGTCATGATGAAATTAGCTTTGAAAGAAGGCAAATTGAGCTGAGACAGAGTTGAACCAGGAGACAGAGATACCAGCTAGAAGAAAATGGTCACAGACTTGGTGTGGATTATTGAGGACCGTGTCCAGGTTGTTGGCAGGGCACGGAAAGGAAAAGACTAATATAATGATATTCTAAAGAATGAAGATAAGACAAAGTGCATCAGTGATACTTCTGAGGTCTTTATGACATAAGTAGAAGTGACAGAGAGCTTAGAAACTGAGGGTTGGGAGGACAAATATGTTTCAGTAAGTTTCTGAATGACAGAACATAGGAAAAACGTACAGCCCTGATTAAAACCCTGTTAATGACATGGTCGGGTCATTTATTTTCTTGTTCCTTTGTATTTTTTTCCTAACTCATTTCTGACACCTCATTTCCAATGGATACAGAGAAAAGAAACAGGTCTAACATCAGGCCCTTTCACATCCTTAGTGAATGAAGTCTTGGCTATCTCAAAATTGAAGGCACTCCTGTGTGGCATGGAACTGCTGACTGCTTTCCCTTAGAATGCATGATTCTGTTATTGGGCATTGATTTACTAACTGGGGCTCCTTTCAGCAGAGGCTGACCTACTGAATTAATGGTCGTGGCTGAGCAGATGAGCGTGATGGGGAACAAAGCCCAGTTACCTAGGATGACTGCCAGCCTCATTTCCCCCCACCCCAAGGGAAACGTTTGTTACTCACCCACAGAGTAAAGTGTACTCTGAGAGTACAGCACCAATGACATATATCTAGATTATAGCAGAAAAGGTCATTTTAGCCAACTTACATTAAAAAAATTATGCTCCTTCCTGCCAAAATACTACCTTTCTCTACCAAGAAATATTTCCAACTCTTAAGCCTCTTTCTTAAGCCAACAGAAAAAATTGTTATACACGTTCCTTTTGATCCCAGTTGCAAAACTCTTGTTTTCCACTGGAAGTAAGTGGACATTCTTCATAGAGAGCCTAACCTATCAAAATCTGCCCCAGTAAAGTGTCTATGGACAACAAGGGTTTTATGTCAAGGTCCCTCTGCAATTGAGTGTTAGTAGGATTTTACCTTTTGAAATGAATAATTTTAACTGAAACAGAACTGGAACACCTTAACAGCTAGGCTGTGGCTGTCACCCAAATATGGTTGAAAGATGGAAAATTCAGTCTTGCTGTTGTCAAGTTTCTGGGTGATTTTTGTCAAATGGGGGTTTTGTGTCCATTAAGTCGAGGCAATTGAGGCATGATTATATTTTTCATTTTACAGTAAATCCTTATTCAGAGTCAATCTCATTCTTAAAGTGAAATAAGTATCTCTGTCCATGGCGGTATCTCCATCTTCCCTTGTAGTTCACATTTTAATTTGTGAGTTTTATAGTTAGAAAGTGATGAACAAACATCATACTGTTTAAATGTTCACTTACTTGTTCAAAGATCATTAATCAAAATCTTACTCTGTTCTGGAGAGAGAGTGGATATATTTTTAATCCTGTAGTTGTTGTTGTTGCTGTTGTTGTTATATTTGACAGAGATCACAAGTAGGCAGAGAGGCAGACAGAGAGAGAGGGGGAAGCAGGCTCCCTGCTGAGGAGAGAGCCCGATGTGGGGCTTGTTGTGGGGCTTGATCCCAGGACCCTGGGATCATGACAACCTGAGCCGAAGGCAGAGGCTTAACCCACTGAGCCACCCAGGCACCCCTCCTGTAGTTGTTTTTAAAAGCATTCTGATTCTGTGTTAATGGTTATAAGCATTTAAATCAGAATTATATGAGTACCAGTAAATTCTTGATGAGAAATTACTCTTAACAATTAATTCCATTAACCCGAATTAATGCCTTGATCAGTTTTGTATATAGCACACTTGAAATATTTTCAACTTTGTCATGTGAAGAAACATGCTGAAATTTAAAAAAAAGAAGAAAAGAGAATTTCACATGAAACATTGTCTTAAGAGAGAAGAAGTTTTAAAGTTTAGAGCTCATTAAGACTTATCAACCATCTGATCCAATATTTTTCAAACATTTTTTTCATCCAGCTGACATTTAGTGACTGTGTGACCACAGGCAAGTTGACCGCCTTTCTATGAAGTAGAGGTTACTGCTACCCTAGGGAGTAGTACTACCCAGGTTATCTGGTATGATGTTTGTACAAAAGCCATGTAGTATGCTTTGACATATAGTAGGGACTCAGGTTTGTATATATTTTGAATATGAGTAGGTAGTTGTGTTTGTGACCCAAGCAAGTGGCTGTCACTGTTAAGTCACCAGTTAAAAGCAGGGAAGCAACATGGCTGTGCCAAAAGAAAATATATCTTTATTTCTAAACACCTGGGTTCTATTACTGCTTTCCTCTCTTCTACCTAAGGAGTTTCAAGACTTAATATTTTGAGCCTCATTGTTCTAAATTGTTAAATGGGGATATGTTGTATGCATATATCTTGTAGTGTTGTGGTAACATTCTGCCTGCAGAGGTACTGTGTAAAATAAAATGGTTTTAAAATCCAAATGTTTAGTTTTCCTGTGGAAAAGACTATGGAGAAGCCTTGTGGCATCACCAAGGAAAGAAGCCAGAGTGGTTTTAACTTGATTCTTAATAGCTACACTTTGTAGAGACTCTACAATATGCCAGGCACTGCTGAGCACTTTACAAACACATTCCTGACTCACTAAATCCTCACAAACACCAGCATTTAGAATTGCTCACATTTTTCCCATGAGAAAATTGAGATTCATAGACATTAAGTATCTTAGTGAAGGCCACTTGGCAATGAGTAGGACCAAGGCACAAGCCCAGGTATGTCTGGCTGCAAGGCTCATGCTCTTTGCACCACGTGGTACTGCCTCAACCATGTGATGCAACAGATGCTTCCCAAATTAACATAACGTGGAGGTGTGGCAAGCAGACTGGCATGGGCTGTGTGAAGTGGGTGGGACAGATGCTGACAGGAGGCAGAAGTATGTGTACTGTCTGAAGGGAACCAGGACAAACAATCAAAGAATGTGCTCATGAGAAGAAAAATCTGTTGCTCTTAAAATGTTAAAACATTTTGTTTAAATAGAAGCCTCATTTTCTTGTAATGAAGAGCATCAGAGATTTAGTGAAATACAGTTAGTGAGGCCATCAGGAATGCTGTTAAGAGTTATAGTATGCCCTGTCTCAGGAAGACCCTCAAAGTGTATAGTGTGACCTTTAAGTGAGCCTCATTTAAAGTATGACCCTTCAGTCCATCAGTGTCCTTTTTGGCAGTATTCTTAAATTGCTTATAAAAATGTCACATGACTTATTAAAAGAAGCATGTAGGAGAATTCCAGCCCTCTCAGTTTATATAGTCATAGAATACCTCAGGGAGGAGAAGATGTTTTATTGGGAAATGATGTCTTTTCTTTTTCAGTTGGGAGTAGAGCTATAGCAACTTTGTTAATTTAACTAAAGTTGAATTTCAAAGGAGCAGAAAACTAGGCAGTTTTGTCTAAACTACCTAGTAATAAAGTTCTTATGGAAAAAATATAAAAATGGAAACTGTAAAAGGAAAGAAAATGACAGGGATCCTTTAGTTAAATCTGTGATGTATTTCACAAACAAATACTTGGAGGAGCTCATTTCCTTCTCTGTTCTAAGCATTCACTCAGCCCTTTTGTGCTTTTACTGGTTATAACAATAATGCATTCTTGTTGTATATACTTTAAATAGTATCAGAATTATATAGAACAAATGTCATCATCTAAGCATAAACATTGTTTGCACTTGGATGAATGTTCTTCCGCACACATCTCCTCTGTGTCTCTGTCTTCTCACACACAAACACACACATGCATGCACATACATCATCCTATAGAAATGGAATCAAACATATGTAACACTTTATTAATCTTTCTTGCAAGTTTCCATGGATATCTTTCCAAGTTTTCTATTATCATGTTTAGTGGCTGCTTAGCATTTTCATCATATGAAATGCTAATATGCATAATGATAAATGCATAATATGATGAGTCATATTAATAGTGCTCATTACATACTGAACTCAGAGTCAGCAATTTCTGTCAAAGCAAAGTTCTTTTCTCTCACAGTTTTTTTTTTTTTTTAATTTTTTATTTTTTATAAACATATATTTTTATCCCCAGGGGTACAGGTCTGTGAATCACCAGGTTTACACACTTCACAGCACTCACCAAATCACATACCCTCCCCAATGTCCATAATCCCACCCCCTTCTCCCAAACCCCCTCCCCCCGGCAACCCTCAGTTTGTTTTGTGAGATTAAGAGTCACTTATGGTTTGTCTCCCTCCCAATCCCATCTTGTTTCATTTATTCTTCTACCCACTTAAGCCTCCATGTTGCATCACCACTTCCTCATATCAGGGAGATCATATGATAGTTGTCTTTCTCTGCTTGACTTATTTCGCTAAGCATGATACGCTCTAGTTCCATCCATGTTGTTGCAAATGGCAAGATTTCATTTCTTTTGATGGCTGCATAGTATTCCATTGTGTATATATACCACATCTTCTTGATCCATTCATCTGTTGATGGACATCTAGGTTCTTTCCATAGTTTGGCTATTGTGGACATTGCTGCTATAAACATTCGGGTGCATGTGTCCCTTTGGATCACTACATTTGTATCTTTAGGGTAAATACCCAATAGTGCAATTGCTGGGTCATAGGGCAGTTCTATTTTCAACATTTTGAGGAACCTCCATGCTGTTTTCCAGAGTGGCTGCACCAGCTTGCATTCCCACCAACAGTGTAGGAGGGTTCCCCTTTCTCCGCATCCTCGCCAGCATCTGTCATTTCCTGACTTGTTGATTTTAGCCATTCTGACTGGTGTGAGGTGATATCTCATTGTGGTTTTGATTTGTATTTCCCTGATGCCGAGTGATATGGAGCACTTTTTCATGTGTCTGTTGGCCATCTGGATGTCTTCTTTGCAGAAATGTCTGTTCATGTCTTCTGCCCATTTCTTGATTGGATTATTTGTTCTTTGGGTGTTGAGTTTGCTAAGTTCTTTATAGATTCTGGACACTAGTCCTTTATCTGATATGTCGTTTGCAAATATCTTCTCCCATTCTGTCAGTTGTCTTTTGATTTTGTTAACTGTTTCCTTTGCTGTGCAAAAGCTTTTGATCTTGATGAAATCCCAGTAGTTCATTTTTTCCCTTGCTTCCCTTGCCTTTTGCGTTGTTCCTAGGAAGATGTTGCTGCGGCAGAGGTCGAAGAGGTTGCTGCCCGTGTTCTCCTCAAGGATTTTGATGGATTCCTTTCTCACATTGAGGTCCTTCATCCATTTTGAGTCTATTTTTGTGTGTGGTGTAAGGAAATGGTCCAATTTCATTTTTCTGCATGTGGCTGTCCAATTTTCCCAGCACCATTTATTGAAAAGGCTGTCTTTTTTCCATTGGACATTCTTTCCTGCTTTGTCGAAGATTAGTTGACCATAGATTTGAGGGTCTATTTCTGGGCTCTCTATTCTGTTCCATTGATCTATGTGTCTGTTTTTGTGCCAGTACCATGCTGTCTTGATGATGACAGCTTTGTAATAGAGCTTGAAGTCCGGAATTGTGATGCCACCAACGTTGGCTTTCTTTTTCAATATCCCTTTGGCTATTCGAGGTCTTTTCTGGTTCCATATAAATTTTAGAATTATTTGTTCCATTTCTTTGAAAAAGATGGATGGTACTTTGATAGGAATTGCATTAAATGTGTAGATTGCTTTAGGTAGCATAGACATTTTCACAATATTTATTCTTCCAATCCAGGAGCATGGAACATTTATCCATTTCTTTGTGTCTTCCTCAATTTCTTTCATGAGTACTTTATAGTTTTCTGAGTATAGATTCTGTGTCTCTTTGGTTAGGTTTATTCCTAGGTATCTTATGGTTTTGGATGCAATTGTAAATGGGATTGACTCCTTAATTTCTCTTTCTTCTGTCTTGCTGTTGGTGTAGAGAAATGCAACTGATTTCTGTGCATTGATTTTATATCCTGACACTTTACTGAATTCCTGTATAAGTTCTAGCAGTTTTGGAGTGCAGTCTTTTGGGTTTTCCACATATAGTATCATATCATCTGCAAAGAGTGATAATTTGACTTCTTCTTTGCCGATTTGGATGCCTTTAATTTCCTTTTGTTGTCTGATTGCTGAGGCTAGGACCTCTAGTACGATGTTGAATAGCAGTGGTGATAATGGACATCCCTGCCGTGTTCCTGACCTTAGCGGAAAAGCTTTCAGTTTTTCTCCATTGAGAATGATATTTGCGGTGGGTTTTTCATAGATGGCTTTGATGATATTGAGGTATGTGCCCTCTATCCCTACACTTTGAAGAGTTTTGATCAGGAAGGGATGTTGTACTTTGTCAAATGCTTTTTCAGCATCTATTGTCTCTCACAGTTTTTAAGGTCCCTGCTTATAAAATTAAGTGTTTGAAGTAAATAACGTCCCTAACATTGAGTTGTTTTTAGTTTTGTGTGCCCCTATCTTTCCTCACCTTCCAGAATGAGGGACCATGAGAGCACCCAAAGGAGAGAGAAAGAGAAGTGGCAGGCTGGGGAATAAATTATTTGGGAATGAAGAGAGGTTTTTTTTTTTTTTTTTGAGGAGAGCTATAAAGGATGGACTTGACTTTGAAGAACTGGTACTGGACATGGGGCAAGATGTGGAAAAAGGCATTTGAAAAGCAGAAACAGCATAAGGAGGAGCACTGAAGCAGGACAGAGCACACAGGTGAAACTGACATAAGACTACTTCAAGGAAAGTGATAGTAAGCAACTTGGGAGGGAATTTCTAAGTTGTGGGCATTGTGAAGGAGAGGGGAAGGAGAGGGGTAGGTGATGAGAGTTTTTAAAAGGTTTTAAGTGGGAAGAAGACAAAATAATAAGGGCAAAAGGATTTCTTTCATCTCTGTCCCCTCACTTTTTTTGAGTGGTTGAGAAATGAGAGTTACTAGAGCAGAAAGACCAGTTGGGAGGTTGCAGAACCCGAATCTTGTTAGCAGCCCTGGAGTGGGCAGGCAGAAGGACTGTAGCATCATCTTTAGTCAGTCAGTCAGTCTTTAAGAGCTTGCTGTCTAGTCTAGGACTGGACAGTCTAGGACTGGACTGCCTGGTTGGAATCTTTTCTCCAGGCTTTGTTAGGTATATGAGCTCAGGGAGTTTCTGAAACCGTTTCAGTGTCTTAATCTGAAAAATGGAAATAATGCTACTGACTCCTTTCATGGGATGTATTGTGAGGATTAAATGTATATATCTATATATATAAATGTATATATTTATATTTATATATTTATGTATATATTTATATTTATATTGTATATAGCCAAGTACCACCTTTTTGGCAGAGGTAGTGTAAAGATGGGTTGAATGAAGAGACATTTCAGAAAGAGTTAGTGGAATGTTTAGGGAAAAAGACTTGATGCCATAAGATGAAGAAAGAAAAGATGACTCCAACATTTCTTATTAAATATTAGAAAGTGAGTTGAGTAATAAATCGGGAGCAGGTTTGCAGAGAGAAGTCATGTCTGCTTCATACTAGGCGGGTTTTAAGGTATATAAAGGATATTCACATAAAATATACAGCTTGAGATTTAAAACAATCTTGTATTTAGGAACCCAAGGAGAGGTATAAATTTTGGAGTCATGAACTTCATATATCATCAGGGGTGATTTTTAGATTTTATTTCATTGGTCAAAGTTTGGATATGATTGGGTGAAAATTCTAAGCTTAAAAGAGATAGAGGGTACACATCCATCCAATAAATAAATGTTGGAGGTATCTAACGTGTGCATGACAGAATATGATTTTAACATTGGTCTAGGGAAGCAAGGATTCATTTGACATACAATGGTCTGTTACTAGCTTTAGGAAATCTTGATACTGTGTTTCTGATATTCAACTAGCAGTAGTATAATTTCCAAATGATGATTTTCCTACTGGGCTGCATAAAACAATGACAAATGCTCTAGTTAATGAGCCTCAAAGCAATTAAAACACACACATCAGAGAATTCTATTGTACTTGATCATCAGAGAAATAAACAAAAATTCACTGTGAGGAGTAAATGAACTTGATAAGTTAATTATAAGTTAATTTCCAGAACAGATTTTGAATGCTACAGAACTCTGATATGACATGGTTGTAGGTTAGTTGTTAAGTTCTGACAGAATGAAAAGAAAATAATGGGGAAAGTACTTAGCTGGGATTTAGAAAAACTAGGTGTTTGAGCTCTCCAGCTAATTTCATGACTGGTCAAATCATTATACTTCCTTGAACCTCAATTTCCTTGTCACATTATCCTAAAAATAACTTTTGTGATTCTGTGATGAAAGTAAGTGAGACATTGCAGATAGAGATGATTTCATTGTCTGCTGATCAGTTTTGCTAGCACATGCAGGGACTATGTAGGGTGCGTCATTGTGTCTGTAACAAAGAAAGGGGGCCAAGAAATCATATTACAGTTCACCACCACTTTGGTGTGTTTAATTTACTATGTGTCAAAGTCTGGTCCTTAGCTTTACAGGCTCAGCACAGAGGAGACGGATGAATTTCTAAGTGGTAGACTTACATATACAAGTGAATAAAACAGGAAAGAAAACAATTCCAGTATTCTAATCTATAAAAATACATAGCAATCAATGAGAATTGAATACGAAGGAGAAATTCTGTCATATTCTCTTCTTTGGCCTTCATGAAACAAATATTAATAATGCTGTTTTAAAGCATGAAATTAAAAACAGGAATTATATAGAATCAACAACATATAACTGTATAGCATTATTTGTATATATTGGCATGCTGCAAACATCTAGAGAAGGTCTTGTCTTTTTCTAAAAATATTTTATTTATTTATTTGACAGAGAGAGAGAGAGACAAGAGAGGGAACACAAGCAGGGGGAACGCAAGTGGGAGACCTTCTCCCAAGGAGCCTAATATGGGGCTTAATCCCAGGACCCTGGAATTATGACCTGAACTGAAGACAGATGCTTAATGATAGAGCCACCCAGGCACCTTGGTCTTGTCTTTTCTTGATGAAAGTTCCTACTCCGTGGATGGTACTTAAGTGGTCATGGCTCAAAGCTCATCTCTGTGATTCTTCTTCTCTACTCTTTAGTGACTGATAGTCCATCTTTAATATGTTACTATAATCAAGCAAGTTATAGTTAAGTTCATTGGCTGGTGAGCCACTACCACTAGATATTTCATTTCTCTGATATGATCAAGATGGCATTGATTCTACAGGTTTATTCTCAAAGGAACATCTTATTTCCAAGTTCTTGAGCAACTCATTATGCTCCGCTACCACCAACCTCTACTCTCTCCCCTGGATCAGTATATGTTAGCAAAAAATTTTGATTTATACCCAGTCAAACTGACTACAAAATCCTAGGAAGCAGAATGAGATAGACTAGAGTTCTCTCCAATGGAACTTTCTGCAATGTTGGTAATATTCTATAATCTGTGTGATGCTGTGCAGTAACCATTTGCCATATGTAACTATTGAGCACTTCAAATGTAGCTAGCTAGTGTGTCTGAGGGACTGAATTTAAGTTTCGTTTTATTTAAATTTAAATTTAAATAGCCACATATAGCTAGTAGCTACCATGTTGAACACCAAAGGTAGAGTGGTAATTCCCAAACTCACTGAAGCATGAAAGTGAGTAGGTCCCAGGCATTTGTGCTTTAGAAAAAAGGTTCCCAGAGAATTCTGATGCATAACCACCTTGGAAACTTTTTTTTTTTTTAAAGGATTTTATTTATTTGACAGAGATCACAAGTAGGCAGAGAGGCAAGCAGAGAGAGAGAGAGAGAGAGAGAGGAGGAAGCAGGCTCCCTGCCCAACAGAGAGCCTGATGCAGGACTTGATCCCAGGACCCTGAGATCATGACCTGAGCTGAAGGCAGAGGCTTAACCCACTGAGCCACCCAGGCAGCCCCCACCTTGGAAACTTCTTAAGAAAGGTAGTGAACTGAGAACAGAGAAACCTAATCCTGTCTGCCCTTGATCTTTTCCCTATTTAGCTTGGAACAAATAACTTCGTTGATCTGATTTTTAGCTTCTTTTTGTGTAGAAGGGATATTCACCTAGAGTTCATTGTATGTGTTAGCTAAATTAATACTCATAAAAAATTGTTAGGTTAAAATTCTTGGTGAGTCCCAAAGTTTTTAGCACAGTAGAAGATGCTGAAAAAATGACTGACTGAATGAATAAAATTATGGCAGGAGAAAATCTCTAATAAGACATTTCTCAGTTATTCATAAGCATCATCTAATGATATTACTTAGAGCTAAAAATTATTAACTGGTTACTATATGCAAGCCATTATGCCAGTATTTGTATTACTCTGTGTAGTAGTTATTTTAGAGGTGTGGTGTCCAAGATTCAAAGGTGTTAAATGTTTTACCCAAGACTACACATAGCTAACAAGTGGCTGGGAAGGAGATCAAATCCATATTTGAATCCATTATCCATGTAATTGATCAATAAACTATGCCTCAGTTTCATAATTGCATTAGCTTTTCTTCCATTGGGATTCTAAAGGAGAGCAATAGAAGAAGCAACACTTAGGGGCTTCAGCTGCTTATACCCTGGCTGATTGGAAGTAGCCATCAAAGTGAAGAGACTAGATGGATTCAAGAGCAGAGAGGTTTGACAGGAACCTTATGTCAGGGTTGAGTGGAGTTGAGAGTGGGGTGCCAGCAAGCTCTGGAGGGGAGTACCAGACTTAAGCACCCCCCAAGCACCTGCGTACATCAGTCCAAGCAAGGTAACCCCTCTACCCAGTTCTTAGTTTTAGCTAAGATAGCTGAAATATAATGCTGGGACAGATTTTGATGTAAAGTGTGACCGCTACTAAATTTTTCCAAAGCTCAAACTCTCAATTTTTACATTAAATATGTTTACAGAATTGGATTTTGTTCCTTTTCAAAATTTCCAGTTTTCTCCACCAAACTCCCTCATCTGTTAAATGCATTCCTCTTCTGTTACCATACCTTAGATACACACATAACGTTAATCCTAACTTCTTGCCAGTCCCTATAATAGACACTGTAAAACCTAGTAATTCAGTCTTTCATTTCTTCTAGTGAGGAGTAACCTCACTGGCCCAGTAAACACTGGCCCAGGAAATACGATGGAAGTCTGGTCTAGGTGCTCACTTGCCCCTTTTATCTTTCATCACAATTTTACTGTTGGTGGCTGGAAATGGAGTAGCCATCTTGAGAGAAAATCCAGGGAATAGGAAACCTAGTAGTCTGACCCTTCTAACCATGGAACTAAGGCCCCTGGACCCCTGCCTCAGACATATTTGTTTTGAAGTTAAAATAAGCTTTTATTTTTTTTTCTACTGTAATTAGGTTTCTAATATGTACAGTTAAAAGGAACCCTAGCCTTTATAACATGAATTGGGCTATTTTTTCTTTTTCAGTGATCTGTAATTATTGACCATTGCAATTAATGTATATTTTAAAGTTGGATCTTGGGGTTCCTGGGTGGCTCAGTTGTTAAGCGTCTGCCTTTGGCTCAGGTCATGATCCCAGGGTCCTGGGATCGAGCTCCACATTGGGCTGCCTGTTCCACAGGAAGCCTGTTTCTCCCTCTCCCACTCCCCTTGCTAGTGTTCCCTCTTTCGCTGAGTCTCTCTCTGTCTAATAAAATCTTTTTTTAAAAAAGTAAAGTTAGATCTTAGCTGCGAAACCATCTGATCCTATTGTCTTTTTATTTACTTGCTTGTTTGTTCATTTTTGGTGGTCTTTTTTTTTTTTTAATTTTTCTTTTTTTAAAATTTGAGTATAATTGACACACAATGTTACATTAGCTTCACAAGTGTAACATAGTGATTCAACAAGCTCATACACTGTGCTGTGTTCACCACAAGTGCAGCTATTATCTGTCCCCATACATCACTATATTCTTATGCTTTGCCTTTCATCCCCATGAGCTATTTGTTCTATAACTGGAAGCCTGGATCTCTCGCTCACTTTCACCTATTATGCCCCTCCCTTCCAGTAACTATCAGTCTGTTCTCTGTATTTATAGTCTGATTCCCACCAAAACAGTCCAAGATGATTCCTTTTCCTCCACACTTGTTATTTATATTTTTTATTTTACCCATTGAGACAGGTTTAAGGTAATATCTCATTGTGGTTTTGATTTGCTTTTTTCTAATGATTAGTGATGTTGAGCATCTTTTCATCTGTTTGTTGGCCATCTGTATGTCTTCTTTGGAAAAATGGCTATCAAGGTCCTTTGCCCATTTTTAAAAATTGGATTGTTTGTGTTTTGGTGTTGAGTTGTATAAGTTCTTTATATATTTTGGATATTAACCCCTTATCAGATATATCACTTGCAAATATATTCTCCTATTTAGCCATTGCTTTTTCGTTTTGTTGATGATTTCATTTACTGTGCAAAAGCTTTATTTTGATGGAGTTCCAGTAGTATATTTTTGTTTTTGTTTTCCTTGCCTTAGGAGATATATCTAGAAAAATAATGCCACACCCAACATCAGAGAAATTTCTGCCTGTGTTCTCATCTAGGATTTTTTTGGTTCCAGTTTTCACACTTAGATCTTTAATCCATTTTGAGTTTATTCTTGTGTATGGTGTTAGAAGATAGTCCAACTTCATTCTTTTACATGTAACTGTTTAGTTTTCCTAGCAACATTTATTGAAGAGACTGTCTTTTCCGCATTATATATTCTTGCCTCATTTGTCATAGATTAACTGACCATATATCTGTGGATTTATTTCTGGGCTCTTTATTGTGTCCCACTGATCTGCGTGTCTGTTTTTGTGCCAGTACCGTACTGTTCTGGTTACTGTAGCTGTGTAGTGTATCATGAAATCTAGAATTTTGATACTTCCAGTTTTGTCTTTCTTTTTCAAGATTGCTTTGGCTATTCAGGTCTTTTGTAGTTCCATATAAACTTTAGGGTTATTTGTTCTAGTTTTGTGAGAAATGTGGTTGGTATTTTGATAGGGTTTACATTGAATCCATAGATTGCATTGAGTAGTATGGACATTTTAACAATATTGGTTCTTCTACTTCATAAGCATGGACCATCTTTCCATTTGTTTATGTCACGTTTAATCTTTTTCATCAGTGTTTTATAGTTTTCAGAGTATGGCTCTTTCACCTCTTTGGTTATGTTTATTCCTAGGTATTTTATTCCTTTTTTGGTATAATTGTAGTGTTATTTTCTTTCTTTTCTCTTCTGTTCTCTCTTTTCCTCTCCTCTTCTTTCCTTTCTTTTTTTTTTTTCTTTCTATTTTCTTTTTCCTTTTCTTTCTTTTTAAGTAGGCTCCACACCCAGCATGGAGCTGAATGCAGGGCTTGAACTCATGATCCTGAGGTCAAGACCTGAGCTGCAATCAAGAGCCAGATGCTTAACCAACTGAGCCATGCAGGCATCCCAATAATGCTATTTTCTTAATTTCTCCTTCTGCTGCTTCATTATTAATATATAGAAAAACTACCAATTTCTGAGTATTAATTTTATATCCTGCAACTTTACTGAATTCATTTATTCTAGTAGTTTTTTAATGAAGTCTTAGAATTTTCTATATATGGTATCGTGTTTTTTACAAATAGCGACAGTTTAACTTCTTCTTTGCCTACATGGATTTCTCTTATTTCCTTTTTCTTATCACATTGCTTAGCTAAAACTTCCAGTATTATGATAAATAAAATTGGCAAGTGTAGACATCCTTGTCTTGTTCCTCATCTTAGAGTAAATGCTCTCAATTTTTCACCATTGAGTATGATGTTAGCTGTGGGTTTTTCATATATGGAAGTATGAATGAGGTATGTTCCCTCTAACACCACTCTGTTGAGATTTATTTTATCATGAATGGTTGTTGAATTTTGTCAGATGCTTTCCCTGCAGTCATTGAGATGATCATATTGTTTTATTGATGTGAAGTATCATATTGATTATTCACAAATACTGAACCATCCTTGGATCTCCAGAATAAATTCCACTTGATCTTTTCAGTGTATGTGGTTTTACTAATATTTTGTTGAGGATTTTTGTATCTCTGTTCATCATGGATATTGATTGGCCTGAAGTTTTCTTTTTTTGTGATGACTTTGCTTTTTGTATCAGGTTAATGCTGACCTTGTAAAATGTATTTGGAAGCGTTCCTTCCTCTATTTTTTGGGATGGTTTGAAAAGACTAAGTATTAGCTTTTCAAATATTTGGTAAAATTCACCTCTGAACTCAATTTGTCGAGGACTTTTTTTTAATAGTTTTTTTTCTCTTTAAAGATTTATTTACTTATTTTAGAGAGAGAGAGAGAGAGAGAGAGAGAGAGACCATGGGTGGGAGGAGGGGCAAAGGGAGAGGGAGAAAATCTCAAGCAGATGCCGTGAATGTGGAGCATGACATGGGGCTTGATCTCACAACCCTGAGATTATGACAAGAGCTGAAATCAAAAGTTGGATGCCTGGAGTACATGGGTGTCTCAGTCAAGTGTCTGTCTTCAGCTCAGGTCATGATCCCAGAGACCTGAGATCGAGCCTTGCATGGGGCTCCCTGCTCAGTGGAAGCCTGCTTCTGCTCTCTCACTCCCCCTGCTTGTGTTCCCTCTCTCGCTGTGTCTCTTCCAAATAAAGAAATAAAATCTTAAAAAAAAAAAAAAAAAAAAAAGAGTTGGATGCCTAACTGACAGAGCCACCCAGACACCCTGTATTTTTTTATAGCTTCTGTATTACCAATTCAGTTTTGTAATTTGTAATCAGTCTTTGGATTTCCTATTTCTTCCTGGTTCAATTTCAGTACGCTGTATATTTGTAGGAATTTATCCATTTTCTTCTAGTTTGCCCAGTTTGTTGGTGTATAGTTTTTTTTAGAATATTCTCTTACCATCCTTTATATTTCTGTGGTGTCATTTGTTACTTGTCCTATCTTTTTTCTGATATTATTTATTTGGGTCTTTTATCTTTTTTTCTTGATGAATCTGGTTAAGAGTTTATCAATTTTGTTTATGTTTTCAAAGAAGCAGCTCTTAGTTTCATTAATTTTTTTCTTTTGTTATTTTAGTCTAATATATCATTTATTTTTGTGCTTATCTTTTGTTTCCATTCTTCTACTCACCTTGGACCTATTGTCTTTTTTTTTTTTTAAGATTTTATTTATTTATTTGAGAGAGAGCATGAGCAAGGAGAAAGTCAGAGGGAGAAACAGACTCCCCATGGAGCTGAGAGCCTGATGCGGGACTCGATCCCGGGACTCCGGGATCATGACCTGAGCCGAAGGGAGTCGTCCAACCAACTGAGCCATCCAGGGGTCCCGGACCTATTTTCTTTTTAAACATTACCTTTCTTTTCTCTTTTTTGGTAATTGGTTGATTCAAGTTATATATATATTCATATATGCATATATAAGTTATATATATATTTATAAAATGAGTATTGTAATATTGGTTGATAATTGATTCAACTTACAAATACATATATATAATGAAGACATTTAAGGTATGTATTGTATTCTGTTAATTGTTTTAGTTTCCTATAGGTGGGGTTTGAAGTGTTCACATTTTGTCTTTTTTATAGGAATTAGGTAATTTTAGGTTTTATTTTGATATGATCTAAAGGTTATCTAAATGTGTATTAATTAATTCCAAGTTTTTATTCAATTTTATTATTTATTTTTAATATGTTTGCTTATTATCAGAGAATACTTATAAAATCTTTACTTTTGGGAAAGATATGAAGATGTACTTTGTAACCAAGTACATGAGTATTTGTGTTAGTTATATGAATATGTAGAAATATATATGGGTATAGATACTTTAAATGTCTTCGTTATTAAAGAACAAAAGACAAAAGTGAAGAAAGTTAACATTTAAATCACTAATTTAGAAGATAAAACAATTAAAATTATGCAGATATAAATAGGGTAAAAGAACTAGTAACTTTTAAAACTAATGAAATAGAATATACTTCAGGAAAAATTAATTACTGAGTTGTCATTTGACAATAGATAAGAATTAACTAAGCAAAACAGTGAAAGAGCAAAAACAGTTGAATTTAGAAATAAGAAAAAATATATCTAGAGGTATGAAAATGAGGAAAATGTATATAAGAATATTATTTGCGGGGCGCCTGGGTGGCTCAGTGGGTTAAGCCGCTGCCTTCGGCTCAGGTCATGATCTCAGAGTCCTGGGATCGAGCCCCGCATCGGGCTCTCTGCTCAGCGGGGAGCCTGCTTCCTCCCCTCTCTCTGCCTGCCTCTCTACCTGCCTCTCTGCCTGCTTGTAATCTCTGTCTGTCAAATAAATAAATAAAATCTTTTAAAAAAATATTATTTGCAACTCTTCAGTAAAAAAATTTCAAATAAAAAAATTAATAACTTCCTAACAAGTATGTTATAAAAATAACCCAAAAAATGTAACTCAAATCAACTAGTTATCAAAAAGAGAATGAAAAAGGGTGCCTGGGTGGCTCAGTGGGTTAAAGCCTCTGCCTTCAGCTCAGGTCATGAGCCCAGGGTCCTGGGATCTAGCCCTGCATTGGGCTCTCTGTTCAGCGGGGAGCCTCCTTCCTCCTTTTTCTGCCTGCCTCTCTGCCTGCTAGTGAACTCTGTCTGTCAAATAAATAAATAAAAATCTTAAAAAAAAAAAAAAAAGAATGAAAAGATAATGTTCAAGATGACAATAGACCCAAGATGAATAGAAAAAGTTATTTTCAAAATGATTTTTTTAAACTACGTTTGAGCATATTAAAATCTCAGGTAGTATTAATCTCTCTACTTTTGACTAAGTGAAGAAAATCATTTATTAGATTACGTTAAGGAATGATCATTATACTATCATACTTAGTTACCCCAATTTTAATAAGTTATTTTTGCCACTGATTCATAGAGGTTTGCAGACATCATTGGGCCAACTTTCAAGACTCAATAAATTCGAAATACAAAAATTTTATTATTTAAGTACAAAATTTTATTATGCTTTTATTATGCTTTCATGTTTGTCATCTTACAAGCATATTTTCATATAATTAATTATTGATCTAACCTCTAGAAGTTGTTGCTTTTTGTTTTGTTTGTATGTCATATTTCTTCATTTCTAGAATTCCACTTCTCTTTTATGCATTCTTTGCTTTGGTTTATACAAGCACTCTTTTTATTGAATTAATATATCAATTTTACAATTGATATGTTTCCTTCTTTTAAAAAGAAAGAAAATACTAACATTTCTGTTAAAATATCATTTGGAAAAGCCAAGTTTAATTTAAGATTTTCTTAAAACATTTTTAGTGACCTCCATTTCATTATTTCCAATAGAGTGACTATCAGAGGTCTGACAGAATGTCCAAACTACTTCCACAGCTAGAAAACAAGTTGCTTCCAGCTCAACTTGCATGTATATTCTTTCATTTGCTGGTTTCTAGATCTTTAGATGTATTATTTAATCCTCTTTGATACTTATGTGTTGACTAAAAACAAATTGAAAGTTTATTGAAAAAAGGTGACTAGAATAATAGAATAATTTACCAGTGATTGCATTATCTAGAGATTATTTTATTTGGAGATCGTCCCAACTAAAACATCTGGAAATTTTCAGAATCTTGGCTGAAACTTCAGTCTCCCTCTTTAGTATTGCACTGTACCATCTGCACAAAGATTTAATGTAGTTTTCAAAGTTCTCAAGAACTCCACTTTTCTTAGTCATAAATAGTAAAACTAGTATATTATTTTAGATAATGTCCCTTCTAGTCCAGAGGATCAACAGGAGCCATAAAAATAATTTTGAAGTCATGAATTTTACATTTAAGTACATTTATAAAATAAATGAAGTAGTTGAAACATTGTTGATGATGGCTGGATTTTCTAAAACATTTTTGAAGTATAATAAACACATTCAGAAAGGTACATAGAATATAGCTCTATAAATGATCACAGAAGAATCTGTTATATATATGTGTGTGTGTGTATACACAGACACACACACACACATTTATGTATATACACACACACATATTTTTTAAGATGTTATTTATTTATTTGAGAGAGAGCATGAGCGGGAGCACAGGCAGAGGGAGAAGCAGGCTCCACACTGAACAGCGATCCCAGTGCAGAGTTCAACTCAGGACCCTGGGATGGTGACCTGAGTGGAAGGCAGACAACCAACTGAGCACCCAGGTGCCCCAGTATTTTTGAAAACCTTTCATTTGTATTCCATATTAAACAAAAACTTCAGTCTCAGTGTACCCCAGCACTCCTGCTTCTCTTACTTCTCTGTAACACTTATCCTATCTCACATAGAATATATTTTCTTTTTTTTTTTAGCCATCCTAACAATTGCTTTGATTTTATTGTTTTTTTTTTAAGGTTTTATGTATTTATTTGACAGCAAGAGAGAGAGAGATCATAAGTAGGCAGAGAAGCAGGTTCCCTGCTGAGCAGAGAGCCTGATGTGGGGCTTGATCCCAGGACACTGAGATCATGACCTGAGCCAAAGGCAGAGGCTTTAACCCACTGAGCCATCTGGGTCCCCCACCCTTTTTTTTTTTTTTAAAGCTTTAGAACAAGTTTTAGTGGGAGGAGTCAAGATGGCGGAGAAGTAGCAGGCTGAGACTACTTCAGCTAGCAGGAGATCAGCTAGATAGCTTATCTAAAGATTGCAAACACCTACAAATCCATCCGCAGATCGAAGAGAAGAACAGCAATTCTGGAAACAGTAAAACAATCACTTTCTGAAAGTTAGGACTGGCGGAGACGTGACTCTAAAGCGATGAGAAGATAGACCCCGGGGGGAGGGGCCGGCTCCTAGCAAGCAGCAAAGCAACGGAGCACAAAATCAGGACTTTTAAAAGTCTGTTCCGCTGAGGGTCATTGCTCCAGAGGCTAAACCAGGGCGAAGCCCACGCGGGGTCAGCATGGCCTCAGGTCCCACAGGGTCACAGAAGGATTGGGGGTGTCTGAGTGTCGCAGAGCTTGCGGGTGTTGGAAGGGGAAAACAAGCTACAGAGACAGAGCCGACAGTAAGATCACAGCTCGGGGTTACCTTGAACGGGTCGCAGGCTCGGTGGGCTCAGAGCGCGGCCGGAGGTCAGGCAGAAATGAGTAACTGGGCGCTGTTCTCAGAGGGCGCACTGAGGAGTGGGGCCCTAGGATCTCGGATCCTCTGGGCCGGAGACCAGGAGGCCGCCATTTGTATTCCTGTCCTCTGGAACTCTATGGAAAGCGCTCAGGGAACAAAAGCTCCTGAAAGCAAACCCGAGCGGATTACTCAGCCCCTGGTAAGGGCGGTGCAATTCTGCCTGGGCAAAGACACGTGAGAATCACTACACCAGGCCCCTCCCCCAGAAGATCAACAAGAAATCCAGCCAAGAACAAGTTCACCTACCGAGGTGTGCAGTTTCAATACCAAGGAGAGCTGCAGAATTCCAGAGGAGGAGAAAGTAAAACACGGAACTCCTGGATTTCTCCCTGTGATTTTTTTAATGTGGCAGTTAATTTAATTTTTTTTCTTTTTCATTTTTTTTTCTCTTCTTCTGCTAAAATTTTTTTTAACTTTTACCCTTTTCTTTTTTAACGTTTTTAAACTAGTTTATCTAATATATATATTTTTTCTTTTTTATATTTTTCTTTATTTGTTTTCCTTTTTTCTCTCTCTTTTTTCTTTCTTTCTTTTGGAACCTCTTTTTATCTCCATTCTCCCCCTTCACAATTTGGGATCTCTTCTGATTTGGTTAAAGCATATTCTCCTGGGGTTGTTGCCACCCTTTTAGTATTTTACTTGCTCCTTCATATACTCCTATCTGGACAAAATGACAAGGTGAAAAAATTCACCACAAAAAAAAGAACAAGAGGCAGTACCGAAGGCTAAGGACCTAATCAATACAGACATTGGTAATATGTCAGATCTAGAGTTCAGAATGACAATTCTCAAGGTTCTAGCCAGGCTCAAAAAAGGTATGGAAGATATTAGAGAAAACCTCTCGGGAGATATAAAAGCCCTTTCTGGAGAAATAAAAGAGCTAAAATTTAACCACGTTGAAATAAAAAAAGCTATTAATGAGGTGCAATAAAAAATGGAGGCTCTCACTGCTAGGATAAATGAGGCAGAAGAAAGAATTAGTGATATAGAAGACCAAATGACAGAGAATAAAGAAGCTGAGCAAAAGAGGGACAAACAGCTACTGGACCACGAGGGGATAATTCAAGAGATAAGTGACACCATAAGATGAAACAACATTAGAATAATTGGGATTCCAGAAGAAGAAGAAAGAGAGAAGGGAGCAGAAGGTATGCTGGAGAGAATTATTGGTGAGAATTTCCCCAATATGGCAAAGGGAATGAGCATCAAAATTCAGGAGGTTCAGAGAATGCCCCTCAAAATCAATAAGAATAAGCCCACACCCCGTGACCTAATAGTAAAATTTACAAGTCTCAGTGACAGAGAAAATCCTGAAAGCAGCCCGGGAAAAGAAGTCTGTAACATACAATGGTAAAAATATTAGATTGGCAGCTGACTTATCCACCGAGACCTGGCAGGCCAGAAAGAGCTGGCATGATATTTTCAGAGCACTAAACGAGAAAAACATGCAGCCAAGAATACTATATCCAGCTAGGCTATCATTGAAAATAGAAGGAGAGATTAAAAGCTTCCAGGACAAACAAAAACTGAAAGAATTTGCAAACACCAAACCAGCTCTACAGAAATATTGAAAGGGGTCCTCTAAGCAAAGAGAGAGCCTACAAGTGGTAGATCAGTAAGGAACAGAGACAACATACACTAACAGTCACCTTACAGGCACTACAGTGGCATTAAATTCATATCTCTCAATAGTTACCCTGAATGTTAATGGGCTAAATGCCCCTGTCAAAAGACATAGGGTATCAGAATGGATAAAAAAAGAAAACCCAACTATATGTTGCCTCCAAGAAACTCATTTTAAGCCCGAAGACACCTCCAGATTTAAAGTGAGGGGGTGGAAAAGAATTTACCATGCTAATGGACATCAGAAGAAAGAAGGAGTGGCAATCATTCTATCAGATCAATTAGATTTTAAGCCAAAGACTATAAAAAGAGATGAGGAAGGACACTATATCATACTCAAAGGGTCTGTCCAAAAAGAAGATCTAACAATTTTAAATATCCATGCCCCCAACGTGGGAGCAGCCAACTATATAAACCAATTAATAACAAAATCAAACAAACACATCAACAATAATACAATAATAGTAGGGGACTTTAACACTCCCCTCACTGAAATGGACAGATCATCCAAGCAAAAGATCAGCAAGGAAATAAAGGCCTTAAACGACACACTGGACCAGATGGACATCACAGATATATTCAGAACATTTCATCCCAAAGCAACAGAGTACACATTCTTCTCTAGTGCACATGGAACATTCTCCAGAATAGATCACATCCTCGGTCCTAAATCAGGACTCAACCGGTATCAAAAGATTGGGATCATTCCCTTCATATTTTCAGACCACAATGCTCTGAAGCTAAAACTCAACCACAAGAGGAAATTTGGAAAGAACCCAAATACATGGAGACTAAACAGCATCCTTCTAAAGAATGAATGGGTAAACCAGGAAATTAAAGAAGAATTGAAAAAAATCATGGAAACAAATGATAATGAAAATAAAACGGTTCAAAATCTGTGGGACACAACAAAGGCAGTCCTGAGAGGAAAATATATAGTGGTTCAAGCCTTTCTCAAGAAACAAGAAAGGGGTGCATGGGTGGCTCAGTGTGTTAAGCCGCGGCCTTCAGCTCAGGTCATAATCTCAGGGTCCTGGGATCGAGTCCCGCATCGGGCTCTCTGTGCAGCAGGGAACCTGCTTCCCTCTCTCTCTCTCTCTGCCTGCCTTTCCATCTACTTGTGATTTCTCTCTGTCAAATAAATAAATAAAATCTTAAAAAAAAAAAAAAAGAAACAAGAAAGGTCTCAGGTACACAACCTAACCCTACACCTAAAGGAGCTGGAGAAAGAACAAGAAAGAAACCCTAAGCCCAGCAGGAGAAGAGAAATCATAAAGATCAGAGCAGAAATCAATGAAATAGAAACCAAAAAGACAATAGAGCAAATCAACGAAACTAGGAGCTGGTTCTCTGAAAGAATTAATAAAATTGATAAACCCCTGGCCAGATTTATCAAAAAGAAAAGAGAAAGGACCCAAATAAATAAAATCATGAATGAAAGAGAAGAGATCACAACTAACACCAAAGAAATACAAACTATTATAAGAACATACTATGAGCAACTCGACGCCAACAAATTTGATAATCTGGAAGAAATGGATGCATTCCTAGAAACATATAAACTACCACAACTGAACCAGGAAGAAATAGAAAGCCTGAACAGACCCATAACCAGTAAGGAGATTGAAATAGTCATTAAAAATCTCCATGCAAACAAAAGCCCAGGGCCAGACGGCTTCCCAGGGGAACTCTACCAAACATTTAAAGAAGAACTAATTCCTATTCTCCTGAAACTGTTCCAAAAAATAGAAATGGAAGGAAAACTTCCAAACTCCTTTTATGAGGCCAGCATCACCTTGATCCCAAAACCAGACAAGGATCCCATCAAAAAAGAGAGCTATAGACCAATATCCTTGATGAACACAGATGTGAAAATTCTCACCAAAATACTAGCCAATAGGATTCAACAGTACATTAAAAGGATTATTCACCATGACCAAGTGGGATTTATTCCAGGGCTCCAAGGTTGGTTCAACATCTGCAAATCAGTCAATGTGATACAACACATCAATAAAAGAAAGAACAAGAACCATATGATACTCTCAATAGATGCTGAAAAAGCATTTGACAAAGTACAGCATCCCTTCCTGATCAAAACTCTTCAAAGTGTAGGGATAGAGGGCACATACCTCAATATCATCAAAGCCATCTATGAAAAACCCACCGCAAATATCATTCTCAATGGAGAAAAACTGAAAGCTTTTCCGCTAAGGTCAGGAACACGGCAGGGATGTCCATTATCACCACTGCTATTCAACATAGTACTAGAGGTCCTAGCCTCAGCAATCAGACAACAAAAGGAAATTAAAGGCATCCAAATCGGCAAAGAAGAAGTCAAATTATCACTCTTTGCAGATGATATGATACTATATGCGGAAAACCCAAAAGACTGCACTCCAAAACTGCTAGATCTTGTACAGGAATTCAGTAAAGTGTCAGGATATAAAATCAATGCACAGAAATCAGTTGCATTTCTCTACACCAACAGCAAGACAGAAGAAAGAGAAATTAAGGAGTCAATCCCATTTACAATTGCACCCAAAACCATAAGATACCTAGGAATAAACCTAACCAAAGAGGCACAGAATCTATACTCAGAAAACTATAAAGAACTCATGAAAGAAATTGAGGAAGACACAAAGAAATGGAAAAATGTTCCATGCTCCTGGATTGGAAGAATAAATATTGTGAAAATGTCTATGCTACCTAAAGCAGTCTACACATTTAATGCAATTCCTATCAAAGTACCATCCATCTTTTTCAAAGAAATGGAACAAATAATTCTAAAATTTATATGGAACCAGAAAAGACCTCAAAAGCCAAAGGGATATTGAAAACGAAAGCCAGTGTTGCCAAAACTTTTCACTAATAAGTAACAACTTATTAGTTGTTACTACAACTACTAATTAAAAGTTACTTATTTTCTTCAAGCTCTTACTATGGCCTCTTCAAAACTCTGCTGGCTTCACTAATACTTTTTTGAGGCCTTCTGGCTTTCATACACTACATAGTCCTGAAGTCAGTGATAGCTATTTTAGGTTTTTGTGATGGTAACACACAACTTATGGTTCCAAAATCTCTTCTAGTTATTCCTTTGCTTCCTAACAACCCCAGACTAGTGGCGTAGTGCAACCACTATTGTATTATACTCATGGATTCTGTAGGTTAGGAAGTCATAAATATAATGTGGGGCTAGGTTGTTTCTCCTCTTTGATGTCTGGGACCTCAGATGGGTAGACTCAATGGCTAGGAATGACTTAGTAGCTGAGATCTAGAGTGATTTGAATGTTTGCTCATTGACATGCATGGTGGATTTTGCTGGCTATCAACTGGGACCTCATACCTACATATGAACCCCGAAAAATGACACTCTATATGGCCGACTAGGCTTTCTCATGAATAGTGACTGAGTTCTAGGAATGAGGGTCCTACAAGAATAAGGAGGAAGCTGTATCACATTTTTAGACCTAGTTTTGGAGGTCATACAGCACCACTTAGCTGGCACATACCCAACCAGTTTTTTGGGGTTTTTTAAACATTTTAAAATTTAAATGGAATTAATTAACATATAATGATTACTGGTTTCAGAGGTAGAGGTCAGTGATCACCAGTCTTATGTAATACGCAGTGTTCATTACAGTACATACCCTCCCCAATGTCCATCACCCAGTTGTCCCATTCCCTCCACCTCCCTCCCCTTCCCTCTCCTTCGCTCCAGCAACCCTCAGTTTGTTTCCTGAGATTATTAAGAACCTCTTATGGTTTGTCTTCCTGTCTGGTTTGTCCTGTTTTATTTTTTCCTCTCTTCCTCTATGATCCTCTGCTTTGGTTCTTAAATTCCACCTATCAGTGAGATCATATGATACTTGTCTTTCTGATTGACTTATTTTGTTTAGCACAATACCCTCTAGTTCCATCCAATCATTATACACCCAACCAGTTTTAAGAGGAGAGAACCTAAATCTCACCTATCTACAGGAGAAATCTCATGTAGGAAGAGCATGTGTGGTGGGAAAAAATTTTGTGGCTGACTTTGGAAAATACAATCAATAATAGTAGTGTTTCCAAACCAAATTTACCATAACTTTGACTTTTGAATCAGATAAAAATACATCAGGAAGAGTTGGCATACACAAATTACTAATTTTGAGAAGAGTTTATAAAACTGTAAACATGTGAGCTGGGTATAGTGAGATTTTTGAGGGAGGCTGCTGTTACCACCTTTAAGTTTGAAATGTCATGACTGCTTTTGAATTTTACTATATTCATTATTTCATGTCTTGCTCCTTTTTTTTTTTAAAGATTTTATTTATTTATTTGACAGACGGAGATCACAAGTAGACAAAGAAGCAGGCAGAGAGAGAGGAGGAAGCAGGCTCCCCATTGAGCAGAGAGCCAGATGCGGAGCTTGATCCCCAGACCCTGGGATCATGACTTAAGCGGAAGGCAGAGGCTTTAACCCATTGAGCCACCCAGGTGCCCCATGTCTTGCTCCTTTTTATAGCAGTATATTTGTAAGTTTCATCTGTGCTCTTGCATATAATTCGAGTTCATTTTCATCACTGTGCAGAATTCTCTTTTATGAATACATCACAATTTATTTATCCATTCTCCTGTTGAGGGACTTTTTTTTCTAGTTTTGGCTATTGAGAACAATGCTGCCCTACACATTTTTTATCACATAACTTAGAGCACATATGCATGAATTTTCTGGGATGTATAACATGAGTAAATCAACTGCATCATAGATCATGTGCATCTTCAACTTCTTGATAATGCCAAACCATTTGCCAGTGTAACTGAATTAATTTCAAGACCACCAACAGTGAATATGAATATCTTCTAGTTGACATCCTTCTAGTTGACACTTACTATTGTCAGACTTTCCTATTTTTGTGTGTCTGCCACTCTGGTATAATGGTGTGGTTTAATTTTTTTCCCCTGATTACTAATGATAGTGTACACTTCTAAATGTTTATTGATCATTTGGATTTCCTATTATTCGAAACAAGAGTTCAAGTCTTCTGCCCAATATTCTTTTGAGTTTCCTCTTTTATTCTTGTTGCTTTTTCACTTGTTTTTTTTTTTTTTTTTTTTTTTTTTTTTTTTTTTTTATCGTCTAGTACAAGCCACTTGCTAGGTATATGTGCTGTACATACCTTTTTCTTTTTATCACTTTCTGTAGATGTCATTGTATTAGCAAATGGATAATTTTTGTTTAAGCAGTTTTTCTATAATACTACATGATGATATTTTATCATGTGATCTTCTGAATGTCTTGTAGTTTTTCCTTTTATGTTTTGGTCTATAAACTATCTGAAGTTAATGCTTTTGATTTTGTTCTATGTGTGAGGAACATCCACTTTTATTTATTTCCCTATGAATATTCAATTGACCAAAACATTTATTAAAAAGTACATTTTTCCCCATTGCTTTTTATTTTAATAAGTTATCTCACATTTGCTGTAACAAATGATGTACTTGTTTTTTTTCTTTCCATTTTACTTTATGTTTTTCATGCTTGTTCTTCTTATTCATTTTCCTCATTTTATTTGTTTTTTTTTTTTAAGATTTTATTTATTTATTTGACAGACAGAGATCACAAGTAGGCAGAGAGGCAGGCAGAGAGAGAGAGGGAAGCAGGCTCCCTGCTGAGCAGAGAGCCCGACACGGGGCTCGATCCCAGGACCCTGGTATCATGACCTGAGCTGAAGGCAGAGGCTTAACCCACTGAGCCACCCAGGTGCCCCTGGTTTTAATTGGTTTTGACTCAACATCTCACACTTTTTTATTAGGGAGTATTTGTATTCTTCCAAACCATTGTGTTTACCCTTCATTTCCTGAAACTCAGACCTCTATGTGTCTCTATATTTATAAATCTGTATATTCAGTATTATATAAAAACAAGATACCAAGTATTTTCCATCTCTATGTTTCCTATTTCTCCTGCTTTGTTTTACTCTGTGTTATGATAAACATTTTAGTGTATTTTATTTCCCTAATCTTTAGCTACTCCAGGATAAGACATTTAGAAAGTTTTAAGATTTCTCCCTTCTCCAACATCCTGAATACCTGATATTTGTTAAGATAACTTGAAAATTTTAATCACAGGTGATTATCAAGTTTTCCCCTTGCAATATGACTATATTAGTTGAAGAGCTCTTGTTTAGAATTGTATACATTCACACACTATCATTATCCATTTATACACACATATACGTTGAGGTTAAGAATGAGAGATTGAGTCAACCACCTCAGTTTCTACCATCTTAATTCTCTAATTGGTTTCATTTCTTCATTTATTAGAATCCTTTCAGGAATATCTTTTATCAAATAGATATATTCTCTAAATATTTGAATATATATACTTTTTTCCTTTTATTCTGACAGTTAAATAGTATCTGATTAGGTATAAGAGTCCAGTGTAGTAGCTCTGGGGTGCCTGGCTGGCTCAGTCAGTAGAGCATGCAACCCATAATCTCAGGATTGTGAGTTTGAACCCCACGTTGGGTGTAGAGATTACTTAAAAATAAAATCTTAAAAAAATAAAAAGAGTCCAAAACAAACTGAGGGTTGCTGGGTGGAGGGGGGTTGGGAGGGGGGGTGGGGTTAGAGGGGGTTGGGGTTATGGACATTGGGGAGGTTATATACTATGGTGAGTGCTGTGAAGTGTGTAAACCTGGCGATTCACAGACCTGTACCCCGGAGATAAAAATACATTATATGTTTATTTTTTTTTTTAAAGTTGCATTAGGTAGCATTTCATTAATATTGAAAACAGTACCAAACTGTAAAATATTTTTTTTTATTTTCCACACTTGAATTATTAAATGTAATTTTTTAAAAAAATAGCAAACATGCAGGCTGAATAAATATGACATGAATATTATTGAGTAAAAAAAAATTTAAAATAAAATAAAAATAAAAAGAGTCCAGTGTAGCAGTTCTTTAATCCATCATCAGTAGCTGTTATTCTTTATCCTCTAGATTCTGCTATTTTAAATTAAATACCTGATATCACTTTAGTACTTATTTTTTTTTTAAACTTACTTTTCGGTCAGGAAACTTTTAAATTATAATCTTTATGTTTTAATCTTTCAAAGTCTTTATCTGAAAAAAAAAGTCTTTATCTTTAGTGTTCATGTATTTTACCAGGATATATATATATCTGTATCTTTGTTTTGTCCATCTTGCCTGAACATTGTGAGGACTCTAAATTAGAAGACTGAAATGTTTTTAAATTCACGACATTTTTTTCTGTCATTTGTTAAACATTGCTCTTATGCTAGCTCCTTTTATTTCTATTAGTCTCACCATTTTAGCAAATAAAATTCCCTTAGGTTTTCTTCCAAGTCCTTTATCTTTTCTTCTCTTGTCTCTATTTCTGTATATTTTGTTATATGTTTGGTCATATATTTCTCCTTGTTCTTCCAAAACACTAGTAACCATAGTATCCACCTTCTCTTTGTATTCCCCTGACACATTTTCAAATTTGGAAATTATATATATATAAAATATGTGTGTATGTATACTTTTTTTAATCTCACATATTTGCCTTTTTTTCCTTTCTTTTTTTGTGTTTGAACATTTAAAGTCTACTCTCTTAGTAAATTTTAATTTGCCTGTTTCCTCTCAGAGAATTTTGTAAATCTAAAAGTCTTCCTTCTGGGGTTTTTTGTTTTTGTTTTTGTTTTTTTTCCTTCAGTCCAGGCCATCAGGGTTTCTGATGATACAGCACTTTCAAGGACTTCAGGGGTCTTTCATGTATTTCTTAGGGATTCACTCCTTTAAGCAGGAAGTGCTTCTGCAGATCTTCCTTATGTAAACCCATCTTTATTCCTGGATTTTATTTAGATGGCTGAGGGGAATCCAGGAGTTACATGCCTAACCTCTTCAAAGAGCATTCTGTGTGACTGAATATGCTGACTTTTTAATCCTTCCTATCCACTATAAGAAAGTTTTTGGGTATATTGTTGACTTTTAGTCCAGAGTACACGTCCCTGACAATGAATCTTCTAACTTTTACATCTTTTGCTGTTTGGTTAGGTTGAGAATGTTCCAAATCATGAAGTCCTGGTTTCTTTTTCCTTAACCGTTCTCCCCTTAGTCTGTCTTTTTCTCCTTTTTTTAACTTAGTAGCAAGAAGGAACCAGGTCACACTGTTCATACTTTGCTTGGAATGTACCTGGGTAGATATCCAGTTTCATTGCTTACAGGTTTTGCTTACAACATAGCTGTACTTAATTCAGCTAAGCTTTCCACCACAGTACGACAAGTATCTTTTTCCTTTCAATTTCCAATAACACCTTTCTAATTTTCTTCTGATCCCATACCAGCAGTTTCTTTAATGTCCATATTTCTATCAATAATCTGATGATAATGATTTATGCATGCATTAAGACAATATATTTTCTCTACTATGCTTTTCACTTCATTCTGAGTTTTCACTAGCAGAGTTGTTAATGTCCACATTTATATTAACAGTCTATTAAAGGCAATCTAGGCTTTTTCTCTCATGCTGTTCAAAATTTTTACATCTTCTGCCCATTGCCCAATTCCTAAACTGTTTTACACATTTTAGGTATTCACATAGCACCATTCTACTTTTAGGTTCCAAAATCTGTATTATTTTCCTACTGCTGCTCTAACAAAATGACACAAACTTATTGACTTAAAGCAATACAAATTTATTATTTTATAGTTCTGGAGGCCAGGAATCTAAAATAGCTTTCACTTGACTAAAATCATGGTGTTGTCAGGGCTGTATTTCTGGATACTCTAGGAGAGAATCTGTCTTCTTATCATTTACAACTTCTAGAAGCCTTCTAAATTTCTTGGCTTATTGCCCTTTCCTTCATCTTCAAAGTCAGCCAAGTGCAGGAGCTTCAAATTCTTTCTGACTCTGCCTCTCCTGCCTCCCTTGTGATTATGTTGGACATACTGAATGATTCGAGATAATCTTTCCATCACAAGATCTTTAATTTAATCACATATGCCAAGTTTCTTTTCCTTTGTCAGGTAATGTGGCATATAGTCAGGGTTCTCCAGAGAAACAAAACCAATAGACATATAGAAGTAGATTTATAGATGTAGTTTCTCTTCACTGGAGAAGGTCTTTAATTAAACCTTCAGCTGATTGAATGAAACCCACCCACATTATAGAGGGTATTCAAAGTGTACTGATTCAAATGTACTGATTTAAATTTAAATATTTTATAAAAAATGCCTTACAAAAACATGTAAAATAATATTTTGGCCAAATATCTGGCCTAGTTGACCCATGAAATTAACCATCACACATAGAAGTAGATTTCAGGGATTAGCAGGTAAACATCTTTGTAGGGCCATTATTCTGCCTACCACAGTGAAGATCTAAAAATGTGAAGAACGAATGGAGTAAAATAAGACAGAAGTGACAGGGAGGGGAGTATGGCTATGAATAGAGTTATAAGCCTTTCAAACAGATAAAACATAATTTTCAACAGTGGTGTGGGGGACTAGATGGGAACTCAGATATCAAGAAATATGGCAAGAGACAAAGCTATAGAGGTGGCCATGGGCCAGCTTTTAGACATAAGGGGTTAGTCTTCATAAAGGGTCTTGATATTCACCCTAAAGTGAGCACTGAAGTATGGATAGTGAGACAACCCACAGTGAGTCACTGGTGAGTTGTAAGTAGGAAATGATGAGATTATCATTTTATTTCAGGAAGACCACTCTGGAACCAGTGTGAAGACCTGACTTTCCAGGAGAAGCACTAGAGGTAAGAGAAAAATAAACAGTGACTGACAAAACACTGTAATGGTGATATTGAAGGGAAGGAGCTTAAGACCTAATAAAGCTGGATGATAAGTAAAGATGATAAATACCGGGGCACCTGGGTGGCTCAGTGGGTTAAGCCTTTGCTTAGGTCATGGTTTCGGGGTCCTGGAATCAAGCCCTGCATTGGACTCTCTGCTCAGTGGAGAGCCTGCTTTCCTCCTCCCTCTGCCTGCCTCTCTGCCTACTTGTGATCTCTCTCTCTCTGTCAAATAAATAAAATCTTAAAAAAAGAAAAAAGATGATAAATACATGAAAATATGCCTACCAACTATTTGGAAGATTATGTTCATGTCTAAGACAGAAGTGTGATTATAAGGACAGTCGATTGTATTATTAGAAGACAATGTAGGCATTAGGCAATATTTTCTTAGAGTGATGATATTTGATTATATTCTAAGAAAATGTCTTGATGGATTAGTAGGAAATGTGAAGACTCTCAAGAGAATTTCAAAGAGTCTATTGATAAGATTGCCTCTTTTGGTAGCACCAAAGTGAGAGTGGAAAAGCAGGTTTTGGTGAGGATCCTAAGAATGATGGAAGCAATGGAAGTCTTCCTTCCTACTTAGAGATAAAATGAGGTGGAAACTCAGTAATTTACTACCATTTTTTTGTTATGCACTGTCTTGGACAAGTTACATATAATTTTTAAAAATTTAAATAATCTTAATTTTATTAAGCACAGTGTCAGGCTTCAGCAAAAAAGTTTGCATGTATTTATTATTTAATGTCCACGTATTCCTGGTATGGTAACATAGGTACTATCAGTATTAAGATATTAAATATGAAGTAATTGAAGCTTAGAAAGCTAAAACATCTTAGCTTACCCAAGTCACAAAGTGTAGAAGAACTTAAACTTAAACCTCTCAGACTCTAGTAACTATTCTGTTAAGGAAAGATGTGTCTTTACTGACAAGGTACTTAGTGTAAGTAAATGGTCAAATAGCAGCTATGGTAACATGTACAAGGAGTACAGTAAAGAGACTCAGGGATGCATCTTCAAATAGCCAATGGTGTGCTGTGTGACCTTGAACAAATCTTTACTCTTTCTGTGTCCCATTTTCCTCATCTGCAGATTAGATCTATAGTTCCCATCTGCTGATTTACTGATCAGTGTGGCAAATTGTTTACCCTTTTGTGACTATTCCTTTCACCATTCCCCTCTGGGAATGAGGCTCAGATTCCCTTTCTTCCTATCTCAAATTCTAGATTTTACCTGGTGGATGGTGACCACTGAGACTGTAGTATGATTTGGTTTGCAAAATATCAGATGACAAGACCTCTAAAGTCCATTCCAGATCCTGAAGTTTACTAATGTGCTGCATTTGGCAATGTTTGCTTTTTTTTTCCTCCCCCAGGCTGTAAATATATTTAGCTGTGAAAGAGAAATGCTGTTTACTGCATTGTTCACGTGTCTCAGTTCATACAAAGCAGAGATCCCACTGAAAGAAAACAATAAGACTAGGTGGGATTTCTTCTCTGTGGGAGAGATTAAAGAAATGCTAAAGTGCATTAAAAACAATGGAATATATGGGTGCCTGGGTGGCTCAGTGGGTTGAATCTCCCTCAAAATGGTTGTTTTACTTAGAAATTTAACAACAGCTGCCAATGATATGGAAGTAGCAGGTGGGCTTTTAAAGTAAACAGTGAGGTACGTAAAGCTATCATATAAGGGAATCACACTCTGTGACAAGCTAAAAAGCATTATCTTCCTTCAGTAGAAGTGTGTGACAGGGCTTGGGGCTGTTAAAACAATTGAGGTTCCTTATAACTGGGAAATTGCCTCTTTCATACAGTCCCTCAGACACTCTTCTGGCTGTACTTAATGGAAGATGCTGATGGCAAGCCACAAAGGTGCCACTGGAGTGACATTCCATTTAAAGTCACCCCCAATCAGATAGTGTGAGCTTTCCAAGGGGAGGCATAACCACTGGGCTGGAAGCAGGCAAGATTATAGTGCAGAACCTAACAATACAGGAGAGAGTTCTCCAGCCCAGTGACTTGGGGATGGGGCTCAGGGGGTAAGTAGTGTCATTGCTGCACACACGTGGATTTTGTGTCCCTCTTCCAACTTCCTCTCTAAGCCCTGTGTACTCCCTAGAGAAAGAATGCAGAATATGGAAGCAATGTGTACTTTTATTTGATTGAGAATGTACCTAAGTGAAATAAGGAGTGGAAATAAAAACAAAAGTCATTGTGTAATGGCATGAAAATTAGATTAGAAACTAGCAGAAGAACAACCATACATGTGGCCTCTCACAGTGGGACCTCCATTCTGTCATCAATTGCCTTAAATGATGTCAAAGTCAGCTCTAAGTTTATTTCTGTGGATTAATAATTGTTTATATTAGTTGGAGAGGTGGATTTAAGGGATAACACAAGAATAAACATATAGGCATTGGCAGGTCCTTTTAACAAATAAAAGAGAAGGGGCACCTGGGTGACTCAGCCATTAAGTGTCTGCCTTCCACTCAGGGCATGATCCTAGGGTCCTAGGATCAAGCCCTGCATTTGGCTCCCTGCTCATTGGGAAGCCTGCTTCTCCCCTCTCTCACTTTCCCTGCTTGTGTTCCCTCTCTCTCTGTGTCTCTGTCAAATAAATAAAATCTTAAAAAAAAGAAAAGAGAAAATTGACCTAAGTTGATTATAGTGACTGGTGATAACATGACATGATATCTACTGACTGACTCTTGAATCCACCTCCCCTTCTTCCTCCATCATCTGCCTGTCACTCTTCATGTCTTAATCATTATGAACCTCTCCATGGATTTCCCTGCCTGTTTTTCCAATTCATTTCTACACTTCAACTAGAGGGATATTTACCAAAATGCAGATCTGCTCATGTCACTCCTCTGCTGACACATCATTAATTGTTCACTGTTGGCCTCAAAGTAAAATCCAAATGCCTTAGCATGTTGCACAAAGCTTTTTGCAGTATGGCCTGAGGGAGTGTTACCAGTAGCAGGGCTAAAGAGAAAAACCTACAAAAGCTGGGAGTTGTGTTTATCTGAAGTACTCAGAAATGTTCTTGGGAGAGAGAACAGGAGTCACATACAATAGGATGTGCATAGAAGCTAGCAGAAATGCCTAGGATTAATTAGGAAGGGTTGAGGAAAAAAGCAAAGATGCAAATGGGAAAGGTCTGAACCGAACAGATAGAACTGGTGCAAAGAATGGGTAGCAGGGAAGCTTCAGGAGGACCGTTGTATATAGTGAGGACAGAGGTCTTCATTGACCCTGTGGTGTGACAGAGTGAGAATATAAGGGAGGCAGGAAGGGCTCTACACTGCCTACCTTTCCAGCCTCAGCTCCTGTCACTTGCCTTCCCCTGTGCTATTCTCTTTCAGTGAAAGGAAATATTGAAAGTTCTCTGTGTCATTTCACGTGACTTTGCTCACACTATCCCCACTCTGGAGTAGACTTTCTTCTCTCCTGTGTGACAAACTTTTCTTCAACCTTTGATACCTTGACATGACATCAATTTTCAAAAGCTGAATGGGCCTTTCTTTGGGCCCTAGCACAGTTAATTGTTCCTTCTCTGTGTCTCCATAGGACCTTACACGTATCTAAGAAATCTCGCATAATTGCATACCATTATTATTTGTTAATGTGCTTGTGTCCACACTACACCATGAGTTTTTGGTGGTTTGGGATGTGCCTTTACTCAATACACTAAATGTATGAGGAAGAGATTGAGGGAGAGATCAACACCTATTAAAGATACTCTTCTTTCTCGTATGTTGAATCCAAAGAACTAAAATAGAGCTCTACATTAAGTATTGTTTTGGTTTGCTTTAAATAACCTCTGGGAATGTTTTCTTCTGATTTAAAATAGTATAACAAAAATGTTCTTTTTACCTATCCATAAGAGGGACACCTGCCTAGAAGAAAAGGATGAGGAAGCTAAAGGACTTTAGATCAAAATGCTAGAGATGTGGGGTAGGTAGCAACTTGCTTCTAACACCAAATAGAGTGAAAGAAATGGTTTTAAGTTGCCTCCCAGAGAAAGATGACTTAGTTTGCCTTGTGGGAGCAAGTAAACAATAAAAGAGGCTGGATTTGATTTAACTTTGCTTCTATCAGAGCATACTTCCCTTTGGAAGGCTACACATTCAGACTGCTAGATTTGGGGGAAAGAACACATCCCCAAAGACATGAAAATCAAAAATCTTAAGTTGATGGTTGTTTTTTATTTCTCCATTATCTTTCTGGGGTGAGGAGAACTTTGTATTATGAAGGATTCAATTTAAGAAAATTCAGTTCTATAAACACTTATTAAGTGTTTACTGTGATATAACTTACTGTGCCAAGTTGGAATTGTAAAGGACAGATGAAGTCATATGAATGAATGAAAGAGGCAACGTAGAAGAATAACTACATGCTTTAGAGCTTTGGAGCCAGATAGACGTGGATTCATAACTTGAATTTTCCATTGTTCTATGTAACATACTTTAGTGTTATTATAAAAATAAAAAGACTAAAGTATTGTAGCTGAGCTGGGAGACTGCCATGGGGGCTTGATCCCAAGAGTCTGGGATCATGACCTGAGCTGAAGACAGACACTTAGTGGAGTGAGCTACCCAGGAGTCCCTATAAATCCAATCTTTATATGTAAAAAGCCCATATTCCTCAGAGGAAAAGGTTTTTAGCCAAATTCAAGAAAGAATATTTATTTATCTTTTTTTAAATTTAAATTCAGTTAATTAACATATAATGTATTATTAGTTTCAGAGGTAGAGGTCAATCATTCATCAGTCTTATATAATACCCAATACTCATTACATCAAATGCCCCCCTTAATGTCCATCACCCACCTACCCATCCCTTCCACCTCCCTCACCTCCAGCAACCCTCAGTTTGTTTCCTATGATTAAGAGTCTCTTATGGTTTCTTTTCCTCTCTGATTTCATGTTTTTACTTTTTCCTTTCTTCCCTCTGATTATTTGTTTTGTTTCTTAAATTCCACATATCAGTGAGATCATATGACAGTTGCCTTTTTCTGATTGACTTACTTTGCTTAGCATAATACCCTCTAGTTCCACCATATCACTGCAAATGACAATATTTCAATTTTTTTTTTAAGATTTTATTTATTTATTTGACAGACAGGGATCACAAGTAGGCAGAGAGGCAAGCAGGGAGAGAGAGAGAGAGGGAAGCAGGCTCCCTGCTGAACAGAGAGCCCAATGCAGGGCTCGATCCCAGGACCCTGGGATCATGACCTGAGCTGAAGGCAGAGGCTTTAACCCACTGAGCCACCCAGGCGCCCCAAGATTTCAATTTTTGATGGCTGAGTAATATTCCATTGTATTATATATACTACATCTTTATGCCTCCATCTGTTGATGGACATCTGGGCTTTTTCCATAGTTTGGCTATTGTGGAAATTGCTGCTATAAACACTGTGGTGCAGGTGCCCCTTCACTGCATTTGTATCTTTGGAGTAAATACCCAGTCACAGTAGTACAGTTACTGGGTCATAGGTTGGCTCTGTGTTCATCTTTTGAGGAACCTCCATACTGTTTTCCAGAGTGGCTGCACCAGCTTGCATTCCCACCAGCAGTGTAGGAGGGTTCCCCTTTCTCCATATTCTCACCAACTCCTGTCATTTCCTGACTGGTTAATTTTAGCCATTCTGACTGGTGTGAGGTGATATCTCATTGTGGCTTTGATTTGTATTTCCTTGCTGCCGAGTGATGTTGAGCATTTTGTCATGTGTGTGTTGGCCATTTGGATGTCTTCTTTGGAGAAATGTCTGTTTGTATCTTCTGCCCATTTTTTATTAGATTATTTGTTCTTTGGGTGTTGAGTTTGGTAAGTTCTTTATAGATTTTGGATACTGCCCTTTATCTGATATGTCATTTGCAAATAATCTCCCATTCTGTCAGCTGTCTTTTGGTTTTGTTGACTGTTTCCTTTGCTGTGCAAAAGCTTTTTATCTTGAAGTCACGATAGTTCATTTTGCCTTTGTTTCCCTTGTTTTTGGAGACGTGTCTAGCAAGGAGTTGCTGTGGCTGGTGTCACAGAGGTTGCTGCCTGTGTTCTTCTCTAGGATTTTGATGGATTCCTGTCTCACAATGAGGTCTTTCATCCATTTTGAGTCTATTTTTGTGTATGGTGTAAGGAAATGGTCCACTTTCATTCTTCTGCAGGTGGCTGTCCAATTTCCCCAACACTGTTTTTTTGTGAATATCCATTGGGCATTCTTCTCTGTTTTGTCAAAGAAAGATTAGTTGACCATAGTGTTGAGGGTCCATTCCTCGGTTCTTGATTCTGTTCCATTGATCTCTGTGTCTGTTTTTGTACCAGTACCATACTATCTTTCTATTGGTATTTCCTTGGTATAACAGTACCAAGCTGACATACCATTACAACTTTGTAATAGAGCTTGAAGTCTGAGATTGTGATGCCTCCAGTTTTGGTTTTCTTTTTCAACATTCTTTTGGCAAGAAAGAATATTTAGAAACCAAATATCAATTGCTTTTTTATAAGAGAGGTAAGTTTGTTATAGTGGGAAACTCACTAATTTTAAAGTCTTTGAATCCCAGCTTAGCATTTAGAAAATGCATTAACTTGGGCCAGGTAGTGAACTTCTCCAAACCTCACTTTTCTCATATGTAAAATAGGTAGAATAGTGACTAGTAGGATGAGATGAGTGCATTAATATGTATAAGATACCTATCATACTGTGTTGGAAAGTAGCAACTCAATAATTAGGAGCTTTTATTATTATTCCACGTTAGAATTTGTTGTTTCATTTCTCATGCATTAGCACTGTCATGGACATTAGCATCATCTTAAAGGATATAAACATATAATCTAGAACGGGAGCCATATAAATAGAACTAATCATTATATAGTGGGTTAACTATAATAAGAGGACTATATACAAAGGTATGACAATTTATTTTCTCTTGTTTACATGTTTCTTTTTTAATGAATTTTTAACCAATGTCTTCTTTCCTGACATAATAAATAAATATTCACTTATTTATTTATTTCGTGGCTTAACACAATACCCATCTGTTACAGCAGAGTTTAGTAGATCAAGTCCAAGTATGCTTGAATGACTCCTCTGCTTAAAATCTCATAAGAGAATCAAGGTGTCTGCAAGCCAGACTCTTATCTGGAGGCCCTGGGAAAGAATCCACCTCTGGGCAGAATTAGCAGAATGCAGTTCTTGGATGCTATAGGGACTAAGGTCCCTGTCTCTTTTCTGTCAGCTAGAGATCACTCCTAGCTGCTAAAATGAAGGCTGGCACTCTGCACTGGCAGTTCACCACATGTATGTTTGCTTTCTTCTGCATCTGCAGAGCATGTCTCTTTGTCTTCTGCTTCTCTCTTTCGTCCTTGCCATATGTTTTAAAAGGTTTGTGTGGTTATACTGGACCCATCTGGATAATCCAGGAGAAACTCCCCATTTTAAGGTCAATTAATTAGTAACTTAAATTAAATATGTAAAGTCCCTGTTGCCATGTAACTAATATATTCACAAAAGGGTATCTCATCACATTCTGTTTCCAGGAATTAGGGCAGGACATCTTTAGAGGCCATCATTCTGCTAAATAGTAGCTGCAAATAGTTTTAAAAGTCAGATAGTGTCAGAAGACTAAGGGTGGGAAGAAAAAAGTCCTATATTCTGTCTTAAAGACTTTCTCCTCTGCATTGTGTTCCTCCAGACCAACTATTTTCAGTTATTTTGCTATTTGTTCTAAAATTTGCTTCTATATGTTTAAAAAAATGCATTTACTGATAATTGGGGTTTTAGTTTGGGACACAATAGAATAGACTCATCTCTGCTTGTTCCTCCCCACTAAGTACAACTAAGAAACCTGGAAATAAAAGAGCAGAGTGGTCATGTATAGGAGGATTCTGAAATGTGGAAAGAAAGAACAGCTGTTAGAGACCACAGGACTTGAGAAAAAGATAGTAGCCTGGCATCTCCCATCTCTCCGAGGAACAGAACCAGGGAGGGAGGCCTGGGCAGCACATTCTGACTGCAGAGGCACACCAGCAGAGACTGAAAGGCTTGTTGGCATCTGGTGGCCACGGGAAAAACTTTCTACCCTTATAAGCCCAATTTCTCCTGCTTTCCACCAGGTCCAGGAAGTGCATGTCTCCCACTCCAGGGGTAGAAATGAAACAAAGACCCTTCCTTCAGCACCACGTAAGGGAAGCAGACCAAAATCACACTGAGAGGGCTCTGAAAACTCAATTGTCATTGGAAACAGCCCACAAAAGTAGATTATGACCTGTTTGCTAAGACTAAAAGGGTTGATTATTACCTAAAATAAAAAATAGAATTCAGAATCTCCTAATATTCCAAGTTCTGATGATCCAACCAAAAATCACCTGCTGAACCAAAAACCAGAAAAATATCTCAACCTGAAAGAGAAGACAATCAAAAGACACCAAGATGAATCAAATACTGGAATTATTTGATACACACTTATAGCCATAATTAAAAAAAATAAGAATATTATAAATACTCTTGGAAAAATTTAAGAAAAAGAAATACCACCAAATGAATAAAAGAAATAAAAATTACAAAACTGAAAAATATAGCAACTAAAATAAACTTTCACCACTCTTATTTAACATAGTATTAGAAATTCTAGCCAGAGCAATATGGATTGGAAATGAAGAAATACAACTGTCCCTATTTGCAGATGACATGATTGTCTACATAGAGAATACCAAAGAATTTACAAAAACAAACAAATAACAACAACAAAACAAAAGCAAAAACAAAATCAGCCCCTCAGAACTAAAAAGCAAATTCAGTAAGGGTGTAGTGTACAAGATCAACACTTAAAAATCAATTGTATTTCTACATACTAGCAATAAACATGTTGTGAGTACCAAAATTAAAAAAATATATACTTTTTATAGTTGTTCCAAAGAAAAGAAACATTTAAGTATAAATCTACCAAAAGCTGTGTAGGAGCTATATACTAAAACTTGCATGTTAATGAAATAGATCAAAGATGACCTAAATTAGTGGAGAGCCAGACTATGTTCATTGATTGCAAGACTCAAGATAATGAAAACATCGATTCTTTCTAAACTGATCGACAGGTTTAACAAAAGTCCCATCAAAATCACACCAAAAAAAATTTTTATAGCTATAGACAGTATTATTCTAAAATGTATGTGGAAAAAAAAAATGTATGTGGAACTTAAAGGGCCTATTATAGCTAAAACCATTTTGAAAAAGAATAAAGTGGGAGGAGTAACTCAACTTGAAGTTAAAACATTATATACCTATAATAACAAAGACAATGGTACTGGCAAAGGAATAGACAATCTAATAGTACACAATAGAGAATGCAGAAATAAACCTGACACAAATATGCCTAACTGATTTTTTTTTTTAAGATTTATTTTTTATTTATTTGTCATAGAGAGAGAAGCGAGAGCAAGCACAGGCAGACAGAGTGGCAGGAAGAGGCAGAGGGAGAAGCAGGCTCCCCGCCAAGCAAGGAGCCCGATGTGGGACTCGATCCCAGGACGCTGGGATCATGACCTGAGCCGAAGGCAGCCGCTTAACCAACTGAGCCACCCAGGTGTCCCTGCCTAACTGATTTTTGACAAAGATCCAAAAGTAAATTTAATTGGAGGAACGGTAGTCTTTTCAATGAATGATGCCAGAGCAATTGAACATCTGTAGGCAAACAAACACACAAGCCTCTCAATTTAAGAAAGAAAGACAATATAGGGAAGAAGTCTGCAGGAACTAGGGCTATGTGAAGACTTCCTGTTCTTGACATGAAGAACATGCTCCAGTGGAAAATTGATCAATTACATTTCTTTAAAAGTAAAAGTAAAAACTTCTTGGGTGCCTGAGTGGCTCAGTGGGTTAAGCCTCTACCTTCGGCTCAGGTAATGATCTCAGGGTCCTGGGATCCAGCCCCACATCGGGCTCTCTGCTCAACGGGGAGCCTGCTTTTCCTCCTCTTTCTCTCTCTCTGCCTGCCTCTCTGACTACTTGTGATCTCTGTCAGGTAAATAAATTTTAAAAATTAAAAAAAAAAAAAAGTTAAAAAGAGAAAATACTTATAAACCACATATCCAATAAAAGACAAATACCTAGAATACATAAGGAACTCTTAAAACTCAACAGTTTAAAAAAAAAAAATATATATATATATATATATAAAATCCAGTTAGAATATAGGCAGTAGAAACGAATAGATATTTTACTGAAAAGGATATACAGATGGCAAATAAGCACAGGCAGAGATAGCCAACATCTGTAGCATCAAAAGAAGACAGAACCTCAATGAAGGGTGCATGGAACAGGCAACTCTTAATCTTGGGGTTGTGGGTTCCAGCTGCACGTTGAGTGTAGAGACTGCTTTAAAAAAAAAAAAAAAACAACTTAAAAAAAAAAGAAAACTTAGTTCAGTGAAATGCTACCACACACCTGTCGGAATGACTAAAATTAAAAGTGCTGCCACAACAAATGCCGACAAGTTGCAGAAAACCTGGATCACATGCAGTGCTGGTGGAAATGTAAACCAATACAGCTGATATGGAAAAAGAGCGAGACGGTTATTTACAAAATGAGGTGAAGGTTACATGGGACTTCTCTGGACATTTTTGGGCAACTTTATATAAATTTATTATTCCAAAGCAAAAACATTTAAAAATATACATTGACTATTATCTTGTATATCATCATAGTTATACATTCTCAACTGCCTTCCTATTATAGAAAATGAAGATGTTGGTTTTCTTTCATTCTCCCTTCCCTTTTATCCCACATTATCCCCTTTATAGTTATCATTATTATTATTGGTTAAATTTGTATAGTGTTTTTATTGTTATGATAACATAAATATTACTGCTGAACCAAATAGTCTCTTGGCCATTTCTTATACAGGTTTCTTGTTTTACCAGAGTTAAAATTGGCCTCTTTTTTCTTTTTTTTCATGTGCTTACATGAATATATGGCTAAGCCTTCTTCCTACCCTTTTTTTAATAGCTCTATTACAACTTTGCACACAAAAACCTATCATTCAGCCAAATCCATTTCTTTTTTCCAGTTTTTCCTTGGAGTCTTTTTGAGAGTCTGTGTCCTATACTCCACTCTGGAGGCTGATCTACAGAAATCCTGCTGCACTGTGGAGGTCCTGGAGATTCTGTCGCCATTTTAGGAATTCACCTCCTCTTTTTCCTGCTCTGGGTTATCTATTCCCACAAAACCATGTTCTCCTGTGTCCTGATATACCCCCTTTTTTGGTCTGGTGCACATTTTCCAGGAGCTTTCTGAAAAGAGGTGCATGGAGATTGAGATTGTATTTGACTGAAACTTCTTGTCCTTTACCCTCACACCTGATTGAATATTGAGTTGGACATCATGATTCTATGTCGAAAAACATTTCCTCTCAGTATTTAGGAGGCAATAGTCCATTATCTGCAAACTACCATTCTTAACACAAAATCTTTATATATACTGTTTTTACTGTCTGATCAATTTTGAATTAACGTTTTATCTTCGGTGTTTGCAAATTCATTTGTTTTGGTGAATTCTCAGTGGACCTTTTCAACTAGAAACCCATATCCTGATTTCATTATATTATTTATTTGATAATTTACTTCTTTCCAGTTCTTCATTTTCCCCCAAGTTTGTATTTTTTTAAAATAATGCCTTCTAGATTGATTCCCTAAATTTTATTTATTCTGTTTTTATCTGTTTGACTTTTTTTTTTTTTTTTTGTATTTGTGAATGATTTCATTAAGTTTATCTTACAAGCATTTTTCTTTTACTTTGGATATCCTATTTTAATTTCTGGCAACTCTTTCTTACTTTCTGATTGTTCATTTTTTTTCCTAAAGATTTATTTTATTTATTTGTCAGAGAGAGAGAGAGAGAGCATGCACAAGCAGGCAGAGTGGCAGGCAGAGGCAGAGAGAGAAGCAGGCTCCCTGCTGAGCAAGGAGCCCGATGTGGGACTCAATTCCAGAACCCCAGGATCACAACCCAAGCTGAAGGCAGACACTTAACCAACTGAGCCACCCAAGCGTCTCTGATTGTTCATTTTTTAAAGCTTCCTGTTCACTTATCAGAATGGCTAAAGTAGTTTTTCTTATCTCTGTGGTATTAATTTTTGATCTCTTACAAATTTTCTTCTTTTCTTGTCTCTTATTTTTCTAAATAGATTTTTTTGTTTCTATTTTCTCTTTTTCATTTTAGATATTTCCTATAATGTTTAATAATCCTTTCTTTCCCTTTTATATTTAAAAATGGGTTCCTAAAGAGCTGGTTGGAAGTATTATGTACATATTCAGGGCTTCTTAACTGATGCACATCAATCTAAACTGGAAATTGGAAAGTATCCCAGCCTTTATATAAGACTTCTCCAATTTTCAATATATGCAGGTCTTTTTTTCTGTATGTTATTTTATTTTACTCTAGAGAATAATCCCCCAAACTTCTATCAGGAATTTATAAGTCTAGCTACTGATTCTTTGAAGCTAGATAGACAAAGGAGGCTAGGATGAGAAATCTTACCTTCAATATATAACTACCAGTAATCACTCTGTTCAAAGTACAGAGCTTTACCTCTTTGCTGGGTGTCCCCAAATCCATAGCCTCTCTGCTTTAATTTTTCAGGAACATATACCTCCAATGCCCTTCATTGGTGAAGGAAGGAATTAGGTGGACTAAGTCAGTCCTCCTTTGTAGACTTTTAAATAGTCCTGCTGTTGTCAGCCAGTCAGAAATCTCAAGAATGCTTTATATTTTTAAACTTGGAAAAGAAAAAAGAACAGTGAAGTTATTGACCCAGTCCTTATACATCTCTGCCCCTGTGTTGCCACAGTATTTGCTTGTCTCATTTAATCTCTTTACTCCTTTATGATATGGATCCTCCTTACTTTACAGAAGAAGCTGAAGCACAAAGAGACTGATTAAGTTTCCCAGTATCACATACCTAGTCCATGTGGGGGAATTTAATAGAATGTCTTATTGGAATTCTTTAGTCTTTGATCAAAATTTGTGCAAAGATTCCAACATAGGGCACCAAAGGATTAGGAATGCCCCTCCAGTCCTTGTTTATCAGTTCATCTGATAACTTCTTTGATACCCCTTGACCTGAAACACAGGACCCCACCTTGCTGATTCCCTAAGGCATAAGTATCTTTTCTAGTGTGGGTAATGACAGTGGTTGCTATCCATGTTCTTTAGTTGTACTACACAGGCATTTTCTCTGTGGTCTGGGAAACTTACTCGACAGGGGTCTTTTGTTGGATGTTGTAAAGATGCAGTTGTTTTCAGAACCCGTTAAACTCTTTCCCTTTCCCAGGATGAGAAAGTCTCTTAACAGTGTTTTTACAACAGTCTTCATGCCTGATATTTAGGGGCATTCATTAGTATAATCTCTATAGTAAACTTAAGGGACTTTTACAGAAAAATAAAGAAGAGCCATAGATGAAAGAAGCTTCTGTTTCCCACTCTAGAAAAATTTATGAGGAAGTGAATTAGGGATGAGAGATGAAAAAAAGTAAACATATTAATGGTTTGATAAATTATTCTGCCACTCACATAGTACTTTTTTTGAAAATCTGGTCACTTCAGCACACATTCTGTACAATGTCACTGATTTTTAAAATTATGCCCTTCTGTTCTCTGTTAAGGCCACTTGCAACCATACAATGCCAATTGCTTTTTTTGAGAGTTTTGTAATCTCTCTAGTAAACTTCCCTTCCAGATGTTCAGAATGCTGTGTCATGGTGTTGTTGTTTGGTTTGGTTTTTTTTTTTTTCTTTTTTTTTTTTTCCTCTGAACTTGAAATCTGCTTTGCAAAGCTAACTTCAGACTATGCTTGATGTTTCCTTTCCTGGCTATAATAAACCAACAAACATGGCAGCTTTCTACCCAACGCAAATCTCATTCATTTCACTATACCTTTAGGCCCCATATATCAGTTACCCTAAAAATTTTACCTACTTCTCAGGAGTGCAGTTATCCAAAAGGTAGTAAAGAATTCATCAGAAACCTTTCTTTGAGCCAGAGTAGTGTTTTGGCAGATGTTGCAGGATTGGCTTTGTGTCCTTTCTTAGGATATATTACTCATTTTTATAACTGGTCCCTGCTGCTTCTAATGTATCTCCACTGTGATCACTTTGATTTCCCTCCCTCTGTCCTCATGAAAATGGACTCTGAAGTCTAATTTGCAGATTTTTGCAGTACATTTCTTAATATACAATAAATCTCTGAATTCTAGCCTAAAAGATATATTGTTTTTTTAAATAGGGCTCACACTTAAACCCAGCAACTCTCAGTAATCCTTATAAGATTAATGCTTATTATTTGAGGTAATAATCTCAATTTTACAAGTTAATATGTAGGTATACATTAGCTTGTCCTCTTTATTACTGTTTTTAGTTCTGCTTTTTTTTTTGTTTTTAGAATTACCAGATACTTGATATATGTTCCTTTCTTCACATTGGAACTTACTTTTTTTTTTTTTTTAAGATTTTATTTATTTATTTGAAAGAAAGAGAGAGAGCACAAGAAGGGGGAGTGGGAAAGGGAGAAGCCGACTCCCTGCTGAGCAGGGAGCCCAGTGCAGGACTCAATCCCAGGACCCTGGGGCATGACCTGGGCTGAAGGCAGACACTTCACCAGCTGAGCCACCCAGGAGCCCCACATTAGAAGTTTCTTATCATATTTTTCCTCACTTTTTACCTGGTTTGATGCTGTGTAATTAACTGACAGATAAAGTATCTAGTAGACCATAAATTCTCAAAGCTCACGGTGTCTAAGGACCTATAGCACTAATTTTGTGTTGCAAATTCCTAACTTCCAATCTCCTTTTCCCAGTGGTCTCAGTAGGTCTTTGTTAAGGTCCAGACACTGGTATTCTGGGTAATAACTCTGATAGAGACAACGCTTTGAGAAGTACTATTCCTCACAGACAAATGTTCCTGCTTTAGGGAAATAGATGTCATTCAATAGCTCAACATTCCAGTGTCTTGGGCTATTGTTCAGAAGTCCAAATGATTGCCAGTACCATCTGTGTAGCCAAATGTTCAATTCTGAGACCATTTTTCTCTCTTCTTAAGTCTCATGGTTGGGAAGATATATCAAAAATACCACTTGGGATTTGTAGTCCCTTCACTTACTTTAACTTCCTGCTCAACACTTAGAAAGAATTCTATTTTTAAATGTCTTTAATCCTGATACAAGTCAGCAGGAGTGAGAAATGGTTAGCCATCTTCCTGAAACTTTCCTTCCCTTATTTGATGCATGGTTTGGAAGAACAAAGCATCTCTGGTTGATAAGGATGTTTACATTCATTCATATCTAAATGAATCAGTAGAAAGTACAATAGTCATGCCAATTTATCCCTGTCTCCTGTGATCAACAGCAAGCTTTACTTTTCCCAGCAGTGTTTAAAAATCATCCTTTCTGGATCATGTTTTTTTTCCAGAAGCTCAGGAATCTCTAAATCAGTGGTTCTAAACCAGGTGCAGTTTTGACCCAGAGGACGTATGACAATGTCTGGAGACATCTGTGATTGTCTCGAGGGAGAAGGGGCAGCTACTGGTAACTTTGAAGTAAAGCCAGAGATACTGCTAAGCATCTTACAGTGCACAGGGCTGCATTCCCCACCCCCAACAGAGAATGATTGTACATTGCACAGATATTGAAAAACCCTGCTATATATAAAACAAGCCTCATACTTGCCATGAATGCACAATAACTAGTGTATGCTGTTTAACTGTTTTTGTTGCTTATTAAATGTATACATCTTATGAGGTCATTCATTCTATGAATTCATTCTATGAATCTATGAAAGATTCATAACTTTCAAACTTCATTCTCATGATTCACATTTGGCTTTTTTTTTCTCTTAAGTTTTTTTTTTTGTTGTTGTTGTTGTTGTTTAATTTTATTTGACAGAGAGAGAGAACACAAACAGAAGAAATGGCAGGCAGAGGGAGAGAAAGAAGCAGGCTCCCACTGAGCAAAGAGCACCATGTGGGACTTGATCCCAGGACACCGGTACTATGAACTGAGCTCAAGGCAGAGGCCCAACCCTCTGAGCTACCCAGGGGCCCCACGTTTGACTTTTTTATACAGTCTTTTTTTCTTCTTCTTCCTTGTTTTTCTGAATTGGAAGCGTTAACACGGTATCTGTGTTTTTGTTACGTCCAACAGCTTTTCCCGTGGGGAAACAGCATCTCACCAACTCCATCCATGTGATTGTTATGAGTCTGCCAACCGTTCATAGAACACATGTGTGATCATGGGACCCAAAAGTAGGCCATTCTGTCATTTTACAGTGTGAAGTGTCACACTTCAGTGAAGACACAGGAGTATAAATGCCTCATCCAGTGGCAACACTCAAAAGAGAATGGTCCACGTTTCTGCTGCTACAGAATCCTCTGTAAATTAGGCAGTCCTTCCACTAAATATCTTCTGCTTATTTGAAATCCTTAGAGGGATGCATGGGTGGGTCTGTCAGTTAAGCATCTGCCTATGGCTCAGGTCATGATTTCAGGGTCCTAGGATCAAGTCCTGCATCAGGCTCCTTGCTCAGCCGGGAGATTGCCTTGCTTTTTCCCACTCCTGCTCCCCCTGCTAGTACTCTCTCTCTCCCTCAAATGAATAAATAAAATCTTTAATATAAAATAAAATAAAATCATTAGAGACCTGTACTATTCCTAGCAGCCAAAGAACCTATAGGATATACTTTTCTTTATATAAAGAAGAAATGTTTAAGTAAAGAAGAAATATTCTTCCAGTTGTTTCACCTCTTCTTTTGCAATGAAACCAGCTGGAATTAATTCTCAAATCACTGGGGGCAAACCTCTGGTAAGAACAAAATCTTAGTATGCATCCCTTGAAACTCTGGAGTGTGTACCTCCACATGCACTTAGGAAAGAGAATATTTTACAGTAACCCTCAAGGCTGGTCTGCCTTCCAGGGGTATCTGCAATACCTGCTACTTCTTGGAGATACACAGGAGAGACCTCTCAGGACAGCCGTGGTTTTCAAATTTCAGCAAGCATAAAGGTCACCTGGAAAGCCTGTTCGAAAGGATCCCTGGTCCTGCCAAAGAGATTCAGTAGGCCTGGGGTGGGGCCCAAGAATTTGCTTTTCTAATGAGTTCCATGGTGACACTGCCAGTGAGGCTGCTGTACAGAAAGTTTAGAGCAGTGTGGTGGGAGCAGGTACCTTTTCTGCATTTACCCTCGATCTAGCCTCTGACATAAAGCTCAGCTGCTTTCAGTTGCAAATAGCAGAAACTGGCTTAAATAACAAAGGGAATTTATCTCCTCATATAAATCATAGTTCAGAGGTTTGATGGCTTCAGCTGTATCCCAATTATGTTGCCAACTACCTGGTTCTTTCCAAGTAAATGACCTCTTTTTAAATATTACTGAAAATTGTGAAGCTCTCAGGTGTGCATGTACTTCCTAACTGATCACCACTCTTCAGATGTATCTATCACCACATCCACATAGCAATTTTAGCACATTTTAGGACCTCAGTAAATTATTAATGTTAATCTCTGTGCTTCCTCCTCCTTGGAAGATATCTATTGTCTCCATGTGAAACAACTTTTTTTTTTTCTTCTCCCACATCCCTCCCCTGTACCCAGAATAACTCCCATATGCCAGGAACTCATATGTACTGGGCAAGGAATGGAGAACAAAACAGATGTGGTCTTTAAAAAAAAAAAAGCATAAATTCAGTTTAGATGTGTTTCTAAGTTTTTCTCATCTTCTCTCCCTCACCCATTTCCGCAATGCAGCTTGGGAATCCTTGTGACTCCGATCCTTCCTCTTATAGAACATACCACATTTTACTGCGTATATTTAATAAATAGAAAAATATGAATAAGCGTAAAGTAGATTCAGTCATGTAGAAAGAAATGACTGGGGGAATGTGGCTCTAAAGGCCATAGATTTCTGTAACTCAGATCATGATCCATTCAACTGATCTTATTAGGATTTTGAAATATGAAACACATGGTGTATTGAAGATTGGGAAAACATAAAGATCCCATAAAAAGAAATTGTATTATATGTTATTAAATCCAAACCTTAAAATATTTGAGAAATCAATAACATTTTACAGTACTCTTTTTTAATACTACTCCTTTGCCTTGGGATAGTTAACTGTATTAACCGTTATTTCTCCACATAAGCAAAATAATAATAATAATAATAAAGCCATGAGGGCCTGGATTGGACATGTCTTCAGCTGAATACATCCTCTGAAGACTACAGAGCTGATTTATAACTCCATTTGAGCAATTTGCTTTACTGATGATCTCTTCTCCTTCCATCCAGCCCGGTAAAGCACTGTCAAAGAAGACAAATGACTCCGATTCGGTGTGTTGTGTCGGTGTCTAGTTTACCTGGAGTTCTTCTTGTTCCTCCCTTGTGCATATCTGACAGTGTCCTCTCAAGGTCAGAGAAAGAGTGAACACACACTGACTAAACTGGAAATAAAACTAGAAAAGTTTGTGAAGAATGGGCAGCAGAGGAGATGCTGTTTCTCACCCTCACCTCACTTTGCCTTTGGGTTTCTCCTTTTTGTCCTTTTCTCAGCTCATTAACTCAGGCATTGGCATAGCCAAGATGACTTGTAAAGATTGTATTTTAATCTGAACAATGATAATGATGGAGATTATGATCTGGCGACTTTGGCAAAGACTGAGAAAGTGCTAAGACTATATTGTGGGAAACACAGCCAATCCTTCTATTGTTGGGTCATTCCTTGGGGACAGATGGCAGAGGAGGAAAGGAAAGTAGTAAGACACCTGCTGAGCTATTATTTATCTAGGAGAGGATCACTAGTCTGTGGGGCCAGAAGTTCTTAAAATTTGGGGTAATAAGGAAAAGAACACAAAATAGCAAAAAATAGTGTAAACACATGTTCTTAAATTGACAAAAGACTTGGGGAAAAATTACAAATATAACAGTGCTGGCAGTATAAACATCACAAAGTTTAGAAAAATAACACAATGTTCTCCTTAATAAATGGTCTCCCCCAGCACTATAATACTTTTTCTTTTTCTCACACATACGTCTGACTCCAGGTGCCATTACACATTTTTATATAACAGATAACTCTGGCCTCACAGATTCACGTTATGACAGTAGGTGACTGAGCAATAAGAATATAATGGAAAATCAATGCTACACTTAACAATAACTTAGCTATTTACAGAAGAGACTGTAAAACTTGTAAACATCTCTCCCTAAACATAAACAAAATATATTCCCACTTCAATTTCTCCTTGACCAGATCCTAAAATTACCCACAGGTACTCTCCCACTACACCTTTTGGCAAGGGGAGTTTGCTCCCTATCCACTAGGTACCAGGGGAGAGAGTCCTTAGACTCAAATAATGTGGTAAAAACATACTACGCTTACAAATTTTGCAAAGACAATTTGATAGTGCTCCTGGAAGGTGACTTGGAAGGTACCTGCTGTAGCCAGTGTTTGTGACTCCCTCAAACACTTAGGTTAAATCCTAACTCTCAGTGTGTTGGTGTTAGGAAGTGGGACCTTTGGGAGATGTTTAGGGCATGAGGGTGAAGCCTTCATGAATGGGATCTGTGCCCTTACAAAAGAAACCACAGAGAGCTCCCCACTATGTGAGGACACAGTGAAAAAATAACTATGAACCACACAGCAGGTCCTCACCAGACACCAAATTTGCTGGCACCTTGATCTTAGACTTCCTAGCATCCAAACCGTGAGAAATAGTTATGTACAAGCCACCCAGCCTATGGAAGTTTGTTATAGCAGCCCAAACAAACTAGGACAGGGCCCAGACAAGTGAGGTGCCCTGAAGCTTAAGGCTCATTAGCTAAATCCATCTCATGTACTATGTGTACTTTGCTAGGAACTTGACTGCTAAAACTCAATGAGTATTTTGAGGTCCTATACTAGAAAAACTGGAAACATTTATGAGGCACATGATGGTGTAGAAGAGAACCTATTTATCTAGTCATCTTGGAACTTTTATCTATGTGAATGCATTGCCTATTCAAAAAAAATCATTCTTAACTAAAAATTTAAAAGGAAACCAATGAGATATGGTTCTTACCCATAGCTTTGTTAAATTCCTTCAAATTATACCGGGGTTGAAAAAGAAAACAAAACAAAACAAAAACAAAAACAAAAACCTGAGGGTTTGAGAACTCTCAGGAGTCTAACAGGGGTACAGACTCTAGTCCTTATGAGAGAATCTGAATATCTCAACTCAGGCTTACTTCTGAGCTTAACAGAAAAAGGGTGAGGCCAACAGGATAAAAGGTAGTCAGGAGGGATCACTGTGGCCTCAACAGATCATCCATTCACAAAAGTCCATTTGTAAAATATTGTGTAGAATGAGAGGTACGTCACCTGGTGCCAGGAGTCCAGCCATGGAAGTACACCCAAGGCTTAGTTGAGGGCTTGACCAACTAAGGAAACAAGAGGAAGAAGTCTGCCTCCAAGAAGACTCTTACGTTAGCCTTGGCTTGCCATACTCATACTACATAATCCCAGTGGTCCATCTCAGGATGTGTTCTTGTATTTTATGGGAGGTAGCTTTCTTCATTGGTCCTTCATAAGCTTCTGACCTACACAATCTAAGCATAATAAAATGCTTGTTGTTTCAAGCCACTACATCTGGGGCAGTGTATTACACAATATACTAACCAGAAAACACTATCCTCCATCCATTTACTTCTGAAGCAAGAAACTAGGCCCTTTTAGCATTAGTTGTTGTTGTTTTTTTGTTTTTAAAAGATTTTACTTATTTATTTATTTGACAGAGATAGTAAGAATAGGAACACAAGCAGGGGGAGTTGGAGAGGAAGAAGCAGTCTTCCTGCTGAGCAGGGAGCACGATATGGGGCTCAATCTTAGGACCCTGGGATCATGACCTGAGCTAAAGGCAGATGCTCAGTGACTGAGCCACCCAGGTGCTGGAGTATAAGTTGTTTTTTAACAGTTGGAACTTTTTTGCCCCAAGGCCTGGAGAAATCCTTTAAAGTGTAATGACAATATTAGGTGAGTGAATGGTGAAGCGATATAACCCTCAGAGACCAGCATTTGCTCTAACCTCCCAAGAGGCAGAAGACATTCCAGTCCTACTATACAAATATATTCCGCAAGTGCTGAACTCCACTTCCTCAAGTGTGAACACACAGAGGACTCTGCATGTCCTCTTTTGTCTCACCCATGTGCATGCTATTATTCCGTTTGCCAGGAATCCTGTCCCCTGTATCTCATTCCTTCGATCACTCTCCTCCCCTCCATTGTCACCTTCTGCTTTATCCAACTCTCTGCCATGTAGGTAACCCTCTTCTCGATGCAAAGCACCCTACTTTTGTCATTCTGAGCAGCCATCACAAGCATAACCCATAACCGTCTTGTATCTCTCTCTCTCACAAGATTATGAAATCCTTGAGGGAGTGGACAAATTCTTGTTCACTGTTTTACCTGTAAAGCTCTAAAATGCACTGAGTCTGACACACAGTGTTCAAGACGGTGACTGACTAAAAGGATAAATGAACTATAACATGTCCTTTAACTACTGTAGGGATTCATTTAAATAACTCTTTATTCCACATTAGTTTTTCTTAGTGTGTGTTGGCCAAATGGAATTGGAGCTTTATTCTAAACTCAGAGAAGAGAAGGAACCATTCTGTGAACCAATATCCAGATTTGGCCTGGTGAAAACTACTTATTGACCTGGTCATATAAAGCCACTGGTTATATTGACCTGGTTTCTTACATTCTATGACCTCCTATAATGGTCCAATGTAAAGTGATACCCCTTAATCCTATTGGAAGTAATACAACTTTAGAAAGATCTGAACATTCTCTCCCTAAGGCAGCTTTTAGGGGTAAAGGGAATATGTGGCCTACTCTGAGCCCTGAGCCAGTGCTGGACATGCCCCTTCCTTGTCCCCACAACTTTGGTCTTCAGGCACTTATGATGACGAGAAAGACCTGGCCCAGGGCCTCAAATGAGGCTAGGTAAGAGAGTTCGGTGGTCTGAGGAGGAGTGAAATCTATAATCAAAGCATCTTAATTTAGGCACCATAACAGAACTTCCCATGGAAAGTGGGGAGCCCTCGTTGATGAAATGAGGAAAATAGTAATATCACATCACAATAGTGTTCTTGCTGTTAATGAGCTCACGAATGGGCAAAATGTAAAAGCCTTTTACAAATGTTAATTATTGTTGCAAGGAAAAAATGTAGATGAGACTTAATATAAACATCAGTAAAGTTAAAGAGTATATTACGTGTATCAATACAGCAAAGAAATGGCTCTACCAGTTACCAGTGGCCTTGGGCAAATCACCTAATCATCTTTTCATCTCTTTATCGGTTACAAAGGGAGATAAGTATATTTACCTACAGTATTAGTACTTGTAAAGGGCTTAATTGATACCTCAGAATCCATTAAATTCTAATTACAGATGAATAAAACAATGCTTTGTGTTCTTTGAAAGTTTAGGAGAGGGACTCCTGGGTGGCTCAGTTGGTTAAGCAGCTGCCTTCGGCTCAGGTCATGATCCCAGTGTCCTGGGATCCAGTCCCACATCAGGCTCCTTAGGAGCCTAACTCTGACTCTGCCTGCTACTCTGCCTGTGCGCGTGCTCTCTCTCCCTCTCTCTCTGACAAATAAATAAATAAATAAAATCTTTTTTAAAAAAAGAAAGTTTAGGAGAGAGAAATCTTTTACTTATAGTTCTCAAAATTTATTTTGGAAGAATTAAAGGAGGATTTATGATGAAGGAAGTATAATGTCTGTGTTTTGAAGGATAGGTGGACATAGAGAGACCAAGAAAAGGGTGGCAGAGTTTTCTTCTGCCCAGAGAAGAACACAGTCACACTCTGCTAGCTGACTGTCCTGGAAAAGTTCGGATGACCTTACCATCTTCTAATACGGAACTCCATAGGAAAAAGACAACAGTGGGAGGAAGGCAAGGGAAAGTAATCTGAAGATTTTTAGTCTGTCTAGTACTCAGCATTTCACAGACTAGGACTTTTAGATTCAATGTAGGAATTGGTCCACAAGCTTTTGTTCCAGGGAAATTTCAAATAGAGTATCAAAATTCAGTTTTAAAATTGTTCACTGAATCATCTGCTCTGCTTTTAACCCCTGGAAATTTGATAACCTTGCCCAAATCAAGGTCATACACACACAGGTAGAAGTTTTCTTGCCAGTCGGTGCAGAAGTCCTACTCTGCCTTTCCGACTTTATTTCATCCACATCCATCCCCAGGGCAGTTTCAGCTCCTCCCAGAAAAAAGAACTAGCCCAAACAAGTACTTTTTTTTTTTTTTTTAAGATTTTATTTATTTATTTGACAGAGATGACAAGTAGGCAGAGAGGCAGGCAGAGAGAGGAGGAAGTAGGCTCCCTGCTGAGCAGAGAGCCTGATGTGGGGCTCGATCTCAGGACCCTGAGATCATGACCTGAGCCAAAGGCAGAGGCTTTAACCCACTGAGCCACCCAGGCGCCCCCCCCTTTTTTTTAATGAAATAGAAGGCCTCAGAAATTTACTATGTATCACCATGGGCCTAACCAGTGATGAAATTATAAAGCAAGCTTCATTTTGTTTAATTGGCAACAGTTCCATTTTACAGACTCCTTTTTTTTTTTTTAATTAAGTAGGATCCCTGTAGGACTTGAACTCAAGACCCTGAGATTAAGAATTGCATGCTTTACCAACTTAGTCAAATAGGTGCCCCCAGCAACAATTGCATTTTAACAAGAAAATCTGTTGACAGTAAAGGATTAGGAAAATTGTAATAAACCAGAGGGGGGGAAAAAAGTTCCCAGGGAAGTATTTACCACAGGAGCAAGCTCCCCTCTGAGGAGTAAAGGAAATAGGCAGCCTTCTCTGAGCCACACTGGAGTTTGGGGAGAGGGACATCAGGGTAGCTGCTCTTGCATTGCTAACAGTGAACTCCTTTAGGACTAGCTAGCAAGAGGAAGCTGTGGGTGAGTGTTTGCCAGGCAAGTCTTCTCAGAAAAGCTGTTCCACAAGTCTTCAGGTTCCTGGAGGTCATGTGACAGGTAATTTCCTGGTATCCAGTCTGAAGCCTTTGGGGGGCCCAAAGCAGCTGTCTACCACTCCACCCCATCATCACCTACTGCTTCCTCATTATATTTCCCGTACCTTGGGGCTTTTTGCTGAAGAAAGAATTTTCACTTGAGTAAAAAGAAATAAACGCACACACACACACACCACCCTGCCAAATCCCAAATGTATTTTAATGTAGGGCTAGTGTGAGGCACATACCTTTGAAACTCAAAATAGGCCTCACTGAAAAGGGCAGCCCTGTGATTTTTTACCTGTAACCTTCTATGTTGGTTCGGTAAAACCTTCTGTTATCCTATTGTGGAAAGGTCACTTTTATAGCTTCCTCTCATTTTCTGCAAAAGCTTCAAATAATTGTTATTTTCAATCCTTCTAGTCCATGGAATCTAAATGTGAAAATGAAAGGAATCTTAGGGATTATCTAAGTCAGGTTATCTAACCCCCCTCAGACCTCACTCAAGGTTTGACTTCCCCCAGTAGCAGAATTCAGCGGGTTCTTCAGAGACATGAGGCTGTGGCCCTCTCTGGGCATCACTTCAGAAGGCATGTGTCATAGGTGCCCCTGACTTCTGATATCAGGCTCTTGGCATTCTACTGCAAAGCCTGCCTGTGTTCCTGACAACTTGCTTTAGGGCTTCTCTCCCCTCTCACACCCTGGTCTTCACACTCATCAAGGTCTGCCAGCAGAAAGGCAGTGATCAGTCACAACTTGGTTTGTATTTCTACACCTACATTCACTCATTTATATGGAAGAGGAAGACTTGTCTCTTAATTGGACAGTTTTTAGACACTTCCCACGTGTATGATCAGGGAGAGATGATGAAGAGAAAGCCTCAAAATCACACCAGGAAAGCTTTTGCTCTCTTGGCACAAACATAAAGCAGACCTTGAATGAGGTAAAGCATGGGCTAAAGAGAGTTTGAGAATGTATCCCTCCCTGTGCCTTATGCCCCTCCTTAGCATGGACAGCCAAGTTGTTTCTCACTGCCAGCAAACATGTCTGGACATCCTGTTCTCATGACACACTCGAGCTCTTTGCTTTCTCTGTTAATTCCTGACTCACTTTATGCCAGTTGGAAATCGTGCTGCCACGAAAACTAAGCATGACTCAAAAACAAAACTCCCTCTCCCCTCTTTCTAAGTCTCGTATCTGCACAGCCTGTCCTTTGATGACCCACAGGACCGCAGGGGCTCTACTCCTCATCTGCTATTGAGGCCTGTTGAGTCTTCCTCAGGAGTCAGAGGGCCAGTGCTTTTTCCCATCTCTCTGTGGCCTCGTCCTGGGTCAGAGTATGGCAGTTTCTAACCCTAAATATTTCCTCTGTGCCTGCAGAAGTTAACCCTAACCCAGATTATGAGCTCTTCCAAGGTCTTTCAGTCTTGGCCTTCCCATCTGCTTTGACACTCTTCACTTGGAAAATCATGTAGGCATTTTATGTAGGCACCACGTGTATTCTCTTAATCTGAATAGCGGTTTTATTAATTTAGCGCTGTAGTATGACATTGGCAGAGTAGGATATAAGCCCAAGATATTTCTTAATTATCTATAAAATGTTTCTATTCATCCTTACTACATTGTTCTGGTCCAGACCTCTATCATTTTCTTTTAACTTGGACACTGGCTTCCGGACAAGTCTCCATGCTTCCCATCTGCCTCTAACTTTTCTATTCAACATGTTTCCTGCTGCTACCATTATAATCTACTGAAAGTGAAGGTCTGACTCTGAATGAATTCTGTGCTTAAATGCCTTAGCACTTAAAGGATAAAATCTAAGATCCATAACATGGCATTCAATTCCCATCTCCTGCTTCACCCCAAGGCACACTTCAGGCAGTAGGAACTATACATATAATATCATCCTCTGAGCACTCCATGCTGAGCCTCTCTTCCTCCTGGGTCCTCTTTCTGAAATGTCATTCCCTAGGTTCTTTCCTAAAAAACTTTCTATCCCTCAGAGCTGAGCATGGGATTCCAGTCAAGCATTGTTTAATTTAGAAATATCTACTCCATCCCTACCCCCCCCACAAAAAAAAAGAAGAGAAAAAAAGGAAATATCCATTCCTATAACATCCTATATATAAGTTATTCATAGGACTTTGCACTTTATACTCTTAACTGAAATGTGTGGTGATACTTCTCAATTTGTAAAATGTATTTATTACAGGAAATTTAGAAAATATGAAAAGAAAGCCAAATGAAATCATCTGTCAATGAAATCTACTAATGTTTGAAGTATATTTTTCCAATCTTTGGTTCCATGCATAAATTTATGTATTTTCTGTCCTGTTTCCCTTCACATACCACACACATATACACACAAACATGCTTGCCCAATCCAACATATTTTGTAATCACTTCTCTTTTCCATTTAAAAACATAATACGAGCTTTGTTATATATACTTACATGTTCAGTATATATACTTTCATGACACTGGGGAGGGTATGTGCTGTGGTGAGTGCTGTGAATTGTGTAAGACTGATGATTCATAGGCCTGTACCCCTGAAACAAACAATACATTATACGTTAATTAAAGAAAGAAAGAAAGAAAAAGAATGTAAGAATTAGAGCACATAGGATACAAAGAAATAAAAGAGAAGAAATAAATCATTTGAATAAATCATTTATGACTTTTTAAGTTTTTGTATACTTTATATTTGATTCCCAGAATAGCCTCTTGAAGTAACTATAAAGTTATTGACACATCAGGAGAGGAAAATTCAGAAGGAGTAAGTGACTCACCCTAGATTGTGCACTTAATAAGTGGCAGAATGAGTTTAGGGAATCCGTAAACTTATTTATCTTACCCCACGTGACTGCTGATAAAGGACAACAATGCTGAGTCTGGAAGCTTGGGGTGGATATCCTGCTGCTGGCATGGTGCCTGGCAGAGAGTTGGTACCAAACAAGTGATTGTTAACCTGAACTGAGAAATGGAAGTAAAAAAGAACAAACAAGCAGGTGATAGTCTGTATCCAGGGTTAGGCATCCCCAGTCGACTTTTTCCCAAACTTATCATGCTCCTCTGATCTAATTGATTCTCCAGCTTCTAGTCTACCCTTCCTTTCATCTATTCTTTATAAATGCAAACTGATCATGCTAAATAATTTGATTCCCTTTGCTCTGGGGAAAATGTTCGAAATATTACTCTGGCTTAAAAGACTCTTCATAGGTGGACCTACCTCGTTTCCACCTTTACTTCTTTTTCTTTTTTCTTTTTTTTCCAAGATTTTTGTACTTATTAGGATGCCTGGATTGCTCAGTCAGTTAGGTGTCTGACTTTTGATTTCAGGTAAGGTCATGATCCCAACGTCCTGGGATGGAGTCCCACATCAAGTTCCTTGCTCAGTGGGGAGTCTGCCTCTCCCTATGCCTGCCACTCTCCCTACTTGTGCTCTCTCCCCCTGTCTCTCTCTCTGACAAATAAAATCTTAAATATATATATATATATATATATATATAATATATATATAATATATATATAATATATATAATTTATTTGATGGCCCTGAGATCATGATCTTAGCTGAAACCGAGAGTTAGACGCTTAACCAACTGTGACACCCAGGTGTCCCATAAAGTATAATTTCAAAAGTTAGTAAATAATCACTTCCTATTTATCATACCCTGCATCCCTTTATCTATTCTCTTGAGGTTATTTTGATTGATTGTATCTGTATAGTAGAAACACTATTGATGTGCTACTGTACATCTCTATTCAAATACCTGTCCAGTGACGTCACATTGAGAGCTTGAAATCAACTGTAGTGGAAGTATTTCTACCACAGAAATTAGTGAACACTAGTTGATAACTTACTATTTATTTTCCAAAAAAAAGGTGAAAATATTAATAACATTGATTAAGCTTAAAAATGGACTGTGCTTATAGCTGTTACACAAAATCTTTAGAAAATGTTCTTCTGGTATTCAAAACCTGAGGTTAGCAAGGAAGCTTGTTGTTGGCAAACAAATGAAGTTAAAACATTTGTCCTCATTTTGCTTTCATCTTACTCATTAATATATATTGAAAAAATCAAGTGACATTCTTCTGTGGTCTATTTTATTGATCAGTTACAGCCATAAATTGGCTGAAGACAAAAGAGTTTGCCAAAAAAAAAAAATTGGGAACAAATTGACTCTATGAAATTTACAATAAAGAGTATTGAACATCATGTGCTGCCATTCTTTGTATCAGTGTTTTATATAAAAACATGTATGTCTGTATAAATGCATATGTACATATACATGTTTATGTCCATTAAAATTTACCATCTGGCCACCAAATATACTCCTAGGGCTTACTGCAGTGCCTGACACATAGCAGGTACTCAGAAAATACCTGTTTAATGAGTGGATGGATGGAAGGCCTGGTCTTCATGATTGACCAGAGAACACATGTGGGTGGAAAGGGAAGAGAGGCCAAGGGAGAAGCCGCGAATTAGGGAAGTTGGGGGAATTCATGGGACTAGAGATCAACTGGGTGAACTGAGAATCTCTGTAAAATTCAATGGAAGTGAGTGAGCAGAGGAGAAAATAAATGAAAGGAGCTCTGATGAGAGAAAGTATTTAAGGAGTTAGAGTTAATAATATTGAATATATATTAGACACTAACTTTGTGCTATGCCCTGCATGTAAGTCCACTTTAGAAATCTTTTATAATCCTCATAAAACCCCCATTTATCCTTTCATAGGTGAGGAAACTAGGTTAGTAGTTTAGACTCAATCAATGAGTAGAAGGGTAGAAGTCAATGTGGTCAGAAACCAAAGCCTGGCCTCTTAAAAGCTACAGCAAAATTGAAGTATGAACAAGGCTGTGAGTAGGTAATAATTTAAGGTCTTGCTACCCAGTGTGTTCAAAGGGCCAGCAAAGAACTTGTTAGAACATTAAGGCTCACACTCTCCCCAGATTTACTAAATCAAAATATGTCCTTTAAAAATTAATTTACAAAATACCCTGGAAATTCCTCTGCATCTTAAATTTGAAAAACCATATGTTTAGAGGGTAGGTGGATCAGCAGGTGACACACTACAAATGGTCACTAAAGCAAAAGAAGTCAAGAAATACTGTCAGGAATATTACAAGACTGAAACTGCCCAGGGTATAGTGAGGGTGCATCCTCTAGCTTGTGGTATGCTAAAATCACCTAGAGAGCTTCCTCTAATATCAGGGCATTGGTCATTTTAAAATGATCTCAGTATATAGTCAAAGCCAAAAATGAAACAAAGGTTTGTGGATCTGACCTTGGATTTTAGAGACTCTGCCCATCTCTTGTCTGGGGGTATAATCACCTGTCCCCCCCTCCCCCCCGCAGTGGTTTTCAATATTTGGCCATCCCAAACACTAGGCCCTCTAACTTCTACTATTTCAAATGTCATGCGCTTTCTACCTAACACACCCTCTTTCCTCCTGGTGCTCTTAGCTACCAAACCACATCCTTTCCTTCTAGCCCACATTCATTTCCAATCTTAAAATAATTTTTAATATAAGCCTTTCTTTTTCACTTTGTCTTTTTGTGTGTGTGTGCTCACATAACATCACATGTCTCACCAAGATCAAATTATACCATAGATCCTTGGAAAAAAATTGCACAAAATCAGCACAAGGATTTAAGGGAAGATACATAGTTTTGTTTGTTCAAATCAATTCTTCCTAAAAAAACAAAAACAAAAAACCCTGAAGCAAGCTAGTTTCCTTTTGTGGTCCTCTGCTGTGCAGTCACAAGCCAAGGCCCACAAAAGAGTGCTGCTGGGTTCCTTCCCACATATACTGCTTTTTCTCCAGCAATAGAATGTGTTCTGGTTGACTGCAGAGCAACAATAGCTCATGCTGGCTGGCTTTGGAAACAGGTCTTTGAAGAAGACCAGGAACAGGGCAAATTGATGCTTCTAGTTTTCTGTCTGTAATCCCTCCCCAAGGTTCAGATTTATCCAGCTTTATGTGATCTCTTTAAAGAGGTCTCTTGTCTCCTTTTGGGTGACACAGAGCATCTATGAGAACAACAGAAAGAAAATTTATGAGTTTCTCTCACATGATCAACAGGCTGATGAGATCTTCTGGTTTAGCCACTTCCCTTTTCTCTCACCAGCTGCTGAGCACGTTGCCAGTAACCCTGATTGGGGATGTAATTGGTTCTTTGGATTTTGCTTCATTCTTAACAGTATATCAAGCTTATGATTTAGTGGGTTATGTAGATTGAAGAATGATCAACTGAGTGTAAGGGAATGTGTTTCCAGGTTATTCATTCATTTTAAGAATTCAGTAAGACATGCAAAACAATTTCACTTATTTCCCCTTTTGTTTCTCAGGGAATGATTTGCTTTGTGAGGATGATAGCTTACAGAAATTCTAAAGAAAAAGACATGGAGATGAAATATGTTTAAAACATGCAAACCAAGATAGTCTCTAAGAAAGAAGTCACGTGAAATTCCTTTTGACTTTTGTAAAGTTTTGACTTGGTTTGCGGTCTCACTCATCCTTCGTTACTCAGATTTTTCTATATTTACATTGTAAGTTCCAGGAATGTAGATACCCATTCTCATTCATGTACTTATGCATACATACATTTAACTACTTTTTCATTCATTTATTCAGTAAACATTTCCTGGATGATTCATATAAATAACAGGTTCAAGGTAAACATAAATAAATAAGATATGTTCTCTGCCCTCAAGTAGCTCACATTCTAAAGGGGAAGAAAAAGATATATGTAAAGAGATAAGTTCTTTAAAATTATACAGGTGCTAAAATAGAAATTCCCAGAGAATACAATGGTATGCCAGCAGACATGTTCAGTTCTGTCACAGTGGCAGTAGCTGGTTGGGAAACTTTTCTTTATAAAGCAAAGGAAGAAAAAGGAGGACATTTCTGGGGTAGAAGGAGAGAGCTCTGGGATCACTTTTCTATAACTGATCTTATGTCTAGTTCATCCCATTTTTTTCTGCACATGGTATCATATCCCTCTCTGGGATCAAATTATACCACAGATTCTTGGAAACAAAATGTATAAAATAAACAGGAGGATTTAAGGGAAGTTTTGTGTTTGGTTGGTGGTTCCGGGAATGCAGGAGGAACAATAGAAATGACCACAGGGGCCACCATCTTCCAGCAGCCCCCCTCCTTAACCCTTGACTCGCCAAAAGGATGTATGCCCAGGTCACGGCTCCATAGGTAACCTGATACCTATGCAGGAAACAGGAGTATGAGGAGCCCCTCCCCATACGCCCCATACCCTCTGATCACCAAATACCTTGCCATATATGGATGTGAGCCCATGCCCTGCCTTGGCCCTCCCAGTGTGACTTCCCCCAACTTGGCTTTCCAAGTTGCAGGAGAGTGCCCACCTCCTCTGGGTGCTACTTTCCTGGCTCCCCTTCTCCTGAGCCCTGAAACTTCGCTGGAGAGCAACTTTAATAAATCTTGCCTTGTGCCTACCTCACCTGGTGTTGTGTTTATCTCACCTGCAAAACTTAACAGTATGAAGTTCTGTTTGTTCAAATTAAGTGTTCTCCTTTAAAAAAAAAAAAGTCTGTCTAGCACTGTCTTTTACATGAAACCCACATGTTAGCTGCAGTAACCCTCCCTACTCCTTCATTAAGCAGAGACTTCTCAGAATTCCCATGCCACAATGAAAGCCTTTTCTGAGGGTTCTATGAATCCCTGGAGAATTTAGGTTTCCGTTGTCACTTCTAGCTCTGAACTATTCCCACACATCGGTTTTATTTATCTCATCTTCTTTGCACGGTGTCTCTGATTTGTAGCACTTTGACTCAATTATAAGATTTCAGGTCTTTTCTTTGACTTTAAAACACACCAACAATAAAATCATGCAGGTGTGGTGCTCACACTTGCAATAACAGTATAATCAGCAAAGAAACAAATCCGCGGTGTGAACCAATCTACCTTTGCCCCCTAGTCACCCAGGCACAGTGGTGTCACTTGTCCTTTCTTCATCTTGATGGTATCTCTCCTCTCTTCTCCTTCCTGTTGGGCTTCCTCTGGTTTGCTCCTAGGAGCTTCAAATTCTTTTAAAACCAATCTAGAAATTCAACTCTAGGGCACTTTTGTTTGTTCACAATCATCCAGGGCTTGAGTAATCCTGGGATGGCGCTTTTGTTCTCAGAAGAAACTATATCCCTAATACAATCTGCTTTTCTTAGAAAGTACTTATGGTTTTATATAGCAATCTCCTCCTACATCACACCTAGCACTTTTCACATTTGAGAATGACATCGCTCTTCACCAAACCCTGCTTTCTTGTCTTCCTGCTTTTGTTCTGGTTTTCTTCAGAGTTGCTTTGAAAGGAATCCAGTTCTGTTACTGTATAGTCATACTTCATTATGAACTCTAAACATTCTTCACCTGATCACGATTTTGTTTAATCTGGATGTCTTAACTCTCTAGAAACCCAGAACATGCAGGAACAAGTATTATCCACCAGACATGATACTAAAAATGTGCCACTGTCTCTGGATTTATTGACTTGTTTTATAAGCCCTAATCATGTACTGTACATTAAATTCATTTTTGTTGTGTTCTAGAAGAGTTCACAATCTCACCAAATGTAAATTCCAAATACCTGAAGGAAAGGCAGCATCTTTGGAATTATAGGGTAGGCCCTCAAAGGGATAACTTCAAAGGGGCTAACTTCTTTTGAAGCATATTTCCCAGTTACTAGTTAGAAATTTTGTCCCATGCTTTGCATAGTGCCTGATATAACATGCTCTATCTCTTGGCATATAATGACAATAACATAAGAATATCTTTTAAAAAGAAAAAAACAGTTGTAGAAATGAAAGGGATAAGACTCTTTCCCACCTCCTTCAATTGTGACTTAGAGAATCCTCCTCCAGGGTTTCATATAGCCTAGAGCATTGCACATATTACATTATTTCTAATTGTGAGATCTCTTTTCTGTTTTATGTCCTAGATATGAGCCCCTGGATGACAGGGTTATAGTTTACGCAAACTTGATTCCTAGCATAGTACCTGAAACTGGCATTGTACTCACAGGGTCCATATGCTGGTGGGGGGGAAAGGGTAAGGAGGGAAAAAAGGGAGGGACCAAGAGAGAGAGAAGAGAGAAGTATTATGACTTTCATTACTGGGAGTGAGATTCTTTCCATTTAGCATCTGGGAGAATTCCCCTTCAGAGGTGTGGTCAATCTTACATAGCTTATAGATGGCTCAGTTGTCAGTTGCACTAAACTGGGGTATAGTCTCAGGACTGGAGTAGAATGCCTTTTGTAGTGTGGGCAAATATACTAGTCTTCCAGATATTTTCTGTCCAACTCCTCCACCTGATACTCTGTAAACATCACTGCTAGTGACAATTACAGTGGGATTCTAACCATAACTTTTGTTTTATTTTGTTTTTAATATAAAATGCTATCAGTTTGTCATCTTAGTGTTGGGTACTGAATCCACTCCCCCCCTCCAAACTGATATGTTGAAGCTCTTCCAGTACCTCAAAATGTAACTATTTGTAGAGGTAAGACCTTAAAGGCTGATTAAGGTAATATAAGGCTGTGAAAGTGGACCTTAATCCAGTCTGATTGGTATTCTTTAAAAAAAAAAAAAGAAAATTTGAACACAGAGACACCAGGGGTATGTATTCACAGAGGGAAGTTCATGTAAAGGATACAAAATGAAGAGTATCTTCACAATGAGGAGAGAAACCTCAGAAGAAACCTGAGATGCCAACATCTTGTGGACTTCCAGTTTCCAGAACTGTGGAAGTCCATCTTGTGGACGTCCAGTTTCTAGAACCATGAGAAAATACATTTCTGTTAAGCCACTGAGTCTTGTGGTACTTTGTTATGGCAGTCCTAAGAAATTAATACATGTAGAACTAGCACTGGTCTCTGGTAAAAGATATTAATACTAATCTTGGTTATTCTACTAAGCAGGAAATACTCACTTTTTAAAAATTTAATTGAAAAATTGGATGCACAAAGGAATGGCATGAGTTTAAAAGTTCAAAGATCTAGAAAAATATTACAAGTTAAAATTAAAAAGAAACTTAGTTACATCATCCTAGAGAAATCCCTTATCTCTGGAAAATCTGAGCTTTCTCATTTCTGGAATAAGACTGTTAGAAAGATAACTCGTTTTATTTCTTAACTTTAAAGTCTGTAATTTACTATTAAGTACATCATTGATAATGCTGGTGATGATGATGATGATGATGATGGAGATGAAGAAAAGTGAAGGGATTCAAGTCAAGATTTCACCAGCCATGAGTATTAGATCTTCTTATCAATGTATGGCATATATTTACATTGACTTGAAAACCATCATTAGAAACTAACTTTTCAGGGGCTCCTGGGTGTCTCAGTTGATTAAACATCTGACTCTTGATTTCAGCTCATGTTATGATCTCAGTGTCATGAGATTGAGCTCTGCATGGGGCTCTGCACTCAACCTAGAGTCTGCTTGAGATTCTCTTTCTCCGCCTGCCTCTGCCTCTCCCTCAGCTCATGCTTGTGCACTCCCTCTCTCCCTCAACATAAACAAAGTCTTAAAAAAGAAAAAAGAAACTAACTTTGCAGTCTTAGAAGATAAAAGCTAAGAATCTATTATGCAATTGTATTTTATTACAATAGGCTAGATTATGCACTGGAGTAACAACCATCCTCCAAATCTCAGTGGCCTAACAGCTGATTTATTTCTCTCTTCCCTGTACATTTCCATTGCAGGTCAGCACTGCTCATAATAGGAAACTATGCTGGTAAGGGTTTAATTGTCAACAGTTTGTCAACAGTTATTTCATCAGGGAAAGAGATGGGACAAATTGAGCATGGCTCTTAAAACTTCTGCTCAGAAGTGGCCATATGCTACTTTCATTCAGATTTCATTGGGAAATATAAGTCACATGAGTATGCCCCATATTAAAGTAGATGAGAAGCACAATTTTTCTATGTGACAGGATAAGAAATGAAATATTTGTCAATAGCCTGGAGAGGTTGACAACCAAATAGTTAAAGGTATTCCCTAAATCTGATTTTATTCATGGGTAAACATAATTTGGATGTTCTAGTCTGTCAGAGCTAGGAAACTCTGCTTTGAGCTTGATAGTTAATTTCACCTCAAGAAGCAGAAAAAGGAGGAAGAGGCAGTGGAGTAAGAGAAAAAAAATAAATAAAAGGAGAAGAAGGAAGAGGAGGAGGAGGGGAAGGAGGAAGACTTCGGCGGCAAAGGCTTATCTCATTATGAAGCACACTTGTGAAACTCATTACTTCAAGTGGTGGTAGAGACTGAAAATTGCTTCAGGAAAAGTCTAAATTAGTGATGGAATTGGCTCCAAACCAACTGGTAATGAAAAAGTTTATGATATTTTAAGTCCCCAGTCATAATCATGTAGTTTTGTTTTGTTTTAAACTGGTAACCTGGGCTTTAATACCTTAATAGCCAATGCACTAATAATTCAGTAGTAACAATACTTCTGGGTGCCCATAGAAATAAATATCATGTGTCTTGAAATTTAAATTTTCTGTAAGCTCATGTTTTACCCCTTCAATCAGTGAAAAAGGATAAAGAATTTTGTAGCATGAAAGAGAGTGGTTCCAAAAAATCCGGAAAAGCTACTCTCAAAATTGTCAGCATGTAAATTGCTGTGAATACATATTGCATGTAGGCCCTCTGCTAGGTGCTTTACATTTAGTATCACGTTTACTCTTCTCAATCTTAGAGGTATAATTTGCAGGGATCCTGAGCTGTCTCTAGAAACTTGTGCAGCCAGAACTGATGGACATTTGACATGAAATCTTTCCATTCCTGAAAAATCTTGGGTTTGGCCAACTGTCAGTAGTGAAAGTAACCTAGAGGATAGTATCAAAGAAGCCTTCCAAAAAAATTTCCTTAGATAAGTAAAGAATAAAAACACAAAATCATGTGACCTTTTCAAATTACTGATCAAATTATGTCCATAACTATGAACTTGGTCCAACTTCTTTTAGTCCCCAGTCTCTAACCCAAGATAGAAGGACTATTCTTTCAATATGCCTTTGGAAAAAAAAAAAAAAATAGTAAGAAAGAATTCTCACCAGAGAAGGGCCAAGAAACAAATATAGAACAGAAAAGACTCTTTTGATTATATACATCTCTTGAAATTCCAAATCTTACTCTAGTTGTTTTGTAGAAAGAACAAGATAATTAGTTAATTAATTAATCTGGCAAAGGAAAAAGAGTCCCTTCTGGTCACTGACCAAAAATAGATGGGGAAGAAAAGGTTATTGTTTCTATTTTACAGATGAGAAAATTGAGACTCAAAAAAGTCAAATCATCAGTTCAAAATCCAAAATTGGTTTTCTCACATTTCATTTTCTGAACCCTTGTCTTCCTTTTTGCTTCCTCAAATGCTTTCCTTTTTCTGCTTGCTGCTATGCTAGAATGTCAAAATCCAGGGTCAGAGAGGTGCCTAATGAACTACATTCTCAAGAAAGTCACGCACATACATTCTCTCTCTCTCTCTCTCTCTCTCTCTCTCTCTCGTAGCACTAGCTTTTCCCTAGGCCCTTAATTTGCTTTTTAAGAGATTCAGACAGAATTTTACTTGATAATCCTTGTATCAGGATTTACATTTTAAAACTAAGTTTGAGGGGCATCTGGGTGGCTCAGTGGATTAAGCCGCTGCCTTTGGCTCAGGTCATGATCTCAGGGTCCTGGGATCGAGTCCCACATTGGGCTCTCTGCTCAGCAGGGAGCCTGCTTCCCCCTCTGTCTCTGCCTGCCTCTCTGCCTACTTGTGATCTCTCTCTCTGTCAAATAAAATAAATAAAATCTTAAAAAAAAAAAAAAAAAACTAAGTTTGAGATTCTGATTGATTTTGTCTAAAGAAGGAATCCTTTTTGGTGGGATTATGAACTTCAGGGAGAGAGAAGCACCAATGAAATCTTTCCTAGTGACCTGAAAATCACACCACCACAGCTTTTGAACAGGTATGGCTTTGCTCTGATTCTTCCAATCCAGGCATCAGAAATTTGCTATGCAAAGGCAGTTATCCTTGAGTAGGAGCCATGAACCAAGAAGCTTAATTCAACAGTTTGAAAATGTACAGGGTATGAGGGGGATGATTTCAGACACTTAATCCAACTACCATGCTTTAAACAAAAAGAAAATCCATGAGCATTTGTGCTCTCATCTGCTCAAAGATGAGTCATCTACTCTTTTGCCTTTTTCTGTCATTCACTCAGCCTGCCTGTCTCTTCTAAATAAAACATCTGGTTACTCCCACAGATGTTTCCAGACTGATTATTGCACCCTTCCTTCACAGCTTGCTGGATCCCCATCATGTAGTAAAGTATGATCTTTTTCAGTTGGTGCTCAGTAACATTTCAACACAGGACTGGCATGAGGATAATTTGAATTGATTAGAGGTAAAGACAATGGTCTACAAAGGAAATAGCTACATTAAAAAATGTGTGCCATGATCCAGTTAAAGACAGACAGAAAAATGAATAGAGGGGCTGCTTGCTAGAAACCTCCAATCCTGCCTTGAATTTCCCATAGTTATTTGGTATACCAGAAAGCACTTGAGTTTAATTTCTTTGTGGGTACTTGTCTCCTTCCTCCCCCGACCTCAGTGTTGCAACTTGCTAACTAAAGTTTTATCAACCCACGTAAGCAAGAGTAAGTGGGAATTTCCATCAAACACATTTCTAGAGAATGTCTGATGCTGGTCATTGAACTGGAAGCAGCTCTGTTATCTAATGTACACAAAATGCTAATTAACCCCTTTTGCATCACCACCCTCTACTCCAGTTTTTAATGCTTAACCAGAGAGACTGTATTTAGAATATGCCTCTTCTCTGAGACCTCTAAGTACATCTAAAGAGCTAATTCTGACATATAAAATCAGAAACTGAGATGTGACCTGGAAATGGGATTTTTCTGTGGCTTCTTAAGTCTGGGCTCTGGGGACTTTAAGATGACTCTATAAGCTATTGAAATGATAATATGGATCCACCGGAGAGAAAGACTGACTGGTTCCCTGACTAAAGTCTTTCACAGTCTGATGGAGGAGATAAGTAAAATAATTGGATTCTACACTGATCATTCTAGGAGGCAGACATGGTTAACTGATGTTAAGCATCTTCCTTAGAAATGAGCATGAAGTGGCCTGGTGCTTCCATGATGCTGATGATGTTGTGTTTCTTGATGTAGGCATACGCAGTTTATATATCTATGTATATTTTTCTTTATAATTTTTTTGTGTATTTCTGTAGTCCATATGTATTATTTTAACTTAATAAATGTTTCTATATGTTCAGCCCTAAATCTCTTACATTACTTATGATAGTCATCCTAGTAATAGTATTTACCCTTTGGCCACTTTAAATACCTTTTCGAACAAGAGGCATTAAAACAAGTAAGCAACAACAGAAATAGCTTCCTTAGTTAAGTACTACAGTGTGCCGGGCACTGGACCAGGCATCTGAGATCAAAAGTCATCATTCAGGGGAGAAGTTTATTGGCCACCAGAGATCTCAGACTGAGACTTGGGACTGCCTGAGCCATTTCCAGGCATTGAGTTCGAAGGAGAGAGAGAGAGAGACAGGAGAATTTGAAGATTTTTAGTGTAATATTCTTTCCAGTTAATTGCTAATCACATTGCTTTCTATTCTCTTGTGCTCACTTGCTTCACACATTTATCCACCTGCACGGGCCTCAGAGGGTGGCCAAATTCCCAGCCAGGTCTAGGCATTTCTGTTCTCAGGGTTTCCATCTGGAATTCAGATTTCCATGTCAGCAGCAAACTCTGTGAGAGCCACTGAGCAACCTCCCAGATCTCCACGTGGCTATTTTTCATTGAACACAAATCTGTAGGCCAGGCTAGGTAGCGACCACATCAACACAACTAAGAATCAGCTATCCTCTCTTATAGAAGGTGTGGAAAGTCCAGTGAATCCCTAGTTAACCTTCTAGGTGGCTGAAGTCATACAGCACTAACCATACCATAAAACCAAAGTGAAAATGAAAATCCTAGCCAGTCTTTATTTATTTTATTTTATTTTATTTTTGTTTGGGAAGGGGGTTTATTTGGATTCCTGCTTGATGAGGAAAGCTCAGTCCAAAGCCAGTAGTAATGCAAAAGCATAATTTCTTGGAAGAACTTGAAGTCTCTTGAGTAGAAGTTTTGATAATTTGAAAATCCAGTGATTAGGAAACCTCACTTCATGATACGTTGATTAAAAAAAGAAACATAGGCAGATACTGAATGGCAAAGCCTACTTAACCATGGACTTAGACTTCTCTCTGTCCTGGAATATGGGTAAAATTTCATGTCTGAGAAATTGTCTGAGTTTGTGGTCTCCAGAGAGCCTTTTTACCAGAGCTTTCAGTGGAGGGATATTGCTGCTATCTTTTGACCCATAGTCATTTTGAAACAGTAAGGGATGGAGAAGTTTTTGGCTTTTTTCCCCCCAGTCTTTATTTTAAAGTGGTGGCCTCACTTGTGTCTTCGGAAATAACAAAATGTTTTCTCTTGCTCTTAACTTTTCGCTCTGTCTCTATCCTAACCTCCCTCCCTGAGCTATCTCCTCTGCTCCAATAGCTCTGTTGCTGTTGAGGCAGTAGATGGCAGTTATTTTATCTTACCCATCTTGTATGCTTACTACCTAAAACACTATTCAAACACCATGCAACCACTCAATAATTGTGGCTTAAATAATGAAGAAAAAATAAAGACCAAATTATATGAGACTAAATATGACTTTTTGACTTAAAACATAAGAACCTATTTAATCTGCTAGAAAATTCTAGTCCTTTATAAAATGTTTGAATTGGAAAGGATCTTGTGAATTATTTAATCCAATCTCCTCCTTTAAAAACTTAGGGTGCAGTGGGTGCCTGGGTGGTACAGTTGGTTAAGTGTCTGACTCTTGGTTTCAGCTCAGGTCATGATTTCAGGGCTGTGAGATGGAGCCCCACATTGGGTTCCATGCTCAGCATGGAATCTCTTTGAGACTCTCTTTCCCTCTCCTTCTGCCTCTCCACACTCCCCTCTCTCAAATAAATAAATTAACTAACTAAATAAATATTTTTTTAAAAAATGAGGGTGCCGAAAAGTCACATAGCCAGCCAACACAAAGTTACACACAGAACTCCCCTTAGGAGCCATGCAAATTTCTTCATCTCATGAGAGAAGACATACCTCATTTTATTGAACTTTGCTTTATTGTACGTCACAGATACATCGTTTTTTTAATTGTTGTTGTTGTTTTGGTTTTGTTTTTTTTTCTTTCTTTTCTTTTTTTTTTTTTTTTTTTTTACAAATTGGAGGTTCAAGACTTGAGGGAAGGAAGTAACTGCAGATGAGGTGGAAACAGCAAGAAAACTAGAATTATAAATAGAGCCTGAAGATGGGACTGAATTATTGTGATCTCATGATGAAACTTGGAATAGATGAGAAATTGCTTCATATGAATGAACAAAGAAAGTGATTTCATGTGATGGACTCCACTCCTGGTGAAGACGCTTTGAAAATTATTAAAGTGACAGCAAAGGATTTAGAATATATATAAACTTAGTTGATAAGGCAGTGGCAGAGTTTGAGAAGATTGACTCAATTTTGAAAGAAGTTCTACTGAGAGTAAAATGCTATTAAGCAGCATAGCATGTTACAGAGAAATCATTCGTGAAAGGAGTCAACTGATGCAGCAAACTTCATTGTTGTCTTACTTTAGGAAATTGCTACAACCACCCCAACCTTCAGCATCTACTACCCTACCCTATCAATAAAATGTGTTTTAATTAAGGTATGTACATTGTCTTTAGATATAATGCTATTTAGATATAATATTTAGATATATTTAGATACAAATATATCTATATTATAGATATATCTAGATATAGAAAGATACATCTAGATATATCTATATTTAATATAGATATATTTAGATGTACTATTTCACACTTAATAAACTACAGTATAGTGGAAACATAACTTTTATATGTACTGGGAATACAGAAAATTCATGACTCGTTTCATTGTGATACTGTTTATTATGGTAGTCTGGAACTGAACCAGCAGTATCTCAGAGGTGTGCCTGTGGTGTTTTCTGACCAATTTCCCATTCTCATCACTTGTAGCTTTGGTATTGGTTTGGCCAGACACTTCTGATTTGTTTTTGTCAGCTAATTTTTTTTTCCGTTGAGTCAGACTCTTCTTACTAACTATAATGACCTTTTCTTAACCTTCTACCTACTTCTCTTTTGTTTTATTTTTTCTCTTTTGTTTTAAATATTCTCTGAGTTACCTAAATAAATTTCCACCATCCTTTTCAAATTTAAGAAGAAAACAAAACAACAACAACAAAAATCTTGTGCATAGGAGAAGGGGGTTTGGAAACTATCCTTGAATGTGATGTGAATTAATTGGTTGGAGGGAGAGGGAATTGTTCCAGGCCAGTCAGAAAATACCAGAGCCTAGAAAACTCTAAGCCAGGTAAGACAGGGCACACCTGAGAAATCTGGAGAGGAGGTCCCAAAGTTTGATATCCTTTATGGAAGGGAAAATAATCCATGGACTGGGGGATTGCCTCACAAGTAGTGAAGCACTCTTTCATGGGATTTTGGGTAAGAGCAAGTTTTATGGAATTTACAGGAGGCAATACAGACACAAAGTGTGATTGGCTAGAAATACTGTTTTCTGTAGTAACGTGAGCTCACTAAATCTGAATTGGAGGATTATGATTGGTATCTGTTAGGTTTCCAAGACAGCGAAGTGTTTCCCCTAAGTGTGTGCTAACTTTGGTTTAGATCTGGAGTGTGATCTGGGCCATTGGAGCAGCCTCCATTTTGTGGGTCCCTGTACATGAATTTCATTTACCAGGGATATCTTTCCAAAAACTAAGCATTTTATAAACGAAGCCAAGTCCATAGTTGGTAAATTCATTCAAATACTCATTTATTCAGCTAACATTTAGAAGACATGTTCACTTGTACCAAACCTCACACCAGATAATTGAGCTACAGTGGAAAAAAAACAAAACTTTCAGGGCACCTGGGTGGCTCAGTCAGTTAAGCACCTGCCTTTGGCTCAGATCATGGTCTCTGGGTCCTGGGATCAAGACCTGCAATGGGTTCCCTGCTCAGTGGAGAGGCTGCTTCTCCCTCTCCCTCTGCCATTCCACCCACCTGTGCTTTCTGGCTCTTTCACTCTCTCTGTCAAATAAATAAATAAAATCTTAAAAAAACAACAACAAAAAAAAAACTTTCTCAAGAAGTTGAATTCAAGAGACAAAGAATGTTGAAGGACGTTTCTCAGATGTATTGATTTTGAGCAGAGGTTTAGATTTATTTCTAACTTGCCATAAGGGTACTAACTTCAAAGAAAGCTAGTTCAAATCTTACTTCTGCAAAAAGCCTTTATAGAAAAAAAAAAATGCCACACACTCCCACAAAACAAAAAGCACTGTCTTGATAAAATTGTTAGTCTAGGTGTTAGAAAAAATGTCTGGAAAAAAAAAGAAAGAAAGAAAAGAATGTCTGCTAAAATTTATTGATATAGTCCCAAGACTGCTTAAAGGTTTTAAGCTTATAAAACCATATATATATCCATTTTTTAAGGCTAAACTATAATTTCACTGATCAGGTCATTAAACAGATATACTACCAATTAGTAAAGAAAAATTGCTCTAGGATATTATCAAAAAGTAATTACATTTTTGCTCAGGTTGGAGAAAATTTGTTTCTTTGTTATCCCTAAAACTTTTTCTGAGAAAAAAGATATATAAACTGAAAATTATACTGTATAATTCCTACAATGAGTAAAGATGGTGATGAGCTTTTTGTGACTAATAAGACTTCTTAATAAAAGCAAAAACTGTTAGTATAAACTGTTCAGTCTGCTACATCAAGTTATAAACACATAATCAGTCCCTACTAGGGCAATTTCAATGGTTTTCTATCCTCTATCCCAGTGCAGATGGAGTACTCTCACTAATAAATTCTCTCCACTCTCTCATTCATCAAATATTCTTATTGGACTAGCAGTGGAAAGAACTTTGTGTGCAGAAAGACCTGGTTTAAATATTTGCCCCTCCACTTAACCACGTTGAAAGGTTGGAAAAGTTACTTAATCTTTCCGAACATCCATCTACTTACTTCTAAAATGAAAATAGTTTCCCACCTAATAGAGGTGTTGTGAAGCTTACATAAGATAATGTATGTAAAAGCACCTGGCTGAAAGGAAGCATCCAATACATTAAAATTAAAATAATTAGATTATCATCATTTTCCCCTAGCCAGTGTGGATGCACTCTGTCCATTGTATGGGATAGAGATCAAAGAATCGTAGGTTTGGATCTTAGTTTTAAGACTTAAGAGCTGTGAGAACAAGGAAGATCATTTAAGGTTTCTCATTTGAACTACATTACAAAATTGTGATGACAACTAATTGAAATAATACAAGTAAGTGCTCACTGCTGTATGGAGTAGTCCTTCACTAAATGCCATTCCCTTTACCAAGAATGCCCAGATCTAATATTCTAGCCAATGGAGAGGCATTCCTGTGTTATCAGTCAATAAATGGACATTTAATTTGCCAATTTGGTTGTAAATTTTGTTAATGTGAGACAGTCCACCGGGGGCTCTTGGGCCTTCTCATCCCTGGGGAAGGTGATCAGATCCCATTAAAGAACCTACAAAATTGAGGGCAAAATCAGGGTATCTTACAATAGTCGTCTATATAAGAAGTTCTGTGCCATGAAATAATCTGTTCTTCTCTGATTTAAACTGAGTGTATATATAAAAATAAATGAAAATCAGAATACTGAGTTCCATGTTGTATGTCTAAGAAGGAAAAATGGTTATAAAATTCCTGTCAATAGAGTGTGGGGGACTGATTCTGATTTAGGTCCAGTTGGCTGCTAAACACAAGAGTAGTTTCCTAGGAATTGGTGTTCTCTGTACCATTTCCCATATTTATTGCCATGAGCCATGTATTGAAATCCCTGTTCCAGACTGCAGCCATTCTGAACCACCCACTATTCTCTGGTGACTTTGTGATTTGTAATGTCAGTACTTTTGTACCATGGAGTCCCTCGTCAGAAGTGGCTCAGGGCCCCTTCCCCCTGCTTTTTCTCTTATACCTACATATCTTTTAAGATTCAGTTGAAGTGTCACTTCCTCTAGGAAGACTCCTTTTTTCACACCATCAGTACTTTTCCTCTGTGTTTCTTTGGACCTTGACTTCACTATAGATATCCAGGCAATATCTTTTTATTCTCCATCCCCTCTAAAGCTTCAAATGTAGGTATTATGTTTTATTTTCAGCTCACTCCTAAGTTTGTTTGTTTGTTTGCCTCAAGCCTAGCCCAAAGTAAGTTCCCACGAATACTAACCTGAGATTGACAAGTCAAAAACTGAGATTAAAAATAAGGTCAAGTTCCAAGTAAAGATAATAATAAGCAGCTTTATCTTTAATTGGATGGCAAAGGGTATTAGGATCACCCAGTATGTTATTCTTAGCAACTTTTTAGTTGTTATTTGTTTTATTTTGGTTTTAGTACAAGGTACATTGTTTCTCATTTCTAAAAGAATAATAATTAATCAAGGTAACTGTAAGTTTTGAAAAGGGTAATATATGCTAATGTGGATTGTACAGTACTTGGACCAAGGTAAGTAATCAATAGATGTTGCTAATATAACCTTATTATCAACAGTCTTTTCATCAAAAACAGTTTACACACAGTAACTAGTCGCAGACATTAACCTTAGTGAAGGGTTTGTAAGGAAAATAGAGAAAAGTATTTACATCTCACTCCCTGTCACAAAACCACAAAAAATCCTCTGTATAAAGCCTCTTCTCATCCAGACTACTACTGGGGATCTTCTCTGTAGAAGTAGAAGTAGTTACCTTGGATAACTACTTCAGAGTGGAATGTCTAGATTATAGAATACATGGAAGCTGAACTTTTTGAAAAAGTGCCCAAAGTTTTACAGAGTGATTGTGCATTTTACATTTCCATCAAGGGTGTACAAAAGTTCCAATTCCTCCACATCATTGCCAACTTTTGGTATAGTCAGTCTTTTTAATTTTAGCCTTTTTAAAAGTCTTATACACATAATGGTCTTATATCGATAAAATGGAAAGGACTGCTTAAATTAATAAGAAAAGGGCAACAAAAGCATGGACACAATTTCTGAATAAGCACTTAACTAAAGAGAAGGCTGATTCACCTGCTGAAAGCAAGAACAGGAAGGATCTTAAAGAGAGAGGTGAATCCTCAAAATAGGCCATAAAGGAAATGAGAACAGTTCATGACCAGAAGCACACAGAAGGATTACCCAGCAACACTAGGAGCTCAGTTGAGGCATTATCCTATAGGGCTGCATATTTTCTCCAGCACTATTCAGTCTCAGGAATAGCGACCAGGAGAGAATTGGGGACCAAGTCAGATGGTAGTTACCATGCCAACATATTAAGCAAAGAGTATCAGGATGGAATAACTGCAGAGACAATAAATCCCACAATTCCAATGGTTTACTACCACAGAAAGGACAGGGGGTGTGGTGTTTCCCACCTGACAAGTAATATATGTCAGTGGATGGTGTCCCCCCACCATCATTGATCCAGCAGATTCAGGGGGGCTTTCCTATACTAGGCCTGGAAGTACTGCTTATCACTTAACTCACATGATAGTGGCCAGGACTTAGTCATTGGCTTTATCTAATAGTTAGGAAAATGGATAAAGAAATCATCGGTTCCTGGGAGATGAAGATAATAAGGAAGTTGAAGATACCGGTGACTACTTTCAGTCTCTGAAACACAAGGCAAAAATCAGATACCACAGTATTTTTCAGTGTGGGGTCGAAAACAGAGACATGGGAATTTTTCAAGTTTAGTTTATGTAATGACATGCATTATCCATCCTAGCTTTCATTTCTCCCCCTGAAAACTAGTTCATGCCCCTACCTCCTTAATATCCTGAGCACTTAGTGCCCAATCTTCGTTTTTACTCATCCTTGGCATTATTCTCAGTTGTATGCTAGAGTTCATATTCCTCTGTCAACTCTCAGCTTTGTGCTGAGAACTCACTGTTGTGCTTGAGCTCACTCCTCCAGATACCCATTCCAGCTTCCTGGGGTCTGATTTATTCTTCTGCTCAAATGTTTGGTTTCTCCTGTCCCTCTCTTCGTCTATTGAAAATTCTGTTGATTTCTTCAAAGCTCGGCTTAATTCAAATGATACTTCCATGTGAAGCTTTTCATGATAGCCAAATACCTATGCACTTGACATAGTTTTTGATTCTAGATCTTCCATTTATTTATTTTGATTTGGGATTGGGAACTCAAGAACTTTGAGAATCTTTTTCTTTCATCAGTAAAATGGAAATAATAGTTGTCTCACAGAATAATGGTAAATGTTCAACCTAGTGAATAAAGTACAAAGTATCTAGTGTGTAAATAGCCTTCAAGAATCCTAGTGATAATTTCTACTCTACTCAGAACAACTTCTTTCTTTATGAGTCTTTTCACACATTACCACATTTTCCCTAGTGTTATTGGTGTCTGTGTGCTTGTCTTCTTCTTGTCATTTGATTTTGGATTATGAGCAGATGTTCTTTCTTAAGCATATGTGTGTGTATATGTGAATTCTTAATAGTACTGAACATGTTTATTCATGGCACAGACCAATAAAAGTAGATAATGAAAAGATTTAAGCTAATTTGATAAGTATAAAAAATACATAGACTTTTAACAAGAAAGAATCCTGTATAAGCAAGCACAAAATATATCTTAGTAAACATGAAAGTGCTATATGTAGCATGCTATACAACTGCAAACATTATTATTATAAAGTAGAATAAAATTGAAGTTAAAATTTTATGTGTTCTCCAGTTTATGACTTCTTCTTTCATTGCTTTTCTCCCTAGGAAGTAAGGCAAAATGATTCCCTATTGAGAGAAATTAAACTCATTGTTCATTCTCACCAAGAAATTGCTTGATAGAGCCAAATACAGCTCTAGCTTCTCTTCTTTGTAAATACTTCAGGAAGGCCCCATGGATATCTGGTTTAAGCAAATAGAGAAAAGCTTCAGCATATGGTCAATTATGCATGATACTGGAGAGAAACTAGACAAGATTTAGAAAATGAGGGTCGGCAGCAAAGGAGTGGTCTGTAATGCATATTGTGTATTTTATATACATAATTTTTTTCTCATCACACACAAAACTGACAAAACGAAATATACCAAACACATTGACTGCATGTAATTTTCATCTTTGTATTCATATTAAGATCTTCTTTCCAAAATTACTTTTCAGAGGTTGCTTTATCATTTTGAGTTACTGTTCCTTAGTGTTTTTAAGAAACAAAGTTACTGAGATGTATGTGGAATTAAGAACTGGGGCTAAAATAAAAAATAAAGACAACTATAAATAGTTCATGCCCTCATTTTTTGAAGCCCTAAACTGTTTTTTTAAAAAAAGAATTCATGTTACGGCTCTACTTGAAAGTACTCTGTCATTGACATTTTATTCTGTAGAGCATTAAGCTGACAGGGAATCTAGGTTCCTTCTGATTATGTTATATAAAGATTAGAAGCGAGAGAAGCCCTTTCAGTTTTAAAGACTTCAAGGGAAGTCTTCTAGGTGCTCTGTAGTTAAACAACAATGCAAGAGAATGGAGACTATTCATTTCTTTAATTAAATTGAAATAGCTTCTGATAATGAACAATAATACATACAGGGCAAAATGTGTTTGCAAAGTGGTCACTCTTTTGCATGTATGAACTGGCATTCCTTCAGTGATAACCATGCTGTAAGTATGGATTGTTTATAGATTCTCCCTATTGGCTGGAATACAACTTTCCCATTAATCCCTTCACCATTTTGTAGACACATATATCCATAAAAGAAATTCTGGAACCAATTATCTTGGGGGAAAGATACATCCAGGTAAATCTACCACCTTGTTTTTCTTCATGTCCCAATATATAAGGCTCTCTACTCAGCTGGCCTTTTAGGTACTCAGTCACTCCCACCCATCTATTAGTCCATGTGTCTATTCATCCATTCATTCAAAGCTATTCAAGAATATGCATTGACTTACTATAAGTTAGGAACTTCCTTATGGAATGCAAAGCTGATATGGTTCCGATTCCTACAGAACTTTAGTAGAAAAGAGAGACACTAATCAAATAGGTACCTAAATAGTTAAATATACTAAACTAAGGGGTATGGTAGAAAGGAATCATATGATGTGATAAAAAACAGCAGTAAGGTCTAGTTTTTTAAAAAGATTTATTTATTTTATTTTAGACAGGGAGAGGGGTAGAAGGAGAGAGAGAAGGAAAACCCTCATGCAGACTCTCCACTGAGCACAGAGCCCCACACAGGGCTCCATCCCAGGACCCTGAGATCATGACCTGTGCCAAAATCAAGAGTCGGATGCTCAACTAACCGAACCACTCAGGCGCCCTAGGATAACAGTAACATCTAATGAAGTGTTAGGAGCTTAGAAAAAAAATCGGTTAGGAATCAGTATTTTTTTTACTTTTTAATTTTTTAAATTTCTTTTCAGTGTTCCAGAATTCATTGTTCATGCACTACACCAGTGATCCATGCAATGGTGCCCTCCAGAATACCCACCACCAGGCTCACCAAACCTCCCAAGCCCTGCCCCTTAAAAACCCTCAGATTGTTTTTCAGAGTCCATAGTCTCTCATGGTTCATCTCCCCCTCCAATTTCCCTCAACTCCCTTCTCCTCTCCATCTCCCCATGTCCTCCATGTTATTTCTCATGCTCCACAAATAAGTAAAACCATATGATAATTGACTCTCTTTGCTTGGCTTATTTCACTCAGCATAATCTCCTCCAGTCCCATCCATGTTGATAAAAAAGTTGGGTATTCATCCTTTCTGATGGAGGCATAATACTCCATAGTGTGTATGAACCACATCTTCCTTATCCGTTTGTCCGTTGAAGGGCATCTTGGTTCTTTCCACAGTTTGGGGACCCTGGCCATTGCTGCTATAAACATTGGGGTACAGATGGCCCTTCTTTTCACAACATCTGTATCTTTGGGGTAAATACCCAGGAGTGCAATTGCAGGGTCATAGGGAAGTTCTATTTTTAATTTCTTGAGGAACCTCCACACTGTTCTCCAAAGAGGTTGCACCAACTTGCATTCCCACCAACAGTGGAAGAGGGTTCCCCTTTCTCCACATCCCCTCCAACACATGTTGTTTCCTGTCTTGCTAATTTTGGCTATTCGAATTGGTGTAAGGTGATATCTCAATGTGGTTTTAATTTGAATCTCCCTGATGGCTAGTGATGATGAACATTTTTTCATGTGTCTGATAGCCATTTGTATGTCTTCATTGGAGAAGTGTCTGCTCATATCTTCTGCCCATTTTTTGATATGATTATCTGTTTTGTGTGTGTTGAGTTTGAGAAGTTCTTTATAGATCCTGGATATCAACCTTTTGTCTGTACTGTCATTTGCAAATATCTTCTCCCATTCCGTGGGTTGCCTCTTTGTTTTCTTGACTGTTTACTTTGCTGTGCAGAAGCTTTTGATTTTGATGAAGTCCCAAAAATTCATTTTTGCTTTTGTTTCCTTTGCCTTTGGAGACATATCTTGAAAGAAGTTGCTGTGGCTGATATCGAAGAGGTTACTACCTATGTTCTCCTCTAGGATTCTGATGGATTCCTGTCTCACGTTGAGGTCTTTTATCCATTTCAAGTTTATCTTTGTGTATGGTGTAAGAGAATAGTTGACTTTCATTCTTCTACATATAGCTGTCCAATTTTCCCATCACTATTTATTGAAGAGACTGTCTTTTTTCCACTGGATATTTTTTCCTGTTTTGTTGAAGATCATTTGACCATAGATTTTAGGGTCCATATCTGGGCTCTCTACTCTGTTTCACTGGTCTATGTGTCTGTTTTTATGCCAGTACCATGCTGTCTTGGTGATCACAGCTTTGTAGTAAAGTTTGAAATCAGGTAACGTGATGTCCCCAGTTTTATTTTTGTTTTTCAATATTTCCTTAGAATTCGGGGTCTCTTCTGATTCCATACAAATTTTTGGATTATTTGCTCCAGCTCTTTGAAAAATACCAGTGGAATTTTGATTGGAATGGCATTAAAAGTATAGATTGCTCTAGGCAGTATAGACATTTTAACAATGTTTATTCTTCCAATCCAAGAGCATGGAATGGTTTTCCATCTTTTTGTGTCTTCTTCAATTTCTTTTATGGGCATTCTGTAGTTCCTCCAGTACAGATCCTTTACCTCTTTGGTTAGGTCTATTCCCAGGTATCTTATGGTTTTTGGTGCTGTAGTAAATGGAATCGATTCTCCAATATCCCTTTCTGTATTTTCATTGTTAGTGTATAAGAAAGCCACTGATTTCTGACTTTGTATCCTGCCACATTGTTGAATTGCTGTATGAGTTCTAGTAGTTTGGGGGTGGAGTCTTTTGGGTTTTCCATATAAAGAATCATGGCATCTGCAAAGAGAGAGAGTTTGACTTCTTCATTGCCAATTTGGATACCTTTTATTTCTCTTTGTTGTCTGATTGCTGTTGCTAGAACTTCTAATACTATGTTGAACGAGAGTGGTGAGAGTGGGCATCCTTGTTGTGTTCCTGATCTCAACGGGAAGGCTGCAAGCTTTTTCCCATTGAGGATGATATTTGCTGTGGGTCTTTCATAGATAGATTTTATGAAGTTGAGGAATGTTCCCTCTATCCCTATACGTTGAAGTGTTTTAATCAGGAATGGATGCTGGATTTTGTCAAATGCTTTTTCTGCATCAATTGAGAAGATCATGTGGTTCTTCTCTCTTCTCTTATTGATTTATTCTATCACATTGATTGATTTGCGAATGTTGAGCCATCCTTGAAACCCAGGGGTGAATCCCACCTGGTCATGGTGGAGATTCTTTTTAATGTGCTGTTGGATCCTATTTGCTAGGATCTTGTTGAGAATCTTAGCATCCATATTCATCAGGGATTTTGGTCTGAAATTCTCCTTTTTGGTGGGGTCTTTGCCTGGTTTGGGGATCAGGGTAATGCTGGCTTCGTAGAAAGAGTCTAGAAGTTTTCCTTCTGCTTCAATTTTTTGAAACAGCTTCAGAAGAATAGGTATTATTTCTTCCTTGAAACTTTGGTAGAATTCCCCAGGGAATCCGTCAGATCCTGGGCTCTTGTTTTTTGGGAGGTTTTTGATCACTGCTTCAATCTCATTATTAGATATCAGTCTATTCAGGTTGTCGATTTCTTCCTGGTTCAATTTTGGAAGTTTATATTTTTCTAGGAATACATCCATTTCGTCTAGGTTGCTTAACTTATTGGCATATAACTGTTGATAATTATTTCTGATGATTGTTTCTATTTCCTTGGTGTTAGCTGTGATCTCTCCCTTTTCATTCATAATTTTCTTAATTTGAGCTTTCTCTCCTTTCTTTTGGATTAGTTTGGCCAATGGTTCATTGATCTTATTGATTCTTTTTAAAAAAAGTTTCTAGTTTCATTGATGCATTCTACTGTATCTCTAGTTTCTATCTCATTGATCTCTGTTCTAGTCTTGATTATTTCCCTTCTTGTGTGTGGAATTGGCTTAATTTGTTGTTGATTCTCCAGTTCTTTAAAGTGTAGAGACAGCTGGTGTATTCTGGATTTTTCAGTTTTTTTGAGGGAGGCTTGGATGGCTATGTATTTCCCACTTAAGACCACCTTTGCTGTATCCCATAGGTTTTGGACTGAAGTGTCTTCATTCTCATTGTTTTCCATGAATTGTTTAAGTTCTTCTTTGATTTCCCAGTTGATCCAAGCATTCTTAAGCAAGGTGGTGTTTAGCTTCTAGGTGTTTGAATTCCTTCCAAACTCCTTCTTGTGGTTGAGCTCCAGTTTCAAGGCATTGTGATCTGAGAATATGCAGGGAATAATCTCAGTCTTTTCGTGTCAATTGAGCCCTGATTTGTGACCCAGAATGTGGTTCTTTTCTGGAGAAGGTTCCATGTGCACTTGAGAAGAATGTGTTTTCTGTTGTTTTAGGGTAGAATGTTCTGTATATATCTATGAGGTCCATCTGGTCCAATGTGTCATTCAATACGCTTGCTGCTTTATTCATTTTCTGCTTGGGTGATCTATTACTGAGAGTGGCGTGTTAAGATCTCCTACTATTAATGTATTCATATCAATATTACTCTTTATCTTGATTAACAGTTTTGTTATGTAATTGGCTGCTCCCATATTGGGGGCATAAATATTTATAATTGTTAGATCTTCTTGGTGGATAGTCCCTTTAAGAATTATGTAGTGTCATTCTGTATTTCTGACTACAGTCTTTAGTTTAAAATCTAATTTATCTGATATGAGAATCACTACCCCAGCCTTCTTTTGAGGCCCATTGGCATGAAAGATGCTTCTCCATCCCTTCACTTTCAGTCTGGATGTATCCTTAGGTTCAAAATGGGTCTCTTGTAGAGAGCATATGGATGGGTCCTGTCGTTTTATCCAATCTGCAACCCTGTGTCGTTTTATGGGTGCATTTAGGCCATTCACGTTGAGAGTGATTATTGATAGATAAGTTTTTATTGACATCGTGTTACCTGTGAATTCTTTATTTCTGTAGATTGTCTCCATATATTTCTGTTCAATGATATTCTTAGGATTTTTCCTCTTTTATAGAACATCCCTTAATATTTCCTGTAGTGTCGGCTTGGTGGTCACATACTCTTTTAAACCTTGTCGGTCTTGGAAGCTCTTTCTCTCTCCATGCATTTTAAATGTCAGTCTTTATGGATAAAGTTTTCTTGGCTGCATGTTCTTCTCATTTAGTGCCCTGAATACATCTTGCCAGCCCTTTCTGGCTTGCCAGGTTTCTGTGGACAGGTCTGACGTTATTCTGATGGGCTTTCCTCTGTACGTAAGGAATTTCTTTACCCTAGCTGCTTTCAAGAGCTCCTGTCTACAATTATGATTCATCATTTTCACTATCAGGTGTCTTGAGGTCCTTCTAGATTCTGTGATCTTGGGGGGAGACCTTCCTGCGTCTAGTACATAAACCCTGGTTCCATTCGTGAGACTGGGAAAATTTTCATGGAGAATTTGTTCAACTATATCTTCTAGTCTTCTTTCTTTCTCCTCCCCCTCAGGTATTCCAATAATTCTGATGTTGGAACGTTTCATGGCGTCATTTATTTCCCTAATTTTGTTTTTATGGCTTCTAAGCTGTTTTTTCCAGGCTTCCTGCTGATCCTTTTTCTCTATTTGTTTGTCCTCCAGATCACAAATTCTATCTTCTCCCTCAGTTACCCTTGCTTTTAGAGAATTTAGATTAGATTGGAACTCATTGAGAACATTGTGAACATCATCCCTGTGGCTTTCACTTCTACCCTAATCAATTCCATTTTGTCATCCAAGGCTATCTCCAACCTAGCTATTGACTAGATAATTGTTAGCCTGAATTCCCTTTCCGACATACTGTCTATGTCCATATCCAATAGCTCTGATGCAAAAGGCCCAGTCTCTGAATTTTTCTTATGGTGGACATTCCTCCTCCTAGTCATTTTGGTGAGAGATGGTTGAACGGATATGTAGCTGAATGTATCGACTATGGCGCAGGCAAGGTGCACCTTGGAAGGCTTCTGAGCAATCAAGAGTCCCTACCAAAAAGAAAGAAAAAAGAAAAAAAAGAGAGAGAGAGACAGAAAAAAAAAAAGAAAGAAAGAAAGAAAAGAGAAGGCCCAGTCCAAATGGGCCCCAAAGGTAAGATTTATGAAGAATACAAACAAAAACAGATAAACAAAAAGACCGAAAAAAGTAGATGACATGAGAAAAAAAAAGAACCTTGACAAAAAGAACACCAAGTATAGGATTTATATACTACCAGGATACAAACAAATACAAAGAAACACTAATAGAAGAAAAAGATGGGAGAGTGGTTATAAATTCTCAGTATGGACGAGGAAGTTTATTTTGATTTTTCCTGGATGTATCTTGATATCTTTGTTAAAGGACTCAACTTTCCTGAGCTAAAGGGGGATTAAAACTGGTTTAACTATAGGGGTTGCATTGATTGGGGAAAGGGGATTACCTTGAAGCTCATCTTTATATGAATATTAAGAAAATAATAATTAAATCAATTAAAAAATAGAAAAGCAAAAGAAAAGCACAGGTATATATATCAAAAAGTTCAGGTTAAAAGGTTATTATGGAATTTGATGTACTGAACATCTCATTGTGATGGTAAATAGGTTAAAAATTTATATATTAAAAAATGAAAAGAACCAGAATAGTGGGAACGAATTAAAAACAAAAGTTCTATCTATGAAGTAATGGTGGTTGTCCTCTTGTCTTTTTTTTTGGGGGGGGCTGGCTTTTTGGGTTTTTGGGGGAGGGTTCCCTAAGTTAAGTCCTCCTGCCCCCATCAAGGGGGTGGTGTCTGAGGAAACCGGTTTTTCAGGTTTTTGTTCTCTGGAGGTTTTTTTTTGTTTGGTTGTTAATTTGTTTTCTCTCCCCTTGGCAGCTTTTGACAGTTTTTGGAGGTTTAGAGGAAAGCACACTGCACCCAGACCTCCCTCTCAGAGAAGAGCATCAGTTTCTTCCCCTCTGGGTGCTCCAGAGCACATAAATTCCCCCTCTGCCACTGGCAGAGCACGTTCGCCTTCACAGTCTCTGGGGTCCTAGAAACTCCAGCTTGTACCCAAAACCATGAAGAATACTAGCCATGGCTGTCTGGGCAGCTCCAGACCACCAGACAGGTCTCAAGCAGCGATAGCGCACTGAAATTTTCCTGCTGGCCTTGGCTGGGCGTGCTCAGACTTTCCATGTCCGAGAGAGTGCCAGCTAGCGCCTGCACAGACCTCTTTCAGGGGAGGGTGTAGGGTGGGACTCAGACTCCAGTCACACACTGCGTGCGTGGAGAGTACAAAAGGCTGTGGTTCTGCCGGTTGGCAAGGCTTTCTCAGCCTGTTGGGTGCTGCCACCCAGACACTCTCAGGCATGCCGGTGGCTCAGGGACCAAGACCTTGTTTCTTCGCTGCACTCTCTCTGGCTCAGTGCCAGCGGTGGCTGTCCAGGGTTGGCGGGCTTAAGCCTCTGTCCCTAACTGCCCCGATTCCCCCAATTTCCCCCTATGATCCTTTGCTCTTTTTGAGTGCTTTCGACGAGACTCCAAGTTAATGCTTGTCCCCAGTCACAGGGCACTCTTGTATTGAGGTATTACTTTCCAGTGGGTCACTTCTGGTGGCTCTCTCCCCCTTTTGTTTATCTTCCGATATTAGTCTGATGTTCCCACTCCGCTTTACCTGCCCATGGGCATCTTCTGCCACTGTAGAGATCCAGAAGTGTGTAATTCTAATCTCAGGCTGATTTCATGGGTGATCAGAGTTCTTTGGTAGGTAATCAGCTCACTTTAGGGGACAGGTTGAAACGGCGCCTCCTCCTACTTCTCCGCCATCTTGTCTCCCCTAGACCAGGACTTAGTATTTAACTGGGCATCTTAGAGTGATTAGGAGTTAGTAAGATGAGAAATGGTGAGGGGGAAGAGTATTCCAGGAAGAAGCATTAGAGTTAAATAAAAGTATCTAAGCACTGGAGTAACTGAGAGAGGACTATTGAGGCAATAGTACAGTAGATAGAAGGAGAGGTACAGGAAAGCAGAGCCAAATCAGGGAAGACCCAATATGTCTTTCAGTGGCTTTAGACATTTTCTTAAAATTATTAGGAAATATTTATAATGCTGATTATATTATATAATCTTTATATTTTATAATATAATCTTTATAAATTGTAAGTATTTTCACTACTGATGATTTGAAGCAGAGGACTAACATGATCAGATTATCTTTTGGAAAAATCACTCTGGCTCTTGGTGAGAAGATTTGTAAGGGTTTTTTTTGTTTTTGTTTTTGTTTTTAAAGATTTTATTTATTCATCTGATAGAGAGAGATCACAAATAGGCAGAGAGGCAGGCAGAGAGAGAGGAAGGGAAGCAGGCCCCTTGCTGAGCAGAGAGCCCGATGCGGGACTCTATCCCAGGACCCTGAGATCATGACCTGAGCTGAAGGCAGTGGCTTAATCCACTGAGCCACCTAGGCGCCCCTGTAAGTGGTTTTAAAAAAGATATGTCACATTAGACAAGAGATAAATGATTGTGCGTTAGACCACAGCAGTCACAGAGTTGAGAGATACTTCTCATACAGAATGGACAAAACTCAGTGATTATTGTAGCCAGCCTCCAAGATGGTACCCAATGATCCTCACCTTCTGTTATTCATGTTCTTGTTGAAAAAACTTCCACATTGAGGGGCACCTGGGTGGCTCAGTCGTGAAGCATCTGCCTTCAGCTCAGGTCATGATCCCCGGGTCCTGGGATTGATCCCCTGCCTTGGGCTCCCTGTTTCTTCCTCTTGCTTCCTCCTGCTTGTGTTCCCTCTCTCACTGTGTCTCTCTCTATCAAATAAATAAAATCTTCCACATTGAATCAGACTGACCTCTGTGACCAATAAAATATTTACAGAAGTGACAGTTACTACTGAGGTTAGATCAAATGAGGCATTGCAACTTCTGCCTCGGTATCTTAGATACTCATCTGGGGGCAAACCAGGAGCCATACCATAAGGAAGCTCAAGCAGCCCTTTGAGGAGGTGTGTGTAGAGGAGAATTGGGGCATTAAACCAACAATCAGGACCAACTTGCCAGCCATGTGTATGAGCCAGCTTCCCAAAATAGATCTTCCTGCCCCAGCCAAGCCTTCTGAGCACTGCAGTGTTAGCTGACATAGGACTTCAGCCTGCTTAAGAGACACTACTTGCCAGAATTGCCTAGCCAAGTCCCATCTGAATTCTTGAACCATAGTAATTGTGAGAGATAACAAATAGTTACTGCTGCTTTAAGCCACTGTATCACACAGCAGTAGTAATTAATAGGGAGAGAGATTAAATGTGGTAAGTGAAAAAGAAGGTATCACAAATAATTCCTAGATTTCTGGCTTCTGTAGCTACTTTGACATGCTTTTACAGAGAATATAGGCAGTGACCTAGTTTTTGAGGATAGAGCAATTTTATTCTGGATGAGTTTGGGGTGACTGGTATATCTAGGTGATTATAAATAATAGTATTCTTAGTTGCAGGCAAAGTAAACAAGCTCTATCTGGTTCATACAGAATATACTTCACTGAAAGTTACTGGGAAAAAGATCTTTAGAAGAAAACATAGAGAAATGTCTACATGAACTTGTAGTAGGCAGCTGTTTCTTACACAGGACACCAAAATCACTGCATATGCATAATAATAACTTGGAAATTCTTCTCCAGAACTTTTCTTTATCAAAACACTCCATTAAGAGAGAGGAAAGATAAAAGCAATTCACTGATGATGATAAGATATATACATATATAAAATAAGTGATATGTTGTCTTCTTATATTCCTTTTTCCAAAAAGAGGTTGTCCCTGCTTTTAACTTTATGGAGACTTATTTATGAATAAAGTGTATTCTGTGTTTCTTAAAAAAGGAGTTGCATTCAGAATATATGAAAACACCTATAAATACTTGTAATACATATATTAACAAGGCAGTGTATTCAGAATATACAAAGAAGACTTATAAATTAAGGAAAAGGGGAGAGATCTCAAAAGGGAAATGGTCACAGAATTGAATAGACAAGAGAAGCTATCCAAATCAAAAATATACACATGAAAAAGCACTCAATTTCATTGTTGCAATGGACTAAATGTTTATGTTTCCCCCAAATGTATATGTTGGAACCCTAATCTTCAGTGTGATGATATTTGGAGATTGGGCCCTTGAGAGTTAATTAGGTCATTAGGATAGAGCCTACATGATAATATTAGTACTGTTATAAGAAAACACAAGAAAGAATGTGCCTCCTCTCTCTCAACTATGTCAGAATACAGAGAGAAGGTGGCTCTTTATAAGCCAGGAAGCAGGCCCTCCTCAAACACTAGATCTGCAAGAGCTTTGATCTGAGACTTCTCAGCCTCCAGAACTGTGAGAAATAAATGCCACCCAGTCTATGGTAAACAATTGTTTATCAAAGAAAGGCAAATTATAACTAGTTCTATACTACAACATCCTTACCAAAGTGGGTAAAATGAAAATGCCAGAGAATACCAAGCATTAATAAGAATATGGAAGAACAAGGATTTTTATACCCTGTAATAGAAGAATAAATTGTTACAAGAGGAATCACTGCTACACTTCAGAGAACTGTGTGACGGTATCTAGAAAATCGAACATTCATAAACCCCGTGCCCCCACAATTCCACTCTTAGATATGCATCCGATTGAAGTGCCTGCATACAGTCACCAAAAGACAAATACAAGAATGTTTGTAACAATACTTTGCAAATAATAATGGAACTAGCCCCTACCTGGCAACTACTCAAATGCTTGTATATACAGGAATGGATGAATACACTGTGTATATTCACCTGGTGGTAAATATAAACCAATAAGCATGAATAAGTCTACAGCTATATGCAAAATATGGATGAATCCCAAGAGCATAATGTGAAGCAAAGGAAGCCAGCCAGACACAATGGAGTGTATATTGTATAAAACCATTTCAGATGTAAACTTTACAAGAACCTTGAAAATTGAAAAGTAGATAATGAGAATACTGAAATTTATATTTCATTTATTTATATATATAAAAAATATATCATAATATATATACTTATATATTGTTTTCATGTTTATCTGGCTAAGTCTTGGACTGGAAGTCAACATTTAAATTTATGCCACATTAACTAATGAAATTTTTCATATATGTATATAATTTTCATCCTTCTTATGGTCATGATTCTCCATTTCTAGACATTGCATGTTCATATGAGGGAGCAAGAAAGAAAAAGACAAAGATACTAAGAAAAAAAGATGTGTGCCAGATGAGTCTGTTACATTTTATCAGGGAAACATTGCTTTTCTGAAAGTCCCACCCAGTAGCTTCCTGTTAATATCTTCTTGCCAAAGTTATGTCACATGGTCACTACAAATATAATGGAGCCTGTGACATCACACTTTTTTTTTTTAATTTTTTATTTTTTATAAACATATATTTTTTATAAACATATATAGTACTTGGATGGGAGACATCACACTTTTTAACTGAGTACATTGTTGCCTGAATAAAGTTGAAGTTAGTAAAGAAGAAAGAACCAATTTTGAGTAGACAACTAGCAGCATCTGTCTTAGCAATCAGAAAATCATATATACTAAAAATCATGATTGGGAAGGCTCCATATCAAAGATATGTACACAACATAACCAAATTTTCTCCAACAATGGAACATACCAACTTTTTTTTTCAGTTGAAGTTCTTCCCAGTTGAATTATCGGTTGAGGTTAGGTTGATGTATTTGTAGAATCTAAAATTGCACGTGCTACTTTGACATGTGTCCCTGGGTTCCAAAGGGTCCCAAGGGCAGTTTATCTTTCCTCTCACCAGATACGCTTCCTAAGCAGCAGACTCCCTCAGCTAGCAGCTACCCATGTACTTCAACCTGACTGTTTCAGTTCCCTGGATTATTCAAACAAGCCAGTTACATCCTCCTATAAGAGCCAAGGGCACCTCATCATCTTGTTACTTTAAAGCCTGGCTTCCATAGCCCCTTCTTGTTCACTGTGCTCTCAGATACAACCTCTTGTAGCCCTATATGACAAGCAATCTTCCTTCCTTACTTCCAGGGTTGGATGTCATATGATTGATCATCTTGTATTATTTGTGGGAAGTGGGGGGCCATCCCTCCCTCACCAACAGAGTGAATAAGAGATTATGTGAACAGTTGAGCAATAGGCAGTTGCTAGAACTTGACAGGTTTGGACCTATAAAAATGACATTTTTTTTTTTTTTTAGATTTTATTTATTTGTCAGAGAGAAAGAGAGGGAGAGAGAGCGAGCACAGACAGACAGAATGGCAGGCAGAGACAGAAGGAGAAGCAGGCTCCCTTCCGAGCAAGGAGTGTGATGTGGGACTCGATCCCAGGACGCTGGGATCATGACCTGAGCCGAAGGCAGCTGCTTAACCAACTGAGCCACCCAGGCGTCCCTAAAAATGACAATTTTATAGCATAATAATTGGTTTACATTTGAGACCATGCTGTATCAAAAACATACAAGTTTTTAAATCTTGAAATGACTCCAGTTTACTAAGATGATCATTCTGTGCAAAGTATACGGAAAGAGACTATATAAGGGGTCCAAAAATCCTTTTGCTCATTCAATAAGTAGAGCAGATGGCTTTTGAATTTCTCTTTCTTTCACTGTTAATCTCATTCCATTTTCTGTATGTGTATTTGTGTGTGTATCTTGCTATCTTTCTCTCTCTATCTCTCTTCCCAGAGCATTTAATTAATGTAAAGTGATGAAATTCCCTGAGAAGCCATGACAATTACACCTTCCATTATAAAAATTGATTCATGCCCTGTGGGAAATTAGTCTTACGAAGACATATACAATTTTATAAAGTTGTTAATCTAGTATCACAAGTTTGAATACCTATATAGAGGAAATTAGGAAGATTTAGGAATTGAATATTTTCCTGATCTGAAAAAGAGTTGGAAGGCTTGTGTTTCTTTCAGGAAACAACAGAGGAACCAGCTAGCTATAGCTAGCTATAATGGAATGGACATGATGAACACCTTTTGACATACTCCACTTTAGGGTCCTGAAAATCATCTCCATTCTCAGCACCCCACATGAAATTTTTACGTGTTTCCAGAATTCCAAGGGAAAATCTTGTCTTGCCAAAAATTGTCTTAAGTTGCTTTTGAATTATTTCTTTAAGGAATATAGAGAGACATGCTGCTTACCATCCTGAGTAACTTAAAAGAGTTTGGATTGAATACCAACATATCTGCCATAGGGGAGCTGATTAAAAAGGATTTGCATACTTCACTTAAAAGCATCCTGCAGTCTTGCCTGTGGACTTTGACTTGTGGGCAAACTTAATTTTTGCTTCCTTTTCCAAAGGAAATATGCCAGCTCAAATGTCTAGATGGCTCAAGTGTGCAAAATAAACCTCCCCTTAGCAGAGAACTTAAAGTAAAGTACATGGCATCTGAACACTGGTAAGTATTTTCTTGGCTGAAGACTTTTAAAAAGAAAAATTCTTTGACTTTTTTTTTCTCCTATACCCTGAAATATCTATCTTATTCAAAAAAATTGTGAACAACCTAGCGTCATTTCTTAAGGAACAGATTTCTGTAAGAGCTCTGCCTCTTACTATAGCTTAATGAGTTTGTGTTTTTTAAGTTAATTAAACATTTATTTAATGCCCTGCCATTTACTAATGAGTTTGTGTTTTTTAAGTTAATTAAACATTTATTTAATGCCCTGCCATTTACTAGGCTAAGAATGGGAAATACAAAAAGGAATAAGACCTTCACTTGCAAGTTTTTTGTTTTTGTTTTGTTTTGTTTTACAACGTACACATACTTTATTTACTTGATTGAAAACCTTATGGTACATATGATATTTATGTAGTTGAACTCAGCTTTGTTCACACTAACTCCAGTGGGTTGTATTTGGGTTTTCTATGCTTGAGTCTCTGCTCAGTTGCTGCTGTTGCCATTGGTTTGTTTTCTTTCAGGGTTAAGGTAGGTAGTTTCATATAAAATCTTACTTTTAAATCCTCCTCTGGCAATTCTTTCCTAGATTCTTGGCTTTACATAATTATACCAGCAATGGAACCAGCATCTTAAAGTCACAAAGATAAATCCTCCAACATCACATGATCTTCTAATTCTGCTAATCAGCCAAAAATGTCCAAGGCCAGCCACAACAGATCCTAATGAACCATATAATATTGAATTCCATGGAATGTTTTAAAATCTCTTAAATTCCTAGAAGCTTAAAAGACTTCACCTTGGCTGTCTGGCTGGACTCTGCCATAGACTATAACCAATTATAAGCGTTCATAGAAAAGGAGATCTTGTCTTTTTCATCTTTGCAATCTTCACAATAGAACAAAAGTTTGATTGGATTGATTATGATTGGATTAAACTGCTGCCAGATTTTGCCTTACTCTTCCTAGGAGTTGAGCTCTGGCTGGGTCTTCCTAGGAAATCAAGATCTACTCAGAAGGCAGGGAAGTGCTCTGGGAGTTACAGCCCACCTTCAGTGGGAGATACCATTTGAGAATTATATGTAACTTATCTGACCTGGTCTACTGTATTTGTTAGGAATCTTCAATCTTATTTGTCATTCCAGTATGTGTCACATAGTTTTGAGAAGGAACATAGAAATGGTGGACTCACTGAGAAGTAAGAATGATAATTTTATACTATGAACACTAGTGGAAAAGAGACACACAAACTTTGCTTATAGGTTTAAGCTATATCAAGATCTTGCATGGTAATCCAGCCTGCAGTTCCTTAGTGAAGAGGACAACCCAAGAGCTGTGTTGGTGCATTGGCCAACACCAAAACACACCTCTGCCCCCACCTTGCTTGACTTAACGGACTCCAGCTCAACAACACCTGCTTCTTAAGACAAATGGTTTACAGATAAGGTAAACGGATGATTCAGATTTTAGATAGAAAAGAAAAAGAGGGTAGAACAGAAAATCAGCATTAAACTGATTAGAATTTAAGGAAATAATTTTTATATCATGAATATCAGTGAAAATTTTAAAGAAGAAATAAAGTCCATGGTAAGAACTTGGCAAAGCATTAACAATCCTACAGTTCACAAAACAGGGAAAGAAAATAATGTGCATTAAAAGAAGAGCTGGCATGATCTATGAGCACTTATTGCATCCTTACTGTTTCAGACATTCTGAAGTAACCATCCTCTAATTTAATATCCACTCAACCACTATGAAGTAGATATTATTATTATTATTATTATTATTTCCTTTTTACAAATGAGGAATCTGAAGCTAAAAGACACTAAATATCCTTTGCAAGCTTATAGAACTAGTAAATAATGGACTTAACATTTAAACTATGCTTTAAATATGTTTGACAGATGTTTGGATTAGTCGAGAATTTTTGTTAACATATGGAGTATTTCTTAAGATTATATTCAGCTGCATTTAACAGAAAAATTCCAAAACCTATATAAGATGGAAACTTATGCTCTTAGGTAAAGAACTATAACATTAGATAGTCTAGGGTTGGAATAGCTTTAAGCCTTTCATGAAGTTCTGGACAATAGCCACTAATAGTGCATTGCCATAAACTCGGTTACTATTCCTAACTATAAAGGAGGATGGGAAATACAGTCTTGTCTTCTAGTGGCAGTGTGCTCAGCTCAAAAACCAGAGGTCTGTTACTAAGGAAGAAAGTGTAAATGGATGTAGAGATAGGAACATAATTATCTCTACCAAAAATATCTGCAAATTGTGTTTTTTTCCAGTTTTATTAAGATATAATTTATACTACTGTTATATTCGTTTTAGGCATATAACATGATGATTGATGTATGTGTATATTATAAAATGATTGCTACAAGAAATTTAATTCACATCTATCACTTCATGTGGTTTTATTTTTTTTCCTGTGATGAGAAGTTTTAAGACGTAATCTCTTAGCAACTGTCAAATATATGATACTGTATTGTTAACTTTAGTCACCATACTATACATTACATCTTCTGAATGCAAATTGTGTTTAAATATTCATATCTTATCCCCAGTCCATAACAATAAAGCAGTTCTTTGAATTATTTGTGTGCAGTAAAATCTTAAATAATTGAAATGCTCAGTGAAATGGGAGGTGGTATTTAATTCTTTGTTTTAGGATTTATCAACAACTATTTTTATTTCAGCGCTTTAAAATATATTATTGGTTATTGCATTAGTATATAGAGGCTAGTGAAAACAATCGGTATTAATTGTTGTGTCCTCTGAAGTGGTAATAGCAGTCACTTTTTAGTTATCATTGGTTTCTATCCAGTCTTCTAAATTTATTTGTTTGAAAAACCCCCCTCCTTTTTTTTTTTTTAAAGTACCTCTTGGAGCTGTCCCAGGTTCTTGAATGGGATTAAAAGAAAGTGAAACATTTTCTGTCATTTCAAGAACTTAAAGTCTGGAAATATATACATTTTAATTATGTACTTTTATTTTGAAATAACCTCAAATTACAGAAAAGTTGTAAGTATAATAGGAATAGTTTTTCCCTGATCTTTTGAGGTTAAATAGTTGACATGATGCTGTTACCTCTACTTTTGCATGTATTTCTTACAAACAAGCATATTGTTCTATATATTTATAATAAAATGATTAAAGTCAGAAAATTAAGTATTAGAATATCACCACTAACGAATCTTCAGATCCCATTAACATTCATTAATTATACCAATACGATCTCTAATAACAAAAAGACCCAGCTCATAATCGTGTTTCCTGTTTAGTTTTCATGTCAGCTTTCTTTAATCCCCAGTAGTTCTTTAGTTTTTCCTTGACTTTTATGACTCCATAATTTTGACGATTCCAGGCTAGTTTCTCTGTAGCACTTACACCAGCTAGGGTTCATCTGGCATTTCCTCATAATTAGCTTCAAGTAATCCATTTATTGCAGGAATAAGAGCAGTGATGCTGAGTACATCCTATCACAGGGCAAATAATTTTGATTTGTCCCATTACTGGTAATGTGCACCTCAATCACTTGATTAGGGTGGTGTCTACCAAGCTTCTCCACTGTAAATTTATACTTTTTTCCCTTCATAATCAGTAAATATTTTGTGAGTAGGCACTTTGAACTTTTAATATTCCATTGCTCATGAAACTTTCAATTTCTGCATGCATATACATCTGTATTCTGCACTCATTTTATATTTTCCCTTCCCCAGACCTGGAACCAGCTATTTCTCCATGAACTCCTTGCTTTTTTTATTGGAAGTATAATGATATTTACAAACTAAGATCTGGGTGCTAGATATATTCACTTCTGTTGATTTATTGCTGACCCTAGGCCCCTCAGTGGACAGGGTAAGAACATAAATATAAAGACTTAGAGTTAGATATAGTATGTAGAGGAGTGCCTAGGTGGCTCAGTCAGTTAAGCATCTGACTCTTAATTTAGGGTCAGGTCATGATTTCAGGGTTGTGAGATCAAGTCTGCTTGAGGTTCTATCTCTCCCTCTTCCTCTGCCCTTCCCCCCCCCCCCATTTTCTCTCTCTCAAAATAATAAATAAATGAATCTTATATATATATATATAGATATACATGCATACTCACAATTACATCTGTATTTGTATCTGCCTGTACACGGAATATCATAAGGTCACATTGATATTGTAAGTCCAGTCCAACACCACAGGTACATTCTAGTTTTCTCTCCTTCCATATTTGTAATTTTCTTTTCTGAGAGCAAAAACTTGGCTCACATTATCCTTTGTCTACCTATTTGTCCAAGCCCCAGGAATGTCAACCATCTTCCAGTACTAATGCCCACTTTGCCCTCTTGCAGATGCCCTCTTCTTTCTGCTTGGGCTCTGACGTACTCCCTTACCTGCCTCCACTCCTCATGAGGACACCCTCCTCACTCTACTGCCCTAACTCCACTCAGACTACATACCCTGGGCTGTATTGTCCAGGGATTGGAATTAGGCAACCTGTCTAGCAAGGAAGGGTGTGAAAGGGTCTGTGGTTCCCATATTGGCCTGAGAACTGTTGATTCCCAACTCCTGGTATGTGATGCCCTCTTCACCCTGCTCTGGCTCCAGCACAGTATTCAGGGCCATCTCCCCCAACTCTTGGATTCTGATGCCATCATTGTAATACCCTCCTACATAGACATCCTTCCTAACCCCCTTGAGCTCTGACTGCATGCACTCTGCTACAGTGGCCCTCCTTGCACCATAGACACGTACTATCTCATGTTTTTTGGACTGTATTATTCAGGAAGGAAAAAGAAGAAAAAGAAAGGGAAGAAAAGAGAAAGGAAGTAAAATGGGGAGACAAGTAAAAAAGAAACTAATAAGGAAGGAAAAGAGAAAACATATAAGATATGGGGAAAAAATAATAATAAAGTAAATTTCTAAAAGACCATAAGAATACATACCTAGTGATCCCTGAGTCTTGCTAAATACCAGAATCAGCTGAAGAACTTCTAAAAACCAAGATATTGAATGTCTTGGTGAAAACGCTATTATTTAACAAGGTCTCCCAATGCCCTGTTGGAAGGCTCATTCTAGTACACTGGTGTTTTCAGTCTGTCCTTCACAGAGTCCTATGGTTTTCTCAAGCTTCCAGGGAATATGTGCCTGTGTGTGTAAATGGAAAAGAGGTAGTAAGGGCTGGGGCACCTGGGTGGCTCAGTAGGTTAAAGCCTCTGCTTTCGGCTCAGGTCATGATCCCAGGGTCCTGGGATCAAGCCCCACATCAGGCTCTCTGTTCCGTAGGGAGCCTGCTTCCCATCCACTTCTCTGCCTACTTGTGACCTCTTTCTGTCAAATAAATAAAATCTTAAAAAAAAAAAAAAAAAGAGGTAGAAAGGGGTCCACCTTGTGAATCTCACCCTACTCTTACTTCAACCACAGGAGAGTAAAACTCCAAATGTATTTTTTATATTTGGCCTCCATGTAGTACTTCATTAAAAGATATTTCTGACTTAAAAATGATGAGAAAGCATGGTATTATACTATTTTGCTTCTCTTAATTATTGCATTTGGCCTTTACTGTAATCAAGGCAAATTCTAGAAATACTCAGGGGTTCTTTTAGAAACATAAGCATTCTTCAGTGCAACAAAAATCACTCCAACTTGCCAATCTTATTTATATTGTATCTAGTAAGGCATATTATTTCATTATGTTTTGTACAAAGTTAATATGCTTCATTCTTTCATACAAAGGGTAAATTTTAAAAAGCCATTCTTTCTAAAACCCAATATTTTGCAAACATTGATGTTTAGAAAATGATGTGCTATCTAAATTATGACAAATATTATAGCTATAGCTTATTTTTTTTAAGAAGGTGAAGTATAGTGACATGTATCTTTTCACATCACAAAGACATTAAGTTCATTTAACAAATATTTGTCATGTTCTTCTGCATGTTCAGTACCATGAAAAATAAGAAGTAGTTCACCTCTAAGAGGGGAATTGATTCCCTATCCAGAGAGACACAAAAAGGCAAGAATCATGAAACACTGTCAGTATAAGTATGGAGATAAAAGGGAGAAAGAACTGTGGAGCCCAGAGAAAGAGTGTAGAGGTCAGTCTAGGGGTTTTACAAAAGGCTTTCTACAGAACGTTAGGTTTAAGCTGCAAAGTTTATTCCTGCTGGTTATTTCAAAAATGTCCTTAAATGTGGCCAGGGTGAACTTATACAGCCTCTGAAGCCCATATGCTGCACTGATTCTAAGGCAAGATCATCTGACAATCTCTGTGCCTTATTTAGATCATGTGAGTAGGCAGGTTCTGAAACATGACATTATTCACTCCTCCTTCCACACCTCATTTAATAGGCATTAATGGTTTTGTTTTTTATTTTCTCAGATGTCCACTTACTGTAAATATTTGGGTGGAAGCCTTCTAGGAGAGTAGATACATGAAGGTTGAAGTAATTCTGGATAGTAAGAACTGGATTCACCATTTGTTAGTTGTATGGTGACAGTTTATGTCAGTTTTCTACAGTTCCTTCCTTTATAAAGTTGGTATAAACCTATCTTTCCAGATATTTATGTGTCATGAATTAAGCAATGTAAGATCATATCTTTGTTATGGTTAATGAATTTCATAGATGTTGAAACATTCATATCCTTTCATTATTTTCAGATAATGAATTTTCACCCCCAAAAAGATGATAAGGTAATTAATGATAAAAGTGGGTAGTAGGACATAACAAATATTTTAATTAATTCTTAAAGACTGGGTATGGACCAGCATGACAGTTTATTATTCCTGGGAGTCTCAGATGCAAAGAAATCCACTGTCTCTCACAGCTTTTTTCTGTGTGCATCTGTCTGGGGTTCATGAGGAAAACTGGGGGCAGGGCAGGACCAGAAAGAGGCCTATTAGTGGCACAGGCATGGGCCTACCTGTGTGTGTGAGTGGAAGAGTACTTGGAGAAGTCCACCTGTGTACAGGTTCTGTATGAACATAAGGTGGCAATTGGCTATCACTTGGGAAGAGAAAGGAACACTGGAAAATCCTACCACTGAGACCCTTGTGCACAGGGTCTACCTAAGATTGAGGCTAAAGCAGCAGAACCAAGAAAGGATTGCTCTTACCACAAGTAACAAATTTTAGCAGTCTTTGTTTCACCAAGGGAGAGACAAAAGCATGGAGAGAAACCTCCCATGTGTCATAGGCATGCAAGCCCACAGAGAGCCAAAGATGGGACAGGAAAACTTCTAGCACTCTGCATCTTGTGCTAACTTTAAGGTAATAACTGTCCTACCACTAGAGGAAACTTAAACCTAGCTCAGCTACAGATCAGATTTACTCAGCCTTTCCCTTCAAATTGTCTGACAGAAGAAAAGGCTGCCCATTGCCAGGCATAAATTTTATTTACCTAGCTTTAACTCACATTCCAGTCACCATGTCTAGCATTTATTTAATCATTATGAGACACACAAAGTAAGAAAAAAAAGAAACCTATATTTAAGAAATAAAAGCATGAACAGAACCAGAATTGGAAATGGCCCAAAGATTGACTATCAGGCATGGAGCTTAAAATAACTACAATTAACCTGTTAAAGAATTTAGTAGTGAAAGAAATGGCAGCATGTGTGAAAAGATGGGGAGGATTCAGAATAAATAAGTAAAGTACAAAAAAGATTCAAATGTAAATGTTAGAAAAAATACATGAAGAAATTACTTCAACAGGCCTATTAGGAGGGACACAGCAGTGGAAAGAATCAGTAAATTTGAAGATAGTTCAATAAAAATTACCCAAACTAAAACACAAAGAGGGGAAAAAAAAAAAAAAAAAGAGTGAAAAAGCAAACAGAAACATCTGAGTAGTAAAACAATACCAAATGGTTTAAAATACCTGTAATTAGAATTTGGGGAAGAAGAGAATGTGGCAGAAGAAATATCTGAAGAGGTGAAGGCCAAGACTATTTCAAATATAATGAAATACAATAAGCCACAGTTCCAAAAGCCTCAGAGAAACTCATAAAGCAGGATAAATACAGTTAAATTTATTTTAAAGGGACTAAAAAAATTAAAGTGTGTTATATTTACTCACATTACTACCATGTCCAGCTGCTGCCACTGCCTCCTCCCCATCCCCAGCTTTTGGGGTGCCTGCGCGCATATGTTGATTCAGAAGTCTACCTGATCCCATACTCCCTCTGTCAAAAGAACTGTCCTTATCATGTCTTTTCATGCAAGTCTGCTGGAAATAATTTATCTTACCTTTAGTTGTCTGAAAAGGCATCTTGCTTTCCTATTTGTAAAATGCTTACACTGGGCATAATTCTGGGTGGGGAGTTGTTTTTATTTCTGTGTGTCAGATAAGCCAGTCATTGTCTAATGGCTGGCAGCATTTCAGAAGAGAAGTCTGCCTATTTTTTGCATTTGTATAATGCTTTTTTCTCTCACTTCAAGATTTTCTCTTTATCTTTGTTTTTTAGCAAGTTGACTATAAATTGTGAAAGTGTGTTTTTCTTCATATTTATCCTGAAATTCTGACGTTAGTATAGTAGATAACACTTGTGATTTTATGAGGTCAGAGTTATCCTGCTGGCAAAACCTAACATCCCCCTGAAACTGAACACTAATATCCCTCATAAGCATAAGAAGAAAAAAAATGTAAAATATCTGACAAATAAATCAGAATTGCAGTGTGTCTTTTTTTTTTCCCCTAAGATTTTATTTATTTATTTGATAGAGAGAGACAGCAAGAGAGGAAATACAAGCAGAGGCAGAGGGAGGGGGAGAAGCCAACTTCCAGCTGAGCAAAAAGCCAGAAGCAGAACTTGATCCCAGGACCCTGGGATCAGGACCTGAACCGAAGGCTTAAGGACTGAGCCACCCAGGTGCCCTTCAACAGACTTTTAAGATAAAAACTTTATGTGAACTAGATATGTGACTATCTAGGTCATTTCTTTGTGAGTAAACTTTGTTACTTTTTTCTCTCAAGGATTTTGTTCATTTAATCTATGTTTTTTAATTTATAGCATGAAACTGTTCAAAATAGTCCCCTGTTATCTTTTAATGTCAGAAAAATCTGCAGTTATGGCCCCTCTTTCCTTTCTGATGTTGGTAAATTGTGCAGTTTCTTCTTGTTCTTGCCTAGTCTGGCTAGAGTTTTATAAATTGATTGAAGCTTTGACAAGAAGCAGCTATTAGTTTTACTGGTTTTCTCTATTTTTTTTTCTCCATTTCAGTTGTAATGATTTTTACTTGCTCCATTATTTGTTTCCATGTCTTACTTTGGACCTAATTTGCTCTTCTTATTTAAAAATATTTAAAGTTGGGGCGCCTGGGTGGCTCAGTGGGTTAAGCCTCTGCCTTCGGCTCAGGTCATGGTTTCAGGGTCCTGGGATCCAGCCCCACATCGGGCTCTGCTCAGTGGGGTGCCTGCTTCCTCCTCTCTCTCTCTGCTTGCATCTCTGACTACTTGTGATCTGTCTGTCAAAGAAATAAAAATCTTTTTAAAAAAAAGTTGAAATGTAGACCATTGATATGAGACAATTGTTCTTTTCTTAATGTAAGTATTATGCTATAGATTTTCATCTAGGCACTCTTTGAGCAGTGCCACACTAACACTGACATGTTACGTTCTTATTTTTATCTAGTTTAAAATATTTCATAATCTCCCCCTGGAAATACTTCTTTGATCCATAGATTATTTAGAAGAGTGTTTTTTAATTTTCAGATATTTCAGAATTTTCTGGATAACATTTTGTTAATATTCTGGTTTAATTCTTTATGTTCCCAGATCACACTGACTAATTGGAATCTTTTTAATTTGCTAAGATTTATTTTAGCTTAGCACATGTTATATCTTGGTGATTCTCTCATGTATACTTGAGAAAAATGTATATGTTGCTTTATGGGGATATATTATTTTATAAATGTCAGTTATGTCATGTTGCCCAATTGTGTCATTCCAATCTTCTACACTTACTGATTCTGTTTGTCCTATCAATCACTGGGAGTTCAATCTACAACTCTAATTATGGATTTGCCAGTCTTTCCTTTCAATTCTATCAGTTTTTGCCTTGTAATGTGCTTACACATTAGGATCATAATGTAATCTTCATGAAATGACCTGTTTTTCATTATGAAATGTTCCTATTTATCCCTAGTAATATTGCTCGTTCTGTTATCCCCTTTGATGCTAACATAGTCGTTCTGGTTTCTTCTTGATTCGTTTTTGCATGTTATATATTTTTTCATCCTTGTACATTTATCTAATTCAATCTTTAAATTTAAACTTGGGTTCTTATAGATTGGTATTTGATTGGCTCTTTTTTCTTCTTCTTTAAAGACTATTTATTTATTTGACAGAGAGAGAGAGATCACAAGTAGGCAGAGAGGCAGGCAAAGAGAGAGAGGGAAGCAGGCTCCCTGCTGAGCAGAGAGCCCAATGTGGGGCTCAACCCCAGGACCCTGAGATCATGACCTGAGCCAAAGGCAGAGGCTTAACCCACTGAACCTCCCAGGCGCCCCTTGTTTTCTTTATTAAGTCTAAAATCTCTGACTGGGATCTCTTTTAGTTGAAATGTTTGAACCATGTAGAATTGATGTAATTATCAATATCTTTAGGTTTAAATGTACTATCTTTCTGTTTGTTTCATTCCTAGGCCTTCAGGTATTGGGAAGTGTATGTAGAAGTGGCTGTAGGGATTGCATGTGTAATTTTGCTCTAACACTCTGCATGTGACAGAACAGAGAGAAAGTCCACCCTGAGAACTTCATTTTGTTGATACTTTAGAGGGGCAGGATTTTATATTCTTAATTATGTTCTCCACAATACCTAGCATAGCATTCTACATATTTTAACAGCTCAGTAATGTTTATTGATTCGATTTGTTTGTTTCCTTTTGATTACAGATTGCTGTCTCCCTCTAATCCATTAAAAAGGGCAAATTACTTTATTTGATATGCTGAATTACAGTCTCAGAACCTTGAAACAATAAAATGACCAGAAACTTAAGATAGGAGACTTTGGATGGGTTCCATTGTGGAGAACATGAACTAATCATTTCATTTCTTTGGAGCTCAGTTTTGTCCTTAGGGTAACAGGAAGGTTGGTTAAGGTGATCCTATAATCTCATTCAGTCATTAAAGTGACGCCATTTTCTAGATCAGCTATCCTTTTGTTTTCTTTTTGGTGCAAAATAGTGGTTTATTAAAGTGTGGGGACAGGACTCCTGAGCAGAAAGAACTGCTGCACTGGGGTTGTGAGAGGTGCCTGATTAGGTATTATGGGGTTGGGGGAAGTAAGGAAAAAGGAGGTTTCAAAATAACTTTCATATGCTAAAGAAGACCAGCAAGATACCAGAGGCTTTGCCATTGTCAAGTTAAGGTTGTTTTTCTCCCTCTAGCAAGACATTAACATTAAGACAGTTGGGAGATTCATGGAAGAATGTCACACCTGTCCCACCCAGGAGGAGGGGCGAGCTGGCAGAGTGTTAGCTTATGCTTTGTCCTCAGTCAGCCTTCTCCTCCCTCATAGTTTCACCCCTGAACAATTTGAACCCTTAAATCTTTAAGGTGGAAGTTGGAAGGTCTCATCTTCTGTAACGTCCTCCTGCTGAATAGGGGCATAGAGATGTCCCTACCTATGGGTCAATATTGGTCAGTTGGGGAATGTATAGGGGAGTCACAAAGTGGGGAGGCAGCTGAATCCAACGTGGTCAGCATATGAACCTCCTTGAGTAGAAAGGATCATCTGTTAGCTGGAAGTAATGGCAGTGAAGGAGCCTTGGCACTAGGCAGGGAGACACCAGAAATGACAATAAAACACAGTTAATATTATGAGAGAGAGGTCTGAATAAAAGATCTTTGATAGTTGACCTTTGATAATTTTCCTCCAGTCCAGGAGATTAAAGCAATCATTAAAAGGAGAGATCACTTTAAACTGCCAAGTTGAGGATTCTTGTCAGGTAGAAACCCAGAAGTATTTTGTGGTAATCTGGGCTGTACGTACAACCTGCTGTTTATGCTAATGCCAGTCTACTTTGTGCAACAGTTAAAAACATCTAATGACATTCTGTTTTGTAAAGCTGCTTTACAAATTTGTATTGCCTTAGCATTTAATAGGAAATGCTACTTTGAGGGTCATTTAGGGCTTTGACCATGTACTTATTAAGAGTTTCCATGTGGGGGCGCCTGGGTGGCTCAGTGGATTAAAGCCTCTACCTTGGGCTCAGGTCATGATCCCAGGGTACTGGGATCGAGCCCTGCATTGGGCTCTCTACTCAGCAGGGAGCCTGCTTCCTTCTCTCTCTCTGCCTGCTTCTCTGCCTACTTGTGATCTCTGTCTGTCAAATAAATAAATAAAATCTTAAAAAAAAAAAAAAAAAAGAGTTTCCATGTGCCAGACATCCTCCAGTCTCAAAAGAGGATGCTAGGTGGTAATACCAATGTAACACAAACCGTGTCCACCATTGTTTAAATTTGGAAGTTTGGCTGGGTTAGTGATGGTTTTAATGGAGTCCATGCATCCAGGCAAAACCCAGAGTACAGTGGCCTATCCAGCCTGGGGGAGTCTGTGGACACAAGTTAGGGTTGCACAGCCACTGGTTCCTGTTAGGAGACAGTCATATAATTCTGGACCTCCTTGAATTGCAGTCGGGATTTCAAGAGCTACTTGGTTTTGGAGGGCCATTCTTTGAACATGCAATCATTTCAGGCCCATATTTGATTGGGGAGTTATAGCTCGATCAGCTATTCTGTTATAGGCACTGAGCTAGGTAGTTCCTGCCGTCATGAATCTTTATGAACCTAGCTTTACTCATATGTATTTTTATTATTTCATTATTGCATCATCAGAAATCTCATTACCTTGCAATATAATTAATATATGCTGAGAGTAAACAGAAATGGTGAAATGTCTCAACCTCTGGGAGAAAAACAGAAATCTTTCAACATCTATTCTTATCACCTTTCTAGTATTGCAGAGGCTGGAAAGTTGAAAATCACATTTTCCAGATTCCCTTGAAGCAAAGACTCTGGATATGTTTATGTTTTACCAGTCAGATGCACAAGTGAGAAATCTGAATTTAAATTAGGTTAAGTGGGGAGAAAGGCCAGGTGTGAGGCATTTATTTTGGTGTTGTCGATCACAGCAGAGCAGAGTGGTTATGGAATTATCTGAAGCAGCAGCCTCTTGACTGAGCAGATGAATTCCTGATCATGATAAAAAACAGAAGCACCCTTAGAGTTACAGTTCTTGGGTGTAGCTTTAGCAGTCATTGCTGGAAGTTCAGCCTCATGTCTTGTTACTTAATTTTTCCTCCAAATTCAGTAGGTCATTTAATACACATCAGTAAATTTCTTTCTACTTCAGTACTCTGCAACCAAATGCTGACTGACAGAAATGATTAACAAAAGGGGAAAATATGCCTGGGAATAGTTGTGAAAATAGAATTTTCCAGACAGATCTGAAAATATTAGTGATCTGAGAGATGTTTAAAGGGTATTTAAGTATAACAGATTTCAGTAGGACTTCTGAAAAACTTTGAATAGTTAACTTGTGTTATAAATCACACTGTGCAGCATTTTCCCAATGCACTTGATCAGGAAATTAATTATTCATTTCAGGGGAAATCTATTATCAGCTTGAGAAACAGAGACAGAGTCTGTGAAATACTGGTCTAAGTAAAATACCCTGCAGTCTGATCCAACAACCTTTGCTTTTGTTCAAGTTTATTTGTTCCAAGCAATCTGTTTCCTCCCGTATATCTTGTTGTCATGCTATAGTGGGCAGTTTTCTGGATAGGGATATCAATATCCAACCAATAAAAAAGGTATATACTTATAAAAGTTGGTGGCATTATTTATTTGGACAAAGTAATTTCATTTCAGTTTGGCTAGAGTAATGAAAACCAGATGTGAAAGAAGCCCAGTTTGTTTTCTGATCTCAAAGAAATCCAAGTGAAAACAGTAAGAAGATAAATACATTTTGTCTTTACCTCCCAGGTTTTTTTGGATCTAAATGAGTTCAGTGGCGGTACAACTTTAAGAAAGTAAGAAAGAACTCTGAGTAATTCTATGGTGAGATAGTATTTGAATACTACAGAATCCTAGGCTTGAGATCAGCCTTCACTTTACAAAATTAATGATATCATACTGAAATTTGAGAGACACTGTCATTTTCTAAAGTAAAGAAAGAAATTAATTCAGCCCAGAGTGGTAAGGAAAGATATCATAAAAGATGAGATGTTTGGTATCTAGAAGGCTTGTTAGAGCTAGAGTTGGTTGGGGTAGAGTGGAAAGTAACTACGATGATTGAGGGTGGGTCAGTGTGATTATAGACGCTGGGTATGACTTCTGTAAGTCTAATGAATTTTGCAAGTCAAAACGAGGGCTCAAAACTTGGCCATGTGTTACAATGTGAATTAAGTGATTAGAAAAAAGATCACAGCATTAGAGTGTCACTACTATGATTAATAATCATGAATAAACTTCATACCTCAGTCTTAAGCAGGGGCTATATACCTGGCCTTGGAGCCACAACTTTTCAGCATTCATACCTGTGGCTTCCCTATGGTTGCTCTGCTATCTACTTCAGGTCTTGGGCAGGAAAGATTTCCTATCCATCTCTCAGTAGTAGCTGATCTCTACTTTGTATCAGTCCTGGACCCTGGACCCAGGAGCTTTTCTTTCACTTTTTTTTTTTAAATATTTTATTTATTTATTTGAGAGAGATACAGAGATAGTGACAGAGAAAGCAGGAGCAGAGAGGAGAGGGAGAAGCAGGTTCCCCACTGAGCAAGGAGCTCTACATAGGCTGGATCCCAGGACCCTGGGATCATGATGAGCCAACGGCAGATGCTTAACCTACTGAGCCACCGAGGTGCCCCTTTTTTCACCTTCTAATTCTACCCTTCCCCCAGAAGGAGTAGATTTTTCTCTGGGTGCAGGGATGGGAAGGTTTCTTAACCCTCCTCAGAAAAAGATACATCTACATCATCACTTTCACATAAGCGGAGGATCTTTTCCAGGGCTCTACGTGTTGGAGTGGTTCCTGCCCCTCTCCCGGTGGCTTAAGAATTTGTGATATAGGAGACACAGATCTGGGGAAGTGAGGTGTGATTTACAACTTCCTCCCCAGGTAAGCCGTCACTACCTAAACACCTGCACATTGTTGTCACCCAGGGGTCTCCATGCTGCCTGAAGCCCTGCATCCAGCCTTTAATCAGAACATCTTTGGAGGCCTGTGGAAAAGAAACTGGGGGTTAGGGTGAATTCTGCTTGTGTCAAGGTTCTCACATCAGTCTAAAATGCTAAGCTCTCCTACTCATTGACTTTAAGAATGTGTAATGTTGTAGCTGATTGCCTCTTACCTGATTTGCCGACAGCAATATTTTCCTCTCATGTTCTGTCAAAAATCAAATAGTTCTTTAATCCCATCTCTTCTCAGAGGGGAATGTCATTCATTGAAATTGAATTGGTTTGCCACCTCAGCTCTCTTATGATTTCAAGAAAATTTATGATTTTGCAGATTATCTAACCTTTCTCATTGCTATAAAAGTGACATTTGCTTGCCACTTTCTACATTCTAAGCAGAAATGGAAAGTCTTATCTACTAGTTTTTGCATCAATTGATGGTTCTTGCCTGAAATAGTTACAACTATCATGTTCACAAATTTTTCTAATTTCATCATTCCTTCCACATTTGTTAATTGACATTTGAAAGCTTGTTTTAAAAGAAAACAGGTGGAAAAGACTAGGAGTGCCAAGAAATGAGTAGGGGACCCCACATTGTGTTTCCTGAAACATATGAACTATGAGGGGAAAAAATTTACATTTGAGAGCATACCAGGGAAATAGCTTCCAGATAATTCTGCTAATTTATGCTATCATTATAAAATTAAGTCCTACAATCATTTTTTTTTTTTTTGAGGTTTTGCTAAGTGGTAGGCATTGAATGAGGCACCACACTGAGTTCTGTTGATTCAAAAGAAAAGAACCTTTTATCCATCCTCCAAAAGAGTTAACCTTCACTCAACCTTTACCATCTTCCAGGAACTCTCCTAAACTATTAGTAAGTATTATTTTATTTGTTCCTCACAGCAATCCTATGAAGTATGTACCATTATTATATTTTCATTTACAATTCAATTAACTATAACAGAGATTAATAAGTTACGCAGCTTGTGGGAGGAAGAGTTGAGGTCTACCTTAGTCAGTCTTACTGTAGAACCAATCCCTCTAGGTGTGATGGGGAAAACAGGCTTGGACTCTGCTGTCAGCAAGACCTGAGATTCTTGGAAATAGCACTTGGAAACAGCACCTGGAAACAGCTGTGTGGCTCTGGTCAGGTTCTATTAACCTCTCTTGAGTTTTTCATCTGCAAAATGGGGGAAATAATACCTATGTCATTAAGCTATTATAACAATTAAATGAAAGTACAGACTGTAGAAAGAATAAAATCTAGTATTATGTCTGATAGAGTAATAACTCCAGTTAACCCTTAGTTTCCTTCCCATCCTCCCTTCCATCAAGGATCTGGATTTAGTGCAAGTGAAGTATGTGTAAGTGGTACAGTGCTATGACAAAAGATGTATCCAAACACAGAGATATTACTTTTTCCCAGTTGGGGAGGAGGTTAGGGGAAGCTACACAGGGGAAATGAGCCTGTAGTGCTATAAAATGCATGGCCTAATCTGTCTACTTGAAACGAGTGATAATAATCACACTCTAATGCTGACTTCCTTTCCATTTTCTCAAAATGCTTTACTCACATTAGCAGATGTAGCTGATGTATGTGTCTTGATGATAGTTTTAAAAAGCATTAGCTCCTTGGAACAGAAATCGTTTTCCATGAACAAACTCTTTGTCCTGACTCTAGACTCGACTGTTTATAGTAAAACAGACAAGGCATTTCTCTCCTCCAGTTATCCACTCTTAAGAAACAAATAGGTGAGGAGCAACTGGGTGGCTCAGTCAGTTAAGCAGCTGCCTTCAGCTCAGGTAATGGTCCTAGAGTCTGGGATTGAGCCCCATGTTGGGCTCCCTGCTCCATGGGATGTCTGCTTCTCCTTCTGCCCCTCTCCCCCGCTTGTGTTCTCTCTCTTACTTCCTTGCTCTCTCTTAAATAAATAACATCTTTTAAAAAAGAGAGAGAGAGAACTAATAGATGAGATTTGTGTCCCCTTTAGGTCTTTCCTTGTCCTGCAAAACATCTCTAGGTCTTTCAACTATTTTTCCTATTCCAGAAAGCTTATATATTCTAGAAACATTCATTGTTGTACCAGGCACTGAGGAAGGCACTGGGGATTTGGTAGCAAGTGTGACTACATGCCCTGCTCTGGAGGAGCAAGCAGGCCACAGTGAAGACGGACAAATGAATAGATGTTCTCTCAGAGTGCTGTGGGTTCTAGGCTCTTTTCCCTCCATGTTTCTACTTCTAAACAAACACCAGTAAAACATGAGCAAGACTCACACTTCAGTCACATTTGATGATACATGTAAAATTCTTGGGAAAAAAAATTTTTTTTAAAAAAATAGGGCAGTGCAACAGTGAAATTATATCTCCCTTATCTGGCAATAAGACATTTCCCTGATTCAATTCAGGAAAAAGATGCAGAATTGGAAAAGTGAATCCTACAGAAGAGGAGATAGAACTTGGCTGCAGGAGAGCAAAGCCCAGTTCTGAATCAGTTTAGATCTAAGTATAAACCGTTTGATGTAATCTAAACCCAGGCCCAGTGCATTTCCTGTTCTTGTGATCATGTGAAGTATCATTGTAAGACAATATCCTTCTTTGGGTACTCCCGTGATTCAGCAAACTGAATCACAAAGGAATCAACTCTAATCAGTTTGGCTGCTTACCCAGTGACTGGCAGTATAATTTAAATGAGTTCAGTGGAATTTCTTTAGTCTTCCCTGCCTCCGTCATATTCTTTTCATTTCAATTTTATTGATTGCACTGTATTCAAAGAAAGATGGAAGTATCTTGGCACATAATTTTTTATCAGGAGTGGGAAGTGAGGTTGGAGAGGGCTCTTGCTTATTTTAAATATTTTGCCTTTTCCCCCCCATAAAGATGACACTTGTGATCCACTATCAGTGGTTTTCCTATTGTGCAATTTTGTGACCAAGGGCCCACATTTATAAGGTGGCCAACTAAGGTTAACAGTTCATCCCGTGACCACAGATTAGTTTTTCTCTATATGCATAGCAAAAGGACTTTTGCAGGCACCAAACCTTGGAAATACCATGTCTTTACTCATCAAAATCAATACTAACCAGACCTGAACTACATATTTTGCCTTCATAAGCTCTAACTCAGGAGAGATATTAGTACCTCAGTTTACCCAAAGAAAAATAAAATATTGTGTTGAAAGGAAGGTACTGATGTTTTAAGTGGGGAAGATCATGATTGAATCAGCTCTTTTAATATCTCTTTTCAAGTAGACTCAGGAAAATAGGTAGGTTCCAGAACCCAGGGTGGGGATTATACTTGCCTCTCTGGGCCTGGACAAAAAGACTCTACTTACTGCTCAGAGTTAGATAAGTTTGATGCCAGAAAAGAACAGTTAACAGCTTCAGCAAAACAGACGTCTGTGGGGAAGAACTTAAAACTCAATTTTAGAATTTGAATTTAAAAACTGATAGAAATATATGTCTTTATCATGATAGATGTATACATTGTGGTGGGAAAAACTGGAGTACCAGGCTATAAATCTATCTTCTTCATCTGTAAGAGTGCTCATGGGAAGTGGATGGACTTCCTTATGATTCCTTGTTTGCGGAGATTACAACCTAAACATGATAAATGGGATAAATACATACCTAATTCCTGACTAAACCAAAGTTTTACTAAACAATTTTGCTTTTGAACTCCATGGACCTTTGATGCTACATCCTGACTTCCATTAATATCATGCATGGTTATGTATACATAAAATCTTAGCAAAGGGAGTCATACTCATTACAGAACAACTGGGCTTTATAAAGCCTACTTGCTTCTTCTCACTCAGGATCTATTTTTCTGAGTTTAGGTCCCTTTGTCCGAAATTTGCCCCCATTTCCTCACCCCCCCCTTTTTTACGTAATTCTTATCTTTTCTTCGGATATCAACCTAAATATCACTTCCTCAAAGAAGTATTTCTTAACTCATCTGATGAAATTAGTCTTTTTAAAATAAGCATTCCTAATACCCTTTGATTTACTTACATTACAGATAACAAGTTTTAATTATATAATCTTTTATTGAATATTTATGTTTTCTGCTAGATGCTGAAGTTTCATGAGGGCAGGAATAATTTTCATTGTATCTACTTCTATAATCCCAGTGCCTAGTAAGTTCTCTGGTTCAAACAGGTGTTCAGTACATGTTTCTATATAAGAAATGAACAAATTAAATGAAGATATAAAGATGAGGAGAAATATGGTAATCTAAAACCAGGGAATATCAGAAAATTTTAGCATTCACAGAAGCATAGATGAGCAATGTGACAGTACAATTTCAGCTAGGGTTTAGGTGATATACAAGTCATTCAGGTATGCACTATGAGGAATTCACTAATTCAGGAAAAATCAATTAAATGTGAAATCTGTAATATACATTTGAGGAGGAACTAAGAATATACACAACAAAATAATAACTCTATATATCAAGGGCTTACACTTTGCCAAGTTATATATACATTAACTCATACACAGATGAGTAAGACATGATAGCAGCTTGAGGAACTCGTCATTGAGAGGGGAAAATGGTAATGAGTAATGCAAATAATTATCTCTAATTTAATATGTAAACATCTCTAATTTAGGATAGAGGTAATTACAGAGAGTTTCAGAAAACAGAGAGCATGAGGGAGATTAGTTCGCCTAGGGGCATCAGGGAGAGACTCAAAGAGGTGACATTAAGCTAGTTCAGTAGGTAGATAAGAACAGAAGGGTGTAATTAGGATTATTATGAGAAAAATTATCTGGAAAGGAACATAAAGGTTTGGGTGGCATATTTCAGGAATGAATGCATAGTGTCTTGTATAAGGGAAGAGAATGGATAAGCAGTGCAAGTTAAAGGAGAATAAAATTGGGGCCAGACTGCAAAAGTCTTGGTACATGATGCTAAGGAGTTTGGACTTAAACAATATTCTGTAACCTGCGTGGAGACTTCTAAAGATTTTTATTTGAAAGACTGAGGAGATCAAATTTATATTTTAGAAAAAGCCTTTCCTTTGATCCAACACTTTGTGATAACCAGAAGCTTAAAAGAAAAGATATCAATCAGCAAAAGTCTAGGCTTAGGCTTGGTTGGCATCCCCCTGGGGCTTATATGTAGGATAAATACCACATGATTTTGGCATTTAAAGACAGCTGATTTCACAGTGACCTTTCACCCACATTTCTGCATGAAGATTGCCAACTACCTTCAGTAATACCACCTGCACACATCAAAGAGTAAATATACCATCATGTATCTTTTCCTTTTTGTATATTGGTGTAGTCAACATCCCAGCATTCACAACTGTTAATAAGTGCATTTTTTTCATGTCTGAAATTATAAAATCTTAAAAGGTAGAATACAAATGTCACATAATTTGAATTCTAATGAACACAACAGTAGACATTTCTTTCCCCTCCTATGGATTACTTTTAATTTCGAAAAGAAAACACACTTTTTAAATATTTAAATAGCACATCAGCATATAAACCCATCTTCCATTGAAAACCACCACTGGCACTTGGTTTAATATATTATCATGCTTTTGTCTACGTATAGACAAGCATATAGACACATTCTTTTCTTTGGGAAATGAACTTGCTATACTATGTATATTTTTAGCTATGTCATTAATTTTTTAGTCTAACAGACTATCATGGATAGCTTTTCAAATCAATATTTCAAATCTAACATAAACTTTTATGAACAACTATAAAATGCATGCTACAAACCTATCATAACTTACTTAAGCTATTTTTAACTAATAGATATTTAGCTGGGTTTCTAATTATTAACTCTTAAAAATCATAGTCCAGTAAATGTCATTTGAGTTTTTGCATATTTTCAAGTATTCATTAAAGTGCTCATAATCACAGCTGTTACTACTGCTAAGTCCAAATGTGTCTGCCTTTTAAATTTTGATTTCTTCAAATCATTCACCCAAAAAGGTATGTGAATTTATACTAGCACAAAAGATTTAATGAATTTCCCATCTTCTCAAACTTGTGCTTTCCAATACGGGAACCCACCACCTACATATAGTTGCTTAAATTTAAATTAAATAGAATTCAAAATTCAGTTCTCAGTCACGCTGGCTATATTTTTATGATCAATAATCACATGTTGTTAGTGCCTACCATTTGGGATACCACAGATGTAGAACATTTCCATCATCACAGAAAATTCTATTAGACAGTGCCACTTCAAAATACAGCCAACAATTGGATATTATAGATCATACATGTTTTGATCAATATGCTAATTTATCAAGGTCTCATTTTAATTTTGATGTTTTATTCAAATTACAAGCATTTTCCAAGCATTATTGATTATTTATATTTCTTTTATTGTTAGTGGCTATTTATACTTTCTCAATTTTTATACAACATTGTTTGGCTTTTTATTAGTATGTGAAATGGATATTGAATTACTATGTCTATGAGCTAACAGAACAAAATATAATTGAAATATTATGGTGATATTATTTGACCCATAAAAAAGGTTTTGATCTGGTAACAGCAATTTGTTCATAAAATGCTTTAAAATATCATCCAACATAGTACTGAAAGCCCTAGCTACAGCAATCAGCTAAAGAAATAAAAGGCATCCAAATTGGTAAGGATGAAGGAAAATTCTCACTATTTGCAGACAACATGGTAACATACATAGAAAACCCTAAGAGTCCACCAAGAAACTACGAGAACTGATAAATGAATTCAATAAAGTTCCAGAACACAAAAATCTATGTATAGAATCTGTCACATTCTTATACACTAATAATGAAGCATCAGAAAGTGAAATTAAAAAAATAATCCTATTTATAAGTGCATCAAAACCAGTAAATTATCTAGGAGTAAACTTCACCGAAGAGGTGAAAGACCTGTACTCTGAAAACTATAAGACCAAAGAAAAGAAATTCAGGGTGATGCAAAGAAATGGAAAGACCATCCATGCTCATGGGTTGGAAGAAGAAATATTGTCAAAATATGTATACTACCCAAAGCAATCTACACATTTAATGCAATCCCTATCAAAATATTAACAGCATTTTCCACAGAACTAGAACAAATAATCCTAAACTTTGCATGGAACCACCAAAAACTTTGAGTAGCCAAAGCAATCTTGAAAAAGAACAACAAAACTGGAGGCATTACAATTCCGGATTTCAAGTTATATTACAAAGCAGTAGTAATTAAAACAATACAGTACTAGAATAAAAATAGATGCATAGTTCAATAGTATAGAATAGAAAACCCCAAAATAAACCCACAATCATATGGTCAATTAATCTTCAACAAAGGAAGAATGACTATACAATAGGAAAAGAATTCTCCTCAACAAATGATGTTGGTAAAACTGGACAGCTACATGCAAAAGAATGAAAGTGGACCACTTTCCTACACGTACACAAAAATAAACTCAAAATGGATAAAGACCTAAGTTGTGAGACCTGAAACCATGAAAATCCTTGAAGAGAGCACAGGCAATAATTTTTCTGACATCGGCCACAGCAACATTTTTCTAGATATTTCTCCTGAGCAAGAGAAATAAAAGCAAAAATAAACTGTTGGAACTACATCAAAATAAAAAGTTTCTGTGCAGGGAAGGAAGTAATCAACAAAACTAAAGGCAGCCTACTGAATGGGAGAAGATATTTGCAAATGACATATTCAATAAAGGGTTAATATCCAAAATACATAAAGTACTTAATGCAATTCAATACCCAAAAATAATCCAATTAAAAATGGGCCAAACATATGAACAGACATGTCTCCAAAGAAGACATCCAAGTGGTCAACAGATATATAAAAAAAAATGCACAATATCACTAATCTGGTGATGCACAACATCAATAATTAAATCTTTGATTTAAATGTAAATCAGAACTGCAATGAAATGTCACCTCACACCTGTCAGAATGACTAAAATCATCAGGACAGGAAACAAGTGTTGGCTAGTATGCTGAAAAAAATGAACCCTCTTACAGTGTTGGTGGAAATCCAAACAGGGACAGCAACTGGAAAACAGTATGGAGGTTTCTCCTAAAGTTAAAAATAGAACTACCATATAAGTATTTACCCCCCAAATACAAAAACACTTACTTAAAATTCAAAGGGATACACACACACCTATTATTATTGCAGCATTATTTATAATAGCCAAATTACAGAAACAGCCTAAGCGTCCATGGATAGATAAATGGATAAAGAAGTTAGGTGTACACACACACACACACACACACACACACACACACACACCCTGGAATATTACTAAGCCATAAAAAAGAATGAAATCTTGCCATTTGCAACAACAAGGATGGAGCCAGAGAGTATTATGCTAAGCAGAATAAGTCAGAGAAAGACAAATACCATATGATCTCACTCGCATGTTAAATTTAAGAAACAAAACAAATGAGCAAAGGGAAAAAAGAGGGAGAGTTCAACCAAGAAGCAGACTTTTAACTATAGAGAGCAAACTGATAGTTGGGGGAGTAGGGAAAGTTCGTGGAGGGATGGGTGAAGTAGAAGATGGGGATTGAAGAGTGCACTTGTCATAATGAAAGTAAAATAAAATAAAAATATTCTGTAATAAGTTATAAACTATATTCATCACAGTAATTTTCTAAAGATCCTGGATTGCCAGCACTTGATTAATAAGCTTGGGATTATGAATAGAAACTAATTAAACTGCCTTTCTTGGTAAAAATTAAGTACATTTTTTTCATAAACCCAACTTTATTCTTAGGTTTGCACAGCTAAAGAGGCTTTGCTGAATTGAAAGCAGACTGCATAAGTCCTCAAATGTCTGGAAAAGGAATAAAAGTAAAAACGTATCTCTGTGGGCACCTGGGTGTCTCAGTGGGTTATGCCTCTGCCTTTGACTCGGGTCATGATCCCAGGGTTCTGGGATTGAGCCCTGCATCCTGCTCTCTGCTCCATGGGGAGCCTGGTTCCTCCTCTCTCTCTCTGCCTGTCTCTCTGCCTGTTTGTGATCTCTGTCTGTCAAATAAATTTAAAAAAAAAAAAAAAGTATTTCTCCTTTACATGTAAAAGTATAGAAGAAATCAAAATGTGAATGAGATTTTTAATGCTTTAGTTTTAATGTTTGGAATTTTGTACTAACGGCTGGCCAGAAGACAAGCAGTAACATTTTCAACATTTCTGTAGCACTTTGTATTTCCCAAAGAATTTTCACCATAGATCACTCCTGAGTCAGAATAAACTAAAGGCAACAGTTAAAGTTTTGGGAAAGCTTGCAGTTGAGAAAGTATGGAGTTAGAAGGTTGAAAATTTAGCATACAGAAAAGAGAAAAACATTTATTGGAAACGTTTCCTGGACCATGTGCTAGAAACAGAGGCTTGCTCTCATGGGTCCATGTGGGACTCAGCAGAGGAACTGCCATCTAGGTGTCAAGGGACATTGAGAAAACAAGGTGGTCTGAAGACTGGAGAAAGACCAGAATACCTGGGGTACACCCAAGGAAGTTAGGGAGGTGAGAAATGAGTCAAGGTTTGAGAGAAAAGTCTGAGCCTGGGGATCAGAAAAAAGATCAGAAAAAAGACGGTATAACCCAACATGGAAGCTGTAAAGGTTTTTAGACCTATAAAATCATGATGCAACCATGATGATGGTGGTGATGGCCATTGACACTAGGTAGCCACACTTACTCTCAACAATAATTTTATGAAAAACATAATATTGGCTTTGTCATTTTACAAAAACCAGCTCAGAAAGGTGTAATAAATTGTCAAAATCTAGTCAGGAACAGACTGGTTGTTCTAATCAAAATCTTTTAACTTGAAGTTTTATACTCATAACTGCCACTCTCCTGACTCTGCAGGAGTAAAGTAGCCTGAAAACATGTCTATATCCTAAGGCACAACTGAAATGATTGACATAACTGTCATTAGAATAAGAGAGTAAATGCGGTTTGAACTCCAGGATTCCTGACACGGGGGTGAGGGGCAGTTTGAGCTCTCTTTGGTGGACTGGAAAACACAGGGGTTCTGCAGAAGAGTGAAAGACCACACATTCTAGTCTATGGCCTCTGGCAGGGAGAAACCCTGTCTTGTCAGGGAGTTTTTCAGAGGCAGAATATGTGGTGTTTTGTGTGAGTAACAGCAGAGTGTTTATTTACAGGTGATCTTATCACCATGCAATGTCAAAGATATGTTTATCTTCAGCCTCTCCATTAAAGTCACCTTGCTGTTGTCTTTGCTCCATGTGCATCAAGTACTCAGTCATGACGAGTCCTGTTTTCTTTTCATCCTTCTGGTTTCAACCAAAATGGAAAGGGAAACTTGGGGACATACTAAGGAGAAGGAATCAACCTAAGAATAACTTGAGATAGACAGTGTAGTGGAAACAACAATTGAGAAAAACTTGGAACAGAGAATCCCCCTGCCTCACCCCGTGCTTGGGATGGCACTAGGAGAATCTACTCTCCCTGTGAGATGCCATCACTTACTAGTGTTGCTTGACACCCTTGCTACCAGTCTACCAATTTAGGTCCTGAAAAACCTGGGTTTTATGTTTTCTGAATTTCCTCAAATGCAAATTTAAGATAAAGATACATATCTTGTTGGAGTTTTGGGATTAAATGTGATTATCAATTTCCTCCTTCGAAAGAAACAATTTAAAAGTGTTTTTTAAATTTTTTTTTTATTTTTTAAAGATTTTATTTATTTATTTGACAGACAGAGATCACAAGTAGGCAGAGAGGCAGTCAGAGAGAGAGGAGGAAGCAGGCTCCCCGCTGAGCAGAGAGTCTGATGTGGGGCTCGATCCCAGGACCCTGGGATCATGACCGGAGCTGAAGGCAGAGGCTTTAACCCATTGAACCACCCAGGCACCCCTTAAAGTGTTTATTTTAAGTGGTGGTAGGGGTGCCTGGAGTTCAGTCAGTTAAGCGATCAGCTCTTGATTTTGGCTCAGGTCATGATCACGGGGTCATGGGAAGGAGGCCCCAGTCAGGCTCTGTGCTCAGTGGGGAGTCTGGTTGGGACTCTCTCTCTCCCCCTCCTCCCTGCATTCTTTCTCTCTCAAATAAGTAAATCTTAAAAAATTAATTAATTAAGTGATGGTATATCACACTCTTGTCACATTATCTCTCAGAACTCAATTTTCTCATTGGTAAAATAGAGATACTGATACTGTTGTCTTATTGTGAGAATTAAGAGGTGTACAGGATAGAGGTTGGCTCATAGGAGGTGCACAAAAAGTAAAAGGTATCAATGTAACTATTTCTGTTCTAGGGTCACCCTGTGCAGTACCAGGCAACATCTCTTGTACTCCATCTGTAATTTTCCTTCCACTACCCTCCAAAGTGTATGTGTAGATACTAACACCTCCTTAGATAGTAGATCCCTTAACTGGGAAACGATGCATATATATCCTAAATGCCTACTTATAGGGGAATAATAATGTAAATTTCAGGGCTTGTGTTTGATGGTCTATTCAAAATAATAACTATTGTGTTTAGGAATAAGATACAATGTTAAGCAAAATAATAGGAGGTATAAATTCTGTGCCACAGTGAAGAAAAGCATGTATGCACAGAGATAAAGTCTGTTAGCTCTAAAAGTACGAACCTGAATGTGTGGGCAAGTGTGCTAGCACATTCACTAGAATTCACCATTAAACCACAGGGCACAAAGTACTCAAATAATATATGCAGGGGGTAAAAAGGAACATCAAAACATAAACAATTGTCTTCAATAAATTAAGATTGAAATTTACTTTTAAAATTTTCTCTATTGAGTTTACAATTAAAAATGTAGTTGACTGGGGTACCTGGGTGGGGTACCTGGGTTAAAGTCTCTGCCTTCAGCTCAGGTCATGATCTCAGGGTCTTGGGATCGAGCCCCACGTTGGACTCTCTGCTCAGTGGGGAGCCTGCTTCCTCCTCTCTCTCTGCCTGCCTCTTTGCCTACTTGTGATCTCTGTCTGTTAAATAAATAAACAAATAATTTTAAAAAATGTAGTTGACAAAAATCCTCGCCTCCTAGAATGTTAGAGAGTCTTCTGTTTGGATCACTGCAGTGCTTGTATCTCAGCCCCTACCCCCATACACAGACCTCCACCTCGAGCAATGATTGCCAAGAATTTTCTGATTATCCTACAAAGTTTATTTCTTTGTAAATACAAACACGAAGTTATACATATTCTTTTACCATGTAATTTATTTTTATAGCTTGTATTATGGCCATCTTTCCATGTCTATATTGAAAGGTCTATCTTACTCTTCTTTTTTTTTTTATCTTACTCTTCTTTTAACAGCTCCAAAAATATTCTATACTATGGATTTTCCTTAATTGGCTTAGCCACTCTCCTATTACTCACAACTCCACTTTTATAAACAATAATATAATGAACCCATAACCCATGGAATTGCAGAGTTAAAGCACTACATTTTATCAATATTGTCAATTTACTCCTGAGAAGGGCTCTTTCCATTGTTGTGCCCATCAATAAGAAAGCAAAATACCTATCTCTCCACATCTTTACCCAAAGTGGATATGTTCAATCTATTACATTTTTATCACTTCTAGGCAAAATATCTCCATTTAATTTGCACCGTGAATTAACTGCTAAGAATCTAAATATTTTTATTTCACTTAAACTGCTAATTCATATCCCTGGTTCATTTTTCTATTGGATTTTCTTTCATTATTAATGAAGAATGTATATTTGTTCAAAAGGAAAATTGAAATGCAGTCACCAAAGAGCCTTGTTAAATTTATGTCTTTTCCCTGGGAGAAATAAATCATTTACAGCTGTGCAGAGAAGAAAAACCCTGAGGGGAGCAGAAAGAGTGAGAATTCAAACTTGACAATTATTGTGAGAGCTGGCTTTGCCGTTATTCCTTCCCCATAAGAAGAGGAAACTCTCTATTCATGAAGCCCAAACGCAGGAAGTTGAGGATTAGATGGGGCTCTCAATTTTCCTCTGGGGAAGGAAGCTTCTGTGTGTGCTACACATTCTTCAGCTTGAAGGGATATCAGTTCATCCCTTCGACAGGTGATTGCTAGTTAATGGGGTACAACAGGACAAAAACAGACATTGTCACTACCCTCACTAAAATGATGGTAAACCTGAGAGAGAACAACTCCTATTCTTCCTTTTCTTCTGTGGAGGATGAGGAGTAAGAACAGGGGGGTAAATGAGGGGCAGAGGTGGATAGGGATGAGTATACAGGTTGGTACATTTGGGGAAAATCTTTGTCAGAATGGGGAGTGACAGAAGATGCGGGGTTGGTGAACATGCGTTTGGGCTATGATTTACCGAATATAACAATGAAAACTTTAACATATTATTCATTTACTGAATTAATTATTTCTTATTAGTTATTTAGCAAAGTTCACCAAAAACAGTCCCTGTGTTTTTTCTCTCTCATCTGGTTCAGTTTTCTGTGGGTTAAACCTCCCTAGCTCTCCTCACCCCATTCCAGAGATGTTGTTTGCATTCAAGGGAGAGACAGTTCTTATAGCAGTATTCATCTCTTTAGGTGTATTAAGTTGTTGGAAAAGCTGATAGATCCTTAGTGCTTTCCATGTTTGAAGAATTAAGCCTATTTCTGTCTATCCCTAAAAATGGGAAATGTTTTAAAATGTTTTATAAATCCCCACCTAAAATCAGTTTCTAAATTTGAAACTGTGATGTTAGCATGCCAAAACTAAAAGAATAAACTTAGTCGAATTCTCTACTTTTGGAAGAAAGCAAGACTCAAAAGATTTAAAACTCTTTTCCATTGAAAACACTCTACTCCCTTTCTTTCAAACCTTTTGTTTGACTAAAATAAAAAATGAAGGAAGGAATAAAGATAAGGAAAGGGGAAATTGGTACAGGGTTTCAATATAATTTTTTGGTGCATGTGTTTTTGTTTGTTTGTTTTTGTTTTTTAGAAAGAGGGAGGGAGTGGGGAAGCGGCAGAGGCAGAGGGAGAGAGTTTCAAGCAGGCTCTAGGTCCAGCCCAGAGCCCAACACAGGGCTCAGAACCCTGAGCCGCTGAAATCAAGAGCCCGGTGCTTAACCTACTGAGCTACCCAGGAGTCCAGATGTCATATATACTCTGAGCATACGAGAGTTTTATCAGCAGCTAGAGAACCATTTTCTATAGCGCCTCTCCATGTCTGTTTACTCTTCTTTGAATCACTACTCTACTTTTGAGAGTGGCTCACCCCTTCTCATATCCCGCAGTACACTCTGATGAGTTGCAGAATGGTAGTTGCTCTGGTTTTAAAACAGAGGAAGTTAAAAACGACACTAGCCACCAAAAAGTAAGAGATCTTGACTTGTGGTTTTGCTAGCTCTGCCAAACTGTTTAGCTTTTTGACTCTGAAGCTTTCTCAAATGAAGGAGGTATCTGTTTAATATAAATGCTTCTTGAACTGTTAGAGTTTCTTAAGGGGCAAATTGCAGAGAGACATAGAGGCTTGTGGTAATGTTAGATTTTTGTCAGGCCTTGGAAATTAGGAAACTTTCTGTTTGCTTTTATACGATAAAGAATTGGGTAGGGGCACCTGGGTGGCTCAGTAGGTTAAGCCTCTGCCTTTGGCTCAGGTCATGATTCTCAGGGTCCTGGGATTGAGCCCCACATCGGTCTCTCTGCTTGGCAGGGAGCCTGCTTCCCCCTCTCTCTCTGCCTGCCTCTCTGCCTACTTGTGATCTCTCTCTCTCAAATAAATATATGAAATCTTAAAAAAATAATAATAAAAAAGAATTGGGCACATAAGGCATGTGTTATAATGAAAGAGCATAGAGATTGGATGTTGACTTAGGTCAGATGCTGACACCATTACTTAGAAACTGTGGATTGTTTACAAGATGATAATGTGGATATTATTATTCCTCTCTCATGTTTTTATGAGGATTGTGTCTTTTAAAAATTAATGCAAAATATGGGTGCCTGGGTGGCTCACTGTGTTAAAGCCTCTGCCTTCGGCTCAGGTCATGATCCCAGGGTCCTGGGATGGAGCCCCGCATTGGGCTCTCTGCTCAGCAGGGAGCCTGCTTCCTCCTCTCTCTCTGCCTGCCTCTCTGCCTACCTGTGATCTCTGTCTGTCAAATAAATAAATAAAATCTTTAAAAAAATAAAAATTAATGCAAAATATATGAGATAATAGGTGCTCTTCCCTTCATAGTGAAATTCAAATAACCAAGTTTCAAATGGCTGGAATTTTGCTAAGTCTTTATACAATAGAATTATCATCCCAAATCTAATTCAGAGACTTTCATGACCACAAAATACTCTATCTTGATTATTCTAGTCTCCATTTGATTAACACAGAACAGGTAAACCAAGACACACCCAGTTAAGCAGAATGACTTGCCTGGTATCTTCAGTCAGATAGTTGTCATATTGGCCTGAAGCCTGGTTTTCCTGCCTCTTGGGCAGAGAATGTCAGCAGCTGCTTCTCAAACATGCTGTGCAGCAGTACTTTCCACCTTTTCTAGTAAAAATAATCAATTCAAATGATTTTTCTTAATGTCCTTGTCAATCTCTATTTCACCTCCATCTCACTACCTTTAGAATTAGTTGTTGTAACATATTTTGACTAAATATTTTTTTAATTTAAATTCAGTTAGCCAATTTATACTACATCATTAGTTTCAGATGTAGAGTTCAGTAATTCTTCAGTTGTATATAACACCCAGTGCTCATCACATCACGTGCCCTCCTTAATGCCCATCATCCAGTTACCCCTCTCCTAACCCACCCCCCAGCAACCCTCAGTTTGTTCCCTATAATTAAGAGTATCTCATGGCTTTTCTCCCTCTCTGTTGACTATATATTTCTATACATGTTCTTACATGAATTTGTAGCTTAATCACAACATGCTTATTAAAAAGAGCCATGTATGTGAGTATGAGACATAATATCCATGTATGTGTGTTTTTTTGCATTTTGCTCCCTCAACCCCATAAAACAACTTCATATGATCTGGATTTGGAAATCCTATATACAGTTCTTCATTTTGTTGTTGTTTGTTTTTCATGTCACTCTTCTCAAAAGAACTGTGAGTTTCTTGAAGGCAGGTAGGGCAGTTTAGTGGAAAAAATATGAAGACCAATGTTGTTGCTGCTGCTTTCCCCTTTCTTTCTCGTTAGCTTTCAGGAAACCCCCCACACGTGAGGGCCCCCCACTACGATGTTCTCTCTGGGCCTTATCCAAGTATGAATCCCTTTTTCATCACTTTGTCTGCTATTATTACTAAAGAGGTTGTGGGAAAAAAATAATCTTAACCACTGTGAAGTTAGAAGTGATGTTTTAAAATTTTACTGGTGGAGAGGTCATGATTTAGGCATATTTAGTTATAGTTCTCAGAAGTGTTTATATCTTAACCAGAGGCAATTCAATTCAATAACCCTTTCTTGAAACCGATTCCACTCCTGTATAGTACTTAGTTACAGCCTCCGCTGCCCAGGCCCAAGCCCTAGGTGATGCTCAGGAACACAGGCAAATAAATGAATTAAATGAACCCTGTGATTGGTATGGTGGTGGAAGCGGGTACATTATGAGGCAGTTAGCTGTGCAGAAGAAGGAATGATTAGGTATAGTTGATATAACAGGGAGGACTTAGAATTAACCACGTGAGTAAAATTTCAGACATCAGTGATGAACTAGGAGGGAAATTACTACCAAGAAGTTAATTTCTGTTTTCTTATCATGTCAAAACTTTTTGCAAACAAAGTAGCATCTTTCATGCCTCTTTTGCCTGCATAAGTTTTCCTTCTGCCTAAGGTGTACTGCTTGTCAGTGAGTCTCAGTCTTCCCCTTAAGTCTCTCCTTAAATACGGCCAGCCACCATCAAGGATTAGCAAAACCTCATCTCGTTCTGATTCAGGTCCCTTCCTTGCCCTTAGAAGAATTGATGGTCTCTCCCTTCAGGCTCCCTTCACACATCCCTTCTCAGAGAACTCTATGAGAGTCATCACCACCCAGTTAACCTTTATTTACATTTCTACGGTAGATCTTATACTTTACAAAACACTGTCACATATATCATCATCACATGTGATCCTAAGAGCAGCTCTTTAAAGTAAGAATTGTCTTTGTTTTATAGTGAATATATCTAAACCTCAGAGTAATTCTCCAAAATAGTACATTGCTTAATAGTAAACAGATGCCAAAATTCGATCTTCTAACTCTAGTGTTCTTTCCACAAGAGAACGTTGAGACCAAATTCTTTATAAAACATTGTATAGATTGAGAAAAATCATACTGGGTCTAAATCAAGAAAATAATAAGCTGTGTATTTTCAATTTCTTTGATTCCTTGCCTGTTCTTATATGTTTATGTTTTCCATAATCTTTATCACATCTTATTAATATCTGTCTCCAACACCACAGCTCTGTTTTGTTCTAGAAACAGTCTGTGAATTTAATTTCTGCATAGGAAAAAAAAACCTACCTGAATTTTATTTAAAATATATTTATAGAGGCTGTACTAGATCACTTGACTTGATTAACTTGACTTTATACTATTGAGATTATAATTGGACAGTTTCCTTCAAATAAAGTGATTTGAATATGTTTTCATTCATTATAGAGTTTTTTTTCTTTTGTCTCTACTTAAGGAATAATAAAATCATAGAATTTAAAGTAGATTAGAGTTTAGGTGGCCAACTAGCCTAAAAACCATTTAATCAAAAATGGAACCCAGAGAAATTTTGACACTAATTAATGGCAGAAACTTCTGTAGGTTGGCCAATACTTATGGGAAGGAATGTCACTATGTAGCCAACTTTCCATTTTCCACACAACTACGAATATCATGTGCTCATTATAATAATTCTTGCTAAAACAGCATGAAGAATTATTATTCAGGGCCTCTGGGTGGCTCAGTTGGTTAAGCATTTTGGTTCAGGGTTCTGAAATCAAGCCCAGCATTGGGCTGCCTGCTGGGCTGGGCGTGGAGTCTGCTTAAGATTCTCTCTCTCCCTCTCCCTCTGCTCCTCTCTCAAAAAAAAAAAAAAAAAAAAAAAGACATTAGGAGTGGGGCACCTGGCTGGTTCATTTGAGAAAACATGTGGCTTTTGATATTGGGGTCACAAACTAGAGCCTCATGTTGGTATAGAGATTACCAAATAAAATAAATAACCTTAAAAAATGAAATACTAGCAGTAGAAATAATAAAAAATCATAAAAAGCTTGGGGCTATAGGGAGATGATCCTCCACTGCATTTTTTTTAAAGTAATTTCTATACCTAGTGTGGACTCAAACATACAACCCCAAGATCAAGAGTCACATGTTCCACCAACTGAGCGAGCCAGTTACCCCACCCCATGGCCTTTCTACACATTTGTTGTGGACTATCTTTGCAAGGTTGTTCCCATAACAGAAAGCCTTGGAAGCTAGAAATTGCGTCTCCCTACAGGTAAAAGGACAGGTTTGCTGATCAGAATAAGAAAGATGAGCTCTTTCCTTCTTCTTCTCAGTGACATTCCAGGGTAATGAAGATAATTTATTTCTCTGGAGGGGTGTGAGGCTGATTTGCCAGTAACCCTTATATAAGATCAGGATACCCTCTTCTGACAGTTCCTTGGCAGTGATCTGGATCCAGGTGTGAGCAGTATTTATCTGGGCCCACTCCTTCATTGCCCCTTCTTCTCTTAGTATTATTAAATAAATTATATTATGTCAAATGTTTTCTTAAATTACTATGAACTCTTCAAAAGCAAACTTAATAGCTATGTATATTTCTTAATATGCACACACCATATTTTTGCTCATTTCTTTAGAGTTAGATACTTTTTTCCTGTTTTTTCTCAGTTACAAATTCTCTATTACTTTAATGAATATCTTTATTCTTAGCTTTTTCCTGTATGTAATCTGGTTTTTAGTAGGATAGATGTCCAGATGTGAGATTGTTGAGTCAGAGGCTAGAAATACTTTTTTGACATTCTTATTTCATATTACCAAAATGCTTTCCAAAAGTTAAACCAATTTATGTTCTCACTAGCCATGCCACGGTGTGTTTGCACAATCATTATTTTTCACTTCTTCCCCATCACTCTTTGTGTTTGCTGTTCCAAACTCTGCACACTTCCTCAAATTCCTCCAGCCTCTATATATGTTCTTGCCTCAACTCAGAATGCCATTAACATATAGAACCCCTACCCTGCACACCTCACCTTAATGTCATTTTCCTCAGAGAGTCCTTCCCTGACTTCCCAAACTACTGTACATTGCTGTTACCTCTGATGCTTACCTTCATTGTACTCATCCTCATGTAACTGTGTAATGATTTTATTCTTGTCTTGAATTTAAGTTCTAGGAAAGCAGGGACCTCATCTGCTATGTTCTTCACTGAACCTCTGGTGCTAGAACACAGTAAATACTACTGACACACAGTAAACACTTAGTAAATACTACCAGAGTGAATTCATCTTTTTTCTTTCTTTTATTTTTTTCATCTTTTTCAAAGTTCATAACAACAAATTAAGGTTGGTAGGGCAATTTTTCCTAATTTGACAAGGGAAGAGTCACAAGGGTAGTTAGAATTAATCTCCTCAAACTCCCCAAGTGAATTAATGGCAGTGATACAGTTAAAACCCAGCTTTTTTGGCCCTTGAAAGATACTTGTTTCCCCCTTAAATATAGTCAATACTTTGGGGAAATTTTGATTATTTTTATTATTAAAAAGAACATTCATGTAAATTGGTTTCTCAATTAGGGATAATTACAGCGATTCTCTGTCATTTTTCTCTGTCTGTAGAGATATTAATACTTCTGTATCATTTACTTCCTATTAAAGGATTCAGTTGAACCTAATCAGAAATGATTTGAGTTGTTTTTCTGGTCTTTAGGGAGCGATGCTGAATGTCACATTGTACAGAAAATGAAATACTTATTTTTGACTTTCAGACATGTCATGTGAGTCATGTGGATGAATTTTTTCATTAGCTCTTGCAATGATGCAATAGGTCTGTTGACTAAACTTAAGTTTTTCCCAAAAAATCAATAAAAAAATTGAAACATATCACAATAATTCCTATTTATTCAGGTTCTAAACAACTAGTAAATTATGGTAATGTATCTGTATCCTTTTATAAGGGGAGGCCAATGATAAATAAGCTCATATGTGAAATTTACTTTTTTTTTAATTTTTATTTATTTATTTGACAGAGAGAGATCACAAGTAGGCAGAGAGGCAGGCAGAGAGAGAGAGGAGGAAGCAGGCTCCCTGCTGAGCAGAGAGCCCGATGCGGGACTCGATCCCAGGACCCTGAGATCATGACCTGAGCTGAAGGCAGAGACTTTAACCCACTGAGCCACCCAGGCGCCCTGAAATTTACTTTTTAAAGCAATTGTCAGTATGTGCCACATTGTAGTAGAATGGTATAATGGAAATGAGCAGGTTCAAGATAATACTCAATGTGTATATTGTAGAACCACAACATATGAAACAATACTTACAGTAATGTCTATGAGGAGTAGCCATGCTATAGTTTCAGGGAGCCCTCTGATTTCTAGGGGATTTGGGGACTATCAAACCCCAGATTTCTGATCAGTTTCCCAAAGACCTGGGAGTCTTCCCCTGAGTCCAAGAAATGGAGCACCAGCTTGGTGGTGGACCCAGAAGAGGAAGACACAGTTGATCGTGACTTACAGATAGTTGAAGCAAAATTCCACTCATTAAAATTTAGACTCCAAAGTGGTTCTTTCTGACTTTCAAAATATTATTATCTTTCTTGGTCCTCATTCTGATTCTCTTAATCTTTCCTTCATAATTTTTTTTTTCTTGAGCTTACCTCTTAAATTTTGGTAATTATTATAATAGCTATCTTTAGCCTTTCCTTGTTAACTATGCCTGCACACCCTACATTCTCTTGACTTGCTTTGGATGATCTTCTCTACTCCTATAAGGGCCAACTGTCATATATTTGGAGATAGTAATAAAAACTGTGATCAGTAATACCTATAGTAGTCTTAACATCTGCAACTATTTTCATAGCCTGCCTATGCCTTGAACAGATAAGATGCCTCATAAATATCTGTTGAAAGACTGAATGGCCTCTCCCCTGAGTCCTACACCAATATTCCCAGCTTATCAGTAGACATCTCCACTGTGATATTCCACAGGTACTTCAAATAACACATTTCCATTTGTCTTTCTTCCCAAAACACCTACTCCACCATCATTTCCTCTTACTTTTAGTGGTTGCAAACTAGTACCATGCTGAACAAATATTTACTGAATAAATGCAATTTTTGTGGTTAAGTATTAGACTTCTTTTATTATCTCTGTATGATCATTTATTCAGATATCCTCTTAATTTTCATACAAGTAAGGCAGTGGGTTTGATGGATAGAAATGGGTATTGGAATTCAGACATACTTTGGGAATCAGCCAGACTTCTCTAGTTCAGCCACTTATTAACTTGCATGGCATGTAGTAAGATACCTAATACTTACTAGGAGTGTTCTAAACACTCTTTCATTTCTAAATGCAGTGAATAATACCTGTGTTATAGTGCAGCTATGGGGATTAAACAGTGTGCAAGTGTACATAATGTGTATACATAGTGGACATCCAATAAATGGTCATTGTTATCATAAAAAGGAATTAAACCTGGACATTTTTGCTTCTATCCATGCTGTCACTTTTAATTCTGTTTCTCTGTTCCTCTTAGTTTACTACTAATAACTCTTATCAATATTCTGTACCCTACGTGGGTTAGAAGGCCCATTAAAATCATAAGAGCCGACACCTGGGTGGCTCAGTTGGTTGGGCGACTGCCTTTGGCTCAGGTCATGATCCTGGAGTCCCAGGATCGAGCCCCGCATTGGGCTCCCAGCTCCATGGGGAGTCTGCTTCTCTCTCTGACCTTCTCCTCACTCATACTCTCTCTCACTGTCTCTCTCAAATAAATAAATAAAATATTTTTTAAAAAATCATAAGAGCCAATTAGAAAAAACTAAATTAAAAACCCAAAGCATCAAATAGCAGTGTGGATTTTCACCCCACACATTCTCTCCCTCTTTGCTCAAAGTTAACTAAGTCTTAGAGCAAAACAACACCCAGGAATGGCAAGCTAGCAAGTTTTAGAAGGTACTTTTGAGTCTGCAGGTTTAGGTAGAATTTCCAGAGGCAAGAGTTACTGTGGAACATCTATGAACAGGCAAAAAGCATAGGTTTCAAAGAAGATATAAGATACTTACATGGAAATGTACCAGATAACAAAACAAATAAAATATTAATAATTAGATAACTCAGAACTGTATTATAATGAAGTTACATTGAGATATTTCAGTCACTCTTCATAATTGAAAGATACGAGAGACAATAAATAACAATCATAACCACAGAAAGACTTAATTACTTTGTGTATCAGTTGGCTTGAGTAAAGAAAATGTAATTTTTATATTTATTTTATAAATCTCAGCCGTAAATTTTGCCACAAAGAAACTAAAGAAATTTTAAATGCTGCTATTTTACAGAACATAATCTGATAAAAGAAGAAAACAAGTTAAATTTGAACTTAACTACTCAAAATTAAGAGACTCCTAAATAACTTATAGAGGAAACTAAGTCTAAATTACAAGCTTTTAAATTACAAAAGGAAGGGAAAAAAAGGACTTCCTACTTTTACTTGTGGGATACTTGGAAAAAAGGTGTGAGCCTAATATACCTTAATTATTAAAGGAAAAGAGTGAAAATAGCTGCTAAGTACTCATACTAATAAATTAAGGAAAGAAAGACAAAATGAACCAAATGAAGTTGGGAGGAAAAATTCTTACAAATATGAAATTAATTCATTAAACATTGTGAAAATTAATCATGGGAAACCACACTAAAATGGAGTCAGGAGGTTTTCACTATAGTTTGTCCCTGATGGCAATTTTCTGCTCTTCCCCCAAAACAACCATTTTTGCCAATAAAATAACTGGCAGTTTTACTTGTAATATTAATATTACTTGGTGACCAGAAGTGGGATCCGTAGAAGACCTCTGACAACTACAAGGCTGGAGAACAAACAGGTGATGATGCCTATTGGGCTTACTGCTCTCTCACTGACCTTGGAGTTGAGGATAAGTTTTCTCCTGGGCTTTGAGCTCCATGCTTTGTGTTTGAGCTTGGCAGGCTTTGTTGGGGATCTCTTTCAAGGTCTTGGTTTTTGTTTTTGTTTTTAATCTCAGAGTCATTGTTTGGCCCAACTTCTTTTCAGAATGGGACTGTTCCTGATGGACCTATGCCAGCCTTTGGTCCACTTTCTTCAGAACTGGGCTATTCCTACTGGCCCTGTTTCAGCACTTGATCTGATTTCTTCTGGAAACAGGCTGTTTCTGTTGAAACTGGTATTTGGAAATTTTTGTCTTTTCTCCAGAAAAACCTCTTAAAAAATGGCATCTCGGTCACCAAGTGCTTTGAGGGTGCCTCCCCAGCAACTCAGACTTGGGCAGGTTTTATGTTTAAAAAACTATGGTCCCATTAGGGAAGGTATGTGCTATGGTGAGTGCTGCGAAGTGTAAATCTGGCGATTCACAGACCTGTACCCCTGGGGCTAATAATACATTATATGTTAATAAAAAACAAAACAAAAAAATCCCCCCCCAAAAAATCTTTTTGCACAAACAAAAGCAAAAACAAAAACTATGGTCCCTGCTCATGTGAATTTCTCACTAAGTGGACCAAAACTTAGCCGAAAACAATTTAGAACTTCAGTGGCCATTATGAGGAACTTTAGATTTCCCCAAACTTATTCTACTCAAAATTAAATTAGAAAGCTGTGGTTGGGGGAAGGGTGGGGGGAGCAACTGAATGGGATGCCTATTTTTAAATGGTACCTTGAAACTTACAGATGTTTTCAGGATTCTGTTTGTGTCTTTGCAAAATACCATTTCTGTATTAACTGAGGCAAACCATTGCAATAAGTCAAAATGATTTCTGGGGCCTCTTTCGTCCCCCTCCATCTTCTCTGTCTGTAGACACATGGTGGCCATCTTGTGCTCAGGCTCCACGTCCAGCACTATTTTCCTCTATTCTCTCTGCTGAACTCTTTTCTTCTGCATTTCTCCCACTCACTCCTCTTCTGAACCTACTGAAACTTGCCTTTTTAAAAAGTTCTTAACTTAAAAGATCTAAATAAACCTCATATATTTTATGTTCCCTGGACTAAGGCTAGATTGTAATTCATAGTTAAGGAGTTTCGTCAAGTAACTGAGAACACCCATAAGTTTGCTGAAGAATTTAGTTAGCATAGTTATTGAAATTTATCTGCCTTATTTCTCAGGTTTATATCAATTAGTCTGCATACCAGTTGGTGAGGATCAGACCAAACATTCTATGAAACTACCCAGAAGGGAACATCTTGAAGGGGAATTAGAGAAACAGACTCCTAACTTTTGGGTAACAAGCTAGAAAACTCACTGGGAATCTCTGCTGAGCTGTTATAATAGCTTTTCCTAAGCCTGTTGATAGGAACAAAATTCAGGCTTACACACAGAAGCCTTGTGAACTTCTCTTTTCATGACGATTACAATCAACTCCAAACTGTCTTTTAAGAATATTCTGGTCTTCATTTGGATGTTGTCTCTACCTGCTAGCATATAATTCTATTTATTAATGAGCTGAACTAGGATCTTTTCTCTTAGTCAAAAGGACCAGGATGGAATGGGAAATTGTCCACTCCAGATATAGTTAATATGGCAAACCAGCTTACTTAATCCTAGATGAGCTTCCTAAAAGAAGACAGACCGCTGGGTGCCTGGGTGGCTCAGTGGGTTAGGCCGCTGCCTTGGGCTCGGGTCATGATCTCAGGGTCCTGGGATCGAGTCCCGCATCAGGCTCTCTGTTCAGCAGGGAGCCTGCTTCCCTCTCTCTGCCTGCCTCTCTGTCTACTTGTGATCTCTCTCTGGCAAATAAATAAATAGATAAATCTTTAAAAAAAGAAAGAAAGAAAGACTGCTAAAATCCTTTTTTCAACTTTGGCAAATGGATGCCCTCAATAAACCCCCAAACCTTCTAGTTTCTGCTATTATTCCAAGGAGACAGGGCATTGGAAAGAGGATTGTTATAAGTGCTCCAGGAACCTTCCAACCAACCTTTCTAGTGTCCTCCTAATTCCCAGTGGTGGAGCTTTGAGGAACGTCTCTCAGGAACTCCACTAGGAACTGAGGATCTTTTCCCAGTTCTCTCTCTTAATCAACTTGGAGAAACCACTCCTCAGACTGAGAATGAATCTCTGTATTGACAATGGAGATACACTCATAGTGCTTAATCCCACAGGTATAACGCAGCACCTGCATCAGAGCAGTAAAATAGTTCAAATTGTGGGAGTCGAATCAACTGCAAAAGTTCCCTGTCTCTGAACCTAATCCCTTTGTCTAGGTCTTTCAAGAGAGACTCACCCTTTTTCTCCTTAGTTCCTCCACCTCTATAAATTTATCAGTCTGAGATTTCTTAAAAAGTATCATGTCAGAATTTCTCCTGAAAGAGGAAAATGATTTTATAATTTAAAAGTAGTGATCAGGGGCTCCTGGGTGGCTCAGTGGGCTAAAAGTAGTAATCAAAATAGCCTACCAGGGGAATTTGACATCTTTCTATGCTCTGTCTGTAATGACACGATAGTTGAGTCTGGGGCAATAATCATTTGTTCCTGTTGAATCAGCCACCATCCTCTTTTAAGAGCAGAATCTTCAATTGATGTTGACAGAATCCACAGTGCATCTCCCATCAATATTCAAACAGATCCCCCAAAATCTGTTTCCATAATTAATCAATACCTTATAAATAAAGAATTCCTTCAGGGCATTAAGCCCATAATAGAAGATTACAAGACCCAGGGCCTCAATATCCCCTGCACTAGCCCCTCTAATACCCCAATTTTACACACGAGAAATGTGTGACTGGGGATGAAGGTTTGTGCGGGACCTCTGAGAAATACATAATACTGTTATCCCTAGGGACCCTATCATTCCTAACCCCCACATGCTACTAACATCCATTCCCGTGAAAGCAAATTTGTCTCTGTAATTGATCTAGGCGGTGCGGTTTTAGTATTCTGTAGAGAAGGATAGCCACTATCTTTTTGCTTTCACTTGGGAAGAACAGAAATATAGCTGGACAATAAGTAATGCCCTAGGGTTACAAAGAGAGTCCTTCTTTCTTTTCACAAACCTTAAAAGCTGATTTGGATGATACAAAGTTTTCTGTAGGCTCTACCTTGATTTAATACATAGACGATTTGCTTCCCTTACCCCCTTTTTCAAACTTCTTCAAGGAAGACAGCATGTACCTTTTGGCCTTAAAGAGACATAAACTCTCCAAAGACAAATTACAGTTTGCTGAAACTCAGATTAAGACATCTAATCTCAAAACAGGGACTACATTTGGAGTCATACAAAACCCCTTATGGCTGTTTAATACTGACAGATCACCTTTTGACTCTGTGACAATTACAGAGAAACACCTCTAATAATGCAGATCTTTTTTTTTTTTTTAATTTCATTTATTTATTTGAGAGAGAGCATGAGAGGGGGAATGGTCAGAGGGAGAAGCAGACTCCCTGCTGAGCAAAGAGCCCTAGGTGGGACTGGACCCGGGATTCCAGGATCATGACCTGAGCCGAAGGCCATCACTTAACCAACTGAGCTACCCAGGCACCCATTAATGCAGAGTTTTCATGCTTTACTGATGCTTCTTACTTAAAGGACAAACATGGTAAATATTATATTGGATATGCTATTTTCAGTCTTCTGAAGTCATTGAGACAGCTCCTTTACCTTTGGTACTTCAGCCCAAAATGCTGAATTATACATCAAAGTGTAAAATAGCAAACATTTATGCTGATAATTAGTATACATTTGGGGTAGCTCCTGACATTGGAGTATTAGAGAAACTGCGAGATGTGTTTACCTCCAAGGAGGATAGAAATCAAAATGGCTCCTTTATCCAAAATACATTAGAAGCCATTTTCCTGTTGGCTTCTCTGGTTATTAAGGTTTCCAGGCAGTCCCTGGAGACCTAATCCACCTCACTGATATTTCCACCAAAAATGCTTGCTGTCAAGGAAACTAATAGCCAAACTTCTGTCATGGCCCAAAGAGATCATCTCCCAAATGAGAATTTGGTAAAATTGACAAAAGACATTGAAAAAGAGGCCCCAGGGTGGGAGAAACAATATTGGCAATCTAGTAACTGTTGCCTCAATAAAAAGAGAACTTGGGTTTGGGCCAAATAACAGTCCAGACCTCTTAGAAATCCTAAAATTCCCACTACTTACCACTGTACATACATTAAACCATTTTTCTACTGAAAAATGATCATGCTTATGAACCAGTATTGGTGGAGAAATTTGAGAAGGCCACAGAAAGTGCCTATCTTGCTTGTCCCACTTAATCAGGATATAATCCGGGAACCACTTGTGAACATTTAAAATTAAACAATGGATCATTTTAGGTTTTGTAAATGTATTTCATATACCTTTCCCAATATCATGGATTGGTTCCAAACAGTTCTTATCAGATAACAATACTATTTTATTTTGCTTTGTATTTTATATTTTATTTATTTATTTAGATAGTGAGCATCAGGAAGGGCAGAGGGTGAGAGAGAGAGAATTTCAAGCAAACTCTCATAGAGCCTGACACAGGGCTTAATCTCACAATACTGAGATAATGACCTGAACCGAAATCAAGAGTCTGATGCTTAACTGAGCCACCCAGACACCTCTGAGATGGCAAAGTTGTTTTAAAAAGATTCTTTGAAGTTTTGCTGTTTTGCAGCAAGCTTCATCAGCTACTGCTTCATGGTTTTTTTTTTTTAATTTTTTATTTTTTATAAACATATATTTTTATCCCCAGGGTACAGGTCTGTGAATCACCAGGTTTACACACTTCACAGCACTCACCAAAGCACATACCCTCCCCACTGTCCATAATCCCACCCCCTTCTCCCAAACCCCCTCCCCCCAGCAACCCTCAGTTTGTTTTGTGAGATTAAGAGTCACTTATGGTTTGTCTCCCTCCCAATCCCATCTTGTTTCATTGATTCTTCTCCTACCCACTTAAGCCCCCATGTTGCATCACCACTTCCTCATATCAGGGAGATCATATGATAGTTGTCTTTATCTGCTTGACTTATTTCACTAAGCATGATACGCTCTAGTTCCATCCATGTTGTCACAAATGGCAAGATTTCATTTCTTTTGATGGCTGCATAGTATTCCATTGTGTATATATACCACATCTTCTTGATCCATTCATCTGTTGATGGACATCTAGGTTCTTTCCATAGTTTGGCTATTGTGGACATTGCTGCTATAAACATTCGGGTGCACGTGCCCCTTTGGATCACTACGTTTGTATCTTTAGGGTAAATACCCAATAGTGCAATTGCTGGGTCATAGGGCAGTTCTATTTTCAACATTTTGAGGAACCTCCATGCTGTTTTCCAGAGTGGCTGCACCAGCTTGCATTCCCACCAACAGTGGAGGAGGGTTCCCCTTTCTCCGCATCCTCGCCAGCATCTGTCATTTCCTGACTTGTTGATTTTAGCCATTCTGACTGGTGTGAGGTGATATCGCATTGTGGTTTTGATTTGTATTTCCCTGATGCCGAGTGATATGGAGCACTTTTTCATGTATCTGTTGGCCATCTGGATGTCTTCTTTGCAGAAATGTCTGTTCATGTCCTCTGCCCATTTCTTGATTGGATTATTTGTTCTTTGGGTGTTGAGTTTGCTAAGTTCTTTATAGATTCTGGACACTAGTCCTTTATCTGATATGTCGTTTGCAAATATCTTCTCCCATTCTGTCAGTTGTCTTTTGAATTTGTTAACTGTTTTCTTTGCTGTGCAAAAGCTTTTGATCTTGATGAAATCCCAATAGTTCATTTTTGCCCTTGCTTCCCTTGCCTTTGGCGTTGTTCCTAGGAAGATGTTGCTGTGGCTGAGGTCGAAGAGGTTGCTGCCTGTGTTCTCCTCAAGGATTTTGATGGATTCCTTTCTCACATTGAGGTCCTTCATCCATTTTGAGTATATTTTTGTGTGTGGTGTAAGGAAATGGTCCAATTTCATTTTTCTGCATGTGGCTGTCCAATTTTCCCAGCACCATTTATTGAAGAGGCTGTCTTCTTTCCATTGGACATTCTTATCTGCTTTGTCGAAGATGAGTTGACTGTAGAGTTGAGGGTCTATTTCTGGGCTTTCTATTCTGTTCCATTGATCTATGTGTCTGTTTTTGTGCCAGTACCATGCTGTCTTGATGATGACAGCTTTGTAATAGAGCTTGAAGTCCGGAATTGTGATGCCACCAACGTTGACTTTCTTTTTCAATATCCCTTTGGCTATTCGAGGTCTTTTCTGGTTCCATATAAATTTTAGAATTATTTGTTCCATTTCTTTGAAAAAGATGGATGGTACTTTGATAGGAATTGCATTAAATGTGTAGATTGCTTTAGGTAGCATAGACATTTTCACAATATTTATTCTTCCAATACAGGAGCATGGAACATTTTTCCATTTCTTTGTGTCTTCCTCAATTTCTTTCATGAGTACTTTATAGTTTTCTGAGTATAGATTCTGTGCCTCTTTGGTTAGGTTTATTCCTAGGTATCTTATGGTTTGGGGTGCAATTGTAAATGGGATTGACTCCTTAATTTCTCTTTCTTCTGTCTTGCTGTTGGTGTAGAGAAATGCAACTGATTTCTGTGCATTGATTTTATATCCTGACACTTTACTGAATTCCTGTACAAGATCTAGCAGTTTTGGAGTGCAGTCTTTTGGGTTTTCCACATATAGTATCATATCATCTGCAAAGAGTGATAATGTGACTTCTTCTTTGCCGATTTGGATGCCTTTAATTTCCTTTTGTTGTCTGATTGCTGAGGCTAGGACCTCTAGTACTATGTTGAATAGCAGTGGTGATAATGGACATCCCTGCCATGTTCCTGACCTTAGCAGAAAAGCTTTCAGTTTTTCTCCATTGAGAATGAGATTTGCGGTGGGTTTTTCATAGATGGGTTTGATGATATTGAGGTATGTGCCCTCTATCCCTGCACTTTGAAGAGTTTTGATCAGGAAGGGATGCTGTACTTTGTCAAATGCTTTTTCAGCATCTATTGAGAGTATCATATGGTTCTTGTTCTTTCTTTTATTGATGTGTTGTATCACATTGACTGATTTGCGGATGTTGAACCAACCTTGCAGCACTGGAATAAATCCCACTTGGTCGTGGTGAATAATCCTTTTAATGTACTGTTGAATCCTATTGGCTAGTATTTTGGTGAGTATTTTCGTATCTGTGTTCATCGAGGATATTGGTCTATAGCTCTCTTTTTTGATGTGATCCTTGTCTGGTTTTGGGATCAAGGTGATGCTGGCCTCATAAAATGAGTTTGGAAGTTTTCCTTCTATTTCTATTTTTTGGAACAGTTTCAGGAGAATAGGAATTAGTTCTTCTTTAAATGTTTGGTAGAATTCCCCTGGGAAGCCGTCTGCCCTGGGCTTTTGTTTGTTTGGAAGTTTTTAATGACTGTTTCAATCTCCTTACTGGTTATGGGTCTGTTCAGGCTTTCTACTTCTTCCTGGTTCAGTTGTGGTAGTTTATATGTTTCTAGGAATGCATCCATTTCTTCCAGATTGTCAAATTTGTTGGCGTCGAGTTGCTCATAGTATGTTCTTATAATAGTTTGTATTTCTTTGGTGTTAGTTGTGATCTCTCCTCTTTCATTCATGATTTTATTTATTTGGGTCCTTTCTCTTTTCTTTTTGATAAGTCGGGCCAGGGGTTTATCAATTTTATTAATTCTTTCAAGAACCAGCTCCTAGTTTCGTTGATTTGCTCTATTGTCTTTTTGGTTTCTATTTCATTGATTTCTGCTCTGATCTTTATGATTTCTCTTCTCCTTCTTGGCTTAGGGTTTCTTTCTTGTTCTTTCTCCAGCTCCTTTAGGTGTAGGGTTAGGTTGTGTACCTGAGACCTTTCTTGTTTCTTGAGAAAGGCTTGTACCGCTATATATTTTCCTCTCAGGACTGCCTTTGTTGTGTCCCACAGATTTTGAACCGTTGTATTTTCATTGTCATTTGTTTCCATGATTTTTTTCAATTCTTCTTTAATTTCCCAGTTGACCCATTCATTCTTTAGAAGGATGCTGTTTAGTCTCCATTTATTTGGGTTCTTTTCAAACTTCCTTTTGTGGTTGAGTTCTAGCTTTAGAGCATTGTGGTCTGAAAATATGCAGGGAATGATCCCAATCTTTTGATACCAATTGAGTCCTGATTTAGGACCGAGGATGTGATCTATTCTGGAGAATGTTCCATGTGCACTAGAGAAGAATGTGTATTCTGTTGCTTTGGGATGAAATGTTCTGAATATATCTGTGATGTCCATCTGGTCCAGTGTGTCGTTTAAGGCCTTTATTTCCTTGCTGATCTTTTGCTTGGATGATCTGTCCATTTCAGTGAGGGGAGTGTTAAAGTCCCCTACTATTATTGTATTATTATTGATGTGTTTCTTTGATTTTGTTAGTTATTGGTTTATATAGTTGGCTGCTCCCAGGTTGGGGGCATAGATATTTAAAATTGTTAAATCTTCTTGTTGGACAGACCCTTTGAGTATGATATAGTGTCCTTCCTCATCTCTTATTATAGTCTTTGGCTTAAAATCTAATTGATCTGATATAAGGATTGCCACTCTTGCTTTCTTCTGATGTCCATTAGCATGGTAAATTCTTTTCCATCGCCTCACTTTAAATCTGGAGGTGTCTTCGGGTTTAAAATGAGTTTCTTGTAGGCAACATATAGATGGGTTTTGTTTTTTTACCATAAGGCGAGAAAAAAAAACAAAAAATGAAAAAAAAAATCAGATTAACTGCAAGACTAAAAAAAATCACAGGGAAAAATCCATGAATCCCGTGCTTTGCTTTCTCCTCCTCTATAATTCTGCTGCTCTCCTTGGTATTGAAACCGCACTCCTTGGTAGGTGAACTTGGTCTCGTCTGGATTTCTTGTTGATCTTCTGGGGCAGGGGCCTGTTGTAGTGATTCTCAAGTGTCTTTGCCCCAGGTGGAATTGCACCGCCCTTAACAGGGGCGGGGGGTGAGTAATCCGCTCGGGTTTGCTTTCAGGAGCTTTTGTTCCCTGAGTGCTTTCCGTAGAGTTCCGGAGGACGGGAATATAAATGGCGGCCTCCTGGTCTCCGGCCCGGAGGAGCCGAGAGCCCAGGGCCCCACTCCTCAGTGCGCCCTCAGAGAACAGCGCCCAGTTACTCCTGTCTGCCTGACCTCCGGCCGTGCTCCGAGCTCACCGAGCCTGCGACCGGTTCAAGGTAACCCCGAGCTGTGAGCTTACTGTCGGCTCTGTCTCTGTAGCCAGCTTTCCCGTTCCAATACCTTCACGCTCTGCGACACTCAGACACCCCTGATCCTTCTGTGACCCTGCAGGACCTGAGGCCACGCTGACCCCGCGTGGGCTTCGCCCCAGTTTAGCCTCTGGAGCAATGTCCCTCAGCGGAACAGACTTTTAAAAGTCCTGATTTTGTGCGCCGTTGCTCTGCCGCTTGCCGGGAGCCGGCCCCTCCCCCCGGGGTCTATCTTCTCGTCGCTTTGGATTCACTTCTCCGCCAGTCCTACCTTTCAGAAAGTGGTTGTTTTTCTGTTTCCAGAATTGCTGTTCTTCTTCTCTTCGATCTGCCGATGGATTTTCAGGTGTTTGCAATCTTTAGATAAGCTATCTAGCTGATCTCCGGCCAGCTGAAGTAGTCTCAGCCTGCTACTTCTCCGCCATCTTGACTCCTCGATCCTGCTTCATGTTTATACCTGTGCTGTACCTTCCCAAATGCAGTCCGTTAATTCTTTCTGTGTGCTCTTGCTGTATCCACTCATCTGCTTTCATGGTTGCTTTAAGCAGAGACTTCTAGACACAGAGACCCCAGGTTTGCCTTCATAAGGAGATCCTTTCTCCCCTAAGTTGGAATAAGTGCCAATAAATATATGAGCTGGCTACTTTTAGACCTAGAGTCTGGTTGAGAACTATCATACAATTTGGAATTGTTATGTTACTTTATCTGTTTTGTATAATGATTTTAAGTTTTGTATTTTGTTGACTGTTGAACTTAAAAAAAAAAAAAAAGTACCCAATGAGGTGAGGTTGGCTCAAGGCTTCAAGATGATCTCCAACACTTACAACTTTGAGAAGATGTAGACTTTAGACTAGAATACCTCAGAGTTTCTCCCTTGTAACCTTTCTGGTTACTCAAATATGATCTTAACTGGCTTCTAATTACTAAATACTTCTTTCTAACAGAGGATATGAGAACCAGAAAAGGTCCTTCATTGAACTGAGGGGCAAAATCACTAAATATAAAGAATCCAACTATTAATCAGCAATACTTTTAAAAGAAAGATCTTGATCAAAATAGGGAAATGTGAAAATTAATTAAGGGAAACCTCATCAAAATGGAGCAGGGTGGTTTGGCAGGGGAGCTCTTATGCCCTACCACTCTTCATCAATGGCAAATCCAACAGGAAGACAGGGACCTTGCTCATGGGTACTACTTTACTATCCCAGCAGGAAGAAGAAAGTCTTACTTCTTCTCTAGGCAACAGCTCAGCCAATAAAAGAAGGCCACAGTTTAGCCAAAGAGAAGCCACTATACTTTTATCCCAGTGGACCTTTTATTTATAACAACTTTCCCAACTTTCTGCTTTTCTCTATAAAAGAGCATATCTCTTCTCTGTTCTGCAGACTTGCCTGTGGTTTTTGCCATAGCTTGCTGGTCTTAGATCTTAGTTCTCTGTTATTCCCAAAATAAACACTTATTTTGCTGGTAAAATAAGAGTTTATTTTGATGTTTAACTAAAGCAAACAAAAATCTTGCCTGGAACAATCTTTTCCTTTTGCTAATAATTTTCTTGCCCCATCCTCCTTTATAAAAACCTCCTTTTTTGTACAACTTCTCAGAGCTTCCTTCTACTGGCTAGATGTGATGCTACCCAATTTGTATACCATTTAATAAAGCCAAGTAGATCCTCAAGTTGAAAAAGAAAGAAAAAGGAAACACAAAGAATATTGTGGTAGATGAATAAATACAAAGTTAATTCTTTTGAAATAATACTCAAGGTTTCCTGGGTAGCTCGGTTAAGCATCTGACTCTTGATTTAGGCTCAGGTCATGATCTCGGGGTCATGAAATAAAGCCCCAAGTTGGGCTCTGTGATGGGCATGGAGCCTACTTAAGATTCTCTCTCTCCCTCTCCTTCTGCACCCCACCCCACTCTCTCTTTCTCTAAATAAAAAATTTTTAAATGAGATAAAATAATACTCAAAGAGAAAGAGAGAAATCAGGAAACAGACTCAACTAAAGAGAACATACTGATGGTTACCAGAAGGGGGTTGGATAGTAGAAATAGGTATTGGTGATTAACAAGTGCACTTGTTCTCATGAGCACAGGGTGATGTATGGAATTGTTGAATCATGATATTGAGCACCTGAAACTAATATAACACTATATGTTAACTAACTGGAATTAAAATAAAAACCTAAAAAATAAAATAATATCCATTGAATGTTCCATTAAGAAAACAAACAAACAAGTAAACCAAAGGTGATGGGTTGCAAAACATACAATTTTGAAGGTGGCAAAAAATGTTAAAACAAATAAAGTGCTCTTAAAATTCATTATGGAGGAGGGAAAATGCCCGAGAAAGCTGAAAATATGAAAACGAAGAATAAGGATCAAACTTGTTTTAAAGTCAATCGGTAAGACAAAATGAAACAAAGCATTCTATTGTTTATGGGAATTGACCATACTAAAATTCCGTGTTTAAATTTAGAGGGAATAAGATTTAATAAAGCGTTGGTACCGTTGCCTGAATGAAAAGACAACTGAACTCCTATATCACACAATATACAAAAACACACCTTAGGTGTGTTTCAGAAATACACAGTTAAAATTAAATAATAATTACTTTAAGTACTTAAACCAATTTAAAACAGCTTAAAATATTTACATTTAAAACAATTTAAAAGATTTATAACTCTGGGGGGAGAGGAGGTTTGCAAGGAGCAGGCCAGGCCCCGGAGGGGGGATGATTCTCTGACGTTGCTGGTGTCACTGAATGAACTTGAGTTTGCTCCTTGGTGAGTCACAGAAACTATGGTAGGTGGGACTGTCACACAAAGCAAAGGTTATCTGTAGCAGGTAAGGAGATCACAAGGAATAACTTCAAAAGCCAAGATTCCCTGTGAATGGGTTCCTTTTATTTAGGAGTAGGATGGATATTTAGAACAGGAAGCCTGGTCATCACATACAGAGGCAGACATCAGTGGTGCAAGCATCTTAAGGAAACATGCCTGTACCTGAATTGTATATTATGTAAATGAGGCTTGTGCTCCTCCTGGGTAGAGATTTTAGGATTATAATGAGATAAAGGTAAGTGCTGGGCACTCCATGAGTCACTCCAGGGACCTGCAGAGCACGTGTGAGTTGGGGGTTGAGCACAAACTGCCCCGGGTGATCGGGGCCTCCAGAGCTCTTCCTCAGAGTAGTCATGATTGCTTGCGGGGTGGTCCTGCTGGTTTCCATCAGGGGATGGCTCACAGGTCTTTTGCTTGAGTTAAGAAATAAGCTACAAAGAAGAGATTAAGGGAAAATGTGACAGGATCAGTGGGTACAAACAGACGGGCAGTAAAGGTCAGGTCTTGGAGTCTAACTGGCGACACTGGGAGAAGTCCTATATGCTAGGGCTCTCCTGGATACTCAGTGCTGCAGTATCTATTTGACCCAGCAATGAGTTGCTGTCACTTTTGTACAGAAATAAAAGCAGCTAAAGAAAAAAAAAGAAAGAAAAGGAAAAGAAGGAAAGAACGAAGAAAGTAAGGCAGCTATAGGAAGGATTTATGTTCAAAAATTCTTACTGCAGCATATTTTGCAATGGTAAAAAGGTAATAATGCTAAAATACCTAGAAAAAACCCAACAGCCCATTAAATAACAGTTACATTGGTTTGTTATATGCCTTAGGTACCATGCCTCCATTTTTCTTAAACAAACTCAATTTCTTGAAGTGGAGAGATTTCTGTAGTTCAGTTTTAGGAATGAAAAACATTTTTTGAGAGCAGGCATGCACACGTGCAAGCAGGTAGGGGACGGGGAGGAGAGAGACTCTTAAGCAGTCTCCATACCCAGACCAGAGACCAACTCAGGCCTCAAGAATAAAAGATTTTTATTAAAAAATGAAATCGGATGGAGGAGAAATATATCCAGTCTGCTTCTGTGTCATAAAAATAAACTGCAAAATCCATACTCACCTAGCACTTCTATAGTGCTTATTCTGTGACAGCATTATTAAAAGCATTTCACATTTTCACTCATTCAAAACTTCACTACAACCGTGTGATGTAGATACTACTATGATCTCAATTTTATTAAGGTAAAAACTGAGTCAGAAAAGGTAGCTTCCCGAAAGTCACACAAGATAGTAAAAGGTGGTGCCAGGATTCAAACCATGGCATTCAGGATCTAGAATCTGTGGCTTTATAATCATGGGCTCTGCTTCTTATGCAGGTTTGTAAATGGCTGGTAAGTTTAGTAAAAGATCTGGGAGCAGGCTCACCAGGAAGTAAACACAGATTACCTTGCCCGGCAGGGTGAGGACAAGAAGGAAAAGGAAAAGGGGTAGAAGTGGGGAAGAAACTTTGTAGCACAATAGCAAAATGTACTTGGTGTAATTTTAAACAAAATTTATTGAATTTTCTATTTCATTACATAATATGATAAATATGGTTAAATATAAGAAACAAAAATCAGCAGTAGCAACTGAAGGAGAACAAATTATACCTCCCCAAAAATATGCCTCTTTGGCCTATCGATTATTTCAAGCTGGCCATTTTTAAGAAACAGCAGATAAAGGTAAAGTTCTGAAAACCCAGTGGAAGTTAGAAGAGAAGTTAACAAGGGAAATCTCCATTTGCACCAGGAAGATGGGGATGACTCTAAATCTCTAGAAACTGTTATAAATGGAGATGGCAGGGACTTAAATCTCCATTACAATCTTACTCGTGTTTACTGTGCTTTTCCTGGTAACCTCCTATCACTGACTTCCCATCGTGAATATCTTTTGTCTTTAGCTGAAGATGGTATTTAAGGTGATGGCTTTGGCCATTTTGGAGAGGTACTCAGTTTTCCTGGTGTTATCAGACTCAAACTTGTCTATGCATCCAATGGGCAGTAAGCTGATGTCTGAAACACCTGTTTCAAAGCAAAGAAAGCTTTATTATCAGAAGGACAGCCCAATGAGAAGGCAGGGGCTTCTTGTCCTGTTGAGGACAGGTCTTGTCCTGTTGAGCCTAGGGACAGCTTATAAATTTGCAAAGGAAGTGAATACAGGAGAAGAGGGTGAAGGGCTTCTTGAAAACTTTAGGAGAATGGGGGGCTTGAAACAATCTGGAGGTATGCATTCTTTCGGACAGTGAGGTGCCTTTTGGGAACTGGTACATCAGGTATGTCCATTAATTTCCAAAAGAAATGTTACTGCCGGGTTCCTATTAAGTTTCTACAATCAGTGGGTAAACACGGGGTAGGAGTGAATAAGGCAAATTTAACGATAAGAGGTGTGTAAAGTATAATTAAGTAGGGAACCAAACAAATGTGGAGCTAAGTTAATAATGCAACTAATAGAACTATAATTCTGCTTATGCATTCATTACAGGCCCAGGAATCAGGTGTCCAGTCTCATGGGGTCTCTCCTATGTGAACAGTAGGCACACATGTTAGGAAACTTTTGTTTCTCTTTCTCCTGTCAATCTGTGTTATATCAATTTAATTATTAAACTATCCAAAGAACCTAGAAAGGAAGGACAGAGAAGTTTTCTGCCCCTACAGAACAAATAGAAATGATGATAAATTTGAGGTCATTTTTCCTCAGAGTTAGTTGTTACCTTAATTGTACCCACACTAAAGTTATTTATATATTTAATTATATATATATATATATATATATATATATATATATTTATTTAAATTCTAAGGGTACTAAATGTTTAAAAGGAGGAATGCATAAATCAGTTTGATTATGTCAACTTAAATAATAAAAAGTCATGATAAATAATGTCAATTTATTTTCGACTTACTAAAATGAAATACTTTAAATGTTCTCATATCATCACTTGAGTAAGTTATCTGATTCTTAGAAAAGGGATGTCTTTCTCTATTTGGAGTAATGGACAGTCTTCACCTTGAAACCTGTCATCCTGGACAGTCTGGACCTTGAAACCTGAATAATGCTCTTCATGCAAAAGCTATACAGTTTTGCTATTTTAGAATTCACCTTGGTTGATTTCATGTTTCCTTGTCATTGATAACATATACAAAAAAGGGAATTCAAATCAAAATATGAAACTTTGAAATAAAATGCTGAGACATGGGTTAGCATTCCTATTGCCCAGCATGTGTTCGTAACTTCACTTCAGAAGAGCAAACCAAACAGTTGTGGAGCCGTGCAGGGTCAACTTCCAAACTAACGCACACAAGTATATTAACTTAAATAGAAGGCACTGTACTTGCAACTCCCAGTTTACTGCAGTGGACTTTGTGTTTCCAACAACCTCTCTAACTTCCCCCTTTCCTCTATAAAAAAGCGTTTATCTCCTTTGCACTGCTGCCCTGCCTATGCTTCTGCCACAGCTTGCTTGCCTGGATTGCAGTTCTCTGCTATTCCCGAATAAGCCTGTCTTTGCTGGTAAAACACTGGCAGTTTTATTTTTTTTAAGTTCAGAGCACCTACCACATGTTGGAAATACCATGGCGAACAAGACAGAGAAGTCCCACGCCTCATGGAGCTTATGTTTGAGGAGGGGAGAAGCATAATAAACAAGAATATTCAATAATTACAGGCAGTTTTTAGCAATTTTAGGTGTTACCTAGAAATAAATGTAGTAATAAAACTGAAGAGCTGGAGAAGGCAGCTTCAGGTAGCAGGGGTAAAGGAGGCCTTCCTGAGAAGGCGAAATACTTATCAGTGACAATGTCATCAATGGTGAGAATGAGCCGTCATGTGAGGAGGTAAGTTATTTCAGGCAGAGAGGATAGCAGAGTACAAAGGTAAGGAAGAGAGAAGAAAGCTAGAGCGTCTGAGGATCAAACAGAGGGTGACAGTTCCCAGTACAGTGAGCAACTGGAAGAACAAAGAGATAGGGGACAGTTCATGCAGATCTTTCCTATAGAATTTTATTCAAAGGTGATAGAAAGGTAACCTATTAGGAAGTATTCAGCTTTCCAATATTTGGAGTAACATGATATGATTCACATTTATTAAAAAACCAGTGCAGAGGGTAGGCTCTGTGTGATATACTGGCTGATCAGAAGGAAGGTGTGTGAAAAGGAAGCGTCAAAGATGTCCCTTAGGTTCCTGGCTTGTACACTACATTCAAGAAAAAAGTGGATGAAATTAGAAGCTAACCATGGTTGTTCAGCAAGAAAGGATGGCATATGGGACCAGAGTGATGTTGGTGGAAAGGGAACAAAGTGGACACATCCATAATTGGCTCTTACTCTGTGTGACCTACAGGATTAGTCTGGTCTATCAGTAAAAATAATGCTTCTTAAAAATTTCATTTCTGGGCACCTGGGTGGCTCAGTGGTTTAAAGCCTCTGCTTTCCGCTCAGGTCATGATCCCAGGGTCCTGGGATCAAGGCCCACAAGGCTTCCATGTCTCTCTGCCTGCCTCTCTGCCTACTTGTGATCTCTGTCTGTCAAATAAATAAAATCTTTAAAAAAAAAATTTCATTTCCCAAACTTGTGTTATTTCACAGAAGGAATAGTGAAGTGAGAATAGGGTCAAATGGTAGAGACTTTCTCCATAACTTACAGTTCCATAGCTGCCTCAACATATACATCTTCTGTTTGGTTCACTTGTAGAACCTTTCTTTCTTTTAATTTTATATCTGATGGCATCAATAAGTAGACCATGCTTCTCTTCTGAAATCACACTCCAGCAATCTAACAGAAAGCAGAAAAGTGTTCGGTTGGTTATCAGACCTATCTATACCCACGAGCAGCGTGACTACAGAAAAGTGACTTCTGTTTCCTAAACCCCATTTTCCTTATCAGTAGAGTGGGAGTAATGAGATATGTAAGATTGCTATCAAATTTACATAACATGTGACTGTACTATGCAAGTTATGATAAGCTATTCAAATAGAAACACAAAGTGTTTTATTCAAATAACAGAGCACAATAATTCTCTAACTTCATCAGCTCATATTCCATCAAATGCAAGGATGTTCTCCTCCAATTTTTACATCTTAACTGAGTAAACTTAGAATATTACCACCCCTCTTATAAAAAAATGACACAAGTAACCCCCAATCATTAGGGAACATGGCTTAAGCAGTTTCTCCGTTCTTGCAGTTGTGTTTGTGGTTGGAAAACCACACATCCTGCCCATCTCTATCCACCTCACGACCAAGGCCATGCATGTTTGAGAGCATCTCAGAGTATGCAGTTATTCTAGTGAAGAAGTTCTCAGCACATGCTCCAAGAACTTGTGGGAATCCATGGGACTTCTTCAGGAGTCTGTAAGGTTCTTTTTTTCAACTATACACCTATATGATGGTGGGTGTTCTTCATATTCTCCAACCAGAACAACTTATCCCAACATATGCAACGTGGAAGCAGATAATCCAGCACTTTTCCATTAACCCAGGCGTTCGAATTTGCAAAATGGTAAAACAATGTTACTTTCCTGGGTTTTTTTTTTCATGTTTTTGATAATATAGCTATATATTTTTAGAATTGTGTTACTTTCACTTTATTGTTACTATTCAGTAAGTCAGTACTTTTTACATCCAGTTTCTGCTAGGGTAAATATTGCCGATATAACCCATACACACAAAAGTTCTTTGGAGTCTTCATAATCTTTAAGAATGCAAAGGGGTCCTAAGAACAAAAAGTGGGAGAAACCTTATAGTGCAATCAGCCAACCTGTGCAGCATTCCTAGCAACCCTCTTATTTCAGCAAGGGTAAGCTCTAATTAGCTTGTTTTCATGTACAGAAAGCTAATTACTTGCTTCTTATGTCTTCCTTCCTGCATAGGATCCACCCTTTCTTTCATAAATTTTATGAAGAGGATAAATGAGTGAATATGGGCCAGGCTCTGTCAAAAACTTTGACATACAAAAATAATGGAGTCCTGCTATCAAGGAACGTGGATCCTAGTGGAAAAAGCAGACAGATCATTGAAATGAATCATAAAACACAGGAACATGGGGTAACACAAGAGGGCATTCTGTCATCTGCCCAGGAGATCAGAAGGACAGAAACCATACTCAGAACATGACAGGACATGACAAGACCTTTAAGCTTGTGGGTCAACCCTACTTCCAAACAAAGGTCCCCACTGTAGGTGCCATGGCTCAGCATTGCTCCATGTCTCTTTAAGAGACAGCCTGCATAGAGGGCAGCTGGCCAACAGCCTCCCCCTGTAATGACTTCAGGAACCACCTCAGCTTTCCAGTCAAGGCAGACAACTAAATGCAGCTCAGGTACTAGGGCCTGGCCATGTCTGCCCACGTCAAGCTCATCTCTGCCGTGCTAGCTGGGGATCTCAGAGTTGTATTCCTGAGTCTCTTTCTCCACAACCCTCTTTCCCTCCTTCCTTTCACGGGATGAAATCCAAGGCTTTGCCCTCCTATTCCTCTTTCCTCTCAACTTCCACTTTCATGGGCGTTGGTCCCTAATAAATTCTCTGAGTCTCAGATAATATCCTCCTCATACAATTGTGTGATAATTAAATGACCTAATATATGTGAATTATCTTGGTACAGTATAAAGTCCTACATAAATAAAATGACTAAGATGATTATTATGACTCCCAATGACAGAGATGTACATGCAACCAAGTAACATGCTACAACTATATGTCAAGTTTTTTCTTCTCTATTTCTAAGAGTACTATTTCTCTATTTCTAAGTGTACACGCAACCAAATAACGTGCCACAATGGTATGTCAAGTATTTTCTTCTCTATTTCTCTACTTCTAAGATCTTTCATTATTTTAATATGCATTCCAGAACAGTGGCTTTCAAACTTACACTCAAGGCAGGGAACTTGGAAATCATGACGCTTTTTGCTCTTTACCATGAGATATAGGTACATTCATGTCCATCATAGTACCAGTCATTCAACATATATTTGAGAACTTATTGTGTGCCAGAAATTATTCAGGGTGCTAGGATTACAATAGAGAACAAGATTCGGAGCCTATTTTTAATTAAGAGGGATACGTTTTCTAACAGAAATAAACACAATAATAAATGCAGTCAGATCTTCATAGAGATCTGTATTTATTCATTTTGTCTTCTCAAAACCAGATGAGGCAGATAGGGAACATAATCATGTACATTTTATAGATGAGAAGATCAAGGCACAAAAAGAAGTAAAAATAACTTCCAAGATCAAACATCTGGTGAAAGGCAGAGGCCAGGCTTCCCTCTCAAGCAGTGTGACTTGAGTCCTTGCCAATGTTTAAACCAGTGATTCGCAACAATAGCTGTATCAGCAACTCTGGAAAGGGGATTGTTAAAGCACAGATTGCTGGGACCTACCCGGAATTTTCCTGATTCAGTAGGTTATGAGGTAGGGTCAGGAATTTGCGTTTTTACAAATTCCAAGAAGATGTGGCTGCTGCTGGTCCTATTGGTTCTGGGACCACACTTCGGGAACTACTTCTAAGCAAGGCAGCCTCTCTAGAAACTTACTTGTTATAATAATCTGAGAACCAAATTCTAGTTTGCATAGAATATCAGTTGGGTTATGGGGCACCTGGGTAGCTCAGTTAAGCATCTGCCTTTGGCTTGGTCATGATCCCAGGGTCTTGGGATTGAGCCCTGTGACAGCTCCTTGCTCGGCAGGGAATCTCGCTTCTCCTTCTCCCTCTGCCCCTTCCCCTACTTGTGCTCTCTTTCCCTTTCTCTCCTTCAAAGTCTTTTAAAAAATCAGTTTTGTATCATATCATTTCAATACATGCCAGATTTTCAGGAATGAAACTCCCAGGTAAATCAATAGGAGATTGTACTTTGTTCTGCTGGGACTTGACCAAGTTATCTAGCACTGACACCTGACCAAGATTTATCCAGCATTGACACCTGACCAAGAGCTATCTAGCATTGAGACTTGACCAAGAGTTATCTAGCATCAGCACCTAGGTATGGTAGTTGAATGACCTGATGAATATCTGATGAGATATTTGTGGGGTTTTGTTGTTGTTGGTTTTGTTTTTGTTTTTTGTTTTTTGGCAGGGTGCAGAGGGAGAGACAGAAAGAATCTTACTTAAGCAGGCTCCATACCCAGTGCAGAGCCTGATATGGGGCTCAGTCTCACAACCCTGACATCATGACCTGAGCCAAAATCAAGAGTCTGATACTTAACCGACTAAGCCACCCAGACACCCTAATATTTGTGTTCTAACTCGCTGAAATGATTTCTGTTTTCAGAGAAAAGGTACCCGTCATTTTTATCCTGATTCTGTAATTTTGCATAGAGGCAAAAAAAAGTATCTGAATATCTTATTCTGTTTTCCAGATGCTGAAATATGTCTTTGAATTAGAAATTGAATAAAAATTTGCTATATTTTTCTTTTTTATTAAGTATATAACTGGCTTATATATACATTTCATTTCAGAGTAATAAAGATCTCTATAAAATATTTGTTAAAAATTAAAACTTAGGGCCGCATCAGTTTGAGAATCACCGATTTTCCTCCCTGCTAATGGAGACAGGGCAATATTTTATTTTGAGGGGGAACAGTTTGGGAATTAGTAGATAATTGGAGTAAACTAATTTTTTAAAAGATTTTATTTATTTATTTGACAGAGAGAGAAATCACAAGTAGACAGAGAGCCTGATGCAGGGCTTGATCCCAGGACCCTGAGATCATGACCTGAAGGCAAAGGCTTAACCCACTGAGCTACCCAGGCACCCTGGAGATAAATTAAATTTAAAATCAAGTTACCTGGGGCACCTGAGTGGCTCAGTGGGTTAAGCTGCTGCCTTTGGCTCAGGTCATGATACCAGGATCCTGCGATCAAGCCCGGAGTCGGGCTCTCTGCTCAGCAGGGAGCCTGCTTCCCTCTCTCCCTCTGCCTGCCTCTCTGCCTACCTGTGATCTCTGTCTGTCAAATAAATAAATAAAATCTTTAAAAAAAAAAAAATTAAGTTACCTGAGGCTTATTTTTGAATCTCAGTAACTGGCAATGTGACTTTGAGCAAGTTATGATCCCTGGATCTCCATTTTCCAATATTAAAATGAACCCATTAGACTAAAAGGTCTGCAAAATCCCTTTTCAGTTATCATTCATTGAATAAAGACTATGTAGGGGCACCTGCGTGGCTTAGTTGATTGAGTGCCTGCCTTCAGCTCAGGTCATGATCCCTGGGCCCTGTGATCAAGCGCCATGTCCCTCTCCCTGCTCACTGGGAAGTCTGCTTCTCCTTCTCCCTCTGCCCTTCCCCCTGCTTGTATGCGCTCTCTCAAATTTAAAAAAAATAAAAGACTATTTAAACTTTCTTCATAATTAGGTATACTACTTTGATTACAGCTATCAAAGAAAATTACAACGGGACTGTTGAACTCTTCGACTCTTTGATATTGACAACCTAGTAAAAGTTTTAATGTTTTAACAACAAATAGCTTGCTTTCCCAGGGACTTGGAAAGGCGGTGCTACATCTCTAAGTGTGTTAGCTTAATTACATGATGTCAACTTTGAATCTTAAGTATAGGACTATAAAATCTAAAAGGCCCCAGCCCTGCCTTCGCAGTTTGTGCCTGCATTACAGAATATGTACACTTCTGAGCTTCCAAAGTGACTCCTCTTGCCAAACTGAAATCGGCTTTCAGGCTGAGAAACCGAGGTAAATATCAGGGAGAAGAAAATTTTCCTCTACCCTTCAAAAGTTCTGGCAGGGCTAAGAATTAAATTGACATGGATCAGATTAACAGGAGGAAATTAAATGTGATTTTGTCTGTACGGGAACCCCACATACATGAGCACTTCAAAGCCAGAAAGGTGAAATGAGGTATGTACGCCAGCCTGTGCTAAGGACGGGATCGGGGCCTGGCACCTCAAAGGACAGATGTAGGATTCACACAGCAGTAAGAGCAGGTATTTGATAATTAGATGTTTACCCTACAACACAGATGAGTTTAAAAAAAAAAGTTATCTCTGGTAATAACTCACATTCTGAGAAAGATCCCCATTTAGATTCTTCTAGGTAGTTGAGGGGCAAACATGCTTCTCTTGACCTTGTAGTCTTAATTACCTTCAGCTCAAAACAGTCCACATGCACAAGGGGCACATTTTGAGAAGACTTGCTCTGAGCCCCTTCACTTACGTATTTATTTTAACACTCCAAGAAAGTTTGAGTGTTTTTACATTAGGATCTAGGGAGACAAAGGCGAATCGTGTGTTAAATGTGCATATTTACTTGTAACCAGTGTGATGAGGGCAAAATGCCTGTGCCCTACAGGGCAGGGACACAGAAAAGTTTGTTTTGTTCATCACTTGCCCTTGATGCTGACACAAGGGCTGACACAAGGCCTGACACGCACAATGGGTTTTGTGTGCAAAAGCAGCCCCAACTTCCACCAACAGCCAGGAAAGTCAGAGAAGCTCTCACAGAAAAGGGTGATATTTAAATTAAGCAAAGAGGCACTTGGAAACAGTGCTACCTAATAATTAATTGGCAGTCAGACTGGCTGGCACACTGGAACCTGCTGGTAAGAGCAGCTTTCTCCCACCAGCTTCCTTCCTCACTCTGCCCAAGTTACTTCCTCTCTCTGAGCCTCCTGCTTTTCATCGTTAGAGGAGAAGGGGTTGAGTCACATAATCTGACATCTTTTGGGCATGTGTGTGCTTGTATTTGTGCAAATAGGATAACCTATTTGTTAACCAAATCCTATAAAGTTTGCAGGGGGGAAAACCCCGAATACTCAAAAACTGCAAGTTTGCACTACAAATGAATTCTCTTGTGGGTAATAAATAACATTAACAGGAAACTAGACAAAACCAAGCAAAAAAAAAAAAAAAAAAAAGAAAAAAAAAAGGTTGTGAAAGTTTTGTTGGAAAACGGAAGGAAGACCAGTTCTCAAACAGCTAGGGTGACTGGGGGTAGCGAGTAAAATTTTTCCGAGGAAGGGGAAAAAAACTGAGTTGGTTGAGGACTAAGTGGAGAAGAAAAGCAAGTAAAAGAAAACCCCACTTACTAGATCTCTCCCTATCTGGGAATGTTTCCCGCCTTCCGTCTGTTACCTCCTGCATCCCTAGCCTTACCTTCTTCAGTCTCCCTCCGAGGACCTCTTTGTGATTTTGGTCTCCTCCCGCCCGCACACATTCCTCTTTTTCTCCACGTACCCCTCCCCCCGCCCAGTTACTTTTCAAGAAGCAAAGTCACTGTGGCTCTTAAGTCCTATTTTGAGACGTCCCATGGTCATAGAACGTGTGCCTCGCTTCTCCCAGGGCTCAAGGTCCAGCGGCAGCCAGGTACCGAAGAGTGCGCACTCCGGCGGCCTCACCTGCGGGCGGGACTGCTCCCGAGCGCCCCGCCCCCCGCCCCCGGCGCCCCAGACCCCGCCTCCGCCCTCGCGGGCCGCGGGTTTCCGGCAGCTCTGGTTATTTTAAGGCACGCGCTGTCCGGATCGCCTCACTCCCGGCGGTCCGCTGTCTGTCTCTTCATTTCCCCTCCGGAGCCCCGCCAGCATGGGTCCCTGTCCCCGCTCACTGCTGGCCGCCCTCCTCCTGGTCCTCTGCGGCGTCGGTACCGCACACGGCGATACACCTGCCAACTGCACCTACCCTGAGCTGCTGGGCACGTGGGTCTTCCAGGTGGGCCCCGTTGGTTCCCAACGCAACGTCAACTGCTTGCTTATGGGTAAGCCGCGGCGCCCCCGGACTTCCACCCCTACCCGCTTTAGCCCGGGACTCCTTCCTTTCAGTCCCCCGAGCTCTTCTTTCCGCAGCGCCCACAAGGAGCGCCCCCACCCGGGGCCGGTGCCGGTGGGAAGCCGGGTGGACCTAAAACCCCTTGGGGTGCCCTTTACCGCTCCAGGACCAAGAAGGCCGAGTTCAGCAGCTGAGAACTTCTCATTTCATGTTTCTTTGGTTGTTACCGGACCTAAACACTTTTTTCAGGAACTTAACATTCCCCTTGGGTTTTTGTTTTTTTGCTTATTTATTTTTTTTTTTTTTCTGTCTTTTTAGTTTGGAAGAGAGTGGAGACAGTGTAGTCTAATGATCTCCCTGTCCAATCTGAATTTTTAAAAATTTTGCTCATGGAAAATGAGCTCAAACACCGAAAAGCATAGCAAGAAAATGTTTTGTTGTTGTTGTTGTTGTTGTTTTTTTTTTTTTTTTTTCTTTTCTTAGCTTGTGGGAAAGAGTCCTTATACCTAGCGTTTTTGATTTACACGTGTGTTGATGCTGCTAGTCCAAGAAAACTTTTGGTATGATGCTACATTGTTTCATGTATTGCAGGGAGATATATAAAAGTTGCCCCCCAACACTCCCTGTTTCTTTGTTTCCGTTCTTTTTTGGGAAATAACTCTTTAGTCTGTAATTATTTTGGGGAATGCCAGAGACAAGCACAGTGTCTGGCTGGTGGAAAGCTGTCAATAAATACCTAGTGTTAGAACACCACTGGGATATTACATATGCCCTCAGATAACATAGCTATACCGAGGATGAAGAGTTTAGTGAAGGGAGAAGGAAAAAAGTTATCTCCTGTTCAGAAGAGGCACTTTTGCTGTATGCAAACCCTTAACCACCCTGTGGTTGTGCAGAGTAAGTGAATCTGTCTTCTGTGATTTCCTTGTCAGCAGAAGGATGATTGCCAGGTCATTTGTTACTAAAATAGACCTGTTCAACTGTCCAACTCCATATGACTGTGTGACATTTCCTAATCCTGGGCTTTCCAAACCTTCTGTTTTAAATGTATAATGTGGAGGTCCAAAGGAGAGGGAGATCAGGATTGGTGCTATTCGGTCACATGCAATCTCCTATTTCAGAGCATTAATCTGAAACTTGGAAAAACCGTCCAAAGTGTGAAACCTCCAGATGGACAGAGCAGAACCCTTTCAGGCAGCCTGTGTCTGTAAGTCAGACTTTTGACTTTAATCTAGTAAAGACGCACACAGATCTACACCCCCATCTTCTGAAAGTTGAAAGCTTAGTTCCTGTCAGCACAAAATATCTTTATAGGATAGAAACCTTGCATTTGCTGAATACTGTGGAAGGATTCAGATTCTGAGGTTCTGAACTAGAGAGCCATTGAGTTGAAAGAGACCCCTTTTCTTTGAAGAGATAATTCCCTTTGTATTTATAATCTGATAGCAAATCCTTTTATATTTCCTTTTTTTTTTTGATAGGCATCCTGTATTCAACCCATTTCTGTGTATCATTTTAAACATCCCTTATTTCTCCTTTTCCTTAGTGGACAAATTTCCTCAGTGTTTGGATGTTCTGGGAAGGTAAGGGCTGTACTTTCTGGGGTCTCTGCCTGGTCAGCTACTTGACAGCTCTGTTGAGCCCCATTTCACAGGCTTGCCTCAGATCCCTGTGGGAGTGTGCAGAGGGAAGCAACAGGATGGAAACTGGTATCTTCACAAGCTAGACTGGTCCAAATCCAGTAGCATGAAGGGAAAGCTGCTTAAAAATAATGGAAACTATAGAGGAGATTTCCCCTCCCATTTGTTGAAATCCAAATAATTTTCCTGTGTTGTGATTTTTTTTTTTTTTTTTTTTTTTTTTTTTTTTTAGGACAACCGGAAAAAAAAGTAGTGGTTCATCTTGAGAAGTTGGACACAGTACGTGATGATCTCGGCAATACCGGCCATTTCACCATCATTTACAATCAAGGCTTTGAGATTGTGTTGAACGACTACAAGTGGTTTGCCTTTTTTAAGGTTAGTTTTGTTGGAAATGCGTTTGTATTTTCAGTGATTTGGTATCTGAAGCTTCTTCTTACAAGACCCTCAGTGACAGCACTGGGCATCTGGGTGGCTCAAGTCGGTTAAGTGTCCAACTCTTGATCTCCACTCCAGTCTTGATCTCGGGGTCCTGAGTTCAAGCCCTGCACCTGGTCTTGGGATCACGGGGCTGACTGATTCGCTCCTGATTCGCCCGGAGCCACAAGAGAGTGTCCTACTGCATAGTGCTAGCCCAGGAAAATACTAATAGTCCAATTCTGATTCTTACTGAATCTGTATAACTTTTACAACCTCATAAAGCCCAAGATGGTAAGTTGGACCATTGTAAAGTCGGGGACTGTTAGAATGTGCTAGATATATTAATGTGAATAACTCACTTTATTAAGCTGAGACAAACAGAGAACTTGAGTTACTCCCTAGGCTAAAGTAAAAGGTAGCCCTGCCAGTGCAGCCTGTTTTCTTCTTTCACTGTCTGTCCTTCTGTTCTAACACAGTGCTTCCAACTGCAGACACGTTCTAGGGTAATGTTAGCAGAGTGCTAACTGGTTTAAGTACATTGAGGACACAAACCTGAGACTTGCTGTTTCTTACTATAAATAGAGATAAACAAACACAGACTTTCTCAGAAAGTAGGGTTTACAGCCTTTGGAACATCTGCTAAGAGTTAGCCAATTGTAGCGATTCATGGGAAAGTGGGGAAAGAATCTGTTAAAGATGATGGAAAAACAAAGCACCAACAAAAACGTAACCTCTAAATGTATTGGGATTTCTTGCGATTTAATCACTACAATATGGTGTTACATCCAAGCCAACTATTTTTCTTAGAATAATAACTCCCCTTCCCCCCCATGAGAATCTCCCTTGAGCATGAAAAAAGGAAAGCGGGAACAAGAGGGAAAATCATCCCCTCATGCCTGGGTTGGCTGCTCTGGTATCGGTGGGTGCTGATCTGTCCTTCGGGCTGTGGAGGGCCGGCTATTCATTTTAGTGGTTGGAGCTCATGCTTGACCATTTATGAAACATTGCACTATCACCCCTGGATACTGTGTATTTAAAAAAAAAAAAATACATGACAGTACCTGTATGAGTCTTTAAAGTTGTAATACTTTGGTAGTGAGTATAATTCATTGCGAATATAAATCTTGGTTTGCACATTGATGAGCCTAGGGCTCCACAGACTTGTAGGTACTCCGCTGCAGCCCTTTGAAAATTCTTTGCCTTCATTTTGAGAACCACTTGCCTGTGGAACTGAGGTACAAGGAGGTATTCAAGGCCTCCCCCCACCCCGCACCCTGTCCTTTTTTGCCTGACACATACTAGGCACTTGGTTGAGACTTTGTTCAAAAAAATGAAAATGAATCTGTGAAGTAGAATTCAGTTGAGAAAGATATTGAATAAAAAATTATTATTTTTGTTTTGTTTTGTTTTTTTGAATAAAAAATTATTTAAGGGTTAGATGGGAGTTGTATTTAAGTGTAGATGAATTAATAAAATAGTTTTACCCATTTGGCTTAGGAAAGTTTTCATTCTTCCTTTCTGTAGAATGAAAGAAACTATTGGGCAGACTTCTAAAGTCACCACTTAATTTCCTGAGCCATAACTGGAAATAGATACAGACGAGTTTCCCTGCATTAGTACTTGAAGTCTGCTTTCAGCTTAAAGAAGAATCCAGAGCTGGTAGTGACAGAGGCAACAGCCGGTGGCTGGATGAGGAATCGGAATACCTCTTTGTGTTTCTCTTTAAATCACAGTGTAAGCCCATTTGGTATTTTTCCATAGCCTTAGAACTTAAGTCCTAGGTCAGTAGAGAACCACTTGATAATGCCAAATGAAGTTATAAGTGTACTCAATCACACTGTTTTAGGCCAGAACCCTACCTAATCGCAGGCTCCTGAATGGTGTTCTCTGATTAGGAATAAAAATAGGAAGAATGTGGGCGCCTGGGTGGCTCAGTGGGTTAAGCCACTGCCTTCAGCTCAGGTCATGGTCTCAGGGTCCTGGGATCGAGTCCCACATCGGGCTCTCTGCTCAGCAGGGAGCCTGCTTCCTCCTCTCTCTCTGCCTGCCTTTCTGCCTACTTGTGATCTCTGTCAGATAAATAAATAAAATCTTTAAAAAAAAAAAAAATAGGAAGAATGTTCTTCCATTAACTGATTACAGTATATTCTTGAAGTGCCTGTTTGACCAGAATCGTTATCAGAGCTGTTTTCGTGCTGAGAAATCAATCACTCTGACTAGACAATAGTTAGGCTTTGTGATAAGATCATAATTTCAGTAAACAGCAGGATATATATAAGATAGTTGGCTTTAAAATTTCTGTTAACCTAATCAAGTAGTTCTAGGTCAACATGTTTTGTAGTGTGATAAAATCTATGTCGTTTTAGCAAATCCAGCTGACAGGGTAATGAGGAACTGAATTTTTTTAAAATCTGAGAAAAATGATAGAGTGGAATTGAGTTTATTTTTTTAATATTTTATCTTGCGGGAGCATCTGGGTGGCTCAGTGGGTTGGGCTGCTGCCTTCGGCTCGGGTCATGGTATTGGGGTCCTGGGATTGAGTCCTGCGTCTGACTCCCTGCTCAGCGGGTAGCCTGCTTCCCTCTCCCTCTCCCTACATCTCTGCCTACTTGTGATCTCTCTCTCTCTATGTCAAATAAATAAATAAATAATTTCTAAAAAAATTATGATTTATTTTGCAAAAGAGTACTATTGAAATGCACAAAGCACTCTTGGCTTCTTTTACAGACTTAGAAAATAGCTTTGAGAATCAACATTAATTTATTTTTAGAAATGAAGAATTACTGAGGTATAAGCAGAATTTTGTATTTAAAATGTGTCCTGTAAACTACAACATCCTCCATTTAGTCTACCGCTGTTAAAGAAACATCTGACATTTTTGCTATGTCCATCTGTCCTCTTGATTTTGTCTATTGTTAGTCTACACATCAAGTGGGTTTCTAGAATGCTCCTTTGACTCATACCAGACCCTACTGCTTGTTTCCTTTTATCCTCTTCAGATATGCTTTCATTACATGACACGTTTGCATTTGATTGTCTGTTACTGTTGCTACTAGAGTTTGCTGAGCAGAGCAGGTGATCTGGGCAGGGTATTCTGTTGGGCTCCTGGGCCACCTGCTCCCCAGACCTCACTACATCTCAACAGAGCATACAGCTTCCATGTCGTTCTCCCTGCATGCCAACTTTGAAACAGTTGTGATACCACTGCTATTGGTAGGAATTTGCCTTATTAAAATTTGCAGGCCTCACTTGGAAGACGGGCATTTTTCATGACTCAAGGTTTGTAAGACCTTTTCCTATCACCCCCTCCCCCCCGCGCACCTTAGTTTTACCTGCTTGAGACACTGGGAGTGAAGTCAAGATAATCTTTTTTTTGCATGTGATTTTAAGCTAGATAAAAGCTTGGAAGGAGATACATCTTGACACTGAAAGTTTTTGGATAGTTTCAGTTTTGTAGGAAGTACTGGGTATATATTCTTAGAAGGTAAGCTTTTCTACTCAACTTCCCACATACATTCAATTATCTGAACCCTTTGTAGGGGGTTACAAACTCAAATGCATTTAGGGCCCACCCAGGCAGGTACCTAAGCATTTGAAATGACCCTAATGTAAAACAGTAAGGAGGAGTTAGAACCTATGACAAAATGGAAACTTTCTTAGAGGCATTCATATTCAGTTTCCTTTTAAAATAATGTACTGGCCAAAATAAATGACAGTACTGACAGCAGGTTGTTTTCTAAGAGTCCTCAGATTTAATCACTTTACCATTTGGTTGTAATTCTCAAACCCAGGTACCGCTTGAGAATATCTGCAGATTAAAAACAGCTGACCTCTTTTTTTTTTTTTTTCAAGATTTTATTTACTTGAGAGAGAGTGAGCAAGAGGGAGAGAGAGAGAAAAAGCGTAGGAGCTAAGGGAGGGGCACAGAAGCATACTTCGCACTGAGTAGTGAGCCCGAAGTGGGAGTTAATCCCAGAGTCCTGGGATCATGACCTGAGCCAAAGGCAGACACTTAACTGCCTGAGCCACCCAGGTGCCCAAGCAGCAGACCCCTTAAATGAAAACCAAGTGTAATGAGACAGGATGTTTAATTATGGCAACTTGCTGTTTGGTGGATAAATGACTTTTTATTTATTTTTATTTATTTTTTCTTTTTTTTTTTTTTTAAGATTTTATTTATTTATTTGACAGACAGAGATCACAAGTAGGCAGAGAGGCAGGCAGAAAGAGAGATGGAGAAGCAGGCTCCCTGCCAAGCAGAGAGCCCGATGTAGGGCTCAATCACAGGACCTGGGGGCCATGACCTGAGCTGAAGGCAGAGGCTTTAACCCACTGAGCCACCCAGGTGCCCCGAAAAATGACTTTTTAATGCTTTTATATATTTTGCTCACTTTCCACTGTCTATCTAATTGTACAGAGGAAGAAAGTCATATGAAAGATACTAAGTCCCAAAAACCACACTCAGGTTGAATAGACTTTCTAGCCTTTTCCTGCTTCTCATTTCACTTTCTCCGAGACTATAGAAAGAAGCAGTAGAGCAGGAACCGATTTTGTTTTGAAGAATAAGTCACCCAGGTGCTGAAGATGTATAGAAGGGAAACTAGACTCATGGCTGAAAATTTTATTTTATGACCATCAAGCAAACTTCATAGATTTTGTTTAGGGCCCACTAGTCTTAGTAAAACTCTAAGCTAAAAAACACTTCTATGGGTGTTCCAAAAGCAGGTTGGTACTGGAAACGAGCTGTATGTTGGGAAAGCCATACCAGAGGATTTATAGCTCATTTTGTGTGCTACTGACTTGTCAATTTCCAGTTTGTCTCAACAGCCAGAAGTGTCGATTACGTTTCTACAATTAAAGATTTGGGAATCTTGTCACATTTTTTTCACTCCGCTTTCTGGGTTCATTTTTAAGATCTGATGGTTCAGCTTTCAGAATACTTGTTTTTTTCGGGTAATTTAATATAGATTCAGCATACTGAGATCCAGATTTTGGTGCTTTTTTGTTTTTTTAATTTTAACAACTTGTGGTTTACTCTTTTTTTTTTTTTTTTAAGATTTTATTTATTTATTTGACAGACAGAGATCACAAGTAGGCAGAGAGGCAGGCACAGAGAAACAGAGAGAGAAGGGAAGCAGACTCCTTGCTGAGCAGAGAACCCGATGTGGGGCTCGATCCCAGAACCTTGGGATCATGACCAGAGCCAAAGGCAGAGGCTTTAACCCACTGAGCCACCCAGGCACCCCTGTGGTTTACTCTTAAGAGTGTTTCAGTTTAGGGAATGGATGGGAAGTTTAACAGTCCATGCTTAATTTCATTTTCTTTCATGGTGATACTTAATCTTAACATGATGACTTAGTTTCCCATTGTGAACTCTTCATAGGATGTCACTGATTTTATCAGTCAGTTGTTCATGCAGCTGGGAACTGTGAGGGTACATGATTTGAGACATCTGAGGAACAAACTGGGTGAGCTCTGTTGAAATTTTTAACTTCTTAAAAGCGAGCAATGTTTGTTGATTCATCTGGGTGAGAGAGACTGGAAAGATTAGGGATTTTGCACAGATTCCTTGCTTGAGCCTGCTTATTTGCAATTTCTTACCTGCCTGCACTATTGTATGTGAGTGAGCTTTCACTTTATTCTCTTTGCACACATCAAATTGGTTCTCCCGAGTCTGATACTGCTAACTTGAGCAGACCCGAACCCAAAAAGATCAAGACTCGGTTAAGAAAAGGTCAGCCCAAGGTTGTTTCACTTCCCTGAAGTAGCTGTGCCTCCTGGGGTTGCTCATTTTTTTTTTCTAAAAGGGCTCAAGAGGGAACCATGGGAGGCTCTGACATTTTAGGTCTGCCTTCTGGTAGAGAGGGCAGCTCTTCCAGAGAAATCCATGTACCTGCCGCTCATTCTTGGGAGACTCCCCCATCTTTTTCCCACTGGCTCCTGGTCAGAGCACAGACTACTGACTAGGAGGAAGAGGACCTTTTTCACTCTTTACATTCTCCTCATACTTAGAAAAGTTGTTTAAATCTCACTCTCACTGGATCCATAAATATAAAGGTCTTAACATTTTTATGGGCAAAGTTGATAGGGACTTAACTATTCCTTGCATTTTAACACAATATTATTTCCCTTTTCCTTACCTCTTTTACAATCTCTGAAGTACAGAAGGGGAGTATGAAAAAGGGAACTGGGGGCAAGTGTTGGAAGTGCCACAGCTTTATCCTGTATCAGCGTTTTCCAGACTATTGATGGCCCAGCAGCGGCCCACACATCTGCTAAGTAGGAACTGCTCATCAGTTCTGTTCACTCCATCCTGTGAACCTTTGAAGGTGGTTCCAGGCAGCTGCTGTGAATAGATCAAAGTGGAAATTAGAGCCAAAATTAATAAGCTTTTTTTTTTTTTTCTGAATTCCTAGTACTTGAATAAGTATAGATGGTATTGAATCATTTCCTTTATTTCAGAACTTATCAGCATCTTTAATATATTAGAGAGCTGTTGCTTAGGAAGATAAAATAGGAAACTTTCCCCAAATAAGTTTATCACTTTTTCCTCACAAAAAAATGAGGTCTTCTCATTTTTTGTGCAGTTTACAAAATTCTGTCTTAAAACTCTCACTGTTCCTTCTAATTAAAGGGACATCTCCATTAGAAGATTACCTGCCCCCCTCCAGTAGGTATTTGCTCTGTAAATGGATAAATAGCCTGGTACATGAAAGTACAGATCAAAACATCCTTAAGCCTCCATGTAGAATTTGAACGATACACGTGTTAATGCATCTGGGTTGTTAGATTAGCCTGTTTCTTCTAAGTACATTTCAAAATTAGATTTCTGCAGTGGTAGTTAATTTCAGATGCATCTGCATGTGCTTCTTGAGCATGTTGGCTGTGTGCCTGATACATGTTGCTTAAGCATTCAGCTTTTGAGAATGGCAGCTTTTTGTGAATGTCTTAAATAGCACTAAAAATTTACAAGCATTTCAAATGCTAGTACTGTGTGTGTGTGTGTGTGTGTGTTACGTAAATTAATATAATTAAACATTCTTAAGAGTGTGATCCTTGTTGGCTTGTAACTCTAGTTTTTATTGTCTTTTAGTTGTTAAATAGAGCATCTGTTGAGGGCCTCTTTTAAAACAGCAGCCACACAGAGACTTTGGGGCTAAGAGGCAGAGCCACATGCAGCCATGGACCTGCCTTCCTCTGACAGCTAGCAGAGGCCTGGGGCAGCTGCATTCCCTTCTGGAGTCTTGTCTTTGCCTGTAAAATGCTGAGGAGTCCTGGTGACCTACCTCCAAGGCAGCTGCCCTCCTGAACATTTCCTTGGAAAGCAGCAACCGCCATTTTGAAATGTGAACAACCAGAGACTACACAGGAAAAACGAAAGAAAAGTCTGGAAGTCTTAGGTGGCTCCACCATTCAGCCTTTGAATGAAAGGAACGATACGCAACTCCCGTTTTTCCCTTTCGAATACTGCTTTATTGAGATGATTGTTTCCAGATTGATGAGGATTTGAATTTTGTGTTTAATTTTGTTCATCATGCAGATTTTATTTCCAGTTATATTATCTTCTTGTGCACCTTCTTTCTCTAATTACCTTGAGAAACCCCAGCACCTGTTGTAAGGAGAAAATGCTTCAGGATATCTTGAGACGCACAGATAGGTTGTTGATGGAAAGATGGTTCTGGGGAGGACTGGTCTGGAGGACTGGGCTTGCTGAGAGATAAGTCAAACTGCTAAGGTAATTTTGCAGATCATAGGCCTGCCTTACCCTGGCCAGAAAGATGGGGTGATTAGTACTTTTTTTCATCTGTTTTTTTATTAGATACCAGCTTTGTTCTAAGAACTTGACCTGCTTTACCTTACAAGAATCTTATGAAGTAGACATTAACTTTATTTTATAGATGGGGAAGATTAGTCTCAATGGTGTTTAAGCTCACACTGCATCTAATTGTAAAATGACAAGAGCTAATCTCTTAGGCCTAAGGACCTCCTTGGGGCTAAAGAGTAAAAGAAAACCCATTTCACAAAGAAACAGTGGTACTTGGAGTAATATTTCAGTAGATTTTCTCGTGAATCCTAGTTTGTAAGCATCACAAATGCTAGTTTAAGGGAATCAATTGCATTGCATGGCTCCTTTTGAAATTTTAGGAGAACTGGCCTAAAGCTTCTATTTCCTTACCAAACTTGGCTATTCCCTTTCTTTCCTAAACCAGGGTTCTTTTCAAGAGGATAGCTTACTTCTTTCCTTTTGTAGTCCTCCAGATTGGATGGAGAATTTTGTTAAGTTTCAAATTAATTACAAATTAAGTACTCTTGCCAAGTTGACTTCTTTCATTACACTATTGTTCACACTGATGGCTATCTTTCAGCTCTTTCCTACTAAACAATGTACTGGTTTCCTGCTCAGTTCGGAATTAATACCACCCATGGTAAATTGAAAATGTGGGGTTACACCTAGTCCCTATCTTCTGGGAGGGCTTTGATCCTGAATCTTTGCTTCAATGGAGGGAGCTCTAGAAACCAGATTTTCATTATTTTATTGGTTCAGATAACTTTTATGATCTCTGAGAGGTCTGTTATTCTGGGCAGGTCATGCCTTATAAAGGTAAAGTCATCCTGTACCCAAGTACTTAAACCTAGATGGTTTGTTCCATCCTACCTCTGGACCCCGTAATTCATCACTCAGGACCTTGATGCTGCCTCTGTGAAACCTTCCCCAGCTTTCTCTGTTAGTGGGAGAAATGGCATTATTTGGTTCATGTTGTTCTTTGCAATCACCTCTACTCAGGTAGTACTATTCTAAGTGCTGTAAATGTGGAGTGATTTTTGATAGCACGTTCTCCCCTTCTTCCAGATTGAAAATCTGTCACTTCTCCCTGTTTGTCTTCAGAACCCAATTACCCAGGATTTTTAAGTGTTTCGAAAATTGACCGCACTTCCCTTGTCTCTTCAAAGGCTTTTCACAAGTATTATCAGCTTACAAAGAATTAATTCTAGAGGATTCTAGAAGCACAAATCAGGAACAATGCTATTTAATATTTTTCATTCTTGTGTTCTAAAAAACATACCCGGTTACCTGTCTCCAGAGCTCTAAAAGAGTTGTGTATTTTCAACCTAACTTCCAGGATGTGAATAGTGACAAAGCAGCTTATGTGTATAAGAATGTATTTCATATGGAATTTTAAATCACCTCTACTGAAGTCTTTTTTTTTCTTTTTCTCTGAGCAACTTTGCAAATAAATGTTTTGATTATGGAGAAGACAACTTGATGGGTACAGAATTACAGATATTTGTATTAGGAGGCTCCATATTATATACTGCTTAGCATTCTCTCTCATGATTGCTGTTTGTCTTCTCTAGTCTTTAAATTCTGAGGGCAGTAATGTACTCTGTATCAACTAATCATTTTGTTCTCTATGTATAGCATGATCTGTGATAAATAGACCTTTAATAAATGTCTGTAGAAGAAAATTGAGTAATATTTGTTGTGTTGTCTTGTTTCATTGATGTGTTCCTGGGAGTTCTGTTACCTTTATGTACTGAAAGTCTGTTGTGGTGGACCCTCAGGCCATATTTGTTGAATGACATGGTAGAAAACAGTGGAGATGTTTAGACTTTATTTGGTTTGCTTAGATTTTCATTTTTGTGTGAGATTGTAAAGGCCAAGATAGGGCTCAAAATTCTAACTTTCAGAATTACTCAAAACTAAATTAGCTGTCAGGGTAAATAGTGAGCTTTACGATGGCAGTGTTTCCCCAAAGCCTGGAGAGGCAACAACCAGGAACTAGCCTGGAATGCTCTAGGTTATGCCCTGCCTTCCTCTGTCTTTACAATAGTGAAAGGCACCAGCCAAAAGTTAGATAAGGTGAACTCTCAGATATCTCTTAGTCTCCCAGTTGAACAGTTTTATAAGCAAGGAAGTGAGGAGTGAGCCAAGCGATTTTGACTACTTTGTTGAGTGACAACCTGGTTTTAACTACTTCTGGGATATATATTTTCATTTAAACTGAAAGTCTTTTAAGGAGTGGAGGCAAATAAATGTATGCCCCTCCCTTTTCACATGCCTATCCAGCTGCCAGTTCCTTCAGTAAAATGCTAGAAGGTATTTTGGTTGCAACCACTATGATTTCCTAGCAGTTTCAAAATTCTTCGAAATTCAAATTTTTAAACAATAGTTAAGTCAGAAAACTAGAGCTAATCCTTGAAACTGACAGAGGGAAGTAGGTTTCTTTCTGAGGAAAAATGTGGTACTCTTGGGGGAAGTTTGGCCAAGTATCCATTTAGAGGGTGTGTCTTATTCTCTTTTGTTTGGCTTTTACCCACACTCGAGACCTGACTGCAATTGAAAGTAGTTAATCTACATTTACATAGATATATACAACAAACAAAGGGCGATATGCCAGTAAACATTTTTTGTTATTCTGCATTGCCAGAATGTAATATCTTTAGCGTATGGTTTGCCATTAAGTCATTCAACTTCATGCTTGGGTATTCTTTTTTTTTTTTTTTTTAAGATTTTATTTATTTATTTGACAGAGAGAAATCACAAGTAGGCAGAGAGGCAGGCAGAGAGGCAGGCAGAGAGAGAGGGGGAAGCAGGCTCCCCGCTGAGCAGAGAGGCCGATGCGGGACTTGATCCCAGGACCCTGAGATCATGACCTGAGCCGAAGGCAGCGGCTTAACCCACTGAGCCACCCAGGTGCCCCCATGCTTGGGTATTCTTTTTGGAAGTGATGAATGACCTTGATGGATAAGACCTGGTACTCCAAAACTTTTATTATGTATTCCATGGTGTATAAAGGTACACTTAATAAATTATATACCTACAGTACTGTACTGATGTTTGCTGTCAGACACATGGCATAATATTAAATGATTAAATATTTGATTCACTTGCTATCACAAATACAGGTCCTGCCCTAACATATTTCATGATGATATCCTTTGAAAATAATAGAAAAGTATGCTTCATTATCATAAGAATCTGTTCCCTATAATTTTCATACTGAAAATTTTAAACATTTGGAAGCAGTTTTTCCACTGAAAATCTTTCAAAGATTTCACTAGTTTTGATTCATTTTGTTAAAAGTAGGAGTGTCAAAGTTCAGTCAAGTTTGGAAGAATTGCTGTTTGGTATTAGGGTTAGTGACAGTTTAGTGGACAGTTTTTTAAATGGAAGTATAGTCGACACACAATGTTAGATTAGGGTCAGAGGTACAGCATAGTGATTCTACAGCTCTGTGCATTCCGCTATGCTCACAGGTGTAGCTGGACAAATTTTAACTGAAATGTTTGTTTTGTTGATAAATAAGATGAGAAGCTGAAGACTGCAGCAATGGAACCCTTTCAAAACATCCGATTTCAAAAACTCACATTTTTATATGGCTGACAGTTCCTACTAGGAATAGGGCAGATGTAAGCTGTGCCCTTTTCTCGCGTCTGCTTAGATTTATTTGCAAGGTCTGGTTTCTCTGCAAGTATTTTAAGCCATTTGTTCATTTTGTGAGAATTAGCCGAATTAAAGCAGAGACGTACATAAATCAGTTTAGGCAGGCACAAGTACAAGGGAAGATGCAGTGTCCTAACCGTCGCACAGGTAAGCAAGCTGCAGGGCCGGTGAACGCCAGACCTTGAAACTGAGTGGTCCTGTCTCTGTCGTTTTGGATATTAGATAACAATGGAAGTGGGTTTTCAGTGTTATTTATATAATTACAAATATAAATAGAAATTCCGTGTTTCCCCCATATTCCAGGGGATCATCTTTTCATCTCATTTTGAAAGCCACTGGTTGACAGACTATGTTGCGTTTTGACAGATTGGGTTTAGTATTTAAGTTCTTCCCTGCCACAAGTAAAGTCTTAAGACAACTTTGTATCCCCCATGGTAACAGGTAGTAGTGTTTATATTGTTGCTTTTTGAGTGTTTCGTAACTTTTTAAACTCTTAACACTTGAGTGTTCTCTTTATCCTTCACAGGAATCCAGTGAAGTGTAGGTTTCCTTCCCCAATCAGGTGAGGAAATTGGGGCTCTTCAGTTGTGGCTTAAGTGTACGCAAATTTTAAGTGGAGGAACGGGATTTAAAGGGCAAAGTCCTTTTACTAAACTGTTTTTTTTCTCCTAGTGCATTACATAAAGTATTCAAATATTTGCCAAGTATATTATTAGTCAGGGAAACAGTGGAACAAATTGATTTGAAAACCCTCCATGTCAAAAAGCAGTTGGGAGAGATCCAGGGTAAATAACATTAAGTTCTAAAATATCCCAGTCAGTTCTTTTTCATGTGGTGAATATTACTAGGTAAATGTTAATTGGAGAGTTGATAAAATGAGCGGGGACTTCAGGAGAGGTTGGAGTGTTTGGCAATCCAGCAGTAATTTTGAAGAGGCAAATGGATAACTGTGGAATCCTAGTAGATTCCTAACGCTAAGGGCTGGTGTGTGGGATTTCTTTACATTTTCTGAAATTATCTATTTGTTGAAATTGGCATAAATGAATAGAATCTTAAATCATACCATCTGCACAAGACTGTATTCAGACAGTGATGTTTACATAAATAAACCTTTCAAAAAAAATTTTAGAAACATTTCAAGCTGGGTAGTGTGGCCAAAATTTCAACTTCTTAATTGGTAATAATGTCAGAAATCACAGAGAAAGTATTTTGTAGTAACGGCAAAAAAAAAAAAAAAAAAAAAAAAAAAAAAAAAAAAAAATACCATGAGAACATTCCAGTCAAGAAAATAACAGAGCACAGCATGTGGTCCTCGCAGGTTGGAAGGTCGTGAGCACTTGGCATCTGAAGTGATGAATCCCTCCTTCCTACTGAGTCCTGCACAGTGATATTAACAACCATGTCCTACCTTTAATAAGGTAATTTCAGGGTCTCTCTAATATTTTAGCACATACTTTTGTTACAAACTTTGTATCTTTTCTGAGTTTCTTGTGTTATTGCTAAATGGGACTTAACACTTGTTCTTTCTCTTCTGTTCTTCATTTGTTTATTCACTCATTCCATAAGTAATTGCTTCCTAATACCAGTTTCCTACTTCCCAAATAAACAAAAACTCCTGTGCTCATGGTGCTTGTTTTCAAGACCAGAATAACCTCAGAAGATGCTGTGAGAATTAAATGGGTTAGTATGTATAAAACAGAATCTATGAGGTGGTGTCTTTTGTCATTCTGATTTTATGAATGAGGTCATAGAAAGGATAAATAACCTGCTTTAGGATCACACGGCCAGTAAGTTGGTAGCGGCGGTCCAACCTGAAGACCATGTCCTTGACCTCTACCCACCCCCATCAAAAACCCTTGACAAAAAGTGGTAAAAAGACTGAACAAGCCAAGGCAGCATAGACACCTGACTTGTAGGGAAGGACCGTTAACCTGTTCGGGCTGCTAGAGAATGTAGGTTGCCCTTAAAGGGCCTGGACAGCAAGTTGGACCTGACTTCTGGGAGTCCGTTAATCTTCTCCAATTTTTTTTTTTAGGGAAACAATGGATGAAGCAATGATACTATCACCTGTGAGCCCATACTTGAATTCTCTCTTCTCCATTTACCTTGCAAAACAAATTTTTCCCCCCATGGGAAGAGTAATGCCTCTTATCCCAAGGAATCCTGTGAGCCTCAAATGATATAGACAGAAGCCCCTCACAGTTGGAATTTAAACCTTTGCTGCATGGCTTCTAGGTATCTCCTCTCCATGTTTGGCCACTGACCAGTACATTTACTTCTTTAGCTCTTTGTGTGAAGATAAAAGGTATGAAGAAGTGGTCCGCAGTATGGGGAAAAACCCTTGGGTCTAGGAGCCCTTGGTTATAAATTCTCATTTGACCTTCTTTAGGGCTCTTTATCCCCTGAGACTCTATTATCTCTCTGTTCCCCTGAACTTCTAAGATTGTTGAGTGACCTGTATTTATGAAGCGTGAGGTGACAATAAATGTGGAGGTGCCATCACGCCGTAATATCAGTGAGGAATCTCGAGTCCTCCGACAAATGTGGTGAGAGGCTGCCATGATACCAGTCATGCTCTGCTGAAGTTTTTCCCCCTTTCAAAATAACAAGATGGCCTTCCTGTCCCAGGGAAAGTTCATCTGGTCTTAGATGTGATGCTTGGGACTATGACTCAGAGTTGTCAAGCAGGTGTTTGAAACTACACTCTTAAAAAACATGGGGCCCAGTTCTTCCAACTTGAATGCCCCTAACTCTTTTGGTTTCGAGGGAAAGTTATTTTATCTGTGATCTAAATTTCTGTCTAGATGGGGAAGTTTCCCGGGCTTCTCCAGTATGGTTAACTTGCTGAACCACATGATGTCATTTTTACTTATATCTGTTTTTACATCTGAATTATTTACATCTGTTTTCTTCATTGAATTGTGAGCCTCCTAAGGGCTGGGCTGGGGCCCCTTCAGTACATGTGTGCATGTGTGCCTGGCACATGCATGGTGTCTGAGAAAAATGTGACCGATAAGTGCTTGATAAATAAGTGAAAGACCCTAGCAAAATACAAAATCAGTTGCATAAATAACAATCTTTTTTTTTTTTTTTTTCCTCAGAAAGTGCTTTCCTAATTCTAAACAGAAGATAATGAGTAGCCTCTAACAATGCGTGGATCATCCCTCGGGGGTGTCCTCTTCTAGGACTTTGTGAGTCTCATTCTTAGGAAATAAGAGTCTTTTTTTAAGTGATTAATTTCACAAAATTTATTTTATAAACAAACTTTTTTTCTTTTTATAAACCTTCATTTTATAAACAAGAAAATTCCACCCAGAGACCTGTTTCACCTTTTGTTTCTATTTTTAAAAACCTTCTTTCAGAAAAATTTTATGTATTTGTATTCAACTTAAGCACTGTCTTGTAATTTTTTTTCCTTCTTAACATAGGTTTTGTTTTATTTTGTTTTTTTGTTTGTTTGTTTTTTCTGTAGAGGGGTTGATGCACTTTCTCTTATAAGGCCAGATAGTAAACGTTGCAGGCTTTGTGGGCCTGTGTTCTCCGAGGAAGCTACCCAGCCCTTCTGCTGTAGCGTGAAAACGGCCATGGACTGTGCAGACAGGAGTGGGCCTGGTTGTGCTCTGTAAAACTGTATTCATAGAAGGAGGCAGTCTTCTCTCGCCCTACTTTACTTACCTCTGTCTTACAGAACTCCCGTTTATCATGTAGAATGCTGTATAATACGATTTGAGTTATTAATTTACTAAATTATTTTTATAGATGAACATTTAGGACACACTCTTGTTCTTGGTTTTGTTTTTAAGTTTTCGGTTCTCTTGTGATGAGTGCCTTCCTGTGTTCAGCATTTTTTTTTCACTTATGTGTATCTGACAGTTTCTATAAGGTATATTTTAACAACTCTTCAAAACCTGGTCAGACCGCTTTCTGAAACTGCAGGGGTGGGGGGCCTTGGCCTAGCCCCACTGGGCCTCTCCAACCAGTACATAGCAGAGGAGGGAACGTGATTCAGAGCCTGAGCCAAAGAGAAACGGAATACAACGCTAAGGGGTTTAGGTTACATCATTTGAGGTTACCCATATTTCTGTGGTTTTCGTCTATAAAAATAGCAGTTGTGTATAGTTTTGACATAATACATAAAAGTTTTAATAACCTTCTCATACAACACACCCTGTAATGCCATAGCTCAGTCATATCTTAGGCCTCTACGCAGTGTTCCTTGTCCTGGCTGGGGCTTTGGCAGCGACAGAAGGAATGGAAACCTGAAGTCCTGCAAGTCAAGATATTCTTAGCCAGAGGCAGACAGACAGCTCTCACGATATCATGAACCACCAACACAGATGCACAATGCTAAGTATGAATAATCCATGATAACATATCCAGTGCTAGGGAACTTAGTGGACATTGAAGCCCAAGATTCAAATCTAGCTCCTTGGGATTGTAAAGCCAGATGTTTTTAACTCCATTCCTAAATATATGCTTTAAATTTAGAAAGAGTCAGTTATAATACGGTAGTTTTACTTTATGTAGAGTTTAACCCATGCATTCCTCTAAACTCAGGGTTTGCAAACCACAGGCCTATTTTTGTTTTAAGATTTCTATTAATTTATTTCAGAGAGAGAGAGCACAAGCAGGGGAGACAGGCAGAGGGAGAAAGGAAGAAGCACATTCCCCAGTGAGTAGAGAGCCCAATGCGGGGGCTCCATCCCAGGACCCTGAGATCACGACCTGAGCTGAAAGTAGACGCTCAACCAACTGAGCCACTTAGGCACCCCTCAAGCCTATTTTTGTAAATAGAATTTTATTGCTATGCATCCTACTTCATGCAGGTCTGTATTCCCTATACATCTTTTATATGGCAGTGGCAGAGTAGAGTGGTTTTGACAGAGGCCTTATAGTTTGCAAGCCTTAAAATATTGATATTCTGGCTTTTAAAAAAGAAGCTTGCCAACCCAAGCACACAGGTAAAGTAATATCCGTCGTATTTATTAGGAGTTCGCAAATGATATCCTGTGAACCAAAAATAACCTACTGTGGACTTTTGGAAAGTATTACAACACAGCTGACTGCCATGCCAGTTTGTTTGGTTGTCTGGCTGCTTTTGGGCTTTTGTTCTGTTAGATTAAATCAATGCCTGCCATGGGCCCAAGTCCCCCCTCATTGAAGTGGAGCCTGATTTGTTTCCTTCCTCCCACACTGTTCTCTCATTCTGCATATTATGTCCCTCTTCCTTGAGGAGATATTATCACTTGAGGGGTTGTAAGCTCTGGAGCCTAACTATGAGTTCAAGTCCCAGATCTCTCCTTTGTAGGTGTTTTTCAGTATGAACTTTGCGATGAGACAAAGGGCCATATTCGTGTCATTAAATGGAGAGAATATTTAATCATCAGGTTTCTCTTAGCTCCCCCATAATCAGAATGTCCTACTTAATTGTGAGGTTGACAGAAGAAAAGATTTTATGTGTGGAAATGTTTTGCTCTTTGTTTTGTCCTTTGCTGGAGTCCATAGTTTGTGAGTAGAAGAGGGTATAGTCTGAGGGCCTGAGCAGAATTTTGTTTCTGCCCCTTCACGGCTCTGTTTCCTTAGGAGCTCCATAGCCTCTCTGAGCTGGACTTCTACTTGCTGGCTGGTAAAATGAGGTTATTGAAGCCTCCTTCCTCATAGGCTTCCTGTGAAGATTGAAGGAGGGAACTTTTGTAAAATGCCTGGAATGTGGCAGATGCTCTAAAAATGTTTCTTCCCCTGCTTTTGATTCCCAGAAATGTTTTCATATGTAAATTTTATTTGGCACTCAGCGATGGTAATCATAGAAAAGTTTATTTCTCATCCTTTTCTAGCTAATTCGCAGAATGTAACCTCTCAGGGTGAAGTTTTTATTTTGGTTGGCAGAGTCTGGTTCCCAAGATGAAAAAAGGAGCTTCTTGACTGAACGGGAGCCAGGGAAATGGACCTACGAGAGGATCATTGATTCACTTGACGTTTCCTCCCCTGATTTAATTGCAGTATAAAGAAGAGGGTCACACTGTAACCAGTTACTGCAATGAGACCCTGCCCGGATGGGTGCATGATGTGCTGGGCCGGAACTGGGCTTGTTTCACTGGGACCAAGGTGGGAAGTACCCCTGAGAAGGTGAAGGTGAACACAGCCGATTCTGGGAGGCTCCGGGAAAAGTGAGTTGTCATCAGTGGGAGATACATTTAATTTTGCTGTAGAGTATGTAGAAGTATGTGTCCAGGTTAGTTCTTGGAAATTTTTATTTTGATTACATAAAGTTTATTTGGCTTAGAAACAGAAGCCATATTCTGTAAAACCTCCCTGGTGTTGAGTAATGGAACTGAGAGGAGAAAGTGTTTTTCTCCATAGCACTCCCAAAGTAATGGACTAATGGTGGCTTTAAAGGAAATTTGTATAAGAGACCATAGAATTGCAGTGACTAATAAAGAAAAATCATTTTATTATTGCCATGTGATAACATGTTGTAGAACTCTCATAGATACATACGTTTATGTCGCAACAAATGTTGGTGATACTAATTGAAATAAATTTTACACAAGACAGCGAGTAAGTGAAATAAAAATTCTTAGTATTCATAGAGTGTAGTAGTTTGCTAGGGCTACCTTAACTAAGGACCCCAGACTGAGTGGCTTAAGCAACAGAAATTTATTTTCTCACAGTTCTGGAGGCTACAAGTCCAAGATCAGTGTCAGCAGGTTTGGTTTCTTGGGAAGCCGCTGTCCCTGACTTGACACGGCCACTTTCTTTCAGTGTCCTTACACTGCCACCCTCTCTCTGTGTCCTCTCTTTTTCTCTTAAGCACACCCAATCTTAATCAGGGTTGGGACTGCCCATACAACCTCATTTTACCATAATTTCCCTAGTAAAGTTCATATCTCCACATATAGTCACTTTCAGAGGTACTGGAGGTTAGGGCTTAAAGCTGTGAATTCTGGAAGGACACAATTCAACATAAAACAAGTAGCTAATATTCTTGTTAAGTAAGGTCCAGTTTAAGTAACTGAACCATACAAACAAGAGATTTCAGATTTTATTCACTTGGAAGGAGAAGACAAATGGATATTAATGGTAGCAACTTTTTCTGTTTCATTTAGTTTATGAAATCCACTGAAAGTACATATGAATAAATCCTCCTAAGCCAGGTCATTCTGGCAATGAATGATTCTGTTGTAGAGAGGTTGGGGGCATGGGTTTAAAGAGGACATGTTGTACTTGTATGGAAAAGTACGCACCAAGATCTAAACTAATACATCCCCTCCATTTTGAATTTATCTTTTTAATTGCTTGGCTTGATCCTTGAACAATGCATTTCTTATTAAACTGTTCACTTTTCACCCCACCATTTAGGAGATTTTATGTACTAATGTGCTCTTCTTGATTATTTCAAACGTTGCCTCATTTTATGAAGAAACTACCACCAGCACCAGCTCAGAACCTGTGTTTGTTAGATCATCTATAAAATGAACACTGGGGACTAAATTCCCTTCAAGGTCCCTTTCAGCTCTCAATGATCTGTCATCCCATAGTAAAGTACATTATTTTCAGTATCCTTGGATCTTAAACATTGAAAATCAGTGTTTGGGACCTAGCTTGTCATTATTACAATGCACATGTCTGTGTCTGATGGTTGCCAGCTATCAGCGATAAAGCAAGGGAAGTAGGACTGAATTCTGCTTCTTGAATACGTCAAAATCAGTAGTGACTCATCAGTAGAAAATACTTAAAAATACACATTTACAATTTAAAATTTTACCCCCACGTCTAAAGAGACAAACAACTACAACTTGTTTTTGTTGTTGTAGGAGTGTTGTCAGAAATATGATTAGGGCAGTTTTAAAATCTCTTCAGTGAAGGTGCCTCTCTGGTTCCACACTTTGCACCAAGAAAGGAAGAACTTTGATAAAAACACACAAACATTCTGCATGTAGTTCCACATGTTTCTTACTGTCTTCAGTGCTCCCAGGTTTTTTGACTGTATCAGAATACTTCCTTGGTGAACATCTAAATAAAAAGAGAAAGAAAAGTTGGCTAAATTTACTCAGATTAGGTGTGTCTTGCTTTGGATAATTGGGAAGTCTTGGATAATGAGTTACGCCTAAGTAATAGACCCTTCCTTAGTAGAAATAATGTTGTATATTCTGTCATTCCTGCCACCTGGCACATAAGTTTGATGCGGGTTTGAATTGTGTGACTAATCAACTCCCCCAATCTTTTTGCTTTGTAAACATGCTTTTTGTGCTAGATTTATTTGTATCTATATCCAGGCATTTGATAACAGGGAAACCAGTGCTTCTCAAATTTTAGTGGTACTTTGAATCATCTGGGAATCTTGTTACAACATAGATTCTGACTTAGGTGGTTTGGACTGGATACTTAGAGGGCTTCCAGGTACAGCTGCTAATATGGAACTCAAGAACCAAGTTTGAGTAACAAGGTTATAAACCCAGGTTCCATGTAGTAATATATTTTTTGCACCATACGGTAATAATGTTTGCCATGTTATATGTACATGATACACAGTTTCTGCCATCATCTCCTTTTATTATCATTATTACAATGTTAGAAAGGTAAATTTTAGGGGCACCTGGGTGGCTCAAGGGGTTGAGCCTCTGTCTTCGGCTCAGGTTATAGTCTCAGGGTCCTGGGATCGAGCCCTGCATTGGGCTCTCTGCTCTGCAGGAAGCCTGCTTCCTCCTCTCTCTCTGCCTGCCTCTCTGCCTACTTATGATCTCTCTCTGTCAAATAAATAAATAAAATCTTTAAAACAAAAAAAAAGAAAGGTAAATTGTAGAAATTATAGAAGGTGAGGAAAGGTAGTGATCCTACATTGTCAACTCAGACGTACCATTTTTGGCATTTGCAAAAATGTATTTAGAATATAAGTGTATTTTCATAAAAAGCGATTAATTCTATCTAAACTTTGATAACTTGCCTTATTATTTAATAAAGTTTGAACACTCTTCCATATCACTTGTTAACATTAAAACTACCAATTATTTTACCAGCAAAAGATGGTTTTATTAGGGAATAGCAGGGAACCTCAACTGGGACAGGCAAGCTACAGCAAAAACTGTAGGCAAGGCGGCAAAACGAAGGAGAAGCAGGCTCTTTTATAGAAGAAAGGAAGGGTTGGGAAGGCTCTATGAACAAAAAGTCCACTGGAGTAAACCAGGAGGTGAAAGTATCATGGCTTCTCATTGGCTGTGATGTGGAAATCTCTTTAGGCTGGGCTGTTCCTCTTACTGGTAGTAGATGGTGTTCACATGCAAGGTCCCTATCTTCCTGTTGGATTCACAGTTGATGACCAGTAGTAGGGCATGAAAGCTCCCTGCCAACCTCCCTACTCCCGTTTTAGTGTGGTTTCCCTTAATATTCACACGCTAAATGATTTCTATACAGTTTCATTGAATAAACTATGTAGTAAATGAAGTACCATTATTTCTTTAATCATTCCTTATCTTCAGATGCTTATTAGGTTATTTATCATTTTTTTAAAGATTTTATTTATTTATTTTAGAGAGAGAGAAAGAGAGAAAAGGAACGAGTAGTGAGCAGGGGCAGAAGCAGAGGAAGAAGCAGACTCCCTGCTGAGCAGGGAGACCAATGCTGGGCTCAATCCCAGGACCCTGGGATCATGACCTGACGTGAAGAGTGATACTTAAACCCACTAAGCCACTCAGGCACCCCTAGGGTATTTATAATGTATTGCTATTATTAAAGTGTTTCATTGACCATCCTTATACATACATATTGAATTTTTATTTTTATAGGTGATATTCCAATTCCAGGCTGTGCACCTCCTCAGGCAAAAGTGAAGGGTGCTTTTTGGACCCTCCTCATAGGTTGTCTCTCCATGTATGAACCAAACTCAAATTTGCTTTGGTACCAGAAAAACCGATTTTTGTTTGAACAAAAGATATCAACAGAAACTACTATAAACAACGGTTTGTTTAAAATATGAGGAGCAAGGAGTGGGATGCATTTCAGAAGCCTGATAAATTTAGAGCCAGATTAAGGGGATTTTTTGATTAAAAAAATTGGTAAAATTTAATGCTAGAGAGGATGATGCAGTTACTCATGGCTCCCAAGGATTCTTGAGCTGGGTTAATGGGGTCATACTCTGAATGCCTCACTACAAAATGACTTGAGACCAGTGAAGTTTCATGAGGGTTAGGAATATTTCAGGGATCTGGGGCACCTGGGTGGCTCAGTTGTTAAGTGTCTACCTTCAGTTCAGGTCATGATCCTTGGGTCCTGGGATTGAGCCCCAAGTCGGGCTCTGCATGATTCTCCCTGCCCCTCTGCCCTTTGTTTATGTTCACTCTCTCACTGTCTCTCTCTGTCAAATAAATAAATAAAATATGTTTTTTTTAAAGAATATTTCAGGGATCAGTTTTTGTTTTAGTTCGGTTTTTGTTTACTGAAGTTTGATTATTTTATCTGATCATTTCAGTTTATCTAAATTTTGTGTTCTGAACATGTGATGTTTGACTATACCATTGACTGCCTTGGAAATTCAGTATCATGTCTCTCTCTGCAGTGAGGTGCACTTAGCTTATGGATTTTTATACTAAAAATATAAAATAAAGATTATTTTATAGATTTGAATAAAGTGGTTCAGGTACATTACAAAAAAAATGCCTTCCTAAAAGATGATTACACATTCCACTTAAGGTCCAGAGCATAAGGGTACCTCTTTTAATGGAGTCTAATTACATCAATAAAGAGGATAACTGAGGCTACCTTATTTTTGTTGGCAGCTCTCATAGGCTCTACAAGTATAACGATGAGTTTGTGAAAGCGATCAATACCATGCAGAAGTCTTGGACTGCAACCAGATACATGGAATATGAGACACTGACCCTGAGAGACATGATGAGGAGAGGCGGTGGCCGGAGTAGCTGGAGAATGCCCAGGTAATAAAGCATATATCCCTGTATTGCTAATGAAGGTATTTGTGTTGAAGGTCACCCTCCCTTTCATCTTGCTCTCCCTGGTTTGCCCACCATTCTGTTGGCCATGAAAGCCTAATCTTTTTTAGGTTATCTTTGTTCTCTCTCCCTCTCCTTTCCATAGGTTTTCTGGTGCTCTCCGAGTCCTGTTTATGGGTCTTGCTTTCACAACATCTGCCACTTCCATCATTCCCTGGCCATTTTCTACATGCTGGTGTAGGGTTTGATCATTTCTCTGCTGCATTATGATCAGCCTCCCACCTCCTGTCTCTCTAGTGCTATCTCTTGGGTCTCTTCCCCTCCCGGGCCCCATTCTCAGCCCTTCTCTGAAATGCCAGTTTCATCTTCCTGTATCCAGCTATGGTTGCATCACTACCTGTTATCTCTTAATACATTTACTGGTAACCAAAGCCATCTAAATGTGACTATGCCTATATTTAGTACCATGGCCCGTTTTCAAACAATATGACACAATTACCGAAATCTTTGCTTTCAAGTTACCTCCATTCATGCTGTTCCCTTTGCTTCAAGTATCCCTCACGAGCTAGCCTGTAATAACTCAGATTTGTCACCTATAAAAATCTCAAAACCTCTTTGTTAGAAGGGCCAGCAAAAAAAAATGGCTTCTTCTATATCAATTTATCTCTATTAGCTACCCTCAGCCAGAAGTGACACTTCCCATCTGTAGCTTACACACCCCATAGCTTACTTCTTTCTTAAGGAGATTGAATCAAATATACTTCGAATTTATAGAGTCAGGAATTTGGCAGATTTTTAAAAATTTCCTCCAAACTATATATACCAGGATATGTGGTCCCTTAACATGGGTTAAATGACCAAGGATATTCCTGTGATGCCATACTTTGTTCCAGGAGAAGAAATTGGTATAACTGAAGGGCAGAGAACTGGAAACCAATAGGGAGTCAGTGGGACTCAATAAATTATGTAGGTCGGTTATTTTCTCTCTTAGTATATTGAAACATTCTCCAGTTTTCAGAGAATACAATGATCATTTCCTTAACATCTATAGAGTTTTTGGTTCAGATTTTATTTGAACAGACCACTAATTGGTTAATTAACTAAAATGCATTTCTCACTTTTTCATTTGCAGACTAATAATCCTAATGCTTTGACATTTTTCAACTACTAGGCTATATGGAGAATTTTCCTGTCACAACTGATAGCATTCTCTCATTATTCTGCCCCTTTCTCAAAAGAATCTCCTACAGTATTAAAGTGTGTTCTAAGGAATTTCTAGTCCATGAGACGCTCTGGTTAATGGAAATTAGGGAAGGGAGCATGCTGTGTCCCTTCTCAGGTTTGCTAAAGTGACAGAGTTCTACTGTGCATATGTGAGACAGGAAGTCGAGAACTGTTCAGTGAAAATCCAAAGGAGCATGAGAGGAAGAAGTGTCAGCACTTGAGCCTATGGGTCCCAGAGCTCCCACATGAAAGATCTGAGCCTCAGACACAATTGCATGGCCATGCCTCATGGGCCATGCTGCTTTTATGTTTGATGATTCTGTCCCTCCACCCAACCATCTTTGTTTTAGAGAAAGGCTAGCTTCCTGCAGGGCTGCTTTTAAGGCTAAGGCTCCATTCAGAAGTTTAACGGTAGGAGGTAGAACTGAGTGAAATGGGAAATACCAAAGTAGACATTGTGGTCTGGCTACTTGGTTTTTGGTAGCATTTTTGTACATGAATTAGTTCTTTTAGAAGAATCCAGTGACATAATAGAATCACTCAGAGATTCTTAACTTGAGGTTTATAGAGTCATTGAGACTGCCAGAAGTGTAGAATAATGTAGAATGTAGAGTAATGCTTTCACCAGATTCTTAAGAAATCTAGAGCCAAAGGAAGAGCCTGTAATGTGTAGTGTACCAGTAATGTTGGCAGTCTTCTTGTCTCACCAGTTCCTCTTTCACTCTTTGTTTTCACATCATTGAGATCGATTGTCACATTGTTGGTTTTGTCTGTCTGTATCTTGACAGGCAAACACCCAGCCTTATAGGATGCCAGGAAGAAGCAAGTTAACATTTGAGTGCCTGCTTTGGGCCAGATGGTCACTTAAATAAATGTATCTGCATCATGTTTAGTCCTGTTACTGACACGGATGATGATAGTGGTAGTTACCATCATAAGAGCTTACTCTATTAAGGATTTGCAGAGACAGGAAGTATTCTAAGCACTTGTTAATCATTACTACGTTGAGCTTTTATAATAATCTTCTGAGGTATAGGTGATTATACCCATTTTAGTAGGAGTCAGTTGGAGTTTTGTGATGTTAAACTCTTTGACAAATGTCACACAGCTAGTAAGTGGTGAAATCACTTGTAGGAGGTCAGTATGACCCTAAGATAAATACCTGCTCTGAAATTACATTTTGCTGCCAAATTTCTATTCCTTTTTTATCTTTCAAATTACATAGTGTATTCCTAAGTATATACAAGACAATTAGTTAATATCTGTTGATTGATCAAATCTTTTGGGCTCTCAGTGTGAAATCACAGAAACTATTTATTTCCTTCCAAAAGTTGTTCATACCCTAATGTTTACTTACAAATCTTGAAGGAAGTATCCAATATTTGTTTCTTGGTTTGATTTTTCCCCTGCCCTATATATACAGTTTTCATGGTGCATAGCTTTTTTAAGTACCTTGGTTATTCCATGGGTACTATCCAAGTTGTATATTTTATGATAATACAACTTCTTTGTATTTGTGATTGTGATTGCTCTGTTTCATGTCTCTTAATGCTGACCTTCATATGGTCAAAGACCATCTCATGTTCATCTCTGTGTCACATACAGCTTCCAGCAGTGTCCTGGCTTAGTTAATATTTTAGTGAAAAGTTGACATTTCTGTATGGAATGTGCTGTCTATTTTTAATAATTCTCAAGGTTATGATGGCTATTAATATGTGATTCTTATTTCTCTCCCTTTATTTCCTCTCCCTTCCATTGTGTCCTAGCCTTGACTTAACATCCTCTCTAAAAGAAGCATGTGCAGAAGGGAGCTCCTTGGGAGTACTTACAGAGGACACAAAGAAGTCCAGAAATAATCTTTACCAGTGACTAAATTGGAATCTGGTCTAAAGTACAGGATAACCACTGAAACATTGGAATAGTGCAGTCTGGCAATGCCAAGTTGAATGAGAAATTCAAGTAGTTACAGTATCAGAAAGATACATATTATCAGGGTATAATAGTAGTGTCCTAACTAAAGAGTTGAAAGAGAAGAGCAGTGAGTTTTACTTGGGGTCTGGTGATGAGGGGCTGCTCTGGGAGTAGTCCTTAAATTAGAAATCAGAGAAAAACCCCTAAAGGGATTTCTTCTAAGCAGTGGGCAACAGGCATTTTATTTTATTTTATTTTTTATTTTATTTTTTTTAAAGATTTTATTTATCTATTTGACAGAGAGAGATTACAAGTAGGCAGAGAGGCAGGCAGAGAGAGAGAGGAGGAAGCAGGCTCCCCGCTGAGCAGAGAGCCTGACGCGGGACTCGATCCCAGAACCCTGAGATCATGACCTGAGCCGAAGGCAGCGGCTTAACCCACTGAGCCACCCAGGCACCCGGCAACAGGCATTTTAGATAAAAGGAGTAGCAGCACAAAGACATGGAACAATGAAGTCATTTAGCAGACTTGGAAAGCTCCCAAGAAATCTAGCATGTCTAGAGCTGGAATGCTATTTGTCTTAAATTACTAATACGAAGAAGCTTGTAGGACAATTTTCTCATTTCCAGACAATGTGTCTATCTATTGTTCCAGGCAACTCTGCTTTTCGGGTCTTACTTTCCAACTACATTGTATAGGCTACACTTCGATACTGATGAAGCATTTTGGTCTGTTGTTGAAGGAGCTGGTCAGTCTACTTTATCCTGAGACTTTCCCTTCTTTTCCACCTGCCTCACTCCTCTCTTTTCTCTGTATCCTTCAAAGGCCATCTTTAACGTCCCATGTGTCTACTTTCTTGGTCAAAATCTGTTTAAGAAAATGCAGTTATTTAAGCATACTAGCAGTAGCCTCTCCGTGATGTACAGAACCAGTGTCATTTCATAGAAGAAAGATAATGGATCCTGAAAAAGACACAGATAATAAAAGCCATTGACACAGCTTAGTGGTGTAATTGATAGATTGCATAATGGACATGTGTAATGGAAACTCTGATGGGACACGTGCTCTTTAGGCCAGAATCTAGATTCTAGGCAGCCAGGTAGCTAAAGTCATGGAATTAAAGGTTAGGAAGTTATCCTCAAAAAAGACTCTATATTGAAGTCTGATGTGTATTTCCATCCCAGGCCCAAACCTGCACCACTGACCGCTGACATAAATGAGAAGATGTTACATTTGCCAGCATCGTGGGATTGGAGAAATGTTCATGGTATCAATTTTGTTACTCCTGTTCGAAACCAAGGTAAAAAAGACTGATTTTTCATTTATTCATTTGGAAGTGTTTATTGGACATTTACTATGTGCCAGGCTCTTGGGTAGATTCAGGGCATACAGAGATGCAACAGGCATGATCCACTTTAGTAAAGAAATATAACGTACGTGGCCAGTGGCCACCTCTTCTTTTGTATCCATGACAGACCTGGATAATAGATAAGCTCTCCAGCAGAACCCAGCATTCTTGGGCATCCTTCTCAAAATATGTTCTAGCTAGCTAATGAAATTAATCAGTAATAGGTAAGACAAACTCTGCCCTCTCTCGCAGGAGAGACTCATGTAGAAACAAAGGTTCACCTAGAGTTAAAATTGGTCTTCCTCCTACAAGTGGTTTGGTGGAATCCTTCTTTGCTACTTGTCCACCCACTCTCCACCTCTCCCCCCCCATCATTTAGTTTTAATTACTGTAAGAGCCCAGAAAAATGCATCCTTTCAATTTTTTTTTCTGGTAAAGTAGATTTTTTGAACTGTGTAAGGACATTTTTAATTCACTTTCTGTCAGAACATGACACATGATGGTAAGTATTAACCCCGCTTCCTGAATGGAGGCTTTACACAGCCCAGATTTACCAAAAGTGTCACTCTTGTTGCATTTTACCCATTATTTCTGGAAATTTGATCCAATATGAATAGATTTAATAACTCTTCCTCTAATAGTACTCACTAGCAAATTATCCTGTTATCCTAAATTTTAGCCAACAATCACATGGAGGATCATTTATGCCATACTCAGGTTTATTGCTTCTCAGCTCATTTTGAAGATAATTATAGTATGCATGACTGATTTGTTACTATAAAATAGATGTAGTATTTATTGTCTAGAAACATTCTGATTAGTGTCTCCTGAGAGGAGTATAAATTAATAGCACCCAAAGATAAATTGTCCTTCCCCTTCCCTAGATACTCAGTGATAATCAGCCCCTCTCACTCCTCAGCAGTCACCACAAGCCCTTCAGCTCCATGCTCAGTGAGTTCTTGCCAAGTGTTCTGAGTGGGCGGAGCTTCAAGCAGGTCTTAGAGCCCAGCCAATCACGTTCCTGTCCTACAGAGGACATCAGACTCGACTCTTTGCTTTTGCTTCTACACATTCTTCTGGGACTCTTCCACTCGAGAGAATATGTGGATCCTGAACATTCTTCCCTACCTTTCCTTTCCCGGGGAGGGCTTTTTTGGAAAGGGGGGTTAGGAAATGAGAGAACTTTGAAGGTAAATTGAGGAATGAATGGAAAGTGAAATTAAAGGGATATTAAGAGAGGATTAAAATTTACTGTCATCAAGCATTCCCTATACCTCTCTGACAGGATTAAGTATATAATGTATGTCAAGTGTTGATTGTTGAAGGCCTGATGCATGGTTGCTTTTGCTGTATTATAGAGTATTTATAGAGCATCTAACATCTGTTAAGATTTTTTTTTTTTTAAATGGCTAGGGATATAAAGAGTACTGTGGCATGGCTCTTGGCCTAGGGACTTGCCATTTCGCAAGATCTGCAAGCAAAGTACTAAAATAACCAAAGGGTAACTACTTCACAGAGAGTTTTTAAAATCCATCGGGGGCATGGGAGATGGCCAAAAGAGAAGTTTAGTTCCACTTACTTCCTAAAAGATACAGCTGACTGGTGACAAGACAATAATCTGGGGGTGGGGGGGTGTTTTGCAAGGGGTAGAAATTAGACTCTTTAAAGCCAAATTCTTTGACACTGCTTTTCTTGTAGTTTGGCAAAAGCTATTATCTCTGATATCCCATATTGTTTGAGTGCTGTAAATATGGTTTGTACTGACATGGGCAATTTTTAAGGTTCCCCTTTTGACTTCCTATTAATTTTCTTTACTTAAGGTTGGGGAAAATATTAGTTATTTTCTCTTCTTAAAAACAGGGCTACTTGGAAATTTCCACTGACTTCAGGAACACCAGCATTCTAGAACACTCAGAATTCAGAATTACCCAAGTGAAGGGAATTCACAACTTTTCTGTATTCAGAGAGTAGATCAAGATAATGAAAAGAAGAAATATTGGCAGGACAAATGAGGTCTTACCTTTACACTTGAAAGCAGCTTTAAGCACCAGCCATGTAGCTGGATTTCTTCCAAGTTTGAGAGGGAGGAGAAGCTAGGAAATTGGAAGGCTTGGACTTTCTGAGTTCTTCTCTGCGCTATGCTGTCTTTATTTACTATTGTATCTTCAAGAGAGAGGGGGGAATGTCTCTCAGGTCATATTAGTTAGGAAGTGTAGTGTTTTCCTACTGTCTAAACTCTAGTTCATTTAAGCCTTGTTCTAAATACCACCTGTACCATGAGTACTGGAATGCAGAGACCTTAACCCTGTCTATTCCATGCTGTTCATTTTATACACAAGATAAAAAGAAATGCCAGGAAGGTCCAGTGACTTACCCAGGGCCACACGGCTGAGAGACAGGCTGAGGATGGAGAAAACTCCTGACTCCTTCTTCTTAGCTCAGTGTGTTCTCTGTTGTGGGAAGCTATAGCTGAAAACACTTAAACCGTGTAAAAATAACATTACCTGTTTGAGGTGGTGGAAATAAATGTATTCACCACAGACCTCTGAATGAGTCAGATCCCCTTACTCTTTTGTTTTCTTTTTCAGATTTTATTTATTTTTACAGACAGAGATCACAAGTAGGCAGAGAGGCAAGGCAGAGAGAGAGAAAGAGGAGGAATCCCCACGGATCAGAGAGCCCAATGTGGAGCTTGATCCCAGGACTCTGGGATCATGACCTGAGCAGAAGGCAGAGGCTTTAACCCACTGAGCCACCCAGGCGCCCCAGATCCCCTTTATTCTTTTTTAAGCTGTAGTATTCTTAAGGGATAATAGACCTTTTAAAATCTGTATTCCAGCCTTAACTGAAGAGAGGCATTAATTTTCTTGGCAACTGACAGATTCTTCTGAGAACATCACTGGCTTGAGGAAGGTCATCTCCTTACCTCATTCCCATGGTGTCTCTGTTAACAGCATACTGAGTTCTTGGATGGACACATGGCCTAGCCCTCTCACAGTGCTGGATGGTCTGATGAGAAGAGTTCTGTGTTTAGTATCAAGAGTGATTATTTCTGTGGCCGCTGTGGCCCAGGAATGCCGGATAATCAAAATGGGACCATTTCCAGATTCCTGGGATGTTATTTATTAGCAGACTCATGAAAGGAACACTGGCTTTGTCAGTTTACTCTCGCTAATCTAGTTCTTTGACACTCTGTCGTTTGAAAGCGGGGTTCCAAGGATAGTGTTACTTGGATGGTTCTAAAAACAAAATGTGCCAGTTAACTTTGGCCTATTTAGTGACAAGATGATGGGGAAGAAAATGTAAAGATTGTTTAAAGTAGATGCAGACCTATAAACTGAAAAGAACACAGTCTGCATTAGAAGATTGTATTGTATCTAAAAAGGCATCACTAGGGGCACCTGGGTGGTTCATTGATTAAGTGTCTGCCTTTGGCTCAGGCTATGATCCCAGGCTCCTGGGATCGAGCCCTACATCGGGCTCTGTGCTTAGCAGAGAGCCTGCTTCTCCCTCCACCTCTGGCCCTCTCTGCCCTGTGTGCGTGCTCGTCATGCTCTCTCTCAAATAAATAAATAAATCTTTAAAAAAGAAAAAGAAAATGCTGCTCTTGAGATACTGGAAAGCTCAGCTCACGTATATCCCTCCAAAGGGTTCTCTCAACTGAGAGGCTCCATGTGCTATAGACCTATATAATTTCATTGTCAAGAATACTGTCAAATGCTTTGCAGAGACTAGGGGAGTGTTTTGGATTTCATTTTGTTTTGTTTTGCCTCCTAAATAGTCTCAAGGAAAGCCCCATGTCATAACATTTGCCTTTCGGTGAAAAAGCTGAGATCTTTATGTTTTGCTATGAGGTTAATAGTATTTATCGATTGAATCGTCTGTATTGGACTGATCCTTATGAACAACAGCAGCAGAACTCAGTATAAATATATTAACTGCATCTCTCCCTTCGGATTTCTAGATGTGTCCATGTTTCTTTGTAAGTGCTTCAAAGTTCCCTTAGGTTACATGTATTTGCTTTTGATCACCAGCATCATGTGGAAGCTGCTACGCATTTGCTTCGATGGGAATGCTGGAAGCGCGAATCCGTATACTAACCAACAACACGCAGACCCCGATCTTGAGCCCTCAGGAGGTGGTCTCTTGCAGCCAATATGCGCAAGGTGAGTGTCGTATTTCAGGCGCTATTTACCTGGGTGTATCTGGCCATGGTCGACAAAGGTAAAAGGATGGTGTGGCACAGAGCACAGTGTCTACAGTCAGAGTGCCTGGGTGCAAGTTCTGGAGTTCAGGCCTTCTCACTTACTAACAAGTGCTTCTCATGGAATTCACTGCACCATTCAGCAAAATGTCAGTAGTTACTCTGTACTGAGTGAGCACCAGCTCTTCGGGGCCGTTTATGTACGTTATCCAACAAGGCTCAAAACCCTGAGAAGTAGACAGTCCTATTTATAGCCCTATTTACAGAGCCGGGACAGATGTGAAGTTGTTCTATAACATTTTGAAGGCCACATAGATTCTAAATATTAGATTTTCAGTTCCAACTAAACTTTCACTCTGAATCCGAATTCATACTACAGCCACGCTAACACTGGTTTCTCTCTAGGGGAGAGTGACAGATGTGTACTTGGCTTCCAGAACAGGCCTCGGGTGACGGTGTAGAAAGCCCAGCTGCCATTGATTTAGAGCAAAACATTCTCGTCGTAAAGTTTTCTGCTGTCATCCCCAGATTTGGCTATTATGAAATGAAACTGCTTAGGAATGATTCTTTGTCATTGGACCTTTTAGTCTTTCTGAAATATTTACAAAACTACCACCAAGGTGACTTCTAGGCCCTGGGGACTGAGTATCAAAGACAGTCCTTACCCTCATGACGCTTAGACTGAAGTGAGGAAAGTAGAAATTAAATAATCAAAGGAACGTTGAAGAAAAAATCCAGGCTTAGGGATGTGTACAATATGGCCAGGACTGGAGGAGGGTGATGGGAACCTGATTTAGAGCTTCTTTGCAGGTGGTGGTCAGAGCAGAATTCCTTCAGGAAGAGCCATGTTGTGGTGTCTGGCTATTTAATCATGACAAGAGTGGCCAACTTTTCGTGGTTTCACATGAAGTAACTAATTTACTCCCACAAGGAAAGTTCTCTTCCTATCTGTATTTTACAAACAAGTCAACAGAGGGACAGAGAAGTGAAATTCTTCCACAGTTTAGGATTTGAACCTGCATGGTCAGGCTTCAGAGCCTTCCCACCTAAGCACTAGGCTATAGTTCCTTCCAGCCCAGATGCCAGATAACTGGCGATGAGAGGACAGGTACGTAGAGGGCTGTGGGCAGTGGACCCAGTAGCATTTAAGCTAGGAACGGCTCCCGAGTGTAACAGGATCGATGGAGTAGAAAAGAAAGGGACCATTTCTTCCGTGCCGCTCTCTAACGGAGGGGTGACCAGTGTGTGTGGTATTCCTCCTCAGGCTGTGAAGGTGGCTTCCCGTACCTCATCGCAGGAAAGTACGCCCAAGACTTCGGGCTGGTGGAAGAGGCCTGCTTCCCCTACAAGGCCGCGGATTCGCCCTGCAAACCCAAGAAGGACTGTCCCCGCCACTACTCCTCGGAGTACCACTACGTGGGCGGTTTCTACGGGGCCTGCAACGAGGCCCTGATGAAGCTCGAGCTGGTCCACCACGGGCCCATGGCCGTCGCTTTTCAAGTCTACGATGACTTCTTCCACTACCGCTCGGGGATCTATTACCACACGGGCCTGCGGGACCCTTTCAACCCTTTCGAGCTGACGAATCATGCCGTTCTGCTGGTGGGCTACGGCACCGACGCGGCCTCTGGCATGGATTACTGGATTGTAAAGAACAGCTGGGGCGCCAGCTGGGGGGAGAACGGGTACTTCCGGATCCGCAGAGGAACCGACGAGTGCGCCATCGAGAGCATCGCCATGGCCGCCACGCCGATTCCGCAGCTGTAGGGGGCGCTCCCGGCCCTCCCCGCTCGCCACGGGCGGTGGGGGGAGGGGTCCGTTCCCAGACGGGAGCCCCTTAGAGCAGCACTTTCAGGGATTCCAGGTAGATGCCTATCAAGATTGTGGCCTTTAAAATTAAAACTGCCTTTAATTTGAACTGACCTCTGGCCTACTTGACAGCTCTGCAGTAACAAAACGCAGGATTTTGTTAATCATGTGTAAGTCAAACATGTTACATTTTTCCCAAGCCTTTGTGAGAACACAGACTTACTTTTAAATTGTAAAAATCACAAGAGCCTGGCGCCTGCGTCCCTCGGCTGAGCATCTGCCTTCGGTTCAGGTCATGATCTCAGGGTCCTGGAATTGAGCCCCAGGTTGGGCTCCACACTCAGGAAGGAGTCTGCTTCCCCTCTGCTTTCCTCCCCAGCCCCCATGACCCACACCCACCCTCCTGCTCAGGAGTACATGCGCGCGCTCTCTCTCAAATAAAATCTTTAAAATAAAAATTGCAAGAAAATATGGCAATGATTATTACATTTTTTAAAAGTTTTTTTCTGTAAGTGTTCAGGTGATACAGATTACAAAATATATATACATGCTTAACAGTTTTCACCACTGACCGTTCAGTTAGATTCATGGTTATTATCTATGGTACTTTAAAAACAAAGAATGTGAGTATATTTCAACTGAAAAAACAACAACAACAACAACAACTATGGACCTTTATGCTAAGGAGCATACTCAAATAATGACTAGTTAGCCTAAAATTATCCCCTGGATATTTGATAAGCCAGAGGCCAAAGGGAGAAATGAGTTTTGATGAAACTGGGTTGGTTAAACTTTTGGCTTATCTTGCCTCTGGAAGTATTGGTCAGCCTTCCCTGGGTGAGATTTACAGCCTCATTAGTGGGAAGTTAACAGTTTAGATTGGGACAGATCTTTGAGATCTCCAAGGGATATTTCACAGTGATATGAAACCTCTTTGCTGAGTTAAACAGATAGCATCTATTAGAAATGATGTGACAATCAGGCAGATTGGGTGATCAGAGTTCAAAAACATAAGCAAAACCCACAAGCCTCTTGGAACCCGTAGGAGCCATAGAGCTCATGGGATCTGTTCTTCTCTCTGCATGGAAAGAATGCCTAGCTTAGAAAAGGGCAAGTGATTCAGTCAGGTCACCAAATGGTAATGACTGGGTCTGGTTAGAACCAAGATCTAAAGCCAGTTCTCCCTGAGCGCCCTATACACTGAGTCTCAGCATTTTCGACCAGAAAATCTAAAATGACCAGAGATACTAGGTGTACACTTGGAAATTTCCACTTTGACGTTAAGCGTCAGAGTTTTGTCCGAAACCTCATAGGCTTTTTGTATTGAAATTCACTACAATGACGTCTTTTCTCTCCTTGCAAGAGTATGCCCCGTGTGTAAGGTGTGGCTTCTGGGATGTCCTTGCCCCGGCCCCATACCTTTGACTCTCTCCCTCATGGTGACTCAAAAGCAGACACTGAATGCTGTGCAGAGCCAGCACGTTTGTCATGTGGAAGGCCTCCAAGGAGCTATGAATGCTCTCTTAGTCTTGGCTTTATTCCTTGCCTGCCTTGTTGCTATTGTGAAAGTGTAAATTGACTTTGAAACCAAGCATGGATTTATTTTTCACTAGAACTTATAGAGATATTACCTGTCAGGTTAACCGATAAGGTATTATTTAACAGGAAAACAGGAGCTTATCCTCTGGATTTCTACCTGCACAGCTGTCTGCTGACCCCAAAGAGAGTAAGTCATGAAGATAGAGGGAACCCATGGTTTTGCATAATTTCATGAGAATCTGGGATGAACTCTTAAGGAAATCATTGCTGGTGTCATTCGTAAAATACTTCAGCAAAAATTGAAAGACTACATAGAGGTGGGAACTTAACTGGCGATGGGGAGCAATTCTCACAAGTGTGATTAGTTGACAAGCCGTGGTTCTCGGGGACCCTAACTTTCCTGACATTATGAGAGGGATTACCGAGACCGAGAATCCACTGCACTTCAACCTGCATTTATCTGCTCTGGAAGTCTGCTTTTCCGGTTTCTAAATGATAGAGATCACTGCTTCATCCCCCGTGGCAGAATTCATTAAAGATGGCGACTGAATGGAACGTCACTGTTCCTAAAGACCTGTGATTAAACTCTTAAACTGTAGAAAAAACAAATTTCGTAATCTCAGACTTGTTTATAGTGGTGTTAATAGAACATTTAATCACTGTTGACGGATTGAGCTCTGCAAAAAAAGTGGAATGGGAACTCTGGCTAAACTCCCCAAAGACCTATCCAGGAGAACGGCATTGTACATGTGGAGACACCGCCGTCCAAAAAGGAAAGTGAAGTTTTAGCTGGGCGGTGAAGCCACAAGCATGGCATTGACTTGGGTGACTTGGGTGCCTAGTGCCTGGATCACCTTTCTGGCTCTGCCTCATATTAGCATAAGGCCTGAGGCAGTTTTCCTTAACCCACCTGTTTTTCAGGTGCCTGAGCTGTGAACCAGAGAGAACTGGATAGATAACCCTCCCTTTGTGACCTCTCCCTCTAAACCCTGCTGTTGCAACCGAGGAACCAAATAGATTTGCGCTTTGGGGCACCATTGTTTGCTTTCCTTAAACTCAAGTCTTTCACCGTCCCAAGTGGGGAAACTGAAGTAGATTCAGATAACTCAGTTTCCCAGCCAGGCAGCCTTGCTCACTGACCTCTGTTTGACCTCCAAGCATGAAAGCCAGGGACTGGATAGCCTTGAATAGTAAGGGATATACGTAGCTACTTCATTGAGTTCTCTGAGGATTAAAGGCCTTCCTATTATGTAGAGCATGTAAACAGTGCTTGGAACATAGAAAGGAGTATGTAAATATTAGTTATTACTCAAGTCTTCCTTTTCTAAATTCAAATCGTAAGATAACTGTTTGCTGTGAGGAGGCAGTTGAGACATGTTCTATTAATAACAAGCTCTATGGGAGTAGAGGAGGGGCTTGGGAGATTTTTTTTTTCTTTTAAGGAAGAAAAGAATCTACAGAGGAACACTAACTCAAAGAAACAGAAAAACTTTAAAAAACTTGAGGGAGATAATTTTGATTTTTAGGTACAGATGTGGTTGTTTGTTTTTATTTATTTGAAAAAGAGAGAGCACAAGCGGGAGGAGCAGAGGGAGGGGGAGAGAGTCCCAAGCCGACTCCGTGCTCAGTGAGTGCTCAGTCACACGGCCCTGAGATCATGACCTGAGCGGAGACCAAGAGGCGGACGCTTCACTGACTGAGCCACCCAGGCGCCCCTTGGTACAGAGGTTTTTACATCCTTCACCACGTGATTGCTTCTGTGGCTACCTCTGGAGAGAAAAACAGTGAGGCCATCAAGTGTGAAGGCTACGGCTAAGAGAAAAGTCACCAATTTTGAAACAAAAAACACTAATCTAAGGTCATAATACGTTTATCTTTCTATTTGGGATTTTCCTGTAAGGATAAGGTAAGCATAATGGGGTCACAAAACATTAGTGCTGGAAGGTCATCTGGTTCACCTCCCATTAAAATAAAAATGGGCTTACAGAGGTGGGTGAAGTAGCATACCTTTACTACCTAGTAGCATGCTACTAGGTAGTAAAGCTATAGATAACTACTAGTTCATAAAGCTAAATCTAGATTCCACTGTATCCAGAACTTTTACTATTCCTCCCAATTCTGCCTCCCAGTTACAAAAGGAGGAAATCTGTATATTGTGAGACACATAAACTCACCTTGTTCTGTAAAATCATTTCTAAGTTATTTTCCAACTTTCAGAAATCCTATTATCTCTCAGGAGCTAGTAGTACTCTTAAGCTTCAGCCCACATGCTGTGGTTTGGAAGGCTTAATTTAACAGTTGTCCTCTAAATACAGCGATATTAATATTTCTATTTCTTAACTGTAATAAAGATTTATTTTTGGATGAAGGTTAAGTGGAAACTTCCTGACCATAACTGGAAAGCTTTAAATGTATCAAAGTCTTCTGCTCTGACAGGAATTGGGTGAACTTGAAATTGAATATTGGTAGCGGGTCAGTTAGCCACTGGGTCTTCATTTCATCAGCTGTAAAACATTGGCCTCATTGAACCATAGTTGTGATTGCAAGTGTGAAATCGCCTGGACTGTAAAATAATTGAAACCTCAGCGGACCTGCTTGCGCTACAGAATGTTCTCGTGATGACAGCTGACCAAAATCTCAGGAGAGAAACTAGCCTTTGTACAGGAAACACAACGTCTTTGCTAGTTTCCTCCTTTTTCCTTTCAGAAGTCTGTTTATCAAGACTACTTTTCCTTAAATGCTTTCTAAGAGTTAGCAGAAGTGAAAAATTTAACCTCTACTTTTCCAAAGTTGTGGATGTGATGCAGATCCAAGCATTGAGTTGGAGCTTTCTGTCCTAAAAGGCATATTTGTTTTTTGAAATTCAGTTCTACACGTCATTAAAAGGGGAAAGAATATGATAAGCTCCAAACCTTTCAAGTTGGGAAAAATGAAAAACAGACATGTTCCTGCCTCTAATGCAGAAGGCCTAAAGAGATTGAAATCCTAGCAATCAATGGAAAAGAATTAAACTGGAGAAGTAGGCTTCCCCTGTGGAAATGAGGGAAATGCCATGAAGCTAGGGTTGTGCTTTAAAGAAATCATAGAGATGATTTTTTTTTCCTGGAATGTATTTTCTGACCCTTCAAAAGTATTGAACAGTTTCAGTGTAGTTTTAAGTGGTAGAAAACGAATGCTCTTAATACCAGCATTCTCTTTTGTGAGGTTCTGGAGAGCTTAAAAAAAAAAAAAAATTAAATGAATTATTTTCCCTTGAATTAACTATTCCTGTGGCATCTTAAGAAATGCTCAGTATTCCCAAGAGGCAATAGACATGATCCCTGGTCTGCAGGCTGAAATACAGTTGAGCAGTAACAAGGAGTCTCTAGAGAGAAAGTAACCAAAGCAGCGTTGTGCTCTGAAAATACCGTGAACTTTGGAAGAAGACAATCCTGACTTTGAGTCTTCGCTGCTCTCGTGTTCGTTATTTAGAGTTCAGTTATTGAACACAGATTTTTAGCCTTCGGTGTCTGTCTGTTAGAAGGCAATGGTAACATTTACCTCTCTGGGTTATGTGTGGCAAAGGGTAAAAGAAGCAGTAAGTGTTTATATATTACCTGCCCCTTTGTAAAGAGTTTGAAGTGCTTTGTAAAGGTAAAGCACAGTCCAAGGTGAGCTCAGAAGCCAGGGGTGAACGGCAGTAAAGGAAGATAAAGGTAGGAGAATGGGCTATGACCCTGAATAAGGTCTGTACAGAGTCTAACACATCACATCGCCTGATACATGAAGATCACGCTTCAACAGTGGTTCTGAGCCAGAGGTGATTTGTCTCAGGGGCCGTTTGCCGATGTTAGCAGACACTGGGTTGTCATGCCGGGCGAGGAGAGGCAGTCCACAATGAAGAATTATTTTGAGTGGAGCCATGGTGGAGAAAGCCTGCCTACAACACGCTCACTGCCTGACGCATTTTTCCCAGCACCTAAGTGTAATATAGACTTCAGAGAAGGCAGAGAATTCCAGGGGTCTAACATTATCCCAGAAGCTTCCAGAGAATACATGAAATTTGAGCTGGGCTGTGAAGAATGAAGACCGGGGAGTAAAAGATGTGCAAGGCCCGAGCGGTTGGGGAAGATGGAAGAAATGAGAGAAGACAGGCCACTTCTTCTCCATGTGAGGACAACAGACTGGGCCCATCTTATGGTAGCCTTCACCCCATAGGAACCCACACTATGATCTGAAAAAGATGTTATACTTATTAAACGCTTAGCCATGTAGTAAGAATGGAGCTCATTAGTGGACCAGAAATTGCTGAATCTGTATTTTCAAAATAGAGAGGAGCAAATGGGAAGATAGAATGGTAATTGGAGGCCCAGGTGTATGAGACAAATCTGCCATAGAAGGTGAACACCCCATCTCAACTCACCAGACTTTTGACCGAGGAAAAAACTAGACTGTAGTATTTGTGCTTAAAAAGAACATTTCTTGGGGCACCTGGGTGGCTCAGTGGGTTAAGCCGCTGCCTTTGGCTCAGGTCATGATCTCAGGGTCCTGGGATCGAGTCCCACATCGGGCTCTCTGCTCAGCAGGGAGCCTGCTTCCTCCTCTCTCTCTCTGCCTACTTGTAATCTCTCTCTGTCAAATAAATAAATAAAATCTTAAAAAAAAAATTTCTTTAAAACATCATTCCTTTGTCCTTGCGAGGTCATGGACCACAGACGCTGAGACTGATAAAATGATGGATTCGTTCCCCATCAAAACAGCACACACTAATCCTAAATTCTGCATAAAATTTCAGTAACCCCTTGGAAATGTACAAGCCCCAGCATAGTGAAGCATACTTCTGTGCCTACAGGTACTTTTTTTCCCATTGAGTAGTCATTTCACAGTGGAAATTTCATTACCCATTTTCTTTCAGCTATAGACTGGGAGGAACCATTTTAAAGGGCTCGGCAGGTGGGGCTCAGAGGGCCTGTATCTGGTGGGTAACTCAGTTTGCTGTCATAATCCCACCCTCGGTCAGATCCTGTTTGGACACTGAGCTCCCCATTTGTTCTCTGAACCCTAGTGGCTCTTTTGGTTCCAGCCCCTTGTCTTGGTCTCTCTGGGGTTGGGACCTAGTCTTACTCCTCCTGTTGGTGTCTTCAGAGCAGGGCTCTGATGGCAAAACCCCACCTGGCAAGAACAGTGCTTCCACTAGTGGAGAGCCTCTTCTGTTGCTTGCTTTCAAGAATTCTTCAGTACTGGAGCCCCACGACTGTGCTGCCACTGATAAGGGAACAGAAGGCTGGCTGAGATCAAAGCAAAAGGTGACACCCTCCAACCTTCCCCTACCCCCACTCCTGGGTGGGACATCTGTGAAATTTTTTTTCTTTTCAGCATAACAGAATTCATTGTTTTTTTGCACCACACCCAGTGCTCCATGCAATACGTGCCCTCCTTAATACCCACCACCTGGCTCCCCCAACCCACCCCACCTCCGCTCCCCCCACCCCTCGCCCCTTCAAAACCCTCAGATTGTTTTCCTTAATACCTTGTGAGAGGGCAAAACAATCTTGGCAATGGCAAGGCCTCTGGTATCCGTATCTTGTAGGTCCTCTTTAGCATATGAAAGTTCTACTGAAACCTCCCTTTTCCTTACCTCTCCTCAACTCCATGGTACATAACCTGCAACTACTCACAACCCCGGGGCAGCAGCTCTTCCTGCCCACGGGTCCTGTTCCCCCACTTTAATAAAGCACCATTGGCACCAAAGATGTCTCAAGAATTCTTTCTTGGTCATCAGCTCCGGACCTCACCCCACCAAACGTCACCTATATTCTAGAACTTCATCTCCGCCATCCACACCAGTAGCATCACTATGGCCTCTTCCCCTGAACCCACTGCTGCCCCCGGCCCCCTGTGGTAGCTTCAGCTAGGACATTCCTTGGTGGTTCACAGACTGCCCCTCCCCCCCAACGCCATACACAGAGGGCAAGGAGAGACTGAGGAAAGAGGGAGGTCACTCCAGACTGATCTGTGGCAGGTTTAATAAGCAAGAGAACTTACAAGGCTCATCTGAAGCAGCTACAAGATGGGTAGATCTCTGCACATGCCTACCAGCATCTTAAGAGGCCTTACCTGGTTTCAGGCATGTGTACCATCTGGATGGCCTCGAGGACACCTTCCTCAAGGTAATGGCATTAGAAGATCTCCCACTGTGGGAAAGGGCAGATCGCACATTCCAAGCAAGGCGAGGAGGTAAGGAAATTCTAATTGTTCAGGTCCGGCTTGGACCGTGGTCACCTTCTCGCCATTATCTCTTCCAACTTAACTCTGCCAGATGTCCTAGATTTTTGCACCCAGTTAGTTGTTTTTATTGATAATGATAGCTACCATTTATCAAAGTCTTACTTTGTGCCAGATGGTGTGGTAAGCCCTTTAACAAAAAGAGTAATAGGGACCATTTCCTGAAAAAGTCAATTCAACACTATCACTTATTGATCCAAAAATTTTGATCAATGGAACAATGGGGTGGTTCTCCAACAGAACTGGGGAAGGAAGAGAAAGAACATGTTGAGGGAGGAAGAACAAAGCTGTACTTCGAAAACACGGAGACCTGGTTTCTAATCCCAAGTCAATGAGTGAGCTCTACTTAACCACTCTGATTCCTAATCTGTAAAACAATCTTTACAAGGAATTGAATGAGACATTGTATGTAAGGGGCTTACTTACTTCCTTGTCCTTTTGTAGGTAACTATCGCTAGCCCTGAGAAATGAGAAGATTCCTTCATCATCTTAAACCAGGATGAACAAAAGAAGGGTGATCTCAGAGACAGAGAGGTCAATCAGGAGATGAAAAAGGAAAAAGGCATGACATTCTATTTTAAACGTGGTGAACTTGCAGCTGACCACTGCAAAAGCAGTAAAAGCTTTTCCTTTCAAAAAGCATCTCACCAGAAATGCTATAGTGATTCTTTTTAAGGATCTGGCAAACCTAATGTTTAGCAGATTTGCAACAATTGCTATAGGCTCAAATGGAAGATATCTTCTGGTAGCACCCTTGGTGCTCTGAGGGAGAGTAGATTATTTTACTTGGAGTGCAATGGCAAGTAAGTTATTAAGGACAGCCACGTTTCTTCAAATATGAAAAATAGGAGGCACCTGGGTGGCTCAGTCGGTTAAGAGTCTGCCTTCTCAGTCCAGGTCATGCTCCCAGGGTTCTGGGATACAGCCAGGTATCTGGCTCCCTGCTGGGTGGGGAGTCTGCTTTTCCCTGTCCCTCTGCTCCTCCCCCTGCTCGTGCTCTCTCTCTCTCTCAAAGAAGGAAAGAAACAAATCTTTTTGAAAAAAATATGAAAACTAGATAAGAAAAAAAGAAAGGTGATTGAGCCCCTCTGCTCCATTTCTTATGCCTCTAGATGTTGGTACAAAGACATCAACCTACGGTGGGTTCATGGAAAGCATTTGGGCTCACTGAAAGTTTAACATCAATCTGAGCACTCAGGGATCTCTTTCTGTATATTTCAACTACCCACCTGTTGGGCTTTTGAAGTCTGGGATAATGAAAGAAGCAAAAAGAAAGAGTCCCTGCAGTTTTTTTTTTTTTTTTTTAAAGATTTTATTTATTTATTTGACAGAGAAATCACAAGTAGACGGAGAGGCAGGCAGAGAGAGAGAGGAGGAAGCAGGCTCCCTGCTGAGCAAAGAGCCCAATGCGGGACTCGATCCCAGGACCCTGAGATCATGACCTGAGCCGAAGGCAGCGGCTTAACCCACTGAGCCACCCAGGCGCCCCGAGTCCTTGCAGTTTTTGCATGAATTTTTATTGAATTCAGCTCAGAGCCATGGGTAGCCAGAGGAGTGCTCCTTTTGGCAAGCATCCAGAAAACATCTTTTAGGATGAGCTGCGCTATTTTTGTTTGGGAGCAACATTGCACAATTAATCACAGTGTTATTTACATTTATGAAAAGTTGGAAACAACCTAGAGATCCAACAAATAGGAAATAGATCATTTATAGTATGCAAGCTTGACAATATTATGCAATATTAAAAACAACTCCGATGCTGATACAAGACACTAGCAAATGTTTACAATATATACAAAGGTGATGCTTTGTTGTTCTGTAAAATGCAAATGGACACATAAGCACCTTCTAAAGGGCAGGAAGATTGTGAATGAACGTTATTTCTTTATTGTTTTTGTTATAACAGCTTAGTTATAAATACCAGAAAATGTACTACAAAATTTGCATGACCAAGAAGGCCTTACATGCTCAAGTCTCTCTCCCCTCATAAAAAAGCTACTGGCTTTTCATCTTACTGCAAATAGCACATTATTCTTTCCTTCTCTTAACAGTTTTGCTTCTTCAAAGAAGTTTCTTTTCCCTTCTCACTTTGTGTTTTCTCCTCAGTCTGTTGAAATCTGCCTTCTGCCAGGTCACTTCTTTGAAACTGTTCACATCAAAGTAAGCAGAAAACACCGTGTTGCTAAAAGCAGTTTTCAGTCTTGATCTCAGCATTTGATACTGGGTCACGCTTTCCTTAACCTTCCAATTCACACCTTTCAGATCTCTCCTTCTTTATGTCTCTCCTCAGGCTTGTGGTCCCCCCTCCCTCCCTTAATTTTGCTCTTCCTCCAGGGGCACCTGGAGCGCCTGCCTTTGGCTCAGGTCGTGATCCCATGGTCCTGGAACCGAGTCTCACATCAGGGCCCCTGCTCAGCAGGGAGTCTGCTTCTCCCTCTTCCACTGTTGCTCCCTCTGCCGCTCCCCCTGCTTGTGCTTTCTCACTCAGGAGCTTGAGCTCAAGCTCTCAAATAGATAAATAAAATCTTTTTTTTTTTTTTAAGTTTACTATTCCTCCAGCTTCTATACCAATCTCCTTTTCCCCATCACTACACATTATCTTTTGTTTAGCTTTTCAGCATAAACCATCCATTTAGCATAAATGTTAGCATAAACTATCCATTTGGGGTGAGTCTCCAATCTAAGGTCCCACCGCCAGAGCTTCATGTATTGGTTATCTGTAGGGGCAAAACCCATTACCCAGAAGCTTAATGGCCTAAACCGACACACATTTATCATCTTACAATTGCTGTGGGTCAGGAATCTGGGTTCAGTTTCACTGGGTTTTCTGCTTCCTGGCTGCTCACAAAGAAGGGACTCAGGGTGTCATCAAATAGTCTGCATTGTGATCTGAAGACTCAGCCCGTGAAGGCTCCTGCAGCCACTGGAGGCAGTATTCAGTTCCTTGCATATTTTTGGATTAAAGCCTTCAGTTGCCCCCTGGCTGTTGGCCAGAGAGCACGCCGAGAGCCTTGCCACGTGGACCTCTCCAGCATAGCAGCTGGCTTCATCTAAGTGTGCCCCCTGTGAAGGCAATGGAGAGGGCACCCTAGCGAGATGGGAGTCACAGTCTTCGTAACCTAATCTTGAGAGACATCTCCTCAGTGTTCCCACATTTTGCTGGTTGGAAGCCAGTTCATCAAGGTGAGAGGTGTACAGCGAGCCGGAATGCCAGGATGTGGGGCTCTCTGGGGCCAGCAGAAAAATGCCTGCTGTGACTTGAAACCAGATCTCTCACTTCCCACTCATACATCGATGTACGAGTCCCATTACCAATAGTAAAATGCACAGATCTGCGTACATCATCCTTTACCCATCCCCAAAGTAAGCTCACCTTCACCCTTTAAGGGCGCTGCCATTCACCACATTCCCCAAATCAGAAACGAGAGGCGCTGTCATTGATTTCCTCTTCTTCCCCTCCCCCAGTGTTCAATTAGTCGTGACCTCCTACTCATGCTCACTTCTGAAGATGTATCCTGTCTGTCTGTGCCCATGGGTCGGTCTGAAGCTCTCAGGAGTTGCAACTTGTGTCACCGTCCCAGCCTCCTGTCTCCCCCTCCTATTCCCAGGCTCGCCCTCTTCCGGTCCTCACTGAGGCCATGGGGACCGTGTCACACCCCTCCTTGGTCTCCAGCTAGCTCCCCGTAGCTCAGGAATACTTAAAGGTGGAAAAGGTAAGGAGTCTGAAAATGCACCTTCAGGAAACTTGTGGATTTCAGAACGCCAGGCTACAGGAGTTCAAAGTCAGCAAAATCTTCTTGGCCAATAGAGATACACCAAGTTGAATGACAAATATTGTGAGGGGGAATAGCTTTGTATCTGACTAATATCAAAATTTCTTAGTAGATGTAAGTGGTTTATTGTGGTATTGCAAGTATGTGGGATGTAAACTTGTAAGAGTTGTTTATTTGCAATAACTTCTATTAGGTGTTCTTTAAAAAATGATCTTCTTGGGCATCTGGGTGGCTCAGTTGGTTAAGCGACTGCCTTCAGCTCAGTTCATGATCCTGGAGTCCCGGGATCGAGTCCCGCATCAGGCTCCCAGCTCCATGGGGAGTCTGCTTCTCCCTTTGACCTTCTCCCCTCTCATGCTTTCTCTCTCTCTCAAATAAATAAATAAAACCTTTAAAAAAAAATGATCTTCTTGGAGGGCTGAGTCCCTTGAAAGTGTTTCAGTTATTAACATTTTTTAATGAAAGGAATTATTTAATAATTAATAATAATAATTTATTAATAAATGGCTTCATTTATTGAAGTTTCACACCCATTCTAAGAAACTCAGACCTATTTATGCTATCACTTCAGCCTCTCTGGATCCCTCCTGATGCACAGGGTGGCAGTGTAAGAGGGGGAGGACATTCCCGAGCACGTCTTGGATGCCTGCACACATCAGCGGAGCCCTCATCCCTCCCCAAACCATCTACATGAAGATTCTAGCCCCCGGGAATGTAGATGTTGTGATCCGCTCTGGACAGATCTCCTTTTTCTAATGTGGCCACAAGAGAGGGACGGCTGAGAGTGGAAGGGGCATATTCTCTTTAGTTATAACATGATTAGTTGTCACATATTTCAAATATTTCCTCAACTGCCATGCCCTCCCAGGTGTCGATGCCGATTTTGGAATATTCATCTGGGAGCTTGTCTGTGCAGAAGCAGACTTGGGAATACCAGTCAGCAACTGGAGACCAGACCCCCATGTTTATTTCAGTCAGGGCTGCCCATGCCTTCAAGACATCAGTCACTGGTTTCCCTAAAATACTCCTCCTTCTTAGATTCAGTTTAACTGGATCAATTTCCTGGACCTGGACAACAGTTGATACTTGTTATCCTGACAGCCCCATTCAAAAATGAGATATGAAAAATAACATTTTCATGGTGATATGTGGGAAAGAACTATAAAAACCCTTAAGACGTGGTTTGGCAAAGATATTTTCCCAATTCAAAAATGAGTCGTGTTTCTGGCACTTGCTGTAGTACTTTGTAGCTGGCAGCTGAATTATCTTGGTTTCTGCCCAAAACCCTGGCTTCAAAAGCTGATCTTCAAATCTCCTGTGTTAAAGAAGGATTTAAAACATTTAGTGGTCATTTGCATGTCAAAAATAAGCCATTATATTAACCTGATTATGAGATACTGTGCCTGTCTAAATGGCCAGAATAATAAACACATTAATTACCTTTTGCATGGTAGTATAATATTTGTATTATTCTTCCAAACAACCCATAAGATAGGACAGGTTTTAATAGCCCATTTTATAGATATAAAAACTGAGATCCAGTGAGACCAAAAGCCTGCCTCAGGGTATTTGGAAGAATCAGTACTCAAACCTACAACTCTAGACTTGAGCCTCTTGTGCTCGCTTCGGCAGCACATATACTAGACTTGAGCCTCTTTTCTTTCCACTTTGCTACATTATTTTCAACGTTTTTTACTTGAAATGCAATGCAGTAGACAGCGTGTTAGTAATTCTTCCCTTAACTGTGCCTCACAGAAAATTCTATACCACTTTTAGCAATAATGACTTGGAGAATTATTTATACCTTCCTTAGCATTAGTACTTTTATAGTTTCTGAAGGTAATTATCCTACTCGTGATTGATCTGTTACTATAAAACAGGTGTGGGCTCAAGTGTCTACAAATGTGCCCATAAGTAAATATGTTTTGATATCTTAAGTATGTGTTGATGTCCACATTCCTTTTTCTTAGAAAATTTATTTCAACCAGGATCTCCTGCCTCTGAAAGTCACTATCCTCTAACCCATGACCTCATATCATTTAGTGGTTTGAGACCTCTAAATGGGTTCTCTCCATCGAGATGAGGGCATAGCTTGTCTTCTGTGTTAAAGGCAATAGCATTAACTCACTGTCTTTCAATCTGATGATAATTCTGGCTGAGTTCAGTCCTGTGTGCATTTGCTTCCCATCATCCTGGCTCTTTTACTTGGAGAAGGGAGATTACAAGTCAGCAAGGAGAGAGGCAAATGGAACCATGTTATATAAACTTGTGCTTGGAAAGCAATCTAGGACCTCAGAGGTGGGTTGGCGAGAGATAAAGGGAAGCATCAGTCCAATATATGGACTTCAAGGAAACAAGGTGATGGGATCCAGGCAGCATTGATGTATCTACGGGGAAATTTTAGTTGATGGAAGACGGGTATGGGCACAAATGGAGGCAATAACATGGTTCTCGGTTTTGGCAAATGATTCCAAGCTAGTGCCTAGATGCAGTAGGTAGGCATATCATCAGTACCCAGCAATATAAAGGCTAAGCATGATATCTGGACCCAAGAAATTGGGCTAGGGTTCTGGGGGGTTAACACAGTCCTGGAGAGTGAATGTTCAAGGTCCTGGGGAAAAAGGAAGATTCCGGCTTTGGGCCTGGATTTCAGCCCATATACTTTGGGGCTGAAACAGATACCCCTACTGGTGGAGATAGGATCAGTGGGGAGAACAATTTGTGCAGGAAGTAATATGATCCAATTGTTATTTTGTGAACATTTTTATTTGTTGTTAAGGAAAAGTTGAAAGGAAGGGTTGACTGGAAACCATGAAATCGATGAGGAGGCTGTTGGTTTCTTCAAAGCATTTTCTGTCTCACCTTCCCCCTTGTCAGACTCCTTTTTCCAGAAATCTTTTTTTTTTTTTTAAGATTTTATTTATCTATTTGACAGAGACAGAGGCCACAAGTAGGCAGAGAGGCAGACAGAGAGAGAGGAAGGGAAGCAGGCCCCCCGCTGAGCAGAAAGCCTGAAGTGGGGCTCCATCCCAGGATCCCGAGATCATGACCCGAGCCAAAGGCAGAGGCTTTAACCCACTGAGCCACCCAGGTGCCCCTTTCCAGAAATCTCTAACAGTCCCTCTTACCAAATCATTGAACACTCAGTATCTGTTTATGTTTCATGCTTCCCTGATGCAATTGTAAGCTTCAATGAATTTGATGCACTTAATTCGCTTGCTTATAGCATTAGGTTAGTGATAAACAATAAAATACACATAGGTGCTTTGCAGTGAAAAAGACAAAGCATGAAAAATTATGGCATGAACAGAGAAATGGAGGTACATTGTCCTTAAGAGTATCCATGAGTCAAAAGGGAAAGGTTGATTGATTCCAAGAGCAGGGTGTTATTATGTTGGCAACTTCTTGAATCAAAAGTTACACCATCTTTCTTACATTTAAGGTTCAAAGGTATATTATTTTATTTCTTTGTTATTCAACTTGTTTGTGTTTTTACGTGTTACTTGTAAACAGTATATAGGTGGGTCTTTTTTTTTTTTTTTTTTAATTCTGTCTGGCAATCCTTGAATTTTGCTACAGTGTTGAATCCATTTATACTTAGTGTAGTTACTGAAACAGCTGGATTTGAGTCTGCCATCTTGGTGTTTACCATCTGTTTGTCCCATTTGCTCTGTACCCCCCTGTTTAGTTATCTTCTGTGCTGTCCTCAAATTCCCCCATGACAGTGAAGATTTGTCCTCATTGGTGAGAGGCCAGGAGCACTAGCAGGGGCCTTGCAGTCCTCCTGCACACTAGGTGATCCCCTGCCTGCCTCTCAGGAAGAGTGATCTCTTGCAGCACTCTGTCCTGCCCTTCCTCCTGCAGCCATGACTGCCTTCTCCCACAAGCAGGCTCCTCTCAGCTCCCTCTCTTCACCCTCACTTAGATGGCCACATACCTTGCACCACAGAGAGTATCTCTTTAATTTCTTCTTCTCTGTCCCCAGTCTTTCTTGTGAGCACCGAAGGTGAAGTGAAGTGAAGGCCCAAGGAAAGAGTCAGTGAGGGGATGCAGAGATCTCCAAGCCTCAGCATTTAAAAATTCCATCTAGTTTCTTTTTCACGTATATGGCAGCCCCCTCTTCCTCTTAGCACTCTGCAGAAGGCGGATCTGCTCTCTCATCCAAGAAAGGCCCATCACCTTGTGTACTTCAATTCCCCAGGCTACCTCATGGTCTCTGTTCTCTAATACATTTAAAATCTTCTGTGGTTTGTATAGTATGCTGCTTGTTCTCACTATTAGAGTGGAAACAGCGTCATCCTCTGACTTTCTATGTCCTAAGGAAATGTAGATCTCAGATGATACATGCTCCATACTTCGCACAATTCCTGATCCCTAACTGCTGTTCAAAAACATGTTTGTTAGTTTCATGATATGAATAGTCCCATCTACTATTCAGAAACCTTTAAATTACTGTTCAATTTAATCTATGTTTATATTCAGAGATTGTTTTGGAGAGAAGCAATAATATAAACTCTAAAAAAATCACTCCAGCATATCATGTACGTAGGTACATCAATGAAGAGGAAAAATGTTATTTCCGTTGTGCTAGATACTAGCAAATCAGGGCAAAGAAGGAAGAAACCTGCAAGGCAGGGCTTTATGATCACCAGAGATACTCTGTGGGTTTATAACCCTCTCTGCCTTTTCCAGACAGACCTTTACCTCGTGCACACACACAACATGCCTTACTTCATCAGACTTTATTTCTGGATCTTGAGTGAATCTGTGGGGAATATTTGTTATGTAAACATTGTATTGATCTCTGATAACTTCAAAGACATTCTGAAGTATGGAGGATGGGGATATATTTAGAGATCATCCAGGGGTTATATAATAGAGTAATATTCCGCATAATAACATCTTGAAGTACTGTCCGGGGAAGTGACCAGATCACTGCAGAGTATCTAGGTCAACAGCCTCACCTCTGAAAAATAGGCTGGCTGTTAAGGAGGGAAAACATGGACTTCTTTCTTTTTGTAACCAGAATAACAAGACCTCATATCCCATAAAAGCAAAGATCGACTAAAATATCATGAAATAGACCTGGGTTATGCAAAATAAAAAAGTTATTTCTTGTTGCTCTGAGTCTTTTACTTGCTTATAGAGGAAGACCCTGTGCAGGCTTTGAGGAACTCTGAAACACAAGAATAAATCATTAAATAATACAAGGAAACCAAAAAGCATTCTGAATTAAATGAAAGGGAACAATTTTCTATCCACGTTGTCTGGAACTGAATTTGTTTAAACACAATATATCAAAGGAAAATTAATAACTAAAGTATGCAGGCATCTGTGTGTGTATGTGTTTATATACGTGGGGATGTACACACATGTATGTTTATGTGGAGATGTGTGTGGGAGAGAGAGAGAGAGAGAGAAATTGAGAACTGAAGGCCAAGTGCTGAGAGGAATCTGGTTTTCATCAGTTTACAAATAGAAATTGGGACTGTGCCTGGTATGAAGATGAAATATTTTGAATCCATTCGGCTCTCTTTGAGTTGCAATTGCTAGGGCATAGGATTTCCAGCACACACACACACACACACACACACACACACACACACACACTTGCTTTGCAAGCCTGTACTTAGGGACGTTTAAACTCGGGGCCTCGGGTATCCCTCTGGAGCTCACTCTCAGTCTGGTCCTGGAAATGCTGAATATCTGATTGATCTCTTCATGAATCCAAGGCTGTTTTATCTCAAGGTTTGGCCTGCTGTCAGAAGTTGAAAAGTCCTTAGTCCTGCCATAAAGCTAGGTTTTTGCCTCACAGGAGAAAAGAGGGAGAACTAATGCTTTCTGAAAAACCAGCATGCGGGCTAACCTTGGTCTGAACCCTTTAAAATCATCAAATGGCTTCAGGGCTGTGATATATTTATCTGGGTTATTTTGAGTCACATATATTTCTAGCTTCTTGGCACAGAATTATTTTTATGCTTAATTTTACTAGCGATGCTGGGAGCTAACCTTTGCATCCTCACGTATTCTTGATTTTATCATCTGAGTGATCTTTATAAAAACCAAATCTGTCTCAGGTTGTACCTAAAATTTCATTGGTTGAAACCGCTACAAGATCACCACTGTCTTGGGGTTCAAATTCGACCTGAAAGTCGGTGTAACTGAGCGGTCAAGAGCACACGCCCTTGAATCAGACGGACAAGCTTCAGTCCCAGGTGCTCCTACCCACCAACGCCCATCTCTGGCTCTTTGATTCCTCTGCTGGACAATGAGGTTCTGAGAGCTCCCAACTCATACAGTTGTGCAGTGTTAAAGAAGATAATTTACCTAAAGCCGTACAAAACTCGCCTGGAGCACAGTGAATGTTTAACGAATGCTCATTAATATTGACACAGAAGGCAAAGCCTTCTGTGGATGGACCCTTACTTGACTTTTAAATTACCGTGGCTCAGGAAGTGGACTTAATTTCTCTGTATATGATTTTGTCCAATATTTACGACATGCATACTAGATAGGTACTACCCTTGTGTTTAGGGGTAGAAAATGGGTATTTCATCACTACCAGCAGCATTATTATAATCACGTTTGCCTTCATCATGTATTATCATTCCAACTTTCTAGAGAAAGGAAGCCCTTTGCATGGACTTGAATAATTTATTTATTTTTTTAAAAAAGATTTTATTTATTTATTTGACAGACAGAGATCACAAGTAGGCAGAGAGGCAAGCAGAGAGAGGAAGGGAAGCAGGCTCCCTGCCAAGCAGAGAACCCAATGCGGGGCTTGATCCCAGGACCCTGGTATCATGACCTGAGCCGAAGGCAGAGGCTGTAACCCACCGAACCACCCAGGCGCCAATGGACTTGAATAATTTAAACAGAGCACATCAATCTGAAAGGGAGAGAGGGAGACAGAGAGACAGACTTGTTAGCAGGAGCAGAGATAAAGAAACAGATCATTCAGCTTTCTACTCCTGGCAACAGTATTTTCTTGAGACACAGCAGCACTGACATTTTTCTGGATTTGCCCTTTCTCCTTATATTGGAATCCCTGTTTTGGCTACAGCTACTTTTTCCTTGTAAATTAAAAAGCTCTGACCGCTCATGTGTAGGAGAATACGGAGGACAAAAATCTCACAGGTGATGTGATCAGTGGTCTCTGGACCAGGTATTGGGTTTGCTGGGGAAAAGCAGGGGAGACGGAGAGGCCAGCTTGTATGCTGGAGGGTTCTTGATGGCATAGCCTGTTCTGGAACTCAAGAGATCCTACTCACCTTTCCCTTCATTCAGTAAATGTCTCATTCCTTCATAGTTACACATCTACAAGTTTCTACTGAAGGGACTCTACCCATAATGCTGACTGCTTGCTCAAAGCGGACCTGCAGCCTCTACTTTTAGAAGTTAATTTTTATTGCGATCTCCTCGGACGCTGAGCTCCCTGACAAATTCCCACACCTAGGAGGTGGGTAGCAGCCTGCCGATGAGTCAGAGGCTGAGACGGGTGCTCCGAATTCATAAAGGCTCAGAGAGGAACACGATCATGCTGGAACGTGCCCAGCATCCCCAAAACACTGAGACTGTGCTTGAGGTGGGCAGGGATGCTGGACACTGTCCGCAGAAGCGAGCTCTGCCAGTATCGCCACACTCACGCTCGTGCCTCTTGCCCCGGTTCCCATCACAAACCTCTGCTCCACGTGGTCCCGTACAAAGTGTTTTCAAATGTTATGTCAGAAGAGTGAAGGCCTGGACTCCTTATGGAAAGTCCAGAGACTAGTCTCAGAACTACTGGTGGCTCAGAACTAAGAGGTACTCTTCCATGCTTTCTTCCCATGCGTCTTATTTTCATTTCTGTTATTCTAGTTTCCTACATATCCTAAAACTCCAAATGAACGACGTTAGTTCAATGTAATCTTTCGATTCTGAATGTGAAAAATCTTCAACTTAAACTCTGTGATGCTGAAAAAAGCAGGGTGATTTCATTATACAGAGCAATAAGCCAGCAGAATCCGTTAAGAAAACATTTAATGAATACTGTTATGCTGAAAATAAATTTTAAAAATTTTAAAAAAGAAAACATTTAATGTAAGCTTCTTATTTGTTTAATGCAAATCACACACACCCACATAGTTAGCGTTTAAAAATGCAAAGGTTAAAAAGGGTGATGCAGTAAGTTCCTTCCTGCTTATATTTCTTTCCAGTATAATACTGTGTATTGATGTGTTCAGGCATCCCAGATCTCAGGAAATAGAAAACCTCAGAGTTAGTTTTGTAAAACAAAACTCTACTTGATAATGAGGTTTGGAGGATGCACTGATGTATTTTAAATAAAAATTTCATGAATAGAAAAAAAGGGGTTAAAAATGTTAACACCCAATTATTTAAATATAGGACTAAAGGTAAACACTTGTGGGAGGTATTATATATTTTAAATATAATGATATTGACACATAATGATATATCAAAAGAAAGGGGTAGAAGGCAAGAAGAAGGAATAATACATAATTGTACTAATTTCTCATCTATCACAGATGGTAGTTAACAGAATTTCTAAAATTGAAAAAAATTCTTAAAAAATATGACTCTAACTTCTCAATTTTAAAGGTACATGTAATAAATATAAATCTATTTTAGGAGATATCTCTTGTGATATAAAAAGATTTTAAAAATGCAGTACTTCCCTTGGACTACTTAATTTTTTTAAATAAACTCTTTGCTTTAGAATAGCGTAAGATTTACAGGAAAATAGTGAAGATGGTCCAGAGAGTTCCTATCTACCTACACAGCCAGCTTCCCTATTATTAACAACTTACCTAAGTATGGTCCATTTGCCAACACTGATGCATTCTTATTAACTTATGTTCATAGTTTAATTCCTTAGTTAGAATACCTTAATTTTTATCTAATGTCTCTTTCAATTTCAAGAATGCCATCTAGCATATCCCATTACATTTAGTGATCACGTCTCCTTAAGCTCCCCTTGGCCATGACAGTGTCTCAGACTTCCCTTGGTTATGATATCCTTGACAGTTTTGATGAATACAGGTTAGATATTCATAGAATATCGCCCAATTGGTATTTATTTGGTGTATTTTTATGGTTAGGCTGTGGTTACAGATTTGGGGGGGGAAGATCCCAGAGGGGAAGTGCCATTCCCATCCCATTATATCAGGGGTTCCTACTGTCCACATGACTCATCACTGTCAGCCTTACTCACCTGGTTGAGGTGACAGCTGTCTGGTTTTTCCACTGTCAGGTTATTCTTTTTCCCATTTTTCATACTTTACTCTCCGAGGGAAATTACTATACACAGCCCACACGGAGTTCAGGAGTTACGCTTCACTTATTTGAGGATGAAGGATCAACCTACATTATTTGGAATTTTTCTTCCACAGAGGAAATTTGTCTATTCTAACCTATTCTATTGATTGATTGATTGATAATTTATATATGCATTAAATTTCCATATGTATCGAATCGTTAATAATGTGAAGATATCAAGAATAAAATCACTTATTTTTAAAAAGGAAAGAAGAAAAGAGGAAAGAAAGCTTACAAAGAGAGAATTCTGGAACTGGAGTTGCGGTCCTTCACACAGGGCACCTGGCCAAATCAATCTCTCCTAGCTCTATTTCATGACCTGTCCTGAAAGCGTTGAGGAATCTTTTGATTTACTAATTTGTGGTTGACAGGAAAGTGTCAACATTCATAATAACTGTTTTTTTTCCAATACTGCCTCCTAGGGTAGTATTTTTGAAGGCATATTTAGTAACAATTAGTGTCCTAAATATAAAAGCTGAAATTTAATCCCCAGTAGAGTGCAAGTAACTAAACACAGGTGAGTATTAAATAAAAATTTTCTCCTCTCTCTGTCTCTCTCTCTCTCTTTCTCTCTCTCTCTCTCTCACACACACACACACACAGCGAAATTTGCATATCTGGAGGCAATGACATCTTGTAAATGAAGGCTAGCTCTTTTTGGCTTTGATTTTTGAGAAGCATCTTGATTTCAGAAACATTAATATATGGAGAGGGAGTGCACTGTAGAATTAAGACACTGCACTATTTATCATTTTTAGCAAAATATAGGGCTGAATCATGAACTAAGAACAGCCATATAGATCAGAGTCTTCGATTTATGCCACAAAAACATCATTTTATCTAGGTTTCTAAGAGCCAATACTTCCTATTAATTAGCCATTCATTCTCTGCATCTATAATTCATTTATAATTGGAATTTTTCATATTGAATTAAAAGCAACCTTACAACATAGATCATCAAAAAGTAAAAACCTTACAAGATAGATTGTGAAAGAATAATTTGTCAATTTGTTAACATATGCTTTTATGTTTTAATTACTTGAAAATTGGCAGGTCATACGAACCGCATTTGGAAAAATCCCCTCAAAGTATAATCAGAGTAATTAAAGCAGTAAAGTCTTGAAATCAAACAGGTTAAACCCCTCCCCAAATATACATACATCCATTTCTTAAGGTAAAGCAACTGAGACTTGAAGAGTAATTTCCTAAATTCATTGCAAAATTAGGAGTGAAATCCAAACCTCCCGTCTCTGTGCCCAAGGCCCTTCCCACTTCATTATCTGACTACATGTGGTTTTTTTTTTTCCCTTGACCTATAACAGGTACAAAAAGATCTGCAGTAAATAACTCATGATTGAGAGCAAACATTATATAGTTGGTCAAGGCAAGCTCATCATCCATGGGTTAATACAGGAGGGATCCAATCTGCCAGTAGGTTCTATGATCCCTGCCTTATCTGTGAATCTACTCCCTTCCCTTAAAGCTTATTGATCAAACCTGCTCTTAAGTATACAGGTGGCTTGAGAAATAGAATAAATGATCCGGTTTCATTAAAACAACAACCACGTGTAGGTATTATCAAGAGAAAACATTATTTCAGCCTAATAGCTTCCTTCTAGAAGTCCAGGAATGTATATTATGGAATGTTCTGCATTCTAAAAGCTATGTTTGTTTTCAGTCCATTTTAAGTGGAATATTTTTCACCCTTCTGAGTAGGGCAGACAAAGGCTTTAATTAAACAAATGTCACATGGGAACTCTTGCCCCAAAAGCCTTTATTGGCCCTAATTAGCAGATGCAGCTGTAGACTCTATCAATATTAGATGGTCTGTTTATTGTGTCCATTTATATCACATTCATCAGGGAGCATGTAGAAGGCACCCCAGAATTATCAGCTTTAATTAAAACTGGCTCAAATAGTGGAGGAAATATCACACACAAAAGTGGGTCAGGTAAAAGAGGAAGATTAAAAAACAAAAAAACATACAAACAAAAAAAAACAGTGGTCACAGCATACTGAGAATATTATATTACCAAGGCTTCTTTGGGAAAACTGGAGGAGGGTAGGTATTTGCTGATCTGTCAGCAACTGCCTGGAGGAGCGTAAGCAAAAGGGCTGGGCTGAATTATACAGGTAGGCGAGCCTCTGACTCAGAATATTTTCTTCTCCTGCCCAGGGCTCTGCAGTGACTCAGGGCTTTTCCTTCTAACTAGATAGGGAAGGAGGAGTGACACATTCATTTCATCATATTTGCTGAATTCATCCTCCAAGGAATTATATAAAGCTAGATCTGGAAGCTCCTAGAATGTTATTCTGTGTAACTTAAATACAATATCTAACAAAATTACTATTATTTATTTCAACTTCTGCTATGCTTTTATATATCATTCTTATCCTCACAACTCAGCACTGGGTTTTGGAATTTTCTAGATAAAATATCTTAGGCTCAAAAAAACATTAAGTCCTTTCTAAATGTGATAGAGTTGGTACAAGACAGAACTAGGATCTAAATTTCTGTGTGATTCCAAAGCCTAGACAACCTTTCTCTGTGCTATAGGTCTTCTCTATAGAAGTCAAAAGAATTTAGGATTTTTGGCTGACAACTTGTTAACATAAAGGAGCTGTAATTTTTGAACACAACAAACTTGAGTTTAAACCCTTTCCCATTTTCTTAATTTCTCTGAGCCTCTGTTTCTTCACTCAAATCAGGATAATACATAGTTTCTGAGAACTGCATTATATGATATCAACTTTGTGAAAAGATTCTGGCCTGTGGAAAACTCTTGACAACCATGATCACTCATTCCGTTCTCACTGATCACTCCATCATGACCGTGTTTTGAAAGACTCTTTGAGATGGTAGGTTCTTCCTGTCTCTTTGGAGTGTCATTGGCCTGCTTACATAGAGCCCCTTTGAAGGATAAGATAAACGGATGTTCACCCTTAGTGGTGTAACAGAAGTGTAAGCTTTGTTTGTTCTGTTTCCCAAGGAAACAATCGCTGGAAGTGTGACTTTTCAGTATAAAAACCATGAAATTTGGGGCACTTGGGTGGCTCAGCGGGTTAAAGCCTCTGCCTTTGGCTCAGGTCATGATCCCAGGGTCCTGGGATCAAGCCCCACATCGGACTCTCTGCTCAGCAGGGAGACTGCTTCCCCCTCTCTCTCTCTGCCTGCCTCTCTGCCTACTTGGGATTTCTGTCAGTCAAATAAATAAATAAAATCTTAAAAAAAAAATAAAAACCATGAAATTTGAAAGAAGCGGTAATTGGCCAGTAATTAGAAAGCTGTCACTGTTTTGAATAGGCTTTGCAGACTTTTTCAGTCAAGTTCCCTTAAAGGCAAGCAGAGCACACTTGTGTCTCCAAGTGGTTTGAATGCTCTACAGCAAGCATGAGGTTTATTTAAAGTTGTATTTTTTAAATGATGCAGTTTTGTACTCCTAAATATATATACTGGGTTGTTTTTCTTTTTAAAGATTTTATTTATTTATTTGTCAGAGAGAGAAAGACCACAAGCAGGCAGAGTGGCAGGTGGAGAGAAAGAGAGAAGCAGGCTCCCCGATGAACAAGGAGCCCAATGCGTGGCTCATCCCAGGACCCTGGGATCATGACCTGAGCCGAAGCCAGCGGCTTAACTGACTGAGCCATTCAGGCATCCCAATATATATACTTTTAAATAAAGAAATCATTAAATGGTTATGCCTTTAAGAAGTAGGTAAATGTCCCTAAGAAATCCTCCAGAAATTCCATACTCCAGTCTAAGAATATTAGAAAGTATTTCATCCACTGTAGAATAAGCCAAATAGTGATTTTTACCTTCCAGGAATTATCTGAGGTGATTGCCATGAAAATAATTTCCATTTGTGACCTAACACGGGGCAATTATTCCTACATGAGGACAAAGGAGAGGCAAGAGAAAAATAATTTAGATTCTATACCGACTCTGCATTTTTTAATAAATGTCCCAGTTTATATATTAGAATATTAAACTGAAACACCTCATTTACTATTCAGATGGAAGCATAGTTCAGTGAGAAATAATGACAAGTCATAATCTGGATTCCTCCAGTGTTACAGTCTGTGCCATTTGCTGGTTTAACTTTTTATTATTTTTTTAAAATAATGTCTACACCCAACGTAGGGCTCAAACCCACAGACCCCAGATCAAGAGTCACCCATCCCTTTGCAGAGGCTGTTCCTGCAAACAAGTGTTTACCCCAGAGTCTGTTTACTGGGAAACCCAGCTGAGACAGCTTCTCACCAAGAGAGGGAAATTCCTTCTGTCCTCCCCCACATGGCAATTTCCCCAGTTGCATTAGACACTGTCTCTGAATTTAAAAGTGAAAATAAAATAACTACGTGACTCTGAAACATCATCGGTATGTGGCTGGGTAACTGTAGTCTGCACAGTGATTATTTCTTGTTCAGCTAATTTTATTGAGCATCTATTATGCCTCAGACACTTGAGTATTTGAAATTGCAGATGTAGCCTTATTACAACCCTATGGCATAAGCATGACTATACCTGCTCAAGAAAGAAAGAAACCGAGACTTATTCCCTTGGTTAAAATGGTAGCGTTGGCATAGTGTGAAGTCAGAATTTGCACCCAGGCTGTGTTTCCCCGAGTCTCGTGGTCTCCTGCTTTCCTATGATCCGTTGTGCTGCTCACACGTCTATCTGCAGCTCTCTGCCTCTGAGCACAGGGCAGAATCACACTTCCCCGCCCTCCCGATGCTAAGCACAGCCATGCCACTCGTCCTGGCTGAGGAAATAAATGAGAGAGAAGGACTGATGGCTTCTTGCTTTGTTGTCCCTCTGCCTTCACAAAGAGCGGTGACATTCTAGGAGGCTGTGGCTCTGCCCGTTTGTGTCCCTAAGTAAAGACAACATGAAACAGGACTCCCAGCCTAGCTCAAGATGGGCATGGAACATGGGTGGAAGGAATCTGAGTTGTCTTGAGTCGCTGCTCTCCAGGCATTATTTATTACCACAGCAGAACTAGAATCAATACATGAATTATGACTAAAGGATGGCTTAAAAAAAAAAAAAAGGACATAAGGTTATTGAGTAAAAGGCATAGCATAGGTAATTACCTATTACCACATTTGTGGGTGCTTCCTTGGGCTCTGTTCACCTCTTCGGATAAAGGGGCCCTGATTTTCCACTGGGGTCTTTACCAGTCCCCATTCAAGGGATGCTGAGGCCCAGCTCCAGAGAAATTCCAGATTGGTTGCAGCCAATCCTACCTTCCTGGGTACGGTACTGGTTCAGCATGAGGCACAAGCTTAACTTGAGCCCTAAGAGCAAAACCCAGGACTTAAGCAAGAAGAATTGGAAGAGACCCTTTCTCTCCCTCTGAATGGGGAACAAGTTTGCTGAATAACGTGGCTATCTGAGGGCATCCCTCGGGGCCAAGTGGTCCTCTTTTGTGCACTGAAGATGAAGGAGACTGAAGAAGAGAGCAAGAAACCATATTTTTCTGACCCTGAGTAGCTGCATAGATCATTACCTAAAATGAGTACTGCTTCTGGATTTTAAGTTTGGCAAATTCTCAGATCCCTTCGCTCTCATTGAGTCTGATTTTCTGTTCTGACCTATAAAGTCACAATCCCACTGCCCAGGGAGAACCACTGTTGACATTATAGGCTCATTCTTCTTGTACATTTTATTGTATCTTATTTTTTTAAAGATTTTATTTATTCTCTTTCTCTCAAATAAATAAAGAGAGAGAGAGCTTGTGTGAGAGAACAAGTGGGAAGAAGGGCAGAAGGAGAGGGAGAAGCAGACTCCCCACTGAGCAGGGAGCCAGATGTAGGGCTCATTCCCTGGCCCCTGTGATTATGATCTGAGCTGAAGGCAGATGCTCAACCGACTGAGCCACCTAGGCGTCCCTCTTCTTGTATATTTTAATGCATCCATAAAGATGAAACTAATTTTCTTTATTTTTTTACTTTTACAAAATTGAAAATATTTCTGAATTTTCCGAATATTCTAAAACATTTCAGTGGATTATATTGTTTACCTTTTTTTTTCTGTCAACGTTTCTATCAACCTATCTCATTATCCTTTTAAACAACTTCATACTAGTCCATTCGAATATGCCATAATTTTAACAAATTTTCTATTAAGGCACATTTATATTTTCTACATTTTTCCTATTATAAATGTGCCATTCTTTTTTTTTTTTTAAGATTTTATTTATTCATTTGACAGACAGAGATGACAAGTAGGCAGAGAAGCAGGCAGAGAGAGAGGGGGAAGCAGGTTCCCCCGCTGAGCAGAGAGCCCAATGCGGGGCTCAATCCCAGGACCCTCGGATCACAACCCGAGTGGAAGCAGATACTTAACAACTGAGCCACCCAGGTGCCCCACATTCTTAAGACTAATGCATTTCACCAGATTGTCCTCCAAAGGGAACATATAATTTATATTCTCATCAGGATGGAGATTGGTATGTTTGATGGATAGAAGTAGGTGACTCAAGGTAAAATGCTGGCTGAAGAGAAAATATTTGTTGGCGGAATGTTTATTGTCTATTCTTTGTACACCATGTTGATAGGTGCTGGAGATATACTGGTGTTCAAGGACTCCTCGACTCGGTTCTCGGTGCTCTTCCTTCTCCAGTTATCACAGATTAGACAAAAAGGTCTACTTTGTGAATGAATGAACTAACATCATACACCATGATGTTACATACACGTGTTACATAAATGACATCAGAGTGAGCAGCATGGAGACCGGCGAGGTGCATTTCCACAACCATCACATATGTGATGTCACTATAGAATAATGTTCACCCACACTTTCCTTCCTTTGCTCTCCCCTGTACAGATGTGGCTAGAAGCCTTGAAATTTTATTTCCCAGACTTCCTTACCAGCAGGGTTGAACAGATTATTTTTTTTTTTTAAATTTAAGATGTATTAGTAAAGAATGGCCGCATTTGCTAGAATCAAAACATCCTAGATACTTAAATTTGTTTTATACTGTAATGTGGTTGAAGAACTTTAGGTTTTGCAATCATTAGATATAATTTAATTTGAATCTCTGATCTACCACATACTTACTAAATGACCTTGAGTTTCAACTTTTCTCTCAGCTCTCATTTACTCATCTATAAAACGAGGCCGGTAGTATTTGTGTTACAGAATTGAGGTGATGGTTTGATAAAGCTTGTAACACTTTTAGCAAATTGCTTGACATGTAGATGATATCAAATAAATTTTACAGAAAATGGTCCTCTCACCCCTGTGTCTGAAAACCATTATTAAAAATACAGGTTCCTAAGGTCCATATCAAACGTATTAAGACAGAATCTTAGGAAGTGACCTGCATTTTTAACAAATCCCTTTAGCATTCTTCACTGAACTTTCAAAATTATTATAGGAAGCAAATATTAAATATTTCCATCACACGTACAGAAATGTGTGTGTGTGTATGTGTGTGTGTGTGTGTGATTCAGACAGCCAAAAAGCCTATAGTGAGGTTCTTGAAATGATCTTAGAACCCAAAGTATCACCCACTGCACTAGAGATGCTTCAAAGGGAGCTTAATAGAGGACTTTGGGGAATTAATACCTAATTCAAAGCTATAACATCTAAAAGAAAAACCTTTGTCAATTCTTTGTGTCTCTAAATATCCCATGACTAAGGTGATCTTCACCGATGAGAATGGTGCAGGGCAGTCTGGAACTTGGAGGCTGGCTGAAATCAGATGCCTATTGATCGCCAATGATAGTCAAGGCAGGGACCCTTCCATCAGAAACGTATATGACTCAGTACTTATAACTCCTTAAATTTTTTGGTGGAATTTTAGGCCTGAAATTTTATTTTTGTTGCTTTTAGCAACAGAAATGCCTTTGATGCCAACTGGTTCTTCTTGGTTCCGGTGAGTGACTTTGGAGCCGTGTGTCACCGTCCCCCGCTCCGGTCCCTTTATCACCATGTCACTCTTCTCTCCTTCTCCTCTCCTCCTGCATTTCTGTTTATCTATGCCTAAGAATTCACAGACCAAAAAGGGGAAATCTGAAATTAATCAAGGCTGATTCTAATTCCAGTGTAGTGACTAAGCTCTCTTGTTCAAGAACAGGCAATGAAATGTACTTTTGACTTTTAGTTTTGTGGGGGGAATCCACACCCAATAGGCCTCCGCAGAAGAGGGCAGGGGGGATGCAGGTCAGGGCTGGCAGTTGTGGCCTGAGAAGGTTTAAAGAAGAATGGGAGCTGAGTTTAGCTATGAGGGTCTGCAGTCTTCCCCGAGAGCAGTCTCCCAGGCAGAGAGGTGGGGGAAGAGATTTTACTACAGCTTGGAGCAGGAAAGATAAGGGAACCACCCCTCCTTCAAGCCACCGCACAGCCACAAGGAGCAAGGCCGGTAGAGACACGCATACACTGATCTTGCTTCTTCCCTGCTCAAGATTTTAATGCCTGGTGGGCACCATTTCTGGTTTAAGCCTCACCTCCCTCCTATCCTTTTAGCATTCTTGTCACATGAAAAGGAAGATAGAAAGAAACCCATACCAACAGTCTTTCAAGTAAATGATATAGGATTCCCTTAAAAGTTGGGTAGGTGAGAGAGTCTTTAGTGCATCCTACATAAAACTGAGAAATTTTTACAAATCTGACATTACTTGTACTTTGAGTGTTGGAGACAGAGATGTTTAAGCTTATGTTCTGATCTCATCACACTTGCCTGAGTTAAACTGGGGTCAGCTGGCCCACACCCTTGCTTTGGTTTCTGCCAGACATGAGAGACAGAATGTACCTATGAGGCGAAGCTGTAACATTCTGGAGTAAGTTCCCACAGCCATCACTTTCCCAGTCACAGAGAATGTGGAGAAGTGGAAATCATCCTCAGATTGGCCTTCGTTCCTTCTGTGCCCTTTATGGAATCAAATCCAAAAACACGGAGAATTTTCCACTGTTTTTACCCATGTCAGTGAATTGGATTTTCATGCGGAACTGTGTCGAGTCATCGTAAGCACTTGAGACTATCGGTTGTGCTTTATCCTTTCATGAGCTCCCTCCAATGGCAGGTACTGTGGGGTACCTCATTCATTGCCCTCTGCACCCCCAGCACTCACTCCCTTTCGAATACAGGCCTACACACCTCTTCTGTATGGTTCTTACCTGGGAGGGCATCTCTGAGATGCCAGACACCAGCAGGCCCGATGTGCTAGGAGCTGATGCACTAGGAAATAGCTTTCAGCCAAAAAGATGGAAACTGGCGGGCAGATGTACACCTTCCTTGTCTGCGGAGGCCGGGAGGCAAGTAACTCTGCCATGTTCAAGTCAATATCCTCTCCCTGAATTCCTACTGAGATTGAGACCTAGCTCCCCCAACATTAACTTGCTTGATATTGTAGACTTTCCTGGCTTTCTTCCATTTGCTCCTTCCTGCCCCCACTTCTCTGTTGGTGCTTCCCAGGATCCCCTCCCCAGTATACTCTTAGCTCACAAGTATCTGTCTTGGACAGTGCTTCATGTATCCTTCAGCCTAAGAGATGTAATGACTACTTCACATCTGACTAGGATGGAAACTAAAAAAGACAGAATCTAGCCATAAAGTGCCATCGGGCCATCCCACAAAAGGAGACTGCCAGCCATCCTCTCTCAAGAGGGGACATTTATTGCCTTGCTCAGTTTTCCCTGATCGGAGGCCCTGCTGATGTTATTGGCACAAAGAGTAGATTCATCTGTTGGGCATTTCACACCAAGCAGGCTCATAGAACTAAGATATAAAAGCTAAATACCAATTTATGAATTTACCATAAGAAATAATGACCACAGGGAGTGCAATACTCAGCTTCTGAGAGCCCAGTATGCACTGTGGCTAGAGGCTGACTGGCGTGGGATTCCAAAGATGCAGCAGAGGTTGAATGAAAAGCATGGAATCCGGACAGAGGAAGCCAGAGGGACGTGAGATCTAAAGGCGTTAGACTTAGACACCCTGACACCCAGGCCGGCAAGTAAGGGCAACAGTGCCTAGGAAAGTAGGACTCGAAACCTCCTTGGCAGAAAATCTCTCCAACCATTCCCCGCTGGCCATCCCCTCATGAATAGGACTTACAGATGATTGGCCAATATGAAAAATCCTCCAGGAAAATGCTACTACGTGGAATGTCTCTGAGAGTCTCAACCTCTCCTTCTGACCTCACATCCTTTCTTTGAGTGTTAATAAATTCAGTCAGACACAAACCAGTTCTGCTGCACTGTAAATTATTCAGACTTGTTCAGTGGTTTTGCGTATGTCTGCCTTAATTTCAGTTTCCAAGGGGCAAACTCATTTCCCTGGAGGAGAGCCGATATAAAACTTCAGTGCCCACTTGTTAATACCACCCACCATATGCAGGCTGCACTTCCTCTGGCCTCCACAACCCATCTTTGAGGTCGATGCTACTGTCTTTACTCACAAGAAAACAGAGGTTCAGGCTGGCCAACTGACTTACCAGGGATGTAACTGGAATCAAGCCCGCTTGTCCAGGCTCATTACCCCTGCCATTTCTGCCATCTCATGCTCTCCACAGGTTATGATGGAGAAGCTCCTATTTAAGAGGTGAGCTGGGGATGCCTGGGTGGCTCAGTCAGTAAAGCCACTGCCTTCGGCTCAGGTCATGATTTCAGGGTCCTGGGATCGAGTCCCGCATAGGGCTCCTTGCTGGGCGAAAGCCTGCTTCTCTCTCCACCTCTACCTGCCACCCCGCCTGCTTGTGCGCGCGCTCTCTCTCTCTCTCTCTGACAAATAAATAAAATCTTAAAAAAAAAAAAAGTGAGCTGAAGAAAAGCTTTCACTTCAAACTTCTGGAACAAAGTTTGACAACTCCAAAGGGTCTGTCTAGCTCTAAGAATGTATGATTCTTTAAGGCACCCGATTTTCCTGAAATGCAGAATTGAGACCTTTTTCTAAATATTTCTGACAAAAATTAATTGCGCCTGGCTGTTCAGGGACAAAAAACCATGTCTGAGTTATCTTTCTAATTGCCTCAGTTTTTCCGTTCACCGACCTTAGGATCACGTTACTCATTCACGCTGCGGACTGTGTCTCCTTGCGTCTGATAATTGAGGTTTCATAGGGAATGAGAGTAACTTTCTAAAGATTGTAAAAGATCTAATTACCTGTATTGACCCTGCCCAGGAGCAGCCACAAACAATGCTGTAATTAACTGAGTCTGACTATCAATGGGAAACGTGTGGGTGATTTTTCATAGCCAAGAAGAAAGATGAGCTCAGTAAACTGATGGGTAACTGATGGAACATTCTGAAATTTGTTGCACATTTCTCAATCTTGCATTTTACCTTTTTTCTCTGCTTCTGCCCTTTTGCTCCTCCACCCTTCCTAAGGTAAAAATGTTTGTCAGTTACAAAATCAAATAGATGATCATTAAAAGGAAGTTTGCAAAAGGTACAGGGAAATGGAAAGATGAAAAAAAAAATCCATTGTTTAACTCTTTAGAAATAACCACAGTTAATGTAAATGCGTCTTTTCTTTTCTTTTCTTTCTTTCTTTTTTTTTTTTTTTTTTTGGTGTGTGTGTGTGTGTGTGTGTGTGCATAAGTAACAGAAACTATTTTTTGTTTGTTTGTTTTAAAAAATATCAGTGTAGATGCCCTTGGGAGATTCCATCTACTTTCGTCGTCATCTCTCCTTCCTGGAAGGGGTGAGTTCAGACAGGCCAGGAGGAGACAGTCGGCTGAAGGCAGACAAGTATGCATGCAAAGGCTGTGAGGAGTGGGAACACAGGTGCCAGGGAAAAACCAAGCAGTGCAGCAGGGCTGGGGTTTGAGAAGCTGGAAGCGGACTGGTCAGGAGGTGGGCCCTGCGTGCCACGCTAAGGGATGTGCACTGTAACAGGAAGGTCAGGGACAGGGAGGTGTTCAAGTCTGGGCTATCGTGGCTATGGTGACCAGAGCTCTAGAACAGTGCCTGCCTCCCAGCAGGGGCTCAGGATCTATTTACTGAGTGAAGAAATGGAAGGCTCAGGGGCAGCTCTGTTGAAGTTGGGAGGCCCTGAAGTGACGGAGAGGCAGGGAAGCCCATTGGGAAACTCTGCGTTCCTAAATTACTCAAGGTCTGAACTAAGGTAACTGATGGGTTATGAACTCTGCGTTCCTAAATTACTCAAGGTCTGAACTAAGGTTCTGGATATGGTGATAACAAAGACAGGATAGATTTTAGGAAGGTGAGATAAGGTTCTCCTCTCTCCCTCAATGTTCTGCCCTTTCTAGATGGGTTGGATCCCCTCCCGTGGTACCCCATATTACTCAGCTAAACCTTGGTTACCTGGCTTCTGAGATTGAATGGAAACTTTTGGGTTAAGTGACTCTTAGGTGAATAAGTGATTAAATTAACATGAAAAGAGTGTTAGTGGCTTTAAATGCACATCTACCCATGATAAATTTCTGTCCTTCAGGCATCTGCTCTATTAAATTACGATCCATCTGAGTTATCTGCCAGGTCCTTGCTTGAACTAGAAAGAATCTATAACTATAAAGTAGAATTTAGAGATTATAAGCAAGCAAAAGCTTAACTCTTGATGTAATACAGATTTGATTTTATTTGATTTTATTTTTGATGTAATACAGATTTTAAAACTAACTTTAAACATTTCAAGCCATAAGGTCTTCACTCCCTGTGGTTATTTTAAATCCAGTTAATGAGGGAATTGTGAGCAGGGCCTCAAGGCACAGACATTTGCAGGAAGAAGCTTGCAATGCAGAATTCTCTAAACCATTGAGGTGGTGCACACCCTTATTTTTTGGTGATTCTTCATTTATTTTTTAAGATTTTATTTATTTATTGGGCACCTGGGTGGCTCAGTCGTTAAGCGTCTGCCTTCATCTCAGGTCGTGATCCCAGGGTCCTGGGATCAGCCCCACATCAGGCTCCCTGCTGAGCAGGCAGTCTGCTTCTCTCTGTCCCTCTGCTGCTCCTCCTATGTGTGCGTGCTCTCTCTCTCTCTCTCTTTCTCTGTGTTAAATAAATAAATAAATAAAATCTCTCTTTTTAAAAAAAGATTTTATTTAAAAGGATTTTTAAAATTAATATAGATTTATATAGAATTAATATAGATTTATATCACATTTTAAGAAGTTATTATACCACAAGCCTTTTTCATTTTTTTACTTATTTTATATTTACATACACATATATACACATACGTATATATACTTTCAGATGGCTATATATTGTTTATAATTTATTTATTTTTCTCCACTATATGATCTTTATTTGGCTTCTAGTTTTTCACTATTATAAATTAATCTCTGTAGACAAGTAACTCTTTCCGTAGTTTATTTTCTGAGCTTTGAGTCTAAGGAAATGAATAGTGAACCCATGTAGTGGTTAGGAGCACAGGCTAAATTGACCAGATACAAAGTCTCAGCTTCGACATTTACCTATGACACAATTTGTTCTGCTGTTGTTTTTAACATTTTCTTCTGACATATTGTGACAATATTACCTAACACACAGATTTGTTTGTAATAAAATAATCTTTCTATATGAAGATCTATACACATTAATGCTTTGTTATTGACTACATTTAATTAATTTATTTATTTATTTAAGTTCTTATTTATTTGTTAGAGCACAAGCAGAGGGAGCTGTAGGCAAAGGGAGAAGCAGGTTGCCTGCTGAGCAAGGAGCTGGACATGGGACCCGGTCCCAGAACCCTGGGGTCATGACCTGAGCTGAAGGCAGATGCTTAACCAACTGAGCCACTCAGGAGTCCCTGTGGTCTACATTTTAATTTTACTAGGTTACAGAAGTGCTTCTCAAATGAGGTTTAACAACACAGAATGACGGTAAAAAGTGTAAGTGTACAACTGGTTTTGGATATTACCCTTTCTGGAAATTCTATAGGACAAAATAATTTTTAACTGCTTCACTTTTTATCTTCAATTTGCAAAACTTAAAAATGAAGATACCAGAGGCCTAATTAATTAATCCTTTTATATGGAGCATTTCTATTTGGAGTGGCTACTACAAATACAAATATAAAGCAGTGATCCTAATTGCCATTAGGGAGAGAGGGCGACAAAGGAGCTAACCGCTTCCCGCTGGCAAGAGACGCTGTTGAAGAAGGAAAGGTTGCAGGGTTTCATCCCCAGAGGTCTGTCTTGAGGGTCCCAGGTAGAAGTCTATAGGGGCTCTCTCCATCTGTAGCTGCACAGACAGGCCCATCTGTAGCCTGACCAGACCAGATAAATCAGAGAAAGACACTTAGAGGGGAGCTAGGGTAGTTCAGTGGGTTAAAACTCTGTCTTCGGCTCGGGTCATGATCTCAGGGTCCTGGGATCGAGCCCCGCATGGGGCTCTCTGATCGGCGGGGAGCCTGCGCCCCCCACCCCGACTCCTATTTGTGCTCTCTCTGCCAAATAAATAGAATATAGGAACTGAAAAGACAGAGGAGGAAAATGACTAATAGCAGGGCCATCAACAGCTACACCCAGAGTTAACTGCTGTGTCCCAAGGGACTTCCATCAGAGGAGAGGGCCTTCATTTGGGCTAGCAGGTTATCTGAGCAATCCAAATGACAGACCATCTGGCCTGTGTTGTTGACACAGAAGCAGCATTCTTCTAGGGGAAGAAAGGGCAGGAGTTAAAGTGACGGGAGTTTCTATCTGCATGACCAGACATTGCAGGGATAGTACTTGGTTTGGCAGAAGATGACTGTCTGTGAGCCAGTGCCTGTCATTAGTTCACAGGACCCTTTGAATATTATGAGCAGTGTGTATACAGTAAGATCTTGTTCCAGAGTTAGTTTTGTAGCCTCCGGGATCGAGACAGCCATGACTGCCACCACTCTCAGACACATTGACCAGCCATGGGCCACCAAGTTAAGGTTTTTGCTTGGATATCCCACTGGCTATTGTGCTGGCACTCTGGCCTGGGTCAGGACACCCGAGGCCATTCCTTTTCTTTCTGTCACATACAGGCTGTAATCCTTCTCAGGAGGGAGGCTTAACGCAGTAGCATTGAGTAATGCCTTCTTGGGATCCTTAAAAGCTTTTTCTGAGTCCAAGCCCCATGTTAGTAGATGAGTATCAGTGTTTGAGTTCTCCGATCGACCAATTAGGGGTGTGCTCTGTCCCCATATCCTGGTATCCAGAAGCAGCAATACCCTATTTTGCCCAGAAAACCTCTCAATTGTCTTTATTTTCTTTAATATTTTTAATTTATTTATTTGATAGATATCACACATAAGCAGAAGGGCAGATGGGGGGTGGGGGTGAAGCAGGCTCCCCACTGAGCAGAGAGCCCGTTGCAGGGCTCGATCCCAGGACCCTGGGATCATGACCTGAGCTGAAGGCAGAGGCTTAACCCACTGAGCCACCCAGATGCCCCTCAACTGTCTTTGAGTCCTAGGGAAAGGGTAGGAAGCAATAGGCTGGATTCTACCTTCTTCTAGCTTTCTCATTCCTTCAGGATGGATCGAGCCCAGGTGCTTGATAGAGGTCTTACATAGCTGTGCCTTGGGCTGAGAGGCCTTCTACCCCTCTGACACCCAGAAAGCTGAGAAGGTTTTGAGGACCAATCTGAATGCTCGCTCACAGGGGCCACAAACAGGAGATCACCCGCATATTGTCAGGACACAGTTCTCCGAGGAGAAGTCTGTGAGATCTTGAGATAGGGCTTGCCCAAATGGATGAGGACTGTCTTGGAGTCCCTGGGGCAAGACTGTCCATGTTAACTGAGAGGCTGGGTTAGTAGGATCTTCAAATGCGAACAGGAACTGAGAATGTAGGTGCATTGTAATACACAAGACGCCATCCTTTAAGTCTAAGACTGTGAACCAACTGGCGTCAGCGGGGATTTGAGCCAGTAGGGTGCAAGGGTTAGGAACTATGGGATGAAGTTGGACCACAGAGGTCCTGAACAGTATCCATTCTCCATTAGGCTTCCGCACCCCCAAGGTCAGGGTGTTGCGGGGACTCTTACATTCTTTTAGAAGTCCCTGCTGTCTAAGGTTATGTATGATTTTTATTAGGCCCTCCCTTGCTTCTGGTTTTAAAGTTTTGTTTTTTTTTTTTTTAAATTTTATTTATTTATTTGACAGACAGAGATCACAAGCAGTCAGAGAGGCAGGCAGAGAGAGAGGAAAAAGCAGGCTCCCCGCTGAGCAGAGAGTCCGATGCGGGACCCAATCCCAGAACCCTGAGATCATGACCCGAGTGGAAGGCAGAGGCTTAACCCCCTGAGCCACACAGGTGCCCCCTTGCTTCTGGTTTTAGAGGGTATTGTTTCTGACAAGGGGAAGTTGTGGGGTCGTTAAGGTATATGTGAATGAGGCCCTGCGGTTGAGGCCTGACCCACTTCTCCCTGAGTTGCCTGGACCTGGGGATTAGCTTCAGCCATTACCAAGGGAAGGTTGTTGCTAGTCTGTTCAGGGGCTATTAAATTGGCCATGCTATCTCTCCCAAGAGATGAGTGGGGCTCTCAGGCATTATTAAGAAGGAATGGGAGAAAGTGAGATCTCCCCAAGCGCATCCCAGTGGGTAAGAAGAATCTGGTTATAGACTGTCCAGTAACACACTTAACAATGCTGCAGCTCTAAGGTTGGCCTGAGGTGAAGAGTAGAACAGAAAAGGTGGTTCCTGTATCTAAAAGGAGATTGGGGGCGCCTGGGTGGCTCAGTGGGTTAAGCTGCTGCCTTCAGCTCAGGTCATGATCCCAGAGTTCTGGGATCGAGTCCCACATCAGGCTCTCTGCTCAGCAGAGAGCCTGCTTCCTCCTCTCTTTCTCTGCCTGCCTCTCTGCCTACATGTAATCTCTCTGTGTCAAATAAATAAATAAAATCTTTTAAAAAAATAATTTTTTAAATAAATAAATAAATAAATAAAAGGAGATTGATTGGCTTTCTCCTATTTCCAAAATTACCCGAGGCTCTGGATTTTCAATGGTAAGGTGTTTTGGAGGAATCACTGTAAGGAGCCCCAAACCCCGAGTCCTTATTGGGGGTGCTGGTTGTCTGAGCCCTCATGGATTGAGATCCTCGAGGGCATTCAGATTTCCAGGACCCTCCTCCACATACGTGACAGGGGTTGTGGGGCTTTGACTTTTTCCCATGAGGGCATTCTCATCTCCAGTGCCCTGGGTGCCCACAGAGGTGGTATCTGGTATGCGAGTCTCAGGTAGCGGGGGGGGGGGGGCACTGGCTTGTAGGGCCCCAACCAGAGCCTCCGATATCTTTTTCAGCCTCTTTTCCTGTTCCTTATTCTTACTCTCCTCTTGGTCCTGGTTGTAAAAGACCCAATTAACAGCTCCTAAGAGCTCTTCAAAGGTCCCCTCAGGGCTGACAGTTAACTTTTGCAGGTTTTTTCTAATATCTGGGGCCGACTGGGTAACGAATTTGGTCTTTCAGAATAATCTCGGCCTTGAGAGAACTGGGGGAGATAGCTATGTATTTAATGAGAGCATCTCTCAACCTTTTTAAGAAAAGTGTTGGGTTTTCTTCCCAAGTCTGGGTGACAGTAACCTAGCATAATGTTTATCAATAGACCGACCCATCCCTTAGTTCCTTTGCAGTCAGAAGTCAAAAGGACAAACCAATGTCCAGTTATTAAGACTTTAGCATTTTAACCTATTTGGAAAAGACCTAGCTATCCCAAGACTTCAATCCCGTTCATCATCCAAGCAAAACTTTAAAGTTTCAGGTTACCCTTAACTATTACTCATGAAAACTTTGGGACAGATGAGATCAGCTTTTTGCTAACAAACTGCAGCAAAAATAACAGGAGCTTATTAACCTTCAGCAAACCAATTTAGAACACAAGCTTTACATTTCATAGTGATAACTTTAACTTTTATCTTAATTAAACCAACTTATATCAGTTTAAATACCAAATTATGTTTCACCTAGATTCTCTTTTAGAAGTCAACCAATTTGTTCTCCAGGGTCAATTTTCACCTCAGACCCTGGTGGGGACATCTAAAGGGGGGGTGTATGCAGGAGGCGTCCAGAGTGGCGCAGAAACCAAAGGAAGAGGGGGAGACAGAAGAGGCAGAGGACTGCCGGAAGGCAGAGAAAGAAGGTTCCTGGGTCTAAACCTCATCACCTCGGACAGGCAAGCAGACACAGATTTTTGTTCATCTGTGTTTTCACCAAAGTGGAATTTGGCAGTCTATGTCCAGCCAGAGAGGACCGGGAACTTCCCCGGAACGGAGGTACAGCAGCTGCTTGGGAGTATTCTGTAAAGTCCCCGCCCTGGGGGAGACTAACCAGAGACAGTTGGATCCAGTTCTGGCCATTAATGCAGGAAAAGACTGAGGAGAAGCCCTCGAGCATCTGTAGGGGTTTTGAGCATAGCAGACAGGCAGAGGGAACTGGTCCAAGACCCACACAAGCAGGTATTCCTTTGTTTTTCTCCCCTGCCCCTCCCCCGCCATGGTGGGTCTGTGAGAGACAGCATCCAGGAGGCTAGGATTAAACTTCCACAGCTGGCAGAGGCCTTGATTTTCCGTAAGGCCCAGAAACATTGTACACAAGGTACTTCCCCCATCTTGCCTCCTGTTTGCAAAACAAGTCTAGCTGTAAAATGGTGTTAAAATTGATAGTTCTGTCAGACAGCCAGGACTCTTTCTCCAGTTTGTATCATGGCCATGTCTCTGTGCAAAATAATGAGTTGGGCGCCTGGGTGGCTCAGTCAGTTAAGTGCCTGCCTTCAGCTCAGGTCATGATCCTGGGGTCCTGGGATAGAGCCCTTCATTGGGCTCCCTGCTCAGCAGGAAGTTTGCTTCTCTCTTTCCTACTCCTCCTGCTTGTTCTCTCTCCCTCTCGCCCTCTTTCTCTCTCAAATAAATAAATAAAATCTTAAAAAATATATATATAGGTCATTTTTTCTTCAAGTTTTGAGGGTAAAATTGGTCCCAATTATTCAAGATGCATCCCAGAGGTATATTGTCTTTAGCCAGGGAGTTACAGAAACAGAGAAGAAACATCTATAGAATCAGAGGAGAAAGGCGTCCCTTTGGTCCCTTTTCTATAGATGCCAGGGAGGCATGTTTCTGGTTACTGGCTGGGCTGCTAAGTGACTGGCAGCCAACACCCTGATCATCTCTGCCAGGTGCTGGAACTAGTGGCTCTTAACCAGGGTTGGCTCTACTTTCATAGAGTAGCCCCTGTTTCCCAGGCCCTTTCCTTGTCTGTGTTCTTGTGTCCGACCCACGGGACTCAATGCGTACGGATTGGGACCAAGTAAGTCTCCTCTAGTGGTAGATGGATGTGCCTGACTCCTTATAGCCCACTGGAAGTCAGCATGAGGGTCATAGTAAAAATGCACAGTGTGGCGTAGCCATAATAGGAGGTTAGAAAAGGCCAGCTGCTAGAGTGACAAGACAGGGAACACATGGGGAGAGGCAAGTAATGTGGAAAGACCCTCACCCCTGAGCCTTGTCTTGTAATTCTTTCACAGATATGACACAGCCAATGGGGAGTCCATGGTAAATCCCATTTGGGGAGGGGGGTGGCAATAGGCTGCTAGAGAAGGATGACCCCATTGAGGTGAGGAAGTTGACTGTATGGTACATCACAGAGATCAGAACTCAGGGGTGTTGGATCATACCCTCTATTTAAGCCTCTTCTCTGTGTATGTGCAGACAAGGCAATGCCAGCACTTTACTACTACGGGAATCAAAGGGTGGGCTTCCTGAAGTATTGCTGGGCCAGGACCCTGAGGTCTCAATGGTCTGCCCTTTTGGTTAATATGAAGATTCCCTCTATCTGACTGGGTAGCTGGAGTAAGGGAGTGTGAGTCAAAGATGCTGCCATCAGTATAGATGCCACCGGACGACAGAGACAGAAGATTGTTCCTCACCATGACAGGGAGCTGTGAGTGTGATCCCTTGGAGGCCACCCAAACCATATTCAGGAGTATGTCCAGGGGGATTGTCCTGGATTTTTCCCATCATTCTCTTTAGGAAGGAATTAGCCAAGAAAAGAATGATAGAGGGGTTTCTCTCTGGATGGCCGGACGAGGTTGTTAAGGAGCCAGGTTCCTCTGGAGCCTTCGGGTGTCCACCAAAGAGTACCTTTAGTCAGGACCCAGCAGGTGCTGCTTGGTTTTCCCAGGTTCCCCATGTCTAGTGATCTGCCTTGAAAGGAATACTGAGTCCTCGCTAAACCCAAATTCCCAACTGATGTCGGGGGATCAGTCTGAAAGGAATTCAGAAAATCTGTCAACCAACACTTGAGAATGGCAATCTTGCTAATCGCTGTTATATGGCTGATGGGTGCCCATTGTTTTGGCACTCATGGGAGAGACAGACAGACTTGCTGCCCACTACTCACTGTAGATGTCCTTGGTGATGGTAGAGATTCAGAGCGAGCCCCCAGCAAATGTTAGAGGATTTGTGTCCCCTTAGCACCTGTGATTTTTGGTTGTATTGCTTTGAAGAATGAAGAGATAGACCAGACGAAGAGTGGTGGGCAGCAGCAAAGCAAAATTTACTGAGCAAGAGTACAAGGCTCCCAGAGAGGGAGGAGGGCTCCAGTGGGTTGCCCCCAGAGTTTCTAAGTTTGGGGGGTTTTATGAGCTCTTGGCAGAACTTTCTTAAGCAATCAGGGAGTGCACAGTAGTGCCAATCAGGGCTTTGGTCATGTAACTGTCTATCCATTGGGTTAATGTCCATGTTCTGATGGTCTTTTCTTGTTGACATCTGGAGGCTTAGGTCTTGCCTGCCCCTTACCCGTGATAGTAACAAATGCTTTTGTGGTTAATTGTCTTATTTTAGGAGGTTTTTACAGAAGTCATTTCTGCAAAGGCTGCAAAGCAGAATGTCATTGCGGTCCTGTCTCAGTGGCAAAGCAGGATGTCAGTGCTGTTTTGGCTCAGTTGTCCTGACTCCGTATTTCCTTGTTGGAGTCCCTGACTCTCTACCTATCCAACCAACTCCTAACACTACTGTCTCCTGTCTTGCCTCCATTTCTCAGATCCCTGTGTTTGTTTGCCACGTCCCCTCTCTAGGACAGCTGCATGGCAGAATAGGGACCCTGGGAGAAGGGACTGGATAGAATTGAAGGGCTGGAGAAGCTGCCAGTGATAACTGTAAGGGCCTATTTAGCCAGAGCGGCCCCACCTCAGTTGAACAGCCATTTTGTTTTTTATGCAGTAAAACTTAAATTGACTCTGCCCCTGTTGTGCCCAAGTTTTTGCGTCCGAGAGACCACCAAGGAGCCAAGCACCGATGCGATCACAAGAGGGTTTATTCGACAAGCTTAAGCTTGGGCTCAAGTATACTTGATGCAGTGGAGTAGGGACTTGGACCCCGAGCTTAGTTAAGGCAGGGGTATTTATGGGTTCCTGTTACTAAAGCAGAGTGGGGATTCCTGGAACCAAAACAGGGTGGGGGTCACTAAAGCAGGGTGGGGGAAAGTTCAGCCCTTGGGCACAGGGATCTGAGATGGCTGCCGGAACTAAGATGGCTGTACTTACGCTAAGGCTAAACCTGAGGTGGGATGGCCTTGATTTTATCGGCCTCCACATTTCCGCCTGAACAATTTTGACTCTTAAATCTTTAAGGTTGTTGAAGGTGGAAGGTCTCATCTTCTGTAACTTCTTCCTGCTGAGCAGGGGCGTAGAGTTGTCCCCCTACTTGGGTCAACATTGATCCATTGGGGAATGTATAGGGGAGTTATGAAAGACAGAGGCAGCTGAGTCCAGGGGTTTAAATCAATCACTAAAGGAGAGAGGGACTGTTTAAAGTGCTAACCTGACTAGGTCAGAAGCCAAGAAATATTTTGTGATAATCTGGAACATCAAGATGGCTGCACTTGTGTCTGAGCTAGACTCGAGATGGGTACAGCCTTGTTTTTCTTGGCCTCCACGGCCCCCACCCAGGGGAACTTACTTAAAAGCAAGTCCAGGAAACCAGTCCCAGGTAACAAAGCCCAAATACAAGGGTGGGTCAGGTCAGGTGGAAACATTCAATCAGTGGAGGCGCATACTGTCTCCTAGCTACCAAGGAGTATGGGCCCCACCCTTGGGGTGACTTTTGGGTGCTCATTCTGATTAAGGTGATAGGCTAATTCAAATAGCTACTATGGAGTGAATTGTAGTTCAACTGGCCACCCGTGTGTGACCTAGCATGACTGTGCAGCTTCCTCTGTGTGTTGCGATCTCATTGGCCACCTGTGTGTGGCCAGGCCGAAACCACATGGCCTTTGCGCTATAAAAGTTAGTCTGTGAAGCAGGGAGGGGGGTCTCGCTTTCTGTAAGAGGCGCAGCCCGGGCCGGTCGGTTTGATTCTCGATGCTTGGAGCGAAGCATTGAACTTCGTTTTGTATCAGTCTTGCTCTTTTAATCACGGACCCGTTATTGGGGGACCCAACATTAACCTGTCTCCATCAGTTTTGTCCCGTAATCCTCTGATTCCAAAGTCCAGTAACTCCCTTGCTCCGACTGAGCCCCTTAGGCAAGGCAGACTGCACTGAGTTACCCCTTAGATACAGTGGGCAAGAAATTTGCCTCTGGGACTACACGGTTTGTCAGTGGAAAAACTAATGATAGTCCTTTCCACTCAGTCTGCACAACCCCTTCCTATAGTTGAAATAGACCCATAACATAAGGTCTCTGATTCTGCAGTAGGAAGTCTAGCTCCTTTCATTCTAATGTGCGGTTACAGACAGACCTGAAGCCCACTTCCTCTAGCTCAAGATGGTTAACACTGTAATGCAACTAGCGAGTTCTCTTCTTAATGAGTCACCAGGGAGAGAGACTACACCAGGTGGAGTTGTCCCACAAAGGAAACTCTATTTGCATCAGATAAAGAGGTCTTGGGGCATGACTTTCAAAGTCCAGACTCCTGGAGCAGGGGTGAGTGAGTTCCCTTTATTTAGGATTAGGATGCATATTCAGAAAGGGGAGCTTTAAGCATTGTATATAAAGGCAGGCAGGAGGTTGCACAGGCACTTAGAATACAAGCCTACACCTGAATCCCGTGTTATGTTAATGAAGCCTGTGCTTCTCCTCTGGTGGGGCCTTTAACATTATAAGGAAGCAGAGGTGACTGTCAGACTAGGAAAAGGGGTTCTGGGCATGCTCCCAGAGAGGGTGTAAACCGATGTGGCCCTGGGGTCCTGGGCTCCTGATATCAGATAAGGAAGGCAGGGTCTTACTTATTTTTTTGCCACTGATTTTTTTTTTTTTTTAAGATTTTATTTATTTATTTGACAGACTAAGATCACAAGTAGGCAGAGAGGCAGGCAGAGGCCCTGGGGTCCTGGGCTCCTGATATCAGGTAAGGAAGGCAGGGTCTTACTTATTTTTTTGCCACTGATTTTTTTTTTTTTTAAGATTTTATTTATTTATTTGATAGAGGCAGGCAGAGAGAAAGGAGGAAGCAGGCTCTCTGCGGAGCATAGAGCCCGATGTGGGGCTCGATCCCAGGACCCTGGGACCATGACCCGAGCTGAAGGCAGAGGCTTTAACCCACTGAGCCACCCAGGCGCCCCGCCACTGATTTATTGTCTCTGATCTAATGTGGCTGTTTCCAGGCCTGCTAGAGACCGTTTTTTGCATTCCCTTTGTTCCCTTAGAATCTGTAACTACTAAGGTTTTTGCATTTCTTTGTAATTCTAACATCTTCTAGGAGGTTCTACAAAAAGTGTGCTTGGGGGTCGCCTGGGTGGCTCAGTGGCCAGGCTCAGTACGTTAAGCCTCTGCCTTTGGCTTAGGTCATGATACAGGGTCCTGGAATTGAGCCCCGCATCAGGCTCTCTGCTCAGCGGGAGCCTGCCCCCGCCCGCCCCCCCCCCCCCCGCTTCTGCCTGCCCGCCTCTCTGCCTACTTGCGATCTCTATCTCTCTGTCCAAAAAAAAAAAAAAAAAAAAAAAAAAAAAAAAAAAAAAAAAAAATCGTATGCTTGGGCAAATAGGACTGGGAGATCAGCAAACGTAGCTGGGGCGTAAAATGACTTGTCCTCCATCCAGAAAGCTGTATGTATCCTGGCTTCCTTTTTCTGGAGATCCCAAACTGTTCCAGAACACAGCACAATGTTGTGCTAATACCGCTTTGTCTGGCCATAGAGAGATTGGTCAGCCCTGTTAGCTGGTTTTATTTAAGCTGTAGGCCTTTCCTCTTGGTAGCCCTGGGGCAAAATAATCACAGTGGCAAACCCAAAGACCTATAGCAATGCTGCTGACTTGGAGTCGACCACTACTAATTCAGCGGGTGGCCCAAGGCTCGTCCTTTCCTTGACTGGCCCTCACATTCCTTCTCTAAGAAAATGAAAGAATTGGTTTGTGGCTTTCCTTGGTCCTTTTCAGCCTCAGCATTCCAGGGGCTGAAGTGATTAATAACAGGCCAGAGGCAGACATAGATTTTATGAGGTTCCACCTAGTGGCCATGCCCTGTATTGCAGCTTTAAGTTCTATCAGGTTTTCCTAGGCCTTCTTTGAGGGGCGCCCTGGACGGGTTGTGGTCTGTGCATCACAAGGTACATTCATAATTCGTAAACAAGGGAGAATAGAGTGGGATGGGGAGAAGAAAGGTAACAGGACAAATATTTATTCTGAGCCTCACAGTTAGTGAAACCTTCAAATTTAGATCAAATTTAGACTTTGATGTCGCTCATTGAGATAATACAATTAATTCTGCGGGGAGGGGGGAGGGTGTGTTTAATTATTAATCACTTACAGGTAAGCATTTGAAAGATGCTTCAGTTTTTGTAGCTAGGTATCAGCATTTCTTCATTTAAAATAATTCTATTTGGAGTTTCGAATGATGAAAGTATTTGAGACCATTTTTACTTTGGAGAAAGTCCATAGGTAGGCAGCGCGCTTTGTATATGCCAAGCAGTGTTTTGTTCTAGTAGATTCCTTGAGGGAAAAGATCTGGGGGGTAGGTCAGAAGACTGTGTAAAAATAATTGGCCCTATAAAATAGCGAGCATGTTTTCACTGTGCACCTCCTTTATGGTTATGCTTAACACTGGGGATAGCAAAATGCAGGAGACGGTGTGCCTATTACCCCCCAGAAACGGGTAAGTCAGTGGGAGAGCAGGTGTTTATAAACATCGTCAAATGAAGTATATCAATATAGCAGCTATAAGAGAGGTTTGTAAAAGAATAACTAAAGTGGTAATGTAACAGATCTATTTTGTTGGGAGAGTTAAGGAATTCTTGGGATCGAAGACCCAGAATGGAAGAACAGAATAGAAGGAAGGCTTCACGGAACAGAAGCTGGTAGTTAAATGAGAATTTAAAGTTTTCTAACAGGATGAGGAGGCGCACTTCAGAGAAAGTGAGTAGCCTGTAAAGGCACATGTCAAATGGAAAATGAGTCAAACAGGACTGATGTCAAGTGTGTAAGTGTTTAGAGCCCAAGGAAAGTTCATTTATCTTTTTCCTAGTCTGTTTGTTCTTTTTCTTGGACAAAAGCCCTGCTCCCTTATGTTCCCCCAACGCCCAAAAGGACTAAAATCAGTGTATAGTCATGACTACCATGTATGGTTGAAGTAAGTAGGAGGTGGTTGTAAAAAATACAAGCTTTTGAGGCAACAGAACTTGCTTTGAGTCCTGGCTCTGTGCTGACTGACTATGTGAATTTGGACGGCTTCTTAACTCTTGGAGATAAATTACCTTCTCCATAAAAGTGAGAAAATTATAATACCTACTTCATAGGGTTGTTACGAAGAGTAAATGTGAGCACAAATAATATCAGGAATGAAAGTGAGGGGATTATTGTTAGGGTCTAAAGAAATTAAAATAGAGATAATGAAAAACATTAGCCATCAAATTACACAATTTTGACAAAACCAGTAAATTACTTTAAAATGCAATTTATTAAAAATATACGCAGGGCATATTATGAAAAGTGCATGGTCCTTTATCTAGTAAAGAAAGGTGACAAAAAGGGGGCGCTTGGGTGGCTTAGTCCTTAAGTCTCTGCCTTGGGCTCAGGTCAAGATTCCAGGGTCCTAGGGTCAGCAGCAAGTCGGCTTCTCCCTCTTCCACTCCCCCTGCTTGTGTTCCCTCTCTCACTGTGTCTCTCTGTCAAATAAATGAATAAAATTAAAAAAAATTTTTTCACAAGAAATGTGACAGAAAATAAAAACCTTCCCACAGAGGAAACTCCAAGCACAGAGAATTATTCCAAACATTAAAGGAAAAAAATAATACCAGTCTTATCTAAACTTGGTCAGAAAATAGAAAATGTGGGAGCACTTCTAATTTTGTTAAGCCAGTATAATGTTGATAACAAAACCTGATAGGGACACATTAAGAAAGAAATATTACAGGTTAATATTTGTCATAAACATAGACACAAAAATCCCAAATTACATTGGCTGATAATGGAATCAGGTGAGATCAGGGTGGGTTTATTTCAGATTGTTCCAGTATTCAAAATTAATATAATCTATATTAAGAAAATGAAGTATTAAATCATGTGATTATGTTAGTTGTTGCAGAAAAAGGCATTTGATAACAGCATGAATTCACATGATAAAAATCCTAGCATATTAGAAATTTCTTTAATCTTATGAAAAAATTTATAAACACCTCACTGGTTAATGGTAAAATCTTTGAAGTGTGCACCATGAGATCAGGAATGAAAGTAAGAAGCTCATTTACACCCCCCCCCCTTTTTTTTTTGAAGATTTTATTTGAGAGAGCGAGTGGGAGAGAGATCATGAGCAGGGGGCAAGAGTAGAAGGAGAAGCAGACTCCTGGACGCAGCACTGGATCCCAGGACCCTGGGGTCCTGACCTGAGCTGGAGGCGGGCACTTAATCACTCAGCCACCCAGGCAATCCGACCCCTCATACCTTTTTTGTGTAACGTTATACTCGAGCTCTTAGAAGAAAATGGCCCGAGTTTTGGAAAGGAAGAAAAAAATAAACTGCCATTATCTGTGGCTAACATGATTATAGATGTGGGAAATCCCAAAGAATCTCCAGATAAACTGTAAGAATTAGCAAATGAATTTAATAAGTTCAGCATACAAATGTCAATTTGCCTTTTACAGACCAGCAAAAAGTAATTAGAAAAAATTTAAAAACTACATAGCTAATGAATGATGTGGAAGGTCTCCCTCTGCACAGAACACTATACAATTTTATTGAGAGATTGGAAAACTTTCAGTCAGATAGGATCCAGACCAAAAGCAAAATTATTCAGAGATACCCCATAAACCCTTAGCATTAACTGCACACAAGCCCCTGTAAGAAAGGAGACACCCTATTAATTGCTCATCATAGAACAGCTGTCAAATAACTTCCATGAAATGTGTCATTGGCTTCAAAGCTTTGATCACGTCTGGCAGGAAAGGTTGTGGTAGGTCTTACGAATGTCTGAAACTAAAGAAGACAATGTTAATAGTGATCTTCAAACTACAGATGAAAAAAAGGCAGGGAAATGAATAGGGCTTCTAGAGTAAATTAATTTATGTGTATAAAGTTATCAGGATCTGAAGACAAAGAGTAAGTCATCTGACTTGAATTTTCAGCTATAACCAAGGCATTGGTATTAATAAGAGTCAACATTAGTGTGTACCCAAATGTAGCTTTCTGGGTACCAAAATTCATTTATAGTTACTCCTTTGCCTAATTGGATTTACTGGTGAGACACTAAGGCCATGTGGCCAGAAACACCAGGAGAATGTTATTAAAAGTGTGGGCAAATTTTTTGTGACTACCATTAGGCTTGTGAATATATTGAGTACCTATTGTATATCAAGTGCTATAGAAGAAGTTTTACATATATAATATTTGTTAGATATTGTTGTCCCTTTCTTATAGATAAGGGAATGAGATTCAAAAAGGATAGGCAGGGGCACCTGGGTGGCTCAGTGGGTTAAGCCATTGCCTTCGGCTCAGGGTCCTGGGATTGAGCCCTGCATGGGGCTCCCTGCTCAGCAGGGAGCCTGCTTCCCCCTCCCCTCTCTCTGCCTGCCTCTCTGCCTACTTCTGATTATCTGTCAAATAAATAAATAAAATCTTAAAAAAAAAAAAAGGATATGCAACTTGTTCAAGGTACCCAGATAGTTAAGGTTAGTTTTGAGCTCCAACCTATCTGACTCTCGAACATTGACTCTTTCATTATACCACGATGCCTACAGACTTGAGATTTGTAATAAACCATTTAGCTCAGTATCTGATAGATCACAAGTTCTGTTATTACTATTTAAATATGACTGAACTTCAAGGGGTGGTTACTTTTTTTTCAGTGATAGGAAGCCTGCCTCTCTTATCCAATAAATGATTGCTTCTTGTTCACAACACGTATTATGAAAATCTATAGGAATGATAATTCAAGACATGGTAGAGAGAAATTTCTATAAACTTTTCTCATAAGAAGTGACAGTTATGGTAGTGAGCTGATACTTTATGAAGGAAGTTGCAGCTAGAATTTAGCAAACTCTGGATGGCGGGCTATTTTCCCCTCTACTGCATGCCCTTCCCAATAAACTTAAAAATCCATGATGGTTTTCAAACAGAAGGATATTTTGCTCCAAAATTCTGAGGACTGTTCTGTCCTTGAATTGTATTGGTCATTTGATGAAACCTTGATTTATTTAATAGAGAGCAATTGGGAAAGTGCCATACATATATTACTAGGAACTAAGTTAGTTCTTCTATCTTAATTGGGTTAGATTAAGGTGGTCAACAGATTTGCAGTAAAGGGCTATTTTCCTGCCTTCTGAGTGGGTGGCAGATTGGGCAAATCAAAAGATAATTTCCTTCTCCTATTTGTGTGAACGTTAGAATTATACCTGAGTAGGTATATTCCAAACAGTAGGATGATTATGGAAAATTGCTAGTTTTTTAAAAAATTTTTATATAAGCTAGTGTGCTCAGTATGGCTAAATAAAAATTGTTTCAAATCAAAAGGAAGAGGAAATATATAAGTTTGATATTTGTTAATGGAACACATCAGTATGGCATGGTAGCTTTGTGTAAGCAAGAAAAATAAAAATTTGAAATTTAATTCTTTATAATTACTCAAATTTTCTGGAAGTGTTCCCTTTCCTCACATTTCACTTCCAACTACCCCGGTCCTGTATCTCTACAGGGCCTCTCCTGAACCCCTACGAAGTTTTTACCTCCCCATGGCATGAACATTAACCCCTGTTTTGTGGTGATTTTTACACACAGTTTCCCTATAAATATCTTTTTTTTTTCCTCTCTGAAATATACAATCCTTAAAGATAGTTGACTATTTTTACATTTTTTTTAATCCCCAGGAAGCCTAGCTCAGTGCATTGCATGTGGTAGGGACTCCCAAATGTTTAGTTGTGGAATAAAGAACAGAAAGATTACTTTGAAAAAAGTGCACTAGAGATTAGGAATTGAAGAGATTAGAAGGATTTAAACTCTCCGTGGGAAAGGACTATTTTCCTTTTTGTTATTTTGAAAAAGTCCAGTGGAAATGGAAGAAGCTGTTTAAGATGCAGTCATGATAGCATGTAAGAATGAATATGAACACTTCTAAATTATCAGTTATTTACAGGGAAATCGGCATTTTTTTAAATTTAAAAATGTAATTAAAAATGCTATCCATGGGCACCTGGGTGGCTCAGTGGGTTAAGGCCGCTGCCTTCGGCTCGGGTCATGGTCTCAGGGTCCTGGGATCGAGTCCCACATCGGGCTCTCTGCTCAACAGGGAGCCTGCTCCCCGCCACCTCGCTCTCTCTCTGCCTGCCTCTCCATCTACTTGTGATCTCTCTCTGTCAAATAAATAAATAAAATCTTTAAAAAAAAATGCTATCCATATGTGAATACACATGGTGACAAATACTTCATCTTCAGCAATCTTTTCATCCATGACACTTAGATATTCCAAGTAAGAGATAATTCTGTTATCCCCCTTTATCTTTAAGACGTGCGAGCTCTTTTCTAATTAAACTTAACTAAAGTTACAATTTCCCTCATCATTCCTTCCTGGATTCATTTCATCTCCCACCACGTAATAGCCACTGTTCCCACTTTACACTTCTTTCTCACAAATCTCATTCACTGCCAGGAACTCAATTAGCACATTATACACGTGGCTATTGTTTCAAAGCTCACATTTACCCCAAGCTCCAGTCCTGGGTCTGGCAATGTTGCCAGGCGGTGCCACTTGAGTGCCAACTATCTCCTGGGCATTTTCTAGCCAGGCCCACCTCTATCATCTAGATGCAAAATCAAAATATCTAAAATGTAAATGCATAATCTTCTCCCCACAGCATACTATGTTGCACTATTTTAAGAAGAACTAGGTACTGAGCCACTTCATTGTGGGCTGGGTACTGGGCAAGTTACCGCTTAACCCTGGAGAGTTCTTTAATTAAAAATGAAGGAATGGATGAATGAATGTAGGTAGGTGGTGTTACCTTCGTTAAAAAAAAAAAAAAGAATATATATTTAGACTCAGAAAGTTTCAAGTGCCCAGTATTTCATATGACAGAGAGAGAATTCAAGTCAAGTTAATTATGATTTCGAAGTTAGAGGTCGTTCCATTTCTCACTGCCTCCAACCTTCATCTTCTTATACAATATAGTGGTTAAGAGCATTTTACTAGAGTCAGACTCCTCGAGTCTGAATTCTGATGTTACACTTACTGTGCTACTGACCTGAGATAGGTTCTTTCTGTATGCTTCTGCATTCTCATCTATAAAATGGGATTGTAGAATACATATCTCTCCGGATTGTAAGAATTAAATGAGATATAAAGCACCTAGTACAATAACTGGCATATGGTAAGCTCTTAATACGTTATCCCTGGGAATCATCTAATAGTTATGCTATGTTACCAAACCATTATTTAAAATTCTCCTCTATCCCTTTTCATCTTTTCAGTCCTTAAAAAAAAAAAAAAAAAAAAAAATTATTTGTTTTTAGAGAGAAAGGACATGGAGAAGGGTAGAGGGGGAGGAGGAAAGAATTTCAAGCAGACTCTCCATTGAGCACAGAGCCCAATGTTAGGCTTGATCCACAACCCTGAGATCATGACCTGAGCTCTTATCAAGAGTCAGACGCCTGACTGACTGCCCCACCCAAGCGCCCCTGTACCCTTTGTTGTGCTTCCTTCCACAGACACCCTCTCTCTTCTTTTCTGTCTAATTATACCCCACCTACCTCTCCAGGCCAGGCTCAGATTTGTAACAAAATGTTTCTCTGGCTAATCCAACCAAAAGTCATAATTTCATCTTCCCACTAAGAAACCAGGAGTTGACCTTGGTTTAAATTTGAATAGGGTTTTGGGACGCCTGGGTGGCTCAGTTGGTTAAGCAGCTGCCTTCGGCTCAGGTCATGATCCCAGCGTCCTGGGATCGAGTCCCACATCGGGCTCCTTGCTCGGCAGGGAGCCTGCTTCTCCCTCTGCCTCTGCCTGCCATTCTGTCTGCCTGTGCTCGCTCTCTTTCCCTCTCTCTGACAAATAAATAAAATCTTTAAAAAAAAAAAAAAAATTTGAATAGGGTTTAAATACCCAACTGGGGCCTTCACCATTCCTGTGGACCTCAGATAGATATATCCTACTCATCTCTCCACACCACAGCTTTGTGATGCTGTCCTGGTAGCCTGTCCTCTAAAGGGCAGATTTCTGTGATTCTGTGTTCTCTTCAGGTTTTAGAAGCAGACCTCTGGTTCTCCAAGGAAATCACTCTCTACTTCATCTTACCACTCACTGATTAATCACCATCAGTTGTGGGTATGATGCATATAATTGCTAATATTGTCAGAAAGAGAGTTAGGCTGTGTGTTCATCAGGGTAATTAACTCTAGCTGCTGAGGAAAACAAATTACAGCAGATTAAAACAATAAAGGTTTATTTATTTTTTTAAAAAGATTTATTTATTTATTTATTTGACAGAGAGAGATCACAGTAGACAGAGAGGCAGGCAGAGAGAGAGAGAGGGAAGCAGGCTCCCTGCTGAGCAGAGAGCCTGATGCGGTACTCCATCCCAGAACCCTGAGATCATGACCTGAGCCGAAGGCAGCGGCCCAACCCACTGAGCCACCCAGGCGCCCTAAAGGTTTATTTTTTGCTCATGTAACAGTCCGCATAGGGTCAGGTGATTTGCTGGGGATTGGGGGGTAGTACTACCTTCCGAGTAGTGACTTGGGGATATTGACTTCCCATCATGCAGCATGATTTCCATCGTCTGTGGTCGTAAGGTCAGAGAAAATTAGGTAAGAATCTTTGGGGTGGTTGATAGCCAGAGCTATGTAATGGGAATCTCCAGTCCCTTTTTTATTGGGCAGTTACTGCCCGGATTTCAGTCACACGACCCCATCCCAGATACAGTAAAAGCTGGGAAATTACTTTTCCTGTGTTTCCCTGGAAGAGGAAATGGAATTGATCTGCATCTAGCAATTCTGTGACAGAAACAACCATCTCCTCACAACCAATACCAATTCATGTAACTACCTTGAAGCTGTTCCTTTGTTTGGTGTCTGTGAAAAACAGATCAGGTACTAAGACAATGCCAGGCACTCCCAGATATTTAAACATCACTTTAATTGCAAGAAAAATCTCAGTCTCATAATTAAAATGTTCAGTCTGAGAAACTAAAACTATGAAATCCCTTGGAAACTAAAGTTTTCCTTTTCTCCAACTTGCATGAATATCGTGCTGGGAAACCAGTTTTGGGGTAGGAAATGATGATAAGCTTCTTTTTACTAGATGAGATTCTGAATTCTCTAGGATTGGTATAAGGAAAGAACAGAGAGGTCAGATTCAGGAAATGTCATGCTTCACTTGTATGCTTGTGATCCGGAGCTAGTGGTCTCTGGGTGTGGTGGATGGTCAGTGATTTTCCTTTTTCCCCTGTCATGAGGCACATTTGTGGCTTCTTTGGAGATTCCTAGATGGAAACATCTGATTTTCATACCCTTGATTTTGGCAGTGTCTCCCTTTTGGCTGTCTACTCATGACTTCTACCCTTTTCTTTATGAATCTAATAAACACATTTATAATGAGGCTGATTTTTGGACACAGTCTATTTCAAAGCGCTCTCCAGGCTGGCTCCCTACTATGCAATCCTCCTTGAGCCCTTGACAAATACACATCTCCCCTGTCATCACTGGAAACTTGGCTGCTTCCTGCCCTGGATACCACTTTTCACTCTGACCCTAGGACAGTAGTCACTGGCCTGCCCAGTTCAGATTTCTTTGACATTAGTTCCCACATCCCAAGGGTTGTATATCAAGTTGCCTAAGTGGTCTTCTCGCAACCTTTCTCAATAGACCTGAAAGAGGGAGAACACACCTCTTTTGTCTGGGAGTAGTGGGTATCTTAACCACCTCGGCTGTTTTCCTTCCAAATTTCTGTCATCCTTTAATCTCACCTCAGGAGGTGACTTGTTAGTCACGTTCTTTGAAGAATCTGCCTAGATGGGCTAGCATCTCTGTGGAATTTTGGGAGAGTGGGGACTGGCCTACGTTTTTGGTCTTAGTGACAAGTGTGCCGTCAACCAATACCAAGAACATTACCAATTTGGCATGCATTTAGGTTAACAATAAGTAAAATTTCCAAGGACTGATGTACTTTAGAAAATAAATGAGAACGGATCGACTAAATGTCACATCACACTCAATTGCATTCTGACTGGGAAAGAAACAGAATTAGAACGTAGCACACTGAGAATTTCCAGGCATCCTCCTGAGTGTTCTTGAGATACTGCTGTGAGTGTGGGAAGCTCAGTGCTCGTATCGGTCTCTGCAAAGAGCATGTTGAGACCGTATGTGGAAGGCACAGGAGAGTCACACCTTACTTCATGCCTTTCATGGCGTGGCCGGCTCATATAGCTGTGCTGGATATTCAGCACACAATGTGAAGGCTTTTTGATCACTTCATAAACTGAAGGTACCCTACCATATTATCAAAATGTGAGAGGAACTGCTGTGGGAAAAGGAGATGTGTAATTTTGTGCCTAAAACTAATTAAAAGAACTCATGTGACTATAGTAATTCACACAAAGTGAACTTTAGAAGGTGGAATATTACCAATGGGAGAGAATGCCATCTTGTAGTAATAAAGAGGACAATTCACCAAGGACATGTAGCAATCCTAAATGCTAGGGTTTACACTGAGAGATTGGCAAGCATTTGTCTCTTTGGTACTGAAAAACCATGGGAGAACCAACTATGTTCTTCAGAGGTTTCTGCATAGCTTTGGGGCCTCCTACCTCATCCAGCTTCATAATCTGGTAAAATGTCTCTGAGGAGAGGTTGGCTGTGTGCTTGAGGCTGGTCTTATCTCACCAGTCTATATTCTTATCACCCTGAGACTAAGGGCATTTTAACATCCCCTTCTAGAGTCTTTTGATAACTCCCAGCCTCTGTGCAGCCCCAGTTTAGGAACTATTTTATGAGGGCTTTTGTGACATTGTGATTGATAATAAGAGATATATATTTGGTTTTTGTCCCAGTTTCAGGCATAAGGGCTCCTAGAATCCTTAGAATTTTCTAAATGCCTAGAGAGAGAAAGATATCTTTTGTTATGTTCAAAAAGTTACTTAGAAAGCACCTAAAGATGCAGATGGGAGAGGGGCTGGTTACGTGTGATTTGAGGGTTGAAACTTGCAGTTCTAACCCAACCTCTTGCTGAGGGGAGAGGGGTTGAAGATTGAGTTAAGTTACCAATGGCCAATGATGTAATCTTGCCTATGTATTGTAACCCCCATAAGAACCTGAAAGCATGGGGTTTGGAGAGGTTCCTCTGGGAGACATGTGGAGATGTGGGAGGGAGTGGTGTGCTTGGAGGGGGCATAGAAGCTGTGTCCTTTCCCTATACCTTGCCCTGTGTGTCTATACTATCTGGCTATTGCTGAGTTACATCCTTTTATAATAAACTAACAATCTGACAAATAAAATGTTTCTCTGAGTTCTGTGTGCCATTCTAGAAAATTAATTGAACCCATGGAGGGAATGGTGGGAACCTCTACTCTTTATATAGCCTGTTGGTCAAAGGCATAGGTGACAACTGGGGCTTTCAACTGGCATCTGAAGTAGGGTGGAGAATCTTGTAGAACTGTACCCTTATCCTGTGGAATCTAATGCTTTCTCCCAGTAAATAGTAGATAATGTCAGAATTGAGTTGAATTGTAGGACACCCAGCTAGGGCTAAAGAATTGGTGGTGGTGTGGAAATCCACTACCTATCTCCCACACCCTGCCCGTGCTGCCAGCACATTGGAGATTAGGAGCAGAATCATAGTAGACTTTGAGGTCCCTCAAGTTTCCATCTTGTTTTACACCAGCATGGCATGGTTGTTAACAGCTTTGGATTTCTCCTTCCCCAGAAGAGGTTGTAGACCTGGACCACTCCCAGCCCTAAGCCTGGGGTCAAGAATGGGCAATGCTGGGATGCCTGGGTGGCTCAGTTGGTTAAGTGTCTGCCTTTGGCTCAGGTCACGATCCCAGTGTGCTGGGATCCAGTCCCACATCGGGCTCCTTGCTCAGCAGGGAGCCTACTTCTCCCTCTGTCTCTGCCTGCCATTCTGTCTGCCTGTGCTCTCTCTCTCTAACAAATAAATAAATAAAATCTTTAAAAAAGAAAAAAAAAAAAAAAAAAAAAAAAAAAAAAGAATGGGCAATGCCCTTAGTGGGAAACAATGACTGGAGATCTTAAGCTCACTTACCTAGGACATATCCTTCTCCGAAATTTTAATCTAATCCATGGTCCCACAGCATTTTGATGTCTTCAAAATTAGGATTTGTATCATTTATCTGACTTTTTCTAGGCTTAATGGTTTAAACCCAGTGGGAATATAGGTGTGACCCAGCTTACTACATTTGAAAGTAGAGATCCTTTACTGTATTAATTTTTGGAAGTTAACTACCTTTTGTTTTATTAAATATTCCCCAGTTTTATGAATCATCTCTTGAATTTGGGAATTTCTTATATTTTGAGATAAAATCAGCAAACATAGTTTATCGAAACAGATCATTTTCATTGAGGAGCCATGTAGAAGGGTTTCTTTGAAATTCAGTCTCTATCTAGAAACATGAATTAATATTTGCAGAGTTTTGAATATAATATGTATGAAAAGTCTTTGGATAGGGGCACCTGGGTGGCTCAGTGGGTTAAGCCTCTGCCTTTGGCTCAGGTCATGATCTCAGGAATAAATAAATAAAATCTTTAAAAAAAAGAAGTCTTTCGATAATGAAAAAGAATATACAAATGTGAAGGGTTTTTTTTTGTTTGTTTGTTTTGTTTTGTTTTTTAAAGATTTTATTTATTTATTTGACAGACAGAGATCACAAGTAGGCAGAGAGGCAGGCAGAGAGAGAGGGGGAAGCAGGCTCCCCGCTGAGCAGAGAGCCCGATGTGGGGCTCGATTCCAGGATCCTGGGATCATGACCTGAGCCGAAGGCAGAGGCTTTAACCCACTGAGTCACCCAGGCGCCCCTGTGAAGGGTTTTTTAATTATAATGTGAAGAATCTGAAAATAGGATGATTTCCCTTTATATTACTTAGTTTTGTAAGAGCTATCGAGATATTATACCCTAAGTTGAAGTTATAGACATCCTTCTCCTAAACAAAGCCTTCTCAGACATAGAAGTCCAAAAGAGAACAAACGTCATTTTTGAGTGCATGTTTTTTTCATGTAAATGAAAAATGCAGTTATTTTTATGTAAATTTTCTCATTGAACTTTCATACTCTCAAAGATATTATCATCTACATTATAAAAATAAGACAATTCAGGCTGTAAAGGATTAAGAATCTTATACAGAGTCACATAAGTAAGAGACTGAAGGGCCACATAAGTCACATAAGTAGGAGACTGAAGTAAGTATAAACCTAGACTCCGGACCACACCAAAGATCCCCTTTCTTAATCACAGAGAATTATACAATGAGATTATAACTCAAAATATTCTCAGTAGTCTATTCTGCTACAGTTGCAGCATAAAATACATAGGAAAGTTAGATAGTGTCTCCTATGATAATTATAGGGTCACCAAAGCTCATTTATCTGGAGGTTGAAGGAAACCCTTCTGGAAGTCTCCCTGTGGACTGATCTTTTCTCTCAACTACTAACCATGTGTTAATATCTAAGATATGGTATGTTAGACACCTATGGGGAAGGCAGGATCCCTAGCAAAAGTCAGTTCCAGAAGTCAGTTTCTAGCAAAAGTCACTGTTGAGGGGCACCTGGGTGGCTCAGTGGGTTAAGCCTCTGTCTTCGGCTCAGGTCACGATCTCAGGGTCCTGGGATCGAGCCCCACATCGGGCTCTCTGCTCAGCGGGGAGCCTGCTTCTAGAACCCTGCATAGGGCTCTCTGTTAAGCAGGAAGCCTGCTTCCTCCTTTCTCTCTGCCTGCATCTCTGCCTACTTGTGATCTCTTTGTCTGTCAAATAAATAAATAAAATCTTAAAAAAAAAAAAAGTCACTGTTGAGAGATACTGGTGTGAGGTAGAGGACTTTGTGGACGTAATGGATGAGTTCCTGAGAACACGGTGGAAGGATTTCAAATGCTAAGGCCTAGATAACAAGCAGGATCACAGTAGGGGATCAGCTGGGAGTCCTGAACTTCAGGAGTTGACTGATGGAAACAGAAATAAAAATACAATGGTGTTCGCTTTAAAGGGCTTCAAGGCTGATGGCAGAAGTGGGGCTGTGAACGTTGGGTTGAGAGAAGATTGAGTAGTAGGTGAAAACTGGAATGGAGATGAACAGACTGGGTTTTCCTATGGGGAAGCCATCAGGGTGAGACACAAATGACACAAGGGTGGGAAGATGACCCCAGTGCGGGCAAGGAGCTCGTGCTGACTCATGGAAGAAGCTGAATGAGCCCTGCCCTGCTCTTCAGCCGCCATCTCTTTTGATTATCGCTTGCAAGTCTTTACACTTGCAAGTTCTCAGGCTCATATTTCCAGTTTTTAGAGCTAAAAGAATATTGCTGACTGTTATTATTAATGAAACCTTGTATTTTCCAGGTATTACTTCTTAGTGGGACTGTTTTTCCTTACTAGGTGTCTATTAAAATATATTCATCTCCATTTCAAAGCAGTCAGTTTAAAGTTTTGCTGAGTAATTTCAAGGACACTTCATCAACGAGTCAGTGATTGGAAGGTTAGTTTGGCTCCACTCTCTCATGGTATGTTTTACACCATCAGTGTCCCTGGTTCTCAGACCTCAGACTCAGACTGAATTATATAACCAGCTTTCCTGGGTCTCCAGCTTGCAGACGGCAGAACCTCCCTAATCACGTGAGCCAGTTCCTATAAGTATCTGTCTGTCTGTCTGCCTGCCTGCCTGCCTGTATGTCCTCTGTCTGTGCATCTCCTACTGGTTCTCTGGAGAACCCCGACTCACATGCCAGATGAAGTATAAAATCTTAATGTCCATAGTTTATAAACATTTTAAAATATAATTTTTCTCGTCTTTGGTTTCAGGAAGAAATCAAGTGTAGGATATTTGACCAAGTAAATTCAAATATGGTTTTCAGTCTGAGTAAACATAATGTATTATTTTTCTAGGAAGTTTATTCTGTCACAGAATTTACCATTTCATACGATTAAATTTTTTTTTTTCATACGATTAAATTTTTTAAAAATCTGCCGCTTGTGTTCCCAGGGCATGTACGCTCCTTCTGCCTAGAAGGAGCTTCATACTCTATACTATTTAAGAAAATCCTTTCAGCTTTTAAAACCGAGTCTAACCATCTCTTCTGTACTTGTTTCCCTGACCCTCCTCTTCCCTCCTGCTCCCTGACCCAGTGCGGCTACCGTTCTGAAGTGAATTATTCCATCTTCTGAACATTTTCTGGATGTATATACATAATTTAACATGTAATACATATTTTATAATAAAATAAATATATAAATTATAATATATGTCTTAATTTTTCCATACTGCTTTACAGTTTCTGTGTCTGTCTCTCAGTGCTTATTCACGAGGATATATTATTTTCATCCATCCACAGCACCTAGCTTAGTAACTGCTCTCAGCTCATAATCAATAAATTTTGTTGACTTGAAATAGGTGTGGTCATGGGCTGACTTGCCACTTTCCTAGTTTTGACCATTTTGGGAGTGTATTTATTTAAATAAACACGTATTAAATAAGTTAGAGTGTAAGATAATGGTGAATCAGGTTTGAAAACTTTCTTAGGCATTTAAAGTCTAGGGTAGAACAAAAGGTATAATGTTTTCACTCGTGGAGGGTTTTAAAAAATTAATTGTCTGGGGTACCTGGGTGGCTCAGTGGGTTAAGCCTCTGCCTTCGGCTCAGGTCATGATCTTGGGGCCCTGGGATGGAGCCCCGCATCAGGCTCTCTGCTCGGAAGGGAGCCTGGTTCCTCCTCTCTCTCTTCCTGCTTCTCTGCCCACTTGTGATCTCTGTCTTTCTCTGTCAAATAAATAAATACAATCTTTAAAAAAAAATTAATTGTCTGAGGTGTGAAGAATTTCTAGGAATTTCTTGTGCCATTTTCGTCTTGATCTCATTTCTTCTGGTACTTTACCTATCAAGCTTGAGAATTTCTGAAATTCAGAGCTTGCCCTCTACATGTTTAATTAAGAAAAAGTGTGATATAAGATTGTTTCTCAAACGAGTAAAATATAGACGTCACTTAAAATGAAAACATTTCCATGGATTTCTAGTGCGAATTTAACTTATTTTTATATGATGTTACTAAAATATGTGTAAGGATAAGAGTGAGTATAAACTTACTAGCTCTTTTAGAACTAAAATCTCAGTATATATACATATATATATATATATTAGATACATAAATCTAGGATTTATTTAATTAGAGTTGAGTATTAATCAAATGTGGTAGATGAGGGTCACCTTGGTGGCTCAGCCAATTAAGCATCTGACTCTTGATATTGGCTCAGGTCATGATCTCACTGTCGTGGGATCCAGTTCGCTTCAGATTCTCTCTCCCTTTCCCTGTGCCTACACTCTGCTCCTCTCCCAACTCTCTTGTGAGCTCACACTCCCTCTAAAAATAAATAAATAAAATCTTTAAAAAAATGTGGTAGATGATATCACTGAAATTTAAATACCATTTTGAATTTAATAGTACAAACATGCATTGGCTTGTTTTATGCTTTACTTTTGTGTGTACTTGATTTGTTCTTTTGAAATGCCCAGACTATTCTTTGGTTATTTTCATGATCACAATCATTTTAATTTCATTTTTAGTAAAAACACTTTTGTTGCTACCAAAATATTATTTTGGTAGGCCACTTTAGTTATTGGTTCATTATAAAATACAATATTGAAAAATTTAAAGGACCATTCATAAAAGTTCCTTCATTGTATATTTACTATCTTACATACTGCCAGTGAACTTGCACAAGTTCATAGGTGCGAACAAGTGACCCACCCAGTGTATTTGCTTGCAACCAGAGGAGTTGCTCAGTAGGAGTTCACCATGACCTACTAACATGACTTTATGATAACTTTCAACCATCACATAGCACCAAACTGACAGAAACACCAAAGTAAACCAGGGGACTTGAATTAGTGGCAGAATTGATGCTTAATTTAGTTCTCTAGGTGATTCATTTACTCCTGTGTTTGATTTTTCAGATGTCATGGGACTTCACTGTTAGATCTTGAAAATATCTGGGGAACTTTCCTCCTTGGAGGAATGTTCAGCAGAACATTTTCTCACTCTTTGTCATTGTTGGATATAACACACTGTATGCTCTAGAATTCATGTTATTTCTTCTCTTGAGAAAAGGAGAAGTGGCATAGTAACATTTGGTACCTAAGTACTTTCCACTCAAAACAGAGATATTCTTGGAACTCATTGTAATGAGACCAAATTTTCCTTTGTTGGCCAAAAAGTTCTATCTCCCTTCAGTCCTCTAGGAGTTTTGATTCACAATCTTCCAGTTCTTGGCTGTCTCTGTAGTTGTATTCTTAGCATATTACATGCATGTGATTGATTATAATTAAAGGTAGAAAGTTGTAATCCCTGTAAGAGATTTTTTAAAAGATGTTATTAATTTATTTAGAGAGAGAGTAAGCATGGGGGGGGCAGCAGGATGGGGAGAGAGAGAATCTTAGTTCTAAAAACTTCCCTCAGCAGTTCATAAATTATGAGGTTTTCCAGCTTAGCTGATAAGAAGACCTTTTTAGCCCTGTGTGATCTCTGGGTACTATTTCCTCTAGAACATTCTTTTTCCAGCCTTAGATAGTTTCCTCACACACATTTGCGATGAGTATTTTGCTGAACACTAAAGGGGGTACCTTCTGCATATCTCTTATGTTCTCTTTCTCTGGAAAGCTGTTTCCTTTATAGTACTCTATCCTGTGAACTCTGGCTGCCTGGGTGTCCTGACTCCCATCTCTGACTTCTCAGTTCAGACAAGTGTGCTGGGTCCTCTCTGGTTTCCCACTCCCTAAGCCATGTCCTGGAAACTCTTGAGGCCATTGTAAAGTTTACCTGTTGGCTGTCTCTCAGGGATCACTGTCCCTCATTGCCAGATATCCAATGCCTTGTAAACCATTGTTTTAAATATATTGTCCAGTTCATTGTTGTTTCAAGAAGGAAGGGAAATCTGATCCCTTTACTCCATTCCAGTTAGAAGCTGAAGTGCTATGGCTCCTCCATTTTCAACATACAGCTTGCAAGACCTCTGTGCTCTTTATCATCAAGCCATGGAAAGAGAAGGAACATGAAGGATTATGTGTAGGTAATTTTATGAGTCAAGTCTAAAAGTTGTTGTTCATGTCTGTGATATTACCTTGGTCAGACGTGGGTCACATGGTTATATCTGACTGAAAGTCCAGTAGAAAATAGTCAAGCTAGGGGCACCTGGGTGGCTCAGTGGGTTGAGCCTCTGCCTTTGGCTCAGGTCATGATCCCAGAGTCCTGGGATTGAGCCCCACATTGGGCTCTCTGCTCAGCGGGGAGCCTGCTTCCCCCTTTCTCTCTGCCTGCCTCTCTGCCTACTTGTGATCTCTCTCTGTGTCAAATAAATAAATCTTAAAAAAAAAAAAAAAAAGAAAATAGTCAAGCTATAATCTCAGAGAAAAACAGGAAATGGTTTTGGTGAATGGCTAGCCAATTTCTGCCACATTGTTCCTTTATGGGCACCAAATGCCTATATTACTTCCTCCTGCATAATAGAAGAGAGTTATCCCATGTCATTTTCTATTTTCTTTCCTACCTTCCAGGCTTCCTAATTTCAAAACTTCCTTTCCAGGTAAACATGCTAATTGTCATTCTCTAAGATTACATTGAAATTCTTACAGATACTCCTTAGCACAAATGCTCCAGATTATATATTCTTTGAACAATCTAATCAAGGGTATAAATAAAAATACTCTATGAGATCTGTATGTTTTTCCCTTCCTAGACCACGGCATAGTTTCTTTTTCCGACACCAGAAGTACCTGTCACTGTCCAACTGGGAGGCTAGCCAGTGCAATTTTTCAGGTGTATCTTACAGATGTTGCTGAGAAAGAGCAATTAGATATCCAAACTAGTAATGACAGAGGGCTGGGAAACTATTTAAAAAAAATGACAGGGGAAAAGATTTATGTATGTATGTATGTATGTATGTATGTATGTATTACTAGGCAAAGAACTTAATTACCTTTGTTTCAGACTTCATTCCCTTGGGGTGCCTGGTGGCTCAGTTGCCTAAGCATCCGCCTTTGGCTCAGGTCATGATCCCAGGGTCCTGGGATTGAGCCCCACGTCAGACTCCCTGCTCAGCAGGGAGCCTGCTTCTCCCTCTCCCACTGCCTGCTGCTCACTCTTCTTGTGCTCTCTGTCAAATAAATAAAACCTTTAAAGCAAAACAAAAAAATAAACCTTTACTCCCAGGCTTCTTCAGTTTAATTACCTGCAAAGAATTAAGTGCATATAAGCCCAAACTAGAAAGAGCTACAGTATTTTTAAATATTAGAGATCTATTATGGACATTGGGGAGGGTATGTGCTATGGTGAGGGCTATGAGATGTGTAAGCCTGAAGATTCACAGACCTGTACCCCTGGGGCAAATAATACATTATATGTTAATAAAGATAATTAATAAAAAATGAAAAATAAAAATTCCCCCCCAAAATATTAGAGATCTAGATTTTATCAGATCCATGAACAATATTTTTAAAAGCAATCATACTATAAAACAGCAGCTCCCGGTAACTTCAAGTTTTATCTTCTTGAGAAGTTGACTCAGTTCAGTTTGCTCCGTTCTTAGAAGCTTCATCAAAATTCTCCACAAGATCTGGAACTTCACCCTCCTCCCCTCTCTGGTAGCAAGTGGTGCTTTTGCAAACAATTCACAGATTGGGCAGAGCTTCCACCAGTCTTCTGAAACTGGCCAGACCGTCTACACCAACCATGGAGACACTGGGTAGCATTTGTTAGCTGCTCTGTTTCAGCATGGTCTGGAAAGCTGAAAGCCTTCCTCTGAGGGACGCCCAAACTTTAGGGTTGTGAAGGGGGATCCTGTCCCTTGGTTTGGGAACCTGTTCACTCCTTCAATACAAAGAAATATCATTTCCCCCTAACTTCTTTGGGAAGAACTGAAGTTTTTATCATCTGCATAGCTGGTCTGTGAACCAACTTCTTTGGGTGAGTGGTTCCCTTCCCACCATCTGTACTTGCAATTTGGCAAGTTTCCCCTGGTTCATGATAGCTCCTTTCATCTTGTTGGAGTGGAAATGGGACCCCACAGGGGAACTAGGGTTGGCACCCAGGGGACTCTGGAGGAGCAGCTGAGAATCGGTGTGTGCGTGCGGTGATGCAAGATTGGCAGTTCAACAGTGGAAAACATTTTCTTTGTATTTATTTATTTATTTATTTATTATTTTTGTATTTATTTTTGTGAAAAGAGACACTTTTAATATACATTTTGCAAAAGAAAAAATATATACCTTTTGTAATTCAAGGCAGATCAAAAGGACAAAAATAGCAAGGCTAAAAAGACCTAAAAGTATAAGCAATAAAGTAGATAATAAAAGTACATATCAAACTTTAAACCATAGTAATAAAAATTATATCTTCTTTCAAATGTACCTGAAATATTGCAAATATTTTTATATGCAAGATGGAAAAGCATGAGGATTTAGTAAAGTTTTTAAAAATCTATTTATTTACCTAATTGACTATACTTGACAAATAGTTACTATTTGAATCTTTTATTTTGGTAGTAATTATTATAGATAAAAAATGAAAATAAGGGGGTTTGATTCAATTTGCTATAGTATTTATTGTGAAATAGAGCCTTTATTTTAGTGCTCTAGAAATTGAATCTAACCATCTATTACATGTAGCATCATATAAAGGATATTTTTATAGATTTTCTTTGTTGCATATCACTCCAGATTAAATCTTTAATTAAAAAAAGCTTTGAGTCTTTATTAAGATGTGTGAAATGCTTTGATGCTCTTAAGATAAGAAGTGCTAAGTGCTAAGTATAATTAGATAGAGCAAATTTGCAAATGCTAAAAATTACGTTCAAAGACCACATTGATTTTTTTGTGAAATTTGCATTTTGGATGAACTCCCAAAATATCTGAAAGATAATTTATATAGCTCGAGAAGACTATTTTTATTACACCCTATTTCACTTTGAGGAAAAAAACCCCAAAACCCACAGATGTTTTATTATCTTTTGAAAACGGAAATGATATTTTCTTAACATTTCCTGTGATATATCACTTCATACATATGGAGTTAAAAATAGGAAAATCTCACTAACTGTAGTGATGTTATAACCAGAAAGCTTTATTTGGGTTCAAAACTGCTAATTTCCTGCTTGTTATCTTAAATACACTTTTAAGGGACAATGGATGATGACTGTTTGGAAAAAATACATTTCATAATGCTTGAAAAGGAAATCCCCATTGTGTAAACAATTAGAATTAAGAAATCAAGATACCTGGGGGCACCTGGGTGGCTCAGTGGGTTGGGCTGCTGCCTTCGGCTCAGGTCATGATCTCAGGGTCCTGGGATCGAGTCCCGCATCGGGCTCTCTGCTCAGCAGGGAGCCTGCTTCCCTCTCTCTCTCTCTCTCTCTCTCTCTCTGCCTGCCTCTCTGCCTGCTTGTGATCTCTGTCAAATAAATAAATAAATAAATAAATAAATAAAAGAAATCAAGATACCTGTATGATATTGTTATAACTGTATTTACATATCTACACATAAGTACATTCTAAAGAAACCAACACAGAAATAAGTAACAAAATTCAATGCAGTAAAATGTTGGCAGTGATTATTAGCTGAAAAAATTGTGAATGATTTTTTTTTACTTTCTGTATTTTCCACACTTCTTGAAAATGTACTTGTATGAATGTATAATTTTTTTTTTTTTAAGATTTTTATTTATTTATTTATTTGACAGGCAGAGATCACAAGTAGGCAGAGAGGCAGGCAGAGAGAGGAAGGGAAGAAGGCTCATCGCTGAGCAGAGGGCCCAACGTGGGACCCAATCCCAGGACCCTGGGATCATGACCTGAGTCAAAGGCAGAGGCTTTAACCCACTGAGCCACCCAGGTGCCCTATGAATGTATAATTTTAAAAAAATTAAAAAAAAAATCCCTATATGTCTCCATGTGGTGAATAAAAAGAAAGAATATAAATTTTTTTAAAAGATTTTATTTATTTATTTGACAGATAGAGATCACAAGTAAGCAGAGAGGAGGAAGCAGGCTCCTTGCTGAGCAGAGAGCCCAATGTAGGGCTCGATCCCAGGACCCTGGGATCATGACCTGAGCCGAAGGCAGAGGCTTGAACCCACTGAGCCACCCAGATGCCCCATAAATTTTCTTTTTAGTGACCACATTTTGCCCCTTCATAAAGTGGAGAATAATACATGTATAGTACAGATTGGTGAGAAGAAGTTCCAAAAATTACTATTAAACAATGATTATATAATTTTTAAAAGATTTATTTGAGAGAGAGTGTGTATGGGTAGAGGAAGGGAGATGGAGGGAGAGAATCCTCAAACAGACTTCCTGCTGAGTGCAGAGGGCCACACAGGGCTTGACACTGGGCTGGGGGTGGGGCTGGTTGGTCGTGGGGCTCAAGGCAGGTCCAGATACGGATCCCACCCAGGTTTGAACCCCAGGACTTGGGTTCATGACCTGAGCCAAGATCAAGAGTCAGAGGTTTAACTGACTGAGTTTTATATGCATTAACTCAGTACTCAGTCTGACGAAGTTATACTACTTTTTTCTTCATTTTACAGGAGAAGAAACTGAGGCAGAGAGATTAAGTATCCTGCTCTTGGTCACACAGCAGATGAATGGCAGGGCCAGAGTGAAGCCAGGCAATCTGGCTCCTGGGCCTACACCCGTAACCAGTACACCATGCCTGCACTTAGCAAATATCTACCATGTGCTCTTTTGATTATGCATCATTGCTTCACGGTAGGCATGAATATGTCAGACCTGGACTGTTCTGGGTTTAAATCCCAATGCAAGTATTAACACCTAATATGGCTTTGGAGGAGGAACTTAGCCTCTCAACCGGAGTTCCCTCAGAAACAAAAGGGGATAATTCAGCCATAAAAAAGAATAGGCTTGCCTTACATAGTGGATACAGACATGAAAGCTCCAAGACCCATTGCCAAGTGACTTCCCCAAGTTCATACAGATAATGAGTAGGAGAGCCACAGTTTGAACTCAGGTTTGCTCGAAGCAACAGCAACATGGGTCACAGACTTTTAGAGGGTCTAGAGGAGTTTTCTAGTTGGCCATGTTCAGGGATGCTTTCTGGAGGCTGAATTCTTTTGGTCTTTTAGTTTAATAGCCTGGGCAATAAAGTTTTCTTACCCTATAATAAATGTCTTAGAGTAGAATATTAATATTTGGTCTTATAGCAGAGTTCCTTCAGTTTTATAGTGTGGGCAACAGGAGTACTGAGAAATCATAACACCTTTTGTATAGTCATCTCTTTAATTTCCTAAATAATTGCTCAGCCATTTATCCAATTTGATTTTTACAACTAGGAAGGGCAGATAATATTCATCACATTTACTGTTAAAGAATCCCAGGCTTGTACTCCTGGGGATAAAAATACATTATATGTTTATAAAAAATAAAAATTAAAAAAGAAAAAAAAAGAATCCCAGGCTCAGAGAGATCCAAGGACAGCCCAAGGTCACACGGCAGGTGAGTTGTAGAGCTGAGAGGAGACCAAATAATTTGTCTTTTTCAGTGGCATCTGAAGAGCCACGAATGCAAAATTAAGAGTTCCCATTGGCCTCCCTGCTTGTGTGTCCCAGGGATTGGCTACATAAATACATTCCTTCTCTCAGCCAGGATGGCTGTCACTTCTCTTGCTGGGACCCATAATTACAGGCTTTTCAGTAATGCCCCTCAGCCCAGTGTCCCAAATCTTGTTTTTCCTAGTTCTGCTAACTTCACTGTATAATACATGCCAGGCAGCACTAGTTAATTAGCAAATAGCAGACAATGCACATTGATACATAACTTGCTCTTCCAAGGCCCCTATTTTGCCAGTGACTTGTGACCTCACCGTGAACCCCAGTGGCAATAAAGCTACCACTGTGATTAGGGTTAGAATACATGTAATCTTCTTAGCCTCAGTTGAAACTGTGAAAATCCCTTTCATCTTCAGTTATTATTTATTTGGCCCTTTTCTCTGGAGGGCAAGGGGCTGTCTAATCCCCCAGGCTGAGCCTCAGGAGTCTGTATCAGTAGGAAAGAATGCCAGCCTTGCATACCAGGAGCTGGAAGACCAGGCCATTCATTGGAGAGGCCGTGACCCTGATGGGGGTGGCCATGGGGCTGCATCAGGAGTTGCTTTCTGATAGTTGTTCTCCAAGGGGACTGCTTTAAAAGGGCTCAAGAAAAGTTCTTGCAATGCAAAGTTTTCCTAGGTGGAAGAGAATTAACAAACTGGAAAACCTTAAATAATAACAATAAATAACCTAGAGTAAACTGAGGTACTGTGGAGTGACTCAGGAGTCATTCAGCTGATCAAACTATTGCCCTCCAGAAAGATCTGTCAGCACAGCCAAGAGGTGCTCATTGGAGATGCACAGATTTTATCCCGGAACAGCTGAGAATATTGGTGGATGTGTTCATCAAGGTCACGTGCTTGGATGGGGTTACCAACTTTAATGAGTTGGTAGTAAAGGCTTGGTTGAAGAATTATTACACCGAATGAAGGAAGCAGCCGCAAAAAGCACTCAGCAGTGGCTCTCACCAGGATCTCTAAACTAAGTGGAGGAGGCCTTCTTCCCTCTGTACAGCTGTTGTAAACACTAGTCCCCTGAGCCCTGGAGTTGTGAATGTCTATAGCCCTGATCTTCCTGAGCCTTCTGGTACCCAACAGCCCAGGAAGCTGGTGCCTTTTTCTTCCCTTCCCTTTCTTTCCTTTCCTTAACCCTCCCCTTCCCTTTTCTCTCTCTTTCTCTCTCTTTTTTTTCTTATCATGGAATTACCAGCCTGAGAAGCCCAACGGACATGTCTTTGAGGCCTCTGGTCCTCCTTGTGGCTCAGTTCCCTGTAACATAGGCCAGTTTGTGGGGCCTAACCTGGGCGAGGTGATCCCCGCTGTCCAGCTAAGAATCTCTTCTCCAGTGGGAACTGGCTAAGGGAGGCTAGTTTCTGATGCAAGTACCCAGCTGCTGACAAAGATCTCAGATCCAAACGCTTGTCAACAGAAACACATTTCCAAACGCCTCTAATGGGTAGACTGGAGTCTGAAGGGACCAGAGCTAAAAGGCTTTTGCTTTTTTTTTTGTTTTAAAGAACAACAAAAGGCACACTTCCATCCTTCCTCTTTGCTCACATTTTCTCTTTCCTTTCAGTTCTTCTTAACCCAAACTTCTGAGATAAAGAGGGCTATTAGGTAACTGGGGGAAAAACAGCAAAAACTATTTGTTTTCCCTACCTCTTAGCTTGCCCCAAAGTGAGCTTAGTTCAAGGAAACGGCCCTCCAGTGTCGATCAAGGCAATTTAAGAATTCCCCCTCTCCAGGGGCCATCATTTACGTCTTTCACAAAACTCCTCGGTTACTGCTGAGGTTAAGGGTTGTTAGAGCTTGCAAATCTACAGGCATCATACATTTCCTGTGCTCAACACTTCCAGTGTGGTGGGGCCAGGGTAGGGAGGACTGGTGAATTTTCCAATAACATTTAGGAAGCTGCTATGAAATTTGTTCACAAAAATCAACAAAGAGAGCTTATTGATTAAGGTGTATATTTATGTTTTCAGAAGCTGTCATATTTTAAAAAAGTAGTGGCTAATGAAAAAAACTTTCAATGGAACACTTGGCAAAGCAAGTTGAGCAAGTCTTCTAGAAAGTAAGATAAACAAAAAGAATTAAACACTTAGGAAAGAAAGTTTTTTTTTTTTTTTTTTTTTAAGATTTTATTTACTTATTTGACAGAGGGAGACATAGCAAGAGAGGGAGCACAAGCAGGGGGAGCGGGAGAGGGAGAAATAGGCTTCCCACTGAGCAGAGAGCCCGATGTGGGGCTCGATCCCGGAATCCTGGGATCATGACCAGAGCCGAAGGCAGAGGCTTAAACAACTGAGCCACCCGGGCGCCCCCTACCCCCACAACGTCTTAATAATGAGTTTAGAATTAGATTAAAAGAAAATTCAAGATACTGCAAAAAGATTAAAAAAAAAATCAAATTATCAAAGAAATACTACAAAAATGCTGCTGCCAAAATGAAGGGCATGAGCTTACTTCGTGACATCAACAAAGGTGCATTACTGTGAAATTTCAAAATGCCAAGGGTAAATAAAAATAAGTATTTCGGTAAGGTTCCTGCCAGCTATACGTATAAGCATGCACATATGTTTGCAAGATTGGGATGATGTTGGGGGAATGTCACTGGCCACTTGGATCCCCCAACCCCCACCCCAGCTTGGGACCAAGTGTTCTGCTTGTTCTTCCTGCTCTCAGAGGCTGCTCCAGGGGCATAGCCTTGACATAGTTATGAGACACTGTTGACAATGACTGCACAGGGTACCTGACTGAACCCGGTTAGGACCTCTTCATATACTCCTAAGATTTGGGGGGCAGGTGTGGGGATCCATTCATCCATACCACCCAAGACCAGCCTTATACATAAGTTCCCTTTGCTTATTTGAATAGCCACCTAACCACCTGGGGTGGCCTGCCTCTGTTCCTCTCTTCCTGACCTCTAAGCATGGGGGCTGGTTTTAGAGTACACCTGGGAAGCTCCCAGGAGGGTTGTGAACAGACAGATGATAGCATCGATGTGTTCCGTGTATAATTTCATAGTTTGCTTCTTTCCATAAAATACCCAAAACATTACATGGCACTAAATATTTTTTACAAATGTATTTATATTTGTATAAATATAAATTTATGTTTATATTTGTATGTATATTTAATAGCTATCAAATATTAAATTTTATAGATATGCTGCTGTCTTTTTAGCCAATTTTCTATTGTTTGGTACTCATGTTACTACTAAAAATCTTGTGCTTAAATCTTTGAAAGCCTGATTATTTTTTAGGATGGAGTCTTAAAAGAGGAACAACAGCTTAAAAGGCATTTACTGTGTGTTGCATAATTATGCCCATGCCTGTTTTCAAGACTTAACATATATGCCTGGATTGTCTTTGAGAAGGTCATCAATTTAGAGAAGGTATTCAGAGAGGGTCTGATGGTGTGGGGTGAATTGACCAGGCTGGCCTGGGAACTAGGGGCAGAGTAAAATATGGAACACAGTTTAAAACTTCTAGTCTAGCAGTCATGGGACTCTCTCCCTTCCCTTGCTTACTGTGGATGCCAGTCGCAACGCTCGAGTAAGTTCCTTATAGAAAAAAAAACAAGCAGCTTATTGCATCCAGGGCTCAAAAGGGTTGGCAGTAAGACAGGATCTCACATGGTTCATATTTTCCATTGTCATGCAAACCCTTACTGTCCACATGAGCCGGACAGCAGCTGGGTCTGAAAGAAGACAGACCTTGCCTAGAGCCCACGGGTGTGACGTGGCAGGTACTGTGCCAAGGTGCTGGTAAGATACGTGATCAGTAGGCTAGATTGGGAAGAAATCTCCAAAAGTAATTCTGGTAGGACTCAGAGCCGGGAACGGTGTACATACATGCTGCTGTTAAATATATGTGCTAGGAAGGAAAGGACCTTGCTGGATGTCAAGAGGTGTGTCATTTGGGATTTGGTTTGGTGGCATGGAACAGAATACCACTCAGGAATGGTTAAATAAGACCGAATTTATTCCTCTCAAACATAAGATGATAAGATGAGTTCAGAGGTTGTGAGTAGAGGTGTGCCCTACTGGAAAAAATTATTTCTGAGGAAGACTGATCTCAGAGTGGTGACAGATGGGTCTAAGAAGGGGACACAGAGCCAGGGAGATTTCCTGAGGAAGCAGCCACTTGATGGGATGCCAAGACGGACTGAAGTGGAAAGCACAGGGTGAATGGGAGGGGTCTGGGGGGCAGAATCAGCAAACTGGTGTCGGAGTGGAAGAGCAGGACATAGGCAGGAAGGAGACAAGGAGGCTCTGAAGGTCTGGGAGGGCCATCTCTTTGGCGGAAAGACGATGCCTCCTTTCAGGCAGGTGGAGCTTGTGGGGACGGCTTCCATCAATGCCCTATGAGCTGAGCCTGGGTTGCTGGGACAGGGGTTCCAGGATAGTGCGGGGACCCCGTCTGACATTCTGGAGCGTGGGCCTGATTATGCCACCCATGAAACGGGGCCGTGGTTCCCTGGGGAGGGCAAACATCTCAGCACTGATAAGATCAGTGGAATCAGGATGAGAAAGGTTGGCTAGATAAAGACTGAAACCTAAAACACTGATGATTCTCAGCACCTGGGGGAGAGGCCTAGAAAACGCTGTTACACAATGACAGCTGAAGCCTGGAATGGGGCTGCTGGCCTAACTGCTCCAAGACCCATGCAGTGTACATGCATTTAAAAAATTGTTCTTCTTCCCTTGAAATCAATAATGTTCCCTGTAAAAACAATACATAGAAAAGTAGGAAAAAATGTGATACAGCAAAGCAGTTATCTCATCATCCAGAGATAATCTTTGATAACAAATAGATAATTTTCCGTACCTTTTTGGTGTGCATATTACATATATATATATATATATATATATATATATATGAAGGGGACACGTATATATATATGTATATACATATATATATATATAATGGAAATTAGATAGATATGCCAAATGGGGTATAATAATAAGTTACCATTTTTTTCCAGTTTTAAAATATTGTGAAAAACATGATGACTACCTTTCCAAATCAATCAGTATTTTTCTTTCACCTCCTTTTTATAAAGGTTATATGATGAGCCATTACATATTTATAGCATTATCATATTTAACCTGATGCGCATTCGAGAAGTTCTAATTTTGTTCCATGATAAGCAACACTATAATATGCATTTGTGAAGTGAAATATATACTATTAAAGATGTATGCTATACCATTAAGGATTCTAGTGAGATTTCTTCCTAGAAATAGAATAAAAAAATAAATAAATATGTACAAACCTCTAATGATTTTGCTATCATAAATTCATACAAATGGCATCATTCAGTCAAAGAGCACTGCATTTTTAAGGTTTTTGATACATATAACCACATTTCCCTCCAACAGCTTTTTCTCAAATTACAGCCCCACTACGATCAAATGATCATGTCTTTCTTTGCATTTGTGTCAGTATTGGGTATTTTTAGTATTAAAACATACTTGTCTGTTTAAAAAGTCGAAAATGGTATCTCATTGTTTAATTTTTCTGCTCCTGTTACCAGTGGCTGTTCATTTTCTTGTGTGGTGGTTGTTTATTTATATCCCATCCCTTTATCTATTTGGATGTTTTAAAATAATTTATAAGAGCTCTTTATATATAAAGTGGATTCCCTTTTTGCCTGTCTTAAAAGTTGCAAATTTTTCCTCCATTTGCACTTACCATTCATCTTGCCTCGGGGAATTTTTAATAGATATACATTTAAAACGTTTTTCCTTTTATGATTTTTGCCTTTTGCATAATGCTTAAAAATCCTTTGTCCTCAATAATTTTGAATAGATATTCACCTCTGTTTTCTGACAGAGTGGAGTGGAAGAAATGCACTCAGGAATTTGTCCAAGATGGAATCAGAGGACTCAGATGATGGGATGTGTGGGTAATGCAGAGGGAGGAGTCAAGCGTGACTGAGTTTTCAGGCTTGGTAGACTTTGGGGAGGGTGGAACCACTGACCAAAACCAGGAATACAGGAAAAGGAACAAGTCTGTTAGGGTAGATAATGTGTTCAGTTTTGCATATGCTGCACTTGAAATGTCCGCCAAAGAGCCTGGTAGAAATGCCCCCAAAGCTGTTGGAACAGGGTATGGAATGCAAGAGTGAGGTTGGAGTCTCAGACACAGATCTAGAAGTCATCAGCAAATTTGATAGTTTAACACTGTTTGCTTTTCAGTGTATATCCTGGGCCAAACACCAGGCAAGGCACTACACAGCCCAATTTCATGCAGGTGTCCTGAAAACTGCAGGAGGGGGAAATTATTATTCTCATTTTACACCTGAAGAGACAGGTTTACAAAGGCGCACAAGGCTACATTTCTTTATGGAAGTCCTACCGCTGCTTGGCGGTGAAGTTCACATGTGAAACCAAGGTAAGTGGGTCTGATTCCAGAGTTGAATCCATAGCCATGTTTGCTCCATTGTCACCAAAGTGGATGGGCTCAGGCGGGAAAAAGCAGAGCCCCACAGAAGGAGGCTAGCACAGTTGAGCAGTGGGCAGCAGAGAAAGGAAGCAGCCAGTGAAGGGATCTGGGAAGGGGGCAGAAAGGGAGGTAGAAGGCCATGTGTGTGCCTGCTGAGCGACACTAACCAGACTGCAAACATGTTGATGGCAGGAGCATTTTTATTTTTAATTCAATTAGCCAACATCTTGTACGTCATTAGTTTCAGATGTTTTGGTCAATAATTTATCAGTTGTGTTTAACACCTGAGGCTCATCACATCATGTGCCCTCCTTAATGCCCATCCCCCAGTTACCCCATCCCCCCACTCCTCACCCCCCAGAAGCCCTCAGTTTCTTTCCCATAGTTAAAAGTCTCTCATGGTTTGTCTCCCTCTCTGATTTCTTCCCATTCTGTTTTCCTCCCCTTCCCCTATGATCCTCTGCACTGTGTATTTTTTTTTTAAAGATTTTTTATTTAGTTAGTTGACAGAGAGAGATCACAAGTAGGCAGAGAGGCAGGCAGAGAGAGAGAGAGAGAGAGGAGGAAGCAGGCTCCCTGCTGGGCAGAGAGCCCGATGCGGGACTCGATCCCAGGACCCTGAGATCATGACCTGAGCCGAAGGCAGCGGCTTAGCCCACTGAGCCACCCAGGCGCCCTGCACTATCTTACAGTCCACATATGAGTGAAACCATATGATAATTGTCTTTCTCTGATTGACGTATTTCACTCAGCATAATTGCTTCCAGTTCCATCCACGTCAATGTAAATGGTGAAATTTTACGGTAGGGACATTCTTGTAGATAAATCTAAGATCCCATTCCTGCCCTTGCCCCTCAAAACAATTCTGTCATGGTATGTTGCACATAAATATTCTTGGATCAGTACTCTTGTCAGTAATTTTCTCGAGTTATCCTCTGAGTGAGACCATACCAGTCCCTATATCCCCACTTGTTATGGGCTGGGCGTTCCACTCCCAGGAGATCCTGAGTGTTATTAGACTACTGTCTTCTCTGAGAGCATCAGACGTAGGCTCCTTGTTTTACGCTCTCTATGTTTGCTAGATCAGGTCACGCCCACAGAGGGCTAGCACGGCATCCAAATGGAGTGCTGTCTATTCGTCTGGCTTGGTGAGAGATGGTGCCATGTATCCTTTCATGGTTAAAGTGTACATTTTTATTTTCCTCCTTTATTGGATGTTTCCCTCCATTCTTAGGACTTTGTAAAACATAAAGAGAATTACCCCTCCCCTTTTTTTTTATGGCTTCGATATCTGGTATAATAGCAGAAACAAAGCTGGAGAAGCCTGGATCTCGATTTTTACCGCATGCCATTGGAGTGTGTAGAGTAGGAAAAGCAGGGATTTAGGAATCATGAGTTACAAATTTCATTCCGTCACTTTGGGCAAATTATTTAAATTCTGGGATCCCCATTTCCCTCGTTACAAAGTGGGGATACCTACCAACAGTTTGGATGTGAAGGTTAAATAAGATAAAGGGCTTGGTGCGTGGTACAAGACAGTTGAAACTCTTGAGTCATATTGAATCATTTTGCTCCCTTTTCCCAGATGCTTGCCTTTTGGCCATTCCGTAGGCCATTTATACTCGTCCATATTGGGTGGGTTAGGAGGAAAATGAATCCCAGCTCAGCCCCCTTCTGTTGAAAGCTAGTCAAATGTGTGTAGCTTTAGCATATAGGTTTAGCTGGTAATAAATCTGCTGAAAATGGTTTAGCACATAATCTGCTTTTCTCGGTCCAAACTGAATGGTGGCTTCAAAAACTCACCTGCAATCAATTTCTGATGATAACCAGTAAATATCCCATTATAGTTTTTCTCTCTGGGTAAAAAGTCCAATTCTCATAGACTGACGTGTATTCATTTCAAGCACTTTCCATACAGAACCCATCTTGGCCTCTCTCCAAATAATGTGAACATGGTTGCCTACTTCCAGGGACCTGCTCAGTCCTGAGTCAATACTGAAATAACTCCCATTGCAAGTAAGTACACGTTTCTGACAAGCTAGTAGATAAAAGGGGGCCTCTTGGAAGAGAACGAGAAATTAGCTCAGCCTTACCTTGGCCCCAACTATTTATTAAAATGATGCTTTAAGAGATTTTTCAAATGTCATTCTTGGTTGTGGGTCTCACGTGAGAGCTCTAGCCCTCTGCTTCAGGAGTAAACATTCTTTTGGACAGCCCTGGCTTGTTTCTGTGGTTTGGTGTAATTATTAATAGGTCCCCCTTTCACTCTCAAGAGTACCTGTTTGGATGATAAATTCTAGGGTAGTCTCTTACAGGCCTTTTTCAGAAGATATATTGCTTGCATTAATCGAAGAAAAATTACCTTAACTTTCCTGCAACAGAGTCTTTGTTACCCTACCTTGAATTTATTTAGGTAATTTTTCAAGAGCAATCATGAAGAGCCATATGAGCTAATGAGTAACTCCCTACCGCTCTCTTACCGGTGAAGGCAGACAAGGTAACTTTTTAGGGACTCACCTCATGCAATAGCCTGGGAGGGAAACATGCAGCCTTCACGTTTATGTTTGCAAAGCAATTTCCAATCGTTTCAATTCGTTTTACCACTGAATATGTGCAAGAATATGCACCCTGTTGGATAGCAGGGGAACGGAGACCTAGAGAAATCTGACTCAGTGCTTTTGGGAAGGCCATTCCATGCCTGAATTCTGAGCACTGCATGGTCTCCTAGAGCTTTTACAGACTTGAGTCATCTCCCTTCCTGTTGTTCAGGAGAGGGCGTGCTGTGGTGTAGCAATTTGAGGGTAGTAAGATTATCAAAGCATCACTAGAGATGCTTTAAGAGCTTCTGTGGAAAATGGGTCTCCATGGTACCGGGTAGCTGCTGGGAGGAGCCACATGGCACAACCCCAGCCATTCACTCTGGAGGGAAGGAGAGCTGACTTGTTGGCATGAAGCCAGGCATCCTCCAGAGAGTCCCAAGATATCCAAGGCAGACGGATTCTTCGGTTGGGGCAGATGGGTTCTTATGGAGTCTCATAATCCGGGGGTAGAGGGAGGATAGAAGGCAAGGATGGTCGACCTGTTGGCTAATGTCCTTTTCACTTAAAGCTACTCTAGCCTGAATCTAGCTGATATTCTGCCTTCAAATTTCTGGCTCCTGGCTTGCAGCCTAGTTCTGAGGGAAGAAAAATTCAAAGCAAAGCAAGGGGGCACAGAAAGGTTTGCCGTCCCAAAAATGTGCTTGGAGAGCCCATACCTCGGGGGCAAATGCGGAGCAGCTGAGGAGAGAATGGAGCCATGAAGCCAGAAGAGAACCACAGTGTTTGTTTTAAAATGGCCCTTCCACAGCCTTGTCCCAAATGTCCTAGTTGGGTAGGGGGAGCAGATGGAGCACAGGAGAGACAACGCCACAGCTCGGGGAATGGTGCCATTGTGGGGGTGATTAGAATCATCTGGGGCGTCACTCCTGCAGGAAGGTGTCCAAAAGGCCCAGGGTCAGCCGTGCGCTCCAGAGATCTTGCAACCCAGTTCCCTCATTTTACTTGGGGTCTTTCGGGATTTCATGGGGCTGCTGGCCTGGCAAGCTCACTGAGCGGCTTTAGTCTAAAAGATTAAAAAAATATAAACCAAGAGTAATTTCTTCCCACTGTGAAGAACTGTCATGAGACCTAAATGAATGACTCTGGAAACAAATTGCCATACTTCCTGTCTAGCCAGGGAGCTTGCTGTCTCTGGCTGCCCACTGCCCCTGATGGAGGGATTGCCTGCCCCCTGGAGAGGCAGGGAGGCTGAAGCTTCAGGAACTGTTCCTTAATTTTTTTTTTTTTTTTTTTTGTCTTAAAGACCACTCTCCTCACCCAATTTTATAGGCTTCCATCTCAAAAAATCTGGGTCTTGGTCTGCTGCCCTACACAGTAAAAATCTCACCATTTGGTGCTCTGACATGCTCCTGATCAGCAGAGAGGAGCAGGTGGGGGGGTGATGACTCAGCGGGGACGAGGCTGGGAAGACAGGCCGGGGCCTGTGAAGCGGTTGGGTCAGGCCCAACAGCGAGGGCTGGGCTCACGTTATGTCTCAAACTTCTACCCCCTCCTTGTTTCCTCCACCAGCTCCGTGCCCGGACCAAACTTGTCTTGAGATCTACAGAGCCAGGATTTTAGATCTGGGGAGGGTCTTTGTAATTATCACTCGTTTTTCAAGCTCGAAGAAGGGCGGAGGCCCCTCAGGTCTGTGAACTCCCGTCCCTGCAAAATGAAGCCACAATGTTGGCCAATACTTGAAGCAGGTAGAACACTTGGCTTACTTGTTAGATATGATCTGCCTGGTGTGTCCCTGCGTGGGTGGAAACTGAAGAAGGATGGCTACCTGTCTGAGCATTCCATAAAACGCAAACCAGGGCAATTCTGCACACCTTTGCTGCATGTCGATTAGGAGCAAAGCTTCTGAGTTACCCCCGGAGGGGACAGAAAGCTGACAAGATAGGGTGCCAGTCCTAGTATTTATATCAGAGAACATGGTGTGAAAAGCTTGTCCCTCACTTGCTATTAATAACTGCCATCAGGGGCACCTGGGTGGCTCAGTGAGTTAAGCCTCTGCCTTCTGGTTTCAGGTCATGATCTCAGGGTCCTCCTCTCTCTCTGCCTGCTGCTCTGCTTATTTGTGATCTATCTCTCTCTGTGTGTCAAATAAATAAATAAAATCTTTAATAAATAAATATTTAAAAAAATAACTGCCATCAGCACATTGGCATTTTATTGACTTGTACCAGCAACTCTAGGAGGCAGATAGTCTTATTTTCATTTTGTGGTTGTGGAAACTGAGCTCCAGAGAGGCTATGTGATTTATCCAGGGCAGGCAGCTGGGGCGACCCTCTGCTTGTGAGGGGCCTGCGGACGCTGACAATAGTGTGCGCAGTGTTGTCGTCTGATGGCAGGCACACAGTAGGCCCGCCAAACTTCCTCTCCTCTTTCTCCCCCAAGCCTGTACTGGAATCCCCGTTTTAACACTTTGTGTGGGTTTGGGAAAGCTGTGCTCTGTCTTGCTTTCCTCATCTATCAACTGGACAAATACGACCCGATACAGTTGGAAAGTTGAAATGAGATAATGGGGTCGTTGCTCAGTTCCTGGCACATTCAGGTACAAAATGACTCACTTTGGTCCAGGATGCTTGTCCCTTAGATCTACATGCCACTTCCTCAGAAACTGATGTTTTTAACTGAATAGTTCCCTTCTCAGAGAGACCTCCTCTGGCCCCCCTCTCTAAAAGGCCAACCCCATTCCAACTCTTCGTGCCTGTTCCCCTACCTTATTTTATCAGTGACTAATACGTTACAAATCGTACTTAGTTATTATTGTCAGTCTCCCGCAAGAAGGTAAAGTTTTGGGGACCAGGAATCTTTGTGTTATTTCTGTATCATTCCAAGCACAAATACAGATTGGTTAAAAGAGTACGTTAAGGGGACGCCTGGGTGGCTCAGTTGGTTAAGCGGCTGCCTTCGGCTCAGGTCATGATCCCAGCGTCCTGGGATCGAGTCCCACATCAGGCTCCTTGCTTGGCGGGGAGCCTGCTTCTCCCTCTGCCTCTGCCTGCCACTCCGTCTGCCTGTGCTTGCTTTCGCTTCTCTCTCTATGACAAATAAATAAATAAAATCTTAAAAAAAAAAAAAAGAGTACGTTAAGAAACAAACAAAAAAGCCCTTTCTGGCTCAGGAAATTGGCTTTTAAGTTGGCTTTTTCCTTATTAGTGGTTGATACTGGGTACATTACTTAAAATGTCTAGGCCTCCTTTTCCTCCTTTGTAAAATGGGAAGAATAATGGTATCGATTTAAGACTGCTAGGGCAATAAAGTGGTAAGTATATAAAAATTGGCACACAGCAAGTGCTGGATAAATACTTGCTATTGTTAGCATTTAAACTAATCTGAATAGTTATTGAAATTGTATTTCAGTGTTGCCCAGAGCTTTTAGGATAGGAGAGAAGTCTAAAAACTAAGGATGCCCTCTGCGTTTTCAGCTCCATGGTCCCTCTTGTTGGGCCACTGACAGTTGAATAGGTGTGAAAGCGCTCAGTGTTTTCTCTCCAAGAGAGGTGACAGGTTCGGATTACCATTATCACGCCACCGCCACCAAGGAAGAAAGCAAACTGAGGCTTGCCCAAGGTCAAATGACTTGCCCAGGGCCACTGACCTCAAAAAACCAGTGCATAAGGAACCCAGACCCCGACCCTTCCTCCTGAAATTGTATTCTCAGCTGCCTCTCTTCCAAGCTCTCCCTACAGTGAGGGCTGGGGGCGGGTCTCTAAGCTCAGGAGCCCTGGGTTCCCCCGGGTTTGTCACTTCCATCTCCTGCAATGCGCTGAACTTTTCCACACGCAGTTTTCCTGCACGGAAAACGTGGAAAACAAAGCCCACACCTCAAAGCTTTGTGTTCAGGATCACAGGCGAGGAAAGTGCTTCGGAGACTGTAAAGTGCTGCACGAATAACCTTTGCAACAGGCATTAAGACGGGAGCCCCCTGGTTGCCAGTCCCCGGAGACGCTCCCTCTTCCACCCCCCTCCAGGGCGGCGCGCGGTCCCGGGAAAGGAAGGAGGATTAACCCCTGGGCGCCTGTCTGGGCGTTTCTCCAGGCGGCGGGGGAGGAGTTCCGCCCCTCGCCCCCGCCCCGCCGCTCCTCTCCCTGACGCCCGCACTCGTGCTCCCGGAGTCGGTCTCCCGCCCAGGCCCCGGCTGCGCTCCTCGGCCCGGCACGGCACGCGGGCGGCCCGCCAGGATGCAGGCCCCGCACAAGGAGCACCTGTACAAGCTGCTGGTGATCGGCGACCTGGGCGTGGGCAAGACCAGCATCATCAAGCGCTACGTGCACCAGAACTTCTCCTCGCACTACCGGGCCACTATCGGCGTGGACTTCGCGCTCAAGGTGCTGCACTGGGACCCGGAGACGGTGGTGCGCCTGCAGCTCTGGGACATCGCAGGTGAGCCCCCGGGGGAGGGGCGAGGGCACGGGGGTCTCGCCGCGGCCCTGCAGTTCCGGGGCGGGGGGCTGCGGGCCGGTCCCGGGCGCCCGCACGAGACTTTTCCTGGTGCGCTGGAAACTTGGTTTCCGAGGAAACAAAAGTTTTTCTGTCTCGCTCGCTGAAACTTCAAGTGCATTCCCTGGCGCTTTGGCGCTGTTGCTCGAACTCCCTCGCACACTCTCCCCTGGGATCTCTCGACCCCGTGCGGGCCTCCCCAGGGACCTAGGGAGAGACCGTCTGGGGAGAGACTGTCTGGAGTTCTCAGTCTCTGGCTCTTTTTCCGGGCGTGGACGACACTGCCGGTGACGCGGCCCCTAGTGTCATGCCAGCCACCAAGGGGGAAGCCCTGAGACCGGTTAACTGCGGGCAGGAGCGTTCAGGGCTAGAAGGGCTCTTACCCACCTGTTGTCCCCCAACTGCTGTTTTTCTTTTTCTTGTTTTCTTAAGATTTTATTTATTTGACACAGAGAGAGATCACAAGTAGGCAGAGAGGCAGGCAGAGAGAGAGGAGGAAGCAGGCTCCCCACTCAGCAGAGAGCCCGATGCGGGGCTTGATCCCAGGACCCCGAGATCATGACCTGAGCCGAAGGCAGAGGCTTTTTAACCCACTGAGCCACCCAGGCGCCCCCAACTGCTGTTTTTAACTACTTACTTAGTTCATTCCAACTCCTGCCCCCTCTCAGTCAAGCGAGTTTGAGGTCCTCAGCTTTGAGGAAGCCAAGGATCTTCGTGTATATGTTTTTGGAGCAAAGTATTATTTCCGTGTTTCTCTGTGGTCTATGAAAAGGAGGCTTGGGGGGGTGCCTGGGTGGCTTTGCTGGTTGAGCAGGACCCTGGTATTGGATCGAGCCCCGCATGGGGGTCCCTGCTTAGAGGGGAGCCTGCTTCTCCCTCTCCCTCCGTCTGCCACTCACCCTGCTTGTGCTCTCCCGGTCAAATAAATAAATAAAATCTTAAAGAAAAAAAGAAAAGGAGCCATGCACCTACCTTAGGGGCACTTTTGTCAAAGAGTCTATGACATTAGCCCTAAGATTTCTTGATTTGCCCATTAAGTTTTCACTGAGAGATCTGGGAAATGAGAAACTTCATTACAATGTTTGAGACCGGAGTTTACTTCTGAGGGTTTGTCCCCCAAGTTGGGTGGGGGAGTCAGGCAAACGTGAGGCAAAGGTGTGAGCCCTTGGACTGAAGCTGTTTGCAACCTGGCCATGTCCAACCCCTCATTACAGATCTTGGCTCTGTCACTCACCAACCTGCCCAGTGGCTCCAGACGCGTCCCTTCTGCTCAGTTGCATCCCTCCTAAGTGAAAAAGGATTGGCCATGGCAGTTCAGGAATCTTCCTGCTCCGACGTTTCAAGGTCCTCTGGGATTCTCTGTGAACAGTGCCACTTCACCTCTGGCTGTTCATTATGGTACCAGGAGCCTTTGCTTAAGTGCTGGACCCAAACCCGCCACTTCTCTTTCAGAAAACAGTTTCCTTTTTAGCTGGTGTATTTGTCTGGGAAATACTTAATCATGGCTGGAAGCAAGAGTAAATGTGGAAAATTTCTGAAAGGGTATTTCTGTTTCTGGGGACTCTGGTGCCTCTTTAATCATGAGCCGCTGAGTCTTATGATAAAACTTTTGGCATGTGAACAGATTCCTACATTTGGAGTCATCTTCAGCAGCTCTGGTGGCATAGGGGGTTATCAGCGACCAGACGATGCCATCAGCCACTGATTGGGCTTTTCATCTAGAAAAGCCACTGTGAGTCTCTGCACTTCGGTTGTTGGATGGTTTATTGTCTGAAAACTCTTCTGGCTGCGCTGATATATCTAGAACTCAAGTTTAGAAGGAACTTACTGTTTCAAAGGGGATGTAGCTGTCATTTAGACTTTTGTGTCAAACGCAAGTAGGGATGTGACCTTAGCATGTTAGAGAATGTCCGTGAATCTCAGTGTCCTGATCTAACAGGGAAGGTAGAAAGGCATAGTAATTAAGAGTCTAAATTCCAGAGGCGAACCACTTTTGACTGTATCCCTGTTTTACCCCACATGTCCTGAGCTGTTTTAGGCAAGTTTCTTAACCTCCTGATCTCAGTTGCCTTATCTATAAATTAGGCAGGATGCTTTCTCCCATTAAATAAGAAATGGGCAACCAACAAATGCCACCTAAAGGTGACAGTACCTACTATCCAGGAGAACCTCAGGGATTATTGTGACAATAACATGTATAATGGTAGGCAAGAAGGGCATGATACGAATGTGCTAAGTCATAATAAATGAGGAGTCCTATATTACATCTATAATCTGGTCCAGAATACCCGGCATCATTTTTCAGCTTTATCCGTGGTACAGCATGCTGTCATGAACAATTTAGGCACTAAATTTCGAAATGCCTCCTGAGGAGGCACCTGGGTGTCAACCTCATTTGAAGTCACCCTCTTTTGTCACCTGGACTATTGCATTAACCTCCTCACTAAGCTTCTTGCTTTCTCTCTAGTCTCATATGAAGTAATCGTTTGTCAATTTTTTTTTTTTTTTTTTTAAGAGACTGCATAGCAGGGCATATGGGTGGGTCAGTCAGTTAAGTGTCTGCCTTGGGCTCTGGTCATGAACCTGGGGTCCTGGGTTGGAGCCCCATGTCAGGCTCCCTGCTCAGCGGGATGCCTGCTTCCCCCTCTCCCTTTGTGCTTTCTCTCTCTCCCAAGTAAATAAATAAAATCTTTTTAAAAAAAGGAAAAAAGAAAGAAGAAATGTCTCTGAAGCTGTGGTTCTGGACTGAAGTTGCTGGGGAGGCTATAGCCACAGAATTCTGTGCAAATAAGAAATCTGAGGCATTTGGAAAGTCGGCTGTACAGCTGTAGTGGTGTGTAGTATCTCAGGAGAGGAACTACTTTTTCCCAGGGCTCTGATGTTCAGTGGTAATCTGCCTTTGGCAGCCTCCAGCCCAAAGGCCCTCATGAGCTGTGTTAGAAGCTGGGAATCAGGCCCTACTTGTTGTGGGGAAGTTGGGCCCTTGTGGAAAGGTTTAGTGGAACATCGTGGTGACATATTTCAAGCTACATAGGTAGCCCTGTGAGGAGTGAATTCATACGAAATCCAACCTCAAGTACCCACTCAGACTCTAGTCAGCTAAGCGTACCTTACAGCACCTTCAGATCAGCCTGTCTGTCCAGACCTAAGAATGCTTCTCTTTCTCCTTTGGGCTCAACTCTGCTGTGTGTGTGGAAAGAACAGGTGAGGCTAAAGTGTGAACAGGAGGGCCACACTTTGAGGTGGTTGAGAGGATGGATGACATAGAGAGGACAGGCTGTGTCATTGATAGAATGTCATATCCATCTGCAATGGAGGGAATCTTTGCTCATGAGATTTTTGATATTCATTTGATTCAGTGCCAACTCATGGCCTGTACGTGTCCAACTAAATTCTGTGATATGTCTCTTGTAGCCACTTTGACTGACCAGTCTATTCCTCAAAGACTCCAAAAAATACCTCTCAGGGGGTGCCTGGCTGGTTCAGCCTGTGGAGCATGTGACTCTTGATCTCCCCGGTCATGAGTTCCAGCCCCACACTGGGCATAGAGATTACTTAATAAAAACAAAAAACAGAAAACTTTTTTTTCTTTTTTTAAAATACCTCTCAGGGCTTGTGAAGTAGGCTGAAAACCAACATGGTAAATTCCACAAACCTCACAGGGAATGGCAATCATCCTGAGTCCCAAAGATTCTATCACGGAGGAGCAGCTGGGTCAGCTCTGGCTTCCAGAGCACTTGACAGTGTCAAGAGAAATTAAGTCCCTCCGCCCAAGGCCACCTACCTATTAAGTGGAAGAGCCCAATTAATACAGTTCTGTGTGACTTGAATCAAGCCATGCTCTTAGAGACCACAGGCCTGTGAGTGCCTGGGTCATAGTTGGTCCCCTGGGATTATACCCTCCTCCCACTGAAAGGTATTACTTCTTTCATTTTGTTTGTTTCTTTCTCTCTCTCTCTCTCTCTTTCTTTCTTTCTTTCTTTCTGTGTTGCTTCTTTAGATTTACCTAAGGTTTTTCTTGCCTTCTTCCTATTTCTAACGTGTTTCTGGATATTAATCAGAACGACTGTACAGGTAGTGGGATGAAATAGAATGAAAATCTATTTCTGAAAAATTGATTCTTGGTTGTAGAGTTTTTAAAATAGATTTATCAGGAAAAAAAGTAAGCAAAAGGTTCACATTTGAGATTCTCCTTTCTATTCCTCTCCAAATCTGATTACTGTAATTATTCCATCAGCATTTTCAAAGAGAATGGTACAGTTTTGTCTAGAACTCTTTGTGTGCTTTGGGAGCACAGCTGGAGGATTTGGGACGGTCGTAGTAATAGCAGCTAACATTTCTTAAGCATTTATTATTATGTGTATAATACACATACTTAATTTTTAATTCCCCGGTAACATAGTTGGTTAAGTGGTAGTGCTGGAATTTAAAATTTGGCCATGGAATCCAGTACCAAGGTTTCTAACAGCTTTGCTCTACTTCCCACAATTTAAAAATAAAATACTTCGGGGGCGCCTGGGTGGCTCTGTCAGTTATGCATCTGACTCTTGATTTTGGCTCAGGTCCTGATCTCAGGATTGTGAGATCGAGCCCCACATCAGGTTCCATGCTGGGCATGGAGCTGCTTAGGATTCCCTTTCTCCCTCCCCGACTCTTGCTCCCTGTCTCGCAAATAAATAAATAAATAAATCTTAAAAAAAAAAAAATAAAAATACTTTATTTATTTATTTTTTAAAGATTTTATTTATTAGAGAAAGCAGGAGTGAGGTGAGGGGTAGAGGGAGAAGTGGGTTCCCTGACCAGTCACCAGCAGGGAGGCCAGTGTGGGGCTCAGTCCGGGGAATCTGGGATCAGGACCTGAGCTGAAGGTAGACGCTTAACTGAGTCACTTAGGTGCCCTCAAAATAAAATACTTTAGACACATTCTTTCTTTAAAAGAAGATTTATCTATTTATTTCAGAGAGAGAGAGTGCATGAGAACGGAGAGGAGGGTCAGCAAGGGGTGGGGAGAGAGAGAATCTCAAGCAGACTCCCTGCTGAGCTCAAGCCTGGCGTGGAGCTTGATCTCATGACCCTGAGATGAGGACCTGAACTGAAATCAAGAGTTGGACACTTAACCGACTGAGCCATCCAAGCTTCCCTAGACATATTCTAAATATGTTTTAAAAATATAGTACTTGACGCTGGGAAAACTATGGGACCTCAGTTACTAGACCTTGCTCGACCTCAGATGCCTCATCTACAAAAAGGCTCTTGTTTCATTTTCCTGAGATATCACATATTTGTATTATGTAATCTCTTATAGTTTCTGCCAGTTCAAAAGTATTTTCAGTGTGCCCAGGTTATATGGGCCAGCTTCTTCCAACTTCTTCCCTTGCCAGCTTTGGGACGGGTGCGAGTCACTTACATGTCTGAGCTGTGGTTTCCTGTCTGTAAACCAAGGACAGTAGCAGAACCTGCTCCTTAGAGTTGTTAAAAAAATAAAACGAGGTAATTCCTGGGAAGTGGTGCCTGCTTGACGTATAACACCTGGTAAATAAATGTTAGCTCTTATTCTGTTCTTAACTGTTAGTACGAACTACCTTCACGTACATTTTCCTGCTTGATCTGCCCAGCATCGCTGAGGGTATACACAGATCAGGTAGTATTACACCTATTTTATATTAGAGAAAAACAAGAATCAGAGGTCAGGGACTTGCCCAGGGTTGCAAGAGTCAGCAAGTGGCCAAGGAAAAGTACTTCCATCAGGCACTTCTGTGGTAACTTCCCCTGCCTAAACTGTGTGACAGAGAAACATTGGAGGACATTATCTAACAGGCAGAGTGATGAGGAGGCAGCCTGGGCTTAGAGTCAGGAGCCCCGGGACATGGAGTCCCCATGCCAGTAGCCATGAGGTTCATCTGCATCACAGTGCTTTGTTGTTTCAGGTTTTATGAAATGCTTCTGCATTGTGAAATTCGATGCGGGGTGGTGGTGGTGGTGGGGTGGAGACGGCAGGTTTTAGACTTGACTCTCTTCAGTGTCTAATTCTTAAAGACTGTAATTCTCCAAGGAGTTTTAGAAGAAAGGTCTTAAATGTCAACATAATAGATCTAGAAATGTAGAATGAGCTAAATTTGGCAACCACATGTCAAACAAACAAACAAAAAAATGTGTGTCAAGTCTGGGCTACTCTCTGCTGGGCAGTTTATTGCCTTGTTTCTAGCCTAGCCTGGCTAATTATAGATTTTCTAAATACCATCCGGACTAACATGGTTTATGCTTAGAGGTAAGCAGTGTGTACACGCAGTAAGATGGGGAACTTTCTAAGTAGGGTGAACGGTGTGTGGGCAAAACACCCCGGGGCTTTCTGCAGGGCAGTAGAAACTCTGTCACAGACATGTGAGCATTAGGCATGTGGGACAACTGTGTTTTAGAGGACTAGTTCTGACAGGAGAGCGCATAGGAGTCTGACCAAAGCTAAGTCATTTGAGAGAAGGACGGGATGGGGAGGAATAGCTCTAAGGTGTGTGGCTGGTTTCTTCAGCACAAATGTATATGAAAGGGGCGGTATGTGTTAGAGACAGTTCTAGGTGAGGGGAAGACAAAGAAGGATAAAGAAGCGAACAAGGCATGGTTGCTGACCTCAAGAAGTTCACGGTTTGATGGGCGTGTGGCACCAAAGCAAATCACTGTAACAGTTAATGAACCGTATCAAGAAGGACACTCCAAAATATTCTGGTGGCACAGAGCTCCTGCCTGAACCACATCTGTCCATTCTCTGAGCTTAAAACTGAGCAGGTACGGGCGCCTGGGTGGCTCAGTGGGTTAAGCCTCTGCCTTTGGCTCGGGTCGTGATCCCAGGGTCCTGGGATTGAGCTCCGCATCGGGCTCTCTGCTCGGTGGGGAGCCTGCTTCCCTCTCTCTCTCCCTGCTTGTGATCTCTCTCTGTCAAGTAAATAAATAAATAAAATCTTTTAAAAACAACAAACAAACAAACAAACAAACAAAAACAACAACTGAGCAGGTAGGGTAAAGCCTCTGGCTCGTGGAATATATCCAGTCCTCTTACCTACAACCTGTTACTCCCTGTGATCAGTGATTTCAGGGCTCTACAGCTTGAGGCTGAAGTTCATCCTCTGGCTCTCTTCAGTTTTGTCTCCTTCTCTTGAGAGTCTTACATGTTCCCATGGCTTTAAACTCCATGCAGGTGTCTCCAAAAACGTGTATCTAATTTTGATTTCCATGACCTTCAGACCTACAGTTTGGTCTTCCTGCTGGCCATCTCCATCATGATCTCTCATATATCTGGCAAGATCAATATGTCATAGCAAAGTGGCATGAAAAAGCAGATTGTTGTTTTTTCTCTATTAGTGAAGTAAAATATACTGAATGTAGCAAAATCATAAAGTAGAAAATGACAGTAACAACAACAGAGAATACAGAGAACATCCGCAATCATCCTTCTTTTTTTAAAATTTTTTCTAAATTAACATATAATGTATTATTTGCCCCAGGGGTATAGGTCTGTGAATCGTCAGGCTTACATACTTCATAGCACTCACCATAGCACATACCCTCCCCAATGCACAATCATCCCTCTTAATGATAAGTAGTAAAGGATGATATTTTATATGTCTAAACTAGGCATCTTTCCCCATTCTCTGGACTTGGTATATACCTTTCCCATAGTCACTTGAACTTGAAACTTCTGCCATATTTTCTTCTTTGACCCTCCCAACTCAGATAGTGATTATGCTTCTCTTGCCACTGCTGTAGACCAAGGACAGTGCTATTATTACTTCCCTGTTTTTCTTCTGTAATAGCCATCTGACTAGTCTCTTCTTTCTTCAATTTTTATGTGACCCAAGGTCAAGTTCATCTTTCTGGAACATTGCTTTGGTGACTCCCTATTGCCTATAGATTATGCATGTCATGAAATGAGGAATTAAAACACTAGAGATGAGGTGATAGGAAGGCTGATGGCAAAAAAGAGGACAGATTTCAAGTCACAGAACCATTGAGGGAAGAGTGGGTGAGGTCCTAGCAGGGAGTCCTTGAGGCTTGACCAGGTCAAGAGGAAACATAGGATCCATGTCATTGTGGCTTGTCATGAATACAGCTATTGTCTTTGAGTGTTGAAGCAGTACTTAAAGATTTGTTTTTGTTTTATTATTCTGAATTTTATTTACAAAGTCATTTTAAAATTTGAGCATTTGAGAGGTGTAAGATTTTGCCTGGGAAAATTTATTCATTCTCTTGGTGAGAAGAGGAACTAAGGGATAAACAAAGTGGATCAATTTTTGCAGTTATGGAATATGATAGTCTGGTGGGACATAAAGCGGAGAGATAATTATTTGATCACTGTTTTGATGAGTGTTCTGAAGGGGAAGTGTTAAAAGAAAGTCAAAACAGGACACCTACCCTAGCTGTGGTGTGAAGGTGAGGAGACATGGTGTGGTCAGTGGTAATCTGGCATCGCTGCAGGTTACAATACAGGAGGAGGGCTTGGTGAGGGAGCAGCACACAAACCATGAAAGGACATATATGCTAAGCTAAAGGTCAAAGGTAATCTCTTACATTGATCAATTTTCCAAGGCAGTTTTTGCAATTTAAACACCACACTGCTTGTGACAAATAGGTCTTATCATTTCTAATTTTGGAGGTGAGGAAACTGGACCAAGCCTGAGTAGAACTTGGTGCCTGACCCACAGTGGCCGCTCACTGACAGTGGTTGGATACTGGAGTCATCACTCACCTGAAGAGTTTTTGAGAGTAGTTGCTTTGTAGAAAGGCTTAGAGCCCTTTCTCTCCATCTTCTTATGATTCACTCTGGGGAATCCTGCAAAGCTTTCAAGTCATTAAGAACCACCCTGCCCCTGCCTCTCTTTACTTTTCTTTCTTTCTCTTAACTCTGAGATGGAGACTCCCAGAGGTATATGCTGGCCCTGCTTCTCCTGGGAGTAGAAGTCATGTTTATTCCATCAAGGCAAGATCCTCATCTTCTAGGTTAGTGTGTTAGAATAGTGTCTGACTTGGCAAGGTCAAGACTCTGTAGCCTGGGTTTAACATTACTGAGTTTCACCATTTTTTTTTAACTGTTTGTAAATTTAATAGAGAATATGATCGTAAATTACTCTTTGAAAATAACTCAGGTTTTAACTTCCAGCATTCCCCACTCCTTTTAGTTTCTTACTTGTAGGTATTAATCAAATTCTATCTCTTCTGTCTTGAAAACTAACTCCGTGTTATCCCTTTGTGGTGGCTGGCCTGTGTCTTCATCACTCATCAGGACCACTGTAGCAGCTTCCTAACACCCGTCCCTTCCTCAAGCTCCGCCCCACCCCATCGGTTTGTAGTCCTCAGAGGTGAGAGTTTTGAGCATGACTTCATTCTCCAATCAGAAATGCTCCTGTTTGGCATTCTCTGGTGGATCACCATCTCTTTCAGAATTAGAGGCTAAACTTTTTTACCGTGAAGTTTGAGGTCACCCATTCCAGCCTTATCTCTCATACCTCAGACTCTTGACCATTCCAGATCTCTTTCAGTGGCTTCAATTCACCTCTCACCTCCTCTGTGCTATGGCTCATATGATAGTCGCTGGCTAAATATACTTTCCTCTTTTTCACTTAGATAACTGCTATGGATTCTTGGTCACTCAGCCCATCTCACCTCCTTTAAGAAATGTCTGTTGAGCTCATGTGCCCATGGAGGCGCTGTTTCTCTGTTCCTGTAATAGCCATGCTTGTCCCGGCTTAGAAGCCTTCTTAGAAGCCTTCTTAGAAGCTCTACTGGAATGTCTTTCCAGTCTATAACCCTAGCTCCCAGCGTTGTTCTTGGTAGTTAGCAGGCCTCAAGTGTTTGTTCATTCAAGTTTTCTAGTCAACTATTTCATCATGGCTTCAATTCTCAGGTATATCATTGACCTAAAAATTTCTTCATTAAAACAAAACAAAAAAATCCCTTAATTTGCTTATGCTTGAAAAATTTCATAATTTTATGAATATTAATGTATTAAAAATGTAGACACTATAAATCTGATAAATATGGTAGTCACTTTTCTGAAAGTAGCATTCTGTTTCATTTTTTCATCATAAAAACTGGGGAGTGACCTTAAAGACCATTCTTAAAAGCTGTACTTCATCATTTAATCATGTCTTTATAATTTGGAATGAAGTGTTATTCATTTGAAGGTCAAGTGGCAAAACTATTGTAATGATTTTTTGACACATTAGAAGAAGTAATAATTTTGGAGGGTAATTTTCACAAAGTTAAGATCTTGAGGGCTCATCAAACCCAACCTTTCCTTTTATAGAAGAGAAAGCAGTGCTCTGAAAGAGGGTTTGCCTTTGTTTCTCAGGCTTTTAGAACTAGTTAATAGTAGATCCGGAACCAGAATGCAGGCATCTCTGGATTATTAATGATGAAATTTGAAAAATTAAAAGCTGATTTTTTAACACTAGATGTGTTGGTGTAGTCTTAAGCACTGAGACACAAAAGTAATTGAATTTTATTCCAGAGGGCACCCAGCCCTCTGGAGATTTATGCAATGCAGAAGACAGGATGATGAGATTGGGAATACCCAGAGACTTCCAGGTCTGGGTCAAATAACATCCCTAATATTATTTCCTCTGCTCTCCATTATGAGGCTGAAAATTTGGCCATTTGAACCTCTTCCTTCCTTGCTCTCACCCCGTTTTCGTTGCCTTGCTCCTTCCCTTCTTGCTGGTTCACATACCCTTCCCTTTGTTTCCACATATCCAAATCTTATCTAATGTTTAAGACTTATCTAGAAGAAAAAAAAAAGATTCATCTAGAAGGGCAACTCCTCTGCAGACTTCCCTAATTCTCTCATTCTTCTCTTGAATCTCATGCAACCTTTTTTTTTTTTTTTTCCCTCCCTGTAGCACTTCTTCCTTTATCCTTGTATTAAGAGTTATTTTCCACCTTTCCCATATCCTTGGTGTGCTTTAGCAGACCTTGCCACGGTTGTGACATGATTTAATGAAATGACTGTGAAGTCAGCAGAGAGGTAGAGAAGAAGAAAGTACTACACTGTGGGGAGAACCAAGCAAGTGTGGGTTTTTTGGGAAGCAAAGGAGAATTTTAGGAGAGGATGGTCAATAATTTCAGAGAAATCAGAGTTCTTTCTTTTTGCTCCGTGGCCCTACTTATTGTAGCCTCTTTTAGCCTGATATATTATTATTATTGTTATTTTTTAAAGATTTTATTTATTTATTTGACAGAGAGAGAGAGATCACAAGTAAGCAGAGAGGCAGGCAGAGAGAGAGAGAGGGAAGCAGGCTCCCTGCTGAGCAGAGAGCCTGATGCGGGACTCGATCCCAGGACCCTGAGATCATGACCTGAGCCGAAGGCAGCGGCTTAACCCACTGAGCCATGCAGGAGCCCGTAGCCCGATATATTATTAACCTTTCTTCCTCATCAGCCTTGCACAAAACTGTTCTCTCAAGAAGAGTGATGAAAAACTTAGCTTCTTATGTAATCCGTCAGCCTAATGTGGACAAAGAGAATATCCGTAGAGAGAGGGATTCATGCAATTTGCAGTCTAATTTCACGCAAAATTTAAAGGAAATTGACAAATTATTTTTTGGGAAGACTATTTGTCCGTACAATGTAATGTGTTATTAAGAGCCAACATTTAGGGTGCCTGGGTGGCTCAGTGGGTTAAGCCTCTTTCAGCTCAGGTCATGATCTCAGGGTCCTGGGATGGAGTCCTGCATCCGGCTCTCTGCTCAGCAGGGAGCCTGCTTGCCCTCCCCTCCCTGCCTGCCTCTCTGCCTCCTTGTTATCTCTCTCTCTCTCTGTGTGTCAAATAAATAAATAAAATCTTAAAAAAAAAAAAAGAGCCAACATTTATGGAGTGTCGGGCATGGTACTGTATATGTGTTTTGTTTTGTTAAAATATTTATTTATTTATTTGACAGAGATTGAGAGAGAGAGAGAGAGAGAGACATAGCGAGAGAGAGAACACAAGCAGGAAAAGTGGTAAAGGGAAAAGCAGGCTTCCCACTGAGCAGGGAGCCTGAAGCGGGGCTGGATCCTGGGATGAAGTCAAAGGCAGATACTTAACGACTGAGCCACCCAGGCGCCCAGTACTAAGTGTTTTTATGTATCCTTTCATTTATTGCTCACAGTGAGTGGATCTAGTAGGTCCTGTCACTAGCCCCATCACAGAGCCAAGAGAACTTTGCTTAGATGAGCTAGAAAACAACATAGTCAAGGAAGAAAAAAAAAACACAAAAAAACTTTTCAAAAGTCATAGAGGTTGTGAGGGATGGTGCTGGGTAGGAACAGAGATGTTTTCTGTTTGCTGTCTTCTGACTACTCTGTTCTGCTGTTTCCTGACTGTGATACAACAGTGCAGTCCTTTTCCCATTCCAGAGATTAAGTGGCATTTAGAAGATACACATTATTTATTTTAAAAGAAAAATTATATTTTGAATCTTGATAGTTTTAGATAGAGCTAAGAATTAAATGAGCTGAATTCCTTGCACACATCATTGCTGAGACCATGGGGTTGGCTTGGCTTAATAAAAACCATCTTTTTTTTTTTTTAAATAAAGATTTTATGTATTTATTTGAGAGAAAGAGAGCGTGAGCCTGGGCAGGGGTGGTGGCTGGAGGAAAGGGAGCGAGAGAAACAGACTCCTTTCCCTACCCGTGCCCAGACTCCCACTCTCTCTCTGAAATAAATACATAAAATCTTTATTTAAAAAACTAACAATCGGTTTTTCAAGTATCCAGAAACAATAATATCATAGAAAGGAAGGGTGGAAGAATTGTAGTGACCTATTTTAAAAATAAATTTCAAAATATTCTATTTAAATCCTGTATTTATATTTAAATTTCAGACTGTGTATGGGGTGGGGGGGAGAAACAGAGACAGAGAGAGAGACAATTAATAACCCAGTATCCCAGGTTTTTTGGTCAGAATTTATTTTGACTGAGTTCTGACACTACTCAGCTTAGATGAGATAATTCACTTGAATGGAGATCATGACCTGAACCGAGGGCAGACTCTTAACTGACTGAGCCACCCAGGTTCAATTTATTAAGTTCCAATTTATTAAGTAGTTAGCACCAAATAATTGAATAAGTATTATGTTCTAACAACTTAGTAGCCATTTGAAAAAAAATTGGAACACAAATTTGAAAGATTTTGAATTTCGTTTTTAATAACTATAATTCTTTACTGTTGGTATACGCGTGCCTTTGGGCCATGGAATAGAATTTTGAGTCAGAGTAGATATCCCTCCCCTCGTTTCCTGTTTCACGTTGATTTTCACATGACTCTTGCTTTATATCACACAAACTATGAACACCTGTTTCAGAAAGATAGGATTTCATTAGAAGGAATGTAGCATGGTCTGATGTAAAAGTTGTGAACTATCTCAAGTTAGTAGTTCCTGAGGTGTTTGACTGAGCTTGAGTACCTCCATGTTTACCTTGAAATTTTAAGATATCCTGTTTATCCACTTGCACCCCTGTGAGTTCATTGACACACCCCAGAGCACCTTGGTACACATTTTGGGAACTACAGCTCTAAAGGAATCTGGAAATTCTTTAAGAGTGAAGTCTTTATTTATTTATTTATTTATTTGAGGGACAGAGATCACAAGCAGGCAGAGAGGCAGGCAGAGAGAGAGGGGGAAGCAGGCTCCCTGCCAAGCAGAGAGCCGGATGTGGGGCTCAATCCCAGGACCCTGAGACCATGACCTGAGCCGAAGGCAGAGGTTTTAACCCACTGAGCCACCCAGGGGCCCCAAGAGTGAAACCTTTAGAGTCTAGTTCTGAGTCCTAGACTTGTGAGTTATTTGTAAAAGTGTTAGAAATCCCGACTTTTTACTGTCTTGTGAGTTACTTATAAAAGAATCTTTAAAGGTTACTTAGAGATGATGTCTCAAATGCTAAGTAATTCAAACATACCTTTTTCTTAACACATTTGAGCTTATAGTTCAGTGGAGGTATTTTTAGGTTGTTTGTTAGGTATTTGTTTAAGTTGTAGTTAAATTAACAACATGGGATGCTGATTGTTTTATCTTGATTCATGCCAACCTCTCATCTGTGACTTGGTTTCATTCCCTCCCACTATCCAGTATTTGACATTACATTATTCTCTATTCAAGTGAATTATGTCATCTAAGCTGAGTAGTGTCAGACCTCAGTCAAAATAAATTCTGACAAAAAAATCTGGGATACTGGGGTATTAATTGTCTCTCTGTCTCTGTTTCTTTTCCCCCACCCCGTACACAGCCTAAAATTTAAATATAAATATAAATATAGAATTTAATTGGAATATTTTGAAATTTATTTTTAAAATAGGTCACTACAATTCACCTACCCTTATGGACACCTGAAAAACCAATTTTTTTTTTAAAGATTTTATTTATTTGACAGAGAGATCACAAGCAGGCAGAGAGGCAGAGAGAGAGAGAGAGAGAGAGATCCTGATGCGGGGCTCGATCCCAGGACCCTGAGATCATGACCTGATCAGAAGGCAGAGGCTTAACCCACTGAGCCACCCAGGCGCCCCCAGTTTTATGTCATCTCACTCTTGCACACTTTAGCTTAATTCAGTACAGTGCCTCTAGCTTTACCATCTTGTTGAACAGAGGTAAGATTTCCTATGAGATGACAACCACTAGTGAGGTGAAATGGGGAAACCGAAGAAGTTGCAGAAAGAGCTTGGGTGGTTTTGAATCGGGGACAGATTTTATTCAAAGTGAATCTTAAGAATGAGCAGGAGTTTAAGCAAGCATAGCAAATAAGTGGGTGCGATAAAGACCTTGCTTTATTTGGTTCACTCCTCTTCCTGGGGTGCCCCCTCCCCAGTAAGAAATCACTGGGGGCCCAGATGGTAAAGTAAATGAACTCTTTTCTCTGCCTGGCAAACTCTTGCTCCTATTTTGATGAGTTTCTCTCTGAAAAATCTTTTTCCAATTTAGGACCACCGAAGCTACTGGTCCTTACTTCCCTAGGAAATGGGAACACAGCTTCCCCACAATCCTGGCTCACATTTTTTTCTTTGTAAAACTCTACTGATAGTTAGGTGGATCTACTGGAACAGGCCCATGTGCTAAAGAGTATTTTGATGCAAAAATGAACAAACATGGGATCCTAAGTAACCATTTGTTAGAACCTACAAGAGCCATAAGAAAAACAGATCAGTAGCAACAATTTCTTTAAAATAAAGTCATATCAATTTCATTAAATTCTAAATATTTTGTTGGAGTTATTATTATAAAATGGATATAATTACACACATTTAAATTTAAGGCAGTGTTCTGTGATATGTGACAATGCAAAAGAAATGGCATGTGAACAAATTATTTTGCCTTTAAAAGTGGGTATTTGGTACCACTCAGCTCAAGTGAATTAACTCCCAAACATTACTCATATGATGTGGACATTGTAACTCTAAATGCTCTGAGTTTTCAAGACATTCCGATATCTGTCTTATTAGAGATCTTCCAATTTTTTTAAAAAAAGATTTTATTTGTTTATTTGACAGATAGAGATCACAAGTAGGCAGAGAGATAGGCAGATAGAGAGGGGGAGGCAGGCTTCCTGTTGAGCAGAGAGCCCAATGTGGGGCTTGATCCCAGGACCCCGAGATCATGACCCAAGCCGAAGGCAGAGGCTTTAACCCACTGAGCCACCCAGGTGCCCCAGAGATCTCCCAATTTTTAAAAAAGATTTATTTATTTATTTGAGAGAGAGCAAGAGGGCACGTGTGAGTGGGTTGAGTGGTGGAGGGAGAGAATCTCAAGCAGACACCGCACTGAACTCTGATCCCGACACAGGGTCTATCCCACCGCCCATGAGTTGGAGGCTTCACCGACTGAGCCACCCGGGCACCCCCTAGAGATCTTCCAATTTATAACTGTTGGCAAGTTGTTCAAATTGCCTTAAATCTTGCATGGGTCACAGAACATGTTAGCAGCCCAGCCAACCTCCAGTTTGTGGCATCTTCTGTAAACAGTAGTAGATCCCTGAAAGTGTTTAATTAGGGAAATGATCAGGTGAATTTGGCAGACGTGTATGGAAATTAAAGTACCAGTTCAATCTCCAGTCCTGACTGCCCCCTGGAACTTCAGCCTTGTGTGCACAGCTGCCTCCTCAACATCTCAGCCTAACAGACATCTCAGACTTAACATATCAGAATCCTGATCTATTTCCACAAAACCTGCACCTGCAAAAGTCTTCTCCATCTCAGCTAATAGCAACTTCGTACTTTTGATCTTTGAAGCCAAAAGTTCTGGAGTCCTGCTTGAATCATTTCATATACAACGTCTCCACGAGCATCTCGACCTCCAGATGTATTTAGGAAGAAACCCATCTTTACCAGCATTCACCATCACCACATCTGTCCACGTCATTCTCTCTTGCCGGGATGATTGTCTCCCCACTTCCAACCTTGACTCCTGTGGATCATTCCTTACTGTAGCACCCACGGTGTCCATTTCATTCATGTTTCTCATCTGCTCCTTCAGGACTCCTCCTGTCCTCAGTGCTTTCCTCTCTCCTGCAGAATACAAGGCAGCCTTCCTACGACGGCCTGAAATGGGCTCCGGTCTGGACCCCGAGATCTGCCTGCCTCACCGCATGTTCCTCTTCCCCTGCTCCGTCCTCTCCAGATAGACTCCTTGCTCTTCTCTAAACACTTGGCAGACACATTTGTGCTTCGGAGTCTTTCTCTCTTGGTGGTGTTCTTTCAAAAACGCACTTCTAAATATCCATACGACTTTCTCCTTTACCTCTTTCGGGTCTTTACTTAAGTGACCACTTCCCTGTGGACCTTTACTATCCATCCTGCATAACTTGGCCCTCACCCCCACATACCATTTTCTCCTTTCCAACTTTATTTTCCTCCCTACCACTTTACCAGCTAATGTAGTGTTACGTGTAGCTTACCAGCTTTTTATCTTTTCCACTAGAACATGAGATTCATTAGAACAAGGACCTCTAATTCTTTTTGCTCATTGCTCGAAGAGTGCCTAAAAATAACAAGCATTCAAAACTTAGTTGTTCAGTGAATGAATGAAGCGAGATGGGGCGATCCTCACTGGAGTGATGATGATGAAGGCAAGGGACATGGCAGAGGGTGGCTCTTACCGTCTTGTTAAGTCTGCATGTATCTGCTGGGAGCAGGGAGGGAATTAGGGACTATTCCTTCTCTCAGGAAGGAGACCTTTTTGCACACTCTGGTGCACACAATACGTGTCATGGGGACTGCTGAAAGGTGGTTCTGGCTAGGGGCACTTGTAATTTTGTGAGCGATGATTGCCCATGGTTAATGCCAGTTGCAGCCCAGGGGACTTGGAAAAAGAGTGATGGATTATGCGCTTCTGTCGCTGGCCTGGTGGGGGCAAAGTAGGGAAGAGGGAAGAGGAAAGAGTCTCAAAAATATGGCCGCAGGGTCAGATGGGCTCCTAAAACCTGGAGAAAACCTACTCACGAGCACGTTAACCAGACTCTGATCCTCGTCTGTGGGTTTCCCTGAGTCTTCAAAACTACCTTAACCTACTGTAAGTTCAGTGTCCTCTTGGCCATCACAGTAATCAGATGGATTTGTTTTCCTCTAGATCCTTGTCCAAGATCCATACATACTTTTGGTTTCATCCTCCTGCTTTTCATGCTATTATTCCCTGGAAACAAAGAGAGTATCTTGGTACTTTTAGCTTTATAGATTATGCATGACCCAAAACTTATATTATTTTGAGTAGAGTAAATTGATTCTAAGGGATTATTTCTTAAGAAGATGAGAATGATAACAAAAACATAACATTCCAGTGTGAAACTTGTTGCAACAGATATGTGCATAACCCTGTTAGCATAATGTTAATTTTCTCCACTATTGATTACTTACTGGAAGTGAGAGTATAATATAGAGTAAGTGCATTAGTACATAACACTAGTTACGTATGAACATGTTCATGTTCATGAACACTAGTTCATGAACACATGGTGACATATTTTAGAGAAAGAAATAACTTTAATTTCAGCTTATTTCTACAATAGTATCTTGAGTATTTACTATATCATACAAGTATAGAATAGGCCTCAGATTTGCAACGTTAAATTATAATCAGGGCATCTGGGTGCCTCAGTTAGTTAAGCATCTGACTCTTTTTTTTTTTTTTTTTTTTAATTTAAGATTTTATTTATTTATTTGAGAAAGAGAGCACACATGTGTGCCTGAGCAGAGGGGAGGGGCAGAGTGAGATGGAGAAGCAGACTCCCCGCTGAAGAGGGAGCCTGATGTGGGACTCAGTTCCAGGATCCTAGGATCATGATCTGAGCCAAGGCAAATGCTCAACTGACTGAACCACCAGGTGCTCCATCTGACTCTTGATTTTGGCTCAGGTCATGATCTCAGGGTCATGAAACCCTGTGTCAGGCTCTGCACTGAGTGGAACCAGCTTAAGATTTCTCTCTCCCTTTCCTTCTGCCTGTCCCCCAACCCCCCTGCTTATGGCTGTCTCTCAAAAAATTATATATATATATATATATATATATATATATATATATGTATAATATATTATATATATTATGTATTATGTATGTATGTATTATATATATTATGTATGTATGTATTATGTATTTTATTATTATATATAATAATATATATAAATGCATATATGACATTTCACTTCAGGGCACAATTGTAGGATGCATATGTTTTCACTGAACGGAGTAGGAGGAAAGGTGAGGAAGGAATTCAGGCTTTGGGAACAGAGGTATAAAAAGGCAAGAAAATCCGAGGCAGTAATGGAGAGTGTGTTTAGAGAGAATAAGTATTCCCTTGTGGCATGGCCATGGAGCTTGTTGAAGGAAGTGACAGGAGGAGTTTGGAAAGGTGGTTGGAGCCAAAGTCTCCTTGTGCATTGTTAATAATGAAGGTGTCTGTTTCTTTTTTTATCCTTTTATTTTTAAAAAAATTTTATTTATTTATTTGACAGAGATCACAAGTAGGCAGAGAGGCAGACAGAGAGAGGGGAGGAAGCAGGCTCCCCGCTGAGCAGAGAGCCCGATGTGGGGTTCGATCCCAGGACCCTGAGATCATGACCTGAGCCGAAGGCAGAGGCTTTGACCCACTGAGCCACCCACGTGCCCCGAAGGTGTCTGTTTCTAAGCATGTGTCACTGACGGGCTAAGGCAGTGGAGCATACGGGTATTGTTGACCTTTTGAACGTGGACTCTGAAAGAAATAGAGTTTAAAGACTTCACCTAGGGCGGCCTTCAAAACAGCTTCCTGGACCCCACACAAAACTAGCAGGGTAAGAATCTCTGAAGAGCAGGGCCCAGGAATGAGTATTCTCTAAATACCTAAGAGGATTTTTTTTTTGCTTTATTGAGATATAATTGGTATATAATATTGTGTAGATTAAAGCTGTACAGCATGATGGTTTAATATACTTATATATTTTCAAATGATTACATTAGGATGAACACCTTCATCACTTCACATAATTACCATTTTTTGGTACGTGGTGAGAATACTTAAGAGCTACTCTCTTAGCAGCTTGCAGTATATAATACAGTATTTTTAACTATAATCACCATACTGTACATTAGCTCTCCAGCACTTATTTATCTTATAACTGGAAGCTTATACCCTTTGGCCAACATCTCCCTATATCTTCTACTCCCTGTCTTAGCAACCACCTGTCTACTCTCTGTTCTATGAGTTTGGCTTTTTTTTTTTTTTAGAGAGAAAGAGACAGAGAAAGCACATGAGTGATGGGGGGTGGGCGAGGAGGGGCAGAAGGAGAGGGAGATCGAGAATCCCAAGCAGGCTCCATGCCCATCGTGGAGCCAATCTCCCAACCTGAACTGAAATCAAGAAAAAGATGCTTAAACAACGGAGCCACCCAGGTGCCCCTACCAGTCTGGCTTTTTTAGATTCCACATATAAGTGAGATCATTACAGTATTTTATTTCTCTGACTTATTTCCCCTAGTATAATGCTCTCATTGCTTTTGCCCATGTTGTTACAAAAGGCAGGATTTTCTTCCTTTCCATGCTGATAATATCCCGCTGCATGTACATACCACATTTCTTTCTTTTTTTATTCCTTCACTGATGGACACTTAAGAAGTTTCCATGTCTCAGTCCTTACGAACAATGCTGCAGTGAACATGGGGGTGCAGATAGCTCTTGAAGATAGTGTTTTCATTTCCTCCCAATGGATGCCCATCTGGTGATCTCTCATACTGCCAAAAGGTCTGAAGACCTGTGTTTGTATTAATTTTGAGGGAGAGTAGGAGTGATGAGAGCTGAGATGCTGGGAGCCTCCTTGGGGAGCTGTCAGGGCTCCAGGTGAGGGCTTAAATGGGAGCATTAACAGTGCTGATGGTGGGGGGTTGTTGACGATCCGGACCTGCTTCTAAAGCAGAAGCATTGGTAGAATGTTGGAGACCCTTTAGACAGAGGGGTGAGGAAAGAGTCAGAAGATGACTTGAAGGTAGCGCTCAGGGGAGCAGTGTAACTAGTGATGCTGAGCACTGGAGGGAACACTGGGACGTAGCAAGCGGAGAGCTGGATGCCTGCATCCGTGGAGGGTGATTGGAAGGGTTGCCAAGGCAGTAATGAATTTAGTTTCAGGTATCCAAACCACTATTTTAGCAATGAGGAAAACAGACTCAGAATGGTGGAGTCGCTAATCTGAGCTCACAGAGCCATAGGTTAGTGGTGGAGTGGCAAAAAGAATGTGCCCAGATTAACAGAACATCCAGGGTGCTTCCTCCCATTGTTTCTATGTCTATGTAGACGATTCCTGGCTTGGCTGTGCCCACTGAGAATATCTCTAGAGTATTAATTACCAAGAGAAAATACCATTAAATACACATTATGACTCTATTACCTGTGTGTATTTTTAGCTGAGTCTGTGACACAAAACAGACCACTGAAGGCTGTTGGGACAGAGGCCAAGCATTGACTTACCAGGAATATTTTACCTCTGGAAGCAGGAAAGTAGGAGGGGACCTTAGAGGTCAGCTAGAGGTCAGTTAGAACAAATTCATTTTGTAAGTGAGAAAACTGAGTCGCAAACAGAGAAATGCATTTGTCTAAGGCTGCGCTGGTAACCAGTAATTAAGACTAAGACCCATGTCTCTGGCCATTCAGTTTATTGCCTTCTGCAGTAAGATTGTCCAAATGATTGCTGCAGCTACCGTATTAACTCTTGTGATTCAGTTCATTGCTTTGTCATTGAACTTGTCTGGGAGCTGGACACTGAATCATGAGTCACATTGACATGGCCATGGATGTGTGTGTAGAGTCTAAGAGAAATGGCAGCCTACATGGTGAATTGGGTCATTTTCGGGTCAGGCATCCAATAAGACATGTCTTAGTTTAGAAGTTCCTCAAGGACAAAAAACTATATATTTGCAGCAGAAAACACAGAGCCTGTATTAGCTATTCAGTAAATGTGCATTGAACAAGTGCTCTAACCCCACTGGAAATTTTTGAACTGTGTGTTTTTGTTGTTTGTTTGTTTTAAGTAAATTACCTGTGATAAATTCACCAGGTCTCTATGTTGCCCATATGTAGACACTCATAAACAGTCACATGGTTCTCATTCTTTTCATAAGAAGCAGCAGAGAGAGAGCTATCAGCTGACAAAGGAAGGATAAAATGTGAGCACTGGAAATGCCTTTGTCTGAACATGACCTCTTGCCGGAACCCCGGAAATACAAACTTTTCAAGTCTGCGGGCTCAGTGACCTCAGTTTACAAAGATCACTTTTTCCCCCTTTGTTCCTGATCTGGCACACTTTCCCTCACAAACAAACACACACACACACACACACACACACACACACACACACACACACATACAGATTGTCCTTTTTGAATTCCTATGAAGGTGTTAAGCCTATATATACATTGCTTTTTTGCATGGTCTTCAAAATGACCTTTTGCCATGTATTGGAACTGTAAAAATTTTTCTTCTTGAGGACCTCCTTACTCTACTATGAAAACTCTGGACAAGTAGATTATTGAATAACTCATGACTTTGCCTTTCATCTGATTAGTTCCTGCAAGGGATCATAAGACAACTGCCCAAAGCCCAGAGGCTTTTGGATTCCTGAATGATCACAGAGGGCTTTTTTTCCCCCTCTCTTCTTGAAATGTCATGGTCATCCTGAGCAGTATTAAAGGGGATTACTGTTTGTGTTAGGAACTAAAAAAGGAAATGAAATAAAAGAAATCTAAAACTCATTTGGGAGAAATGAAAGTTCAACTGTGGGTTTTGTGTCATATGAAGAGTATTAAGCCACTTTCTTTCATTGGCTAGATTGTGGGGGACAAAGAAAGGCTTCTGTGGTAAAAAACCATGTAAGAAATGTTTTAGGGTTGTCATGTGCTGGCCCTTACAGAATGCTCTTCTTTCCACTGATACATGTGTAAACAAAAACACTTGTCCACTAGGACCACTAAGACGGAACCTTGACTTGCATCCATTTTCACTCAGTGCTCATGGATCATGTCCTCAGAATCTGCAGTGCTCTGCAATGTGCATGCTCATGTGATTATAACAACCTGCAGAGGGTTTTTGTTTGTTTTGTTTTGTTTTAAGATTTACTTATTTATTTGACAGAGAGAGAGAGAGCACAAGCAGGGGGGAGCTGCAGAGGGAGAGGGAGAAGCAGGCTTCCTGCTGAGCAAGGAGCCTGATGTAGGGCTGGATCCCAGGACCCTGGGATCATGAACTGGGCTGAAGGCAGACGCTTAACCAACTGAGCCACTCAAGTACCTGCAAAAGAGTTTGTTAACATGAATTAAAACTCACCACCACAACATCTTGTGTTCAAAGTTAAGTGTGAAGTGTTCTTCGAGATGTTGACCTGGATCTTCTGAGATACCCGCTAGTTTTGGCATTTTATTCTTTTGCTACACAATGGCTTATTAAATACACACCTTGCTTTGTTTTAATTTACATAACTTATTATTAGACTCTACCATAAATAAGTGACCAAATCAGAATAAAAGGCCTTTGTCTGGTCCTACACTTCTGGAGTTTAGGGTTCAAAAAATACAAACCCAGCCTTCATTAAGCACCTGTCTTCTGCTACTAGTAGTGGCTAGGGTTAAAAGCAATAGGATTCATTTCATTTTGTTAATCGATGGAAAGTCCAGTAATTTTTTGCTGTAAACCCTGCTCTGGATCTGATTTCACTACCTATGCCCTGTTGTCTTTCATAATTTTTAACATGCTGAAGAAAGGCATGAAAACCTCAAGGACCAGTTAGTTCTAAGGTCCCATAATGGGTGCTTTCTATATGTTCATTCATTTCATCCACTTGACAGCCCTGTGAGGTACACATTATTGCTGCCATTTTGCGGATGAGGAAGACTAACCTTAGAGTGTTAAACAAAATGGCCAACATTCATTTAAAAAATTAAGAATCAGAACAAAAGTGATTCTAGTTGATTGGACTGAATAAGACCAGTGCCTGCATGCCTGCCTTTCTCTCTTTCTCTTTCTCTGTCAAAGGGCTTTTCTCCCCCAATAGATTGTAGAGTACTTAAGGCCATCTGGTTTACTGTTGTATTTCAAGCATGTAGTCTGGAGACCAGCACTGATAGAAATATCTGTTATCTGTTCAGCAGAGTTGAGTGAGACACTCATGGCACAAAAGCCTGGAGGAGAGAGTCTAAGACTAATGGTTTGGTAGTTGAGAGGATTCAGTGTTGGCAAGTGACTATGGGCTCTCGATTCAGAAAGTTCAGATTTGAGTTCCAACTTCCGAAGCTCACTATCTGTATAATTTAACAAGTTACTTAGGCTCTTGAGGTCTCAACGTTCTCACTGTAAAATGGTGATAATAGTTGGACCTTTATGATTTTCTGTGTAAGCTGCATTTCTGACCGTTAGTAAATAGAACTAAATGCTAGCTCCTACTATCCTTAATTGGATTGACTGTGGGTGCCTTTAACATATTACATAGTTTAGTTATGTTTATTATGCTTATCATTTATAATCTGTCACCCCACTAAATTGTAAGCTCCACAATGATAGGGACTTTCATGTTTTAATTGTTATATCCCAAGTGCTTAGAGCAGTTTTGTCCAGTAGAACATACAGGAGTAATGGAGATATGATATATTGGTGTCATCTGATCCTGTTGCCACTGGCCATACGTGGTTACTACACACTTAAAAAAATTTTTTTTTTTATTTACTACACACTTGAAATATAGGTATCTAGTGTAACTGAAGAAATGAATTTTAAAGTCGATTTAATTTTAATTAATTTAAACCTAAGTAGCTGTGTGTGGCCAGTGGCATGCCCTGCTAGCACAGTTCTAGAACATTATATGGTATACAGAAGTTTTAGTAAATAAAATACTTGTTAAATGACTGAATCCTTTCTGGACTCAAAGATCAAAAACAAAGGTATGCGACTGTGTATTGAGCTGACTCTGTACAGTGAGGCACTGAAGCGCTTTCCTGAGCGGTCTCCTCATCCTGGAGGCCTCCTGAGGCTCCAGGATGTGCTTCTGTTTACAATTGTAATAAGGCTTTGATTTCTGTTTCTTTTTGGTGATAGGTCAAGAAAGATTTGGGAACATGACAAGGGTCTATTACCGAGAAGCGATGGGTGCGTTTATTGTCTTCGATGTCACCAGGCCAGCTACATTTGAAGCAGTGACAAAGTGGAAGAATGATTTAGACTCAAAGTTGAGTCTCCCTAATGGCAAACCAGTTTCAGTGGTTTTGTTGGCCAACAAGTGTGACCAGGGGAAGGACATGCTCATGAACAATGGCCTCAAGATGGACCAGTTCTGCAAGGAGCACGGTTTCGTAGGATGGTTTGAAACATCAGCAAAGGTAATGTGACCTTAAAGGAGAAAGGTATTAGGCAAGATGCAAAAAGAAAATAATCCTGTAATCATTGTCATCATCATCATCATGATATTAATATGTGTTTGTCTAGTGATTTGTGGTTCCCAAATGGCTTGAAGCTCTTTCTCATCTCAAGGGGATGAGTGGGCAGGGCAGAAATTACTATCCACAATTTAAGATGTATTTGCCCAAGAGAGTAAAAAGCGACTCATACATGGTCTCAGTGATAATGGTTAATAACTGTTTGTTTATCAAGCGCTTACTATATGTTAGGCGTGTTTTATATGCATTTTCTCCTTTAGTCCTCACATAATCCTATTAGGTAAGTACGATTTTAGAGTCAATGAAAGAAATAGGTCTCACATTCAATGTCACTGCCTTATCCATGTATTAATTAATTTACTCCATCAATATTTAATGTGTTCTTCTGCATGTGGGAATTGTGCTTTGTCCTAAAAATGAAAAGGTGGCAAGAATGTGGAACTATCCCATTGGAAATACTGGAACAGTAGAATTAGAGAGTAGGCAGCAAGTGTAACTGTGAAGAACACCATGTTGTTTGGCACTTTTCACTTTTCTGGTGGGCAGAGTAGCAGCAGGGCATGGGGCAGAATCAAGGCGGGAAGATGAAGAACCCAGTGTGGCATGATAAGGACATTATTCTTCCCATGCTGCCCCATGCTACTACCGGATTTGTCAGAGGCATGGTTTTTGTTCTGCTCCCTTTTGTTTTTGCCTATATTTTTATCTCAGAGAGAGAGAAAAAAGCTTATATGGTAAAATTTGAAAGTTAAAAAAAGCATAAATTAAAAAATAAATGTTCCACTGTATTTTTCTATTTCCTGTGTGCACATATTTTATGTTAATACATTTTTAATATATAACTATATGAAATAAAATATAAATATAAAATATGAAATAACTTATGTTTTATATTTATAAATGAATTGTATATTGAAATCTATATTGTATATTTATGTAATATGTATCTATTTGCATATAAATATATAAATTTTACATTATTAGGAATACATTCTGCATAGTTTTAGATCATAATTTTCCCATTTTTATTAATTTGTGGAAAACATATTAAAGACAGAGCAAAGACACTGTGCTAGTTGCTTGGGATTCAGCTGTGAAAAAGATAGGCATTGTCTCTACTTAGGGAAATCACACGAAGGCCTTATTGTAAACATTTAAGCAATCATTAGAGAATGGTCTGAAAATATAATAGGAATGGACGTCATTCAAATAGACTGAGGAGGAGTCTCTGACCCGTTCTATGCTGGAGAGCAGGTTGGTCAGATTTTCCCTAGGGACTAGGGAAAGGTAGGAGGCAGAGTTACATGGTAGTCATTACATTCCTATGGGAAAATGGCGAGGCTTTGAATGAGGGTAAATGGTAAGGATTGGAAAGAAAAACCTGATTTGAGACTCTCACTGAAGTTTATTTTTTTAAGGTAATTATTTATTTATTAGAGAGAGAGAGCAAGCATAAGCATGGGGAGGGGCAGAGGGAGAAGGAGAAGCAGGCTCTCTGCCACGTGGAGAGCCCAACATGGGGCTCGATCCCAGGACTCTGGGATTAGGACCTGAGCCAAAGGCAGACACTCAACTGACTGAGCCACCCAGGTGTCCCTCGCTGAAGTTTAAACACCAGTGGGGATTAAGCAACTGCGTGGTCTGCGGGATGATAGAGACGGAGAAGAGGGTAGTGACTTCTTGGTCATAGTTGGGAGACTTTTTTGTTCCAGCTGCATGACCTGGACGGTCTCAGTGTCTGCCTCCTGTCTCAGTGGTATCTGTGAGTTGGCCTGTGTATGGAAGTTGCTACTTCCAGAAGTTCCTGGGGTTTTTGCCTTCCTTCTTGGAGCCATGGAGCACTTTTAGTATGCTTTTCTCCTCTCTTCCAAAACCCTTCTTTCCCCCTATTTCTTAGGATTTTTCCTTTGATTCACGATGGGGGTATCCATCACTTACTGTTGTCTTTCGACTTTTCTTGTCAGTGAACCCTTTTGGTTTGTTTGTTTGAGGGATGATTCCTATAAAGAGAAAAATGTAGAGCAAAACTCAAAGGTCTGATGAGGCTTAGAAATTTAAGAAAGAGGACTTTTTTTTTTTTTTAATGCAGGGCTTGAACTCATGGCCCTGAGATCAAGACCTGAACAGCAATCAAAAGTTGGACGCTCAACCGACTGAGCCACCTGAGTGCCCCAGAAATATGACATTTTTTATAGTTTGATTTTGGATGTTAGTCTGGCTTTTTTCATTTTACATGGCAAAAAATGCATGTGAATTTACCTATTCTTTATTTCTTAGCTCCATGCTCAGTTTCCTTATAAGGCTTCTGCATATTCCTTCAAATTCCTTTCTTTCAAAAGAATTGCTCTCCTTCAAGAATTCCTACCCTCAATAGGTTAATTTCCATCTGAAGGGCAAACTGCAATGAATGATTCATATCTCTATGGTGAGGGAGTCTTCCGTCACTCACTCATTCATTCATTCATTCATTCATTCAACAAATGTTACTGAACAGCTGTTATGTACCAAGCTTTGGGAATATAGAAATGTATAAAACAGAATCCTGACCTTGTGGATAATGATAACAAACAATAAAGTATAAGTAAAATATATACGGTGTTGGGGGAAAATGTTAGGAAAAGAAAAAAAAAAGGAGAAGAAAAGAGAGAAAAAGACTTATGAATTTGCAGGGAGAGCTAGAATTGCTTGTGGACCAAAGAAACTCTTGGATGTTTTCTTTCACCTCACTCTGACAGTTCTTGCTTGACCATGGCAGTCAAACTCTTCTTAAGAGCATGAGGTTCATTAACTTAAGGCCTGACTGACCCACGGTACTTAGATATGGGATTTTTAATCCTCCAAATCCCTGCCAGTGTAAACTTTAAAGAGAAGCTTTGTACAGAGAGAGGGTGGAGGGATTTCATAAGCCTGAAGTGCGCTGAAATGCTAAAGAGGGCACAAGGCCTCATTGTACTGCGTTCAACATCTTCTTCCCTTCAAACGTACTGCTATAGAAATTGTCCTGAATGTCTTCATAACGAACGTGTCTCCCCGGTGCCAGGTTAGTATGCAAAGTCAGCATCTTGAATCTCTGGAACAGTACTGCAGCGTGGATGCTGGAGCGTCAAACTGCTCCAAAAGTCTTTTTTAAAAGATCTTTGGGAGCTCCTGGGTGGCTCAATCATTTAAGCATCTGCCTTTGACTCAGGTCATGATCCCAGGGTCCTGGGATCGAGCCCCACATTGGGCTCCCTGGCAGGGGAGCCTATTGGCAGGGGGCCTACTTCTCCCTCTCCCCTGCTTGTGGTCTCTCTCTCACTCTCTATCTCTCTCTCAAATAAATAAAATATTAAAATCAGACTGTCTACCTGAAGACAAGATGGCAGCATTTGGAGACTACAGTCCTTCTCTTCTTTGATTACAACATTTGGGATTGGGGATTTCCCATAGAGACCTTTCTCTTAGAAAGTGAATCTACTAATAATTAAAGTCCTTTTGAGTGATGTAGTAATCATTCTGTCTGGTGATAAACATCTGATTTCCTTTTTTTTTCACGTCTCTACAACTTAAATGCACCAAAGGCTATGACCTTTGGCTTTGTCTCCATGGCCATGTCTTGCAACAGCACTGGGGCTTGGCCATTTCTGAAGCTGAATTTTACTCACTAGGATTAGCCTCCATCTTGCTGCTGGCCCTACTGCTAAAGGAAATTTGCCCTCTTGCTCTTCAGTCTTCTGGAATGACTTTCCATGAGAGTTCTCCTGTCTCATTGCTGTTGCTGGAACATTCATGGTAGCCTCTGGCTGTGCATTAAGAGCAAAAAAATAAAAAGTATGCTAGCTGGCATCACTGACTTTTTACACCATCTCTTCAAATATTAAAACCAAAGGATTAAAAGGGAAAACTGTCTCTCCTAAGTCGAATTTCTTTTAGTGTTCAACCTTGGCATTCTCTCCCTTTCTCAGCCGTGTTTGCTTGAATTCCACCTGTGGATTCACTAGGACCAGATGATGGATACTTGTAGTGATCACATGTCCCATTTTCCAAGGACATTCTGGTTTATTCTGCTGTCCTAGGATAGTTATTGTAACACTCCCATTCCTGGGTTGTAATTTAGATTTACACAATCATCCTATAGATCAGGAGCTCCAGAACTTCTCCCTGTCTGCATCATACCTGAACTCTAATAATATCTCTTTTATGTATTTCTGTGGCCAAACCCAATCCTCAAAATACATTTTGGTAGATTTGTTTCTTTAGGATGAGAGCTGGTCTGTTCTTGTTGGACCATCCCCATTGTTGGGATTCCTATCTTCTGGGTCCTTCTTAGTGGCCGGTGGGTCTCTGCTACCTGCTGGCCCATTTACCTGGTATATAGTTGTGCCATGGCCTGAATATCCTCCAGTCGCTCCTTTAAGATTCGCTTTTATGGCCACACCCACCCACATTCTAGGGTTGTCGAGAGCATTGAGTGACATAATATATACATTATGCCTGATTACACATATACACCAAAGCTACCCCTCAAATATAACATCCCTGTCATCTGTTTCCTCCGCCCATCCACGGGGCTAGATGTCACTATCCATACTCAGCTCTGGTGCACACAGCAGTTACACTCAGTGGAAGAGTCTATTTCTGTATCTCTGTCCTTTCCAGACTGTGCCATCCTGCTTTTATGGTGCAGTGGTTTACATGTGGCTGTGTTGAGAAACAGGACACCAAAAAAATGCCTGGGTAGATGGGAAATAATGGAACAGTAATTATCTCTCCAGTGGTAGTGACAGCAACCAAGATCGCAGACCTGCAGTGCCTCTCCACCTCGTGGCCTACTCCTGGCAGATTCCTATCCTAGATATAGTGAACTTTTTAGGCCCTCCCTCTTTCTCAGAATGTTCTAAAATCAATAGGCACCCCAGGAAGAAACTTTCTTACATTAAACTGCACTCAGTTTTAGTGTCTTTCCTGCAGTTAAAGAGAAAAATGTTGACATGTGTCCTTCTGGGGGAAGGAGTATACTCAGCAGGGCTCTCTGTAAGAAGTTACTCATTTTTTTACAGGGAGGAGTGGTGGTCCTCAGCATAGTGGATATTTATCATGTTTTTGGATTGGAACTTCCAGCCACAGCCGGCTTACCTCCCCAGGAAGAACCCATAAAACTTTCTTCTTTGGTTCTCTTTGCAGCCAGAGCCCAGGCATATGACCTAGATTCTACCAGTCATACTGATTGAGCAACTAGAAGAAGAAGGTGCAATACCAAATCCATTTTTTGGTGGGGGGTGGGGAGTAGGTGGAAGAAGAGCAGCCTGCATCCTTGGGAGGCAGCAGAGTCTGCAAGGTCCCGTGCTTGACCCAGAAAGAGAAACACTGTTGGTCCCGGGTTCGTTGCATTCAAGCTGAGCTCCTTGAAGCTTTGTGGATTTATTGGACCCAGTGCTCCATGGTGGCTGGCAGCTATGTCCTCATCAGGCCTGTTCTCTGTGGGGTTTGAGTTTCTGGAAGCTTAGGCTTGAACCCATTTCTTTAGACTATTAAATCATCCTGCAAACTACACAAACAGTATTTCTTGAATAAACTGTTTCATACTTAGCTAGCTTCAGATTCCGTCTTGAAACCGAGAACATGGATTAATACACATGGTCAAATACATTTGAGAAAAGAACCTGAACTATAGCTTCCCTTGCTGTGGGACTTCTTGGGACTTTGCTATTCTAATGTGCATTCTGAATCTCCAGTAAGAACTGTGGCTGTATTTCTTGCTGGTTGCTATATGGGAGCTTCATGCAAAGATTTTGTGCCTTAGCCTGAGCCTATGGTGTAGGCTTTATTCTTACTCACCATTTTGCAAGAAATAAAAAGTTGAGATGTAGGTGACTTCTTTAAAGCTGTATAATCACTATCTTATTTTTTTTTATTCTAATATACTCATTTTGTTCTTTCATATGTTAACATTTCAAAATCAAAATATGCCCCAGTACCAGTGTAGATTTCTAAAGTGATGGTGTGCCATACAAATAATGGCTTTTTCTAGTGTGTTCTCCAAGAGAGACAACACCAGGCAGAAGTGCCTAAATACCTTTGATCATGTGCAATACTTAACACAGGAGTGGGGCATGCTTAGGAAATGCTGGCCTAGAATTCTCAGTTAAGGGAAAAGTTTTCTGTGTTCCTTGTTTACTGAGTTCTTTATTGTTATTATTATCATCATTATTATTACCCTGCAGGCTGAAATACGCAGCAGTTAAGAAGTGGCTAGTTTTTCTGGAAGCTGCTTGAAGAGTAGTATCACCTGTCATTTATTTTATAAGCTTCTGGAAAATAGTCACTTAGAAACATAATGTCCTTATACAAGTTGGAAATACATAGATAATTACCTGGGTATGAGTGGAGAGTCATTCTAATTCATTTTTTAGTGGGTTAAATATAGAACACCATTAAAAAAAACACAAAAAACCTTTTATTTTTAAATTGGGTAGTAGGCCATCTCTGATTATTCCCATTTTTCAAATGTCAAACCCATGAGAAAATTCTCGACAGTCACTGGTGCATTCACTGATTCAACACAATTTGTATTGAGTGACTGTCCAGGTCTGTGTGGGGAATGATGTATATTAAGGCCTTTCTGAGTTCAGGACATGCTATGAGGTGCCAGTTCTTATTCTTAAAATGTTGGAATTTCCTATAGGAAATAGATATTACAGATTTTAGGCATCTGTTGCCAAAGAATTTAGATGAGCTTGTAAGGTGCGCCTTCACTGACTTACTTGCTCCCAGCACACTTAACCTTGGAATTTTAGATGACTTGATGAGAGCTGTCTGTTCTTAGGACATTGAAGGAAGGGCCCAATATGAAATCAGAGCAAAGTTAGAAGACATCATTTAAAGGCATGATGGCGGGGCACCTAGGTGGCTGAGTTGGGTAAGCAGCCGACTCGATTTCAGCTCAGCTTATCATCTCGGGGTCCTGGGATTGAGCCCCGTGTTAAGCTCTGCACTCAGCAGGGACTCTGCTGGAGAATTTCTCTCCTCTCTCACAGTCTCTCCCCCCGCTCTCTCTCTCTCAAATAAATAAATAAATAAAATATTTAAAATCATTAAAAAAAAAAGGAAAGGAAATGATGGCCTTACATGGTAGTCTGTGCCATGGTAGTCTGTACTGTATGGTGCTAAAAACTTGCGCATGTACTGTATGGTTCTAAAAACTTGCCCGCAGTAGTCTATACTGTATGGTGCTAAAAACTCTACCTACCCAAGATAATCCAAGATCTTCTGTAGGCTCAACTTCTTGACTCAAGTTTAGACACCTTAGAACGGGGGTCAGTGAACGATAGCCTGCAGCCCAGATGTAGCCTGCCCCGTATTTTGTAAATGAAGTATTATCAGAAGCACAGCCATGCTCATTAATTTACATTTCCAGAGTCCTTTTTCCTCTCCCTTTTTCTCCTCCTTGGTTGATTTCCAACCAAGACTTCCTTCCCAAACTTCAGGCTTCATACCCTTCTGGATCTCTACCTGGATATCGCCTAGACAACTCTTCAAAACCCATACATCTAAAACTAAATTCATTAGCTTTTCTGCCCATCAGATCATCTGATGTGGAGACCACATATCCACCTGGACATCTAACTCATGGTCCCTTAGAACCCGGTTACTCATCCTTCAGAACCCCTCCATTCCTGAGCGTAGAAAACCCCACAGTGAGGTTCTTTCTTGCCTCTCCAGGCTCTGTCTCTCGTTACATTGTCCCTCCATTTGTCCCCTAATGACACGAAACCACATCACAACCCCTGTTCATATTTTGCTATTCCCCTTGTCTGGGACATGCTTCCTACAGTTATGCACCTGTCTCTCTCAAGTCTTCCCTCAGGACTCGGCTCAAGTGCTCTCCATTACCGACTCTCAGGTAGTTTCCCCCATCTCTTACCACAGTTATGTTAAGGTTCTTTCTTTAGGTGCCTGGTCCCTGTGCTGCACTGGGAAACCCTCCATCTTGTCCACCAGCTCAGTGGCTTGCACACGCAGAGTGGTCATGTGGTCAGTTGTTATTAGATAGGACAGAACATTTTGCTGCACTGCTTTTCAAGGACTCTTTCAGAAGATTCTTTTACTTATTATTCTTTTCCCTACCCTTGGTGGGGTATTTCTGTCCTTAGAGAGCTGTGCAGAAGCAGAAAAATTAATTTACTGCTGTATTTCCCAGGAGGACTCTCCATTATATAACTCCTTTCATCCAGAAAGCTCTATAGACACTTTGCACAGTGGGGAGGTTGTAGTGCCCTGCAGTGTGGAGGGGGAGCAGAGAAGGAAAATGAAGATGAGGGAAACACCTCCCCCCGCCGCTCATGCCTTAGGGCCTAGACTGGGAACTGCAGGATTGTTTGCTTGGTCATGCCACATAAGAACCCACAAGAATCTCCCTTTAGTCTCTGGATCTTATTATCCAGCATACTCCTCCTTCACACCCCAGGATCAAAATTTAGCAGTTTTCTCCTCATTGAAATTCCTGTCATCTTGTTTACAGTCATCTCTCATTTTCTTCAGTAATTGTCATTTGAGCCACGCGCAACGGCTATCATCCTGTTTTTTTCTTACTACTGGTAAAATAGAATTGCAGAGAAGCTTTTCAGTGATTTTGAGTGGAGAAACCAGGCTGAGACTTCAGATCTAGTCCAGAACTCAATCCAGTGATGATGACTTTTTAAAAAAGATTCATTTATTTATTTCAGAGAGACAGTGAGAGAGCACAAGTGTTGGGTTGGGGAAGGGAGAGGGAGAGAATCTCCAGCAGATTCCCCACTGACCATGGAGCCTGATGTGGGGTTCGATCTTACCACCCTGAGATCATGACCCAAGCTGAAATCAAGAGTTGGATGCTTAACCGATTGAGTCACCCAGGTGCTCCAGTGACAATGATTCTTAAAGAGGTGTAGATCAGGAACTTCTGAGGAACATGCCAAGATTGCACATGGCTCAGCCTTGCTCTGAGGTGTCTGGAGGGGCACAAAATATGTCTTTGGAAAATAGTCCTCTGGTGATTTTGATAAGCACCCTAGTTAAGATGACTTGTGTTATATTTTGTTAATTCATCCACTCATTTATTCATTCATTCATTCATTCCTCAAGCAGTCCTCGGATGGCTACTATGTATTTATGTAGACTGCTTCGCCAAGCAGTGGGGCCCTGATGCTTAAGGGCACAGATTCTTCCCATTAAGAAGTTTCCAGTGTCGGGGTGCCTGGCTCAGTTGGTTAGGCAACTGCCTTCGGTTCAGGTCATGAATCCCGGGGTTCTGATATCGAGTCCCACTTCGGGCTCCCCCTGCTCCGCGGGGAACCTGTTTGTCCCTCTCCTTCTACCTGTCACTCCCCCTGCTTGTGCGCATGCTCTCTCTCTCTCTCAAAAATAAATAAATAAAATCTTTAAAAAGTAAAAAAGAAGTTGTAAGTCTCCTAGAAGGAAACTCACAAAGACAAATAATTATAATACAGTATCAATATCCATAAAAAATTGGTGACTTTTACGCAAGTTGTGAGGACACTTGAGGGAAAGGCTGTTGCCTCTGTCTGAGAGTGAGACAGCTTCCTTGTCACCAAGGATGAGAAAGTCCCCAGTGGAAAGTCCAAGTAGGACTAGTGAGAGGAATTCCTTTTCAAGGGATGTTGTGCAGAGGGACATTAGAAGCCACTGTTAGGAGATCCTGGGTATTCTTAAAAGTGAAGATAAGCTTTTTGTCTTTATTCTAAGAATTCTTTTTGTTTTTTTAAAGATTTTATTATTTATTGGAGAGACAGAGAAGGAGAGAGAGAGAGTGAGCTTGAGTGAGGGGAGGTGTAGAGGGAGAGGGAGAAGCAGGCCACCCACTGAGCAGGGAGCCTGATGTGGGACTCGAACCCAGGACCCTGAAATTATGACCTGAGCCGAAGGTGGAGGCTCAACCAGCTAAGCTACCCAGGCGCCCCTCTGAGATATCTTAAGTAAGAACATGTCACTGCTGCAGAATTAATAGCTTTATCACTCACCAGAAAATTGTCAATACAGGACAACAAAATATCTTACTATTAAGAATAATAGTGAAACTTTATATTTATGTGGCCCACCCTTTCTCTTCTTACCAGGCCTTGTCCTGAATGCTTTATTTCATTTACTTCTCACAAACCCTTATGAATGAGATCCCATTATTATGCCTGTTTTACAAATTAAGGAGCTGAGGCATAGAGAGGTTGAATGATTTACCCATGATCATATGGGTAGCAAGGCGCAGAGTTGGAATTAGAACCCAGATCCCTCTATTCAAAGCCCTTGTTCTTGTAAATCCACTACATTATTCATTATGTTCAGATTCCTTAAAAAGTGCATTGAAATCTCTTGGATGCTGCTGCATATTTTCACATTCTTTTAATTCTTGAGATTCTAAGTGAAATATTTTGTTTCCTTGAAATCAATTTTTCAGCATTTTTGGCAAGTCTGTCACGTTTACCTAGAAGGTGCACGTACTCTTTGGCCTTTGGTTGCTGGTCTACTTCATTTCTGACACAATCTTAGTCATTATATAGTTTAACTCATTAGAGTTTCTTTGAACATTAGGGTGACTTTATCCGCATTTTGTAATGTGGAAATTAAAGCACGACAGGATTTGAGTAAGTTACGCAAGGTCGCACAACTGAGTCTCAGAACTAGGATTTACACCCAGGTCTGGTTGATTCTGGATCTGCCTGTTGTTTTCTGTACTAGCATTCCACCTTGAAGAGAAAAACGACAGGCACAAGCTGTGTCTCCTCTGTCGGAACCATTGCCAGAACCTTCTTCCTGGGAAGGGCTGCTTCCTGTGTCAGGAAGGGTTTTGTTACTAAGACATATCTGCCTTCTCCCCTCGCTGTGTTACTTCATTTTTTTTCAGTATTGATTTTGTTTGTCCCTGTTTTGTGGTCCTTTACCTTCTTTGATGTGTATTGTTTGCCATCTTTGAAGCAAATGGCCTTAGATTTGTAGGCGGCAGCCCTGCTCTCCCAAGGCTTCCTGTTTCATCTCTGTCTGCCTCACTGACTAGTGAGGTATTGATTTTTTGGGCTAGCCTGCTGGGATTGGAGGAAAAAGCAATATCCATTAGATATAAATGAGAAGCAGCAGCTGCTTCTCAGCAGCCTGTCCATTGACCTGACATGCTAGGACACTGTTCGAAGACTAGGTTAGCCTGATGTGTTCAGGGATATCCTGAAGTGATTAGATTGTCCTAGGTATAAGGTAGAAAAGCCAATGACAGAAAAATCAAGGGTTGTAAATCTATTTCTTTGAACCAAATGAGGTAGAATCATCTTTTGAGAATCACTTTCCTGTCAAAGGTTGCTCCAGGGGAAGGAATTTCTCTATGGATAACTTTTCTAATTCTTGATCCCTTTGAATTTTCTAGGGTGGGCACAATCTTTGTGAACCAAATGGCAAGTCCTCTGGTTTTCATGTTCCCCAGGGTTCCCAAGGTAAAAGAGGGGGTGTCAGCAATGGGGTGCCTAGCATTATGCATACAGTATGTTTCTGAAACACTGTGTGTAAAGTCCCATTTTTTAACAATACCTCAAAAAGCTCATTATGACCATTTTTCCTGGGTAAGTCCCTTTGAAGAGGAAGAGTTCTTTGGAAAGAGAATTATCACTCTGGTTCATCTGGTTATAAGTTTAGTTCTTGTGTTTCAGATTTTGTAAAGGATAGATGTGAACAATAATGTCAAATCATCAAGGTCTAAAGAGGTCTACTGTTACCACAGTAAGAGAAGCCCACACTTAACCCCCAGATTATCATGTCATTATGTCTTCCTCTACCATTGAGCAGAAACACAGGAAAATAGATCTAGAGAGGACTTGGGAATGATCTTGTGGTCTAACTACTTATTTTATAGTTTCATTCATTCATTCTTCAAATAGTCCCTGAGTACCTCTCCTCTATGTGACAGACACCGTTCTAGGCAGCAGAGTTATACCAGGGGACACGACAAATAAAATCCTTGCCTTCTTGGGGCTTGCATTGTCATGGTGGAGACAGGTAATAAAAAGATGAGTACGTGCAACCTATCATTTGTCTGTGGAACTAAATGTTGAGAAGAAAATTCAAGCAAGGTAGGTGTGTAGAGCTAGTGTGGTGCATTTGCACAGGATACAGGAACGAGTTCAAAGGAAGGGGAACCCTTTCAGGCAGGTGATGAGGGAAGGTTTCACTCTACTCAGAGGTGTTATTTTGTTTGTTTGTTTGTTTTTTGTCAGAGAGGTGACAGGGGTCATGCTGAGTGTTTGGAGCATTATAACTACTTTGGGTTTTGCTTCCAGTGAGATGGTTTTGCTTCCAGTGATATGATTTGATTTAAGCAATCATTTGGGTGGTCATGTTGAGCCTGGATTGTAGTGGGAAAAACTGGAAGCAGGACATTAGCTGGGACTCGACTGCAGCACCTACAAAAGAGAAATTGTGGGAAGTAGTCAAACTCTACACGTAGATTTGAACAGGTAGCAGATAGGATTTCCTGACCATCTGAGGGAAGATTCTGCAAGAAAGAGAGGATTTGGGCAGGGCTCTGTGGTGTTTCGCCTGAGCTGCTAGAAGAGAGTTGCTGTTTTCTGAGGTTGGAATCCTGAGGTGTGGAGGGGTCTGTGAGGAGATAGCTAGACTTAGTTTTGTGTATGTTAACATCTAGAAGACACCTAAGAGCAGATGTCCAGCAAAAGGTTGTGCATCATTCTGGAGTTGAGGAGGAAAGTCCAGGTGGCAGGTCAAAGGACCAAGTACTGATCTCTGGGCACTCCCACATTTGGATGGGACAAAGAGACCAGGGAGAGCGGAAGTAGTAGATGGCCCAGGTATTTTCTGGAAAAGCTAAGATTGGAACTCAGTGAACTCTTCTCAGTGTAGGACCCTAATAAGATTACATGTAAGTAGCCTGAAATTTCATCTTCTTTTCCTGTGCTATTCTCAGTAGTAAAGTGGGAAAAAGATGGACAAGAAAAGATGACCCAGCATAGGCTCTCTGTTAAAGGCATCAATTTGGGTTTACTTGCTGCCTTTCTGCTAGTTGAGGGGTCTAAAAGGCAAAGTAAGAAAGTGATAAAATCGTTTTCTCTTCAATGCTATCAACAGTGCACTTTCTTTCCAGTCCCTGGGTGGTCTCACGGAGACCAGTCTCCAGGAGATGATTGGAGCATGGCTTTCACTTGGTTTTACAGAGGTGGGAGATACTCAAATCGACCTCTAAGAGCAGTAATGCAAACTTAAGTTTCATTTACAAACTTTGTAAATTAAGTTCATCATGTAGACTGCAAATCAGCTTTTATTTGCCAACAATGTTCAAAATGATGATATTTAACATTTGAAGAGTACTTGCATTTTGGAAGTTTCTAATAATGAGTTTCTTAATGACTCACAAATCCTCTGATTCTTCACTCTTTTGTGAAATTCTTTGTTAAGAACTCCTGCTCGTTGTTCTTGTGAAGTGGCTTTGAGAACCCTCGTTATTCTGATTCCCTATCTGGGTGCTCTGTAATCCGCCCATCTGCCTTTTTTTAGTGTAGTGGCCAGGGCTGTTGATAATATATACCAGACAGACTAGACAGAGCATGGTATAATGAGGCTTTAACCTACCTTACCTTGATCACATTTTTAATTTTTTGTAGTATTATGCTGCTTTAATTTATTTTAACAGCCATAGCAAATTGTTGACACATGCTACACTCATGGTCATTGACAAGCCTCCTTATTTTTGCAATTGTAAGTTGTCAAATAAGATCTTAGACTACTGATTTAAGCTGCTGATCATTTAGGCCCAAGTGTTGGATTTTATACTACTTTCTATTAAATTCTCTTCTGAGATTTTAATCTATGATTTCAGTTTCATTTTAATCTATTACTTTTGCTAAAAGTAAAATGTCAAATTCAGTTAAGGTTATATCCATACACGTTTGGAAAAGACCCTAAAAACAAGGACAGATGGCTGTTGATTGCGGGTTGCTCTCAGGTACTAGAGGCTGACGTCAGTTTCTAGCCACATGGCCTTTCACAAGATGGCAATTTACCTCTTCAAGGTCAGAGGGAGAATCTCTCCCCAGTCATCTACGATGGAGTCTTTTTTTTTTTTTTTTTTTTAAGATTTTATTTATTTATTTGACAGGCAGAGATCACAAGTAGGCAGAGAGGCAGGCAGAGAGAGTGCAGGGGAAGAAGGCTCCCTGCTGAGCAGAGAGCCTGCTGCGGGGCTTGATCCCAGGACCCTGAGATCATGACCTGAGCCAAAGGCAGAGGTTTAACCCACTGAGCCACCCAGGCACCCAGGCACCCCATATAATGGAGTCTTATGTAAGGTAATCTAATTAGAGGAGTGAGTATCCTATCAGATTCGTAGGTCCTATCTCCACTCAGTGGTCATGGACCCTGGGAGGTGGAAATGTTGGGGCAGCTTACACTTATGCCTGTTATACTGGTTTCTAGACAGGAGCAAGTGTTCTGGATAGGGTAAGGGCAAAGACCTGTAAACAATGGAGTTTTCCCACCCCACCTCCTCTTTTTTTAAAGTTTAGGAAACAATAGTTTTACCTGAAGTGTACCAAATAGATTTCTGCTTATATTTTATTAATCATAACTACCCTTAGCACAGAGAAGCCAGGGAAATCCAGTTTTTGCTACCTATGACTAATCAGGTTTCTGTTAGAAAGGAAGAGGAGATACCGTATAATGTGTAGATAATCAGGGCATGAGTGGAAATGCCAATGTGGATAAAGTAAATCTTACCTAGTTTAGGAAAATGGGACTTGATAATGAAAAACAAAATCACACAGAAGCTCCCACTCAGGATTGATCACTGTTAGCATCGTATTTCCTAATTACGTCATATCATCTACAACTTTAAAATTCATCATGAACATTTTCCATGTCAAACTCTCTGTAGATGTCATTTTTAGTAGCTGAATTATATCGCACCATAAGGATGCGCCAAAGCATCCCCTCTATTTGACCCTCCTCTTCTTATTCTGCATTTTGACTGTTTTCAGTTGTCACTATTATAAATAATGTCATTTTGAATATCTTTATACATCAATTATTTTACGTATTTAAGATTTTTTAAATGGGGTCTTATTCTTAAAAGATTATTAGATCAAAGGGAATAGATGTTTGTACAGTTCTGATTACATTCATTCATATAGATTTTCAAAAATGATGAGCTAATTTATACTTGGCAGGTGTTTATATCTCTCTGAGAACCTTCTAAAATCCACCCTTCATCACATCACTTCTGTCTCTTACTTGTGGGGCTAACAAAAATTTGCTCATAATGCCTTTTACGACTTCATCCAAACTTCTGATAAAAATGCGGTTAGCTCCCAACGGGTTTGAGCTCTATGGCACTATCTACTCATTTTACTTTAGAACCAGTCCACAGCCCCCTGTTCACAGGACGTGATGAGAGGCATTTACTAAACAAAACATTTGAAAGGCTGGGTCCTGATTGCTCAATCTGAAATCATTATTATTAGAAGAGAAGGAAGTGAGTTTGTTATGTTAGCCTGGCCTTCTCTGTGTTACCTGTTAACCTCACGTCGCATTATTTCAGCATTAGGCTTTCCCTTTGTGATCAATTCTTTGGCTCTGGTTAAACCCCAGCGCTGTTTTCTTTTACTCTTCTCTTTTTCTCCAGGCATGTCCTTAGACTTGGTTTGTGCATCCTGACCCTATCTGGATGAGCTCAGGCCCCCTCGAATCTGTTCTGAGTGTACTTCCCTTCGCCTACCTGTTGTACATGTTACTTTTAAACCTAATCTTAACTGAGATGTTCCTGTAGTCAAACTGGTTTCTTTTTGATCTCCTTCCTCTTTTTTCTTCACTGGGTTACTCATGACTGTAGAGTTAGAATTTCTGTATCTGAGCTTTTCATCCTTAATTTTCTCTAGACTCAATCTTATGGATTGCTTTACATCTCAGAGTAAAACCTACACAAGTTTCCATTCACACTCCATAATTTTATTTTCCAGTTCATGAAATATTTATAGATGTACTGTTTCCTTCCTGTTTTCTGGGTTTTGAAAGTAAAATAAAGATATTAGGACCTACACTATTCATGATTCAAGATTAATCACTCCTCTGAATGTGAATGCTAACATGGTATGTACACGTTATAAATAACTTATAAAGTAACCAGAATTATGAAATAGATGGATAAAATTGTCTGTAATCAAACCACCAACTGATTTCACTGTTAACATTTTAATGTCTCTATTAGTCAGAAATAGGGGTCTATTAAAAAGTACTCTGTTCTCTCCATTTTAGGCTGTATTTACTCTTAAGTTGTCAACACACAGAATTGGCTTATATCTTATAGCTGTAGACCTAAAGCTACATGTACACAACACCAGCAAAAGAAGGAAGAGAGAAAAAGTAAAAGGAACCCAGGGTCTATAAGAAAAGCTAAGTTGTCTTCTGAATCATGGAGTGGAAGAAAGCATGTAGTACATCTTAAATGGTTCTCAGGAACACAGTTAAGATTTTGAAAGTTTGCATTTGAAACAGAAATCTGCTTTACCTGGCAAAGTTCTCGTTCTTTTGAATTGGCTTAATTCCATGGAAATCTATAAAAATAACCAGAAAATCAGGACTAAGTTTAAGTCTTAAGTTCCAAGAGCCTCTTTTATTCCTTTTCAAAAAAATTATTAAGTAACTACTGCCTACCTTTCTGAAGAGGTACTTCTTTTCAGATCATGTATGTTTCAACTCTACTTACTTCTTTGTGCATGGCCAATGTAAGAGCTTCAGTCATCCACTTATTCTGCATATGTGAAAGTTATCAGATGCCACTAGAGCTGTATCTGTTTAATAATGTGCAACTCTATGGAAAAAATATTTTTCTTTTTCTTTTAAAATCATACCTTACTTATGTCTGTCTACAATACAAACACACATTAGTGTAGGAGATTATAAATGTCCAAAAAGCTGTAAAGTAAATACAACAGAGAGTTTCCTGATTTTGCCTTGATTCCTCCGTGACCAGTTTTGGGCTTCTGCTCCCAAATGTTCCCTTTCAGGTCCCCCCATGGGTTATCCAAATGGAAGTTACCATTTCCTGCATACTGTCTATCTTCAAGCCATCATAATTGGCTAATCATGTCCACATGACCTGAGTGGGGCTGGTCCTGGGCCATTCTCTTCTGGCCTCAGAATTGTTTTAGTCTCGAAATATTGAGTCTGAACAGGTGGCCAGGCTCATTCGGGTTTTTCCCCAGTACTCCTATAGCTAAGTTTGGGGTTAAGAGGCCTTTTCCTTTTGGGGGGCAAAGCTGTGAGGATGTAAGCCCAGAAACTGCTGGAAGCTCTCTCCCACCTTCTACGCAAAAAGCTGTTGGGCAGATAGAGAAGAATGAAGCCGAGCTGATGGTGTTTGAAAGCCCTGTCTGGATCTTTCAGCAGTTCTGTCGCTCCTGGGAGCTACCCTTTAATGGGTTTCTGATTTTTTACAACCAAAAATGTATGGCTAATCATGTTGGTAGAGTGCACTTGCTCTAGTAAGTGATTGCTAAAGTAAGTGTCTTGTTCTTAAACTCTCAATTTGAGAAATAGTTCCCATTTAAGGAAACATTATTCTTAGAACTTCCACCAGTTTAACTGCATTAGTCAAGGGTTGAAGATAGTCTCGAGTCACCTTCATTCCTGTTTGAAAAGAAGGCAGAATATAAATTCTCTCCTTTCACAGCTGATCAGACTGATGCCAAAGAGAAGACGTGACCTGTTCAGAGTGACCCAGCTAGTTTGTCGTGATGTCAGGGCTAGGACCCAGCTCCCTTAATTATCTGTCTAAAGTTGTCCTGAGTTTAAAGGAAGTTCAGTGTAATAGACAACAACAGAAAAGAGATCACAATATTTTCTTGTGATTTTAATTGGTATTGGTCCATTTCTCTTTCCCTTTCATAGCTCAGTTCATTCATAAATTACTTGATGAGCATCTATGTGCCAACAGGCCCTATATAAGCTGCTGGTTACACTCCAAGTGCAAAAAAGGGCCATTTTCTGCTCTCAAGAAGTTTAATATGTAGTAATGGACTGGAAGTCATTGCAACCATGCATGATTAAAGCGACCACGGAGGTTGCAATGGAAGCACCAAAGAGCCCCACCCAACATCTGCCAGGGAAAGCTCCCAGAGGGGATAATGTCAGGAACTTATCATCACCAACCAGGCCCAATATCTCTTTCTTTATTATTAGCCTTATCTCTCTCAACTCTCTTAGTCACATTTTTAAAAAAACACACAAACTTCATTTGGGGCTAGGCTCAGGAAAACAAGAAAAGGTAAAAACACCTTGCGTCACCTAGGTAAAGGTAGAAAACCACAAGTAGAACAGAGAGTCCGTTACAGAGATGTCTCTATCCACTCCACCCCTTGGCCATCCACAACTGCTTCTAGATATGCTGCCACTACTCCCCATCAGTAATGCCAGATTGTGCGTAGGGCAACACCAGCTTTGTAAGAGCACGAGATGAGAGTTCTGTGATCAGATGCGTTGATGCAGTAATGCATACTTGTTCTCTACTCGGAGATGGAAGAGGAAAGGGGAACTGCTTGCTTCTTTCCAACCCTCCCATCCCCATGTGAATCCGCCTCTCCTGGATTCACATTATGGTTGTGGACCTTTACCCTCTGTTCCCCCGTCTGCTATGTTGCTTTTGTTCCCCTCACGTCCTCCCACTCAAGATGCCAAAACTGTTCTCCATTTAATGCAAGGAGTTGAATCCCACACCACGTTCTGTGAGCTACTAGGACTCTGAGGAAACCAGGGTTCACGAAACATCTTTGAATCATTTTTAACTTAACTTTTCTTAAACTTACTTAACCATAAGATGCCTTTTTTCCCCTGTACCATGTTATGAAACTTCAGAACCCACGTTGACATACCTGACTCTGATAAAGAAGTATGTTATGTCTGTCCTTCCAAACATTCTCATATCTAACTTAATCTTTAAGCAATGTTGTGCTATTCCTCAAGTGTTTGTTTTTTTTTATTTGCAGGGCTTTTATACACTGACACAATTGCTGAGTTCTTTCACATAGCTCACCAGGTTTTATTAACATCCTCAACAACCTTGTGAAAATGACATTATTTTTTACCACAATTATAGGTGTAGAAATGGAGGCTCCAGTCATGCACAATTGCATGCGTGGTGACTTTTGGTGACTTCCCTGAGGTTATGTAGCTAGCAACTAGGTTAGTTTGAGTCCTCTTACTGCATCTTTACTCTTAAGTAAATACACAAAAAATCAAAATTCAAGATACTGAGAAGATTCTGAAACTGGGAATTGTATCCAAATTTCACGTGAATGTTCAAAGCAGAGTAAAATGAAGCTCTTGTGAATCAGTTAGATGTCAGTAGCTAACTGCTTCCAAATGAGATATGTTCACTCTGTAGGCAGAGGGCCTACAGATAGAGAAGGAGTAAGAACAAGCCAAGCAAAGCATATTTAGGGAATGGACTTTGGCACAGTTCAGTTGAAGGCCAGCTAATATAAGGGGCGTCGGTAGGCATGAGCCAGGAGAATTAAGTTGGAGCCCTGTTGGTTGGCCATCAGTTTAGTGCTTTGGACTGATTCTGATTAGGCAATGTGAGCCAGCAAAGTTTTTAGTTGGGAATCAGGGTGAGGTCTGTCATACTCTTGAGTTAGAGTAGTCAGGAGACAGTCTGTAAGGAACATGGAAGACAATTGCCATGGGAAGAAAAATGGAGGCATGAGATCATAGAAGAGACTCTGTAGGGCCTGGCTACGTAAGTCACAGTGACCGTGAGATGGAGCACTTCACTATCATTTCTAAGCAGAGGCAGGAGAGGCCTGGACTAATAACATAATCACATAATGACTGGAGCCATAGTGTGTTAACACGAAGATGGTAGAAGAGACTCTGATGAAAGTACCTTGTCCATGAAAAGGGATCGATGATTATTTGTGGAATAATAAATGATTTCATTTGGTTATATAATGCTTCAGTATTACATGATAGGAACTGTGATGTATTTCCTCCTTCTTTGCTACTATAAGTTTATAGAATGAAGAAAAGGGTAGGGTTATTCCACATCAGAAAAAAGAAAATTATTTAGCACATGCTCAGTGCTACTGCAGGGAGGTTGCCCAGTCTAAGAATGACTTGTTAGCTGAGTGTGGAATTTAGGAGTCAGACATCAGAGATGTGGTAGGGAAGTGTAGACTTGGGTCCTAGGTTTGAGGCCAGAACTCTGATAGTTTGCTAATAGCATGACATTGAAACATAAAAAAAAGGTGCTAAAAGAAGGATTTGTTTAGTATTAACAACAGATCACCTTTTACACATAGTTTTTATCACTATATATTTTCACCCAAGCTAATGCTATTCTAACAATGGTGGTGGAAAGAGCTTCATTTATGCTATCTGGAAAAGCAAAAGGTTTCAAATTCTCTGCTAGATAGTTGAGGGCTAGACAAAAGGGCAGTATATTAAAAAAAGATAAAGGACAGACCTGGAAAGTAATTGTGAAGTTTGAATTGACCATTCATTCAGTTTCACAAAAGTTGTTAAGAAAAGATGATACTAAAATATTAATATATAACATATAGTCATAAATATGTATGATACTACCCCATTTCTACTTTTGCCCCATATATAATTATATCTAATCTTCTTAATTCTGTTGGGTGGGTACTATTATCTTTATATTATAGGTGACACCCAAGAAAAGTGACTATTTTGCCCAAGTTCATCATCTAGTTACTAACTCGTGGAAATCACCTGGAATAGGTTTTGAAACATTGGGATATAAAAACTTATTTTTCAAGGAGCAGAATCAGCATCCAATGTAGGTCTGCTCAACTGCAAAGCCTTTGGAAGTTCAGCCTGATTTTTATAAAATGGTTCAGTCAGTCTTTTTTCCATTTCACCCAAAAAGAATGGTGTCAAATTATCCCTGGAAAACAAGGTAAGAACAGGCAGTTTGACTTGAGAGATAAATTCTGTGGTAAACACATTTTCCTCTTCACTCCCTGCAGAAATCGCCCACACCTAAAATTGTTTTCAGGTTGAAACTGGTTTTGTTACTCTTTGCAGGGCTCTTGTTAATTTGTTTATGCATTCGTGTGTTAGAATTAACACCTTTACCCATTATCTTTACCAATATCTTCCAAAGATATCTACCCAAAGATGTTTACCTGGTATGGTCCAGGTGCCTACTGTCTGCGGGCACTGGGCTCACCACTGGGCTGCAACCAGGAAGCCTACAGAAGCCTCAGCACAGTGGAGGTTACAGACTGACGAGCTATTACATACTGACCCGTGGCAGGTGCTGGAGTAGAGGGGTGCTTGTCCCCAGCCTGGGGGAGTCAGAGGCAACTTCTTGTGAAAGGTGATCACAGAAGAATGACCTGAAGGGAGAAGATGAAAGAAGTAGACATTGTAGGGGGGCTTGTGTGTATCTGAGGATGTATATGTAATGTCTAAGTGCTTCTTCCGTGTGTAGCATTTAACTCTTAAATTCTAACAAGAGCCCTATGATGTGTGGTTATCTTAGCCTCAGTTTACAGATTAAGCAGGGGAGGCTCAGGATTTGGATCTGCCCCTGGCCGCACAGACAGGGACAATATCAGGTTTAAAGCTTGACTCCAAATCTTGCTTTTTCCATTATATCCTGCTGCTTTCTGGGATGACGATGTTCCAGTCTCAAGCCTCAGACTTGGTACATGGAGGTGTCAGAATGAAAGCATCTAATTATCACAAAAGCGAATTATTAAATAGATAATTTCTGCTCACAGCTAGCACTCGATAAATGAGACTTGAACTTCAATTGAGTAAGTCCAGCAAATCCTTTGGACACCCAGCTTATCCTTTATGTGTCCCAGGCTTCTAGTCTGTGGGATAGATTAATAATAAATCCACCTCCCAGCGTGCACTCAGAGTGAAATTAGGTCATTCCTGAAGCTTACATAGCATCGTACCTGACTAAGTGTTCCATCGTCCATGTGCTACATACATAACTTTTAGCATAATATTAATATTTTGTGTCTGGTGGGCCATTTATCCTCTCAACTGATGTACGGGCAAGTATTGTAACTGAAGGTTGCTGTGTCTTTATTAATGGGGTTTATAAAGTCTGGCTAAATGATAGTTTTTAGGCTTATGTTTATTCTTTGTTTTCTTTTCAAGACTGATTATTGGGTACTCTATCACTGTTTCAGTATGGGACTCACAGTGAGGGAAATTAAAAAACAAAACAAAACACTGTATTAAAGCCAAATGTTGATTGAGGCAAAATCTAGGAAGGTTTTGATTCTTTATTTTAATTTAATTTAATTTTATTTTTATTTACTTATTTGACAGACAGAAATCACAAGTAGACAGAGAGGCAGATAGAGAGAGAGAGGGGGAAGCAGGCTCCCTACTGAGCAGAGAGCCCGATGCGGGCCTCGATCCCAGGACCCTGGGATCATGACCTGAGCCGAAGGCAGAGGCTTTAAACCACTGAGCCACCCAGGTGCCCAAGGTTTTGATTCTTATACCCATTTAGCAGTAAGTCATACATTGCATATTGCATTTGCCCATGTGTCCAGGAATGGTAAACTCTACGAAAGATCTTGGGAACTGTGCCTGCCCAGTCCTAGGGTTGGTAGTCCACTATGGGAGAAGAGACCGGGATGGGGAAACTCACATTCCTCCAGAAGCCACGAAGTTAAGGAAATGAGTAAGGTAGGTGGCAAACTGGAGAGTGTGCCCTTGTGTCACTGAAGGACATTTACAGTTAAAAATAAATAAATAAATACCTGTGGGCCAGACGTACCACATGGCAAAGGCTCATTCACAGTTTCTGAAATGCAGGAAGAAAGCAGTGGCTCTTAAGCACGGAGATGTGTGTCATTTCCTCCGCAGATGTTTATGGAGAGGAGTGTGGTGCCCTCGGTTAGGAGCAAGGGCTCTGGGCTCCAGTCAGGCTTTGCCGTTTAATAAGATTGACCTTTCCGAGGTCAGAGGAGAAGGGTCCAAGCATTGGCTGGGGAACCAGGTGCGGAAAGTTTGACTTGCTGGCTATGTGACTCTGGGAAAAATTTTAAACCCTCCGTCTGTCAGTTTCCTCACCTGAGTTTTTCATGAGGGTTAGCTTAGTTCATAGGGTGAATGACATGACGGTCACTAAGTTTTCACAGGTGTCAGCTAACTTTGGTAATTTTGTTTAAGGACCTCTTATGCACCAGACACTGTGCTGGGAGCCGGGAACACAAATGTAATAAGGTAAAATCCATTTTTAAGGACACGGAGGATAGGCTCTGGTAAGTGCCAGATGGGTAGAAAGTGCAAGGAGCCCTGACGATACGTTTCATGGTGCTGAGAGAAGGCTGCTCAGAAGAGTTAAGGCTTCTGGAAACAAGCTTAAGTATGCAAACAGCAAGAGCTAAGAGGCAGTCTGTGTGATGCCAGGCAAGTCACTTTCCTTCTCTGTTGCCTAGATTTCTGGTTGTGTCAAAGAGAGCAGATTGAATTAGCAATATCTGATTTCCTTGGTAAGTGGCAAGCCTGGAGGTATTTCCCGGCTGGGGCAGCGTTCCTGAGCTGCTAGAAGGATGATGGAGAGATTAGGGAAGAGAGCTGTAAGGTACGAGGCCCTGGGGCTACAGAGGAGAGGGGAGAAACGGGGTAAGGAATGAAGTTGGACATCGAGTGCCTGGACAGGGCTGAGGCAAGCCTGGGGGGGGGGGGCGGCGGGGGGGAGCTTGTCAGTGGGACACAGTCTTTGGAATGGCTTTTGTCTGTGAACTTGGCTCTTTTTCACCAGTGTCTACATGCGGACCTGTGACTCTGCCCTGTCGTTGAAGTGAATGTCAGCATGGCTCCATCTGTCTTTCGCAACGCCTGTTAGGTAGACTAAAAGGGACTTTCTGACAACAGGACATCACGAGGACCTGGTTTATCTGAAGTGCACTCTCCAGTGTAAAACCTTGGGCTTTGGATTCAGGCAGACCTTTGCTTGGGCACTAACCAACTGTTGGTCGTAGCTGCTAAGAAGCCAGCAGGGAGAAGGAAAAGACAAGACAGAAGCTCAGAGGGTTGGAGCTGGAAGCCAGGTTCTGCCCCTTCCTGACCCGGACACCTTGCATGTGTCATTTAGCCTCTGTGCTCCTCCCACTCATCCGTATAAGGAGGGCAATGCCTCCTGCCTCAGCTTTTTTGTGAAAATTAAATGAAATGCCAACTTCTGAGAGCAACGTCTGAGAGAGAGGGCTCAGGTTAGAGGAGCCCCAGTAGAAGCTCAGGATTGGGAAGAAGCAGTTACCGGAAGGATGCGGGGAGCGATGTTAGGGGTGGGGGAGGAAAGAAGCGCAAAGCAGACAAAGATGCGGGTGTCTGCTGTGCCCGCCCCATACTAGATGTGAACTAAAGCAAATGAAAGCACACAAACTGTTTAGCACTTATGTGCTCAATAAACAAGCCCCGACTCTTAGAGAAAGGACTTGAAAACCCCCGTTCTGCTTGAGACTTCTTCCAGAGGTGGTGTTATCCCAGGGGCCATCTGCTCTAATTAAGACTTCACAGAGCTGAGGAATTTAGTGCCCTAACCTCAGAGCCTCTGGTACATTTGGTGTTTTGTTTGAGGTTGATGCATTTGGAAAGATTAGAGGAGGATGAATTCTTTGCCAGTTCCCAACTAGGCAGATGTGAAGCGTTTCCGCTAGAATATTTTTGCTCTCTGGCACCGGGGGTCAGAGATTAAATAATTTGCCACCAGACAGATGTTCTGAAGAGCTAATTAAAAAACTGACAAGTACCCAAGACCTCAGATAGTTAGATTAATATGCTATCCTCTACGGGAAGATTACAATCAGTGCAGCTTAAAACCACTTATTAAATAGTACTTCCAGAAAGTTCACTACTGAAATAAAAAGCAGTGTCATTAAAGACATTTTTAATTGTACAAGTGTGTCTCAAATGTGGACGCACATTTTAAAGAAATGGAGAATCTTTTTAAAAATATCCATGCTGGGCCCCATCCCAGACCAATTATTTCAATGCCCAGGAGGAGGGCCCTGGCAATAGATCTTTTTTTTTTTTTTTTTTAAACCCTTCAAATAATTTGAATATGCAGCCAGGATTGCGAACTACTGATTTAGAAATAAAATTATTTTAACATCTGTCTTATTTCTGGAAGACATTGCAGTGTAATGTATGGGAACAGGATAGGAAGTGGAGGTCGACCAATCTTGGCTGGAAAGACAGATTTGACTGAGATCACATAGTGTTCTGGGTAAGTTACCTAACCTTGTTGAAGGTTAAAGTTTCTTTACCTTTAAGATATGGCTTAATAGCCGCTGCCTTTGGCTTAGGTCATGATCCGAGGGTCCTTGGATCGAGCCCCACATCGGGGTCCCTACTTGGCAGGAAGTCTGCTTCTCCCTTTCCCTCTGCCGGCCTCTCTGCCTACTTGTGCTTTCTATCTCTCTATCAAATAAATAAATAAAATCTTAAAAAAAATAAAATATGGCAATTAGTTTTTTAATAGATTTTTTATGAGGATTGGATGTAAGCATTATTTCATAACTAATATTTCATAACACCCACTATATGCCCAGCATGGAGTAGACACTCAACACCAATAATAATAGTTACTACCATTTGTTTTCACTAAAATGCTTTGTTAGGAATTTTAAGCCTTTTTCTGAGGCATGCTTACTGATACGAATGAAAAGGTTCTGAACAGAGACACAAAGACGGGGACACATACACCTAACACAGTCCGCGCAATAGAACATCTTGTCACACTGCAGTCTGTAAATAAGTCAGTCAGATTCAGTCTAAGTGTACATATCCTGAAAGTCATTGAATATATAAATTTCCTCCTGGAGACTTTACTAGCGTCTAGAAAAAATGCAAATAAAACCCCCCAGGTCGTATTTTGCAATTAAGCCCGCAGCGGTGTGTCTTCACTGCACCTAGAAAACGTGGACTTGGCTGTGTCTGCTTGGATGCCAAGTAGCTCAGGCAATTACATTGCAATATAATCGCCCAAAGGGTCTGAGCCTGTAGTTGTGCCAGGCAGGTTTGATTATCCAGGCTAGCCACGGACAGAAGGAGAGGAAGTTTGCTCTGTCTTGCCATTCTTCTAAGCCCTTGACTGTGGACTTCAGTGGTGTGTAGAAAGACAGTAGGACCAGCAGTACAAATCAGCTTTGCTGGAGGCCCTGACCGAGGGCTCTTACTTTTTTTTTTTCTTATGCTGGAAACATGTTCTCCAGACATACTGTTCTTATTTATTTGGGGAATTATTTTGGAGGAGCTGAGATGAGGGTCTGGCTCCAAGCGTGTGCTCTCAACATTTTATACCTTGCTTTTTGTGAGCGTATGGTAAATACTGTGGTAGGTATTCTTATTGACTCTTCTCCCAGGACTCACTTGTGGCCCCATGACTGACTAGTGTGTGTCTTGAGGTCAGCCAATCACCCTGTCACCTCAAGTGCAAAATGAAGAAATAGAATACACACACTCTTGTGTTCTTCTGATGATTCAATGAGAATATTGTGATAACATTTATTGAATCTGTATGCTGTGCCCTTGTCTGAGTATTTGTCTAAGTAGTTCATGTGTTCTAAATATGAATGTGTATTAACTTACAATCACCTGTAAAGTAGATTTCTTAATTTCTTGATGACAGATGAGGACACTGAGGCACGGAGAGTGGTTAAAGTAATTCTTCCAAGGTCAAGTTTGGCTTCCTGCCTGTGCTCAAAACACTACATACCAGGCCTTTTCGTAGAATGCATGTGGATTGATTGCTCCTCTTTCAATTAATTTCTTTCTTTCTCTCAGATTTTATTTATTTGACACAGAGAGAGAGAGAGAGAGAGAGCAGAGAGCATAAGCAGGGGGAGTGGCAGACAGGGACAGAGGGAGAAGCAGACTCCCTGCTGAGCAAGGAGCCTGATGTGGGCCTCGATCCCAGGACCCTGAGACCGTGACCTCAGTCAAAGGCAGACCCTTAACCAACTGAGCCACCAGGTGCCCCATTAATTAATTAACTAATTAATTAATTAAGTTTTTAACTGTAAAATTATTAATTATCTTTGCAGGCAAATAGATGTTTCAAAGCTAACCTAAGATGGGTTCACCAGTGCACACTGTCACTGCAAAACAACACAGCCTGGGAGGCTTACACAACATAAATTAATTTTCTCACTGTTCTGGAGGCTGGAAGTCCGAAATCCGGGAGCCGTCGCAGCCAGGGTTGGGAGGGAATTCTCCACCCCATTTTTTAAAAAAAGATTTTATTTATTTATTTAAGAGAGAGAGAGAGTCCTCTTTCAATTTCTAATCTAAACTAGGTATGCCTTGGCGAAAACACCATGGTTCGTCCCATAGGTATTTTCTAAATACTTACTGATAGATTAATTGATCAAACGGAGTGCTAAGGGCCTCTCCAGTTCTGTGTAGTCACGGATGCGTATCATACTGTGTCTGTTGACACTTCACCTGAAGAAAACCCTCAGTGACTCTACCTGACCCCTTTAGCATTCAAGACTCCACAGTGGTCCAGTGCAGGATGCCTTTTCCCACCTCACCACATACCGCCGCCATTTACATGAACCTTGCTAGTGTTAAAGCTCAGTTAAGGATGGGACTTCTTTTATCACCTTTTTCTTGGTATGTCTACTACTTAGTGGGAATCTGAATAATATCAATTGGACGGGCAAATGAATGTCACTCAGCCGTCTTGAGCTGCCGTTGTTTATGTTTTTCGTATATATGCACCTGAAAGCAGGCACTGACAGTCCGTGGCTCTGTTGGTTTCCTTTGTCAATAGCCCTATCCCCCATGACCTCATGTCCTAGCCCTGACACCAGTTAGCCTCTACTAGGTGTGTTAAACTTCACAAACAACTTTAGCAGCATCGTCTTCTCTTTTACTAAAACATTCCTACGAGGCTGCCACTAATTGGGCTTAGGTTTTTGTTGTCTTCCTCTAATGCTGATGAATTTTCATACATTTGTCCACACTCGCATTTCACTCACCTCATTAGTAGAGTTTGCCAAGGTGCACACTGAGGAAAGAGCACCCTACTTAATTGGCATGCTAATATGAGTGGAGGTTTAAAGGATACTACTGACTAGTTTAACTTAACATTGTATGTGTAGGGGGGCCTTTTAATACTTAAAACGTGTTTTTCCTACCACATGTACATGTTTTTCTTCTAATATATGAAAGAGCAAGAAACTAAGATTTATTTAGCACCTACTGGGCCTAACACCATGGTAATAACTTTTATTTGTTATTGCACTTGATCTTCAAAACAATCTTGGAGAGGAGTATGGCATGGTAAGAGCCATGCTTTGATGTTAGCAAGATGTAGGTGTGAGTTCTGGCCCCAACCCAGGCACTTTGTGATCTTGGGAAGTTCCTTAATGGTGCTGGCAGGCCAGGTCCAGGGACCCAGAGAAGGTCCATCAGGACTAGCCCAGAGTGTCTTTGGCTGTGCATAGGATGGGAATCAAATGTGAGCCAACAGGAGATGAGAGCACTGTTTATTGAAGATACAGAGAGGAACAGATACAGACAGAGTATCCAGGAGACTCAGAAAGGAAAGGAGCATGAGTCTTGTCTTTGTTCAGTCTGGGGTTTTTTTACTGAGGTTAGTGATCTGGTGTACATGCCCTCCGAGGCATCCAGAACTTGGTTAGAACAGAGATAAGGGCCCAGGTGTCATTCCTTGGATCTAGGGTTCCTTCGTGTCAAGATGTCTGGAATACACATGTGGTAGCTTTGACTGGTCATCCTCACCTGGTCCTTCCTTAGGTGGGATCTGTTCTAGAGAAATCATTAAACTCCTTGTCCCTTACAAGGACATACACTCTTTGCATCCTGAGGCATGTGTAAAGTGGGGTGGGGTGCAGGTCTTATCAAGAATAGAAGCAGGAAAAGGAGCAGAAAGCAGATTTTTATGGAATCCTTTGGTTTCCCTGTCTCATTAATCTACCTAAACAGTAAGTTTTCTTATCTGTAAACAGATATATTGATATTCTATGTTTGGTATTTGAGGTGAAATTTTATTGTCTCCTTCCCTAACACAAGCAATAGCCAAATGGGAACCCAAGTGTTGGTTTACTAATGGTTGGGCAAGCACCTTAAAACCACTCAAATGTAGGGCTTCTTCGGTGAGATGAGCTGGCCCATGAGGCCAAGGCCTGGAAGGCTGAGTGAGGCTGCCCATTTGCACTTCCTAGAACTGGAAGCAGTAGAGAACCTGGGCCAGGCTTCTAGTTGGTCACATAAAGCAGACCATAAGTTGGTCAAGAGCAGCTGTTGAGTTGGGTCTCTCCCAAAGAGCCAGGCCTGTCTAGATCAGATTACTGCCTGAGAGCTGATAGTTCAAGTGTGACCCCCCAGGCATGACACCAGGAAGAGGAAGAGTTGCAGGAGGCTTGCCAAGCATGGGCAATGACTTGAAGGCCCAGTAACCCACCCAGGAGGAAATAGGACAGAAGGAGGCTGATCTCTGTGGACTGGCTTCCATGGAATGAGGCACATATTTGAGCCAAGGTAGCAAGGCCATCCCCAGGCCTAACCAAACAATAACAAAAGAATCAGTAAGAAAAAACAAACTCTTACCTTACAGGGCTTTAAATGGGATTAAGTAAGATTATGTGTATAAAGTACCCAGCATGTATACATTATACAAGCTCCAATGAGCACTGTCCCCAGTGAGGAGAGGCAGTTTTTCATTAAGTACATATTGTCATCAAGAGTGTTGCGTAGATGAGGAATGGAGGGCTTAGAGACATGAATTCTGGTCTGGTATAAAAACCACCACCAACCAGGATACAACGAACAAGCCAAAAAAGCAACTAGAATTTCACCTTGTTTTAGATTTAGAAAAAGCATTTTCTCTAAGGCTCTGTAAATGAGAGAAAATAATCAGTCTATTTCCTGGAACTCCAGAAATTACCTTAAGCTTTTGTAGCAGGTGAACTCAGGACTGGACTTGAAGGATGGGGAACATGCTCATGAATGTTTACATCTAGTGCCATTAGCCATAGATACCAATTGAAAACCATCACTACCTCTTACATTTTCCATGTAGTATGGCTTCATGCAGTGATCTCAACATACATACAGAATTCAGAGATAAGTAGTTATACTTCAGATTGGACAAGGTCTTGTAGTGAAATTATTTTATAAAGTCCTTATCTCTTTATATTGACTATGAGAAAACACTCAGAGACGTTCTTTACTGACTTTGACTTTACTGGAGATCAGCAATTTGACTTTACTGGAGATGAAGGTGTTTTTGTTTAGTATGCCAGTAGTGAATATTCTGTATTTAACAGTTTTCTGATTAGCAGGGGGAAAAAAAAATTAATCTAGAGTAACTGAATAAACAATATACTTTATTTTTTAAATAAAGGGGCAGAGGGAGAGAGAATCTCAAGCAGACTCCATGCTGAGCACAGAGCCCAACATGGGGCTTGATCTCACCATCCTGAGATCATGACCTGAGCCAAGACCAAGAGTTGGATTCTTAATTGATAATGCTATCCCAGCCCTTCAATAAACAATGTATTTTAGATTTAAATGTTTGCTCCATATTTTCCCCAAATTGAAGCTTATTTTATTCTTGAACAGCATATTCAAATTCTGATTTCATATTTTCCTTTAAAGAGTTACATCCATCTGGATTGTCTAGGGAATATAACAGTGATGGCCCTAAATTTCAGTGGCCTAAAACAACAGGGTCGTAACTTTCACTCGTGCTACATACATCCTCATGGAATACTTGGCTTCTCTTGATCCTCATTCATAGACCCAGGCCAAGAGAATTTCCATCTTGGTGCTTCTGTGATTGCAGAAGCAGGGAGAAAAGAGCATGGTGAATTAAGCATTGCCTTTTATTACTTCTATATGAAAGTGAGACACGTCATTTTTCCTCCCAGTTCATTGTCCGCTGAAAGTCATATGTCCATGACTCACTCCAAAGATGTGACGAGCAGTGCGCTCCTACCATTTGATCTAAAGGCAGCCAGCCACAAAGTGCCTGTGAAATCACTGCTGACCCCTAAAAGAGGTTTCTTATTATTCTTATTTCCTATCAAGGTCACAAAAGTAGTCTGTGGCAGAGGGCAGTTATGAACCTAAGTCAGCCTGGAGACTTATGTACCTCACGTAAAATTATGCTCCTGTGTAAGATTATGTAAAATTAGAAAATCTCCCTCTAACTTCCCTCTAAATTCAACCTACTAAAAGGAAGTGAGCCCACTAAATACGATTTCTCCTGAAGGACAAAACAATTTCGTTTGTTTTTGTGAAGGACTAAAAAGTAAGGCCTTGGAAGGAATGAGAGTGAGGGGATGAGATAGAGGATACATGGATAGGGTATAAAAGAGGTATTTAAAGGAATTGCCAAGAAAATATTACCCTTTGTCACTTATAGAGCCCTGCTCTGCCATTATTTTAGAATATTGATAAGAAAAGCTGTTTGTTTTTTTCCCATCTGTAGGAGAATATCAACATTGATGAAGCCTCCAGGTGCCTGGTGAAACATATACTTGCAAATGAATGTGACCTAATGGAGTCCATCGAGCCTGACATCGTGAAGCCCCATCTCACATCACCCAAGATTGTCAACTGCTCCAGCTGTGCCAAATCCTAGTAGGCTTCTTTGCTGGCATCTGATGGAAATAATCCCAGTATCTCATGTCTGAATTCTTACCAATTTGAGTAAATGTCAGGATGGGGATACACACGTGGCAAGCCAAAGATCTATGCTGGTACCTTTCCTAAAAGAGAGAAAAATAGCCAGTGTTCTTTTTTATGTTTCTGCCAGCATCAGCACAGTGTTTACAGGCTTGTTAAATATGTAGTCTGTCTTGTATCCAACTGCAATTCTGTAGGGCCAGCATTGGCCCTGTTACTTGTTTCTTGTTTCTTGAAATCAGCCAAGGCCTCAGGTCTTTAAGAGAAAGGGGAGAGGAGCAGACTAGCTGTCAAGTTGAGCACTGGTATTCACTTTGCTCTGGTGCCTTTGTCCAGATTTCAATGCATTCTCTGCTGGGCTGACAGGCCTATTAAGTAGAAACAGTTTTTTTCTCCAGAGATGACCTCCATTTTCAACAGACCGAAGAGTTGTCTCTGATGTAGCCCTTCAGAGTCATGGACATAGGTTTTCTGTGCTTTTGTGGCTTTTATTGTCACTCGCCTTGCCCTAAATGTTGGTTTAACTGAAAACTATATGAACAGACCTGTCTCCATATGTGCCTTTCTGCTAGCTTTCTCTGACTCAAGCTGTGGGACTCTTCTGTTCATGTAATATATATTATATATATTTTCACAAGTGGAAAAGAAAACATTAAAAGATGCTGTTTCCCTATTTCTGAAAAGGCTGTAAGTGTCTTAGTGTTGTGATTTTTTTCTTTGACTCTGTGTCCGTGGCTCTCAAGACCCATTTCTAAAATTTTGCTTCAGAAAGGGGATGAAAAACATACACTTGAAAGAACTTCTCTGGGCACTGTTACACTGAGATGAGTCTGTCTATTGTTCATATCAGCTTCTAGGCCAATCATTGTATCTGTACATTCTTGGTTAAGCAGAGGAATATATTCTCATATTCTCCGATCAAGAAAGGTACCACACTCATTGACATGCAAAGAAACAACTTAAATATGCATGGTACCATTTTGGTTTACACAAGGGCTATGGTGCTGATATGCTGTGGGTAGCTACTACTTTTTTTTTTTTTTAAGATTTTATTTATTTATTTGACAGAGAGATCACAAGTAGGCAGAGAGGCAAGCAGAGAGAGAGGAGGAAGCAGGCTCCCTGCTGAGCAGAGAGCCCGACTCGGGACTCGATCCCAGGACCCTGAGATCATGACCCGAGCTGAAGGCAGAGGCTTTAACCTACTGAGCCACCCAGGCGCCCTAGCTACTACTTTTTAATGGCATTGAATGGCACCTTTGAGGGCCGTGTGGGTGGCTCAGTGGAATTACTGTCTGACTCTTGGTTTCAGCTCATATCAGGATCTCAGAATCATGAGATGGAGCCCCACATTGGGCTCCGCACTGAGCATGGGGTCTGCTTGGGATTCTCTCTTTCCCTCTGCTTCTCCTCATTCATGTTCTCTCTCTCTTTCCAAAAAAAAGGCAGCACTGACATAATACACTCACAGGAACTTTATCTTTTGTAACAGATGTTTTTGAGTGTTCCGTCCAGATATTATCTTGGCATTCACTGTTTCTATAAGCACCAACCACTCAGATTCTTATTATAAGTATTTGTGACTCATTTGCTGAGGGCATTCTCTGGCCTCTGAAGCACTTGACACATGAGGCAGGTAGGTGAGAAATTCTAGGAGTGAATGTCGCAAGGAGCAGCTCTCAACCAGTGATAGTAGGAATTGGGGGTTGGGTAGCTTAGGTTCCTTGTCCCTCACGAACAACATTCTGAGTCATGCTTGATGAAGTCTCACAAAGTCCCCAGTGGGGTTACACTCCTGGTTCTCACAGGGGAAACCTTCTATCTGACTCATCTTGCATGGGCTTCCTTTTCTTTTTTTCCTCACTTCCTCTACTGGTCCTAACTGGGTTCACTTCCCAAATAAGCTACTCTCATTCAAGTCCTTGTATCAGGGTCTTAGGGGAGCCCAAACCTAGCCTAAGTTAGCTGAGACAAAGATGGCCTAAGAAGCAGATTCTCAGCACCAGCTTCTTGAACTGAATCATTCAGTACCTGAGTGGCAACAAGGACTCCATTGCTAGTAAACAATGAGGTGGAGCTAATCCCTAGTAAACAGTAACACCATAACTAGTAAGACTCATCAGGTGGATTGGGATAGAATATTGGAAGGAAAGAAAGTTTATTGCTCTTGTGTTTGAAAGACAAGAGATTGTAGAGTCGGTTAACTTCTAGAAACTCTGTAGGAGGAAACCTTATAGTCTTGAGTCAACCAACAGTCATCTCAGAATTTGGTGTAAAAGCTTTAAGACCTCCAAACAATAATCAAAATGATCTTCATTTCCTTCAGCTACAGGATAGAGAGGATATACTGAAAATCAGGCCCAAGATTTGATTCTAGGAGAAGCAGACTTTTAAAGAAGACTGACTTCACAGAGCTTGCAAGTCCCCTCCACTAAAATCAGAATTCTTGTAGGACAGGAAATAGACACTGAAATATAAAAGGAGATATTTGGGTAGATAGTCTTAGGAGTCTTGACCCGGAAGAGTCTTCTGAAACTGTGGCCCAGAAAAAAAGGTCCTTACGCTTCCCTAGGGGAGAACAACTACTTGCCACATCAACACTCCAATCTGAGGAGGATGTTTTATAAGGTGATGCTTTCCTTCTCAAGTTCTGCTCCCATCTGCCCTCATTGCTTCTAGACAAATAACTAAGATCAAGTCTCAGTTCGAGCAGAGTAGAAAAGTAGCAAAATTCTGTAATGCGGGATGAGATGGATTATTAATCAAATGAACCACAGAGCCTGGCTAATAAGTAAGTACTTGTCCCTCAAGAACAACATTCTGAGTCATGCTTGATGAAGTCTCACAAAGTCCCCAGTGGGGTTACACCCCTGGTTCTCACAGGGGAAACCTTCTATCTGACTCATCTGAGTAAGTACTGGTAGGAATCTGAAGAATGTTCCCGATTTGGTCTTGAGATGCAATCAGGGAGGACAGAATGTAGCACCAGATGATGGATAATCTATTTCTAGGAGAGCACTCTTTAATGAGTTAATTTTTAACACTCTGGCAAGTGAACTTGGAGCCGATCCCAATGTGCTACTAGAAATAGCTCTTTGAAGCTTGGAAACAATGTTGGACTAAAATGAATGATGTGGAGATGCCAGAACTACCCTGGCAAAGTATTAGAGGAGAATTCCAAGGTCTCAGAGAGGCGGGCATATGATAATGTATTTATTTTGTGATGTCAGAGAAACTATCTGTTCATTACGTTCCTCCGGAAAGCCCAAAGACACCCCCTTCATGAAGACAGTAAGAAGTGTCCCCACCAGAGGGATACCAGCATTGATGAGAAGGTCAGCGGTGGCTCTTCTCTGTAGCAGGTTTGAGACTGTAAGTATGTTCCTGTGTTTCACTGGGAATGACAGCGACATGGCTAAGACTCACCATGTGGTACTCCTCTGACCCGATGCTGGTATATTCAGAGAGGGGTCCCGGAGAGCATCCAAGGTCGAAGTGGGAGTGAAGCTTCCTACTCTCACTTTCAATAACCAACGTTAAGAAGGTGAGCTTCCTCTCATTACAAGCCCACGTTCTGCAGAGGTCTTGATAATCCCACCAAGGGACACGGGTCAAGGTTCGGCTGAATCTACAGCTTCAGCTGTTGCCTGATTACTTTTGGCTCCTCGAGCCCACAGGCCTGTTGTTGCAGAAGGTGGTTAGGTTGCTACACAGGCAGGGGTAATTTGTCCTGATTACCAAGAGGATAGAATTGCTGCCAAATAACAGAATGGGGAGGGGTGTGTCTGGAAATCAGGGGACTCCTGGTGGTGCCTCTTGATGCTTCCCTGCTTAGTGAGAACTGACAGGGCAAGTGACCTGATAACATCTTGATGAGGACATGTAACCAGGGCCTCACACTCTCAGGAATAAAACTATCAGTTCTTGCACCACGCAGGGACCCTAGCCTAGGAGCAGATAGGTCAGGGGAATGGAAGTGGTAAAGGAGGAAAAGGCTGGGTACTGAATATTGTCTCAGGATTAACTACAGCAGTGGAGATTATAGCTTGTCCTACCAAGCCTTTATTATAAGTTCTCTATTTCTTTCTTTCTTTCTTTTTTTTTTAAGATTTTTTTCTTTATTTATCTGACAGAGATCACAAGTAGGCAGAGAGGCAGGCAGAGAGAGAGGAGGAAGCAGGCTCCCTGCAGAGCAGAGAGCCTGATGTGGGGCTCGATCCCAGGACCCTGGGATCATGAACTGAGCCGAAGGCAGAGGCGTAACCCACTGAGCCACCCAGGTGCCCCATAAGTTCTCTATTTCTGTCTCTCTCTCGGAACTATGACAAATAATTTCCCTAAAAAAAAAAAAAAAAAAAAAAATCAGTGAAAGGGGAGACTGAACTTAACATGCAGTGTAAGTGAATCTGAGATATGCAAGACATAGCAAGGAAATGCCCACATCTCCTCAGCACTCGGCTTCTGATGGTAATCCCCTACAGCTCTGCCTGAGCATTCTCCAGAAGCATGGGCTGTATTTGCCATGCATGCTGGACAGACCCAGTGCCACAGAGTTAGCCTTGCCAGGAGCAGTCTCATCTGAGGCTGACAGAGAGGTAAGTAGTCCTCCCCTCCTCCGGTGGGATAAATCTGAAGCTTACTCTAGGAACTCTCAGAGCCCCTGCAACCCTGCCCCGGGACCGGGACCGAGGCAAAGTTTCACACAGTGCTGCTGACCTGCTCGTTATCACAACCTTCCTGCTTTCCTTTTCTGCCCTGCTTCTCTACTCCTCTGCCAGTACTTCTAAGGATCATCTCCCAATGAAGAGATTCTCATTTTTAAAAAGATTGTATTTATTTACTTATTTGAGAGAGAGAGAGTGCGAGCAAGCAGAGGGAGGGAGAAGGACAAGCAGACGCCATGCTGAGCACGGAGCCCAACACCGAGTTCCATCTCACCTCCCTAAGATCACGACCCCAGCTGAAATCAAGAGTTGGTCTCTTAACTGAGTGACCAAGGCACCCCAGGGAATTTGCATTTTTGATTGAGCTTCAACTGCTAATAGTTCTTAAAACATCAGGTCATTCAGGCATTAATTTTCATTACCATGGAGTCTCTAATTCACTGCTTTTCTTTCTTAAACCTCCACTGAAATGTGTTGTCTAAAATATGCATGGTAAGATTAGAACTGCCCTAATCTACCACAGAAAATTGTTATTTACACAGTCTTCAGAATGAGTATCTATTGATTTATTGACTCCCTTACTCCCTCAACAAATATTTATTGAACAATGACTATACTCCCAGCATTCAGCTAGACACTTCTCTGGATATACAAATAACCAAGTTGTGGTCTCAGATCTTTTCTTTTTATTTTTTCAGCAAGAGGATCCTATAACCTCTAAAATAGCGAAGGCTTCACAATTTTGCATGTCATGCCTCCACAGGTGCCATGCTAATCTTCTGTGTATCATTTAAATTTCAGTATATGTGCCGCTGAGGTGAGCACCATGGTCTCAGATCTTCAGGTAGGAATTCAAATATGTAAACAGTTTACCATGTATCAAGAGAGAAGTCAAATGTCCAAACCAAGATATCTCTTTCAAAAAATCGGCTGGTTTTTTTTTTTTTTTAATATTTTATTTATTTATTTGAGAGAGAGACAGTGAGAGAGCATGAGTGAGGAGAAGGTCAGAAGGAGAAGCAGACTCCCCATGGAGCTGGGAGCCCGATGCGGGACTCGATCCCGGGACTCCAAGACCATGACCCGAGCCGAAGGCAGCCGTCCAACGAACTGAGCCACCCAGGTGTCCCAATCGGCTGTTTTTAAATGTAGAGACTGCAGCTCCAATTGTGTTTGAGGAAACAGACTATATGCATCTACTCTTCTCTTCCTGAAACACCAGTTCTAGCCACACTAGACTATTTTGTTCAGCTAACACTTCCTTCTGTTGACAATATTCTTTGCCTATTCCAGCCTGGAAATCCTACCCTTTCTTCATGGATTGGCCCAATGGCACAGCCCTGCAGCCTTGTAGGTCTCTCTAACTCAAATCTCTTTCCACATTTGCTTAGCTCTTGTCACATGCTGTATGATAGTGATACAGTCACTGTTATTTATAGAATACACACCATGGGTAGTCACTGATATGTAAGCTTTCCTTTATTATGTCATTTAATCCCCACAACACTACAAAGAATTATGCATTGCCTCATTTTACAAATGTAGAAATTGAAGGACAGAGATACTGAGCAACTTGCCAAAACTCACACAGCTGCAGACTGGCAAGGCAAAGATTCCACCCCTGAGAGCCTAATCACAATGTCCCTGCTCTGAACTGTGACACAAAACCCTCTCCTCTTAGATTTCTGGAGGGGGCACTGTTGGAGCACAGAGCACAATAGTCAGCTCTGGAAATGCCAATAGACCTTACCATACACTGCACACTGCCAATCACTTCTCTTACCTACTGGGAGAGGTGGTGTCCTCTTGTGGTGATACATGAAGAACACTTTAGCATAGCTCTGAAACCATAGCAAGTAATTGATACGTGTAATATTGTTCTTTCTGCTTAGTTATTTATTAAATCCAAGTAGTGGAAATAAAACGGTCAGATAAAAATGGCAGATATTTTTGGAGGTACCAAAATTAGAACAACAAATCTATAAAGATAGAAAGGAGATTCATGGTTGCTCAGGCTTGGAGGGGATTAGGTGTGACTGCTAAAGGGTATAGGTTTTCTCTTTGGGGTGATGGAAGTGATTGAAAATTGATTATGGTGATGCTCGCACGACATTGTGAATTTATGAAAATCCATTGAATGTTATTCTTTAAATGGGTGAAATGTATGATATGCAAATAAATAATAAAGTTGTGATAAAAAACTAGGGCCATAGGAGAAATCGGTATGGGGTTATCATTTCCCCCAGTGCATTATCTTGCCCCCATATGGAGACTGATTCTGCTGTTAGTCCCCGGGAAGGAATCTCACAAGGTGTCCTTTACCACTGCTGGCATCTGTCCTGTTAGTCATCACTTCTGAATTCATGACTTGCTTTTAGATGTTGGAAGGAGTATTATACCTGGATTTGGATTCAGCTGCATCTGAGCTATTTGGGTCTGATAATATCCTTTGTTTTCTGGGCACTCCAGGCACAGAGAATTCTCCAACATTAGAAAGGAGCATAAGGAATCCCAGCAGAAATGTCAGAGGTGCTGATGGACTAAGCTGGGGGGGGGGGGGCAAAGTATGTCTGAGAAGTTTATACACACCATCCCACTTGATGAGTCTGAAAATTTCATTTCAACAAACCAACTTATTTTGTTCAATTGTATTGATTTTCAGAATATTAATCCCCAGGCGCAGGCCCTAGAATATTCTTAAGTGCAATGTACTCCTTGAAACTGTAATTAATGGTAGGCACAAGACTCTGGAATTCCAACTGCCAATTGGCCCAGATGATGCTTTTTATTAAAACAAAATGTTCTTACAAAAGGGCTTAAAGAAAGCTTATGAAAGTGTTTTTTTTTTAATGTGAAATATCAAAGCATTCTATTGCTTGTAATACAATACACTGTCTTCTGTTTTCTTCTTGGACTGCACTGTTAAGAAGTTACTTTATGCCAAGTGTATAACATCAGTCAATTTGCATTCCCTGAACTCCTTAAATCAAACAGCTATCAAGTGACTGCTCTGAACAAGTTGCTGCATTTGGTACGTTTAAGTGGATCCCATGTGAAGGTCTCTACTAAAATCCATAGTGCTTACTATATGTTAGTATCTTTCCTTTCTCTATGATGGTTGTTGTCATGGAAACATGAGAACTAAAAGTCATGGGTCCCTGCTTTTTAAGTTTTGCTATTTCCTCAGGGAGATGGGTAAGAGTTAACAAGACAGGCAAAAGATACAGTTACGGATCGAAAAAAAAGAAAGAAAGAAAGAAAAGAAAAAAGGTCATTTTCTGTCTCTACTACATGATATTCTTCATTTTTATCTTATTATTATAATAAATGTTAATATTTATTGCTCAAATCTTATATCTTTCCCAAACAAAATGCCATTTCATCATCATGATCTCCCTATGGGGTGGCAGGTGATTTCACGATTTATGGGTCAGAAAACAGGATGATAGAGAACAATGGTCACATATATTATATGATTCTAGATGGAACTTTTAGTCAGTGTATCTGCCCTTTTGGCCACAGTAGGCTAATCAGAGTACCTCATTCTTCCTGGCTAAAGTAACAGATCTATGGTTGCGCTGGTGATTCCACTAAACCAGTCGAAGCTCTCTTGTGCCTTCCCCTCCAGAGCTTTAAGATAGGGGGCCATGGGAAATAGTCACAATTTGCTCACACCACAGAATGTGACAGTTTGGTAAGCACATGCCAATATGGATGAAAAGTTAAGAAGGAGAGAAAGGAGAGCAGGAGCAAATGAAAACCTGATCAGAATCCCTTAGCCCAGCTGTGTCTGAAACCTGACTTAACCTTTAAGGTGTGTGATGCAATAAATTCCTCTTTGGTTTCTTTTTTTCCTCTGTTCAGGGCAGACTGAGTTGATTTTCTGCCACTTGTAACTCAGACACCCCAACTAATATGCCCACATGGTCATGAAAAGTGGAGCTAGTGATGTTGAGCATCTTTTATGTGTCTGTTGGCCATCTGTTTGCCTTTTTAGAAAAATGTCCCTTCAGGTTCTTTGCCATTTTAAAATTTGGATTATTTGTGTGGTTTTGTGTGTTCAGTTATATAAGTTCTTTATATGCTTTGGATATTAACCCTTTATTGGATATATCATTTGCAAGTATATTTTCCCATTCAGTAGGCTGCCTTTTTGTTTTGTTGATGGCTACCTTCATTGTGCAAAAGCTTTTTGTTTTGATATAGTCCCAATAGTTTAATTTTTCTCTTATTTCCCAGAGGAAACAAATTTAGAAAAATGTTTCTAGGGCTGAAGACAAAGAAATTACTACCTATATTTCCTTCTAGGAATTGTATGGTTTCAGGTCTCGCATTTAGGTCTTTAATCTATTTTGAGTTTATTTTTGTGTATTGTGTAAGAAAGTGGTCCAGTTTCTTTCCTTTGTCCAGTTTTCCCAATATCATTTGTTGAAGAGACTTTTTTCTATTGTATATTTTTTCTTCCTTTGTTGTAGATTCATTGACCATGTATTTATGGATTTATTTATGGACTCTTTATTCTGTTCCATTGATCTTTGTGTCTATTTTTGTAGCAATATTATATTGTTTTGATTACTATAGCTTTGTAGTATATCTTGAAAGCTGGGATTGTGGTACCTCCAGCTTTGTTTTTCTTTCTTAAGATGGGTGACTCAGTGGGTTGGGCTGCTGCCTTGGGCTCGGGTTGTGGTCTCAGGCCCTGGGATCAGGTCCTGCATTGGGCTCTCTGCTCAGCAGGGAGCCTGCTTCCCTCTCTCTCTCTCTGCCTGCTACTCTGCCTACTTGTGATCACTCTCTGTCAGGTAAATAAATAAAATCTTAAAAAAAAAAGATTGGTTTGGCTATTCATCACTAATTATCAGGGAAATGTGAATTAAAACCACAACAAGATGTCAGTTTACACCTCTCAGAGTGGATAAATTCAAAAACACAAGAAACAAGTGTTGCCAAGGTCGTACAGAACAAGGTATTCTTGAGCACTATTAATAGGAATGCAAACTAGTACAGCACTGTGGAGAACAATATTGAGTTTCCTCAAAAAATTAAAAAATGAATTAAAATTAAAATTAAAAATAAAAACACTAATATAAAAAGATACATGCACCTCTATGTTTATTGCAGCATTACTTATAATAGATGAATTGTGGAAGCAACTCAACTATCCATCAATAGATGTATGGGTGAAGAAGATGCAATATATGTACATATATATATATATGTATGTATACACACACACACACAAACACAATGGAATATATTCAGCCACAAAAAGAATGAAATCTTGCCATTTGCAATGACAGGGATAGAATTAGAGAGTATAATTCTAAGTGAAATAGGTCAGTCAGAGAAAGATACCATATGATCTCACTGGTATGTGGATTTAATGAACAAAATAAATGAACAAGGAGAGGAAAAAAGGAGACAACAAATAAATAAACCAGACTCTTAAACCCGGAGAACAAAGTAGTGGTTACCAGAGTGGAGGTGGGTGGGGGATGGGTAAAATAGAGGACATTAAGAGTTCACTTATCATGATGAGTACTGAGAAATGTACAGAATTGTTAAATCATACTGTGTACCTAAAACTAATATAACACTGTAAGTTAATTATATTTGAATAAGAAAAGGGGAGTTAAGACTTGTACCCAATGTGTCTGTGGACCAGTCCATGTTCTTGACCATAATGCTTATTTACAACAACAGCTAGCACTTAAATGGAAGACTTTCATAGGCATTGGAAGCTTTACTTCAAATATTCTTCTAGTAGGGAAATATGTAAAGACAGGTGCTTTATGCTAAAAATAACTAAACAGTCAGTATCCCCAAAATAAATAGATAAATAGTGACAAGTGGTTACAGAATAAAAATAAAGCACATAAATACTTTTGGGAACTAGATGACATTGTGAAATTACTGTAGAGGAAGTTCTAATAGATGCATCATACCACATGTTGTATTTAAATTAACATTTAAAAATTAATTTAAAAAATGCTTTAACCAGATGGTGTTTGCCTGTGAAAATCAGGACGTAGTTATTCTTAAAAGTCCATGAAGTATGATTTGGGAATCTCTTTTTCAGAGAGAGAGAGAATATTGAGTGGGATCAAAGAAGGATGGGAAATAAAAAACTTGTGAAAACGTTAATGTGGGGTCATAGAATCTCCCAAAAGTAGCTCTTATAAGAAAGAATTTGACAAACTCCTTAAATACTGATTAATTTTTTTTAAATATTTTATTTATTTATTTGACAGAGATCACAAGTAGGCAGAGAGGCAGGCAGCGGGGATGGGAAGCGGGGGTGGGGGTCTATCCCAGGACCCTGGGATCATGACCTGAGCCGAGGCTTTAACCCACTGAGCCACCCAGGCGCCTCAATACTGATTAATTTTAAGGGAAGTGATATTCAACTATAATTTTTGGCAAAAGAAATGAAGTGAGAGAACAAAACTTAAGCTACATTTAGAAATGCTTTATTTAGACATAAGTACACAAAGATCTACAGTGAGACTGTGGGGGACACAGTCACTTGAAAATAATAAGAGAAGGAAATAATGCTCAATCACAGGTACTGAAAAATCCTCATAGTGAATTATTATTTGAAATACCATTTATCTGGTACCTACTTTGTGCCAAGGATGTGCATACACTACTTAATCTCCATAGCAACAGAGATATTTAGAGACTCCAAATCAGAGAGATATTTAGAGACTCTCCAAAGATCACACAGCTAGCAAGTGACAAAGCCAGTCCTCAAACTCAAGACTAGCTTACTCAAAAGACTTTATTTTCAATATGCCTCCTTGGGACCATATTTTATGTGACAACGTTTAGCTGGCACCAATTCTTAAGAAGTAAATTTCATGTATGTAATCAGTTAAGTTTCAGTAGGGAAACAGACATTATACAGTGAGTAGGGAACATTTAACATAAGGAATTGTTAACTAGTAAAAGCAAATTAATTATGAAGAGAGTTAGAAGGAACTCTACAGGAATAGCAGGTGTAGGGAAAAACCACCACTTCTGTGGATGAAGGAGAGCATCCAAAGAAGGAAAATGCTTGGCAGAGCCTGCCCACTTCCCACCTCTTGCCCGAGGCTGACATTCAGATTTCATTATTGAAGGTATTGCTGAGGCCCATTGGATGGTGGAAGAGTTCACTTGGGTGCCTCCTACCTTGGCTGATGAGCAGAGAACCACTTTCTGGGAAGTTGCTTGATGGTGTGCTGCTGAAACTCATTGGATGGTGTGCACTGGTAGATCTTTGTCATTGTCAGGGCCTCTGGCAAGAAACCTGTCTGCTGGTAGGAGGGTGACCTCTGGCAGCATCGGTTCTAGGAAAACAGTCCCCTCCTTCCTACAGTATTCCTCTAGCACCCTGCACTGGCAAAGCCATTACACTCTGCCTGCTGGCAAAGGAGAAATGTTTGTAGTGTCCAGCTGTAGAATCAAAATGCCAGGAAAAGAGCATGGATTTGGAACACAGCGGCAATAAGCTGATAACTAGCCAAGTGTGTTAATTAGGAGACGTCATGATAACTGTGGAAACAAATAACTACAAACCATTAATGACAACTTAATGAAGGATCACTTCTATTTAAATGAAGTTGTGATCTGCTCCCTGGGTAACTCTACAATCCTCCCCTCTACAAGCAGAAATTCAACTATTTTGGCTTCTTCCCTTATGTCACTCCACCACTTTGGAGTCCCCTGTATCTGGATGTGCAGTAGGGGAGGGAGAGAACATAAAAGACTGAAAGCATTCTCTAAAGCCCACTCTATAACATTTGTCCACAATGAACTGACCAGAGCTTAGAACCTTCCACCGAGTTGTAAGAGTGCCTGGGAAATGTACTGTCAGAAAATGAAATGGATGGTGAATGGGTAGACTTGTCTCTGCCACACTAGATTTCAAACGCTTGGCCTGGCTCTTGTTACTGTTGAAGTGAGTTGTTGCACCTCTGAGTCTTAAATAACCCATCTTTAATAGAAAATTATAAATCTACCTTGAAGTAATGCTGTGGAATTAAAGCACAAACACAGGACCAATACATAGACATTGAGTAAATATGAGATTCCTTAAATCAAAAATTTTCAAGAGTGAAAGAGGGAATGGGCTATATATTAAAATCTCAAAGCAGTGGTGACAAGAGGGAAAATATTCAATCTTACAGTTTTATATTTAGAAAATGAAAATACCTCGGGGCGCCTGGGTGGCTCAGTGGGTTAAAGCCTCTGCCTTCGGCTCAGGTCATGATCTCAGGGTCCTGGGATCGAGTCCCGCATCGGGCTCTCTGCTCAGCAGAGAGCCTGCTTCCTTCTCTCTCTCTCTGCCTGCCTCTCAGTGTACTTGTAATTTCTCTCTGTCAAATAAATAAATAAAATCTTAAAAAAAAAAAAAAAGAAAATGAAAATACCTAATATTTTTGTGATACAAATCTCGGATGATTTAAAAATGTTCTGTGGATGGGATATGTAGAAGTTAATTTCATGGGCTGGATTTGCAACAGAGGGCCATGGCTGATGGGAGTAACATATAGAAGGCGGAAAGGTGCTAGGTGAAATGTCATGTCAGAACCAGTGTGTGTCTGAAAGTAAAAGAGGATGGGAAGAGAAGAGAGTGATGATTTGGCACTTACTAAAGGGGCTTGGTTGGGGCACCTGGGTAGCTCAGATGGTTAAGCCTCTGACTCTTGACCTCAGCACTGGTCTTGATCTCCGGGTCAAGAGTTCAAGCCCCACGTTGGGCTCCATGCTGGGCATGTAGCCTACTTAAGGGAAAGAGGGGAGGGAAGCATGGGTTAAGGGAAGTTGAGAACCACTACCAAATAAATGCTTGTTAAGCATCTACAGTAGTCCCTGCCTCATCCGCAGTTTCAGTTACTCCCAAGGCACCCTGGTCTGGAAATAGATGACCTTCCTTCAGGAGCCTAACCCTGGTCCTTCATATATGCCTGTGTCACGCGGTTCACTTCATGTCATTTCAAGGGCTTGATATCATCTCCCGTCCTCGCAGGGAGGGTGAGTCAGTAAAATAAGAAACTTTGAGAGAGTGAAACTGCATCCACATAACTTTATTACAGTATGCTCTTATAATGGTTTTATTTTATTATTAGTTACTGTTGCTCATCTCTTACTGTGCCCAATTTGTAAGTTAAACTTTGTCATAGAGAAGTATGTATAGAAAAAAACAGTAGATGTGGGTTTCTCATTTGAGGCATCCACTGTGGGTTTTGAAACCTGTTCTGCCAGATAAGGGAGAACTACTTTAATCTATTTGAAGCATTTAGAAGAGTCCCTAGAATCTTGAATTTGAGTAAATGCTGTTATTATTCTGATCAGATATTCTGATATCTGAACTATAACTCAGATTATCACAAGGCAAAACAAGTATCGCATAGACCTACGTACCATGGGTTTTACTGTAGCAACCATACATTTAGATTTAGAGAGATTAGATCCAACACTCTTGTCCTAAGAGAATGTCAATCACTACAAGTGTTGTGGCATTTTTTAACATACGCTCTCATTCGTTGAGCTCACTCTGTGTATGTGTAGGTATGCACATGTGAAACTTCTCCTGTTTTAATTCGACTACACTCATACTCTAGATTAGTTTACTCTCCTCAGGAGATTCTAATTGATAGCAATGGAATGTCAATATAATTTAAGCAGAATTCACACATGTGCCCATTTTAAGTTCTCTTTCTCCCTCCCTCCTTTTGATTTCAGAATGCCACACAGAGACTGAGAGACTCAAGAAGAGGTAATGGATTTTGTAAAAATTGAAAAACATAAGAATAGGACGAGGAAAGGGATTTCCTTGAGCTCTAGAGCATAAACATCACTGAATATTTAATAACAAACCAGGCTTGATTTTAATCCCAGGGTCTATATTTCATAATTTCATTGCATTAAAAATATATTACATATAATCACTTTGCATAAGAGTAAATTGCATAGACAAATTTCTTATTCTGTGGAGATTGTGTTTGATATTTTTATATCAGTTATAATTCTATTTGTGTTTTACTAATTACTAAAACAAATAGAAATTGTTGAAGAGTTTTATTTGAAATAAAACAAACACATAGAAAAACATTTCCAAAAAGACAGCCTCTTCAATAAATGGTGTTGGGAAAATTGGACAACTACACGTAGAAGAATGAAGCTGGACCATTTCCTTACACCACACATGAAAATAGACTCCAAATGGATGAAGGACCTCCATGTGAGAAAGGAATCCATAAAATCCTTGAGGAGAACACAGGCAGCAACCTCTTCAACCTCAACCACAGCAACTTCTTCCTAAGACCATAGCCAAAGGCAAGGGAAGAAAGGGCAAAAATGAATGCTTGGGACTTCATCAAGATCAAAGGCTTTTGCACAGCAAAGAAAACAGTCAACAAAACAAAAGACAACTGACATAATGGGAGAAGATATTTGCAAATGATATATCAGATAAAGGGCTAGTGTCCAAAATCTATAAAGAGCTTATCAAACTCAACACCCAAAGAACAAATAATCCAATCAAGAAATGGGCAGAGGACATAAACAGACGTTTCTGTAAAGAAGACATCCAGATGGCCAACAGACACATGAAAAAATGCTCCACATCACTCGGCATCAGGGAAATACAAATCAAAACCACAATGAGATACCACATCACACCAGTCAGAATGACTAAAATTAACAAGTCAGGAAATGACAGGTGCTGGTGAGGATGCAGAGAAAGGGGATCCCTCCTACACTGTTGGTGGGAATTCAGGCTGGTGCAACCACTCTGAAAAACAGCATGGATGTTCCTCAAAAAATTGAAAATAAAGCTATCCTATGACCCAGCAATAGCACTACTGGGTATTTACCCTAAAGATACAAACATAGTGATCCGAAGGGGCACATGTACCAGAAAGTTTATAGCAGCAATGTCCACAATAGCCAAACTATGGAAAGAACCTTGATGTCCATCAACAGATGAATGGATAAAGAAGAGGTGGTGTATATATATACAATGGAATACTATGCAGCCATCAAGAGAAATGAAATCTTGCTATTTGCAATGAGGTGGATGGAACTAGAGGGTATTATGCTTAGTGAAATAAGTCAATCAGCGAAAGACAATTATCATATGATCTCCCTGATATGAGGAAGTAGAGATGCAACATGGGGGGCTTGAGGGATAGGAAAAGAATAAATGAAACAAGATGGGATTGGGAGAGAGACAAACCATAAGTGACTCTTAATCTTACAAAACAAACTGAAGGTTGCTGGGGGGAGGGGGGTCGGGAGAGGGGGGTTATGGACATTGGGGATGGTATGTGCTATGGTGAGTGCTGTCAAGTATGTAAACCTGGCAATTCACAGACCTGTACCCATGGGGATAAAAATACATTATATGTTTATTAAAAAATTTAAAAATTAAAAAAAAAGCAGGAAAAAAAAGCATTTCCATTTTCATTGGTCCATCATATGCTTAATTCAGAATAAAAAGGATTTAGGATAGAATTAGCTTACCTAAAAATAATTTTTTAAAAGTTTTTATTTAAATTCCAGTTAGTTAATATAGTGTTATATTAGTTTCAGGTGTACAATATAGTGATTCAACACTTTCATACATCAGCCAGTGTTTATCACAAGTGTACTCCTTAATCTGCATCACTTATTTCACCCATCCCCTCACCCAACTTCCCTCTGGAAACCGACAATTTGTTTTCTATAGTTAAGAGTCTGTTTCTTGGCTTGTCTCTCTCTTTTTCCTTTGTTCCTTTGTTTTGTTTCTTAAATTCCACATACAAGTGAAATCATATGGTAGTTGTCTTTCTCTGCCTGACTTATTTTGCTTAGCATAATCTAGCTCCATCCCTGTTGTTGCAAATGGCAAGATTCCATTCTTTTTATGGCTGCTAATATTCTATTGTATACATACACCACGCCTTCTTTATTTATTCATCAATCAGTGGACACTTGGGCTTTTTCCATAAATGGTGATTGTAGGTATTGCTGTTATAAACGTTGGGGTGTGTGTATTCCTTTGAATTAGTATTGTTGTATTCTTTGGCGAAATCCCTAGTAGTGAGCTTGCTGGTAGTTTAAGTAGATTACCTAAGTCATTAGGTAGTCTTATTTTTAACTTTTTGAGGAACATCCGTACTAATTTTCCAAAGCATTTTGCTTTCCCACCAAGAGTTCACCACATCTCCACCAACACCTGTTGTTTCTTGTGTTGTTGATTTTAATCATAAAAGAATTTTCTTAAAAAATTTTTAGTATTATGCCTATTAAGAAGACACAAAATGAAGATAGACTATTTTAAAGAACTTTTAGTTCTTATATTTATGTCTATGATCCATTTTCACTTAACTTTTGAGTATTCTATAAGGATGAGGTCTAACTTCATTCTTTTGCATGTGGCTCTCCAGTGTCCAAGCAATAGTTGTTGAAAAGAATATGCCAGCACCTGATTTTGCCTGAGAGACTAAGCCTCAACTGAGGCCTGACTCCCAGGGCTGGGAACCATTGTGTAGACAGCCTCCATATTCTCAGAGGCCACTTCCCTCCCATGGCCCAAGGGGATTCTGCTGCTCCAGGGAAGTACTGGAAGAATTGAAAAAAAGGGAGGGGGTAAAATAGAAAAGGGACCACATTTAAGGTAACCCTCTCCATCTCTCCTCCTTTTGGGTTGGTGCAGAGGACACTAGCCCAGAAGATAGATAACTATGGAACAAAATGGATGCCATGATGACCATCCACCACTAGGATACATTAATGGAGCAAACCCAAGCTCCAGTGATCCTCCATCCTTTCAGAGATGGAGAAGTTGCCTCTATATAGGAAGAGATCGTTTTCAGTGCAGAGGGTAAAAGAGACTTCTAGATCAGGTCCTTGCTATAACTGGGTTCCTAGTTCCTGTTTCACATGCCCACCCTAATTTGGCCCAACTTTTTTGTTTGTTTTAATTTTATTTATTGGGGCACCTGGGTAGCTCAGTGGGTTAAGCATCTGGCTTTAGCTCAGGACATGATCCTGGGATTAGGTCTTATGTCAGGCTCTCAGCTCAGTGGGGACCCTGCTTCTCCCTCTACCTCTGCCTGTAACTCCCCTGGCTTAAGCTCTCTTTCTCTCTGTCAGGTAAATAAATAAAAGTCTTTAAAAAATATGTAATTTTTTGAGGGAAAGAGTGTGTGCATGTGTTGGGGGAGAGGGGCAGAGGGAGATAGAGAGGAATATCTCAGGCAGACTCTGTGGTTGAGAGCTCAATTTCACCACTGTGAGATGATGACCTGAGCCAAAACCAAGAGCTGGATGCTTCACTGGCTGAGCCACTCGGGTGCCCCTGGTCCAGTTTTTAATTGTGTTGTCTGTATTCAGACTTTGGACTTGTAAGAATTCTTTAAATATTATGAACACAAGTCCTTTAACACTTTTATAGATTGCAAGTACTCCCCCCTAATATGTGGTTTGCATTTTCACATTATTTTCAGTGTTCTTAGAAAAGCAAAAGTTTAGATTTAGTTGAAATTTATTACTGTTTTCTTTTGTTTCATGTATTTTGTGTTCTAAGAAATATTTACATAGCCAAGTTCATAAAGATTTTCTTTTATGTCTATTCAATCTTAGCTTTAATTTTTAGATCTATGATCTATTTCAGGATAATTTTCAGGTATGAGGCAAGAGTGGAGAGAAAGCAAAATGAATTTGTGATTAAAAAAAAAAAAAAAACCCTTTTGTGGGCACCTAGGTGGCTCAGTTGGTTAAGTATCTACCTTCAGGTCAGGACATGATCCCAGGTCCTGGTATCAAGTCTTGCATTGAGCTCCCTGCTCAGCAGGGAGACTGATTCTCCCTCTGACACTCGCCCTGCATATGCTCTTGCACATGCTCACTCTCTCACTCTCAAATGAATAAACAAAAAATCTTAAGAAAAACCCTTGCTACAAGAGACAATTAAAACCCTCTACAACATGTACTACTGTAGGTAGGTGATGGAAACCCTGCTGGTGCTGCCTGAGGAGAGGGAAGGGGACTCACCACACTGGGCCACCTGGTGGGGAAGGAGTGCTGTGGAATCCCTCTACCAGTGGGGCCCTTAGGTACAAGAATATTCATAGCAATCTTATTTGTAATAGCTGGAACCTGTATGTCCTTTGGATGAGTGTTAACCAATCTGTGGTATGGCCATACCATGAAATACTGTTCAGGAGGCCGCCATTTGTATTCCCATTCTCCAGAACTCTATGGAAAGCGCTCAGGGAACAAAAGCTCCTGAAAGCAAACCCGAGCAGATTACTCAGCTCGGCCCCTGGTAAGGGCGGTGCAATTCCGCCTGGGGCAAAGACAATTGAGAAACACTACAACAGGCCCCTCCCCCAGAAGGTCAACAAGAAATCCAGACAGGACCAAGTTCACCTACCAAGGAGTGCAGTTTTAATACCAAGGAGAGCAGCAGAATTCCAGAGGAGGAGAAAGCAAAGCACAGAACTCATGGTTTTCTCCCCATGATACTTTAGTCTTGCAGTTAATTTAATTTTTTTTCTTTTTCAATTTTTTTTCTCTTCTTCTGCTAATTTTTTTTTAAATTTTATGCTTTTCGTTTTTAACGTTTTTAAACTAGTTTAATATATATATATATATATATGTATATATACATATATATATATATATACATATATATATATATACTTTTTCGTTATTCATTTTCTTTTTTTAATTGTTTCCTTTCTTTGCTTTTTTCTTTTTTCTTTCTGAACCTCCTTTTATCCCCTTTCTCCCCCCTCACGATTTGGGATCTCTTCTGATTTGGTTAAAGCATATTTTCCTGGGGTTGTTGCCACCCTTTTAGTATTTTACTTGTTCCTTCATATACTCTTATCTGGACAAAATGACAAGGCGGAAAAATTCAACAAAAAAAAAAAAAAAAAAAAAAAAGAACAAGAGGCAGTACCGAAGGTTAGGGACCTAATAAACACAGACATTGGTAATATGTCAGATCTAGAGTTCAGAATGACAATTCTCAAGGTTCTAGCCGGGCTCGAAAAAGGCATGGAAGATATTAGAGAAACCCTACGAGAGATATAAAAGCCCTTTCTGGAGAAATAAAAGAACTAAAATCTAAGCAAGTTGAAATCAAAAAAGCTATTAATGAGGTGCAATCAAAAATGGAGGCTCTCATTGCTAGGATAAATGAGGCAGAAGAACGAATTAGTGATATAGAAGACCAAATGACAGAGAATAAAGAAGCTGAGCAAAAGAGGGACAAAGAGCTACTGGACCACGAGGGGAGAATTCGAGAGATAAGTGACACCATAAGACGAAACAACATTAGAATAATTGGGATTCCAGAAGAAGAAGAAAGAGAGGGGAGCAGAAGGTATACTGGAGAGAATTATTGGGGAGGATTTCCCCAATATGGCAAAGGGAACGAACATCAAAATTCAGGAGGTTCAGAGAACGCCCCTCAAAATCATTAAGAATAGGCCCGCACCCCGTCACCTAATAGTAAAATTTACAAGTCTCAGTGACAAAGAGAAAATCCTGAAAGCAGCCCAGGAAAAGAAGTCTGTAACATACAATGGTAAAAATATTAGATTGGCAGCTGACTTATCCACAGAGACCTGGCAGGCCAGAAAGAGCAGGCATGATATTTTCAGAGCACTAAACGAGAAAAACATGCAGCCAAGAATACTATATCCAGCTAGGCTATCATTGAAAATAGAAGGAGAGATTAAAAGCTTCCAGGACAAACAAAAACTGAAAGAATTTGCAAACACCAAACCAGCTCTACAGGAAATATTGAAAGGGGTCCTCTAAGCAAAGAGAGAGCCTACAAGTGGTAGATCAGAAAGGAACAGAGACCATATACAGTAACAGTCACCTTACAGGCAATACAATGGCACTAAACTCATATCTCTCAATAGTTATCCTGAATGTTAATGTGCTAAATGCCCCTGTCAAAAGACACAGGGTATCAGAATGGATAAAAAAACAAAACCCATCTCTATGTTGCCTCCAAGAAACTCATTTTAAGCCCGAAGACACCTCCAGATTTAAAGTGAGGGGGTGGAAAAGGATTTACCATGCTAATGGACATCAGAAGAAAGCAGGAGTGGCAATCCTTATATCAGATCAATTAGATTTTAAGCCAAAGACTATAATAAGAGATGAGGAAGGACACTATATCATACTCAAAGGGTCTGTCCAACAAGAAGATTTAACAATTTTAAATATCTATGCCCCCAACGTGGGAGCAGCCAACTATATAAACCAATTAATAACAAAATCAAACAAACACATCAACAATAATACAATAATAGTAGGGGACTTTAACACTCCCCTCACTGAAATGGACAGATCATCCAAGCAAAAGATCAGCAAGGAAATAAAGGCCTTAAACGACACGCTGGACCAGATGGACATCACAGATATATTCAGAACATTTCATCCCAATGCAACAGAATACACATTCTTCTCTAGTGCACATGGAACATTCTCCAGAATAGATCACATCCTCGATCCTAAATCAGGACTCAACCGGTATCAAAAGATTGCGATCATTCCCTGCATATTTTCAGACCACAATGCTCTAAAGCTAGAACTCAAACTTCCACAAAAGGAAGTTTGGAAAGAACCCAAATACATGGAGACTAAACAGCATCCTTCTAAAGAATGAATGGGTCAACCGGGAAATTAAAGAAGAATTGAAAAAAATCATGGAAACAAATGATAATGAAAATACAACGGTTCAAAATCTGTGGGACACAACAAAGGCAGTCCTGAGAGGAAAATATATAGCGGTACAAGCCTTTCTCAAGAAACAAGAAAGGTCTCAGGTACACAACCTAACCCTACACCTAAAGGAGCTGGAGAAAGAACAAGAAAGAAACCCTAAGCCAAGCAGGAGAAGAGAAATCATAAAGATCAGAGCAGAAATCAATGAAATAGAAACCAAAAAGACAATAGAGCAAATCAACGAAACTAGAAGTTGGTTCTTTGAAAGAATTAATAAAATTGATAAACCCCTGGCCAGACTTATCAAAAAGAAAAGAGAAAGGACCCAAATAAATAAAATCATGAATGAAAGAGGAGAGATCACAACTAACACCAAAGAAATACAAACTATTATAAGAACATACTATGAGCAACTCTACGCCAACAAATTTGACAATCTGGAAGAAATGGATGCATTCCTAGAAACATATAAACTACCACAACTGAACCAAGAAGAAATAGAAAGCCTGAACAGACCCATAACCAGTAAGGAAATTGAAACAGTCATTAAAAATCTCCAAACAAACAAAAGCCCAGGGCCAGACAGCTTCCCGGGGGAATTCTACCAAACATTTAAAGAAGAACTAATTCCTATTTTCCTGAAACTGTTCCAAAAAATAGAAATGGAAGGAAAACTTCCAAACTCATTTTATGAGGCCAGCATCACCTTGATCCCCAAACCAGACAAGGATCCCATCAAAAAAGAGAGCTATAGACCAATATCCTTGATGAACACAAATGCGAAAATACTCAACAAAATACTAGCCAATAGGATTCAACAGTACATTAAAAGGATTATACACCACGACCAAGTGGGATTTATTCCAGGGCTGCAAGGTTGGTTCAACATCTGCAAATCAGTCAGTGTGATACAACACATCAATAAAAGAAAGAACAAGAACCATATGATACTCTCAATAGATGCTGAAAAAGCATTTGACAAAGTACAGCATCCCTTCCTGATCAAAACTCATCAAAGTGTAGGGATAGAGGGCATATACCTCAATATCACCAAAGCCATCTATGAAAAACCCACCGCAAATATCATTCTCAATGGAGAAAAACTGAAAGCTTTTCCGCTAAGGTCAGGAACACGGCAGGGATGTCCATTATCACCACTGCTATTCAACATAGTACTAGAGGTCCTAGCCTCAGCAATCAGACAACAAAAGGAAATTAAAGGCAGCCAAATCGGCAAAGAAGAAGTCAAATTATCACTCTTCGCAGATGATATGATACTATATGTGGAAAACCCAAAAGACTCCACTCCAAAACTGCTACAACTTACACAGGCATTCAGTAAAGTGTCAGGATATAAAATCAATGCACAGAAATCAGTTGCATTTCTCTACACCAACAGGAAGACAGAAGAAAGAGAAATTAAGGAGTCAATCCCATTTACAATTGCATCCAAAACCATAAGATACCTAGGAATAAACCTAACCAAGGAGGCACAGAATCTATACTCAGAAAACTATAAAGTACTCATGAAAGAAATTGAGGAAGACACAAAGAAATGGAAAAATGTTCCATGCTCCTGGATTGGGAGAATAAATATTGTGAAAATGTCTATGCTACCTAAAGCAATCTACACATTTAATGCAATTCCTATCAAAGTACCATCCATCTTTTTCAAAGAAATGGAACAAATAATTCTAAAATTTATATGGAACCAGAAAAGACCTCAAATAGCAAAGGGATATTGAAAAAGAAAGCCAACGTTGGTGGCATCACAATTCCGGACTTCAAGCTCTATTACAAAGCTGTCATCATCAAGACAGCATGGTACTGGCACAAAAACAGACACATAGATCAATGGAACAGAATAGAGAGCCCAGAAATAGACCCTCAACTCTACAGTCAACTAATCTTCGACAAAGCAGGAAAGAATGTCCAATGGAAAAAAGACAGCCTCTTCAATAAATGGTGCTGGGAAAACTGGACAGCCACATGCAGAAAAATGAAATTGGACCATTTCCTTACGCCACACACAAAAATAGACTCAAAATGGATGAAGGACCTCAATGTGCGAAAGGAATCCATCAAAATCCTTGAGGAGAACACAGGCAGCAACCTCTTCGACCTCAGCCGCAGCAACATCTTCCTAGGAACAACGCCAAAGGCAAGGGAAGCAAGGGCAAAAATGAACTATTGGGATTTCATCAAGATCAAAAGCTTTTGCACAGCAAAGGAAACAGTTAACAAAATCAAAAGACAACTGACAGAATGGGAGAAGATATTTGCAAACGACATATCAGATAAAGGACTAGTGTCCAGAATCTATAAAGAACTTAGCAAACTCAACATCCAAAGAACAAATAATCCAATCAAGAAATGGGCAGAGAACATGAACAGACATTTCTGCAAAGAAGACATCCAGATGGCCAACAGATACATGAAAAAGTGCTCCATATCACTCGGCATCAGGGAAATACAAATCAAAACCACAATGAGATATCACCTCACACCAGTCAGAATGGCTAAAATCAACAAGTCAGGAAATGACAGATGCTGGCGAGGATGCGGAGAAAGGGGAACCCTCCTCCACTGTTGGTGGGAATGCAAGCTGGTGCAGCCACTCTGGAAAACAGCATGGAGGTTCCTCAAAATGTTGAAAATAGAACTGCCCTATGACCCAGCAATTTCACTATTGGGTATTTACCCTAAAGATACAAACGTAGTGATCCAAAGGGGCACGTGCACCCGAATGTTTATAGCAGCAATGTCCACAATAGCCAAACTGTGAAAAGAACCTAGATGTCCTTCAACAGATGAATGGATCAAGAAGATGTGGTATATATACACAATGGAATACTATGCAGCCATCAAAAGAAATGAAATCTTGCCATTTGCGACAACATGGATGGAACTAGAGCGTATCATGCTTAGCGAAATAAGTCAAGCGGAGAAAGACAACTATCATATGATCTCCCTGATATGGGGAAGTGGTGATGCAACATGGGGGCTTAAGTGGGTAGGAGAAGAATAAATGAAACAAGATGGGATTGGGAGGGAGACAAACCATAAGTGACTCTTAATCTCACAAAACAAATTGAGGGTTGCTGGGGGGAGGGGGTTTGGGTGAAGGGGGTGGGATTATGGACATTGGGGAGGGTATGTGCTTTGGTGAGTGTTGTGAAGTGTGTAAACCTGGTGATTCACAGACCTGTACCCCTGGGGATAAAAATATATGTTTATAAAAAATAAAATATTAAAAAAAAAGTAAGAACATTAAGCCAAGGATTTTAACATGCTTTTATTTAACCAAAAATACATGTCATATAAGAATACATGCAAAGATAGTTAACATCATTAGTTACTAGGAAAAGCTAATTAAAAGGAATAAATATATTACGATTTAGAGCAACTGAAGCTCTCTCTCATTTATTGCTGGCTGCAATGCAAAATGGTACAGATACTTTGGAAAATAGTTCAGTAGATTTTTTAAAATAAAAGTTAAACATAGACCTGTCATATGAGCCTGATATCTTACTGCTAAGTATTTATCCAAAATGAATGAAAACATGTCTAGACAAAAAAATGTACCAAATTAATCATAGTAAAGTAGCCCAAAATGCATTAAAAAACCCAATTAGCTATTTGCTGATGAACTGATAAACAAAATGTGCCATATATATATACATATATGATGGAATACTATTCAGCAATATACAAAATGAATTATTGATAAATGCATTAACTTGGATTAAAAAATCATCTTGTTAAATGTAAAAAAAAAGATCACAAAGGACTACAACAATTCTATTTATAAGACATTTTAGAAACTACAGAACTATATTGACCTAAATCAGATTAGTGGTTACCAAAATTATGGAAAGAGCCCAAATGTCCATTGATTCATGAATGGATTAAAATGTCATATAAATATATAATAAAATATTACTCAGCCATCAAAAATAATGGAAGCTTGTCATTTGAAATGATGTGGATAAACTAGAGGTTATTGTTATGCTAAGCAAAATAAGTTAGTCCAAGAAAGACAACCACCATACGATTTCATCATATGTGGAATTTAAGGAATAAAACAAAAGGACATAGGGGAAGGAGGGTAAAAGAGGGAAGCAAACTATTAACTATAGAGAACAGTGTTGCTGGAGGGGACGTGCATGGGGGGATGGGCTACATAGGTTATGGGTGTTATGAAGGGCACTTGTGATCAACACTGGGCTTTATATGTAAGTGATGAATCACTGCACTATCTGTTAACTAGAATTTAAATAAAAACTTATGTTGTACAAGTAAGTGAAACCATATGATAATTGACTTTCTCTGCTTGACTTATTTAACTTAGCATTATCTCCTCCAATCCCAACCATATTGTTGCAAAAGTTGGGTATTCATCCTTTCTGATGGTTGTGTAGTATTCCATTGTGTATATGGATCACATCATCTTTATCCATTTTTCTGTTGAAGGGCCTCTCAGCTCTTTCCACAGTTTGACTATTATGGACATTGTTGCGATGAATAGGGGTCCATATGACCGTTCTTTTCACTGAATTTGTATCTTTGGGGCAAATGCCTGGTAGTGCAATTGCAGGGTCATAGGGTAGCTCTGTTTTTAATTTTTTGAGGAACCCTCACACTGTTTTCCAAAGTGGCTGCATCAACTTGCATTCCCACCAATGGTGTAAGAGGTACCCCTTCTCCACAACCTCTTCAATGCTTTTTGTTTCTTGCCTTGCTAATTTTTGCCATTCTAACTGGTATAAGGTGGTATCTTGATGTGGTTTTGATTTGCATTTCCCTGATGGCTAATGATGATGAACATTTTTTCATATGTCTTTTAGCCATTTGTATGTCTTTTATTGGAGAAGTGTCTGTTCATGTCTTCTGCCTATTTTTTGACTTGATTATTTGGGTTTTTTGAGGTGTTCAGTTTGAGAAGTTCTTTATAGATCTTCGGTATCAGCCCTTTGGAGTGTCATTTGCAAATATCTTCTCCCATTCAGTGTGTTGCCCCTTTGTTCTGTTTACTGTTTCCTTTGCTGTGCAGTAGCTTTTTATCTTGATAGAATCCCAAAGGTTCATTTTCACTTTTGTTTCCTTGCCTTTGGAAATGTGTCTTGAAAGGAGTAGCTGTGGCTGATAATGAAGAGGTTATTGCCTATGTTCTCAAGGTTTTTGTTGGATTCCTGTCTCATATTGAGTTCTTTCATCCATTTTGAGTTTTTCTCTGTGTATTGTGTAAGGGAATGGTTGAGTTTCATTTTTCTGTTTATAGTGGTCCAATTTGCCCAGCATCATCATTTATTGAAGAGACTGTCTTTTTTCCATTGGATGTTTTTTCCTGCTTTGTTGATGATTATTTGACCATAGAGTTGAGGGTCCATATATGGGCTCTCTATTCTGTTCCATTGATCTATGTGTCTGCTTTTGTGCCAGTACCATGCTGTCTTGGTGATCACAGCTTTGCAATATAGCTTGAAATCAGGCAATGTGATGCTCCCAGCTTTTTTTTTTTTTTTTTCAACATTTCCTCGGCACTTCAGGGTCTTTTCTGGTTTCATATAAATTTTAGGATTGTTTCTTCCAGCACTTTGAAAATTGCTGTTGGTATTTTGATCTGGACAGCACTGAAAGTATAGATTGCTCTGGGCAGCCTAGCCATTTTAATAATGTTTTTTCCTCTGATCCATGAGCATGGAATGTTTTTCCATCTTTCTGTGTCTTCTTCAATTTCTTTCATGAGTGTTTTGTAGTTCCTAGAGTATAGATCCTTTACCTTTTTGGTTAGGTTTATTCCAAGGTATCTTGTGGGTTTTGGTGCTATTGTAAATGGAATCAATTCTGTAATTTCTCTTTCTACAGTTACATTGTTACTGTACAAGAAAGCAACTGATTTCTGTGCATTGATTTTTGTATCCTGCCACATTACTAAATTGCTGTATGAGTTCTAGTAATTTTGGGGTGGAATCTTTTGGGTTTTCCACATAAAGTATCATGTCATCTGTGAAGAGAGAGTTTGACTTCTTCTTTGCTAATTTGAATACATTTTATTTCTTTTTGTTGTCTGATTGCTGTTGCTAGGACTTCTAATACTATGTTGAACAACAGTGATGAGAGTGGGGATTCTTGCCATGTTTCTGATCTTAAGGGAAAGACAGCATTTCCTCATTGAGAATGATATTAATTGTGGGTTTTTCATAGATGGATTTTATGAAATTGAGAAATGAATTTTCCCTCTATCCCTATATTCTGAAGAGTTTTAATCTGAATGGTGTGCTGTATTTTGTCAAATGAGGGGGGCGGGAAATCAGGCATCAGAGGGAGAGACAAACCATGAGAGACTATGGACGGAGAATCAAACTGAGGGTTTTAGAAGGGGGCGGTGAAAGGATAGGTGAGCCCAACAATGGGTATTGAGGAGGGCATGTATTACATGGAGCACTGGAAGTTACACAAAAATGGTTAATCATGGAACAGTACATCAAAAACTAATGATGTACTGTATGGTGACTAACATAGCATAATAATAAAAATATACATAAGCCATAAATTAAAAAATAAAAACTTAAAAATGTTAACTCATTCTAAGAAAAAAACCTAATGTAATAATCCACCATTAGAATAAAATAATGGTAGATTTTAACATTATCATATTGTCAAAGACTGAGAAGGCAGTAGAGAAAAGACAAAATCCTGGTGAGAAGAACTTGTATAAATGAGTTGCTGCTTGACAGGATTAACTATGTATGCCTGAATGTATACATATATAAAAGAATGCTGAATAGCTACCTCTCTGACAGATATAAAAATGAATATGATTTTAAGTTGAAAGAAAAAATACCAGGCAAAGGAAATGAACATTAAAACAGAAAAATAAAAATAAAAAAGATTAGTGGTTATTGGGAGCTAGGATTTACTAAAAAGAGATATGGGGACTTTGGGGCCATTGGAGATGTTCTGTATCTTGATTATGGTGGTGGTTACATAACCATATGTGTATTTGTCAAAAAGTATTGGGCTGCACACCTAAAAGGAGTGAAGCATATTTTATGTAAATTATACCTCAACAACAAAAATATATACCTATACAAACAACAAACATTTAAACAAATGCTTAAAAATCTTCAGGAAATCCATGAACAGATTTTCCTATAATTAAAATGGGGATTTCTGACCTATGTCTTATTGTCTCAGTTTGCTTTAAACTCATAATTGGAAAGAATCTTAGACAAAGATACTGGGTTGCCCTCTTGTTTTCAACAGGATGAAATTGAGTTTTAGAGGAAAAAGTTTTTCCCAAAGTTTCACAGTCAATAAGAAGCTTGGACTAGAAGCTACTCTCCTGATTTTATTTATTTATTTATTTTTTAAATTTTACTTTTTCAGTGTTCCAAGATTCATTGTTTATGCACCATACCCAGTGATCCATGCAACATATTATTCAGTAACCTCCTCTGAAGATACTGACCATCCTTTATCAGTCATTTTTCTTGAATTCTTCAGCTGCCCTTTCTACTCACAGCTCCCCCTCTTGAGCCTTTTTATATGGCACTCAGTGCTGTATATATCGTTGATTTAATTTCAGAGCTTGAGAGAGAGAGGCTAGGAGAAGGAACACTACAAAAATGATAGAGCATCATCATTCATTATGAATCTAGTACCTCAATTTTACTGCTTATAGATGAATAAAAGAAGAGTATCTTACCAATTCCATTTTTTATTTTTATTTTTTAAATTGATTTATTTATTTTCAGAAAAACAATTCCATTTTTAAAATTTTAATTTAATTTAATTTAATTTAATACAGTAATTTAATACAGTAATCCCACCCCCTTCTCCCAAACCCCCTCCCCCCAGCAACGCTCAATTTGTTTTGTGAGATTAAGAGTCACTTATGGTTTGTCTCCCTCCCAATCCCATCTTGTTTCATTTATTCTTCTCCTACCCACTTAAGCCCCCATGTTGCATCACCACTTCCCCATATCAGGGAGATCATATGATAGTTGTCTTTCTCCGCTTGACTTATTTCGCTAAGCATGATACGCTCTAGTTCCATCCATGTTGTCGCAAATGGCAAGATTTCATTTCTTTTGATGGCTGCATAGTATTCCATTGTGTATATATACCACATCTTCTTGATCCATTCATCTGTTGAAGGACATCTAGGTTCTTTTCACAGTTTGGCTATTGTGGACATTGCTGCTATAAACATTCGGGTGCACGTGCCCCTTTGGATCACTACGTTTGTATCTTTAGGGTAAATACCCAATAGTGAAATTGCTGGGTCATAGGGCAGTTCTATTTTCAACATTTTGAGGAACCTCCATGCTGTTTTCCAGAGTGGCTGCACCAGCTTGCATTCCCACCAACAGTGGAGGAGGGTTCCCCTTTCTCCGCATCCTCGCCAGCATCTGTCATTTCCTGACTTGTTGATTTTAGCCATTCTGACTGGTGTGAGGTGATATCTCATTGTGGTTTTGATTTGTATTTCCCTGATGCCGAGTGATATGGAGCACTTTTTCATGTATCTGTTGGCCATCTGGATGTCTTCTTTGCAGAAATGTCTGTTCATGTTCTCTGCCCATTTCTTGATTGGATTATTTGTTCTTTGGATGTTGAGTTTGCTAAGTTCTTTATAGATTCTGGACACTAGTCCTTTATCTGATATGTCGTTTGCAAATATCTTCTCCCATTCTGTCAGTTGTCTTTTGATTTTGTTAACTGTTTCCTTTGCTGTGCAAAAGCTTTTGATCTTGATGAAATCCCAATAGTTCATTTTTGCCCTTGCTTCCCTTGCCTTTGGCGTTGTTCCTAGGAAGATGTTGCTGCGGCTGAGGTCGAAGAGGTTGCTGCCTGTGTTCTCCTCAAGGATTTTGATGGATTCCTTTCGCACATTGAGGTCCTTCATCCATTTTGAGTCTATTTTTGTGTGTGGCGTAAGGAAATGGTCCAATTTCATTTTTCTGCATGTGGCTGTCCAGTTTTCCCAGCACCATTTATTGAAGAGGCTGTCTTTTTTCCATTGGACATTCTTTCCTGCTTTGTCGAAGATTAGTTGACTGTAGAGTTGAGGGTCTATTTCTGGGCTCTCTATTCTGTTCCATTGATCTATGTGTCTGTTTTTGTGCCAGTACCATGCTGTCTTGATGATGACAGCTTTGTAATAGAGCTTGAAGTCCGGAATTGTGATGCCACCAACGTTGGCTTTCTTTTTCAATATCCCTTTGCTATTTGAGGTCTTTTCTGGTTCCATATAAATTTTAGAATTATTTGTTCCATTTCTTTGAAAAAGATGGATGGTACTTTGATAGGAATTGCATTAAATGTGTAGATTGCTTTAGGTAGCATAGACATTTTCACAATATTTATTCTCCCAATCCAGGAGCATGGAACATTTTTCCATTTCTTTGTGTCTTCCTCAATTTCTTTCATGAGTACTTTATAGTTTTCTGAGTATAGATTCTGTGCCTCCTTGGTTAGGTTTATTCCTAGGTATCTTATGGTTTTGGATGCAATTGTAAATGGGATTGACTCCTTAATTTCTCTTTCTTCTGTCTTCCTGTTGGTGTAGAGAAATGCAACTGATTTCTGTGCATTGATTTTATATCCTGACACTTTACTGAATGCCTGTGTAAGTTGTAGCAGTTTTGGAGTGGAGTCTTTTGGGTTTTCCACATATAGTATCATATCATCTGCGAAGAGTGATAATTTGACTTCTTCTTTGCCGATTTGGCTGCCTTTAATTTCCTTTTGTTGTCTGATTGCTGAGGCTAGGACCTCTAGTACTATGTTGAATAGCAGTGGTGATAATGGACATCCCTGCCGTGTTCCTGACCTTAGCGGAAAAGCTTTCAGTTTTTCTCCATTGAGAATGATATTTGCGGTGGGTTTTTCATAGATGGCTTTGGTGATATTGAGGTATATGCCCTCTATCCCTACACTTTGATGAGTTTTGATCAGGAAGGGATGCTGTACTTTGTCAAATGCTTTTTCAGCATCTATTGAGAGTATCATATGGTTCTTGTTCTTTCTTTTATTGATGTGTTGTATCACACTGACTGATTTGCAGATGTTGAACCAACCTTGCAGCCCTGGAATAAATCCCACTTGGTCGTGGTGTATAATCCTTTTAATGTACTGTTGAATCCTATTGGCTAGTATTTTGTTGAGTATTTTCGCATTTGTGTTCATCAAGGATATTGGTCTATAGCTCTCTTTTTTGATGGGATCCTTGTCTGGTTTGGGGATCAAGGTGATGCTGGCCTCATAAAATGAGTTTGGAAGTTTTCCTTCCATTTCTATTTTTTGGAACAGTTTCAGGAAAATAGGAATTAGTTCTTCTTTAAATGTTTGGTAGAATTCCCCCGGGAAGCTGTCTGGCCCTGGGCTTTTGTTTGTTTGGAGATTTTTAATGACTGTTTCAATTTCCTTACTGGTTATGGGTCTGTTCAGGCTTTCTATTTCTTCTTGGTTCAGTTGTGGTAGTTTATATGTTTCTAGGAATGCATCCATTTCTTCCAGATTGTCAAATTTGTTGGCGTAGAGTTGCTCATAGTATGTTCTTATAATAGTTTGTATTTCTTTGGTGTTAGTTGTGATCTCTCCTCTTTCATTCATGATTTTATTTATTTGGGTCCTTTCTCTTTTCTTTTTGATAAGTCTGGCCAGGGGTTTATCAATTTTATTAATTCTTTCAAAGAACCAACTTCTAGTTTCGTTGATTTGCTCTATTGTCTTTTTGGTTTCTATTTCATTGATTTCTGCTCTGATCTTTATGATTTCTCTTCTCCTGCTTGGCTTAGGGTTTCTTTCTTGTTCTTTCTCCAGCTCCTTTAGGTGTAGGGTTAGGTTGTGTACCTGAGACCTTTCTTGTTTCTTGAGAAAGGCTTGTACCGCTATATATTTTCCTCTCAGGACTGCCTTTGTTGTGTCCCACAGATTTTGAACCGTTGTATTTTCATTATCATTTGTTTCCATGATTTTTTTCAATTCTTCTTTAATTTCCCGGTTGACCCATTCATTCTTTAGAAGGATGCTGTTTAGTCTCCATGTATTTGGGTTCTTTCCAAACTTCCTTTTGTGGAAGTTTGAGTTCTAGCTTTAGAGCATTGTGGTCTGAAAATATGCAGGGAATGATCGCAATCTTTTGATACCGGTTGAGTCCTGATTTAGGATCGAGGATGTGATCTATTCTGGAGAATGTTCCATGTGCACTAGAGAAGAATGTGTATTCTGTTGCATTGGGATGAAATGTTCTGAATATATCTGTGATGTCCATCTGGTCCAGCGTGTCGTTTAAGGCCTTTATTTCCTTGCTGATCTTTTGCTTGGATGATCTGTCCATTTCAGTGAGGGGAGTGTTAAAGTCCCCTACTATTATTGTATTATTGTTGATGTGTTTGTTTGATTTTGTTATTAATTGGTTTATATAGTTAGCTGCTCCCACGTTGGGGGCATAGATATTTAAAATTGTTAAATCTTCTTGTTGGACAGACCCTTTGAGTATGATATAGTGTCCTTCCTCATCTCTTATTATAGTCTTTGGCTTAAAATCTAATTGATCTGATATAAGGATTGCCACTCCTGCTTTCTTCTGATGTCCATTAGCATGGTAAATCCTTTTCCACCCCCTCACTTTAAATCTGGAGGTGTCTTCGGGCTTAAAATGAGTTTCTTGGAGGCAACATAGAGATGGGTTTTGTTTTTTTATCCATTCTGATACCCTGTGTCTTTTGACAGGGGCATTTAGCACATTAACATTCAGGATAACTATTGAGAGATATGAGTTTAGTGCCATTGTATTGCCTGTAAGGTGACTGTTACTGTATATGGTCTCTGTTCCTTTCTGATCTACCACTTGTAGGCTCTCTCTTTGCTTAGAGGACCCCTTTCAATATTTCCTGTAGAGCTGGTTTGGTGTTTGCAAATTCTTTCAGTTTTTGTTTGTCCTGGAAGCTTTTAATCTCTCCTTCTATTTTCAATGATAGCCTAGCTGGATATAGTATTCTTGGCTGCATGTTTTTCTCGTTTAGTGCTCTGAAAATATCATGCCTGCTCTTTCTGGCCTGCCAGGTCTCTGTGGATAAGTCAGCTGCCAATCTAATATTTTTACCATTGTATGTTACAGACTTCTTTTCCTGGGCTGCTTTCAGGATTTTCTCTTTGTCACTGAGACTTGTAAATTTTACTATTAGGTGACGGGGTGCGGGCCTATTCTTAATGATTTTGAGGGGCGTTCTCTGAACCTCCTGAATTTTGATGTTCGTTCCCTTTGCCATATTGGGGAAATCCTCCCCAATAATTCTCTCCAGTATACCTTCTGCTCCCCTCTCTTTCTTCTTCTTCTGGAATCCCAATTATTCTAATGTTGTTTCGTCTTATGGTGTCACTTATCTCTCGAATTCTCCCCTCGTGGTCCAGTAGCTCTTTGTCCCTCTTTTGCTCAGCTTCTTTATTCTCTGTCATTTGGTCTTCTATATCACTAATTCGTTCTTCTGCCTCATTTATCCTAGCAATGAGAGCCTCCATTTTTGATTGCACCTCATTAATAGCTTTTTTGATTTCAACTTGCTTAGATTTTAGTTCTTTTATTTCTCCAGAAAGGGCTTTTATATCTCTCGTAGGGTTTCTCTAATATCTTCCATGCCTTTTTCGAGCCCGGCTAGAACCTTGAGAATTGTCATTCTGAACTCTAGATCTGACATATTACCAATGTCTGTGTTTATTAGGTCCCTAACCTTCGGTACTGCCTCTTGTTCTTTTTTTTTTTTTTTTTTTTGAATTTTTTCCGCCTTGTCATTTTGTCCAGATAAGAGTATATGAAGAAGCAAGTAAATTACTAAAAGGGTGGCAACAACACCAGGAAAATTTGCTTTCAGAAAGTGGTTGTTTTTCTGTTTCCAGAATTGCTGTTCTTCTTCTCTTCGATCTGCCGATGGATTTTCAGGTGTTTGCAATCTTTAGATAAGCTATCTAGCTGATCTCCGGCTAGCTGAAATAGTCTCAGCCTGCTACTTCTCCTCCATCTTGATTCCTCCTCCCAAATAAAATATTTTTAAAAAATAAACTTCAGATGATACCCTTCATCTTTGTAGGTCAGAAGAGTGGTGGCCTGAATCAAATCATGTGCAGTTCTGAGTCAAGGCTGAGGGGCAGCCCTATCAGGGGTGAGCTTATCTTGCTTCTACTTATCCCCCTTTTGACAAGGAGCCTAATATACTAACATATTCCTTACTCCTCCTCATTGATACAGAAATGTGTTCTTCAATTCCTGAGACTCTTGAACCTGCTCAGCCTTTAAAAAGCCTTCCCCTTGAGGGAACCTGGCGTCTCAGTGCGTTGAGCCTCTGCCTTTGGCTTGGGTCGTGATCTCAGGGTCCTGGATCCAGCCCCTCATTAGGCTCTCTGCTTGGTGGGGAGCCTGATTCCCCCTCTCTCTTGGCCTGCCTCTCTGCCTACTTGTGATTTCTGTCTGTCAAATAAATAAATAAAATCTTAAAAAAAAAAAAAAAAAAAAAGCTTTTCACTTGAGTTTAGCCACCTGCCCTATGTAGCCAAAGGATTCAGTGGAAGTCTCAAGGGTAAAGCTGGCAGTGGCCTTGAAGCCCTGTCAAGTTTCCTCCAAATACTCCACCAGGTTTTCTGTGCCCACCCCAGACACAAAGCCCAAGTTGTCAGACTCCTGTCCAAGAAAGAACCAACAAATACCCCTAGGGTAAAGAAGAGAATTGGAGAAGGTCAGGCCCCATGATGAGTCTCCTTTCTGGAATTTCACTCCCTTTGGTTCTGGCTGCATCTGAACCTTTCAGCTACTTTCTAACATATTTTCTCTTCTTTTCTTTTTTTTAAAGATTTTATTTATTTATTTGACAGAGATCACAAGTAGGCAGAGAGGCAGGCAGAGAGAGATAGGAAGGGAAGCAGGCTCCCTGCTGAGCAGAGAGCCCTATGTGGGGCTCCATCTCAGGACCCTAGGATCACAACCTGAGCTGAAGGCAGAGGCTTTAACCCACTGAGCCACCCAGGTGCCCTCTAACATATTTTCTGAGCTTTTTAGGTTGTTCCCTATTCCCCCCAGTTTCTCTTGTCAGGAGCATGGACTCCCCCATTAGCTAGTCTACCATACCTAAAATGCAAATCTAACCCAATGAAGTAAATGTCAGCAGGTAAAATGTTTACAATTTAAATACTTTAAATAAACTGGCAGAAAACTAAGGCTGGGGAATGCAGGATTTAGAAGATACATATAGTGACTTTTCATTCTGTCAAAAATTAATATTTTGTTTTCATCTATATTAACATTAATACTACCATTTTTATTGACATTTATTATATGCCAAATGGTGCTGCTAGAACTTTATTTAATACATCATCCCTTTTAATCCTTGCATCAATACCAAGATGTGAGCCCAGTATTCCCATTTAAAATGAGGTTATTGAGATGCAGGAAGGTGAGATGTGTCACCGGACACAGCTAGTGAGAAGGAAAGCAGAGATTTGAGACTGAATTTTTTCTTTCTCTCAACCATTAAACCAAACTACCTCACATGAAAACCATTTTACAATGCACTGCCTATTGCATGATACACAGTTTACTCTCCCAATGATGGAGTAAACTTCTTAAGTAAAATCAGCTCTTGAATTGGAAGAAAGGGAAAGAATTCCAGAGGTTTAGTCCTCAGGGCTTTTGTATTAATTGGTCACATTGACTAAAAGCTCTGTTATGAAATTCAACACTTATCCCTCTAGTGAGGAGCTGTTGATCCCATTTTCCTGGAATTCACTCATCAAAGCTTGGCAGTTGGAGGAAGAAGAGCTTTGCACATTGATTGCCCAGTGGAGGATTCTAGTTCACAGGGCCCTGTGTTTCCATTAGAAAGTACTGTGGGTGGATTCTTAGGGTTTCCTGAATCTCTTGTGTTGGGAGATCAATAGAGCAGAAACAGTTGTGGGACAGGATCTCAGAACTGAATGGGGCTAACTGTTTTAGTACCATGTCTGGGTGTCTGGGAATGATGTGTCTTGAACAGACTGACCATCAGATTTTGGAATAAAACATATTTATTTTTTGTGATGTTACAGTTTTTAAAAATTAATTATTTATTTTTTAAAGTTAACATATGTTGTATTATTTGTTTCAGGGGTACACATCTGTGATTCATCAGTCTTACACAGTTCGTAGCACTCACCATAGCACATACCCTCCTCAGTGTCCATTACCCAGCCACCCTATCCTTCCCACCCACCTGCCCTCCAGGAACCCTGTTTGTTTCCTGAGATTAAGAGTCCCTTATGGTTTGTGTCTTCCCTGGTTTCATCTTGTTTCATTTTTTCCTCCCTTCCCCTATGATCCTCTGTCTTGTTTCTCAAATTCCTCATGTCAGTGAGATCTTATGATAATTTTCTTTCTCTGATTGACTTATTACCTAATGGTTATATGCTTATATCAAGGTTTCAAACAAATCCTCTGCCCACCAAACACACACACAATGGTAGCATTAGATAAACCCGAGAAATGGGGGTGACAAATGCTGATTTTACTTAAAAGACTCTGAAGACTTTGAAATTAGGATTCTGTGAAAGATGGATTAAGACTTGGTAGACAAAGTATGTTCAATATAGAAAAATAAAAGTTAATTTTTTTTGAGACCTGGATTTACAGCCTATGACAATTACATTGCTCAGCTACTCACTAGATAGCAGTTTAGATAGTCTTATGAACAGGGCCCTGTTCTTAAGGGCCCTGTTCTTAAGATGCAGGAAAATCTACTCTGATGGGTAGCTTAAGCAAGGTTAGGAAAGAGAGAAGAACCAGTCCTCTGAAAAAGGACAGAATATTCCAGGGAAAGAGATGGGCATTTAATCCTATCAAAGTCTACAAGTATAGTCCCATTTTGTGAGAAACTAGAGTCTCAAATAAATTAGGCAATTTTCCCAAGGTCTCAGAGCTATTAACTGTTTGAACCAACTATCAATTCTGGGTATTTGTAAATTTAAAGATGTTGCCTTTCTATAACACCCTACTGCTTCTCTAGCCATGAATGCAAATGAGTACAACTCACTAAGCTAGAGTTATGGAAAAGGACATTAGTAAATGTCTTGTTTTATAAGATCATTATTAGATACGCTTTTTCTTTTTTCTTTTTTTTTTTAAAGATTTTTTTAAAATTTATTTTACAGAGAGAAATCACAAGTAGATGGAGAGGCAGGCAGAGAGAGAGAGGGAAGCAGGCTCCCTGCTGAGCAGAGAGCCTGATGCGGGGCTCTATCCCAGGACCCTGAGATCATGACCTGAGCTGAAGGCAGCGGCTTTAACCCACTGATCCACCCAGGCACCCCAGATGCTCTTTTTCTATAGCGCTTTCAAGTTTTGTAGGTGATACTCCCTTTTCCCAAACATAACTGTGAAAATCCAGTGAGGAGATAAATATGTCTAGGTCTCCTAACTCTCCATATTGGTATCTAAAGCCTTTCCTCCCCATCCCTTGCTGGCTCAAAGGATGACCTCTTTCAAGTTGTAACATATGGTCTCTGTTAATCAGCATAACATAACTTTTCTTTTCCACAAACGGACGCTTGAGAAAATCCAATCAATAAATTATATTGGCCCCATACTCTATTTTGAACAAATTTCATTAGTACTGCTTCCACCAAAATCAGTTTGCTTTGGTTAGAAAACAGCTCTACCATTGAAAATGATTGTCTCTTCCCCTTGTGAAACCTATAAACTTGGTTAAGGCTCACTTTTTTTCAAGTTTTTCTTTTAATTCCTGTTAATTAGCATAGAGTGTTATTTTAGTTTCATGTGTATGATACAATGATTTAACAATTCTCTGTGTTTATAATGACAAGTACACTCCTTCATCCGCATCATCAATTTCACCCATCTCCACCCACTCCCCCTCTCATAACCATCAGTTTGTTCTCTATAGTTAAGAGTCTGTTTCTTGGTTCTCTCTCTCTCCTCTTTTTCTTTACTTCCTTTGATTATTTTATTTCTTAAATTCCACATATGAGTGAAATCATATGGTATTTGTCTTTCTGTGCCTGATTTACTTGGGATTGTACTCACTGGCTCTATCCAGGTCATTGTAAATGTCAAGATTTCATTGTTTCTTATGGATGAACAATTTTCCATTATAGATATATACCACACCTTCCTTATCCATTTATAAATCAGTTAATACTTGGGCTGCTTCAATATCTTGGCTATTATAAATAATGGCTATACACATATGGGTGCATATATCCCTTTGAATTAATAACTTCGTATTCTTTGGGTAAATACCCAGTAAAGCAATTTCTGGATCATATAGTAGTTCCATTTTTAACTTTTTGAAGAACTGCTGTATTGTCTTTCACAGTAGCTGCACCAGTTTGCATTCCTACCAACAGTGCAGGAGGGTTCTCCTTTCTCCACATCCTCTCCAACACCTGTTGTTTCTTGTGTTGTTGATTTTAACCATTCTGACATGTATGAGGTGATATCACATCATCATTTTGATTTGCATTTCCCTGATGGTAAGCAATGATAAGCATCTTTTCATATGTCTGTTGGTCATCTAGAAGTCTGCTTTGGAGAAATGTTTGTTCATTTCTCTGCCCATTTTTAAACTGGATTATTTGTTTTTTGGGTTGAGTTGTATAAGTTTGTTATATTTTGGATTATTAACCCTTCAATGGGTATGTCATTTACAAATATCTTCTCTCATTCCATAGATTGCCTTTAGTTTTGCTGATTGATTCTTTTGTTGTGCAGAAGCTTTTTATTTTAATGTAGTCTCAATAGTTTATTCTTCTTTCCCTTGACTCAGGGGACCTATCTAGAAAATAGTTGCTACAATCAATGTCAGAGAAGTTACTACCTGTTATATTGTCTAGGATTTTTATAGTTAGCCATCTCACTTCTATATCTTTGATCCACTTTGAATTTATTTTTGTGTATGGTATAAGAGTGGTCCAGTTTCATTCTTTTGCATGTTGCCGTCCAGTTTTTTTCAACACCATTTGTTGAAGACGTGATCTTTTCCCCATTCTGTATTCATTCCTCCATTAGGAATATTAATTGACCATATAAATGTTTATTTATGGGTTTTCTGTTCTACTTACCTTTGCATCTATTTTTGTGCCAGTACCATACTGTTTTGATTACTATAGTTTGTAATATAACTTGAAGTCCAGAATTGTGGTATCTCCAGGTTTGGTTTTCTTTTTCAAGATTGTTTTGACTATTTGGGGTCTTTTGTGGTTCCATACAAATTTTAGGATTGTTGGTCTAGTTCTGTGAAAAATGCTGTTAATATTTAATAGGGATTGCATTAAATGTGTAAATTACTTTAGGTAGTATAAATTTCTTAACAGTGTTTGTTCTCCCAATCTATGAGCATGTAATATATTTCCACCTCTTTGTGTCATCCTCACTCTTGTTCATCAGTGTTTCATAGTTGTCAGAGTCCAGGTCTTTACCTCTTTGGTTAGGTTTGTTCCTTGATATCTTATGGTTTTTGGTGCAATTGTAAATGGGATTGGTTCCTTGATTTCTTTTTCTATTGGTTCATTATTGCTGTATAGAAATATAACAGATTTCTGTACATTGATCTTTGTATCCTGTAACTCTACTGAATTTGTTTTTCAGTTCTACCAGGGGTTTTGGGTTTGTTGTTGTTTGTTTTATTTTGTTTTGTTTTTGGCAGAGTCCTTATCATTTTGATAGAGTATCATGTTTTCTGTAAGTAGTGAAAGTTTTACTTTTTCCTTACCGATTTGGATGCCTTTTATTTCTTATTGTTGTTTGATTGCTATAGCTAGAACTTCCAGTACTATGTTGAATAAAAGTAGTGAGAGTGGACATCTTTGTCTTGTTCCTGATCTTAAGGAAAAACCTCTCAGTTTATCCACATTACACATGATGTTAGCTATGGGGTTTTCATATATGACCTTTATTATGTTGAGTTATGTTCCCTCTAGAACTACTTTATTGAGGGTTTTTATCATGAATAGATGTTGTACTTTGTCAAATGTCTTTTCTGCATCTATTGAAATGATCATATGATTTTTATCCTTTCTATTATTAATGTGATGTGTCACTTTGATTTGTGAGTATTGAACCACACTTGTAACTTAGGATAAATCCTACTTGATCATGGTGAATGATATTTTAAATGTATTGTTGGACTTGGTTTGCCTAGTATTTTATTGAGGCTTTTTGCATCAATGTTCATCAGAGATATCAGCCTTCTCTTTTTATATTTTTATCTTTTAAAATATTTTAATCTTTTTAATATTTTATGTATTTTAACTTTTTATATTGGTACTTCTCTTTTATTTGTGGTGTCTTTATCTGCTTTTGGAATCAGGGTAATGTTGGCCTCATAGAATGAAATTGGGGGGCACCTGAGTGGCTCAGTCAGTTAAGAACCTAACTCTTGATTTTGTCTTAGGTCATATATGCTCTCATGATCCTGGGATTGAGCCTGCATTGGGCTCTGTGCTCAGTGAAGAGTCTTGAGGATTCTCTCTCTTTCTTTTCTTCTGTCTCTTCCCTAAAATAATTCTCTCTCTCTCTAAAATAATAAATAAATCTCTAAAAAGAGTTAATATGGAAATTTCCTTCCCTTTCTATTTTTTTGAATAGTATAAGAATAATAGGTATTAACTCTTTTTTAAATATTTGGTAGAATTTGCCTGTAAGCCAACTACTCCTGGACCTTTATTTGATGGGAGTGTTTTGATTGCAGATTCGATTTCTTTGGTGGTAATTGGTATGTTCAAATTTTCTATTTCTTCTTGTTTCAGTTTTTGTAGGTCATATGTTTCCAGGAATTTATCCGTTTATTCTAGGTTGTCCAATTTCTTACTATACAGTTTTTCATAATGTTCTCTTGTAATTGTTTGTATTTCTATGATGTTGATTTTTATTTATTTATTTATTTATTTTTGCTTATTTGTGATTTTATTTATTTGGGTCCTTTATCTTTTATTTTTGATAAGTCTGGTGAAGAACTTATCAATTGTATTGAATGTTTTCAAAGAACCAAGTCATGGTTTCATATCTCTGTTCTATTTCTTTTTTTTAAGTTTTTATTAAAATCTTCCTGCTCCAGTCTTTACATTATTTATTTCCTTCTGCTGCTTTTAGGTTTTATTTTTGTTCTTTTTCTTTAGGTGTAAATTTAGGTTGTTCATTTGAAATTTTTGCTAAACATAATACCCCCTAGTTACACCCATGTCATTGCAAATGGAAAGATTTCATTTTTTGATGGCTGCATAGTATTCCATCATATATATATAATATATATATATACCACCTCTTTATCCATTCATCTGTTGATGGACATCTAGGTTCTTTCCATAGTTTGGCTATTGTGGACATTGCTATTATAAACATTCAGGTGCATGTGCCCCTTTGTATCACTACATTTGTGTTTTTAGGGTAAATACCCAGTAGTGCAATTGCTGGGTCATAGGGTAGCTCTATTTTCAACTTTTTTGAGGAACCTCCATGCTGTTTTTCAGAGTGGTTCACCAGCTTTCATTCCCACCAACAGTGTAGGAGGGTTCCCCTTTCTCTGCATCCTCGCCAGCATCTGTCATTTCCTGATTGTTAATTGTAGCCATTCTGACTGGTGTGAGGTGATATCTCATTGTGGTTTTGATTTGTATTTCCCTGATGCCCTAGTGATGTGGAGCGTTTTTTCATGTGTCTGTTGGCCATCTGGATGTCTTCTTTACAGAAATGTCTGTTCATGTCCTCTGCCCATTTCTTGATTGGATTATTTGTTCTTTGGGTGTTGAGTTTGATAAGCTCTTTATAGATTTTGAACACTAGCCCTTTATCTGATATGTAATTTTCAAATATCTTCTCCCATTCTGTCAATTGTCTTTTGGTTTTGTTGACTGTTTTCTTTGCTGTGCAAAAGCTTTTGATCTTGATGAAATCCCAAAAGTTCATTTTTGCCCTTTCTTCCCTTGCCTTTGGCTATGTTTCTAGGAGGAAGTTGCTGTGGCTGAGGTCGAAGAGGTTGCTGCCTGTGTTCTCCTCAAGGATTTTGATGGATTCCCATCCCATCCATTTTGAGTCTATTTGCATGTGTGGTATAAGGAAATGGTCCAGTTTCATTTTTCTGCATGTGGCTGTCCAATTTTCCCAACACCATTTGTTGAAGAGACTGACTTTTTTCCATTGGACATTCTTTCCTGCTTTGTCAAAGAATAGTTGACCATAGAGTTGAGGGTCCATTTCTGGGCTCTCTATTCTGTTCCTTTGATCTATGTGTCTGCTTATGTGCCAGTACCATGCTGTCTTGATGATGACAGCTTTGTAATAGAGCTTGAATCTGTAATTGTGATGCCACCAACTTTGGTTTTCTTTTTTCAATATTTCTCTGGCTATTCGAGGTCTTTTCTGGTTCCATACAAATTTTAGGATTATTTGTTCCATTTCTTTGAAAAAAATGGACGGTATTTTGATAGGGATTGCATTAAATGTGTAGATTGCTTTAGGTAACATAGACATTTTCACAATATTTTTTCATCCAATCCAGGAACATGGAACACTTTTCCATTTCTTTTTGTCTTCCTCAATTTCTTTCATGAGTACTTTATAGTTTTCTGAGTGTACATTCTTTGCCTCTTTGGTTAGGTTTATTCTTACGTATCTTATGGTTTTGGGTGCAATTGTAAATGGGATTGACTCCTTAATTTCTCTTTCTTCTGTCTTGTTGTTGGTGTAAAGAAATGTAACTGACTTCTGTGCATTGATTTTATATCCTGACACTTTACTGAATTCCTGTACAAGTTCTAGCAGATTTGGAGTGGAGCCTTTTGGGTTTTCCACATAGAGTATCATATCATCTGCAAAGAGTGAGAGTTTGAATTCCTCTTTGCCAATTTGGATGCCTTTACTTTATTTTTATTTTCTTATTGCTGAGGCTACGACTTCTAGTACTATGTTGAACAGCAGTGGTGATCAAGGACATCCCTGCCGTGTTCCTGACCTTAGTGGAAAAGCTCTCAGTTTTTCTCCATTGAGAATGATACTTTTGGTGGGTTTTTCATAGATGGCTTTGATGATATTGAGGTATGGACACTCTATACCTACACTTTGCAGAATTTTGATCAGGAAAGGATGCTGTACTTTGTCAAATGCTTTTTCAGCATCTATGGAGAGTATCATATGGTTCTTGTTCTTTCTTTTATAAATGTATTTTATCACATTGATTGATTTGTGGATGTTGAACCAACTTGCAGCCTGGAATAAATCCCACTTGGTTGTGGTGAATAATCTTTTTAATGTACTGTTGGATCCTATTGGCTAGTATTTTGGTAAGAATTTTTGCACCATTTTGAGAATTTTCCTTGTGTTCACCAAGGATATTGGTCTGTAATTCTCTTTTTTGATGGAATCCTTGTCTGGTTCTGAGATCAAGGTAATGCTGGCCTTATAAAATGAGTTTTGAAGTTTTTCTTCCATTTCTATTTTTTGGAACTCTTTCAGGAGAATAGGAATTAATTCTTATTTAAATGTTTTTTTTCTTTGTTTTTAATGTCTTGTTTCTTGGGAGATTTTTGATGACTGCTTCAATCTCCTTACTGGTTATGGGTCTGTTCAGTTTTTCTATTTCTTCCTCGTTCAGTTATGGTTGTTTATATGTATCTAGGAATGCATCCATTTCTTCCAGATTGTCAAATTTGCTGGCATATAGTTACTCATAATATGTTCTTATAATTGTTTGTATTTCTTTGGTATTGGTTGTTATTTCTCCTCTTTCATTTATGGTTTTATTTATTTGGGTCCTTTCTCTTTTCTTTTTGGTAAGTCTGGCCAGGGGTTTATCAATCTTATTAATTCTTTCAAAGGGCCAACTCTTAGTTTAATTTGTCCTATTGTTTTTTTGGTTTCTATTTCATTGATTTCTGCTCTGATCTTTATGATTTCTCTTTTCCTGTTGGGTTTAGGCTTCCTTTCTTGTTCTTTCTCCAGCTACTTTAAGTGTAGGGTTAGGTCATGTATTTGAGACCCTTCTTATTTCTTGAGAAAGGCTTATATTGTTATATATTTTTCTCTCAGGACTGCCTGTGCTGTGTCCCACAGATTTTGAACCTTTGTGTTTTCATTATCATTTGTTTCCATAAATTTTTCAATCCCTCTTTAATTCCCTGGTTAACCATTCACTCTTTAGAAGGATGCTCTTTAGTCTCCAGGTATTTGGATTATTTCCAAATTTCCTCTTGTGATTGAGTTCTAGCTTCAGAGCATTGTCGTCTGAAAATATGCAGGGAATGATCCCAATCTTTTGATACCAGCTGAGACCTGATTTAGGACCCAGGATGTGATCTATTCTGGAGGATGTTCCATGTGCACTAGAGAAGAATGTGTATTCTGTTGCTTTGGGATGGAATGTTCTGAATATATCTGTGAGGTTCCTCTGGTCCAGTGTGTCTAAGGCCTTTATTTCCTTGTTGATCTTTTGCTTGGATGATCTGTCCATTTCAGTGAGGGAAGTGTTAAAGTTCCCTACTATTATTGTATTATTGTCAATGTGTTTCTTTGATTTTGTTATTAATTGGTTTATGTAGTTGGCTGCTCCCATGTTAGGGAAATACATATTTAAAATTTTTAGATCTTGTTGGACAGACCCTTTGAGTATGATATAGTACCTTCCTCATTTCTTATTATAGTCTTTAGCTTAAAATGTAATTGATCTGATATAAGGATTGTTACCCCAGCTTTCTTTTGATGCCCATTAGCATGGTAAATACTTTTCCATCCCCCACTTTAAATCTGGAGGTGTCTTTGGGTCTAAAATGAGCTTGTTTTAGACAGCATATGGATGGGTTTTGTTTTTTTTATCCATTCTGATACCCTGTGTCTTTTGATTGTGGCATTTAGCCCATTTACATTCAGGATAACTATTGAGAGTTATGAATTTAGTGCCCCTGTATTGCCTGTAAGGTGACTGTTACTGTATATTTTCTCAGTTCCTTTCTGGCCTACTACTTTTAGGCTATCTTTTTGCATAGAGGACCCCTTTCAATATTTCCTGTAGAGGTGGTTTGGTGTTTACAAATTCTTTTAGTTTTTGTTTGCCCTGGAAGCTTTTAATATCTGCTTCTATTTTCAATGATAGTCTAGCTGGATATAGTATTCTTGGCTGCATGCTTTTCTCATTTAGTGCTCTAAATATATCATGCCAGTTCTTTCTGGCCTGCCAGGTCTCTGTGAATAAGTCTGTTGCCAGTCTAATATTTTTACCATTGTATGTTACAGACTTCTTGTCCTGAGCTGCTTTCAGGATTTTCTCTTTGTCTCTAAAACTTGTAAATATTACTATTGGATGATGGGGTGTGGACCTATTCTTATTGATTTTGAGGGAGGTTCTCTGCACCTTCTGGATTTTGATGCTTGTTCCCTTTGCGATATTAGGGAAATTCTCTACAATAATTCTCTCCAATATACCATACCGTCTGCTCCCCTCTTTCTTTCTTTTTCTTCTGGAATCCCAATTATTCTAATGTTGTTTTGTCTTATGGTATCACTTATCTTGAATTCTCCCCTTATTGTCCAGTAGTTGTTTGTTTCTCTTTTGCTCAGTTTCTTTATTCTCTGTCATTTGGTCTTCTATATCACTAATTCTCTCTTCTGCCTCATTTATCCTAGCAGTAAGATCCTCCATTTTTTATTGTACCTCATTAATAGCTTTTTAAAATTTCAACTTGGTTAGATTTTACTTCTTCTATTTTTCCAGAAAGAGCTTTTATTTCTCCATACAGGTTTTCTCTAATATCTTTCATGCCTTTTTTGAGCCCGGCTAGCACCTTGAGAATCGTCATTCTGAACTCTAGATCTGACATATTTCCAATGTCTGTATTGATTAGGTCCCTGGCCTTCAGTACTGCTTCTTGTTTGTTTGTTTGTTTGTTTGGGCGAGTTTTTCTGCCTTGTCATTTTATCCAGATAAGAGTATATGAAGGAGCGAATAAAATTCTAAAAGGGTGGAAAAGACCCCAGTAAAATGTGCTGTAACCATATCATAAGAGAACCCTAATTGTGTGTGGGGGGGCGATAGGGGATAGAAGAAGCTCAAAATTAATTAATTAATTAATTAATTAAAAAGAGAAAATAAAATGAAATAAAGAAAGAAAATTTTTAACAAAGATAAAATAGATATATTAGACTGGTGACTAGAACAGGGCCACCCACTTAATTTGGGAAGTATTTTGGTCTCCTGGAAGAAACTATCTCCCCAAATTTTAAAGAATGAAAAACATATATAAGGTAAACATGATGAAGGGATGGAATATGACTATAAAGATGAAAATTTAAAAAAAAAAATTCTGGGATGCCTGGGTGGCTCAGTTGGTTCAGCAGCTGCCTTTGGCTCAGGTCATGATCCCAGTCCTGGGATTGAGTCCCACATCAGGCTCCTTGCTCAGCAGGGAGCCTGCTTCTCCCTCTGCCTGCCACTTTGTCTGCCTATGTGCTCTCTCTCTCTGACAAATATATAAATAAATCTTAAAAAAAAATTTCTAAAAAAGGTGTTGATAAGTTGGTTGGGAGAATAAAGAAAGAGAATGTGGGAAAATTTGCTCAGGCTGGAGACTAGAACAAAGCCCTGTGCTAGACTTAGGGTATATTTTGATCTATTAGAAGAAGTTGTATCCCAAATTTTTTTAGAAGAAGAAACTCTATGTGTATACAAAAAATGAAGTTAGATACAATGAAGGATAAAATATGACTAGAATAATGAAGGTTCAAAAAAGTTTTTTTTTGAAAGGTATTGTTGAGATAAACTAGTTAAACAACATTAAAAGAAGAAAGGGTAAAAGTTAAAAAAAATTAGCAGAAGAAAAAAATAAAATTAAAAAAATTAATTAACTTTGCTAGACTGAAGAATCATGTGGAGAAAGTCATGAATTCCATGTTTTTCTTTCTCCTCCTCTGGAATTCTGCTGTTCTCCTTGGTAACTGAACTTGGTTGTGGCTGGATTTCTTGCTGATCTTCTTGGGGAGGGGCCTGTTATAATGATTCTCAAGTGTCTTTGCCTGAGGCAGAATTGCACCGCCCTTACCAGGGGCCAGGCTAAGTAGTCTGCCTGGGTTCACTTTCAGGAGTTTTTGTTCCCTGAATGCTTCCTGTAGAGTTCTGGAGGACGGGAATGAAAATGGCAGCTTTCCAATCTCTGGCTGGGAGGAGCTGAGAGCTCGGGGCCCCATTCCTTAGTGCACCCTCAGAGAAAAGCACTCAGTCACCCCCATCTCCCTGGCCTCTGGCTGGCTCACCCAGCCTGTGACTGAGCATCTCTGTCTCTGGCACACAGCTCCACCTGGAGTTTCCAAACCCTGCCGATCCCTGTGTTTTTTCAGGGGTGTCTCCCCAGATCTCTGGGGTTCCCACTCACAGAGCAGTGGACTTTGCCACAGATCACACATTAAGGTAACCTCTAGTTGAGAGCTCACTCCTCAGCTCCATCTCCATAGCTGGCTTCCCTTCTTTAATACCTGTGAGCTCTTTGACACTCAGATACCCCTGATCCTTCTGTAACCTCATGGGACCTGAAGCCACGCTGTCCTTGCGTGGGCTTCACCCCAGTTTAGTCTCTGGAGCGATGGCCATCAGTGCAGCAGACTTTTAAAAGTTGATTTTGTGCTCTGTTGCTCTGCTGCTTGCCAGGAGCTGGCACCTCCCCGATGGCCTACCTTCCCATAGCTTTGGATTCACTTCCCCTCAGGTCCAACTTCAGAAAGTGGTCAATTTTCTGTTTCTAGAATTGCTGCTCTTCTTCTCTTCGATCTCCTGTTGGATTTGTAGGTGTTTGGATGGTTTGATAACTATCTAGCTGATCTCCTGCTACCTGATATCATCTCAGCCTGCTACTTCTCTGCCATCTTGACTCCTCCCTCATCTTTTCTTTTTCTCAAAATAGTTATTGATAGCTATGTATTTATCACCATTTTATTACTTGTTTTGTGATTGTTTCTGAAGATTTTCTCTGATCCTTTCTCATCTTTCTCTTTTATGGTTTGCTTATTTTCTTTAATGATATATTCACATTTCTTTCTCTTTATTATTTGCATATTTATTAGTGGTTTTTGATGTGTGGTTACCCTTAAGTTTGTGTATAACCTCTTCTGCATATTACTGTCTATGTTAAGTTGATGGTCATTTGAGCACATTCTTTACTCCTCTTCTCCCTATGTTAGGTATATAGTGTAATATTTTACATCCTTCTATTTTGAGTTCCTCCACTCAAGGAGTCCCCTTAAATATTTCTTTCAGGGCTGATTTAGTGGTTGTGCACTCTTTTAGTTTTTCATTTTCCTGGGTAACTCCTTATTTCTCCTTCTGTTCTGAATGAGAGACTTGCTGGATAGAGTATTTTTGGCTGCAGATTATTGCCATTTAATACTTTGAATACATCATATCACTTCCTTCTGGCTTGGAAAGTTTCTGCTGAAAAATCCCTGGATGAGCTTTTCGGATTTCCCTTGTATGTAACTGTCTTCTTTTGTGTTGTTTCTCTTAAATTTTTCTCACCACTGTCTTGGTGTGAATCTGTGGTTATTGATTTTGTTGGGGGTTCTCTGTGCCTCCCGGATATGGAATATGTTGCCTTCCTCAGATTAGGGAAGTGTTCAGCTATTATCTCTTCAAATACATGTTCTGTCCCTTTTTTTATCTCTTTATTCCTGGGACTCCTATAATGTGAAAGTTACTTTGTTTGATGGAGTCACAGCATTCCCTAGGTCTGTTCTCCTTTTGCATAGTTGTTTTGTTTTTTTTTTTTTTTTCACTTTTATTCAGCTTGATGACTTTCCATCACTCTTGCTTCCAGGTAACTTATTCATTTATTTGCTTCTTCCAGCATGCTGTTCATTCTGTCAGGCTTGTTTCTTATTTCATTTATTGAGCCCTTTATCTCTGCTATGTTACTCCTTATTGCTATGTTAATGGTCTCACACATGTCTTCCATGCTTTTCTCAAGTCCAGTGAGACTTTAAAGTCTCTATCAGACATATTACTTATATATGTTTCACTTAGCTCTCTGGCCACAGCCTCGTCCTATTCTTTTAATTAGAACAAATTCCACTGTCTTCTCATTTTATCTAAGTCCCTGTGCCTGCTTCTCTATGTTAGGAAATTTATCAATTTCTCCTGTTGATAAGGGTAAAGAGATCCTGTAGTGCCTGTATGGCATCCCCTGTTCCCTAGGGCCTGGTATTTTAGTGTGTTTCTCCAGTGCATGTTGTGTGTGTTCTGCTGTTTTGTCCTGGCCACTTTATCCTTTAGGCCAGCTATCTTCAGAGGTTCTCTTTATCTATTGTAGGCAGTGTTTGGTCCCTCCCTAAATGTGGTACATTTTGACTAGCTGTGCTCTGGTCTGCTTGTGAAATGAGTCCTGTAGCCACCAGCTCTGGCTACTAAGGTTATGCAAACTCCTGGGTCAGGAGATGTGCTGTGAACAGGGGGTTTGAGCCAGTCTTCTGGGGCATGGGGCCCATCATACTGGGACTGAGCCAAGAATAGCTGGGAAGGGCAGTTACATTGGAGTGCGGGGTCAGAGCTTGGTGTAAAAAGTTAGGTGGTGAGTGTAAGCACTGTGTTGGTCCTTTCCAGTGGATCTGTGTTTATGATGAGGAGCAGGTCAGGGAAATGGTGCCTGTTAGTTCCTTTTTTCCTGGAGGGGTCTCGCCATGAATGTTGCCTCTCGGGATCATCATCTGAGATGAGCAGATAACCTTCCCACTGTGTGCCCCAGGTGCTCTTCAGATCACTTTCTAGGCTGGATGTCCATGGGTTCTTTGCCTGTCCTCTCTCCAAAAGCAGCACAATATCCTCCAGGGTCTCCCTGAGCTGAGTTTGCTGACCTTTAGAAATTTAGGCTTTAAACCCTGCTAATTTCAAGAACTCATGAAATTCAGACCCTCTTACTTTACAAGCCAGTTGTCATAGGGATTCATTTTTCCCATATGCTTCCCCATGTGTTAGTCATCTCTCCCCCCTCTCTGTGACAGCATTTCCCTCCCCACACCAGTGGTCACAATCTGTTTCTTTCCCAAACTGTGTCTCCATACTTCCCACCTTCTTTGATAGGGCCTCTTCTCAACCTTTAGCTGTGGAGATTTTTCTGCATGTCTTCAGGTCAATTTCTAGGGTATTTAGGGTGATTTGATAGTTATCTGATTATATTCATGGGAGCAGGTGGACCTAGGGTCCTCTTATTCCATGGCCATTTTCCAGACTCTCCAATTAAGGCTGACTTTTGATGGTGGATGTAAAATGTGCAACATCATCCATCCCATGTTTCCTGAAAGGTCCAAATGGAATCTTTTGTATGTATTTTCCTAGAAGAAATAAAAATAAATTATTTAGAGTTCCTTTGGAAAATAAAAGCAATTTCTGAGAAAATTATCCTTATGCAAAATTTGTATTTTTTAAAATCCTTCCAAATCTAAAGTGGATTACTATTTTAACAATACAGATTTTAAAAAGTATTATTATTGGTTATTTTTCAAAACATGTCAAGAATCAAAAGAAAAGTGAGCCTTGGGGACATATGTCTCTTCCTTCTAAGGAAATGACATGGAATTAAACCAAGTTAGGACTTCAGGACCAAAGTCAGAAATACAGAAGTCAAGATCAATATAAATTAAAAGCACTAGTAGCAATCAAGATAATGTTATCAGGCACAAGCATAAAACAGAGAAGCTAGTGACAGGTGTGGGAGTTCAGGAAGCAAGGATAAGCATAAATGACATAGCTGGGGATGGCAGATTTCCAAAAAGAAAGAAGTAGCTGGGCTCTTTATACTTGAACTCTGTCATAACCTGGGTTTAAACATTAAACCCTGAATATCTAATCTTTACTGTTATGGCCCAAAGGAGTAGAGTTAGAGACAAAGTATAGGAGAAGATGGGAGGTGGGTGTTGCTAAACACACCAGGAAAGTTGAGCCCATATGATCATTTCACACTTCAAGGAAAATACAGTATGTGATAGAGAGAAGCCTATTATATTTTGAATGCCTACAATACACAGAGCCCACAGAACTGAGCAGATTTTTAGCTATAGGTGGAACTGATGTGCACCATATAAATTCACTCTTCTGGTTATTGTAGATTAGATCTGAGGTAAACATCTCACCCAAAGGTGGTCAGTCTGTTTAGGCTAGCCCAAAGTCTGTGAGGTTGCCTAGTGAGTCAACTATGGCCATAGGGGCCCTGGGGACCCAATCAACTGTCTCAATAAACCAATCAAATTTCCTCTGAAGAAGTCTAAACTTAGAAAGTATAGTGAGAAAGCTGGTTAATTGGTGGTACTGGAAACAAAGGAAAATCATTTTATTTATTTATTTATTTATTTATTTTTGTCAACCACAAAATGGAGCCCTAAAATAGGTGTCAACACATCCTTTGTATCTTGTGTGATCTCCCAATTCTAGAATCCTTCCACTCTTCATGAGGTCTGGCTGTGTGAAAGAAAGTCCTATCTTCTTTTGTGATCTTATATATACTTAAAATGAACTCTTGTGACTTTAGGCATCTTTTTTTAAAATTTACACATTTGTATACTACCTTTGAAATACAGACTTCTGAATAAAGACTGTCAGATGTTAATCACTCACCTTGAAGTGAGTATTCTTGACTAGGGATGAATTCTTTAATTAACTTATCATACCTATGGTGAAAACTAGAATTAACTATCATCTACCTACATAACATATTCTTTAGGATAAAGTATGTAAAGAACATGAAACAATATAGTAAATAGCAAAGCCTGGGCTTTTCCCTTGCTCTGCGCCTGGTGGCAAGTAGATCTTCATCCAGAGTTCATCATGTGGCAGATGACCTCAGAAAAAGAGGCTTAAGAATTAGGTATTGTATTCTAGGCACATTCTGCTCAACAAGGCATATGACGCCTTTCAGAGGAAAGGCAAAATTGACAAATGTCCTTCCTCTCTCCTCTCCATCCACTTTTACCCCCTTAGCTGTATTAAAAGTTATATTATGAGACTTCATTTTATGGACATCCCTCCCCATTGTTCCCATAGCATTGTCTAGCCCACTTTTTAAGTTTCACTTATTCTGTAAAAATAATAGATATCACATATTGAATGCTTCCCAGGTTTTGGGAGCTGGAACTGTGATAAGCTCTTCATTCTGTCACAGAAAAGTCTGAGTTACCTAGAAAAAAAAAAAAGTGCCCTGCTTCCATATATCAGAGGGTTTGGGACTTAAACTACAGCTACTCCTAGAAAAAGACAGTGGAAAAGCCAAAAAAACACTCTACTTATCTAACTATTTATCTGTATTTTCCTGCTTGGCCATCTAGTTGACACCAAATTCCTGTGCTGTTTACTAAGATGTTAAGGGAATCCTGACCACAGGATTTGTCATTTGATTAATCAATCCAAAAACTCTGTGACTTGGAATCTTACCCTGGCTTATATCCCAGCTCTAACACCCAGCTCTTTGAAAAACTCAAGGCCTAGTAATTGGTATGCTTATGTCAGGTCTCATCAAGACTCAACAGAACTAGGAAATCTTAATATCTTAAAGCTTAACACTTAACTGTTGAGGCAGAGGACCATTTACTTTGTGCAAGGGTCTAGGAAGAAGTGACAGCATCAACCCCTGTTTTCACATATCCTCCTTGGATAATGATTGCTTTACTTCCTCACTGAAAGGTTGACTTTTGTTGAATGATATATTAATGACTCTTACTGGATCATTGACATAGCAGCTATTGAGCTTCTTTGGGAAAGGCTGAGAAGCTGTATAAGGAAGGAAGGAAGGAAGCCAACAAGGAGAACGTATACCAGACAGCCCATGTCCCCAACTAAGGCTTCACTCAATAGTATTTTTCTTCCCTTTCACCTTTTAGGCTGCCGTACTTCTCTTTGGTTGACTCACTCAAGAGTTTGCTATGGTAAAGCAGGATTTATTTCTTATTGGCTCATCTATTAATTCGTGGTATAACAAAATATTATTGGATTTTAGTATGTTTCTGAAGTTTTGTTAAGTGAGAAATTAAAATTTATTAAAATAATATTTGCAATACTTTATGATTCCTACCTATTCTAATTATCTCCTAAAGCAGCAGAATCACAATCATGATTTAGGAATTCCTAAAATGCATGTATCTTTTAGTTCTCACAATAACCTTATAAAATAAGTCTTAATACTGTATCACATTTTCGAAATAAAGAAATAGAAGCTTAGAAAGGTTAAGTAGTTTACTCAAGATTGTACAGTTAGTAGGTTGTGGAGCTAGAATTCAAACTAGACTCCTGACTCTAGTTGATACAATGCTACATTAACCTGACTTCTTAAAAGTTAATGCCTGCCTCTGGACTTTACCCCTGAGTCTACCAAGAAAGGTAGGTTCAGGGGTAAGAACAGCTTCAACTCATATCCTCTGTAAAACAGGGGTTGTCAAACTTTTTCTGTAAACAATCAAAGAGAAAATACTCTAGGCCTCACATGCTTTATAATCTCTGTTCTAACTACTCAACTCTGCAGCTGTAGTACAAAAGCAGCCATAGTAAATACATAAGCAAAAGAAAATAAGTTGTGTTCCAATAAAACTTTATTTATAAAAGTAAGTGACAGTGAATTTGGATTGTGGGCTATAGTTGACTACTAGTATAAAGATATCTTCCAATGACCATTGCCCAATGATCTCTCTTATTCCTTTTTAGAATAAGAAATTACCACTTATTCCTTATAATCCTGTGGATTGCTGACACTATTTTCCTCAGAGACATAACTTAAAGTTAATGCAGTTTTCTCAGCCTTCATCATAATGTTTAATGTCTTTATAGCATTTGGCACCAAGTGGTGACACAATTTAATAGAAATATAATTAGATTTGGAGCCAGAATATCTGAGTTTGAGTACTGCATTTGTCATATTTGAGCTTTATGACTTTAAAAGTCACTTGGTTTCTTGTGGCATTTTCCCATTGCTCCTTCAGATACACCCTCTACCCTTTACCCTGCTCCTTGAACTTGGAGGCCTACCTCTAATAACTGCATTCATGAGACTCCATGCCTCTGGCTTTGAGCTGGATTTGACCTGTGGGGATAATCAAGAAGAGATAAAAGTAAGAGAGATGAGTGAGGTTGTTTAGCTCCTTGTAGGGTCATCAAGGGCTGGTGGATTGCCTTGCCAGGATATCATTCCTTCTGTAAAGGCAGCTCCTTTAAGAGTCTCTTTCTTCTGGTTCTAGTAACCATTATGCACTAGGTGTATGCTGTATCCCTTGTGATTCTTTACACCTGTCCATTCTTTAAAAATTGTCCTGTTACTACACTCTTTTTTTAAAATTTATTTTTTATTTATTATCAGCATAACAGTATTCATTATTTTTGCACCACACCCAGTGCTCCATGCAATCCGTGCCCTCTATAATACCCACCACCTGGTACCCCAACCTCCCACCCCCAGCCCCTTCAAAACCCTCAGATTGTTTTTCAGAGTCCATAGTCTCTCATGGTTCACCTCCCCTTCCAATTTTCCCCAATTCCCTTCTCCTCTCTAACTCCCCTTGTCCTCCATGATATTTGTTATGCTCCACAAATAAGTGAAATCATATGATAATTGACTCTCTCTGCTTGGCTTATTTCACTCAGCATAATCTCTTCCAGTCCCGTCCATGTTGCTACAAAAGTTGGGTATTCATCCTTTCTGATGGAGGCATAATACTCCATAGTGTCTATGGACAACATCTTCCTTATCCATTCGTCCGATGAAAGGCATCTTGGTTCTTTCTACAGTTTGGCAACCGTGGCCATTGCTGTTATAAACATTGGGGTACAGATGGCCCTTCTTTTCACTACATCTGTATCTTTGGGGTAAATATCCAGTAGTGCAATTGCAGGGTCATAGGGAAGCTCTATTTTTAATTTCTTGAGGAATCTCCACACTGTTCTCCAAAGAGGCTGCACCAACTTGCATTCCCACCAACAGTGTAAGAGGGTTCCCATTTCTCCACATCCCCTCCAACACATGTTGTTTCCTGCCTTGCTAATTTTGGCCATTCTAACTGGTGTAAGGTGATATCTCAATGAGGTTTTTTTTTTTTTTTTTTAAGATTTTATTTATTTGTCAGAGAGAGAGAGGGAGAGAGAGCAAGCATGGGCAGACAGAATGGCAGGCAGAGGCAGAGGGAGAAGCAGGCTCCCTGCCAAGCAGGAGTCCGATATGGGACTCCATCCCAGGACGCTGGTATCATGACCTGAGCTGAAGGCAGCTGCTTAACCAACTGAGCCACCCAGGCGTCCCTCTCAATGAGGTTTTAATTTGAATCTCCCTGAGGGCTAGTGATGATGAACATTTTTTCATGTGTCTGATAGCCATTTGTGTATGTCTTCATTGGAGAAGTGTCTGCTCATATCTTCTGCCCACTTTTTGATATGATTGTCTGTTTTGTGTGTGTTGTTTGAGGAGTTCTTTATAGATCCTTGACACATAGGCCAGTGGAACAGAGTAGAGAACCCAGATATGGACCCTCAACTCTATGGGCAAATAATCTTTGACAAAACAGGAAAAAATATACAGTGGAGAAAAGACATCTCTTCAATTAATGGTGCTGGGAAAACTGAGAAGCTATATGTAGAAGAATGAAACTCGACCATTCTCTTACACCATACACAAAGATAAACTCAAAATGGATAAAAGACCTCAATGTAAGACAGGAATCCATCAGAATCCTAGAGGAGAACATAGGCAGTAATCTCTTCGATATCAGCCACAGCAACTTCTTTCAAGATATGTCTCCAAAGGCAAAGGAGACAAAAGCGAAAATAACCTTTTGGGACTTCATCAAAATAAAAAGCTTCTGCACAGCAAAGGAAACAGTCTAAGAAAACAAAGAGGCAACCCACGGAATGGGAGAAGATATTTGCAAATGACAGTACAGACAAAAGGTTGATATCCAGGATCTGTTACTACACTCTTACCAAATTATCCATTTTGAGTGTGTTATCTATTTCCCACCAGGCCCAGAAGGATATGTTTCTTTGTACTTTTGTTTGACCTTACAATACTTCGTTAAGCAAACACCCATTCAGCACAATTATGTTCCAGGCCCTGTAGTAGGCACTGGTGCTACCATGATGATCAAGATGTGGCAACCTCAAAAATTTCCAAAGAGCTGAGAAGAAGCACATGATATAACAGATTGCTATAAAGACAATGCTACTATCAGAGAGTGAAGAAAGCAACCCAACAGGAAAGGGAAATGTGTAAGGGAAGCAGGGAAGCTCAGTGCAGGATCCTGATTATGCAGTCTGGTCTTGGAGTGAAAAATAGACTCTCAGTCAAAATAGATACAATGATTCAGGGATTTTTCAGGTAGAAGTATGACCTCACTGACCAAGTAATTTTGACTTCTTCTTTTCTGATCAATCTCTAAATCTTTTGCCAGGTCATTTTCCTTTTTCCTCATTGTAACAGTTATTCTTCAGTATGATTTTGCCCCCCCCCACCCCCTTTTTTTTTTTTTTCTTACTGTAGCCCTTGTGGAGCTCCCATTCACTTCTATATTTCCTCTCCTTTCTGAGCAGATGGGGTCAATTCTCTAGCTTTTACTTTTTGTCTGAACTCTAGCCCCAGATTCTCAATACAACATAGCACAAAATTCCTTATACTCCCTTCCTTTCAACCACAGGGAAGCTTCTTCTCCCAACTTCCCTATTACTGGTTACTGATAGTATATCCAGGTACCTGGGCTGCAGGACTTACATTAACTATTGCTACACATAATACTGCTTTCAACTTGTTATCTGTTGCCAGATACTTCCTCTGTACACTTGTCTGAAATAGCCATTCATTCATTTAATACTCTTATCCAGTATTCATTGGATAACTATTTACTGAACACTTATTATTAGCCAGAGATATTTCTAGGAGTTAGGGATATCGTACTAAGCAAGAGAAACAATTCTTAGAATTTATAGCTAAATGAAATAAATAGATAATAAATGTTGCCATATGTAACTGAATCTAAGATACCAATAACTATCAAACACATCATTACTTGATGCATCACCACAAAAATGCTACTAATTAAAATAAGATACTATCAGTTATGAGCTTTTTGATTTCAAGATGTTAAAATGTGTTACAATATGAATTTTTGCATCTTTTGATCAATGAAATTCAATAATGTAAATGCATGTAATATCTTGGATATTGGAACATGCCAAGGAGAAAATTTAAGTAGAGAAAAGGGATAAGGAGAACTGGGAATGAGGGCTGTAATTTTAAATAGGGTCTTCAAAGAGGTTCCATTATGTAGATGATATTTTCAAGGGAAGTTAGCCTTTCTGAAGGAAGAGCAGATCAACAAAGAGAATAGTAAATACAAGAGCCCTGAGGGAAGAGTGTATCTATTCATACTCAAGGTACAGTGAAGTGGCTAGTATGACTGGGGGTGGAGGGGTGGAAGTAAGCTAAAAGAGTAGTAGGAGATGAGGTCAGGAGGAATAGAAGGCCAGGTTATATAGATCTTGTAGGCTAATGTAGAACCTTTGCTTTTACTAGTACAATGGAAAATGGTTGGAGGTTTTTGCACAGAGAAATTAAATGATCTGACTTATGTTTCATTTTTTTATTTTTTTTAAAAGATTTTATTTATTTATTTGACAGAGAGAGATCACAAGTAGACAGAGAGGCAGGCAGAGAGAGAGAGAGAGGGAGAGAGCCCGATGCGGGACTCGATCCCAGGACCCTGAGATCATGACCTGAGCTGAAGGCAGCGGCTTAACCCACTGAGCCACCCAGGCGCCCCCTGACTTATGTTTTAAATGAATGACTCTGGCTAATGGATGGAGGAAAGATTGGAGAGGTTGATGCTAAGGGCCAGTAGGGAGCAATGGGAAAATTCAGGAATGGGGTGCTGGTGGCTTGGACCTGGATGCCTTCAATGAAGTTAGTTAAGAAATAGGGGCCTTTGAGCAAGTATTAAAGATGGAGTTTTGGGATTTGCTGATGACCAAGATGTGAGGTTGAGGTTAAAGAGTCAATGATGGCACCTCTGTTTTTTATCAGGGACCTTGGAAAAGTGTAGCTGCTGTTTCAGGAGAAGAGGTAGTTTATGAGAGAAGCACGTTTGTTGGGGAGGATTAAGAGGTTAGGTTTGGCTAGCTTAGATTTGAAATTCCTTTCAGGTATCCCAGTGGTTATGTTTTCTGACACTGTTTACTTCACACTGCCTCTGCCGGACTGACACTTTTCCTGCTTAGATTCTTAAAACTGGTCTCCTTCTCTCTAGACCTTGCTTTTCCTGATTCATTCAACAAATTATTATTTTTTCATTTTAAAATTAAGGTGATTAACATGTTTATTATTTTTTAATTTTAATTCCAGTATAATTAGCATACACTGTTACATTAATTTCAGGTGTACAATACAGTGATTCAAGGGAATCACTGGTTCCCTTGAATTTCCATACATTACTCAGTGCACTCCTTAATCCCCTTCACCTATTTCACTGATTCCCCCCACCCACCTCTCCTCTGGTAACCATAGCTATCTATAGTTAAGAGTGTGTTTTTTGATTTGTCTTCTTTCCCCCTTTGTTTATTTGTTTCTTAGATTCCACATATGAGTATAATCATATGGTATTTGTCTTTCTTTGACTTATTTCACTAAGCATTATACGTTCTGGCTCCATTCAAGTTGTTGTAAATGGCAAGATTTCATTCTTTTTATGGCTGAATAATATTCCATTATATGTATACCACAGGAGTGATTAACATCTTTGTTCAAAAACTTTGACTGTCTTTAGCCATTGCTTATTAAATTTAATTGACTCTCCTTGTTCTGACCATTGAGAGGCCTAAACTATAAGTGCTGGCAAATATATACAGATATGTAACACACCACAATTAAAATGTTGATCATTTTGGTGTTCTATCTTCCCCCAAAGTTCTATCTTGTGCTCAATTCCCATCTCCCATGTCATCCCCTGACAATTACTGATCTGATTTTGTCCCTAAATCTTAGCTTTTTCTAGGATGTTGTAAATATGGAATCACAAAGTATATAGCTTTTGAGTCTGGAATGTCTCACTTAGCTAAGGCCTTTGAGATCCATCCATGTTGTTACATGTAAGTTGGAGTTCATTCTATTTTATTGCTGAGCTGTAGGCGTGTTCCATAATTTATTGATCCATTGTCCAGTTTAAGAAAATTTGGGCTTTTCCATATTTTGGTGATTATGAATAAAGCCATATGAGTAGTGGCCTTCCAAAAGGCATGTCTACTTAGTACTTCAGAATGTGACTTTATTTGGAATAAAGGCCTATGCAGATGTAATTAAGGTAACTATATTGAAATAAGATTATCTTGGATAGAGTGGCCCTAAGTCGAATAATGAGTGTCCTTATAAAAGATGAAAAAGGAAAAGACACTCAGGGACACGGAGGGAGGTGGCCAAGTAAAGACAGATGCAGAGATTGGAGTGATGTATCTACAATTCAAGGAGTACAAAGGATTATAGACAGCCACCAGAAGTTGGGTAGAGAGCTAGGATGTATTTTCCTTTCAGTCTCCAAGAGGAATCAACTCTATCAAAACCTTGATGTTAGCCTCCTGGCCTCCATAACCATGAAAGAATAAATTTCTGTCATTTTTAGCTGTCAGATTGGGATAATTTCTTGTCATAGTAGTCTCTTATGATCCTTTGTATTTGTGGACTATCAGTCATAAAGTCTCTTATTTATAATTTAACTAAGTCACTAACATTTTCTTTTCTGGGTAAGTTTAGTTAAAGGTTTTTTGTATTTTGTTTACATTAACAAAAAACCAGTTTATAATCTCATTGATCTTTTCCAATATGTTTACAGTCTATTCCATTTCTTTCTTTAAAAATTTTTTTTATTAACATAAAATGTATTATTAGCCCCAGGGGTACAGGTCTGTGAATCTTCAGCTTACACACTTTGTAGCACTCACCATAACCCATACCCTCCCCAAGGTCCATAACCCAACAACCCCTCTTCCCAGCAACCCTCAGTTTGTTTTGTGAGATTAAGAGTCTCTTATGGTTTGTCTCCCTCCCAATCCCATCTTCTTTCATTTTTTCCTTCCCTACTCCCCATGACCCCCCACCCTGCCTCTCAAATTCCTCATATCAGAGAGATCACACGAGAATTTTCTCTGATTGACATTTCACTCAGTATAATACCCTTTAGTTCCATCCACGTCATTGCAAATAGCAAGATTTCATTTCTCTTGATGGTTGCATAGTATTCCATTGTGTGTGTGTGTGTGTCTGTTGATGGACATTTAGGTTCTTTCCATAGTTTGGCTATTGTGGACATTGCTGCTATAAACATTCGGGTGCATGTGCCCCTTTGGATCACTACGTTTGTATCTTTAGGGTAAATACCCAGTAGTGTGATTCCTGGGTCATAGGGTAGCTCTATTCTCAACTTTTTGAGGAACCTTCATGCTGTTTTCCAGAGTGGCTGCACCAGCTTGCATTCCCACCAACAGTGTAGGAGGGTTCTGCTTTCTCTACATCCTCGCCAGCATCTGTTGTTTCCTGACTTGTTAATTTTAGCCATTCTGACTGGTATGAGGTGATATTTTATTGTGGTTTTGATTTGTATTTCCCTGACGCTGAGTGATGTGGAGCACTTTTTCATGTGTCTGTTGGCCATCTGGATGTCTTCTTTGCAGAAATGTCCGTTCATGTCCTCTGCCCATTTCTTGATTGGATTATTTGTTCTTTGGGTGTTGAGTTTGATAAGTTTTTTATAGATTTTGGATACTAGCCCTTTATATGATATGTCATTTGCAAATATTTTCTCCCATTCTATCAGTTGTCTTTTGGTTTTGTTGACTGTTTCCTGTGCTGTGCAAAAGCTTTTGATCTTGATGAAGTCCCAAGAGTTCATTTTTGCCCTCTCTTCCCTTGCCTTTTGCTATGTTTCTAGGAAGAAGTTGCTGTAGCTGAGGTTGAAGAGATTGCTGCCTGTGTTCTCCTCAAGGATTTTGATGGATTCCCATCTCATATTGATGTCTTTCATCCATTTTGAGTCTATTTTTGTGTGTGGTATAAGGAGATGGTACAGTTTCATTTTTTTACATGTGGCTGTCCAATTTTCCCAACATCATTTGTTGAAGAGACTGTTTTTTTTTCCATTGGACATTCTTTCCTGCTTTGTCAAAGAATAGTTGACCATAGAGTTGAGGGTCCATTTATGGGCTCTCTATTCTGTTCCATTGATCTATGTGTACGTTTTTGTGCCAGTACCATACTGTCTTGATGATAACAGCTTTGTCATAGTGCTTGAAGTCTGCAGTTGTGATGCACCAACTTTGGTTTTCTTTTTCAACATTCCTCTGGCTATTCAGGGTCTTTTCTGGTTCCACATAAATTTTAGGATTATTTGTTCCATTTCTTTAAAAAAGTTGATGGTATTTTGATAGGGAATGTATTAAATGTGTAGATTGCTCTAGGTAGCATAGACATTTTCACAAAATTTGTTCATCCAATCCATGAGCATGGAATGCTTTTCCATTTCTTTGTGTCTTCCTCAATTTCATTCATGAGTACTTTATAGTTTCCTGAGTACACATTCTTTGCCTCTTTGGTTAAGTTTATTCCTAGGTATCTTGTGGATTGGGGTGCAATTGTAAATGGAATCAACTCCTTAATTTCTCTTTCTTCTATCTTGTTCTTGGTGTAAAGAAATGCAACTGATTTTTGTGCATTGATTTTATATCCTGACACTTTACTGAATTCCTGTACAAGTTCTAGCAGTTTTGGAGTGGAGTCTTTCAGGCTTTCCACATAAAGTATCATATCATCTGCAAAGAGTGATAATTTGACTGCTTCTTTGCCAATTCAGATGCCTTTAATTTCTTTTTGTTGTCTGCTGAGTCTAGGACTTCTAGTACTGTGTTGAAAGTAGTGGTGATAATGGACATCCCTGCCATGTTCCTGACGTTAGTGGAAAAGCTCTGTTTTTCTCCATTGAGAATGATATTCGTGCTGGGTTTTTCATAGATGAATTTGATGATATGGAGGTATGGACCCTCCATCCTATACTTTGAAGAGTTTTGATCAGGAAAAAATGCTGTACTTTGTCAAATGCTTTTTCAGCATCTATAGACAGTATCCTATGGTTCTTGTTCTTTCTTTTATTAATGTATTGTATCACATTGATTGATTTGCAGATGTTGAACCCACCTTGCAGCCCTGGAATAAATTCCACTTGGTTGTGGTGAATAATCCTTTTAATGTACTGTTGAATCCTATTGGCTAGTATTTTGGTGAGAATTTTTGCATCTGAGTTCATCAAGGATATTGGTCTGTAAATCTCCTTTTTGATGGGGTCTTTGGTTTTGGGATCAAAGTAATCCTGATTGCATAAAATGTGTTTGGAAGGTTTTTTTTTTTTTTTCCATTTCTATTTTTTTGAATAGTTTCAGGAGAATAGGTATTAACTCTTCTTTAAGAGTTTGGTAGAATTCCCCTGGGAAGCTGTCTGTTCCTGGGTTCTTGTTTCTTGAAAGATTTGTGATGACTGCTTCTATTCCCTTTACTAGTTATGGGTCTGTTCCGGTTTTCTATTTCTTCCTAGTTTAGTTTTGGTAGTTTGTAAGTCTCTAGGAATGCATCCACTTCTTCCAGATAGTCAAATTTTCTGGTGTGTAGCTGCTCATAATATGTTCTTATAATTGTTTGTATTTCTTTGGTGTTGGTTGTGATCTCTCCTCTTCATTCATGATTTTATTTATTTGTGTCCTTTCTCTTTTCTTTTTGATAAGTCTGGCCAGGGGTTTATCAATCTTATTAATTCTTTCAAAGAACCAGCTCCTAGTTTCATTGATTTGTTCTATGGTTTTTTGGGTTTCTATTTCATTGATTTCTGCTCTGATCTTTATGATTTCTCTTCTCCTGCTGGATTTAGGCTTTCTTTGCTGTTCCCTCTCCAGCTCCTTTAGGTATAGGGTTAGGTTGTGTATTTGAGACCTTTCTTGTTTCTTGAGAAAACCTTGTATCACTATATATTTTCCTCCCAAGACTGCCGTTGCTGTGTCCCACAGATTTTGAACAGTTGTGTTTTCATTATTTGTTTCCATGAATATTTTCAATTCTTCTTTAATTTCTTGGTTAACTCATTTATTCTTTAGTAGGATGCTATTTAGCCTCCATATATTTGGGTTCCTTCCAAATTTCCTCTTGTGATTGAGTTATAGCTTCTGAGCATTGTGGTCGGAAAATATGCAGGAAATGATCTCAATCTTTTGGTACCAGTTGAGACGTGATGTGTGACCTGGGACATGATCTATTCTGGAGAATGTTCCATGTGCACTTGAGAAGAATGTGTATTATGTTGCTTTGGGATGGAGTGTTCTGAATATATGTCCATCTGGTCCAGTGTGTCATTTAAGGCCTTTATCTCCTTGTTGATCTTTTGCTTGGATGAACTGTGCATTTAAGTGAAGGGGGTGTTAAAGTTCCCTACTATTATTGTATTATTGTTGATGTGTTTCTTTGAATTTGTTATTAGTTGGTTTATATAGTTGGCTGCTCCCATATTAGGGGCATATATATTTAAAAATGTTATATCTTCTTGTTGGACAGACCCTTTGAGTATGATCTCGTGTCCTTTCTTATCTCTTATTACAGTCTTTGGCTTAAAATCTAATTGATCTGATATAAGTATTGCCACCCCAGCTTTCTTTTGATGTCCATTAGTATGGTAAATTCTTTTCCACCCACACACTTTAAATTTGGAGTTGTCTTTGGGTCTAAAATGAGCTTGTTGTAGACAGCATATGGATGGGTCTTGTTTTTATCCATTCTGATGCCCTGTGTCTTTTGACTGGGGCATTTAGCCCATTAATATTCAGGATAACTATTGAGAGATATGAATTTAGTGCCAGTGTATTTCCTGGGAGGTGTCTGTTATTGTATATTGTCTCTGTTCCTTTCTGGTTTACTACTTTTAGGTTCTCTCTTTGATTAGAGGACCCTTTTCAATATTTCCTGTAGGGCTGGTTTGGTTTTTGCAAATTCTTTTAGTTTTTGTTTGTCCTGGAAGCTTTTTATCTCTGCTTCTATGATAGCCTAGCTGGATATAGTATTTTAGGCTGCATAATTTTTTCATTTAGTACTCTGAATATATCATGCCAGTTTTTTCTGGCCTGCCAGGTATCCGTGGATAAATATGCTGCCAATCAAATATTTCTACCATTGTATGTTACAGACTTCTTGTCCTGAGCTGCTTTCAGCATTTTCTCTTTGTCACTAAGACTTGTAAGTTTTACTATTAGATGATGGGGTGTGGACCTATTTTTATTGATTTTGAGGGGGAGATTCTCTGTGCCTCCTGGATTTTGATGCTTGTTCCCTTTGCCATATTAGGGAAAATCTCTACTATAATTTGTTACAATATTCCTTCTGCCTCTCTCTTTGCTTTTCTTCTGGAATCCCAATTATTCTAATATTGTTTCATCTTATAGTATCACTTATCTCTTGAATTCTCCCCTCATGGTCCAGAAGTTCTTTGTCTCTCTTTTGCTCAGCTTCTTTATTCTCCATCCTTTGGTCTTCTATTTCACTAATTCTCTCTTCTGCCTCATCTATCCTAGTAATAAGACTCTCCATTTTTATTGCACCTGATTAATAGCTTTTTATATTTTAGCTTGGTTAGATTTTAGTTCTTTTATTTCCTCCAGAAAGGGCTTTTATTTCTCTAGAAAGGTTTCTCTAATGTCTTCCATGCCTTTTTCAAGCCCAGCTAGCAGCTTGAGAATCATCATTCTGAACTCTAGATCTGACATAGTACCAATGTCCATATTGATTAGGTCCCTTGCCTTTGGTACTGTCTCTTGTTTTTTGGGTTTTTTTTTGTTTTGTTTTGTTTTGTTTTTTGTGGTGAGTTTTTCTGCCTTGTCATTTTAACTAGATAAGAATATATGAATGAGAGAATAAAAGACTAAGAGAGTGGCAAGGACCCTAGAAAAATGTACACTAACTAAATCAGAAGAGACCCCCCAATCGGGGGGAGAAGAAAAAGGGTAAAAGGAAGTTTAAAAAATAATAAAAAAATTATATATTAGACTGGTGAATAGAATAGAGCCACCCACTTGATTTTGTGTGTATTTTGGTCTCTTAGAAGAAACTATCTCCCAAGATTTTCACAAAAGACGAACTTATATATAAGTTTATAAAAATATATATATAACATATATAAAATATAATTTATATATATATATGTTATATATAAAAATAAGGGTAAATATGATGAAGGGGAAGGGATGGAATATGACTGTAAAGATGAAGATTAAAAAAGTTATAAGAGAGGAATTGATAAGTTGGTTGGGAAAAAAAAGAAAAAGAAAGTGGGGAGAATTTGGTCAGGCTGGAGACTGGAACAAAGCCCTGTGGTAGATTTAGGGTGTATTTTGATCTATTACAAGAAGTTGTATCCCAAAATTTTTTAGAAGAAAAAACCCTATATGTATACAAAATATAAAGTTTGATACAATGAGGGATAAAATAGGACTATAATATTGAAGGTTTAAAAGATTTTTTTTAGAAAGGTATTGTTAAGATAAACTAGTTAAAAAATGTTAAAAGAGGAAAGATGAAAAGTCAAAAGAATTAGAATAATAAAAAAGTAAAATTAAAAATTTTAATTAACTATATAAGGTTAAAGAATCATGGGGCGAAAGCCATGAATTCCATGCTTTGCTTTCCCTTCCTCAGGAATTCCGCTGTTCTCTTGATCAGTGAGCTTAGTCTTGGCTGATGTTCTTGCTGATCTTTTGGGAGAGGGGCCTGTTGTAGTGATTCTCAAAGTCTTTTCTGGAGGCAGAATCATGCCACCCTTTCCAGGGGTAGGGCTAAGTAATCTGCTCGAGTTCACTCTTGGGAGCTTTTGTTACCTGAATGATTTCCAATTTCCATAGTGCTCTGGAGGACAGGAATAAAAATGGCAGCCTCCCAATCTCCAGCCCAGAGGAGCAGAGAGCTTGGGGCCCCACTCTTCAGTGCACCCTCAGAGAAAAGTGCTCAATCACTCCTGTCTCCCTGGTCTCTGGCATTCCTTGGAGCTCACCTGGCCTGTGATCAAGAATTTCTGTCTCTGACACACAGCCCCATTTGGAGTCTCCAAACCCAGGAGATTCCTGCTGCTCTGCTTTTCCAGTGGATGAAGGTGGGTCTCCCCAGATCTGCCACTTGTGGGGTCCCTGCTCAAAGAGCAGTGATCTGACTGTGCCACAGATTCACGGTTTAAGGTAACCATGAGCTGAGAGCTCCTCCGCTCTGTCTCTGTAGCTGGCTTCTCTGCTCTGATAACTGTAAGCTCTGCTACACTCAGACACCCCCAATCCTTCTGTAACCTTGTGGGACCTGAGATCACACTGTCCCTGTGAGGGCTCCACACCTGCTTAGCCTCTAGACTGATGTCCCTCAGTGGAGCAGACTTCTAAAAGTTGGGATTTTGTGCTCCACTGCTCTGCCACTTGCCCGGAGCCAAGCCCTCTCCCCACAGTCTATCTTCCTGTCACTTCATATTCACTTCTTTTCATGTCCTACCTTTCAGAAAGTGGTTGATTATCTGTTTCTAGAATTGCTATTCTTTTTCTCTTCAATCTCCTATTGTGTTTGTAGGTGTTTGGAGTGGTTTGATAACTATGTAGCTGAACTCTTGCAACCTGATGTCATCTCAGACTGGTACCCCTCCACTATCTTGACTCTGTCTCCTATTCCATTTATTTCTGCTCTGTTCTTTGTTATTTCCTTTCTTTTACTAACTTTTTAAAAAAATTATTTATTTATTTATTTATTTTTATAAACATATAATATATTTTTATCCCCTGGGGTACAGGTATGTGAATCGCCAGTTTTACACACTTCACAGCACTCACCAAAGCACATACCCTCCCCAATGTCCATAATCCCACCCCCTTTCCCCCAACCCCTCTCCCCCCAGCAACCCTCAGTTTGTTTTGTGAGATTAAGAGTCACTTATGGTGGGCACCTGGATGGCTCAGTGGGTTAAGCCACTGCCTTCAGCTCAGGTCATGATCTCAGGGTCCTGGGATCGAGTCCCACATCGGGCTCCCTACTCAGCAGGGAGCCTGCTTCTCTCTCTCTCTCTCTGCCTGCCTCTCTGCCTACTTGTGATCTCTCTATGTCAAATATAAATAAAATCTTAAAAAAAAAAAAAGGGTCACTAATGGTTTGTCTCCCTCTCAATCCCATCTTGTTTCATTTATTCTTCTCCTATCCCCTTAACCACCCCTACCGGCCATGTTGCATCTCCACTTCCTCATATCAGGGAGAGCATATGATAGTTGTCTTTCTCTGCTTGACTTATTTCGCTAAGCATGATATCCTCTAGTTGCATCCACGTCATTGCAAATGGCAAGATTTAATTTCTTTTGATGGCTGCATAGTATTCCATTGTGTATATATACCACCTCTTCTTTATCCATTCATCTGTTGATGGACATCTAGGTTATTTCCATAGTTTGGCTATTGTAGACATTGCTGCTACAAACATTCGGGTGCACGTGCACCTTCGGATCACTACGTTTGTATCTTTAGAGTAAATAACCAGTAGTGCAATTGCTGGGTAATAGGGTAGTTCTATTTTCAACAATTTGACGAGCCTCCATGCTGTTTTCCAGAGTGGCTGCACCAGCTTGCATTCCCACCAACAGTGTAGGAGGGTTCCCCTTCTCCGCATCCTCGCCAGCATCTGTAATTTCCTGACATGTTAATTTTAGCCATTCTGACTGGTGTGAGGTGATATCTCATTGTGGTTTTGATTTGTATTTCCCTGTTGCTGAGTGATGTGGAGCACTTTTTCATGTGTCTGTTGGCCATGAAATGACTGTTCCCGTTCTCTGCCCATTTCTTGATTGGATTATTTGTTCTTTTGGTGTTGAGTTTGCTAAGTTCTTTATAGATTTTGGACTCAAGCCCTTTATCTGATATGTTGTTTGCAAATATCTTCTCCCATTCTATCAGTTGTCTTTTGGTTTTGTTAACTGTTTCCTTTGCTGTGCAAAAGCTTTTGATCTTGATAATATCCCAATAGTTTGTTTTTTCCCTTGCTTCCCTTGCCTTTGGGGATGTTCCTAGGAAGATGTTGCTGCGGCTGAGGTTGAAGAGTTTGCTGCCTGTGTTCTTCTTAAGGATTTGGATGGATTCCTTTCGCACATTGAGGTTCTTCATCCATTTTGAGTCTATTTTCATGTGTGGTGTAAGAAAATGGTCCAATTTCATTTTTCTGCATGTGGCTGTCCAATATTCCCAACACCATTTATTGAAGAGGTTGTCTTTTTTCCATTGAACATTCTTTCCTGCTATGTCGAAGATTAGTTGACCATAGAGTTGAGGGTCTATTTCTGGGCTCTCTATTCTGTTCCATTGATCTATGTGTCTGTTTTTGTGCCAGTACCATGCTGTCTTGATGATGACAGCTTTGTAATAGAGCTTGAAGTCCGGAATTGTGATGCCACCAACGTTGGCTTTCTTTTTCAATATCCCTTTGGCTTTTTATTCAAGGTCTTTTCTGGTTCCATATAAATTTTAGGGTTATTTGTTCCATTTCTTTGAAAAAGATGGATGGTACGTTGATAGGAATTGAATTAAACGTGTAGATTGCTTTAGGTAGCATAGACACTTTCACAATATTTATTCTTCCAATCCAGGAATGGAATATTTTTCCATTTCTTTGTGTCTTCCTCAATTTCTTTCATGAGTACTTTATAGTTTTCTGAGTATAGATTCTTTGCCTCTTTGGTTGGGTTTATACCTAGGTATCTTATGGTTTTGGGTGCAATTGTAAATGGGATTGACTCCTTAATTTCTCTTTCTTCTGTCTTGTTGTTGGTGTAGAGAAATGCAATTGATTTTGGATTGATTTTATATCCTGACACTTTACTGAATTCCTGTACAAGTTCTAGCAGTTTTGGAGTGGAGTCTTTTGGGTTTTCCACATAGAGTATCATATCATCTGGGAAGAGTGATAGTTTGACTTCTTTGCCGATTTGGATGCCTTTAATATCCTTTTTTTTGTCTGATTGCTGAGGCTAGGACTTATAGTACTATGCTGAATAGCCGTGGTGATAATGGACATCCCTGCCGTGTTTCTGACCTTTTTGGAAAAGCTTTCATTTTTTTTCCATTGAGAATGACATTTGCAGTGGGTTTTTCATAGATGGCTTTGATAATATTGAGGTATGTGCCCTCTATCCCTACACTTTGAAGAGTTTTGATCAGGAAGGGATGCTGTACTTTGTCAAATGCTTTTTCAGCATCTATTGAGAGTATCATATGGTTCTTGTTCTTTCTTTTATTGATATGTTGTATCACATTGTTTGATTTGCGGATGTTGAACCAGTTTTGCAGCCCTGGAATAAATCCCACTCGGTCGTGGTGAATAATCCTTTTAATGTACTGTTGAATCCTATTGGCTAGTATTTTGGTGAGAATTTTCACATCTGTGTTCATCAAGGATATTGGTCTGTAGTTCTCTTTTTTGATGAGATCCTTGTCTGGCTTTGGGATCAAGGAGATGCTCTCCTCATAAAATGAGTTTGGAGGTTTTCCTTCCATTTCTATTTTTTTTTTTTTTTGGAACAGTTTCAGGAGAATATTCTTTAAAGGTTCTTTAAACATTCTTTAAATGTTTGGTAGAATTGCCCCAGGAAGCTGTCTGGCCCTGGGCATTTGTTTGCTTGGAGATTTTTGATGAGTGTTTCAATCTCCTTACTGGTTATCGGCCTGTTCAGGCTTTCTATTTCTTCTTGGTTCAGTTGTGGTAGTTTATATGTCTCTAGAAATGCATCCATTTCTTCCAGATTGTCAAATTTGTTTGCGTAGAGTTGCTCATAGAATGTTCTTATAATGGTCTGTATTTCTTTGATGTTAGTTGTAATCTCTCCTCTTTCATTCATGATTTTATTTATTTGGGTCCTTTCTCTTTTCTTTTTGATAAGTCTGGCTAGGGGTTTATCAATCTTAATTCTTTCAAAGAACCAGCTCCTAGTTTCGTTGATATGTTCTATTTCTTTTTTGATTTCTATTTCATTGATTTCTGCTCTGATCTTTATGATTTCTCTTCTCCTGCTGGGTTTAGGGTTTCTTTCTTGTTTTTCTCCAACTCCTTTAAGTGTAGGGTTAGGTTGTGTACCTGAGACCTTTCTTGTTTCTTGAGAAAGGCTTGTACCGCTATATATTTTCCTCTCAGGACTGTCTTTGCTGTGTCCAACAGATTTTGAACCTTTGTGTTTTCGTTATCATTTGTTTCCATGAATTTTTTCAATTCTTCTTTAATTTCCTGGTTGACCCATTCATTCTTTAGTCGGATGCTGTTTATTCTCCATGTATTTGGGTTCTTTCCAAATTTCCTCTTGTGATTTAGTTCTAGCTTCAGAGCATTGTGGACTGAAAATATGCAGGGAATGATCCCAATCTTTTGATACTGGTTGATACCTGATTTAGGACCGAGGATGTGATCTATTCTGGAGAATGTTCCATGTGCACTACAGAAGAATGTGTATTCTGTTGCTTTGGGATGAAACGTTCTGAATATATCTGTGATGTCCATCTGGTCCAGTGTGTCATTTAAGGCCTTTATTTCCTTGTTGATCTTTTGCTTGAATGATCTGTCCATTTCAGTGAGGGGAGTGTTAAAGTCCCCTACTATTATTGGATTATTGTTGATGTGTTTGTTTGATTTTGTTATTAATTGGTTTATATAGTTGGCTGCTCTCACGTTGGGGGCATAGATATTTAAAATTGTTAGATCTTCTTGTTGGACAGATCCTTTGAATATGATATAATTTCCTTCCTCATCTCTTATTATAGTCTTTTGCTTAAAATCTACGTGATCTGATATAGGGATTGCCACTCCTGCTTTCCTCTGATTTCCATTATCATGGTAAATTCTTTTCCATCACCTCACTTTAAATCTGGAGGTGTCTTCGGGCTTAAAATGAGTTTCTTGGAGGCAACGTATAGATGGGTTTTGTTTTTTTATCCATTCTGATACCCTGTGTCTTTTGACAGGGGCATTTAGCCCATTCACACTCAGGGTAACTATTGAGAGATATGAATTTAGTGCCATTGTATTGCCTGTAAGGTGACTGTTACTGTATATGGTCTCTGTTCTTTCTGATCTACCACTTGTAGGCTCTCTCTTTGCTTAGAGGACCCCTTTCAATATTTCCTGTAGAGCTGGTTTGGTGTTTGCAAATTCTTTCAGTTTTTGTTTGTCCTGGAAGCTTTTAATCTCTCCTATTTTCAATGATAGCCTAGCTGGATATAGTATTCTTGGGTGCATGTTTTTCTTGTTTAGTGCTCTGAATATACCATGCCAGCTCTTTCTGGCCTGCCAGGTCTCCGTGGATAAGTCTGCTGCCAATCTAATATTTTACCATTGTATGTTACAGACTTCTTTTCCCGGGCTGCTTTCAGGATTTTCTCTTTGTCACTAAGACTTGTAAATTTTACAACTAGGTGACGGGGTGTGGACCTATTTTTATTGATTTTTAACGGGGGTTCTGTGCACCTCCTGGAGTTTGATGCTTGTTCCCTTTGCCATATTGGGGAAATTCTCTCCGATAATTCTCTCCAGTATACCTTCTGCTCCCCTCTCTTTCTTCTTCTTCTGGAATCCCAATTATTCTAATGTTGTTTCGTCTTATGGTGTCACTTATCTCTCGAATTCTCCCTCGTGGTCCAGTAGCTGTTTGTCCCTCTTTTGCTCAGCTTCTTTATTCTCTGTCATTTGGTCTTCTATATTGCTAATTCGTTCTTCTGCCTCATTTATCCTAGCAATGAGAGCCTCCATTTTTGATTGCACCTCATTAATAGCTTTTTTTATTTCAACTTGCTTAGATTTTAGTTCTTTTATTTCTTCAGAAAGGGCTTTTATATCTCTCGAGAGGGTTTCTCTAATATCTTCCATGCCTTTTTCGAGCCCGGCTAGAACCTTGAGAATTGTCATTCTGAACTCTAGATCTGACATATTACCAATGTCTGTGTTGATTAGGTCCCTAACCTTCGGTACTGCCTCTTGTTCTTTTTTTTGTGTGTGTGATGAATTTTTCCGCCTTGTCATTTTGTCCAGATAAGAGTATATGAAGGAACAAGTAAAATACTAAAAGGGTGGCAACAACCCCAGGAAAATATGCTTTAACCAAATCAGAAGAGATCCCAAATCGTGAGAGGGGAGAAAGGGGATAAAAGGAGGTTCAGAAAGAAAAAAAAAAAAAAAAAAAAGCAAAGAAAGGAAACAATTAAAAAAAGAAAATGAATAACGAAAAAGTATATATATATATATATATATATATATATATATATATATAAAACTAGTTTAAAAACGTTAAAAAAGAAAAGCATAAAATTTAAAAAAAATTAGCAGAAGAAGAGAAAAAAAATTGAAAAAGAAAAAAAATTAAATTAACTGCAAGACTAAAGTATCATGGGGAGAAAACCATGATTTCCGTGCTTTGCTTTCTCCTCCTCTGGAATTCTGCTGCTCTCCTTGGTATTAAAACTGCACTCCTTGGTAGGTGAACTTGGTCCTGTCTGGATTTCTTGTTGACCTTCTGGGGGAGGGGCCTGTTGTAGCGATTCTCAAGCATCTTTGCCCCAGACAGAATTGCACTGCCCTTACCAGGGGCCGGGCTGAGCAATCCACTTGGGTTTGCTTTTGGGAGCTTTTGTTCCCTTAGTGCTTTCCATAGTGTTCCAGAGGACAGGAATGAAAATGGCGGCCTCCCGGTCTCTGGCCCGGAGGAGCCGAGAGCCCAGGGCCCCACTCCTCAGTGCACCCTCAGAGAGCCACATTCAATTACTCCCTTCTCCCTGGTCTCAGGCCACACTCCGAGCTCACCTGGCCTGTGACCGGTTCAAGGTAACCCTGAGGTGGGAGCCCACTCCTCGGCTCTGTCTCTGTAGCCAGATTCCCCGTTCTAATACCTGTAAGCTCTGAGACACTGATATACCCCCAATCCTTCTGTGACCCTGCAGGACCTGAGGCCACGCTGACCCCGCGTGGGCTTCACCCTGGTTTAGCCTCTGGAGCGATGTCCCTCAGCGGAACAGACTTTTAAAAGTCCTGATTTTGTGCTCCCTTGCTCCCCCGCTTGCCGCTTGCGGGATCTGGCCCCTCCCTCTGGGGTCTGTCTTCCCGTTGCTTTGGATTCACTTCTCCACCAGTCCTACCTTTCAGAAATTGGTTGATTTTCCGTTTCTAGAATTGTTGTTCTTCTTCTCTTCTTTTCGATCTCCCGTTGGATTTGTAGGTGTTTGCAATCTTTAGATAATCTATCGAACTGATCTCCTGCTAGCTGAAGTAGTCTCCGCCTACTACTTCTCCGCCATCTTGACTCCCCCCTCTTTAGTAGTTTTGACTTTAGCTTTTTCTTCTTTTCCTATTTCCTTGAAGTATAAAATTAGACTGTTTATTTTGAGATTTTTCTTTTTACTTAATGTAGGAGTTCATTGCTCTCAACTTCCCCCTTAGGACTGTGTTTTCTGCATCCCATGAGTTTTGGCATAATGCACTTCCATTTTTATTTTTCTCAAGATATATATTTTTTTCTCTTTTGATTTTTCTTTGACTCATTGGTGGCTCAGGAATATATTTTTTAATCTCTATGTATTTGTAGATTTTGCAGTTTCCTTATACTTAGTTTCTATTTTTATGCCACTGTGATCAGAAAACATGATCTCAGTCTTCTTAAATTTATTAAGAGCTGGATGTATTGAACTGTGCTTCCTATTAATAATAGGTATGATATCAGGAGGCCAGGTGTTATTGGTGTAGGACCTATATTTTAATACTGCTCCTAAGACTTCATTTTATTACCAAGAACTCTTTAACTTTATTATTTATAATTCTAAAGAATATAATTCTATATTCTTTATAATTCTATAATTCTATTCTTTATAATTCTAACTATATTCTTTATAATTCTATTCTCCAAATTCTAAATTCTTTATAATTCTTTATTCTTTATAATTCTAAATTCTTTATAATATAAATCTAAACTATATTCTTTATAATTCTATAAAATTCTTTATAATTCTATATAATTCTATAATTCTTTATAATTCTCTATAATTCTAAATTCTTTATTATTCTTTATAATTCTATAATTCTTTATAATTCTAAATTCTTTATAATTCTTTATTCTTTATAATTCTAAAATTCTATAATTCCTTATAACTCTATAATTCTTTATAATTCTATAACTTTATTCTTTATAATTCTAAATTCTATAAATTCTAAATTCTAACTTTATTCTTTATAATTCTATAAATTCTAAAATTCACTAGCATATATAGTTGAATCTCTTCATAATATCAGACAATATCTGCCTTTTAGTTAGTTTGTTTAGAACATTTATGTATAACAAAATTATTGATACAGTTGCATTTAAGTAAAACACCTTGCTAATTTTTTTGTTTATTCCACCTATTATTTTTTTTTTATCTTATTCTTCGGTTCTTCTCGAGTAATGGGATATTTTTATGATTTTGTTTTATCTCTAGCATTAGCATAGTCATTATATTTCTGGGCTTTGGACTTTTAGTGCTTAGTCCAGCATTTACAATACACATCTTTAACTTAAGTATCTACTTTCAAATTATATTTCATCACTTCCTGAATTATTTCAGAAACTTATAACAGAATGATCAACAGTCATTACCCCCATCCTTTTTACCATTGTGGATATATAACCTCTTTCTCTCTCTCTCTATATATATAGATAGATAGATAGATAGATAGATATTCGATAGTATGTTGTTGCTCTGACTGTTATAGAAAGTCAATTTCCTTTACAACAAATAAAGAAAGGGTATCTCTCATATTTATCCTAATTTTCACTATATCTGGAACTTAGGATTTATTTGTATAAATCTAAATTTTCACCTAGTATTATGTTCCTTCTTCCTGAAGAAATTATTTTTAGCATCTCTTAGGAGTACTGATCTTCTAGCAATGAATTAAATCATTCTTTGTCTAAGATAATTTTTAAATTTTTATCTTTAAAATATATTTTTACTTGGTATAGAATTCTGAGATGGCAGTTCTTTTTCTTTCAATACTTTAAAGATGTTCTTCCATTGTTTTCTTAAATGATTTCTGAAGTTGATTCTAATTCTCATATCTTTTATTTTATTGTGGTAAGAACACTTAATATGTGATTTGTTCTATCTTATGTAATGTCTCTTTATTTTCTATGGCTTTAAAATTTTCTTTTTATCTTTGTCAAAAATTTGAATATGATGGATCTATATTCCCAGAGATTATTATTTTAATTAATTTTGGAAATTCTTAGCCCAGAGTGAGAGAGAGAGAGAGAGCGCAAGAGTGAGCATGCACAGGGGAGGGGAAGAGGGAAAGGAAGAGAGAAACTGCAGCAGACTCTGCACTGAGCCAGAGTCTCACACCAAGCTTGATCTCAGGACCCTGAGATCATGACCTGAGCCAAAACAAAGAGTTGGTTGCTTAACCAACTGATCCACCCAGATGCCCCTTACATAGTCATTTTTCATACTTAATTTCTCTCTCTTCTCCTGGCAATTCAATTACACGTATATAAGACCACTGCTACTGTCTCACAGTTCACCGATGACCAGGAGGGAGTGAGTAAGTGAGTGTGTGTTTGTGTATGTGTGTGTGTGTGTGTGTGTGTGTGTGAAGTTTCCCTGCTCCTTCCCTCAATGGGTTAAAGCATTTGCCTTCTATGTGTCCTGGAAGGCAGGAAATGTTTTGGGCTTGTCTTCCAGTGGCAGGGATCATGACTTGAATGCCTGCATTACCTAGCAGGGCTGTGTCCACTTACCTGACCTAACTCCATCTTCACTTTGAGCATCTAGTTAAGCCCCATAAAAATGAACGTTTGAGTGTGTACTTGCAAACTCTTCCTGAGTCTTTTGGGCTCCTTGTTATTTTAAACTTTCATGCTAGCCTGTAGTTGGCCTTTAGAAATCCATGAAATCTTACCTGAAGTTTTCTTTTTTTTTCTTCCTTTCTTTCTTTATATTTGGCAGAGCAAATTCTTTTATTGTTTTGTTTTGTTTTTAATTTTAATTTTTTTTCAGTGTTCCAAAATTCATTGTTTATGCACCACACCCAGTGCTCCATGTAATATGTGCCCTCTATAATACCCACCACAAAACTTACCCAATCTCCCACCCCCTCCCCTCCAAAACCCTCAGTTTGTTTCGCAGAGTCCATAGTCTCTCATGGTTTGCCTCCCCTTCCGATTTCCTCCCAACTCACTTCTGAAGTTTTCTTACCAAGATTATGGAAACCACTTCTTCCCATGTTCTACAAACAGTGACACAGTTCATGTGTTCTGTCTCTCCCTGAAGGAGCTAATCCCTCTGATATTCATTCCAGGTCTTACTGTCTTGAAGCCTCCGCTATCCGATGAGCTCAAGAGAAGTTATAATTTTGTAGATTGTTTGTTTTTTTGTTGTTGTTGTTTGTATGGGAGCACCATTCTCTGTCTTCTTTTTCCATCCAGAGTAAAAGTGACATTTTTTGTCCATTGCACTGATCTTGATATCCTGATGTCTGGTAATCAAAAAATAATAGTATATCATTCTTGACCTAATTCCTCAGAGTATTTCTCTCTCTCTCTCTTTTTCTGGTATTAAAACTTAGGAAAACATTGCCTGGAGGACATCCATAATTTTAATTTCTGGGAGCGTTCTTAAAATAGGTCAGACCCATGTTGCCTTCTAATGACCTACTTAAGATAACTGTGTGTGGTGTGAACTGAGAAAATTACCTCAATGTATTTATTTTCATCAGATGGAATGGGTTGATGCCGGGGTTGGATACCCTTTGACTTCAGTTGGTCTCTCAAATTACTTGACTTCATAATTCCTTGTTATAGACAGCAGTACTTTGATTATACAGTCTGATTGAAAAGATTGACTTGTCATTTTAAGGGAAATATATGCTTGATTATAAGATGCTGATTTGGATCAATGTATTTCTATAATAGCTTTATAAAAATATTTCAGTGTGAAAGTATCACAATGTTTTGTTTTGATTAAGTATCAGTTGAATAAATAGGAACGCACTATGGCTTATTCAGTGAAATTTCATGGTGTCTAAGAGTCCCAAATTCTTCATTTCTTTCTCCAGCTTGCATCCTAGCCTTGAAATTTACTGTTTTAAAATGCATTTCTTTTAAGATTATATGTTTTTTTTTTGAGTTACTGATTGCTTTATTTCTAGATTCCAAGATCGAACAATGACTCCATATATAAAAGAAATAACAGAATTTTAGTATATGTGTTGCCAAAGTGAGTATTACAGAATTTTAAAAAAATAGCTGCAAAAGGGACACCTGGGTGGCTCAGTCAGTTAAGTTTCTGCCTTTGGCTCAGGTCATGATCCCAGGGTCCTGGGATGGAGCCCTGCATCAGGCTCCGTACTCAATGGAGAGCCTGCTTCTCCCTCTCCCTCTGCCCTTCCCCGTGCTTGTATGTGCTCTCTCTCTCTCTCAAATAAATAAATAAATGAAATCTTCAGACAAAATATCTATAAAAACTCAGAGTATAGATGATAGGGCACCCAAAGTAACTATGGTTCATCAAGATATTTTATGCAAACCCACCCATGATTTGAAATGTGTATACAGTGAGTAGGAGTGTACCTGCCTAGACCAGACATCATACCATATTTTCCAACTTTAGTCTTCAATCACTTTCTTTAACCTCAAATCTAAATATTGAGATTTCAGTTGGCCCTTTTATGAAATGGTTTGGGAGATCTAAGTATGTGTGGCCTGATCTAGCCCAAGTATTTTCTTTTGACAGACACTGGGCAGATATTGTCACTTGAAGTTAGACTAAAATTTTAATTCTCACTCCTCAAATATACAGTGTGTGTGTATGTGTGTATGTATGTGTGTGTGCTGGTAGTGGGTATGGGGGAGAAGGAATATGCTCTCTGAAGATTAAATGAGATAATGTGTCAGAAGCACCAAACTTAAGACATTGCCATTTTATGACTCAATGTCATTTTTCTTTCCCTTTATGTGTCTTTTAAAATAGGGATCATGGTGGTCTATCAGAATGAGTGTAATTCTAGAGCTGGGCAGAGTCCTCACTTTCAGCCCTATTAGTGAAGAGTGCTTTGTGATATTAGGAAGCTACATAACTTGCCAGCACCACTGCTTTCTTTTTTGTTAATGGGGGAGGAGGTTGAAATCTCTTAAAGTATCCTGGAGATTAAATAACATAAACTCTTGGCATAACACTGGCATACAAAAGAATTCAATGACTGTTAAGAAATATCTTGTGTTTACATTTTCTTCTAAACATTCTTTTTCCCTTTTCTTAATTTTTTTTTTTAAACAGCTCATCCCCAATCAGTTTGGACCTTTTTCCTCTAGTGTCTGCTGTGCATCCATTATACCAATGGTGACTCTGTGCAGAACCATTACTTGTCATAATTGGCATAATGTATTGAATACTCACTAGATACCCAGAAATATTTTAAGCACTTTACAGACATTATTTCATTTCAAACTTAGTCTTCTTTAAAGGAAAAGCTAACTTGTAATAAAAGAAATCAGACCAGTGGTTGTCTCTGAGGTGGGACACTCAGGGCTTAGCTGGGAGGGAAACTAAAGGAAGTCTCTGAGCTAATGAAAATGGGCTCTATCTTGATAGAAGTCCAAAAGCATTTGAAAAAGTCATCAACTGTCCAAAGAAAACAGGTATTTCATAAAAAGCCAAATTATACACTTTAATGAAAAATTGAGAGAAAAAATTAATCTTTTTAGAAACATCCTGTGGCATAGAAAAAAAAAATAAAACTATTTTCAGATGAAAAAAACAGGGACCTGAATGTTCAGGTAATTTATTCAAGTGCCCGTTTACTGGTGACAGTACCAAAACCAAATCCAGGCATGTTCAAGCACACAGCCCAGCCCTCTCACCACCACACTATGCGTCTTCTGTTGAGGCAGGTGCATCCTGACCCATGGTTTGTGATTTCACTTATCTGATCCTTTGTATCTGTATCATACAGACTGAAGCATAGAAAAATGTTTTCAAATGCCCTGACTTCTGACAGGGGAGAGGAATCCCATATTTTGGATAAAACTCTACAAAGAAAACCTATCTATTCTAAAATCTTAAGCTAGGACGATGTTACCCTCCAGTATCGATCTAGTGGACTCAATTCCTCTTCCTTGTCAGCATGTGTTTCCAAGAAATTTGGGAAATTTTGAGAGCACTGTTTCAGTGATGGTAACCTCAGGCAGCATATTCATGGTATGTCCATATATCCTGTAGTATGAAAATTGCTGCCAACATCTTCTGTGCAGTAAACCAGCAAGGAATCAGCAGCATCTCTAAGACAGGGTTCTAGCAATTGAGCAAGCCTGTTATCTCACCCTTGGTTACAAAGCATATGTTTAAATTTCCAAATAAAAAATGTCAGCAAAGGTCTCTTGCTATTTTGGTGATTGCCAAACAAAGCTGTCTGCAGTGTCTTTGGAGTGCTTGGGTCACTTCAGGGTTATTTCTTCCTTAAATGAGGCAGCAGCTTTTAAATTGACAATAATGACCTTGCATGCTCTTTCTCCTCCCAACTTCCCAACATAATGGCCATAAATATACAGAAAACTGAATCTGCAATGTAAATGCAGCAGAAGGACAATTGATTGAATCAAAGGGACATTCTTCCTCTGTGTCATGATGAATATAAACTGAAAAATGCCTTGTGCTGTCACCTGTGTAGTTCACCCTCTAAAACCCAATATTAATGCAAAGCACTTTATATGCTCATTTAATACTCATAGCAACCCTCTGAGAAATCTGCAATTAATATTCCCATTCATAAATTAAAATGTGTTAGCTAAGTTAATTGATTTGCCCAAGGACACACATCACCCGACTATAGAGGGGAGAGCCAAGATTCAGGCCTCTTTCACTGCTCTCTCCATTCCCAATTGCCAAATATTCTCTCCCTTCCCCCACCACATGAGAAAAACATGTTGATCTAGTCTCCTGTCTCTACTGTAATCTTTCTGGGAGGCACCGGCTCTGGTCAACTAGTTAGAGATAGTCATTTTATCCTGTCCCTTTGAGCACCCTCTCATCCCCAAACATCCCTTCAAACCCAAAGTCTAAAAGCATTCCAGATAGAAGCAAGGCCATTAAAACCTGGGTCTAAGGCAGGAAGAATATTAGCAATATTAGATGCCAGGTCATGTGATCTATCTTGTATTAGACTGATCATTAAATTGTAAGTGAAACCTTAGTTTCAATCAAAATTATAGAATCCACTATTGTGGGCATTGTGTAGAGGATATTCTGTATTCATAAAGCAAGTATACATCTGGGCATCACACATGGACCTGGGAAATAAACACAAAATTTGCCCTTTGTATGTGGATCTGAGAGAGAAATCCTGCAAGCCTACTAAATGTTGGCCCTGACAGAGCTCTGCCCATTTAAAAATCACTAAGGAAATATTAGGAAAGACAAGGCCAGAGTCACAGAGCCCAGGAACAAATGCAACAGCACAAGGTAAGAAACCATATCTCAGAGACCTCAACAAATCCTTGAAACTGATAATTTATAAGATCCAGAAGACTTCTTTACTGGACTGTAAGCCCTAGATGAGCAGGAACATCCTGATTTTTCCTTAGGAATTCCCAGCACCAATAACAGTGTTTGACAAATAGAAGGAACTCCAAAAATGCTTGTTGAATGTCTGTTGGACAAAATGTTGAGGGAAAAAAAAAAAAAAAGGCTTGTGACCAAAGAATGTCCCAAATGTCTAGTTCAAAGGTGATCACAAATACACAATATCTCAAGTTATATGGCATTCCTGTATTACTCCTGGGAAAGTCACTTAAAGAGATATGCTTCATTCCAGAAGTGACTCTAAGATAATTCCTGCTAGCTGCTTCAATAAACATTCCCTAAATCTCAGTGACTTAGTAGAATGTCTTTTTCTTATATATGTTATAGACTGATGTGGGCAGAAGGATCTTCTGTGTTGCTCTTTTTCTGATTGATAACCCAGGGATCCAAGCTCCTTCCATCTCAGGGTCTTACACATCACTTCCGGTAGTGTGGGTGAGAGAAAGAAAACATAAAGAAGTTCCTATAAGTCATAGCAGTGCCAGTCCTAGAAATATAATTTATCACTTTCTCCCATATACCATTGGCCAGAGCCAGTCATGTGGTTCCAACCTAACTAGAAGAGGAGCTGAGAATATACACTTCCTGTCTGCCCATTAGGAAGAAGGGAAAATTGTAAGCATTTATCCACTGTGTTACATTTCACTGTTTTGAGCATCAAATACTCATTAAGCTTTTTCTAACATACATAGAATATTCTCAGCATATCCATAAGGCAATAACCCAAAGTTTCATCTGATCACAGCACTGCATATACATCTCAAAGCTTATAATATCCATTGATGAATTCCTTCTCTGAGTCCCTGATGTGGCTCTTTATAGTTACTAGCTCCCAGTATAGCCATTTGCAATGATAGGACACGACCAGGATAACAAAAACAAACAGCTCCATTTCAAGATGGACACAGCAGTCACTGGTCCATATCAACTGTGAAATCTCACTGAGCACATGCTGGGAAGCCCCTCTACCCTAAGAGTAGGGGTCATCCTTCATTAGGCCCTGATTTTGCTTTCTGACAGAAGTTTTCTTGCTCTCTTGCCCATTGTTCTCTGAGGCCTTACTAAAGACAAGATCCTCTGCACATTTTTCTCCTTGGCTGTTCTCAAGTGGATACAGGGTATGTGCTCTCCTCAAGGACTATAGACACTTCAAAATCTGCCTTCTACTTATGGAAAATTGGGAACCTAAGGGTAATGACAAAGCTTAAATAACCTTGTGGGGAATTTGGGGGGGGTGGACTTAAGGAGAGAGATGCTTTCTTTGACAGTACAGTTAGCTTAACAACTTAATAAGGTTTGATATATTGGGTTCCAAGATGTTCCATTTCTTCTAACTACAGTGAAAGTTCTATTATGGATATAATTTTAAAATATGTTTTATTATTTTTCTTCCCATTCCAGCATGACTCTTTCTTGATGTACGTGGAGCTACATTTAGACAAGTATGAATAGATCTATTCTTTAAGATATTTTATTCAACTAAGAAATTTTACTGGATACTTTCATCAAAGTCTTAAAAATTGTTATGGAAATTTTCTAATATAGAAAAATAAAGTGCATAAAGATTCATTCTAATCCTTTTATCCAGGTTCAACAATCTTTAACACATGGCCAATCTTGTTTTCTATACCCTTACCCACAAACTCCCACAATCAACACATTATGGTTTTGAAGCAAAGCTTAGATAGCAGATCACTTGTCCATAAATATTTCAATATGTATCATAAAGAGAGCATTTTTTTTTTAAATAAAAACATAGCCAAGAATGTTCATACTTTAAAAAGCAGTAACTTCCTAATATCAAATATCTTGTAAGTTGGGTACCTTTTTCTTATTTGTTTGAGTTAAGGTCAAAATGAGGCCCATTCATTGCAATTGATTAATATAACTTGAGATTCTTCTTAATTTTTTTTCTCCTTATCATTTAATTGGTGAAGAAAGAGATCCTTTGTTATGCAAATTTTTTAAAAAAATAGTTTGGTTGTATTGTTTGGAACTCTGTGTTGATGTTTAATATGTTCCCTTACCACTTGTTCATCTGTAAATTGGTAATTAGAGTAAGAGACTTGGTCAGAGTTCAGTTTACTTTTTTGGAAGGAATACATGATGGACAGGCCCTAGTGTGATCCCAAATAGTTGTCACTGTATGATGCTCATGCCTTTGTGTAATTTCCTTCCTTTGAGAATCCTTCCAAGGATTGGGACTTCCTTCTAAACAATAGAGTATGGTAAAGGTGATGAGATGTTACTCCTGTAATTAGGTGACATTATTTAAGATTCTCTTGTAGCTGGCTAGAAATAAGAGATTCTCCTTCTTGCTCTAATCACATAAGCAGCCGTGATGAGAGAGTTTGTGTGACAAGGAACTACACATGGCTTCCAGTAGCTGTTGGTGACTATTAGGACCCAAGGGCAGCCTCTGGTAAACTGCCAGTTGCCAACTAGCCACTCATTTGTACCTACACAATGAAATAAATTCTGTCAGAGGCTTGAATGATCTTGGAGTAGACTTTGCCCCAGTTGAGCCTCCAGATGAAAACCCAGCCCAGCCAACACCTGGATTACAACCTTGTGAGAAACTCTTTTCTTTTTTTGAAGTTGAATCCTAACTCCATGTTTTTTGGTGTGTGTGTGTGTGTGTGTGTGTGTGTTTAAATTAACATATAATGTATTATTTGTTTCAGAGGTACAGGTCTGTGAATCATCAGTCTTACACAATTCACAGCACTCACCATAGCACATACCCTCCCCAATGCCCATCACCCAGCCACCCCTCCCACCTTCCTCCCCTCCAAGGATTCCTGAGATTAAGAGTCTCTTATGGTTTGCTTTAGCACAAATTTATGTCTTAGCATAGATTAAGAGTCTCCTCCTGTTTTCTGAGATTAAGAGTCTCCTATGGTTTTTCTCCCTCTCTGGTTTCTTCTTGTTTCATTTTTCCCTCCGTTCCTCTATGATCCTCTGTGTTGTTTCTCAAATTCCTCATATCAGTGAGATCATATGAAATTGTCTTTCTCTGATTGACTTATTTTGCTTAGCATAACACTCTTTAGTTCCATCCACATTGTAGCAAATGGCAAGATTTCAGTTTTTTGATGACCGTATAATATTCCATTGTATACTTATACCACATCTTCTTTATCCATTCATCTGTTGTTGGACATCTAGGCTCTTTCCATAGTTTGGCTATTGTGGACATTGTTTCTATAAACATTCAGGTGCATGTGCCCCTTCAGATCACTACATTTGTATCTTTAGGGTAAATACTCAGTAGTGAGATTGCTGGGTCATAGGGTAGCTCTATTTTCAACTGTTTGAGGAACCTCCATGCTGTTTTTAAGAGTGGTTGCGCCAGCTTGCATTCCCACTGACAGTGTAGGAGCATTCCCCTTTCTCCACATCCTGACCAACACCTGTTGTTTCCTGACTGGTTAAGTTAAGCCATTCTGACTGGTGTGAGGTGATATCTCATTGTGGTTTTGATATTCCCTGATGCTGAGTGATGTTGAGCACTTTGTCATGTGTCTGTTGGCCATCTGGATTTCTTCTTTGCAGAAATGTCTGTTCATGTCTTCTGCCCATTTCTTGATTGGATTATTTGTTCTCTGGGTGTTGAGTTTGATAAGTTCTTTACAGATTTTGGATACTAGCCCTTTATCTGATATTTGTTTGCAAATATATTCTCCCATTCTGTCAGTTGTCTCTTGGTTTTGTTAACTGTTTCATTTGTTGTCCAAAAGCTTTTGATCTTGATGAAGTCCTAATCATTAATTTTTGCTCTTTCTTCCTTTGCCTTGGCAATGTTTCTAGGAAGAAGTTGCTGCAACTGAAGTCGAAGAGGTTGCTGTGTTCTCCTCAAGGATTTTGATGGATTCCTGTCTCACATTGAGGTCTTTCATCCATTTTTGGGTCTATTTTTGTGAGTGGTATAAGGAAATGGTCCAGTTTCATTCTTCTATATGTGGCGGTCCAATTTTCCCAACACCATTTGTTGAAGAGACTGCCTTTTTTCCTTTGGACATTCTTTCCTGCTTTGTCAAAGTTTAGTTGACCATAGAGTTGAGGGTCTATTTCTGGGCTCTCTATTCTGTTCCATTGATCTATGTGTATATTTTTGTGCCAGTACCATACTGTCATGATGATGACAGCTTTGTAATAGAGCTTGAAGTCTAAAATTGTGATGGCACCAACTTTGTTTTTCTTTTTGAACATTTCTCTGGCTATTTGGAGTCTTTACTGGTTCCATATAAATTTTAGGATTATTTGTTCTATCCCTTTGAAAAAAGTTGATGGTATTTTGATAGGGATTGCATTGAATCTGTAGATTGCTCTAGGTAGCATAGCCATTTTAACAATATTTGTTCTTCCAATCCATGAACATGGAACGTTTTTCCATTTCTTTTTGTCTTCCTCAATTTCTCTTATGAGCACTCTATAATTCTCTGACTACAGATTCTTTGCCTCTTTGGTTAGATTTATTCCTAGGTATCTTATATTTTTGGGTGCAACTGTAAATGAAATCAACTCCTTAATTTCTCTTTCTTCTATCTTGTTCTTGCTGTATAGAAATGCAACTGACTTCTGTGCATTGATTTTATATCCTGATGCTTTACTAAATTCCTGTATGAGTTCTAGCAGTTTTGGAGTGGAGTCTTTGGTGTTGTCCACACCTTGTGAGAAATCTTAAGCATTGAGCTCAGCTAATCCACATCTAAACCCCAATCCACAGAAACTATGATATAGTTCAGTGTGTGTTGTTGTAAGGTGCTATGTTATAGAATTTTGTTAGACTGCAAAGACAGCAAATCTAGAATATTTCACATGTAATGTTGGAGTACAAAGTATCTGGTGGTCTCTCTATGATGTTATTAGCAAAACAGTTTTCAGAACTTTTCAAAAACATTTTTTAAAACATCACTTAATATAATGTATTTATTCAGTTTGATATGGTATTTCTAAAGCTATAATTTCCAGAATATGTTAATGAGTCACTTGTCCTATTAAAAATGTTTCATAAGAATATGATTCTGTAGTCAAGTAAGTTGGGAAAGCAGTGCATCCTATAGCTTTATTATGGAAAACTAATGTAAATGAATAAATACACGCTCTGCTAAGTACTGCAGAAAAGGAATATATATATTGCTTAACTACAGTCTTTTCAACTATTTGAACACAGAATTTTCTTTCTCAGGCAACATGTAAGATGTTTGAGGAAGAAAATCCCATAGACATGTACTTTAAATATTTAACATAGTATTTTGAGAATATTGAATTACCAACCAATCTTTTCAGTGGGTCCTCCCTAAGACTGTATTTCAGGCTTTTTTTCCCCTCTTCCTGGCACAACAATTTACAAATCCATTAGTTATTTTTGTTCTGTATCTCTTTGATGTTTTCAGCATGAAGTCAGAAATCTTACCTCTTGGGGCACCTGTGTGGCTTATTTGGTTGAGCATCCAACTCTTGGTCTCCATTCAGGTAATGATCTCGTGGATTGTGGGATCAGTCCCTAGGTCAGGCTCTGCACTCAATGGGAAGTCTGCTTCAAGAGTCTCTCCCTCTTATGGTTTCACTTATTTGTGGAGCATAACAAATAGCATGGAAGACATGGGGAGTTAGAGAGGAGAAGGGATTTGGTGGAAATTCGAAGGGGACGTGAACCATGAGAGACTATGGACTCTGAAAAACAATCTGAGGGGTTTGAAGGGGTGGAGGGGTGGGAGGTTGGGGTACCAGGTGGTGGGTATTAGAGAGGGCACGGATTGCATGGAGCACTGGGAGTGGTGCAAAAACAATGAGCACTGTTATGCTGAAAATAAATAAAAGAATAAATAAATAAATAAAATATTTTAAAAAGGAAAAAAAGTCTCTCCCTCTGCCCCTCCCCCCACTCATAACATGCACTCTTTCTTTGTCAAATAAATAAATAAATCTTTTTTAAAAAAAGGAAGTCTTCTCTCTCTTTTTCATCATTGTGTCTCATTGCCTAGAACAATGCTAAACATGTGGTAACATGCAGTGTTTTCAATAGATGTATGCTTAATGCTTTTGTTGCTGGATTCCTAATAACTGAAAGCAAAAAACTATCTAGGGTCCTCATCATGAAATTCTTGTCTGATAGAAAGAAGGTCCTGGAGTGCCAATAATGAGTAACACCCGCTTGTTGGTCAGGAATAGCATACCATGGAAATGGTAATTCCTTCTTACTGCTTTTGCACTGGAAATCATCCTTCCTCATGTGATCCTGTGTTTAGGGAAGAGGGAAAGTATGAAAAAGTGATATGGGCCAGGACTGCTATGTATATTAAAAGCTTTTCAATAGAACTGTCACTGCTACTGCTGCTGTTAACTGGAGTGGACTGAGCATGTTGTATGTTACAGTTTTTAAGTCATATGACAGCTTTGTGAGTTAGGTACTGTAATTCTCCTCATGTAACAGCTGAGCAAATTGAAGTTAAATATGTTTAAATAAAACCTAATAGTTAAGGTTTGACTAAACTCTGTGACTCCATAGTCCTTACATTACTGTAGACTCAGGGGGAATAAGTTATGCATAGTTAATGCACCCAAAACTTATTTACCAGGTGACACAAATGCAACCTGAGAAGCTCAGTGACTTGGTAAAGATCACAAATCATTAGTGGGAAGCCCTGTACTTGAAACACAAGTCGTGGGATTCTTGTCTACTTCTTTTATGTCACACTTTGGCCCTGTGATTAACTTAGGAAACTGCTATATGTTTATCATTGTTTTAGGAAAAGCAAATGCTACCCTCCATAAAGAGCCTTAAGGTGATTCTGGAGGGATGAGATTTAGAAAACAGAAATAATTACAAAGTAGTTACAATTGAAGTCATAAAGTTAGTATTTAACTGTCCAATATCTATCTATCTATTTATATTTCTATATTTCTTTCCTTTTTAGTTTTATTTTTATAAATAATCTCTACATCCAACATGGGACTTGAACTCAAGACCCTGAGATCAAGAGTCACATTTTCTTCTGATTAAGCCAGCTAGGCACCTCCCCCCAATCTATTTCTTCAAATATTTTTACTTTAATTTTCTTTATTTATTGAAAATTTCTTCTTTTTAAAATTATATTTAATAAAGGAAAAACTAAAGGCTGTGTCTATCTGCAATTCCAAAGAGGTGGAAATTTGGAATGAAAATTCCTGGAACAGAGGCGACTGGGTGGGTCAGTGGGTTAAGCCTCTGCCTTAGGCTCAGGTCATGATCTTGGAGTCCTGGGATCAAGCCCTGCATCAGGCTCTCTGCTCAGCAGGGAGACTGCTTCTCCTTTTTGCTCTGCCTACTTGTGATCTCTCTCTCTGTCAAATAAATAATAAAATCTTTTTAAAAAAAGAAAAAGAAAAATCCTAGGACAGTGAAATGGAAAAGGCATTAAAGCAAACAAAAGATCTTTTTTCTTATGTATGTATAACTTTAATTCATACAAACCTATTACGTACAAAATGTGCCTCATCTTAACTCTTAAAATTTGTGATGGTAAACATGTTTTTCATGTATTTATGGGTCAATGTTTTCTTTATGCAAAATGCCCTACTTTCTATTGAGTGATTCATTTTGTCTTCCAGGTTGATGAAAGCTCTTTATGTATTAAAAATCTTAGGTCCTTTTTGGTTGTATATATTAGCAATATTCCTCCTTCTGTTATATATACTTAAAACATTTCCCTTAGTCCTTTCAACACTTTTAGTGGCATCTGTTTAAATGATAATAGATCTTTCTCTAACCAAAACTATAAAATATTTCAATTTAAAAAGACCCTGTTTCAGGATGGACTGCATCAAGACTTTGTGTAGTCACTAAAATGAAGACTTGCAGACCCATGAGATGACAACAAAGTGAGCCTGACCATTTACCCTCACAGTTACAACTCTGCATGGTGCCAGATGCGCTTCCCAGCACAATGGATGGGCAGCCCTTCCATGCATGCTGTGTGAGTCATAACGTGAGAGGAAATCGGGCCTCAGCCCTGTGCCAAACCACCCAGAGCAAGTCTTTACAGACAGACATTTCTCATAAGCACAAAGGGCAGAAAAATCTCCAGAGCGGATTCAGCCTATGAACAAGCTAAGATAAGATACTATAACATTTGAAGTTTTTTTTCCTATTGGCAATTAAGCTAATGTTTTAAAAAGGTGCATTTTCTGGATGTCTTAGTTGGTTAAGCATCTGCCTTCAGCTCTGGTCATGATCCCAGGGTCCTGGGAAGGAGTCCCACATGGGATTCCTTGCCCAGCAGGGAGCCTGCTTCTCTCTGCCTGCTGCTTCCCCTGCTTGTGGTCTCTGACAAATTTTTAAAAAATCTTTAAAAAATAATAAAAATTAAAAAGCATATTTGCATTGTTTTAATGTTTCTAATTTGCTCTAATGTAATATATTTGTAGTTAGAATCAGCCCTCTTTTTGAGTCACACATATATTGCAATTTGATTCTTAGATGATCGTGAATAAAGTGATGTCTTCATTTATGATATATAAATAGGTTAATGGCATGAGACATCTGGGATGTCTTTTCCAAATATGTATGATTAATATTCTCATTTTGTTCAGCACTGCAACTCATGGCTAATTTGCTATTTTCACTTTATTCCCGAAGCTTCTGCCAATTGCTTACATTTGGGTCTCTTGCAGCATCTGTGACGTCGACCACTGGGGATCCCCTTGAATGCTGGTCAGGATGGTGCAGACATGGGTCCCCATCCTGGCTTTTTCTCTTTACAGCTGCCTCATCTGAACTAGGTTATTTTAGTTTAATTTTCTTATTTTTATTTTTTAGAGAGAGAGATGTGAATGGTGTTAAGGTAGGGGCAAAGGGAGGGAGAGAATCTTAAGCAAACTCCATGCCCAGCATGGAACCTGACTTGGGGCTTGATCTCACAACCCTGAGATCATGACCTGAATGGACATTAAGCCAGGCATTTCACCAACTGAGCCATCCAGGTGCCCCTGAAGCAGGCTATTTTATTTCTCTTAGCGTCAATTTTCTCATATGCAATTCCAACTTCTTTTTCTTTATCCCAAAGCTTTTTTATTAAGTTCCTTTCATGTGCTTTGGCATTCCCATAGTCCCTAAGAGATTACTGTATGTAATTTGATATTTCAGCAATTTTCAGGAGGTTCAACTACTTAGGTCGGATGAATGGTTTTCCCAACTCAAAAAACCATGGAAAAAAACCTCATGGAACGTTTGGCAATGTCTGGAGAAAATTTTGGCTTTCACAAATGGAGAGTACTCCTGGCAGCTAGTTAGTATACATCTGGGGTGCTGTTACACATCCTAAAATATGTTGGACATACAAACACAAAAGAATCATCTGGTCCAGAATGATAATATTACCAAGGTTGAGAGACCCTGAGAGATCCTAGCGGAAAATATGGCTTTGGGGTCAGACCTAGGTTCTAGTTCCAAGGGAACAACTGTTCACTTGCTTTGTGATCTTGGAAAAGCTGCTTGATTCCTCTGTGCTTTCCAAAGTTCTTTCTGACATAAAATGTTACAAGAATCTAGACCCAGTGAGATAGATGAAAGCAGGGATTCTTGTTACAGTAAAACCCAGGGATTTGGGGATCTTAATAAAACTCAGGGATCTGTGTGTTCTTTGGAAATATAAAGTCCTCATCAAAACTGTGCTTATGGAAAGAGAAGAAAAACAAATATTGTGCCTATTTGTGGCCACTCTGAACACTTTAGCCTCTGCCTTTCAAGGAGACAGCTTTAAGAGAAACCAAAGCATACAAAAGTGCTAACGGAAAAGATGTCAATTCCATCCACTTCCTGAGCTCAGTGAGTACCACAAAATTGAATGTTTGCTTAATTGATTTCATGAAATCACAAAGGCTTACTTTTACCAAGATTGTTATAATGAGGCTAGAGCCTGCAAAGAAGAATGTAAGCATCCAGAAAATCAAGACACAACATGCCTATGTGCGTCCACTGCGACCCACTGGGCCCTCTTCAAGGCCAGCCCCAGTGCTGGTCATGAACTGGACCAGGTTCTTGGAATACATCCACTATGGTGGGTGGGAGCCAATGATCCCGTCCTGGGAGCCTGAGAACAAGCATGCCATCTCATTTGCTGTAACAGACTTAGGACCAAATGTAGCACCAGACGCATAGTAGTGCTTAATTAATAATTACTGAATGAATACACAGAAAAGCTGAAGCAGAATACTCCTGAGTGGGTAACATTTGACTGTGATCCCTGGGGCAGGGGAGAGCACTCTTGGCAGAGACCAAGGTGGTCTCTTCCCACAGTGGTTTGGGATAAGTGGAGGCCTTTGAGCTGCATGACTCAGGTCCTACTGTAGAAACATTGCTGAAGGATAATGCCTCTTCCAAGACTCAAGTCTTAAGGTTTCACATAAAGGGGGTAAGTACATCATTAAGTAGATTTTATTCCTCAAATCAGCAGTGATTCTGAAGGAAACCCCTATTAGAATAAATAGGAATTACAAACCAGAGTAAAGTATAAGCAAACTCAATTGAAGAAAATAACTAGTCATGAAAATCAATGATTTTTCTTTCCAAAGCACGTGTTAATAATTAATATTTATTAAATGCTTCCCATATCCCACACACCGAGCTAAGTGCTTTTCACATATTTTGCTTTATGCTCACAGCAACCTAAGGTATAGATCCTATTGTTATCCCCATTCTATTGATGAAAAAAATCAAGACTCAGAGAGGTTAAAGGATTTGCTGGAGGTTCTAGAATTAATTGTGACTAGTAGTTCAGTATGAATCCAGAGCCTGGATTCTTAATCCCTGTTCAATGCTGCTGCTCTACTATTTGTAGAACAGTTTCTCAAAGTCATGGATCCTCCGTGCACATCATACTGGCTCTGAGAAATAAGTGCTTATGCAGGACTATCTGAACACAATACTGTCTATTTGATCCTCTAGGTACTATAAAATCTATCTCTAGATTGCACATGACCAGGGGGAATGTCCCTGGATTTCACGGTTACACTCATTTTGACTTAATTTACAGCAAGGATGCTGTTGTGGGCATTGTTAATTAAATTAAGCAGTGTCCTCTGTGTGAGGCCCCAGACAAATGGTTCTCTGGTTTTAATACCAGAGATAATTGTGTTCTGACTAATGCCTCTGGTTTGTTTTCCTCTTTTGCACATCACATTATATAAATAGAGCTCCTTATTTGTTTTGGCTGCCAGAAGTGTATGGTCACTCACCTGGAAGTTTATTGAACTTTACACCTCAGGTAAGCACCTCTGACTGAGTCAGAGATTTGCCAAGAGATGTTTTCTATTTGAAAGGATGCTCGAAGGAATTCCCTGACCTCCTGTCGTTTCCACCTCCTGTTAATGGGAAAGTCATGGTAATCGTGCAGGGGAGGGAGGTAAAGAGCAGTCCAAGCACTGAACGAGGGCAGAGTTATACACGTATTCTGTATCCTCCCAGAGTTCATAGCTTGGTGAGGAAACACACAAATTTCATTTTTTTAAATTGCTTTCAAGTCACGATGGGAGTACAGTTACATACACAGGCCAAGGAAATGAAAGTTTTAATACAAGAGTTGACACTTGGACAGGACTTCAAAGCACGAGGAAACATTTACTGAACACTGCATGTGGTGTTCTTCATTTAGATTAGTCTCCTGAATTTTCACCACAAGTCCAGAAGACTGCTGAGCTTCCCCCACTCCCCGCCCCACTTTTTCAGGTAGATGAGAGCAAGGCTAGAGGAAATCCACTCTTCACTCAGGGCCACGCAGCTGTGAAGCTTTGAGGCTGAGACTTCAACCCAACTCAGTCTTCACACATACTCTTTCTCTCATGCATTAGGGCCCTGAAGGTTTAAGGCGGCCTTCAAAGCAAGCCTGCATGTTTTGTGCTTGGTTTTGGGGAGTAGGGAAGCACCTTCTACCCAGGAATTACCCGGTTGAATGTTTGTGTCCTTTGTGCAGGCAGAGGAAATGGCCCCATGATTTATCAGGCTGTTTTCAAGCTTGTGTGCTGGGCACGCTTTCCCAGGGAAGGGAAGGTCTCCACTTTTAACTACTGACAACTTTTCCTTTCGGCTTAAGCATTTCTCTAGTTGTGCCCTGAAGATTTTGATGAGCTACACTTTAGCTCAGTGAGGGAGGGAATCAGGTCAGTCTTGTTTGTTGCTGTATACCCCAGTGCCTGGCCCACAGAAGGAAGTAGCATTCTTTAACTATTCACTGGATCAACACATGAATCATGGAAGAAACTTGAAGTTAATGCATTAGATTTGGTAGTTTGGTAGTCTCTCTCTCTTTTTTAAAGATTTTATTTATTTGTCAGAGAGAAACAGAAGTAGGGGGAGCAGTAGGCAGAGGGAGAAGCAGACCCCCATAGAGCAAGGAGCCTGATGCAGGACTCGATCCCAGGACTCTGTGACCATGACCTGAGCCAAAGGCAGATAGTTAACTGACTGAGCCACCTGCGCATCCCTAGATTTGGTACTTTCTATGTACCCCAAATCAGCATGAAACTTGAAATACTCATTAAATATTTGCATTAAAAATTCCATTATTTAGGCGGTAATGCTTACTCCAATCCACCCCTGCCCCAAACTAAACACAACATTTCTACCAGGATTGTTGCAAGATTGTATGTCTCCTATCACAGCAGCACTGAGCTATCTTGCAATTGCTGGTCAACCTCCCCGCTCCTCTGGAAGCATCCCAGAGTAAGCAGTCTGCAGGCATAGGCAGTGGATACCTCCTCACCTTCTTATTCATGGCATCCATCCAAGAGCTAGCATGAAGTAGGGTTGGTGTGTTAACAGAAAAAGAAAGAATTAATTTATCAATTAATTAAATATTTTAGCTGCTCTTATTTATGATGTCAGATGATTTACAAGTTTTTTGGGGGGAGTCATCATCCAAAGGAAAACTAAAAAAATACCTTGCCATATTCTCAAAGCAAATTAGTACATATAAGCTGCCCTCTCCTTACACATATACACACCCCAAAGGAAAGAAAGAAATCGCAAAAGTTCTGAAATGGCACCTAAGAAACAGTGTGAGAACCTTTAAAAGCAGTGCAAAACAGAACAGGTTGGTATCCATCCTTGGACCTCTTGGGCCTCCCCCATAATCTCTCCTTGTAGAAGTTCCTTCTTAAAGCCTTCTGGCACCTCTTCTGAGCTGCTGATGTCTGAACACAAGACGTCTCACTCTGAAGGTTTTATATCATGTTTTTAAAATAAGTCATGCATTCACGTATCTTCTTAGGCTTTATCACCTTAATCTACTTTTCTATCACAATCCTTCTTTCATGCAAAATCTCTTCCCTCACACTTTGCAGATGGGAAGTTGTAAGTGATGGATGTTTCTCTTTCTAGTCACTAAACATCTTGAAAGTGATTCAAAACATCTAGACTTGTCCTACCTACATCAATTCCTAGTATGTTTCAGTGGCAGCCTCAGATTATTTACTATTATTCAGGACACTGTGTATCTGTTGCTTTATAAATGTCGCTGCTTAAGAATAATTGAAAATGACTGATTTACAAATGGCCATATCTAAAGTAATATCCAGAGTAATAAACATTTGCATAGATATACAGTTTAAAGAATGCTTTCCTATCAGCACATCACCTCACAACAGCTGTATGAAGTAGCAAATGATAGATAAGGAAACTAATACCCAGAGTGGTTTGCCCAAGATCAAATAGTTAGCCTAGGTCTTTCATTTGCATATTATTCCCCACATTATCTCAGCTGGGCAATCCAGAGCCTAGGGAAATGGATTCTCATCCTAATGGTTTCATTCTGGAAACATGATAGATTTAAGGAGATCTCCTGATACCTCCTTGCCATCACTTGGCTGTGTGCTCTTGCGTAAGCTGTTCCTCTTGCCTGGAAAGCCTGTTCTCATTTCTAACCTGAGAAACCCTATACACATTTGTGTCTAGATACCACTTTTTCTGGGATGCATACCTGCCCTCCTGAACAAAGTTAGTGGCTTCCTGCGTGTCCCCTCTGTTCCTTGGATATCTTTCCATTGCTGGATTTATCACACTGGAGTATCTAGAGAGATTTTTGCCTCCCCAGGTGTGCTAGAGGAAGCTAGAGGACAGCAGGATCTCTTATTCAGTAGGTGCTCAGTAAATCCCAAGTTAGACTATCTTTAGGGTTCTTATACTTAAAACTGTGTTGGATGCACAACTGGGTGATATTACGCTTTTGCCTTCTTCTTCTTCTTCTTTTTTTTTTTTTTCTAAAATTTATACTCCTATCCAGGTGAACAATTTGTTTCATTGAAGTATTTCAAAGCCAGGAAACGGAAGTATTGTTTCATTTCTCTACATAACACATAAAGTTTGAGGCTGTTGGAATGCAGGAAACTACCCAGATGTAATGAACTCAAAGAGATCTGGTTTCACCCTAGCCTAGTTCTTCAAGACTCACCAAGCAAGGTAGAGATGAAAAGTCTTTCAAATGAGGGTAACTTCCCATCCATGTGCAAGAAAAATGGCCCCTTCAGAATATCCGAGCTCAAAGAGGTAGGACCTGGCACATTAATTTTTAAAACAGTTGTGTGAGGCAGCATGCTATCTTCATCCTTCACAGTTTGTGAAAGTGAGTTCAAGACGGAGGGATAATGGCTTCCCTAAGTTCATGTATAATGGAGATGAGAGATTTACAGAGTTCTGATTTCAAGATGGATATGCTTTCTGCTATACCACATGACCTTTGTTCCCTATATGGGCAGCGGTGACATAAATAGGAATGTTTTTCTCATCTCAGCCACTCATTCATATCCTCCTTTCCTGCTGCCACCATTGGCTTTGCTGTGAGAAGATGCTTAACCGTTTTATCTAACATGGCACCTGGTTGAGAACAAAACTGGCTATTTGTCCTTGGCAGACTTACTTTGATAAATTTATTGAAGTTCTCTGGCTTGGTCTTATAGTCCCATCCTCCTGATGTCATTTTTTTATTAATTATTTTTTATTAATTTTTAAAAATTAATTATTTTATTAACATGTAATGTATTATTTGCCCCAGGGGTACAGGTTTGTGAATCGTCAGGCTTACACACTCACAGAACTCACCATAGCACATACCCTCCCCAGTGTCCATAACCAACCACCCTGTCCATTACCCCCCTCCCCTCCAGCAACCCTCAGTTTGTTTTGTGAGATTAAGAGTCTTTTATGGTTTGTCTCCCTCCCAATCTCATTTTTTTTCATTTTTTTCCTTCCCTACCTCCCAACTCCCTCCTCCCCGCCTCTCAAATTTCTCATAACAGGGAGATCATATGATATTTGTCTTTCTCTGATTTACTTCACTCAGCATAATACCCTCTAGTTCCATCCATGTCATTGCAAATAGCAAGATTTCATTTCTTTGATGGTTGCATAGTATTCCATTGTATGTGTATGTATGTATGTGTGTATGTATATATATATATATATATATATATATATATATATATACATACACACACCACATCTTCTTTATCCATTCATCTGTTGATGGACATCTAGGTTCTTTGCATAGTTTGGCTATTGTGGACATTGATGCCATAAACATTTCAGTGCACATACCCCTATGGGTCACTACATTTGTATCTTTAGGGTAAATACCCAGTAGTGCGATTGCTGGATCATAGGGTAGCTCTATTTTCAATATTTTGAGGAACCTCCATGCTGTTTTCCAGAGTGGTTGCACCAGTTTGCCTTCCCACCAACAGTGTAGGAGCATTCCCCTTTCTCTGCATCCTGACCAACACCTGTCATTTCCTGACTTGTTAATTTTAGCCATTCTGACTGGTGTGAGGTGATATCTCACTTTGGTTTTGATTTGTATTTCTCTGATGGTGAGTGCTGTGGAGCACATTTTCATGTGTCTGTTGGCCACCTGGACATCTTCTTTACTGAAATGTCTGTTCATCTTCTCTGCACATTTCTTGATTGGATTATTTGTTCTTTGGGTGTTGAGTTTGATAAGTTCTTTACAGATTTGGGATACTAGCCCTTTATTGGATATGTTGTTTGTGAATATCTTCTCCCATTCTGTCAGTACTCTTTTGGTTTTGTTGACTGTTTCCTTTGCTGTGCAAAAGCTTTTGATCTTGATGCAGTCCCAAAAGTTCACTTTTGCCCTTGCTTCCCTTGCCTTTGGCTATGTTTCTAGGAGGAAGTTGCTGTGGCTGAGGTCGAAGAGGTTGCTGACTGTGTTCTCCTCAAGGATTTTGATTGATTCCTGTCTCACATTGAGGTCTTTCATCCATTTTGAATCTATTTTTGTGTGTGGTATAAGGAAATGTACAGTTTTGTTTTTCTGCACGTGGCTGTTCAATTTTCCCAACACCATTTGTTGAAGAAACTGTCTTTTTCCATTTGACATTCTTTCCTGCTTTGTCAAAGTTTAGTTGACCATAGAATTGAGGGTCCATTTATGGGCTCTCTATTCTGTTCCACTGATCTATGTGTCTGTTTTTGTGCCAGTATCATACTGTCTTGATGATGACAGCTTTGTCATAGAGCTTGAAGTCTGCAGTTGTGATGCCACCAACTTTGGTTTTCTTTTTCAACATTCCTCTGGCTATTCAAGGTCTTTTCTGGTTCCACATAAATTTTAGGATTATTTGTTCCATCTCTTTGAAAAAAGTTGATGGTATTTTGATAGGGAATGTATTAAATGTGTATATTGCTCTAGGTAGCATAGACATTTTCACAAAATTTGTTCTTCCAATCCATGAGCATGGAATGCTTTTCCATTTCTTTGTGTCTTCTTCAATTTCTTTTGTGAGTACTTTATAGTTTTCTGAGTACACGTTCTTTGCCTATTTGGTTAAGTTTATTCCTAGGTATCTTGTGGATTGGGGTGCAATTGTAAATGGAATCAGCTCCTTAATTTCTCTTTCTTCTGTCTTGTTGTTGGTGTATAGAAATGCAACTGATTTCTGTGTATTGAGTTTGTATCCTGAATTCCTGTATGAATTCTAGCAGTTTTAGAGTGGAGTCTTTTGGGGCTTTCCACATAAAGTATCATACCATTTGCAAAAGTGTCAGTTTGACTTCTTTGCTGATTCAGATATCTTTAATTTCTTTTTGTTGTCTGATGGTTGAGGCTAGGACTTCTAGTACTACATTGAATAGCAGTGGTGATAAAGGACATCTCTGCCATGTTCCTGACCTTAGCAGAGAAGCTCTCAGTTTTTCTCCATTGAGAATGATATTCGCTGTGTGTTTTTCATAGATGACTTTGATGATATTGAGATATGGACACTCTATCCCTACACGTTGAAGAGTTTTGATCAAGAAAGTATGCTGTACTTTGTCAAATGCTCTTTCAGCATCTATGGAGAGTATCATATCATTCTTGTTCTTTCTTTTATTCATATATTGTATAACATTGATTGATTTGTGGATGTTGAACCAACCTCATGGCCCAAGAATAAATCCCACTTGATTATGGTAAATAATTCTTTTAATGAACTGTTGGATCCTATTGGATAGTATTTTGGTTTCATTTGGTTTTTAATTCAATTTTCTTACAAATGTGAATGATGCTCCTGCTGGTTTTTAGAAATACACCTTTGTCATTGACATGACTTTCCAGTGACTTTTGTGCTGATAGTTTCCTCAGATGCACTGCTGGGACCTATACATACTTCATATTTACACATGCACCCCGGTTTTTTGTTGGTTGAAGAACCAGCAAGTGAAGTGACACTACACTCTAAAAGCTTTCCATCCTGATTTTCAGAGGTGGGTTTCAATGTCTTTTAGATCCCTGGAGATTTTCATCTATTTAAAAAAAAGCTTTTGCACACCCAGGTGGCTCAGTCAGTTGAGTGTCTGACTCTTGATTTCAGTGCTGGTCATGACCTCAGGGCTATGGGATGGATGTCCACATCCGGCTCCGTGATATGTGTGGAGCCTGCTTAAGATTCACTCCTTTTCCTTTTGCCCACCCCCTAAACAAACAAACAACAAATACTTTTGAGGGGAAATTGCTCATAATATTGTTGTTAATGCTGCATCAATACTTCAGTCAGGAACTTTTGAGAATGGAAGAAATTATGAGGGCCAAATAACAACCTTCACCTCACATTTTACATAAGAGATTATCTGTTTGGTAGAATTCCAGTGGAGACCTAAGGAAGCATATGGACAGGATCTAAATAAGCTCTTGAAGAAAAGAGACCCAGGTGTGAAATTCAGTGCTACTGTTAGCTGTTTGTAGTAGTGGCCATATGCTTTGATATATGCATTAAAATTGTTAGAACTGTATGCCAAAATATTTGGAAAATTTTGGGTCATTATTTCTTCAACTGTTTCTTCAGGACCAAACTCTTCCTCATTGCTTTTTGGGACTCTGATGACACAAATATTAACCCTGTTTTTATTGTTCTACAGGTCTCTGAGATGGGTTTTTTTTTTAATCTCCTTTTTTTGTTGTTCAAACAAGATAGTTTCTACTTACATATCTTCAAGTTTCTGACACTTTTCTCTATTTTCCTCTATTCATCTCCATCTCACTGTGGAGTCCAGTTAGTGAATTCTTTGTCTCTAAAGGTTAGTTGTATTTTTTAGCTATAAGACATCTGTTTGGTTCTTCCTACATCTTCTGAGTCTTTGCTGAGGCATTCTATATTTTCATTTGTTTCCAGAGTGTTCATGATGTGTGTTGGAACATTTTATAATAGCCACCTTAAAGATGCGGTCAGATAATTCCAACTTCTGCAAGTTAATCCTGACTTCTGTAGGATTATCTTGTCTTGGGTTTCCAATGTCAATTGAGCTTTTTAAAACCTTTGCTTCTATATGTCCTTTCTGTGCTCTACTAGTGATCAGTCAGTGTCCTGGGCAATGATATACCTTGGCACAGTTCTCACAGGTTTCAGTTTGCTGGATAGAATCCTATCCACCCCTGCACAGCTGGGGGTGTAGGCCAGCCGTTGATATATAATATCCATGGGGTCACTTTAATGAGCTCTTCTCTATCCTTAGTCTCCTTGGCACTTTCCAGTTCCCCATGGCTCAGCTCTTTGGCCCCCACCCAGAAAATGTGTTTTAGTTACCCTACTTAACTACAGGGTGAAGATCAATGTTAAATAAGTGAGACAAACATCACAGGGGCAAAATGCAGGTGGTGCCAAAAAAAAAAAAAATCAATAAACAAGGTAAATGCAACTATAATGCATGATTGGAAAATCAAAATTAATACAAAAATCCATCATATTAAAATTTTAAATGAAGACAGGATGTATGATCCCACCTCCCTCATCTTTCTAATTCCAGTCCCATCCTTTTGGGTAATTCCACAACTGTGCCCTATCTGGTGACCAATAGCAGGAAGACAGGTGGGGGAGCTGGCAAACGATGTAGCTATGGTGCTACTTTGAATTCTGATCTTCTTCCTCCACCTGTCTACCACTGTTTATCTTTCAGAGTCCTGAAGCAGCTGCTGTCCACATTCTGTGCAGGTTTTATTGTTGTACTCGGTGGGAGTGACAGGGTAGAGGGTGCTTCTTACTCTCTCTTAACTAGAACTAGAATCAGTGAGGAGTATTCTTAAAAATTTCTATAATGATCTAGAGGGGAGGCAGGAGTTGGGCAATGGGAACAATTTCTGGGGGTGGGGAGGAACAGTAAAAATTTCATAAAACAATTTTGCCACACTATTCTTCCTAGTAAATGTCTGTGACCTTGAAAATAAAATTAACTTCTCAGACCTCCCAGGAATTATCCCAAGTGCTCCTTTAATCTTCATCCTCCAAGGGAAAGTAGACACACACACACACACACACACACACACACACACAGTGTCTTCATGTGTGTGTGTATGTGCATACCGAAGCCGGCATGCATACATTCATGGCCCAGTGAAAGAGTGAGAGAGATGAGGGGAATAACTTCAGTAAGGATACCATCGATTTAGAAAAATAGAGGTTTCCCCATGTTCTCCTCAAAATTAGTGAAAGAGAAAATGTTCAGATGGAGAGCCTCTGAATCCCAGTCCTGGTTTCCTCCTCCCTTCTTGTTTTTAGAGAATAATCAGGAAATAAACTTCTCTCATATGTATAGTATTTGCTAGCATGGACCATATTGCAATTTGTCCTATTTATAAGAAAAAGGACACTTGCATAAAGGATAGATACTAGTTTTAAGCAAGGTGGGTCAGGTTCAGGGCTTTTATGTCTTCAGCTCTCTGTGCATCTGCCTTGAAAAAGGCTGGAAAACCTATTCAAATGCCTGTTTGAAGTCCTTTGTTTGGGATTTCTGCTTATTTGCCTCCCCCCACCCCAACCCCACCCTGGGCCCACAACTGCTTTGTTTATTGAACATGGCCAGCTTTGGGCAGAAGATGTTAAAAAGCAGTGCAGAATATATCTAAATATTATTGTTTGATCATTGAATTTAGAGAATGAGAGCTGTGTACAAACACTGTTGACCTGCTTTTCGACTGCATAGCTTCCGGCCATTTTGTATTTATTTCAATGAAAAAAAAAATTTTTAACCTATATCTTGGCTCAGAGAGTGGATTTCTGTATAATTCTGGAAAACCCTAAAACCCCTCACCAATTTCCTCCCTATCTCCTTTCCTGTCTCCATCCTGCCATTGCTCCTTTCTCTGATCAATTTCCTTCCTTTCTGGAAACGTTGACTTAGCACCTTTCTTTGTGTCGGTCACTTTCATAGGCACTGTAGCCTGTACCAAAGTGGATGAGGAAAACTCCAATCTAGCTAGGAGCACTGTCATCTACTGGGGGAAATAGTCATGATTACATGAAACTGTTGAAACAATCCCAGAACAATATTGGCGTAATAGTATCTCAGAGAGATGGGCTACTTAGCTTATTTCTGATCTCTTTGGAGTTTATCAGTGTCTTTCAGATTTGTTACTTTGCGCAAGCTGCTTCTTTTCCAAAAAATAAAAAAATAGAGACATTCTCTTGTTGCTCATTGTGTGATTGTGTGTGACTGTGTGTGGGGGGGAGGGTTATGGTGGGAAATCTTCATTTAAAAATGCATGTTAGTTGTGTTTCAGGTGCTTGTTGCTACCCCAGGCTTAGCTATTGTTTCATAAAGTTGAATTTTCTTATATTGCTCTCTGTGGACACATTTCTATTCCAAGCCCCTGAGCCACGTCACGTGGTAATTGTTCATCCTGTATTAAGTCCCAAGCCCTGGGCCAGATGTTGTCAGCGCTACAAGAGAAGACCACCCAAGTGTCTTATTTTACTGTGCTCTGTTCATTCCAGGCAAAACTGCCCCATGAGGTCTTGGTTCTCTCCCTTGATTTTATCTCTGGTGATGACCCTATAGGCAGCCAGCATTCCCTCAGGTCGCAAACGTAGACAGCTTCTGTCTTCTCCCAGTAATGAGGGTGAGAGAGTTGACACAGTCTCCCTCTTACACTCTTCTATTTTTCCTCACCCACTCCCTGGCTTCCCTGGGTACTATGCCTGGGAATTAACCTCCTGTCCTATCATTCAAGAGGAAGGATGCCCGTGATGCTTTGGTATGACTGCCTTAGGGTGCTTTGGAGAGACCTGGAGGCTGAGTGTCTGCCAGGATAATGAGTATATGAAGAAAACCCTCAGGAATTACCTCAAGATACTGCCAGGCATCTCCTAACCCAGTTTCTTGTTGCATCCCAGGGAAGCCATGAGCACAGGGTGTGTGGTGGAGCAAGGCTGTGTGCAGGAACCCAAAGGCTGCAAGAGGCAGCCCTGTATGGGAGAATCTGTTGCCTAGAGTGAAGCTGGCCTGTGCCTTTTCCTGGGAGGCCTATGACCTCAATTTGATAGAATTTTTTTTTTTTTTTCTTGAAAAGAGATAGATATTGAACATGGTTGTGATTAAAAGACTTAAAATTTTAGAACCTGGACTAGCTTTTCAATTTGTTTGAAGGGCTCTCTTATATGTCTCCCTAAACCCCCACTCCTTTCCCTGAGTTATGGGTTTTGGTGGAATTAGGTTCCAGGAACAGGGCTTCCATCTTCATAAGGCAGGAATAAAAGTCCCTGCCACCTGATAGTAACAGCTCCCAGCAGGATTAGGGAGGGACAGAGCTGTCAGGTGTCAAGTGAAGGCTGTACTCAGGCATCCCGGAGCCAGTCAGTCATATACACCCCAGCCACCGAAGGAAAGCAGCTGTCATGAAAGTCTCAGCAGAAGAAACAATTTTCAGAAAATACATTTATCTTTTTTCCTTATTTAGGTGCTGCATCTGTAGTTGGAACAGAATCTCAGAAATACTTCACTTTTAGTTTTTTTTTCAATAACTAAATTTTTTTTTCAATATCATAGGACAAGCATGTGCTTGCTACCAAGCATGTGCCACTTAATTCATTCAGTTAATTGTTTAACAAATATTAGATGAGCTAATAATATTCTAGGTGCCAAGCTCTAGACATTGAGTTATGAGGGGTTCACTCTTTACATTTAAGACACTCTGAATCCTTTGGGTAAAACATGCAAAAAAAATGTGCAATTTTAATCTGATATGATGTATATTGTGACAGAGGCATTATTTAGTGATACAAGAATATAAATAAGAGGCAAGAAACCAGACAGCAGGAGGCAAGGTCATTTTGGGAAAGAGAGGAACTTGTGTACAGAAGGGAATGAAGATATATGTGGGCAAATGACGTGTTCAGCTCATTATTGTGTAGGAACAAGACAGTGAGTGGGGCTGGAAGGGCAGGAGAGGACAGATCTTTAGAAACTATGCTATGCTAGCAGTGCCTGGGTAGTTCAGTCTGCTCGGCGACAAATTCAGTTTCAGCTCAAGTCATGATCCCTGCATCAGGCTCCACACTCAGTTTGGAGTCTACTTGGAATTCTATCCCTCTCCCCTTCTCTCCCCCCCTTTATCTCTGCCCCCTCACCACCACTTGTGTGTGCTCTTTCTCTGTAAAAGTAAATAAATACATCTTTTAAAAAAAGAACTGTGCCATGCTAGGGAGTGTGAACTTTATTCTGAAGCTGACATTTATATAAGAATTTTAAGCAGATATAAATGGTATAATATATTCCACCAGCTGAGAGTGCAGGTAAGTTGACAACAAAAGAATAAAAATATCCATAGGATTGTTGTCAGGGTACTTACTGATGACTCCTGTGAGTGACAGATGTGAATGGGAATGAAACAAGATTCACTGGGAGCCTCAACTGCATCTTCTTAATCATTAATATGTTGAAACAAAATTTTTGAAGCAAGCTGATGTAGCATTAGATATGAAATAATTGGTGATGGGTAATGATTTGATAATAAGATAACATAAAAATTCTAATGGGTACCTCTTTTTAGTATTCAAATTCCCTCAAGTCTCTGTTTGTGAACTTGGAAAGTGTTCTAGGCTGAACTGTACTCTCCTCTGCCACATTTATATGTTGAAGTCCTAATCCTCAGTACCTTAGAATAGGACTGTATTTGGAAGTAGAGTCTGTAAAGAGGTGACTGAGTTAAAATGAGGTCATTTGGGTGGGCCGTGATCCCATACAAGTAGTGTCTTTATGGATAGAGGACTCTGTGAGGAGACATGGGAGAAGATGGCCATCTACAGACCAAGGAGAGAGGCCATGGAAGAAACGAACCTTGCTGATATCCTAGTCTCAGACTTCTGGCTCCCACAACTATGAGAACATAACATAGGGTCATTCTGTGGCACTTTTTTTTGAGGCACTTCTAGCAAACTAAGACCATAAGGACTTTAGAGTATCTCTCCTAAGTCCTCCTCAATAGTCAACAATTGTCTAAGAACTCCTGGGGAGTTATTCAGCCCAGTTTTTGATTCTACCTAGTCCTACTTCTAGGCTGAAAGAGAACTCAAGAATTAGACATGGCCACAGGCAGATGCTAGCTTTTTGACTCCCTGGTTTCTTCTGATGCCAACTGGAAGAGTTGAGAACTTGTGCTGCCCTATGGAATATTTCCTGATAATCTGTAAGGAAGACATCATTACTGGTCTGGGTCCTACTCCCATCAGCATTCTCTTCATCCATAGGTGCTTAAAGGGATGTACAAGGTTAGAGTTCTTTAGTTTTTCTCTAAAGGTCCAGCAATTGTGCCTAACATTTTCCTCTGAGATAGGGAGGGATTTCCAGTGTCAGGCATACACCCACTCTCACCTCTGTTTGGGCCCTGCTGTGAAGCGTGGGTGGCCAGCCAGGCTTGCCTTTCTCTCCTGGCACCTTCCCCTCAGGTCCTTTCCGTTTGTGGGTCTTTTGTGGAATATAATCAGTTCAGCAGTAAAAATGTGATAGCATTGAAGTTCAAATAGAAAGAAGCTGGGATCTTAATCTCTTCCTCTCAGGAGCTTCCTAAGTCCCTTTGCACATTTTTTTTTTTTTTTCTGCAATTTTTTCCCACACCGGAGTTCTGCTGATTTAGGGAATTAGTTGTCTATTTGATTAATATTTGCCTAAGGGACCTGTTAAGTAAGTCTCTGCAGAATAAATAGATCTGATTTATGGTGCTTTGTAGCTGTACCATGAAAAAGAAGCTGAATTTTTTTTTAATGTTAAGTTTTCTTGCTTAAATCCCAAATAATCACTGTCATATAGCAGAAAAAGGGAAATGATCAGAATGTTCTAATTCCAACAGGTCTTAAATCACCACTAATGCTATCTTCTAAAAATAATAGCTTATTCCTACCCCTGGCATCCCACTGCCAACAGGCCACAATCCAGATTACTCTTTAACCTGACTCCAAATAGAAAACAAAGGAACACCCAAAATAAACACATTTCTACTCCTCTCTCAAGATTCAGCTCAAATATTCACTCTTTTTTTCTTTTTTAAGATTTTAAAAATTTATTAGAGAGCACAGGTAGGAGGAGTGGCAGAGGGTGAGGGAGAAGCAGACTCCTACTGAGCAGGGAGCCCAAGGCAGGGCTGGACCCCAGGACTCTGGGATCATGACCCAAGCCAAAGGCAGATGCTTAACTCACTGAGTCACGCCCATGCACCTCAAATATTCACTCTTACTTATGTGCTTCCAAATTCAGTGATTCATGGTTGTTTTCTTTGATTCCTTTCTTTTAAATAAAAATAATTATGAAAGTATAGTTGATATTCAATGTTATATTAGTTTCAGGTATACAATATAATGATTCAAGAATTCTGTATGATAAGTGGTAATCATATACCACTGTACATTATTACAATAATATTCACTATTTTCTCTATGCTATATGTTTCACTTCTGTGACTTATTTTATAACTAGAAGTTTGTACCTTTTAATCCCATAATCTATTTTGCCCAACCCTCCCCCCAATCTCCCTTCTGGCAACTATTAGTTTATTCCCTATATTTAAGAGTCTGTTTTGTTTTACTTTTTAGATTAAATATATAAGTGAAATCATATGATATTATCTCTCTCTGTCCAACTTATTTCACTTAGATAATACTGTCTAGGTCATCCATGATGCTGCAAATGGCATGATTTCATTTTTTTTTTTAAGTTGAGTTATATTCCATTGTATGTATTACCATATCTTTGTTATCCATTTGTCTATTGCAGGACACAGGTTGGTTCCATATCTTGGCTATTATAAATAATGTATCAGTAAACATGAGGTGCATATATCTTTTCAAATTACTATTTTCCTTGAGTAAATAAATACCCAGTAGTGAGATTACTGGATCATATGGTATTTCTATTTTAAATTTTTTGAGGAACCTCCATACTGTTTCCACAGCGATTGCACCAGTTTACATTCCCACCAACACTGCACCCGGGTTCCCTCTTCTCCACATCCTCACCAACACTTGTTATTTCCTGTCTTTTTGATTCTAGCCATTCTGACTAGTGCGAGGTGGTATCTCTGTGGTTTTGATTTGCATTCTCCTGATGATGAGTGATGCTGAGCACCTTTCCAAAATGTGTCTGTTGGCCATCTGGATGTATTCTTAGAAAAAAGTCTATTCAGGTACTCTGCCCATTTTTAAAATCACATTGTTTGGGTGTTGAATTGTCTAAGCTCTTCATATAACTATATATTAGATGTTTTTATTTTGTATATACCACCTACTTCCTATAGTTCTGTATTTTGGATATTAATCCTTTGTCAGATATATCATTTGCAGATATCTTCTATTCAGTAGGTTGTTTTTTTTGTCTTGTTGATGGTTTTTCTTTACTGTGCAAAAGCTTTTTACATTGGTGGAATCCCAATAGTTTATTTTTCCTTCTGTTTCCCTCACCTGGGGAGACACATGCATAAATATGTTGGGAAGGCCAATGTCCAGGACATTACCGCCTATGTTTTCTTTTAGGAGTTTTATGGTTTCAGGTCTCACCCTTAGGTCTTCATCCATTTTGAGTTTATTTTTGTGTAAAGTGGAAGAAAGTGTCCAGTTCCATTCATTTGTATGCAGCTGTCCAGTTTTCCCAGCACCATTTATTGAAAAGACTATCTTTCCCTGGTGCATAGTTTTGGCTTCTTTGTCCTACATTAATTAACTATAAAAAACATAGGTTGACTTCTGGGCTCTCTATTCTATTCCATTGATCTATGTGTCTATTTTTGTGCCAGTATTATACCATTTGGATTACTGTAGCTCATAGTATACTTTGAAATCTTGGGTTGCTCATTTCAGAATTTGTCTCCAGCTTTGTTGTTTCTCAAGGTTGCTTTTGCTATTTGAGATCTTTTGTGTTTCTATACAAATTTTAGGATTATTTGTTCTAGTTCTGTGAAAAGTGCTATTGCATTTTGATAGGGATTGCAGTGACTCTGTAGACTGCTTTAAGTAGTATGGCCATTTAACAATATTAACTCTTCCAGCCCATGAGCATGGAATTTCTTCCCACTTGTTTGCATCATGTCCAATTGCTTTCATCAGTTTCTTAAAATGTTCAGAGTATAGGTCTTTGGCCTCCTTTAAGTATATTCATAGGCATTTTATTATTTTTGGTGCTATGGTAAATGGGGTTGTTTTCTTAATTCTTCTTTGTGCTACTTCGTTAGTATATAGAAATGCAACAGATTTTTGTATATTAGTTTTATATTTTACTATTTTTTTGGTGGAGTCTCTAGGGTTTTTAATATATAGTATCATTTCATCTGTAAATAGTGACAGTTTTACTTCTTCCTTATCAATCTGGATGCCTTGGTTCTTTATTCTTCTTCTTAAATTTTATTTACTCCACTTGTAAAAGTAAAACCAAGAACATTTCCTTTTTTATCCTAACCATCACAAAGCATAGCAGAGTCCCTGCTTTTGTTAAATAAATAAAAGAATGGGATAGATTTTTGGAAAGTATTGCTGATAGCAATGTAGAGTATTTCTTGAAGTGCCTTTATGGTTTCACTCACTAAAATCAGGGAAAAAAGTGAAAATGAAAAACAATTTAAGCAAGAAATGTGTTGGACTTAATAAACAATAGTGAGATGGAGAAAAACAGATGTTGGAGATAAAGGATTCTTAGGGCTTGGTATTTAACTGATCAAAGGTAAAGGGGAAGGAAATGACTTTCATATTACTAACAGAGAAAACTGAGTGAAAGTTGGTAACTGTTTCTTCTAGAATACCAGAAAAAAAAGAGCAAGTTGAGGGTACTCAGAATTTTTTTCTTTTTTCTTCTTTCTTTCTTTTTTCTTTCTTTTTTTGGTACTTACAAAGTGTGATGAAGTGTGTTTTGCCAATAAAGAATTCACCGTCTAGTTGGAAGTTGAAGCATACCTTTAAATTACTTTTTTTAAATTGTGAAATGGCTTAAAAAGATATCAAATCAATGGGAAATAAACATTACAGGGGAAAAATATACCAGCTACTTCCTAGAAAAGAGTAAAAGTCAACACTGTAATTTCTGTATTACCTGGAGCCAGATACTCCACTACTCTGAGCTTGAGTTTCCAAATGGCATTAAATATTTTTGTTGTTTTGACATATTGACACAGGAAAGCTGTTGCTAGATTGCCTTGAACTCATTAGGCCTTATTGAAGACTCTTTATGCTTGGCAGAATCCCAGTTTACACCAGGAAATTTCTTCTGTTACATAACTGAAAGACTAGAGATACTGGGATAGAGAGGTAGAATGTGAGGCAAGGCTCCTCAAAATAGTCCGTTACTGAAATAAAAGGGCAAGTTATAGATAGGCAGAAAATATTTTATATTCTCTCTCTAAGCATGCACACAGTATTTGGGATTTTTTCCATATATTTGTGAGTGAATATTCCTACAGCTTTTAATAAGAAGGCAAACAACCCAACATGTAAGAGCAAGACTGAAATAGACTCTTCACAAAGAACATACTTAAGATATAGGATAAAAGTATATATAAAATGCTATATTCATAGAGTTATATTCATTCATCTGAGCAGTAAGAAATGAATTACTGACACATATAGCAACTTTGATGAATCTCAAAAGCATTATGTGAAGTGAAAGAAGGCACACAAGAAAGACTATATACTGTATGATTTTATTTATATAACTTTTTAGAATAGGCAAAATTAAGCTATAGTGAACAAATGATGAGTCATTTCCTGGGAACAGGGGTGTTTTTGGTGATTTATTGCAAATGTGCATAAGTTTTTGTGATGATGACAATGTTTGATTGTGGTGTTGGTGTGGTTACAAAAGTACATTTTTAAGATTGCCCAAAATGTATATGGGTATATTCAAGACATATTTATTGTGTATGATTTATAAATCAATAAATTGGTATTAAAAAAGTTCAAGTTATTAATCTACCACTCTTTGGGAAAAAAGCATCAAATAGAGAAGCCACTCTTAATCTAACTGTAGTTAGATATATCTATCCAAAAATGAAGAGCGAATGTATACACAAATATAAACAAAATGAAAAATGACATAGGGAAATAAATCCTTTATTTAAAAATTTTTTTTATTTATTTGTTTGAGAGAGAGAGAGAATGAATGAGAGCAAGCATAAGGCCAAGGATGGGGAGGAGCAGGAGGGGCAGAGGGAGAAGCAGCCTCCTGACTGAACTGGGAGCCCAAAGTGGGGCTCAATTCCAGGACTCTGGGATCATGACATGAAGCTGAAGACAGATGCTTAACCAACTGAGCCACCCAGGTGCCCCTGGAGATGACTTTTTTTTTTAATTTTTAATTTTTTATAAACATATATTTTTATCCCCAGGGGTACAGGTCTGTTAATCACCAGGTTTACACACTTCACAGCATTCACCAAAGCACATACCCTCCCCAATGTCCATAATCCCACCCCCTTCTCCCAAACCCCCTCCCCCCAGCAACCCTCAGTTTGTTTTGTGAGATTAAGAGTCACTTATGGTTTGTCTCCCTCCCAATGCCATCTTGTTTCATTGATTCTTCTCCTACCCACTTAAGCCCCCATGTTGCATCACCACTTCCTCATATCAGGGAGATCATATGATAGTTGTCTTTCTCTGCTTGACTTATTTCACTAAGCATGATACGCTCTAGTACACAATGGAATACTATGCAGCCATCAAAAGAAATGAAATCTTGCCATTTGCGACAATATGGATGGAGATGACTATTTTAAAAAGATGAAGTTAACATCATAACTCATTCACATGAGTTACAGATATATATTTGAAATCTGAAGTGAAAATACAATTGGCTATAATTGATCCTACTTGTGATAGAAATATGACTGATTATCATATAAAAAAAGGATAGGGGCACCTGGTTGGCTCAGTCCATTGAGCTTCAAACTCTTGGTTTCAGCTTGGGTCATGATCTCTGGTTGTGGGATGGAGCCCCCCCGACACTGGGCTCTGTGCTCAGCAGAGTATGCTTGAGTTCCTCTCTCTCTCTTCCTCTCCCTTGGCCCCTCTTCCTTTGCCTCTGCTCTGCTCACTCTGGCTCTTGTACTCTCTAAAATAAATAAATAAGTCTTTAAACAAATTTTAAAATATTTTAAAAAGTTAAAGAATCCAAAGAACTACCTCTTAAAACTAGACACTAACATAGGGAATTTTACCAATCCTTTAATATTCCTACTTAAATTCTTCTAGGGTATAGAAATTTAAAAAAAAGAAGAAGAAAATTTTCTATATATTTATCTGAAACAAATGTAATGTTTAAAACTAAACCTGATAAAGATAAGAAAAGAAAGCTGGAAAAGTTGTTTCCTTTATGAATATTGATTTAAGAATTCTAAATAAACTATTTGCAAACAGAATTTTCCAACAACATATTGAGAAGATATTTCATCATGGCCAAATTATTTTTATTCTAAGGGTCCAAGAATGACCCAATATTAGAGTACTGAGGAAAGTAATCATACATGGGTCTCTATAGATATATTTAACAAAATTTAAGACAAAAGAGGAACAAATGAACTTATTTGTATATCAAAGGATGACATACTTGCATAGAAAAAATTAATTTAAGAAATTGCAACATGTGATTTTGAATGTACACCCTTAATAAAATATGTACTAAGAATAAAAAGAAATACAAAGGTATCTTGAACTTTATTAAGTTGTTAAAACAACTTACCACTACTAAAGCAGTGATTTTGGTTTAGACATTTTGAAATTATTTTGTGGTGCAGGATAAAACAGGTAGGTAAATTTGGTATGAAAAAAAACAGAGGAAGAGCACTGTGGCATTGGATTTGAATTTTTGATTTTTGATTGATTAAATGTATGTAATTAAGTGACAGCGAGGGCCAGAAGCAATGTCACATCAATAGTTACCATTATACTCTTCTTCTAGATCTTGACTTGTCAACAGCATTCCTTATTAAAATGAACCTGGGATCCTTGGAGATATAACTGAAAGTACACCTTTGGCAGAGTAAGTACAACACAACTTGAAACCTCTTGCTACAGTCAAAAGCAAAGAAGTGTCCTGTATTGAGGGCACAGATCAAAATGGCGCAGAATTCAGCTCATCTGGATTTCTATTGTCCAAAGTTGGGATGACTTGATTATTAAAAGTGAATAATGATGGTTATTAAAAATAATGATGTTTATACCTGTAAATAGGAAGTTTCATTCACTTAAAAAAGATACAATTAGGTGAATGATGACAGATTGATGATTGATAAAAAGTTTAGAATAAGGAATCTTATCCTAAGGCTTTTGTTTTTGTCATAGTCATAGACAAGAAAGACTATCACAGAATAATGAGACAGACTTGTACATTTAAAACCTGTTTTTGACTGTTATTAGTTCTGTGATAACATCTCTTACTCTCTTATTCTACACCTGTCAAATGGGGGGATTAAAAGTACCTCACTCACGGTAATACTGTGAAGATTACCCAAGTTCACACATGTTAAATCACTTAGACTAGCAGGTAACATGTAATAAGCACTCAGTAAGAATCTGTTATTACCCTTATTAATAGTATTGTTAGAGACTCATACCAAGATTTCTGCTTTTACTGAAAGTTGTTGCTATCACCAAGTTTAAAGTCTGATTTTCTGCCCACCACATTACTTCGTCTTACAAACTCTATATAAGTTTTGTATATTCTGGAGAGAAATGGCTAAGGACAAATTAGGGGGTTTTTGTCAGTAGCTCCAGTTAGAAACCCTCTTTGGACAAGACCTATGTTCAGGTTGGCATTAGACTCATTTATCTTGGTTTTCTCTTCTTTATTGCATATATAATGCTAACCATGCAGTTCACTGTTCTAGTGAGGATTTCATGATAGATCAGAGACAAGAGCCTGTAGTCAAAGACCTATGTGTATGGAGAAGATAGACCACGAACATACAAGTGCATTTAGACTAAGTACTACAATATGAGGTACCGATAGTTCCAGAAAGTAAAAAAGAAAATTGGGGTTCTATTTTCAGGTAAATCACAGAGTACTCTCAGGGAAAGTTACATGTGAGACCAAATGAGATGTGTCATAAATATTTGGCTAAAAAAATATTCTTAGTAGAGAAGGCTGTAACATCAAGAAAGTGAGGCAGGGTCCCATTTGGGAGTATTCAAAGGAGCCAGAGTGGGGATGAGGGAGTGGGTAGAATCTGAGTAAAGAGAAGTACGTAGGGACCTAGATTTTGCACATGTATCATTAGAAGGACTTCAGATGGGAAGACTTGTGTATTTAGCAAGTAATGGCATCATACAATTTACATTTTTTAAGTATGATATCAGTTGTCCCAGATGAGAGAAGAACAAATGAAAACAATAGTTAGAAGTCTGTGGCAGGGGAGCAGGTGGGAGACATGCTTTAGAGCAGGGGGGTGGTAGCAGACATGGAGATTGGGTTGTGGGTATATAGCAAAGGGAAAGCTGAAAGGATGTGCTGACAGAGTGGACGTGTATCTGTGTGAAGGAATAAGAGAAGTCATGGATGGCTTTAAGGTATTTGGTCTGTGCAACCAAAGGAATGGCGGCGCCATTTACAAAAATGGGGAAAACTGGGGATGGAGCAGGTTTGTGGGTGGTGGTGTAGGTGGAAAATTAAAAATAACTGTTAGTCATCCAAGCAAAGGTGGAAAGAAGCAGTTGGACACATGATGCTGAAATTCAAGGCAAAAGTCTAAGCTACTGATTTAAATTTGGAAACATGACTGAAGAGGAAGTATTCCAATTGATTTATGGAAATTACCCCAGGAGTGCGTATAATGTGGTTAGAAGAAAGGAGCAGGCATGAGCTGTGGTGTGCTCAATCTTTTAGAGGTGGAAAAGACAAAAATAATCCAGCAAAGGAAATAGAAAATGAGTGGCCAGTGAGGTAAGGCGGGGAGGTTGGGAACATGTGCCGTTCCCCCACAAATGAAGAATCTGCTTAAGAAATGGGAATGATTGAGTATGATGGCATTGCTGTTCAGTGAAAAAAATATGAAGGCTGAGAATTTGCACATGTACCTGGTTTCTACTAGGAGCAGAGTAGGTTCCAGTGAAAAAAAGGAGTTGAGAAATGGGGACAATAAATACAACCTTTTAAGGAGTTTTGCTATAAAGAGAAACATAAGGGGTAATTATAGAAGAGGGATAGGAGGTTAAAAGGGAAGATTTTCTTTTAAGATCAGAGATACTTCACTGTGTTTGAATGGCAGTGAAAGAAATCTAGCAGGGAGAGAAAAGATGATAATACATGGACAAGAACAGACAATGTTAGAGAAATATCTTTTTAAATGAGGAGGGGTTCTGCTGTTTCAGGGAGGGGTGGACTTGAACTAATGTCAGGAAGGTTAGCCGAGTAAATGGTACATATAAGGAAAGGCAGGCTAGGCTGTAGGCTAAGGAGGGAGGACAGGAAATTTCTCTTCTCTTCTCTTCTCTTCTCTTCTCTTCTCTTCTGCTTCCTTCCCTTTTCTCAGTAAAATAAGTAGCAGGGTCTTTGGAAGAGAGAGAGGAGGTGATGGAGAACAATGAAGATTTTAGAAAAGAGGAAATCATGTGGAATTGTTGCTACCTTCCTCTCCACTATTTAGACATATTTTTTTAAAAACTTATTTATTTACCAATTTAATTTTAATACAGAAGAAAATGGGAGGAAAAAAAAAGTCTGGATAACATGCAATGACAGAGTTGAAATTGCCAAAGTCTGCTGAAAGCGGTGGTTTTGGAACAAATGCAGATTCCATTTGTTGAAGAAGCCATTGTGAGACTTGGGTATGTAACTGTTAATCTACAAATGGTTAAAAATCATTGTATGAGAAGAATTGGATATAGCCCTTGAGAAATAGGGTGAGTTTTATGTATATAGTTTCTTGATTATAAATGAATATGAAAGCATCACAGAAATGGTTATATGAAAGATTTTATAATTCCCTCCTTATATATAAATGTGTGTATATAGACAAATATATTATATATATCCTCTCTTTATTACCAACCAGCTTGAGAATATGAGATTAAAAGATAGATTTCCTCCATAAAAAAAAAAAAAATGGAAGCAAGCACATGTATATGGATGGTATCATAAATAAGGAAGGATCCATGGTTCAAAGGATAAGAATCTGGATCCTACCTAAATGTATCCTAAGCTAACTGACTTTCCCTCTCTCACGTCTGTGCTTTCCTGTTTTCTCCTCTCTGCCTGCAATACCCATCTTTGTTTTCTTGCCTATGGAAGTGCTGCTGCTTCTTCAAATTCGAGGTTAAGCTTTGCCTTGTCTTCGTTTTCTTCTTACTCTTAACAAACCCTAGGGGCTCCTTCCTCCAAGCTCCTGCTGCTTCCACAGTAGCGTTTATCACTTTGCTTTAGAACTGTTGGTTTGCAAGTCTGTTTAACCCTTGATGCTGTAGATTCTTTGAAGGCAGGGACTAAATCTTTTCATTTCTGAATCATCATTTTTTAGATTAGTGCCTGGCAAGTTTTGAATGCATTTTACAAACAAGGAAAAATAAGATCTAAAAGAATGCATGTAACTTAAGCAAGCTAGTTGTAGTACAAGACAAGACCATGGTGTTTTCTTGCTCAGCTGAGGTCACGTTTTATTCTTGCTGCATCTATTGGTTTTTAGAAAGGGCGACATTTACACCCGGAAATGGTGATAGGAGAGCAATGGTGCTTCAGTGCACATCCAAAAGGATAAGTGCTCCCCCTTGTGGCATCTCTGGGAGGTGGAGGTGGAAATTATATGGACTCCTACTAAATTCCAGCTAAGAAACAGGATGGATATTTTGCTGGGAGTAAAAAATTGTACCCTCCAACCTTTGTTCCCCCAGGAGGAAGTTAATGGGAAGACATTTCCTTTCTTCACATCAAGCAAAAAATATCTTTCCAACGGCCATCTGAGAAGGTTCCTTAGGCAGATACTGTTATCTGTCTTATCTGATGTAAGCCCTCACTACAACACTGAAGCAGGTTCTCCTTCTCATGTCCCAGAGGAGAAAACTGAGGTTCAGAAAGTTAAAACAATTATTCTAGGGGTGTGTAGCCTGGAACTCAGATCTTTGAAATCTATGTAGTGCAATTTCCACCACATGGTGCTGTCCATTTAGGTAGTGGAAGAGTGGGAAGCTACAAAACCAGCAGCCATCCTTGTTACCAGAATTATGTTAGCTACCAAGTAAGCTTAAGCTACTGAATCTTGGCTGACAGTGCAGAAATCAAAGCCCCCTTTGCTTGCATAAGGACTCCATGTGTTCAAAATATTGGTTGAAGACAAGGGGTACTGAGGCCAGGAGGTGGAGGGGAGGTGGCAGAGAAGTGCAGGTATTTCTCTCTCTTATCCACAAGCTCAGACTTCATGGGTAGCCAGCAATGATCCCAATACTTTGCCCAGAACAAAGGTCAGAGAAGAGAGGAACAAATCTTCAAGCTGCCTCAGAAAGGTGCCAAAGTCCAGTCTGAAACATTTTTCTTTTCTAAGACTCGGTACATTCTTTTAACCAAGGCAATAGCTTGGGGACATGAAGCAGCCCATGAGGGACCTTTTAGAAAGACTGGATACTGTCTCTAGTAGAGGAAGCAATATTAGCTTTGATTTGATGAATGCTTTCATAACCTTCTCTTCCCTCCTTCTCAAGACTCTTCCCCTTAATAGATCCAGTAAACATCCAAATCACCACCACAGCATACTAACACATTTCCATATCTTGAACCCCTGCAAGGCAATGATTAAAATAATAGTTAACACCTATATAGATCACTCATTATGTGCTAAATGCTTTACCAGCATGATTATCTCATTTTATCTTCACAGCAAACCATATTATACTGACCAAGAGAGGCTCTAGAGTTTAATGGACTTGTCCAAGGTCACAGTGAATAGTTGATAGAGCTAGGGTTGAAAGCAAACAGCCCGACCCTATGCTGTAGAATCATGGCCTGAAGGTCTAATTGTAAATAGCTGATCTCCTGAGTTTCAGAGAGACTGAGTTTCCACCTGCTCCTCTGGTCTACTGAAGATGGTAAAACAGAATACAGCCGAAGCTTCTCTTTTCCCAGTCTATACATCCAGTCAAATTGCTGAGGAACAGCCCATGATCTAGACAGCCATGTGTTTCTGAAGAAAAATGAAAGCAATTAAAATTCTCACCTGGAGTTAAGATTGTAAAGAAATTTTATAAATGACAAAATTTGTAGAGAAATATGGGTGACTGGATGCCACTTGGGATTCTGATGTTAAGGTTGATCGATTGTTGATGACTAGTTTGTTTTGACTGTCAACTTTACATTCAAGAATTCATGGATTGTCTCTGAAAAACAATCTGAGGGTTTTGAAGTGGCGGGGGGGGGGGTGGTGGGAGGTCGGGGTACCAGGTGGTGGGTATTATAGAGGGCACGGATTGCATGGAGCACTGGGTGCAAAAATAATGAATACTGTTATGCTGAAAATAAAAAATAAATTAAAAAAAGTTTTAAAATAAAAAAATTTAAAAAAAAATTAAAAAAAAGAATTCATGGATTGTCTCTTTACGACTTTCTGGAGGTTGCTATTTCTTTCTTTTTTTTTTTTTTTTTTGGTAATAATATTATGATATTTTAATTCCAGTATAGTTAATGGTGTTCTATTAGTTTTGGGTATACAAGATAGTAAATCAACAATTCCATACGTCACCCAGTGCTCATCGGACAGTTGTACTCCGTAATTCCCAACAACTAACACCTAATTGCCCCATTCCCCAACCACCTCCCATCTTACAGCCATCAGTTCGTCCTCTATCGTTAAGAATCTGTTTCTTAGCTTGTCTCTCTCTTTTCTTGCTTGTTTGTTTTTTTCTTACATTCCACACATAAATGGAATCGTATGGTATTTGTCTTTCTCTGACTGACTTATTTCACTTAGCATTCTAGTCTCTAGCTCTATGTTTTTTATGGCTGAGTTATATATATATATATATATATATATATATATATATATATATATACAACTTCTCCTATCCATTCTTCAGTTGAAGGACACTTGGGCTATTTCCATAATTTGGCTGTTGTTAATAATGCTTCTACAAACATCAAGGGGCATGTATCCCTTTGAATTATTATTTTTGTATTTTTGGTAAATAGTAGTGCAATTACCAGGTCATAGAGCAATTCTCTTTTTAATATTTTTACTATTTTTCACAGTGGCTGCACCAGTTTGCATTCCCACCAACAGTGCACACGTATTCCTTTTTGTCCACATTCTTGCCAACACTTATTGTTTCTTGTGTTGTTGATTGTAGCCATTCTGACAGGTGTGAGGTGATAGCCCATTGTGGTTTTGATTTGTATCTCCCTAATGGTGAGTGAAATGGAACATCTTTCATGTGCTGCTGGTCATCTGTTTGCCTCCTTTGGAGAAATATCTGTTTATTTCTTCTGAATTATTTGTTTTTTAGGTGTTGAGTTGTGCAAATTCTTTACTTGTTTTGGATATATCATCATCAAATGTCTTCTCTTATTCCATAGGTTGTCTTTTAGTTTTGTTGATTATTTCCTTTACTGTTCAGAAGCTTTTTATTTTGTTGCAGTTCCATATCTGCTTTCTTATTTCGCTAGAAGACGTGTGATCCAGTACTGCCCTGTGCCAGCCTTATTAACACTTCCAGTATTGACCTTGATGGTTGTGTGTGCCTCTTGTTACCTGGTCAGTGGAAACTTGCTCCACTGTTGAGCATCAGATGCTCCAGACTCTCCCCTCTCATCCTCACTCTGATGATGAGTCACTATGCATGTAACAAAGTCCAACAGGAAACAAAAGAATTGGAGAAGAATCCTCCCTAATCCATATGTTAGCCAGGGTGAAAAACAGGCTTCATCAGTAGGGGAGGGAGTAGGGGCAGGATTTGGGATCACCACTACCTCCCACAGGGCTTGCTACAACCAGAGGATAAGGGAGGAGAACGTTAAAGTCAGAACTTCAATATTTGATCTCTTAAGTAGGGATAATAATACCTACCTAGTAGCAATGTTGTATGGTAAGAGGAGTGACAGTTGGCTCATTGCCACTCCTGTAATTTTAGAGTCTATAGACTAGGGGGCAACACGAGGTAGATGGATGGGAGCAGGCATATGGGTTTGTGTCCTAATTTGCACCATTGAGTACCTCTGTGAATTTGCAGAGCTTTTTTTCAATTCCATATTCACAGTAGTCTCATCTGTAATACAGATTTGAAGCTGCCTACCCCATGAAGTATAGAAAGAAGGCAGCGTATACAAGCAGCTGCCATTCAGACTGGCATACATATTCCAAACCCTTTCATTTTTTCCACTATAGCTCCCATTATCCTTGATTTCTAGATACCAAAGAATCAGACGGGAAGAGGAGACTGCCCCCACAGGGGTACTTGTCTTTTACCCGCTCCTTGAGCATAGGGTAACAAGAGCAACTACAGCTACAACCAGATTTCTAAGACGATGGCTTTTTCCCCTGCTGCCGCCCCTGCTGCTATTCTGCTATTGTTTATTGAGCACAACTACATGGCATGTGTGAAGGGTACTGTGCTGTGCATTTTACCTACATTATTGATCTTAATCTCAGTATATCGGGTTTCTATGAAGTCTTTTTTTTTTTTTTTTTTAAAGATTTTATTTATTTATTTGACAGAGAGAAATCACAAGTAGACGGAGAGGCAGGCAGAGAGAGAGAGAGGGAAGCAGGCTCCCTGCCGAGCAGAGAGCCCGATGCGGGACTCGATCCCAGGAGCCTGAGATCATGACCTGAGCCGAAGGCAGCGGCTTAACCCACTGAGCCACCCAGGCGCCCCTTCTATGAAGTCTTTATTGCGTGGCCTTGAAAAATATCTCTTCCATTCCAGCCCAGGATGTTTTTAAAGCAGGGTTCCCATGTGAGGCCCACATTAGGAAGCAAGCTCCAGGGACTCTTGGAGAATAGGACTCAGCCGTGCATCCTTCCTTTTTACCGTGTCAGCCACAGACCCTCTGACAGGTCCCTCTCTGACTAATTTCACTGTTCCCTATCCTAACCATCATGGGCTCCTTTCCATAGGGTTTCACTGCAGCATTTTGCAGGCAAGCATAAATCTCCAAATCCTTAGGTTTTCAGTCAGGTAGAACAAACCCTCAGCATTGCTTTTCATGCAGTTAGTCATTCTCAAGCGGTTCCTTTCTTTTTGTTCCAGTCATTCTAAATGCTGAAAAACAGCAGAAACAAAAAGCAATCATGAAGCCACACCCTTGCATATCACTAGTAGAAAATAAAACAATATCCATTTTTATTCTGTTGAACACGTACTCTCTCTAAACAAAAGACATTGATGAACAAAAGACATTGATGAGCTAAAAGCAAATTAAGTATGCTTTTCTCAGTTCTGCTTTAGACAGATAAGCAAGGACAATTAATACGAAGGCTGTTTTCTTCTGTGTTCCCATTTTCTATCCCTGTTCCTAATCCATATTCCCAGAGGTATCTGAGATTAGATAACCATTCAAGATTCCCTTCTGGATTACTTTTGGTACTTAGTGAAAGTTTATTTCTAATAGGCATTCTGATGCATATATTAATAGATTTATGGAATATCAGAACTAGAAAGAATCTTAGATATAATAAGCTCTTTCTGGAACAACCCACTCATTTTGCAAGTGAGGAATCTTGAAACCCTGAGAACTTTGGGATGTGTATGCTTTGGGAATTCAGAGGGGATCTTCCTTATAACCCAATATTCCCTTCTCAGCACACTTGGCTCTTGGAAATTATTTTAAGATTTTGCGTATTAAATAAGTATCCCCCTCTGAATTTAAAAAAAATCAAATTCTTCCATGATGTAGTAGAGCAACAATACTTCGACTGATTCAGCTTGCTTTTTTCAATACCCACTGGGGCACAGAGGAAGGGCAGAAAGGTAGAGACTACACTAAACAAAATTAAGAAATAATACTATTTTTTCAACACAAAGTGGTTTTAAACACCGTATTGCTTCTTACCTGGCTGGTTGGGATTTGCTATATGTGTAATTCCTATCTCAGGGACCTGGGTCTATAGTCCAAATGATCCAGACTATTTTGGTGGACCTGGCAATTTTTCTTTTCTACACTTCCCTTCCAGAACCTGGAAAACATGCTGCCAGACATATTAGCTATCCAGGCTTAAAAATATTTTTAACAGAAACCTTAGCTGGAAAACAACCCAGTTTAAGACCCAAAGGCTCCTTACCCTGCTTTGTGCCCACCATTTCCCTCCCTGTTAATTACCAACAGTCCTGGCTCCAGTCTCTTCCCTTCTGATGTGGTGGCTTCTTCTGCTGCTGGTCCCATCTACTGATACAGGTGCTGAAATGTGCCCCCTTCACATTTGGTGACTCTTTCTGTTCCTGCCCCAGTTGAGAAGTGTAAAGCTCCTGGGTGATCATCAGCTTCATGCATCAATGAGGGTCAATCTGAAGGTTTCTACTTACCTGCTCTATGCCTGTTGGTGACCAGATGTCCATACTAGAAGCTGATGAGGCCCAGAGAGGGAAGGTGATTTGACCTAATGAGTAGCAGGACTAGGATTAGGGTGGGAATTTCTGATTCTAAGACCAGTGATGTCTCTTCTCTCAGGTAAATGTCGCAGGGTTTGAGACACCTTAAGGAAGAAAACTGTGGAAAAGGAGAGAAGAGTGTTCCCCTGGCTCTTTTGACCTGGACCAGCAGAGCTAAGCATGAATGGGGGCAGTTTCCAAAGCAAAATCTCTTTCCCAAAAGACAGTATGTTTAATTAAAGAACAAAAGATGGAATTGGACAGTCCTATGCTTGAATGTCAGTTACCTACTATCTGACCTTGAGAAAAATTGCTGAACCCCTCTGAGCCTTGGTTTTCTAATCAATACATGAGAACTACAGTATCTATGCCATGAGGTCTTTTCGAAGGGCTAAATGACATATTGTGCATAAAAGACCTGGAAAAGCATCCACAGACATAGGCCAAGGTAGTAATCATTAACATCAAGACTAGTCTTGCTGTATTTTTATTCTTATTTATATTTTAGAATTTTTTAGCTATCCTGCCATCTCAATTATTTATTTATTTTTTTTTTAGAAAAAGTAACTCCTCCTAACAAGGAGTAGTTTTTAACAGCACATGATTTCAAATTGGATACAGATTAGAGGTACAACATTTATTATATATATTACTTTCTGAAGGTCTAGCTTCTGCAAGGCACAGTCTTTGAACCTGTAAAATGGGGGTAATAATACCCCCCTGATAGAGATGGGCCTCTCTTGAAGATTAAATTAAATTGAATGAGACTGTAAATTTTAATGAAAGCAGAAGCCCTATCTTATACAATGTGGTGTTCCTTGAATCTGACAATGTACCTGCCATATAATTAGTTTCAAATGAAAAATCAATAATACAGGCAATATAAGCTTTTAATGCAGTGTCTTATACATACTAAGTGAGAGATACATCTGTCTTTCTCCAGTTAAAATACATGAAGATGAAACAGAATTGCAAAGCCATTTAATACCTTCTCACAATAGAAATCAGTCTGGAATAGCCTATCGGATTACCTAGATGTCTCCTTAATAGCTCTGACAACTTTATTCTCAATAAATAAATCACAGGGAGATAAATGTCAGGGAAGGTTGTTAATAGCTGATCCTGGGCTCTCTTGTAGAGACCCCCAGAGAGGAAGAGTAGCTCCTAATGTTTGGAAATTCTAGGTGGGTAGACAGCAAAGTAAGAGATATAAAAGGCTGGGAATCTGGCACCTAAGAAGAAACTGTGAGGAAAGTAAAAAGATTGAGGTTCTTAATACCCAGCCTTAAATCCTGCCTTGGAACTTAGGCAAGTCGCATTTTTGGGTATCAGTTTCCCCATTTATAAAATAGGAAAAATGGCACTTTTCAGGGCTATTATGGTGGTTAAATGTGATCAGTAAAATACTAAATGAAAATAAGGAGTTATTCCTTGAAGATAAAACTGTATCATAGAACTTTGCTTTTTCTGCTGAGGTTCTGTTCATTTTTTGGTCTTATTTTTTCTTAAGATTGGCTAATTTCTACTAAGTTGCCTTTATTTTGCAATAACATATCTGTTGTTCCACCCCATCTACGACCTTTTCCTTCCAGATTTATGGTTTTTCAGTTCTAAAGTTTCTATTTGGTTCTTTTGTTGTTGTTGTTTTATTTTGTTTCCATTTTTTTCTGCTGAGCTTTTCCATTTGTTCTCTCTTTACATTCCTCTTTCAGTCCTTGAACAAATATAGAACATCTTGTTTTAAAGTTTTTTTTTTCTGCCAATTATGATAACTGGATTTTCTTGAAATCTGTTTCTATTGACTTTTCCTTTTTGCTTAATTTTTTTGCTTGGATTTATTTCCCTACTTCTTTGGATGTCTAGCAAATTTTTATACTGGTGTTGGGGAAGAAAAATTTTTCTTTATCCTTCAAGGTTTTCTCGGCTGGCTTAAGAATTAAGTTGACAAACAGAGTAAAAGGAGAGAATTAAATTTAATACGTACCTATGAGGAATCCATTTAAACAAGAGAGATTCCGAAGTCAGTCAGGAAAAATGAGGTATATATGCCATTTTGGACAAAAGAGAAATGTGTAGAGGTCTATGGCTAAAAAGGGAAAGAAGATAATTCACAGGAAAAATGGAATAGTAAATATTTGGTCTTATTTGATGAACAAATGCTTTCTGAGCCATATAGAGACAATGAGGGCACAGAGAAGAATTTTAACAGATTTTGCTAGCTTCCTCCCTGTGTACCCTACCCAGTGCACATTATTATACTATTGTTATCTGCGGGAATAGTGAACTTCCTGGGATGGGTCTCTATCTAAATTCTATTAAGCAGTTAGGGAGAAGGTCACAGGTTCTTCCAACACTACTGTTTCTTAAAAATAATCAGCCTAAAGTAATTCACATGCTATAGATAGATAGATATGGCAAGTTTTGTTCCCCTGCCTTAGACATTGTTGATAATACATTGTAGAAATACTGAATTATGTTGTCTGATTTTATATACATTGTCTTTTTAAAAAAAATTCTGGCACACAATTAAATAATGATGGGTTTTATTGATCATATCAGATTTGGTTTTACTTTTGTTTATGGGGGATATTTTAATTTTTTTTTTTTAGTCTTAGGACGTGCCTCTTAACATAGGGCATGGTTCTTACTAGTAAGATGGAGCACTGCAGAGATCTCCAACAGAGATCTCACCAAGGCTTCTTCACTTTAGCCTGGATTGGTACTCCCATCTATTCTAGTAGTGCATGTTCTCTGCTATTTTCTTTTAGAGCTCAGCCTTGCACAAGTTCCTCCCCTCTGGGACTCACAGGATCTCACCCTTCACATATGCAGCCAGTTTTGGGTAAGGTCTATGGAGCAGAGCCAGACAAACTTCTGGGTACCCTCAACTCTGCAGCTTCCTCCCCTCTGGTAGCTTACCCCCAAATTCCAACTGTTGCAGAAGCCCTCTTCTCAAATCCCTGTCTCTTCAGCTCAGCAAGACTACCACACTCTGCTGGTTTCCACCCTCCAGCTCCATGGACAGGAGTGCACCTCTAGATGAGAGCCTGGAGAGATGGGCTCTCCTTCTTTGTTTCTCTTATCTCTGAGTTGTTGTCAATGATCCAGTTCCTGAAAACAGCTGCTTTTTCTAGTTTCATAGTTGTTTATAGCAAGAGGGTCAATCTTATACAGTTACTCTTTCATGGCCAGAAGCTGGAGAACACAAGATCTTTCTTTTTCTGTGATTATGATAGTATCTTGTTCTTTAATGGATGAAATATCTTCCCTTATTTCTCTGGGGATATTAATGATTGTTTGCTTTTCTGTTTATTTAACTCCCTCCATTTTCTTTCTTTACTCAGTATGTCTTTTCCCTTTCTTTCCTTTTTTTCATATTTATTTTAGCTCTGACTTATATTAGGGCTACCTCAAATATATGAGTCATTCAAAAAGCTCTTTGGAAACTCCTTTACAAGGGTGGAAGTTGTTGAATGACTTAATTCACCAGAATGTGATTAATTGGTGGAATTGGTTGCTTTATTGAAGGACCTCCAGATGTCAGTAGGTATAGGTCTATTTTTGTAAGCTGGCTAGTCATCTCAGAGAGGATTTCTCTGAATCTATTAATGTGAAAAGAAACATGAACTTCTGTCTTATTGAAGCAAACGTAAAAGAGATGTTGTCACCTGGCAAGGTGCTCTGAGGGAAGAGTCCCATGGTGAGGGGTGCCTTATAAATATTTTCAACCAATTTCTTTACTTTCAGCTCTACCCTGTTCCCCAATCATCAGAGTTAACCTTTGTATTTCCAATGTACTCTATAGTGCTGAGATGTGACCATCTCTCTTGCTGCACTTCTTTTGTGTATTGCTACTTCAGTAACTATTCATGCATCTACTTCCCATCTTCCAAAACTGGGCAGGTCATTCAGGTGGGCTGTTTCTTGCTTTAAAAGTATTTTTTATATAAAAAACCTTTCACAGGGACCCCTGGGTAGCTCAGTGGGTTAAAGCCTCTGCTTTTGGCTCGGGTCATGATCCCAGGGTCATGTAATTGAGCCCTGCATTGGGCTTTCTGCTCGGCAGGGAGCCTGCTTCTCTCTCTCTGTGTCTGACTCTCTGCCTACTTGTGATCTCTATCAAATAAATAAATAAAAATATTTTTTAATAAAAACCTTTTACAGATATTTTAGTGGGATTTCAAGAGAGGGAAGCAACAAACATGGGTCTTCAATCTACCATGTTTAACGAGAACAATATATATATATATATTTTTTTTTTTTGCAGAGTGAAAGTAAGAGAGTGAGGCAGAGACAAAGGGGATATAATTGAAGAATGGCCCTTTTAAAATCATGTTTAAGCTCACTCACCCAACAGTAGGTGTGACCCATACCCACTCCTCCACATGTTAGAACCTAGTCATCCCCTATCTTGCTCCAACATCTCTGGCCTTCCGTTCTATGTCTACAGAACTGAAGCAAGAAGAAGCCATTGGCTTTCAATGACCTGATCTAAACAAATACATTATGTCCATGTCATTTATGCATACAGCTAGGAGAAGAAGCAGCAAAGAAAAAAAGAGAGAGAGAGAAAGAGAAATAAATATTCAACAGGTGTGATAAGAACTGAAGTCATTTTCTCTGTACTTCTGGGTTGCACACTAATTCAGGTTTCCTCTGATTTGCGGAGATATATTAGTGGTAGCCTATCAGTTCTAAGCACAAAAACACAATTTGCAGGGCTCTCTCTTGCCTTTCCTGACTTTATCTCAACAAAATAAACCCATTTGGAAACACCCTTGAAGCAATGTTCTTCCTGCCTCATTACAGCTACATCAACACATCAGCATTCTGGAACTGCCCTGCCTGTCTCCCTTCTCAGCCAGAGCATCTCATAGGCAATTAAATCCACTATAGCTCAGCTCTGAGACCTTGTCCTTGCTCCCTTAATGCTTTTCAATAGCTTGAAATCTAGTCATCTGAAAAACCAAACTGATAACCAGGCAGGAATCATCATTGGAGTGAGAAATGATGGAAGAACTTTGTGCACCACTGAGGACTGCCCCATTAGAATGTGGCCCTGGATATGAAATGAGCCTTTTTAGCACCCACTTGAGAGCAGCCGTGACTTTCTACACTTGGGTGCTCTGTTTGTGTTTCAAATAACAGGGATGGAGAGTGACATTTAGCTGCTGCTCAGGGACTCATTTTGTCCTTTGCCATTTCATGCCGGCATTGTCGCAGCATCCAAGAAGCAAAGGAAAAATCAAAGACTTGAATGTAAGGCACTCGGTGGTGACATCTGGAGTCAGCAGTCAGCTTTCGGCTCTCCACCTCTTCACCCACTAGCTTTGCTTCCCCTGCAGGTCCCAGCGTGCTTATACATCCAAAATACATGTAATGCCAGAGCTGTCTAAGGCTCCTTCTCCTAGCCCCCTTCCTAGACCACCTGGAGAATGCCACAGCTGGAAGGGATGGTGGAAATCATCTTATCCAAGTCTTCTGCTTTACAGAATAAAATAAATAATAAGAAATACCTCTTTCTAAAAGAGCAGAGCACACTTATGCGCTGGGTAAGGCAGGAATTTGGACTTCTAGTTCAGGGCTGGGATTTTGATGAAGCTGAGTAAGGCACTCACCTCAGGCATAAAATGTAAGAGGGCACCAGTCAATTTGGTGAGCAAGATAACTAATGTTTTAGTGCAATATTTTTAAGAAATAAAACAAATGCAAAAAATGCTAGGGTGAAAAAAATACCAGAATTTTAAATAAAGAAAGGATCCAACAGGACCAGGGTTAGGGTGAGGCAAGTGAGGCAGTGCTGTACAAGTACAGAGTTGGACCTGGTTTTTATAAAATGTTGATATATTGTTCTTTTTGATTGTGCATTTTCATTTTTAAAATATTCAATTGCAGTGTTATTTCTCTACATTACTGATATATTGGGGGTCTCCTTAAATTTTGCTCCTATGATGAATGTCTTGCTCACTAATTCCACCTCCGGCTCTGTTCTTATTCTCAAACCTGTTCTCTGTCTATGTCTCTGTTCTAAGTCTATTTCCCTGCTACTTCCCTGTCCATCTTCTCACATTGAATTTTTTTTTTATTATAGCTTTTTTAAGATATAACAGACATATAACATCGTGTAACTTTAAGAAAGGATACAATGTGAGGATTTGATACATTAATATATTGTGAAATGAATAAAACAACAGGGTTAGCACCTCCATCACCTCACATGATTACTATTTTTTTTTTTTTTGCATGCACATTTAGGATCTACTCTCTTAGCAACTTTCACTTATACAATACAGCATTGTTAACTACTGTCGCCATACTATATGTTAGATCTCCAGAACTCAGTAATCTTTTAGCTGGAAGTTTATATCCCTTAACCAACATCTCCCCACTTCTCCTATCGCCCAGCTTCTGGCAACTATCATTCTACTCTCTGTTTCTATAGCTCAGCTTTTTTGGGATCCACATATAAATGATGACATATAGTATTTGTCTTTTTCACCTGACTTATTTCACATTACAAAATGCCCAAAAGGTCCATCCATGTTGCAGGATTTCCTTCTTTTCTGTAACTGAATATTCCATTGAATATGTATACCATATCTTCTTTATCCATTCATCTGTAGACAGACACTTACATTGTTTCCATATCTTAGCCATTGTGAATAATGCTGTGATGAATACAGAAGTCAGAAATAAATCTCTTTGAGTTCCTAATTTCATTTCCTTTGGATACACCCAGAAGTGAAATTACTGGATATGATAGTTCTATTTTCAATTTTTTTAAGAAAACGCCATTCTGTTTTCCACAGTGGCTGCATCAATTTACATTCCCATCAGCAGTGCACAATGGTTCCTTTTTCTCCACATCCTTGAACATTTATCTCTTGTCTTTTTGATAATAGCCATTTTAACAGATGTGAGGTGATATCTTGTGGTTTTGATTTATATTTTCCTATTGATTAGGTATGTTGAACAGCTTTTCATGAATCTACTATATGCCTTCTCTTGATCCTAAAACATACTGGGCTGGATGCTATAGCCTCCATTTTACTTTCCCAAGGACATTGCTCAATGCTCATTGTGATTTCTCCCAGGCACATAGATTTCAGCCAGCTTTCTACACATGCTCATTAGCTGTCTGCCAAAGCTTGCTCTTGGAGCCCTGAGAGCATACATAGGGAACCATTTATGGGTACAGGGTATACAGATGAAGCATGTAGAATGTTGGGAGTACCCATGAGCCAACTGGCAGATTTAAGGGAAAGGCATCCCAATGGCTCATGGATAGGCCTCTTGATGGAGTCTGTAATGTGATTAGTAAGATCCTTGTCCCTTTTATACTTTCTGAGCCCTGTCTGTTCTCCTAGAGGCTTATTGCCTCCCCCACCAGCCATGCAGCTCACAACTCAGCACTTTGGATGAGCCAAGAGAGAACGGGACCTCTTTGGCAGCAACCCCTATAGCTGGGGAGACCATGTGCTTACTCACAAACTCTCACTTTCACCCACTGGAGAAAATGGAGACTGAGAAGGGCTCTCTTGGCTCTGGGCTGTGCCATCTTGGGCTACAGGCGATACAGCTAAGGTCAAACTTTCTCTTACCTTTTTCAGTGTACCCAATGTTAGATCTTTTTTTTCTTTTTCTCTTCAGTGATATGCTAGAGCTACCCCACTGGACTCCTGGACTCCACAAAGGATCTCTTATCTGTGTTAACAGTTGAAGTTAGTGTTCTCCAGGGGCTCCTGGACCATAGCTGAATGAGAATAAAGCCCATTGAGGGTGCACAGCTGGGACGAAGGTCTATATGCCTATTACATACTGCATAGGAAAATAAGATTCCTCTCAGGTCCCTTGACACATGGTGCTGGATCCCGTAGCTCCCACAGAGGTGCTCTTGTCTATGGATGGGTGCCCAGTTATTGTCATTGATGAACGGGATAGAGTTATAGACATCTTTTCTGGCCTTTTTGCAGACATCAGTTTTCTTTGAAACATCTTGATTCTTCCTTCATTGGTCTGGCAACTTTCACTCTTCCTGCTGAACAAGGAGCTACATGCTTATTTGGACTTTGCTTATTATGCGGGTTTCTATGTCTATTGGTAATCCTTTATTAAATCCCAGCCCTCCTAAGAACCAGAATTCTTCTGCTTTTCTGGCCATGCCTGCATCTGAGCTTAGAGTCTCTCAACCCTACACTAGTGTCACCACAGGAAAAAAAGCCAAATTGCCAGTTCTAAAAGCAGTCACCTTTGTGCTGGACCATGCTAATTTATGGTATAGGGTAAAGAAACAGAAAAGCAAACATGGAAAATAAAATGTGTGTTAGAAATGTATCAGCTCTGTACTAAAATTCTAACTTACCTTGGATAAATACAATTTTCCAGCACAGATGTAGCCATGAGATCTATTTCTAGGCACCTTGGTCTGTAGTTGCATTATACTGATTTGTCTTTTTGGTTGATCAAAATTTTAATAATTGAATAATAATAATAGTTAACTTATAAATTAAAGACTTCATGAAATCATTTCTGTTCAAGGCCTGAGTCTTCTTCCTTCATGCCTAGCATGACTTTAGATATATAACTGTGCAACATGCAGCATTCAAAAAATCAGTTTTTTTAAATGGTTAACCTGCTGGTGAAGTCATCATGATAATTCCTATTTTAACAAATGCTTACCTTTGGAATTCAGGATACCTTTTGTATATGACAGTTTTCCCTCATGCACTGTACGTGGGTCTATTTGTCTTGGAGAGGGAGTACCCAGCTTAACCAAAGGATGATGATGGTCACATGACCTGAAACCTTCTAATGCAATTGAAGAACAGCAAGTAGGAAAAGTCCTTTCCATCATACTTTTTGTATTGTTAATATAATTTGAATTAACTTTTCTTCTTCTCTCTCATTACCAAAGGATTCATGTCAAACAATGTCCATTGGAAAAAAGATAAATAGGGAGTCAAACAGGCCTACACATTTCCTTATGATACTGATGAGACATGACCTTATAGACAGGTTTGGTACCTGTCCGGTGTCAAAGTACAAAGTACAAGACTAATAGGAGAAGAGTTGTTGCCAGAAGGTATTGGTTAAGATATTATTTCAGCTGTTTTAATGGAGACTGAGGAACAGAATTTTAAGTAAGAGAGAGGTTTTTTTGTTCTCATCCGAAAAGTCCTGGGTGTCTGTATTTCCCAGGGATAGGGTGTCTCTGCTCCACATATTCTTCGAGGGAGCCAGATTTCTTCAATTATATCACTATGTCCTCTTCTGGGGTAGTTCTACTAGACATATGGTCCAGCAGCTTTTTGTTACTGGTCTTCAATAAGATAAAAAGCTCGCGCCAGTATGCAAAATAACCGCATAACTGAGCACACTGCTTCGCTTTGTCCTGCCTTTTTTTTTTTTTTTCTTAGCTAGACTTTGGTAATAAAGAAAGCAGTATTTTCAATCACATTATGGTACAAGCTTTTTACCTGCTTGTGTGCTGCAGGTTTGAGTTGCACCATTCGAATGTTGTTGTCTATATCCTCGTGGCTGAAGCTCGATTGCCATCACTATTTATGTGTTCTGATCTGAGGAATAGTGAAAGGATACGTGTAGGACCAACAGCTTCTAAGGACATGCCTCTGTTCCCATCTCTTTGACCATATCTTAACATCTTGCAACACCAGTCAGGATGGGAAACTAGAAAATGTAGTTGCTAGCTAGGTACTTTGTCCCCAGCCAAAGTTCCAGCATTAGAAGGAAGAAGGGGAAATGGATGTTGGAGACAACTAATAGTCTCAGACATACCACATTTTAGGCATGGAATGGCTATGGCTAAAATCAGTGAGGATCTTCAAACCACATTTATAACGTGAAAAGAAATTAAAAGGTGTAGCAAGGGTGGAAAAAGTCTGTTTTGGGGAAATTAAGAAAGTAAAATAAATAGAACCCCTATTTACTCTTGTGAGTTCTGAACCATTTAAAAAATAACCCAAATTAAGGCAAATGAGAGACCAAAATATCAACTTTGTTACTGGAGAAGAGTATATTGTGCTTATATTTGTAGGCAAATGTGTTTCCAGTAAAGAGCCTCAGCATTAAGAGAGTTACTCATCCAGTGGGTAATTGTTCCACTCAACCACTAAAAGTGGTATGCTCGCCTTCTCCCTGCTGATGGTGTCAGGGCTTTTCCTATTATGCCCACTGAAAGACTGAAAGCAATCAAGAGCCCATAATCTCTACAGACAGGATCATTCCCAACAAAGAAAGGAAGAAATTGAGCTGAGCTCACCCATTTTATTCTTTCCAAGTTCTTACAAAAGAATCACCTCCTCTTCTCTGGGGAAGAAGGAGTTCAGTAGTGTTATACTAATAGAGCTTCCTCCACCTGGAAGGAAACATCGAGAGTGGAGAAGATACATTCCTTTCCTCTCACAGTCTCCAGCTTTTGTTTTCTTAACAAGTAAGATGATGACCAAACTGTGATAAGACTATCTTCCTAATGTATACAGATCTGCCATTTCCCAATCCAACCTTATTTTCACTGTCATGAGGATATTTTCAAATCATTAATTACTAATGCTTTAAATGTAATCCTGAAACCGCTAGTGGACAGTATAACCTCTGACCCCAGAAGACGCTGAAATTGATCCAAAGAACACATTAATTTTATTTCAATGCCGTTATTTTCTACTCCAATTTACCCAGCCATCTTGTCCCACATTGTCAATCAGAGGCTCTTCGAAGAGATCCAATAACCCTATTACAATATTCTAATAATAAAATGCCAAGAGAGAAGTACCACAAATTTAGATACAAATATTTCTCAATACAGAGTAGAAAATAAATTTTGAACATCAATCTTTTTACAGGTTAAAGTCCAAAGTCTTCAAAATTCAAAGGAATTAAATTTGGAAATCAAATTCTCTGGCCTTCATTATTTCTTCTCCAAATTCATATTCAGCTTAATCTCAACCAGAAGACTGACTCATGTCTAGCTGGAGTTAAGATTCCTTCCGTAACTGAAGTCCAAAAATGGCCATCCACCAGAATTGCTGTGGGTCCTTCAGGACCTTAAAAACTGAATTTGTTCAAGACCAAATCTCTTAAGATCCCCTCATTTGAGAAGTTTAAAGATTTAATAGGACTTAAATGATCATCACAGCACTGGCCTGCACCCAAGAAATTTTGAAAATGATCCAATCCCTAACCCCTAAAGTTATTCTAGACAAATTTGTGTATGTAATATTGCCAAGGATTATACCAGAGACATGGTAGGGTCTATATCGAAGAGGGAAGATAGAGAAGATCACTTAAAAAAAAAAAAAGATTTTATTTACTTGTTTAATATAGAGAGAGCACAAGCAAGGGGAGTGGCAGAAGGAAATGGAGAAACAAACTCCCTGTTGGGCAGAGAACCCAATGCGGGGCTTGATCCCCCTTGGGATCATGACCTAAACTGAAGGTAGGTGCTTAACTCACTGAGCCACTCAAGACCCGCAAGAAAATCACTTTTTATTTCAGTCTAGAAACTGTGTCAGTCATCTGGTGCCTTGTCCAAAATCCATGACCTATGTCTTATAAACTTAACTGAGAGGTTAATCTTGGCACTGTTAATTTACTAAATTAGAAGAGTGAAAATCACTGGGTCAAACTGACCTGAGTCAGCGTTAACCTAAAAAGGAGAGATTGGTGTTTTAGGAGAAAATCATACCCATTTTGATTTGTCTTTGTTTCCAGATTTGGGTCTTAGTTGGATCTACTGGATTGTGATGTCAGGAGATGAATGTTCTCAGCCTCTAGGGTTGGTTTGGATATACAAGATGCTACAGTTACCACTTGAGTAGCTCTGACACTTTTTAAGAAGGAGAGGTGAACCATGAGAGACTATGGACTCTGAAAAATAATCTGAGAGTTTTGAAGGGGGGCAGGTAGGAGGTTGGAGGAACCAGGTGTTGGGTATTAGAGAGGGCTCGGATTGCATGGAGCACTGGGTGTGGTGCAAAAACAATGAATACTGTTACTCTGAAAAGAAATTAAAAATTAAAAAAAGAAGAAAGACATTTGTCACTAGAATACAGTGTTTATAGTTTCCTTTTTAGTTTGCATACTTTTTTAGTTTTTTAAAATTTTTTATATATTAAATGAAATTAAATTTTTTTATATTAAAGTTAAAAAAATAAAATAAAAATTGAATGTAAAAAAAAAAGAAATGCTATTACACATTCACATGTTCTTAGCTCAGAACACTTCTCTTAATCTCTTCATTTCAACATTGTGTGAATTACACAATTTCGCATTAAACTTGTGTTATTTTTAAAGAGCATTCACTGAGATCCTGAGGTCCTGAAGTTACTTCTCAGGAAATTTCAAATTATTAGATAAGACAAATCTTCATTAAGTCTACTCGGCTCTGGTCCCGGCTGGGATGAAAGTGCTCTCCGCACGATTGTTTCTCCTGTTCTGGCTGGAAGGAGAACCAGGAGTACAAGCATCACTAGGTTTTGGAGGAGGCAGAAGAGAATCAGATGTGCTTGGATATTTGATTTTATTCTGATAGTCACAGAATGGAAAAGGACACTGAAACAAAAGAATTGGATGGCTGGTTTAAGGTTGTTTTCTGTCTCTCTTCAGTATGAAGTGAACTTGATCTCTGTTTAGGAATAGATGTGTCTTCATTGTCTTCCTGGGACTTTGCTGTTTAACGGTAGTAATGTCTCCCATTTACCAAGCCTATTTTCATATCCCAACTTTAGTCCTTATAACACAGTTGCAGGATGCTACCATACAACAGATGGTCAGATCTGAAGCCTAGAAAAGTCTAGGTATATTTTGCCTGGTCTGGCTCAGTGCAAGGTCGGACTTTGCCTCTCTAGAGAAATGAACTAGGGCGTATACCTCAGGCTCCTCTTTATTTCTTTTCTTTCTTTCTTTTTTTTTTTTTTTAGAATTTATTTATTTATTTGACAGACAAAGATCACAAGTAGGCAGAGAGGCAGGCAGAGAGAGAGAGGAGGAAGCAAGCTCCCTGCTGAGCAGAGAGCCCGATGCGGGACTCCATCCCAGGACTCCGGGATCATGACCTGAGCCGAAGGCAGTGGCTTAACCCACTGAGTCACCCAGGCGCCCCCTCCTCTTTATTTATATATGTTAAAATAATGAGCATTAAAGGGGTGTGATTTTGAAATCAGGCACCATGACAAGAAAAGAAGTAATAAAATTCAGAGATTAAGTGGAACTCTAGTTTGGAAGTCAGACAGATATACGTTCATGTTCCCAGTTTGACCATGTAACTGTACAGCCACAGGAATTAATATCTTTAAGCCTTAACTAGTCCATATACAATTTATTTATTTATTTATTTATTTATCTATCTATTTATTTATTTATTTAGAGCGTGGAGTTGGGGGGAGAGGCAGAGGGACAGGGAGAGAATCCTAAGCAGGCTCATTGCCCAGGGCATAGCAGGGCTCATTCATAACCCTGACGTCATGACCTGAGCCAAAATTAAGAGTCAGATGTTTAATTGACTGAGGCACCCAGGCGCTCTGAGAGGTGATTTTTAAATTACCTTATAGAGTATTTGTGGGGATTGATTCTAATGTGCATTAAACACTTAAAGTGGGGCCCACCACACAATAAATGCTGACTTTTATTATCATTGTATTGCCGTCATCATTATTCAGTTCTTTACCTCTTTGCTTTCAATCATACCCACGGCTTCTGCCTTTTGAACTTAAATATCTTTATATTCTAGTTAAAATCCAATTCCTCTAATTCTTTTTATCTACCTTCCTGTTTAAGGAGTGGGCTCTCGGTGCTGCTCAAACCATGATCTCTAGGCAGACAATCTGAACATCATATAGGAGCTTGTTAGAATTACAAATTCTGGGCCAAGACCTCCTTGATCCGAAGGTCTAGGGAAGGAATCTGCATTGTAATAAGCTTTCTAGGAGGTTCTAATGCCTGTTAAATGTTGAGAAGCACTTTTCTAAGTCAATTACACAGTTTGATAAAAAACCCTGAGAATTGGTTTGAATTTGGATTTAAATCCCACCTCTGTCATTTACTGGCTGTGTGAACTTTGGAAAATCATGTAATGTCTTTGACTTCAGTTTTCTTTTATAATGTGTGTAAAGTTCCTTAGAGTTTTATTATTCAGGTCAGAGGCTGAGCTATATCAATGAAGAGACCCAAAAATACAGTTTGTGCTAGAGATTCAGGTATTTTCTCTGCAGAACAGCCCAGAGCTAAGAGGGTGGTCCACAGTGAGTTGTTGCTTCTGTTCAAGAGGTCTCTCTCTCTTCTTCCAGGATTCTCTTCCTACTCCTGGGACTTTGTTTTATTTGTATGATTGACATAGGTTCAATGACACTGTGTCAGACTTCTTTTTGAGGAAAAAAGGAAAAAGAGAGTAGAGAACAAGAGATTTTCTTTGAAGGAAGTGATTGAAGAGTTGCATACATACCTCCTGCTTATATTCTCTTAATGAGAACCTGGAATTTTGGCCACACCTAGTAGGAAGTTTGAAAATATGTCTATAAACTAGGTGACCAGGTTCCCAGCACAGATTCAGGAGCTGTGGTAGGTATTCTGACCCCTAATAAAATAGATACTTTGTCAAAACTTATAGCCGAACGCCCAGCATCTAACAAGCGCTCTAGAAATATCAACATGAGGTGGGGGTAGTTTGGTATGGAAGAGTCAGGCAGACAGGACCATGAGCATGAATGCAAGTTCTGCTGCCTACATAGTATGTCATCCTGTTAAGATTATTTTTTCTTGAAGACTCAATTTGCATATTTTCTAAAATAGAAATTATAGTGTCTTACCTCGCCGCGTGGTTTTTAGGATGACACATCATTGCTGGAGTTAGGCTACCTCCATTACTGGGTCAGTCTGCATTTTGTTTCTTTTAATCGCAATGAAACAGGAGATATCCAAAATTAGTTAGAATGTTTCACATGTCATTAATTCCTTATCAAGCACAACTCCAAGCAACATGCTGCAATTACTGTACAGCTTTTGGCTCTCAGCCTGATAGGAATCGTAATCCTAGGGCCCATTTGATGATTTGTGGGGCATGCATAACAGAGATCTTGCCAACAGCTTAAAGCACAGCTCTGAGTTCCAAAGAAGGGGGTAGGGGGGTGCTTCCATCCTTTTACTACAATCTCCAGGGCAGAACTTGGAGGCCAGTGGTGAAATAAAATTACAATTCTCCATTGTCTTATTTGGGGTATAAACATGAGTTCCTTTCTAATCACTTTACAGAAACAAACATATAAAGGAGAATATGCAGGTTTCCTACAAAAGTTTTGCCTATGCCAGGTTTCCTACGGGGTTTGCATATGCCATTTATTCTGGCAGAGCAAAAATGCAGCTTTTTCTTTACAAACAAGGCCAATGCACACCCTGTTGAAGAATAATGTTCTTTATCAAAGCTTAGTTCCATCTAACTTGACATCAAAAATCCTTTTTGGTACTTATTTTTCTGCCAGCAGTTTTCCATCTTTCAGAAAACATGTTTTCTATATGCTTCAAGGTAATAAAGTCAAACACATCACTAGTCTCTCTGCTCTCTACTTATGTCCTTCACAAAATACAGTAAAGGCTGGGAACAAGATAATACATTATTCCAGGTATGTTGTTGCATTATTGGGAGTCCAGCTCCCGGTAATTTTCTTTGATAACCAAGGAAAGTGCCTAAGAGTGGGAAGAGGAGCATGGGATATTAAAGAGGAAGGTTAGACTCTTTCTTAACTTGGATATCCTGCAAAGCAGAGCCTGAGACAAGGGTTTGTATGCAAGTGTTTTAGTGGTAAGTCATTTCAGGGAAAAGGAATGCAGCTATTGGAGAAAGAAACAGGAAAGGGGGGAGGAAGTGAGTATAAAGTTGTGTTGCCAAGTTGCTTACTGCTGCCAGTAGATGAAGCTTGATCCTGCGGGAACTTCTGAGAAAACTTGTGACATGAATCTAGGAACTTCTGCCTAAAGGATAAAATTACACGTGAGTTCCCAGACCCCTGGTCAAAGCTAAACCCACAGGGGTTCATTATCCTGCTCTTTGGTTTCCATATTTGGACATATTTGTCTCTCACTGTGGCATCTGGGAGACCATGGAGCAGAGTACAAGAGGCCCAGAGAGCAGCTGTGGTCCAAACCCACCTACAACTGGCCACTGCAGCTGAGGAAAGCCCAGAGGGAGGCCAAGAGGAGCTGAGGTGATGCACAAGGGGTCTCTGATACAGGTGCTCAAAGCACATTTTCTGTCACAGATTTTTGAATCTACTTTTATGTTCTGTGTAATTTTATAATAACAGCTACAATTTAGCTGCTATTTGCCAGATGCCGTTTTAGACACTTTTCAAGCATGTTTCCATTCTCTTGTTTGTCCTTTATGCTAACTTTCTTTTATTCACATTTTACTTATGAATAAACATGTTGAAAAAATGTAAGTAATTTACCTACTTTCATAAGGCATATACATGTGTGCAATTTTTTATCATTTCATTGATTCAGAAATTCTATTATCCCTATCATAGAGGCTTTTAAGCATTTTTAAAATTCAGCATTCATAGTATTAACACAGAAAACTGAAACAAGAATTTTACAAAATGATACTTCCTCTTTTTGCATGTTCTGTACCTTAGTGTTTTCTAGTCTGTTCTATTTGTGAGTGTGTGTGTGTGAGTGTGTGTATGTGTTCTTTGCTGCCCACTAAATAGATTTTATCATTTACTAGTTTATTATGAGTCATGACCCCATAATGTGAAAAATGGTACCCTAGTAACCAATATTTGACAGACAATATTCATGTTCAGGTGGTGGGGTCATCTGAAGCATCATGAATCCTGCAGTTTGATAGATAGATGATAGATAGATAGGTAGATAATAGAAAATAAGTTACATGTTGTGTTTATTAATCCATTTGTATGTGGCTTATAGCCAAATATAGACTTTATATAAAAGCTTTAGTCTTTGTGGGAAAAGAAGTCTATGGGATGAATTTTGTGAATTGCCAATATATTATTTTCTCAGAAGCTGTCTGGAGTCATGTCTCTGTGAGGAAAGTCTATACTAACGTCAGAAGGGGAAAAAAAAAATCTGGATATTTGGCCCATTGCCAATATACAAAGAGTTATTAAGCATAACCAGAATGAATGAGAAGATATGGTGCCAGTTAATAATAATTTCCTTCACCCCTTGGGTATCTGAACAAATAACTATTGGTATTGCTCTTATAAAATAATATCCTTGAATAGAGACAAAATATATTCCTTCTGGTGAATCCATATAAATTAAAATATTTTGTTGAATCCTTATCTATAAATAGCTTGTTTTTAACATAGAGATATGAGTGATTTAATAATTAAAAATCATTTCCTCATCATCACCACTGAATAAATGAGGAGCATGTTCTTTTTTTTTTTTTTTTTTAAATTTATTTGACTCAGAGAGAGAGAGCACAAGTAGGCAGAGAGGCAGGCAGAGAGAGAGGGGGAAGCAGGCTCCCCACTGAGCAGAGAGCCAATGCGGGGCTTGATCCCAGGGCCCTGAGATCATGACCTGAGCCGAAGGCAGAGGCTTAACCCACTGAGCCACCCAGGCGCCTCGAGGAGCATGTTCTTAAAGAAAGGACACCACATTACCAGCTTGCCCCGGGTGCCCACCGGACTTAGTCCAGCTTTAACTTGTATTATGTTTAACTGGTTGAAGTTCCTGCAACATATTATCCTCACCACTCTGGATTTGTCCACTTTTCCCCATTTTAACTCACTCCTTCTTATTCTTTAGTATTCAGATTAGGTTTTACCTTCTCCAGATAACCTCCCTTAATAATTCCCCCATTCCAAATTGGATCACTGTCCCTTCCCTAAGATCCCAAATAACCTAATAGTATAATCTCTCAATTTCATTTTCCATGAATTTGTTGAACAAATAACTCATAAGTGAATGAATATTTTGCATTCATTCCCTTGTATTCAGTTATAGTATTATTAGAGCTGCCCTATATCTCTTGGGAGACCTAGGCTTTTTACTTTATGTCAATATGCAAAATTAATTTTACTTTGCAATGCCACAGTTCTCTTTTTAGCAAAATAGCAATATGCAAATACAGTCATTTCATTAAATGGGAATTGATGTCAAAGATTTCTTAACCTAGATTAAGGATTCTATGTGCTCAGAGATCTCATCCTCTAGAGATCTCTAAACTGTGATTATGAACAATTAGAATGAAATTTATTTGTGGCATTTAATACCTAGAAACAGTCCATGCTCCTGTGCATTTTAATTGGTGACTTTTTTTTCTCTGAAATAGTCCCTTTAATTGACTCTGGAAATGGTGAAGACAGATCCAATTAAGGACTCATTCCTTGGAATTAAAAACAACTATCAACACTAGTGTCAAAAAAGCAAGGTGAATTATAGCTGATAGAATTTTACAGAGCTCTTCAGTGTCCTCAACCTAGAGTGATTCCAATATGAATAAATACTGGCATGTCAAAGGGGTTCCATCCTAGAGCTCCTGCCGCATACTTCCCCAGTGCACGAACATGGCGGCAAGCCTTCAGTCAAGCTGTTGAGATTAAATGGGCTTCACTTAGCAGTGTCACAGTTTTTAGCGGAGTAAACCAAAACGTTAGGCTTGGGTACAAGTTACAGCTTTGTTACTATCAGTTATGTCCCCTTAGTCAACTCATTTTAACTTTTGTACATTGGTTTACTAATCTGTAAAACAGAGATAATACAAACACCCTTAGAAGTTTCTCTACAAGTGGACCAAGATAATGAATATATAGATGCTCATTACAGCAGTGGGAACATGACATTTTCTCTGTCAGTGGCTTACCCTTGCTCATATTCTAGCAGACAGCCCTCTAAACTAATGCAGAGTCTCTAATGCCTCCTCATTCCCTTCTTTCTCCTCCTCCTCATGGGTATGTGAGAACCTGTTTCCCAGATTTTTGTATTTCATGGGTCAATAATATTATTTTAATGGAGGAACGAAAGAGGATTGGTATTTCCTTTGCAGTGTAAAGATATTTCCCCCCCAAATGAGTGCTATCTACTATAACCATCATTTCACAAAGGAAAAGATCTTTCACAACAAAAAATAAAAAGGATATAATCCTAGGAGGAAAAAAAGACCCCTTTGAATTGAATCTATTATATAATATGGAAAATTAACCGCTTGTTTATTTTGTTTTTCTCCTGAGGCCCGGGACTGATGCGCATTCCATTAGGAACCAGCCCTGGTCTATAGTCTGTGGACCCAAAAGGTCCCATATCCAGGTAGACAGCCCCTAGGCATGGCTAGGGGTTGATTCCTTAGACTCAAGGTGCCCAGGTGATGGAACGCATCTTCCAGAGACTGAAGAGACCAGGCAGGACTGAATTTACATGCCTGACATAAGTCAGGGTCAGTACCTTGTTTTGGGGATATCACCTAGTCCTACAGAGGAAGAGCTTAAGTAGTATTTTATTTGGGGGACAGAGTTTTTACAGTAACATTTGAGGAATCTGCCACCATCTCTACAGCTTAGGGATTAGTTAGAGTGAACTACAACGTGGGTACCTGTATATGTGTGTGCGTGTGCGTGTGTCTGTACAGATGTAAGAGCACACGTGTGTGTGTGTGTGTGTGTGTGTGCATATAGAAGCTGTGGAGCAGTTACTGATCAGGTTTAATTTTGCCAATGCCATTATACTGCTAACTTTCCCTAAAAAAGAACTATTTTAAATGCATATATCAACATGGGATTTGGGGGCTCTGTGGGAAAAACTGGTTTTAAAATATAAAACTGAATTCCGAGTGCTCTCATACATCAAAGAAGATCTAAGGCTTGCCCACGTGGCTTGGAGGGAACGGTGAATCCTCAAGAACTGAATAACTGACCATGGCAGTGAAGGGCACTGAAACATCTCCCCTCCCCCCTGCCCCCATGCCCCTCTTCCCTGCCTTCAACTAGTAGGCACTGTTTAGGTTTTAGAGGAAGAAATTCAGTCCTTTAAGATACGTGGTCAGTGTATATCCCCCTACTAGTCAACTGTGAGTGTTTATGAAATCAGACAAATCAGGGTTTAAAGTCAGGTTTCCCATATACTATCTATGTGATTTAATCTTTACTTGGGATTTAATCTATGGCTATAAACCAGAGGGTCCCAACACCTGCTCCCCAGATTGGATTAATTTGCTAGAATGGCTCACAGAGTTCAGAGGAACAATTTACTTACTAGATTACCAGTTTATTATAAATGGGTATAACTCAGGAACAGCCAGATGGAAGAGATGCATAGAGCAAGGTATGTGGGAAGGGGTGACGCACTCCTACCCCCTCCTCAGGCACAACACTCTCCCTGAACCTCTACACATTTACCAACGCAGAACCTATTCCAACCCTTTCATTTTGGCTTTTTATGGAGGCTTCATTATGTAGATATGATTCAGTGATTAAATCATTGGCCATTGGTGATTGATTCAACCTCCAGCTCCTCTTCTCTCCCTGGAGTTTCCTGATTTTAGTGGAAAAGCTTTCAGTTTTTTACCATTCAGTATGATGTTTGTTGTGAGGTTTTTACATATGGCCTATATTATTATGAAGTATGTTCCTTCTAAACCCACTTCGTGGAGGATTTTTATCATGAATGAGTGTTATATTTTATTGAATGCTTTTTCTGCATCTACTGAGATGATCGTATGGTTGTTATCCTTTCTCTTGTTAATGTGATGTATCACAGTAATTGATTTGTGAATATTGAACCACTCTTGCATCCCTGGAATAAATCTCATTCGATTGTGGCAAATGATCCTTTTAATGTATTATTGAATTTGACTTGCTAATATTTTGTTGAAGGTTTTTGTATCTATGTTCATCAGAGATATTGGTATATAGTTTTCTGTTTTGTTTGGGCTGTTTGTTTTTAGTGTCTTTGTTTGGTTTGAGCATTGAGATGATGCTGATGTCATAGAATCAATTTGGAAGTTTACCTTCCTTTTCTATTTTTTTGGAACAGTTTGAAGAAAATGGATGTTAACTCTTTAAACATTTTCTAGAACTCACCTGTGAATCTATCTTGTCCTAAACTTTTATTTAAGAGTGTTTTTAATCCAATTCATTTTTTTACTAGTAATCAAACCATTCAAATTTTCTATTTCACCCTGATTCAGTTTTAGAAGATCATATGTTTCTAGGGATTTATCCATTTATTTCAAGTTATCCATTTAATTTTTCATAATAATCTCATAATTCTTTGTATTTCTGTGGTGTCAGTTGTTATTTCTCCTCCTTCATGTCTGATTTTATTTGAGTCCTCTCTCTTTTATTCTTTATTAATTTGGCAAATGATTTATAAAACTTATTTATCTTTGTAAAGAACCAGTTCTTGGTTTAATTGATACTTTCTATTTTCTTTTTCAGTCTCCATTTATTTCCAATCTAATCTTTATTATTTCCTTCCTTCTAATGGCTTTGGACTTTGTTCTTCTTTTTCTAGTTCCTTGGGCGTAATGTTAGGTTACTTATTTAAGATTTTTCTTATTTCTTGAGGTAGGCTTCTATTGCTATATCTTCCCTCTTAGAGTGGCTTTTGCTGTGTCCCAAAGATTTTGGACCCAAAGATTTTTGGCTAGATGTATTTTTTTCAATTTCTCCTTTGATTTCCTTTTTGATCCATTGATTTTTAGTAGCATGTTGTCTAGACCCTTGTGTTTGTGGTCTTTCCAGTTTTTTCTTGTAATTTATTTCCAGTTTCCTACTGTTGTGTTCAGAAAAGATGCTCAATATTATTTCAATCTTAAATTTATGGAGATTTGTTTTGTGATCTAACATGTTATCTGTTTTGGGGAGAATGTTTCATGTATTCTTGTAAAGAATGTGTATTCTGGTATTTTGGGCTGGAATGTTCTGTATGTTTCTGTTAGGTGCACCTAGTCTGATATTTTGTTCAAAGCCACAGTTTCCTTACTGATTTTTTGTCTAGATGATCTATCCATTGATGTAAGTGGGGTGTTAAAATCTCCTACTCTTATTGTGTTACAGTCATTTTTTTCCCTTTATGTCAGTTAAAATTTCTTTTATGTATTTAGGTGCTGCAGTGTTGGATGCATAGATATTTGCGATGGTTATATACTCTTATTGGATTGATCTTTTATTGTTATTCAATGCTTTTCTTTGTCACTTGTTACAGTCTGTTTTAAAGTCTGCTTTGTCTGATGTAAGTATTACTAACCCGGCTTTTTCTTTCTTTCTTTTTTTTTTTTTGGCTTCCATTTGCATGATATTTTCCCATCTTTTCACTTCCAGTCTGTATGTGTCTTTAGGTCTGAAGTGAGTCGCTTTTAGGCAGCATATAGATGACTGTTGTTTTTTGGTTTTTTTCCTACTCAGTTTTTGTAAGAACATTTATTTAGTTCATTTATATTTAAAGTGATTACTTATAGGTATGTGTACATTTCTATTTTTTTTAAAGATTTTATTTATTTATTTGAGAGAGAGAGACAGTGAGAGAGAGCATGAGCGAGGAGAAGGTCAGAGGGAGAAGCAGACTCCCCGTGGAGCTGGGAGCCCGATGCGGGACTCGATCCGGAGACTCCGGGATCATGACCTGAGCCGAAAGCAGTCGTCCAACCAACTGAGGCACCCAGGCATGTCTGTACATTTCAATTTTATTAAATGTTTTTCTGGTTGTTTTTGTAGTTCTTCTCTGTTCTTTTTTTTTTTTTTTTTTTAAGATTTTATTTATTTATTTTACACAAGGGTTTCCCTTGTATGTAATTATATTCTTTTCTCTTATTGCTTTTAAAATTCTCTTTCTTTATTTTCTTCCATTTAATTATGTTGTGGACCTCCTTGGAGTATTCTTGTTAGGGGATCTCAGTTCTTCCTGGATGTGGATATCTGTTTCCTTTCCCAGATTAGCAAAGTTTTCAGCTATTATTTCATAAAATAAGTTTTCTGCCCCCTTCTCCCTCCCTGCCTTCTAGAATCCCTGTAATGCAAATGTTATTATGTTTGATGATGTCCCAGAATTCCCTTAAACTATTCTCATATTTTACTATTCTTTATACTTTTTGCTTTTCCTTACCTTTTTTCCAAGTTGCTGACTCTCTCTTCTATATTCTCTAATGTGTTGTTGATTTTCTCTATTTATTCAGCTATTGCATTCTTCAGCTCTGACTTTTAAAAAATATTTTCTCTTTGTTTAATTTCTCACCAAGTTCATCTACTCTTTTCTCAAATCCAGTGAGTTTTTATGACCATTACTTTGAAGTTTTTATAGCGGATAGTGCTTATTTCCACTTCATTTAGCTCTTTTACTATGATTTCACCTCAATCTTTCATTTGGGTCATGTTCTGTCTCTTCATTTTGTCTAACTCTCCTTCTCTCTAAATATATATATATATATATATATATATATATATATATATATATATTAGGTAGGTCAACTACATCTCCTGCCTTGAAAGTAGTAGCCTTATGTAGAAGAGGTCTTGAAGTGTCCTGTAGCACTATCTCCCTTGGTCACCAGAATGAGGCACCCCAAGGGTGTCCCTTGTGTGGATTGTGTGTGCCCTATTCTGTGGCTGAGCTGTGATTGCCTTCATCTCAGCAAACTGCCATAACTGGCTTTGCCTGCTATGGGTGTAGGGAGTAGACTTTGCTCTCCCTGCTTTTGAGCAGCCTAGTTCTAGGTGCCACAGGCTGATTGGTGAGCAGGGTTTATACTTATCCTAGCTATCTGCAATTGGCCTCTCTGCCACAGCTGCTGGTGAGTTGAAGGTCAGAGTTTGCTTCCATGGAGCCAGCTAAGAGGGCTGACTGTGTGAATTGTGGGTACATTGGTGTATGGGGCTATCTTCCCTCCTTCTGTGTAGGACAAGAATAACTTTGGAGAGGTACCACTGTGGCTGAAGCTGCCCATTGGGTGTAATGGAGCAGGGACTGTTCTCAAAGAACACCTGCTGAGCTGGTGGATGGGGTGGGATAGGTGCACTGGGAAATGTCAGGGCGGAGCACACAGTGCTAGCATGTTAGCATTGACTCTTATAAGCATATGGCTATCTAGGCTAGGGGAGGGCAAGAAAAATCGTACCTAATTAGTGTTTTTTTTTTTCCCTCAGAGAAATCTGCAGATCCCTGCTGCTCTGGCACATATTCTAAGATTAATCAATAAGTCTTCACATACACTCTAAGGGCTCTTCAAACTGCTGCTTCTGTGCGGTATCTCAGTTTGAATTATTTAGTATGCTGGCTCCTTAGGGACAGGGACTTGGTTTCCTACTGTCCTCCAGCTGTCCCAGAGTTCAGCCCACGATTTTTAAAGCTCATAGGGTTAGGCCTTACTGATTTTCAAAGCCAGATATTATGGGAACTTGTCTTCTCAGTGTGAGTTCCTAGTGCCAGGGGTCACAAATGTGGGCTCTGATCCTCTTGCTTCTCTATGCCTGTGGTGTCCTTCTCATTTATGGTTAGTTATGCTGGGGCTTTGGTTCCCAGCCATGTCTCCACCCCTGTCACACCCTTTCCAGTGTGACCTTCTATCTCCAACTAGCTGTGGAAGATCTATTCTGCCAATCATTAGGTTATTTTCAGGGTTAGTTGTATAGACATAGTTTGTTGCTTTGGTATCTGTGGCATGAGGTGAACTCAGAATCCTCCTACTTTACTATCTTCCTTACAACATTGACTTTTGGTGTTGTGAATAGCTAAACTAAGGTAACTACAAAAGCAGTCAGAATCAGCATAAACTTTAGATTTGTATTGTGAGTTGTGAATTTTTAATCCTTTTATTTACATCATATATGTCAATTCTTCCACCCTGGGGAATCATTAGGGGGGAGGTTATTATCCAAAGATGACAGTAGAATATTGGAGCAGAAAATGGTCATGTTTCTCTTACTCAAAGTTAGATGGATAAACCAGTCACATCAGTGGGAACTTCTGAGAAATACAGTATTTTAGACCCCATCCCAGACCTACTGGAAAAAGTCTGGACTTTAACAAGATCTCTGGGAAATTTTCTTTAAAGTTTAAGAAGCACACAGTTATTTGATTTTTCCCAAGGTCCTACATAGTGATAGAATGCAAATTAGTGATAGTGAGTGAAATCATCAAGAAATGAAGAAATAATTTATAAGGAGATAAATCATTGAAACCAGTAACTTAAAATCAGACTATGCACCATTTTCTTGAAGGGAAAGCTGTAGGCCACAAATTAGGAAGTCAGGGTTGTCAGTGGCTTCAATAAGGAGTAACAGAGAGACAGAGGTGAAAAATTGTTCCTTTTGAGGATGATCCTGAGAGCAGGGCTTCTTTCTGCTGACAGGTGAGGGAAACTGTGTGCCTCTTAGGGCCTGACCTTGAGCTTTATTCCTGCAGTAAAACAGAAGGAAGAAGAGCAGGGCAAAATTGGAAACACAATATCATCCAAATAGTAATTAGCCATGTTCTTTAGCTGACCTCAATAATCCTCAGTAATTAAAAAGAGAGAACATTTGATTTTTTCCTTGTTATTCTTTGACTTATAGGAAAAACTTGGAATTAGAAGTCCCCATTCCTTTATTCATTCATTCATCCATTCCACATTTGCTGGACAGATAGATGCCCGATGCCTGGGGTATTAAAACAAAGGACACAGATTCTTACCGTACGATGGAGGGGGAAGAGAATCAAGTAGAAGGGTGACTTCAGTCAACCTTCAGTCAATAATATCATCTTCTTCATTTTATGTGATATGGACCTGTGCTTACTTGTTTTTCAAAGAACTCAACTTTATATCTCCTGACCAGAAACAAAAGAAAATTGTCTAGCTAGCTCCAGCAAGCTAAAACCCAGACAAAACTGTTACGAGTCTAAGTTGCTAACCCATCTTATGAACCAATCACTGTGGCCAGGTGATAGAAAACTTTGGGCCAGTTTGAGGCACTGGGCCATTTCTGTGATTGAAGCAGGGATAGAGCTGTTAACAAAAAGGCACAGGGTAAAGAGGGTTGGAAGGTGCTTTTTCCAGCAAATAATTGATCTGTGTCTAAACATCACCATATCTAAAATCCAGTGTCTTCAGAAGGCAAGAGTCTTTCTTTAGGTATAGGTTCACCATGACAGCTAATTCAAAGACACACATTTTAAGCTGATTTTGGCTGGGAACTGAGTGACCATAAACATACTCAGTCATGAAAGGTAATGCTAAGAGAGTATGTGCTATTGTGAGTGCTATGAAATGCGTTAGCCTGATTATTCACAGACCCGTACCCGTGAGGCAAATAATACATTATATGTTAATAAAAATAATTTTTTAAAATTTAACAAAAAATTTTAAAAAATAATAAAAAAAAAGAAAAACACGTGACTCTTGATGTTGGGGCCACAAGTTCAAGCCCCACATTGGGTGTAGATATTACTTAAATAAATAAACTTAAAAAAAAAAAGATAATGTTAAAATCTCTCATTGGTATCTGGCAGGCACAAAAAACTAACTCATAAAGTAAAAAAACAATTTAAAAAATAACAAAGATTTCCACCTTCAGGAACATGTAATAGACATACTTTTTTCTATTCTTCCCACTAAGTATAATTTTAAAAATCCTATAAATTATGCATAAAACAAACTTTAGAATACTCTGAAAGGTACCAAGAAAAAAGATGACCTAGGGATTTCAGGACCTTAGGAGGTGGTCCTGAACTCACAGTGGCAAGTTCTTGAGTTTTCTTTTTGCCTTATTTATTCCTGAAATGAAGCCAAAGAAACCAGCAACTAGACATTTACAGGGAAGAAAATAAACCTTGACCTAAGTCTCATACCTTCTACAAAAATTAATCCAAAATGGATCATGGCCGTAAATATAAAATATAAAACTTTTAGAATGGCAATGTAAAAGAAAACCTTGAGGGTTTAGAGCTGGCAAATAGTTTTTCGACTTGACACCAAAAGCATGATCGATAAAAGAAAAACTGGATAAATTGGGCTTCTTCAAAATTTAAAAACATTTTAATTGACAAAAGACCTTATTAAAAAGAAAGAACAACAATCAGGAGAGAAGAAAAATATATTTGCAGTTCACATAGTCAACAAACGACTTTTATCTAGATCATATAAAGAACTCTCAAAACTCAATAGCCAAAAAAATAAAAATAAAAAGCAAGCAATCCATTTAGAACATAAGTAAAAGACACGAAGAGACATTTTACCAAATAAGATATACAGATGGCAAATAAGCACATGACAAGATGTTCAACATCATTAGCCATGTAAGAAATGCAAATTAAAATCACTCTGAGTGAAAAAAATCAATCATAAATGGCTACACACTGTTTGATTCCACTCATAACTTTCTTCAAATGACAAAATTATAAAAATAAGGAACAGGTTAGTGGCTGTTAGGAGTGTAGAGGGAGTTAGGGTAGGAGGAAAGGTGTGGCTATAAAAGGGAACATCAAGGATCTTTGTGGTAATAGTAATGTTCTATATCTGTCTATATCTGTGTTAATTTCATGGTTATAACATTGTACTACAGTTTTTTAAAAAAGATTTTTATTTATTTGAGAGAGACCAAGAGGGAGAGAGAGAGCTCATAGAGAGAGAGGGGAAGCAGGCTCCCTGCTGAACAAGGAGCCTGACATAGGGCTTGATCCCAGGAGCCTGAGATCATGACCTGAGTTGAAGGCAGCCACCTAACTGTCTGAGCCACCCAGGCACCCTGTACTACGGTTTTATAAGAGGTTACCATTGGAAGACATCAGGTAAAGGCATATGGCATCTATTGTATTAGATCTTACACTGCATGCGCATATGTAATTATTTCAAAACAAAAAGATTAGTAATGAGAAAGAAAGGAAGGAAAAGAAGGAATGAAAGAAGAAAGGAAGGAAGAAGGGAGGAAGGAAGAAAGGAAGTAAGGACAAAAGTAGAAAAAGCAAACTGCAGCTGGTTCTAAGAAATAATAATATTAATATTAATCTCAGGGCAGAATAACAAACCTCCATAGAGGTTGAATGTAAAAAATGAGATCTTTCAAAAGGTACGGTCTGGAATGCAAAATGGCAGTGAGAGTTGATTTGTTGAAAGCAATAAATAATAAAGAATTTTGAATCTTCAAGGAATCCCAGAGCAGAAGCAATAAACAGATCAGGAAATGAAGAAAAAGGAGAGAGGCAGAGGACCAGAAGCTTGTTGGGAGAGCCTCCAAAAGGAATTAAAGCCAGAGAGAAATTCCACATGAATGAAATGACAGAGGAGCTATTAAAAATGTTTATCTAATATAAAATTTTATGGTTGTTTATCACATAACAACCCTTATTTTCTACAAACCTTTGATGACATTCTTATTAGTGTTCCTTTGGGGCTTTAAAGGAGAAAAGTTCCCATTTGTTCTTTGGGATGCTGTGAGGCAGAGAAAAAGACTTTCTAAGGCTAGATTTCAATGAAAAGAAGGGTTCAGTAAAAATAAGAAATTGGAAGCCAAGGTAATCAGAAGAATAAGTCCCCTGAGTTGTGCAAAAAATTAAGTCCATAGATATTGATCTAATCATACGTTAGAGAAATATTAAAGCTCCAACCTCCATTATTGCCATGTTGTAAATATTGTTAAGGTGAAAGTATCTCCAGGAGATTGAAGAGACAGTAAATTTCCTAGTGACAGATGCTTGGGCTGCATACTTATATTTTTAACTTAATGTGAATGTGAGCATTGGTCAAATCCTATAGAGTTATAAGAATAATCATATGCCAGATATTAAGCTATGGCCTCTCAGCTCCCAGGACATTGTTCTTTGCTCTTCTTTGTGATATAGGAGCTGGAATTCTGCAAATCACATTCCTCCTTTACCAGCGGGCTCCCTGCTGAGTTCTAGGCCACCTCAGGAGACTCGAAAACAGGAGGAAAGGAGAAAGAACTTGTCCTTTCCCACACGCTTGTTCTTCCTGTCAACCTTGTTCTAACAAAGGCTCTTCCCTTTGGCAGCTGGGGACTGTTTAAGTCTCTATTTTTTGTTCTCCACAGCACTCTCAGAATCAACTTCATTGTTTTTTTTTTTCAAAGATAACAGAACTAGCCAGGCTGCAACCCCTCCTCAGGGATCGAGTCCCAGCACTGCATAGTTTCTTCCTCAAGCTTCTAAATTCTGATAGCTCCAATGTGTCCCCATTGTTGCCCATTCCTACCAGGTGGTAGCTGTTTTCCACAAATATGCTCTTAGTATTCATTCCTCCCCCCCCCTTTTAATCTTTTACTTTAATTTTAACTCTTTAAAAAATATATTTAATTGAAATACTTTGTATGTTTTCATTTTTTCCTGACCAGACCCTAGTCAGAAAATTATACTATGTTCATATAAATGATACTCATAGATGGAGAATTTTTATGAAAACACTTGGGAACAAGTAGTAGACTTGGAAGATGTACACTATGAATACCTCACTTCCTTTAAGATAGAGATGGACAATAAGCAGAAAGGAGTTTGCATTTTGGGGAGAACCACCTCAACTCAGTAATCTTTTATGTTACTGTTGCATTTATATTTTCCCAAAGAATGGATTTAATTGGTCGGCTTTTTGCCACTAGTTATAAAATAATATTTTGGGTAGATTTCCCAGCAGACCGCATATGAGATTAACACATAACTCATTTATCTTCTAATCCAGGCTTTTATGATAACGTGGAAAAAAAGATTTCACTAACAACTTTACAATAGTCATAGCAAATGGGGTGAGTGTTGGGAAGATTGAAGTTGAGCCTTCAAGTTTTTCTTAAAACATACTATTGTAGATAATAAATAAGCACCTACCATTTTATGGATTTCCCCCCTCAGTTGCTGCAATATTTGTCCCAAGCACATGGGCATGCTAGCTATAACTGAGATATACATTCAAACCTCAGTTTAATTTAAAAGACCTCTATACAAACATGGGATATATTCAACTGCTTCACTGGGTGGCTAGAAGAGTCACAGATTAACTCGCAAAGGTGTTGAAAAGTTATTGGCTATTTAAGAATGGATATAATGAGAAGCAGAGAAGTTTGGGTGGGAAGGTGTTTCAGTTAGTATTTCCTGAAATGAAAATTGCCCATCTTGATAGGACTTCCTCTACTGCCATTGACGTATTAGCTTATGAGAAAGGGAAATTTGTTGCCTTATGTAAACTGTAAAATCCAAAGCTAATTTTTCTTTAAGCACAATTTAACTCAGGACTCAAAAAATGTGACCTGAACTCATCTCTTGGTTCTGCCTACATTCTGCTGGTTTGGTTTTCAGTTCTACACAGATACATCAAGGAAACTTCACATTTATATTATCTCATCCTTATCCAGCAGTTGAGAGACTCTGCCTTTCTGAGATCTCCACTAGAAGTCCTCTGACTCTGGAGGACCTGCCTTGGGACACGTGCCTTTTCAAAACCATACTGTGGCAAGCAGGATGGAATGAGATAACTAGGCTAGTCTGAACCATGTGTCCTACTGATGTACCTTTGCATGAAACCAACATTACTGAAAAATGGCTAAACTGGGTTTTGAGTCAGTTTCTTTCTTGTTGTAGTCACGGGGGATTCATCTTTGTTACAAGATGAACCTCTGTATGTGGTACTTTGAGTGGTGTGTAGCAAGCTATGCTATTGCCTTTTTAAGGGCATTGATGGGGCTCTTGAGGAAATACAATTCTGCAGACTGAAGAGTCTCATAATATGAATGTTCTTATAATTGCAACCAAGATGTCTTAAGTCCAAATTAAAAAAAACAAAACACACAACAACAAAAATGTGGCAACATGACCTGTCCCTAGCTCCCTTTGTTGCTGATTCTGGAGTTAAAGATGTCCAATATAGAAGATCCCAGCAAACAATACAGTTTGAAGCCTGAAGCTCAGCTGTCCTAAAGGTGCAACTAGATGAGTCAGGGCATTTTTGCCCACATGCTGAACAACTAGCTATAGCTTTTCCTACACAGAAGGAAGGGAAGAGGATAATGTCTAACTATGGGAGCCAAATGTTTACCTAACACATGGGAAAGCAGGCTCTGGAGAGATCAGTTTGTTTTTCTAGCAGGATGATGATACCAGGATCTAAGTAAGATGTGCCCTATTTTGCTGGGCAAAAGCCCATTAGAGGAACTTAATGGGGAAAAACCCATTAAAGGAACTTCCTACAGATTGTAGGAAGAGCCTGTATAGAGGGCTTGGCCATGCTGGTAGAGCAGCTAACCAGTCTGGACCACCCTGCCCAGACAGGGAAGAAATTCCCTGCACAAACCTCTCTCCAAGCTGCCCTTCTGGCACCTTCCAAATCTTTCCCTGTCTTCTCATGGTATTAAACTCTGTCCCAAAAGATTTCAATCATTGCCATCCAACTAAAATCTGTTTCTTAGCAAATTTTTTCTGTTCATGGTCATAACTGAAAGGTCCAAGGTAGATATTGGATCCAAACTTTGGCATTTGGACTTGAGACATGAAGAGAGAGAGAGCAGTTTAGTTCTTGAAGACCAGAGCTAAGAGGTCATGTAGACACAGGGTTCCTTGTTCATTTGTTCTTGATGGTTACACAATTAAGGCTGATGCTGATGCTCTTCCCCAACCCCACTTCTGTGCATTGTTCAAATGCCCACATTTTACTCTTTATTTTTCTGCCCCTTTTGCTTAAAGCAAATGGAGGTGCTGCTTCTTCAATCAGAGAACACATATACATTTCATTTTTGTTCTCACTCAAGAGTTAAAACTACAGAATTATGGAGACATTTCGTGTACTAGGTAAGGAGAAGTTACAGATGTCAAACGTTCTTAATATACTTCTTAATTTAACACATACATTCCCTCTGAATCATCAGAGTTAACAGAAGGGACTGATACTATAGGTAATCCAAATATAATTTCTGTTTGGCTTTGAAAACTGTTCTGTTCTGACATTTGAATGCTGGTGTGCCTGGAGCTCAGGGAGTTTACAACAGGGAAGCAGTCATATGATACCTGGTGGCCAATGGCCTATGCAAGACCAAATGATTTCTCAATTCTACCTCCTGCTACATGCTTCCCAGGGATGAGCAGAAATGCCCCCCCCCCCACCGCCCCGCAGGGCATAGACCCAGTTGGCCTGAAGCGATCAACATTCTCATACAGACAAAAAGGACAGATGATAAAATGAGAAGGCCTTAACCAGAAAGAGAAACCCCAAACCATCTTGCACCTTCCCCAATCCCTTCCCTTCCTTCCTTAGTAACTTGCATTAAATTCTCTTTGGGAGCATGAGGGTCCCAGATGCTTACAATATTATCCCTGTCTTTAGAGATTTTGTTGGGTTTATTACCCATTCAAGGTTTTAAAAATGAAAATTAATTACAGCTATACCTAAAATAATTTTCCAAATGATTATTCGAAATGATGATCTGAATGATTATTTGAAAAGGCTCAATGACTTGCCCAAGGCTGCACAACACGGCAAAAGAGTAGTAGAAGGAAATATAACAACAGATAAAATCACCTAAAATTCAACTCCCATTCAGATTGGACTTAAATAATTATGATGTATCTTTAGCAGGAAAAAGTATAGGGCTTTTAATAAGAATGACATATACATATGTACATGAAAATATACATGTGCTATATTGTTGAAAGGAAAACACAGGTGACAATAATGGTGTGTATGGCATTATGTCTCTAACTAATTAACTAAACTACCTAATTACCTACTACCTAACTAAGACAATGTTATGTTACTATGGAAAAATAGTCTGGAAGTTAACAATGGTTACCTCTGCAAAGGGAGTTAGGGGGGTGGGGATGAGGAGCTTTTACTTTTTATTTTATAGTGTTTGAAAAATAGCAGAGAAATGTGTGACTTTTTTTGTTACTCTTTCTTTATTTTTATTTTCATAATAAGAAATTGAGTGTTTCCTTGTGGTCTTTTTCTTTGAAAACTTAAAACTTTTTCAAAAGTCAATTCATCAAAAATACTTCCATTCCTTTGTTAAGTTTCTAATAACTATCACATTCATAGTATTTCACTGAATGGAAGCATTGTTTTGTATCCTTACGTGTTTTACTTCTTTTACCTTTGGTAGCTTAAAAAAGTGTTCACAGTTTGTCTTGATGGCATTTACTTTAAACCTTTAAATCGTTTTAATTTAGATTTAATTACATTCAAACACGGTTTAAGATCTCTGTAATAGCCGCATAAGTCATGCACAGTAAGGCTGAACTTATTTCATTAGATTATAAGAACAGTGTATTACTGGGAAGATTGAATTCAGAAGAACTTTAAAATTTGTAACTTATTTTAAGAACATGTATCAGGTAAAGTAAACTTCCACAAGGATTTTCATTTCATATAAACTAGTCTTCAGAAGAATTAATTTTTTTTTAATTAAAACAATTTTTTAGAGCAGTTTAAATTCACAGCAAATCTAAGGGGAAGGTACAGAGATCACCCATATCCCCTTGTGGAATTGATTTTTAAAATAAATTAATTTTATCAAAACAGCTTTACCAAAAGTATAACACAAAAAAGGGGGGGGGAGTACTGCTACAAGTAATAGTAAAAACTTATTGAACACATTACTTGGCAAGTACTGTTTTGAGTACATTACATTTATTAAGCATTTTAGAACCCCACTACAGAACTATTAGAATTCCTATTATCCCCAGATTGCAGATCAGAAAACAGGCACGGGGGTGGGGGGAAAGGTGCCAGGTTGCTCAGTAGTTTAAACGTTGGACTCTTGATTTTGGCTCAGGGTCATGATCTCAGGGTCCTGATATCAAGCCCCTCATAGGGTTTGCTGCTCAGTGAGGAGTCTGCTTGTCCCTCTCCTCTGCTCCTCTCCCACTCCAACTCACTCTATGTATTATAATAAGTAAATAAACTCTTTAAAAAAAATTTTTTTTTAAGATTTTACTTATTTATTTGACTGACAGAGATCACAAGTAAGCAGAGAGGCAAGCGGGGTGGGGGGAGCAGGCTCCCCGCTGAGCAGAGAGCTCCATGAGGGGCTCGATCCCAGGACCCTGAGACTATGACCCCAGCCGAAGGCAGAGGCTTTAACCCACTGAGCCACCCTGGCACCCCAGTAAATAAACTCTTTTAAAAATTTAAAAAACACAAAGAAAAAGGATACGGGAAAGTTAAGTAACTTACTTGTACAAGGGTGTACAGCATAGCAAGGGCATAGGAAGAAGACAGATGAAGTTTTCATCGATTTATGAACCACAAGCTATTGGAATCTAAGGAAGGGAGAGGCCAACTACCCCATGGAAACCAGGAAGGCTTCTCAGATTGAATGTTCCCTTGTACCACATGGGCCATATGAACAAATGGATTTACTATTTGGGCAAAGTTGGAGATCCCATTTAGAGAACTAAGGTGCAAGAAGATGGACCACACCACAGGTAGCCCACTTCAAGATAAAAATCAGGGTACAATATGATAGATGCTTCTAAAAAGAGAGAATGTTATGCATAATCCAGCAACCTTCAAAAAAAATGATTCTTAACCTTTCTTTTCTTTCTCAAGCCTATATTGGAGACCAACTTTATCAGTGCTCTCTTCTGGGTACTGGAAGATAGCAATGGATTCCACGAAAAACCTTGCCTACAAGTAGCTCACAGTCTAGGGATGGACAGTTGAGAATCTTACAACAATGTCACATAGTCATAGGTATGTAATACATTAATATCCAAGGGAGAAGTACCTACCTAAGCAATAACTACCTGTAGTTCTTTATAAGCCCCTTGGGCTACATAAAATATATGCAGAATTAACAGCAGGGATCATAGAGCCAAAATCTGTTTGCATTTTGTCATTCAGATGCAAGTTCACATGCCATCATGTTCTTATCTGTTCCTTTTGAGGAAGCTCTGCACTCTTGGATCCACTTCCGCGGGGCTGCTATCACTGCTACCTGTTGTAGAATGGACCAAACTAGGCCAGACAGGGCTCCAGAGGGAAGCAGATGAACTTGTACAAAGGAAGCCTGAGCAGAAGACAAAGCTGTAGCTCAGTGCTACCATCAACCCAGCATTGATGGATGAGCACTCCTTTAGAGCTTGGCCAGTGGGGCCCTCTGAGGAAAACCCACGCATTGCTCATCACCGTCTAATAATGCCCAGCTCCTCAGCAGGACCATCCCAGCCCATCACCTGCCAGCTCAGTTTGCTTCTCCTAATCCTCATTTAGACTGATCCGCAATAGCTTAACAACTCTCTTGGGTACTCAGGCTTCCTTAGATTGCTTCAGTGGGTCAAATGCCTATTCCTTGGGATTAAGAATGCTGAAGAGAAAATACTATGTGATTTATTTAAAGTAAAGCTGGAAAATTCTTGAGAGATCATTTAGGTCAGTTTTTTCACATTACAGATGAGGTCTGGAGAGGTGAGCTCCCAGTCCTAAAGTCACACAGCTTTTAGGTGGCTGAGTTGGCTGTGGTCAGGGAATATCTTAGCTTCAGGGCCAATACTTTTCTACTACATTTTAACTGACAATAATTTAATAACATTTTGTGAGATTTTAAAAAAAATTTTAGTGAATGCATTAACTTTTCTGAAATTTCAGAACGTAAGTCAATTAGGACTATAGGTTTGGGGCTTTTGAAATACAGATGTGAGAGAAATTAGGTTGAGAAGGACCTGAGGTTGGAGACATGAGGTTAGCAATCATGACAGCAAAGGGACTATTGGATATTCTTCCAGTGTTTAGACCTTTCTGCTCATATCCATGGATGAGAACTCTGTACTCAGAGTCATTGTAGGCTGTAGGTAAACAGAGTGGTCCCCTCTCAGTGCTGCATTAAGCTAACATGTGTAGAGTCTGGATGGGTAGTGGTGTGGGATATGCTGACATGAGCTCTTCTCACCTGTTTCACGTTAGGCCTAACACAATTGCAGTTCCCTTCATAAAGTCTTTCTGATTATAGGATGGCAGATATTGATGTTAAATGAGATAAATCAATGTCAAATAAATGTGGAAAATCTTTCCAGGTGACTCCAGACAGATGAAGGCATTATTTACTTAACCAAAGTGAATAATTTCCAGAGACAGCCCATCCTGCAACTGGAAAATTTAATAAGGGGAATGAACTATGTAGCTTCATTAACATGGTGGTCTGCTTCCTGTAACACTGACACATGGTTCCCTCCAGGATGTGTAAGACTATCCATTGGGACATCTAGTCCAGGACCCAGGAGTATCTCTATTTGAAATCGTTAGTCTTTTCTCTGAATGCCTTCACCAAACAAACATTTACCACACACATAGTTTATGTTCAAACTGTGCTAAAAGCTAAGCCTACCGAGCAAATAAGAGACTGCCTTTGTTAGTTTGCAATATGGATATTACAAAAATAATTATAGTGCAACATGATCAGTCATAAGCATTATAAAAGGGAAATACAGATTAAAGAATATGGATGGTAGCTGGTCAATAAATATTTGTAGGAAAATAAATTCCTGGTGTTATCAATGCAATCGTACCTTTGTCTAGTACTGGGATCTTAGATATAGTGAAGCCAAGTTCAGGGAATTTTCAAAGCAGGAGCTACATGCCTTTCTTCTGCTTTTCCAGTGATCACAATGGGAGAGATGAACCATCACCAAGAGCAGACTCTCCTGGCTGTCTTCAGTGAAGACACATGTCACCACCCCTACCTCCCTCACGTACCCAACTCCCCTCAATCCATTTCTATCATCCACACAGTGTGCACATACTTGGGAGGGAACAAAACCCAGCATCTTCCTTCCAAAAGGCTAAGTTCTTCTGGTGTCCCCAACACTGATCTATATGCCTTATGAAACATTTGCCCCCTCTCACCTACACACCTGTATCAGCAGGTTAAAAATAAGATCTTGGGCAGAGTACCAGGAGATAAGAAAGACAAATATAAAACCTGACTAGAGTTGATGATTCTTAATTCTGTAATTGAAACATGCTGAGAAAGTAGAACTTAAATGTTCTCACCCTTCTCCCCCACCAAAAAAAAAAAAAAAGTAAAGTGATGGGTGTATTAACCTGATGAAGAAATCCTTTCCCAATATATAGGCATATCAAATCATCATCTTTAACACTTTCAGTATCTTAAAATTTCATTTGTCAATCAGACCCCAAAAAAGTTGGAATATTTTTTTAAATCAGGCTTCGGGATCAGCAGGAAATGTTCATTTTCCATACATATATGCCTACCTGCACACACACAGACTTGAGGATTTGTATACATAAGGAGGCGAGTGTGGTATAATGGAAAAATCAGTTCTCTGGAATAGGATAGACATTGGCTTGAACCCGGCCTCTGCCACTTACTACCTGTTTGACACAAAGAATTTCCCTTGATTTTTATAAACCTTGGTTTCCTCTAGGAAAAGGAAAATAAGAGTTCCCATCTTCCAGCTGTGGAAAAGATGATCTGACAGAACATATATGTAAAATGTTCCCTCTGTGAGATAGAGGAAGGCTTGATTTTACCTCATAAAAACATGGCCCAGTGGAGTGAAGGAGGTGGCCCACACAAACAATGAATCCAAGCTTAGGTCCTCTCCTACCACTGCACTATAAAGGCCCAGCTTCTAGCAACAGGATTTGCCCAAGAGGATAAAGGACACCAGTAGTGTTCCAGTTAATGACCTCACATTCCATTTCCTCATAAATGCTACTCCAGCTAGATATTTTGTCATTAGCATTTGCTCTTTGAGTTCAAGGCTATGTCTTGTTTACCTTTGCATCACATTAAGTGCCCTGAACTTGCAAAGTGCTTTTATTCAGCAGGTGCTCTACAAGTGTTTGTGGAATGGAGTAGGTATGTCAGTATGACATGGAAAAAGGACACAGTCATATGTTGAAGTCAAATACATATTCCGTCACTTGCCACAGAACTGGGCAATTTAACATCCCAAACTTTCCTTTTCTTACCAGTCAAATAAGGAAAGCAGTATCCTCCACACAAGAGTGTCAATGTCAGAAGATGAATTAAAATCCATTAGCAAAGACATTATTACAACAATGCCAGGCTTCGTTCAGAATGAATGTGTGCCTGGGTGCTTACCCTTAGCTCTTTTATGTTTTGTCCCCTAAGATGAAAGAAGGCCGTGAGATGTTTTGTTTTTTCCTTTTGATCTCACTGGTCTCTTGGCCCTCTCTGACTTGGGGAGGTGAACATAATATGAAGAGGCACTAGCTAGAGTCTTTGGAAAAGTTAACTCTTCTCTTCAAGGCTATAATTCATCAACTTCAAAACCATGATGCAAATGCTAACCTCACAGTGTTGCCATTGGAAAGACATGAGATGGCATCTGTGCAGTGGCTTGCTCAGAATAGACACTTAATTCATGGTAGCAATGATTATTAATTCTATCATTAAATGCATCTATGGCACCAAGTCATCCCTTTCTTAATGCAACTTTAAAATTACTTGTTTGCATGAGAAGTAATATTACTGCTTTTTAAAACTTGTCCACTTTGGGATCCCTAAAAGCTAACACACACACAGACACACACACACACACACACACACACACACACACGCACACAATCAGTTGATTTTTCCTTATTGGAGCAAGATCCAAATACCTTTCATTTTCCTGAGATGATTCTGTTTGTTTATGTTTATTCCCACTAATGAGTTAAGTTTATATTCAAGGGCAAAATAAATAAAGGAATTATATCTTACTCAGGTATCAGAATCTGAGAAGATTTGAAAAATACCTTTCTGTTTCCTGAATAAATACTCTGGAAAATAGGATGAAGGGTAATCGGTCTCCTTCTCTAGGATTTCAACTTAGCTACAGCTTTGGACTGTCTTCCTCTTCTGGTTTTATCATCAAAGGTGATAATATTAATACTAATACTAATACAATAGGACATACTATTACTTCCATCATCCCAAAATAAGGTCTCTGTGTCTAAAATTCAGGTGAAATTAGTAACTTTTTTATAATTTATTTATGTTATCTAGAAGGGAGACAGCCACAGCAATGACCAATAGTTCTTTGTATTAAGCTTTTAAAAACTAGCTAGCAAATTTAAATAAAAACCTGAAAGAACTCTTTTGAATCCAACTCTTTTGAAGTAACTTTAATAACAACCCAGGGAAAAAATCTAGTTAGTTCCTGATAAGGTAGAATCCACAAGTTCAGGTACAACTTCAAGTCAAAATTAGTCCATCAGTCACATAAGAGTCATGACCTTTCCTCTCTTCTTCCTTCCTTGCTCTGTCCCTCTTATCTCCTCTTTCTACTCTTTCCCTTTTTCTTTTATAATTCCTCCTTCCTTCTTGTATTTCTCTCCTCCTAGCTTGCCTTATTTGTCCCTCCCTTATTTGTTCGTCTCTCCTCTTTTACTCTCTTCCTCCTGCTCCCTCTCTTTTCCCTCTTTCTTTTCCCTTTCTCCTTCTGTCTTGTCCATTCTCTTTTCTTCATTCTTCTCTCAATTCCTTTAAAATATGTACTGGGTACCTGGGGGGGCTTAGTAGGTTGAGAATCTGACTTTCGATTTCCACTCAGTTCATAATCTTAGGGTTTGGAGTTTGAGCCCTGCATCAGGTGCCATACTCAGTACTGAATCTGCTTGAGATTCTCTCTCCCTCCCCGTCTGCCCCTGCCCCCATTAACTTGTATGTGCTCTGTAAATAAATGAATACATCTTTAAAATATGTACTGACTGGCTGTTTCAGCCTCAGTGTAACATTGTTGGGATAAGAAAGATAAACACCCACCAAATTTTCATATACCACAAAACTTCTATGGTGTCTGTGAAGCACAACCAAGTAAAACAAAAAAATGAGGTCTGCCTATATTGAAAATTTGCTCAGTGATTTGGAAAGAACAAAGTACAAATAATTTTTTCTCCGTTTTAAGACTGAAAGAGATCTCAGTAAGGTGGACATGAGTATCTTTTATTTCTTCTGATGAGAAAACTGAGTCTCAGAAAATTTGCATGACTTGTCTAATAAGAATATGACAGGGTAATTAAGCCTTGCCCTTTATCAAAAGGGTGAAAAGAGATAAGTGGGGGAAATTATATATTTAAAAACACTCCACATGAAAAACAAAGATTTCTGTGACTGAAACCAATATGTGTTCCCTAGGAGTTATCCTGTACCTCAATATTTAAAACAGGTAGATTAAAAAAAAAAAAAAAGAATATTAAATGAAGGTTACCCCAGAAATAAAAGAATTCTCCTCCTTAGAGGGTGTGCACTGTGGGGGCAGATGACAGATTTACCAGTATATTCTTTCCACTTTTGAGGCTGCACAATCTGTCTCCCTAATGCAATATAATTACCATTTAAAGTGACACACTGCATGAAGCACCTTGGCACAAAAATGGAGTTTATTGTGTTCTGGAAATATTTACAGTCATATAAGTAAGATGCTGTCATGAACCAGTCTAAAACACTGTTCAAAATCCTTACTTAGAGTGAATTTAAAACATTATCTTCAGAACAAAGGACACAGGTGCTTTTGAGAGCATATATCTGAAGTAGAAGATGTCCTTGATTTTCTACCTGGTAGCCATTTTGCTCCTTCCTCAGGACTGAAAGAATCCTGACTTAGTTTAGGTTCCATCCTATGCTCATGTGTTTCAATGGCTTTAGAGACTAAGTCCATCCCTTCATTAGTTTTTCTTGAAGGTGCTGCTTCAAAAATGGGAGTTAGAGTGATGTGATAAACTTCTTGCTATCTGAAGAGAAGCATCTGCTTACCAAGTATTTTACTCAATCATTCATTCAACAATTGTTTACTGAAGACTTTACATGTGTAGGCATGTACTGGTGCCTGAGGATGCAGGATGAATAAAATCAATACCTAAGCTCAAGTATTTAATAGCTGGTAAATGAGGGGCACCTGGGTGGCTCAGTGGGTTAAAGCCTCTGCCTTCAGCACAGGTCATGGTCTCAGGGTCCTGGGATCGAGCCCTGCATCAGGCTCTCAGCTCAGCGGGGAGCCTGCTTCCTCCCCTCTCTTTCTCTGCCTGCCTCTCTACCTACTTGTGATCTCTGTCTGTCAAATAAATAAATAAAATCTTTTAAAAAGTAGCTGGTAAATGAGATAAAAAGCAAAAGGCACTTACAGTACAAAGAAAATTGTGTTATAATATGTTTTCTATATACATATCCTCTTTGTTCTCTAGTGTTATATATATTTTGTGTTATAACATTCTATTAGAGTTGCACTGAGAAGGTGCTCTTCCTGGCTTGGAGTTCAGAAATGACTTGTGAGCTGAGAAGTAAGAGGTCATTTTGGACTCACACTCTGGGGCAATTTTTATCAACTAGTCCTGGAAGCATAATGTTAAAATGGATTCTGGCATTTATAGATTACTTTCCCAAACAAGATAAAGTAATAAGAACTAGATTTAGCCTCTTAACTGAAAAACTAAAGAAGACAAAATATAGGAAAAAAATCACAGTTTTGAAAGAGGTGAAATCTGTCATTAAAGGAGAGTGATCTATAAGAGACAGGGAACAAATGAGACTGAGGGTCTTGCTTTTTTGTTTTTTAATATATCATTTTATTTTTGTATTTATTTGAGGGAGAGAGAGAGAGCATGACCAGGGTGACAGATAGAGGGAGAGCAAGATAAGCAGACTCCTCATTGACTGGGAAGCCCAACTTGGGGTTGGATCCCGGGACCCTGAGATCATGACCTGACCCAAAATCAGGAGTCAGATGCTCAACGGACTGCCACTCAGGCACCCAGGTCTAGCTTTGATAGCAGCAAAAAATTAGTACAAGATTAAACAAGCTTAAAAACTAGCTAGCAAATTTAAATAAAAACCTGAAAGAACTCATTTGAATCCAACTCTTTTGAAGTAACTTTAATAAAAACCCAGAGAAAAAATCTAGTTAGTTCCTGATAAGGTAGAATCCACAATGTCTAGCATCCAATAAAAACTGCTATCATGCAAAAAAAAAAAAAAAATCAGGAAAATAAAACTCATTATAAGGAGAAAAATCAATTGAAACTGACACAGAAGTGATGCAGATAATAGAGTAGTAGACAAGGATGTTAAAATGGTTAATATTATTTCATTCCACATGTTCAAGAAGCTGAAAGAAGGATTGAACATGTTAGGGGTAGAATACAAACCTCTACTGATAAAATCTACATGCTTGTGATGAAAACATACTGGGTAGGATCAATGGCCAATAAATATTGCACAAGAAAACGTTATTGGTGAACTCATTTCCATAGCAATTGAAACTACCCAGATTCAAACACACAGAGGAAAAAGCTGGAAAAAAAAAAAAAAAAAAGGAAAAAGCTGAAAAGAAGAAAACTGAATGGTGCATCAGCTAACTTGGAAGCAGTCACATATAATTAGTGTCCCAGAATGGGAGAAAATATCTGAAGAAACAATGGCTATAAATTTTCCAAATTTATAAAAGTGATTTTATCCAATAAGCTCAATAAACCCCAATCACAAAAAAAAGTAAAGAAAAAACCATGAATAAAACTTCACCAGGAAATATGATAATCCAATTGCTTAAAATGAATAATATAGGAAAAAATGAGGCAGGCAGATACTGAATAAAAGGCAAATGACATTCAAGGAAGTAAAAATAAAGATAGCACTGAATTTCTTGACAGAAGAAAAAGTAAGCACAAGCTAGAAGGCAGTGGAATAGCATCATTAGAGTGTGGAAAGAAAAAAAAAAAAAACAGTGAACCCACAATTTTTTACCCAATGAAAATATCTTTCAAAAACAAAGTCAAAAGTAATACATTTTCAGACAAGGAAAAGCTGGAAAAGTACATCATAAGAAGACCTGCACTACAAAGGAATCTTGAAGATAATCCCTTAGGCAGGACAGTAATGTCAGATAAAAATCTGAATCTACGTAAGGGAAGGATTATCACCAGAAATGGTAAATAAGTAAATATAACAATGGTTCTTTACATGTTATTTAAATATATTTCAGAAAAAATGAAATGTTTAAAGTAAAATAATGATATATTGTGTAGCCTATAGCATATACAAAAATAAATTTTGTAATGACAATATAACAGTTGTTGGGAAGGAAAAATGAGACATACTGTTAGAAGTTTCTTTTATTTTAGATGAAGTAGTATATCACTGAAACATAGACTGATAAGTTAAAGAGCTATAATGTCCCCTAAAGCAATCATTAAAGTAACACAACACAGATATAGCTAATAAGACGAAAAAGAAAAAAAAATCTAGAATCATAAAGCAAAGGAAAATAAAACACAAACAAACAAACAAAAACCCTCAACTGACCAAAAATAAGTCAGGAACAAAGGAAAAAGAACTTTTGGGGCAAATGAAAAATAGCAAGATGGCAAATTTAAAGATTTGTGTAAATCAGAGTAAGTGGTGTAAACACCCCAACTAAAAGCCAAAGATTGTTCTCCTACCCACTTAAGCCCCCATGTTGCATCACCACTTCCTCATATCAGGGAGATCATATGATAGTTGTCTTTCTCTGCTTGACTTATTTCGCTAAGCATGATATGCTCTAGTTCCATCCATGTTGTTGCAAATGACAAGATTTCATTTCTTTTGATGGCTGGAGGGAGACAAACCATAAGTGACTCTTAATCTCACAAAACAAACTGAGGGTTGCTGGGGGGAGGGGGGTTGGGAGAAGGGGGTGGGATTATGGACATTGGGGAGGGTATGTGCTTTGGTGAGTGCTGTGAAGTGTGTAAACCTGGTGATTCACAGACCTGTACCCCTGGGGATAAAAATATATGTTTATAAAAAATAAAAAATTAATTTAAAAAAAAAAGCCAAAGATTGACAAACTGGATTTTAAAAACAAAAAAGAGAAAAACAAGATTCAACTACATGTTGCATACAAGACACTCCCTTGGAATATAGGGACAAAAATGTGTTTAAAAAGTAAAAAAGAAGGAAATATAGACCAGGCTACCACTAATGAGAGAAAGCTAGAATGACTATATTAATATCAAATAACTCATAGCAAAGAATATTACCAGGCATGTAGTAAAGTAACCAGGTAAAATACCAGGGTCATTTTACAATGCGATGGGAGTAAATTAATATAATGGTATATAATAATTCTGCTTATGCACCTTATAATAGAACTTCCAAATACTTGGGAAATAACCTGATAAAACTGCAAAGAGAAAAATCCACAATTAAAATTGGAGATTTCCACATTCCTCCATGAGTAAATAGATAATTAATAGAACAACCAGACAGACAATCAGTAAGGATATAGAAGATTTGAAAAACACTGCAAACCAACTTAACTACTTGACATTTATAGAACACTCACCCGACAAACAGAATATCCATGATTTTCAAGTACAAATGAAATACTTATCAAGACAGAATTACAATCTGTTCACAACACCTGTCTTGATCAAATTAAAAGATTCATGTTCTTCCAAGTATTCAGTTCCAGTGGAAATGAATTAAAAATCAATAATAGAAAGATTGATGGAGAATCCACAAATATTTAAAAACTAAATAACATACTTTGATGTAAACAATGAGTCAAAGTAAAAAAATCTAAAGGAAGATTCCAAAGTATCTTGAACTAAATGAAAATGCAATATATCAAAATTTTGAGATGCCCAAATATGTGATTTGTGAAGTAAAAAGTAGTGGGCAATTGGTTACACAGAGTAGTATGAATTTTAAAATAATTATGCTGAATAAAGGAAGCAAAAGGCAAAAAAGAATATACACGATATAGTCCTAAGGAGGAGAATGGATCAGAAAGGCAGAAGGAAAGACTGCAAGGTGCATGAGGAAACATTTGGGTTTGAAAATATATTTATTATATTGATTTTAGAGATGGTTTCATGTGTCAGGTGGAAAAACCTGTCAAATTTTGCAGTTTGAACATATATATCATAAAATATATAATATGTCAGTACACCTCAATAAAATTGTTAAGAAAAAAAGAGAAGTACAGCTAATATACTTCACAGAGGAGAAATGAATTTCTTAATTCCTCTCGACTGTGAGAAGTAAGCCAAGTTGTTATGGGAACACAGGAAAAGGGCAGGAGGCCAAACTTTGGAAAGTCAAGACATCTTCCTAGAGAAATCATACCTATGATCATCTTTAAACATTCGTAGGAAAAGCTCGATGAAAAGGAAAAGAAGGACATGAAGTTTTCCTCTATGGAGAGTCTTGCAGAAGCAGAAACCCAAAGGTAAAGGAGAGAATGATTCAATTTAGGAACTTGAGATAGAGTAAATGATTCTTAAATACGATAATGTAGAGGCAAGGGGATATATGTGAGTACAAGGATCTGTGATAGCATTATGTTGACCTTGAGGAATTGTAATACACTGAGGCATTCCCTGCTTCAATAAGGTTAAATCACTTTCATCCCTTTGCAGTTGTGAACATTTTGAAGCATTCCGCATTTTTCCAAGATGGCAATCCTACATGGTAAATTTTCTTATAAAACAGACTTTTCGAAGAGCTCCAGGCTTTTTTTTTTTTTTTTAATGTTATGGATAAGAAAGAGCTCAGCATCTTAATTAAGGCAATGTTGTTCCTGATTAACATGAATCCATAAAGTGAGATCCTCATTATCTGCCTATATATTATCAATTTCAAACTTCCCAAACATTTCCTTTAGCTGAGTCAATATGGATTTGTGGGTTAGCATTAAAAACCATACAAGCTGCAACTCCTTTGAGTCCAAAAAAAAATTATTTATCCAGCAAATTGCTATGCGACAGACACAATGCTAGGCACTAAAGAAATATAAAGAAGAAAAACAAAGTCCTTACAATTTGGGAAAAAGCAGACTGTGCTTAATTAGGACTAAGTATGTGCGTCTAATTTTCCCTTTACTAACCACAAATCAGTGTGCTCTGCTGAACACCAATTTAATGGAATTAGAAATTTGTTTGAAGTCTGAAATTTTCATGGAGTTACCAATTTAGTCACCAAGGGAGTGTTCACCCATATTAAGAGAAAGTGGAATGTGACTTGAATTTTGCATCCCGATGACACTGTCTTAAGTACAAAACCCTTTCTATGAGGTCAAGATTAGAAAGAGTAGGGGCACAGAACAATTTTTCTTACAAGAGCAAGCTCTAGGCGTGTAGATCTGCTTGATAACAAGGCTTTGATCTTTCTCATTTTGTTAATCTGTAAATCCAATCACATTTGCAGTTGAGCACACAGATCTCATTCCCACTCCTGAGCATGGCATCCCGTTGAACTGCTATATGTCTAGGCAGAAACCTACCCTAAGAGAATTCATGTTAAGTCTCATGACTTGGATTTATTGTTATAAAATGCAATTTAGTCTTAAAGGGAGACAGGGAGAATATGATAACTACTGTTAAGTGTCGTGTATAATTTCGATTGACCGAATCAATGAACCACACTCCATTTTCTAACACAGCATAATTATTATATATATTTGTGTGCACACATGTTATTAAAATTTCCACCGGAAAACAAGTGTTATTGGATTTATAAAGCCTTATAGAATTATAGCAGAAGAGAAACACAGAATTTATAATGGAAAACAGATACGTCATTGAACTGGATTTTCAATTAGTCATTAAGAAAATGGAATTATTCAAGGAATGACATTGAGACAACTTACTAGCTATAAAAAAAGGTCATTACTTCAGTCCTTATACAAAAATCTATTGTCTGTGAATAAAAATTTAGATGCTGAAAATTTGAAAAGTGTCATATTGGATATTTAGCAGTGTCAAAAATTGCCTGTAGGATAATTTTTAAATAATAGTGAAATAGAGAATAAAGGACATGGAAAAATGGATATCATAATGGAAATTATTTAAAATATTGTCTATATAAAAATTTTAAACCTCTGAGGAGAAGAAAATGTCAAAAAGTCAAATAAAACAACAAAGGGGACAAAAAAAATTAAAAGTCTTTCTTTAAAAAGTCAATAATAGTGGCTCAGTGGGTTAAAACCTCTGCCTTCAGCTCAGGTCATGATCCCGGGGTCCTGGGATCGAGCGCCGCATCGGGCTCTCTCCTCAGCAGGGAGCCTGCTACCCCCTCTCTCTCTGCCTGCTACTCTGCCTACTTGTGATCTCTGTCTGTCAAATAAATAAATAAAATCTTTGAAAAAAAAGTCAATTAATGTTTGCAATATATGTCAAAGGACTAATTTCTTGATTCTACCTAAAAAATCTTGTAAATCAATAAGTAAAAGATAAACCAACTTAAAAAAAAAATAAGAAAGGAGCCATGATTATGAATAGGCAGTTGAGGGTGCCTGGGTGGCTGTTCCTTTAGCATCTGCCTTCAGCTCAGGTCTTGAACTCAGGGACCTGGGACTGAGTCCCCCGTGGGGCTCCCTGGTCAACAGGGAGCCTGCTTCTTCCTCTCTCACCCTCTGCTCCTCCCCACTGCTCATGGGAATAGAAATACAACAAGTGAAATAGAAATACAAATAACTCATAGAAATACAAATAATTCACAAACAAGTGAAATTTTCTACTTTTGTCATAGTAAAAGAAATACAAATTAAAATATTAAGATTCCAAATTTCACATATCCAATGAGAAAGACTCCAGAGTTTGGTAATACACAGTGTTGGGGATGATGTAGAGAAATAAGCACTATTTGTAGAGGTGTAAATTGAGAAGCTCGTTGGAAGAAAACACCTATATTGACTAAAATATAAAACTGTACATAACTAATCTAACGATCTTAGTTTTTGAATTTACCTAGTCATGTTCCCGCATGCAGAAAGATATATGTAAAAAATGATTATATTTTAAAAAGAAAAAATCTGAAAATAACATTCCATAAATAGGAAGTATTTACAGAAATTGTGTTACATTTATGAAAAGCAATATGATGCATCTACTAAAGAATGAGCTATTTACTACTGGGTATTTACCCCAAAGATACAGATGTAGTGAAAAGAAGGGCCATCTGTACCCCAATGTTTTTTTTTAATTGATTTATTTATTTTCAGAAAAACAGTATTCATTATTTTTTCACCACACCCAGTGCTCCATGCAATCCATGCCCTCTACAATACCCACCACCCAGTACCCCAACCTCCCACCCCCCTGCCACTTCAAACCCCTCAGAGTGTTTTTCAGAGTTCATAGTCTCTCATAGTTCACCTCCCCTTCCAATTTCCCCCAACTCCCTTCTCCTCTCTAACACCCCTTGTCCTCCATGCTATTTGCTATGCTCCACAAATAAGTGAAACCATATGATAATTGACTTTCTCTGCTTGACTTATTTCACTCAGCATAATCTCTTCCAGTCCCGTCCATGTTGCTACAAAAGTTGGGTATTCATCCTTTGTGATGGAGGCATAATATTCCATAGTGTATATGGACCACATCTTCCTTATCCATCCGTCCGTTTAAGGGCATCTTGGTTCTTTCCATAGTTTGGCGACCGTGGTCATTGCTGCTATAAACATTGGGGTACAGACGGCCCTTCTTTTCATGACATCTGTATCTTTGGGGTAAATACCCAGGAGTGCAAGGGCAGGGTCATAGGGAAGTTCTATTTTTAATTTCTTCAGGAATCTCCACACTGTTCTCCAAAGAGGCTGCACCAACTTGCATTCCCACCAACAGTGTAAGAGGGTTCCCCTTTCTCCACATCCTCTCCAACCCATGTTGTTTCCTGTTTTGTTAATTTTGGCCATTCTAACTGGTGTAAGGTGATATCTCAATGTGGTTTTAATTTGGATCTCCCTGAGGGCTAGTGACGATGAACATTTTTTTCATGTGTCTGATAGCCATTTGTATGTCTTGATTGGAGAAGTGTCTGTTCATATCTTCTGCCCATTTTTTGATATGTTTGCCTGTTTCGTGTGTGTTGAGTTTGAGGAGTTCATTATAGATCCTGGATATCAACCTTTTGTCTGTACTGTCATTTGCAAATATCTTCTCCCATTCCGTGGGTTGCCTCTTTGTTTTCTTGACTGTTTCCTTTGCTGTGCAGAAGCTTTTGATTTTGATGAAGTTCCCAAAGTTTATTTTCGCTTTTGTTTCCTTTGCCTTTGGAGACATATCTTGAAAGAAGTTGCTGTGGCTGATATTGAAGAGATTACAGCCTATGTTCTCCTCTAGGATTCTGATGGATTCCTGCCTCACATTGAGGTCTTTTATCCATTTTGAGTTTATCTTTGTGTACGGTGTAAGAGGATGGTCAAGTTTCATTCTTCTACATATAGCTGCCCAGTTTTCCCAGCACCATTTATTGAAGAGACTGTCTTTTTTCCACTGTATATTTTTTCCTGTTTTGTCAAAGATTAATTGACCATAGAGTTGAGGGTCCATGTCTGGGCTCTCTACTCTGTCCACTGGTCTATATGTCTGTTTTTATGCCAGTACCATGCTGTCTTGGTGATCACAGCTTTGTAATAAAGCTTGAAATCAGGTAACGTGATGCCCCCCATTTTATTTTTGTTTTTCAACATTTCCTTAGCGATTCGGGGTCTCTTCTGATTCCATACAAATTTTTGGATTATTTGCTCCAGCTCTTTGAAGAATACCGGTGGAATTTTGATTGGAATGGCATTAAAAGTATAGATTGCTCTAGGCAATATAGACATTTTAACAATGTTTATTCTTCCAATCCAAGAGCATGGAATGGTCTTCCATCTTTTTGTGTCTTCTTCAATTTCTTTCATGAGTGTTCTGTAGTTCCTCAAGTACAGATCCTTTACCTCTTTGGTTAGGTTTATTCCCAGGTATCTTATGGTTCTTGGTGCTATAGTAAATGGAATTGATTCTCTAATTTCCCTTACTGTATTTTCATTGTTAGTGTATAAGAAAGCCACTGATTTTTGCACATTGACTTTGTATCCTGCCACATTGCTGAATTGCTGTATGAGTTCTAGTAATTTGGGGGTGGAGTCTTTTGGGTTTTCCATATAAAGAATCATGTCATCTGCGAATAGAGAGAGTTTGACTTCTTCAAATGTTTATAGCAGCAATGGCCATGGTCGCCAAACTATGGAAAGAACCAAGATGCCCTTAAACGGACGGATGGATAAGGAAGATGTGGTTCATATACACTATGGAGTATTATGCCTCCATCACAAAGGATGAGTACCCAGCTTTTGTAGCAACATGGACGGGACTGGAAGAGATTATGCTGAGTGAAATAAGTCAAGCAGAGAAAGTCAATTATCATATGGTTTCACTTATTTGTGGAGCATAGCAAATAGCATGGAGGACAAGGGGTGTTAGAGAGGAGAAGGGAGTTGGGGGAAATTGGAAGGGGAGGTGAACTATGAGAGACTATGGACTCTAAAAACAATCTGACGATTTTGAAGGGGCAGGGGGTGGGAGGTTGGGGGAACCAGGTGGTAGGTATTAGGAGGGCACAGATTGCATGGAGCACTGGGTGTGGTGCAAAAAACAATGAATACTGTTATGCTGAAAACAAATTAATAAATTTTTTTAAAAAAGAATGAGCTATATTTGTATGTGTTAAAATGAACAGAACTCAAGCTATATCATCAAATGCATAAAAGCAGAAAAAGCATGTATAAAGCATTTATTTTTGCATGAATATCATGAATCTATAGACTCCTATATCTATATACCATGGCAAAATTTTGAGAGAGTACATAGGAAACTGTTGCTAACATGACCTCTCAGAAGTATGAGAGCTCTGAGATGGCAGGCAGACCCTTCTTATTGTGTAACTTTTTATACTACTCAGATTCTTTTTATTGTATGTACAATAAATGTTATGTTATATAGTTATTTTTATATAATATATATTATATAAAATATATAATATATAAATATATATTATATATGGTTTCACTTATTTGTGGAGCATAACAAATAGCATGGAGGATATGGGGAGTTAGAGAGGAGAAGGGAGTTGGGGGAAATTTGAAGGGGAGGTGAATCATGAGAGACTATGGACTCTGAAAAACAATCTGAGGGGTTTGAAGTGGCGGGGGTGTGGGAGGTTGGGGTACAAGGTGGTGGGTATTATAGAGGGCACGGATTGCATGGAGCACTGGGTGTGGTGAAAAAATAATGAATACTGTTTTTCTGAAAATAAATAAATTTAATTTAAAAATAAATAAATAAATAAATAAATATTATACAAATAATAATGTTATGTTTATATAATGAAAATATTTTAAAAATATCATTGCACTGAAGATTTTTAATTTGATGACAGAATAATGATATCCATTGGCTAAGTGCTTGTGTCAAACACTGTTATGTGTTTTATAAATGCTATTTCTAGACTTTACCACTACTATGAAATAGTAGTTATTTCTATCTTTATTACATATTTAGTAAAAATTCACATAACTGATAAATGCTACATTTACTCCATTCAAAATCTCATTAACCAAATGAGTTGGAAGTTTGGATTTTTAAGGACCAGTACCTAGCACATTTGTGAAAATGGGAATAATTTGCTATCTTCCTGAAGTTTTATTGGCTCATTATTTGATTTTTAAAATATTCATGGGAAGGAGAGATGACTTCTAATTCTATTATGATACGACAGCTGATAATGGTCGAGTTCTTCTGTCATCTATAACACCAGGTAAAATAGATATTTTTTTTAAGTTTTGTACAATAGGCAGAATAAAACCAAGACCACCAAATAAAGGAAACAAATGACATGAGCCTCCTGATTGTCCTAGTGTTCTGCTCAGAGGCATGTTCTTGTTGTTCGCACCTAGAGCTGGAGCCAAGAAAAGTATCTTGCTGAGGTAGAAAGAGATGAGTTTGGAAATACTGTGAGAGACTGGAATTCACAGGAAGACAATTGTGCAGAAAAAGAGAGTTCTAGATGATGGCATCAAACTCCCATTTAGTCTTTGGCTGAATACTAAGCTCCACAGCATTGGAGGAAAGGCTGAGCAGAAAACAATTACCAGGGATCTGAGAAGTCCATGGAGATTTCAGAGTTTGAGTTTCAACCACCCAGAGTAATAAGACCTTGTTGGATACCTCAGATAATTGGCACTTTAGAAAGGCCACATCTCAAGATTAGAGCTCTTTTAGCCTAACCCTAGCAAAACTTAACAGACAAGTCTCAAAATGGTCAAGCTAATAAATAAGTAATAACAGCCTGAAAATGAAAACTTAATTCTCTTTAAACAAGCCAAAATATGGCTTCTACAACATCTAGAATTGAATAAAACATGAGACATGGAAAGAAACAGAAAAAAACGTGACTCATAATCAGGAGAAAAATCAATTATATAAGGAGATACAGAAATGACAAAAATTATTGGAATTAGCTGACCAAGACATAAAGCAGCTACTATAAATAATCTCAAGGACTTGAAGAAACACAGATCATAAGGAGGGAACAGATAAAGGATTTTATTTAAAAAATGGAAACTAAAAAAATACAAAATTTTTGATTGAAAATATAACACCTGACAAAATTCATTGGATAGCTAATCAGTAAGTTATAAACTGCAGAAAAAAATTATCAGTGAAACTGAAGTCAGAAAAATAGAAATTGTTCAAAGTGAGATAGGGAGGGGAAAAAAAAGAGAATCTCAGTGATGGAAAGAAATAATGGTTGACTTTTTTCACTTTCCATGAAAAACAAAAACTCATGGTTCCAAGGTCCAACAAGCCCCAAGCAATATAACAAAGAAAATCCCACCAATATACATCATAATCAAAATGTTACAAACCAACAACAGAAGAAGCCTTTAAAGTAACAACCAAGATGAAAGGAAATAATAAATATGACAGCAGAAACCCATAAAAAAAAAAAACAGAGAAAATTAACACAGTCAAAGTTGGTTCTTTGAAAACAAATGAAATAAACGCTTAGAGAAATTAAGAAAGAAAAGATAAAGTGTATTACCAATATAAAAAATTGACAAAAGCACATCACTCTTTATAGTACAGACTTTAAAAGGAATGTAACAGGATTCAGAAAAACTTAATGCCACTAAATTTGAAAAATTCAATGAAATGGATAAAAGTTCTTGAAAAACATAGCCTATCATGTGCACCTGGGTGGCTCATTTGGTTAAGCCTCTGCCTTCAGCTCAGGTCATGATCTGAGGGTCCTGGAACTGAGGCCCAGGTCAGGGTCCTTGCCAGTGGGGAGCCTGCTTCTCCCTCTTCCTCTGCTCCACCCCACCACACATGCTCTCTCTCTGTGTCTCAAATACACAATTAAGTTCTTAAAAAATAACCTATCTATGGAAAGTGCCCAGACACCTATTTACAGATGAATGGATAAAGAAGATGCAGTGTATTTATACTATGGAATATTATGTAGCCATCAAAATGAATCTTGCCAATTGCAATGATGTGGATGGAACTACAGGGTATCATGCTAAACAAAATAAATCAGGGAAAGAAAATTGTCATATGATCTCACTGATATGTGGAATTTGAGCAACAAGACAGAGGATCATATGGGAAGAGAGGAAAAAATGAAAAAAGATGAAACCGAGAGGGAGATAGATCATAAGAGACTCTTAATCTTAGGAGACAAACTAAGGGGTTGCTGGAGCAGAGGGGGGTGGAGGAATGGGGTGGCTGGGTGATGGACGCTGGGGAGGGTGTGTGTTGTGGTGACTGCTGTTTATTATGTAAGACTGATGAATCACAGAACAGTTCCCCTGAATTAATACATTATTTGTTAATAATGAAAAATAACAACCTATCAAATTTTACCCCAAAAGAAAGAAAATCTAAATCCTCTTTATTTACTAAAGAAATTAAATTTATAGGTATACATAAATTTCCCACAAAGAAAGTTATAGGTACAGATGTGTTCTCTGGTAAATTCTAAGAAACAATTAAGGAATAGGGTAATCTTACACAAAATATTTCAAAAATAGGCTTCATTGTCTGATATCAAAATCAGATAAAAATTTATAGTCAAAAACCTATTAAAGACCAATATCCTCAAGAATATAGACTTAACAATCCATTGTGAAATATGAATAAATCAAATGCAGATACATATAAAAAGATAATACATCAAGAACAACTTAAATTTTTCCCAGGATTGCAAGTTTGATTTACATTAAAAAATATTGATATAATTCAATCTATCAGAATAAAAGGGAAAAAATCATATAGCCATTTCCAAATAAAAAATAAAATATATAAAAAATTAAAAATTTAAAAGGCAAAATTCCATATTCATTTATGAAAAAACTCTCAGTACACTGAAGTAAAACTAAGTTTTCTTTTTTTTTAACTATTTTATTTTTTTCAGGTAAACTAAGTTTTCTAAAGCTTAGGAAGAATATCTGTAAAAAAAAAAAAAAGGGCACAGTTAGCATCATTCTTTTTTTTTTTTTTTTTAAGGTCTTACTTAAATTCCAGTTAGTTAACAAACAATGTAATACTAGTTTCAGGTGTACAACATAGTGATTCAACATGTCTATATTACACCTGTTTCTCGTCACAAGTGCACTCCTTAACCCTCACCTATTTAACCCATCTCTCCCCCCACCTCCCTTCTGGTAACCATCAGTTCATACTCTATAGTTAAAAGTCTGTTTCTTGGTTGGCCTCTTTTCTCCCTTTGCTTGTTTGTTTTGTTTCTTAAATTCCACATATGAATGGAATCGTATGGTATTTGTCTTTTTCCTTCTGACTTATCTAACTTAGTATTATACTCTCTAGCTCTATATAAGTAACAGCAAATGGCAAGATTTCATTCTTTTTTTGACTGAGTAATATTCTACTATATACATTATACCACTTCTTTTTTATCCATTCATTACTGGATGGACACTTGGGCTGTTTCCATAATTTGGCTATTGCAGATAATGCTGCTAAGAACATCAAGGTGCATGTATCCGTTTGATTTAGTATTTTTGTATTCTTTGGAGTTAGCATCATACTTTCTTTTTTAAAAGATCTTATTTATTTATTTATTTGACAGAGAGAATGAGAGAGCACAAGCAGGGGAACAGCAGAGGGAGAGGTAGAAGCAGGCTCCCCACAGAGCAGGGAGCCCAAGGCAGGGCTGGATCCCAGGAACTTGAGATCATGACCTGAGCTGAAGGCAGATACTTAACCAACTGAACCACCCATGTGGTCTTGGAATCAGCCTCATTCTTAATGATGAAAGAGTGAATGCTTTGTTATTAAGACTGGGAATAGGGGCGCCTGGGTGGCTCAGTGGGTTAAAGCCTCTGCCTTCGGCTCAGGTCATGATCCCAGGGTCCTGGGATCGAGCCCCACGTCGGGCTCTCTGCTCCGTGGGGAGCCTGCTTCCTCCTCTCTCTCTGCCTGCCTCTCTGCCTACTTGTGATCTCTGTCTGTCAAATGAGTAAGTAAAATCTTAAAAAAAAAAAAAAAAAAAGACTGGGAATAAAGCAAGGATGTCAATTCTCACCATGTTTATCTAACATGGTATTAGAGATTCTAATACAATTAGTCAAGAAAAAGAAATAAAGACAGAATATTTGAAAAGATGAGTAAAACTCATCTTTCACAGATGACATCTTATTTATGTAGAATATCCTAAGGGAGTTATGAAAAAAGTCCCTATCAGAACTAGTAAATTATAATTATTATATTGTATTTAAATTAAAGTATGTTTAGAAGACAAAGTAAATTACAATTAATTATTAAGTGTATTTAGAATTACTAAAGTATAATTTGGAAGGTCATAGAATGTAAAATTAATAAAAATGTGTGTATATGTGCAGAGATGATTAAATATATAGTGATAACCAATTACATTATTCATCTATCTTCTCTCATGGCCCAGCCTTTGCCCTTTCCTTTGTTGATGGCTTTGTTGATCTCTCTCTTTCCTTTGCATAAGATTTTTCACATGCCTCAAGGTAAAAAAGGAAAAATTAGCAAAACACAGTAACATATTCAATGTAGTAAGTGATTCTAGAAACTATAATTCTACAATATTAATATAGTTTTAGTCAAACCATGAGTCAGAGGACTTTCATGCTTAGTTATGATTATTAATATTCCAAAATCCTTTTTATCATACAATGGTACTTTTAAGATTCTTAGAGTGAGTGTAGTTCAGGTAATTACCTTATTCTGGAATGATTTACTGTTTAAGTTGAATATGTGGAAACTGTTCCTTCCTCAGAGTCCCTGATCTTATGTGCCTATTTATTAACTCCGTTGCAAGTCAGCATATCTGTTGTTCTGCTGGAGTGCAGGGGAATGAATGCTTTAGCGGCTTTGGAAAATATGCTTGTAGGCTGATGTTTATAGAGCTGTTGTTGATAAAATTTTAGTGAGGCTAGTGAAAGGATAAAGGTCTTTAGGGAAAAGATTTTACTTTCCTTATTGGATATTGAGCTCCAATTCTCCAAAACAATCTGGAAAAGGAAATGAGAGCCTCATAAATTTTTGTGGAGTCTGGGAACAAAATAGGCTTGACATTTTCAGCATTTAATTGAGACCATATTATGTGCCAGGTCTGTGCAAAATTCAGAAAAACATAGATAAGTAAGATAAAAACTTTGCTCTGAATTATCTTGTCTAAACTGGTTTTCAGTCTTTGGTACACATGAGCCACTTGGGAATTTTAATAAATATTTATGAAGGGACACACTTTAGGCTAATTTAAGATTTTTAGAGTAAGTGCAGTTCAGGTAATTACAGTATTCAGGGATATTTACTGTTTAAGTTGAATAAGTGGAAACTGTTTCTCTCTTAGAATTCCTGGTCTTATGTGTCTATATACTAACTTCATTCCAAATCAGCCTATCTGTTGTTGGGAGTAAAGATCAAACGTGTAATTTTAAAAGCATTTCTGTTCATTCTAATGTGTGGACAGGATTTACTGAGGGTGAAGGTACAAGCAAGCTAGAGGAAGTAGAGCTAGAGCCTTTTCAAGAAAGCTGGGATTTAGTTGATGTTGAATGTAGGGAAAATATCCTGCATAAATTTTGAGGATTCAAAGAAGTCAGTTCAAAATGAAATGAGAGCTCTAGAGAGTACAACAGAAAGAATCTGGATGGGAATCAATAAAGGATGGATGGGTATTTGGGCAAAATGCGTGAGAGAAGATAAAAGGATGAGAAAGGAGAAAATACCAGAGGTTCTTCCCCAAATGCACCACCATTTTTCCCCCCCGTTTTCCTCCTCTTCTTCTTTCACCCTTGGTAACAGAGAGTCTGAGAACATAGGAGAGGTTAAAATTAGATGAATATTGGGAACAGCGAATTCTAGCTGATTTATCAGACAGAAGGTAACATTTAGAACAAGAAAACTTGCTGACAAAGATAAATATTCAAGAAGGGAATCATACCACCTCTAGGCACTTGCTGAAATGTTATTTGTTGATGTTTTCTGAGCAAGCTTACTGTATTACGGCCTGTCAAGACAATAAGTGCTCTTACAATTTTGTTTTCTATCCAGACGGAGTGGGGAGTCTCGGAGAACCTGTGTACTCCTTGGCAGCTCATGGCTGTCAACTTTTACACCATGACAGGGTTAGCTGAGGACAAGGATAAGCTTTGGGACCTTTGCATATACTGTTTTTTTCCTCTAGAGGTTCTAGTTTACGCCCATCTTCTGGCCCTTTCTCCCCAGGTAAGTCCGTTCTTTCATAACTCCTCTCAATCTTCCTGGCTTCAGGTGGACTAAACCTAACACACCTGACCAGGTCTATTATTCTGTTACCCGATGTCAGTCTCCTGTATACCTCCTCCTTTTATCTCAGTTGCCATTGTCATTTGACTTCTATTTTTTTAATAATTGTTTTTATTTTTTTATAAATATAGAATGTATTGTTAGCCCCAGGGGTACTGGTCTGTGAATCACCAGGTTTACACACTTCACAGCACTCACCATAGCACATACCCTCCCCAATGTCCATCACCCCACCACCCTTTCATGAACTCCCTGACTTCTATTTTTAAGGTAGTTCTTTATTATTACAAGTCTTTCTTCATAGACAACAGCTTCATGGCATAGGGACCATGTCTCTTTTGCTTACCATATCTTTACATTTAGCTCACTCTCTCTACAAGGGCTCAGTAAGTATTTGCAAAATGAATAGAGGGTGACCATTGGGAAGAAGGGAAGGAGGTGAAAGAGAGAGACAAACCTGTTGCAATGATGGGCCAACTGAGATTTTGCCAGAGAAAAGAAAGGTTTGTTTTGGCATTGTTTTCAAATAATCACTCTTTACAAGAGGGAAGCCTAAACAAATCATGCAACTAACATCATGATTTTTGGCAAATATATCCTATATAAACTTTTTTTTTTTTTTTTTCACTGCATGAGGTTGCGGTGGAGGTTATACTCTGGTGTTCTGGTGTATCAAGAAAGAGGCTCTAATGGAGCTCACATGGGAATCCATGTGCCCTGGATGAGTCAGTCCTCTCTGCCATTAAGACATTGGGATAGGGAAGACTGGTGGTGCCCCTTTCCTCATGCTAGTTGTTCTAAAACTTTCCTTCCAACCAAAGTATATAGCGATGAAGATACAGGAATTTTTCTTGATATAGTAGTAGTGGGAAACATGTGCATAGTGTTATATAGTTCATACAAAATTTTACAGCTGCTCTCTTTCTTAAATTATTCCAAAGCTCTTCAAATAGCCATTAATAAGAAATGGAAACAGGCTTAGGGAAGTTATTTTTGCCAAAGTTATTCAGCTAGCAAATGTCATTTTCCAAACTTTTGCAAGACCCCCTCCCACCTGTGCCTTTCATCTGCATTTAAAAGGCACTCCTTATACACTATGGAGTATTACGCCTCCATCAGAAATGACGAATACCCAACTTTTGTAGCAACATGGACGGTACTGGAAGAGATTATGCTAAGTGAAATAAGTCAAGCAGAGAGAGTCAATTATCATATGGTTTCACTTATTTGTGGAGCATAACAGATAACAAGGAGGACATAGGGAGATGGAGAGGAGAAGTGAGATGAGGGAAATTGGAAGGGGAGGTGAACCATGAGAGACTATGGACTCTGAAAATCAATCTGAGGGTTTTGAAGGGGCAGGGGGTAGGAGGTTGGGGGAGCCAGGTTGTGGGCATTATGGAGGGCACATATGGCATGGAGCACTGGGTGTGATACATAAACAATGAATTCTGTTACGCTGAAAAGAAATTAATAAAAAAAATAAAAATAAAAATAAAAAATAAAAGGTACTCCTTTCCAATTCATAAGAGTGCTAGAAACTCATAGCATCTTATAGGTAGAAAGAATCTTAGGGGCCACCCCTCCATCTCTGTACCCTGTACAGTAATCCCTGACACTGTGTTCAGGAGTATCCATCCTGCTTTATTTGAATATCCCAGCAATAGGCACTTTATTCTTTCCTCGGGCTGTCCATTCATTGTGCATTGATAACCGAATTCCTGTCTAAGTGTTAGTGACAGTGCCATCATTCCTGAGAGTATTTTCATTAAAAAAAAAAAAAAAAAAAAAAAAAAACAAAAAAAACTTCCAGAACACAAAATACTTTAACATAGCAATAAATATAGAAGAGTAGTAGCAGGCATCAGTAGACCAATAAGGGTTATATTAGGGTCGTACTGCCCTCTGGAGCCTCTCAGTCCTTAGTACATAAGGAACTCATGTCTGTCTTATGACCTTATCCCCAGCACCTTCTCCTGCCACCCTATCTTAGTTACACACTCGTCATGATGGAAAGTACCTATTAAGGTACTTAATAGGTAAATACCTATTAAGGTAAGGGCCACTTAAGAACCTAGAAATGTATCTGGGAACTAGTGAAAAACTAGCATTCCCCATCTTACTAAATAGTTAGAAAATGGGCAGCACAGTAAAAAAAAAAAAAAAAAAAAAGTATGCCTTGTTAGAAGCCTTGAAATAAGAAATGCTGAAAAATTGCATGGTAGTGTACTCATCGATTTAGTCCTTCAACAAATGTTTATTAAGCACCTAATTAGTGCCACAAGTTAATATGGTGTTGAGGATATAATGATGAGCAAAACCAGTCATACCTCTGTGGTTGTAGAGTACACAGTCTAGAAGGGAGACCAGACACTCATTTTAAAAAATATATGTTTATAAAAAATAAAAAAAAAAAAAAAAAAAAAAATTAGAAGCAAATGTGAAATTATACCCGAGATTTGTAGTCTCAAAAAGTGATTTTTGCATGTTGAGAAGATTCCAGGAAAGTGAAATTCAGGGAAAGTAGAAGAAATCTGAGGATTTGATTTGTCTGAAATATGAAGAAGACTAGAAGCATATTATGAAAAAAGTGGAGGACAGGGGTATGGAAAAGTTTTTCCTTCCATAAAGGTAGCAGCATGTTCAAGGGCCTCATATTGGTTGGAACATCGCACATTTGGGAAATGAAAGAGTAGTGCATTTGAAGAACAAAAATTGGTATGGCCTGATGAGGCCTTTTCTTGGTGAAATTCAGATGATCATTTCATCTTGACCCAATTTTTACTGTCTCTATTGAGTTGGTAGTTCTCGGAGGTTATTCATCTATCCAGTTGAATACCTGGGATCTCTCTCTCATTCTCTCTCCCTCTCTCACCTCTGGGAACCATACTCTCCGCCCGACCACCGCCGCGCCGCCATCATGGACACAAGCCCATCAGTTGGCCAGGGTCACCAAAGTTCTGGGCAGGACCGGCTCACAGGGACAGTGCACACAGGTGTGTGTGGAGTTCATGGACAACACGAGCCGCTCCATCATCCGCAACGTGAAAGGCCCGGTGCGCGAGGGCAACGTGCTCACCCTATTGGAGTCAGAACGAGAAGCTCGGAGGTTACGCTGAACTTTGAGTTGGGTCCTGGGTATCTGAGTCGGCCGCTTGCTCACAGGGATGATCTGCATATATTAATAAATCATTTGTCTGGCTCTGAAAAAAAAAAAAAAAAAAACCTGGAACTATTTCTAGTTCCAGTCCTTACAGATTCATGGTAGCTGCCTGTAATCACATTATGATAGGAATTCTGAGTCATGTCTTTATCAAATCCCATTTCCTCCTTCTACTGCGCTCAATCTCTAACTCAGTTCTAATGTTTGGCTACTCTACTTTCCTCCTTTGTCTTGGGAACCAAGAAAGGCTATGTCCTGTTCATGCTAGAAAGTACTTTGAGGTACACTTTCCTCTTGTGCATTACCAGTGGAAGTGTCCATTAATGGCATTTATCCTGGCAAGTGGTTCTGCCTTGAGTGGATTCTAGAGCTATTTCTTCTTTTTCAGCTCTTAAAAACAATTTTATATGGACTGGTGCTTTGCAGATCCGTGCACAATTTAGGCAAAATAAAGCAAATCCGTACATTTGCTTTAGAAATTTGAAAGGAAACCCTTCCATTTATCAACACCTCTGCTGCTTTTCAGTTTCATTAAAGGAGAACAACAACAACCCTACAGAATAAATAAAAAACACCTATCTTGACACTATTCAATATTAACTTCAAGACCTTCAGGTTTTTAAGTTCTGGGAAATTGGGCCATAGAACTTCTTTTCACATATCGCATGCTGCCCAAGAAAATGAAATATTTAGAAACTAGAGATTGCTGGAAGCCTGAAAAATACCAGTGTTTGCAAAAACTTATAATGGTAAAATATTTACAGTCTTCCCAAGTGGAATATTAATAAAAGTATCAGCAGGTAGAGCTTTGGGGTCAGATCTGAGTCATATTGGCTGTTCCATGATTTTTGACATATGGGAGAAATTACCAAGAATGATGCCAATTTTTATTTATGGTTTATGTTAGTCTTTGGGTAAGTTTGAAGAAGTATTTTAAATGAATACTGGCATATGTTCATTCTATTTACTTTAAAGGCATTGAACTTCCCAACTGATGAAAAATATACCCTTCTAAGCTATAGAGTAACTCAGATTTCTGTACTTAAAAGGCAAAATCTCACAAAACAAACTGAGGGTTGCCGGGGGGAGGGGGTTGGGGAGAAGGGGGTGGGATTATGGACATTGGGGAGGGTATGTGATTTGGTGAGTGCTGTGAAGTGTGTAAACCTGGTGATTCACAGACCTGGGGATAAAAATATATGTTTATAAAAAATATATGTTTATAAAAAATAAAAAATTTAAAAAAAAAAAAAAAAGGCAAAAGGAAGATCAGTAAGATTGGCTACAAATAAAAGATATATATGGAGTGTTTCCACAAGCACGTAAACTATTAATGAATCTCTAGTGCCTGATGCAGAGTAAGATAAAAGCCAACCTGGATGCATAGCAGAGGAATATGCTAGTTCTGTTGAGTGACTAATATGTGCCTATTTGCTGCATATTTTGTACATATTAGGCTCTTTAATATTCACAAAGAAACTTCATACAGCCAATTCCAGCCTGGATTACAAAGGAGGGAATTAAAGGCCAATAGGATAAATCACTTGCAAAATATACATATTGGAGATTTGAACTGATGTCTGTCTGACTTAGAGATGCTTTCTCTGCTTTCTACAGCCTAGAAGTATTGATTGAAAGGACAACTAATTCTCTGTACTTTTTCTGTTCCCTAGCTCAACACCCACAGGAGACCTTTGCTTTGGAAATTTTTCAGCAACCATTTTTGAGATTATTGGAAACTTGGAGGGTCCAACTCTTCTGCCATAACTCTCAGCAGAGAGCAATATGTTTGATGTAATGTGTCTGCACCCAATTTGAAATAGTTTTCTTTCTTCTAGATGTGTTGACCCAGATTCCAACAAACACTCTCTCCTGATTTCAAATCAGATATTATCACTTTTGGTAGACATCTTGTGGTCTAGAGTATGAGAGGCTCTTAAAAGAGTGTCTGGAGGAGGATTTAATGGCCCCTTCGCATGGTCTCCTTTTAAATGTCTGGGTGGAAATGGAAGGTCATAGAGCTTGTGACTCAGTAGTGATCACACAGCTGGTGAGTGGCTGAACCAGGATTTTAATTCAGGTCTTTTTTACTTTAATCTCTTATTCCTTTTTGCCAATTCCTAATAGTAGGATTCACTCTTATACTTTCTTGTATTTTCCTAAGTATTTGGTATAGGCTTGATTACATGGCATCTATCTAAATAAATAACATGTTGGGGGACGCCTGGATGGTTCAGTTGGCTGGGCATCTGACTTCAGCTCAGGTCAGGTTGAGCCCCACCTCAGGCTCCCTACTCAGCACAGAGTCTGCTTGTCCCTCTCCCTCTGCCCCTTCCCCTCTCCCCCCTAAATAAATAAATAAAATCTTAAAAAAAATAATAAAGTAAAATAGCTCCAGTCATTGAGCCACAGCCAAGGACTCAGGATCCTCCTCCTCGAGCTCCTTTACTTCCCAACAAATCTATCCCCTCCCTCCCTCTCCCACTACTGCCTTCTGTAGGTCATTTCCACAGAGGAAAAAGATTCCTATCATATTTCCGCTATCCAGAATCTCCACTCTTTTTTTTTTTAAGATTTTATTTAACAGACAGAGACAGATTTTATTTGACAGACAGAGATCACAAGTAGGCAGAGAGGCAGGCAGAGAGAGGGGAGGAAGCAGGCTCCCCGCTGAGCAGAGAACCCCATGTGGGGCTCCATCCCAGGACCCTGAGACCTGAGCTGAAGGCAGAGGCTTAACCCACTGAGCCACCCAGGCACCCCACAGAATTCTACTCTTTTGACCCTTTTGCTGATGCAAGGAAAGGTGATTGTCTGCTTCCTCCTGCCGCTGAGGATTATATCCATATAAGAATTCAACAGAGAAATGGCAGGAAGACCCTTACCATTGTCCAGGGGACTGCTCAGTTATGATAAAAAGAAACCATTAAGGGTGTTTAAGAACAAATTTGCCTAAAGTGACACTGTAATTGAGCCTCCAGAATATGGAGAAGTAATTCTGGTACAGGATGACCCGCGCAAGAACATATGCCCGTTCATCATAGAGACTGGACTGGCTAAGGACGACCAGCTGAAGCCTCATGGGTTTTAAGTGGTTTTGGCTCACTGAAGCTTAAGTGAGGATCTCCTTGCAATCAGCAGAATTTCCCTTCTGTCCTTATCACAAGCTTAAAAACCTCACAGCTTGTGTAATGTAACCATCTGAGGTCTGCTTTTAAGTTGGACTCCTTCATGCAACAAACTGAAAAGAGCCATAAAAAATAAAAATAAAATAAATAACATTTTAACAAAGCTTTCTGAATTAATTAACTTTCAAAATAGTAAGCAGGCTTAAATCATTTAGAAGGAATAGGGAAAGAAAATAGCAAGTACAAAGACCCAAATAGGTATGAGGGAATAGTGTGCACAAGAAATGTTCCTTTTGAAGACTTCATTTGTACCTTAATTTACAGCATTCATCATACTCTGCTATACATTTATAATAATAAGTATGAGTCTATCTCCTCATCTAGGTTGTCAGCATGTTCCGTGTTTCATTTCTGCATAATCCAAGTGGCCAGAACAAAGTAGACTTTCTCACTGTGCTTACTGCATGGGTTGGAATTATAGATGTATGCCAAAGCAGGGCAGTGAACACTACCCTCTCCTGAAGCTGGGCAGTACTGTAGGCGTATGAGTTTTTGAGTTAAGGAGATTCTCCATTATCGAGATGTGTGCCTTAGTTGCTCAACTGTGAAATGGAGCTAATAATACTTTGCTTGCTGAGTGGTTGAGAGAACTCAGAGAGAAAGGAAAAACTTAGCTAGGTTGCCCATCATAAACTTGAATGAAACAAATTTCAGGGGTCCCTATCATGTCCTTTTCTTGTTCCTCAAAGCAAAGGCTTGAGGAGTCTGGCTCTCACTGAACCAAACTGTCCTCTCTCAGCATCTCATGCAGGGACTCCAAGCCTGCATTCCCTATAATTATTTTTCATCTCCCAATGGGCTACTATATTTGACTCCAAGAATAGAGCCATTTTGAAGTGTTTCTCCCCTACCCCATCATCTGTGCTCTGTTTGACTCTTATCTAATATGGACAGGGATGTTTCATGCCTTCAATTTAGCTGCTACTCTCTTAAGTCAAACAGGCTGCTTTCTTTCCAGGTCCCCACTAGAGTAATTCACCCCCAATTCATACCTGAAGGTGCCTTTATTGTTCTCTTTAAATAAACTCATTCTGTTCTCCAAGCAGCCATTTCTTTTGAACTCTATCAACCCCACAAAATGAGACTAGAGGCTGCTGGCAAGACAGTACATTTCTTTTGCAGAAATTGAAATAACTTTATACATTGATAACTGGTGGCTGCTCCAGGAGACTCATTTATAATCAGAGCTACATAAATCCTTTCTTCTTTGCAAAGAAAGGAAATTCAATATGTTTATGGTTCTAGCTCTTTCATAATACTAAACATTTTATCTATATTACCTTCTCAGCTGCTATGCTGAGTTACATAAACATATGCATATACAAATGTAATATATACATATGTTACATATATATATGAGTATATATATTTTATATATTCACGTATCCTGGTCCACCATGTCTTCCAGTACAAAATGCAGGCCAAGTATGAGCGCCCACATTTCTCCTCATGCAATTCCAGATGTGGGCTGTATGCAGGAATGAGATGGAACCCATAGGAAAATGAAAGCGTCACTTTAAAATAAAATCTATTTAGTCTTAGGCAATATACTTAATATTAATATTAATAAGATACAATATCCAGCTTGATTTCCTTATATGTACCATAAATAGCCTAAATTACGTGATCTCTGAAACCTTTTCTAGTCTTAAGATTCCAGGATTTTATAGGTTTTTAGATTATGTAAAGTTATGTAAGAATATATAAAAATGATTCTCTCTATAATCCCACCTGACTGTGAGCTCCTAGAAGTCAGGTACTTTTTCTTCTTTATTTTTCTCTATCTAATACCTGGAGTAATATCCTATATATACAAAGTCTTTAACACATATTTGTTAAATGAATAAAAATATAATATTCTATTACTCATAATTTATATGTTTAATAGAGTTATTATAGCCAATAAATACTCATTATGCCTTTAATATTATGAAGTTCTATAAGTTAGTGGGACTTTGGACGAAAGATATGATATCTGCCCTTAAGTACAACATATTCTGGCAGCAAAAATAATAGAAAAACAAATACACACACAGAGTACAGAATATTGTCATGTATGAGGTTGCTCTGATGTAGGAGAACAATTATGAGCTTTGGAGTCAGAACAATGCGGGTTCGAATCTAGACACTGATATTTAGCTACTCTGTCAGCTTGGAAGGCTCACTTGGCTTTTCTGTATGCTTCTTTTACAAAATTAGAGATTATACTTCTGATTCAGAAACGTTATGAGGATTATACTGTATGACACATGCAAACCACTCACATTGCAGGTGCGCAGAAATCCTATCATTATTAATATCACTACCAACGCACACACAGTTGGGAGAAAGTCTAGTCTGAACAAATGAGGAAAAGCTTTTCAGATGAGTAGATTTTGAGCTGATTCTTGAAAAACAAGAAGAAGTAAAGCAGGAAAGAGCAGATCATTAATCCAGGGCAGAGGAAAGAGCACATGCATTTTGGGAGGTTGTGGGTGTTGGTGGCAAGTAGTTCTGTTCAGCTCCAGCAAAGTGAAAGTTACCTGCGGGAATCTTTATGAGAGCAGATGGAGGCCGGAGTGAGCTCAGGGGCTCCTCTGCCTGTGTCTTCTTTCTTCCTTCTGTACTTCCTGGGTAGAGGCCACCACAGTGATTTCCTGACCTAACAACCAAGAGTACTTTCATTTGGAGAAAAAAATAAGGTCATATTTTTTTTACACGTATATTTTCAGACTTTGGAAACTATTGTTGGTAAGGGAAAAACAAAGCTATTAGTGAGTGCTGGGTTCTGTGTGGTTTTCCCTTTAGAGCTACATGAGAGCTAATTAGGGAGAAATCCTTTCCTTAAAGTAGTGTTGTCTACTTCGAGCACTGCAGCCCTGTACTTGCAGACAGCACTAATTGCTAGTGGTTATCTCCCTGGACATAGCCCTTGTCTTCATTGTCCTTTTGTTCTTTCAGTTGGGTGGTGCAGTACTTAATTCCACCTGTCAGGCTACTAACGCGTGGGACTAAGTATCTGAGAAGTTAGTTCTAATATAATACATGTGGGACAAAGTAATCTTTGAAACAATCCAAGCCTCTTTCCTCCTCCTTCCCTTATAGCAATGCTGGGTCTTATTCCTTACATGATGCCAGATATGGGGAAGGAGTGGGTAGGGAAGGCTCTTCTCTAAACACCTTGTTCTTGAAGGTTTACCAGAAGGCAGCTGATGAAGAAGGGAAAGCATGTTTGTGTAGCAGTGATGCCTTTACATGCACGATCTATTCATTCCTCCTAACTTCCCTTCAAGGTGTGCATTCTAATCCTCATTCAACAGAGAGAGAACTGAGGGTCAGAGAGACTAAGCAGTATGTCCACGGTCACAAAGCTAGTGGTAGGACAGGTATTCAGACACAGGCTGTCTAACTCGACAGCTGATACTCTTTTCATTATCACAGTACTCTCTCCTTTCCCTGGCTGTTCATAACGTACTGTATTTCATCAGTTATGAGACACATTTTTTTGTCTTTGTTTTTGTTTTTATTTTTAATGTTATGAGCCTATATGAAAAGGAGTCACATAGTATGTTGTAGTTGCTATTAGCAAAAGAGAGTTATATGTCATTGCCTGTGTGTGCACAAACTTGGGTATTGTTCTTAAAGCACAATTTAATGATGGCAGTCTACTTGATGTTTTTACCACAAGTCACTTAAGGAACATTTCGTGAAAGGATGGGTCTTAGTTGTTTTCTGAAAACCTTCCCTCATACCATTGCAACCATTATGACATGTAGAATGAGAGTCTGGAGCTTGGGAGAAAATCTCAAAGAAACTATTAGAGCACTTTTCAGAAATGTTGCATCACCAACTCCCTTGATGGCACAAGAATATTGTACAGAAAAGCGGTAATTACAAAGATTCTTAGACCAAAGTTACTGAGAATAGTCAAACTGGTTGTGCTCATACTGCCACTATATTTTTGCTTGTATTACTATGTTCCTTTATTTTCTTATTTTGTAAATTGCTATATGCTAAAAATCTATGTTTGGAAAGAGACCCCACATGGTCCTCGGATTCATTCATGAGTTTGCTGTCTCACTTTAGCCAGATGTGTTTGCCGTAACAAGTCTGGCTATGACAAAACTAGCCACCATGTTTTTGACATCCTATTGTCTTCCAGTGGTGTGCTGCAGCATAAATTATATGCTTTAATCCTAACAACAATCTTGTCAAGTAGTTATTATCCTCCTGATCTTACAGAAGAGGAAATTAGAATTAAAGAGGTTATATAGTTTGCCCACATTCATACCGCTAGGAAGAGATGGGATTTTTTTTTTTTTTTTAAAAAGCAAGAGTTTGGCATCAAGGTGTTTTGTGAGAACCCTGGCTCCTTCACATGGTACACTTGTGGACAATCAGCTCATTATCCTGAACCTCACCTTGTTTATATGAAGTGAATAATAGTGTCATTTCTCCAGGGCAGCTGTAAGGATTGGGAGAGTTAATGTTTTCCATAGTGTAAGAGCTAGTTCCTCTGACCTTGAAGCCTTGGATAGAATTGAACCACTAGCCAGAATCAAACTAGTTGCACTAGTTGCAAACCAACGGATCAAATGTTGGCAAATGCTGAACATTGGGTCCAGGGGGCCGGCGGGGAGGGAATCTCTGGTGTGGCGGTTGATGATTTCCATGGTGTAAATCTTTCAGGCAGCTCCAGTGCACCACTCACTGGTGGTGGTTTCTCTTGCCTGACCTTTACAGCATGCAGACCCCTCCCTTGATTTCCTACATAAGGTAGCATGGTCCCAGGTTCCAGGGATTTGAGAGTGGAGATCTTTAGGGGCCATTTTAATTTTTTTTTTATTTTTAAAAATTTTTTTTGCCTACCACAACTGGCGGCCATTTACTATGTTTTCTGTGCATTACCTTATCCTCTCAGCAACACCACTGTGTGCAGACTTTTATGCCCATTTTGCAGATGAGGAGACTGTGGCTCAGAGAGGGGAACTTGCCGAAAATGACCTAGCCAGCCAGCACCTGACAGGTTTGAGCTGAAGTTGTTTAATTCCCAAGTCTGTGTTCTTATCCATCTCCCTCTGTTGTATCCACTGTCAAGGATTCAGTAAACCAGCTCCCTGGTTTAGTAGAGAATTTCCATGGAAGCAGGTGATTGCTGTGGTGGTGGTGGTGGTGGTGGAGGATTTATTCTGAGGTGCATGGTGTGATTTAGAATGGATGCTAAAAGCAAAAATTGATTCGGGGGGCATATCTGGTCAGTGGTAACATCCCCCCTTCCCACCCAGTAACTAGAGAAAATCCACTAAGACTGTTTCTAGGCCTTTGCTAGGGTGATTTCATGAAGTTTGTCCACCACAGTCACCCACAGAAAAACAAATGTAAAAAAAAAAAAAAGAAAAAATCAGTGGAAATTAAATGAATTCTCTCCAAATAGCTGTATTAGAACTTGAAGCTGTCTTAAAGAGCAATAAATATAGGGAAAATAGAGTAAATTCCACCTTTAATCTCAGCCAGATTTTTTGTCATCTTGGGGAGAAAGGAAAGCTTAAAAAAAATGCTTTATAAAGCTGTTTTCTGAAAAATAACCCAGACACTCCTTAAGAAAATAGGTAACTGTGTTTCCATGAGAATGGTCCATGATGTTGAGATTCTATGGCCAATGGGAAAAAGTGACCATGACCAAGAGCGCAAAATGAGTGTAGCTGTAGAGACATCTCGTTTCATGATCACATCTTGTGCTAATTGTTCCTTTACATTTCAGACCTCACCCCCTGCATTATATTTTGAGGACAGGAACCAACTTATTTAATTTGACTCCATATCATTTAGCCCAGCGTTTAACAGGAAGTATGTGCTTCATCAGTGTTGGTAGAATGCCACTGAATATTACATTATCCCGGTGGAGTGGTTCCTCAATGTAATCTGTGGACTGGTAGATCTAAAATCACCAGAGGAGATCTGAAAAATGTAGGTTGCCTATAGTTATCAGAGAGGTTCTCAAGTATAAATCTACAAGGAAGCCCAGATGCTTACATTTTTTATAAAGCCTTGCAAGGGATTCTGAAATGCACACAAATTTTAGAACCAACGGTTATTTCTATACACAAATCCATAGTCAGCATGCTAGACTCAAATTTGACCAAAATTACATTTAAGTTAATAGCCCCTGTGAAAAAGCATAGGAAGAATTTCTTTCCTTCATTATGGGCCTCCTAGGTGCCCCAAACTGGGCCAGGGGAAGTCAGGGATACCAGAATGATGACCCCTATCTCTCAAACATAAAATTATTCTGGAAAACTAAAGCTATCTGTATGACTCAAATCTGTGTGTCTTAGGAAACTTATAAATTATAAGTAATAATTAGTAAATCCACTAAGTTATAAATTATAGGTAATAATTTGTGTTAAAGAGAGTGGCTGGAAAAGGTTGATTTGGTTCGAGGACAGTGCAAACTTTTTAAAAAATTATTTTTATTACCATATCATGTATTATTAGCCCCAGGGGTACAGGTCTGTGAATCACCAGGTTTACACACTTCACAGCACTCACCATAGCACATACCCTCCCCGATGTCTATAACCCCACCCCCCTCTCCCAGGACAGTGCAAACTTATGGCAGGAATGGAAGATTAGTGGCAGTTACCATTGAAGGTGGTGCTGCGTGACCAGACCCCAGTCAGCCCTGTGTATGCTGAGCAGCTGTGTTCTTGCTGTAGACTCTGAGGCACGAGCAGCAGTATGAGTGCCACTCACATGATTTGACTGGTTATACTTTTAGCAGGAGCAAAACTAGAGTTCTTGCCTTTTTTTTTTTTTTTTTTAAGATTTTATTTATTTGGTTGAGAGAGAGAGAGAGAGTAAGAAAGGGAACACAAGCAGGGGGAGTGGGAAAGGGAGAAGCAGGCTTCCTGCTGAGCAGGGAGCCTGATGTGGGGTTTGATTCCAGGACCCTGGATCATGACCTGAGCCAAAGACAGATGCTTAACTAATGAGTCACCCAGGTGCATGACAGGAATGTGACCACAAAGCTAGTGCAGAAAATGGGGGAAACTAGAGCAAAAAAAACTTGATCACAGAGAGAGCTGATTTATGGATCTCATAAGAAAAACCCCATCAATAATTCTTAAATACCTACAACACAGAAATATTGTTCTTTGAGTTCTGTTCTTACTCATAGTATGGCTCGAAAAACCTTGGTTACAATTAAACAATGAGAATAACAAATAAGTATTTAAAAAACGATAATAAACACAATACTAAGTGACATGACGTAGTTTCTAAAGTCAATATGAGTTTATGTCCAGAAGATATGGACAGAAGTAAAAATAATGAGAACCAGATTAAAAAAAAAATAAGTGGAGGACAAGGGGTGTTAGAGAGGAGAAGGGACTTGGAGTAAATTGGAAGGGGAGGTGAATCACGAGAGACTATGGACTCTGAAAAAACAATCTGAGGGGTTTGAAGTGGCGGGGGTGTGGGAGGTCGGGGTACCAGGTGGTGAGTATTATAGAGGGCACGGATTGCATGGAGCACTGGGTGTGGTGAAAAAATAATGAATACTGTTTTTCTGAAAATAAATAAATTGAAAAAATAAAAAAAAAAGAACTTAAAAAAAAAAAAAAAGGTAGAAAGACAAGGAAAAGGCAATGAAAGACCCAGGACTTCATTATTAACAAGTGAACAAGTATCCAATACGTTAGTGCCTGGTCTGAAATCCATCTTTTAAGTCAACACTATCCATAAAATATGACTCAATAAATGGCCCGAGCTGTGAACAGGAGGGCAAAAGGAACAGTGTCTCCCCCACATAGCCTACAGCATTTCCTTCCCTTCAGCGTCTTCTAGGCACCAGGGTTCTTATGCATTGGCAATGCCATTAAAATAAGAACACAGGGGCGCCTGGGTGGCTCAGTGGTTGGGCCGCTGCCCTCGGCTCAGGTCATGATCTCAGGGACCTGGGATCGAGCCCCACATCGGGCTCTCTGCTCAGCAGGGAGCCTGCTTCATCCTCTCTCTCTGCCTGCCTCTCTGCCTACTTGTGATCTCTCTCTGTCAAATAAATAAATAAATAAATCTTTAAAAAAAAAAAAAAGAACACATCCCTGTTTTATTTTTCAACAGAGTACACAATGCTAGTTGATATTTTATTAATAATTCATTATTTTCAGCTGTCTGAAATAATGCCCTACACAAAAGTAAGCTCTGTGAGGGAAAGGACCTTTCTTGTTCACCACTCTATTCTCAATGCCTTTTGTAAACCCTACTCGTCAACTATTAGTTGAAGAAATGACCGAGTGAAAAATATGAGTAGACATAAGACGATTAAGCAGGAAATTCTGAGTTTCTTTTGAACACTATGTGGGGGGGGGGATAGTTTATCGAGGATAAATCCTAGAAAGAATAGTGTGGCTGGTCATATAAGATGTATACTTACTGTTTTCACACCAAACAGAAAACTCTTCACACCAAAATGGAATATAAAATCTCTCAGCTTCAAACAACATATTAGTCAGTGGAGTCTAGGCTAAATGTGGTAAAAATAAACTTCACAGTTTAGCCACTTAACACAATAACATATAACTTGTTTTTCATATCACAATCCCTTGAGTGGTTCTCTGTGAGTTGTGACTTGGGGATCTAAGCTCTTTCCATCTGTGGCTCCACCATCTTGAAATCTTTCTTTTCAAGGCTTTAAAATGTGGATAGACAGAGCAGGGAAGCTATGTGTGACATGTCATGGCCAGAACTTGAAGTGATGTACATGGCTTCCAGACATATTCCATTTGCATGGTGTCTGTGAGTTGTAAGAGGTCTGCACATTGTAGTCATCTTGTGTGCCAAGGAGGAAGATTAAGTGGTTTGGTGCACACATGGCATTGTCTCATGTTTTATTTCCAACTGAGTTTAAAAATAAGAAGGATAGTGGTATTTCTAGCCATAGCTGACAGGTATAGAAAATACACATGGGAAATAAAATAGTTCAAAGAAACCCTTTGGTAATAAACGTGGACTGTGGGGTGCCTGGGTGGCTGAGTTGGTTAAGTGTTCAACTCTTGATTTCAGCTCAGGTCATGATCTCAGGGTCTTGAGTTCAAGTCCAAAGTTGAGCTCTGCGCTTAGCAGGGAGTTTGCTGGAGATTCTCTCTGCACCCCTGCCCTCCCCAAGTGGACGTGTGCTCACTCTTTCAAATAAATAAATAACATCTTTAAAAATAAATAAATAAATAAATGTGGACTGGTTAAAAGAATAATAATAATCCTTTGATAAAGATCCGATAGTCAGATATTAATTAACTTGGTCACTGGGTATATATGAAATTGTTACTACGTACCACTGTTTCCACTCTCCAGAAAGGAAGAAGAAAGCGCCAGTATGAAGTGAGATGAGTGCTTTGATAGAGAAATACGACATGGTGAAAAGCTATAATAATATTTTAAAATAATAATTATGGATATTTTAAGCAGTGCAAGCACCTTATAGATATTATTGTATTTATTTTTTACAGTGCTAAGACATAGACACTGTTCCTATTGTTTTATGGATAAGCTGTGGTAAACCACAGCTTAGAGAAGACAGCAACTTGCTCAAGGTCACACAGCAATTAATGCGCTTTGCATAACAGAATAAGCAATGATTAGCCCTGGTAATGAAAGTTTTTCAAAATAAGAGCTGGATGGTTATACCCCAGAATAAAAATAATGTAAAACTTTCAGGTTAGGGGTGCCTGGGTGGCTCAGTGGGTTAAGCCTCTGCCTTCAGCTCAGGTCTCAGGGTCCTGGGATCGAGCCCCACATCGGACTCTCTGCTCAGCAGGGAGCCTGCTTCCCCCTCTCTCTGCCTGCCTCTCTGCCTACTTGTGATCTCTGTCAAATAAATAAATAAAATCTTAAAAAAAAAAAAAAAAAACTCTCAGGAGAAAAACCCACATGAGACGAAGAATGAGACTATTCCATGACAACACAGAGGTTCTCATCAACTTTTTAATGAAGAACTAGAGAGCACAGCAGAACCCTTTGTATTATCCTCTCAGTCCGCTGCACTGAAAAACAAAACTCCCAGAATTCCCATTCTAGAATATGGGTGCTACCTTTTTAAACAAGTCTTTTTGTTTTTTGTAGTCACAACTTAAAGGATTTCAGTTTCTGCAAAACTCCTCTCTCTATCCCTCTCTCTCTCTTCCTCCCTCTAATTTATTTTATTACCCCCTACCCACCCTCTCTTCCTAGAAAGAGAAGTGAAACAAAGCAGAGCAAAGTAAGTGTTCCCTCGAAATCTGTCCCTTATACTAGAATGTGCTGTGCCCTAGCAATGTGGTTACATAGCCCCATAAACAAATAAAAAAATATTTGTGAATGCATACAGTCCCATTGCAAGTAAATAAGAAATTTTATGCTCCGCTCGAGTAATTTATTATTTTAGTGATTGATGTAGGAATTAGTAAACAATGTAACTTATATTTATGATATTCCTAATATAAAAATGTTATCTTTCCATGGTAAAAAAGAAAAAAAAAGCTATAGTTATAGCTGTCTGTCTTTAGTATGACCTGCCTTCCCACCTCTCCAGCTCCTTTGCCAGAACTTAAATTCCTAGGCAATGTAAGTCTCCCACCGAGGCAAAAAAAAAAAAAAAAAAAAGATTCGATAATTGCTCTGCAAATTAGAGAAGCCCAGCTAGGATAGGATACTCAACTTGGATATTTTCCATTGCAATAATGTGGAAATAACCAATTTAATGAGAATGGTACAATGAGGCGGGGTAACAATTTCATCCTTGAGCCAAAGGCTCATTTTTCTCTCCGTGGGATGGATGAAAGAGATGGATTGAGCAAGGAGCTCACCTAGCGAACCCACTGTTTGTGTAGATGTAAGTGGCACGCAGCTGGCTTTAACTGCTGTGATTTGCTTACCCATATGTGGTCGTACATGAGTTAAAGAGGAGCTAAAACTGGGGAGTGGGAAATGCAATTTTTCGCATAGCCTCGCTGTCAGCAATGGGAATTGCTTTTCTAACACTGAGATTATGCTTTATGAAAACATTCTTCGACATGCTCAACATTGCCTTGGGATAAATTCTTCCAGAAACCATGGAAGGCTTCCTCATCATTTTGCAGTTTTATTGTGTATTTTCTGGAATGTTATGAAGCTCTGCTGTTTTCTGAGTGGCATAACCAGGGGGTTCACAAGTAAGAAACTGAGATCTTTTAATTCAAATTAAATACTTCTTTGAGCATGTGTTAAGCATTGGGGACCCAAGAACAATTAAAAAAAAGAGAGAGAGAGAGTACAATGGGCAAAGCCCAAGTTTTAGTCAGGCAAAATGAAGCCAGCTGTGGGATTATAGGGAATTTATTTAAATTCTCTTGGGCTCAGTTTCCCTCTATGCAAAATGGGAATAACACTTTTTTGCATCGTGTTATAATGATAAGTAATGCATGCCGAGTATGAAACAGAGTAGACACTACGGTATGGCACTGTTATAGATATGGGCCAGGAACTCAAGAAGGGGATAAAATTAGGGGAGAATCTGGGAGCACAGGGTGATGGAGGAGGAGGAGAGTGTGATTTCATTACTACTACAGAGACCTGGGTGGAAAAATAGGTCTCACTGAGGATATCAGCTATGAGGGTGAAAGTCACACTAGTAGCCAAGAGGAGCTCATTCAGTAAGGTTAGTGGGAAGAGACAGGAAGGAGATGAATTGGTTGTATGTTTATGATTTGTCCATTTTTCTCCATGTCTATTTCTATGAAATTGTACTTCAAAATGCCCAAGATTTTTTTATAGACTAATTCATGATCTTTATTGGAAGATGTTAAAAAGGACTTAAAATGCGTGTGTGTTTATGTGTGTGTGTGTGTGTGTGTGTGTGTGTGTGTGTGGTGTGTGTGTGTGGTGTGTGTGTACACCCCAGACTTCTGGATCAACTCCCAAAGCCAGGCACACAGCATGTATTTGGGGATCTGTTTTGTAAATGTAGTTTTTTTCTTTTTTTTTCACATGAAGCCTGACATCTTACCTAAGCTGAGCTGGCTAAATTCTGATCATTGCTTCACTGGAGCTGATGGCAGAAGGTGGGGAGGGTTGTTGCGAATGGATCACAGTCTGCTTCTCTGGAATCTAGACATATCACAGCTTGTCCTGAAGGCAGTCAGAATACACAATGACATGCTTTGACAAACAAACTAACAACAAACTTGAATCATATTTGGACCCTCAGGTGAAATCAACTAAACACAAAAATGATTTTCTTAAAATTGTTTTTTTAAATTTTTACATATTATATATTAAACCCAGTGTTTGGATCCAGATTAAAGTTTGGAACAAATGGAATGGTTTGTACATAAAATATGGTTATAAAACCATTTTAACATTTTGCATAATAAAGTAAGACACAACATAATGCTATGAATGGTATAAAAAATTCAATTTCATAAAATACAGGATTGAATAGTTGCCTTACAACTGAAAAACCATTGTTTTTATTTGGTCTGAGCACAAAGTACAAACATACAGATTATGATAGTTATTCTATACACAAACACCAGACTGAGAAAAATCCCACATGATTCTGAGGCTGTCACTTTCAAGCATGTGAATAATAATCGGTGCCAAATAAGTGTTTACTTTAAAAGGCTAAATAATATCATGGCTAATCTAAACTAAAGCTATTAATTTTGGAAAGGTCTAACCTGGCTTGCATAGAGAATGGGAGCCATTGTGTTACGTCTTTGCTCAGGTTATTATCCTTCTGCAATTTATGTGGGCATCTTTTTTTTATGTGGAATGTTATTAGCAAATACAAAGGATTTAATCTTTTATCTATCCTAGGATGTGATTGCAAAAAGAAAGACAAGAATAAAGAAACATGAATGGCCAAAAAAGCCAGCAGAGCCAAAGGTTGTAGTAAAGAAAAGTGATGGGGCCCTGGTGACAATAGGTGTGTAGACCCTGCCATGATTGATTTTTTATGATTTTTTCTGTTTAATATAAGGCATTAAAAAAACCTAAATTAAGAATAGATGTGAGGACTCTAGTGCATCATAAGCATAAAACCTATTTCAACTTTAGGCTACAACTGTTTTATATAACCCTAAACAGCAATGTTTCTGACCCATTGTCACAATGACTCATGGAGGATAGTGTTTATATGTCTGACATTCTGAGCCTATACAGATTTTTGTTCATGGAACTGTAAAAGCTTTTGTGAGGAAGTACAATAAACAGCTCCAGAGAAATCCTTTCTTCTCAATGAAGCACTCATAAAAAATATTTATTTTCAGCATGTGAATAATAAAATCAGTACCAAATAAGTATTTACTTTAAAAGGCTAAATAATATCATGTCTGAAGTTATTAATTCTAGAAAGGCCTTTTTTTCCTCAGACTTCTATTCCACAGGTATTATTAAGAGGAATAATTTTATATCATTTCAGGATAAGCACATAATTTATTTTGTTAAAATTATGATGAATAGGATTTGACTTTCTTTTTTAAAGATTTTATTTATTTGAGAGACAGAGCGTGGGTGGGGGGTGGAACAGAGTGGGAGAGAGAGGGACAAACAGCCTGTGTGCTGAACGTGGAGCCGGGACACAGGGCTGGATCCCAGGACCCTGAGAGAATGACCTGAGCCAAAACCAAGAGTTCAATGCTTAACTGCTTAGCCAACTGAGACACTGAGGTGGTCCAGAATTTCTGACTTTCAGCCCATATTATGTAGTACTCATTTTTTTTCTCATGGTATTGGCTCAGTCTAGTTGCCTTTGATTTGGTAACATTCACATGTTTTTGTGAATTTAGTTCCAGAAGGGTCCTGTATACCTCCCCCACTGATACCCATCAGAGAACAGGTGGGTAAGAATGCAGTTGGTTGCGCTGTGTTGCATAGATAGGAGGGTTGTGGGTTATGGCCTGTCTCCCACTCAGGAAAGCATAATAGAATACACAGTGTTGTGAAATTATTAGAGATAATCTGGAATGTATCCCCATGGGTTTTTCCAGTAAATCCTTTACATATATTTGACCTTAAAAATCACTGAAAATACAAGAAATACATACCTGATATAAAGTCTATAACAACAACACTCTAACAATGCTGCTGTGGTATGTCCAAAACTACAAAACTATTGCATGTTCCAAGGAGAATTGATACTTTTGTTAATTCAGTCCTGCTTACATAAGCTTGTAAGGGATGAGCAGGACACTAACGTGGGGTAAATGTTCGTGAGTCATATTGGGGTTCCAAGATTCACTGTTTACATATAACACCCAGTGTTCCATGCAATCTGTGCCTTCCTTAATATTCACCACTGGGCTCACCCATCCCCCAACTCCTCTTCCCTCTAAAACTCTGTTTTTCCAAGCTTTATTTATTTATTTATTTATTTATGTGTGTGAGAGAGAGAGAGAGTGTGTGTGTGTGTGTGTGCACAGGTTGGGGAGGGACAAAGGAAGAGAGTCTTCAAGCAGATTCTCTGCTAAACCTGGAGCCTGAGACTGGGCTCAATCCCAGGACCCATGAGGTCATGAAATGAGCCAAAACCAAGAGTCAGTCACTTCACCAACTGAGCCACCCAGGTGCCCCATGATTTCTTAAGAAGATTAAACGAAATACTATATTGGGAGCTTATCCCAGTGCCTGGAGAAAAATTAATAATGTAAGAAATAGTAGCTGAACTTATTTGGTTGATGAAAGCAAATAATCACGTAGCAGAAGATAGTAAAAGTTTGCCACAAGAATGTAAGTTTAAGTAATAATGTCATTTAAAAGGATTGCTTTTGTGGTTTTACTTCTGGATTCTGATAGAAGAGAACAGGATAGGACAGTGGGAAGAAATGAATCAACAATGATGGCTCAGGTTTGGACTCACTTCAGCCTCTTCCCAGTGGGGAGTTGTGAAGTATGAACAGTCCAATAGTCTTGGTTTCCACTTGGGGCAGTGGAGGCACTCTTTGCTACCCAGCCCCAGTCACTGAGTTGTTGGCCATGATGTAATGATCTAAAGGAGATGGGACTGGGCTGGGGAGCATTGCTGCCTAGCAGGGGGCAGTTCTCCTGAGGAAGCAGCAATGCTTGAAGCCACTGGGGTGGGGTGTACCAGCCGGTAAAGGAGAGAGGAGCAGAGCACCAACAACAGTGTCCCTATGACTCCGATCCTTCCTCAATGGGGACTACTCAGGAGCAGAGAAGACTTCTGCAAGGAGTATATGGCCCAGGTGTATGCCTAGACTCCAAATTATCCTTTCTTTTCTTTTCTTTCTCATTTTCTCTATCTCACCCTCCCCTTGATCTGGATCACTCTTTAATTTCTATTGTCATAGACTCTGTGCCATAATGTCCTCAATTTCCAAATAGTCCATGTCAGATTGGTGATCTCCTCGTGTCTGCTCTGACATGTCCACTGCAGAGGGCTTTGGGACCTGTGTCCATAACTCCAGTGGTCTGCCTTTTACAGGGTGTGGCACTGCAGACTGTGCTGGGTAAGGCAATGTAATGTGGGTGTGAGACTTATCTCTACTACTTACTTGCTCAATGAACTGAGGTCTGACTGTTAGTTTCTTCATCTGTAAAATAGAAATAGTAATGTTTCTCACCTCTTAGAATTCTTCAATAATTCCAAGAGCTAATATGTTCAGATCACTCAGAATAGCTTCCATACAGGATGGGGACTCATTAACTATGAAGTATTCCTAGTCACAAAGGACAGAGGCTGCCTCTTTCAACTTCAGATTCTAACAATTTTGTTTTCCATTCTCTGTTTATTTCCATAGCTCCAAATTGCTGTATCCTACTTTTGTGTAGTTTGGAATATAAGGTTCAATTCTTCCTCAATGTCAGGAAATTTAATAATGTCTTCTCCTATAAACAATTTCCAGAAAAGCTTAAGATAAGAATGGCCTCTGTGACTATATGAAAGAGATTAGGTTTCCAGTGAGGCAGCGGATGACATTTAGACCAAGCTTTTTCTTTTTATGGCATTGTCTTTTTCATCTCCTATCTGCTGTCTCCCACACTCCAAAGACTGAGACTAAAATTACCAAATGGAGATAAAAATTTTAGTCATTAAAAGTAATATACACCCGTTTGGTTACTACAGTGCTCACCTAATCCTGAAATTCAGCCTGAGGCAGATGATCTCCATTTACTTAGAAACTGAAGCTTGGAGGGATTCGATTCACAAAAAAACGTCACAAGGCAGGTTTTGGTGTTCAACTGATTCGTATTTACTGGTTGTGGGCTACCTGAGCTGCCCAGCACTACTGCCCCGTGAATCCCTCCACCAAAGTTCTGCATGGGAGAGATGCCCAGGCCAGGCTCTAAAGCATCTTTTGTGTCTCATTCCATACCAAGATTTATACTCAGAAAAAAGTAGGTATCAGTTAGTTTTTCCTGTTTTCTAAGCAATTAGTTACTTTGGAATGATCTTTTTAGTGAGTAAAGATAGGATAAGAATCCACTTTGTAACTAAAGTATATTGTCGTGTCAATAATCATTGGATCCCTGATTCCTCCTCCATTTACATCGTAAACTTTTGGAGGTTCTCACAGAATGCACTGGGGAAAGTGCTCGGACCATTGCACTGCTTCGGAATAGTTTGGGCAGTTGTCAGACCTCACCAGGCTTCTCTTTCTTCTGTCAAATGAAAGCTAAAAATACTGGCTCTTTATAGGATGATGGAGAACAAATAAGGTACATATAAAAGTGCAAATTTAAATGTCAGCTCCTATTATAGATGGTTCTGAGAAGATAGAAGGAAACATGGCTTGTGAACAAGTATTAACGAAAGCCTTGTAATATCTTTGGATAAATGGAAGACTCATGATTTTATTAAGAAAATGATCAGACAAATATGTATGTGGGGGATTCTATATGATGATTGGGCTGGATTCTTTAAAAATGTCAGTGTTGTTAGAATAAAAAAGTCAGGAACTTTGCATTAAAGGATACTAAAGAGGTAAGACACCTAAATTCTATGTGATTCTCTCAACTGGGTTCTAGATTTGAAAAGGAAAAAAAAAAAAAAAAGATACAACATCGATTCCCAAACTTATATGTGTTTAGAATCACTGGGATCCTGTTAAATGAGTACAGTGTGAGGTTCCACAATTCTAACAAACTCCCAGGTAATACAGTTGCTCAGTCTGCAGACTGCCCTCTAGGTAGTAAGGGTAAAACAGACTATATTGGAGTAGTGGGTATATTTAAATATGGGCCATATATTGTTGGATAGCATATCCACGATAAAGTGTAACAAAGGTTTTTTGTATACATGGTAGAATGTAATTATTTTTAGGAGGTACCTGTGAAATACGCAGTGTTCAGATATTATTATATGTGAAACTTTCAAGTGATTTGAGGGAAAAAATATGGTGTGCATGTGGGAGGAGAGCAAAAGAGGCAAAATAGTAATAATTTGCCATTTTAGTTGAAGACCTGTAAGCTTGAAATTTCTCAAAATGAATGTATTTGAGAAAATAATATGACTCCTCTCTATGATAATTTTCACTAAAGTTTCCAAGATGTTCCTTTGCTCACCTCATCTCACGGTAAAACTTGAAACTTCTTTATCATCAACATTCTTTCCCTGTTCAATTAGAAATCTACCCTAGAAGTTTTTCTTCAGAGTAGGGGTCTATCTTCTGAATGAATTGACTCATTCTTATTTCTGTTTGCAGAGAAACACAAGTTGAATTGTGGTGTTGAAGGTGACTCAGCTGAAAGATGCTACCCATTGCCTAGCATTAGGGCTTGCCAGAGAGGTTGCCGCAAATTAAAGGCAATGCACATCTGGTGACCAAGAGATCTTGATATTTATTTCTTATGGAAAACTTTTCTTAATATGCTGGTGATATTCAGTGACTCTCAGTCTCTCTTCCTCCATCCCCACTCCTTTTAGGCTTTGGATATCCTAGTTCTTTTTCCAACTTGGTTTTTAATTCTGGCTCCATTGCTTTAGATAACTTTCTAGCTGTACTCTCCTGATAACCTTCAAATGTGCACTATGGTACCATTGACTGCAATCACTGTGCAGCACCCCAAGTCATGATGTATTCATTTCAACACTGGAAGTCTATACCTCCAGATCCCCTTCACCCATCTCTCCCACCACTACCCCTCTCCCTTGTGGCAACCACCACTCTGTTTTTTGTATCCATAAATTTTGTTTCATTTTTTTTTTGTCTTTTTGATTCCGCCTGTAAGTGACATCATAAGATATTTGTCTTTCTCTGCTTGACTTTTTTTTTTTTTTTGCTAAGCTTAATATCCTCAGGGTCGATCCATGGTGTGGTAAATGGCAGGATTTCTTTCTTTTTTTATGATGAGTATCTTTCTTTACTACAGACTAGTGAGTACTTCAGGTATTGGCCCATCTAGCATCCTTTTTTTTTTTTTTTTTTTTAATAATTAAATCCAAGCGACTTTTGTTCGAATCTCCTCCACAACTCTTCGATGCTGTTCAAAATGATCCATTTAATCCCCCATGAGCATGATGGCTTTAATTTAATTTAGAAGAGAAACATTATCTTCCACTTACTATTAGTCAGATATAATACAATGTTGAAACTGCTACCGCCTTCCTGCCACCGCTATGAATGAACCTACCTGGGAATGGAGCCAAAGTAAGGAAGCAGAGCCAAGCAGTAGATAGAGAAGGAAGTCCTTTCGACCTAATGTCAATCCCTGAAACAGGATGTTTGTGATGCCAGCAAGAAGCAGCCCTAGAATTTATAGTTATATGAACCAGTACATTTCCTTTTCCTGCCCACACCATTTTAGGTTAGCGTTTCTGTTGATCACAAACAAAAGATATCTTACTGATGCTGCTGATGGATACTTAGACATATAAGTGTCAGACGTGGAGGGTATGAACTGTTAAAATTATTATAGATATTGACAAATTGCCCTCCCAACTTAAAACTTAAACAACTACCAACTTAAAACACAGCAAACTCCTCTCTATCAAAAATATTATAAACAATTTTATCATTTTGTCAAATGATAAAATAATATCTTTTTAAACTGAATTATCTGATAAATAGGTAGGTTGATAATTTTTTCATATATGTTTGACCGTTTATAATTTTTCTTCTGTGGCTTTACTGTACATTTTTCCTATTTTTTAATTAGATCATTTATATGATTTTCGGATGGTCTTCATACATCCTTTGTTATATAAGGTGAATATATTTTCTTCTAAGTGACCTCCTTTCTTGAAATATTATTTATGGTAGTCTCATATAGATGTTTTAAAATTTTACTAGTGACATCTGTCAATCATTTTCTCTGTAGTTGATTTTTTTTTTTGTCTTGCTTAGAGGCTCTTCTGAGATTTTTAAAACATTAAAGAATATATTTAAAGTTTTTTTCTTTTACTACTTTTAGTACAGTTGACACATAATATTACATTAGCTTCAGACATGTAACATAATGATTCAACAATTCTATAGGTTATATTATGCCCAACACAAGTGTAGCTATTGTCTATCACTGTATGCTATTAAAATACCATTGACTATACTCATTTGGTTGTATATTGTGAGATAATATATAAATATATATATATATATATTTATATAATAAATAACCAGTTGTGCTACATACTATTTGTTAAATAGTTCATTCTTTCCCAGTGATTTGAAATGTCATTTTCTTCTTCTGTTATATTCATATACCTAAGTTTTTTGCTAGATTTTATTCTGCTTCATTAATGCGTTTTAATTTTTTCCTTTTGAACTCAGTAACATACAATTTTATTAATCGTATCCCTTGTTTTATGACATATTGCCAACATTGGTTTATGAATTACATGGTTTCATTTATTTGGTTAGTTTGACAATTTAAAAAACACCTGCAAATCCATCACTGAAAGCATAATCCAGGACTTTGACAATGACCTACATCTAACTACTTAGTTATCTTCTTTCAATTTTTTTAAGTTTTTATTTAAATTACAGTTAGATAACATATAGTGAAATAACACCCAGTGCTCATCACAGTAAATGTACCCCTTAATCCCCATCAATTGTTTAATCTATTCCCCCACCCATCATCTTTCTGGCAGCCATGAGTCTGTTCTCTATAGTTTAGAGTCTGTTTTTCAGTTTTCCCTCTCTCTCCTTTTCTTCCCCTTTGCTCATTTGTTTTGTTTCTTTTTTTTTTTTTAAGATTTTATTTATTTATTTGAGAGACATAGAGAGAGAGAGCATGAGCAGGGGGAGAGGCAGAGGGAGAGGGAGAAACAGGCTCCCCACTGAGCAGGGAACCCAATGCAGGACTGATCCCAGGACTCTGGGATTATGACCTGAGCTGAAGGCAAGACACCTAACCAACTAAGCCACCCAGGTGCCCCATTTGTTTTGCTTCTTAAGTTCCATATAGAGTGAAATCATACAGTATTTGTCTTTTGCTGACTGATATACTTTGCTTAGCATTATACTCTCTAGCTTCATCCATGTCATTGCAAATGGCAAGATTATATGTCTGTGTAAAATTCCTTCTTATAAATATATACCACATCTTCTTCATCTATTCATCAGTTGATGGACACTTAGGCTGTTTCCATAATTTGGCTGTTGTAGATATTGCTGTTATAAATATCAGGATGTATGTATCCCTTTAAATTAGTATTTTTGTATTTTTTAGGTAAATACCTTGTAGTGCAGTTGCTGGATCATAGAGTAGTTCTACTTTTAACTTTATGAGGAAACTCAATACTGTTTTCCGGAATGGTCATACCGGTTTGCTTTCCCACCAAGAGTGCAAGAGGTTCCTCTTTCTCCATAATCTTACTAACACCTGTTATTTCTTCTGTTTTTGATTTAAGCCATTTTGATAGATGTGAGGAGACATCAGATAATTTTGATTTGCATTTCCTTGATGACCAGTGATGATGAGCATCTTTTCACAGGTCTGTTGGCCATCTGGATGTCTTCTTTGGAAAAATGCCTATTCATGTCTTCTGCCCATTTCTTAATTGGATTATTTGCTTTTTGGGTGTTTCCTCAATTAATATAGTTTCATAGAAATTCTTGTATCTCATAGGGAAGGTGTTATTTCCATCATCTATTATTTGCAAATATTTGACTATCTATAGCCCTATTCTTCACCTAAAAGTAGATTATATCCTTCCCTTGTCAAATGAAATATTTACTTACCAGACTGAAATACAGCTTGTCACCTGCATCAGTCATATATGGTAAGCCTTGATGATAATTTCATGACAAAATTCAGTCCCCATTTTATTTAGAAGCAGTTGTTCTCAAGTTATACTCTAATAAGAACAAAGGATTCTAATAATAAATTTGAATTATTTCAGTTAGTCCCAGGTGTGACAAAAATTTTTTTCAATACATTTATCTAAAACTATTGATGTTATTATTTTCACATACTAAAATCTATATAAGATGTATTAGGATAAGTATGTCTAGTTGCTGAAGCAAATAACCTCAAAACTTTATTGGTTTAAAATAATAAAGTTTTACCTTTTGTTCCTATCATAGCCCAATATGAGTTGGTCAGATTTGTGCTCCATGCAGTCATTCAGGAATCCAGTCATTTCCATATCATGTAACCTCCATCTTTAACATAACATTTCAGCAAGACAGGAGAATAATATGTGAAGAATCATCTAGATGGTCTTATGTATCAGTCATGGAACACATCACTTTCACTCAATTCTATTGGCCAGAATGAAATTGATGATGCCGAATTTACTCTAATCATTAGGATATGTATCCTCCTGTTTGATCAGGAAGAAAATGAAATAAATTTTATAAGTTTATAGCACTTTCTCTGCTACAGATGATCGCTCATGTAACATAGTGCATGTTTGTAATTGTTTAAAGTTTTCATTTAAGTGCATCATGGTGTTTTATAAAATTACAGTGCCCTTTAGGAAGCCATTAGTTTAAAAAGCTTGAGGAACACTTAACTAAATATTGGAAAGTTCTGTGTTTTACTACCAAGTTTGTATTTCCCTGTAGGTATTATATAGAAAGTATAGACAGAAAAATAAGATAGAGATGCAAACAAATATGCTGAGTCTATACTAATTGACTAGTAGAACTATTAGCATTATTATGTTTGTTTAAAAGGTAAATGTAAAAAAAAAATCTAAATATCTGATTACTGAATTACTGAATGCAGTAATTTTCTACGTAGGAAAAAACTAAATTTCAACATGTGCATTCCAATTTTTATTTCATAGGTTAGATGTTTATTTTATAAAGCACCTTCATGTAATTTTTCTTCTCTTTGAAATATCTTTGAAAATAGGTATAAGCCATTATTTATAAAGTCACATTTTATTTTTTTTAATTTCTATTTATTTTCTTAATTTCTTTTCAGTGTTCCAGGATTCATTGTTTATATACCATACCCAGTGCTCCATGCAATATGTGCCCTCCATAATACCCACTTCCACTTCACTTTACATTCTCTATTCTCAACATTAACTTTAATGACTTCCAGTAGATCAAATTGAAATCATGGTTTACAACAAAAAATGCCTCCCATGTAATCATTAAAAAATTGTTGCTCCTTAGTAACTGTGAGTGATGCTGACATTACCACTGTTCTGAAATGATTTATAACCTCAGTAAGCCAGTAGAGATCTACAGGGATATTACTGAAATGGAAGAACAAGAGATTATTGGAGGAGATCACCAAGGAAACTATGCTTCTTCCTCGGTATTTCATCTACAGACTTTATGGAAATATTCATATGCACTGAATAAACCATGCAAACTTTTAGAACTGACTACTCAATTTTGATGAAATCTGAGGGTCTTTAGAGCACAGAACAATACAAATTTCCCTGCTTACTAACTACAACATTTTCTAAGGAAAAAATAGAGGGAATCTCCAGTCCAACTTTCAATAAGCTTATATTTTAAGGGATCACAGCAAGTCCAACAAAAGCATAAAATGACCACCAAAAAAACCATTACACTATAACTTTTTGTATTAACTGTTTGTTTTTTACATAATATGTCTTAAGAAGTCTATTTCCAGTAAATATTCAGCACTAGGATCTGGATTTTGATTAGTGTCAAGGCTTTAGATAAAGGATAATACTTAAGGGAAGAAGCATCACTGAGAAATTCAAAGCAATCTGAAAAGAAGACAGTAGAAGGAGAACAAAGTATTACAGGAGATCATCAAGAGGACATGACCACAGGTTGACCCTCAAGTTAAATCCGGGCTATCAGAGAGTCCTCAGCCTCTCTGTCCTTGGAATGTACGCTCACTGTTTCCACATCTGGAACCATTCTAGGGACCCAATCTTGAGAGAGATTGAGACTAATTGTACATGCAACTGAATTCTGTTAAGGCCACTATAAGGGCTTGTCAGATTCTGGTGACCAGATGCAGAGATCTACTTGTCTTGCTGCTGCCAAGCCGAGCTTTTTATAAGTTCTCTTGCTTATTAAAACTTCCTATTATCAATCTGGAGCAGGCTAACTCTTTCTTTGGTCTCCCCTTTCCTTCCCTGTACAGGGACTAGTTTCTAAACTAAAAGAAAGGGAGAGAAACAAAGTAAGACTGTATGCTGTGCAATTACAAACCCTCCTCCTAACCCTCAGTGGTTATTAACTGGGCATGTAAACTATCCTATCTATTTCAGCATCATTTGATTATAGCTCTGTGAAAAAGATATACGAGATATTTAATGAAGGGATGGGGAAATAACATTTCATCTTTATGTTGAAACTTGCTTTTAGAATTGGAATCTCTTGCCTTCCATTGAACCACATCATGTCTCGATTAAGGGTCTTTAGGATCAATCTTAAGAAAAGATGTATTAACCAAACACTTAAAGAGGAGTTAATGCCTACCGTTCTCAAACTATTACAAAAAATAGTAAAGGAAGGAAAGCTTCCAAATTCATTCTATGGGGCCATCATTACCCTGATACCAAAACCAAGTATAGACACTATGAAATAAGTCAAGCAGAGAAAGTCAATTATCATTTGGTTTCACTTACTTGTGGAGCAAAAGGAATAACATGGAGAACATTAGAAGAAGGAAAGGAAAAGTGAATTGGAGTAAATTGGTGGGGAAGATGAAGCATGAGAGACTGTGGACTCTGAGAAATAAACTGAGGGTTTTGGAAGGGAGGGGGTGGGGGAATGGGTGAGCCTGGTGGTGGGTGTTAAAGAAAGCACATATTGCATGGAACACTGGGTGTAGTGCATAAACAATGAATCTTGGAACACTGAAAAAAATAAAATTAAATATTTAAAAATCTGTTAAAGAAAAAAGAAAGAAGACATCCAAATGGTCAACAAACACATGAAAAGATGCTTAACACCACTAATCAGGGAAATGCAAATCAAAACCACAAGATATCACCTCACACCTGTTAGAATGGCTACAATCAACAACACAATAAGAGTTGTTGAGAATGTGGAGAGAAAGGAACACTTGTATACTCTTTTTGGAAATACAAAATGGTGCAGCCTACTGGCAAAAAATCCCAACAAAACAAAACAAACAAAACAACAAACACATAGATCAATGGAACAGTATAGAGAACTCAAAAATGAACCCTTAACTCTATGGTCAGTTAATGTTTGACAAAGCAGGAAAGAATATCCAATGGGAAAAAACAGCCTGTTAAACAAATGGTCTTGGGAAAATTGGACAGCCACACGCAGAAGAACGAAACTACACCATTTCCTTACACCATACACAAAAATAACTCAAAATGGATGAAAGGCCTAAATGTGAGACAGGAATCCATCAAAATCCTTGAGTAGAACACAGGCAGCAACCTCTGTGTTCTCGGCCACAGCAGCTTCTTGCTAGACAAGTCTCCAGAGACAAGGGAAACAAAGGCAGAAATGAACTGCCAAGTCTCTTTATTGAAGAGACTGTCAAAAGCTTTTGCACAGCAAAGGAAAGTCAACAAAACCAAAAGACAACTGACATAATGGGAAAGAATATTTGCAAATGACATATCAGATAAAGGGTTAGTATCCAAAATCCATAAATAACTTACCAAACAACACCCAAAGAACAAAATAATCCAGTTAAGAAATGGGCAGAATATATGAAGAGAAATTTCTGCAAAAATGACATCCAAATGGCCAGGAGATGCATGGGAAAACCCCAATATCACTGGTAATCATGGAAATACAAATCAAAACCGCATTGAGATATCACCTCACACCAGTTAAAATTAACAAGTCTGGAAACAACAGATGTTGGCGAGGATATAAAGAAAGGGGAACCCTCTTACACTGTTGGTGGGAACACAAGCTGGTGCATCCACTCTGGAAAACAGTATGGAGGTTCCTCAAAAAGTTGGAAATAGAAATACCCCACAACTCAGCAATTGTACTACTGGGTATTTACCCCCAAGATACAAATGTAATGAAATGAAGGGGCAGCTGCATCCCAATGTTTATAGCAGCTATATCCACAATAGCCAAACTATGGAAAGAACTTAGATGTCCATTGACAGATGAATGGATAAAGAAGATGTGGTACATATCTACAGTGGAATATTATACAGCCATCAAATATGAAATATTGCCATTTGCAATGGTGTGGATGGAACTAGAGGGTATTATGCAAAATGAAATAAGTCAATCAGAAAAAGTTAATTATCATATGATCTCACTGATATGTGAAATTTAAGAAACAAGGCAGAAGATCCTAGGGGAAGAGAGGAAAAAATTAAACAAGAAGAAACCAGAAAGGGAGACAAATTGTAAGAGACTCTTAATCTCAGGAAACAGAGTGTTGCTGGAGTGAAGGGAGACAGAGGAATAGGGTGAGTGGGTGATGGACATTGGGGAGCATATGTGCTATGGTGAGCACTGTGAATTGTGTAAGACTGATGAATCACAGACCTGTACATCTGAAACAAATAATACATTATATGTTAATAATAAAAATTACCTGAATCACAAAAAAATGATGCAGCCTCTGTGGAAAATAATATGGAGGTTCCTCAAAAAATTAAAAATAGAATTACCTGCAATCCAGTAATTTCACTCCTAGCTATTTACCCCCAAAATACAAAAAAGACTAATTTTAATGATGCATGCACCTTTATGTTTATTGAAACACTATTTACAATAGCCAAGTTATGGAAGTGGACCAAGTGTCCACTGATAGATAAATGAATGAGCAAGAGATGGTATAGATGAACAATGGAATATTAATCAGCTGTAAAAAGGAATGAAATCTTGCCATTTGCAATAACATGGACAGTTCCAGAGGGTATAGTACTGAGAAAAACAAGTCAATCAGAGAAAGACACGAACCATATGATTTCTCTTCTTTTGGAATTTAATAACTAAAACCATAAACATTCCGTGGGTTACCTCTTTGTTTTGTTGACTATTTCCTTTGCTGTGCAGAAGCTTTTGATCTTGATGAAGTCCCAAAAGTTCATTTTCACTTTTGTTTCCTTTGCCTTTGGAAACATATCTTGAAAGAAGTTGCTGTGGCTGATACTGAAGAGGTTACTGCCTATGTTCTCTTCTAGGATTCTGATGGATTCCTGTCACACGCTGAGGTCTTTTATCCATTTCAAGTTTATCTTTGTGAATGGTGTAAAAGAATGGTTGAGTTTTATTCTTCTACATATAGCTGTCCCAATTTTCCCAGCACCATTTATTGAAGAGACTGTCTTTTTTTCCACTGTATATTTTTCCTGCTTTGTTGAAGATTATTTGACCATAGAGTTGAGGGTCCATATCTGGGCTCTCTATTCTGTTCCACTGGTCTGTGTGTCTGTTTTTGTGCCAGTACCATGCTGTCTTGGTGACCACAGCTTTGTAGTAAATCTTGAAATCAGGTAATGTGATGCCCCTAATTTTGTTTTTCTTTTTCAACATTTCCTTAGCAATTAGGGGTCTCTTCTGATTCCATACAAATTTTAGGATTATTTGCTCCAGCTCTTTGAAAAATACTGGTGGAGTTTTGATAGGAATGGCATTAAAAGTATAGATTGCTCTAGGCAGTATAGACATTTTAACAATGTTTATTCTTCCAATCCAAGAGCATGGAATGGTCTTCCATCTTTTTGTGTCTTCTTCAATTTCTTTCATGAGTGTTCTGTAGTTCCTCGAGTACAGATCCTTTACCTCTTTGGTTAGGTTTATTCCCAGGTATCTTATGGTTCTTGGTGCTATAGTAAATGGAATTGATTCTCTAATCTCCCTTTCTGTATTTTCACTGTTAGTGTATAAGAGAGCAACTGATTTCTGTGCATTGACTTTGTATCCTGCCACATTACTGAATTGCTGTATGAGTTCTAGAAGTTTGGGGGTGGAGCCTTTTGGGTTTTCCATATAAAGTATCATGTCATCTGTGAAGAGATAGAGTTTGACTGATCCCCAAACCAGGCAAAGACCACACCAAAAAGGAGAATTTCAGACCAATATCACTGATGAATATGGATGCTAAGATTCTCAACAAGATCCTAGCAAATAGGATCCAACAGCATATTAAAAAGATTATCCACCATGACCAGGAAGGAGTCATCCCTGGGTTACAAGGATGGTTCAACATTTGCAAATCAATTTGATAGAACAAATCAATAAGAGAAGAGAGAAGAACCACATGGTCCTCTCAATTGATGCAGAAAAAGCATTTGACAAAATCCAGCATCTGTTCCTGATTAAAATGCTTCAAAGTGTAGGGATAGAGGGAATATTCCTGAACTTCATTAAATCTATCTATGAAAAACCCACAGCAAATATCATCCTCAATGGGCAAAAGCTGACAGCTTTTGAGATCAGGAACACGACAAGGATGCCCACTCTCACCAGTCTTGTTCAACCTAGCATTAGAAGTCCTAGCAACAGCAATCAGACAACAAAGAGAAATAAAAGGTATCCAAATTGGCAATGAAGAAGTCATAGCTAAAACAATAAACAAAGAATAAAAGAGACAATCCAAAAATTAGCTCTTCACCATAGAGAACAAACAGATGGTTCCCAGAGGGGAAGGCAGTAGGGGGATGAGTGAGATAGAGTGAAGGGATTAAGCATACACTTAACTTGATAAACACTGAGTAATGTATAGAATTTTAAAATCACTATATTGTGCATACAACACTCTGTTTACTACACTGTAATTAAAATTTTAAAAAACTAGGGGCACCTATGTGGCTCAGTGGGTTAAAGCCTCCTCCTTCAGCTTAGGTCTTGATCTCAGGGTCCTGGCCTGGGATGGAGCCCCGCATCGGGCTCTCTGCTCAGCAGGAAGTCTGCTTCCCTTCCTCTCTCTCCACCTGCCTCTCTGCCTACTTGTGATTTCTCTCTGTCAAATAAATAAAATCCTTAAAAATAAATAAATAAATAAATAAATAGAATTTTTTAAAAAATTAAAAAGAAAGATACATTAGGATTAGGAACAAACATCGTTTTCTTAGAATTATTTTTCTCAGGATCTTTTCAAACAAAATTTTTCAGCAGCAAAATTGCCTTGATATTATTATTTCTAACAGCTGTAAAATGGGAAAAAAAAAAAACTTAAATGATTAGGAGGCCATGTCTGTGAATTTCAGAGGTCAGCCAACCATTCCAGGTGTAGGGTTTCCCAGAGGGACTCAGGCTCTATGCTATGGACAAGTTCTCTGAAGGATCCAGGCTCTGTTTAGAGCTACAAATGGCAAAGTTAATCTTGGGATTAAGATAAGGCAACTTCAGCCTCACATGGAGTTTTTAAATGTAGAAAATGGAAACCACCTTCCCCTTCCAGCTATGTAACATTAGTTGTTGTTGTTGCTGTTGTTTTAACCTGGGGTTTTAATGCTAGTAGGTTCAACTTGTGTTTGTATGTAGGTAATAACTGGAAAAGAGGGAGGTAAGTAAGTGACCCAGTTAATTCAGCCCAAGCAAACAAACAACAAAAAACAGTTTACCTGTGAACGTCAACCCATCTAGTCATGGCATGCCATCCTGAACACTGTCTGTCAGTCGGTCTAAATAAGTCTAAAGTCTTTGTAAATTGTGGCAAAAAGCAACTTTCATTTAAAATGGTATGGCTTCTACAATGTGGAAATCAGTTCAATTCATTTTCATTAACTCTTACTGTGCCATTCTAGATGTGGAAGATCCTCAAGTCAGCAAAACACAACTCTATATTCTAAGGGGTTACAATTTAGTTGTGGGGCATTGGGGAAGGAATACAGGCAAATAAATAGATGTTCTCAGGGTAACAGATACTAAATTCATTCTCAGAAGTCATCTTATTATTATTTTCAATTGAAGGAGGTATAGGAAATTTCTATAAAACACCATCTGTACTTTTTCCAGAGGAAAAGCTGGAGATGCACAGTATGTTAAGGTCCAAGTGCATCTTGCTTCTTTACCTCCAGATCTGAAGCCTTTGCCTCAACCATGAAATAAAGACCCTCAAAGCTAGATTGGTTTTAATGGGTGTGTTTGAATTTTACCAACAACGGTGAATTTCCACACCGCTCTATATGGAGCTCTATATGGACAAGCCCTCTGATGCTCCAGGATGCAGGCGAGATTTGTTTTGGAAATCAGTTGAAGCATGAAGCTAAAATTCTTTTTTTTTTTTTTTTGATTTATTTATTTTCAGCATAACAGTATCATTATTTTTTCACCACACCCAGTGCTCCATGCAATCCGTGCCCTCTATAATACCCACCACCTGGTACACCGACCTCTGCCCCCACCCCCGCCACTTCAAACCCCTCAGATTGTTTTTCAGAGTCCATAGTCTCTCATGGTTCACCTCCCCTTCCAATTTACCCCAACTCCCTTCTCTCTAAATCCCCATTTCCTCCATGCTTTTTGTTATGCTCCACAAATAAGTGAAACCATATGATAATTGACTCTCTCTGCTTGACTTATTTCACTCAGCATAATCTCTTCCAGTCCCATCCATGTTGCTACAAAAGTTGGGTATTCGTCCTTTCTGATGGAGGCATAATACTCCATAGTGTATATGGACCACATCTTCCTTATCCATTCGTCTGTTGAAGGGCATCTTGGTTCTTTCCACAGTTTGGCGACCGTGGCCATTGCTGCTATAAACATTGGGGTACAGATGGCCCTTCTTTTCACTACATCTGTATCTTTGGGGTAAATACCCAGGAGTGCAATGGCAGGGTCATAGGGAAGTTCTATTTTTAATTTCTTCAGGAATCTCCACACTGTTCTCCAAAGAGGCTGTACCAACTTGCATTCCCACCAACAATGTAAGAGGGTTCCCCTTTCTCCACATCCTCTCCAACACATGTTGTTTCCTGTCTTGCTAATTTTGGCCATTCTAACTGGTGTAAGGTGATATCTCAATGTGGTTTTAATTTAAATCTCCCTGAGGGCTAGTGATGATGAAAAATTAAATACAAAGCAGTACTTTTAACACTTTGATGGCTGGGGATGCTGTGGGTTTGTTGATGTGTGTGTGTGTGTGTGTGTGTGTGTTCGTGGTGGGTTGGATCATCAGAAGCTAATTCTTCAGTCAGCTTTTGATGTCATATTTTGGGAGGTGGGAGAAGAGATTAAGAACATAAATATATTGTGCCTAAAATATTTTGACTAGCAAACACTGCAAAATTGAGTGAGACTTTGAGCCACCACAAAGAAGCAGTTCCTAAGGGGCTTTGTGCATTTCTCACTACCTCTCTCCCCAACACCCCAACCGCCACCCCCACAGACACTTCTTTAGAAAGATTATTTGTGGAGGAATGGAAGTAGGGTCAAAAGCAACAGTTAGGGGATACAATGAAGGAATTGGAACCTCTATATTTATAAATTGTACATATGTGTGTGTTAAAGGGAGAAGCAAGGAAAAAGACTCTTTTTTCCATTTCTAGGAAAAATCAACTATTATAGGATGATTTCCCTGGGGAAAGAGGCTGCAGCAGAACTGATAATATTTTGCTGAATCAGGGTTTTGGCACTTCACTTATGTTTTTTTTTATGAAGACTTGGTACCTTTGCAGACAAACAATTAAATTGGTTGAGTGATTTTTTGTGCTGACTTTCAAAGATTTTAATGTAGAGTATGTGTGTGCATGTGTGTGTGTGTGTGTGTGTGTGTGTGTGTGTGTGTGTTAAAGAGAGAGAGAAAGAAAAGATATATGTACCTAAAAGGCAGTTCAGGTCATGATCTCAGTTCAGGGTTGTGGGATTGAGCACCCTGTGTTGGTCTCTGAGCTGAGCATGAAGCCTGTTTGGGATTCTGTCTCTCCTTTCCCTTCTGCCTCTCCCTGCTTGTGCTTTCTCTCTAAAATAATAATAATAATAATTTAAAAATTAAATAAAGGATGTTTGCTCTTTCTGTTGATGATGGTGGTATGATCAAGCTACCTATGACCAGAATGTAACTGGTCATCATTTAAGAAGCCCCTTTGGTTGTTAGAAAGCAAAGCAACTACCCACATATTGGCTGGGTGGTAGTGCAGGCAGTTACGGGATCCATTTTTGGCTCTGAGAGAGTTGAGGAGTCAAATCCTGTTTGAAGGTGAAGTTCCAGGATACTTATTCCTCATTTATGCGACCCATCCTATCTTTTCAGGGAAGTTTCTAGAAGGAAAGATGGCAGGATGGAGATTATTTCTCTTTGAAGACTCAAGTTATTAAGCCCTCTGGCTGGCTGGGAGAAAAGGACAACCCAGCCTCCCAAACAATATTCATAATAAGGAAGGGGTAATACGCTATCTGGGTCCAACATCAAAACCTACATTGCTGTAGGAAGGTAAAGAGTGTGTAGCTGGTGCTAAGACCCATTCTGACATCAAGCTGACACCATAAAGTGACCACGTAACTCATAGCCCAAATCAGCAGCTCTTTGAAAGTCATAGTAGGAGGGAATAGGAAGGGGACTATTAATAATAAAACTAGGAAAAGATGCATATGTTGGTGATGTCCTGGGCAAACTGGAGTGCAATGGTCTAGAGATTTGAGCGAGATTGGTGGGATACCCTCTCTCTGTTGCTACAGCACTCTGTGACGCACCGATGTATGGACTTCCTGATTGCAAATGAATGCTCTGTGGTGGTGAAAGTCATGATACCGGGTCCCTTTGATTCACTGTGAGGAATACAAAGTGCTGCTGGGACTTGAGAAAGCCTTGGTGTGAGAAACGGGAACTTATTCCTGAGCCCACAGTGAAAAATACCTGTCTTATAACCAATGGTCTAGAGATACAGGGCCTTTTTTTTTTTTTTAAGATTTTATTTATTTATTTATTTGACAGAGAGAAAGATCACAAGTAGGCAGAGAGGCAGGCAGAGAGAGAGGGGGAAGCAGGCTCCCTGCTGAGCAGAGAGCCCAATGCGGGGCTCAATCCCAGGACCCTGAGATCATGACCTGAGCCGAAAGCAGAAGCTTAACCTACTGAGCCACCCAGGCACCCCCAGGCCTTTTCTATGAGCAGAAAAGAGGACTTAACTTACAATTTCAGGAGCATTAATGTTTGAATCAATGCTTGACTATGTGAATCAAAGTTTAAATTAATGATAAAACTGCATGTTACTGTGCAGTTAATAACTCCTTTTCTTCCGAAGGTATTTGCTGATTTTTCTGATAATCTGTTTCTAAACCAAAGCTTTTTCAGTCTCAGGTGTGGACCTGACAGACTGGTATCCTGGTTAAACTCTACTGTTTTCCCTGAGAGCCCAGAGAGATAAGAAACTTCAAAGCTGTGTGAATGTGAGATGTTATTGCGTATGGAGCGCTCACTAGCGCGTGGAAGAAAGGCATATCTAAATTTGGTGTTTTTTATCTTAAGTCTTTGTTGTCTGGATCTTGTTGTGGAAAATATAGGCACATGAACATATTTTGTGGTTCTGAATGGGAGAGCCATAGAATAATAAATCATAAATAAAAGTAAAAGCATAAATTATAAAAGATGATATTGAGATAGTCAGTTAATTAGGTTTACTTAATGAAGTAGTTTTAATGTCAATCTTCTTTGCTCATTATCAGAAAGAATCCTGACTTCCAATATTTTTAGGAGGAACAACTTATTTTTTCTGTTATTATAAATCATCAGACCTGGAAGTTGGGTAAGGGGGGCCATAGACCACAGACTAACATTAAGAATAAACCTAACAGAGTAGGAAGAAGTCCCTGGGAGAGAAAATTGGATGCTGGATGTCCTTTGGTATTTTTTCTACCCCTTCTACCCCTGTCTCTCTGAGCTTGCTACGTGGATGTTGATTTATTCCCCCGATGGTAAAGCTGCAGGTTAGGGGTGGGATGGGAAGGTGATGGATCAATTCAGGTTAAAAGTACAACTAGGTGTAAGAAATTGAAAAGTAGTTGTAAGAAAAGAGGTTAGTCTTTTCTGTTTTAAAGAAGTGGAAAAAATATAGCAAAGGTAGGAAATGATTATAATAGACTAAAGATCTATTCAATTTAATTGTACACCTTAATGTTTAGAGACTTATTTAATTAGAGACTGTTGGCCTCTGGTTAAGGATCTCAAGACTTCTTTTTCTTTTAACTCTTTTATTCTGGCCTACATGCTATCCTTTAGAGGAAGTAATGTAGATCTGTTTGCCTCAAGGCACTGACATTATTTATTGTTACTCAGTGAAAGGATTGGTCTTTCCCTCCTCTGAGTTTCCAGTTCTCTCCCTTGATTTGTGGCTGGCTGCTGCTCGGGTTAAATCGATACTGTAACAAGATAGAAAAAAAATTTTTTTTTCTAATCCAGAATCCAAGCATCCTATGCAACCTTATCCTGCTGCAGCACCCCCCCTCCGTGGCCTTGCTCCGCACTACCACCATCCCTCCCCAATTCACCTCCTATAGGAAACATACAATGATGTCCCCAGAGGAAGAAGCTTCAGGGAAGACATTGTCAACCCCACAGTGAAATCCTAGGTCTGGAGTTCCAATGTTGGGTAAAAAAATTCCTTTTCTTCACTTGACATAAGACTATTATTCAGTTTTTCTGTTTCCTTTTGTGTCAATTTTTCTGTTTTATCTTTCATAGCATCTGTCCATTTCATGTAAGTTGTCAAACCTTTTGCCCAAAGTTCTCTTATTCTTTTAATGTGTAGTATCTGTGGTGACAAATCCTAGAGATCAAACATTAATTACTGAGGTTGTTGGTTTGTATTGTCCCACCTTTTGCCCAAAAGTTCTGGCCATGGAATCATTAATTCTGTTGATTTTTCTCAGAGCACCAGGTTTTTACTTAGTTATTTTCCCTATTATCTACCTCTTTTTAATATAATTTATTTCTGCTCCCTATTAACTTCCTTTTACTTTGTAGATATTTCTTTTTTCCTAATATATGTATATAAATTTTCCACTTACTAGCTTTACTTACACCTTACACATTTTGATATGTTGTATGTTTAAAGAGATTTATTTATTTATTTTAGAGAGAGAGGGAGCATGTATGCCCTTGAGTGCAGTGGGGGAGGGTTAGAAAGAGGGAAAGAGAAACCAAGCAGACTCCATGCGAAGTATGGAGCCAATCACAAGGCTCGATCTCACAACCCTGAGATCACAAATTGAGCCAAAATCAAGAGTCAGACACTTAACTCATCGTGCCACCCAGGCACCCCGATACGTTGTATTTTAATCATATCAATTCTAAATATTTTTAAAATTTTCTTATAGTTCATTCTTTGATCCATGAATTATTTAAAAGGTGTAGTTTAATTTCCAGATATGTAGAGTTACCTCAGTATTTATTGTTATTAGGTTCTAATTTAATTACATTGATGTGAAACACACTGCCTAATTCAGATTTTTTAAAGTTAATTGCCTTGTTTTATTTTATTTTATTTTATTTTTAAGATTACTTATTTATTTATTTGACAGAGAGAGATCACAAGCAGGCAGAGAGGCAGGCGGGGGGTGGGAAGCAGGCTCCCAGCTGAGCAGAGAGTCTGATGTGGGGCTCGATCCCAGGACCCTGAAACCATGACCTGAGCCAAAGGCAGAGGCTTTAACCACTGAGTCACCTAGGGGCCCCTAATTGCCTTGTTTTATACTTGAGAGGATGGTTTAATCTCAGTGGATCTATCATATGTACTTGGGAAGAATGTGTATTCTTTGGTTATTGGGTAGAATACTCTATATAAATATAATTAGATTAACATGGTTCGTAGTGCTATTGAGATCTTTCACGTCCTTGTTGAGTTTTTACTTAGCTGCTCTCCCAGTGTCTTAAAGAAAGTTGTTAAAATTTTCTACTTTGATGAAAAGATGATTTCCCATTAATTTTCTCAATTTTTGATTTGTGTATATTGTGACTCTGTAATTAAGTACATAGATATCTTTATTATTTCTTCCTAATGATTTCTCTTATTTTTATAAAATGTAATCTGTAGTATTTCTCTTTTTATTAGTCTATTTTATCAGATATTAGCATAACCAGTCCAGCCTTCTTATGCTTACTATTTGTATATCATGTTTTTTCATCCACTTCTTTGAAAACTGTCTGTGTCTTTATATTTTATGTATGGTTCATATGGCAGCATATACTTCAGTCTTGTTTTTACCTGTCAATCTCTACTTTTTTTTTTTTTTTTAAGATTTTATTCATCTATTTGACAGAGAGAGAGCAGGAGAACACAGAAGGGGGAGTGGCAGAGGGAGAAGCAGGCTTCCCACTGAGCAGGGAGCTGGAGGTGGGGCTCAATCCCAGGACCCTGGGATCATGACCCAAGCTAAAGGCAGTCACTTAACCAACTGAGCCACCCAGGCACCCCTCAATCCCCACTTGTTAACTGAGGGTTAAAACCAATAATGACTTATGTAATTTTTAATATAGTTGGATTTAGTCCTAACATTTCCTTGTTTCTTTTTTTGTTTGTTTGTTTGTTTGTTTGTTTCTATATTCTCTCCTTGATTGGGGGGGAAATATTTTTAGTATTTCATTTTAATTATTATTTGACATTTTTGATATGCATCTTTGTGTCTGTGTGTTTTGTTTTATTTGTAGGGGTTCCTTTGTGGATTACAACATACATACCTCACCTTTTACATTCCACTCAAGAATTTCTTCTAGCATTCTCTAGAGAAAAGGTCTGTTAGCGACAAATCCTCTTGCTTTTATTTCATCTGAAAATTTCTTTATCTCCTCTTCATTTTTCAAGGATATTTTCATTGGATATATAATTTTACCTCAACAGTAGAGTTTTCTTTCTTTTAACACTTTAAAGATGTTTGTCTGCTGGCCTTGAAACTTTCTGATAGTAAATCAACAATCATTCACACCATTGTCCTCCCTTAAGTAGCATGTCATTTTTCTCTACATGTTTTCAGGACTTCATATTTGAATTTTAGAAATTTATCTATAATGTGTCTAGTGGTGTTTTCTTTGAATTTATCCTTTTAGAGTTCACTAAGTGTTTTGAATCTATAAATGTATGTCTCTTAAGAAAGCTGGGAATATGTCATTATATATATATATATTCCCAGCTCTCTATACATATACATATGTGTGTGTGTGTGTGTGTGTGTGTGTGTGTGTGTGTGTAGAGAGAGAGCTCCAATATATTTCACTTTTCTGGAACTCTGAACATGCACATATTAGACCTTTGCTATCTCACAGGTCCCTGAGGCTCTGCTTAATTTTTTTAATCTTATTTTTCGTTGTCTTTTTTCTAAAGATTTTATTTACTTATTTGAGAGAGAGAGAGAGAGTACAGATGGAGGAAGGTCAGAGGGAGAAGCAGATTCCTCATTGAGCAGGTAGCCCAACACGGGGCTCAATACCGGGTCTCTGGGATCATGACCTGAGCCAAAGGCAGATGTTTGATGGACTGAGTCACCTAGGCACCCCTTATTTTTCTTTGTTATTTCTACTATCATATCCACTTTGCTCTTGAGTCTATCCAGTAATTGTTTTTCTCTCGGATGTTAAGTTTTTTAACTTGAAAATTTCCATTTTAAAAATATTATTTTTTATTATTTCCTGTTGAAATTTCTTATCTTCTAATCCATTGCGTGTGTGTGTGTGTGTGTGTGTGTGTGTGTGTGTGTGTGTGTTTTTAACTTCATGGAACATAATGTTGCCTTGAAGTTTTGAAAATTCCAGTATCTTTGTCATGTTGGGTGTTGCATTGTTGCATTCTTTGCTTTTTTTTTTTTTTTTGGAGATGGATTACATTTTCCTGATCCTTTGTATGTAACATAATTTTGGATTGTATCAGACTCTATGATCTGTTATAATCTTCTGAAGAATGTTGAAATTTTTATATCAGCAGGCAATCAACAAGTGAGATTGAGACACTAAATTCTGTCTGGCCTCCTGTGGGTGGTGGTTCAGACTTCAGTTCAGTTCTTTAAATCATTGTTATGCTTGTTTAGAACTATTATAGGAATACATGATATGAAACTTAGGCTGAGATTTGTATAGGTGATCCAAATCCCAGTTTAGTTTTTAGAACTTTTGCTGCTCTGGTTTGAATCTGGCCACACATCTGTATTTTAGAAGTCGGGCTCATATTAGTGGTTCAGATCTCAGCTCAGTGATCCAGGTCTGTGCTACATTGGTTTAGGGCTGTCCTGTGCATGTTTGTTCAGAGTTTAGGCTACGGTTTGTCAATTAACTTTAAATTTCCTTATACACGCAAGGCAGATTGATTAGGTTGAAAGTGAACTTTTACTTTAGATTTAGTTCTAAGTTTGGCTCCTGGGTGGCTCAGTTGGTTAAGCATCTGCATTCAGCTCAGGTCATGATCCTGGAATCCTGGAATCAAGTCCTTCATTAGGCTCCCTGCTCAGCGGGAAGTCTGTTTCTCCCTCTGACCCTCTCCCCTCTCATTTCCTCTCTCTCCCATTCTCTCTCTATAAGTAAATAGATCTCAAAAAAAAAAAAAAAAAAAAAAGAGAGATTTAGTTCTAAGTTAGCCACTTATGGATGCAGAATTGTAGAAACTCAGTGATGAAAATGGCAAGAATAGCCACTGAAATTTTTTTTCTTCTCTCTGATGGATTTTCTCATCACTGAAAATTAATAAGGTATATTTTGAGAAAAGTAAGGAATGTAATATAAATCTGAGAGGGAATTCAGCATAACAGTTAAGAGCATAGGACCTGGGATCGGACCAAAGTGGAATAAGGTCCCGGATCTCCTACAATCCAGCTCGGAAACCTTAGGGAAATAAGTCTCTCTGAGCCTCCATTTCCTCAGCTGCGGTGGGAAGAATGATTCCTCTCATGCAGTTTTCATGACGATTCCATATCATTGTACAAACTGCTTAGCAAAGTACCTGACACACACTGAGATTACAGTATATGGCAAGAAAATATTAAAACACACATGAAACAAGTTGAAATAATGACAGGGTTATGGGTTAGAAAAACCTTGAATTCAGGTGCTCCTGGGTGGCTCAGTCCTTAAGTCCTGGGATCAAGCCCCGCATCAGGCTCCCTGCACGGTGGGAAGCCTGCTTTTCCCTCTCCTACCACCCCACCCCCTTTTGTGTTCCCTCTCTCACTGTGTCTGTCTCTGTCAAGTAAATAAATAAAATCTTCAAATTAAAAAAAAAAAAAGAAAAGAAAAGCCTTGAATTCAAAATCTACCTCTGTATGTTTTACTTTCTATATAGATCACCTTGAAAGAGTAATCCTTGTTCTTTTGAAAGTATTCCTGTGGGAGTTAAATGCCAACAATCTATGGGAAAATGTGTTCATAGCTATAGTGCACCATATAAAATACAAAGGAGCACTGGTAACTTTGAATTTAATGTGACATTGTATGAAGAGTAATGGGCAGAAAATACATAACACAATTAAAATATCCTCAATAGAATAAATAAAACTAAGAAAAAAAGAAAAATGTTATTAAAAGTCCAGATCAATCAGTAACATCACAATGTCTACAGAACTATGTGCCTTTAAAATTGAAAGGTAATAATGAGTGCAAGGAAGGAGTTATTTGTAACAAATTGAACATTTCAGTAGAGCAAGGACACGAAAGACACATTACCCAGAGCTTACCTTATAGCAGGTTTTTTTTTTCCTCCAAATTTTTTTAAATTCCAGCTAGTGAACATACAGTATAATGTTAATTTCAGGAGCAGAATTTAGTAATTCATCACTTACATACAACTGACTCCCTGTGCTCTTCACAAGTGCCCCCTTTAATACCCATTACCTATTTTAACCATCATTCCTCCTACCTCCCCTCTGGTAACCTTCAGTTTGTTCTCTGTAGTTAAAGGTCTTTTTCCTAGTTTGTCTCTCTCTTTTTTTTTTTTTTTTTGCCCCCATATGTTCATCTTTATTGTTTCTTAAATTCCACATATGAGTGAAATCATATGGTATTTGCCTTTCTCCAGTTGGCTTACTTCGCTTTGCATAATAATCTTGAGCTCCACCCATGTTGCTGTGAATGGCAAGATGTTATTCTTTTTGATGGCTGAATGCTATTCATTATATACATAGAGAAGTTGCAGGTTGTGGCTATAGGAATGCATATGAACTAGGATTTTATTGGAAGATGCTCCCCTGACATCTGGCCAGCATGGGATTTGGAAGGGTGGACATAATTGGGTACAGCTGTGTACAAAACTTGGGAGCATCAACATAAGCTCTGTGGTGCCCTATTCTGAGTAGGGCGAACTGAGGAATCTAAACAAGGAATCTGGGATCTGAGAAAATAGTAAGTTTGTGGACCTTTTGGGAGGGAACAGAGCTCTGAAAGACCCTAGTTAGAGCCCCCAATCTGCCTATTTCAGCTAACACACTCTCCTGCAGCTTGTTTCCATGGCTGCAGAGCCCAGCCTGGCCAAATATAGACTTCCCATTGAGACAAATCTCATATTTTTTATGAAAAATGCCTTTCAAATGGTAGTGGACTGTGTGATGGCAGAGGTGGGGTCTGCTGATAAGGGCAGATTATTTTGGCCAAGGTGGAAGATTTTGTGTTATGAAATAGGGTCATTTCCAGGAGAGTCAAGTTAAAGTAGAAATAATATGCAAAAGGAAAGTAGAAAATAAAGAACATGATAGTTTTGGTCAAAGGACTGTTAGCACATTCATTCAGGTAGCTCACAGTTTGTTGTAGTTTTTGGATAAGTGTACCATTAGAGATATTTATGGCACACATTAATTTTCCAGATACCAATCAGGAGCTGCTCTCTGAATTGTTCAGTGAGAATGGAAGCCCCTCCCCAGCAGCACTTGAGGCTCCTCTGGGCTCAGGATGTCATCACAGGAGGGGACCTAAGAACGTTGCACAGCTTTACTTGGGCTCCAGGATTACAACTTGTTTCATGTGAACTTTCACCCAAATTCAGCATAAATAATTCAAAAATTTTATTTCTTTTTCTTCTCTGTCTCTTTGTCTGTCATTAACACAACCTTAATGATGCTTCATTGTTTCCTCTCAGGGGAAATTCTCGACATTCACTAGGGCTGCCATTTCCCACATCATCTTCTCCTTCCGTATTACTTACTGTGGTCTAGTAAGCTGAAATTCCTTATTCTCTCCTGGAATAACCCCTTTAACACGTTCTTCTTTGTTCATCCATGACAATTCTCAAATCTCACTTCAATAGGATAGCAAAGAAGTGAGGTAATTCAAAGATAATTGCATCCTTAACCCTCTGAGCCCTTTCAGCCTCCCTTCCTGTGACAAAATGTATCAAAGAACACACATAGAAAGGGGGAAACAAATGGGGGGAGGAAAAGATAACACATAACCAGGCAAATCTCCTAGAACAGAGAACTGCTTTTCTAATTCACTCTTCAAATGTCTTCTCACAGAAAGCAGAGATGAGTTACAGGTGAGGTGAACACACATGCAGTGTTGCCCAGGACATGCTGGTTTATGTTTGTGCTCACATCCAAACCAGAGGAGCACCACCTTTTATTCTTCAAAGTGTCTAGGTCTGTTCACCCATTGAGAAGAAGAATGAGTTTTTCACATCAAAGTCAAATTGCACATTTTGAGAAATAGGCACAGAATATCTGAAATTCAAGACTGATTTGGATCTTTAGGAGGCCCGGTCTTCAGAAAAACATCCAAGCTCAGAAACATCCATCAAGAAAATGTGTTCTAGACAGAGGACACTCACTCATCTTCTGGAAGGGATCCCATCCTGATGCCCAGAGTACTTATCAGGCCATAAGGATTTAGGAATAAAACCAAGCCCAAAGAAGAGATCTCTATTTCGGCCATGTGGTGTTTGAAGATGAGTGGGTGCGTAGAGTGGAGACTTGGATGTAAACAAAGTTAATGTAGTTCAGAGAAAAGGGGAAGGTCTTTAGAATCAGATACACATGAGCTGAAGGTCCACTTCTACTATGTACCAGCTATGATGCAAACGTCCAAGCTTCAGCTTCCTCATCTATAAAACCAAACCATAAAATGGAGACAACAAAACAGATCCTGGGGGCACGTGGGTGGCTGAGTTAGTTAGCAATTGACTCCTGGTTTCAGCTCAGGTAATAATCTCATGGGTTGTGGGAAGGAGCCCTGTGTCAGGCTCTGTGCTCAGTGAGGGGTCTGCTCAGAGATTCTCTTACTTTGCCCTCTTCCTACTTGTGCACATGCATATTCTCTTTCAAATAAATAAGTAAATCTTTAAAAAATATAGATCTTAGAGGAGTTATAATAATTAAATATAAAGTATGAGTTGAGCAGAATAGTAATGGTAACTGATATTCTTTAAATGCTTAGAATGTACAAGGCACTATTCTAAGAACTTCATAGCAATTCATTCAAACCTTATGAAAAACCAAAAGAAGATAACCCACTGTTTTCATTAGCATTTTGCATACAATGAACCTGATGTTCAAAGTAACCAGGTGGTCAAGAATGACAGACTCTAGATTTGACCCAGACAAGGCTGGTTTCAGAGTAGCTCTTGGCCTAGGGGTGAAACATGACCTTAGTCACTATTCTCTACAGCTGTTCTCTGGCAAGAAAGCAATAAATTTTACTAATAAGGGCAAGGAAAAGAAAATAATAAGTTGTAATAAAATGAACAATGTACACAAATGATAATAGTTTAATGTGAGCCACCCTATATAGAGAACTATAAAAAAACTCTAAGTTGTATTTCCATATGACTTACACATGAGAAACATTTATATATATCGGTACCTTTTACCTTATTTTTGATGGTAATTGACATTTTAGCACATTTTCTCTCTTTTGAAACTCCTAAAAAGGGATTGACATGAGACAAGAAGTCTTAAAATAGACACATCACTGGATTAAACCATAAACACCTTAATTAGGATCAGTATAATCCTATAATGAAAATACAACCTTAATTTAGGATCAGTATAAAATATTGCAAATATGCTTTGCTCTCAGGATGCTGGACTAATGATTGTCTGTGTGTAGGACCTCCATTATACTGAATAAACAGGTATGTAGTCCTTCCATTGGACTTTGTAGAAAGGATATTATCCTGGTGATCACTCAGCAATGTCCCACCCTCTGACCTTCAGGAAACCAGTGGCCAATTAGTTAACGCTTAGGCATTTTAGTTCTGTGCTATCTAGAGGCTGATGCTTACTCCACATTTCTCAATGTTATCAAAAGAGGAAGGGAACTTCTTTCTTTTCTCTAGTCCAAACCTCAACAAAATTTAGTAATCCCTCCAGCAACCACCTTCCACTTTCATTTGTAATATCCAACATCTTCCTAACTCTTCCTTGTTTTTTATTTTTTATCACTTCTCTCCCCTTCCTCTTTTCACAAACATAAGAATCATTTCCAGTCTCCAGTAGAGGCTTTTTTGAGCAAAGTAATTTGCAGTTATTTTTCTATTTCCTGGGGTCCATTCTCACCAATGACATTATGTATGAATGACATAATGAAGCATAACCTTGTTCTTTTTGTTTTTATTCTCTGTATTTTTCAAAGCACTATGACATACATCACCACAATCAACCTGACAGAAGCCATTTGAAGTACTGGGACACATCCCTGTACTGGCCAGAGAAAGATTCATTCTTGGTATACTAAGAGTTTGGTCCAATTTCTGGCATTAACTCAGTTATTAATAAATTATTATGAATGGACTATGCTGGAGAAGCTTGCCCTAAATTTATTGGTGTACAAGTCATATATATCTCCCATCTTCTATTTCATTGTTTTTCTAATACATTATATTGAGAAGTTTTATTCAAATATATCTCAGGTACATAAAAAAACTCTGCTGCTACTTGCCACTTAGAAACTTCAATAGTTTTATCATTGTCTATATAAAGTAAGTCATGTAATTTTACTTATTCTACTCAAGATGATCTTGGTAAGATGTAATTTAGGAAACAGCATGGCTAGTTTGGTAATTCTTTTTCACTAAAGAATAGTAACCAAAAGGCCAGGCAATCTATAATTAGAAAGAAACCAAGTATAACCTATAGTCTGGATTCTTATGCTTAATAACCACAGTTCAAAACCTAAACATGTGGACCACCATCTGCCTGAATCATGAGTTTTCTGCAGTGTCTCTAGTCATTTAATTAACAAGGTATTTATTGTGTGTCTTCAATTACAAAGCATTGTATGACATAGTTAGAGATACAAACAAAAGATAATATCATGATCTTTGATCAAAAGACACACAACAGAAATCTATTAAACACACTTCAAACAGACAGAGACAAAAGCACCAGGCATTCACTTTCTAATACCAAAATTTATGAAAACCATTAAGTAGAGGAGCTTTCACTACACTGTTGACTAGGAAAATATTATTCCATTCTAACGTCTCTCTAGTATCTCATGGATAGTAGTCTCTTTATCAAAGCAGTATATCACAGTGATTAGAAATATGGGTTTTGGGCTATGCCTTTTGTTGGTTGGTCAAGTCTGAACAAGTTACCTGTAAAATGGACAAATATTAAAATTTACCAGCATTGTTATGAAGATTAGCTAGATGATGACAGTAATGAGTTTTACACAGTGTCAGCACATAGTAAGCACTCAGTAAATGCTAGCTATTTTTACAGTTAACAGAAGATGAGTTGGCAGAACTATTTCAGGATGTCATATGTTGTTTCCATAGTGTAGGATTTGAATTAAAACAGAGAAACACGAAGTGACAAATGCCCACCATGAGGTTCAGACACACCCACATCATTGGCATTTTCCTTGTCCCAGAAAAGGTTTGTGCTACCCAGGATGCTTCTCTATGATAAAGGAAGAAAGAAGACCAAGTTTTCTGGGAATAAGTCAATCCCTCTCAGGTATTTTCCTCTCCCAAGAAAAAGATAGCCCAGAGCCACATCTTTACTGATTGAAGAAAGATATACTATGGATTCACATTCCTGAGTGAAAGATCACTAATATTAATAAGTAGCTACTGATTCGTAAGTCTGGCTGTTACATAAAATGAGCTCAAGTATTTCTTCCTATATGTAATTTTTGGGAAGTGCTGGACACACATTACAAGGTATTAAGCAGCATTCACACATGGAATATTTACCAAGTGTTTATTGAGAATTTGGTAAGTGCCAAATACTGATTGTTTTAGAGAGGTAATTGGAAGAAAGATCAATGCAAAAGAACATTTAAAAAAACCCTATTAATTTGTAATCTTAGATGCCATGAAGATCTTCAAATATCTTTGTATACATGCTTAATATTTCATATTTTCATCACTGCTTTCCTTTATGAGGAATTGCTATCCAACCTGGTATTATGGGAAGTGCAAAAACTTTAGTCAAATATTAGTTTGACAGTAAGTACTAACACTGTCTATATGATCTAGAGCAAAAGTCTTCATTTACTTGGTCCTCAGTTATGCTATCCATTAAATTGGGGAAATAATACCTGATTCATTTAGTTATTATGAAGCTTGAGTCATAACCATTGGCTAGACAAGTTTGACCCTCAGTAGTAACATTAGTAAACATTAATTTAACATTATTTTAACTTTAATTTATTATTTTATTTATTAATTATTAATAATTTATTAACTATTTAATAATCTAGTATCTGATAATTTAATTTAATAATCAATTAATAATTTATTAATTGATTTATTTTAACCTTGATTAATTTAAACTATTTAATTTAATGTTAAATTAACTTAACATTAATTTAAAGACCTTCATCAGTAAACATTAATTTAATTTGGTCCTCTCTTCAGTTATACCATATTTCATGGCACTTCTGGCTTGAATCTTTTGCTCAATATTTGTGACTGATGTAGGTGTACAAGCTCAGAGGGACGTTCCAGAGCTTTATATCATGACTGCTAAAGCAAATTCCAGATCAAGCTTGATGCCTCTCTTGGAATAACTGATAACAGAAAAATCTCATCCTTTCAAGAAGTATATATTAGGTGCTCACATGATGCTGCGCATTAGAGATACAAACGTGCCTTCATGGAGCTCATGGACAAGTCACACAAAACTTTAAATAAGGTATATGTGTTCATATGGGGGAAACATATGGTTCTATGGAAGTATATACAAGGTGTTCCAACATTAGTTTTGAGTTCAGGAGTGAAGTGATCAAAGAAGTTGCTAAAAGAGAATAATGAGAGGAATAGTAACAGTGACCATTTACTGAGTATTTTTAGTGATCAACTTGGTTATTGTGAGTGTTTTGTAAGACTTCACTCTGTTATTCTATACACTATCTCAATGAAGAGGATTCAATTTTATACCTAGTTTACTGATGAAGGAGCTAAAGTACAGATTTAGTATTTTTATAATGACACATCTAGTAAATGAGGCACTGAGATCTGATATATAAACAGAAACTTTAAGTTGTTAAAGGGGGAATTCTGGGAAGAGGGACAAAGGATTTTAGGGAGAAGGAATCCTGAGTACAAAGGCCTAGGGACAACACAAAAATAAAGATTAAACGGTGACGGTGCCGTAGGAACTAAAAGTGGGACTGGGAGAGGAGAAGAGGTAAAACTTCAGAGGGATGAAAAAACCAGATATCCAAGAACTACGTACACCTGACAAAGAAGTTCCCATGTTCTAGAGGGCCATGGAAAGCCTGTGAAAGATCTAAACACTTGACAGAATGGAGTTGCAGAATACTAGAGACAAGATTGGAGGAATGCAGTCTGCATTCAAGACAAAAAAAGTAGTATTTTGTGGTGGCAATTTTGGGGACAAATGATCATGTGCTGGCCTAGGGTAGCAGCAGAAAGGATGGGAGAAGTAGATGGGGCAGATGACTATTTTAGGTAGTTGAGTCAACAGCAGATGGTGATTAATTGAATGAGGAATTTGAATGAGACAGTAGTCAAAAATATCTCACAGGTTTCTAGACTAAGAAACCAGGTGGATAGAATTTTCCCTTGTTGGAAAAGGGAATGCTAGAGAAAGGACAGATTAAAGAGAAATGAATTGAGTTTAGTTATGCAATTGCAGTTATCTGTGCAACACCCAAAATTGGTTTTAAGTGGATTTTTCAAAAGTGAATTTGTCTGAAAGTTTCATGTCTTTCATAAAAGTCAGTGTGAAGGATTTTCTCATTGATCACTTCTTTATAAGGGCAATTGCATTATTGTATAACCATTCCCACGTTATCCTGCCTGTATATTACATGGAGCATTTGAGACTTGTTGAGGGAAAGAGCAGGTTAAAAGCTATATTTGGTATCCTGGAGCTAATGCTAATGTGGAGAATAAATGTCCAGATGTCACAGGGGAAATTTCAAGCATCAGACTAAGCCCTGGATTACTGTCTGAACCCCGTTTGTATCTGTATTTCTTTGCTAGGGCTACCCTAACAAAGTACCACAGACTGATGGCTTAAACAATAGTAATTTATTTTCTTACAGTTCTGAAAGCTGGAAGTTCAAAATAAAGGTGTTAGTAGTGTTGGTCCCTTCTGACGGCACTGAGTAAAGGATCTGTTCCAGGTCTCTCTACCTGGCTTAGAGATATCTTCTCCCTGTGTCTTCACATTGTCTTCCCTTGTACACGCTTGTGATCAAATTTCCTTTCTTATAATGACACCAGTTATGTTGGATTAGGGCCAACCTTATGACCTCATTTCAATTTGATTATTTCTGTGAAGCCCCATTCTCAAAATATGGTCATATTCCAAGGGACTAGAGGTTAGGACTTCAGCATCTGACACTAGGGACAGGGAAGACACAATTCACCCCATAATAGTATCTTTGGTAATATCCCCTAAGCCAGAACTTAATATGGAAGGAGCGATTCAAGTATAGCAGAGACAGTAGGGAGTTCATTCTAGAGGTTTCAGAGATAGTAATCAAAATATCCAGGATCCAGACCAGTGATGACAGCCACCATGCCCGACATTCAGTGCCTTTAATGGTGACAGTGTCAACTACATGGCCTAATTCCAGGTGGTGACAGAGGTAGGCTTGCTTTATCGTTCTTTGGGCTACTTCCTGCTGTTTGGCATCCTTGGTTTCTGCCCATTTTCTTAGCCTAGTTCTCCAGCTTTTCTAGGATTCTACAAGGCACTCAATGCTTTACTTTCTTTGATTAAATTAATCAGATAGGACTTCTCGTGTTCCTATCCTAAAACCTTGGCCACTAAAAAAAGAATTCAGAGATCCTTCTACGCGTTGAATTAAGACTTACGATCTTTTATGGTACAGGGGAGAGAACAGACTGCAGAGCCAGCAGATCTGGGTTTAAGTCTTGGCTCCCTTGTTTGCCAGACACACAGGCAAGTTTCTGAAATTGAGCTTCAGTTTCTTCATAAGGAAATTGGAATAATATAGAATATGAAATATTTATTGGGCACCTATCCAATTCCAGGCACTGTTCTGGTATTTTATATACATTATGCCATTTGCTTCTTACAACAACACTTTACCATAACTAGTATTATTAATATCAGTTTTTGATATAAAGAAAATAACACTATATGCCAATGACTCCCCCAAATGCTTGTCCTAAACCCAAGACCTAGCTTTTGAGCTCCAAGTCAATGTACTCAACTGCCAATATGACATATTGCAAACCTAACATAGAAAAAACCTAACTATTGAGCTCTGAATCCTTCCCTGATCCAACAAATGATGACAGTCAAGTTCTCAATCCTGAAACATTTGTAATTATTGAGAACGTACCTTCCCTACTTCCAATCCTAACTAAACCCTGTTTAGATAACCTCTGTATTAGTGTTTTATTGCTACTATAATAAATTACTACAAATTTAGCTGCCTGAAACAGCACCCATTTTCCCAGTTCTGAAGGTCAGAAATCTGGGTACGGCATGGCTCAGTTGGTTCTCAGCCTAGAGTCTCACAAGGCTAAAATCAAGATGTTGGCTGGGATGAGTTTCCTTCTGGCAGTTCTGGGGATGAATCCTTTTCCAAGCTCATTAAGACTACTGGCTGAGTTCAGTTTCTTCGCTGGTTGTCATTTGGGGGTTAGTCTTTGGCCCTAAGGATTGATAGTATTTCTTCCCATGGTTTCCACCGTGCGCCTTTAACAACAGTGGCTCCAGTGCCCTCTCATGCTTTGACTCCCTGCCTTCCCTTTCTGCTGCCTCCCTCTGCTTCCAGCTGGAGACAGTTCTCTGCTTTGAAAGGCCTTATATAATTAGATGGAGTCCATCTGGATAATCCAGAATACTGTTCCCATCTAAAAGCCAGCTGAGAAATAACCATATTGTGTCTGCAAAATCAATTTTGCCATGTAGTGTAACATATTTACAGAGTTTGGGATTAGGGTATGGACTTCTTCGGGAGGGCATTATTTTGTCTACCGCATTAGGCAAATAGGTAAATATTATACTACACATAGATAATAGCATTGTTACCTATTAAGAGTTGTAGACGCTGGAGCTGGACCCCTTGGGTTCTTTTACCTCTTGATTATCACCGTAGGCATTACTTAACCTCTCTAAGCTTCAGTTTGTCCACCTATAAAATTAAGTAATGATATTGCTCACCTCATAGGATTCTTGGGAAAATTAAACGCATCACAATATTAAAGGTTTTTAGAACAATGCCGAGTACCTAGGAAGTGCTATGCTTAATCTTGTCTATTATTACAAACTGATACTTAGCAGGAAGGGAAAAATGTGTTTCCTAAGAAACTGGTGGAGAGGACCAGTCTTCTAATGAGAGGTCAACAAAAATCTCCTTAAGCTCAAAACTGAACAACAGAAGCTATAGAGTGACATGACTCGAGTGGCAAATTTTAGAGCACTCTGCCAGCTCTGTGGGAAGGCATTGGCAAGGGACAGTCACAAAAGCAGAGAAACTGGTTAGAAGTCCATGGGAACCGTGCACATGAAAGACTGTTTTGGGGCAGTAAAAATAAAAAGAATTGATTAAAATTGAGATATATTTTTGATGGTTGTGGTAAGCTGAATAACATCCTCACACAAAGATGCCCATACCTAAAACTCTGGAACTTGTGATTATGTTATGTTACATTGCAGAGAGGACTTTGCTGATGTAATCAAGGTTACTGACCTTACTGACCTTAAAAAATAAATGGGGAGAATTATTCAGGTGCATCCAATCTAATCACACGAGTACTTAAAAAGAGAGAACTGTCTCCAGCTGGAAGCAGAGGAGTATTTCAGAGGGAGAAGGCATAAAGCGGGGTCAGAGCTTCTAAGTTCAAGAACGGTGTGGCAGGCTGTTGTTGGCCCTGCGTCCATGGTGCTTGTGTGCCAGGACTGGAGAGTGACCTGGAGGACTTCAGGGAAGCCTCCAGTAGGCAGCCAGCAAAGAAATGGGCCTTGGTCCTACAGCCACAGGCAACTAGAGTCTGCCAGCAATCTGCATGAATTGGGCAGTGGATTCTCCCCAAAGCCCTTTAAGAAGAGCCCAGCAAGCTGATACCTTAATTTTCGACTAGGGAAACCAGGAGCAGAGACACCAGCTGAGCCATCCTGGATTTCTGAATGACAGAATGGTGAATAACAAATTTTTTTTTTTTTTTTTAGTTCTTTTATATATTGTTTTGTTTTGTTTCAAGCCACTAAAATTGCTCCTTGTGGTAAGTTGTTATGGCAACAGTAGGAAACTACTGCAGTGTTCAACACTCTATCCCAGGGACCTAGACCAATGCTTGGCATATAGTAGGTGTTCAATAAGTATTTCATTGCAAAAATGACAGAAAATTTATACAACTTGCTTAAGGTCACACAGTGTTGGAAGCAGGCCTTGAGCTCATGCCAGAATACCATATATAACATGCAATTGTTTCAAACGCTGGAGAGCATATATAAAATCTCTGACACAGTTGATCTTCAGGAGTTATTAAATCCTCCATTTCCCCTTAATTATCCTGACCCCACTTCTCAGACTGTCCTCATTAGTCTTCTGGTTAATAGTAATGTCCTAATGGGCTTCACTAACTGTAAGCCCTTGCTCTTCCAATCAATCTCCTGCCAGATTAATATTCTACAAACACATTAGGTGAGGCAATGTCTTTGCAAGAACAGGGCCAACTGTAAAGCCTCTGTGTTACAACTATATTATTACGATCACTCCACTTCTCTGCCACATTAAATCTGCTGAGTCACAGCCACTTCCCTTGTCCTCCCAGAACTATTTCTCCCCATTCCTCAGTACGAACCCATCATGCAAGCCAAGCCATCTCTTTTCTTTTGGGGAAACAGCCATGACTCACTATTGCCCTACACCTTTGCTTATCCCCTTCCCTATCTAAATACTGCTCCAGCCCCAGCTTTAAAGACTGCCTCCTCCTCACCAAGTTTTCCTTAGTTACACTATGCATTGCTGCTCTCTTCCTCTAAATTCCTGTTCTTTTGCACGTATTTATTTGGTCTGTTCGACCGTCCTAAACGGAGTACTTTTGACATCACAAACTTTGCACTTGCCATAAACTGTGACCTTTATTCAGTACTATTTTAGATATAGTTTTTGGTTGTTTGGTGAGTGTGGATATGAGTCTTGCCTTGCCAGCTCTGCAGTAAACCCCTCACAGAGCCACCTAAGAAGCCAAGCGCTCAGGCTTTGGAGTCAAACAGGTTGTGTTCAAATCCCAAATATCTTTTACTAGCTGATTGGCCTTGGACAGTTTCCTTAATTTCTCTAAGACTTTATTTCCTCATCTGTAAAATGGAGAGAATAATGGTATACTTCACTGGGTGATGGTTGTTGTGGGAATAAAAGGAGGCAATTCATGTAAAGCTTTTAAAATATTCTCTGGCCTATATGTGTTTGATAAATATCACCCACTGTAATTTTGTATTACTACTTCAACACTATTCTGTATCTTCCACAGTGTTCATTACAACACTGAGCACATAGTAGGTGTTGGACAAATATCCTTCACTAAATATTGAAAGATAAGCTAGATTAGATCATTAATTTATCAGAGGAAAATCAGAAGTGGGGAAAAAAATGGGTTCAAAGGATTTTTGACTCAACTGAGCATTCAATTGAAAGAAACCAAGAATTAATTTGGGAGATGAAGATAGCTACCAATTATTCCAGTGTGTATCAGTCAAACTAAGGAACAGGGAACTCATAATTACAGGATAATTTTATTTTTTGAACATTTTAAATTATTAAACTGTGCTTTCAGTAAAAATAAAATTCCAGCAATAGAGCAAGGAGCTAATAGGACCTTTATCTTTACCTCTCATAATTCCCGCTGCTTGGGGTACCTACTATGAAAAGTTTGTCTGGTTTTCCCAAAATTTTCTATGTGTGCCAATCCTTCCCTTTCCAATCCTTTGTTTCATTATTTTGAAAATGAGTCCAATACAACCTTTTTGGTAAATTTGTTCCAATAATTTAATAAAGTATGCAATATTAGAACCAAAGTTAATTAGAGAATAGCATAACTTTATAGACATAGAGGCAAAAGAACAGAGATTTGTCAGTACTTTCAAGATGAATCAGAGATTAATTCTTATGAAGGTATTAAGGCTCAAATGCATCTCTGAAGATTATTATAGAGCATGCTCTTTCCTAAATCCATTTAAATGATTGCCCTGTTCAAACAGAAGGTTGTAGATGAATTAGCTTTTAAAAATGTTTGTTGAGAAAGAAAATAAATATGTGCATTTATAATCATTCATCACAAAGTCAGCTTGCCAGATTTAAAGCTTGTTGTTTGGTAATCAAAAAAGCTGATTAGCAAATTGGTAAAAAATTTACAGAATGAGGAAATGAATAAGCAATTACTGGAGAATGGGTAGCAGAAGAGTAGATGAGGAAGTAGAGCTTGGAGGCCACACCTGTATGCATAGGACTGGTCTCTGCAGTGTGATTGTCCAGAGTTTGCTCTCTGAGCAGGAACGACCTAGTGAACTTCCCTTGGTTGCTACCTCCACTGGCGGAACGTGAGACGGAGAGTATAACGGACTGACATAGCTTTCGTTTTCTACTATGTATCTTCACATCCTCTTGCCCTGTTTTACCCTCTGGATTTCTACTTTGCCTCTCAGTGTCATATGACAATGATAAAGCCTAGTGGTGACAGCAGTGATGATGGCAGGAGTTTAATTCCAGGACTATGAATGGCAGGCTAGGAAATTACATATGCAAGAAATGTATATTTTATTCCTCTGCATCCAAGCCAAATTTCTGTTTCAACTGGGAAGTTCCTCTAAGTCCATTTGAAATTTCCCCTAACTCTTTCCCCTGTGTCTATGTGATCACACACACAATGAGGCAAAGGGGTATAGGTGGGGTATCCTTTAGGATTCATCATTCTTTCAACCCAGCTTTTATTCTTGTCTGTAGATCCTTCTGATACTCCTAAGCCATCTGGGAATAAAAAAAGAACCTCCCTGGTGCTCTCTGTCACCCTTTACCATTTCTAAGACTCTGTTGGATACATAGGAGTTCTGCTGCTGCACTTGCCCACGATGAGGCACCTGGGGACTCTGTGAGCTGTATTAGACCTGTCTGTTTAGGCACCAGCCTGTGCTGTGCTCAGAGGGCAACAACAGACTGTCAAGTCATTCTCACACTTGGAATATCTGACTTCTTCTTAAACCACATGTCTCTAAAGTCCTCTTCTTCCAGCTGGACAGAATTTTAAGAATTCTCCTTTATTTATTTATTTATTTTTTTAAGATTTTATTTATTTATTTGACAGAGAACACAAGTTGGCAGAGAGGCAGGCAGAGAGAGAGGAGGAAGCAGGCTCCCTGCTGAGCAGAGAGCCCGATGCGGGACTCGATCCCAGGACCCTGAGATCATGACCCGAGCCGAAGGCAGCGGCTTAACCCACTGAGCCACCCAGGCGCCCAGAATTCTCCTTTTTTAAAAAAAAAAAATTATTTTTTAAATTTCTTTTCAGTGTACCAGAATTCATTGTTTATGCACCACACCCATTGCTCCATGCAATGCATGCCCTCCTTAATACCCACCACCTGGCTCTCCCAACCTCCCACCTCCCCGCCCCTTCAAAACCCTCAGATTGTTTTTCAGAGTCCATAGTCTCTCGTGGTTCATCTCCCCCTCCAGTTCCCCCCCAACTCCCTTCTCTCCATCTCCCCATGTCCTCTGTGTTCTTATGCTCCACAAATAAGTGAAGCCCTATGATAATTGACTCTCTCTGCTTGACTGATTTCACTCAGCATAATCTCCTCCAGTCCCATCCATGCTGATACAAAAGTTGAGTATTCATCCTTTATGATGGAGGCATAATATTCCATTGTATATATGGACCACATCTTTCTTATCCATTCGTCTGTTGAAGGGTATCTTGGTTCTTTCCACAGTTTGATGACCGTGGCCATTGCTTTTATGAACATTGGGGTACAGATGGCCCTTCTTTTCACTACATCTGTATCTTTGGGGTAAATACCCAGTAGTGCAATTGCAGGGTCATAGGGAAGCTCCATTTTTAATTTCTTAAGGAGTCTCCACACTGTTTTCCAAAGTGTCTGCCCCAACTTGCATTCCCCCTCACAGTGTAAGAGGGTTCTCCTTTCTCCACATCCTCTCCAACACATGTTGTTTACTGTCTTGTTAATTTTGGCCATTCTAACTGGTGTAAGGTAGTATCTCAATGTGGTTTTAATTTGCATCTCCCTGATGGCTAGTGATGATGAACATTTTTTCATTTGTCTGTTAGCCATTTGTATGTCTTCATTGGAGAAGTGTCCATGTCTTCTCATTTTTTGACACGATTGTCTGTTTTGTGCATGTTGAGTTTGAGGAGTTCTTTATAGATCCTGGATATCAGCCTTTTGTCTGTCCTGTCATTTGTGAATATCTTCTCCCATTCCATGGGTTCTTCTTTTAAGGGTTTATGGGATTAAACTAGAATGGACCTCCCTGGATAATTCAAGATAATCTCCTTATTTTAAGGTCCATAACTTTCATTATCATGAAGGTCATAACCTCGACATCTGCAGAGTCCTTTTGCCATGTACATAATCCCAAACTCTAGAGATCAGGGTATGGACATCTGTGAGGTGTGGCGGGATTGCTCAGGCTACCACAACCTCCAAAATCTACCTGAAATATGTTTGTTTATCTTTACCTCCATTGCCTCAAGTCAGTCTTTCTATTTTGGTTGGTTTTCATAGACTTCTCTGTTAGCCTGCTTTTGTTCTTGCCCTCTTCCTGTGCCTTTCCATATAACAGTCAGAGTGATCCTCTAGAAATTTTACTTAAGTTCTGACACTCTAGTTCCCATTATTCTATAGTCTAAGTTCCTCATTCTGACCACAAGGACTTGGGAGCTCTGACTGCCTCTTCCACCCCCCCCTCCCACTTTTTTTTGCTCACTCTACCCCTTTCTCACCAGGCTGCAATCCCCGTGATCTGCTGGAGTCACTCAGGTCTATGACTATTTTCTTACCCCAATCTCTGCACATCCAGAATTTTCTGTCTGAACTACTTCCTCCATTACCTTATACCTCTTTACTGCCTGACTTAGCAGTCTCCTTTTCTTTCAGTTCTGGAATAAAAAGAACTTCATGTGGGTCACCATTGAGAAAATCAGTCTGCATCTGTCAGAGATTTCTATGATTCTTTTTCCCTCATGAGGAGACCATGCCTAGAAGCCAACATAAAAATTTCACCTTCCCAAGGGCCCCATTTTCACTCTAGCTTGTCCTTAATGTTTTCCTTCCTTCCTGTATCCAGATGCTATCTAGTTTCCATAGTGGGATGCAGAGCTCTGACACTTCATATTTTCTGTCTTCCATGTTTTATGCTTTAAAAGCTCCAAAGTTCTTTTCTCTAAGTATATTAGAACTTCCCTCCCCTGATGCAACAGATGATATTGCCCACATGTCCATGAAAAAGTTACAGGGCAACAAGTTTGATTGAAAAGTAAATCCATTAATATTTGAAAATATCATCCTAACATTATGATAAAAATCATGGGAAATAACTACCATTCACTGAGTACTTATGTACCTATAACTGTACCACTAGATGTTACAGGTTTTTTTAACTTCAAAATAGTACTGCAACAGAATACCTGCAACAGGTAAAATACCATTTTATTGATCTGAATAATAAAATACCATTTTATTAATCTGAGATTTCAATAAGCTAATATGATGCTGTTTTCAAAGATTTCTAATCAAAGATCACTGGCTTCTTTCTGGCAAAGATGCAGACTTTTCCCCCCACCTGCTTTGGGCGATTGTCTCTTTTGTTCGTTATAGGTCCTGCAACCCTCTTACTCATTAGTAACTTTTTCCCTTGGAAGTTGAGGAAAAATTTTTAATGCTTCCAGCTTTCCCCATGTATAGCAATTCCCCCATCAAATATATTAGAACAGGTGTTTTAAGAATACAGTCACCATGCTGCATTTAGGGAAATTAGAAGACCCAAGTTCAAGGATCATAGAAAGACAGAATAAAGCAGTGATGATTAAGCAGTCTGTTCTCCAAGAGGGAAGTCATGTCCAAATCTAGGAATCTGGGGATATTGAAGATCAATAATTATTTGAAAGAGCCAGAGGGATAAGGGAGACCAGCTGAGGCAATGCCTTTTTTAGGCATAGGAGTTTTCAGAAGGATTGTTCAGTGTCCCACTTAACATCACCCAGTCGTCAAAGACCCTTGCTTCTACATCCCCAAGGAATGTCCAGGCGTGATACTAACCAGGCTGAATTCTCTGAGAATATTCTGTGGTACAGACCTTGAGTGATTTACAAGTAGAAGTTTTTGGATCTAAACAAAGGGTCACAAGGCAGAGTATACTTCCCCTACCTTTACTTTCTTAACCTGGTTACTATTTTATGCCAGCAGGGAGGGATACAAACCCTGTAGCACAGATGGAAGACAGTCATGTATCTTAAACATTTTTAACTGCCAACCATAGCTAAGTGAGGATTTAAAAATGGTATCTGCCTTCAAGTATCCAGATGGAACTAGATCAAATATCTAATAAATATAACATTTATTAATAATGAATGAACAAGGCATTCTGAATATCTAAGCAACAACATGAAAATTTTGGAAACTCTAAGCATGCTTTCCAACAGTTTTAAGAAATCTTTTGGGACTTAGCATCAAATCAACAAAATTTTCTGTTTTCATACTGTTGAAGTCAATGATTTTTAAATATTTTTAATGTTTTATTTTGGAAGAATTTTGATTTACAGAAATGTTGTAACGATAGTATAGGAAGTTCCCATATTTCCCTCACCCACTTCCCCTAATGTTAATTGCAAATTCCCATGGTACCTTTGTCAAAATCAAGAAAGCAACACTGGTAAATTACTCTTACCTCAGCTCCAGGCTGTATCATCGGTTTTTCCACGGAAGCCCTTTTCCCGTTCCAATTTCCAATCCAGGACACCACACTGCATTTAGAAGCTGCTGGATTTCAATCTCCTCTTTCCCCTCTAGAAAGCTAACTATAGCAGACAACCTATTTCTTCATTTTGTAAGGTGCAGTTTACAGCCGTTTCTATATGTTGCTAGAACTTGTTTGGAAAGAGATGGATTCAATCTGCTGATGGGTTTTGTCTGAAGTTTTTCAAATAATTCTTGTCTCCAGGTGCCCTGATTATTTTGGTAGTGGGCAGACTGACTGAATGTCAAATTTTCTGAGGTCAGTCAGTATATGGCAGTATTATAAATGTAGGAATTTTTTATTTTCTGATTTAGACTAGAGTTTCCCACTTAACTGACCTTGTTCCTAAATCAACATTACCATTGCTTCAGATTAATATATTTTCAGTCTGGGGTCAATAAAAGAAAAAGCTATGACTACATTTTTGTTATTATGGTTCTGTGTTAGGATATTTCCTTAGGGGTAAAAAAAACACTTAAAGTAATCTGACCAATCATGTCATTCTCAATTAGATTCATATTTTCCATAGAGGGGTTCTTAAAATCTTTCCAACTAAAGATTACTAATGAGAGAGAGAATCCAACTCAAACCCTTGAGATTTGGCAGCTTGTTATAAGAGCCTTCCGAAAGTTAAAAAAATCTTTGAAGTTGTCAGCTTTGACTTAAAAATTCATATAAATTTTGCATTTTACTCCATGATGTATTTGCATTTGTTTTCATATAAAATTAGTGTTTAAATTATATACTCACAAGTCAAAGCTGAATTCGGTTTATCCTGTTTATCCTTCACAAACCACATGGTACACTGAAGGTTGTAGGGTGTGGATGTCCCTTCTCAATGAGAACAGCCTGTTGATGGAAGTCCATGCTAGTCAAGATGTTTCTTTTACCACAGCCCCATTTAACCCCTTCAACCAAATCTCTTTCTATAAACATTATCACGACTTCTACTTAGGAGAAAAATGTCTGAATTCCAGGGCTTAAGTGTTCATACTTCTGGACTAATAAATAAGTGATTTCCCTCTGTCTTCAATGTTCACCCCCACTTTATTCACCTACCAAATCCTGTGTCTGGTGAAGAACTTCCTGACACAGGCCTTGGAGTCAGGGAAACTGACGATGTGGGTCCATTCTAGACCAACATGGGGGGCAGTCTTTACCATGTGGTTATGATATTTAACCTTCTAGCACTTTCCCATGTGAGCCATATGGCCTTGAACAAAAACTCCACTAAGCCTTAACTCCCAACAGTGTTAAACTGAGATTGAGAATAGTAGCCATCCTTCAGATTTATCATGGGAACTAAATGGTAAGGTGCATGTGAAGCATTTAGCTAACTGTCTGACCCACAGTCACAGCTGAGTTATTCTATTATTCTAAGACTCAGTTCAAATGTCATTTCTTTTGTGGAGTCTTGATCTTTTTTCCTCGGAGAATTAATGGTCTTTTGCGTTGGGTTTCCGGCATTTTTTTTGAATTGAAAACCTATATACAAAGAGGATTACCATAGGTAAATCATCACATGCTTTTAATTAATAAAATTATAAAACAGCAGGTGCCACATATGTGTGAGAACTGCGTAACAGTGGAATGTTTTCTTTCCATGCCTCTGTATTTTTCAAACTTTGTATGATATGCATTAAGTTTAGAATCTGAAATGAAGAAAACAAAGTAATACTGTTCTAACCATCCCACATTACATTTTTTTTTCCAAAGGAACACATGCACATAGTCTTCTTGCCTGCCACTCCCTATCTACTGATTCCTGCTCCTCACAGCATATAATTTTCAGATCTTTTCATTGTTTCTCCCACTACATGCTTCGATATTTCTAAATTACATGCATATGTTCTCCCAGTTTTCCATCTTAAGCCTCTATTGGCTTCCTAGTATGGGCAGTCTTGGACCACTTATCTCTTGAGCCACAATCCAGTTTCCCAATATCTTTCTCCATCCTCTCCATAGAATTATATCACAGGATTTTTCATTAATTATACCACATTGTTATTATAGCTATTAAGTATAATTCATAGCTGTATTGTGTAGTTTATTATGTTTATTTTGTATATTTTGGTTCCCTAGCATTAATGATTATTTGAAGATTATGTACCTATCATTGCTTCTTCTCCAATTCTCCCATGAAAGAGCTAATTAGTTCTTAATAACAAAGGCATCCAATGGTCCTTCTTCCCCGCCACCCTCATGCCCTTGGAGATATCTTTTCTTGACCCTCTTGTCCTTTAGCTCACTGAGGACTGCTTCCTTTATAGGCCTCTTTTATGGAATGAATTGGTCTCCCCAAAATTCATGTTAAAGCCCTCACCTCCAGTACCTGAGACTATGACTGTACTTAGAGGTTGGGGCTGAAAATGGGTGATTAAGTTAAAATGAGGTCATTCACCTGGGCCCTAATGCTATCATTGTCCTGTATTTCTACCTTTACTTTTTGAACCCCCAAATTTTATTATTATCTGTAGTCAGTGTTTGTTGATACATAGCCACATGCTTATTACTTTCTTTGCTTTTAATTGCTTCTTGTGATTTTACCTGGGATAAATTTCCTTCTGCCTTTAATAACCCTTAAGAATTTCTTTTATATGGGGGCCTTTGCTGGTAAAGCCTTTCAGTTTTTGTTTGAAAAAGTCTTCACTCCACTCTTGTTTTCCAGAGATACTTCTAATGGGCTTAGAATTCTAGGATGCAGTTATTTTTTCCTAATACACTGACAAGATCATGATTTCTATTGTTACTCCTGAGAAATTGGCTCCCTTTTTTTCACTGTTTTGAAAGTATTCTATTATTTCTACTTGCCTGCTTTTAAGATGTTCTCTTTTTCTTTATGGTCCTGAGGTTTCACTGAAATGTATCTAGGATATTTTTGTTTATCCTGCTTGTGATTTATTGGGCTTCTTAAAATGTGGATTTGTTCCTTATTTGTCCCAGGAAAGTCTCACTCAAAATTCAGTCCAATGTTGTTTCTGTCCCTCCTTTTTCTCCTCTCAAAACTGAGACGTATGTTAGATGTTCTCATTCCAGTATCTGTGTCTCTTTGCTCCTCTTTTATATATTCCATGTCATTTCTTCTTACTGGTTGAAGATATTTCTTGAGATCCATCTTCTACTTCACGAATTCCCTATTCTTTTCTCTCTAATATTTTGTTCAACCTACCCATTCAACTATTGAGCTATTTTCAGTCTGGTCATTGATTCTAGATTCTTTAATCTGGACATATTTTCAAACTTGTCTTATTTCTTAAAGAATATTATTTATTGTAAGCATAGTTCTTTAAAAATCAGTATTTGCTGTTTTATTCTGATGATTTGGTAAGACTGAGTGTGCTGTCTGTTGTTTAAGCTGGTTTTATTAATGGTGCCTTGTTTTCTTGTGAATCTAGTTTGTTTAATTTTTTTCATGAGCTTATTTTCCTTGGAGTTTTATCACAAGAATTATTTGAGGCCTGGGATGAAAGTGAGTACTATGAAAGTGATTGGTCTTCATTTTTGCCAAATGCTGGACCACTCTAAATATGTGACTGGTTTCTTTTGAATCAGATGCTGGGATTATAGATCAAAATCCTGGGTAAAGGCTATCTTATAGTTCTCAGTTCTTACTAGTCATTTCTCCTTACTTTACTTTTCTTTATAATTAATTAATTAATATTTTATTTTTCCAGTGTCCCATGATTCATTGTTTGTGCATTACACCCAGTGCTCCATGCAATATGTGCCCTCCATAATACCCACCACCAGGCTCACCCATCCATCCAGCCCCTTTACCTTCAAAACCCTCAGTTTGTTTCTCAGAATCCACAGTCTCTCATGCTTCATCTTCCCCTCTAATTTAACCCAATTCATTTTTCTTTTCCTTCTCCCAATGTCCTCCATATTATTCCTAATGCTTCACAAATAAGTGAAACCATATGATAATTGACTTTTTCTGCTTGGCTTATTTCACTCAGCATAATCTCTGCCAGTCCCATCCATGTTAATACAAAAGTTGGGTATTCATCCTTTCTGATGGCTGCGTAATACTCCATTGTATATATGGACCACATCTTCTTTATCCATCCATCTGTTGAAGGGCATCTTGGTTCTTTCCACAGTTTGGCAATTGTGGCCATTGCTGCTATGAACATCAGGGTACACATGGCCCTTCTTTTCACTACATCTGTATTATTGGGATAAACACCCAGTAGTGCAATTGCAGGGTCAGTAGTCATTTTTCATTTGGGGTTCATGATCAAGTTTCAAGACAAATAACCTTTCAGTTCACTGAAAGAGACTTCATTGGTTTGGGTTCTAGATTATCCTTATACTGAATGTGTCTTATTTATACTTTTGAGGCCCTAGGTTTAGCAGAGAAATCTATTTGGCTCCCTGCTTTTGGCAGGCTTTGGACTTTTTCCCCCCTCTCTCTTCCATTCTTTGAGTCCATGAAACCAGAACTCATGTTCACATAGTTTGTCAGTTGTCCTCAGAGTGAATTCCAGCTGCAGAGCTCTGCTTAGTTCAAATTGCTATTCTTTATTGGTGCTTGATCTGAGAATTCCTCCTTTCTTGAGAGGTTATTTTTGCTTCAAATTTATTTTTAATATCTTATCCATGAGTTTTAGGGTACATGAGCAAGGAGGATTGATCCACAAAACTGATCTTTTATATTATCAATAAGGACAGTCCTACTATTGTTGATACCACATCCATGAATTATAATGTAGTGCATGAATTTCCTGATGTTTCTTTCTTCCTGCTAGACTTGGGGCTTCATAAAGACAGTTGTTTATCTCAGTGACTGACTTATAAAAGGGACTCAGTATATATTCAATAAATATTAGTAAATTTGACATCAAATTATATTTTTCTTTTATTGATTACTTATGAAGTACATTTTGATTTGTAATTAGGATAAGATAAAGATATTCAGAATTTGAAATTTCATTGGTCAGATACTGTTAAGTCTTTGTGTTCTTTTTTATTGAGATATAATTGACATATAACAGGAGTTTAGTTTCAGGTGTGCAACATAATTTTTTTGTGGCATAGCATGCAGGATAAATTTATTGATGCAATTATTAAATTCAGCATATTACCTCATTAAAATCCATCACAAATACAAACTAGTTGCCTTCACAGCATAAACACAAAAACAAAATTTAAAAAATCCTGTTATATAACAGTGACTTTTTATTGTTTCATTTTTTGGTCGCCTGTTGCTATGGAAATCTCCCCATCTATCTGCAGACATGAGTCACGGGGTAACACTACATCTGCAGTGCTGCAGTGTACCATATGGCCGATTTACTGCAGCCAAAGGAGGCAAGTAAGAACTCCTTCTACAAATGAATTTACCACCTCAAAGGTTGAGGCAACTGTTAAGTAGGATGCATTGTCTGTTTCTTGGCAATACCAAAATTTACAAAGACATTTGTCTTGAACAACTGATCACACGGGTGTTGAGCTGGTACCGGAATGAGTAGTCTAACGGGCTGCAGTGAAGACCACTCCAGGAGAAAATGTCCAACCTGAATTGGGAAACACAGCCTCTATCCATCCCAGTTATCTGTCTCCACCTGCATCCAGTTCATCTGTAGTGTTAACAGAATGCTATTGATGTTTAGGTCTATAGCTATAGATCTATAGCTCCTAGAACACAACTCAATGTTGGTTTCGTAATAACTTTAACCTATGATTGGATGGATGGATGGATGGATGTAGAATTGGGAAGTAAATTCTTGATGTGTCTAGAGTTACAGCTGGTGTGAACAGATGATGGCTACACTTTATGTACTAACATACATGCTTTCATCTAAGTGTTTTACTGACCTTACTTGATTTTTTAAAAAAATTTTCCAACATCCCTATAGATATGATCCCCATTGGATCTAGAAAGCCTCTAAAGTTAAACACTACTAATTTGTCATTTCTGCAATATAAATGGAATGTGAAGTTCAGGTTTTGCTGCAATTCTGTCTGATTTCAAATCTTGTTGTCACTATATAATAACAATTTCTCTTCCAGACATGTGTACACAGAGCAAAGGTCAGCACTGTACTCTAAAGTCAGACTGGCTGGCCCATAAGTCAGCTCTATCTTTTAATATCTGTGTGCTCCCAAGTTACTTAACCTCTTTTATCTTCTGATTTTCCATCTGTAAATGGGGGTAATGAAAGTACTTACTTAGAAGGATTCTTGAGAGAATTAACCTATTGCACAGGGCTTAGTAAGTACTAGGTAAGTGCTTAATAAGTGTTATTTACTATAACTGTGTTCATTCACTAATTTGAAAATATGGCGTACCAGTTTTGAATATACAATGATGAGTAATGTCTTTTTTTCTTTTAGGGCAGTAGTCCTCACACTGTGGTTCCCAGACTAGCAGCATCATCATCAGCTAGGAACTTGTTAGAAAAACAAATTAGCAAGTCTTATCCCAGATACACTGAATAAGAAACTCTAGAGATGGAGTCCAGCCATCTGTGTTTTAACAAGCCCTCCAGTGATTCTGATTCACGCCAAAGTTGGAGAAGCATTAGTGTGGGAGAAAAAATGTTGTCTTTCCCAGTTTTAACCAAGGCCAGCTCTGCTCAAAGGATGTTATTGGAACCAATCCCGAGATGCTGATTTTTCTAGAATCAATTCCCACATCTTCAAATGGATGCTGCAATCATTCTGTTCCATGAGCCATCTAATCACTAAGATTCTTGATTAAGAGTTAATCATTTTGTCTTGACTGAATTTGAAATGATCAATTATTTTATAATGATTTCCTCTTGTGTGGAATGAGATGTAATGCTGTGATTATCACAGCCATTAGAAGACACCGTTGGAATTTCTCCATGGTTGAAGCAGGCAGAGTATTTGTGGTGCCCTTAAAAACAGGCTAGTCTCATTTTCCACGAAAAATTAACATTTTATTTTTTTTTCTGACTAGGAATTATTTGAATCAACTTTGTAAGGCTTTTTTGGAGTTTCATGATGTTTGTGAAGGTTCATAAGTAGAAAATGACACATTGACAAAGTTTCAGACTCAGCCTGCTTCAATGCAGGAACAAAACTCAATGCATTTGAGCCTCAGGAAGATTAATTTAACACCATTCTCAAAAATGAAAATTAAGCTGCTCATTTTATAAAAGTCAAAAGGGAGGGAATGAAGATAAAATCATTTTTATCAAGATCTTTTAACAGATAAGGATGCTTAAATGGCTTAAACCTCCCTAAATTTTTAAAGTCCTTTACCTTTCCTAAATCTCTTTCCTTAATCTGTAAAACAAAGGAGTTATTTCAGTTGATTTTAGTATTTTGTTTTGTTTTGTTTTTTGCTCTTTTTCCCCAAGCCATCAGAAAAGAATGATGCAGTGAATACATTGGAGACTATCATTTATATTGAGGAATAAAATGTTTAATTCCTTTGGGAGTCCTTCTGGAGTAGACCTGACTCTAACTAGATAAAAATTTTAAGCAAGGTCTTTTGAGATTTTTACAAAAAACTGTCATTTTGGTAAATTTAATAGCAGATCCTGGAACTGCTGGCATCTAGTGGTTAAGTAGAAGATTTTGACTTGAGCAGATGGAAAATACCAGTTAGGCTGAGGTTGTTAACCTGTCCAGCAGAACTTCAATATTTTTATCTGGTGTATAGATAGGTAATATAATATAGCTCATAAAGTTCTTATAAGGATTATATAAGGTTATAAGGGTTAATAAACCTAATGTTTGCTTCACATATAGAAAGAGCTCCACATACATGTTTATATAATTCTAGCACTATGCACTATAGTTTCTAAACTTTGTTGGGTATCAGAATCACTTGGACTGGTAATTATTTTAAAAAATAGATTCTCAGGTCTCCCTCCAGAGTTCAGGTGAATGTACCAAACCTACATTTTAAATAAGCTTTCTAGGTGTTTGGAATACAACTCGTCGTAGGTATTAGGATTTTCCAAAGAAACAGAACCAATAGAAGATGGATATTGAGAATGAAAGGGAAAATTTGATTTATTTTAAGGAATTGTCCCATGTAATTGTAGGAACTGGCAAACCGAAATCTGTAGGGCATGGCAACACACTAGAAATTCAAAGAACTGATGTTGCAGCTTGAGTCTGAACTCTACCAGGACAACAGCCTGGAAATTCAAGCAGGTTTTCTATGTTGTAGTCTTTAGGTGAATTCCTTCTTCAAGTATCCTGAAAACAAACAACCCTAGTCTTCGGCTCTTAAGGCCTTAAACTGATTAGATGAGGTCCACCCATATTATGGAGACTAACCTGCTTTACTCAGAGTCTAGTGACTTAAATGCGGATTGCAACTTGAAAAATGCCTTCATAGCAACACTTAGTTTTTGACCAAACAAGTATGTAAAGGGAGAAGGAACGCTGAAGTTGAATCAGATCTGGAACAAGTAGGGAAAGGTATTTTCATTTTGGGTTTTGGGGTTTTTTGTTGCTGTTGTTGTTATTTTGTTTTTAAGCATAAAACTCAAGAGCAATATTATATCCTTGTAGGAGTTTAAGCACATAGAAACTTCTTCCCAAACCTACATGTAGCTCAAAAGACCTGGAAGACTATGGGGGTGTAGGAAGAGTCCATGAGTGGTTTGAGGTGTATGTAGGACCTGGAATAAGAAAAGGCAATGATACTTACCTTATGATATTAGTATATACTTTTCATGTTCTAAGTGTTTCTGCTGCTTATAAGTAAAAACAAAAGCATTCAATGGTGAAAGTCAACACAAAAGCTAACTCTACTGTCCAGTCACTACTCAGGGGCAGGAGCCGTGATTAGATGGGTCAGATGTTGGCAAGAAGCAGCCAAACTAACATTTTGGAGCCTCTGTCTTTCGGAAACCATGTAGCTGCCTCATACAGAGTATCTTACTTAATTCAGACAACTTTTTGAGGTTTTTAGAGATAAGACATTTGAACCTTAGAGTCCTCAGGTAAATTGCCTGGAATTATACAACTTTTTAGTAATAGATCTGTAATTCAGAGCCAAGTCTCTGGAAAAGCCCTTCTCTCTCTCTGCTTCCCTATTCTGACTTTGGAAAAGAGGAAAGAAATGGGAGTCTTGAGGTAAGGTGCTGAGGTGTGTCAAATTTACACAGACTGCTTCTGTCCAAAGTGGGCCTCTCAAAAACACCAGGATTCTGCATTCCTCACAGTGCCTAATGCTCTTCTACACTAGCTCAGCCTCATTGTCCCAATTCCCTGTGGACAACTGAGAGTATCTGTGAAAGCCTTGGGCCTGAGATCTTGGGCTCCTAGTTTGGTTTGTAGAAATACTAAGACTGCATTCTGAGCTGCAGAACTGGAAGACAAATGTGTGTGTGTGTGTGTGTGTGAGAGAGAGAGAGAGAGAGAGAAGAGGTACCCTGGGTTGAAACCTAAATTAAAATCCTGGCAAATACAACCAAAGTGCCGATCTAAAGGAGTGAGAAAATAATCCAAGTCTGGGGCTGTGAAAAAGAAATGAATCTTACCAAACCAGACCAAGAGGCATGAGCACAGAGGGGAGAGGGTGTATGTGGGTATTTGAAGCCTCCTGAGGTAGTCAAAACTTAAATATAGAATCAAACACACTGTGTTTCCATCCTTGCCCCCCTGTCACTTAAAATCTGTATGACCTTGGACTCTCCAGGACTCCAGCTTCTTCATGTGTAAATGGATTTGAGATTGAACGAATAATGCATGTAATCTAAGCTTGTATCCATAAGTGCTCAATAAATTGCAACTGCTTTTGTTAATTATTATTAGCCATAATTGAGAAGAGGAGCTATGAAGTTGGATATGCTTGATGGTTCAGGAGCCACACTTGACACCATGTTCTCCCAGAAGACCTGTGGAGATATCATCTTGCCCTCTTTCCCTAATGTTAGAGATGGCAAGAAAACAGAGAAGCAAGGACATGGTTCTCACAGGGCCCTGGGTGGGGCAACAGACTAGGTTACTGTCACAAGTATCTGCTGTGCTATATAGAAATTCATGTTCTGAGTGGGAGCTAAGCTGGAAGAAATCCAAATTTGTTTCTCCACCAAAAGAGTTAAGAAGTCAAGGCTTATAGCCAATACCAAAAAGCTGGAGGAGCCAGGAAAGTTGACAGTGAAGAGAATAGGTATCCAGGAGTCAGCTAAAATGGATCCCCAAGATGGGATGACCACAGTGGATTTGGTAGAGTTTTAAGAGGTTCTGGTAAGTGTTTTGTTTTTGGCTTTGGCTCTAAACCAACCATTTCACTTAGAAGAACAGGATAGACAAAAGAGGGGATAACTGTTAATATCTAGATTGTGACTTCCTTACAGAAGTCCCCCCCATTTTAAGTAGGCTTCATACCCAGCATGGAGCCCAATGCTGAGCTTGACTCTCAACCCTGAGATCAAGAGTCAGATGCTTAACGGACTGAGCCACTCAGGTGCCCCAGAGAGGGCATTGCTCTTTAGAATCATATGTCTGAATGCAAACATTAGATCTTAAACTACCACTTAAGACTTCTCAATCCTGGAAGTGGAGAGAGGCATCTGGCAACTACTGGCCTCTATCTCAAGACTTCTTTCTGGGGATATAAGCTCTTGATTGTGCTCACCTACCCAAAGTACATTCATTCCCTGCATCAGAGCAGATGAACCTAGGACTCTCTATTGGGTTTTTCCCCTCTACTTTCCCCCTCTTGGTTACTTGCCTCCTGGAAGGGAGGAAGAGCAGTCTTAACCCTGAACATAACAAATGGATTTCACCTTGGGACTGGCACAGTTCTCCATTAACATACTGTGCTACCTTAATGCCTGGGCGGATTTTGAAGGGCTTGGAAATCTTCCTCCTCATACCTTACCAAAAATCCATCACTTGAATAAATTCCTCTGAAGTTTCTCAAATGGTGTTTTCTACTTCTTATTGGACTAAAAGATATGAAGTGCCATCTGCATTCTCTTAGAATTAAGGTATCTTACAGAGACAAAAACTGTTTACCCTACCCCTCCCTTCACTGCTATGTTATTAATATAAGGTGGAAAAAGAACTATGCCTTTGGCCATGGTTGGTGAGAAACAGTGGGTCTTTATTTAATAAAGGCTTGCAATTTTTCTTATAAAGTGACATTGCTTATTTTGAGAGAATTTCTTTGGAAAATAGCCATTAAACTTGTTTTTATCCGTGGGGGGTGCGGGGGAGAAGAGCCTGTGTTACAGTTCTTGTATTCAACGAGACCATTTAGAATCCATGAGGGGCTATATTTCTCTAATTTGTAGGGGATTAATTCACTGCTGACCTAAATTCTTTAACAGTGACAAAATGAGAATTGTTTCCAAGCAACCGGAAATTACTGACATGAGGATTCAATGTTTTTAGTATTTTGCACAAACACCAAGAAGTCTATTCTGCTGGTCAAATGAATGGAAGATGAATGATGAGAAGCCAGAACATTTGCAAGACCAAAACACAGGCTTGAGAATCAAGCATACTGAACTGTGTAAGATTGATGATTCATAGACCTGTACTGCTGAAACAATACATTATATGTTAATAAATTTAAAAGTCAAGCACACACAGCCCTATTTACTGAGAAATCCCAAAAGACCCTCTATCATATTATTCTTATTATTATTGAACATAAGTAATAGGTGTGCATAGAATATGTCCCCAAGAAAACCTGCGACTAAATGCTATCTTCAATCTTAGGAATTGTCTTCCCAACCCCACCCCTCATAGCCTGAATGTTCATATATCTGTAGAGCAGATTAAATGAGACAAAATAGGCTTAAGTCAGTACTAAACACACTGGAAATACTCAACACCACTTCAGGGATGATCTAATCATCAATGATGGAGGGGTGAGATTGGCCTCAAGGCAAATCAGAACCTCACCAAGGTTAACAGAAAGTTAACGCTTTTAGCAAAAAAAAAGTTGTGTAGGTTTCTTTTTTCTTTTTTTTTTTTTTTTGCTTTTTGTTTTGTTTTGTTTTCTCTGAATTTGAGTGTCACTGATAAAGTCAACCCTCTTCATTTTACAAATGAGAAAATGAAGTTTGTTTGCCCAAGTTTAGCAGAGGTACAGTTGAGCCCTAATTCCTAACTGTTCAATTCTGCTTTACTTAATTGTGAACACTAGGTAACCAACACAAAACTCTCTAACGACCTTCCAGGCTCATTGTTTGATCTATGGCAAAGCATTGGAGCCAGATTGATCTGAAGTTCTAGGAGGATACAAAATGTGTATATTTTGTAACGGAAACAACTCATATGTCTCTTTGGTAATTATTACCTGATAAACCTCATATTTGAAATTGTACACCTTTCAACTTCTCCCAAATTTCCCTCACCTCTCACATATGAAAGTCCACGAGGACATTTCTTATATTTGATGAGTGTTGGGTGTTTATAACATAGTAATAGTAATCCTTTAGAAAAGGTACTGTTAGAATTTTTGAAACAGTAAGTACAATCTCTGGTGCCTTTTCCTTGTCCCTGAATTTTAAAGAGCCATAAAATGGTAAAATTCTTTTTTTTTTTTTTTAAGTTTTTAACTAACATACAATGTATTATCTGTTTCAGGGGTATAGGTCTGTGAATCCTTGGTCTTACATAGTTCACAGCACTCACCACAGCACATACCCTCCCTAATGTCCACCACCCAACCACCCCATCCTTTCCACCCACCTCCCCTCCAGCAATCCTCCTTTTGTTTCCTGAGATTAAGGGTCTCATCATTTGTCTCCCTCCCTAGTCTCATATTGTTTCATTTCTCCTTCCCTTCCCCCACAACTCCCCCCGCCCCCGCCCTGCCTGTCAAATTTCTCCTATCAGTGAAATCCTATGATAATTGTCTTTCTCTGAAATGGCAAAATTCTTGATTAAGACAACCAAAATGAAGGAAAGCCAGAGAACAGAATGAATTTTCACAGGGGAAGTTGTCGGAGGCAGGCCCCTGGCCAGGGCAGCCTCCGCCATTAAAAGATGGCGCCTGGCTAGTTGCCAGGTTAGGATTGCCTCGTGAGACTAAGCAGAACGCCCAAAGAGGAAGTAAACAGCATTGGTTGCTAGCGAAGTTGTTCATTTAGGTGCACAGCCTGATTCGCTCCCTCCTGTACCCTGCTCGCTGATTGGTCATGTAAGCGTATATAAGTGTGTAGACTTGCGGAGAGAAAGAGAAAGAGGGAGAGAGAAGAGAGAGAAAATGCATCCGAACCAGGGAGTCTTGTCATCCTTGCGGGGCGAGGGCGATAAATGGCGTGGGCACCCGGGAACTAAAAAAAGGAATCTTGCAAGGTAATCCGTAGGAAAGCGGGGAGTAAAGGTCCGCAGGTAAGCGGGGACATTAGCCACATTCAAAAGTGGGAATTCCGCGGTAAAGCGGGGAGTAAAAATAGAAAAACCTTGCAAGGGAGAAGTCTGCAGGTAAGCTGGGTAAAACCACGACAAAGATAGAGCCGGGATTTTCTTATCGAAACCGCAGGTAAGCGGGGAAGGGACCACGATCAAAGTGGTGGGAATCTTGTACAAGTCCGCAATAAGAAGCGGGCGGCCTTAGAGCGGAATTTAGTGGCGAGTCTTTAACATCCGCGTCTGTTGTCTGTGTGTTCATAATGGGATCTGAAGTATCTAAAGTGCGGTTGGAAGGGTCTTTAGAAGACCTGCTGAAAGCCAATGGAACTCCACTAAAAGCAAAATCTGCTCGGGCCTTTTTGAATACAGTGGAAAAGGCGGCTCCATGGTTCCTAGATGAAGGCTTACTAAGCATACTTCAATGGGACCACTTAGGGGAGGATTTGAAGAAACAGGACAATAAAACGCCTTTGCCACCCGGGACCCTGGCAATATAGACCTTAGTCCGGGGATGCCTGGTGGGGCCTAAACCCAAATGTAAATCAGCTCTACAAGAGGGAGCAGAGGCATTGAAGGAAGTGAAAGAGGAGAATTTGTCTTTGCCATTGAGGACCCGGTGCAACAGGCGAGACATTATCATAAGCTGTTCCATGTGAATGCTTTAACTCTTCGCCTAAAAATTAACATAACAAAAGCACAGGCATGGGACAAAGTAGTCTCCTGCAGAAATTGTGTGATCTTACTACCTGAACCGTCCTTGGGGGTTAATCCTAAGGGTTTGTTACCTAATCATATATGGCAAGTGGATGTCACACATGTTTCAGAATTTGGAAAGTTAAGATATGTTCATGTCTGTAGATACCTGCTCTGGAATAATTTTTGCCTCAGTGCATACGGGGGAAAAATCCAGAGATGTTATCGCCCATTGCCTACAGGCTTTCGTGGCATGGGGAAAGCCACGCCAATTAAAGACAGATAATGGTCCAGCCTACACCTCACAACCCTTTAAAGCCTTCCTACAACAACTTGACATTCACTTGATACATGGAATACCCTATAATCCACAAGGACAGGATGTTGTGGAGCATGCGCATCTTACAACAAAAAATGCGCTTTATAAACAAAAAGGGGGAATAGGGGACACCTTCAGGTCCCCTAAAGATAAGCTCAACATCATTCTCTTTATTTTGAATTTTTTAACGTTGGACAAAACGGGTAAATCAGTTGCAGACAGACATGCAAGTGATGCTGCTGCTTCCCTTAAGCCTTTAGTACTTTGGATGGACATCCTCACAGGAAAGTGGAATGGACCAGATCCAGTGTTAGTATGGAGTAGGGGGTCTGTATGTGTTTTTCCACAGGAAAAGGAGGCTCCAAATTTGGATCCCAGAGCGGCTGGTGCGTGCAGCCTTGCCTCCAAACACCAGTCATGATGCTGAAGATGCTGATGATAACTCTGGGGATGCTACACCTCCTGCGGCAGACTCAAGCCTGAGAGCTGTGAGCAGTGGTTAAAGCATGGCTATATCCTTTACCAGTGACTAACTCTTCTCTCATATTCCCTCCTCTCCCTTTGATGCATGGCAGGTCTGTAACTTGCTAGGAGCATGTACTGATATCTCAGCAGTGTCCATGTTAAATGGTGGCAAATTCCTCAACTGTTCTTATAAACAAAATGACTCTAGTACCTTTGAGACAACAATTAATGTGTCTTGTCCCAATAATATTACTTATCAGCCCACTCCCATATGCGTCTGGCCACCGTTCCCTTTCCTCGTAACAAATGCTAGTGAGCTGAATGATACGTTGAATTGCACTAAGAATTGCTATCTTTCCCAGTGCTGGAATGTCATGGCCTTCAAGCTGGCTGTGATTATGCGTATGCCTATCCATGTTCCTATCCCAGTTTTCATTTCAGAGGACAAGTTACTGGTGGTGCTATCCAGAAAGAAGAGAGATTTTGGTATCACAGCCGCCATTGTGACAACATTGGCTATATCTACAGCAGCTGCCACGGCAGCAGCAGTCTCACTTGCTGCAACTATACCCACTGCAGAAGCTGTGAACACCCTTGCAGAAGGAATGGTGGCTGCCCTTCAAACACAGACTCAGATCAATGCACATCTGCAAGCAGGAATCCTGATAGTCAACCAGATAGTGGATTTGGTTCAAGAACAAGTGGACATATGGGGGGCCCTATACCATAGCCTATACTAATATGAGTGACTTACAGAATGTCTCCCGACAGCTCTCCCAATACTTGCAGGGGAATTAGTCCGCAGAATTCCAAAACTGTACTCAGCACCTGCTACTAGGCATAACAAGGATAAATAACATCAGAGGTGAGCTTGCAACCCTCCCAGAGATAATCAAAACATTGCAAGATGTGTTAACCTTTACGAAACAATGGGCTAGCATAATTGGTCTGATGATAATCCTCATAGTGGGCTTGATTCTGCTAGTAAGGAAACTGCAAATTTGGAGGCGACAGCAACATAGGCAACAGCAAGCCATGGTGCAGGCCTTGTTAGCCATCGAGGCTGGAACATCCCTCCAAGTGTGGCTAAGTATGCTGGATCAGTAGTCAACGACGGGTAAGATTGGTGGGGGAAATATACCAACCTAAGACAGGACGCAGATCATTGATATCTGCCGTCTGATGACGGGTAAGGATATTCCCCGCCACTGACAACCTAAGACAGGCACGATCCCTGCCATAAAAGAAAAAAGGGGGAGATGTCGGAGGCAGGCCCCTGGCCAGGGCGGCCTCCGCCATTAAAAGATGGCGCCTGGCTAGTTGCCAGGTTAGGATTTCCTCATGAGACTAAGCGGAACGCCCAAAGAGGAAGTAAACAGCATTGGTTGCTAGCGAAGTTGTTCATTTAGGTGCACAGCCTGATTCGCTCCCTCCTGTACCCTGCTCGCTGATTGGTCATGTAAGTGAATGACTTGCGGAGAGAAAGAGAGAGATCCCAGAGCCCTGAGATCATAACCTGAGCCAAAGGCAGAGGCTTAACCCACTGAGCCATCCAGGCACCCCGAGCTCTGTTTTTGACTTAAACCTCCTCTGTGTCTATATGTTAATAGGTAATCTAAATTTTTCAGAAAATTTGAAGTATTGATGGGAAAATATTTTCTTCTTTTTTGTGCTTTTATTTATTTATTTATTTATTTATTTATTACATGTCTGGGAGGCGATAGAAACGACAGGATTTGAAAACTGGGAATAAATTAGGCAGGATTTGAAATAGAAGCTTATTTAGGAAACAACTCTAATGAATATCCAAATTCTTTTTTATTGCTTTTACATACAAAAGAGATAGAATATCTAAGAAATGGCTAAATCTATGGTTCCTAGTTAACAAGAATTTTTAAAAAAGCTTGGGAAATCTTCAATATTATAATCAAAGTTGTTTTAGGGGCTCTCAGGTGGCTTAGTCATTTAAGCAACCTACTCTTGATTTCAGCGTAGGTGGTGATCCCAGGGTTGTGAGATCAAGCTCTCCATAGGGTGCTGTGCTGGATATGGAGCCTGAATAGGATTCTCCTCTCCCTCTCCTTTCCCTTAAAAAAAAAAAAAAAAAAAAAAAAAATGAAAGTTATTTTGTCGGTTTTTTTTTTTTAATTTTTTTGTCGTTTTTTTTGTCTTATAGATTTTTAAGCAGAGAAGATGGAAATAAAGGATAAGAGGACAGAAAAATAAAACTAGTTTTGGAAATAGGCAATTTAGCTTCTGAAACTTTTTTTTTCCCCCAGAGTTTTCACTATTGGTAATTTCCATCCCTCTGATTAATTCTGCTAGGAAGTGCTATCATTGATCCACTGAAAGCAAGAAGTCTGCCCAGGTTGATGTGAACATAGGTCTTGATTTGGTAAGAGGAAGTCCAAATTCACAGGATGCACAAAGCTAGGATAAGCAAGAGACTGAGGCCCCAACTTGCTATCGTGCTTAGGGAAGCACAGCTTGACATCATCCTAGGCTGCAACTTTGGTTTAAGACCAAGAAAAGATTTAGTGTCTATCACATTTAAAAGTTTTGTTGTTGCTTACATTTGGGATTGAATGTGAAGATTCTTTTGTAGTCTGGGCAAAAACAGTAGTTTCATCTTTTTTTTGGATTTTCTAGTAAATCTTTTACATCCTCTTATTTTCAAGATGTCAATATCCTTTAGATATGGCTCTGGTGTACAGCATACGACTGAGTTTTGTTCTTGTTTTTATCCAATCTAGAAATATTTTTCTTTAAGTTAGATCAGACAATCCATCTATATGAAATGAAATTACTCCCATGTGTGTTTAAACTTATTGTTGTATTATGTGTGTTGTTTTTCATGCTAATTCTGTCTACATTTTTTCCTCATTCATCTTGTCTTCTGTTGGACTCCACTTCACCAATTCTCTACTAGTTCAGAGCTTATATGCTTCATATCTATTACTTTCATGATTAAGCGCTTATCTTTATTAAAGTTTAGTTTTAATTAATACCTTTATTTTCCTCCAGGAAAATGCAAAGAATTTAGAATGTTTTAATGCTGTTATTTCTTCTGATGGATAGGATATTGTTGTCATGTACTTCAATGATATGTGCATGAGAATATGTTAATATTCATGTTTTGTGTATATATATAGAAAATTATGAATATTTTATATTTTGCTTTTAGAGTCAGCCACCATTTTTATGGCTTCATTTGCTCCTTTCCTTCATATATTTCTGAGCTTTTCTTGGCATAGTGTTCATACTGCCTCAACTATATGTTGAGAAATATTACCAGACTGTATCTACTAGAGGAAAACTCTCACTTGTTTTTGTTATAAAAAAAGTGTTATTTTACCTTCATTCATAAGAGATACATGCATTGTATATATGTTTCTAGACTGTCAAATGTTTCTTTTTAGTATATCAAAGACTAAATTTAATTAATCTGTGCTTTTAATGTAGCATTTGTGAAGTTAGCTGCTACTTTAGTTGTTGCTCTTTCAAAGGTACTTAGTCTGGCTGATTTTAAGATTTTATCTTTTTTTATTGAAGTATAGTTGATAAAAACATTGTATTAGTTTCAGATGTACCACCAAATTTAATAGCTGATAATTCTGTATAATACTCAGTGCTCATCACAAAAATTGTAGTCACCATCTGTCACCATACAACTTCCTACAATATCATTGACTATTTATTTCCCATGCTGTACTTTTCACCTTGAAAAATACATCCTTTCATCCTTGTACTTACTTTAGAACTGAAAGTTTGTCTCTCTTAATTCCATTTACCATCCCCCCACCCACTGCCGCTTTGGCACCCACCAGCTTGTTCTTTGCATTTTTAAGTCTGTTTCTGGTTTGTTTTTTTTAATTCATCTGGGTTTTTTAAAAAAAATTTTAGATTCCACATATAAGTAAAATCATATGGCATTTGTCTTTCTCTGTAAAGTTTATTTCATTTAGTATAATACCCTTTAGGTCCATTCATGTTGTTACAAATGACAAGATCTCATTCTTTTTTATGGCTGAGTAATATTCCATAGTGAATATATATATGTGTGTGTGTGTGCAAATTTTATACATATATTAAAAAATACACAATATATACTATGTTTTCTTTACCCATTCAGTTATTGGTGGATACTCAGGTTACTTCTGTATCTTGGCTATTGTAAATAATGGTGCATTCAAGATAGGGTTGGGTGTATCTTTTCAAATTAGTATTTTCAGGTTTTTTGAGGGGGTAAGGGTGAGGATGGTTAATAACCAGTAGTGGAGTTAGTGTATAATATGGTATTTCCATTTTTAATTTTTAAAGAATCTCCATATTGTTTTCTAGAGTGGCTTCCTCAATTTACATTCCCACCAACAGTGCATGTGAAGATTCCTTTTTTTCCCCACTTCTTCACTCACACCTTTTTTTTTTTTTTTTTTTTTTTTTTTTTTTTTTTTTTTTTTTTTTATGTTAGGCATTCTGACTACTGTGAGGTGGAACTACATTGTGGTTTTGATTTACATTTCCCTGGTGATTAGTGATGAATGTCTTTTCATGTATCTGTTGGCTATGTGTATGTCTTCTCAGAAAAAAAGTCTGTTCAGGTCCTATGCCCATTTTTTAATCAGTTGTTTTGTGTGTATTGAGTTGTATAAGTTCTTTATGTATTTTTGAATATTAACTCCTTGTTGGATATAACCTACAATTTCTTCTTCCATTCAGTAGGTTAACTTTTTGCTTTTGTTGATGGTTTCCTTTGTTCTGCAAAAGCTTTTGATTTTGGTGTAGTCCCAACAGTTTATTTTTGCTTATGTTTCTCTTGCCAGAGGAGCCCCATCTATAAAAACATTGTTAAGGCCAATGTCCAAGAGATTAATGTCTATATATTCTTCAAGGATTTTTATGGTTTCAGGTCTCATAATTAATCCATTTTGGTTTATTTTTGTGTATGATATAAGATAGTGGTCCAATTTCTTTTACATATAACTGCTCCATTAGCCCAGCACCATTTGTTGAAGACACTGCCTATTCCAATTGTGTATTTTTGCCTCTTTTGTTCTAGATTAATTGACCATATAATCATAGGTTTATTTCTGGGCTCTTTATTCTGTTCCATCAAATTGTGTCTGTATTTGTGCCAGTACCATTTTATTTTTAGTACTACAGTTTTGTAGTATATCTTGATCTGGGATTGTGATACCTTTGTTTTTTTTCTTTATCAGATTGTTTTGGATATTCAGGGTCTTTGTGGTTCCATTCAAATTTCAGGATTATGAGGTCTAATTCTGTGAAAAATGTTGGTATTTTGATAGGGACTGCACTGAATCTGCATATTGCTTTGAGCAGTATGGACATTTTAACATTTTTTCCAATCTTGAACATGGAGTATCTTTTAATATTTCCATGTTGTTTTCAATTCCTTTTATTAATGTCTTATTGTTTTGAGTATAGATCTTTTACCTCCTGGGTTAAATTTTTCCTAGATATTTTAGTGCATTGTAAATGAGAATGCTTTCTAGATTTCTTTTTAGCTTTTCCATTATTAGTGTAAAGAAACACAACAGACTTCTGTATATTAATTTTATTTCCTACATCTTTACTGTATTAATTTATTCTGATAATTTTTTGGTGGTGTCTTTAGCGTTTTCTATATGTAGTATTATGTCTTCTGCAAGCAGTGACAGTTTTTCTTCTTCCTTACTAGTTTGGATAACTTTTTCTTGTCTGGTCGCTGCAGCTGGGATTTCCAATATTCTGTTAAATAAAAGTGGCAAGAGTTGACCTTTTGTCTTACTCCAGCTCTCAAAAGAAAAGCTTTCAGTTTTTGACCATTAAGTATGATGTCAACCATAGATTATTCATATATGCTCCTTATCATATTGAGGTATGTTCCTTTTAAACCCACTCTGTGGAGAGTTTTTATCATAAACAGACATTGTATTTTGTCAAATGTTTTTTTTCTGCATGTCCTAGATGATCATATTCTTATCCATCCTCTCATTAATGTGGTATATCACGTTGATTGCTTTCTGGATATTGAACCATCCTTGAATCCCTGGAATAAATCACACTTGATCATGGCAGATGATCTTTTATTTATGTAGTCAAATTTGGTTTTCCAGTATTGTGTTGGGGATTTTTACAAATATTATTTTAATTCTTAGATAGTTAATACAGTGTGTTCTATTAGTTTCAGGTTTACAATATAGAGATTCAGCACTACTCAGTGCTCATCATGATAAGTGTATTATTAATCTCTTTCATTATTTCACCCATCCCCCACCCACCTCCTCTTTGGTGGCCTTCAGTTTTTTTCTCTGTAGTTGAGTATTTTATTTCAGTTTTCTATTTTTATATTCATTTGTTTCTTAAATTTCACATATGAGTCAAATCATATGGTATTTTTCTTTCTTTATTTCACTTAGCATTATATTCTCTAAATCCATTAATGTTGCAAATAGCAGTATTTTCTTTTTATGGCTTAGTACTATTCCAGTGTGTATGTGTGCACGTGCACGTGTGAATCGGCATATTGCTTCAGGAAGTATGGACGTTTTAACAACATTCCTTCCAATCCATGGGCATGGAGTATCTTTTAATATTTTTGTGTTGTCTTTAGTTTCTTACATCAATATCTAATAGTTCTCTATAGCTCTTCTATATCCATTACCTCTTCTTTATCCTGTCGCCTATCAGTGGACACTTCGGCTGCTTCCATAATTTAGCTATTATAAATAATAATGCAGTAAACATAGGGCTACATGTATCTTATCAAATTAGTGCTTTCCTATTCTTTAAGTAGATACACAGTAGTGAAATTTCATCATATGGTAGTTCTATTTTTAACTTTTAAAGGAAACCCCATACTGTTTCCCCCAGGGGTTCCACCACTTTGCATTCCCACCAGTGGGAGTCCTTTTTCTTGACATCTTTATTTCTCCAGCCCTTGTTTCTTGTGTTTCTTTATTTTGACCATTCTGACAGGTGTGGGGTGATATCTTATGATGGTTTTGATTTGCCTTTCCTTGATGATTAGTGAAGCTAATCATCTTTTCATATGTCTATTGACAATCTGTATGTCTTCTTTGGAAAAATGTCTAATCTAGGTCCTCTGCTTTTTTTTTTTTTAATCAGATGTGAGTATGTAGGCATAGGTGTATATGTGTTTTTGGTGTTGAGTAGTATGTATTTTTTATATATTTAGGATATTAACTCCTTACTGGATAAATTATTTGCAAGGCAAACTGCCTTTTTGGTTAATGGCTTTCTTTGCTTTTCAAATGCTTTTTAGTTCATTGTAGTCCCAATTGTTTATTTTTGCTTTTGTTTCCATGTGTTTGGGGAGGCATATCCAGAAAGATATTAGGATTGAAATCCTGCCTATATTTTATTTTAGGAGTTTTATTGTTTAATGTTTTACATTTAGATTTTTAATCCATTTTGTATTTATTTTTGTGTGTGGTATAAGAAAGTGGTTAGTTTTATTCTTTTACATGTAGCTGTCCAGTTTTCCCAGCACCATTTATGGAAAAGATGGTCTTTTCCCCATTGTGTTTTTATTCCCTCCTTTGTCAAAGATTGACTTTGTGAGGGTGGGCTTATTTCTGGTTTCTTTATAATGTTCTACCAATCTATGTGTCTGTTTCTTGCTCAATATTATCCAGTTTTCATTACTATGGTTTTGTAGTGTAATTTGAAATCTGGGAATATGGTACCTCCTGCTTTGTTCTTTCTTATGATTGCTTTGGCTGTTGTGGGTCTTCTGTGGTTCCATAGAAATTATAAGATTATTTGTTCTAGTTATGTGAAAATTACTATTGTTATTTTTATAAGAATTGCATTAAATCTGTAGATTGCTTTGGGTAGTATGGACATTTTGTCATTCTTCTAATTCATGAGCATTGCATAGATTTCCATTTGTTTGTGTCTCATGTTTGATTTCTTTTATCAATGTTTTTAGTTATTAGAGTTTAGGTTTTTGACCTCTGGGGTTAAATTGTTGTTTCCTTTCTATTTGATTACTGTGTATAGAAACACAACAGATTTCTGTATATTGATTTTGTATCTTGCAATTTTACTGAATACATATATTAGTTGTGATAGTTTTGTGGAGTCTTTAAAATTTTCTGCATATAGTATGTCATTTGTATAAAATGAAAATTTTACTACTTTCTTACCAATTTGGATATCTTTTATTTCTGTTCTGATCACTGTAGCAAGGACTTCTAGTGCTGTGTTGATTAAGAGTGGGGAGAGCGGTCATCTTACCTGGTTCCTGATCTTAAGGGAAAAGTCTTAAGTTTTTCACCCTTGAATCTGATGTAAGCTGTAGATTTTTCATATCTGACCTTTATTATGTTAAGGAATGTTCTCTTTAAACCCACTTTATCAACAATTTTATTTGGTCAGATTTTGGGGGGCATCTATTGTGATGATCATATCCTTCATTTTGTTGATGTTATGTATTATGATTATTGATTTGTGGATATTACGCATCCTTGCATCCCCTGATTGATTGCATCCATTGATTGCGGTGAATAATGCTTTTAACATTTTGTTGAATGCAGCTTGCTAATATTTTGATCAGGATTTTGCATCTGTGTTCATCAAGGATATTAGCCTATAGGTTTTTTTGTTGTTGTTCGTAGTGTCTGTTTTTTTTCTGTCAGGGTAGTACTGGCCTCTAGAATGAATTTGGAAGCATTCCATCTTCTGTTTTCTTTGGAATAGGTTGAGAACATTAACTATTCTTTAAATTTTTTTGTAGAATTCACCTGTAAAGCCATTTGGTCCTGGACTTTTATTTGTTTGTTTGATTATCAATTCAATTTCTTACTAGTAATTGGTCTGTTCGATTTTCTATTTCTTCTTGATTTAGTCTGGAATGATTGTATGTTCCTAGGAATGTATCAATTTCTTCTAGGTTGTCCAATTTGTTGAAATAAAATTTTTCAAAATATCCCCTTAAAGTACTTTGTGTTTTCTGTGGTGCCAATTGTTATTTCTGTCCCTTCATGTGTGATTTTATTTGAGTTTTCACTCTTTATGAGAAGTCTAACCATCTATCAACTTTGCTCAACTTTTCAAAGAACCAGCACTTAGTCTCATTGCTTTTTCCTTTTTTCTTTCTTTCTTTTCTCTCTCTGTCTCTCTGTCTCTCTCTCTCTCTTTTTTGGTCTTAATTTCATTTATTTCTGCTCTAATATCTTATTTTCTCTCTTTTATTAACCTTGGGCTTTGTTTTTCTTTTTCTGTTTCCTTTGGATATAAAGTTAGATTGAGTTTTTTCTTCTTGAGGTGTTGCTCAATTTCTCTCTTAGAGCTGCTTTTGCTACATCCCAAAGGTTTTAGACTATTTGTGTTTTCATTTGTGTCCATACGTTTTAATTTCCTCTTTGATTTTTTTAATTGATCTATTGGTTGGTTAGTAGCATGTTTAGCCTACATGTGTTTGTGTTCCTTCCAGTGTTTTTTCTTGTAATTGATTTCTAATTTCATATAATTATAGTCTGATAAGATAGTTGATATGATTTCAACCTTAAATTTATCCTTTCACTGCTTGTGATGACCCTCCCATTTGTGAATAGTCACATCAAGGTTTGATTCCAAATCAAGTCTCTGCCTCTCTTATATTTTTTGAGGTGATCTTCTCTCTATGACTAGCTGTGGAAGGTCTGATTGGCCAATTTATTTAAAATTGTTTTCAGAATGAATTACAATACATGTAGTTGTCTCCAGGTATTCATTACACCAGGAAAACTCATGGTCCTTCTTTTCTGTTTTTCTCTTTCTCCACCATTGTTTTTAATAAAATTCTTAAGTAATTTTCATTAGTTTGTTTTTCCAGGTGAAGTTTAGAGTTGCTTTGACACTCTTTCCCCAGATTCTTCAAATATTTATTGACTTGCATCAAAATTAGAAATCAATTTCAAAATAAATAGTATGTATTAATAGTTTTTAAAATGATTTTCATCTGTCTTCTTAGGTTTTATGTTTTATCTTTAAATTTTGTAGAAGCAAACTTATTTTCTGGTATTTCATGTTTGATTTTTCTATGATAAATATTTCTCACCTTTTATATTTTAAACTTCTTATTTCTGGGCTATAAGAAAGGCATTGTATTTTGTATTTTTATTTTGTTATCCTCTTATTGAGCTGTTAGTTTTAAATGATCTTTCAGTTGGTTCTGTTAACTTTTTACTTATTTAATTATACCCCTGATTTAGATATTTAATTTCTCTCAGTGATATTCTATAATTTGTAGTGTATAAAGCTTTTTTTTTTTTTTTTTTGGTTAAAATTACTTCCAAACATTTACTTTTCTTGAAATTATTTAGAATGGAACTGTGGCCTTAATTCAATTTTTGGATTTTTTATACCTACTATATAGAAATGTAATTGATTTCTATATATTGATCATTTGCTCTATAACCTTGCCAAACTTGTTTATTAGTTGTGGGAGGTAGGCTTGTTGTTGTCAATAGCCTATATTTCATTTCTACATACAGGATAGTGTCTGAGAATGAAAGCGGTTTTACTTCTTCATTTCATATCTAATATAATAAATTGTTTTCCTCTCCTTTTCCTTCTTCCTCCCTTTACCCCCCCTTTATTTGAAGGGAGAGTGTACTATACAGGCTAGAACCCATGGTACAAGGTTGTGCAGAAGTGTTCAAAGTCCATACACTTTCTCAATTGTTTCTCACAGAACTTCATATGTTGTGCATTCCTTATTCTCAGTGCTATTTCTATTCACTACTCTTGTACCTCTACCTTAAGAGGTCATCAGAAATAGTACAGAAAAACACAAAAACAACTAAAGATGGAGCAGTAAGGTTTATACCTGGATAGCCACTTGATGGCTTTGTGAGCAAGGGAAAGATTCTAATAGTTTTGAATATAGGTTCTCATAAATAAATTACAGGTAATCTTAACAATTTTGTTGGAAAGATTAGATGTGACAATGAATATGGAAGTTTTGTTCATTATAATTTAGTATGTAAGTGCCATTTATGACTGTAATTCTAAAAGGAGAAGGTAAAGAAACATTCAGAATGGGATGATTTATCCAATATCAAAGATCTACTTATTATCTAACAACTGTACACAGCTTGAGCTTCCTTGAGGTGATTGTGGTCTTTCTGCTAGGAAGGGCCTTTGTGTTTATATCATCTTACCATGAACTATTATATTTGTCTAACAAGCCCTAGATCATTGAGTTTCTCTCTCCTGTGTCCCCTTTAGGATAGTTGTCAAAAAAAAAAAGTATTATAACAGACATTTATTGTATTAAATGAGGCCCAGATATACCTATTGCTAGTGTGAAAATGACTAAGGTACTTTTGGAGGGTAGCCAAATAAGAACAGAATGTGTTCATTGCCAATAATTCTCAAAGATATTTTTAAGATTAAGTCAGGAGATGTAAGAGGCAGTTAGATGAAATCATTGAGACTTAATTTCAGACTGTTTGATCCAGAAATTAGGTTCCCAGTTCTATGAATGGTGAGATGCAAGTATTTGGGAATAAGAACATGCCAGAGATCAGAAATTCTGGAACCCAGAAAGTTTTTTTGAGCAGTGATTTGTATCAGCTGGAATTATGGCCCAATTTTTAATTCACAGTGGATCCAATGAGCCTAAGAATCTATCTTCTGGCTGTTTACCTGGTTTCTCAATTATAGTTGTAGACCAGCTGACAGAATCTTCTCTTTGATCCCCATACTTGTGCAAAGAGCCACTATTGTAGGAATGGGCATGTAAAAGTCTCTGAAAATGTTCATACCCCACTCACCAAGATAGGAAGTTAGAAACAATGTCCTATCCAAAGAGAAACCGCAGATTAGTGATACTGCCAAAGATTCAAAGAGGTGGTAGTTGCCATTTAATTAATCTGTGACCCCTAGAAGCCCAGGTGGATTATGCTTGATAATGAAGGAGTGCTATAAACAAACAGGTGACAGCAATCTCAGCGGCTGGGCTGGGTGTGGTCTGTGTACTGGCTGGGCTGGGTGTGGTCTGTGTACTGGCGCAAATCTACACAGCCTCTGGCACTGAATTGGAAGCTATTTGTCTGGCAAGAGTACCCTTGAATCTCCCTGACTGGGGAAAAACTGAATGAGCTGCTGCCACTAGGAAATGAAAAACCTGCCTGAGCAGAGGCCACTATTAAGTCCTCATTATGGTACAGTTTCTTGAGAAGCCCAACCAGCCAAGTGGGAGCTTGAGTACATTGGACTTTTTCCGTTTTATTTTGACCTTATCTGACTTGTAACTTAATAAGTGACTTAACATTACATACATGGAGCCCTTCTCTGGATATGTATCTATTTCCCTCTCTTGCCCACAGAAATTCTGCCAGAGTCATTATTTGAGAGCTTTTTAAATGTTTTATCTGTCATCATGGTGAACAAAGAAAGTGAGACAATCGGCATCTGACCATAGCATCCACTAGTCTTATGTTATAGACTAAACCTACAATCCACCCGTATAACAGAACTGTGGAAGAGCCTACTAATACTTAGTAATGTGCCAGCTCAGGGTTGGCAACTGTACTCCAGGATACAGCACATGCATTAGACTTATGCTCATGGTACTCTGTCTCTACTGGCCAGAATACATGATTCCAAGAACCAAAGGGTAAAAGTGGTATTATTGCCTTTAGCCATCATCATTCCAAATGATCCACTTGAAAATTTTGTTTTCCATCTCCAAAACATTAGGTCTTCTCAGTTATAGGCCAGGATTTCAGCAGGTGGAAATTTCTATGAAAGACAATATAAGGATTCCTCTGAACTTGAAATTAAGAGTACAGCCTTGTCATTTTGGGCTCTCAAAATCCATAAACCAGCAGGCAAAGAAAGTTACTCCTATGGGGGTAACTGACTCTGAAGACCATGAGGATGGAGCTGCTGCCACAAGTTGGAATAGGTGGAGGAATGAGTAGATCTGAAGTCCAGGAGGTTTTCTGAGGTGTCTATTTGTTTTCTGTGCTCAAGGATGAATAGGCAGTTGTTGCAAAAAAGCCCTGACAAAAGCAAAGCAATAAAGAAATCGGGTTACTTGGAATATGGGTGTGGATCACCCCACCAGACAAATGACCCAGACCAACTAAAGTGCTGACCAAAGGTTAGCGATATATAGATGAGCTGGTAGAGGAGTGGACGGGGACACTGGTTAGAGCCATGTGAGCAACCACAGCTCATTTGGTTTCCTTACCCCCTTCACAGGGTCTTCACAGAGATTGTGGCCGCTCACCACCTGGAAGGGACATCTGTTGTAAACTGGACTTGAACGAGGGCACAAGTGGATCAGAATGGGCAAGGGGTGAAATATAGCAAGTACTTCTTAGGCACTGTTAAAAATCTTAGCCGCATCTCTTATACTAGCTGTGATTGCTTTGACTAGGTTGGTACAGGTTCTAACCAGCTTCAGACTCATCAGGCTCCTCCTACTTATCCCTTGCCTTGCTCCATAGGCAGAAGGCAAACCACCTTTTGATTTGATGCCCACACCTGTGTGCATCAGAAGTAGAGAACATTACCCTACAAAGTGAATGTTTTACCAATGGGAAATAGAAGCTAATGGACAAATGCTTTCTCCTTAGTCCTCCGAATAGACAGCTCCAGGTGGCATATTTTTTCCTGCTTCTCAGATGCTCTTGGATCAAGCAGCAAGCCAACAACACGTTCCTGTATGGATTCTGACTCCTTTCTGCCTTTTTTCCCTAGACTCCATGTCTGCTGCAGGAATCACACCGCTCAGTAAGGTACTCCCACAAAAACCTTTGTCTTAGGCATTGCTTCCCGGGCAGCCAAGCTAAGATGCTCCGTGAGAAAGCTCTTATTAGATATGCAGTCCAGATGATAAATAATGCTGTGACTTACCTAGAGTCTCACAGATGGTGATCAGCTGAGCTACATCCTGATCCTATCATCTGACTCAAAATCTTGTTGGCTCTATGCTATAACCACTCCACAATGAGGTGAAGATACGAGGTAGCTAGGACATTGCCAGTTCTAGTGACTGTGACTTTAAAGTAAAATCTTGTGGGGTTTCTTTATAGTAAAAGCAGGGGCAGAATACGTAAGAACATAGCAGATTCCGTACTTTCAAAAGTAACAAGAAAGGGGAATGGTGACTACTTTAGGTCACCCTCTGTTTCCCAGGAACTGTGAAGGGGCCTCACATCACCGTGTCTACTGGGGAAAAAAAAATGCATTCCTGCCCCCACTTTTAAAAATGAGACACTGAGGCCCAGAGAGATTAAGTTATCTGTCTAATTTCATAAGCTCATTACTGACAATATTTAAATTCTGACTAGATAATCTAAAGAAAGGAGTAATTATGCTTTTGGTAAGTTTAAATACAGGTCTATGGAGGAATCTGGGAATTTTCGATAAGGCCTCCTGAGAACCCTTCTAACACTGTATTTCTGTGATTCTAAGTAATCATCACATCCAAAGAATTAATTATGCTACATGCTATTTTCCCAGTGTAATACAGATGGCTTCATCTTATAATTTTAGGCTGTAGTTAGAGATGATTCACTGGCATTTTAGAGGTACTGTTGCTACTATTCCCCAGAAGAAAATCAAAGAGGCTGCTTCAAATTTCTGTGTATTGCAAATATATCACTTACCTAGGGGCAAGTTCCTGTGCATCAGAAAGGGAGATCTGGAAAATGGGGTCAATAATGCACCCCAGGTATAGACTGCCAAACCGGCCTTCAGAGACTGAGCTGGCAATGGATATGCCTGAGCAGCTGGGTCTGGAGGCCTACCTTGTGCCATATGCCAGACTGGCTCAGAACCAAATGATGAAGCCACTGTTAAAAGGTCTTAGAAGCTCTGAGTCAGAAAGACATCTAGAGAGCATTGGCGGAATGAAACCCTCTGTTAAAAATTTGATGCTTAAATCTCTCCCATGGTCTCCCTGTCAGACAGATATCTAGGCCCTCTCTGAATCCACTCAGCAGCTGAATTAAATGCTGAATCCACCACTGTCCAGTTTAAAGTAAACCTCCTTCTACCTACTGGACACTATGTCTGGCCATAGAATTCACTTTGACATTCAATCAATTTGACAAGTGTTTACTGAACAATATACAGTGGAGACATACAGATGGCCACATGGCTGTGTGTACACCTTGCCTCGTTCTGAAAGATCCTGAGCAATACCAGTCTTCCCTCGTGTAGAGCTCTCAGTATAGAGCAGATGTCAAAATTTCAACCAATGATTACTATAAATATGGTGGTGGTGCTCAGACGGAGGGCCTGTTGACCTGGGTGATCAAGGATGGTTTCCTGACGATGGGATGCCTGAGCTGAGGACTGGAGAATTGGTGGGATTAGATGGTAACGGAGGAAACAGCCTTCCAGACAGAGCAACATGTCCAAGGGGGAGGGTGCATGATGCAGTCTAAGAAATGGCCACCAAAGCAAAGAAACTGGTATAAAGTGCATGTGAGACAGATGTGCTGAGTGAGGCTGGGCCGATGGGGGAAGCCAAGTTACCGAGTGGCCTGTAGAAGCTTCCACTTTATCCAACAACCTGTGGAGGCTGAGGATGAGGTTTGAGTAGGGGAGTCGTATCCTCAGGTCAATTACAGCATTTTATAAATTGGATTGTAACTTCTGCAGGTCTCCCCATACAGGTCCTGCTAGTAAGTAGAATAAATGGAAACTTTCCCTGCTATAGGAAATCTCCTATTTCACACAGGAAGGAGATGTAAATTAATAAGTGATTATAGTGGCAGTGCTTTTAACAGATGATTAGTTTCTTTCCAGCTGTTCCTTCATTTATTTCCTACCCAGGGTCTCTGGCTGTCTCCTCTACATGATTTGAATATTTCTCAGTCCGGTCGTCTCTTGCCTGTCCTTTGTGCATTTAGTGGGGTTTTTGTTTGTCTCTCATCCAAACTCCCTAATGGAGGTTTTGGTACCATCCTAACTCGACGGCTTTCTATTCTCTTGGAAACTTAAACTGGTTGGTCTCAATCACTGTTTCATAAGTGGATTCATGCACTGCCTAATGCTATCCCATAATATAAAATTGGCCCTTAAGAAAATGGGGAAAAAAATAATACACTGAGGGATTTGTGGTCTTATCGTGTTGTTTGCATTTGGATCTCAGGTGACAGCGATGGATTAATATTTTAGTAATTATAATTTTCTTCTTTGTGACCTATTCTTATCATACATCCATGCATAATCCTTGTCTGTTTGCTTGTTTGAAACCGTTGAATTGCGTAAGTAGAGATAGATCTCCGATGTAACATGGAAACTAGAACATGGATTTTAACTTGAATCTGCATATGTAACCCCCATTCAATTCATTCTCATGCCTTCCTTCCCTTGCGATATTTCATTCTTCAAACAATTATATACACAGTTATATGCATACACATTTGTATGGAATCCTAAAAAGTATATCATAAAATTTTACTTTATAAACAGTGTGCCTTATTATATGTAAACTTCTCAGAATTTTTAATATTCAATCTTTTATTAAAATTCACACTTTTTTCATGCAGCTGTTCACTTAGCCTGACTACTGCATAATACTTTACTACATAAACATACCACGTATTTATCCGTCCTCCTGTAGATGGCCATCAGGATTATTTCCCAGATACTTCTCGTATGGCCAGGGCTGCTTGAACACTTCTGTGCATATCTCCTGGGGTATATTGATAAGAGTCATCTCAGATAAAAGCCTGAAGGTAGAATTGCTGCATATTAGATTATGCATGTTTTCCACACAGATAAATGTGCTCAGTGGAAGGACTACTTATCCTTCCTTAGATGTGCTCTCTTATAGTAGCAAATGCCCTTTTAAATTAAATGACCCTAAGTATAGATAGCAGTTGCTGATTTTTGAAAGGTAGCCGCTGTTAATAAAATGAACAACCTCAAATTTTGTTAGGAAGTTTTACTGCCCTGAAATTCTAAAGTTCAGGGAATGCAAAGCTAGGTCATACACAAGAGAAAGACCAGATTTTATCCACCTCTGTGAAGGAACCATCATCACGGGGCTTCTCTCACTGTACCATCATGAGTGTTAATGAGATGAGTAATGATAAGCACTGATATACAGTAATGACCCAGGAATCTACCATGGCTCCCTTGGTTTCAGATGGTAACTTGTAAACAAGCAGGGAAGGGTGCTTGCTGCAGCATTTAAAAGCCTTTCTAAAGGTGGAACAGCCTTTCATGAATTGTCCACTCCTTGCCTTCATCTATGAAACAAATAACAGTAGCACTCAGAACGTGGTGTTAACCCTGGACCGTAGTGATGCCCTTTATTCAGATGGAATTCTCTTCTATTTGTTTTGACAACATGGGGGAGGCAGGGCCATGGCACAGAGGACATCTTTGGTCTGCTTCCGTTTCCTTTTCTGAGGATAGGAGCACTGAACTAGTTAAGTGGGGGGTGGGGAGGGAAGAAGGCACTAGAAAAGAGAAAAGGGAGGAAGCTGCCAGTTTGTTACAAGAGAAATTAACTTTGTTCCAGTCCCAAGGCTGAGAGGCCTCTCCCCCTACAGGGAGCTCTCTGGTGGTCTTCCCTGGCTGGGTACTGGGTCTATGGGGCACCTAAATGAAATTAGCTTCATACAGAAAAAATTGTGGACATGAAGATCTCAGGGCATCTAGACGTCATTCCCATTCATTTACCAAATCCATCAACTGCATAGCCAGATATTATTTAAATAATTCAACAAAATACTACTACATAAATTTGAGCAGCTCTTCCCATTGGTTTACAGACAAAAGGGGCATTTTTGTCCCTTGCTCGTAGTTGCTGCTTTGCAAGTGGAACTTAAGACACAGGTCTGTGTTGGGGTCAGGTATTTCTGCAAGGAGAAAGAGGGGGCACTAACGTAACAGGTGGAAATGTCTCCAAAGTGCACTTACATACTTTAAAAATCAGTATGTGCTTTTCACTTACTATATGCCAAGCCCTGTGTAGGATACTAAGGATACAAACCTGAGTAAGAGATTTTTTTTTCCCTTTCCTGAAGTTATGGAAGATGTGGGATATGGGCAACTGAAAACATTACAGCATGGCCCATAACTATAAAATCACCATGGGTAGGTGCTCTGAGAGCACAGGAGATAGCCCCCTCACTGAGGATGGACAGGGAGCTGTCACACGGATAAGGTACCATGTAGGTAGAGCCTTGAAGCACAGGTGGGATATTTCCAGTAGAGAAAGAATTCCTGAGAGCAAAAACCATTTGAGCAAAAGCATGGGGGTGAGAAAATTTGGGGTCTCTTCCAATATCAGGGCCTTTTTCACAGCCCTGAGAACTCTGTGCCATTTTCCTGCTCTTTTCCCTCCTGCTATGCCCCCACAACAGTGCATCAGATGACACACATGAAGCACACAATGGCGGGCATGTGGACGCTGGTCTGGAAATGGTGACTGTCACTATGGCGAGGCTTCCGGTGCATGTCTCCTATGTCTGGACAACTTCACTTCTTCAACTTGTCCAACAGTGCATGCACAGTGGTGGAATTGGAAGCCAGTCCAGCTCTGCCAGACTCAAAAGCCTATGCTTTAGCCATTGCTCCATCTAACTTCTCAGACTGAGTTCATGATAGATCTTCTGGGGTTGACCGAAGTGAAAAACAAAAACAAAACAAAAAACCTTCAGCATCTTCCAAATCTGTCCTAAGCCTGAATATTTGAAATAGCCTGTTGAAGGCACCCACAGTTTCTGCCTGTCTTCCAAGCTAGCATTTGGAAATCACATCTCTTGCTGGAGCAGGAGCAGACATGGGTAGTGCTCCCTCCTGTTAGCCAGGTCAGAGCGTTTGGAGACTGGCTCCCCTGAGGATAAGCATCTCTGACCAAGGCTTTGAGACTCTAAATGATGTTCTCATCAAGATCTTTATTTTCCCCTCTTTTGCATTTAACTTTTACGGGATGGACACCCCCTTTTTTAAGAATCCATCTCCTACTGCTGACTAAGTCCCAAATACTGAGCTTTGGATTCAGGATGAGAAAACCCTGCCCCTCAAGCAATCCCTTAAAATCTGGGCTGTCACATATTTCAGTTTAATTGGGAAGAGAAGATTATATGCAGGATTGAGGATTTAGGGATTTTTCTAAGCCTGCAATAGAGTATGACTCAAATCTAAGAAGTCAGTGTAAGCTACTACCTACCTAAGTCAGGAAGCCCCTAAGCCCCAAAGTCGAATTGTAATTAACATTAGAATTTCTTCTTTTCTCCGCCTTGCTATCTGAGCGTAAGGTTGACCCTATGAACCCATTTTAGCATAGACAAATGAGCTGTAATTGCTCAGCAGCTCATTGTGAGGCTGAGAACCCAATTATATTCATCTTTGATCACATCACCTCCATGGGGTTTAGACTCAGAAATATCCAAGAAATATTTGCTAAGTTAACAGAACCAAGATAAGAAGCAATTATTTTTCTAGCTGAAGAAAAGACACATGTCAAAATAGATGTTTTTAAAAAAATTGTTCATTAGGCTTGTGACATAGAAAGTTACCACAAATAGAACACTTCCTGATGTTACTGCTTCAATATTTACTAAAACTTCCCAAAACATTGGTGAAGAACTGATATGAGTCAGGCATGTTGCAAGTGGGGGTAAAACAGAGTCCTTCCCCTTAAGGGCCTTGCAGTCTTTTTGAGGAGAAAGCCACCTAACTCCTAAGTCTTGTAAAGCAGGTAGACACTCCAGCTGCTGTTCTGTGAGGGTGCTGGTGGTATGGCTCACAGTAGGAGAGCCAGGTAGCACTCACTTGAAAGAGACCAGAGAACAGAGGGAGAGGAAGAACATTTGGGGCAAAAAGAAAAACAGAGGTAAAGAAGTGCAATATATTCCAAGAACGTCAAACATCAAGTGTGTTCTGGGCATAGAGATCATGCAGGAAGAAGAAGGGTTTGGGCAACACAGTGATTCAACAATTATATACATTGCTCACCACTCACCATGGTAAGTGTAGACACCATCTGTCATCATACAATGGTTATCACAGCATTATTGATGGCAATCTCTATACCATACTTTTCATCTTTATATCTTATTTTATAGCGGGAATTTTATACCTCTTAACTCCCTTTGCCTATTTCAATAATTGTCCTACCCCTCTTGCCTTTGTCAACTGCCAGATTATTCTCTGTATTTGGGTCTGTTTTGATTGTTTGTTCTGATAAATCCCACATCTAAGTGAAATCCTTTTGTATTTGTCTTTTTCTGACTTCCTTCACTTAGCATAGTACTCTCTAGGTCCACTCATGTCTTTAGTGGCTGAGTAACATTCCAATGTATATTCATACACTGCAACTTCTTTATCCATTCATCCATTCATCTATCTATGGACACAAGGGCTGCACCAACTTGCATTCTCCCCAACAGTGTAAGAGGGTTCCCCTTTCTCCATATCCTCTCCAACGCATGTTGTTTACTGTCTTGTTAATTTTGGCCATTCTAACTGGTGAACATTTTTTCATGTGTCTGTTAGCTATTTGTATGTCTTCTTTGGAGAAGTGTCTGTTCATGTCTTCTGCCCATTTTTTGACATTATTATCCATTTTTTGGGTGTTGATTTGAGGAGTTCTTTATAGACATTGGATATCAGCCCTTTGTCTGTAATGTCATTTGTAAATATCTTCTCCCATTCCATGGGTTGCCTCTTTGTTTTGTTAACTGTTTCCTTTGCTGTGCAGAAGCTTTTTATCTTGATGAAGTCTCAAAGTTCATTTTCACTTTTGTTTCCCTTGCCTTTGGAGACGCGTCTTGAAAGAAGTTGCTGTGGCTGATGTTGAATAGGTTGCTGCCTATGTCCTCCTCTAGGATTTTAATGGATTCCTGTCTCACACTGAGGTCTTTTATTCATTCTGAGTTTATCTTTGTATATGGTGTAAGAGAATGGTCTAGTTTCATTCTTCTACACATAACTGTCCATTTTTCCCAGCACCGTTTATTGAAGAGACTATCTTTTTTCCATTGGCTATTTTTTCCTGCTTTGTTGAAGATTATTTAACCATAGAGTTGAGAATCCATATGTGGCCCTTTACTCTGTTCCATTGGTCTCTGTGTCTGTTTTTGTGCCACTACCATGCTGTCTTGGCGATCACAGCTTTGTAATACAGCTTGAAATCAGGCAACATGATGCTTCCAGCTTTGTTTTTCTTTTTCAACATTTCCTTGGCAATTTGGGTTTTTTTCTGGTTCCATACAAATTTTAGGATTGTTTCTTCCAGCACTTTGAAAAATGCTATTGGTATTTTGATCTGGATGGCATTGAAAGTATAGTTTGCTCTGGGCAGCATAGCCATTTTAATAATGGTTTTTCCTCTGCTCCATGAGCATGGAATGTTTTTCCAACTTTCTGTGTCTTCTTCCATTTCTTCCATAAGTGTTTTGTAGTTCCTAGAGTATAGATCCTTTACCTCTTTGGTTAAGTTTATTCCAAGGTATTTTATGGTTTTTGGTGCTCTTGTAAATGGAATCAATTCTCTAATTTCTCTTTCTACAGTTACATTGTTAGTGTATAAGAAAGCAACTGATTTCTGTGCATTGATTTTGTATCCTGCCACATTACTGAATTGCTGTATGAGATATAGTAATTTTGGGGTGGAATCTTTGGGGTTTTCCGCATAAAGTATCATATCTTCTGGAAACAGAGTTTTGACTTCTTCTTTGCCAATTTGAATACCTTTTATTTCTTTTTGTTGTCTGTTATTGCTAGGACTTCTAGCACTATTTTAAGCAATAGTGGTGAGAGTGGGCATCCTTGTTGTGTTCCTGATCTCAGTGGAAAGACTCTTGGCTTTTCTCCCTTGAGAATGATATTCTCTGTGGGTTTTTTAGATGGATTTTATAAAATTGAGGAATGTTCTATCTCTATACTCTGAAGAGTCTTAGAAAGGATGCTGTATCTTGTCAAATGCTTTTTCTGAATCAATTGAGAGGACCATGTGGTTCTTGTCTCTTATTTATGTGTTTTATCACATAGACTGTTTTGTAAATCTATCAAATAGATTGACTTGTGGCTGAACCACCCTTGTATCCTAGGGATAAATTCTATCTGGTTGTGTTGGATAATCCTTTCAATGTACTGTTGGATCCTATTAGCTAGGACCTTGTTGAGAATTTTGGTATCCATATTCATCAGGGATATTAGTCTGAAATTCTCCTTTTTGTTGGGTTCTTTGCCTGGTTTGGGGATCAAGGTAATGCTAGCCTCATAGAGTCTGGAAGTTTTCCTTCTGTTTCTATTTTTTGAAATGGCTTCAGGAGAATAGATATTATTTCTTCTTTGAATGTTTGGTAGAATTCCCCAGGGAATCCGTCAGGTCCTGGACTCTTGTTTTTTGAGAAGTTTTTGATCACCACTTCAATCTCGTTACTAGTTATTGATCTAGTCAGGTTGTCAATTTCTTCCTGTTTTAGTCTGGGAATTTTATAGGTTTCCAGGAATGCATCCATTTCTTCTAGGTTGCTTAACTTACTGGCATATAGTTGTTGATAATAATTTCTGATTATTGTATTTGTTTCTTTAGTGTTAGTTGTGATTTCTCCCCTTTCATTCATAATTTTATTAATTTGAGTCCTTTCTCTTTTCTTTTGGATAAGTCTGGCTAGTGGTTTGTTGATCTTATTAATTCTTTCAAAGAACCAGCTTCTAGTTTTGTTAATGTGTTCTACTGTAGTTGTCATTTTTAATGCATTTATCTCTGCTTTAATCTTAATTACTTCCCTTCTTGTGTGTGGGTTAGGTTTAATTTGTTGATTCTTCAGTTCTTTAAGTTGTAAAGGTAGTTTGTGTATTCGGGATTTTTCTGGGTTTTGTTTTTGTTTTGTTTTTGTTTGTTTGTTTGGTTGGTTGGTTTGGTTTGGTTTTTTTGAGAGAGGCTTGAATGGCTATGTATCTCCTCCTTAGGACTACCTTTGCCATATCCCATAGGTTTTGAATTGATGTGTCTTTGTTCTCATTAGTTTCCATGAATTATTTAAGTTCTTCTTTGATTTCCTGGTTGACCCAAACATTCTTGAGCAGGATGGTCTTTAGCTTCCAAGTATTTGAATTTCTTCCAAACTTTTTCTTGTGATTGAGTCCAGTTTCATAACATTGTGGTCTGAGAATATGTAGGGAATAATCTTAATCTTTCGCTATTAGTTGAGACCTGATTTGTGGGTCTATTCTGTATTCAGTATGTGGGGTCCATTCTGGAGAAAGTTCCATGTGTGCTCAAGAACAATGAGTATGCTTTTGTTTTAGGGTACATATCTATGAGGTCCATCTTGACCAGTGCGTCATTCAAAGATCTTGTTTCTTTGCTGACTTTCTGCTTATATAATCTGTCTATTGCTGAAAGTGGAGTATTGAGCTCTTCTACTATTAAAGTATTATCAGCATGGGCGCCTGGGTGGCTCAGTGGGTTAAGCAGCTGCCTTCGGCTCAGGTCATGATCTCAGGGTCCTGGGATCGAGGCCCACATCGAGCTCTCTGCTCAGCAGGGAGCCTGCTTCCCTCTCTCTCTCTGCCTGCCTGCCTACTTGTTATCTCTCTCTGTCAAACAAATAAATAAAATCTTAAAAAAAAAAAGTATTATCAGCACTATGTCTCTCTATTTTGGTTATCAGTTGGCTTATGTAGTTGGTGTTCCCATGGGGGCATAGAAATTTATGATTGTTAGATATTCTTGTTGGATATAGCCTTTAAGAATGATACAGTGTCCTTCTGTATCTCTAACTAACTACAGTCTTTAGCTTAAAAGCTAATTTGTCTGATATGAGAATTGTTACCCCAGCTTTCTTTTGAGGTCTGTTGGCATGAAAGATAGTTCTCCATCTCTACACTTTTCAGTCTGGATATATCTTTAGGTTCAAAATGAGTCTTTTGTAGACAGCATATGGATGGGTCCTGTCTTTTTATCCAATATAGAACCCTGTGCATTTTATGGGAGCATTTAGGCTGTTCATGTTGAGAGTGATCATTGAAAGATAAGATTTTATTGTCATAATGTTGCCTGTGAAGTCCTTGTTTCTATAGATTGTCTCTGTATATTTCTGTTCTGTATCACTCTTGGAGTCTTTCTTCTTTTATAGAATATTCCCTTAATATTTCTTTCAGAGTTAGTGGCCTCAAATTCTTTTAGTCTCTGCCAGTTCTGGAAGCTCCTTATCACTACATCAATTATGAATGACAGCCTTGATAGATAAAGAATTCTTGTCTGCATTTTCTTCTCATTTATTACCCTGAATATGTTTTGCCAGCCCTTTCTGGCTTGCCAGGTCTCTGTGGACAGGTGTGACATTATTCTGATGTTCCTCCCTCTGTATGTAAGTAATCTCTTCCCCTGACTGCCCATAACATGGTTTCCTTGTTCTAAGATTTGTGAGTTTTACTATTACATGCCTGGGAATTGGTCTGGTCTCCTTGATCTTGGGAGGGGCCTCTCTGCCTCTAGGACATGAATGCTTGTTTCATTCCCCAGACTAGGGAAGTTCTCAGCTATGATTTGCTCAACCATATATTCTAGTCCTCTTTCTCTCTTCACTCCCTCAGGGATCCCAATAATTCTGACATTGGAACTTTCATGGCATCATTTATTTCTCTAATTCTGTTTTCATGGATTTTAAGCTGTTTGTTCCAGGCCTCCTTCTGCTCCTTCTTTTCTATCAGTTTGTCTTCAAGATCAATAATTCATTCTTCTGCCTCATTTACCCTGTTAGAGTATCTAGATTAGATTGGATCTCATTGATAGAATTTTTAAGTTCTTTAGATCCACTCTCATTTCTGCCCTTAGTGAATCTATGTTGCAATTGATAGGTTTCTCCAGCCTGACTATTGTCCTCATAACTCCTACCCTGAATTCTATTTCTGACATCTTGCTTAGATCCATATCCATTAGATCTACAGGATAGGCCATTGTCTTTGGGTCTCTTCTTTGTTGGGAGTTCCTCCTCCTAGTCATTCTGTTGAGTTGTGGTTGAGGGAATATACTACCAAAAATACCACAATCCAGGCAAAGTGTACCTTGGGAAGATTCAGCAGAATTAGAAGTTACCACCAAAAACAAAACAAGCAAACAAAAAAACAGCCAAAATGAAACCAAAGAGTAAGATTTATAAAGTAGAAAAACAAAATAAGCAAAAAGATCAAAAACAACAACAAAAAAGGAACCCAGAATAAAAGGGGTGACGGATGATGAGAAGGTGGTTATAATCTCTTGATCTGGGTGAGGAAGTTCTTCCTGCGTGTATTTTGTTCTCTTTGCTAGAGAACTCTACTTCCCAGAGATACAGGGAAATTAAAACTGGCATATATATAAAGGTAGTATTAAATAGGAAGGAAAGGACTGTCTTGAAACATATATATTTAAAAAAATGAAAAAGTTCAAGTTAAAAAGTTACTGTGGAATTTGTTTTATTAAACATCTAGTTGAAATGATAAAGTAAAAATAAAAAAAGAAGAGTTTTAAAAAGAGAAAAGTTGTATCTATGAAACATACAGGCCGTGAGGCAACACCAGGAGTTTAATATACCGTTTTCTCCTGGTTTGGGGGTTTTACAGTTTTATGGGGACCCTGTGGTTGTCGTCCTCTTGTTCTTTCAGATTGTCTTCTGGGGGAGGGGCCTGCTGCATTGATTTTTAGTCAGTCCTGCTTGGACAGAGTTGTGCTTTTGTTCTCTGGAGTTTGGGCTTTTGTTCTCTGGAGGCTTTTGTTCTTTGGCAACTTTTCTTGCCTTTTTGGAGGGTCAGAGCAAGGTAACCTGTCCACACCCCAGATCTCTGCCTGAGAGATCTGCCAAATCCTCCAGAACATACAGATTCCCCATCTGTAAGCACCGCTGAAAACTACAGCCTCCCACAGGTGGTACACACCCCCAGCGACCCTCTCAGTGGTTGTCCGAGACCTCTGCTTGTCTCTGTACCCCTGTGCCACCAAAACCACGAGTGATACTGGTCTCAGTGAGCCCAGCCCCCATTGCTGTCATTCCCGGGACCATGGGCTCCAGTCCAAGCTGGGTCTTCTCTGGTGCAGGTGGTGGTGACAGTGGCTCCAGCAGTGGCAGAGGCTGCCACCAGGCCCAAGGACTGCTGACTCAAGTCTGTGCCAGGTCCTTTCGGGCATGGGCATTAAAGGAATCCAAAATACATCTTCTTGTAGTTATTGATAATCAACTGCTTAAAAATAATTGGAATCATCACATTTTTATCTTACTCCCCTGGGACTAGGCAGTGTGATAAAAATCTCTAGTGAACTGACATTCTGACCTCTTCCTTTATGTTCAAGAAAGCCTGGGATAATGCCAAGGAATGAGTGTGAACTTATTTTAGGGTATAATTTTGAATTGGCTGTAGTCAAGAAAAATAAGTGAACTATGTATCAGCTAAGACGTTTTAAGTTGTTTTTAATAGAAATGATTTGTAACAGCCTTAACTCCCTGCCCCATTGCTCCCCAAACTGCTGTATTTTAACATCATGACTGTACTGTGATCTGAGAAGTATGTGATTGGAGTAGGAGTCTCTAACAGCTATACATTGTAGGATAATAATAAAAGCCAAAAATTATTACCTAATTGCCCCAAATCATAGAGTACTAAAAACATTTTTATTCCATTCCCAAGAACTTGAAAATATTTTTAAACTTTTTATTTGAAGCAGGTTTGAATTTTGCAGACCTCCCCTTGGCCAGACTGCCTTTAGAGAGATGTTTAGCTGCAGAACACATTGCGTTTTGTTGCTAGTTCAAATTGATCTCCCTACCTTGGTAAAAAAAAAAGTCACCAGTCCAGCAATTAGGAACTGCTGTGCTCTTCTGTTTTTAGCTGATGTCCCATATTGAGAAAATTGCACTTTACTTTGCTTGAGTTCTATTCTTGAGTAACGCTCAAGTTAAGAAGCAAGTGTGACTGGTAGCACTTAATTTTTTCAGTGAATAAAGTACTGTAAATGAGATGGCCCATATAGTCAGACTTCCAGTAAATACAGAATCATTAATTTTAATTTTCTCTTCCCCCACTTTCAATGACCTTTGGCCTTTACCTGGACTCTTTCAGTAGCCTCCTAACTGATCTCCCTGATCCAACTCAAGTGCTCAAATCAATGACTGTAGTGCTGCGGTAGTGATTCCTCAACAGACAGCATCAGCTCACTTCCCTTTCATAAAACTTTTAAATAACAGTCCTGTTTTTGAGAAATTAACATTGAAAGTTCATGATTCAGTCCTAAGAATTCTTTCAAATCTATTAACTTGAGCTTTTGCTCTTCCTTCAACACACCAATCTCTAAGTCTCTCCCCGTCCTATGCCTTAAACTCTGTTCTCTGAAATAAGTTGCTTCCTTAAATGCCCTCCTATCCCTATTGGCTTTATCCTTCAGGATAAATTAAGTTTTGTGACACCATTCAGTCTCCTTTTTATCTTTGCAATCTTCTCGTTCATTCATATTGCCAATATTTACTGTTTTCCTTGTGCCAGGCATTGCTGGGAATACAGAGATGGACCAAGGTTCTTATCCTCATTCATCTTCTATTCTAGTGTTAGTTATATAATAAAGACAATAATTAAATGCTTGAATCTGTAATTCCAAGTAGGAATAAGTGCATTATAAATAACAAACCAGAATATATAAGAGAACTATTTTTGATGGTAGTGGGAGGCTTTTATATATTCTTTAGCTATAGACAATATATACTATTTTGGGAAATTGTTTTGCATGTTTTTTTCTTTGTTATAGCTCCTTAAGGTGATAAATCCTTTTTACCTTTGTCACCTTTAATCCCTTCTGCAAAACGGTCAGTAAGTACATGCTGACCACATAAATGTAAATATGTATGGAAAGGTAAACAAATGAATTATTCTCAGCCATGTTTTATCTTGAATTCATTGGAAAGGAAATCCTTCGTGAAGTAATAAGTAATACTCCCAAGATGACAAATTGATTTCTTAACAAATACTGGGCCTCTAGCCAAAGACCAAATTATCTTCAGCACATGGATTAGAGTAATAAGATATTCTTAGAACTAGGCATCTGGGTCATTTAATGTTCAAGGTATCTTTAAAGAGAGATGGAGTTTCTATTAGCTAATCTATGTTCTGTAATTTTATAAATGAAGAAATCATTTATTTCCTCAAAAAAAATACATCCACTGTACCAGTTTTAAGAATTAGTTTAAACTAAGATTTTTGTTGTAAAACAATTTTCTGGGGGCAAAAATGCAAATTTTGCCTAAAGGTTTGGAAGAATGTATATTGTAGAGTCATTTAAAATGTTGTAATTATAGACGTACCTGTGTGGTGCAGTTGGATAAGCATCTGACTCTTGGTCTCAGCAAAGGTCGTGATCTCAGGGTCATGAGATCAAGCCCCACAATGGGCTCTATGCTCAGCATGGAGTCTGCTTGAGATTCTCTCTCCCTCTGCCCTCCCACTCATGCTTGCTCTCTCTCTCTAAAATAAATAAATAAATCTTTTTAAAAATGATGTAATTATATTGCCTAAGCACTATATAAAAGGCCACCCTTTTTTAAAAAAAAATTATTTTTACCATATTAAGTGTCTCTTTAATCCACATCACCTTTTTCACCCATCCCCCCACCCACCACCCCTCTGGTAACCATCAATTTGTTCTTTATAGTTAAGAGTCTCTTTCCTGGTTTGTGCCTTTCCCCAACTTTTTCCCCTTAAAAGTCCATCTTTATAGTGGATAGCTGGTGCCTTGTTCCAGGTTGTCCGTTAATTCACTCTAATTTTAATTAAATCTTTTACTTCATCTATTTCTTAGCTTCCATGTCTATATCGTGGGCTTCTGCAATCCTGCAGTGTAGCTCAGAGCCCCCAGGGTCCTCTGCTCTCTTTATAGATCTATGTAATTATACTGAAGTCCCCTACCCTCACCAGCGGCATGTTCTAAAACAAGAAGAAATCAGAGTAAAAAGTACAGCATAGAAGGAAGCAAGTGTTCCCATAGGGATTAGTTGGTAATTTTTGTTTTCTTTGTCTTAAAAAAACAAAAAAGCACAGTGTATGGCAATGTTTGTTTAAGTTCTTTGGTTGTGGTCAGTAGATATCCTGTTATCAACTCTTGTTAATTTATGCTAAAAAGCAAGTTATGGAAAATCTGTGGAATAGCTTCAGAATTAAATAAAACTCTGAACAGGCCTCTGAAAGGACCAGGACTATGCCAATTCTGAAATTAACATAAACGAATGAAGACTCTCCTTAGGGCTTCACCATGAGGATGAATAAATCCCATCAATAACCATGACATTCTATGCTGCTCAAAATTTAAAATCTAGGGATGGAGAATTTGATTGGCTTTTCTTGGATCACCCCTATGTCAGGACAGCTGGGTAGTGAGGCGTTTTGATTGAAAGATTCACTATGAATGTATCTAATGGAAAAGATGCAGTTCCCCAATGGAGAAATCCAATGCTTTTCATAAAGGAAATGAAAACAGATGTCCAACAAACAAAATGTTTACCTCACACAAGGTTTCAGATCTAGTAAAGGGTTGTCATAATGGAAAGAGAAATGATTTTGGCATTAAATGACTTGGAGTTCAAATCTGAGGTTCCCTATTTAGTAGCTATTATATGGAGATTATTTTGCATTCCCCAGAGGTTTGTTCTCAGGATAAATGAATCTATACAAATTAGTGTCTAACTCAAAATGAGTACTTAACCAATTGTATCTATTATTCTTGCTATTTTCGAAGAATGCATGTGTCTAGGGTATTTAGGGACAAGAATGCAGACATTACTGAAGAACCCTGAATGCCACCTAAGAAGACACAGCTGAAAGACATTCAGGAAGCAGCCTCGGGATGTGTGCCTTTCCTGATATCTGATTGCAAAAGTCACTATCCTAAATTAATCTTAGAGTTGCCGACTGCTGTGTCCTCATTGCTGAGCTGGCCTCCTCCTTTCATTATCTTTGGCCCAAAGATACAGTGTTCAAATAATGGAATAGAGGGAGTAAAGTGAAATGTTTGATTAAAATAAGAGATGCTACTGTTTTCTCTCACTCTATTATTTGATACTTTCCAAACATAATCCTATTAAAACCAGGATTTTTGTATGTGCAGAGCATACTAAGATGTGTGATGGGCAGGAGGAATCTGTGCGGGTGTAGGTCTTATAAGCAATGGATACGTTTCCTATAGGGAATTTAAAAATAATAATAAAAACCTGGGTGGCTCAGTGGTTTAAGCCTCTGCCTTCAGCTCAGGTCATGATCTTAGGGTCCTGGGATCCAGCCCCGCATGGGGATCTCTGCTTGTCAGGGAGCCTGCTTCCCCCTCTCTCTCTGTCTGCCTCTCTGCCTACTTGTGTTTCTCTCTCACTGTCGAATAAATAAATAAAATCTTAAAAAAAAAAAAAAGAAGACTATCTGCTCTCTACTACTACTATGTGTTGGCACTTCTAAACAATGTTCATGTTAAAATAATCTTCTTTCAGTAAAATCTCTCTCTTTTCCTCTTCTTGATTCATCCTTCTAAGTGTGTACTACCTTTCCTGTCCTATTACTAATTTTTGGATAATAATCTCCATATCTTGTTCAATTTTGTAGCCTTAATAATAACAGGCATTGGCCTTATGCTCATGTGAGTGAAATGAACCTGGGAACTTACCATAGTGATTTACTTGGTCTATGTTACTCTCTTTAATAAAGATTTTTGACTCAATGAATTTAAATCTCAGGTTTCTTGTCTGAAAAATAGGATAATAACGCTCACCTGTGACCCTGAACACTGTGATGTGGATCAGCAACAAAATGTGTAAAGTCCCTGGCACAATGCCTACCACTCAGTCTTTCAAAAATGCAATTGCCCTACTGGGTATTTACCCCAAAGATACAGAGGTCGCGAAAAGAAGGGCCATCTGTACCCCAATGTTTATAGCAGCAATGGCCATGGTCACCAAACTGTGGAAAGAACCAAGATGCCCTTCAATGGACAAAAGGATAAGGAAGATGTGGTCCATATACACTATGGAGTATTATGCCTCCATCAGAAAGGATGAATACCCAACTTTTGTAGCAACATGGTCAGGACTGGAAGAGATTATGCTGAGTGAAATAAGTCAAGCAGAGAGAGTCAATTATCCTATGGTTTCACTTATTTGTGGAGCATAACAAATAGCATGGAGGACAAGGGGAGATGGAGAGGAGAAGGAAAATTGGAAGGGGAGGTGAACCATGAGAAACTATGGACTCTGAAAAACAATCTGAGGGTTTTGAAGGGGCAGGGGGTGGGAGGTTGGGGGAACCAGGTGGCAGGTATTGGAGAGGGCACAGATTGCATGGAGCACTGGGTGTGGTGCAAAAAACAATGAATACTGTTACACTGAAAAGAAATAAAAAATTTTTTAAAAAATGGAAGCTACTTATCGTGACATCACTGAAATCATTATTAGGTCAGCAGATGCATAATAAAATTCTATCATATGTCAGACTAAGCTATGGGGAAACAGAGGTTAACAAGACATTTCTCTTGCTCTGGAGCAATCATCAACAGACATACACTTCAAGGTGGTCTAAAGTCTCTTCTGTCCTCTGGAAAGAACTGGTAAAGAATATAGGGCAAGGCATAGATTGCAAGCTTAAATCCTATGGGGAAAAAAGGCATTCAGGAGAGGTTTCCAAGTAAAAGTACCAATGAAACAGAGTATATACTACCTAGAGATATCATGTGATGGAAAAAAATCAAGTTAATCATTCGAAGTCAGAAGATAATATGAGTTAGAAAATCCTTCTGTAAAGATGTTAAGTAAAAAAATAATAAGACACAAACTATAAATTTCAACGTGGAAAATCACCTAGAATAATTAGTGGAAGAAATCTGTCACATTGTTAAAACTGGTTGTCTCTGAGTGCTGGGATTATAGGCAGTTTTCATTTTCTTTCCTTTATGTATGAAGTTTTTCATTTCAAAAATCAAAAGGTATAACTGTAAAATTAGAAGGAGAATCATGGTCCCTGAGCTGTTGAAAACTAAAGGCTGCAATTGTTAAAAATAAAACTTTATTTACTAGGCCCTAGAGCAAATAGCAGTTTCAGCTGAGAAACTTAGAAGAATCTTTGGTTCTATGGATGTCTCTTGAGTGAGATGTGACATGTGTGATTTACTTTTAGATAAAATGGTGCTGAAGGTTACCTTGCAGAAGAGAGTGAAGGGAAGTTGCAGAGAGTTGTGGCAAACTTGTTGGAACTTTAGAATGTGTTTTAAATACTCAATTCTTTCAGAAAAAATGTTGGACCATCAGATAATGAGTCACTGATTTTGAAATAAGCCCTTTCTGACCTCTGACCCTTGCCCTGAATACCTTTCTGCTTTTCTACTAGTGAGAGCCTATTTACCTCCCAGTCCAAGGGAGTCCAGCTCCAAGAAGACAAGACTGGCTCCCCCAACTTCGTTTCCCCCAGCACTGTGTGTGTGTGTGTGTGTGCGCGCGCGTGCGCGTGCAGGTGCCTTCAAAGCTCTTATCACACAGCCCAAAAATATTCTTTGTGTTTCTCCCTTAGTGGACTTTGTTTACCATTATTCTGTTTTAAATATCTCCACAGAGTGTTTGGAATATGAGAGAAGACTAATAAATTTCTTGTCACCACATGTCAAATCCAAGTACCATCTCAGTCCTTATCTTACTTGACCACTAATGCTGATAATTTCTGTCCTCCTCTACCAGCTACTGAGGATTGCTCCTCAGTGTTTTTCATTGCTGATATCCTGAGTACATATGTTTTCTAGAATTTAGTCTGTAACCCCCTCCTCTTCTGTATAGCTTCTCCCTGACCAGGCTCATTTCCTTCTCTCAATTTGTCTCCACACATGTGACAATGATATCCACATACCTTTTTTACAGCCAGACCTCACTGCTAAAATCCAGATCCACCCTGCATGTCCTGGCCATTTTTACCCATACGCCCTATGGGTGTTCATACTCATCATGGTCACTTACGGACTCCGTAGTTTCTGGGTACCTCCCTCACCCAGGATCAACCTCCTCTTCCCGAGTTTTGTATCTCAATGAATCTCACTCTTTTTCACCCTCTTTTCTTTATCTAGAATATGTTGATGACCAATTTCTTCTTATTTTGTATCTTGTAGCGATCCTTCTTTTCCCTTCTTCTATTCTCCTTCTCTATTCCCCAATTTCCTTCCAGTTTTCACACCTTTATCAACTCTTAATATGGACTATGGCAATAGTCTAATAACTGATCAACTAAATATTATCTTCAAATTATTCTAAGGTAACATTTCTAAAAACACAGTTGTTACTATGTTACTCTCTTGGTTCATGTCTCTTCATCACCTACAGAAACAGTCCTCAGGTAGGAGGTTCTGTTCTCCATGAAACAAACTTTGAATGGAGTTAAACATACAGAATCCTCATTAAGAAAGATCTTTGAGGTCAACAGCTGTTGAAGGGAGGAGAAGAAAGCAGGAGAGGGCAGAGGGAAAAGTCAAACTGTGGTGTCAACCTGTAGCAGCCTCTGCTCATCTTCTTTTCCTAATGCTCTAACCTCCAACCAGACTGACTGATTTGCAGCTCCTCAGTTGCTCAGCTCAAGCTTTTCTGTCTTTTCCTTTAGATAATATTGGCCATTCTCTCTTTTATGTCCCACAGTGCTTGGTACTACAGAGTATTACACTTTTGATTTTTATGCCTCTCTTTAGTAGATACTAAGCTTCTTGAAGTCAGGCATTCAACTTACTCATTGTTTATCCTAGGCACAAAACATATATAACGTGTATCTGGCATGTAATACCCACTTAAAAGAACAGTATGGAAAGATGGATGGATAGAAAGAAGGATAAAAGCATTATCATTATAAGACACTGAATCACTCTTCAATTCTAGTGTAACTTTTCCTGAGAAGATGCCATTCTCTGATTTTCTGGGAGAGGAACAAGGATGAGTGGAGACAGTGTGACTTAAATAGATGAGGCCCAAGACCCAGACAAGTCAGCAAAACCAGGAATGAGCAGTAAAATTCAATAAACAAGAGTATTCAACCTTCAGGTGGTGTTGGCAGAAGGGATCAGGAATCTGGGCTGAGGGAGAAGAAAAACAATCTAAGAATACAGAAGCATAGTTTTGTCATAGTATCTCAGAATGCTAGGAAAGATCTTTGAGGTGTTCATCAAACCTTCATTTTTCAGAGGAGAAATGTTAAGGTCGTAGGAAGTAAGAGATCAATTCACCTGTCTATCCATCCATGCAATTATCAGTGCATTCAATATTCATTTGCAGTTAATGAGAACCTACCATGTTTAGATAGTGCGCTAGTCACTGGGAATGTAAATATGAATAGTCATGTTCTTTTCTATAAAGTAGTCCTCAATGTGCTAGAAAGGAAATTGATATAATCAAAAGACTGCAATTCAATGTGATAAGTGCATGAATATAAGATTGTGAATTAGAGATGCCAGGAATGAAGTTCTAATCTTTTGGTGGGGGAATTGTCAAGTGTTATGGTAACTGATAATGAGTATGAGCCCCAAGAATGAAATCAGGTTTGGAGTCAAAGGTTTTGAGAACCAGCATCTCTCTACATTTTTCTCTGCATTCAGAACAGGTAACAGATACAAGAATCTGGCAGAATCAAGAAGATAGATTAGTCTGAAGTAAAGGAGGAAGAGGAGTTGATTTCTTGCATGCCACTTTCACTTCTGCCTTCTTCCATTCCAGAGGTTGCCAAGGGCCATGACATAAGCAGCACTACACTCATTCTAGATTTTCTTAGTTGAACTTATTTATCCAGAGTCCCTTTATTTGTCTTTCTCTAAGAAAAAGGAAAGAAGGAAGGGGAGAGGGGAGGAAGGAAAGAAAGCCCCTAGAAACAAAGATTGAAAACTAGTACCTCTTTTTCTGAGGCTCCATTTTGAACATGGCTTCATGATAGCATTGGTAGCCTGGTGATTCCACAAGCCCTTCAGGGACCAGGCATGAAACCTTCTATGAATTACTTCAGTGAATCAGGTCAGACTGCCACAACATTTCTCAGACTTAACCTTAGGAAATAAATTGAGAAGAGGTGTTTGGTATATATTTAATCAGATGAAAATTTGCCTTATAAATAATAATATTCTATGCAGTCATTTGGATTTGTGACTCTTAAATTTATATCAGCAGCTATTCTTTTTCCCCCCCCAAAGATACATTTTATTTATTTCTTTTTTTATTTTCAGCATAACGGTATTCCTTGTTTTTGCACCACACCCAGTGCTCCATGCAATCCATGCCCTAATACCCACCACCTGGTTCCCCCAACCTGCCACCCCCCACCACTTCAAACCCCTCAGATTGTTTTTCAGAGTCCATAGTCTCTCATGGTTCACCTCCCCTTCCAGTTTCCCCCAACTCCCTTCTCTTCTCCATCTCCCCTTGTCCTCCATGCTATTTGTTATGTTCCACAAATAAGTGAAACCATATGATAATTGACTCTCTCTGCTTGACTATTTCACTCAGCATAATCTCTTCCAGTCCTGACCATGTTGCTATGAAAGTTGGGTATTCATCCTTTCTGATGGAGGCATAATACTCTATAGTGTATATGGACCACATCTTCCTTATCCATTCATCTGTTGAAGGGCATCTTGGTTCTTTCCACAGTTTGGCAACCATGGCCATTTATCAGCAGCTATTCTAACACTGAAATGCTCTTGCCAGAAAAAGGAGCAGGGTGTGGAAAATATTAAAAGAAAAAGCTCAAAAATTTAAAAATTAAGAAAATAAAATATGCTACATTGTCTAATCTCTGCTATTCAGATATAAATTGAGAATTTAAATGGTCTGTGCCCACATTAAGCTCAAACTGTACTCAACCAGTTGCACCATAAATGTGTGTACCCTAAAATGCCAAGCAGTTTCCCATATTTCTTTCCTAGTATTTTGTTCTCATTTTGAAACAGAAAAACAATATAATGAGGACATTATTGGGAAAGCAACTACTATTTGTCCTTGGATCAGTTAGCAGTTAGTTAAATCCCATTGCTAGGACCAGACGCCAAAACTTACTGTTACAACACAAATGTTACCATACTTTGAACATTAGACCACTCTTCCTTCATTTGAACATTATCTTTTCTTAAAAAATTTGCACTAAGTTGAAAAAAATTATAGATACTCAAAGGATAAGATGTGAGTCTTTATAATATCTTACCATGGACTTCACTTATGACCAGCCATTAGCATGCCCACTGGTAAATCCTTAGTTGACTACAGTGAAAACAAGGTCAGTGAATCACTGAAGGATATTCCACCAACAATGAAGTTTTGCTAATATTCACCATCCTTGCTAAGGCAGGGCCAGTAGGTTCATAGAGACCATTAAAAGGTTTTTTTAAATTATTTTAATTAACATAGAATGTAGTATTTGCCCCAGGGGCACAGATCTGTGAAGCATCAGGTTTATACATTTCAGAGCACTCACCATAGCACATATGCTCCCCAGTGTCCATAACCCAGCTACCCTATCCCTAACCCCCAACGCCCCCAGGAACCCTCTGTGTGTTTCTTTTTTTTTTTTTTTTTTTAAAGATTTTATTTATTTTTTTGACAGAGAAAGATCACAAGTAGGCAGAGAGGCAGGCAGAGAGAGAGGAGGAAGCAGGCTCCCTGCTGAGCAGAGAGCCCGATGTGGGGCTCGATCCCAGGACCCTGGGATCATGACCTGAGCCGAAAGCAGAGGCCTTAACCCACTGAGCCACCCAGGCGCCCCCTTCTGTGTGTTTCTTGAGATTATGAATCTCTTATGGTTTGTCTACCTCCCAATCCCATCTTGTTTCATTTTTTCCTTACCTAACCCCCACAACCACCCACCTTGCCTCTCAAATTCCTCATATCAGAAAGAGCATATAATTGTCTTTCTCTGATTGACTTATTTTGCTCAGCATAATACCCTCTAGTTCCATCTATGTCATTGCAAATGGCAAGATTTCATTTCTTTTGATGGATGCATAGTATTCCATTGTGTGTGTGTGTGTGTGTATACCACATCTTCTTTATCTGTTGATAGACATCTAGACTCTTTCCATAGTTTGGCTGTTGTGGACATTGCTGCTATAAACATTCAGGCGTGCGTGCCCCTTCAGATCCCTATGTATCTTTAGGGTAAATACCCAGTAGTATGATTGCTGGTGACCATTCAAAGATTTTAACAAGAATAGAAATTACTTTCTGTCTAATCCCATGTCAAATCCAAAAATAAACTAACCAGCATTTTGACTTCTTCAGTCTTTTAGTTTCAAAAACAAAAACTACTCTAGTTCAAACATCCTCCAAAGAAAATTTAAGGTAAAAACATCATCAGGAACATAAAATATAAATGACTGGACATTTCGCCAAAGATTCCACAACTTCTGAAACTTTCTAGTATCATGTAATTATTCCAGAAAAGACACAAGCTTTCTTAAGTCTAATCTAAATTCCTTCGTACAGATAAAAGTTTAGTCTTTTCTGACCTAATTCCAGATATCCTGGGGAATAACTTTCTCCTCTTCATATGAAATACTCTGTCTTGATTTAAGATTTAGGGAGTTTACTTTCCGGCTTTTCTTTCTACATCTATGGCTCTACTAATAAAAAGAACATGCCCATGTACACGTTGCTGTCAGAAATAGTTTTGACAGAACTAACATTTAGGCTCCTATGTAAGTAAAACATTACCTGCCTTTCTCCAGACACTTTTTACATTGTTAGGATGGCCTTTAGTCTCTCAGGATGGCTTCTTACATTGGATCATAAATAAGGCCTCTCTGACCACCAACTGCCTGTAACAACACAAGACATTCCTTCTTCCTGAATCCTAAAATCCTTCCAGTCTTTGCTGAGTTCTAGCTAAGATTCTAGCCAGAATATTTCAGACACCCCAGGATTATGGCTCATGGAACCCTGCTGGTGTTATGTCTTTCCTCTCATAATTCCAGATGAGGCAATAATAGGGTACAAACATGATTTCTCCATCAGATATAAAGACCTGTCCAGTGGATTCGGCAAGGCCAATTTCCTACTTCCTAAGATCTAAATTCCACAGGGTCCAGGAGATCTATTTATGGGACAACAAAGCTGGGAACCCATTCTGAATGATAGACAACCTGGGATGAGTTGCTATGGTTGGACAGAGGTACTGAGAGATGGAGGAGCCAGGGAAAGAGGAGAGAATAATATACAAATTGATGCCTTTGTTGAACAACAAAGCTATGACTTCTAAGATGTTATTCCTAGGTACTTTGATTATATTTGAGATGAGGATCTTAAGCTCCTTGTGACAGGTGGGGTGATTGTATAACTTGCAAGGGCAAACTCTCAGTCAGCCTGTGTCAAGCCCTATGCAGCTCCCAAAAGGGTCTCTGTGAGTATACCAGTGTTCTCACCCACCACTTGGGGGACCAGTGACTGGGAAGATCCAAGTGCCTTCATCCTTTGTGTTGCCTGGGGTAGCTTTCACAAAGATACTGTTCTCAGAAGAGCTGTTAGTGGCAGCATGGTAAAAACTCCATTTCCTTTCATCTTTCTAAAATCACTAAATACTCCATTTTGCTGTAATTTTTCAGTGATGATATTCTAAGCATTTGAAAGCAAGAATAGTTTCTGCTTCTGATAGATGAAGCCAGATGGACTCAATAATAATTCTTTTAAATATACTCTAATTTGGGATCCTGCCTTTAAGCCACATATCACAATATCTTTTCCAAAATCTTAAAGCTGTGAAACAAATACTTTGTTAGGCTCTCTCAAAAAAAAAATTAAAAAAAAAAAACAAAAACGGAAATGATGTCAGTTCTTTAGAATAAGTAAGAAGGAATGAAAGGATGGTGAGGGTAAAGCTTGGCTTTCAGAACAGAAAGCCACAAAAGGAGCCATGAATAAAATGGAATATTTTTGAAATGAGACAAATGGCTTTATGCTTCTTATATTAGCTATTAACTGCTGGGACTCATTAGATATACTATGCAAAAGGCAATAATTGAATGTGCGAACACTCTGCGGTGCCACAATGGCATTCCTATTTCTAGCGTCCACTATAATTATGAATCCTCCTCAATATATGGAACTCAGAAAAGAAATGCTGCCCTTGAATCAAGTTTGCCTGGTTCAAGGTATTTTTATTCTAACTCTAACTCATGGAGGTAGACATTCCAACTTACTGGATACAGAAAACCTCTTTGGTATTTCTGAGCACAGCACAGGAGATCTTCCCAAAGGGGTTTGAGGAGGGAAGGAAGATGAGAGACTTCTCGTTCTACCAGAGCTCCAGTGCTCCCATCCTTTACCAGGCCTAATAACTGTTCCTCATTGAATCCCACATGGTTTCTAAGTGCCTCACCCTGTCCTGCAGGGTGTTCTCTCACACAGAGTCCCTTCCTCCATCAGGCCAGTTCCCAGGACTTAAAGCTACTTATCAGTCTTTTCAGCCATCGCTGAGCATAACCTCAGCCTGATGGCCTTTTCTGCCTGTATTTAAATTTAACCTACCAACTTCCATCAACTAAACCATTCCTATAACTCTCCATCTTTCAAAAAAAAAATTTTTTTTCTCTCCATGAATAGCACAATAGAACTAGCTGTCAGGTCCTGAGTCTCCATTCAAAACAGTCCTATGTGTGCAGGATGCTGAGGTTTCAGTCAAGACGTTCTCAGATTTCGGTTAACAATAAGCTTGGAATAAACCTGGGTAAATGGGCGGCAACTGCTAAACACTTCTCTTAGTCCTAGGTTGCACTGGGAAAAGTATAATGGCCTAACAGAAATAACAGTCCTTGTACATGTGGCATCAATCATGTGTCAGTGAGCATATAACACCTGGAAAGAGTGTTCACATCAGGAATATTGACAAAACAGAGTATATACCAAGAGAGGCAAGCAAAGTACTTAGTGACTTAAGAAATGTGTCCAAATAACAATAGAAACATGTAGGGATATAGAAGACCAGTGGGCCATTTTCCCATCCAGATTGTTCCCCTTCCTATCTTATTTTCTCTTCTGTCCCCATCGTATACCATGCCCTGTAATAGGCACTGAGGAAACCAAGATGATAAGGCTCATCTCTGGTCCATTCCCTGAGGCTGCCAGCCACTTGTCCTCAGAATCTAAACACTGGATGCAATAGTACAACTCTGTCACAAATACCTCATGCTAGTTTAATTGTGAGGGGTGCACTTAACCACACTTGAGTTAATACTGTTAGTTGAATAGACTTTATTGCATAATGGAAAGAACACGGGCTTTCCAGTCAGATAAGATTGGGTTAAAATTCCATTCTGACCAATCCTATCTGTGAAATGTATATTTGGAGAGAGTTTGGCTTACGTGGCGATGATCACTATTCAAAAGACACTGGTGAATGCACCCAGTAAAAGGTGGGGTGCATTGTAGTGACTCAAAAATGTTAGTTTCTAAATCTCGCTATTCTTACTAGTCTTTTTTTTAAAATTTTTTTATTTTTTATAAACATATATTTTTATCCCCAGGGGTACAGGTCTGTGAATTGCCAGGTTTACACACTTCACAGCACTCACCAAAGCACATACCCTCCCCAATGTCCATAAACCCACCCCACCTTCTCCCAACCCCCCTCCCCCCAGCAACCCTCAGTTTGTTTTGTGAGATTAAGAGTCACTTATGGTTTGTTTCCCTCCCAATCCCATCTTGTTTTATTGTATTCTTACTAGTCTTAAAGCTCCTCTGAATTTTTTGAATTATCTTGACCTATTAATCCAGGGCCTAATGCACCTGACAAACTCTTGTTGGGTTCCATGTTTCACTAGATGAGTAATAGTTCTTTGTCTTAGAGGACTGTTGGAAAGATGAGCTACATTAAGGAATAGGCTTGCTTTCTAAGAACTATAAAGCATCACACGTATATGAGACGGGGATAATGATCATGACCACAATAAAAAGGGTACCATATACAATTGTCAAATCCAGTGCCACAGATAGGAAGTCTAAAGAATGAATAACTGTTAATGATAATGACGATAGCTTGCCTCATTAGGTTTAACAACTGGTTTAATCCTCACAGCAACTCTTTGAGAGAAGTACTATAATTTCTCCCATTAAAACAAAGAAATTGTGGTACCAAGGGATTCAGGAATAAGAGAACACATCTAATAAGTCAGGAAACTGTGATTCATGGTCTGACTTCAGAATCTAGGCTAAGTATAAAAATCCCTTTTTCAGATCAAAACCAGGGTGGCACCACACCTTTAGTCAATGGTCTCTGCATGTTCCATTCATATACATCAAAACAAGCTGCATTATTTTTCACAAATCCTGAGACTGTTTCCAGCTCATTCCGTACATCCTTTGCCATGCAAAAAATAGGTCTCTTTGCACCCTGAGAATAATGGACTGAGCTTGGCAGAGACTATCATGATGAAAGCCACTCCGGCTGACTGTGGTTCTATTCACAGACTTTCAATTCTTCTGTCAAATCCACTTGTTCTGCGCACTTGAAAATGGCTGTGCTTTTTCCCCAGGCAACTCCTCAAGCAAACACTGGTGCTCTTTCCTGTCACCAGGCTTCGTGGATAATTGGAAGGTGTCCGTGAGTGTTGGCATTTCCACAGCAGCTGTTGACTCAGTCTCATGCACAACAGGAGAAAATGCCTTCATTTCTAAAGAAATAAATCTTCACTTACAGTCCACTCAAATGGATACGGATTGTGACAGTCCGCCAGGAAATGACAAACATACTTACGAAATCTTCCTTCAGCCGTATGGATTCAAATGATCCTGAAAACAGAGCCAGGTTCTGGACAGGCAGGCTGAGTGTACCTAAAATGACTGCAATATGGCATGTCAGAAAAAAGGTAAAATAGAATTTCCAAGGGTTTTCATAAAAATTGCATTGAACTATTGGAGAAACTATAATAGTTACTGTTGATGAACTTGTTCTATGGCAGGAACTGAGCTAGGCACTTACCTCGTTTGTTCTTGCATCCATTGATTCATTCTTTTGAGAAAATGATAAACCACCTACATACAGTGTGCCAGGAGCTGTGGTAGGGGCTTGGAATAAAACAGTAATATACATGGTCCCTAACATCATAGAGCTCATAATCTAGTGGAGGAAACAAATGTTAGACATGTTGTTAAAAAGTAATTTTTTTTGCATGTTCTAATATAATTTTTTATTTTTTATAAACATATATTTTTATCCCCAGGGGTACAGGTCTGTGAATCACCAGGTTTACACACTTCACAGCACTCACCAAAACACATACCCTCCCCAATGTCCATAATACCACCCCTTTCTCCCAAACCCCCTCCCCCCAGCAACCCTCAGTTTGTTTTGTGAGATTAAGAGTCACTTATGGTTTGTCTCCCTCCCAATCCCATCTTCTTTCATTTATTCTTCTCGTACCCACTTAAGCCCCCATGTTGCATCACCACTTCCTCATATCAGGGAGATCATATGATAGTTGTCTTTCTCTGCTTGACTTATTTCGCTAAGCATGATACGCTCTAGTTCCATCCATGTTGTCGCAAATGGCAAGATTTCATTTCTTTTGATGGCTGCATAGTATTCCATTGTGTATATATACCACATCTTCTTGATCCATTCATCTGTTGATGGACATCTAGGTTCTTTCCATAGTTTGGCTATTGTGGACATTGCTGCTATAAACATTCGAGTACACGTGCCCCTTTGGATCATTTCCTTACACCACACACGAAAATAGACTCAAAATGGATGAAGGACCTCAATGTGCGAAAGGAATCCATCAAAATCCTTGAGGAGAACACAGGCAGCAACCTCTTCGACCTCAGCCGCAGCAACATCTTCCTAGGAACAACGCCAAAGGCAAGGGAAGCAAGGGCAAAAATGAACTATTGGGATTTCATCAAGATCAAAAGCTTTTGCAAAGCAAAGGAAACAGTTAACAAAAGTAGTTTTTTTAAAATGAAATATGATTAACATATAATGTTATATTAGTTTTAGGTGTATAAGGTAGTGATTTGACAATTCTATATATTATTCAAAGCTGACCACAGTAAGTGTAGTCACCATCTGTCCCCATATAACATTATTAAAATATTATTAACCAAATTCCCTCTGCTGTACTTTTCATCTGGGACTTATTTTATAAATGTAAATCTGTACCTTTTAATTCCTTTTATCTATTTTTCCCAACTCCCCTAACTCCCCTCTGGAAAAATGTCCAGTCTCTGTATTTATAAGTCTGTTGTTTTTAGATTTCTTTACTGGACTCTTTGTTTTTTAGATTCCACATAAGGAAATCATAAGGTGTTTCTCATTCTCTAACTTATTTTATTTTATATACAACCCTCTAGCTCCATCCATGTTATCACAAATAGCAAGACCTTGTTCTTTTTTATGGCTAATATTACATTGCAAATATATGCCACTTCCTCTTTATCTACTCATCTGTATATGGACATGGCTTATTTCCACATCTTGGCTATTGTACATATAGCTGCAATAAACATATGGGTGCATATATCTTACCAAATTAGTGTTTTCATTTTCTTTGGGTAAATACCCAGTAGTGGAATTACTGGACCATAGGTTATTTCTAGTTTTATTTCTTATAGGATAAAAGTAATTATTTAAATTAAAATTATGAAGTCTGAAAAGGAGAATTATTAGGCCCTCTCTATAATTCTCACTGGAGGAGATAGTTGAATTAAGATGAGAAGTGTAAGTGGAGGTCAGAGGGAAAAGCAAGATAGTGAGGAACAGAAGAAATTACCTGGGAGAAATCATTTAAATAACTTTGAAAGGCAAGTGCTATTCTTTCATTGTAGAGCTAAGGACACTGAAGTGCAGAGTGAATTAGTAACTTGCTTAGATCACACACTAGTACATACTAAGTCTACTAATTTGAACCCAAGTAAACATTTTTTCCCTAATAATTTATTTTCCATAGAAATTACATACCAGAAGATCTTTCTACCCATCATTAATACTTTACCTTTAAAAAGAGACACTCTTTCTGTTGCCAAGGATTTTTTTTTTCTCCATATCCATGGACGATAATAGATGAACATGACTTTTAACTTCAAAAATGACACCTGTGGGGCACCTGGGTGGCTCAGTGGGTTAAAGACTCTGCCTTCGGCTCAGGTCATGATCCAGGGTCCTGGGATGGAGCCCGGCATCAGGCTCTCTGCTCAGCGGGGAGCCTGCTTCCACCTCTCTCTCTGCCTGCCTCTATCTGCCTACTTGTAATCTCTGTCTGTCAAATAAATAAATAAAATCTTTTAAAAAATGACACCTGTATTGCTCAAGATACATAACCAAAAGGAACTAGTAATATTTGGTTTCTTTTCCATCTCTAAGAAAAGGAAAAGATCTCTTTTGTCCTTTTTAAAATTCTCCTCCCTGATAAGGATTTAATTCTGATATATTAAAGATAAAATTTTTTAAAAATCCCAATATAATAGTTGATAGTTGTGTGAGGTCCTGGTATCACAAAGATGGAGATACCAATGGTTTGAGTTGTGAGTACCTGAACGTATCAAGGAAATAATTTGCCTTCCATGTTTTAAAGCATCTTATTCCTGGAACTCTTCCCTGGGCCAAAATTTTGGCTTACAAAGAGATGACAATGGTAGTAATAACACCAATCACAACAGTAGTTATCATTCAGTGGGAGCCTGTGTATAGGCACTTAACATTTTATTGATGTTTAAGACACACATTTTTTGGTCTTCATAATCAATGACAACTTAAAATTACAATTTTCATAGTTGTAAGTGAAACAATGCATGCTTCTTATAATCAATGATTTCTTCAGATCAACATTTGACAACATATTTCTATTTGATCTTCACACCAACCTATGAGGAAGTCCCAATACATTTTTTTTTTTTTATAAATGAAGAAACTGAGTCTTCAAAGGTTCAGGTAACATGTCTCAGATTGCACAGCCAGTAAGTGAGGAGAATGATTCTGACCCAGATTTGTTTGACTAAAGTTTGTGTTTTCTTTAGTCTTTGAAACACAATTGTGTCTTCGAGGTTTGCCTTAAAATGACCTAGTTACGCAAATGGTCATAACTGGATCAAATATTGTTTTCTGTGGTCATGTCACTGCATGTGCAAATTTATTACATGTGCCTGATTTCAGATGTGACCTCCTCAGTCACATAACATGAGAACATTTTGGATGGTACACTAGAAAGAAACCTAAAGTTCCAGTTGAATTTACAAAGCAAATGAATAAATCTCTAATTAAGTAGTCTGTATCTCATAACAATTTGAACTAGAGGCTATTTTTGTTTTTTCACACAATTTGGGTTCAAATTTTGTTTCTTCAACTTTGCAAATTTGAGCAAATCATGCGCCTTTTTTGAGTCCCATCTCATAGTCCGTTGTATGCTGCATTCAGTGTTTATACAAACTTTTATGATGTCAGCCAGTACAGACTGGACCCAGCAGATGCACAAGCGCCCTCCCTTACAACACTGTGAAGAGCACACTTGGGTTGACCCACAGCTGGACACAACATGGAGCTACGGTCCAGGAAAGGATCCTCTCTCCCCAAGTGACAAGGAAAGGGAGTCTCTGTGTCACTGCTAACACTTCTGCCATGAGTTCTAGGCACTGAGGTATTAAGTGATTTGTGTTTGCACAGCTGCTGGGATAATGGCACCTCCTCTACCAAAGCAAGGGCACAGAGCCACAAGCTTTACTTAGTACATGCTGGAAAACCAAGATAAAAGGGTCAGCAGTTGCATGAGAAATTAAAATATCAATGCTGAAGCTCAGGACTATTTTGAGAATTTAATTAGAAAATACAATTGCTTAGCAGCACGTAGGATATGGTAAGGTTTCTGTTAATGATGATATCAGTGATAGTGACGATGATGATCGTATTTGAAAAAGACCAATTCATCTTAGATTCTGTTAAAGCACTGATTCTTCACTCTGTGTTAGGCACTATGCTAGTGCTAGGCAAATTATCTTATTTAGACTTCATAAAAACCATAAGGCTATTTCTATCTCCATTTTTTAAATGAAAAAAATGAGAGCTCAGAGAGAACACCAAGGTTTTCTGATTCCAAGTATGCCATGACACTGTCAAGTCTTATTAAAAAGAGTCCTTTCCATAAAAATATTTGTCATAGGATCACTTTTCATTATAAGATTTTCTGTATTTTAAAGTATTTATGCACATTTCCTCAGTATTTATTTGTCGCCCTATGGAAACTAATTGTTAAAAATACAATATGTGAATCAGAAACCAGATTTTATTTTTCCTCTTTGAAAACCCAACAAGCCCATTAGAAGAACTTCTATTGAAAAGTCTGCCAATAGCTTATATTGTTGAGGATTTAGAGCAACTGATATTTGTAAATTGCTGGTTGGAAAACCAGCAATTTCCTACGAACATAATATACATCAACCCTGGGACCCATTAATTCCACTCCTAGATATTTATCCAAGATAAATGAAATAAATGTCCAGAAAATATTTATACATGAATATTCATAGTCACTTTGTTCATAGCTGTACAAATTTGTAAATGGCCCAAATGCTCATCAATCACAGAATGGGCCAAGAAAATGTGGTAAACTCATATTATGGATTACTACTCACAACAACACAAATGACTCTTGAAACTCATTTTTTCCAGTGAATCATTTCTATAATAATGGTATTCAGAACAGTGGCTGCGGGGTGTGGGGGATTGACTTAGAAGGGGCATAAAGAAGTGTTCTTAGATGATGGAAGTGCTCACTCTCTTAGTAGAGTATGGGTTAGGTCAGTGTAGATACTTAAACCTCATTGAACTGCAATAGTTAAAATCTGTACCTTGGACTGTATATAAATTTTGTGTCGTACCAAAAAGAAAACACAGCAGATGCCAGAATTAGATTCTAGTATTTTACTTCATCTCTTCAGATTGAAGATTGTTTTTAAAGGATATCCATAAGGAGAAACACTGAGATGATTTTTATTAAGTTCCAAGCCTAAGTGCTTTTACCACTATGGCAGAGATTGGTAATTACCTCCTCCTTTATCCAATCACCCCTTCTGCTTGTGTAATTCCCAAGTTTAGGTAGACACATGGATCACCAGCTAAAGACCACACTCCTCAGCCTTTCCTGAAGATGGGTGTGGACATGCACGCTTAGGATCTGCCTAATTGAACATAATGTGTGTAACTTCTACATTATAACCTTAAAAGGGAGAGAATGTACTTTCTCCTTCCCTTCACACTTTTCTGCTATGACAGATATACTTCCAGCAGAAGGATACTGAACCAACCTCAAGCATGTGCCTATGACAAGGATGGAGCATTGATAGAGGAATTTGGATTCTCTCTCATAGTCCTGGAATGCCTACGGAGACTTCTAAAGCAGAAAGAAACTTCTCTCTCATTTAAGCTACTGTATTTGAGGAGATTGTTATCTAGCCACCTAATCCATATCTTAGCATAACCATTCTTTGTTTAGGCAACCTCCTTAGGACCCTGCTTCAGGGATCCACTAACATCTGCTTGAGGAGAGGATTGCAGAAAGATCTGGAGGGTCTGCCAGATCATTGGTTCTTACACTGGATTCTTGGCCCTCGAATGAACCTCCGCTCCAAATGAAGCAGAATCTCTGAGAGAGATACAGCCTACCCCTGTTCTCCAGTTACTCCATGGCTCACAAGCTGCTTCAGAAATGTTCTGTGCCAGGTGCAGGGAACTCAAACAGACAGCAGATGAACCTTCGTAGTAAACCTCTCAGGCTGCATTTCTCCAGAGGAAAGACTATGGAGCAAACGCAGAATCTTTCCTCAAAGTTTTTTCCTGTGGCTGCCCAGAGATTACTTCCTGTCAGTCAGACCTGGCTTTCAAGGTTTCATTCCATCTCACCAGTTTAGAGTTTGTTTATTTTAGCTTCATTTGCTCCTGGTTTTGACACAGCAAACTTGTTCTCTCTCACTGCTTTTTAATCTGCCTACATGATCACCTCTAGGTCGATGTTGACTTTCCCGAAGTGAATGAGCCCAAGAGACTTAATTAACCTCTTTAGATATTTCCTTTCACTTGGCAAGCTCCAAAGTCAATTTTTTTTTCTTCAGTACATTTTATCTTCAAGGAAGCCTTGAGTTAGGCAGAAAGTTCTAGCCTCACCATTTGAAAGATGAGATACTTGAGGCACAGTGAAGAAAATAAATATGTCCAAGATTACATAAAGAGATGGTACAAAACAGGGTGTCCTGGTTACAAGTCTAATACTTATCTTCATGAAACTATGATCTCTCTCCTTTGTATCTCATTTGGAAGGCAGGATTGTAGATATGAGTGGAGTACCCACTCTCTAGGTGATGACCTGATGAGTAAGGACAAAAAAAAGAGAAGAGTTTTACATTCCAATAATTTAATCCTCTTTCCCTGTTTTGGTAAATGGCACCACCATGAATCCAGCTGTCTGAGACAGAAAAAAATAGACTTGATCCAAAACATTTCCCTTTTAAGCATTTCCCACAACAATCATCTGCCAAGTTTTATTCTTGTGACCTTTTTATTATTTCAAAAGATATGTCCCACTCCTTTATCCTGACCACTACTGAATAAAGCCTTTATGATGTTCAGTCTGATTTAATCAATAACATTAGAACTTTTATCCTCATCTCTATTTTTTATCTCCTCCAATCCATCCTGCATCCTGCTACTTCATGATCTTTTTATAATCTGACCCTGACACTTCCTGCTTGAGCTGCTGTAATTGCTTCCTTGAATTTTCTGGATGAGATTCAGATTCTCTGTCCTTGCATGCAGGACTCTTCCTATTCAGAAGCCTCTGCAATAGTGCAGGTTCCTTTCTTTCCCTTTGCTGTATTCACCCTTCATTCTGCCCCTACCGAGCTACTTGAGGTTTCTCGAATGTGTCATTCTATTTGCTATCTTTCTGCTGACATCTGAAAGCTCAATATATTTGGAGACCAAGAGAGTCATAAGTGTGCAAGAGGTGTACGAGGATAGGGAGCAGTAGAAAGTGTGACACGTGTGCCAAAAAGCATGGAAAGTCAGATTTCAACCCTGTACTGAGATCACACAGAACTGCTGTGAAACACCATTCCAACTACAGCTGCCAGATTGTTACCCTTGATGCCTCCATGCTTGCTGAGGCAAGTACCAGCAGTGTCTGTCCCCTGTGACTTTGCCTCATTTGGTCCAATGGAGTCTTACAGACTCAACTTCTCATCCTTTCCTCTGATCCCAGGCCTCCTCTTTTGGCATCAGTCTTCTCATGTGTGCCCTTTTACGTGTCTTTGCCATCTCTATGGCCAGCCGAGAGCCATGACAGTAGAGGCTGCTTATGTCTTGTTTTACCTCCACTTCCAGTGCTTACCACACAACTCGTGCTCAATAAACATCTGAGTGGATGGCTGTGTGAGTAAATTAGTCTTTCTGAATGGGAGGAATGTCAAGGAATAAATGGCCTGGATTTAGTGTTCCGGGCTACCAACAGGAATGTCTGTGTTCACAGGGAATGAGTTTTCCTCCGTCAGACCTACCCCATTTTCATGGTAGAAGGAATGTTTTCCAGAGCTCTGAGGGGTACCATTTCTCTTTAAGGTCCCCATGTTCCACTTCTCATTTTAAATAGCTAAATGTCAGCAATCTTGGCTTATACAGAAATGCCCTTCTTTTCCTCAAAAAATCACAACTAAAATTTTGTTTTGTTTTCTTTTGCAGTTAATTGACTGTCACTGAATGGTATGTAACAGAGAAATGCCCCCTCATCAGAGTTTCATTTCCAAACAAATACCACATTATGAAAAGCAATTAAATATTAAGATCGTAATCTCTTCATCTTCAATAATCTATGTGTGTATAATGTAGCAAGTTAGAGAGATAATGGGATCATAATTGGCTGAGAAAATGAGGTTGGAGGAATTCTGACACGAGATGGGCTTCAGGAGGAATGAAGGAGGCAAACGTTCAGTGTCCCTGGACATGAGGAGAAAAAGTGGCGACTGGAAAGAATCCTCGTAGGAGGTGGTGTGCCTTATTGAGGTTGGTAAGAAATTGGGGAGGGGGATATAAGAAAAAACTTACAAATTGCTCCTAGAAGAAAGGAAAGGGCTCACTTTTTCCCTGGAAATTTGAGTGTTTCATAAAAACTGGGTGCCTAATAACTAGAAAATCAGAGCTCTCCTGAATAGCAAGAAAGCAGAAATAGAAGAGACATCCAGGATTGAAGTTGCAACAGAGCAAGGCAGATTGTGAAGGGAATAGGGGGCATCAAGCTGCTGCCTAGTTAGAATGAGATCATTAAGGGAATGTGATTGTAATCAAGCTACTTCTGTGCATGACACCAGGATCCCACATCTGCCTGAGACAACAAGCTCTGAAGATATCACTGATTGAAGTTGGAAAAAATGGTAATAGGAAATCGGAGCCAGACAAACTGTTTTTCTCTGAATTAAGTGATGAGGGTACCTCAGAACACAGAAAGGCCTGTTATAGAAAGAGTCAAGAGAGACTGTCAAAAATCTTTTGTTCTATTCCCCTGCCTTCAGGAGGAATGACCTCTAAGCTAACATGGGTAGAAGTGAAGATCTGCTTAACTTGCAGCAAAAGAGCTCCTTCCACTAAGCCCTCTAAGGAACAATTATAGGAGTCTTTACCTAATTGGAGTATTCCTTTTTCCATTTATTGGGGTAAATTCTGAAGACCAGAGAAGTAGCAAATGTGTTGATTCTCTGTTGTCTATCACTTTCTGAGACATTCAACAGGGATCTAGCTGGCAGAGCACAGGACTCTAGGAGATAGACCATAGTCCTTGGGCACTGAGACTTTTAAGCTGCATGGTTGGGGAAGCACCAGCCCCTGTATATTGGCACAACCAAAGACTCGGCTCCAAGCCTTGAGGTTAATCTTGAGGTAGTTATTATGACTTGAAAAGAACTTTGGCCCCCAGCCCTTTTCCATGACCTGAGCATTTACAGTTGGAAGAGACACCCACCTCTAGTGCGGTTAGACAGCTGAGTTCCTAAGCCATCCACTCATTTAAAACACTTCAGTGGCCTTCCACTGCCAGTAGAATAAAATCTAGACTCTGCCTCATGACATGCATGGCCTTTCAGGGTCTGAGGCCCACCCACCTGGTCAAACGGATCTATTCCACTCTCTCACATACTCATTCTATTTGGGCACAACTTGAAGGCCCACCTTTTCCATGTCCCTTCACCTTTGCACATATATTCATTTTACCTTTAATATTCCCATTCAAACATACCTTGCAAATTCATATCTACACTTTGGCACCTGTTCTAACACATGCTTTTCTTACAATGATGAAATAGATTCCCTCAAAAGATCTACCTCTCCCCTTTCTCTGGCCACCATGCACCTCATGCATTCCTCTATCATTGTACGTGTGATTCAGTGCAAGAAATCACTTAGAACAGCACTTTACAAATAGAAGCATTAGTAGATGTTAAATGGTAGTACTTTTTAATCATTTTGCAATTATCAGTTTATATATGCATCTGTCTCTACTATTAGACGATAGATGCCTTGTTTATCTTCTCTTAGCGCTGTCTCTCCAGCTCTGTCTCTATTTAGAATACAAGTAACTTTTATTTTTATTCTCAGGTGAAAAAAAAGCTATTGTGGTATGAAAAGTTTTAAAGGGAAGAAATACTTGAGTTCAAATCCTAACTCTTCCATTTCCTCCCTGGAATTTGCTATATAAATCTTAACTACTTAAATCTTTAGCTTCCTCATTTTTAAAATAGGGGGAAAAAACAGCTACATCATAAATGTTTTCTTAGGCCTATATGGAGTCATATATATTTTCTGGCCCATCATAAGATAACACGTGTGTCTGACTCTGACCTGGAAATAAAAATGAAAATCATGAGGATGCTGGAGATGGGAATGTGTGAACACAAGAAATTTATTAGAAGAGAAAGTTTTTCTAAACTTCAGAGATCATATATTTTTTAAAAAATGAATCATATAAACTTTCTTAAACAACTTTGTTCTTTTACTGTGAAATACAAAAGGATGTAATTGTGTGCAGTTGGCAAAGATTCTTACCGTTAATGTGAAATTTGAGGAAATCCAAGCTGCAATCTAGATTTTTTAAAAATCTGATCCAGGGACGCCTGGGTGGCTCAGTTGGTTGGACGACTGCCTTCGGCTCAGGTCATGATCCTGGAGTCCCGGGATCGAGTCCCGCATCGGACTCCCAGCTCCATGGGGAGTCTGCTTCTCTCTCTGACCTTCTCCTCATTCATGCTCTCTCTCACTGTCTCTCTCTCAAGTAAATAAATAAAATCTTAAAAAAAAAAAAAAAAAAAAAAAAAAAAAAAAAAAAAAAAATAAAAATCTGATCCAAAAGAAAAGTATTTATTGCCTTTAGAAAGTGACTCAGTGAAGAAGTACTTGAGCTCAAGGGGAAAGAATTTAGGACATTTAAACTTAAAAGAATAATACTTCTCTTTGAACCTGATGCTGGAGGAATCAGGAAGAATTAATTTTTTGGATAAGTCTGGTACTCCCTCTCTCTCCTATTCCTCCCTGCCTCCCATTCTCTTCTCTTTGCAGAGCAGTAATTATCAGAAAGAATCAGCTTTTTAAGCATAAAATACCAAAGACTTTAATTTACTGTAGAATCACTCCAGGTAAAATCATATTCTTTTGTTACCCATGTCTATCTTTCTGATTGAAGAATAACAGGAGAAAAGAGCTTTATGAAGGAAAGAAAGGAGAATGGCTTCTGGTTATTTAAGAGTCATTACCGGGGGAGGGTAAGAGTCTCTGCGGAGCTGCATGGTACAAAGCATGGGGGTGCATTTGAAATCTTTTCTTCCTTCTGTCAGATTTCCTATGTTTTTAGGCACAGCGTTCAGCCTCATGTATTATTGCCTTTTCATACATTTGTTTGTTTTGTTTCTTAAGGATAACAACCAGATTTTACATTATTCTACCAATTAAGAAGTTTTATTTACTTTGCATTATTTTTATTGATACTCACCATACAAACTTGGTGAGGAAAGGGAGACGAACACAATGCCTTGCACTTAAAAGGAAATTGGAAGGGGAGGTGAACCATGAGAGACTATGGACTCTGAAAAACAATCTGAGGGGTTTGAAGGGGCGGGGGGTGGGAGGTTGGGGGAACCAGGTGGTGGGTATTAGGGAGGGCACAGAAAATGAATGCAAATGCGGATTCAAGCAGTCAAGTCATTTTGCCCAAGGTGACACAATACACGACTCAAACTAGCATCTCTAAGCTCTGGACGTGGTTGGTGGTGCTAGCAGGTGTTAACTGTGGGCAGGGCAGGAGCAGCTATGCACGAGTGGTGTCGGTTCTTAACTCCAGACCCATCTTACCAAATGTTACAGCTGCTTCATTGATGCAAAAGCACCCTCTCTTGTCTCCGTTGTTTTTCTGCTCAGATGGAAGAAAAGAAGTTTGCTTCTGGAAGGATTCAGAACTCATAAACTGCTCCCCTGCTTCCCCCACCCCAAACAGCAAAATTGCTACTAGTTTTCCTGATCATAATTTGTATTCCTTTCTTAGCAAGTCTCAATTTCTATCATGCATGCAATGATGGAGTGTGGGGAAAGAGAACTAGGGATATGAAGCTCAGTTGTCTAGATTGAAAAGAGGCATAGCTCACATCCAGACGATCTTTTTTGCTTTTGGATGAATGAATCTGTTTGGTTAAGGTTGGGTCAGTCCCTACAATTAGTCCAATTGCCTTTGGTCAAAACCTGAGTCAGCCAAAACAAATAGTCACTTAGGTAGAAACCTTGAGCGAGTACTGGCAGACAATCCCAGAGAGGGAGTCGAGGGTCGTGAGAGGCCAAATACTAGAAATACTCAGATAAAGGAAGGAGAGATAGTACTTCCAGTGCAGGATAGTGGGATGTGTGTGGGTGTGTAGGGCATAGCTAATCTGCTTGGTACACTGCAGAAAGGACATTTTTCCATTGGCACCTTATTTTTAAGACCTGGAAATACAAGCATGTATGCAGGTTTCAGAAATCTCAAAGACTAGAGAGCATAGTGGCAATGTACATAATTAAATGCAACACACTTGAATATATACAATATGCCTTCCAGATGCAACAGAAAAAAATGGATTCCATCTAGATGGTTAGCAGAGACTTTAGAAAGAAGCTGAAAAAACTTTGGGAAGAAATTTAACTTGATTTACTCAACAATTATTTGATACTCTGTTAAGCACTAATGAATAAAATAATTTGATTCCTTTATAAAGGATTATTACATTAAATAGGGTGGCTATGGAAGGACTCTGAGAAGAAGATGTTTATGTTGGTATCTAAAGGATAAGAGAGATCAGCTACATGAAGGGAGGACATAAAGACATTCCAGGTAGATAGAATAGCACATATAAATGTCTTGCAGATAGAGGAGACTTAAAATGTAATTAAAATAGGGAGCAGGCAGAAAGCAGTAGGAGATGAGGCTGGAGAGTGTGGCCAGATCATGCAAGGTCTGCTATACAGAATAAGTTCAGGATTTACTTTAAGTGCTGTGGGCAGCCAGTAAGACAGTTTCAAGCAGACTTAAGACATGATCTCAGGCATGCTTTGTGCCAGGGAGCCACACATTGAAGTTCTTATGTCTGAACATAGCATAAGAGCAAAAGAGCTGCCAAACTCTTGCTGGAGAGGGGTACAAAGGCCAGCACTCAGCTGAGTGTGCTCCCTTTTTACCCTGATAATGGAGGGGACACAGCAAAGCTTTTTTTTTTTTTAAGAAAGCTTAGCTACCTGAGAGTATTTATATTTTAGATTGCTCTTTTTTTTTCTTTTCAGTGTTCCAAAATTCATCATTTATGCACCACACCCAGTGCTCCATGCAATACATGCCCTCCTTAATACCCACCACCAGGCTCACCCATCCCTCCATTCCCCCTCCCCTCCAAGCCCTCAGTTTGTTTCTCAGAGTCCATAATCTCTCATGGTTTGTCTCCTCCTCCAATTTACCCAACTCATTTCTCTCCATATCCCAATGTCCTCCATATTATTCCTTATGCTCCACAAGTAAGTAAAACCATATGATAATTGACTCTCTCTTCTTGACTTATTTCACTCAGCATAATCTCTTCCAGTCCTGTCCATGTTGATAGAAACGTTTGGTATTCATCCTTTCTGATGGAGGCAGAATACTCCATAGTGTATATGGACCACATCTAACTTATCCATTCAACCGTTGAAGGGCATCTTGGCTCTTTCCACAGTTTGGCAACCGTGGCCATTGCTGCTATAAATATTGGGGTACAGATGGCCCTTCTTTTCACTACATCTGTATCTTTGGGGTAAATAACCAATAGTGCAATTGCAGGGTCATAGGGAAGCTTTATTTTTAATTTCTTAAGGAATCTCCACACTATTTTTGAAAGTGGCTGCACGCACTCGCATTCCCACCAACAGTATAAGAGGGTTCCCCTTTCTCGCCACATCCTCCCTAACACATGTTGTTTACTGCCTTGTTAATTTTGGCTATTCTAACTGTTGTAAGGTGGTATCTCAATGTGGTTTCGATATATTGTTCTTTGGTAGAGATGGACTAGAGAGAGACGAGAGCAGACAGGCCCCTGAGGACACCAGGTGTGAAAGTCCCAACAGCAACAGCATGCGCTTGAGCAGCATCTTAGCCTCAGCAACATGGTGATGGACTGATTCTGGTGAATCCAAACATGGGGGATTTTTTCTTTCTCCCTCAATTCTAATCTATTGCTTTCTTGCACTAACACAAAATTTTAATGGTCTGAATTAGTAATAGTAATATGTGTCCAGATTTTTAACATATCCAAGATTCTGGGAGTGATACAATTTTTAAAATTTGGTATAGGTAGGCTTCTCTAAGGACATGTTTATATGTCCTGCTATCCTTCTGAAAGGGAGTTTATTGGAGCGCTTTAGGATGGGAACATGAGAACTTTGGAGGTATCTGCTAGTATAAGAGATGCATTCAGCAGCTGCAGAAAAAATAGATGAAACAGATTTATTCATCCAATAGCAAACAAACCAAGGTTAAAATGGAAGAGAATAGGGGATACAGGGGCATAGGAGGTATTGCATACATATTTGGGGAATTATTTTGTCTTGAGAATTGAGAAAGTACTTGAGATTTCGATTTGCTTTTATAAACTAGATGACCCTGCAGTTAAACTTAATAAAGCAAGGTTGGAGTGCAGAGAGGAAAATCTCTAGCAGTGTAGCCTAAAACACACTTACCGGTCAACTCACGTTACCATTTAAGGGCCTGTTTGTTCAAACTCATTTGATGACTACCACTACTACTACTACTACTATTACTACTACTACTACTAATAATAATAATAATAATAAAAGATATAGTGACATTACCTGTCATACCTTTGTAATATCTCGTGTTTGTCCCCCAGCAGGGTACTCCCATGGCTCATGTGTTTCCCTTTTAGAGGTATATGACTGGAAATTCTAAGTAAAACATGGCTTGGTTATTTCGAGAATAAATTTTAAAAAATACGTAAAATGATACAGAATAAATAGAATAGGAAAAGGTAAGAATAATAATGTATATTTATATTAAAGGATTACATGAATGATTGAGTTAAAGGCACTTTGTAGAATGCTATATAAGAATATTACTTCCAAAACTTCCAGATAATGTATATTTTGTAACATAATGCAGGAATAATTATGATAGTGGTCATGATACCAGAACTGAAAAATTTCCAAATCAGCATTTGGCAGTCTAGATTTTTCTAATTTGGTTGCCTCGTCATCACCTTATCAATGTGAGGACTTCAGCTATCATTCAACTATAGGGAACTTGGCTTTGCAATTTCTTAAGCATAACGTAATGTTGTAATCAGACATATTCAAATTTGGTATTTCAAGAGTCATTGTCTTCTCATAGAATAAATGGAATCTGATACTGTCTTGAATATCTTGACAGATGGGCTCATCATTTCAGAGCAGATGGCAAGATGATTAGGCTAAACTCTGAAATCTTAAATACTAGACATATGAGCAGCTATACAAGAGCTAAAGACACTGAAAATACCTCTTTAGACAGCCTGCATTTTAGGGGGATATTTGTTTAAAACTCACATATTCTTTTGCTCTGAGGGAACTTATAGCAAATACATTCTGTTGTTGAAAGAGTAGAGACATTTTGTCAGGTTGCATTAGGTTTGAATCCAGGTTTGCTTTTTGCTAACGTGTGATGAGATACTTTGGCTCAGTTTCCACATCTATGAAGGCTGGGTCAATAGTAACAGCCTCATGGAACTGGGGGAGGAATTTACTGAGATCACGCATGTAAAGTATCACAGATATCTACCCCCCACAAATACTTTCCTATATTGACAAACAATTCAATTGTTCTGTATTTATAACTGAAGAAAAAATGTTTTCATAAACATCATTTTCTGGCATTTTAAAAACATTTCACTGAAAAGTATTCTAAGAAACAGACAACAAATGGATAAGTGCATATAAAAATATACCAACTTGTAGACATATGTGTGGGAGATACACAGGCACCTTATCTTTATTTAACACTAATTACAGATTTTAAAGCACTTTTGCAATCTTTGCTTCATTTGATCCACACAGTCATTCAGTAAAGCAGCAACATATCCACCTAAATAAGTTCTTAAGGCTAAAACTCAGAAATTAATTGAATTTTCCAACACAACTAAAATTAAAGTCAGACCTAAAACTGATATTTACAGATTCTGGGCCCAGATCCAAAGCAAAGGGATTCTGAAGTCCTGCCCAGACACAATTTCTGCTTCCTCCCTCCCCCATATTGATGCAATGAGCATTATTGGTTATGTTCTTAGCACCCACATCATCTTCCACCCATCAGTATACCCAAAATTTGCATTGGAGGGATCATTACCCTCACATTCTCAGCCACTTAATTTGAATACTATTGATTCTCACCCTCAGATCCAGGAGTGGTTCATGCTCTGCTAAAGCTAATTTGTCTATTTAATCCTCCTGGCTATAATGATAGATTTTGGGAATAGGCGTAGTACTTGGGGTCAAAGAAATGCGGAGTGACCTTTGCTGGAGAACCCAAAATAAAACAGATTCCTCTCTCTTCTTTGAAAACTATTTCTCTGGAGACTGTGGTATACAAATGTCAGAAATGGGACCAGAGCAGACATTTATGATAATTAGGGGAGCACAGGAGTGACCAGGACACTGTAAAACCTGTGGCAGAACCTAACCTTGTAGAGATCAGAAAGTCAGATCTTTGTTGGCACTTAACCCCTAGATCAAGCTTTCACTGAATTACTCCTAAACTTTCAGTTAGATTAGTCAAGGAATTCCCTTTATTATTCAAGTCCATCAAGGATTTTCTTTCCTAGCAATAGAAAGACATGTGTAAAATGCTATGGCTAAAATTTTGGTAATAAAAAAGCAATACTACTTGTGATAAACATTTGGATTCATTGGAAAATTTATCTCTGGAATGCCATTTGAGCCAATTTTGAGAAGAGTTTACTTTTGTAAATTTTACAAACAACTTTCTGGGATTTTTTTTTCATGTCTTTAATTTTTATTTAAATACAATTAGCCAACATATAGCACATCATTACTTTCAGATGTAGAGTTCAATAATTCATCACTTGCATATAACACACAGTTCTCGTCACATCACATGCCCTCCTTAATGTCTGTCACCCCCAAATTGCTGGAACTCATACAGGAATTCAGCAACGTGGCAGGATATAAAATCAATGCACAGAAATCAGTTGCATTTCTATACACTAACCATGAGACAGGAAAAATAGAAATCAAGGAATCAATCCCATCTACAATTGTGCCAAAGACTATAAGATACCTAGGTATAAACCTAACTAAAGAGGTAAAGGATCTGTACTCTAAAAACTACAGAACATTTGTGAAGGAAATTGAGGATGACACAAAGAAATGAAAACGCATTCCATATTCATGGATTGGAAGAATAAATGTTAAAATGTCTATGCTACCCAGAGCAATCTACACATACAATACAATCAATATCAAAATGCCGTCAACATTTTCCACAGAGCTGGAACAAATAATCCTAAAATTTGTATGGAACCAGAAAAGACCCCAAATAGCCAGAAGAATGTTGAAAAAGAAAACCAAAGTTGGTGGTCTTCAAGCTCTATTACAAAGCTGTAATCATCAAGACAATATGGTACTGTCACAAAAACACACACATAGATCAATGGAACAGAATAGAAAACCCCCAAATGGACCCTCAGCTCTATGATCAATTTCTGACAATGCAGGAAGATTATCCAATAGAAAAATGACAGTCTCTTCAACAAATGGTGTTGGGAAAATTGGACAGCTACATGAAGAAAAATGAAACTGGACCATTTCCTTACCCCATACACAAAGATAAAATGGATGAAAGACACCTAACTGTGAGACGGGAATCCACCAAAATCCTAGATTTTGGAGAACATAGGAGAACATAGGCAGCAACTTCTTCAACCTCAGCCACAGGAACTTCTTGCTAGACACTTCTCCAAAAGCAAGGGAAACAAAAGCAAAAATGACCTATTGGGACTTCATCAAGATGAAAAGCTTCTGCACAGCAAAGGGGTAAACAAAACTGAAAGGCAACCTATGGGATGGGAGAAGGTATTTGCAAATGACATATCAGATAAAGGACTAGTATCCAAGATCTATAAAGAGCTCAAACTCAATACCCAAAAAAACAAGAATCCAGTCAAGAAATGGACAGAAGACATGAAAAGACATTTCTCCAAGGAAGATATACAAATGGCCAACAGACATATGAAAAATGCTGAACATCACTTGGCATCAGGGAAATACAAATCAAAACCATAATAAAGTATCACCTCACACCAATCAGAATAGCTGAAATTAACAAGACAGGGAACAACAAATGTTGGAATGTGGAGAAAAGAGAACCCTCTTACACTGTTGGTGGTAATGCAAGCTGGTACAGCCACCCTGGAAAAAAGTATGGAGGTTCCTCAAGAAGTTAAAAAGAGAGCTACCCTATGACCCAGCAATTCCCCTACTAGGTATTTACCACAAATATACAAATGTAGTGATTCAGGGGGGCACCTGCACACCAATGTTTATAGCAGCAATGTCCACAATAACCAAACTATGAAAAGGGCTGAGATACCCATCCACAGATGAAGGGTTAAAGAAGATGTGATTATATATACATACACATACACACACACAGTGCAGTATTACTCAGCCATCAGAAAGGATGAAATCTTACCATTACATCAACATGGATGGAACTAGAGTGTATTATGCTAAGTGAAGTCAAAGAAAGACAATTATCATACAGCTTTCACTTGTATGAGGAATATAAGAAATTGTACAAAGGATCATAGGGGAAGGGAGGGAAAATAGAATGGAAAGAAATCAGACAAGAAGACAGACAATGAGATACTCTTAACTATGGGATACAAACAACTTTAAATAATAAATGCACTTGACCATCATTCCATCAGTCTACAGGTGATTTAACACATGCTCTGAGCCAGGTGTACAGAGGAAAAAAATATAAGCCTTGTGACTGATCTTAGGAGGCTTACAAACTAGTTAGGTAAATAGGGTAGCAAATATGACCCAGTGAAAAGCACTAGGCTGCATGTGACCATATTAAATACTGTGGGGGAAACTTGAGTCTACAGAAATTCTGAACGCCAGTGTGGGGCTGGCAGAATTAGGAATGCCCTCATGGAATAGTTGAGTCCAGGTGAGCTCTGACCTGAAACTATAATGTAATAAGTAAAGAACTGTTGACAGAGATGTCAGGACACTTTGAAAAAGAGAAGTAGCATTTACGATATGTAGAATGTTCTGTATCCCTAATGTTTTATCATTGGCTGTTTCCTTCTCTGTATTACATGACTATTGAAAGTTGAGCTGGGACACAAGAGAGATGATGTCTTGTTGTGGTTCTAATATTTACTGCATTATTAAAAGAAACTTTGTTTTGAGATAGAGGTTCACAGGAAATAGTGAGATTGTTCCAGGAGGTCCATATACCCTTTACCCAGGTTCCTCCAATGGTATATACTTCTGTGATATATTTTCATGTGTAGATGAGGTAACTATCACTTCAAACGAGAGGCAGACCTATTCCATCACCACTAAGGCTTCCCTTAGGCTTCTCCCTCTTATCACCCCCAACCCCCAGCAACCACAATTTGTTCTCCAGCTCTAAAACATGGTCATCTTAAGAATATTATATAAATGGAATCCATTTTGTTTTTCTCTTTGTTCATTTCTGTTTTCTTTTGCCTACTTTCCTTTGGGTTATTTGAACATCTTCTAGAACTCCATCCATTTGTAATGTTTTGGAATATATCTATTCTCATGGCTTTTTTTAGTGGTTCCTCTAGGTATTATGCATACATAACACAGTCTGCTGGTGTTGACATTACATCTCTTCAGAGAAGGACAGAAACCTCACCTCCTTCTATGCCATTATGACCCTTCCCCATTTATAATTTAAATGTCTTAAATTTTCCTCTACAAAATTCAGCCCTTGTCATGATGAGTACTGGGTGATGTATAGAATTGTTGAATCACTATATTGTACGACTAAAACTAATATAACACTGTCGGTAACTACTGGAAAAAATTAAACTTAAATTTAAATTTTAAAAAAATCAATAACCACATCAGTGTCATAATTTTTGGACCAACTATCAAGCATAATTTAGAAAAATGCAAGAGAAGAAAAGTCTATTGTCATTATCCAAACAATTTTATTCCTTATAGTGCTTTAGTGCTTTTTTTTTTCTTCCTTCCTAGTATTTCTGGAGTCTTTTATCATTTCTAGGTAGAGCATTTCCTTTTTAGCTATTCTTTTATGGTAGGACTTATGGTGACAGATTTTCCTAGTTTCCTCCTTTTAAACTGTCCTGTGTTTTTCTTTCATTTCTGAAGGATATTTTTGCTGGATGTAAGATTCTAAGTTGACAGTTTTTTTTTCTTTTAGTCCTGGGAAAATGTTGTGCCATTTCACTGATACTCCCCTCTTCACCCTCCATCCTGCTGTTGAATCTGTTTACTGAGTTTTCTACCACAGTTACTGTATTTTTCAGTTCTAAAATTCCATTTAGAAAACAAAATTTAAAAATCCATTTGGTCATTCTTTAGATCTTCCACTTCTTTCCTGAAACCTTTTATTTTGATAATTTGTTTCAAATATATACATGATTATTCACTGAAGAATTTTAATAGTGGCTGCTTTAAAATCTCAGTCAGATAATTCCAACATCTGTGCTACCTCAGCCTTAGTGTCCATTAATATCTTTCTCATTCAAGTTGATATTTTCCTGATTCTTTGTATAAGTGAGTTTCTATTTAAACTAGACATTTAAACACTATGAGATGCTGGGTCTTATTTAAATATTGTTTCAGTGGGACTTTTTTGACACTGTGCCAGCAGGGGAAGGTTCTGCCATGTCATTACTGTCAGATTGAGTAGAAGTCCAGATGCCCCACTTGGTTTCTGTTGGCAATATCAAAAAGAAGAAGTAGCTCAGTACTGCTGGGTATGGATGGTAGCTCTTTCTCTCCATTAGAATTCTGGTGATTCCATTCTGGCTGGGAGGAAGAGTGGTGCCTTACTGTTCTCCACCTGGCTTCCACTAAACCTACAGAGGTTTGGCCTCATTACTAAACCTACAGAGGTATGGCCTCATTACTATCAGGTGGTGATAAATTCTTGACTCTCCACCAGATATCCTCTGCTACAACCCCAAAAGGGAGGGGAAAGAGCCCTTTATTGCTGTCAGCTGGGTGTGGAAGTCCAGCTCACTAGGTGTTCTCCATTGATAGCAATGTGGCCTGGGAAGGCTCACTATCACTTACCAGGCTGAAAGCACGGCTTCCCAGAAGGCCTCTGCTCACCTTGTCATTGGGGCTGGGAGATACAGTTCAATGGTGGAAATATAGGCTTTTCACTTAGTCTGTGCTACTTGGAGTTTCATGTGGAGCCTCAGTTCTTTACTGTGGTGTTTGGCCAGAGCAGCATGGTGTTGTCTACAAAGCTTTTTTTTGCTTGTTTGTTTTCTTGCTAGGCTGACCCCTTCCTAGTTCTATGGTGAGAGAGACTGGGTTTTTCTTGGGATATTTTTAAAATCTATACCCCTTGGTGTTTCTGACTTGCTGATTTCTCTAGCATCTAGTCCAGGATATATGAGGCAAAAGAAACCCCAAGAAATTTACTACCACGTTGTTCTTTAGATTCCCCCAAACCCTAGCATGTTTGTCTTTTTCTGTCTTTCATATACATAATGTCTGGGGTTTTTAGCTGTACTTGGCAACAGAAACAGGGAAAATTAAGTTTACTCTTTCTAGAATAGAAGAGTATTTCTTACTACCTCTGTGTCACTGGGCAGTCACATAAATTCTCTGAAATGATTTTCTCATTTACATAAGCTTGGAAGCTACCACCAGTCTAGTACTGATGCTAAAACTAAGACTAAACAGTAATCCAGAGTTATGGTAAAGATAAAATTAAATAATAGGTAAGTATTCTCCAAATTGTAAAATGATACATAGAAAAGTGATTGTACATATATCTTTCCATATATGTATGTGGATGGTGTGTATATAAAAATATGTGTGTATAAACACACAATTACATCTTTAAAAAGCCCCTAGAGTTTCTCAGGGGTGTTTAAAAAATTATAAGAAATACCTTAAATAACTAGTCCTTTGGTTAATTCTTTACTATAATGCTTCAAAAATTTTAGTTTCTCATTATGTGATGTGAAAATCATTTCAAAACTAGAAAAATAATGCCTCTGGTTATTTAATGGCCATTTGAAAGGGACAAGCTCTTCAGCATTATCCTTAGACAGCCAGTGATTCCACAAACAATATAATGGCTACATTTCCAAATTTGCTTTGCTGAGAAATCACAGCCTAAAGAGCAGCACAGGATATAATTTATCTCATCAACTTTACCAAAATTAGTAGGATTCTTTGAAATATAAGGGATAGAAAAGTTGACTCCAAAATGTTTTAAACCAAGAGACAAAATTTATAGACTCCTATAACTGAACAGTTCAGTTAACAGTCTCTAAATAGGGCTCGAAGCAGTGGCCAAAATATCTACAAAAGTCCAAATTTTCCCCATCTCTACTTCAATTTCATGTTCTTAGCTTTGTTCCAATAATATCCATCATTACTCTTGATATCCCTAACACATTCCAACAGCCTTAGCCTTTCTTCTTTGTTGGGGTGAAATATCTTATCACCTTTTTAAAGAAAAATAATGAAGTTTCCAGTAACTTTTTTCACATAGTCTATAATTTATTGTCCCTTATTGGACTGAATTGGTTCTCATGGAACTTCTCTCTGCTAGGCCTGAGATCTAATTAAGTTCTATCTCAAATCCAATACCTCTTGTCAGAGAGCTGAAATACAATGATTGGCATTTTCATCTGTTCATGTTTCATACAGAAATATTTTGAGATAGAAAAAGAAGCCAAATTTCCATTTTAGTATGATTTCCATTTTAAGGATGAGCTGGTAGAGCTAGGACTCAAACATGGGTGTTCTAACTTTCAAGACTTGTTGCACTGCATGGCCCTCTGTGCCTAAGGATAAGCTCTCATGGTACCTACAGTTAACTGTACACAGTTTTGTAAAACTGCATGAGATGATGATGAGCCAACTCTTTCCTATTTTTATCATATAATGCTGTCAAGAATTTGATATGACTCAATAATTATATAGTGGTTTGACAACATGAGACACAAGCAAACAAACCCATATGAAAATAAACCTGGTACTTGTGCAGAATTAGAACCAGGTCCAGAAATAAGAGGAAGAGAGGGTAATATTCCCTAACTCTGGCTGCTGAGAGTACAATGAAAAATCTGTTGTGTTTTAGTTATTATTTTTCCAAAAATTACTCAGGTAGTCATAGGAACAGAGCAGTTTTCTAAAAATCCAGAGTTTGCAGCAGACTTAAAGAAAACCACCAACTAATACTCTGGGAAATTTAATAAAGACCCTGAAGTTTTTCATTTGGCAGACATTATTGAAATGAATAGAGCTCCAAATCCTACCCTGAGTAGTTATACCCATATGCAATTTCTTTTATAATTCCCTGTGAACTAAAATAAGAGTACAAATTCAGATGATAACCCTCCTAATCTCCCTACCATGACTGTTCCTTGCAACTTAACCTCCCTTAGTACATCCCCACATCTTCCCTTACCTTAAAAATCCAAAGAGCAAAAACATGCATATGAAAAATGGTGAACTAAAAATTGAGTGATCTTTGAAATACCTCTCCTATGCATCAGCCTTCTGCCTAGCAAATCTTCTATGACCCCTCATTACCCACACACCACATGGTTTAAATGCTGATTCTTCTATACAGCTCCTTTTAAAAGTCTATCATGTTTACCTGTTGTCATCTCTTGACCATCCATGTTTAATTACCCCTTGCTCGTGCCTCTTGGATCATTCACTGTTCCTTTAGCACATCTGTACCTCTACGGCTCTCTTTGGTTATGCTATGCACTCTGACTTCATGTCCATGATCTTTTCCTCCTCCTTCACCATTCTTTTCAGCTTTACATTATTTTACTTGTTAACTATCCCTTCTTCTCTCTCAAAAATAAGTTCCTCTGAGAATCTCCCATCTCTTTCATCATGCTCCCACTGAAGCTTTACATTACTCCATTTCTAGCACATTTTCTATGTGACCTAATTACCCAAATATTTATAACCACAAACACAGAGCAGGCATGGGATAAAGAGAAGAGAAAATCCCTGCCAGTGAGTAGCATACTTTCCATCTGGGAGATAAAAATATAACCGGAAAATTTCCATATTCTATGGCTAAATGCTGACAAAGCATTATGCAGGTTATGTTATCATAACACAAAATGTGAGCAAGGTAACTCAGGAGGACTTCTAGTGATGACAACATCTTGGCAGAGCTTCGTAGGATGAGTACCTTAAATATCTGTTTAAACTAATGTATCCCCTATTTGAGCAAAATCTTTTCTTGAAATCCTATTCTTATTTTCATAACATTGAATGATGCCCAGCCAAGTCTAAAACAAGACATCAATAAATGTTTATGTGTTAAACAAATGATTAAAGTAATGAAAGGATAGATTTCTTATTAGGCACATTGCCTCTTGGATCCTGGTAGGTCAAATGGATCATTTCTTATTTTCTCTGATCAGCTCACAACACTGACAAGTGAAGATATAATCAATCAAAAAAAGAAAAGAAAGGAATTTAGCTAAATTAGAGCTGTGTTGTACAGTGTAGTATCACCCTATCTCCTACACATTTGCCCTGGAGGAATAATCTATGTGCCACCTTGCACTGGGATAAAGGGAATTGACAATATTACACAGATTGGAATTTTTAAGGCAGAATAATGCTATTTAAAAAAAAAAAGACTTCAAGTCAAATTTGGCCCTAATATTTTTTTCCTGTATGATTATATTTCACCTCTGAAGCACAATCCCTTCTCTTGTAAAATAGGAACGATAATATCTTCCTCCAGGTTTACCTTGGGATCAAATGAAACAATGCTTTTGAAAGCATTTATCTCAATGGTTAACACACTATAGGTACTCCTAAACAAGTATTTGTTAGCACTTTAGCCAATATTTATTCTTTATAATTTTGAGCAGTCCTTGACTTATACTTGATATTGGAATAGGACATATAGAAGTCTGCATGTAACCCATAATCACTCTCTACTGATACTGCAGACAAAGGCTTTAAAAGAAGATGGGGTGCTGTAATCCCATTAACTGATCTGCCAGGAACAGTGGTCCAGGTTTCACACAAGAACACCAACCTGGGAAGAGCCAGAATGGAGCAGCCGGCACTCTGATCATCACATAGCTGGCCTGCTTCCATCCAGAGAGAGTACTTTGTAACAAGGCTTCCAGTGGGCTAGCTCAGTCTTGCCTTTTATTTTCACCAAGGGCACAAACATGGACTGTGACAAAATAAGATTGCACATCTCCTGCTTGATTTGAGGCAAATTCTATGAGCAAGACACTCTATTTTTTCAAACAGAAAGCAAATACAGTTTTTGGACAAAGACAGTTCTCACAGTATCTTGAAATCGTTACATATTCTAGTCTCTTACAGAATTCTGTATTATTAATTCATTCAGGATGAGATTTTAGTTCTTAGGGTAAATTAAGTACACTAGGTAACAGTTATAAAGCTACAGGAGAATGTGGAAAATTGTTAATTACTTGGTCATTTCCAGGTAGTCTTCAGACCTGTAAAGAGTAATTTGACCAACTGTAGCCCAGAAAAGCAGAAAATGCCAGAATTTTCCTTAGCAGCTAAGGAAAGAGTTTAGAGATATTTATTCATAGACAGTTTGGGGGTCCACCAGTACAGTCATTTGCTTTCGCATCTTAAGTGACCCCTACTCACTTCTTCCTATCAGTCATCTGAGACCAGTCCCCATCAAAATCCACTGGGATGGGGTGGGAAGAATCTTCAACTTGTCATTTAAAGACAGGAAAAAATAAGAAATGTCTCGTGTTTTAGAGTCTCCCATAAGTGAAATTGTATGTAATCATCAAAACAACCCTTCTGCAGGTATTTTATCTCCATTTACAGATAATAAGCTAGAGCTTGGAAATGGCCCTATAACTGCCAAGAGGCCAAGATGAAGTCAGAACTGCATTTTCTAAAGTCAAATTCTGTGTTCTTTCCACTTTATCATAGCTTCTGCTGATATTTCTGACCTGGAGTGTATCCTCAAGGTTTGCTTCAGCTATGCCAGCATCACAAGAGGATTTAAAAAGCCCCGAGGCTATAAAAACCTCTCTTGAGCCCAAAGACATGTTCAGATGAGAGGTGGGGTATGAGCCAACTGACCAGCCTTGTTCATTAGCACAAACCCCCTTCCCTTACCTTATTACAGTGGCCGATGTGGAACAGCTGCCAAATTCTGCCAAACCCAGTGCAGCTCATTTTCCCCACGCACAGGCAAGCTTCCTCCCTGTAACTCTGTCCCCTTAATGCCTTGCAGCTGGAGAAGAATGAGAAGTCCTCTCTCAGCAGAGAGAACAAAGCAGCTGGATTCGCCAGGGAAGGGGGGAACTTGGGAAGCTCTTGGGAAGCTCTCGGGAGAGCGACCATCTCCCTTCCCTGGAATTGTCACCCCTGGTCCTATTTATTTGATTGGTCACATGGGACAGAGAACATAATGTGATCCCATCTAGATAACTGCAAGGGCTCCATTTCCAGCCATTTCAGGTCAACATTCAGTATTCATCACCCTTATCTGTCCCAACACCTTGCCTGGTACTTGTGGCTTCTCTGGAATGACTAATAAGACTTTCATCAATTCAGTTTCAACATCTCTCATTTTAAAGGAAAGGAAAAATGTTGGAATGGGGCCTCTTCCAAAGCTTTATGAAATCCTAGCAGAAGAGGAACCACCAACAGAGAAAAAGGTACATTCATTCATTCATCACTAACTCACTGGTGTGTGAAGATTTGGAGGTGAATAAGGGCATAGGTCTTGGAATCACACACATGGTCTTCTAATCCTGGCCCCTCCACCTAATAGGGGTTGGGTGAGTTGTTTGATACTGCTATGTAAAATAGAGATCTTACGAATGCATCAGTCATGCTTATTACATTGTGGAAATCAATAGGGAAAATGTGTATGAAGCTTCCAGGACGGCACCTCTCAGAGAACAGGTGACTGGCGACTGCTCACTCTTGGACGTGCTGCTGTGGTCTGGCACAGACTAGGATGTCAGGAGCCAGAAGTAAGACTCATCTCTGACTTGAGGGGTGAGGAATAATTATAAAGGAGAGTAGAAGTGAAATTATAATACCGGAAGTGTTGAGCAACAGATAGAGAACTGGTCCAAAATAGGAAGCACAAGATTTAGGCGTTCCTCCTCTGAGTTCCTTCTGTATCTTACCCGTCCCGTCTGGCAGCACATTCACTAAGAAGGAGCTTCTTCATATCCCTAGGGTACCGAGCCACTTGGAGGTAGGAGGCATGTCTTTTCAAGTTCTTTTTCTGAATACCCATGAATGAATACACACAGCTTACATGGAAGGTTCTCAGGATATATTAGACAAAAGAATAAATAGTAGGAGGCGATGTGCAAAATACGTTCTGGTTACAATAAAGAGACCACTCGGGTTTGAGTAGGTTTATATAAAGAGGAAATAGGAAGGCCCCACTGTGGGAGGCCTGGTGTGCTAGAATAAGAAATTGGAGCTTCATCATGTACAGCTATTACAAGTTTTGGAAGACAGAAGTAAAAACAAAAGACATGTTTAAATTTTAGTTTGAATACGGTGCTCAAGGTGGAATGGAAGGATATGGAGAAGATAAACCCGCTAATGCATTCAGGTGACAGCCCAGAAATTAGGTGCTAAGGGTCTTATTGCTTTAGTAACTGGGATAGAAATGGAAGTGAGGGGACATTTTTTAAATGCCCCCTTCCCCCCCCCCCCCCCCGGAGAGGGACGTGCGACAGGATGTGGTGACTACCTGGATATGGTAGAAAGGAAGGGGGGATGGGGTCATCGTTGAGCCTGATAATGACAGTATTTGTGGCAAACACAGTGGGTCTTGAATGCCTCTCCCTTAGAAAGGAGATTTCCAAACTAAAGGCTGCCCTTAATTTCAATATTTTTCACCTGTTCTTGTCTTCCTTTCAAATAAGAACTGGGATTAGAAACCCATGGAAGTCAGTGACAAGGAGCTCATTCCTAACAAATAGCCAAAGCCAGGATGTTGAGAAAAGTTCACCATTTCTCACTTTGACAACCACCATCTTTCCATTTACCGTCTCGTCCATCCATTCACTTGTCCATCCATCTGTCCTTCCAGCCCAGAATCTGAGCACCTACTGAGGCCGAGCATTTTCCTGCTTTCTAAATATTCCATAATGACAGGCAGTTTGCTGCTCCCCAGGAGTCACACAACTGCAATAGCAACCGTACAAAGTACAGAATGATCTCAAATTTTTTTTATTACATTGATTGGTTCTGTTTCTTCATGGGGATAGCAGTAAATTGCTCTTTTAAATTTAGCTTTGAGACACTATAATTTCAGCTCTAAGTGCAGAAATTGAACTGCTTTTAAGGATAGCAAAATGATGGCAGTATCCTGGTGCTAAAATACAATGACCAGCAAAAATACAATGAACCATTACATTGCACGATGGGAGCTACGTATCCACACTGAGAAGGGCAACAGGCTTTGTGAGTGCTGTACGTCAGCACACTCCCTGAGTGTCCCCTTTCTCTCTCTCATGCAGGGATGATAATGCATGCCCATTGTCTCACTGCCAGGGTTGATGGATGGATCACGTGTTATAAGGTCTGGGAATGTGCCTTGTGAAATGTACTAATGTAAGGGAATATTATTTTGTCCTTACAGCTTTTGGGGGGGAGGAGAGGACTATTTGTCAAAAATGTTCCCTGAGTCTCTCTTAGAACTTTGCATTCTATTGGAAAAGGCAACAGTATTTATCCAGAAAATAGTTCCATTGACAGGTTAATTTTGTTGTTATCTAACTAAGTGACCCTGAGCTGAATGTTTAACCTTGCAGTTTCTTTATCCTTAAAAGAGAAATGATCATAATACATGTTCAGAAATACTCCAGAAGCTCTCACAGCTCCCCACCCACTCCCTAAATCCATCAGCCTGAAAAATACCAAGTCTCAGCAGCAGCACAGAGCCTTGTTTCCCCTTCAAGCTCCCAGGGGCTCCACCCTGACCTGGGATCCTACACCTTCTGCACACATCTCGGGAGACATTGGCCACATTTCTAAATGGTGCCTGTCATAGACTCTCTCCTGCTTCATCTCCCCCCACACTCTAGGCCCCTTGCGAAGTTGTCCCACTTGAACTTGTGGCTCTAGCGACTGGCCTGGTGCCTATGCAAAGCAGATGTTTAATGGCTGTTTGCTGCAGCGAGTAAGTAAAAGATGTGGAAGACAATGCTTTGCAGACTGGAGGAGAGTTAGCAATTAGTGATAATTCTGAATCTCATTTGTTAAATGTTACAATGTATGAGTGAATTTGTGGCCAAACAAAAATGAGTATAATAGCCCCACCCAGGAAGGACTGGAATTGTCCAGTCTCTATAACTCAGGGTTTCTCAGCCTGGGAGATTTTGCTTGTCACTTTTTGTTGACAAAACTGGAGGGAAATGCTACCAGTGTCTAGTGAAGAGGAGCCAGGGTTGTTGCAGCTAAACACACTACAAGTCACAGGACAGACCCATGATAAAGAACTATTTGGCCCAAAATGTTAGTTGCCAACATTGAGGAACACTACCCTAAGACCCTTTCCTCAGTTAGAGGATAGGCTGTCTTTTTTTTTAAATTAATACATTCAGTTAGCTACTGTATAGTACATTAGTTTTGATGTAGTGGTCAATGAATCATTAGCTGCACATAACACCCAGTGCTCATCCTTAATACCCATCACTGGGCTCACCCATCCCCCACCCCCCTCCCCTCTGAAACCCTCAGTTTGTTTCCTGGGTTCCATTGTCTCTCAGGGTTCATCTCCCTCTCTGATTTCTCCCCCTTTGGATTTCATTCCCTTCCCCTATAGTCCTCTGTGCTATTGCTTATGTTCCACTAATGAGTGAAACCATATGATAAGTGTCTTTCTCTGCTTGACTTATTTCACTGAGCATAATCCCCTCCAGTCCCATCCATGTTGATGCAAAACTTGGCTATTCATCCTTTCTGATGGCTGAGTAATATCCCATTGCATATACAGACCACATCTTCTTTATCCATTTGTCTATTGAGGGGCATCTTGGCTCTTTCCACAGTTTGGCGACCGTGGCCATTGCTGCTATGAACATTGGGGTGCATGTGTTCCTTCTTTTCACTACATCTGTATCTTTGGGGTAAATACATAGTAGTACAATTGCTGGGTCATAGGGTAGGCTGTCTTTTAGATTGTGCTGGCGATTTGACATTTCATCAATCAGTGTGGCACTCATCATTCTTGGATTTCACAAAAGGGACTATGTGATTGTTCCACAGACAACAACTTTTACAAAACATGCTGAGGTTTGCTCAAGACAACACTAAGAACTGTCGGCTTTCCGGGGTTTAGCATCCTACAGCAGACTGCCCTGGTTAGTCTTTGACTAGGGCTACAAACTCCACAGACAACAACTTTTACAAAACACGCTGAGGTTTGCTCAAGACAACACTAAGAACTGTCGGCTTTCCGGGGTTTAGCATCCTACAGCAGACTGCCCTGGTTAGTCTTTGACTAGGGCTACAAACTCTGTCAAGAAATCTAAAGAAGAAGCTAGACTTAACTTCTTCTATGAGGAAATGTTCTTTCTAAAACACATTAACTGTTACAATGCTATCTTCTCAAGGACTATGATAGTATATCCATGGGAACAATCCTGGTTTCCAAGGGGGAGGCGGGATATAGATATAGAGATAGAGATAGATAGTAATAGTAGATACTTGAATAGTTGGTCTGTTTTTAGTTTTTTTTCAAAGTGACTTTTGTTTTCCCCTTAAGGTGAAAACGCATCTTCTGACTTACCTAATGTCACGTCCCACCTCACTCCCCATTTCTGCTTCACAGCCACAGAGATCTTATCTTGATTTCCTTGAACATCTTACATTCGGGCTCACCCCTCTGTCAGGTGTTCCCATGTGTTGCCTGGTTAATTCCTACATCTGTCAGAGCTCAGCTCAAATTGCATCTCCTATAGATTGCTTGCTGTGGCCCCAGGCTAGACCCTCATCTTGGGCCCCAGCCATTCTCCCTCATTCTTATCATAACTGGGATTAAATCAATTCTCTATGTCCACTCTGTACCAGGAACTACTTCTGTCTTGCAGGTAAGCATTACATGCTGCTGGGATGCAATAAAAATTTGTTTACTTTAAAAAAAAATAACTTTAGAGGTGTAGTCCCCATTTCAGAATTCAAACAATCTTAGGAAAAGAACACACAGAGATAATGTGAATTAAAAAAGTGAGGTTGAGTTGAGAACTAGGACTATAACTTGTCTTTTTCTACATCTCGTTATACCAGGGGATAAAGTCCTTTCTACAATTAGGGGGGGGAAATGTTAACTGCTAAAAATATTAAGAAATGTATGGAAAGCTTTGTGAAAATGCTAAAAAAAATCTATTGAGAGATCCAAAACATTTTGTAAATGAAGAAACTAAATAGTTCAAAAGTGTCAGTTCCCCCTTAATCAATTTATAGGTCATTGTAATCCTGTTCAAAATCCCAGGAATATTTTTACTTATTATAATGATTCAGATAATCACCTGGACTACTTACAGCCTAAAATAGCTAAAAGAGTTTTGAAAACAATGCAAACAGAACTGACCTAGTAAATAATAAAACTTCCATTGATTTTTTTCAACATGGCACTACAATAGAAATCAAAGGACAGAGCAATAGATTATAACAAATAATCAAAAACAGACCCAAGTGTATATTAAAACTTGGTAAGTGATAAAGAAATCATACAAGCCAGTGAGAAAGGTCGATTAATTGACAAAAGGTAACATTGAACATTTTGGGGGAAAATCAAGTTACCTTACCTCTTACCATATACCAAAATAAATTCTCGTGAGCTAAACATAAAAAATGAGTAAATTAATAATGAAAATAAAACAGAATATAAATGAATTCTTTATCACTTTCCTATGGATGTACACTTTCTGAGCTATAGGAGAAATCACAAAGGAATACATTAGGATATTTTTTACATGATTTTGACTAACTTATTAAATGCTTAGTATGTTCTAGACTTCATTCTCTGTGTTTGATTTACGTATTGTTTGGTGAAAATTCATCACCCACCATGAGCTGGGTGCAATTAATATGCCCATTTTATAGAGGAGAAGGGTAAGGCAGAGAGCTGTTGAAGTATTTTGACCAAGATAACACAGCATGGAGATGGCAGAGTCAGGATTCAAACCCAGGGATGCAAATACTAGAACCTGTGTTCATTACTGTGCTCTCTGGGATGCTATAAACTATAGATCTAAAGTAAAAATCATTAAAAAACCCATAAAGTAAAAAAACCTTAAACCTCCCATTAAGTAAAAGGCAAATAACAAATTAGGAGAAATATTTTCAAGAGGTAAGACCATAAATATATGTCTTTTACTTTATTCCCTCTTCTTACCCCACCCTCCCTACGTCAGTCATCATTGTATAAAGAATACTTACTCATGTGTGGGCAAGTGTGCATGTGTGGGGAATATAAAAAGTTTTCATGAAATAAGAAAGACAACACTCAAACAGGAAATAACAGGCAATCGCATGATCTGAAATTTCAGGCAGGCTTAGAAATGGCTTTTAAACAAAATGCATTTAACCTAACTAGTAACCAACTAATAGCGAAAAAAAACTATCAACATGTTAGTGCCTGTCAAATCAGAAAATATTTGCTGATAAATTAGTATATGTTTTCTGGAAGCAATCAGCTTATAAATATCAAGAATATATTAAAATGTCCAATTTTTAAAAATTTAAGGTATTTCTAAATTCTCTTAGCCACTGATTTTCTGAGACATAACAAGTTTCAGAATAGTAAATTCCTGAAAACAGCAACAATGGAAGCAAATTTTTCTGAATATGCTAAGTGTACAATTGACTGGATAGGTGAGTCACGTGATTCCTACAGCATATGTTTCTGAACAACCCTATCATCATGAAATATTTAATAATGTTGGAAAATGTCGCCAATAGAAAATCAATTAAAATGCAACAGTATTCATCCTATAGAGAACTGGCAGATATTTTAAGGAAGACTAATAACAGCCAAAATGAACCTTAAGTTGCTGCCTCTTTCAAGCTGTGCCTAAAACCCTCATGACAAGAGAGCTTGGTTGGCATCCATTAGAGCTTTTCCATATCAGCTCAGCTAATCGACTAGAATCCCGGTTAAGTGGGGGAACCAGAAGGGGAAGGAAAAGGGAAGTGCTCTATCCCACCTAGGGACCAGACTGTCCATTCCCATTGCCACTGAGAATACCACTTAGACTGTAATGGAAAGACCTTAATGCTTTCCTCCACCTTCTCCCCCATCTCTTCTCCTCCTCTCCCTCCATCTTAGACTGAGTTCTTAGACAAAGAGATCCTAGTCTTGGATCTCTTTGCAAACAGCTTCCTGAGCATTGCCCTAAAATGGAAAGTAAAAGAGTGCTCAAAATTTCTAACAGGGCCTTGTTGCTAGGCAACCATTTCCTTTGTCTCTAAGTATATGGAATATGACATTGTTTGGAATGTGTTTTCAGGCCGCACCTTCATACAAAAGAGCAAGGTTGGGGGCTAGGAAGGAGGGGAGGGAAGAGATGGTAGATAAAAACCTTTAGGCTGAACAATATAAACATACAATATGAGGGGAAGAAAAACCAAAAGAACCCACCATGGACATTTCAACTCACCACCACCACATGGTGCCTGAAGCTTCACAATGGAACATTTTGTATATAGGCACATTTTCTTTGGTGAAAAAAAGCATATGGTTATAAGCATATTCTTACCTTCATTATGATCTACAGATTTCCTCTCTACAGGAAAATTTAAAGGCATTTTTGATATCTTTCTATAGTCACATAAGAAGAAAGCAGGTAAAGAAAAGCTGCACAGGTGGGTCTTCATTACCTACCTGCCTTTGTGACCTCGTTGGCCTAAAGATTGCCTATAAATAGGAACAGGCCGTGATATCGATTGACCAGAACAAGTTCACAACTCACTTTCAACCCCATTCTCAAAAGTATCTTTTTTTTTCAGGTTTCCCTTTCTTTTATTAAATGATTTAATACATTTGATTTCCAGAGACGGTTGGATTGCCAAAGGTATCATTTTTTCTTGATTGAGGGCAAGGATTCTGATTGGGCAGCTTTTACAAAGAAATGGATTGTAGCAGGATATGAACAAGCATACACAGACTTCTCGCTCTGCTTGGGGGCTGGCCTGCTGTATTTAAAACTACTGTCGCTATCAGGGTCACACACAATTCAGGACTTGGACGTAGGGAGAATGGGGTGTAAAGGGCCCTTCACCTTGCTATGTTCTAGCGTCTGGCCATCTGCAGCCTGAAAAAGAGAACTTCTTTTCCTGGTCCAGTTTACTCACCAGGGATTGCACTGGGTTTAGGGATCAAGGACTCGGTCAGCCCTGAAGATTTGCTTCGTCAGTCAATAGGACATTTTTTTCTATGCATACATTTCCCTTTAGGACCCTGTAGGCAGAGATGGCTGATCGAGGTCAGGGGTTAGGAATTCTCTGGCCAAAAGCATATCAACCTCATTATGGTTCACAACGTTGTCACTGGTGGAGAAATGGACTTGATGGGAATCCAAAGACTTAGCTTTCAGCCCTGACTTTAACATAAATAAGTAGTCATATTTTGGATGGTTCTTTATACTCTTGGTGTCACATTTTCTATTATTTAAGGAATCCTACATATAGAAACAGGTATAAAGCATACATTAGCAGTTTCAAAAATAATAAAATATACAACGATTACCCAATACTCTGATTCAGAAACAGAATATTCTGAACATGTGAAAAATGTCCCTGTGGCCCTCTATACCCTTGGCCCTGAGCATCTCCCTACTTTCCTTTTCCCTCAAGACCTCATCATTATCCTGACTTTTGTTTTAGACATCCTGCCACATTTTTGGTGATTTTATTTTTGAATGCTTTCAAACTTAAAGAAAATGACAAGAATACTACAAGGAAATCTCGGATACATTTAACCCAGGTTCAATATTTGTTGACATTTTGTTCATTTGATTTATCATCTTATGTATGGACAAACCATCTGACAAGAGGTTGGACACACTTTCCTCATTGATTTCTCAATGTGCCTATTTCCTAAGGACAAGATCAGTGTGTGTTCCCTAAGCACAAAGACACTCTCTTATGTCATCAGATACAGTTACCCAAAACTGAGAGATTTAATATTGCCATAATATGCTTTCTAATCCATTTTTAAATCTTATCAATTGCCCCAATAGTAGTATGTCAGCCTTGGTCGCCCTAGTCCAGGATCCAACCCAGAATCACCCATTTCATTTATGTGTCACATCTCTTGGGTAATCATCTTTACTCTGGAATCATTTCTCAGTGTTTTTCACCTTTCTTGACCTTGAGAGTTCTCAAGAGAGTGAACGATTATTTGGTAGAATACTCTCAATTTGGATTTATCATATGTTTTCATGGTTACATTTAAGTTAGGCATTTTTGTCAAGATAGCAGAAGAGTGACATTATATCCCCCACAGGATTTGCATAATGACAGTTGGTCCTGATGTTAGTGATGTTAACATTATCACTTGATTTAGGCAACGCGTACCAGGTTTATCCAATATAAATGTGCCATTTTCAATTGCTAATGGGTATTTTGTGGGGAAATAACTTGAGACCATGTAAATATCTTATTACCCATCAAACACTAACCTTCTACTTTTATGTCTCTCTTTGTTGAAATTCTGCTAACAGAAAGTTTTTTCCTTTTTTCCCATTTGTTTATTCATGTTTTATACTGGTATAACTCATGGATTTGTATTTCATTCAATGGTTAAAAATACATTTTTAATATTATGATTATTTATTTGGGGACCTAAATTGCCACAGATTTGGCCAATGAAGTTGCTATAACTTGTCTCTGGTGTCCCTTTATAATGTTCTCATCATTCTTTGAATAATTCCATATTTTCTGACAAAATAACATGTTTCAAGGTCAATTCATAATTTCCCTGCCTTAGTCCTGGGTCTGTCCATTTCCCTAAAGAATCTTGGTTCCTTTTAATAGAAAATGATATTTAGAAATAAAGATCTAGGCTGATGAGTAATGATGTACTGTACTGTGAGTAATGACATTATACTCATTGCAACTGATAGGCCATGCCTTTAGACCATCTCAAAATATCTAGGGAATATACATATATTTAAACACACACACAAGAATACTCTCAGTACATAATAGCGAGAAACCTGGCTTCCATTTTCTCAACACAATTACTCATTGGCTAAAACTTGGAAAACACAAAAAGTCATTTCAGCATTGGTATCCCATACCACAGCCCCACGCAAACCTAGTAACCACAGTTCAATATGATTTACATTATTTACTCAGATAAAATTTATGTTCAGTGAACAAAAATCTTAGATATAAAATTTCATGAGTTTTGACAAATGCATACATATGATTCACACTTCTGTTCATAATAGTACATAGAATACTTCCATAACTTCAAAAAATTTCTTCATGTCATTTCCCAAACACTCCTACCTTTTCAGAGTGTTCTGAACATTTTCAACTCTAAATTAATTGTACCTATTCTAGAACTTTAAATAATTAGAAGAGAATTTTCTGTGGTATCTCCCAATCCTTGAACATGGTGTATCTTATTTTTATCTAGGTCTACTTAATTTCTCTTTGCAATGTTTAGTACTTTTCAGTGAATGGATATGTATCAAACATTTTGTTAGATTTATATCCAAGTATTTTACATAAGTTCCTCTTTTAAGCTACTATGAATATTTTTATTTCATTTTCTAAAAGATTGCTGCTAGTCTATAAAACCACAGTTTTTGCACACTGACCTTCTATTCTGCAACCTTGCTAAATTCACTCATTAGTTCTGTTACTTCCTTTGCAGTTTCCTTAGCTCTTTCTGTAGAGACAATCACGTTTCCTGCAATAAGGATACTTGCACTTCTTTTTTTCCAAACTTAGTGATTTTTATTAGCTTTTCATGCTGCATTGCATTGTTAGAACTCCCAGTATCATGAAGAATTATGTGAGAACAGAAACTACCTTGAACTGAAACAACAAAAGTTGATAATGGCTGTAGGCATTTCATAAATAACTTTTGTCAAATTTAAGCTAGTTCTCTTCCTAGTGTACTGAGAGATTTTTTTTTTATTAATCAGTATAGACAGTTGTATCGATTATTTGTGTGTGTGTGTGTGTGTGTGTGTGTGTATGATTGTGGGAATTGGAAATGATAAGAAAAAAGAGGAAAAGAGAAAAGGGTAAAATCATTCTTACCACTCAGCTTGGAACTTTCATCATATTTCCATCTTTCAACTGATTCCTCTCTTACCTGAACTCAGATTGCCTTAGGAGTCCAAGCTTAATTGTTCGCTATTATGTGTGTGTTGATTTTGTCTTTACTTTCAAAGTAGAAAGAACCTTGAGGGCAGAAATACAAAGTTTTACTTCCTTGTACCCCCTCCTGCCCTTGTATTTAGCTGGACTCCTAGGGATTGCCTGATCAGGCTCAGTATTGATTTTTGTGAGTAATAAAATACTAAAATTGTTGACTATTTTAGAGTACTGTGTCTGAGATCTCATCTGTATCCACGATCTCAAAACCAGAGGTGTATGACTTGTAACTTGTAAGTGAAAATGGAACTCATTTAAAACAGAGCCAGAAATAGAATTTGGGTCCTCTGATCCTTCATCCACACCCCATCTCAGCGCACCAAGCTGGCTGATCTCCCTGGTTCCTCTCAAGACTATCTCTGACGCAGGTAGCCTCAAAATTGGGTCAGGTCATGGTGTACAGATATTAAGCCACCAGTGACCTCTTATCCTCCACCACCATGGTATCAGCCCACCAACAAGCTTGGTGCTGAAAATGACCAGTGGCCAAGCAGTGTCTTTTCAGACATTCTGGAACTTGACACAAATTAGGTACTAGTTAGGTACCTGTGATTATATGTTGTACCTGATTCCTGGGCTCTGTTGTAGATCCTCTCTGGTGTGGGTAACTCTTTCCAGAGAAGTGTCCTCCAAAGGTTCACAGTGGGCTGCAGTTAGGGTCACCATATTAGTTTCAGCTGCTGTACATGCTGCATCTCTGTTGCATTACTTGGTAGGGAGAATGGTCTGTACCATGTTCACATTAGACAGATGTCAGCTTCAGTGAGCAATCCTTAAGACCCCGCCACAGGAAAACAAAGATCAATGGAGGGCACTTGACTTCATTTACCATGATACTGAAGCTGGGTCTCTCCTTAGTTTTTCAATTTTATTTCCTGCCACTCTCTCCTTTGCAGGGTATGGTCCAGCAACTCCAAAATATTTGTCATTCCCTACACACAATACTTAGTTATTTTTGCCTCCATAGGCTCATGCTGTTCTCTCTACTGAGAATGTCAAGAACTCCTCCCCTTCCCTCCCCATCCTTCTCTCGCATACAGCTTTTCACCCAGCATCCAACCATTTCCCAGGTCTCTATTAAGCACTACCTGTGTGTCAGGTACTATGTGAGGTGCTGGAGATCTAGAGGGGAGTATCGTAAAGCTCCTGCCCTTCCAGAGCTCCCAGGGTGACATGGGGCTGACAGACAGGTAAATGAGCATAGACAGCGAAGAAACTAGTAACAGTGATGGGGGGGGGCGCGCTGTGAGGGCACAAAGAAGCATCACCTATCCTGGCCTTACTGGTCACTGAAGTCTTCCTGGTGGAAGTTATATAAGCTGAGACGGAAGGGATCTGGGTCTTAAGAGTTAGCCAGGCTGAAAGGAAGAAATATGAGAGCCAAGGCTATAGAGTTTAGACTCTCAGCTTCAAGACAGGGCCCAGCTATGGTATCTTCCAGAAGACTTCACTGACCTGTCCCCAGAATGTCTGTTGTCTGCTGAATTTTCATCACTTCTTGTGCTGATTCCAGTTATGACACTTGTCATTCTCTGCCATTGTCACTCACGGGTCTCTTCTTCAGTAAGCTGGGAGCTCCTTAAGAGTAAGACCTGAGTTTTATCCAGCTCTGCTTGCAGTATCTCGTGCTAAAACTGGTGCTCTTGGATCTTTAATAAATGTTGGGGGTTGTGAATGAATGAGTAAATGGACCAACCAGTACCTCCAGGGATCTTCCAGTGAGGATACACCAGCTGTGTAGCCCACTACACTGCTCTCGGCTCCAGTACTGCTGTGCAAAACCCGTGACCCCAGGCCAAATCAGTCTAGGCCCTCATGGGCAATGTCCTGGTAGGAAAAGCAGAGTGATGAGGTTGTCCTCCCTTGGTGTCATCATTTGTGACTTTTAGAACTACAGGGACCACTGTTCTTTCCTAGTTTCAGGAAAAGATTATAAAAGATTTACATTCTCAGAATTGTATTCTTCTGTCTAAAACAGTTTCTGTTTCTCCATTGTCACATAGTTTTCATTCTTTTTAAGACTTGTAACAAAGACCTACTGTACATCACCAACTATCACAAATAAAAATGAAATGACAATCCACCTTTGATTCAGCTGCCTTCTCCCATCAGCCATGATGGGAGTCATTTTGCCTACATGTTGTGGGGGGCAGACACCCCAAGCTTCATGTCCCTTCTGATTGGTATTGGGGAAGTAATCTTAAAAAATCTCCTGCCTGGAACCTGAGGCTGGTGGTGGGTATTAAGGAGGGCACATATTGCATGGAGCACTGGGTGAGGTCCATAAACAATGAATTTTGGAATACACAAAAAATAAAATTAAGTTAAAAATTTTTTTTTAAAAAAGAACCTTGGGGAAAAAATTTCCTGCTAACCTGAAAGAAATATCTCTACAAAATATAGAAAAGAATGAAACAGTTTTCTTGGTGATTAAGCGTGAAACCAGACTGCAATGCAGATCACAGGCAATTGCTAAAGTGATTGCAAGGACCAAAAGAAACCTTGCCCTTTAGAACAGCTGGGCAGATACATTCCATTACACAATGTTAATTATCTTTCTCCAAAGGAAAATAAACTTTAACTTTATGACAAGTGGATGGTTACCACTTGGAGCCAGGTACCTAAGCTAACGAAACTCACACAGGGACAGGGAAATCTGGCACCATCCTCCCCACACTCACATTCCAGAGAGATGCCAGTAGCCTCCCAGAACACCACTCTTAGGAGCCAGAACAGACCAGAGGCTACTTTCACTTTTAAAAAGATTTACATACATCTGAAGCAGTCCCTGAAAGCATTTGCAACTTCTAAAGGAATACTAGAACAAAACAAAACAGAGGGGGTAGTTCTCTTTCCCTCTTGGCACCAGAGGACATTTTAAATGTTTCTTTTAGTATTTGGATATACCCTTATATGGCCCATTCTTGTTTATCTCATTCCTGCACCTGATTTGTCTCTCACGTAATCTATGATTATTATCTATTTCAACTTCTGATCCTCTCTCTCTGTCCCTATTCTGTGTCTGTCCCCCCCATGAAACCTGTGATTTTACCACCTGTCCTCACAGCCTGCACACAGTGATTGATTAGCTTCCGATAACCTTGGGCCCCATCTGTCTGTCCTTTCTATTGACAGTGACCAGGCACATCCTTAGAGCAGTTCTTGAACTTGAATGTATGTACGGTCATCTGGGGAGTGGGGTAAGACTTGGGTTCTCAATTTTCTAATCAGCATCTTGGTGAGGCCATTGGTGCTGCCAAGGGACCACCTTTGGAGTAAGAAGCCCCGGAAACAAGACTCATTTTTTTCTAGAGCCTGGGACAGGCTTGTTTATCTGCCCCTCCTGTTGCCTGTTTGACCGACATGGACCGTTGTTAGTAATTTATTCATTTATTCAGTAATAAATATTTATTGAATGCTTTCTTTAGGCGATGTCACCCTCACCCTTTTATCCTGCTGTGGCTGGTGCTCCCAGCCCTTCAAACATAACCCTGCAACCTGGAACGAACTCCTTCCTAACTGCTGCAGCCAATTCCCTGTCTGCCTGCAGCATGTTCCTGGGACCACATTCCCTTCCCATGGGGATTAGTTCTCCCTTTGTCTTTCCATGAAAATTAATCTCGAGTTGGAATACATCCCTTGGTCAGAGTACATCCCCTGGCTTGTTCACTTGGAAAACAGAATGACAGAGCATAGAGCCTTTGGCACGAGTCTGGGTCCCTTACAGCCTGCAGCTGTCATTGTTGGCTTCCGGGCAACCGGGATGAAGGCTTCTCTGCTTCGCCACCTGTGGCCATGGTCCTCGATACATCAGAAATGGGGCAACCTGAGGGGTTCTGAGTGCTTTTCAGCACTAGCCTTCCTTTCTCATCTTACTCTTTGTGACAGGCAGAGCCAAAGCAGGGTTCTCTGCACCCTGGATGACATTTTAGCCAGTTCCCCTGCTGACTGCGTGCCCCTGAGCAGAGACCTCCATGATCAGCCGGGCCCTGAGGTCATCACAGAGGGGGGTTGGTACTGAATCCAGGGGAAATGGTTCCTCTCCCCCCCCATCCCCTCCCCCCCCCCCCCCGCTTCAACTGCCATGTGGTCTGATCCTAAAAATTACTTTCAAAATATTTTCTTTGATCTTCCAAATCACTGTAAATGGTCTCCAATTGGCATTAATTAACATCAAAGCGATTCCTTGCCAAGCCCCACAGGAGCTATAGAAGGTGTCTGCGTTGCCAGCGGCCCCTTTCTGGGTTCACTTATGGGCGCTACTAATCCGGGCTGCGGTCGTGCAGGCCTGCCTACAGATTTGCCGTCAGCCCAGGATTAGGACCGCTTGCCTGCGAGCCCGAAACAGCCAGAGCCCCGAGTCTGCTCCCGCCACTCTCCCTCACAGTAATGCCATGGCGCTTCCTCGCTGGCCCAGGTGTTCACCTATTGTTAGTCAGGTGCACAAACGTGTGGTCGTCCGTGGACTGGCGTGCTGAAAATTCAGGCAGTCAGGTGCCCAGAGAAGAGTGAAAAAAGTTGGAAACAGGCAGTGTTGGTATCGGTATTGATCGATGGGGATAAGGTAGGGAAGGCCTGCTTGCGCATCCCAGACCCTGGCCATCCATCATCTCAGGAGCATTAAGATCATCTGAGTTTGTTTGACAGTTGAGGTCCAGAAGACAGACCACGTGCCGCCACAGGCGCAGCAGTCCCGAGCCCAGGCACATGGGTCCCAGCCTTCCAGGGCAGGGTTCTGTCCGCCTGCCCATCCATCCATCCATCCATCCATCCATAAGGCAGGGCTGCAATGGCTCCTTATTCAGGTTCTTGGGGTTTCAGCCCTTGAACACCAAGGCCCTGCAGTTCTCTGAATCATCCGAAAGCCAGACTCTGTGCACGGTGGAGAGCTCAGGTGGCGACTAGATGGAGCGCCCCCTAAAGGACTCAGTGTTTTATGACAACCCAGGTATGTTTACAACATGCAATAACTCACGCATCTTAGTAATTCGAGAAGGCCTTTTTGGGCTTAGGTATTTTAGAAAATATAAGGGTTTGTTTTCACTGTGAGCTAGTTCATGTTTCCAAAAAAAATTTTATTTGGTTTTAAAGTATTTATAATCCATTGTTATGGTTCACTGGAGATGCTGAACCTTGACAAATTACTAATTGTGAAGGGAGCAGATCATTTTTATATTAGAATTTTTTAAAAAATCCCACTACATATCCATTTATATATTTTTGATTTATTGGCAGATACAGTATATTTACATAAAATATGCATGGTAAAATAGATTCAGTGTCTTAAGGTGTGCAAAATGCTTTTTCTTACACTTTCACGTTGGCTTCTATATATGAGATAGACATTTTAGATATGTTAAATAATAAAAATTCAACTGAAAAATTTTAAAGATCTATTTGGCTGAATGAATTGGGTAGCATCCCATCTAGCAAGTACAGGGAAGCTCTAAAGGGCTATAGAAAAGGAAAGGTTTTTAAAGGTAGAGAGGGACCAAAAAAAAAAAAAAAAAAGAGAGAGAGAGAGAAAGAAAGAAAGAAAAATAAATTATTGGCAAACAATTAATTATCTTAAGCAAGTTCACCCTCCCAAGGGAAATGGAAGAAGCCTGTCAGTAAATGTCTCATGCTGACCAAGAATTCTCATGTTGACTGGTTACAGGTTACATTCCTGGGGGATGGAAACTACATTTAGAAGAGGTATTAAGTCCTGGTTTACCAGCTTGGGCCTAAAGGATGCCATTTTGGGTCTGGGCCTGTGACTTTCTATTTTTTTCTTGAGAAAGAGAGAGAGTGAACACGGTAGAGAGGGGCCCATGAAGAGGGAGAGAGAAAGAATCTTGAGTAGGCTCTCCACCTAGCACGGAACCAGATGCCAAGTTTGATCTCATGACCCTGAGATCATGATCTGAGCCAAAATCAAGAGTTGAACACTTAACTCAGCCACTCCAGGGCCCCTGTGGTTTTCTTTTTTTAACAGATACACACACACACACATACTTTTTTAACAGATAGATATACAAAGAAATACTCCTGTGTGTGTGTGTGTGTATAGTAAGATACATATTCCAAAATATCTATATATACACTGCTTACCCCAGTGTATGTTTGTGTGTGTGTGTACACAAAGGTATATAGTACCTATATAGATATATGTAGTATGTATATGTATATATGCACAAAGATATATACTCCATGTGATTATGTAATGTACATGACACTTAGGTATACGCATATTTCTATATCACATATGGTATTTACAAAAAGTGTGATTTATACTGACTATATGGTAATTACCATATATAATATTTTGGACATATACTATCTATGCTAACATAATATATAATACATTTAACTATATAGGACATATACTCATATATGCACAGGAAACTGTTCCTCCTCAAATAAGTAATTGGCACTTTCCCTGAACTGACTTACGTTTTAAAGTTTCAAGGGTTGTTCTAGATAGAAAGACTGTGCCTATAGCCTGAGTAATACATCTCTTTTTGAAGTTGACTTTGCAGGTGCTTTTATTTGACTAAATTATGCACATTATAATGCATATTTTGCAATCAATTATTCACTGGTGCTTTAACTTACACAAGCTAAATTACTACCTGTGTGAAAAAAGAATTGCTGTTTTGAACCTCTTCATTACTATCTAAGCCAGAAATTTTCATCATTTTCCTGTAAACCTGCAATCAACTAGAAGCCCATTCACTTTAGAGTTCTTGGCAACAATTCATCCTGCTCTCTGATTAAAGGCCACATTTCTAAGCAGAATCATGGACCTGGAACAAATTGCATTTGATCTTCACCAGAACCCTATGAAGTAGGTACTATTATCTCCATTCAACAGATGAGCAAACTGAGACAGGCAATATGTTAGAAGAGCCAGGATTTAAACTCAGCTATTTCAGACACAAATCACATACACTGCTTGTAGAGCTATGCTGCCCAATATAGAAAGAAGGAAAACGTGCTCACAGGCTTTACTGATATTCCTGCAGTGTAGTTGCATGGGGCTGGCGGGGGACAGGGATGAGCGTTTGGACCAGTGATACTACTCTTAAAGCTTCTCACAAAACAATTGTATTTCCAAAATAACTTTGCGTGCTCCCTTTTCTATCTATGCAAATAGTACCTTCCCTTTTAATTCACTCAGAAACTCCAGTGTCATTTGCAAGCCTTCCCTCCCTCCCTGTATGTAATCACTTAGTGTCCCGCTTTAGAAAGATCTCACACATCTGTTTATCGCCTCACACCTACAGTTCCACAGTGACCTCCTCAACTTTCTTGTTTAAAATTTAAAAAATACTTATTATAGTTGAAATACTTTATTATAAAGTAAAAATACTTTATTATTATAGTTGAAATATTAATTTCAAGTATACAACATAGTGATTCAACACATCTATGCATTACTCTATGTTCACCACAGTAAGTATAGTCACCATCTGTCACTATAAAAGTTATTACAATGCTATTGACTATTTTCCCTATGCCGTACTTTTCACCTCAATGACTTATTTATTTTATAATTGGAAGTTTGTACCTCTTAATCCCCTTCATCTGTCTTGTTTGACTCACTCACCTCCTCTCAGGCAACCATCAGTTTGTATTTGTTTTTGTCTTTTAGATTCCACATATAAGTGAAGTTACATGTTATTTATCTTTCTCTGACTTAATTCAGTTAACATTATGCCATCTGGGTTCACCCATGTTGTCACAAATACCAAAACATTCTTTTTATTTTATGACTGAGTAATATTCTATTGTATAATATATACCACATATTCTTTATTCGTCTATCAATGGACACTTGCTTCCTTATCTTGGCTATGTTAGCTAATTATGCAATAAAAAGAGAAGTGCATATATCTTTTCAAATTAATGTTTTTGTATTATTTGGGGTCAATACCCAGTAATGTTTAGCACTGCTGAATCAGGTTATTTCTATTTTAGGTTTTTTGAGGAATCTCCGTTGCACCACCTGACCTTCCCATCAACAGTGAGTGAAGGTTCCCTTTTCTCTGGATCCTCACTAACACTTGGTATGTCTTGTCTTTTGATACCAGCCATTCTGACAGGTGTGAGATATTCATTGTGGTTTTGATTTGCATTTCTCTGATGATGAGTAATTTTGAACATCTTTTCATGGGTCTGTTAACCATTTGTATTTTGGGGGGAGGGAATATTTATTCAGTTCCTCTGCCTGTTTTTAAATCAGATTATTTGGGGGGTGTTCAGTTTTATAAGTTTTTTTAATGTATTTTGGATATTAACTCTTATCAGATATGTCATTTGCAAATATCTTCTCCCATTCAGTAGGTTGTATTTTTTTGTTTTGTTGATGCCTTCCTTCACTGTACAAAAGCTTTTAACTTTGTTGTAGTTCCCATAGTTTATTTTGGCTTTGTTTCCCTCACCTGAGAAGACATATGTTGTCCAAAAATATGTTGTCAAGGCTAATGTCCAAGAGATTACTGCCTATGTTTCAGGTCTCACATTAGGTTGTTATCCATTTTGGTTTTATTTATTATTTTATGAGTTTCAGGTCTCACATTTAGGTTGTTATCCATTTTGGTTTTATTTTTGTGTATTGTGTAAGAAAATAGTCCAGTTTCATTATTTCAATGTAGCGCTCCAGTTTTCCTACCACCATATATTGAAGTGACTGCACTTCTCGCATTGTATATTCCTGCCTTCTTTGTCACTGATTGACCATATAGGTGTAGATTTATTCCTGAATTCTCTATTCTGTTCCACAGATCTGTGTATCTATTTTTATGCCAGTACTATTCCATTTTGATTACTATGCTTTTGTAGCGTATCTTGAAATCTAGGACTATGATGCCTCCAGCTTCGTTCTTCCTTCTCAAGAATGGTCTGGCCATTCAGGGTCTTTGGTGTTCTATACAGATTTTAAGATTATTTGTTCTAGTTTTGTGAAAAAATGCTATTGATATTTTAATAGGGACTTCATTGACTCTGTAGATTGCTTTTAGTATGGACATTTTAACAGTATAAATTCTTCTAATCCATGCATGGAATATGTTTCCATTGGTTTCTGTTGTCTTCAATTTCTTTCATCAGAGTCTTACAGTTTTCAGAATATAGGTTTCTCAACTCCTAGATTAAACTTATTCCTAAGTATTTTGTTAATAATTTTTGTTCCAGCTCTGTGAAAAATGCTGGTAGAATTTTGATCAGGTTGGCATTGAAAGTACCCCTGATGAATATGGATGTTAAGATTCTCAAAAGATCCTAGCTAATATGATCAAACAGCACGTTAAAAAGATTATCCACCATGACCAGGTGGGATTTATCCATGGGATGCAAGGGTGGTTCAACATTTGTAAATCAACCACTGTGAGAGAACAAATCAATAAGAGAAGAGAGAAGAACCACATGGTCTTCTCAATTGATGTAGAAAAAGCATTTGACAAGATACAGCATTGGTTCCTGATTAAAACGATTCAAAGTATAGGGCTAGAGAGAACATCCCTCAACTTCATAAAATCTATCTATGAAAAACCCATCTTCAATGGGGAAAAAGCTGACAATCTTCCCTTTGAGATCAGGAACACAACAAGGATGCCCACTCTCACCACTCTTGTTCAATACAGTACTAGAAGTCCTAGCAACAGCAATCAGACAACAAAAAGAAATAAAAAGTATTCAAATTAGCAATGAAGACATCAAACTCTCTCTCTTTGCAGGTTTTCACCATTGAGTATGATGTTAGCTGTGAGTTTGTCATAGATGGCCTTTATTGTGTTGAAGTATTTTCCTTCTAAACCTACATTGTGGAGAGTTTCTATCATGAATGGATGTTGCATTTTGTCAAATGATTTTTTTTTTCTGCATCTATGGAGATGATCATATTGTTTTTATCCTCTTATTAATGTGATGTATCATGCTGATAGATTTGTGAATATTGAAACATCTTTGCATTCTTGGAATGAATCCCATTTGATCATGGTGAATAATCCTTGTAATATATTATTGAATTTGTTTTGCTAGTATTTTGTTGAAGGTGTTTGCATCTACATTCTTCAGGGCTGTTGGCTGATAATCCTTTTTTTGCAGTGTTTGTCTGATATTGGTATCATGATAATGCTGTCCTCATAGAACAAATTGGGACATCTTCCTTCCTCTTCTATTTTTCAGAATAGTTTGAGAAGAATAGGTATTAGCTCTTCTTTAATTGTTTGGTAGAATTCACTAGTGAAGGCTTCAAGTTGTAGACTTTTTTTTTGTTGAGAGTTTTTAAATTATTGATTCAATTGTGTTACTAGTAATGAGTCTGCTCACATTTTTTATTTCTTCCTGATTCAGTTTTGAAAATAATACTTCTAGAAATCGTTCCTTTTCTTATAGATTGTCTAGTTTACTGGCATATTGTTTTTTTGCAGCAGTCTCCTATATTACTTTGTATTTCTGTGGTGTCAGTTTGTTCTCTTTTGTTTCTTTTTTTTTCCCCTTCCCCCCACCCCCGCCTTTCATTTCTGATATTGAGTCCCTTCTCCTTTTTCTTGGTGACTCTGGCTAACGGTTTATCAATTTTGTTGATCTTTTCAAAGAACCAGCTCTTGATTTCACTGATCTTTTCTATTGGTAATTTTTTTTTCTTAGTCTCAATTTATTTCTGCTCTGATATTCATTCTTTCTTTCTGATTTGAGGCTTTGTTTTTTTTCTTTTGCTACTTCTGTTAGGTGTAAGGTTAGATTGTCTGAGATTTTCCTGTTTGTTGAGGTAGGTCTATATTGCTTTAAACTTTCCTCTTAAAACTGTGTTAGCTGCATCCCCAAGATTTGGGACCATTGTGCTCCCATTTTCATTTGTCTCTATGTATTGTTTTTACTTCCTCTTTGATTTTTTTTCATTAAGGTTGTTTAGTGGCATGTTGTTTAGCTTCCATGTGTTTGTGTTTTTCTATTTTTTTCTTAAAATTTATTTCTAGTTTCATACCATTGTGGTAAAAAACTGTTTTTGAAATCATGATTTCAGTCTTCTTATATTTATTGAGACTTGCTTTGTGACCTTACATGTGATCTGTTTTGAAGAATGATCCATGTGCTGTTGAAAAGAATAGATATTCTGCTGTTTGGGGATGGAATATTATACACACACACACACACACACACACACACATATATACACCGAAATGTATATATATATATACAGAGAGAGATAGACAGACAAAAAATCAACAAGTATACTGTGGTTTTGAATGATATATTAAACCAGATGGACTTTACAGATTTTATACACACACACACACGCACGCACACATACGCGCGCGCGCGCGCACACACACACACACACACATTACTTGTTGTTTACTTGTTGATTTTCTGTCTGGATGATGTAAGCAGGATGTTAAAGTCCCCTGGTGTTGTTTTGCTGTCAGTTTCTCACTTTATTTCTTTTAATAGTTTCTTTGTACATTTAAGTATGCCTCTCTTGGATGCACAGATATTTAAAATTATTATATCATTTTGTTGAATTGATCTCTTTATCATTTTGTAATGTCTTTGTTTGTTTCTTCTTACAGTCTTTGTTTCAAAGTCTATCTTGTCTGAGTACTGCTATTCCAGCTCCCCCCCACCCCCGCCCGCCACTTTTATTTACACAGAATATGTTTTTTCTCCTGTTATTTTCAGTTTGTAAGTCGCCTGTGGACAGCATTTAGATGGGTCTTTTTAAAAATTTTTGAGTTCATCTGGTCATCCTATACCTTTTGATTCAAGCATTTAGTCCATTACATTTAAAGTAATTATTTAATGGTATACATTTTTTGCCATTTTTTTCATTGTTTTCTGATTGTTCTTTAGTTCTCATCACCCATGGTTTGATAACTCTTTTGTGTTATGCTTGAATTCCTTTCTCTTTATATTTTGTGTATCTATTGTAGGTTTTAGATTTTTGGCTATATGGCTCATATGCAACATTCTATATATGTAGCAGTTTACCTTAAGTTGATGGTTACTTAAATTTGAGCATGTTCTAGAAGCAAGAAATTTTTACTCCTCCCTCCACATTTTGTGTATATGATGTCATATTTTACCTCTTTTTATTTTGTGTACTCTTGGCTCATTTCTATAGATCTAATAGATTTTACTACTTTTGTGTTTTAACCACCATACTGGCTTTATAAGTGATTTATCTATATACTTACTATATATTTGCTCTTACCAATAAAATATTTTTCTTTATATATTTACTATATAAATAAAAATATAATTTATATATAAATATATATGTAAATAATAATATAGTAAATCTAATATATATTTGCTCTTACCAGTTAAATATTTTTCTTCAGGCTATGGTCTTCTCTTTTCAGTAAAAGAATTCCCCTTACCATTTCTTATAAGGCTGGTTTATTGGTGATAAACTCCTTTAATATCTGTTTGTCTGGGAAACTCTATTTCTCCTTCAAGTCTGAGTGATAACCTTGCCAGCTAAAGTATTCTTGGTTGTAATTTTTTAGGTTTGTTTGTGGTGTTCTTGTTGTCGTTGTTTTGGTTTTTGGTTTTTGGGGTTTTGTTCCCCTTTCAGCACTTTTATTTTATTTTTTTTTAATTTTTTTATTTTTTATAAACATATATTTTTATCCCCAGGGGTACAGGTCTGTGAATCACCAGGTTTACACACTTCACAGCACTCACCAAATCACATGCCCTCCCCAATGTCCATAATCCCAACCCCTTCTCCCAAACCCCCTCCCCCCGGCAACCCTCAGTTTGTTTTGTGAGATTAAGAGTCACTTATGGTTTGTCTCCCTCCCAATCCCATCTTGTTTCATTTATTCTTCTTCTACCCACTTAAGCCTCCATGTTGCATCACCACTTCCTCATATCAGGGAGATCATATGATAGTTGTCTTTCTCTGCTTGACTTATTTCGCTAAGCATGATACGCTCTAGTTCCATCCATGTTGTTGCAAATGGCAAGATTTCATTTCTTTTGATGGCTGCATAGTATTCCATTGTGTATATATACCACATCTTCTTGATCCATTCATCTGTTGATGGACATCTAGGTTCTTTCCATAGTTTGGCTATTGTGGACATTGCTGCTATAAACATTCGGGTGCATGTGCCCCTTTGGATCACTACATTTGTATCTTTAGGGTAAATACCCAATAGTGCAATTGCTGGGTCATAGGGCAGTTCTATTTTCAACATTTTGAGGAACCTCCATGCTGTTTTCCAGAGTGGCTGCACCAGCTTGCATTCCCACCAACAGTGTAGGAGGGTTCCCCTTTCTCCGCATCCTCGCCAGCATCTGTCATTTCCTGACTTGTTGATTTTAGCCATTCTGACTGGTGTGAGGTGATATCTCATTGTGGTTTTGATTTGTATTTCCCTGATGCCGAGTGATATGGAGCACTTTTTCATGTGTCTGTTGGCCATCTGGATGTCTTCTTTGCAGAAATGTCTGTTCATGTCCTCTGCCCATTTCTTGATTGGATTATTTGTTCTTTGGGTGTTGAGTTTGCTAAGTTCTTTATAGATTCTGGACACTAGTCCTTTATCTGATATGTCGTTTGCAAATATCTTCTCCCATTCTGTCAGTTGTCTTTTGATTTTGTTAACTGTTTCCTTTGCTGTGCAAAAGCTTTTGATCTTGATGAAATCCCAGTAGTTCATTTTTTCCCTTGCTTCCCTTGCCTTTTGCGTTGTTCCTAGGAAGATGTTGCTGCGGCAGAGGTCGAAGAGGTTGCTGCCCGTGTTCTCCTCAAGGATTTTGATGGATTCCTTTCGTACATTGAGGTCCTTCATCCATTTTGAGTCTATTTTTGTGTGTGGTGTAAGGGAATGGTCCAATTTCATTTTTCTGCATGTGGCTGTCCAATTTTCCCAGCACCATTTATTGAAAAGGCTGTCTTTTTTCCATTGGACATTCTTTCCTGCTTTGTCGAAGATTAGTTGACCATAGATTTGAGGGTCTATTTCTGGGCTCTCTATTCTGTTCCATTGATCTATGTGTCTGTTTTTGTGCCAGTACCATGCTGTCTTGATGATGACAGCTTTGTAATAGAGCCTGAAGTCCGGAATTCTGATGCCACCAACGTTGGCTTTCTTTTTCAATATCCCTTTGGCTATTCAAGGTCTTTTCTGGTTCCATATAAATTTTAGCATTATTTGTTCCATTTCTTTGAAAAAGATGGATGGTACTTTGATAGGAATTGCATTAAATGTGTAGATTGCTTTAGGTAGCATAGACATTTTCACAATATTTATTCTTCCAATCCAGGAGCATGGAACATTTTTCCATTTCTTTGTGTCTTCCTCAATTTCTTTCATGAGTACTTTATAGTTTTCTGAGTATAGATTCTGTGTCTCTTTGGTTAGGTTTATTCCTAGGTATCTTATGGTTTTGGATGCAATTGTAAATGGGATTGACTCCTTAATATCTCTTTCTTCTGTCTTGCTGTTGGTGTAGAGAAATGCAACTGATTTCTGTGCATTGATTTTATATCCTGACACTTTACTGAATTCCTGTATAAGTTCTAGCAGTTTTGGAGTGGAGTCTTTTGGGTTTTCCACATATAGTATCATATCATCTGCGAAGAGTGATAATTTGACTTCTTCTTTGCCGATTTGGATGCCTTTAATTTCCTTTTGTTGTCTGATTGCTGAGGCTAGGACCTCTAGTACGATGTTGAATAGCAGTGGTGATAATGGACATCCCTGCCGTGTTCCTGACCTTAGCAGAAAAGCTTTCAGTTTTTCTCCATTGAGAATGATATTTGCGGTGGGTTTTTCATAGATGGCTTTGATGATATTGAGGTATGTGCCCTCTATCCCTACACTTTGAAGAGTTTTGATCAGGAAGGGATGTTGTACTTTGTCAAATGCTTTTTCAGCATCTATTGAGAGTATCATATGGTTCTTGTTCTTTCTTTTATTGATGTGTTGTATCACATTGACTGATTTGCGGATGTTGAACCAACCTTGCAGCCCTGGAATAAATCCCACTTGGTCGTGGTGAATAATCTTTTTAATGTACTGTTGAATCCTATTGGCTAGTATTTTGTTGAGTATTTTCGCATCTGTGTTCATCAAGGATATCGGTCTATAGCTCTCTTTTTTGGTGGGATCCTTGTCTGGTTTTGGGATCAAGGTGATGCTGGCTTCATAAAATGAGTTTGGAAGTTTTCCTTCCATTTCTATTTTTTGGAACAGTTTCAGGAGAATAGGAATTAGTTCTTCTTTAAATGTTTGGTAGAATTCCCCCGGGAAGCCGTCTGGCCCTGGGCTTTTGTTTGTTTGGAGATTTTTAATGACTGTTTCAATCTCCTTACTGGTTATGGGTCTGTTCAGGCTTTCTATTTCTTCCTGGTTCAGTTGTGGTAGTTTATATGTTTCTAGGAATGCATCCATTTCTTCCAGATTGTAAAATTTATTGCCATAGAGTTGCTCATAGTATGTTCTTATAATAGTTTGTATTTCTTTGGTGTTAGTTGTGATCTCTCCTCTTTCATTCATGATTTTATTTATTTGGGTCCTTTCTCTTTTCTTTTTGATAAGTCGGGCCAGGGGTTTATCAATTTTATTAATTCTTTCAAAGAACCAGCTCCTAGTTTCGTTGATTTGTTCTATTGTTTTTTTGGTTTCTATTTCATTGATTTCTGCTCTGATCTTTATGATTTCTCTTCTCCTGCTGGGCTTAGGGTTTCTTTCTTGTTCTTTCTCCAGCTCCTTTAGGTGTAGGGTTAGGTTGTGTACCTGAGACCTTTCTTGTTTCTTGAGAAAGGCTTGTACCGCTATATATTTTCCTCTCAGGACTGCCTTTGTTGTGTCCCACAGATTTTGAACCGTTGTATTTTCATTATCATTTGTTTCCATGATTTTTTTCAATTCTTCTTTAATTTCCCGGTTGACCCATTCATTCTTTAGAAGGATACTGTTTAGTCTCCATGTATTTGGGTTCTTTCCAAACTTCCTTTTGTGGTTGAGTTCTAGCTTTAGAGCATTGTGGTCTGAAAATATGCAGGGAATGATCCCAATCTTTTGATACCGGTTGAGTCCTGATTTAGGACCGAGGATGTGATCTATTCTGGAGAATGTTCCATGTGCACTAGAGAAGAATGTGTATTCTGTTGCTTTGGGATGAAATGCTCTGAATATATCTGTGATGTCCATCTGGTCCAGTGTGTCGTTTAAGGCCTTTATTTCCTTGCTGATCTTTTGCTTGGATGACCTGTCTATTTCAGTGAGGGGAGTGTTAAAGTCCCCTACTATTATTGTATTATTGTTGATGTGTTTCTTTGATTTTGTTATTAATTGGTTTATATAGTTGGCTGCTCCCACATTGGGGGCATAGATATTTAAAATTGTTAAATCTTCTTGTTGGACAGACCCTTTGAGTATGATATAGTGTCCTTCCTCATCTCTTATTATAGTCTTTGGCTTAAAATCTAATTGATCTGATATAAGGATTGCCACTCCTGCTTTCTTCTGATGTCCATTAGCATGGTAAATTCTTTTCCACCCCCTCACTTTAAATCTGGAGGTGTCTTCGGGCTTAAAATGTGTTTCTTGGAGGCAACATATAGATGGGTTTTGTTTTTTAATCCATTCTGATACCCTGTGTCTTTTGACAGGGGCATTTAGCCCATTCACATTCAGGGTAAGTATTGAGAGATATGAATTTAGTGCCATTGTATTGCCTGTAAGGTGACTGTTACTGTATATGGTCTCTGTTCCTTTCTGATCTACCACTTGTAGGCTCTCTCTTTGCTTAGAGGACCCCTTTCAATATTTCCTGTAGAGCTGGTTTGGTATTTGCAAATTCTTTCAGTTTTTGTTTGTCCTGGAAGGTTTTAATCTCTCCTTCTATTTTCAATGATAGCCTAGTTGGATATAGTATTCTTGGCTGCATGTTTTTCTCGTTTAATGCTCTGAAAATATCATGCCAGCTCTTTCTGGCCTGCCAGGTCTCTGTGGATAAGTCAGCTGCCAATCTAATATTTTTACCATTGTATGTTACAGACTTCTTTTCCCGGGCTGCTTTCAGGATTTTCTCTTTGTCATTGAGACTTGTAAATTTTACTATTAGGTGACGGGGTGTGGGCCTATTCTTATTGATTTTGAGGGGCATTCTCTGAACCTCCTGAATTTTGATGCTCGTTCCCTTTGCCATATTGGGGAAATTCTCCCCAATAATTCTCTCCAGTATACCTTCTGCTCCCCTCTCTCTTTCTTCTTCTTCTGGAATCCCAATTATTCTAATGTTGTTTCGTCTTATGGTGTCACTTATCTCTCGAATTCTCCCCTCGTGGTCCAGTAGCTGTTTGTCCCTCTTTTGCTCAGCTTCTTTATTCTCTGTCATTTGGTCTTCTATATCACTAATTCTTTCTTCTGCCTCATTTACCCTAGCAGTTAGAGCCTCCATTTTTTATTGCACCTCATTAATAGCTTTTTTGATTTCACCTTGGTTAGATTTTAGTTCTTTTATTTCTCCAGAAAGGGCTTTTATATCTCTCGAGAGGGTTTCTCTAATATCTTCCATGCCTTTTTCGATCCCGGCTAGAACCTTGAGAATTGTCATTCTGAACTCTAGATCTGACACATTACCGATGTCTGTATTGATTAGGTCCCTAGTCTTCGGTACTGCCTCTTGTTCTTTTTTTTGTGTTGAATTTTTATGTCTTGTCATTTTTTCCAGATAAGAGTAAATGAAGGGGCAAGTAAAATACTAAAAGTGTGGCAACAACCCCAGGAAAATATGCTTTAACCAAATTAGAAGAGATCCAAAATCGTGAGTGGGGAGAAAGGGGATAAAAAGAGGTTCAAAAAGGAAGAAAGAAAAAAAAAAAAACAAAAAGAAAAGAAAAAAAAGAAAAGAAAAGAAAAGAAAAGAATTTTTAAAAAAAGAAAACACCTAAGAAAAATGTAAAAAAGAAAAAATATATATATTAGATAAACTAGTAAAAAATCGTTAAAAAAGAAAAAGGTAACAGTTAAAAAAAAAAATTTTACCCGAAGGCGAGAAAAAAAAAAAATGAAAAAGAAAAAATGAAATTAACTGCAAGACTAAAAAAAATCACAGGAAAAAAGCCATGAGTTCCGTGTTTGGCTTTCTCCTCCTCTGGAATTCTGCTGCTCTCCTTGGTATTGAAACCGCACTCCTTGGTAGGTGAACTTGGTCTCGGCTGGATTTCTTGTTGATCTTCTGGGGGAGGGGCCTGGTGTAGTGATTCTCAAGTGTCTTTGCCCCAGGCGGAATTAAACCGCCCTTACCCGGGGCCGGGGTGAGTAATCCGCTCGGGTTTGCTTTCAGGAGCTTTTGTTACCTGAGCGCTTTCCGTAGAGTTCCGGAGGACGGGAATACAAATGGCGGCCTCCTGGTCTCCGGCCCGGAGGAGCCGAGAGCCCAGGGCCCCACTCCTCAGTGCGCCCTCAGAGAACAGCGCCCAGTTACTCCCGTCTGCCTGACCTCCGGCCGCGCTCCGAGCTCACCGAGCCTGTGACCGGTTCAAGGTAACACGGAGCTGTGAGCTTACTGTCGGCTCTGTCTCTGTAGCCGGCTTTCCCGTTCCAATACCCACAAGCTCTGCGACACTCAGACACCCCCGATCCTTCTGTGACCCTGCGGGACCTGAGGCCACGCTGACCCCGCGTGGGCTTCGCCGGTTTAGCCTCTGGAGCGATGTCCCTCAGCGGAACAGACTTTTAAAAGTCCTGATTTTGTGCACGGTTGCTCCGCTGCTTGCCGGGAGCCGGCCCCTCCCCCCGGGGTCTATCTTCCCATCGCTTTGGATTCACTTCTCCGCCGGTCCTACCTTTCAGAAAGTGGTTGTTTTTCTGTTTCCAGAATTGCTGTTCTTCTTCTCTTCGATCTGCCGATGGATTTTCAGGTGTTTGCAATCTTTAGATAAGCTATCTAGCTGATCTCCGGCTAGCTGAAGCAGTCTCAGCCTGCTACTTCTCTGCCATCTTGACTCCTCCCCCTTTCAGCACTTTTAATATGCAATGCCTTCCCGTCTGGCCTGCAAAGTTTCTGCTGAAGAAAACAGCTAATAGTATTAGAGAGTTCCCTTTGTATGTCATTGTTTTCTTTTCTCTTACAGCTTTTAAAATTCCCTCTTTTAGTTTTTGCCACTTTGAATAGTATGTGTCATGGTATGGATCTCCTTGGGTTCATCTTGTTTGGAGCTTTCTGTGTTTCTGGCCATAGATGTCTGTTTCCTTCCCCAGATTAGGGAAATTTTAGCTATTTATATTCAAACGTGTTTTCTGCCCTCTTGTCTCTCTTTTCTCTTTCTGACATGCCCCTGTGAGTATGTTGTTATGCTTGATATTGTCCGTGACATCCCTTAGCCTATTCTCATTTTTTATCATTCTGTTTCCTTTTTGCTGTTCAGCTTGGTTGCTTACTATTACACTGTCTTCCAGATCACTGACCCATTCTTCTGCATCTTCTGACCTCCTGGTGCTTCCATCTAGTGTATTTTTCATTTCAGTTATTGTATCCTGCCACTCTAATTGGTTCTTTTTTAATATATATTTACCTCTCTGTTGAAGTTCTCACTGTATTCATGCACTCCTAAAGTTTGATGAGTATCTTTATGACCATTGTTTTAAACTCTTTTTATTTTATTTTACTTTATTTTACTTATTTGACAGAGATCACAAGTAGGCAGAGAAGCAAGCAGAGGGAGAGGAGAAAGCAGGCCCCCTGCTGAGCAGAGAGCCCAATGCGGGGCTCCATCCCAGGACTCTGGGATCATGACCTGAGTCCAAGGCAGAGGCTTTAACCCACTGAGCCACCCAAGGGCCCCTGTTTTTAAACTCTTTATTGGGCACATTGCTTACAACTCTTTTGTTTATCTCTTTTTCTGTGGTTTTGTCTTTTCTTTTAATTAGGACCTGCCCCTCTGTCTCTTCTTTTTGTCTCACTCTCTGTATTTGTTGCTATGTATTAAGTAGGTCAGCTACATTGCCTGGTCTTGAAAGTAGTGGTCTTGTTTAGTAGAAGTCCTGTCACACCCTGTAGTGCAATAATCCCTGTTCACCAGGGGTATCCTCTGTGTGGGCTGTGTGTACGTTCCCCCTATGGCTGATCCATGCTTGCTATGGGCATATAGTTGGGTGGGGCTAGTCCTCAGCTCAGCTGGCTGCAATGACTGTCTTTGCCCACTGTGAGCACACTGGACAGGGTTTGTGCCCTGTGCTGCAGAAGACCTTGTGCATCTATCTTGGAACTTGTTGGTGGGTGGCATCAGTGCTCAGCCTGGCTTTCTGCAGGCTCTGTGACAGCTGCAGGCTCACTGCAGGGCAGGGCTTGTTCCCTGTGCAGGCAGCTAAGATGCTTAGTTGCAGGAACTGTGGATGTGCTATTGTAGGGGGTTAACTGCCCCCTACACAAAGGGTTGGAGTCACTTCGGAGGGCTGCTTCCAAATCCCCTCACTGGGGATTTGCCTGGGGTAAAACTGGGGTTGCCTGCCAGTGTGGTAGGCAGGAAGGTGGGTGCCTGCTGCAGCAAGCAGACTAAGAGAGGCAGGTCTGCAGGGGAAGAGTTGCTCCAACAAGCATATAGTGATCCAGACTCAGTGGGGAGAAGGAAAATGGTGTCTGCCAGCATTTTTGTTCCTAGAGAAATCTCCTATAGATTCCTGCCACTCAGACACATGTTGTAAAATTAATCAGGAAATCTCTTTTACTCTTACCCCAAGAACTGTTCAAATTGCTGTTCTGTGCTGTATCTGAGACTGAGTTATTTAGCAAGCTGGCCCTTAAAGGATAGAGGTTAGGTTTTCTGTTGCCCTCCAGCTCTCCTGGAGTTAAGCACCACTGATTTTCAAAGCTAGGTATTATGGGCACTTGTGTTCCCAGTGCAGGTCCCCAAAAACCACAGGTAGTGGGTGTGGAGTCTGATCTTCTTGCTTAACTCTGCCTGTGATGTCCCTCCCATTAGCGGTTAGTTGTACTGGTGGTTTGGTTCCTGACAATGTCTCTGTGCCTCCTACCATTTTTGATGTATCCTTCTTTTAATGACTAGATGTGGAAGATCTATTCTGCATCCTCAGGTCTTTTTTCACAGTTGCAATACATACCTTGGTGTATCTCTGGGATGAGATGAACTTAGGAAACTTTTCCTCCAAACTTTAAACTTACTTTCTCATAAAATATCACTGACAGTTTTTCACTATCTTGAGAAGAAAATGAAGACTTCTCAGGTGTGTGAGACTCTAGGACCAAGCTGTCTTTCACTCATCCTCCATACTCCCTCTTACTTTCCCATGACCATGGCAGTTAAGGGCAGCCTCTGTTGAGGAAGTACTAGGGGCAAGTCTTGTGCTTCAACCTTTCCTATACTACTGATTAAATTTTCAAACAGCCCCATGGAGGGAACACAAGAGTTGGGCCTAGAACCAAGTCTTCTCCGTGACTCTGAAGGCCTGTTCTTCACCACTATACCATTCTGTCTTTCTCAGAACATGTGGTTTCTCCCTGACTTCTCCTAGTACCCTACCTATCACCATCTCTGTGGTTTTGCCCTTGTTCAAGTTGTAATTTGAAATTCTTTCCCCCTTGCAACCTGTTAAAATCCCACCCATATTTCAACCCTGTATTATTCATTGTTATATTCACTAAAAAAGAAAAAAACAAAAAACAACAAAAATTTAGGGTTTCTTTTTAAATTTAAAATGTCTTATTGTGAAACAAATCATTAAGTATTTTATAGGTTAAAAAAGAACGACCAAAAAAGTATGTGTTACACCCGGTTAATTTTTGTTAAAACCTAACACGTTGATATAATTGTTCAAGATATTTTTATTAAAAAAATAACAAATTTGGTTAAGGTCCCTCTAAATTTTTCTTTCCTGCCTATCTGAGAACATATCCTGAATTTGGTTTTTATTATTGCCAGGCATGTTTATATACACTCAATATGAAAGCATACTAAATGGAGAACACTGAATAAGTTTTGCACATAATCATGCCATTCTGCAAATTTTTCTTCACTAAACATTGGAACTTTGAAATAAGTTTTTTTTATACTAATACATGTAACTCTGGTATACTCATTTTAATTTTCAATATTACATTTTATGCATACTTTCACATTTACATCTTTCCTTTTTTTATGTGTTATCTTGTAATCATTAGTTTTTGATGTAGTGTTCCAAGAATCATTGTTGACTTATAACACCCAATGCTCCGGCAATACATGCCCTCCTTAATACCCACCACCACTGGCTCACCTAGCCCCCCACCACCCCTCTGAAATCCTCTAGTTGGTTTCTTGGAGGTAACAGTTTCTCATATTTCATCTCCCCCTCCGATTTCCTCCCTTAGCTTTTCCTTTTCTTCTCCTAATATTCTCCATGTTATTCCTTATGTTTCACAAGTGAAACCATATGATAATTGATTTTCTCTGCTTGACTTATTTCACTCAGCATAATCTCCTCCAGTCCCATCCATGTTGATGCAAAAGTTGGGTATTCATCCTTTCTGATGGCTGAGTAACATTCCACTATATATATACGGACCACATCTTCTCTATCCATTCGTCTGTTGAAGGGCATCTCGGCTCTTTCCGCAGTTTAGCTATTGTGGGCATTGCTGCTATGAACATTGGGGTACATGTGGGCCTTTTTTTCACTACATCAGTATCTTTGGGGTAAATACCCAGTAGCACAATTGCCAGCTCACAAGGTAGGTCTATTTTTTATCTTTTGAGGATCTCCACACTGTTTTCCGAAGTGTCCAAACCAACTTGCATTCCCACCAACAGTGGAAGAGGGTTCCCCTTTCTCCACATCCTTTCCAACACTTGTTGTTTATTGTCTTGTTAATTTTGGCCATTCTAACTGGTGTAAGGTGGTATCTCAATGTGGTTTTGATTTGAATTTCCCTGATGACTAATGATGATGAACATTTTTTCATGTGTATGTTAGCCACTTGTATTTCTTCATTAGAGAAGTGTCTGTTCCTATCTTCTGTCCATTTTTGGACTTATCTGTTTTTGGGGTATTGAGTTTGAGGAGTTATTTATTCATCTTGGATATCAGCCCTGTCTGTAGTGTCATTTGCGAATATTTTCTCCCGTTCCATGGGTTGCCTCTTCATTTTGTTGAGTGTTTGTTTTGCTGTGCAGAAACTTTTTATCTTGGTGAAGTCCCAAAAGTTCATTTTTACTTTTGTTTCCCTTGCCTTTGGGGATGTGTTCACGTTTTTTTGTTAATGCAAACTTAAATTGCTTCCAATATTTCATTTTTACAATGATGCTGCAATAAATACTCTTATACATGCATAAATACATGCGAAAATGTATACATGCATAAATAGTTCTAATCTGCATTATTGTCACAGAGGAATCACTTCATTGAAGGGTATACACTACTGTCAACTTCTAGTTCTTGTTAAATCCAAAGTGATTGTACATATTTATACTCCCATCAGTCAAGGGTGAGCGTTCCATTCTTCATCTCCTGGGCAACACTTGCTATTTTGAACCTTTTAGTATTTGCCAATCTGTTGAAGTAACATAGTGTACCTTTTTGGTGTTGTTGTTCCCTAATAAGTAATGAATTTGATCTGTTTTCTGTGCATTTATCAGCCATTGGTTTTTCCTCTTTCAGGAATTTTCAATCCCTTTTTCCAATTTTCTTTTGGTTGTGTATAAAAGTGTCACTTCTTGTTATTACAAACACATTCTAACCACTAATTCTTGGCTATATATAAATACCTTCTCCAAGTTTGTGGTTTATCTTCCAATTTGTTTAGAGGTCTTGGCCACATAAAAGATTTAAATTTTAATGCAAATTTATTTTTAAAATGTTCTGTTTATCAAAAAATTTTTCTTGTATTTACCGTGTCCTTCTGCATTCTGTACTAAGGTTTGGCTTTTCATAATTAGGTCTTTCATCCACTTGGAAGTCATTTGTATAGGGGACAAGGTGAGATCTAATTTTATTTCCAATTGATTTTCTTCTTCAGGACCACTTGTCAAATAATCTATTCTCTTTCTACTACTTTTTATGCAACTTTTGTTATAATGTAAGTTTTCATATATGGTGGATCTTCCTCTGTGCTATATTTCTGATGAAATCATCTATTTATCTTGCATCAAAGTCACACTGTCTTACTGACTAAATTAGGTTAGCAAGACTTATCATATTTGTCCGGACCTTTACATCTGTTCACTCAATGAAATTAATCCCTTTGTATATTTTTATTGGAATTTCATTTAATGTTCCAATTTAATTTATAGGACAATCACTTGAATTGTAATATTCTCTCCACCCATGAATATGATTTATCTTTAAATTTAACGCCCTTTATTTCTATTTCAGTAGTGTTGTACTTTCTTCACAAAGACGCTGCATATTTTTTGGTTATTTTATAAAATTTTTAAATTATTTCTTCTAATTTTCTAAAAAATCCAACTATATTGGCCAATGGGCAATGTGTGAAATTAACATGTTCCTCTTTTAGGTGAAAGCTTTTAAAAGAAAAAAGTGTAATTCACTTAAGTCACATGGCCATCCCCCATGTTTCCAGAAGGAAGAGAATCAAAATATTAATGGTTACTTCATTTTAATATTAAATTATATTTAATGTGATTATTAAATATTAATGTTATTAATTATTATTAAATATTAATGTGTTATTTCATAATGAAGTTAAGAGTGTTTCTTTTATACTGCTGGGGAAAAGTATATGGTTTGAGATTGCACCTTCAGGAAAACTTACCTGAAACCCATTCAAATCTCATGCATTTTGAAAGGAAGGTAGTTGGAAAATTTTATATTCATTTGTGTTAATTACCAGAGGCCCAGTTTTCTCTTTTTTCCTCATTAAATCTATTTGATCTTAGCATTTTCTATGACAATGCCCATTACATCCAAATTTGCAGATTAACGCCCTAAATTATTCAAGCCATTTCTAATGATTTCTAGAAATATCTAATAGTCTTTCCTTTTATGATAAATCTTAACAGTTTTAACCATTTTACTGGTCTTTAAAAAAATAGCTTTTGGATTTGTTGATATGCTCTACTGTTTCTTTTATGTCATTAATTCTTTAGATCTTTTCTAGCTTATTAGCGTTTGAATCTTTGGTTTTTCTTTCATATTAAAGATTTTATTGATTCTCTTGGAATGCTTTGCTGCAATTCATTTTGATGTGTAATATAGATAATAGTTTTTACATATGGTATATGCAATCATATATATCTTGATAGTATTTTCATTATGACCTAAATTCTATCACGATTTTTTCTTTGGTCAACATATTATTTAGCAATAAATATTTTTGAAAAAAAAAAACTTTTATTAGGGGATAGTTTTTAATTGACCACTTTTTATGTTTGATTTTTATTGTTTCATTAAAGTATCCTTGACATATAATACTATATTAATTTCTGGTGTACAACAGTAGTGATTCAGCAATTATGACCAGCATTTCATAATGTATATAAATATAGTTGCCATCTTTTGAATTCTAATATAATGTCATAAAACATGGTCTATAAAATTCTGATATTTTGTTTTCATTTTCATTTTATACCCTAAAATATCAATATTCAGAAATGAACCATGTATAATTAAAAGGAATTTCTTAGAGTACAAAGTTAGTGTATACCCATTAGATCAATCTATTGATTATGTTATTCAAATTTTCTTTAACCTTACTATATTTTTGTTTGCTTTAATTTACTGTGAAGTATTATTCTTTAGTAGTTAAGAGTGCAGACTGGTTCCAAACCTGTGTTTACCGTTTAGAAGCTGAGACTTTGGGCAATTTATTTAACCCTTATATGCCTCAAGTTCCTTATATACAAAGTGAATTGAATAATAACACCTAGCATGAAGTTATTTAAAGTGATTGATATATATAATTATAAAAATAATTACAAAGTTTGTGGTACTTGTTATGGCATCCCTAGAAAAGGATTGCAAATGGATCTATTAAATGTGTCTCATTAATTCAGAAGATATCTGATCCCCCTGTTTTAGTGCCTTTCATTTCTCACAGTTTGCTGACAGTTGTTTTTTTATTATATCTGTTAGATCCTTTTAATGCACCGGGACATAATTTATCTGTCTCAAGGAAGGGCACTTACCATTCTACCAATTACTCAGACAGGATATCCAGATGTTGTCCTTGTCAATGTGCTAATCAATAACCAGAACCTGCATTACTTTCTCAGTTCTTAAATCCATCCACTTTGTTTTCTGTTCCCTAATCCAGAATGCTATCATTTCTGCACCGGAGTTGTATTTGTATCCATGTTTCACTTACCCATCCAAAAATTATTAAATAAATACTGTGGGACTAACACTTTTCAGGGGACACTGGATATAAAGCGGACAGAGATTGTGTCACTGCCCTGATAGCATTTATAACATAGTGTGGGAAGTAGATATCCATCGAACACCCTGACAGTGGGATGCAACACTGTCTCAATAACAGGAGCACTGAAGGAGAAGTTTCATAGCTTTGTAAGTGAGGCCCTTTGGAGAGTTTTTTCCTCTCTTCCCCTAGACTGGAAGTCAAAGAGAACGTCGGTGAGAACTAAAAAGGGTGTTGAGAAGGAATGCTTGAGTTTACGAGTCATTCACATTGATGATGCAGTTCCAGTGTTTTTCTGGGTTTACATTATGTTCTATTATAAGCTTAGTTTTCTATATTTAAGAAAACACACACTCGACAGAGATATCTGAAATAGCTTTGGATACATTGCCTCACTTGAGGTGTGCCGAGGTGACAACAGGACTCTAGTATCCCTGGTACAGTGGCCATAACAATACATGGTAATGACTGTTTATATGTCAGTCTCTTCCAATAGGCTGGAATCCTCTGAAGACAGGGATGTGCCTAAACACCTGTGTTTCACACACCAAAACCGTGCAGTGCAGCTGGTGGACCCTAAATAAAAGTGTCTGAAAGAATACGCAGGCTGGAAAGAACAGATGTTTGGACTCCTTTTGTAGTAGCTCATTGAATGTGAATGTCCTGAGGATAATGAAGGGGGAGAAAAAAAACAGCAAGAGCTTGGATGCCCCACCAAAGATATGCTTTCAAGTAGAGAGGTTGTTTCACCCTTCAGCATTGTTTAATTTCATTCATGAATGAACAAAAGAACTAGGAGCTTCAGATCTTACTTACTCCCATTCCAAAGTACACCTGGTTTTCCATTTGTTCAAATGATTCTTTAATGTGAAACCCTCCATGCAACTTCCAAACAGTGCCAATTATTTTCTGAACAGCAACGAGTCAATGAGCCAAATTAAGTGTCTTTTCTTATCATACTCTAAAATTCTTCCCAGTAGGTAAAGTTTCTTAGTGCAACATTAAAATATTACTCTATAATTCAAGGTCATGTTTGCACTGAACAAATTAGCTTAATTCAAGTGTTACATTGATTAGGATATTGAGTGTACACCCAAATGTTCCTAGTGCTTGGAATGTCCATGGAATGGCTGACTAAACTTTGGATACTGGCATTTTAAAAAAAAAAAAAAAAAAAAAAAAAAAAACAAAAACCTCTGTAGCCTTAAGTTATGGAGTGAACTCCAGAGTATGTCTCTCTCCTTTTCCCTCTCTCTCCATATATATATATATATATATATATGTATATATATACATATATATGTATATATATACACATATCCATCAGTGATTATTTGAAACATGAAGAAGGAAGCACTTCTTAACCAAAAATCGGAGAAAATTCCAGACATTCTAGAGAGTGAGGAGTTGTTTAGCATTTAAAGGGATTCTAAAATACTACAGGAATACAAACTGGTTCACAGACAGTAATTGGAAATGCAATGGATAATCTTCATTAGCCATATATTGTTTGGGTATGTCTCCCTTATTTTGCAGTATTTTGTACTTAATACAGAGTGTTCAACTCCTTCAGGACATAAGAAAATACATGAAAGTCCCACATACCGGTCACTATTAGTTCAAGAATATTAATGTAATATATCATTTTTAGGCCAAGCAATCTTTGGGAAAAGAAAAGCCAGAAAATAAACGAGGGTTCAATTTGGCTTCATCTTTTAGTGGCATCACAAGATGTTGCCTCTGCTTTCTTGCCTAGGTCTGTCACTCCTTTCAGATCCCTCTAAGATAAACGTCTGCAAAAGAAAGAACAATTCTTGTAAAAAGCCAGCCAGACTTCGCTCTGAGCATACAAGCTCTGCCAGTTATAGCCAGAGGTTTCTTTCTGTGTGCCATCCTTACTCAACTGAAGGTGTCTGATTGATGCACTGTAGTCCATTATAAGCAAACTGTAAGTACCAAATATTTGGTGTAACTATGCAGGCCTATAAATCAATACAGCATTGTGAGTGTATTCCACTCAGCATTGTTGCTCAGGATGTAGTTTACTTTCTCAAAGTTGTCCGTCAAGTCTCCAGAGAAAGACCCAGTAACTTACAGGTATATTCAGTCTTTGCCAGCTCTCTACAAGAATGCCAGCTCTCAAAGAGAATGACTCAATTATTCAATGTCATGTTTTATTTCTTCCAGGCTGAAAGGCACCCTCAAAGCAGAAGAAAGTGGATTCACATGATGGTATACCAGCTCCAAGAGTCTGTAGGACAGGCTGGCCTCCCATTACATGCAGTTTGCTTGGGCAGAATTGAACCAAGAAATGAAAGATCACCTGTACAGAAGAACACACACATTTTGGTAAAACTTTCAAAATGCTTGTGGGGAAATGCTTGGATATGGGCTATTTTGACAAACTGTAGAATTAAACTTATTGAATCTTACTGAATTCTCTCACAGGTATAAACTTCTCCAGTGTCAGTTGTCCTAAAGCTTACTTGACAAGAAAAGCAATCAAGACAAGAGGATTATGACCTCAAGCAATAGTTTTCAAATACAGTTCCACAAGAAATCAGGAGAAAAAAAGTTTAAGTTTGTCCACTTTTTTTTTTTAAAAGATTTTATTTATTTATTTGACAGACAGAGATCACAAGTAGGCAGAGAGGCAGGCAGAGAGAGAGGAGGAAGCAGGCTCTCTGCTGAGCAGAGAGTCCGATGTGGGGCTCGATCCCAGGACCCTGGGATCATGACCTGAGCCGAAGGCAGAGGCTTTAACCCACTGAGCCACCCAGGCGCCCAAGTTTGTCCACTTTTAAAGTGGACTATAAAAAGAAAATTTTGTTTGGTTTATGTTTTGCGTGTATTGAAAAGAGGAAGAAAAAGCATTCAGTCAGGGAAATAGAGGCTAGCCCATATTCTTTCTGAGTCCACTAGGGTGACCTCTGCATATGTTAGCATACAGCCTTAGGTTTCTTATCTTTGTGGACTCCTGAAACCACAGAGCCACATCCCTGGGTGGTCTGATACTTCATCCCTGAGTTCCTGGTGAGTCTACAAGGTAGGATCTACCTTGGCCCTGGGGTACAAATGACCAGCCATCCCAAATACTGGATGTATATCTGTATGGGTTGCTCTATAGAACATTCATAAGAAAGTAACATTCTTCTGGAGTACTGAGTCGGAATGTATAACAGTATCCATCTCCCAAGAATAAGAAAAGAAGGAATCTTGATTTAATGCCCCAAATCAGAAAAGCTTAGAAGTATATATTTCAGTATTGTCACAGACTTGAATTTGGTAAGGAGAATTAATGTAAGAGAGAAAAATTCAACACCATGATGAGCAAGCAACACTGAAATTAATCCAAAGAAATGTACAAAACAAAAACATGCATCATACATAGCACAATGTTTTGCTAGAAGAATTATTTTATGACATTCATGAAATGGAAACAAAGTAATAAAAATGTTTCCTCAAAATATTTTAAGGCTGCCTCAGATTTTGGTTTTAAATCTGTATTTAGCTCAATTTACTGATATCTACAAAGCAGTGTGGCTCAATTTGCGGTATCTTAAATCTTTATACTTTGGGCAACTCCTAATATGGATAAGCACTGATCTGGGCCCTTTAGGGTATATGACATATTGAATAATAATACAAATAAATAATAATAGCCAACGCTTACTGAGAACTGACCATGTGCTAACAGTTTTAAGCACCTGACCCTCACAACAATTCTAGGAGATGGGGACTCTTATCATTTGTGAAAGAGATTCCAAAGTGAAGTAAGTATTGCCAAGAGAATCTTTCAAAATAAGGCCAGGGGAGCTCCAGCCGCGCAATCGGTTAGCGCGCGGTACTTATACAAAATAGGGCCAGGAAGACACTGATGAAGCAGGGTCTATGCATATCTCCTGTTTCAATTTTTAGAAAACTAAGAACTCTTACCTCCACTTTTGTCAGTTGCACCTGGACCACTTCCTCCAACACATCTTTCTCCTTTGGACTGGAATAAAGATTATATACTAACTACTAGCTAAACAGCTAGTACTGGATTAGATAGTTAACCTCTGGCAGCACTAACCATAATTCTTTCAAAACAAGTTATGTAACCTTGTGAGTTTTGCCTTTATAAACCTGTACTCCCTGTTTCCAACTCAGCGCACACTTGATTTCAGCTGACTTTGTAACTCTGTGTCTTCTGGGTTGTAATTCCCAAGAACTTAAAGAAATCTTCTTGATCAACACAACCTGGCCTAGTTGGAAGGACCCAAAGTGCCTGACCTCCATCTGCAGCACAGCTGTGATTTGGGTAAGATACCTGCAAGAGCCCACCGTGCCCTGTCATCCCCTCTGTGGCTTTGGGTCTAGTGGTAAGTCCTCTGGATTCCAAATATGACTTGCTTGAATGTGGGTGCCCTCTGTTGGCAGCTTCAATCCTCACTCATTTCTGAGAATTCTGACAGAATTCACTTATTCTGAATGGAGTCCTTGAGTAGTACTCCATTATGGGAAATAATAATTCTCAGTGGACTTCTGATAATCCGCCTCCTGCTGGAGCTCCTATAGGATTTCTCTTTAGGAGTATATTCCTTCTTGCTAAAAAATTTTTCTCCAGTGGACCCATAGTATCTGGGATGATTTAAAACTTCATTGACCAAAATGGGACACTTTTCATATCACAAATCTAGTTTTTACCTGCATGCATGATTGGAAACCAAACAAAATGATTAGGAAGCTTATTTTCATTGGTATCTGCTTCCAAAAGAATGACTAAAAACCTGGTTTCCCTTCAGGCAGTTAACCCCAAACTTAAAGAAGGTAATCTGGACCTTTCCAAGGGGTTCTCAGACTTAGAAAAATCTGCTTTCCCTAACACCACCTGCTCCACCCATGCAACCTAGTTTAGCTGAACTCCCCAGTCAATGTAAACAATGTAGTGGTTTCTGTGGATCCTCCAGTCATCCAGGTTCCTTTTAAAGTTAGATATCATGAAGGATGCTGAAGGGACTTCAACAGTCACCTATGCCCCTTGGACTAAGGCAGAACTAGAAGCACTTACTAAGGACTTCCCAGTGCCCTTGAAGACTCTATAGGATTTGCTAAGGAATTTATTTATTTGTACCAATTAACTTGGTTATTCTGACCTTTATCAATTTATTCACATGCTTGGAAATGAGGGTCATGCAAGGGAGTGGATGGAAAAAAGATGGACAAAGCCTTGATGATTTTCCTAAGCAAAAAGCTACAGATGAAGCAGAGCTTTTACACTAGCTAAAATTTACATAAAAGTATTCCTGAGATTTTTTTTTCAAAGACTATAGATTGGAGAAAATTTAACTATATATTCAATGGCCAAATGACTTTTATTATTATGACGATGATAGACTGGGGGAAAAAAACAATACTCTGGTACTGACAAAATTGAACATGAAACTTTATTTAACTCTAGCTTTGAGATGGCAAAAATAGCTTAAACAGCCTAAGAGTGCTTTCATCTCTAAGAACACAAAGAAATGGGGAAACCATGTTCATATCAGAATAGGGCAATTCCAAGGACAAAAGAGGTATCTTCCATTACTTCTACCCAACACCTTACAGAAAAAAGATCTTATTGGGATTGAGGTGACTTCAGCTCTTAAAGACACAGGAGCAACACTGTCAGTTTTAAACCCCACTAGAGTCTCTTTCCCCCTTCAGAGTACAGAAACACTGTAAGTGGTGGATATTAGAATACACCATGCCAGTTTTGAATTCTTACCTATCACTCCCTTACAAGGTGCTCATGAATTCCTTCTGGTCCCTACAACCCCTATTCACCTGTTGGGCCATGATTTTCTTGAGATTTATGAGGCATTCATCATCAGGGAAATGCAAATCAAAACCACAATGAGATATCACCTCCTAGCTGTCAGAGTGGCTAAATCAACAACACAAGAAACAGTGTTGGCAAGGATGTAGAGGGAAAGGAACTGTTGTGCACTGTTGGTGGGAATGCAAACTGGTGCAAATTAGTAATAAAACTACCCTATGACCCAGGTATTCCACTATAGGGTATTTACCCAAAGAAAACAAAAACACTAATGCAAAAAGATGTTTTCCAGTATTATTTATAATAGCTAAGATAGGGAAACAGCCCAAGTACCCAACCATAGACAGATAAACAAGCAATACATATACACACAATAGAATACTAGCCCTTAAAACAAAATGAGATCTTTCCATTTGCAATGACATGGATGGACCCAGAGGATATAATGCGAAGTGAAATAAGTCAGAGAAAGGCAAATACCATATGATTTCACTCACATGTGGAATTCAAATGAACAAAGAAAAAACAAGACTGACATAGAAACAGACTATCACATACATAGAAGAAAATGATGGTTCCCAGAAGGGAAGTGAATGGGGGGATAAATGAAATCAAGGAGATGGAGAGTACATTTGTCTTACTAAACACTGAGAAATCTAGAAGTTGTTGAAACGTACTGTACACCTGAAACTAATATAACACTGCTAATTATACCTCAGTAAAAAATAACATTTTCTTAGTTTATAAGTCTGTTCTTGATAAGAAATTATAAACAAGGTTATTGTTAATATAATACTGTTAATATAATCTGTCTGGGTAACAAAAATTCCGTGTCTTTGTAAAAACCACATCTTTGATTACTTAAAAATAAAAAAGAGTCTTCTCTATTCAAAAAGTGCCAAGGCTTTTGCAGCTATATCTGTCCTTGAAATATTTTTGTCATTTTATTGAGGTAGACACTTAAGTCACCAAGTGTCACAAAACTTTCAGTATTTTTGACAAACTCTTCAAAATTAAATTGTAAAGGGAGTCTTTTTTGCCCTGCAAGAATGCTCAACCCCCTTTATGTTGTATTTGCATAGGCATATGTTAAGTATTCCAGAGATTCTATGAAATTCCTAAAATTCTGACCTAAGTTTAATGACAATCTTTTCTCCTTGTAGCAGTATGCCCAATGCTCCTAATTACTTTGATCCACAGCCGATAAAAAGGGACACACTTCAATTTTGCAGAAGCCTCTTCAAATCCATAGAGACTAATCATACTTTAGTAGCATGCTGTAGAAGTAGGAAGACTGTGAACATCAACACCTTTAACCTGGAGACACGGTGCTCTAGAAGACACCTGCACAGAGATTCTCTGCAGCCTCACTGGAAGGGACCAAACCAGGTATTGCCAACCAACCTGTGCACCATTCAGTTAAAATACACTGATTCATGGTTTCAGGTCTGTTATTTTTTAAAAAGGCTCCAACATCCAAGCTGACTACTAAATCACCTGGAGACCTCAAACTGACTGTACTCTGGAGGAAGCAGCAGATGTCATCTGAGTAGATCACTTTCCTAAGAGTCAGAACCAGGCCATTATGATACCACTCGCATATTTGCCCAAAATGTGATGAAAACATTTAAGCTGAGATCTTCATTCTACTGTTAATCTGGGTAGGAATTCTTATGATCTTTGCTGTCTGACACTCAGTAGCACTTCTTCACCTATGGTAACCAAATCTCAAAATTTTCTGCATATCTGTTGGTCCCTCCTTTCCTTTATGTTTATCAATGTGTGTATATGTATATGTATGTATGTATGTATGTGTGTGTGTTTATACACGTGTATGCACACATATTCTAAGAGGAATACTAACATACTAATACCTCACAAGTAGAACTAGAAACCACTAAGTTACTCAAACTAGTTGGATTCTTAAAGGGACATATGAGCTGCTAACCTTAAAAGCATTAGTTATCTTAGCAGCAAAAATGGGTTTATTCAAGAATAACCAAAGAATTGCAATTTGGGACAAGCAAGCTAAGGCAAAATCATAGGGCAAATTAAGTTCCATAAACTCAGCAGAGAAATGTTATTTTATGGAGAAGGAGGAAATGGGGAGGGGTTGTTTTGAATAAAAGTCCTTTGGAGAAAAGCAAGGGTACAGGGTGATGACAGTTTTTCATTGGCTGAGTTGTAGGGGTAGTTGATTTCCCATAGGAGATGCATTGTACATTGTCCCCGGTTGGGGCCTGTAATTGATAATTCTTTCCTGTTGTGCATTCTTCTATTGGGGGCCTGCAGTTGATAATTCCTCCTCTAAATGGCATTGAGTGACATAGTTCCCACTTCTAGTCTCTCAAGTCCACTTTAGTGAGGGTCTCCCTTTTTGATCAGCATCACTGATCAAGAGTCAGGTTTTCTGTATTTACTGGTTTTATCCCTAGATGCCAGGAAAGACCTTCTTGGTTGCATGTCCTATGTCAGAGGGAAAGTATATAACAGTTGAAAACCACTTAAGTCCACATTTGGATAATGAGAAAGCTCAAGAAGGAAAATTCTCAGGTACTTCCCATCTAATGCCTGTAACTTCTCAAGGGCATCAGTGTTGGAGACCATCACCTTATTTGAAACATCATTTTTACAAAACAGGATAACTAACAACAATCTCAATTGTATGATGGTTCTAAATCAGGACCCTAGATCTGAAAGTAGCCAACTGAAAATTGCTAACAAGGGGAGAAAAATTCTCCTGCCAGGGGCAAGCCCAGAGTCATACATGCCTTCTAAAAGTCCCCGCTCAAAGTGGCCATGAACCCATAGTGAATACTTCCAGAGCACACTGAAATAATTAACTAAGTGCATTTGGAAAAATGCAGTGCAGGCATGCTAATGAAGCTTTAGCAAAATCACCAAAACTTCAAAAATGTATTAAAACAGTATTATCTCAAAAGAACTATTTGAAAACAAATGTTATCTAATAATACAGTTGGTAAGGTTGAAAATTCAGAGACCATAAATTTGTATTAGGAATCCAGAGTCAATAAGACTTTTGTGAATTTTGAACTTTCTAACTCTTTAGAAAAGGGGAGTAAAGGAATCATTTGTCCTGGGATCATGAGGAGGCTACTTCCAAAAGGCTATAATCCAAAGAGGTTTTCTCATTTTGCAAAGGTTTGGGAAATGCACAAAAAGCAGGTCCCTTCCATGAAAGAGACAGTAGAAGCAGACAGTGAGGAAAAGGTACACAGGCCTGGTCTGGGCATCTTGAAAAAGTGGTTCGCCAGACATCATCTGCTTCAATTCCAGGACATCTTTACTTTCAGGTCACCAGCTGGTGTGCAGGTCCAGTCAGGGTTTGGTGCTTTCTTTAAACATGTCACATGAATCCAAGAGTGTATTCCTTGGAGTTGGATGGCACAAGGACTAATTAGCAGTTTCTTGAAAGAACCTTTCTATAAAGATTGAAAAGACTCTTTCTGGAGGTGTCTTTTGCTACAAATGGAATCTCCAGGTTGCATGGTGGGATGCTTACAGTGGTTATCTCCCGGGAGTGTAAAAATTGCTTAACCAAAGCTTGGTTATTTTTAATAGAAGTAATTAGGTGTTTACAATATTGAAGTATATCTCCTTCTATCAGCTGTGGGTCAGAGGAGGTAGGAGCTAAGTTCATTGGATGCGCTATGACCATGTCAAAAGATGAGAGTCTGAGTTTCAGAGGAGGTAGAGCTGAGATTTAGAGGGAGCAATAGAAGTGTTTTTTGGCCAAGATACTTGGAGGGTGGCTACAAATTTTGCTAACTGAGTCTTCATAGTGCCCTTAGTGTGTTCAACTAACCCTGAGGATTGAGGGTGATCTGCACAAGAAAGCGTGTATAAGACCTGCCAAAGCACCGAACTGGTGCAATGATTTCCCTTGTCACTCTAAAGTTCAAGAGGAATTCTCCAAATAAAGAGGATTTTTTTTTTCTAACTGAAACTGTAGCTATAGAAGCAGCAGTGACCTAAGTACAAGGGAAAGCTTCAGTTTAGTGAGAAAGCATGCAAACCATGACTAAGACATTCTGAAATCTATCGTTCTGGACAAGTGGGACAAATAAGGTGGGCCCCTGTAGTGGCCTTATTAATATTTCCCCACTAATAGTGGTTTAGGAGTGCTATTCTTGTGTGATTAGTCCAATGGTTTAATCCATGTACACTAGTAAGTAGTGAGAATTTTAGGATTTCTGATTAGGACTAGTTTGTTATTTGGTCAAAATTAGACTTCTTTTCACTCAACTAGCAACTGTTAGATATCCTTGTCAATTTCTCCAGATTATTATTTGGAAGAACCCCTCTTTGGATCCTGATGGAAACTATGGGCTTCCTTGAGAGCAACATTTCAGGCAGAAATGTCAGCGAGGTGGTTTCCTTCAGGACTCTAATGAAGAGTCTCGAAGGCCCAGTGCCTTAGTAATAGCCAAAGCCACCTGTAAAAGTATGGCATCTGATATATTTTGGACATAGGAGCCCTTTTTAATTTATAGCCATTAGAGGTAAAACAACAAAAATTTTATTGTTTCCATAATATTCGAAAGTCACAAGCACCCGAAAGACATACTGGCTATCAGTAGAAAATTCTGTAGTTTTGCCCTTATTCTGAATACAAGGGTAGTCAAAGGGAATCCCATGATTATTTCTGCAGTGGCCTTAACTAAAAGGCAGAGTTAGAAATGGCTGGGGTAGGGCACCTGGGTGGCTCAGTGGGTTAAGTCTCTGCCTTCGGCTCAGGTCATGATCCCAGGGTCTTGGGTTCGAGCCCTGCATAGGCTTTCTCCTCAGCAGGGAGCCTGCTTCCCCCTCCCCCTCTGCCTACTTGTGATCTCGCTCTCTCTCTCTGTCAAATAAAAGGAAGGAAGGAAGGAAGAAAGAAAGAACGAACGAACGAGCTGGCAAAGGGATAAGGCCTGTATGCGAGGGTCAAACTGCTGAAGGAGGAGAGGGAGGTGTTGCTCAAAACATTCTTAGGTCTGGAATTCCATTTCTTAAAGACTGTTCTTTAGAGCAAAAGGAAAATTACTAATCAGCACAGTATTAACAGGAACGGTCTGTTCTGAAAGGAATCCAACCAAAGACCAGCACAGGAGTTGAACTGAAAGCCAGCACAGATCCAATAGGAATAGTCTGGGTCTAAAGACAAATCCACTGAAGGCCAAATTAGTACTCTGGGAAAGGACAAGGCCTTAAAACGCATCTTAAAGAAAACCTGGAGAGCTGAAGCACAGAGAAAGCAGAGTTCAAATTCCAGGAGAAAATTTACCTTCAAATTCCAGGGTCAACAAAAAAACCAGTGAACCCAGTTAGTTCTGTGGGTACAAACTCCTGTTTGCTCACCAGCCTCACACTTGTTGGGGGGTGCGTCTTGATCCTCTTTCTGATCATTACATAACGTTAACCTTAAAAATAAAAGTTATTTTACCAGCTCTCCCCAAAAAACTTATTAGGGAGTAAGAAAATTTCAGTTCAGGACAAGCAGGTATAGAAAATCCATAGGTGAGATCAATAATGGGGAGAACATTATTTTATGGAACAAGATGAGGAAGTTGGGAGGGGTTGTTTTGAATGAAAGTCCGTGGGGAAAAAAGCAAGAGTTCAGGGTGATGATGGCTTTTCATTGGTTGAGTTGTCAGGACTCCCAGTTCTTACATCCCCAGTCTACTTTAGTGAGGTTTACGTTTCTTAATTTTCACAAATCTTCCCCCAGGATGGTTCAGCCCTAGGTTTACTTGTGTTTTCAACTGGCTTACTTCCTGACTTAGAGTTCTCCTGGATTGAGGTTTTCAAATTACATTGTTGATTATTTTAATTTGTGCTTTATTTGCTATTTTCAAATTGCATGTGCTATGAATTTCTGCTTACTGTTGTACCACTACTTAAAACATCAAACTCAAAGCCATTCATCAGATGTACCCTTTGACTAAAGGAAATGAGAACCTAGTTGATGTCTACACCTGATGTCCTCAAACCTCTTTGTTCAAATGTGGCCAAAGACTTTCACCTAGCATGCTTGTTGAACATAACAAGTACCAATGAACTATAAAACTCTGTCCTCTGCAGGACATGATGGACCCAAAGCAGGCTGCCAACTACTCTAGCAGTGAAATGGGCCTACACAGTCATTAAAATTGATCATCAGTGCTTTTCTGGCATTAAGACCCAAAGGAGGAGATCTAAAAGAAGATTCCAAAGTGAAGCAAGCATTGCTAAAAGAATCACTCAGAATAGGGCAGGGAGGACGTTCAGGAAGCAGAACACCAAGAACTCTTGTCAACTGCACCTTGCCAGTTGTACCAGGACCGTCTGCCTCCTGGAACACAGATAATGTAACAACTGCTAGCTAAATAGCGAATCATGCATTAGATAGCACCAATCAGAATTCTTTCAAAACAAGTTATGTAACCTTGTGGATTTTGCCTTTATAAACCTCTACTCCCTGACTGCAGTTCAGAGCACAAGCACAATTGTGATGTCTGTAGTCTCTGTGCCTCACAATTTATAATCCCTACAACCCCAATAAATGAAGAATAAAATAGAAAAAAGAACAGCTATTAGGAAATGCCAATTCTTTTTTGTTGTTGACATAGGAAAGATGGCACGGGAGTGGGACCGATATGCAGAAGAAGCACAATGAAGAAAGAAGTCAAAACGCCCAGCAAAACTGAGGAAGGCTCGGGATTTGGAGAGACCAAGTACCAGTGAAGACTTGTGGTAAGACATGAGCCTGAAAATCAGATACCCAGGGCCCCTTCCCACCCACAAGCGTAAGTCTTGCTAGCCATTCAGAAGAACACTGGAGAGTCTAAAGAAACTGGGCAACCATGGCTTCACTTGGGCACACTAGAAAATGCTGAGATAGAGTACTTGACAGAAGCAGGCCATTGACTCCCTGTGATGTCTTGATCCCAAAGGGTATACAGCCTCTAGGACAAGATCTCTGGAGGCTGACACTTGGGGACCTCCAACTGTGAAGGCTGGCTCCTATCCAGCCACTGCATTGTAAAGTCCACTTTCCCACACATCTTCCCATGGGCCTCCCTCTTCAATAGGAACATTTGATATTACCAGTTATGAACATAAGATTTTTTTTTTTTAAAGATTTTATTTACTTATTTGACAGAGAAAGAGAGAGCACAAGCAGGGGGAGAGGGAGAAACAGGCTCCCTGCAGAGCAGAGGAAGCTCGATATGGGACTTGATCCCAGGACCCCGGGATCATGACCTGAGCCGAAGGCAGTGGCTTAACCAACTGAGCCACTCAGGCACCCTGAACATAAGATTTTTTAATTGAATATGAAAAATTATTTTTCTCTGACAGATACTACATCACGAAACAAGTTAAAAATATATTTTAAAAAAGCCAAAGACCAAAAGTTAGCCCCTCGAAATAATATCAGAAATAGAAATAAAAGTCTGGGAAGAGAAACTACTATACAAAAGAGAAAAAAGAAAGTGAGTTAAGAAAGTTGATCCAAGATGTTCAGTATTCTGTTAACAGGAGTTCCAGAAAGCAAGGAAAAGTAGAGGAAATTACAAAACAAAACCCACAATTTTCTGCCTTGTCTGCAGCGGAAAGAGCCTCACAAGCACCAGACACATAGAGACGCGGTGTCCGTAATTGTCACATCACCATGAAAGCTCAGAGCACCAGAAGGAAGAAGAAGAGCCTAAAAAGAGCAAGGAAAAACAATTCACACACATACAAGTAAAAAAGCAAAATCAGAATGGGTATTTAAGATTGTTGAGCAACATCTTCAAAATTCTGAGGAAAATGTTTTCCCACTAGAATTCTCTATCCAGCCAACCCATCAGCCCAATAAGTAAGTTCTGAAAAATTTTACCACCCAAGCAGCATTCTTTTCTCAGGAAGCTATGAAAGACTTGTTCCACCCAAATTCAGAGAAAAAAATCTAGACGAAGGAAAACAGAAAACAGAGAATCCAGGAAACAAGAGCTCTAATGCAAGGTTTTGGTGTGAGGAGGGAAGTAGGTGCCAGGCTTAAAGTGCTAGTTTGTACTGGATCAGGAGAAAACAGACCTGCAGAAGTGGAGAGTGTCTCCAGGGAAATAAAGAAACTGATTATTTTGTTAAAGCATTTGGAAAATTTGTGAACAGGCACCCTATAAACCATTGAGAAAATTACCAGTAGGTAATAGGAAATTAGTAAAAAATATAAAAAAATGTTAAAAAAAAGTTAAAAGATAGTACCACAAATGTACTATTGGGCTCAGGGATAAACAATATTTATACAGTCATAATAAACATTGACAATTGATTTAATCCCAAATTGTGAAACATGGGTTTTTATTTTAAAAGGCTAGGAAGAGTGGAAAGGATTTCAGAGCAGCTGCCTCTGCGTATAGAAATAGAAGTATAAAGGAATGCTTGTTTTATAATCATGTATTATTTTTTTCTAATTTTGTATTATGAATTCATATATGTGAGTATGAAAAATTCATATGTCAAATTCATATATTTATGGAGAGGTTTTATTTTTTTAATTTACTTTAAATTCGGTCCTATTCCTCTCTTCTTCCCAGGAAAATAGCCCTCGCATGTTTTTACTACCATATTTATATGGCTTTACCTCTAATGATGAATGTCGCACTGTTTCTGGGCTTTCCTAGTTTTTAGAAATAGCATCATACTGTACACACCATTTCGCAACTTACTTTTTCATTGTGTACTATGTTCCCAAAGGTTAACCATGCTAAGGCATACTTTTAGATCATTTTAACTGCTGCATATATTCAACAGAAAGAAGATCACACCATTTACAAGTTTGACCTCCTGTTGATGGACATTTTAATTGTTTCCAGCATTACTTTCAGTAAAGCAATGACCATTCTTGTATGTGTCCTCTGAAAAAATGAGGTGGAATAGCACATCACAGGGTCTGAATATTTTAAATTTTACTCAATAGAACCAAATGAGCTCTTAACAAACCTTTTGTAATGGTCATTATCATAATTGATTTCAATATTTTTTGAGAAGGAGGATGCTTTTCAAAGACAAACACACACACACACACACACACACACACACAAATCATTACCCTCTCTTCGTGATGGGGCTATAGTATGTATTTGCTAAGCCATCATAGAATATAAAATTATTGGGAATTTAATACCACTTTTTTATTATCTTCAGTATAGCACATCATTGGTTTCTGATGTAGTGTTCAATGATTCATTAGTTATATATAACACCCAGTGCTCATCACTCCTTAATACCCATCACCCTATTACCCCCTCCCCCTCTCTCTTCCCTCTGAAACCCTCAGTTTGTTTCCTGGGGTCCATAGTCTCTCATGTTTTGGCTCCCTCTTTGATTTCTTTGCATTCAGTTTTCCCTGCTTTCCCCTATGGTCCTCTACACTATTCCTTATAGTCCATGTATAAGTAAAACCATAAGATAATTGTCTTTCTCTGTTTGACTTACTTTACTGAGCATAATCCCCTCCACTCCCATCCCTGTCGATGCAAATGGTAGGTATCCTTCCTTTCTGAGGGCTGAGTAATATTCCATTGTATTGTTGAACCATATCTTCCTTATTCATTCATCTTTTGAAGGGCATCTCAGCTCCTTCCACAGTTTGGCTATTGTGGACACTCAAAAACAACCCAGTCAAAAAATGGGAAGAAGACATGCACAGACACTTCTCCAAAGAAGACATACAAATGGCTGATAGACACATGAAAAAATATTCAACATCACTAGCCATCAGGGAGCTTAAAATCACTTTTAAGTGGACTTTTAAAAATTTTATCACAAGAATATCTACATATTTTGCAGACTGATTGGGTGTTTCTATCACAGAGCCTTGGGACACCCTGTCTTGAAACTTTTTCAGCCTCAACTACCATGCCTGAGTACTCTCTGTGTACAGCTCCAGAACGCTGTAGCTTAAACCTACTTTAGTCATCCTGTTGGTACACCTTCTGCATGGAGAGCCCCAGGATGACCCCAGTTCCACCCATGTCACCAGACCCCCAGCTCGTGTCACCTGGCACACATAGTCTACACGGGGGATGACAAAACATAAGACCATTCTTTAAGTTTAAGAGAAGATGCTGTTCTAATTTATAGAAACAAACACAGAAAGCCAAGCAAAATGAGGAGACAGAAAATGCTCTAAATGAAAGAACAACAGCAACAAAAGACCTCAGAAAAGAGTACTAAATGAAGCAGAGATAAGCAATGTGCCTGGTAAAGAGTTTAAAGTAATGATCATAAAAATGTTCAGCAGACAGGAGAGACAAAGTAATGGAAGATATTAACAAGACTGAATCAGGGTTGAAGAATATAGCTGGAGCAAAAAATACTCTAGACAGAATCAACAGATTAGCAGGTACAGGGATTAGTGATCAGGAAGACAGAGTAATGACAAACAGCCAAGCTACACTGTAAAAAGAAAAAAATAATTTTTAAAAATGAGGATAAGTTAAGGGATCTCTTGGGCAACATCAAGCAAACAAACATTCTCATTAAAAGAATCTCAGAAGAAGAGGCAGGGACAGAGTGATTCCCTAATCTAGGGAAGAAAACAGATATCCAGGTTCAAGAAGCACAGGGATTTCCAAACAAGACGAACCTAAGGAGGTCCATGCTGCAGCACATAATTTTAAAAGCAGCAAGAGAGAAGCAAGTTATATGAAAGGAAAAACCCTAAAAAGCTATCGGTTGATTTTTTACAGAAACATGATACACCAGAAGGAAGTGGCAGGATAGATTCAAAGAGCTGCTACTAATACTATGACAAACTTAACATTCACCATTAAAGCAGAGATAGTTTCCCAGACAAAAAAGCTGAAGGGGCTCATCACCACTAAACAGGACCTCTTTAAGTGGAAAAGAAAAGGCTATAATTAGAAGAAAATTATAAAAGATGTAAAATATGACAACATATATAAAATGAATAAAAAAGTTTGAACACATTCTGAAAGAACTTGTTAAGTGACCATCAACTTAAATACCGACTGCTATTTGGGATGTTATAGATAAACCTCATGGTTACTACAAACCTGCAACAGATACACAAAAAATAAAGAGAAAAAAAAACAAGTGTAGTACTAGAGAGGGTTAACAAAAAAAGAGCAAGAGAAGAAAAAAGGAAGAAAAACAACCAGAAAACAGTAAAATGGCTATAAGTACATACCTATCAATAACTACTTTAAATGTTCCAATCAAAAGACATATGGTGGAAGAATGGATTAAAAAAAAAAAAAGTTATATGTTGCCTCCAAAAGACTCAATTTAGATGGAAAGACACACAGAGACTAAAAGTAAAATGATGGAAAAAGTCCATGCAAATTAAAAAAAAAAAAAGTCATGGTAGCAATACTTGAACAAAAGACAAAGAAGGGTACAACATAATGATAGATCAATCCAACAAGAGAATATAGCAACTGTAAATATATCTGTACCCAACACAGGAGCATAAATACATAAAATATTAATGGACATAAGGGATAAACTGATGGTAATACAATGATAGTATGGTACTTGAATACCCCATTTACATCACTGGATAGATCATCCAGGCAAAAAAATCAATAAAGAAACAATATCTTTGAAAGATACATTGGACTTAGCAAATATATATGGAACATTCCATCCACAAACAATAAAATATGCATTCTTTTCAAGTGTTCATGGAACATTCCCCAGGGTAGATGCCATATTATACCACAAATCAAGTCTCATAGATCTAAGAAGATCGAAGTCATATCATCCATCTGTTCTGACCACAAGACTATAAAACTAGAAACCGATCACAGAAAAGGGCAAACCCCACAAATATGTGGGGTTTAAACAACCAATAGGTCAATAAATCACAGAGAATCAAAAAATACATGGAGACAAAAATAAAAATACAACAGTCTAAAATCATTGGGATGTAGCAAAAGCAAGCAAAATATGCCTACTTCAAGAAAGAAGAAAAATCTCACACATTCTAAACTTACAATTAAAGGAACTAGAAAAAAAGAAACATAATGCAAAAGTGTAGAAGAATATAATAAAATCAGAGTGGAAATAAATAAAATAGAGAATAATTTAAAAGAGCTCATTCTTTGAAAAGATAAACAAAATTGATAAACCTTGAGCCAGACTCACTGAAAGAAAAAAAAAATACCTAGGTTAAAAACGAACTAACAAAAAACAAAAGAGAATAACCATACCACAGAAATATGGAGGATTATAAAAGACTACTATGAGTAATTATATACCAACAAATTGGACAACCTAGAAGAAATGGATAAATTCCTAGGAACATAAACTCTTCTAAAATTGAATTATGAACAGAAAATATTAACAGACCAACCACTAGTAATGAAATTGAATTGATGATCAAAAAACTCCCACCAAGACAATTACCAAATGATCTCTCTGATAAGAGGAATTTGAGAGGCAGGGGGTGTGGGTCATGAGGGGAACGGAGGGAAAAAATGAAACAAGACAGGACCTGCGAGGGAGACAAACCATAAGAGACTTAATCTCAGGAAACAAACAGCATTGCTGGGGGGTGGGGAGAGAGGGATAGGGTGGCTGGGGAGGGTATGTGCTATTGTGATTGCTGTGAATTGCCTAAGGTTGATGATTCAAATACCTGTACCCCTCAAGCAAATAATACATTATGTTAATAAAATTTAAAAAAACAAAAACAAAAAACTCCCAACAGCCAAGTCCAGGACCAGACGGCTTCACAGGTGAATTCTACCAAACATTTAAATAAGAGATCATACCTATTCTCCACAAGTTATTCCAAAAAAATAGAAGAGGAAGGAAATCTCCCAAATACATTCTACAAGGTCAGCATTATCCTGATGCCAAAACCAGAGAAAGACACTATGAAAAAGGAAAACTATAGGTCAATACCCCTGATGGAAACAGATGCAGAAATCCTCAACAAAATATTAGCAAATCAAATTTACCAATTAAAGGATTATTCACCATGATCAAGCAGGATTTATTCTGAGGATGCAAGATCATTCAATATTCACAAGTCAATGAATGTGACAGACCACATTAGCAAAACAAAAAGGATCAAAATTAGTATCATCTCCATCAATGCCAGAAAAGGATTTGAGAAACTCAACATCTGTTCTTGATTAAAAACTCTGAACAAAGTAGGTTTAGAGGGAACATAACATAATAAAGATCATATATGATCAGCTAACATTGTATTCAGTCGTGAAAAACTGAGAGTTTTCCACCGAAATGAGAAAGAGGGATGTCCGCAGTCACCCTTTTTTTTTCTACATAGCACTGGAAGTCCTAGCTACAGCACTCACAAATAAATGGCATCTGAATTGGTAAGAAAGAAGTTAAACTGTCACTATTTGCAGATGACATGATACTACACATAGAAAATCCTAAAGAGCCCACCCAAAAAAATAAATAAATAAAAATAAAAATGCTAGCCATAATAAATGAATTCAGCAGAGTATACAAAATTAATACACAGAAATTGGTTGCAGTCTGTATACTAATAATGAAACAGCAGAAAGAGAATTTAAGAAAAATTATCATTTACAACTGTCCCAAAAGAATAAAATGCCTAGGAATAGACCTAACTGAATAAGTAAAAGATCATTATAAAATACTAATGAAAGATGCTGAAGATGGCATAAACAAATGAAAAGATATTCCATGCTCATAAAGTAGAAGAATTAATATGGTTAAAATATCCATACTCCCTAAAAGCAATCTACAAATTCACTGCAATACCTATCAAAATACTAATAACATTTCTCACATAACTAGAATAATCCTAAAATGTGTATAGAAGCATGAAAGACCCCTAATTGTTAAACCAATCTTGAGAAACAACAAAGCTTAGAAGTATCACAATCCCAGATTTCAAAATATACTACAAATCTGTAGCAATCGAAACAGTCTGCTACTAGCACAAAAAAAGACACAGATTGATGTAACACTATAGGGAACCTAAAATAAGCCCATGCTTATATGGTCAGTTAATCTATAACAAAGTAAGCAAGAATATATAATGGGGAAAACACAGTCTCTTCGATAAATGGTACTGAGGAAACTGGATGGCCACATGCAAAGGAATAAAACTGGACAACCTTCTTATACCTACACAAAAATAAACTCAAAATGGATGAAAGACCTGAATGTGAGACCTGAAACCATAAAAGCTGTAGAGGAAAACATAGGCAGTAATTTCTTTCATATTGACTTCAGCCACAATTTTCTAGATATATCCTCATATGTCCCCTTAGGCCAGGGAAACAAAAGCAAAAATAAACTGTTGGGACTTAACCAAAATAAAAAGATTTTCACGGTAAGGAAACTATCAAAAAACCCAAAAAGGCAACCTACCAAATGGGACAAGATGTTTACAAATGATATAAATGGTAAGTGCAACTCAAATATGTAATTATATAAATATATATATATAAAATTTGTATTTATATATATGAATATAATTTATATAAAAATATTGTATTTGTATATTTTATATATAAGTACATAAAATATATAATATATAAATATGTTTATATATAAATATAAATTATATTTTTATATATGAATATAAATTATATTTTAATATAAATATAATTATATATTATATATATTATATATATATAATATAAGCTGTATGTTGGGACATACAGCTGTCCCAACAGACACATGAAAAGAAACTGAACACCATCAATTGTCAGGGAAATGCAAATCAAAATCCACAATGAGCTATCACTGGCCAGAATGGGTAGAATCAGAAAGACAAGAAATATCAAGTGTTGGAGAGAATGTGGAGAAAAAGAAACACTTGTGCACTATTGGTGGGAATACAAACTGGCACAGCCACTATGGAAAACAGTATGGAGTTTCCTCAATATATTAAAAGAATGCCATGCAATCCAGTAATTCTACTGCTGGGTATTTACCCAAAGAAAAAGAAACACTAATTTGAAAAGATATTTGTACCACGTTTATGGCAGCATTACTTACCACAGCCAAAGAAGGTATGGAAGCACCTTAAGTGTCCATCAATAGATGACTCAATAAGGAAATTGTGTATGTACACGCTGGAATGTTACTCAGCCATAAAAAGGAATGAGCTCTTGTCGTTTGTGACACCATGGATGGATCTAGAGGGTGTAATGCTAAGTGAAATAATTTAGAGAAAGACAAATCACCACTTTGTTTTAAGTTCACTCTAAAAAAAAAAAAAAATGCATAAAAATACAGAGAATGGTTGCCAGAGGGACGAGAATTGGAAGTTGGGCAAAATGGGTGAGGGAGGTGGGAGATACTGGTTTCCAGTTATGAAATGAATAAATCATGAGGAAAAAGGTATAGCATAGGAATGTTATATCTGAAACAAATGTAACGACTCTAGGTACATCACGACCTGTATATTTAGTCGCCCATTCAAGGACAATATTAGATTCAAAATAAAAGTATCCTGAAATTTTTTTTAAAAAACCTGTTAAAAACAGTTTAAATAAATCTAAAATTTCCAGGAGGTGTCCAAAGGAAGACCATTGTTCACACATAGCAAACAGTTTTAAAATCCACTTCCTCAGCTTTTTCCTCAGTTCCTTCATATCCTGTTACTGCCTTAACTTTCCAGTCCTATCACCTAAACTCCCCGGAACTTGCTACAAACTCGACCTAAGCTGTTGTTTCTGTGTCCTTATCTCTCACCAGCTGCCCCTCTGTCTCTCTCCCGATTCACCCTCTAAATGGTCACTTTCCAGGCTATAGTTCTACCCACTTCCCTGAGTAGAACCACAAAGGCCCAGGGGTCAGCAACCCTCAAATTAGAAGAATTCTTACCTAAGAGGCTGGGGTAGGGCAAAGCTGCTTGACTTTGTCAAGCAATGTTAGGGATTTTCTCAAACTCTTCAGTCCCAAGGGTCCCTGACCTATGACAGAAACTACTACCTCATCTTATACCTCCCTTGAAATCTCTGCAGGACCCAGCTTAACCAATTATATGGTATATTTGGTGACAGTACAGGGCAGCAATAATTTCTAAATCCAAACTCCTATTGAAACACACCCATTCAATAAATCAAGGTCCTTACCTTGACTAATTTATTGACTCATGACTCACCTGGATGGGAAAAGAAGGTCATGGACAGCATTGGAGTGAATTCATATTGGTCTAACTGCCAAACAAACAAAAATAGAAAGCATTTCAGTATTTATTTACCCCATAAATTGATCAGTTTTCCATATAACTTTTTTTTTTTTAAATTTTTACAACAGTATCTACTGCCTCACATCTGGCATTTTGTACAATTTATGTGAAAAATACTGGAAACCTCAACAGAATTAAAGTTAAAAGGTTGAGAAGGGATAAAGGAAGAAGAAAGGGGCAGGAATAAAGTATCTCATTTATAAGAATTAGAGGGCTGGCACCTCATTGTTTTAGCCCAAACAGAAAAACCATGCTTGTCCCACCATAAAACCCTAGTCTGGAGCATTCTAAAACATAAAAGTGAACATTTTCGAGGCCTTCTTTCCAGGCCTCCTTCCTGGAAAATGTCTTCTTGGCTCCTGAGAAGATAACCAATGAAGAAGGAAAATAAGCAGGAGTACAAAGAGATAATAAACACACACATACACACATGTATTACCATGTGCCACGAATTGGGAGCAGGAAGAGCAGAGCAGTCACGAAGAACATTGAGCCAGATGTCAGAAGTTGTGCCTTAAGACTGGGCTCTCACACTAAATGGTCTGGGTGCAGGTAGCAATTCTGTTCATTTTTCTAAGGGAATTCTGGCTAGGTGATCCCTAAGGTTTTTTGCAACTCCACAATTCAGAATTCTCCTCTGACATCAGACTCTCCCATTTATCTTGAATTCTAACAAAAGCTAACACAACAGAAAGAGCATTACATCTGGAGTCAGAAGAAAGATTTCTATCCCAGCTCCCCTCCAGTGTATCATCTTGCACAAGTCATTACCTCCTTCTCTTCTTTTCTCTTTATTATTATTACTTCCACAAAATGTAATATTTTTCTTACCGTGCTGCTGAGAGGTGTAAATAGAATATATACTAACTGACTAAATACTATGTGAATTTTGGTCATTAATATTTGCCTGGCTCTGTTAACAGGGTTTATTTCTCTGTTGACAGTGAGATAATGATATCTTGAAATTTTCCAAGATAAAGGCTAGTGTATAATATTCCTCATCCCCCCCAAAAACCATTTGCACAGACCCAGTGGCCAAAATTGTAAAATATTCTTTTGTTTAATTATTCTATTTTAAAAATCTGAACTAATTTCCATAACAAGATAAGAAAGATCATCAGCAATATCACTTCAAGTAATTAAAAACCTATTATTATAGTTTCATTTTTAATTAAATAGGCAGGGAATAGTGTCTTAGTTTTAGCTGCTAAAGCAAAGTATCACAGATTGCGTGGGTTATCAATAGAAATGTATTTCTCATAGTTCTGGAGGCTGGTAGTCTGAAATCAGGGAGCCAGCATGATCAGGGTGCTACTGAGGAAAGTCCTCCTGAAGGCTGCAGACTGCTGACTTCTCATTGTGTTCCTCACAAGGCAGAAAAAGAACAAGAGAACTCTCTGGTCTCTTCTTATGAGGGCCCTTATCCCATTCTTTAGGTCCCCACCCTCCTGACCTACTCACCTCCCAAAGGTCCCACCTCTAGTTACTACCATATTGGGACTAGATTTCAACATATGAATTTGGGGGAGACACCACATTCAGCCTGTAACAAATGACATTATACCAAGGTGAGAGAGAGAATTCAGCAAATTCAAATATGCTGATGTCATTCAAAAGAGTCTAAGATGAAAATCTTCCATTTCTATGCTATTTATTTTCTTAAATTTAGGGATGGAAAACTTCTTTCTAGATGTTTATTTTCCCTTCACCTTCAGAACTTTTGGACTATTTTTCTCTCCAGACTCCTAAATGATTCTGCTCAACCTTCATTATCTGTCTGACCCAGAGTCACCAAGAGATATTTACTCTGGGGGGAAATAAATTAAAAGCCAGCAGTGGCTGCTGTCTTCACATGGAAAGTTATGCAAATGTTCATCTGTTCTCTTGAAGCCTCCAACATCCTATGGGACCAACGGTGTGGTTGCCAGAATTCATCAGCCTACCACTTAAAGTGAAGGTGCATTTACCTGTAGCTCAGAAGCAAGATGGCCAACAGTGTTCCCAGTATCAGAATGATCAGAAACTGCTTCCAAATACTAAAGTTCATAGTGGAATTGTGGTTCTTTGGGACTACTAGAACTGTCACTCACTCCACTGAGTTTCCTCCCACTGCTCCAGGAAGAAGGGTAGATTTGAGCAATCTCAGCCAGGGAAGCCTTGGAGACAGAGAAAAGAACTCAACACTTTCATGGTAACCTTCCCTTCTTCCTTCCAAAATGGATAAAACTTTGACTAAATGAAATGCTCCCAGAGAGGGTGTTAATTGGATTGTTTGGCTATTGAGTGAATAGGGAGGAACCCATTTTCCCCCCCAGCTCCTGGTTAAAAACATCTTCCCAAAGAAGAGGACCCAATTTCCTGGCCAGATTTAAGGTTTGATTCAGTGTCAAACATTCTCAGGAAAACCTGTGCCTCAGCACCGTCACAATCTAAAGAATAACAGCAATACTGGAGGGCAAGGAAAGGCTCAGAGGCTATTTTCGGAGAAAGAAGCCCCGCTTCATGGATTTTAAGCTCCCTAGAAGGACAAAGATGATGGAGCTTGTGCCAGGAGCCTCACTGCTGTTATAGTCTTCTATCTTTGTGAACAATAATATATGCAGGTTATTCCAGCATTCCACGGGTTTTAAAAAATCCCTGTGGTAGGGAAGTCCCTAATGATAAACAGTGAGAAAAACTGTCTTCTCTCCTTACAGTACAGCAAGACTAGACATGCTAAAAGCTACAGGTGTAATGAATGAGCTGAGAAAGAAATGTGGGGTGTTCTAAGAAAATACACAATAAATAGGAATTACCTGGGCAAAGATGGGGGAGGTGGGAGGGGCAGACCAGTTATTATCATTTTTTTTTTTTTAATTTATTTGACAGAGATCACAAGTAGGCAGAGAGGCAGGCAGAGAGAGGAGGAAGCAGGCTTCCTGCTGAGCAGAGAGCCCAATGCGGGGCTCGATCCCAGGACCCTGGGATCATGACCTGAGCTGAAAGCAGAGGCTTTAACCCACTGAGCCACCCAGGCACCCCCAGTTATTATCCTTTTTGACAGATAGTACAGGTGAAGCCCCAACAGATTATTTCCCCACTAGTGAGAGAAGAGACAGGATCCAGATCCAGATACCTGTCCTTCGAAGTGCAGGTACTCAGAAATGCCCTTCTGCAACTCAGGGCACAGATTCCCTGTCTATGCCTGTGTAGGGATAGGAAGGGAATGGCCTAGGCGCAACTGCCCTCAGATTTTTCTCCTAAATTGGGGAAGACTCAGGAAGGAAGAAATTTAGCCAACTGCATTTAACAAATAAAGCAGATAGCATCTATTTAATATGTTTTCTAGAAGTAGTCCTAAAAAGGAATTTTGTATTACTAGCTGGAACTTTGCAAAGAGAATTCTGAGAGCACTTGAGCCTTGAACTTGGGGCAAGATTGGGAAGATGAGCTGTCTGAGCCAGCAGCCCCATGTTCAGAGTCTGTGTCCACAAGAACTACACCCTAATACACCAGGCTCCTGGTGACCCTGCATCCCAGATGCCAACAAGACTGGCAAATGCTATGTCAGCCTTTTGCCAATCTCACAACTCAGGCTTGTTTCTTCCAGGACCTGAGCCATCTTTTTGAAATGTAGCTACCAAGGAAGATAAAATGCCCAATCTTCCAGTTTCTTGGGAGGAGCAGAGCCTAACTTCAACAATCACCTGACTCCAAATTCCAAAGCCTACTTCCAGTCATGCCTATAGGAGAAAATTTGCAAATCTATCTTGAAAATATGAATGCAATGAGTTGCATCAACTTTGCTATGTAACTGAGTGAGATTTCTTTCTGTCTTTGCAATCTCTTTAAGGGATGGCCTGTGATGTGCATCACATTCTGCTTTAATGCTGACTCAATAGTAAAGCTGTCTGCTCTCCCTTCTACCCTCTGTGGAAAAGTGTTCTGATTTGGGAGATTATGTTTTTTGATTTTTTTTAATTTTTTCAATTTATTTATTTTCATAAAAACAGTATTCATTGTTTTTTCACCAAACCCAGTGCTCCATGCAATCCATGCCCTCTATAATACCCACCACCTGGTACCCCAACCTCCCACCCCCCCTCCACCACTTCAAACCCCTCAGATTGTTTTTTTCTCCAACACTACCTGCCATTTTCCCAGTGATAGGAAGAGATAAATTTTATGACTGCCTAGAGTCTAGAGAGAATGTTGACCTTTCACCAGGTCTGAGAAATGAAAGAGTGAATTGTTCCCCCAAATCACGTGGGAAGCAATTTTCAGCAGCATGCTTAGCCACACTCTCAGAACACAAGGTCAAGAGCAGCCTGAGTCCCCTGTCAATCTCCCTCAGTGACAATTTAATCAAAACTAGAATTTAAATTGAAAGGATGAAAGTATCCCCCTGGCATGGCCAGGGAAGTTGCAGAAGGAAGAAAATGAAGTCAGGCTCCCAAATCTACCAAAAGGAATGGGAAGCCCTGATCTCGAAAGACCCTGAACAACACTCCCCTGCTTGTTGCTTATGTCTTTTCCCTGCTGTGCTTCCCAGCTGTCTGCAGCAAAGTGAGCCCTGCATGTACCTACCAGACCAGCAGCGTGCAGTTCAGAGACTCTGCTGACAGACTTTGGTGGGGAGCCCCCCAAATGGTGGGGGTTGCTGTAAAGAGGAGGAGAAGAAACCTAAATGCCTGAGACCTCCAAAAGAGGAAAGGAGAGCCTGGGGGAAGGTGAACATCTTTGTGACCTGGGGACAATGTCCATTTTGCAGGGGGATCTGCTGGGACATCTGGAAGACCCCTGAGGTCTGCCCACCTCCAGGTTTAAATGTAGGATCCTCTACTGTCAGCACGTGGTGGCTTTGGCTGATGACCTGATCATTGCTAAGAGGATTAACAGTTTATTGAGCACTTGATATGTGCCTAGCATCTGAGAAGGACTCCCAACGCTCAGGCACACACTCTGTTTAGGAAGTAAGATAGACAGACAGACAGATACATAGATCTGCCTATCTGGATTCCTAGATCTTTGTATTCAGGTCTTCGTTCAAACAACCCCTCTTCATAGAGGCCTTCTGTGAGCCCCTATCTAAAGTAGTCATTTTGTCTCTCATTGTTACAACATCCAAATGTCAATCTCTTTATGGCTCTTATTCCTACTTGCAGGGAAACCCATCTGTCTCATTCTCTGCTGTGTCCCAAGGGTTAAGAGCAGTGCCCAGAACCCAGAACAGGCACTTGGTAGCTATTTGTCTGTTTAATTCATTAACTGATGGCAAGTGCCCAAAGGTCCAGAGAGTCTTTTTGAGTTACAGGGAAGTGGAGAGAAAGAACAAGGGTGCTGCTATTTGTGGGCAATGAAAAAAAGAGGGAGAAAGGATTTTAAAAATATAAACAACTTCTCTCACTTCCCAGTTTTGCCCAGGGCTGCAAATGGCACTGACAGAAATAGTTTTACTCAAGAGTCCTATAAACGCAGGGTTGCTGTGCTCTGTTGTCCCCCAGCCAGGAGGAGACAGCTCCTCTAACTTCCCTGGTACCTCCCTTGTGTCACTTGCCATCACTTTGCACTCAAGTCACCTTCTTGCCTGTTTGTGCTGCTCCAAGGACCCCTACTAGGTCTGAGTCCACTCATTCCCCTTTCCCTCTCATGGCCTGGCCAGTGGTCAAGGTCAGGTGTTACAAAGGTGCCCTGGGTGAATGGCCACAGGGCATACCCTAAATCTACCCTTGCAGAATACATGCTACATGCCTGCAAAAATAAAATAGTTAATGTAATCTTGTTTTCTTGTCATTTACTTTTCGCATCAAAAGTGTGACCAAAAATAAAGCAAGCAAGCAAGAAAAAAGACGGCATTCTATTTCACTGAAGCCACCACCAGACGGTTCTGGTTAATTGGGGTTTTTTGTTAGGCTCTCTTTAGGAAAGACCCTGTCACACAGGCTTCTTTGAATCTCTTTCCATGCCTCAGAGCTCAGTGTTTGGGGAACATATGCTCTTTTTGAGAACTGTAGTCTGTCCGCTCCAGGAATTCTTCCAAAGTCCCACTAGTAGTGCTCATTATGACTCTATTTCCTCATAAAATTGCCATAAGGGTTACACCACCACATATTTTTACAGCCTTTTACAATTCACAAAGCACCTCAACATCCATGGTCTCATCTTCACCACAGGCTGTTTGCTCCTTGGAAAAAAGAGACTCCATTTGGAATCTAGATTCTGGAGGGCAAAGGAGGATGTGCAGTGCCTTCTGGAAGGAGATTAAGGAACGGACACATCCTAACACAGCTTCTCGCGACACAGCAAGAGTAACGCATCTGTGTCCCTAACACCAGCTAGCTTAAGGGCTGGGGTCACACGGTGTCATTATCAATAACGACTACTGTTGACCCAGCATGTGCTGGGTTCCGTGCCCTAAGAAAGGTTACAAAATCCCATGTTATCGGTATGGATTTACTGAGAGAGCAGCATTGGGGAATAAAAGGCTTTTCTGAAAGCAAAGCCTAGGCTAAAGTCTACCACATGTATAACAGAAGAATGAAACTCTGTGAAGTGATCCACAATCATGGCTGGATCCTTAGATCTCTCCTTCCTCCCTTCACTGATCACCCCTGCAGCCACGAGGACAACTCTGGGGACTGTCCAAGGCTAGGCAGAGCACAACTAGAAAGTGATATGGAGAAACCTCGGCTGAGAGAAGCACCAGAGAGGACAAAGTGAGAGGAGGACAGGAAGGAGGCAAAGGAGCCATTTTCCCGTGTGACGCTTCATCTGCTCAGATAGTGAGGGGCTCAGCTGACATGGCACCTCCTCATGGCAGACACAAACCATCTCGTGTCCCCAAGCACCCTTCCTGTCTAGACACCTGCTGCTGTAAGTGACAGTCACCCTGGACACTTGGCCTCTCTCTCCATATGAGCGCCTCTGTGGAGGCAGAAGTCGTAAGTCTACCTGCCGCCCATTCCCCAGCATTCTCAAGTCCTTGTGAAAGGCATCCAGGCCAGCTGAGAGCTCTGCCTGCAGACTTCAGGGCACCTTGACCAGTCTGACTTACCGCATCTCTCTCTGTCATGCTGCACCTGACAGATACTGATTTAGCAGAAACATGGATGGCTTGCAGAACACACCTTGCTCTGACTTCACAGCAACCTCTCCACAGAGTTAGATGAAGGCTCAGGAGCCTGTCATCTATCATACTCACCTCTCATTTCCCAGACAGCCTCCCTGGGTGTTTTCCTACCTTGTCAATGCTAACAGAGCCTCTCCCAGTCAGAGGGCTCCTCCACTTTCTGTGCTCCCTACAACAAAACCCTCTAGAATCACAGCACTGGAAATGCATAAATCAAAGCCTGGTCTTTCTTTGAACATCATGTTATAATAAAAAGCATATATGGAATTGGGCATACATAAAAATATAGCCTCCGGGCACCTAGGTGGCTCAGTGGGTTAAGCCGCTGCCTTCGGCTCAGGTCATGATCTCAGGGTCCTGGGATCGAGTCCTGCATCAGGCTCTCTGCTCAGCAGGGAGCCTGCTTCCCTCTCTCTCTCTCTGCCTGCCTCTCCATCTACTTGTGATTTCTCTCTGTCAAATAAATAAATAAAATATTTAAAAAAATATATATAGCCTCCTCATTTTTTGTAGCTCTAAAATTGGAAGCGCCATCATTCCCTCTCAGTGGATTTCCTGAGATGGTATGAAAAGTGCTCCATGCAGCACCCGGGAGAGAGTAAGTGCTCAATAGATACTCATGAGTAAAGACATTGACATGTAAATGAGTACAAATATAAATAGATAAATATAAATAGATAAACAAATGGATAAAGAATAGTAGAGCACAGGACTTGGGGTGGGTTGCCATTCTCTCTTCTTCCCTGTGGAGACAATCACTATTTACTAACATTTATACTTGCTGTGATTGCTTAGAAACTCAGATCTCGTGTGAACTCCAGACACGTGCCCTAACCGAGAGGGCAGCAGAGATAAGTCCGTGAGAACAGGGCCCGTGGAGCCAGACCACAGTGGACCAAATCCCAGTGGTGCCGCTTAATAGGTGTGTTACCATGTACAAGTTGCTTAACTTCACAGTGTCTTAGTTCCCTCATCTGTAAAACAGAGGGAGAGACAGAACCAGACTCAGGAAGATGGCAGAAAGGGTAATGAGATAATGCAGAAAAGAGCTTACTCCACTGCCTGGCACAATGCAAGGGGCCCCCAAAATCTGTTGGTGACAGAAATTGCTGCTGTACCTATGACCACAGTAACTCTAGACAGATATTTACTTGCCTCACTTTGGGACTGCCATCCCTGAACATTCACCCCTGGGTTGGACCCATTTGAATGATCTATTTAGCATTAACCCCCTGAGATCACCCTCCCCCTTCTGGGCAACACACAGGCATTGCCAGTTACCCCCAGGCACCCACTCTGTGGGGAAGTCTGTGCCATTGGCCCCCATTCAGCCCTTCCTTCTCCTCCCCACAAGCTGAACCACTGAGGTCCACGATGCCCTGCACTTGAGCCTCCCTAGGTTATTTTGCTTATAAAAGGCTATTCTGCTCCCCACGCACATCGCTCACAGGCTAAATGTGTGCAGGACTGCTAACCCTGGAGCCAGCATAAAAGCAGAAGAATAAGCATGACGAGGATTTGAGTTGTGTGCTATTGGACTGGTGGGTTGTAGAAGTCGTGACATCCCCTTTAGCCCAGGCTGAAGGCAGGCAAGCTCTAAGACAACCATCCACAACATCACAGTGCCTCAGAAGCAAGATCAGTCTCTCATTCCCAGGCTGGAGGCCTGCTGAGTTGCGGACCCGAGGTTCACCCTGGGGCTACCATCAGAGCAGCTGGGATCACAGTGGGAAAGTTCGCAGAGCTGGACAAAGCCCCATCCCACAGGGGTACATGTGAGCCCAGAGGTGGTGCCTGCTGTTGGGCTGGAGAATTCTAAATATAGGGAGGTGGCTGGAGCAGTTGGCTGGATGGCAGGAAGTAAAGAGGAAAACTGTAGGCCAGGCTGGACTCCCATCTTTGGTTGTCACCAGGATGCCGAGTCTTCCCATAGCCCAAGGTGGTGCCATAGAAGGAAGCAGGCTTGGGCCACTTGAATGTATTATCCAAAAAGGAGGGTTTAAACAAGGGAACTCCATTACAAAGGCCTATGGTTTTTCTTCAGGAGGTCAAAACTGGTCAGCCAAGGAACCCATCACCCATGCCAGACAACTCTGTATCGTGATGATCCTACAAGATCTTCCTAAGAACCTACATTCCTTCTCAAGACACAGCTAGCAATGAATATCTGCCACTCCGCATCAACTGCTGGATTATAATAGCACCAGTTCAGTGACACTTTTTCCTTTCAACATTTGAGTCTCAATCCCTCCATTGCCCAGGTTAAGAAAGAGCCAGGAAGAGAGAGAAAAGTGGTGGGAGCTCTTTTCCCCCACTAGGTGCCTCCCTGAGCAGGAATCCGTTGCTGACTATTTCAGAGGGGAAAACCTTGATTTATAGTAGTGAGCAACTTCCATGGGGCAAATCCTCTCACCATAGCTGATTTTCATCCACCAATACATCTCTTGAGTTCAGAGTTGGAGGAGATGTTAAAAATTGGCTTTTGCTGAAACTTCCAGTACACGGCTGAGCTGAGCCGCGCAGAGCAGGTCTGAGCTGAGATGAGAAAGGATGGGGGTGTGATGAGGGGAGAGTTTGAATTGGGAATGAGATTGAACGTTTTATTTACACCAGAATGGACTTTCTTTATAATGGAAAATGAGGTCCAGTAGCCAAAGTGGACCTAGTCTTAGAGTTGAATGTGGTCAAGAAACTTCTCTCCAGATGGTATCAAGAGGTTTGAGAACATCAAACAGATTGTTTTTAAGATAGCAATGAATAGAAAGCAAAGACATTCCTGGTATGTCATCAAGATTACACTGTTTAATATTCAGGTTATATTTTAGTCCCAAAGGCTCCCTGAAGAGCTGATCATCTATTACATTCCACAGGAAGAATTAGTCTTTTGTGGATCCTGTTACCTCTCATTCTGACCATCCTCCTTCAGGGAAATGAAGCTGGCCTATCATAATGAGAGCTCATCACATTTATTTTGGAAAATTTTTTTTTAAAAACTGAACAGCATAAATGCCTCCAATTATAAAATAAAAGTCCAGGCTGGTGGGGGCATGTCCAGGCTGTGCCCTGGTCTGGCTGCTCCCTGGATCACCCCTGTACTATGCATGGCCAGCACACTGAAGACCCTGTGTAGCAGCTCAGCCAAGTCCTCAGAAGCCCACTTACAGTGGAAATGTTCCTTGCAAGACATTAAGCCATAAGAAAGAAGGACTGCTTTGGCAAGAGAAGTCATTAGGGGCTAAACGACTCTTGACAAGAAGTTCATTAGACCTTGACCCATCACAGATAATTACACCCACACAGACAACTTCACTCTAGAATCCTCCACATGCACGAGCACCAGCGTGGGCCAAGCCTCCATCACATCCTGCCTGGAGAATCAGGAGTCTCCTAACTGTACTCCTTAATCCTGTCCAATCTAACCCACACAGCAGGAGGAGTTATCCTATAAAAACCTAGGTCAAATCTCTGCCAAAAAACAAAGAAAGGCTCCCCGATTCACTCACTAAAACCCAAAGTCCTTCTAATGACCAAGGCCTATAAAAACTGCCCAGCTAATTCTCTGATATCACCTCCTACCATTCTTTCCTTATCCACTCTTCTCCAGCCATAATTGATCTCCTTGTTATTTCTCACACCACCAAACATGTTCCTACCTCAGGGCTTTTGCACTTGCTGTTCTCTACCTGGCATAGCTTCTCACCAAATGCCATGCCATATACTCTCTTTTCAAAAGAATATTTTCAGCAATGGCATTCTGACCACCTTATATAAAAAGTCCTTTGTCCCTGGCTCAGAACTTCCTATTAATTCCTATTAATTTTTCCTCACCATGTTATCACCATATAGTATGTATATATTAGCTTGTTTATGGATCATTGTCTTTACATTTGCACTGTAATGTAAACCCCCTGAGAACAAAGATTTTACCTGATTTATTCTTTAAGATTTTATTTTTGAAGTAATCTCTACCCCCAGTATGGGGCTCGAACTCACAACCTGAGATCAATAGTCAAATGCTCTATTGACTGAGCCACCTGGGTGCCCCTATGTGATTGGTTTTTGGTGCATCCTTAGCATCTTGAGGAGCACCGTGCATGTAACAGCAACACAGTAGATACCTACTGAATGAAGAGGTGTTCTCCTGAGTAACATATGACCAGTGAACACAATCTGGGGAAGGAATCCCCTGAGCCTAGAGAGCAAAAGGCATTCCATAAATCACTTATTTCCTTTCTCATGATGAGATGGGTACCCAAAGGAGAAGAATCACCCCGTCTGGCACCCTATTTTTATAGAAAAAAACTCTAACCCCTAAAGGGAGGAAAATAAACACATATCCCAAAATATTAAATGTGTCCTGAGTTCTGTTTGTCCTATTCAATCACACTGACTGTGTCCTCATTTCCCTATTTTCATATCTAACTGTTCTGCACTCACTTGATCCAGTCACATGTCTCGTTAGCTTGGGAAGGAGAAGTCTCAACAGATCTGCTTCACAGTGATCCCCTTTCATGTTTCATCCCTTTAGCAAGCACAGAGCCTTAGCAAGCACAGAGCCCTCTCAGCAGGTCTGATGTTCTCTGCCTAGCCAGTGAGACATTTAAGCTGAAATAACATTAGTTCCGTGTTTTATTGAGATACCATACAGTGAAATACACAGATCCTAAGTGCATGGGTAGAAAGAAGTTGATAGAGATACAAACCTGTGTAGCATACACACCAGTTGAGACAGAGAATATTTCTGTGACCTCAGAATGATCCCCGGTGTCTTTTGCAAGCAAATCATTGTCAGAAGAAACCAATGCTCTGATTTCTACCAACATCAGTTAGTTTTGCCTATTTAGGAATTCTACATAAATGGAATTACATGTACTCTTCTTTTTTTTTTAATTTTCATTACTTTTTATCGAAAACTGCACTGAACGCTAAATGTTCACCTTACAATAAAGGTGTTCACCTTACTGTGTCTACAGTAGTGGTAACTCACACTAAAACAAAACACTTACAATAGCCATTATTTTTCTGTTTGGGACAGTTTTAAAGGATTTTTTTTTTTTTGGTCACAAAAACAGGAATGTACCTATACAAAGGCTCAAAATAGGCCATCTTTTAAACAAAAAGGCGATGACTCACAAAAGACTATGAATATAACATGTAACTAGTTGGTACAAATCTAATAGGATTTGTTAAAATCAGTCACATCTAGTTATACACCTGAAGTGTTCTTGTATAAAAGATCATGTGAAGAAAAGAAGATTTATCAATGTCTAAAAAAGTGGGTTTGTTCACAATCTGACAAGTTACCATAAAAAGTGTTTCCTGAGACATAAAGAAATGCAATATTATCTTTCTTGAACTCTTTCAGCTCAAGACTTTCCACTCAATAAAATAGCTGAGGATCATTTTTTGTCTGGCTTCTCTTTTAGCATATTTTCAAGATTCATCCATGTTGTTGGATTATCAGAAATTGCTCCATTTTATTGCTGAGTAGTATTTCATTGTGTGAACATACCACAGTTTACTTATCCATTCACCTTTTAATGGGTATCTTGGCCCTTTCCACATTTCCATGTTTTGGTGATTATGAATAAAGCTGTTGAACATGTGTGTGTAAATCTTTTTGTGTGTAGACAAGGTTTTTGTGAACCAAGCACATTGTTGCTCTGTTTTTTTCTCTTGAGTGAAACCTGGATCTCTAAGATTATAAGATTCATATGGGCAGTTCTTAAATTTTTTTCAGTAGTGCTCTATAGTTTTAATTATAGAGTGCTTGTATATTTTTAAATATTTCATATTTTTGATGCTATAGCAAATTGTATTGTTTTTATTTAATGCTGTATTTCAATTAGCTCACAGAATAAAACTGATTTTTGCTTATTGATTTTTATATCTTTGATAAATTCTCTTAGTTCTAGTATTTTTCAACTCATTAGAATTTCAACATAACAAGCAAGTGATCTACTATTTATGATCATTTCTTTTATGTGTATTACGACACTGTCTAGTTCCTTCAGTAAAATGCCAAATTGTAGTGATAAGAGTGAAATTAAATTTTCAGAGTCTTACATATTTTATCATTAAATATTGTGTAAGCTGTAGGTTTGACAGATACAACTTTTATCTGGTTGAGGGAGGTTCCCTGAGTTCCCAATTTGCTAAGAGTTTTTTATTTTTGTTTGTTTTTTTTTTAATTTTTGTTTGTTTTGATCATGACTGGGTATTGAATATTTAAGCATTATTTTCACCTACTGAAAGGATACTCTCTCTTTTATTCTCTTAATATATTGAATGGCAGTAATTTATTTATGAGTTAAACCAAGCCTGAACTCCCAGAACAAATTCCATTTGTTCTTGATCTAATATCCATTTGATATATTGCTAGATTTTATTTGGCAATACATTTTTGAAGATTTTTACATTTCTTTTCATGAGGCATACTGGTCTACAGACTTCTGTTCTAATCTCTGGATGGTTTTGGTATCAGGTTAGTGCTAGCCTCAGATATTTTCTAAAAATCTTTAAAAGATTTGTATTATTTCTTCCTTGTATATTTGAGAGACTTCAGCAGGGAACCCATCTGGCCATAGAATTTTCTTGGTGGGAAGTTTGTTAACTATGAAACCAACTTATTTAATAAATAAAAGGCACTTCTAAGATTTGCTTTTGTGTCACTCCTGGTAAGGGATTTATCAATTTAGTGTATCTGGTTTATGGGTATACAGTTGTTCATTCTATTGATGCTAGGACTCAACAACTGTGTAGAAGTTCTAGTGACGCTGACACTGTCGTTTAAGATGCTGACCATGTGTGTTCTCCCTCATTTTTTTCATGATTTATCCAGCGTGAAGTTCATCAATTTTATTGATTTTTTTTTTTAATGGAGCATTTTTTGCTTTTGTTGGTATTTTCTACTCTTTGCTCCTTTGCTTCATTAATCTCCACTCTAATCTTTGCCACTTCCATGGGTTTGCTATTAGATAGCTTTAGGTTTTAATGTTGGTTCTGCCACTGATTCACTGAACAGGCTTAAGAAATGGACTTAACTTCCCTGAAACGTTTTCCCTTCATCTGTAACCTAGGGACAATAATTCCAACTTTCCATAGTTTTTGTGAGGCTTGCATCAGTTATAAATGCAGTATCTATAACACAGTAAGGGCTCTATGGCTGTCAGTTCTTCCCCTTCCCCGTATCAGAAAATAAAAAGGGACATATATAGGGAAAAGTTCATGGGTCTATTGGGGCCAGATTTGGATTCTCTGAAAAAGTCACTGTGTCTTAGTCTCACAGTCTATAGCTTTCTGTCTCATGAGAGACTGACCAAGGGATCACTGAGTTTTCTCCAGGTGCAACACACATTTCATGTGTCTGGGAATACAGACTAGGTCCTGCCTACAGCCTCATGACTCCGCCCTTCCAGCTAATACTATTCCCGTGACACCTAACAAAAAGGCAATAGAAAGAAGTTAAGGAAACAAGAGATTAAAGGAAAATGATGAGACAGGCTTCAAAGCACAGAGAGAAGGAAAGAAAAGGCAGGGGAATGGAATAGAAATGAAAGTTAATGGTAGACAGCAAAACAGGCGGGGAGCTGTGTTGCTGTTGGCGCTGTCAGCTGAGAACCTGCTCATTGGAATTCACAGAAATGATATGGGAAGGAGAGAAGCCTGCCTGGGCTGGGGGCTGCTTTGAACAGGGCTCAGATCTTCCAAGGCAGAAACTGCCTAAAGCATCACAGCTTAATTTCTGAACTTCCAAATCACCAGCTGAGCTCGGCTTAGAAGTGGTAATTCTAAAGTTCTTTAAATTTTAACTTTCTTTCAAGAAAAAGAAAACCCTAATTTTTCACTGGTTTTGTCCCCTAAAGACTTAATTCGTGTTTTCATTTGGAAGGAATCAGTGAGAGAAGAGAGTACGTTGTAGGGAAAGAGTGATCATCAGTAAGAACACAGTTAACCAAACTTTGGGTCAGATACTGTCAGGTGCTTCTGCATATTGCATTTCAATTTGCCTTCATGATCCAGGCACACAAGGCAGCTGGAATGTAATACTGAAGGGAAAAACTTACTGAGCTAATTCAGGGACAACGTGTTTTATCTGAAGTCCATGGGTGTTCAAACATAAGGCTAGGAGGCAAGAGGCACATCAGAGAGATGTGCTATGCAGCCTTCAGTTCAAGGATCAAAGGATCCCATCACCAGGGAACTTCTTCGAAATTCAGAATTTCAGATGCTTTTAGAGATCTTGAGTCACCTTAAAATTTGAGAATCCTTGATTTAGAAAATAAGAAGATCTGGGGTGCCTGGGTGGCTCAGTGGGTTAAGCCGCTGCCTTCGGCTCAGGTCATGATCTCAGGGTCCTGGGATCGAGTCCCGTGTCGGGCTCTCTGCTCAGCGGGGAGCCTGCTTCCTCCTCTCTCTCTCTCTCTCTGCCTGCCTCTCCGTCTACTTGTGATCTCTCTCTGTCAAATAAATAAAATCTTAAAAAAAAAAAAAAAGAAAGAAAGAAAATAAGAAGATCAAGCCAATTATCCCTATTGCAATTATAACAGGCCATTTACCTTCAACATTCTGTTTTCTTTCCTTAATACTGATGGCAAATACAATTCAGATGGCCATTTTCCATGCTGGATACTCATGAAGTAGGAATGAGACTTGGGCCAAAAGCATCACTTTGTCACCAGTATGAAAACACAGGGAAAGTTACTTATGTTTTTTAAGCTTTCACGTCTGTTTCTACAAAATTAAGCCAATTCATGTAATTAATAGTGTCACAGGGTCGAGAGGGAGATATGAAATAGAGTATGAATCATGCTCTACTTCTGCCTGGGAGCCTTCAGTAGTTCCTCCTAGCCTCCAGATCAAAGGACACTGTCTTTCAGGGGCAAAGTTCTTTACTCTAGCCCTATCCTACTTTTCTGTCTTCATTTCCTCTCATATATTTCCATGACTCTTATACTTCTGCCTTTTTCTCAAATAGAACATTCATCTTCAGTTTCCATTCCTTTGTCCATTTGGTTCCTTCTGCCGGGCATGGTCTCATCTACCTCTAATTACCAAAATCCTACTCATCCATCATATCATTGATATGATATGATATCATATTGATCATTGATCATATTGATATGATACAATATCAATACTGATACTGTATTTGTATCAGTCTGGTCAAATACAGGTGCTTAATCAAGTTGTTACAAGTAGCACTAATCAGACGTCACTCAACATTTCTCTGCTCGGTTCCATGACTTGCCCTTTTCTCTACAACAGCATTATTTCATTCTTTTTTGAATAGGAGCGAGTTGTGTATGCACCTGAACTCACCTATGGAACACAAATACTCTGGGAGAGAGTTACTATTATTACTATATTCATCATTGTAAACCCCTCAACGACCAGCACAGTACTTTTTACATAATATATAAACTTTTGAAAAAATTGGAAAGGAAAAAGAAAACTTCAAGACACTAGAGATACTTTTACTCTGGAAATTATCCAACAACATTCCTATATGGTAGCAATAGATTGCTAATAAAATATGTGCCTATCTAATGATAAGATGGTGGCAGAGATGGCATACATAATTCTATAAAGAGAAATCTCATTAATTTGTGCTTCAGTCCATACATTTCAAATGCTTGCTGTGTGCTCCCTGACACCCAAGATGTATCTCCATGCTCTCATTTAGTTTGGGACATTGGAGAAGCAAAGTCTCAATCACTCCCCACTAGACTGGAATTATCTTGATAACTGCTCATTTGAGATCAGCTGAAGGTTCATATCTTGTGAAAGCATGGACATCCTTACACAAGGGCATAAAGGCTAGTTCTCACTGAAAAAATAAATTTCAGTAAGAGAGACTGTTACAGAGAGAATACTGAGCAGGAAATCAAGAGATCGGGATTCAAGTTCTAATTCTGGAACTATGTGACTCTGGGCAAGTCACTTGACCAGTGTAAGCCTTTGTTTTCTAGCTTTCAAAAGTGATAACTATGATCAAATAGATACCATTGCTTAGCTTTCTATAATTTATGAACTGTAAAGAACTATATATGTGCAGCATATCACTGGTAAATTCAGCTAGCAGGACAAGTTCAGACAGACCAGCAGAATGGCACAAGGCACAAGGAGCCAAAGACTGTACAATTTAGACCTAGTCCTCCTCTGTGTTGTAGAACAAGTAAGATAGACAAAGAGTGGCACATTTCTTACTATTTTTCCTGCTCTGGCCCCAGATAAATTCCCCTCTCATATCTCTACTGAACCAGCAGACCCACAGAATTCTTCCCCCACCTGCCACCTATTTACTAAAGCAGGACTTCAATGCCAGAGTCCAAAACATCTTCTAAAAATAGCCTAATGTCAGGAAAAGAACAAATGAAGTGACTTTGAGATGGAAGTCAAAATGGCCATTTTCCCATCTCAGTGTTGTGAGATTGAACCCTGCATCAGGTTCTGTGCTCAGTACTGCATGTGCTTGAGACTCTTGCTCCCTGTACTCCACCCCACTGCATGCTCTCTCTCACACAAATAAATAAATCTTAAAAAAAAAAAAAAAGATCTTATTCTACTTACAGCATTTCACCTCTAAACACACAACTTCTAGCACAAGAGTACAGTGGTGAAGAATACAGGGTTTGGAGTCAGACTGACTTGAACTTAAATCTAGGTTCTGTTGAGAGCTAGAAGAGGCTGGGATTTGTCCTCACCAGAGAACAGGTTAGCTTACCACAGTTTCCAAGATGCTGATATTAAATATAACACTCTTGGATCAGAGACAAAGTTCAGTTTCTTACTCACAGAAGTAACAATTAGAGTATAATCATTTTTGTCAGTTCTCCAAGCCCTACTTCCCATAGAGTGGGAAGGTCAGCTGATATGTGAGGAGGGTCAGCTGGAGGACCCATGGAGGGTCAACTGATATGTGTACACATGTGGGCTATGTTCTAGAAGAGGGACTTTGAACTCAGGGGAGCCAAATCTTTTATAACAGGTAGTCAGCATGCCTGTCCTATGCCTCAAAGAAAACCTATTTTACTGTCTTCACTTTTGTAGACATTAAGCCAGCTTGACCTTTGCCCAGAGGGACACTATCCCTATCTTCCAATCTTCATCATGCAAACATCCTTGAAAAGATAGTCCAGAACAAAGGCAATCAGTTTCTGGGCTTACAAGTTGCACAGAAACATTAAAGATCCATTGAGAATTGTCTGGCACCTACAGGATACGATTAAGAATCAAGTCTTACTTCTCTCTGAGCATTAGTTATGGCTTTATCCATCTGTTTGTACATAATGCTGGTAACAGCACACATCTCACAAGGACAAAATGCGATAATCTATATTAAGTGCTTATCATACTGCCTCGTACCTTACTGGTTACTAGTTTAAGGCAACAGAGTGACAACAGAGGTGTGTGTCGAAATTCCTTCAGATCCTCCCCTAACACACAGTCCATTCAGATTGCTCAGCAGGCACAGAGGCAGCTCAATGTGATCCTCAGGACTAAGTAAATATAAGAAGTAGCATAACACAGAAAAGCGAGGCTATTCAGCTCTCCAAATTACCAAGTAGGTGACCTTGGCCACTTAATCTTGGTAAAACTTATTTTCCTCAACAAAAAATGGTCCAGTTTATCAAGCGATTATAGCATTTAAAATGGGACAATTATGTGACAGTGTTTAGCACAGGGCAGTGCTGTTCAGTAAACATTGGTGGACTATCATTAAATACAGGTAATTGCCCTAGTCAACGGGTTCAAGGTAACACTGAAAGTTGTTTCAGAGTGCTTTCATATCCACTACCTTCTCTGCAGAGCTCCTGACCCACCCACGAATAAAGAACTGACTGAAGAGCAATCAAGACTCCACACTCAGTCCACTAATAAGGACAGACAATGTCCTATTGAAAGTAGCACCTTAAAATTATGTAACATGGCCTCTTAAGATCTAAGAATCCCAGATATTGAGCAGGAATGACTGATGCATCAGAATATACTTCTTTTTCATAGAACTCAGTTTCACAAGCTTGGCAATCTGAGCTCTGACTTACCAAGACTAAGAAAATCTTTCTCCCTCCCCTTACCCTCTCATTCACTAATTAAGAGCTCATGTGATCACTTCTCATTCCATCCACCCATCCATTATATCATCGTCCTTTCTCAGCTTTCCTTTCTCTATTTAATTAAATTTTGATTTATTAATTAGGTATTTCTGTGACTACTGTGTATGTGTATGACCATTCAGCTAAATGTACTCCAAACATAGTAGAGAACTAAAGGAGGTAAAAATTGTGAGGTTATAATATGATACAGAGTCACAAAAAGAATCAATCTAGTTGGGACTGCAAAGATGTTCACATGTGAAAATTTAAAAATAAACAGCAAAAATACTGCAGTCATTCAAGAATCATACACATATGCACACATATGGGACCAAGTGTCCATTTCTCTTTAGCAAATTCTTCACTGCTCCTAACTCAAATCACTTGTATAAACACATGAGATGATAACTAAAATAGAGACACAATTACATGTTCATAATTTGGGCTGGGTAACAGATAAATTAAATACTGATAAACTTGCTAGTGTCTTGCTTAGAGCTAGGAATGAGGGCTAGGGGCAGGCGGTAAGCAGAACCTGACTCTACCATTGCCCGCTCTCAGGAGAGCAGCAAGAATACTGAAGAATAGCAAACTTTAGTTTATTTGTTATCCCTAGCCACTGAGCTTGAGCTGAACATGTCAAAGGAAAATTGGTCGTTTAAACCACTTCAAGAAGCAGGCTGTGTTGATGACAATAGTCTGGTAATCTGCCCCTGACCAGATGGTGCTTAGCAAGGGTTTGTTGAATGAGTACATAAATGTATAGCTTCCATTATCAATGGAATTTTGCTACCTCCCTGCATCTGGGACACTGAAGGGTCCTGGGCAAACAGCCCACCCAAATTTGTTCTGTTTCCAATTACATCTTTGTGTTATAAACCGTGGAATCATGTATAAACCATGTGGTACAGACAGCCTAATTTAAATCCTGAAAGACTTAGGGAAACATTATGTCTGCTCAGGAGACTCACAATATGAAATGAGACTCGCAGGCATTGTTAGCCATAAAACGCTGAGGAGAGGGAAGATTTCCCTCAGGCAGCAGGCTCAGATACCTTTTCTCCACAGAAGCCTCATCTTTTGTTTTGAGAGTCTATCCCAGCAGAGAAGGATGTCTGGGATGTCCTCACTAAGAATGTAAGCTCTGAATTTCCAAGACAGGAGGATAAGAACAAGAGGATAAGAACAAGAGGATCTACTTCAGATGGAGAGAATGGCCTGGGGACTTTCCATGTTACATCTTATTTTAGGGAATGCGCTCCACTGTCATCCTGAGAACACATCAGTTTATATCAACAGTATTGTATCCTTCAAGTCCTGGGAGGGTTTATTCATTTCATATTTACTTAACACACAACTCCAGATCTTTAACAGTTACCAAGAGTCTCATTTACTTTACATATGCTCTCTCATTTAATCTTCAAAATACCCCTGAGAGGTAGGTAGCATTACTCTTACTACAGATGTATTATGGTTCAGATCAGGAAAATGGGGCTGAAAGCATAATTAAGGTCAGAACACACAAACTGCAAAGCTGGCCTTGGGACCTGGGAGTGTCTGGTTTTAAAGCTCATATTCCATTGTATAGAAGCGGTAGTGACTACTCCACTGGCTCAATGGCACAGAACTGAAAACAAGAAAAAGGAAAAGTCATCCTGTGGGATCATCATGTGTCCAGTCAGTCCACCTATGAGAAGAACCTTAAAGGAGATTGAAAAGATATGGAAAGAAAAGAAAATTCAAGAGTATAGGCTGTTCTAGACTGTATCATTTCATAGTTTAAGAGACACCAGTATGCTGATAATTCACAAATGTCTGTCTCCAGCCCTCTCCCCTGAACTCCAGCCTTGGATAACCAACAGACTACATAACATCTCTACTTGACATCGAACAACCACAGCAAACCTAACATTTCCCACATGGAGTTCCTGATACTTCCCCTGAAGGAGCTCCACTAGGCCTTTCCCATCTCAAGGAACAGCAACTCTACCCTCTTTTCCTACCCCACACCCCATGGTTCAGAAACTTTTGCTGGTCTTACCTTTTAAATATATCTAGTGGCTTCTCCCTTCTACTTTGCTGCTGCCCTGATCCAAGCGCCTACCACTGGATCCCTACAAAGGCCCCTTCCAGTTTCCATTTTTGCCCATGTCCCCATTAGCCCAATTTCAACACAGTAGTCCAGTGATCCAATCGCAGCCACCTCCAATGGCCTGCTGACCTACAATTCCTTTTGTGATCTCTCCCACTACCACCCACTACCTCTCTGACCTCATTTTGCACTGCTCTCAATGCAGTTGCTTGGCCCTATCTATCATCTACTGAAATGTCTATCTATTGAATGAATTTTTCCCAGGTTCCCACCTTCTCCAGGTTTTTTAATCCCAATATCATCTTTAGGGAGACACTGCCTGGCCACCAAATCTAAAATCACTCCAAATGTTTGTTATTTCTTATTTATCTTTACTCTCCCCCTTAACGCTTGTAAATATCAGCATGCGACATATGGGGGTTTGTATTAAAGATCATTTCATTCCAATTTAAGTTCCAGGAGCGCAGAGTTTGTGTCTGTTTCTTTCACTGGTATAACCCCAATGGCTGAAAGAGTATCTAATACAGAATAGACAATAAATATTTGTTGAATAAATGACTCACCCAAAGAATACCTATTGTTGGTTTAAGGTAGTTATCTCTTATTGTTGATAAAGAGTTTCTTGACATCTTCTGTTTCTTTCTAAGTTTTGGATGTTCATTTTTACATATCATGTCTTCATTTATTGAGATTATTATGTACTTTCTCCTATTGGCCATTAATCTGAAGAATTTACTTATAAATGCCCTGCCATTCAATCATCTTATATACTTCAGATAAATGTTACTAACAGTAGATGATCTGCTAAACATGCTTTCAAGTTCAATCTGCTCATTTTTATTTAAGACCTTCGAAAAAAAAATTTTTGGCATGTACTATGTTTGTCTGAGTTGTGGATAAGCATATGCTATCTTTGTAAAATGATTAGATAGCTTTTTCACAAGTTTCTATGCCTTTATACAGTTTGTGTAATAAAAATCTATTACAAAGCATCATTTGTTTCCTCAAAGTTTAAATATTCTAAATGTTTTTGGAGATAATTCTTAAATAACTTGTCGACTTAGTTCTTGGTTATTAGTAGATTCAAGTACTCTGCTTATTTTTGAGTCAATTTGATAAGACATTCCTGTTAGGCAAAGTCATCCACTTCACCAAATTTTTAATGTTACCGTGCAGTTTTTTTTAGTGTATTTTTCAAATTGTAAATTCTTCTGTGCTTATTATTATAAACCCTTGCCTTTTCAACTTTTGTTCATTTGGGTTTCTCCCTTTTTTTTAAATTAGACTTTCAAAAGTATTGGTTTATTGTTTGTTTTTTCAAAGAAATATCTCTTGCATTCAATTCTATTCTATTACTCAGTTCCTTAATCTTTGCTTGTATCTTTGTTGTTATATTTCTTTAAGAAATATGTAACTCTCCTGTGTGCATTTTAATTTTGCCACCTAATCTTACTTGTTTTATTATCCCTCCTCATCTTATCTTCTTTGTCCCACTCCCTTGTCATTATAAATCATCCTCATCTTATGAGGCATCTTAATAGCTTCTCCCTTTCAACTTCCTGCTCTTGTTCCATAGAAGTCATATCTTATTATATCTAACAGAAATCTGCAAAAGTTTTCCAAGCACAGGGTGGGGGGGGGTCTTCATAATAAGTTACTTCCTGAGTCTTTAGGTCAGTTGTGTCTCTCCCTGTTTTATAAATATGGGGGATTTTGCTTGTGTGTTGTTTGGATTTCTTATCATTGTTTTTTCTGCATCGGCTAATGTTTGCCTTCGGACAGAATGCATGGTGGCACCTGACCTCATTCACATCCAGTTAAAGACTAGTGTAATCTAATTCTCATATTATCAGGAGCACAGATCAATCACAATTTCTTGATCTGGTTTGCTTTACTCACGTGTTTCACTTGGCCAAGATGGGATCGTATCTAAACTCCTACACTCATAACTCAGAATAAATATACAATGAAACCTACAGCCTCCACTTGTGTTACTGTGAGGGTTCTCCCAGTCTCAACCCCCAGCCACAACACTTTTCTACGAGGTTGCCATCTCTCGTCACTTATTTGTCTATTCCACAAATATTTACTGAGAACTTTACGTGGGCAAAGTGTTGCTTCTTAGCATTTGTCTCTCCTTATTTTCTGTGAAGCTATCTTCTGAGGCTTCTTGGTCTAAACCAAGTGATCAGAAGGGGACAATATTTGCACTACCCCAAAATACTACCCATTTAGAAGACAGCAGTGACTTAGCTCAGGCTGCTATAACACATTTATCATAAACCGGATGGCTTAAACAACAAACATTTATTTTTCATAATACTGGAGGCTGAGAAGTCCAAGATCAAGGTGCCAATAGAGCTCATGTCTGGTGAAGGCCCTCATTCCTGGTTCGCAGGTGGCCATTCCTTCTCATTGCAGGGGACTCGTTGCAGAGAACAAGCTCTTGTTCTTATGAATTCTTCTCAATGAGGTCACTGGTCCATTCCTGTGGGTTCGACTCTCATGACCTAATTACAAAGCTTCCATTTCCTAATGCCATGACATTAGGGGTTAAGATGTTAATATATGAACCTCCAGGGCCGGGAAATGTTGGGGGGGGGGGGCAGCGACACAAACATGAAGTCCATAACAGATAGACACATAATTTTCTGGTTGAAAAGACCTGGGTGTCTGATCCAGAATGAAAGACAAAACAGAGGAAAAAGAATGTCCCTCCCTCTTTCAGGCCAGTGATACTGCTCTTTCATGAGGTGACAGAGGATTATAACCACCAGTTATTGGTATCTATCCATCTTTCTAGTCTTACAGTAACAGAAATTAGAACTAGTCCTAGATTCCTGCCATGGGATGTCTCACTGACTTTCTGTTCCCAGTGCCTTTTTTTTTTTTTTTTAAGGGAATAATCAAATTGTATACTGAAGGCCATTTAGGCTGTTCTGAGCGTCCCCACTTCCATAGTCTGGCATGTTCCTAGGCAAAGGCAGAGCCCTCAGGCATATTCTAGCTGCTGGGGCACTGAGGAGGACAGCCATGCACCACAGAACTCTGAAATAAAATAAAATGAACTAGAAGATCAGCCTCCTCAGAATGAATTCTCAAAGCATAAAATCAACACTTCCTGTTATGCTTCTGCCCAGAGCCTGCTGCTGTCCATTTGGATAAGAGGCACAGCATGTGTTTCTAGCAACAGCTGCCTCTCTTTTCTCCTTTGGCAGCCAGGACATTGCAGCTAAAAGGATCTATTTTCCTCCTAGCTGCTACAAAGTCAGAAGCAGTGTAAGGCCTGTAATACTCTGGCCCATATGGTGTCATCTGTCAGGGGCACACGGGGGAGGATCTGAAAGTCACCAATCACAGATACAACCTATGCAGACCCTCTGGCTCCAGGATGAGCAGCTGAGGTCTAAGAGAACAATTTGGAGTCTGTTAGGCCTTACGAGTGAGAAAGAATGGAGCTTTGCAGTCCGACATGCCATTTTAGCAAGTTACTCTTCTCTCTCGACATTTGTCTTGTAGCCTGTTTACTCATGTAAAGAATGAAGGTAACCCGGGCTATCTCACAGAAGTAGGGAGAGGACCAAATAAGAGAGCTGATGTTAAATTTCTGGCATATTAAGTATGCCCTCAAAAGGATGATTCCACTCAGAGCCAGGACTAGGATAAAACATATAAGGCATTCTCCCAGGGCCCAAAGTTTAAGGGGAACCAAAACAACCCAGAAACCAAAGTCAAAACTATTTTTAAGTAATCTCTTAAAATTTAAAAATAAAAAATTAAAATTAACACAAAAATTCTATAATGGACAAAATATCTAAATTTTTAGATTCTTAATCTGTATTCTACCAATATTATTTGCCTCATCCTAGTACCAGCCCTGTTTTCAGTACAATTTTACTTACAAAATTAGGAACCAGCCAGTGGGCTATAGTTTATTTGATTTTTTTAATATTGCATTAAAATAGTATTTATATTGATTTCTTAAATATTGTTTGTCCCTAAGATGAATTCCTTTCTCACCTAACCCTACTCCAAACTCTGGTTCTGTTAAGTACCATTTCTTAGTAATTTCTTATTTGCTGTTCTCAATCTCAGTGAGAAAATCCACATATTCTTTCCTCCTTCCCCTAGACTTCTCTCCTCTCTTGTTCTCTACTTAGCATCAGGAATTATTATCAGCATGCCCCTAGCTACAAAACATGGCCACATTCATTACATATTAATATAAATATTACTACAAAAAATACTACATCTTTTTACAAACATGGCCATATTTAAGGAAATGCCCGAAATCTTAATGGTCTTGCCCAAGTTGCCTTGAATAGTAGGAAGCCCTAGTTTCTCTAGAAGTTCCATACAAAATATTTCCACAATGTCTAGGGTGCTTTCAAGTACCGTCCAAATGTCCTCAAGGCCCCAATGTTTTATAAGCCAAATTTCAGATTACTTTCCCCCTGGAAAGCTATTATGGGGGTGAAAGATGTCTTACGACAAGTTTTAGGGAAATACAGATGGGTGTAAAGTATACGTATCTTCAGGGAATTTAGGGACTGAAGGGTAGGAATGAGAAAGTTGTGTAAAATACTAATAGTCCTCCACTGGGTGCATATAACATATTAAAGTCTGTCATATGTATCATCTCATTTAATCTTCATAAAAAGATTTTATGAGGTATGCTGGTAGGAAACAGCACAGACTGACATGCACAATCAGCTAGTAACTACCATTTCTAGGGTCTTTCCTGATTAACCACAATGAACTGTACACAAAACTTTACATCTTAGGAGGTTTCTTTCAGATACAGTTTCCACTTTGGTCCTTTTGGAACCTTTGGAAATAGCATTCCCATTTTCCATAAGAGGAAACTAGGGTCCACAGAGCTCCCCAAAAATATTTTCCAGCACTCTATCCTTAACAATTTGGTGTTTCTCATCTAGGAATTCTTCATCAAAACTCCCTAGCATTGTAAGTAAGTTGAATAAACTATGTCTTATGTAGACTCATGGGGCAAACATTATATTCAGCCCAAGCTTAAACCTATTCAGGTCAAGCTTAAACATCTCCTTCTGTGCTAGGCGGCATCCTCCAGAGCACTGTCCACCCTCCCCCACACCTCACCCTGGAGGCCAACTGCTATGGACCACACCAACAGGTACCTCTGGCTTCCCACTGGAATCTGCTAAGCAGACAGCCCCAGTAAGAAAACTGAGAAAGAAGGAAAAATGAAGTTGGGTCTCCCTGACTCCCTCCCTGTAAGAGGACCTCAGGCCAGCTGTCCCACCACAACAGCTCCACTGCCACTCCCTAACTTATTATATATCCCTGTGTGCCTTCTTAGACTCTACCCACATCCTTGTAAACAGTCCCTACTTAAACCCTACTTTACATGTGCTCTTCTGTTTGGACACTGACTGACATAGCTCCCCTATGAACCTCAAAACTGCTATGAAGCTGCTTTGACAGACCTGAGTTTGAATCCCAGCACCTCTCCTCTGTGCCCTGAGAGAGATTTTCATTTTCTCTGGGGCTCAGATCATCACCCATGACTACAACTAGGAACACTCATTAGGAATTATTCATTTCTCATCATGTCTTCAAGACATACTTGTTAAGCCTTCATTATGTGCAGCACACAAAAGAAGAAAAAAAGGTCTATCTTGACTTCCCCCAGAGAATTCACATTCCAACTGGGATATGTAGATAGTAGAGGTACACAGCGGTCTCTAAAGGGACCCACAGCATCAGGCCAAGATGGAAACAGTGAGCCCCTACAGAAAGGTGTCTCAAGGGCCTCGCAAACTCAACAAGCCCAAATCCACAAACTCCATCCTCTTCTAAGAGCTCCCTGCCTCAGTGAATGAATACCACCCCCATCCCACCCATGCAGGCCAGACACCCAGAAGCCATCTTTAGGAGCCCCTCTCCTCACTCCCCATATGAAACCAATCAGTAATTTTCATAATTGCCTCTTAAAATATCCTTAGAATCTGCTCACTTAGTCTCACCCATAATTTAAAACAAGCTACTGCCAGCACTCACTTGAATTGCAATGACTTTTTCCATATATACTTGCCCACAACCCTTTCCCCACCAAGTCATCTTCTCTATAGCAGCCACAGTGATCCTTGTAAGGTGAAAATCTTAGCAGGCTGGCCTGCAATGGCTTTGATTTCAAATTAAAAAGCGTCTCATTAAAAATGCCCACCTTTTCTCATGTGGTTTGGCTCTTGGCTACCTGATCTCAGCCAAGGGCACGCTAGCTTGTTATCTCCCTACTCTCCCTCCTCCCAACACTCACCTTCTCTCAGACCCCTATCTCATACTCCCCTCCAATACAGGAGTCTGTTTCCACTCCCTCTGAAGTCTTGCCTCCCCCCTCTTCACCAGGTACTTCTCATATTTCAGGATCAGTTTCTTGGGGAAGACCTGTCTGATCCAACTCTATCACCCACTGTGCTATGGGCTCACAGAGAATGGAGTCTCCCTATTGCATGGCACAAATCTGCCTTTGTCTGCATTCAAATAACATAATCCTTATTCACTGAACTTTAAATATTTGTTATGTGGTCTGAACATCAAACTGTTAGTAACATGAGGACAGGGACAATGTCTTAATCTGTTCATCAGTGTATCCTCAACACATATTAGAATGCCTAGCATGAACTAGGAGTTCAAAAAATATCTGTTAAATTTTTTTTTAAAGAACTGATTTATTTGAGACAGAGAGAGCCTGCATGCACATGAGTGCACTAGCTGGGGGGAAGAACAGAGGCAGAGGGAGAAACAGGCCTCCCACTGCAGCAGGAAGCCCAACATGGGGCTCAATCCCAGGGCTCCAAGATCATGACCTGAGCCAACACAGATGCTTAACTGACTGAGCCACCCAGATGCCCTAATGTATGTTAAATTTTAGAGCAAAATCCCCCAGGAAGGAAAAGAAACGGCAGTGCCCCCTCCAGGTTAAAAGGCTCCCGTCAAGCATCAAAATACGTCATTTTAAAGCATTTCGGAGAATATTACATTTTCCCTGTCTTCTTAAGGTACATTAGAAATAACTCTATTTATTGAAGGCTCTAAATCTTTATTAGGAACCTCAGTTATTGGATTTTCTTCTGACACTGGCTGGCTTTTGACTTCTGTGCTTTTTAGATTGCTCAGACTGCAGATTTCTGCTTTCTGCCTTCAGAGCTGGCAGTGTCCTTTCTGGCCTGTGTCATTGTGCCTGCCTTCAACAGCCCCTTTCATGCCTTCTCATTTGTTGCTCTGAATCTCCTGCAGACTGGGAAACTAGATAACCAAGCCGGGTGTATTGACTGTGAAGTCAGATTGAAACGTTCCAAATGAACCCACAGGGTTCTTCTAAACTAGAGCTAATGACTTCCAGTACCCCCTGCATGCCTAAAACCAGCCACTCTCATCCCACTTTTGCACAGTTCTTTGCTTCTTCCTCTTTTTCTCCCTCTTAATAGCCTTTATTTGGCAAGATTGGCCTCTTACAGACTTGGCAGCTGATAGGAATTTTCCTTTCCCCCTTAAGGAGCAAACCCACCAAAATGGACGTGACCATCAGGATTTCAATGCCCTTATTGGTTTTCACTGTTCTTAGGAACAAAATAATATATGCAAGAGTTTACTTCTCCCCAAGTTTCATGCAGAAGCTCAGAACTGGAGAAGGCTGCTATATGTGTGTGTGTATGTGTGTTTGGTTTTGTTTTTGGATAAATGGAGTTTTACCCAAAAGAGATGGATACCAAAGATATCAAGCAGTTATTTGGAGCATGTGAGATTTTTAGCAGCAGATAAAACCTGGGTGTCGGTGATAATGACCTTATTTTCTTAGTCATAAAGAACCTTCCTATCTTTATATCCAATTAGAATATTAATTACTTCCACCTTGAGTTAAAGGGAAGCAGAGGGAAGTCAAACTGCTGATTAAAAACTTGGGAATGGTTTTGCTGGCTGTGGAGGGACACAAAGTAAGGAACTGGTGTGGGGAATTGCTCAAGTACAGAGCAAATGAGAAAGCAACAGCTCTCAATCCTATCTCCAATTTGAGCCCTTGGCCCTTTCAAGCTGACTGCATGCTCTGAAAATGCATTAAGGAAAAGCAAGGAAGATGAAGAAAACAAAATTTGGAATGACAAGGTAAAAATCAGGCTCTGATTCGAAGGGCAACTTCTCAAATGATTCTGAAAACTTGGGCTAACACATGGCTTTGTGTAGTCAGCCAGAGCAGTCTTTGTTCTGTTAGGCCATTACTCCCATTGATGTATATGTGATGTTAATGGCAGGTTAGAACCAAAGGTGAACAAAAATGACAGCACTATCTCTTCCCTGAAAAAAAGAACAGTACGACCACAGTTTTCTACATGCTAGGAAGAGGCCAAATGCACCATTTGGGGCTGGAAAATACCCTGATGAAAAACTGGGAGGCCAGCAAGAAAAGAAGCGGCTGAGCTTGGCAAACAGCTGGCCGAGCAGGGGGTTCAGGACTAGACATACTTACATAAGGGAGGTCCCAATCCTCCTGCATTTGTGAAGTAACAGTGACTCTGAATAGTTTCTTGAAGTAATTTCCCACCCACGTACATTTTTTAACTGTTTTCCACCCAAAGGGCTTGTCTCTTAGAATAGGCTTGAAAACCCAGCTGTTCTAAGAAGCTTGTAACAGGCAAACAAGGTGTTAGCAAGAATCGGATTGATAAGAAGGGCAGGTGCCAAGGTGTAGAGGAAAAAGCCCCAGACGCAGAGCAGATGATCTGAACACTAATCCAATTATGTCATTCACTAACTAGTTCTGTGACCTTGGACACAGTGGGTGCTGAAGCCTCTGGTCTAGTTTCTTCAACTTTAAGTGGCCGAGTTTAGTCACATTCTTCTATGGTTACATTCAATGTACTAGAGAATCTGTGATTTTTAGGAATTTTGGACGCTTGAATTCTTATAGTTCATCACGCTATTGGATGTTGGACAGGACAGTGAAGAATAAAAGAAACCCTGGTCCTGCAGTAGAAAGAACACTAGACTTCAAGTAACAAGTAGCATTTGATTTCGCTAAGCCTTGATTTGCATTTCTGAAAAATGGATATAACAATAATGTACTTCACAGGGTTGCTGAGTACGTTAAACAAAACCATGTATGCCTAAACTATTTCTGTAAATCTTTTAGGAAATTGTGCTCCAGGTCCTCAAGGACTTCAGACTAGTTTATTGGGTGGATGGGAGGGCCCAAGACTAACAGAGAACCATGGTTCTCAAACCTCAATATACATGAAATCACCTGGAAATCTTGTTAGAAATGCAGATTCTGGGATGGAACCCCAGATGCCGTATTTCTAACACACTCGAGACAGATCCTACTGATTCCTAGTTCGCATTCTCAGTAGAGAGGCTATCAAACAGACATGTTTAAAACAAGACACTCTACACTAAAGCAAGTGCATGGTGCATGTCATGAGTGAAAACCTCTACTCCTTCCCATGTACCCAAGTCCTACCCTCCCTCCAAGACCAGTTCAAGCAGACTGGTTCAGACTACCACAGCCCTCTTTTTTTGGTAAGGAGTAGGGCAGAATGCTGGAGTCCAGTAATTGTCTCAGGTGACCAAGATATTAAATTGGTTTAGCACCAAGCACTACAGGCGGTGGTTCTCAGCCCTGGCCACATGTTAGAATCAATTGCAGAATTTAAAAAATGTAGAGGCTCAGACCCTAGACCAGCTAATGAACTGTAAGCCATTAAAGTACCCCAGGTGGCTCTCATGTGACCCAAGTTTGAAAACTACACACCATACTCCAGTCTACTAGTGAGGGCAGAGACCACGTTGGCTTGGTTTACCACTCTATTTCCAGAGCCTGACACAAAACCTGGCATTCAACAAGTATGTGTTGAGTGAATAAATCATTAATAATAAATAAATAAATAATAAATGAACCAAAGTAATGAAAATTTAGGTTGCCAGTTACTTCTTTAATCTCTTTCCTGATCAAGTACTAAAGCATAAGGCTAAAGTTTACCTCTGGAGTAGAGTGCCCAGGTTGGAATTCTGACTCTGCCACTCAAAACCCATGCAACCTTAGGCAAGCTTCACCACTTCACTGTCCCCTAGTTGCCTGCTTAAAACAATATTACCCACTGTTTGGAGTTTGGCAGTAATTAAACGAGTGAGGACATGGGAAGCCTGCGGAAAAGTGTCTGCCACATTGTAATCACATAAGGACTGAACACTGTGTTTCTATTCCATCACTGAGCACAGAGTGGTTCTAAGAGTTCTGCAAGTGGTAAGAACAATTAGCATTCTCCTGTCATTCTTCCAGTTGATATTTCTTAAACATCATCTCTAGTCCATGCACAGAGAATCTGTGACTGTAGATATAGCAGTAAAAGGAGAGACATAGGACTGTTCTTACGTTATTTAAATATAGTGGGTGAGGTGTACATTGAGCAAGTTATTTCAAAGTGATGAGTAACAGAAAGTTATTTTAAGTGTCCTGAGTATTACAAAGGGAAAAGGACCATGAAGACAGAAAAAGGGGGTGGAAAGGCAACTCCAACTATGTCTAACAGGGGCGGTTAATACTGAAGGTCAGGGAAGACTTCCTAGAGAAGGAGGGAAGATCAAGCCAATTTCGATGAGAAAGGAAGAGAGGCTGCAGAGCCTTCCAGGAAGAACATTCATAAAAGCTCTGAAGCATGGAAGAACAAAGTATGCTTTAGCCACTGAAAGAAGGCAGGTGTGGCTGCGACATAAGAGAGCTTAGGTTGGGTTTTGAGGCCTGGGTAGTCTTGGAAAGGCAATAAACAAAACAGAGGGAGGAAAAACAGGAAGGTGAAAGTGAACATGGCATTTATTCATTCAGGAAATAAGCAAGGTGACATGCTGGGAAAGAACAAAAATGTCTGAGAGCCAGAAGGAGGTATGTCTCATAGGATCAAAAAGGAACTACTGATCACCAGTGATGTGGTTCTACAGGCATGGCCATGCCAAATTGTAGCCACCCTGGAAAGATTGGCAGATGACTTTGACATCTTTAGAAAGGAGCCTGTTCCCTTTGTGACGATCTGTATTTCTGCCCTCCTTTCTCTCTCCTCATGATTCCTTTCCCTGCTCTACTAAGGTTCCTTTATTAACACATCCTCTCTTTCCTTCTCTTCCAAAAATCATGTAGAGAAGGAAGTATCACATAGAAATCACTGGTATGTCCCAGACATGAAATTAGAAAGAAATAATTTTGAGGTATAAGCTCCCACCTTTATTAGTTATAAGACTTGAAACTTCAGTTTCTTCATCTGTAAAACAGAGTAATGAAATCTCTTTAGAGATCTCTAAAAAGAGAAGAAAAGGATATGCATATATGAGGGGTGTGTGTGTGTGTGTGTGTGTGTGTGTGTAGTGAGAGGGGAAAAAAGATAAGGGGGGGGGGATTATAAGGAACTGGCTCATGTGATTGTGGGAGCTGGTAAGCCTGAAATCAGCAGGCAGAGAGAAGACCCAGAGAAGACCCAGAGTTGACTTTACAGCTGAAATCTGAAGGTGGTCAACAAAAGGCCCAAGTCCTTCAACAAATGGGATGAGATTCCCCCCACGGATGGCAGATAATCAAAACTGTTCAAAACCTACTGAGTCATATGTAAATCACATCCAGAAAATACCTTCCCAGCAACATCTAGATGACTTTTGACCAAACATCTGGCCACAGCCAGATTGATGTAAAACTAACCATCACACTATCCCTTTACCCACACAGGATGTCACTTGGATCACACTGATTAATACACATGGATAAACATGGGCAGGTTCCTTTGTGTCTCTAAAGCTCAGTTTCCTTATCTGTAAATTGCAAGTAAGGCTGTCTTGCAAATCAGAATGAGAATGAGCTATCACCTCACACCTGTCAGAATGGCTAAAATCAACACAAGAAACAACAGGTGTCAGCAAGGGCGCAGAGAAAGGGGAACCCTCCTGCACTGTTGATAGGAATGCAAACTGATGCAACCACTGTGGAAAACTGCATGGAGGTTCCTCAAAAAGTTAAAATAGAACTACCCTATACTCTAGCAATTGCACTACTAGGTATTTACCCAAAGGATACAAAAATACTAATTCAAAGGGATACACACACTCTGATGTTTACTGTAGCATTATCTATAATAGCCAAATTATGGAAACAGCCCAAGGGTCCATCAACTGATGGATAAAGAAGAGGTGGTACATACATACAATAAATATTACTCAACCATCAAAAAGAATGAAAGCTTTCCATTTGCAGTGACATGGATGGAGTAGAGAGTACTATGCTAAATGAAGTCAGTCAGAGAAAGAAAAATACCATATGACTTCACTCATAAGTGGAATTTAAGAAACAAAACAAATGAGCAAAGAAGGAAGAAAAGAGAGGAAACCCAGAAACTGACATGTTTTAACAATTTTAATTTTATTTCTTTTCAGTGTTCCAAAATTCATTATTTATGCACCACACCTAGTGTTCCATGTAATAGATGTCCTCCATAATTCTCACCACCAGGTTAGCCTCCTACCACCCCCTCCAAAACCCTGTTTGTTTCTCAGAGTCCACAGTCTCTCATGGTTTGTCTCCCCCTCCGATTTCCCCCAACTCACTTGTCTACATCTCCCCATGTCCTCTGTGTTATTCCTTATGCTCCACGAGTAAGCAAAACCATATGATAATTGTCTCTGCCTGATTTATTTCACTCAGCATAATCTCTTTTAACTACAGAGAACAAACTGATGGTTACCAGAGGGCAGGTGGGTGGAGGATGGGTGAAAGAGATGATGGAGAATAAGGAGGGCCCCTGCTGTGATGAACACCAGGTGATATGTGAAAGTACTGAATCACTATATAGTACACCTGAAGCTAATATAACACTGTATATTAATTAACTGGAATTTAAATTAAAGAGAGAGAGAGACTACTTATCTCAGAGCTGTGATGACAGTGGGGCAATCAAAAAAAAAAAAAAACAAAAACAAAACTAAGCACAGTGCCTAACACCTAGTAAACTCCCAAATGTTTCTGTCAGTTATTATCTTCATGCTAGTATTATCTGCGCTGAGAACTTGGCATTTTCTTAACTCATAACCTTAGCATATCCTTCTATGCCTACCACTTTCCACTGTGACTAAATTCAAACCATATTTCAAGAATCAGCTTACATGGGAATCCCTCCCTGACACCGTCTGCCTTATATTCAGGATTAGCTGCACTGTTTTCATGTGTCTGTCATAACACAGAGCATGCTTTGTTTTATTCTGTTTGGTTGGCAGGCTTCATAACTAATGTAAATCCTAGAGGTAAAAATGTGACCTTCATTCCCATGTCCCATCACTTAGCAGAAAGCAGGACACAGAATATTTGATGTAATTGCAAAATGAACAGAAGTGCACAGATCTGTTTGTTGCTCATACAATGAAATGTACATTTGGAGGCATTTTATCCCCCTCAAATTATATCCATTCAGCCTTCCTCACACCTCCATGGTGACCATGAGAACTCCAGCCATGTCCCAACCTCTGGAATCACAACCTCTAATATTTATGCTCTATTTAGTGACATCTTTCTTTTGTGTAGGCAAGTAGGAAAAGATGTTCAATATTTATTGAATTGAAATAAACTGATACTGGCATAATAGGATCTAACAGATTCAATATGTAGTTGTCATAGAGGAGTCAGGTATGGCTTGTTTAAACTAACAAGAGGGAATGTTTTGGGAATGATAGAACTGTTCTGTATCCTAACTTAGATAATGGTTATATGAATTAAAATTCATAAAACTATATACCCTAAAGTCAGTATTACTGTAGCCTAATAGAAATAGAAAAAAATCAACAAGTGAAAAGTGTGCATAGTGAGACAAATATACAGACAATAGCCAGACAGTAAAACTTTTAGGACAATCAACAATTTCATAACAACAAAATTCTGACCTATTACCTCTGCAGCAACCAAGCCAAGAATTCAGAGCCAGACCATAACCTCTGTAAGCAACTGGCCCAGAATGGCCATGATTTGGTGATAACTGTTCAACTTCCCTACCTTTCATCCCCACTTCCAACTCAGGGCCAACCAGAGCAGGCCAAACCAATCACCAGGAGGCTGTACTTCTAATTACCCCACCCCCAGCTTCCCCAGACCAACAGTCTGCCAATGAGGGCACATCTGAAGCCTTCCCTTTTCTTCTCTGTACTGCTTTCCCACCCTCCTGCCTGCCTTTGAGTCTGTCCAACACAGTACAGGGTGCTGACTCTCTTGCTATAAGCAGCTCTGAATAAGCCATTTGGTTTTTTCTCATGTGGATGGTCTTTGTTTATTTCCACAATACTATGCTATCATTTGGGATAAAACAGAAGTAAATGTATGTGTTTGTGTATGCATAGATTGTAATTAAAAGTACATCCACACACATGAAAACAAATAGGATTGTGCTTCCTAGGTAGGGAATTGGTTGGTTGAACAATAGGGATAATATACTGATTTTTCAGTGTTCCTTTTTGAGCCTTTTGAATGTCCCCCCACCACCAAATCAATGATTTATATAAAACTAAAAAGCAAAAGTGACATTCAGTAAAATACAAAGACTTCTAGATTATAAGAAGTATTTATTATTCAAATTCATACATGACTACAAACAGTCTCTAGAAGTAACCAGCCTGATCATTATTATGTTTAGAGTAAATTGGGGAGAAGGTGTTTGGTGAGTCGTTTCACATCTCTGAGCTCCAATGATGTCACGAGGGCAGCCCCAGCCCAGGGAGAGGGCAGGCAGGACTCCCTCCCACTTCATATGCGTGGTTCCTGTCATATCTTAAGTGCATTAGCTGGGCTAGACCAACTGCTAAAGAAACACAGCCCAACACTTGTTCTCAGTTACAGTGAATGTTTCTTTCTTGCTCAAGCAACAGAGAGAGTGAATGAGGTGTTGGGTGGTTCTCCCCCGCTCAGTTGCTCAGGAGCACAGACTGATTGCTGTCCTGCCATCTTCGATGCGGGGCTTCTAATGTCTCCCTGGGTAGCATCTCTATCCATCTAGCTCAAATAGGAAGGACACAGGGAAACACAAAAGGGAGGCTCTCTGGGCCGTGTCTGGGAATGTGGACTGTTACTTACAATCGCCAGATTTAGCAAATGATGGGACACTCTGTATTTTTTCCGGGAAAATGTGAATTCTGGATAAATAACACAGTATTCTTTTTAGTATAAGTAGTAAGTCCCATACAGGTTTCAGTACCTATTTATTCTAAAAAAAATTATTTATCTAAAATTCAAATTTGAGTGGGAATCTTGTCTTCTACCTGGCAATCAGGGGCCACATTCCATTGGTTAGAAATGAACACAGGCCTCCATTAGTTAACAAAGAAGGCTAGAAAAATGTGGGTTTTTTGTTGCCCCAGAAGGAAAGAGTGTGAGTTTTGTTAAGCAGCTAGCATTCTATGCTGCAGGAAGAAATGAACAAAATTTAGCTCCTTCCTTATTTCTACACTATAGGTGTTATAGGACCTAGAGAAGTAATAGAAAATAGCAGTTCTTGAGCTCTGACATGACTTAGAATTTCTGGAACGCTAGTTAAAAGATTAAAATCTTTTGTCCCAGATTCTTGACCATTCTAAATTCTTTCAGTCTTAGAGCTCAGGATCTTCTTCCTTATCCAGTGCCCCATGGGGCTCTATCGTAGGCAGTGGAAGCAACATACTTTGAGATCTTAGGGACTTGGACATATGTACATGAAAACATTAAGAACTCAAAACAGTTTGAAATGAAGCAGTAAAAGAGGCATAGTTTCCTCTAACTAAGCGTGCAAGAGGCCACCCATTTGGGGAACAGAGTACAACTCAAACACCTGCCAAAACTATCTCCAGATGTTCTGCCACTTGAAACAGTCCTCAGTAGATGACAAAAATAAAGTAACAAGAAGAAAGTGACCCAACATTCTGGTCCTTCAACAAACTCAGACAGTCCTCCTCCCCGGGCTACTAGAGTGAGCAGGACAGCCAGTGTGGACTCCACTAAGTCATCTGCTTGGAGTGGTGTGATTTGCAGAGCTGACTGCTGTCTCCAGTAGTTTAAAGAACAAGAGAGGTATTTTTTTTAACAAATCCTCTTGTAATGGTTGAAATCCCGGCATCCATTTGTATTCATTTTGGAAGCTGGCACCCATCGCTTAAGGGACTGGTAATAAAACTGACAATCCGCTACTGTGGAATCCATGCAGGTATTATTAACTTTAACTGAATTGATCTCAACTAGATCACTGTCAGAGAGGATATGGTAACAATCGATTTTTTTTCCAGCTCTGAGAGCATTATCAGTTGACTTATTACCATTTTTCCAGTCTTTTTTTTTTTTTCTCCTTTTGCTTGAAGGTTTATGGCAGCATTTCTTTCTTCTTGCTTTCTCATTTCAATTTGTAAATAGTATGCTTTTAAGCACAATATTTAGGGAGGAGAGGCAATGCAGCTTCAAAAACAACTCGTCCAAGCCCATAAATTTGGCAGCTGTAGAATATGCTTAAATAGGGATTGAGAAAAAAGAACACTCTCTCTGAACATGACGCATTTCAACCATGCATTATGGATGGTTAAGCCATCCATAATGTCCATCCTTTATGGACAAAGTATGCTCCCCAATTTCATATGTTGAGGCTCTAACCCCCCAGTGTGGCCATATTTGAAAGAGGTAATTTTATAGAGGTTAAGTTTAAATGAGGTCATACGGATGGGCCTTAATGCAGTAGGACTGGTGTCCTTATAACAAGAAACACCAGGGAAACACACACACACAGAAAAGGCCAGGTGAGGACACAGCAAGAAATCAACAATCAGCAAGCCAAGGAGAGAGGCCTTAGGAGAAACCATAGCTGACAACACCTTGAACTTGGGACTTCCAACTTCCAAAACTGCAAGGAAATGAATTTCTCTTGTTTAAGTCCCCCAGGTCTGTGGTGTTTTGTTAGGATAACCAGGTTGACTAATGCACGCACCTACCCAGAGGACTGGAATGCTAGGCTACAGTGTTTTCCTGATGGGCTTGGGAAGAGCACCACATGTTCTCTATCAGCATTAAGATGAACGGAGGCATCACCCTGCATATTCCAGGCACACACATCCTGTTCCACATACCTAGCATTTGCATCTGCCTCTCCCACTGTGCTCACCTGTATCAGCAGCCAGTGCAAAACCAGAGGCCTTACAGGGAAGGATAGAGCATGGAACTCTGGTATGGCTGACCCTGGCCCTGCAGTTCTTTCCTAGCACTAAGACCTTGAGCACTGTGACCCTGGAAAGTGAACCCACATAGACTTCAGTGTTACTACCTGGAGGATAGGGAGACCACCACCTGCTTCTGAGAGGTGTTGCAATGATCCAATGGAATAATAAATATGAAAGTATATTGTACAATGTACAATGTAACAACTAGTAACAGGTGGAGGGATGCCTACTTGGCTCAGTCATTAAGTGTCTGTCTTCAGCTCAGGTCATGATCGTAGGGTCCTGGGATTTAGCCCTGCGTTGGGGTCCCTGCTCAGCAAGAAGGCCACTTCTCCCTCTCTGCCTCCTCCTGCTTCTGGTGTTCCCTCTCTCACTGAGTCTCTGTCAAATAAATAAATAAAATCTTAAAAATAATAATAACAGGCAGAGTAAAGTTCTGATAGTAGAGTGTTATTTATACGAGTCATTCTTTTCATTTGTTATCTCAACTACTTCAGGAATGTATATTTTAAACTTGAGTCTATCCGGGCGGGGGGGGGGGGGGGATAAACTTTTCTACTGCTAGAAATCATTTTTTAAAGATTTCATTTTTATTTATTTGACAGAGAGACAGAAAGTACAAGTAGGCAGAGCAGCAGAGGGAAAGGGAGAAGTAGATTCCCCGCTGAGCAGAGAGCCCGATTCAGGGCTCGATCCCAGAACCCTGGGATCATGACCCGAGCTGAAGGCAGCCGCTTAACTGACTGAGCCACCCAGGCACCCCTGCTAGAAATTATTTTAACAAAATCAGTAAGACAGAGGTCTGTGCCAATTACAAAGTGATTCCTGAAGATGTAGGAGTATATTAAGACAAATTATAAATAATCCAAGGTGTACGGAAAAGTCAAGAATGCTGGTTCCTTAAAGCACGGGGCCTGCACTCAGTCCCAACTCTGAGTATGATTTTCATCTTTCTCTTACAAATGATGTATTAGGGGCAGGTTATTTAATCTTTCTAGGCCTTACAGGTTTGTTAAGGGTTAAATATACTATATGTGTATATGAACTACCATGGCGCTTTCTGTGTAAGAAATGTGCATTATTGGGGCGCCTGGCTGGCTCAGTGGGTTAAACCTCTGCCTTTGGCTTAGGTCATGATTCCAGGGTCCTGGGATTGAGCCCTGCATCAGGCTCTCTGCTCAGCAGGGAGCCTGCTTCCATCTCTCTCTCTCTCTCTGCCTGCCTCTCTGCCTACTTGTGATCTCTCTCTCTGTTAGATAAATAAATAAAATCAAAATTTAAAAAATAGTAATAATAAAAGAAATAAGCATTATTATTTCCTGTCCTGATTCCACCAACAATTTCCTGTGTGACCTTGAACTCAACCCTCTAAGCCTGTTTCCTCACCTGGATGCTAGGACTTCCTTCGAACAGGCTATCATTTAAAAATAATGAACATTGTGGCTATATTGTGAGGCTGATTGATAATTCAGACTATGCTACTGCGAAATAAAACTTACAAATCAGGACTTTAAAAAAAACCACCAAAAACAAAACAAAACAAAACCACCAGTGAATTGATTTGAAAATGGTTCTCCCTAAGCACACAGGGTCATGAACAGAAAACCGAGCCTCATGAATCTTTTTCCTCTGGACCAGTTCACCATTGCAGAAATGCACATCACGTACCAACTCCGTGCAGAGCATGGTTCTAGAAGCCAAGAACACTGCCAAGGCAAGCTCATGCATGGTAAACCATACAGTTTAGAGCATTCACTGCTGTGCCATGCAAAGGACTTTAGGATAGATCAAGAGAGGGGCACCTGGGTGGCTCAGTGGGTTAAGCCTCTGCCTTCGGCTCAGGTCATGATTTCAGGGTCTTGGGATCGAGCCCCGCATCGGGCTCTCTGCTCGGCAGGGAGCCTGCTTCCTCCTCTCTCTCTCTCTCTCTTTCTGACTGCCTCTCTGCCTACTTGTGATCTCTCTCTGTCAAATAAATAAATAAAATCTTAAAAAGAAAAAAATGGATAGATCGAGAGAGAGCAAGCTCAGCATCGAGAGGAGGTTAAAGTCGCAGAGCTGGATGTCAGTCTTCAATATTTATGAGGTGGAACAATTCTAGATGAGCACAGCTCCACTGGCCTAGAGCTGTCAGAATGAGAGCCAAACCATGTGGGCCTCTCTCCTGGTGAGGTGCTGGGCCCTCCACCCTGACCTCATGGTCCTGTGCCAAGCATGCTGACAGAAATTACCCAAACTTGTCCTTACTTAACTTCCCAAATCACTGTCTTTCTGAAGCCACAACCAGGTCAGGAGGTCAGGCAATGAAATCACCCCCCTGCATGTGTGTGTTGGTTTGTTTTTACTCATCTGTGCAATGAGACCTACTTCACAGGGTTTTTCTAGAAATAAAATTAGATACTATACAGCAAAATGCTTATAGAAGCATCACAAATACAAATGCTCATCATTGCTGCCATCATCTGCCTCAGAGGGCTCCGCCATGTGAAACCACACACTTCAGCCTGACCCCACAGCAGATGGCTGCCAGAAATATCAATAGCAGCAATTTCTCCAGTCATTCTTCAAATTCTGCTTAGTGTTCATTATCACCTTTATTGACTTAGCCCAGCTGCAGGCACAAGCTCAGCTCCATCATTCTGTCACCAGGATTCAGCTGGGCAATTTGTGATTTCCCAAGGAGGAAGGATGTTGGGGCAGGAATGCAAATAGAATTCAACAGCACAGCCTGAGGGCCCCCTCCCTCCCACTGTCCTCTGTCATGGCTGGGTCCCCACAGAGTAACAGCTGGGCTGTTCCTTTCTGATCCTGGGGTCAGGTGGGCCCTCAGAGCTGGAATCGATGTTCTGCAGGGCCGGCCATCACTTCAGTATTAGCCTTTTACAGAAGCAATGTGACATAGTGGGAATAACAGTAGTAATGCCCTGTTTGCTGGGCAGGCGGGGGGGGCGGGGTTGCTATGTTCCAGTCTCTCTGCAGAGGCTCTAAAATTGCCTGATTTGGGGCCCCTGGGAGGCTCAGTGGTTAAAGCCTCTGCCTTCGGCTCAGGGGTCATGATCCCAGGGTCCTGGGATGGAGCCCCATCTGGCTCTCTGCTCAGCAGGGAGCCTGCCCCCCACCGCCGCCTGCCTCTCCACCTACTTGTGATCTCTGTCAAATAAATAAATAAAATCTTTAAAAATAATAAATAAAATTGCCTAGATTCAAACGTCAGCTTTGCCCATTTCTATCTGTGTAGCCTTGAGGATGTTACTTAGTCTTTCTGTGCCTCAGTTGCCTCATCTGTAAGATGCTTCTGCCATTATTTGGAGGATTATATAAATATATAGCATACAAAATGTACACAAGTGGAAATATATAAAGTATGAATATGCAAGATATATACTACATAATATATAAAACTATATAAATCTACAAGACAACCTATGTATCTTATGTGTCATATTAATTATTAGTTACATTGTTACTACCATTATCATCATTATTATGACTCTCCTATATTCATTTCCTGTTATGGCTATAACAAATTACCACAAAATTTGTGGCTTAAAATAACACAGACTTACTATGTTACAATTCTAGAAGGCAGAGCTGTGTTCATTCAGGAGCCTCCAGAGGAGGACATACTTCCTTTCCTCTTTCAGGTTCTTGAGGCATCTCAGTTCCTTGGCTCATGCCCTTCTCTTTGCACCTGTCCAACCTCTGTTTCAGTCCCTGCTTCTCGACTCTGGTCCTCCCACCCCATTACAAGGACTCCTGTGATTTCATTAAGCCTAACACAATAACCTAGCACTTCACCCCCATCTTGACAGCCTTAACTCAAACACGCCTGCAAGGGAAGGCAACATATTCACAGGTTCTGAGAATTAGCATGGAGACATCCTTGAGGGGCCACAACTGGGCATCCCACAGCTCCTGAGAGTGAAATATCTGCCAGGGTATTTTACAGTAAGGAACAGAGTCTTGGAGGAACTACAAAAAAGCTAAAAATGCTAGAAGTGGGTTCCAGACAGAAGTCTTTTTTTTTTTTTTTTTTTTTTTTTTTTTTATACAAAAACCCATATTCTTTGTGCTAGTTCCTCCTGGACAAGGAAATGGACGTTCTGAGCTGGTGTCCCAGCTCTGCTCCAAGCTGCCTGATGGCTCAGGGCTACTAAGAGATGTCAATGAGAGTATGGCTCTGGAGTGGATTTAAACTATGTTTCACTAGTACAAGGCCTCCCTGCCCCTTGTGTAGGGGTCCAGGTAGAGAAACCAAGGCCAGGGGAGTGGAACGATGTGAAGGACACCTAGTAAGGACATAGTAGAGCCAAGATTTCACCCCAGATCTGCTTGACTCCAAAGAAAATAACAGCTGTATTCAGTGAAAATTATAAAGAGTCATGGCAAAAGAAATGTGCTTTTGTGATTCGCAGCTGGAATATATACAGTGTAACCTTTTCATACTCTCATGTACATAACCTTTCAAGTACAAAGCATAAAGTGCTTCTATTCAGTCTTGTACTTTATACACTACAACCTTTACACTTTCAACATGGACACATTTGGGGCTGAGAAGCTGGGACTGACATCTGAACACAGAAGGAAAAGGTTATGGCTCTCTGCTAAAGAAAGGGGAAGGTCAAGAGAGGACAGGCTCAGAAACTCAAATACCATGACCCCCCTCATATAAGCAGAAACCCGACTGGCTCACCCACTTCTGGCAGAAAGTACAAGAAAACACCTTAGAATAAAGAGGAAGTCGGTTTTAGTGCCAATTAAATCAGGTTCTTTCCACTGTGCATGGTGGATGGCAGACTTAAAGAATGTATTTCTTTCCTCTTGCCCAAGTTAGTTACATTTGAAAATTTAAGTATGTCTGAACGGGGGTAGGTTAAGTCAAATGAATTAAGAGCATTGGCTGGCTCCTAAGAGGAACTGAGCACAGCCTTGCCCATAAGGTTGGCCGCCAAGGGGCTTGGAATATGATGGTTTGGATCATGGGATCAAATCCCCACTCTGCTTTGTTATACTGAATAAATTTTTTTAAGTTTCTATTTTAATCATCTGGTGCCATTTACAAGTTCCCTTCTTTTTTTTTTTTTTTTTTTTTTTTAAAGATTTTATTTATTTGATAGAGAGAAATCACAAGTAGACGGAGAGGCAGACAGAGAGAGAGAGGGGAAGCAGGCTCCCTGCTGAGCAGAGAGCCCGACGCGGGACTCGACCCCAGGACCCTGAGATCACGACCCGAGCCGAAGGCAGCGGCTTAACCCACTGAGCCACCCAGGCGCCCCTACAAGTTCCCTTCTTAATCCCCATTCCCTATTTCACCCATCCCTCCCATCCACATCCCCTCTGGTAACCAGCAGTTTGTCCTCTGTAGTTAAAAGTTTATTTTTCGGTGTCTCTTTTTTTCTCCTCTTCGCTCATTCATTTTGTTTCTGAAGTTCCACATATGGGTGAAATCATATAGTATTTCTCTTTCTCTGACTGATTTATTTCACTCTCTAGCTCCATCCATGTTGTTGCAAATGGCAAGATTTCACTACTTTTTATGGCTGAGTAATATTCTACTGTGCATACACACATACACACACATACATCTTCTTTAACCATTCATCAATTGATGGGATACCTGAGCTGCTTCCAGCCCATATCTTGGCTGTTGTAAATAATGTTGCTATAAATGTTGGGGTGCATATATCCCTTTGAAGTAGTGTTTTTGGGTAAATTCCCAGTAGTGCAATTGCTGGGTCACAGGGTAGCTCTATTTTAAACTTTTTGAGGAACCTCCCTACTGTTCAGAGTGGCTGCACCAGCTTGCACTCCCACCAACAGTGCAGGAGGGATCCCCTTTCTCCACATCTTCACCACCACTCACGTTTCATGTGTTGCTGATTTTAGCCACTCTGACAGGTGTGAGGTAACTTCTCATTGTAGTTTGATTTGCATTTCCCTGAAGATTAGTGATGTTGAGCATCTTTTCATCTGTCTTCTGGTCATCTGTACTACTTCTTTAGAGAAATGTCTGCCCATGTCTTCTGCCCACTTTTTTTTTAAGATTCTATTTATTTATTTGATAGACTGAGATCACAAGTAGGCAGAGAGGCAGGCAGAGGTGGAGGAGGAAGCAGGCCCCTTCCTGAGCAGAGAGCCCAATGTGGGGCTCGATCCCAGGACCCTGAGATTATGACCTGAGCTGAAGGCAGAGGCTTTAACCCACTGAGCCACCCAGGAGCCCCTTCTGCCCACTTAACTGGATTATTTGGTTTTTGGTGTTGAGTTGTATCAGTTCTTTCTATGTTTTGGGTACTAACCCTTTATCAGATATGTCATGTGTAAATACCTTCACCCATTCAGTGGGTTGCCTTTTAGCTTTGCTTATCTTTTCCTTTGTTGTACAAAACCTTTTTTTTTTCTTTTATGTCATCCTAGTAGTTTATTTTTACTTTTTTTTCCCTTGTCTCAGGAAACACATCTAGAAAGAAAATTGCCACAGTTAATGCCAAAGAAGTTCCTCCCTGTGATCTCTTCTAGAACTTCTGTGGTTTCAGGTCTCACATTTAGGTCTTTAATCTGTTCTGGATTCATGTTTGTGTACTCTTAAGAAAGCAGTCCAGTTCCATTCTTCTGCATGTTGCTGTCCAATTATCCCAGCAGCATTTGTTGAAGACACTGTCTTTTTCCCATTGGCTCTTCTTTCCTGCTTTGTTAAAGATGAATGGACCAAATAATTGTGGGTATATTTCTGAATTTTCTATTCTGTTCTATTGTATGTCTATTTTTGTGCCAGTACCATACTGTTTTGATTATTACAGCTTTGTAATATAACTTAAAGTCCAGAATTTTAAACTTTATTTCTTTTTTTCTTTTCAAGATTGCTTTGCTTATTCACAGGGTATTTTGTGGCTCTATACAAATTCTAGGATTGTTTGTCCTAGCTCTGTGAAAACTGCTGTTGGGATTTTGATAGGGATTGCATTAAAGTTCACTGGATGAATTCTTAACCTAATGAGCCCCACTCTTCCTCTATAAACAATCATGTATATTCTTCAGGGGTTTTTAGGAGAAAAAAATGAAAAATGATTTGTAAACCACTTTGCAGAGTGACTCATACATCACGTGCACTGATGTGATGATGGTGTATGTTAACCGACATCTTCCCACATTATAATTCAGGGGCCTTTGACCAATCCTGGCATTCCTTTTACAAAGTATAAACTCAGCAGAATGCATAAGAAGCTTCTAGGAGCTTATTTCAAAAACTATTCAAATAAGAAAAAAAAGGGGCGCCTGGGTGGCTCAGTGGGTTAAGCCGCTGCCTTCGGCTCAGGTCATGATCTCAGGGTCCTAGGATCGAGCCCCGCATAGGGCTCTCTGCTCAGCGGGGAGCCTTCTTCCTCCTCTCTCTCTCTGCCTGCCTCTCTGACTACTTGTGATCTCTGTCAAATAAATAAATAAAATCTTTTTAAAAAAATAAGAAAAATAGAAAAATATACCAAAATGATGATAGTTAATATTTATTAAGCATCTGTGGTGTTCCAGGTACTCCTTTAGGTATTTTACGTATATTAATAATTTAATCCTTATATAACCATGATTATAGATTTAATATCAACCCATTTTAGAGATGATACAACTAAGGGACAGAGTTCACAGTGCTAAGAAATATTAGGGCCAGGGTATTAACTCAGGCAGTGTGGTTCCACAGCCTACACATTTTATAATTACACCAAGGTGGCTATATAGTTTACCATACAATCCAGGACACTTTTTAGCAAGGAAAGCAGGCAGAAATCTGGAGTGTTCAGGCTAGCCAGGATATATTGCCATGCTAGCTCTACTGTCCATGTAATAGCCTTCAAGACCATAAATGGATCTTAATCATCATTTTCTGCTTGCCTTTAATGGGGAAACTTTAGTGTCTGTCTCATGGCAGGAACTCAATAAATTTATGTTAAATGAATGAATGAGTGAGTAAATGAGTTGAATAACTTGTCAAAAGGCTGAAGTATCATTTTCTGTTATTCTTATGATGTGATTGCATAGCTTGGCAATATCTGGGTTGAAGTTGTCTGAGCATTTTCCTGTACTTTCTCTCATAGGACAGATAGTGACTATTAATTACTTCAGGATTAATTCCAGAGATAAAACAACTTACGGGGGGTGATGAGAAAAAGATCTGAGAGCAACACATTGTTAGGCAGACAACTGAAACACTGTGCCTGCAGGAGAGTCAGGACAAAAGACTGACCTCTGTCTCCCTGGCAATTTATGTATAAGAAACAGATCATATCTAGTCCTTCTATATTCCATATTGTCCCATAACATCAGAGAAAGTTTTGCATATTTTCTTCTCAGGCAGTTCCAGCAGGTGCCTTGGAAAATAAAACAGTACCTAATATTCATGGTTCTGACTATACACCAAGTATAGGTCTCAACAACCTTACATATAGGAACCTTTACCATCACTTACAAGGCAGGTACTACTGTTATCCATTTTATGGAGCAGGAAATACACATAGCTAATAACTTTCAGTGCTGGGAATTAAGTTGAGAAATTATGAATTAAATAGTTCCAGAGTCCATGCTCCTCACTGCTATGCTCTGCTGCCTTCTTATGCTGATGCAAATGATCATCTCTGTTATGAGAAGCATCCAGATAGATGGAGGAGGGGGATAAAGAAGTGTTACAGAGAAGAATTACTCACTAGAAGAGAGACAGGAAGCTCTTACGAGAGAAAAAATAAAAGTTGTGAAAAGATGGGCGTTACTAGCCTTGTGGGCTGGTTATGGAGAGAGTGTTCCCTAACATCAGGAGAGTAAGAAAGCAGTAAAATTTTGGAGGACAGCTATTTCTCAGGTGGCAGATTTTGAGAATATCAGCAATGAAAAAGAATTTTAAAGTTATTTTCCTTTGTTCCAAGAATATACTTCATCACCACCCTAAAAGTTAGAAGTGATTTTTAAGAGGCCTAGTAAAGTTTTTACTATATTTAAACTCTGTGTTTTCATAGAATGTCTGTTCAAATTGACACAAATTTGTTCCATTTGGCCTTCACATATAGTATCCCATCTTATCTGTACAAAGGGACTGTGAGGTAGATACTACTAATGCCACATTGTAGATGAAGAAACTCTGGATCAGAGAAGTTAAGTAATTTGCTTAACATCACCCAGAAAGTAAATATTAGAGCTAGGATTTGAACTAAGGTCTGAGTCCAAAAAGCCCTATTCTTACAATGCACAATAAATTGGTTTGCTCCTCCTGTGACAAGGCCAAAGTTCACCCAGAAACAGAGAGAGATCTAGAATATCTAATTCTAGTGACATTATAGCTTCCCTTATTGCCTACATCTCCTCCCAAATGCATACTTTATACACTCTCAGGATATTTCACACATAGAAAGAAGGGAAATTCTAGACTGGAAGAAAATGTTAGTTTCCAAAGAAATCCCTTCCAAATGTTACTGATATTTGACCTTGCACCTCACTTTTTTCAAAAATGAACTACAAGAAATAAGATACACCCACACATATTACATACACATACATATGTACATACATATATGCAATAAGACATTCTTTGAACTTGTGGTAAAATGGAAGGCCATATACTATATCCGTGAACAGCTCTGATTTGGTGGGAGACACATGTGAATGTAATACCAGTCCACCTTTCAGTATCTATAGGATTATGGACATTTAATTCAACTGCTCTGTTTCTCAACTTTTTCATTGGTAAAATAAGGGTAGTTATTCCTCCTTATAGTGTTGTGCTGATTAAATAATATATGTGTGCTGATTAAATAATATAAGGACAGAATAAAAGATTGCTTTTATTACTTCAAATAAAAGCTTTCTGTTGTTACCCAAATTAAGTTATCAAAATTAACTGTGGCTTAGGCAGTTAAGTATCTGTCTCCAGCTCAGGTCATGATGTCAGTGTTCTGGAAGCCAGTCCTGCATTGGACTCCCTACTAAGCAGACCACCTGCTTCTCCCTCTGCCTGCCACTCCCCCTTGCTTGTGCTCTAACAAATAAATAAATAAAATATTTTTAGAAAATTAATTGAGCTTTCTCAGTATGAAACACATACAGCAATGGCCAAAACCACTGGCCTTATCATGTAAAGGACCATGAATCAAATGGTCACAAAGTCACTCATCTATCTTAATGGTATAACTAGATAAGTCTTTTCTTTTCCTGAGCCTTTTTTTTAAATCAATGTCATCTGATTGAATCAAATATTATTATGGGTAAAGCAATGGTTTATGTTCAGTTCTGACATTAAAATACCAGTTCCTAGGCACAGTAAATGTCAACAGCACCCTCTTCCAACATTAAGAACACTGATTCTTGGTTAAAATGTCCTCAACAGGTCATCCTAGATGAAACTGTATGGAAACAGGACATTCTATCTTAATGAACAATTTGTGGTCCTATAAAAGGTTGTCACCTCAATTTCCTTCTAAGAAGGAAGCATTTCTATCCAGATCCTGAGGGAAGGGTAGGGATTAGTACCTAGAAAAGTAAGTAGACTTAGTTCTGACTTCCTCCCACCACATGAGCACACAAGGTGATGTCACAACAGTCAAATGAATACTGCTCTGGAGATAAAGGCATCTGTTAGCTATCCTTCACATAGCTCTAGACAATGTCAGGCCATCCAATATCATCCAAAAGTAAATACTACAACTGAGCTGACCACTTTAAAATGTAGAGCAAGAGGGCGCCTGGGTGGCTCAGTGGGTTTAAGCCTCTGCCTTCGGCTCAGGTCATGATCCCAGGGTCCTGGGATCAAGCCCCGCATCGGGCTCTCTGCTCAGCAGGGAGCCTGCTTCCTCCTCTCTCTCTGCCTGCTTCTCTGCCTGCTTGTGATCTCTGTCTGTCAAATAAATAAATAAAATCTTTAAAAAACAAAATAAAATGTAGAACAGGGCACCTGGGTGGCTCAGTTGGTTGGGTGACTGCCTCTGGCTCAGGTTATGGTCCTGGAGCCCTGGGATCGAGTCCCGCATCGGGCTCCTGCTCTGTGGCGAGTCTGCTTCTCCAGCTGACCTCTCTTCTATCATGCTCTCTCTCTCTCTCATTCTCTCTCAAATAAATAAAGTTTTTTTAAAAAATAAAATGTAGAGCAGCCATCTATTCAATTCTTTCCATTTTTCATAGAAAAATCAAACACATGTAAGTAACTGGCTCACAGATTCTTTAATTCATTTATAGATTCAAATTCCTTTACGAAATGCCTACTAATATGCTAAACATATGGGAGAAATTAAAATACAGTTTTTGCCCTCAAGGCTCATAGGCAAGACAAACTACTAACGTGATGCCAGCATGAGAAGGTGCTGAAAAGTACTATGAAGACACCCAAACACACTTGAGGGAGTTAAGGCAGCAGTGTGCTGACACACTGGCTCTGGGGGTGGCAGGAACTCAGATTTAGAGCACTTGCTGATTTCTGTGACGTTAAAAACTCCACAAAGGCCTATTTCCAGGCTTCATCAAAATAGTCCTGAACAAAGAGTTGGGAAGAGGGGTGTGTAATTAGCTCTTATAAACTAATCTACCCCAGCAGTAAAGGGCAGAGTCTCAGAAGTACTGACAAAGGCTTTCTTATGTGTTTGACCTTTCAACTAAGAGAGTTCTAAACTAAGAGATTCTACCAAAATGCTGGGAAATACAGACAGGACCCATAATATTTATTAAATTCCATGCAGGGAGCCTAGACAAACCTAACGTCAGAGGGTTCTTTTGTCATCGAGGGCAGATATGCCTGACTGCTGAGGTCCACGTATGTTTACCTGTGTCTAGGAAGAGTACTTAGCATTTTGGAGTGGTACATTTGTTCAGATTATCAACTGCATGCCCTCAGAATAAAGATTCAGTGAACCTGCTGTCAGAAGAATTTCCCCTGTGGTGGCAGAATGAAATCAATGTGTTTGGTGGAATACAGTTAAATCAATAAGTAGTGCTGTTTTAACACATCTCAGACACTGCCAAGAAACCTGACCTGAGTTTAAGAACATCACGAAAGCCAAACTTTCTTGTTTATACAGCAATTCAGGGATATTAGGGGAGTTATTCAAGACATTTAGCTCTTTCATAGTAACAGGCCCATACAATGTTAAATGAGTAATTTAATAACTAAATTTACTGTTCTGTAGTCCAAACATTTGAAACACTCTGTTTCACTGTGTAGTGGGTTTTTCTAGTGCAGGATTTCTCAGAGTTTTTATTCTGCATTAATTATGGCTACCTTATTGACCCATATTAAGTTATATCAGTCAATCATCTGTCAAGCACTTCAAATATGTTACCTCTTTTAATCTTTTTATCAATTTTGTGAAATAAAGATGATCATTTACATTTTTCTGGAGATGCAACTAAGGCTTATAAACTTGAAACACTATGTTCAGGATGATAGACCCACTGAGCAAATCTTGAACCCAGATCTCTCTGACTTAGAACCTATCTTCTTAAACTTTATGCTAGATTCGCCCTAGACTGTGAATCTCTGGCTCTGGTGGAATGTATGTACTATTTTCTAATATATTTAAGAACTAAATGATTTTCCGTAGACCCTTTTTGTTTCACCAGTGTCCAACACAACATACTTCATGAAATACTGCACCACAGGAATATAGCACTAACTTTTAAGGATCTAACACAAAGAAACAACTAAGGAAATCTTATTTAGTGGTTGAAAATTGTGGTACAGCTAAAAGGAATCTAAGCAACAAAATTAATACAGTTGACCCTTGAACACCATGGGACTGAGTGGTGCCAACTCTATGCAGTCAAAAATGCACGTATAACTTTTGACCCCAAATTACTAATAGTCTACTGTTGACCAGAAACCTTACTGATAACAGTTAATTAACATGTATTCTCTATGTTGTGCGTGCTATATACTATATTCTTACAATACAGAAAGCCAGAGAAAAAATGTTAAGTCGGGAGAACAAAGGGCTACTATCCAAGGTCTATAAAGAACTCCTCAAACTCAACACCCAAAAAACAGATAATCACATCAAAAAATAAGAAGAAGACATGAACAGACACTTTTCCAAAGAAGACATACAAATGGCTAACAGATACATTAAAAAATGTTCATCATCATTAGCCATCTGGGAGATTCAAATCAAAACCATATTGAGGGCGCCTGGGTGGCTCAGCGGTTGGGCCGCTGCCTTCGGCTCAGGTCATGGTCTCAGGGTCCTGGGATCGAGTCCCGCATCGGGCTCTCTGCTCAGCAGGGAGCCTGCTTCCCTCTCTCTCTCTCTCTGCCTGCCTCTCTGCCTACTTGTGATCTCTGTCAAATAAACAAAATCTTTAAAAAAAAAAACCATATTGAGATACCACCTTACATCCAGTTAGAATGGCCAAAATCAACAAGACAGTGAACAAGTGTTGGAGAGGATGTGGAGAAAGGGGAACCCTCTTACACTGTTGGGGGGAATGCAAGTTGGTGTAGCCATTTTGTAAAACAGTATGGAGATTCCTTAAGAAATTAAAAATAGAGCTTCCCTATGACCCTGCAATTGCACTATGGGATGTTTACCCCAAAGATACAGATGTCGTGAAAAAAGAGTCATCTGTACCCCAGTGTTCATCGCAGCAATGGTTATAGTCACCAAACTGTGGGAAGAACCAAGATGCCCTTCAATGGACGAATAGATTGGTATGATATGGTCCATATATACTATGGAGTATTATGCCTCCATCAGAAAGGATGAATACCCAACTTTTCTATCCACATGGACGAGACTGGAAAAGATTATGCTGAGTGAAATAAGTCAAGAAGAGAGAGTCAATTATCATGTGGTTTCACTTACTTGTGGAGCATAAGGAATAACATGGAGGACATTAGGAGAGGGAAAGGAAAAGTGAATTGGGGGAAAGCAGAGGGGAAGATGAACCATGAGAGACTGTGGACTCTGAGAAACTGAGGGTTTTAGAAAGGAGGGTGGTAGGGGATGAGTGAGCCTAGTGGTAGATATTAAGGAGGGCACATATTGCATGGAGCACTGGGTATCGTGCATAAGCAATGAATCTTGGAACACTGAAAAAATAAAATTAATTAAAATAAATAAACCCATCTTAGAAAAAAGTCATAAAAAGAAGAAATACATTTACAATACTGTACTGGGTTTATTTTTTTTAAAAATCCACGTATGGGGCACTTGGGTGGCTCAGTCATTTAAGCATCCAACTCTTGGTTTTGGCTTAGGTCATAATATAAATAAAGGTAATGAGATCAGGCCTCCTGTCAGGCTCTGTGCTAAGCATGGAGTCTGCTTGGGACTCTCTCTCCTTCTACCCATCTCCCCATGAACACACACACACACACATGTTCTGTCTCTCTCAAATAAAAACCTATGTATAGGTGGATCCATGTAGTTCAAACCCATTATTCAAGGATCAACTCTATTAAGGGTAAAGGTGGGGTTGCAGAAACTGTTCAAGTCTTCAGAAATGGGTTTCTGTCCTGGAAACATCACAGACATAACCTTGAACAAATTGTTTCACCTTTCAGGCTCAGTCTTCTCTGCAGAGTAATGGTGTTACATGAAATAATCTCCCTGCTCCCTGGTGCTGGGTTTCGTCTACCATGGATGTCCTGCACTCCCTCCATGTCTTGCTGCATAGGCCCAATTTACAATGATCATTCTTTCACTCTGTGCAAGTGCCTTATAGAGTTTTTCATGCAGTCGGCAATTCTGAAAAATGAAGAATGCACTACATGGACCTATGCTGTGATGAGTTCTCCCTCTGGTCAGAGAATATGCTTGCTTGCTGCTTGCGATAAAAGCAGGGGATTCCCTCATTTTAGAACATCTTTTTGTGGTGTACTCCACTGAGCATAAAGACTCTACCTGGCCCTCTTTGTTGTGTGTGGAATTTAGGGATCATGGAACTGGTTTGGCAATGGTGGTATTCCTGTTACTGATTTTATAGAAATTTTTATAGAGAGCTTTGTCTCTGACCCAGGAGTCTTGTATTTTCTAGCAGCACCCAAGCAACTCTACAAGGCTAAGCTGTCAGCTTATGAAGTTGTCCTGCTGCTAGCTCTTTTCTGCACTGTCAAACTTATTTAACTAGGGTAAAGCCCTAACAGATGGCATAAGGGAGCACATGGTACTCCCTAAATTTAGCAGAATAAAGAGAAATCATGAAGTACAAGATATGACTGGTTGTGGGTTTCTTTTTTTGTGTACCATTCACTTATTCATTCATTTAGCAGACACATTTTAAGTCAATGTCCTATGTCAGACCCTAAGCGATACATGATATGGAAAAAACAACTCCAATTTTCAACAAGGGCAATAGAATAGAATAGAATAGAATCAAAAAATTCTAGAATAAGCAACTAAGAAACTGCTAAAGGTTTAAGTATGTCTGTTTTTAAGTGGATTAATGCTGCACCAAAATAAAAGGTTAATCTGCAAAAGTTGTCCAAAAACTAGATAACTAATAGAGGAGAGACACTGAAGTTGCCATTGACATAATGAGACCAGATAGTGTATGTGAGAGTAACTTGTGTGTGACCCCTTATAGGTGCTAAGTAACGCTTTCCTAAATCTTAAATTCAGAGAGCCTTTATACTTGCGTATGTTGGTTCTAGTTTTATTTCAAAACCAGATGCAAGTGGGCTAATTGTTTCCATACAAAAATGACAAAATATTAAAGTCCATTCCATATCTAACAAAAGTTCACTATATTTGATGTTAGTTGTGATCTCTCCTCTTTCATTCATGATTTTATTTATTTGGGTCCTTTCTCTTTTCTTTTTGATAAGTCGGGCCAGGGGTTTATCAATTTTATTAATTCTTTCAAAGAACCAGCTCCTAGTTTCGTTGATTTGTTCTATTGTTTTTTTGGTTTCTATTTCATTGATTTCTGCTCTGATCTTTATGATTTCTCTTCTCCTGCTGGGCTTAGGGTTTCTTTCTTGTTCTTTCTCCAGCTCCTTTAGGTGTAGGGTTAGGTTGTGTACCTGAGACCTTTCTTGTTTCTTGAGGAAGGCTTGCACCGCTATATATTTTCCTCTCAGGACTGCCTTTGTTGTGTCCCACAGATTTTGAACCGTTGTATTTTCATTATCATTTGTTTCCATGATTTTTTTCAATTCTTCTTTAATTTCCCAGTTGACCCATTCATTCTTTAGAAGGATGCTGTTTAGTCTACATGTATTTGGGTTCTTTCCAAACTTCCTTTTGTGGTTGAGTTCTACCTTTAGAGCATTGTGGTCTGACAATATGCAGGGAATGATTCCAATCTTTTGATACCGGTTGAGTCCTGATTTAGGACCGAGGATGTGATCTATTCTGGAGAATGTTCCGTGTGCACTACAGAAGAATGTGTATTCTGTTGCTTTGGGATTAAATGTTCTGAATATATCTGTGATGTCCATCTGGTCCAGTGTGTCGTTTAAGGCCTTTATTTCCTTGCTGATCTTTTGCTTGGATGATCTGTCCATTTCAGTGAGGGGAGTGTTAAAGTCCCCTACTATTATTGTATTATTGTTGATGTGTTTCTTTGATTTTGTTATTAATTGGTTTATATAGTTGGCTGCTCCCATGTTGGGGGCATAGATATTTAAAATTGTTAGATCTTCTTGTTGGACAGACCCTTTGAGTATGATACAGTGTCCTTCCTTATCTCTTATTATAGTCTTTGGCTTAAAATCTAATTGATCTGATATAAGGATTGCCACTCCTGCTTTCTTCTGATGTCCATTAGCATGGTAAATTCTTTTCCACCCCCTCACTTTAAATCTGGAGGTGTCTTCCGGCTTAAAATGAGTTTCTTGGAGGCAACATATAGATGGGTTTTGTTTTTTTATCCAGTCTGATACCCTGTGTCTTTTGACAGAAGCATTTGGCCCATTAACATTCAGGGTAACTATTGAGGGATATGAATTTAGTGCCATTGTATTGCCTGTAAGGTGACTGTTACTGTATATGGTCTCTGTTCCTTTCTGATCTACCACTTGTAGGCTCTCTCTTTGCTTAGAGGACCCCTTTCAATATTTCCTGTAGAGCTGGTTTGGTGTTTGCAAATTCTTTCAGTTGTTGTTTGTCCTGGAAGCTTTTAATCTCTCCTTCTATTTTCAATGATAGCCTAGCTGGATATAGTATTCTTGGCTGCATGTTTTTCTCGTTTAGTGCTCTGAAAATATCATGCCAGCTCTTTCTGGCCTGCCAGGTCTCTGTGGATAAGTCAGCTGCCAATCTAATATTTTTACCATTGTATGTTACAGACTTCTTTTCCCGGGCTGCTTTCAGGATTTTCTCTTTGTCACTAAGACTTGTAAATTTTACTATTAGGTGACGGGGTGTGGGCCTATTCTTATTGATTTTGAGGGGCATTCTCTGAACCTCCTGAATTTTGATGCTCATTCCCTTTGCCATATTGGGGAAATTCTCCCCAATAATTCTCTCCAGTATACCTTCTGCTCCCCTCTCTCTTTCTTCTTCTTCTGGAATACCAATTATTCTAATGTTGTTTCGTCTTATGGTGTCACTTATCTCTCAAATTCTCCCCTCGTGGTCCAGTAGCTGTTTGTCCCTCTTTTGCTCAGCTTCTTTATTCTCTGTCATTTGGTCTTCTATATCGCTAATTCTTTCTTCTGCCTCATTTATCCTAGCAGTGAGAGCCTCCATTTTTGATTGCACCTCATTAATAGCTTTTTTGATTTCAATTGGTTAGATTTTAGTTCTTTTATTTCTCCAGAAAGGGCTTTTATATCTCCCGAGAGGGTTTCTCTAATATCTTCCATTCCTTTTTCGAGCCCGGCTAGAACCTTGAGAATTGTCATTCTGAACTCTAGATCTGACATATTACCAATGTCTGTATTGATTAGGTCCCTAGCCTTTAGTACTGCCTCTTGTTCTTTTATTTGTGGTGAATTTTTCCGTCTTGTCATTTTGTCCAGATAAGAGTATATGAAGGAGCAAGTAAAATACTAAAAGGGTGGCAACTACCCCAGGAAAATATGTTTTAACCAAATCAGAAGAGATCCCAAATCATGAGGGAGAGAAAGGGGATAAAAAGAGGTTCAAAAAGGAAGAAAGAAAAAAAGAAAAGAGAATTTTAAAAAAGGAAAACGAATAAAGAAAAATATAAAAAAGAAAAAATATATATATTAGATAAACTAGTTAAAAAACGTTAAAAAAGAAAAGAATAAAAGTTAAAAAAAAATTTTACCAGAAGGCGAGAAAAAAAAAAAAAAAAAAAAATGAAAAAGAAAAAAATTAAATTAACTGCAAGACAAAAAAAAATCACAGGAAGAAAGCCATGAGTTCCGTGCTTTGCTTTCTCCTCCTCTGGAATTCTGCTGCTCTCCTTGGTATTGAAACCGCACTCCTTGGTAGGTGAACTTGGTCTTGGCTGGATTTCTTGTTGATCTTCTCAGGGAGGGGCCTGGTGTAGTGATTCTCAAGTGTCTTTACCCCAGGTAGAATTGCACCGCCCTTACCAGGGGCCAAGCTGAGTAATCTGCTCGGGTTTGCTCTCAGGAGCTTTTGTTCCCTGAGCACTTTCCATAGAGTTCCGGAGGACGGGAATACAAATGGCGGCCTCCTGGTCTCTGACCCGGAGGAGCCGAGAGCCCGGGGCCCACTCCTCAGTGCGCCCTCAGAGAACAGCGCCCAGTTACTCCTGGTCTGCCTGACCTCCGGCTGCACTCCGAGCTCGCCAAGCCTGTGGCTGGTTCAAGGTAACACCGAGCTGTGAGCTTACTGTCGGCTCTGTCTCTGTAGCCGGCTTTCCCGTTCCAATACCTGCAAGCTCTGCGACACTCAGACACCCCCGATCCTTCTGTGACCCTGCGGGACCTGAGGCCACGCTGACCCTGCGTGGGCTTCGCCCCGGTATAGCCTCTGGAGCTATGTCCCTCAGCGGAACAGACTTTTAAAAGTCCTGATTTTGTGCTCCGTTGCTCCGCCGCTTGCTGGGAGCCAGCCCCTCCCCCCGGGTTCTATCTTCCCGTCGCTTTGGATTCACGTCTCCGCCAGTCCTACCTTTCAGAAAGTGGTTGTTTTTCTGCTTCCAGAATTGTTCTTCTTCTCTTCAATCTGCTGATGGATTTGCAGGTGTTTGCAATCTTTAGATAAGCTATCTAGCTGATCTGCTAGCTGAAGTAGTCTCAGCCTGCTACTTCTCCACCATCTTGACTCCTCCTCAAAAGTTCACTATATTTGAAAGTCAAATCATTCATGGCATGAAATTAATACATGATCTGGACAAAGAAACACACAAAACAGTGAAAACCTTGTTCTCAGTAGGCTCTCTCAGTAAGCTTTTTAATTTTAGTTTTCATGAATTAAAGAAGGAAAACTATTCACCTTGGTGCTCAGAAAGCAAGGCCAATGGTTCCAAATAGCCCTAAATGTTGCTTAGTGATTTTTTCCAGGCCAGTTTATTATACAAGTGACTGCTAAAGAGCTCTCTTATCACTGTGGCCAATGCAATTATAAAATATGGATGATATTTATCAAATAAATTACTGAAAAGAATAGGTCTATAAAGTTTCTTCACATATTAATTCTTCTAATAAATATACAGAGTCTTATTGTGTGCCAGGAAATATATGAGGTGCTGAACCAGAATGAAGGGAAGTATTTGTAATGTGTTTGAATGTGAATTGTTAGGGTAACTGAAGCTGACCGCAAACACTGCAAAAACGAAGATAGGCTTAGGACTCCTGATGCGGGAATCCTTCTGAATGAACAGAGCATCTTCTGGTTCAGAAAGACAGATTTTTGGTGAGAAGTCACCAAAAGCTAACATTGCTGGATGGAGAAGAGCCAACTCAGATCAGTTTGTAAAGGCTGCTGGAAACAGCAGCCTAAGACAAAACTGTATTCTCTCCTACGCGTGGGCATAGGACGGAAAGCAGACCAGTCGCATGCGGGCAACAGAACCTCAGTCCGGACTTAGAGCTATGATGAACTCAAGAGCCAGGAGTTTAGAAGACAAAGACAGTGAGTGCCTTTATGGATTTTTTGAGAACCAGCCAGATTTCCAATTTAAAGATATGCAGGTCACTGAGTCAAAGCTCTAGCATGCCAATGAGTATTCTTGAAAGGCTAACCCAAAAGACTACTGCCATTATTAAAATTAGAAAAAGAATCCAGATAATATAGAAACCCAATAAAGCAGAATTCATGGGAGACTGGGGAAATAGGTTCCAGATAAGTTTCTGTTCTGGCAGCATAAGAATGTCCTTTGCTGTGCAGGAAGGCCACCCAAGGCTCCAAGGAAAACATCCGAATGCAAGCTAATACACTGTTACCCAGAGGGGGATCTGATCTCCCAGCCTCCCTTGCAGCTGGGTATGGTTATGTGATTCAGATCTTGCCAGTGAGATGGGAGTGCAACTTCTGTCTCAACTGCTTAAAGTTGCTTAGAAAGTAGGCAAGGATGGTGCCCTTGAGATGGCAGAGAAACAAGATTGAAGGAAGCTAGGTAGGTCCCTATGTGACCTCAGAGAGCCAACAAGCCCCATAGACCCTGACTGCTACCTGAGACAGAATATTCTGTTTTGAAATCTCATTATGACATCAATTCACTTATAGTTTTTGCCCTAACACAGTTACTCAGAGAAAGTGCTCTGAAAGAGACTAGCGAAATTTGAGCAAAATGTGAAGGATGCACATCTGCGATTTTAAGCAGTTAGTCTGAAGAGTTGACAGGAAAATGTGCTTGGGAGAAAGATAAGGGACAGTACAGACATGTAGAGAGGTTATAGTGTGCTCACAGAGCTGCAAGAACTTACCACCAGAGCACAATGATAGGAGACAAGCTCGCTCTCTATACATGATCAACCAGCAGCATAAATATTAACCCAGATTACCTCCAAACAGAGGCTCAGTTGTAGTCACACAGATTCCAGAAGATGGTATATACATTTCTTTGTATTCCTATCATGTTAGCCACGTTGGCCATTTAGAGACCTTTCATCTTTCTTCTTCCCCTCATCTTTTCTACCTGTCAGCTCTCTTCCCAGGCCCCAGCTCCAGAGGGCCACAAGCTCAATCAAGGAGACAGACACACTACTATCTCCACTTTACAGAAACTGAGGTTCAGCGAGAGTAACTGACCCCAAGTTTCATGACCAGCAAGTGATACAGCCAGGATCCAAACTTGGGTAATCTGACACAAAAATCCACTCCTTTAATTACCATCCTCCCTGCCCTGGCAAGCTCAGCTAATCTTCAAAGTGGAGCATCTTCGGGCGCCTGGGTGGCTCAGTGGTTAAGCCGCTGCCTTTGGCTCAGGTCATGATCTCAGGGTCCTGGGATCGAGTCCCGCATCGGGCTCTCTGCTCAGCAGGGAGCCTGCTTCCTCCTCTCTCTCTCTCTGCCTGCCTCTCTACCTACTTGTGATTTCTCTCTGTCAAATAAATAAATAAAGTCTTTAAAAAAAAAAAAAAAGTGGAGCATCTTCAAAGCAGTAAAATCTTTATCATGCTTAGAGTGAATGCTACTAATAACATAATCTTCCTATTAAAAGGTCTTCATTCTTCCAGGGATAAAGAGGAAGAAAAGGAAGATGAGGGGAACAGAAAATTCCATCTTGCTACACTTAAAAATATCAATTCTCAGAAGATGATGGCTATACCCCCTTCTCCAACACTTATACTCCCATGAAATAGTATTATTTCCCACATATGTACCAAGTGGCAGAGGTAGTACTCCAGGTTAGGTCTGCAATGATCACATTGCTGTTGCTTTCTCCAAAAAGGAAGAAAGATCCATAATGTCCTGAGATATACCTAAGTAGCCCGCAGTCATAAAGCAGTATGCATAGAAATGTCATGTGCCTGGTAGTTACTGTCTGTGTCTACCCCTTACTATCCTGCTCCCTGATCTCTGGCATCTTTTCCCCTCCATACCTCTCAGTACTTATGGGGAGCAAGTTTCCTTCCCTAATGAAACTCCACTCTCAACGATGACCCCAGCACTCTCCTTCAGACTAAAAGAGAAGTGAATGGTTATGCTCTAAATGTAAGACGGACTGAGAATATTCACAGTTTGACAAAACTTAATCTCCAGCCTGAGAGAACATTCTCACTCTGGGATTTTAAGCATGGGAGTAGGAATGTCTAGCCAACTCAGCTGCTTTGAGGTCACCCACACCTCAGCCTGATTAAAAAAAGAATCAAATGTATAGTCAGGTAAGGCTTCAAATTGAGACTAAGTTAAGGCAGGCAACTAGCTTCTGAAATAGTAGAACCAAAGTACTCAAAACTTGAATAAGCTTCATGTTTTTCTCTTCCTCACAAACTACCAAGAAGGCAACTTGTTAGAATTTCACTGGGGTCAGTCAAGCGTGTTTGAATCTGGGCTGGTTAGCGATGCCTCTGACAGCAGGAGCAGACAGCTGACCCAGAGAGCCAGACAATGACAAATGGCTTTTCACAGCTGGCCACGGAAACACAGAGCACAAGTATAATCACATTTACTGCTATTAAAAAAAAAAAAAAATGTCTCCACAATTAAATTTCCTGGCCATTAAATAGTTATGGCTTTGCTTAGACCAGAGTGGTCAAGTTGCATTTCTTGTTTTATTGGATTTTTTTTTTTTTAAATTTCCTCTAATGGCTAAGCAGCTCTGAGAGCATGCCCTGTGGCTTGTTAAAAAGCTCCAAAAAGAAAGAAAACAAAGCTGGGAAGCAGTGTCAATGTGCTGCAGCTCCCGGCACGAAGGCCAAGGATTTCAAGGGAGCTGCACAGTTATTTCAAGGGGCTACAAAATTCTTCTTCTGTGTATTAACCACCACTATAGCCTACAATAATGTCTCACACGCGTGTCTCATACTCTTTTCAAAGTGGTACTGTATTCATAGTGACTCTCTATCATTAATTATAATATAATAGTACACAATAGTTTTAACATGCAAAGGACTTTATTCTTGAAACCAACCACTGACATTATTACCCACACGATTTAACAAAATGTAAAGCTAACGTAAGGACAGCCTTCAATAAAAGCACTTAGGAGCAGTACAACTCTTCACAGGCCAAAGGTCAAATCAAAATGTAACCCTTCAGAACTTTAGTTGAAGTGGTATCAGCAAAACCGTCAGTCTGTTCAAGCCTCTAAAACTAAAAGGGAGAGAGTTCCTCTTATTAATTCACAACCTCAGGTTGCCAGGAACCCTAATTCAACAGGAAATGTTGATTGGTTGCCACGTAAGTAAAAGACAACTTCCAATCTGTATGCAGTCCTGAGACTCAACTCTACCAGCAGACCAGCACATCCTAGACAGAAACCCAAAGACGACGTCTGCCCTCAGCCACAGCCTCCAAGGGAAAGGACAAAATCATGATGTTTACAGATTTGGGACCTGGAGTGTTGGTCTGGGTGGAGGGAAGTTGTTGCCACTTTTATAGTTTATTATGTTAATGGTTGCCTCGTTCTTTTTTTCATGCCTGGAGTAAAGAAACTTTTATTTGGTTGAAACATGCAGCAGGCAAGGAAGAATCAAACTGTCAAGCCCAGGGTCATGCCCTCACACCTCCTTCCAGAAAAGAAATCTATCCTGACCACCCAACACTGTATTTGGACCACAGTAAAACTTCAAATAATGTTTGTGAAAGAAATTATTGAGTTTTGAAAAAGATACTCAAAGCTAAGCTGGACCTCCTTTCCTGTAATACTGAGAGACTGTTACTTTTTCTGAGAGGTGAGTATGTAACATAGGAAGCCTGAGTTATTTCCTCAAACAGGATCCCAGGTCTAAGAGGCTGACCCCTTTATAACCACAGACACTGGGTTTGCTATTGTTTCATTTTCCAAATACATGTATTCAAGCTGTAAGTTGAAAAGACTTGTCCCAATCTAGATTTTGAGGCCAGTTTATTGAATTATCAAGAATTCTGAAAAGCCTTATTGTGTCAGATGTATTCTATTATTGAAATTTCTAACTTGAATTCCCTTTCCTGAACCTAAAATTTTCAGGAAGGAGGGAGTGCCTGAAGGTGACAGGAGTGCTGCCCCCTTGATGTCCTCCTCGACCACCATCCAGAAGCCGAATAACCCACAAACCCACATGCCCAGCATGTACCTGCTCAGAGTTCAATGCCAGCTACCCAGCTGTAACTCTCAGGAGATGATGAGTTCCTTGAGGACAACCACCCCATTTTATTCTTCTCCATAACTCTATAGCTCAACCCAGGAATGGCAGGGACTCTGTGCTCCATCAATATATTCTGGACATTACTAAATTCACTTTCTGTCTGAGCTCATGCTTCAGTGAGACCTTTCATAAATCTCTTGTCACTTCCATGTTTTTGAGAGCAGTTCTGTATCTCTCCTTTGGTCTTTGTCGTTCATTTCTTTTATTTTACAGAGTCCAGAACATCACCAAATGGCAAAACTGACAACCCCAGAGAGAGAACTGAGATAAGCACTGAGCAGCAAACCCACAGCAGTCCCTTACTGCAACCCAGCCCTGGGCCCTGGACACACTCTCACTCACAGACTGTAACCCCAGCTCTGGCCCTGGACCCACTCTCACTCACAGACTGTGACCCCAGCCCTGGCCCTACTCACTCACAGAAATGCAGGCTTTAAGCTGAAACAACCATGCAAGGTAGCACCTCCCTTGCTGAGTCAATTCTTGTTTGGTTATTTAATACTCGATAGCAGAGAACCTTCCGGTCTTTCTTCCAACTATACATCATCATCATCATCATCATCACGTATTAAATGTTCACTGCATACCACACACTGTGGGGCCACATTGGGGCTGGTGGACCACCCTCCCCTGATCTGCCCACATACATGCCTAGATAACTCTCTCAGCTCCAAGTTCAGCTCATATGTCCCCTTTGAAGGACAACATCAATGATCTTCTGATCACACCTACATTTTCCCTCACTCTGTCACTCCTGGTCTCACTTCCCTAATTCTATGTGGTTTTTCTCCATAGCATTTACCACCTTTTGAGATGCCACATTTTAGTGATTTATTATGTTTGTAGTCCATTCATTCCTTTTCCATGACTTCTGCCTCCACAGGAGAAGAAATTGTGTCTTGTTTACTCACTAATGTATCCCAAGTACCTAGAAAAAGGTTCTAGTTCACAATAGCTACTTAATAAAGACAGGCTTAAAAGAACAAATTATACAAGTGTCTGCACAATGCTTAGCATATATTGCTAAAACGTGCCCCTATTCTTCAGGAAGCTCACAGCATAAAAACAATTTTAGAAAAAATTAAAAATTTTTAAAAATCCTCCATCTGAAGACATTTTCAGAAAAACATTTTTTTTGGGGGGGTTGCAAAGTTTTTCTTCGTAACAAAGCTCTTTTCAGTTTGACTGACATTTAAATTTTTCTCACACACAGCATGTACCTTTCCTGCATGACAGATTTTCTAGAGATTGATTCTGCTCGTGCTGGGCTTTTTGCCCATTTTTCCATATGCTCAGTAGTGACTAGGTAAGAGAAACTAGCCTATCTGTGATCTGGTTCTCCAGATCTGGCCAAGAACAGCCTTGGCCATCCCACAAAATCATCCTTAGACATTCACATTTCTTGTGCTGGGAATGGAAAGAGGACTAGAGGGGGACGTAAAAAAATGTAGGATGTGGCCAGTGGTTTCAAGGAGTACCTCATCCATGATGTTCTGAAATGTAGTTTAATAAGACTATGCTCAAATCACGACTCTACTGTTCACTAGCCCCATGTGACCTAACACAATTCACTTAACCTTGAGCCTTGAATTCCTTGCCTAGGAAAAAAGGAAAGGATAGTCGTATTACCTCACTGGATCTGTAGGGAAAAATGATGTTTATAAAAATAAGAGATTAAGATGCTCAGAGGAGATACTACTTAACCCTTACATTCAGTGTGATCTGACAGAACAGAGGTGTGTGAAATGAGAATAAATATCAATAATTAAATGAACAAGAGTGGCATTTGAGTCAGAGAATTATGATGCCTGCAATACAGAGTATTTCTTCATTCTATTCATTTGCTAAACATATAGTGTAAGAATCTACCACTTCACCTTAAGGAACTGTAAATCTGGTGGAAAGGACAGGGGAAAACGCAGTGTAATTGAAATATGTGATGGGAGTATTATTGAGAAAGGTCATCCTGTTGACAATGTGAAATACATACATAGGATATTTATATTACAAGGCAAAATGTAAATACATAGATATGTAAGTATATACACATATACATAAACTTATGCATATACATATGTATAGAGAGAGAGAGGGGGAGAGAGAGAACAATGTGAAATTCACGTATGCATGCCGGTGGGTCAAAACAAGAAGACCTGTTTGGAATTTTTATATTGAATTCTAGGTGAGATACCACAAGAGTGTGCAGAAAGGATACTGATAGGAGGATGAAAAGGAGGGTTCAAAGTAAGAGCTACTTAACACATTGCTTCTGCCTGGACATGGTCAGTTCTCCGTCTATACCTTATTTAACCTATTAATATCATTACGTAGAATTGACCACTCTTTCTTTGCAACACTTTCTTCCCTTGGTTTCCAAGATATCACTTTCTCATGTTTTTCTTCCTCCTTCTCCAGTGAACTCCCCAGCAGCCTGAAGTTGTTTGTTTTCTTCCTCTTGGGCCCCTAAACATTGATTTCACAGGATTAATTATTAGGACTTCATCTCTGTACTAGCTACTCTCATCCCCTTTGTATTTCTACCAGTCTCTCTGCATTACATTTTGCTAAATGTTGATAACTCTTAAATTCTTCTCCAGATCAGATCTCCCCTTGAACCCTATTTTTGTATGTCCCATTTCCCTCTACACATATCTTCTTAGGTATCTAATAAATATCTCTAACCTAAGGTTCCCCCCAAACAAGCTCCTTACACCTTCTCTAGCCAGGGCTTCCCCCCATCTCAGTCACAATTCAATTCCTTGAATTGCTTAAAACATAAACCTTAGAAAGATTTTTGACTCTGTCCTCTCATCTCCATATCCAAATATCCTATCAGTTCTAATTTCAAACTATTCCGGAAAACTAATTCTAGTCAATTCCCTGACTATTATCCAAGTCTAGCCACCATCATCCCTCACCTAGATTTTTACAACATATTCCTCTGTGGTTTCCCTATTTCCACCATTGACCACCTTCAGTCTTGTCTCAATATAGTAGCCAAAGAAATCCTTTTAAGACTTGACTTAGACAATGTCACTCTTTAGCTCAAAAGATCCACAGGCTTCCTTGCTCATTCAGAGTCAGGGTCAAGGAACTTAAGATAGCTACAAGCCCTAGATCAATGGTCTCTAGGACTTCCTGTCCACATCTGCTAACTCCCACTACTTCAGCTTCACTGGTTTCCCTGCTGTTCCTGGAATACTCCAGATATCCTCCCACCTGAAGGATTTTGCTGCTGCTGTTCCTGTGCCAGAATCTTCCCTTAAATATACTCAGGGCTTCCTCCCCTGCCTCCTTCAAATTTTTGCTCAAATGTCACCTCTTTAATGAGAAGTATCGGCATCATACTATTGAAAATTAACATTCCCACACCTCTACTCCTTACCCCCTTTCCTGCCTTACTTTTCTCCATAGCATGTATCATCTGTACACATTTCATATCATTTGTGTTCATCATGATGTGCCTCCCCATCTAAGAAGGTAAACTATAAAAGTTCAGAAATTGTGTCTGTTTTGTTCAGCAGACATCTCCAATGCCTAGAAGACTGTTTGATACATTAGAAAATTCAGTAAGTTGTTTCTGAGTGAATACCTGAATTTATTATTAACTGAATATGAAAAGCAAAGGTTTGCAGATAAAGAGGACAAATACAGCAGCGTTTTTATTGAATTGAGAAAGTGAAATCAACTTTGGTCTGGAAGATAATAAGCTAGAAGCCTTTCTTATTTGAGAATTCTTTAGGCTAGCCAAATAAAGATGTCTAGGTTGGCAGGCAGAAGTGGAAGCCAGGAAAGAAGGGTTGGGGAGGCATAACCAGCCCAGGAATGGAGAAATATCCAAGTGTCCACAGTCAGAATGAGAAGCATCAGCCTCGTAGGGGAAGAGACAGTGGGAAACATCACAACTGTCTTCCCCATTACTCTGTCATGGTGTCTAATACAGTAGGCTCAGGGTGACAATCACAGTTCCAATAGGTTCATTGTCCATAATGGGATTACAGGGACTATTTGCCTTCTAGCCTTAAGCAAAGAACAAAAATATAAACAGACAAAATTTGTGAAACAACATTTTTAGATGTCAGACAACAGATGGAGCAGGACATGGATCCCAGAGAAAGGAGAAAGCAAGCAGGTGAACCCTATAACTTACACCCAGAGATGATAAGCTTACTGCCCAGAGAGTGCTTCCAAACTCTAGCCTAGGGAAGATGTACTCAAACTGAGTTCAGCGGTCTCCCCGAGCTGAGAAGACAGAGTTCAGAATTCAGAGAGGTCACAGGTGGAAGAATTTGCAAGGCAGGGAATGGAGAGGAAAGAGCTACAGAGAGACCTCTGGAAATGGGCAAAGGGAACCCCCCACACTCTAGCAAAGCAGTTATCACACCCATTTGAGGGGAATACTCAAGGCCTGGGGGGAAAATTACCAAATTGTATCATGCAGAAAAAGCTAGGCAGTCACACGTGACTAGACATATTTCCTGGTCCAACCAGCCACAGGAATAAACACTCCTATCATATGATGGACCCATCGAGTAGAGCCCCCAGAGGAGTACTGCCTCAGTAAAGAGGCAAATTGCTAAACTAAGGGAAAGAGAGAAGAAGAAATGCATTTGTAGGGCTGTCCAGACCTGTGTCTCCTTAAGAACAGAGAATGGCAAGTAGTGTGCACAATGACACTGTTGAAAAAAAAAAAAATCAAGATGTTTACATTTTGAGAATTCCATGGTTCTGGCTATTAAAACATCATCATTGATTTCAGTGAGAGTAAATTTAGAAGGCACCGGATAGTGGGGAGAAAATGTGGAGCACGCTTAATCCATAGGATAGTATGCAATCACTTGAGTCTGATAATATACTGGTTTATAATCCCAGACTGAATTAACAAAGGCCAAGCAAGAATACATTCTGGAAGAGAATGAAGATGATAAACATGTGATAAATTCTGCATAGTTCATAGGAGAGAGTCACAAACTGATTTCTATTTCAAGCCTGCATAACTAACCACAAGTATAATTAAAAACTGACATTTTTCCAGTCGTTACAAGTTAAAAACCAACAAAATACAGAAACCAGGGGCACCTGGGTGGCTCGGTCAGTTGAGTGTTCAATTCTGGATCTCAGCTGAGGTCTTGATTCTTGATTTCTATGTCATGAGTTCAAGCCTGGCACTGGGCTCCACACCAAGCATGGAAACTACTTGGGGAGGAAAAATAAGAAGGAAAAAAAAAAAAGAAATCAAAGGAAACTTTAGGAAAGCATCTAAAGCATAGAACTAGGTGGCAGCTAGACCTGTGATAACAATAAATACCATGAAATGAGCATTCCTAATTTTACTAAAGGAAAGGCATATTTTTTTTTTCCCAAAAGAAAGAAAACTGCAGCCAGGTTGTGATTTTATCTTCAAAAAGTGATTGCCCAAAAAGAAAGCAGAATTGTCTTTTTGCAGATCTTTCTAAATAGATCCTGTAAATGATTCTGTTTTTCTTTTTGCCTAAAGGCAGAGCAACTGATTAAATGACTTTCCAAAGTTCCTTCCATCTGTGATTGCAACCAAACAGATAGAACATAAGCAATTAAAATCAAATATACCAACTCTGCTGGGGTAGAGTTATAGTTCTAACAGAAATAAATATGAGAAAGAATATCCACTGAAAGACTGATTATATTGGAGAAAGTATCTATCACATGTAAAGACAAGAAGACATCCATCAGAGATAAACACAAAATGAATTATGATAGCAAAAAAAAATTGGTCAGTCAGCTACAATATATAATACTGCAGCATCGCATGCCAACTGTTTGCACATTTTAGAGGAAATTCACTGAGGAAAGTAAGTCTAAAATGTTATCTACTGCCTGGCCTTTAATAGGCCTTTTATTAATTTTCTTTAATAGAAAATTAATAAGCTTGCTGTGGTATAGTTACATACTCATTAATGAATAAATTTAAAATCAAGTTATTGCATCTTCACTGAGGTTAGAACAATGGTACAAGAATTTTCATGTTTGTTAAAGATGTGTCTCATCTCAGAATATGAAGCAGTAGAAGAGAGACATCAAAATACCTAGGCAGAAGAAATAAAATTTTAAAACAGCTCTCCTTAGAAGCAGCTCTGAGGAAGGAACAACCAGAATGGTGAACTAGCAAATACCAAGTTCATAATCAATACCCTTTGTCCTTAAGGGGCATTTGAATTCAGGATGTGTCGAGATACTATCTGCCTTGAGGGTGAGATTTCAGGCGTAAAGCCCTACAGAACCGCCAGCATCTAAGAATCACAGATTTGCTCCAGACAACAGGAATTATTGAAATGCCATCTTAAGTAAGCTAATGATCCCCACTGCCCTCCCAGGAAATATACTTTCAAATAATTGTTTAACATTTAACAGAAAGCATTTTGGCTTGGCCTCAATATATAAAACCAGATAATGTTACAATTCCCATTTTACTTATGGAGAAACTGAGCTTCCAGAAACTGAAACATTGCTTTTGTAACTCAAGACTAATAGCAGTGCTGCTGTGTGAGCCCTTATCTTCCAAATCCAAGCAGGGAGAACTTACCAGGTCATCAGAAGCAACCGCATTAATAAAAGATTTCATTCTGTACCCTACACATCAAGATGATTTGTGTGAAGTTGCTATCGATCCAGAGCAGTGAGGCAGACCAGATGAAATTGATGCCAGAGGAATAAGCTAGGAGAACCTGTGTGTGAGGAGCAGTGTAAGTGAGGGCATGTGTCCAGGAATCAGTTCTCAAATCAATAGGGGAGCAGAGGTTTATGTGAGGGACAATCGGAAAACCAAAGGTCTAACCCGAAGGTGGACAAGAGGTTAAATATCTGTCTTGAGTGAAGACAGGGCACTACCCAGAGTCCAGGAGAGCTGATCAAAGGAGAACAGGACTTTCTCATTTTTAAGTTAAGAATCTCTTCATACCTGCTAGATGAGGAACAGCAAAGTTTAGTGATGTGTCTCTGTTAAACTGCAAAGCGGTCCCACGAGAAAGAGGACCCAATCCTTCTGAGTCTTTCCCAAAAGCCTAAAGTTGAACAAAATAAAAAAGCAAAAGTATACAGAATACTTCTAAATCAGACCATTCTGCCCTCTGAATGGGGCCCAGAGAAAAAGGGAAGCAGAAAAAAAAGTAAGAATTTTACTTCATAACTTGGTACTTTAAAATCCAAAAATGGGGCGATTTAGAGATTTTGTTGATTTTGTGCTTGCTTGGTTCTTTTCAACAGGCTTGAACGTAACTGACCAGAGATTTGCTCTCTTTGCTCCCCTGGGCAGGGAGAGAGAAAGCAAAGGAAGGGCAACATGGGAAGAATGGACACCAAGGGTGAGATTGGCCTGAGGGGGACACTGCTTGCTCATTCAAAGACAAAGGCCAGAATGGAAACAGACTACCTTTCCCTGTGACTTCTGGAGGAAAAAAAAAAAAAAAAAGTTTAGCAGAAAATACTACGGCTCAAGTGGGGATAATTATAGCAGAGAGGAAAGGAGCCAGACTAAGGAAAGAAAATTAAGCCAAAAGAGAATGCAGACTGTTCACCAAGGGAAATGGCAAAGCATGGAAGACTGAGATTGGGAAAATATCTTCTGAGAGAAATTAGAGGAACCCTATTGCTTGCGTAATTAAACACAGATATCGTGCTATAGGGAGTATACCTGAGGTATACTCAGAAGAAGAAAGGAAAGGCCCATCTGGGGATCCTCAGCTTTCTCATGGAAAGTCCTGAACAAGGGAAAAGCCCTGCCTAAGCACGGGTTTATTATAAATTTAAAAATCATCCAGCTCCACCACTGATGTTTCTCTAAAATGCAGCTCAAAGTCTCCTTCCCCTTCCCTCCAACAGTACCCACTTGATGGAAGCTTCATTCTTCTGGCATTTTGTTGTGGCTATTTGAGGTTTACCAGATGTCTCCCACTTTGTCAAAATTTCATGTGTGTTTAGGACTCTTCTCAATGATTATCACACATACAGTAATAACAAATCACTGGATACAGCCTAAAGTAAACACTCATTTGCATGGTAAATTACGATGATCAGAACAGGCTCTGAAGTTGGAACTGGGTCAGAATCCCTCACTATGTCTGACCTGGATTGAGTTAATTAACTTTTCTGAAGTTTCATTTTATCATCTGTAAAATGGGTACAAAAATAGCTCTCCCTTAAGATTACTGTGAGATGATAAAATTTTTAAAAATTAATACAGTGCCTGGAGAAAATATGCCACAAAGCCTCTTAATAAATGTTATCAATAATAATACCAACGATGAAAGTGAAAGACACAGCTCCAGAGAGTAACAGAGTAAGGTTCTTCAGAAAGAGAACGGAGATAAGATACAAAATGTGCATTTTTACCTCCTCCTTCCAGGTATAGGGAGTGTAAAAAGGAGTAAAGGGATCCTCGTTTAAAATAGAGTCTGGGGGCACCTGGGTAACTCAGTGTTAAAGCCTCTGCCTTCAACTCAGGTCATGATCCCAGGGTCTTGGGATCAAGCCCCGCATCAGGCTCTCTGCTCGGCAGGGAGCCTGCTTCCTCCTCTCTCTCTGCCTGCCTCTCTGCCTACTTGTGATCTCTGTCAAATAAATAAATAGAGCTTCCCTATGACCCTGCAATTGCACTACAGGGTATTTACCCCAAAGATACAGATGTAGTGAAAAGAAAGGCCATCTTTATCCCTGGCCACGGTCACCAAACTGTGGCAAGAACCAAGATGCCCTTCAACAGACGAATGGATAAGGAAGATGTGGTCCATATACACTATGGAGTATTATGCCTCCATCAGAAAGGATGAACACCCAACTTTTGTAGCAACATGGACGGGACTGGAAGAGATTATGCTGAGAGAAATACATCAAGCAGAGAGAGTCATGTATCATACGGTTTCACTTATTTGTGGAGCATAACAAATAGCATGGAGGACATGGGGAGTTAGAGAGGAGAAGGGAGTTGGGGGAAATTGGAAGGGGAGGTGAACCATGAGAGACAATGGACTCTGAAAAACAATCTGAGGGGTTTGAAGTGGTGGGGGGTGGCAGGTTGGGGGAACCAGGTGGTGGGTATTAGAGAGGGCACAGATTGCATGGAGCACTGGGTGTGGTACAAAAATAATGAATACTGTTATGCTGAAAATTTAAAAAAAAATTTTTTTAATAAAATTAAATAAATAAATAAGTAAAATCTTTAAAAAATGAAAGAAAATAAAATGGAGTCAGGAAAAGACAAATCCAGAGAGGGAGACAAAAGATAAGATACTCTTAATCTCAGGAAACAAACTGAGGGTTGCTGCAGTAAAGTGGGGTCGGAGGGATGCGGTGACTGGGTGATGTCCACTGGGGAGGGTATGTGCTGTGGTAAGCACTGTGTATTGTGTAAGACTGACAAATCACAGACCTGTACCCCTGAAACAAACAATACATTATATGTTAATTAAAAAAAAAAAAAAAAAACGAGTCAGAAAGCCCTGAAGTGGGAGTTCTCACACAAGAGCCACACGCTGCAGTTGGCAAAACCATCAGGAAGATAACTCTTATCTTGATGAGGTTTCCAAGTTTCCACACAGGAACTTCATCGCCCACCCTTAGAACAAAGAAGGAAGGTTGCTCCCCGCCCTAGCAACATGGCACTAACTACCACATGCAGCCAATGGAAGCCCTCATAAGCTCCAACTCCTATTCCTTTCCCCTGAATTTTTGTTCCCAACAACCTCCCAATTTCCTTCTAAAACCTAATAGAAGCTGACCTTCCCTTTCTCTTTAGACTTGCTGGTAGTTTGCCAAAGTTCACTTGTCCCGAATTGTAGTTCTTCTGCTATTCCCAAATAAACTCATGTTGCTACTGAAATAGCTAGCTATTTTATATCTAAGGGTAATAGAATGCTTGGTGACTCTTATGTCATTACACATATGGTCATATAGAGTACTTATGGAAGATACAATGATAGTAGTGATGACACAGTGATGTCATAGTGATGACATTCAAACATTTTCTCTCCCGGGTCATTTAAAGAAAGAATGAAGAGATTAGGAAATGTAACTTTCTGGTGTGTCTATGTATAAGGTTAAGAGATCTGATGCCTTATTTTCCCAATAAAAATCCTGGCCAAAGTCTGTAACATAAGTAAACATAAAGAATTTGCTCATACTTTATTGCTGAGATAATCTTGGCTTTTTGTGATGGAAAGAGAAGTTTAAAGTCAGAAAATGCGCGTTTGTGTTCCAAGACCAATACTTCCTCCTAATTTAGTGAAAGCTTCTCTGTGAGCCTCCATTATACTCATCACAAAACAAAAATATTTCTCTTCTCCCCAGCTACCACACAGGGTGGTTGTAAGAATCAATTAATAAAGTTTGTGGAGGTGCTTTGTAACCTCATGTCAAACAATACCTTACCACATTATTATCTCACAGGAAAGTAAAGTTCATTCTTTATAAGGAAAACAGAAAATAAGCTCCATTATGATGGGCTCTCCATGGGACCAGCAGTCTGGTGTTCAAACATCTATGGGTGACCCACCACCAACTCCCTGCTATTGTGAGGTTCGCAAGCCACACCCCATTCAAGTTATACAGTAGAAAAAAATTGTACTTGCATGAAAAACTGTGTATTGTCTAGAAAACACCACTCCAGATTATCTCATTCTATTCTTTCCTGTCGTTAGGCTATTTTGCAACTGTATAAATTGTAACTGATAGCAATGCAAGATTGTTCTTACTTACAAACATGCAAGTTCGGTCTTGCCCTGTAGAGATTCATTTGTCTTACCACCCACTCTAGTGAAAAATTAGTTTTGCCACCGTTTACATATTTCAATATTCCTGATCTCTAAATATGCCCCCTTTTTTTGCATTTTCTTTTGAATCACATTTGCTTGTCCATCACATTTACCTGATTCCCTCACAAGTTAAAAATCATTAGCAAGACAGGAAACAACATGTGTTGGAGGGGATGTGGAGAAAGGGGAACCCTCTTACACTGTTAGTGGGAATGCAAGTTGGTACAGCCTCTTTGGAAAACAGTGTGGAGATTCCTCAAGAAATTAAAAATAGAAATTCCCAATGACCCTGCCATTGCACTCCTGGGTATTTACCCCAAAGATACAGATGTAGTGAAAAGAAGGGCCATCTGTACCCCCAATGTTTATAGCAGCAATGGCCACGGTCACCAAACTGTGGCAAGAACCAAGATGCCCTTCAACAGATGAATGGATAAGGAAGATGTGGTCCATATACACTATCGAGTATTATGCCTCCATCAGAAAGGACGAATACCCAACTTTTGTAGCAACATGGACGGGACTGGAAGAGATTATGCTGAGTGAAATAAATCAAGCAGAAAGAGTCAATTATCATACGGTTTCACTTATTTGTGGAGCATAAGAAAAAGCATGGAGGACATGGGGAGTTAGAGAGAAGGGGGTTGGGGTAAATTGGAAGGGGAGGTGAATCATGAGAGACTATGGACTCTGAAAAACAATCTGACGGGTTTGAAGTGGCAGAGGGGTGGGAGGTTGGGGTACCAGGTGGTGGGTATTAGAGAGGGCACGGATTGCATGGAGCACTGGGTGTGGTGAAAAAATAATGATAGTTATGCTGAAAATAAATAAATGAAAAAAATCATTAGCACATGTTCATTTTTGTATCTGTAGGAGAATAATGAATTTAGTCTTTTTTGGAAATCATCTTAGAACTGTTTGTTCATCCATCATTTATCCTGCAAACATTTGCCGAGTGATTACTCTGTGGCCAGCTCTGGTTAAAGTAGTCATCAAAGCCCTCAGCACCCTGTAGCACTACTGTGAATCCAGTTTCCTGCCCCACCCCAGCTTCACCCGGCACAAAACAAATACTCAATAAACAGGTATTGAATTAACTTTAAAATGTCTTTCCCTAAAGGTGCTAATTTGTAGTCTAGTATTTTCTGGTTTTACAAAGGCTTTCCAACTAGAGCCTAGAGAGTGCTGAGGATTCTAAAGACATTTGATACATGTTTGATGAACAAATGAACTTACAGTCTGCTTTTGAGGGACTCACAGTCTACTGATTTTGCTGCTCAGATGAACCTCGTGCATCCAGGCTTGCATAGTTCCCCACACTCAGGAGACACGCAATCAATATCTACTGACTGACTTCCAAGACATGGCAGATGGAAAAAACCAATATAAATATTACATTCTTCTCAATGCAATCACCTCACTGGATTAGCAAACCTGGTTGGAACAGTGAATCTTTAGTAGCTTTTCTTGAATGGTTAGATTCCCAAAGCAAAAAAAGTTGTTCTAGTTAGCTTTTTCCTTAGTCTAGGAAGTTAAATTTTTATCTTTATTTTTCAGGAGTTGATGTCATCCCTGTTCCACTGTTAATATTTCTGTTCAATTACCATCAACCACAAACCTTGGGTTCATTTTTATCAACAAGATTTTAACATAATCTCTGTCTCACAGATACTGACAAGAACACCAACATGATCATTGGGTTTCTTTCATAAAATGGAAAAGAATAGTTATTTTATAAACTTTCTAAACCCTGCACACTGTGAGAAAAATCTACGCCTAGCAAAGATAATTTAGTATATAGAATTAGATATAAATCTTACCAAAAAAATTAGAAGAAACTACATGCTTAGAATGAAGTGCAAATCATTTTCTCCAAAGGGGAGCTGGCATAAACCTTGAAGAGATTTATTAATAATGCCCACATCTGCCCTGAAACTTTCTCAACACCAGTGGGAAAGAATGTTCCTCACTGCCCATGCTATAAATACAGCTGGCAGGAGAGGGAGTTTTACAGCTTCAGAATGACCGTGTGGATTACTGCTAAAGGTTGTTCCCAACACCAGAGGGAATTAAATTAGCTGCTCTGAGAGTCTCAGAAGGTTGAAATGTGCTATTGTGCTGATATTATGTGTCACAATTGATATAGTCAGTATAGCGTTTTCAGCTATAATAAGTGAAAAAAATGGCCAAATTGGCTATCTTAATTAGGCAATCTGAAGATGGCCATGACAACTGGCAAGGGACATACAAATGCAAATCAAATCATGCCTTTCAGAGGTCACAGTATTGTGGGAGGAATGAGCCTTGAACATAAACAACTGGGTAAGAAACCCCATGTGGGAAATGCTCGGTAAAATAACAGAAGGAGAAATTTAAAAAAAAAAATGGCAAGAGGGAGAGAGATTCAGCCACATTCAGCTGTGTCTGTAGAAGGCTCTCTGTGGGAGCGGAATTGGAGCTGGGCCATGAAGGATGAGTATAGCAGTGTTGTGTGGAGATAGAAGACTGGGCATGCCGTGAGTAAGTCACAGCACTGGTGCACACCTGGAAGAGAGATGAAAGGACAAGGAGGTGGAAGAGAAATAAGCTCCTTTTGTGAATGTCCTCCATGCATACACCTACCTTGCTTTGATGGCTTTCTCGTTGGTAAAACTATTTTTTTGGTGATAATCACCATAAAACTGCCATATGTGGAGACTACCGGGAACATGAACACAAGAACTCAGACATGGGCAGGCTTGGACCATGGACTGAAAACAGCAGGGTCTCAGTTTTCTGTAAGAGCAATGGTTTTCAAGATTTATAAATCCATAGAAACTCTACATTAAACACAATATTACCTGAAATCACAATAAGCAAAACAGAATTGCTATTTTCGAGCAGCAATGGGGGTCCAGAGGCTCATGTATTCAGCTTCTTCTCCCTAAATAGGAGGCCAGGGAGGAATTATCTTATTGTTCTCTGGAATAGAGTTTAGAGAAAGCACTACTTTCAAGCAAGAAATATAAATAAAATTTCAAGAAATCAGAGCTTTGGTTCTGATGGAGAAGGGACTGGAATTTCAGGTTACACGTTTGGTTTTTAGTCATTGAGAGTTCTTTGGGTAAGGGCAATGTAATCTGAGAGAGAGAAGACACAACAGGAATGTAATGATGGAAAGAATACATCACTGAGAAAAAACTCAGCAGGACTTATCAAGTGATTGATGTGAAGGGCAAGGAAAAGGGAGAAGTCCACAAAATAAGGCAGGACTTCAAGCTTGGTAACTGAAGTCATCAAAGAAAGACTGTGACTACATTCCTTTTCTCATTTATTAATTACCATTTGGGCTTGTGGCATAGTGACAGATCCTGTATATAATTTTTAAAAATGTACTAGTGGACCCTGGAGGCAGCTTGGAACAATTAAAAAAAAAATTTTTTTTTTTTTTTTTTTTAAAAAGCACAGATTTGGATGTCTGATAAGTCTGGACTTGAATTCTGGCCAAGTTACTAACCTTCCCCTAAAAGGGGATTTGAATCTCAGAAAGAAAACACACTGAACAGTCAACAAGACACTGGCAGGATTCCCTGAAAGGATCCTAATTCCTCTGCCCCAAGTGGAAGGCTTACCACTGTGGCTCTGGCTTGCATGCTCTGGGAGGAAACAGCACAACTGGTAGTTGCCCTATTTTCTCCAGCCCCTCCCTCTGGCATCTCTGCCATTCATAAAGAAAGTTCTTTATTTTCTTGCTCAGGGTGGAGAACAGCTCATCAATCTTCCGCTTTTTTATAGATCTTTAGTTTTTAAAAAAATCAATCTGTTATATGATGCCTATCCTTACAATTACTAAGAAAAAAAAAATGGTGGACATTTCTACTTCATAGAGTTCCAAGCAGCACTTTTTTTTTTTTCCCCCTGGAATCTGCCTCACACAGGTTTGGTACCTGGGTGGTCACACCTGTATTATTTGATTAGAAAGCCAAAGAGATAAAGTCCAAACTTCCAAATCCTTAATTATCTTGACCTGACCTACCAGAATAGTGAAAAGAAAATCTGTTCTCTAATAATACAGATAAACTGGTCCTTCCTAAGTCAGTGATTACAGCCTAACAGAACCCAAGAATCTAAGGAAGATTTTGTCCAGATACCTAACTTCAAAAATCGAGATGTGACCTAAAAACAAAGACAGAAAAAAGTGAAAACATAAGAAAATAAAAATAATTGGAACTCTATCAAACCAAAAACCTTCTGCACAGCAAAGGAAACCATCAACAAAATGAAAAGACAACCTATTACGCTGGGAGAAAATTTTGCAAATCATATATCTGACAAGGGATTGATATCCAAAATACATAAAGAATGCCTACACTCTGGAAAAAAAAAAAAGCAAAAAACAAACGCTGATTAAAAAATAGGTAGATGACCTGAGTAGATATTTTCCCAAAGACATATAGATGGCAAATAGGCTCATTAAAAGATGCCCAATGTCACTCATCATCAGGGAAATGCAAATCAAAACCACAGTGAGGTGTCACCTCATACCTGTTAGAATGGCTATTATCAAAAAGTCAAGAAATAAGTGCTGGCGGGGATGCAGAGAAAAGGGAACATTCATGCACTGTTAATAGGAATGTTAACTGGTACAACCAAATGGAGTTTTCCTCAAAAAATTAGAACTAGAACTACCACATGATCCAGCAATTAAACTACTGGGCATTTATCCAAAGAAAACAAAAACAATAATTTAGAGGTACCTGGGGGGCTCAGTGGGTTAAGCCTTTGCCTTCAACTCAGGTCATGATCTCAGGGTCCTGGGATGGAGCCCTGCATGGGCTCTCTGCTCAGTAGGGAGCCAGCTTCCCCCTCTCTCTCTGCCTGCCTCTCTGCCTACTTGTGATCAATCTCTGTCAAATAAATAAATAAAATCTTTTAAAAAACAATAATAACTTAAGAAGATATTTGCACCCCCATGTTCACTGCAGCATTTTTTTAATAACAGCCAAGATATGGAAACAAACTAGGTGTCCATCAAAGGATGGAAGACTAAAGATGATGGTGTGTGTGGGTGGTGGAATATTACTTGGCCTTAAAAATGAATGAAATCTTGCCATTTACAACAACATGAATGGGTCTTGAAGGCATTATGCCAAGTGAAATTAGTCAAAGTCAGAGGAAGACAAATTCTATATGACCTTACTTACACAAAGAACCTAAAAAAAAAAAAAACTCATGGATTCAGAGAAGGGATTGGTGGTTGTCACAGGTGAGTGTTGGGAGGTCGACAAAATGATGAAAGGGGTCAAATGGTACAAACTTCCAATTATAACATAAATATGTCATTGGGATGTCATGTATAGAATAGCAACTACAGTTAATATTGTATTGCATATTATGAAGTGAAGGGTCATTTGGGGGAAGCCACTTTTAAAGTACTGAGTCTACCTGCACCATTCCGTCCCCTGTGATTGAATTACTGCCTCCATCTCCAGTCCTGATATTTAATTTCGTTCTGAAAACACACAACGGTTGCAGCAGCTCCAACTTCCTACGTGACTCTACCACATTAACCATGAACATGCAGACACCTTCCCCATGGTAGGCAAAGCTAAAACCAAGAAGTTTTACTAAAAACTACATGGGTTAGTTATCTGATCCAGGAACCAGGGTTTTCAAACTGCCCTCCATTGCAAATTTGTCCCCTCAGCTTTGTCATCTTTTCCCTTGTTTTCTGTTAAATTATTTTCTCTGTTTACTTTCTCATCTCTCCAGGTTTGGAAATGAAACAATCTATGTCCCTTCTCTCTAGTGGTTGCCTTAACAGAGTTGGAAGTTGATCAGTAGTCTCTCACTCATGGGCCTTATGTGGGAACACTGGTGAGAAAAATATTCAGAAGAATAAAGAGTTTTCACCAGCCAGTAAGTGAGTACTTTACCCTGATATGATGATAAAAGCAAAATATTTTCCAAACTATATAGATTCAAGGCATTATGAAGACACACAGATTTTGCCTTATCACTACCCCCTTACTTCTGCCTTTTTAATAATAAATCACCATTTATTGGTTTCTCATTTCTGCTTTGTGGGGTTGGCTTTGCTTTCCAGGCAACAACTATTTAGTGAAGATTAAAGACAAAGGAAAAAAGAAAAAATCAAGAAGCTTCATGCATTCCTTGGTAACTCTTCAGAAGAGATGTGAAACAACTCCTTTAACTCGACTCTGAAAATATTCATTATCCACCATCTATGTATGCTAGTGGGCTCAGCAAATCCTGTAAACTTTGGGGGTTTGCCAGACTAAATTCTGGAAAGATAACACAATAGAAGATGAAAGTGAATATTGCCTTATTCCACTCACATAAAGAAATATTTCTCCTTTTTTTAAACCACAGGAACTTGGGAAACTTAAAAAGGTTAAGAAAAGAGAACTACAAACCCAGTTTGGGTAGTAGCAGGAAGACAGAAGGCAAAAACTATGGGGTTCAGAATCCTTACCCAGATATGTGAGCTCTTTTATTGTGACTGTGACTTTGACCATGACACTGAAAGGAAGAAAACTTATTTGGGTAGTTAGCATGCAATTGCAAGCCCTATTGTCAGTTACTGTGTGTAGACCATTAGCAGACAAGTCAAAACGAGAAATCATTCCCAACCTGGTATGAAGTGATTCCAAACTCGCTAGGTCAGAATAACTGGACCCTCCAGGTTCATCTCCAGGTTAAATGTATACAACATAAACCAGTCCTAAGTTTCAGGAACAAAGAAAGTAAGTAGGTCTTATATAAGAAGGTATCATAGATATAAAAGTCAACTTCTGAGTATTCCAGTGGGCTTTATAATAAGCCACTCCCCCTACTTTGGACCCTACGCCCCAGGCAAGACCATGAGCAGGGATGACTCAAAGCAGTAAATTCATTTGCTTATGAGTGACCAGTTCAATCCTCTTTGTTGTTACTAGAACAAGGGACACAGGTGGAGTGAATGAGAAGGTGAGAGACACAAGTGCTGAGTGGTCATTATTCTGTTCATCAGAACAGCACCTTGTTTCCATTTGAACAGATGAGGTTGTTGCCTAGGCAATGTTTAGAAGCCACTGTGTCATTAGAGAATGAGAACCCATTGTTAGAATCCTATTTTCTTTCTCACTGACTACATGAGCGTGAACAGGTCATCTTGACCTATTTACTAAGCTTAAAAAAAAATCAGGCTTACAGAAAATCCAAGATGTGAAAGTAGATTTTCTCACTGTAGCAAAGGACCTAGAAAAATAACTGAGCTGTGAAACTTCTGGGGATTCAAATAAGCCAGATATGAAGTCCAAGAGGGGATCTAGGAGTGTCTGCCTGGCTCAGTGGAAAGAACACCCACCCACTCTGAAATCTACCATTTATCTAACTGCTGGTCTCTTGAAGGTAATCTTTTTCCCTCTGAGAGCTTTTATCATCTCTTTATCCTTGACATTTTCACTACTATGACCAAAATTGTTATATTTTTACTGATTGTACGGAATCTTCAGTATGTTTCATGATCTAAGAATGTGTGTTTCCCTTCCTCGGATACTCTCCATCATTTGCACGTACCTTTGCTCTGACTTGCTTTTTACTATTTTCCCTTTTTAAATTTTATTTTCCCTTTGTGATAGACAGCCTCTCCAGATTTAACAGATTTTTGATAGGTCCCATCCAGTACTCTAGGCTTAAGCAATATCTTATAAGGTTAGATCAAGATTCCTACCCAAAATATACTGAGATCTTACAGTCTTGCAGTCAAAGCTCTATGCAGATTATTTCAGTCACCCGGCTATATCAGAAAGCAGGGCTATTCAAGAAGGCTGCCAGGTCACGAGAAAAAAAACAGCATAACACATTCATAGCATATGAGGGAATTTCCTCATCTTCAAAAGCATCCCCAGTTTTCACATTACTCTGCATTGTTCAGAAGTTTTACTCTAGGAACTCACACATATCCCCACTCTTTTAATGTATAAATTTTATTTTTTTAAAAGGTTTTATTTCTTTATTTGACAGAGAGACATCACAAGTAGGCAGAGAGGCAGGCAGAGAGAGAGGGGGAAGCAGGCTCCCTGCTGAGCAGAGAGCCCAATGTGGGGCTTGATCCCAGGACCCTGGGATCATGACGTGAGCCAAAAGCAGAGGCATTAGCCCACTGAGCCACCCAGGCGCCCCTAATGTATAAATTTTAAATACTAGATTTTAAGTTAAACATACTTTACTAGAAAACATTTACATCACAAAGAAAAAGAAGCAGCAAAAGCGTGTCAACTTTCACTTCACTAAAAACACTAAAGATGTCAGCAGGGAAGTGGCTCATCCCCAGACATGTCATTGGTGAGAACAGAAACTTCATATGCAAACATGGATTTTAATATAGAAGATAGAGATGAACATAGCTAATAGACTTCTGCTACAGTCCAACAATTGGTCACTGTTGGAAAGTTTTATATCAACTTTTTATATTTACTTCCTATAAACTGGTGACTTGTTCTTGTCGATATGATACAAAAGTACATTTTTTAACCTGCTCAATATATCCTGATTTTTCTTTAGCTCTTGAATGTAAATCAACCTTGATAAAAACATTTTAATGACCCAAGCACATCAGACATTTCTTGAATGTTACCTGAAAATCCTCTCAGCTTCATCTCTTATTCCAGTCACTGATACATAAACTAGTTTTTGGTTTTTTTGTTTTTGTTTTTGTTTTTTGTTTTTAATCACTTGGGAATTTCCCATTCCTACTCCTGCCTACATACCACAATCCAGAAGCAGGAGATTTAACATCGTATGGGCTCATCCTTGACCAATGGAGAGAGGAACTAATGGATAAATGTGTATCCTTTTTCCCCCCAGGTGGATAATTCTTAGACACATTTCCCCACAGGATTAAGCAACCAATCACCTATAACAGTGGCCATTTTATTGGCTTCCCTTCTGTGTTCCTTCTCTTCCTTCCTCACTCTTGCTCAAGGATCATATTCCCATATAAACCATCTACCTTCAAGCTTTTCAAGATACTATTCAAGAACCTAACCTTTTCATACACAGATAGGTAGTCAATTGTGAAGCTATAATCCATGTAATTAATCCATTTCTTTTTAATCACAAAGTTAATGTATGCCCACTTTTGTACTGAAAATAAGTCTCACCATTTCTGACCTGATGTTTTTCTATACAGTACTGGACATTAAATCCTTTAAATATGATTGAACTAACCTGCCTCAAATCAAGGCACATCCTGCTAGTTCCTGACACCCACCAGACAAAATGCCCAGAAAGATTTTAGGAGAAAACCAAAGTCCATTCATGAATTTACTAGACTAGTAGATTGTATAAGTATCTGATGATACAAATATGAAAGAGGAGCCATCTCTGCCTCTGTTGAGCTATATTATGGTAAGAGAAACATAATAGGTTCATATTCATACACATAAATGATTTATCAAATGCAGTATAATTAGATGACATATAACACAGAGTATTACTCTACATTAGATGAATTAGAAATAACATGATGCTTAGATTCTACCTCCCCAAAACAGATCTTTGTTGCATAATTTGGAGCACATTACTGTATTCTCTGAGTCTCAATGTTCTGAAATATTAAATAGAAGCAATTATAACTATTCTAAAAAGTTTTGTGAAAATTCAAGAAGGCAGTATGGCATTTATGATGTGGTACCCACTATTATTATTCTTTGTTACAGAATTTTCATTGCTGTCATTAATAACATTTCATTTACTGTCATTGATGTAAGATGACCATGATGATTAAATTTAACAAATGTCTGAGTACCTACTCAATGACAAGCACTGCAACAACAATACAACACAAACAGGAACAGAACAATGGTAAAAAGAAATGAAGTTAGGCTACATGGTCTAGAGAGAAGTAGGAAAGCCCAGATGGATGCTCTGAACATAAAGGTAAAGAGAAGGCAGCAGACCTAATAAGAAGTTCACTGCACAGGTGGGCTCATGGGTGTTCCAAGTCCTTGGTACACAGTATGAAGGAATTCGGGACTCTAATTTGAGGTCATGACTTCCAGAGCTTGCCATCTGTGGAAGAGCAGCATCTCGATCACCCCTGGATCCATAACAAATACAGCGCTGTTGCTTCACTGGCTTCACCCCTCCAGCAAGTGTAAAGTGGAAACTCATTCAAGCAGAGCTATTTAGCTGTCCTTTCCTCTCTGTTCTATTGTCTGTGTTCTGCCATCATGTATATTCAATTAAGATTAATATCTGTACCAAAAGAGTCTGAATTCTCACCAAGCCCCAAAGAGAAATCACTCATTGGGAACCAAAGTTCTATGGCTCCATTATGTTCTGAGGGCAAACAGCTGCTAGATGATGAATTACATACTCTATCTTGTTGTTGTTATAGTTATATATGTTTCAAATGATACTGATATAACACTATGCTGAAACCTATCAGTATCCAATGCAAACATAACTTTGATTACTTTGATTACCTTTGATTACTGGATGGATAGTCCTTACATCCTTTTCCATTTTATTTTATTCACAATTAATGTCTCTAAGAACAAGGAAGATTTACTCTTATTTTGGCTCATTTGAATTAACAAGATGTACTTCTTCTTGATAAATTATGTTGAATTAATTCCTTTGGACAGCACTGAGGACCAAATATTGGACGAGCTACTTAATCATGAGCACTGTCATGAGCCCACCCAGACTATCTATTGGAAAATTATACAAACAATGAGCATGCTAACACAACAGATAAAGCTGTCCACAGACATTTGAGAAATGCCTCCACAGGATGTGTTCCAAAACTCTATACACACATCTAGAAAGACATAAAACTCTGGGTTTAGTCATTATAAAATAAAATAGCAGATTCACAGTTGCAAATCCACGTTTGGGGAAATGGGAATCTTATACAATTTGAGGGGCCATTTTGAAGAAAAATAATAAAAACAAATAGGAAATAGGTATAAAATTCAACACATACATAGGCTAAAAAAAAGAAATTTCAATAAATCGTGAATTTTAAGTTGACAAATACCACAAACATCACCAAAGTCACAAAAATAGCATCTATTTACTAAATTGTGGCCTGATCCAGTTCTATAACACTTCCTTACTTCATTTTTTTTTTACTGGTTACTCTGATTGCCTCTTCATATGACAATTTTGTAAATTTTGTAGTATCATTCTTTGTAGGAAAAAATGGAAAGAGCCCTTTTTCTAATATGGGTGATCAAATATTGATTTATTATTATTATTGATGGTTTTGAACTGAATTCTCTACTTACAATGTTACATGTCTGAGGGTGAAAAGAACATTCCACAGACAAGCTTCCAGCTCCTTCCAATAAGCCCTGCCCACACAATTCCAGGGCCTGGTAAAATACACTGTGATTTGACATCTTTCTCTGTGTCTTGATGTCATAGTACCTGGCATAGCTAGTGTTATAAATATTCCTACAAGCCATTTCTAGGCCAGGATGGTTAACAACAGCTTACCTAGTCATGAAACTGGCCATTTTCATGAAAAGGTTATTAGCATCTTTCAACATGCTAGTGACAAATATTGGTCCAGAGCCTCGTATGGTGACTTGATCCTCTGTTCTCTTCCAAAAACATAAGCCATATAATTTTTGGCCTCCACACTGGAATCCAGATCATTTAATTTCTTTATTGTTATCATTGGCTTCTTCTGTATCTCTCCCAATCCTATGTTGAAAAACCCATCAATGAGCACAGAGCCTGCCAAAGCACCAGGTCCCTACTACACCTAATGAAAGAATTCCCTACGGTTCTACACGCATACCAGAGGGCTCAGCTCTGCCAAATACAGCAAATCTAATCATCAAAAGGGCATTTAGGAATTATTTTTACTAAAAGCACACTCCTAAAATTTAAAAAAAAAAAAAAAAAAAGCAAAAGAGAAAAGTATCAATCTTAAGCTACTGTAACATGGCGCCCTCAAACTCGGCTGATAAAAAAGAAAAAAATCTTGAAGAATTAACCATATATTAGGGATTCTGCATTTTAATTTTAGCATGAGATCTTGGAGTTTTAAGGAAAATACACTATTTTTCAAGTTATCTGATAATTACACAGCTTATATCCTTTTCTTCCTTTTCTCGGATTCCTGTAACGGTTTTTTAACTCTAAACAGGGCTAGATTTGGAAGCAGGAACAAATTTAACACTTACACAGAATTCCTTAATGTCATTTCTTCTCCTAACAAGCTTAGTGAGAAATGAAAAGATGAAAGAAAAGACATTTCTTACTTGTGTGCTTCCTCTAAGCAAAGCGAGAGAATAGTTGTAACAGATTCCATGCATTAGTGGGCACTTTATTAAACTATTTTGCTAAGAATCAAATGAAAATAGACATCTGTTCTCAATAATTTTTCTTTCTTCTGTATCAGCAAACTGCCTTTAGCAGAGAAAGAACTCCACAGTGCCCTCAAGAACCCCTCTGGCTTTAAACAAACCATTACATGAAGGTCAGGTCTATATGCTACCAAGAACAGTTACACAAAGAAATAAAAACAATAATAAATATTATATGTATAACATAATTACACACACACACGCGCACACATCAAAAGGATGACAGTTGATCTTCAGTTAATCAAAGTTGTGGCCCGGAAGTCTCTATTAGGTTGAATTTTCCAGTTAAATGAATGGTAAGCATGAGATCCTCACCATGGGACATGTTGTATGTCACCCTACTCTAGCACCATGCTTCTCAATGTTTTTTTCAACTTTGCTCTTTCTTGATGAATGTAAAAAGCTTTTTTTTTTTTTTAACAGAGCTTCTGCTCCTCTGTTTATGATGTAATCACTTAGAGAGGAAGTTTTATTTTCTATATGCTCTCATCAGCCAAGAAGATTCCTTTAGCTCTTCTGATGTAGTTTACATTACAAAATAATGGCTTTTTATGACATTTCAATTTTAAAATTTGTGTGATATTAAATAAATATTTTTGTATATCCCCTGGGAGAGTGATACAGTCTCCCGGGGAAAGAAAGGAAGCTGCCCTCTCCCTAGCCACAAGTAGGAGATGCTGCTCAAAGACTAATGATTCCAATTTTCTGCTTTAGTAAATAGGATAGAGAGAACATAATTGAATTCCCATTTAGTGCTTAGGATCTAATAGTGCCTCGGGCTCTGGGTGATAAACTTGATCTTCACTATCCAGCAGAATAGCTACAGATTTACAAAATAAGTGAGCTTGTGTGGAAGGTGTGCCACAAAATCAGGAAACATCACAGGGGACCCCTCCCCTATTATTATTGTTATTGTTATTTTAAACAGAGTCTCAATCACAATAAACACTGTTCAAAAATTCAACTTGAAAATACTTAAACTATACGATGCAACTCATCTCTAGTGATTTCCCCCCAATGCATCTTCCATTATTTTTGACGAAAAAAGCTAATCTCTTTTTTAACCCATCGCCTCAGAACCCTCCTACATTTGCAGATATGTAATGATTTTCCCATGTCAGTGTTTGCTCATGCTCTGGATATTAACTGCTATAATTCTTTTCACATGCTCCTGCCAATTAATCCCTCATGCAATATGCATACTTTAACGCCCTTTTAGTGCCTGACCTCCACTGTCACATCTCCCTAGGCTAATACCATGCTAACACCTGACTTCTGCCTTCCAATTTGAAGATATATTGAGTTCAGGAAGCAAAAATAGAACAGGCTTGAAATGTCTCATTTTCCTTCCACCTTTTTATGGTCCCTTTGTTTCACCTTGAAAGTAATTAAGAGAGGACAGTGAGGTGAAACTGCACCATTTCCGCTGGATGCTCCCCCTGTTCTGTTTTTTGTTGACTCTTGGACTGCCAAGATTTCAGAGATATTTAAAATGAGGAAAGGATTACAGTTTCTTGCAGATGCTTTTGGTCAAACACAGATGCATCCCCTCCTTGAATTTTTTTATTTATTTTGGTTCCTAAGTATATGAAAGTATTGTTATGGTATAAAGTTGCCAAAAGGGAGAAAAGATTTAAAAAAAAAAAAAAAAAAGATGTACATGAGGTAAGAAGTATGGTTGACTCTGGGTAGATGATGGAGACAGCAGATCTTATACCCCATAAAAAGGTGTGATATCATTACAGAGCAAGGGACAGTAGTGAATGAAGTTTCCGCGCCTACAAAGAGATCAGAAAACCAAGGAGATGCTTGCAAGGCTGTTCACAGCCTGAGCAGCAATCCTAAACCTACACGTGAGGGTACATGGGGGCATCAGCAAGATGAAGTTAAAAATACTCATCTATTTACTTGAACATCCTAGGCCTCAGCTGACACCATATTACCACTACCAGTTAAAAATGGACACACACACAGTAACACAATAACACAGGGTTCGACAAGTTCATTCAGGCTCTTACAAGGGGAAGTACTGCAGCTGGCCAGTCTGGAAGCAGTAAATGGGAAGAAACAAATGAAGTGTGAGCAAGCACCACTGGGGACCAAGAGAGAACCTAGTATCAGTCAGACCAGGTGTCACTTCTAAACAAAAAATGCTCTTCGAGGCATGAGGCACATTTCCTAGAAGGGTCCTTCACGGTCACACTATGCAAGGGGTGTGCAAGATGATTTGCAGAGCTCTATGGATGATCTCCCAATAAGACAGTAAGAGCTGGATGGGACCATGACTTCACTCTAACACATTTGCAGAGAACGACCACGCATTAGGTGCTAGGCTAGGGGTGGGAGAAAGGGAGCAAGGATCCCTAGACAAGCAACGATCCTGTCCTGTGCTAAATGAAGCTACAGGATCCCCCGGGAGTCAGGGGGATGGAGAATGGATTCATTCTACAAGAGCCAGGGACAGCATCACAGAGGTGAGTTTGTGCTGAAATTTTCTTAGTGGGAAATAACAAAGTGTATTTCGCTATTTTTAGCAGCAAATACACTTACCAGAGGAAAGCTCGCAGGTTTTCTGAGAGACTATACAGCCAGGAATAACACCCCAGATCTCATCACAGAGCTGCTCCAGCAAAGACCGCTGCCACTGCCACCTCTGGGAAGAGATCCAGTTCTTGGCCCCACGAGCTGATCAGCTGCTGCCTCTGGAACTGGATGCACCTGCTGTCTCCTCAGAAGCTCCAGGTGCCAATTCTGCGTCTGGGGTAAGCGCATTTGACAGGTGGAGCCTGGGTCTCATGGAAGAGAAAGCAGGAAAGCCCATTTTCTGAATTTGAGCCATGGGGGAGTAGAGAATGCCTCAAGAACAGAAGGCATATTTGAGGTGTCTGGACACACAGAAAGAATGACAAAGGTTCACTTCTGGGGTCTGAAAAGGGGCTCACACAAGGAAGCAAAGGGGGTGGTGGTACACGCAGAGGCGCTGGAGGGCAAGCGGCATGGATTACAGCAGAGTGGAGAGGTCACTGCTCTCAATTTACTGTTTCATCTTAGGAGAGGGATTTGGGAAGCAGCAGCTCCACTGTATGGTAACCAGAGAGGGGATTCTATTACTTTAGCTATTGCTACTATTAATACTCTTATTCTCAAATGACAGATTCAACGTGTCCTGGATGCTCTGCCATCACTAGCCAGAGCCTGTGCTCAAGCATGGGAAACTAAGGCTCAGGAACAGCCACTGAGCCCTTCTGCCCCATCCCAGCGCCCAACATACTTGGATCTGTTAAAGCTAAGTCTTCTACAATTATTCAGGATATTCTCATATGCATGCTCAACTGAAGCTTGTCTGGAAGTATTTCCTATTAGAACATTTAAAAATCAATTGCATGCCATCCGAGCACATGGTTTCTGTTAACTAACACACCAGCCTTGGTACAGGCATTATATAGCCACCTGCCAGATAAAAGGCACAGAAGCTTGCTCACTGCAAATATTTTATCTTCATAAGCAACTCTTCCTTACAGTAGCTGTCAGAGCAGTTCATGCATTGCCATTCACACATCTGTCCACCTCTCAATTAGGAAACAATTAGAGGAAGCAAAATGAGGGGAGCAAGCCTGTTCCAATTGGTCTGGCGTTCTCATGCCAATGCAAAGCTGACTTGGACAGAATACTTTTTGATACTTTAATGACCAGTAAGCCAAGAACTTCACACCTTTTCAAACTTCCCTAGCAACTCTGCATAGACCTAGACAACACCTTAGGGATCCGTCTAGCTTATTAATTAGTCCTCACACTCTTGTCTGGTTTCTGACATTTTAGAGCCAGCTTATAGAATCAGCTCAAGTTACAAAATCTGCTGCATCAATAACTTATTTCCCATAACACTAGAGGCACAATTAAATCAGTCTTTATAGCTTCTTGAAGATTTCATATTCAGTTACCCAATACACCAGAAATTTCTCACTTTACTTAACCAGGCATTTTCCTTCTGTATTACTGCAATGAACTTCTTTCTGAGCTTTCTCAAGCTCTCCATTTGAAATGCCTTGTTTGGAAGAACTCCCAAACATAAGCAAACTGTTCTAGTTCAGTTTATTATTAAGAGCTATCTAAACACCCTCTCCCTCAGTTCTCCCTCTTCCAGCTCTATTTTTCTTTCTTATTGCTTTGATCAACTTTTAATTGGCCCACCAGAGACAACTAGAAACCCAGGGAAGATAGCTCATTGTCCTCTCCCTCAGTGTCTAATGTTTGCTCTGTGATGTTCTTCACAGAGGTCTTTAAGGAGACATCTCAGAGAAGCCCATTTTTAATAGTTGACCAACTTGAATAAAACCAAGAAAGATGTAGGAATACATAAAGATAAATTATACTCCAATGGAATAGAAATATGATACAAATCTGACAAATCAATCCATTTTTTTGCAAAGAATTCTGCTGAGAACACACTTGGATGAAACTTTAGGACACAGTGTACTGTCATTTAAAAGAAAATGTTTTAAAATGGATTTATTGCTTATTTACCAGTGGACATAATTTCATATTTTAAAAGAAATATAATTTGTAATGAAACACCCTCACCCCACACCTTGCCCCAGAGTGAGTGATATCTACTTGTTCACAAGTAGAGATAGCAAACTTTATAGGACAATTCGTGGCTTATAGGACATTTCACAGAAATCATCTCATTTGAGCCTTAAATCAGGTAGATAGTTTATTCTTCAGTCCATTTCAGTAACTAGGAAGCTGAACTCAGCATTTCCCTAAAGTCACATATGTAATTAATTAGGGAGCCAAGCCTCTAATCTAATCTTCTTACTAGTCTCTTTTTAGTGGCCCTGAAACTGATGCTTGAGTACTGAGCATCTGACTGTGCCAGTCATTCCAGAAGAGTCCAAGGCCCACTCTGGGTATGCAAGCCTTGACACCACCAATGTTGAAGAGAATGAGGCCAAAGGCCCCATCACACACCAAATAGAAGACAGGCTAATAAAGCACATATTTCAACTTCCATTACATTGTTAACCACCTTAGCCATAGAAGGAGCTCAGCAAGAACACCCTTCCGACCCAGCTGCACAATTTACAGAAGAAACACACTATGTGTTGGGTCCCCAAGACTTTCCCTTCTACTGGATCTTCCTCCTCCATCTTCCAATCGAATGCTCCATTTTAGTTGCCTTTATTTATTTTTTTTTTAAGATTGATTGACTTGAGGGAGAGAGAGTGTAAGCACACGAATGGGGAGAAGGGCAGAGGGAGGGAATCTCAAGCAGACTTCATCGCATAGTGCACAGCCTGATGTGGGGCTCCACCCCAGGACCCTGAGATCATGACCTGAGCCCAAACCAAGAGTCAGACACTTAACCAACTGTGCCATCCAGGAGCCTTTATTTCACTTCGGTAAGATTTTCAACATTTCCTGCAAGTTGTTTTGTCCAGTGATTATTCTGTCCATTCTCATTCTACACAATGAGAAAGCCACAAAAACTTTCACCTAGTTTAGAAGCAATTAAAGCCAAAGTCTACCATGACCCTAGAGAAAGACTTAAATCTCCACCCACCACCATTCTGTGCTGGCATAGAATAATACATAATACAGTGTATTCAGGAATAAATGCTCCCACCCTTGCCTAATTTCTGACTTAAGCCTTCACACAGAGTCTCTAAGCAACCTTAAGTTACTTATATTATTTCTGGCCTCTGAAACCAGTGCTCTGTGCCTTGGGTACACATGCAAATTCTGAATAAAACTGTCTCCCCCCTCATAAGACTTAACATTTTAAAGATTTATTTATTTATGAGAGAGAGAGAGCATGTGGGAGGACAGACAGAAGGAGAATTCTCAAGCAGACTCCCCACTGAGCAGGAGACCCATGCAGGGGTCTATCCAACAAACCCATGCGATCATGCCCTGAGCTGAAACCAAGAGTCTGACACAAATGACGGAGCCACCCAGGTACCCGAGACTTACATTTGAAATAGAACTCATGATAATGACAATTCTGTGTGAATTTTCTGGCTCTACACTGTGCCTAATACCATGGATTATAGTTCTAAGACACCAAATATTTATTAAGTTGAATCATAATTATAGACAGATTCAGGTGTAGTCATTCTGATAAAATGCCCTTTTTAATCACAGCTTCAAGAGAAATATCAGATAACTTCTATAAGAACATAAAGAGAACAGACTGCCATATCTAAACCACAGCAAGGTAGCCTCAAATGTTCCAATATCTCTCACGACCCAGTTGTGTCATTTACACTTAAAAGCAGTTTCCATGCAAATGCGATAAATAGCTATGAAACTTGGGGGAGGGGGGCTGGTTCGCCATCTTAAAATAATTTTTAACAGGTTTTCCTACATTTCTTTCAAAAATTAAGTGTGTTCTTTAGTTTTAGCCACTTCCTTTTTTTTTTTTTTTTTTCATTTTTGGTCACTGAAACTACCTAACACCATTTTTCTTAGTTCAATAACCAGAATTTCTATTTTGGACTAGTTTTCAAGTGGGCCAATAGCTGCCCCCAGTGTTTCATACTTTCCCATTATTCTTTAGCAAAATTCCCACATATGTTACGCTCTCACGTGGTTCAAACACCAAATGATCTCATGGCTTAGTTTGGTTTTTGTTTTTATTATTTATTTATTTATTTATTTGTCAGAGAGAGAGAGAGAGCGCGTGCACACAAGTAGGAAGAGTGGCAGGCAGAGGGAGAGGGAGAAGCAGGCTCCCCATTGGACAGGGAGACCTATGCAGGGCTCCATCCCAGGATCCTGAGATCAGGACCTGAGTAGAAGGCAGATGCTTAATGGATCAAACTACCCAAATGTGAGTGGTTCTATCATTTCCAAATTTTGATGGGGAAGCTGGGGCTCATGGCACCTAAGTGGCCTCGAAGAGGACTTCACAAAGGGCACTACTGAAGATGGTGACTGGATGTAGAAAGATGGTAAGCAGGGAAGATAAGCATTCCAGGTGCAGAAAATAGCCAGCCAAGCCTTAGTTTAAGAACACAGCTGAGTGAAGACCAGCTGCCCCAGGATCTTTGATTTGTGTAGACATTCCCCTTTATCACCATCCTGTAGCTTGATCCTTGAATGATAAAAGGGCCACCTTGCCTCTGGTGAAATATAATAGGCTTGTGATGTTTTATAAAGGAAATATTAAAATACTCCTTTATTCTATAATACTTTATCTCACTGACTCAGACCCAGGTTTCAAAACTACTCCATTAGACACAGAATCAGTACAGACTGAGTTTGTATAATGTTTAACACTGACACTGTGTAACTTTGTGGAAACTCACCTACAAGATGCAGATAACAGGTTTTTGTAAGGACCAAGCAAAATAATCTGTGAAAGCACCCAGTGCCCGGTACAAAGAAGTATTGTTTGGGGTCATCTCAATGCATTGGGCTATATTTGGCTAAAGTCTCCAATCCAGCCTAAAAAAGAGCAGGCAACCAGCTACTAGAGAGTTTATGCAGTAACTTACAATAATCAGTTACTAGGAACTTAAATTCTACCAGCTGTTTTAAAAAGTTGCAAAATGTTTTCTGTTTCCTTCCAGAATCATGCTGATGCCCAAAAACCACATTAAAAATTACATACAATTGTTTGAAGTAAATGGCTTAATTTTTTAATACTTCCCTCCTGGTGCATCAGCTAAGCCATTAGCACCAAGGGCAAATCTGGACTTCTTCCTAGGATCCCATCTGCTCCCAAAGGCTTATTTTAAACAATAATCTACTTACTCTAAGATGAGAGATGTTCCCATGACATTAAACTGAAAGGGTTTGGTGTCCCAGTTATTTTTCATAGGAACTTAACAGCTCAAATAATTTCAACCTGAATGTTGGGAGTTGAGGGGAATAGAAACAGTCTGGTATTAGATATTAGCCCAAGTAAACCTAAGTTAGAAGGCACAGGTACTCTGAAAAAGGAAATATACAAAGGAACAGAATAAGGGCCAGGTGAGAAGTTGAGTCCAGAAACCTACCAACAAGTCAAGAGTCAGGAAATCAGAGACAGAGAGGCTGGAGACCAGGCACAGCAGCAGAACATGGTAGATGAAGCACCTGCTGGCACTAGGTTTTACCCTCAAAGACAGGAATGGCCTGAAGTTAACGTTAGAAACATCTGCCCTGTGCTGTAATTGGGAGGACACAATTCTTAGCTGGGAACCCAGGCCAAATACCCATCTATCAAATATAAAGGAGAGTTTTTTCAGTTTTCTCTCTCTAATCTTTGTTATCTGACGACACTAACCAACGAATTAGAAACACTTCTCCATTGCCTGTAGGACACTGAGGTCCTCATGCTAACTCCTGGCCATTCCTCTTTTAGGTGGGTCTACCCACTTCTAAATATTAGTGTTTCCTTTCTAATCTCTCTAAATGATCTCATCTCTCATGTTTTATCCATTACCTATAAAAAGATGCCCTATAGATCAATATCCCTCCTAGATTTCCTTTCTGAATGTCAACCCCATTTGTCAAGTGTTTAAAGGCCATGACATGGACATTTCATCACCTCCAGCCCATCCATACTTCCTCCAGAATCAGTCATCCTCTCTCTCCCTTTCTCTTTGCCTTCTCTCTCCCCACTTCCTTTCCTGCTGCCCATACACACACATGCACATACATATCTACAAAAGCAAAAGCTCAATTTTGTATAAAATGGTGCTTCTTAAACCTTTATATATATACATGTATATATGTGTGTGTGTGTGTGTGTGTGTGTGTGTGTGTGTGTGTGTGTGTATGTATGTATGTATATATATATATATATCTCACCTGGGTGTCTTGCTACAGTTCAGGTTCTGATTCATTTAATCTGGGGTGAGACTCCAGATGCTGTATCTCTAACAACTCACAGATGTCATTGATCCTGCTGGCCCTGGGCCATTCTTAAAATTGCAATGGTAACCGAGAACGAGGCCACCTAAGTTAGAGTTGCACCTCTGCCATTACCTCCCTTCAAACCCTGAGTAATTCCATTCAGTGTCTTTATCTGTAAATGATACAATGAGACTAAAAAATTCATGAGGATTTTACCCACTTCTTAAAGCATAAATCAAAAGCTGATATCTATTACCTGTAGCTAACAAAATGTACCCCATATCTGTGCAGTGAACCCTATGAAAAACTAACCAGGATCTAGTAGCAAAGCTAAACCAAACTAGGATTTAGTAACAATCTAAAGTGTTCATAACACTACCTGCAATAGATATGGGTCCAGAAAACACATTCTTTAAGGCATTAGGATTAGGCCAGGGGCAAAACTGGCACTGGTAAAACACAGTGCTATTTTGTGAAATAATAACAGTTTGAAATGACTTCTTTTCTCAGTGGTTCTCTGAATCAAATAAGAGCTATCAGAAATACACTTGGAGAACAATCACCAAATAAATAGTACTAAAACAAAACCTAAAGATAAGAGTATTCCAGGTCTAATGGTTATTTTGAAGGCCTAATAAGCAAGGTGTTTAGGGCTGTTCTGTATGTTTCCCAAGGCGGTAGATGACACGCAAGCCCCATACTGATTTTTATTTCTCCACTGCAGTGGTGAAGTACAGAAGAAACAAGACATGGCTTGGAACACTAAGATTTGGGTTCAAGTATAAGTTCTGTCTCTTATCAGCTAGATAATCTTGGTCAGATGATATGAGCCCCTGTTTCTTCACTGGTGAAAAGCAGATGGTAATAATGCATGTGCTAGTATATTGCTTTGGGGATCAAATCATCTAATGGTAACAAAAGCTTAACAAAAATTACACTACACCATAGAATACCATATTCTCCAATGGTATTCCCCATCTCTCCTTAAGAGAGGGGAGGGAGAGAAATAGTGGCATTTGTGGGGGGGGGGGGGGGTAAATGCAGTGAAAATGGAATACTTCCTATCACTTCTTTTCTAAAAAACCTTCAAATGCCTTATTGTCTACAAAAATTAATTTTAAAAAATCATGCCCTTTGGGGACCACCACAATTTTGCCTCTGCCTACATTCCTAGCCCACTTCCTAGTATAGCATGTTGGCTTTCTACTGACAAGTGATTGTAGGGTCTCCGTGTTGGATGAGTGAGTGGATTACTAAATATTTAAAAGGGATATGTAACTACCATTTGGAATTGCCTACCATGTGTGAGATGTTGTGTATTTGCTACTTAATTTTTTCAACCACCCCGTTGAGCTTGTAAGTCATGTTACACTTGATGGTCCCTTCTGATTGCCTTGGTCCTACCAGCTAAAGGTCAAGGGAGTTGCTCTGGAAGACTGTTCATTCCCCATTTTTTTTTCCACAAATTTCTTCCTTTTGGCTTATCAAAACAGGATTAATCAAACTTCTCAAAGTTTAGAAGTGGAATCTATTTCCTTTTCATTATGCACCAGTTAAAATGATCCTTCTAGCAGGCCTGTTATTTGTTGATACAATATTTTCCAAAGAATAAAAGTAGTAAAAATTTTTTGTGTGCTCATTTCACATATAGTCATCTTTGCCATGACACATAGAATACTATGTGTTAGATTACTACAAGGCAATAACAGATTGACAACTACTGTGTGGGCACTGGCAATACAAAACAAGAGAGGTATGAGGTTCACCCTGACAGAGGGCTAAGAAAAACTGTTCTATTGTTTCCATACCAGTGTACAGGGTGCCGTGTATACAGGTATCTCATTTTAATTCACTGAATCCTCCTCACCATCCTGTAATCTTATCCCCATGCACGAGCTGAGAAAACCAAGACTAAGAGGGATCAAGTGACTTCCCCAAGGTCATGTGGCCTACAGACACAGGATATCACTTTAAAATACATGTCTTTTATCTCTAAATCCCCACTTCTTTTATGACCTTACTTGTTTCTCTAACAAGTAAATATACAGTACCTGCCAGGGGCCAGGATCAACTCTCCTCACCAGACACCCGTTAGTAGCTCTGAACTTTCTGAGAGAATTGTTTTGTCCAGATCAAGACTCAATGCCTTGTTCCCCTACTTTCAAAATAACATGTGGCCCTGGAATTCATTTTTCCCTTGGGCCCAGAAATTTAACAATATTTAAATACCATCATAAGGGAAATAATAAATTTGACATTTGTGGAGACTTCTCTTGTTTTAAATCTTCCTTGGGGTCGTTAAGTTGGCTATCAAAGGTACCAACGTGTTGAAAAAGATGATAGTTACTTCCCTGTCTCCCTGTTTTTGCCAGGCACAAAGGAGAATAACTTAGGGCAGGGAGTGGGTACAACACATTGCAGACAGAGATTAGAAACTTCTTAACTTTTATGCCAAGGTCTTTACCTTCATGTCCATTCAAGCCACTGATTTATAGATTTATAGGCTGCAAGGGGATATGAAAAAGGGACCCTTGGCAAGAAACATCTTAAATAAACCATTTTCACTAAAAGGCAGGAGAGTATAGAGGTTAGGAATATGAACACAGAAGTAGATCACTTTCCGGTATCAAATCCCAGCCCTGTCACCTAATAGCTGTCTGACCTTGGGGAAGTTTCCTAACTATCCTCTGCCTTAGTTTCCCATCTGAAAAACAGAATGGAACATAATAATACCTAGCTCATAGATTTTCTCTAAAGAGTAAATGAAATATTATGTTTAAGGTATGTGGAAGACCACTTGATAAATAGTAAACACTCAGTAAGTACAATTATTATTGCCACTGGCTTCCTCAAAAAGCATGATTCTCTATGCCAACAAACTAGGTCCAAACCACCCAACTCGACCTTCAGGCCTTTGGAGATCCTACGCTATATCTTGAGCTTTATTTCCCACTATCCATTCAATTGTAGTTCAGTAGTATTACCCAAGCACTAAGCTCTTACTATGGGCTGAGTGCAGTTTTGGGTGCTGAGGTATAGAGAACAGGCAACACACTATCCTTGGACCCACAAAATTCAGTTCCTCTGATCCAGGCAGCCAAGTCTCCCCACTACCCCTTGAAATGTCACCTTTGTCCAAAACATCCTCTTATCTGAAATACTTAAGTAACAGTTAGGAGTCTCCCTTCTGCCTAATCAAATCTTATCTTCCTGTCAAAATGCCCTCTTGCATGAAGCTTTCTCTGACAGTTCAACTGGAGGTTGCTCCCCTCTTAATTCCCATGTCACAGCATTTAATTATCTACTGTCTTTATTCTTATGAAAATATTTTACCCACACTGTAATAGATTATGGCATTAGTGGTCAGAAAACCTTGAATGGAAAACCTAGTGCTACTTAAGAAACTAGTGTTTCTTAAGTACATGGCCCCAGATTTTTTTCTTTAACCTCTACAAGCCTCAGCTTCCTCATGTGCAATGGGAACACTAAGACTGATATTATGATATTACAGTATTATTACAAGTAAGCAAAGCACACAGTAAAATTTCTGAGATATGGAAGGCACTAAACAAATGGTCATCTCCCTTTCCTTCTCTTCACTCCCATTGATCTTGTCTTCCCATCTAATGGCTACATCCTCTGACTTGGTTGACTATAGCTCTAACACCACATATGCAGAGATGAACATATATTAAGAACTCAATATATTAAGAACTCAAGGGCACCTGGGGGGCTCAGTCAATTAAGCACCAGCTCTTCACTTCAGCTCAGGTCATGATCTCAGGGTCATGAGATCGAGCTGCACATTGGACACCTAGTTCACCAGAGAGTCTCCCTGAGATTCTCCCTCTGTCACTCCCCCAACTTATCTCTGTCACTAACATAAATAAAATCTAAAACAAAACAAAACTCAAGAAATGAGAGGGAAGAGAAACTGACCCTACTATCTAGAACTGACAGAGAAAATCATTCACGTCCTGCCTTGATGACAGGGCACCTCCTATCTTATCTAAAAGCACCTCCTATAAAGTGCTCTCATATGACAAAATGGCACATGCCAAGCACTAGTTTTCCAGTTTTCTACACATCCATAGCTATCCATAATATCTACCATGTGCAAAATCCTTATTTTTGCTAAAATGGTTTACATAAATGACATCCTTTAATGCCTGCTACAACCCTGTGAGATGGCAACTATTATTTCCATTTTATAGATGAGAAAAGGAGCTCAAAGAAGTAAAATAACTTATTCAAGGTGACCCAGCTAACAAGTGGCAGCACAAGAACTCAAATACAAATATGACTACAAAGCCATAATAACAGTAAACATTCATATTACATCAAATCTAAGATGTAATTTTTTTCATACATTTATACCCCTGAAATCAGGATGAGTCTGTTTCCTAATGGGTAATTTTATTACATTATAATTATTAGCATTTATGATGCATTTCTCAGTCAATGGTTTCTTTGATTCAACAAATACATTAAAAATTCTTATTTATTTGAGAGATAGAGAGAAAAAGCGTGCTCACAAATGAGGGAAGAAGCAGAGGGAAAGAGAAAAGCAAACTCCCACTAAGTAGGGAGCCCAATGTAGACTCAATCCCAGGACCCTGGGATCATGACCTGAGCCCAAGGCAGATGCTTAACTCACTGAGCCCCCCAGGAGCTCCAGATTTTAAAAATAAGTTAATAGTACTTTTTATGCAACAGGCATAATTCTAAACACCTTGCAGCTATTAACTCACCCAGTTCCCACAACAAATTTTGGATATAGTCCATTATTGTAATTTTTACTCTACAGACAAAAAGACCAAGGCATAAGGCTGTTATGTGTCTCGCCCTCTCCTTCCTCCAGCTGGACAGCTGGAGCATACTGCAGCTAGTACTGGAAACCCAGACATGGTCCCAACTCTGTGATCACAACCACTACATTGTACTCGTTAATGCTATATGATCTGTACAGCTATTAGACATCAGCCCACTCCACACTGTTTTTCTGTCCAAAGACGTCATCAAGAATTATTTATAGTTTTTTATTTTCAACATTTTGAGGAACCTCCATGCTGTTTTCCAGAGTGGTTGCACCAGCCTGCATTCCCACCAACAGTGTAGGAGGGTTCCCCTTTCTCCACATCCTCGCCAGCATCTGTCATTTCCTGACTTGTTGATTTTAGCCATTCTGCCTGGTGTGAGGTGATACCTCATTGTGGTTTTGATTTGTATTTCCTTGATGCTGAGTGATATGGAGCACTTTTTCATGTGTCTGTTGGCCATCTGGATGTCTTCTTTGCAGAAATGTCTGTTCATGTCCTCTGCCCATTTCTTGATTGGATTATTTGTTCTTTGGGTGTTGAGTTTGCTAAGTTCTTTATAGATTTTGGACGTTATTCCTTTATCTGATATGTCATTTGTAAATATCTTCTCCCATTCTGTCAGTTGTCTTTTGGTTTTGTCCTATGACCCAGCAATTGCACTACTGGGTATTTACCCTAAAGATACAAACGTAGTGATCCAAAGGGGCACGTGCACCCGAATGTTTATAGCAGCAATGTCCACAACAGCCAAACTATGGAAAGAACCTAGATGTCCATCAACAGATGAATGGATAAAGAAGATGTGGTATATATACACAATGGAATACTATGTAGCCATCAAAAGAAATGAAATCTTGCCATTTGCGACAACATGGATGGAACTAGAGCGTATCATGCTTAGCGAAATAAGTCAAGCGGAGAAAGACAACTATCATATGATCTCCCTGATATGAGGAAGTGGTGATGCAACAGGGGCGCTTAAGTGGGTATGAGAAGAATAAATGAAAGAAGATGGGATTGGGAGGGAGACAAACCATTATTTTTTTTTAATAATTTTTTATTTTTTTATATATAAAAATATTTTATATATTTTTATCCCCAGGGGTACAGGTCTGTGAATCGCCAGGTTTACACACTTCACAGCACTCACCAAAGCACATACCCTCCCCAATGTCCATAATCCCACCCCCTTCTCCCAACCCCCCTGCCCCCCAGCAACCCTCAGTTTGTTTTGTGAGATTAAGAGTCACTTATGGTTTGTCTCCCTCCCAATCCCATCTTGTTTCATTGATTCTTCTCCTACCCACTTAAGCCCCCATGTTGCATCACCACTGCCTCATATCAGGGAGATCATCTGATAGTTGTCTTTCTCTGCTTGACTTATTTCGCTAAGCATGATACGCTCTAGTGTCTATGCTACCTAAAGCAATCTACACATTTAATGCAATTCCTATCAAAGTACCATCCATCTTTTTCAAAGAAATGGAACAAATAATTCTAAAATTTATATGGAACCAGAAAAGACCTAGAATAGCCAAAGGGATATTGAAAAAGAAAGCCAACGTTGGTGGCATCACAATTCCGGACTTCAAGCTCTATTACAAAGCTGTCATCATCAAGACAGCATGGTACTGGCACAAAAACAGACACATAGATCAATGGAACAGAATAGAGAGTCCAGAAATAGACCCTCAACTCTATGGTCAACTAATCTTCGACAAAGCAGGAAAGAATGTCCAATGGAAAAAAGACAGCCTCTTCAATAAGTGGTGCTGGAAAAATTGGACAGCCACATGCAGAAAAATGAAATTGGACCATTTCCTTACACCACACACGAAAATAGACTCAAAATGGATGAAGGACTTCAATGTGCGAAAGGAATCCATCAAAATCCTTGAGGAGAACACAGGCAGCAACCTCTTCAACCTCAGCCGCAGCAACATCTTCCTAGGAACAACGCCAAAGGCAAGGGAAGCAAGGGCAAAAATGAACTATTGGGAATTCATCAAGATCAAAAGCTTTTGCACAGCAAAGGAAACAGTTAACAAAATCAAAAGACAACTGACAGAATGGGAGAAGATATTTGCAAACGACATATCAGATAAAGGACTAGTGTCCAGAATCTATAAAGAACTTAGCAAACTCAACACCCAAAGAACAAATAATCCAATCAAGAAATGGGCAGAGGACATGAACAGACATTTCTGCAAAGAAGACATCCAGATGGCCAACAGACACATGAAAAAGTGCTCCATATCACTCGGCATCAGGGAAATACAAATCAAAACCACAATGAGGTATCACCTCACACCAGTCAGAATGGCTAAAATCAACAAGTCAGGAAATGACAGATGCTGGAGAGGATGCGGAGAAAGGGGAACCCTCCTACACTGTTGGTGGGAATGCAAGCTGGTGCAACCTCTCTGGAAAACAGCATGGAGGTTCCTCAAAATGTTGAAAATAGAACTGCCCTATGACCCAGCAATTGCAAAAATAAAAAATTATTTAAAAAAAAAGAATTATTTATAGTTTTTTAACAAGACCATAGGGCTCCTTCTTCAGCTCTCTACAATTCCACAGTGCCTAGCACAGTGTCTTATAACCTCACAGGCAAATGCTGAAAATGCATGAATCTAATTCTAAAACAAATATCAAAAATAAAAATTTTACATGGGGCGCCTGGGTGGCTCAGTGGGTTAAGCCACTGCCTTCAGCTCAGGTCATGATCTCAGGGTCCTGGGATCAAGTCCCACATTGGGCTCTCTGCTCAGCAGGGAACCTGCTTCCCTCTCTCTCTCTCTCTGCCTGCTTCTCTGTCTACTTATAATCTCTCTCTGTGTCAAATAAATAAATAAAATCTTGAAAAAAAAATAATAAATAATAAAAATAAAAATTTTACAGACTAATCAGCCTTTTGTAAACCTTAGGTAAGGTTTACTACTGGAGTCTTTTAATTCAATGGCTCCTAATGGGGCAATTTTCTTTTCTCCCAAGGAACCTTTGTGGGTCTATGGAGAGGCTTTTCTACAGTTGGGGATGAGGGTGCTATTGGCATCCACTGAAAAGAAGCCCTGAATTCACTGAATAGATATGGAGCACCGTCTCAAGCCATACTTTACTCATCTAGAAATCTGGAAGTTCAGAGTATCAAAAAAAAAAAAAAATGTTTTGAGCCAAAAGTACTCCCACCTATACATGAATTCCCTTTCCAGCAACCACATCAAGTAGCCTTAAGCCTCTATGTGACCACCTCGCCTTCACAGGCCAAAATTATATAGTCTCTGGGGAAGCTCACCTGTTTCTAGAACTGTTCATTACTATTCCTAACGTACATGCCAGAAACATAGCTATGATTCTGCTTAACAACAAATGAACCAGGCTCTACTACTGGGGCTGAAAAAAGCGCTATTTAAAAAAATTGCCCATGACATTTTCAAAATGATTATTCTGTAACATGTAGTCTCAGTCCACTAACTAAACCCTTTCTTCATCTTAAATGCAATTTTCCAGACAGAATATTCCTGACTAATGGTTCTTAGATAATCCTCAGAAATGTCAGTACCCTTCACTAATTCAGATTATCAGAGAAAAGCCAATCTCAGAGAAGGACATTTCAAAATTATGGCACATCTATAAAATTGCCTCTGTATTATTTCTAAATGCTGTTTTCATTCCTCCATGCAGTAAGGCCTTTTGTGTTCCCATGCTGGACTTCAGAAATACAAAGATGAAACAGGACAAAACCCTGTGCTGAAGGAATCCACAGTCCATCCATGGAGGCGAACATACTGCATCAAGACTGCAACCAAGGAAAGCACTGATGAAGAAGTCACCAATTCTATGTGCAGGACTCAGAGAGAATTTACAGAACAGTTGCCTGAGCTAAGATTTAGAAGATGTGTAGCAGTTCCCAGGCAAAACAAGGGAACAGTGTATACAAACATACCAAGTCTGAAGGAGTGAAGAACATTCTGGGAACTGTACCTAACCCACCAGGATGGCACTCAAGACTTGTGTACAGATAAGCAAAGCTAAGGCAAAAGATTTTGTGGAAGGTCTTAGGTACATTTCTAGAGAGTTTGGACTTTATCCTGTGGGCCCAAGAGCCACCAAAAGGGAAGAGACCAGGTCAGAAGGGACTCTAGAAAAGATCACTGGCAAAAGTGGAAACAGATAGGAACTGAAAGAGACTGGCATGCTAGGGTTATGGTGACTTATCTAGACATCTTGGAAAGGAATTGTTCTTCCTACTACAATGTTTGCCTCGCTTTAATGAAGACCTAGGATTTATTTTAAATTGAGCACCTCAATTGCTATCATTGTATTAAGTTATAAAAGTCCACAGAGAACAACTTCTGATTTTATGGAGGAGCCAACTAAGTCCAAGGAAGGAAAACAGTGTGCTTTCATGCCATAGTAGTTAGGGAAGACACAGACTGAGCATTCAGGGCTCTAAACACCCAGCTCTTTCTGCTTTTTCTACTGCTAGGAGATTTCTTTTATTTGCTAGTGAAAGGCTATTTTTACCATGAGAGCAATTAAGTGTCTCTTTCTTCTTCTCCTTTTTTTCTCCTATCATTCACCTGATGTTCTATTTACCCAGTTAATTTTTACTGTCTATGAAGAAAGCCTTTTCAAAACCAAGGTAAATTTCAGCCTACCCTTGTCAGCCTACTGGCTGATTCCTAATTAACTGAGATGAAATGAATGGAGGTTTATTGTTGTTGAGCTTCTTAAAGCCCGTTGCTTATACTGGATTTGGAAGCACTTGACAGGAAGAATGTGTTTTATATTTTTCAAATCCAAGCTTGATGATGGACAGAAGAGAGAGCAAGGGAGGTGTCATAGGGCTGTAGAATACCAGCCTGCCAGAGGTTTCCCAAACCCCTTACTAACTACCATGTTGATGCAGGGGGAATACTCCACGAAATGGCATTGTCTGAAAAGGGTATGAGCCCAAACCTTACATTGGTGACATCCTTGTGTCTCCAAATTGAATAGTCTTGAGAACCTAAGTCTTAAGATAGAACAGGATTACTGTTGCAAGTTTATCATCACTGCAATTCTCATTCACACAACTATGGGGGTGGTTACGATTCTGCAGAAGCTAGAAGTGATGACTACCCACAATCTCATATGCTTTTTTAGCTCTTGTTTGAAGAATAATGACCAAAGTTTCTCCATATTTGATTGAAACCATAAATTTACAGAGCCAAGAAGTTCATGAATATTAAATACAAAAAAAACCTATACCAAGGCACATGATCAAAATGCTCAGAACTGATAATAAAAAGGAAAATCGTAAAAAGAGTCGAAAAAAACACTACAAATTACAGGTAAACAGGAATAAAGATGAGAATGACAGCAGAGTCGTGGTTAGAAACACAAGTGAGAAAATAGTGCAGTAACATTTTTAAAACACAATAGGAAAATAACTGTCAATTAAACTTCTGTACCCAGAAAAATAACCTTTGCAAATGAAGGCAAAATTAAGAATATTTCAGACATACAAAATCTAAAAGAATATCAGCAGATCAGCAATACAAGAAATGTAAAAGGAACTTTTTAGGCAGAAGGAAAATAGTACAAGAGGAAAATAAGAATCTACATACACAGGTACATAGAGAGATATCTGGTGTTTTTCCAAATTTGGTAATATTTTTATAATGATAATTGACTATTTAAAACCAGAAATCAACAAATTACTGTCCGCAAACTATTTTGTGGTATGGATGTTTGTATCACCCCAAAATTCACATGTTGAAATTCTATTGTCCAAAGGTAATAGTATTAGGAAGTGGGATCTTTGGCAATGATTAGGTCATGAGAGTGGAGACCTCATAAACGAAATGAATGCCTTACTAAAGAGGCTCCAGTGGGATGCCTGGGTGGCTCAGTGGTTTAAAGCCTCTGCCTTCGGCTCAAGAGGCTCCAGAAAGATTTCTTGCTCCTTCTGCCATGTGAGGCTACAAGAAGAAATCTGCAAACTGGAAAAAGGCCTTCATCTAACCGTACTGGCATCCTAACCTCAGACTTTCAGCCTCCAAATCTGTGAGAAACCAATTTCTCGTTTATAAGCTATGCAGTCTGTGATATTTTGTGATAGTTGTCAGACAAAGACCAAATCTTTCTTGCTACCTTTTAAATAAACAACTACTAGAAAACAGTCATTCTCATTCATTTATATATCACCTATGGCTACTGTGAACTAGAGTGAATTACTGCAACAGAGACCACATGCACAGAAAGTCTAAAATATTGACTAAGTAGCTCTTTATAGAAAAAGTTTGCCAACCTCTGGTTTAAACAAAAATAGTAGCCATCCATGATGGTGTTTATAAGATATTAAAGTACAATGTATGATAAAATAACACAAAGTCCAGGAGGGAAAAAATATATGGTTGAGAGTCACTATATGCACTATATCACTATATGCACACTGATAGAGTATTTCTTGAAAAGTGTAATACAGATATATGCTGTAAATCTTTAAGTCACCACTAAATAAAACAAAGTTACAGTTAACAAGCCAACAAAAGACAAAGTGGAATCATATTTGAAGGAAAGAAAAGATGAAACAAGAAAAAGAATGTAGATTTATAATTAATCTATCAATACTTACATTAAATCTAAATGGTCTAAATACCTTGATTAAAAGGCAGTTAAAGTCAGACTGGATAAAAAAAGCAAGGTGAAACTATATACTACCAAAAGGAACATATTTTAAACATAAAGACATTATTATACTAAAAATAAAGGAAAGGTAAATAATATATGATGCTAACACTATCAAAGGGAAGCTGGAGCTGCTATATATTTTCAAACAAAGGAGATTTCCAAATAAAGAATACTGTCAAAGATAAAAAATGTTATTTGATAATGATAAACAGGTTAATTTCATTAAGAAGATATAACAACCTTACACAATTATGCATGCAAAAAACAAATAAATGAAGCAAAACATATGGAGCAAAATCTAATAGAACTGAAAAAAGAAATAAGTCCACCATTATAGTAAGAGAGTTAGGGTAATACAATTAAAGCTATAATTAGTGCCACTTCCCACCTATTAGCATGCTTAAATTATAAAGTTCATCCTAAGAGTTGGCAAGGATATGGAAAGGTTAGAAATCTCATACACCATTGGTGGGAATACAATATGGTACAACCACTTTGGAAAAATAGTATGGCAGTTTCTCAAAATGTTAAACATCACCTACCATATGACTCACACTTCCAATCCTAGGTATTTATGCAGAAGAAATGAAAGCATAGATCCATACAGGGGCTTATACACAAAGGTCATGGCATCTTTATTTGCAATAGCCAAAAACTGGAAACAACCCAAATGTCCATTAATATTTGAATGAATACACAAACTATGGTATATACATACAATAGGCTATAAATCAACAATGAGAAGGAATAAACTATTGATATAAGCTAAAATATGGATGAATCTCAAAATAATTATGCTAAGTGAAACAAAGACAAAAAAGATTATGTACAATGTGATTTCATTTATATAAAATTCTATTAAATAAAAACTAATCTTACAGGAACAGAAAGATCAGTCATTGTCAAGTGATGGAGGTAGAGGAGGGCAGGGGGGAGCGAGTCAGAGGAATTACAAAAATGCATGAAGACACTTCAAGAAGTTAAGCTTTTATTAACTTGATTGTGGTGATGGCTTCACAGGTACATGCTTAAGTCAAAGCTTACCAAATGGTATACTTTACATGTAGCTTATCCCTATGTCACTTATTCTTCAGTAAAGCTATTTTTAAACATGTAAGGAGAGAATCACTGATCCGTATCAAGGTCAAAGGTGGCTTGAGAGGACCCACAAAGCATAACTGCTTTGTCTGCTGAGAGATATAGACCTAGTGGGTCTCCAGAGTGCTCCTGGCCCTTGCCACTGTCCCCTTCCAGGACCTGGAGAATATTCATTCTAAAACCCATTTTGTTTCCTGTGAGATCACAGAGAGCTGCTGTTCTGTCTCATCTCAAGGGTGTGGTAGGAGGAAGTACTATTTACCTACCACCATCTTCTCAGAATAACTCTCTCTGCCAGCACCAAACACTGGCAGATAGTGGAAGAGGAGGTATCCACAGCTTTGAATGATTGCCAATGTCTAATTGGTACTGTTAGATTATACAAAGGCTTTTTCTCCATGCAATCACTCAGGAAGTATCCATGCTGGAAAATCAATCGTTTTTTAAAAAGTACTGACAGTGTAATCCGTCATCATTTTTTTTTTAACAATGTACTTCCCAGCCCACAGAGGAACAGTGTATAAATTAAGGAATTAGACTAAGATTATAGATGTGTTGCTCTAACATAATACCTTATCTGTGCTCCCCTCTATGTAAAATCCGAAAAATTCTTTCCATCAATAAATATTGCACCACCCACATTCTATACTAGCTACACCTGGGAGGCAATACATGATTCACACTCCAAGTGATTAATCAATTGGCCAAATACTACTTATACTGTGCTCAGAGGAAGACCAGACCAAGCTGTCAAACTAGAAATTGAGAAAATGATCATTCAAGGAATTCAGAATTCTACTGAGTACAAATAAAGTCACCAGTTGGCCTTGATTGTCCACAAATTGACTCTTAAAACTGATAGCACTTAGATTTTGATGTGAGACATGTTAATGTCAAATATATTCCACATGCTTTAAAAGACAGAAATCAATCTAAGGAACACCATGTGGTAGTAATAGTCTATTTAGACAGTTACATTGTTGTGGTGGTAGGAAAGATGAAGAAAAACCTGACTGATGCCTATGGAGCAAAAGAAAGGGGGATCCCACAGCTTCATGGAACCCTCCCTGATATATAGAATATAAGACAGAAAGAGGATTTTCTTCAGCAGAACTGATAGGTACAAAATCTATCCTTGGCTTATCTTTCTTAAAATCTGAAAAGGGCAAATTCTGTATTATCACTATATAATGTATTCAATCACATTTCCGCTTCTGAGAGCGGATGAAAAGTGGGATGCCTGGGATTCTAAATTAATTCCTTTTATTTCTTTTCAAGATACAGCTTCTGTGCTGTAGAAGGAGATTGCTGCTCCCTTCTCATTTCTTATTTATAAGTCAACTCCCTGTCCTAATCATCTACAGCTCTTCCCCACAGCTAAATGGTTTCAAAGAAACTGAAGTTTGGCATCTTCTGCAGTGCCCACTGCTTTACTCCTTAAATACTCATATTTACTTTAGAGTTAAAAAGTAAAGTTGGTATGTCCAACGGTAACTCCATACACCTACAGCTAGATCTGATTCTGACTGGTAATTCAATATAATGACTGAAATAGTCAGAACTCTTTGATTGTAAGAAATAGAAATCCAGCGCAGGGTTTTTTCTACAAGCCTATAAATATAGCCATAAACAATGTCAGACCTATAGCCTTCAAGCTAATAGCCAGAAAGCAATTTTGAATTGCACACTTGCAATTTGAGATGCTTAGAAAGGACTCTGAGTTCCACACCCCAGGATGGAGATGCTAGGATTTTCAGCCTCCACTAAAATGACACAATTTGGCTAAGGAAGGAGCAAATTTCAAAAAAGAAGGGGAAGAAGGAGAAAGAGAGAAAAGAGGAGGTTGGGAAGTGGGAAGAGGAAAGAGGTTAGGCCACACAAAACCACTTGGTGAATAGTTGAGAATTGGGAAACTATTTTATTACATCCATCCACTTTATACTTTTGGTTTCCTACTCATTTTACAGACCTTTTTAACCACCATGAAAGGTAACACTGCTACGTGACAATGCAACCATAAGCAATGGCAGGTGTCTTAAATGCATGGTCCAAAGAAACAGTTAAACTACCAGAAGTTTTATCTGAACTACAGATTAGACTTTTTCCTTTAAGTTAAAAAAAAAAAATTTTAAATACCAAGAATTATGACATGGGTAACATGGAGAATTTGTGTTTCAAATAGACTAACCCTAGATAAAATTTTGTGCTTGCTCACTACCTGTTAACTGTTAGAAATCTGAGACTTCTGCCTTCTTTCACCTTATAACTTCAAAGAGTAAAATAGGTTCACTCATATTGGCCTTTAAGCCTCAAAACTTAGAGGTTTGAACAATTTTCCAAAATGCGCTTTCATCTACAGAACAATTCTATGAAATGTTTTCAAAGTGATAGATTTGGGCTTTGTCCTGTCTGTGTCAGTCATGGGAGGATGCCATCAGTGTGAGAGAGTGATGTTCTTTGTGTCTGAAAAATTCACAGGAAACCTCAACTGGGCATACATCACTTCTTGTACTATAACCCTGTACTAAGTCCTTCATCCTCTTATCCAGAGTGAGACCCCTCTTCCCCACAATGCTGCCCTCCTCCCCACAGCAAGTGAAACAAAATGATGCCCCTCTGTCTGAAAATACCTCAGACACCTTATTAGCTTTAATAAAGACCTTCACTTCATAACACCTGTGGTTGCTCCAGCACAAATTGTCATAGTATGGTTTATCCTTTATGTAAAAATAATATGCTTCCTATAGAAAACTGAAAATATAAAGAAAATCTTCAAAGAGATCACACCAGCTTTTCTCATTTGACAGTACATCATAGGCATTTTTTTATACAACTAAATCTGAAAATATGGCTATATTGGCTATAAACCACCATTAAGTCATATTAATGTGCCATAATTTACTTAATTACTAGTATTTCTTTCCATGTTTTTCTATTAATAAACAACACTATTAAACATCCACAAATCTTCTTCTACAGAATTATTACTTTGAAATTAATCTGGAGAAATGGAATGACAGGACACAAGGAGATAAATCATTTTAAAACCCTTCATATATACTGCCAAATTTCTTCTCAGCAAAGATACATTAAATTTTCACTCTTACTAGCAGAATCTGAGTGATTATCTTTGCCATCTATACTATCATCATGTGAGTATTTTCAGCAACAAAAGTTAAGCAAGGTTATCAATATAAAAATTTGAAATGGGTTCATTTTTCACTCACCAGCTGACTTAATAATTTGCATCATGACGCACATCCCAGTAGTGATGCTTATTTTAAAAGGAGACTTGTCAGTAACCTAAATGTTTATCAAAAAGGGGACAGTTATATTATGGTATACCTGTACAATGGGATAATACATAAGCAATAAAAAAAAAACCATAAAATATCTATGTTTCATTTTTTTAAAAAACTACAAACATTACTATATATGGTACATTTAGTATATACCATATACATACAGTATATATCTGTATATCATGTATATATGACTAAATATCCATAGAAATATGAACAGAGATAAGCACCAAACTATTATGAACAGTCTTAACCTAGCAAGAGTGGGTTTATTGATGGGGAGTGGGGGATTCTTGAGTTGGATATTTCAACTTGAATTTTACTACAATGGGCATTATTTTGCAATTGTGTCCAGTGAAAATAGATACAATACTCCATTAGAATTAATAGATATTTTTACTACCTACTAAGGAAATTTTGTTTTACAGGTTTTGAAGCCACAAAGTAATTTCTGAGAGAGATGGGAAGAATACTAATTTTTTATACCTACCTTTATAATATTTTAAGATCTTTCTGGTAAACTTAGGAATAAAAAATGTAGGTATAATCTGATACTACTTGCTATCTTTGAACATCAATGTGGGGGTTGAGGGATTTAAAAAAACAAAGCAAAAAACATCAAGGGAAAAACAGTCTGAGACGACTGATCATCCTCTCCATTGTTCTGGGTCCAAACCTTGGCATTATCTTCTACTTATTTCACTCTACACTCTTATAGCCAGCATGGGTTCTATCTACCAGTCAACTCAGATCTGAACCTCCTTTTATCTCCCACAATCAAGGTCCCAATACAGGCCCAAAGTTCTCCCACCCTCAGTAGCTTTTTAGGGAATTTTTTGCCTCTAAGTCACCGTCTGCCCCCTGCAACTGAAGTGATTCCGCATTTCCCTTGCCAAAACTATTAGCACATTTTCATCAGCTGTAAAGCAAAATTCTTGACATAGCATTCAAGGACCTACATCATGTGCTGCCTGGTCCACCATTTTCCACCATGTGCCTTCCCCATCTCAACTCAACAACCAATTCACATTTCTCTGTCCTTCCCCTTAAGTCCTATCTCCATGTCTCGGTTTGTGATGACCCAGATTTTTAAACTGAGGAACTATTCTTCCTTGAGGATATGCAAAAGGAAGAGAAAACAGGGAAGAACTTAACTTTGATCACCAAGATTTGAGAGTGAAACTTTATTTTTTTTAACTTGGATGCAAAATTCAAATGAAACTTCAAGGCAGTGAGAAATCTCTAACTATCCCCCCTCCACGACCACAACTGGTGATGGGGGTGGCAGCACAAACACTCCTCCAAAAGCCAGCCCCCCAAGGTTTGTGGCCACCCCCTTTTGCTATCTGAAGTCTTCTATCAGAATTTCTGAGAAGCACTGCTCCAGGTTGAAAATTTTCCAACCCCTTCTGCTTGACAATTCATGCCCATTTTTAAGAGCCAGCTCCTCTACAAAACACTCCAAAATCCCTCCAAAAACAAAACACCCTTCCTTTACTCCCAGGCATATACAATGACTGTGATAACCTGCTGTTAAGGAGGGGTCCAAGATGGCAGAGGAATAGGGGACCCTATTTCAACAGGTCCTCTGAATTGAGCTGAATATCTACCAGACCACTCTGAACACCCACAAAATCAGCCTGAGGTGTAAGAAGATATATCAGGATCTATGCCAACAGAATATCTCCAATGGCCGGTTTTGAGGTATGAAGCAGGGAGCTACAAGATAAATGGAAGGGGGAGGGAGTCATCATAAGCACTGGTGCCAGGAAGGTGAAATAATACAGAAGCACAAAAGCTCCCATGTTGGGGACGGGGAACAGACTCACAGACCGGTAACAAACAGCAAGGAAAGGACTTTAGGGAAGCCCCCAGACTGAAACCTGGAGCTTCAGGGGCATACATGCAAGCCAATGGCTGGCAGTTTTAGAAGCACAAAGGACAAAGACATGTCAGACCTGGAAGCAAGCGCTGGGAGCACTGCTGTGGGATACACAACCCAGTTTTTAGCAACACAGACAAAAACAGAGTCTGTGTGATCTGGAGGGCTTTCTGGAGAACAGACTGCAATCTCTCTGTTCTGAGACACAGGACTGAATACAGTCACTTCTGCTCTGACTCTCAGAAGAGACACAGAAAGCTGTCAGGTAAAGCTGCCAGAGGAAAAAAAAAACCCCAAAACTGGTTTTCACTGAACCCATTCCCCCGCCACAGGGGTTAGGGCAACTGTGCCCAAATAGGGTTGCCTGAGTAACAGCACGGAAGGCCACTCCCCCGCAGAAGACAGGCTGAAAGCTCAAGAGGCCAATAACCCTAAGGTCCCTATAAAACAGGTGCATCTTGCTTGGGTTGTGATCAATAGTTTGGACTCTGTACATTCCCTCAACCATCTCTTACTAAAATGACTAGAAGGAGGAACTTCCAATTCAGTCTCTGAATTTTTAATTTAATTTAAAATTAAATTAAACTTAATTTAATTTAAAATTAAATTAAACTTAATTTTATATTAACTTAAATTTTATTTTATTTTATTAATTTAATTAATTTAATTTAATCTCTTTCAGAGACTGTGACCTCTGCCACAGAACTAATGGATATGGACATAAGCAAGAGGTCAGAAATAAACTTCAGGTAACAGTTATGCACACAATAGCTAGGTTGGAGAAAACCATTAATGGCAACATGGATTTTCTAAGGGCAGAAGTGAGAGCTGACCTGGCATAATTTAAAGATGGAATAAATGATATCCAATCTAATCTAGATACTCTAACAGCTGGAGTAAACAAGGCAGAAGAACAAATTAATGATCTAGAAGACAAACTAATAGAAAAGAAGAATCAGGAAAAGGCCTGGAACAAACAGCTTAGACTCCATGAAAACAGATTTAGAGAAATAAATGATGCTATGAAATTCCAAAGTCAGAATTATTGGGATCACTGAAAAGGTGGAAAGAGAGAGGACTGGAAGATATATTTCAGCAAAGCCTAGCTGAGAACTTCCCTAATCTGAGGAATGAAACAAGCATTTGTGTCCTATAGGGAGAGAGAATACCCTCTAAGATCAAGAAGAGCAGACTGTCCCCCAGGCATGTAATAAGCGAGGGCTTTCTGGAGAACAGACTGCAATCTCTGAGACACAGGACTGAATACAGTGACTTCTGCTAACTCATGAATCTTAAAACCAGGGATCTTTTCCTTAAGAGCAGCTAGGTGGAAGAAATTCCTTATGTACAGAGGGAGGACTATCAGAATAACACCAGGCTTGTCCACAGAAACCTGGCAAGCCAAAAAGGGCTAGCAAGACATATTCATGATACTAAATGAGAAAAACATGCACCCAAGAATACTTTATCTGGCAAGGCTGTCGTTTAGAATGGATGGAGAAATAAAGAGCTTCCATGACCGGCAAAAACTGAAAGAATATGTGACCACTAAGCCAGCCCTGCAAAAAATACAAGGCGGGGTTCTATAAAAGAACAAAGACCCCAAGAGTGATATAGAATAGAAATATAGAGACAATCCACAGACTCAAGGACTCACAAGCAACATGATGACAATACAATCATATCTTTCAATAATCACTTTCAATGTAAATGGCCTAAATGCTCCCATAAAATGGCACAGGGTTGCAGACTAGATAAAAAGACAGGACCTATCCTTATGCTGTCTACAAGAAACTCATTTTGAATCTGAAGATATACCCAGACTGAAAGTGAAGGGATAGAGACCATCTTTCATGCAAACAGGCTGTAAAAGGAAGCTGGGGTATCAATTCTCATATCAGACAAATTAGATTTTAAGATAAAGACTGTAGTTAGAGATACAGAAGGACACTATATCATTCTTAAAGGGTCTATCCAACAAGAAGATCTAACAATTGTAGATATCTATGTCCCCAACATGGGAACAGCCTACTACATAAGACAACTGTTAACCAAAGTAAAGAGACATATTGATAAGAATACTTTACTTGTAGGGGACCATAACATGCTGCTCTCAGCAACAGACAGATCATCTAAAAGAAAATCAACAAAGAAACAAGAATTATGAATGACACACTGGACCAGATCATTCATCTCGAGAACAAAAACACATCAGTCCAAAACCTATGGGATAGGGCAAAGGCATTCCTAAGGGGAAAATACATAGCCATCCAAGCCTCACTGAAAAAAATAGAAAAATTCTGAATACATAAACTACCTTTACACCTTAAAGAACTAGAGAATTGGGGCACCTGGGTGGCTCAGTGGGTTAAAACCTCTGCCTTCGGCTCAGGTCATGATCCCAAGGTCCTGGGATTGAGCCCCACATCAGGCTCTCTGCTCAGTGGGGAGCCTGCTTCTCTCTCTCTCTCTGCCTGCCTCTCTGCCTACTTGCCTACTTGTGATCTCTGTCAAATAAATAAATAAAATCTTTAAAAAAAAAAAAACTGAAGAATCAACAACGAATTAAGCCAACCCCATGCACAAGAAGGGACATTATTAAGATTAGAGCAGAGATCAATGGTTAGAAACCAGAAATACAGTAGAACACATCAACGAAACTAGAAGCTGGTTTCTTTGAAAGAATTAGTAAGATTGATAAATCAATGGCCAGACTTATCAAAAAAAAAAAGAGAAAGGACTCAAATTAATAAAATTATAAATGAAAGGGGAGAGATCATAACTAACACCAAGGAAACAGAAACAATCATCAGAAATTATTATCAGCAACTATATGGCAGTAAGTTAAGCAACCTAGAAGAAATGGATGCATTCCTGGAAACCTATAAACTTCCCAGTCTGAAACAGGAAGAAACTGACAACCTGACTAGACCAATAACTAGTAATGAGACTGAAGCAGCGATCAAAAACCTCCCAAAAAACAAGAGTCCAGGACCTGACAGATTCCCTGGGGAATTCTACCAAACATTCAAAGAATAAATAATACCTATTCTTCTTAAGCTGTTTCAAAAAACAGAAACAGAAGGAAAACTTCCAGACTCTATGAGGCTAGCATTACCTTGATCCCAAATCCAGCCAAAGACCCCATCAAAAAGAAGAATTTCAGACCAATATCCCGGATGAACATGGATGCTAAGATTCTCAACAAGATATTAGCTAATAAGATCCAATGGTATATCAAAAAGATTATCTACCACAACCAGGTGGGATTTATCCCTGAGATGTAAGAGCAGTTCAACATTCACAAATTAATCAATACGAAGGAACAAATTAATAAGAGAGAGAAGAACCACATGGTCTTCTCAATTGATGCAGAAAAAGCATTTGACAAAATACAGCATTCTTTCCTGATTACAACTCTTCAGATTATAGATAAAGAAAACATTCCTCAATTTCATAAAATCTATCTATGAAAAACCCACAGTGAGTATTTTTCTCAATGGGGAAAAGTTGAGAGCCTTTCCCTTAAGTTCAGGATCATGACAAGGATGCCCACTCTCACCACTATTGTTCAATATAGTACTAGAAGTTCTAGCAACAATAATCAGACAACAAAAAGAAATAAAAGATATTCAAATCGGCAAACTAGTCAAACTTTCTCTCTTCACAGATGACATGATATTTTATGTGGAAAACCCAAAGACTCCATCCCCAAATTACTAGGACTCATACAGCAATTCAGTAATGTGGCAGGATACAAAATCAATGCACAGAAATCAGTTGCTTTCTTATACACTAACAATATAACTGTAGAAAGAGAAATTAGAGAATCAATTCCATTCACAATAGGACCAAAAACCCTAAGATAAACCTAACCAAAGAAGTAAAGGATCTATACTCTAGGAACTACAAAACACTCATGAAAGAAACAGAAGGAGACACAAAAAAGATGGGAAAACATTCCATGCTCATGGATCAGAAAAATAAACATTGTTAAAATTTCTGTGCTACCCAGGGTAATCTTATACTTTCAACAGCATCTCCATCAAAATACCATCAGCATTTGTGAAAGTGCTGGAACAAACAATTCCAAAATTTGTATGGAACCAGAAAAGGCCCGGAATCCCTAAGGAAATGCTGAAAAAAACAAACAAACAAAGCTGGGGGCATCACATTGCCTGATTTCAAGCTATATTACAAAGCTGTGGTCACCAAGACAGTATGGTACTGGCATGAAAACAGACACATAGACCAATGAAACAGAGTAAAGAACCCAGATATGGACCCTCAACTCTACGGTCAAATAGTTTTTGACAAAGCAGGAAAAAATATCCAGTGGAGAAAAGACAGTCTCTTCAATAAATGGGGCTGGGGAAAATGGACAGCTATATACAGAAGACGGAAAGTCGACCATTCTCTTACACCATACACAAAGATAAACTCAAAATGAATGAAAGATCTCAATGTGAGAAAGGAATCCATCAAAATCCTAGAGGAGAATATAGGCAGTAACCTCTTTGATGTCAGCCATAGCTACCTCTTTTCAGACAGGTCTCCAAAGGCAAAGGAAACAAAAGCAAAAATGAACTTTTGGGACTCCATCAAGATAAAAGCTTCTGCACAGCAAAGGAAACAGTCAACAAAACAAAGAGGCAACCTGTAGAATGGAAGAAGATTTTTCCAAATGACACTACAAAGGGCTAATAGCTACGATCTACAAAGAACTTCTTGAATGCAGCACCCAAAAAACAAATAAGTCAAAAAATGGGGAGAAGACATGAACAGACTTTTCTCCAAAGAAGACATACAAATGGCTAGCAGACACATGAAAAAATGCTCATCATTAGGCAACAGAGAAATTCAAATCAAAACCTCACTGAGATACCTTATACCAGTTAGAATGGCCAAAATTAACAAGATAAGAAACATCAAATGTTGGAGAGGATATGGAGAAAGGGGAACCCTCTTGCACTGTTGGTGGAAATGCAAGTTGTTGTAGCCACTTTGGAAAACAGTGTGGAGGTTCCTCAAAAAATTAAAAATAGAGTTTCCTTATGACCTAGCAATTGCACTATTGGGTATTTATCCCGAAGATACAGATGTAGTGAAAAGAAGGACCATATGCATCCCACTGTTCATAGGAGCAATGGCCACAATAGCCAAACTGTGGAAAGAGCAAAAGTGGCCTTCAACAGATGAATAATAAAGAAGATGTGGTCCATATACACCAGCCATCAGAAAGGATGAATAGCCAGGTTTTGCATCAACATGGATGGGACTGGAAGAGAATATGCTGAGTGAAATAAGTCAAGAAGAGAAAGCCAGTTATATGTTTGCACTTGCTTATAGAACATAAGGAATAGCATCTAGGATATTAGGAGAAGGAAGAAAAAAATGAAGAAGGGGGAAATCAGGAGAGGGAGACAAACCATGAGAGACTATGGCTCCAAGAAACAAACTAAAGATTTTAGAGGGGAGGGGTGTGGGAGGATGTGTTGGCCCAGTGATGGGTATTAAGGAGGGCACGTATTGCATGGAGCACTGAGTATTGTATGCAAACAATTAATCTTGGAACACTACATCAAAAACTAATGACGCACTATATGGTGACTAACAGAACATTATAAGAAAGAAAGGGAAAGAAAATGAAAAAAAAAAAAAGAAAGAAAGGATGGATGGATGGATGGATGGATGGATGAATTACTGTTAAGTTTAGATGAGCTTGTGGACCCCAATCCCTACCTGTTCACAAAACAATGCATCCCAGTAAAGATAAGGGACAACTAAAGTGAATGCATGCCAGGATACAACTAGTCAAGCTGTGGAGAGATAAAACTTCCCAGAATTTATCTATGATCCTGGAAAAAGCTTCATCCTCCTGAGCTACAAAAATGTATATGCTCTAAAGTGAGGGAAAGCTTACTTTAACTTCTCCTTGAAATATGTCTAGATCTGTAGTTTAAAATCGACCCAAAAGTCAAGAGGTTAAGTCCCAAGGTAAGTTACTGGGTTAGGTCAGAAGGTGCTTGAAGAGAGCATTATCTACTGAGGTATTCCCATTTCAAGAAGTAATAAACCCCCAACCTTGGGATACCATTTGTCACAAACCCTAGAGACAAGGGACTATTAAGTATCTGGAGTGATTTTATTTGCACATGAATGGACTCCAGTCAGGAGGAAATCTTTCAGGAGAGAGGGAAGACAGCTGTCTCCCTCTCCTTTGTGTGCCAAAAGAAAAAAAATCATTTTTCTCTTTCCTCACCTATGGGGTATCCAGTTATTTGCACAGAACAGTTGACTTGGCTGTCATCACATCACCCAGGGGCCAAGACTAGGGCAAAGAGGACGCCAGAGCACTTAATTACTGTGAAGTATTTAATAAGGAGTGTGTGTCTGATAAGAAATACGTCATGGGCACATTCAGCCTAAATTAATGGCAAAAATTAAAAACCTAACATAAGGCTTATAAAAACTTAAATGTCACCAATATTAGTCTTCATTCTTGCATTTTGCTATTATCATTATTGTTTTTCCCCAACTCTCATCTCCTCTCCCCACTTCTGCCATCCATTTGCTTCCAGAAGCCTCATTTATGTTTATCCTTTACCTGTTGTCCAGATCTTGACATATTGCTGCTCATTAAAACATCACTGTTTCCCAGAAGAGAGCTCTTTTTCAGAGTGATGCAGAAGTGTTTTAATCTAGTTATAGACACTTAGGATAGGGAGTCAGGTAACCTGCAAGAAGCATGAAAGAGACATGGTAAGTCATAAATCCCCAATCAGATCTCCTTGTACTAGCTCATAATGTGAAAAAATGCAAAGGTAGCAAATGAGCATGCAAGAGAGAGAGGTTAGCGAGCTATGGCTGCACTGTCCATGCTGATCATTCTTCTATTTAATATATTCATGACAATTCTCACGCCTACTTAACATATTCATGAAACTTCTAGTATTCACTTAAAATATTCATGAAACTTGCTCATTTTCAGTCCCACGGTGCTCACAAAAGTTATTACAAATAGATAAAGTAGGAAAGGTAATCTGAGGCCAAAATGTGTCTGCCTCCCGCAATAGTGTTAGCATCTGATCAGGAGCAGAGACGGTATCTAATGAATTCTGACTTCTCCAAACATCTAACATTATACTTCACACACAATAAAGTTTTACGAGACTAAACGTTTGTCAAATCAAGTAATTTCTACAGGCAAAAAAAAAATATGATTAATAGAGGATGAACTGAATAGTGTTAATGAAAAACTTACTCTGGGTAAAAAATTAGATTATCAGAGTGTTGGTAAGTATACGGGGAGATAATTATAAATACATAGTTAGTGGCCATATAAATTTGTTCATTCTCTTTGGAGGGCCTCTTTTTGAGATTATCAAAATTTTACTACACACACCTTTTCACCTAGAAATTCAACTTCTAAAAATACATATTATAAAAAAACACATCTTATAAATTTATGCATATGGAAAAAAGAATGTGCACAGATAAATGACTGCTGCATTGTTTTTCAAAACAAAGGGAAAAATAAGGTTTATGTCCATTAACAGAAGACTAATTAAATGAGCTATACTACTTCCACTCATTAGGAATATAACATACTAACTACTATGTCATTGACAAAAACCAAAACATAGCAGATAGACCTATATGACATGGTAAAATCTTCAAGATAAGTTTTTACTTGGAAAGAAAATCAATTACAATCTAGAACAGTATGTTTAGAACCTGTGTATTTTTTTCTGTGAAAGTAAACACATACACACACACACACACACACACACATTTTCTGAAAGAAGACACAAGAGACCATTGAGAGTAGTTAAGAATTTGGATGACAGAAACCATTTTATTCTCTTCTCACTGTTTGAATTTTTATTCTTTTTAATTACGATAAAAGAAAACAATAAAAAGTTAATTTAAAAAGGGCACTGGACTCCTGGCCATAGCAATCAGAAAAGAAAAGTTATAAAAGGCAACCAAATTGGTAAGGAAGAAGTAAAATTTTCACTATCTGTTGATAACACGATACTATACACAGAAAACCCTAAAAAAATCCACCAAAAAAACTATTAGAATGGATTCAGTTAAGTTGTACAATACAAAATTAATATACAGAAATCTATTGCATTTCTATATATTAATAATGAAGGAATACAAAGAGAAATTAAGAAAACAATTCCATTTATAATTGTACCAAAAAGAATAAAATACCTAAAAATAAACTTGACCAAAAGGTGAAAGATCTGTACTCTAAAACTATGAAATACTGAAGAAAGAAACTGAATACACAAATAGAAAGATATTCCATGGTCATAGAGTAGAATTAGTGTTGTTAAAATGGCCAGCCTACCTAAAGCAATCTACAGATTCAACTTAATCCTTATCAAAATACCAACAGCATTCTTCACAGAACTAGAATAATCCTAAAATCTGTATGAAACCACAAAAGGCCATGAATAGCCAAAGCAATCTTGAGAAATAACAAAGCTGGAAGTATCACAATCCCAAATTTCAAGATATTCTTTTCTAATTTTATACTTTAATTCCAGTATAATATATAGCATAAAATTCATTTCATGTGCACAATGTACTGAAGCAACAATTTTATACATTATTCAGTGCTCATCAAAATCAGTGTACTCATAATGTCCTTCATGTATTTCATCCATCCTCCCTTCCACCTCTACTCTAGTAACCACCAATTTGTTCTCTATATTTAAAAGTTTACTTTTTGACTCTTTCTCTTTGTTCATTTAATGTTTTTCTTAAATTCCACAAATGAATGAAATCATATGGTATTTGTGTTTCTCTAACTGACTTATTTCACTTAGTATTATACTCTCTAGATCCATCCATGCTGTTGCAAATGACAAGATAGCATTGTTTTTCATGGCTGAATAATATTCCATTGGGTCAATGGAACATGTTAGAAAGCCCAGAAATAGGGATGCCTGGGTCACTCAGTGGGTTAAAGCCTCTGCCTTCAGCTCGGGTCATGATCTCGGGGTCCTGGGATCGAGCCCACATCGGGCTCTCTGCTCAGTGGGAAGACAGCTTCCCCCTCTCTCTGCCTGCCTCTCCACCTACTTGTGATCTCTGTCAAATAAATAAAATCTTTAAAAAAAAAAAAAAAGCCCAGAAATGAACCTACATTTATATGGTTAATTAATCTACAATAAAGGAGGCCAAGAATATACAATGAGGGAAAGACAGTCTTTTAAATAAATGGTACTGGGAAAACTGGACAGCTAGAGGCAAAAAAATGAAACTGAATTGCTTTCTTATACCCTACACAAAAATAAACTCAAAATAGATTAAAGAAGCTCAACATGAGACTTGAAACCATAAAACTCCTAAAAGGAAACAAAGACAGTAGTATTTGACATCAGCCTCAGAACATTTTTCTAAATATATCTCTTCAGGCAAGGGAAACAAAAACAATAATAAACAATTGGGTCTATACCAAAATAAAAAGCCTTTTGCACAACAAAGTACACCATCAACAAAATGAACAGACAACCTGCTGAAGGGGTCTACACCAGTTAGAATGGCCAAAATTAGCAAGACAGGAAACAACATGTGTTGGAGGGGATGTGGAGAAAGGGAAACCCTCTTATACTGTTGGTGGGAATGCAAGTTGGTGCAGCCTCTTTGGAGAACAGTGTGGAGATTCCTCAAGAAATTAAAAATAGAACTTCCCTATGACCCTGCCATTGCACTCCTGGGTATTTACCCAAGATACAGATGTAGTGAAAAGAAGGGCCATCTGTACCCCAATGTTTATAGCAGCAATGGCCACGGTCGCCAAATTGGGGAAAGAACCAAGATGCCCTTCAACAGACGAATGGATAAGGAAGATGTGGTCCATATACACTATGGAGTATTATGCCTCCATCAGAAAGGACAAATACCCAACTTTTGTAGCAACATGGATGGCACTGGAAGAGATTATGCTGAGTGAAATAAGTCAAGCAGAGAGAGTCAATTATCATATAGTTTCACTTACTTGTGGAGCATAACAAATAGCATGGAGGACATGGGGAGTTAGAGAGGAGAAGGGAGTTCGGGTAAATTGGAAGGGGAGGTGAACCATGAGAGACTATGGACTCTGAAAAACAATCTGAGGGTTTTGAAGGGGCGGGGGTGGGAGGTCGGGGTACCAGGTGGTGGGTATTATAGAGGGCACGGATTGCATGGAGCACTGGATGTGGTGCAAAAATAATGAATACTGTTATGCTGAAAATAAATTAAAAATAAATTTTAAAAAATCATTTAAAAAGTATTTGCAAATGATATATCCAGTAAGGGATATTAACCAATATCCAAAATACAAAATATACCAAAAAAAAAAAAAAAAAAGCTTATACAACACCCCCACCTAAAAAAACCCAAAACTCTCATTTAAAAAATACCAAAGGATCTGGGAAGACTTTTTTCCAAGGGTGACAGTTGGTCAGGAAGACACATGAAAACATGCTCAACAACACTAATCATCAAGAAAATAAAAATTAAAAAACAGTGAGATATCACCTCACTCCAGTCAAAGTGGCTAGTATCAAAAAGACAAGAAGTGTAAATTTCGTAAGGACATGGAGAAAAAGGAATCTGTGTACTGTTGGTGAGAATGTAAATCAGTACAGCTACTGTGGAAAACAGTATGCAGTTTCCTCAAAAAATTAAAAATAGAGCTACCCTATGATCCATTAATTCCACCCACTGGATATTTAGACTATGAAAACAAAAACTGAAAAAATATATGTATCCCTATTTATTGCAGCATTATTTACAATAGCCAAGATACAGAAGGAACCCCAGTGTCCATCCATAGATAAAGATGTGGTATGGGTATGGGTATACACACAGAGGAATATTACTCAGCCATAAAAATAATTAAATTTTGCCATTTGTGACAACATGGATGGACCTATAGGGTACTATGCTAGGTGAAGTAAGTCAGAAAATAAAAATAAAAATAAAAATACCATAAGATTTAACATGTGTGTGGAATCTAAAAAACAAAATACAGAAAACAAACATGGTTGCCAGAGTGGAGGAGTGGGAAGAAAATGGGTGAAGGGGAGAGGGAGGTAAAGGTTTCCAGTCAAGGAATGAATAAGTCATGAAGATAAAAGACAGCATAGAGAATATAGTCAATGATGTAATAGTGTTCCACAGTGACAAATGGTACACTTGTGAGCACAGTATAACACATAAACTTGTCAAATCACTACATTGTCTACCTGAAACTAATGGAACACTGTGTGTCACCTATATTTCAACTTAAAAAGAAAAAAGGGGAAAAAAATAACATAAAAGGGAAACAAGCTATAGAATTCTAAAGATAGAGGGGACATTAGGGGTAATTGGCTCCAAAGGACAAATGCTAAGGGAGTTGCTTGAGGAAACACAGCTGTTACTGGTGCTTCAGTTGCAACTAGGACCAGGTCTTCTGATGCCTAATTCAGATCCTTACCCAAGTTTCTTTAATAATGTACATACTAGTACCATTTATCAAGAACAAACTCTGAGCCATGTACAAGGCATCATACTAGGTCCTTTACAGAGAATACCTCTAATTCTTTCTCATTCTTACAAGAACCCTACAAAGTATGGTTTGAGGGTGTTATAAAGATCTTTCAAGTTTCAGGACTGTTTCATAGCCTAGAGCAAATTCCCATGTTCTGGTAAAGTGACCTGGAGTACTAGGTACTTCACATACATTATCTCTGCTAGCTCTACTACCTTTAAAAGATAGGTTTTATTTCCACTTTTTAAATAGGAAACCACACATCTTGCTAATCATTACACAGCCAATAGGTGGTGAGCGTGGAATTCCAACCCAAGTTTGCCCAACTCCCAAATCTCCTTGGTACTACTTCACATTCTATATCCTGAGACTATGGACAGTCCGAGAAGCTGATGTAAAGCTTTGCTTACTTGGTGCTAGTTGACTGCTAGCAAATCAGTAGGAATACTTGTATGTTTTGACACAGATACTCCTTTATATATTGACAGCCCACTCAAAAGTCATACATTTCACCACCTAGTTTTATCATCTAACTCTTTCACTACTGCACACTGTTCTCTGTGATTCCTGAGCCCAAATGTTCTGTCACTTGCACTTCGTGCCAACATACATGCCCTGGTTTGATGCAGAAAAATCCTAAAAATACTTCAGGTTCCACACCCAATTATGCTTGCCCAAAGCTACTTCTCTTTTGAAAGGTATTTTTAAAAATCACAAAGTAAAATCTTAGTATTACAAACTAATTACTGTACATCTCCCTCAATAATTACTATATTAAGCAACTTACAATTACAATTTCATTCATTTATAATTGAGTTCCACATAGTTCCCACTAATCGCTATTTTAGTTCCAAGACTTAAAATTCAACTCAACAATTACGTTCATCATTATGAAAATACATGGCTCCAACTACCCATACTGAAAAAGTGCCTGAGTGAGCTAAAGTTTCAGGTTTCTTGAACCTGTATCTTTCTGTTCTCTATCATTGGGTTTGAAAGCATGCTGTATAACTCAGCCTTATTTCCATGTAGATATTTTTAAGTTATAAAAAATATTACTAGACATGCTTAAAATTGTTTTGCTTAGTATCTCTCATACTAAACAGATATAAAAATGAATTTCTCATCAAAGTTTCACAGTATCAATAATTATATCAATAAAACAGCTAAAGAAGCTAACATACAATTATATGTATTTATAGAGTCAAATTTGAGAAACTGTCATATATTCACCTGTGAAACCATCACCACAAACAAAATAATAAACATATCTGTTGCCCCCAATGAACTATGTACCTTTGTAATTCTACCTTCCACTATTTCCCATTCCTGGCAATCACTGATGCTGTCACTCACATTAGTTTGTAATATCTAGAATTTTATATAAATAGAATTATATTTCATGTATTCTTTTTTTGGTCTCCTTTCACTCAACATAATTATTCTGAGATTCATCCATGCTGGCATGCATAGAAATAATACAAATAAAGCTTCTCTGAATATTTACATACACATCTGTGTATGGATGTATATTTTTATTTCTCTTAAGTGGCATGACTGAACCATATGATTGGCAGTTTCTAAAAAGTTTCTCATAAACCTAACTGCTTTCCAAACTGGTTAAACGTTTTACAACTCCACCAACAATGGAGAAGAGTTCAAGTTTCTCTTGAACTCTTACAACTCTCTACATCCTTACCAATACTTGATACAGTCAGTATTTTAAATTTTAATCTTTTTTTTTTTAAGATTTTTATTTGAGAGAGAAAGAGAGGGAGAGAGGAAATGAGCAGCGGGGGAGGGGTAGAGGGAGATCATGCAAATACCATGCTGAGCACAGGGCCCAACACAGGGATGATCTCATGACCCTGAGATAACGACCTGAGCCGAAATCAAAAGCTGGATGCTTAACTGAATGAGCCATTTAGGTACCCTATTAAATTGTAACCATTCTAAAAGGAACATACTATTGTCTCATTGCAGTTTTAATTTGTCTTCCCCTAAGTACCAACAACATTGATGGTCTTTTCACATATTTATTTACTACTTGTCTATCTTCTTGGGTAAACTATCTGTTAAGAATTTTTACCTATTTTTGTGTTGGGTTACTTATTTTCTCATTATTGAGTTTTGAATGTTCTTTACATATTCTGAATAAAAATTACCAGATATATGATTTGCAAAAATATTTTCCCAGTGTATGGTTTGTCTCTTCATTCTCTTAACAGTGTCTTACAAAAAAGCAAAAGTTTTTATATTTATGAAATACAATTTATCAATTATTTTCTTTTATGTATTTTGCTTTTGGTATTGTATCTAATCCAAGGTAATAAAATTTTTATCTAGAAACTTTATAGCTTTTGGTTTATGTTAATGATACACATAGAGTTAGTTTTTATATATGGCATGATGCATACATTAAAGCTTGTTTTTATGCATCCTAACATGCAATTGTTCCCACATGTTTTGTTGAAAATACCATCCTTTCCTCACTGGATTGCTATTGCACATCTTCCAAAAAACAATTATTCTTAAATTTAAGTGCGAACCTATTTCTAGACTCGCTATTCTATCTAATCCACTAATCCTATCTTTTTAAGTTTTTTCCACTGTGCATTGTCTTTTCCTAGCCTTCACTATTAACTACTAGTTTAAAAGTACATTTCTCATAGGTAATTAGTTTGGTTTTGCTTTTTTTATCCAGTTATCTCTACCTTTTAGTTGATGTACTTTATATGTGATTACTAATATGGTTAAGTTTCATTTTATTATTTTGCTATTTGTTCTGTCTGTTCCTTGTTACTTTTTTCTGCTCTTTGTCTTGTTTTGGATTAACTGATATTCTTGTAAAGTGGCACTGTTGGGTTTTTATTAGCTATAATTTTATTTTTGTTTCGTTTTTATAGTTTTTTAGTAATTGTTTTAGGGTTATAGATTTTTTTCATGGTCTATATTCAAATATTATACCATTTTATTCATAGTATACTTTCATTTCTCAGACTTTCGTGCTATTGTTCTCACATACTTTGCTTTCACATATAGATCCCACACTATATGATTTTTATTTCATATTCAATATTTCAAACTATTACCTTTTAAAGAGATTCAAATAAGAAAACAATCTATAGACTACTTGTGGAAAAGATGTCAAAGTAGGAGGATCCTAAGCTCATGCTGTCCCATATATACATCTAGATAATACCCACATCAGTGTAAATAACCCAGAAAACCCAAAGATTAGCAGAATAGACTCTGCACAGCTAAATGTAGAGAAGAAGTTACACCAAAGAGAGTAGGAAGGGTGGGGATATGGTTGAGAGCCAAACTGACCCATGGGACTGTCTGTGGCGAGGGAGGGATACCAGGGGCATGGAACGGGGAGGGAAACAGACTCTCAAGACCAGGCATCCCAGGCATGGAAAACCTGCAGTGTGAAGAAAAATCCCCATACTTTTTTACTTTGAAAACCAGAGAGGCCTAACTTTTTGAGTTCTTAAAATCAGTAGGGCTTAACACCTGGAATTTTAAAAATCAGCAGCTTGGCTCAGGATGAGCTAGGAGGGCAACAGAAAACAGACTCCCCACCCTTAAAGAGACAGCACAACAAAAACAGCCACACTGAGATACTGAGATATATCAAAAAAGCATCAATTTGAAAAATGCCTGAGGTATATGGGAAGATTTACTTACTAATCTTAAAACATGTGCTAGAGGGGAAGGGATCTTTGGGAACTTCAAAAACAAAAGACCTAGCGGGTGCCACTTCCCTCCCCACCTCTCAAATTAGACACATGAACACATGCAGCAACCAATGCAGCAAGAACACTCTCTAACTAGCTTGTGCTCAGTGCACCCTGCCCACAAGCACTTCTAAGGACCCTCCCCCTCTGTCACAGCTTCAGCACGAGTTTTTCCAGGGTGGCTACAGGTCTCCTCACATAATGGACCTGGGCAGACCTTGCTGGCACCACACACCTTGTGCCAGCATTTTCCTGTGGATCTGCTCCCTCCAACATTTGGAGTCTATCCAAAGCAGTGCCACAATCCTCACAGTGTGTAAGCTGCCCAGACAGGGGCCAGCACATGCCAAAGTGATTCCTACCCTGGGAATGAGAAGGTAGCCATGAACATCAGTCTAACTGCAGCCCTAGTGCTAGGTTGGGGGCAGAGAGCTCACATGACTGCAGGCCCTATATACCAAGGAAAACTTCTCAGGGGACAACATAGAAAAAATGCCCTGCTGTTTGATGTTTCTGCATCTGCCAAATGGCTGGTCTGACAACTGAAGCATAAGGCCAACAGCCCAAGAATGGCTCACTAACACAGGGACCAAACCCAACCTAAAGCAGGCAAAGTAAACTACTGCAGAAAACTGACCCAAAGGCAAATGTGTCTCAGCCACAAGAGCAGGGCATACACATCACACATAGGAGATAGCCCAGCAGTATCAGTTTCCAGTGAACTGGGATACTGTACTATGGAGCACTAAAGTACCTCTTCTTGAGAAGGCAACTACTTAAAAGAAAAGAAGATGTAGCTGACATTTCCTAACACAGAGAAACTAACATAGTCAGTCAAAATGAGGAAACAGCAATGTTTTTCAAATGAAATAAAGAATAGGGGAACAGGACAAAAATCATAGCAAGACAGCTCAACAAAATGGAAGTAATTTGCCTGATAGGAATTTAAAGTAATGGTCATAAATATACTCACTGGACTAGAGTAAAGAGTGGAGGAACTCAGTGAGACCCTCAACAAAGAGTTAAAATACAAAAAAAAGAACCACAGATGAAGAACTCAATAAATGAAATTAAGAATATACTAGATGGAATAAATCTTAGACTAAATGAAGCAGAAGAAATCAGTGATCTAAAAGACAGTAATTGAAAGTAAGCAAACTGAACATAGAAAATATAATAATAAGAAATGAAAACAGACTGAGAGAACTCAATGACGTTACACATAATAACATTTACATTATAGGGATCCAAGAAGGAGAAGAGAGAGAAAAGGGGGCAGAAAAATCATTTGATGAAATAGTAGCTAAAAGTGTCCTGAATCTCGAGAAGGAAACAAAAATCCATATCCAGGAGGCACAGAGACTCTGCAAGAAAATCAATTCCAGGAGGTCCTCACCAAGATACATAGTAATTAAAAGGGCAAAAAGTAGTGATAAAGAGAATTTTAAAAACAACAAGAGAAAAGAAAACAGCTACATGCCAGCAAAACCACATAAGGTTTTCAGTGGATTTTTCAGCAGAAACTTTGAAAGGCAAAAAGAGAGTGGCAGGATCTATTCAAAATGCTGGAAGGAAAAAAAAAAACAGCAATCCAGAATAGTCTACCCGGCAAGGATATCACTCAGAAAGAAGGAGAAACAAAGAGTTTCCCAGACAAAAAAAAGTTGAAGGAATGTATGACCTCTAAACCAGCCTACAAGAAAAGTTAAAGGTAACTCTGAGTGGAAAACAAAGACCATAAATAGGAGTAAGAAAATGTAGGAAGCACAAAAGCAGTAACATTAATTATATCCACCAAAATTAGTCAAGGATTCACAAAACAAAGAGATGTACATTATAACACCATATACCTAAAAGATGGGGTGGGAGGAAAAAGGAGTAAAGAATGAGTTCAATCATAAGCAGCCAACAACTTATTACAGACTGTTATATGCATAAGATGTTATATATAAACCAAATGTCAACCACAAATCAGAAACTGGTAACAGGCAAAAAATAAGGAGAAAGAAACCTACATATATCACTAAAAAAAAAAAAAAAAAAAAAAAAAGCCATTAGGGAGCAAGATAAAAAAAAGAACAGCTAAGATTACAAACACAACCATAAAACAAGGAAGAAAATGTCAATAAATGCATACCTATCAATAACTACCTTGAATATAAATGGACTAAATGCTCCAATCAAAAGGCGCAGGATAACAGAGTGGATAAAAACAAGTCCTCTATCTGCTATCTACAAGACTCATTTCAGACCCACAGACACATGCAGATTAAAAGTGAGGGGATAGGGGCACCTGGGTGGCTCATTGGGTTAAAGCTATAGTCTATATAGACTATATATGAAAAACCCACAGCAAACAGCATACTCATGGAGACAAACAGAGCTTTTCCTCTACAATCAGGAACAGGACAAGGATGTCCGCTCTCATCACTTTTATTCAACATAGTGCTGGAAGTCCTAGCTAGCAATCAGACAACAAAAAGAAATAAAAAGCATCCAAATCAGTAAGAAAGAAGTAAAACTTTCACTATTTGCAGAGGACAAAATACTTTACATAGAAAGCCCTCAAGACTACACCAAAAAGTTACTAGAATAAATTAATTTGGCAAGGCTGCATGATACAAAATCAATATACAGAAATATATTTAATTTCTATACAGTAATAAGTAGTGGAGAAATTAAGAAAATAATCCCATTTATAACTGCAGCAAAAATAATAAAATACCTAGGAATAAACTTAACCAAAGAGGTGAAAGTCCTATACTCTAAAAACTATAAAGCACTGATAAAAGAAATTAAAGACAATACAAATGGAAAGATATGCAATGCTTATGGATTCAAAGAACAAATATTGTTAAAATGTCCATACTACCCACAGCAACCTACAGATTTAATGCAATCCCTACCAAAATACCAGCAGCATTTTTCAGAGAGCTAGAATAAATCATCTTAAAATTTTTATGGAACCACAAAGCACCCCAAATAGTCCAAGCAATCTTGAGAAAGGACAAAACCAGAGGTATCACAATCTCAGATATCAAGATACATTACAAAATTGAGGTAATCAAAATGGCATGGTACTGTCAAAAAAAGAAAATAGACACACAGATCAACAGAATAGAATAGAAAGTCCAGAAACAACCCATGATTATATGGCCAATTAATCTATGACAAAGGAAATGAAAATATCCAATGGGAAAAAGGCAGTCTCTTCAAGTTGTGTTGTGAAAACTGGATAGCAACATGCAAAAGAATGAAACTGGACCACTTTCTCAGACCATATACATAAAAAATGTGAATAGATTAAAGACCTCAACCTAAGACCTGAAACCATAAAAATCCCAGAAGACAATACTAGAAGTGAACTAATTTCTTAGCAACATTTCTCAGATATGTCTCTCAAGGCAAGAGAAACAAAACCCAGAATAAACTGCTGGTACCACAATAAAACAAAACTCTTCTGCACAGCAAAACTCAAAGACAACCTACTGAATTGAAGAAGATGATTGTAAATGACAGATTCAATAAAGGGTTAGTACCCAAAATGTAAAAAGTACCTAAACAACTCAACATCAAAAAACAAAAGACAAAAAAACAACTCAAAATTAGGCCAAAGACACGAACAGACGATTCTCCAAAGACATACAGACGGTCAATGAAAAGATGAATAATTGGTCACATGAAAAGATGCTCCACATCACCAACCATCAGGAAATGCAAATCAAAACCATAGTGAGATATCACATCACACCTGTCAGAATGGCTAAAAGCAAAACACAAGAAACAACAAGCCCTGGTGAGCATGTGGAGAAAAAGGAACCCTCATGTTGATGGGAATGCAAATTGGTGCAGCCACAGTGGAAAACATTATGGAGATTCCTCAAAAAATTAAAAATAGAACTACCATATGATCCAGTAACTCTACTACTGGTATTTACCCAAAGAATATGAAAACATTAATTCAAAAAATAAGTGCATTCTTATGTTTACTGCAGCATTATTTACAATAGCCAAGATATAAAAGCAGCCCATGTCAATCAATAAATGAATAAAAGAAGATGTGTTATATGTAAATAGAATATTAATCAGTCAAGAAAATACTGAAATCTTGCCATTTGCAGCAACATGGATGGATCTAGACGGTTTAATGCTAAGTGAAATAAATTGATGAGAGAAAGATAAATACCACAGGATTTCACTCATGTGGAATTTAAGAAACAAGGCAAAAGGGCAAAAAAAAAAAAAAGACAAACCAAGAAAGAGACTCAACTATAGAAACAAACTGATGGTTGCCCAAGAGGAGGTAGGTGGAGGATAGGTTAAATAGGTAAGGGGACTAAGAGTACACTTACAAAGATGAGCACTGAGTAATGTATAAAATTAATCAGTATATAGTACACCTGAAACTATTAACAGTATATGTTAACTATACTGGATTTTTTATATTTAAAAATTTAAAAAACAATCTATATTTATCTAGGTAATTACCATGATCATGTCTGATACTCTTCATTCCTTTTTACAGATTTTCATTCAGCATCAAACATTTACCCTCTATCTCAAGAGCTTACTTTAATATTTCTCATAGTACAAGTATGTTGGTAATTATTTCTTCCAGATTTTATGTGTGAGAAGTCATTATCTCACTTTTATTTTTTAAAAGATATTTTTTCTAAGTGTAGATCTTTAGGTTGACAGGTTTTCTTTCATAACTGTCAGGATCTTGCTCCACTATCCTTTTACTTGCATTATTTCTGACAGAAAATTTGCTTTATTTCTTATCTTGGTACCTCTGTTTATAATGTAACTTATTTTCTCTGGTTGCTTTGAAGCTTTTCCCTTTATCTTGACCAATTTGATTATGAATCACCCGTGTGTAGTTGACTTTAAGTTTCTCCTGCTTAGAGTTTTTGAGCCTCATGGATCAATCAGTCAATTGTTTTCATCAACCAAGGAATTTGTGGGGAAAGTAAAATCATAATATTTCAAAAATGTTTCTATCCTCCCTCATTTTTTCTTCAGGGACTGCAACTCCACATAGACAATTTGCAGTTGTCTCACAGCTCACTGATGTTCTGACAACGCTTTTACTTTTTCCTCTCTGTATTTCATTATGGATAGTTTCTACCCCAAGGTGAAGTTCATTTAATTTTTTTTTGTAATATATAATTTGTCATTATTTTCACCCTGTACTTTTCACTACACATATGGTGGTTTTTCTCTCTAAAAGTTGAGTTTGATTCTTTTTTATATATTCCACTTCTCTGTTGAATTTTTGAATGCGTGAAACACCTTTATAATAATGGTTTTAAAGTCCTCATCAGCTAAATCTAACATCTGTGTCAGTTGTGGGTCTCTTTTGATTTTTTTCCTTTTATGGGTTGTATTCTCCTTTAAACACATAGTAACTTTTTATTGGATACCAGAATTATGAATTTTACCCATTGAGTACTGGATATTTTTGTATTGCTATAAATTTTCATTAGCATCATCTGGAATATGGTTCAGTTACTTGGAGTCAATTTGATCCTTTGGGGCCTTGCTTTTAAGATTAGGGAATAATAGAGTAACACTCAGTCTGGGGCTAATTACTACTCACTACTGAGGCACAACCCCTCTGCCTATCCACTGAGTACTAGGAATTGTTAGGTTTTCCAGTCAGGTGAGAACAAGCACTTTTCCTGGTACATATGCGCACACCTGGTGTTCTCCCCTCTAATCCTTTTGAGTTGTTCTTCCCCTGCCTCAAGGGGCTGCATCACATGCTGAACAATTCTCTGCCGAAGAGTCAGATGCAACCCTCTGCAGATCTTTGGAATTCTCTCCATGTATTTCTCTCCTCTTCAGTCCTCTGTCCAATTAACACTGGACACCTCAGTCACTTCATACTCTCAACTGTCTCCTTAGCTCTTGATGTCACCCCACATTGACCTCCACCTGATTTCTCTCTCTCTGTACCACTACCCAGTGGCCCTCTCAGGACAGTAAGCTGAGACAATTTTAGGGCTGACCTCATCTCTTTCCTGTCTCTCAGGGATCACTGTTCTTTGATGCATAGTGCCTTGAAAGCCATCAATTCATAGATTTTATCCAGTTTTTCAGTTGTTTCAGGTGAAAGGCTAAATCTAGTTCCTAATACTCCCATCAAAACCAGAAGTGAAATCCAAAGCCAATATTAATATTGTAACAGAATCCTATCCAGAAAGCTGACGACAAGAGACATGTTATGGTAAAAGAAAACAAATGCTGATTAAGGAGTTTTCAAGTCCTGTTCCTGCTCCTAACCTGCTGTGTGTCCTTGGACAAGTGACTTCACCTATGAACCTCAATTTTTTCCTGAATAATGGAAGATAAATGCAGATTTCCTATCCCTAACATTTATTCATTTAAAATTACAATTACTTATATTTTTATATACACATATATGTGTGTTAAGTGGATATATGGGATTTTAGAGGTAGAGAGAAAACCCATATTGTGCCAGGATTTGTCCTAGACTCCAGGAATATAACAATAAACAACACAGACTTGGTGTCTGCCTTCATAGAACCAAGGACAGTTTTTGAGAAACTACTGTATTCTAAGGGAAATTCTGGAATGTTTGTCATGTTTTATTCCATCTATGCCTGAATATTTTATTCATACTGCACGGCCCAATTAATATTTTTATCTCTTCTTTGATGTCTTTTGTAGTATCTGGGCTTACCTCTGATCTAAAAAAAAAAAAATTACACACATACACACAAGCTTGCAGATACATACACATATACTGAATGTTACCTGCTTAATTTACATCTCTTAAGGCACACATTCATTATCCATTTATTCAGCTATTATAAATTGAGCCCATACTCGAGGCCAGGGCACATGCTAGGTATCAAGGATACAACACTAAACAAAAATGAATTGTTCCTCAAAATGTTTCCGGTCAAGTATGTGTAACAGACTATAATAATGCACAGAATGTGATACAATGCTACTGGTAGGAGAGGGGCACCATACTGTTGGAGCATGAATAAAGGATACCTAACCATATCTGAGGGAATCATGGGTGATGTCCTGTTAAGGTAATCACTATTCAAGTAAAAATTAAGAATTAGCCCATCTGAGTTCTGCTTCTGCTTAAAATGTAGAAGGATGACAAAGACCTCCATTTCTGTCCAACATGCAATTACTACGAACACCCATAGTCAGTCAGAACAGGCCAAAAAAAAGCAAGACCTAACTATATGATGTTTATAAGAATTGTATTTTGACTATAAGAAAATACAATCAGATTAAAATTCAAAGATTTGAAAAAAGATATACCATGAAAACATTTTATAGGAAAGCTGGAGTTTTAATGTTTTAAAAGCTGGAGTATTAAACAATGTTAACTTCAAGAATATTACCAGAATGAGAGAGAGAAATTTTATAATAAAAAGATTACTTCACCTGGAAGACATACAGTTCTAAATGATGTTTAAATCTTTTTTTTTTTAAGATTTTATTTATTTATTTGATAGACAGAGATGACAAGTAGGCAGAGAGGCAGGCAGAGAGGCAGACAGAGAGACAGGCAGAGAGACAGGAGGAAGCCGGCTCTCCAAGGAGCAGAGAGCCCGATGTGGGGCTCGATCCCAGGACCCTGGGATCATGACCTGAGCCAAAGGCAGAGGATTTAACCCACTGAGCCACCCAGGCGCCCCTCTAAATGATGTTTAAATTAGAGGAAGTGATACCTGGAAAAGTTCAAAGAGTGAAATAGACAAATCAATAATTATGGCCAGAGATTACAACATTCCTTTCTTAGTAACTAATGAGAGATATAGAAAAAAAATCTAGAAGATTAGACCAACACTATCAATTCAGTAAAATCAACATTTACAGAACTCTACCATTAATAACTATGGAATATATTTTCTTTTCAAGTTCATGTGAAACATTCACAAAAATGGACCCTATGCTGGATCATAAAAAAGGTTTTTAACAAATTCAAGTATTGAAATCACAAAGATTATATGTTCTGACCATAACATTAAATTATAAATCAGTAATACTACATATAGCAAAATATACATATATTTGAAAATGAAGCAATAAACATCTAATACCCATGGGTCAAAGAAGATATTACAAAGAAAATTTAAAAACATATTTAATGGGATAATTACAACATATTAAAATTAACTAAAGTAGTTCTCAAAGGAAATTTTATAGCCTTAATGTTTGCAGTAGAGAAGATTAAAGTACAGGTCATTTATTTTATGCTTTAAGAACCTAGAAATGAAAACAAACTAAAACTAAACAAAATAATGGAAATAATAAAAGACATCAGCATGACTGATAATAGCTGAAGAAATTCACAAAGAAAATAGTTTTTTGCAACGTTAATAAACTTGATAAATTCAAGGCTAGATTAATCAAGAGACAGAGAAAGGACAAATTCTCTGCATCATTACAGATCTTGCAGTCATAGGAAATGAGGTTATATTATGAACATCATGCAAACTAATTTGTTTAGGTAAAATGGACAAATTATTTTAAAAACACAACTTACTAAAACAAGAAGACTAAAACAAGAAGAACTAGAAAATCTTGTTAACCAAATTAATATACAAATACTTCTATGCTTTCAGAAAATATTTGTTTCCCAATTCATTTTGTAAGTCTCACAAAATCCTGATAACAAATCCTTAAAAGAATTTACCAATACCTTCAATATTCTTTATTTAGAACAAGAGTTCTAAATAAAGTAATAGCAAATTGAATTAATATATAAAATGGTAATATATCGTGTCCACTGAGGCTTATACTGGGAATGCAAGACTGGTACAATACTTACCATTAATTCAAGTACACTACATTAAAAGAATAAAGAAAAAAAATGATCACAATAGATGCAGAGAAGCATTTGACCAAATTCAGCAATCATTTGTGTTTAAAAATGTTTATCTCAGCAAATTAAAGGGGATTTTCTGAGTCTGAAAAAACATACCTGTAAGAATCCTATAGCTAATATAATGAAATATTAAATAACTTTACAATTAGGAATAGGACATTTTGGTCCACTTTTAGTATTTCTTTTCAACATTGTACCAGAGGTTCTAGCCAGTATAATAAGATAAAAAGGTAAAAAGTACCTATAGTAACAGACATCATGATTGTTTACATAGAAACTCCTAAGAAGTCTACTAAAAATAAGAAAATTTAGCAAAGACATGAGATATAAGTTCCATATCCAAAACTAATTGCATTTATATGTAGTAGGAAAAATAGAAAATTAAAATTTAAAATACCAGTTAAAATATCATCTAAAATCAAAATACTTTACAATATATTTAACAAAAATGTACAAGACTTCTACACTGCAAGGTATCATTACAGAGAGAAACTGAAGATGGTAAATTAATTTAGAAAAAATAAACCTTATTCATGAATTTGAAGATACAATATGTAAAGTTGTTAAGTCTGTCCAAATTCATCTAGTCAAAAATCTCAGGAGGCATGGCCAGCTAATTCTAAGATTTTATTTAAAAATACAAAGAACTCTGAACAGTCAAAACAATTTTGAAAAAGAACAAAATTGAAAGAATTATATTACCTGATTTTAAGATTTACAACAAAGCTATAATACTCAAGTCAGTGTGGTATATGAAAGAATACACAGATTGGTCTATTTTCTTTCCTTTGATCTAAGATAGACTCACATACATATAATTAAGCTTTCCATAGAGAAATTATGTTTTTTACAAATACTACTAGAAAATTCTGACCTCAGTATAGTACGATATAGTCTCAATATAGTACAAGTTCATTCTTCACTCCTACTTCAAGCAATACACTAAAATTTACTCATGATGGATCACAGACTTAAGCATAAAATAAAAAATTATAAAACTTCTAGAGAAAAATGATGGAAAATATCTCCATGTCCCTGAAAAAGGCAAGGTTACACAAAAATTAACTATAAAAGAGGGCACGTGGGTGGCCTAATGGGTTGGGCCTCTGCCTTCTGCTTGGGTTGTGATCTCAGGGTCCTGGGATCGAGGCCCACATTGGGCTCTCTGCTCACCAGGGAGCCTGCTCCCCCCTCTCTCTCTACCTCTCTACCTACTTGCGATCTCTCTGTCAAGTAAATAAACATCTTTAAAAAAAAAAAAAAACTAGCTATAAAAGAAAAGATTGCTAAATTGAATCTCATTCAAATTTAAAACTTCTCTTCTTCAAAATAAGAGTAGGACACTTGATGAAAATAAAAGATAAGCCACAGATTAGGGAAAAATTGTTAAGACATAGATATAAAAAATGAATTCAGAATATGCGAAGAACTATATGTTTCTTAAGTTAGACAAACAGTGGGCCGAAGACTCAAACATACATTTATCAAAAATGGTATATGAATTAGAAGCACATGAAAAAAATTTTAACATCATTAGTCATTACAGAGTTACAAACCAAGCCATAATGAGATACCACTTCACAACCACAGAATAGTTAAAGTTAAAAAGACCAACAATCTGAGGGTTTTGAAGGGGTGGGGGATGGGAGGTTGGGGAACCAGGTGGTAGGTATTAGAGAGGGCATGGATTCCATGGAGCACTGGGTGTGGTGCAAAAACAATGAATACTGTTACGCTGAAAAGAAATTTAAAAAAAAAAGACCAACAATGCAAAGTGTTGCAACGAGAATATGGAGCCACTGGAACAGTCATAGACTGATTGCTGGTGTGAGACCAAAACAACACAACCACTCTAGGAAACAATGGTTAATCATATACTTACCAGCAATTCTCTTCCTAGATATTTACACCAAAGAAAACAGGTATTCACAAACAGTACCAAAAAAAAAAAAAAAAAAAAAGTTCATAGAAGCTTTAATTCACAGTATGCAAAAACTAGAAACTCCCTCAAATAGCCCTCCATAGATAAATTAATTTTAAAATATAAGTTCATACAATGGACTCAATAGCAAAACACAAACATGCACGCATGCACACACACACACACACACACACACACTTTCCACAGTATCATGAATGTATCTTAAAAACTTCATGGTGAGTAAAAGAAGCCAGACACAAAAGAGCACATACCATCTGATTTGTTATATAAAATTCTAGAACAGACAAAATTAAACTATGCTAATAGAAATCAAATGATCACCCAGGCAGAAAGGATACAGTGGGTTGATTAAGTGCATCAAAGACTTTAAGTGATAAAAATATTCATGGTAGGAGAGGTGGCTACAGCAATGTATTTACTTGTCAAAACTCATTTAACTATATACTTAAAATCTGGTTATATTATCGTAAATCCTTAAATACTTATAAATCATAAGTATTTAAGAGAGCCAGTCTTGGGAAGATCCATGGGCATTTCATACAATGGAACAGCTTTTGCAAAGTCTCAAAAGGGAAAAGAAAATCAGGGCTGCAAAGTGGCTTACAAATTACCTGCTAGACACTTTATAGCCAATTTTAATAGTCTAACCTACTGGTGTGTTTTAACTGAACTGTATACACACACACACACACACACACGGTTCTTGGCAGTCTCACTAGAATATATGCATGTATAGTGTGATAGAGCCAAAGTGTTTAGAGCTTGGCTCTGGAGCCAGGATTCAAAGCCTAGATTCAAATCCCAACACCATCTCCCCTCCAGTTTAGTCCTGTGAACGCTTAGTCAAGAACTTGATTTCTCAATGCCTCTATTTACAGATCTCTAAAATGGAGATGAGGATAATACTTCCCCCTTCCAAGGTTTCTGGGAGGGTGACATGAGATACACATATAAAGTACTTAATATTTATTATATGATGGGCACTAATAAATTTTAATTATAACTGAGGACAGGGTCTTTGTCTCTTACTCACACCACTTCCTGGCACATAGTAAGGTTCCCAACTGAATTTATAGGTTGGCAATTATAGCAAAGTAGTCTGTTCCATTCAGAAAACAAAGAAGGGAGATGGACCAATAACCCTGTCTCTCTTGCAAGTCCTGGGGCAGAAAAAGGATCTGTTTCTATTCTTGGTGTTTTCCCTACATATGGAAACTGCTTGTCAACATCTCTAAAACCACATCCACCAAGAGCTTCCCTTTCTCCTGTTCAGCTACAGAAGTAAGTAAATTCTAAGACCCATGAAGAAAATAAAGAAATAATTTCAGTCTCAACAATCTTAGCTTATTTACTTAATACGTAATAATACATGGGTTTTAAAAATTGTGCACAAATCTCATTAACCAAGAAAAAGTATTTTTTATTCAGTTATCCAAAATATTATAGTATAAATCAAATCTTTGATATGGTCCCTACTTCTTAGGCAATAAAGTCAATCAAACATATTCTCCCTAAAATCCCACATAGTCAGTTACCCGCCTGATTTTGCTATTCTCTCAAGGGTTCATCATAAGCTCTATAATCACTGTACTATCCTGCCTCTCAGAGTCTGATCTCATTGGAACTGATTCAGAATTCCTATGAAAGTCTGAAAAACCCAGACCCAGTTAAACCACCTATTCCATAGCAATAGAAACCAAGATCCAGAGAGGGAAATGTTTTGTCCAATGCTGCACAGGTTGTTGTTCAATAAACAACAGATGTCAATTAACAAAGTATATAGAGTGACAACCATGTGCCTTCTATTGGACACACTCTGGATCTTCAGAGAAATAGAGTAAAACCCAAGATGCCAGCATTCTTCCCACTCACAAGGCCTCAAAGGAAGAGAAGTATGGTGGGGACTGTCTCCCAGAAGATCAGGAGGAGCAACAAAAGGGATTTGGAGTGGATAAACTTGTGGGTAGCTGGATCAATCCCCTAAGTCATTATCATAAGGGGCTGCTTGTGATTTATTCACCGTTGTGTACTCTTGGATGGTTAGCAGAGTGTCCTGTCCATAGGAGAAATAGAAGCTCAGTAAGCAGAATAAAACTTCATATCCACATAAATTATATGGAACTTATAAAATAGAGTGAGAAAAATGTAATGGAATGGAATGGGATAAACTGGAATGAGAAGGAATGGGAAGGAATTTGATGACTTTGAATTGAATGAAGTCAAATCAAATCCATGATTAATGGGCAGGAATCTATTGCCATCCATCTTTAACAAGGAAGCTGGCAGCATTTTCTCAGGGAAAAAAAAAAAAAAGGTCATATTCCATCTTAGCCTCTCAGCCTCACAAAATAACCCACCAGGTCTGCCAGTCCCAATAAGAAAGTCTAGGATCTCTAGCATGTCCCTCCCCCACCCCCCAAAAAAGAGCACCTGAGACCAGGAAAAGAGAAATGCTGAGCCAATTATGAGTCTTCCACAAAAACAAAGCAGAATCAGAAAGGCATCAGAGTTTCAGCCTACTTTCCCCACCCCAAAATGACAAAGCTTCTGAATACTTTAAGAGAACAACAATTATGTGGATGAATACAGTATTCATTACTTGAAGAAAACAAACTCATCAATATTTCACGTCCTAAGGAGAAAAAGGTGTAGGGAGGAAATGGGTCCAGGATGGATTCTGAGGACAGCACTGCTGCCATCCTGTCAGGGTCAGGATCTTTGTGACCCTAAAATGTAAGGCTGTGATTTGTCACTATTTCAACAGGCATCTGCTCCATGCTCACTTCAAAGTTCTCCTTACTTTTGTGCTGTTTCTTCAATGACCAGAGCAACTTTCTGCAGAGAAATCCTCTCCATCAACACAAAGCAGATGGGCAGCCCACCAGAGCGTAACACCTGAGTCAACCCTTCTCAGAAAGCATCTTGTGCCTCTGCTTCAATTCCTCATAGCTGCTGTGTCAGAATATTACAGATCATTTGTAACTCAGAGTATGCTAAAGTGGAGCAGCACTGTACAGCAGACACAAGCTTTGCCTGCCACTGGTCTCTCAACTTCTATGTGGGTCAGCTTGCTGGCCAGACTCATCTACCTGTCTTCCCATTAAGCTCTCAACAAATCCTATACCAACCTGTGCTCCTGAATTTGCCTAACCACTTAGTCCTGGTATATAATAGACAGTAATATAAATGTTACTTTCTCTACTCTTCTTCGGATGGCAGCTGAAAAAAAAATCAGTCCTTGGGTGTGTTATAGCATCCTATGCTTGAAAACTCTACTGCAGAAAAAGGTGACTCTGTTTGTGGTTTGACTTCAGCTTGGTGATTTCCAGTTGGAATGAAGTAGGGAAGACTTGGGGATTGGGCACTTAACTCATTTCTTCATCTTGAGAATTCGTACCATAAAGGCAGTTACCTGTAACACATCAAATTCTATATCGCCTGTAACACAACAAATTCTATATCGCCATTCAGTCAGTTGACAAAGCTGCTCAGTGACTGCCTTCCCATGACAAGAACTGTTTTAAGTCACTGGGGAATGGGATAATTGTATTATCTAGAGATATGGCACATAGATGATGCTTCCCACATCCAATCCCTCTATGACTATTAATTACATTCACTGCTGTTGTTGCCAGCTCTGTTTGTGGCCTCTCCTTTCCCTGGATAGGGAATTCTTCTTACCTGTGGCTGACAAGGATGACCTTTATAATGTGCCTTTCATCATTTCTGCCAATAATCACCAATGCAAATCTACCTTCCCTACATTAAACTTCCCTTCCAGATAATACCCACTTTTATCTGTCTCTGTTGGCAGCTTTAACTGGGATTTATAGCTCCTGCTCAGGTATACCAGATCTTAGAAGTCTTATGTACTTTGGCAAAGCCTACAAAACCACCTGAAAGATGACAAGTCAGCTGACTGACAGGTAGGCCTTTTGACCAGCCACATGCTGGTCACACTGTTTGTTTCCTATGGGAAGCAAAAAAAAATTGTTGCAAAGGACCTGCCATATTCTATCAAAACCTATGCCACAGCTATCCTATCAAACTATAGGGAAATTAAAGAAAAGTGGCTACAGCTCCTTTGCCACGAGAGGTGGGATATTTGTCCCCTCCCCTTGAAACTGAGCAGGCCTACAACTTAATGATAACCAACTGAATGTGGAAGACTTCTGAGGCTCAGTAAGAAAAGGTGAGGGGCATTTGGGTGGCTAAGTCAGTCAAGCATCTGACTTCAGCTAAGGTCATGATCTCAGGGTCCTCAGATGGAGTCCTGTGTCAGGCTCCCTGCTCAACAGAAAGTCTATTTGTCTCTCTCCCTCTGCTTGTTCTATCTGTCAATTTTTTTTTTTTTTTTAAAAAAAAGGTGATACAGCTTCTGCCTTATACACTGACACACTCATCTCATTTTTGGAGGCCTGAGACACCATTTAAGAAGTCTGACCTCCTTGGAGTGCCTGGATAGTTCAGTCGGTTAAGCATCCAACTCTTGGTTTCGGCTCAGGTCACGATCTCACGGTCATGAGATCAAGCTCCATATCAGACTCTATACTCAGTGCAGAGTCTACTTGAGATTCTCTCCCTCTTCCCTCCTCTCATTCACTCTAAAATAAAATAAAATCTTAAAAAAAGAAAAAAAGAAGAAGAAGAAGTCCAACTTCCTTGAGATCACCACACTTTTGGAAAGTCCAGGCCAAATGTACAGGCCATGTGTATGCACTCTGGTCAACAGGATTGGTGAAGGGCCACACTGATGACCAGCATCAGCTGCCAAACATGGAAGTGACGGTACGTACGTTCATCAGAATCCAGCCCCAGCCAAACAGTTATCCCTATCCCTTAAGGGTGGGACAAGGCATCCCCACTGTGCCGTATCTGGAATTCCTGACCCACAGAATCCATGGGCATATTAAAATGGGTGTTTTAAGTCACTACGTTTTACACTGATTTGTTAGCAGCAAGAGTAGCCAGGACAAACAGTGTTTAAAGTCAAACAAGCCTACACTGAAATTCTAGATCTATCCCCTGTGGGAAGTTAGCAAGCTACTCAGCCTCTCAAAGTCTGGATCTGATGTATAAAATCATAATAACAAAACTGACAAAGAATCTGTGACCTAACAAATGTAGAGGGAAATAGTGCCCCTCCCATGGGTGTCTGCTTTCTTCCTCTCTTCCACTGATCCCTCATCCTCAGATCTGATGAACCAAGTAAGGTTGGAGGTTCATAAACCATTGCTGTCAATGATACAAATGTAAGTAATGTATTATCTTTCAGCTGCAACCTAATTCATTTATATAAAGAAAGAGAAGTTGAGGGAATACCTTGCTCAAAAGAAACTAAAAAGTTTTCCCTCATCTGGCTGCTCTTGCCAAGGGCAGCTCATCTGGTTTTGGGACAACTAGAGACATTCCCATCTTCACCCAGTCCAATTCCCTAACCTTTTATCCCTCAGTCATTTTCTCCTGAAATCATCACCACACACTTATGAGCAGTGGTGATTCTGCTCTTTCAAGGTTAAGAGATGGTCAAGGAGAGTCCACCACTGGGCTGTAGAATCTAGAATCTAGAACAGCAACATCAGCTTCCTGTGGGTGAGCAACTAGTCATGTTACAGCTGCTCCACACAGTAACTCAGCTGTTGGCTGGCAGCTATTTGGGAAGAGAGATTTAAGTGAGAAAACAGGAGAAACTCATTTCTGCTCTTATGTAGCCTGAGTTACCGATGTGGGGAGAGAATATAAACATACTGAGCATTTAGCATGTAGTGAGCATTCTGCTGGCTGTTTTTCCTGCATTACACACTCTAATACCCAACACATTCCCAAGTTCATCTATAACCTTATTTTACAGATGAGGACGTGGAGGCTCAGGGGGATAAGTAAATTTACTTCAACTCAAGCAGGAAGAGATGATGGAATGGGCAGCAAGGCTAGTGTGTCTGATTCTAAACCTATAGATTCCCCTTCAGCACCTCTTATTTCCGGACATGTTTTATTGAATCAGTGCTATGTCAGTGAACTTGTGCAGATTTGATGGACTGGTAGATTTACTGACAAGTTAGCTGATAGGGCTTAGCAGGATTCAATGTATATTTTGGCCAAGTCAACCCACAGTTTAACTGACTTCCATGAGCTCAAGTCTACCTGTTAACTGATGTGCAAACAAATTAGCCTGAGAGCAGAAGTTACAGCATCGGGAGCCCAGATTTCACTGGATTCTGCCAGCTTGGAGGTCACTTGCTGGGCTTGGCTCCTACAGAGTTTCTCAGTAAACACTGCAAATCTGAGGACACTGTAAGCCTTGGAATGCAAATGAACTTGAGCCCTTTATCCTGAATTTTTCTCAAGTTTGAATCTCTTTATACACTCATGGGGACTCAGACTACGTGTTAACATATAAAGCAGCAAAGGGAGAAAGAACAACTTTAGCCCAGAATTGACTAGAAAACAAGGTGGGATTTATTAGAGTTAGATGCAAAATGGTAGCCTTCTGTGGGACCTCTCACTAGCAAGGTGAAACAGGACAGCAGATGGCCTTATTTATACCAAGACTGTATGTAGGTCTTTCATTTGCTTGCTGTCTGAGGTTGAGGAACAGATTCAAACTAACTTTAGACAAGGGGGTTGATTACAAGGAATCAGGAGTACGTAACAGGATGCAAGGACAGGAAACACAGCTGAGCCATACAGGCACTGGAAAATCTGGAGTTGTATCTTCTGTGTCTTCTGTCACCCTCTGAAGCAACATGGCCTCTTATCTTTGCTAGAAACTTACTACATTCCTCTCCCCCTGGATGATTTTCTCTTCCTTCCTTCCTCATCATTTCCATTTGCATGGAGCTCCACGTTGCCATGGCGCTGACTCTAGCTGCAGTGCGACCTTACAGCTCCCCTCCCCATCCCCATCTGACAACATCTGAAACATCAAATTCTGAAGAGAGAATATGACAGTCAGCTCAGGGTCACTTCACAGGAACACCATCCTATCCCTTCTTGATGTGGGTGGCAGCCTGGCTTGGAAGGTGCTTTCAAAGAAAGGAAAATGACCTTAACCAACTGTCAAAATATATCTAGTACATACCTGAGGGCATGCAGGCAGAAACAGCTGAGAGAAAAGCTGACCTAAACCTGATGGAAGCCTAAACAGAACCAAGAAGGTAAGGTCCCCTCAAGTGCTTCTATTTTGTGATTTTTCCCTCTTTTGTAGCAACTGTCTTTGTACATGAAAGGTAGGTCTCAAAATCCTCAGACTCACACCCAGGTCTGAGTGACAGCTGTATGTCCCATGGGCCTTCCTTATATCAATAAAATTTCCGCTAAGGTCAGGAACATGGCAGGGATGTCCATTATCACCACTGCTATTCAACATAGTACTAGAGGTCCTAGCCTCAGCAATCAGACAACAAAAGGAAATTAAAGGCATCCAAATCGGCAAAGAAGTCGTTAAATTATCACTCTTCGCAGATGATATGATACTATATGTGGAAAACCCAAAAGACTCCACTCCAAAACTGCTAGAACTTGTACAGGAATTCAGTAAAGTGTCAGGATATAAAATCAATGCACAGAAATCAGTTGCATTTCTCTACGCCAACAACAAGACAGAAGAAAGAGAAATTAAGGAGTCAATCCCATTTACAATTGCACCCAAAACCATAAGATACCTAGGAGAGGCAATAAAACCAACAAAAGGCTAGTTTTTTCCCTGACAGCCTGGAACAGTGAGGGCCCACTGTGTGCCAGGCACTAAGCTCAGCACCAGAGACACTAGTCTGTGCCCAGAGAAGCTAGTACAATTGCAGGAAAAAAAAAAAAAAAAAAAAAACCAGATTACCTTAAACAAATAATTATACTACCACAGTCTTTACAAAGTACAGTCAGATGATACCCCATTACCATACAGTGCAGCATTGAGCTCCAATATTAGGGTATATAAGAATCTTCTGGGTTCCAGCTTACAATGCAGATTCCTAGGTCACACCCCCAAATACACAGAGTCAGAAACTCTGGAGTTAGAGCTCAGGAATCTGTATTTCAAGCAATTCCGGGGAAATCCTAGGAATGCCCTGTTTGAGAACCACTGTTCTCTCTCTCTTAGGGAAGTGTCACAGTTGAGGCCACGCTACGGCCATAGGAAACAGCAATTCCTTGTGTGTCAAGGGTTGGAGGAGGCTTCCTAAAGGCAGGGAGATGTTTGAGTTGAGTCCCAAATGCATTTGTCAAGGAAAAGAATGAAGGCAGAGGAAAGCAAAACACCAGAAGCATGAAAATCATGGCAGGCTCTGAGGGGCAAAGAAAAGACCCCCAAACATTTCTGGGAAGTGTGGCAATATGGGAAGGAGGCTAGATCCTGAGTGGGAAGGGCTAATACACAAGGTTTTAAAATAAAAGGTTCAAGGGGACCTTAAACAGTTTTTTTGACTTGTATTTTCTTTTAATATTATTTCTCCAAAATTCACTTTTCTGGCCATGGCCCCGGCCCAAGAAAGTCCTCCAGAATCTTAAAGGAATTGCTCATCAAACACAGCTGTTGAAACAAACTAGACACAGAGCCTGGAGCTGACTCCAGCTGATGCCATTCGCTGGAAGGAGAACTGAAACGCATCCTGAGACCTGTCAGCACAAGGAAGGAGGAGTCCACTCCTCAAATCTTCTCTCTGAAAGCCTGGACAGGCTTCCCAGATTGCTTTTGCCAGACTTCTCCTCAACCCAGTGCCAGCCAAGGTCCAAGAGCTGCTTTGTCTCCCTGCCAGGCAGGAGAGGCTGGTATTCTCCAATGATTTCCCTCCCCAGGCCAGGAACATCAACCAACCTTGAACTAAACTTCAATACTGCCTTCTTCCCTCCCAGAATCTGGCATTTCCATTTCTAAAATTGTCCAAATAGCCACATGCAGTTAGGTTAAGGGCAAAACCCACACCCGGAAATGTTCTTTTTTTCCGTTGTCAATAGGGACAATTTGCTTTTAAAATAGTCACCTAAGGTGTGATTGATGGGAAATCAGTACTTGTCATTTTTGGCTCCCTAGGAAACATCCTTTAGTCAAACTTAACTAAGCCTTTTATTTCCCATATTCACTGCGTCCGGAACTGGGGCCTGTCAGCCACCCATTCCAGAAACAGCAGAGAGCCCATGTATCCTGCAGTATTTTCATAGAGCAATTCCTCCAGCCTCACAGATCAAATGTCCAGGTCTTCTCCTTCTCTCTTCAGAACCAGAGAGCCCTCCCAGAGCAGCATGTCTAACTTTCTTTAGATGCCAGTGAGGACAAAGCAAGGGCTTCAGTTTCTGCTTTTCCTTCTTCCACACTCCTCTGTCTACCTCCTCCATCCAGCAACACCACAGGAACCCTGGTTTCCTAAAAGAATCAAATCATCTTCTGAGGTACCCATATTTCCCTCTCACACTTGCAGTCTGTCGGATTTTCAGGAGCTTGTCTTTAGGGCTGGCAGACCTGCAGATGCTCAAGGGCAGAGTGAACCTGCCAGGGCTCCATGAAGGGCAAGGGCTTTGAAATCAGAATGACCAGGGTTTAAATACCAACTCTCCCAGATAGTAGAGTTATGCCCAAGTTTTCGCTCCAAGAGACCACCAAGGAGCCAACACCGATGCAATCACATGAGGTTTTATTTAACAAGCTTAAGCTTGGGCCCAAGTATACCCGACAAAGAGGAGTAGGGACTTGAGCCCAGAGCTTAGTTAAGGCAGGGGTATTTATAGGTTCCTGTTACTAAAGCAGGGTGGGGACTTCTGGAACCAAAGCAGGGTGGGGGTTCTTGTTACTAAAGCAGGGTGGGGGTCCTTAGAACTAAAGTAAAGTAGGGGAAAGTTCAGCCCTTGGGCACAGGGGTCTGAGATGGCTGCCAGAGCTAAGATGGCTGTACTTATGCTAAGGTTAAACCTGAGGTGGGATGGCCTTAATTTTTCTCGGCCTCCACAACTAGCTATGTCACCTTGACCAATGTATTTTCTTGATGAAAAATCAATTTTCTCACATGTGACAGGATAACAATATTGACATCTGTCCAGTTTTAGGGTGAGAAGAAAGTAATTGTAGCAGACACTGTTGATCGTTTCTCGCAATTTGATTGTCCCTTAATACCTTCCCACCTCAGAGGCTGAGAGAGCTTACTCCTCAATTTCCCAATCCCCCTTCTATGAAGAGTAGGTGGCCAGAGAACACAGTTCAGAGCAGCAGAATTAAACAGAAGTCTGAAGTGGCTCTGGGAATGTTTCTGCTTTCCTCATAAAGGGGTCAGATGAGGCAGACCCTCTTTTTCCCCCTCTATATGCCTTAACCGAAGATGAGAAGTCTAGAGCAGCAGGAACTTTCTTGTGACCAAGAGAATATCAACATCATCACCCCTGACATTGACAGAGACATCATCAACACATTGAACCGAAGCTATGTGCCCCAAATTCCAGGTTTCTCATGACATGAAAAACACAGAGCCTCTTCATTTAAGGCACTGCAAGTTAAGCTTTCTGTTTCTTGCCACCAAATGCATTCCTGAGAAGCATAAGGGATAATATACACCCCAACTACCATAGTCACCCTCCCTCAAAATGGTCAGCCCAAATCTGTACCATGGGGTTGTTCATATTTATGGTAGAATTTGGGCCCAGAATATGGATCCAGACTAACTTTCATGGCCTCTGCAATTGGCTTCTTCCTCCCATGGCCCCTTGCACATTGCTGTCAAAATCCTAATCAATGCCAGCCAAGCCAGTTGGTTATACTACCCATGTGTCAGTCTCATTCTATCCCCAGGTCTCCTCTATTCCCACCTTCCCTCATTCTTCCCTACCCCTTCCTTTCCTTTGGCCTGCCTCAATCTTCTCCATCCTTTAATTCTTAGCTGCTGTCCTACCATCTCCCTGAAATACCTTTTCTGATGTGGTCAGCCACAGTCAGGACAGGCAAGAAAATCCAGTGGTACAAACATGGTTGCCCCATTTGGCAATGACAATGAGTATACAGAAATATGGCTACTGAAGGGAGCCCTTGGAAAGAAGAGATATAAAGTTTTAATCAGCAGTAACAAAAGACAGACCTGTAAGAAAAGACAGGGCAGTTGCAAAGCAGCCCTCAGGGCTGGACTTCAGCTCCTGTAGAAATAAAAATAAAAGAAATGGAGAGCTAAGGTCACCCAGGGGCTGCCCTTGACGTGGCAAGAAGAGGCATCTAGGGAGTACAGGAGACAAAGGCAGCAAGCACAGTGCAGCCCACGTGGGGTCCCCAGAAGCTCCGCAAGGTCCCTGACCCAAAAAAAGCGGGGCATGGAATTGAAAATCCAAGGCTTTGGAAGACTTCTCTCCTGCCACACCCCCTCAGTACAAGAAGGGGCGGTGGATCACGACAAGGTTTACCAGATAAACACTGAACAAAGGATGAGCTATATCGGCCCTTCCAGCAGAGTACTAGCTAGGAGTTTATCAGCAGCTGCCATCAAGCCCCCATTGTATTCTTTTTTTTTGTTAATAAGATTTTAATTCTTTTTTTTTTTTTTAAGAAGATTTTATTTATTTATTTATTTATTTGGCAGAAAGAGAGAGAAAGAGAACACAAGCTCGTGACATGGAGCTCAATTCCAGGACTCTGGAATCATGACTTGAGCCAAAGGCAGAGACTTAACCCATTGAGCCACCCAGGTACCCCACCCCTATTGTGTTCTTCTTGGGTAAACTGTGACACCTGCTGGTTTATAATGGAGAAAACCCAGGCTTCTAGAATCTGGTAAAATCAAAAAAAATTTAAAAAAAAAAACTTGCCCATGCTAGTACAGGACACATGGCTCCCAAACAGACTAGGTTCTTTGCTAGGGAGATATTGGACATCTTAGAGTTGCTGTGGCCCCATGAAGGCTCAGCTTCCTATGGCCACAGTTGTTTTAGCGTCCTGAAAGGACAATGGCAGTAACCAGAAGGTGAGCCACCATGATAAGAAAGTGTTACCAGGGAGACTAAGCACAGAGAGACTTGATTTTAGGTTTTGGCTCTGCCTCTTCATGGCCTCAGGACACTAAGCAAATCATTTCTGTCCTGTTTCTATTGTTCTTTTCAAAGACATTATCTTTTTTATACCTACCTTCCAGTTTTGTGTATAAGGAATCAAATCATGTGCTTATTAATACCACGAATGTGTTTCATAAGCAGTACTCAAACATCTGCCCAGTGCTAACTACCATATGTGTAGAGATACACACACACATACATGTACAGACACAGAAGCACATATATGCCCAATACACAGAACTGGTGATACACAAATGAGCCAACCACAATTCTAGTCCAGGAAGAGGGACAGATATGCAATCCAGACAATCCTGTTCTCTTAGCCTGAAATTCTTCTCAGCCTCTCTTTTCAAGTCCCAGCTCGCATGTTACCCCATGTGAGATGCCTTCCATGCCCATTCCTATCAAGCCACATCCTCTGCAACACTCTCAGAGTGAGCCGTCTCATTCCTTCGGAGCATAGAGCCTGGAATCAGGCAACTATGGGTTCAAATACCCCCTTCCCACAGTAGCTGTGGAAACTCGGATGAGTTACCTAGCATCATCAAGCCTTGGCATCCTTTTCTGTAACATATGAGTGGTAACGCCTGTTCCCCAGGGTTTTATTTGCACTCAAACTGGCACGTGGAAAGTACTCAGAAAAGTGCCTGACAAATAGTGAGTTCTCAACGTTAGTTTTTACTTTCATTTATAGGATTTTTAGTTTAATGTCCATCCCTCCCACCAGACAATTAGCCAAGGCCTGATCAGCTTTGTTCATGCCATGTTTCCTGTATCTATCACAGTACCTCAAAAACTGAGCTTTTTCTTCTAGAAAATATGAAGAATAACTCATTCCCAGGGACAGTGTAGAGATCAATGGCAGTAAGACTACCAGTGAGCAGGAGTTAGCTTGAAGACTAGGACACAAGGATGTATTCAGTTGATATTATCCTTAATACAAGTGAAGTAAATACAATGGTCAGAAGTATAATAGGAAACATAATTAATTTTACCTAGGAATAGGGAAGGATGCCTGGGCAAGGTTTTAAGGGATGGAAGAACGAGTTAGCCAAACAATCGGTGCTCAGTTGTGGATAGAGACAGATGCCAGGCCCTGCCCTTCAGGAACTCACGATCCCATATAAAAGGATAGCTTCCCCCCAGCCCCTGCCCAGCCCAAGTCCTTTAGATGCACAAAAAAGATGCCTGATCCAAAAGCCTGTGCAGAGAAGGCTTCTGGAAGATGACCCACAGTAGAGCTGTGCAGACAGAGAAGGGTTAAGCAGCCTAGAAACCAGAAGAAAGTTTCATTCTGCAAACCAGCAGGAGACAGTGAATGCTGGGGAAGAGCAAAGAATTCAGGCTTTGGCTCTCTGGGCCCAATTGGAGAGAGAAAGTCAGGAGGCAGGTAACGAAGAGCCAGGTAATAAAACATGCTAAGAAGATGTTGGACTTTATTCAGTAAGCTGTGGGAGTAACTGAAAGATTCCAAAAGCAGGAGAGTGATATGCTCACAGTTACATTTTAGATAGGTTATTCTAGAAGGAAGTCAGGCAGCAGCGGGGAGATTAGTCAAGAGGCTTTTGGGAGAATCCTGACAGGCAACGTTGATGGCTTGCCTTAAAAAAGTAGACGTAATGAGAGGCCTGAGTGATTTAAAAATAGAATTAGGATGCACAATCAACTGGACTTACAGAGTTGATGTGGGGAAGCAAAAAAAAAAAAAAAAAGAAGAAAAGAAAAGAAAAGAAAAAAGCAAATGATCGAGAATTTGACTTGCGTGATCAGGTGGATTATGGAGCCATTCACTGATTCAACGATAACAAGAAAACAGCAAGTCTGCAACAGCAAAAGGGCCAGCACCGTTTTGTACATATTTCATTTGGGATTTCTAAGGAGCCAATAACAATCCTTCTCTTTGATGTTACATAACATCATTCCCTCATGTGCCAGCCACCTGCAGACTTATATAAGCAGCCCCATCTTGGTCTTTCAGCTCCTACCAGCTCACATGTTGAATGAGAACCATCACGGGGCCTCCTCCAAAGCTTAAGTCACGTGGTCAAGCTGCCTACCTTCCCTGGCTTCTCCCTGGCCCACAAGCCCCTCCAGGAGTGGGGGGTGGGGTGGGACAGAGACAAACCAGGCAACCAAGTCTCCAGTCGGCAGCTTCAGGAATGAAGCCGAAATTCAGAGCAGAATTGGAGCCAGCAGTACCCACTTTGAGAGTCATCAACACAGAGTTTGTGAAAGCGCTGCATGGAGAACAGCCAAACTGCCCCAGGAAAATTAGGCAGGGTAAGGGGCTGGGCCCAGATGGAAACCTGAGTGTAAGAACCATCAAGAAAACTATTAAGAGAAGAGCAAGGCAGAGGGAGAAGGGCTGACAAAGGAGAAAGGGCCAGGGTGCAGAGGAAGAAAATCACAATAAACTCAAGGGAGGAGGGTTCTGAACACACAGTAGTCAGAGACATCCAGTGCCACAGAGAAATCAGTACTGAAATCTAAACTCAGGGCGGATGGGGCTTGGGTAGTTTTGGGGGCCTGGGAGCAGTTGAAGATGGAGGAAGTAGAAAAGCTATTTTGTGAAGACAACTCTTTCAAGAAATTTGTAAAAAAAAAAAAATCAGGAGCCAAAACTTGTTAAGTGTAGAAAGTATTTTTGTTTTTTATTTTGGACATTAGTGTTTGTGGCAAGGCAGCATGTAGTGAACACACGTACCGTAGCCCAGCTTCTAGAGCCAGACTTGAGTTCAAGTGCCAGCTCTACGCAGAAGCTGGGCACATCCCTCAACTCTTCAGGATCCCATCTGCTCATTCACAAGATGGGGATAATAACAATACTAACTACACAGAGTCCTAGTTAATAGCTACAAGGTGTCAAGTGCTTACATGGTGCCTGAACCATTAGAAACAATAAAAGTTAGTCCTTTCTGTTGATATTCCTATTTAATAATAGAAAAAGCCATTAAAAGGAGACCCTGAAATACAGGAAAGGTAAGGAATTAGTGATGGAGTGAAGTTGCTAAAGAGGCAGAAGGAGATGGAGCAGAGTGCCAAGAGAGAGGTGGCCTTAGACAGGAGGAGACAGACAGGCTGCCCTCCTTGTATTCACTGAGCCAGAGGAAGTCACAGGGTTCAGATTCCAATGTGTTAATCTTAAGGAAAAAGGAGAAGAGAGAGTTGAGAGAGCCTCTCTTCGTCATGCTCTGTGAGATACAAAACAAGGTCATCTGGTAGAGAATGAAGGAAGAAGTGGGGAGAGAGGCAAAGGTTGTTGTCAGAGACAAGAGTTGGGACAGTCTGCTGTCCCACCCTCCCGTGGACAGCGGAGGCATGGTTCTGGAGAGGGCTCAAAGATCGCCCAAAGCACTAATGCAACCACTTCCTCAGCAATCTCAACAGACTATTGGGACAGTAGAGAGGACTACTGGTTGGACTGCTCCACAGTCAAGACTTGGAGAGTCTGACAGAAAGTGAGGGAGACAAGGACACCAAGTAGTGAAGCAGTAGACAGAGAGTCCAGGTTAGAGGGAGAGGATGTAAAGCCAGGAGAGGAAGAAGGTGAAGCCACCAGAGGAACTGATGTCTCCACCTGTAGGCACAAGGAAGTAAGAAAATGGAAGATGGAAGGAAAGGAGCTAGCAGCCAGAGAAGTAATACATACATACAAACATACATAAAGGTTTAATAGATTAAGAAGGGCCACAGACTCATTGCTATTTCTCCCACTGAGTGGAAGAGTCTAATTTCCCTCCACTTGAATGTGACTGGGCATCATGCTTAGCTTGACCAATAGGATCTGGGCTTCATAGGCTGGGTCCTGAGAATCATTTTAGCTTCCTTCCTCCCAGAACTCTCGGAAGCCTTGCTCTTTAAGTCCTGAGCAGCCTGATAAGCAGTCCAGCTCTCCTGAAGTCCCCATCCTGGGGAGACCACAGGGAGATGCCACAGGGAGGGATCCTGGGATTACAAGGAGAGGGAGATGCCTGGCCAGCCCTCGGCCACGTCAGGCCCAGTTATTCAAATTACCGGACTGAGGGCCCAGACACCATGGAACAAAGACTAACTGCTCTTGTGGACTCTGACCACCTTGCCAATTCAGGAGAATAAGTGATAGCTGGGACTTGGGGTGGTATAACATGCAGCACTGAACAACCAGAGCAACTGGAGTCAAGCTATCTGAGATGGTACAGTCTGGGCTGAAGACAAGACCCACCAAATGGCTGTGATGACCTGGTGGCCGAAGCAGAGAGACTAACTGGTACCAAGAGGTCACATCAGAAAAAAGGCCACCCTTACTGTGGACACAGAGGACGCCAGATCAGAGAGAAGGGACCAGGTAGGACTTCTCAGAATGTGCAAAACCCACAAGAGAATAGTTTTATTCTCAAGTACCATAGAAACATCTATTTTTATTTGAACACACTTATTAAGTATCAGTCTAAGTGTTCACGCAAACTGGTCCCAAGGAACATACTGTGTTTAAATTTAGAGTGTATGATGTTGCCCTAGGTGATCACACCATAAACGTGAAAGGATACGTTCATTTCTTTAAAATGGTGTTCTTAAATATAGATGTTGTATTACTCAATGATTACACCACCTCCCCCTCAACTCCCATGTGTTGCCATATATAGCCCTGTTTCTCTCTTCTGTGATGTTAAACATTCAACAAGTCTATAAGGAGTACCTGCTAGGTGCCAGGCTCAGTGTTGGGAGCTGGACTTGGGTTTTTACTAGTCAAGTCCTGTCCATGTTGGGGAATTGTAATGGAGAGGTTTATCAATCACTTAATACAGGCCAGGCCCTACACTGAGCCCTCCACAAGCCTCATCCTATTCCAACAATAATAGGTGGTTTCTGCTTCCAGTGGGGTTCAATCAGAGAAACAAAACCGCTATAAATATAGAAAGATTTGTTACAGGGGTTTGACTTGATACAATTGGGGTCCGGCTGTCCTCCCTTCAGATGTTGGAGCCGGAAGTCATTATGGGAGGCAGTCAGCAAGGGAAGAGGGATGTGAAGTGGGCAGAGATCACAAAGATGGGCTGAAATCAAGTCATGAATTGAATGTTTCATGGTATGAGTGTTCTGCAGAAGCCAGGCCTTGTCCTGGAGCTTAAGACATACCAGCCAGGAAGTCAGAGCAGCTGAGGGAGGATCTGAGGAGAGGAAAAGTCACTGCAGGTCTGGCTGCTACCTCCCGCCAACCAGGTGAGTGGATAAACAAGGATGTGTGTCAACTACCAAATGACGATTGCTTCCCCTGCACTTGGCAAATCTCCCACTGGCATTTCTGTTGAGGCCACTCAAACCAGAAACATACCAGAAAGGGAATTCTAGGTTACAGAGCCACCACAGAAACTATTCAAACCACAGTAACCAGGAGGCACTGTCATCACTGACATTTTAATGAAGACAGAAACAGAGGCTCCGTTCTCAGAAACCGATGCTCTGGGCCGACAGACTTGGACCAGCTTGCTGCCAAAGCCTGTGCTTTGAGCCACTGCACACAATATTCTTGGCTTCTGCTTCAGGAAAGTTCACAACAAGGGTGACAATAAAACACGTAGGTCTCCTTAAGCCCCGGTCGGCCCACATGTGGGCCCAAGATGTAGGGCTTTGTCAGAGGCCTAAATAAGAGGTGGGAGACCAGACAAATATACTGGCTACAAAATACAAAAAGGAAATGTATAATCCAAATGAATATGCACTTGATACTAATTATGTCAACACATCTTTGACTCATCTACAATTTACATGAAATTTTAAGTAAGTTTTTTATCATGCAAGATTTAGATGAATATTGTCTTTGACAAGAGACGAACGCTCCAAAACTAAGATGCCTGAGGCCTACCAATTTCTTCTAGACAGAGGAAATTTAGGGGGGCAAAACGGAACTGATGTTGTTAAAACCCATTGTGGAGACCACATTTGGAGCAGACACCGCAGGCCTGCCTTATTTAGCAACTTGGAATTGCAGATATGGAGCAAAAAGGAACAACACTTACCTGATAGTCACCAGGGTTTTATACAAAATGAAGAAAAAATGGACAGCCTTGGTCTTGGCACACTGCCCACCTTGCTGATATGTTGGGAGCATTTTGAACCTATCACTGTGGGTGGTTGAACAAGAACAGAAACCAGAACCGTAGAGATTGAATTTTAGCAGCAGACTGAATTGCACTCAACAAGACGTTTGCCTCTCCACCTGTTCCCTTCTTCCTCTAAGCTCAGGCTGCGGGATGCCTAATCACAGAAGGCAGCCTTCTAGCAAATTCAATTAACCAGAGAGAGCTTTGCGTGGGTTAATGGGTAAGAGAAATGGGAAGAGACAGGACTGCACAGAAATGCCCATGGGCAGTGTGGGAAGGACTCTGGGCTCAGCCAGCCAAAGTTCATCCTTCTCAGGGAACTTGTTCCTCCCCCAGGTGTAGCAGCTCCACATGCAAGGTTGGGAGACAAAGGGGATGAGGGAGACAGAATCGAACTCTTCTGGTTCATTTCATGCCTCTGTAAGACCTCAGTTCCATGACCAATCACAAGCACTAGCATCCTGACCTTTGTGGATATGGGACATCTGCTCTGAATACTTAAATGGGGGTAAGGGATAGCTGGCATGGACTGAGCATTTACCACGTATCAGGCCTTGTGCTAAGCCAGTTTCTCTTCCATCTTCCCAGCACTTGCTCTTAACCACAATGATAAACTGACCTCATGGCTTTCCCAACCCAAGGGCAGCCCACTTGAGTTTAAACTCCTGCATAAGGAGGGAGCTGTACTTCCTGCTCCTCCCTTCTAGATGCCCATGTTCTAAGACATGATGATATATGACTGCCTGACCTGCCTCTGGAGTATACAAGCTCATCCCTCCTGCTGGGTCTAAAATGCTAGGTCTCTTTCTCTTGAGTCTTCCAACAAGGCTTAGTTTTTAATCCCGAACTGTATTTAACTATAACACATAATAAAGAGACAGCATTGGTGAAGAGTGTGGTCTTTGGAGCCAGACAGCCAGAGTTTGAATTCCAGCCTTCACATTTATGGTCTTATATGTATGGGCTTGCAGATTTGCTTAAAATCTCTGTCACCCTCTGTTTTCTAATCATTAAGATGGGTAGAATAGTACCTATCTCACCTAAGATGTTGTGAGGAATAACATACACGTAAATTTACATGCTTCACATGTGCCACATAATCCATACTCCATAATCCATAATCCATAAATATCGACACCTAGCTATAATAGAAATTGCTAATAAATGTGCAGAGCAATGAGTAAGACATTAGCCCACCCTTGGTAGCTCACAGTTCACCTGAGGAAGCAGGCATTAAACTAAATAATCATAATACAATAGGAGTACAGAAGTCCAGAAACAGTGGTCCACAACCTTCTTTCTGTCCTCAAACTCCCAAAGAACAAAATGAATTCCCATGAGAAGCAATGGCCCACTCTGGAAGTAGCACATCCTACCAGGATGGAGGGATGGGAAGCCACCCTGGATTCCATTTCCCCACTTTCCAACCAGCCCAAATTACCCGAGCAGCTCTGATGACATGTAGATTATAGTCCATTGTCCCTTTCAACACATGCTTGTTAAACACAAATGTGCAAGGTCCTGTTTTAGGCAGTGCATAGTGTTTGCAAGCAGCAGAGAGACAATATTGAACCCGAAATTGCAAGTTTGCCAAACATCGACAAGCAGAGATGTTGGTGCTGAAAATTTTAAAACTTCCTGAAGAACAGGAGACCAAGGTTTGAGGAGTAGTTAGTCCAGAGAAGGAAGTGAGAAGCCTTAAAAGCATGTTTGTCAAAATAAAGAGACTTCACCCCAAATTATAATCCATACTATCCTTAAATGCATGTGTATAAACAGATGCAGAATCCCTTAGGATGTAGAATGAGGACAGAATTCTATCTCCTTCCTAATAGTCTGAAACTATCTCATCAATATAACAAACAGTAAAAATCCTAAAGGATATGGTTATCATTTGTAGCTTTTAAATAAGGAAAGAGAAAATACAAATCGTTAAAATAGGTGGGACTGTAACTGGAAACACAGTTGTGTATAATTTAAACCATGAATAAGAACACGAAACCTACATGTAAGCCAATATATGTACTCTATCTCGGATCTCTTCCTCTCTGCCCCTAGAATTTCTCTGATGGTTGACAACGAAGGCTCTTATCTCACGAATTACCAAATCAAAGGCCATTATATATTCACTCTTGATACAGCAAACCAATAAACTAATTAAATAAAGCTGCCATCTTTCTTGTCCTCCTAGAACTAACCTTCCTGCTTCCAGCAAGCCACTGCTGTTTAGATTCCAGTCATGTCTTTGTGGCTGTCTCTGCTGTCTCCCCAGAAATGCCGTCTGGGCATCCACAACCTCCCTCACAGTCTGGGAGATTAATGGACCTATTGCAGCACAGGTCAGAGGCAGCCAGGCAGGGAGGCTCTTCACGGTCCCTGAGTTCCTTAGAAAGGGAGTGAGGAAGAGTTTCAATAGAAAAATCTACAAATAAATTTGAATTAGACAAAAATGGGAGCTGAATATAAAAAGGAACAATCTTTTTTTAACTCAAGCAGAACTGACATACAGTATTACATTAGTTTCAGGTTACAATATAGTGATTCCACAATGCTTTACGTTACTCAGTGCTCATCACGGTAAGCATGCTATTAACCCCCTTTCCTATTTCACCCATCCCCTCACCACCTTCCCTCTTACAACCACCAGTTTGTTTTGTATAGGTGAGAGTCTTTTTTTTTAATCTGTCTTGTTTGTTTCTTAAATTCTACAGAGGAGTGAAATCATATGGTATTTTTCTTTCCAAAGAAGCAATCTTGATACTGTGAGGACTGGGTGACAAAGTTTCTAAGACAATGACAGTACCTCCCATCCTCACAGACTGACATTTAGGAGGATCAAGGCCACCAGCAGGAGAAGCAATGTCAGCAGAAGCAGCCAGCAGGAAGAGTTTTTGAATCATGCAGAGCTCAGCTGAAGACCCAGCTTTACCACTTAATAACTACGTGATCTCAGACAGGTAACCTGAGGCTGGGTTTTACATCCAAAAAGGGAAGATTATTATTTAACTCATAGGTGGTGGTAAGGATTAGCAACTGTTTATTCAAGCCAAAGATCTTGGATCAAAAAGCCCAACTTAAACTATCTTAAACTTAAAAAAAAAAAAAAAAAGTCAGTATGGTGTAACTAGGGAGTCTGGAAGCCCAAGGGAAAAACACATCTCAGAGACTCAGACGCTGTCCAGACTGTTTTCTCCTGTGTGGCAAGCCCATCCTGGCTGACTGCAGATGGCCCTCCTTCAGGCAGCGGGGAGAGGGGAGGAGGACAAAAGGCCATGGGCTAATCATCTGGGAGCAGAGAGGTAAAGCCTCTCGTGCCGGCAGCACAGTGGCCAGGGGCTGGGGTTCCAGGAGGAGCTAAGCCCGGAGTCACTAAGACCCTGCAGGTGGGGGGATGAGATTTCTGGATTCCAGTCAGCCTAACCCACCAAGTACTTGACCCTCTCAGTCTTCCCTCATTTGGAAAGTAGAATTATCATCCTACAGAGATAAGCAGAGCACACTGAGAAATAATATCCCCCTTGGCACTCCAGACTGCTCAGTAAACATGAGGACATTCATGGGGCAGGATTTCCATGATCGTAATCACCATCTAGTAACCAAACAGGCTAAAAGGTAGACGCCTTTTGTCCTCAGCCATTCTTTTATGCACATATTCATCATTTCATTCGGTTATCCATCCATCCCTTGTGGAGCATTTACTATTTACTACGAGTCAGACGCCACTCTGCGCTGTGCACTTCACATGAGCTCTAACGTTTAGCCCTCAGGGTAACATTAGAAAGCACGGTTGTCAACCCTGCTGCACAGTATGAAAACAGAGGCTCAGACTGGTGAAGTAACTTGCCTAATAGGTCACAGAAGTGGAATGCAAGTCAAGTCAAAGGCCAGTCTCTTAACTGCTGGGCTACTGGTTGGTTCACAAACACAACAGAAGATCAGGGGGAAAGAGTGATGAATGCTGTCCAGGGCAGCCTTGAAGGCCAAGTCAGAATCTCCCTGGCAGGGAAGACAGAAAAGGGCACCTGAGGCACAGGGCAGATGGTGTGCAAAGACCCTGTGTGTGGTCAATGTCCTTTGTTTCTAGTCAACATCCAGCAGGTCCTACTAACTCAAACTACTAGAAAGGACAGCTTGAACTAGCCAAAGATCCAAACAATGTTCACTTATTAAAAAAAAGTAAATGCAGGTTTATTACATTTCCTATGCTTACAAACACAAAATTTGCAAAAGAAAAAAACTTATTAAGAGGTTGACCTGTTCAGTGTAGCGCCAACTATCCTGGGCCACACGAACACAGTGGACAGACCCCAGCCTTCCCTGAACCATTTTATCAGGCAGCATACCACCTTTCTCTTTTTGAAATTCTTACAACTGACTTTCCCAGCCTAACTATCTGTTAACGGCTACTGAAGACCAATGTAAGACATCATCCATTTCAGATATTTAGTGACAATGAAACTCACTTATGTGCAGTTTCTACCTCCAAGGGACAAATACGGTCTTTGGAAAAAAAAAACAGGGAAGGTTTAAGTAGTCATGGGAAGTAAAACACAAAGACTGAGTTTCTATTTCCTGTGATAAACAGCCTCTCCCCATACCTTGAAAGTACCACTTCATTCCCCAGTTTATCAGATAGGAAACTAAAGCCAGCATCGTACATTCCTCAGACCTCACTCTCTCTCCCTTCCCCTTCATGGAATCCCCTGCTCTGGGAGTCTTGCCTCCTTCCTATCTTTGCCCCTGCCCCGGCTCACTGTTCCCTCTGTCACTGAATCAACTCAGGATTCATCCCCTCTCCCCTCCCTGCCACTGGGCTTGCTGCCCTCTGACCCATGACCTGGAGTGAGCTGTTTAATACCGGGTGCTGTCAATCATCTCACATCACTGTCACGACTGGTCAGGCCAGGCAAGGCGAACCAGAATCCTTCCCCAGAACATAGATGCCAACAATTTAAATTCCTCCTCATGTCTTCTGCCCCGTGGGGAGGCTGCAGGCAAGAGGTGAGGAGAAGGCCACCATTCGAAAAGAAGGAGAGAGGTAGATGAGCCACGGGGAGTCCTAACAATGCCAAATCCTTGGTTCTCAGCCCTAATCTGATTCTTTTTGGTTACCCCTATAGCAGTATCAACCACAAAAGCCAGCAAATTACTTTTTTGCTTAAAAACAAAAACACTGCTTGTATCATCCCTGGATCTTCACTAAGTCCTCATTACTTTGAGGGTGAAGTTCAAGCTTGGAAGCCAGCAAGCTATGACCCTCATAGCAAAACGTTTCAGGTTTTTGGTTTTGTTTTGTTTATTTTTTTTTTTAATTTCATTTATTTATTTGACAGAGAGAGAGAGAGATCACAAGTAGGCAGAGAGGCAGGCAGAGAGAGGGGGAAGCAGGCTTCCCGCCAAGCAGAGAGCCCGATGCGGAGCTTGATCCCAGAACCCTGAGATCATGACCTGAGCTAGGCAGAGAGGCTTTAACCCACTGAGCCACCCAGGAGCCCCACAAACCGTTTTATCTCCCACATCCAGACTTATCTCCGCAGCCTCCCTCACCACGCTCTAAGTTCAGAGCTGCATTCATCCTAAGCTCTGTTTTGCTGTGGCAATTCGGGTCACTGTTGTTTTTGGTGCCCAGATTTCACCATACTCTTTTGGTGCTAGACCTCTGCACTTCACATAACCATACTTCGATCTGCTGAGCTTAATTCTATCCATCCTTCCAAAGGCTCATTCCTAACCAAACCCCTTCTCTTGGCACCCTTAGCCTCTAAACACAGCACCACTGTGGCAAAATAAACACACTGTTTCACAAAAAGTTTTCCTTTCTTGCCTTCTCCTATTCAGTCAAAGTAGGGAAGGACTATTTCTTTCTCCTCCCTAAGGAACACAGTGTTGCTCTATAAACTGCCCCCTCCCCAACCCATACAAAGAGGACAAGAAGCAACTGAAGAAAGAGGTAAACTACACCAGAAGGGTAGGTGGCAGTCTGAGTCAGCAAGGGAACCTACACACACAGGTCTTGGGCAGCTGCAAGAGGCGCAGATCTCCCCCCATGCCCACCAGAATCTCAGAAGTCCATGTAGAAACCCTAATGGGGTAGAGTCAAGTGTACCATCCAAATGGTCTCAACACACTGCTCTCTCAAGGTTGCATCTTAAAACAGCTGTGGGAGCATAACAAATAACATGGAGAACATGGGGAGATGGAGAGAAGGGAGTTGAGGGAAATTGGAAGGGGAGATGAACTATGAGAGACTATGGACTCTGAAAAACAATCTGAGGGTTTTGAAGGGGCAGGGGGTGGGAGGTTGGGGAGCCAGGTGGTGGGTATTATGGAGGGCACTTATTGCATGGAGCACTGGGTGTGGTGCATAAACAATGAATTCTGTTACACTGAAAAGAAATAAGTAAAAAAAAATATGATTCCTTTTAGACTAACAAAAAAAAAAAAAAAAAAAAAAAACACACAGCTGTGGGAAGAGGAAGGAATACACATCCTAAGGACAGGCAGGGGACAAGGTAAGGAGCCCCCAGTGGCCCAGACCCAGCTCTTGGGTCAACTGGTGAGAACATCCACTCAGTGACACCTGCAATATTCCACTCCCTGTAACTGGCTCTTACCATCCTATATGTTCCCTTCTTCCACAGTGTGCCCTGAGGGGTCAAAGGGCCTTACAGCTTGGAGGTAGCTCATCTGGGGACTATCTAGCTGCACTATTCCGGTGGAACATTCGATTGCCAGTTCCAGTAGGTAACACCTCTCCCAGGGCAGCATGGGGCCTGCTGTTCTCAGCAGCACAGCATGTTGATCCCCTCTGAGAGTTTGGGCAGTGGCTGTTTCCTGTGATCCCTACAGCTAGGTGGTGCTGGGGACCTTAGCAGTGTACCCAGTGAGGCAAATGGGGCAACAGAATCAACAGGTTAGCCATTAAAATGTATTAAAGCCTGGGAAAGTACTTTGGCTGGCCCGGCCAAGGTGGCTTTGTTAATAATGTAACCTGCATATACAGATACAAAATTTTAACTGTGTTGCTTGTGGATTACAGAGGCAATGGAATTTCCACATCACATGCTGTTCTTTGGTCATTTTTTTCTATTATGACCTTTAAAGTGTGCATCCAACAAGGGTACCCACACATGGTATTCAGTTTCTCTAATCTTCTCATGGCTACAGCCTGGTTGTGTGGCAACAGAAAAAAGCTTAGGTCAGACATGGTGTAGTAGAACACTCGCTCGAAAGAATGAGGTGAATTTCATCAATTTTCCAATCCTTTACCCATTGGGAACTCCTGTGGACAGCCTCCGAATTCCTAGGCAGTTGCACTGGGCATTGTTTAGAACACACATGGCATGCTATGAGCGTATATTTTTTTTAAGATTTTATTTTTATTCATTTGACAGAGAGAGATTACAAGTGGGCAGAGAGAGAGAGGAGGAAGCAGGCTCCCCACCGAGCAGAGAGCCCGATGCGGGACTCGATCCCAGGACCCCGAGATCATGACCCGAGCGGAAGGCAGCTGCTCAACCCACTGAGCCACCCAGGCGCCCCCTATGAGCGTATTAACTGGCATCCTTGGAACACCTGGGTGGCTCAGTTGTTAAGCGTCTGCCTTCGGCTCAGGTCATGATCCCAGGGTCCTGGGATTCAGCCCCACATCAGGCTCCCTGCTTAGCAGGGAGCCTGCTTCTCCCTCTCCCACTCCCCCTGCTTCTGTTCCCTCTCTCATGTGTCTCTGTCAAATAAATAAATAAAATCTTAAAAAACAAAAAACAAAACTGGCATCCTTGGCAATATACCATCACCCCCAGGAGCTACAGGGGTCACCATTTTTATGCTCCCAATCTGCTCTATCTACAGGAAGGCTAGCTGCTAGGGCTCATCCCCAGCCTAGGGTGATCAGCTTCCTGATTGTCAGAGGGCATCAGTGCCTATGGCACTGGAAAACAGGGAGCATTGCCTCAGGCTCTTGCAGGTGAATTTGGTTTTTGTTGTTTGAGCATATTATGCCCACAAGGTCTTTTTTTTTTTTTTTAAGATTTTATTTATTTGACAGAGAGATCACAAGTAAGCAGAGAGGCAAGTTGGGGCCGGGGGAAGCAGGCTCCCTGCCCAGCAGAGAGCCCGATGCAGCTCAATCCCAGGACCCTGGGATCATGATGTGAGCTAAAAGTAGAGGCTTTAACCTGCTGAGCAACAGGCTCCCCACAAGGTCTTAAGCAGCATCATCCATCCCTTGGTTTTTCCATTGTTCCTGCCAGTAGGGTTAATCTCTTTAAAACAGCCCAACCATCAGTGCAAAAAGGAAGGGGAGTTCCTACCAGATTATGCTGTTTCTTCAGGAAAGGCTTTACCTGGAGAATACAGTATATACTGTTAGGAGCTGTTGTTGCTCTACGGCAGAGTTATTTGGTCTCTGCCCTTCTAGAGCCTGAACCAAAATCCTAGGAGTAGCCTCTCCTTCTGTTGATGATCACAGTGCCCAAAGCATACCTTCTGGAGTCACAGAGACATTTAATTCAAACGAAAGCCCTGACCAGTAGATTTTCAAAACTTTAGTTTACTTCAACGTATTTTTCCTTTCTTAAAGGCAACTTGATGCTCTGATCCCCAGTACCACATGTCTTTTCTTTACCAGTTATTATCAGTAACAAAGGCGAGATGGAAAACAAGAATCCTCCAAAATCCCCCAAATTCCCCCAAAACCCCCTACAAAGGCGATACCTCTTTCATGATTTTAGGGGTATAGCTGCATGGATGGGGCACTACTGTGTTCGATTTGGGTCATCCACAGTCCTGTCCCATGAGCCAACCAGCACTTGTACTGGCCTTACCAAGCCACTGAAAGCACCAGGTGCAGGGCATAACATCCCCCCCCCCCCCATTCACTGAGGATCTGAAAGTTTCTCCTGTTTCCTTATGCCCCCCTCACACCCAAGAAATTTATGTTGTTCGACAGTTCCCACTCTTCCTGGGAGTGGCAGATTTACTGGTTCCCAGCTTGTGCTCCCCTCAGCACTGGCTTAACTACTTGATCCCCAAGCACAAATTCACCAACAGATGTTTACGAGTTTGACCTTATAAAGTATCTGTGCCTGCTATGTTAGAGAGCTTCATATTCTTGTGAGAACAATCAATTTTCAGTTTCAAAGGACCACTTGGACCATAACCAAGTGCCTTTTGTACCATCAGTGGCACTAAGGGACCAGAAAACTTCTGAGGGTTATCATGTATTAGAGGATCCACCAGATCCTCACCTGAGAGTTCAGGATCCACCAGAACCCTCACCTTGTTTATTTCTGGGGCACCAGTCAATAGTGAGCTCCACATGATACCCTGATTACCCCCAATGGGCCTTACCTGGTGATGACCTTGGCCTGCATCCTGTACCTGGGGAATGGGAGGCACCCCTCCCCGCATAGCACTATAACCGGGAGGCGTCTAAGGAGGTAGGTGGCTTATCAGTGATAGAAGGGGCAGTGGGTAGATTGGGCAGGTCAAAGGCTTCCACAGGCCAACACATGTAGTACTGGATTACTGGTTTTACTTTTTAGGTAGGTCTCAGTAACAAGGGGGTCAAACCACTTCTAAGTTACTTTTACTACCTTTATAGCCAATTGGGATAGCCATTTGGCTTTTTTAGTTTCCTCTTTGTCTCTGATCTTTCTCACAGCTGGTACCAGTTGCTGGTATTTGTCAGTTCCCACCCCCCCACCCCAGACCAGTAGTAGACACCTGCCACCCCCACATCATACATGTCTGTCCCACAACCGGGCTCAGCAAGGACACTGTTCAGTACCAGATGCTTGGGGCATCCCTGCAGTCCATGTGGCTCCATCATGCCTTCAAAGACAGGGATGCAGATGGCCTGGGTCATTCCCAGCTCCCTAAGGATTTGTTGTACCTCCTCTATGGATTTTGTGGGTCCCACATGACCAGGGAGATAGCCCCGACCAGCCAAGCCTAACTACAGCCTAGAATAATCCATCTACGAGAGTAAGTACCCGAACCCCACACCCCAAGACCACGCAGGCATTACCAGAGGGCCGGTGTGTGGTGATGAAGCTCCTTTTCTCTCTCTCCTGCCCAGAGAAAGGCCACCTCTCCCCATCCCCATGGAGGCACTAGCCGAGCCTGCACACTCACCCTGGCTTCCTGCTGGGATTTGGCAGCGACACCAGTAAGCTCAGTGGGAACACAGTCGCTCGTGGGGAGTAATTCTGGAGTTGGGGGCTGCCCTGCGGGCCGGAATGCCCGTCCGTGTGTTTTTGTTGTCCTTTGTATCCGGGGTGAGACAACATGGGCCATTTCCCCCGCTTCACTATCACAAAGTACTCGCTCATTCTCCTCAATCCCCCAGGGATCCCTCCTCCGGGCAGCTCACTCGAGCTCCGTCCCAGGTCTGTCAGCCCAGACCTCCGTCCACGGCAGCTGGCGCGCTCCCAGCTTCCAGAAACCACACGCAACCTTCTTCCACTGACGGTCCCGCTCTCCCGGCTCACCTGCCGGCCCAGAGCCAGCCGAGAGGTGAACACCGGCACGGGCTTCTCCAGCCTCCGCTCGTCCGGCTCTCGAACCCGAGCTCCAGCCTCTAGCGGGGCCCAGAGAGCCCGTGGAGCTGCCCCTAGGCGAGGCCCCCAGGTGAGGCCCCGCAGCGCATGCGCGCGCACACCCACCTGCATGGCCGCCACGTGCTTCCGTGGTCAGCGGCTGCGCACAGTGCACGTCCGGGATCCCAGGAGCGCCGGTGTTTTCGGGCGGGCACGTGACGGGCTGCAGCGCCCAGCGTCCAGGCCGCCGCTCCCCACACAGAGGTGGAGGGCCAGCTCGTGTGTCCCCCGCAGATGCCTCTTCCCGCCCACGGGCTCACCCACGGTTGGTTGCAAACCAGATCCGCACACCGAGGGCAAGGACGGGCTAAAGGGAGAGGCAGGCCGCTCCAGCTCCGTGGTGGTAGGTTTCCTGATTGAGGAATTTACCAGACTGGTCTTGGCCGGCAGCGTCTGAAGTTTATAAAGAGGCCTTAAGGCGAGGGGGCTGAGTCGTTATACCCACCAGATGGTCTCAATAACATTACTCTGTCCAGGTTTCATTCTTAAACAACTCCAGCTGCGGGAACGCTGGACGAAACAGACATCCCAAGGACAGGGAAAGGGGGTTAGGAGCCTCCCAATTTGACAGGTACACCTCTTGGGCCAACCAAAGGTCATGTCCTCTCAATGACCTCCTCTAACTCCCAGGGCCTGAAATGCATAGCAGGTCGTCAGAAATGTTTGCTAAATAAATAAAGGAATGAAGACACTGAAATAGTTCAGTTTGGACATCTTGGAAATTATAGGGTCCCACCTTGCTTTAGAAAATCCCCTAAGTGATGCAAGACATAATGATCTCCCCACCACCCCCTTTTCACTGCAGGCTGTAATACATATGTATTCAACCCATAGGTTAGATTTTCTTGTGATTGAGTGGATTCTCTTAAAGAGTTTAATATTAGCTTTTAAATACATCCTGCCATGCAACTAGTACTTTAATAAATGTACGGGAAGAAAGCCCTCTGCATATCAACAGAGGAGAATTCAATAATTCTATTTAATTAAGCATTTTTGTGCCCGATAGACAAATTGATATAGGAGATATCATTTCCATAAAAGCTTGTCAACTAGAGAATGCTGAGCCGTTACTTGGATACTTTTTAAGGGCTATCTCTTTCAAAGGGTTTATTTTTTTATTTTTTTTATTTTTTATAAACATATATTTTTATCCCCAGGGATACGGTCTGTGAATTGCCAGGTTTACACACTTCACAGCACTCACCAAAGCACATATCCTCGCCAATGTCGATAACCCCACCCCCTTCTCCCAAACCCCCTCTCCCCAGCAACCCTGTTTGTTTTGTGAGATTAAGAGTCACTTATGGTTTGTCTCCTTCCCAATCCCATCTTGTTTCATTTATTCTTCTCCTCCTATCCCCTTTACCCCCCATGTTGCATCACCACTTCCTCATATCAAGGAGATCATATGATAGTTGTCTTTCTCTGACTGACTTATTTCGCTAAGCATGATACCCTCTAGTTCCATCCATGTCGTCGCAAATGGCAAGATTTCATTTCTTTTGATGGCTGCATAGTATTCCATTGTGTATATATATACCACATCTTCGTTATCCATTCATCTATTAATGGACATCTAGGTTCTTTCCATAGTTTGGCTATTGTAGACATTGCTGCTATAAACATTCGGGTGCACGTGCCCCTTCAGATTACTATGTTTGTGTCTTTAGTTTGTGTCAGTAATGCAATTGCTGGGTCATAGGGTAGTTCTATTTTCAACATTTTGAGGAACCTCCAAGCTGTTTTCCAGAGAGACAGTGCCGAGGAGTGAATCAAAAGGGTTTTTAAGTGATTTCCAAACGCCAGCCAGTTCCCTCACCTCTTCTCAAGAGTGCTGGATCCTTTCACCCTGCCCCCTTCCCAAAAGCAGCAATCTAGGAGGGCTGGGGGCTTTCTCATGCTCCTCCCCTCACTTCTCAGGCAACATACACCCATCTCCTCTCCACCAAACAAATTGGTGTCCTTTCAGAGTTCATTCCAGAAGTCATGTCTTCCATAAAGTCTGCACAGACTTACCAGGCATTGGTTTGGAGCTATCGGAACATCCTCAATGTGATCCCATAAAGCATGACTTTCAAGGTAATTTAACCCAGTCACAACCTCAGCAAAACGAATGGATTGTTGTGATTCACCTCCCTGAACTGTAAGAGAAGCAGCCCTGGGATCACAGAGAATTCTGTATAGGAACCCTAGGTCTGGTGAATATTTGTGCAAATAGCAGCATCTCTATGGGCCATAATTTCTGCTAGAGACAATATCACTTAGCTAACGGGTGGTGGAGAGGACACAGTGGCCTAACATGTGAGTTTATCACCTCCTAACTGGGATTCAATCACAGTTCAAACCACTCTTTCCAGCCATGAGCTGTGGAACTAAAATGGCCATCTGATGCTCGCCTTAGAGGACACATGATAAACACACCCTGTCCTCCCTCAGCCACGTTTCTCACCCAGTGGTTCTCACAGAGGCTGTGCACCTAATTCAGTGAGCAAAGGTTTTTCAAAATACAAATTCTCGCTGAATCAGAATCTCCAAGAGAAGAGCTGTCAAACATGGACATATATTTGTCATTTCTTTGTTCCACTGATGTTGATAAACAGCCAATATAAAAAACTTCCAGACAACCTGCCACAGAACTTCTTTAGCTGAACAGATGACCAGACAGGAGGAGGCTCCATAACCACAAGTTCCCAACCCATAGTAATGGAGAGGTAAGCAATTAGGGAAGTAATTGGCTAGAGAAGGGGAAACTCCCCAAACTGTAGGCAGCCATCATATCAGCTCATTCAGGTGCCCTGAAATCAAGAAGGAAAAGCTCTTGCCTTTCTGATTGAGCACCATAACCCCAGCAGGGGTGCGATCAAAAAGACAAGTGTATTTGGTACACACATCTGAGAGCTGGCTCTCTTCCAAACCCACACTATCTGCTAGGAAAAGGGGTAGATGAGGTCTGGCAACAAAGTTAGCACAGCCTTGCTTGCTTCCAATTACCACGTGCCAGGCAGCAAGCCTTCTTCACATATCACACCTTTGAATTTTCACAACAGCCCATCAGGTAAGCATTGTTATCCCTGTTTTACAAAGGAGGAAATGAGGCACAGAAAGCTTGAATAACTTTGCTGGTATACAGCGAGGTCAGACATGAACAGACATCTGCCTGACTCCAAACTCTCTAGGAGTTTGGGGACTGTATGTTACTATTTCAATTCTATAAGCCTCTAGTTCTTCATCTTAGATAATGGAGATTTTCCTATTGCAAAGAATTAGAGATTAGGAAGGACGCATGGCCACCGGTAAATGAGAGCCTGTATTGTTGTTTAATGTTCCTACAGGACCTCTCTGAAATGGGACCACATAAGGGATTGCGCACCAAGGGATAATTAGGGGTGCATTTGCAGAGATGTGAAAGCCAAATTTAAATCTTGAGATTTGTGAGTTACTTATTGACAGCAACACACATTGTTGTACTCTTCTTTGTCTTTTTTAGTAACTCTTAGAAAGTGACTAAAAATGTGTTCCTACACAGAAAAGACCTCCAAATTAGAAAGGAATCAGTTATTTGTAGTTGATAAGCTAGGTCATGCTTTGATGTGATGATACACAAAAACCACAATCTCCTAACAGCAACATGATTCTGGATATTTTTTCATCCTAGACATGTACATGTTCCAGAATCTGGGCTCCTCTTCCCGACTGTATCAGGGGTGTCCTTGCCCCAGTGCACCTCCTGCTAAATGCCTAGGAAGCTACCATTTGCCTTCCTGCTTCCCTTCTCCTTTCGTTCCCTCTCTCCCCTCACACTGGGCCATCCTCCAACACACGGTGGGGTTCCAGATCACGGTGCCCCTCACGGTGGACGACAACTTCCACTGGTCCCTCAAGAAGTCAAACAACCCAATTGGCTGGCTTCCTGTTATGCAATTTCCCCACATCTCCACCCTGGGTTTTAGTTCTACACCATTTCAAGCCTGCTCATGTGAATCTAGACAGTGTACAGCACCTTGAGTTGAGTTAGCCCTCTGAACACTCCATGTGTTTGTCCACTGTGAAGGGCTCAGCAGATGTCAGCCATGTTATTCTTGCATGTGCTGTGTTGTGCTTCCCTGTATCACCAATGAATTTAATTTTGAATCAGTGTTTGCTCGATGAATAAGTAAAATGCAGTAGAGTCTCTGGGAGTACACAAAGACCTAGGAGGGAGATCACAATACAGTCCCTGAGAACAGCCAAACTCTCGTGTTTACTGAGTGCTGCCCTGTGCCGGGCATTGTACGAGGGATGCCATGCATGCTCACGGAGGCCCCTCGATGTGAGCAGTATTGTTATCAGCCCCATTCTCTGGAAGCAGAAATGGAAGCAAAGTGAGGGTCAGACTCCATCCCAGGCCACCCCTGACATGAGCGAAAGAGCTCATGACGCAGCCAAGATGTTCCAGAGCCCACCGCCTTAATCATTCTGCTCAGCAAACATAAATTAGACTTGCAAGAGAAGGTAACCATTTATAGAATCAAGCACACATAAATTACTGAGGACGAACATGAGACACAGAGCGATTCCAAACTCCATCTATCGCCTTAAGTGGTAAAAGAGCTTAAGCTTTTATTCTCAGATCACAGAGGTAAAATTCTAGCTCTGCCGCTTAGGAGCTGTGTGGCCTTGAGCATATCACTGAGCCTCTCTGAGCAAGAATTTGTTGTTTAAATGGATGTTCCCTTGGAAATCCTGGGAAGGGTGTACGGCCCTGTAAGTCTGTTGCCAGACTTAAAGACACTGTAGGTAAACACTCAACAAGAATATCACAAAGCAGCTGCTCAATAAATGGCAAAACTGTTATTTTTAATAATCTGTTTCATGCCACTATCTCATTGGACATGTTCCCCTGTTCTCTTACATGCCTGACACACTCTTACACATCCTTAAACATTGCAGCTGGGGGCCTAGGCCCCCTGTGAAACCTCTTCTGGCCGCCCCCCCTTCCCACTCTCTTTCCTTGCAGAGGTTCTCATTCCTTCTCTAGAGCCATGAAGGCCTCTGGAAGGAACCACAAGGCTGGATAAGAGATAGAGTGAGACATGGCTCTGGGGCCAGGCCCTTCCCCAAAGTAAAAGTGGAAGAAAAAGACATTGGAGGACAAATTCAACAGTTGTTGCACATCTGTCGTGTGGCAGACATGGTTCCAAGTCTGATGAACCAGTGTTGGATTCTATGTGCTTCCTCTCCTTCTACAGAAAAAATGATAACATGGAGGACAAGGCCACAGCAACTCACCCTTTATCGGTCAGGGTCATAAGGGTGAAAGCATGCTGCGGTTCAGATCTGAGGCAGAACTCTGGGACTACACATTGGAAGACTGGCCAGACTTTCCCACCAAAAGGAAGGCAGAGAGGGCCAAAACCATAGGCCAGTCAGAGCAGTTCCCACAAAGTACAGGTATAGAAAGCAGGGCACACTTGCCTTGATCCTTAAAGTCGAGCTACCCCTGAAGGAAGGAAGCAGATGAGTAATGGGGCGAGATTTACCTTCTAGATAAATGCCAAATCCCTCCTACCCTCATGGCTCCATCTCTTTCTTCCCACACATTCATTAAGACAACACTTCTCTCAACACCCCTACTGAGATTTGTTACTTTCATCCTCTCTGATGTTGAGGAGGACCCAGTCTTGCCTTACAAAGGAGAGATTAATGTGGTCCAACAGCACAGCTTCAATTACATGAAGAAATGTGATAAAGTAGTGATGAAAGCTGGGAAGAATTTTTTTTTTCTTTTTCTTTTCTTTTTTTTTCTTTTTTTTTTTTTTTTTTGAGAAAGAGAAGTACCAAGACACTTGGCAGAACACATTTTATCATCTTGTGTTATTATCAGAAAAAGAAAATCTGGTCCCTAGCTCTGTAGGCCTTTTCCACCACTGTTCAGGGAGTACTTTCCGATCAGTCAGGGAGATGGTACTTGAATTCGGGATGGCCTGTCTCTGTGTCTCCCCAAGATGATTAAGGCAGACCCTTTGCATGATAGGGCCATTTATTAAGAGCAAGGTTTCAATACCCTTTCTGTGATACAGCAGCCAGAATCAGCTTTGGACCCGTTGTGTAATCAAGATATTCTGCCTCTTCAAACCTCAGCACAAAGACTTACATCAACAAAGCTATTTTTCTAAGAGAAGAGGAATTTTCCCAAAAGTCCCTCATCTAGATAACATCATTTTTTCACACTTGCTTTCTTCTTTACTGCTCTGATTTGGTGTTTGTCTTCCTACTTCACAGACATGGCTATTTATGGAGCTAATGATGAATTCATTTTCTAGAATGTAAATGGCATTTTAATAATAACACTTTATCATTACATAGCTCTTTACTACTTACCAAGCCCTTTTTAAAAAAAATTTATTTATTTATTTATTTAGAGCATGCCAGTGGGGGTGGACAGGAGAGAGAGAGAGAGAGAGAGAGAGGATCTCAAACAAACCCCACACTGAGCACAGAGCCTAACTCCAGGCTCAATCTTACTACCCTGTGATCATGACCAAAATCAAGAGTTAGATCCTTATGGACTGATCACCCAGAAGCCCCTTACCAAGCCCTGTCATTTGTGTTACCTGGTTGCCAAATTAAGTGGCCTATCAGTTAATATGTTTCCTAATTTTTTTTTTTAACTGAATTTAACAATCCTAGTAACCTTGGAAACATCTCCTCCCTTGAAACCTTTGGTAGTTCCTGATCTTGGGACCCGAGTTTATGCCCAACCCACCTATTGGCGAGCCTAGTGTATCAGTCAGCTTTCACTAGGTAATGCTGTGGTAACAAACAATCCTATCATTACTCAGATTTTTTTTTTCTTAAATCAAGGCCCTTTTCTATCCCCTCAATACACCAAATCAGCTACAGGGTGCAAGAAGCAGGTTCATTGTCATGCTATTAATTATAATTAAAAACTAGAGGAAAAAGCCTAAATATCTAGAAATTGGGAACTGGTTTAGTAAATTAAATTTACATACACTTAAAAGAATATTAAAATTTTAATAATTGACTGTTAGGAGAGGTCTGAGGTAAAAAGAATTTTGTTTTAATTAATATTTATTCCTCAGAACAGACTTCAATTCACAGCAAAATCAAGAAGAAAGTACAGAATTCCTACCCCACACACATAAGACATATATGCGTGACCTCTTCCAGTCTCAACATCCCACACCAGAATGGTGCACTTGTTACAATGGTTGAACCTGTGCTGATATATCACTATGGCTCAAAGTTCATAGTCTACCTTAGGGTTCTCTTTTGGTGTTGTACCTTCTATAGGTCTTGGCAAATATAGAAGGACATTTATCTACCATTACAACATCATACAGAATAGTTTCACTGTCCCAAATACCTTCTGTGCTCTGCTTATTCACCACTATCCTGGAAAACATTGATCTTTTTACTGTCTCCAGAGCTTTGCTTTTCCAGAATGTCATATAGTTGGACTCATACCATAGGTAGCCTTTTCAGACTAGCTTCTTTCACTTCATAATATGCATCTAAGGTCTGTGTCTTTTCATGGCTTGATAGGTCATTTTTTTAGTGTTGAAAAATATTCCATTGTCTGAATATACCACAGTTTATTTATCTGTTTATCTACTAAGAGACATCTTGGTTGTTACCATGTTTTGTCAGTTATGAATTAGTCTGCTATGAACACCTATGTGCAGCAATTTTTGTGTGGACAAAAATTTTTAACTCAATTGGATAAATAATAAAGAGTGTGATCACTGGATCATATGGTAAAACTATGCTCAGTTTTGTTAGAAACTGCCAAACCATCTTCCAAAATGATGTACCATTTTTCCCACCGAGAATGAATAAGAATTTCCATGACTCTATATCCTTGCCAACAGTTCGTAGCATCTGTGTTTTGGATTTTAGCTTTTCTAATAGGTATATAGTGGTGTCTCATTATTGCTTGAGTTTTCCAGTGGCAAATAATGTTGACTGTATTTTAATATGCATATTTTCCATCTGCCTATCTTCTTTGGGAAGCTCTTCAGATATTTTGCCCTCTTCTTAAATTGGATTTTTTTAATTGTTGTATTATAAGAGTTGGTTGTATGTTAGGAATACAAGTCCTTTATCAGATAAGTGTTTTTGCAAATATTTTCCCAGTATATGGCTTATATTTCATTACCTTAGCAATGTCATTGACAAAGCAGAAATTTTTAATTTTAACAAGGTCCAACCTAACTTTTTCTTTCATGATTGTGCTTTTGTTATTATATATAAAACTTGATCATCAAACACAAGGCCACCTAGATTTTCTCCTATGTTATCTTCTAGAAGTTTTATAATTTTGCATCTGCATTCAGGTTTTCCATTTTGAGTAAAATTTTTGAAGTGTGAGGTCTATGTCTAGACTCACTGTTTTTCTTCCTTGTTTGCTTTTTCTTTTTTGTGAGGATGGAAATAACATCTAAACTCTTTACATGTCAGAGCTGAAACCAGGATTCATATTTTTGTAGGGCATAAATACTTCAAAGATATATAAAAATCTGATTTCAAAGAATAATGACAGGAAAATGTTTAATAGCAAATGAAAAAAAAACAGCATATCTCCAAATAGTATGTCCAGAGAGAGATGAATTTTCTTGAAGTGTCGATGTATATACATACAAAGGAAAAAAATGGGTTATCTCAGAGTTGTACATTAACTCTTTTCATTTTTGTATGTGACTTTTTTCAAATATGTTACAATAAACATCTATGAATTTTATAGTTGGAGAAAAGCAGTGAACGCTGTTTTGGAAAAGTCAGAGGACAAGTTCAAGGGTAGAAAGCATCAAACACTGCAGTAGCAGACATGCCAGATGCTTGGGTCACAATACGGGGCAGCTGCTCCATGTGAAGGGATCAGGAAAAGACTTGCAGGGTCATTCCTGTGCATCCCAGGGCACATCCACCCATAAACTGCCTCAGATAGTTACACCAAGGACAGAGGGCACAGCCTCTGAACTTCACCTAACCTGTTTGGAAAGTACAGTAAAATCGCTTAGGGAGTGAGCATGCATTAGTGTCCTAAACTTTGCATCTTCTCTCAATGGCTTAAAAGCTTGGAGGTAAAAATCTCCCTGGGTTGCTCCCTGTTGCATAGAGCAATTCTTTTATTTTTACTTATGTTGCCTCTTTTATTATGCAAGGGCTATCTCTTCATTCTGTTTCCAAACTTATAGTTGGTGTGCAGTCACTTAAAGAGGACAGCACCCTTTCCAAGTCATCTGGGATGGGCCACAGGATTAAAATAAATAGCTGTATAAAGGAGGCAACATTATGCAGACCATTACAGAGTTGACCCATCTCTAGAGATAGTTTGGGTCAAAGAAAATTTCCAGTTCATTGTGAAATAGAGTAGCAACAGACTCCTAGAATCAGAAAATATGTTTGGGTCAATAGAGTTTAACACCTCAAATGGAATGAGCTGGAACTGTATTTCAAATTCAAGATTTGCCTTTTAATCAGAAATCTGCATTGAGAGAAAGAGAGAGTCATCAGAGGAAATACTTCTATTTTCGTACCAAGATTTTAGATTGTACTAAAGTGACACGTAGTGAAAAATAGCTTAAGCATGACAGGATAAAATCACTTTAATACAAAGTCTGGGCTTCTGGTTTAAACGATGAATTGAAACCCTATGTTCATCATTGTTCCTTCTCTCTCTACTCCTTTAAATGATATTGCAAGGATTCAAAAAGTATAAACCTACAAGAGCAATGAAGGGGAGAAAGACAGATGTCAACAAATTTTGCAAAGATAGAAAGTACCAGAAGGTGTTAGTGGGCCTGAGAAAGCTGAATACCAGTTGCTCCAGAAAAGGGTGTCCATAAAACTGACCCACTCATTCTGTGCTGCTCCAGAGAAGCTAGTGCAGGAGATGCCAATTTCCACCATCAAGGAGTATAAAGTAAGGGGTTAGTGCAAGTCTCTTTAACAAATAGAATCTCAGGTCTCCACCCCCATTTGTTGAAGGTAGATAACTACCTCACCTGTTCAGGCAGGACACTGGAGGTTTACTGTGCAAGGAATTGACATGAAGCAGTTACTGATTTGGGATTACCAGGCAGAATGGAAAAAGGCTATACTGAAAACAAGGTAATGAAGTGAAAGTCTACATATTAAATATGATATTCCCCATTCCCTAAATACCCCCCTTGGCTCTAGGAATGCCATTGGCCAGGTGTGTTCTTCCCAGATAAGAGATTAGTTTCCTGGAAAAACCAAATGGCCCCCTGAGCAGATCCATAGACACAGATACCTGAGAATCTTCCAATAGAAAGGCCTGGGAAGTTCCCCACAAAATCAACCCACAGTGAAATTCACAAATCAGTTATCAAATCCCTCCCACAGATAGTTAGGATATCCAATCACCCATTTAGGACGTCACTCTTAACCATGAATGGGTAGCTAAGGATCACCAGACATTTGTATAAAGTCTTCAATGTGAAAGGCAGAGACTAAAATAAATATTTTTAAAAAGTAACTCAACTCAATGGAAACAGAAAAACACAGGGAAAAAAAATTTAGAAAACTACAATTGATATCCTTAGATTACCAGGAGAGGAAGATTAGGATACTAATTTGTTTAAAAAAAAAAAAAAAAAAGTTTGTAACAAAACATTTATAGAAAAAGAAGCAGCTTTTGTAAATTAAAAACATTATAAATGAAATAAATTCAATAGAATGATTGACAGAAAAATTGAGGATGGCTCTGGGAAAGTAGACCAAGTAATGGAATATATGGGAAAAGAGTGTTAAAATAAAATGGAGACACCAGGCTTCAAGATCCTCTGATCAGACAAATCCATTTAAGACACCTACGCAAAACTTCCTTTAGTTTATTTCATGCATGTGAAGCAACTTATTTCTCATAAATACTTCTGATAATCATATCAAAACTTTAGTCATCTTCCTAAATTGATATAAGATAATCACCTTTACCAACCCAGAAACTCCCATAGAAATAGTCAGTTATCAATAATCAGTCATCGTAAAGGCTCCCCGCCTTCCTCATTCTCACTTGAAAAGCCATCCTAGAACATCACATCTATGAGTTTCAATCCTGTTGTGGGTTCTAAGTCTCCCAGTCTGTTTCTTGCTCAAGAAAATAGCCATAATTAAGTAGAGCTCCCTAAATTTCCTTTTTGACAAAAGATAAGGCAATTAGAGTATCAATATAGGGGACCCAACATGTAGTATTCCAGAAAGAGCTAGGAGAAAGTTACATAAGTAACAACACTAGAAATTTTCCAGAACAAAAGGATCTAAGTTTCTGAATTGAGTGTTCCCACTCATTGCTTGGAAAAGTTAGTGGGAAAAGGTATATATTTTGGTCAGATTTCAGAATTTGGGGACCAAAAAGAAGACCCTAAAATCTACAGAGAAAAAGAAAAACAGAAGTGATGTAGTAAAGACCAAGAATCAGTATTGTAGCATTTACAGCAATATTGGAAGCCAAAAATCAATGCAATAAAGGCTTTCCAATTCTGAGGTTTCTAACCCAGGGTCATGACCAGAAATACTGTGAATAAACTGTGAGTTGGGGGGGAAAAAAAACACGTTTTTACTCATAAAATTTCTCCAAAAAAATTACATCCTTTAAAACACTTTTCCAGGAACAACCAGATGACATTCTCCACCAGAGTGAGGAAATAAATCAAGAACGAATACACATGATCCAGGAAATAGGAGATCTAACATAGTAGAGTAGTGGAGAAAGTCCCAGGATGATAGATGTCAGGTGTGCCTGCAGAGCCCCTAGTCCAGGCTGTATCAGAAAGACAAAGGATTCCAAGAGAGGGATCCAGGAAATAACTGGGCTAATAGATTATAACATGTCTGGTGAGTCTGACCATGTGCTAATAATATTTAAATGAGCTTTTAAATTAAGTTGAAGCATTTTAAGAATAATAGGATCATTAAAAACATAGATAAAAGACAAAAAAAACCCCCACAGTTAATAATTCCAGAAAAAAAAGTTATTCAAGAAAAATGATTTGATCACAGTGCATGACTTATCTTAACAGTGAAAACACTCCTCATACATCTAACCTGTTTCACACAATTGCCAGTGACTTAAGACCCATGTCATTTCTCCTCTTCAAACACCTCCAGATATTGTTGGATTCCGGTTTGCTAGAATTCTGTTGAGAATTTTTCCATCCATGTTCATCAGGGATATTGGCCTGTAGTTCTCTTTTTTAGTGGAATCTTTATACGGTTTTGGCATCAGGGTAATGAATGCTGACCTCATAGAATAAACTTGGAAGTTTTCCTTTCTGTTCTATTTTTGGGAACAGTTTGAGAAGGAACAGGTATTAACCCTTCTTCAAATGTTTGAAAGAAATCCCCAGGGAAGCCATCTGGCCCTGAACTTTTGTTCGTTGGGAGTTTCTTTTATTACTGATTCAATTTCTTTACTGGTTAACAGTCTGTTCAAGTTTTCTATTTCCTCCTGTTTCAATTTTGGTGGTTTTTTATGTTTGTAGGAATGTATCTATTCTTCCAGATTATCCCAACTTGCAGGCTTATAGTTTTCCGTAGTTTTCTCTTATAATTGTTTATATTTCTGTAGTGTTGGTTGTTATTTCTCCTTTCTCATTTGTGATTTTATTGATTTGGATATTTTCTCTTTTCTTTTTGATAAGTCTGGCTCGAGGTTTATCAATTTTATTAATTTTTTCAAAGAACCAGCTCCTGGTTTCATTGATCTGTTCTACCTGGTTTCATTGATCTATTCTACTGGGGTTTTTTTGGTTTCTGTATCATTGATTTCTGCTCTAATCTTTATTATTTCCCTACTTCTGCTGGCTTTAGGTTTTGTTTGTTCTTTTTTTCTAGCTCCTTTAGGTGTAAGGTCATATTGTATATTTGAGATTTTTCTTGCTCGTTAAAGTAAAACTTCCCTCTTAGGACCACTTTTGCTGCATCCCATTGGTTGGCTTTGGACCATTGTGTTGTCAAGTTCATTTGTTTCCATATATTTTTCATTTCTTCTTTGACTTCTTGGATGACCCATTCATTACTTAGTAGCACGTTATGTAACCTCCATGTATTTGTGGTCTTTCCAGATTTCTTCTTGTGATTGACTTCTAATTTCATAGTGTTGTGGTCAGAAAAGGTGCATGGTATGACTGCAGTGTTTTTATATTTGTTGAGTTCTATTTTGTGACCTAATATGTAATCTATTCTAACATACCATGTGCAAATATTGTTGAAATGTCTATACTACCCAAAGCAATCTACATATTTAATGCAATCCCTATCAAAATACCAATAGCAGATTTCATAGAGCTAGAATAATTCTAAAATTTGTATGGAACCACGAAGGACTCCCAATAGTCAAAATAATCTTGAAAGAAAAACAAAGCTGGAGGCATCACAATTCTGGACTTCAAGTTATTTTACAAAGGTGAAGTAATCAAAACAGTGTGGTACTAGCACAAAGACAGAACCATTTATCAGTAGAACAGAACAGAAAGCCCAGAAATGAACCCACAACTATATGGTCAATTTATCTTCAACAAAGCAGGAAAGAATATCCAACGGGAAAAAGGCAGTCTCTTCAACATGTGGTACCAGGAAAACTGAACAGTAGCATGCAAAAAAATGAAACTGGACCACTTTCTTCCACCAGACACAAAAATAAGTGCAAAATGGGTTAAAGACCTAAATATGAGACCTGAAACCATAAAAATCCTAGGAGAGAATACCATAGTAATTTCTTTGACATCAACCATAGCAACTTCTTTCTAGATACGTCCCCTGTGGCAAGGTAATAAAAGCAAAAATTAACTACTGGGATTTCATCCAAATAAAAACCTTCTGCACAGTGAAGAAAACAATCAACAAAATTGAAAGGCAGCCTATGGAATGCGAGAAGGTATTTTCAGATGACATATCTGAAAAAGTGTTAGTATCCAAAATCTATAAAGAACTCACAAAACTCAACACCAAGAGAAATGAATAACCCAGTTTAAAATATGGGCAGAAGACATGAAGAGACATTTTTCCAAAGAAGACACACAGATAGCCAACAATTAAAAGATGTTCAACATCAGGGAAATACAAACCAAAAATCAACACCACAATGAGGTATAACCTCAAACCTGTCAGAATGGCTAAAATCAACAACACAAGAAACAACAGGTATTGGTGAGGATATATAGAAAAAGGAACCCTCTTGCACTGTTGGTGGATACAAACTGGTGCAACCACTCTGGGTAGCAGTATGGAGTTTCCTTAAAAAGTTAAAAATAGGGACACCTGGGTGGCTCAGTTGGTTAAGCATCTGCCTTCAGCTCAGGTCATGATGCTGGGGTCCTGGGATGGAGTTCCTCATGGGCTCCTTGCTCATCGAGGAGCCTGCTTCTCCCTCTGCCTGCTGCTACCCCTGCTTGTACTCTCCTTCTTTCCCTGAAAAATAAATAAATAAAGTCTTTTTTAAAAAAGTTAAAAATAGAACTACCCTACCATCCAGCAAATGCACTACTAGGTATATACCCAAAGAATACAAAAATACTAATTCAAGGGATACATGCATCCCGATGTTTAAATCAGCAGTATTTACAATAGCCAAATTATGTAAACAGCCCAAGTGTCCATTAACTGATTAATGGATAAAAAAGAAAGATGTGGGGTGTGTGTGTGTGTGTGTGTGTGTGTGTGTGTGTATATACACATATACACAATGGAATATTATTCGGCCATAAAAAAGAATGAAACCTTGCCATTTGCAATGACATGGATGAGCTAGAGAATATCTAGCTAACCAAAATAAGTCAGAGAAAGACAAATACCATATGATTTCACTCGTATGGAATTTAAAATAAAACAAACAAGCAGGGGTATAAAAAAAGAGAAAGAGGCAAACTAGGGAATAGACTTTTTTTTAAGACTATTTATTTATTTGACAGAGATCACAAATAGGCAGAGAGGCAGGCAGAGAGAGAGGAGGAAACAGGCTCCCTACTGAGCAGAGAGCCCGACACAGGGCTCAATCCCAGGACCCTGAGACCATGACCTGAGCGGAAGGCAGAGGCTTAATCCACCCAGGCACCCCTAAGGAATAGACTCCTAACTACAGATGGTTACTAGAGCATCGGGAGTGGGTGGGGAATGGGTGATACAGGGTATGGGGATTAAGAAGTGCACCTGAGGGCATCTGGGTGGTTCACTGGGTTAAAGCCTCTGCCTTTGGCTCAGGTCATGATCCCAGGGTCCTGGGATCGAGCCCCACATCGGGCTCTCTGCTCCATGGGGAGCCTGCTTCCTCCTCTCTCTCTGCCTTGCCTCTCTGCCTACTTGTGATCTCTCTCTGTCAAATGAATAAATAAAATCTTTTTTAAAAAAATTTTATTTAAAAAAAGAAAAAAAAGAAGTGCATCTGATGGGATTAGCACAATACCATGTATGGAAGTGTGGAGTAATAATATATTGTACACCTGAAACTAATATTTTACTGTACATTAACTGGAATCTAAATAAAAATTTAAAAAAAAAAACAAACCTTAATGTCTTTTTCTGTCTTTCAGGACACTCCATTTTACAAATCTAAGTGCATTTCCTCATTTTGGTGAATAAACTAAGTCCCAAAGAGGTGGCCTGACCTGCCCAAGATTGTTAATCAAGTCAGGGACAAGCCTGAAAGAACCTGGACCTCTGTCCCCCAGTTTACTGCCCCTTCCGTTGTCAGCCTGGCTGACACTGCGATCTGTGTTCTGACATCACCAGTCACACCCAGTTCCCAGTCAGAACATACACGCGATTCCAGGAGCTCCTCACTCTTACTCAGTGATCCCCTATCCATTAAATCCAGAAGAGCAGCGGGTTGCTCCTGGGATCCAGTTATGTGAAAACCAACAGAGACTTGAGAACCTGGAGCAAGCTAGCATGAGATGTTCATTGACTCTGGGTAGGCGCTCCCCGGCCTCTGTCATGCTGCGTCACCCACCCTTCCACGTACCCAGTTTGAGCAAGGCATGAAATCGGGGGCGGTTTTCAGAAAGGCAATGGGGACAAGGGGCATCTGAACCTCAGTGCTCATGACTTCGAATGCCTTGGTCCCAGGACACCCAACTTCACCTCCCATTCGTCAAGGTTCCAGGCCACCGCTGCAGCCGAAGTGCTCTGGGCACACTGCCCTTTTCCCTGAGCATCTATTCCTTCCCTCATTGCATCTTTACTGGGTGTCTGCTCTGGTTCAGGCAGCGCGCTAGGACCGAGTATACAGCGGCGAGAAAGAGAGTCGCAGTCTCTGGCGAAGGTTAAGGTCAAGACTCTAGGGAAAGTTGACACGTGCCTCTGAGAAGGTGGAGCAGGGTGGCTGGGAACTGCCTCGTTCACAGCAACATAGCCCCCTTGGCATAGCCATGGTCTGCCTGACATACCTCGGTTGTGATAGAACAGAGCATTTAGAGCAGAAAGGGCTGCAGCCTTGGAGCAGAAGGCTCCCTAGCTTGGAAGGGTTCAAGTCTGAGTTGACTGAGCACAGGGAGAGCATTCGAGCTTCAGGTCTGATTTTAGATGGAAAGGCCTCTCAGATTTCCACCCTTTCCCCACTTTGCAATGCCTGATAAAATCCACCCTTCCTCCATCAGGAGAGGTTCAGACATCCTGCCAGCCGTCATATTTATCCTGATGCCTCTCAAGCGTCTGTTATCTCCACTCTGGGCTGTCTAGCATGCTGGTCTGTTCACTACTCTTTCCCTCGAGCTCTTTCCCAGAAGTGCCTGGATCATGATTTTTCATTATATTTTTCACTACAAATAGGCACGAGAAGGAGAATTCAAGTAGACACAGGGCCCTGGGGGAGCCCACATGTGCTTCCAGCCCCATCTCATGGAATTGGAAAACTTCTACCTCAGGAGGTGGCAATGTTGCCAAATCCTGCAGGAGCGGCAAGGGTAGTCAGGTCAAGGCCATGGAGTAACTTGGATTTAAGCTCTTCTGTTCATTCTTCCCACCTTGGGGCCCACCTCCTCCAGGAAACCACCCCCACCCTTCCCTGCCACATCAGCCCTCACTGACCGAGCACGCTCCATTTTACCCCTGCAATGTGGTCTAGGACTCTGCTTCCAGTAAGGAATTGATTCAGACGGTTATCTAAGACTTCACTAGGAAGCTTGCTTAAAAAACATAAGGGAACACAAAGCATAGATTTCTGGGGCTATCCCCACATATCCTAATGTGATCAGAGCATTTACTGTCCATGGGTTCCCCCACGTGAATCTCGTGTCTGGCCAGGCTTGGGAATTACTACGGCACACCATTCCTTTCAGAATATTCCATATAAACCTATGCTTATTTTCTAAGGAGATGTTAATGCTATTTTCTCACCTCTGTGAGAATCTTTTTGATCTTGAAATTGACAAAAGTTTTCTGTCCTATGGACTGTCAACCCTGTTTCCAACACAATGCTGTCCCGAAATAGGCGCTCAGGAAACAGATTAAGTCAATGAAGACTGGATATGAGTAAGAGCCAGAAAGAATAGAAAAAGATAGACATTTGCCCTTTAAGGCTAAAATTCATACAATATCATTGAATAATTCTGACACATGACATTTACATGGTGCTTTGCAATTTAGAAACTGTCTTCCCAGATGGTTTTGCAGTTGATCCAACAGCCCCATGGGGCGGGTAGGCAGGAATATTATTATTACAATTATAAATTAGCACACTGAGGCTCAGAGATGCTAAAAGATTTGCTCAAATGGAAGAAAGGATCAAAATCCAGTCTTAAAAAATTCAAAAAGCTTGTTCAAATTTCTTCCCCACCCATCACCTTCACAAATGATCTTTTCTTTTTTCTGTTTTTTAAAGGAAAGCAAGTTCATTCTTTTCCTAGTTTAGATGGAGTGTGAATGTATTGTGGGTGGAAATAAATCTCATGTAAGGAATATGTTTGTCCATGGGCTAGCCAGTGATGAATTAGTGGGTACCAGGGAATCCAGTCTGGCAGTAAGATAAATGTTTGCATTTGGCAGGAAAAAAAGATGATGATGGCAGATAAAGGCCCAAGAGCCTCCAGAAGATTTTGTCATTGCCCTCTGTGACATGATATCTGCAATGATTAATGGAAACTTTTTGTAGAGTGATAGTTAATCTCTGAGTTTGGGGAGTTCAATTCAAACAGTGAACAAAATCTCTCATCAAAGGCAAGATCTTGGGTTCACAGACAATATGCAAATGGGAGAAATTTGGAGAACACGACAAGGTTACAGGGAAATGTGGATAACCATGCCTCAACTTATCCAACCGCTGATTCTAAGACTTTCTCTTCTGGAGGACGGGCCAGTTTGTCAACTCTGCAGGATATTTTCTCCTGGGAAGATGATACAAACCAGTGTTTTGACTTAGTTAAAAACAATGTTTCTTTCTGCTGGGACAGGGGTCCCTTTAGATATAATCTCAAGCTTGCTCAATCATTCTCATGCGAAACAAATGTGACACTGTTTGGGAACCATGAGTCTATGAGAGCATCTGGGAGACTCAAAACCCTGTCAAGCTAGCAAGCATGCATACTTCAAGTCCTAGAGCCTCATCCCTTCTCCTTCAGGGTTTCAATAAACTTTGGGTAGAGATGGTACGCACCCCTCACATTCACAGCGGGAGCACACGGGCTCCGAGCCGTGCATGCTGGTCCCTAAGCCCATCCCTAGCCTCTCCCTCCTCCTCACTCAGCATCAGTGAGCAGCACACGGGGTGAGCGTGTTCCCTTCTCTTCCTTCCCACGGCCCTAGCCCTCCCCTTTACTCAGAGATTTTTCTGCCAGGGGCAGAGGCAGTGACAACCATGGTAATGACCTCCTGAGCAGTGTCCTTCCTTTAGATTTTTCTCTCGCCATTTCTTCCTCCAGCCTCCTACCTGAACCATCCTCTAAAAGCAAACATGGCCAAGTTGCTTCTCTGCTTCAAACGCATCAAGAGCCCCCTCTTCTTACTGTGTGTGAGAGAGAGAGGTGCCCGAGTTGCTTGCACACCTTTCAAGTCCTTCCTGATCAAACTCCAGCCTGCCTAACCTTATTTTACATCTGCCTCCTGCACCCTCTCCCTCAAACCCACCACCAGCCCTCTGGGTGCCACCCTTCCTGTCCGCATCTCATCCTCTGCGCCCCAGATCTTTACTCTTGACATATTTTTCTCACCAGACCCACCCTTTCATCATTCCCTCCACTGCTCACCTCTGCATTTCTCAAGGTACAGCTCGAGAGGTCCTGTGCTACGAAGGCTTCCCAGAGCTCCCCAGCCTCAGCTGCTCGCCGTCCTCTCCGGCTCCGAGACTTCTGTTTACACTTCTGTCTTGGAATGTCATGTTCCGCATGTATTTAATGCAGCGCGTATGAGCTTCCTTCTCCCTCGCAAGATCCTTGAGGAGAGTTCATCTATTTTTCATCTCTGTTTTTCTAACATTTAGCACAGCACCTATTACATAGTAGGCACCAAACGCTTATTAAATTAGTACTTGAGGAGCTGCGTGGAACTGAATTGAAAAAACATTACCTGATTTGAATTGAAGACACTTTTGAAGCACTAGAAGTAACCTCAGCATTGCTTTCACCCACGGCTTAAGCAAACTCTCTCAAGATCAATTCAAGCACAAAGGGAGAAATTAAAAATCATAACCCTGCTGGGCAGAAATAACCCTATTTTGCATTTTAAAACTGAACCGGCCCTACAACTAACTCTGATCCCTAAGGCCTTGTATTAGCCTTCCTAATTCTTCCTCCCCTCAATGGAGAGACTCCCCCACTCCCTGCTCTGTCCTCCCCCTCCTCCTCCCTAAAGATAGCCTGATTTTCACACTTATTGCTTCCTTTCTTTTCTTCCTGTTTATATAACCCTAAGTGCTATCATCTACATTTGCCCATTTTTGAACTTTATATAAATGTTCATACAGCATGCACTCGTTTTGTTCCTTACTATGTTCTGAAAGCTCAACCGTGTTGCTCTTATGCCTAGACTTTGATCATTCTCATTGTGCTACAGTATTTCATTTAACTCTCAACAGACATTTAAGTTGCTTCCACGTTCTGCCTAATTAATATTGCTATGAATATTGTACACACCTCTTGGTGCATGGGTGGCATTTTTCTGCTGGGTACATACCTACGGTAGAGTGGCTGAATATTTGCAATGGAAGCACAGAGTAACTTCCATCAACAAGGTAGTAGTCTCTAAGGGAGACAAATATATACCATGTAAAGTGATACGTGCTATCATAGATAGCACTCAAGAGATCCCGAAGGCCCAAAGATGAGTAAAAATATTAGCCTGAATAAGAAACAATGGCAGTTCTTATCCAAGGCTGGAGGGAGTAAAATTGGTACACCACTTTGGAAATATTTGATATTACCTAATAACGCTAACAATATGCATACTCCTATGACCTGGCGATTTACTCTGCCTGGGATATTGCCAGACCACATCTCCCTCTAAAACTGGAGAGGGGGAGCACATAACCAAGTTCTGGCTTTAAGAGTATAGATAAGTAGGAATGTGTGCCATTTCCAGGACTGGCCCATACAAACCTTACATATGTGGTATTCCATGCGCTCTTCTCCAAGCCAGTGACTATGAATACCAAGGAATTGACACATTTAAATACATAAAAGCTTACAGAAGGAAGTTTTAATGCAGTGAATGCAGTTACATTCACTGCATTCAAGGAATGCAAATAAATAGCTCAGGCCATTTTGGAATTACTCCAGATCACTGGACTGTGGTACTCTATCTGCTATAACACTAGAAGATTGAACTGCACGTATAATGGTCTTGAAAGGATTGCAGATCACACAACACATTTTTAGGGAAAAACTATGTGTCAGGCACTGAGCTGGGGGCTGGGGAAATAACGTTGAGTATGTCATAGGCCTTCCTACCAAGATGCTCCAACACTAGTGGAAAGGACACTAGTGGAAGTGACCAAGTCAGTGCACCAGAGTGGGACGTGTGCTCGTAGAAGTGGGAGGAGGGGGGACGGAACCTAGCCTCTGTCCATCCTGCGGCCCAGCCACCTTCTCAGGGAGATGAGAAGGACAGAAGTGCATGGGGGTCTAACAGGGAGTTGTAGGGATAGGAGAGAGGAATAGAGGTAGAGGGAGAGATAACCTAAAATCAAACAGAAAAAGAAGCATTGGCCTGGAAAAGAGGAAAGTTGAAAAGTGATGAGAAGGCCCTTCCTGATGAAGAGAATAGAGCATGACGACCCAGGCCAAGAGACAGGAAGGCATCTTCTGCAGTCTGCAAGGACAGCAGACGCTCTTTCAGAGACCTTGCGTAACCAGCTCGTTAGTTGGGCTGGTGCTGTTTCCTGTAAAATACACAGAGTGATGCCCATGGGACCCAGATGCCTGCAGCCAGCCACCTTCCAGGGCATCTCCTCCCGAGTGTCCCCCAGTTGTGTTGTGCGCTCCAGAGAATCTGTTTCATCCATAGCTACATCTGTTCACTCCAGTAGGACCTGTTCCTGTAATTAAATCCTTTAAATAAGTCCCAGGTAAAATGACAAACTTCCTGTGTGAAAAGAGAGTTGTTGTTGGTGGTGGTGGTTTTTGTTTGTTTTTTTTGTTGTTGTTTTGTTTTGGTTTTTTCCTATGGAAACTAAGCTAAAGTCTCCAGGAAAACTTGAGAGAATAGCAAGAGAATCAGCTGTAAGAGAAACAGGAAGGAAACATAAAAATCCAAAGTCTGAAAAGCTTAGGTTGATTGATTTCCAGGTGTGCTGAGGACCTGATCTACTTTAAAGGAATCAATACCGGAAACTATAGACAATGTACTGCAGGTATGCCCTGTGCAAGGAAGATCATACGTAATTCCAACAGTGGCCCATGATCAAGGAGAAGGAGACTCGGAATTCCATTGTGGGATGAGAGAAAGCTCAGGACAGCTGCTCAGCTTCCGGGGACCATCAGCGTCACCCCAGCCAGGACACAGCCCTAAAGAACTTCTTCTGCCCATATCCCTTCCACCAGCCATGATTTCCTGTGCCCAACATCTCCCCCCTGCCTAGAACATGGCCTTCAGCCACCATGAGAGCACCCTGGTTCACACAGTCTGTCAGGGGCACCAGAAAAATGGGTGTAGGTTGATGTTCATGGCAGCCCTGCGGGGCAGGGGCTCACTGCCCCCAGTTCGCTGGCGAGAAAAATTAAAGCTTAGACCAGCCAATCTTGAGAGAGTCTTCCCACCTGTAGCTGCTCTTTGTAAGCGATCTGTGCATTTGAGGTTCACTGCCTATCCTTAAAGAACTTTTTTAATTGTCGAGGCGTCTGGGTGGCATGGTTGTTTAAACGTCCAACTCCTGGTTTGGTCCTGATCTCCAGGTCAAGAGATAGGGCCCCGTGCTAGGCATAGAGTGTGCTTAAGATTCTCTCTCTCTCAAGTCAAGTATCATGTGTTTTCACTTACTTGTGCAGCATAAGGAATAACACAGAGGAAACTGGGAGATGGAGAGGAGAAGTAAGTTAGGGGAAATCAGAGGGGGAGACCAACCATGAGAGACTGTGGACTCTGAGAAGCAAACTGAGGGTTTTGGAGGAGAGGGGCATGGGGGGTTGGTTAGCCTGGTGGTGGGTATTAAGGAGGGCACGTATTGCATGAAGCACTGGGTATGGTGCACAATGAATTCTGGAACACTGAAAATAAATAAAATGAAAAAATAATTAATTAATTAAAAAAAGATTTCTCTCTCTCTCCTTTTCCACCTCTCCCTTCTTACATTCTATCTCTCTAAGAAAAAAGAAAGAAAGAAAATAATAATAATAATAAGAAGAAGAAGAAGAAGAAGAAGGAACTTTCTGAATTGTCAACCTATTATAATGCTTGGTGCAGAATATGATTAATAAATAATCATTATTCTTACAAAAGTACCTAACATTTCCTTAGTACTTATTAGGAGCCAAAGTGCATTCTTTCACTTCATCTCACAATACTCTTCTCGAGGAAGGTGTTATCATGACCCCATTTCATAGATCAGAACGCTAAGCCTCAGAGGGTTATTAATCCAGGTTGGTGGGTCTCAAACCCAGGCTCCCCAGCCTCAAGGAATCCCACGGCCTCACTGGTTCCTACCAACATCTGCTTACAGATGCCTTGCTTAAGTCACGTCGTGATCATTCTCTGTTCCTTGCCTCTTGTGGCAAGAACTCACTCCACATTGGAGAGTCCTGCTGAATTATACGTAGGCACTGCAGCTTGCCAGCTGGGCCAAAATTGGCCTGTCCTGGTTCTGCCTCACCATCTCCCACCCAGCAAGGTTGAGATGGCTCCCTCCCTGGAGGGAGCAGATCTATGGGAGTTTGCCTCAAAGAAACTCCACTCACAGAAGATTCAGGCCCCGCTTGGCTCTGATAACACCAGCCCTGGGGCATCTGCCTGCCAGCATCTGGGAGCTTTATTTACCTCGAAACAGGCAACAAAATGGTGTCTCCAAGACCCCAGTTCACTCAGAGAGAGTGTACCCTCCAGTGTCCAGGCTGCAGAGAGCCATTATCTGTCCAGGCTGAAAGAATTTTTGTGCCAGAGAGACTCAGGGCAGCGAAAACATGACCTCTTGTCCCCAGCACTCAAACCTATTAATGGCAGGATAGGGCTTCGGGCTAGAGAGGTAAGAATTAAAGTCTGAGGCCATTGGAACCAGGAGGGACCTCAGTCAACATCAAATCCAAACCTGTTGTTGCACAGAAGGCAAAGCTCTCACTTCTTGTTACCTGCTGAACCCACAGCTAATCTTTCCATCTCAGATCGATGTTGTCTGCCTCCTGCAGGAAATCTTCCCTGATTCTCTCCACACCCATCGTCCCTGCACTCTCCCTAACATGGTTAATCTGTTTGTCTACACGCCAACCTCTTTGTTAGACTTGGAGTCAGTCCTGCTCACAGGTGCTAGCCCTGGCATCTGGACCAGCACCCATAAATACTGTCTAATGGTTGGGTAACAACCCAGTTCATCCAAGGGAGCTGGGACTTCGGACTTAGCAGGTGAGGCTGAATCACAGCTCCTCTTCCATCCAAACCCAGGGCTCCTGCCTCCTTCTCCCACACAGCCAAAGTCCTCACAGGACCTCCGTCTGTCCCTTCCCTAGGTCTCTCTCCTTATCCTCTCCATTCCCAGAATGCCCTCAGTCCGTCTCCCCCAGTCTCATGGAGTCCAAAACAATGAATCATCAGAGGGTCTCAGCAGCTGATAATCACAAAAATACTGTCCTCCAGAAGTGTTTCCATGGTAACAGAGAAGTTGTGAGATATGATATGATACTTTCATCAGTCTCTATGTTCCATTCTTCAGTTTATTGTCTTTTGTGGCCTTGACAGGATAAACTTATTTTGTGGAATGTCCCCCAGTCCAGGTCTGCCTGATGTTTCCTCCTGAGCGTACTTCAAATGAACGTTTATTTGTCGGAAATATCACAGAAGCAGTGCTTATCTCTCTTTGTCGACCGTTTCAGGAGACACACGATGTGGGCAATCGTGGAATCTTGTGTATGTCTTCAGATCTCTTCACCCAAGACGGGATGGAAGTTTTCACCCAGAAGGCAGCTCCCACGCAGTGTGGTGACTGCCCAGAGCAGCACAGTGAGAAAGGCCGTCTATACTCTGTAGAAAACAGGATCAGGATCAGCCAGTGAACACAGGTGGTCCGAGAGGTGGTGCCGGCATCATCAGTGTGCTCTCCCTACTGGGGCTCATTCAGTCTGGACAGGAAGCCTGAGGGGTAAGCAGGCCAGGAATCGACATCCACCCTTCACACACTTGACGAGAGGAAGCCATGGGCAGAGATCCAGAAGGGGTTGATGGAAGGCGGGTGGATAGCCCTGACAGATTTAGGCACCTAACAAAGAGGGCGCCCTTGTGTGGGAGCGTGTTTTTGAATTTCATTCCACACCCATGGAAGTCTTTTTTCCAAGGGGTGAATTTCATCAACAAGGATAAATGACCTTCCATAGCCCTACTGTGAATAGGCTTTTAAGGAAATGTATGATTTTAATTAAAATGAGAAAATTCGGGTGAGTTGCTAAGAAACAAGTCCCTCTTTCCATGGCCATAGGAGCTCATGCCAATAACTTCTGGTTATGGATGGGTTTCCTTGGAAACAATTCATGGGCATTCTTAAGTATTAATGCTGAGCAAGAATAAAGTCTAACAGAGGTAGATGAAGGCAGTAAAAAAAAGAATTGCTAATTGAGCAAACTGGCCAGCAGAAAAGGTAAGATATGCCCATAGAAATGATATTCAAACTCAATAACCTTCTCTCAGTCTGTTCTATTTCATCCTGATTTTTTTTCCTTTACATGTTTATAGGGCAATAATTCAAAGAGTGAGGGAGGGAATACGGTGAAACATAGAGCTACACTTTTTCTCGTCCACCCGCACAGTTCTTCCTCAGAATTAGCCACTGCTAACTGCTTTCTGGGTGCCCTGTGAGATATTGTTTTTGTAGGTCCAAGCATGGAGAGGCATATTTTTACTTCATACGAATGAAAACTGTATATCCCAGTCACAGACTTGCAATTTTTTGCTCCCACAAGATGTCTTAGGCGTCTTTCCACGGCAGGATGTGGAGATCTCCTCCATTCTCCCTGACAACCGCCATGCAGCCTGGATGACCCTGAAGGAGAAGGCCCTCACCCATTTCCCAATATTGACTCACAACGTTTCCACTGAGGCTCTCGCCAACCATGTCACAATGAACGCCCTGTGCCTGTCTCTGCCGACTCCTGTTCTTCCAGCTTTAGGCTAAATCCCTAAAAATAAAATAGTTAAGTCAGATTTCATACATAGAGTTTCTCCCTATTGCCAAAATTGCCCTCTAAATATATCATACCAATTTATTCTTGCACCAACAGCACAAAAGTCTTCCTATTTCTGGCCCCCATTCCTGTCCCTAAGCAACACTGGGTCTCATGGAACCTCAAGGTCAATGATAACCTGAGAGGAGAAAATAATACCTCACTTTTTATCTTTTGCATTTCTTTTCTTTTGAATGAGAGCATGCATCCCTTCATATGTTTATCGTCCATTTACGTTTCTCTCTTTATAGATGGCCCGATTCGTGGCCTTTTGCTCACTTTTCTCTTGAGCTACCATTTCCTTACTGGTGCCTGAGCTCCCTTTGCTTACTAAGAGAATTAGCTCCTTATGTTTCCAAATACCTGTTTGCCTTCTTCCTTGAACAAAGGTGTCAGTTCTGCCAACCTCACGGGGCTCTTCTAAGCCTTGGCTAAGATAATAGTCTATGTGAAAGTGTTTTCACTAATGCAAAGCCCTAACTGACACGCACATTTTTATTACTATTATTATTTTGTTCTTACTATCAAAGCAGGAGAAGCTGGTGGGAAAAGCACCCTGTTTGGAATCTGAAGAAACCGGTTCAGACCCTGGCCCTGCCACTGCTTGCTGGGGTGGACTGAGCAGATGAATGGCCCAGACTCGCAGGCTCCCTCCGCCCGTACCCAGTCCTGGAACCCACAGTCCCCTCCCCCAGCTCTGGCCTCAGTGGCATGACTGGGTTTGCCAAGGCAGCAGACGAAAGTAGAGGCTTGAGCAAGGGCTCCCACATTTCTGCTTCCTCTGTGACTTCTCTGCCGTCACTGTGAGAACATCATCAGTTGACCCTGAGAACAGAGACCAAGTGGGAGAGCCCAGCGAGATCAGCGAGGGCATTCAGCTCCGTGTCAACTCATGGGCGGCAAGAAGCTGCTGATTTGGGGGGCGGGGATCTGCGCTGCGGTGAGAGCCACCTGTTATACTAGTTATGTCATTAACCTCGCTGCATCTCAGTTCGCAAATTTGTAAATTGGGGATAACATCAGCTTCATAGGGCTACCATGTGACCTAAAATATCACTTATCCTGTTCTTGATGACAGCCGGGCTCTCACTACCAGGGAGGAAACTCAAGTACAAGAACTGTTTGGGGAGGAGTTGCAAGGCCCTTGAGCTGTTAGGCGTGCAACCCCGGGATATAAAGTGACCCTCACGGCAGGCATTTATCGTTAAGATCTTCTTAAAATTTCCAGGACTACCAAAGCGGCTTAAAAGTCCATAATTTAAGCAAGTGGCCTGACCTCTCTGGGTTCCCCACAGTAACCCCACCTCCCCCGACTGCTTTCCAATCTGGCACATTCTCTCAGCTCTCGGACTCAGTATGGGTTTACAGATATTTGTCTTTTTATCTCTTTGTTCAGGAATCTGAGCCCTCCTGGCCCCCACTCCTCTACCCTGTTGTATCCCTCAAACTTTTATACTAGAATGATAATTCTTCTTTTTTTTAAGATTTTATTTATTTATTTCACAGAGAGAGAGAACAAGTAGGCAGAGAGGCAGGCAGAGGGAGAGGGGGAAGCAGGCTCCCTGCGGAGCTGAGAGCTCCATGCGGGGCTTGATCCCAGGACCCTGAGATCATGACCTGAGCAGAAGGCAGAGGTTTAACCCACTGAGCCACCCAGGGGCCCTAGAGTGATAATTCTAAAATACGAGTTTACTTTTACCATTGACCACTTAACCCCTCAGTGGCTTGCCCCCGCCTTGAGAGGGAAATGCAGTCCATGCAAGGACCCCACGTCCCGTTCGACCTGTCTGGCCTCTTCCCCCACTCGCTTGCTGCCACACAGCTCCCAGGAAGCTCCTGCTGGGGCCTCTGGGCCTTCAGGCCAGCGGCCTCCTTGGCTTTGCAGCGCCCTCTCCACCACGTCGGGCGCCTGCCCATTTCAGCCCCTAGGAAGCTTCTTCCAGCCCAGAGTCACTCAAGCTCAGTGCTATTGCCATCTGGGGCCAGATAAGCCTCTCCTGTGCATCAGAGGATGTTTAGGAAGATCGTTTCCAGGATTCCGGTATCATCCCCTCCCAACTCGGCACAACCAAGCGTGGCTCCCGACGTTACCGGATATCTCCTAGGGACAAAACCGCTTCCAGTAGAAAGCCAACGCTCTCACCCTACTCGCAGCCCCACTTCTAAAGACAGATTTAATGGCCCGCTGCCTTCCCGGGCCTAATTCTACTCCAGCACTTACACGCCGTATGGTACGTGTCTCTTACCAGTCCATCTTTCCCATTAAACCTGATGCAAAAATGGTGCCTTCAATCCTTATAACATAGGTCTTCTTCTCCTTCTGAAGCAGAATAGTTTTCTTATTCCCACAGCCTCTCCATGGCCAGCAGAGCCTATCTCCTTAGCCTCCCTGGCTTCTCCCCACTCTCAGTAGCCTTTCCTTCCAAGCGAGCTCTGAGGAGCTGTGTGGTGTGCGGACAGTGTCAGCTTGCCCCCCAGAGAAGAGGATGAGGGCCTGGGCTAACCCAGAGCAGTATATTATAAAAGTACACACCACACAAAGCAATGCTTCATATACATTAAAGATGAATAGAGCTGCGCCTGGTGAAAATCTCTTTGCAAGAGGCTGTGGAGGCCAGGCCTGAAGGAGTGACTGATAGCCAGAAATTCATCCCGAGGCAGGGCAGTGGGCTGGATCGGGACTGGGAAGTTGACAGGCTTGAAAAGAACATCCTCATTCACTCTGCCCTGACAGGCCATGAGCGGATGTTAATGGGGGAAGCACTGTCAGCAGCCGGAGCAGGCAGGAAGTCCTCTCTCGCCCCCTGGGGGAGCCGGCCATCTCTGGAATCGTTGATGATGTTATCCACTCGGAAAGCTATGGCTCTGTCAGAACGCTGTTCAGTCCGGGATGTCTGTATTAGTTTGCTAGGGCCGCCATAACAGAGTACCACAGGCTGGATGTCTTCAACAACAGAAACTCACTGTCTTAGTTTCTGGAGGCTGAGAATCCGAGATCTAGGTACTGGCGGGCTTGGCTCCCGCTAAGGGCTGTGAGCCGAGGATCTGGTCCCTCCTTGGCCGTAGGTGGCTGTCTTCTCCCTATGACTGTTCACATCGTCTTCCCTCCTCATGGGTCTGCCTCCAAATTTCCCCTTTTCATGAATGAGATGGGATGAGCACCCATCCTAATGATCACAGTTTAATGTGATTACCTCTGAAAAGACTCTGTATAAGGTCACACTCAGAGGTACTAAGGGTTAGATCTTGCATATACGAATTGGGGGAGGCAGACATGCTTTGTATGGTGCATAATTTTATAATAAGTTGCTGCGACCACTATGGAGAACAGTATGGAGATTCGTCAAAAAATGAATGATGTAACTACCATATGATCGAGTAACTCTCCTTCTGAGTATTTACCTAAAGAAAACAAAAACGCCGATTTGAAAAGATACATGTAACCTACAAATACCTACATTTTCATGTATATAAGAAAAAAAATCCGTAAGGAATTCCATCGACTACAAAAATGACAACTGAAGAAGAAAACTCTACAATGAGAGCCCATCCTTTGCCCATTTTGATATTAGACCTTTTCATCAAGCTCTTTCAACAAAAGCTCTGTGTTCCATTCAGAACAGGCTCTCCTGGCCAGAGCCCTTGGCTTGGAGTCCTCATGCGGGTTTCTTCCCAGCCTGTAGCCCAGGTTCCTCCCACATCACGTATGGTCCCCTTTGGTTCCAATGCCGCAGTCTTCCCAGCTAGGGGTGAGACAATCTCCGGTAAGTGGCTGAGCCCTAGGAGGATTCTAACCCTTCCCACTACTGCCCTTACTAAAAATCCTCTGCAACATAGTGTTAGTGTGAACTGCCAAACCAGTCCTTCAGGTGGCATGACTGGGCTTGCCCCGTCATGTGCAATTGACAATGCCCAGACATTGGCATTGACACAGACAATGGCTTTTGGCCCTGAACAGGTGGGGGAAGGCTGCAGGGCCTGGGTGTCTGCAGAGAAGAGCCTTCTCCAGAGGACTGGATCCCACCCCTGCTTTCATTCTTAAAGCAGGAAAACTGTGACTCCCCCACGGACACATTATCAATCCTCCCCTCCTATTGTTTTGGTCCTCCCTATGGTCGATTTGGTGTTTGCTGCAATGTAATTCCACCTTACTGAAGCTGGTTTGTCCTGCCATGAGGAAAGGAAGAATGATGGCCGGGAAAGACTTCTTTCTGAGCATCAGAAAACTTGGCTCCTAGGCCTGGCTCTGGGACTAATTAGCTGTGTGTCTTTGGGCTGGTCCTTTTCCACTCTATGGGCTCAAGGAACATTGATCGGCGGCCTCTATGATCATGTAGTCTGGCCCTTCACAGACTCAGACTGTGTGTGTGTATGTGTGTGTGTGTGTATGTGTGTGTGTGTGTGGTGTGTGTTAAGAACAGAACATTTAACAAAAGTTCCAAGTGTCCATGCAGTATTGTCAACTATCAGCACAATGTGGCTTTGGCAGTTAGCACGTCCACTCCACCCTACGGACCAGCAGTTCAGTCATCATCACGGAGTCCTGCCCTGCTGGGAGACAGTCCCAAATCACCTGGGGGCAGCCTGGCAGCTGGCCAGTCCTCCTACCACCACTAGGTGTCACTGTCCTGCCTTAAATACCCTTCCTCACCAGGAAAAGCTCCCATGAAAGCCCTGGTTCTTAGCATGGGGCCCCAGTATGCATCTACCTTTAGAGACCTTTCCCCTCTCCAAAAACAGACTCAACAAAACTACTTACAAGCATCTGCACACTTTACCTCCAGGTCTTTGGATTTGAACAGTGACATGGAATGTGAGGTACACATATGCCCAAGTTAAAAGGGCCTAGCCCCTTTATTCATTCTCATTAAATCATGAATTTAAGGAGTACCTGCTATGTGCCAGGTCTTGTGCTGGGAGCTGAAGACTCAAAGCATAAAAGCACAGCCCCTGAACTCAAGAGCTCACAGCAGACATGTCAGCATTACTACCATCTGGTGCGAATGTTGAAAAGAAGGACCCCGTGCCCTGAGCATACAGGAAAAGCCCTTGGGTAGGCCTGACTCCCTAGGTAGAGAAAGTTCACAAGAGTTGTCACAACCTTTGGGCTGACACTTGAAAACTGCACAGGTCTTAGGCGAATCATTGGGACAGATCATTCCAGGCTGATGGAACAGCATATGCAAATAGACGAGTTTCATTAAGCCTAAAGAAGGCTTTTCCTATAAAAACAAAACCATATTGAAAATCAACTTGGACCCTGCATGGGAGAAAGAGCAAGTTCCTGCCCCACTCTCCATTTATATACAATCACCATTAGTCTATCTTACCCTTGAGCACAGAAGTGTGACTTTTTCATTTTTTCGTATCCTCAAAACTGACCATAATGGAGAACAATATATTCGAGTGTATGAATGTATGAACAATTTACTAGCTAAGCAAAGCTACTACAAAGACTACTCGATTTTGAAGAGGCCTTTGCAAGAGGGGAAACTGAGGCATGGGCTCATCTTTAGGAGAACCATACATGCCTCCTTGTTCCTGAAGGGCTCTCTGAAGAGCCCACACTATGTCATTCTTTTCTCAGGGTAATTGATTGTTTAGGCTGATCAAGCTCAGAGAATTGCCTATACCTTTGTTCCTACCAGAAATTCTCCCTACCCAATTTCAGGAACACTGCCTGGGGGCAGGGGGTGGCTCAAGGAATTTATGAAAACATCCAGGTTGAATCGAAGAACAGTGGGAGGTCCTCTATAAACTAATCTCACAATTGAGACCTCTTGGCTGTTTCCAGAAATCAAACAACTCAACGATTGATTCTGCAGTGATTTTTTTTTTTTTTATTCCCAGAAAAATCATTATCAAGTTTTTGGTTTTGTTTTTTTTTTTTTTCTGCCCAAACTTACTAGGAGCTTTGACACTGGGAGGAGTATACATCAGAAGAAAGGAAAGGTGGGGAGTGGAAAGTGCAAAACACAGGAAGAAAAAAGTAAAGGGACCACAAGAAGGAGTCCAGCTCTGACAGGGCGCTGTGAATATTGACTGCAGAGAGCTTGGATGTCATGTCTCTTAATGATACAACACCAGCTCTAGCATAAAGCTTAGCATGTGGGAGGGAGGAATTCAGCCGTCAACTTAGGTGGAAAGATACTCTTGAATTTGTCTCTGCCAGAATCCTTCCCTCCACAAGCCCCATTTCCAGTGGAATAAAATCCAGACTCCTTAGCCCCGCAGTCATGTCACTGTGGTCAAGCCCTGAACTACATTTTCAACCCCTGCTCCCACTACTTTCCATTCCTTGCACACAACCTAGCAGAACGGACCCACTCACCCTTACCAGGAAGGCCTGTTGGTTGCCAGCTACCTCCTGAACGGGGCTCCTGGCGTCTCCTCGAAGACCTACTTCATCCTGCATTTACCCCTCCAGGCAGACCATGCTCCCTCGTACTTCCTTTATCTCCCTTGTTTAATTGGCACATTTCTACTTAACCTATTTACCCTTCAACATCACCACTCCTCTTGGAAGTCTTCCCACTCAGGGGTGCCTGGGTGGTGGCTCAGTTAAGAGTGAAACTCTTGATTTTGGCTCTGGTCAAGATCTCAGGGTCGTGAGCTCAAGCCCCACATCAGGCTCCATGCAAAGCATGGATCCTGCTTAAGATTTTTTCTCTCCCTCTTCCTTTCCCATGTGTGCTCTCTCTCTCCAAAAAAAAAAAAAAAAGGAAGGAAGGAAAGAATGAACGAATGAACTTAGGAAGGGAGGGAAGAAGTCTTCCCACTCCTGCTTGAACTTTTCTTGTACACCTCATACCTGCAAGTAACACAGATCTTTTTACCGTGCTAAGAAATTATTTGTTTGCATGTCTCTGAATTCGGAGCATCTTACTGACAGATGTCATGTCTCTTAATGATACAACACCAGCTCTAGCATAAAGCTTAGCATGTAGTAGGCACTTGGTATTTAGGCATAGAGTGCTCAAGGGCAGAGACTAGATGATATTCATTCTTGTAGCTCTAATCTCTAGACTGTTGTTTGACTTGGAGAAAGACTTCAATTGTGAAATGAATGAATCTGTTCGATGAAAAGATGGTTTGTTGTCCACATTAAAAGAGTTATTATGGTGGAGTGACCAACTCATCCCAAGACAAGTCCTGAAAGTTCCAGATCTCAGGAATCCTTCAGTCCTGAGCAAACCAAGATAGCTGGTCACTGTAGGCTGTGGCCACAGCCCACTACCAGGACAAACCAGTAGCAGCTCTGCACATAAATTCACAATTTATTTATTTATTTGCTTAGTCAAAAAATATTTTCTGACTATATAAGCAGGGATGTATACTGAAAAATGTAATTTATAAACATGTGGATACATTTTCTAGTGAATTTGTTTAGTGCACTAGTTAGAGCTAGCCAACAGACATTGCCCCAGCACTCACAGAGTTTACAGTAGGGTCAGAGAATAAAACAATGAGCAAATTGATATATAATTACAAATATTACCATGTACCATGAAGGAAAATAGAGTGTCCTTTGATGGTATCTAATGGGAAGGACAGCAGTTGAATAGGAAAGGCAGACAATGTCTCCCTAAAGAAGTAATATTTGTGGGGAGGCAAAGAAGTGAGTCCATTGAAGAGAGGGAGAGGAAGATCATGTACAAAAACTCTTAAGTAGGAAAGCAACTGTGCCATCAAGGAACAGGATGTGTGACTGACCATGACGTGATTTAATTTGTATTTTGTAAAAGAGGGCTCTGGCTGCCCTCTGGGTGACTGTTGAAGTGTCACAAGTCAAAGTGAGAGACCCACAAGAAGGCAGTGGTCTGGGGAGATGAAAAGGGTGGCCCAGCCCCTAGGAAAACAGTGGAGATAGAACTGAGAAGTCTACGAATGGGGTGCTGCTTTCTGAGGCAGAAGAAGACCATATCAGTGATGGGCAGTAGCTGAGACATGTGGGACACCAAATATCACCACCTGAACAACCGCGGAGCATTGCCATTCCTCAGAAATCAATACTCACCTTCCCCGCTTGAGCATTTCTACTGGGGAGGAACCACACACATGGTGGGTAGGTAACTTTTCCTACACTGCACTTGGGCTTTGGCAATTTCTTCAACTGGCTGAAATACTGAGTGGTATGTAGGTATGTATATATGTACTATTTGTGGCTGTAGGGATGCAGAGAAGGGGGAAATAAGTGACTCATCACAAAACCCAATTCCCTATGCTTTCAAGAGTCATTCATCCATCACCATCTTCATTTGATGCCCTTTCTTTCTGGAGCGAGGCTGACCACAAGCAGATCCCATAGCTATGGACTTAGAATCTTCTCCCTGGAAAACTTCACTGTTGGGCCTGGGCAGGGTTTTCTGAGAGCAGGCTTCCTTGACCTCAACTTGAACTCCAACATGAGCAACAGGTTGGGCAGTCAACAGGACCTCTCCTTGCAAGGAGACCCTCGCAAGCCCACTCTCAGGGGCTTTGATAGTGCCGAAGAGCCTGAACTCCTGAGAAATAGCAGCTTATCTGCCTTCACGACCATGGGGGGCAACCTTTATCTCCCCAGAGAGGTCTATCCAACATGTCAGTGCCACCACCGTCCAGACCAGAAGGAATCATCAGGGATGGATACAGGGGACTGGAGGAACTGCTACAGCCAGGATGACCCACCTGGGAACAGCTGAGCCCCCCCAGGGCAGAGTGCAGAGGACACCTGTAGCTCAGCAGCCCTCAGGTAAGTGTCAGGAGCCCCACTGGAGTGGAAGTCCAGATGGGAGGACTTAGGAGCCCCTACTGCTAGCAAGACCTACAGGTAGTGAGACCTGAGGAGCCTGCCCTGAGGGAGCTGGCATTTAATACAGGAAGCAGACAAGTAGATGAACAGTACTAACCCGCTAACTTCTATGATGGAGGTGAACACATAGTATCATGGAGGGTAGAAGGAGAGAAAGGAAGAGGCCCCAAACTCTGCCCAGAGAATAAGAAGAGACTGGCAGGAGGAGGTGATGTTTCTCTGCTCCAAAGACAGCCCCCTGGAATCCACAGGGTGTAAGTAACTACACTTAGAAAAACTCAGAAATGCTAACAGCACATTTTTAAGGGTATACCAGCTTCATTATTCATTTAAATATAATGACTCAGTAAAATTAATTTCCTGCATTGATTTTTTTCCCCTGTGAAATTATTCCTAACAGCTGAATTTTCAAATATAAAAATTTTCCTTTTTTAAAAAAAATATTTTATTTATTTATTTGACAGAGAGAGAGAGAGAGATCACAAGTAGGCAGAGAGGCAGGCAGAGATGGGGAAGCAGGCTTCCTGCTGAGCAGAGAGCCTAATGCGGGGCTTGATCCCAGAACCCTGAGATCATGACCCGAGCCTAAGGCAGAGGTTTAACCCTCAGAGCCACCCAAGCACCCCTAAAAATATTCCTTTTAAAGGTAGACTGCCTAAGATTTACTATTTAAAACCAAGCTCCAGAAGAGTCCAAGCTATGCAGGAAAACTGCCCTTGAGATGCACCTGGAAAGATTTCAGTAACAGGAGCCTTGCTGGGAAGAGGTAACAGATAAAATGTGGGGTGAGCCACACCTGTTGGGGACACATTCTCAGGATTGATGAATGGGGGGCACAGGGAAGAGCAGGAGTCTCCTCCATTTCTATGGCCCAGGCTGCAGAAACGGAGTGAACTTTTAAAGCTCTGAGAAAAGGCTTTTATCAGAAACAGAAAATTCTGGGATGATTTTTTCTAAAAGCCAACTTTTAAGGAAAATCTTAAGCATTATACTTCATCGTGCTTGCCCCAGAGAGAACATGTGATGCCAGCTGACAGATACAAAATAGAATTAATAGTCTACTCCCACCCTCTGCCCTCCTCCCACTTTTTGGAAAGGGAAGCAGTAAGTCTCTTATAGATCTTCCCGGCCCATTCTCTGTAGGGCCTGGGGTGTGCGGGGTGGCACAGGTGGAGGGGGCAGGAAGGAATTATAGTCATTTATAAGAACATAACATTTGCCATTTATAAAGTCTTTTCACTTACATCAACCGGTGAAGTCCCTCCAATCACTCCCTGAGGTCATAGGACAGAGCCAATCATGGATTTATTAAAAAACAGAGAGAAGATTCAAATAAATTCATGAAATACATGAGCTATGAAATCAACAGACATTGTTCTGACACGGAGATACAATGGTAACAAAAACCAAAATTCAAATCACAAACAAATGTGGTTAAGCCTGAAAAGGAAAAGATCAACTCTGAATAGAAGTCATGAAAAGGCTCCTGAATTATTTGATAATCCAATTAATGAAGAGGAGGGAAGCAGATAGATGCATTGGAACATTTTTTGCTGATTGACATATTGACAATGACAACATAGGACATCAAAGACAAACTGGTTAAAGAACATTCTCATTTCAGAGAGTGCTACATAAGAGTACTTGAATATAACTTATATGTGTGTGTGTTTTTAAACTAATAGGTTTCTCAAAATTGACAATCAAAAAATTTACACACTAGTGAAGCTAAGAAAGAACATCTCAATGCTATAATCATAAAATAAAAATTTTGATCAGCATGCAAGAGGAAATAATATAGCATCTTTCTGTTTTCTCACAGACAGTGATATTACAAAGTCATATAAAAAGGTAATCAGAGAGTAATAAAACAAAAAAGGTAACAAAAAACAGTATCATAGAGGTATGCCAGGCAGCTAAATAATAATAATATATTATTTTCTTAAATTATACAACATTTGTGGTATTTTAGGTTTGGGTTTTTTTAAAGATTTTATTTATTTATTTGACAGACAGAGATCACAAGTAGGCAGAGAGAGATGAGGAAGCAGGCTCCCTGTTGAGCAGAGAGCCTGATGTGGGGCTCCATCCCAGGACCCTAGAATCATGACCTGAGCCAAAAGCAGAAGCTTTAACCCACTGAGCCACCCAGGAACCCCTATTTTAGTTTTTTTTTTAATTTGTAGTTTGTAGTTATTTCTTTTCTCATTCTAAATGTAAATTTTGTAACTGATTTTGTATTCATAATTTTGTGTTCTTTTTCTTAAACAGAGCTCACAAATTGTATGCTTTGGCCTCCATAAAACCTGGATTTTATGCCCATTTTGCAGGTGGGAAAATAAACTCAAGAGAAGTCTCACCCTCCCCCAGGGTCACAGTGATAGAAGAAGCCAGGATTAAATGTTATGCTCCTCTTCCTATAGGATGCGGTCTCTGCAAAGAGCTGTTGATGCACCAGATCAACACCTCTGTGTTCCCTTTGGGGAAGCCTCAATACAGTCAGATAGGACATTTTAAAAACCAAGAGTACTCACCCAACTTTCTAAAGGACTCAATATGACTTTTAGTGCCCATCTCATCTGCCTTTAGGACCTGTGTCTGCAGAGAAGAATTCAACTTACAGTCAACACTGGAGTCACCGTTGTAGGCACAAAGCAAGGCATGATTCAAGCACACTCAGGGAAGTAATGTTGGGTCACCTCAAGCATTCTAGAACATTCTGCAAGTACAGGCAAACTAATTCTTCCTTAATGCTTTTGTCTTTATCCACATGAATAATTCTCATCTTTCTAAAAAAAGAAAATAGAAACTCAGTTGCCCCATTTCACAGAGCTAGTGAGAGACCGACAGTAGGCTACCAAGGCAGATCTGCTCTGCCTCAAAGCCCACGCCCAGGAGTAGGTTTTCCACTGGAGCTGGTTCACACTTAGGCACAACATTTCCAGTCACATGAGGCTGACAGCATCACATGTTCTTGTTCCTTGGCCCCTCCCATGTCAAAGCAGCCAAGCAACCATGTTCTTCTGCCAGCTGAGGTGAGCAGATAAAACAAATGGCTTTAACCCACATCCGGCACTAACTCCATCCAAACCTCACCTCAGACCAGAGCCATCCATGCAGGGTGGGAGGCAGCAAATCACAAGGGTGATCCCAAGGTCCTGAAGCCACGCTACTGTGGGAAAATGGGGTCATGTTGTCTGTTAGTGGTTCTTTGCTTTTGCTCTCATCAGCATGAACACTGGGAGTCCAGGCCTTCCTCAAAAACATGGGGCCACCAATCTCCCACCACTTCTGGGATCCCCCAGAAACCGCCTACAATTGCATTCTCTCAGCTTCCTCTTCCCCCCTCTGGCCTTCCATGCTACTAAGGACATTAGACCACTAATGCCTGTGCTTAAAATCCATGCCAAGGGCCACCAGCATCTGTTTCCGTACTAGCCCACCCAAACTTCATGTTCCTCAGTGTGCTGTCCAGGGCCCTCATCAGATCATGGTCACTCTTCCCAGCTGACTGGATGCACAGCAAGGATTCTAGTCACAGCAGACATCCTGAGAAGACTCCCAAGAACGATACTGAGAGTCCAGGTCTCTCTCCTTGGTGGCTTTTGGGATGCATCAAATTGGATGTCCCATAGGCATCTGTGACTCAGCATACCCTACACTAAACCCCCACCTTCCCCACCAGTCTGCTCCTCCATGTGTATTACCTAGCTCGGAGAACAGCCATGGGGGCCATCTCCAGCCTAGTCACTCTTTCACACCTCCACTGAACACACCCCTCCACCCCCAGGTTCTATCACTTCTCCTACCTCATGATCTTTTTAATCTGCCCTGTTCCCTCCAATCCCATTTCTCTCTCCTTGCTTCCTCCACCATCATTCATGCTGGCTGTATGCTCTCAGACCCCTCTACCTCCCCGAGCAAAGGGTTTGGCCATATTGTAATATATAACACCATGTTGTAATTGTTTTATTATCCTGCAGAATTAACTGTTTCTAATTCAGTGTCACGGGTCCCTGAGACTGTACTGGGTGCAAAGTAAGCCCTTGATTAGTATGATGAATGAATGAAGCCCACTCCCTCAATACCCATAAATGCTTGGTTCAGGCCAAGACATCTCTTGGCCTTGAGTATTTCAAAGTCCTAATGCAAGGCCATCCATGACTTCAGGCATTCTTTCAGGGATAATCAATCCCTCAGGCCAGAGGTGTGAGCATATTGGTCACCCTCTGTATCAGTCACTGGAGCTGTGGTAAATGTGTCTTTGCTGATTCATTCGTAACATCAGCACATTCAATCCTTATATCAGAAACAATTTGCTATGGAAGTAGTATAGGGAACTACTTTAAAGTGATCTTCTGTGGTATTTATTTCTTATTCTCTTTATAACCGATTGTAATAGTCTGACCTCATTTTTTTTTTGGAAGATTTTATTTATTTATTTAACAAAGATCACAAGTGGGGCAGGGCGGGGAGACAGGCTCTCTGCTGAACAGAGCTGGATGCGGGGCTCGATCCCAGGACCCTAAAATCATGACCTGAGCTGAAGGCAGAGGCTTAACCCACTGAGCCACCCAGGTGCCCCGACCTTATTTTGATGTAAGATGGCTGGTTTCTCTTAGGTCTCACTCTCCCTTCCCTTTGGCCTCACATCTGGACAAGTTGAAAAGAAGGCCTGTGATGTCAGCTAGGATGGCACTAGGAAGAATTATAAATCTTCCGAGAGCAGGAGCCTCTCCCCAGCCCCACCATAAAGTCCCGAACCTACTACCTCTGCTTTGCCCATGCCGACCTGGACTTGTCTGTACCTTCCCCACCCTTTCCAGGGTCCCTCCTGTGAGCAATAAACTTTCTCTCAGATTCTCTTGGTGCATCAAGTATCTTCAGCCTCCACAGCCAAACCAACTTTTCGGTGGCCCCTCCAGCCACTACAGGGGGACTATCCAACACCAGCGACCTGCATTAAACACACACACTCACACGCATGTGTGTGGAAATGCACCAGGTGTCCCAAGGGTTTGCTCTCAGTTTCATGCTGATTCAGGTTTATGTTCCCGTTCAATATGATAGTACGGTCAGGAATAGATTCCCATTAATTCCATTTCTGCCAAAGTAAAAGTCGTGACAAGGAGAAATCTAGGAGAGTCTAGAAGTTCTCAGAGAGCCGGACAGTGGCTAAATTCCTGCCTCTGGTGCCTTCCCACACTCACCCTCCCATCACAGCCTCCAAAGGAGGCACCATCACCACAAGCTTCAGTAATTAGTAATAATAATGGCTACAGTGCTACAGTGAGCTTTTACTGAGTGTCAGGGATTGTGTTCGGCATTTTTTTTTAAAGATTTTATTTATTTATTTGACAGAGAGAAATCACAAGTAGATGGAGAGGCAGGCAGAGAGAGAGAGAGGAGGAAGCAGGCTCCCCGCTGAGCAGAGAGCCCGACACGGGACTCAATCCCAGGACCCTGAGATCATGACCTGACCCGAAGGCAGCGGCTTAACCCACTGAGCCACCCAGGCGCCCCTGTGTTTGGCATTTTAAACATTTTTCTCTTTTGTATTCAGCACTGTGTATAACTAAAACGTTACACCCATTGACTGGCTACTTTTCAGGGCCCTCCCTATAGCCCGCCACCCGCCACCCTACCGTCTGCCCCTGGGAGTCTGACTTAGCTCACACAGCTACGTCAGATCCTGCAGGGTTTATCCTTCTGTGACGCGCTTCCTTCACTTTGCATAACTGCTTCGAATCCTTCAGTGGCTCCTATCTCACTCCGGAGTCAAAACCAAAGAGTCTTCGGGCCCTGCAGTGGCCAGCCCTCCGCCACCCACAGCCTGGGGGTCTCCATCTGTCCTGCCGTGCACTCACCGGGCCGGCCACACGAGTGTCTGTGCTGCTCCACCAACCTGCCCAGCCTGCCCTCACCTCAGGACCGTTGTACCGGCTGCTCTCCTGCCCAGGACCATCCTCTCCCAGATAACCACATGGCTTTGAGCCTTGCTTCAGGTAATTCTCAGTGAGGCCCCGCCTGACCACCATCCACACCCCACACTCGTGATCCCCGTCTCTGCTGGATTTTTTTTCCCCTTTGTTAATGTTCATCTTCTTATGCCAAAGCTCCATGAGAACAGGAGGTTTTGCCTGTTTGCTTTCCTGGTAAAGGCTGGGGGCTCCAAGGGGAGCACTAAGCATGTAGCAGGCACCCAATAAATTGTTACCGAGTGAATGAAGGATGGTGTAGGATGCGAGAGCTCTGGCTCTGGGATGAGCTACACCCAGGTTCAAATTCCAGGGTCACCACTCACAAGCTGTCTGATCTTGAACAAAGGTCCTGAGCTCTCTGGGCTCCTATCTCCTCAACCAAAAGAGAGCTTTTTGGTTTAAGGAAGGTCATTATACTGGTACCCCTCTTTCACCCTGAGCACCAGACCACCTGCATTCCCACTGACAGTGACTCTCGCCGAGGTTCCATAACCTGTCTAGGGCCACGCAGCTGGGAATGTACAGCTTGGTTTGTTCCATATCTGTTGACCCAAGAGATTGTTGATCTCTCCTCCACAACACAACCATTTTATGAGCATCTTAAGGGCTCCCTGCAATGTAGACCCATGAGAAATACTAATAATCTTTCACATTTGTGTGGAATTTTTATAGTGAGAAGCAGACGCTCTTACCAGGCAGGAGCTTGGGGTGAGTTGGGGAACATCAGAAGTACCTCAGAAAGCTTTCCCGAAACATATATGCCTGTTTGCACCTCCCAACCTCAAGGCGTGGCCCTGTGCAGGGACATGTTCTAAAAGTTTCTCAGCTGATTCTTACGTATTTTCTGGATAAGAAACCACTGTTTTAAGTAACTGAAGTTGGTCCTCAAAACAATCTCATAAGACATATTTTATTGTTCCCCCAGTTTGAAGGATTAGGGAGATAAAACGGGCAATGTAGCAAGTCATTTTACTGCTTGTTATGCCCCAATAACGGGTCCGTGATCAAAGGAGCAAGACTGATATAAAGCGAAGGTCAAGCCAAGCATCAAGAATCTAACCGAACGTTCGGGGACATCCCTCTTACAAGAGAGGGCGACCCTTCTCTGTTTCACAGACTAGCTTTTAAAGGGCAAAGGCCATGCGGTCGGGCCTGGCCACGCACAGGTGGCCAGTGAGATTGTAACACACACAGGAAACTCCACAGTGATGCTAGGTGACCAACTGAGTTACAATTTACCCTAGCAGACATTTGACCTAGCCTATTACACCTTGATTGAGATTGGCACCAAAAGGGTTCCCAAAGTGCGGGGGTCCCCGCTCCTTGGTAGCTAGGAAGACAGTATGCAATCCCCTACTGATCAGATGTCTCCACCTGGCCTGACCCACCCTTATATCTGGGCTTTGTTACCTGGAGCTGGTTTCTGGGACTTGTTTTTAAGTGAATCCCCTGGGGGAAGGGGAGCAGGGACAGTTTAACTTTAATGAAAGCCTCTTGCATTTAGCACTGCTCACCTTTCATTTTGAGGGAAAAAAAAATTTATTTCTTTGAGGCAAAGAGGGGGAGGAAAGAGTGGGATAACAGGCATTGTTCATCAGTTGCCCATTGGAGAAGAGAAACTCCCTATGTTAGTAAACTCAGTCTTCCTAAGTGTCCAGTAGGGTAGGTTTTATTACCTTCATTTTATTGAGACGGAAATGCAAGCACACAGCTGGCATGTAGTAGAGAGAGATTCAAATGTCTGTTGTTCTGATCCCAGACCCCACATACTTTCCAAGAGGATTTCCAAAGAGGATAGCAGGGAAATTAATAGCTGTGAGATAAATATTAGATATAAAAGCACTGGCAAACCCTATATTATGATGCAAGTACTAGATATCTTCTACCTTGTACATAAGCCATAGAGCTTTTGCTGATGAGATCACACGAATGTTGATTTACAATCACAAATCACATTCAGTTAAATTCAGATGAGAGTTCACGGGCACCTTCTGGACACTGTGTGGTCCAAGGGATGAACAGCATTCAGATCTCGCTCTGATTAGCTTAGCACGCTTTCCCAGCAATGGCACACAAAGCACAAGCCCTCAATCAATTCAGATCTGCAGCATATAGCAGTACTCCCAAGTAGTTCTTTTATTAAGAACAGTGAATACAAGTTGACTGGGTTACTTTGGATAGATCCCTCGAGGGCATGGAGCTGGAAGAGAAAATAGTCTATTCCAAGACCAGAGGACCCTGCCTACTACACCTCGTGCTCAGTCAGATCCACTGACCCTATTTCAGAGAGACACTCTTCTAGTTATACCTGAAGGCTAAACCAGAGAACTGTCAGTGGAAGGCAGAGAGATGGGCAAGTAGTTAACACTCCTTCTACTGTTTCTGGTTCCTTCCAAGTCCTGGGCAAACCCGATAGTGACCCTGGCATTTGAAGGGCTCCAGCAGGTGGCAAAAGTAGGAGAGGCCTTTACCAGGAGCATCCCGAGCCCACAAGCCAATGGGATAATCTGAGTCGTAGCTATGGGTAAGGCAAACACCAGTAGCTAGGGGGTGTCAAGGACTAAGTCCACGCACAGAGTATGATGAGGGAACAGAAGGCAAGCTGAGGACAAAGCAGAAGCTGGCACCCTACACTCCCCACCTTGTGACATGTGTGGCATTCCTCAGGCATTCCTGGCTGCCCTAAAGGAAAAACAAATAGTTGACTTCTAGAGTTCACAATCCTGCAAGACCTGAGTCTCCCTCCGTTTCCAAATGTCCCAATGATTTACAAGGAAGAGGCTTTCTTATCAATAGCCTAACTTCCAGAGACTCATAAATCAGTCCCTGAAGCCCAAACATCTTTCCCTCCACAAAATTGAGGGAGGCTGAGGCATAGAGAAATTTAAATAAAGTTAAATTTCTTCTAAACCTAGAGCTCATTGATAAGGATGTGTGATAGCAGGAATGTGACATTCCTCCAGGAAGCTCTCAACTCTCTTACTGCTAATACCTTACTGAAAGAAAAAACAACCTTAACTTCACAAATAGAAAGCCTCCCATATCCTGTGTGTCTTCTTTTAAACCCTCCCTTTGCCTTACCTCCCCCAACCCCATAGTATATAATCAGCCATCCCTCACAACTCCAATGCAGCAGCAATTTCTGCCCATGGGTCTTGTCCCTGAGCTTTAATAAACCACCATCTTGCACCAAAGTTGTCTCAAGAGTTTTTCTTGGTCATTGGCTCTGGACCTCACCCCAACCGAACCTCACTTATATTCTAAAACTTCATCAAGTGAGAGATCTTGAGCTGAGATCAGAGGCAGGTTGGAAAGAAAGCAGGTTAGAATGGGTGATCAAGAATTTCAGAAAGCAAGCTGTGAAAAAGTCAGAGCCAACAGATTTCTATTGATTCTACTGTGACCAGCATGTTAAATACCATTTTCCATGGGTGATGGGAAGAAGAAAAATGTTTTGTTTTACAATAAATACTATCCATCCATATGTACCTTAAGCTGATAACATGGGGCATCAGCAAGAGTGTTATATGTTGGCCTTTTGCTTAGTAGAGCCCACTAAGTGCACCACCAGAGTGGGCCACTTCAGGACAAGGTCATGGAATACCTTATCTCCAGAGAATGCCAAGGCTAAAATCATGGGACTTCATGCTTGATTCATTGTAAAAATTGACTGCAAGTATAAGGGTTGTTTCTATTTGTTTTGTCTAATCCTTAACCCTGTTTCTATGGTTGTATTAATAACAAAAATCCCACGGGTCACCATGGCCTTAATAGCCATGGACTGGATTGAACCTAATGCACTAGTTTGGACCGTTGAAGTTAAAGACATCAAGGAGACAACTGACTGTGACTTCTAAGTGCTTTAACTGACATAAGGCCCTGGAATTCAGACAAGCAAAGCCTCAGGGAGCCTTTGCTCTGAAGGGAACTGGAAGAAAAGCCTGGGAGCCTTTCCAAGCCTGGAAGAACTCGGACGGATCAAGGAGGATGAAAGGCATTCCTTTCCAGCCCCAGCCCAGCCCCAGCGCAGACTGGCGACCTTGGGAGCCAAGGTCAGGAAAGGAACATCTTGTACCCCCTGACAGAGGCAAGTAGGGCCTGGGGAGCTTTTTTGTTTACATGTTTGTTTGTTTTTTTCCAACCTTCCCCACACATTCAGGGTGACCTTTCCCCTCCATTAGCAGCCTTGTGGGACAAAGGGCCTGATCCTTGGCCAGATAGTTCCAAACCACTTCTGGAAGTAAAGAAAAATGCCAGGTATCCTTGGACATGTCTGAGATTGGAAAGAAGGAGCTTTGTTTACAGAATCAAAACTCCTGGCTCTGTGCATTTCTTCAGCCTGTCACTCATTCAAACTGTAACCAAACTAAAGTGGGTTTCACTTCTTGGTGAGTCAGAAACCCTGCCAGTTTGAACTGTCACACAAAGAAACTGTTATTTGCAGTAAATAAGGAAATGGCTTCCAAAAACCGTGACTCCCTGAGAGAGGGTGAATGGATTCCTTTTGTTTAGGGTGAGAACGAATAGTTAGATATTAGATAGGGAAGCCTTGTCTTTGTATGTATATATGTAGAGGTGGGCACAAAGTCGCACATGCACCATAAGGAACCATGCCTCTACATACATTGTACGTTATGTAAATCAGGCTAAGGCTTCTTCCTCAGTGGAGTTGTTAGTATTATAATGAGATAAAGGAGATTATTGGTCCTTCCAAAGGTCACTCTGTGTCCTCCTGTGCAGGTGCTAGTCAGGTTTAGCTCAAAGGATCTGGGTGGTCTGGGCCAAGCTAGACTTTATCGGGGCAATTGCTGTCACCTAGAGGGTGATTAGGGTTTCCTTTGTCTGAGTTGAAGGAAAAGCCAAGAAGAGCCAGAAAGAGAGCCGGGGGAAAGGTAAGACAAAGGTTACTGAGTGGCAGGTGAGCTGTAAAGGCAGGGCCTTGGTTTCTGGCTGGTGACAAAATCTTATGTCTTTGCCCCTTGTGGACTCTGTTTTGTCCCAAGAAATTAATACAAATCATCATCACATTTTCCAATTCACAGCAAGAGTTACTGATAGAATTACCACAAAATACAACAATAAAACAGATGACAGGGGAAACTCAACAGGCTAAAATTTGTTATAGGCAAAAAGGAACTGAAAAATCATAGATTACGGAGTATATTGCAAAATGCAAAAAGAAAAAAAATTACCTGAGGGGGTGGGAAATCTGTTTTGAAGAAATAATCAACAACAAAATAAAACTTTCAAAGGTCAAACTGCACACAGTAAAGCTAGCAAAAGAATCAAACCTTCTGGGGCACCTGGGTGGCTGAGTTGTTAAGTGTCTGCCTTTGGCTCAGGTCATGATCCCAGGGTCCTAGGATCCAGCCCCCCACATCAGGCTCCTTGCTCCTCAGGAAGCCTGCTTCTCCCATTTCCCCTACTTGTGTTTCCTCTCTCTGTGTGTGTCTCTCTCTGTCAAATAAATAAATAAAGTCCTTTTTAATAGAATCAAAACTTCGTGCAAAATTTACATCCAAAAAATTTTATCTGAGAAGATTGAAGCTAATAACTATAAGAGCCATAGAGGAAAAAAAAAAAAACAGAAGAAACTGTAATCAGTGAAAACTTTCAATAGCAAAACAAATAACAATAACAAAACTATAGGCAACATCAAAGTTTATTGTAAAATCCATACAGAAAGCATTTATCCACATCTACATTAGTAACATAAAAGTAAAACTGGAATTGCTTTAACTACAGTATATTTTTTTAAAAAATGATCAAGGAAATAGATTAGTACAGAGTCCTTCCAAAGAAAAACGTTTTTTCAATAGACATTCATAAATCAGGCATAATCCTGATTTAGATTTTTTTGTTTTTAAATGTGGAGCTTAAATATGCTAAAGGTCAAAAGCCAGATCCAAATACCCATGAAGTCCAAAGGGGAGTCAATGCAATCAAAATGTCTTGCACTCATCTCCCAGGATTGAATCTTGGCTCTGAAGCACCTGCTTTGATTCTAATAAGCCATGTGATTTGGGGAAAGTTACTGAATGTCTTTAAGCTTCAGTCTACTCATCTGTAAAACGGACAAGTTAATTCATAATATTCTTGCTCTTAGTGTTTATACTGGATATCCCAAGAAAAACCATGGAAAGCCTTGCCCATACCTTTCTCCTGAGGCCTTTACCCAGCGTTTCCATACTTTGTATTCTCAGAACCTCAGGTTCTAACCATAAGCTCCTGAACTAAGGCTGAGTACTTGACCCAAAGATAAATATATCTAGATTGGCCAGCAGTCTGTTACAAAGCATTACCCTGAAAGATACTTTATACTCAACAGTTACTGGACAATCCAATCCATTGACTCCACTCAGAAAATTTTCCTATCAGATGTTCAAAAAAAGTGAGCAGAGGGCAGGATCAGTTGGCAGAAGCAGAGAGAAGCAAAGAAAGAGAAGGCAAGAGGCAGAGGCCATTGGTGACATGACTAATGAGAAAGTAAAATGTATGAGTAAGCTAAAAGCAAAAAGGTTGAGAGCAGAAGGGACAATGAGTCAGGAATTAAACAGGAAGAAGCTGGTGGGGAGAAAAACAGAGATGGAGTTGCTGTGTCATAAACTCAGAAGACATCTCAAATTCTTATCAGGGCTCAGAGCTGTTGATGGAGTCTTCACGCTGAGGCTGAGTTATATGTGGTGACAAACAATGTTCCACGTCTCTGGAGTTCTGGTTGTGCCGCCTTTCTAATTCCCCCATGTCTCCTTGAAATAAATGCCCAGGGCTGGAGATAACAACCACCACAACAAAAAAAGCAAATGGCCTTTCAACATATGGAAAAACACCCTCACTCTTAAGATAATAAGAGAAATGTCAATTAAAACTAAACTGAGATTTTATTACTCACCTCTCAGGCAAACATTCAAAAGTTTGATAAGAAACTCTGATCAAGGGGTGCCTGGGTATGATGCTCAGTGGGTTAAAGCCTCTGCCTTCAGTTCAGGTCATGGTCTCAGGATCCTGGGATCGAGCCCCGCTGCAGGCTCTCTGCTCATCGGGGGGCCTGCTTCCTCCTCTCTCTGCCTTCCTCTCTGTCTACTTGTGATCTCTGTCTATGAAATAAATAAATAAAAATCTTTTAGAAATTTTGATCAAGACTATGGGGAAATGGACACTTCTCTACTGGTAGGAAAACAAAATAATATAACCCATAGGTAGTGGAATTTGGTAATAGTTGGCAAAATTACATATGCATTTATTCCTTTATACAGCAATCTTACTTCTAAGTATCTATCCAAGCATACACTGGCAAAAATATAAAAAGATGAATGCATTATATATATATATATATATATATATATATATATATATATATAAATTTTAGTAAAAAAACCCTGAAAATAACTTAAATGTTTATCTATAGGAAACTAGTTGAATAAATGTGGTATAGCTACAAATGGTAATAGTTATCTTAAAGACTAAGGAATGCTTCTGTGTACTACCACAGAATGATCTCTAGGATTTAATGTTAAGTGAAAAAAAATCAAAGTTAAATACTTGAATGAAGCTTATCCCACAAATGTATTTTCTCTGTAAGGGATATCAGAGCCTTCTTACTCTTAGGAACATTTCGGCACTATGGTTGTCGGTCTTTTTTTTTTTAAGATTTTATTTATTTATTTGACAGAGAGAGAGAAAGAGATCACAAGTAGGCAAAGAGGCAGGCAGAGAGAGAGGGGAAGCAGGATCCCCGTGGAGCAGAGAGCCTGATGAGGGGCTCGATCCCAGGACTCTGGGATCATGACCTGAGCCAAAAGAAGAGGATTAACCCAGTGAGCCACCCAAGCACCATTTTCTTTTCTTTTCTTTTCTTTTTTTTTTTTGCTTGTGGGTCATTTTAAGTGACCACAAAAAAAGCAAATGGCCTTTCAACATATGGAAAAACACCCTCACTCTTAAGATAATAAGAGAAATGTCAATTAAAACTAAACTGAGATTTTGCTGTGTCATAAACTTCAGCTAAAAGCACTAAATACAGGCCTAAGCACACTGCAATAAAGACACCTGTTTACATATGAGACCTGAAACAAGAACATTCTTTGTTTAGAAGCAGCTATGTCACGTTGAGATGACTCAAGTTTTTCAAAGCTCTATACATGTTCATGAATAATAGGGAAATGCTACAAGTATTGATTTGGAGGTTAAAAATAAATTTTAGCATGTAAATGAATTTGGCAACATGGAATCTGTGAATAATGAGAACTGACTGTGTGTATTTTTTTACATTAAAAAAAGGAAAAACATGCTATAAAATAAATAAAACATGCGAAAGGAATAGGTCAGGGATAGAGAATTAGAAGACAAACTTTTCCATATATTCCTTGTTTCATAATTTGTATTTTGAACCATGTTGAAGTTTTATAAAATTCCAAAACAATATAAATCAAAATGAAATTAAAAGCAATCCCTAAAGTTGAATTTGAAATATTGGCCTAATATCATGATCTACTTTCTTTTTAAATATGTCTTTCGTAGCCCTTTCACTGTTAAGACCTAAAAGTAATAACCAATCACAGTAGCTTTGAGCACTCACATACCTTGATTATGGTCTCTAAATAACACTTATCACTAAAAGAAACCGGACTTCTTTGAAGAAATGGCTAGTTCTAGATCCAGAACCAGAAATCTACAAGATGAGAAAGAGGAAGGAAGGAACGAACGAACGAACGAACGAAGGAAGGAAGGAAGGAAGGAGAAAAGAGAAAAGGGGAGGAAGGGAAAGAAAGGAAGAGAGAGAGAGAGAGAGAGTGAGAGAAAGGGAAGGAGGGAGGGAGAAAAGAATCATTGACAAGATGATTCTAAAACATCTTTATACTCAAAAAGTAAAGAAGCTACCAAAGACTACTACAGTTATGTCAAAAGGACTCCAGGGACAATTTACAGAGAATCTCATTGGCTAAAGATGTGATAATTTGGGCACCAATAATAACTCCAGTGTATTAAAATGTAACAAATAGATTTAAATCCATTGAGTTCATAATCACACACATACATATACAACTCATTATCTATTTTGAAGGATACTAGAAACTAATTCATTACTCTAAATATTGTTAACTAAAAGGTAACAATCAAGCACTTTTCTGCCTTTTCCTTATGAACTGAATTTTAGAGCAACAAAATATATGTTGAAAAAAATGTTCTTTCTTTAGAAGTATTTTGGCTTACAAATAAAGGAGGAATGATAGAATATCATCCTTTTACAAATGCCAGCTATAGTGATTAAAGTATTGTCATGTTTCAGGATTTTAGCCTACTTGGGTTTTTTTTTCCTTAACTTTAGCCCTATACAATTCAGAGAAACCCTATGTTAACCCTATGCAAATACTATAGACAAAATGGAATTCCTATACTTCTAGGATACATTCAGAAAGAGAATCTTCTCAAGAAATACCTCTTGATTTCTTGCCTGGGGTCCAGCCAGGGAAGCTTCTTTAAGGCCAACCTATCTGATGTTTACTCTACTCCCAGACTCAGAGCTGAGTAATTCCCTGAGTAGTTCTTGGCATCACTAACTTTATTGCTCCATTTTCTTATCCGTGTACATCTGCTCTTTGCCTCTTTCAAGTCTAACACACCCAGTTACTCTCTCCACCTTGACCTCACTTCCTCTCATGGCCCATTTCATTTCTCCAGCTAGGCTGACCTCCTTAGGACAGCCCTTCCAACTCCTAAGGCAGGGGTAGCCCTACCACCAGCTTCAGCATGACATCCCACAGCACAGCAGACATACTTTCAAAATGCCTCCTTCCTGTCCATCTTTCTGCCCTGGATCATCTTGCTATCCAGACTAGATGGTACCAGGACATTCAAATCATCTCTCTGGTGTCTCATTCCCTTTCTGCTGACACTTTGCTTCCATTTTGCAGTGGACTTCGTCCAGATTTTACAAAAATCAATGAGTTCAGGGCACCTGGGTGGCTCAGTGGGTTGAGCCGTTGCCTTCGGCTCAGGTCATGATCTCAGGGTCCTGGGATCGAGTCCCGCATCGGGCTCCCTGCTCAGCAGGGAGCCTGCTTCCCTCTCTCTCTGCCTGCCTCTCTGTCTACTGTGATCTCTCTCTGTCAAATAAATAAATAAAAATTAAAAAAAAAATCAATGAGTTCAGGATAACAAGTATTATAGTCTCATGTGGCCTCCTTAAAATTGTTACCACATTGTTATTGACCTACTTATTACATTTTACTATTGCCAGGAATCAACTGCTTAGGCAATTTGGGGAGTATTTCACATCTATTCATCTTCACTAAGTAGGATGACCTTGCAGAACTCAACTGGTTATTCCCCAAAACCAACCTACTAGCTGGCATTATTAAAGCTTATGCAATTTCCAAGAACGCTGGATTCCATATTCTTTTTGAGGGCAAGTATGCAAAACTCTAATTTCCCACCAGTGCCTATGCCAGTGGGGCCAAAGACTTAGAATAATTTAGTGCCCAACAGGATATATATTCTGCATGATAAGAGCAGAGAGATTAGCACTGTCTTCGATTAAATCCTGTCTCCTAGACCTCAGTTCCATCACCAGTAATATGAGCATTTTTTAAAAACTTGTGTCTGTCCCCGAAAGTCTTGTATCTATCCCTCTAAGAGTGCTTCGAGGTCAGGGACTGTATTTCATCCTTTCTGTATCTCCAATGACAAACATAGTTTTGTCAAACAGAAGACATTAATTTTGAATGATTGCACAAGGCTCTGTAAATTTTTGACTTCCATGGAAATATCCAAAACCCCTGACACCATCAACAGCTCTGTATGGCAGTAATAGCCCTCCATCTGTGATGAAGAAGAAGAGCCCTGGGCACATTAAACCCAGTCCCCAGTTACAAGATTCTGTTCTAGGCCATGATCCTAGAAAGGTGATATAGGGCAATGGGAAGCGTGCCGGGCTCCGCGCTTGGACCTGCACTGTCTGGGGAAAGGCTGGACATGCGCAACTGGACCTGCGCTGTCTGGGGGAAACAACGGACATGCGCAAACCACAGCTGTCATGGTCAGAGAGGTCTGAATGTGAGTTGTTTCCATCAGTCCCCCACTTAAGTTTTTGATTGTAAGAAACAGAACTTAACTGAGCAATAGTAAGTGAAAGGTGGGATTTTTTTTGGATGATGAGAACTATCAACACAAACTCATAGGGAGTACAGACAAGCCCCAGGAAGACCTGGTGCCAGAAACGAAACACACACCCTCCAAACCAGGCCAAGACCCACCCCACCACTGAATCCCGCTCTCTCTGGGAACCACAGGGTCTCTCATCCCCTCTGCCATCACTCCCCATATCTCTCTGTAGGGAAAGTGTTCTCATTCCCTTGTAAACAGATTAAACATGACTGCCCAGATCCTAATTTTTTCACAGTGTGCAGGTCAAGTACCCACAGCAGCCGCTTTGTGGCTCTGAGCTTTATTTCTGGTTTTCTGGGAGATGCCATCTGATGATCTCCCCACCCTGGACTGATGAGCTCTTCCAGCCCAGCCAGCAGAGGCTGTGGGAGTCTACCTCCTGAGGTGTGGTGATTTTATTCAAGGGATATCAGATGATCAGCTTCCCATTTTATGGGAATTATAAAGGATATGAAGGATAATTAAGTTATGAAGGATATCTTGTTATGAAGGATAATTAAGGCTCAGATCAGTTCCATGGCTATTGCATCAACCCAGAAAAGAAATGATGAGAGCTTAAGCGAAATCAGAAAAGCTATCAGGAGGATGAAGGAGAACATGAACATAAGAAGTCTGAAAGAATCAGAGTCACAACATTAGGTGTGGGAGATTAGGAACAGGGGCTTCTGGTATGGAGAGGGAGGAATGGCAAAACTCATTAAAGAAGAGAACCAGGGAGACTCGTACATTTGGGTGGGGTCAGAGTGAGGAGGGGAAGGAAAGGAATGGATTTTGTATTTTAACAAAAAAATATAAGAATCTGAGTGTAAAGAGCAGGGAGAGATATCCTAAGGACGGGGAGAAAGGATGGCTTGCAGTAACCAATTACAAAGCTCTCTACTCCTATTTCCGCCCTGATTAACACCCCTCAGCTGCTCCTAATACTAAAGGATAAAAATCTAGTCTCACGCATGCCCCTCAAAGCCCTTCGTTATGCAGCTGTGACCACTTCCAGACCCTTGGTTTTAGCCATAGCAAGCACTAACCCCGGCTGTGGTCTCCTGAATGCACCAGCTTCTCCTGTCTCTGAACGGAGACTTCCTCTCCCTCTGCCTTAAGAGCCTTCTTCCTTCAGCTGCCTGGCAGGCTTCTCTTTGTCCTTCAAGACACCTCACTCAGCATTTGGTGTTCTCTGTACTCTTCCCTGCAGGCCCCTAACAAACTGCTAGATCGCAATCTGACATTTTGGTCTGTCTCTCCAGACTAGGAATCCATGAATTTAGAAGGTGGTGTTTGCATCTCAGTATCCTCGATGCCCGCCGCATAGTAACGCCTATCGGATATTTGTGAAGGAGCTGGAATGGTAGAATGACCTCTGCAAAGTAGGCACACAAAACCCTTACAGCATTTCCCCCTGATGGTGTGAATCATCTCTCTCTCTCTCTCTCGTTTTCTTCTGCTGCTTTCCCATTACTGTGCATTTCTTCTCTGAGTGAAGATAAAGGGAAAAAAGCTCCTTGTTCTAGCCTCTGCATCGAATGCACATCCCCATGGCCTTGGTATTAAAGGAGCCCTTGGCCTTACAAAATTGTGCAGGGAAGGAAAAGAAAACAGACTTGTTTTAAGTAAATTAAAATATATTCAGGAAGGAACTGAGTCTACAGGAGCTGCAAATATAAGGAAGAAGAGAAAATGGCATTCTTTAAACTTTACAGTGGGTGAACCAAAAGAAGTTGAGTCATAGGTCTTGGATTTAAAAGTATAAAAGTTGGATACTGCACACATATTCCCTCTTGTTTTGTTTTTTTGTTGTTGTTGTTTTGTTTTTTTGTTTTTTTTTCTCAAGCCAGATTGCAATGGGATGGAGAGAATGGGAGACACAAAAGTAAAGAAAGTGAGATACTAAGGACCATGAGGTGCAAGCTTAAAGCAGACTGGAATGAAATTGTGGTGTGTGTGCGTGCATGTGTGTGTGTTGAAAGATGAGATGTAAGCTTCTCTGTAGACTACAAGAGAAGATTAAAAGGAAAGGGAGGACTCAAAAAGGGACATTATTGAAGCAAGATCCTGGAGAAGGCCAGAGGTTGGGGTCAGGAGCACAGAAGAGGAAACACATTTCCTCTTCTGTCCAGATGATAGGGCCCCTACCAGTTTTTCTAGCTCCTTTCCCAACACCCCCGGAAACATCCTCCCTTCTAGGCCCTCCATCTCTCTTTCTGATCATGCCACACTTTCTCAGGCCTTGATGGTTCTGCACATATTGTTCCCTCCACCTGGAATGCTGGTAACCCAACTGTCTCGTGTGGAATTCTGACCTACCCTTCAGATACAACTCATAGATCCCTGTCACTGGGAAATTTTCCTGATTCTTCATTTGAGCAAGGTAAATGCTTCTTCTCTGGTATTCAGACTTGTAAGATACACATTTATTGGTGCACTTATTCTGACTTCCCACCAGAATGGGGGTGCCCTGAATAAGAAGGACTGTGATACATTCAAACAGATCACACGCTCAAGAAATAGTTCAATGAATGAACAAATGAATGGGAAAAGAGAAAATCATTAGGTGCTTTAGGAACTTTGAGATGGAGAAGAAAAGTACAGCCTCTTCCTAGGCTGAAAAAGTTGAATGAGCTGAAGATTAAGGAGAAAACAGAACTGTCCAAAGCAGTCTCTGTTGCAAAGTCAGAGATGATGGAATGATTAAGAGGCACAGTGAAAGCCTGGCTGAGGTTTGCATGCCAAAGGCACCAACTAACTAATAAACAGAAATCCACAAAATGAAGTTCATGACCTTCCTGCAAAGTGAAAAACAACTTTCCCACAGTCAATAGCTTTATCTGGGAAATAAATTAACAGTGATCAAATCAGATTTGTGAGACCTGAGGGACAGAGTGTCTCAGACAGCTGGAGCTTTCTAAAAGTCATAAAAATACCAACATTCTGTCCAAGTCCATGATCAAAGGCTTGCCAGACTCACTTATGAAGAAGAAAATCCACTTAATGGTATTAAGATAGTCTTTGATTCCTAATCTTTTGCTGTGTAAAAATCTGAGTTTTATTCACCAAATAGCATTAAGTATCAATTAGAATGTTTTTAAAATCTGTATTGTAAGAGTACTAACTGATGTGTGAGGCTAGTGAGAAATCACCAGATATAAATCTAATAATAAGCTTGAATGGCCTTGTCTCATCTCATTCCCTTCCTGGAATTCTGCAATCTGAGCACATCACATGGTGTTAGAGCTATACAGAAGCTTGAAGAACATCTAGGCAAATAGCCTCATTTTATCAGAGGCCAGGATGGAAAAGGGAATTTCTCAGGCCTCCCACCTCATTAGCGGTAGAAGTGAGCTGGAAACATGACTTTCATCAAATGACCTTCCCCTATACCATGTCACCAAAAAAAAAAAAAAAATGATGTTCAATGTTCTCGTTTCAACTAGCAAATTGTGTAGTATAGTTCAAAAGTTTCGCCATCCAAAAGAATTAAGTTGAATAATGTTTTCATGCCCCAAATGGTAACCTCTCAGAGATCCAGAAAGTACTGCTTTTTGGAACCCTTCATTTCCTTGGACAGCTTCAGAAAGTCACAGTTTTACTGAACAAATGCTAAATGTCCCAAGAATTCTGAAAGAAAGAGACTGGGACTGATGTGGGAGATGTCAGTAGATGATGGAGGAAAGAAGTCTTGAACAGGAAGCCTGGGAGTGTGGATTGACCATGGAGTCATGCCAGAATGGCACTCCCAGCCTAGACAAAGGACAATATGACAATGAAAGATTTGGGGGACCCTGACTGCCAAATCTGGATCGGAATTCATTTGTTTAGAGCAGTGTTGCCCAGAACACACTCCATAAAAAAATAAAGAGGGAGGAATTCTGTGTTCAAACAAGATTAAGAAATGTTGCATACACATTAGCATATGAAGGGTGCCAGACTTTTCTGTGGTCAAGTTTCTTTATTTTGGTGTCCAGTTTTTTAAAAATGTAAAACCTGGGTGGCTCAGAGGATTAAGCCTCTGCCTTCGGCTCAGGTCATGCTCTCAGGGTCCTAGGATAGAGCCCAAAATTGGGCTCTCTGCTCAGCAGGAAGTCTGCTTCCTCCTCTCTCTCTGCCTGCCTCTCTGCCTACTTGTGATCTCTCTCTGTCAAATAAATAAAATCTTTTTAAAAAATGTAAAAACTCTTCTTAACTCAAGAACCATATCAAAGCAGGCCATTGCTTAAGGTTTAGCTCTTTGCCAACCCTTTCCAAAAAGGCCTGTTTCATATCCTTTGTCCTTTTTTTTTTAAACATCATCCTTATTAATGTCCAATTTCTGCTGAACAGGTTACTGGACCCAATTTCAATGTGTGTACAAAGAGTTGGAGTTTTCCATACCAACAACAAGCAATGTTCTAGACACCAGCTTGATAGAATTTAACTCAATTCTGTCACTCTCTCCCCTGAGATAGCATTGGAGTCCACAGGGTAAGGGCTCAGTCCTACAGGGCTGCCTCCCCTCATCTTCAGATGCCAGGTGCCAGCCAGACTATTGCCTGTGCTTCTGACTGATCTGCTACAAATTAGAGCTTCAAACCCTCTTCGATTCAGGATGCCAAGAGCAAGTCCAGGTTATTGCTTGTACTTCTGACCAATCTGCTACGGACTGGAGGTTACCACAACCTTCTCCTTGAGTTCCATTAATCTGCTGGAGCAGCTCACAGTACTCAGAGAAACATTTTACTTACTAGATCACCAGTTTATTATAAAAGGATATAACTCAAGAACAGTCAAGTGAAAGAGATGTGTAGAGCAAGGTGTGGGGAAAGGGCAGAGAGCTTGCATGCCTTCTCCAGGCACACCACTCTCCCCAAATCTCCACATGTCTACCAACAGATGCTCTCCAAACCTCACCCTTGTGGGTTTTCATAGAAGCTTCATTACATAGGCATGATGGATTACATCATTGGCAATTGCTGACTGATAGAAATTCCAGCTCCTACTTTCTTCTCCCTGGAGGTGAAGAGGGTAGGACTGAGTTCCAACCCTCTAATCACATAGTTGGTTCCATTGGTAATGGGTCCCCATCTTAGGGGCTCCCCAAAAGTCACCTCATTAACATAACAAAAGAGATCTTTATCTCCCCAGATACTAAGGAAATTCCAAGGGTTTTATAAGCTAAGTCAGGAATCACAGGTGAAGATCAAATAAATATTTCTCACACTTTTTGGCTATCTGAATGACCAAATGCATATTTCTTATAATCACAATATCATAGCTTCTGATTCTGTGAGAGACATTTTAGAAAATATAGTTTAGGGAAATGGCTCTCAAATGTTAAACGTGATTATCAACTGAAATGCCGGTTAAATGCAGTTTTCTGGACCTGAAATCTACATTTCCAATCAAGCATTCTAGGTGATTTTGATACAGATGGTCCAAGACACATTTAAGGGAAACCTGACACCATTGGAAAAGTAAGGGTGGTGATGACCTTGAGGCAGAAGGTCAAGAGATGATTACACACAATGATGGGGCGAGGGATGAAGGGAGTTAAATTACAGTTATCTCAGAGAACATTTTCAAATCTTCTCTAGGTAAAAATGGCCATCTCTCTTAAATAATCAAAAGGAAGAACATTTGCATGAGAGGAGGAACAGCCACATGCCCCCACCCAAGATACCCTGTGCCTTTGGGGATGCCTCTCAAAGCTTCTCGGCCCACACCTCTTGACACTGGTAGGGGTGAGCCAGAAAGGTCTTCACCCCTTTCCTCAGTCCCCTGTGGTGGGGTGGAGCCAGGAGGGGCACTCATTCAGGGCTTCAGGAAAGGCCGTGGGAAACAAAGAAGGAAGAGAGCAGTATGTAGCTCCATAAACTAACTCTCAAGGTTTCATTCAGCTTAATCACAGGCTTTATTCTCCAGAACTTGGGGGCTCCCCCTCCAATAGAAGTTTTAGCTTGAGCCCGATCGCTGTGTCTCTCTTCCCAGCTCCTGTTTAGTGAGTATCTTCATGTTGGCACCTTGAAATCAACAGTGCTGGGAATATTTACACCATTGAAATTGGCAAAAATCAGGATGTTATTTATTTATTCAATTCTGAGAGCCGGTGGTTAAAGAGCTACCAGCACATCACGGCCTCCAACCCACAACCCTGAATGCTGAATAGCTCCATGGGTAAAAGTGCAGGCTACATGTTTTAAAAGACCTTGTTTTGTATCCCAAGCCCATCCCGTACTAGCTATGAAACTTAATGTCTTGAGAGTCTCCGTCTACCTTCCGTGAAAACGGGGAGAACGAACTCCTTCCACTTTAGGGCCAAGAGTTTAAAGCAAGCACTATACCAGAAAATGTGGCCCCTAAAACCTGGCACCTGGCAGGTATCCCCAGGTGAGTCTGGACATCATAAGGACTTAAAAGTAGAACCCAGAGAAGCCCCAAGAGAGACAGGAGTTCTTTATCTCTTCTGTGTAATGCTCTTTCCTTCCCTGCCTCTTAGTCATGGATGACTAAGAGTGAGACTATCTCATTCTATGTACAAGAACTTTTCCTACAGATCAAATTGGCCAATCCTATCAGGATGTGACCCCACAAAGCTCAGCTATCGCAAGAGACACAAACATACAGTTTCATTATAAAACCTCCAAACCCAAAATAGTGCCGTGTCTAGAGCACTTGTTACTTTCTCCAGCAGGTGCAACCCTCAAGGACAAACAGCGGGTTCGGGCTCTCTGCATAAACTGAACACTGATTTCTGGAATGACTGATATGGCAATTAACAAGGATGTAAAGTTTTTCATGCATCTTGATACAGATTCTACTTATCTGCCTTAATGGGTAGGAGCATTCTGCATGCAGTCAAGCCGTTCCCAGGGGTCTGCTGACACTACCGGCCCTCTAGGCCTTCATTCTTGACGTCGGTTCTCCCCTCCTGATACAGCAACTAGGGAAGAAAAATGCTGCCCCGATGCTGTATGAACCAAGGGACAGCTCAGAGACACTGATTGGGTTTGGACCAAAGCCCTGAAATTCAGTTGTTTCCTTGTTATTTGCCTCTCCTCAGGGCTAAGAAGATTCACAGTGGATTGTGAGACACATTTCTATAATCCACACTGATTAACGTTTCAAAACCCAGATCTTACTCATCTGCCTCTCCTTCACCCATGATTGGGTGAAAGCAGACCTATGGGACCCCCAGCTTCCCTCCCTTCTGTCCTTCACAATCTCTCTGCAAGGGCCCCACTGTCCTCCCAGTTTCTCTAAAGGGGGCAACTTTTTTCCCATAGGACTTTAATTGAGGTAGCCCAGAAATTAGTATGCAACCCACAGTCCCAGATATGTGAGCAGTGAAACAGATCAACACGTCACTTATTTCATTAGCTACAATTTAATTACAAGCAGAAATTTTTTCCAGTTGTGTGTCTCCAGCAGCGCTTGATGATCAGAGTATAAGGACAATTTCATTTGGATGCAGAAAAGTTTTCAGGAAGAGCTTCTGCAAAATCAGACTTGGAAAATTCGAGTGTCTGCAAGAAATAGCTTTAAAAGTATGAGTAGCCCGATCCTTAACATCCAGCATTAAAAAAAAAAAAAAAAAAAAAAAAAAAGATTTTATTTATTTGAGATCGAGGGGGAAAGAAAGAGAGAGAGAGAGAGCAAGGCTGGATTGGAGGGCCAAAAGGAAAGGGAGAAGCAGACTCCCGCTAAGCAGGGCTCTATCCAGGACCCCAGGATCATGACCTGAGCTAAAGGCAGACGCTTACCCAGCTGAACAACCCAGGCCTCACAACATCTAACTTTTAACCAACAAATACCTGGCAAAGGCCTTAAACTACAGCATGTTGCCAGGTGCCAAAAATACAGGACAAAGAGACCCCTGCCCCATGAGGGAGCTTGCATGCTGAAAAAGGATCAATACTGACACATTGCAGACACTAATAAAGATATGATGATACATGAAGGTAAATGTCATGAAAGCCAAGTGCATGGAGCTTCTAGGGAAGTAGTGTGGCTCTGCAGGAGTTAGGGATGGCCCTCTGAGGAAACAACATTTAAGCCAAGATTTGGGAGCAGAGAAGAGGGTCTGACATAGCATAGAAAACACTATTTTATTCTATTTTTTAAAGATTGATTTATTTATTTGAGAAAGAGAGAGTCTCAAGCAGATGCTATGCAGAATTCAGAGCCTGATGTGGGGCTCAGTTTCATGACCCTGAGATCATGACTTGAGCCAAAACCAAGAGTCAGATGCTTAACTGACTGAGCCACCCAAGTGTCTCTTAAAAATTCCTGACTGACCTGTTAAGCTTACATTTCTGGGGGAATGAAAGAGGACATCAACCACCTCCACTTTGTCCTCAGTCTGTACTTTTATTGGTTTCTAAGTAGGCTCCATGCCCCGGCATGGAGGCAAATGTGGGGCTTGAATCCACAACCCCAAAATCAAGACCCGAGCTGAGATCAAGGGTTGGACACTTAACCAACTTAGCCACTGGCGCCCCAAGACCATCTTAGAATAAAGGACTACCAAGAGCAAAGGTCCCGAGGTAGCAGGGAGCAAACCAAGAAGCTGAAAGGTCAGCGTGGCTGAATTACAGTGAGGACAGACAGGAGTGCCACACAGTGATCAGTCACAGATTGGGGCCATTATCTGAAGAGCGCAGGAAGACACGATAGTGTTTTCAGAAAATGAGCGCCATAATCAGCTTCGCATGTTTTAATGATCTTCTGACTATCATGTGGACCATGGGCTAGAGGACAGCAAGAAAGGTTGTGGGAGGCCAGCCAGGAGGCTTTGCTGGAACTTAGGAAAGTGAGATCAACATGCTTCCACACACCAGGACACTAGAGATGCGGCCCACGTGAAGGGACATTCTATTCAACTAGAGCTTCTAGAGCTACTGGCAGGTGGGAAGGAGGCATAAGCTATCCACTGTACCGCAGCCGTATGGCTCAGTGACCGAGATTTCTGGAATGCGAGTCTCCGGGTCCACAGGGAGCCCCGGCTGAGTGCGGGTGGCCAGCTGCAGGCTAACCTGTGTCGTGTCCACTGGGACAAATACTTAGCTGTGCTACACAGCTACCTGAGCACAGCTCAGCCTTTAACTGAGCGGACAGACTCCCACCGGAGGAGACAACACCGGTGGGGCAAGACGGTGAGTGAGACGGGAAGGGGAAGCAGCTAAGTGGCCCTGTGACCATACCCCAGCTGCTTACCCTCTGGTGCCCTCCTTTCTTCATCTCCCCGCCACATAAGGCTGAGACGGCTCTCTCATGGGGGCTCGGGGGGATTCAGAGAAAGTAAATGGTCAACATGCATAAAGCAGTATTTCGCACAGAACCTCCTCCACCCCCCAGAAAGTACTCAATAAAAGGCTGTTGTTGTTGGTTTTCTCATCTGATGGGTCCCGTGGAATCTGGCACGTGTTTGAGTCCCACCCCTGCCACTTAGACTTTTTGACTTCGGGCAAGTTCAGTTTCCTCATTTGTTACAAGGGGGTTGATAAACCCTCCCTGAAATCATGGACATTACATGAGTCAAGGCTACGCACTTTTCCTTCTCCCCAGGGGCTTCCTTACAGGGGGGGACTCCGGACAGGAGCAGGCGCTGCGAGGCGCCGGGTGGAGGAAACTGAAGTGAGACAACTTTGAGCTCGGGTCAGAGGACTCGGGCATCCAGGTACCACTCTCACGCCACACCTGCACTCCTGCAAAAAGAGGATAAAAATTATTCAGAGCGAAGCTGAATCTGCCAGAGATCCCTCAGGGGAGACCCTAATTAGCATTTAAAGAGATGCTGGGAATGGGTATCCGCTGATAAGGTAAAACCCTTCAGCTTGGAACTCTCTAAAAATGTGCATCCCGCTCCACAGGGCAACAACGGGAACCTCCGAAGTCCTCTTCCTGTTTTGCAGCAGAGGAAGTGTGGTGTGTGCTGACTCTCACCAGATCTAGCTCCCTCAGGGGTTGGGGTGGGGGTGCATCTTTATCTCCTGACTCAACACCATCCTGAGCACTGCAAGTGCCAGGCACCTTGCTGTGGACGCTTGGGGTGGAGGAAGTGGGGGCTCTTTGAGGAGCTCAAGGTCAGGCAGGAGAGGACAGCAGCACCATACGTGGGATAAGCACTACCACTGGGGCCGGGACGCTGAGCAGCAACCACTAGAGCCTTGCCGGAGGGAAGCTCCTGAGCCCTGGTTTGTACTGTGAGTACAAAGATGGGCAGAGCAGGCACTCTGAGCCTGGCACTGCCCAAACATCATCTGGAGTGGGGAAGGAAGGCAGCACCCGTGGAGGAAAGCCACGGCACCAGCAAAGGGAGGTGAGGGGGAACTTAAGCCCTAAGCCAAGCCACAGAACACCCTGTGAAATAAGAAGCATATTTGTTGGTTTCTGCCACCCGTCATGGCAGCACAGAGCTCCCAAAACCCTCGTCTTTTCCTAAGTGGTAAGAGGACTGGGAGCATCTCTTGTTCTAATGTGGCGACTCTGGGTGGGCTCCAGAATGGCTCCTGGATGGGGGCAGGTCTCGGGTAAAACCAAGCCATGATGAGAAGTTTGGAATTTTCAGGGGCACCCCTCATCCTCCAGAGAGGGGGAGTCCATAACTGATCATGGCTACATGAGGAAGCCGCCATAAAACCCCCACAGTGTATGGTTCAGAGAGCTTCCGGGTTGGCAATACATCCACACATGGAGAGTGATGAACCCCAAGTCCATAGGGACAGAAGCTCCTGCACTTGGGACCTCGTCCTCTGCATTTCTTCCACCGGATGTTCATCTTTATCCTTTATCATAGCTCTTAATAAACTGGTGAACGTGTTGCCCTGGATTCTACGAGTCACTCTAGAAAATTATGGACCTCAGGGAGGGGATCCTTGGAATCTCCCACCTATGCCTGGTTGGACAGAAGCACAGATGATAATGTGCAACTGGCATCTGAAGGGGGCAGGGCGAGCATCCGGTGCGACTGAGTCCTTCACCTGCGGGATCTGATGCGATCTCTGGGTAGACCGTGTCAGAACTGAGTTAAACTGTAGGACACCCCGCTGGTGTCACACAGAATTGCTTTTTTGTTGTTGTTGTTTAGATTATTACTTCATTTTTATTTTTTTTATAAGCATATATTTTTATCCCCAGGGGTACAGGTCTGTGAATCACCAGGTTTACACACTTCACAGCACTCACCAAAGTACATACCCTCCCCAATGTCCATAATCCCACCCCCTTCTCCCAAACCCCCTCCCCCCAGCAACCCTCAGTTTGTTTTGTGAGATTAAGAGTCACTTATGGTTTGTCTCCCTCCCAATCCCATCTTGTTTCATTTATTCTTCTCCTACCCACTTAAGCCCCCATGTTGCATCACCACTTCCTCATATCAGGGAGATCATATGATAGTTGTCTTTCTCTGCTTGACTTATTTCGCTAAGCATGATACGCTCTAGTTCCATCCATGTTGTCGCAAATGGCAAGATTTCATTTCTTTTGATGGCTGCATAGTATTCCATTGTGTATATATATCACATCTTCTTGATCCATTCATCTGTTGATGGACATCTAGGTTCTTTCCATAGTTTGGCTATTGTGGACATTGCTGCTATAAACATTCGGGTGCACGTGCCCCTTTGGATCACTATGTTTGTATCTTTAGGGTAAATACCCAATAGTGCAATTGCTGGGTCATAGGGCAGTTCTATTTTCAACATTTTGAGGAACCTCCATGCTGTTTTCCAGAGTGGCTGCACCAGCTTGCATTCCCACCAACAGTGTAGGAGGGTTGCTTTTTGTAGAGAAAAATTCCCACACATTTAGTGACCTGGAGTGTCAGAAGTGAAGTGTGCTGGGTGAGTAGTAATGGGGACTCCAGGATAAACACACAATAGTGAAGAACTGGGTTTGTCCCTAAATATGACAGGGGAAACTGAGTTTCTTCCCACTATCTATCCCCAAGAAGAAAAACCAGCCAGACAGAATGAAGAATGGGGGCTTCAGCACTACCCCGTATGAGAAATAATCTAAATGTTCAGTACCAGGAGAATGATTAAATAAAATGATCATGAATCCACTCAATCGACTCTTCCTCAGCTATTAAAATCTTTATAAATAATATTAAAATACCTGTAACATATTAAGAAAAAAGATACAAAGTAATAAAAATAATGTATTAGTATTATCTAAAAGAAAATGGAAAAAATAATTTAAAAACAAACTAAAAACATTGGCAAATGATAATGAACTAGAAGTGGGTTCTTTTCATTTTAATTATTTTTTTCAAAGTTTTTAATTAGCACATAATGCCTTTATAATGCTAAGTATGCAAAAATATATACTAAATAATTATATACCTATACGGACGTATGGGAATTGTGTTTCTCCCTTCACCCTCTTTGGCTGGAAATAACAAGCTAGCTGAGTTTGAGGTCAGCTAAGTCAACAGGCAGTCACTGCACCTCAGCTTGTGTGCCCCAAACTGTGCAGCATACTGTGGGAGACAGAAAAATAATTAGGACAAAGGGACCCAAGCTCGCAATTCCCAGAGTGGACTCTGGGGAATGGCAGGCCCTCATTATTCACTGGACGAATGAGGGAGTGAATGGATGGAGATGGGTCTGTGTGGACTATACATATATAGGCAGGAGATATATATAAATATAAATATATATATATATATATATATATATATATAGTCTCAGCAGCATCCTGCCCTAGCCCCTCAGGGGAAAAGCACAGAACTAGCCCTAGAATCCCTTTCTAGCATGATTCTGGATTAGTTCTGCCAAGAAAGGCTTTTGGGCGCACTGGAAGACTGAGGAGAATGAGAAGTCAATATTCCCTGGGGCAAATGTTTGCAGGCACCTGGGCATTTGGCAGAAGGCGGACGTTTGGGGGCTTACCCCGAGAATCATCCTTTCCCGTGCTGCAAACCTGAGCCGCCAAGCACGGGCGGCCTTCTGGGAATCACTCCCCTCAGAGCAGCAGCTGAGTTGGGGTGGGGGTAGCCTCCTGGGGACGGCGGCTTGAAAGCACCACCTCCCAGTAACCGCAGACATCACTAATTCCCTGTATTAAACCTCTTCGTACTTGAAATATTTAGCGTGGATTCTGTTCTGGGCTAATCGTGACTAATATGGATGACATACAGTGAAATACAAGACTGGACAGATCCTGGGATTCCATAAGCTCTAGCCCTGCTGGCGAAGTCTGAATCAGGGGATCCCTGCCAGGCTAGAAGCAGCAACCAGACATGGGAATTATGTGTCCAGATAAATGATTCTCCTCCCTGCTTACTTTATTCAGTCATCCCTTCAATCCTTCCCTCACTCACTCGAGTTTCTTTCTGTAAAGCCTCTGCCTCCTTATCGTCGGGGGAGATGAGAAAATCGTGTCACGTGCTTTATTAAAACAACTGCTAATAAATACTAATTCTCCCCGGGGGGGTCTCATTTGGAGCGCTTAGTTTGGTTTCCTGAAGGTGGTGGTGAACTTCCTGAAATAAGTCTAAGGTCAATCTTTACCAGGTCTCCAAGACATCTCAAGCCCAGGCCACCTATTTCCCGGGACAGCTTCCAGATGAATCCACCCCTACATCCAGAGACCATGGAGGACTGGAGCAAAGCCCGCTGCAGTCTGGTAATGTCACTCAAGGCCAAGGGCAGTCTGGCTGTCTCATTCATATTCACTGTATACCCATTCAAGACGCACATGTCAAGGTTTGGCTCCATGCGAGGCACTGGTGGGGGTGGTGACAGAGACACTATGACAGCAAGACATGTCCCCATCCTCGAGGAACTCATGGTCTAGGGTAGCAACAAATGCTAAAATTGCAATCCTAGAAGGGTGCTTCTTTTAAACAGTATTTTTGACCTAAGTGCTGTTACAGAAACAAAAATAAAGATCAGGAGACAAATTGAGCAGCGAGCGGAAGTCATTTGACTCCCAGGGAGAGAGCGACAGTTGAGGTACCAGAAGATGAGACTTGGGAAAAAGAATATAGAATCTGTCTGTTAAAGCCAAAAAAAAAAAAAAAAAAAAAAAAAAGGAACTGTCTCTTTCATTTAGGAAAATGAGCCTCCAAATGCCACTGACTGGCTAGTGACATTCAGGCTTAACCCTTAGGTACACACAAGTGCCAGGAAGGTTGCACAGGTTTCTGCAGCCTACAGGACATGCCTGCCCCAGGACCAAGGCTTCCAGTCACCTGTGCTCCTTACCCTGAGTTGTCTAATTTCAGATTAGGGCTCCCAGTTGTCATTTCAGCAGAACTCAGGTCTGTACTGTTGGCAGCAGACCACATGTCAGGGTTCATGAACAGGGTGACCATACAACTTATCATCTCAGCCAGGACGCTGTTTGGAGTACAAGAGTGACAGCTAAAATTACAATAGGACAACACAATAGCTCTAACTAGGACAGCCCTGAGGAAGGCAGGAACTGGCTAAAAAAAGAATGAGGACTGAAGCATAGGGAACAGTACAGGCAAAGGAAAGGTAATGTTCATGATACTTTAAGGACACAGGGAAACAATGAGTTTGTTCCTGTACAATGTTAAGGAGTCTTCAGAAACTCTGTCCCAGAAGATGGGTCATTGTGTCAGGCCAGTGACTGGGCCATGCCTCCCATCCTCTCCTTTCCAACAGTGTGTATATTGGTTCTCCTGCTCCAACTCCATCATTGCATACTGGGTGGCCGAGATGACCAGGCCCTCCAGTGCTTGCCTCACTAGACAGTAAAGGCATCCAAATGTGAAAGTAGGTATACACTACCCATCATCCAAAGATCCTACAGTTCAAGCTGGTCAAGACTTTAGGGTTGTCTCTCTTGGGGGAAAGGGGGTAAGTGTGTTCTTTGTAAGAGAACAAAGGTGTTTTTGGTAGCCAAATGGTGCAGGGCAAGTAGCTAGCTAAATGATGACATCTCTCAGCCTCCCTGCCACATGCATGTATCCATTTGATTAAATTTCATTCAATAATATGTAAACAAAAGTTGCTGGGTAGGACTTAAAAAGAAGGTAGACAGTGGCAGGCATAGTCACTTTGTTTGTTTTTACCTTTTACCCTTTCTCCCGCTTCCTGCCTGGGTACAAAGATGATGATTGGTGCTCTAGCAGCTATGTTTGACAATGAGGCAATTAATTCTAAGACTGAAGGCACATACTAAAATGGTGAAGCAGAAAGACAGAAGGGCTCCTTGGTTCCAAAAGATGCTATGAAAGAACATACCTTTAATATTAAGTACAATAAACTTTCAACTTGTTTAAGTCACTGTTTCTCCCAGTTTTGGACTCTAGCAACTAAAGGCAATTCCTAACAAACACACTATCAATATGCAGAAAATTCACAGATTTATTTACCTGTGGTTGAGGTTCCTCTCAATTATAAAGCTTCCCTCTAGATGGTCCTATTAGTGGTCTCGAATTCAAAATTTTCGAAATCAAATATATTATCACTGTTTCCAACCTCATCCCCTACTGAGTCTGTTCCTTGGCTTGGGGTGTGGGGGGACGAAGAACTGAAGAGCTGGTAAGCAACGAGTACTGGGACCCAGGAAGAGGGACACAGACCAGGGCTGGCTGCCTAAGGGTTATAAAGGGAGAAGGGCTCCAAGCTGCATGCCCGACCGTTCCTGGGCTAAGATCCCATGATGGACTCATGGCAAGCTCTGCTTATTCCAGACTGAGAGTCTGAGGGTACGTATATGTTCATCATGAGTAGGGCAGGCAGGAACGAAAGCCTGTTCTCAGGAGGTTCTGGCCAGTTTTTACGGGAGTGGAAAAAGTATGGGCCAGTTATTACTGCTGGAAATGTCTAGCACTATTTTATCAAGAAACAACTCTGGAAGAAATAGGGGGAAAACCTATCCATCATGTAACATGGGTGTCAGCCAGGAAATGGCCATGTTTCCAGGTTTGTTGGACCTGAGGAAGAGCGAGGGCATATGGGCGGTGTGTATAAGTTTGTGTGGTGTGGTGCCCACAGTCTGGAGGGAGGTGGTAACCAGGAAGGGAAAGAAGGCTAGGGCTGCCTTTCCCAGAAAGGAGTAGCTAATGTTGACCATTTAGTATCACCTTCATGTCTGTGCACCATCTGAGCCCCACAAAAGCTTGCGAGGTCATGATTAAGATTGCTCCTACTTTTCAGGAGGAAACTGAGGCACAGAAAGGCAGAATCCCCCTCAAAAAGATTTTCCTTTGTGGAGCTGTCACGATCCCAAGCCCCACACCAGCGGTGTGAATGCTGGTAGTCTGGAAGGGAACAGAGTTACCAAACATAGATAGCTACTGAGTTCAGTGTCCATCTGTCCCTCAGAGGCTCCTGTGTCCCAGCCCTGCATTGATCTGGTCATCTACTCGATCCCTGTTCATTGGCTCAGTCTTCAACAGGGATTCAGGTCCTCCTGCACATCAGGCCTGCCGCCCCCAGCTGTGCTCAAGGAAGACAAGGCAGGAGGTCTGTGTGCCCACAAGCGGCACCGTGTGCCCACAAGCGGACAAAAATGGCATGAGGGGAAGTGAGTGGAGGAGGGGCACGAAGGAAGAGAGTGGGCAGCATTTAGGGAAATTGTGAACACATCCCAAGCTTTCATTTCTTTATGTTCAGGTTCTACCTGATTGAATTTCAGAACCATGGAGTTTTAGCATGCACAGCCCCACGTGCGGTCTGGCGTCATCTCTGCATGAACCGCGACACTGCCCTTGACCGGCGGGGGCCAGAGAGCGAGTCTAGGCTCGGGTCTGAGCTTGGCTCTGTCCACAGCCCTCTGGCTCTGGACAAGTGACTTACCCTTCTGGGTCTCCACGTACCCCCAGTAAAATTAGCAGGAAAGATAAATGGCTCTCTTGGAGATTCGAGGCAAAAGTGTGGGTGCCTGTGGGTGGCGCAGTCCAGCTCCGTCCTGGATGACACGGCTGGCAACCAGGCCCGGGCCTCTGAGCGTCTGACCAACAACCGTGTTCTTTGTCCTCTCAGCTTTCCAAGCACTTTCGCACCCAGTTCAGGAGACCCCCTCCCCTCGAGACAGGCATCTCTTCCCGTGCCAGTTTTAGAGAGCTTTCCAGGCCCTCAGTGGAGAAGCCAGAAATCAGACCCAGGACGCCAGCCAGGGATCCAATCATTTCTTCCTCCTTTCCACATTTTTTGCTTATCCTCTAAATCCCAGGCACACAGCAATGACCTGCTTCTGGGGCCTGCCTGCAAGGAGGCTCGGTCTACCCAGAAAGGCCAGTCACAGGTCACCAGGCGATTACCCTGTGACGGTCCTAGGACTGGATAACCAGCTGGCTCCAGAGAGGCAGAACAGGGGTCCCTCCTGGGTTCTGGCCAGAAGAACGGGACTCCCTCTGTGCTTCTCCGGTCCGGGTCACAGTACTCATCCCAGCTCTGACGCTGACCCCGGGAATGTCCAGCCCCATGGGTCTCACTCTGTGCCTCCCAACTCCAGCTTCCCCGTCACCCCCTCCCCTGCCTATGTGTCCCCAGATGTCCAGGAGGGCCCTGGCTTCTGTTCTCTCCCCGAACCTTTGCTGCAAGGGATCAGACCCCAGGAGACCTCCCCATACCACTAGGCCCTGGGGTGCAGGGGGAGTTCAGGGATTAGACATTAAGCTGAGAGGGTACACACTTGCTCCCCTTTTGGTCTTAGTTACAGGATAGGGCAGCTTGGATCTCTGGGAGAATTTGATTCCCTTCCCTCCACAGCATTCACAAGTTTTATCATTTCATGTTTAACAAAAGACGTAGGTATTTTTCCCAGCTCTAACCTGTTCCCCACCAAAGCTGTTGAAAACCTTTTTCGGATCCTGCTATGGTAAACGTTAAGAGGTGAAAACGTCATCTCAACAGCCAGCCACGGACTTCCTCTGAGGGAAGAACTACTCTTGTGTGGGGACACCCTGGGGAAGAAGATCAGACGGACGGCTACAAAATCCCAGGCTCAAGCGGACCTAGGAGAAAAAGAGGGGAATGTGCTCGGCCCTGGAGAGGGTGGGGTGGGGTAGAAAGCTGACCGGAAGGAAAGGAAGCAGGAGAGAAGATGAAGAGGAAGCCCAAGTCTGGCCCGTGCACTTCCGCACAGCAGCGTGGCGTCCAGCCGCAGAGGGCAGAGACGGTTTTGTGTCAGAAAACTGCAAGAACAGGGATGCCCAAGGTTCAACTCGAAAGTGTCTCATTGCTGTGGTGTCAACCCAAATATTGTTTCAAGAGCTTAACGATGGGGCTGAATTTCTTGTCCAGATCACGTCACGGAGACAGACACGTCTCAGGCGGCCGCGGCCCTTATTCCCTGGGAACCTGCAAAGCTCTGTGGCGCCACCGCGGGCTCGTGCCGAGACGGTGGTTTGGGGAGGAACACGCTGACGTGCTCGTTCACATGCACGCTAAGCAGTTCAGCAGGCGGCTGGGGGCACGGGGCCAAGACTCCAACTTGCTGCCACCCCGCCCAGGAGCAGTGTCACCCCACCCATGAGCTGCTGGAAAGCAGTGTCTGGTCTCATCACACTCCGCCTCTAGGAGGCAGGTTAGGCAGAGAGGTTTATTTTAAAGGTGTAAGAGACGTGCCTCCTTTTCCGACCCTTTCGGGCAGGACCTTTCCCAGGGAGCTGGTGACCCTCCCACGAGGCTCCCCAGGAGTAGGAAGCAGTCAGCTCGCTGGGCTATGGAAACCAGAAGACCTGGAAGGCCGGCATCGTGGGCGGACCCGGGTGTGTGGAAGGGGTTTTGTTCTACTTAGAGTTCTGAAACACTATATGCAGTGCGTTTGGGCTTTTCCGATGATTCTGGGGCAGAGCTTGCCGGCTCTGACATCCCCAGGGAGCAGCAGGTTCCAATATCAGCCCGGCTACTCGCTAAGGGATGGGGGAGAGTCCCCCCACTCCTGCAGCCAACGCAGTGCTCACATCACTTCTCATCAGGGCCCACCATCTGCTAATGACCTTTCTCTCTTTGGGCTGCTTTCCCATCCTCAGCATGGGGGCCCTGGGTGGGATTCACAGAAGGAATTAGGCCTCTACTCATGCTTCTCCTCAGAGTTCACCTGAGGACCTGCGACTTAGCCCCAGAAGCGTTGAGGGAGTTTGCTTCCCTGGGAGGCCCACCTGGTTCAAGGCCCCGGACCCGCGGGCCAGCACCATCTCACCTCTGTTGCGTGTGCTAAGGCTCCCTCACATGCAGTCTCCTCTGTCAGTTTTCCTAAGTGGGAGAGAAGGTATTTTAAGCTTTTTGCAGGGAGGAGAGATTTCCTGACTGTGATCCAGCCACCACATGGTTCGCTCTACCCTCCTTTCTCTCCAGTCCCTCCCTGCTTCCACACACCAAGCCCAAGGCACAGCCTTCCTGGCTTCTCCTGTATGACCCCCCCAAAGTGTGTTGGAGTGGCAGTGGGGGCTTAAGCACCGTACATCCTGTGTCATATATGCCTCAAAAATAGCCTCACAGGGCCCCTGGCTGGCTCCAGGCCAAAGAGCATGCAGCTCTTGATCTTGGGGTTGTGACTTCAAGCCCCACGTTGGGCATGGAGATTACTAAAACAATGAATAAATTCCCCCACCCCCCTCAGAAAACCATCCTCTCTTCTAGAACTTTATACAGAAGATACAGTTGCTATAAATACATAAACACATGAATATATGAGGGTTCTAACCATCGCTCCTTTATGGCTGAGCATAAGACAGACAAACTAACCTCTCTAGTTCCACGAGGGAACACACACTGAGAACTCCGGTTTCCAAATGAGAACTAACAGCTCCCAGCAGCCTCTGAGTGGGAAGTGGAAGAGTCCAGACAGATCATGCCTAGAGTGTGGTACCCACTGACAGCTGAGGGACAAGACAAAAGAGGAGGGCCATAGAGCCCAGGCCCAGGAGGACAGAAGCCTCGGCTGGGGAGATGCCCTTGACACACAGCTCCTGAAGGGAGATGGCATATGTGGCCAGGCCTGGCCCGAGGCACCCTGGTCACTTGCCTGAGCACATCAGGGCATCCTCTTGGCAGGAGGTGACCTCCAATCTCCCCCAACCTCCCCATTTCTTGTAGGTCATCTGTTATTCGGAGGAAAAGCCAGTTAACATGATCATAACAAGGACAAGCAGATACATGGCGCTTCTGACCATGGGCTGAGTGCAGGGAGGCAGGACAGCAGGAGGCTCCCTGGAGAACACATTTTCCCAGACCTGGGCGTCCTGTAAATGCCACCGACAGACAGACTCCACGACTGAAGGTGTGATGGCTCCCTATGTCTTCGTGTCTCCCCACGCCCCCCTCCCCCGGCGCTGAGCCTCCTAAAGGCCAGACAGGCCCCCTAGGAGAAGGGACATCACCCCTCTACACGGAGCAGAATAAACACAAACAAAGGCTTGGGGAGGCAGAGCGTGGACCCTCACTTGTGTGAAGACCCATGCAGGGGCGTAGTGGGAACAAATGTTGGCTCATGGCTCGGAGAGCCGGGGTCTGGGTTTACGGCCCCTCAGTCCCGTGGGTTTCAGCGTTGAACCTCTTGCACTCCCTGACTCCCCGCTGGATTCCAGAGGCCGGTCGCAGGCCACGGAGCAGAGCCAAGCAGGGAGCCCTAGCTGAGCAACCTAGCCGCACCCGTGGAGCGCGGATGCCCTCTGGTGGCGAGATCTGGAGTGACCGGCGCGACCAGAGCCCAGATGACCCCCAGAAACAGCCAGTGCGACGGGGATCACTATGGCCACCAGGGCTGTGACTATAATGATGGCAACACCTTATCAACACCACCCATCTTCCCAGCTATCCCATACTCTGCTTGCCCTATGTTTTGGTCAGGCTGGTCCTTCTGTCCCTACAATGATAAGGGTAATATCTAACCCCCAAATAACCAGAGTCTCCACCATAGATCAGACGATTGCTTTCTACCATGCACCGAGTGAGGCACAAGAGATTAAAAATGACTGAGCTATGGTCTCTTCCTTCAAGGGACTCATATGCTCAGATATTTACAACTGACCAACATACAGGACAAGGGATGACGAGAAATTCAGTAAGCTGAGCGGGCAGATAAGGCGATAACGTTGTTGAACTTCAGGAGCCTAACGGGAGGCATCACTGAGGTTCCTGGAAGTGTAGTATGTGGTAAGATTTCAGCAGGTGACCCAGGGCACTACATTCCAAGCAGAGGAACTTCCCAGGCAAAGGCAAAGGCCAGTGAAAACACACAATAGGTTCCCACAACCAGCAAATGTGACTGTGGAAGTTTGTGGGAGGAGATGGAACTTTGAGCATAATTGAGTTGAGGTGTGCCTTAGAAGCTAGGTGCTGGGTGTGAACGTTTCTCCCAAGGGCTAAAATGAGGCACTGAAAGGGAGTAACTAGGTTGATCTTTAAAAGATCTGCTTAAGAGGCAAGTGTGTGGAGAGGCTGATTTAAAGAGCTTGGTTGCAGCATTCCAGCGGCAAAATTAATTCCTTCAATCTTCAGTGGACATTTGCCAGGCCTGTGATGTGCCAGGCACCGTTCATACAAAAACTCCTTCCCTCCTGGCACTTGTGTTCTTGAGCGTGACGAAGGTGTGGGTAGAAGGCATGGTGAGAAGGGGACAGAAAGATATTGCAGAATTCGAATCTCCAGGACTTGATGGCCAGTGGTTAAGAAAGTGGGAAAAAAGATTTAGCATCAGTAATGGAGAGAGGAGTGAGGCCACTCAAGGCTGGACCAGACCAAGAGCAAGTTTGAGAGGGATTGAAATCAGTCTGCTTTTGAATGTCATCAGTAAACAGAACAAGGACCTATGAAGCGAAAACTTCACAAAAATCAGTGACCACCCTCCCCCAGTCCCATGAAAACTCACACTAGGTTTTGTAGAAATGTTTCCTGCCATTAGAAGTCAAAATTGTATTGAGTCAATTGTCAAATACGAACCTCCAAAACCAGAGTCATTCCATGTTTGCTGAGTCAGTGGATGGGAAACAGTAACTGATACGGGTTACTGAGTGCTCAGTGTGAAGGACGCACACACTCACTCAGCGCTTCCTCCGATGACGAGAGTCCAGCCTCACAACTGCCTGCGGCCCATCAGGAGGCTCAGGTCACACAGTGAGCAAGGGTCACAAGTTCCTCAGGAAGGTCTGGATCTGGGGCACCTGGGTGGCTCAGTCGGTTAAAGCCTCTGCCTTTGGCTAAGGTCATGATCTCAGGGTCCTGGGATCGAACCCCTTGTTCGGTTCTCTGCTCAGCAGGGAGCCTGCTTCCCCCTTTCTCTGCCTGCTTGTGATCTCTGTCAAATAAATAAATAAATATATCTTAAAAAAAAAAAAAGAATAATAAGAAGAAGGAGGTCTGGGTCTCTTCTTACCCTCTCAAGCAGGGGTTGTGTGCAATAGACATTGGCTGGCCTGATGACACGTCCAGCCATTTTCCTAGGGTGCTTGGATTTTTATTATCAGAGGCGTCAGGCCCTACTTGGCTGGTCATGGTTAAGGGAGGGAAGATACCAGAAAGCTGGGAAAAGCACACCTAGGAGAAATGAAGGGACAGCACCCTGGCAGCAAGGCAAGGAAAAGAAGGGTACCATTGTTCTTCTTTTGGAACAAAGAAAGACAATGTGGGTTTCAGTGGTAGTGGCGGGGGGCGGGGGTGTGCCAGGCTGGACTTCTGGGGGACCAGACTCCCCGTGTGGCACCACCAGCAACGGGCGGGGTTAGGGGTGGGAGGGAGACAGCGCTGGCACAGCTGCTCCCACTAGAGGAAGCCGGTCAAAGAAAGCAGCCTGTCTGTGCAAGGTTCCCTGCCCTGCTGGGCCTGAGACTCCAGGACAAAGGACACTTCAATCTTACCTTAGCTGTGGGGGAATTTCAGGGCTTCTCTTCCGCAGTTCTAACTCCCCACTATTCCTGCTGTCATATTGAGCAGGTTGTTTAATCACTATAAAAGCATTCAAAACAACACTGAAAACAATCTCATTGCGTGAAACCTTCATAATAGTAGTAATAATGATATAGCCCTAAAATAGCCCCCAAACATCTGTCTACAACATGGACCACTTCACCCATATGGGGAATAAGTATGGTCCTGTTGCTTTATGCTTTTTCGATCGATGACTTATAATCAGGAAGTCCCGTAACCATTTGCCAAATGCTTGCTATGTTTCAGAAACTCTTGCGGGCTATCTCTTAGGGAGAGGTCAGCGAGTGAAAGCGATTTCCATCCTTGCGGGCCGCACTCTCTAGTGGGGGGAAGATAGTGAAACGACAGATTTAATAAATTAATATTTTAGCATGTTGAAGGGTTTAGCAGTGTTAAAGATTTAAAAAAAAAAAAAAAAGTGGAGGTGGTTAAGTGGGCCTGAGATGCTAAGGTGGTGTAGGCCTTATTGGGAGAGCGACATAAGCAAATGGAGCCCCTGGAAGCAGGTGACCTTGGCCTTCACAAAGCTATAGAAGTCCTGGTCATACCCATACTCCAGGACAAGTGGCCAGTGTCTTACGTTTATAGCATTAAGATGGACCTCTCGAGTGGTACTTCTTAGAACAAAGTTGGAGTTCAAAGTGACCTGAGTACACTTACACTGAAAAGTAGCAGCAGTTCCTCTCACCAAAAACGTCAAGTTTCTACTCCCAGAACTAATAAAATTAGGGTTGTAATCCAAATAACAGCTTCAAAGAATAACAAGGCTAGTGGTACATCTGTGGGTCTTAGACCACTCGGAAATGTCACCTTGGTGCTTATTAGAAATCGCTTTATGTGATGTTCGCAGGAGACCACACGACACAAAAAGGGTGATCAGCCAGTGTTAGTGAAGGTTACCCTCTATTTTTCTAAAGCTTACCCCACCACTCCTCTGAGCTCAGGCATGTGGCTCTAGGAAACTCCATGTGGCTCCAATGAAAAGCCTACATTCAGGAACCCTGAGACTACCGTAGGCCCACCGGTCTCAGTAACAGTAAGAATTATTCTTTTAAGATTAAGAAGGACCAGCTAGCACCCAGTATTATCTGCAGACACGAGGCACACAGCGAATGTTTCCATAAATAGTGAATGTTTTGCTCCCAGTAATGGTGGAATAGATAATTCAGAACAACCTTCCAAATAAAGACAACCATGAAAAAGGGGCAAAATATGAAAGAAACAACTTCTTGAAGGCATTAGAGAGCCAATTAGAACATGAGTGAATGAGCCAGATCCACAGGTAAGACAAGCCCAGAGAGGGGAGCTGAGCATTTGGGGTTGCTTAAGCTGTGAGTCCAATAAGGCTTTTGACAGCCAGGTAGTATAAACTGGAACGACCACTTTGGAAAAGGCTGATCTAATACACTTGAAGAGGTAACATATCCTAACCCCCATTCCAGATATAACCCATGGAACAGTGTGTGCAGGGCCCCGAGGGACATATATGGAAATGTTAGGAGAGCACCTTTACAGTAGCCCTACAAGAAACAACTCGTGGCCTTGGTATATATAGAATATCATACAAAATGAAAATCAACAAATTATAGTGACACACAACCTAAGCCTAGAGAGAGAAGCCAGATACCAAAACAAAAAATAAAATATAGAAACAAAAATGTAGTGCATAATTCAATTAACTAGCCAGTAGAATCTCCAGTGCTTGGGAATGCCTGTTAAGGCAGAAGTGGTTATTATAAAAAGGACACTGTCACTTTTAAGGTGGGTGAGCTCTGGGATTGCAAGAGGGTACAAGATCGCCTTCCTGAGCACTGGCAACATTCTATTTCTTGATTTAATAATTGGTGACTATGTAATTATTTGTTTTGTGATAAATTATTTATCTGAATTTGGGGGGGACAGAGTTTGCAATTTTGTATATTAAACGATCAAAAGGTTTTTTAAAAAATTTAACAGATGGTTGCAGGAATCACTAGATAATTCTTTTAAGTGCTGCATAATATTTTATTGTGTGGACATACCAAAATTTGTCTATCATTCACCTACTGAAAGACATTTAGTTTGTATCTCCTTTCCAGCTATCAGAATGAAAGCGACTATGAACACTCACATGCAAGTCTTAGTATGGATATATAATATCTTTTCTCTTGGGTAAGTACTTACCATCAGAATGCCCGAGTAAAATGGCACTGTATATTTAATTTTCTTAAGAAACTATCGAATTCTTTTCCAGAGAAGTTGCTCCATTTTACATTCCCACTGGCTGTAAAATGGGTTTGGGCAGCTCCCTATCCTTGCCATCCTTACTATCCTCAGATAGTCTTTTAGATTATAGTCCTTTTAGTGAGTGTGTAGTGGCATCTCATTCTGGTTTTAATTTGCAGGAAGTTTGATCATATTTTCATGTGCCAATTTGCTATCCATGTATCCAACTCTTTTGCCTATTTAAAAAGTCAAACTGTTTACTTTTTGTTGAGTTTTGAGCACTCTGAATATGTTATCCCATGGTCTTCTAACCTCCATTGTTTCTGCTAAGTCAGTTGTTAATCTTATTGGGGTTCCCTTGGTAAGTGATGTATCATTTTTCTCTTGCTGCTTGTAAGTTTTGATGTTTAGCATTGTTACTGGGTTTACTGAGTTTATATAACTTGGGAGTTCACCAAACTTCCTGGATGTGTACATTACAGTTTTTTAATAAATTTGGGATGTTTTCAGCCACTATTTATTTGAATATTTTTTCTCCTATATCTCTTTTCTCTGCTACTCCCATTATGCATATATCAGCATGCTTAAGGTGTCCCATCTTCCTCAAGGTTGTTTTCTTGTTCTTTCTTCTTTCTGTTCTTTGGTTTATGTAACCTCTGTTGATCTATTTTGAGGTTCACTAATTCCTTCTCCTCTCAGTTCAAATCTATTGAGTTTCTCCATTGAATTGTTACTGTCCATTTCAACTCCAGAATTTCCATTTGGTTCTTTAAAATTCTACTTCTTGGGACACCTGGGTGACTCAGTTAGTTAAGGGTCTACCTTCAGCTCAAGTCATGATCCCAGGATCTTGAGATCAAGTCCCACACTGGGCTCCTTGCTCAGCAGGAAGCCTGTTTCTCCCCCTGCCTGTGCCTGCTACTCCCTCTTCTTGCACACACTCTCTCTCTCTGGCAAATAATCTTAAAAAAATAAAATTCTACCTCTTTATGATATTCTCTATTTGATACTACATTGTCATCATACCTTCCTTTAATCCAGCTTTCTTTTACTATGAAAATGTCTATAATGACTACACCAAAATATATTATTAAATCTGTCACCTGGTCACTCTCACAGCAGTCTTTGTTGCCTGTTTCTTTATCTCCAATATATAGGCCATAGTTTCCTGGTTCCTTGCATGCTTAATAAATTTTCATTGGAAAGTGGGCATTTTAGATAATACAGTGTAGCAACTCTGGGTTGGATGTTTCTCCAAATCTAGGGCATATTATTCTTACTTGCTTATTTGTCTAGTGACTGGTTGATTTATTTTAGTGAAGTCTATTTCTCTCTCAGCCTCTGAGGTTGCCCCTCCATGTGCAGGCGGGGGTGGGGGGCTGCAGGGGATAGCTTTGGGTAGGCTTAATGACCCTGTGATGACAGGAGTACTGGTAGGGCTCCCTTCCATCTTTCCCTGACTGTGGGCTGAGAGTAGAGTCAATGGCAAGCTTCTCTTGGAATGAGGCTTCTGCTGTTGGAGCTGAGTGCTCAATGGAGGGAAGGAAGGGGAGTAGCCTAAGGTCCTCTTGACTTACCTTTCATAGCATGAAACCACCATCTCACAAGATGGGTGAAAGGCTGTCAGTGCCCCAGTATTCTCAGCATGCTGCATCCAAGGGAGAGCCCTCATTCCACAATAAAGGTTGGAGAGAAGAGAGTTCCCACTTCTCAAATGCACTTGCCATAGATTTTGCCTCAACAATAGTCAGCTGGGGACAGGATGAAAATGATGAAAGTCCTGCTACTCCTGAAGGAAAGCTTTCTTGCTAGAAGCTGGGGAGTGAGCGAGACCTATATTCTTGGCTGCAGCAGTCTGGAGTGGAGTATCCACCATGCTGAGCTGGGAGGGAAATGGGTAGGATATTGGTTCAAACATCAGAGACATTTTTACTGAAAGTAAGATTCACCTTTCTTACTCAAAGTAAAATTCACCTTTCTTACTGAATTGTCCTAGATTTTCTTGAAGAAATGTTTCTTCATTTGCTGTTTGTTCTTTGGACCACTTCTAGAAGTTTTAAATGATTGAATTTAAAAAATAATTTTCACCAGTTTCCCTGGAGAGTCAGCAGAGCTCTTCACACTGTCATGCCAGAAGTCATCTCCTTATTGTTTTAAAGAGCTCTTTATATATTGGATCTGATAAAGAGCTCTTTATCAGATGTGATCTGCAAATATTTTCTTCTAGTATGTAAGCTGCCTATTCATTTCTTTTAAAGTGTCTTTTGAAGAGCCAGTTTCTTTTTTATGTTTTTTGTGCTTGCATTTGCATGCGGCTAGCCAAAGGTTTCAGCACCCTTGCTGAACAGATGACCCTTTCCCCCACTGAATTACCATAGCATCTTTGCTAAATATCAGTTACCCAAATAGATCTAGGTTGATTTCTGGATTTTGTATTATGTTTGACTGCTCTATTTATATCAATACTAGCCTATTTTGCTTATGGTAACTTATAACAAGTTTTGAAATCAGATTATATAAGTTCCCTTAGTTCTTTTTTAAAGTAGTTTTGGCCATTTTATACATTTTCTATTTTTATATACACTCTAGCATCAGTTTGCAAAACTAACTTATCAATTCTAACAAAGTTGTTTGTAGATTTCATAAGATTTTTTATATAAATGAGCATGCTCTCTATTGAAGAAAGTGTTTTATTTTCTAATTTGGATTTTTCATGTCTTATTGCAATGCCTACAACTTCCAGTATAATGGCGAATAGAAATGGTAAAAGGAGACATTCTTGTCATGCTGATACTACAGGAAAAGCATTAAATAATTCACAATGAGGCATGATGTTCGCTGTAGGGTTTTTTGTAGGTGACCTTCATTAGACAATTGCTTTTTATTCATAGTTTGAGGAAGTTCCTTCCTACTTCTGGTTTGTCGAGTTATGAGAAATGGGTGGTTACATATGGCAAATGGTTTTTTAGTTCTATTGAGATGACCATGTAAAAAAAAATTATTTATTTATTATTATTTTTTAAAGCAGAGTAGCATGATAAATTACATTGAGTGATTTTCCATTGTTAAGCCAATGTTGCATTCTTGGGATAAACCCCACTTGGTAATAATGTGTTATTCTTTTCATTCACTTTGCTAAAATTTTGTTAAATATTTTTGTCTATATGTTTGGAAGGGATGCTGGATTTTGGTTTGTCTTTACTTATAATTTCCTTGCCTGATTTTTTTTTCTTAAACTAGGAAAATTGTTGGCCTTATACAATGAGATGTGTTCTTCTCTCCTCTTTAACTTTCTGAAAAGGCATCTATAGAATTGGTATTGTCTTCCTTGGATGTTTGGTAGAACTCACCAGTAAATTGAGCTGATCCTAGAATTTTGCTTGTGGGAAGCCTTTTAACTAAAAATTCTATTTAAATGATCTCCCTAATATGAGGAAGTGGAGATGCAATTTTGGGGGCTTGAGGGGCAGGAAAAGAATAAATGAAAGAAGATGGGATCAGGAAGGAGACAAACCATGAGAGACTCTTAATCTCACAAACAGAGGGTTGCTGGGAGGACAGGGGTGGGGTTATGGACATTGGGGAGGGTATGTGCTATGGTGAGTGCTGTGAAGTGTGTAAACCTGGCAATTCACAGACCTGTACCCCTGGGACTAATAATACATTATATGTTTTTATAATTAAAAATTTTAAGAAAATCCAGCACTATTCAAATTATCTAGTTCTTTTTTTTTCCTAGTTCTTCTTGTATAAGTTTTGTTATCTTGTATCTTTTAAGGCATTTGTCCAGTTCATCTAAACAATCAAATTTATTGGCATAAAGTTGTTTATAATACTTATAATTCCTTAAGAATCTGTAGTGGTGTCACCTTTCTCATTCTAATAGCCCTATATTGACTCCTCTCCCCACCATCAATCTGTTTGGTTAGGGGCTTATCAATGTTATTAATTTTTCTCAAAGAAACAACTTTTTGTTTAATTTTTCTCAGCTTTCCATTTCTATTTTATCTTATCCTTATTATTTCACTTTTTTTTTCTTAATCTTCCCTCTTTTTTCTGGTTCCTTAAGGTGTAAGTTGAGATCACTGATTTGAGAATGTTCTATTTTAATATCAACAACTAGTGTTACAAATTTTTCTCTAAGTGTTGCCTTATCTGTAGTTAATATATACAGGTCATTCAGGCCAATACACTTCTAAATTACTGGGGCGCCTGGCTGGCTCAGTGGGTTAAAGCCTCTGCCTTCGGCTCAGGTTATTATCTCAGGGTCCTGGGATCAAGCCCCACATGGGGCTCTCTGCTTGGCAGGGAGCCTGCCTCCCCCTCTCTCTCTGCCTGCCTCTCTGCCTACTTGTGATATGTCAAAAAAAATTTTTTTTTAATTACTTTTATTTCTTCACCAGAAGCATGCTGTTCCCAAATATTTGGAGATTTTCCAGATATATGCTACTGATTTCTAATTTTTCTTTTTCTTTTGCTAGAGAATATACTTTGTATGATTTGAACTCTTCATTTACTGTAACTTGTTTAATGGCCCAGAATATAGTTTATAAGGAAATGTTCTCAACGTATGTGAAAAAAAAAATCTGTGTTGTACTGTTGTGGGTGGAATGCTCTAATGTGGGACTCAGTCCCAGGACCCTGGGATCATGACCTGAGCTGAAGGCAGACACTTAACCTACTGAGCTGCCCAGGTATCCCTAGGTGGCTGAAAGTATTTTTTCAAGTCTTCTAAATACTTGGGGTGCCTGGGTGGCTTAGTTGGTTAGGTGTCTTGACTCTTGATTTCAGCTCAAGTCATGACCTCAGAGTGGTGGAATCAAGCCCAGTGGCAGGTCCTGTGCTCAGCGTGGAGTCTGCCTTCAGATTCCCTTCCCTCTTGCTCACTCTCTCTTTCAAATAAATAAAGTCTTATATACATACATACATACATACTGACTTTTCCCATGTTTTATCAATTATTGAAGGCACTGAAGTATCCAACCATATTTATGGGTGAGTTCCTTCTCCATGTAGCTCTATCAATCTTTTCTTCATGTATCTAGAGGTTCTGTTATTATACATACACTTAGGATTGTATTTCCTTACTCAACTGACCCCATAATCATAAATAACCATTCTAATCTTTAATCTTGGTAATATTCTCAAGCTCGGAAATCTACTTTGTTTACTACTACTATAGTACATTTGCTTTATTAATGTTAGTGTATCTTTCACTATACTTTTACTGAAAGCCTAGTGTCTTCATACTTCAAGGTTTTCATCTGTCCTTCTTGTATTTATTGTGACTATCTGTCTTTTTATTGGGTATTTAGACCATTTATAATCAATACGATTATTTATATGTTTACACTTTAATCTATTACCTTGCTGTTTATGCTATTACCGTTTTGTCTTATCTTGCTACCTTCTCCCCTTTCTCTTCTTTCTTTTGGATTAACTGAATACTTAACAGATTCCATTATAATTTTTTGTTGGCTTTTAACTATAACACTTTTGGGGAGGGAAAGATAATTACTTTATAGAGTTTATATATATCTTTAACTTACACAATTTTCCTTCAATTAATATATCACTTCATGTATAGAATAAGGATGTCATCATAGTATATTTCCATCTTCCCCTACCTAAACTTTCTGTAATTGTGTTATTTTACTTTGACATTTGGCTATTTTTGCTTTCAGTGATTATCTTGTAAGGAGATTTAAAAATAACAAAAAGAATTTTCCTATTTTTATACAATTATCATAATTCCACAAGCATTATTTCCTATTTTTTTGAAAGACTTCTTGAGCATGATAAATGTATAGAATTGTTGAGCCATCATATTGTACACTTGAAACCATTATATCACTGTATATTAATTGTACTTGAAGAAAAAATAAACATTTCCTGTAATGCAGGTTTGCTGGTGATATATATTCACTCAGTTTAAGGATGTTTGAAAAATTCTTTGCCTTTGTTGTTTGAAGGATTATTTTCACTGTATACAGAATTCCAAGGTGATAGGTTTTGTTCTGTTCTTTTTACTATATTAATGATATTGCTCCTCTGTCTTCTGTCTTCCATTGTTTACAGTGAGGAGCTTTGTCATTTTCATCTGAAATCCTCTGTATGTACGTCTTTCCCCCCCTCCTCTAAATACTATGTAAGATTTCCTTTTTATCACTGGTTTAAAGCAATTTAAAATTTGTTTTGACATGATTCTCATGTTTCTTGTCCCTGGAATTCACTGAACCTCCTGGGTCTGTGAGTTTATAATTTTCATCTAATTTTAAAATGTGGCCATTATGTCCTCAAATGACTTGAGTGAAGATGAAAACACAAAATATTTTTCTGTACCTCTCTCCTCCTTACACCCATCTCAAGTCCTTTGAGTTCTTCTAATTATACCAGGCCACCAGAAGTTGACCCAGAGCTCATTGAGGTTCTTCTGCCCACTTTTTCCCCCAGTAATGTTTCACTCTAAGCTTGGAATAGTTTCTGCTGCTAGGTCTTCAAGTTCCATAACTTTGCTTCTAATCTACTGTTAATCACATAGCTGGTTTTTTTTTTTTTTTTTTTCTCCTCATTTTCTCTTTCATCTCTTATTCTTGGTCCTTTTTATATCTTGTATGACTCCACTTAACATGCTCAGCTTTTTCTCTTCTTCCTAATTACCTTCTTGAAGAGGTATACCACATGCCATTTAGTTACAATGTTCTTTTGTACACTTAATAATTCTATTATTTGTGTCATTATGGGTCTGTTTTTGTTGTTTTGTGTGTTTTCCCTTCTCTTATGGGTTGTATTTCCTGGGGTTTTGCATGTCTGGCCATTTTTTATTGGATGACAAACACTTCGAAGTTTTCCTTGTTGCATGCTCAATATACTCAATATATATTTGTATCCCTATATTCTTCTACTTAGTTCTAGGAGAGAGTTCCTTAGAAACAGTTTGATACTTTCAAGGCTTAAGTATTTTTAAAAATATTTCTTTATTTCAGAGAGAGCATATGCGTGTGTGCTGGGCAGGGGTTGGGGGGGGGGGGAGGATGGGAGGGCAGAGAGAAGCTTAAGCAGACTCTGCATTGAGCACAGAGCCCAAGGTGTGGCTCCACCTCATGATCCTCATGATCCTGAGATCATGACGTGAGCTGAAACCAACAGTCGGAACACTGGACTAACTGTGCCACCAGGCACTCCAGTACTTTTGAGCCTTTAGTCTTGGGTTAATTTTGCTCTCCTACTGAAGCAATACTTTTCTGACTCTCCTATCTGGTGCTCTTTGAATTACAACATTTTCCACTCTGGCTAGCAGGAATATAAACTATTCACTGCCTGTGTAGACTTCAGTGATTGCTCCCTCTGCTCCTTTCAGGTGGTTCTCTCTCCAGTTTCAGTAGTTTCCTCCCATGAATATAGAAGTACTCAGCTTAAGTCTCAAGGGGAACTCCCTTTAGCTCTCTAGGCTTTCTCTCAGTGCAGCCTGCTCTTCTCTTGTATTCTCCCTTATCAAATTCACCCATTTTGGCCTCTCTGGACTCCCAGGTCTGTTTCCTCACTCCAGGGAGTCCTCTGGGTACTCTGTGCTGTTCCCTAAATTGTAATCTGTAATCTCTCTCCAGGTATTGGCTGAGGAAATCACAGGAGTCAACTCGTTTATTTTCGTTCTTCCTGGGATCAGTGCCCTGCAGTGCTTGATATCCAGTGTCTGAAAACTATTGTTTTATAATACATATTATCAGGATTTTTTGTTTTTGTTTTCAGGTGAGAAGATAGTTCCAATTCTTGTTCGTCTATCTGAGCTGCAAGTAAACATCACAACCAGTTTTGGAGGCATGATTTTTATTACAATGTCATATGAGGACTTCTAAGAGAGAGGAATAAAGATGCCACTTCTTGGCAAGAACTGTTATAGTCTGAGAAAAACAAAACAAAACAAAACTTAAAACTTTCAACTCTTGGTGATCTGCACTCAAATCCCAGTACTGTCACCACAGGCAAATTACCAGGGAGGCAAACTGCCTCCCTGATTCCCAGTTCTCTCACTGGTAAGAAGGAACCAATAATATCTACCTCATAGTTTGAAGGTTTGAATGGGATGTAAACCATCTACCATACATCATAGGCACCTCATACATTTCACTACCCTTTCTCCCCCCTAAAAATGAGTATCAGAAGAAGCTATTTGTTAAGGATCTGCTACATTGTTAAGAATCCCACACTGTTCTCAAATATCTAACATCCTTTCTGTTATAAGAAAAGAATAATCCTAATATGCTACTGAAAAGCCAGACATGAAGCCTAATTCTAGGAAAACTGCCTGGGAATTTTCACCCTGTGAAAATGAATGGGAAGGAAGGAACTTGTGTTCTGCCCTGTCTACTTCTGGTTTAGATTTGGCAGTTTTTAAAGTGGGGAACAATCTAGAATTCCAGCTCTGTCGGAAAAAAGCAAACAAATGAAACAGATGACAAATCATTTCTCTAAGACCTGAAGCCAAACTGGCTCCAGTAGCTGCTGGAATGGCAGCAGAAGCCAATTTCCCGGAGTATTTACAAAATCATTTATAAGGATAATATTTTCCAGACTTTTACAGGGATGGCTAAGGGTAGACTTTTAGTCAGCTGACTCCACAAAGTTAGCATGTATTCTCTAGGCAGTTGCTGAGATCACTGCCTCCCACCCTAACTCTCCCACCCCACCCCCCAAGAGAAAGGTCTGGTTTAGGCACAGAGATGGGGAATAAGCTGTGATCCTTGCCCTTCAAATATATACATCATCTTCTCAAGGAGCAACAGGTGAGCACAGCTAATGAGAATCAAATGGAACGTGTTTTATGGGAAATATTAGCAAACTGCTTTAGGAAGACAGAGATTAAAAGATCAACAAAGCCTTCAGAGAGGTGACTGACTATTTCAGGATACACGCTGAAGTGGAGTGGGAGAGGAAAAGAGAGCATTCTCAATCAAGGGAGGAAGGGATACAATGGGAAAAGAATCTGAGGTCTGATCTACAAAGGATGGGAATGTGTCAATTAGAAATGTTTTTAGCTGGGTTGTAGGGCAGTTCTATTTTTAACTTTTTTGAAGAACCTCCACACTGTTTTCCAGAGTGGCCATACCAGCTTGCATTCCCGTAGCAGTGTGAGGGGGTTCCCCTTTCTCAGCAATGGCCATAACAGCCAAACTACGGAAAGAGCCCAGATGTCTGTTGACAGATGAATGGATAAAGAAGATGTGGTACATACACACAATGGAATATTACCCAGCCAATAAAAAACAAAATCTTGCCATCTGCAGTGATGTTGATGGGAACTAGAGGGTATTATGCTAAGTGAAATCAGTCAATCAGAGAAAGACAATTATCACAGTATTTCACTTACATTGGAATTTGAGAAAAAAAAAAAAACAGAGGAACACAGAGGAAAGGAGGGAAAAGGAAAATAAGACAAAATCAGGGAGGCAAACCAAGAAACTTCTAATCATAGGAAACAAACTGCTGGTTGCTGGAGGTGAGATGGGGGGGATGGGGTAACTGGGTGACAGGCACTGGGGAGGACACATGACACAATGAGCACTAGGTGTCTATGCAACTGATGAATCACTGAACTCTACCTCTGAAACTAATAATACACTAAACCTTAATCAACTGAATTTAAAAAAAAAATGTTTCCCATTCAAAGAAATAAAGAAACAAAGAAAAAGAAAGGTTTTTAGCTGAACAGAACAGCCTCCTTGACTAATAGAGCCTTAAATGATTGAGGTTTGTTTTCTCAAAATTCTCAGAGGTATGTGGTTACTGGCTTTGATTCAATGGTCCAGGAATGTCATCTGGGAGGCAGGTTCTTTGACCATTTTTCTGCTCTGACATTTTTAACACAGTGGTTTTTCATCTTTATACTTTTCACCTCGTATCTGCCAGGTTGTTGCCACAGATCCATATCCCATTAACTAGTGTTCTGAACAAGAGAAAAAGGAAGAAGCTGAAAAAGCTTTATTTAAATCAGGGAGGGAAAAATTTCCCTAGAGCTTCCCAGATTTCCCATCACGTCTTACTGGCCCAAACTGGATCACCTGGCCATCTTTAGAGAAAAGGATGGAAAAATACCTGGACAAGAAGAAAGGAGAGACATGGAAGCCCTAGAAAAAGAAGAGCCGAGCCCCCTGAGCTGGGTGTGTTGCCGCTTTAACAAAGTCCGTGCTCCGTCAGAAGAAAAAAGGATTAAACAACCATTAGGTGAGGAATTAATGATGAGCTGCAACCCACTTCCGAAGTTTAGTCCCAAGTTACAGAAAGAGTTCTAGTGGGGGAAAATGCCTATATGACTCCACTCTACCTCTAAGTTTTGTAGATTTATTTATCCTGCCTTCTTAGGTCTCAAGAAAACCCTAATTCCTGAGAATGGCAAGCTTTAAAAACTGCAGAATCAGATTCAGAAGCTACTGAATTTCTTCCCATTGTTTTGTAGATTTTACTGAGATTACAAATTCCATTTCAAAAGGAGGAATTTAAAACTTTATTTCTATAAAACCTCTTTTAAATACACTGAACACATTTTCAACTCAATGAGCAGACACCTGCTGGCATTCTTAAGCATGACAAGGCCGTCCAATCATTCATGCCATCAACACAGAATACCCCGATGAAGCCAAGCACTTTGTCAGTTAATACCTAGTCTGACCACTGGCCTCCGATCAGGTTTATATCGATAATGCTTGCAGACATGCCCCACACTCTGAAAACTCTGAGAAAGATCCCCATCCCTCCTCTTTCACAGACTGTCTCTCTTCTCTACGCCACATTTGGTAGTGCACCCCTGTCTCCCGCATCACTGGAATATAACTCCCGATAGCCCCACTTTGAATGAATCCCTCTGGCTCACTTCTGAGGGGAGAGGAGAGAAAGAGAAACTAAGCTACCTCTCTTTCTAGCACATTCCACAGCATTCCTTGAGGCTCTTCCCTGACCAAGAGTCAGAATGATGCTTATGTCTCACCTTCAGTTTCCTCTGAAAGAAACAGGAAAATGAGAACTTTTTTTTTTCCTCTGAAGAACTCAAACTGAAGAAATAAGGGGCATAAATGTGGCACAGGCCTGGGAAAGTAAGAAATAGGAGGGAGGAGGGGCGGAAGTGTGTGTTCAGTCTCCTCTCACCCATCCCTTTCAGTACCTCACCCTCCTAACGACCAAGGAACAACCTCATGCTTTAAACTCTGGTGGACCTTTGGCCCCAATCCATCCCAACAGCCACAGCATCCTCCTGTGTGACCAAAATAATCTGAAAATTCATTTAAAGGGTTGAATGATAACTGAGACACTGAGTCTCTTAGACATTGAGGAAGGAGACCTCCAAAATTGCCTGGTCCAAATTAAGGGACAGAGGAAAGTAATACTCCTGGGTGATCTCTGCTAATACAGGCACACAGGTCCACCTGCAGAGGGCCGGACCTCCCCAGCCACTCAGAGCTGCTGAGGCTTGTACGGTGTGTGCCAAGGATCACCCACAGCCTGGGGTTTTCTTACAAGGTTAGAAAGTTATGCTTTAGGTTGGGCAAGGGAAGGCAAGCACTAAACTGAATAAACAAGCAAGTTGTGGTGGCTTGTGAACTAGAGAAAAAGCACAAATGCTCCTGACCTGATGCCTGGGCTGTGGACCAGATGGGTGTGTGTGTGTGTGTGTGTGTGTGTGTGTGTATGCATGCACGCGCACGCATGTGTATTACTGGGATTTTCAGGTCCAAAAGGACAATGCATAAAGTCCAATACATTATTTCACTTAGGACGTACCTGATGGAGGAATATGGGGAAAGAAAATGGAGAAGGTATCAGGAAATAGGAAATGAGTTCTCGCCCCTTCCACGAAGCAAGTCTGATGACATCACAGGGTTGTTGAGAAGAGGCTGACTATCTTGAATTTAAAGGCTCCACATTCAGAGGAACGTCTCTTTCCACATGTGTGCAATTATCTTCTGTGCCTTCAGCCTAGGAAATGTGGAGCTATAGCACTGTCCCTGAAAAATGGTTATTCAATTTTCATGATCCCACTAGATGCCCCCACCTCACCAGATGCCACCCAAGGGAGCAATGGCACATTCACCTTCAAGGAGCATAGTTAGCAGCATGGAACACCAGGAAGCAGAAAAAAGGCCAGGGGCAGAGTGATGAGCAGTGAGGAAGGGCAACACAAGGTTAGACATAAAGATTCTAAGGCTGGGAAGGAGGAAAAAAAGAAGAGCTGGGACAGAGAGGGGAAGAAGGAGAGAGAGGCCACGTCAAAGAGCAAGAAAGTGGTACCAGACATGAAATCTTTCTTCCAATTCACCACGGCGGGAAGCTTAAAGCCACACGGGTGCTCAGTGCCCTGCCGCACTCCTAGGATACATGCTACATCACGGCCAACTTCCTGCCCCTTCTCTGCTTCCAGAAGACACAAACCTTTGTCAGTCTCCTTTCTTTGTAGTCACCCTTTTCATAACTGCAGAGCAACAGTGAAGTCCCCTGGGCTATAGCTGAATCAGAAACACAGCCTCAGTCCTGGGGTCCCCATATCAGAGGCTCGAGGGAAGCACCACACCCCCGGGATCCATGTCCAAACCCTTGATCTCGAGGTCAGCTCAGTGCTGGACACTCTTTTCCTTGGTAAGCGCACAAGAAGGCACTGCAGAGCGAGCGAACACACTGCCAAAAAAGGAGCTACAAAAAGGAAGGCACAGGCTTGAGGGAATGGTCAGAACAGTCTCCTGGTGTCCATAATTCAACTAATCTTATTTAATCACAGTCTCAACCTAGCCCTGCAGGAAACATTCATTCTTCACACTTTTTCTGACAACATTTTTCTTGATCACTCATCTTCCAGTTACCCTAGGTTCTCTACCTGAAAATGAACAGCAGGTGGAAAAGCAGCCACAGGTTAATTGTTGGGAGAGATGAAGTTTTTCAGGTATCTGCGCAGTTCAGAAATGAATACTTTTGTCTCTGCGGAACAAAGAAATCATCCACATGAGAATGATCTTGTTGTTCGGACAAACTGCTTTGTCTTTAGGATAAAAATAAACCACAAAGAGAATTCAAGGACTCCGTGGGCGTGGTGGCCTCTCTGATTCATAGGTGGTGAAGGCCAGGCCAGGGCTCACAGTGAGCACGTGCTCTCTGGCCCTGAAGAGAGACTGCTCCGAGCAGGTGACAGAAGCCAATGGACGAGGCTTCTTGTGAGTAAAGGAAATTGATTTTCACTAACTATACATTGACAGGGGACTAGAAACTCAGGGCTGTGATAAAATACAACCAGAATACAATTTTGTAGCTCTTAATGACAAAATCAAGTGTTAGCTTAGACGCAATCCACAAGGAAATACACAAGCTTGACAGGAAAATGCTGTGACAACTGGCCAGTTCAGGTTTCATCATACAAGACATGTTCATCATACAAAACAATAATAAATTATAAAATCTGAGAGCAAAGAGTAAAAAGATAGAATTCTAAATTAAATAACCACGGACTAAGCAACAAATGAAGGCCAAAAATAAACTAGAAATCAACCAAGTGACAACCATGTCCAGAGATCAAGACAAAAGTTACAGAAGTGACCGTAGGATTTGTGAAACAACAACATGGTTTTATTTCGGACATGAGTACTAAAATGGACTCAAACTATCTGATGAGAAACTGGCAAGAATCTAATAGATTGGAGACAATCTGTTATCTTGCAAACTCAGTCTTAACTGGGTTAGTACTACCTCTAGGATTTTATTCACGCAGGAAATAGCAATGAAACCACCATAATAAGATGCCCAGACCAACGCACTGTCTTCCAGACTCCAAAAAGATGTGGGAAAAGCTAAGGGGGCGTATCCAGGTTTCCTGCAGTCAGTTCTGATGGAAACTTACCATTAGCAGGATGTCTTCAGGGTATAAATGGACTAAAAAACACATTTTGGAAAGGACATCTATTTGGCTTTATTTATGGTGCCAAGCTGATTGGTTAGAGGTAGAAAGATACCCATTTTGATTGTCTTCAGGAACACGAACGGTCTCTTGTTTTCTCAAATAGCTACACTTTGCAGGCTGCCTCAGTGAAATCAAATCAGACTTCTCTTTTCACCACGGCAAATTAGGTGACTATTTGCCCAAGCTATACGTGCATTACTGTATTCATGATGCTTCATGATGGTTATTTCATTTTACATTTTATATTAAAACATGACTAGTTTGAGAAAAAAGTAAATCATAGAAATGTGCCTTTTGACAGTAAAACTTTACTGAACAATCTCATCGAATTTCAGTAGATTTGTCTTTTAACATCATAGCCTTTTTAATATTAATAAAATCAGTAACTTACAAATTAAAATGCTTTTCTTTAAAGCAGGCAGGAAAAAATTATAAACATAATTTCTAAATAAAGAAAATGAGGGGCAGGAAGCAGTGCTTTCTACACTGCTATAATACTTCATTTTTAAAAGTAAACACAGTACCAATTGTCATTTTGATTCCAGTGAATAAAAACTTAAAACTTAATTTATTAATGAATTTTGAAGTCTGAAACCAAAACGATGCCTTAACAGTATTATCTAATAGAGAAGTCAATTCCAAGAAGTTAATCACAATGCAGAATTTTGATCTAATTAAAGTGGCTCTCTCTGTTACCATGGTACCAGAGTCTGTCTTTTCGTTGGGTTTCAATTTGCCATTAACCACCAAGGATAGGATTACATGTAAACAGAAATATACAGGGCTTGATGAAATTGAATATGGAGGATCAAGCACTTTTAAAGTCTGGGTTATAATCCTCGTTGCGACACAAGTTCTACTGTATAATTAATTTACAATGGCCTAAAACTTTACAGCAACAAAATGATATTAAAAAAATATACCATCATCCCTATTTGTTATATTAACTATAGACATCATAACCAATTAAGCCTTTTATCAACTTAGAAAAGTAAAACTTTTCCCTGAAATACTCTAAAGAGTAATCATATTTCAATCACAGCTGTCCTGAACTTATAATCAACAGTGACTCCATTTTGTCACTTCTTTTATTCTAACAGGAATAAAAATGGTGACAATAAGTTTTTGAAAAGAGGCTCGAGAACCTGAATCCCGTTAGTGATGAAATGGCCTTTTTTAACAACCGGATTTTTACATTGTTTGTAGTTGTAAAATATCCATTGTGTAGGTAGAACAGTCGAAAGGGAACAAAATGACAAACTTGCCAAAACCACTTGGGATCCCTTCTAAATCTACAATGGCAGACAACCTTAGCCATGAAGAATTCAGTCCTAATAAATGAAAACAAACATCATAAACCCACAAGAGGTTTAGAAACAACCTCATTAGCTTTTAAATATTCAAGTGAAATGCTTCTGCAAAAGATTAAAACACACATTTCAATTGCATCAGGTATGTCCATTTCCATTTACTTCTAACCTGCCATTAGTACATAGGTTCACTGGGCTGCCAGACAGCCCAACTCATCCTGGAGAGAGATGAAGCTATCATCAGCGGAAGAAGACAGGGATACCACCACATTTATTCAAACAGCATAAGACCCGTCTTTGCATCCCTGAAGTAAGAACGGCCACCTTCTTCAATTAAATTGCTTTATACTAAAGCAGCATTGTCTGTGAAGAGTTACTTCATATCCATACATTTTACTACTATAGTTACCAATTCAAAAGCAAAAAAAAAAAAAAAAAATACAGACCAAATCCATGTACCCGTGATCCTTTGTATCCTAAAATGTAGAAATATTCTTAGTTTTAACCAAGAATTATATTGGAATGAACTAAAAACATCTTTTAAAGTAATTTTAAGTATATTCTTGTTACTACATTTCTACATAGATTATTTAAGATTGCTTATGGACATAACTTAATCAACAATATAGCATCATGTCAACCACTACAGTGTCCCAGAATCAGATTCCGGCTACGGAAGGGTGCTTAATTATTAAGCAACACCTTCCTAAAAAGCTTCTGTACTTCTGATTGGTAAGAAAAACAAACAAACAAAGAGCAACTCTCATTGAAATAACACTGAAGTTCAAGCTCAAGACTCCTTCTTTGCGATTCAACATAATTGACTCTTCAGAAGAAAATAATGAAACATTAGGTCACATTAATAAATTACAGTCATCTTCAAGAAAACTCGATGGGCAACTCTGGTGTTACAGTCGTATATCTCGGATCCAACCTAGGGATAAAATCCTGAAAGTGTTTAGATGCACCAGTACCAAAAACATCGAGGACTTTTCGGTTCATGACAGCAAATCTGCAAAACAGAGGACACAGTGAACAAGCATTTAACGACGTTTATAAAATAAGATGGTTCACTTGACATGTCTTTCATTGAATGGGAAAACAGAAAAGACTGACACGACAAAAGACTCAATGGCCGGTTCAAAAGTCATACTGATCCTCTACCTTAAGATTCCTGGTCTCATATTTTCTTTGAAGAGATAATAATTCCCCAACCTGAGACCCCCAAGACTCCCAGAAGACCCTTTCAAGTTCTTTCTACTAGATTATGTCAAATAGAAAAACAGGCTCATTATAATTTTTCTGATGAATGAAATCACAGGAAACAAACTCAACAAATGACTGAGCTTAATATTACCAATGAGGCAAAGGTATTAAATGTTATTTCTTTCATAATTGACATTTTGAGGTCTTACAATCCACACAAAACACACCCAAATGTATAAGTATTTAATGATTAAAGGGAAAACAGCATACAGGTTTGCAAATTTCTAATAGACACAACAAAGTAAATGTAGTAACAAAGTAAAAGTATACCCTCATTTTATCCATCACCTAACTTAAAAGATTAAAAAAAATCTTTTGAAAGACACTTATTTAGCCAATGTGCCAGAGGAAACTGTGTCTCTATGCCTGGTCCCAAGCATTTCTTCTGGGGAGAATAATGAATTTAGTTTTGAACCCTGGGCCACTGCCACTATTCCAAGAAAAATAAATGTAACTTTCAGTGCCTTTCCAAAGTTAAGTTCCCTTCCAAAATAATCAGCTGGAAAAGCTTATTAATAGGCAAAAAACTAAATGACAAAGAAATAAATGATTAACTAATAATAACATAAAGGACAAACCGAAATCATGGCTAACAGGAAGACTGCTGAAGCCAGGTGACCTGGCTCAGATCCCATAGATCCTTCATCTGCTGTGTGACTCTGGCAAGCTAGCTTACCTCCATGTGCACCTCAGCTGACTCCCACATAAAATCAGGATCTTAAAAGTACTTATCTTGTAGAGCTACTTTAAGGATGAAACACCTATGCATGTGTCCCTGTGTTGTAAGTGTATGTGTGTATCTTATAACCATATCTGGGACACAGTAAGCACTACACAACTGTTTGCTATTAAAACTATGAATGCTAGTGATATTAATAACAGCTGCAATTTACTAAGTGCTTACTAGGTGCTAAGTGCTATTACAAACATCTCGATTTTCCCACAATCATACAGAAAATATATTACTGTTTCTAGTAGGGAGAGAGAAATGGAGGCTCAGGAGGGTAAACAACCTTCTCACCAGTGACACAGCAAAAGGTTATCAGAGCCAGAGTCAAACCTATGTCTGTTTGACTCCAAAGCCCACAGTCCTTCTGTTAGGTCAAGCTGCCTCCCAGAGAATTAGATTAAGATCAGAAAATGCTAACAAAAACAATGAAGAACAGAATAATAAAGGCAGAGGAAATTATGCTTATAATATCAAGAAAGAATAGGATTATTCTTCCCCAAATGGAAATCATTCAATTATTTAGGCAAGACTGCTAATAAATCTACTTAGCATTTTTAATCAAAAAGAAGAGATCAAAGACTTTGAAAGTGAGACTTAAGTGTGTTATGTAGCAACTAATGAGCAGTTTTCAGATAAACACAGAACTTTCCTACATTTAAAATATCTCAAATAATACAGGGAAAAGAAAAGTCAAAATAATGTTCGCTAAAAGAAGGCCCCATGTTGTTCTTGTTAAGATGGTCATATTTGCTTTATACGTAAGAGGCCTACTTGACCACTGAAAGAATATTCCCTCAAAAAGATGGAAAGATTCAAAATCTGTTTTGTGGCAACTGCTCTTTTTCTATGGTCAGTTACAACGTCTCCATCACTTACTTGCCCTTGGTGAGCCTTAAAAGGAACTTCCAGTAAGACGGCCGCAAGGTCTGAACTTCCATGACAGCCTGTGGTTAGAACATTTCAGTCTGAGACTTCTTTTAGTCAATAGGAAGAAGGATTAGTTGTATTAGCCAAAAGTGCATTTTTATCTCCTATTTTTACTGCTCATGTATTTTAAAAGCAACAGTGATGAAGATACAAAAATACGTATCTAGGTTTAAGTTGAATAATTCTTGAGAATCTTTGTAAATAGGGCCTCCAATAAGAATACTGCTTATACTGAAATAATAGTTAAGTCACTATTATTAGGAAAGCATTAACTGAATACTCATTAGGGAGCTGTCACTTCACTAGTTATAATGAGTTTATCAACCTGGTGGCATTACTCTGAAAAAGTGCAAATAAAAGTAGTCCCCCAAATTTTACAACAGCCCTAAAACCATGAACATCAATAATGACAACTACAGAATTTAAAGAAGTTGAACAATGTTTCTAATAATCTAGATTCTACCCCATCCTTGCTGCCTGAGTAACACTGGGGAAACACAATTATTCTTATTTATGTTCATGGTATCTTCGTTCCTCTAGAAGTTTAATTAAACTGGGCATTCTAGGGGCGCCAGAGTGGCTCAGTCATTAAGCATCTGCCTTCAGCTCAGGTAATGATCCCAGGGTCCTGGGGATCAAGCCCTGCTTCCAGCTCCCCACTCGGTGGGAAGCCTGCGTCTTCCTCTCCCACTGTCCCTGCTTGTGTTCCCTCTCTCGCTGTGTCTCTCTCTGCCAAATAAACAAATGAAATCTTAAAAATAAAATAAAATCTTAAAAAATAAATAAATAAAATAAAATAAACTGGGCATTCTAGCCAAAGTACTAGAGTAACAATTTACCTATAAATTGCATTCTGTTTAAACCTAAAAATTATTGTGTTCAGAAAACATGCCTTGGCCCATTAAGTTAACATGTTAACGATTTGAAACTCAGAAGCTATCCTGGTTAAAAAAAAAAAAAAAAATTAAGATAAAAGGTAAACTATAACCAATAGAAATGTTTCTAGGCCTTTATTTTCCCCTGTTGGTTTAATGTACAGAAATAGAAATAATTCTATTTTTCATTTCAAAAAGCTATACTTACTGCCTGGAAGCAAATTGCTGTAGAGATGGAATAGATGATAGTATCTGCATGGGGAAAATAGGGAACCTTTCCTGCTTCAATGCCTTTGAAATACATTGTCTGGAATGAAAAACAAACATAATCCAAGATTTATTTAAAAAAAAAAAAAAAAAAAACCCAAACACACACAACTTTAAATAGCATGAACAATACGGTGGAGCAATATATTCACTCCCTGTCTACAACTATTTTTTCTACCTTCCAAATACTCATTATCCTTTCAGAGCTCAAATTACAGGTCCTATCTTCCATGACAGAGTTAAGTGTCAGCCCTTTCCTTCCCGCGTTCCCTCACCCGAAACCTGAGACACCAGTAATAATACTTTTCTGTGAAATTCAGTAACTTTTTATTGCTACTTCTTTTATATCATTTATCCTTCAATGCTTTTGGTCCAATGCTCAGGTCCTCCCTTCTCTGCTGTAACTGTTCACTCCCTCACTCACTTACTCCTTCACTCAACATTGAATGGTGTTAATTAGTGACATGCTGGGCACGACGCAGAAGCCTGGGATTTAAAAATGAATATAAGAACATCTAAGTTGGTGCATAAGAGAAATAACAAATGCACTTAGATGTATAACTATGTATATATATTTATTGTGTGTGTAATTTTTTTTTGGTGTGGCTCCCCGCTTAGGAGGAAGCAAACTACTGTGTCTAGGACAAAGGAGCAAAGAGAATCTCAGAAATGACTACATTTGAGTAGTGCTTCTCAAACCACATGCAGGGAGGAAAAAAAAAATTTTTTTTAAATCTAGTTGTCATGGCTTGATGCTTTCATAATGCAATAAAAATAAATTACTAGAAAAATACAATTTAAAAATACAAAACTGAACCAAATTTTCCCTCTTATATTCAAAAGACAAATTACTCTGCCAAGTTGCTATAGAAGTTTCCAAATGCTTGCTCTCAATTTCTATACTTATCTCATCCTCAACCGAGGGTCTTCTTGAACTAAAGAACATGAAAAAAATTTTTCCCCTAAAAGTTGTCTATACAGCTGGTTTTTATTTAATATTCATTACATAATCATGCAGCATTTTAATAAAAAATTAATTTCAATCTGTAAGATAATGTACAAAGAGTTATAATCTACTTAGGAAGGAACATATACATGGGCTGGTATTTTGCGAATACTATACAGTATATTACAAGGAATAGGTATATTATAGTGCATTCTTGCTGACAAAAATCAAAGTCAAATGTGGTAGAAGAGCATCATAGAAACATGTGAAACAGGTATTTCTTGATACATGGAATAACTGTTTTCCTAATTTCTTATAATAAAACCTATCTGTTGAACCTGATTCTAAGTTAATGAAAGGAGGAAACCATATCCTATATTTCTGTATACTTACCAGCACCTAGTACAGTAATGGGAACATAATAAATATTAAATAAATACATCTTGGAAATAATTTTTTCCAAGAAAAAAGGTGTCTAGTCTGCTTTTATTTAATATTCATTATTAAGAGTAATGCATCCCGGGGGAATTCTACCAAACATTTAAAGAAGAACTAATTCCTATTCTCCTGAAACTGTTCCAAAAAATAGAAATGGAAGGAAAACTTCCAAACTCATTTTATGAGGCCAGCATCACCTTGATCCCAAAACCAGACAAGGATCCCATCAAAAAAGAGAGCTATAGACCAATATCCTTGATGAACACAGATGCAAAAATACTCAACAAAATACTAGCCAATAGGATTCAACAGTACATTAAAAGGATTATTCACCACGACCAAGTGGAATTTATTCCAGGGCTGCAAGGTTGGTTCAACATCCGCAAATCAGTCAATGTGATACAACACATCAATAAAAGAAAAAACAAGAACCATATGATACTCTCAATAGATGCTGAAAAAGCATTTGACAAAGTACAGCATCCCTTCCTGATCAAAACTCTTCAAAATGTAGGGATAGAGGGCACATACCTCAATATCATCAAATCCATCTATGAAAAACCCACCGCAAATATCATTCTCAATGGAGAAAAACTGAAAGCTTTTCCGCTAAGGTCAGGAACACGGCAGGGATGTCCATTATCACCATTGCTATTCAACATAGTACTAGAGGTCCTAGCCTCAGCAATCAGACAACAAAAGGAAATTAAAGGCATCCAAATCGGCAAAGAAGTCAAATTATCACTCTTCGCAGATGATATGATACTATATGTGGAAAACACAAAAGACTCCACTCCAAAACTACTAGAACTTATACAGGAATTCAGTAAAGTGTCAGGATATAAAATCAATGCACAGAAATCAGTTGCATTTCTCTACACCAACAGCAAGACAGAAGAAAGAGAAATTAAGGAGTCAATCCCATTTACAATTGCACCCAAAACCATAAGATACCTAGGAATAAACCTAACCAAAGAGGCACAGAATCTATACTCAGAAAACTATAAAGTACTCATGAAAGAAATTGAGGAAGACACAAAGAAATGGAAAAATGTTCCATGCTCATGGATTGGAAGAATAAATATTGTGAAAATGTCTATACTACCTAAAGCAATCTACACATTTAATGCAATTCCTATCAAAGTACCATCCATCTTTTTCAAAGAAATGGAACAAATAATTCTAAAATTTATATGGAACCAGAAAAGACCTAGAATAGCCAAAGGGATATTGAAAAAGAAAGCCAACGTTGGTGGCATCACAATTCCGGACTTCAAGCTCTATTACAAAGCTGTCATCATCAAGACAGCATGGTACTGGCACAAAAACAGACACATAGATCAATGCAACAGAATAGAGAGCCCAGAAATAGACCCTCAACTCTACAGTCAACTAATCTTCGACAAAGCAGGAAGGAATGTCCAATGGAAAAAAGACAGCCTCTTCAATAAATGGTGCTGGGAAAATTGGACAGCCACATGCAGAAAAATGAAATTGGACCATTTCCTTACACCACACACAAAAATAGACTCAAAATGGATGAAGGACCTCAATGTGCGAAAGGAATCCATCAAAATCCTTGAGGAGAACACAGGCAGCAACCTCTTCGACCTCAGCCGCAGCAACATCTTCCTAGGAACAATGCCAAAGGCAAGGGAAGCAAGGGCAAAAATGAACTATTGGGATTTCATCAAGATCAAAAGCTTTTGCACAGCAAAGGAAACAGTTAACAAAATCAAAAGACAACTGACAGAATGGGAGAAGATATTTGCAAACGACATATCAGATAAAGGACTAGTGTCCAGAATCTATAAAGAACTTAGCAAACTCAACACCCAAAGAACAAATAATCCAATCAAGAAATGGGCAGAGGACATGAACAGACATTTCTGCAAAGAAGACATCCAGATGGCCAAGAGACACATGAAAAAGTGCTCCATATCACTTGGCATCAGGGAAATACAAATCAAAACCACAATGAGATATCACCTCACACCAGTCAAAATGGCTAAAATCAACAAGTCAGGAAATGACAGATGCTGGCTAGGTTGCGGAGAAAGGGGAACCCTCCTACACTGTTGGTGGGAATGCAAGCTGGTGCAGCCACTCTGGAAAACAGCATGGAGGTTCCTCAAAATGTTGAAAATAGAACTGCCCTATGACCCAGCAATTGCACTATTGGGTATTTACCCTAAAGATACAAACATAGTGATCCAAAGGGGCACGTGCACCCGAATGTTTATAGCAGCAATGTCCACAATAGCCAAACTATGGAAAGAACCTAGATGTCCATCAACAGATGAATGGATCAAGAAGATGTGGTATATATACACAATGGAATACTATGCAGCCATCAAAAGAAATGAAATCTTGCCATTTGCGACAACATGGATGGAACTAGAGCGTATCATGCTTAGCGAAATAAGTCAAGCAGAGAAAGACAACTATCATATGATCTCCCTGATATGAGGAAGTGGTGATGCAACATGGGGGCTTAAGGGAGTAGGAGAAGAATCAATGAAACAAGATGGGATTGGGAGGGAGACAAACCATAAGTGACTCTTAATCTCACAAAACAAACTGAGGGTTGCTGGGGGGAGGGGGTTTGGGAGAAGGGAGTGGGATTATGGACATTGGGGAGGGTATGTACTTTGGTGAGTGCTGTGAAGTGTGTAAACCTGGTGATTCACAGACCTGTACCCCTGGGAATAAAAATATATGTTCATAAAAAATAAAAAATTTAAAAAAAAGAGTAATGCAGAATTTTAATATAAAATTAACTTCATTCATAGGAAAATGACTGCCTATTATGCCATAGCCACTAATTCCACAAAGGACACCCTAAGTTTAAATTTGTAACTTTCTGAATTAAAAAAAAAAAATTCTCATCTGCACACTTTACCTCCAGTTTCTTTTGCCAAGACCCAATATGGCCTACTGATTTAAGAAAATAGCTACACCACTGCTTGGCTTAAAAAACTCTAGGCATTTAGGGAAGCAGCTACAAAACACACCTTTTACAAACTAGATCTCGATACTAGATTTCCTCAGTGTCACAGAATATATCTTTGCTAGCTAAGGGATACGTTCTTTCTTGTACTCTCCTTATCCTCTCCATTAACAAGCCCTGTCAACTCTGTCTCCTAAACACACACCAAATTTGTATTTCTCCTCATCCCTCCTGCTACTGTCCCAGCACAAGCCACCATCTCCTGCCCAAGAATAACAGTCCTCCCAGCTTCCAGTCTTGCCTCTAGTCTATTCTTTACAAAATGGCTAGAATATTTTCTTCTTCTTAAAACATGAATTAAATCATATCATTTCCATGCTTAAAACCCATGCTTAAAACTCTCCAATGACTTCTAATTGCACTGAGAAAAATATCAAACTCTCTTTCTTTCCCTTCTTCTTCTCTCTCTCTCTCTCACACACCTGAATAAAGCAAATATGTAATTCTCTTTATGTTATTAGGATACAGACTTTCAGTGAGGTAAAATTTTTAAGAAAACCAAACAAGTTAAATAAAATCTGTAATCTTAACTTTGAATTGGGAATATCAATATGCTCCTTATTTTCTCTTTCTCTAAAAAAGGGTGGAGGGGAGAAGGATTCTCTAGCTCTATTCACTGGAATGGCCAAGAAAGCTTACCTAGCCAATGAACAAGAAACTTCTGGTATCCAAAGTTTCTAAATACCATTTCCCATGAAAAGAAATTAGTGGTCACTGCAGAAATGGCTGATTCTATGCCTGGGGCAGGAAATGGCCAAGATGAGCCTGGAACATCTTGTTTTATCACAAAGTGAGAAAGCTACCAGAGATCTAGGCATTATATAAAAAAGAAACAGGAATCAACCTGTAGACACTCTCATGGTCAAAGACAGGGCAATGAGTGCAATGCCTGGGTCGAAACAAATCAAGTATGTTAAAATTCATGTCTTTAGGATGACACGTGAAAATAAAGACTCACAGGTCAATTTTGCAAAATGCCAAAAACTAATTCATTCTGAACACCAGTAAAGAAAAGGAAGTAATCAAGCACTTTATTATCACTTTGTGAGCAAACTATTTCAAAGCTGAAACAGCTGAAAAGGGAAAGTTCTTTTTAAAAGAATTCCCACTCATAGCTACGAAGAAGAAACAATTATAGATTATGACCATTTTGTAACTCTCAATGAAATAAAAAGACCCTGGCAATGACTATTAATGGCTGCTAAAACAATTAAGTGAAAGCCTAATAGGAGTCTTATGTTGGCTCTATTTTTTAACATTTATTTATGTTAGCTTTATTAATACTGAGCCCACTGATCAATCTTAGCAATCAAAAAGGGAGACAACTAAACATTTCTGGGCTTCCTAATATGATGTAATGGGAATTCAAACACACAGTAAATGTGAGCTATTTCTGTCCCCCTCCACCTCCTAAAAATTGAACCTGAATTGCTTAAGCCTCTAGATCTAATGAACAGTTTACAGGAAATTTGTGGGTTAAGGAAACATGTTAACACCACCAGTGAGGATATGATCAGCAAAATCCAGAATGTGGGAATTCCACAGACCTAATAACCTAGATCTTCAACAAATAAATGGCAAGGAAAAAAAGAAAGAGGTGGGAAAGGAGAGTTGCTATTAAAAACTAAAAGAGACTTTGGATCTCAAAACAGAGAGACTGCAAAAAGACATCTGCGAGATTATCAGTGAGAATATAAGCTCTAACTGGATATATATTGATAGTAGAAAAGAATGACAAGGTTTTCTAAATGTAGGAAAACGGTATTTTGATTACACTTTGGTAGGACTATTGATCTTTCTTTTTTAAGATTTTGTTTATTTATTGACAGCACAAGTAGGCAGAGAGGAAAGCAGAGAGAGAGAAGGAAGCAGGCTCCCACTGAGCCACCCAGGTGAACCGATCGGTTTGTTTTTAAGGCATCTTTATCTAGAGTTGGAAGAAGTGATATGGTGTCTGGGATTTGCTTCAAAATAATCCAGGACTTGTGGAGTTGGGGCAGTAAAGATGGCATGCGATTGGTCAAATGCTGTTAACTGCTGAAGCTGTATGATGGGTGCATGAGTAATGGTTACTTTATTCTTTCTACACTTGTATATATTTGAAAATAACACACATAAAGAAAGAGGAAGAAACGGGAGAATCGATTTAATAAATACTTTCATAGACGGGACTTGCTCCTGTAAACTGGAATATATATTTGTGAAAATCTTTATATTCTTTGGACATATACATGCATAAAAATGTTTGCTTACCTCCACCAATTTGGAAGCTAAATACATGGAAATTGTCGTACTTTTATAAAACATCATTGATACTCCTGCCAAAAATCCTGAAACAACAAATAAAGCAAAACTGGTCAAATCCCGCAGTATTTGTGGGTAAATCACTCAGAAACGTCACTTCACTTAAGTAAGACAGAACTGATCTGTAGCACTGCCTTTTGTTATACAAAATCAATGATAGGAATAGACTTCATGACATTAAAATAGAGTAAGTATCATATATTTTAAACTGAGAAACTGACTTGTAGAGTTAGGAACACACAGTTCTGATACATATATTACAAGAAACTTTACATTCTAAATTTAACTTTAAAAACAACAGTAGTCTGACAAATATAATGATTTTCAAAATCATTTCTAAGTGGAAACATTTATTAATCTATTCTTCTAACAGTTCAAAATTACTCGTAGTGCTATCATCTCGCCTCCCTCCATAGCAGTGCCTCCATTCTATAAACAGAAGCCCAAGGCAGGAAGAGGCCAGCAATACTGCTAGCAGGTGTATTACCACTGAATACCTGAAAATTATTAATTTAACTTAAGTAGCATGTATGTTACAACTTGCAGAAAATGTTAATCTCGTGTTTTAATTTTTATGAAATTATTTACGCTTCTAAAAAATAAACAATTTATTTTATTGAACTATATGTAATGTGCTTGTGGCAAAACCCAGAATACTTTAAGAAAAAGAACTGCCTTTCCATTAGTCACAAAATTTGTTTAAGTTCTGTGTTCTTCTTTGACACATTCCCTAGGATTTCTGGCCTGTAGCGGGCAGATGCCCAAGTCATTACACTGCCAATTCAAAACACCTGATGGCAAGAATGCCTTAACAGGTTAAACTTTGCAAATATAAAATGTTTGGGCGACTGCCTCAGTAGAGATTCTATTACAGAGAAAGAGAGATCCCTAGAAATCATATGAATTAGGAAACTACTCCTGCGTCATTCCTACTACTGATTGATACAATAATAACAACTCCGCTTTATCATTGCTTTACCAGCTACAACAGCATGCAGTTCATCATCCAGGTTTCTGACCCAGCGCAGGAAGCAACTAGTACCCTGTATCAAGAAGAAAATGCAATGACTTCAGTTGTTTCATTTCTAGAAAAGACGCATGTAACATCTATAATGAGTGAGTCACTAATAGAATGCGGAGGCAAACTGGTGATCCTATCCGAATCACACTAAACACATGATTGGGAAAATTATCAACAATAACCTGCTATAAAGCTATTGTTCTGCATAGACTCATACTAAGAAATCACACATAATATTTTTCTTGTCATGGTTTTTCAAAATGAAAGCATAAACTCTACTTTGCCTAGACACAGAATCACTCCCACTCTAACAAAGAGAAAAGCTGGAAGCCAGAATTCTACACTGAGAGAAAATATTTTTTAATATGAAGATGAAATAAAGACTGTCTCGGGTAGATAAACACTGAGAAAATTCATCATCTACAGACCTACATTACCAGAAATGTTAACGGTAGTTTCGCAGGCAAAAGGAATAGAATACCAGTTTAGATCTGTAAAAAGAAATGAGGAGCTCTGAAGATGGCAAAATGAAGATACATTTAGAAGACATTTTTTAATATTGTTTATTTCTATAGAAATCAATTAACTCTCTAAAGCAGTGGTCAAAAACTACAGCCCATTAGTCAAATCTGCTGTGTCACCTGTTTTTGTATGGTTCATGAGTTAGGAATATTTTTATTCTTCTTGATGGATGAAATAAAACAAAAACACAAACAAAAACACTGTGATATGTCAAAATCTTATGAAGTTCTAATTAAAGTGCCATGGAGTTTTATTAGAATGTAACTATGCTCCTTGATTTATACATTGTCTATGGCTGCTTTCACACTATAGCAGAGCTGAGTAGCCAGGAGAGAGACCAATCATGTTGTCCCCAAAGCTTAAAACAGTTATCATCCAGAAGCGCCTGGGTGGCTCAGTGGGTTACGCCTCTGCCTTCAGCTCAGGTCATGGTCTCAGGGTTGCAGGTTCAGGCCCCGCATCAGGCTCTCTGCTCAGCAGGGAGCCTGCTACCCCCCTCTTTCTCTGCCTGCCTCTCAGCCTTCTTGTGATCTGTTAAATAAATAAATAAAATCCTTAAAAAAAAAAAAGAGGTATAAATAGTAAACCAACAGTGAAGAATAAATATAAAAAATATTAAAAATTGATAAAAATTAAAAATAAAATATAAATTTAAAAAATCCAGGAGGTAGAGAAAGAAAAAAAAACTTGGGAGGTGGGGGGAATACATACAAAACAACTAGCAAGAAGAGCTTTAAGCTAAACCATATCAAAAAGTATATTAAATGTAAGTAGTTTAGATATACCAATTAACAGATTATCAAACTGTATAAAAAAGAACCAACTATATGTCATCTAAAAGAAATCAATCTTTAAATTGAAGACACGGAAAGATTAAAATAAAATAGTAAGACTATATATCAAGTATAATCAAAAGAACACTGAAGTAGCTATATTAATATCAGACATTACAGACTTCAGAGCAAGAATATTACCTGAAATAAAGAGGAACATTACAAAATGAATAAAGAGTCAGTTCACTTAGAAGACACAGAAGAAATAGGGGTTGTTTCCCTGTCCTCTCAATTACATTCTTTTAAGTATGTTAACGGCACTGACAGTTTTATTTTCAATTGCATGTGGCTTTGGAACACACTGTACCATTATTTTTTGTAAGATATTTTCTGACCTAGTTGTATTTTTCTATAGTTTAATACCACTACTAGTTTGTATTACCTGAACACAAAAATAGTAACAGAAATTAAAGCAAACAAACAAAAACATGCTCTGAGATATGCTGGATGGTGAAGAACAACCAACCTGGGACAAAGATTTTGGGGATAATCCACATGTAACACTTAAGAGTTTACATTATGAATAAATACAAACTCTATGACATGAGAAATGAAAAAGAATATGAATATAAACATAATTGCCAATACTGTGTCCTATTAACCCTTATGTATTCAAAGACATTAGTAATGTTTCCTAGTCCAACCATATTGAAAATATTTTCAATATTAGTAACAGTGAATAACAAGTAAATAACTAGTTTATCATTTGTTACTTCTGTTCTCATGTCCATTTCAAAATACTTCCCCCATACCTACTTTTTATAATAAATATTTATATAAAATGACACATAACCATCTTACCCAAAATGACTCCAAAATTCAGGTTTCCCAGCATTAATTTTTTTTTAGTTTAAGAATAAAGTGTGTGTATATGCATATAATTACCCTTAGTCAGCACATGTTCTACATTTGGAATCTACATTTGGAATCTACATTTATATTTAGAATCTATATTTTTGATGGTTAATAAAATGTCAGTAAAATTTTTATATGAGTGATTCCCATTAAACAAAACACCATTACTTAAAATTTCAGAGCACTGTGTCATGGATGACTCCTACATAAGTGTTTACGTGTGCGTTCATAAACGTGTGGGTATGCTTACAGGAACATGGAGAAAGGGATGGAAGGATGTTCACTACGGTTATTTGAGAGAGCACAGTAGGAGCAGAGAGTAGGATCATAAGTCATTGCTTATATAAGTTACAAAAGAAAATCTTCACTGGCTCAAGTGTTGATAACCACCAGACAGTCTGAAATATGTTTAAATTAATTTAATAACCAGGAAGGAAGTAGGATTAAGAAATACAAATAGACCAGATCTATTAATCCACTTTTGATGTCAGAAATACCAAGTTCATATTTTTTCGGTATCTACGTTATTGGGGGAAAAAGTAAGTCTTTGAGAGTCTTGAAAATTATGTATAAATGCAAATAGGTCTACACTTTTCAGCACTTTAAGTAACATTTTATTTTTTTTATTTTTTATTTTTTAAAGATTTTATTTATTTATTTGACAGACAGAGATCACAAGTAGGCAGAGAGGCAGGCAGAGAGAGAGAGAGAGAAGCAGGCTTCCTGCGGAGCAGAGAGCCCTACGCAGGGCTTGATCCCAGGACCCTGAGATCATGACCCGAGCCAAAGGCAGCAGCCCAAACCACTGAGCCACCCAGGCGCCCCTAAGTAACATTTTAAAAGAAGAAATTTCTCCAACCTCAATTCCTAATATACTGTGTATATTTAGAGACATTAAGGTATTTATGAATACAACAGAAAGAAGTATTTAAAAAATGATGGATGGGTGAAGGCTGTATCTCATTCTAGTAATAGCTATGTTATTCATTTCCCATTTTTCTTTCCTCTTCTGAAAGCCTTACCTTGTATATACTAACAAAAGAGCCTAGAAAAGCTCCGAGCTGGAAGTTTTCTTTATTGTAGAAGAGAGAAAATAGCCGGGATGGCTGTGTAAAAACATGCCTGAAAGCAGAGGGAATTCGGAGGCAGCACTGGATCAAGTAGCCCACGCTAAACATTCTGATGAAACCCTAGAGAAAATTGGGAAAAATTCTGATTTACATCCAAATTTCTAAGTCTGATAGACACTTTAGTGTCGCAGAATCAAAACAGAACTCTAAATAAATAAATAACACAAATTTATATCAAAGTATTTTAAAAATTAAGCATTAAAGACCTCAAACAATTTTAAAACAATTACCTTAAAATAAGGGTAAAATTTTTCAGGGACTATACTTTCTTTGATTTTCAAAAACTTAAAAGTCTCATAAGCACTAGCTGAGCTTGTCTATGCACCCAACTTCCATTTCTTGACATCTTGTTAACACTGTTAATAGAGTTGTAATTCCTAAACCAAAACTGAATTTTAGGGAAAAAAAGCACTATTCCAAAAAAAAAAAAAAAAATCACAAAACAAAACTAAAAAAAAACCAAAAAACAAAAAAAACAGTTAACAAAACCAAACGCTTTTTGGAAATTTTAAGAGAACTCTTCTTAATCATTACTACAAGTAGGAATTCTTTTGACAGAAAAGGTAATTTTATTTTTAGACCTTTGGTGTCAACTTTTTAAATGATCAGGTTAAAAGAATTCTCCAGGAAAAAAAAAATTGTAGCTAGGTTTTTATTTCTATGTTTAACAGTATCAGGAGAAAACATCTCTAAGAAATGGTAGCTTTAAGGTATACTCAACAAAACCTGAAAAAGCAAATCCACTACAAAGGCATAAGCTGTCAACATTTTTCCATATTACCTGCAACTACCCATAGTGCAAAAGGGAAGAGAGTCGATGACTACTGTTGGCCAATTTCATTTCAGTAATTAGGGTAATAAAGTTTAAATGTTACTTCATACCGAGACTGAAAAATTACAATTAGCACAAAAGCAAACGTTACATAAAAGAACAGTATTTTACATGATTCAACCAATACACCGTAATGCCCGTCTCCCATCCTCCTCTCCTCTCCCCACCAATGGGATGGGAAAATGTCTACATTCCTGCTAAGTTCTAAAGGTCAGGTTTGTATCTTCCAGAGAACAGCCTTATTTTTAGACGAAAACTGATTTACTATTAAGAAACATTCATTAATTTATTTGAAACTATCTAATACCTGGTTAAAACATGAAAATTATGCTGCCTGACCAATTAGCATAAATAACCATGCATTTGCTTAACTGAAAGTGCCCCGTATATGTTTAATGCATGAAGTGTTCACACTTTATCCTGCCATTAATAATTTAACAATATTAATCTAAGGATTCAAGGGTCACACTCATGCTCAATCTTTCCATGCTATTTTTTTTTAAATTTTGATTTATTTATTTGAGAGAGAGACAGTGAGAGAGAACACGAGAGGCGAGAAGGTCAGAGGGAGAAGCAGACTCCCCATGGAGCTGGGAGCCTGATGTGGGACTCGATCCTGGGACTCCGGAACCGTGACCTGAGCCGAAGGCAGTTGCTTAACCAACTGAGCCACCCAGGCGCCCTTTCCATGCTATTTTCAAGAGATCCATTCATCCATCCATCCATCCATTCACCCTTCCATGTATTTAGAAAATAGCCACTGAAGTCCTCTTATGTGCCAACCACTGCATAGAAGCTGGGGTGAGGAGGACACAAAGGTCCTGCCTTCATGGAGCTTCATGCTCATTAGAGAAAGAGTAAATAAGGGAATAAATTAAATAGTTACAAATTACAGTATGTGTTGTGCAGGAAATAACCAAGAGTCTAGGAAGGAAGTAACAGGCAGCCTATATTAAATTGGGTGGTAAGGGAAAATGACAGAGGATGTGATATTTAAACACACAGAAAAAGCAGGAGCTAGCATGTGAAAAACATTTGAGAGAGCTCGGACAGAAAGCAAAGACAAAACAGAGATTGGTAGTTACGAGGAAATAAGAAAAAGCATGAATGGAGCATAGCGAGTTGCAGGGAAAGCTAATTCATGTGAATATTTGCTCAGGGATGTAATTTAACATGTGGTCTAACTGAGCTGATGGAATAATGAGGTGTACTGTCAAAATATTTTACTATATTTGTAGAGTCAATTCCTCACCTACAGGTCTCCAAATAATTTTACATTCAAGGACAATATTCCAATTTATACCAAGTTTGTAGGACTGGTACACATTTGAAACAATGACTAATGTTTTCCTTCCTCGGTAATTCTGCCTAATTTTCTCATGTATTTTTTTTAATAATCACTTCCCCTCTTCCCAAACTTTCTCAAATAACTGATTTAATCAGAGTGTTTTTCTTAGTTCTCCTCCTGAAGTCTCCCCTTAAATCAGAATTATGTCCACTTGGGAGGCAGAACTCCTGTCTGGGAGCTGGCAGACACTGAGGCTGCCAGCAACACTGCTACCCTCCCCCACCCTGCCTGTACTAGGGGGGCAGGAAATCAGATCTGGAAGGAGTGTATCAGAAAACATCACACAAGCGAAAAAATATTCTATTCCTTTAACCTCCGCTCAGACCTTCAGGGACAGTAAGGGTAAGTGCTGGGTGGGTACATACCACCGTCAATATCAAACCACAGGCACTTGCATTCAGAAGCACTTGATAAAGTCCCACTCCCCCACTGTGACTCCCAGGAGGCTGTTTTTTAGGGGTGCTATACCTCTTCTCATCATCAACAGAGTGGGGATCAGATATAATAAGGAAGAACATAAACTTTTTAAAGCCTCAGGATTTTGAGAGCCTCACCCAAAACTAAAGAACTTTTAGCAGGTGGTACCACCTGTGCCAGACTAACTGCAAGGAAAGTAACTTCATCCCCAGAGGTGGTGGTGCTGAAGGATGGGAAGACAGCAGCAGGCACAGACCAGGTGGGGCAAGTAGAGACACTCGCGGACACAAATGTTATCAGCGAGGGAGGAATTTATGCCAGTGGGCATGGCTGACTTCTGGCATGTAGAGCAACTGTGGATGTGCTCCAGTCAGTGCCATGCCTTAAAACTAACATCTTTACAAGTCCAACGCCAAATGCTACTGCACAAGACCGTGCACAGTGCATGTTTTTGACTGCTGATCCCCTAGTGCACAGCACACTTCAGGGACCTTGTTCTAGAATGTATTCTAATAAGAATACATTACAACATATACATTCTAATAACTTTATTTTTCTGTTTTCTTTGCTATTGTTGTATCACCTTCTCTTCTACTTTGAAAGTTTTACACTAATTTTTTTAAAACATTTTATTTGACAGAGAGAGAACATGAGCAGGGGGAGGGGGCAGAAGAAGAGGAAGGGCAAGAAGCAGACTCCTCACTGAGCAGTGAGCCTGACACGGGGCTCAATCCCAGAACCCTAGATCATGACCTGAGCTGAAGGCAGACTCTTAACTGAGTCACCCAGGTGCCCTTTCATTAATTTTTAAATAAGCAAATTTTGAAATTAATTAACCAAGGATCTGATAAATGAATACTAAAAGCTAAACTGTTATCTATTTTTCACAAATATCTCATTCTTCAAGTCAAATGCAAGGAATGATAGCAATTAATATCTACTTTTCCATTTCCTTTGAAATCATGCTTTAATTCAAAAGTTATTTCTATACGGGGCGCGCCTGGGTGGCTCAGCCAGTTGAGCATATGACTTCAGCTCAGGTCATGATCTCGGTTCCTGGGATCAAGCCCAACATCTGGCTCTGTACTCAGTGGGAAGTCTACTTGACCCTCTCCCTCTGCCCCTCCACCCACTCATGCTTTTTTCCCTCTCTCTCAAGTAAATAAATTAAATCTTCAAAAAGATTTTCCACACATATTCCCCATAGTTAACAGTGATACTTTTATATACTCACTTTAATGCAATAAGAGATGCAATTATCTTCATAGTGTTTGCAGCATCTATGCCTTGGTCCATGCCTACATCTGAAATAAAACAAAAATAATAAATGATGTGTATGTGTGCAGATGTGCTTAAAACTCTCTAACCTAAAAAGGAGAAAACATTACCCACTTGTTTCTAAATGCATGCATCTTTTGGTTTCTTAGGACATAAAAAAGCAAAGAGAACAGATTTTTTTTTCTTTTCAGTTCACCATTTGAAACAGTGCATCATAAAATATGTGACTGCAGCCAAAAACTTAAATACACAACAGAAAAAACACTGGTAAATATGTGTGACTAAATATGAGAAATATGTACATATTATCTCTATGCTCTGCCAAATCTTTTGGAAGCTTTAAGTTGCTCACTGTAGAGTGTAATGGTCATAAGTCACCCATGAAGTCAGTACTTGAGCAACAATCACAATAAGAAAGTGCTCAGGTTACAGGAATTTATGCTTAATTATATATGAGAGAAAACATCTGGAAAGGAAACATGATATGGTATTAGACCTCAAAATTCAGTTTTTAAAATAAATACAGTAATAGATCATGTGGGAATTCAAAAGTGAGTTATTTGTGATTTAAATGCAAACCACTTGGTCCTCTGGTGTTTAGTAAATGTTTCTGCTGGGGGGACTACTGTTCAAGATAGACGGATTTTTAATTATTTGGTATGTTGGCTCTAGGACCATATATTCACTTGAGGCATAAAAAAAATAAGTAAAATATCTAACGTGGCTCTGGCTCCCCCCCTTTCTCTGTGAAGTATTCACGTTCCAAAATGAGCAGTTTTCAAAACTCTTGTAGACTGCAGGTTATTAATTATCTTCATGGTTGGAACACAGTAACTTTCTCATTTGTAACAATAATGTGTAGAGTGATATTCTGGCTCCGTATCTCTCTAATTCCATTTGCAAAGTGATTAGCAAAACCCTTTAGGAAATCTAATTGCGCACCATAGCTGGGGTACAAGGGCAGCCTTTCACAGACAGGGGGAGAGTAGGAGCTCCTGCTGCCCGTAGCCCTTATGCCATCAGAATGATGGGACGTATCTGGCCATGTGAAGTTGAGGGATTAAAGCTGGGCCCTAAACGAGGTAAATCAGAGAAGGGGGGGGCCGTATGTAAACCATCACTCTTCATACTTCTAAGTGTCCTCTTCAAAGACATTCCTCAGCCAGTGCTACTGGAACTACACAGATATCATTAAACTCTCTTTGCTAGAGAAATTCAATTCTGCTATCAGCTAGACTGTCATTCAATCTTCCCTTAGTCTGTTATTAAAACTTCTCAAAACTGGACTCCCCATCTCCTGTCTCATCTACTCTACTTTTGTATATTACCCTGCATCTCCTTCCATAGCAGAGAACACACTGGGGTGAGTCTGACAAGTTCAGCCATTACCTGATTAGTTCTGATATCCAAGGCATCATTCACCCACGTGATACATGCTTGGCATTCCCGTCTCTGCATTCCCCTCTGATTCTCAGTGACATGATTTCCACAAATAGGGATTCCCTGTCACTTTTCTCCACTCAGGTGATCCGTAACTATTTTGAACTTGTTTATTACCAATTGCACTAGTGGGTATTTGCCCCGAAATTACAAAACACTAATTCTAAGTGATATAGGCGCCTCTATGTTTACTGCAACATTATTTACAATAGCCAAATCATGGAGGCAGCCCAAGCATCCCAGGATAAAGAAGAGGTGGCGCGCGCGCGCGCGCGCACACACACACACACACACACACGAATATTATTCAACCATATGGTATTACTCATATGTGGCATTTAGGAAACAAATGAGCAAAGGGGAAAAAAAATGGAGAGAGAAAAACTAACCAAGAAAAACAGACACTTGAAACTAGAGAACAAACTGATGATTACCAGAGGACAGGTAGGTAGGGATATGGTTGAAATAGGTGATGGGATTAAGGAGTATACTTATCATGATGAAAAAAGTAAAACAAACAAAAAATACATAAATATTTTTAAAGTTCACTATCACAGTTATTTCTGCCATCTGTTATCCCTTTCCTGCCTCTTACCTTCTATATGTGATGTATGCTATAATGAAGACACAGTCTTTAAATTCAGTAAATATTTTGAACACCTACTCTGTGCTCATATACATGAGGCAACTCATACGTTATTTCATTTAACGGATGCAACACTCCTTAACAGAGATCATTAACCCAAGTTAACAGATGAGGACTTCAGGGTCCAGAAGGGCTAAATCACTTGCCCAAAGTCACAAAGCCAGCATGCATGAAATGAAAGTCTAAGACAAGTCTGACTTATAGCTTCAGCTTCCCAAAACTGATCCCTAACTTTCTACATTGGCTTTTCATTCAACAGTCTCTAAAACACCACTACCAAGATAATTTTTATTAACTGATGTTCTAATTTTAAATCACTAAATTAATTTTCTTAAATATCTATACTTGAAATACAAATATTATTTGTATGAAACTCAGACTTCTTTGTATAATACACAAATAAAGATGTTTTACTCAATTTCCAAAGCCCTGAAAATTTCTACTCTTAACAAAAACCTTTATGTAAGATTTGCTCCTTACCATTTCTGCATCTTCTTGAATGTGCCCCAGAACTTTTCTTTGTATTTTCCACATGTGGCATATCTAATTAGCACATATTGACCTGTTTCCAAAAGTTCCCCATTCTAGTCTCCTGCAACTGTGTCTAGTTTGACATAGAAAACGATTACAAATTCATATAAATCTAATTCAAAGGCATATGATGGTCTATAGGCCAGACAAAAATAACAAGTAACACTGACTTGCCATTATGTGCCTTTTATAAAACTGTATGCACTGTTTCTGGTAAAAAGAAAAAAATATATATATATATACACACACACACATACTTATATATATATTTACATATAATATATATGATATGTATATATAATGGTATGTATATATATATGTATATATGATGATAAATATATCATTACTCAAGAGAGTACCTTGGCAGAGTACAAATATCATATAAAACAGTAAAGTGTGCTAAATATCAAGATAAAAAACTTACACTGAATCCACAAGTTTCCTGATTAGAGCAATTATATTCATTCTTCTTGGCTTTTCTTCATGTTTCTCTGTCTTTTGTTCCACTTTTGCATATGCTGCTTCTGGTGAATAAGAATGTGTGGGAATTTCTTCCTTCCCTACAATAAACCTAAAGAAAAGAGCACAATGTGAGTGAGGCATTTCCACCTTTAAAAAAAAAAAGGAAAAAGACAATAAAAAAAAAATGCCCTGATTCTGTTAGTATACAAATACAAATTAGTATACAAATTCTGTTAGTATACAAATACATTTTGGAGAGTACCTTATCATTTAAAATAATATGCAAATTTTTAAAAATTTGCATAAAATCTTATCCTTTATAAATATAGGCTTTCAAAATCTATTGAATACTTAGAAAATGTTGACAGCCATTTCTTTAATAATGCAAATTCTTCTATTAAGTTTTCTATTTTAGTTTCAGCATAGTTAACACACAGTGTTATATTAGTTTCAGGTATACCATACACTGATTCAAAAATTCCATACACTATTCAGTGTTCAACAAGGCAAGTGTACTATTAATCCCATTCACCTATTTTACCCATTCCCTCACCCACCTGCCCTCTAGTAATCATCAATCTGTTCTCTATAGTTAAGAGTCTGTTTCTTCTTTTGTCTCTCATTTTTCCCTTTGTTCATTTGTTTTATTTCCTAAATTCCAAATATATGTAAAATAATATGTTATTTGTCTTTCTCTAGTTGGTTTATTTTGCTTAGTGTTATACTTGGTAGCTCCATGCCATGTTGTTTCAAATGGCAAGTATCATTTTTTGTGACTCAATAATATTCCATTATCTATACATGTAAATACGTACACACACACACACACAAAATAGCTAAATTATGGAAGCAGCCATATATGTGTATATATTTATTTATATATATATATATATATAAATATATATATATATATATAAAACCTCTTCTTTATCCATTCATCTACTGATGGACACTTGGGCTACTTCCATAATTTAGCTATTGTGAATAATGCTGCAATAAACATAAGGGTGCATGCATCTCTCTGAATTAGCGTTTCTGTATTTTGGAGGTAAATACCCAGCACTGCGATTACTAGATTGTAGGGTAGTTCCATTTTCAACTTCATAAGGTATCTCCACACTGTTTTCCAGTATGGCTGCACTAGTTTGCATTTCCACAAACAATGCAAGAGGGTTCCTATTTCTCCGCATCCTTGCTAACACCTGTTGTTTCTTGTGTTGATGATTTAAGCCATTCTGGCAGGTGTTAAGGTGACATTTCATTGAGTTTTGACTGGCATTTCCTAATGATCACTAATGGTGAGTATCTTTTCATGTGTCCATTGGACATCTAGATATCTTCTTTGCAGAAATGCCTGTTCATGTTGCCTGCCCGTTTTTAAATTGAATTATGTTTTTCAGGGGTTGAGTTATTTAAGTTCTTTATATATTTTGGATGCTAACCTTTATCAGATACGTCATTTGCAAAATATATTTTCCCATCTCACAGGCTGTCTTTTAGTTTGATTGATTATTACCTTTGCTGTGCAGAAGCTTTTTATCTGATGTAGTCCCAATAGTTTTATTTTTGCTTTTGCTTCTTCTCCTGTCTCAGGAGACATACCTAGGAAGAAGATGCTACGTCTGATGTCAGAGAAGTTACTGCCTGTGCTCTCTTCTAGGATTTTTATGGTTTTGTATCTGACATTTAGGTCTTTAACCCATTTTGAATTTAGCTTTGTGTATGATGTAAGCCAGTGGGCCACTTTCATTCTTTTGCATGTAGCTGTCTAATTTTCCCAATGCTAACTGTTGAAGAGACTGTCTTTTCCCCATTGGATATTCTTTCCTGACTTGTCCAAGATTTTCTGACCATATAATTGTGAATTTACTTCCGGGTTTTCTATTCTGTCCCATCGATCTATATGCCTATTTTTGTGCCAGTACCACACCGTTTTGATTAATAAAGCTTTGTAGTATAATTTGGAAGTCTGGAATTGTAACACCTCTAACTTTGCTTTTCTTTTTCAAAATTGCTTTGGCTATTCGGGGTCTTTTGTCGCTCCATACAAACTTTAGGATTATTTGTTCTAGTTCTGTGAAAAATGTTGTTGGTATTTTTATATGAATTATATTAAATCTATAGATTGTGTACATTTGTATAGTATGGATACTTTTATCATATTTGGTCTTCCAATCAATGAGCACAATCTTTCCACTGCTTTGTGTGCGAACATCAACATCTTTTATCAATGTTTTATAGTTTTCAGGGCACAAGACGTTCACCTTCTTGGTTATGTTTATTCCTAGATATTTTATTACTTTTGGTGCAACTGTAAATGGGATCGCTTTCTTAGTTTCTTTCTGTTGCTTCATTATTAGTATATAAAAATATCATGAATTTCTGTATGTTGATGTGGTATCATGCAATCTTACTGAATTCATTTATCAGTTCTAGTAGTTTTTTGGTGGAGTCTTCAAGGTTTTCCATATATAGTATCATGTCAAATGCAAATAGAGGAAGGTTTATTTCCTCCTTACCAGTTTGGATGCCTTTTATTCCTTCCTCTTTTCTGATCACTGTGGCTAGAACTTCCAGTACTATGTTAAATATGAGTGGTGAGAGTGGACATCCCTGTCTTGTTCCTGACCTTAGGGGAAACGCTCTCGGTTTTTCACCATTGAGTATTATGTTTGCTGTGGGTTTTTCACTTACAACCTTTATTATGTTGAGGTGTTCCCTCTAATCCTACTTTTTGAGGATTTTTATCATGAATGGACTTCTTTATTGTAAAATGCTTTTTCTGCATCCATTGAAATTATCATTCGGTTTTTATTCCTTCTTATATTGATGTGATGAATCACACTGACTGACTTGTGAATACTGATCCACCCTTGCATCCCAGAATAAATTCCACTTGATTCTGGTGAATGAATTTTTAATGTATCATTGGGATCAGTTTGCTAATATTTTGTTGAGAATTTTTGTATCTATATTCAAAAAGAGATACTGGCCTGTATTTCTCTTTTTTTATAGTGTCTTTACCTAGCTTTGGTATCAGGGTAATGTTGGCTTCAGAGAATGAATTATGAAGTCTTCCTTCTTCTATTTTTTGGAATAGTTTGAGAACAGCTGTTAACTCTTCTTTAAATATTTGGTAGAATTTACCTGTGAAACCATCTGGTCCTAGACTTGTTTGCTGGGACATAGGTTAACATTCTCTTACAATCTTTTTGTATTTCTGTGCTGTCAGCTGTTATTTCTCCCCTCTCATTTCTGATTTTATTTATTTGAGTCCTCTCTCTTTGTTTATGAATCTGGGTAAAGCTTTATTGATTTTGCTGATCTTTTCAAAGAATTGGCTCCTGGTTTCACTGATTTGTTCTACTGATTTTTTAGTTTCTACTTTGTTTATTTCTGCTCTAATCTTTATTATTTCCTACCTTCTACTGGCTTGTGGTCTTGTTTGTTGTTCTTTCTCTAGTTCCTTTAGATGTAAGGTTAGATTGGTTGTTTATTTAGGATTTTTCTTGCTTTGTACAGTAGGCCTATATTCTTATAAACTTCCCTTTCAGAACAGCTTTTGCTGTATCCCAGATTTTAGACTACTGTGTTTGCATTTTCATTTGTCTCCATGTATTTTTCTTTGATTTCTTGGTTGACCCGTTCATTGTTTAGTAGTATGTTATTTAACTTCCATGTATTTATGTGCTTTCCATGTTTTTTTTCTTGTGCTTGGTATCTAGTTTCAAAGCATTGTGGTCAGAAAATATGTATTGTTATTAATTCAATCTTTCTCAATTTGTTGATACTTGTTTTTTGGCCTAATATGTGATCTAGTCTAGAGACTGTTCCATGTGCCTTTGAAAAGAGTCTATATTCTGCTGTCTTAGAATGGAAATTTCTGAGTATTACCTGTTAGATCCATCTGGTCCAATGTGTCATTCAAAAACCACTATTTTGGGGGTGCCTGGGTGGCTCAATGGGCTAAGACTCTGCCTTCAGCTCAGATCATGATCCCAGGGTCCTGGGACCGGGCCCTACATCAGGCTCTCTGCTCAGTGGGGAGTCTGCCTCCCACCTCCCACCCCCGCCTGCCTCTCTGCCTACTTGTGATCTCTCTGTCAAATAAATAAATAAAATCTTAAAAAACAACAACACTACTTTTTTGCTTATATTCTACTGGGATATCTGTCCATTGATGTATGTGAGGTGTTAGAAGTCCTCTATTATTGTAATACTACTGATAATTTTCTTTATGTTTCTTTATATTGTTATTAACTGCTATATGTATTTATTTGGGTGCTCCCATGTTGGGCTCATAAATATTTATACTTGTTATATCCTCTTGTTGGATTGTACTATTTATGATTATACAGTGTCCTTCTTTGTCCCTTGTTACAGCCCTTGCATAAAAGTCTATTTTGTCAATGTAAGTCGTTACTCAGGTTTTCTTTTCACTTTCATTTGGACGATAAATGTTTCTCCATCCCTTTACTTTCAGTCTGCATGTGTCTTTTGGTCTGAAATGAGCCTCTGGCAGGTAGCATATACATGGGTCTTGCTTTTATCCATTCTGTCACCATGTGCCTTGATTAGACCATTTAGTCCACTTATATTCAAAGTAATTACTGATATGCATGTACTTACTGCCATTTTGTTACTTCACTTATGGTTATTTTTATAGTTCTTCTCCGTTCCTCTCTTCTCTTGCTATCTTCTTTCATGATTTGATGGCTTTCTTTAGCAAAATATTTGGATTCTTTATTTTTTACAAATTTATTACTGGTTTTGAGTTGCAGTTACCATTAGGTTTATATATAACATCTTCTGGACATAGCAGTCAATGTTCAGCTAATGGTTGCTTAATTTTGAACTCATTCTTTACTCCTCTCCTCTCCACATTTCAGATACGTGGTATCATATTTTACATCCTTTTATTTTGTGCTTCTCTTGACTGATTTTTATAGAAATACTTGTTTTTTTATTGCTTTTACACTTCCTGCTTTTTCTTACTCTTACTTATGATTCTTGTTTTCCTCTTACAAAGCCCCCCTTAGCATTTCTTGCAGGGCTGGCTTAGTGGTCATGAATTCTTTTAACTCTTGTTTGTCTGGGAAATTCCTTCTACTTTGATTGTCAGCCTTGCTGGGTAGAATATTTGTGGCTGCAGATTTTTCCCTTTGAGCACTTTGAATATATCATACCAGTCCCTTTTGGTCTGCAAAGTTTCTGCTGAAAAATCAGCTGATAGCCTTGTGGGATTTCCTGTGTATATAACAGTCTTCTTCTCTTTCACAATCTTTAAATTCTTTCTTTATCTCTATTTTTTTACCATTTTAATTACTAGATGTCTTGGCGTGGACCTCCTTAGTTTGAATCCTAATGGGTGGATCTCTCTGCCCCTGAATCAGGATCTCTGTTTCCCTCCCAAGATTTGGGAAGTTTTCAGTTATTACTTCCTCAAATACATTTTCTACCCACCCCCACCTTCTCTATCTTTTCCTTCTGAGATCCCAATAATGTGAATGCTATTATACTTCATGGAACCACTGAATTTTCTAAGGCTATTCTCATTATGTAGTATTTATTTATCTCACCCGTTCAGCTTGATTGCTTTCTATTACTCTATCCTCCGCATCCCTTACAGGTTCCTCTGCTTCCTGTAGCTACTGTTTATTCCATCTATTATATTTTTAATGTTACTTATTGAGTTTTTCACCTCTGATACGTTATTTTTCATCTCTGTCAAGAGATTCACTGATGTCCTCCACCCTTTTCTGGAGTCCACTGAATATCTTTATGATAATTATTTTAAATTCTCTATCAAACATGTTATTTTTTTCTGTTCACTTAATCTCCTGCTGTGATTTTGTCCTGTTTCTTCATTTGGGACATATTCCTCTGTTTCCTCATTTTTCTATCTCTCTGTGTCAGTTTCTATGTGTTAGGAAAGTCAGCTACACTTTCTGCTCTTGAAAGTAGTGGCCTTCATGAGGAAGAAGTCCTGTAATACTTTGCAGTACAGTGTCCCCTGTTCACCAGAACCTGGCACTTCAGGAGAATCTCCTGTTTTGTGTTGTTTGTGTTGTGTCTGGGTCACTTTCTCTTTCAGTCCAGACATCTTCATTGACTATGTACCTATTGGGGGCTTCCCTTGCTCTCTGTGGTGTTAGTGAGACACAGGCAGCAAGCTCTGAGGAGGCATAACTGCAAGAGAGCTTGGGGGCAGGGCAATGGTGTTAGCAAAAGGTCCTGAGCTCAGTGCTGAAGTCAGCAGGCTTAGAGTGCACCAGTCCTCAGCAGAACACATGGGCAAGGCATATTGCTAGCAGGTTAGGGAGCAGGTGTCTGCACAGTGCCTCCCACAGGTGGCCCTGTGTTTAGCAGGGCAGCAGGGGAGGAAAATAGTGCCCACCAGCTCCTTTGTTCCCAGAAGTCCCCCAACACACTTAGAATCAGTATAAACAGATCTTCCTCCTGTTTGTCCCAGACACTGTGCAAACTCTCATTTTTATATTGCCTCACCATAGGCTGCTGTCTCTTTAAGGGTGGGACCCAGCTATCACTCACTCTCCCATCTTGCCCAGTGCTGAGTCAGCTGACTTTTTAAGTTCCACATTCCAACTTTTGCTGTTTATACAAACTCAAAGAATTTAGCCCTTATGGTTTTCAAAGCCAGATGTTATGGGGATTTGTCTTCTGGTTTGGGCTCCCTAGTGTGAGAGACCTTTTCTTTCCCCTCTCAACACCCACAGCTACACCCATCCTGTGGGCAGCTCCCAACCCAATTGTTTCTACCCTTTGTAACCTCTCAGATATAGCTTCTTTTTTTTTTTTCCTCTTTAAATTTTTATTTATTTATTTATTGGGGGAGGGAAGCACAGAGGGAGAGTGAGAAGCAGACTTCCCACTGAGCAGAGAGCCCATTGTGGGGCTTGATCCCAGGACCCTGAGATCATGACCTGAGCTGAAGGCAGAAGCTTAACCTACTGAGTCACCCAGGCATCCCTCTTAGATGCAGCTTCTTCAAATTTAGTTGTGAAGTTTGTCCTGCCCATCTTTGGGTTGTTCTCTACTGTATTTACATGGATGTGAGTGATATCTAGTTGTCAAGATGGGATGGGGTGAGCTTAGGGTCCTCCTACTCCAACATCTTCCCAAGCTTCCCCCAAATACAGGTATTTCAAAATCAAATTAACCAAGTAAAATACAGCATAACCCTTTTATGATGTACCCTTTTAACTTAAGTTACCGCTTTTATTTTTTTTTTAAGATTTTTATTTATTTATTTGACAGGCAAAGATCACAAGTAGGCAGAGAGGCGGGCAGAGAAAGAGAGAGAGGTAGGGAAGCAGGCTCCCTGCTGAGCAGAGAGACCGATGCAGGGTTCAATCCCTGAACCCTGGGATCATGACCTGAGCCGAAGGCAGAGGCTTTAACCCACTGAGCCACCCAGGCGCCCCAAGTTACCACTTTTTAAAGATATTACACATCTTAAAAGTTTTTTTTCAAGCAAAAAAGCAGGCAAAATATTTACTTGGGTCTATTAGTTGATCACAAACATTCTGTTTTTCATCTAAATTCTACTAATAGTTACAACTGAATGAGGTCCTTATTTTTCAGTAAAAAATTGTATCTCATGTTACTCTGAGTCATAATAGCTGCAATGTAGTATTAGGTCATATAAAGATATTCAGGGAAATGGAGAGAACTAAAGAATGAGAATCATAAAATGGTCAAGATCCATGTATTCTCACATCATTTCATTAGAAAACCTTAAGTTCAATGTTATTCTAATCTAGTTATTTCTTTTGAAAAACCTAATATCCGGGGAAAGACACTACTCTTATCTCATCAAAACTGGAATATGTTTTCCCAGACAATGAGAGAACAAGAGAGAGAGAGAGAGAGAGAGAGAGAGAGAGAGGAAGAGAAAGGGAGGGAGGGAAGGAGGGAGGGAGAGAGGGGAAAGGAAGGATCATTCAATCAATATCCTGTACTAGTTTTCATTTTTGCTGTTTGTACTTTCACTGTAAGACTCATGGCTCTTAATAAAGAATAATTAAGCTTTCTTAAGAGAACTCCACCTGCTGAACTTTCAGAAAATACCATAAAATGCAAATAAAAACAAGGGATCAGTAATTCTAATCTAAGGTTCTAGAACATGGGACCTATGACAAATAGAGTAAGGAAATGTCAACAATCAGAAAAGAGAGGTGGAAAAAGCTATTACTACCAACAAATCCCATCTCATTCGGACAAACTTGGTAAAACACCTAGCTTGTTCAATCATAACGGGTATGTAATGAGATTGTCACAAGGTGACAGCTGTGCAGTCCCGGTAGCTGTTATTCCAAAAGAATTTTGTTCTTAATCATGGGTGTGCATGCAGAGTTCAAGATCTGTACTACTGTTCTCTATAAACAAGACAAAAACTATGTTAGAACAGATATAATCATCTCTCTCACGCTGTCTGTAACACTGTTCCTCTTTTGGCCAGGACTGACCATCTCAAATCGGAGGTCACTTCCTTGGAGAAGCTGTCCCTGTACAAGCTGGAGTGAGTGAGCAAGCCCTCCTTTGTGCTTTTAAGGCCCAATGAGTCCCCAGTAGTGGAAGCACCTTGTTCCTGGTTTGCATCCCTCACTAAAATGTGGGGTCTATGAGACTCTATACATCTTTTGCTATTACACCCCAGGGACTGGTAATAGTGTCTGGCCCATAGTAAAAATTTAATTAATACATTTAGAATGAGCACACACAGTAATAGTGAGCATTTTCTGTATGATAGGACAGTATTGATATTAAGTAATTTAATCCTCAGAGCAATACTATGAAGCAGGTGCCATCATTTCCATGAGCGTTACCATGAAAAAAACCTTTGACCACAGCCAAGAACAGTAATTACATGAACCCCCAAAAACTGCCTGCCTCTAAAGCCTGGGTTCTTAATCACCAAGCTGTCTATATACTTCTAATTATTAAACTATGTTGATGCAGGTTTAGTATACCGTAGGCTTCTGAACTGGTTCTCAGCCTTTGACTCTATCCTCAACTCTTTCTATCTGCTCTCATAACTTCTACTAAATTAGCAAGAATTAATAATCTTTTTTTCCAGAATGTCTTCCTATAATACAGAGTAAATTCTAAGTGCAAACAATTCAGTCCAGCCCCTTATTTTAAGTGGATTTGATGAAGAGACACAAAAGCATCTGACACACTACGAGTTTCTGTAAAGATTCTGGGAGCCTATGGAGAGACACGGCGGGGAAAGGCTAAGTTTTCTTCTTAGGAAAGCCAACTTTGGGTTTTGTTATAAAAGTTTCTGACATTAACACAGAGTCCTAAATAGCCACTGCAACAACAAGAAGTTGTTTTCTAAAATGTCTCATGATCTTTTAATGAAGAATATAATGTGAAAAAATTACTGCTGTGTATTATGACTTAGTTACTGTTACCACAGAGTTTCCGCAACCAAAGATACTCTTATTCACACAGTGGCCTCAATCTGCCCCCTCCCAAACTAGTTTCCTTGCATGCCATCTGATTTTCTTTGAAGAGCACCTTTTTTCAGGTACTTACTTAGGTTTTCAGCTCATAGCAAGGATTAGAGGGAGAGAGGAAGAAGGAAAATATGAGTCAGTAGGTCTTCATTTCCTTTTATGCCAGTCACAACCTTGCCTGTTTCTCTTTAATCCTCCACTGTCACCCAAATCCCAATCCTTACCACTTCATCTTTCTTCCTTTTGATTCTTTCACAGTGCCCATCCCAAATACTGTGGCCAGACTAATCTTTCTGAAACAGTGTCAACTACCCTGCTCAAAACCCTTTAGTGGCTCTCTACAGCCCATCTTTTCAAAGTCAAAAAATTTTTTAAAGATTTTATTTATTTATTTGACAGAGAGAGATCACAAATAGGCAGAGAGGCAGGCAGAGAGAGGGGGAAGCAGGCTCCCTGATGAGCAGAGAGCCCAATGTGGCACTCAATCTCAGGACCCTGAGATCATGACCTGAGCTGAAGGTAGAGGCTTTAACCCACTGAGCGACCCAGGCACCTTCAAAGTCAAATTTGTCTCCCCCCCCCTTTAGGTCTTCCATAATCTGGCCCTGCTCTAATCATCATTCAAACAAACAAACAAACAAACAAACAAAGCCCACAAACCCACAAAACCTTATAATCCTTAAAATAAGCTTTTCATACTAATTAAGTTGATTTTCCCACTCTTACCTCATATTTCATGTTTATAATTTTCATACTTTTGCTAACATTTTTCACTTCTACCCAGAAGGTTCTTCCTCTTTCCTTCTAAAGCTTTTCTAAAGCTACTTTTCAAATGCAGTTTAAGGCTTATCCCCAAAAGAATAATAAAAACAATAACAGCCAACATTTCTTGACCACTGTGTGCCATGAACAGTTCTAAACACTTTTCATGCATTAACTCATTTGATTCTCAAAATAACCTATTAAGACAGTCATATGAAATCTTCTGGTATACCAAAGCCTACCCTCATTTTTCCCTCCTATTATAACAAACACTTCACACTTAATCTTCACTAAGCGTCTACTAAATGTACTTAGAAGAATACCACAGGCAACATTTATGATTCAAACTGGAGGAGCATTAGGTTTCAAGTAAGTATATGAAGTCACTGTGTGACATTAAATTTGTCAAATATTCTAAGCCTCAATTTCTTCTTCATGTCACATGGGCACAAAAATACCCAACTCACAGAACTGTTGGGAAAATCTTCTAACCTATGTGGAAATGCATGCTGAACTATAAAATATAATGCTAATGCTGCCAACCAACATTTCTACACTGCCTGCTATCATCTGCCAAAAAACTATGGCAAGAGATAGTGTACAGCATGAAAAGCATGCTATTGACTCTAATGAAGCCTATGATCCAAAATATGTCTGACACAAGCCCTGTCCTAGTGAAGCCTGTAATGTGGTACTACACAATTCCATACTTCATTCTGCAGTAATTATTTATGTATAGCTTTCTCTTTCCAATGCTCCTTCAAGAGAGAGTTCTTGTAATTCTTTCTTAACACCCAATATATGAGGCACAAAATCAGTCCCAAAAGTATTTGTTAAGGGGCGCCTGGGTGGCTCAATCTGTTAAGTGTCTGCCTTCGGCTCAGGTCATGATCTCGGGGTCCTGGGATTGAGCCCCGCATCGGGCTCTCTGCTCAGCGAGGAGCCCGCTTCTCCCTTGCCTGCTGCGCCCCCTACTTGTGCTTGCCATTTCCCTTCCCTTCTCCCTCATGTCAAATAAAGAAATTTTTTAAATCTTAAAAAAAAAAAAGTAGTTGTTGACTGATTTTTAGGGGAAAAGAAATCCAATAAACTACTCTTCTAATATAGTATTGTAGAAGTGACTTTGTGACTTCTGCAATTACTTTCAGCTAGAAAACTCAGTTGATAAACATCTATTATAATTATGTGCAATACTACTTTTGATAAAGTTAACTTGCAAATTCTCTCTTAAAATAAAGGTAAATGAGCTACTTACCTAAGAGCGGAGAATGTAAATCCTTTCAACCCATCTTTGCACCTAAAACGGTCAAAATTTATAATAAAGTTAACAATTTTTGAGATACAAAATAGCATACTAAGTAGCTATTAAAATTTATTCTGCAACTGATTACTTTTAGAAGGCGAAACTTTTAGGACAGTGTGATCTCAGCAATATAGATGCAATAAAACAATGAAGTAAGCCATCTTACCCAAGATGATTTAAATTTCCTATGTCAAATTAACATAATTTAAGGCTCAACTCTCATATTTGTAGGTCCAAGAGAGATTTAAGTACACCTTCTGAGAGCTCCATGTGGACTTAAAATGAATGGAATATTCATTTTACCTAATCCCTGGGGGAGCAATTTGCTGAGAAGAAAAGGCCACATACACCTGCTGGGTATTATGAATAGGTCAATTCAAGGTCCTGACTTCTCCCTACTTACTAATTCAGTGAATGCAGAGCAACGTAGAGTTGGCAGGCACAAAAAGGCTTCAAGTTTATTTCAACAGTTTTAACTTCTGAGTAAGCCCAATGAGAACGGATAACATAGCATGGGGGAAAGAATGGGGGTAAGGGGAGGGCACAGACGCAGGCATTCAAATAATATTTACTGAGTATTTACTATTGCTGGGCATTGTTTTGCGCACCTTATATGTGTTGTTTCATTTAATTATATCACACCTCTATGAACAGGTATTTCTCTATTTCATAGCTGGGCAGGGCTGCCCCTCCCCTGGACGCCCCCCCACCCCCGCTGGGAAAATGCAGCAATTTCCAAGAGGTCACAAAATAAATCGTAGTCAGAATTTAGGAAAAAAATTTAAAAATTCCTCTGACTTAAAAGCTTTAGTTTTCTCTTATACCTCCTTCTGAAAGAGTGTATTCCTTTTAATTTAGGGAAGGTTCAAACCGCATGACAATTAAGAAAAAAAGATTCTCAGATCTGCAAAAAATATTTAAACAAGATTTTAAAATGGGGACAGTACTATACTGGTCTTAATGGTCTGCTATATAAGTATGACCAAGTTGCTAAAGAATTCTTGGATATCTAGTATCAGAATCCCTTGGAGAAACTATAGAGATTGATGATACCCAAATGTATGTTAATTTTAGACACTGGATAGTCTTGTATAAAAAGTACGGCCTCAAATCTAATTGGGTGATTCTCTCAGTATACCTTTTATATGAAAGGTCACAAAGGAAATGCATAAAAATATTAAGAAGTCCTTCTGAAAAAAGTGTAAATGTAGAAAGAACACACAGACTCTCATAAAAGAATTTAATTCATGCACACAGAAAACTTGAAAGACTCTTAAGAATTCATTTTCATTAAGCAACATGATCTACTCTGCGGTCATGTTAACAGTGAGAAATGTAATCACAAAATTTAGCTAAGGTACTACATATTTATTCACCCCACACAGAATGAGGGAAAAGGCAAAATAATTCGTATGTAAAGCTAAAAATATGCATGGGAAAATTATAGCATTACCATTCTTAAATCTGAATGTTATCTTTTTCCATCTGAAGAAAGTGTTTCTCAGTAATTTAAAACCCATAATTGGGCAATTTCTAGATAGGTGGGGTGGTGAAAGGGGTAAGGCTAGGCGTCTATTGACTGGAAAACAGAAAGCAGCAGATTGATTAAAGATTATATACAAGTGGGAACAAATTTTGGCTTTGGTATGCTATTGTTAAGAGATAGCCATTTATCTTTGTGCAGTGCTGAATAGATAAAGGATTCTGACAACTTGGTCTAGTCAGGATTGCATATTTGTGACCTTAAACAATAAATCTAATTGCAGACCAAACATCAAAAAGTAGCTTTCAAATAAAAAGGGGCATGTACAAATGAATTTGCAATTTCATTATGATGGAAGTTTGGTTCTTTCAGCAGAACCCTGTGGGAAGCACTTCATGTTGATAAAGTCTTAGCCCGAATTCAAAAGGGGCTATTCTTCTTTCCATTCATGTGTATAAGGTCTGTTAATGTAATTGAGGGTCAGATGTCTATGTCAAAAGAACAAAAAAGTAATTATTCCCCTAAAAAGAATCTTTAAAATAGTAATATCGCCCTGCATTTTGATACCAAGAGTATTGTCTGAGCTTTAGCCTAACCGAAATGCTATCGTAATCAGAGTTAAATATAAAACGTATGGTACACACAGAAAGATGTATACAGAACAAACCCCATTAGAAGGTGCCTCACTATTTAACAGATTCGGTTATTATAATGCAAATCAAATTACTTTCTGCATTCAGGTCTTAAGGCTCGAGGATTTCCTCAACAAATACTGAATGAATGCCTACTATGTGTGCGCTCTGGTCCCAGTGCTAAGGAGGTAACAGCAGACAATACGGAATCTCTGTTTTCATACAGCTGACATTCTAGGTCAGGGAAAGGTAGGATGAAACAAGTAAATATGTCAGGTGGTGATGAGTGCTATGACAAACACGACGCAGGGTAACAGGAGAAACTGATGGGGTCGGGCCTTCTTATTTTATGTAGTGTAGTCCAGAAGGGCCTCTCCAACAAGGTGAAATTTGAGGATGTGATGGGAAGCCTTACAGAATGGAGGGAAGAGTATTTGATCGAAGGAAGAGCAAGCATAAAGCCCCTGATGAGGAGTCTGCCTGGCCGGGAAGGAGAACACCAGAGTAGACTACTGCAGCTGGAGCTAAGCCTCAGTGAAAGGTCACAGTCATAGGGAGGAGGTAAGGCATGGTCTACAGTTCTTGTAGTTAGGCACAGTAAAACAAAACAAAACAAAACAAAACAAATAAAAAAAACTGTGGATGGCTCTGGGCAGAAGAATGACAAAACCTGTCTTAAATTTTAAGAAAATCTCCGGCTGCTCATTGAAAACCAAACCACGGGAAGGCAAGGTTAACAGCAAAGAGGCTAATTAGGAGTGAAAAGATGACTGTGGTCTTGCTGGATCATTAAGTGGTAGAAGTAGAGAAAGGTTACTAAGACTCCAAATGTATTCCAAAAGCAGAATTGGTGGAACTTCTTGATGGTTTGAATGTAGACAAGAGAGAGAGAACATTTACAAATTATTGAAGTATTTTTTACTTGAGCAAGCAGAAGTATAAAATGTCCATTTACTGAAGTGGAGGAAAGACTACGGGAGGGACAGATGTGAGGAGAAAATCAAAGTTTTATTTTACACCTGGTAAGTTTGAGATGAATGTTATCTACAAATGGAACTGTTAATGAAGCAAGCGGCTGCTGTCCAGGTTTGGGTGTCAAGAGGGTGATTCTTCTAGAAGTAGATCTTAAATCCACAGGACTAGATACAATCTGGGAAATAAGTGCCAAGAGAGAAAATATCCAAGGACTGAGTGTAGTTTATTTCTCTGTATTTTAGAGTGCAGAGAATCAATTCCATGGGTGGTAGTGGGGAACACAAAGTCATTTCCCCTCCTAATGAAATCATCCTCTAATATAAAGTTATATATTACATATATGTAATATATATAACAATATATATTATTTTTGAGTGTGCACAAATACAATGAATATAACTAATATAACTAATATAAAGTTATATATTACATATATGTAATATATATAACAATATATATTATTTTTGAGTGTGCACAAATACAATGAATATAACTCATGTACACATAAGATTTTTCTATCAGGCTATAAATGGTGTAAATACCTGTTATGACTCAACCGTAGTTATTGACTTTCTACATTTGCAAGGTTATGTGCAAGGTTCAGGAAAGAGGAAGGAAAAAACTGCAGCATCATATCAAAAAACTTAGGTGACCCAAAACTTACTATAGGGCACATGGGTGGCTCAGTGGGTTAAGCGTCTGCCTTTGGCTCAGGTCAGGATCCCAGGGTCCTGGGATTGAGTCCCACACTGGGCTCCCTGCTCAGCAGGCAGTCTGCTTCTCCCTCTCCCTCTGGACCTCCCCCTGCTCACGCTCGTGCTCTTTCTCTTTCTCTCAAATAAATAAAATCTTTAAAAAAAAAAAAAAAACTTATTAAAAAGAGGTTCAAGCTGGAATTACATACTGTGGATAAGAAAGTATAAAGTTTAATAATGTTATGAGAAAAATATATTTGGTCAATGCCAACGGGAGGGGGAACCCACAAACACAATTTTTTTTAATTGTAAGTGTAAATGATAGCTAAAAAAACCAATTCTACCCACAAAGATTCTTTGTCTCACACTTAATTTCCATGAAATTACTTCCAGGAGATACTTTTATTTTTATTACCATATTATACCAGCAGATGTCACTAGTAAACCATTTTTGGAAGAGTTTGCAGCTCTGTGAGGTGATTTCAGATCATTTTGTAGCAAGTGGACCCTTAAAAATACATTTACTGACCCTCGAAATATTGTTAATCTCAGTTACATTGCATTAAATTCCCACAAGTAATTATCATAATATTAGACTTTTAATTATAGCTGATGTTCCTGTTTTTTATCATTCATACTTAAGAAATCTTTAAGAGCACCCTACCATTTGACACCAGCATAAAGATCTAATATGTACACGTGCTACATCATCATGTTCTCCATTAAGCTGAAAACAATGAAAACTTTTGTTTCCTACTTTTTTATATACAGTTTTTATTTGGTAAACATAATGGGATATAAAAGATATAGTACTTTATAAATCCTTAAAACATTTCTTTCTTTTTTTTTTAAGATTTTATTTATTTATTTGACAGAGAGAGATCACAAGTAGGCACAGAGGCAGGCAGAGAGAGAGAGAGGGAAGGAAGCAGGCTCCCTGCTGAGCAGAGAGCCTGATGCGGGACTGGATCCCAGGACCCTGAGATCATGACCTGAGCCGAAGGCAGTGGCTTAACCCACTGAGCCACCCAGGTGCCCCCTTAAAACATTTCTTTTTTTTAAAGATTTTATTTATTTATTTGACAGAGATCGCAAGTAGGTGGAGAGGCAGGCAGAGAGAGAGGAGGAAGCAGGCTCCCTGCTGAGCAGAGAGCCTGATGCGGGGCTCAATCCCAGGACCCAGAATCATGACCCGAGCCAAAGGCAGAAGCTTTAACCCACTGAGCCACCCAGGCGCCCCTAAAACATTTCTTGAAGGCTGTGCATGGTATAGTGGAAAGAACCTCGATTTGAATGATTCACAGCTGTAACTTCACTCCCAACCTGGAGTAAATCATTTAACTTTAGGGTTCAATTTTGTTGTTAAACAAGAGCCTGGAAGTAAATTATCTTCAAAATTGTCTGACTGAATGTCTTCTAATTCTGTAATTCTATTAATTATTATTTTATTTAATGCTAATGTTATTAGAAATCACAACAGAAAAAATAGAATGAATTATTCTAAGTTACTAGAAAATTCTAATCTAAACGTTACAAATCAGTATAGAAAAATAAAATTAATTATTCTGTCACTAATAAGAAATAAAAAATGATCTCATCAACATTGAAAATAAAAATTTTTTTTAAACACTGAATTTGCCCTAGATTACTAGCCTGCTACTATTACTATGTTTGCTTATTGTTTTGTAACACTTAATGATGTGGAACTTATTCTTGCAAAGATTCAAAAAGAAGCTTTCTTTTTTTAACTTTAAGACTACAAGACCAAATATTAGGTTGGTCTGCTATAGAAAGACCTGATAAGAGACACTGTCAAATAAAAGGAGGAATTCTACAGATATAACCCAATAACGATTAAATGTAACATTATTGGCTATATTAAATATCAATGCTGAAATATAATGAGTGACAAAATGTAAAAATGTTTAGTATATACATATAAAATGTTATATAGAAAGTGGTCAAAAAGATATATCCAAAACACTTGATAGTAGGCTACCTAATAAAGTCGAATGGGTTAAGATGCATGAAAAGAATATAACATTTTACTCTCTATATTATATATTTTAAAAATTTTACAAGTATAAATTTATGTATCATTTGTGTAGTTTAATTTAAAACATCAATACTGGAGTACTTTGGAACAAATTAAACAGTGCAAAAGTTAGTCATCTCTATTTCACCTCCACAATGGCAGAGAACATAAACTCCAAGTAGTCAATGTTGCTAATTAATACTGCTGTAAAAGTTTTGCTAGAAGGCATAAAATTACTAACTGGATAGTTTAAGTTAAAATTTTCTGAAACTGTATCCCCAGTGAACATGTAACTAGGTGACTACAAGGATTAAAAAAAAGAAGAAATATACATTAAGTATCAAATTCAGAGTTCTTTTATCCACTTTTAATCACTGAATTGATTAAAAGGAAACTCAAATATTGATTAAATATTACATTGTCTATCTTTATTTGCTTAATAGTCATTTATTTATTGGGCAGCTCATACACAGAAAACACTGTACCCTCGAGGAAGACAAAGATAAATTATATGCCATCTCTGACCATAAAACAAAAGGCATATACGAAGCTCTGTGTATGTATGTCAAGGCTAAAAATAATCTTGACTAAAAGTTATGACCTTAACTAAAAGTTATGACACAAAATTTCTTGTATCAGCAGTGCTTTTCAAGAGCTTAATTACTCTCCTCTGCTTTATATTTCTAATTCAGCTTCAAATTTCTTTAGTCCAGTCTTTCTCCATTTATCTTCCTAAATTACTTGAGAAAAGCTGTATATGCAAAACCATAATTAATGATCCTAAAAGACTGGCAACAAATAAAGATGAACTAGATTTAAAATAATTGAGTACACCAATAAGCCTTAAAATATTCTATTCTGTTGATTGTATCGTAATCACCGAAGTCAGTATCAAAAACAAGTTACATTATTATATGTGAACAAAATTATTTAAAACAGAAAATGCTTAGACTTCAGGTATATGGAAAGTATAAAAAGAATGGCATATAAAGTTAATTATAAATAATAGTTATAAATAACAGCTGAATCAAAATCAAAATTTTGATTTGTCTAATTATTACTGGTACTAAAATCATAAATATATTTGGAGTGAATATGACTAAAAAGTTTAATGTGAAAGTTAAAAAGGAACCAAAATGCCTAAATGCTTCAAATCTGTAACTCACTGTTGTATTATAAAGAAAACTTGTGCAATTTTATATAGTTTTCTTTCTTTTTTTTTTTAAAAGATTTTATTTATTTATTTGACACACAGAGAGAGAAATCCCAAGTAGTCAGAGAGGCAGGCAGGCAGAGAGAGCAGGGGAAGCAGGCTCTCTGTTCAGCAGAGATGCGGGACTCAATTCCAGGACCCTAATACCATGACCTGAGCTGAAGACAGAGGCTTGACCCACTAAGCCACCGAGGCACCCTTCTTTTTTTTAAATTAAAGTAAAAGTCCATGATTTTACTGAAATGCTGTAGTATGCTAGGGCACCTGGGCGGCTAAGTGGATTAAGCATCCAACTGTTGATTTCAGCTCAGGTCCTCAAGGCTGTGAGCTCGAGCCCTGCAGACGGGCTCCTCACTGTGCATGGAGCCTGCTTAAAATTCTCTCTCACCCTTTGCCACCCCCCAGCCACCCCACCATGCACACATGCATGCTCTCTCTCATTTAAAAAAAAAAAAGTTTTAGTACAGTGTTGAAATATCTTAAAATCATATATCCAAAACCAATACAAGCACTGAAAATGACATATCCCTGAATCTAGCTGACATCTAACAAAGGAAGGTTATAGTATGAATATCCGTAAGTTGATTAATATAATTTATGTTAGAGGCTGAGCAGCCCTATAAGAATATATTATATAAGAAATATTCTTACTTCTCTGGCTCCCTTTTCTGGCTAGATATATGCCAAGTCTAGCCCATTCAGCAGCACTGGAAAGGACCAAAGTACTTGGTGGTTTCCTAATGTTTCCACAAGGGATGTGCAAGTTCTGGGATTAGGCTACTCTTGAGGCCATCTCCATCATCTTTGTTGAACTGTATATTTTTGTGTTTTTTTAAGTTAAATTTTTATTTTGTTTTGAAAACCCACATAAAAGAATAAATCACTTTTTCTCATTAATTTTCCTAATCCATTTTCAGGTGTAGAAACTTACCTAAGTCCTCAGTTATAAATTAGTAACTCAAATTTGACCAATAACTACAGAATTTTGATTGACACCTATTTATCATAAAAATAACAGAAAAAGATTGACATGAAATTAATTCTAGCCTTTTATTTTTTGTTTTGTTTAAAATTTAAAAAAAATTTTAAGAACCTTCAGTATCCTAATTACATAGCATGCTCCAATGGCTTAAGTAAACAATTTCTATTTACTACTCAGAACTTGGGGTGCACAATTAAAATACATTACATTGTTTACATACATACGTACAACAGGCTTTTCCTCTTAGGTCTAATATTATTTGACTAACAGACTGAGAGAGTTCAGTTTCAGCCTGCATATGGCACTGATAAGAGAAAGCAAAATAATTAATGTTATGTTCCTATCTTAAGAACCTCATACAAAAATCTGAAGATGGAGCAGCAACAAACCAAGAAATCTGAGGACAATTATTTTCTTTGCTTCATGAGCATATTATACATCTTCAAACTAATTTTCAATTGGATTTCTTTAACTATAAGTCAATTCTCCAAGTGCATTAAAAATGTTATTTTTGATTCTGGTACTTTATTTCATATGGAATGGAACATTGGTGCCTAGCTTTTTTCTAAGGGACCTAAGGGACGTTGCTGAAGCAGGCAGTAGTTACGGGTAATCAAGTGAGATTGCAAGTTCCCAGATGAATATTGTGCACTTTTTCTGGTGTGTCCTAAATATAAATTGGAAACATTTGGGTAACAAACTTACAGTAACAACTCCAAAAGAATCATATTTCTCCTTAAACTTGCAGAGGCTGGAACTGTTTTTGCTTTAAAACCCAGACTAAGGAAGGTCATGCTCCAAACTGTCTTCAATTGCTGAGGAACCAAGAATCACTTTTAGAAGGTTTCTAAAAGAAATGGGAATTAGGATGAATTTCCCTCCCAAAATGAACTAGTAACAGCAATACTAGTCAAGTTTTAAAACACTTGAAAAAGCAGTAGATCTGAGTTGCCCTGAACCGAACCTGAAAGGCCTGTTTGCAGTTGCTGGCATGTGTTTAGACTTGACAAATTAACTGGAGGCAAAAACCAAATTTAAGATCAAAATGGTATTTTATGTAAATCCAAGGAAAAACTTTAGCAAGTTCCTTAAGATTTGGGCATTGCTATGGCCACAAATTATTTACATTAGACAGAATTATAACCACAATTCTGAATCAATCTATTTTTTTTAAAGACCTCAAGACTGGCAAGTATTTTCATTTCTTCCCTATAATGGTTGTAAAAGAGATTAAAATGAATGTTTTCAATTACACAAAATCTTTGAATCAACATTAATTTGTTTTCAAATGCATGTTGGTATCTATGTCATTAAAATAACAGTGGCAATTGGTTTTCATATTGAACAAAATGAGCAGCTATTTGAGACTGGGACAGGAGGCAATACTTCTTCATAAGCTTATGCTTATTCAGTATCACAGTTCAAATCTAAAAATAAATTAAAAACACCATCTATGGGGTAATGGAGCAAAAACAATATTTTGGAAGCTTTCAGAAAACTGTTTTCTGATTAACTGAGCACTACAGAGTATACCAACTCTAAAAGAAATACCTTCACTTCAAATACTGCACGTACTTCATGCATTTCAAAGATTATGAACTTAATCTGTGGTATGTTTAATAGAAATTAGGTGAGTTGACACATATTGGAATTCTGTTGGCCAAAAGTATTAAAAAATGAAATACCGAAACCTGGGAGAATTATATTTTACAAATTAAGAAACCAAGGCCCAGAAAAGCTAAGTGATCTGCCTTAAACAGTTCACTCCTTGACAGCCCCACACAACAGTAAAATCATTCTACATCCCAGTCAACTAGCTTTCTCCCTGCTGAGATCTCCTGGTGGAAGAGAAATACCATAGAGAAGCAGTGGGACCTTGGGCCAAAGAAGAGAAACTACAAAACATCTGAATGAAGGGAGACCGCAATGCTCTTCCAACTGGTTCTATGCAAAGACTTTACATGGGACTGCTGCGCAAGGAATCAATTTCCATTTCCTCACTTTCACGTGTCTCCTAGCTGAACCTGACTTGCCAGAAAGTGTCCTTTGCTCAGGACTCCACGCTGGCCTCTCTCACTAACTTCCTCTTCAACAATAGCTTTTATTAGAGCAGTCTCTCCAGAACTTCCTGGATAATCATAAGGCCTACCCTTGGTATTAATTCGCCACCTTTAGCAAGGAAAACTCCCAAAGCACCTCAATGCAAGACATGAATACACATGAATACAAAAAACAATACTGATCTGAAACTTCACTGTGCTTCATTACAGACCAGGTAAAAAAACTGGACTTCTGAAAGAGACTCTCCCTTATCTGTCTCTCAGTAGCGAACTCTATCAGTGTAATGTTCAGATGCATTTCACACTTTCTCACCTCTCTCATTTTGGTCACCCTTGGTCCTGCCATATGCAATGACCTCTATAACCACCCTCCTTTTTTGAGAGAATTCCTACTAAGTCCATTGCGATGGCATTTTTCTCCCACAATCAGATGTGACTGACTGTTCCTTTCTCAAACTCCCTTTGCTCTTTGTGTATTTTTAGCAGCTTTTATTTGAATCTGACTAATATGATAGTAATTTCCATGGTTATCTAGTCCACTCTGCCAAATTTAGGGCTTCTCACATTTTGTGTGTCCATGTTCCAGAAATCATGCTCAAGCTGGACAACCATTGGGCTAGGTTATGTTGCTGTAATAAATTTTCAATGGCTTTCAACAACAGAAGTTGGTTTTTTTTTTTTTTCCCTTGCTCATGTTACATGTCAAACAAGGGTTGGCAATGGCTCGACTTACAGGTCATTTTTATTTCAGACTTTAGGGTGAGGAAGAAGCATCTATTCAGATCTGCTGATTATCAAAGCAGAGAAGAAAAGAGACTATAGGACACTATGTTCTGACTCAAAGCTTCTGCTCATGAGTAAACATAAATCATTTCCACTATTTCATTAGACAAGGCAAAGCTAAGGCCTGGCATGAGGTCAATAGGATAGGGAAGTATAATGCTTCCCAGGGAGGAGCAGCAAAGGTTTCTGAACAATAACATAGTCTACCATACAGGCCAAATATATTATTCCTGAAGATCAATTGTATTTGTTTATTACATTTAAGGAAATTCAAAGCACAATTCCCTTTTTCTTCCCAAATCCTACCATCATTTAGTTTCTTTCACAACAACTTTAATATCTCACTTTAAATAATCCTAAAATCTTTAGGTATTTGTTTTGGAAATAGGCTTATCTACAACATACTAATTAGTATTTTACATATACGCATAAACGTGTGTGTGTGTTCTAGGCTCCCTTTTTTCCTATTTATTAAAGCATTCAGGGAGTTAACATTGTTCAATTCTGAATCCCAAGTGCCTACAGCATGCATAGCACGTAAGTCACTCAAAAGATACATGTTGAAAAAATGAACATATATCAAATGAAAATGAACATTTATCAAAAGATATATGTTGAAAGAGAGAAATTTTTATCTGTGTAGTAACTAATAATATCATACTTCATGTATTTCTAATTGGGTACCAAATTTCTTGGGATTTTTTTTTTTAACAGCAATTCTAGAGTTTTGGGGTTTTTCATATTCAGTTTCTAAAGAAATTTATATATTTTTTTTTTTAAGAAACTTTTTAGAAAAGATTTTATTTATTTATTTTTAGAGAAAGAGAGAGAGCACAATAGTGGGGAGAGGCAGAGGGGGAGAGGGAGAGGCAGACTCCCCACTGTGCAAAGAACCTGACCTGGGATTGGATTCTATGACTCTGGGATCAAGACCAGAGCCAAAGGCAGATACAGACTCCATAGCCAACTGAGCCACCCAGGTGCCCAGAAGTTTGTATATGTTTAAATTAGCTACCCTGTCTCTTATTAATTACTCCTATCAATTGTCCTTAACATCAATTTGTATTCATTTTTTTATGCTGATAATGTGGCATGAATTTATATAGACAAAAATATGCATAAGTAAGTCTCAAATGGGAGTCGTTCAGCTTTTTTTTAATGAGGAGGGTTTTTGTTTGTTTTTTGTCTCTTTATGGAGGCTCCACACCCAACATGGGGCTTGAACTCATGACCTTGGGATCAAGAATTCCATGTTCTACAGACTGAACTAGCCAGGTACCCCTAGAGCTATTTTAAATACCCCAAATGCAATATAAGTGACCATAATGTAAAACTATCAAGTCTAAAAGGCAGGACTGGGGATGCTGCTATAGTTAGCTTTGTTAACTTACCAGGAATTGTACCTGAGTTTAAAAAAAAAAAAAGGGAAGCCCATAAAGTTTGTAGACAAGGGCCTTATTCACATTCACTCATCATTCATTCACTTATTCACACATTTCAATATTTCACAAATATTTACTATGAGTTAACTATGTACCTGGCAGGTTGCCAAGTGCTGGGAATAGCTATTTTCCCTGTTTTCCAGTTTCCAGAAGTTCACAACCCAGCAGGGTATACATATAAATGGAAAGTGCTATAATATTATAGAAAGTAGGTCAATATAAAGTACACAGTATCATAGGAGCACAAAGGAATAATGCCTAACCCTGGCTTGGTCGTGGAAGGATATGCAGAAAAATGCCATATTTAAGGTGATAAAGGAAGAAGGGGAAGAAGAAAGCAGGGAGAGGCAATATCTGTAAGAGTTAGAGAAAAGAGAACATTTTGGGAACTGAAGAAGTTTAATGTAACTGGAGCAGAGTGGAAGGAGACTGACTTTCAGGCTACACCACCTGAAATTTACCTATAAGGCAAAAGGCCTCAGGTCCAGAAGAATGACATGACCAGATTTGTGTTTAACAATGATATTCAAAGTGGAGTTTCATGACCTACTACTGAATCTCATTTCATTATTTACTTCTAAATTAATCTGTTAGTAATATTTGTTTAAACTTTGTAACATATCAACTTGCAAACTGAATTCTGTTGATAACAACAGATATTAAAGCCATCTAAAAACTTATATTGTTCTTTAAGATAATAAAGGCAGAGAGGCACATCAACTTTAAGACAGATTTTTAGTATCTTTTGATAGATTAACAAATTAGTTTAAAAATAATAACTCCTTTCAAAACCACAACTAAAGCAGACATAAAGATAAAGTATGAAACTTAATAATAATATAAAATCAAGGTCATTAACACTAGCTATTGTAGTAAACAAGTAAAAAAATCTCAGTACTTTAACATAATAAAAGACCGATTACTTGTTTGTCACCAGCCAAGTAGGAATTCACCTAGACTGTCTCTACCTCATTTCTGGTAACCATACTGGAATTCTAGATATTGCTCTGTGTGTATATGATTAATAAAGTAACATCATTCATTTATTGTGGGAACAGGGGAAGGATGATGAAAACTACTGCTATCAATGAGTCATATCAGGATGGAGTTATATACTTTTGTAACTAACACCATATCCAGAAAACTATGAAGCTATCCTTATGCTTCTACACATTCAATTCGTTCATCCCACAATTACTAAGCACTGAGGCATCAGAGTTAAAAGGAAGGGCTATAGAACCAGACAAGTAAGTTGTATAAATTCTGTGTCTGCCTCTCTATATGTAAAATGCAAAAAATTGCACCAACTTCATATAATTATTATACTAAGTGCTCAGTAAATATCACCTATTACTACTGCTTCTGTTATTACTACAACAAACTACAAAGGTGAGTGTATGGCAGCTCCTGTCCTCAGCAGTGGGAGGATTATAAAGAAAATGTAATAATCCCTACCCAAGCCAAGCTCATCAGCTTAAACTCCAAGCTGAAACATCAAGCCAAGAATAGCAAGAGGAAATCAGACAGCATCTGCCACGACATTAACACCACTACCTAACAGGTCCAACGTTACAGCCCTCCCCCCAAAGATACAAAGAGATATAATCACATTATAACCTAATTATTTACAAATCGAGGACAAATATATACGACATAAATTGTCAAAGGAAAAGTTGACCCGAATTGAAGAGGATTCCGCAGACATATGAATACGTAAACTGTGGCATACAAGGGAACACTACTCAGCAGTAAAAAAAAATACAGAAAAACAAAAAACAACCAACTGGTGATAAACTCAACAGAACGGATTAATTAAAAAAACGTGGAGAAGGGGCGCCTGGGTGGTTCAGTGGGTTAAAGCCTCTGCCTTCAGCTCAGGTCATGATCCTGGGGTCCTGGGATCGAGCCCCGCATCAGGTTCTCTGCTCAGCAGGGAGCTGCTTCCTCCTCTCTCTCTGCCTGCCTCTCTGCCTACTTGTGATCTCTGTCTGTCAAATAAATAAATAAAATCTTTAAAAAAAAAATGCAGAAAAGAAGCCAGACCCAAAAGTGTATATACTGTGTGATCCTACCTATATGAAATTCTAGGGAAAGAATCTCATCTAGAGTGACAGAAAGCAGATGGGCACTTCCCTGGTACCAAGGAAGGGGTTAAGGCAGGAAGTACAAAACTGCACCAGAGAACCTGTTCAGACTAACGGTTAAATCACTTGACCTCAGAGGGCTTCCACTTCCTCAAATGTAAAATCAGACAGTCTGACTTCCCATAAGAGCACTGCCATAGGACACAGAGGTCCGGTCTGAAGCACTGAAGGTGCTCAATACACTGTTACTGTCTGGGGTTTTGTTGGTGGTCTTTTGGGAGTATGGGAAGTGCCAGAGGGTTCCGGCATCATAATATATAGCTCTCTAAACACAGGATTAAATGCCTGTCATGAAAGTTTAAAAAATCTCAAAATTACTCACCGAACACAGAATTTATCATCCTTTCGCATTTTAATTTTAAGATGACAAAATGAGCAAAGCAACCTCCAGGGGGGAAATGAGTGACGAAGACAGAAAAGATGGAGGGAGCACTAGGGGAGGGTATGGAGGAGAAGGGGTTCCGGAATTCTTCCTCGTCCATTCTAGGAGGATCTCAAGGGAAATCTTAAGTTTGATGGCTCTTACCAGCCTTACAACTCCACTTCTGTGAATATTCTGGGGGATAGAGTTGAGTAAGGAAGAGAAATAAAGGGATTGGTTGCAGACATACCCTGATATTTTTTGAGAAACTTTAGAAAGGGATGTTTTATTTTTCCCCAAGCTTTATTAAAAATAACATTCTACACAGGTAAGACACTAAAGTAAAAAGTTTTTAATTTATCAAACTACTTGGAAAAACGAAGTTTTTTTGAACACGCACACAAAATTTTTGAATACACACACAAAACACAACAATGGATTTACATAAAAACGGTCTTATTTACCTTAAAAACAAAACCAACCCTATCCAACTAGCCTGAATAAGGAACCAGCAGTGTTGCCACAGAGTCCAGTAAACAAACAGTAAAGCCATCTGGAAGGGATTTCTGAGATATCAATCATGTGGCATTGATAATTTAGAAATGCAAGAGAAAGGAAAGACAGCTATTCCTGCTTGAGCAATGTTTCACTTACATTACTGGAGTCAACAACTTTAATGACTCAGAATGGTCTTAAGGTTATCATGAATTTCCACAGAAGTAATTGGTTCATCTACAAATAGGGAGATAGATAGATATATGTTCTGATATACTGAGAGGCTAACTCTTTTCTTTCTAGTGAACAGTCTTCTCCTCCCAGCTTAGACTCCATAATTAATTATGATAAGCCAGAGTCTGAGCTGCTCATTTTTAAATCTGGCTCTTTGACTAAACAGTTATAAAATCTTAAACAGAAACATACGTTTCTCAGCCTTAGTTTCTCCAAGTATAAAATGAAAGGACTGAGTTGAATGGTCCTTCAGATTCCTTAAAACTTAAAAATTCTGATGCAAAATATTATCCACACATTTTTTATTTGCTCAAATTTGATGCAGTCCCATTCTGATTCTAGGTTTCAAATCAAAGTAAGAAACTATAAATCAATACCAAATTTGTATGAGGTGCCCTAGAACATATTCTAGGGACCACTGAAGATACCTTCTTTTATGTTCTAGGTAGAAAAAAATACTGTATAATTAACATTCTATCCAAAGTAAAAGAACTTCTTATAACAACTAAATACTCAAATGGTCAAAATCAGATTTTACCTTCAAGGGGTCATCTACAGCTGTATTAGTCCATCATATTTCTGTATGTGAAAATTAGCTGAGCTCTGCTGAATTAAGTACCATAGCATAATCAGGATATACTGCTTACAGTATCATCTACATTTTTTATAAGCTGACTTTCTGCAACATGCTCTTGCTTTTACTAGCTCTGAAAGGTGAAATATTCATGTGCGACATTTTAGAGCAAAATATCTTAGAGTATTTAATGTGTATATAATCTAATATTTAGCAAGAAAATACCTCAGAACACTTAACAAACCTGGGAATTGTTTAAAAATATATTAAAGAAGGTGAAAAGATTTATATATACACACACAGTTTCAGGATTACAGACGTTCTTTTTTTAAAGATGGCAAAACTGATATATGGGGACATCTAAGTAATTCTAATCACATCTTAATTCCCTCCTTAAATATCACCCTAGCTAATGTCTGTTCCTTATAGTTTTTTATTTTCCTTCACATATGTAAATTGAAATGCTGCTGAGTCAAAAGTAATAAAACTATTTAAAAATGCAGAAAATATTTTCTTTTCAGTGCTACATGATTAGGGGTCCCTGTGGAGCTTGGCAGTAGGGAAAAATGGGAGGAAAATTTTAAAATCCAAATTAGCTTGGCTTTTCTCACTATGAGACTCTAACTTGGTGAAAAATGTATTTTGTCTTCCAACAAGTTTGTATGTGTGGGCTATATTTTAGGTTTTCAGTATCCTGCCAGACAAATACTTAATACACAGAGTGATTTTATTTTTTAAAATCTTTGGCAACAGTATATCAAAACTCCACATTCTTAGAGTTAGTCCAGTGCCCTGTCCTAGAACACAGAGTCACCCAACAGCCAAGTGGCTAACAGGCACGCTTTGGCCTTAAGGAGCCTGTATTGGTTGCAGGAACTTAAAGATGGAAATCTACTTTGGACTTGAAGCCATGCTTTGTTCTGCATCTCTTTTTTGTAGAAGAAAGGGAAGGAAATTAAAGCTTCAGAGGCAAAATTCCAAGAAGCTAAAAAGAAGGGAGAGTTAAGTAAAAGCACAAAAGACAATCACACAGTAGGACAGAAGAATTAAAGCGTTCTGATATTTAGCTTGAAATAAGATTACCTAATATAACAGTAATACTTCATTTTTTTTTTTTAAGATTTTATTTATTTATTTGACAGAGAGCACAAGCAGGCAGAGAGGCAGGCAGAGAGAGAGGAGGAAGCAGGCTCCCTGCTGAGCAGAGAGCCCGATTGGGGCTGGATCCCAGGACCCCAGGATCATGACCTGAGCCGAAGGCAGAGGCTTTTAACCCACCGAGCCACCCAGGTGCCCCAATACTTCATTTTTTTTAAATAGAAAAATTGCAGAGGTCTGAATGTGGAGATAACAGCTTCTCAAATATTCATTCATGTAAATGAAAGAGAAAATGAAGAAGAGGTTAAGGATTATTTGTTCTAGAAATATAACAGATCCCTCTTTTCTCCTTAAGGGAAAAAAGACTTCTTTAGAAACCCGTGCACTTACAAATCATATTTTGTAAATGTCCTGTCTGGGCTTCTTTTTTGTTTGTTTGTTTTTAAGATTTTATTTATTTGAGAGATCAAGAGAGAGACCACCACGAACACAAGTGGGGGGAGGGGAGGAAACAGCAGAGGCAGAGGGAGAGGAAGAAGCAGACTCCCTGCTAAGCAGGGAGCCCAAGTCGGGGCTCCAGGTTCCATCCCAAGACCCTGATATCATGACCTGAGCCAAAGGCAGACGCTTAACTGACTGAGCCATGGAGGGGCCCTAACGGCAGCCTTTTTGCTGTGTGAGAGAGGGAGAGAGAGGGCTTGTCTGGCTTTCTTTAATATGAGAACACGGACTTGATATTCTTTCTCAAGAGTCCATTCACTCCTGCTACGACACTCAAGTCTGTACAGCACATATGCCGTTAGACTTCGAAAGCACAAGGTATCTGGTATCTTTTGGCTGCTCCAAAAACAAAGTCAGCAAGTCAGAAGGGAAGAATAGACTGGTGGAACCTGAGAGACATGTAAGGAGCTAATAAGCAGAAAAGCATGGACAGAGGAAAGCTTTGAGGGGAAGTGGGCAGAGACTGTCATAAGCCACATTTGTGAAGACATTTCAAGTGAGTCTAGAGTTAGTCCTGAAAGGCACAGCATGATTCACAAATTTACAATGACCATTTTAGCTTTGCCTACCAGTAAGGGACTAGTTGGCAGAAGAGTGAGAGCCGGATCCGAAGGGAATGTGGGAAAGAAAATCAGACACTGAGAGGTTTCACTTTTAGTGTTCAGCAGCTTTCAGACCTAAAAAGTTCTGCTGACATTTTTAGCTTGGGGAAGGAAGGCCTCCTGAATTACCACTACCACCCCTTCCACCCACTCTAAAGACTGGTCTAGAGATCTATGTTTCCCAAAACAGTACAAAATTCATTTCATAAATATTGTATCTGGTATCCTTGTTTAAAAACACTCAAATTTCATTTAGTTTCACTAGTACACTGGAGATCAACTCTGTCTACATTGTTAGCACAGAACTCAAGCGCCCAAAGTAAACAGTGCTTACCAAACAATGGTCTTGGAGGGGAGGGAGAATGCAGATAAACAGTAAGGAGGGACTTGAATAACTTGAAAGCAAGTTACTTAATGGCCTAGTCTGCAGTTCCTTTCTCTTTGAGACAGGAGGAAAAAAACAAAGGTCCCTTAAAAATTTGCAGTGAACATGAAATAAAAGGAGGTAATATGAAATCATCTCTCAAGAGCAGTGCTGGCACATGATAGGTATTCAGTATGTGCTGGGTTCTCCCTTCCCCTCGGGTCTTGTTTTCTTCAATATATGGTGTTCTCCCTCCCCCACCCTTGGGATTAAACTCTTCTCTGAATCAATGATCTCAGCTATTAAAAATCTACATGCAAATCCCAAGTGATGCTTTCCATTTCGTGAGCAATAAGATATTTGCTCTATTTTTCTTTATAGCCACAGTCTGTTAGAAAGACTAAAAATATGGGACCACAAATATCAAGGGATAAGGGAAAGAGACGACCTAAAATGATAAGAATAAATAGCAAGGAATAAAGGACACTAGGAAAGGACAGCGCCCTTGAAGCCAAATGTTGTCAAGAAGAAGGTTAAAAGGAAAATATATCTGAATAAGAGCATGGGTAAGTAGTAACAATATTTACATGAGGTTTTATTTGAACCTCACAATACCCATTTTACAGATAAAAAGATTGAGGTTTAGGAAGATAAGTGTCTTGTCCAGGATTGTTAAGTCAATAAATTATTAAACAAGGAACCAGAATTAGAATCTAAGACTCTTGACTCTAAATCCTCTATTCATTCTATTATCCATTCTAGACCTAATGACAGAACTCAGACTCTGAGAAGTCAAAAGGCTTGGATGGAATAAATGGGATCACAGATAAAATTAATAAATCTGAGTATTTCAATAATAAAAACAATGAAGAAAGGCATGATGATAGCTTCCCATGTAGAAAGATCCAACTTCAAAAATGAGAAAATCTGGGCATCATAAAAAGTGTAAAGGAGAAATTTTTCAAAGCAAAGAAGTCTGGTTCATGCCCTGAGAAACAGAAAGGATTTTCCAAGAGCTCTACATTCCAAAGTAACACACTATAAAAGTCCTCAATAGAGAGCAATATCATAACAATCAAAAACAAAATGATGTCTCCATAGTCAATCAGGACATCAGTGAGAATCACCACAATACTGGGAACAGAAGGATCAACAGAGATCATCTCTAGTTTTATATCTGCTAAAGCATCACTATTCAACAGAAATATAATGCAAGCTATGTATATATAAGTTTTCAATCTCCTAATGCCCATATATTAAAAAGTAAAGTGAAAGATGAGAAATTAATTTTAATAATACATTTCACATAACCCAATTGGTCTAGGATATATCATATCAACAAATAACATAAAAGAATTATTAGTGAGATTTACACCTTTTTCTGCACTAAGTTTTCAAAATCCAGTGTGTGCTTTACACTTGGAGCACACTGAATTTGGACAAGCCACATTCCAACTGGTCAGTAGCTTCCAACTGCTCAGTAGCTACATGCGGCCAGTGGCTACCATACAGAACAATGAACTTCTACATAATCATAAAAGTAACCACAGCCTGCACATGTTAAGTGACTTTCTAAAGATTAAAACTAATACTGTGGTAACAGAATATGAGATACAACTTTTTTCTCTTCATTGATACTAGAACCATGAAAACCTCACAGAAATCCATATCAAGTTAATGTGACCATACTGTAGTCCTGGAGGTAGTTACTGATCAACTGAACCCAGTAAGATTATGATCACAGACATAAAGTTTTACTGCTGGTATATAATTTTCAAGGGGGGCTTTTCTTCTAAGGATTATGGTCAAGAAGGAAACAATCATATAGGATCTTTCTAAAAAGTAAGCTGATGGGTAACCTGATACAGCAAGTGTCATGAGAAGTATTTTATAACCAGGAGTTCACATAAGAAAAACTGAATTGAGATTTTTACAGATGCTCTCTCGGGTATGTATGATTTGATATGATAAAAACTGAAAGTTTCTCCAAAACATTTCTACTGATTTGCTTAAGTGAAAGGAGAAGAGTACAAATAACTTAAAAAAGAACACAGAATCCTTCCTTAAAACTAGCCAATTTTTTAAAAGCAAATTTTGGAATCTATAAATCTACCAGTATAACAAATTAAAGCTTAAATACTGATTTTTAACATGAAAACCTTAGTAAAATTCTACGAAACTTAGAAAAACAAAGAATTTAAACTGCTTAAGAAAGATGAGGAGAGGCATCTTAACCAAGAATTGCCTTTTCCATCTAGATGCTCTGTGAAACCTAGACTTCCAAGTGAAAAACCTCAAACAGCTGGAATCCAGCTTAGATACACAAAATAAATCACTTCTGGCTGAAATTCACTCTGAAAAGCTCTAATCAGGTTTCCACAAGCAACAAAACAAAACAAATAAAGAACATCAATAACACTAGTAAACTGGGTTTACTAATTGTGCTGCAAGAGAAAAAATACAATAGCAAAGAGGAGACAGAAAAGAATTCCTTCTGAAATCCATGATCATCTATCCAGTATCTTTGACCCTTAAGGTCAGAATTTTGTTCCTAATACACTCTTGAAATAAAGATGTAGGTTTTCTCATTCTAACTCAAATCCTTAGATTACTTATTGGAAACTTAAGTCATCTAAAATGTGATAACTGACAGAATGTGTACAATGAACAAGTCATGTAAATATTCATATTTAGACCATCTTTAGAAAAAAGATGTACTTAATCTCCCCTGAAAATAAACAAGACTTTACTTAGCTATCCTGTATTCCAAAATAAGAATATGGATCATGACATTTAGTTTCACAGTTTTTTTAAATGTATATTATGCAAAATATTCTCTACTTCCATGAAGACTTTTTATGTATTACCAAAAGCAATCATGAAATCCAAGGTGTGAATAAAACAAGAAATGAATTTAAGTAACTATCGGAAACTTATTATCTTCCATGGGGGGGGGGACTTTTCCGAAGAGACATTTTTCTCTAAAATACTTCCGTTTTTCTTTTTTCTGTATGGTAGAACTCCCACAACTACATGTGAAATGGGATATAGCATGCTTTCCACTCTTTGAAGGGTGTGGACAAGAGTGCTTATCTCCTGAGAGATAGGGAGAATTAGAAAAGAACTTCCCTCTATCACTTAGGATTCTTGGTTCAATAATCAATCTTCTACACACCTAAATAAATGACACAAAGTGAGGATTTTTTCATCCACTCCCTTCCCATTGGGGACAAGAAGCCCAATTTAAAAACACTGCTTAAAAAGTACTGCTTTTTATTAATCTGTTAATAACAAATTTTATGTCAACGTATAATCAGACTTCACTAGTCACTTTATGGAAGAGTTCGACTCTACAGGAAAACTACAGCAATTATGACTTTTGCCCTCTGCAATTTGCTTTTTGTTACTCTCACCATATGCCATGAGTGCCCCCAAATCCCCATTCTACTGTTTTTCAGTATTTCTCCTCACCTGTGTCTGTTATTTAAATTTTCAGTAGAGAGTGCCTGGGTGGCTCAGTGAGTTAAGCATCTGCCTTCCACTCAGGTCATGATCCCAGGGTCCTGGGATGGAGCTTGAGCTTTGGGCTGCCAGGTCAGTGGAGAGCCTGCGTCTGTCTTTCTCTCTCTCTCTCCCCCTACCCCCAAGTAAATAAATGAAATATTTTTAAAAAATAAATTTTCAGTACAAAATGTTCTGATAAATAAGTGTCAAAGACCAGTAGGAAAAGATGTGGATCCCAAGGATGGTGTCTCACAGACTCCTGGATACGATATCCATTCTCCCTTTCTAAGTAACAGAAATCCATCATCTAGTTAGGCGTGCTGCTATCCAGAATAAAAGACCACCATATGACTGAATTCTAAATCATGAAATGAGAGCAAAAGTGTTGTGTGGGCTTTGTTTAAAGAAAGCAAAATATGATAGAAAGGGTCTGTTTTTTTTCTTTTTTCACTCTTACTGCCTGTAAGACAGATACAATGGCTGCAGTTCCAGCAGCCACGCTAGTATAGGAAGCGATCTCAAGAATGAAATATATTCACAAGGCGGATAAAACAGATAGTGGGTCCAGACACAATGACTGTGGTGTTGCCATATCAGCCCTGGACTGCCCACCAAGGGTTCTCTTTTATGTAAGAAATAAATTTCTCTCGCTAAGTTTAAGGCACTGTATTTTGGGTTCTTCAGTCTTAAACACTGAATCCTCAGTAACCCATGGCACTAAAAAAATAAGGAAAAGATAAGAAAAAAGAAAAGATAAGAAAAAGTTTTATTTTTTCATAAGCCATATTCTTCCCGATATCACATAAAGTAATTTAGCATAATGGTTAATACTGCAGACTCTGGATTCAAACAGCTGGGTCTAGGTCCTGGCTCTGCCACTTATCAGCAGGTTAGTTTACCCTCTCTGTAACTCAGTCTACCCATCTGTAAAAGTAGCATGATGATAATAATGGGACTACCCCCATAGGATTGCTTTGAGCTTTAATTAATACATGTAAAATATTTTAACAACACTTGACACAATATAACTGAGCTATCTATGTTAGTTACATGATTACCTCTCACACTTCCAATAACAATAAATAGCTTTGATTATAAATTTATATTTCAATAGTAAATGGATCTGAGGAAATTGTTTAACACAAGGAGATTTTCTCAAGCCTATGCAGAGTCCAACACTGGAGGATGGGAGCAGCCAAATGTATCTGCTTAATAACAGGAGATTTATTTCACTGGAAAATTTTTAAAAAAATATTTCCAAGAAAGGATAATGACATCATTCAAAGAGAAAACAATTTTTTAATTTTACCACCAAGTTAAATGAATCATTAAAGAAAAAGGAATTTTTATACTATCTTTGTAATTTATAAACATGATCGTATGATCATTAACTCAAAGAATATAAAACTTGGAAGCATTTTCTTTAAACAGCACGAGACACTGAGGGAAATTTAATTCCAACAGGTGCATAATTAGTTTACCACATTCAAAAACAGAATTCTCCAGTCCTTAGACAGTAGATGTTTCATTTGACTTTTAAATTTTGCAATGACATCACCCATAGTTCTAATCATTTCTCTCACTCATCCTAGTACTCTTGACTTCATCTCTTTAATGGTTAGATTATTAAAGTTCATCTGTAGTAGGTATACTCCATTCCAAACACCAATACACATGAAAACCAAAGGTGGTAAGCACATAATATTGGTGTTTCAATCAACTTTATTACCAAATCACTTTTCACCGAGTATCTATTACCTTGTGTATTGTCCTATAATGCTAACTCCATCTTGAAAAGGTTGTGTGTATGAGTATTGTTTTCCCCCTTTGGACTGTCTCCAGTGAAAAGTAGCTGTCTCTTAGAGACAACAGATGTCCAGCAGCCATCTCAAAAGAAGGCTATCTATTTACTAATCACCTTATTCTTACTCTCTCTTTCTCAAATTATACCATTTATCTCCAGTTCTTTAGTAAAGATCCTGATCATTTGAGGCTTATACATTCAGTCATACCACCCCCTCTGCCTCTGAATCACTGTTATATCTACTAATCTTTTGTCATTCTCCCATATTCATCAAAGATTTGGGGACTTAACTCAGAGTCTTCTCTGGATTTCAAATCCTTCCATTACTCTGGATGATTTCCGTATCCACATGTCGGATCCAGGCGGTCCTCTGGCCTTCTTGGTTCCACTGAATAACTCCATGTCAGCTAGGTCATTTACTTCCACAGTTATTACCATAATCTTGCCATCCTACCTATTCTTAAATCATTTATTCAAGCAGTCTATTTACGACTTCTTCTTTTTTTTTTTTTTTTAAAGATTTTATTTATTTGACAGACGGAGATCACAAGTAGGCAGAGAGACAGGCAGAGAGAGAGAGAGTGGAGGAAGCAGGCTCCCTGCTGAGCAGAGAGCCCAATGCGGGGCTCGATCCCAGGACCCTGGGACCATGACCTGAGCCAAAGGCAGAGGCTTTTACCCACTGAGCCAGGTGCCCCACAACTTCTGTCTTGATGAACTATTCCCACCATGAAGATTCTTTGGTCCCTCTTCTTCCAATTCATTAGCTACGTAGTACTTCCCATCTATTAGTGCTTTCTTCTTCACCATCTTCCTAATCCACTTTAAATTCCATAATCCTAGGAAACATTCTCTTACTCCAAACTCCTTACCCATTCAGTCCTTGCATCGCCTCCATTGGCAAAACTGCAACCATCGAGAAACTACTTTCTCTGTAAATACAATGAGGCTGGTGTGTGCTGCTGGGGTCATCACCGTGCTCAAAGGCTGAACGTGGCCCAGCAATCCTATCATTTCCCTCTGATCTATACAAAACCAGTATTTCAAATCCTCCGAATTCTGATCCTACCTTCTACTTTACCGAGAAACAGAGGTCCACTGACATGACTTTTCAATGAAAAGTGGAGGATATTCATGCCTGACAGCTTCTGCTCTATGCCATTTTCTCTTTCTTCCCTCCTACCATTAGACCGCAGTTCAAGCTATGAACAGAGGATAAGCTATTTACAATGAGAATACAGAAGAGAGAGAAGAAGAGAGTCTAAAACCAACCTTTGAAGAATTCTAGGATTTAATGGCTGAGTAGAGGAAAATGAAGCTTCAAATCAAGGTACAAATTTTGCACTAAAAACAAGGCAGCTATATTTTGTGTGTGCGTGTATATACATTCATGCACACATACACATACTCATATTTATATAAGAAACTGGTTTTGAAGGCAAATATAACTCTAGTGTTTTCCAACAATATTAAACATTAGCCCTTTGACAGATGAAATTTGGAAATGTTATTATTACTAAGGTCCAAAGAAATCTTTTCCCCTGTGGAAATGAAATAATCTCCTTGACAGAGTTTTACTAGCCAAGGGTGGTGGGGAGAAACATGAAATTATTACCCTTTGTAGACATAAAACTTTCTAGCTGGAACAAAGATAGCTCTTGCTCATCAAGAGCATATGTAGATTCAAGATCCTTAACTATAAACAGTAGGCTTCAGGCCTGGGTGGTCTGTGTTATGTCAATAATATATAAATTGGCTTATCCTCAAAATAAATATTTCTTTTTTCATTACTCCGAGTCATGGAAGAGATTCAATCTTTGGTTTAAAAAAGAAAGGTTTTCAATAAAGTCTTTTAGATGTAAGTCCATATATTCAATAGATAGTTCAGGATACTATTTTTCATTAAATGCAGATGAAAAGATATTAAATGATTTTCTCAGAAACTCAAGGAACATTCAGTAAACTGGGAAGATGCTTACTGAACAATGAATCCTCCCTATGCATTTAATGATTACTGATTTTTTTGCATACTGTTTAATAATGAGCTATGATCCAGGGGATGAAATGAACAATAAAATACCCTGCACTCCTGTTTTTATCTCAGATATAACTTAGTACTATACTATTTGGCATAACATACAGGCCACCTAAAGACTATTTTAAAATGAACTTGTCTTTCATTTTTTTAAAATTTCGTATCACAATGATGGCTGATTAGGTTTAAGGTGTCTTTAAGAGACTATTTAAATATTTTATAAATGATGCATATGAATTATTTTCAAGCCTTCAGATCCTTATCAAACTTTGGTCTAAAAATAAGGAAAAGTAGCATACAAATGAAAGGCAGCAGATCTTCTTTCTATTTTTTGAAAATGAGTGGAAGAGAGGAAAACACTGAGGAGTAATATACTCCATTTACGTACAATATGGCAAAACGGCTCCATGAAACCATCCACAGAACTGTTTTTCTCTTTCAGGATGAAAGGAGTCCAGTATTCTTCACGCATGATAGGAACTCGGTCTGACTCAGGATTTGTTTCCATACCTGCCTAATGAGTTGGCCAGAATATAGTCTAAAGTCATAACAGAGACATATCATCAGTGTGTAAAGATTCCAAAATCATCATGACCAGATGTGTAGGACTGAAAATCTTGGCTTCTGGCTGGGTTTCTCACAGTTGGTCTATAAAATGAGCATTAAATATTATTTGTTCTAGCTCTAAATTTCCTCCTCCTAAAAGAGCTGATCTAAGTGTGAAACACTTTCTCTATGAAAAGTTAATGAACATTATGAGGAAATGTTTGAGGGGCAACTGGCTGTTTTCCAGACAGTACATATGGACTCAGATGTTCGCTTGGCTCTTACATAACGTGGTCCTCAGACCTGCATCGGTGGATTACTAACACTACTTTCCCCCCTATATAATTAATACGATACTTTTTATTTTATTATCTAAATGATAAAAAATTTCACCTTCGATTCTTATTTTTTCCAATAACTGAAAATCTGTGACAAACACCACAGCCATCTTTTAACTCTAAAAATCTTTATTGTATTGGGATAACATAGGTTCAAAAAGCTACACAGTTTTAATACTGAGGAAGATAAGACTTAGCTTGAGTCTGAATCCAAACATTCATTATACTAGTATCACTGGGTGCATTAAACTAAGTCTAAATAAATAGAAATCTAATATGTTGGGGGAGGAATGCACGTTTTAAGTAAAAACTAAAAATTTTGTTAAAAGAGAATAATGGATAATAGAAATATATGCCATCTTTAAATTATTCTAGTTAAAATATGAAAACAGCATTTTTCTTTTCTTCCCTATAGTAAGACAGTACTAGCAGGAGCCATGAGTGTGCAATATAGGAAAACTTCCATGTGCTTATGGAAAACTTCACTTCAGAGTTGTCATTTAAACATTAGTAATTGCTTTATAAAACAAATATTTTATCAACCCTGGGACATGTCCATTTAGAAAAAGTGTGTGATTTCTAATACAAACTTCATAAAGAATGGTCCTCTTTCATACTTGTGTCACTCATAGTCCTTATTCTGTTTATTATTATATAAAATTTTGGGGTGTAAAATACCATTAAAATGATGACTTGATAATCAGAGTTTTATTATAATACCATTCAAATTAATCAAAATTCTGGATAATATACTGGCATATAGCATGCAAATCAAAAGTAGTGTTAATTACTCACGAACTACACATTCTGAAGGAAATGCTATTCTTATGTGGCATGAAATAATAATGAATATAATAAGACTACTCAAACATAAAGCAAAACTATTCCTAAAACTAAACTAGAATTTTTTTCTAAACTGTTTCTAACATTGGCATTTGCCACCAAAGATGTTTTGGTTACGTATCACTAAATCTATAAATTTTGTCAGTTCTACAGAATCAATAGTGCATATAGAATCTCCTGGCATAGATCAGGATAAATTTGCAATTGTGGGAATTTTTTAAACTCTGCTGCAATTTCGGATGTATATTGCCTTTCTTCTCACATGGCAACAATATTCAGAAAGCACTAAACAGGGAATCAAGATTTTCTTCAAATCAAGACAATGGACAAAACAGGATATGAGATAGGAAATTTGCTTCACCAACAACCTTTTATTATCAGGTGGGCACAAAGCAAACAGCATTTGGACAACTTAATTTATATAGAAAGTTTCTAGACTAATACCTATTCACATAGGCAAGTCAAGAAATAATATTTCTATTATCTCTATATTAAATATGCAGTCATACATATAAATATGAGCATGATAATTACGCTGCTGGATAACTAAAGAAGAAATTGAATCTAACCTACCATTTGTTGAGGGCCTGTACTATAGAAAGAAATGGAGACCTATGTTGACAGGGGACTCGGTAGGCCTCTAGAACTAAAAAAGAGTTCATGCCCCTCAAGAAACTCATAGCCCAGTGAGTTTTATGTGATATTACAGAAAATAAAAGGATTTTATAAGGGATACTGCTCACAAGAAAAGGAATAGTATCAGTCCTTTCTAAAATCATATAGACAAAAGGAGGGTCTTTAATAATGCATCAGCACCACGGTTCACAACAAATGCAGTTAACAAGGGGGGACAGGAACTCGCATATTTTTAGCACCATCTAAATTACAGTCACAGAGAACATTGAATATGCTGTCCCATAATACATTAGCTCATATCTTTACATCATCAGGAGGCACTATCCCACCCTATTTCATGGGTGAGAAAAGAAAACCAAAAGAACTCCAGTATTTGCTTGAGATGAAGCAGTCTGAGCAAGTGTGCACATTCTCGCCCAACCCCCAAAGCACGAAGAGCAGATGCTTAGATGGTCCACCCCACCAGTGGTGCAAGCGGCAGCAAGTATTAGGAAATACCATCAATCTGAATCTACGGTTCCTAACTGTTTATCTTTCTCTCAGGATCCGTGGTGTTCAGTGCTGTTAAACAGCTAGCTACTCTTGCTATCAGTCCGGGGGTCCTCCACACTGAATGAAATGCAGAGGCTTTCTACTGCCTAACAATGTACGCAACCCCCATGTTATACTCACTCAGAATGCAACGTCTAGATTCCAACATGCCTTTTAAGCACTACGTTCTTACAAAATAGTGTGTGTGTTTTTAAAGGTCAGAGTGTTCAAAATCAGTTTTGCATTAAAGAAAAATCATAAACAATTTGTGTTTTCTAAAGGTGGAATCTTCATTGACAACAAGTATAGGTTTTGCTTCATTCACATAAAAACTGCACACACTTTCTGGGTAGTTCCGTATCATTCTGGACATGGTTTGACAGCAGTAAGGAACCATGCGCCAATCTCAGTGGCATGCTACGAGAAGTTTATTTCTAGCTCACGCTGCAAGCTCAGCAGGAGGAGCTCTGTTCCCAGTAGTCAGGTACCCAGGCTGATGGAGCTTCTCTACTTTGACACATATTTCCTCCAACAGGGAGATAGGAGTAGGGGATATGGCAACTGATACATGAATTCTTAAGGCTTCTGCCAGGAAGGGACATACATACATCACATTCATTCACATCTGTTTGGCCCAATTCTAGTCACATTTAGCTTCAAGGGTCAGTAAAGTAGATGCCTACCATGTAACCCAAGGTCAGGGGAGAAATATGGAAATATTTAGAGATTAGCACTAACAACTACCACAAAATCTAACAGATATTTTCTCAAACTAAGATAAAATACCTTCCTTCACAGAAGTGGCACAATCCCCACAAATTTACTGAGTATTTCCTATGTGTCAGGCACTGAACAAGACCTTATCAGCATTGTCTCTAATCTTCAGTACAATCAGCAAAGGAGAAATTATTGTATTTTATGAATGAATAAATAAGCTCCAGGAGATTAACTGTTCAAGGTTACACAACCAGTGAATGGTAAAAGTGGAATCTGAATCCAGATTAGTTTAATCCTAGAGTCTGTGCTCATTCCACTACAAAACTGTTAAATACATGTTCAAAAGACAGTCAAAAAAAAAACTTAAGAGAAAGCTTAAGTTTCCCCCCCCATCCTAAATCAAACTAAAATGTCAGGATGAATGATCTAAAATCACTGATAAAAACACAAATAGTGGAAAAGAGAAGCCAATCGCCAACACTTCATTTCCCAAGATGTTAAAGGAGGAAAAAATCAGAAGTCACCTAGAATACAAATGCACTAATGTAAGTAAATATGTCTGTGAGAAAAATAAAAGAAAAAAGCCTTCTTTTATCTGGTATTAGTGAAAAGCAGTAAGTCATAGTCTCTTCATAAAGAGCTCGATTAACTTGTGAATTGTGTTGTCTACAACCCTACACCCTGATGGTTGAAAACAGAGTTGATAATCTCTTTATTAAAGAAACAGAAAGAACAAAAGACTATAACATTCTGAAAAGTGAAAAATTTTCAGAGTTTTGGCCAGCTAGGGCAAGCTATCAAAAAAAAAAAAAAAAAAAAAAAATCAAAATTAACTTTTAGATATTTTAAAAGAAAGAACAAAAAGCAGACCGTGCAATAGGTATGCATAATACCAAATTAAATCTGGGATGAACGACAATAATTGTTGGATAATCTTTCCCAATGAAATGAAAGAAAAAGGTATTACCACATAGGTGGCAACCAAAGCCATTCTATCCTCACAAGAGATTCTAATGTGTTTGGTGTTCAAAAATACAGTACTTGTTGTAACACCACTTAAAGTCTATCACAAATAAAATAAAAACCCAATAGAAACATCCTAAATCTTCAGACAAAAGCTCTATTCCAAATGCTCTCCTTTCATGAAATGTACTAAGCCTACAGAGTCAGATTAAATCAAGCCTGAACAGAACTTCTCAATTGTCAATAGGATATTAGTCCTTTTTTTTTTTACATTTGCAAAAGTACAAAAGGCTAAAGCGACAGACATATTTAACACAAGCTCCTCTAAACATAACTCAGAAAGGTTCACTTAAAAGCCTGAGGTAACACAACATGTCAAATATTTACGTATTTATTTTGAGCATTTGAACACTGACTCCCAAAATCCTTCATGTTACAAGGCTGATGCTTAGAATTTTTTTTCTTTACATGCTGAGACTATAATTTACTCGAAGAATATATTTTATGCATGAGAAGTTTGGATAAATATGCCATATTTACATATATTTAAAATAACGTCAGGATGAAAACACGAAATTGTTTTTCAACACTATTAGAGAGACAAAGAGAGATTGTGTGTGTGTGCATGCATTGCCTCAAAAGACTTGTGACAGATAAGGAAAAATATTTGAAAACATGAATAACTGGAGCACTTCTTGGTCATCTATCTGGATTTGAATTCTAGCTCTACATTTGACAGGACTCCCTCATTTTTTATCCTTCAGTTTCCTCATTTGTAAAATACGGCTACAAATAAAATTTCTGAAAGTTCTTTTGAGGAAAATAAGGCACATAAAATGTTTAACATAGTCTCTGGCACATAATAGTGGGCTCAATTAATGTTAGCACCACTGCACTGATTGTCTTTTTAAAGGACAGATCAAATTTTCACAAAATATCTTCTTCTGCTTTTGAAATCTGATGGTCTTTAAATGTCTATTCTCTCATCTGGCACCCAACATGTAAACCACTTACTTTGTGCTAGTACATATGTGCAAGGATCACCAACTACCTCATGCTCCCCACATATGCTGAAATCACAGAAATCCTTGTGCTCTACCCAGTGAATGATCACATTAAGGCCGTAAGGCCCTAAGGTTGGATTTTTTAAAGAGGTTGGATTTTTAAAAATGCATTTGGGTTAGGTAACAATTTCAATAATAAGAGCTAACATTTATTGACTAATTACTATGTACCAGGTACAGTCCTAACAACTCATTCAATCCTAGCAATAATCCTAGGCCTTATCATTAATCCCATTTTAACAAAGCAAAGAAATGAGGAAAACAAAAGATAATCCATCCAACATCACACACAGTAGAATCTAAATCCAAGCAACAAACTCCAATTCCTGAGCTCCTAGTCTCTTAGGTGAGACCAGACCGTTACAAAAAGCCTTATAATACCTGAGTTTAGACTTGACTCTGAGGGCAAAAAATTCACTGAATGCCTTTAAACGAGAAGCACAGGATTTGAATACATTGCTCTGGTTATAGTTTGGAAAGAAAATGGACTGGCGAGACAAGAGATGTGTGGGGACCTATAAGATGGCAGTTGTGGAACCAGGCAAAGGAGGCCTTGATCAAGGAGGAGAGCAGCAGTGGTGGACATGGAGAGAGTCTCGGGGATTTGACATTTATTAAAGAGGCAAAATAGGTAATTCTTGGTGACTGAATATATCGGCGTAATTAAAAAGGAGAAGTTTGGGATGGTGGCCAAATTTCCAACTGGGGCCAACTGGGTAAGTGGCATTTCCATTTATTGAAAGGAACACTTGATGAAAAACAGAGTTTGGGGGAGAAGAGGTTAGGGGAGGGGTTGAGACAGAAACAGTATGTTCAATTTGGGGAAAAAAAATTTTTTAAGATTTTATTTATTTATTTGACAGAGATCATAAGTAGGCAGAGAGGCAGGCAGAGAGTAGGTGGGGAAGCAGGCTCCCTGCTGAGCAGAGAGCCTGATGGGGGGCTCGATCCCAGGACCCGAGTCCATGACTTGAGCCCGAAGGCAGAGGCTTAACCCACTGAGCCACCCAGGCGCCCCGGGAAAAATTTATTTTGAGAGGCGGTGAGATAGCTACACAAGCAGTTCAGCAGAGATCTGAGACACAGATACAGATTAGGGGGTTGTCAGTATAGACATGATCACTGAACCCAGAGAACAGTGTGCCCACAGAGAGTATGGAGGAAAAGCTGAGGTCTAGAAAAGACACTGAATACAAGAACACTTAATGGATGGCAGAAGTAAGAGAAGGACAAAAAGGGGATGGAGGAATGACTAGACAAAGAGGAAAAGCATGATTTCAGGGAAACTAAGGAGAGTGCTTTAAGGGATGACACATGGACAACAATGTCATAACCAGTTAAGAGACCTGATGAGAAACATAAATGTGGGACATTTAGTTACAGGGTGTCTTTGATGATCTCAATGAAATGAATCTCAGAAGCATACTATGTGGAAATCAGATTACAAAGGCCAAGAAGAAGGCCAAGCAGCAAGTATGGGCAATGGTTTGAGAAGTCTGGCTACACAAAGGATCAAGGAAATACGGTGGTTAACCAGAAGAAACAATGGGGCAAGAAAGGGTTCCTTTCCTCTCCCTGTCCCTCCCTTTCTTTTAACAGGTAAACTTTGTTCTAAGCATTTCATCTTAGAAGTCTTTCCTGATACTATCAACTCTATCTGCATTACTGTCCTCACCACCAACCTCTTAACCTATTGTATTTAAATTCTTCTAATCTTTCAAGGCTTGGATAAGATGCTACTTATTGATGATGCATTCACTACACTTACTGAAACGGATCCCAGTTCCCTTCCTCTTCATTGCACTTTGTTCATGGTACCAGTAGGATATGGCACACGTTAGATTAAAGTTACTGATGTACAAATGTCTTAGTCCGTTTGAGCTGCTTTAACAAAATGCCATAGACTTGGGAACTTTTTTTTTTTTTTTAAGATTTTATTTATTTACTTGACAGAGATCACAAGCAGGCAGAGAGGCAGGCAGAGAGAGAGGAGGAAGCAGGCCCCCCACCGAGCAGAGAGCCCGATGCGGGGCTTGATCCCAGGACTCTGAGATCATGACCTGAGCCGAAGGCAGCGGCTTAACCCACTGAGCCACCCAGGCGCCCCGACTTGGGAACTTTTAAACAATAGAAATTTGGGCTCTCTGCTCAGTGGGGAGCCTGCTTCCCCCCACCCCCACCTGCCTCTCTGCCTAATTTTGGTGTATCTCTCTCTCTCTCTGTGTCAAATAAATAAATAAAATCTTTAAAACAACAATAGAAATTTACTGCTGATAGTTCTAGAGCCTGAGAAGTCCAAGATCAAGGTACCTGCAGATTCAGGGTCTGGTGAGAACCAGTTTCCTGGTTTATGGATGACACTTGCTTGCCATGTCTTCACATGGCAAAAGGAACAAAGTATCTCTTTTGGGCCTTTTCTATAAGGACACAATCCCATTCACGAGGGTTCCACCTGCATAGACTAATCACCCCGAAAAGTCCCCTCCCTTTCTATACCATCACCTTGAAGTTTAGAATTTTAATAGATGAACTTGAAGGGGGACACAAACATCCAGACCATGGCAACAACTATCATCTCTGCTGGCTAACCGTGAAACTTTAACGACCAAAGCACATAAAAATACTCAATAAATATTTCCTGAATGAATGAAACTCAACCATCAATAATGTATGTTGTTTTGACTACAGGAGACAGAAAGGGAAAAACAGAGAAGGGGGAATAAAACAGATCTGAGAACACATTACCAATCCAAACTCCCACCACCTGGCCTGTCATGGTAAGGGGAGCTGGAGGCATTGTGACCTTGGGAAAAACACATTTACCCCTCACCTCCTGTTTTCTACACGGCCCCTATAGTGTCACACAGAGCATCCCAATGAGTAGGCCTGCCATAAATGGCTGAACAGTATTATTAGGTACTAAATCTCTTTCACACTGACTTGACTCAGTGCAGGTACAGGAAGAGACCACTAGATATCTACCCATCTCCCCATCAACTGCCTCCTGTTGTAAGCAGCCTCAGCCATTTCCCCACCATGCTGTAAACATGCACATTTTCTATGGACGATGTGCTGTGAAAAGGACCAGAAGTACTCATGTGGTCAGACAGGTAAGAAAACGAGGAGAACAGGCTCTGCGATTAGAGACCCGAATGCACACCTCACCTCTGTTTATTTCTAGTTGCACAATCCTTGGCAAGTTACTCAGCCTTTCCCTACTACATAGCCTCAGTTCCCTCACATGGACTGCGGAGAAGATAACAGTACTGGCCCTAGTGCACAGTGGGTACTACCAAGGATTAACCCAATACTGTTCAAAAAGCACTCAGCACAATGCCCAGCACATAATAAGCATTTAGTAAACACTAGCTTGCTATAATTATTTCATTTTTCATCAAAGTGTCCCCATCCACAGCTCTCTCTGATTGCCAAAGAGGGATAAACTGGCCCCGAGACTCTGGGAAATGACCAGTAGGGTAAATTTTTTTTAAGTCCCAGGAACTTTGTATACTATTTACATGTAAAGTTCCTATGAATGTAGGTCTCCTTCAAAGCTGATAAAGCTTAAATGTCTGTTCCTCAATTCCTGACATTCGTCTCTTTCACTACTAGGGTATGTTAGCTCTTCCCATCAGCATTTAAAAGATCTTTCATTTATGTTGCATGATCAGGAATCAGACTTTCTTTACTTTTCCTATAGAAAAGTGTTACAGCTATGAGAATATAGAAGGTTCTACTTTGGGCACATTAGTCACATGCCACAAAACTGAGCACGGAAATAAGGCACACTGTGCCCAAAGTGTGACCTGTAGGACTCCAACCCAGTAGATGACCACTCACAGGGTAGACTTAACTGACAGGTGGCGGGGGGAGGTGGAAGGGAAATGATGCTGGAAAAGAAGAGACATTTTAAATTTAAACAGAAAGTTCCCAGCCAAAAAAAAAAAAAAAAAGAGGGGGAGGACCCCCAGGTGGCTCAGTCAGTGAAGTATCTGCCTTGGACTTACTCAGGTCATGATGTCAGGGTCCTGGGATCAAGCCCCACATCGGGTTTCCCTGCTTAGCAGGGGGAGGGGTCTTCTTCTCCCTCTGCCCCTCCCCCTGCTCATGCTCTTGCCCCTTTCTCTCTCTCTCTCAAATAAACAAGGAAACTCTTTTTTAAAAAAGTTCAACAGCCAAGAGAACCTTAAGTTAGATTTGCAGAGTTAGAAACAGGCAGGAGGTCAAGATCTACAGCAGATCTGGATGTTATTAACCTGTAAAAATTGGAATTAAGATTTGGAAAGAATACTTTTAGACAAGACAGAACGTTATACAAGGTGGGTATGATCAGCCTAATATCCATTTAATTCATTTCTGGAGAGGAAACAATATTTGGTTCTTGAAGGGAAATGAAGCAGAGCAGAATCAGAACTAAATTCAGTAAGTTAAAAGATGAGACTTCTGAGATGTTCTAGATGCACAATAAAATTCTAGCTACTCTCTTTTATGACAACAGCTGTTAGTAACATTCCAATTTCTGCTTTACATCAAAGTTTCATATTTCAATTGTAGCTTATTATTTCTATAGTCAACTTTATCTGAAAACCAAGAATGTAAAACTTGTCTTCTACAACCTAGCTTCAGACTCAGCTTATGAAATTTCAAGTAGTTTAGAGCTTAAAAAATAATCTCTTTTTATAAAAATCTCTTTGGAAACCTAAACAATTATTTTTCAACAAAATAAACTTTAATACCAGAAGTAAAATAATGTCCTCAAAAGTAATAAATACAGAATCCAGTTCAATACATTTCTAAGTTCCTACATGAAATTAATATCTTACCTTTAGAAGATTAAATTTAAGTGACAATTGACTATATGCACTGGCCTTAAGGCTACAACTATATTGCAGAAATTAAAACTGAAGTCCTTAAAATGTACAAACTGCTGTTTAATACATATATACTCACATTTTATAAAAACAGGATCAATTCATGATAAAATTGCAGAGATGATTATAAATATATGCTAATGTATAGTTTCTTCATCTTAAGAAATTAATAATAAGGCATAAGGAGGAGTAACATAAATTTAATTCCATTCTAAAATGCCATTCACAGACACATTTGTCATACTTAAAATGACATGATTAATATTTAATGGTAAGTGCCATAAACCAATTCTACTTATTCCCTTGACAGGATACAATAAAGCAAAAAACCAAAAGACTGAAAAAGAAACAGGGTGGAGAAGGGCAGAGGCAGGGAGGAAGATAGGGAAATAAGAGAGAGGGGCTGAAACACAGAGACAGAAAGCATAGCCATCTGACTACAAAAGAGCTTTTTTTCCCTTCTGGTTTAAAATCTAGTCACAAGAAAGGAATTCCAAGGATTTCTAATGGCAATAATCAGAAATATTATTTCAAATAGAAAAAAGAATAATCCCATGAGATGGCATTTCTGTTATAGTTAAAACTATTTTATACACAAAACCTAAACATGCATTAAGAAAATTGTGACCAAATTTCTATCTTCCTTAATTTCTAATTTTTTCATTTAATTTCATCTTTCCTCTCAAAAACGGCTTTCCATTATACTGTACATTTAAGAGTACAAAATAGCTAAATCATTTGCCATGTTCCTCACATAAATTTCTAAATATTCAACTGTTTTGAAAAAATTTATGGTATTTAAAGCAAATTCTTCAAAATTATACTTCTACCCCTGCCCTAATTGCTGACTGAGCTAACACAAGTCACAAAAAATCTCAGAGATTCTGTTTCCTTTCTAGAAAAGGGACAATGCTGTATTACATAATCTCTAATTTGCTCCCTACTCTAAAAATCTAATCCTAAAATTCTAAAATCTAAAAACGATCCTCTAAAACTTTAAGTATTGGTAATATTCACTTTAAAGGAAATACTTTTGTTTATGGAATTATGCAACATGCTAAATAAACTTAAACTAACACTGAATCAGCATATAGTCCCTGAATTCTTGAACCTTATTTTTAGGCTAGAATAAATAGGCATCAAGTTCTATGTCAAATATATAAACTGATTCCTACAGTGAAAGTATGACTGAAGTTTGGCTCTACTAGGATAAATAACAAGCCCCATCCCCCCACCGCAAAAAAAAAAAAAAAAAAGATGTGTGTGTGTGGTGGGGTAAGGGTCAAATCTTGAGAGCTTTCAGGCATAGAAGAAATCCTGAAAGAATGGAAAAGAAGCCAGGATGATGATATTGCAGGGGCAAAAGGTGTAGGATCAGAAGTTAGTAAATGTATTTTAAATGTGCTCTTTACTGTAAAAAAAAATCTAATCTTCATTTAGGAGACTACATTTAATAAGACAAATTCATCTTAGCTTCTCTATTTTCTCTCTTAAAATATTCTAATATTCACACTGATTGCTCAGAGATAAAAACACCCCTCTCAAATATGACCACATACACATCTGTTCACACTAGCTGAGTTGTATGTCTGCCAAAAATCAGTTGTGTTTGTCCCCAAATGTGTTTATGTCATTTATATTTGTTAATGTAATTATGTAACTGACCTACATATTACATAAACCAAGAAGGACTAATTTTTTTGCCATGGAAACTGAGTTGAATGCTTTGGAAAGGCAACCTCTTGTAAGTATGGTTTATACAACAAATACAACTCAGAACCCCAGCTATGGAACTCAAACTCAGAAAAAGAATGCCTTGGTAAATAAGCAAATATAGATGTGTGCTAATAAAGCACTAAACAGACACATACAAATATTTTGGAGGTGGTGTTAGTAAAAACAAACCTCATTCCACTGCCCTGAGAACTGCTTTCCCTGTGTAGCTTTGTCCCCTCAGCATGGGCATCAAAATGAATCCATAAGGAGCAGACCTGCTAAAACTGAGCCACAGGCCTGCACGTGACACAGAGCTGGCCCAGCCAACTTGCTTGTTACACGTTATGGTATTAGATGATTAGCAACTAAAACTGGGATAATAAATTAAAGTAAAATATAAAATAAATGAAAAGAAGTTGATGTTGAGAAAAATGTGAGAGAGAGAAAAAAGAAACCTAATACTCCCTATGCATCCGAAGTGAGTATATGAATAACTGTTTTCTATTTTATCTGAGAAGAGGACTTCGGGGTAAGCCCATTCCCCCTTGTTAGAGATGTTTACGATATTTGGGGGAAATGTCCTGACTGTATATATTGTCAACTACTAGAATAGAATGCCAAGAGAGACAATCAGATTAAAGTCCCAGATATATTTTTTTTAATTTTAATTTTGTAATTTATTTCTTGAGGTGACTTACAGGTTTGCTGCTCAGGATATGATCCCAGGGCCAGCAGCACTGCCATCACCTGGGAACTTGCTGGAAATCCAGAAGCTAAGATCCCACCCCAGACCAACTGAATCATCAGACGATGATCTGAATTTTAATAAAATCTCCAAGTGAGCTGTATGCACATAAAAGTTTGAGAATTTCCTTATAGATTTCACATTAGACATTCAAATTTGTAATAGTTCATTTTATACCTCTTGAACATTAATAAGTGTGTACTTTAGAATCAATAAAAAGGAATAGCTCATTTAAAAACAAAACCTTTCTTTTTCATCCTTACTGAAACTATTTTAGTTTTACTCTTCTAAAGAATAATTTAAAAGAACACTATTTCACAGGCTGATATTCTTTTAATGTGAAAGCCACATCAGTCCAACTCATATTCATTCACATAGTTCTTCCTATCATTAGAATGTAATTGAAAATTATAAGGGATATAAGCTAAAAATCCAAAAGAAAGAGTCAATAACTTTAGTAAAGCAATCAAAAACGTTAATGACTATAAAAGTCTTAGGACTCAAGTAATTTCAACAAGGTTGGCTTGCTTTTACAAGTTTCCCTACATGTTTCATACCAGAAGTTGCCAGTAATTTTAAAAGGGGAGGGAAGTCTCCTCTTTTGTAAGAATCCATGAAAATACTTTAAAATGACACCCTAAAAGAAGGGTTTGTGCAAAATATTGTGATTGGTACAATTACAATTGGTACAACTGGGAATCTTTTTTTTTAACACTCAAGCAAGAAACATAAGTTAAAAGAGCATTGTGCTATTAGTAGAGCTTGATGTTTCTATGATATAAGACATTAAATCTGATAAATTCAACTGCTTTCCATTAACTGATATGAGTATCATTCTTGTTTTGAATGTGCCTATGGAGCTTAAAACTGTAAGAATTACATATTGCATTTTAGTGAACAAGCAAATCACCTCAGAAAGACATTTCCAAGGTCGCTTGGATTCAGAGCCAGCAGGCTGCCACAGGCGACTTACTCTCTAAGGCCTGAGAACCCAAAGTTATGTGTTCCTCCTCCTTTTATTTTGCATTTTAGGATGAGGGGAACTGGATAAACAGCCAGCCCTCAGTCGCCATCCAGGCCCCACCAGTACAAAGAGGCTTTGTGATTGACAAGAGCACATAAAAAAGGGAGGAGACCCACTTTTTTCTTCTCCTTGAGAAGACTATGGGTGAAATTGTAGAACTTAAAAGCTTCTCCCCTTTCGACCAGCTCACCTTGCAGGTAAACACCTTCCTGGTTCAGTGACTCAATCACACATTAGAGACAGAATCTGTGCTGAAAACTGATCACGGTGGAAAAATATTCTTTTACTGTGACTTTCAGCTCAGTGCAGCTGTAGCATACTTCCTCCCCCAGGAAGCCCTGTCACTAAACCTGTGCAGCACGAAAAATAAGCCTTCGAGAGCAGAGATTTTATTTGACATTTTAAGGATACAGATTGCAATAAATCCAAATACTTCCAATTTTTGTTATGACTTTTTAAAAAATGTTTAGAATAGACCATGAAAGAAAAAAAAAGGATGATATATGATATAAATATTAATATAATTCTCTATTACACCCTTCCATTCAATTCAATAATTTTCTATGGCAGGGACAACAATTTTGAAACATCTCCCTCAAAATAAATAGAAGTTACAGCAAAATTCTTCTTCAAAATATAATCAATATCAATATATAATCAAATATAATCTATGAATTACATATTCAAAATATAATCAAGTCACAAACTATTAATTTATTTTGCCAAAGACTGTATAATTTAATTTTCATTTAAACTAAATTGGAATGTATCAGCAATGAACTTTCTAGTATTGAAAGAATATCCTCATGATCAGTCTTTAAATGGCAATCCATGACTTCTCATTTTGATAAGCAAGAATGTGTCAGACTTATACTTGAGAATATTTTCACTGAACACCTGTTTCATATATATAAATTTACCTTATCCTTCATCTTGTTTTCCTCCAGTTAATAAGTATTTTTGATATTAGACCGTATCTGCATACATTTCTGAAATCAGTCTTTGTTGGCAAGCCTATAAAACTTTTTTTTAAACTGCACTTTTCGAATCCTCCTCCTAAGTAAAAAGTTTAACATCCTAACTAAGCAATATCAAAAAAACAAATTTCAGCACAATGTTGTATTAACAAGCTTCTGTACACTTGCGACTTTTACGCTTCCTCTTTCATTTTCCTTCTAATTCCAAAGTGCAGTGTCTCTTAACTAAGAGCACACACATTCTAAACTGCAGTTCTGACCGTTCTGGAAAGAGAGCTGACAAGCCCTATAGGGCACCTGCATGTTTTTCATTCTGTCATTCTCCAAAGGAACACTCCTTCAAATAGACCTAAGAATAAGGTCAGTTTTCTGATGGTTTCTTTCAATGTATGCCTGTGTGCCCAGGAACCCCTTTTATACAAGAAGATGATATACCATCAAATTCTGGGAAAATACTGCCTTTTAGCTACACTGAAGATACTGCATCCCTGAGATGCAGCAATCAGAAGGATATTTCATGGTGATAACACAAGAAACACCATGTCCCTGTGCAACAAAGATATGTTTCCAGATCACATTTTTTAACAGCATGTTAACAGATACAATTTATGTAACATACAACTCACTGTTTAAAGTGTAACAGTCAGTGATTTTGATGCTCCCAGCCTAGTGTACCCATCACCATAATTACTTTTAGAACATTTTCATTACCATTAAGAAAACACTCATTTGTAGTTATTTCCCTGCAAGTCCCCTAGTCATAAGCAATGTAAATCTACTTTCTCTCTCTATGGATTTGCCTGTTCTGGACATACCATATAAATAGAATCAGACACTATGTGATCTACACAGCTCAGACTTAAATGTAATAAAAACAGCTAACATTTACTGAGTATGTACAATATGACAGTCACTTAATTCTTACAATAATCACATAAGGTAAGCACTATCGCTATTCCCACTTCAAGATGAGAAAGCTGACACACAGAGAGGCTAATAAGCAGCTTCACCAAGATCACAAAACAAGTTAGATGAAGTGAAGATTTGAACATAAAGCAGTCTGGCTCCACAGCTCATGCTCTCAACCAACTCTGCCACACTATCGTGCCCCTTACTTACCTCTAAGAGAACTCACAGGGTAGAAAACAACAGAAACAAAGAGTCAGGCTTGAAAAAAAGTACTGAATTACTGCATTCCTCATAACCAATAAAATAAGAAGTTAACTGCTTCAAATTTGTACATCTATATCAAGAAAGTCTAAGAACTATCTGGGATTAGTAGTAATTCTCCTTAAATAAGAAGATAGCACACAGAAGAGGATTCCCAGAACTTTGAAAGAATAGATACTTGGAATCATTATTTTAGTCATGTTCAGCTAATTAAGAGTTACCACCAGTTTCTTTTAGTGAAGAACTGAAGACTGCTATCAGAATCCTTTCTACTGCTTCTCATAATTTGTTGTGTGCACCTGGACAAGTGGATGTGAGTATAAGTGTGTGTAATTCAAGGGAAGGCTTGCTGCTTAGACTAATCACAGAAAGTTCTTAGTCTTTTCTAAAGCAGATATGCCAAGAAAAGGCATTTCATCATCCAGCAACTGAGAAGTTGGAAAGAGAATATAAAAATATCTATGTGGAAGGAGAGGGGAAACAAGTAAAGGAGGGGGAGGAAAAGGAGTAAGGAAGGAAGAGGAAGAGGAAGACCGAGGGAAGGCAGGTAGGTGGAGAGGCGAGAAAGACTGACAAAGACATAACAAATGGTGTAAGGATATACAAAAAGGTGGTAGTTATTCTCTGGAAGATGTTGTTTGGTGGCATTCTTCTACAATGAGCAGAATATATACAAAAAGTCAATATAATCCTCATTTGATGCTATTTGCCCTTTCTAATGTGTTTTACAAAATTCTGGCTATTTTTCTAATTCATAAGGCATTTGAGACCTATCTCATTATAGAGTAAGTTTAATCATTCTTCTATATTCATCTTAATTCCCAAATTTAAAAATCTCTCTAGGCATCATATCAAAACTCAACCAAATAAAGCCAAAAGATAATTCTTAGAAGTATCTGCAAGTACTTCTTTATCACCTCTTCACAGCTAAATAGCCTGAGGCTTCTGTAGCTATCACTTATATATTATATTCAATTTCAAATAATTTTAATCCCATACTTTCAAAACCATTATATTTATGTAAATCTCAAGCCTGAATGGGATAGACTAAGTTATAATTATGACTATGGTGTATAGGTGTGTAAGTCTGCACAGCTGGAATCCCTGGTTTTGGCTAATACAATAGATTTTCTATTGTAAACAGTATAGTGGTACTTGGGTTAAGAATGAACAGTAAATCTATTTCAAAGGAGTTTGTAATTTCAGACTTCATTTAAAAGACTCCTATTAAAAGACTTTATTTTATTTAAGGGAAGCTTACATGGAGACAGTAGTTGGCCTATACCTTGGGGTAGCAAGGAGGTCTAGAGGCCAGTTTTTTTAATGGACACCTGAAATATGAATGTGTTACATTAGAAAGTTGAAAAGCCCTTCCCAGCTGTCTTAGCTCAAGCTATCATAACAAAATGTCAGACACTGGATGGCTTATAAATGACAGAAATCTATTTCTCACAGCTCCAGAAGCTAGGAAGTCCAAGACCAAGATGCCAGCCAATTCGGTGTCTGACATTGCCCATTTCCTCATGCACAGCCAACTTCTCACTGGAACTTCATATAGCAGAAGGAGCACAGGAGCTTTCTTGAACCCCTTTCATACAAGAAGATGATATTCCATCAAATTCTGGGAAAATACTGCCTTTTAGCTACACTGAAGATACACAAAAATGAATGTAGATCCTTTCAATACAAATGGCCACTCTAGCCAACATAACTTAGGCCTCCTCTTACTCCACTGCTTCTAGCAATTGTTTCCTCTTTCTTATTCCTCCTCTTCTCTATCATTCTCACCTCTACAGGAAAGAGATGAAACAGTCAACTGCGAGAAAACGGGGTCAAGTGCACGGCAGCTGTTTGAAAATGACCAAAAAAGTGCTACGGATGCTTTCAGGAGTCACCTGTGGTTTATTTCAACAAGTTATGATAGAATATGATGCAGTATGATGCCTAAAGACATTTGGAACTTGGAGGGAAAAGGATGCCCTGTTTGGTTCCATTCTTTTTTTTTTTTTTTTAAGTTTTTTTTTAATTCCAGTTAGTTAACATACAGTGTTACATTACTTTTAGGTGTACATACAGTGATTCAACAATTCCATACACCACCAGGTGTTCATCACAAGTGTACTCCTTAATGCCCATAACCTTGTTTGGTTCCATTCTTTACCCATTTTAACCATTTAACCTCTTTAAATTTTTTTTTAAGCCAATTTTGAATGGATGGATTAGCAAGTTGTTGAGAGAAAGGCTGGCAACAGAAAGACACAGCCAAATCTTGCTGCTCTGGGAATTTGGGGCCAATACACTTCCTTCCTCCTCACTCTCCTCTCTACCCACCTACTCCCAACCCCCACAGTGCCCATCCACCCTATACTTCCAAAACCCCTTCTTCTCCAGCCCCACTTAACTGTGCTGCCCCAACACCCCTCCAGTCAGGTGGCATCAAAATAGGGAACAGGAAGAAGAAAGAAAAAGGAAGACACATGAACAGAAAGCCCGAGGTTAAACCATAATCCCAGTCTCTTGCAGATTAGCCTGATTTTGTTTCTTTTGGGAGACAGTCTTAAACCAGCTCCTCACAGACCACAGGCCCAAGACGGGGCTCCATATCATGACCCTGAGATCACGACCTGAACCAAAACAAAGAGTCGGACACTTAACCAACTGAACCACCCAGGCGCCCCTGTTTCATTTTGTTTTTAACCACTCTCTTCCTCAGAGTCTAATTCTGTTCCTCCATCCCCTCACAATCCAGTCTCCTATACTCTGAGCTCTTTCTCCAACAGGGGACGCTGTGGAGTAGCTCAAGAACTGGATAAATTCCAAGCCTTCTGCTTTAGCTCTAACATATTAGAAATAAAAATATATTCTCATAAATATCATTTGTTTCTATAGTACCACTGGCACTATACTCCAAATACCTATAGTTTCATTTATATGTTAACTTTAAAGTATTGGTTTGGAAACATAAATATCTTTTAAAAACATATTTTCCTGAGGGGTATCTGTTCTAAATTCTCATTGCCACAGGGATACTTTTATGGATGAAAAATTTAAAAACCAACCAGAGAAATAATTTACCGAAGCCACAGAATTAGTAAGTGGTAGAGCCAAAACCTAAAGAGAGGTTTGTTTGAACATGAGGCACTGAAGACTATACAATTTCTATTACACCACAGAACTTCCAAAATCACATCTACGTGTTTCATTAAGTACATGAAAATTCTGAAAAGCTAAAAATTTTACTCCTAATCATTAGATACTTTAAACTCAGTATCATTTATTCAAACATTTATGGGATACTCTCTTACCCAAATGCCTCCAGCAATAATCACCAATGCTAATAAACTATTACTGACATCATCAGGAAAAAAAAATTTATCTACATTATTTCAAGAATTCACCACTAATGTTAGAGATTTATTATATCATTTCTCTTATATTTAATTTGATGAGACTTCTGTTACAGTAACAGATCCTTATACCCAGGAGCAATTTCTTGTTGCTCAAAAATGAAATGCTTTGTTGAAAAATGCTTTGTTAAAATCTTCTGTGAACTGTTGTTTTCAAAACAAAAACATTTTCATTTCTCCTAACTGCTTAAGAAGAATTACTTATAAGAATTATTCTTCTTTCAGGACGTCTGGGTGGCTCAGTTGGTTAAGCAGCTGCCTTCAGCTCAGGTCATGATACCGGCGTCCTGAGATGGGAGTCCCACATCGGGCTCCTTGCTCCGCAGGGAGCCTGCTTCTCCCTCTGACTCTGCCTGCCACTCTCTCTGCCTGTGCTTGCGCTCTCTCTCTCTCTCTCTGACAAATAAATAAAAATCTTAAAAAAAAAAAAAAGAATTATTCTCCTTTCAATAAAATAAATACAACTGTAGAACTTGTAACAAATGACTTCTTGTTCATGACATAGCTATTACTACAATTAAATTCTAGCTACATTGTATCTTACAGGTTCAATAAAAAATAAATGCAATACAACTAAATGCTGCCAACTTGATTCCGTGAACAGTGCTAATAGAAGTTAAAATTGTTTTAGGTCAGAAGTGTACTTCACGTTCTTAGTAAAAAAAAAGGGGGGGGGGATAAACATAAGTAAGGTTTATTCTTTATTTTAACTGCAAAACTGCCATCTTCATTCACAGAGACCCCAATATCCTGGGGACCCTTAGAACTAGAATAAACCAACTGGCATGTTAATGGTGTAAACTCATCACTGACTTGGTAACATGTGGATGTCATCACTTCCTGAACTTCAACATCAGTAAAAGTAAACAAAACATTTACATTTAGGAAAACACCCAAAAATGCCATTTTTAGTCTTGAAAATAAAACTGCAAAGACAACTGACCACTTCTACTGTGATTGTGCACCTTACGTCCATAAGAAGTTGCATTTTGAGTTGATACCACTTCTCCAAACATTTCTCTTCACTTTCTACTAAAAACAATAAACATTTACATTAAATATAAAATGTCTGAGCAATTTCTTTATTCGAGGCACAGTGTATCAAAGGCTGACAGGCAAAAGTGAAAAGGGATTTGCTACAACTTCCATCAGCAGAGGGAGTACATTCACCACATGGGCAGACTAATTTTCTACCCTCCCCCCAAAAAGAAAGATTACAGTCATTTGACTTGACAATAAGCTCTGCATTGCTGGAGAAGGTGATTTACAAAATTTTAAACCTGTTTCCTCACCTATTCAGCTTGCTTTGAGGAAAGCAACAATCCTAATGATCTCTACCTTTATCTTTGCATAGGACAGATTGTGCATTCTTGATAAATTCACTAGCTTAGCTGCCAATTATGAAAGTACATTCAGCTACATATATCTTCTGAGGAATGTTGGTTTCCCAAGCCCATACCAATTTTTATTAAAAAGTTAATTAACCTTTTAAGAATGACAATGAATTTAGGAAGCCAGAAGCCTAAGATTTTTTTTTTAACTACCTCTTCTATTAATGTATCAATCCTCTTCCACTTTAACTGTATGTTCAAGGCTTTCAAACAGAACTTCAATTCTTTCCTAATCATCTAAAATGCTCTCGCTCAGACAAATACGTATTTAACAATCCAGCTATCTATGTTGACATTTTGGACTACATTTTAGACCATTTCTCTTTCCTAATTCCCCAACTTGTTAGTTCTCCGGCTTGTATAACCTTCTCTGACTCAAACCTTCCCATAGTCTAGTCTTTCTTGCCTAAAAAAATAATAAACTAAGAAGGAATCCAAAGGAAAACCTACTCCTGTAACAACTTGCCCTTTCTCCTCTCAAACTTCTTGAGATTATACTCATTCTGCTTCCTCAGCTCACATTTTTTTGCATTTATTAAATAAAAATTTCCCAACTTTATAAAAAAATAACTGACAGATTTAATTGTTTATATTTAAAATGAACATCGTGTCACATTTCTCAATCTAGTAACCAATTCAACAACAAGAATTTCTCTAGCTGGTTACCACTAACCTCCAGGTTGTTAGACCAAATGAACATTTTTAGCCCTTACCTTAATGAATATACTTACAGCATTAACACTAAAGATAATGCCCTCATTCTCAAAGTTTTTCATTTTAATTAACTTGCTTTCCTAGTTTACAGATAATAATCGTTACTCATAACTCCACTTCTGCTAAAGTAATAATCACTGAGCTAGGTAATCATCTGTGTTAGCTCAGTGTTTTTTTTCACACTGCTGTTGTTACTCATTAGTGGTTCATAGCAGCTTTTTAAATAGATAAATCAGAATAAAAAAATCCCCAAATTGTATTCCATGTGATAAGTTTAAGTATTATTCTGGAAAATTTATGTATGTGTGTATTCACAATATAAAATGTAGTTTATTTAGGGTCATATTCAAAAAGTTTGAAAGACGCTGTGTCTAATTTAATCACACAACCTCTGAGGTCCATATAATAATTTATACTTTTTAGGAAAGAAAAAACTGAGCATACAGAAGTTGTACATAATTTGTCTGTACTCAACCAATTGGTGTGACAATCAGACGAGATTGGGCGCGTTCAGGGTGGTATGGCCGTAGACTGGTGTGACAATCAAGCATAGCCTCTATCACCTACTCAAATAACCACGTGATATTTATATCTCTTAATGTGGATATCTTAAATGTACTTCAATCTCAGTATTTGCAAAACCTGTACTCAATTTCCACACATTTTCTAATTTTCTAATTTGTTAATTTTCAGTGTTTCTCTCTTCTTCATCCAAGCATCAATCCTCATACATCGGGGGCCTGAGTGGCTCAATCATTAAGCATCTTGCCTTTGGCTCAGGTCATGATCTCAGGGTCCTGGGATCCAGCCCCACATCAGGCTCCCTGCTTCCACTCCCCTCTCCCACTCCCCGGCCCCCGCTCATATTTCCTCTCTTGCTGTGTCTCTCCATCAAATAAATAAAATCTTTTAAAAAAAAAAAAGTCCTCATATCTCAGATAGATCCACGCTTCACTATGTCATTATCATAATAACCTTCAGTCACATCCCCACCATTTCCTTCCAGGATAACTGCAACAGTATCCTCCCATTACCTGCCATTATATCCCCTCCAAACCCCCAATTCACTCTCTGCTTTGCTGGAAGAAATCTCTTCAAAATACAAATTTCATTATTCAGGGAAAATTCTCCTAATCCTGAAGTAAAACTTTTAAAATTCAAATGCCATATCTAATTTTCTAGACTGGATCTTTGTGTAATTATAGGCAATACTTTAAAAAATACAACCTAAGGGCTTTTGTTAAAAAATCAATAATGGTCAAAAGACCCAGATCGAAAGTTCTTTACTCTCTGTTAAAGTTATTTCAAAGATACTAGGTTACATTTACATTAAGAAATTCAAGGACGGGGCGCCTGGGTGGCTCAGTGGGTTAAGCCTCTGCCTTTGGCTCGGGTCATGATCTCGGGCTGGGATCAAGCCCCACATCGGGCTCTCTGCTTAGCGGGGAGCCTGCTTCCCTCTCTCTCTCTCTCTCTCTCTCTCTCTGCCTGCTTGTGATCTCTCTCTCTGTGTCAAATAAATAAATAAAATATTTAAAAAATATAAAAAGAAAAAGAAATTCAACTATCACAAATGTCTTTCACACGAAAAAATGCAAACAGCCTATAAATAGTGTCATTTCATTTTCTTGAAAACAAAATATATCCATTATCTTGAAACTAATGAAACGGTTTATCATTCCTACCTTCACAGAGAGTCGACTAGGACTCATCAATGGCAGGCATTAACAGTGTTCTAAATAATGTTTTAAACACAACAACAATCAACTTTAATTTGCACTGGATTCTAAATAAAAATGCCATGTTTTTCAATGTTTACAGCAGATTAAGATATGTCTCCTTGTGAATCAGTCCTACAGTCCATAGATTATTTGCTATGACAACAAGCCTGAGCCTTTCGATCTACGTGTTTAAACAAACTGTTGGATTTGTTGCTGCCTTTGCAAAGGCAGGTGGAAAGAATTTCTAGCTAGGTATTCAACAGAATGGGATCAAAGTTGTCATGATATGCTTTATGATACTGTCTATTTGAAATTAAGTTATTAATAAAAAGTGAAGCTGAATTATTTCATTTTCCTAAACTATGTGTTCTCCATTCACAGATACCTAATGTTGAAAATAAAACCAATAAATAAATAGTTTAAAGTGTAGCATGTTTCATTGTTTTTTGTGAGCAGGATTATGTGTAGTAGTTTTGGCATGCTGTTTGTGTTGTTGTTGATTCTCTCCTTTGCTGTTCAGTTAAAACAAAAAAGCTAAAGGTTCAAAAGAAACTAATTTCTTCTCTCCATATGACTGTTAGAAAGATCCTAGTCAAGCCTGCATCAACAACTATAATAAATCCTTGACTTAAAAATACAGGCTGCTTTACCCGTAAGTACACATTTGGAAGTTTAAAAAGGGGGGGGGGGGTACTTTAAAAGTATGCACGAGATAAAATATTCTACCAAATTGTCAACCATGACTTTTCCGTCATAGTTACAGACATGTTCTAAGACAAAGTTTTGACAACATACAAAATAACAACATGATTGAACAATGGAAGCACAATCATTACGAAGAATGCCCACTGGGGGGTTGTATTGAAAGACTTCTTTCAAAGTATCTTCAAACCATTGTACCCCAGTTCCTAACCGAATCCACAGCACATGCTTGTATCGAAAGAAACCTGGATGGATGGATGGATGGATGGCCAGCTTGCTAAGACCTATAACTCTCCTCACGTATTACCCTTCCTCAACCCAAGCCTCTGAAGTTTTCCCACAATTCTATCTGAATGTAAGCCTTATTTCTGGTGTCCAGATTGAAAATCAAGATGACTATGTATGAGAAAACGCACATAGTAAGAAAACTGTACCTATTAAAAAAATAACAAAAGAACGACTCAAAAGTAAGAGTTTTTATTATACATTTTGATAGTCATTCTTTTAATACTAAGAATACTGCCTTACTTTTAAAGTAAATTCATACTATAATCATCACATCCTATATGTCACTTCTAGAAAATAATGCTATGGACTTACTACTTCAAGTTCCTTTTCTAAAATAAATAAAATTGACACATTTTCTATTTGAAAGGGGGTCTCATTTCTCTTTTTCCCAATTGTAGGTTAGGATAAAAACACAAGTTGATTAATTTCTAACATCAAATGTTTCCCTTATCCTCTCCTCTCAAAGGAAATTACCATAAATGGAAACCTAGTGACAATATCATTTGATATTTATTTATCTAATTTTAAGCAATTAGAATTAAAATTGTTAATAAATGGAAAAAATGTGACCTCAAGTATTTGTATATAAAACCAAGTTTTAAGGATAAAATATTTTAATGCAATTAGACTTGCTAACTGCTATGTACAATATTGTTTGTTCATTCCAAACACACGCCGGAGTTCAAACATGTAACACTGTTTTGTTTGATTGTAGTACTTTATAAATGGTTTTATTTTACCATTTGCCAAACCTCTTTTGTTGAGTTATTCAAACTAATTTCTGCCAAGAACACTAGGAATTTGGTGATAGTGCTTCTTTTAGGAGAAAACAACCCCTTTCCTCAGAAAACTGAAAATGTTTGTTTTGGCACTAAAACCTTGTATTGAGCCTTCTGGAAAGTATTTTAAATTGTTGTTTTTAACCTAGACTTTGTGACTGAAACAGGAAAAGGTTTCATAGCTCTACACCAAAATACATATTTATAGGGCTGATTTTCTTCCTACACCAAAAATACTACGTTGATGGCAGCAGTTTTCAAAGTATGATTTCTGAGGACCAAGCTAAAACTTGGGCATTATCACTATATTCAACAAACAATTTGCTTTTTAAAACCTCAAAAACTGATGACTAAGAAATGCTAACTGTTGATCAAATACACTGTCTTTACGTGTCATATTGGAAGGATTGCTGCATTTAACTATCTTCTTTTAGGAATATTCACTAAAAGAAAATTTACTTGATATTGTATTTTCCTCCTGTGCTTGTCAACAGAGACAGGTTTCTAAATTTTTCCCTTTTTAATATTTTCCCCAGTAGATATGCTTTACCTTCAGACTAGACAGACATAAAGATCAAACCATGTGAACTTTGTACAATATTTTTCTAATAATGTATGTGAATACAATACACAATTCTTGGAAACCGATGAAACAATGCTATCACTGTCCCTAAGTCCCCTACCTCACCCCTATATTGTTAAAATATAAGAAACAGACTATACGGTAGCTCAAACAATTTCATAAAGACTGTCAGTGAGCTGCAGTGATTTTTCAGTCACTAATAATTGACAAAAAATATTATGCACCCACCACCAATCTTTTGCAAATCAAGCTCTCCCTACCTTGAAGTCTGATTTTTCCCTTTTATGGCCTGGCTGTCCCTTTACAAGAATAACAGCAGCAGCATCACTTTAAATGTACATATAAATTTTTTGATAAAGTCATAGTAAGTTAAAATCCTATCATGGTGTTTATCAAATATTTATTAGGATGTTCTGGCAGGAATCAGTTGTTTTAAAATTCTGGTATGGTTGAATTGTCTGATTCAGGTAAAAAAGAAAAAAAAAATGAAGATATGTACCAAATGCATCTTATTAAAATCTGTAACTGCTTTTGTCAATCCAGTACAAATTTTAATTTTAAAAGTTTGGTCCTTCCTGCTATTCCTGAACCCTGCCTATTCCAGAAAAAAAAAAAATCAAGAAAAAGTCTATTCAAATTAGTGTAATAAGAGTGAAATAAATGGGAATTACTGGTATCACAAAGGTTATGAAGGCGTGGACTCTTCCCAATCCAAAATCCCCTTTCTGCACTGCTATGGTTATAGAACGATGGTATCCTTTTCATTGGCCTTGAAATCTTGAGCCATCCTACGACTCCTCCATGGGCCTCACTGTTTCAGGTCAATGGGAAATTGACCTGAAACAGGTCCAAATTAAATGATGGACTCATTTAATATTTTAAAGATGATGACTGATGTGCTAGATTACCTCTGTAGAAGATTTAGATTAAATCCTTCCAACATTATTTTCTTAATTTAAAATGTTGACTGTTTTATAAGGAGAGTGAAAAACACCTGAACTCAGGTCCACAAAAAAACAAAAATTCACTTGTCAGGTTTTCAGACCATTTATATATTCAGCTTTCCCAGACAAACCTATTAATAATATGGAAAAGGGGAAAATAAATCTTCTTTCCTTCTCTTCTATTCTACTAGGAAGCAACGGTTTATCTCTAAACACTCTAAGGAGAAAACATAAGAAGAAAAACAAAATCTTATGTCACTTGTGAGAAATAATTATCTAGGGAATAACTTTAACTACATGGATGATTTTTTAAAAACCACAAAGGAACACTAAATGAAAATAAATAGGTATAACAGGACATACCTGAAAAAGAACATGTACATGGCAGCTGTGATGCAGAACAAAAGGACCTACAACAAGGAGAAAATATATTACTTGCAAAAGAACACTGATATCATTTGGGTGTCTTTCTGTTCCAATTTTCATCTCAGTAGAGTTACCATACAATGTTATACTAGTTTCAAGGGCAAAAGATAATGATTCCCCAATTCCATACATCCCCCAGCACTCATCAATACACCTGTGCTCTTTAATCTGCACCCCCCACCCACCTTCCCTCTGCTAACCAGCAGTTTATTCTCTACAATTAAGAAGAGTCTATTTCTTGGTTTGTCTCTCCTCTCTTTTTTGTTCCTTTTACTTGTTTTGTTTCTTAAATCCCACACGTGAGTGAAATTACAGGGTGTTTGTCTTTTCTGACTGACTTATTTCGCTCAGCATTATACTCTCTAGCTCCATCCATGTTGCATCATTTGTGTCTTATAAAAGCAATATACCCACTTAAATCTTGTAGCTGAAACAATTTAAAGATGTGTAAAAATAATCATACATGTATCACATTCTCTACCTTTCAAATAAACCATATTAAGGCAATAAAGAGCCTGTACACACACATATAAATAATTATATACATTATATATTATACAATATGAATATATATTATGATATATATGTATGTATATATACTGGGTAGAAGGGTAACATGGTTCAAAAAGGAACCACCATTTTTAAAAAAATCATCTCTCAAAATGACAAGAAAAAGCAAGTCACTTAAGAACAAAGAAAATAGCTCTTCTATAATGAAGTCAGCAAATAAATCATAAACATATTAACTGTTATATCCAGATAACCAGATTTTTTTAAATGTAAAATACAGTTCAGTTGTCAACCAGTTCTAATCAATGAGAAAAACTCCTGAAAATATAATTAATCATCCTTTCTGGGATATGGACTAGCTATTAAAAATTCCTCTAGGGGCACTTGGTGGTTCAGTGGGTTGAAGCCTCTGCCTTTGGCTCCGGACATGATCCCAGGGTCCTGGGATCAAGCCCTGTATCAGGTCCTCTGCTTGCGGGAAACCTCCTTCCTCCTCTCTCTCTCTCTCTCTGCCTGCCTCTCTGCCTACTTGTGATCTCTGTCAAATAAATAAATGAAATCTTTAAAAAAAAAAAAAAAAAAAAAAACCTCTAAAAACAGGCATCTGAACACAGTAAACCTAAGTTTAAAAGCTCTCCTCAAATATGTTAACACTAAACACAACCAAATAAGGTATACATGGAGGGGCGCCTGGGTGGCTCAGTCAGTTAAACATCTGACTTGATTTTGGCCCAAGTCATGATCTCAGGGTTGTAAGATCAAGCTCTGCGCCCAGCTCCACATTGGGTATGGAGCCCACTTAAGATCTCCCTCTCCCTCTGCCCCTTTCTCCCTACTCTTTCTCTCTTTAATGAAAAAAAAAAGTGTATATGGAAAGAATCAAGAATCCACGTCCTGACCAAAGCTTAGTTGTGCCAATAAAATGGATCTCCATAAGTTGTTGTAAATCACTGAAAAGCAAGTTGTAAAATGTGTTTTTATGTTAACAACAGTGTAGGCTCAACATGACTGTCAATGGCCCCACATCATAGACAAATGACAAATGAACAATCTTTAACTGTTAAAAGCTGACCACAAAGTATACCAAAAATGAATACAGTGTAAAACAGTGTTTTGCTACTTCCAACACAAATAATTTCTAGTCAACTTAAGGAAAGTCTAATAGTTTTGCTATTACAAATTAAGCTTGAAAGGTTTTCCACCTTGACTTACGATAAGCACTACAAACATAAGCTGAATGGCTTAAAAATCTACAAACCAAAGGAAAATAAGTATCAATTACTACAAAACAAATATTTTATTATTTATTACATATAAAATACATAAAATCTTTTTCTATATGTAAAGTATATAAAATCTCTCTTTCTAATAAACACAGACACATAATCTTCTGTTCTCCTCACTCCTTCTTTCCCTCTCTCCTTTACATTAACTTTAAAAATACCCTATCAATAATGTATAAGGTTCATATCACTGCTTTTGACAACATAACTTAAAGCATATGGAATAACTTTCAGTTACTGATTAACCAATTAAAAATTAAAGTCCAAGTGAGTTTGTTTACTGGTTATGATTTGCGAGCCAATGACCCAGACTATGAACCTCAACTTGTATCTAGCATTCTTTACTCTTTGGACAAAGCTACCCTTCCTAATATTCAATGTTTCATTCCTTCCCTGACCTAGTCATTTTTCCCTTTGCAGACCTACTCACAAACCTCTCCAGAAGTGTCCCACAAATACTTCCCACACCCTCTAACTTCTCCAAGGAAAACTTCCTTAGTCTCTTTCCCTCAAAATGTTGCTATGCTCTATCCTCATATGCTAAATCTATTGATGCTCATGTTAAACTAACATTTATCTCTGCAAATAATACATCTGAAACTGGGAAAGAGTACAATGTTTAAGATCTCAATCTTTGGAGTATGACAGATCTGAGTTTGAATCTAGCTGTTAAGTGACTTTCAAAGCCTTATTTAACTTCCCTAAGCCTTGGATCCTTTGTCTGTAAAGTGAGAATTTTATCTCACTTTGAACTGTTGGGAAGATTCAATGAGACAATGACAGGCATTCAGCAAACTGTTTCAATCTTGTTTTGTTACTTATAGAAGTGATCTGGATACAAAAAACGTCACCTAGACACCTGAGTCTGGGAAGTTTCTAACAAACAAGCAGACCTTTCAAAATCTCTCAAATCACCAATATTTGGAGTTCGTTTTTTTATACAGTATAGAGCCAAGAGATGAAAATCTGTGCAAGCAGGGAAGGGGAGGAGAATCTAAAGAATACTGATGTACAATTGATCAATTCATTTACTAGATACATACTGAATGCCTACTGGGTGCTGGGCATAGTTCTAGAACTTACAACAGTACACAAAATGGACAAAATCCTTGCCCTAATGAGAGCTATCTTTTAGTTAGGTAGAAGATATTAAAGGAAAAGCTAGTGATAGGAGTTCTGGAGAAAAACAAAGCAGGATAAGGAAATAAATGCAGGAGAATAGGGGTTGTTGTTTTATATAAAGTGGCCAAGGATGCAGAGACTTGATACAGACACTGAGGAAATGAGAGATGAGCGAGGGGACTGTATCAACAGAACCACTGGAAAGGTCTGATTTTTTATTATGAAAGGTGTTTAGTACTGTCTTAATTAAAGAGACTAAAGAAAAACTGAAATGTGGGTGATGTAATATTTCAAATTTTTAATTGATTGTGTTAATTTACTAAATAGCTTGACTTTCAAAAAATGGTTTTCCAAATAAATGCAAATTTGTAATTAAATAAGAAGATTTTGTCTGTGCTTCAAATTACAGAATTTTAAAGCTAAAAAGAACTTAGATGAACCTCTATTTCTTCATATCAGGAAACTAATATGCTGAGAAGGCAGGTGATACACCCAGGCTTATTAGTTGTATCTTGCATTTCCTTCACTAAACAAATATTGGTGAAATGAGTTCCTCTATAGTTGCTCTATACAGACAATATTTAAATACAGTTTTGATCCTCCAGGAGCTCAAAGGCACTGCTCCACAGTCCGGCTCTATAGCTACTATTCACATGTGGCTAGTTCAATTTTTTAAGAGTTTTACTAATGTAAAACTAACATACTTAAAATATATAATTTTTTAAGTCTTGACATAGGTACATACTATATAGCTACCATCATCATCAAGATAACAAACATCCAGCACACCCAAAAAGTTAATAGCTTATTACCATCTTCATATCTGTGGAATTTGTAGTGCTGGCACTGCTCTCATTCCCAATTTAGTAGTCTGTATCTTATTTTCTTGACCAGTCTGAGTGTAGATATATTAACTGCACTGATTTTACCAAAGAACAAACTTTAAGTTTCATTAATTTTCTCTATCATTTTTGTGTTCTATTTCATTGATTTCAATTTGATCTTAATTAGTTTCTTTTCTGTTTGGATTTCATTTGCTTTTGTTCTCCTATTTTCTTTTTTTTTTTTTTTTTTAAGATTTTATTTATTTATTTGACAGACAGAGATCACAGTAGGTAGAGAGGCAGGCAGAGAGAGGGGAAGGGAAGGAAGCAGGCCCCTGCTGAGCAGAGAGCCCGATGCGGGACTCGATCCCAGGACCCTGAGATCATGACCCGAGCCGAAGGCAGCGGCTTAACCCACTGAGCCACCCAGGCGCCCCTGTTCTCCTATTTTCTTAAAGACCGAAATTTAGGTCATTGATCTAGATTTTCTCTCTCTTTTTTTTTTTAAAGATTTTATTTATTTATTTGACAGAGAGAGATCACAAGTAGGCAGAGAGACAGGCAGAGAGAGAGAGAAGGAAGCAGGCTCCCTGCTGAGCAGAGAGCCCGACCCGGGGCTTGATCCCAGGACCCTGAGATCATGACCTGAGCAGAAGGCAGCGGCTTAACCCACTGAGCCACCCAGGTGCCCCGATTTTTTCTCTTTTAATATAGGTATATAATGCTATTAATACCTTCCTAAGATCTGCTGTATCTGTACCCTGATGATTTTGATAAGTTGGTTGTCCATTTTTATTCATTCAAAGTACTTTCTAACTTTGCTTTTGCTTTCTTCTGTGATCCACAACTTAGAAGTATGTTATTTAGTTTCCAAACATTTGGGGATTTTAAGTGACTTTTCTGTTGTTACTGACTTATTTGATTCCATTATGGTCAGAAAATACTTTATTTCTATATTTATTTCAAAATATGACCTGATTATTTCTAAATTTATCAGGACTTATTTTGAGTTCCAGAACATATCAGAATATGTTCCATATACTTGGTAAATATCCAGGTGTGGTTTTTTTTTAAGTCATCTCTACACTCAACATGGGGCTCAAAGTCACAATGCTGAGACCCAGAAGTTGCATACTCTTCAGACTGAGCCCACCAGGCACCACCCCGCCATGTGCATTTTAAAAGAATGTGCATTCTACTGTTGCTAGGAGAGGTATCTATAAGTAACAATTAGGTCAAGTTGCTTGACAGTGCTGTTCAAATCTTCTGAATCCCCAATTATTTGTCCACTTGTTCAATCAATTACTGAGAGAAGTTATCAAAATATGACCTGCCATAATTGTGGAGTTGTCTCCACAATCTCTCCCTGTAATTCTCCTTGTAGTTTTCCTTGGGTATTTTGAAGCCTTCTTTTTAGGAAAATAAACATTTAGAATTATGTCCATTTTATCATGATGAAATTAGCTTCTTTATCTCTGATAATATCCTTTGCTCTGAAACCTATTTTATCTGATAGTAACACTACATTTCTTTTGATACTATTCGTTATCCATTCTTTTAACAGATTGGGCTTCTATATTACAAGTTCATTGTGTGTAGGCATCTGTTGTTTCTTGCCTATTTTTAAATCTGATAATCTCCATCTCTTCATTGGCATTGAGTGTTCATATTTAGTATGACTACTGGTAAGTTCAAAATTAAAACTATCATCTTGGTACTTATTTTTCTCTTATTTCTCATTTGTGTCCTTTTGCTGCCTTTTCCAGATTAACTATTTTTTATGATTCTCTTTTCTCTCCTTTGTTGGCTTATTTTAGTGTTTGTTTTAGGATTTACTATATGGAACTTGAAATTGATACAGTCTCCACTCAAGGGATATTATACTACTTAATATAAAATATAGACCTTTACGATAGGATACTTCCATTCCTCCTCTTCTGCCATTTGTGCTATTGTTGTCATCTATCATACTTTAACCTATACTATAAAATGACTACATCTTAACATTTTTTCCTTTAAAAACGTAGATCTAAGATAGTTTCTTTTGTTTTGAAAGATTTTTGCAGGGTGTAGATTTTTAGGTTGAGGGATCATTTTATTTCAATAGTTAGCTCAACAAATGTCACTCTAAAATCCTCTTATAATTTGATTATGATGTGCCTTGCAGTAGTCTTCATGTTTCTTCTACTACAACTTCATTAAATTTCTTGGGCCTGTGGGTTTACAATTTTCACCAAATCTGAAAATTTTTCAGCCAGAATTATATCAATTTTTTTTTCTGTTCCCCTTTCCTTCTTTAGGAACTCAAATTAATGTACAGTAGGTCCTCTGAAGTTGTCCCACAACTAACATTCTCTTACTTTGTTTAAAAAAAAAATCTCTTTACTTTCTCTGTTTTGAGTTGTTTCTATTGTTATGGCTTCACTAGTATTTTCTTCTGCAATATATGTCATTAATGCCATTCAGTAAATTTTCCATCTTCCGCATTGTAATTATTATCTCTCCAAGTTTTAGATTTTCCCCCCCTATTTTCCATGCCTCTAATTTTTTGAAACTATGGAATTCAGTTACAGTAACTCTTTTTAATGTCCTTGCCTATTAACTCTAACAGTCAGTTTAGGTTTGATATTGACATATTTATTGTCTCACTACAGGTCAAATTTTGTTTCTTACTGCATGTCCAGTAATTTTCATTGGAGATTAGACTCTCTGAATTTTACCTTGGTGAGTGCTGGTTATTTTTGTATTCTCATAAATCTTCTTGAGCTTTGTTCTGTGACATAGTTGTTTGGAAACAGTCTGATCATTTAAGGACGTGCTCTTAAGATATTTTCGGAGGGAGTAGACTAGTGCTCAATTTAGAGCCAATTACTCCCCATTACTGAGATAAGACCCTTCTGTGTACTTTACCCAATGCCACATGCATCTTCAGGTTTTCCAGTCTGGCTAGTAGAAACAAGCCACTCTTCTACCTGCTATCTGAAAGCCTAGCACTCAAGTAAGGACCTTAAATCCTCTCAGGGTGTTCATTCCTTGGCTTGAGGCATTTCCCGCAGGTACAGGCCCTAATCAGTAAGCAGCTAAGCACTTTTCTCTCTAGACTTCTGTTCTGTGAACTCTATCCAGCATAGTCTCCTCTCACTCTCCATTAAGTTTGTTCAACGCAGAAAGTCCTTAACTATCAGAATGCTTCCTCTTTGATTCAACCCTAGAAACTCCCCACGCAGTAAGCTAGCATACTCCTAGGGCTCACTTCATTTGTTTCCCTGCTCTCAGAGACCTCTGCCTTTCAGCACCTAATGTACAGGACCCTGAACCATTGTTTCGTGTGTTGTGCAAGTTTTGGTTGTTACAGATGTAGGAGTAAGGATTACCCTGACCAACCAGTAACTTAATACATCAAGAACAGAAGCAGAGTGTAGTTAAATTTAAATTATTTACAACTAAATAACATTAAAATTCAGTTCCTCAGGGGGTGCCTGGATGGCTCAGTCATTAAGTGTCTGCCTTCGGCTCAGGTCATGATCCCAGGGTCCTGGGATGCAGCCCTGCACCGAGCTACTGCGCATCGGGCTCCCTACTTATTAGCAAGCCTCCTTCTCCCTCTTCCTCTGCCTACTGTTCCCCCTGCTGTGCTCTCTCCCTCTGTCAAAAAAATACATAAAACCTTTAAAAAATAGTAAGATAAAATAAAATTCAGTTCCTCACTCACACTAGTCCTATTTCACATAATATAGCCACATGTAGTTGTGGATACTATAATAGAAGAGATACAGAATAACTCCATAATTGCAAAAAATTCTATTACAACTGCCTGGCTAGTGAATGGTCATTTCCACTGTGCACTGCGGTAATGTTATATAGCACTAAAATATTCTAATTTTGACAGTAAAGCAGACATCTGCATTCATCTATGTTTATACTTTACAATTCTATGTGAAAAGTAACACAAAATTTATAATCATACCACTTAATCTACTCACTTGTAGAAACAATATAATACCATCTATTACATCTATTGTAAAGCCTAAATGAGATAACACACATAAAGCCTAAAAGAGATACTACTACATCAAAGATGCTCGAGAAATAGTAACTATTCACAAGAAGTAATTTCTCTGTAATTCTCTTCCATTTCACAACCACTGCACAACATACCTAAAAAGGATAAGGAATTTTGCAATTATTTTTTTACTTCAATTTTAACATTTTTTTTAACTCAAAAAGCAATGTAGGGCATGCTACATCATGGATGAACCTCGAACACATTATTTAACAGAAAGAAGCTAGTTAAAAATGACCACATATTGTATGATACCATTTATATGAATTCCGGGATAGACAAATCTATTTACAGAAAGTAGAGTAATGGATGTCTAGAGCTAGGGAAGTGAGGTATGACAGCAACTGTTTACTAACAGTACAAAGTTTCTTCTAGGGGTGACGAAAAGTTTCTAAAATTAGACTATATGGATAGATACAGAACTCTATAAATATACTAAAACTCACATGATTAACACTTTCAACTGGCAAATTTTATAGCATGTAAATCACATGTCAAAAACTATTCAAACTGATTTTTACAAAGTAATGCACATACACAATAAAAACAAAACTGCACACTGAATAACAATAATACAGTGAAAAGAAATTTCCCTCTTATTCCAGATCTCTGATATCCTATCTGTGCATACATTTGTATATAGAAACATACCTAATAAAGGCATTGTTTTATACTTTCCTTTCTAATTTTACACACACACACACACACACACACACCCATGCATAAATGCTGACTTTTTTTTAAAACAGTCTATGAATAGATATTTAGAGTGAACAGAACGAAAAATTATTGAATACCAAAATACATTTTGCAAACATGCACTTAGATCTTTTGAGGCAAATTCTTAGATGTGAACTCACTGTATTTAGGGCTAGCTGTATTTTTTATTTTGATTCATTCCCACCATCCATATATGAAAGCACTTACTTCCTTACACTACCTATTTTCCCATACCCAGTTTGTGTTTTATTAAACTATTTATCCTTGCCAATCTGGACGGACGGAAGAAGCGAGAGCTCATATTGTAGCCTCATTTTTCTTTAAGTGAAACTGAGCCTCTGAGATTTATAAACATCTTCGTTCATTTTTTGGTCAGTTGGTTTAACTCTTTTTCATATCCTTTGCCTATTTTTGGATTGTTGATCTGTTAAAAACCATTTTTTAAAGATTTTATTTATTTATTTGACAGGCAGAGAGATCACAAGTAAGCAGAAAAGCAGGTAGAGAGAGAGGAAGAAGCAGGCTCCCTGCTGAGCAGAGAGCCCAATGCCGGGCTCAATCCCAGAACTCTGAGATCATGACCTGAGCCAAAGGCAGAGGCTTTAACCCACTGAGCCACCCAGGTGCCCCCATTTTTATTTTTTGAAACTGCATATACTTATATGAAAACATAGACTTGATTTCATTATTATCTAATTACCCCAAAAATATGAATGGTTAAATAAAAGTAATCATGGAAGGAAATCTTATAATGCCCAATGCCAACAGAACATTTTAGGCAAAGAGTACACACAAAGTATAACAAATAATATGAAAGTAAAGTTCATTCAGCTGAAAAATAGTTTCTTCTGGAATGCTTTTTTAGAAAATGATAGATTTACAATACATGGTTTCCTGCTATCAAGGTTACAAAACTTTCAGGAAAAAAATTGTACCATTATTCTCCTCCCTCTGTGGAATTATATGAAAACTGTCCCTCTCAAGGCTCTAACAAAGAAACAGTATCACAATATATGAATACTTTAAAATCCTAAAATTAACCAGAAATATTAAAAATGTGAATATGGCCCAGTGTGAACATGTCCTGGAAAAGAAAGCTGTTTATAACATTTAAGCCTCAAAATGGTTAAAACACATATCCTGAAGTCATTTTAGAGCCTACTAGAGACCTAAACAGATGGTGCATTTAACTACTTCCTACCACAGTGCTCTCCTGCTTTTCTTTAACATACTTGATAAATGTTCCTTGTCCCCAACCACTCCTTCTTGAGTGTGTCCAAAGACAATGACACCCTTTGCTGCCTGGCCTTCGTTACTCATCAAGCCCACTTACCCCACATTCATTGAGCCCTCTTCCTCCTTGACACAAATACTGAAATCTCACCTCTGTTTCTATAAAAGAAGCAACAAACTTCCCTTGCCCCCATGTACTTTAGTCATATGTTAGCCATGCATCCACCCCCCATTCACAAAAACTGATCTGGTGTCTACGTGTTTCTAACACTTTGTGACTTTGAAAGTCAAAGAGAGAGAGCTATACAAAGGAAAGCTCCAGACAATCAGGAGCCTGTATGATCTTTGGGTGAAAAAGAACAGATAAAGCATAGGTTCTCAACTTCATTTACATACATATTCAGTACTTGCTACATTGCCAGCCTATTAGGGAAATGAAACTACATAACAGTTGATGCCTGTTGCCCTTATGAGGTGAGTCTTGTGGAAATGTGGGTACATTAACAAATCACTCCAAAATGATATGCTAGGAACAGAATATTTACACGTCACCCTTCAAGAAGTACTCGCCAAAACATCTGATTATGTTATTATTTCAATTATTTGACATATTTAGGCAATGCTTTTGGTCATGTATATACCTTGTTTTAGGTCTCCACAATAACTTACTTAGAACACAAGGTCCCAAAGGACAGTCTCTATTTTACCTAATTCCATATACGGATGGATTTTTTTCCTTTCTTTGACAGAGAGAGACACAGTGAGAGAGAGAACAGAAGCAGTGGAAGTGGGAGAGGGAGAAGCAGGCTTCCGGCCAAGCAGGGAGCCCGATGCGGGGCTTGATCCTAGGACCCTGGGATCATGACCTGACCGAAGGTAGATGATTAACAACTGAGCCACCCAGGCACCCTTGGATTTATATATGATGTTAGTTTCTGTTTACAGAATCCATCTTTCAAAAAAACTAAATAGCACTCCCATTCATACACTTTTTAAAAGGCTGAACTTTAGATTCTAAGCATTTTTGCACTTTTCTGCAAACACCCATCATTGCATGGCCTCTTGAAAGAAACCACTCTTACTGGATGAATGAGTGTTATCATAATTTGCAATGTATATATTTTGACTCTGAACACACAGCATGTCATCATCATCATATTAACTGGCTTTAGACAATGCAGTTTTAAACAGCACAATGCTCAAGTTAAATAACTATGTATTGCTTTATGATTTTAATAAGTCCTTGTGCAATTAAAATCCCACCTAACATATAATCCATTTTTTTAACCTGTCCCTTTTCTTTAGATTAGCAGTTTTACTTAATGATTGTTTTGAATTTCCCTTCCTTAATAAAACAAATACAGAAACAGTACAAAACACCTTATAGGGAATGTTAGAGTCACAAATACCAGACAAGAGGTAAGAACTAAGTCTTGGGTCTCCAGAGTAAGACTATAAACTTGATCAAATCACTTTCATTTTTTAAATTTTAATTTTTTCATCTTTAAAAAAATTTAGATTTATCTCTACGACTCTTCAGAACTCCAGAATTGTATGATTACCTGCATCAATTTTTTTTCACTGTATGAGAAAATTATTTCAAAGCAAACTGTCAGTAATAAACTAGGAGATAAATCACAGAATATATGTACATACTAGGACAATTTAAAGTATTTGCATTGATTGAGCTGAGTGTAAGAAATAACACTAAATATGACCAAAATTTGGGCCTAGTTTCTTCCTTATACTGATGGCTATTCTTGATTTATACATTTAAGGTCAGCAGAGACAGTCTGCCAACACATTAACCTTGAAATTTTTCAGCTGTAAAAGAATTATGTTAGATAGTGGCTGGGAAGTACAGCCTATATGATATCCTGTCCTTTTATGGTTAAGTGAATAAGCTATACTTTGTCTTCCATAAAAATGAAACAATGTAAAATATATACCTATGAAACATTTCAGTATGCAGTAACTAATAGAACTTGCAAGTTAATTCCTTATAACACCAAGATGCTAATTTTGCTAGTAGATTTTTAAAAAATAAATAGTTTTAAACAACTCACTATTTAAGACTACACCTAAAGGTTTATACATAGAAACATTCAGTACTTATTTAAAATTTTTTTAGAAATCAGGTAAAAGCCAAGATGTGAAGAATTCATTCACTGAACAAAATACTCATTGAAAACATTCTCTCTGTACTAGGCTAAAAACACTAATTAGATATTATGGTCACATACCCACGACACTTTTTTCCGTATCTAACTTATAATCAAATAAAAGAAATGCAGTTTATCAGAAGTAAAGTTTGGCCCCTGACTTATATTTAAAAGTTATCAAGATATTCAACTGCTTCTTTTTCTCCCACACCCATTTCTCTATTGTACAGTCAATTCACTTCCTATTAAAAGTCATCAAAAATGCAATTCAAAACAAACGGGAAAAGAAGCAAGTGTGAAAAGGAAGCCAAAAGAAACCATGGATAAGTTTAAAGATGCAAGGACCAGAGAACATGGAGAAAGAGGAAAGTGGAGGAATAAAACAGATAATAAACTGCTATTGATTAACAGTGCCAGGTACTATATATAGTATTTTCAAAATATTATCTTTAATCCTAACAATGGCTCTTCAGAGTAGGTTGTTATTAGTCCCATTTTGAAAATGAGGGAAGTGAGCTCAGAAGATAAATTACTCACTTAAAATCATAGAATATTTATTTAGTGGCTAAACTGAGACTCGGGGCGCCTGGGTGGCTCAGTGGATTAAGCCGCTGCCTTCGGCTCAGGTCATGATCTCAGGGTCCTGGGATCGAGTCCCGCATCGGGCTCTCTGCTCAGTGGGGAGCCTGCTTCCTCCTCTCTCTGTCTGCCTCTCTGCCTACTTGTGATCTCTCTCTGTCAAATAAATAAATAAAATCTTTAAAAAAAAAAAATAAAAAAAATAAACTGAGACTCAAAGCTAAGATGACTCTGGTTTCAAATTCAAGGCTTTTAATTATACTCCTCTGCCTCTAGAAAATATTTTATCCTTATTAATGTTGATTGAGTGGTTACAGTGTTTCCATGGGAGGAATAATCCCCATAATGCTTTGAACGTATCATTTTGTTAACCCAGGTCTGTCGTGTTTTTTTCACAGAGGGAAGGGAATTTTTTCATAGCTCAATATAATAATAATTAAAACAACAGTGCACCAACACCACCCAATTGCTCATGTTACTGAGCTTGCTACATGTCACAGGCAGTAGTAGGTGCCTGACCTGCACGTGAGCCTCAAAACAGCCCTGCAACGTAGGGGTTACTATGCCTATTTCAGGGAAGATGTTCAGAGAAACATAGATAGTTATGGAATTGAGGCAGGGTTAGAAACCAAGTGTGATGACAAAACCCCTGATCTGTGACAGATTTCTCTCAAACATTCCTTTTAAAAAACCCCATTGAGTCACCTGGGTGGCTCAGTCCTGAAGTGTCTACCGACTGCCTTCAGCTCAGGCCATGATCCCAGGGTCCTAGGATGTAGCCCTATGTCTCAGGCTCCCTGCTCAGGGGGAAGCCTGCTTCTGCCTCTCTTACTGTGCCTCTGTCAAATAGATAAATAAATCTTTTTTAAAAAATTAATAAACCCATTAAAGCATCAGTTTATAAATTTCATTCAACTTAATAAGGAAACATCTCTTATTTTCATACACAGCAAATAAAATAGTAAGTTAAGATATACTCTCTGTGTGAAGGAATTCACTATTTGCATAATGAACCCAATTTAAGAAAAGCAAAGATGACAAGAAAATTCCATAAGCCTCAAAATTTCTATGAAATATTCATTCTAGTAAAGAAAAACACATCTAAAAAATGCATTTTTGTCAATTTCTAAAATAATTTGAATATTACAATTAAAAAAAAAAAAAAAACTAGTGGGACGCCTGGGTGGCTCAATTGGTTAAGCAGCTGCCTTCGGCTCAGGTCATGATCCCAGCGTCCTGGGATCGAGTCCCACATCGGGCTCCTTGCTCCTCAGGGAGCCTGCTTCTCCCTCTTACTCTGCCTTCCACTCTGTCTGCCTGTGCTCGCTCTCGCTCTCTCTCTCTCTGACAAATAAATAAATAAAATCTTTAAAAAATAAAAAAATAAAAAATAAATAAAAAATAAAAAAAATTAAAAATTAAAAAAAAAACTAGAAACCTTTCTTGTTTATATACTAAGTGAGATAAGAAAAAAATTACATGAACCAGTTTTCCAGTATGTTTACATAGCTATGTAAAGAAACATTCTTTATCCTAACACTGACAAGCATGTTACTGTTTCAATTCAAGGAAACAAACAAACAAACAAAAACTCATATGTCATTCCGCACATGGAGAAGGGTTTTTATATAGACTCAGAACAAAGTTAAAGCTGAAAAAATATTGTGTTTTCAGCAGGGCGAAGTGAACAGGTCACCTAAGTGAAACCTCATTATTATATAAGTAGACAATTTGTAGTAGGTTAGTTATTTTCATCCAAATGCTGGTATTCCCATTAACCTCAAATAAGAAATTGGCTTAGGGTGATAAGGTGTTTTTCCCTCAGGGACATTACAAAAACAAATACATAGGAGCACCAAGATTACTTTAGAGAGGCCAGAGTAAGGCCACATAACAGCACGTGGCAATATGGCAATTCAGACTTTTATCATTTGATAAAGGTAAGAAAGACCATTAGAATGAGGGTCATTATATTATTAATAAGGTGGCCAGTAAGACAGCACTCACTGCTTTACCAAACAACACTGTGCTGTGGACCAAAAACCAACAGCTGCCCTCCAGCTGGGTTCCAAATATTTTAGGGGTCCCTGAGAACCAGCTCAATCCCAATGCATAATCCCCCCAAAACAGCCATCAACAATAGGTAAAAGGATATGTCATCTCCAGAATTCATTTGAGAAAATCCTTCCTTGATTAGGCATGGCATTGCTCATATCTGTCTTGGTTCTCACTATTTCTACCCAGCTGCTGATTCGTCTTTACATACTACCATTTCTTCAAGCAGGAAAGGTCCAGAACTAATGGGCTGTTTTGTTTGTTTCCTAAAGAACATTTAAAAACTCTTAAAGCACACTGTAGTGGGCATTACCTCTACAAAAATAATGATAATAATAATGATGATGATGATGATGATGATGATGATAATAAAGGCTAGGGTGGGGTGGGTATAGAATGTGCTTGAATTCTGAATCAGATATACTATGGAGGACTTCAATCATCTCTTCCAAACTGAATCCACACACAAGATTGTTCCTTTTGAGCTTCCAATGCTTATTACATCAAGGAAACACAACAGATAAAGGTCTCTCTGTTATGCTGGGTAACTAATTTTTAAAAAAACTTCATTGTCTGTGTTGTTTTTTCTGCCCCAGTCAAACAAGACAGATTCAGTACCTAGTTTATCATGAAGAGACACAATAATATGGGAATGTATGCTTTTTCGAAGTACCTACAGAAGCATCTTAAGTTTTAAAAGAAAAGAGAATGATAAAAGAATTAAAATAAAAATCACTACCAGTATCTTTTAAAATCCAAAGTCAACTTTGTTCAGTACTTAACAGCAACGAGAAGAAACTTAAATGCTTATCTGGTCTTGTTCCAACAGTAAAAATGAATTAAGAATAAACAGAGATAAAAATCTAGTACAAAATGAAGTTTATATCCAGTATTAGCTATCAGTTATGGATTACAAAATGACTTTCAAAAGAGAGATTTATAGAGCGGGCATCAACTCTATCATGGAAATCTCTACTTTGCCTTGTATTCGAGCTGCATGTGGTCAAGACCTTGAATGAAATCTGTACACAAGCAGTTTCCGAGATGAATCTGGACCATATGACCTAAAATGCAGTGTGTGTCTGTCTATCATTCAAAACCACCATGTTAGGCACTAATATCTGGGAATGTTTGTTCAGACTCTTCGCCCTTCGAAGTATGTTACTCTTACAGCACTGAGATCAGTACTATGTTTATCAGTAGACATGTATATATGTATGTGTATGCAGAAAGACAAGACAGAGGCAGATGGGAACATAGGTTGTTTTATATGCACAACTCCTCTTCAGAACCCTCTTACCAAAAGAGTACTCCCTACACTTTCCAAATAAACTCAAAACAATATACCTGCAAATCTGAGTACAGTCTAAACTTGGAGAACCCTCCATTTTGTTTTCTTTCTCTCCATCTGACTTGCTTTTTCATACTTGAGATGACTAGGCATCTTCAGGATGAAGAATGTGATCCTCATACGGTATCTGAGTCCCTCAATTATATTCACAAACTGATAATCATCAACTCCTATGGAAACTCTCATGAAAGGAAAAATAAGTTTTGTATTTTCTTCTCAATTTTTTTCCCCAATAGATGTCAGTAACAGGCATGGGAAGAGCTGAACAGAGGTTTGTTGTTTCTTTTTTTAAACCTTTTCACAATAGCATTCTTAATGTTCTCATAGTCCTTTTTTAACAGCAATTAGCATAACTGCAGCTTTAGTTTACTTTTCTCTAGCATCTTACATTTATTTAATAATCCCCAAAATGTGAATTTATACTTATTCTAGGTTCTATTCTAAAGCAGTACCTTGAAAATGCAGATTATTGAACATATAGACATTCGGGACATGGAATTCATGGTTAAGAACAACAATAACAAAAACATTCACTTAAATTACAGACCAAGTTATTTCACTCACCTGAGTCAGATTTTTTGAGGTGGTTATTTTTAAAGGTATTTTACAGTTTATAAAGAGCCTTTTCAAAAGGCTGTAGAATTTGTAAAATTCTACAAATTACAGCATATACAAAGACATCCCTGGGATATTTCTAAAACAACATGTCTAAATACCATTGTCTCCACCCATAAAGTCAGAATGAGATGAATATACCGGCAGAGCTCAACGACCTAATATTGTCACGTGAGTAATACCGTAAAAACTAAGTCCTCACAACACCCAAAGTACTTTGAAACTGATATGACTTGGGCTTCTCGGTCTTCAAAATTTAATTAGTAACAATAAACCAAACTAATTGGGAGTAGAAACTGCAAAGTTCTACAGAGCATTTCTAAATGTAATTTTCTTAGTGTATTAAATACAGGGCATGGCAAAAATGAGGTATGCATGTATGTTAGCCAAATTTTTCACATGGAAATTCTGTCATAACAACAAATAGTCTGATTAATATTTTAATAGAAAAGGCCCCTAAGGAAAGCAGGTGGTTCCTGGTACACAGAGTCTCAGTGTCTGAGTTATCCTGAGTGTACATTCCTTCATCTTAAACAAGCTGGGAGCCAAAGCATAAACTGGCATGATCTCATTATTATGAAAGTGAAAAAGGGTATGATGACCAGTTTTTAAGGGAAAACTAAACATTAAAATATTGGTATTTGGCCTCAAAACTTTATATGCCTCAAAACTTTCATTGGAAATACACTTTTATATATATTGAGAACTAGCTGAGCAACAAGTAAATTCTTCAAATAAATATACTCATTATTTAGGAGTGAGCATAGTATGAAGGACTAGAAGAAAGCTTTTCCCATTATCTATAATAACAAGATGACATTTGAATTTCATTTCAGATTGTTAGTTCACCAAACTACAAATCAAGCTTTTTATTTATATCAACTAAATTTCAACACAAAACTACTGCCTGGTTATTCCATTTCTACATACATATGTAAATAAAACTGATGGTCAGCCAACCTTCAGAAGTTAAGCAATCAGTACCCAAGTGATTATAGATCATTCTTAGTATTAATAATTTCCAGTATGCAAACTGCCTTCACTGATATTTTAAATCTGAGTTGCTAGCCCTAATTAGTTTCATATAAATGCATGTAAATATTTCTAATGCCTTGTTTAAATTTTTATTTAAATCATTTTGCACAGATATCGGACAAGAATCCCATTGTCTTGCTTTAATAAAGTATTCACATATAATCTGTGTGAATGACAATCTGTAATAGCCCCATGAGTAAACAACTGTCCATCTTGGAAGGATCCAGCAGAATCACCATGAACCAGAGAGATGCAGGTATTATCACCAATTAACAGAGGGGCACTAAAGCAATATGAATAGGTATGTTCTTTTTCCTATTATCTAGGTAACAAAGAACAGATGTCGAAGAAATACGGCCCAAGGGAGCTAAATTTGATAAGATCAAGAATCCTTAGAAAGGACAAACCCAAAAGGATGGTACAGAGGCAGACCCCACAGAGCACACAAGCAATGGAATTGACAATGTGAAGGGCAGGGCAAGAAGCTGATAAAAATAACTATTTCCTATTTTCCACTTTTGCCTAAGGCCAGCATGAGCTGGACTAATTAATCACTTCAGGCCCAAACCAGTCTCAAAGAGCTGAAGGCGGAGGTTTAACCCACTGAGCCACCCAGTTGCCCTCCTCTTATCAAGCAATCCAGCAACTGTACTCCTTGGTATTTACCCAAGGGACCTGAAAACTTCTGTCTACACAAAAATCTACACATACGCTTATAGCAGTTTTATTCATAACTGCCAAAACTTGGAAGCAAGTCCTTCAGCAGAGGAGTGGATAACTACGGTTTATGGAGACAATGGATAATTCAGTGCTTTAAAAAAAAAAAAAGAAGAAGAAGAAGAACAAGCTATCAAGCCATGAAAAGAAACCATGGAGGAAACTAAACATAAATTACTAAGTGGAAGCCAATCTGAAAAGGTACATACTAAATGCTTCCAACTAAACGATGTTCTAGAAAATGCAAAACTATGTAGACAATTAAAAGATTAGTAGTAGCCAGAGGTTGGGTGGGGGTGATGAACAGGGCATAGTGGATTTGGGGGACTATAAAACTATTTGTATGATACTACAGTGGTGGATATATGTCATTATTCATTGTCAAAACTCACAAATACATAAGACCGAATAAACCTTAATGTAAACTGTAGAAAAAAAAAGATCAAAGATTTGGACCACCGTCTAAATCACTCACTCTTTCAAATCCCTAGAACTAACTCCCAGAGTTTCTCACCCGTGGCAATAGTGACAATTCTTTGTTGTTAGGGGCTGAGATGTGGGAGGCTGTCCTGTGCACTGTGGATGTGTAGTAGCATCTCTGGCCTTTACCCACCAGAGGACAAGGGCACCCCCAACACCAGTGAGGACAACCAAACAAAATGTCTCCAAACATTACCAGCGATCTCTGGGAAAGTGTTCAAAATCACCCCCAGCTGAAACCACTGACCTAGAGGAAGCCTACAGATGTTTTTAGGTGGACCTCTCATACAATCTTCAGCATTGATAAAACCCTGAGAACTATCTGATCTAACTAGTTCTCTCCTGCATGAGTCTCTTCTGTGATGACCATAAAAGATCACTATATAGCTTTTACTTAAAAATCTCCTAGAATGAAAAACTCTCAATTTTGATAGACAACCAGATTCATTTTTTAGACAATTCTATTTGAAAATTCTTCATCACTGCACTGAAATATACTCTAAGTTAAGCAAGTAATTTCTAGTTTATTTAAAAAAGAAAGGATCTTCCATAAAACCTGTCCTTCAAAGATGATAACCTCAATACCTTCATCCCTTTGTAGGTCAGAACTACAAGGGACATGTAAACAATCTCAATCAATATTTTAGGTACTCAATGATCAAGCTATTCTATGGAGGAACAGAGTAAGTGGACTATCATTCAGCTCCAGGCATGTCCAGCCCTGGGTCATATATGCCTTCACAGCAACATTTATAAAGCTTTTTTTTTTTTTTTTCATTTAAGCTTTCATATCCTCAAAAATACACCTATAACTTATGGAATGACTTTTTCTTTTCTGATTATTTCCTTTTCATTTAAATAGCATTCGATTCCTGATGAAGTTTAAATACTTAAAAAAAAAAAAAAAGATCGACTCCCTTATTGGTGGGCTAAATGATATATATTCCTTAAACATACTAAGACTCTTCATTTTGCTGTTTTACTGTGTTCACTGCTTTCTTAGATGTAAGTTAGTCCTTAATTTTGTGTAATTTCAGTTTTTGTGTATAATTGGTGCTCTAAATTTGGGGCTGCTAAATTTTAAGAATATGTTTGGGTTTTTTTTTTTTTTAAGATTTTATTTATTTGATGGGGAGAGAGAGATCACAAGTAGGCAGAGGGGCAGGCAGACAGGAATGGGGAAGCAAGCTCCCTGCTGAGCAGAGAGCCTGATGCGGGGCTCAATCCCAGGACCCTGGGATCATGACCTGCGCCCAAGGCAGAGGTTTAACCCACTGTGCCACCCAGGTGCCCCTAAGAATATGTTTTTAAAGGGTCTGATAAAACTAAAGCATAAAACTTCCACATTGAGAAAATGCATTTTTGAAATGGCTTAAGGCAAAGGATTTTCATAAGGTTTTAAATCATTTGTGTTTTAACTGTATAATTAACCTCAGCTATCCAAAACTCAGCTGGTCAGTAAGTCTAATTACCTAAAATGGTAGTTTTGGTTTTTAAGCAAAGAAAGTATTTGTTCAAATAAAATCAAATATGTAAAACCTTTATAAATAAAATACATGAATGCAGAAATGCTCTGCTTGGGGTACTGCTTTGTCTCCTATACCACGCTACACAGTAGTTCTTAAGAGGCTCTGCAAAACTCTAGAAACATGTGAAGAATATCTTAGGAAACACTATCTTGGCACACAGTTTGAAAAAAAAAAAAAAAAGTTCAAAGCCTGAAAGAGATGTCACAACTAGCATGTACTTGATTTATAGTAAATTACCTCATGTCCTTTCTTACAGTAAGTCTGTTTCTTAATTTACATGTCATTTTAAAAATGTGGGTTAAGTGGTCTCAAAAACATAATAGCAAATTCACAGAACGGAAAGGTTAAGACACTGGGATGCTAGAAGAAGGCATAAAAATAATAATGATGTAATAGTTGGAAGCAAAAGCAAAATAGGAAATGGTTAAGAACATTATACTGTGTGCAAAGTCGGCCACAACAACTTCTCCCATCCCTACGTGTATGGCCACTTGCAATCTGACTTTGCTGCTCTGTTCGTTAGAGTTAACAAAAGAGACTAGTTTCCCTCCCTTCCTGGGTTAGCCCTATGATTTGGTTCCATCAACAGAATGTGGCAAAAACGACAGTGTGGGACTCCCAAACTTAGGCTCCAGCATCACCTCTTGGAACCTTGAGATCACTGTGTCAAGAAGCCAAAGCTAACCAACCTGAGGGTGAGACCAGGGAGACAGAGAAGCAAATGCCTAGCTCAACATCATCTAAGGCCATGAAGCACCAGAAGATAAGACTTGTGTGAGTGATCCAGAAAGACCAGCAGAAGAACTGCCTGGCTAAGCCCAGACAAAACTGCTGATGCACAGAATTATAAGCAAATAAAATTGCTGCTGTTTTGGGGGAGGTTCCCTATAAGGCAATCGATAATAAGTAAGCTAAGCTCAAAATTAACAGTCAATGGAGATCATTTAGTTAGAATAAAGAACCCTCCCCAATTTGATAGGTCCTAAATATATAAATATTCTGAGATTATAAAATCTTTCATATTAATAATAATGAATAATTTAATTTGTTTATTATATTCTAATTAAGAAAGAAATATTTGACACCTTTTAGAAAAACTTAATCTAGGATGATTTGAAATATTTTAATGAATCCAAAATGTATAGAAAATTTGGGGTTTTTGCATTACTAAATACCAATGAATTGTTGGTTTTATATATATGATGGAAGTTACAATAAATAAAAGAATAAAATTTTTTAGCACCTATATCTCCTTTTATATTCTATCAGTATTGGATAGGAAGTCAAATATGGATATATAAAACCTAGAACATACTTTTTATAATCTAAGAAAGATGCATACTTTGGCAGCTGACACAACTTTATCCAATTCTTTATTCAAGAGGTTGGCTGAAAAATATCTTAGAATCATTCAATTGTTGTAGCAGCAGAAACTCTGCATAAGTGACCCATACCTTCAATCTTTCCTTCCCATAACATTCCATAGTGATGTAATATAAGGGAAAATGTTTTAAATACTTAAAATAAGACCATTTAATTAAGCAAACACTATAATTACTAGTGTATATATATATTTCTGCCTCATAACCTGGTGCTATAGCCAAAAGAAAACACCCAAAAAAAAAAAAAAAAAGTGTTATAGAGTCTGAACTACACAGGTAGTGTGTTTTCCTTAAAGAAAACTCTCCTTCACATGATGACCTACAGCATAGCCTACCAAGAAGTAACTTTCCCATATAGGTATTCTGCGAATAAGACTTAATTAAGCATACCTACCACCAATCCTACTAAGTCAAAGAAGTATGAAAACAGGCCTGTTTTTCATGGACAAGGCACCTGGGTAGATCACCTAGTGGCCCCACTGATCCCTAGCAGGACTGCATTACATCAAGAATTCACCACAGTCTGCAACAGAGATTCTCAATCTTCTTGTGTGTTCATAGCACTTTGGAATAAAGAAATTAAGACTCAGAATAACACCAAAGTCAGCCAAGGCTATGACTACTACTACAATAAAGCTAATAGATTTTAGATTCCATGAAAGAATTCATTTTTTGGTCTCATTTTAAGGATCTAAAACTTGTTTTCCAACATCACATCATTATGGAATGCTATAATAGTTCACTTAGAGACTCTTTCTGTTGCTGAACTGAATAGCTAGAAGGTCTTTTTAAATCACCATTTAGAAGAGGATAATAGATGTGATATCAGCCTAAATATTATCTTTATTAGGTCATAAAGAGCATGTTCCACAAAAAAAAAAAAAAAAAAAAAAAAAGCACACAGAAGAATAAAGAAGAATGTAGAAACTTTTGGATGTGATAGACAGGTTTATGGCATTGATTGTGGCAATGAATTCACAGCTGTATACATACCTCCAAACTTATCAAGTTGTATACATTAAACATGTACAGCTTTTGGTATGTTGATCATACCTCAAAAAAGTAGTCTAAAAAGAAGTGTATTCTATGTTTTGTATGTCCACAACTGACCTCCTATACATCACTGAATGAATATTCGATCTACTCATCCATTCCACAAAAATTTACTGATACATAACACCATGCTTAGATCCAACAGAGAACAACAGATATAGGAGCCACTAGTTTGGAAGCTTGAAAGTTGCCCTTCTGTAGAGTCTGTGAGTATATGTGGATACTCCTCCTGTAGAGGCCAAGTTCTCAAATAGTTCAAAAGTCTTTCTTTGGTGCTGGCTTCTTATCACACTCTAGGTATCTCAGGCATTATCACTTTGCATGCTTCATTATGGTCAATGTTCTGCCAAATGATGTCACAAGAGAACTGTAGAGTTGCAACCACAATAAAAGTTTGTATTGACTAAAATTTGGCAACACACCTTCCATGGGACACTACTGGAGAGTAGTTTGACTCTCAGTAGGCAAAGAAACCTGATTTCTTAGCATGCAAAGAGACCATTTCACAAATGCTTATTGACATTCATCAAGTGATCAGAAACAGCTCTAGCCAAAATGTAGTTTATAAACATGTAATATAAAACTTAACTGCCAAAACAACAATACATTCTAAGGCTTTTATTAATGAATACCCTCCCTAAATGCAAACTGCATAAGCCAGATTAGAAGATTTCTTGGTGAACAAAGCATCAGAGCAAGACGAATTAATGGAGGTTTCAATACATAGCGACGTCAAGCTAAAACAAACAAACAAACAAAAACACCATTTCTATTAAATCAGGAGAAATACACTGATCACACACAGGACATTTCTACTCCCAGGCCATGGCATTCTCTCTACTATCCTGGCAATGCTAACCTTCAATCTACAACTCCTAATTCTCCCTTCCTTGAATGACCAACACCTTCTGTAATTTACAAAGTCCTCCTTTAGAATTATTATTATATTCCATGATATTTCAGCCAAATTTTATTCTGATGTAAGAACCACTCTGATCCTTTCGAGTAATCATATATCTCTACTTTAATGGATCCATTTTGTAACTCCCACAATTCACACAAGAGATAAGCATTCATTACCATTTACCAGCAAGGGGAAAAAAAATGCAGAAGAGCTAAAGTGGGTAGTGTTAAAGTAATTTTTTTTTGAAGATTTCATTTATTGATTGATTGGTTGATTGATTTGCCACTCACAGAGAGTGAGAGCAAGCAACAGAGCACAAACAGAGGGAGCGGCAGGCAGAGGGAGCAGACTCCCTGCTGAGCAGGAAACCCGATGTGGGGCTCAATTCCAGGACCCTAGGGTCATGACCTGAGCCAAAGGCAGTCACTCAACCGACTGAGCCACCCAGGCATCCCCACCCAACCACCTAAACAAGAAAGCCTTTAGACTGAAATGGCTCTACACTTTGGCAACCTCCAAGCAATCCAAAACCTAAGCTAGAATAAATTTCCATAAATGCCTCAAGGTTAAGAAACTGAAACCTAAGAACAACCAATCACAATAACCAACAAACTAGGTTTTTCCAAATGAGGCACCCAGTTAAGCTATAGCCAATCAAACAGTTTCCTTGCATTCCAGCTGTAGAAAAGCCTCTCCCCTGCTCCTGTCCACAGAGCGCTCCCAACCACTTACAGTTTGGTGCTGCCCAATGAAAATTTTCATTGCTCAAATAAACTCTTCTAAGTTTAATGTCTCTGTTTATCTTTTAACAGTTCAAAACTGAATGGGGTCTACACATTTTACTAAAAAACCAATGACTTTAATGCAGATTAGTTAATATTCACTACCAACTACCAGGTGTTTGCCATGTATCAAGCCTTATTCTTCATAGACAGATATATATGAGATATACAGATAGATATAATATCTGATTTTAGCCTTTTAATAAACACTGAGTATGTATCACGGTGTCCATTTTACATGAGACAGTAATACTAAAAAATTTAATAAACATGCCCAAGATCTCACAGCTCTGAAGTCGAAGAGCCCTTTCTTTACCTATTTACTATCTCCTACACTATCTCAAGAGAATTTCAATGTTTTATACTTGGTGATATTTACAAACAAGAACTCAAAAGGAACGAGTGGTTTAAAAACAGATCTCTTTAGTTTTCTGTCTCCCCAAACTCCACCTTCCAATGAACTAAATAAATGAGCTTTAAAAGGAATAAAGAGAAGCTCAAGACATGCCAGCTCAAGATAGTGCATGGTCGAGGGCGCCATTCCATAATGGTTTCTTCAGCTTCCTCAATTCTACAGGGTCTCCCTACTCTCTGTGTTTCCTTTCCTAATTCTCTTCAGTATACTTCTTAATCTGTGGACCTCACTAAGTCCATGACAATAGGATGCCTGGGGAAGGAAGACCAGGGATAGAGAACTTAGCAACAGCAATGACAGCTCTGGTTTTTAAAATCTTCCATGAAATGAGCATATATGAGTTTACGTGATAGTAGTAAACAGTATATTTATAGGAAACACCAAAATCCAACTTCATTAAAAATTTAGTACTCCAACAGGCAGTGTGTTATTCTGGAAAGTACTAAGGCTCTGAAATCCTTATTGTGTGACCTTTGGCTCTGAAATCCTTATTGTGTGACCTTTGGCAACTGGGAAAGTGTCTCCAAGCCCTGTTTTCTATCTGTAAAAATGGGGCTAGGAATGCATCCCTTCTGAGCTATTCTGAGAACTTAATGAAGTAATAAATGCATGCAAGGCATTTAGCACATTACCTGGCACAGGGACGAGGGTCAATAAATGGTGGTGATTACTGTTACTATAGCCTGGAAAATTTATGCTTTCAATTAAGTAAACAATGTTACCTAATGACAACTCATTAACTAGAAACATGTGGTCTTTGAATCCCAGGGAGAGATCTAAGGGACACCTGGAAAGTCTCCTGAAACTATTTCAGGTACAGCAAAGATCACAGGGAAGCAGAGAACAAGAGCCAAAAGGTAAAAGGATCACAGCAAAACTTCCAAGGGCAATACAAAAGCAGAATTATCAATTTCACCACCCTAGGTAAAACTTTAAAGTATTTTAAAAAACATAAAACTTGGTGTTTCCTTCAGAGTGTGTCCCAAGAACTTAATGTCCCAAAAGAAATAGCCCAAATTAAAACACATCTGAGCCACAATTACTAAAAAGTTTCCTATCTCCCTTTCCTCATCCTTCACTCTAGCATTCTGTGCCCTATGAATCATCAATAAATTTAATCAGAAAAATCCCTAAAAGTGATAGCTAGCTACTACTCTAGTAGTTATACTGCCTCATCATGCCTTGCCTACATCAAATGCATGTCTTCATAATTTTCAACATTACAGGGAGAGAGGAGGGAGGGAGAGAGAGTTTTCATTAACCTTATCTTTAAGTGGACTATTCTGGCCAACACAGGCATGGAGATCATTTCAAGTTTGCTCATCCATTGCAATAACACATAAACAAGATTTCAATGAAAATGCAAAGAAAACCCCCAAAATAATGGTTCCTGCTAGAACAGTTTTTAAGCTATTAGTATCCTGCCAAAGTACCTTTAAAGATTTTAAACTTGTGTAGACTATTTATTCTGATTAACTACACTATATGTATGTAATAAATATTCTCAAACTAATAGTAAATGTGAATATGCCTAACAGATGTTTCAGATTAGCCTCTTAGCAACCCTACCACAGGTTACACTCTGGATACTTCAGAAATATTTGCCCTCACTGCGAGATTTGTTTTCATATTATTTTATTTAATAAATCTTCATCTCTGAACAATTACAAAAGTAATCTGTACCATGATATAGGAAGAAAAGAGCAAAACATTTAAAAATTCCTGCATGAGTTAAATGTATCACCATTTGCCTTTCTGTAGTCCTAGACTAATTTGAGATTAATTATAACAAATTCTCATAATTCTCTATTTTTATCCACTATATACAGACATGTATCACCAGCATTACTGAATACTAAGTCACAACATTTCACACAAATGACCACATATTACTCTCAGATGCAGTTTCTGAAGTTTTGCCAACAATCTGGAACACAGTATGGATTTTTCAAACCAGATGCATATCATTTCCTCACTTTATGAAATGTTACTACAAAGCTATGTTTCAATAAAAATATTACAAAATGAATTACATCTTGAATGACTAGAACAGTAGTTCACAACCACCTGTGCAAACATAAGTGACTAGTTAGGCCTAGTGATGGAAAGAAAAATGAAGATTCATTACAACTAGTAAGAACATGAATCCCCCTGTTCATCCCATCAAGTCTATCTGCCTTGGGGCGCCTGGGTGGCTCAGTCAGTTAAGCAGCTGCCTTGGGCTCAGGTCATGATCTCAGGGTTCTGGGATCAAGCCCTGCATTGGGCTCTATGCTCTGTAGGGAGCCGGCTTTTCCCTCTCCCTACACCTCCCCTGCTCATGCTCTCTCTCAAGTAAATAAATAAAATCTTAAAAAAAAAAAAAAAAAAAAGTCTATCTGCCAAAGAGGTTATCTCTGCAAGGGGAGAAAAAAGACCCACCAAAGCACTTGCTATTTTTCCTAATTCTCCAGTTTCCTACTCTTTTGATCAGCAGCATACTGAGAGACAGTTAAGGGAAGAACCTGGGATATGGACTCCAATCAAGGGACACACTGCATGAACAAAATCTAACAAATTACTATGCTCACCCAACTTTTAGGTCTGAAAAATAAGATACTGTCTCTTATTCATCTGTATCTCCCCAACAGCTACATTAGCATCACAAATATTAAGTAATTAACTGATATTTTTTCAAAATCTGGCTGTAACATCACTTGCTATATCAAACTTTCAAAGAATATAGAAGTTTCATTTAAACTGTGGTATTAAATTATGTCCCACTACAGAAATGGCAACGACTCCATCCTACTCTAACCTCTGATCCCTCCCAAGTATTAGTTTTCACACTAAAATATCTATGCTATCCAACGACACGGAGATAACTACAAATACCTTCTAGCTGGCTTCTTAGCATTCATTTCTTCCAATCCATAGTAAATTGACAGACATGTATTGCCAAGTGCACCATTTTTATCACACCATTCTTACTCAAATATCTACAGGTCTTCATTGCTTATTGAAAATCCAAAGCCACCATTCCATCAAACAATCTTAACACTATCCCACCTCACTTCACATTACTCCTTAAAACAACCCTATGTTTCAACCGTGTTCCCATATCTTCCTTACAACTTATCTCCCCATCTATTTTTTCCCATTTATGTAACTTCTCATTTCTTGAGGCTCGCAGCCACCATTTCTTTCAGTAGCATACAAAGAATGTAGATGATATAGCCTCTGACTTTTGCCATAGACAAAACTAGCAAAAATTATTTTATTTTAATTAAAATTGAATTATTTTAATTCAACAACAATTCACATTAAATAAATACTGATTTAAAATAAGTGCTCACAGAACATATATTCCATACTATCAGGGAGTTTCATGGTGAAGGTAAAGCAGAACAGGTAGAATTCAGAAAAGAACTACAAAGGGCATTTCAGATGGAAGAAACAAATGAATAAAGTATAGTTACAGAAACAAGTATTATATTGTACTTTGTAGGGAACCAGTGGGAAGCAAAGTTGAATATACAAGAAAGGAACAAATTATAGATGGTCTTAAATATTAGGCCAAAGGGTCTGGGTTTGATGGGTCATCTGTATGAATATTCAATCCACCCATTCAGAGAACAAAGATTGGCCAAGTAAACCTATTAGAGATTTATAAGGGACTTTCAGGAAGAGGCCAAAAACAAAATGAATGAGAAAAACAGAAAACAAGGGAAAAGACCTCCCAGATTATCTACAATACTTGAGTCAAAAGAGGACAAGCACCCAAAAATGAGTAATGGCAGTGAAGCTAGACAGGAAAGCATAATTCTAAAAATTACCTGAATAAGAAGAACCTACAAAAGACTACATAGAGGAGAAAAGGAAATAATAGAATAAAGAAAAAAGAAAAAATATTTTATTTGGGGAGAGAGAATAACAAGGAATAGTTAAAGAGATTCACTCTGGAGTCATTCTACCAACACTTGACTGGGAGAAAAATTCTCCATAGGTCTTTCATGTTTCTGCATGTCTTACAAGAGAGGCACTTACCTCTTGTAAGTGCCTCTCTTGTAAGACTGTCTTTCAAGGATGTCTGTGTACAATGAACAACTTTGGAAGTTTTTTTTGCTCTGGAGCAAAAAAGCATGCTTACTGCCCATTATAAAAGATTTGGGCTCCCCAGGCTCAGAGTCTTCTGCTTGTCATACAATCTACGGTGTTTGCAGTATCACCTGGCACTCTTCACTTCACCCTAGAACAACTAGAACAACTAGGGCTCCAGAAACCATCACAGGAAAATGATGATATTCCATCTACTGTTATTGCTGTAAGTTTTTTGTCTCTGAACAGAAATCTCATGTATTCTGCAAAATCCATGAAACCAAGACAGGCTAATTTGTGAGCCTGAAAGTAGGGTAAAATCTCTCTTTATAATTCCTTTTTCGTTTTTTTAAAGATTTTATCTATTTATTTGACAGAGAGAATACAAGCAGGCAGAGCAGTAGGCAGAGGGAGATGGAGAAGCAGGCTCCCCACGGAGCAGGAAGCCCAATGCCAGGACTCGATCCCATGATGCTAGGATCACGACCGATGCCAAACGCAGACGCTTAACCAACTGAGCCACCCAGGTGCCCCTGACTCTTTATAATTCTTGACAACATCCTACTTATCAAGAGTGTGATCATGTGGCATTTAGTTGATCTGAAGCCACAGTTTTCTATAAAATAAAAATAACAGTAGCATCTACTTTATAGGTTATTGACATTAAACTAAATATGAAAACCCATATAACTAAATTAGCACAATGCCTGATACCAAATGTCAGTCATTATTATGTGTAATATGTTACACGCACACACATCTGCATAATATAAAAGTATTATTTTATGAAGATACATGTATGGTTTGCTACTTGTCCCTCAAAAGCCATATAGATTAATAAAACTGCAAACTACGGAAGAGGAAATGACATAAACATTTTAAAATCTTCTTTAAAATAAAAGTCAAAAACGTGCATGTATATTTATGTGTGGATGTTTTCAAATCTCACATGTCTAAGAAAATGTAATCACAAGACAGATTCCATTACAGTACTATGCATGTGTAATGGTCATTAAAATAAAGTTTCTGAATGGCTTAATATAAATTCAATATTAATATATTTTAGCAAAATAAATAAAATTTTTCAGTGTAGTAATTACATATGTAATTATTTCAAATATCAGGTTTTCTAAAAACATGAGGGGAAAAGGCACATTATATATAAACCTAAATTATTTCCCACACCTCCCAAAGTAGGAGCTTTCACAATGTATAGCTGACATTAGCTGCCATCATATGATCAAATTAACTCCTTCAAGTAGCAGATGTCTTAAAAACAACTTAAACAATTAGCATGTTATATCCATTGACTGCATCAGAAAAGATATATAATTGACAAGATTACAAAAGGATAAAAATCCAAACTCTGTACTGCACAAAATCTTAAAGTTAGTGGGATTTAAACTGCATCTACTAACACTCTAGTTAAAACCTCAGTAAAATGGCAGTTTATTTTCCACACCAAAAAAAAAAAGGATAGAATGTACAAGATGTAAAAATACAGTGTTTTTAATAAAAATTTAGTTACACTTAAAATTTCAACATATCAGATTTTATTTATGTTAACATATTCCTTCTCTAAGATAGAATGACAGTAGCAATATATATATATATATATATTGCTACTATATATATATATATATATTTATTCTGGGATTCAACGTGATTTTGGAATAGGAAATATTTTTGGATTTCTGGAATAGGAAAACCTATTTAACTTCTCTGTACCTCAGTTTGCTCATGTGCAAATAGAAATAACTGTACTTTACTTAACAAGAATGAAAATTAAAATGAAATTTTTTTTAAGTAACAGCACTAACATAATAGGCTTCTTCTATTTCTAAAAGCTAAATGAAAACAATGGAATATTGTTCAGCACCCCCCTCCCCCCCCCAAAAAAAAAGAGCTATCAGGTCACAATAAGATACAGTGGAACCTTAAATGCATATTACTAAAAATAAAATTAATTAATTAATTTAAAATGCACATTACTAAGCAAAAGAAGCTGCAAAGGCTACACACCATTTGATTTCAGTTATATGACATTCTAGAAAAGGCAAAGAGACTATAAAATGATCAATGTTGCCAGAGGTTTGCAGAAAAGAAGGTATGGACAGAACACAGGGGATTTTTAAGGCAATGAAACTTTGCATTACCCTATAGTGGCACCTACAGTCATTACAGATTTGTCATAAGGTACAGAAGGAACAACAGCAAGAGTGAACTCTGAAGGAAAAGTGTGGACTTTTTTTGGCAATGATGTGTCCATGTAGGTTCTTCAACTGTAACAAATTTACTACTCTGGTGGGATACCCTGATAAGAAGGGAGACTTAGAGAAGGAGGCGGTAATATGAGAATCCGTCATGTTTGCCTCTCAACTTTGCTGTGAACCTAAAACTTCTCTAAAAAATAAATTTTACTAATTTTTTTAAAACTAAAATAAATCAAAAAATGACTTATACACTATAAAGATAAAGCATTATATAAAGCTGGCCACCTTGAATTAATTCTAAGATTGCCAAAACCTAACAAGATTATTCAAATATCTAGTTAGGTTACTTTACAAATAATAACATTTTTGTTCATGTGCAGAGAAAGCCTAAAGCCCTGTGCATGCCCATATGAATTATATTTAGGTGGCTAGGTTATTTCCTATTAAAAATAAAATCAGCTCTCATCTCATAATTTAAAACCACTGTTTCATTTCTGTAAAATAATTATCAAGTCAAAAAATGTGAATTATTTTAATTTACTTGTATTTTAATGAGGAGTTTATAACAAGTATCAATGAGCCTCAGAGAAGGACAAGTTAACTTGAGGATTAAAGTGAAATTCCATTGCAAGTAGACAGACTCAAAGAAAAGATTCAAAGGGTAACAGTGGCGAACTTCTCTCCTGGCTTTACAAACCCAAGCTCTTTCTTCCTTCTACTCACTCATTTAGGCCTAAGCTAGTTTTCTCAAATGCCTCCACAAGAAATCTACAGGCATCTATCTCATGCCGAAAAGCTCAATAATTATTAAATACTACTAGTCTGTGCTCAGTTGAGTAAATTATTGTCCATTCAAGTTCACAGTCAGTAGTTCCAAAGTGAATGCTTGTACATAAAACAGAGCTCCGAGTGGAGGTCACAGCTTTCTGTGTTTACAGCTTCCCCACACAATTAGTCTTGCAGCTGCACTTGATTAGTTTCTGACATGAATGCACTGTCTCAGAAAGGTCAATACAAGGAGGTTTCCATCCTCTTGACACTCCCTGTAACCTATGCCATTCAGAAACATTAAACCACTTGTAACGGCGCTACACAAGGAGTTCCCGAACTTGTGCACTCTAAGAAAATTCTCTGCGGTCAGTGCTGCATTTCTCTACACTCCAAAAGGTAGTCTGAACATGTCCTTCTTTGAGTGTAGCTTTTTGAAAAAGTGAAAGTTCATTTTTGTGCAAGCATCAGCCCCAATTTCCAATGAGGATGTCATACTATTTCAGCAGAAACAGAACTGAAAGAATACAGATAATGACTGCAAATCTAGGATTTGAGGTTAAGTTCTTCTCCCTCCAAATATAAATCACTAAACTGTCTTCATTAAAACAGAAATCATGATAAACGGTCATACACACCAACCATTATGTTAATATGACACAGACACAGATGAATATAAGAAAAGTGATGCGCACACTTCCTTTTTTACACCATGGCTTGTGAAAACTGGTGACTTTATCCAAACCAAAAGGCTGACAGAGAGCATCAATCACACTACAGAACAACATTAAAGTGGAAAAAAATTAAAAATTATATATACACATATATATATACACATAAATACATACACAAAGGCAATTATGCATAGAGAAAGCATATAGGTTGTATGTCTATTTCTCTCGTAAAATTAATCTGTTTGTAAAGTGGCAGAACTGTACACCAGCAGGTAGGATATGTCTAATTGCAGAGAAAACCTTGTTTCTATAATAGCTTGAAAACAATTCTACAGTTAAAAAAAAATCTAATAAAAAATTATAACTTAGATTTTAAAAGTAAATAAATAATAATTTCATGCCCAAGTCACCATGTTTGTTGTCAAACACGGTATAATTTTATGTGATCCTTATCAATTTGCAATGTCCTTGCTGAGTGCCCTCAGGTCAAGATCTGTAAAAATTGCCATATGCCCTCCATTCCACTGAGGCTTTGAGTCAGCTAGAGGAGACACACTACCATAGACTTGATACACTGTAACAACTGTTAATTAAACACTCTTGAATTAATAAGGTGATGTAGTTATAAGGACTTCTAATACCGTCACTAACTTAAAAAATTAACTTTGGGGGGGCGCCTGGGTGGCTCAGTGGGTTAAGCTGCTGCCTTCGGCTCAGGTCATGATCTCAGGGTCCTGGAACGGAGTCCCGCATCGGGCTCTCTGCTCAGCAGGGAGCCTGCTTCCTTCTCTCTCTCTCTGCCTGCCTCTCAGTGTACTTGTAATTTCTCTCTGTCAAATAAATAAATAAAATCTTTAAAAAAAAAAATTAACTTTGGGGATGTGGGGTTGTGGGTAAGAAAAAAAAAACACTATCATAAAAGAACTTGTTTAGAAGACATATACAGCTACTGTTCAAAATCTAGTCAGTTAAATAAAATGTTTTGGAAATGCCAAAAAAAAAATTATTAAGAATCTCAAGAAAAACATTTACTTCTTTCTTTCTTTCTTTTTTTTTTTTTTTTAAGACTTTACTTCTTTATTTGACAGAGATCACAAGTCAGCAGAGAGGCAGGCAGAGAGAGAGGTTCCCTGCTGAGCAGAGATTTCCCCATGCAGGGCTTGATCCTAAGACCCTGAGATCATGACCTGAGTCGAAGGCAGAGGCTTAACCCACTGAGCCACCCAGGAACCCCCATTTACTTATTTCTTGAAAACCTCTTAGACAATTTCAGTTTGCAATCAATGAGTGGAACCTAATTTAAATTAACAAGAGACATACTAATCTAAAGTCATGCAGACCACATCTAATTTAACTCTGGTTGATCTCTAGTGCCTTTTAGGACTTTTAGTTCTACATCATGCAAAACATTGATGTAAGGTAACACTAGGAGTTATAATTCTCAGGGCCATCCTAAGAGCTTATTATTTTTCATCTACCCCATATGTGAAATAAGCAACTCCTAACTTATTACAAAAGAACCAAAAATCTTAGCTTACCAAAATCTCTCTTCTAACACTCGGTTCTCCCTGCCATGCCAGTCTCTGCAAGGCACTCAGTGGGGAGACTAAGACAACCAGTTGGAGCTGCAGTGCTCCCAGAGGGCCTAATGCCAAGGGCCAATGGGTCCAGGACTGTCTCTGGAACTCGGGTCCCAAACACAGCCCCATGGCATCTGCCAGATGTCTCTGAAAGTGAGCTAAGCAGGCCCCTTATGTGTAGTGAGGGGCAGGGAATGGCTGGCCAGTATAAAGGCTACTTCTCTGTACTGAGCACAGGCTGATTCATAGATCAATGAATGAATCAAACTCTCCCAAAGGGAGGAAAAAATTCTTTCTCCTAACATATGATGAATATACCCTCATTTAAATCATCTGTATTTCCTACCTCAAGTATATACTACAAATTCCATTTCTAAAGACAGCTAAGAAACAAACAAAGCGAAACAAAAAAATCAGCCTAGCTGAAGACAAATTAGGTATACTTAACAGAAGGCACAATTTCTTTAAAAGAACACATCTTATCACCATCTCCTCAAAAAAAGAGGTCAAAATCTTCATTTGAATTTTCTTCCCAAATTGTCAATCTTTTTTATCAAGGAAAATGGGATAAGACAAAAATTTGGAGTGTGAATACATTCTCAAACACGTGATTCTGTTATAGAATCATCAGCATGACTCACATTGAATGCAAACCTTAGTGCTTATGTAGGATTTATTCCTATTTCCCAGCCCAATAACTTGTCTTTAATTGAAGAGCTTTCCAATTTTTTCAGTATAGGAAATTCATATCATGTTTTCAAATATCCATAAAATTGATCCTAGAGGGAATTGTGTTTCAAAATGAGTAGTAGCAAAAACTTTAATGCTGATGTTAATTTCCTTTATATTAAACAGCTGTTACTTATCCAAGGTCTTTGGAATGGAAAAAAAAAGCTCTGATATGGCAATAAAAGGCGGGATCTCCAGAAGTATATTTATAAATCCACAAGAATTACTAATAAACATCTAAACTTGTATATCCTTGGGAAATTAAGACCTTTCCAAATTCTGGAATTTGCAAATTTTTTAAACTACCTTCTATCACATTCCTCATACGCAACTTCCAGTAAAACAGATTTACAAAAGTTCCCAAAATTCTTTCTTTTTCTATTCCACATTTCTTCAAAATATTGGGAAAAGCGTATAGTTTAGAATTAAAAACAATTAAATTTATCACTCTATCCCCAAATCAAAATGCTATTCTTCTGTGGCACTAATGAAGGCTGACTTTATGTTACAATTTCTTACGTATCTGGTGCTCTTCAAACTAGACTTAAGGTCCTTGGAAAACAGGGACAATGACTTACTAATTTTTGTATGCACTATACACTTTAATCAGTTCTACATCTATCTATATGCCAATAGCAACTTGTTATATTTACATACCACACTCCAGAGCATTTTTAACAAATAATTTTACTATTCTAGCCAGGTTTCTAAGATACTTCTGTCCTTTATCTTATCAACAGTAAAAAATGTCTGCCAGCTGACAATGGCTGTTATCAAACCTACTGTTTACTCTTAAAAAGGAGGGAAGATAAGAGAGTGGGCAGATAGGCAAGGGGGATGGACAGGAAGACGTGGTTCTTTGGTTTGTGAGATGGAGATATTTGGTCATACTTATAGTCATTATGGGCACCCTAGAGGTCAGCTCAGTAGATACCTTGAAGGAAGAAACCATGTCTTTCAATTTAGTTGTGTACAGAATTTAGTACAAAATATACATACTTTGATGCATTAGCAAATATAAAAAGTAGAAGGACCAGAAAAAGTTGAAATACGTTTTGGTTTTTAAATTTTTAAATAACATCAATTTCTCAATCCATCCTCTGAATATTGCCTTTGATTTTGCTCTGCCAATGATAAACATGTTGGAAAAGTGTAAAAACTTAAAAGTGGAAATGCCTGGGTGCCTCAGTCGGTTAAGCATCTGCCTTTGGCTCAGGTCACAATACCAAAGTCTTGGGATCCACTCCCACATAGGGCTCTTTGCTCAGCAGGAGCCTGCTTCTCCCTCTCCCTCTGCCTGCTGCACCCCCTGCCTGTGCTCTCTCTCTGACAAATAAATAAAAACTTAAAAAAAAAAAAACCCTTAAAGTGGTGTATCATCTTTAAAGTTATTATTTTTAGCTACTTATATTCTGCTGATACTACAAAAAACTTTTTACACATTAGTTTGGTCAGAAATCAGATATGGATCAAAATCCCAGAACATTACACTGCAATCTATTCCAAGAAGCTGTCTATTAACACATAGGTTATCACTTATAAGTCTGTTTTTAAGTTAATTTTGGAGAAATCCCAATACTACTGTATGTCAGATCCCAAATAAACTTTTGAGAACAAGCCTTAGAATCTAACAACTTTTAAAATATTTTTTGTAGTGTAAAAGTATTGAATCAAGAAGGTGACATGGGGACCACATGTATCTTAAGCAGAGTAACCTGGACAGAAGCGAATATGAGAGCAACTCCAAGAAAGCTTATGTCCTAAGCATGGCTCTACCCATCCTTTGATGCACACAGACAAGGAACATCTCGTTTTCTGAATGCAACACTACCTTTCCCAATTCCCAGACCACAACCGCGATGCCTTCTTAACTCCCCAGAATGCGGGGAGGAGATAACTCAGTAACCCTATATGATGTTTCCCCCCGCCATCCATCCCTAACGCTAAAGATTCTGGGGTAGCAGTAAGGCTGGGTCTGCAAAATTCATAAATTCTAATATTAAATAACTGTTAATAACACATGAGGTATCTGAACCAGGCTTCCAAACCTGAGCTAATAATCTCTTTTGAAGGCTGATTGAGATGCTCCTTTCTTTACACTCCCATGGTATTTGCTATATACTTCCATTATAGCGCCAGATATTTTTTGCATCATGACCCTTGTATGAGCAAAAAATCTCTAGTGCCCACCAAAGTAAAAGGCATTCAAAATTCATTGAATGAATTTACAGAACTAGGCATTCAGTCATATGTTCTCTATTTCGAAGCATCTTTTTAAACTTGTTTCCATTCCTGTTACTTGTCCCCACCAATTGCCATGGTGCCTGAACATAGTAGATGCTTGATTATCATCTGTTCATGCACTGGAGGGGGTGGGGGAAAAAAAGGAAGGGAAAAAGATGGAGGAGGGAAGAAAGATGAGAAAAGCAAGAGAGGAAGGAAAGGATGGAGAAAGGGAATGAAGGAAGAGAAGGAAGGAACCAACTACCAAACTCAATTATTTAGATGTTTTGAACATGGAAGCTCACCACATTAACTTCTTTGTTGTTTGTGTTTTGTTCTGTTTTCTTCTTCCCTAGCATATTTTAATGTTTTTCAAGGGTTCTCAAGATTCCTGTTCCAGTACACCAGCTTCTAAATAAATCAAAATCAAAAAGAAGTATCCCAGGGCACCTGGGTGGCTCAGTGGGTTAAAGCCTCTGCCTTCGGCTCAGGTCATGATCCCAGGGTTCTGGGATCGAGCCCCGCATCAGACTCTTTGCTCTGCAGGGAGCCTGTTTCCTCCTCTCTCTGCCTGCTTCTCTGCCTACTTGTGATCTCTCCCTGTCAAATAAATAAATAAAATCTTATTTAAAAAAAAAAAAAGAAGTATCCCAATAAAAATGCATAATGAAATGAAATGAAAATGGATTCTGAGATAGAATTAATTTGTGCTTTGTTAACTGTTTTCCAAATAAATAAAATGTCAAATTTCTTCACCGATAATATATAAATTTTAAAAATTCTGTTAACTTTTTCATTCTAATTAGCATGGTATTTATCCAGATAAATGGACTTAAATTTGTAAGAAATGTTTCAAATAGTTAAGCAAGAAAAAAAAATGTAGGTTAGATTCCTGCCAACCTAAGTGACTTTTTTACAAAGCCACACATTAAAAAAAAAAAGAAAAAAAAAAAACCTCAATGACCACAAATAAACCAAAATAATGAAAAACTAATTTTAATAGAACTGTTAAGTACTATCATAAAGAAACCTATCTCATCATTGCACAAATTTAGCAAATTTTACTTGCTAACTCAGAAAGAGATTTTATCTAATGTCAAACTATAGGTTACTGTCTCCTTCCTTGATTCTGATACAGGAAAAGTGTTTTCCAACACAAAGGAACTTAGTGTATTTTTCCTTTTATAATACTTAACAACACTCTGTATGAATGCCATGTATGTTTTACCATTTATGCTGACTTGGAATGTCTTGCATTAAATTAAAAGAATGCATAACTATGTAGATATTACACCTTCTGTTTATAACAGGAAACTTCTAGAAAGAGTAACAATATTTTTTAAAAAGAGTAAGAATATTTAATTTTGTTTGTCTAAAGCAAAAAATAGACTAAACCTGAAAATACTTAATTTCCTTTTTCTGGTTGTAAATATGTTCAGCTCAGGTTTCTTAAGGAATATAACTTGCTTCATCAATAGTCCCTCAATGTTCCAAAACTTAAATTTTAAAAACCCATATTTAACATTAGATAATGTATATTACAAATACATCAATCTGTTCATAAAGTACTTTCAATTCCTTTTTGGATAGTAATTTTCAAAAAGAATTCTTAGTATTTTTTTAAAGTACACACAGCATTTATCCCACTTGTAGGATTATGCATTAAAGTCTAAAAGTTCAGGTTTCACTGAAAATTTCACTCAGTCTGGGCTTTGTCTTATCAGAAAGTCAGGAAATACTGAATAAGTGGCCAGATTGTGCACAATTATATTTGGAATCTACTTCCTGACAACTCTGAAAAGATCTTCCTGTAAAACTAAGCCTCAATGTCAGGCTCCCTGCACTAAATTCCATAAAAATAATGGTCCCAACTATGCACAAAAGAAAAAGAAAACATTCTAATAGCCAGGCATCTAAATCTGACATAATCGAGTTACAGTAATTTTTAGGCTCGAAAGACTAGCATATCCTAAAATAATCCAACATACAGTGGATTTCTGTAACTTTATCATTCTTTTTTACTTCCTCAGCATTTGTTCCAAGTTCACTAAGTTAACTACAGTGAAAAGGAAAAAAAAATCTGTTAATGTAAATTCATAACTATTTTAAGTATTCCGAAAGTTACAATATGAGCATACATGCAATCTGTAATCAAATATTTAATTGGTGAGTATTTCACCATTGCAGAGGCTGATTAAAGTTACAGATCTTTTAGTGCAACATGCCCAAATATTTCCCAATAATACTGTCACAAATATTATTTTCAGGTGATTTTATTCCCTCAACTAAAATCAGGAAGGGAGTTTTTTTTTTTAAACTGGCTTTTCTTTCATAACGCCAGCCAAAAGAATGGTATCATTTCATACACATTTATAACTGCTGTGAAACAGTCTTGCCCAAATACTGAAAACTATTTTAAAATGCTACCGTAACAAGCAAATGCCATATTTCTGAAATATCTCAAATTTTACTCATTGTTATTAACATGGAACATCAGCACTAGGAGGCAGGCTCCCAGAAACTGCAGGCTGAAAATAACAGACACACAAAAATCATTTTCACTTGTGTGCAGTGGGGAAATAACTTTCTCAATGTTACTGATTGGAATTTATCATTCTTGGCAGCAGCATCATATACAAGAAAAGAAGAGAAAGAAGAAAAGGGGAAAGATGAAGTAAAGACAAACATTTCACAGTAAATAAATTACCTAAGTTTGTTTAGTTGGATTTCCATTTGGTATTCTGCAAAGAATACTCATGTTTCTTTTTTTGTTTGTTTGTTTAAAGATTTTATTTTATTTGACAAAGAGAGAGAGATTACAAGTAGGCAGAGGCAGACAGAGGGGTGGGGAGAAGCAGGCTCCCTGCTGAGCAGAGAGCCTGATGCTGGGCTGGATCCCAGGACCCTGAGACCATGACCTGAGGCAAAAGCAGAGGCTTAACCCACTGAGCCACCCAGGCACTCCAATACTCATGTTTCTAAGTAAAATATAATTCAGATTTTAATAAGCTTTCTTCAAATAACACACAGCTAGGACTTAATTTTTAATATATGTTTCACACACATAATTAAAAAAAATGTAATACTTACATAGTTTTAAAGGTTAGAAAAACAGAATCCAACATGAAATGGCATATGCATACATATCTTTAGGAAGAAGATGTAATTCATCTATTTTGATGTTATGCAAAAGCTAAAATTGTGACCCAGCATCAAGAAATTAGCAAGACACCTAAAAATTTTCTAAAAAACAAAACCACATCACATGTAGCTTGTTATATATTGTTAGACACTTTAATACTGAAAGAGGGATAGATTTGTTCACAGTAGCTGTCAATCAACTTCAATGAGAGCTCTAAGAACACAAGGTTAGATTTTTCTTTCTCTTTACTTCCATGCTTGTAATTCTGGAGAGATGACAGAGAATGTCAAGTGCAACAGGAATCTTGCTCAATGTATAGAGATTGGGAATTGTAAGTTTTATGAGTGCCTTGATTTGTATATTTTATGACCTATCAAATTTTCCTCTATACATAAATACATTGGTATTATTATTGGTGTTCGTATTCGTATTGTTTTTACTATTGGCTTCAATGATATTCTTTACGTAAGTAGAACTATAAAATGTAAAAGAAACTAAAATAGAAAATAGCTCCAAAGAAGACTTGATATAACTGTAATAAAATATTTGAAGTCTTTGTCCCCTAAATCATTTAAGAGATTTCTTCTGTGTTTTGCAGAGTGGTACACAGTTATCTGGACTAAGATACTGCAGGTTTTAGCATGATGGACAGTGCTTTCTAAGTTCAACCACAGCTGCTAGTATTTTGTTAAGTTTGAGATTATGTACATAAAATAGCAGCTTCCTCAGTAGCTCCCTCCACTCAATGAAGTCCTACATTTACCAACCTCTCTTTTTTTTTTTTTTTAGCTTGAACAGGTAAACTGTTGCCTTTTATGTAAAGCCAAAAAAATGTTCCTATTTCATTAAATGTTCTTGAAGTAAAAACCACTAAAAAACTTAAGATTGATATAACAGCATAATCTTTAAAAATGTGTTCAGCTGATTCAAAATAGATATTTTAGGAAGATTTTAAAGAATAAGCATAAATATCATAATTTGAACATCACACTAACTCTTCCTGCCAGGAAGTGAAAAAAGCAGAAATAACAATACTATGTTTTACTATGAAAATATTTTATCATTTTCCATAGTAATGCTTCAATACATATAAATCAAACAGAAGTTTATTGGGTATTTCCTATATCCTAGATCCTAAGGCCAGCAAAAATTCAGAACAAGTATAATATATAATTCTCCTCATTAGTGAACACTTAAGACATGAAAATGAAACAACTAAAGAAAAATAAAGAAAACTGAGTTCTTATTTCTCTTTTTCTGATTATAAAATAAAAAGAAAATTAAGATCATCTTAATGTCATACCCACAAAATTAAAAGCTAAACGGCAATTCATGGATATTTAGTAACAATTATTATCCCCCCCCCAAAATAGGGGTTAATTTCTAATTTTTAGTACCAAAGTAAAATTAATTTTGATATCTGCAGTCTCATTAATATTTAGCTCTAAGGAAAAATAAATAAGAAAACCCTGAAAAAATTATACAAATTACAAGAAAAGGGACAAAAATTAACAAGCTCAACTACTGAGTGGCCCATATCTTAATCTCCAGAAAAACTGAAGACAAAATAATTTTATGAATTTGGCTTACAATTTTGACATCCCCTAAATACTTCTTCAATCAGATCTTACTATCACCGTCCTAGTTTAAAATCTACTAGATCTAAGTTCCTCTTTAAGAGCAAGTACCAAGTCACCTCCACTGTTATGTCACCCAATTCTAACTTAGGGGTGGACTGCAGTATCTGAGAAAGAAGGAAAGAGTTAACAAATGGAAACCTGACAACCAAAATATTTCTTAAAAACACTGTCATGTGTTTCATTCACTCATATAATAACATTCTTACCAACATGTAAACTGACTTTACAAAGAAACTCAAGGAAGACTGTTTAATTGAGAATAGATCTAAAAACAAACTCAAATTGCTATATAAAGTTAGGGATAAAGAGTATCTCTCTCCTCCTCAAGAAATTAAAAATAGAGCTTCCCTATGACCCTGCAATTTCACTACTGGGTAGTGAAAAAATGTAGTGAAAAGAAGGGCCATCTGTATCCCAATGTTTATAGCAGCAATGGCCATGGTGGCCAATCTGTGGAAAGAACCAAGATGCCTTCAATGGATGAATGGATAAGGAAGATGTGGTCCATATACACTATGGAGTATTATGCCTCCATCAGAAAGGAGGAATACCCAACTTTTCTATCAACATGGATGGGACTGGAAGAGATTATGCTAAGTGAAATAAGTCAAGCAGATAGTCAATTATCTTATGGTTTCACTTATTTGCAGAGCATAACAAATAGCGTGGAGAACATGGGGAGTTGGAGAGGAGAAGGGAGTTGAGGGAAATTGGAAGGGGAGGTGAACCATGAGAGACTATGGACTCTGAAAAACCACCTGAGGGTTTTGAAGGGGTGGGAGGTTGGGATAGCCAGGTGGTGGGTATTAAGGAGGGCACGGATTGCATGGAGCACTGGGTGTGGTGCAAAAACAAAAAATACTGTTACGCTGAAAAGAAATTTAAAAAAAAAAAAAAAGAGTATCTCTCTCATTAGTAGTATGATGAATTGACTGATGTCTTCAAATAGCATACACAATACAAAAAAAGTAAAAACATGTTTTTTTAAAAAACTCTTACATTCACTCATATTTACCTAACTAGTAATGCCTTCACCTACAGGTCAAAAAACAAATATGTGTAAGACAAGTGTACTTCTCTTTTGAAGAAATATTTCTGTTGTTTGCCTATATAAAATATGTAAGCATATAATAACATTTTTATTTTACTTTCATTGGTTTATAGTGTAAAAACGTAAGATATGGACTTCTAAGTATAAATTTGCTTTCAGAAACTATCTTAAAAAATATTGAAACTGGGACCAAAAATGGCTTTGATAAGAAGTCTACATAAATCAAGTATTATGAAAAAAATAGAAAAAGTAGTTACACAGCTCCCAACAAAAGAAGGCTCAAGACCAGACAGTTTCTCAGGAGAATTCCAGAATACTTTTAAAAACTATCAATACCCAAATGATAATTGAAACTGTCCCAGAAACATAAAAACATAAGAAAAACTTCCAAGTTATTTCTGAAAAGGGAGTATAACACCCATTGCAAAACCTTAAAAAACAACTTCATTAAGAGCAAACCACACCCCATCTCATTTACTAACATTGCTGCAAAAATCCCAAATAGACTCACATCACATTTTTTAAAAAATCATGTTATAACCATATACCATAACATCATGACCATAATATTGTGGCTTTAAAATACACCGTACAATTTCTTTATACTCCATCCTTCAAAATGTAGAACCTAATTATTTTTATAATGAGAACCTAATTCTTTTTATAATCTTTTATAATGATTCACTTCTAACAAACAGAATGTGGCAAAAGGGATAGTGGATAGTATGTGACTTAAGAAATGAGGACAGAAAAGACTGTGGCTTCCTCTTTGCTTCTCTCAAACACTCTGGGAGTGCTAGGGTACCTTTTTTGGCAAATTGTTGCAATTCAAAAAGATTTCCAAGTATTTAGATGTGATAGTCTAAGAGTTGGTTTCAAGTATTCCAATTACTAAAATACCACCAGAAAAGAAAAAAAAAATAAGAAAAAGGTTGCTTGATTCTTGTTAAGAATACACATTCCTCCCACCCCATTCCTTCTCTCTCCCTCACGCAATACCACTTAAAACCACTACTCTTTTAACCAGATGGTTCTCTATTTTCCTTGGCATTATCTGTGATAATCCTCAGAGACAGCAGGCAAAGATAAATTGGAATTAGGTAGCGACAGTACTTTACTTCTGGAAGACAGTGATTATGTTTATCAGGGAGTAGTAAGAGCTTTGAAGTCTGGAGAGTATCTGTAAACAAGAGAGAAAGTCAACTCTGGCCCTATCTGACAAGGTTATGAAATAAAGTGAATGGGATTTTTTGTAAGACAGCTCTCTTGGGAATCTAGGAGATCCAAAAATATTAAAATAAAGTTCCTTGCTCAACATAATTGAATTAAAAAGAAAATCTGGATCTGCTGCTCTATCGTTGGCCTTTAAAATGATTCTTTTAAAAATCTTAACAGCAATGTCAGAATGCATATTTCCCAGTCCCATAAATATTTCTGTCAAACAAATGCCCACTGAGATGTTGTATCTGCTATCCTTATCACTATACAAACTCTTTACATGTTCAAAATGATTACTATGTGGCTGAGAATACATGGGATTCCTAGAAGGGAAGCACGAGGAAGGTCATGAGTACAGCTGGTATATTGAGGTAATAATCCTATGCATGGAATTGGTAAAGTCTTTAGAAAGCATGACACACAATCCAATAATAAGACTTCAAAAAAAATTTTTTTCTACTTTATGCAACTATGGAAAAAATATATTGCATTGGGAAATATAAATTTTAAATTCAAAAAATGACAATGCTACTCTCTACCCTCTGGCATCTTAGGAAGCTAACGAGATAACACACAAAAAAAATTAAAGAAAATTACAAAATCAAGGAAAAGTAATTAGCATGACACAGAACACTGAGGGAAATGTATATAAAAAAGTTAAAACTTAAGCTAGAAGGCATATAAAATCTATGTGTGTCTAATTCTATAAATAGGGCTTAAATCGCATTAAAATTTACTTAATATAGTCGTGGTTTCTGCAGCAAATTTCCATTCATAACATAGGCTTTACGGATGCTCATGAGATTTATTTAATTCCCTGGGCACACTATAAGAGGCATAGGAAAATAATATCAAATAAAAATATTTTAAAGATGGGGAATAGCACAGGGTTGCAGTTAACCAAGATTCAAAACTGGCTATAAAAGTATTTCAAAAAACCAACAATTTATCTTCCCAGGCAGGTAAGAGCTAACCATGTTTGGAAAAAATTACCATTAAATAAGACTTGACTTGTTCAAATTTGGAATTTTGGAAGTTTTCCCATAAATACATTCCCTTCATGAATTTACAGAATAAATGAATGTCCTATATTCCAATCTTGGAGTTTAAGTCAACCTAAATCAACAAATCCTTATTAAGGAGTATGGAAGATTCTGGGGAAGAAAAAACGTAAGTAGAAGATACAGACTCAACCCTGGAGAGTGTAATATCCCCTAGGGAAAAGGAAAAAAACCGAAAAAGCCAATGAGACCGGAAATCTAAGGGGTGCCTGACTGACTCAGTCAGTTGAGCATTTGACTCTTGATTTCAGATCATGATCTTAGGGTCATGAGATCACGCCCCACATCGGGCTCCTTGCTCAGCACAGAATCTGCTTGAGATTCTCTCCTCTCTGTCTCCCTTTGCTTGTGCTAGCACTCTCTCTAAAATAAAAAGTCTTTTAAGAAAAAAAGACTAGAACTTGGAAACTCTATTATCTTTTATCTTTATTTATTTATTTGTCAGAGAGAGAGAGAGAGCACACGGGAAGAGTGGCAGAGGAAGAGGTAGAAGCAGGCTCCCATAAGCAAGGAGCCTGATGCAAGGCTCAATCCCAGGACCCCAGGATCATGACCCGAGTCAAAAGGCAGATGCTTAATGACCGAGCCAACTAGGCACCTCCAACTTATGATTTGAAAATGTGCTATCATGCCATCTTCTATGTTCTCACAAAAAGTGATGTCATTTGGATGCTCCAGCATGAACTGATTCACATTTAAAGGGAAAAACAGTGAAGTAACAATGAGAAGTTTTCCAAACACCAAGAAACTTTACCACTATTATGTTTCCTCATTTCGTCAGTGAATTCTCTACTGCCTGTGTTCTTAGTCAGCTGCTAGTAAAAGTCACAAGTCAGAGCAATAATTCAGGAAAACTAAGAAGCAGTTCAGAATGAAAAAAAGGGTGAAAATAGTGACTTTTCTGACTTATTAAAAAGGCCAAAAATTAAAGTGCCACTGTTGGCAAAGCTGTGAGGAATGTATGCTGGGGTATAAAGTAGTTCTAACTTCTGGGAAGGCAATCTGGCCATATAATCAGTTTTAAATGTATACACTCTTTCACCCAGCAATTTTTTCTGCAGAAATCTGTCCAACATAAGAATAAACAATAGTACCTAAGACTATATATGCTCAATGGCATTCATTCTACCATCAGAGAAATAAATTACTGAAAGCAACCCAAATGTTCAACAGTAAAAAGAATGAATAAATAAACAATGGCATTTCTAAACTACACAATACTTATACAATTATAAAGAATAAATTGGACTGACACATGTATCAATTAGAAAGATGTTCATGATCTACTTTTATGTGAAAAAGGTAATAAGCAGAATGTATAAGATCCCATTTTTATTATAAAGTAGATACATATATATGTCTTTCTCTATGCTCATATAGAAGGTATGCTTATTTTGTCAATGAATACAAAACAGTTATGAAAGATCACACTGCTACCAGTGGTTCATCCACAGGTGGAGAATGAGAGAGAGTGAAAAGGGGACATTCATTTTTTACCTTACACATTTCTACAGAGTCTGAAAGTGTCAACTAGCATACATTACTTTTAGAATTTTTCTACTAAACCCAATGGTAACATTGAAAGACAAGATAAGGAAAAGAAGAAAGTGATTAAAAATAAAATAAAATACAGGATATTAGGCTATAACACTTTTTCTTCAGACTGATTTCATATTAGTTCAATTCAATTAACTTAGAGAAGTTCCATGACTTTTTTTTTTTTTTTTTTTTTTTAAATAAAAGCGTCTGTATGAGACTAGGGGTGGAGCACGAACAAAAAGATGACTATGCAAAGCGCATGGGCTCCCTTTCTACAGCACTCTGAAGAAACAGACATCCGAACACCACGTAGTTAGCCACTAATTTTCATCACCACAACAAAGAAGAGTCTGTGATGGTGTTCCTCCTCCTTGTTCAACTTTGAACTTACAGCTGAAAATGCTGAATAAATAACCTTATTTAGCACAATATCCTGTAGCATAAACACAAAGCGCTCTTTCTAAATAAAGTCAGATATAGACATTATCTGAGTCCTGAAGTATAAAATAGTCTAAGGAGGTTTAACTTTGAAAGATTGGCAAGTAAACAGCCTCTAACCAGGCGTAAGTAATATTTTGGGTTAAATGAATGAATAGCAAAGGAATCTGACTTTGTTTATTTTACCATGAACAAGAAGAAGCTGTTAAAACAGCATGGTGACTAGACATTTTCTTTACAGTTTTACAGTTTGGTTGAAAAATGCTGTAATCTTTTAAATCTAAAGTTGTAAAATACCATCAAAAGACCCTCAATGGTCAAAGTATTTGCATCACGCAAATCCAATGGTGCCCTGTGTACACACAAGTACATGCAGAGACACACACCACACAACATGTTTCAGGTCTTCTTACTGCAAACTCTTACAAGAGACCGTGTTCTGACTGGGCTCAGAGAGGGTGGTTCTGTGGTGGTTAAAGGTCAAGCTCTGAAAGATCCCCAAAATCCATAGAAAGGTTACACTGAGTTCAACAGGATCACCTCAATTTGGCAGTTCCAACGCAACCACAATACTTTATGACAGACAGGAACCAGTTCTCCATTCCCTGTTTTCATTCACGTGGACATATTAGTCAGAATGTGGGCTCAGCTACTTTACTCTGTTCCTGCCTGGCCCTTCTAACTTACTGCTTTACCTCAGAGACTTCCTGTGAAGTGGTCTTATGGAACCTCTGACATATAAATTCAAGCTAAATCTCTGTGAGGAATAAACTCAAATAAAATAATAAAGTTTTATTAATGAACTCTTACTGTGTTTGACAGATCTCCTTTTGAGACACAAACCAAACACCAACATTTCTTTTTTTTTTTTTTTTTTTTAAGATTTTATTTATTTATTTGACAGAGAGAGATCACAGTAGGCAGAGAGGCAGGCAGAGAGAGGGGAAGGGAAGCAGGCCCCCTGCTGAGCAGAGAGCCCGATGCGGGACTCGATCCCAGGACCCTGAGATCTTGACCTGAGCCAAAGGCAGCGGCTTAACCCACTGAGCCACCCAGGCGCCCAAACACCAACATTTCTAAACAATGAAAATCTCAAAATCCGAAAATATTGGAAAACCCAATAGGATAAAATATTTTTTCCAAAGATTTTATTTTATTTCAGGGCCTGGGGGAGGGGGGGCAAACAGAGGGAGAGGGTACCCTGAAATCACAACCTGAGCCAAAACCAAGACTCAGATGCTTAACCAACTGTGCCATCCAGGCATCCCAGGATAAAATCTTCTTTACTAATCATGTAATAAGCACTTAGTCAAACTATTATTTTGACCAAGATTCATTTAATTATAAACCATGAAAACAAAATATCCGTAATACTAACCACACAATAAAAACCGCACTTTTTAGTATACCATCTTTAATAATGTTTAATAATGTTTAAATATTGGAAGCTTTTATACCCTCAATTTTTCCTTTCTCTTGTTTGATAAAATAAATTCCCATTCACTCCTACATCAATTTCAAATCTAAAAATGGAATATCACCAAGTGAAAATTATTAAAATCAGATGATTCAAATTACTGAGTTTTACAAACAAAATCATAATTTCATAAATCTGTTTTCCTACTTATAAAATTGAAGTAACTATACATATATGTATAAAGCTAAAGGAGTATTATAATGCTAGTCACTCAAATTCTACATCACAAAAATTTAACCACCTTTACAGATGAACTTTATTATAACAGAATTCCTAGGGTGAGAAACTAAATCTCAGACTACTGACTTCAACAGTGGACTAATCTTAAAAAATGATCCGCTCATAAAAACTGTGTAGTCAAATGAAAATTTGTTTGCATGGGGAGGAATTATTTTGAAAGATTAAAACATTTAAGTTAAACTCCTTCTTTATAAAATAATCATGGTTGCTTAGAGCAATGGTTGACTCCCAGTGGGGCCAGAAAATATACAAGATGAACATCTTATCAGAACACTACTGGGGCGCCTGGGTGGCTCAGTGAGTTAAGCTTCTGCCTTTGACAGATCATGATCTCAGGGTCATGGGATGGAGCCCCACATCGGGCTCTTTGCTCAGCGGGGAGCCTGCTTCCCCCCCCATCATCTCTCTCTGCCTGCCTCTCTGCCTACATGTAATTTCTCTCTCTGTCAAATAAATAAATAAAATATTTTTTAAAAAAAACCTACTAAGGTTACATCAAAAGGATTCAGAAGCCAACCTGTAGAGGCTTCTACTGGCCAAAAAAGGAATCATCCGACCACAAAGAAGGATAACGACAATGGTTTGAAACACATAAAATCTGTTTAAATCTATGACTTTATAATAAACATTTTTAAAATCTCATTACCCATTTTTGGGGCTGGTTTCTAGGAAATCAGAGTGAGATGGATGAAAGGAACTGACCAACTAAAACAATTTAAGATCTATTAGCCAATTGGAATTTTATCTGCATTCTCACTTTAACAAACAAGAGAAAGAGGTCACTGGGGAAATATGAACAGTGAAGTACATTGTGTGAATAATGAAAAGCTTAAACGAGGAAGGTAAATGATACTGTGCTTACATTTTTTAAAGCGAGTCCTTATCTTTTAGTGATACATACTAAAACTATTTATAGATGAATCATATGATGTATGAAATCTGCTTTATTAAGCAGAGCTAATAGGAAAGTGGGTAGGAATATGGATAAAAGATACGAGCAATCAGTTTATAATTATCAAAGCTGGAGGACAGCAACTCTGTTTTGTTTAAGTTTAAAATATCCCATAAGAAAAATAAATTTTTATCAGAAAATCCTTTTATGGGATGCCTGGGTGGCTCAGATCATGATCCCAAGGTTCTAGGATCAAGTCCCGTATCCATCTCCTTGCTCAGTGGGAAGCCTACATCTCCCTCTGCCTGTTGCTTTTCCTGCTTGTGATCCATCTCTCCCCCTCTAGCAAATAAATAAAATTTCAAGAAAGTAAAGAAAAGAAAGAAGAAGGAAGGAAGGGGAAGGGAGAGAAGACAAGAGAAAAGAAAATCTTCTTATAATGTAACATGGTATCCTAAATTTTTTATTTAGCCAAGAAGTTATCTGCCTCCTGGGTTTTCATAAATAGAAGTAAACCAATGTGTAGTAATACTTCTGTCGGGTTTTAAAAATCTTATAAATCAGTGTTTACTCACAACTGTTTTAACAATATCAACCTTTCAGGAAGCATTTGAAAGAGCAGTTCAACTATCTTCATTGTGACCTCAATCTGTTCTTTCTAATTGACTAAGTCCTTCTTTCTAGCTCATCTCTTCATTCAGGCAAAAGGCCCCACAGGCAAAGCATGCCCTGATGGGAACCAAAACTACCCCTCAAGTAGTAAGAACTGCCCTGAACTAGCAAGACCCACATGACTGACCCCAAGACAATGATCTATCTGACCTTTACTGCCCAACTGCTGTACCCAGCGACCTTTGTCCCACATTTTCCTTATATAAACCCAGAAGTATGTTCAGCACTTTGGAGACAGTCTTTGAGACATTAATTTACTGTCTTGCTGGTGTCAGAGTCCCTGAAATAAATTCCTTTATTTCACCACCACTCATCTCTCTGCCTTTGGACTTTGTCAGTGGCAAGCTCTGAACCTGGTCTGTTTGGGATGCCCAGAGCCAGTGATCTTATACTCTTGGGCCCCCATTATACCTATACCACATCCCAGCCATTGGAATTCAATATAGAAAGTAATATACAAAATAAACATGATAATTTCATTAAATGTAATGCCCCTTATAAAACACAAGAAGGAAAAAGAGCAGAGCATCTAACTCTATGAAACATACTTAACACAATTAAGTATGTTTGTCATGTCTATAGTTACTGAAACTTACTTAGCATTAGAAAGTTCTTCATTCACTATGGACTAATTTTTAGTAATTTTCTAAAACCATTCTGAATTGCTGATTCTTAAAAACCTAATCAGATACTTCTATAAAGTTCTTATCTAGAAGCCATTCTGTCAGGCAAAACTACACATTAATTCCTCACTATGCATTTTTCAAAGAGTAGTATTTAAAGACACACCCTACTGCTGAAAATTGAAACCTTTGTTAAACTACAAAATAAATAACCAGCCCAACTATGTAGCTAATACCAACCAGAAAGGTAATCTGAAATTAAAATACCTTTATACAATGTATATACGATATTCATGTAACTATTCTTTAATTTTTCCCATCAATTTTTTAGATCACAGATAATTCACAAATAAATATATAAAAGGAAAAATTTCAATTTCTCTTAAATAATTTTCCAAAATAACAAAATAACTGTGACATAAAGTCCTTTCTGAATTTAAAAGTATTTGAAATTCTGAATTTAAAATATTTGAAAGATACATTGCAAAATTTTTGACTTAGAGAATGCTCACTAAACATGCTCTTAGAACAAAAAAAGATTAGGATTAATTGAACTCTGCTGGGATTTTTAAACAATACTATTAATACAGAAACAGCATTCAAAAAATACGTGATATGCATACTTTGCTATCAGTACATACATTTCAACTATACAAAGAATTCATCATTTAGAAAAGTTTATTTTTATCAGATGATTTCACTGTAATGTCCTTTTTTTTAAAAAAATGCTCTGGAATTAAAAACAGTAAGAGCTAAATCTTATTTGCTGTTAACTTTACTATAGACTATAGCAGAAACAAACAAAATTTTAATCATTACTGAACCATGTCAATTAGAAAAGAAACATCAGTCACTTGGACAGCTACAATTCAAATACAATACAGCTTTTAGCTTCAAGCAATAGCTTTCTCTCCTTGCCCTTTCTTAACCTCAGTTCTATAGAACTATTAGAATTAAAAGTAACTAAACCCTGATAGATCATGGGCACATGATAGAGGAAATTTCCATCAAATACCATAGTAAAATCAAGTATTAATTTTACTTACTTTCTATTTAACAAACAAAAAATCACGTTTCAAATACTTAATGCTAAATATTCTGGAGATAAATTAAAGGAAACCCAAATAAACAGTACCTTTTTGAAATGAGATGCATGAAAAGTAGGGGCCATGTCTTAATTATTATTACATTTTCCTTTGTCCAGAACACAGTTTAAAAACATAATTTTCTAAAGAAGAAATACTTCTTAAAGCCAATCTGATGTCATGAAGTAAATAGGAAGTGATGCAAAAAAGTACCTTCACAAATTCCCATCACATTAATGTTAAAATCCATCGTTTTAGTAACCAAACACCCAAAAGCAGAAGCAAACAGAAATTCTATCTGGCACAGCCCTACAGGTGGGAGATTTAGGGAGATTTAAATTTCTGTGCAAAACTATCCCTCATCACCTACAATTCACAGCACTCTGATTAAGGCGCTATCATTTTAATCATTTTATCACAATGGGTATGTGGCAATTACTACAGGCTATATGGAACAACCTTCCCCCAGTCATAAGTCTAAGCAGTGAACAAGAAACTGTAACTTAAACATACATACAAGAGGACTTTCATTTTTAGTTTGCTCCTCTTAATTTACCTTCAGTTGGTCTTCCATTAACTTACTGACTGTAAAATGGGACTCTGTATTAAGCGTTATACAGAATACAGAGGAAAAACAGATTAAAAAAAAAAAAAACATCCTTGAAGAGCTTAAATCAAGCAGAAAATATAAGGCAAATAACTAAATAACAAATGTTAATGCAGGAAATACTGGAAGTTTTTACAGAGTACAAATACAGTGCTATGATAGTTCAGAGATGACTTCCAGCTGGGGAAATCAAAGCATGCTTCACGGAGGAAGTAACAATGGCGATGGGTCTCACTTGGGGAATCTGAATAGGAAAAGTGGCAGAAATGGGAATGGGCACATAGTTTGTTTTCAACAAATATTTACTTGCTTTTGACTCTTGTCTTTTGGCATGGCACAACTAGCTATCACCATCTGCCTTTCAGTGGTCTGTGAGGTAAGGAAACAGCTGGATTCCTTTTTCTCTGCCAAAGGTGGTGGCAGAGGAGGCGGTCACAGGCTGCAATGTTCGGGTTTTAGCCTCCCCAGACTGTTGCACAGCCTCGGCAACACAAGAAAAGGAAAACACCTTCATATGGTTTTACTGTAACTCTTTGGGAGCAACTGGTCTCACCTCATTGAGTATATTTGATTTGTTTAAAATGTTAATTCAGGGCACCTGGGTGGCTCAGTCGTTAAGTGTCTGCCTTCAGCTCCAGTCATGATCTCAGGGTCCTGGGATCCTGTCAGGCTCCCTGTTCATGAGGGAGCCTGCTTCTCCCTCTCCCTCTGCCAGCCACTCTGCTTATTTGTGCTCTCTCTCTCTCTGATAAATAAATAAACCTTAAAAAAATAAAATAAAATATTAATTTATATCTGTACTTTAGTAATAGACCATGTTTATGAAAACTATAAAGAAGACTATATACTCATATAACTTGACTTTCAAGGGTTTTCTTGTACTTAACATTTAAGTGAAAATACAAAGCAATGCTTAAAAAAAAAAAAAAAAACTAACAGCCAAAACATCTTTGACAAAACCCATGCAAACCAAAAGTAAAAACAACTCTTAAGACAGCAGAATCTGTATTCTTAAAACACAAGATAACACGGTAAGATAGCTATCAAAGCAGTAAGATCAGGAGCTAAAAGGTCACTGACTGAGAATTCTTATTTCAGTCTGTGGACCTCCATCTAATCCACTTGAGCAGTGAACAAGAACTTTAACTTAAACACACATACGAGAAAGCACTTTGATTTATTTTCCTCCGAATTTGAATATAGAATTTAAAAAAAAGAAAGAAATAGCCTGTAGGTCACAAAATGTACATTGTACATTCCTACTATTAACAGGAAATACAAAAACATATACAATTCCTTTCAGCATGTAAACTTGGAAAGTTTGCATGGAAAAACAATAAACAAAAACTTCATTTTAATACTCTTAAACATCATTACATATTCAAAATTCTGTCTGGTTTTATTTTTGGAAAATATTTTCAACTTCTTTCTTGGGCTTTATTAGAAATATTAAGGTTTATTTCTCTCTCATTTCAAATACACTCCACGTTACCAATCCTACCTTGAAGAAAAAAAAAGACTGGACCTTTTGTTCAAAAGAAACTGAATATTTCAACATCATATAGAAATAATGAGGACAAGGATTCAATCCTCCTGAAGGAATCTGAGGGGCTTCAGTTTGCAGTTCCACACTCAAGGAACTTGGAAGTCACCACTCCATGCTAACAAGTAAAAAGCTGTTGAACAAACTGAAAAACCAACAACTCTCCTTGGATCCATAAGAAGTGAGTACACAGGGCAAACCACTAGCCCCAAAACTGGAGAAACAGACTTACAGAGAATACAGGAAGGCAAGGCTCACCTCAACAGACACTCAGGAGTGGAAACCACAGGAACCAGCGCTGGGGCAGGAAAACCTATAATTGACTAAATTGCTGGAGGCTCTGTGTGAACAAGTCTGAGAGTTAAAAACTCCAGAGGAGGGGGCGCCTGGGTGGCTCAGTGGGTTAAAGCCTCTGCCTTTGGCTCAGGTCATGATCCCAGGGTCCTGGGATCAAGCCCCGAATAGGGCTCTTTGCTCCCCAGGGAATCTGTTTCCTCCTCTCTCTCTCTGCCTACTTGTGATCTCTGTCAAACAAATAAATAAAAATTAAAAAAAAAAAAAAAGAAAAAGAAAACCTCCAGGGGAACCCACTCATGGCAGGAGGAGGACTCACACTTTGGTGAGTTTTACCTCCAGAAGCTTGACGGGGTTCTCACAGTAAATTTCAGACAAAAATCCTCTAGTGCTCCCAAGCACTAAGGGAACTAAGAACTAAGGGAAAAGGAGCCGTTCTGAAATCAGCCAGAGAACTCTTGTTCTTAACAAGGCCTACCCTCAAGGGAACTAGTTACCCTGAGCCTTACTGAGGTATTATGAGAGTCTAACTGATGTCAGGGAAGAGAAACACCCACCTCTAGCCCACTTTAGCTGTCCTGTCCCACCTAAGGGAGTTGAAAAAAAAAAAAAATAAATAAGAAACACCTGTGAAGCTCACGGACCCGAGGCACGGGCTCACTAAAGAAACAAATCAAAGGATGACAACGCTTCACCTCCTCCCACACTTCATCATCATATTACTAAAGTTATTTGAGCAGTTTCTTTTACCTCAAACATCATGTCCAGCTATCAAGAAAAATTACAAAACATACTAGGAATGCAAAAAAAAAAAAAAAAAAAAAAAATAGAAGCCACAAAGCAAGCATCAGAACCAGGCATGGCACAGATGTCAGAATAATCAGACAAGGAATTTGAAACAACTATGATGAACATGCTAAGGGCTGTAATGGACAAAATAGACAGCATGCAAAAACAGATGGGCAATATAAGCAAAGAGCTAGAAACCCTAAGAAAAAAAACAAAAGAAATGATAGAGAAAAGAAACACTAACAGAAATGAGGAATGCATTTGATTGGCTTATTAGCAGACTGGACATGGCTAAGGAAAGAATCTCTGAACTTGAGGATACATCAGCAGAAACCTCTAAAACTGGGGCGCCTGGTTGGTTTACTGTGTAGAGCATGTGACTCTTGGTCTCAGGGTTGTGAGTTCGAGCCCCATGTTGGGTACAGAGATGACTTAAAAATAAAATCTTTTAAAAATAAAATCATTAAAAAAAGAAACCTGTAAAACTGTAAAGTAAAGAAAACAAAGACTGAAAGAACAGAGTATCTGAGTACTATGGACAACTACAAAAGGCATAACCTACATTATGGAAATACCAGAAGGAGAAGAAAAAACGGAACAGAAGAAATATTTGAAACAATGACTGAAAAATTCCTAAATTAATCTACAGCACAAAACAATATGGGGCACCTGGGTGACTCAGGTAAGCATCTGCCTTCAGCTCAAGTCATGATTCCAGGGTACTGGGATTGAGCCCCCCATCGGGCTCCTTACTCAGTGGGAAGCCTGCTTCTCCCTCTCCCTCTGCCTGCTGCTCCCCCTGCTTGTGCTCCTTCTCTTTCTGTCTGTCAAATAAATATAGTTAAAAAAAAAAAAAAAACGACTCAGCAAACTCAAAAAACACTAAGTAGGATAAATACCAAAAAAAGAACTACACCTAGGCATATCATCATTTCGAAACTAAAGAATATCAAAGACCAAAAAAAAAATTCTGTAAGAAAACAAAGGAAATAATCTATAGAACCAGCCTCTTTAATTATGCTCCTTAATCTTCAACAGTCAAGGAGAAATCGTAAGAACCCAACTATTCTTAATGAGATTCTCTTCCAATACACGTTTTTGTTATTTTAACTCTTAATTTACATACAATAAAACTTGCTCTTTATGGTATACAGCTCCATGGGTTTTGAAAAATGTTCAGAATTTTGTACCCACCATCAGCATCATGATACAAAATAGTTCCAACACCAAAAATGTTCCCTTGTTTTGTCTTTCTGTAACCAACCACTCCTGCTATCTCTGACAAGCACAGACCCATTCTCCCATCCCTGTAAGTTTTGACTTCTCCAGAATGTCACATAAATGAAGTCATATAATATTCAGCCTTGTAGGGGTTCACTGAGATTTATGAACATGTAAATATATGTCTTTCATACAAATTTGGAAGTTTTCAGCCCTTATTTCTTCAAATATTTTTTCTACACAAGTCTTTTTGTCTTTTCTTCGGAGACACAACAGAAAGGTGAGACCGTTGCTAGTGTATCTGACACTCTGCTCATTCTCCTCAGTCTTCCTCTCATTATAGTGCAGACTGTACAACTATTACTGAGCTTTCTTCAACTTCACTTCTCTTTCCTTTGTCCTCTCCACTCTACTATTGAACTCACCTAGTACATTTGACATATTTTAATATTTAATATTAGTATTTGAGTTATTTTAATTTTCTGTCCTAAAATTTCCATTTAGTTCTTCTTACAGTTTTTCTTTGCTGGGAACTTCAGTCTTGCTACTCACATCAGAAGTGTTTACAGGGTTATAACAGTTGCTTTGAAACTCTTTATCGTAATTCCAACATCAACATCACCTCAGGACTGGCATCTGTAGATTGCTGTTTTCCCTACTATTGGTTATGATTTCCCTGGTTCTTGGCATGTCAAATACTTTTGGATTGTATCCTAGACATGTGTATCATGACATTCTTGGTCATGTTAAAGAATCTTGGTCCTCTGGATAATTATTATTAGTTGTTGTTGCTGCTAATGCTGCTGTTTTTACTGATGTTGTGGCTGTAGGCAATCAAACCTGGTTATTAGGTTCCAACCACAAGTCCTAACCCACCTTCTACAGAGTACAGTTTCAAGATTTTTTTTTTAAAGATTTTATTTATTTATTTAACAGAGAGAAAAGAGAGAGAGCACAAGCAGGGGGAGCAGCAGGCAGAGGGAAGGAGACAAGCAGGTTCCCTGCTGAGCAGAGAGCCCAACATGGGGCTTGATCCCAGGACTCTGAGATCATGACCTGAGCTGAAGGCAGACGCTTAACTGACTGAGCCATCCAGGCACCCCCAGACTGTGGATTCAATATCATTTTCAGTTTCCCGAGATTCTTCAGTGTATTCAGCCTGTCCACATATGCGCCACCTATGGGCAGTGGTCTAGGCTATAGTTCAGTTCTCAAAGCCTTTATCATGATTACAGAGGTGAGTCTCAGATATCATACACAGATTTAGCTCCTATTTTTCTCTACCTCCTGCCTCTCCATGATTTTCCCCACACTCCAACTCCCAAGCTTCATTTCTTGAGCCTCTGTTTAGACCAGGGTTTTGCCTCCCCATACTACTGCACATAACCTGCAACAACATCTGCCTCAGGGGTAAAGTGGCAAGAAAAGAAAGAAAGGGAGGGAGGAAGGAAGACGGAAAGGAAGGAAAGAAAGGAAGGAAAATAGCTAGGAAGGAAGGAAGAAAGGAGGGAGGGAGGGGGAAGGGGGTGAGGAACAGAAGGAGGAAGGAACAGATATTCTCCCCAAACTCTTTGGACTACAAGAACCCCCGTTTCTAGTTTCTCTGGTCGAAGAGAAAGACACCTGTGTTGAGTTTCAAATGGCTTCACAGCTGCTCCTAGAGGAAGGCCTTATGTCTGGGGCCTGCTTGGAGTCCTACCAGGAGAATAAAATCAAAATGCAAAACATAGTAAGAAAATGGCAATTTTCTACAGTCTTCTTCATGCAAAAGCCCTCCTTTCTAGTTTTCTGACCATAAACAGAGGAATGGGAGAGGGGTCCTGAAGTTTTTTTTGTCTTCATTGAACAGATCAAGAATAGGAGATCCTCTGGAGTCCAAACCAGTTGATAAAGGATGTGAGTGGGAAGAAACAGGAAACCTCACTGGTATTAGTTCACACTTTCAGTTTTGGCCCCCTTCCCCAAACCTCCTCCTATGATTTAAGATTTCAGATGGTTGCTTTATGTTCTGGGTTTTTAGTTGCAATCAGTGGGAGAGATAGATGGACTATAGTTCCTCCATCTTAGCAGAAACAGAACCACAAAATTTCCAGAAATAAACCCTAACAGTTATGGTTTATTGATTTTGACAAAGGTGTCAGGGCAATTCAACAAGCAAGGGAGAATTTTTTCAACAAATGCTCCTCAGACAAATGGATATCTATAGGCAAAATAAACAGCTGAATCTTTGCCTCACACTAATGCAAAAGTCAACTCAAAATAGATCATAAATCTAAATGGTAAAACCAAGAATTATAAAATTTCCAGAAGAAAACACAGTAGAAATGCAAAGGCAACTCTGGGCTAGGGAAAGATTTCTTAGCTAAGGTTAAAAAAAAAAAAAAAAAATTACTGAACAGAATCTTCATTAAAATTTAAGACTTAAAAAAAATAGGACACCTGGGTGGCTCAGTTGGCTAAGTGTCTGCCTTTGGCTCAGGTCATCATCCCAGGGTCCTAGGATCAAGTCCCACATCGGGCTCCTTCCTCAGCGAGGAGCCTGCTTCTCCCTCTGCCTGGCGTTCCCCCTGTTTTTATGCTCTGCTCAATCTCTCTCTCTGACAAATAAATAAATAAAATATTAATAAGTAAATAAATAAATAAAACTTTTAAAAATATAGATTTTTATTTTCAAAAAGTACTGTTTACAAAATAGAAAGACCACAGACAGGGTGGGGGGGATTCCAAATCATATATTTAATAAGAGATTTGTACCCAGAATTTTTTAAAAGTCACCTCCAGCAACTCGATAATGAGAAACAAACCCAATGAAAATATGGGCAAATAGTCCAATAAACATTTCTTCAAAGATATATGAATGACTAATAAGCACACAAAAAGATGCCCAACATCATCAGTCATTAAGGAAATGCAAATTACAACTATAATGAGACACCACCACATACTTCTAGAATGACTATAATCAAAAAGACTGAAAACACCATATTTTGGCAATGATGTTGACAAACTAGACTCCTTATCCATTGCCACTGGGAATGCAAAATGGCACAGCTACCCAGATGACCTAGGAATTCCAATCTTAGGTATCAACCCAATTCCAATCAGGGTATCAAACATATGTCAACACAAAGACTTCTATACAAATAATCACAGAAGTATTATTTATAATAGCCAAAATCCAAATCTTCATTAACTGGTTAATAGATAAACAAAATATTATCCATACAATAGAATACTATTCAGTCATGAAAAAAGAAAAAATCTGATACAGATAAAGCCCCAAAACATGTATATGTAAAGCCCCAAGTCATGTATATGAAGTTTTCAGAAAAAGCAAATCTATAGACTATGCTATAAAGAACAAATCTGGTCTCTGTTTCCAGTTTCTGGTACACAACTTCAAAAATCCTTGGAATTTCCTGAAGATAGAAGTGTCTGTAATGCTAAGAGACAGATTTAGGATCAGGGCTGATCACCAGAAAGACCAATCACATCATTTAATACACATCCTCTCTTTTCTGATCTGCCGCCTCCCTACTAACCACCATAAATAATACTTATCACTAGATAGCAAATTTACCTATTGACAATACAGCCAAGAGTCAATAAAGAGAGAGAAAAGATGTACAAACCAAATGGTTCAAATTATATTGGTCATACATGTGTATAAAATTACATTTCTTTGGCAATTCAAAGAGTTTAAATTACTTGTTGGTGAACTCACCCCAACATTTTACACAGGATTCCTTTAGTATGCTTTGTACAAAAGAATATTTTCTGTATATCTAAATACTTTATTTTTATAATAGAGCCTGCATTTTCTAAGGTATTCAACCACACTTAGCTCTGTAACAAAGGTAGGCAAGTTTAAGTTCAGTGGACGGGTGAAAGGGAGGTAGCTAGGACTGACTTTACCCATGTGGAAATAATTGCTTTCCTGGCCTAAAGCTCTTCCTATTAGGATCAAAACAAACTGATGTTATCTTAAGAGCCCTTCCAATTTTTGAAAAATAAAACCTAAATGTTCCAAACTTAGCCAGATATTGTCCAGATATTGTTTGTTTTGTTTAAGGAGAAAATTATGGCACATTTATTTTTGTATTTAAATTAAAAGCAGAGTTCCTATTAGGTACAAAATAAGGGCACTTGAACAGATAATCATCTCAGTATAGAAAGGCACATGAAGAGTTGGTAGAGACAAGGCCACCAAGCTTAAACGTTGTGATATGATATTTTTAAAAACCTCAGCTTAGCCCCTGGCCTTCTTCGTCTGCACCAGAATTTTCCAAATAAATTCTGTTCACCAGGAGTACATGAAAATGACATAGCATATAACATGATGAGCCACTTAAAGTAATTTAGTGACAAAGATAAAATATTCCAGTAAGAATAAAATACAAGTTCTGAAGTTCAGTGTTTTATGATGTAATTCTGTCATGGATTCTGAATTTTCCAAACACCTGCCAAAATATAACATGCTATGTTGATTAATGGAATTAAAAAACTGAAAAACACACACACACACACGCACGCATGCACACACACACACGCACCAAGATGCTACATAAACCAGTCTCGTGCTTCTGCCAGCTCAGTATCTAAACCACCCAGACTGACAGCAATTAAGAAATAAACCTTTTCTTTAAATGAGCAAGATAGCAATCCCACAACCTCTCTGAAGCTTTTGAATGTTTCATCATCCTAAAAGTAATGACCATTGGCTTCAATTGTCTCCAACTTTCTGTTCTGTAACCAAAACTCATTTCTTCCCACCTCATTAGAGAAAGTTTTGGGACCTCCCTACATTACCTGGCTTGTTATAAATACTCTGAGCCTTAACCTTTCTCTCTAGATCATTTTCCATATTTATTTCTTCTCTGTTTTTCTAAAGGATGCTAGCTAGCCATTTCCCCCATAGGCTTTTTTAAAAAGCTACATTCTGGCTGTTGATTGAAAGGAAGAAACATTATAGTAACTTTTCTAGGCTAAACTCTAATAGATTATTTGTACAGCTTGTCAATAAGCATACAATTTCCAGAAGGAAAAAAAAAAAAAAAACAATAGACTTGAGAGAGTTATTCAGGAACATTCTAGAATGGTCAGAATTCCTTTCTTCTTTTTTCCTTAGATGGCATGGGGATATGGGAGGAAGCTAATCAAGTTAACAAAGACTATATTTCAAATGGCAATGAACATATATAAAACATCTTAATATTTTCTTTCTGTCAAAATATAACACAAATCAGAGGTCTTCTTACAGAAGAGATAAGCTAATTTCCCTTGATAGGATCAATTGAACCTTACTCTTACACTTCTGTAAGGTCAGGGTCTCACCATTTACTGTGGAACTTTTGTCGTAAGACTTGAAATGATCAGAACTAAGTTTCCACTATGTAATGCCTCTACCCTGTTTTTCAAATTGAATTCTTAGGCTTATTGGTGAATTTCACCTTTTCTAGCATCACACTTCCTCCTGCTATGTTTATTCTATGTATGGAAACAATATCATGATCAGCAGAATTTGGTTGAGTAGGAAAATTCAAGTCTGTAACTAAACATATATTCTGTATATTACTATACTATTGGCACGTGACAGCTGAGGGCACTGGCAATACAGGCTGACCAAAATATTTAAAGTCTGTCTTTCATCACCAGTTCTCATTTCACACACTCATAAATAGCCACAGTTCAGAGATCTGAATACATACTCCCTCTAATATAGAACATGCTCAATTGTATTTAAAGAAGAAAGTTATCAGTGCACCTGGGTGGCTCATTCAGTTAAGCATCTGACTTGATTTCAGCTCAGGTCCTGATCTCTGGGTCATAAGATCAAGCCCTATCTCAGGTGCTGCACTGGGCATGAAGCCTGCTTAAGATTTTCTCCCTCTCTCCCTCTACCCCTCTCCCCACCCCACCCAGACTCTCTCGCTCTTAAAAAAAAAAAAAAAAAAAGTTATCATTTAGGATAGGCTAAATTCTAATAGGCTTACTTTGCGCCAGACATTGTGTTAACTGCTTTATACATATTATCTCATTGGTTTCTCACAAAGTAATGCACGAAGAGGATGGTTTTAATACTATTTACAGTAGAAGACACAGAGTAGCAAGGTCATAAGTGGCAAGTGGCAAGTTATGGACTCAGCCACTGGACCAAATATAAAGCTTCCTCAGAGCAGCAACCATATTAGCTTCATTTACCATTACAACCCAGGACCTAGTATTGTGCCTGACACCCAGTTAATATTTGGAGAAGAAAAGAAAGGGAAGGGACACCAGATCTGACCCCAGTGCTATGTGTTAGCTGTCTGTAAGATGCTATCAATAGGGGCGCCTGGGTGGCTCAGTGGGTTAAGCCTCTGCCTTCCACTCAGGTCATGGTCTCAGGGTCCTGGGATCGAGCCGTGCATCAGGAATCTCTGCTCAGCAGGGAGCCTGCTTCCCCCAACCCCTCTGCCTGCCTTTCTGCCTACTTGTGATCTTTCTCTCTCTCTCTCTGTTAAATAAATAAAATCTTTATTAAAAAAAAATGCTCTCAGTAAATATTTATTCATTTGATCAGATTTTATAAGCCATTAGTTCCTGGCGGTCACCAGACACCAGGCTACAGACTTCACTATTTGAAATACTAACACTTCGCTTATTAAAGACTTACATATATTTCCTTAGGTGGTATTAAAAGAGAAACAGTACCCTGCTGGGGATAAAAATATATGTATATAAAAAATATATGTTTATAAAAAATAAAAAAAAAAAAAAAAAAAAAAGAGAAACAGTAAAAATATATAAAATATTTAATTAGGAAAAAATGCAATTTTAAAAATATAAATGTATGAAAGCTTACTTCTAGATTCTTTATATAAAGAATTTTTATTCACAAAGAAGAAAAAATATGTAAAGTATTACACTAAACTGTATATAATTTTTAACAATTTCAGCAATGTTGGAAATGGATCTTAAAATCTTAATAATCAATTCACTTTGTGAACAAGATGGAACATCAAATATGTATGTTTCATAGTCTCTTCAAATAGTCCTCAATTCATGAAAAAATTTGATGTCAAAAAATATATCATTTTAGTAAAAATTTCATCATCATTTTGAAATAATATAGCCCTAGTACTTATTATACATATAAATCTGTATTTGTGGCTATATTTATTTTAAACTAAGAGCTGATTAAATCAAGGTGACATTTGCCACATAAGTTCTAAATAACTCTATTACTGGTTCACCAGACATATACTAAAATCCTTATTATGTGCTAGGTAGGGGCTAAACATGAAGAAACAGAAATCCATACCAAAAAGTTCCTATCCTTACTCTAGCAATTACATTTAAAGCAAAAGATTCTCTATTAGTTACTTGAAGCATGTTCCAGAAAGGCAAAAAAAGGTTTCCATTCTAATAAAACATGCAGAATACCTAATACCACACAGTAATAGAAAACAAAACTAGATACTGGATCAAATCCCTTAACCATCTTTCCAAAACAGCCAAATCCATGCTGCTGTACTCTGCTTTACATTTTACAAAAATCTTTAAATACACTTCAAACTCCTTGCTATCATCTGTTTCGTCTCACTCAGACTGTGTGTTTCTTGAGTTCAAAGAAGACATAAGAGTGAAAAATACTTCCTTAAAATAGTTTACAGTGGTGGCTAAGCATTAAAATTAGTAGATTTTAGTAGCTGTGTATACTAGATAAGTAGTAGTTCTATAGTAGATTAGTAGATCTATATAAATACAGATACTGGAGCCCTTAGCTAGACATGATGGACAAAGCCTTTGGGGATGGAGCCCACCTACCTAAATTTTTGGGGAGCTCCATGGGCAGCTGTTAGGTACAGTAAAGGCTAAGAACCACATTTTTTAAAAAAGAGGGGGTGGCATCTGGGTGGCTTACTTGTTAAGCATCCCACTCTTGATTTCACCTTAAGTCTTGATCTCAGGGTCGTGAGTTCAAGCCCTGCAGTGGGCTCCACGCTGGGCATAGAGTCTACTTTAAAAGGGGGGGGGGGGGGGGGGGCTGGAGGAAGGATGGCACATAAAGTTGCCTAAAGCAGAAAATGTTAAAGCTGTATAGGACCTTAAAGATCAACTAATCAAATCATTTTTCTAAAGTATGAATCTGAAGTTGTGAGAAATTAAATAAACTGTCCAAGATCACATAGTTATTAATGCCAGGAAGAAAATCCACACGGACTAGCATGCAGACTAGTGTCCTTTCCAGCACACAAAGCTGGCTCTTCTACTTGAAAAGGAAGTAAAGTATCAATTCTTGATTCACAGGCTTACTCAATATAAGCACTCATATAGTAAACTCTCAGGGAAATGTGATTTAAAAAAAAAAACAAACCTACAGTTGACCCTTGAACAACATGGAGGCTAGAGACACCAACCCCCAGCAAAGTAAAAAAAAAAAAAAAAAAAAAAACAAACTGCATATAAATTTGACTCCCCAAAAACTTAACTACTAATAGTCTATAATTGATTGCAAGCCTTGTAACATCATCAATCAACACATATTTTGTATGTTGTAAATTTTTTAAAAAGTCTTCCCAGGGGCGCCTGGGTGGCTCAGGGGGTTAAGCCTCTGCATTCAGCTCAGGTCATGATCTCAGGGTCCTGGGGTCAAGCCCCGCATCAGGCCTGCTTCCCCACCCCTCTCTCTCTGCCTGCTTCTCTGCCTGCTTGTGATCTGTCTGTCAAATAAGTAAATAAAGTCTTTGAAAAAAATTCTTCCCAAAAAACTGCTTCCTATCTTATATAATTTAATCAAGATACCAAAAATCTAGCCCTCACACAGGACTGTACCAAAAAAACATATCAACAAGGTTAGACATTTAGTGACTGAACAGAACTGTGAAGGGTCAGTATTTTTTTCCATTCACTTTAAGTCACATATTTCTCTATACATTCAGTGATAATCGGAAGGCGTAAAAAATCATGACTGATCACATAATCTTAGAGGTCTTAGCTACTCTGCTATTTTTCAGCTGTTGAGCTATAGAATAACTGAGTAATTTGAAAACTGTAAGTGAATTACATTGGCAGAGACTATATAGTACAGTGGAATGACTGGGCATTAGAGTCAGACTGGTGCTCAAATCCTAGCTCTCCCATTTCGTGGCTATTTGATCAAAGGCAAAATGTTTAAACCCTCTGAACCTCATTTTACCTAGAAAATGAGCATAATAATTTCCCTCAGTGAAGATTTTAAAAAGATAATGTGTCACCCCTTTGTTTAAATCCTCCAATGATTTACTATAACTTTTAAAGCCAGTTTCAAAGCCTTCAAAAACTATCTTCTTATTTTCTGAGAGAGGAAGCAGGTTTTCTGGTCTCAACATTTCTTAAAACATCCAGGAAGAAATGCCCAATAACTAGACTTAGGCGTAGGCTTAGAGTCAGAACACAGGGAAGGGTGTCAGTGTCATAGTGCAACCAGACAGTAACTTACTCAAAGACTGATCTTTTCGAAATTTGGATATACCAGTCTTTATTATTCCCACTTGATAGCACTGTCATGGAGTTACTTCTTAATCTCTGCTTAACAGCAATAGGCTAGAACAATTTTTTAAGTACCCTAGGATAAGTAAACTGCTTGCCCCTCTCCTCCCTTAGCATTTCATAAATTTTCGAATATGAAAAATATGGTAATTACAGCTTCTGTTTAAATAATTCCCTAAACTGCTAACCTTTTAGCATTTCTCCTACTACCAGATGAATTCTCTTTTGTTGCCCTGATACTAAAATTTAGCACATTCCAAGTGGTCTCTGGACTCTAGTTACTTCCAAACTCAACATGACTAAGCATTTTCTACTCTGCCAGATTTTTTTTCCAGGTAGTCATGCAATTGTTTCCTCAACCAGAGTAAACACCTCTAAAGGCGGGAAGCATGTTATAGCATCTATTTCCATAGTACTTAGCCCAGCAGCTCCAAAAATCTATGCCACTTGTATATACACATATTTAACAATATCTTTGTTTTGTCTTGATTTTCTATTTTCCAAGTCAAATGATTAAATTAAAACAATTTTGTAGCCTATCCTAACTGCCATTTACTGAATACTGACCATGTCACTGTATTTTTTAAAATATAAGATATTGTATTTTATCAATGTTAACATATTAGAGACTTATAAGAAATCGCAGAATTACTATGAGGTATCACTGATGAGAAGACACATTCCATTTTCAGAGATCTTAAAATATAAAAGAAAAAAAAGTACAACTTAATAGTTTTAACCTCACTTTCAAAACTTAGTCAGAGAGGGCTTAAAAACTCTGGCCAAGGGATACCTGGGTGGGTAGCTTTGTCAGTTGGGGCTTCTGCCTTCACTTGGGGTCATGATCTCAGTGTCCTGGGATCCAGCACTATATTGGGTTCCCTGCTCAGCAGGAAGCCAGCTTCTTCCTCTCACTCTGTTCACCCCCCAGCTTGAGTGTGCAAGCTCGCTCTCTTTCTCTCTCAAATAAATAAATAAATAAAATCTTAAAAAAAAAAAGAAAGAAAGAAAAGAAAACCTCTGTCCAAAATTAATACCTCTTAATGAGGTTAGTAACCTGTGGCAATCCCCAGTAATTGGTAACTGGGAGGGAGAAATGGATCAAAAGCCAGCTGCTTTAACTACTTCCTTTTCATTATATAAAATATGTACATATCCAATATGTGTTGATAAGCTCAAAAGATTACGTTTAAAACTGTCTTGCATACATTTACCTTCTTGCAACAGAACATTAAAAATGTTAAAATTAAGTTTAAAAATGCATTGCCACACCCCCCCAAAAAATACATAGTAATTACTAAATTCTGAGATTCATTTTGACATATTCTAGGCAGACAAATACACTTGACTTTATTAATGGGAATTATTTTTTTCTCAAAATGGCACCACATACTCATTTGTTGACAATACAAAGCGATCAGTTAAGTCTTTTTCATAGGCAAAATATGTTACTACCAAAGTTCCTTGACAATATACAATTCAGCATTTAAGAGTATATGATTCCCCAATGATTGTACATTTTCACCTAACAGCAGATAAACTGATCAATAAAACTTATAATCATACAATAATACAATTTCAGTTAACTCCTCAGATATTCAGTCACTTCTACTATTAAATATTTAGGTTATTGAATTATAAATACTACATTAAATGGCACAGAATTTAATTTTAGAACAAGGAACATTATATTTGATCCTTGAGTATCTGCTAGAAGAATAGAAAAAAACCTGGCAACATGACATCATATTCAACCTCAACTTACGTATGTCTTGGTGAGAAAGTAAATTAAGAAAAGGTAGAGAGAGTGGTAATCAGGCTGGTAATAATTCTGGAGCAAAAATTTATTTCAGTAGTAGCAATTTTTTTTAAGAATTCTCAGGAACATTTAGAACAGTGAAAACTTAGAATCTGTTATCTTAATTGAGCCTAACCTATAAAACAAACAGACTAAATTCCATATTTCCCACCTTCTCTCTCTTGTTTCTCTCTCTCTCTGTGTGATAAATGTCAACTTTACAAGTTATTTTATCCTAAGAAAGAAGTATCAGATCTGTAGAACACAGAATAAAAAGAAAGGAAAAAGTACAGAATTATTATCACTAAAAATATATATATTTGCAGAAGTTATTATTAAGTAAATTGTCATCTTCTTTTAAAAGTAAAAGCAATCGGTAACCAAATATTAAAGAGTTAGCAATTTGCTTTCAACCCAAGATCCGGTTCAATATGAATGAACTAAAATAGATTTGTAGGTCAGATTCACTCAGTATTATGTACATCATGTATTTCTCAATTTGTTATATAAAGTATCACAGAATTCACCACACTTTACATTTTAAAAACAGGAGACTATGAAATAAATAATATTTATGTCAAAATTCTCATCTTACTTCTCCATTTCTTAACGTTGTGATCGTTCCTCTTGCTACTGCCATTCTAAATAGTGTTTCTGTGGCCTGCAAATTAAAAAAAAGCAAAAATAAACATTCATAATCTGTACTCAACTGTATATTTCCCCAAACTGTAAAAAACGTTCATTACGATTATATTTCCAGCAACTTCTAGAGAAGTATCAATAAGTCATATTAAGAGCTACATGATCTCCATTATACTTCAGAAAGATCATCTTCAGAACATTTTAATAATATTAAAGAGTGCAAACAATTGTTTCAAAAGTTATTTTGATCTGCTGGTATTCATCCATGTCTACAGAATTTCAAATCAGTACACTTACATAAGTTTAAACCCCAGTCTGACTAACAAAGATTAAGTAAAAAGCTAGTATTTGGATTCAATTCAGAAACTATCATTTTTTTCTGATTTTTAGTTTCCATTTAAGTTCCATTCAAATCACCTGTCTGCCACTGAAATACTGACAGAACATGAAGTAGTTCAGTGATTCCATATATAAAATAACACCCAAAAAGAGTTTTTGCTTTCTATATACTAACAATGAATAATCCTAAAAAGAAATGAACAAATCTAAGTAAATTTAACTGATGAAGCAAAAGACTTGTTCATGGACAGCTACACAAATTGCTAAAAGAGACTACAGAACACACACATAAATGGAAAGTCATCCTGTGTTCATGAACTGTAAGACAACTGTTAATAAGTCAACACCACCAAAAATGATCTATAGGGTCAATGTGAATCCTACCAAAATCCCAATGACTTTTTCTACAGAAACAGAAAAAATCCATCCTAAAATTCATACAGAACCCAAAGGACTCCAAATAGCCAAAACAATCTCGAAAAAGCCAAGTTAAAGGACTCACACTTCCTGATTTCAAAACTTATTTCAAAGCCATGGTAATCAACCAATGTGGGACAGAATAGAGAGCCCAAAAATAAACCTTTGCATGTATCACCTAATGACATTCAATAAGGGTACCAAAACCATTCAGTGAGGGAAAGGACAATTTTTTAAAGAAAATATCCACATGCAAAAGAATGAAGTTGGACCTTTACCTTATACCATATATAAAAATTAACTCAAAAGAAATCAAGGGCAAAAATATAAGAGCTAAAACTATACAACTCTTAGAAGAGAAAATAAGGGCATAGCTTGATGATTCAGGGTCTGGGAAGGACCCATTTCCTGGTTCCTGGACAGCTGGAAGCAAAGAGGAGCAAGCTTTTTCTCTACTCTCCTAAAGGCACTAATCCCATTGGTGAAAGCTCATCATCTAATCTGAATTACCTCCCACTGAGGGGTAGGATTTTGACATGAATTTCAGAGTGACAAAAACACTGAGTCCAGAAAAAGCTATTCCAGTCAGATGGAGCCAGGAATGTAAAGGCCAGTAGGTGAGACCATGCTTGGCATGGACGAAGACAAGCAGGATAGCCAATGAGGCCAAAAGAAAAAGGTTTTGTGAGACTATGGTTGGGAAAAAAAAGAGGATGCAAATTCATCTGTTCAATATGTGCTTGTGATTTTTAACTTGGCACAAGAGGAATTCATTTCCAACCTTTGCTAACAGAAGACAAAATTCAAGGGATGCTCTACAAAATATATATTTTAAAAAATTAGTAATCCGCCCCCCCCCCGCAGAAAAAAAAACAACAGAAAAAGGCATACCTAAATTTAAAAAATCAAATGCACATCTAAAGAAATCCAAAGAGTAGGAGGGTTGGAAACCTGGAGGAAACTGGAATAAAACTGATGTGTGTGTGTATGAACTTAGTCTGACCGGCGTAACATAAATAGCAGTGTAAACATGTTAATTTAGACATAAGGAAATAAATAACAGAAGAAATGCGTAAAAGGTTGCAAGCAGTTGCCTCTGGGTGGTGGAAATCAGGCATCGGAAGAGGTGAGGAAGAACACTGCTCTCTTTCCATTAGCTCTGCAGCAAGCATGCTATTTGACTGTTTACACTACATAGACATCCTTGATCAAAACTTTTTTTTTTTAACTTTTAAAGGTTGATTTTAAGTAAATCAAGAGTGTCCAATTTTGCAAAGAGGTCAAATGCTTTACAACTTCAATCGAGGACTGCCTCCAAGGATAAAGCCAAGGACTGAATAAAAGGACATAAAGTCAAACAGTGTATGTAAACTCTGAAAATGTTTGACAATAAAGGTAAGAAATGACTATGAGTTGTTGCTAGAAAGAACTGAGTTGAGACAAAATTGAAGACAGCATACTTTTAGGACAGAAGAGATTTAAACAAGTTTGTAGTGGCTAAGTAGAAGCAGTCAGTCAGGTAGAAGAAGTTCAGACACAGGGAGGGAAATGGATCCCGACAGAAGGGGATTCCTGTGGAAGACAGGATCAAGAGCACACAGCAATCTGTCAACCAAGTTAAAAGGGAGAAGGTACAAATATAGGCAAATGCTTTCCCTCTCCTTCCCTCTGCTCTTCACCCTCCCTTTCCCTCTCCCTCTCTAAACCACAGGACAGGATAATCTGAGAATGACAAAGACACTGAGAGAAAGAAAGATGGGGATGAGACTAAAAGTAAAAGCAAAGCAGAAAGGAATGGAATTGCCAAGCAATACTAAAAGCCCAGCTAAGGCTGAAAGTCATATATCTCTGTTGTTACAAAGCTACACGGTTACAGAATTAGAAAGCTAAGACTGCAGTTTAGGAAAAACGAGCAAAATTCCTAGACAGGGCAGGAATTAAAAAGTAACAACTTTTCATTCAACTTTACTGGTAAAATATAGCATGTAAGTTATCCATAAAAGCCAATTTTTTCTAACATTGTGTATGAGAAGAGCAATCTTGAGAACACTCCTTTACATACACATACACACCCTGGAGGGGGGGGGATATCTACACATGAAGTTAGAAAATAAAAAATCTTTTAGAGCAAACGCTGTTAAATTTTGTGATTGCAGCCCGATATGAATATAATTGCAATTCATAATTCACTGAGAGAGGTAAAATAGGCCATTGATGGCAAAGAAAAAGGGTTGTTATTCATATACCCATATAAAAAACATATTATAAGTGAATGACTTTGCTATGACAAATAAACTTTACTAAAGCATATAAAACTAGATATTAAAAGATTTACAGAAATTGTTACTGAAGGAAAGTTTCCCATCAATGATGTACTTGCATTTTTTCTATTCTTAACAATATGTATATTAAATTATATCTTTCGATCTTCCTATCTTCCTATTTCATTTTAAACCTTATTTAATCTACTGATGTGATTATCAGTATTCCTCTAGGTCAGGTTAGTTACTATATATATTTGAAAAGCAAAAGGTCACAGGCAGAGGCAGCAAGCATTTGGGTTATACAATAACTTCTCTAAACCAGATCACATTATTTGCTTTTTTGTGTCCCAAAAACCTGAGGTAGTTTGAAGATCTAATTCTTTATCTGTATTTTCTCCGGCAGAAGAATTCCAAACTCAATCTTTTGTTTCCAACTTAATTGATTTATTTCACCGGCTCTTCCCACCAACATTTTCAAGATGTCTCATTCTAACAGCACTCTGTCAATTCAGATCAGCTTCCTTTGATTCTATAGGGAACCACTGGAGTGTACAACATTCTTCTGACCTCTACTAAAGAGATTGCTTTTAATTTACTTGTACCCAAACAATGTCTAACAACTGTCAAAAACAATGAGATACAGGGCTAACTCTTAGCATTTGTAAATTGACCACCAGCAAATTCTTCATTGAAATTTCCCTCTCCTTGAGTTTTGATAACAACTACAATGACTACTACAAAAACATTCATTAAACATTTTCTGTCAGTGGCAGGGTAGAAAAACATCAATAGGTCCTTATTTAGAAATAGGTTACCAAGAGAGACTGCTTTTTTAAGAGTGTTAAATAAAAGAGACTTAGGACACATGAAATCTAGATGTAATAAATGCAAGGTTCTGAGCTGGATCCTTGTACTTGTCTGTGTATGTGTGCAAATAAAAAAAGATCCAGAAATTATAATGAGCTGGTAACAGTAGTAGTCTCCGGATGTTTTCTTTTTTTTCCCTCCTTTCTAACATTATATATATATATATATATATATATATATATATATATATATATATATATTATACACACACACATACTTTTGGTAATAATAAAAAGGAAACCAAAACAAGTAACAATTTTTGTCACACTAAAAGATAAAAAAGATTTAAAGCAGAATTTTGGAACAATGTAAATGCTATAACACAAGCAGTACTATACTGAGTAGCATCTAAAGTGAAGATAACCAAAATTCAATAGACTCATGCTCTTATATTCTAGTAATTTTTCTTTCAATAAACCAACACGAAGTAAAATTGAAACGAAATTTATATTTAAAATGCTTTACCTTGAAAAGCAGTGTAATAGCTTTAAAGCATCATATTACAGTCAGACTTTAGTACATTAATTTAATTTGAAGTTTATTTATATAAAAACAAAAGTTGTATTTAGCAGGCATTTACTTCCTATTAATTAAGCAACTAGAATTCTAGTTATCTTATTTTCACTATTTACAACCTGGGCAAAGGTGAGGCAGATCATTTAAACTCTCTAAACTCTGACTTCCTCTGTAAAAAGGTAACAGGAATATCAACCCATCTTCTTATGTTGGTTAATACAGGTATTAACATATGTGAAAAGCTCAGTAAAGGGCTAGCTAAATACAAAAGAGTGAATCCAAGGTCTAACTTAGGACAGCACTTTCGTAATGAAACGATGTTTAAGAAATACTAATTTTGATTTTTTTAATGTAAAAATAAAAACTGGGCTAATGAAAGACCAAATATGAATAAGCATTAATCACAGCTATGAATCTAAGAACAAAACATCTATGTCAAAAGAGTCACAGCACTTACTGTTCTATGAATATCCCCTGATTGTCCTGCTTTGCCAACTAAACAGAGAGGTCCTAGAGGGCATGAATTCAATCTTTTATTTATGTATTCCCAGTATCTGGTGCAATGTATGACAATTAGCATAAAGATTAAGAAAAGCAGGTTCTCGGGCGCCTGGGTGGCTCAGTGGGTTAAGCCGCTGCCTTCGGCTCAGGTCATGATCTCAGGGTCCTGGGATCGAGTCCCGCATCGGGCTCTCTGCTCAGCAGGGAGCCTGCTTCCCTCTCTCTCTCTCTCTGCCTGCCTCTCCATCTACTTGTGATTTCTCTCTGTCAAATAAATAAATAAAATCTTTAAAAAAAAAAAAAAAAAGAAAAGCAGGTTCTAGAAACAGATTGTTGAGTTCAAATTCTAGCTTTGCCATTTGTAAACATATGCTCTTGGACAAGCAACTTCACTTCTTTGAGCTCAACTTTATCATTAGCAAAATAAAGATAATAATGGTATGTTACTGAAGGAAACTTTCGCATGCTCAATAAATGATCATTTTCTTACTATTAACTTCTCAAAGGAAATGCAGAATTCTATCTTTAAAAAATCAGTCATCAATGGCAATTAAAAAACCACATCAGATAGCAATTAAAAATGCACTATATAAAACAATCAACCACAATTAACACATTATGCCAGATGGTCATTTAATTCTGCTAAAATTCTTGACAGGATAGTCAGAAAGTAGAAAACTTACATTATTTCAAGATCAAATTATCAAAAGTCTTCAGAAATCATATGCAAAATTTACTTCCACAGAATAAAAAAGATTTAAGCACTAGCCATAGAAGAAAACATTTAAACACTGAGGTTTTCAAGCACTAGGTATTTTCCTTTTTATGATAATAAAAGCACCAAATAAAAAATAGGAAAACAGGATTAGCTATCTGCTTCTCACAAAAGGAAGAGGGGGCCCAGGTGAGCCACCGAATGTGTAGGGAATTAATCCCTGGCTGTTCATGGCATTTTCTGTCTTTGTTCTCTCTTGACTCTGGCCCAAAGACAAACCCGTTATAAGATGAAACATCACCAGTATAGGTAGTTGGTACTGGAAAAGAAATGCTGTTTTTCTGGCCAAAGGCATATGGAAAGGGATCCTTTCCTTTAGTGCAAAGAAGAAAGGAAAAATACCCACTGTATTTTTCACTCTCTTCTCTAGCCACTTTGTCCCAAAAGCAGGCCCTGTTCAGCATGTGCCGCTATGACAGTGGTGCAGGCAGCTATACCACCAAGAAAAACCCTGTCCTTCAGGACCCAGGACCAGGAAGAGGAGGCCCAGTGAGGCAGAGAATAGAGGGGTAATCCCATAAAGGAAGATCTAGAAAAGGAGGCCCCTCTAACTAAATCTGTGGTTGAATTGGCACAAATACAGGGCTCATCCCAAATCAGCATAAGCCCTGAAAAGAACCCAAGCAGCAAAGCCAAGGCTTTGAGAGCAGAACTACAATTAAAATACAAGCCAAGTCCTACCATGACCCATGAGTGGCACACAGATAGGACAGACCCAAAGCCCCATCGCAGGAAAGATAATGAACACATAACTACTAAGAACTACTGCTGCCTGAATGGTGAACATTAGACCTCCTACCCACCAAAGATGAGACAGAATTTGCAGTCCAAACCTAATCAAACAACAACAATAGCAACAACAAATCAACACTCTCCAGAGGATTGTAACAGGACCCAGAGTATTACAACATGATATTCAAAACATCCAGGTTCAATCTAAAAGTGCGCAACTTGCAAAGAACAAAAAAATCATGACTACTTCCCAAAAGAAAGACAATCAGATATTGAAATTACCAGACAATGTCTAAAAAAGCACCTATTAACTATATTCCACAAGGTGAGATAATTACACACACTTACTATGAATGGAAAGAGAAGTTCTCAGCAAAGAAATAGAATGTATTTTTAAAAATGGAAATTCGGGAGGGGGGGTCAAGATGGCAGAGGAGTAGCAGACTAAAATGACATCAGGTAGCAGGAGTACAGCTAGATAGTTATCAAACCATTCTGAACACCTAAAACCCAAAAGGAGACCAAAGAGAAGAAGAGCAGCAATTCTACAAACAGAAAACCGACCACTTTCTGAAAGGTAGGATGTACAGAGAAGTGAATCCCAAGCAACAGGAAGATAAACCGTGGGGGAAGAGGCTGGCTCCTGGGAAGCGGTGGAGCAACCGAGCACAAAATCAGAACTTTTAGAAGTCTGCTCCACTGAGGGATATTGTTCCAGACGCTAAGCTGGGGTGGAGCCCTCGCAGGGACAGTGCGATCTCAGGCCCCGCAGGGTCACAGAAAGATCAGGGTTGTCTGAGTGCAGGAGAGCTGCCAGATATTGGAGCAGGGAAGCCCCTATAGAGACAGAGCCAAGGAGTGAGCTTTCAGATCAGGGTTACCTTTAACCATGATCCAAGGCACAGTCGAGCCACCGCTCGTCAAGCAGGGAACCCACAAGTGGCAGATCCAGGGACACTAACTTTCCTCCTCCAGAGCAGCAGTATGGCAAGAACCTGCTGGGTTTAGAGCCCCAAAGAGGGCCATGCACCAGAGACAGAAACGCTCAGTCACAGGCCAGGTGAGCCTGGAGTGCGGCCAGAGACCAGGGAGATGGGAGTGATTGACCACTTTTCACTCAGGATGCACTGAGGAGTGGAGCCCCAAGCTTTTGGCTCCTCCAGGCTGGAGATTGGGGGGCTACCATTTTCATTCCCATCCTCCAGGGCTCTATGGAAAGTGTTCAGGAAACAAAACCTCTCGAGAGTGAACGCAAGCAGATTTCTTAGCCTGGCACTCAGCAAGGGCAGTATAATTCCGCCTCGGGCAAACACACTTGAGAATCACTACAAAAGGTCCCTCGCCCAGAAAATCAGCAAGAACATCCAGCCAAGACCAAGCTCACCGATCAAGGAGAACAGAGGAACTTCAGAGCTAGGGCAAAGCAATGCATGAAATTCATTGGAATTCAACAACTGAATTCAAAAAATGGAATTCAACACATGGAATTCAACCCCATGATCCTTTAGTCTTGCAAAGTTAAATTAAATTTTTAAAATTTTTTTTTCTTATTCCAATTTTTTAAGCTTTTCATCTTTGCTCTTTGAAAATTTTTTTAACTAGCTTATCTTAACAATAACTTTCTAAAAATAAAAACTTTTTTAAACCTACATTATTACAGTCATATTCTAACCTTCATTGCATTCAACCGTATTTTTTGTATACATATGGGTTTGTTTGGGGTTTTTTCCTAAAATATTTTGGGATACAATTTCTTTACTAGATGAAAATATACCCTAAATCTGGCACAGGGCTTTGTTCTAGTCTCCAGGCTGAGCACATTCTCTCCTCTTTTTTTTTTTTCTTTCTTTCTTTTTCCAACCAACTATTTTTTAATTTTCATCTTTACAGTCATAGTACATCCTTTCATCGTGTATACCCTTATTTTTGTATATACATAAGTTTTTCTTTCTTTAAAATTCTGGGATGTAGGGGCGCCTGGGTGGCTCAGTGGGTTAAAGCCTCTGCCTTCGGCTCGGGTCATGATCCCAGGGTCCTGAGATCAAGCCCCGTGTCGGGCTCTCTGCTCCACGGGGAGCCTGCTTCCTCCTCTCTCTCACTCTCTGCCTGCCTCTCTGCCTACTTGTGATCTCTGTTTGTCAAATAAATAAATAAAATCTTTAAAAAAAAAAAAATTCTGGGATGTAGTTTCTTCTAAGAGACCAAAATACACCCAAAATCAAGTGGGTGGCTCTGTTCCATTCACCAGTCTAATTAATATATATATATATATATGTTTTTTTTTTTTAATTTCTTTTTACCCTCTCACTTCTCCCCCCAGTTTGGGGTCTCTTCCAATTTTCTTTGTGTACATTTTTCTGGGGTCTTTGCCACACTTTTAGCATATTATTCTCTCGTTCATATATTTGTATCTGGATAAAATGACAAGGTGGAAAAATTCACCACAAAAAAAAAAAAAAAAAAAAAAAAAAAAAGAACAAGAGGCAGCACCGATGGCTAGGGACCTAATTAATACAGATATTAGTAATATGTCAGATCAAGAGCTCAGAATGATGATTCTCAAGGTGCTAGCTGGGCTGGAAAAAGACATGGAAGATATTAGAGAAACCTGCCTGGAGAAATGAAAACCCTTTCTGGAGAAATAAAAGAACTAAAATCTAACCAAGCTAACATCAAAAAAGGTATTGATAAGGTGCAATAAAAAATGGAGGCTCTTACTGCTAGAATAAATGAGGCAGAAGAGAGAATTAGCAATATAAAAGACCAAAAGTTGGAGAATAAAGAAGCTGAGCAAAAGAGAGACAAACAACTACTGGACCACAAGTGGAGAATTTGAAAGATAAGTGATACCATAAGATGAGACAGTATTAGAATAATTGGTATTCCAAAAGAAGAAAGAGAGAGAGGGGCAGAAGGTATACTGGAGTGAATTATACTAGAGAATTTTTCTAATACGGCAAAGGGAACAAGCATCAAAATACAGGAGGCACAAAGATCCCCCTCTCAAAATCAATAAAAACTGGTCCACCATCTAATAGTAAGCCTTATAAATCTTACTGACAAAGAGAAAATCCTGAAAGCAGCTCAGGACAAGAAGTCCATAACTTACAATGGTAGAATTATTACTCTGGCAGCAGACTTATCCACAGAGACCTGGCAGGTCAGAAAGAACTGGCATGATATATTCAGAGCACTAAATGAGAAAAATATGCAATCAAGAATACTATATCCAGCTAGGCTGTCAATGAAAATAGAAGGAGATATAAAAAGCTTCCAGGACAAAAAAAAATTAAAAGAATCTGCAAACACAAAACGAGCCCCACAAGACATATTGAAAGGCATCCTCTAAGCAAAGAGAGAGCCTAAAAGTAGTAGACCAGAGAGGAACTAAGACAATATACAGTAACAGTCACCTTACAATGGCACTAAATTCATATCTTTTAATAGTTATCCTGAATATAAAATGGGCTAAATGTCCCCATCAAAAGACACATGGTAAGAGAATGGATTTAAAAAAACAAAATCCTTCGATATTGCTGTCTACAAGAAACTCATTTTAGACCCAAAGACACCTACAGATTTAAAGGGAGAAGGTGGAAAACAATTTACCATGCTAATGGACATCAAAAGAAAGCTGGGGTGGCAATCGTTCTATCAGACAAATCAGATTGTAAGCCAAAGACTACAGTAAGAGATGATGAAGGACACTATATCATACTCAAAGGGTCTGTCCAACAAGATCTAACAATTTTAGATATCTATGCCCCTAACATGGGAGCACCCAACTATATAAACCAATTAATAACAAAATCAAAGAAACACATCAACAATAATACAATAATAGTAGGAGACTTTAACAGCCCCCTCACTGAAATGGACAGATCATCCAAGCAAAAGGTCAAGAAGGAAATAAAGACCTTAAATGACACACTGGACCAGATGGACATCACAGATGTATTCAGAACATTCATCGCAAAGCAACAGAATACACATTCTTCTCTAGTGCACATAGAACATTCTCCAGAATGGTCACAAATCAGGTCTCAACCAATACCAATAGATTAGGATCATTCCCTGCATATTTTCAGACCACAATGTTCTGAAGCTAGAATGTAATCACAAGAGGAAAGTTGAAAAGAAGTCAAATACATGGAGGCTAAGGAACATCCTACTAAAGAATGAATGAGTGAACTAGGAAATTAAAGAAGAATTGAAAAAATTCATGGAAACAAATGATAATGAAAACACAACTGTTCAAAATATGTGAGAAACAGAAAAGGAAATCCTGAGAGGAAAGTATATAGCAATAAAAGCCTTTCTCAAGAAATAAGAAAAGTCTCAAGTACATAACCTAACCCTCCACCTAAAGGAGAAAGAGAAAGAACAACAAAGAAAGCCTAAACCCAGCAGAAGAAGAGAAATAATAAAGACAAGAGCAGAAATCAATGAAATAGAAACCAAAAGAACAGTAGAACAAATCAACGAAACTAGGAGGTGGTTCTTTGAAAGAATTAATAAGATTGATAAACCCCTGGCCAGACTCATCAAAAAGAGAAAGGACCCAAATAAATAAAATCAGGAATAAAAGAGGAGAGATCACAACCAACACCAAAGAAATACAAACAATTTTAAGAACATACTATGAGCAACTATACGCCAGCAATTTTGACAATCTGGAAGAAATGGATGCATTCCTAGAGACATATAAACTACCACAACTGAATCAGGAAGAAATAGAAAACCTGAACAGACCCATAACCAGTAAGGAGATTGAAGCAGTCATCAACAATCTCCCAACAAACAAGAGCCCAGGGGCAGATGGCTTCCCATGGGAACTCTACCAAACATTTTAAGAAGAATTCATCCCTATTCTCCTGAAACTGTGCCAATAAATATGAAATGGAAGGGAAAACTTTCAAACTCATTTTATGAGGCCAGCATTACATGGATCCCAAAACCAGACAGTGACCCTATCAAAAAAGAGAATTACAGATCAATATCCTTGATGAACACAGATGCAAAAATTCTCACCAAAATACTAGCCAATAGGATCCAGAAGTACATTAAAAGGATTATTCACCAGGACCAAGTAGGATTTATTCCAGGGCTGCAAGGTTGGTTCAACATTCACAAATCAATGAATGTGATACAATACATTAATAAAAGAAAGAACAAGAACCATAGGATACTCTCCATAGATGCTGAAAAAGCATTTGATAAAGTAAAGCATCCTTTCGTGATCAAAACTCTTCAGAGTGCTGGGATAGAGGGTACATACCTCAATATCATCAAAGCCATCTATGAAAATCCCACAGCGAGTATCCTCCTCAATGGAGAAAAACTGAAAGCTTTTCTGCTAAGGTCAGGAAAACGGCAGGGATGTCCACTATCACCACAGCTATTCAACATAGTACTAGAAGTTCTAGCCTCAGCAGTCAGAGAACAAAAAGAAATTAAAGGCATCCGAATCAGCAAAGACGAAGTCAAACTCTCACTCTTTACAGATGATATGATACTTTATGTGGAAAACCCAAAAGCCTCCAATCCAAAACTGCTAGAACTCATAGAGGAATTCAGTAAGGTGTCAGGACATAAAATCAATGCACAGAAATCAGTTGCATTTCTATAGAGCAACAAGACAGAAAAGAAATTAAGGAGTCGATCCCATTTACAATTGCACCCAAAACCATCAGATACCTGGGAATAAACCTAACCAAAAAGGCAAAGAACCTGTACTCAGAAACTATAAAGTACTCATGAAAGAAGTTGAGGAAGACACAAAGAAACGGAAAATCGTTCCATCCTCATGGATTGGAAGAACAAATATTGTGAAAATGTCTATGCTACCTAAATCAATCTACACATTTAATGCAATCCCTGTCAAAATACCATCAATTTTCTTCAAAGAAATGGAACAAATAATCCTAAAATTTATATGGAACCAGAAAAGACCCCAAATAATCACAGTAATGTTGAAAAAGAAAGTCAAAATTGGTGGCATCACAATTCCGGACTTCAAGCTCTATTACAAAGCTGTCATCATCAAGACAGCATGGTACTGGCACAAAAACAGATACATAGATCAATGGAACAGAATAGAGATTCCAGAAATGGATCCTCAAGTCTATGGTCAACTACTTTTTGACAAAGCAGGAAAGACTGGAAAAAAGACTATTTGTTCAACAAATGGTGTTGGAAAAATTGGATAGCTACATGCAGAGGAATGAAACTGGACCATTTCCCTACACAACACACAAAAACAGACTCAAAATGGATGAAAGACCTCAATGTGAGATAGGAATCCATCAAAATTCTTGAGGAGAACACAGGCACCTCTTCAACCTTGAGCCACAGGAACATCTTCCTAGAAACATCACCCAAGGCAAGGGAGGCAAGGGCAAAAATGAACTATTGGAACTTCATCAGGATTAAAAGCTTTTGCACAGCAGAGGAAATAGTCAACAAAACCAAACGGCAACTGATAGAATGGGAGAAGATATCTGCAAATGACATATCAGATAAAGGGCTAGTATCCAAAATCTATAAAGAACTTATCAAATTCAACACCCAAAGAACAAATAATCCAATCAAGAAATGGACAGAGGACATGAAGAGACATTTCTGCAAAGAAGACATCCAGATGGCCAACAGACACATGAAAAAGTGCTCCACATCACTGGCATCAGGGAAATACAAATCAAAACCATAATGAGACACCACCTCACACCAGTCAGAATGGCTAAAATTAACAAGTCAGGAAACGATAGATACTGGTCAGTATGTGGAGAAAGGGGAACCCTCCTTCACTCTTCGTGAGAATGCAAGCTAGTGCAGCCTCTCTGGAAAACAGCATGGAGGTCCCTCAAAAAAGTTGAAAACAGAGCTACCCTATGCCCCAGCAATCACACTACTGGGTATTTATTCTAAAGATAGAAATAGAGTGATCCAAAGGGGCACGTGCATCCCAATGTTTATAGTAGCCATGTCCACAATAGCAAAACTATGGAAAGACTCTAGATGTCCATCAACAGATGATTGGACAAGGAAGACGTGATATATATGTACAATGGAATACTACGCAGCCATCAAAAGAAATGAAATCTTGCCATTTGCAATGACATGGATGGAACTAGAGGGTATTAGGCTGAATGAAATAAGTCAATCAGAGAAAGACAATTATCATATGATCTCCCTGATAAGAGGAAGGTGAGAGATAGAGTGGGGGGTTTGGGTGATAGGGAAAGAAAAAATGAAACAAGATGGGATCAGGAGGGAGACAAACCAGAAGAGACTCTTATTCTCACAAAATAAACTGAGGGTTGCTGGGGAAGGGGGGGTTTGGTGAGGGTGGTTGGGTTATGGACATTGGGGAAGGTATGTGATATGGTGAGTAATGTGAAGTTACACACTTAACAATAGACAGAGCTGTACTCCTAGGGCAAACAATACATCATTATGTTAATAAAAGTAATTAATTAAAGACCCAAAAAAAGACAAAAAAGGAAATTCTGAAACTTAAAAATATCATATATAAAATTAAAAATTTTAAATTTAAAAATTCAGTGAATGAAGGCTCTCCAACAGTGTGGAGAAGAAAGAGGAAAGACTCAGTGAATTAAAAGGTGAATCTATAAAACTTATCCATTCTATGTAAGAGAGAGAAAAATATATTGAAAAAAAAATTAATAGACCCCCAGACACTTGTGGGAGAATAGCAAAAGATCTGTCATATGTTTTACTAAAGATTCAGAAAGAGAGGGAAAACATTAATACTGAGAAAATATTTGAAGACATGGTATCTCTAAACTTCCTAAATTTGGTAAAAGGCATACATTTCCAGATTCAAGAAAGTCAGTCAATGAATCCACAGAAAAATAAACTCAAATAAAACCATACCTAGATATATTATAAACAAAATGCTGAAATCCACATATTTTTTTAAATCTTGAAAGTAGCCTCCTAGAAAAGTACCCATACTTATTTTATATAAAACAACTACTATTAGAATAATTATGGGTTTACCATCAGAAGCCAGGAAAATGAGAGAACATCTTTAAAGTTTTGCAACCCAAAAAACCCCTATCATTACAGAATTCTATATCCAGTAAAAATATCCTTTAGGAGTGAAACAAAAATAAAGACTGTCTTATACGAAAGACAGTAAGAGAATTTGTTGCCAGCAGAATTGTTCTAAAGGAAACGTTAAATACATTTCTATAGGTTGAAGAGAAATAATCCCAGAGGAAATATTAAACTTTATGAATGTAGAGAAGGAACAGAAATAGCGACATATGAGTAAATGTAAAAGCTTGTATTTCTTAAGATTTCAAAATATATATGACCATTGAAGAAATTATAATATTGTCTGATGGGGTTTCCAATATATGTAGATTAATGTATATGAGCATTATCACATAAGAGGGGGAGAGTAAAGAAGTCTAAGTGATTTTAAAGCTTCAATTTACCAAAGGTGGTAAAATACTGATCTAAGTAGGTGGTGAAAGATTAAGCATGTACGTTATAATCACTAATGGAACCACTAAAAACTAATACATAGCAATCTATCCAAAAAGCCAATGGATAAATTTAAATGGCACATTAAATATATAATCTAGGGGCACCTGGGTGGCTCAGTGGATTAAGCCTCTGCCTTTGGGTCAGGTAATCATCTCAGGGTCCTGGGATCAAACCACCATCAGGCTCTCTGCTCAGCAGGGGCCTGCTCCCCTCCCCAGCCCCGCCTGTCCCTCTGCCTACTTGTGATCTCTCTCTCTCTCTCTCTCTCTCTCTCTAATAAATAAAATCTTTTGAAAAATTTTATATATATAGGGGCCCCTGGGTGGCTCAGTGGATTAAGCCGCTGCCTTCGGCTCAGGTCATGATCTCAGGGTCCTGGGATCGAGTCCCGCATCGGGCTCTCTGCTCAGCAGGGAACCTGCTTCGCTCTCTCTCTCTCTGGCTGCCTCTCTGTCTACTTGTGATTTCTCTCTGTCAAATAAATAAATCTTTTAAAAAAAAATTTTTATATATATATAATTTAAGGTATCTAAGGAAAGAGAAATAAAAAGCAAAAAAGAGGTGGCAAACAAAAAACAAGTAAGAAGACCTGGGGAAAAAGTAGTCTTTTCAACCAATGGAGATGGAACAATTAACTTTCCAAAGAGAAATGGAAAAACTGACTTTCTAAACAGAAATCTATGAGCCTTGACCCATGCCATGCTCCTTACACAAAATCTAATTCCAAATGGAACACAGACTTAAATTTTGGGGCTCAAACCATAAAAGTCCTAGAAGAAAACACTGGAAATCAACTTAAAACACTTGATTTGGTCTAAAAGAAGTTACATAAGGAAAAAAAGAATAAAACATTATAGAAAGAATTCATTATGGCAGATTGTACTTTCCAAAGACAGTCAAACCAACAAATATCCTACGCCACATGTGCATCTTAAAACATGACGTGAACTCTCCTACATATTTCATTTGCTCCCTCCCCTTGGACCTGCAACCTTTGAAAACACCTTTGTAACTGTTACTTAATGAGGCAGAAGTGATACTGACTTTAAGTTTAAACCATTAAAGGCAAAATGGCTTCTGTATCGTGTTCTCACTTTGTATATGTGCCTTTGAGGCCTTGAGCCGGCATGTAAGAAGTCCAACTACCTTGAGGCCACCATGCCAGAAAAACTATATAGAAATAGAGAGAGAGGGGCACCTGGGTGGCTCAATGGGTTAAGCCGCTGCCTTCGGCTCGGGTCATGATCTCAGGGTCCTGGGATTGAGTCCTGCATCGGGCTCTCTGCTCGGCAGGGAGCCTGCTTCCTCCTCTCTCTGCCTGCCTCTCTGCCTATTTGTGATCTCTCTCTGTCAAATAAATAAATAAAATCTTTAAAAGAAAATTAAAAAAAAAAAGAAATAGAGAGAGATGCCCTAATTATTCCAATATACAGCTCTTCAAGTACTCCAAGCCCACGTGTCATTCATGTGAGTGAATCTTCTGATGACTCCAGCCCTTAGCTGCCCCAGTCAAGTAGAGCAGCAATGGGTCTATTCTGGGTGAGCCCTTCCCAAACTGAAAACTCATGCAAAGTAAATACTATTGTCATTTTTACTCACTAAATTTTTAATGGTTTGTTAAGCAGCATCAGACAATGATACACAGGTAAAATGTGCTTCATCAAAATTAAAAACCTTTGAAACCTTTCAACTGAGAAAATGAAAAAGGCAACCACAGACTCACAGAAAATTTGTGCATATGTATACCTAACAAAGTTCTTGCATTTAGAATATATAAATAGCTCTTATAACTCAAAAATAAGACAAAACCAAAAAAAATGCTAAAATGATCAAAAGATTTCAAAAGATACTCCATCAAAAAGAAAAATATATACACATATACATAATATTGCACACATACACATAGATATATTTGTGAATGGACAAAAAAAAAATATTCAGCATCATAATCTTTAGGGAAATGCAAACTAAACCCATGAGAAGGTACCACTACACATGCACCAGATGGCTAAAAGTAAAAAGAATGACAATGCCAAGTTATAGTGGGAATATGGAGCTACTGGAACTCTCACACATTACTGGTAGAAATACAAAATGGTACAGTCACTTTAAAAAACAGCTGGGCAGAGTCCTATAAAGTTAAAGATAAACTTACACCATAAGACCGAGCAATTCTATCCCTCAGTATCTACCCAAGAGAAATGAAAACATATGTCTATTTATATGAATCGTAGAGAAGTCAAAATTACAGTGACAAAGAGCAGATTAGTGATTGCTTGGGGCTAGGACCTGGAGGGAAGGCAACTGAGGCAACTGCAAAGGGAGTTTTTAGGGAACAGAGAAGTATTCTCTATCTTCATTATGGTTTTAGTCACATGACTATAAACATCTGTCAAAACTCATCAAACTTTCTACTTAAAACAGGTGAGGTCCATTAAATACAAAACTGTTTGTGTTTTTTGTTTTTTTTTAAATGCACACCTGTCTTCCTCCCCAAAGCTGTTCTCAACTAATTGACAACTTAATTCTGACCAACTATTAGGAAAAAACCTGGATACCACCTTGATGGAAATCATTTTTTGAAAGGATATTTATATACATTAATTACAGATTTCATCTTAAATTCATATAAACTGAGGACAGAGTAGAGTTGACCAAAGCAGAAATAAAGTGGCAATAATACTACAGCCAACAGTAAATTCAAGACATGAATAATCTAAAACAAATAAGATGAATAGAGTCTGCATGTCACACACACAGGAAGACTGAGTAGACCAAGAAGAGTAAACCGGTATGAAAACTCTGCACTTAATACAAAACTAGATATGCCGCCAATAATGGTGTACTTAGTACTCCATGTAAAAACTGAGCAATCAGCAAATGAACATCACCAATCTCGTCTTCACTTGAAGGTGAGCGTTCATGTACCTGTGTTTCTATCCACCATTTGCCCAGTAAGAACTTGAGTAATCTCTGATTCTCTCTGTTCTTTCACCAATGTATACATAAGTAATAGTTATTACAGCCTTATACTTAAAATAATCATTATTGTATACTTCTTATATTAATAACCTATTCATCTAAAATTGTCACTAGCCTGTAGATTTTATTTCACCTATCATTAAACCTCTAGCACCAAGCACCTGAAGAACACTCAATAAATGGTGGATAAATGCAAGAATCAATAGCTAAGGAATAAGTAGTTGTTTGGAATACGTCGAGTAAGAGCTTACTTGTTGTTAGTTTGGGGGTTATGCTGTACCACAGTGTGAACAAATATGTCCTGAACTGTATTATAACAATTTTAAATGCCGGAAGTACAACTCATTAGCCTATCATGTTAATGAAATGAACTTGATCATTTTAGACATCATAAATGTCATAATCTGTTTCCATTCAGTACACAGGAAATATGCATTACATATGGAGACAATGGACCTTAGCAGTGGTTTTAAGGTTATGAAGAACGTTAACTTCTGTTTATAGATGTGGGTTCTTAAGTTATCCAAGAATTTAAACAATCAGCAGATGGTTTGTTTCCAAATTGATAGCAGTCATCTGGCTCTAAAGAAGAGTGTATTTTTGTAAATATATGTTCTGTCGTGTTCTATCCAGTGTGGCATGACAAAATGACGTAGTATGTTACGGTCTGCTTTTCCTCTCTGAACATAATAAAACTTCCAGAAAGCATGAGATTTTCCCCCCACAGTGCCATCTTCTTAGACTTAAAAGTCAAAACAAAGGATAACAAACAAACAAATAAAAACACAAATGATTAAGTTTAGAGTTAGACTTCTACTTCATAATAGAGTTGAGTCATTCATTCAACTGAGTTGTCTTTTTTTTTTTTAAGATCTTATTTACTTGTCAGAGAGAGAGAGAGAGTGCAAGCAGAGGGAGCAGCAGGCTCTCTAATCAGCAAGGAGCCCAAAGCGGGTCTGGATCCTGGAGCTGAAGGCAGACAACCAACTGAGCCACCCAGGCATCCCTCAACGGAGTCTTCTTAACCATGAAATGGTGATAACAGAGTCTGTTTTAATTATATCTAAATTTCACCTTTTATTTAATTAGCACATAAAATATTTTTAAGTAGTCAAGTTTAGTATATGTAATAAATAATTATTAGAGAGCTGTACAATATCCTTCCCCTTTTCTTCACTTCTTTAACTCTCTTCTAACAAATGTTGGGTTTCCTTTTTTTTTTTTTTTTAAAGAGAGGCAGGAGAGGGTGGGGAGAAAGAAAGAGCATAGGGGAAAGGGGCAGAGGGCAAGGGAAAGAGAATCTTTTTTTTTTTTTAAAGATTTTATTTATTTATTTGACAGATATCACAAGCAGGCAGAGAGGCAGAGAGAGAGAGGAGGAAGCAGGCTCCCTGCTGAGCAGAGAGCCCAATGTGGGGCTCGATCCCAGGACCCTGGGATCATGACCTGAACCGAAGGCAGAGGCTTTAACCCACTGAGCCACCCAGGTGCCCCGGAAAGAGAATCTTAAACAGGCTCCCGACCCATTTGCAGAACCCCACACAGGGGCCCACAGGAGCCAGAAGCATTGCCAAAAACAAAGCCCAAGTGGAGCTCAGTGCCATGTTTGAACTCACAACCCTGACATCAAGACCTGAGCCAAAATCCACAGTCAGAAGCTTAACCAACCAAGCCACCCAGGCATCTCTTTTTCTTTCAAGCAGGCTCCCACCTAGCCTGAAGCCCAAAGCAGGGCTTGAACTCACAACCCTAACATCAAGACTCAAGCTGAGATCAAGACCTGAACTAGGCTGAGTCAAATACCCAGCCAACTGAGCCACCCAGGTGCCCCAAATGCTGATTTTCCTGAGGTTACTCACCTTTTTCTACAAAGCTTTGGTTTAATTAAATGAACAATGTTAATCCCATTCCCCTTGCCAGTGATTTTTTTAGATACAGGCATATAACACCAGAGACAAAGAAAGCCATTTCATAATAATAAAAGAGCCCATTAATCGAGAAGACATAAAAAACTTAAATGTTTATGAATCTAAAAGCAGAGATTGAATAGACATGAGTGAAACATATACAACTACATGGACAAATAAGACAAATTCACAACTACAGTCAGAAATATATCCCTCCACAGTAGCAGATGGAAAAGCAGAGAGAAAAGTCAGTAAAGATATGACCCTGGAAAAAATACTACCAATTAACTGATTTTTATAGAGCTCTGCACTAAACAAAAGCAGAACAAGCATTCTTTTCAGATTCATACAAAACATTTCCCAACATAGACTATGATCTGAAGGGGGAAAAAAAGAGAAAGCACAAACTACTATTATCAATAGGGTCATATTATAAGTTTTTCAGAAATTAAAAGGATAATCAGGGAATATATGTAAACAATTTTATGCCAATTAATTAAACAACATAAATAAAATGAAAAATTGCTTGGAAGACACAAACTACCAAAGGTCACACAAAAAGAAATAGAGCCTAAACAGCCTAATGTTTCTACAAGAAACTGAAAGAGTGGTTCTAAGTATCTTCCCACAAAGGAAATTCCTGGTCCATATGGCTTCACTGGTAAATTCATACCAACATTTAAGAAAGAATTAATTCGAATTCTGTACATACCCTTCCAGAAGTATGAAAAGGAGGGAATGGAATGCTTCTTAACTCAAAAAGGGCAGTTATCCTGACAGCAAAACCAGATGAAGAGATTACAAGAAAAGTAGAGACCAATATGTCCCATAAACATAAATATAAATAAGCTTAACAAAATCTGAATACATTGAATCCAACAATAAAATACAAAAGAAGTAACATGTCAAGTGGGGTTTATTCCAGGACGCAAGATTTAACATTCAAACATCAAGCAATGTAATTCACCATAAACTGAAAAATAAGCACATGATCATCTATATAGATAAGGGAAAGACATTTGACATAATCAAACATATATTCCTGATAATAAAACTTTGATAAAAACTAGGAATAAAAGGGAACTTTCTCAAATGGAAAAAGGGAATTAAAAAAAAAAAACCAACTATAGCTAATATATTTAAGGGTAAAAAGACTGAATGTATTTCTCCTAAGATCAGGAACAAGGCAAGATGTCAGCTTGATTTCTATGCAATATTGTAGGGGAAGTCCTAGCCAGTGCAGTACTACCAGGAAAAGAAATAAAAGACAACCAGTTTAGAAAACAAGAAATACATTTTTCTCTTTTTTTTTTCAGATGACATTTTCATAACGACTAAAATCAATAAACAACTTTTCCATTTTAGAAAAGACAAAACTATAAAGACAATGAAAAGACCAGTGGTTGCCACGGATTGGAGAACAGGTCGAACACAGGGGTTTTTAGGGCAGTGAAACTATTCTATATGATACTGTACTGGTGGATAAATCACATTATGCATTCATCAAAATCCAAGGGATTGTACAACACAAAGTGTATACCCTACCATAAACTATAGGCTTTAGTGTTTTAGTTAATAATTATGTATCACTATAGGTTCATCAATTGCAACAATTGTGCTATACTTCCTGTAAAATGTTAATAATAGGGAAAAGGAAAAGGGGAGATTATGGGAACTATCTATACTATCTATCTACCAATTTTTCTATAAACCTAAAAATAATCTGAAAATTAAGTCTAATTTTTTTTTAAAGATTCTGTTTATTCATTTGTCAGAGAGAAAGAGAGATAGAGAGCACAAAAGGGGAGGGGGCTGCAGGCGGAGGGAGAAGCAGGCTCCCTGCTGAGCAAGCATCCCAGGAGCCTGGAATCATGACCTGAGTAGACGCTTAACTGAGAGTCACCCAGGAGTCCCAGTAAGTCTAATTTTAAAAAGTACATATGTACAATCTAAAAAGACAAAAGAAAATCGAAGATGGAAAGTCAAATACCAAAGTTGAAAAATAAAATAAAAACTCTAACAAAACATATAAATTAGAAATAGAACCATTTATACAGCCAAATTAAATAAATACAAAAAAATGGGTGGGGGCACCTAGCAGCTCAGTGGGTTAAAGCCTCCGCCTTCTGGCTCAGGTCATGATCCCAGGGTCCTGGGATCAAGCCCCCGCAGGGCTCTCTGCTCAGCACGGGGCCTACTTCTTCCTCTCTCTCTGCTTCTCTGCCTACTTGTGATCTCCGTCTGTCAAATAAATAAGATCTTTTAAAAAAAATAAAAATAATAAATAAATAAATAATGGGTGAAGTTAAAAGACAACCTGAATATAACTCATTTAAAACATCTCACAGCTATTCATTCCATACTAGAATCCCCAGAATCATTAACAATGATTGTAATACCCAGATGCACAGTCCAATTCTACAGGCCATGAAAAGAACAGTAAGAAAAGAAGGAGCACAAACAGAAAAAGGAAATGTAAATATAGAAGGCCTTCCTTTTCCATGTCAGGATTTCAGTCAGATGACTTCTAAAATATCAAGAGAACATTACTTTTAAAGAGTTGTGTCCCAATTTGCAATCTGTTACCCAAGTCCTCACTCCAAAAATAGAAATACTAATTGTACATCCTTTACCACCATCACTATCATCATCATCGTGGAATTTATTGACAAGCACAAAAGCAAGAAGCCAATGAACCAAAGAGAGCAAAATAGAAAGATATAAATAGACTGAGTTCTTGATGACATCACAGAATCCTGGAACTGCTACTCTTCAGACTCTTTGTAACTTACTTTAAAAAATAAATATACTTACATCTTAATTCTCTTGGAGGTTGGTATCCAGCTACTTGTATCCAAATAAATCTAGCCCAGTGAAGAACTTGCTTCAGAATTTGTTAAGATAAAAATCTTTATCTTGGAGTGGAACTCCAGATTCATCACTTCTTAAGTATTTGGGGTCCTAGATGTCTGGAGAGTTATGAACTAGTTTCCCAAATATTTATATTTTATTAAGTTGGGGCTCAGTTTTTCCAAAGAAAGAATGTAAACAGTTTTATATTAGTTATGACAATGAGTAAAGAGCATGCAAAACTAAACTCTGCTGATAGTACAAACTTTGTTGTTCCTTTCAACTATGGCCATACCACTATTAAGATTATTTTTAAGGAAAGCAGAAGTTATAAATTACAAAACCAGAAAGTAATATGTAAAAAAGCCTCAGGTATTAACAATGTTAAGCTATAATACTAAGAAAAACAAACTTAAAGCAGCTTAATTTCCAAATAGGAAACAGCATGAGTTTTTGAAAGAAATAATTCATTGGAGTTACTCAGAACTGACTTAAAGCTTCTATGCCATTTAGTACTCTAGAATATGAATACACAATTTATTTATCTATTCAGTTGCTGGTGGATTCCCAAGTTGAACTGAGGTTTTTTTTTTGTTTTGTTTTGGGGTTTTTTTTGAACTGATTTTTTATAATTATGAGCATGATGCTCTAAATATTTTCGGTTTCCCCTGTTACACACAGGTAAAAAATTCTCTAGTCCATACTTAAGAATGAATCAGTGAGTTGTAGAATATGTGTATGTCCAAGCTGACTTAAGAATACAAAACTGTTTTCCAAAGTGGTTGTACTAATTTGCAACCCATCAGCAACAGACAGCAGTTCTTATTATTTCCTAATAACATTTCTTGGAGTAACAGAAGAAGTTTATCAAATCTCCTGAAACATCTAAAGAAATTTCCAAAGTAAAATTCTTCATTTCTTCAATAAATGGTTAACTGATTACCTACTTAATGGTGCCATGTGATAGTAACTCAGTAATCAAAAGCATTTTCTTAGCTTTCTCTTGGTAGCAAAAAAAAAAAAAAAAAAAAATCATGGAAAACTTGCTTCTTCTAAAAGTTGTCTTACGGGGAGACAAGATGGCGGGGAAGTAGGAGGAGGCACCACTTCAACCTGTTAGCCTAAAGTGAGCTGATTACCCACCAAAGAACTCCGTTCACCCATGAAATCAGCCTGAGATCAGAATTATACACGTCTGGATCTGTACGGGGGCAGAAGACGCCACTGGGCAGGTAAAGCGGAGTGGGAACATCCGACTGATATCAGAATATAAACAAAAGGGGGAGAGAGCCACCAGAGGTGACCCATTGGAAAGTAATACCCCAGTAGGACAGTGCCCTGCACTGGGGACCAGCATTAACTTGGAATCTGGTTGAAAGCACTCAATAAGAGCAAAGGATCGTGGGGCGAAACTGTGGGAATCCGGGTGGTTAGGGACAGGGGCTTAAGTCCCTGGACCCAGGAAAGCCACCCCTGGCGCTGAGCCAGAGAGAGTGCGGCGGAGAAACCAGGTCTTAGTCCCTGAGCCGCCAAGCACCTGAGAGCCTGTGAGGTCCCATGAGGGGCTAGGAGTCTTGCCGGATGGCAAAAGCATATCCTTTATGCAGTCTCCACTCATGCATTGTGCCCTGCTATCAGACCCTGAGATGCGCGGGCCCCACACCTTCCCCTGAGACAGGTACACACAGGCACCCGACGGGGAAAGACCAGGCACTCCCAGCCTGGGCCAGTGGGAGAATCTCAGTGTACGATCGCTGCTTAAAACCTCTCTGGTGGTCCGGAGCTGCCCAGACAGCCGCTGCTGTGGTTTTAGGTATAAGCAGGAGCTCCTGCGTCCCCAGGGACCATGACTCTGAACGTGCTCTGCCAGTGGCCGAGGGGGAACTTATGTGCTCCAAAGCACCTAGACGGGAACAGACTGAGGCTTCTCTCTGAGAGGGAGGTCAGGGTGCAGTTTGCTTTCCTCTAAACCTCTAAATACCATCAAAAGCTGTCCAGGTGAGAGAAACAAAACAAAACAAACAAACAAACAAACAAACATAAAAACCTCAAGAGAATAAAAGCCTGAAAAACCGGTTTCCTCAGAGCCCACCCCCTTGCGGGGGGGGGGGGGGGGCAGGAGGACTTAACTCAGAGAACATTGCCTGAAAACCCATGTGGCAGGCCACTCCCCCAGAAAACCAGCCAGGAAAAAAAGACGACAAAAGAACAACCAGCACTACTTCATAGATACAACTTTTATTTTTAATTAGTTCCACTATTCCGGTTCATTTTTTTTATATATAGATAATTTTTTGACCTATTTACCATCACAGTGAGATGTCCAGTACATCAAATTCCACAATAACCTTTTAACCTGAACTTTTTGATACATATACCCGTGTTTTTCTTTAGCTTTTCAATTTTTTAAGTTTTTTTTAAATTTTAGTTTAGTTTATTCTTTTATTTTTATGTTTTTAATATTCATATAGAGTTAAACTACAAGGTAATCCCCTTTCCCCAATCAATGCTACCCCTATAGGTAAACCAATTTTTAATCCCCCTTTATCTCAGGAAAGTTGAGTCCTTTAACAAAGATATCAAGATCCATCCAGGAAGAATCAAAATCACCTTCTTCGCCCACACTGAGAATTTATAACCACTCTCCCATCTTTTTCTTCTGCCAGTGTTTCTGTGTATTTGTGTTTGTCCTGATAGTATATAAATCTTATACTTGGGATCCTTTTTGACGAGGTTCTTTTTTTTTTCCCCTCTTGTCATATACTTTTATCAGTCTTTTTGTTTGTCTGTTTTTGTTTGTATACGTCATAAATCTTACCTTGGGGCCCATTTGGGCTGAGGCTTCTCTTTTATCTTTCTTTTTTTTTTTCCTTTCTCTCTCTCTCTTCTTTTTTTCTTTTTCTTTTCTTTTTTCTCTTTCTTTTTTTTTTTTTTAAAGATTTTATTTATTTATTTGTCATAGAGAGAGAAGCGAGAGCAAGCACAGGCAGACAGATTGGCAGGCAGAGGCAGAGGGAGAAGCAGGGTCCCCGCCAAGCAAGGAGCCCAATGTGGGACTCGATCCCAGGACACTGGGATCATGACCTGAGCCGAAGGCAGCCGCTTAACCAACTGAACCAAAAGGCGTCCCCTTTTTTCTCTTTCTTTCTCCTTTCGTTTGGGTGGGAACTCCTGATTGCTCAGAAGCATTTCAGGGTGCACCTTGACTACACCACAGTCAATACATCCAGCTACATCCGTTCAGCCATCTCTCACCAAAATGACTAGGAGGAGGAATGCCCAACAGAAGAAAAATTCAGAGGCTGGGCCTTCTGCAACAGAGCTAATGGCTATTGACATAGACAATATGTCGGAAAGGGAATTCAGGCTAACAGTTATCCAGGCAATAGCTAGGTTGGAGAAAGCCATGGATGACCAAATGGAATTGACTAGGACAGAACTGAAAGCCACCAGGGATGATGTTCACAATGCTCTCAATGAGTTTCAATCTAATCTAATTATCTAAAAGCTAGGGTAACTGAGACAGTAGATAGAATTAGTGATCTGGAGGACAAACAGATAGAGAGAAAGGATCAGGAGGAAGCCTGGAACAAACAGCTTAGAAGCCACAAAAACATAATCAGGGAAATAAATGATGCCATGAAACGTTCCAATGTCAGAATTATTGGAATCCCTAAAGGGGAGGAGAAAGAAAGAAGTCTAGAAGATACAGTGGAACAAGTTCTCCATGAAAATTTTCCCAATATCGTGAATGAAACCGGCGTTCATGTACTAGAAGCAGAACGGTCTCCCGCAAGATTATAGATTCTTGAAATTCCTCGAGACACCTAATAGCAAGAATGAAGAATTATAATTGTAGGCAGTCCCTCTTGAAGGCAGCTAGGACAAAGAAGCTCCTTATGTACACAAGAAAGCCCATCAGAATAACATCAGACCTGTCCTCAGAAACCTGGCAAGCCAGAAAGGGCTGGCAAGATATATTCAGGGCACTAAATGAGAAGAGCATGCAGCCAAGAATACTTTACCCAGCAAGACTGACATTCAAAATGGGTGGAGAGATAAAGAGTTTCCAAGACTGGCAAGGCTTAAAAGAGTATGCGACCACCAAGCCAACAGTGCAGGAAATATTAAGGGGTGTTCTATAAAAGAGGAAAAATCCTAAGAATATCATTGAACAGAAATACAGAGACAATCTACAGAAAAAAAGACTTCAAAGGTAACACTATGTCAATAAAAACGTATCTATCAATAATCACTCTCAATGTGAATGGCCTAAATGCGCCCATAAAACAACACAGGGTTGTAGACTGAATAAAACGATAGGACCCATCCATATGTTGTCTACAAGAGACTCATTTTGAACCTAAAGATACACTCAGACTGAAAGTGAAGGGATGGAGAAGCATCTTTCATGCCAATGGGCCTCAAAAGAAGGCTGGGTAGCGATTCTCCTATCAGATAAATTAGATTTTAAACTAAAGACTGTAGTCAGAGATACAGAAGGACACTGCATAATTCTTAAAGGGACTATCCACCAAGATGATCTAACAATTGTAAATATCTATGCCCCCAATATGGGAGCAGCCAATTACATAAGAAAACTATTAATCAAGATAAAGAGTCATATTGATATGAATACATTAATAGTAAAGCTGTCTTACTTAAAGTAACAAAAACCTACAAGAAAAAGAGTATTCAGAGAGTTGAAACACCTGGAGCAAAGATCTAGAGTCAGCAAAGCAGAAGGTCTGGAGGAAGTATGTAAACACACATATACCACACATGCAATCATGCATGCTAACACGCACGTGCACACACGCACAATTAAGGTTAAGAAAAAAGGTGCCATCAAAGTGTAGACGGGCTACAGTCTCGTTTTCCAGCTCTAATATTCTTAACAGGTTATAAAAGGTTAGAAGCCAAGAGTTTCACTACACTATACAACCATATCTAGAGCAATCTTTGTTATCTACGTAACCTACTCAAAGAGGAACTGGAACTAGACAGAATAAAATAAGAGTGAGACTATCAATCCAGCACAATCAAACAGAACACTTACCTGCCTACAAAGATTTAAGAGATGTTGAAAGTCCCTCTCACCTCCAAAACGAATCTTCACTTCCTCTCATAGAAAGATCACATTCAGGATCTTTCATTCATTAACAAAGATTTGCATTAAGTTGCAAATATCTCTGGACACAGGAAACATAAGAAATTAGCTGACAAGGATAGATAGCTGAAGAAAAACAGAAAAAGGAACAGAGATGCTGAAAAAGAAGGTGGGAGAGTACCAAACAAAAAAGGTGCCTGCCTCGCCATTTTACCACCACCTCACTCTAAACATCAATAGGAAAAAACAACATTACTACCATCTTTGTCTGAAATTTCACCTACTGAAGACCAATATCCTAAACTGGAATAAAGTTTCACTTGGCTTTATTTATTTGTTATCATAACTGTCTAGTATGTCTTACCAAATGATACTCATTTCTAACTGTATTAATGTACTATTCATGTTTGACTCCATGCATAACTTAAAAGGAAGAAAGAACAGGATAAAAACAGAGAAGCTCATAAAAAGGAAAAGTGACGTTTCAGATACTGCAATGCCAGCGCCCCAAAACCTGGAGGCCATGAGTCTTGATTAGTCCCCAGAAAAGTCTGCTTATGGAGACTGTATGGCTGGCACCCCTGGAGCAAGTAACTTGGAATGAATGGAGCCCTTAGAATTCTGTATTAATTGAACTAAGACATTTAAGAATCTGGCACTTCTACTAGTTAGTTCACACTAATTGAACACAATGTTTAACATTATCCTCAGACACCAAACTAAAATATTTAACAACCTATAAACAGTGTCTCGATATTGAATTCTTTGTCTTATTTAAGTCAAAAGGAACCAGATTACCTTGTTACAGCTTTAACAAAGTAAACAGAAGTTGGAAAATATCCAAAATTGCTCAATCAATGTTACTTTCTACCAGGCTCAGGATGTTAATAAATACATTGTAAATGAATTTAGCTTTTTTTACCTACACTTATATGTGTGTTCTTAATAAGAATGTAATAGATCCCAATTCTTAATCATTCCTCCTAATTCCACAATTTCTCACCATTTCCTGTACTAGTTTGTCTCTCCTGTTGACTTTTATTTCCACCATAAATTACTCTAATAAAAAGTCAGAATGCAAACATAAATTTTATAAACACATACAGTATACATGCCTATTTAGTAATTAAAACCAGTCTTCTTTAAGTGTAATGCTTCCTTTCTAGTACTTCCAAATACTTCGTAGGAACTTTATTTTATAAGCAGTTTTTTTTTTTTTGGTAAAAGTTTTTTTTTTTAATTTTTATTTTATAAGCAATTTTTAACAACAAAAATGGAAACCATGTCTCTTTAAAAACATCAGATTCATAATGGTATGGATCAATGAGGCCCTTTCTCCCACAAGTGTTTCTGTGTGTGTGTGTGTGTGTGTGTGCATGCTATACAGAAAAAAAAAAAAAAAGAAAGAAAGAAAAAAAGACCATAGCACTTCTAAATCTATACAGTCTTACTAGCAAAGGACTAAGTTTCCTTCTTAAAAAAAAAAAAAAGCTGAAGAATACAGTATACTAAATTTTTGCTAGAAGTTAATATAACTTTTGGTTATGGTCATTTAAATTTTCATTTTTAACGAAAGGATAAGTAACTATCAACAACTGTTAAGTAAAATATTTTAAAATATTTGATAAAAGTGAAATAAAATTAAGATAAAAATTTTGATGCTGCCATAAATGTAAAAATATAGAGTCCAGACTCCAAAGGGATAGCCACGAAAACTACGCTTCAAAGCCTAGTGCTAAAGATATGAATTATACTTCCTTTTCAAAGCAATCAATCAATAAAGATTTATATTAATCCTGTGAATTAAAATTTTCTATATTTGCACAGCACTTTAATAAAACTAACAAGTCTATTTTATATAAATCTTCTAATTTAAATGATTATTTCTAACTGAAATAAAAGATTAATACATAAACAAAATAAAATGGTTACCTTTCATCTGGAACAGGGATCTCAACCTTCTTTGCATGATGACTCCTAAACTGGCTGAGTTAACACTCTCTTGGGTATTCCCAAGATTATGGGTAATTAATGTCAGACTAGCTATAATTCACTCCTTTGTCTTCCACTCAAGAAAGTATTTCAGGATGTAATTCAAGGGAAGTTATGTTATTTAAAGAGACAATTAGAATATTTTCACTAGCACAAGTAAAAAATTCCTGGAACATGCCTCACAACAGATCTCAAATACATACTGTTTTTCACGGTGTTGCTGAAAACAACCAATAAAAGAGACAGGGCGGGTGAGAGCAGCCCTGAGAGAGGAGGTATATGTTATATGCTTACTACAAATTTTACTTTGGTAAAAAACTAAAACAAATTAATAGAAATTTTAGAGGATAGCCAAAATTTACCTGTACTAAAATGTAAAGTTTAATCAGATCAATTTTACATGACATTTAAACTTTCTGGAGCTCTTTAAATCTGCTATTATAGCCTGAGAACTGGCCCCAAAGTTTCCAATATTGTTGCCTATTTCCCCTACAATTACTTCATCCCAAATAAGCTAGAGTAACTGTTTGAAAAGACAAATCATCAGGTCACTCTTTTGTTTAAAAGTCTTCAATGGCTTTCTATTAAACGTAAAATGAAAACAACATGAACATGAACATGAACTCTCCTTTGCCTACTTTTCCAATCTCAGTTCATTCATGGAATAGTCCTCTGGGCTACAAATCATATGTACTAAGTTTGCTCCCATGTAGGGACCTTATTTACTTTCTGTTCACTCTCCCTAAATACTCTTTCAAAAGATGACCTCTAGATGAGGCTCATGAGAATACAAATATGACTAAAAGAGTAATAATAGAGAAAAGAAACAGAAGAGAAATGGAGAAAGGAGGGAAGAAAGAGGACAAAGAAGAAAGGAGGGTGCGTGCGAGGAAAAGACACTGCTCCTAGAGAATCCAAATCACAAGAAGTTCCATAGGAGAACATTTCTAATTTGAAATATGTCACTGTTTTAGGCACATAACCAGGAAATAACAATGACACGTAACATTTTTTAGATGGGGATTACTCTATTGGACCTTCTAAACCACAGAGGAGCCCCGTGTATGATACAAAAATGTCACCGACAGAACTGACAAAATCCCCCACCTTGCTACCGTCATTTGATCCAAAATCAGATACACTGTACCCAAACCAGGCCAATTAGATTCACCCCAAAAGGATTTGTAAGTTCAGGGTAAAGGCAAAGGGGAAAGGAGAGAGGTGGGACTTTAGAGCTGAATCACTATAATGATAGTGTCATATTTTTAAAAAGGGCTCACTGCTAAGTTCTCTGTAGCTGCCCTGGTTCATCTTTCCTGAGACTTAATTGTTTAGCATTTATCTGGATTCTGTGAGCAATCTCGATGTCCTTCCCTTAATCCCGATTTTTTTCTTAAGCTAACTGAATTGTTTTTGGTTATGCACGACCAAAGCCAATGTGATCGAGAGATCTAAAACACTGTGAATATGCAATCATTCTAGTGAAGAGCTAAAGGAGATTGACGGTTTGGGATCTATTCCAAAGAGTAGTGTGAAGTCACTGTGTGCAAATGAACTATACTGATACAGCAGGAAGAGAAAAAATAGTAGTGTCATTCACTTTCAGGCGCAGATTCAAATCCCAGACTATTGGCTACCTTGCACTGTGACCTTGAACATGTAATTTAACAATGTTCTCAGTCCATTTCCTGAGCTGCTGGTGATAAAAGTAACATCTGTCTTACAGTGCTGTCTGAAGATTAAACAAGATAAAAGATGTCAAAACACTTAGTAAAATGGCTGGATGATGATAGGAGTTCAATGAATGTCAATTTTCAACTTGTTTTCCAATAAGAATAAGATGTTCAATCAGAGAATAAATGAAAAGCCAACTCTGGCTAGAGCAGAGGTTAGCAAACACAAGCAGGAGCCAAATCCACTGTACCACCCGTTTTGCGTACCCCACAAGGTAAGAATGGTTTTTATATTTTAAATAGAGACATGGTTTGAATATTGCCCCAAAGAAGACATGCTGAAATCATAATCATTGGTACCTGTGAATGTGACAGGTACCTCTCTCTCTTATTTTGAGAGATGGCCATTGCAGATGTAATCAAAGTGAAGTCATCTTGGATTAGGGTAACCCCAAATCCAATGCCTACTGGTCTGTAAGAAAAAGGAAATAGAGCCTTGGAAACAGAAACACACATGCAGGGAAGGCAGCCATTTGATAATGAACCAAAATGCCCCAGTTAAGTCAAGGTTTGCCAAGAATTACCAGGAACCTCCTGAAGCTGGAAGAGGTAAGGAAGGATTCTTCATAGACTTCAGAGTCTTCCCACACCTTAATTTCAAATTTCTAATCTCCAGAACTGTGTGAAAACTGTTATCTTAAGTCACCCAGTTTGTGGTAATCTGTTATTATAACCCGAAGAAACTAATTAAAATTGGGTTGTTTTTTTTTTTTAATCAAAAGAATAGTATTTCCTGGGGCGCCTGGGTGGCTCAGTGGGTTAAAGCCTCTGCCTTCGGCTCAGGTCATAATCGCAGGGTCCTGGAATCAAGCCCCACGTCGGGCTCTCCGCTCAGCGGGGAGCCTGCTTCCCTTCCTCTCTCTCTGCCTGCCTCTCTGCCTACTTGTGATCTCTGTCTGTCAAATAAATAAATAAAAATCTTAAAAAAAAAAAAAAAAGAATAGTATTTCCTAACATGCTAAAATTGTAAAAATTCAAATTTCAGGGTCCTTAAAAAAGTTTGATTAGAGTGCTACCACACCTATTTGTTTACATATTGTCTATGGCAGCCTTTGTCCAATATTGGCAAAGCTAAACAGGAACTACAAAGATCATATGGCCCACAAAACCAGAAATATTTACTATTTGGCTCTATACGCAGAGTTTGCTAATCCCCAACCTTAAGCATTATTGCCTGAGACACAGTAGAGTTCTAAAACAAACCTGTACCAGTGAGAGGCTAAGATTAAAGACCTAAGTGAACAAACAAACAAAATCTAGGATTTTTATCAACAAAAAAGTGGTTTAAAGTTTTAATATAAATCAAGGCTTGGCAAAGAACTAGCAAAACACAAAGGTGCTAGTGTAGAACAATCCGATATGTCTTATTTTCTGAAATAAGTTGAAAGACATTAGTTTTGTTATGGAGAAGCTGGGTATGGTGGAAGGATGTGGAATAAGACTACTAATTTGCTTTATTATGCATCGTAAGATAGGCAGAAAACATCCAGTAGAGGTCTCCTGAAAACAGTATCAAATGGAATTGAAGAAATGATTTAAAAATTCAGACAGAGATTGACATACCCTAGTCTTCTCTTTCCAGCCTAAATGCTAATTCTAAGTAAAACTGTTGACTGAATGTTCTAAAAACCTCTCAACTGGCCATCTATCCCTACTATATCCCACCCATAAGTGAACTTTCAGAATGACAGTCATAAAATAGAAAGTATGATTATGCTGTGGAATTTCTACAGTTAATTTTTAATAAGGTGATGTGTATACTCCTATGCTCAATATATAACGTTCTTCAAAATAAGACTCCAACCTATTTAGTCCCATTTTACACCACTCCTTGAGATTTGAAAAGCTTCTCCTATATTTAACATTGTTATACACACACCTGTAACACCTTACGCTTCCCTTTTAGTAACATCCATTATGATTTTAATTATTTGTTTATTCTTCCACACTAAGCTGAATTTTATGATAGAAGTGTCTGTCAAGGTTCACTATGTTTGTTACACACAGCACTCAACACAGTGCCTGGTACTTAGGTGCAAAATACACGTAGGCTGGGGCGTCTGGGTGGCTCAGTGGGTTAAGCCTCTGCCTTCAGCTCAGGTCATGATCCCAGAGTCCTGGGATGGAGCCCCGCATCAGGCTCTATGCTCAGCAGGAAGCCTGCTTCCCTTCCTCTCTCTCTGCCTGCCTCTCTGCCTACTTGTGATCTCTGTCTGTCAAATAAATAAAATCTTTAAAAAAAAAATACTCATAAGTTAAAAAAATAAATTAACAACGAATGACTAAGTACACATGGCCAATTTAAACCTTCATTTTTGTGCACACAATGCTCCCTTCTGCCGAGAATTCCCTTTGCCTTGCTTATCTATTGGGAAAATTTGTACTCATCCTTCAAATGCAGCCCCCACAGTAAAACTCTTCCTTATATTTCCTGGAAAATTGTTCCCATCCTTTCTCCACATCACTAACATAACATTTATCATACTGTAAGGTATTTAGTTGTCAGTACTTGGGTTTCATTGTACCTCGAGTTTCCCAAGGATAAGAACTATGTTTTATTAGTCATTTTCCCCAACATTGGCCAATGTATGGAATATGTGAGAAGTGAAAATATATTTAAGTGTATAAATTAAAATTATCTGAAAAAAAAATTTTTTTTATTTATTTCACAAAGAGAGAGAGAGGGAATACAAGCAGGGAAAGTGGAAGAAGGAGAAGCAGGCTTCCTGCCAAGCAGGGAGCCCAATGTGGGGCTCAATCCCAGAACCCTGGGATCATGACCCGAGCCAAAGGCAGATGCTTAATGACTGAGCCACCCAGGCGACCCTTATCTGAAAATTTTAAGACAAAAAATAAATCTCTAAACCACAGAACACTGTATATTTAAGTATATTCGCCATTAAGAAATTAGTTTCAAGAATGTATTGAACAGTTCTTTAAACAACTATGATTGCATGTTTTAGTTAAAATAAGTATCATCTCACATTGCAAATTATTTTATTATAGAATTAAAATAGCGCCACAATAAGACTGGGAAATATTTAGAATAAAACCTGAAATTCCTTGCACTAACATTCCCATTTCAAACATATTAACTATAATGAAGCCATTTAGCATTTTTCAAATGAATTTGTTTGGTTCTTTATCTAACATTTATATATATACATACACGTGTTTGTGCACATATGCTATAAATCTTAGTAGCTATAAATCACTAATTTATACCAATCCTATTAAGACAGTTCAACTTAAATGCATCCAAAATAAATGTCATAGTTTAATTGTAATTTTCTAATATCTGGAATCAATTAGTTCACGAAAGTTTCAAGAAGGCCACCCAGTAATAAACACAAAATAAATTGTGTCTGCTGTCCTGTTAGTGATAATTTTTTATTGCTACCTCAGTTTCAGATGTCAGACTAATGACTTCCATATTCTGATTAAAATGCAAATTAAAGCCATATGTTAGGAAAGCTTAGGCTTTCAATATTACTATTTTCTGTCTTAAAGCACAATGAAAGTATGTTTATAAAGGCTAATAATTACCCAGATGAAATATACCAATTCTAGATGTAGAAATATGTACTTTTAAATTGTAAAGCATATCAATACATGCAGTTGTAGCACATAAATTAACGGCTACGGTCATATATAGATCATTGCCCAGAGGTGGGTCAAAACTATAAAACAATAACAGAATGGATCTTTATTGATTTTCCTCAAGTAAAAACTGGGAAGTGGTTTTGTAAACCTATTTTTAATTTTCAGACTTGCTAAACTAAAATTATCTCTAATCTATATCCTAATTAAGATAAATGAAAAGTAAGCAATTGATTGATATTATTTTGTCATGTTAAATAAACTAAATTCTACATAAATCATTTTAATGTTTAATGAGTTTCTAAGACTATGCCACAAGTTTCCCAAAGATCTTCTTAGATTGTGATTCCAAACTGACCAGCCCAATGATAAATATTATAGCCTCTATTCTTTTTCTTTTTTGTGACATTAAACTAAAATTGCTATGTACAGAAAATGTTTTTATTTTAGAAAGCAAAATTATAAACAGTACTCCCCCAAAGAACTAAACAATTAGTATTCTACTCGAGTAAATATTTTTAAATTTAACTATCTACCTTACCTAATATTAGCTCAATGTAAAAAATTAATAGAAAAGTCAATGCCAGCTAAGCCATTAAATTATACAATTTATAGACCTCAAAGGTAGTAAACTCAATGTAAACAGAGTTCAGTTGCATAAGTATAAAAGTGAAAGTGACTATAAAAGTGTATACTGAAATAAAGAGGGACTGGCATGAGGTAGGGCAAGGATAAACCACAGTTCCCAAGACAAATAAAATTATTTTAATTTACCTTAAAAAATGTCCCACTTGAAATATGGAAATAGAAATCCCTAAAGAGTAAAATCACTAAAGTCATTTCCAATGCAGAGAAAAAGAAATCTATAAACTAAAGTGATCTCAAATTATTAACAAGGTGTAAGCTGGGGGAAGTGGGTGGGGGAGGGGTAACAGGGTAATGGATATTAAGGAGAACATGTGATGTAAAGAGCACAGGGTATTATATAGGACTGATGAATCCACTGACTGCTACCTCTAAAACTAATACCTTAATGTTAATTAACTGAGTTTTAATAAAATTTTTAAAAAGAAGGTATAAGTCAGAGAGGATACATACCATATGATTTCACTTATATGTGGAATCTAAAAAACAAATGAATAAACAAGCAAACAAAAAAAAGCAGAACCAGACCCACAGATACCGTGAACTGCTGGTCAGCAGAAGGAAGGGAGGATGGTAAAAATGGGTGAAGGGGAGTGGGAGATACAGCCTTCAAATTATGGAAAAGCAAGTAATGGTTATAAAAGGAACAGCACAGGGAACACAGTCAATTGTACTGTACTAGCATTGTATGGTGACAGATGGTAGCTGCTCTTTTGGTTAGCACAGCACAACCTATATAGACTTACAGAATCACCATATTGGTACACCCAAAACTAATGTAACATGTGCATCAACTATACTTCAGTAAAAATGAACATACATACATGTATACATACATACATACATACATTTGTTTAAGAAAATTTTTAAAGAATATTAATAAAATGTCACAGGCTTTTTACAGTACTATGAATTCTTTTAAATAAAATAATGGACACTTCTTAAAGATCTGGCTTACAAAAATCTTAAACGAATTTCTTTAATTTTTTTTTTCAAGATTTTATTTATTTACCTGACAGAGAGAGATTACAAGTAGGCAAAGAGGCAGGCATAGAGAGAGAGAGGAGGAAGCAGGTTCCCTGCCAAGCACAGAGCCCAATGTGGGACTCAATCCCAGGACCCGGAGATCATGACGTTAGCCAAAGGCAGAGGTTTAGCCCACTGAGCCACCCAGGCACCCTCTTTAATATATTTTTAAACTACAATAAAAATTATTTCATTTAGTGCTCAATCATCAGTCCCCTTTTTAAATAAATTAGTTGCCAGAGTTTCTCTTACAGAGCTCAAAATCCCATGTTTCTCCAAAATTCTCTGTATATACTGCTTTTGTTTGGGTTCAAAGATAATACTGGTGCATGAATTTTCTGGTATGCAATCAGTGCTCTATTCTCTATCTATTATCTATAAGTAGATAAAAATACTATTTTTTTAAAGATTTTATTTATTTATTTGACAGAGAGAGAGATCACAAGTAGGCAGAGAGGCAGGCAGATAGAAAAGGGGAAGCAGGCTCCCTGCCGAGCAGAGAGCCCGATGCGGGGCTCAATCCCAGGACCCTAGATCATGACCTGAGCAGAAGGCAGAGGCTTTAACCCACTGAGCCACCCAGGTACCCCAGAAATATGATCTTTTTAAGTTTAAGGTGTGTAATGTGATGACTTCATACATGTATATATTGCAAAATGACTACCACAATAAGGTTGTTAACATCTCCATCACCTAACATAATTTCTCTAATGGTGAAAACATTTAATATCTACTATCTTAGCAACTTTAAAGTATATAATATAATACTGGCAACTATAATCACAATGCTGTACATTAAATCCCCAGAACTTATTAATTTGTACTCACTGACCAGCATCTAACCATCTCCTCTACCCTCATCCCAGCTCATGGCAACCACCATTCTACTGTTTCCACATCATCTGCTATTTTAGATTCCACATCTAAGGGAAGTCATAAAGTATCCATCTTTCTTTATCTCATTTATTTCACTTTATAACACCTTAAATATCTGACCTTCTCTTTTACAACTGAATAATATTCCATTATACATACATACCACATTTTCTTTACCCATTCATTCACTGAGAGACATGTAAGTTCTTTAAATGTCATGGCTCTGGCCAATACTGCTGCAATGAACACGGGAGTGCAAATGTACCTTCAAGATAATTATTCATTTTCTTCAGATACATATTTATAAGCACAACTGCTGGATCATTTGGTAGCTCTGTTTTAAATTTTTTGAGGAATAGCCTGTCTTTCACAATGGTTGTACCAATTTACATTACTACCAACAGTGCACAGCTTTTTCTTTTTTTCCATCATCAACATTTATCTCTTTCCTTCTTGATAATGGCCTTTCTAGCAGGTGGGAGGTGATACCTAACTCAGGTTTTGATTTACATTCCCCTGACAATTAGGGATGTTGAGCATTATTTTGGGTACCTGTTGGCCACTATATGTCTTCCTAGAGCTTCCTTCCTATTCAAGTCCTCTGCCAAACTTTAATCAGATAATTTCTTGATATTTGGTTTATGAATTCCTTATATATATTTTTGATATAAACTCCTTTTAATCAAATGTATGATTTACAAATAGAGAAATAAAGAAAAGAATCCCGTTTACAACTGCATCAAAGACAATGAAATACCCAGGAATAAATATAACCAGAAAGGTAAAAAACTTATATTCTGAAAACTATAATACACTGATGAAAGAAATTGAAGGCAACACAAATAAATGAAAAACAATACCATGATCAGGGACTGGAAAAATTAATACTATTATAATGTCCATACTACCCAAAGCAATCCATAGATCTAATGTAATCCCCATCAAAGTATAAATAGTATTTTTCACATAACTAGAACCAAAATATCCTAAAATCTGCAGGGAACCAAAAAAGACTCCAAAAAAACAAAGCAGTCCAAGATTTCAAATAGAATAAAGCAGGACTTATCATAATCCTAGATTTCAAGATATATCTCAAAGCTGTAGTAATCACAACAGTATGGTACTGGCACAAAAGAGAAACATAGATCATCAGAACAGAATTGAGAGCCCAGAACTAAATCCACATATATATGGTGAATCAATCCTTGATAAAGGAGACAAGAGTATAACGGGTAAATGTCTTTTACCCATTCTCTTCCATAAATGGTGCTGGGTGAACTGGACAGGTACATGCAAAAGAATGAAACTGGACTACCTTCTTATCCATAAAAACAAACTCAAAATGGATAAAAACCCTAAATGTAAGACCTCAAGCCATAAAATCCCTAAAAGAAAACAAAGGCAGTAATCTCTTGGACATCAACCTTAGCAATATTTTTCTGGATTTCTCTACTAGGGCAAAGGACACAAAAGCAAAATAAACATTTGGAATTATATTAAATTAAAAAGCTTTTGCACAGTGAAGAAAACCATCAGCAAAACAAAAAGGCAACCTACTGAATAGGAGATGATATCTGCAAAGGATATATCCAATAAGGGGTTAACATTCAAATTATATAAAGAACTCATAAAATTCAACGTCAAAAAATAACAATAATAATCTGATTTAAAAACGTGCAGAGGACCTGAATAGGCATTTCTCCAAAGAAGACACAGAGATGGTTAAAAGACACATGAAAAGATGTTCAACATCACTAACCATTAGGGAAATGCCAATCATAATCACAATGATATCTCACTTCATACTAGTCAGAATGGCTCATATCGAGAAGACAAAAAATAACAAGTGTCAGCAAAGATGTGGAAAAAAGGAAACCCTTGTGTACTGTCAGAAGGACTGCAAATTAGTACAGCCATCCTAAAAAGGTATTGAGGTTTCTCAAGAAAGTAAAAACAGAAGCACCATTAATTCCACTTCTCAGTACTTCCTAGAAGAAAATGAAAATACCAATTTGAAAAGACACATGCACCTCTATGTCTATTGTGGTGTTATTTACAACAGCCGTGATGTGAAAGCAACTAATGTCCACTGGTAAGTGGATAAAAGAGATGTGGTCTATACACACAATGGAATATTACTCAGACATAAAAAAAAAAAAAGAAATCTTGCTCTTTGTGACAATACGGACGTAAAGCGTATTATGCTAAGTGAAATAAGCCAGACAGAAAAAGACAAATACCAAATGATTTCACTTACATGTAGACTCTCAAAAACAAAACAAATGAACAAACTAAAAGAGAGACCGACTTATAAATACAGAGAATAAACTGGCAGTTGCCAAAGGGAAGGAACAGGCAAAACAGGTGAAGAATTAAGAATTAGAAAATTCAAGTTACAAAATAAGTAGGTCACAGGGATGAAAAAAACAGCATATGGAATATAGTCAATAACACTGTAATATACTTATTATGGGTGAGTATTTCATAATTTAGATAATGTTGAATTACTATGTTGTATACTTGAAATTAATTAGTATTATATGCCAACTATATTTCAAAAAAAAAAATTCGCTGGCCTCACTGAATGATTATGTAAGCAATCACTTCTCTTCAACTTTCTGATATAGTTTGAGTATAACTAGTATTATTTGTTCTTTAAATATTTTAGTAGCCCTCACCAGCAAAGCTACCAAACCTGGTATTCTCTTTGGGAAAACGTTTTAAAATATAAATCCAATTTCTTTAATAAATACAAGAATGATCATGTTATCTAGTTCTTCTTGAGTGAATTCTGGTGGTTTGTATCTTTGAAGAAAGGTAACCATTTCATCTAAGTTGTCAAATGTACAGATTTAAACTTGTTGAAAATATCAGTGATTACTGTACTTTTAATACCTGTATATTATATACTGATATCACCTTTCTCATTCCTGATATTATATTATCTTCTCTCTTCTTTTTCTGATCAGTCTGGCTAACAATTTTACTCATTTTCTCAAAGAACTAGCTTTGGGTATATTTTTTTCTTTGGTTTGCAGAGTTCTCTTTACTTACTTCAAAAAAACTAGTATTTATTTCCTTACTTCTGCTTTCTTTGGGTTTAACTGTTCTTCTTTTTCTAGTTTCTTAAAGTAAAAACTGAAGTCATTGATTTAAGACCTTTCTTCTTTTTCTAAATAGACGTTTAGTGTTATAAATTCCCTCTAACTGGGCAGTAAATACATACCACAAATTTTGATATATTGTGTTTGCTTTTTTCTTCAGATCAAAACACTTTCTAGTTTCCCTTTTGATATCTTCTGAAGTATGTTTCATTCCAAATATTTGGGGATTTTTTTAGTATCTCTTACTTGTTTCAAATTTAATTACACTGTGGCTAAACAACAAATTGTATACCTTGAATCCTCCCACACTTATTTTGTAGTCCAGAATATGGTCAATCTTAACAGCACCTGAAAATATGTACATTGTGTTGTTTGATAGAGAATTCAAAAAATGTAAACTATATCAAGTTAGCTAATAGTGTTATTTAAGTGTTATTTTAATAGTGTTAAATTAAGTGTTGTGCATTATTCTATAAGCATAATGATTTTCTTTTGACCATGTCTATCAACTATTAAGAAAAGAATGCTATAGGCTTCAAGTATCATTGTGAATCTGTGTATTTCTCACTGCAGTCCAGTCGGTTTTTACTTCATTTATTTTGAAGATTTCTTATTAGGCACATAAACATTTAGGATTATTATATCCCAAATACTATAAAAACCTTACATCACATTTCAATTCCTCCCTCTTGAACTTTTTACTATTGTTGCCGTATTTTACCCTTACATATGCTATAACCTCACAGACTACATTGCTATTATTTTTACAATTATAATTTTAAAGGGATATATATATAAAGTATTTTTTTAATTTACCTATATAGTTACCATTTCCAGTGATCTTCATTTCTTTGTGTAAACTTAGATATACATACAACTGTTAGCATTTTCTTGAATACTTCTTGACAAACTTCAACATTTCCTCTACTATAGGTCTGCTGGTGATGAATTCCTTCAGGTCTCTATGTCTGAAAAAGTCTTTATCTTTGTATTTTTATGAACATTTTTCTAGAGGTACCTGGGTGGCTCAGTCAATTAAGCCTCTGAATCCTGATTTTAGCTCAGGTCATGATCTTAGGGTCCTGAGCCCCACGTGGGGCTCCAAGCGCAGCACAAAATCTTCTTGTCCCTCTCCCTTTGCTCCTTTCCGTGCTCTTTCTCTCCCTCTCTCTCAAATTAGTAAGCAAATAAATAAATAAACAAAAGCAAACAAAATCTTCAAAGATATTTTTCTAGGTATACAACTCTAGGTTGACAGCTCCTTTTTTTCAGTTCTTTAAAGATGTTGCTTAACTGTCTTCTGCTCTGCAGTATGCCAAAATGAGAGATTTGCTGTCATCATCTGTGTTCCTCAAAATAAAATGTTTCTCTTCTTTTTGTTTTAACACTTTCAAGATTTTTTTCTTTATCACTGGGTTAAATGACTATAATACAGTTTCCTTCCTGTTGCCAGGGTGCTTAAGGTTCATTAAGCTTCTTGGACATGACGGCTTACTTTTTAACAAGTTTGAGACACTTTTATTCATTATTTCTCCAAATGCTTTCACTGACCCTCCTGCCCTCCCTCTTACAGAGACTTCATATACATATCAGCCTATTCAAGTTGTCATATTAGATCACTAATATTCTGTCCTATTTTTTTATTTTCTCTTGGTGTTTCATTTTGGATAGTTTCTATTGTTATGCCTTCAGGTTCACTAATCTTTTCTGCAAGTTCTAACACGCCATTAATCCTACCCTGTGTATTTTTCATCTCAGATGTTACAGTTTTCATCTTTAGAAGTTTAATTTGGATCTCTTTTATATCTTCCATATCTGCTTAACATGTTCAATATCTCTCCTAGGTTCTTGAGTATATGGAATACAATAATAACTACGATTCTGAAGTCCTTGCCTACTAATTATATCATAGGTATCACTTCTGAGTTGGTTTCAAATGATTGATTTCTCTCATCATTATTGGCCTTCTCCCTAATTCTTTTCATGCCTGGCAATTTTTCATTGTATGCCAGACATTGTGATTTTTATCTTATTGATTGCTGTATATTTTTGTGTTCCCATAATTTTCTTTAGATTTATTTTGGGATACAGTCATTTGGAAACAGATCCTTTCACATCTTACTGTTTGTTTTGTTGTGGTGGTGGTGGTAGTGGTGGTTATTTTAGTTGGGCCCAAAGCAGTTTAGTTAGGGCTAATTTTGCCCCATTCTGAGGTAAAACCCTTTTAATGCTTCTAATGATTTCTAATGCTTCTAACTCTTCACAGTGCCTTGGAAATTATGAAATTTTCCACTCTTAATGATGGGAACAGTAACCATTCCTAACCCTGCAGGAGCTAAGAGAATTTTTTTTCCTCTCTAATGGGTTTGGCTGGTTCTTTCCCCAACCTCAGCAGATTCCTCACATGCATGCACCAATCAGAAGTCACCTATTTGCTGGGATCCTCTGCACATCGTTCTCCTCTCCCACCTGCAAACTTTAACCACTTTGTCTCCTTGGAATCCTGGCTATATCTTCTCAACTCTGGGGCACAGTCAGGCTCAGTTTTACACCCCTTCTCCATGGCCTAGAAATGCTCTCCGCGTAGGAAGCCAAAGCAATCACAGGGCTCATCTTGTTAGTTTCCAATCTTTCAGGATCACTATTCTTTACTACTTAAAATACAATGTTTTGAAAACTGTTATTTCTTTTATTTTGTCAGGGGGGTTTTTTGTTGTTGTTTCAGGCAGAAGGGTAAATCTGTTCCCTGTTACTCCAATTTAGCCTGCATCAGAAGTCATCTTCGATTTTAAACATGGTCAACATACAAGTTTTATCACATTTTCAGATAATCCCAATATACACAGTCTCTGCAGGTCTGTTTTGTTGTTTATTTATTTCTGTCAGATATTGATCTTGGTGCCTTGTTTTCTTAAGTGCTTGATTATTTTTGACTACAAAAAAAAAAAAAAAAAAATGAAGAAGGACTTCTGCTTCTAGGAAGATCCAGCATACATCTTTTCCTTACCTCCACTAATTACAACTAAAAACCCTGGACATTAGATATAAAGCTAACATTAAAAACTGAAAATTGAAAAAGAGAGCAGATCATCTACAGATCATATAATCCAAAGAGTGACATGGTGGTAAGTAGCCTTATATATTCCAGTCTTATATCTGAAGAAGCCTGGCAAACTAGAAATGCTAATAAGCACAGACAAAAATCTACTCTGTCTTGCTAAAGGACCAAGATAAAGGCAGTCTACAAAAACACAAACTTCTGAACAATAACCACTCTACTCCAGCCAAACATAACAACAACAAAAAGGAAAAAAAAAAAAAAAACCCTGTGACCCAACCCCCAGCAATGACCAAATGATCACCCTCACAAAGCTATACTAGGGACTCTAACACCTCCAATGAGGAAGAGTCCGAGTACACGAAGTACTAAGTCAGAGAATACCAATGCCAAGTACAGTCAGAGATTACCACATACCAAGACTTCCATCCCACTGGCTGATAACTAGGCCTCTGCTTCCCTACCCATCTCGGGGTGTCATCAGAGACCATGCCAGTAATAAAGAGGAGCTACCACCCCCCTTCAGAGGTCAATGGAAGCCAAATGCTTAATATATGGGTTGGTTTTGTGTCTTGCATTTTCCTTTCTTTTTTTTTTTTTTTTTTAAAGATTTTATTTATTTGACAGACAGAGATCACAAGTAGGCAGAGAGGCAGGCAGAGAGAGAGGAGGAAGCAGGCTCCCCGCTGAGCAGAGAGCCGGATGCGGGGCTTGATCCCAGGACCCTGGGATCATGACCTGAGCAGAAAGCAGAGGCTAAAACCCACTGAGCCACCCAGGTGCCCCGCATTTTCCTTTCTTATACACTGCTTTTCTTTGTCTCTTTTATTTATATTCCTTGATAAAATTCTGCTTCACATCTGCTTCTTTTAGATGTACTTATTTTTATCAGTTGTCCTTTGCATTTGTCTCTTTTAATTTCCTTATATTTTATATTATCTTTCTCAAGCAAAAAAAATAAATAAATAAACCTGGATGATGAAGACTAGTTATGATGATAAGCTATACCCAAAAACAAATTACAGTCTTTTTCCTTTGGTCTAACCGACCTTGCAATAGTACTCCAAGTCATTTATAGCAGAGCCCCTAACAGTTTCAAGATTTAACCTCCAACCTTAAAATCCCTAAGATGATTAATTAAATTATTTATATAGAAACAAATGGCTCAGTGGGTTAAAGCCTCTGACTTCCGCTCAGGTCATGGTCCCAGGGTCCTGGGATTGAGCCCCGAATCGGGCTCTCTGCCCAGCGGGGAACCTGCTTCCTCCTCTCTCTCTATCTGCCTTGTGATCTCTGTCAAATAAATAAATAAATCTTTAAAAAAAAAAAAAAAAAGAAAAGAAAGGAAGGAAAGAAGGAAGAAAGAAAAAGAAACACAAGACAAAATTCTCTCCTAAACTAACAAAAAATTCTACCTTAAGCAGCTTATACACAGTGAGGGGGAAAAAAACAACAAATAAAACAATTTCAGTGCTTATCAATGCCACAAAAAAAGGTAAGATTAGGAGTTACAAAATAGAGAGGTGAGGGCAACTTGTTTAACTATGATAGTAAGAAAGGGCTTTCTCACCAGGTGACAGTGGGTCAACTAGGTAAGGAGGAGATGCTAGCCAAGAAATTTAGGGAAACAGATTTCCAAGCAAAAAGAAAAGCAAATGTTAACGCTGTAAAAGAATAAGCTTCAAGTGTTCAAGAGACAGAAAGAAAGCCAGTGTAAAGAATGAGGCAAAAAAGTATAAGTCAGAGCCTTGTAAGCCAGAGTAAGGCATTTGAATTCTATTTGGTGTCTAGTGGGAAGGGAAGGTTTTTCTGAGTTTTAAGCAGAAGATCAACGTGCTGTAATCTGTATTTACAATGACTCTCACTTCCACATATGGAAGAGAAACTACAGGAAGACAAGAGTGGAAAAATGCAAACAAGAGATATTAGGGCTCCAGTTATAACTGGAGGTGGTGGGTCACTTTAAGATCTAGAATATATTTCAGGGGCGCCTGGGTGGCTCAGTGGATTAAGCCGCTGCCTTCGGCTCAGGTCATGATCTCGGGGTCCTGGGATCGAGCCCCGCATCGGGCTCTCTGCTCAGCAGGGAGCCTGCTTCCCCCTCTGTCTCTGCCTGCCTCTCTGCCTACTTGTGATCTCTCTCTCTGTCAAATAAAATAAATAAAATCTTAAAAAAAAAAAAAAGATCTAGAATATATTTCAGAAGTGGAATAAGATTTCCTACTGGATTGAAGTGAGAGTCTAAAGAGAAGAAAGAGTGAGAACTCTAAATTTCTGGCCTGAGCAACTGGACGGATGGATGATGTCATATGCTCCAGAGGGAAGGCTTAAGGGAGCAACTTGAGAAAGGGTGCTTTTGTTTTTTTAACTTAATACTTTCAGTTTCTTTCTTTCAAGTTCACCTGTCAAATTTCTCCAACTAGTTTACAATCCATTTTGTATTTCTTTTGTATCCTTATGTGCACAGCACAGTATTGATATATAATAAGTAGCTGCTAAATCTAATTAAATTCAAGTGGCCTTACAAGAAAACATACGAATCAACATTTTCAAACCTTATGTTTAAAAAATCAAATACAGATGTTTTAATCAAGGACACTGCATGTTTAAAATTAAAACACAAATGCTAGAAGCAGGCCTACTAAATATATATTTACAATTTTAAAACACATGCACTGTTGAATGCTTGGCTGCATAAATGAAATTGCAGAGAAAAGTTTTCAAACGGACCTATATAGAAAGATTTTTAAATGTCATAAATTATAAATTAAACTAAACATAAATGAACTACACCTAACATCACATTTTAAACAACTGTTAGCAGTATATGATGAACTTTGAAAGACTGGAACCATGTCATTGTCACAACAAACATAATAAAGGGAAATCTTCAATGCAAACTTTTATGTGTTCTCTTTAAAATAATATTGTGGCGAAGTTGAATCTAAGCAGCTGGTGTTCTTGTTGTAATTAGTTTTAGTACATTAGCCCCAAGAAAACATCTCCACCATTTTAGAGCCCTATCTTTGGCAGAGCTAGAGAAAATATTTAATTCTTTACACCTTGTCTATACTTTTCATATATTTCACCCTTTAACAACTAATTCTCTATCAATTCTAAAAAGCTAAAAAAAAAAAAACTATACTATTTTTTAAGTTATACACTTTTCCTTCCAAAAGTGCTAACAAACACATAACAAGAAACCATTCTCAGAAAGCTAGTAAGTCAATTGCCTTAAGTTTGTAATTCTTAAAACTGCTAGCTAATCCTTAAGGCTAAAAACTACTGATCTAATAACTGAGACTTGCCTGGCTTACTGACAGATATCATGGGTAATAAGAGTAACTGTAAGATAAGATATTCAGATAATAACAAAAGCTCTAATAGAAATGCCCTTTATTGGGCACCTGGGTGGCTCATTGATTAAGCAACTGCCTTCTGCTGGGGTCATGATCCCGGAGTCCCAGGATCTGTCCCACATGGGGCTCCCAGCTCCATGGGGAGTCTGCTTCTCCCTCTGACCTTCTCCCCTCTCATGCTCTCTCTCACTGTCTCTCTCAAATAAATAAATAAATAAATCTTTTTAAAAAAGAAAGAAAGAAATGCCCTTTATTTAGAGTATCTGACTCTTCACCTGTTCTCTATAACACTAAGACAAACACAACCAGCAGAAGGTATACTCAAAATTGCATAGTACAAACACTAGCCTATTTTCTGCTTTGAGACAACTATCAATATATTCCTCTCCCAAGTAAAGCAGAAGGTCCCTCAGAAGCAGAAACCATATAACCTTGCTTATTTTAATGACTCCAATTGCACTTACAGTGTCTAACACAGTAGATGCTCAACAGTTCTTATCCTTTTTTGGCTCCTAAACCTTGACCCCAGCGTGGCAATTCTTGGAAAGGTAAGAATTTTGTCCCATGGTCACCAATGACATGTCTCAAAGATAGAGCTGCCTCCAAGTTCCCTCCTTTCTTCAAGGTTCAAGTCCCATGTAATTCATAAAACTTTCTGATTGCTCCTACCCAAAGCTAACTTCCTTTTCTAAAGTTTAAAAGACTGTATTGTCTTATCACATATTCGACATAAATGTACTATCTTGTACTATTAATTACCTATTCATTTTAAATTCAGATCTAGATATACCTTGTACCCTCAACAAAATTAATTTTGAGAACAGAATAATGGTTTATATTTGTGTCCCAATACATCAAAAGTGCTGTGCATGCAGTAAACATTTACTAATAAAAATTACAATAAAGACAATATGAAGCCAGTTCTGCATATTCTTCCAGCTTGTACTCATTCAAAGGCAGTCAATGCCTTTGAAATCTCCTGGTCAAAATGACTAAGAACAGGTAACTATCGTAACCAAAAATAACAAGATGATATTGCTACTAACCAAACAGTTATTATCTCATTGTCTCCGAACAATTTGAGGGGGTCTATATATATATACATATACATATGAAACCAACCCATTATCACAAAGATATAACAAGAAGTGGAAAGGTAAGAGTACAACCTCCAAAAACTGATTATTTAATAGCATGAGCAATAAAACTATACAGCACAGTAACAATAGATGTCACAAAATAATATGTCCCCAATTTTTGAAAAAGGATATATAATGTGGATTGTGAATGTGCATCTATGTCCATGCATTTATACACACTGGAGGAGAAGGAAGGACATAAAAAACACTAAACTGGTAATAATTACTACATGGTGAAATTACAGATGATTTTTACGTTGTTTTTTAATGCTCTTCTGTCTTTTCCAAATCAGAAATACATACCTAATATAATAAATAATTTTAAAATAAAAGCTCCTAACATTTCAAAATACTGTTGTTGATGTTATAAGCCAACAACTTAGTCTAGTAAGCAATACAATCAAGTGATAGAATAAAGTTATTTCTTAAAGCTGAGTTCAGTCTCTCTGAAAATATTTAAATCTTCACCTACTCTGCACCAACTACTCTCCTACTAAAGAAACAGCTTTATAGAAATAGTACAAATAAAAGGCTCTATTTAGATAAAGAAAATCAAGCTTATTGGGTTATCACTGGTACCCAGAATATGTCTAAGTTCACTTTCCTTTAAACATGGTCAAAGTCTGTTTAAAAGACCTTCAATCTCATTAAAATTTGGTAGTTAATGATAAAAAAGTCCTTAATAAAAGATCAAAATTAAGTTTTGATTCTTGTCATAAAAGGAAGGTTCTCTATCTTAGCTACAGTAAATACATCAATATAATTTTGATACTACTATAATTTTGTAAGGTATTACTACTAGAGGAAACGGAGGGTATATGAGATCTCTTTAGTATTTGTTACAGCTGCATATGAAGCTATGTATGATTCCTTCAACTAAAGGCTTATTCTTAAAAAATATATTAATATGTTATTAATATATTGATATAATATATTAAGGGCAATCTCCTACATTGATTATATCAAACAAAGTCAAAATCATCTCTCCAGGAATTAACAACCTACACCAGGCACACACACAAAAAGAGGTTATGAAACTTTACTCAGAATTTAAAGGTAAGTATTTAAATAGAGATGTTATTTGGGTATTAAAGTATATACCATGTGGTAGTTATAGAAAAGCATGTTCATAGTTAAAGAAAAAAAAACATTAAAACTCAAATCTATTCTAGCATGAAGGAGAAATAGTTCTACGTTTCTTGAAAAGTGAGAAAGAAGAGCAACATCCACAATAGGTTGGTGTCACTATTATGGTTCTCACAATGTGCTATAATCTATATTCCAGTCCTTTCCAAACATTATTATTTCTACTGTGACTTCTTCACTAAGCAGCAAACTCCACAAGTATAAGAAACATCTTCATCCTGTCTATCAGCAGACAGCATGGTAACGGACATATGATAAATGCAGAGCAAAAATTAAATTATTTTATACCTGAAATGAGTATTTAAATAGAACTTTGAACTATTTTCCCTTGTTAGAGAATTCAGGAACTCCTCAGATAAATAAATATTTTTTTCTTAGCTGAATTTTTCAATGTTGCCTATTAATTCTATTAAGCAACTTTAAATTTTTTTCATATAAATGTATTTTTAAATAATGGACTTAACAATGAAAATTATATAATCTTGATTTTATAGTTACCATAAAGAATATTAGACTAGACAACACTGATTTCATTCTTATAAACTTTGAAATTTAGAAGAACCATTAATTATGTTATTAAATATACTCAGTTTGGAAATGGGACCAATGTTCTAATGTCCAAGAATAATGACATCACAAAAGCTCATCCTTAAATCATTCTCCCATAAGAAATGGCAAGAGAAGCAGAGTATGAAATGAAATTAAAGATACAGAGAAAGACATAGAGATATATATCCTATCAAAGATGAAGATCTACGCTTAAAGAAAAGAATAGTCATGAAGGGCAAAGGGCAGTGAATCACTTTCTTCCTGAAATAAATGGAAATAAGTCACATATGATAGGAATAAATAGATGGCATCAAGGTTCTTTTAAACATTTAAGACTATCCTTCAAAACAGAGACAAGATCTTCTGAAATTTCAGTACCTTTCCCTTTTTTTTTTTTTTAAGGGAACTTGATTTAAAAAAGAAAGATAAAAAAAATACATGGGAAAACTTCAAAAGCAACAACAACAACAACAACAAAGTAATTACTTACCAAATTGGCCATATAAATTGTGAGCAGCCCTCTCCTGCAAATAATTTTAAAAAGAGAGTTAGATTAAGCATTCATATGACTTAATACTCACTTTATCATTTTTTTAGAAATCAAAACGATTATCAGGAGGAGTTAAGAAAAAGGACAGATTACACTGAACTTAGTTTTCAGTACCCTAACAACTGGATCTAAATAGATTCTACAAGTCGTTCTGTTCAGTGCTCATTAAACATTCTATTTTGGTGGCCATTAACTGAAATAATTTAAAATTATTATTGCCTTATAATTATTAACTAGATTAAATATAATGGTCATTTCACAATATATACCATTATTGAATGATTATGTTGTATACTTGAAACTAATATAATGTTATGTGTTAATTATATCTTTATTTTAAAAATTACTATTATCATTATGAATTAATAAAAAGAGGAGTATAATTTGCCATTACTCTACATTTACGCTAAAGAAATCTAAATTTAATAAAGAACCCTAAAGAATTCATCTTGCCGAAAGGTCAAGGTCAAGGCCAAAACAATGCACATTTATGGCAAAAAAAAAAAAATCATGTCTTCTATTTATTTCACACACAGTACAACTGTTTATTAGATGTCCTTACAAATCATACTAAACCATGTTGGTTTTAACTTCATTGTTAAGTGAGTAGTTAGGCACTAAATGAACTTTCTAATGCCAAAAGACAAATGAACATTCAAGAAACAGTCACTTTAGGGAAAAACTATACACTTATCAAACTTATTTAATGAAAATAAAGGTAGAAAGTCAAAGAATATTTAATCACCTCATCTAACTTATACTGCATGTAAAGCCATGAATAAAGGCTATTCTTTAGGAAAGAAGTCTTCAATGTTTTAAGAGTTTAAGGGCAGAGTTAAAATAAACGTTGACGGGGCACCTGGGTGGCTCAGTCAGTTAGGTGTCTGCCTTCAACTCAGGTCATGATCCTGGAATCCTAGGATCAAGCATCACATGTGGCTCCCTGCTCAGTGGGGAGTCTGCTTCTCCCTCTCCTACTGTCCCCCCATCATCACTCTCTTTCACTTAAAAAAAATTTTTAAAAAAGAAACTTTGAAAATAATAAAAACTTAATTGAAGTTTCAATTTTGAAAATTTCTAGTACTTAAAAAAAAAAACTTTGCAAATAAAACAAGTACCAATATCAAATCATTTTTACTTAAATTTCATGCCAGGTCTTCATATTAACATTGTCAATGAAATCTTGAAGTCAGATCTAGTCATATATAATCTAGATTGTTCACTATTTAAAATGGCTTAATAAGATTTCTAATATCACTAAAGCCACACGGAGGCCATACAATCTAACTGAACAACTGAAGCTCAAAAACCAGGGTTTCATTTAACTTTAATTCTTTGGTACTCTGTAATTTAATTTTTTCATTAAAATGAGGGAACAAGGGGGCACCTGGGTGGCTCAGTGGGTTAAGCCGCTGCCTTCGGCTCAGGTCATGATCTCAGGGTCCTGGGATCGAGTCCCGCATCAGGCTCTCTGCTCAGCAGGGAGCCTGCTTCCTCCTCTCTCTCTCTGCCTCTTTGCCTACTTGTGATCTCTCCCTGTCAAATAAATAAAATAAAATCTTTTAAAAAAAAAAAAATGAGGGAACAAGGGGTGCCTGGGTGGTTCAATAGGTTAAGCGTCTGCCTTCAGCTCAGATCATGATCCCAGGGTCCTGGGATGGAGCCTACTTCTCCCTCCACCTGCCCCTCCCCCTGCTGTGCTGTCTCTCACTGTCTTTCTCTGTGTGTGAAATAAATAAAATCTTTTTTAAAAAATTAAACTAGGGAACAAGACTAGTTACCTAACTTACATTTAAACATAAAAACTACTTAAGGAGAAAAAACACATTTATCACCAATATATAAACATAATGTTGGACCTACTCTGGTTGAAAGGGGTAAGGAGATCTAGGCGAACTCATGGAACCAAACCCTGCAGGCAACGAACCTGATCAGCAGGTCCTAACACACCTTAGTAAAACAAAAGAATTCTTTATTTTTTCCATTTTATTTCTTTTCAGTATTCCAAAATTCATTGTTCATGCACCACACCCAGTGCTCCATGCAGTACGTGCCCTCCATGATACCCACCACTAGGCTCACCCATACCCGCAACACTCCTCCCTTCTCAAACCCTCAGTTTGTTTCTCAGAGTCCAAAGTCTATCATGGTTTGTCCCCCACTCCGATTTCCCCCATCTCACTTCTCCTCTCCATCTCCCAATGTCCTCCAAAAACAACAGAATTCTAGTGCTCCTCTAAAAAGGAATTTTAAAATCAATGATAAGATGATCTCACAGCTTTCTTATCTATGACTTGTACAAATGAATTGAAATTGTTCTTACTCATCTTTACCGATCTTATCAGTTCCTACCTAATTCTAAACCAAAGGTGTTCTACTAGTACTTATTTTAAGTAAAGTAAATAAAGAAAAATTAGGGTAACATCAACATCCAAGAGTCACACATACACAGAAAACTTAAATCCTTCTCAAGTGATACCTATTCTTACCAAAAGCTATTTACATATGAAGAAAAAAATCAACACAATCACAAAACCAAAACCAAAGTGTCTCTCCAATTTCAGTGGCAATGCTGATTATGCATTTCCTTATGAAGTAAACTAATGTATTTGTCCCACTGATCTATTTCCATCTCTAAAACTCAACAAATTATCAACCTGATACTGTAACTGTTTATCTTTAACCACCAGGCAAAGATTAGATTATCTTGTTTACCTTCACATTTCACACACCTGCAACAGTACCTGGCATCTAACAGGCATTAAACAAATGGTTCTGGAATTACTAGAAGACGTGTTACTAGGAACTCAGCCCTATAAAAAGGAACAGACAAGAGACATACAGTTTGTATAGAAATATAATCACAAAAGACAGCCAATAAACAGGAGGGAAAATTAGTAATATCAATTGATCAGCAAGCAAAGATGTGATCAGATTATTTTACATATGCATAAAATTTAATAATCTACAAGGTATAATCAATACTTGAAATCAGAGTTTATCCTCTCAATAGTCCTATGCAGTGTAGACACTATTATCCTTACTCTACTGAAAACCGAGAATCAGAAAAGTGTTTGCCTCACAAATACAAAAGTAGCAAAGACAAGTTGGGATTAGAAGTCAGTTCCATGGGGGCGCCTGGGTGGCTCAGTGGGTTGGGGCCTCTGCCTTCGGCTCAGGTCATGATCCCAGGGTTCTGGGAGGGTTCTGGGATCGGCCCTGCATCGGGATCTCTGCTCAGCGGGGAGCCTGCTTCCTCCTCTCTCTCTCTGCCTGCCTCTCCGCCTACTTGTGATTTCTGTCTGTCAAATGAATAAAATCTTAAAAAAAAAAAAAATAAAAGAAGTCAGTTCCATGCTCTTTCCAAAGAGCTGCTTCTAAGACAGAAAATCTGTCCCTAACTTTTCTTTAAATTCTGCAATGACTTGCTTAATACAATATCCTAACAGGCTTCTGTGCTTTGAGAGTAAGTAAAGCCCTGACACACTCCTACTACTGGGAAAAAGCAGAGGATGTTTGTTATTAAATTACATCCTATCCTCGTCTCTAGTTCCAATTTACTGTTCTCAAATAATGAGGAAGAGCACCTCCTTCCCAGCTTTATCTGAATTCCAACCCAGAACTAAGAGCCTCAAGAATGAACAAACAGTATCTGAGAAGTGCAGGACGGGCTGTATTACATAGCAGACTCTTCTTGGCAGGTTTCCCTGGGGTGATGTCTTGAACCTCAGCTCCAATGTCAATTTGGGAGGTGCAGAATATCAGAATATTGATTTATCTTATCACTTCTCCAGGGATGTTCTGTATCACAAGAAACTGACAAGTCAATTAAATGCCATTTTATTATTTACCACTTGACTATCTCTAGCCAAGATTTAAAGACCAACAGGTCACTCCCTTCTGGGTTGAGTAAATTTTCTCTGGAAACCAAGTTACCTATTAAAATACTGCTAAGTCAGTGATGGGGAAGGAGGAGGTGCCAATAAGAACAAACGTGGCCTAGGCCTAACTAGGAAAGGTTAGGGCCAAAAAGAACAATAGCTTTTTAAATTTCACAGGAGATTGTGATACACAAATATTTCCATTCTTCTCAGAATCACTGGATCCAAGGAGAGGTGAAGCTCAGTGAGCCACAAATATTTTTTTTTTTTTTTTTAATATGGGAAGGGGTGAAGCTCTTCAACTTGCATGCAAAATTTAAGGGGCTGTGCACAGCAGGAGTACTATCTAAAAAAGTCTTAAGAACCACTGTTTAAGAACTCTGTGTAATAAGAGTATTACTATTCCCACAGGAAAACATTAAAATAATTAAATTTTCTTAATACCTCAGTAGAGTAAAAGGTATTCATCCTCACATTGCTTAAATTCTAAATTTTATTATCTTCTAACAACATTATTGTATCTAATTAGATGGGCAATTTTATTTTTCTTTTTCTGGAAACGTTAATGTATATATTCTTTGGCTAACCTACTGAAACTTTTGAACAACATTGTATATAACACATTTCATAACTAAGGTTATTAGGGACTATAGCAGGCATGGTATAACTTCTAAATTCTAAACATTGATATATTCTTTCTCTGTCTCTCTCTCTCTACATATATGTTTTATGTTCTACAAAAAAGGGGAAATTACAGATTAAAGAAAATCAAAGTGGAATGTCATAACACCTGTAATGGCTTACTAAGAGATGCTATTTAACCATCTCAGAAAGGCTTTCAAGAAAGAATAAATTTTCATCTCCAGAATGTTTTAGAACAGTATAAAAATCCTGCCTTAAAGTACAGGAACAGATAAAATATGAGCAAGACTTCATAATCATATACTGTTATATACAACAGATAAAACAGAGTAAACACTTCAGAAGACTACAAGGTACTTTAAATTTTCTTCCTGTGAAGATAACACGACACTGACACATGACGATGTCAAGAATTTACAAACCAAATTCATGGTATTTTATTCACACATTATAGAATTCATTCATTCTGATCATGTCTGCCTAGGAGTTTCATAACAACAACAGTATAATTTAACAATTCAACCCATGAGTATGTTTAGAATAAATATGCAATTTTTGATATTTTAATACATGCTCATGTTTGAGAACCCTGCAGTTTCAACTTATCTAAACTAATACTAAATATCAAAGCAAATTCCATAGCAATTCAACAAAACAAAATCCATCAGAACAACTATCTGACCCACAAACAAAGCACTTCCTAGAAAAAGAAAGAGAAGACTAGTTCTTAACAGCCCACCTAGGGACAAACTAGATGTTACGAATGCTTCCTGCTGAGTTACTATGATCACAGTCCTTTGTGGCACAGATTTTTTAAGAAACCCTGGAAACAACTTCAAAAAGTTTTCTCAGAATCCCACAGTGATAAGATTAAGATTTAAGTAAACTGCCCTCTTACAAGGTGTCAGGAACTAGCTGGCAAAGCATGCCTAATTCTATAATGGGAAGGAGTGAGGGAGACCGGGAAGGATGGATGGATGCATGGATGGGTTGAAGAGAAGAAGGAAAAAGTAGGAAGGAAAAAAAACTAACCCAGGATAGATGATGACGTCCTTATGAAGATTAGACAGATCATTACTTAAGTCTCTGTATCTATATGCGTGCATCACATATGTGTGGATTGTGCCTAGTCACTGTACGTTCTCACCGCATTAAATGCTTTGGAAAAACTGATTACACGAGTACAAAATATATAATCTTTGAGTAAACATTTCATTATTAAATAAGGTTTTATGGATTTAAAAATTAGAACTAGCACTACTTGCTAATTTGAAAAAAAAAAAAATACTGCTAATCTTCCATACTCTGTAATGTCCATTTTATTACTGGTTTTATTAACTATGAGCTGTATGAATATCACAATGGACAGCTTAAATGTTGCTGTTTCCCACCTTCTACCCTCAGACTTCTTATTCTGGATTTTTACATTCTAATCTTCTCACATAGCCTCAATGACTAACTTTAAGAAAAAAACTTCCAATTTTTTTTATGACTACTACTACACTTCTCCTGAAGCTAAACTCACACTTGAGGCTGCCTACTGGCTGTCTCCACCAACATATCATTGATTTTCTTCATTAATTAAAGGCATAATCAAGGGAAAGGAAAGGAAAAGGCATAGTCCTTTTCCTTAAAGTAAAAGCTGTAATATTAATAAACTTCACAAAGGGTACTAGCTGTATTAATTTTAATATACACATAACTTCAACCTCTGTAAGTTACATATATTCTTTTAAGGGATTTTGATATTTAATGGCATCTTAATAAAAATTTGTGGTAAGCACAAAAAACTTTTTTGAAGCAAATAGGCTATTTAACTTTTGCACAATTTCAGATAAACATAGGATAGACTTAGTAATTTTTTAAATAAGATACACTATAAAACAACTTGTAAAAAAAATTAAGCAAAAAGTTTGCTTTCCTATGTTTTAAGGTTAACTCCAAATTTTATTTTTTTTAATCTGCTCTTTAGAAAAATAAATCACTACCTTCTGGATGATACTAGAAGAATAAAATTCAAAGTTTTTAATTAGATCCTAAAGTAGGATTTGTGGTTGCTATACATATACACACACAACCCTCTCCCCCCTGCAAAAAATATCCAGCAAGCTATTTCCAGGTATTAACGGCATCACCTTATGAACAACAGAACTAAATCAACACATACCACAAAGGGTTCGACTCCTTAACAATCGCATCAAGGAAAGACAATTTTTCTTCAGCAACCACATGATAATCCTTATTAAAAGCTACACTTAAATTTTTGATTAGGTTAAACAACTCCAATTACTATTCAGAACAAATCATAATGCATAACCACCTACAAATTTTCTGGGACTATCTAATGTCTATGGATAAAACACTAGTGCAATAATCCACTTAAAAGAAATGAAAGCAGAACACTTTAAAATAAAAAGTTCACTACCAAAAGTAAAAAGAGAACAGGAAATAAACTAGTAACTAAAATCCAAGTTATCATCTCACCTCCAGGAAACCTCTTAGTGCCTTAAAAAGTTATAGCCCTTGGTATCAATAGCACAATTTTACTTTGCTGTTATTGTATTTAAACACGTGTTTATCCAAAGAAATGCTTGATTTTTTTAACTAAAATTCTAAAAAAATAAGACCTAATGTATCCAGAGAAAAGAATTGAGCCCTCAACAACACACACATATATATAAATCGGTATATGACATATACATAAATTAGTTACAAATCCATGGAGAAAGAATTTACAATGGAATCCCTGGTATAAGAGAAAGTGACTACTTGCCAGCCAAAAAAAAAAAAAAGAAAGAAAAGCTGGCGGGGGAGAGGGGTATGGTACAGGTAAAAGAGATCCTATGGCAAGCAGCCTCTAATATGTACCTAAACACATTTCCATGTTTTACAAGGTGATGGAAGTATTAACACTAAGAAGATCTAAAGTTAAAGATCTCTATTATACTCCTTAGAGCAAGCACTAAAAAAAGTACTAGAACACAGACTGAAAAAAAATGTCTTCTTCCAGTTTCTAGTTTCTGTGCAAGGAGCTCAGAAGTCAATACTGAGTCCTAACATTAAGTAAAAAGCTGAGGAAGCTGGAAACTCAACAACTCTTCTTAGATCCGTACAGAAGCAAGGTCACCCTGCAAACTACTGCCCCCCAAAACTGAAAAGATGATAGACAGATACAGAGAATGAGAGTTTACCAGAGCAGAAACCAGCTAAAACTTCGAAGGGAATGAGAGCCAGGACAGAAAAACCTAAACTGATTTTTCTGTCACTAGGAGGCTCAGAGGGACAAGTCTGAGAGGGAAAAACTCCATGGGGACCCAGTCACAGGGGGACCCTCACACCCTTGTGAGTTTTACCTCTGGGAACTCAACTAAGGTCCCACAGTAAAAATCTGAGGGAAAGCCCTTTGCACTTCCAAGTAGGGGGAGACAAACGGAACCATTCTGAAATAAACACCTGTACTCAGCTCTTAACAAGGTCTGCCTTTGGTAGAAGCTGGTTAACCAGAGCCTAACCCTACTAGGTTAGGCTCTCTGAAGAGAGCTTAACTGACGTGGGGAAGGGAAATACCCAACTCCAGCCAGCTTTAGAATTTCACATGGAAGAAAGCGAAATACCCAACTCCAGCACACTACAACCATCTCGGTCCCACCTAAAAGGAAAAGAAAACCTGAGAAATACTTGTGAGGTTCACAGTCCAGAGACAGAGGCTCACTGAAAGACTGAGGTCGAACCACAGTACTGTAGAACAGTTTCTATCCCCCCCCAACACCTCACCACCACATTACTGAAGACTTATTCCAGCAATTCCTTTTTACCTGGTGCATCATGTCTGGCTATCACGAAAAAAATTACAAGGCACACCGAAATGCAAAAAAGACACAATTTGAAGAGACAGAGTAAGCATCAAAACTAAACACGGCAGAGATGTTGGAATTATCAAACCAGAAATTTAAAACTAACACAATGACTAATATGCTAAGGACCCTAATGGATAAAGTAGATAATAGCATGCAGGAACAGATGAGCAAGGTAAGCAGAGAGATGAAAATCCTAGGAACCACAAAGAAAGGAACGACAGCAGAAATGAAGAATACCTTTGACGTAATCACTAGCTGACTGGACACAGCTGAGGAAAGAATCTCTGAGCTAGAGGATGTTTCACAAGAATTCTTGAAAACTATAAAACAAAAAGAAGAGAGACTGGGGAAAAAAAAATACAGAATATCCAATGCCTGTGCAACAACTACAAAAGGTATAACATACACATAATGGGAACAGCTAAAGGAGAAGAAAGAATGAAACAGAAGAAATATTCAAAGTAATCATAACTGAGAATTTTCCTAAATTAATGTCAAACACCAAACAACGTATCAAGAAAGCTCAGAAAACACCAAGCAGGATAAATGCCAAAAACAGAAACAAAAACAAAAGCGACACTTAGGAATATCTTACTAAAACTACTGAAAATCAAATATAAAGAAAAACCCTGAAAGAAGCCAGAGGAGAAAACCACCTTACCTATAGAGGAACAGAGGTAATTGCATCCAAATTCTCCTGAAAAACCACAAACCTAGAATTCCATACCCTGAGAACTGTACTTCAAAAGTGAAAGACAAAGATTTGACCATACAAAAATTGAGAATCCTCATTGCCAGTGGGCCTGCTCTGCAAAAAATGTGAAATGTTCTCTAAAGAGAAAGAAAACAATACAGATCAGAAACTTGTGTGTGTAAAGAAAGGTATAACATTAAAGAAAAAATAAGTGAAGGTAAAATAATTTATTTTTCTTATTCTTACTTGCTCTAACAGATAACAGTTCATTCATAGTAATAATGCAACAACGTAATAAAAGCAGCAATGTGATTGTGCTAATGTGTGTGTGTGTGTGTGTGTGTGTGTGTTGTCATTGCTACTGTAAGGTACAATGAAGGGGTATAGTGTTATTTGAAAGCAGACTAGGAGCGGGGCACCTGGGTGGCTCAGTGGGTTAAAGCCTCGGCCTTCGGCTCAGGTCTTGATCCCAGGGTCCTGGAATAAAACCCCACTTCGGTCTCTCTGCTCAGCAGAGAGCCTGCTTCCCTTCCTCTCTCTCTGCCTGCCTCTCTGCCTATTTATGATCTCTGTCAAATAGATGAATAAAATCTAAAAAAAAACATGTTTTTTTTAAAAACAAGAAAGAAAGTAGACTAGGATTAATTGTAATAGGGCAACAACTAAAAAGAGTTTTAAAAAAAAGTATAACTGATATACTAAGAAAGGAGAGAAAACAGAACCACATAAAATATTCAGCAAAAAGCAGAATAAGAGTAGAAGATAGAAAATTAAAACAAAGTACAAAGGAACAAAGAAAACACAGTAATGAATAGTAAATATTAATCCAAGTATATCAATAGTCACTTTGAACATCAATAGTCCACACCAATTAAAAGAGATTATCAGAGTTTATCAAAAACATGACCCAATTACATGTTGTCTACAAGAAATCCCTATAAAAACATCTGCAGATTAAAATAAAAAAGCACATGAAGAAATGCCCTGCAACATATAGCATCAAGGAGATATAAATTAAAACAATGAGATCCCATCCCACATCTATTAAAACGGCCAGAATACAGACCACTGACAACACTTAAATGCTGGCAAGGATGTGGAGCCATAGGAATTCTCATTCATTGCTGGAGGGTATGCAAACTGATACAGCCACTCTGGATAACTGTTTGGCGGTTTCTTATAAAATTAAACATACTCTTAATATATGATACAGCAATCGTACCTCTTGTAATTACCCAAAAAGGGTGAAAACTTATATCCACACAGAAACCCATGCATGGAAATTTATCAGTTTTACTCATAACTGCCAGAACTTGGAAGCAACAAGATGTCCTTCATTAGGGCAGAAGACCGGTCCTGATGCATCAAGACAGTGGAATATTATTCAGCACTAAAAAGAAACAACCTATCAAGCCATGTACAGGCAAGGACAAAACTTAAAGGTATATTACTAAGTAAAAGAAGCCAATCTGAAAAGCTTATGTACTGTATGATGTTAACTATACAACAGTCTGCAAAAGGTAATACTATAAGACAGTAAAAAGATGACTAGTTACCAGGGGCTGGAGGGAGGGTGGGATGAATAGCCAAGCACTGAGGATTCTCTGGACAGTGAAATTACTCTGCATGATACTGTAATGATCAAGACATGTCAATGTAAAAACTGGTGACTACGAATAAGGGCCATAGTCTAGCTGACAATACTGTCAATTGCCCGGTTTGATATTATAATACCGTTACATAAGATGCTATCATTGGGGGAAAACTGGGTTAACATTTCAAGTAGATCTATGTAGTATTTGTTTAATTTTTCATGACTCTATAATCATGTCAAAGCAAAAAAACAATGACAAACATAATAAAAATAACATAAAATAATAAGGCAGAATTAAACCAAATATATATCAGTTGTATAAATAAATGTGTATGGGCTGAGCTTACATATCAAAATAAAATGATTTTTTCAGATTGGCTCTCCAAATATAACCCAAGTTTACATGGCATATGAGAGAGATACATCAAGTGTTTCAGGAAGATAAAGACATACTAGGCAAATGCAAGCAAGAAGAAAAAAAGATAACTAAAAATTTGGAACTCAAGCCAAAACACATTAAATGAAATAAAGAATATACTTTTTAATGCTAGAAACTGCACCTCAAGTTAAAGATACAACCTAAAACCATACCCAATAGCACAGATCCTATGGCTATCTGTCAACCTTTGAACTCCCAATAAAAGAAATGTACTTTTTTTTCAAGTGTTCAAAAAAAGGCACAAAAATTGAGCATAAATTCAGCCATGAGGAAAACCTTATTAAGTTCCATACAGAGAAAATACTATGAAAACATTCTCAAATAAGAATGCAATAAAACTGGAAATTAATAACAAAGGGGACATTCCATCTTCTTAAACACTCTACTAAATAATTCTTACATTAAAAGAGAAAGACAAACTAAAATTGCAGAATTTCTAGAAAATGATGATAATGAAAGTATTAGATATCAGAACCTATCGGATATAAGTAAAGCACTTATCAAAAGAAAATTCTGCCTTAAATACTTTTATCAATAAAACTTAAGGAATGAAAAGAAATGAGCAACAAATGTAAAGGTTTCCAAAAAAAAGGCAAATTAATCAAAAGAAGGTAGAAGGAAGGGGAAAAAAATAAAAACAAGAATTAAGAAACCAAAAAACAGAAGTAATAAATGAGATGATTTATTGGGAAAAAAAAAAATCAACAAAATTACTAGTTAACTTAATCAAAAAGGGAAATGCCACAGTCACACAAAATAATAAAACAAATAGAAAAATAACCATTGAAAATATGAAATTTAATCAAATCATAAGACCACTCTGTACAACTCCATGTAAATATAAAAATCTTTATAAAATAAATACTTTCTGGGAAATAGAACTTTCCAACTATCAGAAAAAATTACTGAACCTCTTTATTGTGTGAGCTTCAAGTTTAAACAGATTAATTCCATAGAGGAAAAAGACAACTTTTTCTAAGAACTACCATCCCCAGAAGAGTCACCATGCCCAGGTTTTATAGAGAAATGGACCAAATACTCAAAGGCCCGAAAATTCATTGCTACTTAAACTACCCCAGAGCAAGAAAAAAAGGAAGGGAAACTTCTGAACTATTTTATGAAGTAAATGACACTCAAACCTGATAAAGAATACACAGAGACACACACTCGAACACATGACTAACCAGTCCTCAAATCATGGTATCATGATCAACTCAGGTTCACTCCAGCAAAGACAAGACTGTGGAATGTCAAGAAATCCACTCAGCTTGTTCCCTCAGAATAATAGGTTTATGGAAAAGATCTGGTGATTACCACTTTAGTCACATACTCAAACTTGGAACTACTTAGAAATACGGACCTCCTGATGGCCTCAGCATCATCTAGGAACTATATGCTTACCAAGAGTGTTTAAACTTAATATAATCAAGTCTTCAGACCCAACTTCAGTTTACAGGAAATACACAAGTTAAGTGAACCAATCAAACAATTCCATGACGAAAAAATTCAGACAAAACTAGAAAAGTTTTACACATTACGTAACTGACCTGGTCACATCCATAAATCAATGCCATGTGGGGAAAGTGGGGAGATTAAGCCAGATTAAAAGAAAATAAGGAAACATAACACCATACTAGGGTGTGGTTCAAAAACAGGATGAAAGCATTTTAGGACACTATGGACTAGATGGTATTAGGGAATGACAATTTTCTTACATGTGATAATAGTGTTGTAATTTTACAGAAAATTATCCTTATTTTAACATATGCATGCTGAACCACCACACAACCACACATACATATATATAAACACTTACAAATAAACAAAAATAGCAACATGTTAACAACTCTTGACTCCAGGTGGTTATACATGTGTTCAATTTCAACATTTTCTGTTGAAAATTAGGCAAATAACTTCAAAATGCTCTTATTACTCAAGAGCTAAAAATAAATAAATCAGAGCAAACTTGGTTTAAAGCATTTTTAAAACGTCACGTATAAGTTACATATTTTGAAATAGTATTTCTAAAACAGGTGTTCACATTTTTAAGTGAATCAGGAAGTTAACAATAATCAGTAGAATAACTCTCTCACTCCTGATAGGCAAAAACCAATATTAACAGTTAACATGTAACATTTACTATATGTCAAGCACTGTTCTGAGCACTTTTACATACAGTAGTTCCTTTAACTGGATAGCCATGTGACTACATTATCACTATCTCCATTTTGAGGTAGGGAAAGCCATAACACAGTAAGTGACAGAGCCCGCTGCTCAGCCAGAAAATACAACTCCAGAATCCACGCTCTCTTTTTTTTTTTTTTTTTAAGATTTTATTTATTTATTTGATAGAGACCGCAAGCAGGCAGAGAAGCAGGCAGAGAAGCAGGCAGAGAGAGAGGAGGAAGCAGGCTCCCCTCTGAGCAGGGAGCCAGATGAAGGGCTTGATCCCAGAACCCTGGGACCAGGACCTGAGCCGAAGGCAGAGGCTTTAAACCACTGAGCCACCCAGGCGCCCCTGGAATCTACCTCTTAATGTGCAATAGTATTCTATACTGTACTCTCAAGCAACAGAACCTATGTTTCTGGCAATACTGACTTGATGATGCTGGGGTAATAATATCCCTTGATTTTAGTAATATTAATAATCCAATCATATTATGACAAGCAAAGAACCAAAAGTTTAGACCCCAAAAATTTAGATACCATTACATTACTTAAACAAGAAGGCATTAAAAGTGACCTTAGGTGGTTTAACTAAATACTTGGTTATCGGACAACATCTATCTAGACTCTTACTACGGGATCAGTGATTATAATGAACATCTTCATAAACTAGATGATGACTCGATCTTGGTTAATACATGACCCTTTGATTAAAACATGACCCCATCTTGGGGCGCCTGGGTGGCTCAGTGGGTTAAAGCCTCTGCCTTTGGCTCAGGTCTTGATCCCAGGGTCCTGGGATCAAGCCCCGCATCGGGCTCTCTGCTCAGCGGGGAGCCTGTTTCCTCCTCTCTCTCTGCCTGCCTCTTTGCCTACTTGTGATCTCTGTCTGTCAAATAAATAAATAAAATCTTAAAAAAAAAAAAAAAAAAAAAAACATGACCCCATCTTGACTCTCTGGGATAAAGATGGACATCAAAGCCAATTCCCAGTGATGAAAATAATATTTACAAGATGGTAAAAATTCAGGGCGCCTGAGTGGCTCAGTGGGTTAAAGCCTCTGCCTTCGGCTCAGGGTCCTGGGATCAAGTCCCGCATCGGGCTCTCTGCTCAACAGGGAGCCTGCTTCCCCTTCTTTCTCTGCCTGCCTCTCTGCCTACTTGGGACCTCTATCTGTCAAATTAATAAATAAAATCTTAAAAAAAAAAAAAAAGATGGTAAAAATTCTTTCGGGCAAAAGCTTTACCTTCAACTGCTTACCTGACTGAATAATTTTACGAACAGTTTGTAGCATTTAATAGAAATCTTATTATGTCACAGGAAACATTTTCTGGTTTATACGAAGAAAAAAATTTTTTAATGAGAAGATACCTTAAAAATAATAACTGATATAACAGAGGTCAATGAGCTTGAAGCAAATAGAGATGTAGATAAAACTACATTAATGTTCTTAGGTGTGACAGTGGTATTGTGGTTATGGAAAAGATTTTTAATTAGATTTGTGTATGTCCTGTCTTAGGCCCATTCGAGAACTCTCTCATTTTTTAGCAAACAAAGACCAAAGGGTCTTATTGTTCTATAAAGTCAATCTTTACATTTTTACAGGCTTAATAAACATACATAGTAATATTAAAATAATATTAAATTTTGCATCAAATATTTGCAAGGCTAAAACACATGTGAAAATATTTTTCATCCCTGGGCTACAATAAATAGTAAGTTAAAAAAAAATTTATGTGGGGTGGAGGAGAGTAAATCAATTCTATTAAAAATGTACATATATAAAATTTTACCTGCTTTTTCTTTCAATCAGAATGGCCACATAAGATGCTGGTAAAGCGGCACCAAAGCCAGGACTCCAAGAGTAGAATTTTCCAAGTATCTTCCTGAAATTCAAATTTGGAATGTTTGTATGAAATTGCTATGTGGTTATTTCAGTTATTGCGAACAGAAATTCCCCTTCTCAGCCCACCCTCTACCTAAAGTCCCACAGTGCCCCAAATTCAACATGCCCGTAACCAAACTCATCAGCTCTCTTCCCTATCCCCATGAATTTGCTCTCTCCTCTCTTTTTCTAGGTGAATGGGATCAATACCTAACTACCCATTCATGTGTGATCCTTTGAGACATCCTTAGCTTCTCTTTTTCCTTTTCCCCCACATATTAAATCATTCCCTAAATTTTTCCATTCTCTTAAATTCTTCTCCAACCTGCCACCCCTGCCTCAAATTAAGTCCCTCACCATCTCCTATTCTGGTTACAACAGCAAACTGATAGGTAGCTCTCCTTCCAGTAATTTAGTCAGTCAGATCCATTCACAAAATCCCTAGATCCAATACTACTCGCAATGCAAACCCTCTACATTCTCAGCTGCCTTAGGTATCAAATGGGAACAATAATACTTCTTGTCTCATACAGTTGTTATGAGAACTACATGAGGTATTTCCTAGCACCATGCATGGAAAGTGTGAGGAAAATGTTAGCTGTTGTTATGATTACTATTACCACTATTATTTTTTAACACATGATAAATATTCAACAAATGTCTCCCCTTCTTTGCCTCAACAACCCTTGATAACTTTTCCTTTATAGTACTTATGGAAGTATTTTCTATTTTTTGTTTTGTGTGTGTATGAAAGTGTTTATATAATTATTCACTTACTGGGATATGTCCCTTGAAAATAAGAACCTACAGAGTGTCTCACATGCTATAAATGGTCATTAGCTGCTTGGGTTTCTTAAAAGACCAAAAAACATATTTGGAAACATTAGGAAGTTTTTTGTTTTCCTTTCAAAGACTGGATGTTCCTAAGAAAGGGATAGCAGCACATAAAATTTGTTAGAAATGATCTGAACAAAGTTGGCCAAATGCTAAATAACACATTATAAGAAAAATGTATGTACATACACAGAAGGATTAAGAATCACTGATGAAATTGTATTTTTAACTGAGGCTTAGTTTTAGAAGAATTAGAAAACCAACAGAGCATATATAACATGAGTATTTCTAAAATGAACATCAGAAACCTTTGGCCTGAGAAAACAAGAAGTGATTTTTCTCCTCCAACATAAAATCTACAAAGGCCTTAAGAAGTTGTTGAATGTAAAAATTAAAGAAAAATAACTCAAGGAGACAGTTACAGGAGGACCACAGATGTTATTTTAAGTAATATAACTATAAATCCAGCAAGTGTTTTGCATTTCCACAATTTAACCAAACAGGTTCACAGAACTTAAATATGCTACAATAGCAACTTATGATTATTGCAATGTTTTAAGACCTAATTATCTTGGAACTTTATTTTTAGTGTGTGAGCAAGTATTAGAAACTTTCCAGAGAACATATGATAGAGTTTCGAGTTAAAGGCACAATTTTTTTCAGTAGTATAAACCTTATCAATTATTTTCTGCATAATTTAAAAGTTTATAAATATTAAGGTACTGAGGGAAAAAAATCTGTAAAAGACGTATGAAAATTATCTTTTTAACTGTAGTTAATATGTACCTACAGAACTACTCTGAGCCACACTAATATGAGAAAAATGTAAATTCAGTATTTTAATTTGACAGTTTTAAGAAAAACACTAGTTCAGATTTTCAACAATCAAGGGGGAAAAGATAAGAAGAAAATATATAATAAACACGTTAGGTATATCACAGCACTAAAAACTGAATTCCAGCTGTATCTAAATCATAAGAAGCATGTGACACAGGTAATCATAAGACTTAATCAGGACCAAAAGTTCCATCAACAGGATATTCCAGAAGTTAATTTACTGTTGCACATGTAAACATGAGCATTTTATAGTCCTTTTGAAGTCTACACACTGCATGTAGACCTCACCTATATCATGGATGGGTGCTCTGAATTCCTGATCCATGAAATTAAAAAGCTAAGAAATCCTAATCAACAACTTGGTAAATACAGTAGGCCTCAGAAAATGCATGACACACCAAAACACTTTTGCTCTATAATCACTGCAATAATTTTTAAAGTTTATATTACATCTTTAGGCCAGAGGCCCACAACTCCTTGTTTAACAAGCTCTCTTTGAGATAAATAAATGTCTTTGATGGAATACAAGCAGTGACCTGCACAACATTTATAAAAACATCCATTTGTTTCAGTTTCAAAAAAGGAATCTGTATTAATCTCCAGTGGTGATTACGAGTACCAACCTTAAAATGCAAAAGAAAGCCATATACAAGGCCCCATTAGCAGTCAGAAATGAAGCAGATTGTAGGATCTCAGGGAGTAGTTTGTGTAAATAATAGTCTAATTTTCGTTTCCGGAGAATTGCTGCAATCTGGAAAGAGAAAGGCTTTTTTGTTTAATTCAACCAATTTTTCCCACTTAAATTAGTTCTTAGGTGAAAGGTAATGATAATAGCATACATTTTAAAAATAAAGTTAAAACTGATATTTTACTGGTTCCTCTCTAAAAATACAATTTCTGGGACAAAAAAGAAGACACTTTAATTTATTAAAGATATAATGGGTAAATTATACACCAAGAAATTACAACATGGGTCATTGAGAATAACTTCCAAATGTTGTAATAAGTATCTAAAATATCTTGAGAACAGTTTTAAACTGAATAATGGAAAAAACTTTTTAAATGAAAAAAAAAAAAGCACAATTCAAATAGAAACTGAATGTCAAAACAAAAATATTTTACAGGTATTATCGGCCTGGATATTAGAGAAGTTCAGTGATAGAAACCAATGAAATTCATTCAGCTATTCAAACATGACTACTGTGTGACAAAACCATGATATGAATACAAAAAGTAAAAAATAAAATTAATGATTTCTGGCCCCCTGGAGCCCATTTAAAAAAAAAAGACTGAGAATCTAATCTACTATAGGTTTGTTGGTACCACAATGTTACCAGCACAGGGAAAGAGAAGAAGTTCCTATACCGAGGATGTATACAGAATCCTGCAGAGATGTTAGTAACAAAAATATTTCATAAAGGTATCATCCAACGAGTCTATCTTATCTTTTAAATTTAGATTGAAAACATATTTGTTTGCAGTGCTTTTTGTACGTGAACTCTGAATTTAAAAGAAAGGTTTCAATATTAAAACAAACCAAAAAAGCTCTGAAATAAGTTAGTAATGATATTTAAAAATCAAGACATGAGATCTAAGTATGTATTGAGTACACTATTAATGTTATAGGTTATAAACAGAATATGAATTAAAACATGGTATGATAAGATATGGAGAGAGATTCAAGAATGACTAAGTTTTAATACTATAACATGAAGTGCCTTGGAAGTTTATCAAAGAGTGAGTTTACTACAGGAGTAGGCAGCAGATTCACTGCAAAAGTGATATGAGTTATATCTGGAAAAATAGAATTTTCACAGGCCACAGGGAAAAAATACTTTCCCATCATGATAAAACAATGTATCAAAGGGACAAAAGTTAAAACCACATAATTAGGGAATAAGGTAGGAGGTATAAGAAAGGGCAGGACTGGGACGCCTGGGTGGCTCAGTTGGTTGGGCAGCTGCCTTCGGCTCAGGTCATGATCCCAGCCTTCTGGGATGGAGCCCCGCATCAGCAAGGAGCCTGCTTCTCCCTCTGCCTTTGCCTGCCACTCTATCTGCCTGTGCTCACTCTCTGTCAAATAAATAAATAAAATCTTTATTAAAAAAAAAAAAAAAAAAAAGGGCAGGACTGACTTGAAATAAGACTAGAGAACTCTCTATTCACTCCCAGATACCACTTTTCCTAAGGTCCATGATCAATAAATCCAATGGTCTCTTCTCAGTTTTTTTTTTTGTACTCCACCCCTTAGAAACCCAAAACTGGTCATCTCCTACTTCATTCCATTAAACAAATTGTTATTAAGAATTATGCCATACACAGGAAGAACAATAATGAATATCATCTAATCTCTGCCATCAAGGAACATAAAATCATGATAGAGAAATAGACACACCAACAAGAAACTATAACATGGTGAAATGCCAGACTGGAGGAAAAAGAAACTGCTTTAGAAATATATATTAGGGAACGACTAAAAGGAGATGGGACTGGGCAAGTGATGATGCCTGAAAGATATCACTGAATTTTCTTTTTTTTTATTTCTTTTCAGCGTAACAGAATTCATGGTTTATGCACCACACCCAGTGCTCCATGCAATATGTGCCCTCCATAATACCCACCACCTGGTTCCCCCATCCTCCCACCCCCACCCCTTCAAAACCCTCAGATTGTTTTTCAGAGTCCATAGTCTCTCATGGTTCACCTCTCCTTCCAATTTCCCTCAACTCCCTTCTCCTCCATCTCCCCATGTCCTCCATGTTATTTGTTATGCTCCACAAATAAGTGAAACCATATGATAATTGACTCTCTCTGCTTGACTTATTTCACTCAGCATAATCTCTTCCAGTCCCGTCCATGTTGATACAAAAGTTGGGTATTCATCCTTTTCTGATGGAGGCATAATACTCCATAGTGTATATAGACCACATCTTCCTTATCCATTCGTCCATTGAAGGGCATCTTCAATGAAAGGGTTCTTTCCACAGTTTGGCGACCGTGGCCATTGCTGCTATAAACATTGGGGTACAGATGGCCCTTCTTTTCACTACATCTGTATCTTTGGGGTAAATACCCAGTATCACTGAATTTTATAAGACAAATCTTGACAAACAGGTGCAATTTTGACCACAGAGGTTTCTACGGTTTCCGTGACAATGCATTCTTTTCATTTTCCCATTGTTATCTCTAAATCCTTTTCCTTTGTTAGCATTTCTTCCTCAGATTGCTACTCATTCCACATATGCTCTCTCCCATGGCATCAGCTATCATCTCACAGTAGGAATTATAACTCCAACCTCTTGCCTAAATTCTTAATCCATACTTCAAATATCCATCCTTCTTGGTCATATCAAGAAATATGTACAACAGGCATTTAAAAAATCAGCATGTCCAAAGTAGAACTCATTACATTTCTCCAAAATGCTCTTACTTATAAGTTTCCCCCTCTTATTACATCCACCCAATTACTCAGGAACAAAATGTTGGTGTCATTTTCAATCACTACCTGATCCTCAACAACCATCTCATTGGTTTTTTTTTTGTTGTTGTTGTTTTTAAGAATTTTTCTTTTTAAATTAATCTGCACACCCAACATGGGACTCAAACTTGAGCCAGCCAGGTATCCCAACCATATTATCAGTTCTAATGGTTTCCTAGTATCTTCAGGTTTTGGAATGTAATGTCTCTTTCATTTTAGACTTAACAGTGGGCAGAATCAGCTACTCTGTTATATATTCAAGTAGATATCCAAAACAAAAAACAAACAAACAAACAAAAAAAAAAAAAACCCCTCTGTTCCTATAAAGGAAGAAACAAAATTATCCCTGTTTGCAAATAACCTGATTGTCTAACATAGAAAAATAGAAAATCCCAAACAATATACAAAATAAAAACAAACCAACCAACAATAATAAGGCAGTTCAGCAAGAGCAAAGGATATAGATAAACATACAAAAATCATCTGTAGGGGCGCATGGATGGCTCAGTTGGTTGGGCATCTGCCTTCGGCTCAGGTCATGATCTCCAGGTACTGAGATCAAGCCCCACATTGGGCTTCCAGCTCGGTGGGGAGTCTACTTCTCTCTCTCCCCTTCCCTCCCTCTTTGCCCCTCCCTACCACTTGTTCTCTTTCTCTCAAATAAATAAAATCTCTTTTTAAAAAAATCTGTATTTCTATACAAGAGCAATCAACATATAGATACCAAAATTAAAAATACAGTAACATTCACAAATCATCAAAAAAATAAAACTCTTAGAGAAAAATCTACCTGTATAGGATTTGTATGCTCAAAGCTACACAATGCTGATGAAAGAAAGCAAAGTATGGATTAAATAAATGTTTTGGACTAGAAGATTCAGCATGTCAATTCTTCCCAAAGTGACACAATTTCTATCACCATCTCAGAAAGATTTTTGCAGAGATATAGGCAAAATTATCCTGAAATTTATACAGAAAAACGGAGATTATAAGAGCTAAAACAACCTTGGGAAAGAGAATAAAGTAAATCAGTCTATCCAATTTTAAGACTTATTAAATTCAAAGAGCAATTAGGCTTTGTGTTATTGGCAGAGAAATACACAAATACGTTAATGAAATAGAACAGAGAACCTAGATATAGACCCACACAAATACTTCCAACTAAAGACTTCTCAACAAATGGTGCTAGAGCAACTGAATATCCACAGGCCAGACAAAAAGCAAAAATGAAAAAACAACCTCAACCTCTCACAGTTCACACAAATTTAATTGAAAATAGATTACAGACATAAATGCAAAATATATACTATAAAAGCTTAGGGGGGAAAAAATCAAAATCTTAGGGATTTAAGGCTAGGCAAAGAATTCGTAGACATGAGACCAAAAGCATAATTCAGGGGCGCCTGGGTGGCTCAGTCACCAAGCCTCTGCCCTCTGCTCAGGTCACGATCCCAGTGTCCTGGGATCAAGCCCTACATCGAACCCGTATCAGGCTCCTTGCTCAGCAATAAGTCTGCTTCTCCCTCTCCCACTCACCAGGCTTCTGTATCCTCTCCTGCTACGTCTCTCTCTGTCAAATAAATAATTTTTTAAAAAGCATAATTCATAAAAGGAAAAACTGTATATTGCACTTCATAATTTAAACCTTTTCTCTTTGAAAGACATGTTAAGAATATAAAAAAAGACTAGCTACAGAATGAGAGAGGATACTTGTAAACTACATATACAGCAGAGGACTAGAATCTAGTATACATGTGGAAATCTCAAAAGTCAACAGTAAAAAAGTTATGCATAAAGTGGCAAAGATATGAACAGACATTTTACTGAAGATGAGCAAATGGCAAATGAGCACACTATCCATTAAGGAAATGCAAATCAAAATCACAATGAGTTATCACTATACAAACATCTGAATGGCTAAAATTTTTAAATACTGAAAACACCAAATTCTGGCAAAAAAAGAGAAATTGGATCACTCATGCATTACGAAGGAGAATGCAAAATGGTAAAATTGCAAAGCAATTTGACAGTTTCCTGAAAAAAAATATATAAGCTACTATCATATGATACAGCAACTACTGTCCAAGGTGTTCATCCTAGAGAACTGAAAATGTATGTTCAAAACCTGTGCACAAATGTTTATAGAGTTTTTTTTTAATCTAATAATCAAAACTCAGAAAGGACCCATATGTCTTTTAAGAAGTGAATGATTAAAAAAAAAAAAAATTGGTGGAATATCCATGTAAGAGAATACTACTTAGCTCTGAAGAAGAATAAATTAGTGATACGTGAAACAATCTTGATGAATCTCATAAAAAATATGAATAAAAAAGGGCAATCCCAAAATAATGCATAATGCATGATTTCATTTATATAACATTCTTGAAATGCCAAAATTATGGAAATGAAGAATAAAGTAATGGTGGCCCACGGATTAAGAGGAGGGAGGTATGTAGGAAGGAAGTGGGTATTGCTATAAAAGGGCAACCTCAGGGATCCTTTTGGTGATGGAGATGTTCTATATCTTGACTATGTCAATGGCAGTATTTTGGTTGTGACATTTTACTATCATTTAGCACCACTGGGAGAAACCAAATAAAAAGTACAGGGAATCTCTCTCCATTATTTCTTACAACTGCATAAGAATCTACAATCACCTCAAGATAAAAAGGTCAATTTTAAAAAAAAAAAAAAGCAGTCATCCACATGGTCAATAGGTAAATGAAATATGCTTATCAGCACTAGTCTTCATTGCATCAAGAAGTAGGAATACACACACATCAAAATGACTAAAATAAAAAGAACTGATAATGCAAAGTACTGATGTGAATGAAAAAAACTGGAAATTTCATACACTGCTGGCAGAAGTGTAAAACTGAAGAGTTTCTTTACTATCTAACAAAATAAAATGTATGCTTATTCTATAATCCAGCAATTCCTCTCCTAGGTATATATACTCAGAAGAAGGAAGTGCTTATTTCCACCAAAAGTCATATTAATAGCACCATCTGTAATTACAAATACTGCCAAAAACTAAATATCCATTAACAATGAAGTGGATAAATTATATATATTTGCAATACTGGTATACCAAACTATACAGACTATTGCAAGAAACGGGAAAAATCTTACACAAAACATGAGAAATAACCTAGGACCTTATCATCACTAAGCTCTAATCCAGAGCTTCCAACCAGGGTTTACAGGTGGCCAAAACACTGATCCTCTCAACAGTTTGGGTTGTCAGGCCTAGTCAGCTGCAGAGCACAGTAATAAACATCTCAGTTGTCCCTAGTGTGGCACACAATTATTATCACTCCTAGGTATACTACTGTGTTTAAAAAGGTTAGGAAACACTGATCTCACCAAAAAATGTACCAAGTAGTAACAGCACATGTCCATATATATAAAATCATTATCAGACATTCACAGACACCTTCATATATATATTTTTATGGCAAAAAATATGTTGTAATGTTCGTAAGTTTTGACCAACAAATTCCACACTAAGTAATTCTTAGGAATTTTCCAAATATACTTAAATTTAGCTAAATACAGATACATAATAGCACTATGATTAAAATGGCAAACCTCTGTTTATTTTAGTTATATAATCTAGTTTTAGAAGACTATTTAATGACTAGGCAAAAATAAATCAAAACATATACAGTGAAAATGTAGACTACAAAACATTATTTTTTTAATAAACACAAGGAACAAAGATGAGAATGTTGTATATTGGTTATTTCTAATTGTGGCAACAGATTATTTTACTCTTCTTTCTGCTTGGGAGTATTTTCCAGACATTCTACCATAAGCATATGATATATGTGTAAATGAACATATATGAGAACAAGTATGAAAAATGGGGATTGGTGAGAGATGAACAAGTATGAGAAAATGGGGATTAGTACAGAAAAAATAACCTAACAAGAGACAGAAATAAATACCATGATGGAGTACAAAGTAATCACGAGATACAATTTTTAATTTTAGCTCTACAACTAATAATTGCCATGAAAGATCCTTGTTTAGATATATTTCTTTAGATTTCAGTTTCCTCATTTATTAAAGAGACTGAATTAAATGACACAAGTGACATCAGTCAAATGGCAGAATAGCAGTTTCCAGCACTCAACCCCTTGCAGAAATATCAATTTGAATAACTACCCATGCATGAAAATACCTTCACAAAAGCTAAGGATTCCAGGTGAGAGATTATAACACATGGATAGAACAGAGAAATAAGAAAAGACACACTGAAAAGGGCAGGAAAGACAATCTCACATTATGTGTATTACCTGATCTCCAAGCCCAGGCAAACCAGTGTGGAGAGAGACACCCACCCAATAAAAGAAGAGTGAAGTGAGCATCCAACTTCACCACAATCTTAAAACCAGGCCTGCCCTAGTAAAGTCAGGTACAAGGCCAACCCACACCAACTATAGACTCAGGCCCAAGACCCATCACAGCAACAGGCTAACTTCCAAGAAACCCAGGCTCTAAACTTGTTCCAGGGACCAAAGCTCCAGGCCCAACACCAACATTCAAGCCACAAGGCCTGTCCCCAATAGGCCCAAGCACAAGGCCCACGTCAGTGAACCTAGGCTCTAGACTCACCCCCAAAACACCAGACCAATCTGCCTGAAGACTTCAATAGCAAATCCATGCACAGGCTTGACTAAAAAACCTACCCAAAATCTCTGGATAGTTTGCACAGTGAAGGGTTTTCGCTGCAGGAGCCAGAGTTTGGAGACTGGAAATGATGCCTACTTCTTCAAATGCACACACATGAAAACTAAATCACAAGGAATACAAATAATCAGGAAAACAAAGAAACAAAATAAAACACCAGTAACCAATCCTAAGATAGAGATCCAGGAACTACCGAAGAATTCAAAATTGTCATGTTAAAAAGCCTCAGTAAACTACAACAGAACAACAATACAACTAAATGAAATCAGGAAAATAATGCATGACCAAAATGAGAAGGTCAACAAAAATGAAAAGAAAGAAAGAAAGAAAGGGAGGGAGGGAGGAAGGGAGGAAGGGGAGTAGGGAGGGAGGAAGAGAGAGGAGAAACAGAAAAAAAATTCTGGAGCTGAAGAAAACAATGACAAAACTAAAAAAAATTCCACAGTTAGCTTCAACAACAGACTAGGTCAAGCTGAAGAAAGAATCACTGGGGTCAAAGACAGGTCATTTGAAATCACCCAGGTGGAGAAAGAAAAAGAAAAAAGATTGAAAAAGAGTGAAAAAAGTCTACAAGATTATGGAAAACAAGTCAAATAAATTAGCATCTGGGAATCACAGAATGAGTTAAGAAAGAGAAAAAAACAGAAACCTTACTTAAGGAAACAATAACTGAAAACGTCCCTAATTTACAGAAGGAAACAGACATTCAGAACCAAGTAGCCCAAAGAACCCCAACTATATTGACTATAAAGAGATTTTCAGTTAGACACATCATAATCAAATTCTCAAAGGTCAAAGAAAATTTTTTTTATTTTAATTCCAGTACAGTTACCCTACACAGTGTTATATTAATTTCAGGTGTACATTAAAGTGATTCAATGATTCTGTACATTACTTAGTGCTCATCATTGTAAGTATACCAAAGAGAATTGTGAAAGCAATAAGAGAAAAGCAAATCACTGTATACCAAAGAACCTCAAAACAATAAGTGAATTTCCTAGCAGTATTCTTGCAGGCCAGAAGAGAGTGAGATGATATATTCAAATTGCTGAAAGAAAAAAAATGCCAACCAAGAATACTTTACTTGCCAAAGCTGTCCTTCAGCACATGAAATAAAAACTTTCACAAAAAAAAAAAAAAAAAAAAAAAAGGTGTGGGACGCCTGGGTGGCTCAGTTGGTTAAGCAGCTGCCTTCGGCTCAGGTCATGATCCCAGCGTCCTGGGATCGAGTCCCACATCGGGCTCCTTGCTCCGCAGGGAGCCTGCTTCTCCCTGTGCCTCTGCCTTCCACTCTGTCTGCCTGTGCTCGCTCTCGCTCTCTCTCTCTCTCTGACAAATAAATAAATAAAATCTTTAAAAAAAAAAAGGTGAGAGAACATCACCAGAACTGTATTACAGGAAAAGCAGAAAACAGTTCCTCAAGGTGAAATGCAAAGACATTAATTAGTATCATAAAAACCTATGAAAAATATGAAACTCACTGGTGAAGATAATGCATCATCAAATTCATACACATATACAGTCAGGTATTTTAATGCTGTCATGGTGCTGTGACAGTACCAATTCAAAAGTATTGACAGTACTAACTCTAAAATAAAGATCAAAAGATAAAGTATTTAAAATAACTACAGCTATAAAAATATATTTAAAGATACATAATACAAAAAGATTGTCACTAAAAAAACATAAAATGAGGATGAGAAGTAAAGGGTAGAGTTTTTGTATGTGACTGAAGCTGTCAGCTTAAAATAGACTGTTTATAAATATGTTTTATATTAGCCACATGGTAACCACAAAGCAAAAGCCTATAGTTGATACAGGAAAAATAAAGAAATCAAAGCATGCCACCACACACACACACACACACAAAAAAAAGTCATCAACTCTCAAAGAAAAACAGCAAGAGAGAAACAAAGGAACTACAAAATAGTCAGAAAACAATGAACAAAATAGCAACAGTAAGTACTTCCTCTTAATAATTGTTTACATGTAAACACACTAAATAATACTATCAAAAACACAGAGTAGGTAAATGAATTAAAAATAATAATAATTAAATTAAATTAAAAACAAACAAGACCCAAAAAAATGCTGCCTAGAGAAAACAATCTTGGAAAAGAAAAGCAAACCTGCAGGCTTCACAATTCCAAACTTCAAGTTATATCTCAATGCTGTAGTGATCAAAACTGTATGGTCTTGGGCCAAACACAGACATAGAGATCAACAGAACAGAAGAGAAAACCCAGAAATAAACCCATAATTATACAGTCAACTAATCTTCAACAAAGCAGGAAAGAATCCAATGGGAAAAAGTCTCATCAACAAATGGTGTTGGGAAAACTGGACAGCAATATGTAAAAGAATGAAACTGACCCACTTTCTTATACCATACACACAAAAAAATTAAAAGTGGTTTAAAGTTCCACTCATACGTGGAATTTAAGAAATGAACAAAGGGAAAAACAAAAGAAATGAGCAAACGGATAAAGAGAGAAAGAGAGACAAACCAAGAAATAGACTCTTAGCTACAGAGAACAAACTGATGGTTATAAGAGGGGGGCTAGGTGGGGAATGGGTTAAACAGATGATGGGAGATTAAGGAGTGTATGCTATGATGAGCACCAGGTATTGTAAGGGAGTGTCTAATCAATATATTTAACACCTGAAACTAACATCACACTGTGTGTTAACTAACTGGAATTTAAATAGAAACTTAAAAAAAAAAAAAAAAGGATCAAACAGACATTTCTGAAAAGAAGATACACAAATGGTCAACAAGTATACAAAAATATTTTCAATACCACTAACCAGGAAAATGAAAATTAAATCACAATGAGATACCACTGTGCACCTGTCATAGTGGCTCTTATCTAAAAGACAAAAAAGTGGTTAAGTGCTGCTAAAGGAGTGGAGAGAAGGGAATTCTTGTACACTGTTGGTGGGAATGTAAATCTGTATGGAAACACTGTGGAGGTTCTTCAAAAAATTAAAAAATAGAATACCATATGATTCAACAATCCCACCTCTTGGTACATATCCAAAAGTAAATGAAATCAGTATCCTGAAGAGGTATCTGCACTCCCATGTTCTTTACAGCACCATTCACAATAGCCAAGATATAAATTCAACCTAAGTGTCCATCAATAGATAAATGGTCAAAGAAAGTGTGGTATACTTACTCAATGGAACGACTAAGTCTTAAAAGAGGGAAATTCTGTCATTTGTGATAACAAGAATGAGCATGGAGACATTACATTAAGTGAAACAAGCCAGGAACAGAAAGACAAATACTGCCTGAACTCACTTACATGTGAATTCTAAAAATAACAAACCCAGAAAAGCATAGAAGAATGGTTACCAGTGGCTAGGGAGAAATGGGATGATGGTCAAAGGATACAAAGTTGCAGTTATGTAGGACAAATAAATCTACTGAATATACCACACAGTATAATGACCACTGTTAAGGGCGCCTGGGTGGCTCAGTGGGTTAAGCCACTGCCTTCGGCTCAGGTCATGATCTCAGGGTCCTGGGATCGAACCCCGCGTCGGGCTCTCTGCTCAGCAGGGAGTCTGCTTCCTCCTCTCTCTCTGCCTGCCTCTCTGCCTACTTGTGATCTCTGTCTGTCAAATAAATAAATAAAATATTTTTTAAAAAAGACCACTATTAATAACATGATACTGAACACTGGAAACATGCTAAGAAAGTAGATTTCATATGCTCTCATCAATGTGAGGAGATATGTTAATCAGTTTGACTATAGTAATTATTTCACTTGGTGTGTGTGTATGTGTGTGTATATATATATATATATATATATATATAAAATCATCATGTTGAAAAATACTATGTATATCAAAACATCCTGTTGAAAGATAAAAATTAAAGGTCAACACTAAAAACAAATGACGCTAAGAGTTCTTTTTCCCCCACTTCTAAAATTGTATCTTTTTTAAAAAATAAATAGTACTAGGGACGCCTGGGTGGCTCAGTTGGTTAAGCAGCTACCTTCAGCTCAGGTCATGATCCCAGCATCCTGGGATCGAGTCCCACATCGGGCTCCTTGCTTGGCAGGGAGCCTGCTTCTCCCTCTGCCTCTGCCTGCCTCTCTGTTTGCTTGTGCTTGCTCTCGCTCCTCTCTCTCTGACAAATAAATAAATAAAATCTTTAAAATAAATAAATAAATAGTACTAGAGGAACTGGATATCTGTGTAGAACAGAACATTAACCTTGATCTCTGCCTCATACTATACAAAAAAATTAGTTTGCAATGAATCATAGACTTAAATTTGAAGATTACATAAACAGTGAGGTATCTAGAAAAAATAGAGGAGAATATCTTTATGAACATTCCTCTGCCAAAAAACAGAGGCAGCATTAAGGACAGGCCATGGGGGGAAAAAAAAAAGGTTAGTTCACATAGGAAAAGTATGGTAACCAATCTGACTAACATAAAGGCTATATACTGAAGTGTGATGCAAAATTATAATTAATGGCCCCCAATTTAGGAGCTTCTCTTTATAAAAATATTACTATTAAACATCTATCAGACCTGTATGCATTTAATTTTGTTCACTTATATTCCCTTGTCTGTTTCCCCACGTGATTAATGCAGCACATTCATCACAGAGATGGCTGACTAGTATTCAGATTACCGTCTATGGCCATGGAAAAGAACAAAGCTAACTGGCCCTTAAGGTGGCCAACTCCATGATCTTTGCCCTATTAGCACCAAACTCCAATTCAGCAGTCTTTCTTAGGCCCAACACTTGACACTAACTCTTCTAGAAGACTACTTCTAGAGGGGCTGAGAAATCTAGTTCCTTTGGGAAATAAGAATTCTTCATGATAAGGATGTCTGGATGGTTCAGTCTGTTAAGCACCTGCCTTCAACTTGGGTCATGATCCCAGGGTTCTGGGATGGAGTCTGGCATTAAGCAACCTGCTCAGTGGGGAGTCTGCTTCTCCCTTCTCCCTGCTCATGCTCTCTGTCAAATAGATAAATAAAATCTTTATAAAAATTTTTTTTAATTCTTCACAATAACAAAGAGATGATTTCATGTTTTATGTATTTAATCTTTCTTTAAGTAATCACTAGCAAATAATGATTTATTTAAGGCAGGGTCTCTCAACCTTGACACTATCAACATTGGGGACCAGGTTATTTGCTGTTGTGGAGGACTATCCTATATATTAGAAAATGTTTAGAGCATCCCTGTCTTCTATTCTCTAAATGCCAGCAGCATGCTATGAGCTGTGACAACCAAAAATGTCTACAGGAATTGACAAATGTCTCCTAGAAGGCAAAATGACCCCATACTGAGAATAACTACTTCAAAGAAAACAGCATAATGAACTTACATTTTTTAAATATTTTACTAACAGAATATTTATTTTCTTAATTTAACAAACTGCTCTAAACACCATACAAATGTTAACTCACTTAGTCTTCACAGCAGTCTATGAGATGGGCATGATCATTACCCTCTCTCATAAGAAAATAAGAAAACACAGGCACAAAGAAATTACGTTGCCCAAAGTCACACAATGAATTAAGTAGCAAAACAGGGACTGAACTCCAGAAAGCGGCTCCAGAGTCCATGCTCTGAACTGCCATGCCTGATGCTGAATTCAGGCTATTCCAAATGAGGACAAGTATTATTTCGCCACCGTGCATGTTACAAATAGAAAGTTATGACTTGCTATGCCCTACAGGAGTTCAGGCTGCCTATCCTGAAAGAAAAAGGTACAAAAATATAGGGAAAACACAACTGAGATATATAAATAACCTAATACGATGTTCATAAATGTGGGGTGTACACATACATTTATGTGTGTGTGTGTGTATATCAGTGTGGGGTATATATACTGGGGTGAATATATATATATATGTTCTTTACAGCATCATTCACAAGAGCCAAGAAATAAATTCAACCTAAGTGTCCATCAAAATTTAAATGGTCAAAGATATATATATATAAAAATCAGTGACCAAACCTGGGGAAGACTAAATGAGGCACGATTATGGCTCCAGAGGTAGAAACTACATCCCCAGTCCACAGAGCAAAAGATGAAAGATAACAGAAACACAACATTAATACCACTAAGTCAGTAAGTCAAAAGAACAAATCCTAACAGAGGAAAATAGCACCAGCCACTTGTGCAGTTAATGTTGCTTTCTTTCTTCCAACAAGTCAGTACGTTTAAATCAGATGACAAATATTAAGTAACCAGCCGAGTAACTAGCACATCGTAGGAATCTTAAAATGTTAGTTTCCTTCACTCTGCACAATCACTCCCTGCCCCAACCCCAGTTCCTTTTTGTGTTATGCAGGTTTAAGTATTTTGCAGAGATTTTTGTCTCCAGTAAGTTAATGTCTGAAAAAAATAAATGGCGACTGGGGCGCCTGGGTGGCTTAGTCGGTGACGTGGCTGCCTCCAGCTCAGGTTATGATCCTGGGGTCCTGGAACTGAGCCTCACATGGGGCTCCCTGCTCAGTGGAGAGCCTGCTTCTTCCTCTCCCTCTGCCTGCCACTCTGCCTACTTGGCTCGCTCTAATTCTGTCGAATAAATAAATAAAATCTTTTTTAAAACAATAAATACATAACTAAATGGCAATCACGAATTCAGTCCCTGTTCTGCCTTCTCTTATAACAGGATTGTCAGTGAGCCCTGTTGCTCAACTGTCGATCCCAACATTTAAAATCAGAGACAAGACTGGTTAATTCATGCTCTAACTAAAACCCACCATGTTATTTCTTATCACACTTTCTTGAGTCACTGAGTAAGACATTTTATAATAACTGGAACATTCCAACCACCAAACAGATCAGAAAAGCCCTGACAGCAACAGAATGCCTAGAACACCACACTCCACCCATCCCCTTCCCCACTCAGGGTCACCACTGAATACATGCTCACTCCAACCCATGATCACGTGCTCTCTGCCTGCTCTCCTGCATGCACCCACCCTCAATCTCTCTCAATAAATCTCTATGTGTGGCCAAAGAGGTTGGTTTTTAAGACTTGAGCCTGACACCTCCCTCCCACTGCCAGCACCTATAATAATTTCTCCCTTTCTCTTTTCCAAAACCTCATCTCTTGAGAGCTTGGCTCAACCCAGAGCTGTGCTCTGTATTTGTCCAGACCCCTCAGGACTCCCCTGGATGGAGCAGTTGGCTGAGGAATGCATCAAGGCTTTGCCCATTCATTTCCTGACTTAGAGACTGTAACGGAGCCATTGGTAACAGGATCAGTAGATGTTAGAGGAGTGTTCACTATAACCTAAGTGTTACATGGTCAGGGAAAAGCTGTTAAAAAAGAGAAGTTACACAGTCCCCATGAGAACCAAAACTAAACCGCATTTTCATAGCACCAAGAGATTGAAAATAAAAAACAGAACTTCAATGAACAAAACTAGAGAGGTATCTTCATCCACAGTTAGAAGAGTTCCTATATTTTGTCTCTAACAAATTTCAAAACCTTTTGAAAAAATAAGACCTCGGGCGCCTGGTAGCTCAGTCCATTGAGCGGTTAGCTCAGGTCATGATCTCAGGGTCAAGAGATGAGCTCGGCACTCTGCAAGGAGTTTGTTTCCCCCTCTCTCTCCCTCTCTGCTCCTTGGAGCCCCATTCATTTGCACTGAGAACTCTCTCCAAGACAGATAAATCTTTAAAATAAATAAAATAAATAGGGACAACTGGGTGGCTCAGTGGTAGTTAAGCGTCTCCCTTAAGCTCAAGTCAAGATCCCAAGGTCTTGGATTGAGTCTAACATTAGGCTCCTCGCTCAGGAGGGAGCCTGCTTCTTCTCCCTCTGACTGCTCTGACTATCGCTCCCCCTTGTCTGAGCTCTCGCACTCTCTCTAACAAATAAATAAATAAATAAAATCTTTAAATAAGCAAATAAATATAAAAAATAAGACCTCATTTTTTAAAATATTTAGAATAAAGGAGGTAGAATTACTTTATTGCACAAATAAATTTATACGTCGGTTTCCGTAGTGTAGTGGTTATCACGTTCGCCTCACAAATACATTTATACTGCATGTGCTGGTTAGTTATGTGTCAACTTGACTGGACCACAAAATGCCCAGTTTGTTTGGCCAAACATCATTCTGGGTGTGTCTGTGAGGCTGTTTCTAGATAAGATGAACATTTTTAGCAGACTGAGTAAACCAGATTCCTCAGGTGGGTGGACCTAATCTAATGACCTGAAGACCTGAACAGAACCAAGCAGTTCAGTACAGGGAACTCCTCCTGCCTTCCCTCAGCTGGGCATTAGTCTTTTCCCACTTTCAGACTCAGAAAGAAAACATCTCCCCCCCTTTGGTCTCAAGCCTGATGAAAGGCTTTCTCTCCTGTGTCTCCAGCTTACTAATTGCAGATCCTGGGACTTCTCAGCCTCCATAACTGGGTGAGCCAATTCCTTTTTGTAAGTGTGTGTGTGTGTGTGTGTGTGTGTATACTCACATATACACATACCCTTTTGGTTATGTGTTTCTGGAAAACTCTGACAAATGCATTACATTTAAATTGCTTCCAAAATGTTTACTTTTTGAGATTAAAAATATAAGCTACAAAAGCTGAATTTAAATACCAGAAACAAAAAAAGACAAGAAACCAAGTGTCGTAACAGATCAATACATATCTTTTTACAGTTTTCAAAGCTTTTACATATGAACTATCTCATATGTTCCCACAGCAAGTCATGAAGTAATTAAGACAGGATTATCATCTTTTTATGGATGAGGAAACTGAGGGTCACACTATAAATCACAGAACAAAACAAAAACTAAAATCTTATAATTTACACCCAATGCATACACATGCTGTCTCATCAGGTACAGATAACCAGATTAAAAAATAATAAAAATCTAGGACAAATTTGTTAATAACATATGCTGGAAAATACAAGCAAATCTTCAAAAGTTTTCCTTAACTATTTATTATAAGCCTCCCTGTAATGAATATCTTATCATCAGGCATTGGTGATGACCATTAAGCCTCATAGTATCTCTACTCTCAATAAAAGGACTACAATGAAATATATATGGAAGTTGACATCAGCTTTAAGATAAACCTAAATATATACTTTACATATAATATTGAGAAAAAAATATGACCAAGAACAAGACTCAGATTGAGCCCTATATACATTAAATCCATGTTCCAAACCAAGTAATACTAATACTTTTGGTAATATACACATTACCTGTTACTTCCACTTACCAATATAACTTCCCATGTAATACTATAACCTTAAACCAAAAACATTTTCATACCCTATCATCTCCTGCATATTTAAGTACAAATATCATGGGCTTTAATAGGAAATACCTTGATTAATGAAGAAAGCTTCTAAAAGTAGACTTCTCATTGAAGAAATTTATTCAGGTGAAAAAGAGAAAGAATGCACACATACTCCATTCTCTCCAATAAGAATATTCGGTATACTGAATTGAATCCTTAAAACATAATTTAAAAAGCTCAAGCTAGAGAAATAGGGACAATTTCAGCCAGAGAACCCACAGCTATCAGGGGATTGTGCAAGCTAAATACCAAAGTGCCTTATCATTTCTTCATATATTAAATCCCAACTACAGAAAACAAAGCCATTCTCCAAAAGTTTAAACTGCACTTGTACTCACATATTTCTAAAACTTACTCATGCTGACTGAAACTTACTGGTGCTGAAGCCTTACTAATTAGCCCCTCAGCTACTTGATAGATATAACATCCCTTACTATTTTTCTGATGGGATAACCCCGATCATCTACCTGAACCAGAAAAAAGGCTTAACCACAAATTTAACCATGAGAAAAAAAGAAAAGAGCACAGAAAAAGCTTTAAGAAGATGCTTAACCTCCCAGATCTCACAATTTTGTCTTAAACATCTTTGATTTACCTTTAGATGAGTGAAACAAAGAGGTTAAAATAGCTTTTCTAATATTTGTAATGACATCTGTAATCTTTTGTAACTGAAAATGTCTGACTACCTTATTTAAAATACAGATTTTATTATAAAAGGGGTTCAATCTCAGCAAATCTGGTAATCAAGGTGTTTGTATGGTCTGAGATACCTTATAATTGCCTTGCGCTTCAAGTTTAAATAAGGGTCAAAGTCAAAAGGAAAGAAATCAAATTCTTGGCCAGGATATTGGATTTAAGAAAATCATTAAATACTCTCTGTGAAGTAATTGCTTCTTATTTCTCAGTATCCTCATGGTAAAATTTGGGTTTTGTGCCATAAACGTTAAGCCTAATACATATATACTTAATATATATTCATATATTCACTGTAGCTCTTCACTGGGAAAGCATTCCAAACCCACTATACTAGAAGGGATCGTCCTCTTATAACACAGTCTAGAAACAACCTGTACTCCTTAAAAGCATTTAGCAACTTCTTATCATAGTTGAAAGAATTTCTTGTCTATTTCTTGTACATTTATCTTCCCCCTTAACCCTAATGTCCAAGTACATCTTGTTCCCCCACCATTGTATTTCTGACACATTGTAGGCAATCTCTAATAAGAAGGTCTGAAAGCAAGAGTGGGAGAAAATGAAGACTCAGTAAATAGTTACATTAACACTGGACAAGCTCCAAATGGAACTATAAGCACACTCTGTAATCATCCTGATGAACTCAGCGACCCCTGTGTGTGAGAGTTTCTGAGACACAGGTGTGTGGAGGGGGGAGTCTCCACGTCTACTTTCTGCAAGGTTTAGAAATCACAAATGAGGGGTGACTGGGTGGCTCAGTAAGTTAAGCCTCTGCCTTCAGCTTGGGTCATGATCTTGGAGTCCTGGGATCGAGCCCCGCATGGGGCTCTCTGCTCAGCGGGGAGCCTGCTTCCCCTTCTCTCTTTGCCTGCCTCTCTGCCTACTTGTGATCTCTCTCTGTCTCTGTCTCTGTGTCAAATAAATAAATAAATAAAATCTTTAAAAAAAGAAAGAAAGAAATCACGACTGAGCAGAACCAACCTCCTTCTTACTGCCAATAGCTACAAAGGTATCCTTTGAGGCAACTCCCAAACTGGATAAAGCCCAATCCAAACTGCTGAAATCTAGTTAGAATCAAGAAGCCAATGCAACGTGACATGTGTAATAAGTCGAAAGACTATACGAAATAAATGGTAATAACTTGAAAACACTGTAAATTCAGCATTCTTTAAAAAAGAAACCTAAAGGGACGCCTGGGTGGCTCAGTTGGTTAAGCGGCTGCCTTCGGCTCAGGTCATGATCCCAGCGTCCTGGGATCGAGTCCCACATCGGGCTCCTTGCTTGGCAGGGAGCCTGCTTCTCCTTCTCCCTCTGCCTCTGCCTGCCACTCTGTCTGCCTGTGCTTGCTCTCGCTTCTCTCTCTATGACAAATAAATAAATAAAATCTTAAAAAAAAAAAAAAAGAAACCTAAAATCTAAATGATACTTGATCAAATCTAATGATACTTGATCTAGCATTCTTCCTTCTTTTCACTTTTTTCCACACATAAACTCATTTTACTGAATATTTTCCAGTGCAGCTAAAAGCCAAATTATTTAAAATCTGCTTTCATTCACTTCAATTATTAATTATTAATTCTCCTCAGATGTTAAGTATGTAGAAAGAGAGCATCATATACAGTTTGTAATATCAATGGAAAATACTAATTTGATTCATTAATGAATCAGGCTCATTAATGAATAGTTTTCAGCTATACTCCTTGTTGCCCAAGATGAAACAGACTTACATTAAACATGAAGGAAAAAATACACACACACAAAAAATCTCAAATGATAACACTCTTTGAGAGGAAATCAATTAGTAGGAAAAAAGTTAAGATAAGTGATAAACCAACAGACAATTTTAAAGTTTGACCTCATGTCGAGATTCAAACAAATCTTTAATATAATATGATAGTATGCTATGATGAAATATTTTAAGACCCCTAATCATAAAAGTATCAACTACCATTATGAATTACTATGTGGCTAGTACAGTCCTCAGAAATATAAACATACTTCCAATCACCATACCACACAAGTAATGCAAGAAATTGTACCAACGTGTTTTGAAAAGAGTCTCCAAAAACTTTTACTTTAGCTCTTTGTTAAGCAGTCACTTCAATTAATTAATTAACTAAATTAATTAATTCCCATTCCCTAATTATCACCTAGCATAGAACTCGTTAGAGAGTCCATTATTTGACAAGCATATTATAAACCTATTATCAAAGTCCTACCACACTTTTTTATCCCTTTTTTTTTTTAAGATTTTATTTATTTTTTCGACAGAGATCACAAGTAGGCAGAGAGGCAGGCAGAGAGAGAGGAGGAAGCAGGCTCCCCGCCAAGGAGAAAGCCCGATGCGGGGCTTGATCCCAGGACTCTGGGATCATGACCTAAGCCGAAGGCAGAGGCTTTAACCCTCTGAGCCACCCAGGGACCCCTTTTTTATCCTTTTTATGGATACGTTTGTGCTTCAGCCTTTTTTAAGGGCCTATTCAGCCAGAGCAGCCCGACTCTGGTTGAACTGCCATTTTGCTGTAAAGCTTAAATTGACCTTGCGCACCCTCCCCAACTTACTTAATAGCAAGTCCGGGAAACCAGTCCCAGGTAACAAAGTCCAAGTCCAAGTCCAAGGGTGGGTCAGGCCAGGTGGAGGTATTCAATCAGTGGGGGCATATACTGTCTCCTAGCTACCAGGGAGTATGGGCCCCCACCCTTTGGGGAGCTTTTTGGCGCCAATCCTAACCAAGGTGTGATAGGCTGGTTCAAATGTCTACTAGAGTAAATTGTAATTCAATTGGTCGCCTAGCATCACTGTGGAGTTTTCTGTGTGTGTTACAATCTCATTGACCACCTGTGTGTGGCCAGGCCCAACCACATGGCCTTTGCTCTATAAAAGTTAGTCTGGAAAGCAGGGGGGTTGGTCCTCTCTGTAGGGGTGGCCCCGATGGGTCTGTTTGACAGTCGATCTGATTCCTGATGCTTGGTGCAAAATAAAGCTTTGCTTGATCTTCACTTTGTATCAGTCTCGCTCCTTTAATCACGGACCCATTATTGGGGTACCAAATTTTGGGGGGACCCAACACTTTCAATCCAGGTTGTCTGGTCATAATCAATAAAAGCAGTTACTTATATGTACATGTATATTGCTTATGCACAAATAGGAGGCAAGATATTTTTTTCTCTCAAAGTCAAAACTCAAAAAGAGGAAGTCTCCGTGTATTAGTTCACTCCTTAGAAATGCTCGTTTTTTGACAATCTGTTGTCCCTTCTTAAGAAATTCCTCAGAAATCAAGAGCTCTCTATATTAGATTGCAAAACTTAGATTCAAAAATACAAATCATGTAATTGCATCTGGGTGGAGGTGAAATAAACACAAAGGGAAAATGATATGACATGTAATCAAACAAGCAACAGCCAGATCATGTATGATTCTATAGGCCATGGCAAAGCTTGCACATTAACTGAGATGGAAAACCACTGAAGAGTTCTGTGCAAAAGAATAACAAATGCTGGTTTCTGTTTTTTAAAAATATGGGAGCACCTGGGTGGCTCCTTCAGCTAAGCATTTGCCTTTGGCTCAGGTCATGATCCTGGGGTCATGGTATCAAGTCCTGCTCAGAGGGAAGCCTACTTCTCCCTCTCTCTCTGCCCTCCCCCAGCTCATGCTTTCTCTCTCTCAAATAAATAAAACCTTAAAAAAAGAGAGAGATTTTTTATGAAAATACTGGGGTTCAAATATGTTAAGCATCTTGCTCAAGGTCAAAAAGGTAATAAGTGGCAACACTGAGATCCAAGCCCATGCTCTTCCTACCTCTCAATAGCTCCCAAAACTCCCTGCTCAAGATTTCTCTGCAACATTCTCTATTCAACCTCTTCATACCTCTAACTACTTCTTTCATTTTTTTTCCTCTACTCCCAAAAATGAGCATTCCTCAGACTCTTCTCTTTCTCAACTCTCTCCCTTCTTGACCTAAGGACCTCGCTTCCTTGTCAACCTACCGTAACTTCAACTCTAATCTCTATTCCTATGACATCTTAACCTAAATCTATAGCCCTATCTTCTCTCTAGATTAGCAACTCTACATTTCTCAATGCTTCCTGGTCATTCTCCACTCATATATTGCACTAGCAGCTAAAACTCAATATGGCCCCAAACCAATCCAGCATATCTAAATGAAAATAGTTTTTCTCCAAAGCACTAGTTCCTACACATCCCAATAAACAAGGCTTAAAACTTTCCTCTACTTTACAAGTGAGTCACTAATTCTAATCAAACAATTCTATATACCACTGCCAGATTAAGTTTTTTAAAACAACCTCAGGCATACTACACCCTGTTAGCAACCTTTAGCCAGCCCTACTATGTCAAATCAAATAAAATCCAAATTCCATCTGCCATTCTCCAAGCAAAGCGTACCTTATTCTACCTGAATGGCTTAGTTTAAGCCATTCTTCTCCCTCATCCATCACCTATTTCTACCTTTCCAAATCTTACCTTTCCCTCAAGGCCAGTAAAATACCACCTTTCCCATTAAACTTCCCATTATCTTTCATTCAAATGTAATCTACCTCTAATCTCCCAAACCAATGTCCCCGTACCTCCCAGTATTTATCTCGAGGAATTTGTATTACAGGATATCACACACCTGTGGTATCTCCCTCCTGGACTATACATTCAATCTAAGAAATACGTCCCATTCACTTTTTTAATTCTTCCCCACACACGGAACACGGCTGCTGTAACAGCACCCTGCAAATGGCAGATGCGATAAAAAACTGGTAAACAGTAAGGGGACAAATATTCCAAATACTAAAAGTTTAGGTTTAGATATTACAAACCCTAATCATCACATTTCAGTATCCCCTCCGTTAATGTGTATTTTTTTCATCAATATTTAAAATGTTTTAGTGTCCAAAGTCCATGACAAATACAATTCTCTAAGTACTAAATAAGAGATCTGGTTATTCAAAATCATCTGCATCACAGTGAATAACTAGAGTTGGATAAGAAGGCAATCTGATGGAAAATCTGTCACCACAGAGATTACCAATATGGATCTGGCTCCCTCACTCATCCAGGTGGGTTTCTCTCTCTATCAAAATATATTATTTTATTGAAGAGGATAAACTTTCCTAGAGAGAGGACCACTCTGATGTAAAGAGAATTTTCTAGCAAAGATACAAAAGTAAATAATGCTGACATTGAAATACGCACATTAATGGTCAGAAGGCTGTTTAAGTTTTTTTTTAAATCAACCAAATACCTACAATCTACTGACTCAGAAACATGAACAGTAATGGATCATAATTACTTAGATCCTACATTCCAACATTTATTCATTTTTATCCCTGATGTATGATAACTGAAGAGGCAAACAAGAGTAAAGCGGATATGGCAAGCCACACTGAGACAGTTGCTACAGGGTTGAGTTGAGGAGTGTTTAGTAAATCAACTTTCAGCTGAACACACCGGTGTGCTTGAAGCGTACTTTGTACTCCACAGAGATCAGTCAACAAGAAGTCACGTAAGAGAAACAAGTTCAACAGACCCCAAATGTTATGTTGAAACACGGGGAAATTCATAATAAAAGTGCTTATTTTTTTAAAAAGCCACATTACTGTTATATCTCCAAAGGCATAATAACAAATTATGTAAAAATCATCATTTATTTGTTGAATAGACTGATAAAGGGAGTCCCTTACCTCCGTCCCCAAATTAGGCTTCAAACAAAACTTTAAGAGAGATTAGTCAATATGTTTACAAATTCCATGATCTCCAAAGGTCAAATAATCCAAACAGCTATTCTCAGTTGAGCAGTCTGTATTCTGCCATCACTTCAGTCTCTTTTTCTCTCTCTCTCTCTTTTTTTTATTTTATTTTTATTTTTATTTTTTTTTAGTAAAAACAGAAACAAATGGCCTATTACCAAGAACCTGGAAAAGTCTCATGGTAGGGGTGCCTGGGTGGCTCAGTGGGTTAAAGCCTCTGCCTTCAGTACAGGTCATGATTCCAGGGTCTTGGGATGGAGACCAGCATTAGGCTCCCTGCTCGGCAGGGAGTCTGCTTCCCACCCCCCCTCTCTGCCTGCCTCTCTGCCTACTTGTGATCTCTGTCAAATCAATAAATAAAATCTTAAAAAAAAAAGTCTCATGGGACAACTGGGTGGCTCAGGGGGTTAAGCTCTGCCTTCGGCTTGAGTCACAACCTCTGGGTCCTAGGACTGAGCCCCTGCATCGGCCAGAAGCCTGCTTCTCCCTTTAGCTATCCCTCCCCTTGCCTGTGCTCGCGCTCTCTCTCTCTCTCTCTCTCTCTGACAAATAAATAAATAAAATCTTAAAAAAAAAAAAAAAAGAAAGAAAGAATTTCGAAACGTCTCATTGCTGGTCTCCTTTAGAAAACCTGCTCAACCACTACCCTTAAAAACTTCGTCTACACTATTTGCCAGAAGCACTTTACATATTATGCTTCATTTAATCTTCACAAATATCACCCGAGGGAAAATTTCTCCAATACTGCAGACACAGAAATTGAGGCTTAGAGTGGTTGGGTAATTTGTCTGAGGTTACCCAGCTAGTAAGGAGTGAGCTACAATTCTAACTTGGGCAATTTGATCCCAGAGTCTAAGATCCTGCCTATAAGTCACACTAAAATACAAAAATCTGAACAGCCTCCTGCAAGTAGAGTCAAGCTTTGGGAGTTTTCTAGAATTACCATTTTTTCTATAAAATAAAACTATGTGAGAACATTAAGAAAAAAAAAAGAGGGGATCTTAGTCTACCTTAATGAACAGATTTCTTTTGTCAGTGGTTTCCAGGCCTTTTGCAACTAACTAGAGACTGTCCCTAAATTGTTTTTTTATTTAATTTCTAAGAATTCCAACTCTTGCATAAATGTTTATTCAGTTTAGAGGTGATGAACTGAGAATCGGTTAGATTATATGGCTCAAGGGAATCAATATTCTATAAATATTTTTGTGGTCTGAAGAAGGTTATAAACATCTGAAGATCAATGAAAAGGCAGGTTTTTAAATCACTCCTTCCCAAAAGTGCAAAAGGTTCTACTTTGCAGTCAGCTACCTATAAATGCCAGTACTCTAATCTAAACGTTCTAAAGATAGTCACTGAGGAAAAGCATATTTAAGAAAGGTCTTAGAACCACCTGAGTAAGTTATGTGAGCAAGTCTTCCTTCTTAAAGAAGAGACCTAAGAACTTGGACAGCATAGAATCCATCCCCTCAAATGGGCAAGTGTGTATTCTAAATTTGTATTCTAAATTACAGATGACACTAGCTTTCTTTCATTAATGTTAGTGACAGCCTAGGGTTTAAACAGTTTAACACCTGTTTCCTGCTTGTGTGTGCATGTGTGTGTGTGTGTATGTGGAAAGGGGTACCGCTTGTTGTGAGGCATGAGGTAATAACTACCATTCAAGAAATTAAATATAACATCCTGAAATACATTTTTGGTACATATATAAATCATTAGTATATATTATAGTACATTCAGGATTCTTTAAAAAAAAAAATACAGGAGGGGCGCCTGGGTGGCTCAATCGTTAAGCGTCTGCTTTTGGCTCAGGTCATGATCCCAGGGTCCTGGGATCAAGCCCCACATGGGGCTCTCTGCTCAGCAGGAAGCCTGCTTCTCCCTCTCCCACTCCACCTGCTTGTGTTCCCTCTCTCACTGCATCTCTCTATGTCAAATAAGTAAATAAAATCTTTAAAAAAAAAAATACATGAAGTGAATTGATGATGAGGACTGATGTTTCTTAAAAACTATATAAACACAAAGATTCACTATTAAAAGGAATAGTCCACATACATTTCAACATGGTTTAAGCATTAGAAGCATAAAAACAACAGTAGATACCAAGAAGGAAACGAAGTGAGGGAACAGTAAATATGAAAGGAATAAAAGGAATCAGTTTAGTTCAACACATATGGTAATATTAAAATGAAAAGCAGAGAGATAAAACCCAATTTATAGGCTCCAAAAAAAACCTCTTAATTAAAATTTCCCCAAAACCAGCTTCCTTTCAACGATGGCATCAGCATCAGCCAGATTTAAAGTCCTCAAAGCAGAAACAAGTCTTCACACTAACCCAATACTCAGTCTCTAAGTCCTATTCATTCTTCCTATGAAATACATCCTATGGGGGCGCCTGGGTGGCTCAGTGGGTTAAAGCCTCTGCCTTCCACACAGGTCATGATCTCAGGGTCCTGAGATCAAGCCCCACATCAGGCTCTCTGCTCAGCAAGAAGCCTGCTTCCCTTCCTCTCTCTGCCTGCCTCTCTGCCTACTTGTGAGCTCTGCCTGCCAAATAAATAAAATAAAATCTAAAAAAGAAAAAAGAAATACATCCCATGAAACGTATCTCTTGTAAAATGCTTCTAAAGCTGCCCTCCATTCTCTTGCACTGCCCAGTATCACCTTACTCCTGAACTATTCATGAGTTCATTCATTCACATTTGCACTCATTCAGACACTAAGCACTTACTCAAGTATTGTGCTAATTCTGAATGCAAGCCACCAGCCTAACAGGACACAGAACATATGCACTGTTTTAAGAACAGCAAAAATTTATTGGGGCCCTCCTATGTGATAGCTGCTATTCTATTATCCCACCTATGTCCTCAAAACAGCCCCAAGAGATGAGTATAATTATTTTCTGCAAAACAAGGAAACTAAGGCTCAAAGAGGTGAGGTCATTTCCTTAAAATCACATTGCAAGTAAGTTGCATTGAGGGATTCCATGGGAAGTGGCTCTTTCCGCCCCTTAGTGAGTCTCCTGCATCAACTCCTAAACAGTCTTTCCAATCAAGTCCACCCAGTGCTACCAGATTCATCACCTCAAAGTCACCATTTTGTACTTGTAACCCCTTTGCTCAAAAAAAATCTCTGGCTCCTTTAACCTGACCTCTAAGACAACTTTGAGTCAAAACAAAAACAAAAAAAACCCTAGAACTGAATCCTGTCTGTCCCTTACTAGCTCTGAATCTTGAAGTCACTTAATCTCTTTAGCATTCAGCCTTCTTACCTATTAAATATGGATCCTAAGACAGAGTTGTATAAGAATTAAACCAGATAAAATATGTAAAGGTCTAAGTCATGCAATTATTCAGTAAGAAAGAGTTCTTTTTTTTTTTAAGATTTTTATTTATTTATTTGACAGACAGAGATCACAAGTAGGCAGAGAGACAGGCAGAGAGAGGGAAGCAGGCTCCCTGCTGAGCAGAGAGCCCAATGCAGGGCTCGATCCCAAGACTCTGGGATCATGACCTGAGCCGAAGGCAGAGGCTTAACCCACTGAGCAATCCAGGAGCCCTAAGTAAGAGTTCTTAAAGCTCATGATTCCTGTACACAAAACTTCTATTTCAGTCAACCAATATGCATACTGCTTCTCTTACAAAACCACTTAGTTTTCTGCGTCATTTCACATTATTCTCCATCCTCCCCATTAGGAGTAAGTATTCTACAAATGGCTCCTATAAGAATCAATGTCTCCCCCACCACCACCACCACCCCCCCCCCCCGCCATCTTCATGGCCCAACTCAAATGCTACGTCTGCCAAAAAGCCTTGCCTATTGAACTTTATATCTAACTTAAATGTCACTGGGGTAAGAGGGAAGAAAAAAATGCCTAATTCTTCAAGACCTACTTTGAACCAGGAAAATACATGATATATCTTCAATGAATTCTTTCAGTTAATTCTCAGAGACAGACAAAGTAACATGGACAAACAGCTAGTAACTAATGGAGCTGAGATTCAAATGCAGATGTCCTTGATCCCTTTTAAAGCCCACTTCTTCCCAAGCCACCTTTTATCTTGGCACTGGAGGTCACATATTTAATCAACAACTATCCAACACTGACAAAGGGCACAGTGTTCCTATTTGCTCTAAGTTGCCCCAGTCACACACACAAACATAACTGAAACAAAACTGTCATGAAATAACACTTATCCTTAGTACCTGCAAAGGACTCTCATTTTTTCTGTTCTCTTCTATTTCACTTAAAAGAAAACACTGGTGGGGGTGCCTGGGTGGCTCAGTCGTTTAAGTATCCAACTTTCGGTCTCGGCTCAAGTCTTGGTCTCAGGGTCATCGGATCAGCCCATGCTCAGCACAGAGCCTGCTTAAGATTCTCCCTCTCCCTCTCTCTCTCTGCCCTCCTTGATGTCTTGAGGACTCGCTCTCTTAAAAGAAAAATAGTAATAATAAATAAAAGTAATAAGAAAACCTTAGTTCCCATTAATTTTATTTTTTTTAAAGGTTTATTTATTTGAGAAAGAGAGCATGAGCAGGGTCGGGGGGCAGTGCAGAAAGGGAGAGATAAACTCAAGCTGACTCTGTGTTGAGAGAAGAGCCAAACATGGGGCTCTATCTCACAACCCTGAGATCATGACCTGAGCCAAAACCAAGAGTCAGACACTTAACTGACTGGACCACCCCATCCCCCACTAATTTTATTTCACAACCACTCTTTTTTTTTTTTTTTTTTTTTAATTTCACAACCACTCTTGAGCAGCAAACCAAAACCTAAAATACACAGGTTATAAGGGGCACAAGGCCAAATAAGATAAAGAATTTATTCTCAAGAAGTATTCAGTGAGAGATATAACATAATCCTCAAGAAGTATTTAGTGAGAGAGATCACCGTGAATCGTAGACTTTTCCTGACCCCTGGCTCTTCCCTACCTGTTGTAAAAGAAAAACCTGTTCCTATTGCTCCCTTGAACTTCCCTATCATGGAACATAACCAATAAATTGTCCAGGCTATACATATGACAAAAATCAGGCACTCAACAAATAGTTGTTAAATGAATGAATGAGACACAATAAATTTTCAGAGGGAGAAACTAGACAGCATAAACTCTCTCCCCACCTACATCATAATCCCCTAAGAGCAGGAATAATCTTTTTGAATTATTGAATATACCATGAGCTCAATATTGTTTGTAGATATTCTGTTTTAAAAAACACTGAGCTAAAGACTGGCCACAATACATGCGGAAAATCAGATAAACATGGATCTTGGCCAAAGAAAATCAAGGCAGAAATGTCCAGCTCCTGTAATAGTTTTATTATTAGCTTCTATTTTAGGTCTTTCCTATTCAAAGTATGACTCTTGATCAATACTTGCATCAAGAGAGCATCAATATTGCTTGAGAGTTTGTTAGAAATGTAGAATCTCAGGCCCACCCAACCTACTGAATCAGAAACACTCATTTTCACATGATCCCACGGTGGTGCGAGGGGGTGGAGGTCTGAACACATATTAAAAAGTTTCAAAAGCATGGGTCTATATGATAAAAATGAAACTGATTTCTGCAAGCTCAGGGAAAGTTACCATCTTTGCTATCTCTGTAATAAACAACCAGACTTTTCAAGAAGTACCACAGATAGGGCCATGACACACTTTCTGACATATTAGGCTACAGATCCAAATTACTACTCAATGAAAGGTAAGAACTAACCATCCATTAACTATTCAATGAAACCCATAGCAAACATACAAAATATACATTTTTTTTCTTTTAACAGTTCTTAGTAATATAGACACGTATTTACAAATATTCTTTACTCAAAACTCCAAACTTAAATTGCTTTGGTGACCTAAAGTCAGGTCTTTCAGTCACCTTCACTGACTCACTCTGGAATCATTCTTTATAAAGCAGCACTCAAAATCTCAACCAGAAGTCTACTCTGTGAACCTGCAGGAACACTTGCAAAACCCTCAAGCCACAATACTATCATGCCAAACTAAGACAAGATCTGAGCCCACAGGGATCTGCTGTCAAATACCCTCTTTAAAAAAAAAAAAAAAAAAAATGGAGAGGGGTTATAGAGGGACTTAGACAAGGAAAAGACTGCAGGGCATTTCTCATCGCTTCGCTGACCTACAAACTCTTCTCCATTAAGGCAAGAGAGAGGAAAAGCACCGCAGTTCCCTCAATTCACAATTTTAAGTGTCCTAACTTAATCCTGAAGTTGGGAGCCCCGTCCCCTTCCCTTCCACAGGCATTCGGATGACAGCTCAACCTCAAGTTCCCCTCCCCCTTCTCCGGCCCAATGGAGCAGGTGAGATATTCGCCCCTTTCGACCTCCACCATCCCGTCCACACTCCCCCAAAACCTCCAAATGAGAATCCGACAGAGGAGTCGCCCAGGCCGCTCGGAAGCACGACTGCACTCCCCGACCCATCCTCCACACTAAACTCGCGGAGGGAGGAGCTGATGGATCTCACCAAGTACAGGGGAGCGTAAATCTTCAGGGACTCCTCCAGAGCGCCCCTGGTGATCTGCACGAAGGAGACCCCGCAGGAAGGGTGCCAAGTGTGGCCGATCTCGTAGCAGTTATGAGGGATGGACTTGCTGAGAGCCGCCATGACGGAGAGCCGCGCGGAGGGGCAGCGAGGGGTGCGCGGAAGCTCCGAGGGAGCGGGCCCCGAGGGAGCAGAGCGAGCACCCAACCGCAGCCGGCGCGCGGGGCCCGCTGCTTAAGGTGCGGAATGGAGGGGAAAGGTCACCTGAACGGGGTTACTCTGGGCCAAAGTCCTCGGATGTTGAGCCCTCGGCGTATCGCAGCCCGAGGGGGCGGGGCGCGCACCGAGGAGGCGGGGAAAGGCGGAGCGTGCGCGCGCCCGGCCCCCCGGAGCCCGGGGCGGCGCGGGGAGCGGAAGGGGTGAGAGCGTGGCTCGGGGACGCGCCTGTCGCCCCGCGGCACACGTCAGCCCCTAGCTGGAGCGCGAGCCCTGCAGCGGGTACGCATTGGTAGGTGACTTGGGTCCCGCTGTGCTCCAGTCTCTGTCCTCTCAAAGTCCTACCCAGTAGAACCAAGGGCAGTGGAGGAAGGGGAGGAAATGTCTTTGTTGGCGGCTGGGGGAGAAGACGGTGGCCAGAAGAGAGCCTGGACAACCGTCCTCCTCAGAATTGCCAGCTCCCCTTCCCTAGAGTGCCCGGTAGCAAATGGCTAGGGCTGCCTACTGGGAGCAACCGCACTGCTCCCGGCTGCTGCGCTTTCTGAGTTCTGTGGTGTCCGAGAAGCTTGAAAAATCTATGAGCCAAGTGTATACACTTCCGGTGTGGTGAAAGGGCAGTAGGACACTTGGCCATCAGTTGGCATAACAGCGGACCCGTGTGACCTATGAATCATTTAAGCCCTCTAAATGTCAGCTTCCTCCCCTCTAATAACACAGTGTCTTTGGAATTCTAAATTCTATAGTTTCTTAAAGCAGCAGCTTGCTACCTTTAGAGGAATCCCATTCTCATCTGCCCTTCATTCATTCCACAAAGTCTTACTGAGCACATACTATCTTTCCAAGCGCTGTTCCAAACTCTTTAGATTCAGATGTGAAAAGGAGGGTCAAGGTTCTGGCCTGAGCCTTTTTCCCCTCCCACTCCCACGGAGCCTGAGCTGCTGTAGCAGCCCCTGGCATCGTGGTTTCTGGCGTTACTAATAAATGATGATGTCAGTGAAGTTGTTAATGAGAATCTTCTACACAGGAGGAGATCAACAAAAAAGAAAGAAAGCAGTTCTCTCCAGTTTAAGCAATGGCGAAAGAATTGTAGAGAAAGCAAAGCAGATTTTGGTGGATACTTGGTGATACTGTGGAGGATCGGTACACATCTTTTGTGAAGTTGTTGCTATCTCTGAATGATTGCCAATTTGCTTTGTATGATACCACATACTGAGAGTCTGAGAAAGAAGACCTGGTATTTAAATTCTGGGGTCCTGTAAGTGCACCTGTGCAAAAGAAGATGATTTACGCTAGCTCTAAACATGCCTTTAAAAAGAAATTTACAGGTATTGGGGCGCCTGGGTGGCTCAGTGGGTTAACCCTCTGCCTTCGGCTCAGGTCATGATCTCAGGGTCCTGGGATCGAGCCCCGCATCGGGCTCTCTGCTCAGCAAGGAGTCTGCTTTCCTTCCTCTCTCTCTGCCTGCCTCTCTGCCTGCTTGTGATCTCTGTCTGTCAAATAAATTAAAAAAAAAAAAAAAGAAAAAGAAATTTACAGGTATTAAACATAAGTGGCAAGTAAATGGTATGGATGATACTAAGGACCATTCCTCACTTGGAGAGAAACTGAGAGGCAACATAATAGTCTCACTTGAAGGAAAACCCTTATAAAGTGAGAGTCAAATGCCATCTGGATGTTAGGGAACTTCCACTTCTCCAGCTCAGTCAATAGGAATAATGTTAGGTTTTGTTCTGTCTCTTCCCCTTCTCAATGGGCCCTTCTAAGCCAATGAGTGAAGGAAATATCATTCTTTTAAGCAGCCTATCAGTGATTGCTATTAGGCTGTTTCATATGGTTACTTTTACATAGAACCCAAGGACTGCCTTCCCATCATATTTTAGCCAGAACAACTAGCTATGTGCCTCCCTTGAAGCAAGCACTACAATGAACATGACTGTCAATGTGAATAACTTAGGAAACCGCAAAGTGTAATTGAATGCACGAAAAGTATTATCCACTTGTTAGAGGGTAAACTTTATTCAGTATTATTTATAGCTGCACTTGACTGCAGTTCTGTGAGGCTTTAGCATTCATACACCTGACCTTCCTTGGCAAGTTTATTTTTATGACATGGGAGGACGGATATAACACCATGCATCGAAAGCACCTTTTGATGAATTTAACCCCCCACTCCCAAGAGGAATGCCAATTAAGTATGTTAACTGGGTCATCAACTTCTGGTACCCAATGTTCATTCTTCTTAAAAGAAATAGCTGTTATTACTGCCTTTTGTTTTCCATTAAGTGCACAGTACTGAGTAAGGATAGCAGTTTTGTTTACCATGGGAGTCTTACAACACTAAAGATATTTTGAATATCAGTCATGATGGCAATTTCTGTATAAAAGAACCTCAAATGGAACATTATTTTTAAGACCAAACTCCCCATCGTCACAAAAATGGCCACACTGCAATAAAAATTATAGCGTATCACAAAAAAGGAGGGGCAAATTTTCTATTCTCATAAAGCTAGCAGTCTAGAGGGGAAGATGAGAAATAGGCAAGAAGACTAAACAAGATAATGGGTATGACTGTTGTAATAGTAATATAAGTATAAATAAGATAAGATAGTTAAAGGAAAATCAAAGAGGAGTATCATTGATGAAAAGCCCAAAATAACATGGTAAAAAGATAAAAGCTTCTCTCTCTCTCTCTCTCTCTCTCTCTTTCTCCCTCTCTCTCTTTCTCAGGTAAACATAAGCAGTCCTAGACTAAAACGGTGGCTCCATAACCATCAGGGAGCTCAGACTCCTGACTTGTTCTTCTGCCACATTTACCTGTGCTTTCCAGCCTGACTTATAAGATGGCTGCTCCATCTTGAGTCATGACATTTGCTGGCCAGGAAGGCCAGCAAAGAGGAAGAGAGGACACACTTCCTCTCTTTCAATAAAAACTTCCCAGAAGACCTATGCAAATTACTTCTCCTTACATCCCATTGGCCAGAGTTTAGTCACATGGCCATACTAAGCTGCAAGAGAAGCTGGGAAATGAGGCTTTTTCTATTGGTTGGATAATGCCTAGCTAACACCTAGGGTTTTATTGCTGAACAAAATGTTAAGAGCAGATACTGGGGACAACCAGAATTGTCTGCCATTGTTCCATGCCTCTAACTACTCAAATTTCTGGGTACATTCTTCTTCCCACAGATAAACATACCCTCCCCTTCCCAAGGGGGCCAACCAAAAGTTACATACAGTTACCCCATCCTATTCAAAGTCCAGGACCTTTCCTAGGAACAAGTACAGCTCTCCTGATCAGATCATCTCCCAGCTTCACATACCCCATCTACAGTGGCAGGACAGGAAACAATTAATCACAATTTTTTTTTTAATTTCCAATTCAAAATATGACAGGATAAGAAACACAGCATAAAACTTGTCCACAGAAATTACAGGAATAGAATGCAGGTTCATCATACTTAATTTTAATAATCCATCCCTGAAAATCTGATGGTCAGCAGGAAAATGCTAAATGGGGGCCTAACTTTAAATGGGAAAAAAATGTGTTACACATCAATCCCAAAATTCCTATCATGTATTTAGAATAAAGTAAAATACCAGATGTAAGTAATAAACTATCATTTTGGTATATACAATCCTTAAAAAAATGGCAAGCTAATTACCACTTCATATAGCTGCTAACTCTCAATTGCTCTCAAATATAATAGTACATGTAGTTGCCTACATTATGTTTACCATGTAACACAACGAATACATATCAATAGCTAAGGAAATTTTTAAATTACAATTAAAAGCAGGACATTGGGGAGGGTAAGTGCTATGGTAAGTGCTGTGAATTATGTATTCACAATTGTGTGAGATTCACAAACCTGTACCCCTGAAGCAAATACTATATTATATTATATGTTAATTTAAAAAAGAACTTTCAAGAGAAAATCACACACAAACATTATATTATGTCAGAAGTACTTGAGAGGGACAGAGGGGCGGGGTACAAGTTGGATTGTTGTTTGTGTCAAGATTGTGACATATTTTGGAGATGGGACATAAGTGTCTTTAGATATTTTGTCTATGCTTAAAATATTTCACAATTTTAAACAATAACAAAACATGAAAGAACAAAGACAGTACTTTTGTTATTTATAATTTTTTGTATATTAAAAATACCACCTTAAAAATTCAAAATTAAATAAATAAATAAAAGCAGGCAATTACTTTCAACTAACTGTTAAGAAGGATAGAAGAACTTAAGAAGGAAAGAACACATTTATTACCATCACAGGTGCCAAAGATGACAGTGCTGATGGGTTGGATGGTGGAAGGCAATTTCAGGCAACTGTCAGATTCAAAGGAATGGAAACAGTATTATTCTCTATCTTTGCTGGTGCTACTGTAGACACTCTAGGACAGGAAGGCATTGACAAATTCTCAAGGAGGATCATCTGTGCTTCAGGATGAAAAAGTCATGTGTTTTGAAAGAAAGGCTGCTCATCATGCTACCAGTATGTTTAAGGGTAACGTTACATGTGCTATCTACATGAGCCATTTATTGTTTTAGGCTCCCTAGGAGCAGTGGTTGGCTAGAAATTCTCTTGGGCCTTCACTGTTGCTTCTTTCCCATAAAAATGGTTTTAGGATTCTTCAACAAGGTGAAGCAAAATGTTCCTTCAAAGTAGAAGCAGAGTGAACAAAGGATACAAATCTGGACATTTATGGCTAAATTCAAAGGCTTTGAAGACATTCCAGGCTAAAATTTGTTGCTTTTGCAAGATTCTGCCTTTGAAGATGTCCATAAAAAAGAACGGAAGAGCTCTTATGATTTCAGGTAAAGGATTTAGCAACACTGAGTTGGTCAGCTTTACATGCAGTCATTGTAGACATGCGTATCAGGCATAAACACAGTGACAAAGCATAGCCCAAACTAAGTATGACACTGGGGTACTTCTTAACTCCAGCAACACTGAGAAACACACTCCCTTTGTTGATACCAGGCAAGATTTTCAAAATAGCTACATATGATTCTGATTTTCTACCAATTTTGGTTACAACAGAACTTCACATTTTTCTTTAACATCATCTTATTTAAAATATTATATTCCATTCTTAAGGTGTAAATATAAGTTTTTGCCATATCAACATTGAAAGCTGTTGCATGGAGAGATCCTTACGCCCTTTCAGCCCAAGCAGGTACTGCTTCTGCCAACATAATTCTCTAAAAATTTGGAGGATTCTTATATATCGAATTATAGCCACCCTGTTAAAAAAAAAACACACAAATCTCTTTGAGACAACCACTTTCCATCTTCAGCTGAGAGTTGAAAAGCAGTTTGAAATTGTCTTTATTGGAAGCCCTTTTATCAAGCTTAGTCTAGGAGAAAAATTAATTATTTCTACAATTTTTCAGCTACACCCCAGATTTAACCTTCGCCTTAAAACAATTCCTTACTTTCAGAATCGTTTACCATCTGGAGATGCTCAAAATGAAAAACAGCTTTATTTTTGAACCCAAAGATCCTAGATTCTTTATATTTCCCTAAATTTCTGCTTAAAAATTGGATAGTTCTTTTTATTTCATTTCTCTCTCTCTCACCACACACAGTTTTTTAAAAAATTAATTAGCCCTTTCAACATTCTGCCTGGAAATGTGACCCAAATGCACCAGTTTGTTAGAAATAGTTTCTATTTCCAATAACCTAGCAGGCATCAGTGTTGCTAAACTTTCCTCTACTACGTAATGGAGATCTCCCTTTTTCTCCAGTCTCTGAAAAGAAGTTCTGCTCTGTCCTTCAGGCCTTCAAGAATGCCACAAAACACTCTCAAAAAAACCTTACAAAAGATTCAGGTACACGGTCTATAAGATTCCCAGTCTCTCTATGAGTCTGATGATGTCATTAGAACTTGCGTACTGTGGCTAAGGACTCCATCCTCTCCCATTTCGATCTCTTTCCACTCCCACTGCAAAATTTGAAAGTAAAAGACTTATGATTTTTCCTTGATAGGAAAAACACACAATCTACACATACTAGGAGTAAATATATAAATGGAATGCCTCAAAGGCCAGCCACATTATCTAAAATGTTAGACTGAATACAATAACAACCTAAAAAGAAAAGATGATGGATTGAAACCAAAAAAAAGGAGAGCCACTGAGGCAATCTGGGCTGTGCCTAAGGTAGTGGAAACTATAGGTCAGGAACCTCAGGTATTCTGGACCCACTGACAAAACTACCTTTACTGTGAAATGGATTCACAAGTGCTTTCAGAAGGACGTCATTGAACATTTGATTCTGCTAACTAATGCCCTTTTTCTACAAATAGGTGTACCAACCAAACTTTTATTTTGGTTTGACCCATGCAGGTCTGTCTGAAGTGAGAGAAGGGGCATGATCATGGCAACACAGATACACTAGTTTATAGAAGGAGGGTTTTTCCCTCCCCATAATTTAATAATTTGACATTTTGATTTATACATTCATTTATAATATTATTTTGTGTCACTTAGCCTATGAGAGACAGAGCCTTCCCTGGTGTGCTGATAAACCAGGTTTCTGACCTTGGTAGTTTGTGGATGATAAATCCTGTATTAACCAAGAAAGATTAGGATGTGCTGAGATAACAAATATGCCTCTACATCTCAGGGGATTAAAATAAGAAAGGATTGTTTTGTGCTCACACAAAGTCCAAAGCAGGCTGGCCAGCAATTCAGGGCAACTTTCCTCCAAGTAGTGATTCAAGGTTAAATGTTCCTCCATCTTTATTGGGCCTTCAATGGTTGCTTTTTTCTTCATTCCTTTCTTTCTTTTGTGTGTGTGTGCATAATTTTTAGTTGTTGTACATAGTAATGTATAAAAATTTAAGTGTACCACTTGACGCATTTTTACATTTGCCCTCCCTCCTGAGACAACTATCCAGAAGAACAGCTTTTTCATTACACCAGAAGGCTTTCTGGTGCCCTCTCGCAGATAATACACCTACAAACAGAAGTAACCACTATTCTGGCTTCTATCACTATAGCTTCATTTTGCCTTTTCTTCAAATTTACATTAATAGAGGCAAACATATTTTTTTGGTGTCTGGGTTTCTTTCACTCAAGAGTTTGTGCATGTTGGGGCACATATTTGTAGTTCATTGATTTTTGTTGTTGTTGCTGTGTGATATCCTATTGTACGAATACAGTACAATTTTTCCATTCTAGGATATTTGGATTATGTCCAGTGACTCAATGTCCAATGATTCTTGTCAAGGACTCAAAATGGCTTATATTACTTCCTCCATCCATTTCCAGAACCTATTTACATGTTCCCATCCTAACTTGAAGGGAGGATGGGACATGGAGTCTTCCTATGGGTCCAGAAAAAGAAGATGAAATAAGATTTGCTAAGTATCTCCCACTGTCTCTGCCACAAACTCCACCTCCAGTGTCAGACTACCTGTAAGACAACCAGCTAATCTTAGTTGATTCTCTTTCATGCTTCTGGATTTCATGACCCTTTTTCTTCAAATATTCATTTATGCAACTATATTTATCCACATGTATATGGTAATATGGATATATCCATAACTATACACCTGTCTTTTTTTTTTAAGATTATTTATTTATTTATTTGACAGAGAGAGAGATCACAAGTAGGCAGAGAGGCAGGCAGAGAGAGGAGGAAGCAGGCTCCCTGCTGAGCAGAGAGCCCGATGCGGGACTCGATCCCAGGACCCTGAGATCATGACCTGAGCCGAAGGCAGTGGCTCAACCCACTGAGCCACCCAGGCGCCCTATACACCTGTCTTAAATGAACAAATACAAGCTGATCATCATCATTTACTATACTGGACTGAATATGTCCCTCCAAAATTTGTATGTTGAAATTCTAACTCCCAGTGTGATGGTTTTGGGAGGTGGGGGCTTCTGGGAGATGATTAGATCATGAGGTGGAGCCCTTCAAAAAGGGATTCGTGCCCTTATACAAGACTCCAAGGAGTTCTCTTGCCCCCACTGCCCCTTGAGAATGCTGCCAAGGCACCAAATATGAACCAGAAAGTGTGTCCTCACCAGACCCTGGATCAGCCAGGACCTTCATCCTGGCCCTCCAAGCTTCCAGAACTTCAATTAATATTTATTGTTTAAGCCATCCAGTCTATGGTATTTTCATTATAGGAGCACAAAAGGACCAATACACATTTAAATGTTAAGTAAAACTCCTGCTCACTGTAAGCTTCTTGAAGGGGACTTCCACTTTGGATTCTTCTGGATTATATTCCGAGCTACATAGCATGACACCTTGAACATTTAATAAAATATTGAGGAATAAATAAATGAAGACTTTGGTGGGAGAGAAATTTTAAAGCACTCTGTCCTCTTTTTAGAGGAAAATCAAGACAAATATGGAATACTTATAATTTCTTATTTATTTCCCTATTTGTTTTGGGTTTACTTGCATAGCTCCCTATTAAACTTTCAGTTCCCTGGAGGCAGAATCCATTCCCTATTTGTCATCAGTATAGTGTGTTCTGCACCTAGCATACTCGTGTGAAAATGTAACATTTTGAGGGAAGAGATAACTGACTCCCACACAGTACGTTTGGTTTATCACCCCAGTCTCCAGTTTCTAGAAATGGACCCTTTTTAAAATATGAGGACAATACTAGCCTGACTTGCACAAAAATATCCATAAGCTCCGGGCGCCTGGGTGGCTCAGTGGGTTAAGCCGCTGCCTTCGGCTCAGGTCATGATCTCAGGGTCCTGGGATCGAGTCCCGCATAGGGCTCTCTGCTCAGCAGGGAGCCTGCTTCTCTCTCTCTCTCTCTCTCTCTCTCTGCCTGCCTCTCTGTCTACTTGTGATCTCTCTGTCAAATACATAAATAAATAAATCTTTAAAAAAAAAATATCCATAAGCTCCATAATTCTGGAATACTGACAAATTGCCATTGTTCTATAATGTAATTTACTTGAGCCTAGACACTTGAATTCATGGGAAATAGCTACATTCTTATTGTCTTTTCACCCCTTGGGCTTCAATTTTCCTTAATTTTATTCTTTCTAATAAATGATTATTATTTTTGATAGAAAAAACAAAAGCAAGAGGGGAGTGAATCACTTTGTGTTCTGCCTAGCATCCATGTAGATTACATTATTTACCCCCATGTACAGCGTCTACTCCTTGCCCCATCTGAGGCCAAACTTGGCCATCATGTCCTATTTGTTGACCCTAATGAGACGCAAACAATTGTTCATTCTGGGATTTAGCCACATCCAGAGAGTTCTTGCTGCTATTCAAGTGTGTTCTTCCTTGGAGACGTACATCTTTTTCTAACTGTTCACAAGTCCTTTGAAAATCCATGCAGGACGTGGAGTAGCGCCATTTTATTTTTCTTCATGAAGGCTCTACTGCTATTCTCTTAAACCATATCTTGTGAAACTCTGACACTCTAAAAAAAGCCCCTGCAAGTGCTTTGAAGGCAGGGACCATCTCTTTTGGTGTCAGATACACTTGTAGCAGGTTGTTGTAATCTTTTAAAATAAATGCTATTGTTAGCCTCCCTGTGATTGATATCACCCATTTGCAATATGGAGATATATTTTTGCTTAAAGTAATTTAGGAAATTAATATATGTCAAGTGCATTAAGTTCTTCAAAACTGCCATTTCCCCCAAAATAGATGCAGTGTCTTTAGTGCCGAACCCGGTCTTTAGTACATAGGCACTCTCAAGGGGCTGCTGAATTAGTGAAATACAATTTAAAAATATACCTTCACGGGGCTCCTGGATGGCTCAGTTGGTTAAGCCTTCAACTCCCAATCTCAGCTCAAGTCTTGATCTCCGGGTTGTGGGTTCAGGCCCTGCGTTGGGCATAGAGACTTCTTTAAAGAAATAATAATAAAATAGGGGCGCCTGGACGGCTCAGTTAAGTGTCTGCCTTCGGCTCAGGTCATGATCCCAGGGTCCTGGGATCCAGCCCCCAATCGGGCTTCCTGCTCAGCGGGAATCCTGCTTCTCCCTCTCCCACCCTCCACCCCCGGCTTGTTGTTCCCTCTCTCACTGTCTCTCTCTCTGTGGCAAATAAATAAATAAAATCTTTTTTAAAAATTAAAAAAAAAAATAAAATATATTTTGTATATATATACCTAGGCACTGAAAAACATGTATGAGAATACACAACAAGTAAAGGCATTGGGATAGAGTTCTTTTGCTTTTTATTTTACATATACCATATTATTTAATTTATACCCTAGTTATGCTTGCATTCAAACACTTCCTTCTGATTTTTTTGGTTTTTGCTAGAGTTTGTTTTAGGTCATGAGTGCTAATTGTTGTAAATCTTTTTAAGTCCAAAAAAAAAACAGCATTATTTTACCTTCATTCCTCCTAAACTACTGGTAATCTGGCTATGAATAAAATCATAAATTCAAAGTATATTTCTCCTGAGTATCCAAAAATTATTTCTCTATTGTTTTCTTGCATAGCACTGTTAATTACATATTCAGTGTTATTTTATTTAATTTTTTTTATAGGTTGTTTTTCTTTTTACTTTGGTAGTTTTTAGGGTTTTCTCTTTATCACTGATGTTTTACTACATGTTTCTAATTAGGTTTATTTCATTTTTTTTAATTATTCTGCTAGAATTTAGTGAACTACTTTAACCTGAAGTATCAGTATCAGGTCCTCTTTCAATTCTAAGAAATATAAGTATCACATTTTCTCTGTTTGGGGGAATTCTCCTGGAAATTGTATTAGACCAGAGTGTTTTTTTTTTTTTTTTTACTTGGGGTCTGTTGATAGAATTCAGGGAAGTCCATGAACTTGGACGAGAAAACAATTTCATTTTTATTTCCATTAATCTCTAACTGAAATAAAATATCTCCCATCACTTGAATGGAGACAACAAACCACAGTACTTGTGGTATTATCACCAGTAGAAATCAGATATTTTCATATCATATAATTGTAGAAGTTATGTCAAAAATCATAGTAAACTATCAAATCTTGTTATTTAATTTGCTAATATCAATATATCACAAAATTTTAATATTTGATATTGCATTTCAATATAATGTCTTTTATAATCTTAAGTATTTTATTTTATATATTTAAAGGTAATATTCTGGGAAGGTGCTATGGTCTGAATGTTTGTCTCCTCAAATTCAATTGTTAAAATTTTAAGGCCCAGTGTGATGGTATTAGGAGATGGGGTGTTTGGAAAGAGCTTAGGTCATGCACGTGGAGCCCTCATGAGTGGGATGAGTGTGCTTATAAAAGAGACCCTAGAGAGCTCTCTTACCCCTTCCACCCACTGTGAGGACACAGCAGGAAGGTACCAGCTAAGAAATAGAAGAGGACCCTTAAGAGAACCATGTGGGCACCTTGATCTTGAATTTCCAAGGCTTCAGAGCTGTGAGAAATAGATTTCTGTTATGAGCTACCGAGGCTGTGGTATTTTGTTATAGAAGTCCAATCAAATTTAAGAGAGAAGGGAGCCACAGTATTCACTATGCTGCTGAAGAGATCCATGGCAAAACACATGTTTAAAACACTTGCATTAGATCAATGATAAGATCTCCCTAACACCAATGCCTTTTTGTTTCTCTTCCCATTTCAGTCTTTCCATCTCTTCATCTCTTTGGTTAAATTAGAGCTAGAAGGCCTCCAGTCAGGGCAGCACATGACCAAGAGCTGTAGCTTTGAGAGGCGGGGAAGCCTCAGCTCCCTGCTCTGATTTCTCATTTGTTCACAGCTTCTGATCCAAAGAAAGTTCCTTCCTTGTTTTTGAACATTTACTAAAATCTATGGTTTATGAGTCTTACAGTTTTGGTGAGGGAGGGAGAAATGATCAGTATGTACTCCATTTGCCATTTTAAAGCTGTGATGCATGTATTCATTTACATTTAGAAAAAAGAGAAGAGGCAATGCTACATTCTTTCCCCTTCTGTTATTATGATTATTTTATACAATATATAACATTAGAATGAGCTCTTACAAGACTATTTTACAAGTGAGAAAACTGAGGGTGGTACAGGATAATCATTGATTCAAAGTCATGTAACCAGTTAATAATAGGGCTGGGATTAGAACTCAAGTCTGCTGGCTTCTTCTGCAGAGTTTGCTCTTCTATGTTATCTTAGGACTCATCTCTTTCCTTTCCAGAAGCTAATGGCGCTGATGTTATAAACTACAGTCTAAAAAAATCATTTTGTATTTGTTATCATACATGTGGTTCTCTCTGCCTAAGACACTTTCAGTCATTTAGTCAACAAATATTCTAGAACATTTGATGTGTGCCCAATGCTGGGTGCCAAGCTTACGACAGTGAACAGGACCCAGTCCTTACCCACATGGTTTTTAGGGTCCATCCAGTAAGAAGGGGATCTGTAATATCAATCAAATACTGAATTCCCCTCCCCTTCTTTTGGTGACCCTCTACTCACCCGTTAAGAAGTTTTCTAGATTTAGTTGCTCTTTTCAATGCTTCTACAACACATAATTCACACCCGTGTTTTTAACTGAGAATAGGCTTTTTAGTTTAATATTTTAGTTAACTCTGTTTTCTGCCAACCCACTCACCTCTATCCATTAATCGGGTGGTAACAAATTCAAGGGCAGCTTTGCTCATTTATCTTGATAGCAGCTTCAGGACCTAGCCCAGTGCCTGCCACACAACAGGCAATAAGGATTTAAATGGCTGGAACTGAAATCAAGAAAAAAGAATGGAAAGTTCTCTATGACTCCTTTTCTGTATACTGTACATATGCACTATACTGTGTTTTTAAAATTAAAAAATGGCATCCCCCACTGATGATTTTGAAATTCATGATTGGCAAAATCCATTTTTATTGTTTGGGCGAGTGGCCAATAGAAATAGAAATAGAAAGAGAAAGAGAAATAGGTGTGAGCACTTGCCAGCTGTTGATAATTATAGAATCCCAAAGTCCATTCAGGAAAGTATGGAGAAAATCCACCTTTTGCTTCAATTTATCTGAGCTGACAGTCTCCATCACCTAAACCAATTAAAATCCACACCTCCAAACTCATTTAATTCTGCATGACCTATGACTATAGAAACTGACTCCCTAAAGAATCTCAGTTTCACAATTTGGCTAACTGTAATTCTTTTACCTTTATAAAATTCTTTTTGAATGACTGTTGACAAGCCAGGTACCTAAGGTTGAAGGAAAAGAAATCAAAATGCATTCCATATTTATGTGGCAGGGAAAGGGCTGTATAGCCTGGTTGGAGGAAGCAGTTTCTCCTCTATCCTCACCTCAGAGCTTGGACTCCCCAGTGAGTGAGACCCTTGGAAAGAAAAGAGACCTCCAGAAACAGACAACCACATAGCACTTTTAGCTAGAACCCCAATAAAAATGAACCTAAGATTTTTGAAGGCTGGGGTAGGCCGAGTGGTTTGAACACTGTGATTTCAGATCTTCAGGTAGTTTTTCAAGAAGGCAAAATTTCCATCTATTTCGAGGCAGATTCGTCCTTATCTAAATGGACAGGGTTAGATATACTAACATTGAACCAGAACTTTTTCTGGTATGGAAGTTTGACAGTTGTGACTCCAGAGATCTAAACTTTTCTGCATAATAATATTCCAAGTTGCCTTTATTATGGGCAGAGCTGCATCTCTGTAGTTTACGACTCCTTTGGAGAAATATTTCCTTTCAGGTGTGGGTATAGACACCACCAGTCTATATGGTGTTGTTTAGTTTAGTTGAGGTGCTACTACTTCCTGTTAAAAAAGCTTCTCACAGAAGACTGGGAGTAAAGATTTAAGGGACTACCAGGAAGCTACAGTTCTGGGTTTTTTTTTTAACCTCCTGTGGAAAAAAATGTCATAAAAAGAAATATGGAGGCAGTGCCTGGGAAGCAAAGTCTGTTAAGCATTGGGCTCTTGGTTTCAGCTCCAGTCATGATCTGATGGGTCCCAGCTCATGCTCAGCGTGAAGACTGCTTGAGATTCTCTGTCTCCTTCACCCTCTTCCTCTGCTCCTCTCCCCATTTGCTCTCTTTCTGTCTCTCATAAAGTCTTAAAAAAGAAAAAGAGAGAAACAGAACTTGCTAAGGCTAAGTACGAAAAGACTGGCTTGCTAGTATCTCACATGTGCTAATACTCACACACAGACTTGGGCAATGTAGTTCACTGGATTTTTTGCTTTTATGTGATGATCTCATAGAGACCATAGGAATGAACCTGATTCCATGGTGAGCAGGGCTGGGGTTTCCTCAGAGGATGTGGACAGAGAGCGGGCCTGAGACCACAGACGCCACGGGAAGAAATGTGCTCTCCTCCTGAGCTTCTGGAGATAGGGGCCTGGACTTGCAGAAGGGCCAACTCACTGGAGGTCACCCCCAAAGGGAAAAGATAGCCTAAGCCCGGGAACTTGGCCAGAAGGCATGTCCAGGTCTTACAACTTATGTGTTGGCTTGTGGACACAAAGCGCTCAGAAATCACAGCCATCTTTAAGTTTATCGGTCTTATAATGCCTTCCTCTTATCCTCCATCATTCTGTAAAATTTTACTAAATGTTACAGTCTAGTCCCTGCAATGATGTGGGAAATTAAAGGGTCTGTGTCTACCTTTGGGAACGTTTAGTGAAGGGAAGAAAAGCCTTCTCTTGAGGCCAGCATAGCCGTGGTGGAGTTGTAGGAGGGGAGAGGTCATGGGGAGGTGGGGATGGGGATCGGCGCTGAGCGCTCTAGAACCACAGAAGCGGCCCAGACAGTACGGATTTGTGGAATGCAGGAGCAGCTGGGAAGCGCAAAGGCCTACTTGTGGAGGAGTCTCATAAAAGATGAAACTTCCTGTCATCAGATAAGATGAAAGACGGAGCCACGGTTATTTGGACATTACGAGGTAAACCTGACCTCATTGTTAATCATAGTCTGGTGAGGTCTGGGAGACTGGGTACACACGTCTGGAATGCACTATAAAACGTAGTCCTTGGGGCGCCTGGGTGGCTCAGTGGTTTGGGCTGCTGCCTTCGGCTCGGGTCATGGTCTCAGGGTCCTGGGATCGAGCCCTGCATCGGGCTCCCTGCTCCGCAGGAAGCCTGCTTCCCTCTCTCTCTCTCTCTCTGCCTGCCTCTCTGCCTACTTGTGATATCTGTCTTTCAAATAAATAAATTAAATCTTAAAAAAAAAAAAAAAAAGTAGTCCTTGTATCTTAGTAACCTGTTTAACGTAAGTTTGCACAATACAAAAGCAGGCCTGACTTGGGTTCCCAGGACAACCTGCGGAAGTCACACTGATCGCATTGTTTTATCCACTCGTTCCTACGTGATGACGTACGTGATGATGTACGTGATGACGTACCGGATACCAGCCCGGGCCAAGCAGTGTGATAGAAACCAAAGCAGATCCACTGAAATGCTGCTTGTAGAAACTGCTGTTTCATGTTCAAGGTAGAATTATGATCGCACATTCAACTCTTCCCAATGGATGAGACAATGACTCGAGCCCCCTTGTGCTAGATTCGCGTGGAAACCGGTGTCGCTTTCTTAGGGTCCCTTTCCCCTCTTCTGGATCTTTTAAGAACCCCGGAAGCTATACACCGACCCTTTAGGCGGTGCATTTGATTTCCCCTTCAGGCTAACATATGCTCTGATTTCCAAACATCCACACTACTCATTGAGGCCTCAAGGTCAAGCAATCAGGAATGAGTCCCCCTACTGGTGGCCTGGCTCTGCCACTGCTGGTCCAGTGGGCTGCACAGCTCAACGCGCTACCTCCACCAAAACTGCATTCTCTCCCGGCCACGATCAACAGGGATGGCCACGATCAACAGGGAATGACCTTTGCCGGATCTCCCGATCTGCAGGCTTGAGCGCTCAGTGCTCTCCATCCAGCGCCACCATTCCCCTCCAGCCCCACCCGCGGTAATAGGATGGTCCACTCACATCGGCTGTGAAACCCCTGCCATGCCATTCTCGGCGGCCTGCCAGAGGCCAGCTCCCTTTCCTTTTCAACTGCGCTATGTGCATGCTCTGCCGGACAACAGGCCTTTTCAAGCCCTCAGTTAGAGCAACTACCTAGAAGGTCTCCGAGGGGGCTCCCGGTCCTCCGCTGGCAGCTTTGTTGACCCCTAGACATCAAAGGTCCTTCCTTGGCAATAGGATTTAGAAACCTTTATCTGACCACCTTCCTTACGCACAAATACCATTCACAACTTTGATCCTAAATGACACACCGTACATGCCTTGGAGAGAAGGTTCAGGGATGAATTTTACTATTTCACAAACTTCTCTAAACCTAAGAGCTGCTTTTCATAAATAAAGACATCCAGGCTTTACTTCTGGAGATTCTATCCGATGGGCTTCAGGTTGGACCTAGGAATCTGTATTTTTCCCAACATTCTCATATGACAAAAAAGTTCAGGTGTGGAGGGAAATTCCAAGTGAGTAGGTATCTTCACAGGCAGTTTAACCCAGTAGTTTCTAATACTGAACCCGAGATCACCTTTTCATCCAACAGAGCTACCGTGGACTTACCTGGAATTTTTTTTTTTTTAATTTGGAAATAATCTCAAATTTACAGAAAACTTGTAAGAAGACTACAAATAATTTTTTTAAAAGATTTTATTTATTTATTTGACAGATCACAAGTAGGCAGAGAGGCAGGCAGAGTGAGAGCATTAAGCAGGCTCTCCTACTGAGCATAGAGCCCAATTCGGGGCTCGATCCCAGGACCGGGAGATCATGACCTGAGCTGAAGGCAGAAGCTTTAACCCACAGAGCCACCCAGGTGCCAATAATTTTTTTTCTGAACCACTCAAGTTAGTTGTTAACATGGTGCCCTAGCAAATACTTTAGTATTTCCTACAAACAACAACATTCTCTCACATAACCAAAGAAAACCCATTAAAATGAGGAAAGTGAACATCAATAGGTTGCTATCTTCTACTCCTCAGACCCCATTCACGTTTTGTGAATTGTTTCCCAAAAATCCTTTCAAGTAAAAAAAGAGTGTAGAATCCTGTGCTGTGTTTATGACATGTCTTTTTATTTCCTTATTCTGAAAATTCACGTCTTGCCTTGATTTCTGTGACCTTGATATTTAAAGATTCCGGGTCATTTATTTTGTAGAATCACCTTCAGTTTGGTTGTCTGAAGCTTTCTCATGGCTCGATACTGGCTATACCTCAGAAAGGAACGTCAAAGAAGCAATGCCACATTCTCTCACTGTGTCCCATCAGGTGGCCCACAATTTTGATTTGTCCTATTACAGTATGACTATTTTGATCACTTGATTAAAATGGTATCTGTCAAACCATAAGAAACTCTTAATCTCACAAAACAAACTGAGGGTTGCCATGGGGGGGGTAGAGGGTGGTGGGGTTATGGACATTGGGGAGGGTACGTGCTATGGTGAGTGCTGTGAAGTGTGTAAACCTGGCGATTCACAGACCTGTACCCCTGGGGCTAATAATACATTACATGTTAATAAAAAATAAAAAATTTTGTAAAATGGTATCTGTTAGTTTTGTCCACCATGAAGTCATTCTTTTTCCTCTCTGTAATATGTTTTTATAGGAGAGAAATTTAAGATTATGTAAATATTCAGTTCCTTATCAAACTTTACATTTTTTCATTTCTTTCTCTCAATATGTATTGAAGGAGTCCTATTTTATCCAACGAGTTATAACCCACTACTATCATTACTTATTTTGATGTTCAGACTGTCCCAGGTATGGCCAGTGGGAGTTCCCTCAAGCCAGATCCTGTGTTCTTTACAAATGTCCGCATATTCTCTGAGCACTCCTTTTTGGGTTTTTTGGGCATAAGATGTCCAGATTCATTTTTTACTTTTACTGCCCCAGCATGGAAGTCTCCCAATCCTGCAAAGAACTCTGGTTCCTTACAGAAAGCATGATGTTCAGTACACTCTTTGCAACTGGGGTGGGGCTGCTCCCAAGCCCTTCAAGTGAACAGAACTAAGATGTGTGTGCGTGCGTGTGTGTGTGTAATATTAAAGTATTTTATACTCACATTGAGATATCTATGTATAAATGTACACATATACACACATTAATGTACATATATACACACATATATATTCATACATATTTGCACATATGGACCATTTATTTACATCTATATTGATTTCTGTGTCTATTTCCATCTTGAAAACCACAAAAGCCTCCCATGACAATCTGACACCGTGGAGTCATTCTAGTTTTCTCCTGTTCCATATTTGTAACTGTCTGATGCTAAGAGACTTTTCATCAATAAATGTACTTATTTATTAATTTTTTCTTACCCCAGTCCCCAACACCTATATAGTTCCCTCCTTATGCCTCTGGGGCTCTGACACTTCCAAGCAGGAAGATGTTGCATAGAGACACCACTCTTCATCTTGCTTGGACACCCCGCTGGAATGAATCAGGCTCTGATGCTCCTTCCCAGGCCACCACGGCATCCTGCTCTGTGTGACTGCCCTTCCCACTCTGCTGCAGCTCTGACATCCATACCACACCACCCTCCTACCCAGGGACACTACTCACCCAGCTTAGGTTCTATTATTCCACCCTGGGTCTCCATCCCCCCTGCCCACCACCACTATGGATACCCACATTGTCCAGTTAATAGCACTGGACTGGAATGTTCAGGAAGGAAAACAATGGGAAGAGGAAGCAGAAGATATAGAGGAAGAATCATCTGGGAGATCCTGCATTGAAAATAGCTATAGTGGAACATCAGTACCTGTGTTCTTAAATGCTCCCTCGGGAGATTCTGATAATGCCCACGTTTGGGGTCCACAGGATTTACAACTCTTACACTGGGAGAGGCTGAGGAAACCAATCCTATTAACTAAATATTTACTAAGTGCTGTTCATCGTATTAACCCTTGAGACAGATAAGTAGAAAATAAGCTACTATCCCTGCCCTGGGCAGCTGACAATCCAGAAGAGGGGAAACACTGAACTAGCATAGATGGAGTCAACTTGTGGAAATGGGGATATGTTTAAATGCTATGGGAACAAAGTAGAAATTAGGAACTCTGTCTGGGGAGTTGGGGAAAACTGGGTTTTAGAGGATAAACAGAAGTTTACCAGGAGAAGGGGAGGAGGGAATGTGTAGCAGAAGGAAGTGCTTATTTAAGGTAAGAACAGGTAAAAGCTGGGATTGTTCTTAACACAAGAACCTGCCATGAACATTATCCTTTGGGTTGGGATGTGAGTTAGTTGTTCAGATCAGTCAACAGCATGTTGCCTGGTGGTTCATCAAAGCAGCCAGTCAGTCTTTGAGGGCAGTACCAAGAAACATGGTCAGAGTCCTACATGAGTCAATCTGTTAGAAAAATCAATAATGACAATATTGAAAAATTTAAATATTCCAAGGACCATACCATGTAGAAAATTAAAATCCCCGCCTGCATCTCCATCTCTTGGAAATATTCCTTCTCCCACACTTACCCACAGCAATAATTTAGTATATTTTTCTTATGATTTTTCCTATGCATACACTACCAATTGTGTGTGGGTACATCTACATTTTTCCCCAAAATAGAACTTAGGATATTTGCCACTTAAACTTGCTACTTTTTTTTAAAGGAGTTGTATTTATTTATTTATTTGACAGACAGAGATCACAAGTAGGTGGAGAGGCAGGCAAAGAAAGAGGAGGAAGCGGGCTCCCCGCTGAGCAGAGAGACTGATGCGGGGCTCGATCCCAGGACCCTGAGACCATGACCTGAGCCAAAGTTAGAGGCTTAACCCACTGAGCCACTAAGGCACCCTTAAACTTGCTATTTTTAATATAACATTTCTTGGATAGACTTCCATATTAGTACATAGAATTTTACCTAGTTATTTTTAAAAATATATTTTTCTGGGTGCCTGGGTGGCTCAGTGGGTTAAGCCTCTGCCTTCGGCTCAGGTCATGATCTCAGGGTCCTGGGATCGATCCCCGCATCGGGCTCTCTGCTCAGTGGGGAGTCTGCTTCCGCCCTTTCTCTCTACCTGCTGCTCCGCCTACTTGTGATTTCTATTCACATAAATAAAATCTTTAAAAAAATAAAAATAAATTTTTCCTTAACTGTAATCGTTTTTCTTTATGTTTATTTACACACTACTTGGATAAAATGTCAATGTAAAAATGGGATAGATGGGCACCAGTGGTGTGCTCTTACCATCTATTCACACTTCCTTTCTCAGAGGTAACCGTTGTTGTCTCTTGGCATAGTCCTACTTGCTCTTTATTCATTTACACACACACACACACACACACTCACTCACTGTTGGGTGGTGGGTTTTCTTTGTCATAAATGGGATATGTGTCAGGAATTGCCAAATTTCAAAGGCTGAAAAAACACACAAGAAGGACTGCAATCTGACCATCCTTCCACGCCCTTTTTTCCCCTCAAAGCCCTCCGATCTCACTTGTATTCTAGCCACTGCAAACATATCATTGGCAATGGAAGCCAAGCCACATTAAAGAAGAAGGTGCATCAATCAATCAGTCAATCAATCATCAATCGGTAAGCTCTCCATGGGACAGCGGACTGCCCCTGCTCTGCGCCACTCTCCTCTTGTGGCTTTCGCATTACAAAAGTGAGCTGAGCACAAACAGGTGGAAAAGAGAGGAGAGTAAAGGCTGCTTGGGACCTTAAGTGTCTGGGGCTTTAGGTTTTCATACAGCTCTCACTGGGACTCTAGACAGCTTTGCCTCTCGTCGCCAGCGGGATGGAGTTTGAAGCATGTATGATCCTGGAAAACGTACAACTGAGCAAGGTCTAATTATCACTGATTGGAAGAGAAACGTGCAATAAGAGCCAACTGGGATTGAACTCAAAGGCGTTTTGAAAGTTTGCTTCAGTGAGTTAGAATTGCAGCCTTTTGCCCCAAATTTCTCCACAAAGATTCTATAGGCATTTTTTAAGCCCCAGAGCCCTTCACTAATGTTATTTGAGGCAATTTTATGTATCTCTAATTGTAGATTGTTTGCGAACTCTTGAGCAAGAAATGATCTCTAAATCCCCTCGTGTCTACTGATATTTCAAGGTAAGAGAATGCTCTGGAATCTTTCCCATTTTCCAAATGTAATATTTTCCAAAATAAATGTTGGAGTAACTGCAGGGTTGATACCATGTGAATATTTTAATTCACACAATAATATTCTGGAGTTTATGGAAGCTTGGCCTCTTTCCAGGAGGTCTGAAAGTCCAAAAGTTGGCTGTTTCTTCTCAGTGGGAGAAAAGGTGGAGGATGGGAATCAGGATTCGTAAATTGGAGAGGAGGTCACAGGCTGAATGGCGTTAAGTAAGGGAAAGTGCAGTGCAATCTTCCGTGGGAGGAAAGCCAGTTGCACAAAGGGGAAGGACTGGTTACCATTAAAGGCTTCAAAATTAGGGCCTTGGAGAAGAATTGAATGGGAAAGTTAACAACCCCTTGTTTCTCTTCCTCTTTTAGATGATGGAGTTGTAATAAGATCCAGGTGCAGCACTGGGATATCGGAGATCCCCATTCTAGTCTGGTTAGAAACCCCCCAAACTTTCAATGTTTGTGATTCAAATGCCTCCTCTTCCAAGGAGCCTACCCTGATGGCCACATTGCAGTCATCAGATGACATCACACTGTCAAGACGACCTGTTTCCTCATCCTTTCCCCCATAGCCTGAGAGATTCTTGAGAGCAGGATGTGAAAGGCACAAATAATTATGTGCTGAATGTTGATTGAATGAGCCTCTCTGGCCGGAAATAATCCCTCCTACTCTGGGCTCTCTTGGTACTTTACACTTACCTCACTGATGTAATTTTTTTTCACAGTCTACCTTGTACTCTCATTTCTGTAGAATTTAGCTCCATTATCAGAGTCAGAATTTTTCTGCAAGGAAAATGAGATAATGCATGTAAAGCACTTGTGCCACATCTGCTGAGTAAATGATAGCTATTATTACTTGTGTAATGAGATGGCTGGAGGAGAAGAAAATACATCTTATTTTTTAAAAATAAGCTTCAGAAAATCACTTTGAAATAGATCTTTGTTCTGTTTTGCAAGAGTCACTTTATTTGCCTTCCTCAATTACAAGAGACCTTTTGCAACTACAAGAGACCTACTGCCTGGAAAGAAGGCAGTAGTCTTAGTCTAGAAATATCCATTCTTTCTTAGTATAGACATATCCATTCTTTCTCATTCCTCTTGAATAGAAAGCTGGGGTTGTGGCTAGGTAGGAAAGTTGACGTTGAGTTGCACACCACCAGAAAGTTCCATTCATACTGTCATCTGCTGTGATGGATGTAAATATTCCTTGGAATAGGCTCCAAGGGATACCCTTCCTTCTGAATACAATACAAATGGCGTCTCTGGAATTGTACAAGGAGGCAGCCCTAGGAAGAAAAGAGGAAAGGGTCTCTGGCCCTTTTTCTTTGAGGTTCAAGGCTATTGGACCAGAAATGGATCAGGTAGTGCTCACTGAGATCTATTGGCAGGAAAGAAGATGAAGGGCCCTGGAGAGTGTTTGCCATAGGAAAGGACTGCCTTCAGACAGCTGGGCCCAACAGAAGTTTCTGAGTGACAATGTCATTGAGATACAGGGACAGAACATGCTGAATGTGTACTAAGTGAGCCGTGGAGCTGGACCTTGAGGCCAAACCTTGGCCTGCATGGTGCCTCATGCAGCCAGGGCAAGATGTGGACCAGTAATAGCACTGCCTCAGCAGTGGACTATAAAGGAGCAACAAGGACCCAATATGGTAGAAAGAGAACTAAGAGACCTTTGGTTTGATCAGCTTCCCAGTTTCCTTTCAACTTGTTGGTTGGAAGAGGTGATGACCCTTTGGATTGAGGAAATGTTTTGAATTCGGGAATAATTCAGGGGCATGTGACATTGGACTTTCTGCTAATGAAGACATAGGAGGTAGAGCAATTAACTGAGGAAATTAACAAGATGTGATTATATTTGGATTTTCAGATGGTAAAATATCTTCCTTTTCATCCTCATCAGTTAGCTTTATACACTCGAAGCAACTATTACGTGGGGGCACATAATAGTAATGCGTGAGACCAAGGGACCTCAGAAAAGTCCATTTCCCTGTAAAATTGAGAGTTCAGGTCTTCTAGATTGAAGCTGGAGTAAACACAGAGTTTCAGTGTGAAGCAGACTCCCAGGCCAAATGGACAATGGACCTGAATCCCTACAGGACACTGTAGTTAAAATACCTTTCTGGACTGCCTCCAGCAGAGGTGAATCTGGAATTCTCCCTCTCTCTGTATTTCACCTGTTGCCTTTTCTCAAGGGTCCAAGAAGTTGCAGTTGGTGTCTCACTTGCACTTCAGGTGAATTCACTCCTCTGTGTAGCACATGCTCAGCACATACTAATTAATGAATGGCCACGTAGCTGGTCCTGAGTCAGCTGATTCCAGACGAGATCACCGTGACAATTCAAGGAAGGCAGTTCCTTGTGATTTTGTTTCTGTGCCTTTTACGATCAAAAACCTAAATCTATCACTTCAGAAGAAAATTTCACTTCTAATTTTATAACCAGATAAACAAAAGTATCCCCTGGCTTCACCTTCTCTTCTGGCCCCAGGATGGTAGTCAAGATCCTAGGTTTTGGGTCAGTTCATGCTAGGTTTGAATCCTGTTTTTGCAACCTATTAGCTGGGTGATCTTCAGCAACTCAACTTCTAAAGTATGTTTCTGGTGCATAAAAGAGGATTATAATTATACACAGTTCATACGATGAAATGAGACATTTTATGTCAAGCACTGTGCCTGACACAAAATGAGTGCTGAATAAATGTCACTATTTATTAGTATTTCCTTTATCACCAAATTCCTCTCTGCTTCCTTCTTCTCCTTTCTTCATGTTCACACATGAACCCACTATAATCGCTGCCCGTGCTCCAGACACCCTGGACATTGTGTTAAAGATCTTCAATAGTCTTCTCACTGCCAAGTCAATGAGTACTTCTCACCGTTACTTCTGCTTTCTCTGGAGGATTTGACATCCCCAGATACTCTCTTTTTGGAATTTTCTCCCCCCTTGGTTTCCATGGCAATCCATTTTCTCAATTGTTTTGATGCATCTCAACACCTCCCAACCTTCTTAGCTGGTTTCTTCCTCTGCTGATCAGCCCTTACCTGTTTCCATTCACAGATTTAACCCTTTACCTGTTTCCTTTTCACCTCGCACACTCCTCCCTTGACTTCAACTGTGATCAATAACCTAATTACCCTTACTTACCTTTATATTCACACTTCTATCTGAATCTCCTGCATTTTTGATGCCTTACGTGATGCCTGAATTTTCCTTGGGAACCTCAACCCAGTGTGCATAAAGTAGAATGTGTCCTCTACCACCCAAACAAGCTCCTTTTCCTGTAGTTCTTTTCCCGTTAGTGGTATTACGACTCCCCAGTCATTCAAGCAAGCTGACTTCATCTGTGACTTCTCTTCTCTCACCCCCACCAACCCCAGTATCCAATCATTCTAGTCATTCTACTCCTAGACAGCTCTCAAATCTATCCTTTCTTCTCCGTCCTCACTGCCACAACTTTGACTCAGGCCATCATTATCTCTTGCCCAAATAGTGCAGTAGCATTCTAAATTTCAGCTGCCATTTTGTGTTTCTAAAATACAAATATCACCACATCACTTACTTGCTAAAATCCTTTACAGACTTCACCCTCAAAACTGGACAGCCCAGAGTCAGGCCGCTAAACAAAAACAATAGGAGTAATTTCAAGGTCATTTCAAGAGTAATTTCAAGAGCAGTTTCAAGGTCATCTCAATGGCAAGCTGTACTCACTTCTAATATGTTTTCTTAAGTAGAAAAGAAAGAAATGGAGCTAGAACCAGCACCTTGGAATTCATGGCAGCCTGGGACTGCCCACGGGAACTGGTCATGTGAATACCATTCACCACTTGTGTTGGGAAATAAAAGTTGAGAACGGCTGGACTGTGTTTCAATGATGACCAACTTCCAAGATTTCTTCCTCTGCTTTGCTAGTCCATATGTTTGCTGAGTTCGGCGCTAGGGATGACAGGGGCCTGCCAGTGACTCATGATAAATAAATTGCACATGAGACTAAAAACAGACACCAAATGACGATTTAATAATCTTCAGTGAGCAATGAAACTGTCAAATAGATTAAAATATCAGCATTATATTGAGGGATGCTTCTGCTCCTTATTATTAAGCTGCACAAGAAGCCTAATTATAATAATAATGATTGCTTTGTGAGCCTGGCGAAGAAATTCTGTTACATCTTTCTCATCAAGAGACTGCTGATGGGACTGGAAATTCAGAATCTCCTGTATCTAGTTCCACTGTAGGAAGAGCCTTGTCATTAGACCTGGAAATAATACAAAGTTTATCTCCGGCAAGGGATCTTCACCCCCCTGGGGCAATACTGAGATGGGAAACACTTATATTTGCTGCTCAGACTCTTAGTCTGTGCTTTGCAACTGAACAATCTCTCTCAGCGTTGTAACATTTTTCTGTCAGTCAAGTTACAATCAAGTTTGGGAACTTTCCGATCTGTAGGTGAGTCTTCATTTTGCTCTTATTATCTTTAGGGTTTCAGTACAATGTGGGTGGTTTATTTCACAGGTTTCCAACTATCTTGAACTTACTCTAGACCTTAAGTCCCAAAAATAACCAGTACTGACAACCAGAATGGAGGAATGACTCCTTTGCGGAGATGACCAAGGGTGTCACAGAAGTGACAAATGAATTGTTCATAAAGGATAGGTAGGGGTTTTCCAAGCAGAGTGACCTGCATTTACAAAAAGACAAAGAGGCTAACAAAAGCATGCTATCTTCTGGGAGTGCTTAGAAATTTGGTATGGGTGTTTTGATAGAGTAGGAAGTGGTAAGAGAGGGGACAGGTCACATAGGTCAGAGTCAGATTGGAGAGTCTCGTGTGTCATGATAGGTCATGGGTATTCGACATGGCCATTATGGACTCCAATGAAAAGTCTAATGCCCACCCCTTCCCCAATATAAGAAAAAAGCATTTCTTTCCATTCTCTTTTACATAATGAGCAGGGTAAGAGAGCATGTTCATGGGGGGAAGGTTTTTGTTCTTCTACAGCAGAAGCAAGCTTACCACAGAATGACCCCTGGGCATATGACCTGGCCATAGGTGGCACTCAACAAATGCTCGTTGAATGAATTATTGGATGAGTGAGTGGATGAATGGAGGGCTGAATGGTGGAGAAATGGCAGATGCCTTTATAAGGAATATAAGTAGTTTCCAAAGCTGCAGAGTTGCTAGTGGGAACTTCAGTAAATATATGGAATGGGGGTGGAAGTGGCAGCCACATCTAGTCCCTCGTTACCTCAATGCTGCCTTGACTGTCTCCTCTGGGCTCTTGGCCCACGATGCTCAGCGGTGCCTGCCCCACCATGCCTCAGAGAACCCACATTCCCATTGCCCTGAACTGACCACACTACTCGATCTCATCTCACTTTGACCTCTGATTCCCAGACTTGCTCCTTTCCTATTAAAAAAAAAAAAAAAAAAAAAAAAAAAGGCTTCTATCCTTTCTCTCTTGGCCAGGAATGCTCCTTTATTACAAAAATCTATGTTACAAATCCTAAGCTGGGTACAACTGCAAGGTCATGGCCATTTTGGTAGAGAATTGCTGCTAAACGTTCACAATAATAAACAAAAAGTGTCCTACTTCTTTACCCCTTTTTTATTTGAGAGGATGTCAGTCCCTTTGTGCAAAAGGAATCAAGCCCCAGAGAAAAACCAGTTATTATTTTTTTAAACAAAGGACAGAAAGTAAACAATTCATTTTATTGAGCACTGATAGAGTAAGGCACTTTGCATCTTCCAAGCTATTTTGCTGGAGTGTGTGGTGAGTATGCCAGGTATATGTTTACACTAAATTCCAGTTCAACGTGGATTCAAACAAAAACAAAGATCAAATATTTGGAAAGTCTTCTGCAGATTACTTTTGAGGTTAGTAGACAAAGGTGACCATCAGCAAGCCTATAGAAAGGGAAGTCTTTCTGAAGCAACTTTAGGGAATGGTGCAGAATCAGTCCACATTCAATTCTATGAAACACCTCAGGCATTTACTGAATACCTGCTGTATACAAGATGTCATCCTAGGCACTGATGGGGTAGAGTACAAAGAGACATACGGGCAGGATTAAGGCACTCTATTGTTAACATTGTATTGGAGGAGAAACTAAGAAAGGCAGGCCAGTGATAAGCTATGCATTAGCTCTTTCTTGGCATCAAGTGAGAGAAAAATCCCATTCAAATGGATTTAAACAAACAAAAATTGTTATTCATGCAATGAAAAGGCAAGAGGTCTTGGGCTTAAATGAGGCTTGATCAAAGTACTCACTCACCAAATCTCTCCACCTTCTTGATCTGTTCTCCCAAGTGTAGGTTTCACTTGCAGAGTTTGTGTGAAGGAAAGATGACTTCCCACAGCTCCAAGTCTATGTTCACCAAATTTAAGTTTAATAGGAAATAGGACTTCTCTTCCAAAACAGAGTTATATAAGTCTTGGATGTGAGTTGCAGTGGCTTGGATTGGTCTGCAAGCTTCTCCCTAATCTTTTCATGGTGGCCACAGGGATGTCATGTTCTAGTTGATGATGACTATGTGACTTGCCCAGCCCTGGAAACAAGGATGGAGTCAGCACCTGCCAAAGCAAGTGGACCCAGGTTGAGAGAATGGATGAATCCTCTGAGGGGAAAAAAAAAAATCAAGAGTTCTATTACCAGAAAAAGGAGAAATTATTAAAAAGAAAAAACAACAGAGGAATAAGCATAGTATGATGGGAGGTTGGGGTAGAGATATATTCTGACTTTAAGGGTCTATGGAATAGGACCATGAAGTGAAACAGAGTTCAAATTCCTTCCTATTCTGAGAATCCATAATTACGGAGATTGCCCTAAGACGCAAACAGCTATTATAAATGTTGACAGTGTGATCTAGTACCTAAGTTCTTTCTGACTCTGATGTCAGACAAGTTGGGGAGTGAGACCCAGACCTGCTCCTCACAGGAGGTTGGATCATAAAGCCTGTTTACATGTGTAATACAGGGTAATAAGAGTCCCTACCTCATAAGGCTTTACAAGGATTAAATACGATGTTTATTACAACATACACATGTTGAGACTAGGTCCCCAAATCTTGAGAGAGTATATCATTACTTCATCTTCCATTTCTTTTTCATCCCACTGAAGTTAGGTTTCCTCCTCACCATACCAATTAAACATCTCTTAGTAAGGCTATAGATGATCTCTTAATGGTTAAAGCCAGTAGATAATTCTCAGCCTTTATTTGATTTGCCTTCTGTATAAGATTAACCCTCTTGCTCAGTACGCCCTCCTTCTCGAAAGTCTTTCATCAATTTTCTTCCATTATTTCTCTCTCTTTTTTAAAAGATTTTATTTATTGGGACGCCTGGGTGGCTCAGTTGGTTGGACGACTGCCTTCGGCTCAGGTCATGATCCCGGAGTCCTGGGATCGAGTCCTGCATCGGGCTCCCAGCTCCATGGGGAGTCTGCTTCTCCCTCTGACCTTCTTCTCGCTCATGTTCTCTCTTACTGTCTCTCTCTCTCAAATAAATAAATAAAATCTTAAAAAAAAAAAAAAGATTTTATTTATTTATTTGAAAGAGACAGTGCACACCAGCAGGGGCAGAGACAGAAAGAGAGGGAAAAACAGATAGTCCACTGAGCAGGGAGCCCGATGAGGGGCTCAATCCCAGGACCTTGAGATCATGACCTGAGCCTAAGGCAGATGCTTAACCAACTGAGCCACCCAGCGGCCCCATTATTTTTCTTCATAAATTTTCTTTCCATTGTTATCACCTTTCCTCAGCTATATCCTCTACCCATACCTTAGATTTTGGGTTTTCTGGGTTTTCTTTGTTCTTGTAGTAGGTAGAGATTATAATCATGACTAACAAGTGTCTTCTGAATATGGTCAAGTATATCATCTGACTGAAGCTTATTGAGCTATAATTCACAAATTCACAGCAGTACAGGAGCATCTGAATTCCTTTTACCAGTGCAACATAATTTTGAAATCTTATTTTGTTTTTATTTATTTTTCCTGTTAATATTTCAATAGTGCCATAAGAACTTTTAAAGCAGAATCTATTTTAGATATTTAGAGTCAATGCCTTCTTAGCTCCAAAAAAAAAAAAATTACAAATCAACTCAGCAGTAATTTTTCATTCTATTTTCACTTAGCTAAAAATGACAATCCAAAGCATTTCAACTATCCACTCTGTGATGTGATGTGATGTGTGTGTTCAGCCTTTCTATGTTAGGGGAAATTCCCATATTTTAGTCGCAAATTTTCCAATGTAGTCATCCATCTCCTTTGCAATGAGGCTGCAGACACACAATCTTCATACATCAATCAGTTCAAACCATATCAGACTTCACAGGAAACGTGGTATCCTTAATTATTACTCTCCAGTTTCCCCATCTACTCAAGTGCTAAGCAACTATGAATCTGCCTTCTATCGCTATAGACGTCTCATATAAATGGAATCACAAAATATGTGAACTTATTTCACTGAGCATGTTTTCAAGCTTTATCTGTGTTGTAGCCTGTATGATATTGATTCCTTTGTATAACCAAAGAATATTCCATTGTATAAATGTATCGTATTTTGTTTATCCATCTGTCAGTTGGATTATGGCAATTTCTATTATTATTACTTCTGTTTTGTTTTAGAGGTAAGGAAACTGAGTGTCAGGGAAGTAACCTATCTGCTAGAATGGGACAGAACTGAGAGGCACACTAACCCAGGTGTACCCGATGCTTTAATTCCTCCTCTTAACCACAAGACCCCTGCCTCTGACCACACTATACAGCGCAGTAGAGGCCACGTAAGACTAGATGGAGCAAGGCCACTACAATTCTCATTGGAAATCTTTTTAGGAGCATGACTGAAATTTCATCCTGAAAAGCAAGTAGGTACAACTATCCAAGAAATTTTTGAAAAATAAGCAATTTTTAATGTTTTTTATGTTTATGTTTATGTTTATATTTTTTAAAAGGTTTTATTTATTTATTTGACAGAGATCACAAGTAGGCAGAAAGGCAGACAGAGAGAGAGAGGAGGAAGCAGTCTCCCTGCTGAGTAAAGAGCCCGATGTTGGTGCTTGATCCCAGGACAGTGGATCATGACCTGAGCCGAAGGCAGAGCTTACCCCCACTGAGCCACCCACGCGCCCCAATCAATTTTTTTAAAATAGGAAAAAGACACCTTAGCTCTAACAGATTCTAAAACAATATAAATATATAATAATTAAATATTAATAAACAGCACTTTCACAGCACTTACTATAAGCCTCTAAGAACAATTCCAAGTGCTTTACATATATTATTACCTAATATTGTGTTGTATTGTATTGTTCTGTATTTTTGTGGAGCCCCAGATGGAGCTTGAACTTGTAACCCCAAGATCAAGAACTGAGTTGAAATCAAGAGTCAGATGTTTCACTGACTGAGCCACCCAGGCGCCCTAGTATATTACATATTATATAATGTAATCATCATGACAACTGTTTGAGTTACGTGTACATTAGTGTCCCCATTTTGCACATGAGAAAATTGAGGTGCTGTGAGTTACTTGCGCCACATTGGAGAGCTGGTGGGTGATAGAGCTGGTATTTGAGCTCAGGAAGTCTCACTCTAGATTTTCTGTCTTAATCACTACTCTCCTGAGCCAAACAAACAAACATAATCAAAGCAAACAAAGAAAAGAATGGTTATCAAATATCTGGGAGGAAGGCTATTTAAGCGTCAAAGTCACAAGAGATAACACGAAGTTAAAAAGCACCACATTAAAGCACAAAAAACGTTATTCTGTATCCTAAACAAACCAGAATGAAATGGAAAACAACAAATGAAAAGATGGTATTTATAGTACATAAGGAAGATAAGGATGAATGTACATAAAAATTAACAAGAAAAATATTAAAGAACCAAATGGAGAGAGGCAACAAGGATATAAATAGACACCAATGTCCAAGAAGAAATACTTACTTGAGAAAAAATATTTAACTGCATTAACAATGGAAAAATGCAAGTTACACCTATGATGATTTTTTTTCCTATTGAGTAAGAGAATGATGCAATATTGAAGGAGACCATCTAGTTTCAGCTATGGTGAATATACTGGCATTCTCTAACATGTTGATACAAGCATAAGCTGGTAGAGCCTTTCTATCAAACTGTCTTGTGACAAGCTAAGAACTTAAATATTCCTAACATTTGATCTTTCCTGGGAATCCAGCCTAAGGAAAGAATTAAACATACAGAAAAGACTTTATGCTCAATGGCATTCAGGACAATTCAGATGAAAAGTAACCATGTAAAATACCTAACAATGAGGAAACAGTGAAACAAATGAACCAATTATACATATTACCCTGCTATGGAAACTTTATTTATCCAAGAATATAAAAAATTGGGGAAATATTCCTGTTGTATTTTTAAATTTAAAAAAAAAAAGCCAGGATATAAATGTATATTTATTACAAAATTTATATAATCACAACTATTGAAGGTATAAGTTAGTGAAAGACTTTAAGCAAGACCCATCAAATACGTGAAATCGTTAAAGAATTTTATTCTTTCCACTTTGGGTTTTTTTTTTTTTTTTTTTTTTTTTTGCCAAATTTTCTATAATGAGCACTGATTCGCTTTATAATGGGAAGAAATATAAATAACCCTTGCTTTTAAAAAACAGCTAATGGGTTGTGCTGTGTGTTGAGCTAAGTGCTCCCAATTACGCAGGCCTCTCACACACAGCTATCTGACCCAGGGGAATGGTGTGCGCAGATCTCTTTGAAGAGCCCGCTCAAGAGATAATCCTGCATTGACCTGCAGGCCTGCTGATTTGCTAGCAAGCAGATAAGGAATTTTAAACAGAAGGAAACTACAGAGCCACTGGCTGGTCTGCATCAGGAGAGCCCAATCAGTCCTTTTTTTTTTTTCTGTTTCCTCCGGTCAGTGGCCCTGAAAGGCAAGATTACACTGTAGTTTTGCCCTCTGTCCAGGACTCCAGGCTCCACCACTTAAAGAGCTGAGGTGTGCTGGTCTGGCAGCTGAGGAATGCCTGGCTGGAAAGACCGAGGAAAATGACACCCTGTGGAGAAGGATGCAGATACAATCTCCAAACAAAGATACTTGTTCTGGTTAACAGTTTCTACAGTCTGAGGAGCAAATAGAAACCGCCAGGAAGGAGGGAATGACGTGTCGGTAGGAGCTTCTTGGCCTGGCCAGGGGAAGGCTGAGGAGCCCGATGAATTCTTTCTCCTGTTCCTCATTCTTGGCTTTGCCAGTTATTAACTGAGCACGTAGGATAAGCCGGAAGTAGCCCCTCATGGGTTTTGCTTCTAGACTCATACAAGAGACAAAGAGGCAGACAGTTGGGTCCAGTGCACAGAAAGCTATGGCTGTGGTATCAGGTTTGTCTTCGGCTAATGGAGGAAGGCTTTCTGGAGAAAGGTGACTCCAAAGTCAGTCCTCAGAAGAGAAATTAGCTTGATGAGGGTGAAGGGGTTGGCGGAGAAGAAGGGTCTTCCTGGCTAAGGAAATGGCTGATTCCTGTAAGCAAGAGAGGTGGAGAACTTTTGAAGAAGCCTAAGACTTCTGGAATGGAAGATGGGAAGAAGGGATGTGGTGGTTCCCAGTTCCCCTTAGATCAAGTTGTGGAGAAAGGTGAGAGGAAAATGAAGAAACATGGATTTGGGAAAGTCTTTCTTTTCTTCATCTCAAAGTTTTGTCCTTTTCCCTTGTTCCAGAGTATGCTGTTCTTGGCTCTCCTACTCTTCATGCTGTTGTTTCCAGGCAGAGGAAATGAAGGGACAGAGGCAGCCCAAGTTTGAAGAATCAACATAGATTCTGTGGCCACCACAAACAGATGACATTGACTGGCCATGCCAAAGGTGACTCCCACTGCCCTTAAACATCATAACTGCAACCACTGTCAGGTCCAAGGGCCAAGGGCGGGGGCAGAGATGTCATGCCATCATCATTCTTTATGTGTTTACTGCACAGCGGGTATCCACTGATGTAATTAACAGCCTCACCAGGGACATAATATATGCAAACATGAATGGCATATATTTACTTGGTGTGAGACATTATGGGGGGGTGGGTTACAACAAACAAACATATTGAGTCTTCATTACCTGTTGGGTGCTATGTCAAGTGCTGGGGAGAAAAGATGATAAAAACCTACTTAAAGTAATCAGGGTCTACCAGCCTGTGTATACACATAGTGGGAAGAAAACAAGATAGGAAATGAATATTAAAATACGATTCAAGGGACACCTAGATGGCTCGGTCGGTTAAGCATCTGTCTTCAGCTCAGGTCATGATCCCAGGGTTCTGGGATCAAATCTCGCATTGGGCTCCTGGCTCAGTGTGGGGGAGGGGCTTCTTCTCCCTCTCTCTGTGCCTGCCACTCACCCTGCTTGTTATTGCGCACTCTCTCTCTCTCTCTCTGTGTCAAATAAATTAAAAAAAAAAAATTAAAATTTAAAAAAATGTATTTTTTTGAAAAAAGAAATACAATTTAAAGTAAATGCTTAATTATCTTCCAAACCTATTAAGATAGATCCATTGGCCCTCTGCCCTTTTGCACAGCTCATTGAAGAACTAAATTGAATAACAGGTGGATATCTCATAGCCCCTTCACAGATGAGAAAACACACAAAAATAGGCTATGATCAGAAAACCATGAAGTCAGAGAGCCCTGAGTTTGAACTTAGGACTGTACTCATTCAACTTTGGTCCCTGGGCAGTTTACTTCCCTTTCTGATCTTCAATATCCTCACCTAAAACGGATAACAATGGCTGTGTATGGCAGAAAATGGTAGTGGCCTACCCAATGACAGTGTCCTCTTTGTGTCACTCTTGAGGCTCTCCCAGTTTTGTTTTCAGGAGAGAAGTACCTAACCTAGGTGATGGCTCATGAGTGGCTTACAGCAGAAACCGGTAAATGTTTCTGCAAAAGGGCAGATAGTAAATAATTAGACTTTGCAGACCCTTGACTCTTTTCCACTGACTTTTCCACTCTGGCATGAAAACAGCCAGAGACGATACATAAATGAACGCATTTGGTTGTGTTGAGGCCAAACTTTATTTACAAAAACAGGCCATGGTCCAGATTTTGTTGGTGTTTGCCCATCCCCAATCTAAGGGCACCCTGACAATTCTAGTCCTGATTTTCTCCAGCTCCTCTACAACTAAAGGTATCCCCATGATCCGGTTATGGCCAATGATACCTAACTAGAAGCCTCATGAGCAGGTTTCTGGGAATGTTCCTGCTTTCCTGCTAAAGTGGAGACTAACGTGGCCGGCCCTGTACTTCCCTCTTAATTATACCTTGAATGTGGATGTAGTGTCTGGAGCTGAGGCAGCCATCTTGCCATTAAGAGATGAGAAGCATAAGACTAAATGTCAACTTGCTAAGGTTAACGATGCAGAAAAAGGAACTCACTGTGATCACTAGATGTCATCATTGAGAAGCTGAGTCAATGCCAGGATCACCTACTGCACTACCAAACCTGTAATTTTTTAAGTCATTGTGGTTTGATTTTCTGCGTTTCGCAGTAAAATCTATTTTTAAGTAATTTCAATATATCACAGGCTTACTGTGAATATGAGATGGGCTTAACATACAAATCACATAGTAGATGCTCAAAAAAATGATGGTTCTCTTCACAGTTCATTTCCCAGAGAACGGACAGATATCATTCCCTCCGTGTTCAGTATTGTTAACATTTTGTACAAGGTCCTTTTAAGAATAAGTCACTTAGGATGGAATAATTTTTCAGAGCCATTTCTGGTTTTACTCTAACTTTAATCTTCCAAGGCCTCAGAGAGACTAGGAAAGGGAAAGACTAGAAAAAATATCTAGTTTAGCAAGAGACTGAGCATGAGAAGATCCCAAGCAACTATTAAACAAATTGGAGAAACAATCCTTCCCTAGTAACTATTAACGAAAGGATCCTTCCTCATCCTTATACCCAGCAGCACGCCGGTTTGCCTGCCTGCCCCTGACTGCAGATGTGAAGCTAGGAAGCGTGTAGGGTGCCCGCAGTCATGTGTGGCTCACAGGAGACTTTCCATGATGCTATTCGATGTTCCCCTCCTCTCTTCACCAGGCCTGGCACCCTCATAGTCTTAGTTTATTAAAGAATCAGGCTCAGTATGCAAGGGAGCCCCATGAAGAAGACACCTGAAGCCCGAAGGAGGAGGACAGGTCAGAGAATGATTATTCCAAGGACTGGGAGCAAAAAGAAACAGGGGTTTAGAAATGTTACGGGTCAAGCAGTCTAGAAACAAGTTTCTGAGAATCAAGTGTTTGGGATCTCTTTCTCTTTAAACAGTGCTGTGTGTGTGTGTGTGAGAGAGAGAGAGAGAGAGAGAGAGAGAGAGAAAGCATGTGTAGAGAGCTGAAAGTACCCAGGCAGAGATCAGCATCCCAGAAATATTTGCGGAAGTATGGGTCAGGGAGCGGGTGGCTGGATGGGTGGCTGCCTGCAGACAGGACTGGCTAGGTGAGCGATGCGCCGCAGTGGCCTGGCTGTTGCCTGTCCTGGCCCGGTTTTCTGAGAACTTTTCAAACTCTTGGTCTCAACTACTCAATTCTTCTGTTATAGAGCGGAAGCAGCCACAGACAATATGTAAAGGAACTCCTACAGATGTGTCCCCGTAAGACCTTGCTTACAGAATCAGGTGACAGTCTGGGTTTGGCTTATGGGTCACAGTGTGCCTGCCCCTGCTCTCTCCTCCGGCAGTGTCTGGGACAGCGCCTCCTGGGACTGCAGCTGCCATATCGCTAGCCGCCTGAACGTGGAGATGGTGGGTGCCAGACAAAGGAACCTGGTTCCTTGATAGAAGCCTCTACCTCTGATACACCTGGAACCCATCTTCACTCTGTGTTTCCTATCTTGTGAGACAGATGATTTCTTTTTTATTCTGTCCACTTGAGGGGATTTTCTCTGGTGGCCAAGAGCATCCTAGCTATCAGACTTCCCTAGACGAAATGCTCCCTCATGCCTCACTAGCTCATGGTGGAAAAGGAAATGTACTGAGAGCTAAAAGCAGTAGGAGAAAGAAGGAAAAAAGTAAAGGCCTCCTTACTGAAGCCTTATAAACAAAAAACCCACCTTATTTTGGGAGATTTTAAAATCCTTTAGGAATTGCTATACTGCCAAACTCTCTGAACTGTCACCTCTCTGTTCCAGGAGTGTCCAGAGAGCTCTGGAGACGATTGGGATATGGTTCCTGCCCTTATTTCGTGGGCTAACTTCACTGAACCACTCATTTATACCATCCTTCATCTGTCTCTTTCTTCCTTATGTATGATTTTACCTCCACCAATTTAGAAAGATGCTCTTTCATGGTAGAGAACTTCTCGTAGCTCTGACAAAACTGGGCACCCAAGAGTGTGCAACATATGCATCAACTGAATTTTTGAAGGGGTATATTCATGAACATATTACAGAAATAAGAACCACTGGTAGTCATTTTAAGCAGTCCCAATCTGATTTAAGCTACCTATTGCAAAAAATAAAATAAAATATAAAATAAACAATCATACTCAGTCTATCAGGGAAATGTTTTGAAATTCAGCTAATTTTGAACACTTGGTTCATTCTTTCTCTCAGGGGAATATTTTCCCTGCAATGAAACTTGTACAGTATGAACTTGTCCCGCAGGAACTGTCTTCTAGCCTTTGGTTGTTTCAATCAGCATATCACAATAGGCCTGGATTTACCTCTCTTTTTCTGAAATTAACAAGACATTTATTGTTATGCATGAGTATCAAAAATTGGTCCGTAACTTTGGAGCAGTTTTCAAACACAGCTGAGAAAATACAGAAAACTAGTAGGTAAAGATAAATTAGATTATTATGGGAAACAAAAAAGAAGAGAAAAGAACAGTCTAGTTTAGACTTGCCTTTCTTACAGCCTCTATGCCACGAAATGTGGTAATTTGATCCCAGTTGATTTTTTGCACTGGTAAATAGCCCCAAATTGCCTTTTGTATGAATTATGTTATAAGAACTGTGTAATTTTATTAGAGAGAGTGCTTAAATTTGGTCTTAAAAAAAAAAACAACCATAGAGATCTTTTTAAAATTGAGATTCCTATACACTGTAAGCACCTTTTTTAAAAGTTACATATTTATTTTCCTGACTGTGCAAATAACACATAACATGCATATGCTCAAAATCCAAACATAATCAGTCTTCCTCTCTCTCTTCTCTCTCTTATTCTCTTTCTCTCTCACACACACACACATGCACACACATACAGAAAAGATAGATCTATGTTAAGGTCTATAGTTAAGATTACATTGTTAACCATAAACTTTCTCTCAAACCACTAAGAATTTTTTATTAAGATTTGTAGATGGTCTGGGGCACCTGGGTGGCTCAGTGGGTTAAGCCTCTGCCTTTGGCTCAGGTCATAATCTCAGGGTCCTGGAATTGAGCCCCAGATCGGGCAGGCAGGCTCTCTGCTCAGTGGGGAGCCTGCTTCCTCCTCTCTCTCTGCCTGCCTCTCTGCTTGCTTGTGATCTCTCTCTTCTGTCAAATACATAAATAAAATCTTTTTAAAAAATTTGTAGATAATCTTTCATCTTATTTTTCAGTACATTATATCCTCCCCTTCAATTTTAGTTTAGAAGATAAGACATTCATTTAAAATAAATTTCAAATAAAAATTATTCACAATCTTATCGTTTTAGTGTAACTATTCTTTTTCCCTACACTTTCCCTTTCAGAGCTGAAGCTCTTCTGTATTCTACTACACAGTAAATACCTCAGAATTTGACCATGGAACCCCTTCTTCAGACACTGATTTATGGCAGTGGTTCTCAAAGTGTGTGCCCTGTCCAACTGCAGTATCATTTGGGAATGCTGTTGGAAATGAGAATTCTCAGGCTCCACCCCAAACCTACTAAATCAGAAACTAGGAGGTAGTGGTTGGTGGGGCAGGGGAAGGAAGAGGGCGATCTGTGTTTTTTACGAGCTATCCAGGCAATTCTGATGCTCACTAAAGTCTGAGAACCACTGTCCTATGGTTAACAATCTGCATGCAGAACACCCTTTGGGAAACAATTTGTAAAATTGCATTTCTGACCAGTCCCTATACTTCCTGGAAGGAAGATACAAATTGCTGGCTGTCTCTGTTCCCTCAAGGGTAAAACAGGGATATTCACTGCCTCCCAGGATAAGGATTGAGCAGGATAATTGGTAAAAGTGTTTTGTTAACTAGGTGGTAAAGTGATCTATAGATATTAGTTATCATTATGGTGACCCTGAATTTCAGCTGAAGGATTTATATTACAGAGCTCTGGGGAAAGCCAAATGGAATGTGGACACAGATGGTTCTTAACTTTCAAATAGTCAAGTTTTCTACAACTCGATTTTCACACATTATCCATGCCATCCCTAAAATGCCTTTCCCACACTGAATCGGGACTTTCCTACACTTGCAGGGTGATGAGCAATTTGAGGTATCCCACGGCCTGCACCACCTGCCAACCCACAGCTCTGCTTTTGGCTGGGGCACATCTTTTCCTATTTCACAGTTTTGGTGCATATTTTGTTGCATCTGGCCATTATGATTTACAAAGAAAATAGGAGGAAAACGGTAAGTGACACAGTGCTCGGCCACGTTCGGCTTCTCTTACGTTTCTCTGGCAGTTTTAGGCTATGGTTGTTTGGGGTTTTTTTGTTTGATGCGTGGGATAACGTCTCAAATAAATATCTCCTCCTGACACAAATTCGTATTTCTTTCAAGTTCTCCTCTGCTCCTGGAGTTATTTCTGCTTCCTCTGGTCATTTGTTCTTCTTGCTCCTTCTCTTTCTTGAGGTCTGGTGATTCCCAGATGCCTGGGAATCCCTCATTGTCTGTTCATATTTTTATGATTTGGGGTCCTGGTATGGGCTCCCTCTGCAGCTGCTGGGGCTTGTTTCCCCCCATGAGCTCTCCCCGAAAAGGCAGGGGGACTGTGATCTTCTTTTAAGTGGGTAGGGCCTTGACAGAGAGAACTCCACTCCAGGGACTGGGACACGGGGAAGACAGGCTGAAGATACCTTACCCTCTCTGCTCTCACCTCCTGCCAGGTGCTGTTGGACTTCAGTCAAGTTTCCACCTCAGGAAGGATGACTTAGATAGTTTAGTTTTCTGAGTCCATTTTGGGATTTTTTTTTTTTAAGATTATTTATTTATTTATTTGACAGAGATCACAAGTAGGCAGAGGCAGGCAGAGAGAGAGAGGAAGGAAAGTAGGCTCCCCGCTGAGTAGAGAGCCCAATGTGGGGCTCGATCCCAGGACCCTGGAATCATGACCTGAGCCAAAGGCAGAGGCTTTAACCCACTGAGCCACCCAGGCGCCCCTCATTTTGGGATTTGTAATTCTCTTAGCCCTCTATTTCCGCCCCCCTCCACCCCCATTGCTTCCACCCCTGTCACTATCCTCTCCAGACAGGAAATTCACACTATTTGGAGGAATATTCTCTTATGGATTTTATCCCGGGGTCTGAGGCTGCTGCTGCTACTGGCAGTGGTGGTGCTGATGGTGGGGTCAGAGACATGACTGGCTTTGCTACTCTGAATCCTGATCTGTAATTAATTATATTGTCATTAATGATCCCGATAATTATCTCAGAGCCCCCTACTACTCTTGACTTGTCACCCTGACTCTGAGCTGGGAGTTTCTTTTCATCTCGTATCTTTCTTTCTGATCCAATCTATTTTTATAGATTTCTCTAGAATGGTAGTTCCCTAGTTATAGTGCCTGAGTCAGCAGCATCAGCAAAACCTGGGAACTTGCTAGACATGTAAATTGTTTAGCCATAAGACCACTGATGAGCATTTGGTTGTTTCTAGATTTTTGACAATTACAAATAAAGCTGCTGTGAATATTGTTGTACAGATGTTTCTGTGGACGTATTTTTTCATTTCTATTGGGTAAATACCTAGAAGTAGAATTGTAGGACAAATCCAGTCTGATGAAATCCAAAAATTCTTCATAGCTGTGATCCACTAATGGTACAGTGTTGTGGATTTCTTTTATGATTGGCGGATAAAATGCAGTGAGTCCAAAATATTTCATTTAGGGCATACTTTTACTAAAAAATTATTCTTTGTTTACCTGAAATCCATATTTAACTGGATGTCCTGTATTGAGGGTTTTTTTGTTGTTGTTAAATATGTTCACCCTAATTCCTTTTTACTATCATGTGTGTTATTTTAAGAGCTTAGGAAGGTAGGAGAAGCAAGATTTACTTGCATGATCATTCCACCATCTTAATCCAAGATAGAAACTTGGCAGAAAACTGATAGCCTCATAATCCATTTATTAGTCTGTTCATTCCAGTGCAAAAATCTGTGCCCAAGCCAGGGAAAATTTACCTTCCTAACATAAAATCAATATCTTATGTCTGCAAAATGTCATTTCAAATAGGCTAGGAGCAGAATTTGAGGTGAGATATTATGTTAGATAAGAAATTCTATTGCCTGTATTTAATGTTTAATTTGTGTTTTGAACATTTTTAATAATCATATATATTATATTAACATTCTGGTTTCTATTTTCAATCCAAGATTAAAACATTTATAACATCTACTGGGGACTTTATCTACTTTTTTTTTTTTAAGCTCTTGAGGATAAAATTCCCTGCATAACATGTAAGGCTATTGCTTGATTTTCACATATTAAACTTTTCATGTACGTTTTCAGAAACTCATTAAACACAAAAATAGACCTGTGTCCAAAAAAATGTAATGGAAAGGAAAAAAATTTGACGTAACCATTAGACCCTGGAGCTAGAAAAAGAAATATCTAGGTGTTGGGCGCCTGTGTGGCTCAGTGGGTTAAAGAAATATCTAGGTGTTTTATGAGCTATCTAGCAAGCTTAATCAATATCGTCTCCCTACCATTTTCTCTTTGTTTTACCAGATAAAGCGTGCTGGTGTTGTTAGTTCTCCCTTAGCAGTTATGGATATTATAAGATTATTATACATCCTGCCTATGAATATTTTGGACTCGAGTTTCTTTGTCCTGTAATTTTTAAAATATGGGCTCCTTCTACCCCACTGCTGTGGTACAATCTCTTGCGGTGAGTTGGAGGAAGGACACCACCCTGGCTTTGAGGCTTCTGGCAGAACATAAGTCTTGTGTGGTTGTGGTTAGCACTAGTTTATTGCTGAGAAATCATATCCAAGGCTGATCCCCAGTTTGGGTTTTTTTTTTTTTTTAAGATTTTATTTATTTATTTGACAGAGAGAAATTACAAGTAAGCAGAGAGGCAGGCAGAGAGAGGAGGAAGCAGGCTCCCCGCTGAGCAGAGAGCCCGATGCGGGACTCGATCCCAGGACCCTGAGATCATGACCTGAGCCGAAGGCAGCGGCTTAACCCACTGAGCCACCCAGGCGCCCCCCAGTTTGGGTTTTTCCTATGCATTAAATACTGTTAGTGGTTTTTAGTCCATTCATTGTTCCCATTTGAATAAAATAAAAACTCCTTGTCCAACAGGATTTCTAGGGTTGGTGGGGAAAGCTTTAGGTCCCATAAAGGCAGGGTTGTTCTTTGTACACTGGATTTACTTCCGTTTTACTCAGCCATTCTCTGGAAAGGCAAGAGAAATTCTGTCTCTAAATGTGCTACATCGTTTTCATATCTGGTACAAACATTAATAATCAGAATTTACCATATACCAGGTTAAGTACTAGTGTAAAAATTTAGCATGTAAGTTTTGTTTGGTAAGAGTCATAATCATAACCAGTATCATCTATTAAGTCCCATCTAGAAGCCAGGTGTTTTCACCTACATTATTCTTTCTCTACAATGACTTTCTGAGAGAGGTGCTTAGAGATCAGGAAATCAAGGCGCTGACAGTTAAGAAGTACGTCCAAGATTATACAGGTGCCAAAACACAGAACTGGGATTTAAATGCAGACTCTTGAGCCTTTTTCCTATAATGCATTTGAATCCATTTTTATACCTAACTTGGTTATACTTGCACTTGGTTACTTATTATTTTATTTCACTTTGATAAGAACTTCCATGGGAAGAAAAGCAGACAGCCTTATCTCCATCTTAAAAGTAAGAAAAATGAGACACTGGAAGGTCAATGCCTTGCCCAACTTCACACATGAATGGCAGAGTTGGTCCAGAGTCCCCATTTCTGGCCATCAGTGCAACACCTTTTCTGCTGTTCACCCGCCCGATGACTGGGTGAGTTCATGTTAAGACAGCACAGTTTTAAATCCCTGCACTCAAGAGCAAACCTTAAGACCTTGAATTCCAAGTTCCCACATACGCACTGTTTATACCTAGTCTAATCGCGGTAAGGAAATAGGCAGTTGTTTAAACATCCAAGAACCCAAAGCACCTTAGTTTGTGCCAGAAAACACTGATCTTCAAAGATAGAGTCCTCAACCGTTTTTACATTCCAAACCACACTTCCCAATAAAAATGATCCTCCAGAGCAAGTTCCAAAGTAAGCTCCAGACCCAGATCCCAGGCCATGGGTCTACAGGAGGACGCCATCCACAACCCACCGGAAATTTGGCACGTTGTTTGGACAACCCATCTCCAGGGAGCTGCCTTTGATGGCAAAGCCAGATGGGCTTCTCTGGGCACCAGCTGACCTCCTCCTGCTCACCTTCACGGGGCTCTCCTCTTCGGTGGCCTTTCACCTCCAGCTCTAGTGCCCTGCACAAATGCTGCTCTTTGCCAAGAAGATATATTGACTCAAATGATCAGATAACTATGCTGAACATTTTTTGTTGGCCAATCAATGCTGTGTCACTTCAGGTCTCTGGAAAATTTCCTCCAACGACTTGACAGCCCTATCTACTTACAGAGTTCTTAAAACCTAGATGCAGGTTGAGCCCCGATTCTAATTTCAAATCTCCCTTGGCTCACACTCGGGATACGTTCTGTCTTCCATCTCCAGCTGGCCCACTGTCATGCCCTTTCCTCTGGAATGAAGACTTCCCCACATTCATCTCCACATTCCTCACACTTACACTAGTGGAATTTATAGCTTGCTAACTCAGCCTTGCCCCCAAAGAGCAAGCAAGAGGGAATTTGGTTCAGGGTTTGCCTGCTAGGCGGAAAATAGTCAAAGTTCCAATTTTTTAACTTTTTGGTCAAATTTGCCCTCTTTCCCCACTTGAAAGACTTGCCTTCTAGAGGTTTCTGCTTAACTTTTTCAGTATCCAGCACTTGACTTGAACACTGCCTGGTTAAGGTTCAGGGGGGAAAAAGGCCTACAGAAAGTTTGTAGAATCAGATCCTTTTCCTACTCAGCAGTCCAGTAGGAGGTGTTCTTGAAAGATGCATTGACTTGCAGGCCACCTTGGTGTCCTTAGGTAAATCACTGCCTATGAAATGACCCGTGAAATGGGCTAAATTTCTACCCCGCTGCACTGAACGGTAGCACAGATGGCCTTACAAACTCCCATAATTTCTCAGAGTTCTCGAAAGCAACTCAAACAAAGAGAAAACCTCATCGAGTCAGGGTCCCCACAGCCATTTCCTGTTTTATGGAAAGCAGATACTTGCACTCATTTACTCATTCATTCAAACATTCTTTGTGCCCTGGCTCAGGGCCAAGTATGAGTTATGCTGAGGGTACACCAGGGAAACACCAAATAACAATAATCCTTGCCGTCAAAGAGGCCCAGAGCCTCAGGAAGGACTCACGCCTCAAGCCCCATCTCTATTTCGGGTGGCTTGACCCCTCCTGATCTCCTGACCCACTACTGAGGGCTGGGAAAGAATTGCCCCTCTCTTCTCATTTAATCCCTTACCCCCTTTGGCATGAGGGGGTATGTGAAATAGAGACCGATCAGGTACAAGTTCCCCTTCCCTCCTTGTGTTCATCGTTTCTTAGACTCCAGTCATCTCAGTTTCGTTGTCCATAAAATAGTAGGTATTATTTCCGTCTACTTTGTAGGGGTGTTACAATGACTAAGAATCATGTATACAAGTAAAGTGCCTGGCACAGAGCAATTGCTCAAAAAACAATGGCAGCTATTTCAATAAGAAATGGAAAGAGGTACAGTAATTGCCCCATAGGCTGTAGCTATTAATATGGTAGTTCTTTGTCCTCAATGCAAAGCTCCAAGGGCTGATCCATCAAGGTGAGGATCAATGGATGGTGATGGAGGATTAGTTTTCCTTGCCTCCTTTTTCAGCCTGCATCACACAAACTCTGTTTGTACAAGCCTGTCTGCTCTGTCCTCAGGGGCTCAGGGTGTCTCAGCGCCTCCGGCAGGCTGAGTCCTACCTGCGGAAGCTCTTTGTGCAGCCAAGGGTCAAGCCGTTGGCAAAGTCAAGGCAGCCAGTTGCTGTGAAGCGATACTTCTGAAGGAAATCCTGGATCGGTCCTGCAAGGGAGCTGTCAACTGCAGCCTGGATTAACCCGGGCTGTTCATCAGTGTGTCTCAGCTGCTCATCCTCTCGGCTGGGCTGGGCAGCTGGGCAAGGACTCCAGGACCGCTGCTCCCAGTGCCCGGAACGGCCAGAGGGAACAGTGGGGATTCCTGATCCCGACAAGCTCTCTTTCCCAGAAAAGGGATTAAGCGTGCCCTGACAAAGTTCCCTCTTCCATCATTCTTTCCTGGGAGTGAAGTGGGTGAGAAAAGAGACCTGAACCAGCCATTCCTTCCTCCCTTAAAAATCTCTTCAAACTTTTCCAAGCGACTTTCACACTTTGTATCTGAACAAGCCATTCACTGCTCTACTGCCGTCGGATGGGTCTGTGTTCTTGGTAAAATGAGGCAAATAATGCCAACGGTGGTGGGCTGCAGTGAGAAGTAAATGAGAGATCACACGTGAAAGCACTTACCAACTCTCTGGTCCATGACGAGGACAGAATGCATGCTAGCGTTGCCTTTTTCTGAGTAATTGTGTAAGGCAGTGTTGCGCGGGGTGAGGAAAACAAGCCCACGCATCTCTCAGAGCTCTCTCGTAGAGGTGACCGAAACCCGACTCAAAGTCCGTTAGAAGAAAAATAAAAGGAATTCACTGGTTGATGGAATTCATAGGTATGGCTAGAACTAGAGGCTCAAAGGAGGTTTTCAAGGCCCCTTTTCACTATTTGTTGGCTGGCTCTAATTCTCTTTGCTGTTGGCCTCATTCTCTCCTGTCACAGTTTCTCTCCATGTGGGAAGGAAGACAGCCATGGAAGTCATGATCCAAAAGGAAGAGGCACATGTTCTCACCCAGTGTCCGCCTTTTAAAACTCATGGCACGACTCTGGCCTTTTGCAGGTCACGTGCCCCTTCCTTGGGCCAGGAGTCAACAAACTATGACCCATGGGCCAAATCCAGCCTACCTCCTGCTTTTGGACAGTGTGTCCAGAATGGTGTTGTCATTTTTAAAAGGTTGGGAGAAAAAAGCCCAAAAGAAAGATCCTATGTTCTAATTCCTGTAAGTTATATGAAATTCACATTTCAGTGTCCATAAATTTCAGTTTTACTGGAAACACTATAGCCATTCATTTACATATTGCTTATGTCTATTCCTCTACAACAGTAGACATGGAGCAGTGGTAACAGAGACCAGATTGGCCCATAAGACCTAAAATATTGCTATCTGCTCTTTACAGAAAAATTGTGCTGACCTTGCCCTAGACCAATCATGGTAAACAAGAAGATGGGACACTGTGATTGGTCGGATCTGAATCATGCGCCCACACCTAGGAGACAGACAAGGTAAGGTAAGTAATTATACTTTGTAATTGTTGAGCACTCAAGAGTGTGAAGCAATGCTACCAGCACTTCATTTGTATTAGCTCTCTTAGTCTTTATAGTAACTTCTATCATCCCCATGTGATAGGCAAAAATACTAAGGCAAAGAAAAGGTTAAGGAATCTGTCCAAAGTGACACAGCAAATAAGTGGTAGAGCTGAGATTTGAACCAAGTCATTTGGCTCCAGGAGTCACTCTGGCCACTGTTCAGGTCTATTCCAGCCAAACAACGTGGGATGGGAAATAGGATGGTTTTGCGGGTAAAGCAGGGTGTTGGGGGAAAAGAAACAACACATAACCATAACCACGTTAGATCACTATGGGCTCAGAAAACCTGTACTTAACTTCTCAGAACTTCAGGGGTTTTTTGCTTTTTTGTTTTGTTTTGTTTTGTTTTGACCTGGCGTGAAGTGGTGCGAGAGCTGCCCTTTGGGGTGGTAGTCGGAGTGTTTGCTAACGCTCATGGAGTACTTACTTCAGGCTAGTCCTAAGTACTTTGTGGATATCTTCTCACGGAGGAAGTCAAAGCTTTGACAGTTTACACAGGTTGTGCAGGGGGGCACAGTGTCCTGATAAGAAGCCAGGTTCTATCTAACCCAAGGGCTTGGGCACTCAGCCATTACACCACACTGCCACCCACTCCAGAGGATGAAGAAAGACCAACTTTCGGATGGACCCAGTAGAGAGACCAGTACACTGTGGGCACTCCATTCAGGTTAGTTTCTTCTCTTCCTCTTTCTTGGCTTTTCCTATTCACATAACAGAGATGTGCAGGAGCAAGGAATCCATATGTATCCTTTGGAAGAACATTTTAAGTAAAATTAAAAAAAAAAATCTCCCTTTAATCAGTCTTGCTGTCAAAAAGGCAGAGCAAAAATAGTAAAGGTTCAGAGCAGGGAAGTGAAAATAATGTGTGGCATGCATGGCAGAAGAACATGCCATGTAAAGAGGCATTCCAAACCCGGGGAACATTTCATTTGGAAAGGCAAGCTCCCAGAAGCACAGTGTTTACAGTATCACAAGCCGACGACAGGTATAGGAAATGCTAATCAGGACCTGGTATTTACTTTTCCCCCAAAATACAAGAACCAGACTGTTTAACGCATTGCATAATAGCCGTGTCACCTTCCACTTTGGAACACTATCAAAGTGAGCTCTACCCTCCCTTCCTACGGACTGTGCTGCCAAGCCACACCTCCCACCCCAATCAGTACACAAGACACTGCGCTCTACACGTACTGCTCAGATTCGAGGTTCCTAGCTGGAAGGTGTGTTGGGGCCAGGTAGACAAGCCCCCCACTCCCCGTTGTACATGAAGGGCAAGCCCAGGAAGGTGAAACAGCTGGTCCAGATCTGCAGGGTGAGCTCGTGTGACACATCTAGATTCAGCTGGGCCTTGCAATTGGTCGGAGGAACTGGACTGAGGTCCTGGCTAGACCTTGATGACCTTGCTGACACTCAGCATTCTCATTTCTAACATGGGTGGAAGATCAAATCATGAAAGTAACCTAACACTCAGTTCAGTATATTCTGGCTTAATGCTCAGTTCAGCACTTTTTCCTCCATTCTGCTCCTTCGAACAGCTTTCCATAGGAAAAGAGTGCAGTGCTGGATTGTTGAAAAAAATTGGAAGATGCGGCACCCCCTCCCCCCCCCCCCTTAACTTCCCCCCACCAACAATAAAGTCCAAACTTCAAAAGAAACAGGCTCGCAAATGGTGGCCAGTCTTTCCCGGAGTGGAACCCTGCAGTCAGATACTGGCCAGGGCGATCCTTGAACAACTTGGTTACAATCCAAGCCTGTTTTCAGTGGGGGAATAAAGTTCATGTTTTGGAGGCAGTATCCTTGACTTTTTTATCCTGTTATTCAAATATTTCCTAATAATCTTCAGCATTTATACACTCAAGAGACCTTGAAGGAAAAGGATGCAGGGCTCCAGTCTTTTTTCCTTCCTTTCGCTAATGAATAGATGTTTTCTTTCTGAATTCACTGGCCCTATCACCCTATTTTTTTTTTTTTAAACACTCAAATAACCCTCCAAGCAGGAGGTCAACTAGCAAATGGGAAACTGTAAGTTATCAAGTTTAGGTTTAATGCTACGAGTGCCTTTTCAACACAAAAAACCATAGTCGAGAGGAATTGAAATTTGAGCAAATCCATACATAACGCATCAATTAGTTGGGATAAGTGTGGGTGTTTCTGGTGCCACCTATTGGTCATAGTGTAAGACTGACTATATGCAATACGGTTGGTCCCACAAATGAAATACCAAATGGAATTTATACTGTAGCAGTCCCCGTTGCATATTTCAATAGGGCCGGCTGAATGTCAAAATAGGGTGACTATTGCTTGAACATCACCTTTAGTCACAGCCACTCAGAAGTGTAAGACTATTTTACTATGTGGTTTTTGCCTTGGTTTACTCACCAATTACATGTGTAGAGAGAAATACATAATGAGACATAATCTCTGGGAACTTTGAGATTAATGAACCAATACTCAGATTCAAACGATTTTTGTGTCTTGTGACTCAGAACTGGTGTTGGTACCCTGCCCAGATCCCTTTACCAGGCAGTGCACCAAGCAGTTTCTCCGAGCTGCTGGGAAGTTGGCTCATGTGACACACAGCTACCCACTTCTCTGGAGAACTGCCCTTGGCCAAGAGGGAGCCACCTTGACCAGGAGGCTCCATGAACATGTACACATTTATGTGGCCTTCATAGCCAGTGGCCAATAACCGCATGTTGCAGAGGCACAGAGGGCCAGCCCTCCTGACCTTAAGGCAACGCTAACCCAATGAGGTGATGTGTTGCTCCAGAGCTCCCCACGGGATCAAGCTGAAGCCAAATTCTTGCTTAGCACCCCCTTCCCTGTCCTGTGTGGTTTCTCCGTGAAAACACTCCATAAATCACTTGAACACAACTCATCTCGGGCTCTGCTTCCAAGGAAGCTGATCTAAGACAACAACGATCCCACGGAAAGCCTTATCTGTAATGATGGAAGTCATGAGAGCAAAATAGCCCTTCGGGTCCACAAGGGTGGTTCTTCCCAACATGCTCGAGTGGCTCAACTAAGCAACTCTTCTTGTAGGCGTCAGGGCCTGGAATAAACAGCAGCAGTGATCCTGTGCTGTGGGACCAAGGACCTGTGTGATGATATGAAATATATTCTTGAAAAATGGCACTATGCCTGTGTTTTCTGAGAAATGCATTTAGTTTCAAAATAGTACATCCGTGCTGGCATTAGACCTAGTGCTCCCAGGGGCAATGAAGAATGACCTGGAACCGGAGCACTTGAGGCCTTCCACACTTTGGCATCTTCTGGTCGAGCAAGGACTTTTTGGCTTGTGCCAAAGGAGAATGTTGGGGAAAGGAGAAAGCTCTGCAGGGGGCAGTTCTGGAAATCTCCTAAAAATGGTGGCTGATTGGATTGGGTTCTGGCTACAGAAGCTATAGCTGGTTCTCCAGAAGTCACAGTGCCCAGTAAGAAGCTGGGACAGGTGGGCTCTGGTCAGGCCCGGGTTTGATTCTCCAACTTGCTAACTCAGTTTCCTCATCTAAAGAATGGGGATCCTAATATTCACCCCCTCAAGGTTTGGTGGTGGGAGGGTAGGGAGGTAGAATAAGCATCAGTTTAGCACCTGGTATACATAAGCCAGTGACTAAAAAGCAGCTACTTTTCTGTACTCTAGCAGTAGCATCTACCAATCAGCCTGGCTTCTCTCACTAATAAGGGTGATATTTTGGCCTTATTTATTTATTTACTCATTCATTCGTTCATTCATTCATTCAACTTGTTTCAAACAAGTGGGGAAAATGATGCTGCTTATTTAGAGCTGTACTGGGGACCCCCCGCAAAGAGCTATTTTAATTGTTTTTAATTAATTGTCAGATTATTAAGATCCTCAGGCCTTGAGCAGACTGCACAGTGGTCAGATGTGCCCCACTTTGGGTAAGAGGGGCTAAAATCCAGCCTTCTTTCTCTCACCAAGCCATGAACCCCAGAGGCAGTGTCCATCAGGATGACTACTTCACTAGTTCTCACAACAAATGGGCTAGAGGCAGCCCTGATATTGTGCAAGCCCTTTGTTCAAGATTAGATCCCTCTTGGGGGCAGAACAGACTATGAGGACACCCTGAAGAGAAGATCTAGGCATCATGTTCTCTAGATCCACTTTCTCTCCTATGTGCCCAACCCTCACAAATGAATCCTGACAAAGATATTTTAGGTCATAGTAATCACCTGCCAGGAGTCTCCTCAAAATAGGATGCCTAGATCAGACGTCCCATACTGTAATAATATTCAAGGTAGGGTCTGAAAAATCACCAATACCATGGGGTACTTCGTACCCCAGTACCTGGGTTATTTGATGGAAAATGCAATTTCCTGAGCCATACACCTGACCTTCTAGATTCTTCAATCTCTAGAGATTAAATTAGGGAAAAGCTGTTAATATATTATTAATTTCTTCTTCACAGGCTTCCCTTCATTCCCTTCTACAGAAGAGTCATGGTGAAGAGTTGAATGTTCCCTAGAAAGGCTCTTCCTCTTAGAAGAAGCCTGAGGATTCAAAAGCCATAGGCTTCTTTCCCTTGATAACCTTCTTCCACTCCACATTCCATACCCCGAATACATATATATTACCTCTCATAGGGCTCTTTCTTCTCTCTCCCTTTCTTGTTTTTGGCTGTGGTATATAGAACATATCTCCCCAGCAAGCAGAGGCAGCTTGGTGATGGCTATCCTTAAAACTCTTGTTTACTGGGGCACCTGGGTGGCTCAGTAAGTTAAGCCTCTGCCTTCGGCTCAGGTCATGATCCCAGGGTCCTGGGATCGAGCCCCACATCGGGCTCTCTGCTCAGTGCCTGCTTTCCCCCCTTTCCCTCTGCCTCCCTCTCTGTCTACTTGTGAGCTCTCTCTGTCAAATAAATAAATAAAATCTTTAAAAAAAAAAACCTCTTGTTTACTTTTTAGAACAACGTCTAGCATTTTCTATTGCTCTTCCTAGAGTCCTGTGTTACCCAAGACCTTCCAAGCAACCTAACTGTGTCCTTGGTGGCAATCCTAGCAGTTAGGGAATGTCCACATGATGGGTTGTTAAGTTAATGACACCTTCAATGCAGCATAGGCTTCATATAATAGTAGTTAATATATGAGCACATTGCTGTCAACATAAGGTTTGCCCATCGGAGAACCAAACTGAGCTGTTCTATAACCAATGACCATACTATAAGGTACACATCTAGAATTGTGTCAGGTTTACTTTGCTCAGTTCCTACATAATTATTTCCAAGTGAAAATTAAGGAAGAACTAATTCATTAAAAGACATAGTAAGAAACATTCAATACCTATCCTAGGAGCTAGAGCTAGAGATAAACCAAATGTGTCTCAATTTTCATGAAATCCAGCCCTAGTAGAAGAAGGCCTATGGAAGCATTCTGTTACAAACATAAGACTATACTACTTAAGGGATTATCATTATTAACAAAAGAGTCTTGCACTATAGCTTAGATGCTGAGAAGAAAAGTAGTATTTACTGACAACCATTGAATCTTCACAAAGATCCTACTGACTTGATTGTTGGGTCAGTTATGATGCCTCCAGGTGCAAGAAATAGGAAACCCAACGAACAGTGACTTAAACAAGAAAAATGTATTATCTCACTTAACCAACAAGGCCAGATGTAAAGATTACTGGGGTTGATTAACTCAGAAACTGAGTTATATCTGCAAGAACCCAAGTTCTTTCTATCCCTCTGCTCTCTTATTGTATTAGGGTTCTTCAGAAAAACAGAACCAATGGAATATATATGCATACACACACACACACACACGTATTTAAAGAGATTTATTATAACATATTGGGTATGAAGGCTAACTAGTTCCAAGGTCGGCAGGGTAAGTTGGCAAGCTGGAGATCCAAAAGAGCTGATGATATAGTTTCAGTCTGAAGGCTGGCAGGCTCAAGACAGGAAAGAACCAATAGTTCAGCTAGAGTCCAAAGGCAGAAACAAAACAATACCCCACCTTGAAGCCAGGAATGCAGGAGGAATTTCCCCATTTCGGGGGAGAGCTGGCCTTTTTATTCTATTTAGGACGTCCACTGATTGGATGAGGCCCACCAACATTACGGAGAGCAATCTGCTTTATCCAGTCTACTCATTTAAATATTACACACATCCAAAAATCCTCACAGAAACACTCAGAATAATGTTTAACCAAATACCTAAACACCTTGTAGCCCAATCAAGTTGACACCTTAAATTTTATCACACACTCATCTTCAGCATTTGACCCATACACTTTTTGGTATGAGGGATGGAAGCAACACTTCTAGTTATCATGTCCTCACATGACATCCAAAAGCTGGAGGAAGAAAAGGCAGATTTTTCTGCTATACCCTTTGGAAGTTAGGGACAAACCCTCCCTACCTATCCCCCATACTTCTACATCCATCTCATTAGCTACAATTATGTCATACACCTACTCTTAAACGAATCATTTCCAAGGGTAAAATTTACCCCAAGCCCAAAGATAGGGAAAGAGCTCATCTTAAGAAGCACTTGCTATCTTGATACATTGTTGTTAGGAAGAAAGGTTTGGATTGGGCACGTAGGGGCTAGGGGAAGCTACTGGCTTAACAACTAACAATGTTTTCCATAATTTCTATTATCCATTTTAAAGATATGATCATTTAGGCTCAGAAAGATTGCATTGGTCAGCATCACACACCTAGTAAACTGTCAAGCATGAAGTTCCAAACAGATCTCTCTGGCTCTAATTTCCTTGCTCTATTTGCAGGTCTATTTGTAAATATTCCTAACTCTGCCTGTATGACAACCTTATTCCCTCCAAATCTTCATTTTCATCACTGATAACCAGACATAATAACAGTCCTTACCTTTTGGAGTATCATTTAACTTAATGAATGTAAACCTTCACTATTACAGATATTCCTTGACTTATGATGGGGTTGCATGCTGATAAACCCATCATATGTTGAAAAGATCATTAAGTCAAAAATGCATTTAATCTACTGAACGTCATGGCTTAGTCTCACCTATCTTCAAGGTGCTCAGAATACTTATATTAGATTACAGTTGGGCAAAATCCTCTAACACAAAGCTTATTCCTATTTTATAATAAATGCTAAATTATCTCATGTAATTGATTGAATACCATACTGAAAGTGAAAAATAGAATGCCTGTATGAGTACAGAATCATTGTATGTATATGGGTTATTTACATTCATAAGCTATGGCTTGCTGCCACTGCCCAGCATCACGAAAGAGAATCATCCCTCCATATTGCTAGCCTGAAGAAAGATCAAAATTCAAAGTTCAAAGTATGGTTTTTCCTGAGTGTGTATTGCTTTTGCACATTGTAAAGTCACAAAATTATAAGTCGAACCACAGTTAAGTTACAGACTATCTGTATTTCCTGCCCCACCACAGTATAAAGAGCCATATCTTGTACAACTGTAGGGGGCACTATTCACCTAGAATATACAATGACCACCTCCCCTGGAGTTTCACCATAGCTTACTAAGCTGTACAGAAAGCTTACCTCTAGGATGAGAAGTGGAGAATTCCTGGATTTAAGTAGTTACAGCACTGGCGAGTTTCAACTCAATGCCACAACAAACAGGTGAAGGAAAGCTAACAGGACCTTCATATATGTATCTCATTAATTTTCACAAAAGCCCTAAGTTGATAAAGAAATTTTGTTAAGCTTTTCTTTTTCCTGTAGAGAGTTACCGCGGTAGGTTTTTTAGTTCAAAGACGGAAAGAGAATTTCCTGATTTCCTTGCTGGAAGATATGGTCAGTCATTCAACACCCTTTCCTGGGGCTTACTGTGTTTCTGTGTTCTACCTGCCAAGGCTTCAGCATGATGCAGTAAGTACTGATCTGTGAAGTCAGAAGGCCTGGGTTCTAGCCTTACTCATATGTCTAGCTAGTAGTATCAAAGTGGACAGTCAATTAACATTTCCTTTTATCTCTCCACATTTATCTAAAAATGAGGTGATGAGGTAGATTCTTTGGCTTCTAAGAGTGGTTTAGTTTTTCTCTTCTTTTTTTTAAGAGAGAGAGAATGCACTTGCTCTTGCACATGAGAGATTGGGGGAGGTTGGGAAGGGGCAGATGGAAAGAGAGAGAGAGAGAATCCTAAACCCATTGCGGGGCTCAATCTCACAACCCTGAGATCATGACCTGAGTCAAAATCAAGAATTGGACACTTAACTGACGGAGCCACCCAGGAACCCCTCAAAGAGTGATTTTTAAGGGCCCAGTTACACTAAGCAATCTATTACCCAGCTCTCTGTATTTGCAGGCTAGACTCTCAGGTCTGATTAATAGGTCTGCTGTTATTTACCTGGTTTGCTAGGTGGAAGGAAGACAGTGTGATGTAATGGGAAGAGTTCCGAAGGCAGGGTAAAGGATATCTAGTGCTAACTCTGTCTTGGAGAAGTCATCAGTCTTCTTTATCCATTAAGTGGGGTTCTGCAGAAGATGATCTGGAAGGTTTCTTCCAGGTCAATGGTAGTCTAACAGATGCTATCAGATCCTACAGTTTCTTTGCATGTGTCTGAAAATTGTTTGTCTTGAAATGTGTCCCTTGTTTTTGTTTTATGACAAAAATGAAACCCCAGGTATAGATTTTTGAAGGCCAAAGAAATGGGGGGGAGGAGGAAGGCAGGAAGGCCTAAAATGCAGTCAAATTCTTAAAATGAAAAAATTGAGGACTACTCAGATGTCCATTGACAGATGAATGGATAAAGATAAGGCATATATATACCTACCTGCCAAGCCATCAAAAAAGAGCAAGAAATCTTGCCATATGCAATGATGGGGATGGAACTAAAGGTATTATGCCAAGTAAAAGAAGTCAATCAGAGAAAGACAATTACCAAGTGTTCTTACTCACATGTGGAATTTAAGAAGCAAAACAGAAGATCATAGAGGAAGAGAGGAAAAAATAAAACAAGATGAAATCTGAGACACAAATAAGCCATAAGAGACTCTTTTTTTAAAAAAAAATATTTATTTAACAGACAGAGATCACAAGTAGGCAGAGAGGCAGGCAGAGAGGAAGGGAAGCAGGCTCCCTGCTAAGCAGAGAGCCTGATGCGGGGTTCAATCCTAGGACCCTGGGATCATGACCTGAGCTGAAGGCAGAGGCTTCAACCCACTGAGCCACCCAGGTGCCCCAGCCATAAGAGACTCTTAATCAGAGGAAACAAACTGAGGGTCGCTGGAGGGGAGAGGGGTGGGGGAATGAGGAAACTGGATGATGGACATAATGGAGGGCATGTGATGTAATGATTACTGGATATTGTAGAAGGCTGATGAATCACTGACCTCTACCTCTGAAACTAATAATATATTGTATGTTAATTAACTGAATTTAAATTTTTTGATAGATGAGAAAGAAATTTAAAAGATGAAGGCTGTTGAAAGAAAAAAATGCAGGCATCTAGAAATTCCCAGGATGTGAAAAATGAGTGGTCTTTAGTATCTGCCCTGTTTGGGGGAACAATTTCTGTTACCTTAGTAATGTACATGATAAGAATTCAAGAAATAGTTGCTGACTGATTAACTTTACTATAATGATTAGGCATGGAACTAGCTGATTATCAAAGCTTCCTTGCATTTCTAGTAACCCATGATACCTTTTGCTGAATTACAACACAGGTCTTCCTGACTCCTCAGCCTGAGCTCTCGACCATTAGCATCCTACTTTAGACAGCTCCATTGCCTCCACAAGTTGGAATTCAGCGTTCTCAGGGACTCTGCTTCCTTACCTATAAAATGGGTAGAATAACAGTAGGTACTGTATACGTTTGTTCACTTAACAAATATTTACTGAGCACCTGCTGGACATAAGGGATATCTTAGTGAACCAGACAGTTAAGACCCTGTGCTTGTGGACATTCTTTCTAGTTAGGAGAGACAGAAAATGAATAGATAAGCAAGTGAATAATCAAGACAGTGAACAGACATCAGTAAGTGCCGTTCAGGAAATAAAACAGGATAAGGAATGACTGGAGGGAAGGATGAAAGAGGAGTGTTGGAGAAGACATCTCAGAGGAAATGACATTTGTCAAGAAGGAGCAGACCTGGGAAGATGAGGGAGAATATGATGATGGCATTCTACACAGAGTAAAGACTACAGACCCTACAGCAAGAAATGGCTGGGCATGTTTCAGGAATAAAGGGAAAGTCAGTGTAGCTGGTGTGTGGTGAGCAAGGCAGGGGTGTGACCAAAAGTGAGGGAAGATGGCCAGATCTTACAGGACTTTGTAGGTCTGATAAATTTTCTTCCAACAGCAATGGGAGACCACTGATGAGTTTCCAGCAGTTTCAGAGAAAAGCATGATCTGTGGAAGCTGGTTTGAAAGCGTCCCTGTTTGCCATGTAGAGAAGAGATTGTCAATGAGCAGTGGTGGGGAGATGTCTGTCAGGAGACTCCAGGTGAGAGCAGGTGGGGACTGGACTGTTTGTGGTGGTGGAGATAGGGAGTGGAGAGAAGTAACTCAAATTTAGGATTTCTTCTGAAGGGCATGTGGATTCAATGAGGTGATTTAAGCAAACACCTCACAAAGTGCCAGACAGAAGAGGCTCCATTAAATGCATGCTGTAGATAATATGGCCTGGTGTAGCAGGCCAGTCACAATCCTGTAAGTCAAAGAGAAATCTGCCAAATTCTTAGAGTGTCACAGAGCAGGTTAGCAAACTGGTTCAAGCACTCATTATTAATGTGCCACTTGGGCAAGTCACCTTTTGGGCCTCAGTTTCCCCATTTATAAAATGAGGAGTGGGCCAAATGAACTCTAAGGCAGCTTCCAGAGCTACATACTTCAAATATTTTGATGGAATATATCACCAGGGTTTGCTCAGAGAAGCAAAGTCACTGTGAGTGAAGTAGAATAAGGAATTTATAGCAAGGACTAGACCTCATGAAACTGTGGAAACCAGTGAAGTACTTTATGTAAGTCATTGACTCTGTGCCTGGTGTTGGGCCCAAAGTCTGAGGGATCAGCTAGCCCTGCAATCAAGAAGGAAAGTTTGGGAAGTCAAGGGCAAATCGGAACACACGGAGACAAACTGGATGCCAAGTCTGTCTAACCATCTCTAATCTCGATGCAGATGACTTGCAGAAGCTAGAGTCCTTAACCACGGAGCTATCATGCACCTAGCCCAAGACTCAGAGGAGCTGAAGGACGAGCTCACGCAGGTCTGAGTGCTGTCCCTGCCCATAAGACAGCCAGCCGACTCAATGTCATGAAGGCACCCAACTGTGACTTTCAGAGTAGAAAACAGGACTTTGCTTCCCACCTCTCCAGTCTTATGCCAATTTCTCTTGTGGCCAGTCCCCATCTGGAATCATGTAGGGAAGGGAATTTTGACAAACGAGTTCCACTATAGCAAAATAGACGGCACAGAGCTACCAGAATCTACTCCTTGTCAACCTGGCATCCAGACACACCTTTTAAAATCACATGTAGCTGTTAAAGATAATAGCAAAATCATACTTTCACTTAACATAACCCAAGGGTCCCTCATGCAACTGAAAGCAGTCTATTCTTCTCCCCAGAAGAGGATATAAGTCCCTTTATGTACCTTTGGGTGATCTTTGTTCTTTTTCTAGCTGAGTCACTCTCTCCTTTGGAGGTAAGGGCTTTGAGAGGTGATTAGGTCACAAGAGCAGAGTCCTTATAAAAGAAACCCCAGGGAGTCCCCTCATCCCTTCTGCCCCGGAAGGGCACAGCAAAGAGATAGCCATCTAGGAACCAGGAAATGGGCTCTTACTAACACTGCCTCTGCTGGCACCTTGATCTTGAATCTCTTAGTATCCAGAACCATGAGAAATAAATGTGAGGTGTGGGATTATATCAGCCCAAATGGACTTGGACAGGCATAAAACAATCATAGTGATGAAATTTTTGTGTCAGGGATTTGCAAAAGGCACAGCAAGGGTGGCTCTTCTATGCTCCACGATGCTGGATTGAGATGACTCAACGGCTGGGGATAGGAACCTCTGGGACCAGAGAATCTACTTCCAAGATGGTTTCTCCATTCTTACTTCTGGTGCACAGCCCGGAGGGGCTGAAGGAGAGGCTTACCTGGCACTGTCAACTGGAACACTGGCAGGTGGTCTTAGGGTAGCTGAACCACTTAGAGGGCTGCTCAGAGCCCCGAAGCCAACCTCCCAGCAAATGAGGAAGAATCTGCATGGCCTTTTATGACCTAGCTTTGGAATTCACCTGGTGTCACTTACATTGTATTCTATCATTGCAGAAGTCACGAGACTTCCTAAATTCTAGGGGAGGAAAGATAAATTCTGCCCTTCAATGGGAGGAATGTCGAAGAACTTGAGGCTATGTTTTCAAACCACCGCCTGACACCTTGTCTAGTCTAGTTTGTGTTTATCCACAGCAGGTGGCTGGTTCACACTTTTTCATAATTTCACATTATTTTTATTACTGTTCATTTCTCACCTGTATCAACTGGTAAGAATGCTGCTTGTGAGATTATTATTACAGGTGCTTTCCCTGCCATGCTTCCCTGGGTCTCTTGGAAAGTCACACACAGCTAGGCTCACATTTCAATTTTTCTACAAACTTACTACTTACTACTCCTGACTTAGAACTCTTTGGCTGGATACTCCTACATATAGGGCCTCTATGATTCCTAATGCCTTCTGTGGACAATATTGAGATCAATGGTCAACTAGTCAATGAACAATGCTAAGAGAATATCTTGGGCTGATTCATGAAGTTTAGAAACAGGCTTCTGAATTAAACAACAATTCTAGCCAAGGCATTTTTCTACCTTAAAATATTTAAGAACCTGAACAAGAACAAAACAAAACAAAACAAAACAAAAACAGAAAAGGAAGTGAAGTGATTGGCAAAACTTTCGAGTTCTGATGAAAGCAGAAAGCTGTCCTGTAGGCACGGCCTGTAGAGTAGACTTGACCATCATTCCGGAACCAGCTGGGTTGCATTTTGATGGCCTCCTGTACCCTGAACAGAATGAAGGCTCTTTTTCTGAAGAATTAGAGCACTTATAGCCTGAACTATTCATTTTATTCAACAAGCATCTATCAAGTGCTGCAGACATGTAAAGTAGATTCTGCATTGTTCAGGAACACAATGATGAAGAAGACACAGCCTCTGACCTTAAAGGACGATGAAAGGGGTCAAGACCAAGCCAAACCAAAACTGATACCAAAACAAAACCCCCAAACTTACAACGAGTAAGGGAGCTCAAGAAAAAGTACTTAATTATAAATAACTTTCACTCTGGGTCTTGTGTCTTGGTCTCCTCTAATGTGGCTATAAGCTCACTGGAGGCTGGAACCACATTCTAATGCTTCCAGACGTCCCAGGACTCTGCTTAGTGACATGTCCACAAGAACCTATCACTAAACATTTGCTACTGGTTTGACGGACAAATACTGAAATGAAATAAAGTCATAGAGGTATGAAGTACATTGGTAGTTTTTTTGCCTCCTGTGCGGGTTCGAAGTTGCCCATCTGTATATTAGACCATCACCACCAACAAATAAGACTGTCCTCTGTACCATCTTATGCTTGGTAGGGGGAACAATAGGGCTTTGATTCCCTGACATTTAAGACCTCTCTGGTCTTGATTGTTCCCCGGCTAGTGGTGCAAGTGATAAGAAGGCCGAGGTTTGGCTCTCTTCTTCGGGCCCGTGATTCCTCAACTTTGAGCAAGATTGGGGTTCCCTTTGCTTTACTCAAATATACATGTTTTTGTTTCATAACTAGTTTGGGTGCAGAAGGAGACACAGTACCCAGACTATCTATAAACCGATGGGATGGGACCTGGCTTCTCCCCATAGTCCCCTCATTCTTCGATAAATTCCCAGTCCTTATGAAGTTTTGGTCCCAGTGAATTTTCCCCTCAAAGACCAAACAGGATAATAATGAACCATGTTCTTGCATTTTCTACCAAGACAGCTCTTTGTGAGTTCTAAATGTTCTGTCCATATTCAAAGAAGCTGGTTTCTTCTTGAGTGGTTGGAATAAGACTTCTCTTGGAAGCTACTGAATATGGATTAGCTGGATTGTTTCGCAGGAAATAAAAAGCAGGCTCTGGGGTGAGTACTTCAGCACTTAATTGGGTTAGCAAAGAACAGCAAATGAGACGTTTTCCTTAGGAGGGAAAGGATGTTTACGGCCCCCCACCCCCTTAGGTGGTGGATTTTAACCTAAACCCTAGTCTTCAAATGCAGCCTTTAATTTAGAAACCATTACAAGAATCTATTAGAGCAGAAAATGTCAGGCTGAAAAATTAACACATCACAGGAGTTAATTAGAACCCAGCCTCTCATTAGATGCAAATAGAGAGCCCTCCAACTGCCTGGCGGCCTGCTGAAGTCACATTTGTTGCAGCTCCAAAGTGGCTGCCTCCTTCCCACTCAGCTAGCGGACAGAGGAAGCTGCCCAGGCCCTCAGGCCAGAGCCACTAGGGGCCCCTAGCCTGCCCTTTAGGTTAATGGAGGGTTCCACTGCCCTATCCCCATCTTCTGCTCCTCTCCTACATGCTCTGCCTGTCACAGGGTGGAGAGCCCTCTGCCTGGAACTCCCTCAGGGAAGTGTTTTCTGTAACAAAGACAAACATGCCAGGCCTGTCACCGGAGCAGACTGGAGACTGTGTAAAGCGCTCTGTGAGAGGCGAGGCTGAGGGGCTCCAGGCCATTCAGACTTAGCTCTAAGTCGTGGTCTTTGTTTTCTTTCCACATTCAGACTGAAATGTGATTCCCCTGGCTTTCTTTTTTGGAAAATACCTGCGATGAGTTCCATGCCCAAAAAAGAAAAGCTGTTGACAGGAAAAGCTTCTGCCGGGGAAGGGGCTTCTTCCAGCGTCCTCAAAGGAGACAGTGCTTCGAGCATGCTGGGGCAGGGATGCCAAAGCTAGGAAGAAGAAGTCCAGATTGCAAAAGGGTCATCTGTAACTAGGGATTGGGTGGAGCGTCCAGTGGTTTCCCCTGTGAGAGCAGTACCAAGCCCATGAACTTCTGGGCCACGCAGCCACGCATCGAGTCATTTACTGCGTGATCTTGAACAAATTGTTTAACTCCCCAGACACCAGTTTTCTCAAGCCGCTGTGTGAAATAAATGAACTAATGCACAGAAAGCATGTGACCCAGTATCTGGCACAGAGTAAGTGTTCTATGGAAGTTCTTGGTTGTCAGTCTGGTAATAGCATTGCTTCCTCCAACACTGATGGTGTTTTTTCTGTATGCCAGGCCCTGTGCTGCTCCTTGACTTCGTGGAGTTCATCATTCAATAAACCATGTATGCATACCTTCAGTACACGGCAAGCCTTCCTCCCTGTCCTGCAAACATGTCAGAAGAAGTGCCCATTGCACACTAACTTTGCTTTGCTGAGTAGCTCAGAATACCACAGGCCATCTGCCTCTGAGAAGCCCTGTAACCTCAGCTACTTCCATCCTCATTTTACCCACTATTCTCTCTTGGTGTACTTACCACACTGTGTTACAGTTGTCTGTTTTTTCTTTGCCTCCTCCTGTGAGTTCCTAGAGGGTGGGGATCACCTATTCACTGGATTCATTCATCTCCTCATTTATGCATCTCTGTGGGCCTATGGTCTCCTGCATTACTCAGCACAGTCAAACAAAAGAGGCAACCCTACTGCTGTGTATGTAAACTTCCAGGTGGGAATATTTCTAGGAAAATAACCCTGCCTCCCATCTTTAAGGGTCCTCCTTGGGCCCTAGTTTGCTTGTTCTTCCATTTTCTAACTATTACTTTGGTTCTAGCCTCAGTTTCTCCATCTCTTTAAGGGGCTAATAGAGTTTCCTTCCCTGGGAGGTTGTGATGATGGCTGGAGACAAAGCAGCTTTTATGTGCCTAACACAGTTCTAGGTACAGAGCCAAAAACCAAAACAACTTAATTCCATTCTTGCCCTCAATCAAGTCTAGTCGCCAGTATATGAAAAGTAAAACTAAAAAGCAAAACAGGAGCACCACATGAGTGGAACAGATATCCTTCCAACTTGTATCCAACCTCTGCCATCCGCCAGGCTTGGCTGAAATAGAGGATACAAACATGCATAGAAACCTGGACCCTGTCACCAAGTCCCAGGAAAACCCTGGCAAGTGTTGGCCAAAAAGATCTCAAGAAGAGAGGAGAAAGCTCTTTCTTCAGATTTTCAGACCTGTACTGAAAGAGATGTCTTTGGGACCAGGCTGGAAAGCAGGAGGTCGCCTCAGAACAACAAAAACCAAGTTATTTAGCACTTACTCTGTATGTGCCAGACACTGTGCTAAATGATTTACCGGCATTCTCATTGAACTCTTGGAACAACTGTGTGGGGTAGACGTGAATTTCCTTATTTTACAGATGGCCCATTTGAAGCTCAGAGAGGCACAGTAGCTTTACCACAGTCAAGCAATAGGTAAAGGCTTAGAAATCCACCTGCTGAGGTTTTTACTGGTACGACTGGAAAGGGAAAGGGTGAACTAACACAAACCTCCACCCACGGGGTAGGCAGTGGGGTCGGGGAGGCTGAGAATGAGAGGCGGGAAGAAAATTGGATCAAAACAGCGATCCCATGATCCCCAGACCTCCAGGGCCCTTCGCAGCAGCAGAATAAGTTAGAGATGCAGGCTGCCCTGGAGGGATGCCCGGGAGGCGGGGGGGAAGGGTACCCCCGGCGGTTGGGCGCCTCCTTCGCCTCCCGTGCACAGGTCAAGCCTCTCCCCTCCCGCCCTCTCACCCTCCCAACCTTATTTAGAAACCGTGTCCCCGAGACAGGAAGGGCGGCGGGCCGAGAAGCACGGAGCGTCCCGGTCTCATTTCCTTTCGAATCCCCCTGTGGAATTTCATTTCATACGGTAAGGAAATCGGAGCGCGAGTCCGTCGGCTGGTCGGCTGCTCCGGGGCGCCTCCCCCACTCGCGGCTGGAGACAGGCAGCTCCGGGCGCAGGTCCGGCCGAGTCTGGGGGCGGGGAGACGCGGCCCGGCTCCAACCCAAGCAAGTTAGCAGTGAAAATAGCTGCGAGCTTGCGTTGTACCAGGCACGGGGCTAAGCGCTTTACGCATTCCCTCTAATCCTCCCAAGTCTCTTTACGGGTGAGGGAATGGACGCCGAGAGGTTGAGCAATTTGCTCAAGGTCACACAGCCGGGATTTAAAGCCACAACGTTTATAAATCGAAATCCCGTGTTCTTTGTGCACGTTTCTCTGCCCGATAGGTAGGTAGCCCCGGGCTGAGGTGACAGCCGGAAGAGGGGAAGGGAAGGGAGCCGACTGATCAGGGAGCGTTTCTCACCTGGGAGAGGAGGGGGCAGGCTGGCCCAGCGGGAGCAACTCCGCTCCATCCCCGCCTGGCCCCCGAGCGCCGCGAACCGGGTGGGAGGAAAGTGAGAGCCGGGAAGGCGGGCGGGGCGCCCCGGGAGGGAGGGACGGAGGGACGGGGGAGGGGGGCTGGCGGGCCGGCAGGCGGGCGGGGGCCTGACCCTCCCAGCGGCAGGCGGCCCCGCCCCTCGCTGCCCACGGCGCCCGGCCATTGGAGAGGCGCGCTGTCCGTCCCGCCCCGCCACCGCCCAGCGAACCTCCAGCGCCGCGGAGGGCTGGGGCGGTGAGAACCGCGCGGTGCTGGGTGCTGGCGGTGTTCGCCCAGACGCAGAGAGGACGCGGCCGGCGCCGGCTAGGGGCGAGGGGGCTCTCCGCCTGCAGCCATGACCCTCGCAGTCTGTCCTTTGGCCTCCGCCACGGGCGTCTAATATCCCACACAGTCGCGCGCAGCTGCCGGAGACCCGTCCGCTGCCCCTTCTTCGCCCTTGGCGCCTTATCACACTCCCTTCCCGGGAGCTGGGAGCAACGCGGGCAGCCGGCGCCTCCGTGCAAGCTGGGGGTGTCTGCTGGACCACCTCCCGCCGCCGCCGCTGCCGCCCCCGGCTCTGGCCATGGCCCGGCGGGGCGCAGTGCCGAGCGTCCTGGGGGCGCCCGGGGGCGTCGATCTCAGTCTGAGGCTGCTGCTGCTGTTGCTGCTGCTCCTGGAGCCAGCGCGGGGCTTCGGGGACGAGGAGGAGCGGCGCTGCGACCCCATCCGCATCTCCATGTGCCAGAACCTGGGCTACAACGTGACCAAGATGCCCAACCTGGTGGGGCACGAGCTGCAGACAGACGCGGAGCTGCAGCTGACAACTTTCACGCCGCTCATCCAGTACGGCTGCTCCAGCCAGCTGCAGGTGGGCGCCCCCACCCCCACCCCTAGCGGGACGAGACCCCTTGGGCAGGGACGCCCCAAGCTAACTCCGTGGAGCCCTTGCCAAGCCAAACCCCGTGCCCCCTTCCAAGGCTGAAGGGTAAAACTATCCTGGAAAAGTGATTTCCCCCCCCACCCCCACTTTTCTGTCCCTTCTCAGGGACTGGAAGCCAAAACGTTGTGTAAGTCATCTGGCCTGCGAAAGAACCCACTCTTACACCCCGCCCTTCCGTTTTTCTCCCCTGCTCACCCGTGTCTAGCCAAGCCCCTAACCCCAGTGGAGCTGAGGGTTATCTTTGCCAAGGATTCTGGCGGCTCGGTGGGCGAGTCCCCAGCAGGGCAGCCAGCTGCAACTAAGACTTGGAAGGAGAGATAAGGAGCCGGGAACTTCTCCCTCTCAGACCTTCTTTCTCCCTCATATTTTGGGGTGGCTTACTAAATGAAGCCCCCCTGTCGTGTTTTCTGCGGAGCGGCCCCTCCTCGCGTCGTCCCGCATGACTTTAAAGGTCATGCAGGAAGGAATGGTTGGGTGGCTTGAGAGCGTTTTGATCCTCAGGGTTGAGGGCAGGTTTAGGATTTGGCGGAGAGAAAACACAGTTTGGGGAAAAGGTGATAGTGTGTGGTCTAGCTCCAGGAAGGTAATTTGCATATTGGAAGGTTTTTTTTTTTTCCAGTCATTAAAAATTTTAAAGCTTCTGTAATGATAGGGAAAATGTTCAACCTACAGTAGGTAAAGAAATAATTTGCATATACAGGGTAATTATAATCTTAAAAAACCAACAACCCATTCATTTTTTTTAAAAAAAGGAACTAAAAGAGATTTTTTTTTTAAACGTTAGCACTGGTTGTGTTTTGGTTGGTGAGGCTCTGAGTGAGTTTTAGAAATTTAGACAAGAGAACTTGGGAAGAAAAACAGAGGGTAGTTGTCCAGGCTGAAAGCTTCAGAAATCCGTGGTTCTGGTTATAGCTTCCAAGAGATAAGAAACAGGCAGGCAGCTTACTTAGTAGGTGTGTGTTTTTACACAGGTCATTTCAAAAAGTTGGACTGTGGTTTCAGAAAGATGGTCGGGATTAGACCTGTTGCTGCTGAAACACTCCCTTTGGAGTGTTCAGAACTTTAGAACTAGGTTATAAAAGCTTCAGAAATGATCCGCTAGCTCTCAGTTTGGAAACAGCACATATCCTGACATCAGTGGCAATTTTGTTGGAGAAACAGCTTTTGCAGGGATATATATTTTTAATTACATGTATCCTGGGGAAGCAGCCAGGCTGTTTTGAAGGACAGGACTGGATCCCTTTACATGCTGGAAAATAGTGACTTGTAACTCTAGACTTCATAGACAACATCTGTAAGGAGCCAAGCCGACTGTTTATCAATGCTGGAGGAATTGAGGACAGCAACTGGACTCTGTCCTGCTGGTACTGCTGTTCCAGAGATCTCACATTTATATTTTCCTATTATGCTTCATTATTATTCATTGAGGAAATCTGGCCAAACAAAGCCCTGGTGACCAGAGACCCCAACCTGCACCCCATCCTTGGGTCCACCAGTGTCTCAATTAGGACATTTTCTGTTTCAGTATGGGACTGATTAACAAAATAAATTTGAAGGGATAAAGTAGAGAAAAGAGAGAATATAAATAGGAGAAAAGCCAGATCTGTAATTTTTTTTACATTTATTTTTATGGTGATAAAGAAGTGAGGACCAAAATTACCCCATCACTGGAATGACTCATCATTTGATTAGTCTGTTCAGCTCTTTGAAAGAGGGAGACACAAAGTCAAGTCCTAAGGTTTATTTTCTTAAGCGTTATGCAAAAAAGGGGTGATGTAATTCTTCAGGTCCTTTTTATATATTTATTTATTGACAGTCTCCGGGAAAGGATTGCTAGAACCCAGGAAGCAAAGCGTGCATGCGATGGATTTTTTTAATCACCCTAGTCTGAGGTCAGAGTAAACAGAGTCCCTATAGCTGGTTTAAAAGTCGATACGTACTTTTGCCTGGAAGCATTCAACTCCGCTTCGTGCAAGCATTTGGTCAGACTTCCAAGTCATTGTTTTCTTTGTTCATTTCATTACTTTTCCAGTTCTTCCTTTGTTCGGTTTACGTGCCAATGTGCACAGAGAAGATCAACATCCCCATCGGCCCGTGTGGCGGCATGTGTCTTTCGGTCAAGAGGCGCTGTGAACCCGTCCTGAAGGAATTTGGCTTTGCCTGGCCCGAGAGCCTGAACTGCAGCAAATTCCCACCCCAGAATGACCACAACCACATGTGCATGGAAGGGCCGGGTGATGAGGAGGTGCCTTTACCTCACAAAACCCCCCTCCAGCCTGGGGAAGAGTGCCACTCCGTAGGCACCAACTCGGATCAGTACATCTGGGTGAAAAGGAGCCTGAACTGTGTTCTCAAGTGTGGCTATGATGCTGGCTTGTACAGCCGCTCGGCCAAGGAGTTCACGGATATCTGGATGGCCGTGTGGGCCAGCCTGTGCTTCATCTCCACCGCATTCACTGTGCTCACCTTCCTGATCGATTCCTCCAGGTTCTCCTACCCTGAGCGCCCCATCATATTTCTCAGTATGTGCTATAATATTTATAGCATTGCTTATATTGTCAGGCTGACCGTAGGCCGGGAAAGGATATCCTGCGATTTTGAAGAGGCAGCAGAACCTGTTCTCATCCAAGAAGGACTTAAGAACACAGGATGTGCAATCATTTTCTTGCTGATGTACTTTTTTGGAATGGCCAGTTCCATCTGGTGGGTTATTCTGACGCTCACTTGGTTTTTGGCCGCGGGACTCAAATGGGGTCACGAGGCCATCGAGATGCACAGCTCTTATTTCCACATTGCTGCCTGGGCCATCCCTGCTGTGAAAACCATTGTCATCTTGATTATGAGACTGGTGGATGCAGACGAACTGACCGGCCTGTGCTACGTCGGGAACCAAAACCTCGATGCCCTCACAGGCTTTGTGGTGGCTCCCCTCTTCACGTATTTGGTGATTGGAACCCTGTTTATCGCTGCTGGTTTAGTGGCCTTGTTCAAAATTCGATCCAATCTGCAAAAGGATGGGACAAAGACAGACAAGTTGGAAAGGCTGATGGTTAAGATCGGGGTCTTCTCCGTCCTGTACACGGTGCCTGCCACATGTGTGATTGCCTGCTATTTCTATGAAATCTCCAACTGGGCGCTCTTCCGGTATTCTGCAGATGACTCCAATATGGCGGTGGAGATGTTGAAGATTTTTATGTCTTTGCTGGTGGGCATCACCTCAGGCATGTGGATTTGGTCTGCCAAGACTCTGCACACCTGGCAGAAGTGTTCTAACAGATTGGTGAATTCTGGGAAGGTAAAGAGAGAAAAGCGAGGGAACGGTTGGGTGAAGCCTGGGAAAGGCAACGAAACTGTGGTATAAGGCTACCTGGGCCCCACGCTTTCCAAATTTTGAAGGTGGGGGGAATGCTAGCATTTGGGTGCAAGTGCGACTAAAAGTTTCCTGCAGTGTATCTCAGTTTGAGCGAACTGGCAACACGTCAGTGACCCCTATAAGCCACCGCCACCTGCCCGTCCCCCGCCCGCCACTCCCCTGCATCATAAAAGGAATGATTTTGCTGCAGACTTTGGAACGATCCAAAATGGAAAAGCCAGTTAGAGGCTTTCGAAGCTGTGAAAAATCAAAACATTGATCACTTTAGCAGGTCGCAGCTTGGAGCGTGGAGGTCCTGTCTTGATTCCAGGAGGGTCCAGGGCGATACTGCTTTTCCCTGCAGAGTGAGATCTGGGCTGTGAGTAGGTAACTCGCAGGGAGAAATATTAACTTTTTTAACCCTTAAAATCTTAAATACTAACTGGGTCTTTCAGATAGCAAAGCAATCTCTAAACACTGGAGACACTGGGTTCAGACAAGTGTTACAAGAGTTTTATAGTTGGGCTGATCTAACATAAACAATTTCTGTGGTGTGCTGTCTGCTGTTTAGGGCTTTGTGGATTGCTCTCCCAAGAGGTGGTGTCAGAACCTTTCAGTGCCTTTGTCATAAAACAGAATTGTTTGAAAAAAACAAAAGTACTGTACAAACACACGTAAGGTATCCAGTGGATTTTTCTTCTGTCTCTTCCTCTTAAATTTCAACATCCCTGTTGTAGGCTGCTGCTGTTTTCTTCGTTTTGCGTTAATGACTCAAAATAGGTATTTTTATAGGATTTTTTCTTTTTCTTTTTTTTTTCTTTTTGCACAGCAGCATGCCTAATGAGGGGGAAAGTAAGGGTGATTCACTTTCTGACAATCATTTAATTCAGAGGAAAATGAGATTTATCAAGTCGACTTACCTTACCGACCCCGGAGACCTGTTGCATTGAGCAATGGGGACTTAATATATTTTACTTTGTGTGATTGCATCTATGCAGACGCCAGTCTGGAAGAGCTAAAATGTTAAGTTTCTTGGCAACTTTGCATTCACACAGATTAGCTGTGTAATTTGTGTGTGTCAATTACAATTAAAAGCACATTCTTGGACCATGACATAATAGTATACTCAACTGACTTTAAAACCATGGTCAGCTTGCATTCTCAGAATGATAGTGCCTTTCTTTTCTTTAGCGTAAGAATGTTATCAGTCTAGTCTATGACCACCATGAAGACTTTTCTGTTCTGTAGAGAGAACTAAGGACAGCTACTCCAACTATTCGGTGCAGAATTGTTTCCTAGTAATTGGCAAAGGCTCCTTACAAGATTTCATTGGAGGCAGTGTGGCCTGGAGTATTTATATGGTGCTTAATGAATCTCCAGGATTCCAGCCAGGAGCTAGGTTGGTTAGTAGGGAATAAAGTGTAGACCATATGAAGTGAACTGCAAACTCTTAACAACACAGGTCTTAATTGCCTTTTGCAGGGGTATCCAGAGCTTTTAAAAGTTATGCTTTATGTTCCTCACAATGGGGTACCCCCCTAGCAGCCTCTCAAAAAGTTGCAATTCTTTTAAAATTGTAACTGGACTCTCTCTTAACCTGCCTTAGGCCTTCTAATCGCCAGATCTCTGGGACAAATGGTTGACAATGTCACAGGTCCTTGTAGCTCATACCTATTTTGCTTCAGCAACTACTTTGCAATGACTCACTTATTATTTATTCATGCCCCACCCCACCCCCTCTTTCAGAAACAGGTAGGAAAACTCTTTTATCACATTTCTTTGTGGAAAAACATTTCCAGGGACTCAGATTCCCTAATAGGTGGTCAGATTCTGGAAATACATGTGTCCTTTCCCATCCTTTTTGAGCTGTGGTTTGACACTTTTTTTTCTTTGTTTTTTGGGGCTCCTGAGCCATCTGAGGTAAAGATGCATAGAAGATCTGTTGTGTATTTTGGAAGGGAAAGTCTCAGGGCTCTGAGCACAGATGCTGACTGGGTGTGGAGGGTCCCTGGTGTGTGTGTGTGTGTGTGTGTGTGTGCGCGTGCCGTGCCCCAGTACCTTGGCTGGACTCCGGGTCAGGGTTCCAGGAGCATGAGAAATGATCCCCAGAAGGGCCCGTTGAACTCCATCTGAGACTGTGTCGCCTCTGGAATACAAATGTGAACTCCCTGTGCTGCTTGCAGACAGTTCCCAGAGCTGCCCAGGGCCGTGGAGCGTTCACCCAGGGGCAGGGCCTGCCCTTACTCACGCTCCGCTCCAGCGTCCTGGGAGTTGCGCCGAGACTCAGGCCCAGGAAGGGGAAGAAGGACGGTGCAGCCGGGGCACTGGCCTCACTTTATGACTGTAGGCCTCTGTCAGGCGCTTGTGTTTCTGATGGCTCAGTGATCGTGTGACCCAGGTGGCACCCGGCAGAGGGCCAGGCACAGAGTAGGTGCTCGATATCTGTGAGAAATGAAATAATAAGAGTAAGAGGGCTTGGGTGAACCGATCCGCCTGAGTTCGAAAACAAACATGTCCCTTCTGCAAATGTCTGGCCTTCTCGGGGGGGAAAGTCCATTTGACCGGAAGTGGCCCTCGGTGCAGCCAGGATTAGGAGCCCTAGCTGTGTCACAGGGCTGTGGGCCTTTCCTTTCACATTCCAGACAATGGAGAGTGTTTACAGTTTCAGGAAAAGAGCTTTGTGGCTGCGGTCAGTTACGAGTTACCTTGATGTGACTGCATCACCTCTTCAGCTGGTATCTGTTTAAAAAAAAAAGTCAATTATTAGCACATTTGTGAGTGCCCACTCTGTGTAAAGCCCCGTTGTTAGGCACCTTTGGGGCCGTGGAGGAGTGCAGGCTTTGTCTTCCCCACTGGCCCGGACTGAGGATGTGCCTGGGTCTGCCGAGTGTTGCTCTTGGTTTTGGGGGAGGAAGACGGCCCTCTGTATCACGGTCTCCCACCCATCAACCACTTCCTGGGTTTTTCTGCCTTTCCTGTCTCTATCATCCCTCCCCACGATTCCCCTGCTCGTCAGCTCCAGGGGTTTTGACAGGATGCCTCAGCCCAGTTTCATGACCAGCTCTGTGGAGATCCCCCAGGAAAACACTGAACATTAGCCGAAAGGATGTGCGCTCCCACACCTCGTGGGGATGGGGGGGCAGGCCGCTCAGGGCTCGGGGTGTTTTGTGTGACGCGTGCAGGGGAATCTGAGGACATCTTGCTAGGGAAAAGGTTAGGGCTGGGTTTTTTTGAAATCTAGAATAAGTAGGGATGATTGTAGCTTCTCCCAAAATGCCCTGGCCTCTGGAGATTTTACTCAACAGGGGCCCAGGGCACCTCTGTCCACCCTCCGCTCTGGCAAGCCCCTCTTTCTCTTCGCAAAGGCCACCCTTCAGGGCCGAGGAGCACAGGGTAGGGTGGAACTGGCTAGAACCGTCTGGTTGAGCTACTTGGTTGATTCATATCCTTTTCCTCCCATTTCCTGAACTCTGAGAAGACTTCTGAGCCGCCAATTTGCTCAGGGTCCTGAAACCACAGAAGGCAGTCCCGCTATATCTTTCCCTGAGATGCTCTCTGACTTCCTCTCCGCAGTCACTCCCTCACCTGCACCCTCCAACCCAGGATCAGGACAACTTCTGTGTTGACGTTCTGAATTGTGACTTTACCAGCACCCTGAGCTCTGTCTTCTCTGGTGCCCTCCCACCCCCCAGCCGCCCCCGTCACTGAATTCAGGCCTTACTGTGTTAGCAATGGAGCTGGGACCTGAGGACACGGAGGAGCTCGCCAGCCTCAGCCCTGGAGCACAGACTTGGTTTACCGGGATGTCACCAGGCTGGTGTGGCCTGTGGCTTCTGGGGAGGTAGCCCTAGCAGCAGTCAGTGGGGAGAGCCATAGAGCACGGACTTTGGAAGGAGCCCCCAGGATTGAGCTATGTCCTGATTTTCATTCTGTGATGGGAGGGATTGGAGGGAGTTGCCTTTCTAGCCAGTTACATCCAGTCACTGGACTCGAACGGTTCTGGGTGTCCTTTTATTGTATTTGGGTTGAGTCCTCCTCTGATTTGCCTAATGTTGGGCGAAGGACCCAGGTTATCATTTTCCTCTGGGCCTAGGTCATAGATCTTGGAATCTCCTAGAAGAGCATTTTGCTTCTTCCAAGGATCAGATACCAGAGCCTTAAATAATGGATTTTGTTTCCCTGTGGCCTGCTCAGAGCTCTCTGTTGCTGCATCTTGCCACGCGCATGTGCTGTCATGGCCCGCTGACTCTCCCCGAGAGGGAAGTGAACCCTGACCCTCTCCAACAGGCCTCTTCCCCTCCGGTGGCCCATTTGCCCTGTAGCAGCCTGTTCCTGTTTCTGATTTATCTTACTTCCCTTCTTCTTCTCTGCACCGGTGAATTCCCCGTATTTGCCCAGGCAGTTGGGAGAGGGCCATGTCCTCTAGGCTTTGGTGGCTCCTTGATCTCCTGCCATATTCAGTATCTGACCACTGTCCTCTCAGAAGAGCTTCTGAGAAGAGGGACGGGAGCAACTCTGCTCCCCGAAGACTGGTCTATCTTCTCCCCGAAGATGTGCTCCTCTCCACTCATGGGCTTGGGCTCCAACCTGGTTGTGTGCTTTGGGAGGGGGAGGCCACTCTCTTGCTGTCTTCCCCGCTGGGGCATCTAGGTGGTTCTGAATTTTTTCCTACCTCACAGGGATGTTGTGAGACTTGCAAAGGTCTGAGGATGAAAGGCCCCTTGAGTGCTTTGCAGGAAAGGTGGAGTCAGTGTCAAGCGTGATTTGTGAAGAGACGAACTGGGACTCACCATCCTTGTGCAGCAGGCAGGCCATGCATGCCCTGTGGCCTGTCCTTGGATCCCGTGCCACCCTGCAACTCCAGCCACCTTGAGGCCAACCCGGGGGGCTTCCAGATGTTCGACATAGAGGTACCAGGCACCTGCTACACTTGCCCTCGTGAACTGCTGAATGTCAAAGGAAATGGACCCTGCTTTTAAGGATGTACAAACGTGTGTCTGCATTGATGTCTGTACTGTAAATTTCTAATTTATCACTGTACAAAAAAAATAAACTTTGCTATTTAATTTTTGTATTAAAGGAAAATAAAGTTTTGTTTATTAACTGGTCTGAGATGTGGCGTGTTCCTCAAGGTGCAGCAGAGCTCCCAGGAGGCACACCTTCCCAGCAGCATGAACGAGAAATTTGGGTCTGTAGGGAAGATTGAGAGGCTCTTTCTGAGAGCCTCTTTGTTTCTTTTTTTGCTGGTGCTATTTTTCCCCTCTGGGATTTCTCCTGGGTCAGTAAACCCCCAAGGTCCAAGGTCAACAGAATTTATTGCTCTCGTGGTCATCAGTATCACTGAAATCGTCACATGATGCTTTGGAGGAAACCGTAGTTCCCAAGCCGTGACACCTCTTTCTGGTGTCTCCACTAGGCGTGGCTATTTTTAGTATACTTTCCAAGCTCCTCTGACTTAATCTGGTGGCTTAAAAGTTTTTTGTTATCACCACGAGCGCCTCAGGGGTCTTTAAAAAGGGCAGGAGGGATTCTTTTTTTTTTTTTTTTTTAAACATTTTCATTAAAATTGTTTTCTTCCTGATTCCCCAACAGTCATTTTTGTGTAATAGATACGGGAGTATGTCATGTCAGTCAATCAGGATGATCATTTCCTTAGTTAATTTTATAAATGGAGTGGCCTATGTCTCCATATCCATAAGTCACCAGATGAAGCAAATTCATAGCTTTTACCAGAACACTTCATGGGAGCAAATAATAAGGACCACACAGACGCAGATGCAAGGGGAACCCTTCCCATTGGAGATGTCTGCTGATGGCCCAGGAGAGAACATCAGCCCTCCTGGTTTGCCTTTAAATTACTTTCCACACCCTGGTTTCCCCTGAATACCACCCTGTTTTGGTGTAAGGAAAAAGCCCAGGGAAGAAGATCTGTAATACTATTCTCCTTCATTGCAGATTGCTATTGTACTTTTATCTGAAACCATAAATGAAGGAAGGTATGTAATTTAAATTCTCTTCCCTGTAAGACAGGCTGTGTTTCTCATTTCATTACCTACCCATTAAGTAGTTAGGAAGTTAAGGAGAAGTCAACACAATCTGGAATGAATTCATAATTGCACTGGAGGAACACTTTCCACATGAAAATAGTTTTACATTTACATGATTTCATCTTATTCTCATGGCATCTTTAAAGTAAGCCCGGACAGGCATCATCTTGTTTAAGGAAGAACTGAAACTTAGGGCAAGGGACTTGCCCAGGGAGTTAGCAGGTTGGACAGCCTGGTCTTCTCACACCCAGACCATGGATTTTTGTTGTGGTCTTACACACAGTGGTGAGTGGGTGTGTTCACCCAAAAGACATGTTGAAGTTCTACCCCCTATACCTGTGAATGTGAACTTATTTGGAACTAGGATCTTCACAGACTTAATCAGGTTAAAGCGACCTCATACCCCATTTGGGTAGGCTTTCGTTCAGTGGCTGGCGTCCTTATAGTAAGGGGGCAGTTTGAACACAGACACTGAGAGGAGAGATCGCCTCATGAAGGCGGAGGGACAGATGAGGGTGATGCAGCTACCCGCCGGGCCAGAAATCCCAAGGATGGTCAGTCCCCGAAAGCTAAGAGGGAGCAGGAACGGTTCTTCATCCGAGCCTCCAATGGCAAGCCTGCCGACACCTTGACTGTGGACCTCTAGACTCTTAACTGCACAAGAATACATTTCTGGGTCTGAAACCACCCAGTTTGTGACCATTGGTTATGGCAGCCCTAGGAAATGAAAACATACTCGATTCCTCTGATTCCTTCCACCCCTGCAAACTGTTTGGTGGGAATGGGTAAATGTTTTGGCAGGCAACTCTCTCAATAATGAGAGCTGGCCATGAGCTTCTGTTGTTTAAGGATTATGCAGCATAAATCACTGAGGCAAGTTTCTTTATCTGCAAACTGGACACCTCTAGAATCAACCCCATGATCCCTGACACTCAGCTAGCTCGAACTGGTCTTGGCTGGTCTCCGACCCACCCACCCACCCCCAATGGGAGCTCTGTGTGCAGGGCCAGGACCTTGACTGGAATGTGGCCCAAGGGTTTTTAGCATTTCTGTCCTGAGAACTGATTTTTTTCTTTCCCATTTTAGCTTTCACATGCAATCATAATTTTAAAGTTGAGCTCACTCTTGACTAGAGAGGTCAGCCTCGGCTTCCTGTCTTCGGAGGTTCTGTGAACAGAAACAAACCGCACTTGGAGAAGGCGGTCATCCTCTCTCCGTTTTCCTTCTCAAAGCAGCAGGGTTGGAGGAATGGGACCATCTCGCTAGATGTTGTGAAAACGTTGGACACGCAAAGGTATATTCCAGAAGGCTTTCGAAATGGGCCTTGGTCCCACCTGAAATTCCTAAAATCATCCTGTCTTCTCTCTCAGCTTATTCTCAGGCTAAGAGAAGCCACACATTCACCTGCCCTCCCACCAAGGATTCCAATGTCTCACTCCCAGGAGAGAGAAAAAAGATTTTAAAGAACTTGCTACATTTCACCTCAGTGTCCCAATATTTATTAGCCTCCCACGTGGTTTCCTCTCAGTCCTTGATCCTGTTTTCACCCACCAGCGTGTTTAATCTCCTGGCGCACTCACCTTCTCAGTGCCTTTCTTTTTAAGAGATAAAGGGATTGGCTCTCCAAGTTTTCTAAAATGCCTGAACGTTGCATTATTTCACAGGGTAGGAGGCTAAAGGGTGGAGTATAAAGCCATGAGATGGAACTGATAAATCACAGAGAACAATCCGATCACGCTTTGCCTCTCACTCTCTGGCTTTTTCATAGGTGTTTCCCCTTGCCTAGAATGCCCCTTCCATCTTTCTTCAAAGAGGAAAGTTGTGTCTGTTCTTCATTCAAGACTCAAGTCTTAGAGCATCTCTTCTGGGAAGACTTCCTTGACTCTCCTCCTTACACTTCTGGCCTTTTATTCCGACCATAGTCGACTCTAAGCCCCTGTGCTGCCAATGCTGGGTGCCATCACGGCACTATGGGTCATGGTCTCGTCATGTGTCCATCTCCCCACTGGACTGATATCCCTGGAGGTGACTGGGTGCCCAAAGCTGCCTGCCTGTGTGACCTCGGGGTCTGGCCCTCGCTGTGCCTGACATAGGGCACGAGTCACCAGAATGTCTATGGAAAGAAGACAGGAGGGAGGCAGAGCTTTAAAACTGTGTTAGTTAGGGGCTGGGGGTGGGGGGTTGGTGACCAATGTAACCAGCATAGGAAAGAAATCAAAGCTAACATGAGCCATCACATAGGCAGGACTTTCTGGAAAGACGCTCTGGCAAAATTCTCAAAGAAAATTCTCTAGTCTCAAAGGCAGTTTTGAGAATGATCACCTACCCCCTGTGCTGCTTATTTTTAGTTGTCTTTCTTTCCTCCTTTTTCCCTCCTTCCCCTCCCTAGCAGCATTTGCTGCGAGCCTACTGTTTGTAGAATACTGGGCCAGGCCGGGAGAGGGAGAGATGCAGTGCTTGTAAAATGCCGCCAAAGACAAAGTCCAACCCAGAGTCCAAAAGTGCAGATGACAAAACAGAGAAAGAATTCAGCTGTTATTAACAAGCTTAAAACTCCAAACCTGGAAAAACAAATCCTCTACTGCTTAGTAAATATTTGTTGAATAGCTGAATGAGGGCCCATCATGCACCAGCCACTGTCCTGGGAGAGCCCTGCAGGGGACACCAAGATAAATAAGATACAGCGTCTCCCTCCAGAAGTTCATCGGCTGTACAGCATGTCTCCGTCTATCCCTACCCCCTGAAGGATCCGTGATACTCTTCTTAGGGCATTTGCTATGTAATTTTTCCTTAACCGATGTTCTAGGACCTTGCTGGTTTCGCTTGCAAAGAACAGCTCTGAGTACCGAGTACAATGAGAAAGCGTTCGTCACACTGTTGTCTCATTCAATCCCGAACATGACACTTCTGCCTCAATAGGTAAATGTGTAGGGAGGCAGGAGGAAGAGGAGAGAGGAAGGAGTGGGTCCCAGAGACCAACACTCTTAAGATTTGGTCTGCTCATCACAAGCACTGGCTGATCGGCTGGTTTCAGTATGTAAAAAAATAAAACATAAAACATACCCCTGAGGGGTGCCTGGGTGGCTTAGTTAATCAGCTGCCTTCGGCTCAGGTCACGATCCCAGAGTCGTGGGATCGAGTCCTGCATCTGACTCCTTGTCAGCGGGGAGTCTGCTTCTCCCTCTGCCGGCAGCTCCCCTGGCTTGTGCTCTCTCTCTAAGAGATAAAATCATTAAAAAACAAACCCAGAATGTACCCATGATGTGCCACGGAAGGCATCGAGTCATCAGAATGGGTCACCACCCACCCCTGAGCATCTTTTCCAGCCCCCGTGTAACTCTGGATTATTTGCTCTGAAAGGACCGCTGTGCAGGTGGCTCTGCCTTGTGTCCTCCGAGCCGCGTTCCCTCGCTTCTCTCCTGTCGTAATTCCATAAATCCAAAGAGTGGAAGTGTAAAAAGGCATGTGTTCAATCCCCATTTCCTCGTTCACCGGGAGGGAGAGGAATAAACGTGCCCATCAGCGTGCGGAGGAGAGTGGCCCGGGGTGCAGGAGGCCAGTCACTCGGCGGAACTGGAACTGGAGATTCTTGCAGTGGGAGGGAAGGTGGCCCGAGGCCAAGTCAGGAAAGGCCTGGGAGGCCGCGCCGGGCACAGTGCGAGGGCAGGGAGGGCTCCCGTCCGCCGTGGGCTTTCCGCGCAGCTCGGCCCGGCTGCTGCCCGGACTGGGGGCTGGACACCAGGCAGAGGCCGGCCCACCGGTTTGGACGAGAAACCATGAAGGCCTGAGGGAAGGGGGTCGCAGAGAGAGAGAAAGGCCGGGGCCACGTTCAGAGAAACCACAACGCGCGGCGGCCTCCAGGGCCCTGGTCAACAGGCCGAACCTTTGCTTTCTGGCCGGGGGTGTTTCAAGGCCAGAAGCTTTCTGTTTGCTCCGAGCACCTGACGCAGCCCGGTCCCTGCACCGCCCGGCGCGGAGAAATGACCACCTGCTCGGAAGGGCCTCTGAAATTTGCCTAACACAGCCCAGGCGGCCCTGGGGAGCTGGTCTTTTCCCGAAGGAGACTCCCTCCCTGGAAGGGCATGGGGTCGGCCTGACACCCTTTACGCGTGGCTGGAAGGGACAGGGAGCTCGTGAGCAGAGGGTAGTGTCTGGTTGTTCCTAATCGGCGGGGGCCCCACCACCTCCTCTGGACTCAGAGTTTCCTATCAGGACACACTTCCTAGAATAGCTGATGCAAATGCCATAGTAAGGGCTGAATTTAGGACAAACTTAATCCCCAGTCGTGTCCTTCCATCTAGATTTTATTTCTTGACACAGTTTACTGTGCCGGCTACCGTTCGTTATCAGCAAAAGTCTGCACGGCCTACCCAGATCCACGGAAAAAGATATCATGGGCACACACATTTTTCCTAGTCCTCTTCCTTTTCAGTGTGAAATTCTGTATAACATTTTCCATAAGTAAAAGAGAGAACCACTTCCTAGCTTTTTTTTGGTGTTTTTTTTTTTTTTTTAAACAACAGACCTTCCTTTTGGATTTACATCAGCATTTAGCTAACTTCCTGAACACTTCACCCATTTCCTGAACTTATTCTGAGGAAGGAAAAACATCCTCCTTCAGAAATAAATGCAAATAATCGCAGAGATTATTTTTATTAAATAAATAGTGTAAATGCAATGGAATTTCCTGCACGATGTACGTTTAGCATGGGTAGTTCAACAAAAATCTGTGGCGAGCCTGTAGGAACCATGCTATTTACAGGTAGTCTGAAGAATTCTGACCATTATGTAGCTTCTCAAGATTTAAGTTCTGAACATTTGCAGTTTGTGGTCTTGTTAGAAACACTTTTTCCTGAAAAAATTTGAACGCTGGGGGAAATTGTTTTCTTTAGGTCTGCAATTTTGGAAGCTTTGTTTCTTTTAAAACGGGGTTCTTGTGACACCTAGCGGTGAGTCTCGGAATAACATCTACAGGGCAGAGCATCGACTCCGCGGAATGTCCCAGGTTACTAGGATTTTTCTTGTTTCTGCCTTTGCTTTGGAGAAAACACACGCCTTCCGAGGACTTCTTAGCCCATGCTGCCCAGGAATCCTGAGAAGTAGTGACAAGGAAACAGCAACTGTTATGTGTTTCTGGAGATGTTCTCTTCTCTTGATTAACATTTCTTCAGAGGCAGCGTATCCCTAGGGCTAACTAAACTGGTTCAATTTTAAGAATGAATAAAATATTAAAAATTAAATAAATTTTAAAAATAAGTAAATAAATAATAAAAAATAAAAAATTGCAGAAGAAACACATAATATATCAAGCTGGGATCAGGTTTTTACATTTTTTTAGTTTTAAAAATGAAAGTACTTTCCATGTGAGAAGGCCTCTTGCCATTCAGCCATCTTTTAGTGGAGAAGAAAAGTACTTTTCTGGTGAATAAATCTCATTGGCATCTCAGAGATAAATTTTAGGCTTGCTGCCCGTCATTTATGAACGCTTTCCAGGGCCCTTCTTATGTTCTCTAGTGTTTGGCAGCCGTTGATTTTTATGGAGAGAAGTGATAGGGATCTCAGAGAGGCTGCTTGCATCCCTTATCCCTACCCGACCCCCGCCCGGCAGAAGTCCATGCAGAACAGATGGATAGCTGCCCTTCTTGTAGTGTCCCCAGGAAGAGATTCCTTCATCTGTCACTTTGGTTGACATTCTTCAGAGATTCCAAGGGAGGCCCCAGAAGCTGGTCCCTTCCAGCACCACCTCCCACGTCTTCCTCAGATGTAGCCTATGTTCTAGCCAATCCCACCCACTTGGACCTCAGGCTGCCTTGTCCTTCTCTGCCTTGCCACATGCCCATCCCCTCAGCTAGAAGACTCTTTCTCTGCATGGCCTGGAGCCCATTCTTCAAGACCCTGTTGTAGGAGTTTTTTTCTCCTGGGAGCCTGGTGTGCTCCAAGCAAGCAGAGCTGATGGCATCTGTCTGTATGTCAGCATTCAGCCTACCTCAGATGTCTATAATTACACAAGTTCTATCACATTCTATTGTTATGTGTCTCTCCCCTAGATGCCTGTGAGCTTTTATGCAGTTTTTTTTTTTTAAGATTTTTTATTTATTTATTTGACAGTAGATGGAGAGGCAGGCAGAGAGAGAGAGAGAGAGAGAGGGAAGCAGGCTCCTTGCTGAGCGGAGAGCTCGATGCGGGACTCGATCCCAGGACCCTGAGATCATGACCTGAGCCGAAGGCAGCGGCTTAACCCACTGAGCCACCCAGGCGCCCCGCCTGTGAGCTTCTTGAAGACACGGACTCTTCTTATCCCCAACACCTTGGCTAGTCAGGTGCTCCCCAAATGTTCACTAATGTCCTGACATTAGCCATTTGTGGTTCTAGAATGTCCCATGTGGCGACAGTGTTTTGGTAGGTGCACATCAGGAGTGGGGTAACTACCTCAAGGAAGAGTTGACCATTGAGTCTTTGGAAACATACAGAACCTTTTATTATCCCAAATGACCTCGGCCTTTACCCCCTCTGAGGAATAAGACGATTTCATAAAAATAATCTCTAAATTTCTGCCTGGGTCTAATATGGTAGGTTCTATAATTGGGGAAGCTAGGATCTAAACCAGGGTTTTTTAAAAAAATATGGAGTCAATGTAGGGAGTCTATAATTGTATGCAAAATACTTTACGTGCCCACGTGTCCTTTTTCTGTGGTGATGGCCCATAGTTTCATAGATGAGTCTATGATTTCAGAAGATTAAATATAACTGATTCAGAACTGCTGACCAAAAGGCCCATCATAATCTGCTGGGTCCATAGCAGCGGACACCTTCTCGAACGCTTCAGGAGCGAGGCTTATAAACCAGCATATGCAGAGTCCTTGTTGCTTTTTCCCCACCGCCCCGCGTTACAGCACACCTACAGGTCGGCTCTACAGCTGAATAAGAGAGGCAAAGGGACTTTGGTGCGGCCAGAACCCTTGTCAGTCCAAGAAGATCTATCCCCCCATCCCCAAAATGTTCCTTCTCTGGAAAAGTTACCGCAGAGAGCCCTGAAGTTCTGCCAGAGGAATCCATGCTGAGCCCTGGGGGGTGTGGGGTGAGGGGGGCCTCAGGAAGTGCGTGCGTGAAGCATGACTACTGGAAAATTCTGTCACTGAGGTCTAGGCCTGCCAGTTACTATGATGCTTTTGCTCCTTGATGAGAGATGATAGATGATACCTGGAAAGTAAATTGTAGCTGGCGGGGCAGACTTCCCGGGTGTGTGAGCTGGACAGTTGTTCAGAGCCCCACGCTTAGAAAGGCCCACTGCCTTATTTAATGCTCTACTGTACTGCCCTGAAATTCATAATAGTTTCTGAACAAATGACCCCCGTATTTTTACTTTGCACTTGTTTCTACAAATTATGTTGCCGGTCCTGAGTTGCTGCATACGCCTGAAGCAGTACCACATAGTGGAAAGAATACAAGTCTTGAAGTTGATAGCTTCGAGTTCTGTAACTTCCCAGCTGCGTGAGCTTGAGTAGGTTACTTAACCTCTCTGAGCTTCAGTGTTCTTATATCTAAAATATCTAAATTCTTATATCTAAAATATCTTATCTAGTTCTTATATCTAAAATATCTTCTATCTAAAATATCTAAAATGGTGATCATAATATCTAACTTTTACAATTGTTGAGGCAATTAAACAGTATATAATGAATTAAACAGTATGCAATGGTTTATAATAACAACAATTATTTGAAAATAGCTAAGTCAAGGAAGAATAAAATACATTAGTATGAAAAGCAGATGGAAACAAAACACACAAATAAGAAAGCCACACACACACAGACTTTTAAAGCTGGGGCAAGTTGTTTCCACCTTAGTCTTTCCATTGCACTTTGCACAGAGCACCAGTAGAATGCTTAAAAATATTATAATACTGGGCGCCTGAGTGGCTCAGAGGGTTAAGCCTCTGCTTTCGGCTCAGGTCATGATCTCAGGGTACCGGGATCGATCCCTGCGTCGGTCGGGCTCTCTGCTCAGCAAGGAGACTGCTTCCTCCTCTCTCTGCCTGCCTCTCTGCCCTCCTGTGATCGCTGTCTGTCAAATAAATAAATAAAATCTTAAAAAAAATTATAATCCTTCTATTTTCCTTTATTATGCATAGTTTCCCCAATTAAACTTTGAGGCCCCTTGAGACCAGGGGTCTATCTACCTTTAAATAATACTTTCAGTTCCTTGCACAAGACCTGTGTCAGATAGATGTTTAGTAAGTTATTTGTTGAAAGAATAGACTAATTTATTAGGTCATTTTATAGTTGAGGAGGTAAGGCCCAGAGAAGTGAAGTGAGTGGCCCTAGCTCACAAAGCTCGTCCTTGGCAAAGCTGGAACTGGAGTCCCCTTTGTCTGTTTTGAAGAAATTGCCTGGGGGCCCCTTGTGGACTCAGCCCTTAGAGGTATTAGACAGTCTTTATTGCTTGCTGAGTTGCAATTATCAAATTACCTGGTAAACATTTGAGCCTTTGGGGTAAGTATATATTTATTTATTTACTTGGAGTAGAAAATCAGAGGACAAGAATAGCCACTGAACTAGAATATTCTTGAGACTCTATCCCAAGCAATCCCTCAGATCACCCTTCCTGAGCTCATAATTCTGGGGCAGCTCAGACGCCCCCTCTCCCTTTCCTCAAGTCCTTCCATTCATGAGACTCTCTTCTGTGATGCTGATGTCCTAGGTGTGATTGATTACCCCCGCTCCTGTCTTGGGGACCCGAGAGTGACCTTCTAGATGCATTTGTAAGGAACCAGCTTGGAAACAAAAACAAAAACTGGAAGGCATCCTCTGGTTGGCCTGAGATAAGCGGACCTGTGGGTCTTTCTTCATTAGCCTGGCAAAACAATCCAAACAATAAAAATCCGTAAGAAAATATTCTGCTTCCAGGCGCTTAAAAGACGCTAGGAGTTTCACCCACCCTGTCAACATGAGACCCTCGCCGTGTAAGAAAAAATAAGTGTGTTTGTGGGAAGAAAGGAAGGGAGGAAAGAAGAGAAGGAAAGGAGAGAAACAGAGAAAGGGAGGAGGGAGGAGAGGTAGAAAGCCAGGGGAAAGGTGCAGAGATAGAGACAAAGACAGAGAGAGGCTGCATGTGCTCGAACAATGACCAATGACGTGAGACTAAGGTTTACCTGCAGAATCCCAAGAGGCCAAATCAAATCATCAGCATAAGTCAGTGCAAATCTCTTTGTTAAGACCGGGTGATGCAACAATAATTCTTGTGTGGGGCGGGAGGGACTGTGGGGTCCGGCCAGAGGGTCTGGGTTTGAGTTTTCGCTCCGACGCTCATTTGGTGCATGAACACGGACACGTTACTTCAAATCCCGAACCTCAGTTTTCTCATCCCAGAAGTGGGGAAAACAGATGAAATAAAACACACGAAAGTCATTTGAAAAAAACAAGAGTGTGAGACAAGCAAACACGGTCTCGAATTTACACTCAGGCTGGATCCATTTCCCTTCAATGAAAACAGACTTCGGAGCTCCACCAGCCCTGCCGCTCACGTGCGGGCTCAGTCAAGTTTCCTACCTTGGGTTTTTTAAAGAAATAAATACATAATCCAGTGATCCCGTCACATGATTATCAACTCATTCCAAATCCCAGATACAACTTGGCAATCCTACTATAAAAGGAAGAAGGCACACGGTTTACCCACTGGTGCTCAACACACGTGTTCAAGCAGAAAGGCCAGGTCTGCTTAGCAGCCCACTGTGGTTCCTGGGCAAGACTTCCAGCCTCACCCAACCTCACTTCTGCCACTGCCAAGGCGAGACACCTCCCTCCCCGTGACGTCACCACCAGGGCATCTGTTACGGCCTCTGCCTCGGCGGACCCCTGCTGTATCCTCAATCCTGGAATGAAGTGGACGGAAAATGTGTGGTTCTTTTCCCTCTCCTGTCCTCTTCCTCACTCTTCTCTCATCCGCACTCCCACGTAGGCAGTGTCTCTCCATTGTCCCCACAGTAACGCCCTGGATCTGAGTGTCTGAGAAACTGCCTGAGAGCATTTCTATGAAAGCGTGAGATGGGACATGAAGCCACTAGTTTAGGACTGTGTATTTTTTTTTTTCCTGAATATTTTATTTATTTATTGGAGAGAGAGAGAGTGAGACAGAGAGCGAGTGAGCATGAGCAGAAGGGAGGGGCAAAGGGAGAGGGAGAAGCAGACTCCCCACGGAGCAGGGAGCCCCACGTGGGGATCGATCCCAGGACCCTGAGACCAGGACCTGAGCCGAAGGCAGCTGCTTAACAGACTGAGCCACCTGGTGCCCCTATAATTGTGTGTTTGTCTTAGGTGTCAGAGGTGGAAACAGATTCCAGGTAACTTAAACAGAAGGGAATTTACTAAAGGGATATTGGAGGATAGAAATGGGTAGAAATTAAGAGAGATTCTTGTGCTCGGGAGGAAGCAATGGGGATGCAGGAAAATCTAGGTTTGAGGGACGCCTGGGTGGTTCAGTGGGTTAAGCCTCTGCCTTCGGCTCAGGTTGTGATCTCAGGGTCCTGGGATCGAGCCCCGCATGGGGCTCTCTGCTCAGCAGGTAACCTGTGTACCCCCCACACCCCTGCTTGCTGCTCTGCCTACTTGTGATATCTCTCTCTCTCCCTATCAAATAAATAAAGTCTTAAAAAAAAAAATCTAGGTTTGAGTTTGGACCTGGATGATAATTTATCATGTGAACATAGACACGTCATTTTAAGTCCCAGGATTCGGTTTTCCAAACCAGAAGTGGCAAGTCAGAGGGTGAGGTGATAGTGTCTTGGTGAAAGTACTGGGTCAGCATGACAGCTTTTGAACAAATGACTTTTTGCTTTGTTTTTAATATTTTATCTATCTATCTATCTATCTATCTGACAGAGACACACAGCGAGAGAGGGAACATGAGCAGGGGGTGTGGGAGAAGGAGAAGCAGGCTTCCCACCAAGTAGGGAGCCCGATGCCGGGCTCGATCCCAGGACCCCGGGATCATGACCTGAGCCCAAGGCAGACAGTTAACGACTGAGCCACCCAGGCGCCCCAAACAAATGACTTTTGCTGCTTTTGAACACCTGACTTCCAGCTGCCTCCATGGATGACCACGAGCCACTTTCATGCTCATGTATTGCTCTCTGGAGGCTCCCAGTTCAAGGGAAGACCACTTGGTAGGCTAAGCCCAAGTCAGGTGGCCATCACTAGATTCTGCCAAGGGCAACGGTGTGTGTATGTGTGGGTCAGTGGGTGCAAGTGTGGGGAGAGAGAGAGAGGAATAGGGAGAGATCCCATCTACTCTCAATATGAAAGATGGGTCCTACCTCACACCAGGAGAAACTACAGCAGAGACCAATGCTTAGAAAGAGAGGGAGATTAGGGGACAGACACTAGACAATAAAAATATGGCAAATGTCCACAGCAGCTCTCAAGAGGCTCTTCTAACCTCCTTAGGAGGTCATAGAATCTAAGACCGTGACTCGAGCAAGGATAGCTCAATGACAAAAGGCCCAGGTACAGTGCAAGGGGTTTAGCATTGTTGGGTGTGGCTAGGGTGGACCTGGCTATGTCTGCTCATTCAAAGTGGTTTTGGGGGAGAAAAATCAATAAGAAATGCAAGCAAATAATTAGGGATTTATTAACATTGAAAAAAAGCACATAAAAAAAGCTGTGTTTGGTTAAATAGTGAGTAGCCAACCATTCCGATGGCTTTGACTGCTTTCCCCACAGCTGTTTCTCTAAACCTGTCTGCACTCCGAGGCAGATGCTTCGAGCAGCCCACGTGGGTTTCCCACACACTCTCAGCTCCCAGCAAACTCTCCTGAAAGCTGGGTGGCCGTGTCACTGATCATTATGGTCCCTGCCTCAGGAATTGACAGCCTGCTTCCTTTTCTTGGTATCCTTCAAACCCTAATTATTCAAAAAATAAATTCAAGACTCAAGCCAGGAGCTAAATGCGTTTTTTGGTTGTTGTTTGGAGAGCCCAGTTTTTAGTAGAAAATTATCCTTGGCAAAAAGGCAGCTCTGCCTCCCATGACCTCTCCCCACACTACTTCATTCTTTCTAAGATTTTTCTGAAGATCTTATTTTTATTTTTAAAGATTTTATTTATTTATTTGACAGACAGAGATCACAAGTAGGCAGAGAGGCAGGCAGAGAGAGAGGAGGAAGCAGGCTCCCTGCTGAGCAGAGAGCCCAATGCGGGCCTCGATCCCAGGACCCTGGAATCATGACCTGAGCCGAAGGCAGAGGCTTAACCCACTGAGCCACCCAGGCGCCCCCTGAAGATTTTATTTTTAAGTAACCGCTCCAGCCAGCGTGGGGCTCGAATGCATAACCCAGAGATCAAGAGTTGTTTGTATGAGCCTCTGGCTGAGTCAGCCAGGCACCACCACCGCTTTATTTTTGCCTCAAGATCAAGTATTCTGATAAAAATTGCGCCAGCCTCTGGGTCCATTTCCCGCCACATGGCGACAGACCTACAAGAAGATCATGATTAACAGCCTGCAAGCCCCTCATTGCAAATAAACAGGACGGCCTCAGGCAATCAGATGTCGCACCTCCAGAATTCGATATGGGTTAAGTTTGACTAAATCCTCACTTATGCACAGGGTTTCACTATATGTATACAGCTTTACAGTCTGCATGGACCTCCATAGTTTGCCTTCTTCTGAGCATTATTTTACTTGAACCTCATCATAGGGCATCAGGCAACCATGACCTTTCCCCAGATTACCACAAATACCTCTTACTTTTCTCAATGACCCTTTCTTTCCTTCCTTCCTTCCTCTCTTCCTCCCTCCCTTCCTTCTCTCTTTTTCTTCTTCTTGTATTACAGAGATATACGATATGCTTCACAGAGAATGAAAAGCATAAATCTCAGTTGTTTAGTTTGATGAGTTTTGACAGTGCACGCACTGCATAACTGCCATGGACAACCAGAAATAAAACATTTCCATCACCCCAGAACATTCTCTCATTTTTCCAGTCAATTTCTCTCTCCCCACTAGGCAGCTACTTTCTGATTTCTAACACTATAGATTATTTTTTTCTGTACCTGGATTTCATTTCATGTCAACAGAGTAATACGGTATATGCATTTCTGTGTCTTTTTTTTTTTCCCAAAAAGAAGATTTAAGTATCATTTGTGTTGTGTGGATCAGGAGTCCCTTCCTTCATATTGCCAAGTAGTACGTCAGTGTATAAATACACCACAATTTGCTTATAAATTCGTCTTATCATAGAGATTTGTAGGGTTTGGGGGAGGTCATTTTTGCTCTTACCAATACAGCTGCTATAAAAATTCTTGTGCAAATACTTTTGTGAACATATGTTTTCATTTAACTTGGATAAACACCTAAGAATGAAATTGCCAGGTCATAGGGTAGGTGTATGTTTAACTTTGTAAGAAACCACCAGATAGTGCTCCAAAGCGGCTTCTCAGATATATGGGTTGTCAACATCCACTCTGGCTTCCCCCAGTCATTTCTCCTCAGAGGCTCCAGAACAATCTATTCAAAACATAACCTTGATCCCATCACTTTCCTGCTTAAACTCAATGGCTTCCTACTGCCCTTCGGATAAAGTCCAAGTTTTTTAACATGGCTTACATACTTTGGTCCTTCACTGTGTCTTCAGCTCCTGCTTCCCAGTCCCCCTACCCCTTGTGTCTGCAGGGCAGCTGTACGAGGTATCTTTCTGTTTCTGGAAGCTGAAGCCCTGTCCCTCCTCAGGGCTTTTGCACACGGGGTCCTTGTTCATTCATTTGACCCTTGGCCTATTTCTCCATCAAATTTCATTTTAAAAGTGACTTCCTCAGGGACTTCCTCTGCCCACCAAGTCCATACCCCGTCATCTGTTGCCATAGCGTCCCGGCCTCCTGCTTTACCCTCATGCCACTGCTGTTATAGTTAAATTCTGTCTATTTGTTTCCATTTTTGAATGGGTTAGACATTCATGAGGTTCAAACATTCTAGAAAGATTTTCAGAGAAAAGTTGTATTCCTACCTCTTTCCACATTTGCCTGGGTTCTCACCTATATATTTTTTAAAAATTTTAAAAGATTTTATGTATTTATTTGACAGAGAGCGTGAGCACAAGTGGGGGAGAGGCAGAGGGAGAGGGAGAAGCAGACTCCCTGCTGAGTAGAGAGCCCAACGTGGAGCTCCATCCCAGGACCCTGAGATCATGACGTGAGCCGAAGACAGGTGCTTAGCTGACTGAGCCACCCACGTGCCCCCACTCCTGTATTTCTTTAAAAACCCTAACCCCTTGTATTGGTTTTAAAAGTCTTTCCAAAAAAAATAAATAAAAAATAAGTCTTTCCAGAGATTTTTACAAATGCCTACACAAGATTTTACACACACACACACACACACACACTATACTAATTATTAGCATTACTCTTACTATCACGTGATTTTATCCTATTAGTGTACAAATATTTCTAATCCCATTTGAGTATTACTCTACATGACTACCTTATTCGTGTTACTGTACTATCACTAATGCTACATTAGCACCCTCTACACCCTGTCCCACACTTTGCTTTTTCTGCTCACCAACATGCCTGGGCAATTTTCCATTGTAGACCTTAGATGGTTTCTGTGTTTTCTGTCACTGAGGCTCAGTGTTTCACTCTCTGGCTGATCCAAGGCCACACCGAAGGCCACTGAAGTCATTTTTAATCTGCTACACTATTACAAACAGTGTTGCAGTGATAACAATCATATGCATACGTTACTTTTTATAAAGAGTGTGAGAATATCTGAAGGATAATTTCTCGGAAACAAATTGCTGGTACAAAGGGTATATGAGCTTGCATTTTAACAAATTTTGGCACGGGGTTGTTCCACTTTGTATTCCTACCCACAATGTATCAGCGTAAATGTTTCCCCTTGCCCTCACCCCTATGTGTTGCAGAATATTTGGACATTTGGCAATCTGAGAGCAGAAAAATATTATTTCAGCAGAGTTAGTTTTACTTTGCATTTCTTACTTAAGAAAAAAAGCATCTAGTAGAATCCGTCGTATTTTTGATTACTTCACACAATGCCTGACATGTGGCAGATACCCAGTACATTTACTGATACAAAAATAAGCATCTGCTTTATATAGTAATCTATAATATGATGTCTCATATGCTATATATGTATGTCTTAGGTATTAACATACAATATGCATATGTATTATATACTAATACGTAGATTAGTTTAATGGATGAAGAAATGAATGATGATCAAAGACCTTGAGGTGAAGATATTTAGGACACACAGCTTGTAAGCAGAGACCTTCTGCAGGAACTAGTCTGCTTTCTTATCAGTGAGAGAGAGCACAGTGGGGGAGGGTAGGGAAAAGCAGGCTCCCCGCTGAGCAGGGAGCCCTGTGTGGGCTTTAATCCCAGGACCCCAGGATCATGACCTGAGTCGAAGGCAGACGCTTAACCGACTGAGCTACCAGGCGCCCCTGTTGAAGTTCTTTTTATATATGATGCTGGGTATTCATTCTCTTTAATGCCAACTAGAGAGTACCAAGGTCAAGGCCAGTCTGGGGGCCTCATTACTTGTGTTCCATTAAGAACATGCCATGAGGGTTGATCGGACCTGGGTAAGAATCTCAGCTCTGATACTAGCTGTGAGACTGTTCTCTCCTAAGATGCAGTTTCCAGGACAATGTGTACCTCCAGCAGGAACCTCGAGGCTGCTGCTCAGCCTGATTCTCTCCCTCCAATGACTCTCCTCCCTCCCTCCAGCCTGGCAGAGCTGCCTCAAAGGCATGTGGGCCTAGAGCTCAGAGGTGCTGCTTATTCTTGGTCTGGGCAGTGGGGTGAGATCATGACCGGGTTGGCCTCCTTTTGACTAAAGGCAGAATTTGAGAGGACCCACTAGTGGCCTCCCCTTTCTCCGCCTCGCTTCAGAGCCAACTGAGGGGTGGACGTGGGAAGAGCAATGTATCAGCTTTTTGCAGATAAACGTGGCTTAGTGTGGCATTGCTGAACCCTGCTGTGAACTAGACTTTTTATAGGCAGCCCGAAATAGCCAGAGGCTGCTTCACAAAGATGGAGGAGGGGAGAATGGGGGCTTTCTGGGGGCTTTCAGGAAGAAAGGGCAGGAGAAGGGCCCAGCTACGCGTGCCCTATTCTTTCCCAAATCCATGACCAAAGGCTGGGAGTGTAACCTTAATGAAGTCCTTGTACTTGAAAACAAGGAAGGTCACCCTAACACGGAGGTACAGAGAAGCCAGGCCAAGAGACAACCCCACCCAGAAAAGGAGCTCCTGTTGTCTGTGTTCTGCTGTCCTGGCCCCTGCTTCCTCTCCCTTAGGAAGCCCAGCCACGCTTCTTACCCTTCAGTTCTCCCAGATACAGCCCAGTTGTTACAACCCGAAGTCTCCCTCTGTTCAAATTCTTTCACGTGGTCCTGCTACTGGTTCCCTGGATTCTGAGTCACACAATTGTTGTGAGGTTTGAAGAGAAAAATGAACACGGGCACCTACTCCAGTGGACTCTCAACGTGTGTTCAGGTTTATGGCTACAGACACAGATCCAGGTGGGGGAAGGCATGGGACCAAGTTTTATTCTCAGTAGGTCAATTCATTCCTGCTTTGAACATGACCCCAAACAAACCCCAAAGCCTAGACATCTTAACTTGAAGGATAAAGAGCCATAAAAAGTAGTCTCTTGGGGGCGCCTGGGTGGCTCAGTGGGTTAAAGCCTCTGCCTTTGGCTCAAGTCATGATCCCAGGGTCCTGGGATCGAGCCCCACATCGATCTCTCCACTCAGCAGGGAGCCTGCTTCCTCCTCTCTCTGACTGCCTCTCTGCCTATTTGTAATCTCTGTCTGTCAAATAAACAAATAAAATCTTAAAAAAAAAAAAAAAAAAGTACTCTCTTCGCTGGGAGAACTTCGCAGAAGACATGTTTTGACGGGCTGGGAAAGCTACGTGCGGCGGTAGCCGGGGCCACATGCACCGGAGTAGGAATTCAGGCTCCAGCGCCCCCGAGCTGAGAAGGCTTACGGAAGTTATCACCTCTGGGAATCTGAATTTCCTTATCCACAAGAGAAAAACTTCATTTGTGCAGTTGTCGGCTGTTGTAAGCACTAAATATGTTCCTGGCAGGTGGCGAGTGTGTGGTAAATGGGAGGTAACAGTGTAACATTCTCGATATTCCCAAGAAGGGTCAAGAGCACACTCCTTCCTGGTAGTAAGAGCTACCTGCTTCAGCTGCTTTCCGTTTGGGCCTGGAGTTCAGAATCAGATGTAAAGAACGCAGTTTTGACAACCTCGTTGCCGTTAAAGCTGAAGTATCGAAACCCCTTTTCCTGTAACTTCCAAAGCTGGCGGACCAATGAGAAGAAGCTCATCAACCCGAGTCGACATTCGTGCTGACCTGAGGGCATTCGTGTATATTTGCGCGTGTACACACACGCCCACAAGCTTCAGATAAACTGTGATTTTTCAAGGTAATTCCCACTTGGGGGATTGCCTGCCAAGAGAAAATGTATATCAATTTCCAGTCCAGCATCCAGGGGCTCTGCAAACGAGTCCAAGAGAAATTTAATCTTGTGTACATAACAGACACGGGGCAGCCAGCCAGCAAACTTGGGTTTTATGTTTGAAGAAAAATGGAGAGAAGTGCAACATGTTCTTTGTCATGTAATGTCTAGGATGATGGAGTGTGTCCCTCCTGAGCTAAGGGCTAACCCCAGGAAAAGGACAGGGGTACCTTGGTGGGTTGTACTAAGGGACGGTCTTTAAGGGATCGATTTCCTTCGGCGATTTAAAGGCTGCAGTAAATGCCAAGGAATGAAACACTGAGCTCCGGGCATCGGGGCTGTTGGTTCCCAAAGTGTCACAGATCAGAAGCTGCTAAGGATGGAGTGGGGGGAGGAGGAGAGGGGAAAAGGGGAGGGGATATGCCGGGAGGAGGGAAGCTGGGAGATGAGCCAGGGCCAGATCACAGCAGGAAGGGAGCTTACACCTTCTCCTCGGGATTGTGGGGAGCCTCAACCATTTTAAACAACAGTATTTTCTTTCCTACTCTTCAACATCGATTGAATTTGGAGATGGGAACGCTCTCCTTATCAGGTAACTATATGACAATGCTAGGTCAGTTTTGTGACTTTTCCTCTCCAGTTGACTAAACTGAGACTCAGAGGGTAACTCACTTGCCCAGGATTAGCCCACAGGTAGAGCCAACACTTGAACTTGAGTCTCAGAGCCTTCAGGCTCAGGGACCACATTGTCCCGTTTAGCTTCAAGGCAAGAACACTATCTTATTTTACTGATCTGTGTTTTTCTGTCCCTCCCTACTTAGTCCTGCTCTCCAAAAGTCAGTTGGGTCTGGGGAGCTGAAAAAGTCAAATATGACAGGACCTTTTTTTTTTTTTTTTTTTTTTTTTAAGTCCGCCAGGCCCTAGAAATGGCTGTAGGAGCTCACAAATTAAGTGCACGTTGAGGCCAGAGGCCCCTTTCTCCCCTTCTGAGCACATTCCCTTTCCCAGTCCAGGCTCTGGGAGAGGAATGTTGCCCATGGGAGCTGTCTCAGGTGCCGACTGCTCCCCCTGACCTTTCCTTGCCTCCCTACCACATTCCTGCATCTCAATCAGAACTGGTCAATGTTTCACTCCCCCAACTCTCCTCCCCACCCGACCTTCTGAGGCTGGTGAACATTAACTTCCAGCAGCTCTTAATCTCTCCCCAGAAGCCTCCCAGCACTTGACTGCTGGGTATCAATGATCTACCAAACCCGACAGGCCCCGGGTGTCCTCTCCTATCCTCCAGGAGCCCCTTACACACGTATTTACAAGGATTCTGAGGATATAAGATTCTTCCAGACAAAGAAAGACGTCTTGGGGAACAACTGAGCCCAAGCACCTGCATTAACTCCCAAGTCACATTTTCCGTTGGAAATTCCTATGAAGACCCAGAGAAGAGGGCGGAAGACTCGAGTCTAGCTCTAGCCAGCCGGCCTCTGACAAGTCTCTCCACTTGGGCAGTCTTCTCTTCGTCATTTATAAGACAAGGAGTGTCATTCTTCCCTCACATTTTTATACAGAGTAAATGGCAATGCACACAAAGCTCCAACCTATCGTAACAATTTAATAAGTATTTATACTTATAAACTGTAGCCTGGGGCGCCTGGGTGGTTCAGTCGGTCAAGTGTCTGCCTGGGGCTCATGATGCCCGGGTCCTGGGATGGAGCCCTACTTCAGGCTCTCTGCTCAGCAGGGAGTCTGCTTCCCCTTCTCCCTCTGCTGCTCCCCATGCTTGCGCCCTCTCTCTCACTCACTGCCTCTCTCTCAAAAAAAAAAAAAAAAAAAAATCTTTAAAAAAAACACAAACTGTGGCCTCAGATTGATAAAATCTTAGAATGTTTCAACCGGAAAGGGCCTCATAGAGCTTGTACATCTGGCACGTATCCAATGATCTCTCAGCCGGTACATGGTCCGTGGTCTAGCTCAGCTCTGTCTAGTAGAAATCCAACATATAAGAGATATATGTAATTTAGAAGTTTCTAGTAATCACATTTTAAAAAGTAAAAGGAGCAATTAACTTCAATAACATACTTAACTCAGAATAGGCAGTATAGTCTCACTTTATGTAAGCAATATAAAAATTATGAATGAAATATTTTACTTTGTACTAAATCTTCAAAATTTAGTGTGTGTTGTACAGTTGCAGCACTCAACTCAGACTGGCCACATTTTAGGTGCTTGATAGCTACATGTGACTACACATTATTGGGCAGTGCAGGTTTAGTTGAATTAAAGTCAGCAAACATTTTGTGCCAGGCACTCTGCTAGATGCAGGGAGATGAAGATGAACACACAGCAGGGGACTAGGTGGACAGCTTTGGAAACCACAACCACCAGGGTGCCTGGGTGGCTCAGTGAGTAAAGCCTTTGCCTTCAGCCCGGGTCATGGTCTCAGGGTCCTGGGATCAGGCCCTGCATTGGGCTCTCTGTTCAGCAGGGAGCCTGCTTCCCTCTCTCTCTGCCTGCCTCTCTGCCTACTTGTGATCTCTGTCAAATAAATAAATAAAATCTTTAAAAAATTTTAAAAAAAGAAACCATTCAAAATTAGACCATACCCTAAAACAGAGAGCCTATGACACCCATGGGGCTTGCCTGGCTGAACTTGAACTAGACTGATAGAAGGATTAAAAAAAAAAAACCCTCAAAACTACAGGTTTATTCTGTCATTTGAAATAATATATTAACTTATATTTCATTCAATCCACAAATACTTTTAAAAAATGACCCACTAAGCGCTTAAACATAGAAGTTTGAAGAGAGTAAAGATGGATTTACCCATATGGGGAATATTCAGTCTAGGAGGAGGCAGACACAGAAAAGAAAAATGCCAGGGAAGAGCACCTACCCTTCAGGTGCCAGAAGCTAAGACCCTAATAGTTGGGAAGTCTGGATTGCAGAAGTCATGTGTGGGTATGCACATTTAGGGGATGATGCATGATATTTAAAACCATGGGAATGAATGAGATTCCCTGGATAGAGAAAAAAAAAATGTTCAGGACTCAGCATGGAGGAATACTGACAGTTCATGAGGGCTGGACTAGGAGGAGGTGACAAGGGAGAGGGCGAAGGGAAGGAACAGAGAGTCGATTTGGGCAAGAAGACTGCCTCACCACCCCTAAGGGCTGCTGGGAGAGAAAGTAAGCCAGCAACAACAAGAGAGGGTCATTTGGATATGGTGGGTGGGGACATCCGTTAGTCATTAAGGGGTTTGGGTGAAGTTTGAATGGGAAGCGGGGGTGTGAGGACAGAGCAAGGAATTTGCTCTTTCGGAAAGTTGGGCCCAAATAAGCAATTAAGAAATAGAGTGATAGAGAATCTTTTGGGTTGGTCAAGAAAGTTTTGATCTCAGATAGGGCACAGAGCTGATGTTTTTGTGCCCACATTCACTCGGTTCCTTCTTCCTGGAGTGTCTCTCTGGCAAATTTCTAGTCATTGCTTAAGGTCCAGATTTAAGTGTCCTGTCATCTGTCAACCATTCTTTTCAGGCCCACAGAGATGTCCATCTTGAGCCCCGTGCCATTCTGTGAACACGCTGTCTCCCTTATTTTACTGCATGGTGATGCAGTTCTCCTGGCTCTCTTCCCCATGAGACAAGAGCGGTGTTCTTGAAGGATACAGACTGTGTCTTCTCAAACTTGGGTCATGAGCACAGGTAGGTGCTTAGAAGTTGGCACTCAGAAGATAGTCATTGAATGTTTGACGCATGAATAAGTAAGTGAATGAACTAACTAACCAGGAGTTTGAATGTTTGAGTGGCAACTTTATGGTATGAGTGGAAAAATGAAGGCACAGAGCAATCTGGAGTTTGGTTATTTCAGAGTCGGAAGAGCGCCTGCAAAAACCATCGAATCTTCAGCCCAACCCCGTTCACTGTTTCCAGGTCCCTGCCAGCCCGCAAGACATCTGTGGTTGAAACCCTCCCATTCCCATCAAGCCTCAGACCTCATCGGAGAAGACGCACTGGACTTGGTGTGGGTGGGTGGCCACGGACAGGGGGGACTTGGCTTCCTGTGAAGGAACGCATCCGGCTGTGGGCTAAAACAACGGAAGCTCAAGGGGTTCCACAAGGTGTCACTGTTGATCCTCGGTTTAACAAAAACTCATTTGGGCAGGGACTTCAGAAAGCCTTTAAAAGCACTTACTTTGCAGATGAAGAAACCGAGGCACAGAGAGGTAAATATGATTTTTAACTAAGCTCACATTACAAGTTAGTGGCAAAGCAATTCACAGAGATGGCCCTTTAACCTCCGGGCCAACATAACCACCTTCCCCACTGCTCTTAGAAGGGCATTTGGAGATGAAACCCAGCTGTCCCTACTATCATTCACTCAAGACAATGGCTCTAGATTGGAAATAGACTAGAGAAAAGACAAAGAAAGAAAAGAGAATGAAAACCCCCCCCCAGCTTTCACCTTCACATGTGCCTTATTCAAAGTGTCCAGGTAGGACGCCATCGCTGACAATGAGAGCATGGCCTGCGGGGCCGCCGTCTGTGGCCAGGTTTGAATAGCTGAATAGAAAAGTATCAGGTAATGGGTTTCATCCTCTTTATGGCTTCGACTAAAAAGAGTCTGGTTCCCAAGGAAAACAAGAAGCCAAGTTGCCTCGGCAGAGTATGACTGAAACCTAAGTAGGAACTAGATAAAAACATTTGCTGGAGAGAGGCACAAGGATCCATTTCTGGGCCCTGCTGTTCAGGGGATGGGAAGCTACAGGGCAGAAGAGCCTTTGTGAGCCAGTGACCCCAAGGCCAGGCATTTGTCCCTGTGTCTGGAAGGAATAAGGTAGCCAAGGAGCCACCAGGGAAGGACTCCAGCCTTCCGTCCAGGTGTCCCATGAGGTCGCTCCCAGGCTCCTTGGCCTGACAGCCACCAGCCCTTTCTGCTCCCTGTGAGGCATCTATAGGAGTCCCCTTTTCTTGCCTCCCAGGTAACATTTTTTAAAATTAAAATAGATTTATTGTTGTTTGGTAATAAAATTAATATGGGCTCATTACAAAAATTCAGGTGCCAAGTAGCAGAAAGAAGAAAAGGAAAGATCCATAATCCTTCCATTCAGAAATCATTGCCTTGAACAGCAGTGGGCCTGCAGAGCTCCTGCCCGGTGTGCGAGGCACTGGGTTCAGAGCCAGGAAACGACGCCCACCCAGCTGGCCTCTCGCAGAGCTTACATTCTAGCGGGGGAGGCAGGGGGAATTAATTAGTTTGAAAAGGAAGTTAAATATATAGAATGTAAGACTGTAATCAACACTATAAACACAAATAAACCAGAGAAGTGCATGGGGACTGAAAGTAGGATATTCATTCATTTATTTATTTACTTATTTAGATTTATTTATTTATTTGAGCAGGGGAGGGGCAGAGGGAGAGAGAGACTCTGAAGCAGACTCCGCCCTGGGCGAGGAACCAGGACACGGGGCTTCATCTCAGGACCCTGAGATGGCGACCTGAGCTGAAATCAAGAGTCCGACGTTTGGGGGCGCCTGGGTGGCTCAGTGGGCTAATGCCTCTGCCTTCGGCTCAGGTCGTGGTCTCAGGTCCTGGGATCGAGCCCCGCATCGGGCTCTCTGCTCAGCGGGGAGCCTGCTTCCCTTCCTTTCTCTCTGCCTGCCTCTCTGCCTACTCGTGATCTCTGTCTGTCAAATAAATAAATAAAAATATTTAAAAAAAAAAAAAAAAAAAAGAGTCCGACGTTTGACTGAGCCACCCAGGTTCCCTGAAACCAGGATATTTAGAAAGCAACATTTGAATAAGGACCTGAAGCAGATGAGGGAGCAAACTGTGTGGACATCTGTGGGAGACTCTCCTTTACCTTTTATTTTCTGTGCACATATAATAATGCAATGATAGCGTAAGCAATATAAAACTACATGTTCAATGTGAAAGTCTTCCAACAACACAGGAATATGGGGTACCAAGAGCCCATCACCACCCTCTCACCTCCTCCCTCCAAGTAAACATGTTGACAATGGTGCGTTCCCTTCCTGAACTTTGTCTCTGCGTTTATGCTCATTTCTGTGTCTCTCACGCACACATTCAGTTTTATTTTTTTTTCCTGCAGAAATAAGATTATTCTTTGTGAAGGTGATGCCTTTTCATTTTCAGCAGACTAGCTCTTCTTAATGGTTTCTAAACTTCAGAGGTCTAGGAGAGCTATGGCCCTTATTACTAAAATGAAATTAAGTGTGGGTGAAGGTTTCACTTCCTCCCATGGGCTATTAATCTAGTATTCACTGCATCATATTATACTAATTTGTTTCTGCCTCTGTCTCTTGTCCTGGACAGTGAGTTCTTTGTGGCTGGGGATTCTGTCTTGTCATCCCTGACTTTCCAGGGCCTGTACAATGCCTAGCATATGGTGGGCATCCGGTAAGTGAATGGGCAGTTAATTACACTTGTATACTTTACCCGAGAAGACCTCCAACACTGGGTGGGATTTAGGCTGACATCGATGTTATGTTATGGTCTGTCCTAACAGGAGCCAATTTATTCTCCCTTGAAAAATCTGTGTCACTGCTGAATTCAGGGACTGTGGATCCAGCCAGAATGACTGTGGTCAGGTCCTTTAGATCACAAAGTCCAATATTAGCATTCGAATTAAAAGACCAACTAAAAAAATCTTTCACTCCCTTTGCTGAAAGAAACGGGCATTTAGTGAGTACACAAATGTGCTAAGCATTTTGTAAAACATTCGTCATTTAAGGCAGAAAAGAATGAGGTAGATACTAGTTCGTATCTGAGTAAGATCATAAATCAGAGCTTGTTATGGATATGATGTGGGTCCATTCAAGTACCACTATCCAGATTATCTTAACATTTCCCCATATTTGTTTTAGATTTTTTTTTTTTTTTTTCAGAGCGCCTGTATGACGCAGTCGGTCAAGCACTGGACTCTTGGTTTCAGCTCAGGTTGTGATCTCAGGGTCCCGAGATCCAGCCCACCATGGGCTCTGTGCTCGGCAGGGGTCTGCTTGAGATTCTCTCTTCCTCTCCCTCCATATCCTCCCGCTCTTGCTCTCTCTGTCTCTCAAATAAAAAAATAAATCCTTAAAAAATAGATTTTTTTCCCAAAAAAACGAAACAATAAATATACCCTGGAGGGTCATATTCACGAATTCCATTGCCAGCACTGGATGAGATAATTTAAACGTCACTTAATGCAACTTGGCCACTTAGTCGACAGACGTTAATTGAGCTCAGGCACAATTGGTCTTGGCTCTTTGGATATGGAAAGGAACGGTGCACAGTCCCTGTCCAAAGGGACCCATTTTTAGGGGGAGAGGTGGGGCAGATACAAAAGGTTTTGCAGTTGAGAAACTGAGGCTCAGGGACAGACGGTGACCCTTCCAAGGGACAAAGCCAGGTTTGGAGGCCAGAGGCTAAGTGAAGCTGTCTTCAAGGAGGACCTTACAGCATGTCCCTGCCCTGTGACAGCAGGCTGGCCCCTGAGTGAAGGCGGCTCCTCTCCCAGAGGTGCCAGCTACGCAGCTGAGATGGTCTGATACAATCAGGCAGAGTCTGTGAGAAATGCGCACGGGTGTTAGTTCTCTCTTCACTAACCATCTTTTTGCTGCAAAGAATTAAATTCTTTCCTGGTGACACACACTTCCTGTCAGGATGAGGCACACCCAGTCGAAACCACCCAAATTAAATGAAGCCAAATCCTTTTAATTCCTCTAGGTACACACTTTTGGGTTCCACTGGATTGTTGCCATTTTCCCAGCGGCCAAGCCAGAGGTGGATTTGGGGAACAGCAAACAAGAACAATATACTAATAAGGGTAACAACCACAGTGACACTGAAACATGCACAATTTATTATCTCTAATTCCCATATTCTGCAACAGTAATTCATTCTCACAGAAAATGGCAAAAAAATTTGTGTGCTTTTTGGTAAAAAAAAAAAAAAAAAAAAAAAAAAAAAAACCCAAATCTCTAATTTCCCAATCCAAACAACTACTGTTAACATTTTGTTATACATGCTTACTTTTTAAAACATATTTATATGTACTTTACATCCTGCTCTGTTCATATAAATTTATATGGTAAATGTTACCGCACTAATTACATTCTTTAAAACATAATTATAAATGATATATAACATTCTGTTATACAGTTGCTCTGTGGTTTGGTTGATCAATCTATTGTTCGACATTTAATCCCCCCCTCCAAATTTTGGTTAGTATATTATTATGACTCTTCTATTTTCATGTCATCTCAACACCCAATGTGGGGTTCGAACTTACAACCCTGATATCAAAAGTCACAAGCTCCACCCACTGAGCCAGCCAGATACCTCTATTTTACAACTCGAAGCAGACACTTGCCTCATTGAGAGACACCACCGGTTGCTTTCCTTATTTATCTTCTTCCTCATCTTGAGCCTCCAGAGTGGCCAGTACAGAGTTTTTAGAAATGAAAGACTTAGGACTCAAAGGGGGTGAGGAACCATCCCAAAGTTAGAGTCAGGTTTAGAACCAGGTGTCTCTGACCCCTGAGCCAGCCATTATCACACTCTGGTTGTGCTTGGCTCTCTCTACCCCACAGCTGCCTTGAGTCTTCTGTCTTCCCAGAGCATCATGGCTTATGATGGGAGAACGTTCTTATACTTCCCTTTGTCCGAAATCTTAATCCTGGTCTCACTCTTTTCACGTCCCCATGGATACCCTGGTCCCTTAATGAGATTCAAGACGCTCCAATTAAACCCTCTCAACTTGGAAGTTCCCAGGCAGCTGGGCTGATGCCACTGATGGTTCCCAACTGCTACTCCATGCGCTCTCGGCCGCCCTCGTTCTCAGCTGTTCTCACATGGGCAGGCTGTGAGGCTAATCATGTCTCCCCAGTGTAATAGTGAATCCTGACATACTCACTAAAGCCCTCAGGGTTCCTGGGGCCCCATTTAGATTCCCATTTATATTCTCAGCAATTTCCAAGGTCAGAGGTGGCCTCAGCAACTCAGCACATTTTAAACATGATGATCAACTTTAAAAAAATACATCAAACTCAAACTTCTCTTCTGAATCCTGGACTCACACAGCCAAACAGTCTAACTGACATCCTTCCTCAGATATTTTGAAACTTGCCACGTCCATATCAGAATTCTTGTTGTCGGCCGTCTCGCCCTTAGCCATCCCCCGTTCCTGCTCAGTTCACACAAACTTGATTTTGCTCAGGGACAATGTGCCCAGAGCAGGGCTTGAGCCAAGATTGGTCTGAGCCCATCAAGGCGATCTCCTTAGGGTACGCCCGTTCCTGGCCTCTAGCAAGGAGAGGTCAGTGAGATTTAGAGGAAGTCTGCCAGAAAGTTTCTACATACAAACCATCCTCAAAAGAAAAGGGGGTTCATCTTAGACATTTCTTATGCGGCACGTGAATTCATCTGGGCCTCACCTCTTATTCCAGCCATCTCTGTGGGCATCATTTATTTGCAAGATTCAACCAGCTTTTCCCACTGGTGCACCTTCAGCCCGCAGCCAAGTGCCTCTTGCTCCCCACCTACCCAGCCACCACCCCGGCCCAAGATGGCGTCATCTCTCTCTTAAACTTTTACAACACCACATCGATCTCCTCCTTCCAACTCCTGCCCCTTCCCTGATACAGTCCCCACATCAAAGCAAGAGTGATTTTTTAAAAAATGTAACCTGAATCACACTAATTCCCTGCTTTAGGCCTTTTGAGGATGTGGCATTATCTTTTGAGTAAAATCCAAACTCCTTACCCTGGCCTGCAAGACCTTGCATGATATGGCCACCTACCCCATCTCCAACCTTGGCTTATCTCAATTTTCCCTTCCCAGGGCCCCCTGGGTCTTACCTGTTTGGAGCCTTCCCAGCACCGATCCTTCTGCCTGGTACACTCTTCCCCAGTCTCCCCATGGCCAGACCCCTTTTGTCAACCAGGTGCCAGTTTTATTCTCTTAGAGTAAGGCCTTCCTTACCACCCAGGGTTACGCAATCCCACATGATTCTTGTTTGTTTTCTTCATAACATTTAGGGCAAGTTGCAATTACATATTTATTTGTTTCTTCATCCTTCTTCATTCTTAATCTGCCTGGTAAGGTTAGAATCTTTTATGGAAAAGTCCAAATTTTCATTCTCCTCCAAATACCCAGATCCTTGTACAATACCTGTCTTTGAATATGTACTCCATAAATATTTGTTGAGTGAATGAATGAATTGTGATAATAACAATATCAGTTTCCATTGAATGAGGTCCTTGTTTTTGTGTTCAAATCCTGACTCTGCTCTGTGAACTTGGGCAAGTAGCTTAACCTCTCTGTACCTCAGTTTTATCATCTTTAGTGGGGATACTAATACTCAGTAGTTGTCAAAAGAATGAACGTATTTATTTATTACATGCAAAGAACCTAGCCTGGCGTCTGGCAAATGTATATGATGCTCGTTTATACCAGCATCTGATAAGTGCTTACCTGCTACAGTTGTTTCTCTCCTTAATCTCTCTGCCCGGAACTGACGCTCAGGAAGATTAGAGCCGTATACACAGTAATTGGCAGCTTAGGATCCCAAAGGATTGGAAGGAAGAATTAACAAAAGTGTAAAACCTTGTGAGGAGACAGTTATTCATGGACACTATAGACAGTGTCTGCCACATTATAATCTATTTGCCAACTGTTGGCTTCTAAATGTTTTTGAAAGCATAACCAGATGGCACTTTTTTCCCAAGGATATTCATGCAAATGTGGGGGCAGAAAATGGCTTAATGTAATTACACTTTTCAGAAATTACACGGTGCCTGATCATGAAATTTATGCGTGGGGAAAGAACAGCGGAAGACAAGGGAGGTGGATCTATAGGTACGGAGCAGTGGGAACCTCCTCACAATCCATTTGCTTTTTAACCCTTTCTGATGGGGCTTCTCCACGCTCTACTAAAACTACTCCCACCAAGGTCAGCATGACTTCCCAATGGCCAAGTCAGAATCGACTTTTGGGACTCTAGCTCACTGCACTCATTTGACGCACTTGACGTTATTCACCAGTGGTTGGTTGGTTAACGTGCTCTCAGCACGACCATTGCCACATTCCCGATTCTCTCTCTGGCTCTTCTTAGCCACCTTGCTGCCCTGTCATGGTCTTTGTCTTCCCTAGGGTCCACTCCTGGTCTACGTCCCTTCCTACACTCTTCTGGGAAGACACCACTCAAGACCATCACATCAACTCTCACCACAACCTACACCACTGCCTGGACACTCTTGACACTTTTGTACAGACTCAATTGTTGGCCGTTTTCCCGAAGAGCTGGAACCTCGGTCTGGACCTCTGACACATGAGCTTTCCTTTTTATCTACTCGCTGCTGCTGAGCACCCTCATCACTGGTTCCTGGGCATCCTACCAGAGCTCCCCATCCTACCAGAGCTCTACCCTCTGTCACCTCCAACCCACTCTCTATGCTCCTGTAGAGCACTTTCTAAAACGTGGTAGTCTGAGTTTCCACTTCTGATCATGGTGGAGTTGTTCCCGCTAGACAACCCTCCATAAATAACAACTAGGAACCATAGAAAAATAAAAAATAAAAACCAATGACCAGAAGGCACTAGAGAAGAATCAAAAGCAGACAGATAGTGAACAGGGGTTAGCACTTGGAAGAATGAACTGTCATGTGGGAGTTGTGCACTTTTATGGACTTTGGCCTGGGAGCAAATCCCAGTCAGTGCTAAGCGGGGAAGCTACAGTCTCACGAGATACAAGAACCAGAGAAAAGCATTCAGGGTAACAACCATAGCAGTGGTAACTTGGGGAGTGTGGCGGGGGGAGCAGGAGAGTCGAAGACAGGAGGAAGCAACTTCAGAACTCATCCTGCGATGAGTCATACTGGTTACTTTTTGGATTCCATTACTTCCAGCACAATTCATTATTTTGATTTCTTATTATACAAATGATGCATAGGACAGTTAGAAGATACAGGAGAACAAAGGTAAGATGAATTCATTATTCAATAATTATTCACTGAGCAGGGGCGCCTGGGTGGCTCAGTGGGTTGGAGCCTCTGCCTTCGGCTCGGGTCATGATCCCAACGTTCTGGGATCGAGCCCCACATCGGGCTCTCTGCTCAGCGGGGAGCCTGCTTCCTCCTCTCTCTCTGCCTGCCTCTCTGCCTACTTGTGAACTCTGTCTGTCAAATAAATAAATAAAATTAAAAAAAAAATTATTCACTGAGCAGCAATTACGTGCCAGGGACTATCCTTGGTACTGGGAGCACAGCCTTCAAAAATAAAAGTCCTTGTTCTCACTTGAGTATGTGAGTCACATGAGAAGAAAAGAAACAAAGAGATGTGTAATGTAATACTCAAGATGGGAATTTCAAGAAAATAAAACTCAACGTTGCTGGACAACACTGAACAAGAGAGAGAATATTTAGAATGATGGAAGTGAGCACTTATCCGAAGTCTTTTTCTTTATTGGGAAGAATTTAGCTCATTCTTGATACTTTAGAAATTACTCTCAGGTAGCCAATGGTACAGATGTACATAGTTTGCACGTAGATACCTTTTTTTTTTTTTTTTTTTTTTTTTTTTTTTTTTAAATTTTATTTATTTATTTGACAGAGAGAGATCACAAGTAGGCAGAGAGGCAGGCAGAGAGAGAGAGAGGAGGAAGCAGGCTCCCTGCTGAGCAGAGAGCCCGATGCGGGACTCGATCCCAGGACCCTGAGATCATGACCTGAGCCAAAGGCAGCGGCTTAACCCACTGAGCCACCCAGGCGCCCTGCACGTAGATACCTTAATCATAGTTAAGGGTATGTTATTTTTTACCCACAAAATGCTAAAATATATCCTACATAAGTACAGTCTAGGTTTTGTGGTTGGATCTGTCTATGAAGTCAAATGATTCTGACCAATTTTTTTTTTTTTTTTTTTTAAACCGTGAACTGACTCAGGGTTTTGGTGTTATTTCAATTGAGCATGAATTTACTCATCTGTCATTTAGAGAAGGCACGAGGTATTAGTACAGTCAGAGAAGGGCTGTAATGAAAGGCGACCCCGCATCATCTGTCATCTCCCCTTGTCTAATGAAATGCTGCTGCAAGCTTCTGATGAAATATTGTGCCATGGCACCTTGCCCTGTCATGCGATTTCTGTGGAAGACGTTACAGGAGCCATCTGAGCCTGGGCAACATTAATTGCTGTTCCATCTGTCCATTTATCTCTAAATAAGCATGTATTTTAATGATATTCTATTTCCGGTGCATTGTGCAGAAGTTCTTTTGGAGGCTCATTCAAAACAGTTGCATTCTTTTCTTGAATTTTTTAATTGGACATGCATTTCTCTTCTGAAGCAGCCCGTCCTTAAATTCTGTTTTGAAAAGAGCACGTATGAGCAGCCCAGCCCATGGCACACTGTCACTAGCCAGTACTCCTTGCCTGTTGGCAGCCCTTACCTAAAATGTTCATTTGATTTCTTCAAGCTTACCCTTTAAATGACTACCACTCAATTTTGTCAGAGGTTATAGAGGGGGAAGCCCCTGAGAGGCACAGTAGCTGGAGGCAGGGCAGGAGGGGCAGGAGGAACTTCCGATCAGAGCAGGAGTGTGACTACCAGGGCCACACAGTGCTGGGGGAGCTCACAGTGGACCTGTTCTGCAGGGAGCCCTCTGGACGTGGCTACTCCTTTCCCGTTGGCAAGATGGTTCCTCCCCTGCCAGTGCCTTTGCAGATGCACCCAGCTACACAGTCCTGAGTTCCAGTTTTTGGGAAGCCTCTGCTCCTCACCCTGATTCCAACTAGCTCTGCTGCTTGGGCCAAGTCACTTGCCCTCTCTGGGCCTGTTTCTTTCTCTGAAGTTGGATAGGGTTGGACTTCATGAAAGCCAGGGCGGCTTCAAGCTGATGCCATATGGTGGCCCTCTCCCCTACTCACACCTGGCCCTATAATCCCTTGGTAGATCACAAACATCAAGCCTCAGCCCCTCCCCAGGGTGGGGGTCAGCAGACTGTCATCAGGGTCTTATGGGAGAGCAAGAAATGTCCGCAGGAGAATCAGCCTGTCTTCTTCTTCTTCCTGGAATGGGGCCCCTAGGATCTGCGGGCTGTGCCGTTGAGTCTAAGGCAGAGGACTGTGGGTGGCCCAGCTCAGGCCATAGGGAGGAAGGTCTGGCCCATAAACACAAGGCCGGGCGAGCCAAAGCTGGTGTGGATTCAGCTCCAGAATGGCGAGATTGAGAGCTGATCCAGACGGGAAAGGGTGTGTGACCCTGGGCAGCCACTTAACTCTAGCCTTGCCTCTTCATCTGTAGAATGGTGACAACCACCCCTGTACTAACAACTCAGGATTGTGCAAAGACCAAAGTGGGGAAACTCACTCAACACTATCTATTTTTTCTTAAAAAGATAATATAAACCGAATGTGCAAGTAAATCACTTGTCATCTTGTTAAAATGCAGACTCTGGGGGCACCTGGGTGGCTCAGTGGCTTGAGTGCCTGGCTCTTGGTTTTGGCTCAGGTCGCGATCTTAGGGTGGTAGGATGGAGCCCTGAGTTAGGCTCTGCTCAGCCGGGAGTCAGCTTGAGATTCTTCCTCCCCCTCTGTCCCCAACCCCCAGCTCAAGCGCATGTGCTCTCTCTCTCTCTCTAACAAATAAATAAATCTTTTTAAAAAGTGAAAATTCTGAGTCAGTAGATCTAAGGTAAGGCCCCAATTTTTAAAAAATATTTTATTTATTTATTTGACAGACAGAGATCATAAGCAGGCAGAGAGTCAGGCAGAGAGAGGAAGGCAGAGAGAGGAAGGGAAGCAGGCTCCCTGCTGAGCAGAGAGCCTGATAGCAGAGAGCAGAGCTGAGCAGAGAGCCTGATACAGGGCTCAATCCCAGGAGCCTGAGATCAGGACCTGAGCTGAAGGCAGAGGCTTTAACCCACTGAGCCACTCAGGAGCCCCAAGGCCTCAATTTTTGCATTTCTTATAAGCTCTGGGGTGAAACTGGCTTATACTGCCTGCGCTCAGGTGCGCCACCCTCTGGTGAGCAAGGATCCAAACCATTAAAGTTTTTGAAAATAAAAACAAGAAATTACCTAAATCCCACCACCTTAACACTACTTTCACTTCTGCTCCCTCTCTCTCTCTCTTTTTTTTACTTCACATTACATCTTCAGTGGTTTCCATGTTTCTACAAATTGTACAGACTGTGAAGCTTCTGTAATTATTACTCGTAAATCGTGTCCAACACTCCGCAGTGTGGGAAGAGCACTACTTTGCCAGCCTAATGCTAGCCTTGAAGATACCCCGGCTGTCGGCCTCTGCCTATGGCCGGGCTAGAGAGTCCCCCTAGGAATGGCTGCGGGGGGAGCCCTGTGCTCCCGAGATAGCTGGAAAGCCTTCTTTCCCCCTGTTTCTCCCTAGAGTCAAGCTGTAGCAGGAAACTGACTTGAAATTATGAACACCTTCATGAACTCCTTTACTTTTGACATATAAGTCTCCTGACGGTTAGCAAAGTGATAGACATGCACATATATTGATTATTAAAAATACAGCCCCCCCCCCAAACACACTGTTGAGGAGGTGTAAGATGTGAACCACCATGGAAGACAGTGTGGAGGCTCCTCAAAAAATTACAACTAGAACCACCATGGGATCCAGCAATCCCATTTCTGGGTACTTATCCACAAGCACCAAACCTGGATCTCAAAGAGATTGTCTGCACTCCCGTGTTCATCGCAGTACTATTCACAATAGCCAAGGTGTGGACACAACCTAAGGGTCCTTTGATGGATGAATGGATAAAGTAAATATGGTATATACATATAATGTGAATAAAGAAAGGACATATTGCCATATGTGACAACACAGCTGAACCTCGAGGACATCACACTAAATGAAATAAGCCAGTCACAGAAGGACAAAGACTTACGTGAAGCATCTAAAACAGTCAAACTCCTAGAAGCTGAGAGTAGAAGTGTGGTTGCCAGGGGTTGGGTTTAGGGGGACATGGGGAGATGGCTGCCTCACAGGTATGACATTTCAATAATGCAAGATGAAAACGTTCTAGAGACCTGCTGTACTGCACGGTGCCTACAGCTAACACTATGGCATCGTGCACTTAAAAATGTTTTAAGAGGGTAAATCTCACAGTAAGTGTTCTTACCATCACAACAAGAAAATACATGTTCCTTATAGAAAAAAGATAAAAATGACAATTGACCTAATACCACGGCTACCGTTTGATTCCTTCAGTTTTCTCAATCATTAATTTATTCCATAAATACTTTCTGTACACTTAGACCGTGCCAAGTACTGTGCCACGCACTGAGGTCAGTGCAGGGAACCATCTTTCTGTCTAGATATAGGCCCAAAATATCTGCCAATCTCTATCACAAAACTATATATAATGGTGTGCCTAATATATATTACAAGACAGCTTCACTTACGAAGTTTTATGTGAATAACAAAACAAAACAAAGCAACCCTAACTGAGCCAAGGAGACAGAAAACAGACCAATATGTGGGGAGAGCTATGGGTATTTTATGGTCGCAAGGGGACAAAGTGCAAGATGGGACTGTGGAAGATGAGGAAACGCGTCTAGAGTTAGGTGGCTTCCTGGAGTTCCTGTGTCTAGGTGGAGCAGGACTAGAATCCAGTCTGACTTTCAGTCCCATGTGGGTTGTTTTTTTTTTTTTAAAGATTTTATTTACTTATTTGAGAGAGAAAGCATACACAAGCAGAGGGAGGAGGAGGGGGAGGGGCTGAAGGAAGGATAGGGACAGAGGGAAGGGGTGAGGGAGAGGGGGAGAGAGCGTGAGCACAGAGGGAGAGGGAGAAGCAGACCCCCTTGAGCAGGGAGCCTGATGCGGGGCTCGATCCCAGGACCCTGGCATCATGACTTGAGTTGAAGGCCGAGGCTTAACTGACTGAGCCGCCCATGTGCCCAGTCAGTCCTATGTGTTTGCAACAACATCAGGGACACCAAATGTACAGCAGAGGAATGGTCACTCCCTCCACCCAGGCCCATGGCAGATAGTGCAAATGGATCACAGAACTCCTGCTGGGCCAAACGGAGCTTCAGAAGGCTTCTTAACCTTGCAGATACGCAGGGACCTCCATCCACCAAACACAGCTGAAATCGACTTTCTTTTCCTGATCTATGTTACTTAAGTCAGATTTGCTTTTCTCAGAAGCTAGTAGGAAAGACTGTCCTCAGTAAATTCAAGCAGCCCCCTTTAGCACATTGTAAATTACTGTTTACTTGCCTGTACCAGGTCACCCAGCTAGTGGTCTACACAGTTTATCTCTTAATCCTCACTTTGAGGGCATGAGGGGCATAGATCACTTACCCAGAGGCCCGGAGGTAAGCATTTCAATTGTTCTAAAAGTGTTCTAAATGATTATCCATGAAAAATTGTAATAGCACAGCTTGGCACGGCGGTAATACATCAACCTGGGTTGTGAATGACCGGCGGACGTGTTGAGAGGCTCCATCTACACAGCAGAGAGCGTGCTGTGGACCATTAGGGCTAACTGCAGTTATCTTGAGAAACACAGCTTATAAAACAGAAGGTGGGGGTGATTCTTATTTGACTATATTTTGGGGGATCACATCTTTTACTCTTTTTAAAAGGATATTTAATTTATTTGAGAAATAGAGCATGAGCAGAGCACGAGCACAGGGGGTTTGAGGGAGAGGCAAAATCAGAAGCAGACTCCCCGCTGAGCAGAGAGCCCAATGCGGGACTCCATCCCAGGACCCCGAGATCATAACCTGAGCCAAAGGCAGAGGCTTAAATGACTGAGCCACCCAGGCACCCCTCTGTCACACTCTTTAACTGCAGCTGTGCAAATTAACATTAGACATCTCATCTCCTAATCCATCGCGGGGAGAGAGCTAGAGAGCAAGAGGGTGGAAGGAGGAGAAAATATATCTAGAAGATGCTGGAGCTCGAGCACATGGTAGCAGAAAAAGCTGTTTTGAAGGTAAGATATCTAATCTTCAGAAATATCCTTCATTGGGGGCAGGTGAGGTCCCTGACATTGCAGTGGGCAAGCTTTGTCTGCACTCTCCTGTATCTTGGCAAAAGGAAACTGAGGCTCGCAGGGGTTACATAGCTTTCCCCCGCTACTCAGAGGTGGACCAAGAATCTCCAAAGCCCAAGCTCTTAACAACTGTTACATATGTCTTTTATCCTTAGGAGGAAAGGAAGAAATTTCTAACTCAGGCCTGAAAACATAAAAATGGTTTAGAGAAGCAGTCTGGAATTCATTCATATTAGAAAAAGTAAGCACCAATCAGTGCCTTGATGTTATTGCGTTTGGGGGTTGTATTTTTACTGTCTAGGAAAAACACAGGTAGTGGCATGATGTCCACTAATCTTTCCTCCTCTGTCATTCATGCCTGGAGGGAGTTTGATAGCCAGGCCTGGGACACCATGCCTGTTACCTGTCAGCTGGTGGCAGCTCCCTAACGTATCCCATTTTTCTGGGATTCACTCTTTCAAATTTCATAGAGGCGCTTGGACTGAGGGAAGGCTGGTGGACCCAGAGTGGCTGAGGCTTGAATGAAGACTCTTATCCAAGTCAGCCAAAGGTGGGAATGAGATAGTCTGAATTACAGTTCTTAGGAAATAGAAAATTGAGAACAAATGCTTTGTCCAAAAGGAGTCCTAAAGACTCTAGCTGGGAGATACTATTGTAGGTCGGAGAACAGGCTACATCTAAATAGAACAGAAGTCGGGAAGAAAGCAAGGGGATTCTGGAGGTTGTAGAGAATGTCCCCACAGGGTCTGAGCACTGATAGACCTGAACAGATGATCTTTTCTGTGCCCAGCACCATTCTGGTACCCAGAGAGAGCAACTTGCAGTTTCTGGCCATGAAACCAGTCCTGGTTCAGTAGAGGGAGACAGACATGAGTCATGAGTTTCTCTCTTTATCTACTTTTCCGTGGCAGTTTCCTGGTTTTCATAAACGACCATGACTTGATATGCTATGCCTTTATAATAATACTTTATAATCAGTGGAAAACCAAAGGAATGACTGGAAGTTGCCTTTCGTTATGGGAACAGCTGGGCCTCTCAGGATCACACTGGAAACTACTACCCCATGTGAGCAAGGAGTTGTGGGTTTTGCTGGAGATGCAGCTGCTTCTCTTTCAAATAACAGCTTTAAATACTGACATGTTAGCATTTACACGAGTGACTGTATGACTAGAAACCAGAGTGACCAGCTCTCCCAGAAAACTTCTGATTAGTGGCTTTCTGGTTTTGAGAAATGGGCCTTGTTTTTCTCAAAGTTCTTTATCGCTTTGCAGCCCACTGACATCCCCTTCTTTTTTAGGTTTGTTTATTTATATAAGAAAGAAGGAGAGAGAGAGGAGAGGCAGAGGGAGAGGGAGAGAGAATGCTAAGCTGACTCTATGGTGAGCACCAGCCGGAGGCCAGGCTTGATTTCATAATCCTGATCTCACCACCTGAGCTAAAACCAAGAGTCCAAGCTTAAAGAACTGCACCCTCCAGTGACCTCCCTTTATCACAGTTCTTTGGCTAGAAGGAGAAGACAGTCTGTGAAACTACCATTTTGTCTAATTCAATTCAGATACAGGCACTTTTAATAACTTGATATTCTGTCCTGAGCTGAATTTTGGTCAGAAACCATTAGCTGTAGGAGTCCATCAGCTGGAAGTTCTCTTCAAACCAGCCATTCATTCACTTTCCGAACATTTGTCACACCCTGCCAGGAGCTGTCCTACCAACAGCCAGGAGCTGTTGTGAGGTTCTCGGTGTCCAACACACAGAAAATAGATGTAGTCAATGCCTCCATCTATCAGAGATGGGCAACAGGCATTGAACAAAGAACCCCACGCACGCATTTTAATAAGTGTCACTAAGGAAAAGACTGGGCTATTGTGAGCTCATCATGGGGTGGTCCTACTTAGGATGGGGAGACAAGGAAGCCTCTTTACGAGACGGTAACACTGAGATTTGCAGCAGTGGGCACCAGCGAGGCAAGAGGGAGGCAAGGCGGCCAGGCAGAGGGCAGAGCGTAAGCTTCGACTGCGAGCAAGGAGGGAGTCATCTGCAAACGGTGAGAAGGCAAGCAGCTGTGACACAGTCGTGGTGGGGGACAGTGACGCAAAGTGAGCCAAGGCGAGGTGGCTCAGAGCCATCGTGCAGGGCCTCGCAGCCCCTGATAAGTGTGGGTTGCATCCTGGCGGGGAGGGGGCATGGGATGTGACGGAAGGGCCGCAAGCCGGGAAACGGTGTGCTCTGCCTGCATTAAAACAATCTGTGGATTCTATGGTTGCCGGATCAGATGGATCCCATTACAGAGCCTGAGTCACTCCGCACCTGGCTTAGCCGCCCTGCGCCCTGAGCAGCTCCGGGCCTGAGCTCTGGCGCGAGGTGGGCGGGAAGCTGCGCAAGCCGGGTGCCTGACGCAGCCCTCCTGCCTCCTTGGGCTCACGTTCTACCTGGGTGGAGGGCGGCTTCCAGACCCCGAAACCGAGTGTCTGTGACTGCAGCACAGGAAGGCTTGGAGGCGGAAACAATAAATCAAGTTATTTAAAGATGTCACCAACTTGGAGAACAAGATTGCCGTCTCAGGTTGACTCTCAGGGAAAGGAGTCCGCTTGGCGGCAAGCGTCTCAGCACCGGGTCCTTAGGGCCGGTTGATTTAGAAACGTCTCTATTTCCAAGTGTTTAGTCAGCACCTTCCTTTTCTAACTCCGTTTCCTACTTTTCTCCCTCATCGACCATGCATTCTTTGGCTATCTGATTTGCCTTTGTAATTTTTTTTTTTTTTTTAAAGACAAGTAAACATGTCTTGAAAAACCTGGCCCTGTTCGTGTCATTTGTCATTAGTTTCCCCGCCCAGTCGACTTCGGGGCTGTGATCTCTCTTGGGGTGGTATTTTTTCTTGACTTGTTGGAGTTAGCTTGGTTCTCCTCTCAGCCCCTGTAGGCGGGGCGCGGAATTGGGTAGGGATCCGCATAGGAGTGTGCTGGCAGGGTCAGAGTTTGTTGAAGTAGGTGGGGGTTGAAGGGTGAGGGACACACACCTCCCAGCTTCACACTGTAAACACGGGGGCAGTTCATCTGGGGCTTACCAGGTGCACTTTGTCTGCAGGGTGTGCATGGAAGTGGAAGGAAGCCTCAGAGCACACATCCTACCTCCTACTGGTCAGGAGACCTGGGTTTGATTTCTTATCGCTTCCCAGTGGATAATCCCAGGACACAAAGGGATGAGCATGAATGAGTGCCTGTTAGCACTCAGACAACGGACATAAATGGCCTGTGTGGGCCTCAGTGTACACATCTGAGGGGTTTCTAGAGTGGGCCTGGGATCTCACCTGTTCCTAGGAAGTTGTCTGTTTGGGGACTGGATCTCACCTGTTCCTAAGAAGGTGTGCTCTGTTTGGGGACCTGCTCTTGGCCCATTGTTCCCCACTCCTATTCTGTATTTCCCCTACAGACCAGCTATCTGGAGCCCGCACCCCTCTTCTCCCAAGTAGTACCCTCTGCCTAGGAAGTCTTTGTCTGTCCTAGCCCTCTCTTCTGAGGAACTCGGATTCTGTCTGTTAGTCCCAGCACATACGTCTTCAATGTGACACACAAATCTCCCACATAAGACTTAGGCCCCCAGGGCAGGGACCCATGAAGGAATGACAGCAGAAGGATACAGATCTGGAAGGTGCTCAGTTCCATTTGCCCTTTCCCCAAATAATGCGGGAAAGGGGCCCAAAGCTATGGCCAGGGTGGGAATTCCCATAGGGACTCTTTCCTTATGACTATGTTCAGTGGAAAATGGTGTCCACAGGACTCGAGCTCTAATAAAGAAAAAAATAAAATAGACGATAGATAGATAGATAGATACTGGTTGGTAGAGATTGGTATTGGTATTACCAACCTTATGGTATCAAAGTGGCTTTAAGTCATGGCATCTTGCTCATATCTTTTTTATAGTATACTTGATGATGTATAAAAAGAATATATAAAGAATATAAAAAGAATAATTCCGTTTCTCCATCTGGTTTGGTTTGGGGGCCTTCTTCATTATTATCTTTTTTTTTTTTTTAAACATGCATGGAAACAGAGGTGAAACCCTTCTCCTCTGTCTCACTGCACTATTGACATTATAAACATTGACCTAAATTATAACCATTAGGTTCCCACTGAAATGAAAGGTCTGCCCTGGGGTTTAAATTCCTAACCTGCTGTGTAAGATGAGCCCCAATTAAAGTCTTCTAATAAGAAAAACAGATTTGGTGTTAAAACATCTTCAAATAATCTGTGGGGAGCTTTACTTGTAACTGTATAGCACTTACCACAGTCTGATTTGAAGTAGGGTGTTCGTTGATCTATCTCCTCTACTGAGGGGAGAGCTTCTTGAAGAGGAGGAATCTCTCTCATTCATGCTAATATTTGGCACATGTCTGAGCTGATAAGAGGCACCCAGGAAACTCTGGTCAAGCAGAAAGGAAAAGGACATACTGAGAGTAAGAGAGCAAGGTAAAGCCATTCTGGTCTTTTTCTACTTCTTTGACGATGATGATGGTGGTGGTGGTGATAATGATGATGGTGATGATGATGATGGTGATGGTGAGGATGATGGTGATGATGGTGATAGTGATGATGGTAATGGTGATGATGGTGATGATGAGGATGATGGTGGTGATAGTGATGATGGTGATGATGGTGATGATGATGATGGTGATGGTGAGGATGATGATGATAATGGTGATGATGGTGATGATGATGATATGCTGGTGAGGATGAGGTGATGGTGATGATGATGGTGATGACAGCAAGAGTTACCACTGACTGAGTTGCTTGCTATGTGCTAGGCAGTGTCAAGCACCTTACATACAATGTCTCTCTCTCTTTTTTTTTTTAAGATTTTTTAAAGATTTATTTATTTATTTGACAGACAGAAATCACAAGTAGGCAGAGAGGCAGGCAGAGAGAGAGGAGGAAGCAGGCTCCCCGCAGAGCAGAGAGCCCAATGCGGGGCTTGATCCCAGGACCCTGAGATCATGACCTGAGCCAAAGGCAGAGGCTTTAACCCACTGAGCTGCCCAGGCACCCCTACAATGTCTCTTTTAACTCATATAAAAATAAGATTCCCATTTTCTCCATTAAGCAGATGAGGGCCCAGTGTCATTAACTGAAGTGACCAAAGCTAACTGACTTAGAGGTGACAAAGATCTAAGATCTCAGTTCAGGCCTGCATGCTTTTAACCACTCTGATGTCTTTCCGAATGAGCCAACATTTCTTGCCTTTTTATGCAAATAATTGGGTCAAGTTAGAAAACCTTTCATATGTTCTTATTACAGTTGTTTGCAAAGTAACCCCGCTGGGGCTTGAATACGGTATAGGATGGGCCTCCATGGGCCAAAGTTTGATACATAAACATATAGGATGTATGGGATAATGTTTGCTAACCTGGAAGGGTTAAAGAGAATTAAAAGTTTCAGTGTAACTACCAATTTGAGGCAGGAAAGTGCTAGCATGTAACGAGGAGTTTCCCTTCCTCTAAGCCACTGGGTCTTTTCCAAGGCTGCAGGGTAGATGCTACATTAGCGGAGAACGAATTTGATCCAATAAGACATCTTCTCAATCCCTGGGCAAGATTAGTCTGAGTAGGAATCACTTGGTAACAATTTGGAATGGAGTGTGTTAGAAAAACATAGCTCTGTCTGGGTTGAGCCTAGAAATAGGTGACAGATGTTAATGATGAACAACTGAACAGATGTTTGGGGGAGAATTACAAAAAGGTTTTCTATCACACAGGATCCTAAACCTTAACCTTCCTGGCCGATGCTGAAAGGAGAGCTTGTTTATAAAACATGTTCTTGCAAAACTGTTTGGCGGACTGTGACAAAGATGAATGACCGGATACTATAATTTAAATTTGAAAATAAGGTAAATGGGAGTCCTTGTTTGTGTGCTGTGTATATGTGTTCTCTTTGACAAGGGCCAATGCCTTACTGAAGAATAGGAAGGCCAAGTATGTCATTCCTCTCTGCCTGCCCCATTCTTCTACTCCTGAGTGGAAGGAACATGCTGTGTTTGATACCACACCTTCAGGCTCAACAAAATTATTAAAATACCACCACTTATATACATTCTGAAGTATCTGCCCTATCATTATGTGTGGAAAAAGGAAAGAGTTTCTATACGATGTAATTGGTCATTTTAACTGGGGGCTCTGAGACTTACTTAAAGTTTTAAGGAGCCTAAAAAAGATCCCCCATCCAAAGTAAATAAGAAACAAAGGTAGGTGTTTTTTTTTTTTTTAAAGATTTTATTTATTTATTTGTCAGAGAGAGAGCAAGTGAGAGCAAGCACAGGCAGACAGAGTAGAAGGCAGAGTCAGAGGGAGAAGCAGGCTCCCTGCGGAGCAAGGAGCCTGATGTGGGACTCGATCCCAGGATGCTGGGATCATGACCTGAGCCGAAGGCAGCTGCTTAACCAACTGAGCCACCCAGGCGTCCCCAAAGGTAGGTTTTTAAAAGCTGTATACTTACGACCGTAAGCCAATCCCCAATTACCCACATCACAGGAAGATGAACTGTTACGTTATACAAATTACTGTGATACTTCTGATAATTTGCCTGAAATGATGGATGGGCTGACCAGAAGCATTTGTTAATATAGCCTAAACTGGACATACACCTGACGTATCTTCTGCAGACTACAGATCTATCTCCACAGCAATACCACGCATTTGGTTAAAAAGGATGAAGGCAGTCAAAAAAATCCAAATACTCTCAGTTTGGGGTTGAAAGAAAAATAAATGCCATTGAATTCATGATACACTATAGACAGGAGCTTTATATGTCACAATAGCTCTGCTAGGTGGGTTTATTATCCCTGTTTCATGGATGAGAAGGGAGACATCCAGAGAAGTTGAGTGACTTGGCCAAGGTCATGAGTCCTAGTAAGCAGCAGGATCAGGATTTGTATCTTTACTGTGTATTCAAAATTCTTCTTTCTTTCTTTTTTTTTTTTTTTAAAGGATTTTATTTATTTATTTTACAGAGAGCACTTGCGCATGGGGGGAAGGAAGGGCAAAGGGAGAGGGAGAGAGAGAGATAATACCAAGCAGACTCAGCACTGGGTCCAGAGCCTGATACAGGGCTCAATCTCAGGACCCTGAGATCATGACCTGAGCCGAAATCAAGAGTCGGAGCCTCTCAGGTGCCCCTTAAGTTTCTCTGAATTTCTAATATGCTAGACTGTCATTTTACATTTTTAGACAGGCATGTTACTCTCTGATTAAATCTTATGTGTTACTGTAGATCAAAATGAAGTCTGATTTGAAGCCATGATTATCAAACTCAGATCTGAAGTCTCACTTTTTTTTAAAAAAGATTTTATTTATTTATTTGACACTCAGAGATCACAAGTAGGCAGAGAGGCAGGCAAAGAGAGAGGAGGAAGCAGGCTCCCCGCTGAGCAGAGAGCATGATGCGGGGCTCGATCCCAGGACCCTGGGATCATGACCTGAGCCAAAGGCAGAGGCTTTAACAGACTGAGCCAATCAGGCGCCCCTTACTTTTTTTTTTTTTTTGAAATCATAATCAGTTTTGCTGCAGAAGGACCCTGAACATATTTATCAACTCTAGTATATTAATAACTACACAACAAAACATTAACATACAGAAACACACATTACGAGAAGCAAGAAAGAGCACCCATTTCTTCTTCCCTATATTAGCAACACTTCTCTCCTGAGCAACTCCTGCTTACATGCGGAGGTCTGAGAACAGTCAATTCTCACAGTCATCCAGAGTGAAAGAAGGAAAGAGTACTATTCAAAGACCACTGTTAACTCTGTGTGCTGTTGAAAGGGGAAGGGAAATACTAGACTCTTCTCTTGCTTCATACTGAAGAGAGACCAAGAGGAAGGTGATAAATGAGAAAGAAGTCAGCTGTGGGGAAAACCATGTACTAGAAGCTGTGAGGGTCAAAAAGATAAATGAGGTACTTAGAACCTGCAGGAAAGATAAGACACAGACAGAAATAGCAGTGAGGCGAATGGCATACATCAAGGGATCTGGGAGCTTAGGAGATAATGAGATTTTTAGCTCTGGGGATTAGGCAAGACTCCATAGAAGGGATGGCGTTTGTACTGTGAGCTTTGGAGTTCAAGATCAGGAAAAGTCAACCCTGTTTCCCTTCTTTCTGACTTTTCCTTCCGGTTCCTAGCCTGCTTCTTCCTTTTCTTGCCAATTCTCAAAGGAGTAACCAAGATGTTCTGTTTTCATTTCTTCATTATTATTTAGGAATCCTTAAACTCATGATTTTGGTTTCGGTCCTTTGGTTAAGATTACTAATTGTCCTCTAACTTCTGTTTTCTCTGTGCTTTTTAGGAAGAGAGCCCTCCAGTTATAGGCACACGGCCACAGGGAATGAAGCCTACACGTGCCAGCTGACCCTTGCAGCAAGGAATGAACATATGACTAAGTTCTGGCCTAACAGAACACACTCAGAAGTGATGTGTACAACTTCTAGGTTATACCCTTAAAGGGAAGGGTATTTGTTTCCCCTTTCCCTGCTTCTTGTTGAAAGGAATGTGGTTGTGGCACTGGCATGCCATCTTAGTCCACGCAGATGAAAAGTGTCACTGTAGGGATGGAGGAGGAATAAATAAGATAGAAATGTCTAGTCCTCCAGCACTGGGAGCTCCACAGTATTCTAGAATTCTTTTTTTTTTTTAATGTGAAATGATATCTCATTGCTTTAATCTTATTTTTCTTATTAGCCGTAAGATTAAAAATATTTTCATATATTAAATGGCCATTGAGTTTCCTGTTTTGTGAATTGCCCATTTTTCCGTTGGGTTACTTTTTCTTTAATTTTTTTTTTTAAATAAACATATAATGCATTTTTATCCCCAGGGGTACAGGTCTGTGAATCGCCAGGTTTACACACTTCACAGCACTCACCACAGCACATACCTTCCCCAATGTCCATAACCCCACCCCCTTCTGACCCCCCTCCCCCCAGCAACCCTCAGTTTGTTTTGTGGGATTAAGAGTCATTTATGGTTTGTCTCTCTCCCTATCCCACCTTGTTTAATTTATTCTTTTTCCTACTCCCCAACTCCCCCCCCCCCCATGTTGCATCTCAACTTCCTCATATCAGGGAGATCATATGATAGTTGTCTTTCTCCGATTGACTTATTTTGCTAAGTGTAATACCCTCTAGTTCCATCCACGTCGTCGCAAATGGCAAGATTTCATTTCTTTTGATGGATGCATAGTACTCCATTGTGTGTGTGTGTGTGTGTGTGTGTGTATATATACCACATCTTCTTTATCCATTCATCTGTTGATGGACATCTAGGTTCTTTCCATAGTTTGGCTATTGTGGACATTGCTGCTATAAACATTCAAGTGCACATGCCCCTTCGGATCACTACATTTATATCTTTAGGGTAAATACCCAGTGGTGCAATTGCTGGGTCATAGGGTAGCTCTATTTTCAACTTTTTGAGGAACCTCCATGCTGTTTTCCAGAGCGGTTGCACCAGCTTGCATTCCCACATTCCCACCAACAGTGTAGGAGGGTTCCCCTTTCTCCGCATCCTCGCCAGCATCTGTCATTTCCTGACTTGTTAATTTTAGCCATGCTGACTGGTGTGAGGTGATATCTCATTGTGGTTTTGATTAGTATTTCTCTGATGCCAAGTGATGTGGAGCATTTTTTCTTGTGTCTGTTGGCCATCTGATGTCTTCTTTGCAGAAGTGTGTGTTTATGTCCTCTGCTCACTTCTTAATTGGATTATTTGTTCTTTGGGTGTTGAGTTTGATAAGCTCTTTATAGATTTTGGACACTAGCCCTTTATCTGATATGTCCTTTGCAAATATCTTCTCCCATTCTGTCAGTTGTCTTTTGGTTTTGTTAACTGTTTCCTTTATATGCAAAAGCTTTTGATCTTGATGTATTCTAGAATTCTAATGTACATATTCTAGAATACTTACATTCTCATATAAGAGAGTGCCAGGAAAAAATAAATAATTTGAAATGAACCATAAAAAGATTCAGGGGTGTCCTGAGGAGCTTATCCAGTGGTTATCTCTACCATTCATTATCTTTGAACTATTTCACAGCGCTTAAGTTATAGACAATGGATAGTGGTCCAAGGGACTATTTCTCTTCCACAGGCGAACATATTCTGTCCAGTGGGGGGATAGTCAATTCCCTTCATCCTTGCTCCTCACTCCTGCCCCGTGGAAAAAGCCAATTTTACGTGTATTTATAAATTACTTTCAGCCTTCCTGTTTGACCTATGTAAGTGTGATACTTTGAACTCTCCATTGAACTAGTAGTAATATCCTACTGGATCCCTCATCAGTTAATGATGAGGGATCCAGTAGGATCTATGTCATGTATTCAGTTTATGCTGGTACAAGAGTTGAGATTTTACCTTTTTTTTTTTTTTTAAGATTTTATTCATTTATTTGACGGACAGAAATCACAAGTAGGCAGAGAGGCAGGCAGAGAGAGAGGGGGAAACAGGCTCCTCGCTGATCAGAGAGCCCGATGTGGGGCTCGATCCCAAGACCCTGAGATTACAACCTGAGCTGAAGGCAGAGGCCCAACTCACTGAGCCACCCAGGTGCCCCAGATTTTACCTTTTGTGTAAAAAGAAATTATTCTTTAACAACAGGAGTCCACTATTTAAGCCACTGCTACTTTGGGTCTTTGTTATAATGATCAAACCTCTATTCTAACCATCAGCTCCTACCATCCCTTCTTGAATTATTCCCTTGCTAGTCAGCATTGACTCTTCTCTCCAAACCCCACCAACTTTTTGGTTGTGTTTATTTAATGTGGATCCAGCACTGACTCTTAATGACCAAGTCCAAATATCCTTTCTCACTCCACATTTATCCTCAATGAGACACAAAGTAAGACCATTTTTTTTTTTCTGTTCTGTGGATGACAAACTGTGGATGACAACCCCTCAGAGGGTCATGATATCAATTTCAGTTGGTCACAACCAGCATGGATAGAAAATATCGAAGTGCATCACACATAGTAAGGATATTTTGTGGAGCTATAAGCACATGTATGGGTTTCCTCCCTTTGCTGTTAACAAATTACCACAAACCAGGTGGCTCAGAATGAGAGAAATGTGTTCTTCCAGAGTTCTAGAAACTAGATGTCTGAAATCAAGGTGCTCAGGGCCAGACTCTCAGGAAGCCTAGAGGAGAATCCTTCTCAGATTCTCCCAGCATCTGGAGGCTGCTGGTATTCCTAGCCTATCATAGTACACCTGCAATCTCTGCTTCCATCTGCACATCAACTTCTCTGTATCTTACAAGGACACACTCATTGGATTAGGGTCCACCATCATGCAGCAGGATCTCATCGTGACCTTTGCCTAAATTACATCTGCAAAGACCTTCTATCCAAATAAGCTATTTAGAATATTCTAAATATTCTAAAGTTCAGGATGGGCGTGAATTTTCAGTGGATTCTTTGCTAATAATTTTTCCTCTACCGCTCTACCTTAAAAAGCTTTCCTTTTTGCACAGCCCTCTGGAGCACCCCTCCACTTGCTAGATCTTCAAAATTTACTCAGTTGAATATTTATTTAATAAGGTTTTTATGAATGAATACGTGTTCTTGAACACTAGGTAAGATACATTTATCATGGAGAGAATTTTCAAAAGTTTAAAGGGCGGGACTAGAAGACAGATTTTTACTACCTCTTCCACCCTGATTCCAGAGAAGCATTTAACGTTCTTGGCCAGGCTTTCCTTTTTTGCCATAGTCATAGTAACAATTATGTAGTGTAAAATTTCTTTAAGCAATTTTATATGCAGTAAATCATTTCAATCTCATAACACCTCAGGAGGTGGGTCTTAATAACAGCACTGTTTTAAAGTTATTTTATAGCCAGAAAGGGAAGGAGCCAGGATTCAACACCAAACCCATGTTTTCCCAGTGCGTCCTGGTCTTCCTTGGTCCCCATATTGTTGTATTGATCTGAATGTTTCTGTCCTGGCTCCATTATCTGGCTTTTACTTTTCCTTCCCATCTCCTAATAGTGTCACTCCACGCACCACTGGCTCTGGCCTGGTCCCACCCAGGCTCATTTGCTACCTTGCTTGCTACTTGCCAGGGCTGGAGAAGACTGAGCCCTATCTGCAGAAGGGAAGGAGGCAGTAGAGAGCAAAGACTGAGGAGAGATGAGAGACAGGAATGACTGATGAACCAATGTTCCGGAGGGATGACCAAGTGCTCAGGAGGAAGAACTCTCCTTGGGAAATAGGACAGATGCCCCTTTCTCTGAGATGTTTGGTCATATCCATGAGGAAGACAGTGACAACAGCAGAAGCAAGGCAGTTCCTGTCCCTTTAGTTGGAATAGCTTCTCCAGATTCCAGTCATGCGCCTTCATGTGAAAGGCAAAGCCTTGCCACACAGATATGGCACTTCACGTTACAGACCCAGCCCGGTCTAGCCCGGGGAAAACAGGAATGACCGCCATGTGTTTGGTTCTGTAGTTTAAGGAAGAAATGATAAGCAGAAATGAAAATTCAACACCCAGAAGCCTTCCTCTTTGTCACCTCATTAGCTGAGGTGACGACTCCCAGAGACACAGAGAACACGCCAGGAATCCAAGACAGCTGCGTTCCTCAGCCAGGAGGAGCAGTCAACAGCCATGGAATCCCTGAACACCGAGAAGCTGCTATCTATGCCAGATGATTAATGAGGCATCCTGTGGCAAACGAGGAAGATGCAAGCATTAACAGTTTAATTCTTTAAGTCAAGGGCTTTTAAATAAGAATGCGTCATTGAGGGGGCAATAAAACTATCAGAATGTGGCTCTGGATTCTTTCCATCTTATTAGGCTTGAGGTCATTATCCAGGTAATTCAGGAAAAATAAGCCCCATTGCCTGAATTACTCCGATAATTACCTCACTGTTCCAATTCAGTCTGGTGGTAGAGGTCCCGCTGTAAATGTCTCACGGGCCTCAAATAGTCTGATAACTGAAAACAGGCTTGGTAATTTAGGAGTCAGGGTGAAGCTGTGAAAGGGCTGAGCTCACATAATTAGAAAATCCGGGTGTATGCAAGCTCTCCCGCATATGACCTGCTTACTCTGGGTTGGTGACTTCGATACTGAGTCTAAGGACATTTTCAGGATGATAAGCTATAAAAGCTAGCCAGTATACTGTATTTATTTATTTTTTTTTAAGATTTCTATTTATTTGTCAGAGAGAGAGAGAGAGAGAGAGAGAGCGCCAGGCAGGGGGAGCGACAGGCAGAGGGAGAAGCAGGCTCCCCGCTGAGCAAGGAGCCCCATGCAGGACTCAATCCCAGACCTCTGGGATCATGACCTGAGCTGAAGGTAGAGTTTGATCAGCTGAGCCACTGAGACATCCTGCAATTATACTTTAAGCAATTATTAGTAATAGTACTTTTAAAAAAAAGATTTATTCATTTATTTTTAGCGAGAGAGAGAAAGAGAGAGAGAAAGCATCTCGAACAGACTCCCTACTGAGCGTGGAGGCTGAACTGAGGCTCAGTCTCACAACCTTGAGATCATGAGTCAGATGCTCAACTGACTGAGCCTCCCAGGCACCTCAGTACTACTTTTTTGTTGGTGGTAGTATATTCTGGCATAACACTGAATAAAAAGTTATGTTTTATGCAATGGTAAGAGATTTCAGGGCAAAGCTTCTCACCATAGCTGCCTATTAGACTTACATGGGGAGCTTTTAAAAAGGAGATTTCCCAGCCTCCACCCCAGACCAGTTACTCTGGATCTCTGGGGTACGGTCCTCAACACAGGTATTTTTAAAGAACTCTCCAGATAATTCTTAAGGGCAGGACCATTGCAAGGTAGAGGAAGACTCAAAGATGGGAGGGAGATTTCTGTCACCTGAAGGTCATGTCCAGGGTTTAACATGTCTGATCATGAAGACTCAGAGTGTGACAGGTGTAGCTGTCTGGCTGTTCAGCCTACTCCCCAGAGTTTCAGGCAGAAGGGACCCAAACTGCCCTGATCCCTGGGTCTCAGAGGTGCTCACTGTGCCTGTCCGCTGACATCCACCACTCCTGTAGACAAAGTTTGCATGAGGGTCCAGTGGTACCCTTCGTCCACACCGAATTTGAGTAACCTAAGGACTTACCCCAAACCACTTAACTAGTTATTAAGAGAGAACTAGTTATTGACAAAGAGGGGCCGAAAGTACTATTTCCATTTCTCTTGAATTCCTTAAAGCTTCCCCTCCCAAGGACTAGGAGCAGGCGCATCCCCTCCTCATGGTGGCCAGGCTTCCTAAGGTGCCTCCGTGAGTCACACCCACACACATTACAAGCAACAGGACTGTAATAGCTAAAAGCCGAGACTTATCTGGGCAGCAAGTGTTCCCCGAGCCCAAAGCTGCCATCTGGTCGTAAGTAGTGGGAACTGGCCAGCTTTTCCTTCTGTGGCAGTTCAGCGGCTCTTTTGGCTTCAAAGCACCTGTTAGTAACCGTGCATTCAGCATGAAGCCACCTTCCCCGTGTGGTTTCAAATGCCTCCAGGTCAGAGCCTGAGGACAGAATTCCTGTGGTCTAGATGCCAGCGCGGCTACCAGGACTTACAGACGGGGCTCTCCACTAAGTCTCTGGGGGCACATGGCTTAGACATGATCAAGCAATCTCTTGGGAATGGTCAACAGCCTGAGAACAGAGCAAAGTATCTGTTTCCTCTGCGGAGCTCTAGGGAACCCAGGCTGCCTTCCCCGTGCACATGTGGCTCCTGCTGGAGTGTGATGACACGTACATTCAAAGGACATTTCTTTTGCCCCATGATAGAGCTTTCAAAGGATGAAGTGTTTGGATTTACAATGATTTCCCCAGGAGTATTTTCTTCTAGTTGTTGAAATATGGAAACCACCAAGTGCCTATGATCTATTACAAGACAATACAGGAATTGCACACCTTGTGGAGTGCTCTCCACACCCTGGAGAAAAACAAATAGTGGGTGTCCTTTTCCCCTTTAGAAAATAGACTAGTCTTTTACATTCTCTGTGACTGCAGAGAGCTCTGTTATCTTTCAAAACCCTGCTCAAAGGTCAGCTCCTCGGGGCACCTGGGTGGCTCCGTCGGTTGAGCATCTGACTCTTGATTTCAGCTCAGGTCAAGTCCTGAGTCAGGCTCCATGCTGGGTGTGGAGCCTGCTGGGGATTCTCTCTCTCTAACTGCCTCTGCCTCTCCCCACCCTCTCTATAAAACAAAAACAAAAACAAAAAGTTACCTCCTCCATAAAGTCTTTCAGGGTTTTTCTCAAGCATGCCTTCTCTGCCAGCTTGGTCTCTCTACTGACTCTTCATTCAGCTGCACTGTATGCATTCAGCTGCTTAGTGAATGTGCTTATGTCCTGCATGTTCCCACCTGCACTCGCAGGACCCTGGACTATGGGCTCCTTGAAGACAGGGATTGATTATGTAGTTAGATGCCCATTAAATATTATGTGAGGAACTGAATTTGCTCCTAGTTCATGGTTTTTTGTTGTTGTTGTTGTTTGTTTGTTTGTTTTTTGCAGTGGGTGTCAGGATGTTTGACTTTTCCAGGTGTTCCGTAAAGATGTGTCCCAAGTCCTCACAAGGAATATTTCCTGAACCTTCTCATCTGTTTCTTCATATTGGGGCTATGAAATCTTCCTCCTGCAACAGCCCTGATTTTCTCCCTCTGATTTTCCCAACTGTTTACCTGTCACTTTCCAGGGGTTTCTGATTTGGCGTTTCACCTCTTGGATAGCCTTGGCACATGTGTGTAGTTCACTCCCAACCCAGGTTGGCTCTGAACTCTGCTGCAACAACTCAGTCTCCACCTGTCATGTACCTTCCTCCAGATATTGCATCTGGAGTCTCCAGAATGATGATGTGAAAGAAGACAGGAGAGCCTAATGAGGATGAGCACAGATTTGGACTCAGTCACACCTGGACTTGAAATCCCTCTTGAATTTTACTATATGTCAGTCAGTCACTTACCCCTCTTATGTTCAATTCCTCCATCTGTGAAAAGCAGATAACAACTGTACCTACGTTTTTAGGTGGTTGATGATGAACAATCCCATCATTTGAATACTTGCTCTCTGTCAGGCCTCAGGCAAAGGACTTTTGGTGGATTCTTTCATTTACTCCTCACAGCAGAGTTGTTGTGGGTTAAGTTCTTTGAGAAGCGTCTTCAAGCCTTCAGCCAGTCTTATGGGACCCTCTGAAGCTGGCTGGCCCTTCAAACTTGTCTTCAAATGTAGGAAGGGAGCTGGGGTGTCCTCCATTGCCCTGGTATTGGGAGGAGGTTGTCCCTCTCCAGAGGGAGTGTGACCTTGGATGAGGCAGCTCTTCCCAGCTGAGGGCAGTTATTCAAATGCACCCGTTTCACAGATAATACGTGAAGTGAAACGCTTAGCACAATGCCCGCCAAAGAGGAAGCACTTGGTAAATGTTAGCTTCTCTCATTGTCATCATCACCATCATTATTCACTACCACATACCCCATACCTGCCATTTTACCAGCAAGAATAGAATAAATTGCTCTGCTTGTAGAAAAACCAATGAGCTTATTTACTGAATTCTTCCCTTAAAATAATTGATCTTTCTTCAGCAGCATAAAAAAGCTAATGCTTATGCTAATGGAAAAGATTCTTAGGTATTAGACAGGGGTCCCCAGAGAAGTGGAGCGAATAAGGAGTGTGTATGTGGAGAAAGAGAGAGAGATTCATTTTAAGGAATCAGTTCATGTGATTATGAAGGCTAATAAGTCCAAAATCTGCAGAGTGGGCCAGTGGGCAAGAGACCCAGTGAAGAGTCAGTTCAAGTCCAAAGGCCATCTGCTGGCCACATTCCGTGTTCAGGGGAGGTCAGTTTTCATTCTACGAAAGCCTTCAACTGATTCAATCAGGCCCATCCACATTATGGAGTACAATCTGCTTTACTCAGATTCCACAGATTTCAGTATCAATCTCGACACAGCAGTCCAACCAAGTTGACTTAACTATCACGGGAAGTGAATAAGAGAAATCAGCTAATTTATGGACTCAGAATTAGACAAAGAGTGTTTTATGGTGTGAAGAACATTATGCAGTGATAGTACCAGAATAGGTTTTTGGTCTCTGTTCCTTTTTTTTTTTTTTTTTAATTTTGCCTATAAAGTACTTGGTGATGAAATAGGTAAGTCCGTAACAAACATTCGGGAGTCACTGGTAGTGAGGGAAATTTAATGCTGTTATATTGTACGTGGTAGGGTATGATACAGTGGGAGATTCAGTCTTGGAATACCTTTTTTGGGCCAGCCTTTCCTCTGGCACTGGAAATCCAGAGACAAAATATGTGTTCTACGCAGGGCTAGATCTTTGGATTGCTTTCTTCTTCTCAACCCGAGCCAGGCCTACACATAAGCAACCATGTCTAAGGGACCTGCAGTTGGCATTGATCTTGGCACCACCTACTCCTGCGTGGGTGTCTTCCAGCATGGGAAAGTGGAAATAATTGCCAATGATCAGGGAAACCGGACTACCCCAAGTTATGTCGCCTTCACGGACACCGAACGATTGATCGGTGGTGCTGCGAAGAACCAAGTTGCGATGAACCCCACCAATACAGTTTTGATGCCAAACGCCTGATTGGACGGAGATTTGATGATGCTGTTGTCCAGTCAGATATGAAGCATTGGCCTTTCATGGTGGTGAATGATGCTGGCAGGCCCAAGGTCCAAGTAGAATACAAGGGAGAGACAAAAAGCTTTTATCCAGAGGAGGTGTCTTCTATGGTTTTGACAAAAATGAAGGAAATCGCAGAGGCTTATCTTGGGAAGACCGTTACCAATGCAGTTGTCACAGTACCTGCATACTTCAATGATTTTTAGCGTCAGGCTACCAAAGATGCTGGAACTATTGCTGGTCTCAATGTACTTAGAATCATCAATGAGCCAACTGCTGCTGCTATTGCTTATGGCTTAGACAAAAAAGTTGGAGCTGAAAGGAATGTGCTGATCTTTGACTTAGGAGGTGGCACTTTTGATGTGTCAATCCTTACTATTGAAGATGGGATCTTTGAGGTTAAGTCCACAGCTGGAGACACCACTTAGGTGGAGAAGACTTTGACAACCGAATGGTCAACCATTTTATTGCAGAGTTCAAGTGCAAACATAAGAAAGATATCAGTGAAAACAAGAGGGCAGTTCGTTGTCTCCGTACTGCTTGTGAACGTGCTAAGCGTACACTTTCTTCCAGCACCCAGGCCAGTATTGAGATTGATTCTCTGTATGAAGGAATCGACTTCTATACCTCTATCACTCATGCCCGGTTTGAAGAATTAAATGCTGACCTGTTCCGTGGCACCCTGGACCCTGTAGAGAAAGCTCTTCGGGATGCCAAGTTAGACAAGTCTCAGATCCATGATATTGTTCTGGTGGATGGTTCTACCCGTATCCCCAAGATTCAGAAACTTCTCCAAGATTTCTTCAATGGAAAAGAACTGAATAAGAGCATCAACCCTGATGAAGCTGTTGCTTATGGTACAGCTGTCCAGGCAGCCATCCTTTCTGGAGACAAATCTGAAAATGTTCAAGATTTGCTGCTGTTGGATGTCACTCCACTTTCTCTTGGCATTGAAACTGCTGGAGGAGTCATGACCTTTCTTATCAAGCGTAATACTACCATTCCTACCAAACAGACACAGACCTTCACTACCTACTCCGACAACCAGCCTGGTGTGCTTATTCAGGTGTATGAAGGTGAGCGTGCCATGACCAAGGACAACAATCTACTTGGAAAGTTTGAACTCATAGGCATACCTCCTGCTCCTCATGGTGTCCCTCAGATTGAGGTCACTTTCGATATTGATGCTAATGGTATCCTCAATGTCTCTGCCATGGATAAGAGCACAGGCAAAGAGAACAAGATTACCATCACTAATGACAAGGGCCACTTGAGCAAGGAAGATATTGAGCGCATGGTCCAGGAAGCTGAGAAGTACAAAGCTGAAGATGAGAAACAGCGGGACAAGGTGTCTTCCAAGAATTCATTGGAGTCTTATGCATTCAACATGAAAGCAACTGTTGAAGATGAAAAACTTCAGGGAAAGATAAATGATGAAGACAAACAGAAGATTCTTGACAAGTGCAATGAAATCATCAACTGGCTTGATAAGAACCAGACTGCAGAGAAGGAAGAATTTGAACACCAGCAGAAAGAGTTGGAGAAAGTCTGCAACCCCATCATCACCAAGCTGTACCAGAGTGCAGGGGGCATGCCAGGAGGAATGCCTGGAGGCTTCCCTGGTGGTGGAGCTCCTCCCTCTGGTGGTGCCTCCTCTGGGCCCACCATTGAAGAGGTTGACTAAACCAATCTGAGAATAAATAGGTTGAGCATTGTTCCACATACAATATTCAAAGGACCCAAATTTGTAGCAAATTCCATGGCAGTTGTAATGTTGAGCTGCTATAGCAAAAAAACTGGGCATTCTTGATACTTGAATATGGAATATGTGCACAGGGAAAGGAAATAAATATTGCACTTTATAAGCACTGTATTGCTAAGTGGAAAATTCAATGTCTTAAATAAAACTTTATTTAAAATTGGCCAAAAAAAATATGTGTTCTACCTTCAAGAAACTATTTTCTAATTGGAACACAAACATCCCAATGAATGCAATGAAATAAAATAACTGCCTTACTGGAGACATAGATTCAGTACACTGTGAATGGAGAAGAAGCACCTAAGTTTGTCTGGCAGAACAGGGAATGCTTTCCAGAGAAGGCAGATTCTGAGCTGAGTTTGAAAGATGCTAGTTGGAAGATTGCCAAGTTTGGGAGGAGCTCTCTGGGAGAGGTAGTATCATTTAAGGTCATGGAAGCATGAAAGACAGAAAACATGTTCAGTAACTTAGCACGTTCTGGGACGATCGAGTAAGGCATGGTGGTATAAACCATCATGGAGCTAGAGATGGTGCGGGTTTGGGACAGTGGCCTTACCTTGAAGGCACTATGTTATGCAAAGGAATATAGGGATTATTCTACTGATAATGGAGTTTCGAGCAGGAAAATGATGGGTATGATCAATTTTGAATGTAACAATATTCTGTGGGCAATGTGGAAGGTGAATGCAAGGTGTTGGGGACTAGAGACTAAGAGGTAAAAATCATCATAATCTGGGAGAGGGAGAGAGGGAGAGGACCTAGTCTCTACAATAGCACTGGTGCAGAAGGAAGACAGAGAACGGGATACATGCCAAGATTTTGGGGGGAAGATAGAGAAGCAATAAAACTAGATGATCTATATATTGGCTATGCCCATAAGAGAAAAGTGAATAATATGGGATGACTCTAGGGCTTCTGTCTTGGGAAATGAATATAGACACATACCAAAAAATTAAGGAATATAGGGTGAGAAGGCAAAGTAGAGAAGGGAGACCAAAAAAAAAAATCTTAGTTTAATTTTGGTTACTAAATTTGAGGTGCCTAGGAAGCATCCATATGTTTACAATTTATAAATACGTGAAATTAAACAACACAGTCCTAAATAACTAACGATTGAAGAAGAAAAGCACAAGGGAAATTAGAAAGCACTTTGAGATAAGTGAAAATGAAAACACAACATACCAAAACTTGTGAGATACACTAGAGCAATGCTTAGAGGGAATCTATTTTTAAGAACGGATGATCTCACACCAACAGCCTAAACGTCATCTTGAAGAGTAAATTTAACAAAAGAGGTGGAAACTTGCACAATATTACAAATCATTGTTAAAAGAAATCTTAGAAGAGTTAAATACACAGAACTGGGTAAGGAGAAGAGTATACACACTTCATGGGCCATTCTGGTGGGCCAGAATAGGGACCTTTCTGATAGCCTGAAACAAACGCCTCCCACGGAGAGCTGGGCATTCCAGATAAGAGATGTTGTCCTTGACCTCAAGGAGCTCATAGTGCATTGCAGGAGATGGACTTGAATGCACATAACAGCAAAATGGACAAGGTTATGACAGAGGAGTAAATGAGATGCACTGTGAGAACTAGACATCTGCTCAGCACACTGGCCTGAACAAACCTATGGGTGGCCATCTTGGTTTCTGTGCAATTGCCATAGTGAGCCCAGGACACCACAAGGTGCCCTGGTCATTGAGGCGGCAAAAACAACCTGTTTGGCCAAGGCCTAGCTGTGCAGGCAGGGAAGAGAGCTTATACAATTCAATCTTACATTGGAACCTCTTAAGTTTACCCTGGGTAAACTTAGGGTGATAAGACTGAAGCATGTGTTCAAAATCCCACAAATCCTGCAAATCCTTCTATAGGCATCCCTGTTTTTCCCTTTTAACTGAAATCCTTAGAAATTAGGCTTTTAATTTTTATTGGAATCTTATGCATGGTACCCTAGCTAGGTTGCCTTATAATGGATCTTAAACTGCTTTGTTTTTTACTTCATCAAAATGCAGTAGTCTCGTGGACCACCCTTGCAAGCATTAATAGGTATAGGTGTCACCTGAGGGTTTTATTCAATTGGAAATTCTAATTAAGTAGGTCTGGGGTGGGGGCCTGAGAGTCTGAATTTCTTTCTTTCTTTCTTTTTAAAAGATTTTATTTATTTGACACAGAGAGTGATCACAAGCTGGCAGAGAGGTAGAGAGGGGGAAGCAGGCTCCCTGCAGAGCAGAGAACCCAATGTGGACCTCGATCCCAGGACCCTGAGATCATGACCCTAGCCAAAGGCAGAGGCTGAGCCATCCAGGTGCCTGAGAGTCTGCATTTCTAATAAGCTCCCAGCTGATGCCAGTTCTGGTGGTCCCTGGGCCACACTTTGGCTAGTAAGGCAAGACCACAGTTTTAATATTTTCACATTTACGAAGCACTCACATCCTACATCTTAGGATATTTGAAATAATCCTGTGAGGTAGGAAGAGTAGGAGTATTATTCCTCTTGTAACAGATAAGGAAACTGATGCACATGCTGGCTAGCCAGAGGAAGCATGGAAGCATCCTGCCTAAAACTCAACCTTAGACAATCTGCTCCTCTGCAGCACGTATGGGACCCACTAAATCGACCATGATGTCTCTGGTGACAAGAACTGCACCCTGATCATCACTGTGTCCCCTGTGGTGTTGGCACATGGCAAGTGCTTGATCTTGACTCATTCCAAAATGTCCTTTTATATCCCGGTAGCCACTGTGCGATGTTTTGGCTGCTTCAGTTTAAATTTATTATTCTAAATTTATTGCACTAAACCACTCAGACAGAATTATTACTTGCGTTGTGCACTGGGGGAACTGAGGCTCTGTGGAGTGACTTGCCAAAGTCTACCCAGATAGAAATGAAAATAAAAATCTGCATCTGCCCTATGTTTTATTTTATTTTTAATTACACAGTCGTGCACACATCATACAGGGAAAAAATGCTTCTCAACCAATTGCTTCCTTATTACCGATGCGCTGGTTGTCAGAAATCTGTAGAAACTTGACCATGAGAATGATAGTTGATCTGCCCAAGATCGCTGAAGATGAAAAACATTTTAATTTCTCATTTTCCTGCTGTACATTGTCACAGCTGTTGCAACCTCTACCCACAGCTTTATGCAGAATGACAGAATAATTGATGAGGTTGGAGGTCTCCGTCTATAAAGAAATTAAGCTTGTTCTGGTGGTCCTGCTATGGTACACAGTTGCTTAAATTCTTAATCAGAGATTTAGTCAAGAAAGAGTGCAGAAAAAGTTAGTGGTCATGTCGGTGCTGCTGAGGATGGCCTGAACAGATGTTTGGAAAAGAATTTTATGCCGTGGACATGGCAGGCATTTGAGTTCTTACTTTGTGAAAGAGCCAGAGCTCCTTACAGAGGGTCTCTGATAGATATTAAGAGGCAAGCAGAGTTATTAAAAATGACATTCTCAAAAAAATAAATTAATTAAAAAGATCTCGGTTTGGTCATCTAATTAGTGTGGCACTCTAAGTCATGACTATAAATCCTTTCACACCTAAAGGTGAGATCTAGATCCCCTCTCCTTGACACAAGGTGGCTTGTGAATACTTTGATCAACACCAGAAGCAAGGCAGTAGGACTTCTGAGGCAATGTCATAAAACATCATGCAGTTTGCGTCTTATTTACCAGAACAATCATGCTTGGAGCCCTAAGCCACCATGTAAAAAGCCCAACTAGCTCGAGGCAGCCATGTTGTGAGGGATTCCAAGCCACGTGAAGATGTGTGTGGGCTTTCTGGTTGAACTAGACCCTGAGACCATGACCTGAACCCACTGAACCAGCCTCTAGGAAGCCAGATGTAGGCATGAAGAAGCCTCCAGATGACTTAATCCTCCAGATCCTTGTGTCATCCTTTGCTATTTGCACCCCAGATAAGGCCTTAGATATTGTGGAGCAGGAATAAATTGTGTCCTCCTAATTCACGAGGCATGGAATGCACAAGCATAATATGATGGTTTTTGTTTTATACCAGGAAACTGAGGATGGTTTGTTACACATTGATAAAGAACTACATCAACCAACGTGCCTTGCAGATGGACTGGGAACGTGACTGACCAATGGCCCCAGGGCTGCACTCTGACGGTCATCCCTGTGTTCACACCGAGTCCAAGCTTCTCACAAGCTCAATGGTGCCAGATTTAGCCAATAAAAATGCAGGGGGAAAAAAAAGGTCCCCTGTATCAGGGACCTATTTATACTAAAAATAATTCATGGTTTATCTGAAATTCAAATTTAACTGGGTGTCCTATATTAGGCAGCCCTGTACAAGCCACTCCCAGCCTTGCTTACCTCTGGATCAATCATTTCTAGCCAGAGATACAGATTGTAAGAATGTGAAATTTCCTATGCAAATCACATAGTGGCAATTGCAGGGGAGGGAAATTATTCCCAAAAAGAAGAGAGACAGTTGTTTAGACAACATTATATATGTGAGGTCCACGATCACTCCTGATCTACCTTGTAATGTCCACCAAACTTGCTGGTGTTACATAAAAATCCAGAATTCATTAACGGGCAACTGAATCAGTAGAATGGTGGGGAACTTAGTTTCTTGAGCTATATTATTTCCTTATAATCTTCACAACAGACCCTGTGAGGTAGTTAGTATTCCTTTAAAAAAAAAAAAAGGTTTTGTTTATTTAAGAGAGAGTGAGAAAGAGTGACAGAGCACAAGCAGTGGGAGGGGCTGAGGGAGTGGGAGAAGCTCCCCGCTGAGCAGGTAGCCTGTCTCAGGTTCGATCCCCGGACCCTCAGATCATGACCTGAGCCGAAGGCAGATGCTTAACCCACTGAGCCACCCAGGTGCCCCATTGTTGTTACTCAATTGTGATAGATAAAAAAAAAAAAAAAAACTGAAGTGCAGGGTAATTGTCACTTATTCTAGGTCCCTCACTTAGTAACAGTAGGGAGCTAGGATCTGAAACCAGGTCTCTGTTTCCCCATGTCTTTCTACTACCCTCAACTGGCTGTTCAGTATGGAATCAGTAATAGGATAATTGTATTTTCACTTTTACAACACATTGCTTTGCTGCGGTAGATGCATAACTCTAATTTTTATTCTCTTGTGTGAAAAACTGCTTTTTTTTTACTCCACTGAAAATATTTAATAAGACTTGAAAGAACTTACTCTGTGCTGTGCCACTGTCCGTAAGTGAATATGAATAAAACAAATATGAATAAAACAGGCCTCTGCAGGCAGAGGAGCTGAACCATCTAAGATAAGAATGTGCCACAAATGTTTACAGCAGCAATGTCCACAATAGCCAAACTACCCAAAGAACCTAGATGTCCATCAACAGATGAATGGATCAAGAAGATGTGGTATATATACACAATGGAATACTATGCAGCCATCAAAAGAAATGAAATCTTGCCATTTGCAATGATGTGGATGGAACTAGAGGGTATTATGCTGAGCGAAATAAGTCAATCAGAGAAAGACAATTATATGATCTGATATGAGGAATTTGAGAGGTAGGGTAGGAGGTTGTGGGGGGTAGGGAAGGAAAAAATGAAACAAGATGGGATCGGGAGGGAGACAAACCATAAAAGACTCTTAATCTCATGAAAAAAACTGAGAGTTGTTGGGGGGTGGGGGTTAGGGATAGGGTGGCTGGGTTATGGACATTGGGAGGGTCTGTGCTATGGTGAGTGCGTGAAATGTTTAAGACTGATGATTCATAGACCTGTACCCCTGGGGCAAATAATACATTATATGTTAATTAAAAAAAAAAGAATGGAGGGGTGTGTGTGGAGAATAGACATGTTTATAAATAATATAAATGAGGGGATGTTAGAGTCAGGAACCTGCTGAGGGTGGGAGAGACATGAAATTCTCCATTGTTCCTAGTCGAACCACTCGATTTCCAAGAACTTGAAACAACTCAGAAAAAAAAGGTATTTATATCTGGAAAATATTGTCTGATTTTTGCACAGGGCCCAGTAAATGAAGTATTGTTATACTCACTGAACATTTTCTAAGCCTTTACAAAAGAACAAATTACAATGACCCATTATGGAGAATTGATGCTACTATTTTGTTAGATGTTTTACATAATTACCACGCTGAAGCACCCCCGGGTTCCTGCTGGGTAGAGGCAGCCCACGTTTTCTCTGAATGGAAGAGATAGATCCTGGAGGGTGGGCTTCCCCTGGAGGGGGTGCTGGAACTTGTGGGGCAGGAGAAGAGGACACTGTGCGGAAAAGGAGCTTCGGATATGTGCATAGAGAAGCTTTTGGGTCTCTGAATGAACACCAGTTTGCTCCTGCGCACGATCAGACTCGCGAAGGCCTGGGAGGGAACAACCCCCAAAGGGCTGAGAGCTGAGCCAAGGCTCCCGAGATCAGACAGTGCTCGGAAACGCTGTACATTCAACCAGCTCCAGTGAAGGGATCTCATGAAACTCAGGGAATTTGGCTGAGACATCAGGAAAGCCGTGCTTTCGGGATAAGGATCAGGTCCTGGGGTGAGGGCCATGCTGGAGCGATTAATAAAACGCAAAACCAAGTCTCACCAGGGTCAAGATATCAGCTGGAAACTGCCCGCTGAAATAAAACTGCAACTCTTCAGAGGGGCAGCAATGTAATCCAGACTGTCTACCACTGGCAGTTAGGTGAGGGTCCCCTGCAGCCCCAGATCTGCTGTGCAATGTCAGCCAAACTTTTCTGGCTCTCCGTAGAAGGATGACTTCTAAGTCCCTTCCCGTTCAGATTTCCAAAATTAAAGATCTCATCACAGCTGTCTTTCCTTGGTTCCAGCTGGCTATCCAGGTCACTCTTTAGGTTGCAGGTCTCAGAATCGGTATACCGGAAAAGGACCAGGACTGATGCAAACACCTCCTTCCAGGACTTGCCTCCTAAAGAGCAACTAACTACACGGCTGACAACCCTCCAAGCAACAAGACAGATGCTGTCGACACAGGTGGGGTAATTTGGAAAAGACTTCTAGCTCAGGTTGTTTGTTTGTTTTCCCTTTGTTAAAAACAAAAAACAAAAAACCAAAAACCATCCTCTCTGCTTAGCCAAGGACGACATGATGAGGACTTGTCAGCGGGTCCCTGGAAGCTCGGCGCACCCGAGCGCGCCCTCTGCTGGTCAGATGGAGCCATCTCATGCTCTGCTTGGTTGGAGGGGGAAGACGGATTCTTGAGGTGTCATATTTTTTAATCCCTTAAAAAAGGAGAAGGAGAAGAAGAAGAGAGTAGAGGGGGGGCGGGAAGAGAGGTAGGAGAGAGAAATGAGAGAGAGAGAGATCGAGCATCACAGAAAGCAAAGGAGCTGAATTTTATGAAGAATGGATGAGTTTGCCTCTCTCCTCTGACAATCTCTGGCTGGCTGGAGAACTCCAGGCGTCGGCTGAGACATTCACATGTCGCTGGTTCACTTTTTTTTTCATTCAGTGTTGGAGGGAAGAGTCCAGGGTCAGAGGACATGAATTCCGTCCCTGCCCTGCTGCTTACTATTCAACTGACCTTAAACAAGTCAATTGACCTCGGTGAGCAATGTTCATTCGTTGAGTCAGTATGCAGTATTTATTGAAGACTTACTATGCTCCGATCCCTGTATTAGACTTCAAGGGGAATACACAAATAAAGGAGAGGTGGCCCTTGCCCTCAGGTTGCTCACTACTAGTGGGGGAAACAGGATTATTTCATAGCGGCCAATCTGGGAGGTGCTGCTGGAGCTCTCACCCCTTTGGTGCTCTGTTTTTTTTAGCTGCAAGAGAAATATACAGAAAAACATGAGACAGGCTTTCAACCACTGAAATATTCCAGCTCAATTTAGATCTAGGAGGCCATACAAGAGAAGAGGAGGCTTTTCTCCAGCTCCAGAAACCTGAAGAATGACTCCCAAAGCTCCTCAACTGTGAAATCAAAGAAGTGAGGATTGGGGACCAGGTTCCCAGCCATGAATTTGTTTATTCAGTACCACATGGGCTTCCGCAGGCTGCGTTTGTGACTTCAGTTCCAAGGATGATGTGTGATCCATTGACATTTTCCATTTATTCCACGCATGGAAAATGGATTTGTAATCAGCTGTCCTCTTGGCCCAGTCCCGCTTTTCCCACTGAACTTGAGAACACTTCGGCATCATGAGGTGGGTAGGAGGAGGTCCCTGAGCTTCCGGCACTGTGCATGGAGTCCTCAGTGGGATCCAAACCAGGAATCAGCTGCCTGAGAGAAGCCGCCCACAAGTGGAGGAGTGTAAACCCACGAATCGATGGCCAGAGAGAGTCTGACCATCTCCTGAGCCTTGTACAACAGCTCACCGCCTTCTTCCTGCACTGCAGGAAAGAAAGGCTTTCTGGCAAAGAAAGGCTTTAAAGGCATTTCTGCAACGGCCCCCCGGCAGGGACTCATTCTGCCTCAAACTTCTGGAGTTAGCACTCCTGTCACTGCCCTTAGAGAACGCAGAGAGCCGGCTAGGATGGCCCCTTGTTCATCAGTTCTGCACATTCCCCGCATTGTCTCTGAACCACACAAGAACCCTAGGAGGTAAGTGCGGCCGTCATTCCTGCAGGTGGGCACTGAAGCTCAAAGAAGTTAAGTCTCTTGCCCGAGACATGATAAACCATACATTGGAAATCGAATCTCACACCCATCCGGCTTCGGCGCCTGTGAGCTCCTCACGGCATCACGGTGCCTCCTTAGAGCAGGAGGGCCAGTTCCAGGGCAAAAAATATCCACCAAGCTCCTGCTACGTCCCTTTTGCAGAAACGGAATAATGTGCTGCCCGTTTCCACCACCACGGAAGATGGTCACATCCTGCTCCTCGGGCTCTGTCGATAGGTTATCTTATGTGGCCTCAGGACTTCCCAGACTGAGCTGTGTTAGGGATCTTGAGATGGGGAAAATACCCTGAATTATCTGGGTGGGCCGAATCTGATCTCGAGAGTGCTTATAAGAGGGAGGCAGGAGTGTCACAGTGAAAGAAGTCCAATATGCAGAATCCGAGAGAACGAAAGCTGTTCCCTGCTGGCTTGAAGGTGAGAAGCAGGGTCGTGACAAGGCCATCCTCTAGGAGCTGGAAAAGGTAAGGGAACGGATTCTTCTCCAGAGTCTCCAGAAGGAATGCACCACTACTGACACCTTGTTTTAGCCTCTATGACCCATTTTGGGGTTCCTGATCCACAGAACTGTAAGACGATAAATCTGAGTTCTGGAATTCACCAAGTGTGCCATGGTTTGTTACAGCAGCTGTATGAAATTAACACATTCTATAAAATATGAGAGCCTGCCGCAGGACAAGAGGGACCCTGAGGGTCACCGTGAGAACTGGTGATCGGGGGAGGTGGCCCCAGAGAGACAGAGTCTTTGGCCAGAACTGGGGGCACTACACCTGCCAGGATTCTCGGGGACGGCTGCCTGGTACCTTCTCTGGGTTATGGCTCCAGCCCCGCGGCCACTGGGCTTTCAAAGCCTCCCCGTGTTCGCCTGGCTCCTTCCTGGGACCCTGCATCTCCCATCCAGGCCTGGGCCTGTGGCAGCTGCCTGATTCCCAGCCCTGGCTCTGCCCCCCTGCCCCCCGCCCTCTTTCTACCTTTGCCAGGTCCTCGGTCAGGCCAGGAACCCCAGGCTTTGAAGAAAAGGAGTCCAGGGAAAAGAATCCCCTTAATGGGCTGTGTGGTACATGTGAGGCCGGGACCACAGGCTCGAGGCCAAGGTTTTTCATGTCTCAGCCTTGGTGATCTCATCTGTGAAATGAGGGTAGGAACACATACCTCATGGAGCTGTCGGGGGCAGAAATCTAGATGATTTATGCAAAATACCCTCGGTACATGAGGCACCAAGTCAGTTCCCCCCCAAATGACAGCTACTCTCGTTACGATTATACATTTTAAACGTGAGTCATGGACGTGAGCTTGAGTGATCGCAGGTTGAATACCCACGTGGGTATTTGGAAAGCACGTGGCTCCTGTGTCAGGCATGGCCCTGCTATACGGAAGGATGATGGGAGCTTGCTTCAGCAGGCTCAATTGGATTTTAATTCAGGCTGAATTTAGATTTTAATTCTGCTCACAGCTGGTGGCTGTCTCTTCCTTCTTTTTCTGTTAATCGTGAGGAAGTCAAAATTTTAAAACTGCATGGGGTGGGGAATGCTGAAGTATTTGAAGTCTAGGAAGGGGTTTTGTGAAAAAGAAAACAGATCTGGGAAAATCTGGTGAGTGGAAAAGAGAGAGAAAAAGTACAGCGTTGTAAGCATTTTGAGTTGCCGTGAGACCTTAAATTCCTAAAATGAGGATTCTGCCATACAAGAAATATCTTGTGACCCACAAATATTCTCACCTCCCCAGGTGTCCATCCATGGCTCAGGTTAGCACCTGTGCATTTCCTGTATCCTGCTGGGTGCTATGAGGGTACTAGGATGTTTGGAGCCAACATTGTCTCCTCTAGATATTCCTGATGTAGTGAGGGAAATGTTACAGGAAGAGAGGAGAGTTTAAAAAAAATTAAAACAGAACCCTATGACCCTGCAATTGCACTACTGGGTATTTACTCCAAAGATACAGATGTAGTGAAAAGAAGGGCCATCTCTACCCCAGTGTTCATAGCAGCAATGGTCATAATCACCAACCTGTGGAAAGAGCCGAGATGCCCTTCAACAGACGAATGGATAAAGAAGATGTGGACCAGGGGTGCCTGGGTGGCTCAGTGGGTTAAAGCCTCTGCCTTCAGCTCAGGTCATGATCCCAGGGTCCTGGGATTGAGCCCATCATCGGGCTCTCTGCTCAGCAGGGAGCCTGCTTCCTTCTCTTTCTCTGCCTGCCTCTCTGCCTACTTGTGATCTCTGTCTGTCAAATAAATAAATAAAATATTAAAAAAAAAAGAAGATGTGGACAATATAGATAATGGAATATTACTCAGCCATCAGAAAGGATGAACACCCAACGTTTGCATCAACATGGATGGGACTGGAGGAGATTATGCTGAGTGAAATAAGTCAAGCAGAGAGTCAAATATCATATGGTTTCACTTATTTGTGGAGCATAAGGAATAACACGGAGGACACTGGGAGATGGAGAGAAGTGAGATGGGGGAAATTGGAGTGGGAGACGAACCATGAGAGGCGGTGGACTCTGAGAAATAAACTGAGGGTTTTGGAGGGGAGGAGGTGGGGGGATGGGTGAGCCTGGTAGTGGGTATTAAGGAGGGCACATGTTGCATGGAGCACTGGGTGTGGTGTGTAAACAATGAATCTTGGAATACTGAAAAAATAAAATTAAAAAATAAAATAAAACAAAGAAACCATAAGGAAACAAAGAAAACAAAGAACTCATAAGGCAAATATTCTATTCTTGGCAACATTTATTGGGGGCTCACTGTACGGACTACCATTTATTGAACACCCACTATGTGCCAGGCCCTTATCTACAGAGATCTACCAAAGTCACACATCTGCCCACTGCCATGCCCCACAGTGAGTTAGTGATGGAGACAGGATTTGGACCTGGCGGTCTGATGGGAGTCTCTGCTCACACCACATGCCAGCCGCAAGGATTAAGTGTGAATAAAAGGAACAGGGAGGGTATGCTCTTGGAATTCAGGGAGGGAGAGACAGCTGTGACCTAAAAGGGTCAGTGAAGGATTCGTGGAGCACATGGTGTTAGCTAAACCGGGAAGGAGTTAGAATTTGGATAGTTGGAGAGGAGGGCAATGAGGAATATTCAGGAGATTTAACTGAGCACCTGCTGAATTCTAGACACCGGTCTAGGTATTTGAATAGAACCATGAGCAAAACAAAAATCTGGGATGCCTGGGTGGCTCAGTCGGTTAAGCAACTGCCATTGGCTCAGGTCATGATCCCAGGGTCCTGGGATCGAGCCCCACATCAGGCTCCCTGCTCAGTGGAGAGCCGGCTTCTCCTGCTCCCTCTGCCTGCCCCTCTGCTTACTTGTGATCTCTTGTTCTCTCTTTGTCAAAAAATAAATAAAATCTTTAAAAAACAAAACAAAAACAAACAGACATCTGTCCTTGCCTCTGCGGAGCTTACATCTAGTGTGAGGAGAAAGACAAAATAGTAAAGTATAACAAGTAAGTTATATGGCATCATACAAGGTGATAAGTGCAACAGAAACAGGAAAGGTAGAGGAGTATATTCATTTTCTATGGCCATTGTAGCAAATTATCACAAACTTGGTGGCTTAAAATAACACACATTTATTCCCTCACAGTTTTGGAGGTCAGAAGTTGTGTATCAGTTTCAAGTTCCACTGGGCTGTAAGGTCAAGAAGTCAGTAGGGCTGGTTCCTTCTGGAGGTTCCGAGAGGAGAAATCATTTTCTTGCCTCTTTCTGCTTCTCTGGCTGCCTGAATTCCTTGGCCCCTTCCTCCCTCTTCAAAGCGCATCAGTCCAAAGCTTGCTTCTGTCATCAGAAACCTTCTCCTGATCTCCTACCTCCCTTCTTCTTCTTTTTTTTTTTTTTTTTTTTTTAAAGATTTTTATTTATTTATTTGACAGAGATCGCAAGTAGGCAGAGAGAGAGAGGAGGAAGCAGGCTCCCGCTGAGCAGAGAGCCCAAAGCGGGGCTCAATCCCAGGACCCTGGGATCATGACCTGAGCTGAAGGCAGAAGCTTTAACCCACTGAGCCACCCAAGCACCCCAACCACCTCCTTTCTTTTTAAGAAAATTTATTTATTGGTAAGTGAGGAGGAGGGGCAAAGGTTAGGGAGAAGCAGACTCCCCGCTGAGCAGGGAGCCTGTCTCAGGGCTTGATTCCAGGACCCTGAGATCATGACCTCAGCAGAAATCAAGAGTAAGGCACTCAACCAACAGAGCCACCCAGGTGTCCATTTCCCGCCTCTTTCTTTATAGGGATTCCTGCCATTAGATCAGCTCCCGCCAACACTCTCCTCCTCCCTTCAGAGACCAGAATAATATCCCGACTTCCAACCCTTAACTTAATCACATCTGCAAAGTCCCTTTTGCCATATAAGCTCACACTCCCAGCTTCCAGGAATGAGGGTGTGGAGGGGCCAAGGGACCCATTTTCCAACCTTCCCCAGGATAAGGGGAATTAAAAATGAAGGATGAATAGGGTTGGTCGGGATAGGTGTTTTAAGTTGGAATCTTGAGAAACAGAGCCCAACATAGGCATTTGGGTGTACAGGATGAATTCTAGGAGAATCCCGTAAAGAAGGGAGCAAAACAGGACAGAAAGAAGGCAGCCAAGCAAGAATACGGTCCCATGATCTTGTCTGGCACGACCCACAGAGAGTGGCCTCTGGAGTGTAAACTCCACCACAGACCACAGATTTGTTCCCTCTTGAGGCTAGAGGCCTGCCTCTATTATTTTTAACTTTTTCTTTGGAAATTCTTCCAAATTTACAGAAAAGTTGCCAGAGTATCTCAGGGAACTCCCACATAAATTTCAGGTTAATCAATTTTAAACTTAGTCTACATTTAAGATTCTGTCTCTGCTTGTCTTTCTCTCTTGTGGACACACACATGCACGTGTGGATGTACTTTATTTTTCTGAGCCGTCTGAAGGCAGTGGCTACACTATGCCCCTACCCACCCTCCCGCCACACATTCAAGGTGTACTTCCTAAGATGATATGCACAGCGCAGTTCTCTTATGCATGAAACTTAACAGGTATATAATACTTGCTACAGTTTTTATTCCATTTCTATAATTGAGTCTACAGTTTAGACCCCAATGACATCGATTGTCCCAGTAACATCATTCATAGCATTTCTTTCCCTCTGGTTTAAGATCTAGTATCCCATTCAATTCTCTTCAGTGTCTTTTCCTAGAAGAGAATTCCTTGGTCTCTCTTTATCTGTCTTGATAGACACAATTTTCCAGTTATTTTACAGAAACTTTCTCAATTAGACTCTAATATTTCCTAAAGATTAGATTCGGATTATACCTCTGCAGCTGGATTAGACACGCTCCTTCCGGGTCTCCCACCTCAAGGCACACCGGGTCTGGCTCTCCCTCCCTGGTGAGGCTAATGTTGATGACCTGGTCACGATGCTGTCCGGCTTCTCCACCACGTGATTAGGATTCTTCCACTTTGCAACTGTTAGCTGAGGGAGGCGCATTGTGATCATGCAAGTATTTGGCATCTCATGAACCTTTCCCTCCTAGTTGGAAGCTACTGATGATCTTGCTTGAACTCTACTTTACTATGATGTGTATAAAATAGTGATCCCCCCAACTCCACCCATCCTTCCACGTTTATCAATTAGCACTCAGTTCATACTATAAGATAGAGCTCTCCTTTCTCCCCTATTTATAAATTAACTGATTTGTTTATTATCTGTTGATTATCAGCATGAACTCACGGATTCTTCTTTCACGCAATGAATCATGTCTTTCTTGTCCTTAGTTCTTATGATCTTCAGAGTGTCCCAGATTTGAGGATCATGATGGATAAGGGCAGTAAGGCTTAGAACTTCTGTGTCCTTTGGGTCAGCCCCATTGGTTTTTTTTTGAGCCCATCCTTCCTTTATGGCCCAACAACGCGTCCCAGGTTATCCCATGCCTTCCCTCCCTCTGAAGTTTCTGCCTATATATTCAGGGCTTAGTTTTCAGCAGCAAGTTCAAGGAGATCTTCTAGAGATTTCTGGTGCTTTTTCTTATGATTTTTTTTTTTTGGGGGGGAATCTATAAGGAGATACATGTATGCTTTATTTCTTCTTATTGCTTACACAAAGAGTAGCATACTATATAAACTCTTTTGCTCTTGGCTTTTTCACTTAACAATGTAGCATGGAAACGACACCCTATCGGCTCACAGAAAACTTCGACGGCTCTCTGTACATCCTCCAGCATTCTGGTATCTACTCCACAATTCCAGCCTCCTCGGTTTCCACGGCCTCCATCCCCTCAACCCCACAAGATGGCCCCGGTCTGCTTGGGTGCCGCCATCAGGCACAGCGGTCCGGAGAGCACCTCTGGCTGAAAGCAGTGTGATCACGGAGCTCATCTCATCCTTTTCCCCTTACAGGAGTCACGTTCTTGTGTTGCCAATTACCCTGAAGGTCTTCAAATGACCGTTTGATACATTGTCTCCAGGTTTCCAGTCCCAGGGAGAAACTTTGCATACAGAACAGAATGACTTCCTTTTGCTCAACCAAATGGGGTTCCTTTCCTCCAAACAAATTCTTTTTGAACATAGACGGAATGCTGGAAACAAATGTCTAAAAACGTGCACCTATTTTCTGACAACCTTAATATAACTCATGTCTTAAAGCCAGTGTTGGCTCCGACCTCTTATCCTTACTTGCCTTGTTCTTCCTGATCTGAATTTAACTGCCCAGTGTTCATGGCCCATGTCCCCATTTCCTGATGCCTGTCCGATTTTACCGTCCTATTTATTTTCATTTCTCTTTTAGCTCTGGTCACTGCCAGCTAAGCTTCTGAGGTCTCCTTGTCAGATTATGGGTTCTCCATACACAGGGAATCCTTATATAGCATTTTAAAAGTGTCTTGCATTTATTAACTCATTTCAACCTTATAACGGGCTCATGGAGACAAACAACAGCCTTTGCCCTCAACTTCTCCATGAGGAAATTGAGGCACGGAATAATTGGTAATTTGCCTACGATCACACAACCCAAAACTGGCAGAGCTGACATTTTAAACCCGGTCATTTCTCTCCAAAATTCATGGTCTCAACCCTCTCTTGTACTGTCTCAGCCTCATATACAGAGTGAGGCCCTGGGCTTTGGAGGGAGATGCTTTAAATCTTGTTGTCTAGCAGTTATATGACCTTAAGCAGATGACTTAGGTTCACTCTGCAAGCTTTAACTTCTGCATTTATAAATTAGAAATGATAATAGCATCTCACATGGAATATTGCAAAGATGTTTAATTTATATCATATAATATATGCATTTTATATTTATATAATTATAGCATTATACAATGATTTATGTCTATTTCTATTACTAGCAGAATACTTGCCAACAGTGAACTCTTAATAAGGGAGAGTTATTATTATCACAGATTCCCAGATTAAATCTGACTCTTACTTAGTGGTTCTACAATGACTACCCCCTACAATTAAGCACACCCAAAGGCCCGGATTTAGGTATTGCTATATTTTATGCCAGCATCTATCTCATTGTCTGGCACAGAATGGACGCTCCATAAGTACTTGATGCATATATTAATGAACAGATGGATTGAGTGAGTGAGGGGGTGGCCAGACAGTAAGACTATGCAGCACCTTCTCATGGTGGATGTCCTTGGGGCTCTGGCTGGGGGCCTGCAGATGAGTGAAGCTCACCAGCTCTCAGAGGGCAGACGGGGGTGGGAGAGTGAGACTTCATTGTTTTTCACAGCAGAAGGGCTCACCCGAGCTCTTGTTTATTCTGTTGGCTTCAGTGTCCTCCAAGCAGTGACCACACAGTAGTCCCAGCCAGCGTTTGGGGTTGCTTTTCTCCCAGAGGACCACAAATGTGGTGGACATTTGCTAGCTTCAGTTCCAGACACTCTTCAAAGTTGCAAGGAAAATGCTAGCTGTTTTTATTCCAAGAACTTTCTGAGTCCCTATCATGGTACTTGGTGGCCATTTCTCAAACATACATTGACTGCTTCTTGCTTTTCACTGCACTCAGAGCTGCTAGAGGTATGAGTTGACATCTCTGGGTTCAAACACGATTCTGTCATCACTTGCCTGTGTGAACTTGGGTGAGTTACTTAGGTGCTCCGAGCCTCTGTCCCCTCATCTGTGAAATGGGGATTGTGCAGATTAAGTGATATGTGTTGATGTGCTTAGCAGGATGCCTGGCCGTATGAGTCAGGGATCTCCAGAGAAACAGAGCCAATAGGATGTCTATAAATATACAGATAGAGAGAGAGGTGTCATAATCTGCCATTCGCAAGTTGGAGGCCCAGGGCAGCTGGTAGTATAGTTCTCATACAAACCGAAGCCCCAGAACCACAGGTGCTGAGGTCTGAGGGCAGGACAAGATGAATGTTGCAGTTCAAGCAGGGATCAAACTCATCCTTTCTCCCCCTCAACAGATGGGACAATGCCTGCCCACACTGGTGAGGGAGATCTTCCTTACGCAGTTTACCAAATTCGAATGCGAATCTCTTCTAGAGACACCCTCACAGACCCACCAGAAACAGTGTGTTACTAGCTATCTGGGCATCCCTCAGCCCGGTCAAGTTGACACATAAAATTGACCATCACAGTGGCCATCGGTGAGGTTGAAGGTTAGGTGCTTTATGTCCCACTCCTTTAAGCAGAGTAAGATCATTGTGTCCTTACAAAGGATGCTACCTAAGACAACCTGTCCTACCCCTTGACTCCCAGAAAAGTCCCTACCACTGACAGATCCCACCTGGGAAGGACCAAGTGACCCACTTTCACTATCCTGCATGTCTGAATTTCTGGACATGACTCCTCAAATTCTGGAACCTCTCCACCCACTCTTGCTCAGCAGTAAGTTACAGTATGATGGGACTTAGGATTTGCTGAGCTTTTGCTCTCTAGCCATCATGGATATAGAAGGCTATGGGGGGTGGAATCCCTATGTACAAAGAGATGCTCCCCATACCCTCAGTCTCCAGCAACAGCGGGTCCACTTTCTTACAAGAACCATTATTGTCATCATTACTATCACTACTGTAACAAACAGTCCCAATTCCCCCTCGAATGCTTAAGAGCACTTATCTTAGGATTGAGGGTATTTTCTGCCAAAGCAAGGAAAGTGACCTTGCTATAGTACTATACGTTAGTCCAATGCCAATTCTGCTTATTGCCCCAATCGTGTCCATTATGACTCCTGCCCCCTCCCTCCAGGATGAGGAGCCAATCCAGGATTCTGCATAGCATTAGTTGTCACCTGGCTAGTCTCCTTTAATCAGAGTTTGCACGGAGCTGATCAGTCCCGCTGTTCTTTCCACTACAGCCCTGCTTCCCTGCTCCCAGGCACCAAGAAAAAACTGAGCAAAATACATCACCCTGTGCAAAACCCTCCCGGGGACCGCAGTGGGGCTGCTATTTAGGTACTGGATTAATGCCAGTGCCTCTGAGGTATCTGAATGGCCAGGCGTCCTGCACTGGAGCTAAGAAAAGTAAATTATGTATTTGCCATACCTATTTGAGAACAAACCCCTATCTTAGCAGCTCCTTTTTTTTTTGACTTGGCAAAGATATATGGTGTTACTGAGGGCAGCAGCCACGCCAAAGTCAAGCTTTTGAAAATGCTTTTTCCTCTCTCTTTCTCCCTTTCCCTCCCTTCATCTCTCCCTCCTTTTAGTTATCTCAGCTCAAAGTCATCTCATGAACATCTTAACACTTGAATAATAAGAACACCCAGTGGTTCTTTGAAATGGGAGGCCCACAGTTGGGGCACTTCCACTAGGCAGAGGTTGTTTTAAACGATGGCAGAACCTGAGCACTCTTGCTTTTGGTGGCTGCTGTCCGACATTAAAATCCACATACGAGAGCTATAAGTGTTTTGAAAGTCTTTTTATCATATGTTTTTGAAATGATTTGGTTATATTACTTATTCACTTAAGGATTGCTTGTAATACCTGGGAAATCTTAGTGCATTCTCTGGAAATCTGGGAAACACCTCTTGACTCAACTATGAGTGACGTGGAGCAGGGCACTTGCCTATTTTACAGGACCCAGAATAGGGCCAGTCCCATATCCATCCATCTACCTATCCTCCATCCATCCGTCCATCCACCCATCCATCTACCTATCCTCCATCCATCTGTCCATCCGTCCATCCATCTGTCCACCCACTCACGCATGCATCCATTCATCCCTTCAACAAAAACTCTGAGCATCTACTACATAATGGTAATCCCATCTTGGAGATTATGTGTATATGTATGTGTTGGGGGGGCATTTTGAACTATAAAAAGATTATTGAGATTCCAAATAAGTGATGTTAATATATACATTTTGACTTATAAATCACATGATTAATATGTTTACAAAACTGTTTAAGTTTTATCAAGGAAGAATCTGAGTCTTGAATAAGGTTTGCCACAGCCCAAATGTTGGGGTTTTGCTGATGTCAGGGAGTGGCTGAAAGCAGCAGGGGAGTTGGACTCAATTTGAAGCTCGAACACTGAGCTTAGCAGCCTGGAGCAAATGATTTAATTTCTGTAGCCTGGAGTTTTTTCACCTGTAAATGTGTATAAGAGCAACTGTTTTATTGACCTCAGGGCCCCTTTGGCGGGGGGTTCATGAGATCATGAATCTGTGTTTTATGAACTGTGAAGAACAAAACATCGTTGTACAAAAATATGATTATGAAGGTGATGACCAGGGCCATTATGAGAGGGGAGCAAGCGGGGTGTCAAGTGGTAAAGTATTCTATAAACTCCAGAGACCAAATTAAGAAAAAATGGTGAAGAGAGGGAAAGAGAGAGGAAGAGAGGGAAAAGAGAGGGAAAGCTGGAAGAAATATTGGAAGGAATAAAGAGTGATCGAGACACACGCTCCTCCACTGCAATAAACATAAAGACTGACCTGCACATGAGAACACAAAATCAGGACATCATTCATGACTTAACAGTCTTTCTGTAAGCCCCTAGAGTAAATATTTAGATTCCAGATTCAGTGATGCTGTGGAACTGTTCCTCCTTACAAGAATGTGGGCCACGATCCACAAGAGCTGGAGGGAGGCTGCTTGTGCTTTCTCCTGTTTTGGAAACTTGTTGGTGATGTCGATCTATTTGCAGAGCTGTTCCGTTCACGTGGCTACCCAACTGCACTGTCAGCCCTGTTTGCCTCTGCCCACAGAGGGAGGGAGGCCATGGCTTCCCACTAGCCCACTCTGCCTAAGGCTCTTTTTCGGCTTTATTGGATCAGCAATACTTTCTATAACACACAAGGTCAAGGGGCCGTATTCATTTAAATCAACATCCCAGTGGGATGGGCACCAAGCCTCTTTCTCATTTCATGGCTCATTCTGAGTGCCCGCCAGCTCAGTGGAAGTGTTGAGAGCAGAGGTGTGGTAGAAACAGGTGAGATTTAAATCACAATGAAGAAAATCATCTAGACACCTCGAAAATAGGGTCAGATAGCCACACATGGTCCTTGGCCATTACTCACTGGGTTTCTGTGGATTAGAACTCCAGAGAGGAGAGTGGGTTCTACCACAACTTCAGAACTCAAAGGCTCTGCCTCACTGTTCTCAATCCCTCCTCCTGGGCAGGCCCTCTCTTGGCTTCCACTTCTCCTCCCCAAGGCCCCCTGCTCTGAATCCTCCCTGTCACCTTATGAGCGAGCTTTGCTCCATTAAAATGAATTGCACTCTCTTTCACAGCGACCTATGTAGGAACCTGCCTCCTTTACTCTTCTGTGAATTCCATGAGGGGAGGCCACCTGGTATCTCTGCCTCTAGCCAGATTCTTGAACCTCATATGTACTTAGGAGGTGATTCTTGAACTGGATTAGAAAATCTTGAGCCTACTCTCCCACCGAGGGGTAGAGGGTGAGGTGCAGAGCAGGAGAGGAACCCAGGCGTCCTGTTTCAGTCAAGAACTCATTCCACTCACTAGAGGGGCACCATGGGGGACAGGAAGGACAGAGACAGTGAATGCTAGTGTTGGTCTTGCTACTAATTAGCTGTGCAGCCCTCAGTTCTGCAAAATGGGATGAACACACCTACTTTTCAGGGTGCTTTTAAAAGATTAGAAATACTCAAGTAAGAGAAATAGGCTCTGAAGAAACTGAAGGTGTGATCATTATTGCCATCTGCGTGTGTGTGTGTGTGTGTGTGTGTGTGTGTGTGTGTCCAGCTGCTCAGTATGGCCTCCTGACTCTCTTACCACAGTAAATTTCCCCATCTCCTGAGAGGGTCCTCCCCACACTCAGCCTGGCCGGATCCAGACCCAGGGTGACCTGGACTCAAGGCACTCCATTCCTGGAGGCTGAAGATGACAGGAATTATGGCTTCAGCTCATCTACAGCCAACAGCTCTCTGATGGGGCTCCCACCCAGAGAGCTCCCTGACTCTCTGGCCAACGACCGAGGCTTTCTATCTCAGTCCCGCCATCTTGGAACTAAAAGATAGAAGGCAACATGGATTTCATGTATCCCCATCTTGCCCACCCTACAGAGATCCCTGATTCTAGGTCATAAATTCCTTATAAAATACTTACACTGATAGAACATCCCCTAGCCCACCCACCCCCTGCTTCCGGAGGCAGACGCACCCCATTTCTGATGATCTATGGTTACAACCAGGGTCTTCCTTTCATTGAGTGAAAAGAACCACCTTGAAAGTCCACCCACTGGTCCTAGTTCTGCTTTCTGCAACCACACAGGACACGCCAGCCACTCTAGCGTGACACCACAAGTCCTGAAAAGATGGTGGCCATTTCCCCGCTAAGTTGTCTTCCTGATGTGTGGGATGAGAAATAGCCACCCAGGCTTCACAAGCACACACATCTTTTCAGTTTTATCTAAGTGGTGTTTTGCACAGAACAGGTACTCAATACATATTTTCTGAATGAGTGAATGAATGGCCCTCTTTCAAGTGCTGTTTAATTACACAGGCCCTTTACATTCTCTATCTCTAATTCTCACAGCTGTGCTGGGAAGAAATCACTAGTCCCATTTTATGGACATTGTTTCATATACAAGGATCCTCTCTTTTTCAATCATCACTTCATCTGTGATTTCAACCCTCTTAGGATTCGGACAAAAGCAAGTGTTTTGGTTTTTCCTTAAAAATACTTCAAGGGGCACCTGGGTGGCTCCATTGGTTAAATGTCTGCCTTTATCTCAGGTCATGATTCTCAGGGTCCTGGGATCAAGCCCTGTGTCGGGCTCTCTGTTCAGTATGGAGCCTGCTTTACCTCTCCCTCTGCCCCTCCCCCTGCTTGTGCTCTCTGCCTCTCTCTCTCAAATAAATAAAATCTTAAAAAAAAAAAAACTTTAAAAATACTTCAAAAAATTTATTGGTATTCTTATCTACTAAATCAAGCCAGTTACTGGCTTTTTGCTTATTAAAGAAGGTTGTTCAGAGTGATGATTGTTGCATTGAGGATCCGGTTCTGGTCTGCTTGGTGCAGGAGACTGGGGCCCACATTCTGCAGAGGGTCAGGTCCATCACGCTGGCCGGGTCCCACCCAAAGCTGGCAGAAACACAGAGGAGTCTCATGTCATTTGGGTAATACCCAAGTGGCTCGGCCAGTGTGTCACAGCCCTCGCTGTACAGAAGGAGCCAAGAAGTCTGGGGCTGACTGAGGCTTCTAGAGTGGTGACTTGTTTCTGTGGGTGAGGGGATGGGGCTCCCACCCAGCAGCATTCAACGGGCTTCATTGGCATTTTCGAGGCACAGCACTGCCTATAAGTCCTTGTCTCATCTTTCAATTACCTGGCGCCAGTCCAGTGGGATGTTGACAGAGGGAAGAGAGTGAGGGGAGGGCAACTAAAAACATGGTGCCATGATACAAAGAGGAAAAACAAGAGCACAGACTTCAGGGAAGGATTAATCCCCACCATTGGCAGCAGCTTGTCTTGATCACCACCGTGTCTGGGGCACTCTGCACACTACTCACTTTTCACTTCAAGATGCTGTCTTTGGCAGTTTCCCTGGGCAAAGGTGAGAAGGTATGGAAGGAACAAAACTAGAAACATCCAAAGCAACCAGGCGTTTCCTAGTAGTTATCTGAAAAGTGGTCATAAATCAAGCAAACCACTAGGGGGCGATCCAAGAATGAGCAAATGTCATGCCCAGTAGGCAGAGGAAAGTTCTCTTGGGGAGAGAGGCTGTTTTTAGTGTATTTTTCAGAAGCTTGAAGAAATCTGAGGTTATTGGCCTGAATGTATAGAGCAAGATGACATTTAAAACTGCCATTTTGGAAGGTGGATTATCGTGACTTAGAGAGGAAAGGTCTTCCAAAATGGCTAGGAATGTGTATTAAATAAAGAGTTGTTTAGAATTATGTTATCATGACAAGAGACAGATTAGAATTAAAATTTTAAGATTCCTTCACCAAGACACCTGAAAACCTTCCAAGTGATGGCCATTTAAAATAGATTTAAAAAAAGCTTTTACTTATTTATTTATTTGACAGAGAGAGAGAAAGCGCAAGCACAAGTAGGGGGAGGGAAAGGCAGAGGGAGAGGGAGAAGCAGACTCCCTGCTGAGCAAGGAACCGGAGGTGGGGCTCCATCCCAGAACCCCAGGGTCAGGACCTGAGCTGAAGGCAGATGCTTAACCGACTGGGCCATCTAGGTGTCCCAAAATTTTAATTATCAATATATATAGGATGTGACAAGAGTATAAAAGATATCTGAGAATACTCCATTGAATAGGTGAAATGAATAGAGTCATACTGATTTGTATTATACTTGAACTCATGTTGCAAGTTCTTGGATGTGTAATATGGCTTTGCGAATATGTGCACATTATTTTCCTAGTGCGTCTTCTTTCCAAGTAACTCTGTATCTGCTAATCAGTTGCTCTCAGGGATTAAATAGAGGCTTCATCAAGGTTCAAACATCTCTTGTTCTGTGCTACATTGCTGGATGTCCCATCCCCCAACAAAGAAGCATAGTTAGTTGCTAAATTCTCAGTAGTTCCACCGTCCCTTGCTGTAAGTAGAAAAAGAGCATAAACTCTGGAGGCACACTGGTAAGATGAGATTCCAAATTTTAACTGTGTATATTTGTCAAGTGACTTAACTTCTATGTTTCCATCTCCCCTTCTCTGAAACAGAGAAAAAAAATCAATGCTGACTTCATAGGTTTGTTGGAGAGAAGTAAATGAGCTGATGTGTATAAAGCACTTTGGAAAGTATCTGGCATAATAGGTGGTCACTAAATGCTTATTGATTCCATGAATGAATGACTTAATACTTGCCTTCACTCAGTATAAATTCATTATAAGGACAAATCAGTGAGGAAATTGCAGGATCCTTGGATGTGTGCTCACTGGTTGTAAAAAATCAATGGACCTGTGACAGACAGCAGAGTTGAACAGTGAGACCCTCTCCAAAAAGGAACTCTAACTGGCATTCAGGTCTACCAGGCAAGCCTCTTCATCTCACCTCTAGAACATGGCCACAATCCGTGAGCCAGAATATTGGCACTTCAATAGAAGTTTAGAGTTTTGTCTCAAAAATGCCTGTTAGCCACTTAGAAAAGTTCTATATTTCTCTCTGCAGTCACAGAAATTTCTTGCTTTGTTTTTTACCTTTTCAGTTGTAATCCTCTAAAGAGCTTTAAAAACCTAAATCACTAACTTGATTCTCTGGACAGATCGATAACATTTCGAAAGAGAATTTTGTCTGTCTTAAACAGCATCTAAAAGAAACACTATATAAAGGGGTTACAGAGCTCCAGAGTCAAGAAAAACATGATCCAAGGGACCCTATCAATGAAATAGAAAATGTCAAGGGAAAAAGCAACTCACAATAAGAAGATAATTTAAAAAAATCAAATCAAAGGCTCTTTCTTACTCCAAAAAGCTAAACTTTCAAGAAAAATGGGCTATTTGAAAAAATATGGACAGAAAAGAAAACTGATCACAAATGTTAATATCCAGATTCATAGACTCAAATGTGATCATTGTATGTTTCATCCTCTCACATGGTGGGTATTATAAATAATTGGATATTCAAGTCAAAATTTTTCCAGATAAATCTCCATAACATTTTAGCATGTTTAAGATTGTGGATGTGTGAAAATGCAGAGAATATGGTTATTAAATAGCATGAAGAACTTAATGAGGACTAAGAAGCAGATCAATAAAAATGTAATAAAGGAACTGAATGAATTCTTGTGGATATAATGATAGTCAACCGACAAACACATTTTTCCCTTGAGGCTAGGAAAAAGGTGGCTGCATTTCCGTGGGATCTTCTGGCTCTGTGTTTGGCCTGTCTGCTAAATGTCCTGGAGTGGTTGCATGTGTCACTTTTAAAGGACAATGTCCTTATGTCTAAGAATGGCTTATCCGTGGAGGATATTAGTCATACTTGAGCAATATTGGTTTACCAAACATGGCATTTTCTACATCAGGAAACTGGATGGAAAGCAAATATTAGTAAGTCCCAGGAAAGAAATGTGCTAACCAGGCAGGACATCCTAACTCAAAGATCTATTAAAATGTGAGGAGAACATTCAATTAATTCCATTTACAAGGCGGCAATTCCATTTCACTGACACTAAGATAGTCTTAGAAAGAGGGTCGTTAAGGGAAAAAAAAGGGTAGTTATTGAGGTTACCACTGAGGAGGCAGAGCAAGAGCCACGATTACAATGACCTCTAAAGAAGATGATACACGAACATCTTGAGCACAGGGGTGCGTCTCCAGGGTGAGCCCAGAGTACCTTCAAGAAGGGCTTCTTCTGGAATGAATAACTGAAATAATTGAAGAGGTGGGGGAAGGGCTCCCCAGGGAGAGGAAGAGAGCTTGGGCAATGAGAGAGGCTTGAAAGCACAGATGTGTTTGGTGCAAATTGCTGGGGAGCAGGTTGTAGGACTGGGGAGCAATGGAGGCTAAACCCGACCACCATCTTGGATTAGGGGGTCGATCTGAGGCTAAGAAAACTAAGCATTAGCCTCTAGTAGTCAGAGGCTAAGTCCACAGGACACAGAGTAAGGGACCTGATCAGGTCTTCCTTTGAGAACATGCCTTGGGCAGCTGTGGGTGAGCTCAAGATTGAGTTCAGAGTCGCCTATGATGATATAAAGAAGAGAGGGGCAGGGGCCCGAATTGGGGTCGTGGCAGAGGGGCTGGAGAGGACAGGGGTAGCACAGACATCTAAGGGACATATGGCCTGACTACTTAGGAGATGTGGGAGGGGCAGGAGTCTCTGGACCACAGGCTAAGTTATAACAGACATCCACTCATTTTCTCACCATGTATTTCCCGTGGAGGACCAGGGGCCAATGGAAGATACAGGAAAGATCAGGGTTCAGCCCCTGCTTTTATAAGATTTAAAGGTTTCGTAGGAGAAACAAACACATAAATAATAGCAATGCAATACAGGCTAGAAGACACGCCTACAAGCCATCACCCAAGTTTTATTCTGGAATATATGTGGACACAAGGAATCTCCACACCCCCATCATCCCAAGTCAGGGGATTACAGGTTATATAAAACATGGTGTATGGAGACCCATGTGCCAGGCACCAGTCCAAGTGTGGGGTAAGTCAGACACAAATCCTCACCTTCATAAAACTACATTCTAGGGACAGAGAAGGACAAAGAAGAGAAACGAACACAGCAGAGTGGGGGAGACAGCCCTTAGTGCTCAGCGGAGACAATGAGGCAGGGAAGGGAAGTGAGGGGTGCTGGGTAGGGCGGGGCTTTTAGAGAAGATGGCCAGGGAAGGGACAGCTCTGCAGAGAGCCAAGTGGGGCTGCCGTGCCCTCAGCTGCGGCTCCGGGCCCAGCCACTCGTTCTGTTTATTTCGTTTTCTGAGCTCTCCTCTTTCTCTCCAGTGCAAAGAGTTCAGTCTTGCTTCCCTGGTTTGGAACTCAACGCTTCCCAAAACTGTCCTGTTTATGGAAGAGAGCGCCTTCGTCCTTTATGTCTTCCTTTGGTCATTTCCACTCAATATGGGACTCGAACTCATGACTCCAAGATCAAGAGTTACGTGTTCTACCAGACTGAGCCAGCCAGGGGTCCTGGCCTGAGTCCTTTTAAAGTCTGATGACAACAGGCAGTGATAAATCAAAACTAAGGGAAACTTGGTATGTTTATGCACTTGATACACACACACACACACACATACCACACTGAAGAGTCATCTTGCACTTTCTGCCCTCAGAAAACATGAGGCTGGGCAGGAAGGGACCGTGCCCCTGGGCGTCCCTAAACCTATGTTTTCCTGGCCCTTCCAAAAGCAGATTTTCCCAGAGAGGGTGTGGCCATGGATCCTCACACCTCCTGGGGGCACAGCTGTCCCAAGGCTCCTTGGGAGGGTTCCATCCATCAGTCACGCCAAGCACTGACCAAGCATAGCCCAGGCTCCGGCAGTTGGGAGCCCAGAGATGCACAAGGCCATGTTCTGTGTGGAGGACCATGTGGCCCCTCTCAGGTCTGCTGCCCACAGCCCACTGCCTTGCCCAGTGCAGCCAGAGGGACATTCCCTTGGCTTTTCCTCTTCACCTACTCCACTTTAGACTTTTTCCCCTTGGCTTCTGTGAGACCACATTTTCGTGGTTTTCCTCTGACCTCATGGGCTGCTTCTTCCCAGCCCCAGGGCTGTTCTTCCTCCTTTTCCTCCTCCTCCTCCTCATCCTCCATGAACCCGACCTCTAAACACTGGTGGACCAGGACTCTGTCCTCAGTCCTCTTCTCAAGCCTCATGCTCCCATTCTCAACCCTCGTGATGTTATCTGGTCCTGCGGTTTTAAATCCCACATGCTGATTCAGGTCCTTCCAGCGAATTTCACAAGCTCCCAAGCGGAGAGCCTTCCTGAGCAACTGGAGTGCTTACCTGACATCTCCACTTTCCTTTTTACAGATTTATTTACCTGAGAGAGAGAACACGGTGGGCGGGAGCAGCAGAGGGAGAAGGAGAGAAGCAGACTCCCCACGGAGCGCGGGGTCCCAACGCGGGGGCTTGATCCCACAGCCCTGAGAGCATGACTGGAGCCAAAATCAAGACTCGGACACTTAAGCGATGGAGCCACCTAAGTGCCCCTCCACTAGGGTGTCTATTTTTTGAATCTAACATGACCAACACAAAAATTCTTGATTTTCGTTCCCTGAATCCCAAACCTAGTCCCTTCCTTCCCCAGTTCTCACCATCTCAGCAGATGATACCTGGACTCTATCTAGAGGCTCAGGCCCCAAACCAAAGTGTCATTCTATTTTTCTTTTCCTTACTGAGGTATAATTAATATTACACACACACACACACACACACACACACACACACACACACACACACACTATAATATTAGTTTCAGGTATGCAACATAATAATTGTATATTTGTATTTGTTGTGATATGATCACCACAAATTTAGTTAATGTCTGCCACCATACACAGTGATAACAATTTTTTTTTTCCTGTGATGAGAACTTTTAAGATCTACTCTCTCAGCAACTTTCAAATATGCAATGCAGTATTTTTGATCATAGTCACTGTGCTGTAATTACATCCTCATGATTTACTTATTTTATAGCTGGCAGTTTGTACCTTTTAATCCCCTTCACTCATTTCTCCTCTTGAACAGGCCAAATTTGATCCTGCTAGGGGCCCTCACATTCGGCTCCCTCAGCCTGGAACTTTCCCTCCCCTGGATCTTCAAAGAGCAGCTTATGTATAACAAACCTGGGCTTGGGGTATTTTGTTGATTCACCACTGGAGGGGGCTGTCTGGCAGGTAATTGTGTACCAACCTCAGAGGGCAGAGGGTTGGTTACATTACCACAGGTAAGGAGGGTGGAAGAGCTGGTGTTACCTGAGGAGCAGCAGTCACTGAGAGGACACAGATGTTTGCCCTTTCCCTCTTTCTCTGCTCCACTCTAGCCCACTGGAGGAGCTGGATCTGAAGACAGAGGATCTTTGAATCAGATAGGAGGGTTTTAAGTCTTTAATTAAACTGCACTGAAATTTATTCACCAAAAGGAACCAAGCAACTATGGAATCAGTCTGCCCAACTCCAAGGCCATCATGTTCCCTCACCAGTCTGATGTCTTAACTCTTAGCCTTGTTTATTCTAGTCCTGGAAGCTGGTTTCTTTCTTCCTCTGGGCTAACAGCAGACTATAAACTGATATGTTATCTGCTAGAAATGGTCAGTGTTTACCACCTATCTGCTCTAAATGCCAGCCCAGCAAAAAAGTTTTTAATTCCCTTCCTCCATTGGAAGCCCTCTAAATGCTGCTCCAGGCAAAGGCGGCATGCAGGAGGAACCCCATGACAGCCCAGGTATGAGACAGGCAGGAAGCTGTAGACCCGCCATTGCTCCGAGGTTACCAAAATGGCTGTCGGTCTGCATTCTTTCCAGACAGTGCTCTGAGGGGCTTACCAGTTAGAGTGGAGCAGACATGTTGGATTTCCAGGGACACACCTGGTATATGCCTGCTGTCCTAAACTCATTATTCACAGACTTCCCATTCAGGCTCAAAAAAACTCCATTCTAGATAAAATAAATGGACGTTCTACCAAATAGAAATAAACTGACAGTGGCAACCTCGAGGCATCCTTGAGTTGGTTTGTAACAAGGACTAAGAGGGCCAAGCATGAAAAGAATTCAGACAAATCAAGGAGAGCCAGGCCTGGGCAGAGCCTATCTACTAGCCTCCCTGGTCTAGGACAGTGACCAGCCGCTTGAAAGGAAGCACCAAGGACTTGGGTCAGAACTCCCCCGCTGACTCTCCACCATTCAGCAGCATGTGTCGTCCTTGACAAGCTCTGGACCAGAGGCTCCAGTAGGTGTTAGAGAGTGATTGCTACCTTAAATACTGCCTGGTGTCCCCGGGGGCTTTCCCTGGTACTGAACAGGGACACAGGGTCACACAAAGAGAAGACCATGATCTTGAGGTTCCAACTTGCTTTCCAGTCATTTTAAATCCACTTTCAGTCCAAAAGAAGTAACAAGAAAAGAAAAACACCTGCAACTCCACTACTGGCTGGCTCATCTTTCTTTTCCTTTTTAGCCATATTTTTTCATTTTTTTTTTTTGGACTAGATCCTTTCTAAAATTCAAAATTCTGAATAAAGTCTATGGGGGAAAAATGTCCCAGATTCTGCCAAAACCTTCTGACTCGCAGTGACAAATGATTTGCAAGTTTCTTCTCTCCCGTTTTACCCCTGGAACCTTTCCCAATCTGGATCCCATGTTCCGGCCACACCCCAAAGGCACCAATGCTTGATGCCACTAGGGGCTCGTCATACTTCCTGCACAATCTCCTTGTCCAGGGCTGCTACAGAGATCCCCACAATGGACTTATTAGAACACTAACTCGCTCATTGGCATTACATGAGAAAACAAGGGTTCAGTGATCAAAGGTCTTTATTGAAGTGCAGATTTTAAAACATTACCATGATTCTTTACTACAGGACTTCTTAGAGCTTTCAAAGTGCAAACAGGCAAGTGAATCCCTGCTAAGGAAAGGGAGTACCGGGAGGCAGCCCCCCCACCCCCAATGGTGGTGCCCTTTTGTTCTTTGGAGATTGTCTGGAGGGATGAATGTTTATGGCGCATACTTTTAGGAATGCCATTCTACTAACCTTACTAGAAATACATCCCTACCATGTATAACTAATACATGTAAAACACTAATTATATTAATTTCATGAGTCCGTTCTTTTTTATTTCCAATTCAGCAACAATCAGACGCCATGCTTCCTTTTATTACCACTGAAAAGATGGACACGTTGGGTTATTTTACCATCTATGAGTTCTGTTGTACATAGCATGTGGGTATTTTTCTTGAGTAAATGACACCTATTTGAACTCAACATTGATAGTACTTTGAAGTTTCAACTTTGCAAAATATCAAAAACAGGAAATCAGGTGCTTCACAAAAGGAGCATCTTTTTTTTTCTTTTCTTTTTTTTTTTTTTAAATCAGTCTTGTCTAGGTGTTCAGTGAACTTCTTTTCGCATCAATCAAGAGCAAAAATAAAACCCCCCAAATACCACACACGGGGAGGCAGACCTCTCTTCTTCCTCATGCTTGGTTCCTGCTAGATTTCAAAGCAAACTGTACTGGAACTCAGAAGAACCCCGGCCGTCTTACCTCTCTTTGTTATGCATGGTATTTCTTATGTGATTTGAAGAAAGCACTGTGGCTGTCCATTTCTTATGTCTAATCAGGATTCTTCTGAAAAGCTCAAGAAACCCAAGCCAAAAGCCACCCGGAGAAAGCTGAAGCTTCCGTGCCATATCTGAATGTCCTTGCAGAGCGTTACAGTTCAGGCTGATTATGACCTAACGTACAAGCCCAGCAGACACCTGTCCTGTAAGCCCTTTGCTCTTCTGCTCCCCCCGCCCCCCACCCCAGACATTTAGGAAGATGTGCTCAGGCTAAGAGGCATAAAATGAGGACATAAAATAAGTCACATTCTCTTCTTTATAAACTGTGATTATCCTATGGGTAAAACATTCATACAGACGTCTGCTGGAGCAGGAATTCTGATCCACTTTGCATTCTCCCGACTTCCATCTTTACTACTGGTGTTTGATTGTTATGTGCCTGTAGCCTCAAGTAACCCAGTAAAAGAGGCCCTTTAAAGCCAGTTGGGCAGGGGCTGGAGGGGGGGAATATCCTCTTGGTTTTTCTTAAAGCACCGTCCAAATATTTTTACTGTAGTAAGTGAAGTCAAGGAGAGAAGTTTCTGAATCGCTCAAGTCCATCACTCCCTGAAAGCACACTGAAAACTCTGTAGAACAATTCGGCTGTGGGCCTGTGCCAGGCTCCAGACAAGGGCTCAGTCCGGTGTGACCTCTGACGTACTATGTGTCCAATGCTCTCTGGAATTTAATTCATTTGCAATCACTCCATCCAAATGATAAAACATGAGATGTGCTATATTCCAGGGGTAAAATGAATGTTTTTAGTGGAACCACAACCATTAAGCAATACACAGCTTTTTCTAATTGGGCTCTGACGATTGTCTTCTGGAAAAGAGCAAGTTCAAGGAACGTCAGTAAAATCCTGTGAAGTGGAAGGCTGGGCATAAATGGTCTTGCCCTCTCTGGTGCATCACAAAGCTGACAGGGCCATAGGTTGGGTCTTCTCCAGAAGGACAGCAACACTCTTTGGGAGGGAAACTATTTCAAAACTGCAAGCAACTTGGGATACTGACTTACTGTAAGACACAGTTTAAAAGGTGTACCAATATAGTCAACAAATTCTTTTACTTATCAAGGACTACTGTGCAAACACCTCCAAATCCAAAATATTATACCCGCCTGTCTACGAAGTATCGTGAAGTTTCCTAAGAGTTGTATGGGGAACACTGCCCTCTGGAAATGTTAACGACTAGGCATTAAAAACAACAACAACAACAACAAAAAAAAAACCCCAAGATGAATCTCAGGAGAAAATACACATATATACACACATAAGAATTTAAGAATCTCTTATCTCCCGTATGCCACATATTTAATATAATAAACCTTTGAAACAAGTTCAGATGAAAAAAGTTCAAAGTTCTCCAAAAGTGAAAGATTAACTTACTTGCTAAATATTCCCTATTGTCCCAAACATCAGTGTGGTGTGTTTGTTTTTATTTCTATGCAAAAGTATGCCTTGAAACTCCTTAAATGATACGGGATACACAAACCAGTTTTCAAATCATAAAGCCAGGCACCTTGCAACTTTAAAAAGTTAGGTAAAAAGTATCATAACACATCACACACGCAGGCGCGCACACACACACACACACACACACACACCCCAATGACAACATTTGGCCTCTCCTAAAATAAGTACATGAAGACCATCAAGTGTGGCCAGGAAGGAACACTGCGTCACCCCTCCCTGCAATCCAGGTAGTTTCCTTTAATCCAATAGCATATCTGAGCATATTTGAGAGGGGTGATTCTAACGGCCACGTTGAAGTCCTGCGGAGAACCATTCATGTCTACCCACTGGTGCCCTGAAAAGATGCCAATAATTTTCCGCTCCCACTTCTGCTGCTGCCTCTTCCACATCCTCACGTAGACCCCGGAGCCGCTGGCCCCGGGCTGGGCGTCGCACTGCTGGTAGAGCAGGTCATAGGTCTCGTCTTTGACATCACAGAAGCGGTACACCAAGTTGCCGGGTCGATCATTGTCATACCCAGAGAAGTGGATCCTGCCTCCCGGCAGCTGCTTGGCTGGAGGGCTCACCCCAATCTTCATGAACTTTCTCTTGTGGGGTTTTTTGAGTTCTAGGAGGGCGTAGTCATAATCCATGCCAATGTCGTTGGCATTGCCTTTGATCCAACCCTTGGGCACATGGGTACGCTTCACCCGGATCCACTGAAACTTCATCTTCTCCGGCCCCGCAGAGCTTGAGCTGTTGGCCCCGCGACCGCCGTCTTTAAACTTGGGCTTCAGGAAGCCCACTCGAAGTTTCTGGGTCCCCTTCACATAGGTTTTCCCGTCGTGGATGCAATGGGCAGCCGTGAGGACATGCTTCTCCGCCACCAGGGTGCCCGTGCAGCCTGTAGATAACTTCACTGATGTGGAGAAGGGGTAGTTGAGCAAGAAGTCCTTCCCGAAGATGCTGAATCTGCTGTCATAGCCATAAATCTGCCGCTTCCTCCGAGACCTTCCCGAAGACTCTTGGCCCCCACCACCGCTGAGGACATAAATGCCCACCTGCGTCTCCGTGCGGCTGCCGTTGGCATAGAGTGTCTCGTAAGACAAGTACTGCTTGGCCTCTTCGTAAGTGGGCAGTGGAGTCCCCTTATGACACTGGGGTCCGCATGAGGAGGACACATCCAATCTGGCTTCGGCCCCAAAGTCTGGCTTGCCCAGGTTGAGGGTGGACTGGGGCAACACCACGGGGAGGCGGTAAGCAGGCCAGGTGGGTTTCCAGTGGGTGCTATAAAGGCTCACCTGCCCAACAGCACAGAGCAGGAGGAGGAAAAGGAAGAGGAGCCCTGGGATCCCCGCCATGCTGAGCACCACTCTGTAGGAACAAAGATAAGCAGGTCAGGAGGGCAAGGGGCTGAGCAGCTGCTGGCTGAGGAAACAGCCCGGCAGCATGCCTGTCATTGTTTCCAAGTCTGTGAACCCTCCTCAGGAATCAGGGTGTAGAGAGGAATCCCAAGATAATGGTGTCACTTACAATCCAAGGCTGAACCCAGGAACGTTCCCGTGCTCAAATTGAGACGGGGTGTTCATTCCCTTCTACATTTCAGATGCCCCTCAGGATGGCCCAGCACCAGGTGGCGTGCACACGGTCGTTCGTCCCCAGAAGAGCTGCTCTGGGAGCCCCGGGTTCTGTGTGATGTCTGGCCTTCTTCGTGCTCGGTTCTAAACTTTTATTCTCTCCCACCTCCCTGGTCCACCTGCCCCTCTTTCCTTCTTTCTGCCGTACTCAGTACAGCCTGCGCTTGGAAAATCTTCAGTGCAACTTGCTCCTGTAAATTTCAACCACACAGCTAACTGAGGGACCAAGGCTTGGAGGAAGGATAGCTCCACAGCATGGCACACGCTGGGATTCCTATTGCTTCGAAGTGGGGAGTGACTCCAAAGAGAGCATGAGACTTTTTTCTTTTTTTGAAAATTTTAAAAAGATTTTATTTATTTATTTGACAGAGAGAAACCCAGCGAGAGAGGGAACACAAGCCAAGAGGAGTGGGAAAGGGAATAGCACGCTTCCCACTGAGCAGGGAGCCAGATGCGGGGCTCGATCCCAGGACCCAGGAATCATGACCCGAGTGGAAGGCTGACACTTAATGACTGAGCCACCCAGGAACCCCCCTTCTTCTTCTTTTTTTAAATTTAAAACAATCTTAACTATTATGAATTTAGTTCCAGAGACATCAGCCTCTAGCAAACAAGATATTCCTTCGTCCTTTGGATTCTGTGGCCTGCTAACAGGATCTCTGTCAAAGATCTGAAGCTCTAACGTAGCATCAGGTATCACATTGTGAGCTTTACTGCTGGTTACTTTTCAGGTCTTTGTATCTATGTTCCTGGCTCCATTGAATGCCTTGAATTTGGCCCCTATGCTAATGCTCGCTCAACAAAGATTTATTGAGTGGATTTACTGAATGAGTACTTGTATTCATCGAAGAAGAGTGAGTGAGTGATTCGCGTAGCTACAAAAACCACATTTCTGGAACGATGCATGCTGAGTGCTAATGACAGAGATGTATGTGGATGGTGGGGCGGCTTGGGGGAAAAGGGCATGGAATCCAGGTGTGGGGAGGATCAAGAACAGGGGAGCCATTCCAGGGGAGGTGATGCTTGAGGTGGGTGGTGAAGGTGAGGAGAAGTTAGATAATCTAAGACAGGGTGAAGGGGACACTTCGAGAGAGGGGACAGGAGTACGCAAAGACACGGAGACGTGCAACCGTGCAAGTCATTTCAGAAACTGTACTTAGCTCAGCAAAGGTGGGAAAGGCGGGGGGGGGGGGGGCAAGAGCCATATTATGCAAGGCTGTGTACACTAACTGAAGAAGTTTAGATTTTCTCCTGAAATGTATGTTCAAAGAGCTGGATCAATCAGCCCACCAGAAAAACAACAATGAAAAACGAGATTGGGAAGTACTCCCATAAACATTCAAGGACCAGCTGGCTCTGACTGGCTGTGGATCTTCTGCTCAGGAAAAGCTGATGTAGCAGGTAAGGGAATGTGTTCACGGTGACGTTTTCCCGAAAGGAGGACATGGAAGGGTTAGGTCTCCTAGGCTTTGGAACCTGGCAGGAGTGAGGAAGAAGCCATCTCCTTGTTCCCACTCTCTTCCTCTTGGGAGCACAGACCTGCTGGCAGCTTTTGGGTACCTTTTGCTTTCTTTTACATAGAACTGGTAAATCCCATCGATCTGATCTAGTCCAGCTGAGCATGCCAACCCACATTCCCAATATCTACACACGACATTACTAAGAGGTGTGCTTATCCGCCCCCCTTTTTGAGATCCTTTTGCTTGGCTCCTTCTCTCTGATTCCACTTCTGTTAGAGAAAACAGGGATAGGATTAAAAAGGAATGAGCTCCCAGAAAAGGTAATTCCTTGGCTCTTCCTGATTCTTTGAAATTGTTTCTTTCCCTTTTGCCAAACAGGAAGAGTCCCTTGGCTCTTCTGCAGGAAGGTAATACATCTGGTGGTTTCTCCAAATCCTCAAAACCCCGGGGGACGTGTGTATGTGCACATATGTGTTTGTATGTGCTTGCTGGTGGGGAGGGTAGATACCATCATGACTAAAGGCTCTAAATGGATGAGGGAGGGGATGCTAATGCTAGGAAAGCCTTCCTCCCTAATGGGGACTTCCCCGGTGGGCTAGTTGTGGTGAGGACAACCTTTTAGGAAACTTCAGGAAATGGCTCTGTGTCTGATTATTCCCATCTCCTGGCTCAGGACCCAGTCCTTAAACATACCTAGGTCCTGGACAGCCTTTTTCTCTATAAGTTGCTGTCTGGGTAACTAAATGCCCCCCACACTAGAATCCCTGCCAAGTGTGATATGTACTAGGAGGAATCCTGCATCTCCCACAAGGCTGTGTCTTGGACCCCTACACACCTTTGCCTCCTCCCTTAGATTACCGTGGAGAATACTGATGCCTGATAACAGGGACCAGCAGATGTGTTAGGCCACATTTGACTTCAGCTTATCTAAGAAAGAAAACACAGGATCCAGAGGTCCACGCTGCCAAGTATTCCTATTCTCAAAATGTGATTCTTAAGCGAGAGAGAGAGAAAGAGAGAGAGTGGAGATGGTATTATGCTATGAGTAGTTTTTGTAAACTGTAGGTAATCTTTTTGGTGCACAAAGAACAGGGACAGGGCGGGCAGAGCATGCTCCCATGGCCCCCATCTAGAGCATGCATCCTCAAGTCTCAAACTGGAAATTTACATGTGAACTGGATGCTGGAGTACACTGCCTGAATTATCTACTGTAGCAGAATTCCTCCAGTGGCATCTCTTTATCCAAACATTGAAATAGTCCATTGGCAGGAGTGTCAGGGAAGAGAATGGCAGGAAAGAGTCTGCAGTATTTAACTAGCAACTGGGTCTTAATGAATTAACCTCCCCTTAGGCAAAATTAACTCTAATTTCACTTTCCCAAGTGCTTTGCCTCTACAGCAAACCCATTTGAGAAGTATCAGTCCTTGAAACGTGTCTTACCTCACAGTGAGGTCACGGATTTGTTTGTTTGTTTGTTTGTTGTTGTTGTTGTTGTTAAGGTCGGTCTTTTCAAAAAATGTTTTGGAACCAGCTCCCGAGAACATTTAGGAGAGTTAGGGGTCTGGAGAAGTGGAGACAAGTTTTTTCGTGGGCATAAGGGCTGGGCAGTCAGTTAGGGTCTCTCCCTGGCCACGGCTTTACTCGGCTTCCGAAAATACAGGACTGAATTTGTTCCTCAGAGAGAGGACAAGTGACTGTGCCAAGAACTTTTGGGAACATTTATAAATCATACAATGCTGGTAGAGGATTCTAAAGAGAGTTTTATTAGGATATTAATATTCTTTAAGAAATATCAATATCAATATTCTAGATAGAATATTATCTAACTAATACCTAACAGTCATTCAATGATATTACTAATTCAAGAGTCCTTATAACTTAAATTCTGATCATTTAGCCAGTAAAGGAGAAATTAGCCCAACTATAAGTAAAGGTCTGCTAAATCAACAGGGTAGTATCAAGATTTCACCCTTTAGGAATTAACTTTTCGGATTCCTTAAAAACAGAAACTTCCATTATTCAGAAATACCGCCTGCAGGTTCCCTATATTATTGCTTAAACTGAACTCATTAACTTGTGGTAAGACCTAGTTCTGATGGTTTATATCTTGATTAAATTCTCTTTGTAACTTTGAAGGCTATAAAACTGCATTAAAAAGACTTTAATTCATATTTAGAAATTAAAGCAGACTAATGCAGGTCAAATTCTTCCAAAGTGGTTAAGTTTGTTGTTATTATTATTTTTAAAATTTTACTGAAGTATAATTATATTAGCTTGAGGTATGCAACATAATGGTTTTTTAACTGACTATAAATTGGGAGATAAAGTTGTCTGTTCTCAGGCTCCCAAATGGGTTTAAGCTGACATCTGTATTAAGGTTATGTATTTCATAAACTGCTCACCCCTTTACCAGATGTGTGTTTAGTATAGCTTAAAAATAATTCTGAGTAACAACCTGAATGGATGATCCCTTTAGTCTTTTTAGTGCTGGTCTTTTCAGACGCAGGATTTTCTAATTTTAGAATTTTCCAGGGTCACAAAAGCCCAGGGCAAGCACTCTGCTGTACACAAACAGGATCTGCACCATCATTTACTGTTTGGGAGCTACACGCACAGAATTTAGGAGGCCAGAGGCGGAGGGTAAGAGGAAAATTTATTTTGCTAATCTCTTGCCTATCTGGGAGACAAGATTTCCCTCCTCAGTTCTCCAAGGAAACAAAGGCCTCCAGCAGAGGGCGGCTTTCAAGAATGGTGTGGCAGGATGGCTGGGTGTGCAGGCTCTCAGAAAAGTGTGAGGGGGTAATCTCACCCATCAAGGCATTTTCCCAAGGCAATCACACCCTACCCTGACTCCTTCCCCATTCATAAGACGCCAATGATAACCATGATGCTTTAAAATTAGGTTGGTGGCTTTGCATTAATTTCCCAACTCACCTGATGATAATTTCCTGAATAATTTCACAGAAGTATTGTTTCCATTTTTATAAAGTCTAAGCAAGCCTGCACTATGCCCATTTAAGTCTACTTAAAAAAACACTCGAGGATAGAAACAGATATAATAACAACATTCATCATCTCACTGTTGGAAAGGAAACTAATGGATTCCATTACCTTGAAATTCTTGTCTTCACAAATGAGTCACCTCATCTTTATAGAGCTGTCTGAAATACGCACCCCTTAAAAAACAAAACAAACAAAAAAACCTCAAAGATTTCCAGATCTTACCTTCCAAATCTTATTTTCATTATATCTAACTCCAGATGGAAAAAACTCAGGTCTATAACATTTCATTTCTAGGAATAAGCCTTTACTGGATAAAGATTCCTCACATACATAATTATCTTGTAAAGTTCTCAACCAAAGATTCTCATGTATCACTTCACCTGAATGACAAAGCGGAATGGAAAATTAAGGTAAGCAAGTATTTTTTTTTTTTAAACCATGCTTAGTAATACAGAAATGATTCCTTTTCCAACTCTGTATCTCTGACTGACAAGAGTTACACATTCCGTGCTCCAGCACTCAGCATGAGCCACTATCCTGCTGTCCACCATCTAAAAATATTTATACATTAGGAGGATGCTGCTACTTCACAAATCCACTAATAATCTAATGGCGAAGGGACTGTGCACATGGACGTACAAACCACCGCCATCTGCTTAGAGGTTTGGGCACTGACACTTCTCTGCCCCAGAACTGCAACATCTTCAACACTGCAACAACCCAGCTCTCCTCAAGAGGGCAAGTGTTTGGAAGAATGACTAACTCATCTAGCAAACAAGTGCTGGGAGAAGAGGGGAAAAAAAATCTAATCCTCAGGACATACACTCTCTTTTGTACAACAGATGAATTCCTGTGACCACTATAAACACTAATGTCGAAACAAACAGTGGGCAAGTCTGTGGAGATAAAAGTTTTGGACACCATCTGGAAGGCTAACAAAGGGTTTTCCATGGAATCTGCGGCAGGAATACTGAACAGTGAAACCATGCTAATTCCTAAAGCAAATACCTAAAAATGAACAAAGCTCTATGAACTCTCTGGAGCCAGGCTCGGTCTCATTTTCCAGAGTCACAGAACCTGTTAAAGGAAAACAGACCTAATCACATAATGGTTTAAGAATTACAACCCGGGGGCACCTGGGTGGCTCAGTGGGTTAAAGCCTCTGTCTTCAGCTCAGGTTGTGATCCCAGGGTCTTAGGATCGAGTCCCACCCACGTTGGGCTCTCAGCTCAGCGGGGAGCCTGCTTCCCCCTCTCTCTTTGCCTGCCTCTCTGCCTGCTTGTGATGTCTGTCTGTCAAATAAATAAATAAAATCTTAAAAAAAAAAAAAAAGAATTATAGCCCGGACAGGAAAGAAATATAGGGCATTTACAAGCCTGGGCACCCTAAACATAATCTTGTGGTCAAACCCAAGTTTAACTTCTTCTGTATCAACTTTTAGGCAAAATGAACTACCCTAGTGAGCTTGGGACAAACCAGGTGGCAGAACAAGAACAGAGTGTACCAAACTGTCAGTGGTGAGACCTGGAGAAAGGAATTCCCCAGAGCCAGTGGGAGTTATGCATGAATAATGCCCGGTGGACTGAATCCTAAGGGATCTATGAGAAGAAAACTATGTGGGAGAACCTGAGCCTATTAGACACTGCAGACTGGGGCCAGTAATGTTCTCAGATCCAATGGGTACTGGGTATTAATACTACAAACAGAAAAGTGCACCCAAATTCACCATCTACTTGAATAAGGTATTGGTGTTAAAAAAATGAGATCCATATTAGTTACCTGGCAAGAAAGCTTCCTTTCCAGCTCAGGTACAGGAAAGCATGACAGTGACTATTTACGTGGGAAGAACACAAGTGAAACAATTTATTCGAATGCAGAAGGTCTACATATGATGAAACATATGATGAAACTTTCACAAGTAAACATAGTGGCTTTTGTAGCATTTCTCTTAAATTCCTTCCCCCATCAGGCTTCTTGAGAGACACAGTCCTAAGGTCTATTTCCAGTGCTTTTACGCACGAGGAGGATCCCGAAACAAGGGCAATAAATATCCTCACTTTAACGGGCATTAGGCTTTGGCCACGGCTAACTTCAAACTATAAAGTCCACTCCTTCCCCTAGGGCCACGTGAATGTGACTGGCATTGGCCTGTCTGCTCCGAGGAGCACACAGGGAGGGACTCCTTAAGTCCAGTTTTGGGCGCTGAGGGAAGCCAGTCCATCCCCACACTGATCCCGAACAACCTGGAGCTTTCCACCAGCCAGGGGCTGTTTCTCTTTCTGAAGCCTCTTGGGTGTCGCCCGAAGGTTAATAAAACACCCGGAATTTTATCAGCTGCTTTTTCATAAGATGTTGGAAAGCAACCCTAATTTGTATTCAGGAGGGGAATGGTGGTTTTTCCTCACCAAAATAATAATTCTCCCTCCTCTTCGAAAACATTTTTCAAACTTTTCAAACTTTTATTTAAAAGTTAACTCGTTCCACAGGCCGAACAAGAAATATTTGCTTCCAACGGTGGTGATAGTTCACAGTTTATAAGGAAGCACACGGCCATCAATAAAAGCTCCAGAGAAAAGATCCTAGTTCCTAACCTGTGCTTGCGGCATTTTCCTTGCTGGCTAAGATGTGTTCACAATCACGCGCCCAGTTAAAAATTAATGTTCAGATCATGTTGGAATACATGTATGCAAAACCCCAGGAAAGAAAGTGCTGGTGGTGGGTGGGGGGTGTGCGGGCGCGGAGGAGACGGGGGTGTTGTCATCGCTCCGCTGGAGGAGAGCTCACTGCTCCCACCCAGCATCCAAGGCAGCACCCGTCTTTCCCACCCGCGGCCGGGTGACACTGTGAATGCAGGCGCCCAGCTGCCCCTGAGTCTCCGCGGAGCTCCTTCAGGCCGCGGGCCCCAGCCCTCCAGCCCCGAGGGCGGCCGGGCGAAGTCCCCGGTGCCCCGCGCAGCCAGCAGTCACCCCACGCCGCGCGCACCGGCCCTTTGTCCCCCTGCAGTCCGCGCCGCGCTCCTCGCGAGTTCCGCGGCGTCCCGAGCCCGCGCCCGCACTCACCCGCGCCGAGCAGCCCGCAGGGGCTGCGGCTCACTGCGCCGCTCCAACAGGTGTGGGCGCCGGGAGGACGCGTGCGACTCCCATGCCTGCCCCGCGGCGCGACCGAGTGCGAGCGGGCGGGCGGGCGAGCTAGCAGCGCCGGCAGCGGGCGGGTCCGCCCCCCGCGCCTCCCGAGGCCCGCCCGCCCCGCCTCCGGCCTCGGGGAAGCCGCGCGCCCGCTGCCCCCACCCCAGCCCCCGCCCCCAGCCCGCGCCTCCGCCCCAGCCCCCGCCCCTCGCCTCGGGCGGGAGCTGGGGGCCGCCCGCTCGGGGTTCCGCCGCCGTGCGGTCCGCGCAGGTGGGTCCCCGCGGCGCGTCGGCTCTCGCGGGTCTCGGCCTCTCAGCGCCGGCCTGCGCCGCTCTTGCGGAGGGCCCGCCCGGCCGGGGAGCCCGGCGCCTTCACCCTTCCGGCCCCGCGCACCCGCGGGGCTCGACCGCAGCCTCTCGAGCGAGTCTCGGGCCTTCGCCGCCTGCATGCAGCTGCCTGCTCGCGAAGACGGAGTGCTCCCCTGGGTCGCCCCCAACCCCGCCGGTGAACGCGGGCTACACCTGGGGCACCGGGAAACTCGGCAAACTCGAGTTGGGAGAACTCTGTGCACTTGAGTTTTTAGGGGATGACCGAAGTCCTTCCCGCTTCACCCAGTTTCTCAAGTGCCTCGGAGGAACGCAAAGGTGCGTTCGGGGGGCAGGACCACCAGTGCTTTGAATCCCTTTTCGCACGCGCGGGGTGCGTGGGGCCCGGAGCACGGCAGGCCTTGGCCGCCTCGGAGTGCCGGGCGGGCTGCTGAACCCACCGCCCTGATCAGCTTTCTATAGGGGCACCAGCTGGTGGAGCCACCTCCTCGCCCAGCCGGCCTGCTTCCTTGAGTTCTCTTAGGAGTCCGCAGTGCCGGGTCTCCCCCTAGCCAGGCCGGTGACTGCGCCATTTAAGAATCTAGTGCTAGAGCTTTCCTCTTCTCTCCCAGTCCATCAGTATGTAACTAGGAACCAGCTTTATACATCAACCGTTGCGGTGAAGAAGCGGCAGAAACCACTGTTTCACAGATGGGTAACTGAAGTTTAGAGGGTTAATGACCTGCCCAGTGTACAGAGGCCACATTTTCTCCGTCAGGCCCCTTAGGGGTCCATTCTCTCATCAAAGCCCACTCTCAGAAAGGGAGGGTCTAACATACTCTTTCACACCAGGGTGTTAATGATACACCTAATGTGTTTGTGTCTGCAATTGATTTTAAATAGGAAAGCCCCAACATGTGCTATTATGTGGTGTTTCTCAGTGTGAGAGAAACCGATACCCTCCACTATTTTAAGGGCAAAATTTTTTCAAACTTCCCCAGTATTGGCTTAAATTAGTTTCTTTTATAATGTTACCTTACTATATATAAGCATTAAATCAGATACACATTTCTATTACAGCTTATGAACAATTCTGGAATAAAGCCAAAACAAATTTAAAAATCAAATATAAAAATCCCTTCCCAATACAATAACGTTAAATTAGTAATGTTTACTCAACTACTGTTAGCATCACGTGGTACTGACTACCCAGATAGGGGTACATTTGAGCTCTGGGTAGCTCTCCTGCTCTCAGTATTGACACAATTTTCTCACTTCTTTCTTCTGTTCCAGCAACCACACCTTTACTCACACCCTTTGTCATTATAATATTTGGCTTTCACTTGGCTCTAATATATATAATATATATATGTGTAATATTATATGTGTTAACTTTGTGGTTTTTTTTTTTTTAAGATTTTTTATTCATCTGAGAGAGAGAACAGAGCAAGTGAGAAGGCAAGTGCGGAAAAAGGGGAGAGGGATAATCAGAATCCCTGCTGAGCAGGGAGCTGGACAGGACCCTGGGATCATGACCTGAGCCAAAGGCTTAACTGTGCCACCCAGGCACCTCTACACTATTCCTTTCTTAATAGTATGAGGGGTAAAGTTATAGCTCTTGGCACCAAGGCGCAGCACACATAGACACTGAAATCACAAAGCAGTTCTTGGTATTAGATGGTTATCCCAACGATCCAGAATGTGTTTGTATTCAATCGATATGAAAACTACAAAGAAAAGTTAATTATGGATCTCCAAGGGATCACAGCTCCCAACTGGAAAAACATCATTAAAAGCCAAGTATTAATAGAGGAGCTGGAGTTGGAACTGGAAGGAGAGGATGAAGGGAGAGACTTCTCAACCATGCTTGAGTATCATTAGTTTTACCCGAATTCAAATATTTATTGAGCAGCTGCTACATGCTCACCATGCTGGTAGGCACCAAATTAAAGAGATGGCAGGAGGAAGCCAGTACAGCAACATAATTAAGAGTGCATCAGAGGCGTTTAAGTATGTGAGTACTATTCTGACCTCTGTCATTTATTAGCTGTGTAGCTTTTGGCTTACCCCTTCTGTTCCTCTGTTTCCTCCTCTGTGAAATGGAGACTACCTCATTGGGTTGTTTCAGGAACTGAATGAATTAATATACATACAATGCTTAGCACACCACCTGACACAGAGTAGGCCCTGAATAAATATTAGCCACAGTTACATCTGTCATATGAGAAGAACAAGCCTTAGCTCTGCTTTGGAGCGGGCTCTTTCAGCAGGACCTCAACCCACACTGACATTCATGACTCCTTTGTCCTGATAGTTTAAAAAATTACACTGTAACCAATTTGGGGAGCTAGGATGGTGAAAAATAAGATCATTATTCCCATCACTCAGAAAGAGAAACTGAGGCAGGGAAGGACCCAGGAGCATATCCCTTCCCTATCACCACTCCCATAGCTCATCTCAGGTCTGATGCTCCCTATCTAAGGAAGCTCTAACTACAGTTGATCCCCGTGAACTCGGGGCTTAAACAAGCACCACCCATTCCTGTTGTTTCCTGAGGCTGTCAAGATTGAAATGAAAGGGATACTACATGGTTCTTAGGTTATCATGGTAATTGCCACAGGAACACAAGCAACAGATCTGTAGTGTGTCTTGATCTCTAAGAGAAATAGCAGATGCCCTCCTGCTGAGCCTAGGTATTTGTCTTTATGTATTTGACACACTCCCCAGTTCCCAAAACAAAACCAGAAAAACCCAAACCCTCCCTGCTTCTAAGAACTCAGTTCAAATCCATGTTCGTAATTGTCAAATACTTTTCATGTGCATAGCAGTCCAGTTATCAAAAATGCATTCGGGGGGCGCCTGGGTGGCTCAGTGGGTAAGCCTCTGCCTTCAGCTCGGGTCATGATCTCAGGGTCCTGGGATCGAGCCCCGCTCTGAGCCCCGCTCCAGGCTCTCTGCTCAGCAGGGAGCCTGCTTCCCACTCCCTCTCTGCCTGCCTCTCTGCTTACTTGTGATCTCTCTCTCTGTCAAATAAATAAATAATCTTTTAAAAAAATGCATTCAGGGCAAGTCCCTGTGTTTCCTGAGTGCTCACTCTGTGTAAGGTGACTGTGAGAGAGAGCAAGAGGAGCAGATCTCCCTCACCTCAAGGAAGGTATGCTGTGGATATTAACAAGCAAACAACAACAACAACAACAAAAAATCAAATACAGGAACAAGTGAGATGCGGACTGGATCAGGCTCCAGCAAGAGAACAAGGAAGAGGGAATCATTAATTCCCACTTTGGCTTGCAAGAAGTGATGGAGTTTGAGGTAGAGCTCAAAGGCTTTAGCAAGCCTTTATCTCATTGAGAGAAGCTAATAAACTTCATCTCACTGAGTGCCTTCACTGTGTAAATGAGCGAATCAGTGGATGAATGAGGGGGCAGAACCAGCACTGGATTGTCTAAATTATAACTATTGTTTATTGAATACATACTATGTGCCACGTAGCGTGAAAGAAACTTTACTGCATGTAATCTTCAAGACAAACAGAAAAAAATAGAGATCAGGATTATCCCCATTTTGCAGGTGAGGAGACTGAGGTCCAGAGCAGATCGCTAAGACACCCACTGTGACACTACTGAGTAACACGGATGGGACTTCTGCCTGATCTGTCCCATTCTCTCATCAACTTTTCCACTCATCATGTTTTAAAAAATATTTTTAGAAAGTTTTAACTCTTGCAGTTAAAAAATCAGTCAAAGTCATATCAACCTTTAGGGATAAACCTTGGGGTATTTAAAATAACGTTTGGAAAATGGAACCACATTTCTAATTGCTAGCATTACGTTTTGTTCTTGGTAGAAATCTTTTTTTTTTTTTCCTCCTCTGTTTATGTCCCAGTTATAAACCCTGGCCATACTGACTTCTGTGGTAGTACATTGATCTCAAAGAAAGTCAAGGTCTTCTGCAAGAGAATCAGGATTCTTCGAGGCAGCTGATAAATTCCTTTCCGGCATGTCTGAGCTTCATCAGTTCATATTCAGGCATTACATCCGCCCCCAATCACAGACACACCTTATTGGTAGGAAAAACTGAGGCTTTGCAGTACAGGGTGTCTGCTAGTTAGAATCTGGTCTCCAGTGAACTGGCCGACTCTTCTCTCATGGTGCTGTGCTGCTTCCCGGATCTGCCTTTTCTCTAGCTTACAATAAGGAGGTTGAATCAGCTGCTGATGTCGCTCCAGCTCTAAACATCCTTTGGATTCTTCCTTTTATTCCTATTGTGCAATCACTAAGTAATGTCCTGTTAAATGACCTTAGAGCAGCAGACAAGATGACTAAACGCCGGTAGGTGAGAAACCCAAGGCCATCTCTAAACCTAAACAGCTAAATACTGTTTTGAAGGCTATTTTTTCCTGAGGCTGAGCTCTGTAATCAGCTTCAACAATTTAAGTCAGTTCAAAAGTTATCAATGAGGATTATTTCTAAGGAGATACATTTACATACTTAAAAATCGTTTCCATGTGGTTTCTTTCGTGATCATGTGGCTTCTTCTGTGGTGTATAGTATGGGTCTAGAAGTTTACTGGGTTAAGTAGGGCTTTCAGCTCCATGTAGTGAGTAAAGAGAGTTTGAAAAGAGAGACAATACAGGAGATTGGTGGTGGGGTGGGGGGTACAAGTCGGGGGGCATTCTAAACCTGTCTATGTGACCTTGGGTAAATCAGCTCACTTACCAGCCTTATTTCTCATCTGTAAAAAGAGAGCCTAGATCACCTGTTCTAGCAGACTTTGGGTCTATGACACCGTAATCCTCTCAGGAGGGAGGATGTATGTATTCTGTGATCGTCGGACACACCTACCATGGGATCCTGGCGTAGCAAAGAATATGGAACTCTTGGAGTCAGATTCTCTTGGATCCAATTCAGAATTCATTTAGTCTCTGGGTGATCATGGACAAGTATATGAGTTTCTGTGCCTCATTTTTCTCATCTGTGCCCTGGGGCTAATTTAGGACTATTGTAAAGACTCAATCAGTACAAAGCACATGGTATAGGGCTCAGCACAAAATAAATTCTAAACTGAACTTACCTATTACTACTATTACTACTACTGCTATTACTATTGTGAATGTTCAATAAATGTTATAAATGTTTTAAAATTTGTTGAATGAATGAATGAGTCAATCAATCAATTATGTTGGTATAGCATCAATGCTAAAATGTTTAATGCAGGCTTTGTAAGAAGAAATGGTCTTGGGACTCCTGTTAAACAACTCTCAAGGCTTTCTGTCTTAACTCTGGTCTGTAGCAACAAAGAGATTCTTGGAACTGAATTTAGGAGAAATTATAGATTCAAATGGGAGTCAGGGTTATATTTTTTAGTCTCCTCCTCCAAGCTCCCCTGTGGTACCATCAGTTATTTATTCCACAAACATCTACTGAACCACTGATATTACCAGGTCTGTATGTTTGTCAGTGTTTTTGAGAGCAAAACCAGATTTTTTCTTTGTGATGGTGGATTTAAAATCTTGCATGGTAAAAAGATAAAACCACAATAAACTCCTATAATTAGCCGTAGTTTTTTGAAAAGCCAGCAAAAAGAACCACTTTAAAAAATCTTTATAGCATTTAATAAAACAAATGTGTTTGTATCGCACTTAAAACTTTGTTAAAATTCCTCTTTTTGTTAAGTTTAGATTACTCATGTTAAATGTTTAGAAATATAAGCACACTCTGAATATAAATCTGGGAAGGTATAATATGCAAAAGATTAATAAAGTAGTTATAGAGTTAAATTGCCATAGTGGCACACATGGTGCCCTTTAAAAAAAAAAATGGTGCACAGCAAAGAAAAGCTTTACTCTAATCCTACTTAAAAGAATATAGCAATTTAAAATTATCAGGAAGAAAAACAGGCTCTGGCACTAGCAATTTCCTGTAAACCGTGGGCACTATTCTAAACTGAAAAATTAGAAACATTTTGAAGTAACTATGTGTTTCTCATTTTCTCTGGTCCAATTCAAAAAGTCTCCAGAGGCCAGCACTGGGCTTCTCTGATGTCCTCCAACTTGACTACTGGATCTCATGAAAAAGAACAAAAGGGAAAATAAAGGGTTTTTTTTTCTTCCTTTAATTGAAGGAGAAGCAGCAGAGCCACTGGCTTTGAAATAGACATTAATAATCTTTTGATATTATCTTTAGATTTATGTAATACAATTTTCTCCCAAATCTCTGTAACGTTAAAAGGCATTGGAGGGGGGATTATTTTTGTTTTTATGTTTATATTTATCCATAAATCCTGGATTTTCTCTTTTCTGTCTTATAAGGAGCAAGCTTTCATGTGGTTAAATATGGGGTCTGGATACTAAAAATCAAGGTCTTTTAAGAGTTTTCTTCTTTTTCCTCTGGCAAATGTTACTTGTCCTTCAAACTCAAATATCAACTCTTTTCTGAAGTTTTCCAGATCCTTCATTGCTGGATATGTAAATTCATCCTCTATGCTTTTATAGAATCATATTGACATATCTTAAATTGTAACTACAGCTGACCTTTAAACAACACTGGTTTGAACTGTGTGGATCCACTTATGTGCAGATTTTTTTTTCAATGAACACAGTACAGTACTGTGATACGGCACCCCATAACCCAGGCATTGCCCAAGGGTCAAGTGTACATATGTACATGTTCAACCTCAAGGGATCCTGAGCTCCGTATCAGCAGGAACTCTGCTTGTTTTTCTTTCTTGTCTCTGTGGTTTTCCTCAATAGTCTAGCAGAGAGCCTGGCTCCCAGGAGAGGCTCAACTGATTTTTATTAACAAATGATTGAATGAATTAAGAAGTGAAAATCTAATCTGCTTAAAATATCAGATCTGAGATAATTTGGCTTGCCTGTCACTAAAACCAGGACACATTGTATGTACCATTTGTACCACGAGGGCTCCAGTGTTTTCCGGGATATAAGTCTGAATTTCTGTTTAATGCCCATCCACCATTCCTACCTTACAGAGAAATGTCAAGATAACAAATTTAATGTCTGCTTGACTGCTTGTTTCATTTCACAACTCATTTTATTGCTACATGATGGTGTTCTAGTTTATTTGCTCACAATTTGTAATATTCTCATTGACTTTTTTGTAGAACACTTTGGAATATGCTCTGAATTCTGGCTGCCACAGTGTGTTCTGAGTTAGTCTGCCAGGGACTCCTACAGGGTTGTAGAATCTTATTTCCCGAACTTTATTTTTTCCCACACCTCTAGAAGATGTTAGAATAGGTTGTCCATGAAAAAAAAAAAAAAGTCAAACATGCGTATTGGCCTTTCAAATGCTCTGAGAAGTCCTGAGTGGAGAAACCTGGTTAAGCTCCTTTAAATCAAAGTTATCCATTCTTATTCGACTGTGGACTCTTTTTTTTTTTTTTCCTCAATATGATAGAACATTCATGGAACAGTAGAATTCCCTAGGATATATTTTGAGAAACACTATCCATAAAGTTGCTCCTATTCTGGTACTAAACTACTTCTGTTCTCAAAACGTGGTTTGCGCTTTTGTTTATATTTGAAACTCTGTTCTTTATATCCACTTGTCTCATTTCCACTCATATATCAAAACTCTAACACAATGACTCATCTTCTACAAAGTACTTTTGTTGGTCTTTGATTTTTCGATAACACTTTCTACAACTTTCTTATGGCTCTTTTAATTTTATTTTTTAAAAAGATTTTATTTATTTATTTGAGAGAGAGACAGAGATAGCATGAGCAGGGACAAGAGAGAGAAGCAGGCTTCCCTCTGAGCAGGGATCCCAAGACCCTGGGAGACACTCAACCAACTGAGCCACGGACGTCCCAATTTTATTTCTTTCACTATCTGCTTACCTTTCCTCTCCCCAACACTGGCTGTTTTGGGTTTGAATCTCTGGTCTGCACTCCTTTTGCTGGATGTCTCAGTTTGCCCCTGATTGGTTCAAATGAAGAGACTTCATGAAGCAGCTACAAGTAGAGGTGAGAACAGGGTTGAGGGAGAAAACAAGGACAGAGAGCACCCAACTTAGTAACAGAGAGATGCCATCCCGGCTGTTCAGGTGGGAGGTCGGGGAGGAAATGCTGTAGCCCCAAGGGGAGGACACGTTAGAGGGGGCCTATTGCTAGAGCTGCATGGTCCAGGGAGGTTGTAGCTGCTGCAAGGATCCGACATGGGGGAGGGATGGAGTGAGACAGAAACATCCTGACCTCTTCTCCTCCTACCCTCTGATCCCTGGAGCCTGCCAAAGTCAGCTCACAGGGGAGCCGGGCTGCGGTGTGAGCAAGGCTCAGCCTCACAGGCACGGAGCAGGGCGGCGGAGGGTACAGAATGGCCGAGAAGAGCCAACACACTGGGAAAGCCAATGTTTCCTCATTTACAAAACAGAATAGTGGCAATCCTTTCTTCACGGGATCAGAGTGAGGATTAAATTAGGAAACGTGTCAAAACAGTAACATGTTCTCTCGTGCCTGGTTCTCTGGTCCGGTTAGCTACTCAGCATTATTATTATTTATTCCAATAGCTCTATGGATAGCGACTAGTATAAAAGCTAGTTGAGGAAGATAGCCCATGTTGGTTACTTTGTAACCCTTACACATCCAGAACCAAACCCCATTTATTATAGCAAGGCTCCAAATGGATGGTATTGTACAGGTGACAGGGAGCCCTTTTGAATGGAGGAGACAAGAGGGAAGCTAGTTGGGCTATTCTGAGTGACATCATCTGGCAATCTGACCTTGAAAACTGGCAACAAAAAGCTAAACTTGAGACTTATTTTTTGTTTTTGGCCAGTTGTTTGGCATTTCTTAGACACCGTCTTCAGCCTCTGGTTTTCCTTCCCCTCAACAGAAAAGAGAGTTATTATACACCAAGCCAGCACCCCTGGACCAGCCGTCCACAGCCATGCCTGGGAATGGTAGGGATTTCCCACGTTTTGAGAACAAAGTCAAGATGGCCAGCCCCAAGGTAAAGCAGAAGGGTTTGTGTCTAGAGAGAGCCCCAGTTTGCTTCCTGTTCTCAGATCAGTAACCTGTTTTATTTCAAACACAGGATCACCTGGCTCCTGCGGCCCTTGGTACACAGATTAGGAAAACCACAAGAATAGCTGCCCTTGTTCTTTTCACTTCAAAGCCTGCAGAAGGCTGTGAAGGGCTCGCTCTCTGCCTGAACTGGGGAGGCCAATTCCAGAGAAAGCCTTTCATACGAGCCTGGGGTGGGGTGGGGAACTTACCCACAGGAAGGCAAGTGGATGTCAGAGCCAGTGGCCGCACAGGTGCCCTCTGCCTCGGCTGGTGCTCTTGGAGGAAGTGCAAGTTCAGAGCCCTGACAGAGCAATGAAGGTCACGCTGGGAGGAGAGTCCCGTACTGACACCAGCAGCTGCAGGTAGGGACTTCCTTCAAGGAGGAGTGACTTTTTATCCGGGTTTCCGGTAGACTAAAATTAGTGAGAAGAACGCTCAGCTCCTAGATCCCGTGGCATCCGTAAGTAGTAGTTCACGGTATCGTCCCTGTGCCTGAAAAATCAAGACATGAACCAACACTATTAATAAGCGGCTCGGAAGTCACCATGTCCCTGAACCTCACATTCTCCTCGCGGACCTGAGCGTGGGACCTTGGGCTTTTCCTAGGGCACACAGATGTTTTGTCTCTTCACTCAAGGCTGGCAGAGGCCCTAATTGGACAACTGTGTAAAGTCAGAGCAAGGACAGATTCTCCGGATAAGTGGGACCACTTCATCAAACAGAGGGATCTTAGGTAACAGGTTTGGGGATTCTGCTGCCAATAAAAATTAGCTCTTACCACGCCACGTGGCACCAGTCATTCCAAGATGTGCAATATTTTTTTGTTTTAATGTTAAAATGAAAAAGGCACTCGGCTCTAATCCAGGAAGACCCGGGAAGGCCCAGCCCATCCTAAACTACTGTGATCTCACAGTTGTATAAATAGCATATTGGTAAAGTAAGGGGACTCTAGCTACCTTTCTGTTCAGGACAAGAGATGGCAAGGTCTCTCCCTCTTTCTCTTTTTCTAACAGTGCAAGAAAATGAAACTATTAAATCCTTAAAACCTTTTCTGCAGGAAAATTAAAAACAAATAAATGACAAGTCTTTGATTTGTTAGACTACTCTTTGAAGAGTTGATTGCTGACTTCAAGGCACATTCCAATGTTGGTAGCAGCCCCCCGACCTCAGCTCCAATAGTGAGTTTATCATCGACGCTTTCATCCCCTGCCCAATGATCTCAAAGCTTCAGGGAAATGAGGTTCACTCAGAGGTTGGGTTTTCTTGATCTAAGCTTGATAGGAATCAACCTTTGTACTTACTCTAATGCCTGCCCAACTAGAGAAGAAAGGAGGAGTGAACCCATAAAGTTGTTTTGTGTAAAATTATGGTTTAAAAAATATTTTTCGGTAGGCACCTTGGTAGCTCAGTCAGTTGAGTTTTCAAGTCTTGATTTTGGCTCAGGTCATGATCTCAGGGTCGTGAGATCAAGCCCCACATTGAGTGTGGAGCCTGCTTAAGATTTTCTTCTCTTCTTCTCCCTCTGTTCACTCTCCCTCTCTCTAAAAATATGTGTGTGATGTGTGTGTGTGTATGTATATATATATATACATATATATATATGTATATATATATATACATATCCCCCCCCCCCGGGAGGGCACCTAAGTGGCTCAGTTGGTTAAACATCTGATTCTTGACATCTTAAAGTGGTGAGATTGATTCACGTGTCAGGCTCCACATTGGGCTTATGGCACTGGTATGGCTAGAGTTCATCTTAACAGTAATGGCTATTTGTTATCTACCATGCACCAGACTTCCCACTACCTATTGCCTCAGACTAAATAACCCTCAAGTTACAAATAGTTAAGTAATATTCCTAGTTTAAACCCAGGGCTCTCTACCCCAAATCTATATATCATGAAGTTTCCCATATTGTTTGTGTTGGGATGATTTCAGGTGCAAGTAATGGGAAACCCTGACTCATCCTGGTTTAAAAGATAAGGAGACTGATTATCTCACATATCAAGAAGGTCTAGCATAGGGTGGCTCCAGGTGAGTGGCACTCTGCTTCTCTTGGCTTGACCCTCTTCTGCATTGTCTCTATCCTCAGACTTGTGGCAAGATAGGGGGAGAAATAACAAGGAGCTGCCATATATAATTATATTCAGGGGAACAAAAAAGGGGGGCTTCTCTTCCTATGTCTCCCTTTTGGGAGCAAGAAATTTATGCCACTCCCTAGGCCTCTCCTCATATAGCAATGGTCAGAATCAATGGCCACAAGGCCTTTATTCTCAGGGGAATGAGTTGCCTTAGTTAGCCTGAGATAAGCAACATGGGTAATCGCAAGAGCACTGGACGAGGGGTCAGAGATCTTGGGTTGAGGTTCTAGTTCTATCATCTACTTAGTTATGGAAATTGCTGGTTGCTTAGCCTTTCTTAGATCTTACCTTTTTCTTGTTGGTAAACAGGGCTGATGATTCTTATCCTACTAATATTATAGGTTGTGATATAGGAATGGAGTAATGACCATGGAAGCATTTTGCAAACTGAAACACACAACTTAGATGCATAGTATTGTGTCTATTAACACGGTTCAAATGTTGGCCATAGGACACTTTCTCAATTACACTCATATGTGGGGCTTGATCATCACCAAGATGACAATTTGAAATGTTTAAGGTTTTTCCAAAGATTTACCTAAATTTCACTTTTCTGCTGGAAATTTTTAAAAGATTTTATTTATTTGGGAAAGACAATAGAAAAAGAGAATGAAATGGGGGAGGGCCAGAGGGAAAAGAAGACTCCCCACTGAGCAGGGAGCCCCATGCGGGACTCCATCCTGGGACTCCAAGACCATAACTTGAACCCAAGGCAGACACTTAACCTACTGAGCCACCCAAGCGCCCTCTGCTGGAAAATTAATAGTGCAAAATAGGCAAAAGTGAAATTTAGTACTTAACCAAATTTTAAGCACCCTCATAAACTCCAATAGTATCTATTTATATATGGATCAGTTATTTAAGTTATTTTTCATATTTGCTACAAAGAAAGTTTCCTAAGAATCTATTAAACAACCTTCCTCATTCATTTATTTATACCAATTCAATAAACATATGTGGAATATTACGATGGGAGGAAGGGATGGGGATGCACACAAAAGTGAATCCCAAGCAGACCCTTTCTGAAGGAGGGTAGCTATCTAGGATGGAGAAATTCTGGAGAGAAGACTAGACAGAACATATCTTTGTAGCTATAATACATAGAAAGATAAGAGGAAGTGAGAGGTAAAGTCCTAAGGATGGAAGAGATAAGAGGATTGACATGGTTTCCAGCCATGGGGTTAGGAAGGCTTAGGGCAAGGTGTCATTTGATGAGGGAGTTGGGAGTTTTGGCATGGAAATAGCAAGTTCACCTTGGTTCCACCTCAGACTTGCTCTGAGGACTTAGCTATCCAACCAGAATACACAATCCTTCAGTACAAGTAGCACAAAACTATAGTAGAAATGAAAGTTGGGAAGATAGACATTGCACTTAGATTATGGAGGGATTGGAAATGTCAGACTGAAGAATCTGGCCTTTATCAGTAGGTGTGAGATAACAGAAAATATATATACTGGCCTCTGCCCCCAGTTTCTGGAACAGAGCTCCTAAACCACTTGTGATTTCCTAAGTAAGAAGAGTACTAGGAGCATCTTTTGTTCTGTTTGGTCTCGGACTTCAGCTCCTGACACAGGGCTCCGGAAGCCCTTATAATTTCCTGGGCAATAAGAGTGTCTTTCGTTCTAATGAGGTGACTCTGGGTGGGCTTTGGAATGGATCCTGGGTGAGGGCTGGTGGCCAGGAAGACCAAGTCATGATTAGAAGTGTGGCATTTTTAGCCCCCTATTCTCATGAGAAAGGAGAAGGGCTGGAAACTGAGTTCATAATTGGTCATGTCTGCATGATGAAGCCTCCATAAATTCCTATAAGTATGGGGTTCAAAGACCCTTCAGATTGGTGAACACATCCATATACCTGAGAATGGCCCACCCCAACTCCATGGGGACAGAAGCTACTGCACTCAGGACCCTCCCAGACCTTGCCCTATGTATGCCTACATATGCCTATGTATGGCTGTTTTCTGTGTCCTTTATTATATCCTTTAATACATGAGTAAGAGTAAATGTTATCTTGAGTTCTGTGAGCCACTCCACCAAATTAATCAACCTTGAGAAGGAGGTTGAGGAAACCTTGGGGACCTATTATTTGCCATTGGCATCAAAATGGGGGTGGTAGTTTTGTAGCACTGAACCCTTAGCCTGTGGGATCTAACACTATTACCAGGTAGACAGTATCAGAATTATATTAAATCGTAGGACACCCAGCTGGTGTCATGGAAAACTGCTTGGTGTGGGGGAACCCCTCTTCCCACATTTCCGGAGGTATCAGAGGTGAAGTGTTCCATCTGAGTAGTAAAGGAGACAAACAAGATGTTGGGGGTGGGGGATGCGGTAAGACTGGGTTTGTTTTAATTCAATTGGCAGTGGAGAGTCAGTAAAGGTTTTTAGGTAGTGGAATGGGAGTCTTCATTAAAACTGCTTTTTGAGGATTAAGGGGGCAGCTTCTGGAAAGATAGAAGGAGAGAAAGTAGAGGCTAAGGGACAGACTAAGAGTCTGCATGTTCAAGTAAGAGGTCATGAGAACCTAAACTAGATGATGAGCATCGGGATGGGGATAAGCCAACGAATATGAGATATTTTGGACGGAGAAATCACAGTTCTTGGTAACTGATAGAAAGACCAGTTGGGAAGCGGAGACTTAAGAGTCTTTCATTTACAAATGACAAAACATTTAACCAAATTTGCCTAAGTGAAGAAGTGAATTTACCCATTCACTTTTTTTTTCATTTATTTATTTTCAGCATAACAGTATCATTATTTTTGCACCACACCCAGTGTTCCATGCAATCCATGCCCTCTATAATACCCACCACCTGGTACCCCGACCTCCCCCCCCCCCCGCCACTTCAAACCCCTCAGATTGTTTTTCAGAGTCCATAGTCTCTCATGATTCACCTCCCCCTCCAATTTACCCCAACCCCCTTCTCTCTAACTCCCCACATCCTCCATGCTTTTTGTTATGCTCCACAAATAAGTGAAACCATATGATAATTGACTCTCTGCTTGACTTATTTCACTCAGCATAATCTCTTCCAGTCCTTTCTGATGGAGGCATAATACTCCATAGTGTATATGGACCACATCTTCCTTATCCATTCATCTGTATCCAAATTGGTAATGAAGAAGTCAAACTCTCTCTCTTTGCAGATGACATGATTCTTTATATGGAAAACCCAAAAGACTCCACCCCCAAACTACTAGAACTCATACAACAATTCAGCAACGTGGCAGGATACCCATTCACTTAACTGAAAATAGGTGTTCACCCTCAGCAACAGTTGGATCCCAGGGCTCCCGTGACATCAATCAGGACTTTGGCTTCCCTACCCGTCAGTTTTACTTCTGTGCTGATTTCACTTTATGGCAACCCCCAGAAGCTACTAATTTATATTGCTTGATGATTAAATGTGGTGGAAGAGAGACAGAGCTTGTCTTCCCCATCAGCTCCAACAAACATTCTGGACCCGTCTCCCATTGCACATTCCTAAAACATTCCCTCTGCTCTAAGAGATCCCTGCAGGTTGGCTTAGAACTATATCTGGTCTTTTATTTTCTGTTGGTATTTTTAATAATTTGTTCATGAAGATAGCCTAACTGTAGGCCACTATAAAACACTGCTCTGTGGCCAAAGTCAGGTATCATTTTGATGAATTCTTGCTAACTTTAAAAAGATACTGATTCAGAACAGTGATGGCTCCTCATTCCATTTCACCAACTGCAATAATTTTTGCAGGCAAGTTGCTTGATCTGGCACATAGCTGAGCTCATAAAATGCATAAAACCAAGACCATTTCTAGGGCAGTATTCAAACTGGGCAGTAGAAACGGTACATAAGTGCCAAAGGGATTTCAAGTCTGGAAAAGAGGGGAGAGTTGTCGGAGAGGGCTGGACAGAGGACAAACCATTGACCTAAGTCTTGAATCAAGAATAAGCTTTATTTCAGAACCATCTAGGCAGAACATTGAATGCCAGCCAGATGTTGTCAAGTCATTTGTATTCCATTTGAAGTGGAGTAACGGCTCTAAAAATAACCCGGGGCTCTCTGCCTGAACTGAGCAGTTTTCATTTTACCTAGTACAGGTGATGTCTAAACAGTGTTTTGAAATTTTACAAAAGTGTTTAAGGATACTACGAAAGCATACCCCTTTCAGAACGCCCCCCCCCCCCCCCGCCACCATGGCTCTGGTAAAGAAAAGGCTCGTGCTGTGAAGTGAACGGATCAACCTGTAAAGTGAATTTCTCTCCTCCACGCTGAAGGATGTACATCCATTTTCACAGAACGTACTGCTTTCAAAGTCAGGTATGTACATCTGCACTGCATTATGAAAAAATGATGAATCCCATTATGAGATTTTAAATTTGGGGTCTGTTTTTATGATGTAGGAAACATCAATTTAAAAAGTGTTAAAGGCAGAAACACTGCCTGAATTAAGTTGTTAGCAAAAAACAAAAACAAAAACAAACAGAGGTGCCTGGGTGGCTCAGTCATTGGGCATTTGACTTTGGTTTAGGTCATGATCATAGAGTCCTGGGATCCAGCCGGCATTGGGCTCCCTGCTTGGCGGGAAGCCAGCTTCTCCCTCTCCCACTTCTCCTGCTTGTGTTCCCTCTCTCGCTGTGTCTCTCTCTGTCAAATGAATAAATAAAATCTTTAAAAACAAGCAAACAAACAAAACACACATACATACACACAAAGACAAAAAACCCACACTGTTCATTTTTAAACATATGGCAAAGCTGCTCTTCCAGCTTTCCAGAATGATCATCATCCTGCTGATGCAAATTATTGTAACATGTAATTTGGAATGAGATCAAAAGTTTGAAAATGAGAAAAGACAATCCTGGTGGAACACTGGATTTTTGATTCTGCAAAGCAGACCCATGTCCCGGTCTGGCCAGGACCCATCACTCCTCTAACCCCCAACATGCCCTAGGGTGCTGTGGGCTTGCAGCAATATGGCAGCTTGATTTGCAAAGCCCAGGAGCCTCTTGGCCCTCATTTGACTATTTCTCCCAAAAGAAGCACAGGTATTAACAACAATGCTGAGAGAAGAACCTGTTGGGGAGAGAATAACTTTTTCCTAATTTTGTAGCTTTCAAACTGGGGCCTGAGAAGACTGGAGGCAGCTGGAAAGGGAAAGATGATTTCAGTGATTTGTATTCCCTTCTCTTATTTAAGTGCCCCCACCCCAAGAAATAAAATGAAGGGACCAGAGAAAGAACTTGCATTTGGCCACCTATACTCAGCATAATGCCTGACACATAGTACACACTCAGTAACAATCTGTTGAATAAATGAGCGAATGACTGTGTGATTGGGTGAACGGGGAGTGTAGGTTATGAAAAGTGCCCTCGGTGTGATTTTTCTGGGAGTGGCTTATAGTCATGCTTTCCATAGGGTCACGGGATGGAGACTGTCATTTTGTCTCCTGATTGGCTGAGAGACAAGGAATCATGCAGAAAACTTACTCATCTTTATAATCTTGAATCTTACGAGGCCCAGTAACTCCTTTCCAGACTTATTTGGAAAAACCTCAAACTCTTTTCCCACAGAAGACAAATTCTGGGAAAAGGAATTTAGGCGCCAAACTCCATAATCAGAAGCAAAGGTCCAACCCTCTGTTGAATATACAACATTTCACTCATGTTAAAGTTGGAGAAATTGTTAATGATTTAACAGTAGAAAACCAGAAAAGCTGTTTGAGGTCCAAAGCCAAAATGACACCCCCAGTCTCCCAGTCAAAAAGGTAAGGCTCTGGAGGATGGGAAATACAAGAGGGAACCTCCCCGATACCCCTTAGAAAGCTTGATTTGACTTCAGACCTCTGTGAATCTGCACATGGGCCATGAAGAGGTAATGAGGACAATGCCTTCTCTTCACTTTCTCAGCACTCAATATTTTTATTTTTGTGGATGGTCGGTTTGCAACTTCTAGTTTTGTCATGAGGTTTGAACATCGGGAATCCAAAAATTTTGAAGAAAGGAAAAACAGGAGCAAAAAGGCAGAGGTATTTCAAGAATCAAAATGAGTTTGACCCATACTGAAAGACCTTAACTAGAGCATGGGAAAGAACATTCCAAAGCAAGTCTTGGGCGCGCGCGCGCGTGTGTGTGTGTGTGTGTGTGTGTGTGTGTGTGTGTAGGAGCGAGAGGAAGAGAGATTGAGATTGGGAATGAATTTCTGAAGGCCTCTTTCTAGTCTGGTTCACATGGAACTGTAGGAGGTACACACATCCTTTTGGAAACAGGTGGCTCAATGATGAAGGTCCACAGAGCCCCTATGTCTTTGCCTTGAAAGCTTGTTTGCTTCAGCAGTTTAGTAACCTGAGCCTGCACCTGGTATCCATGGACTTTTTTCTCATGCAGCATTCAGGGCCCCTCTTCAGGTATTATGAACTTAGGAGCTCTGCTTATTCCTTGACAGCCAGTTGGTGACGCAGTTGGCCTTTTAAACCCCCCATCCCAAGACCAATGCCTCCTACTGAGTCCCTGAGAGTCCTTTCCTAGTCCTCTTGTCCTTGTTGTCCCCAAAGAGGCAGACAGGAGCTCATGCAGAATTTTAAGTGTTTTACTGTTAATCACTCCATAAGAGTTTCTCAGTGCTCAGGGGACCGTCATGAGAATCATGGGAACTCTTTGTTTGAAACTCCCAAAACTGTTCTAATAATATTCTGTTTCTTGATCTAGTTGTTGGGTGCATGGGTATATCCAGATGGTGAAAATTCAATAAGCTATACACTACGGTATGCATACTTTTCTGGTTGCACCTTATATTCCTAAAGCTCTTCCAAAAAACACCCAAACCAAATGAATCAGAATCACAGGGGTTTGGGGCCTGGGAATATGCATTCTTACTAAACTCCTCAAATGATTCAAGTCTGAGGGCCTTGGTGCTGAAAGAAAAGAAACAAAAGATAAATCACAAATATTCAAAGACCAATATACCAGTGCTCATGAATTGTGTTTCCTGGCCTTTTTCATCTACTCATTCACGAAGGTCTATTCCCTGAGTGATCGTTATAGGGTCTAGGGTGATGGACGTCCCTCTTGCTGTTGAAGGGCACTATTGGACCTAGATACCATCTGTGCCCTGAGGGAACTCCCTGCCTCCAGGAGGAGATGGTGAGCTAAGTGTCCTGAGGCAGGCCACTTAGCCCTAAGGGAGGGAATGCCTAGGTTGATCTGCAAGCCTTGGGAGAATCACTAACCATAACCCTTGTAGGTGGTCACTTCAGATCACACAGACTTAAGGCTTCTGCTTTGAATCCTAGAATGGCATGGCCTTTCTCCCCTCCCACGGAGGGCTGCACTTCCTTTCTCCATCTTCCGGGATGGCCCCATCCCCCTGCACTGGGACTGGAGGACAGGCAGGGAGAAAAAGTGTGTCAAGAGGGGTCTCACACTGTTATGGTTTAAAGCACAGGCTCTAGAGCCAGGGTCCCTCACACAACCCAGCTCAACTGCTTCGTCACTGTGCCAGTGATCACTAGAGGACCTACATAGTGGTCTCATTTACTTCTAGGTGTGGTTACTAGGGAGAGTGAGTGGACTGTTATACAGCTAGTGCTGTACAAGTGTTAGCTATTGTGACTGTTATTGTTGTTGTCATTATTATTTATTCTATTCTCAGATGTCAAAGCTGACCTTGAGTGGATTAATTTACATTCCTGAGAACTTTCAGACAGGGTGACACCCATCTCTGTGGGATCAGGCCACCTACTGGAATGATCCCCTTGGGGCAATTCCTCCCAGCTTGTAAGCAAATGAGCCAAACAGAAAAATGCTTAATTCAAACAAAACAAAAGCTTGATGATTCAACAGGAGGAGGAAGGGAAAAATATCAGTCACAGCCTTGTAAGTGCCCTTCCCACAGGCTGTCTCCCCATGCTGGGGTGGAGGCAGCTTTCTTGCACCCCATCTGTGCAGCTGTTAACGTTACTCAGGGAAATATTCATAACAAGAGACTGGAATCATGCAGTGTTTGCTGCAAAACATTCAGTGGCCTCACAGAAGGACAGCTTTCTCCTCTTCCTCCCCACTTGAAGGAAATTCACAGAAGTATCCCCTCTTACTGTTCATTTTTCATTAATGGGGAAATGGAGGTACATCCAGGGTAGGCAAGCTACTGGCTCCAGCTCACAAAGGTAGTGAAGGAAAAAGCCAGACTTTACATCCTTGCCTCCTAACTCCAAGGAAGTGTGCACCATGAGAGCCAGATAAGCAACTCCTGGCAATGTACAAAGCCTGACGTGAAACGTGGGAAGGTTCAGGACGGGCAGAGCTAGGGACCCAGACACAACATGGCAAAATGATTCAGAGAAAAATTTTGGAATTGGACAGGTCTGGACTTGAATCCTGTTTCCGTCAGTATTAGGAACTGAAACTTTGTGTCTCCTTTCCTGCCTCCCCAAATTCATATGTTGAGGCTCTAACCTCTGGTGTGGCTATATTTGGAGATGGGGCCTCTAAGGAAATATCTGAGGCTAAATGAGGTCATAGAAGTGCCCTTGTTAGGGTCCGTGATCAAAGGAGTGAGACTGATACAAAGCGAAGGTCAAGCAAAGCATTATTTCGCGCCAAGCATGGAGAATCAAACCGACCGGTCGGGGCTGCCTCTTACAGAGAGAGCAACCCCTCCCTGCCTTACAGGCTAACTTCTATAGAGCAAAGGCTATGTGGTTGAGCCTGGCCACACACAGGTGGCCAAAGAGATTGTAACACGCAGAGAAAGTTGCCTAGTCATGCTAGGTCCCACACGGGTGGCCAATTGTCTTACAATTCACCCCATAGTAGCTATTTGAACTAGCCTATCACCTTGGTCAGAATTGGCACCCAAAAGGTGGAGCCCACATTCTTTAGGGAGATAGTGATTGGATGTCTCCACCTGGCCTGACCCACCCTTGTATTTGGGTTCTGTTATCTGGGACTGGTTGACCATATTTTACTAGTTTCCCGGACTTGTTTTCAAGTAAGTTCCCCTGGGCGGGGGCAGGGTCAGTTTAAGTTTTACTGCATAAACAACAAAATGGCTGTTCAACTGAGAGGGATCCGCTCTGGCTAAATAGGCCCTTACACCCTGATCTACTATGATTAGGGTCTTCAGAAGAAGAGACACTGGAGAGCTCTCTCGCTCTCCATCGGCATACATGGAGGAAAAGACACTTGAAGACAGAACCAGAATGTGGTTAGCTGCGAGCCAGGAAGAGAGGGCTCACCAGAAACCAAATCAGGTGGAACTTTTTGTTTAGACTTCCAGCTTCCAGGACTGTGAGAAAAGTAATTTCATCATTTAAGCTACACCATATATGGTGTTTGGTTATAGCAGATTGAGCTGGCAAAGACAGTCAGTATGAGTTCTGTGAATAAATAAGTAACCCTTCTCAACCGCCATTTCCTCATTGGTTGAATGAAGATAATAGTGATCATACTTCATGAAATTGTTACAGTGATTAAGTGAGGTAATGCATTCAAAGAACATAGCCAAGGGACCAGCATGTAAATGTTTAAAAACTTATTCACTCACCCTCTTTATTTAACAGATATTGATCAAATATCTGCTTTCTGCATAAGCATTGTTCTGGGTGCAGGAAATCCAGGAATAGCTATGAAAAATAAGATGGAGCTCACAGTCTAGCTGGAGAGATAGATGATAAATAAGGAAATAATATTTGTGGGTTATAACAGTTGTCTTTTTTTTTTAAGATTTAATTTATTTATTTAACACAGAGAGAGAGATCACAAGTAGGCAGAGAGGCAGGCAGAGGGGGAGAGGGAAGCAGGCTCCCTGCTGAGCAGAGAGCCCAATTCAGAGCTTGATCTCAGGACCCTGAGATCATGACCTGAGCTGAAGGCAGAGGCTTTAATCCACTGAGCCAGGTGCCCTGATAACAGATGTCTTGAAGGAAATAATCAGGTAAATGAGATAATCCGTGGAAGCCATTTATAACAGGGTTGTCAGGGAAGGTCTCTCTGAGGAAAATATCTGAGTCAGGGACCCAAAGATTGAGAATGTGCCAGTCATCTGAGTAGCTGGTGAACAGCCATTCCAGGCAAAGTGAACGGATGCTAAAACCAGGAGGTGGAAGAGGCTTGGTGCACTCCATGGGAGAGAGAGCAGCCACTCTGAATGGAATGCACGAGATGGCGGAGGGAGGCAAGGGCCAGAGTTTGCTGTGCCTTGTGAGGTATTTTCTATGAGCAATGGCCAGCTATCAACGGACTCTTTGTGGGGGTGGGGGGATGATGTGGTCTGCTGTGGGGGTGTAAGAGCTGACTGGGTGTTGTGTGGAGAATGCATTTGGGGGATGTGAGCAGAAGCAGGGAACTGCTAGGTGACCTTCACACCAGTTTGGGAAAGAAAGATAGTGGCTGCGACAGAGTTGGGGAGGAGAGCTAAGGTGCTGATTAGGATGGCAGAAGAACAAGAAGAATTAGTGCTAGATTTGAAGGGGCTGGGAGGAAGGGAGGTCGAGATGACACCCTGGATTTCACATGGCACTATCAACTGACCAAGAGAGACGGGGTGAGGGAAGTCAGGAAAGAACAGGCTGGAGAGCCTCAGGGACCTACAGAGGTTTGCAGATCACACTTGGAGAACTGCTAATCTACGGAGTAACAGGAGTGTAGTCCTCAAGGGGTTAGAAAAGATGAGGAAGAGAGCGCAAAAAATGGGATGGAGCGTGAAGACAGAAGGGACTGTTCTTCCCTTTTATTAAGTAAGAGGCAAGAAGGTTGGTACACAGTTTCTTGAAAGTGATTTCAGGTCGTTCCTCCCTGCTAGCATGTATTTTCTCAGTGGAGTCCAAGTCAAGATCTTCAGTGAAGAAAAATGGTAAGAATGGATTGGGGAAATTTAAGGAGAAGGAAAAATGTGTGAGCTGGTTGGCTTGGTAAGCGGGAAATGAATTTGCTGGAGTAGCATAGTAAATTTTTCAGGCAGTGCTCATTTGACATTCGTGGGCATGAAATTAAAGAGAAACCTGTTGACTGAATTTTATGCTTCATTTTTTCCAGAATTTCAGCTGCTTCGGTTTAGGCACAGAAAAGGTACATAATTTGGGTCAATGACTGCCTAAGTTTTTCTAATAGAATAGAAAGAGAGAAAGAGAGGGAGAGAAATAGTTGGCTGAGCAAAGGCGGTGAGGGTGACTGCAAGGGAGGGATTGTTTATTTATTTATTTATTTATTTATTTATTTTTAAAAGATTTTATTTATTAATTTGACAGAGAGAAATCACAAGTAGACGGAGAGGCAGCCAGAGAGAGAGAGAGAGGGAAAAAGGTTCTCTGCTGAGCAGAGAGCCAGATGCGGGACTCGATCCCAGGACTCTGAGATCATGACCTGAGCCGAAGGCAGCGGCTTAACCCACTGAGCCACCCAGGTGCCCCGGGAGGGATTGTTTAAACTGGGTGAGAAGAATCTGAGGATGATGGTCAAGGACAGTAGGAAAGGAACAGGGTGGCTAGCCTGGAAGTTTTGATAAGGCGGTTGTCAGGAAGTGGGATGTTTGAAATCAGGGCGGACAGCTGCTGACCGCAGCAAAGTCGCGGGTGGGGCCATGGGAGGGGATGTTTGTGATTGGGGAAGGTGAGAAAGGCAAGGAGCAGAGAGGTCATGGATTCGAGTAGTCTATTCATTTGCATGTTGAAGGCATCCGGAAGATGACCAACTTGAGGCCTGAAAGCAAAGCCTTCAGTGAAAGAAGGAGCATCGGTGCCCAGTGAATGGAGGGGCAGACATTTGACAACTACAAGATGTGTGTGTCTGTAACCTGAAGGCCCGAGCTTCAAAGGAGCTGCAGTTTTAGAGAGAGGAAGCTGGGAGAAATGGTTTACCAGGTGCAAGAGATACGAAGAGGATACTCATCTCACTCCCTAGCCCCGAGATACACCTGGTGTGAAAGGAACAGGACCTTGAGAGGCTGTGAGCGAAGCGTGGTCTCAGGGGAAAGCTGGGTTTCCAGAAGGCCCAGAGAAGAGGGGGTGGTTGGAGCAATGGGGACATGGGGGAGTTTGTGGATCACGGATCTAGCTCTGGAGGGCTGTAGAAAAGGGCTTGAGAGGACTATGAGGAATGAAGGATTGGTTTGGATGATGAAAATTACACAGCACTAGCCTTGAACTTCTGTGAGCTCTTGAGATGATGCATTGACTCTCCTCCCGGTGAACCTTGATGGGACAGCAAGAGAGGGAGGGCCATGAAGTGTCCCTCTTTCAGGTCAGCCTGGTATTATTAGGTACAATTATCACCACCCAGCTCATCTCCCTGCCTCAGGGCATAACTATATATAGATCGTCCTACTTTCAGGTCTCCCAAAGTAAGTGATTTTATAATTTCTCTTGATAATGCATTCCCTAGTTTAACAATCAGTACCAAGAACACTGCCTGATACATAGTAGGTGCCTAATAAGAACTGTTTGAGTTTGTTTGAGTTAACTGAATGCATTTATGGTGTCAAGATTTTCCTTTCATCTCCTTTTATTTCCTCATGCTGTGATTCTAGTCCATTGTACTACTACGACAACATGGATCCCATAATTATTTTTCCATTTCATAATTTCCAATATCCCAGATAAGCTGTTCTATGTAATCTTTTACTCAAATCCTGTTTCTGCTGTTATTTAGTTGTGTCATATCTGCATCTCAGGTCTCCTCAGCCAGATTTAAATACCGTCCGTGGTAGATAGTGGGTTTGCTGATTCTCTTCTCCACAGTGGCTACTGTAGTGAAGGCAGAGCGCTAATATTTTACTAGTCGCTTTTTGAAAAAAAAAATCAATATACTCTCGAATTCTTTTTTTTTTTTTAAGATTTTATTTATTTGACAGAGAGAGCACAAGTAGGAAGATCGGCAGGCAGAGGGAGAGGGAAAAGCAGTTTCTCCACTGAGCAGGGAGCCCGATGCAGGGCTCATCCCAGGACTCTGGTATCATGACCTGAACCTAAGGCAGTCGCTTAACTGACTGAGCCACCCAGGCACCCCTCAAATTAATTCTTGAATTAATAAATACTTATTTGAAAGTTCATGTGTATTCCTAGACAGTCATTGATGGTCCTGTGAACCAACACCTGACCTGACATCCAGACCGCCTGGGTTAAGACTTTGGCTTGAGACCTTGGGCAAGATCCTTAATGTTTCTGTACCTCAGTGTCCTTGTCTATAAGTAAAGCCAGCTAAGTTATGACAAATTTGTTGTGATGAATAATATGTATAAATGCATAATCATGGAGTACTTTAATAATGGTAAAATAAAGGGCGCCTGGGTGGCTCAGTGGGTTAAAGCTTCTGCCTTCGGCTCAGGTCATGGTTTCAGGGTCCTGGGATCAAGTCTCACGTCGGGCTCTCTGCTTGAGAGGGAGCCTGCTTCCTCCTCTCTCTCTCTGCCTGCCTCTCTGACTACTTGTGATCTGTCAAATAAAAATCTAAAAAAATAAAATAAAAATAAAAACAATGGTAAAATACTCAAGCCAGATCACCAATAAGTGCCTACTGGTCTATTCAAGAGACTGTATTGTGATGGAAGACTTAGTTACACCCTCTACAAATAAAATACTATTAAATGTTTCGCTTCTCAGGTAATTACAACAGGACCAGATCAGTGAAGTTAGCATAGAGAAAGAAATGCCCCTCCCTTTATAGAAAAGGGAAACATGAGAAAAACCTAGTAAAACCCAAGTTAAGGCTTCCTGAAATAGAGACAGGGACTGACAAAAAAACAGAAAGGCCATAGCATGAGGCTGAGGGCTTTGAGAAAATGTTTTAATATACAATTACAGAAACAGAAAATGCTGCATTCAGTAAATGCCAGAGATGAAAGAAGGACAGAAAAAATAAAAAATACCATTGCATGGATGATTATTTGCTTCTGTTCACAAGGCACCCAGACCCAGAGCTCAGGAGTATACAGAAGTAGGAGGTAATGAAAACGTTATTGTAACTTTTGATGAAAAGCAGGCTGGGGAGCACTTCACAAATGGGAACTTGGCAGAATTCTCAGAGCTACAGGAATGTTCCTCAGGGGTAAAGAAGGGGGCATTTGCATTAACGTGTAAAAGAAAAACTAAGGTAGGTCTAGAGGTCAGAATCAAAAAGGTGATTTACATTCAAGGACGAATGTAGATCTTCTTTCATCGAGCAGGAAAATTAATAAAACAAGATATTAAAAAAAGCAAGCCTCAAGACTTAAAAAATAATAATAAAATTCAATAAAGGTTTTTTTTTTTTTTTCTTTTTTGAGAGAACGGGTAATCAACCCAAATTCCTTTTCAAATACTTGGTCCCTGAATAGGCAAAGGAAGACATTATTATGCATTCAACATACTCATTTTTCGGTATTGGGTTAGAATCCATAAGCTACCTATAAATATTTTAATTTCAAAGTAATGTCTTTTAGGTTTTCAAAGTGGTGGGATTAAATGTGATGTTTGATTTCTTTTTTTTTTTTTTTCACAGTTGATGATGTGCCATTTTGAAATAAAATGTTTTTATAAAAATTTATGTATAAGAAGTCACATTGATTAAAAATTGACCAAAAATTGACCAAACTGACCCTAAACTAAGGGGAATTGGAGCTGGTTTGCCTGTGTTGGGGGAGAGCAAGGTGGGGTCCAGCAGCCTCAGAAGCTGGCATCAGAACTGCTCCCTTCCCTATCTGGGTGTGTAGTCTGGAAGAAGTTAGGGTGACACAAATGTGATTTTCAGCTGACCCAGCATTGGGAGGTGTGGCTCATATATTCAAGACAGCAAAACCACTGAAATCTGACTCAGAGACGCTAGAAATACTGCCTTGCAGTAATTTTAGAAAAGAGCAAGAGAGAGAATAAGGCAGACACTGCACAACACTTAATTCGTCAGCACTGACTGGAACTTGCTGTGGAATGGCAGAAAGGACAGAGGGGTTTTTGCAGTCAGAAATCCTGAGCTCAAGCCCCCACAGGGTCTCTCAGGGACAAAGTACACTTGGGCAGATCCTTTAAACTCCACAGACTTCAATTGTCTCAACTTTTTTTTTTTTTTTTTAAAGACTTATTTATTTACTTTAGAGAGAGAGAGAAAGAGGCAGGGGAGGGGCAGAAGAAGAGGGAGAGATGAATCCTAAGCAGACTCCTCACCCAGTGTGGAGCCCAACATGGAGTTGGATCCCACAACCCTGAGATCATGACCTGAGCCGAAACCAAGAGTTGGATGCTTAACAGAGAGACCACCCAGGCACCCCTTCATTCTTTAAGATTTATTGAAAATACAACAAAACAATAGAATGTCAAATTTAGAATCAAGCAGACCTGAATTCACTGAGAGTCAAATCATACATAGCTTTTCTTCTTAGTGACTGTTGGACTTTGGGCAAGTTTGTCTCACTCCATTTTTTTTTTTTTTAAGGGATCTATCCCATATATTGGAAGGAGTAAAGCATTTATGTTGCTCTAGAAGTTATTTTGCTCTCTAGAAGGGTCATTGATTCTCATGGAAGGATCTTGAAAGACATCAAAGAGGTGAATTTGAAGGTGGCTGCTTGAGGGAAGGAAATTTCTAGAGACTAGAAGAAGAATAGTGTAGGTGAGTCGGAGAATCTTTTCAGGCTGGTGTGTTTGGCAAGTAATGGTCAATATTATTGAGCATTGTATCCGTTTTCTATTGCTGCTGTCACAAATTACCACACATTTAGCAGCTAAAACAATGTAAATTTATCTTTCAGTTTCTGTGGGACAGAGGAGCAACATCTGTCTAACCTAGCTAAAAATGAAACCTATGGTCCCTCCTGAAGGCTCGTGGGCAAGAATTCACTTCCAAGCTCATTCAGGGCGTGGGAATCAGTTCTTTGTGGTTAGGACTGAGGTCCCTGTTTCCTTGCTCTCTATCAGCTGAGGGCCACCTTCAGCTCCTAGAAACCTTTCTGTGGCCCTCCTCTGTAGCCTACTCCATTCTTCAACCCAGAGGGGTGGGTCCCAGTCTTGTTTCGAATTTCTCTGATGTCTTCTGCTGCTGTGTCTCTGTTTTCTGACATGCCCCTTGAATAAACCCAGCTATCAAATCACACTCTGTGCTGCAGCCCATGGCTCCGTTTCCATGGGTGAGGACAGGGTGGAGGCTGGGAGGGGGACTTCGAGACCCTTCTGTCCTGCTCACCTCCACCCTGGGTGGATGTGCTGACTGTAGAGCCTGGCTTCTGCCAGGAGCAAACATGATGTGCTTGAGGAGATGCCTTTGGGCAGGTGTCTGAGAGCCAAGGTGTGGACCCAGGATCCACCGTGGTAGTGGCACGGGAGGGAGAGCAGTGGGAGTGTCTGCCTGACCTCAGGGGGTGCTGACAGGTACACAGTGCCCTGGGGCAGGCAGGCCCTGGAAGCCAGGGCCAAGCAGGGAGGTGTGAAGCACCTTGCACCAAGGGCAAGCTTCAGCAGCTGGGGAGGGGGCACTGTGGGCCTGGGGGGCTCCGGACAGGCCAGTCTTGGCATTAGTTGCTATAACTGGTGCCACACCCACATTTCTAGTACACCCCTGCCCCCCATGGCCCAGTTTCTTGTTTCCAGTTTTGGGGGTCTTTCAGGCTTAAGCAAAGCTCCCCTTCTTTAAGGAAAGAGAAACACTTCCTGGGATTCTCAGGGAAACCTGTGTCAGGACCCTGTCGTGGTGGGTCCCCGTGTTTCTCTGAACTTCCAGGGACACAGGAACAGCTCACAGAGTCACTGTTAGGCTGCCAGCTACAGAGTGGATTTTATCTGAGGGACTCATTAGGGACACCAATGAGCACTCTGGCCTCTGGGCCACATCTCGTAGGTCATTGCTTTTCTGGTCTTCTCATGGTTTGTCTTTTAGGGTGAAAAGCCTTTTCCTCTCCTGCTCCGTGCCCATATACCTGCCTATAGATGAAGCTTGCCAGAAGCAAAGCAGCTCAACGAGGACTCTGGTAGGTGACTGACCAGCTCATCTCTCACGGGAGCCCAGACACGATGCCCCTGTGTAAGTAGATCCCCCAGCTAACAGGTTGGTCCTGCATCCCAACCATGAACCAGCAAGTGCCTGTGGAAGATCACTCAGGCTTTAGATCAGGGCTAGGGTGGCTGACGGGTGGGACCTGCCAGAGGCCCCATCTCAGATCTGGGCCCTGCTGGGCAATTGCTCGTCATGCAGCCATAGTCACTGTGATGGAAGAGGGGATAGAACCCCCGTGCTCTTCTGGAACTTCTGGGGGCCCACTGTTACACAGGGATGGGCAGAGACCGCAGGCTGTGTTTTGCCAACGCAGTCTGCTGGGATAATGAGGTGAAGCTTGGTTATCAGAGGAGGGGAGGGAAGGAGGGATGGACTGGCCTGCAGGTGCAAGGGGCCCCACCTGGAGTCCGCCCTGGCCTCCCTGGCTCCAGAGTTAACTGCATCCACACCGCCATAGTCCTGGCCCTCTGGGCGGGGCCTGTGCGCAACTGAGGCAGGTGCCTCTGCCACACCCCACGCAGACTCGGTCCCCTGAGATCTCCAGGTACTGGGGCATGCCTAGGCCATGGAACAGAGAGCCTGGGACCTGTTTTTGGGACCTGGGGGCCCATGTCTGAGGTGTGCCGGCTCAGGTGTGGTGGGAAGAACTAAAGGTTCCAGCAAGACTGTGGTACACCCTGCCCAGGGGGCACATGCTCAGGCAAGCTGGCGAGCCAAGTCAGCCCAAGGAAGCAGCCATGGCCCCCGGCAGCACCATCTACACCACGTGGCCAGCATCCTGCTCTAGCTCCTCACACTTCTGCTGCAGCTGCTGATTCCCGGCTGTGCAGGCCTGGCTCTGGTGGTGAGCGGCTCCAGCTGGACCTGTGTCCTCCGCTCTCCGAGGGAAGCCTGGGGAGTCTTCTGGGCCCAGCATGGTGAAAATAGGGCCCTTGGTGGATGCTTCCTACACATTCTCTGTGATCTGCTCCACCATGGGGGCCCCTGAGCCTGTTGTCAGCGCCTCTCTCTTCTTGAACTTGGAACCCCCCAAATGTTCACCCTGAGCTGCCAGCACCACCCAGCACCCACCTCCACGTACTGCTGCATCTCTTATGCCTCTAGCCAGAGGAAGCGCTCTGCTTTTAAGGGCCCATGTAATTAGATTCGGCCCACCCACATCTCCCCATTTGAAGGTCCTTAATCTAAATTACATCTGTGCTATTTCTTTCTCATATCCCTAGAATCCCTGGTTCTAGGGATACAGGTGTGGACATTTAGGGGGACCATTCTCCCTACCACAGCACTTTATAGGGGCCAGGCACTTCGCTAAATGTGTTCTGTATGTTACCTCACTTAACCACCTCAGTTAACTCCAGTAACTTACTAATTTAACCCTTTTGGTTACTCTATGACAGAGGAAACTGAGATTCAGAGATGTTAATCAGCTTGCCCAGAGTCACACAGTAAGTGTAAAAGCCAGAATTTGAGGGTAGGTTATCGGAATCTAGACCTCATATCTCTGTAGAGGATAAACATCAAGAAAGAAAAATCACCAAGTTGGAGGGCCTTGACCACCAGACTGAGACTCATGGACCCTTTCTGTGAGTGTGTAGCAATGCTCCATGTCATCATGCAGGGAGAAAACACTTAAAACACAGACACTCTGTGGAAGACTGAATGGTATTTGGAAAGCATGGGTCAGACACATTCCTGGGGGATGGAAGGCAGATTACAATTTTCAAGAAACATTGTATTGGTCTCAAGAAATTATATTCTTGGAAAGATTCCAGCATGGTCTGTCAAGGCACAGATATGACCATGGAATAGATAAAAATGCAAAGTTATTAGCCTACCTTCTGGGAGGTCTCCCGCAGGTTGTGATGGAGCCTGAATGAAGGTCACTCTTTGGTGTATTTGATTGATATCTTCATGAGTGATCTTGGAATATGGGATCTACATCCTTTTAAATGAAATTCGTGAAGATAACAAATGTCTCAAGTTATAGTCATCAAAGAGGACAGAAGAAATGTTGACAGGAAACATTCCCCATTCAGCTTGGTGGGAGGGGGGGAAGCAAGGAATTCAAAACACAGATAGTCACTAAGATAAGGAGTCTGAACAGAGCCACCATGATTTAAGAGTCCTGCAATAAACAGAAAAGACAGAGGAAACCATGAAAGTGAAATGTGATAGCTAGCCTGAGAACTGGTTCCCGGATGCGCAAATTTCCAGATGTCACAAACTTCTGTGCTTTGGGCCACAGCTGGAGGGAGGCCCATGGTCATGCTCTGGGCTGGCTTCCAGGGTACCAGGGAGCAGGAGTAGTTTGGGGGGAAGCTAAGGCAGAGCAGCACAGAGAGGGTTGGAGAAAAGGGTCAAGTATGAAATGCACGTTATGGAGAGCAGTTGCACCTCCTCTCAACTTGCCCACCTGCCCTCTCCACTCAGTTAAGTCTTTGGGACTGGCCCACAGGGCCCGTGCTTTTCCCTCAAGAATCAGGAATCTCCTGCATCTTCAAGACGTCATTATATATGTCAGGCTGGTTGGTAATTACTGGCTTACTCGACTCTCTCCTTCTCCAAACTAGGGCTCCATAAAGCCATTTGAGGAAAACACAATTTAGGAGGCTGTCCACAGAAGTGGCCTTAAATCTTTTTTTTAATTCTAAGATCCCTTTAAAATTTTGATAAAAGCTATAGGTATTTTTCTCCTAGAAAAATAAATGCACAATCACAAAAATATTTGCATGCAAGTCTAGAGGATTCATGAAACCCCTTCAGCCTGGAGGGAATCCCCTGGCCTAGTGCTCCAGGTTAATAACTCCATTGTTACAGCAATAGCAAATGCTCAACTCTCTTGCTACAATCTTCACCACTACCACTCCTTACCTCAGTGCTCCCCACCACATGCCTCCGTGCATTGGTAAACATTTTCCTGCTGAGCCTGGTTATGGTTTCAAAAATCTACCTCAACACAGTATTCCCAAGTAGTCCTACCAATACTTCAACACTGGCACCAACTTCAATCCTGGGTGTAGCAAGAGAAGCTAGGAGAAAGAATCAAGTCAAAGGAAATTTTCCAGGTGGAAGGAAAGGGAAAGGATGACTAGGATGAGGATGAGAAAAGGATTACTGGAGTAGTCAGCTGGATGCTTGGGAACCTAGGAGAGGGCACTTTAAGCAGAGCTGTGGGTTGCAGCCAGATTGCAGTAAGCTAAATTGGTGGGTCTCCTTGAATGTATTCTAAATAATCAATTGTATATATGGGACAAACATACAAGGATGTTCACTATGGTATTATTAAACTAGCACCAGTACAAATTGAGAATAGTCTAAAAGCCAAATATTAGAGAATTTTGTTCATTTGGTTTTAATGTATCCTTACTATGGAATAAGATGATATTAGTAAGAACTCCTTAAGTAACAGAAACTTGAATCAAACTAGTTTAAGCAAAGAAGGAAAAAAGGAACTTGTTAGCTAATGCAATTGAAGAGTGCAGAAATTGTCTGGATTTAAGCACATGCTGATCTTGAAATCTCTCTCCCCTTCCCTCCCTGCTTCCACCCTCTCTGCCTCCCTCTCCCCTGTCCTCTGAGAAAGATTCATTTTTAGAGCTCTCTCTACATGGTGGAGAGGATGGCCCCCATGGCTCCAGCATTTCTAGATTTCACGGTCTCCACAACAGAGAAAACTTCTTTGTCTCACCTTCTAGGCCAGGACCCTGGTCCTGTTTGGTTCACTTGCCCATCGTTCAACCAACTGCTGTGTCCAAAGAGGTGGAGTACTGTAACTGGTCAAAGGAGACACGTGTCTTCTTTGACAAATCATCAGAGTCATATTGTGTGAGGAAAAGGCATCTTCCAAAGGAAGATGATGATGCCCCCTAAAAACTGTCAATCATAATGGCGGACTTATTTTTTTTAAAGGTTTTATTTATTTATTTGGCAGACAGAGATCACAAGCAGGCAGAGAGGCAGGCAGAGAGAGAGGAGGAAGCAGGCTCCCTGCTGAGCAGAGAGCCTAATGTGGGGGCTTGATCCCAGGACCCTGGGATCATGACCTGAGCTGAAGGCAGAGGCTTTATCCCACTGAGCCAACCAGGCACCCCTTATTTTTTTTTAAATAAATGTAGATCTATGTTTATGAGCATGGAGGCTTTGGGGGATGGGGAGAGACTGAGTCCCAGTCACAACTCTGCCTGGAATTCTTGTGCCTGAACTGCCACCTGACACTTCTATCTCTTCTACTTCTCTAGACTAATGACTACGTGGGGCAGGCAGAATAATGCCCCCCTTCTCCAAAGATGTTCAGGCATGGGAAGCCTGGGAATATGTTGCCTTACTTGGCAAATGGGACTTTGCAGATGGGATTAAGAATCTGGAGATAGGAGATGACCCCTGGAAAGATGTTCCATTTACACTGTGAAGTGAGAAAAGCAAGTTACTGAACACAGTGTAGATATGATTTTATCTTTTATCTTTAAATCTTTTTAACTTCTTGATCAAATTCTTCTCAGTGTAGGGATAGAGGCTACATACCTCAACATCATCAAAGCCATCGGTGAAAATACCACAGCAATATCATTCTCAATGGGGAAAAACTGAGAGCTTTTCCCCTAAGGTCAGGAACATGGCATGGATGTCCACTCTCACCACTGCTCTTCAACACAGTACTAGAAGCTCTAGACTCAGCAATCAGACAACAAAAAGAAATAAAAGGCATCCGAATTGGCAAAGAAGTCAAACTCTCACTCTCTGCAGATGATATGATAGTTTATGCGGAAAACCCAAAAGACTCCACTCCAAAACTGCTAGAACTTGTACGGGAATCCAGTAAAGTGTCAGGATATAAAATCAATGCACAGAAATCAGATGCATTTCTATACACCAACAGCAAGACAGAAGAAAGAGAAATTAAGGAGTCAATCCCATTTACAATTGTACCCAAAACCACAAGGTACACAGGAATAAACCTAACGAAAGAGACAAAGAACCTGTACTCAGAAAACTATAAAGTACTCATGAAAGAAATTGAGGAAGACACAAAGGAATGGAAAAATGTTCCAATGCTCATGGATTGGAAGAACAAATATTATGAAAATGTCTATGCTACCTATAGCAATCTACACATTTAATGCAATCCTTATCAAAATCCCATTCAACTTTTTTCAAAGAAATGGAACAAGAAAATTTGTATGAAACTAGAAAAGAACCCAAATAGCCAGAGGAATGTTGAAAAAGAAAGCCAAAGTTGGTGGCATCACAATTCCAGACTTCAAGCTCTATTACAAAGCTGTCATCATCAAGACAGTATGGTACTGGCACAAAAACAGACACATAGATCAATGGAACAGAATAGAGAGCCCAGAAATGGACCCTCACCTTTATGGTCAACTAATCTTAAACAAAACAGGAAAGAATGTCCAATGGAAAAATGATAGTCTCTTCAACAAATGGTGTTGGGAAAATTTGACAGCCACATGCAGAAGAATAAAACTGGGCCATTTCCTTATACCACACACAAAAATAGACTCAAAATGGATGAAAGACCTCAGTGTGAGACAGGAATCCATTGAAATCCTTGAGGAGACCACAGGCAGAAACCTCTTTGACCTCAGCTGCAGCAACTTCTTCCTAGAAACATTGCCAAAGGCAAGAGAAGCAAGGACAAAAATAAACTACTGGGACTTCATCAAGATCTAAAGCTTTTGCACAGCAAAGGAAACAGTTAACAAAGCCAAAAGACAACTGACATAATGGGAGAAGATAATTGCAATGTCATATCAGATAAAGGGCTAGTATCCAAAATCTATAAAGAACTTATCAAACTCAACACCCAAAGAACAAATAATCCAATCAAGAAATGGGCAGAGGAAATGAACAGACATTTCTGCAAAGAAGACATCCATATGGCCAACAGACACATGAAAAAGTGCTCCACATCACTTGGCATCAGGGAAATACAAATCAAAACTACAATGAGATACCAGCTCACACCAGTCAGGATGGCTAAACTTAACAAGTTAGGAAACAACACACGTTGGTGGAGATGTGGAGAAAGGGCCCTCCTCCAATGTTGGTGGGAATGCAAGCTGGTGAAACCACTCTGGAAAACAGCATGGAGGTTCCTCAAAAAGTTGAAAATAGAGTTGCTCTATGACCCAGCAATTGCACTAGTGGATATTCACCACAACGATACAAATGTAGTGATCTGAAGGGGCACGTGCACCCAAATGTTTATAGAAGCAATGTCCACAATAGCCAAACTATAGAAAGAACCTAGATGCCCATCAACAGATGAATGGATAAAGAAGAGGTGTTATGTATATACAATGGAATACTATGCAGCCATTTGCGAAGATGTGGATGGAACTAGAGGGTATTATGGTGAGTGAAATAAGTCAATCAGAGAAAGACAATTATCATATGATCTATCTGATATGAGGAATTTGAGAGGTAGGGGAGCTTGAGAGGTAGGGAAGGAAAAATGAAACAAGATGGGATTGGGAGGGATACAAACCATAAGAGAATCTTAATCTTATAAAACAGACTAAAGGTTGCTGGGGGGAGAGGCGTATGGGGAGGGTATGAGCTATGGTGAGTGCTGTGAGTGTGTAAGCCTGATGATTCACAGACCTGTACCCCTGGGGCAAATAATACATCATATGTTAATAAAAGTAATAGATTTAAAAAAAAAAAAAACCCTGTTTAACTATTTATGTCACATATATGCATAGAAAAAAGTTTAGGAAATGCACTCCAAGGCAATAACAGAGTTATTTCTGAGCACTGTGATAGATTTTTTCCCCTTTTGCTTGTATGCAGTGTCTAGCTCTTCTACCATGAACACAGATGACTTAAATAGTTCATAACTATGAGCCCAAGAGGTGAACAAGAGGAAGCAGGCATTAAAGAGGAAGGTGAGATAGTATTGTGAGTGGGAAGCATGTTGGAAAAAAAAGCTGTTTGCTTATTCATTGATGTATTTATTTGCACGGGAACACCTGTTTATCTGCTGAGGCTACAGGCCTGGGGATGCTGAAGAAGGAGAAGATGCACAAACAAGGAAATGAAGCAGGAAGTAGCATTTCTAGGAGTAGGGGTAAGGGAAGGACCTCATAAGGACTGAGAATGGGCCCCTCGATGGGGCAGGAAGGAGTGAGGAAAGGCTGGGAAGAAACGAAGCAGCTTCTAATGGGAAGGGAAGGTAGTCAAGAACCTGTCTTCCAAGCAAAGAAGCATGTGGGCATGGGAGCCAGAGTGGGTTGGGGACTTCAGAAAAGTGGAAACAGTTGGAAATTGTGCTGTGGGGAATGGGATGGGGATCCACTAGGATGATGGGACTTTCTGAGCAGCACTGAGGGCCCAGCTGAGATTAGATAACAGGGATTTGTCCTTGTGCTAATCATAGCAGAGGCATGACTTTTGCTGGGGACACTGAGCAGCTTGGGGACAGAAGCAAAGCCAGCAAGGAGAAACCAGCACACCTAACTACATGCACCAAGACTTTGGATTCTGAGTGAGGAGCTCCTCCCTGGACCTTAGTGACTTCCACTGTGTTTCCTGATTCAGTTCTTTGACTAGGAGCCCACAGCATTGCTCTTCCCTGGGCCATATGTGATGGTTGCTGGGTATCACGCAGGCCTTGCTGAGATGAATCCAGGAGCTCGCCAGGGAGGGTGTTTGAGAAGCCAAAAACAAAAAGCAAAAGCCAAAATAACACAGGAAGACAAAGGATGTAAGCAAGTGGTGCCATTGCACTACTGGGAGAACCCAGGAAAAAGGAGGAGGGGCCAGGGTGGCTTTCAAAGCAGAGAGAAAGCCCAGGCTGATCTACAAAGGATGAGTAAGAGTTACCAGGCCGAGTAAGCGGGGAGGGCATCCCTGGAAGGGGAACCGCATGAGGAAAGGAGGAGGCATGCAGTTGTGTGCTGTGTACAGATAGCCCCACACAATGGAGTGTCATTACAGAGTGACCTAAAGGGGGGCATGGTGGGAGACAGGGCTGGAGGGGGCGATCAGGGACTCATCCCAAAAGGCAGAGGAAAAGGGTCCTATGAAGGAGCTTGAGAGAGCAAGATCAGAGGAACAATAAGAGTAAAAGAGGAGTATGGTCTCTGAAGTCAGATTAGTCAAGAGGTAATTAGGAAGAAATGATTGACATCCCAAGTGTCCTAAAGATGCCCAAGGAGAACATTTCAAAAATCTTATCAACAGACTTGGCAATTAGAGCAGCACATGTGACCTTTGCCAAATGAGTGTTGATGGAGCAGTGGGCACTGAAGTCCACAAGGAATGGCAGGTAGGGGTGAAAATAAAAAGAACAAGTGGAAATCACCACCGGAGAACTCAGCAGAATAGACAAGGGAAATAGGAGTGAGAAGGAATCGGAATTTTAGAAGAGGATTTGTGCATTTAAGGATGGGAGAGAGTCTAACAGAGGCTATCAGAAAAGTGCAAGAGAGGTGGAATTTTAAGAAAGAAAAGATAATGAATAGCACAGAGCCCTTGGGATGGGAAGGGGTGAGTTTCAACAGGAGGAGGGATGCCTCTTTCTCTGGGTTTAAAGAAGGGGTATGAGCACGCAAAAAGGTGTAGCTACATCGACGAAGAGGGAGCAGAGCTATCCTTGTCTGCCTTCGCTTCCCTTATGCAGCAGGCAGCATGATGGTCCCCTAAAAGTGAGGTGAAGAAAACCGAAGAGTTAGAAGGAGAAGCACCCCGAGAGGGCCATGGGAGCGCACGAGACCTGTGCAGGCTGCAGGAAGTGTGCAAGGTCAAGTGTGGAAAGTGCACAGCTCAGAACCAGGCAAATAAAGGCCCTCAGTAAATGGGAGAAATTGTACCCAAGCAAGGAGAATCTTGAGGATCTTGAAGGCCTAACAAACCTCAGAGGGGCAAAGTCCCAGGTGGGGGCAGTGATGGATCCAAAGGCCAATGACATATGGGAACTTGGGAACTTGAAGGCAGACTTTTTTTTTTTTTTTTTTTTTTTTAAGGTAGTTTGAACACTGCTCTCTAGCATCTGGGCGTTCAGATTTGGAAAGAAGAGCCAATTCTGAAAAACAAAAACTGTACATTTTGGAGCCATGTTACAATTCCAGAGGCAGAAACAACTCCAAACTCAGTCTCTTCCTGTTAGGGACGGACTAACCCCAGTGACTCCAAATCCAGAAAGATTAAATTGATAAAGGTGATGCCATACTGCAGTCTGAGGTGACGTGGTTCAACATGGTGGGGTGGGGGTGGGGTGGGGCCACAAACCCCATCCTTGTTACTGGGATTGGTTGAATGGCTAGATCTACCTCAGAGTGTTTCTTATCTTATTTAGTCTTCTAGTCAGTCAACAAAGTCAACAAAAGCAGAGGCTGCCTGAGACTTTGTCAGCGTGTCCCCAGTTACGCAGGACGTTCTCCAGCAGGTGCAGGTTGCAGGTGCAAGCACACCAGTCCTTTTACTCCCTTGTGGCGTCATGGAGAACAGGCTCAGAGGAGCAGCTCAGCTGTTGCACTCACTGAGGTTGATCCCATCTACCCCGACTCAGAAGTGTCCCATCCCTCTGTAAGCCTCAGTTTTGTCATCTGTAAAATGTGTATGACATCAGCATTTATTTCCAAAGGTCTTTGTTAGCATTCCATGGGGTAATGCATATACAGCACTTAGCACTTTTGCCTGGCAGATGGAAAGTGGTCAACAAAAGTTAGTCCTTTATATTAGTAATAGCCTGGCTTTTCTAGAACCCATTCTCAGTTTTTTAATATCCTTCCACCTGTGAAGCTCTTTTCACTGATCCGTGAACCATAGTCAGATGAGGTTCCCAGAAGGTGGGGCGGTCATGTTGTTTTTATAATATCACAGTTTGCCAAGCTCTGTGGATGACAGAGATGCCATTCAGACAGAGTGCCCTCAAACAAAAGCAGCTGAGTGGGTCTCATTATTGGCATTAGTGTCCTAAGGAGGGAGAAGCACAGCTCCTCCTTAGCTAGAGGTCTTCCGGCCTGCTCTCTTTGAATAATGGAGTCCTAGGAGAAATATGAGAGAAATTAAAAACCTATTAGTCCCAAACTGAGACTTTTCCCCATGAAGAATCAGAAAAATTAAACAGGAATTGAAAAGGGAATAACTTTCTAATATAGGTATGTGTTATTTAATGCTGTGTCTGTATGTCACATACTCCCAGTTGTGCGTCTCCCATGCTGGTCTAAGGCAGTACATTTTACTCCTTAGTCCAGAAGCTCTTCTAAGGTGGAGAGTGAGCTGTGTCAACATGGGGAAGTAGCTAAGCGGGGGAAGGGGGGGGGGTCTGAGGCTGTACCCCTAAGTTAGAGCAGCTCTGCTTTTATTCAGTTCTATGAATTACTTCATTTTTTATAAAAATTTTATTTATTTGAGAAAGAGAGAGCACAAGTGGGGAGGAGGGCCTGAGGGAGAGGGAGAAGCAGGCTTCCAGCTGAGCAGGAAGCCCGGGGCTTGATCCCAGGACTCTAGGATCATACTCTGAGCTGAAGGCAGATGCTTAACTGACTGAGCCACACACACATCCAACTACTTCATTTTTTAAAGGGTTACTTGTTCAAAAAGAAAAATCTTAAAAGCTACCAGCCTACTGATTAATAATATCCATTTATCATACATCTGCTATGGGCTAGATACTTTATATACTTTAAACTTCTTTCTACAAGGTAGCTTACTAATGGTAGAGGCAGTTGATACTCTGAAAGATTAAGGAACCCATCCAAAGTTATTCAGCTAGTAAGTGTTAGAATTGGCATTGCAACCGAGTCTGTCTGCTCCCTTTCCACTTTTACATCTTGCTTTGGAATTCTTTCAATTCAACAAACATTTATTAAAATTCTACTACTTTCTAAGCACTTGTTAGATTCTGGGATTAGAAACTCACAATCTATTGGAATAGGAAAGCATGTGAATAAATATTTATACAAGTGTTTTGGAATGCTATGCTCCAGTGAAACATGGAGTGAAGAGTGGTGAGTTCCAAGTGGTGGGGTGAGAGAGTGGTCATTTAGGCTTCTTACAAGTGGGGATGCTGCAGGGCGCAGTGACAAGGAGAAATGCTGGCGGAGAGGACAATGGACAGTTGAGGAAGCCAGAGTTTAACAGGCTTTGTATATCATCCACATAAAGACATACAGCCCTGGGGTCTGAGAATTGCATCATGTAATTGATTTACACTTTCCCTCCTCTTGTTTGCACTCCTCTAATATTTAGTTATTTTGAAAAGTCCAGCCTTAGCTAAGGAATCGATGGAAGAGATTTGTTGTCATTTTAAGAGGAAAATGGAAAGATGTCTGAAGAAAGATAGAAAGGTATATGGAGGAGTACCCCTTTCCCATCAAGGATTGTGGACTTTAGACGATGGGGAGCCAGTGAAGGATTATAATGCTAATTTATCATACTGTAACTCTGAAATCAAGTAGGGCCTCCTCAACCCACAAGATCCAGCAAAACCGGCCTCACAGTTCCAATTTCCCAGCCTGGGGAAGCCCTGTGTCTCCCCCAGCACTTGTTCCCCAAGGACTGATTCTCTCAGGGCTCATTTGTGTGTAGATTTTGTCTTCCTTCCCACTGCTATCTTTGTGTTGCACCAAGGACGACCCCAATCAGACATGAAAGTCAATGTCCAAAAGAATTCACTCACATAAAAGCACAAAGGAGTACTGTAGATTTGACTAAAGATTTCTTAGAGGCATCAGAAGATTTTACAGCAGTCCCAGGAAGCCCCCCTTTAAGACATTCCAATTCTCTTCAAATTGGTCTCTCATGCTGTAGCCAGCCCAAAACACCTTTCCTCATTTCCTGGATTATCTGTTGGAACTTCAAATTCTTCTATTACTGAAAAATTCATCCATTTCCCGGACCCAAGAACAGATCTGGACTAGGGCCCAAGGTTTAAGATCAACTTCAAGCCTCAAGCATGTATAAAAGCTTTTAACTCCATCTCCCACAACTTTCAGGCCAAGATACAACATTTTTCGTAAGAGGAATCCTGGTGCATGGTTTTCCCTCTCTGGTTATTAAAGATTAAGGTAAGAGTAGACTTTTGATCCAAAAGAGCCAGGGATGCCTTTGTGGCTCAGTCAGTTAAGCATCTGCCTTTGGCTCACATCACGATCCCAGGGTCCTAAGATTGAGTCCCAAGTTGGGTTCCCTGCTCAGGGGGAACCTGCTTTTCCCTCTCCCTCTGCCTGCCACTCCCCCTGCTTGTTCTTTCTCTGACAAATAAATAAAATGTTAAAAAAAAAAAAAAAAAGAGCAAAGCCATACCAATGTTTGTAGTGGGCGACCTCCCTATAAGATTAAAATTCCCCTCACTAACCCTGGGGGAAAATGTGTTAGCACCAACTTCAGATGGGCAGGAGAGGGGACTCTTTTTCAATCTTGTCAATGGAAAGAGTCCAGGTGATTCAAAGAAGATCCTAGGAGGCTGGGTATCAATCTATACTCAGAAACTGGATGGGAGCTTTAAAGTTTTTTTTTTTTTTTTTTTTTTTTTTTAATTATTTATTTATCTGAGAGAGAGAGAGAAAGGAGCAATGAGGAAGGGTAGAGGGAGGGAGGGAGGGAGAGAAAGAAGCAGATTCCTGTTGAGCAGGAAGCCTGATGCAGGGCTTGATCCCAGGACCCAGAGATCATGACCTGAGCAGAAGGCAGAGGCTTAACTCACTTGAGCCACCCAGGCGCCCCAGGGTGGGAGCTTTAAGGTGAGGGTCTAGGCAAAGGCTTTGGGAAGTGAGGTCAGCTCGTTAGGGTAGCTAGCTCATTGCCATTTGTGGATCTTATCTGATATGCAAAGAGGAGAAATCCTGAGAAAAATTCAGCTCAGGTGGAGTCAGAGCTTGTGCTTTGGAAGTAGGTGGCCATCTTTTAATCCTTTGCCTCATGAGTCTGGAGATAGTATAGGAATGAAATTTTTTGAAACATCCTTTGGTGGTAAGAGTAGAGGCCCCTCGAAAAGATGATGGGAGGTCTGTCTGGGTCGTGGGGACGTTTGGTACAGATTCTACATCTAAGTGACCTCAAGGCTCAGAAGAGGATTTTGCATTTTTCTGGGTTTTTTTGACTGGTTTACAAAGTGGTCTGAGGAAGTACCTTCACTGTATCCTCAAGTCCATGGGTAAGGCTGAATGAGGAAAATGGCTCTCCTCTTTCTCTCCATCAGGCCACCAAGCAGAAAGCAGAATCCATTAGGATATCTTCTCTGCCCTTCTTTTGTTCTTTCTCCTTGTCAGGCTTTCTGTAGACATTCTCTAAGTGGTACAAGGCTCAGTTACCTTCTCTGATATGCTAAGATCTCTTTTTTATACCCCAGTTATCTGGTATGTCTTTTCTTTCAAATGGAGCAAGCTGTTAAAAGGAGAGGAAGACGAGGGGATGGACAGGGTCTCTTGTGCCTCTGTGAGTCCTGAATTATATAAGTCTTGCTCTGGCTGCAGATCAGATATGCAAGATCCATGGGAGTCAGAGGCAATCACAGCAGCTCACCAGACTTTTGCTGCCGTCAGGAAGAATTCATGAAGAGCTGGCGGCTGGCCAGACCTCATCGACAGGATTTTGTGCTTAAACTTGGCCTACAACTAGTTGTGTCCCCATCCCTCACCTGCCCCAGTTCTCTCAGACAAAAGAGAATGGGGGTGGAGGGTGGAGATTCATTGCAAATGACATCACGAGCTTCTCGAAAATTATCCAAAATTATTTCACAGCAGAAGGAAATGAATGGGTTCAAAGATACAGGAAGAAATCACAGGGCTTCACTCTGAGGCAGTTTGTTCTCATAAACAGCAAATAAGCCACAAGTGACTAGACCATCCTTATATTCTTGCTCCATTCCCACATTCCATGAAAAACATTATACCAGTATAGCCCTGTTTCACTTTTCTGTTTCCCAGCCAGAATACTGATAGGATAGGTCAAGTTGTCAGTAAGGCTGAGGGCCAGGGCTCGCTACTCATCACCGGGCCCAGGGCCTGTGAGAGCTGTGGCCAGTGGAACTCTGTCAGCCCAGGCAGACAGTGGCAACAGTAGTGGCAGTGGGCATGTGGTTCCAGCAGTAGCTTTCTCTCCCTAGTGCATGGGAGCGTTGGGGCCTGGAGATGGGTCAGTAGAGCCTCAAGCTCAGACAGTTCTACTTTCTACTGTCCACTGATTACTGCATCACCTACCTCTCCTGGCCTTGATCACTATAAGATCTGGGTTCGTGTGGTGAAAGGTAGCCACCTATGTATTTATAATGGGTCCAAAAAATTGACAAACTAACTTCTCTTTAACTGTATGTGATTTCTACGTTGAGCTATGATTCTATCTGGTGGTAGGAAGTTCTCTGTCTGTTTGAGCATGCCCACTTTTTTTTCCTGTTGATGCTTCTAAGTGGTAGGCAGAGGTACAGAGGGCATTGGATCTGTGAGACTATGTGCCTGTGCTGGCTTCTTCTGAGATTGGGTCCTCAATCATCTGTCCACATGGGTTGCTTTGGACTTAGTCTCCACTCTGACCTGAAAGCCCCTTTGGTGTTTGTGACAGCCTGGACCTCTCAAGAATGATTCTACAACTCCAGAGCCACGTCAGGACAGACCTGTTTTTATTAAACTGAAATTACCAGTCTTATTGCCAAAGATGTATACAACCTGAGAACCTGAATTTTTATTTTTTATTTATTTTTATTTTTTAAAGATTTTATTTATTTGCCAGAGATAGAGAGAGAGAGTACACACAAGCAGGCAGAAAGGCAGGCAGAGGCAGTGAGAGAAGCAGGCTCCCCGCCGAGCAAGGAGCCCGATATGGGACTTGATCCCAGGACCTTGGAATCATTACCCGAGCCGAAGGCAGCGGCTTAACCAACTGAGCCACCCAGGTGTACCGAGAACCTGAATTTTTTAAAAAAATTTCTGAGTTTCTATAAGAACACCTTTCCCCGCCCCCCACCCCTACACTGACAATATTTCAGACGAGATCAGGCGCGTTCAGGGTGGTATGGCTAGAGACTCACAGTAAGAGTATTTTAAGCTCAGTTCCCTTTATTTCTGGGAATTTTAAGGCTACTCCCCACCCCTCCTTTACAATCTTTAAGCCAGCAAGAATACAATGAGCTTCTTTAAGAGAATGTGCAATTTAATTTGGGAATACCACCCAGAGGTAGGAAAATACTACACACTCATGTAATGAGAGGGTTTCTGAGGCCTCTTTGAATGACAGACACATACGCATACAGATATAGAAGGAGAGATGCCCACAACTCTAGTTGCAAAATTTCAGCCTCGGGTTAAAGTTGGTTCTCCTCTTTGTTCTCAGTCTTCTTTCCCAGCTGGCACACTGGCACCCTTCTCTTTCCTCGAAGCCGATTCTAAATGAACCTCTCCTTGAAGCCTTGCCTCTGCCTTCAGTCATTTCTTCCACAACCCTTGTGCCTCCCTGACTGATTGACTCAGTCTATGTGGAATCACAGTTATTTGTGTATATCCCTCATCTTCTCTTAAAATCCAGACTTAGTGATGGCAGAGATTAGATTTTATTTCCCTCCACAAATGCACACTCTCCACCTCCTGTGTTTCAGGTGCTGTACTAGATAATTTAAACAGTGAGGGGGGAAAAGGGTCCCTGCCTTTAGGGACCTTCCAGTTTAGAAGTTGATATAACTTAGTCATTCAGGATTAGCATGGTGTGTTGTATAAATGAATAAATGAATGAATAGCTTAAGGTTTAAATTCACCCTGACACTGAAAGAGAGGTAACTTTTTTTCTTCTTTTGGAGGACTTATTACATACTCTGAGTTCTTGAGCCCTTTGTACAAATTATTTAATTTAATCCCCCTAATGTCCGGACTTGGTGCTGTGAGTTTCATACACCTATTTCTAACCTTTACAGCAACCTTGTGAAGTAGATAGTATTGTCCCCATTTTACAGAGGAAACAACTGAGACTCAGTAAGTTTATCTCATTTGCCCGAAGCTGTGATGCTTATAGGTGCCAGTATAGGGATGTGAACCCAGGCCTGTCTGACTCCAAAGCCCAGAGCCATACTGCTGAGTATGGTGAGGTCATACATTCCAGAGAGCAAATCATAGGTAAGTCATAGGTGAATGTTGACAGAGGGAGTCTGTGCCCCTCAGGCACTTAACAATGGGGTAGACCACACTGGTGACCTAAGGTCCCCCCTACCCCTACCCCCCAGCCCTCAGTTAGATGAGTTCAGGTGAGAGCTGAGGCCAGCAAGTGTTGGCATGCTGTGTGCAGGTGGTTCCCAGGGGGCAGAGGTGCTCTCACCTGGAACCACGTTCAGCCAGGCAGTCAGGAGTCCCGGGCTGCCAAGGAACAAGAAGAGCCATTCATGCCAATAGCGCATTCCTCCCACTGAGCCCATAAATCATATTCGCTTTTTTAAAATAAGTGCCCAGAGGTGGGCCTTTCGTGGAAGAGATGCTGCATATGTAAATGAGCTAAATGAAAACCAATACCAAATGAATTTTAAGCCTTCAGCTCTGCAGCAAGTGGCCGCAGTCAGTCTAACAGATGGTGACGTTGGGGAGGAGGGAGATCAGCGTTGCTGCCTTTGCTTGAGGGATGAAACAGCTCCCTCAGCGTCTGCAGAGAATCAGGGCCAAGAGCAAGAGCAGAGAGCCTTAACACATTTACTCTGTTGAGGCTTTGCAGACATGATCACATTTATTTATCACAGTCACCCCGTGAGGTGAGCACTATTCTCCTCCTCAAACTACCAGTGAGGAAACAGGCACAGGGTGATTTAAGTCCCTTGTCCCATACCACAAGTCAATGGTGGCACCAGGATTTGAAACCAGATGAAAACCAAAGACTGTGCTCTTAACCGCTACATTCTATGGCATCACCAGGCAAAAATACCACAGAAGATCATTCTAATAATGGCCACCCATGAAACATTACCTCCCCATACCTACACCCCTTTGCAACCTGTCAGTGCTGCCTCTCTCCCGAGGAGGTGGAGTCTACTGCTCCACCATCTTGTCTTTCCTGTTGTTTTGAACTAGGGATAATCCCAAGAGTTGCTTGGACTATTAGAAGGTGGCCAAAGAGACACTGGAGGAGTGCCAGAGCCTAGACCTCAGGAAGCTTTGCAGCTCTCACTCTTAGCTTCTTAGAATTCTAAGACTGCTATGTTAGGAAGAAGGCCAGGCTGTCCTCTTGAAGGATGAGAGGTCATATGGAGTGGAACTAAGGCCCTCCAAACCACAGCCAGCACCAACTGCCAGTTGAATAAGGCCCTCTTGGACGTTCCAGCTTCAGCTGAGCTCCGTGTGCCTGCAGCTGCCCCTGCGAGCCCAGGCACAAGCAGCAGCAGAACCTCCAGTCAACCCACAAATCAGAAAAATCCCCAGTGTTTTAAGTCATTAAGTTTTGAGGTGATTTGTCATGCAGCAACAGAATATTGAAAGAGGTAGATTTTATATTTATTATCTATCTTGGACTGCCTGCTTTTTAACAATTGAGGTCTATATAATGGAGAATCACAGGAAATTGAGCGGGAGGGGCCATAAGATGGCATCTACTTGGACCCTTTCATTTTACAGAGGTAGAAACTGAGACCCACACAGGAGAACTTGTCCTAAACCACTGTTTCTTTCTTTCTTTTTTTTTAAATTAACATATAATGTATTATTAGCCCCAGGGGTACAGGTCTGTGAATTGCCAGGTTTACACACTTCACAGCACTCACCATAGCACATACCTTCCCCAATATCCATGACCCAATCACCCTCTCCCTCCCCACTCCCCACAGCAACCCTCAGTTTGTTTTGTGAGATAAGAGTCTCTTACACAAACCACTGTTTCTGACCAATGCAGGGCTAAACCTGTCCAGATTCCCATGGCTAGAGCTGCTTGCTGGGCCGTACTGCCTAACGACGCATGCAGTAAGAGGATGAAAAAGCTATTTCCAACTAATTTCAAGGATAAACACTAAAAGCCATGTATCATTCATACCCTTCAATTCTCAGCATATCCATGCAATTAGACTGATATGCCAAGGACCCATAAAATGCCAGGAAGCAATGACTGGAAGGAAGGCAGTGAATTGTCATGACTGAGTATATACATTGTCTCTCCTGGGATCTGTGCCTTTATGGGCATGCCAGCTCCCCGAAGATCAGATGTTCTCATCTTAGCTGCACACTGGAATCATCCGAGGGGTTTTAAGGAATATATGCAGTATGGTCCAGGCATCAAGAGTTTTAAGACTGGCCCAGGATATATCTAATGAGCAGCTGGCGCTGAGAACCGCTGCTCTGGACTGTGAGTTCCCCAGGGCAGGATATTCGTTTTTGCATCCCCCAGAGCAGCATGCTACAGAGCAGTTGTTGACTGAAACCAGAGGCGCAGTGCGGAGAGGACTTAGAGCAGCTGTGGCACCGAGGAAAACTCTAGGGCTTTGACATCAGGAGTATCTCTCTGTCTCTCAATGTTGCAACTTAGTAGCTGTGTAACCTTGCATGCAACAGTCTGTCTGAGCTACCTGTAAAGTGGATATAAAGATGATTCTGACTTCCCCAGGGTATTATGAAGCGCAGCTGAGATGATTTAGCTTTAAAAAAGCTCTTTGATAACAGTAAAGACCTGGCCAAGTACTGCTTTTTCCATTCAAAATAGAAAGAGAGAACCTTTTGGGCCACCTGAGTGGCTCAGTTGGTTAAGCAGCTGACTCCTGATCTCAGCTTGGGTTTTGATCTAAAGGTCATGAGTTCAAGTCCAACACTGGGCTCCATGCTGGGCATGGGGGTCTTTAAAAAAAGGTTTTTTTTTTAAAGAAATAGAGAAGATTTTTAAAAAATGGTAAGGCAATGAAAGGTGACTATATGAATTTAAGTAATAGAGTTACCAAAAAACTGAAACAAATTACTTATAATTCCTCCATAAACACATTTAAGCTATTTTGATTTTCCTTCCAGATTTTTTCCTTATTTTTAAAATAAATTTTTTAAAAAGATTTTATTTATTTATTTCACAGACAGAGATCACAAGTAGGCAGAGAGGCAGGCAAAGAGAGAGGAAAGGAAGTAGGCTCCCTGATGAGCAGAGAGCCTGATGTGGGGCTTGATCCCAGGACCCTGGGATCATGACCCGAGCCAAAGGCAGAGGCTTTAACCCACTGAGCCAGCCAGGTGCCCCAGATTTTTTCCTTATTGTCTATATGTGTGTCTGCACAAAAACACAATAAAAAACATATATAGAATTGTATTATGTTCATTTTCCATGTTAATAACTATGACTTTTCATAAACATGAGTTGTGACTATTGTGATGTTTTTCTAACCTAGTGATTTGTTGAGCAATTGAAGGAGGTAAAATGACTAGGATGAAATGGAAAGAAGAGCAAGACCAATGCAGATTTTCAAAAAAGGACACACTGTGTGCGCCTAATGACTGTTGAAAATCATTTGCAAGGTTCCACAGAAGCCTACTATTTCCTCCAGAGACTAATGTTTTCCACAAGAGCTTAGAAATGGACACAGATGAGTTGAGTCTATCTGGTCAGCCCTTACTAGAGAGACTTCCCTCTCTAAAGAGGCCTTGGTCACAGCTCAAAAATCCTTTAGGCCAGCAGTGTTTATTTGCACATGGTTTCAAAGGTAGTAAGGAAGGGGATGGAAGGAAAACCAAAAAGTGCTTATTTAAGTTGACCATTTATTTGGGGAAAGCAAGTTTCATATCCAAGCTAACCTAGAGTTGTTCCCAAAGTCAATAGTTGAAAGAGCCAGAGCAAACATGCAGACCAAGTCTGCAAGGGTGCCATTGTCTGGCAGGGAATCTAGCTTTGGGAAGCACATGAAGAACACTTTCTGGCCCAAGCCTCCCCTTTCATGGGACTTAATTTCTCGTAGCACCAGAGCCTCCACCTGCCTGTGGGCTGGAGGCCTTGCCCATAAGGAGACTATGTTTACAGAATCAATGAGAGGAAGGGCAACTGACAATCTCAAACAAGAGGCCCCTTTTAAGGACATTCCCAGCACAGGCATGCTGAGTGAGTGTGGCTCCCTCAAAATAAGGCCTGGGCCAGAGTGCTGTCTTGTTCTGCTTGGACACCACTGCTCAGAACAGCCTTGGAATTCTTCTTTGCAAACTTTCTTTAGAGGCTCACAAGAAAAATTCAACTCATTTTTTTTTTTTTACAGTATCCCCCCCAAGAGATATATATAGATCAATATTGCCATAAGGATCTTGTTTAGAATAAAAAAAAAACCTAGGCCTGGCATTGGAGAAATCTATATATGAATTCCAATTTATCTAATTCATAGCTGTCTACTTGGTTAAGTCATATACTCTCCAAATTTCTTAATTTCCTTATCTATAAAGGATCATGATTCTTACTTCTATCATTTATGATGTGGGAAATTACTTTGGTGCCATGGCAACCTCCAAGGTCACTACCAGACAAGCTAGTACTTCCCACCAGAGGCCATGGAACAGAAGCCCTCACTAATCAAATTAAGACACTCAAATCTCATGTATTATAAGATCAGTTTAAAACACATAGTGAGGGACGCCTGGGTGGCTCAGTTGGTTAAGCAGCTGCCTTCGGCTCAGGTCATGATCCCAGCGTCCTGGGATCGAGTCCCACATCGGGCTCCTTGCTCGGCAGGGAGCCTGCTTCTCCCTCTGCCTCTGCCTGCCATTCTGTCTGCCTGTTCTTGCTCTCTCCCCATCTCTCTCTCTGATAAATAAATAAAAAATCTTTAAAAAAAAAAAAAAAAAGCTTTAAAAAAAAAATAAATAAATAAAACACATAGTGAGAAGCAAGGGGGAGAGATTAGCACTGTGAGCTAGGGTATGAACACCTTCCAAATCCTGGGGTAGCCTGTGTTCATCTGTCCCATCTCTCTCTCTCTGCCACATCAGTCTTCCCCACTGATGGTTTGGTTACAGGGCCAGAGTTGAGGTTCGGGCTAAGGGGCCTGCAGATGGAAAGGACCCAGCTGAGAACATACACTTGCTCGATTTGCAGAGATTCAGGGACAAATACACCAGGCCACTAGCTGTAACTTGCCAACTCACCTACTGAACGGCTCTGAGTCGTAGCCAGGAGCTGGCAGAGGACACGTGGTGCCAGAACAGGTGTCATTAACATGTGGCTGAATTATGGCCTCATGATTATTGTTTGCTTGTGTATATTTTGTGTACCCACAACATTTAGTGTGTTGGATCTCATGCATACTGTTATATCACTGATATTTAGTGCACAGGTGTACATGTTATAGTATTCTATTGGAAGGCTCAAGTGAGAAAGCACTTTGTATACTGTACTCTTACACAATTTTAAGGGATCATTATTCTTCCTTATTATAATTACGACTATTACAAAAAATTAGGGGCACCTGGGTGGCTCAGTCAATTAAATGGCTGCCTTCAGCTCAGGTCATGATTTCAGGGTCCTGGGATCAAGCCCCATGTTGGGCTCCAGCCCCGTGTTGGGCTCCCTGCTTGACGGGGAGCTTGCTTCTCCCTCTGCCTCCACTTCTCTCCCTGCTTGTGTTCTCTCTCTCTTTCAAATACTAAATAAAATCTTAAAAAAAAAAAAAATTAAACCTATCTTCCAAAAGCAAAGAGGAGGCAGTTTAGCCTAAGGAGCAAGAACTGTCAACTTTGCAATAACTGGCTTTGCTAACCTTTGTTAGGGTCCAGTGTATAACCTCCCTAAGATTGTTTCCTTGTCAGTAAAATGGAAATAATGGTAGCTAATTTAAAGCACTACCATGAAGATCAAATGAGATAATGTACTCGGGAAACATTCGGGAAAACACTCGGGCATTGCTTGGCCCATAAGAATGTTGACACCTAACCTTTATCCAATGCTGACTCAGTGCGTGGCACTCTCTGATTATACAATTATGTAAGTATGATTATTGTGCCCATTTTACAGATGAGGATTTTAAGACAGAACCAGAGTTCAAGCCTGGGCAATCTTACTAGAAGCTCATGTTCTTAAACATTTTGCAACATTAACTTACACAGTAAGTATTCAATACATGTTGCAGTAATATATTAATTAGATTGCCCACAAAAGAAGACACTCAATATCACATGCTAAGTAAATGCCACTGGTATTGATACTCTGAATTGACTCTCAACTGCAATTCTACCTTTTATCTGATTAGAGAAATTGGAAAACTATCCATGACATTTTTCCAGAATCCTTTGCAGCTTCGGTTATAGATGTAAATTCTAGTTTGCAATTAGATGCATTTGTGAATAACATGGAAGGTAGAACTGAGGGAAACCAACTTCCTGATGTTAAGGCTGTTGGCAAATAAGATAGGGAGGGCAGACTCTCAGGTGACCCCATGACCTCCCCCTCCCTGGAATATGGGTGATAGGACCTTCCAACCAATGGATGGCAAAGTGATGGGATTGTGTCTTTATGATTATCTTGTATGAGAAGACTGCAGCATCCATCTTGCTAGGAGACACTCTCCTGCTGGCTTTGAAGAAGAAAATGGCCACGTAGCAAGGGGTTAAGAATGGCTTCTGCCTAATAATCAGCAAGAAACTGAGGCCTTTCCTCTGACAGCATGGAAGGAGCTGAATGCCACCACAATTCCATTAGCTTGGGTAAAGATCCTTCCCCAGTCAGGAGCCAGATAAGATTGCAACCCCAGTCGAAACCACGATGGTGGCTTCATGAGACATGCCTCAGAGTATCCATCTAAGCTGTGCCTGGATTCCTGACCCACAGAAACTGTGATAATAAATGCCTGTTTTCAGCCACGAGGTTTGTGGCAAAATTGTCATGCAGCAGTAGAAAACTGACACAAAGGATTATATAGACAGAAGGTGGGTGTGGCAGCTACAGTGGACTGGGTGCCCTTGAACTCAATAGTCCATTGCTGGCCCTTGAAATTCACTCTTTCAGCACTTTTAGCAATTTTGTATTTCCCTAATTGCCTGCATTAAATCACTTTTTTCTTGAATTACTGAAAGTGATTTCTGTTTCCTGTACTGAATCACCTTGCTTCAAAGCCATGGCCCATCTATCCGAAAATTAATTTCTGTTGGTGACCCAAAACATTTTAGGGGAGAACAGAGTAGTTGCCTTTCAAAATGTTAAGAGAAAAGGGAAAGGATAATAATTGTACAATGCTATTTCTTTGAATAGCCACAACAATTCTTTAAGAAGACGATATTAATCCCATTCTATAACAGAGAAAACTTAAGTTCAGACCCCAAGTGATTATCCAAGATTGCACAGTTTATAACTAGCAAACCTAGCATATAATTCTAGGTCTAATGGACACATGACTGAACATTCTTTTCACTGAACCATGCTGTTAAGAATTTCCTGGGTTCCTCTATGTCCTTACACTCACTCATTCCTCAAAACCCAATTGCATATCTACCATTATGTGCAGTGCTGTGCTAAGCAAAGGGCCCATTCAGGGCCTTGACCTAGTGGAGCTCACAATCCACTAAGGCAGATAAATGAGAAAACATACCATCGCAAAGTAGTACATCAAGTTCCATGATGGAGGCTGGCATAGGATACAGAGGGGACAGTGAAAAGAAGCATCAAATAACCCAACTGGGTGGGAGAGAAGGCTTTCAGGAGAAAGGGGCCTACGGTGGCATGCAATAGCCATAGAATAGCCTTCCCTGCAGGCTCCTTCAAGGATCGCTGACATAGCGGTGGGAGTTCTAGAGCAATGTTACCAGGCAGGGACACTTGCAGAAATGCTCATGTGACTTGGGGGAGACCTCTGACAGCCTTGACCGGACACAGAGCTGACCCTGGAGACCCCACACTTGTTCTCCAAGGCCAACTGGCTGTCAAGCTCCAGCAGGCCATAACCTTGTTTTATTTAGTTGTTTGCTCTTTGGAATCAACGTTTTTTCCATTAATTGTGGTTTTAAAAAAAACTAAATTAAAAGCTTTTGATTTAGTCTAAAGATAGATTTAGCTAACTTTTGTTAAGCTTACCCAGCTGCCCCAACAAGATTTGAGAGTTTAATTCTCAGGAAGAACTTAGATTAAGTTGGATGCCAAAATATATCAGCTTTAAGGGCCCATGGGCAATGTTTTTGAACCCTTCTAAACCTCCATTTCCTCATTAGAAATATGGGTCACCAATAATTCCTACGTGGAAGTGTGACTGTTTATGTGGGAACAGAATACTATAACATATATGCTCGTATCCCTGGTGTGCTTGCCCTTGACAATGTCCCATACCCTTCCCCTGCTTGACTCTGCACAGCTTGGGCACAGTCTGTATTCCCAACTCCCATATCAGCTGGCTTCCCTCTGGGTGTGATCAGTGGGACATGCTGACAGAAGATTATAGAGTGGGAGGAAGGCAGAGGGAGAGGTGTTCCTCCTCCCTCCCTCTTTGGGTGTCTCTCTAGAGCAGCAGCTTCTCCTCCTGGCACCAGCCTCCTGCAGGCACATCTACCATGGTCTGGTTTCAGTGAGTGGGGCCAGGGTGCTGGTGAATACCCCTCCTCCCTTCAGCCAAGGATGCCAGCAGCTTTCTGCTGAGGTTGACCTCTGGGCTTCCTCCTCCCCTCCTGCTTGGTTTCTCCCATCTTGTGTCTTCTCCATAGCCATTATCTGGTCTCAGATTCTCTCTGTTTTGAATCCTTGGAGAAGTTTTATATTCTGGTTGGACCCTGACTACTGTGGTGAGTGAAATGTGCTTGTCCAGTGGGATCTATTTTCTCAGTGAATTATTAGGCAAGATATCAAGTGAAAGGAGGGGAGTAGAGCTTACTACAGAGAAGACTGGTTATAGATGTCGGGGTTTCTTTTTTTTTTCTTTAAGATTTTATTTATCAGAGAGAGAGAGGGGTAGAGAGCGAGCACAGGCAGACAGAATGGCAGGCAGAGGCAGAGGGAGAAGCAGGCTCCCTGCTGAGCAAGGAGCCCGATGTGGGACCCGATCCCAGGACGCTGGGATCATGACCCAAGCCGAAGGCAGCTGCCCAACCAACTGAGCCACCCAGGCGTCCCTAGATGTCGGGGTTTCTTAGCCCAATGTCTACAATAGATGCTCAATAAATGTGGCCATGACAGGAGAATTGTCCTTTTACTGTTTACAAAGAGTATAATGGTAAACATGCTCTTGACTGGAATGGAAGGGTAGAAAATCTAATGCTTTCTGCTGACAGCTGGCAGCTCCCTCCAGTGCCCTGGAGCCTGAGTCCACCTGCTGGGAAGAGCTGGCCCAGACTCCCAGCACCTAGGCTGTAACCACTGGGTGGCTTGGGAAGGCTGGATCCTCTGCACAGAGTCCCCCTAATGAATGGATTTTTCCACCCCAATAATCTGGGGTGAGATCTCCTTCTCCTCACCCTAAGAACAGAGGAAGAATATTTCAAAATTTTTTTGCCACAGCTATTCAACGAAGATCTTGTTTTCACATTCCTGCTGACAGCTTTGCAGCTCCACACCAATCTGTTATTTATGTCCCGCGGCCATCTTAACTTTCATTCCCAGCAAAACCCAAGTCAGAGGCCATCTGGAACCCGTACCACCCAGAGGCAGACAAAGTTCAACACGGTCTGTGCCACTGGGAAGGTGACTGGACAATCACCGGACGAGCTCCTGGCACAAGGGAGGGGGGACGCGAGGTGAGGTTTGTGCATCTTTATAATCACGTGCCCGGGTGTTGCCGGGCACAAGGGGATGAAGGAACGCAGGGTCTGAAACTAGCCTCCCTCTCTAACACCACCGCATCACCTGAGCTATGACTGCGCAGGCGCCTGACACGCGCCGCCGCTAATCCTCACCGCAGCCGTGGGAGGCGCTGCCGTCAGTTTCCAGTTGATGCAACCGGGGCTCGGAGGGGCCGAGGGATCCGTGCAAGACAGCACCGCTGGTCCCTGTTGGAACTGGGATCCAAAGCCACATCCCTCAGGTTCCAAAATCTGCGCGCCAGAACCCGCTCCTTACCCATGGTTTCACTTTCTAGGCGGGCAGTTCCCCGGGGTCAACAGAGATCCCGAGCCCCTGAGGCGTGGTGGGTGCGCAAGAGCCGCGGAGCGCGGCGTCACCGCCCAGACGTCCTTCACGTCACGTCGTGACCTCACGCGGCTCCGGGTCCTCGCACGTCACCGGAAGCGTGACTAAGTGTCCAAAGGTATTTTGAGAGAGAGAGAGAGAGGGGCGCCCCATTCGCCTAACCTTTATCACAGCATACTGTTACAATGGCTCTATTTTATTATTAGCTCTTGTTGTTCATCTCCTACCGCGTCCAATTTGTGGCTTAAACATTCTCTTCAGTATGTAGGTATAGCAAGAAACAGTATAAGCAGGGTTAGGTACTCCCCGGGGTCTCTGAACGCATTCCCCCGCCCCCACCCCCAGCGGACCATGGGGGCAGCTGTGTTTCACCAATTCTGCGCTGCCTCCCTGACAACGTCGCTGTGTTTAAGAAGTTTAAGAATGTGGAGGCTGAGAAAAATTAAGGCCATCCCACCTCAGGTTTAGCCTTAGCATAAGTACAGCCATCTTAGCTCCGGCAGCCATCTCAGACCCCTGTGCCCAAGGGCTGAGCTTTCCCCTACTTTACTTTAGTTCTAAGAAGCCCCACCCTGCTTTAGTTCCAGAGACCCCCACCCTGCTTTAGTAACAGGAACCCCTAAATACCGCTGCCTTAACTAAGCTCCCGGGCCAAGTCCCTACTCCGCGGTGTCAGGTATACTTGGGCCCAAGCTTAAGCTTGTCAAATAAACCCTGGTGTGATTGCATGGGTGTCGGCTCCTTGGTGGTCTCTCAGATGCGAAAACTCAGGTACAACAAAGAATATTCTGTATTGCCTTGCTGCCTGTTTTGCATCTGCCTTCGCCAAAGCCTGGGTGGACCCCAGAGCGGGAGGGAGAATGCCTCTGAGCCTGGTGAAGCCCACTGCAGGCTATCCTGCGGGTCTCTCCTACGGCTCTGAAGCTCCACGCCAGCTGTTCCCGGGGAAGCTAGAGGCCATCTGCAAAGGGCAGCGACACTGTAGTGGGAGGGTTCCCTCGGGTACACCTCCTGTCACCCTGACATTGAGTGACATAAAAATTGAGGGTACCTGTGTATGTACCTTAATGTCTGGCATGAGATCCAGGCTTTTGTTTCTGACACCAGTTACCACTGTAGTGAATGCCTGTAAACCAAAAGACACCTAAAGAAAAAAAAACAACCGCTGGAGAGCACCTATTTGCTGAACACGGTTTCTGACCTTAAATTTCCATGATCTGAATATTCCAGAAGACCTCACCGAGGCAATCACATTTACACCTGTACCCAAGTCTCAAGGGCACTGAGCCTCTGCCTCCTTGGGTAAGAAGACCAGTCTTTGACAGAAACTCCTCTGAAATAGGTCTGCAAAGTTTCAGGGATGTTTACATGTGTCCAAGAATCAGTGCTGGTGGTTGCTTGGTAAACATGGCAGCCACGGCCCAAGGCTGGATGCTGCCATGAGGAAGAAGAAACTCCTCATAGGTGACCGTCAGCCAGGGGTCCACAGCTTCAGCCCCGTAGGATTGGTGAGTTTAGTAGTCCATCCATATATTCCCCTTCCAGCTGCGCATTGTGGTGGGGTAGCCAACATCCGCTAATAAAGAAGTTATGGAAAAATGATTCCCCTCGACCCCTGGGTGTGTTTGGAACCTCTCTTTCTCTGACAGATGATTCAATTCAGGAGAATCTATAGTTCCTCTTGGCCAAACTAGCTCTTACTGGATAGTTCATATGCATTCTATTTAAACATCACTGACAAATAGAATTCAAGTCCCTGTTCGTTTTTTAGTAAACTCTCCAGCCCTCTTGCAAATCAGTGGATAAAACCTGATGTATGTGAAAAGGAGCAGTGTCACTTTTTTTTTCTTTTGCCAGGATTACCTGAAGCTTTGCTCAGCCAAGATTCCTTACTAGATTTCAAACGCAGGAAAAAAATTGGTATGCAGCCAGCTAGCCGTAAGACCTCTAATTAGAATCATAGATTACTAGCTTTGAAGAGGGAATTTATAGATAACTTAGATCAGTGATTTTCAATGTGTGAGCTATATACTTAGGTATCTGTGAATTATAATATTTTAATCCAGAGGATGCCAAACATTGTCCAGACTCTAAATGAATAGTACATACATCTCCTCTTCTCCACATAGAAGACTATCTTTCAAATATATATGCCCCTATTGAGATGAATAAACTACAGATGAATCTCAACGTGTGAATTCATGACAGTTTTTAGTTTTATGCATTTCTTCAAACAACCAACATAAAAATCCACCTACATTTATAGGGAGAGAGCTCATGAAATTTTTTGATGCAAAAAAGGGCATCCTCATATTCAAAAGGGTTTGTGATACTTTTATGTAGGTCTACATTTCCTAGAATCGCGTGGTTGCTTGTAAAATGCACCCCAGATCTGGGAATCCATATCTAGCAAGAGGCCCAGGAATCTGCATTTTAGGCACATTCTTTCAGAAATTCACCTGCATACTAAAGTGTGAGAACCTTGGCTTAGATCTATCCACTGATTTTATGGGCAAGGGAATTCAGGCTCAGAGGGGATGTGACAGGGCCAAGGTCCTAAATTCTTCATCATAGAATCAATAGAACCTCATCTATCCTGTCCGTGTCTTGTTCCTCTCCAGCCCAGTAAGGTGCCAAGCAAGCTTACTTCTCTCCCAGGAAGGGCTGAGCTGATGAAACCCATATAGCCTCAGTACGGGTGCCTCCATGGGTGAATAGGTTCTGCCTCTGAGATTCCCACTCTTCACCCTCAGCTCTCCCGGACCCAGTCAGGATGGCCAGGCCAGTCTCCTTGCTGCACTCTGTTCATGTCCAGCATTTACAGCCACCAGGCCTTTTCCAGTGCTTTTCCTGCTTCCTGACGCCCTTGCTCATCCTCTATTGGTAGATATCACCAATTCTCTCAAGTCCCAGCTCCAAGTTTTGCGTTGGTTTGGTCTTGAAACTCTCTGTACCTGCACCTGTGCTGGTTTCCATGCTGTTTTTATTTGTGTCTCACGTGCCTGGAGCAGAGCTGTGTGCGGAGGTGCTTGCTTGAATGTGTCCAAATATGCATGACACCAACTCCGAAACATTTAGTGTGGACATACACCCTCTTCACCCTTTTGTTTCTTTATAACCATACTCCCCAAGTGCTTTTTGCCAGGCCCTGGAGATACAAATGGACCAAATGTAGCCCTTCTCTCAAGAAGTTTGTATGCCATGAGTGATTTAGATCCCTCCTTCTCTTTGAGGTGTTGTTGTTGTTTTTTTTAATGTATATATTGGCACAAATTTAATTTTCTCTGCACCCAAATAGGTGGTAAGTAATTATTAAAGTTTGTAAGCAAGTAGCAAAATTGTGAAGAAGAACAACCAGCAATGGAAACATAAATCCTTAAGGAATAGTATAATTATCTAATTTTAGAGCACTTGCTACATTCTGGACCATTTATAAACAGCATCTTATTTACTCCTCAATGCAACCCTTCAAGTGCACTCTAATTTCTGTTTTAGGGAGGGAAAAAATGAAGTAAGTGACTTGCCTGAGATCCCATCAAATGTGATGCCAGATTTGTGTAATAGGCAAAGCTGTGTCCTTAACTGCTGCTCTGTGTCTCCGCCCCCTGCCCTGACAGTCCTCCTGCATCTAGGTTTGCGTAAATGCTGAAGTAGAAGCAGTTGCCAGAGAATGAAATGAGCAGTGATGAGTCACGGAGGGCAGACAGCAGACCTGAGGTGATTGATGAATTTGTTATCAGTAAGTGGTGTCAGGCATTACAAAACAGCATTAGAATCTATTGCACAAAACCCCAGGCTCTCAGTGAGCCATGCAGAAAGCCAATGCGCGTCACCGTTCTCTGATGTAGAGTTTGCCTTCCCACCCATTTACCCTGGAGCCCTGTCTTCTTCAAGGCTGGTTCTCTAGAGGCAGTCCAGAGAATTCAAATTTTAAAAGCTTGTCCCCAGCCTCCTTTGCCTGACTCATTGTGTGGTCTCTCTCTGGTGAGTCACCACTCTGTGACTCAGTTTTCACATCCTACGCAGGGCTCAGAGCTTGGCTGTTGGGATCCTGGGGACAGATTTATACGGAGGTAGCATAAGGTTAGTGAACCCAGGATCCTGGGCTATGTTTATCTCCTTTGGCTGCTGGGAGCATCTGTCAACCTGTCAGAGGTGTTTATGGGTCGGTCAAGATGGGAAACTCAGGTGGCCTCACCAGTGAAGTCAGCCTCCATTTCGAATGATGCTATGTGTTCAGAGAAAAGACTCATGTAACCTTCACTCCAGATGCTTATCCAAATCAAAGACAGGGAAAGGGTCAGAGAGAGTGGAGCAGGAGGGTTTAGAGAAGAGATTCCTCCAGAAAGAGCTACTCCTGATCTCTCCCTTAGGGGCAGGGGTGGAGCCGCTGCAGGATAACACTGAAAGCTACTCCTTGAAGTAAGGGGATGCAGGAACTAGTGCCCTGGTCATGCTTGGTGACTGCTGCCTGGCTCCTGTCTTCAGGAGGTAGCAGAAGAGAGACAGGTGACTTGCTTTCTAGGTGCAGGAACAGGAAAGAGTGCTGGGTGGGTTTGGATGCACTCTTAGAGTTCTACAGAGTAGGGGATACAGTCATTTCCTGTACATGAGATGTAGGTCATACCAGAGACACAACAGTCATGTGGTTTGGGTTATCTAAGATCTTGTGTGAAAGTGCCTGCTAGAGGAATGAAGGGCTTCTGGCTGGAAGGCAAGATGTGCTACTCCCCATTGACACAGGCAGCACCAGGAATGGAGTTACATCTATCAAGGTCAAGAAAGTATAGGACAGAGGTCCCAGAAGGGGACCTTGGAAGAAGCCATGGCATGACCCTATGAGAAGAGTCCTGTTTGGCCCACCAGGATGCTTTCTGTGGCCAAAGGCCAAGCTCAAGTCCAAGCTGTCCTACTCCTTGCATTCCTCCTGCTTGTGGGTTTCCCTTGAAACAGCAGAGAGCAAGAGTGGGATGGGGAAGAATCAGGACAGGAGTCAACTATAAAGCTACATTTCTGCTATGCTGTGAGTCATGCTTGTTCAACATACTGGCTACACAAATCAGGAAGGTATTGCCTATTTTTTATATATTTATTTTCTTAATTACTGATAAATGCCTTTACTTTTCCCTTGGAGCCTGGCCACATCCTTACCTTTCCATTCCTCCTCTCTGTATCTCATAATATGGTTATAGGCCTCTATGATAGCATGCTACATTGTATCCTGATAGTTTACCAGTGTTCGCCATATTAAAAGATGAGTTCCTTGTGGACAGCAATATATCTTATTCAAGATAATATTCTCCATAACCAGCATAGGGATAGGGTATGGTTGGTATGCAGTCATTTCTTACTAAATGAATGACATAATGTATGCACATTGATAGGAAGGACTTAGCAAAAGGGAGATAGATTTATCCAGATCTTTTGGAACTTCTCACATCTTACAGTTTGGCTCTGTCTGTTGTTTGTCCATGTAGCTCTAGTTATAGTCCCCGAAGACCTGAGTAGCTCTTTGCCCATGTGAACTGTTGAGGGAAACCCCAATTATACCCATGAGACACGTGTCCCTGGGGAGGGATGGAGACATTGAAGAGAATAAGCTCTCGATCAGGATAAATAAAAAATGGGAGCTGAGCCACGCCTGCCTGGTTTCAACAGAACCCACTATTGTGCAGGGAACAGTGGAGAAATTGTTCATCCACATCTCATTGCTCATGGAAATATTCCGACTGCAAAGTCAGTGTCAGCTTTGATTTCCTGCCCTGGGAGGAGGCTTGGTCAAAAGGCACAAAGTGGGCCTCTGCCGAGTCAGAGGGGCTGTGAGGTGGGGTAGGAGACCCTCACACTCCATCTTTGTTCTCTGGTGGAACTTCTAGTGCTGGGGTGGTCAACCCAGCCCAGCCCAGTTCTAGCCTTAGGCTCCTCTGAGAACTCCTCTTGCAACCACAACAAAATCACAGGCAAAAGAGGTCAGACCAAGCCTTAGAGTCAGTGCCTCAGTCCTTGAAAGGACCAAGCCCTAGAACATTGGGAATCCAGGGGGCTGAGGGCTGGGGAATAGAGAGGCAGAATTCACCCACCCGTTCTGGGTCCCCTTAAAGAGGACAACAACCAAAATAACCTGGAAAAGGCACTTAGAGAGCAAAAGAAGAGCCAGTTGCTGCCTCAAAGCTAATTTTAAGAATGTCCCTTTCTCTTGAAATTTCATCACCATGACTCATCTCACTGCAGGCCAAGATTCTGAAGCTCTGAGTCAGACTGGGCCCTGGGAGCTGAGTCTCGATGGGAGTTTTACCTAAATAAAGCCTGCAAGCTGGGCCTGCTGTGAGAGTTGTGTTTGGAATTTGCTACTTCAGCAATACACAGGCCCCTGCACCTCTCCCATGTAGTTGCCCACTTTTTCTGGGGCTGCTGGTACAAAGTCTCCTCCTTAACACGAGATCCCCCTTCCTCTTGCTTGAACTTTCAGGTAGTGTCTTTCCATACCTTTCCTGCTAATTTAGTTCTTTTTCCCCAATATAGTAAGCATTGCCATTGCCGCTTTTTGGATACTTGCAGGTGCAACAGGTGTGATGATAAAGCACAAATTCCAGAAAGGACCCAGGGCCCCCTTCTCTAAATGGCAATCAAAGGGAATGGCATTTAAACTTGCATCCTAGAAGGTCAGAACTGGAAGGGGCCTTGGCTCTTCTCATCCACCCTCCCTGTCATTATATAGATAAGTAATCCATATCTTGGAGATGTTAACCAATTTGACCACGGTAGCATAGCAAGGTAGGAGATGAATCTAGACAAGAAGCTGGGGGCTGCTCAGATCTTAATCTCTTGACTAAACTGCTTCTCCTTTTATTTACTCTATGTCCGTATTGATCCCTGGATTTTATAAAACCTACATTTAGATATGGGGGGAGGAGAGGACCTATAGGAATGAGAGAAGAGTCAATGTTCAGGGCTGAATGCCCACTCCTTGGAGTCCCTTGAGCTCCAGGCCAGCAACCTGACAAGATGGCTGCCATGACCATGGTGGCAGGTTATGGCCACTCCTCCTGCCATGGAGGCTTGGAGATATGCCCTGGAAGGGAAGATGGGCCGGTAGCAAGTGGCTTGGGGGCAGTGACCCAATTTTTACTCAGGGATGGTGGTAGTAGAAAGTTAGCCAAAGCAACCAAGACAGAAACTCTGGCATCTCGACTGTCCTTGAGGCACATGGTGGGCATCACCCTTACTGTGAATGAGAGCATGAGGGGATATGTAGCCACGTATTGTAAGAATGGGTTTGGCATCAGGCTGTTGAGGTTAGAATTTTAGGAGGGTTGTAACAGAGGCCCTCTCATATAAGCTCAGGTAGGAAGGATTGCTGTAAGTGTTCAGAGTCCTCACAGGAGCCAAAGGATAGGTGCTGTGGTTCAGCCAGGTCTCAGATCCAAGAAGAGGGCTGTGTCATGAAACCCTTCAGTTCCATAGAGCATGTTTCCTGGCTCCACTCTCTCTGGCTCTGTGTCCTTACCCCAGATCTCTTCCCCTCTCTCCGTCCTTCTATCTGTGTCTCTGATTTTACACTCACTTTCTCTTGACATCTCCACTTCTCTCTGTGCATCTGTCTTCCTCTCTCTCTGCCTGCAGTTTTCTCACTTTACTTCACACGTGGCCCAATATGGCTGCCCCTCCTTTAAGTGCAACTCATCAACCAGTGCTGTACTCAGCTCCCAGAGCTATATGGCTGTGATTTGTCCAGATTCTAAAACCATAAGAGAGGAACCAGATGGGCCAATCAAGTCCTAGGCTGTTGGCTACCCCATGGATTAGCTGCCCTTGGGTCCAATCAGCTATGGCCATAGGAGCAGGGTCTCCGGGACACAGACAGTCGACAGGAATAGGAATCCTCCTATGGAGGATTCTTGACACACAGAGTATCTGGCTATGTATTCCAGCCTTGCCACTTCTGTGACCTGTGACTTTGGGCAAGGCTCCTTACTTCTCTGAACCTTAGTGTCTTTATCTAAATGAGGGAAATAATACTTACTCCATGAGGTTGTTGAGAAGACTGGATAAATACAATATGTCATCATCAACCCAGCCATCCACATGGCAAATACTTAATAAATAGTTGCTATTATCGACTAGCACTGGTTTAAGAGAACTGGAGTCTTGGGCATACATAGCACAACCTGGACTGCGGCCTCTTGAACTTCTTTTTCTTCTTGCCATTTGCGACAACGTAGTTGGAACTAGAGGGTATCATGCTTAGTGAAATAAGTCAAGCGGAGAAAGACAACTATCATATGATCTCCCTGATATGAGGAAGTGGTGATGCAACATGGGGGCTTAAGGGGGTTGGAGAAGAATAAATGGAACAAGATGGGATTGGGAGGGTGACAAACCATAAGTGACTCTTAATCTCACAAAACAAACTGAGGGTTGCTGGGGAGAGGGGAGTTGGGAGAAGGGGGGTGAGGTTATGGACATTGGGGAGGGTATGCGCTATGGTGAGTGCTGTAAAGTGTGTAAACCTGGCGATTCACAGACCTGTACCCCTGGGGATAAAAATATATTATATGTTTATAAAAAGTAAAAAATTCGAACTTCTTTTTCTTTTGTCTTTCTGCACTTGGAATTTTTTTTTCTTTCTCCACTCGATGTTTCTTCATTTTCCCCTTGTTGTCTGTGCTGTAACCCAATACTTGAGGATTTCACAACAGGATGCATTGAAGCCAATGTTTTCCATTTGGATATGCCTTACACGCTCTGCCTTGCTGTTGTCAGTAACATTGAAGGGGTGGAGGGTGTGGTTTACTGTACTGAATAATGCTGTGATCTGTTTTTTTTTTTGAAAATTGCTCCAACAAAGGAAGGAAGTTGTCTGTGATGGCACTGCTGGCTTTTATAACATAAATATGAAGGTCTGGTTGTTGTTTGGCAAAAATCCCAAAATTTCCCTCAAGAAGCTCAGGCCAAGTTAAGAGTCAGCTATAGAATGCAGAGATATATTTAATAAAAAGCAAATATTACTCCAGCTGCCAGAAATTTTTATAAATAAATATTTTACCAAACATACACAGCCTCTCTCTGTACCTGTCAGTCCCTTAATTATATATTCTGCAAAGTCATTGCTTGGAAAACTGCATGGGTAAGATGTGTACATGAGAATGTCAGTGTGTGAGCACTGGTCTTGGGGGGAGGTAGGTTACTAGAGCCTTCGGGACTTAGGGCCAGAGCTACAAATGGAGGAAGGAGTTCACAGATAGAGACAAAGTCCTAACAGCCATGGCAAAGAAAGGCCTGTTCCAGGTTAGAGCAAGGAAATAGGATGCAAAAACAAAGAGAGAATCTATGATAAAATTCTAGGTCATTGCAAAAGTTTCAGTAAAAGCTTCTAGGGCCTGGGCTGACTTCATGGGCTGAGCAGGTGCACAGGTTCCTACACTTAGAAGGACCCCATGCTTGCTTTAATGTTCTGTGGTTGATGTACTAAATTTTTTTAAAAAGATTTTATTTATTTATTTGACAGAGAGAGAGAGAGATCACAAACAGAGGGAGAGGGAGAAGCAGGCTCCCTATTAAGCAGGGAGCCAGATGTGGGACTCAATTCCAGGACCCCAGGATCATGACCTGAATGGAAGGCAGATGCTAAACTGATTGAGCCACCCAGGAGCTCCAATGTACTAAAACTCTTAAAGATTTTTGAACAATGGACTCTACATGTTAATTTTTGCAAGGGTCCTTGAAAATTATGTTGCTGGTCCTGGCCCAGGAAAATTGAACCAAAGACTCATTTCCAGAAATACAGCTAATAGGAAGAAAAAGGGAAGGATGAAGGAGCGACCCCTCCCGCTTATCAGGGTGAGGCCTAGAGGCAGTCATCAAGTGATTTTAGAACGTAGTAGAACTAGGCAGAGGTCAGTGATCCAGCTTGAACAGGCAAGGACTGTGGCAGCAAATGACACGCCCATAAGGTTGTGCCTTGAAGTGTGCCTGGGGGTATGGCTCACAGGGCACTGGTCTCAAACTGGAAACCTGCCTGGGTATCAGGTGTCAGTCCTTATCCAATCGCAGCAGAGCCTCTTGGCCACAGCCAATCAATAGGGAGGGAGAGCAATACAGGCAAAGTACAGGTACAGGTGAGTTCTCCATAGACAGACATAGATACAAAGGCCAGCTTTGCCCCTTACCGGTGTTGTGCTTTTGGGCAAGCCTTTTTACTTATCTGAGACTTACTTTCTTCATATGTAAAGTGAGGGAAACAATACCTATTCACAAAATTCATCAGAAGATTTGATGAGATACGGTATATAAAATTCCTGTCACTGTGTGGTACATGCAAATAATCAACAGTTCCTATTATAGCCTACAGTTGATTTAGGAGAACCAGAATTAAGAGTAAGTTCTAATCCCACTCATGTGACCTTGGGCAAACCACTTTACCTGTCAGTTTCCTTATAAGTAACAGAAAAATTAAAAAAACAAAAAAACCCACAAAAAACCACCCATGCCTAAAACAGTGCCTTGCACTTAGCAGGTACTCACTGAATGTATGCTACCAAGTGAATGAGTGAAGGTGTGTGTCCTGCCTCACTGTGATAAGGAATATGAGAGCTATTTTCAAATCTACAAAGGGCTTTTTAACTACATTATCTTTTTTGTGGACTTCAGAGAATCAGACTTATTACTTTTGGGGGGAAGGGATCAAATCTGTTTGGGACCACCTCACTCTGAAAATAAAATAACTTTCTGAGTGCTTGCCTCGTTGGGGATTTGGGTCAAACTTTTGTTACTGGCATCAGCACATAGCTAACTAATCCAAATGTAACCAAACTGGGCTGGGAGTCTTTTCATTGCTTCTTTCTCCTAAGTTTTTCTTTCCAGAATAAAAGGGAAATGCTATTATCACATGGCTTACCACAAATCAAAAAGTATAATTAATGACAAGACATTCAATCTGTGTGAGTCTACATCAAATGGATTTAGAGCATGTCATTTCTTTTCATTATGGCTCATGAAGCATGAAGAGTATTTAAAGAGAAAAAAAAAAATGTTTCATTCATTAGCCTCCGAGATGCCAAAAGGGGAAATGACTTATGTACAAATGACATAAAGCACATATTTTCCTTGTTCTGAGTTTACATATCCCATATGGGATAAAAGGAACCCCAATGTCACCACCATACCAAGCGCCTTAGATGAGAAGAGTTCCAGACTTCAAGGATAAAATAATAATCTGAACAATGAGAGGTCAAAGGGGAGCTCCACCAAACTGGAGTGACCTTGAGCTTAAATGGATTCTTGAGGCATTACATACTTTCTGTCTTGAATGATGAAATTGGGATATGGTTAACAATTGCTAGAAGACCCAGCTGGCTAAATCTCTACCAAAAATCTGTGCTCCTTCTTCCATTGTATAAGTTGTGGCTTCTCAACCAAGTGCTAAATTTTCCAGGTTTCTAGCATTGAGTGTGATGGTATAGATAAATTCTCAACAATGCAACATTAGTGGAAGTGATGTGTTCTTGTCCTCTGGAGAAATATGAATACAAATCCTTGGCCCATGATTATTTAGATTATTTGTCTTTTTCTTATTGAGCTGTAGTAGTTATTTATATATTCTGATTACTAGCTCTCTATCAAATGTATGATTTGCAGATATTTTCTCCCATTTTGTAAATTATCTTCACGCTTTCTTGATAGTATCCTATGAACTGCAAAGTTTTTAACTGATGAAGTCCAATTTTTCTATTTTTTCTTTTGCTGCTTTCCATACAATTGCTAAGAAACCACTGCCTCATTCAAGGTCATGTACATTTTCTTCTAAGACTTTCATAGTTATAACTTTTACATTTTGAATTTTGAACCGTTTGAGTTCTTTTTTATATATGACATGAGGTAGGAGTCCAAATTTATTTTGCCTGTGGCTATCCAATTGTACCAACACCATTTGTTGGAAAGATTATTCTTTTCCTTATTGAATATTTTGGCACCTTTGTCAAAGTCAGTTGATCAGGGTTTATTTCTGGATTTTCAGTTCTGTTCTCTTGATCTGTATGTATACCTTCTGCCAGTACCATGCTATCTTGATTGCTATAGTTTTGTACTAAGTTCTGAAATCAGCAAGTGTGAGTTCTTCAGCTTTTTTTTTTTTCCCCCAAGACCGCTTTGTCTTTTCTGGGCCCTTGCATTTCTATTCGAATATTAAGATCAGCTTATCATTATCAGTTAAAGAAAAAAAAAGGCAGCTAGAGCTTTATTAGTGTTGTGTTGACTATATAGGTTAATTTGAGGAGTATTGCCATTTTACCAATACTAAGTCTTTAAATACATAAATAATGGGATGGCTTTCCATTTGTTTAGATTTTCTTTAAATTCTTTCAACAGAGGTGCCTGGGTGGCTCAATCAACTAAGTGTCTGCCTTCAGCTTAGGTCATGATCCCAGGGTCCTGGGATGGAGCCCTGCATCAGGCTCCCTGCACAGAGGGGAATCTGCTTCTTCCTCTCCCTCTGCTCTTTCCCCTGCTTGTGATCTCTCTCTCTCTCTCTTTCTCTCTCAAATAAATAAATAAAATATTTTTAAAAAGATTTTATTAATTTATTTGATAGACAGAAATCACAAGTAGGCAGAGAGGCAGGCAGAGACAGAGAGGGGGAGAAGCCGACTCCCTGCTGAGCAGAGAGCCCAATGCAGGGCTAGATCCCAGGACCCTGAAATCATGACCTGAGCTGAAGGCAGAGGCTTAATCCACTGAGCCACCCAGGCACCACAATAAATAAAATCTTTAAAAAAAATTCTTTCAAAAATGTCTGATAGATTTTAGTGTATATTTATTGCACTTTTAAAATTAATTTTATTCATAAGTATTTTATTCTTTTTGATACTATCATAAATGGAATTTTCATAATTCAACCTTCAGATAATTCACTGCTGGTATATAGAAATAAAATAATTTTGTATATTCATCTTATAACCTGCCTGCTTGTTATACTTGTTTATTGGCTGTAATAGGTTTTTTTTTAAATAAATTCCTTAGAATTCTCTATATACAACTTCATTTAAACTGTGAATGAAGATATTTTAACCTTTTTTTCTTTCTAATTTGGATACCTTTGATTTGTTTTCCTTACTTAATTCTCATGGCTAGACCCTCTAGTACAATATTGAATAAAAGTAGACATCCTTGTCTTGTTCCTGCTCTTAGAAAGATTTCAGTCTTTTACTATTAAATATAATGGTAGCTGTGGGTTTTTCATAGATATTCTTTATCAGTTTGGGGAAATTGCCTTCTATTTCCAGTATGTTGAATTTTTTTTTTCCATGAAATGGTATTGGGTTTTGTCAAATGCTTTATCTGCATCTATAAGATGAGTATGTGGTTTTTGATCTTTATTAATGGTATATTACATTGTCTAATTTTCATATGTTGGATCTAACATTAATTCCTGGGATAAATTCAATGGGCATGGTGTATGATCCTCTTTATGTGTTGTGGATTTGGTTTGCTAGTATTTTGTTGAGGATTCTTGCATCTACATTCACAAGAGATATTGGTTGGTAATTATCTTTGTGTGACATGTTTGGTTTTAATTTCAGGAAAATATTGGCATCATAAAATGAATTGAGAGGTGTTTCCTCTTCTAATTTTTTTGTGAAGGATTTGTGTGAATTCTTCTTTAAAAAAGTTTTGCCACCAATGAATGAATCCTGTTTTAGAATTTTCTTTGAAGGAAGTTTTTGATTACTAATTCACTCTCTTTACTTGCTATGGGCCTACTCAGATCTTCTGTGTCATTTTGATTCAGTTTCGGTAGTCAGTTGCACTCTAAGATTTTGTTTGTTTCATCCAGGTTATCTAATTAGTTAGCTGTCTCATTGTTAGTGAATAATTGTTCATAGTATTTTCTTATAATGCTTTGTATTTCTGTAAGGTTGGTAGTGATATCCCCATTCATTCCTGATTTTAGGGATTTGGTTTCTCTCTCTCTCTCTGTTTTCTTGGTCAGTCTAGCCAAAAGTCTTGTCAATTTTGTTAATCACTCCAAAGAAAGAACTTCTGGTTTGTCTGTTTACCCCTATTGGTTTTCTATTTTCTAATTTGTTTCCATTCTTATCTTTATTATTTCCTTCCTCTAACTGCTTTAGGTTGAACTTACTCTTTTTCTTCCTAGTTTCTTAAGGTGGAAATTTGAACTACTGATCTGAGGTAGAGCCTAAATGACTTACTAAAGGCTGTATAGACAGTCAGTGGAAAAGTTGGAATTAAAATTTCCACCCTCAAAAAAAAAAAAAAAGAAAGAAAGAAAGTAAAATTTCAATACTCTAAGTGGGGAATGAGGGATTAGTCAAAGTCACCATACTTTTCTTCTCTGCCACATTACTTTTAGAGGCATTAAAATATTCCCAGAGAATTCTAGCTCACTTTTTGTGTCACACTGTCTTGTGTGATTCTGTAATCATTGTAACCATTGTGCATGCATGTGTATGTTTTGACAGCTTATGTAATCTGTGTGTGTGTGTGTATGTTTTGAAAGCTCAAGAAAAACACATTTTTTTGAAAGCAGAAAGTATTCTATGAACTTCTATATCTGTAGCACTCAGAATGATAAATAATTTAATGTTTGAATGTTATAAGAGAGGCTACTCGATGTCTTTTCTCATCTATTGTGTTATTTTAATTTCAGCAAGATCCTTTAGATGGGTGATATTCCTGGGCCCAGAAGCTCAGACATGTTAGCATGTGGCCAGGTCACAGCACTAATAATAGGTGGATTATAGGCATGAAACTAGGTACCTGATTCCACATTTGTGATCTTTCTGTTCCACATAAGATGCTATGATGAAAATGGAGTAGATGAAATGAAGTACTTTAAAAATAATCATTCATTCATTCATTCATTCACTTCAGAAATATTTATTGAGCCTTTGTTATATGTCAGGCATTGTACAAATACTTATAAGTGGTGAGCCAAATTAGACATTGTCCTTTTACTTGTGAATAGAGAGATATTAATCAGATTGTTCATACAAATACATGTATAATTGCACCTGTCATAAATGTTAGAAGGTAGACTCATAATGATGAGTAACTAATGAGGTGATCTGACTGGTAAGCTAGGTCAGGTAAGACCTCCTTGGGAGTACTGTTTCACTGAGATCTGACGTTCATAGGAGCCAAATGAAGAGCATTGCATTCAGAAATAACAGTATGTATAAATGTCCTGTGGTAGCCCCAGCTCTTTGAGAAACCCAAGGGTTTTGTGTACTTCATTTAAAACATTGTAATCAAAACCAATATGACACATCACAACTGAGCAGTGAAACAGTGCAGTGTACGAAAAAGGCAAGTTAATCCTACCTTCTTCAAAGACCAAGTTACCTATCTTGGTAAGCATTCACATCAGAGGATAGAGAAAATAGTGGGGGTGGGGGGAAGGAAGTGATATTACTACAGTTTTCTAAATACAAATCTGTTCATGTCAGTCCTTGCTTTAAAAATTTCTCCACTTCTTCCTTGAGTGCAAGAAGATTTTTCTGCTTTTAGATGGTGGAAGACTGAACAATTTTAATTTCAATGGTAGTAAATTTATTTTAAGGTCTAGCAGAAATTGCACTAGTAATTTCATACATATTTCTTCCTAGAGGGAAGAGTAAGTAGTTAATCCTACAGTGATGTACCTTAGACAGTTGGCATGAATTACAGGTGAATTTTTCAGCCATACCTATTGATTTCTTTTAATTTTTAATTTTTTAAATTTCTTTTCAGTGTACCAGAATTCATTGTTAATGCACCACACCCAGTGACTTACTGATCTAGCCAAACCTCTCCCTCTACAGTTTAGAAAGCATACAGTTCAGAAGTACACATTGTATATATAATGTGGTTTGCTAAACATGGACCCTCACATCCTGAATTTCTGTGTTGAGTGCTATAATTTTTTCAACCATACATCAAAATGTTATTTCTAATAGTACACAAATATAACAGTAACAGCCAAACATTTTTTAGTTCTTTCCAGATGCCAGGCACTGTCATAAGCCCGTGGCATGACTAACCCATCATAGGAGTGTAACAACACCAAGAGGTAGAGTCTCAGTTCTCCAATGAGGAAACTGAAGCACAGCATGGTAGATAATTTGCTCAAGGTCACACTGCTAGGACACAGCAAAGCTAAGATAAACACCAGACTGGCAACCCAGTGCTCTTGTTCTAAACCATCACGGACCAGAGTGATTCAAAATCATGATGGTGGCACAGAAAGGAGCAGTTTAGGAAACAGAATAGTAGATAGAATCTAATTTCCTCAACCAGGTACCCTTCTGGCCTCATTTCCTGCCCTTCATCTCATGTTGCCCTGGGCCACTCGCACCTCCCCACCCCGAACTGTGTTGGGACCCTTCAAGCCTGGGACCTTCAGCCATACAGACCCAGACCCCATGCCCCATTCACTGCTTTATCCAGAGCTTTCAACATAGAGCTCCACTCAGAGAGTCTTGTTGGCTGAGTATCCAAGAATATTAGAGCCAAAAGAGACTTCAGGAATCATCCTGAAGAATTTCATAATTTTCTAGATTAAGGAAAGAGAAGTCTAGGGGAGGAGACCATGTTCCTTGCAGTCACACATCAAGTCACGCACAGATAGGATCAGAATCAAGACCCAGCTCCCAGACCAGGAGCTTTGCTAATCCATCTGGCTCTCAGCCTTTTTTTTTTTTTTTTTTAAAGATTTTATTTATTTTATTTGACAGAGAGAGAGATCACAAGTAAGCAGAGAGGCAGGCAGAGAGAGAGGGAGGAGGAAGCAGGCTCCCTGCTGAGCAGAGAGGTCAACACGGGGCTCCATCCCAGGACCCTGGGATCATGACCCGAGCTGAAGGCAGAGGCTTCAACCCACTGAGCCACCCAGGTGCCCCTGGCTCTCAGCCTTTTGTCCTTTAAATTCATCAAGGAAGATCCAAGAAAAAAACACAAAAACTAGAACACAGATAGCAGAGGACTATGGGTACCTATTTCAATGTTTTTATTAACTCTTGAATACATTCCAGTGCATTTCAAAGTGATTTAGAGACCACAGAGTGGGCCTGGAAATCAAAATCATCCTAAGCAATAACAGTGTTTATGACACCAGCGCTTCACAATGAATCCAGAAAGCATCTGGGAACCTAAAATAGATTCCTCTAGGCTAAGGGGAAAATCTTCATGTAGAGATTAAGAGATTTGTCCGAAGGCATGTGGGGACTTACTGGTTTGGGATTAAGCTGCATGGGCCCATGCCCTCCATCCTGATTTCATCTGACAGCCAACCAATAGCATTAGCCCTGCAGTGAAGACAACACTCACTCACACATTTATTCATTCATTCATTCAACACATTCACTGATGTCTGGTCTGTGTCAGGCAGAGTGCCAGGCATGAGGCACTAGGTGCCTAAACAGAACATCACGTAAGGATGGCAAGTGGTCACCTACCCTCAACAGCGTGCTGAGAGCCAGAATAAGGACTCCGTGAAGTACACATGGAATCCCAAAGAAAGGAATCATTCTGGTGAGGGCTGCACCTGCACCTGGTTTGAATTCTGTCTCCAACTTCCTAGCTCTGGACCTTCAGAAAACTAATTAGCAGTTCTTGGTCTCGGTTAGTTGGACATTAAAATGGCAGGGGGCATAACGAATGAGAGTATCTATTGCATAGGACCGCCGTGTGGATTAAATTAAATAACATCTGTCGAGTAGTAAGAACAGTGGCTGACTCATCAGTGCTCAGTAAAGGGCCTGTGAATCGTCAGAGGTCAAGGGCTTCCTGCTCTAGCCCCGTTTCCACCAGCCATGTTAACCCAGGCCAGGGACTTAACATTCCTGCATTTCCATTTACTCATTTCTAGATAGCGGGTTGCTCCATAAGAAATCAGAGATCTATGTGTCTCCTATTCTTCAGCGAAGAAACTAAGAAAGCCATCCTGAACCCCAGAGAGTAGCTTCCAGTAGAGAGGAAAGTAAAGGGTACTCCGTGAGTCTCCCTTAGAAGCAAGCTGGGGGCGCCTGGGTGACTCAGTGGATTAAAGCCTCTGCCTTCGGCTCAGGTCATGATCCCAGGGTCCTGGGATAGAGCCCCGCATCGGGCTCTCTGCTCAGCAGGGAGCCTGCTTCCTCCTCTCTCTCTGCCTTCGTCTCTGTGATCTCCGTCTGTCAAATAAATAAATAATTTTTTTTTTTTTTTTAAAGAAGCATGCTGTATTCATTTGCTAGGGCTGCCATACCCAAGTACCTCAAACTGGATGGCATAAAAGATATTCATCATCTCACACTTCTGGAGGCTAGAAGTCCGGTGTCACATTGTTGGCAGGGTTGGTTCCTCCTGAGGACTGGGCAGGAAGACCTGGTCGAGGATCACTCCTTGGCTGCAGGTGCACTCCTCCGGGGGCTCTTCACAGTATGTCTCCCCTCTATGTGTGTCTTTGCATCCAAATGTTTCCTGTTTTGACGAGGGCGCTAATCATGCTTTCCTGGGTCCCACCCTAACGACTTCCCTTTAACTTGATAACCTCTAGAAAGACCCTCTTAACAAATAAGGTTAAAATTTTGAATTTTTTTGGTGGGGGGAGGGCACCAAATCCAGCCCATTATAGAAGGGAGTTAACATTTGAACCTCTGAAAAAGAACTAATAAAAATATATGGCAGATTGTTTTACAATTCACTAGTATCTGTTTTTTCATCTGGGAAAATTGAATTCCCCTGCGCCTTGAAATTAGTCTTGGCTGGGTAATTTGTTTGGATCAATAAAATGCCAGCAGAAGTGACACTCTTAGCAGCAACAGTTTTTGCTTTGTCATGCCACCAGGACTGGCCCTGTATCAGGGGGTTCCTACTTCATCGGCCTGGGTCCCAGAGTAAGGATAGCTATCCGTAACAGAACCCAGAATGGGAGTAAAGCGTAAATCTTTATTTTTACAAGCCACTAAGATTCGGAGGTTCTTTGTTACCTCAGCATAACTAGAAGAAGGGTAGGCAAACTCTGGTCCTTAGGCTGAATCCTTCCTATCACAGTTTTTGTAAATAAAGTTTTATTAGAACATAATCATGTTCATTCATTTGCCAGTTGCCTATGGCTGCTTCCAAACTATAATGGCAGAGCTGAGTAGTTGTGACAGAGACTGCCTGGTCTGCAAATTCTAAAATATACACTATCTGGCCCTTTATAGAAAACTTGCCAACTCTTAACCTAGACAGTTCTTACTAATACAATATATTTGAGGCTTTAATTTTTCCTTGGAATTTTGCTTTTGCAACGTTCCACAAACTTTGATATGTAGCATAATAATGATTATTTATTTCTAAATAGTATATAATTTATTTTAATTTTCTTTTTCATCTGAGTTATTTTAAAAAGTACAATTAGTTTGTTTTTTAAGTATACTATCCTTTCATTGTATTTACTATCATATCAATGATACTATCATATCATTGTATTATAAGGATACTGTCCTTTCAATAGTACTTATTACATTATAAATGTAAATACCATTACATTATAGTCAAAGAATGTGGCATATTAAGTTCTATTGTTGAAATTTATTGAGTTTCTTTGTGGCCAAATACATAGCCTATGTTTGTAAATGATCCACATATATTTGAAAGGAATGTGTATTTTTCTCTGTTAGATGGTGAGTTCTTTCTCTGTATCTAACTCTCCTTCTCTCCTTTTATATTTGTGATCAAGATAGTTAATGGTTATTATTTTTTATTCAGATCTTTTTCATCTATACTTGCTTTTGGCTTTTTGATTTGCCCTTTTCTGAGATAATGTTAAATTATTCCTTTACAGTTATGAAGTTGTCAATGTCTAACTTCTATCCATCTTTTTTTGTTTATATCTTTTGAAGTTATGGTCCTATATATATAAAGGCACCTGCCTCTTACATCTTCTTGGTGAATTGTACCTTTAATGAATTTGGAACATCTTTCTTCATTCCCTTGAATGTGCTTTGTCTGGCATTAATACTTCTACATCTGCTTTCATTTGGTTAACATTTGCCTGTGTCTCAGCATTCTCAGCTTTTAAGTTTCTCTAGTTATTGTTTGTTTTAGAAGTGCTTTTGGATCTCTTTTTAGACCAAGCTGACAGTCTCTGTCTTTGAATAGTGGGAGTTAATACATTCATACTTGTTACTACAAATATGTTGGGATTTTTAAAAGATATTTTCATTTGTTTCCTATTTAAATTGTTTTTTTTCCCCCAGTTTCCCGTTTCTGCTTTTAATTGGTTTATTGAGGTTTCTTCATCTTTTTTCTTCCAATGTTTAGATTAGGTATGTTTCCTTCAGTTCTATGGAAGTTAGAATGACACACAACTTTTTTCTCTTTTTTTAATTGAAGTGTAATAAACATACAGTGTTATGTTAGTTTTAGGTATACAATATAGGGATTCAATAATTCTGTACATTACTTAGTGCTCATCACAGTAAGTGTACACTTAATCCCCTTTATTTCATCCATTCCCCCACCCATGCACCCATCTCCTCTCTGGCAACCACCAGTTTCTTGTCTGTATTTTTGTTTGTCTCTTTTATTCTTTATTCATCTGTTTTGTTTCTTAAATTCCCCATGTGAGTGAGATTATAATGGTATTTGTCGTTCTCTGACTGACTTATTTCACCTAACATGATACCCTCTCAGTCCAACCATGTTGTTTCAGATGACAAGATCCCATTCCTTTTTATGGCTGAGTAATGTTCATTACATACATACACGTGCGCATGCGCACACACACTCACCGCATTCACTTTTTGTTTCTTTAATTTTATTTATTTATTTATTTTCAGCTTAGCAGTATTCATTGTTTTTAGAGATTATGCTGAGTGAAATAAGTCAGACACCACATTCACTTTGTCCATTTGTCTATGGATGGACACTTGGTTTGTTTCCATTTCTTGACTGTTGCAAATAATGCTGCAGGGGGGTACCTGGGTTGGCTCTGTTGGTTAAGCATATAATTCTAGTTTTTGTTTTTTTTTTTTTAAAGATTTTATTTATTTATTTGACAGACAGAGAGCACAAGTCGGCAGAGAGGCAGGCAGAGAGAGACAAGGAAGCAGGCTCCCTGCTGAGCAGAGAGCCTGATGCGGGGCTCAATCCCAGGACCCTGGGATCATGACCTGGGCCAAAGGCAGAGGCTTAAACCCACTGAGCCATCCAGGCGCCCCTAACTCTAGGTTTTAGCTCAGGTCGTGATCTCGTGGTTGTGGGATCAAGCCCTTTGTTGGGCTTTGCACTCAGTGAGGAGTCGGCTTCAGATACTTTCTCCCTCTCCTTTTGCCCCTCCCCACTCGTACTCTCTCTTTCTCTCTAAAATGAAAAAATTAAAATCTTTTAAAAAGATAATGCTGCAGAAAATATAAGGCTGCATATATCTTTTGGAATTAGTATTTCTCTTGTCTTTGGGTAAATATCCAGTAGTGCAACTACTGGATCATATGATAATTCTATTTTTGATGTTTTGAGGAGTCTCCATACTGTTTTCCACAGTGGCTGCAGCAGCTTACATTCCCACCAACAGTGCATGAGGGTTCCTTTTTCTCCACATTCTTGCCAAACATTATTTCTTGTCTTTTTGACACTAGCCTTTCTGACACATATGAGGTGATATCTCACTGTGATTTTGATTTGCATTTCCCTGATGATTAGTGATGTCAAGTGTCTGTTGGCCACCTTTATGTGTTTTTTGGAGAAATGTCTCCTCAGGTCCTCTGCTTAATTTTTAATCACTTTATTTATTTATTTATTTATTGGTGTTGGGTTATATAAGTTTTTTTGTATGTTTTGGATATTAAGCCCTTATGGGATGTATTATTTGCAAATATCTTCTCCCATTTAGTAGGGCACATTTTTGTTTTAGTGATGGTTTCCTTTACTGTGCAAAAGCTTTTTTATTTTGGTATAGTACCAATAGTTTAATTTTGCCTTTTTTCCCTTGCCTAAAGAAGCATGTCTGAAAAAATGTTTCCACAGCCAATGTCAAAGAATTTACTGCCTGTTTTCTTCTAGGATTTTTATGGTTTCAGGTCTCACATCTAAGTCTTTATACATTTTGAGTTAATTTCTGTATATAGTGTAAGAAAGTGGTCCAGTTTAATTCTTTTGCATGTGGCTGTGCAGTTTTTCTCAACAACATTTATTGAGGACTTTGGTTTTTCCCCATTGTCTATTCTTGTCTCCTTTGTCATAGATTAATTGGCCATTTAATTGTGCATTTACTTCTGGCTTCTCTGTTCTGTTCTATTCATCTATGTGTCTATTTTTGTGCCAGTCCCATAATGTTTTGCTTAGGACAGCTTTCTGGTATATCTTTAAATCTAGAATTGGGATACCTCCGGTTTCGTTTTTCTTTCTCAAAATTGCATTGGCTAGGGGCACCTGGGTGACTCAGTGGGCTAAGCCTCTGCCTTTAGCTCAGGTCACGATCTCAGGGTCCTGGGATCGAGCCCCGCATCAGGCTCTCTGCTCAGCAGGGAGCCTGCGTCCCCCTCCCTCTCTGCCTGCCTTTCTGCCTACTTGTGTTCTCTGTCTCTGTCAAATAAGTCAATAAAATCTTTTTAAAAAATTGCTTTGACTCCTCAGGATCTTTTGTGGTTCTAGCTCTGTGAAAATGTTACTGGTATTTTGATAGGGATCATATTAAATTTGTTGATTGCTTTGGGTAGCATGAACATTTTAACAATATTGGTTCTTTCAATCCATGAGCATGGAATATCTTTCCTTTTATTTCTGTCATGTTTAATTTCTTTCATCAGTGTTTTATAGTTTTCAGAATAGAGGTCTTTTACTTCCTTGGTTTATTCCTGGGTATTTTGTTCTTTTTTGTGTTATTGTAAGTGGGATTGTTTTCTTAATTTCTCTTTCTTCTTCTTCATTATTAGTGTATAGACATGCAACAAGTTTCTGTATATCAATTTTGTATTCTGTGACCTTACTGAATTCATTTACCAGTTCCAGTATTTTTTGTGTTTTTAAGTAGTTTTCCAGTAGTTTTTAAGGCAGGTGGATATTCAAAGTATTAATTATAAAAATAAAAGAGATATAATCATATTTGTGCACCATGTTTATGGAAAGTCCTTACTGCATATAAAATGCAGGTAATCATCCTATCTGTTCTCCCTGTGTTACAAGAGGATAAGGAGATAAAAAGGGAAATGAAAGCCAGTTCTGTTCTGTTAGTGTTTATGTTAAGATAATTATAGCTCCATTTAATCAAGTTATTTGAACTAATTCTCGAAGCCTTAGCCTTACTTATTAGTTTAAAAGGATTGGATGAATTTCAGGCACAAGAAATCACACAAGCCTGACTTTAGGTCAATACTGACTTTTCCCTATTGGCAAAATTTCCTTTCTACACTGAAGGCCTCTGAGCACATAAAAAGCCTCAAGGTAAGATAAAGGACACAGTAGAGCTGCCTTGTTCAAGGGCTCAAAGTACCTTTTCTAACCAAGATTCATGATAAATCTGTGTGATTTCCTATATGCCAAAAGAGGAATTGTATCTGTTCAACAACAGCTTTAGATTTTGTTCACACAGCTCAAAATTTTGTTTATGTGTCCTGGATTTTTACTTCTCCTTTTCTTCTCTGCTGACACCCAGTTATTCTCTCTCCCAATGTTTCATCTGTCACATTTCATTGATTACTTCATTTGTTCATTTATGTAGTCGAAATTGACCAAATGCCTATAAAATGGTATAGATGCTAATGGTACAAAGTTGAACAAAAGGACTTCTTTTCCTCCAAAGCACAGAAGATGGTTTTGAGAGGATGAATGGTAGGAATTTTATAGACATGGGAATTCTAGGCAGAGTGAAAATTATGTACAGAATTCTTCTTCCTCCATGGTTCTGTTCTAATATGTTTGGGATGACTTCGGGTACTTTGGGATAACAAACAGAGCCCAGGAAAGCCTCTTTACTAAGAATATTACAGGAAATTCCTCTCACCTGAACTTTCAGTGTGTGAAAGAGTCCTTCTGCCTGGGATTCATTTTTACTTTTGGGGACACTGGTAGATTCAACCTGAACTCAGAAGTCCCAAAGAAGGTGAAGACAAAAGAGGCAAGGGACAAAGATAACCGTCAAGTTAAATCATAACTCCTGGATCATCTGGAGAGATTAAGCCATAATTCTCTTAGGCCCAATTGTAGGGAGTTGCTTTTCTATGCAGAAAAATCCTGTCTGGAGTTGGGGCAGATCCAAGTTCTGTGGGGCCTGCTGATTATTACACAACTGGGACTAGAAGGAGGGTGGATCTTTACAAAGACAGCTATAAAACTACAAATCTGGAAGTAGATGCAGTGCCTTGGAAGAGGCCCATGCAAGTGAGGGCCCCAAAGCTTGACTCTCATTAGATTCCTGGCAACACTGTCTCTGACCAGAGCTCCAGCAATAGGGAGTAGGGAAGCATTAGGGTTCTTCAGGCATGTCTGGGCCGTGAAGTCACTAGGACTTGTTTTTCAGCATGCTTCACAGGATGTAGCTCACCCAGGTATCTTCATGACATATCCTTGAGTATCAATGATATGTAACCCTATTGGGTACCAAGGTTTCTGGAACCCTAAATCTATACAACTAATCAAGAAGAGTGTGCTTGTTGACTATGATAGAAACGTCAGGATGCTAGTCTCTTCTCTGGGGTGGTTGCTAGCTTCTCAGTGGAACAAGCATCATCATTCCTTTCTAGGCCTGTGAGGGCTGGGAACCAGGAGCCTTCAGAGCCACCAGGGCAGAGTAAGTAAGCTATTTTGCTCTGGGGTGTTAGGCATGTTCCCTCATGTATTTCTATGTTAATCAACTTGAGTTCTGGTTTAAAGGCAGTGAATCATCTTGAGGACAATCTGTGCTGTTGGTGCTTGCAGGAGTTTAAATGGCCAACTTGGAATCCAACACTGTTGAATTTAGAGGGCAAAAAAATTCACATGTAAGAAGGATGTTTCTCCCTCCAACCAAACAAAATAGAATTAATCCTTATTAAGAAGGAGGAGGCCTACAATGTCTGGCAGGGAGAGAATGTCTGGGGGAAATAGTGATTTGCCAATTTACATAGCGTCCTTATTTTTATTTGATTTCCTTCTTGTCCAAGAGTTTTGTTTGGCATTGTATGTGCTTAGTCATTTTGTCATGCATCAGTCAGACTCTATACAGATCCAAGCAAGGACAGGAGCTGGGGCTACAAAGAAACCTAAGAAGGTCTTGCCTTATAAGGAATGACCAGCAGAGAATCTGACCCCAAGAGGTGCTTTGTAAATATCTATTGAAATGAATAGAATTGAATTAAATTAAATATGCTCATAGTTTGGGGGAGAATAAAGAGTAATAAGAAGTAATTATCCTACAGTGTAGCAACTTTTTCCCCCTTAGAAATGCAGGGTTGTATAAACATTAATGGCTCTAGATTTAGAGAGATTAGTAAGAAATCCAGGCTCAAATTCTAGCTCTGTCAGTAATCATGAGTGTGACCTTGAGCAAACTGCTTAGCATCTCTGTGCCAATTACCTCATCTGTCCAGTGAAGTAAAAACTAGTACTTACCTCATAGTGTTGTAAAATTATGAGAGATAATATAAGTCAGTCAGTAAGATGCCTGAGCACAAGAACATTTTGTGTTGCAAAGCATTTACAAGGACTTAAGAAGCACAGTGAAATGGAAGAGAAGGGTTTTGCATTTGGATAGGTGGGGACCAGGATGTGACTTGGAGTAAATATAAGGACTGATGGGAGGGTGGATGGATGGATCAGTGGACGAATGGATGGATGAATTGGCAGTAGGGTAACTGTGGTGTGGAAGAGGATAGCACAGGATCTTTTGTTCTATCTGGCCCCTGCAGAAGCTGTTTTCATGTCCCAGTGGCTCTCATGTCATTCACATGATGGGCAGGGTATGACAAAGCCTTGGTGTGAGGGGCTCTCTTTCTTTATGTTTCTGCACAGTACACAGTGTGTGATTCTGGCACAGTGAATTATCGAGACACCGGGGGTTTGGATTTTAGGGAGGGAGAACTAGGTAGGGAAACAGGATAGTCAAGGAAGGCATTAGCATTGGTGGAAACATTTGGGTGCTGTGGGCAGTGAACACCAACAAGGAGGCTGAGGCAGTAGGAGGGGTTCAGACTTGATCATGAGTTCCAGTGAGACCTAGAGACTCCACCAAATGATTGAGGGCATCTTTGAGGAAGAGTTGAGATCCTGCAAGGTGGGGCTGTGAGCTTGCAAAACTTGGGTACTAATAGACCTTATTCGTTCTCTCAGATTGGTGGGATTTGAGGACATTTGGGTTACACAGGGTTTTAAGTATTCACAATATCATTTTTTCCTTTAAAGTTTCTGCTCTGAATTTTAATCATTTAATTCACTTCTTTCAGTGATAATTCATAAGGAAGAGAAATAAAATCTAAGTGAGAAGGACAAACTTTTCCTCTTCCAATTTGGGTCCTGTACTCGGGGTCTGCAAATTAATTGACCATAGGCAGACTAAGAGGAGAGAAGACAAAGTTTATTTACAAGAGGTTAGTGGCAGCTATAATTCTCTACCATATTTTGTAGTTTTTGGTGTATCATATTGTACAGTTCCCATTAAATTCCAATGAATTTCTACCTATTCCCAAGTATTTTGTATTTTTTGATATGATAGTAAATGCAAATTATAAAATGTTTGTTTGAATTTTACCTTCCACTTAGTTGTTGTGCATAAGTAGAAATGTAGTTGATTTTTGTATATTGACTCTCTGGTCTTGCTAAATTCATTTCTTAGTTCTAGTAGGTTTTTGCCGATCTCTGAGTTTTTGTGTTCTTTCTTTCTCTTTTTAAGAGCTGAATGCATTTTACTATAGAGCTCACTTAGAAATACTTAAATACACAACTTAAGATGGTATATATTGAGTTTTGAAAGACAGTTCTACACCCTCACTCAAGAACTAATGAAAACCATTGCATTACCAGTTAGTTTGAGTTCTGGTGTGTTCATGTTTCTCTTCAAGAGCTTGCCCCAGTTTTGGTTGTTCCTCCTCTGTTGGAGGAGCACCTGTCCTTCCCATTGCCAGACTGAGAGGCTGCTTCTTGCCCCCAGTACTCTGCACCATGATGGCTGCCAGCTGGTTCTTCATCTCTCATTTGGGGATTGGCTTCTCCCACACTCTCTCTCAGCCTCTGGAGATGGCCAGGGTGTATTCCTTGGCCCACCCACTATTCAGCACCGTGCTTCACCCTCCATTAGTCATGGAAGGGAAGAGTATCATGGAAAGAGTGATTTCGGTGGCTGGGAATGGAGATAAACAGAGGATCTTCCCTTGGCATAAACAAACTCCTGGGACTTACTGTGTAAACTGTTAAACCTCTAGGCTGCAGAAGCTCAGTGACTTGGTTTCCAGCTTGACTTTTGACATCGATTTTGTAGGTGGGGTAGGGGTGAAGGTCTAAAAGCTGTTAAATAGAAATCACAATAAGCTGTGATCACAATAGTAAAGCAGCCATTTTTAAAAATAATTTTTATTAACATAAAATGTAGTATCTGCCCCAGGGGTACAAGTCTGTGAATTGTCAGGTTTACGCACTTCATAACACTCACCATAGCACATACCCTCCCCAATGTCCATAACCCCACCACTCTCTCCCTCCCTCCCTCCCCCCAGTACCCCTCAGTTTGTTTTGTGAGATTAAGAGTCTCTTACAGTTTTTCTCCCTCCTGATCCCATCTTGTTTCATTTTTTCCTTCCCTAGCCCCCTACCCCCACCCTGCCTCTCAAATTCCTCATATCAGGGAGATCATAATGAGAATTGTCTTTCTCTGACTGACTTATTTCATAAAGCAGCCATTTGTATTTGACCCCACAGCTTTTCAGTTCTTTTCATTGCTCAGTAATAGGAAAATAAAGTGATCTAAATGCTATACATAAGTATTCACAGCACTGTTTTAAGATATGAAAGTATGTTCAGGACTTTCATGAATTTTAATTGTGGTCTACCTACATAAAAAAATTGGTCTTCTGTATGCCTTGCGTGGTTTTTGATCTTTCATTATTTTACTTTCCCTTCTACAGCATCTATTATTCTCCATCATAATTCATCTACTGCAAGACTGAGAGTACATTGTGTCTGGTACAGTCATTGGTTATCCCTGTATCCAGCACAACACCAGTCACAACAGGAGGGGATGATTCCTTAGCATTTCTGAGTAAACAGTCATGTTGTCCATGAATAGACAGTCTTACTTTGTTCTTTCCATCTTTATGCATTGTATTTCTTTTTCTTGCCTATAGCACTGACTAAAACCTTCTGATTAGTGCAAAATAGCAATAATAAGAACAGACATCCTTATTCTGTCTTTCATTATAGGGAAAAAAGATTGAGAATTTTACCATTAAAGATTATGTTAGGGGCGCCTGGATGGCTCAGTGGGTTAAGCCGCTGCCTTCGGCTCAGGTCATGATCTCAGGGTCCTGGGATCGAGTCCCACATCCGGCTCTCTGCTCAGCAGGGAGCCTGCTTCCTCCTCTCTCTCTGCCTGCCTCTCTGCCTACTTGTGATCTTTCTCTGTCAAATAAATAAATAAAATCTTTAAAAAAAAATTATGTTAGGCATAGGTTTTTTTCACAGATGCCCTTTATCAGACTGAGGTGTTTCCTTTTCTTTCCTATTTTACTGAGGATTTTAAAAACAAAGGGATGCTGAATTTTGTCAGCTGTTTTTTGCCATCTGTTTCAAGGACCCATGGTATTCCTCCATTGTTTTCCTAACATAGTTAATTATATTGACTGATATTTGAATACTCAATTATCCTTACACTCCTGAGGTAAGTCTTATTTGGCCATGATATAGTATACTTTTTATATACTACTGCATTTTATTTGGAAATATTTTGTTAGAAATGTTTTTATCTATGTTCATGAAGAGTATTTATTTTTAGATTTTTTTAATGTAATTTTTTTCAACATCAGGGCTGACATGAATATTAGGAAGACAATAATTTAAATGACAAATTTTACATAGTTATTAACCATTTAATGGTCCTAACCATGTTAGAACTGTTCAGTAGCAAGTAACAGAAAGTAAGTTGAGCTAGCTTAGGCAGCTAGCACTGATCCCAAGATCAGACATGAGACATGTATCCCAGCCTCTAGAAGGAATTGGAACCACAAACCACCAAACCCTCCACCTCCCTACGTCACTATCCTTATTGCTCAGCTTCATTCTTCCCATTTTGAGGACTTTCTCTCCCTGCTCCTCTGATTCACATGACATTTCCTAAGCTTATTACTAAAAAACAAATAAATGAGTCCCAGAAAGATTCAGAAACCTTTCTCATGCATCACAAATGCATGCACAGTTAGAAAGTAATCGACTAGTCTTAGTCTAAGAAAAAGGAAAAGCAAATTAGATCTATTGATCAAAACAAAATTTTCATTAGTAATGATTATAGCTAATACTCACTGAGTGTATACTATATACTAGACCATTGGCAAGCACTTCATTTACTTTATCTTATAAGACTTAATCACATCCTTATGGATAAAAACTCATACTATCTCCATTTCACCAATGAAGAAATGAGGCTCAGTGAGGTGAGATAGCTTTATAGACTTCTCTGTGAGTTATAAACTTCACAGTCAATATTGTTGCATCTAAATGGAATGCAGACCTCTAACAGAACACAAATTATTAGAAACAAAAAGGAAGAAGTCAGAATATTAAAACTATTAACCTTCCTATTATGTCTGAGGTTGCGTTTACTATCTGTGGCAATATAAAGATGATTCCCAGCAGTAATGCTACAGAAAGACTTTTGTTTAACAGTGCTGCTGCATAGTCAAAACTATAAGATCATTATCTTTTTATATTACAGTCAAGAAGCTTTTGTTTTCTCAATAGCCAACTGAGCACTCCTATAGCAGAATATCAGAAAGAAAAAGGAACTAACCTTAGTACTAAGAAAGAACTTTAAATTTTAAAAAATAGCCAATAACAATATAACAATGATTACTACTTTATTAAGTATTTACTAAGTTCTAGGTCCTCTGCTAGATGCTTTACCTTTACTGGTTTATTTGCTAGTCATACAACCCCAAAAGTGGGTATTACTGGCGCATTTTGGAGACAGAAAAACTGAAGCACAGAGGGGTTTAGGAACTCTCCCAAGAATCCCAGCAAATAAACTCCAGAGCTAGGAGAATACCTTGCATGGTTGTAAGTTATGTGAGCACAAATTGGCTCCTTGCCTTTGGATTCGTGTAGCCCATTTGTTATGGTTATTTTGAAAAAAAGCACTTTATGATTTTATGCCAATTTTCAAAATTCCTTGCTGCCTTTTAGAATAAGACAATATTGTGAATCCAGGAACTCTTAGATACTCTCATTCTGGCTCTCAGCCATAGAGATCACTGCATTTCCTTGACCACAGAAAACACTGGCTTCTATAGCCCAGGGGTCCAGGGCTCATAACCATTTCCAGTTCCCCCAAAGTGCTGAAGACTAGAAGGTAAATAGTCCTTCAGCATGAAACAGAGCAGGGCAAACACACCCTCAGGCATACACAGGATGGAAAGTTTGCTTAATACACAGAGCTCTAATGGCAAACACAGCAAAGCAAACATGGCACTGAGACGAGAAAAAAGGAACAGGGCAGGGGAAAGTCAGCTGATCACATCCAGACATTATCTGCCTGAACATCTGCTTCCCTGGAGGGGGATAGGGAAGGGCCCAAGTGGCCCCGATTTGCCTCCTTTAAACACTTGCTCCCCTGATTTTGGCCTAGCCTACATATTGAGTGACAAAAGCCATTTGGAGAGGCCTTTGTTTGGCCGTATCATAATTTATCCAAGATGAAAACATCTTGAATATTGACGTTCATCCCTGATGGATTAACAACAACAACAACAAAAGGGCAAATGTCAAATCAAGGGGCTCCCAACTGCTGAAATTCACAGGCTCGCTCTAGACTAATTAAAACTCAGACTAAGGAAACTTGGGCAAATGGAAATCTGGGGACCCTTCCGGGGAAACTCTATGGTACTAACTTAGGTAAAGTTGGCCTCTAGGAGGGGCTGTATGAGTTGGGAGGAGGAAATCCTTCTCTGCCCTTCACGAACACACATTATCACCATGATCTTCATACCCAACCAAACTAATAAATCTTCTAGTATGCATCTTCGGTGATTACTGATTGATTGGCACTAAAATCTTGAGGGTAGCCAGTTGATGAGTAAGAGATAGAACCTTCAATCCTCATGGTTTTCCATTCACTAAAATGGAAAATGACATCACCCATGGATTGGTCTAATACATTTGTTGGCAAGTCTGGAATATGCCCTTCAGGTGAATGGCCAATAGTACAAGGAGGCTAACTCTGTAGGCCATGAAGAAACAAGGTGAAGATCAAAGCACAAAACACTTTGTCAGTTCTGCCTGTTTGCCTGTCTTGAGAAGTAATGAATCTTCCAGAAAGTGGGGTGGGCAGCACATTGTAGAAGTAGCCAAGCATACCATGGTTTTAGATATCCTGCCAGGTCAGAAAAACTGAGATTCAGTGTTCCTAAATTGTTCTGAGACCTTTCTTGGGCTTCCTCTATATTCTAGGCATGGTGCTGGGTGCTGGTGGCATAAAGACGAAGACAGAGTCTCATCAGAGTCACGCAGGATAGCTGGGTACCCAGACACAGAGACACACTATCTCCGTCAGGCATGTAGGTGCTGGACCAGAGTTCTGGCAGGCCACTATGGGAGTGCAATGCAGGGGACCACTTAACACAGGCTTCGGTGCAGGCAAGGGAAGGGGTAGAGAAGTATTTCCTGGAAACGATGTCTGAGCTGAGTCTTAAAGAGTGAGTTAGGAGAGGGTTAATTGGAAACAGGGAGTTGAGGGCACCATATTGCAGTCTTGCCATATCCTGAACTGGGAGCTGGAAAGGAATGAAGCCAGAAAGGTAGGGGTCTGGTAACAGAGAAGAGTGTGTGAAAAAAACACCTCTACACCCAGCCACAAAGCACAGAAGTGATGTTTCAAGAAGTTAGATCAAATGCCTATGATTTGAAGCCAGCCAGTCCTAAATTCAAGTGTCAGGTCTGTAACTCACAAGTGAACATCTAGCAAGGTGTTTAACTTTTGGGTCCCATTTTCCTCATCTGCAAGCCGGAAAGAATGACAGTACCCACCTAATGGGGCTGTTGTGAGGACTGAAGGAGGCAGTGTGCGCAAAGCCCTTCAGGTGGTCTCAGCACATTGTAAACTCTCAGTAATGATAGAAAGTAACTTTAGAAAAAATATACATACATTTGCTCATGATCTCACAGTAAACGGCAGAGTGTGGATCTGACACCATCTGCAGGGAACACCCAGGAAGACAGTGGGGGTGACCTGCCTTGGGGGCCAGCAAGAAGGGGAGCAAGCTCAGTAGAGAATTTAAAACTGTAATAAAACTGAATCAACATTCGTCTGCTTTTTATTATTGTCAAGCACAGAAAATTCCAAACGTCGTTAGTGATAAAATACTCCTCCCCCTCCCATATGTTTTGTTGGTTTAAGAATTTCTAAACCGTTGCTGCATGATGACTGTTGAATTTAAAGACATATCTGAAAGCCACAGTGGCCGCCAACATACATTGTCAACTAAAGACCTTCCCCTGGATCTCGTTCAGCAGAGCATAATTTTCAAATGTTCACTCCAGCGGCTCTGTTTCCCCCCTTTACATTTTAGGCAGGTAAACATTCCAAATGATCACACAGGGTGATAGAAGTGAAGTGACTCAATTCTCTTTCTTCATCTTTCAAGCTCTCAAGCTTTCTAGGCTCTTGTTGTGTAATCTGAATCTACTGTTCCAACAAGGGAGTACATACGAAACCTCATCTGCACACAAAGTGTGCTCACGTGTCTGTGAACTTTTAGGAAATGATGAGGAGTTCTCAGAATTAACTTCCATGTAGATAAAATGTTTATTAAAGAATAAGGAATGGGGCGCCTGGATGGCTCAGTGGTTTAAGCCTCTGCCTTCAGCTCAGGTCATGATCTCAGGGTCCTGGCATCGAGCCCCACATCGGGCTCTCTGCTAAGCGGGGAGCCTGCTTCCCCCTCTCTCTCTGCCTGCCTCTCTGCCTACTTGTGATCTCTCTCTATCAAATAAATAAATAAAAATCTTTTAAAAAAAAGAATAAGGAATAAAAATGGGCCAATTTAATGCTATTTTCTCCAAATAATTTTTCCTGCAGAAGAGGGTATTTAAAAGTTATCTGCTCCATGTTTCATATATGCTAGGGTCTCACCTCTGCTGGCCTGTCAGGCTCTAATGGCCCTGCTGATTCTTCCCCTCTTCCCTCCTAACTCCCGCAGGGCTCCCACTGTCCCGACGCCTCTCCCTTTCCATGCTGGAACCCCCACACTCCTGTCAGCAGAGTCAGTTACTCAGGTAAGACTGTGTCCATCTGAGGCCTTGCTGTAGTGCAAACTCATCACCCAGAATGGACAACACCTCAGTGCTTAGCTACCATGACAGCTTAGCAGGTATGGTGCCCTCTCGAGTAGCAAGCTCTAGATGAAGCACCAAAATAAAGGATGAGGAGAGAGGAAGGAGGCAGGATTCAGAGTCATGGTGACAGTAGAGAAGCAGACCCAAGTGAGGAGAGAGCCCAGAAAAGAGAGGTGGCTTACAGGGTAGGGCTGGAAGGCAGCAACAACAGAGAAGTCTTTCCACTTCACAGTTTTGCCCAAGGCAGAGGAGTATAAATTTGCTCTTTGTGATCTGCTGGTTTGGAGGGATTCCAAAAAAAAAAATCCCCAAAGTCTTGAAACTAATTACAGCAAGTGATGGGCACTCTTGTAAATACACGAGGAAAAGACAGGAACAGCCTTCTTTTCAAAAGAGAATTTGAGTAAAGTAGCCAAAAACCTGATGGGGACAAGACTGTGGTATCTGGGCAGAGAGACCCTATAAACCCTCCTTGTTAAAAGCCTGTGTCTGCCTAGTCTTCCAAGTAAGTGGGTTTTTAGAAAGACATTTATTAATGAAAGATCACTGTGGAGTTTCCAGAAGTGACGTACAGAATGACAATGTGTTCTTGAGATGGTCAATGCCATCAGTTCTCTTCACTATCTGGACATTCATCCTATATTTGTTGGGCATTTATTTTGCCTCAGGTACTTTGCTTGACCCTTGAGATGCAGTTATGAATGAGAAAAACAGTCTCTCTTCTCACGGGGATTAGAGTCTACCAGCGGTGACAGTAAATAATAATACAATAATTAAATAAATTATCACCCATACAGTAACAAATTCAATGATTTCAAGTGGCCAAAGTGCTATGAAGGAGAAGTACCAGGTGCTATGGGAGAAATAGGCTGGTGGAATTCAACCATGGCAGTTCATGGTAGGAAATCAAGAGTAACGCGAGGCTAGGAATCACTTGGCAGGATCACATACCCACCTATGAAGTACATGGCATTTGCTGAGTGGAGCTATAGGAAATTCTTTGGCACACTCAGAGTGAGATACATTTAGCAGTGACTTACACTCACATTACTTCATCTTGGGGAAATCAACATTTCTAGATAGAAAATACATTTCCAGACTGCACTGTTGCTGTCATCCAAACAATGACAGCAATGTGCATAGTGGAAGGGCCCACACTGGCCTAAGGACTTCCAGTGAGGACTCGGTAAAATGGGTTCCAAGCTCGGGGTCCTAGGACAAGCCAAATGCACTTATAGTGAAGAAAGATACAATGAAGAAAAAGACTTACACAAGGGGCCTTTTTCCAGGAGAAGGGAAAGGACACTATAGCCTGATGCAACAATTTCATGTCTGAGAAATGGACACAACAAACTCAACAAATAATTAAACAATATGCTGGAGGACAGAGATGGGAAGAGTTTGCACCAGAATCCAAGAAGGATTATTAAATAATCTCATTTAAATGGAAACAGAGGTACCTAAACCTCTGGTATCCCTAATCTGCAGCAAATCACAAATAGTGAAGGTAATTTACATAGGTATTTTCTTACTATTCTCACTCAGACTGCTCAAAATTAAAAAAAAAAAAAAGAAACTAAAATAAAGGTAAGAGATATTCAATTGTACTGTTGGAGGGGACTATAGAATGTTTGTTAAATTTGAGAAACTATGGCCCCAAGATGAAAGATGGACCTTATTCAGAGAAGAGAATAGTGGTTTTGTTAGAGGAGGCAGTTAGTTAAGTTCTAACAGGATGCCTGGAGGCCAGCAAAGAGGAAGTCATGACCAGTTCTTGGGGAAGTCAGAGGCCTGTCCTGGCAGCTCTCCACAAGAAGTGGGATCAAACCAGGCAGGCCCAAGATGGTGGATGCCAATACAGGAAACCCCTGAACAAATAAGGAAAAAAAGCACAAAATCCTGATTCCAAGAAATCTCCACCCCAAGTAATGAATATTCCACCCCTTAGTTAATAGCTGTCAATGAAAGATGGAAACCCAACTGCCCAGGGCAGGCAGCTCTCTTGGTGTGCACCCCTTACCCCTTCTCTCTCTCTTACATTCTCTAAGAGTATAATTTTCACTTAAAAAAAAAAAGTATAAACTTTCCCACTGTGTCATTCATCTGCTGTTCTGTGTCTGTCCTTGAATTCCTTCTCCAGATGAGACCATGAACGTTCTGCAACTCCTTTGGGATGAGGTAGGTCAAAGGTCCAGGGCCTGAAGTCTCTTCAGTTTACCCAACAACAGTTTTATTTTCAGAAACACCTGGATCCATTGTACTGACCATTTCTCCTTACTGTTTTTCATGGTCTAGAATGATTGTATTTACCTCTACTTTTTATTGTAAAAATCTCCCTACTCTAGTGTATACAGTTTACACTGTATACAGTTTACTACACAGGACTTCGCTTGTCTAGTTCACAGATACAGTCCAGCTTCTCACAGTCCTTGGAGCAGAGTAGGCACTGAAATAAGTATTTAAGAAATGAAGAGATGATATTACATCAAGAGTTGGACACAACAAGCCAGATATGGCCTGGCAATGAAGGAAGTACATTCCAGATAAGTGATACGCAGTAGAGACCAGTATTCATTGCTCCAAGTGGAGGAAACTCATATTGAACAAATCCCACACAGCAATTCTAAGGTTGAACAGGAGATGAATAAAATATGACAGATGCTTCATTCTTCCAGAATACAAGCTGAGCTTCACAGAAAACTAAAGAAAAATCAGGAGTTTACTTTGGAAATGATGAGTTTGAGATCACCTGTTTTCTATCCAGGTGGTATTATTTTTTTATTTTTATTTATTTTATTTTTTTTAAGATATTTATTTATTTATTTGAAAGACAGAGATCACAAGTAGGCAGAGAAGCAGGCAGAGAGAGAGGAGTGGAGAGCCCAACGTGGGGCTCCATCCCAGGACCCTGAGACCATGACTCGAGCTGAAGGCAGAGACTTTAACCCACTGAGCCACCCAGGCGCCCCCAGGTGGTATTATTAAAGCAGGCAGTTGGATATACAGTTCAGGAGAGAAGTCGAGGCTGGATTTGAAATGATAATGTGGAAAACAAAATTCAACTGAGTAAATTTGAAGATCTAATTGGCTTTCTTAAATAATTAATCCGTTGGGCGGCCTCCCATCTAGCAAGTAGAGGGGTGCTCCCAGGAGCTGTACAAAACAGAAGGTTTTTATAGGAAGGAGGATGGGGCAAGAAAGTTACAAGCAAAAGAAAAGAGAGCATTGTTCCAGGTTAGATCACTTTCCCCTAGGGGGAAGGTCAGGGAATCTTACCAGGTAAATTACCTCATCTTCCTTTGTGACAGACTCCTTCACAGGTGCTTGTCAGAAAATTCTTGATTAATAGGTTAAGATTTCCATTTCTGGGGGAGGTTAAAACTACCATTAGTTTAGCTATTAAGCCCTGATTTGGTGACTTGATCTATCCAAGTAACACCACTTTGGGGCTGTGGTTTTCTTTTTAACAATAGATGTTCATTTAGCTGAACTGTGAAGTATGAGTGAGGACAGTAGTGCTGTAAGATAGGGCTGGAAAGGCAGGTTGGGGACAAAATGCTAAATAATTTTGAAAAGAAAGATACATTCTACGGTTTCATGGTGATGAGGATGAGGATGAGGTTGAGGATGACTGACTTACCTGTTGGTCCAGAGAACATATGAGGGCCAGCACTTAGCACAGGGAATAAGTGACTAAGCCTGGGGGCCTTCAGAGATAGCATGCTCAAGCATAAGACCTCCCAGATACCTATGTACTTCCCAACTCCCCTCCACTGAACCCCCTGAAAGGAGAAGGAAAGAGCAACAGAGGAAGATGACACAGTGACTTTGCACAGTCTATCTCCTGCTTGGAAGAAACTGAATTTAGAATTAGTCATGTAAAAACACACAACAGGTGATCTTAATGGGAGCATTGTGACATTGTGATTACAATGAGAAATATAGATTTGATCTTCTTCTCTGGCTCCGGGTATAGAGCTCCTAAAATCCTTGAAAGTGATGGGGGTGAGAAGAGCATCTTTTGTCATTGGTTGTTAAGCCCCTTTCAACCTTACCTGAGTTTATGCCAATTAGATAACTCTGGAGGTTGAGTTTATGCTAGTGAGATGACTGGAGGATGGGACAGGTTGCTGGAGGAACTTTCAGGTCTCACCCTTCACCCCCTCCTGGAGCCTCACCAATGGCCATTGACTTAGTCAACACTGCCTATGTGGATGGAAATTCCAGAAAAACTCCGAATGAAGAGGTTTGGAGAGGTTCTGGGTTGGTGAATACGCGGAAGTGCAGGAGGGTGGCCTGTCCAGAGAGGGCATGAAAGCTCTGTAATTCTTTCCACATACTCTGCCCTATGCTGTCTTTCATTTGGCAGTTCCTAATTTGTATCTTTTACAGTAAACTGGTGATAGTAAGTAAACAATTTCCCTGAACTCTGTGAGATCATTCTAGGAAATTATTGAACCTGAAGCAGGGATTGTGGGAACCCCCAATTTATAGCCAGTTGGTCAGAAGTATGGGAGGCCCAAACTCGTGGTTGGCGTGTGAACGGGTGGCAGTCCTGGGAGACTGAGCCTTTAATCTGTGGGGTCTGCACTAACTCCTTGTAGATAGTGTCAAAATTAAATGGAATCGTTGGACACCCAGTGTCGTTGTCCACAGAGTTGGAGAATTGGTTGCAAGCATGGGAAACCCTCACACATTTTGTGTCAGAAGTATTCTGTGTGAATAGAGAAATAGTTTTCCCTGTAGGTATGTAAACCTGTTCTCTTGACTAGGCATTAGGAGCTGTAGGACCCTGCTGCCATTTTGTGTATTTCCTACTATGACCAGACACCAAGACATATGAATAAATCAAGCATTGGCATTTATGGATTTATTGCATCATCTATGGTTCAGAGATGTATTGGGCAGCCAGGTCACCAAAAATCTTCTGAGGACAGAATAGCAGCGATAAAGGACCCCACTGCCTTAGAAGAGCTTGCTAAGGCAGCTCTATTGTAAACTCTTCTGCATGCCAAAAGCCTTTCTAAAAGTTTTATGTACTGTATCCCATTCAAATCTGTAGGAGTGGAAATTCTCTTCTTTCATTCTAGGTTCTTTGGCTGATCTAATAACTGAATTAATATAAGACAGGTTAACAAGAGAAAAACAAGCAGAAATTTAATAATAGGAATACTCCCTGTATACGCGGGAGAGACCCAGGAAACTGGAGTAACTCTCTGCAATGTCCAACCCATCACTTTAAACACCATCTTCAGTTTAAGACAAAGATTTGGGGTTGGGGAGTCAGTTATGGGAGGTTACCAGGACAGACACAGTTAAAAAGTAGGATTGTTAAAAAAAAAAAAAGAAAGAAAGAAAGAAAAGAATAAAAAAGTAGATTGTTATGCAGATTTAAGTTCTTGCCTTCTCTATCATACAAGTTTCTAGATATTTGGTCATCCTCCTCTTTAGGTAAGACAAGGAAGACGTCCTTACAAATGGGGATATCCCTTATAAATGTAACTGTCTCTTACAAAAGGATGGGTAACTTACCAGTTTTCAAAATGACCAATATAAAATAATATGTGCAAGAGGCTAATTTTGAGGTGGCAAAATCTGTTTTCCTTCAAATACTATAACAAACATTTTCTGGTGGCTGAGCCAATACATACACATCAAATTATAGTTATAACTTCATGATTGAACCCGATGAGTACATTCTAAATGGAGGACTGAAAATTTACCTTTATGAAGACAAAATTTTTCTATGAAAAAAACTTCTGTGTTTAAATTCAGTTGGCGAAATCTAATTCTCCTGCCGATTTGTAGTTTGATCCATAACCTTAGAATTTGCTTAAATGATCCCAAAGGCTATGGAACAAAGAAATATATATTTGAAAACGTCAGTGAAATAATTAGTTGCAACCCTAAAGATGCACAAATGTCATTTCATGATTTTTGGCTAGCGTCCTCTTTGTGTGTGGGGTAGGGAAGGACAGCATGTTTTCCTTTTTCAATTACTTAGGAGTGATAATGAGTCTTCCTTTGACTCAATATGTCATACCACTGAAAAACTGGTTCCTATTTTAGTTAACATTTGTGAGAGCTGGGTGAGCAGTGTTTTTGCCAGAGAACTTTCTCCTCTCTGTTTTGTGTATGACAGCGCTATGTTAAGGAAAGAAGAGTCCCATTGCTTTGCCAGCTTAAGTTCTAGAAAGATGTAGGATTTTTAAAGCCAGGCTCCAGGAGGATCCGTGAACCCGTAAAGCAGCAAGTTATACATATTTATCAGGTATGTACATTTTTCTAGGATGGGCCTATAGCTTTCACTGGAGTCTCAGAGATGCTCTGAGCTTACCAAAGATTAAGATCACTGTTGTACAACTTTCTAGAGGTATAACTAAATAAATAGGTAGAATAATCGAGACTCTTTATAGCTAGATGTATTATAGTAATTTTATGTAAATGCAGTGTTGAAGTAGAGTTTGAAATAGTGATGGTCCCCATTCACGATCCCCATGTTTTTCTCTTTCTGGGGTTCTCCAGGTCCAGCCCTCTGTTATAGTATTCTGTCTGTGCCCTTGAAATTGTTTGAGAATGCTGTCTCCTGTTGCTGAGATACGGTGTAGAGGTGGTATTTTGATTATTTTCTTTTAGTAGAGAGCATGGTCTCACTCCAACATACTCTCTCACTTGTCAGTTCCCCTGGAATATCAGAAAGCATTTATTTGTTAGGGAATCAGACTAAATACTGCGTGTGTCCATGAAGGGACACCAGGGTATACACAACAGCTAATGTTGAAAAAATGCCTGCGCTTTAACATTTAGTGTGTAACCCATGTAAGTTTCAATAGCCCAGTAACTCCATCTTTGCATGGTGTCACACTGAAAGAAATTTAGCCCTGCTTCTCAAACAACTGCAGAGAAGTTTAATTTTTCATTGAATTTCTCAAACAGCACTAAAATGCAAAATAATGAAAAATAAAAATATTTGATATCCTTTTTTCCTATCTCTGATCTCTATCGTTGCCTGTGCCTGGTGTGTGCTCCCAGTACTTCTCCTCCCCCATTACATGCTCTCCAAAATCTCCCCCAGCTCAGTGCCTTTAAGCCTGAACATCTCTCCTCCTCTCACCGTCTTAGTCCAATGTTCTATAGATCAGCTTGATTTGTTTTGGTTTCTTTCTTTTGCCTGTGTGTCACAACCCCAATTCTTCCTCCTTGCTCCCTCCCCCTCCAAAAGCTGATCCAGCAAGCAAGGTCTTTCTGGAGGGCAGGGGAAGGAAAGAGGGAAGATGAATTGCTACTGCAACTTGAATCATTTATCTCTGACACCGATGTAAAAAAACCCCACCACACTCATTTGAGACCTAAGCATAACTTCAGTTTGGAATCGTATCTATCTTAATTAACTTGTCTAATTAAGCTGTTCACACCTGATTAATTTGATTAGAGGAACGGTTTATAGACATTAGCCCATACATGGTTGCTCTTTATCCTCATCGATTTCATTCTGCGTATGTAACACAGGCACACAACATCCGCAGGTACACACACTACCCCATCACCCTTCCCTTTTTAGCTTTGCATTTAATTGAACTTATCTTTTACTCTAAGGGCCCTGATCCAGCAAGAGCTTTAAGCTTCAGGCAAATGGAAAACTAATTTGCATAAAAGCTGCTTTGCGCCAGTGAAAGTCTGGCACGTTCTAAATGCTGTAAGTACTTAGCCTCCCTTTGCTTTAACCATTAAAATCTGCAAAACAAACCTCCAGGGAAACCATCATGATGGGACTTGTGGAGTCAGGCACATTGGTAACTCAGCTTAAGGAGTCTTTCATCTTCATTCTCATGGCAAGGGAGCCCTAAACACCACCTGACCCGAAGCTGTGCCCTCACATGGGTTGCAGAATGTGCCAGGCCCGACTCCCAGAAGCAGCAATCCCAGGAATGATTGCTGCTAAAACCTCCTTGGGTTTCAAAAGCAAGGATAGGGTGAGACCATCAAACTTGCAAATATCCTTCTGAACACTTCCATTAGTTGTAAAAACTATGTTGCCTCACATCGGGGCGTCTGTGTTATGCATTTCCCAGCATTGGGAGACATCTCCTTTTCTGGCTCTTGTCACCAGTTACTTGGGTGATTTTAGCCTTGAGAATGCCTTCCAGGTCTAATACTCTCTCATAATAACACGAGCACCTTAATAATTCATGATTTGAAAGCAATGTACATGGGAAAGCACATAAGACAGTGAACAACAAAGACACTTTCGGCGCTGGGCCTTAGGTTCCTCACTTGTAAAAGGAGTGGCACAGAGCAGAGAGAGCAAAATTATCTCCTGAGGGGTGGTCCTGCTTAATGCGTGTGCTGGTTTTTACTCTTAATAAACACTGGCAGAAGCTCTGTAAAGAAACATCAACAAAACAAAGCAAAGCAGAAACCACCTCTGGCCCCGTATGAGCTCCCACCTAGCTGAAGAGAAAAGAGATCTTCTCTTATTAGCTAGACGGCAACTCTCCGTGTGTGTGTTGTGTGTGTGTGTGTGTGTGTGTGTGTGTGTGTGTGTAACAACACCGGTCAAACAACTTATGAACACGAATTGAACATCTGTGTCAATATTAGCAAGTGTTTCTTTCAAACAGGCTGTTAGAAATAATATAAATTATTAATTATTAATTAATTATCAGAAAGTGCTAAACATAATAGGAAAGAGGGTAATCCTGCATTCTTTGTCTGCCTCCCAGCCTCACTGTTCTTTCAAGCCTGTCATTTACACGTGAATCCCATAACCCTTGAGCCTTTGTAGCTCCAAGCACTGCCATCAATCCCGCTGTTTTTGGGAAATGTCAGATGCCATGGCAGCGGCTCTCTAATTTAGTAACGTGTCACTCCTGCTACTTATCTTGAAGTTACCTTTGTCCCCTTGCCTGGACCCTCATTCATTAATTCATCAGAGAAGCTAAACACTTTGTTAGGCACTTTGGGGTGCAAAGGAAAGTCTCAGCTTAAACGTCACTCTCTCGGGAAGGCCAGATCGCCCAATCCCTCTTTGCAGAGACCCATAACTCCGGTATCCCTCTTGAAGTCTGCCATGTATCAGGAGTTTGTCCTTCTTTATTGGTGAGTAGTACCCGCATGGTGTGACTGTCCCAGAAGGTATTCAGTCTTGAAAGACATTTGGGTTGTTTTCAGTGTTTTGCTATTACGCATAAGACATGTGAATGTCAGATTCCCTTTCTAGAATAAAATGCCCATGAACGTGCTCACAAGGTTCTATGGCAAGTGCACGTTTAGTTTTGTGAAAAACTCCAGGACTGTTTTCCTGACTGGCTGTGCCATTTTACATCAGCGCATGAGAGATCCAGTTTCTCTGCATCCCCCAATTATATTTTACTTGCTCTTGTAGGTTCGTAGTAATATCTCCTAGTGCTTTAATTCACATTTCATCAGTGGCTAACAATGTTGAAAATCTCCACATGTGCTTCTCTTGCTATCTCTAACTCCTCTGTAATGAAATATCTGTTTATTTCTTTTCTCTCTGTATAACTGGATTGATTGAGCGTTTTTTTTTTTGCTTGTTTGTTTTACTACTGAGTTTTGAGGGTATAAGACCTCTGTCGGGTAAGTGTTTTGCAGGTATTCTTTTCCAGTCTTTAGCCTTTTTTTTTTTTTTAAGATTTTATTTATTTATTTGACAGAGATCACAAGTAGGGAGAGAGGCAGGCAGAGAGAGAGAGAGGCCTGAGCAGAGAGCCCGATGTGGGGCTCGATCTCAGGACCCTGAGATCATGACCTGAGCCGAAGGCAGAGGCTTAACCCACTGAGCCACCTGGGTGCCCCTCCAGTCTTTAGCCTTTTGATCTTCTGCTGGGAAGTTCTTTCACAGAATGAGGTTTTTAATTTTGATGAAGTCCAGTTTAGTAGTGTTTTCCTTCATGGATTATGCTTCTGGTATCAGGTCTTATAACTTGTCACATAACTCTAGGTCTTGAAGATGTTCTTCTCTGTTTTCTTTTTCTGAAAGTTTTATAGTTTTATATTTTACATTTAAATCCATGATCCATTTTTGAATGGTTATATATGATGTGGAGGTTTAGACCAAGTTTCTTTCTTTTTCTTTTTCTTTCTTTCTTTCTTTCTTTTCTTTTCTTTGTCTTTTTTTTTTTTTTTTTTTTTTTTTTTTTTTTTTTTTTTTTTTTGCCTAAGGATAACAAGTTGCTTCTGAATAATTAGCTGAAAAGATTAACCTCCTTCCTCCATTGAGTTGTTTTGCACCAGCAATAGACATCTTTTAAAAATTTATTTTCATGAGAGCTGTGGTCCATGTCCTCATGGAGGTGACAATCTCCAGAGGGAAACAGCAAAAATCACAGCAGCTTAAGAGAAAAGCTGGGACAGGGGTATGCGCAGGAGTCTGGGGAAGCAAGGAGCTGTGCCTCAGTGCCTGGCTTCCTCTCCATCTACTTGCATCCACACTGTTCTGTGGCTGAGTGCCTGGAGCCCCCTGCTCTGCACACAGACCTTCCTGGACGAGAGTAGTGAGGTCTAACCAGCTAGCTACATTGGAACAATGACCCCTGAACTATTCTCCAGGATTTTTACTCCAGATCTCTGCTTGCCCCCCCCCAGCAAGTTGAGCAAATTCATTCTAGTTCTCATTCTCATTCTAGTTCTGTAGTCTTGGCCATCAAATGTCACCTGAGATGTTGTATTCCCAAGTATGAAACTCATTGTTTCTCCCCAGTTTTGTTTGAGGTTGCCCATGTAGATCAAGGATATCAGGAGAGAATAAAGCAGAAATCTGTGCATTCTCTGTGAATTGGCACTGTGCAGATAACCAGTGAGGTACACTCTGACTCCAGGTTAAGGAGATGGTGGACAGAGAGAAGAAAGAGACATTTCTTACTAGACTGACAGCCTACTTGATTTGAGCTCATTTGGTCTATGATGTGTAAAAAAATAAGTTAGTAGCCAAAATAACAGCAACAGCAATAACCCACTGTGTGGCCCAAACTGTCTGGAGTGTTGATCTCTGTGGTTAAAGAGATTAGCCACAGAATTGCTTCACTCCTACCATTAGAGGTTTTATTTGGCACTTATCACATTTAGCTATCTCTGTTTAACTATTTATGGCCTAAACTGTGAATCAACGTCTTTGAAGAAAACTCATCTTTGCAAAAACAACTAGTAGGGGTCCTGGTCGGGGGGGGGGGGGGGATTTTCTCCTACTGCCACAGTGACTGCTAAAATTGAGGGTTAATTTTTTCTTGTTGGAAATGTGATTAATCAACTAAGGGCTGGAAACACTGGACTTTTTCATCACTCAAAGGCCCAGGATGCTAATTAACCAGAGTCATCCTATTTCCATAGCAGACCTGGTATGTAGTCAAGTCTTAAAAGGAAAAATTCTAAGTATGACCTGTTAGTAGTAAAGAACTCTTATAAGATCTGTTCATTAATGAGGTCCTCCTGTCTTGGCATATGTTCTTAACCAAAGAGATAATCCCTTTTTGGTTAATGCTAGTGGCTATAACCCACAAACTACAAAATATTAATAGCTTAATGAAATAAAAATATGCTTCTTGCCCATTTAATTCCAAATGGATTTTCCTACTTACTGGCTAGTTCTGTTCCAAGAATAATTAAGGAACCCATGTTCCTCTCATCTTGGAGCTTCTTCATTCTCAGTATATGGGTTCCAAGATCATTGATTTGGGAGAAGGAGCACAGAGGATAGCTATTAGGTGATTTAATGGGCCAAGCCTGAAAATTGCTCAGATCATTTCTGTTCATATTCCATTGCCTAGAACCTGGTTTTATGGCCATACTAACTTCAAGGGTGCCTGGGAAATGTAATGAAATTGTGTCTAGGAGGAAGAAGAAGCAGGTTTAGTGAACCTGCCATAGTGTCTGTCATAGTCTCTGAAGTCATTGCACATCAGTGATTTGGAGCCAAGTGATCTGCAGTGATTTGGAGATCTTCCAGGGCATATGGTCCCACATAGTCTACCTTGCTGAACACGATGGTGATGATGATGATGACCGGAGGGCTGTTGATCCATTAAAGTTCCTAACAGGTCAGTGAGCTCACCACCAAAACTTCATCAGTTATCTTGCTTTTTTAAATCTATAGATGAGTGAGTATATAAATTGGTGAAATCCTTCCTTTGCCATGGAAATAAATTAATAGTAAAAAGTCACTAGCATGATCCTCATACCTTCATCCCGAATTAACACACTGCCCATGAGTTCAGCAATTCTTTGCCTAGAGAGGCAATATAGTGTAGTGGCCATTAACAGAGTGTAAAACTACGCCTGGGTTCAAATTTTGTCATAGACTAGCTGTATTAATTAAGACTCCTTAATTATGAGGAACAGAGACAAATGAGCTAGTTTATGCTGATAAGGGGCATTTGTTATAAGGATGAAGGGGTATCTTCTGGAAATCAAGAGTAGGAAAACAGCTAGAGCTCAAGAAGGGATGGAAGGCTATCATGAATGTTTTCCCTTCTCTGCTTCTTTCTTTGCAGAAGATTTATCTTCATTTTTTCTGCCCCTATCTTTTTTTCACCATATTATTGCAATCTGTCTCCCCAAGGCTGTCTAGTCTATGTGTTCCAGCCACAAGCAGGGACTTGCAGTCTCTGAATTCCAATTTCAAATTTCTAGGAGAAAGAACCTGATTGGTTCAGCTTGGATCACGTGCTCATGGATGATCCCAATCAATAATGAAAAAAGAAGCAAGGCTCTGTCCAAAAATAGCTTCCAGAGGCCAGGTCCTATAAATGTAGGCTCAATTTTGAAGGTGCGAGGGAGGGAGAGAGAAAGAGAGAGACTCTGCTCACAGATGTCTTATTCCTGAGCCTTAAATTCCTTGTCTATAAAATGGAGATAATACCAGCCAACCCAAAGGGTTATTCTGAGGATTACATGAGACACTGTATACAAAATCTTGTGTAGTACCTTGCACAAAGAAGGTATTCAATAAATGATGAATCAATGGATGGATAGAAAGTAACAATACATCACTGCTTTTATCAGAGGCTATAAGCATTAAGAGATAAGTTTGACTAAGGAGGTAGAAGCTCTGATATAAAGGTGATTGGCTTTCAGTTTTATGCAACATTTTTCATGCTACAATCCAGAAAACATGAAGTTGTTATGCATAAAACCGTGAGGATCTTGAACCCTGATGTAGGTATGCAGGCTTGCCAAATTCTGCATTTGAGCTTTGAAAGAATTTAGGGAAGAGCAAATAAGCCTCTTACAATAAGAAATTATTGTTCCTAACTCATATGCTCTAATGTGCAATGGGTCAAGCAGATGATGATTTTATAAAAACAATTCATTCTCTGGTTTCCTACCTGTTACGGATTGCAAGTTCCTGCCCAGAGGCAGTCTTTGCCACCATGTTTATTACTCCAATAATAGGAGTTGAAACTCCTCCAAACCCTATGCTGAACACTATTTGGCTAACACGCACAGGGTATAACATAGATTTCAATCCCACTGCCACTGCCATTGCCACACACAGGGCATCACTATATTTCTCCTGGGTCAGAGAAATGGTTCCTGTGCTCATTCTTTTCTCACCCCACTACCGCAGACCTCTCCAGGCTTGCCCCTCACAGAACAAACAAACCTCAGACTGCTCAACTTAACATTCTGACCCTTTAAGATCTGGTCCCAGAATATTTTCTAATGTTATTTCTCATCACTCTCCAGTCAATTGCCTCCTTTCTGTCTTCTAAACACTCTTCAGCGTTTGCATTGATTACGCTGCTCATGCTTTTATCTCTAACTGCAGTATTCTACCTATTTCTCTCTTTTTTGAGGTCTTGTCCGTCTCAACTCAGACTTCAACCTCTCCACAAAGCTTTCTGTAATGACTTTAGGTAGCAATTGTTCTCCTCACCTGTGCAGACACTCATTACCTACTGTGGCAAGTCAGTTGTTTGTATCAGTTGTCAAGAATGGCAATAAAGAATTCATCTATTAAAAATGTATAGTTAATCCAAAGTAGGTTATGGTAAACTCTGAGAACAGACAGAAGCATCCTTGACACAAAAGAGGCATCTCTAAGGAAAAACTTACTTGTAAACTCGAAACAAATGATCATTTACTTCCAGAAAATTTAACTCTTGTGGGATAGATGAGACGGGGGAATAAAAAGCATAGTCCAAGTCTCATTTTAGTTAGGGTTAAAGGAGTGAAAGTAGAGAAGCTAATGAATAAAAACATCTACTGTTGGTTGGGATTATATTTTCATATCAATAAATAAATACAGGGTTTCTAAAAAAATATTTTATTTATTTGAGAGAGAGAGAGCACATGCAGGGAGAGCAACAGGCAGAGGGAGAAGCAGGATCCCCACTGATTGTTATGGATATGCTTAGTTTTATTCCTTTCATAATATTTTTACACATACTATTTATTACCTTTTACACATACTATACTATCCCAGGACCCTGGGATCATGATCTGAGCTGAAATCAGGAGCTTAACTGACTGAGCCACCCAGGCGTCCCAAGAAAAATGTAGCTTATACTATGACTCCATTATCAGAAAAAAACAGTGTAGTCCTCCTACTAATTAATAGAAGGAAGAAAAAATTTTAAAAGCTTGATCAAACTTGGGGCACCTGGGTGGCTCAGTGGATTAATTCGCTGCCTTCAGCTCAGGTCATGATCTCAGGGTCCTGGGATTGAGCCCTGCATCAGGCTCTCTGCTCGGCAGGGAGCCTGCTTTCCCTTCTCTCTCTGCCTGATTCTCTGCCTACTTGTGATCTCTCTCTCTCTGTCAAATAAATAAATAAAATCTTAAAAAAAAAAAAACTTGATCAAACTAGCGAAAAGAAGAAAACAAAGAATGGCAATAAAAGGTAATAAATAGTATGTGTAAAAATATTATGAAAGGAATAAAACTAAGCATATCCATAACAATAAGTGTAATAAGTTATCAAATGACAAAGGATCACAAATTGGGAGAAAAATCAAAATAAAGAAAAATGCCCCCAAAATTATTTTTAAAATAGTTAACAATAATGACATAGAAGCTAGCCAGTTAGAAGAGATGTTTGTTATAAATAGCTGGCAGTGGTGTGTCAGCAAATACCAGCTTCTTGCTAACCCTGTCAGAGGAAGATCAAAAAGTGTACAAGACATATGAAACCAAACAATAACAAGGAGATAGAATTAATATCAAATAAAGTAGAACTCAGAGCAAAAGATTCAATAAGACAGAAAAGGGTATTTTGAATGATAAAAAGAAAATACAACTTCCACAAAGGCTGATGTACCAACCAAAATAGGATTGAACTGCATAAGACAAAAACTCTTAGAAATAGGAGGAGAATTTGATAAAAGCACAATCAAAACCATATTGGTTCTTTCCAATTTGGGGCTATTTGGTTATTATAAATAAATCTTCTGTAGTCTTTCAAGTAAATAAATTTTTTATAGGCATATGTTTTTATATGTCATGGGCAAATCAGAGTGGAGTTGCTGGGTCATATGATAAGAATATGGTTCACTTTATAACAAACTATCAAACTGTTTTCCAGAGTGGCTGTACATTTTGTAGTCCCACCAGCAATGCCCGAGTTCCAGTTGTTCCATTTCTTTCCCAACACTTGATATTGTCCGTGTTTTTTTTATTTTAGCCACTCTAGTGAGTATGGTAACACATGAGGTTTTTGTAAAGATTGAATGAGATAATATTTTAGAGCACTTAGTCTAGTATCCGGCAACTTAAGCACTTAATAAATATTAGCTATCAGAATTACCAGGTAGCAGAAAAGAGATTAATAAGAAGGCAATAAAAAAAGGAATGTCTATAATTTTATTTTAAGAGAGAGAGCCAGCGAGCAGGGTAGGGGTGGGGAGGAGCAGAAAAACAATCTGAAGCAGGTTCCACACCCAGTGCAGAGGACATCATAGGGCTTGATCTCACCGCCCTGAGATCTTGACCTGATTCGAAACCAAGAGTCAGACATTTAACTGACAGAGCCACCCAGGTGCCCCAAGAATGTCTATAAATTATCAGGAAAAGGACTGAATAATCCTTTTCCTAATAATCCTAGAGATAATGAAACAAATAGTCACTTTGTAGAAATTATAACTAGGCAATAAAAATATGAAAAGATTCTCACCCTTACTAATGGTCAGGAAAGTAAAAATTATAATAACAATGAAGTGTTGTTTCCGAATTGATTAATAAAAATAATGAGACTGATAGCATAAGTGTTTTATAAGTGTAAAAAGAGGAACATTTTTGTATACCAGTGATGGGAATATAAACTGCTATAACTTTGAAAAAAAGAATTGGCCATTATCTATTAAAATCTTAAATATGGATATATTTCATTTGACACTTCTACTTCTAGGCCTTCTGTTTTTCATCAGTAAAAGCATAAGAACGTGGTAATGTAGTTTATAATAGAAATAATGAAAACTCTCCTGGTCACCCATTAATGGTAGAAGGAAGGAATAAATTTCATACAAGTTTGCTAGGAAATACTGTGCAACTAGAAAGGAAAGAGATAGGTCTATATGTATTGTCTGGGGGAATTTCAAATGATATATTGCTAAGCAAGTCCCAGAACAATATTTATGGTATGATCCTATTAGCGGGAATGACTTTCATGGGCCTCAAACTCAGATGTGCAAAAAATATATGATAATTGCCTTTTTAAAACACTTTTTAAAATTTTTAATAAACATATAATGTAATATTAGCCCCAGGGGTACAGGTCTGTGAATTGCCAGGTTTTCACACTTCACAGCACTCACCATAGCACATACCCTCCCCAATGTCCATAACCCCACCACCCTCATCCTACCCCCCTCCCCCCAGCAACCCTCAGTTTGTTTTGTGAAATTAAGAGTCTCTTATGGTTTGTCTCCCTCCCGATCCCATCTTGTTTCATTTATTCTTTTCCTACTCCCCAAATCCCCCACGTTGCATCTCCACTTCCTCATATCAGGGATATCATTTGATAGTTGTCTTCCTCTGATTGACTTATTTCGCTAAGCATAATACCCTCTAGTTCCATCCACGTCGTCGTAAATAATTGCCTTTATTTTTATATGGCTGAACCGATGTTATATCTTGAGGAGACAAAAGCCTTGAAGTATGTGAGTGGGGCAGGCACTGGGCAGTTTTCCCTTGGTCATTATCTGCTGCTGTGTCCTTCCCTCTAGACTGTCAGGTCCCTTGGGTCTGCCAGCAACTGGTGTCACCCAACTGATTACAGATCATAGCACAGGGGAAAACATTCTGCTGCTCACTGAGGAACACAGGGCCATAAAGACTCCGAGCGTGTGCCACAGTCCTATTCTACAGTGCTTTTCCTTTGAGATATTTACTTATTCAAAAGCAATGAGGTGTGAAAAGGAGTAAACAGAAAAGCAGAAAGCAGCCCCTGAGCAAAGCCTGGACAGTCTTACAGAGACAGCATGCAAAAATGATCTAAGGATACCAAATGCTATGGACTGCATGTTTGCAGACCCACAAATTCGTATGTTGAAATCCTCATCTCTGATATAATGATATTGGAACTGGGACTTCGGGAAGGTAATTAGATCATGAGGGAAGAGCCTTCCTGTTGGGGTTAATACCCTTATAAGAAGAGACTGAGAGAGTGTGCTCCTTTTCCTCATTACCACGATACAATAAGACAGCCATCTGGAAACCAGGAAAGGCCCTTCACCAAGAACCCAACCATGCCAGCTCCCTGACCTTAGACTTCTAGCCTCCAGAACTGTGAGAAGTAAATGTTTGTTGTTTCAACCACCCAATCTGTGGGATATTTGTAGCCTGAACAAAAACACCAAGGCATGCAGGACTTGAGGGGCTTGGAAGCTTGAGGGAAGGAAAGTGCAGAGAAGTGAGTCCTTGAGGCTTTTGCAAGTTCCTAAGCAGCCTCAAACAAAAGCAGCTGATAGGAGGCTGAGAAGCTCATTGAGCTTACCGTTCCATCTTACACTTGAAAGATAAAAATTAGAGTTCAGGGCCTTCTAAGGCGAAGAGACGCTAGTCGATAATCCAGATCTTCCATGGGGCCCCAAAGGGCTATACTCCAGACATAGGGTATATATGACTATACTCCAGACATAGTGAAATTGGGAATTCCTTGTCTTGGTGACCCTCTTCAAAGACCCTCAACCCAAAGAGTTTGTATCTTTTCTGCTACAGTCAAAATTCACTTTGAAAGTGTTCTTCCAAGTCTGTTGTTCAGACTTGATAGACAAAACCGTATTCTTTTGGTTCTCTCTTCGTTTCTGTTGCAATAACTTGTGGGTAACCAGTGTCGAATGTGATTTGGAACAGAGTAAAGCCATCAGTTTTAAAGAGGAAAAAATTAATTGCACAAAAATATAAATTCTTATGTGTTAGATGGAGATGATAAAACCTAATGTGTAAAGCTGTTGGGATAGAAATAATGAATGTGAAGTGTGTAAATCAGTGTCTAGCACACAGTAGGACTGCAGTATATTATAACTCTACCGCTCTTATGATTCACTCTTTACAAATTGTCTCATTGAGACTGAAGAGAAGTGTTTATTTCAAGCTCAGCCAAGCATGTGTTTGGAAAGGCAGGACACTATAGTTGATTCTCAAAGTTTACCTTTTACAGCTACTATTTGACATTTTGGACAGTCATCTATGATCAGTGTTTTTCTGGAAGCAGACCTTTGAGGTCGTAGCAGTGTTGAGTGAAAGAATCAGAAAGGATTAAAATAAAGCCTCCTCATTCTCAGTTCAGCCTTCCCAGAAACTAAGGGGCTTTAGAAAGTAAAGCTGAAGGTTCGAAAGCTATTTTCAGCATTAAATAAAGCTTTGCAGAAACCAAAAGCTTGTCACACTAGCTAAAATAAGAGGTCAACTTTCTTCAGGCTGGAGTACACCATTTCTGTGTTAACATTGTTTAGCTCATGTTGGTCAATAGCTTTGATGGCTTGTTGATGACATTGGAATTTCTAGGATGCTGTCGATGGGTAACATGTTCTTACAGACACACATTTGGTGGTTTCAGTACCCCAATGGAACATGTCCGGAACAGTCATGGCATTGGACACAAGTATCACAGCACAACAGCTGGTGTTAGGCCAGTAACTGCTGACTTAACTTTCTCCTCATTATTATAATTAGTGCCACAGCCATGACAATGACTCATGTGATTACACAATTCATCATGCTAAATAGAAGTGACATTATTGATCGTTAAACAATAACTGCCCAAGCAAAATCATTAATTGAATGGCTAAACTTTTTCTTTATAAATTTTGTTTACTTGGAAGATGCACTTTTTCAAAACATGGAATTCATGGAAGAGAGAATAGGGCTTGGGGATCAAGACTTGGGAAATGACATACTTGAAGCACAAAGACTTTGAGTGGTGGTGGTTCTAAGGAGAAAGATGTGCCGAGAAGGCTTGAAGAATAGGTGGCATATGAACCAGGCAGCGGGCAATACCTCTGATTTAGATATTGGTGGGTAAAGAGTACTCCAGGAGGAGGTAGCTGCTAGAACAGAAGTAAGGGGGAGCAAGGTGAGAGCAGTATCCTCAGTTACCAAGTGGGAGAGGTCAGCATCAATGCATTCATGGTCTTCCTGTCTCAGAGAAGAAAGTCCATGAAATGTGTATTCACCATACCCTTTCTTGATGAGCAGAAATTGCAGATATCTTGAAGGATAACTGTGAGATTGTTAAACTCAAAGCAAGTTAAGAGTATATGATATTTCCTATTCTGTACCTTTTACTTATTTCTAAGGCATCTATTACATTGGGCTGTTAAGAATAGAAACTATAAAGCTACAATAAAATCAATAAAAAAGGAACAAAAATAATATGCAACATGTTGATGTGTCATTTATTTTTATATATATCACACACACACACATGCACGCTTGGTCAAAACTTGTTGGTTAAAACTCTGTCACAAACTACTGATGTTTATATTTGTTCCAAGAAAAACATAAGATTTAATCCACATGCAATTCTATAACTTTGGGTTAAATACATTCAGTGTTAAGATTTGGTTTTAGTCTCTCTTCTTAAGCTTTTCTAATATCCTAACAACCAAGTGGCTGTTTTAATCCTATAGAAAAGATCACTGTTGTCTGCAGGTTTTAAGTATAGAACATGCACTGTGATCCGTTGTGGCAACCAAAGAGTCTAGAGTTGAGAGTCATTATGGGCTCATCTTTTCTGCTTTACCAATTTTGGGGTGGTTTTGCCTGTTGGGACTCACCATGTACTGTCCCTATGAGTCAGAGAGGGTTGTGAGCAAATCTGCTCTGGGGTTCCCAAGGAACCAAGACCATCTGGAAAAGCTGTGTGGTATCAGATCCCAGGCCCTGTCAGGACATCCAGGGCAGAGACACCCAGGGGTTTTCATGAGTCTGCATGACGTTTCACTAATAACAATAGTGAGTCAAGAGGTTCCATGACTGGCATGGGTTATTGAATGAGATTCAAATATGAGTCATGTTTGCTTAATGCAATCTATGTTTCCTATACTTGGTAATCCTTAATGCTCTGGTATTGTGATGTACTGTTAATGTATTTAAGCTCAAACACTTCAAAATTTGATAATAGCATTCATTCACTTTCTTCATGATGATTAATAAATGGGTCCAAGTCTGCTGAGTAGTACTTCTACTTCTACACAATGGAAGTCAGACAGGTAGTTACAGAACTCTGGCTTTCTAGTTCTTTTTTTTTTTTTTTTTTTTTTTTTTTTGCTAAAATTCTCCATCAGAGTGATGGTATTTGGTATTTGGTCCATGAGTTACACGCTAAATGCCTGTGTCCCACAGTCACTTTATCCCTGAACTGCATGTCCTGCTCACGTCTCTTGTCAGTTCTCCCTCTAATCCCTTTCTCATTATAACCCCCCACTACCATTTAAGGTAAAGAAAAGGAGAATGGGAGACTTATACCAAAAATCAGAGAATAGTGGTAACTAGACAACAGATGTTTCCAGTTAACTTGGAATTAAGTGGATCTTTTTTGTTTTCATGTCTTGTTGAAGGTGAATTAACCCACTTTTTGGCTCGTTTTGGTCTTGAAATTATGGGAAGTTTCTAAACGCAACATGAATTCTCACTCTGTAGACCTGTAACTATATGGGTAAATAGGAAAGATTATTGGGCAAAATGAGATTGAGTCTAGCCTTACCATGTAATTTTTTATTTTATTGACTTTGATATTCCTTCATTTTGTTGATGTTTCTCTAAATACTCCAGTCCTGCAAGCATAACTAAATAAGAGCATCTGAGTGTCGATTTTTTAACAGGGTACAAGATCAGTGGCCTAGGCCAGCTCACCCCATAGCTCGGTTCCGTCCCGAAGTTCCCGTTAGTGAGGTCCCAAGAATGCCAATTTGCCAAATGTGTAGACGATGCAAAACTCTGAGCAAGAGCTAACACATCAGAAAGAAAAGGCAACACTGTGGAGATGGCAACGAGCAGAAACAAGAGCCAGACATGAACAAACATGAACAAAATTACAATTAAAAAGCATGAAAGAACAAAGAGGTATTTAGGTTTGAAATTTTCTGTAATCTCAAAAAAAATCAATTGTTCAAATAGACTCTTATCTCTTCAGCAGTTCATTTGGCCTTCAGACTTCTATTAATGACAACCCAACCTATCCAACAGTGTGACAGAGCTCTTACACATTTCAAGTGATCTGAGGCTGCATTATTGGAATTTTGATGGATTAGGGTAGGTAAGGGTCCCACTGGACTTTCCTTATCAGTCCATACCTGGAGCTGGGGGTGAGGGAGGTGGGTGAGAAATCTGCTATTAAGAGAATTGCTTGTTTTCACTCTTTCTGCTTTGGTGACTGACATTTAGTACAGTTTTATAGTTTGGATTTCCAATGGATATTTGCTCCAAACAGCTAGTGCCTTCCTCATATGATGGTCCCTGAAAACACGTAATATCATGCTTCCCCTCAAAATTTTTCTTTTCTTATTAAAAAAAAAAAAAAAAGCAAAAACTCTTATGTTAGAAAAGCATGAACCATGAACTATTACTAGTGTAACTAGTGTAACTAGTGAACTAGTGTTACTAGTTCAATGTACTGACCCAGTGCAATACAACAGGAAACGCCCAATTTATCCTTTTGCATCATGACCTTTGGTTATGCTTGGTCAGGTCTGCCACCCCCCCAGCACCCCCATGCCTTGAGAAAATATCAGGCCAATCTCAAAACTTACAAGTTTGAGGTGATATAAGTTTAGTGAGGTACAATTTAAAATTTCAATCTCACATTCATTTCAAAGATTCTTCTCCAAGCTAGGCCTGTTTTACATGCAATGGGATATGGCTGGGGGAGAAAAGGGTATGTATAGTCTGTGTTTCCCTCTTCTTCCCCCTCTCCTATGTGGTTTCTTGGAGGCTTCTTTCTTTGCATACCAACAACAAAAGACTTTGGACTCCGGATTTCTGTCCTGGGGAGCTGAGAGCAACCCTGCAGGCCATTCCTTACTTCCTTAATAGAATGTGGGGTACGATGTATTTTCCTTAGCTTGGGGGTTTAACTGGAATCCTGAGATAATAAGAAAAATCCCATTCAATATCCTGTCATACGGTATATAGATCAGTAAGCGAGATTTCAGAAATGCAAATGTATTGTTCCAATTTGATAGCCTCTTTACTAATTCTAATCTATTATCAATTATTTCTTATTTTGTCCAGGATTTTCATCTTGGCTTGGTACGAGCCAAGAACTTAGAGTTCATTAATTACCAAGAAATTTCTCTCTATGCTAGCTCCAGTGCTCAGCACGCACATCATGTATCTTCCAGTCTCTCACTTTCTTCTTCTCTTTTTAAAGATCTTTATTTATTTGAGAGAGAGGGTGCCCATAAGCTGGGGTGGGAGAAGGGGAAGAGGGAGAGGGAGCTGGATGTGGGGCCTGATCCCAGGACCCTGAGATCATGACCGGAGAGGAAGGCAGATGCTTAACTGACAGAGTCACCCAGGCACCCCGCAGGAGTAGGGTTTCTAGTGAAATGAAGGAAATTCTGTCCTTTGAGTAAGAAAACCATTCTTGTGATTAAAAAATGATCACACTCGGGGCGCCTGGGTGGCTCAGTGGGTTAAAGCCTCTGCCTTCGGCTCAGGTCATGATCCCAGGGTCCTGGGATCGAGCCCCGCATCGGGCTCTCTGCTTCGCAGAGCCTGCTTCCTCTTCTCTCTCTGCCTGCCTCTCTGCTTACTTGTGATCTCTGTCTGTCAAATAAATAAATAAATAATCTTAAAAAAGAAAAAAAAAGAAAGAAGTGTGTTTTTTAAAAAAAATGATCACACTCAACTGTCTTATTGTTCCCCCATTGTTCAGCTTTCTTCAAGCATCATGTTGTAGGAAGGCATTTTTTCCTTTACAAGAGGAAAGTGAGAGGGGTGCCTGGTGGCTCAGTCGGTTAAGCATTTGCCTTCCGTTCGGGTCAAGATCCCAGGATCCTGGGATCCAGCCTCATGACCAGCTCTCTGCTCAGAGGAGAGCCTGCTTCTCTCTCGCTCTCTGCCTGCCATTTCCCCTGTTTGTGCACACGCTCACTCTCTTTCTCTCTGTGTGTCAAATAAATAAATACAGTCTTTAAAAAAAAAAATGTTAGAAACCCTGCTGCTACATGAATGTTTAGTGTCTCCCTGCTTCCAGAAAGTTCTTTCTGGGGAGCAAAGTTTGTGTTCTTGGCACCATCACTGATTTGTTATAAAACCTGGACGATCTCTAAGGTCCTTTCCAACATTAGAATTATGTAATTGCATATACTCTGGTAATTACTGGAAGTTTTAAAAAGTCCCCAACTCAACTCCAATACTTCTCCTGGTTTGTAAAGAAACTCCAATCCTCTCTTCATTTCTGTCACACTCATCTTGGGAAAGCAAAGGTTTTTAAAAACAGGTGTCAGGGGGGTGCCTGGGTGGCTCAGTGGGTTAAGCCGCTGCCTTCAGCTCAGGTCATGATCTCGGGGTCCTGGGATCGAGCCTCATGTCGGGCTGTCTCCTCAGCGGGGAGCCTGCTTCCCTTCCTCTCTCTGCCTGCCTCTCTGCCTACTTGTGATCTCTGTCTATCAAATAAATAAATAAAAATTCTTTAAAAAAAAAAAAAAACAGGTGTCAGGTCTTCTTCCTTCTTCTGAGTAAGAGCTGGGCTTTGGATGCAGTTCCATAGAATCACACAGCTTCTATTGGAGGGTCTTCTGTATGCTCTAGGCAGACAGATGACTTTAAGGTGACAGGGTGATTAGACATGTAAGCCCCTGTCTGGACACATCTCTGTTTTGTGTCAGGAGACTCATGAAGAGAAACTTGGGCCTCATCTTGGTTGACTGATACATATGTCTATTGAACCCGATAGGCCAACTGAACCTTGAAGCTGGACAGGGAAGATGCCTCTCTTTAGGAAAAACCATATTGGACAAAGGATATTTGCAGGGTAGGTGGAATTAGAAACCATAACAGGAGGAAGCAGAGGTTCAAAGTGTGGCATGAGGTTGTTCTGGAATCCAGTGGGGCCCTGTCTTTCCCCAGGAACACTTGTGTGCTCTGAGAAGGGGAGAGATGTAATAAGTGAGTCCAAAGAGGCCCATGCCATTCTGCCAGGTAAATCTGAAAGAATCATGCCAGGAGGAGTCCTACACCTTCTTCTTTGCCTTTGCCTGCCACCATGAAGAGAGCTAAACTCTGAGAGTCTGGCAAGAGAGGAAAAATGGGGAATCACAGGAATTCAGAGACAGGAAGAATTATCGAGATTTTCAGGCTGTCCTCTGGAGAAGGCAGCCACCCTGGGGACTTCCGAGGTGTAGGGGTACAGTCCACTAAGTGGGAATCTGAGCAGAGTTTCACCAGTGTTGGGGACTGGATCAGGAGGCTACAGCCCCAGGGGGCAGAGGGAGCAGAAGAGTCAAAGGCTACAGCCCCAAGGGGCAGAGGGAGCAGAAGAGTCAAAGGCGTAATTCAGATTCTAAAACCTGCCTCTTTTCTGGGCAGGGTCCTAGATACAATGTTTGAGTGCACTCAGATCCTGACATTTAACAGGTGGAGGGAGACAGATTTTGCAAACTAAAAGCCAAGGGAACTTCCCTGCAACACGAGAGGGGTGGGGGGCTGGGGAACATTCACAGGACTCCCGTGTTAATAGAACCTGACAGTGTCTAAAAGGCTCACACTTCTGTGTATGTGTGTATGTGTGTGTTCATTCTATGATCACTAAAACATAGTTAAAATTTACTGAACATTCAGTTTCTACGGTTACCTTCCTTAGAGCTATACCAGTATTTCACACTGAAACTTTGAAAATTGTACCTTTGAAAATTCAGTTAAATGCAATTTAACCAATGTTTATTCAGGAATGATTACACAGAGAACACAGAGGAACACAGAGGAAGTATTGAAACAGTAATAGTTAATATTTATTGAAGATTTACTATGTACCACATACTGCATCTTCATGACCACCTTATGCATTAAGTACTATCATTATCATCCTAGTTTTATAGGTAAGAAAATAGAGGTTCAGGAAGATGAAGCAAATCCCCAAGGATCACACAGCTAGTTACTGGCAGAGCAGGGACCCAAACCGCGAAGCATCTGACTGCAAAGAGAAAGCTCTCGGCTTCCATACAAAGAACTTGTAGTGTATATCGGCAAAATACTCAGATGAAAACCCCACACGGTGACCTTGGTTTCTATCCCTTATTTTACCCCTTACTTATTTTATTGTGCAAAGTAAGGTGTTAAATATCATATTCGTGCAGCTCACTCTGAAAACCTGCTATGAACATCAGGGTCAACCCTGTAAAATATAAAAAGGCACTTCGCTAACTCTGATGCCTGAAGAGAAAAAGGGCGTCTTCCAGTCCAGTCCGTGTCACCTGAATGCTGCTTGATGGATCTCCACGTTCACCCTTTACAAGCCAGTCTTTTAGATTCGAAACCAAGCCCCAGGTTCAAGCTAAGGAGAATTAAATCCACCTGCTCCGAGAAGTGCAGATTCCTAACATGAGTGGCCTGCGTGGGACAATTGGTGGGACCTGGACGGAGAAACACTGGCCTTTGGGTCGGAATCCATATGCAGCCTCCCCGCCCAGTGAACGCTGGCTCTGTCACAGGTAAGTGCGCCGCAGTGACAGACTGCGCAAGCCAGCCACTCTAACAGGGGATCCACAAAGGAGGCAAATTACACCTCTTTGGGGGCAAGGCTCAGTGAACCGGGAAGGGGTGCTGGAGGCTTACTCTGAGCTGCGGGGAGGAGGGGTGGAGTGGTGAAATGTTGTGAGACAGGGACAGGGAGCGGAAGAGAACCGACGTTTGCTGAGAATAGCCTGTCCGTCTCACCGATCACCTTCACAGAAGCCTTCATAGGAAAACAAAAAGTAACCCAAACTCTAGTGCATTCCTCAAGATGCCTCCAGAAAGCTAATGATTTTTGTTCCACTGAGGAATAAAATTGTCGACAGAGGAGAATATTCTTTTTCCCCATTATGGAAGTTGGCTGGGACTGTGGCGAAGTCCATGAGGAAGCGGTAGGCCACGCTCATTACAGTTTAACAAGCTTGGAGCCCAAGAGGCGAAGGAGCCAGAGGAGTAGGGGTCAGAAGGCGCAGGGGATGCTGAATGGGCCAGATGGGCGAATCACACCGCGGACAAAGAACTCACCCCTTCGACTGCTGGGCCACTGCCCTGACCTCCCAACAAACACCCAGGGCACAAATTTGTTCCCCCTTATCAGCTGCTTAGCTCAGCAGCTGCTACCATGAATTTCTGTTTCCGCGTCCTGCTTTTTACGAACAGTTGCCTTTTTGTCTAACTTTTGTGTGAGGAGGGAGGAGGCCGACGGGCCAGGAGCATAATGGAGAGATGGCGCGGTCACTGTTCAGAGGACTGAGGGCCTGAATGAAGTGTTTCAAGAGGGGCAGAAAATAGATTTTTTTTTTCTTTTTCTTAAACAACCTCTGGGAAATCCGGAGGCCTAGAGAACACATATGAAGTGCTGGTTATTCATTCTCTCCCCAGTCACTCCGATCAAGGGCATTTTCTTCTTGGGATTTCTGTTGCGGGGCGGAAGCAGTGGGCATGTGTGAATGGATTATAGATTGTTTGTGCCGAAACCAGCCATGAAAATAAGAGCTGGCCCGTAGGCCAGGCTTGGAAGGGAGCAGACCTGTCGAGGATTAGTGCGGAAATAAGTGAGAATCAGGCAGGGAGTCTGATGAGAAAGAAATACTGTACACTCTATCCTTCTCTCTGGAAGCAATTACGTGTGGTACCACAACTCCTTGGGTAGAAACCTGAATGGGTTTATTAACAAGGATTTCAAAGTGTTTTTGTGATAACAGGATACAGGGATAATGGAGTCTGGTGGCCGCTTCTGTGAGAAAAGTGGGTACTTCAAAGATACCCATTTCTTGTGAAAATTAGGTATTAAAAATTATGGCAGTGCAACAGAAGAGCAGGGAAACGGAATGCAATGAAATAGAAAAATAAGAAACATGTTTTCTTCTCTTCTCTTACCCAACAAAATTACTGTTTGATTTCCCCCTGTGGCATTTTCAGAATATCAGGGAACTGTTTATGCCCACTGGATCGGACAAGGGGAAGGTGGCAGGGAGGTGGAGAGAGGGAAAATCAGTCACCCTGGAAACGACCCCAAAGGAGGGGTCAGTGTCTCCGTGGCCCCTCTCCTCCACATCCATTTCTAACTCATACCCTCTGCACTACTTTGGCCTTCCCCATTCATGTGGATCAAACGTGGTCCAGTGGGTATTTGTTGCAAAGAACCCTGGGCTAGGTGTGGTGTAAGACACAAGGCTGATGAATTAACAATGAGGATGATCACTGGGGATCAGCTGACCTCGGTACATTTGGAGCTCACCGGTACCAGGCCTTGCTAAGCACTTCCCAAACAGAAGCTCTTAGTATCCTGACAGGGCCTCTGGAGCCTGGGCTAAATCCTGGTTTACTTCAGAGAGTTATTTGACTTCTCCAGGTTTTATTCTGTCATCTGTAAAATGGAGACAATAATGGTACCCGTATCAAGCAGGGTCCAGTCAGGATTTAACAGAAAGAACTGGTTTCACGGGTACTTCAGAGCTGAATGAGAAGGAAGGGAGTTTTGAAGCAATCACAGAGGGTAGCCTCAGTAAGCAGCTCCCACCTCTAAGGCTGGAGGAACCAAGGGAAGAGGCCTGGACGGCTAAGAAGCTAGACCTGTAGAGGAGAAGACCCCTGAAGTTTATGGGGGCCTGTGAAGCTTGTTATAGAATGTGGGAGGACAGTGGAGGCTGCATCTGCTGCTGATGCTGGGGGGTTGGGGAGTGAGGGGATACTGAAAGGCAAAAAAAAAAGCAAACCCAGAGAAAGGAGGCAATGCCCCACTCTGGCCTTCTCTCTCTCTCTCTCTCTCTCTCTCTCTCGCCCCCTATTGGCAGAAATTAATAGGAAACTTGAATCCAAAGAACTGCTTTACAGAGTCCAAGCACCGGCCATACACCAGAGGATAAAAAAGTAGATCTAGAGCCGAGAGAAATAGTTTAAAAACAAGCTCAGTATTTTATAAAAATATGATGGCATTACATGAGTTGATACTTATAAAGCACTAGAACAGTGCCTGGCATGTGGAAGTACATTATAATGTGCTTTTTAAAAAACAAATAAATACATTAATCCGCCAAAAACCAATGTAGGAAGTCATATTAGAATCCCAGTTTTATTCACGAAGATGACGGGGCTTACGGAGGTCACATAAAGTGCCCAGGGTTATACAAGCTCATCATTGGTGAAGTCAAGACTGAATGCGAAGCTGTTGTTTTTACTTCTTTGAGCCCCTTTGAGGTGCGGAAAAGACAAGCACATAAGTCAATTACTTCACAGATAGACAGACTATAAAAGTGCAATAGGACAGCTGCAAATAACAGACTTTGGGGAGCATGCGGAAGACAGAAAAGCTGCTGTGGGCTGGGGAATCTGGGCACACTTACCTGCTGGTGGATGTGGTGTTTGAGTGGAGCCGGGGAGAAAGGACAGGGTCTAACTGGCAAGTACCAGAAGCAGAAGAAACTACTTGAGCTAAGTCCCAGAGTGCAGGCATGTGTGCCAAGTCTGAGGACTGGGACAAAAATGTTCCTGATCATTCTCCTTTGGCATAAACAGTAGAGCTGAAGTATCTGAATATAATATAAATTCTATTAAATATAATAGAATTTAATGGGAATTAAAGAGTTCTTTTAGGGCAACCACGAACATGAAATGTTGTGTAGAATATTACACATTTGTGAAACAATGGGATTAGCCAAAAATTAATGAATTTTTAATGCACCTCCATTTTTTAAACCCATACGTAGAGACATTAAGATCTGCCTACAAAAGACAAATGGTCTTGTTTCAAGATAGCTGACTGGACTAAAACTCTTAATTTGAAGCTATTACGATATCCTTTCAGCGGTACAACAAATTTGGTTTCAATCAAGTCCACTTCTTGGACGGTTATGCACATATTTGGTTCACTTCCATTTTATTTAATTCAACAAACTGAATGCATTCTTGGTGCCAGGCGCTGTCTCAGGTATTGAACATGCAAAAAATTGCAAATGGTGGTTCCAGCCCTCAAGGAGCTCAATCCAGTAGGGTAATGGATAGCTATGCAAATCTTGGGAATCCAAAATGGAAAAGCAAAGGTACTAAGTGCATTGGGAATATGGAAAGTGGCCAGGGAGGATGGGAATGGAATTTCTTTCCAGCCACCCCAGGAAGCAGCATCACAACCATGGCAGTAAATGAGACGTGCAGGGAGAGAGGCCAAAACAAATTATGGAAACTCATTAGTTTTATCTAGTGCTGGACCAGATCACAGCACTGGCTAGCTAAGGAAGTCAGAGTTGTAGGGAGTTGGAATAAGTTCTGGAAAGTTTCTATGACTTGAACCTTGTCTCTGTATCCTATGGTTAACTGTAAAATTAAAGAAATTGTCCTAAAAGCAGAGATGGAAACCGTGCATGCCAATAGTAAGAGCTAACGGTGTCTGAGCATCCACTCTATGCCAAACACTTTAATATAAAATGAGTATTATATCTAGACATGCAGTTTTTTAGTCCCCAGGAACCCATTTTCCCCTTCTTCCTTGTAGTAGAATATGTGCCTTTCCCATTACAGACAATATTTTCCAGGCTTCCCTGTAGTTTGACCGTGACTTAGTTTTCATCAATAGAATGTGAGTAAAAGTCACGTAGGTAACTTACACGTCACTTCCCCAAAGAAGTGCCCTTCACTTCCTTTTTCCCCCTTTCCACTGGCTGGGAAGCCCATGTGGTTTCAGTGCTTCTGGGCACAGTAGGACACCTGGAGAAAGGACATGGGCTCCTGAACAGCTCTGTGGCAGAGAGCCCTCACCTCCTCTTGCTACTGCCTTCTGCTGCTAGGACCTCTCCTTTCCTGCGGCCAAAGATCAAAACACACGAAAGAAAGACAACATTGCTAGAATTATATCTGAGTTAAGAAAGGAGAGGCCACAGATGGGGACATGTGAGAGACTCTCATAAGATGTGAACTGTACATGCTTCAGTGAATAGATTATATAAAAATTATATTGGCTTGTTTGGAGCTTTTGTTGTTTCCGTCCTGGCTTCCAGTACAGTTTCGAATGACTGAGGTTTACCTATTAAGTGTTCTCCAGGTGAGAGAAAGGTCATTGTATCAAGCCAGGCAGACTCATTCAACAAACAGGTTTGGACCATTTGCTGTGTGTCAGGAATCAAAGACGAAAATACACCCTGACACACAATTTCACCTCTCAAGATTTGTTGACTAGTGGGATGATGTGCACATATAAAAACAGTATTGAGAGGAAAGTATCAACCCAAACTGTTTGTTTGTTTGTTTGTTTGTTTGTTTAAATCATGTATTGGCTTACGTAAATCTGCAGTTCAAGGGTTCACCATGTCTGCCGCTGCCCCTTCCTAGATTCAGGATCCTCTCCTCTCCCTCAGGAAGAATCTCTTTCAGTCTTCTTTACAGTCCAATCTTTATGAAAGTGGCTGTCCCTTTCCTTCATTCACCCAACTATCAGTTGGACAAAATTATACAAAATTTACTTCTCAGCTCACACCCTGAGCTGAGAAGTGAAGATACAGACGTTTACAGGCAAAGAGCCTTTCCACATGAAACTTACATCCTAGATGGAGACAGACAATAAATAATTAGAGAAATGAGCTAATGACTGGCTCTGGCAAGTTCTGTGAGGGGAAAAATCCTTCTCTCTATAGTCCCTCGTGGAGGCGGACATTGGATGAAGTGGAAGAAAGGCCTTCAGTTGACAGTTTTGTGGAGACCAGAGAGAATGAACACTGTAAGTAGAGGTGACAGCAAGTACAAAGGTCCTGGGGTGGGAAGAAATTGGATGGGGTGGAAACACAGGAAGGAGCAAGTGTGGTTAGAGTGCAGTGAGAGACAGAGTGGGATAGGGTTCACCCTATCTTCAGATTCACCCGAAGAAGTTCATCTTCTTCAGGTTCACCCGAAGAAGTTGCAGAAGACAGGCTGTGGGATAACCTATAGACATCCAAAAGAGTTTGGATTTTATTCTACATACAATGAAATGTTTGCTTTAAAAGGAATCTCCTGGCTACTATGTGGGCAAAGTATAAAATTAAATTCAGGACTAGATGGACCTCAAATCCTTGTCTGTCCACAGCAATCCATGCCTGGGCTCCACAAGGTACGCAGGAGCCCTTTTGGTAACTGTAGATCCTGTATCAGTGATGTCCCATAGAACTTCCCGCAAAGATGTAAATGTTCCCTATCTGTGCTATCCAATCCCAAGCTGCTAGACAGGGGCTCTTGAGCACGTGAAATGAGGCTAGGTGTGACTGAGGAAATGGATTTTTAAAATTTTATTCCATTTAAATTATTTAAATTTATAGATCCACATGTGGCTAATGGCTATTGTACTGTGCCGTGCAAAGCAACACTGGGTGTCTGGGGATTTCAGCTTTGAAACCCAAAGCCAGGGCCTTCCCGCAAAGGTGAGTGAGCAGAGGGCATGTTACTCCCTAAACGCTAACACCCTCTGTGCGTTCAGCTTGTCAAGATGGAGACGATCAGGAGGCATTCTGAGCTTCATTTTGCCCCTGGGGAGGCACGTGCACAGGGTTAAGAGGCGCCCCACGGGCGTCCTCAGGGGAAGTCCCGCACTGCGAACAAAGGTTTGGGGACCTCTCTTTCCAGAACACATAAGCCCTGCGCTCTCGCGGCCGCGGGTGCGGTGCAGCCCTTGGCAGGAGGAGAACATCGGACCGCAGCGCCTTGCCCCGCCTGCGACACCCGCTCCGGGCGCAGGACAGGTGGGCTGGGGAAGGAAGGATCCGCGAGCCGCCGAGCGACGTTGGAGGTTCGGGGCCCCTCGCCGAGCAGTTGCCTCTTCCTCGCGGGGATGGGGGCGGGGGTGGCGCGGGCAGTCACCCGCACCGGATCTGCTTCCCGGGCTTGCTTTCGCTTTGGCGGGGGCTTGGCTAGGCCTGCGCACCGCAAGCTAGCGGAGAGAGCCGCGCAGGTGGCGGCCGAGGACGGGCGGAGGCTGGTGCCTTTCGCCCTTCAGGACCCGCTGCCTTCTGCCCGAGGAGGCGTCCCGGGCTCTGACTCCGTGCCCTGAAGCGCGCGTGGCTCCTGGTTGGCCGTCAGGCACCCCTGACCTTGGTTTCTCCCCGGTGCCAGGTCTGCGCAAGGACCATGGGCGCCACGCTGGGCACGGGCGCGCGGCTGGCGCTCCTTCGGGGCCAGGCCTGCGGCGGCGTCCCGCGCTGGACGCCGTCCGCGTCCGCCCGCGGCTGCCACTCCAAATCCGGCCCGGCTCGCTCCGTGCCCCTGAAGAAGCGCGGATACGATGTCACCAGAAACCCGCATCTCAACAAGGTAACGGTCCCGGAGGGTAGGGTGGCCCTAGCCGCTGTCCTGTGGCGGGCCGGGAGGGGCGCCCCGCCTCCTGGGTCTGGGCTGGATCCTCCCAGGCGCCCTTCCAGAGGTTTTCCATTTTTGTCCTGCAGAGAGGCTTCGCGTTTGTCGGTTTGGCTCCCTCCCCTCCTTGCTCTTCTGCGAGGAAAGCGGTGACCGGTAGTGCAGGGCGCCTCATCGCTTCCACAAGAACAATAAAGACTGGTTACGGTCCTCTGACCAGTCTGACCTGTGGTGGGAGCTCCGCCTGAGGTTAGCCAATTCTGTTGGTCGCGGGTAGTTCATTTAGCCTCTGTCAAGCACGTTTTCTTATCTGTAAATGAGAGACAGTTGCCCCTGGTGTGTAGTGAGATTTAGAGAGAAAATGGAGGCAGAGTTCTTAGCATAGGACCTGACACCCAGGGAGAACAAATGTCAGCTACGGTTATAACTGTTATTCTGAGAAAAAGATCATTTTTGAGAGCTGGGGGGAAAAGGAAGGCTAGAATTACAGAACTTATAGACCTTAATGGCCATCAAAGATCCTAATTCAAACCTCTCCTTTTATAGATGAGAAAACAAAACAAGGAAAACTAGCTCAAGGTCACCAGCTAGTTAGTTCTGGCCCTGCCACTGGAATCCAGAGCGTGGTGCTGAAGATTCTGGGAGTAGAGTTTAGTATTACTGGAGTTAAAGCCCTGGAAGCAAAGAGACCTTGATTTAAGGCCTGTCTCCCCACACCTCCTCAAATTAACTTGGGCATCTCATTTAATACCTACTTTTACGTAGATATTTAGGTTCAACTTTCTCCTGCCTAACATGGATATAGTGACAGAACCACCATTCTTACCTCATCTGGTTATTGTGACAATCAAATGAATTACTAAACTTGAAATACTATTTTAAGCTATATAGAGTGCTTGATAAATAGGTAATCACTACAAAATAAAATTTTTAATAATTTCTTTGACTCAGAATTGCGAAATGCAAGTGAGAAAACACATGTGGAAAGGTTTTTTTGAGAAATAATATTATACAGATGCTAAGTATTAGGATCATTTTCTACAGAATTAATAGAAGAAGCTAAGGGGAAAAAAAATCTTTCAACCTCTGCTTATTGCACTGCTCCTTGGTCCCCCCACAAAAGACTGTAAATCTTTTGTATATTACTACTTTGGGATATTTAAAGTGTCTTATGAATTGTAATTGCTTTGGTAGCAAACTGGCTTGACCAACAGATACCTTTTACTAAATATGTAGAGAAAGGATTGCAGGCAAGGCTTGACCCTGCAGTGCAGATGGCGTCTCTAAGGATGCAGGTTCTCTCTGGCTCTCTGTTCTGCTTCTTCAATGTCATCTTTGTCCTCAGGCTTCAGGCAGTGGAGTCTTTCACCTCAATGCTGGCATCATCTCCTATCTCCTTTTCCCACACCGCACTGTGCAAAGATAGAAAGACATTTTCTTTGGGAAAGGAGGATACTTTCTGAAGCCTCAGAGATCATTGACTCTGATTGAATTCCCTTCCTATCCTCCAATTTTCCTAATTTAAGCCAGTCAGGGCTCACCCCTGAAATTAAAGCAAAAGTTTAAGGTAGGACCACTCCAGCTGGTTTAGAGTAAGAGGATGGGATTCCTCCACAACAAATCTGTGTCCTGTCATCAGACAAAGAAGGGGTTGGTACTGGAAAGCAAAACAATAAATTCCCACTACAGACTCCAGGGGTTTTGATAATACTTGCCTTAGAAGTACTGGCATATTATCAATCACCACTTACTGCTTTGGGACTAGTTTAAAAAAAATAAAGGAAGGGCTTGAATGTCTTCTTTTTTAGCCCTAAGTTTGGGGCTCCTTAAAAACACTTTTCCCTTGTCCCTGATATAATTTTTTCTCCTCCTAAATAGTAAAAGTGGGACATTGTCCATAAATCTAGGGGATCGGACCCTTTTGTAATGTTCCAAAATCTTTATATGTCCCTGAAGTCCGTTGATGCTGGTCTGGGGTGAGGCGGGTATCTGGGGTGATGCAGAGGGCTGGAGGAGGAGCAGTGGAAGGAGAAGCAGGGCAGGGAGCTGCTGAGGACGCCCTTCACTTCCCTCTGGAGCGTCCTTCTTGCTGTTCGGCTGACCTACAGCACTCAGAGAGAGTAGGCTCTTTCCATCAGCCAGCTGGGGCGACCTGCTGAGTTAAACAGAACAACTGAGGTTATCGCTGAGAACATAAGAGAATGGCAGCTTGGCAGGGAACTGCACTTAGAGGGTGGGTCTGTGGGTGGATCCTCCCCCCCCCCCCCCAGATTGTGAGCTCCTCCAGGGCAGGGGCTGTGTTTCATGCATTTGTGGTGGCACAGGGTAGTTGCTGGAAGATCTAGCAAGGCCATGGACATGAATATTAGCATTACATTCTTGCAGTGTGTTTACTAGATTCTTTTTAATTTTTATCTTTAACTATTTTTTTAAACTGATGTGTGGTTGACATACAGTGTATTAGTGTCAGGTGCGGTTGTTGCCAGAGGTGAGGGAGGTGGGGGGATGGGTGAAATAGGTGAAGGAGATTAAGAGGTGCAGACTTCCAGTTATAAAATAAGTAAGTCACAGAGATGTAAAGTGTATGTGTTCACTAGATTTGCATCCCACATTATGAGTATTTTTCAATTGCACGTTTAAAATTTTTTAATTTAAATTCAATTTATTTAACATATACTATATTATTAATTTCAGGGGGTAGAATTTAATGATTCATCAGTTGCATACAAATGCCCAGTGCTCATTCCGTCAAGTGCCCTCCTTAATGCCTGTCACCCAGTTACCCCATCCCCCCCCAACCTCCCCTCTAACAATCCTCAGTTTGTTCCCTAGAGTTAAGAGTCTCTTTTGGTTTGCCTCCCTCTCTGTTTTTATCTTATTTTATTTTTTCTTCCCTTCCCCTGTGTTCATCCATTTTGTTTCTTAAATTCTGCATATGAGTAAAATCATATAGTATCTGTCTTTCTCTGATTTATTTGGCTTAGCATAATAGCCTCTAGTTCCATCCACATCATTGCAAATGGCAAGATTTCATTCTTTTTGATGGCTGAGTAATATTCCAGTGTGTGTGTGTGTGTGTGTGTGTGTGTGTGTACACACCACATCTTTTTTTTATCCATTCATTTCTCAACGGACATCTGGGCTTTAGATAGGTCAGGAGAGACATTTAAGAAGCTTGAGGGCAGAGCATTGTCAGGAGGTGGAATTCTCCAGAAGAATAGCTGCTAAATAGACCAAGCACCACCGCTGTTCTATAATGAATGGATCTGGTTACTGCTCTGTCATAATCTCAATGCGAGATCCGTGACAAGCTCAGGGACCCCTCTGCCCTTGTCACACCACTGTTGTAAGGATCATGGGAGATGCCTGGGAAATCATTTTGAAAACTGTGGTGAGATAATCAGATGATCATGTGGACACTTCCCAGAGCTGGGGCCGGAGGAGCCTGTAGAGAAGACCTAGTCTGGAAGTTTTCAGATTATGGGTCACAAATTGTGGGACTTGAAGTTAGCTTAGTGGGTCTCACCAGCATTTTAATTTTTTTTAAAGTGGTACAAGCTTCGGCAGCACATATACTAATTTTTTAAAAAGTGGGTTAGAATAGAATTTAAAAACAGCAAATGCATTAAACGTAATAAAGAAGAGTGTTAAATCACCATGTGAAATGCTGATCTTCACTGTGGATTTTTGTTTAAAAAAACAAAAGCTTTTGAACATTGTTGTTCTCATTCAACACGTCAGTTTCAGATGAGGGAACAGACTGAGAAAGTCAAGTAACCTCACAGAGACTGTCATTTGTTGCACAAGTGGGCAGAAGCAGCCCGCCTCCTGAATTTCAGGCTAGCGAACAGCGATGACATTTCCCATGTACATCTGCTTTGGCTGATTTAGACGGATTCCTAATAATGATAGGGTTGGAACTAGATGATTCTGAGTTCTCTGCAGGAGTCTGTGTTTTCTAAGTCGTACAAATGCTCTGGTACATCAATTTTTATTTCCTTTTTCACTCCTACCACTCATCTCAGATTTGCACTAGATCTTTTCTATTATCCATGGTGACTGTGGCAACAGAGCAGAGCTTTCATTCTGTATTACAAGATGTCAGCCATATTTTACTTACATTAAATAGGCAACGATGTACTCCATTTCATCGTCATAGGCAGGTATCATCCCCATTCTGTTCAGGTAGCAAATGGGCCTTCAAACCATTTCTGGGCTCAACTTACCTATAGCCTCTCTTAGGAAGGGCTGTCCTATTCCCTGCTCCTGAAACAAGATTTGAGCACCACCCCCCCACCAACCCCGCTTGTCTTATTGCTCTGTGTTTGTTTCCTTTTGGCCTGAGCACCTGTTATAAGGTCTGGTTGGTGTTTCTTCCACCCTGGGCCCTGGGTACCCTGCAGACGGACTCTCTCTGACACATGATATTTTCTATATCTGACTTGAGATGCTCAATGAATATTTGCTCTTGAAATGACCTCAATTGAGGCATGGCCCCTTTGCTGTCAATGTTATTAATCCTACTGCCACTACTTTACAGTTAGCCTGATGCCCTCATTGTCTGGAAAAATGCCTACCAATGGCCTGTTTGAAGGAAAAATACCTCCTTGGCTCTTATCTCCCCACACTTAAGGACATTTCACTGCACAAGTCTGTTATTTCCCAGAGCATATCAACCTCCTCCTTTGACCCACATGCCAGTGATGGATTTTTGCCTTCTACCACCCACCAACTGCTTCTTGGCAGTTTTTCTTCTTGGGCTTGATATGCAGGGAAAGAATGAGCAAGAAGAGTGTTTAGATCACCATGATCACACACCTGCGCCTTTCAGGCCGTGGGACCTCCGAGCTGCAGGGCTCTGTAGGTAACCACTTTCCTACGTGGACCTGGCGCCTGGAGGTCACTGAACGTGCAGAGGTCCAGTGGCCAGTGCTGCGGCATTGGCTGCACGTCTGAGGTGGCACGGGTTTTAGCTCCATCTTCTGTACACAGTGGTGAGTCATTAGATTCTCATTTGGTGCCAGCTTAGAACTTGACCTTGCCTCCTTGGCATGAGGGGAATCTGTCCCACACTTGGCTCATCGATCTGTCAGGAGATGGTTGCTGGGGCTATCGAGATTGAACAGTTTGTTGGGGATGCTGCTTTCTGTCCCCAAAGCAGACAGCATAATGTACCTTCGTGAGACCCGTGCTTCGGGCAGGATGTTGAATTGGGCCCCCCTGACTGACAGAGAAACAGTGGGTTCTTTTTTTTTTTTCAATAGCTAAAAAGTTTAATAATTCATTTTTAAGCTTAAGATTACAGAAAATCTCTTCTCAGTTTGGGAGTGATTGCAGCGATGGTCCCAATGTTTTATCCATCCTGTATCCATCATTTTTTACCATGTAACCTCATACTCTTTTACCACTGGGATCAGAGTGTCCTACTATATCAATTGACACTGAGTTCAACCATGTGATTTGAAGCAGTGGGTTCTTAAGTCAACACTGTTTCCATGATGTATCAGTTCATTCTACACTGGCGCCTCTTGTACTGTGACTCAGGATGTTGAAGCGCAAATATTGTTCCAGTATTTTAAGAACAAACAAGCAGAGGCAGGTTGAAATTAAATCCTACCTTGTTGACTACTGTTCTGGCTTCATGGGACTGATAGCATTTGGTGTCAGGGCATTGTGCTTGGAGTGGCTAATGGAACTTGTATTCGTTTGGCCAAAGTTTAGGCAGCTGTGAAAACCCCAGTATGGAGACTTAAATGAGATAGAAGTGTGTTTCTCTAATCAACAAGCCTGGGTCGACAACTGCAGGTCAGTGTGTGGCCTGACGTTGTTGCTGTGTGTGTTGCTACGTTCTGTGGTCCAAGGTGGCTGCCCTAGCCTCTGCCAACGATTCCACACAGAAACCAGAGGGAAGGGGAAACGCCTCTTGAGGGCACAATCTGAACATTGCAGATGTCGTTTTCACTCCCACTCAGCTAGCCAGAACTTGATCATAGGCTGCAGCTAGCTGCAAGAGAACCTGGGAAACGCAGTCTGTAGCCTGGGGTCCGTATGTGCAGCTAACATTTCTACACCATTAAGGATATTGGGGAAACTGCCACAAAATGTTTCTCTTTGAACTTTTAACTTTTTTTTTAACTCTTTTAACTCTTTTAACTTTTTTTTAAAACTCTTTTAACTTTTAACATTTTTAGTGTCAACTTTACCCCAAACTTTAAAATCCATCCATTTCTCTCCATCCCTGCTACCTCCAGCCCTGCCCATCCCTTCATCATCTCGTGTCTAGATTTTGCAGGAGCCTGCTCATTGATCTGCTACCTTCCCATCGTCTTCCTTCAGATTCTCAGAACCACATCTTAGGAGGTTAAAACCAGGCACACATCCTTAACCACTCTCCTTCCTTCAGACCCCATATCCAGTCCTCCAAATAGTTCTTTCGCTGTATTTTTGGACGAGGTCTGGAATCCAGCCCCCGCGCACCATGGCTCCCACCCTGACCTAAGCCACCGACGTTTCTTGGCTGGGTAACTGCAGGGGCCACCTCGCTGCTGTCCTTGCTTCCCCCTGAGCTCCTCTTGTTTACTTGTGCACGGCAGCCAGCACCTCTTGTGCACGGCAGCCAGCGTGATCCTTTTAAAACCGTTTGACCACGTCACTCTTCTGCTCAAACCCCACAGTCAGAGTCCTTAGAACAGCTTGCCTCATTGGACACCCCCTGCCCTCGTCTTTGCTGCTGCCCAGCCTCACTTCTGCCAGCTGGCCTCCCTGCTGTTCCTCACACACCCTCAGCATGCTCCTGCCTCAAGTCTTTGCCCTGGCTGTTCCCCCTTCCTTGAACACATGTCCCCTCAACAGCCACATGTTAACTCCCTCGCTTTCTTCAAGGCTTCTCCCTTTCTCAGGGAGACCCACTCTGCCCCACCAGATGTCCTTGTGAATGCCCTGCACTCTTGGCCCTCCTTAATGTGGAGGGTTTTGATACTTCCTAATGTATTATTTAATTACCTTACTGAAAATACCCTTGTTTATTGTTTGCATTTCCTCATGACGATGTAAGCTCCGTTCGGGCAGGCATTCTTGTCTTATTTGTTCATTGATGTATCGGAGGCACTCAGAACGGTGCCTGGCCTGTATGTGGCGCTCAATAAACAGTTATTGGATGAGTGAGTCATTCAGAGACTTCTGCTGAGGCTTCTTCTTCTCATCCCTTCCCTTCACCTCCCTTTTCACCAAAGCCCCTGTCTTTCACCCTGGTAACTCTTCTTCCCCAGGGCCCCCCTTTGCAGTGTTGATATGCCCAGGATCACCTCTATCTGGATTGTAGATCACCAGGGCTAAGTAAATAACGTTCAGACCAACTTTTGGAAGTTCATGCATCACTCCGGTGACATTTGTATCCTGTGGAAAACCCACCAAATAGTCTTATTTCAAGCTTTGCCCGCATACCATTAGTTTTGTCTAGAGGCAGTATGTTTATTTTCATGTAATAAAATGTTAACACAGGGACCCTGCCACCTGTTCTAAAAATGATTGTAAACAGCGAAATCTAGATCATGGAAATAGCAACGCTGGAGGCACATGCCATACAGAAATACACGTGTTCTGGCTCAGACTTGGGCCAGCTGGCCTCTAGGCCAGTCTAACTCCAGGCTGTCAAGGTAGGGTGTCTGTAGATGCTTTTTTGGGCTCATCCTCAGTCTCCCTGTTTCCAGCTTCTCTTGGTCCTCTTGGACCTTTGTAAGCTCTAGGGCTATGGCTTTATTTTACTTGGCATTTTTGTCATTTCTACCAAAGGTTTATCATCTACCCTCTTCTTTCCAAATGCCAGTTTTGTAGTGAGAGGGGAGAAAAAGGTCTTTCATTCATAGGGCCCCTGCAAGGGGATCAGTCATGTGCGGCACTTCTGTTTGCAAAGACATGGACTATAGTCCACTTCCAGACCTTCACTTTGATGTGTAGAAAGTACATTGGGAAATCCTTTGGGGTGGAGTCTGACTGCCCGTCTGATGCAGAACACAAAAGATGCTCTATGATGGTGCGATGAAAATCTGAGGGATACCCTCCTGTTGGGGTGCTGAGGTCAGTGGTTAAAAGCATGCCTTCATTCTGTACCCAGATGGTTGCCTGGCAGCCTGCTTATAACACGGCACTGACCGAAAGGACTCAGTAAGGAGTAGAATGTACCCAGTCATTTGAGGAGAGGGATTTTTTGATGGAAAGATCGTCAGCTTTGAGAAACTTGAAAAGAGAAAATCAAAGCTGCATTTGCTTTTAAAAGTTTTATTGAAAGCTGGAGGGACTAAAGAATTGAATTGAATGATTAGCAACTTGAGAATATTACTTTTTTTAAAGCATTTTATCTGGATTCTGCACCACTGTTGGAAAGCAGAGCTACATGATGCCCAGAGCACACCTGATCCTGAAACATACTCCCCTGAGGTGTGGAACTCTGGAGGGGGCAGACTCTGGTAGTTCCTTTGGGTCCTTTTTGCTTTGCTCTTTCAGAAAACAGAAGGAGGGTGCTACCGTCTGCATGAGTTCGTATCCCTCCTGAGCTCCTGAGATGTCCCATGACTTTCCCAATAAGAGAAAGGAAGCCAAGTGCCTTCACATCTGAAGAGGAGCTGGGTCTCCACTCACAGTAGACAGTCTCTCCTCCCTCTTTCTCTGGTTTCTGAAGGATGCGGTGAGTTTTCCAAGCCAGATTCCTTCTGTACCAAATTTCCTTCCCTAGGGGAATGTCTTGTGGAGGGAATTTAAGGAATAATGATAGGAATAGCATTTTTTTAGGACATGCAATGTGCCCAGAATTGTTCTAAACAGTTTCTGTGCATTAATTCATTTCATATACTATAGTGTTGCGATGTATGCTCTTACATTCCAGATGTGGAAACTGAGGCCCAAGGAGGTTGGCTAGGTTACCTAACTCACCTAAGAGCATAGGGGCAGAGCTGCATCTCAAACCCAGGCCATCTGGTTGTAAGTCCACGTCCTCCCCCACTGTGATGCACAACCACTTCCCGGGCTCCAAGTGCCCTATCTCTTGAGACTGGCGCGTGGAGTCTGATGTCTCTGGGCCATTCCCTGTCATGGGCCTCTGACGGACTGTTAGCCCTTCCACCGGCTCTGTTAGATCAGACTCCGGGAGCTGGAGAGAACTTCGAGGATCATTGGATGCCTTCTCTTCACCCTTTACATGTGTGTAATTCTCCCAAGACTCCTTTATTTATCAAAGTTATTCAGTCAACATTTGCTCCATATCTGTTTTTTTTTTTTTTTTTTAGATTTTATTTATTTATTTGACAGAGAGAAATCACAAGTAGATGGAGAGGCAGGCAGAGAGAGAGAGAGAGGGAAGCAGGCTCTCAGCAGAGAGCCCGATGCGTGACTCGATCCCAGGACTCTGAGATCATGACCTGAGCCAAAGGCAGCGGCTTAACCCACTGAGCCACCCAGGTGCCCCATATCTGTTCTTTTTTAGGCAGTGGAAACCCAGTGGTGAATACAACCCTTCTTTGGCCTTCAAGGAGCCTATAGTGTAAACAGGGTGACGGTGGAACCAGTTAGGAAGCAGGAAGTTCAATTCAGAAGGTCTGTGTAATGGGAGGTGCATAGGTACTCGTGCTCTCTGGGGCCACCTCTGCCACTCCAGCTTCCTCGATGAGCCACATGGAAGTGACTCATTCATTCCTCCCACGCCTTCGGCATTTAGCTTATGTGGTCACGGCTCTCTCCCACATTTGGTCTCAGTCTACAGACACAGTGTGCATGACTGTCTCCATTTCAATGTCATCTTCAGAGCCAGGACCACGTCTGAGGCATTGCCAAGACCAGACACAATGGCTTCTTCATAGTGTACCTTCAATAACAATTAGTTGGATGAATCCCTTTCCCCTTCCCCCTGAACAGGTCAGAAACCATTATGGTGAAGACAGATAATATACAACCCCATTGGCCATCTCTTCTAAAAAGATGGTGACAATATAAATTATATTTCGATTCTCCTTGGGAGTTTGAGGACTTTGAAAGTGAAGGGAAATCTTTTGTTCTGATCATAGAAGTTTCGGGAATCTACTGCTTTAAGAGAGTCTCCTGCTCTGATGGCCTGCCTGATGTATGTCATCTAAGGGACAGAAGGCTTACGATGAGATTCTTTATTCTAGTCCTTTGAAGACACTAGATTTAGGCCTGCTGTAACTAACAGCAGGTTAAAGGGTTTTGGAGTTTGAAGGAACATAGCTCAAATCGATTGCGTGTGACCTCCCAGGGCCATGGCCTGTGACTAGGTGTTATGCAGCAGGGCACACAGGCTACCATTGAGGGGCTGGGACCCAGAGTTCCAGCTCCAACTCTCATTCACTAGATCTGGGACCTTGGAAAGGCCATTTCATTTCTCTGAGTCTCAGTTTCTCATCCGGGAATGGGGAGGATAACAAAATATATCTATCTCCCAAGGGTGCTTTCATGTTTAAATGAAATAATGCAGGTCAAGCATATTGTAAGTGCTTGGTTAGTTCTCAGTCAACCCATGTCTCTGAAGTTTCTGCTCCATTTTGAACACAAGGCATCACCCTGGAGCGTGTGGACCTGCCCTCTTAGAGCATCTAGTTCCAAGGAGAAGGGAGGAGCAAGAGATCCAAACTCATCTTAAGTCGGCATGCATACTTTCGATTTTGGCAGAGGTTTGCTAAGAGAGGAATGAGTCAAGGAAGAGGCATGTTGGGTGGAGGCACAATAATTTCTCTGTACTTGATGGAGCTTAAGCTGGATGTTCTAGATATTTGTCTGAAAGAAACTTGAGTAAAAATGTCTGTAGCAGCAGAAAACTCAAGGGCCATTTGAAGAGCTGGTACTTCTGAAAGTTGAAACTAGGGTCGAAGGGAGTGGCCACCATCATACCCTGCAGGAATCCTGGGACTTTGTCCCAATATTTTGGCACATCCTAACCAAGGTTTTAAAAACTAACTCTGAAAAACAAATCCAAATTTAGCTCATCTGTTTATCTGCCAGTCTGTCTTTGTAACATGTCTCTGTCTTTCTGTCTATCACTATAGCACTCTCAGTCTCCCGAGATTATGGTATCAAGACAGCAAGACAAGAGCACGTCAGCTCTGGCAGTTTAGCATAAAAGTTAAAATGTTGCTTCAAATCCAGCTAAATCGGGCATGGCGCACCTCACCGAGCTGGCGGCCAGACCGGGCGGGGAGCCTAAGCGAGTCCTACTGTCTCCACACACTTGGCTGTGGTGATTAATAAATCCTGACATTAAAAATATTTTAAATGAGGATCCTCCCTCTGTTAGAATCAGGATGAGCGTGCCTCCAAAGACTATTCACAAATCACCTGGTCCAGCCCTCCGTCTTGGAACAGACAATATCCTAACACATACCACGATTTTACAGGGAGGGTTTCTGAGACCCAGACAGCCTGCCTAGGAAGTGAGTTGAGGCGGATCCTGGCCCTTCTTGGGTGGTGTCTGTGTCCCTTAGACCTTCTGACTTTGAACGGGAGCACTTAGCTTGCCCTCGGAAAATAGCGCCTGAATCTGCCTCACCGACTTCCGTGGAGGGCCTGTGAGTCTCCTCACGGAAAGGAGATGCTTAAATATTGACATTGTCATATGTTGCTCATCTGAACATGTGCTGGTGCAGCTCCTGCTGTCAGCTCTTGGGGGTCCGTTTCTGAAGAGCAGACCCACTCCCAACTCCTACCGCCTTCACTTCAGGTGTTGCGTTTCCCTCTGCAGTAACGCGATCGTGACGACAAAGCATTTGACAGAAAGAAGGCTTACCCCTCACATCGTGCTCTCCCGTCTTACCTCTTTTATTTTTGGTCTTTTCCACCCGTGATTATTTGTTTTGACTAGTAAGATCTCTTCAGGTCACAGGACAGTGAATAGCAATGCTATTACCACCTGATAAAATAGGCACAGATATAGATGGTGTGGGAAACAAAACAAAACAAAACCCTATTCACGGCCATTTTTAGAAACGTGCTTTGAAATTCGCCCATCGGAGCTGAAAGATTTCCACTGTTCTCACACTCCAGGAGCTGGCAGCAGCTTCTCCTCTCATCTCAGGAGCCTTGGGAGCCGCCTGGCTGTGTCTGTGGGAATTGATGGCACGGGTGGACGTGGGGCACCTGCCAGGAGGTGCTGGGAGTGAGGGCCTGCCGAGCAGAGGGACTGTCTGACCTCCAGGAAGCCACCCGGGCTGCAGGGCCTTGAGCATCCTCAGCTGCTCCTTTGTTGACTGAGCTGATCGGTGTTCCAGTGTTCCGTGACCTTCTACTGGTCAGCTGGACACCGAGTCAGGTGTGTCTTCTGGAACTCATGATTGCTGGAGTGATAATATTAGAAATAATAATAATAATAGACACGTACAGAATGCCTACCCTGCCAGGTACTCTTATAGATGCTTTACGTATATTCTTGCCAAGTGGAGAAAAAATGGTGAAGAAAGTCAACTTTTCCTGTAGCTCTCTATGAGAGAGATAGCAAGTCAACGAACAGAAGTATACAGGTGGTTGTTGGTGGTTGAGGGGAAATGAGCAGGGTCCATTTGAGGAAAGAACAGAGGGTTGACTTCGGCGGAGGGAAGACCTCTCAAGGAGACGATATTTGCAAAGGTCCCTAATGTAAGAGGGGAAACCAGGATAAGTGTGTTTTGGGCAGAGGGAACGGTGCGTGCAGAGTCCGGAGGCAGCAAGCAGCTTGACCTGGAAGATTCTGAGCACAGACAATATGCACTCCAGCGGGAGCGTAATGAGCAAGGGGAGGGGGCCGCCTGAAATCCAGGTGGAGAGGACCTCGGGACCAGAGCGTGCAGGGCCATGGCGTCTGTGGGCCTAGCTTCATTCCCAGTACAGCAGGACACTCTTAAATGTTTCTAAGCGAGGAGGTGATAAAGTGGATTTATGTCCATGAAAGATCTGTGGAGAACAGGTCGGAGAACCAGAGTAGAAGCAGGAAGACAAGAAGGGGCTGCAGAATTAATGGGACCAAGAAAAGATGGCGCTGGCACGTGGGGGGTGACAGGGCAGAGGAGAGAAGTGGCTGGGTTGGAAATGGAGTTTGAAGGTGGAACGGATGGGACAGGACCCTGTGTCCTCTTCCTTCAGCTTCGCCAGGACTCCATCCTGCATTTTTCACACTGCCTACCCTCCATGCAGCTGCCCTCTCCCCCACCCCCCGCCATGTACTGCCGTACCTCCTATCCTTCCTCAGCACACCTCATAACACCTCATAATTATAAGGAAGTAGGAGGTTGGTGTTTTACCTTTGGAGCTTAGGAAGTGCTTCTTGATGGGTCGTCTCATTGGATCCCCACAAAAACCTTGAGTCAGGCATTTGTTTTCTAAGCGGGGGAGACCAGGGCCCAGAGAGCCCAAGTGAGTCTCTCAGACCATGAAGGGGAAACAATGAAGGGATCACTTCAGATCCTCTGAGACTTCACTGGTTTATTAAACAAATATCTGTGGCGCACCTTTTGTGTTCCAGGTACTGTGTTGGGTTTGAAAAAGAATGAGATGCATCAGTCGTGATCCTTGCCCTCAGGGAACTTACGGTTCAGACTTAAAACCTCATAAATGTAATGCAGTGTGATAGGCTTTATAGTACATTAAAAATATGCTGTTAATAATGTCCCGTGGAGAGAAAAAAGGGTGAGGTTTCTTAAAGTGGATGACCTTTGATCCTTCTTATAACAGTGTGTTCCATGAAGTGAAAAGGGAAATCTGCTCTGATTTGTCTCCTAACTACTTAATTTTCTTGCTATGTCAGGGCAAATATCTATACGATATAAAGGGGTTCCCTGGGTGGACAGAGTAGGGGAAAGGCGTCCTGAGCAAATATGGCAAAATGTCATGGCATGTGAGGCAGTGTGGTAATTCTGAAGGACAGAGTGTGTAGGGTGTGGAGGCTGGAGAGCAGGGCAGGGGTCAGACTTGGATGGGGCTCTGGGACTGCTCCTTGGTTGCCAGAAGAGTTTGACCTTTATCCTGAAGGGCGGGGGTGGGGGGTGGGGGGGTGGACCTCTTGAATGTGACACTAGGGGATTGGAGCAGTAGGCAGATCACTCTGGCCAGTGGAGGGCACAAGAGCAGAGTATCGTTAAGAAGGAGTTCATTACTGAATGGCAGATGAGGAGGGCCTGATATGGTGCTGGTGAGGTGGGCACAGACGTGAGAGGTGCCAAGGAACCAGAAGTCTGCATCCGTTCCAGAATTCCTTGAGTTCCATCATAGCAGTAAAAGTCCAAGATTTATTGTCAGTATCCCAGAAAAACAAATGAAAACCTAATATTTATCCATCAGGAATTTACACAGCTTAATCAGGATATTATATTCCTTTGTCTTTGCCTAGAATTAAACGGAGTAAAACTATTAATACTGGTTATCTTACACCAGGATCAGAAATTTCGCTTGGCTTACACGTTGTATGTCTTAAACGTTGAAGAATTATTGTAAGTGCAGGATTTCTCAAAACATGAAATTCCACAAGGAGTCCTTTGGCACTGGGGAAAATTACTAATGAGGAATTGCTAACTTGGGCTTGCTTTATTTTAAGTGTTTTACTCTGAATACTGGTGTGACTGGCCTTTATCTAGCTAACCATGGTCACCTTAGCCAGCATTTTGTCCTTATGGAGACATTGCCCTGCCTCCCATATGGTAATTGCCATCTCTGCCCTTCCCCCACCACAAAGATTGGACGAGACTATTTTAACACCAACAGAAGTCCAAGGGCCTTGCTTTTTCTTCCATGTTTTCCTTCAGTCCCCTGGAAAAACAGTAACTCCTCACCTCGAAAATGGAAAGAATATTCATTGTTTGAAAAGTGTATTTTCTCGATGAGACTTTCCTTCCTCTGTTTTTGTTTTTGAGAAGACTTAGGTGGAATAGAAACAAGGATTTGAGATTCATGCCAGATGAGCCTTCCACAGATTTGGCCCTCCACGGGCAGTGTTGCTGCTTTCACCATTGGATTGAACTTTAGCTCATCTTTTTCTTTGCTGAGTGCTGGTTTGTCTTTATGGACCATAATTGCTGGAGAAGGAAAATAGAAAGTCACAAGTTTATAGGATTTTTTTTCTTTTGGGGGGGGAGCTAATTCCACCCAGTATCCGTCACTCGTCTAGGTAAAAAGCTATTTTAAAGATTTTTAAAGAGGTGAAGTTTTCAAAGAATCAGCAGCACAGATACCTCAGTGAGCCAACTCTTGTTTTTCCTACATTCTTCGGTGTCATCTGGGCAAAGCCCTCTGTCACATGTTATGACTATAATCACGAAACTATGAACATCATAGAAAAAGTCCAATGATGAAAACAAGCTTTCCAAAATGAGAATTCTTGGGAGGCTAATAGTCTTAGAGTTCTTGCAGAATTGTAAAAGATCTTTGGTCAAACCCATTGGATCCAACCATGGGTTTCCCAAGACTTTGATCTTGGGAAACTCACTGTGTCCTATCACTGCAGTGGTCGTCTTTAATTCTCTTCTTCTTCAAAGGAGTGAATTTTTATAATGGGCCTAACCCTGTAAGCATTTCATAATATTGTAGCTTCAAAGAAGGAAGGCTGTAAACACATTTGCATCCACTTAGCTGATGGTTTGTAGATCTGAGGGACTCTTCGTTCCCTGCGTTCCACAGGGAAAGCATTTATTTCATTGGTTTTGCCTCTGAAGTGGAGTTCCCAACAACCCACTCAGAGAGGAAATGCTACAGTAATATCTTTGGTAGAAAAACGTCTTCTGATGTACTTGCTCTGGTGTTTGTGGTATAATTCTACTTCTGCCTTAAACTGTTTTATTAATTTTACTGCCACTTTTTTGTTTTCCATACCAAGTGAGTAAGACTTTTCTCCTACTTCCTTCTTGTCTTCTTGGTGTCAGGATGTGGTATTTAGCCCCCTAGAGTTGCATAGGGGTCACTAAAAACTATACTTAATTTAGATACATATTACACATTCATGCTTTTGAAATGTACTAACGTGTGCCTTTCATGGATCCCCGTGAAACAGAAATCAGATCATGTGTGCTTGGTTGACTCCCCAGTTGTTGAGAATGGTGATACTAGCCTCTGGGGTTCAGAAACCCTCTCTTCCCCATTTCTTCCCATCAGAACTAAGGGCTTAAGTCTGGAGGCAAGATCCTGGGGCTAAGGTATAAGGGAAAGATGTATCCCAAAGTAGCAATAGGAGAGACACCAAGCCAGGAAGGAGAGAAGAGAACCTGGGGGGTGGGGAAGTGGGCCAGTGGTGAAGGCCAAGAAGAACTGAGTTGTGTGTCTTGTTAGAGACCATAATAATAGGAAGAACATGACAGACAGGAAGAGAGGTGAAGAGAGAGGAGTGAGGATCAAGGTCCATGATAGGTAAGGTAGGATAGTTCAAGGTCAGAATGAATGACTGCTGGCTGCCTATGGAGCATTAGCATTTTGGTGGGTCTGGGAACCTCTGAAGAGGTAAGGCGGCTTCTTAAGAAAGCCAGACTGGGCTGAGCAGCTGCAGATGGCCCAGTGAGTGCAGGAGGCCTGAGGTCCCAGATGGCGTCATTCGAGCACACAGTGGTCTCAGGCTCAAGCTGTTTCTCAGCCTTGGGCTCACAGCCACTCACCTCTGCATACTGTGGCAGTTGCCCTGCACAGCCGCAGTTTGAAGGACATCAGACACCCACTGCCCCCACCAAAGTTCAAGGATATAAGACCCAGAGGCCCTCTAGCTTTCGGAAACCCCATGGTCTACTCTTTTTTGTTTCCATACTATGGTAGCCATCAGGGTCAGAAGCTAATATGTTCTGTGGATCTCCACCAAGCCGAATTCTCCTATTGTGGGAGTCAGTATACCAGAGATGTCCTTGGAAGAGTCTTGTCTAAGCACCAGAAAGCTTTCCCACAGTCTTGTTTTGTTGTCTCTTCTCTCTATATCAAGGACTTCTCAAATTGTTATCATTCACCTGTACCCCCATCTTACTAGTGAAGGAATGTTAGAAGTTAGGGCAGAAACCTACAGGTGGCTGTGGTTTGACCTTGAGGCCAGAGGTCAGTTCTGGCCTCACATCCACTCTCTCTCTGCCCACTGGCAGATGTTCAGACCACAGGTCCAAAGGTGAGTTCTGATTCCCATCAGCTCCACTCGCTCCGTTCCCTTATACCTCCAACAAACCACACCCACCTCCAGTCACCCACCCAACCACACAGAACCAGAGGACTGTATCACCACTCTCTGCCATCTTGGAAACTTTGAATCACATGACTCTTAGTGCAAAGCTGTGTTTCTAGCTTAATTTGAAAGAATATTCTCATTTCTTTCACCTTAAGTGTTCCTGCTTCATTTTCATGCCTGTGAGCATTTTAGTATGTAGAAAACAGAGGGGAATTCTGTCTACGACTTCACTGAGATCAGCATGGCTGAGTTTATGAATTCTTTTTCTTTTTTTTTTCCTTTGAGAAAAGATCAGCTTTGGATCCAGACACAATAGAAAGCTCAGGTCTAGGATTCTGGGATTTGAACACCACACAAGGGTATCCTCTGAGTCCTTTTTAGGGAAGTCGTCATTTATATCCTAGCTCAGATGTATGCTTCTGTGCCAGCAGTAATCAACTACAACAACATGTGGGGGAGATGTTTCTCCTTGGGACAAATATTTGGGTGGGAGGTTTGTGTTTCAAGATACTGAGCGCTGATGGTAAATAAAGCCATTTTGCTGTGATTCAATCACATCTTACTCATTCTCTTGTAGGATCGTGTGAAGGGAGATTATGTACATTGGGGAGACGCAGGTCATGCTTTCCCATTGAATAGATCTGTTAAAGGAAAAGGCATTATTTCCTTCCCAGCTTCTTTTTAGACTCAGATGAGAATAGAAATCTCATTATTAAAAAAGAACAAAAACAAGAATAACAAGCCTTTGTGGGAAAGCCCTGACTCCTGAGCCAGGAAACCTCAGGCTCATAGAGCGAGGTGAACGCTGGCTAGGGAGAGAAGAGCTGAGCAGCCATCCTTCTTGGCCGTGGATCCTTCATGGGGCCCGGGGACAGGATCCACACCCATCTCCCAGCTTCTGTTTCTGGAGGTCAGGAGATGATTGCTTCCACGGCTCCTTCTGGGCTGACATTCAAAATGGGCTCCATGAGGGTGATTTCCTCAGGGGCTTTCCAGCCAGGGGAGAAGGCAGAGCCATTCACATTTCTGCGAGGAGGGGAGCGGGGAAGGGTCCTTGGAGGAACTCTGGTTTTGGAGTTCCTGGAGGGACATGGTTTTGCATCCCGCCCTTGCCACTTACCTGCTGTGTGATCTTAGTTAGGCTACTAGATCTTTCTCTCCCCGCCTCTCGTGTCTGCAGACCGTGGCTAACTATCCCAACTTCCCAGAGTCGTTTTCAGTATTAAATAAAAAAGGAGGTAACATCTCTCTAAAGTGCTTGCTTAACCCAGCACCTGATGCACCGTAGGAACCCAGCATATGCTCCTTAGCTCCCTGACCCTTTTACTGCTGTTGACATCCCATTATATATATAAGAGTTCCAGAAACCTGCAAGATCATGTATCCTCCAGCCACACGCTGCTCTCCACGGAGCTTCCACCTTCTTTCCAAAGGAGCTTCTCGGTTAAGGAAGACACAGTAAATAATGCCAGCTTCCTTCCATGTGTGCTGTGGGTTGCGATTCCTTCCTTCCTTTCTCTCTCTCTTTCTTTCTTTCTTGCATTTGTTTATAAAAATCAGTAGCAAATGCCGATTTCCCTTTCCCCTGGTGGCTGTAATTGCTGTGTTCCTTTAAATTAAGGTCTTGATTGCAGAAATGAATGCAGCTGTTGTGTTCTCCATCCGCACAACCCCGGGGGTCCCGTGGGTGTCCTGCCTCCGGGGCTCCCAGTTCTTTCATCATTCAGGAGGAGGTTTCCACCTCAGACTCTGGGCTTGAGGTTAGTCTGGAAGGGAACAGCCCTTTGGGCTTTTCACCGAGGGGAAGTGGGAGCATGGGGGGGGGTGGGGGAGTGGTGGTGGTGGCTCAGGTAACCCCTGGGGCGGCAGAGCCGGGCATGGGGGCTCTGTGGGAGCTGGAAGCTGGGTAGAATTCATGTTAAGTTGTTTCAGTAAAGGCAGAACCAGGTGTGTGTGAGTGTGTGTGTGTGTGTGTGTCTGTGAGTGTGCGAGTCTGTGTGCACGTAGTTCAGGATCTCATCTGTTCTCATTCAATGTGCCTATGGTTTCCTTATTTATCGCCTCATCTCCAGTTTCTCCCACTCTGGGTCCAGCTTCTTTGTCAGCCTCCACTAGATGAGATTTTTAAAACATGCTCACTCCCCTTCTTAAAACTTTCTGTGGCTTCTTCCCACCCATAACCACAAGTACAAACTCCCAAACACAATGGCCGAGGCTTTTCTCAAGGGAATCCCAATCCAGCCTCCTCATCTCTCTCCTCACTTTGCGCTCTTTGCCTGCCCACACCAGACTTGCGAATGTTCTCAAGTGCACACCAGGCTGTCCCTCCTTCGAGCCTTTGTGCCTGCTGGTCCCTGGTTCCTCTTAGTTCTGACAGCCCTGGGGTCCCTTCCTCTGGAAATCCTCCCTGACACCTCCAGACATGAATGCAAGCTCTCCCCGGCTGTATCTCCATGTTATGCCACCGCTGTGGCTCTTACCACGTTCTTGCGATGATCTTGTTATTCTCTTCCCAACTGTGCTAGGGTCCCCACAGCAGCGACGGTTCCTTCAGTCCCAAGAGCCTGCCTTGGTGCATCACTCAGTTCGGTGGCTGAGTGAGTTCATGAGTTCACGCACTAAGTGTGTGTGTGTGTGTGTAGATGTTCGCTGTGGGTAAGACCCAGCCGTGGTTGGTCTTGAAACCCTTTGGGGATTCTGTATATAGACCTCTGTAAAGATTTGCTCATTGTGGATTCCATTTTATACTTTTAGTTCTTATGGAGATGCAAGAATCGTAGTGGGCAAATGGCAAATCCTTGCCACACAAATTGTTAGCTTCTCATTTCCTTTCATAGATCCACTCTGGTGGCCTCACGGGCCTCTGAAAGCCTAGATTTTAGGCCCCACTCTGCTGCTTACCAGCTGCTGTGTAACTACAAGCCAGGCACTGAAGGTGAAACCAACACTAACATTTTTAGGGGACACTGCTGTGACATGACTTTCTCATTCAACCCCACACCACCCTTTGAGGTCACCGTTTATTAAGTCCATCTGTCTTTTCTTTCTCTTTCTTTCTTTCTGTCGATAAAGAGAGTGAACATTAGAGAAGTTAAGTCACTTGCCCAAGATCACATACATAGCAAATAAAAGCCAAAATACATGCCACTCTGATTCTCAGACTTGCACCTGTTCTTCCTGATGGCTTCCTCTTCTCCAGATCTCAGTTTCCCCATCTGTCATCTCCTAGGCTGTCAGGGGAGGAAGGGAGGATGGGTGGCCCATGTCTCCTGGTGTGGGGAGTGTTGTCCCCATGGCCTCTGGCCTGGACGAGTCTTCTCTGGAACGAGTGCTGGCTGCAATGGCCAGGCACTGCTCTCCAGCCCAGACCATGACCTTGATCCTCCTCTTTAAGACTGTTTACTCTAAGAGGCAAATACTGGAATACCATAATTAGTTCCATTTATAGGTAGGAAAAACCGAGGCACAGAGAGGGTAATAGGCATCATTAAGGCCTTCCAGGAAATTAAACCTAGAAAGTCTGAGGCCAGACCTCCTTCATGCTGCCTCCCAACACCAATCCACAGAACAGACTCCAGTTCCCTCACCTGTCAGAAGCAATAGGCTTCTGCAAGGGCCCATGGAGGTTTCCTCTCTATTACCCTGATGACTAGTAAATGGTCTCTGCCCCCTCTGCCGGTCACTGTGGGAGCTTCTGCCTTCCCGAGATCTGGGGACTAGGTTAAACAAGGTAGCCCCAGGAGAACAGGAAGGGAAATAACCAAGTCAAAAGATCAGAGTTCCTATCCTGCCTCTGCCCTTTCGCCAGCTCGTGCTGGTCCCCCAACCTCCGTGAGTCTATTTCTTTACAAAATGAGGATAACATCACTGAGTTGTTCTGGGAGTGACATAGGTTCTCGGATATTTGTAAAGCCCTTGCCTTGGCTTGGGCTGTCTTAACAAAATACCATCGACTGTGAGGCTTACATGACAGACATTTACTTCTTGCAGTCCTGGAGGCTAGAAGTCGGAGGTCAGGGTGCTCGCGTGGCCGGGCTCTGGTGAGCACCATCTTCCTAGCTTGTAGTTGGTGGCCTTCTCTCTGTGTTCTCACCAGGCCTTTCCCGAGTGCAGGCACCTGTGCAGAGAGAAAGCTCCTGTGTCTCTTTGTCCCAGCAGAAGAACCCTGCCCTCGTAGCTTCATCTTAACCTAATCACCTGCCAAAGGCCCACCTCCAATCACACTGGGGATTAGGTTTCAACATATGAACGAGTGGGGGGGGGGCACAAATATTCAGTCCGGAACAGCCATCAACCAGCAATATTCATCATCATGAGTTAAAAAGGAGAAGGAAAGATTGCAGGACCAGCTACCAAGACCTCCTAGTTTGGGGGACATCTTAAGGTCACCTGCGAAGCTCTCGTGCCTCAAGTTCACGGGCAGTTCCTAATTCTTTAACAGTGCCTGGTGACATCCAGAACAGAGCAAAGATACAGTCTCACCCCTGAAGAATCGCAGTGAAGAATTTCATCTAAATTAACTTTCATCGTTCCTTATCATCGATTAGAGTTTCAGTTTGTCCCCGAGGGAGCAAGCCAAGTCTCGTGTTCAAAGGCACCTGCCGAAAAGTTTCCCAGAAAGACAACAGTGGACACACCCGCTGCTATCTATGACTTTTCCCCCCCCACAATAAAACCCCAAAAGACTAACAAACAGACACAAAACCCACAACCATTTCCAGCCCATAAATGTGGCCTTCTCTCCTACCTGAGCCTTCATGCAGAGTAAACAACACCTCGGGGGTGGGACTAACAGGCTACCAGCCCCTTTGTTGTTTGGATAATTTTCTTTTGGAGACACAGATCATTAATTTCAAACCAAAAGCCACAACTTTCCTGAATGACAGGTAAGCCGTGGATCGGACTATGAGCTAAGAGCCCTGGGAAGTCCGGTGTTTTTGTTGCTCTCCCGGAGGTCAGGCTGCCTGCTCCTTAGCCCACAGGACCGGCCAGCCCTGTCGGGAGGCAGGTGTGGGGCCTCATGGCTGCTCAGGCTGCTGGGGTCCAACAGTGAGCTCAGGCAGGGGTGAATGTGGCTCACTGACATGCGCTGTGGCCCCCGCATTCCCTGGTTCATTTGGGGAGAAGGATTTATTTATCTTTTTAATTTTATTTTCTTGGCAGGGGGAAGGAGGATTTAAATCCGGGCCTCCACTTCGGACTGACCAGGGGGAGACTTCCCTGAACACCTCTCTCAGGTCTCCCACTTTTTCCCTCCCTCTCCCTCTTCCTTCCCGTTCTCTTGCCCCCAAATGGCTGTGTGTTGGAGTGGAAGGACGGGGTGTGTTTTGGGTAGGAACTGGGGACTGAATTAATGGAATGGATCAGGGTCAATGCGGAGTAAGTGCAAAAAAGAAATCCTCGTTCCTTGTCATTGCTCCCATCTTGGACTCCAAAGGCACTTTGGTGACAGAGTCAGCACAGCACTGTGAGCTGGTGGCCTTGCTCTCATGTCAGCTTGGCCGCTACTGGCGGGCCAGCCACTGAACTGCCCTGAGTCCCGGGTCCTACATTGAGATGCTGGGATGTAACCTTACAATATCGCCATGATAACCCAGTGAGATAGCAGGGGCAAACATGGCTTGAGAGGTCTAAAAGTGCCGTTTATATTAACACCTGTATTAACTATAACATTTGTCCCCAAGGGAGCAAGCCAAGTCTCGTGTTCAAAGGCACCTGCTGAAAAGTTTCCCATCTATCGTAGCACTTTCCCTGGGGCAAGTACTGAACTAAGCATTTTCTAGATACTAACTTTTGTATCTCATGATGACTTCCGGTGGTAGATGCTGTTATTATATGCCCATTGTATAGAATTTGAAACTGAGGCACAGAATGAAGCAACTTGCTGCAGATCACACAGCTACTGAGTGGTGGAGCTGGGATTCAAGCCAGAGCACGCTAGCACCAGAGTCCGAGCTTTCAACCAAGCTTCTGTAAACATGAGCTGTAGTCTTGCAAGGACAAAGAGGCATGGGTCCTGATAGAGTAGATGTTGTCCATCCCATTCCCTGGCTTCCCTTGGTCCATTGGCCTCAGTCCCTTCCCCTGATTTGTGGGCCACCATCCTCTGTGTAGCCCATCTCAACCGCCACCTCACTGGGTCTGCTCTTCCTCCAAGATTCTACACTGTCTCCTATGAAATTCATCTCCTTCCTCCCTATTCCACTGGATACGCAGGGTAGGCACCTCTAGGCTGTTGAATTCTTCTATACTTTCTCCTCACCCCATGTCTCCTGTCCCAAAGTCCTATTGATTCTTCCTTCCCAAAGTATCTCTCAGCTTAGCTACCTGGTGCCACTATCCTGGGCCAAGTCCCACTGCGTGCTGCCTTTCTCTCACTGCACCCTCTTGACAGCTTGCTGCTCTGCTCCCACCTCAACTGACCGCACGTCCTGCCCCAAAACAGCTTGTGAGGGCTTTGTTCTGTCATGTACCGTCCCATTCGGAAACACTCAGCTACGATGGCCTGACAAATAAACCCAAGCTTCTTGGCCTGTTGCTTCAAGTGTCCTGTGAGGAGAGCACTGCAGCTTGGCTTCCCCCATTACTTCCCTTCACACATACTGTGACCTGGGAAAACACACTCTTCCTCCTTCCTGAAAGTACCTGGACCTCCCTGCCTCTTGGCCTTCGCTCAAGCCATCCCACCACCTGAAAGGACCTCCCCAGACCACCACCACGCCATCTTCATTTGTGCCTAAGTAACCCCAATGCCCATGGCAGATACTTTTTTTTTAATTAATTAATTTGTTTGAGAGAGAGCAAGGGAGAGGCAGGGGGAGAGAGCCTCAAGCCGACTCCCCACTGAGCACGGAGCCTGATGGGGGGCTTGATCTCATGACCCCAAGATCACAACCTGAGCCAAAAGCGATAGTCAGATGCTTAACCACCTGAGCCACCCAGGTGCCCCCAAGGGCACTTCTTTCATACTTCTTCTTTCATACTTCTTATGAAAACTTTCAAGATGCTCTCTTCCTCCCTAGCTCTGATCTCTGTTACCGTCTGGCCTGAGGAAGAACAAGCATTTGAATTTCGGATCAACCTGGATTTGTAGCCCAGATACCTATAACACATATTACTTCTCTCCCTTGCTTCCACTTCTATAGCAATGGAGTCCCAATGTCCCTTCTGGTTCCCTTTTATTTCTCTTGTTATATTTCTCCTCCATGCCCTTATTTTCTAGTTGTTTAATATAGACAGTGGAACATAGCATTTGGGAGGAAGGGCTGTAGAACCAGCATATCGTGGGGTCAAATTCTGGCTTTGTCTCCCTTAACCCTGTAACTCTGGGCAAATTGTCTAGGCATGTGGTGCTCAGGTTCCTGATCTATAAAACAGGGTTATTAGCAACAGGACCCCTCCTGTCATCATTAATGAAAGTGAAATGAGCTAATACCACAAAGCTTTTAGCACCGTATCTGGTACATAGTGACTCAATGTCAGTCTGTCCTCGGTCACATCTCTCCTGTGTGCCAGCCAGCTGACTGGAAACCGTAAAGCTACTTGATACTCTGCAAAGAGGAGTTTCTGTGGCTAAGGATTAAGAAACCAAACCCCCAGCCAGGCCACACAGTGCTCGATGGTGACTCAGTGGTCACTGCAGGAATGCGTGTTGGAGACCCACAACGTTTTTCTGTGGGAACCCTCAACATCCTGAGTCTGCGTCCCTGGGCGCAGGGGCTCGTGTTGTGCTGGGGAGGAGAGTGACTAAGAGCAACCTTTTGGCTGTGGTGACTGACTCATGAATGAGAGGAGTGAGCGGAGGGGGCTCTGCAAGCCCACGTCTCTGTGTGTGTTTCCTGGCAGTACAGCCCTGCCCCACGGCCCAGGGCTTCTATGGAGGGGTTCGTGTAACTGCGCACGTTTCCCTGAAGGAAACTGCCTGCCTGGGCCACTGCTCACACCTCCTGTGCCCACCCATGGCCCTGGAATAGCAGTTCTGCCCTCGGTCTCCTCAGCACGTTGTCACAGAGAATCAGTGCATCCGGGGCTGGGAAGAGCCTTGGGAATGGGGCCCAGGGCCCCTCCCCATTATGCAATTGTGAAGACCGATGTCCCAGGGGAAGCAGGAGAGTTAGCAGCAGTCAGGACTGGAAGCCTAAGAACTGTGTTCTTTCCCAGAAACCCTGCAATCCTCTGTGCTAAATGAACAGAGATGAGGACAGCCAATTCTGAGCCCAGTGTCTGGCACCAAGCAGGCATCTAACAGGGTCTGTTATGTGTTATTACCTACTCGTTTTAAGACTGTTTCAGATTGCCTTTGTCATGCCACTGGTTCCTGATGCATCGGGAGCTTTGTAGAGGATACAGCATGATTCAGCAAGTCTGGGATGGGCATGGGAATATTCTTTCAAGTTCGTCAAAGAGATTCAGCTGTGTATTTGGGTTTGGGAACACAGAGACCCCTCCGTGCCCACTGTTTTCCCATCGTGAGTGTGGCTCTAGTTCTTTCCCATTTCTTCATTCTCTACAAATGAAAGGCAGTTTTGTGGGTGGGCTGGACTTAGCTTTGGAAAATTCTGACTGGAGTCTCTAATTTGTACCCGTCTTAATGAGCTACGTCCCACCAAGACATGGATGTGCAACAAGGGAGGGGTCTGTGTCCTCTCAGGAGGCGGGAGAGCACAGGGGATGAAAACACCGGCTTCAGGATTGAAAATCCTTGTTTGAATCCAAAGTTATGTCATTTATTGTCAGGTTCCTTTAACTCCCCAGGCAAGCTGCAGGACCCCCATTTTTGAAGTGCTTATTACGCATTTTGTTCTACTCAGCACCTACAATCCAGTAGAGAACATCTGCCCCCCACGGGTCAGGAGGCTAGAGAACAGGGGTGGTGGCGGGGAGGCACATTCTCCAGCCTCCTGCTCCCCCCGTCTCCCGCAGTGATCTGGGTTCATCAGTGACCTAGGCGGTACGTCCTCTCCAGTATCTTTCCCATTCATGCCCTTCCTGCCAGCCTTGCCTGCCCCCTTTCCAGGGTCTGTGTGGCCCCCATTTTTTCTCCCCCAAGGACTCCTGGTGAACTCTCACTTCCTCTCAGCCCTCCCCCTACCCATTGCCTCCCTATTGCTGACAGACCCAGGCAGCCCTGTACAGGCACCAACCTCAGCCTGAAAAGCCCTTTGAGAATCCTGACACAGGCCTCTAGTAGCTCACTCACACTTATTAACATGATTACTCAAAGAATAACTACGGTTTCTGAGGAGAAATGCTTGGATGTTGCCATTCTGAGAAGACGCCAAGAAGTGTGTTTTCTCTGGGCCAGAGGCCTCATTTGACAAATCGGTTTCGTTCTGTTGATTTTTCTTGGCATTTGGACGTGTCTGAGGTAAACACTGTGGGAGGTTTGGTTTTTTACCTGAAATTGTAATGTTGCTTTTGGGCTTGGAAGCTCGTGTATAAAGCACCCAAGTTGCTGTTTAATCTCCACAGCGAAGAAAAGGCCAGAAACAAACTCCTAGGGGTCTTTTTCATGGAAACCCAGAAGTAGTGCCATCCATAGCAGGATGAGGGACACAGGAGAGTCACTGGAGACAAAATCCAATGAGGTGTCCAGCTCAGGCCCCTGGGGTGGGAGCCCCAAGCCTGCAGAGTCCATCTGCATTGATACAACTCTTCGAGCGAGTGTTCTCAGTCAGGGTCTTGTGATCAGAAATCCAAACTGCTACTGCTCGCTCCTTTTTCCTTTATTAATACGAGCACTGAGTCAAGATGGCTCCTACGCTGCCAACGTGGCCTTGAGCTCTCTTCATTAGGACTTTGTTGGGGGGCGCCTGGGTGGCTCAGCTGGTTAAGCCTTTGTCTTCGGCTCAGGTTGGTTCTGGAATCGAGTCTCATGTTGGGCTCCTTGCTCAGCAGGGAGCCTGCTTCTCCCTCTGCCTGCAGCTCCTGCTGTGTGTGCTCTCTCTTTCTCTTTCTCTCTGACAAATAAATAAATAAATAAAATCTTTTAAAAAAGAAGAAGAAGAAGAACTTTGTTGGGAAACCCCATACAGAAAACAGATAACAGCAATGAAAGGTTCACTGGGGGGATTTAGATCTTTACTTACAAGTAAGTCGTTGTTTGCAGAGCCCCTGTATTTCCCTGGGTTCTAGAGCTCTGAGAGCTCCAGGCCTGGTTCAGATGTGGTTTCCTCTCCTGTGTGCTTCATACAGCTTCATTGTCACACTGCAGGGATAGCCTTAAACCTCAATAGTTCACGTTTTATTATTCATATCCAACTTCAATCACAGTTCCTTGCCCGTCAGAGCTGACTAAGGAGGTGCCTGGCAGGAGCAGGTGGGCCGTACGCTCAGCCAGCAGGGTCATTTCTGAAGGCTGCCTTATTGAGTAAGAATGATCGCTTTGCCCAAAACCTCAGGCACCCCTGGCTTGTATCAGCTGGGCCACATCTGACCTCTGGAAGCAATGCCAGAAACCCAGGGCTCAGCAGAAACCCAGGACAGACAGAACTGACTTTCAGATGGGAAGACAGTGTAGACTGGCTAACGCTGTTTCTTTCAGAGAGGAAAATCAGAGTTTTAAGTGGCTGGTCTTCATACAGTGCTTACGGCTCCCGGTGATGAAGGTACTTGTAACCAGTCTAAGTGTACCTGTTCCTGGGAGATAATAGGAAATCTAAGGTGGAGAAAGGGCATCTTGTCTAAAGCTTAACATGTGGTCAGTCGTCTTTCTTCAGCTTAAGAGAGTGTTCCTAAGTTGTTTTTAAACTGTTTTGGGGGGTGCCTGGGTGGCTCAGTGTGTTAAGCCTCTGCCTTCAGCTTCAGGTCATGATCTCAGGGTCCTGGAATCGAGCCCCGCATCAGGCTCTTTGCTCAGTGGGGAGCCTGCTTCCCCCCTCTCTCTCTGCCTGCCTCTCTGCCTACTTGTGATCTCTTTCTCTGTGTCAGATAAAAAAAATAAAAATCTTAATAATGATAAACAACTGTTTTCTAAAGCTTTTCCTTAAGAAAACAAATGATTAGAAGCTCTGCATCTTTCTCTCGCAATGTGTTTTGAAACCCCATAGAGAGAGCCACGCCTCTGGGAATAGTCCAGCTGCTCTAAATGTTATAACAAAGGACTACAAGTTCAGGGACATGAACCCAAAATACTAGACATTCTCATGACCCCTGTGAGAGAGATAGTAGGGCTCCAGTTTCCAAGCCTGGGTTTTCTTTTCCCAAAAGACAAATCATCACGCAGTCCCATTGAATTCTCTGTATAACCAGCCAGCTTTTGTAGGAGCAAGGGGAGGGGGTGCATGAGGCTCACAGGTTTTTGTCTGTGGGGACTATGGGGTGTGTCCATGGAGAACATCATCAGGGAGGAAGAATGGACTGGCTCCATGCTTGAGCTAATCAGATGACAACCATAGTCACCTTCCTTGTTTGGTTTTTTTCATCCCGTATTTGCCAACAGGAAATACTAGATTTAGAGGCTTTTCTCCATGTGAAGTTTTTCCCATACCTGTGTAAACTTTTCTGTTGGTAAGACTGGGAAACTAGAGCCACAGAAGCCCATAATTTAGTCAAGATTCACATAGTGGAGGGTTTGGAACACTGGTCTACATAAATCCAGAGTCTGCCTTCCCACCTCCTGTCTTGGTTACCTAATCCATTACCTAGAAAGGAGATGGGATCCTAGACAGGTAACCAGAACAGAAACATTATATTAAAGTTTCCAGGGAGGACGAATGTCTGGATCAAGTTTTTAGTTATCAAATCATCTACAAGGTCAGGGGCAGACACAACTGTAGGATGCTGGTTCTCAACCTTGATGGCACTGAATTATTTGATGAATTTTAAATAATACCAATGGCAGGTCCTACTTCCAGAGATTTCAGTAAAATTTGTCTGAGATATGGCCTGAGCATCAGACATTTTTTTTTAAAGATTTTATTTATTTGACAGAGAAAGAGAGAGATCAGGCAGAGAGGCAGGCAGAGAGAGAGAGAGAGAGAGAGAGAGGAGGAAGCAGGCTCTCTGCTGAGCAAAAAGCCCGATGTGGGGCTCCATCCCAGGATGCTGAGACCATGACCTGAGCCGAAGGCAGCTGAGCCACCCAGGTGCCCAGCATCAGATATTTTTAAAAAGCTCCAAGGTGAGGGACACCTGGGTGGCTCAGTGGGTTAAAGCCTCTGCCTTCGGCTCAGGTCATGATCCCAGGGTCCTGGGATCGAGCCCCGCATCTCGCTCTCTGCTCAGCGGGGAGCCTGCTTCCTCCTGTCTCTCTGCCTACTTGTGATCTCCCTCTGTCAAATAAATAAATAAAATCTTAAAAAAAAAAAAAAAAAGGCTCCAAGGTGATTCAGATGTGCAGCCAAAATCGAGACCCACTGCTTAGGAAAAACAGAAATGGTGTCTTGGTTCTAGCGGTCCCAGCAGTACTGGGGAGGAGGTGGATGCAGGACAGGCAACAGAGATCAGCCAAGGCTGGGACCCAAACTGTCACACTAACTACTTGCAGTGATTTCTGTGGGTGCCAAAAGGTCGACTCTTATGTACAAGCTTGTTACTATTTTGTGTACTTAAATCTTGACTCTCCAAACAGATTATAAGATCCCTCAGAGTTTGAAATGCCAGTACCCAAAAGATGTCTACCATCTCTGCCATCATCCCCAAACTCTGTGATCAGGAGGGCAGGACCTATAGTTATTCTTAATCTCCCGGGCTGCAGAGCAAAAAGGCCTGGCACGTGGTGCCTAGAGGTGGGGAGGATGGGAGCATCTTCATCTAGGGGCATGGTCATCCATGGAAAGGGTAATATTTTCACATTAATTTATTCCAGAAGCCCTTCTGCTTTGGTGTCTGAAATGGGGATATGTTTGTGTACACTGTAACCAAAGCCACCCTTTTCTGGCAAGTTCATGGGTCTCTTGCCAGAACGTTAGCCTCCCTGCTTCTCCTTTGGTGCAGGTACACAGGCTTCTGCCTTACAGCAAATCAGCTGGTGAGGAGGGCCTTGGCAGAGAAGCTGTAAGGAGATTCACAGGGTCCGGCGGGTTGTGATTTTGAGGTTGATACTGAATCCTTCAGAGTGAGGAGAAAGGGGCAGACTTCACAAGTCAGCAAAAAAAAGCTGCCAAGAATGTGCTTGCCAAGTAGCTGTGTACATGATTCTCAGAGCCTTGGAAATTTCACTGTGTGTCTGATTGAAAAATTACATTTGTGGTCTCAGGCCAGGCAAGAATAAAAGAAATAACATACTTAATATTTGTATGCTTCTGGGCTGAGAAACTTTTAGTTTGAAAAAGTTGTTCTCCCGAAGTTGAAAATCACAAAGGACAAGCAACTTTGGTTAGAATTTTGTCAGAAGTCCAGCACAGTCCTCACGGCCATGATACAGAGGGGCTCGAAGAAGGAAATTGTTGAGCAACTGTTTGATTCACAAGCTAGATCCTTGCCACACACTATGTTACCCATGAAGATATTTTCAAAATATGAGACTATCACCCATCTGCTTAAAGCCTGTCAGTGGCTTTCCGGAACCTTGTGGAACACAAAACCAATCCATGGCATGGCCTACAGGGTCTTGCTGGACTGGTCCCATGGTACCCATGGTCTGTCTGCTCCTTCCTGCTATGGGGCACCGACAGGCATGCTTCTCTCTCCCACGCCCCACACCAAAGCCTCTAGCCACTCTTCACCGGTTGGTTCCGGCCCCTCCTTCAGATCCCAAGGGAAGTGTATCTGTGAGGATCTAGGCAGGAGTCTGAAACCACACCAGTTATCTGATCCAAGGGGCTATCCTATAACAAACCACTGAACAACGGCAAAATCATTAACTAAATAAATAAAAAGAATAAAAAGGAGATTCCAAGGTGGGGCTGGGAAACTATGGCCCACGGGCTAAATGCAGCTCATGTCAGGCTTTAATGACCGGTGAGGTCAGAATGGATTTTACATCAGTAAAAAAAGCTGTAGAAGTCCAATACACAATAAAGACAGCACGGGGCCCAGAAAGTTTGAAGTGTTTGCTCTCTGACCCTTCACAGAAAAGTGTGACAATCTGCACTCTGAGGCATCACGGGGGTGACGGCTGGGAGACGCAGCTACCACCCCTCGGTTTGCGGGAACAGAAGTGGAAATTCCTAAAACGCAGAAACTTCAAGAGGTGGCCCAAAGGCCTCCGACCCAGACCAACTATTGTCTCTGAGGTGGGGCATGGTGGCGCAGAGGACCTCAAGCTCCGCCTAACTGCTGCCTCAAGTAAGACCATTGCTGCTGGCCCAGAAAGCGCTGCAGGGACACATGCCACATGCAGGTACAGGGAGCCTGCAGAAGCGCGCCAGGAGGCAGGCAGGAAGGAGCAGGCCCTTCTGTCCCCTCCAGGCTTCCAGTCTCCCTCCATTGTGCCCTCCAGTAGAGCCCAGCATGAAGGCAGCATTCCAGCCCCCAGATCACAGCACAGACATTTGGGGAGCAGGTTTGGAGCATAATCATGCAATACTTGATGCAGGAAGCCTTCCCTGAACTTCCCCGTGTGCTCGGTGCCCTCCCTCGTGTCTTTATTCCATGGCGTGTCTTTTCTCCGCAGCTTTTCCGGCGGGAACCGGGGGGTCATAGCAAGTGCTTTACACGGTGCTCACTGCACCCGCACAGTTCTAAGTCCTTTCCAAGATGAAATCTTCCCAACAACCAAAGACAGATACTCTGTCATGCCCATTTTACAGATACTGAAATGGAGGCATACAGACATGAAATAACTCATGGCTTGACTCAGCTGGCAGTCAGAAAAACCAGCCTGTGGACTAAGGCGGTTTTGCTCCAGGAGTCTGTGTTGGGAAACCATCCTCTACTGCCCCTCAGTTTCATTTTACATCTGTGAATCTTGAGTCAGTGTTGTGTTTCCCTCACTAGACTGGCTTCACGAGGGCAGACATCAGATCTCTTCCCGCTGACCGTTGTGTCCCCTGGGCCCACCGCACAGTCTGACACACAGAAGGCTCTCAAGAAATACTTGTTGAATGGATAAATATGGGGGAATGGGAGTCCAAGAAGAGGGAAGCTAACGGTTAACTGTCCGAGCTAGGATTCCAACACCAATGAACTGGACTGTGGAGCCCGTATTCTCCCCAGCCATGAGCGAGCCCACGAGGGCTTGCCAGCCAGTGATGCATGAAGTTCCCGAGGATGGCCTTGAGGCACTATAAATTTCCCACTGTTCTCTGTATTTTGAACAAATGATAGTGTTCCTTGTGGTCTTCGGGCTATCCAGAATGTGTGACCAGCTATAATTCTGCATTCCCTGGTCATGCCGCATGAGAGAAATCATTATGCTCTATACAATCTCCAAACCAGGGAGTGGGGCCTTCCAGCAAAGCTTGCTTTCTTTCTTTTTTTTTTTTTTAATTAATTTCTTTTCAGTGTAACAGAATTCATTGTTTCTGCACCACACCCAGTGCTCCATGCCATACGTGCCCTCCATAATACCCATCCCAACCTCCCATCCCCTACCCGTTCAAAACCCTCAGATTGTTTTTCAGAGTCCGTAGTCTCTCAGATTGTTTTTCAGAGTCCGTAGAGCCCTTCATGCTGGGCTCTACTGGTTCACCTCCCCTTCCAATTTCCCTCATCTCCCTTCTCCTCTCCATCTCCCCATGTCGTCCTCGTTATTTGTTATGCTCCACAAATAAGTGAAACCATATGATAATTGACTCTCTCTGCTTGACTTATTTCACTCAGCATAATCTCTTCCAGTCCCGTCCATGTTGATACAAATGTTGGGTATTCGTCCTTTCTGATGGAGGCATAATACTCCATAGTGTATATGGACCACATCTTCCTTATCCATTCATCCGTTGAAAGGCATCTTGGTTCTTTCCACAGTTTGGTGACAGTGGCCATTGCTGCTATAAACATTGGGGTACAGATGGCCCTTCTTTTCACTACATCTGTATCTTTGGGGTAAATACCCAATAGTGCAATTGCAGGGTCATAGGGAAGTTCTATTTTTAATTTCTTACGGAATCTCCACACTATTCTCCAAAGTGGCTGCACCAACTTGCATTCCCACCAACAGTGTAGGAGGATTCCCCTTTCTCCACATCCTCTCCAACACATGTTGTTTTCCGTCTTGCTAATTTTGGCCATTCTAACTGGTATGAGGTGGTATCTCAATGTGATTTTAATTTTAATCTCCCTGATGGCTAATGATGATGAACATTTTTTCATGTGTCTGATAGCCATTTGTATATCTTCATTGGAGAAGTGTCTGTTCATGTCTTTTGCCCATTTTTTGACATAATTATCTGTTTTGTGTGGGTTGAGTTTGATAGGTTCTTTATAGATCCTGGATATCAGCCTTTTGTCTGTACTGTCATTTGCAAATATCTTCTCCCATTCCGTGGGTTGTCTCTGTTTTCTTGACTGTTTCCTTTGCTGTGGAGAAGCTTTCGATCTTGATGAAATCCCCAAAGTTCATTTTCACTTTTGTTTCCTTTGCCTTTGGAGACATATCTTGAAAGAAGTTGCTGTGGCTGATATCGAAGAGGTTACTGCCTACATTCTCCTCTATGATTCTGATGGATTCCTGTCTCACGTTGAGGTCTTTTATCTATTTCAAGTTTATTTTTGTGTACGTGCTGGGAAAATTGAACAGCTATATGTAGAAGAATGAAACTTGGCCGTTCTCTTACACCAGCAAAGCTTTCTGAGACACACACCATGTTAACTGACGGTGGTTATGTCTGATGAGGAGCTTAGCAATGGGGGCAGGGATTCTTATCCTTTTTATTCTACATACAGCATAGGGAATAAAATATTTGGACTTCATTTTCAAATAGCACACTAAAAAAAATCTTTAATTTAAAATATAGAAAAAATCATGTTCTTTTAGCAAATTGAAACAAAGTTAAATGGTGCTCATGACGTCAGGTCCACATTCTCACCCATTGGCATGTCCTCTGCTGCTCCCATCTGCATCTCTGGTCTCTCTTCTCTCTTCCCGAGAAAGCTCAAATACTTGCTGGAATCCCCATGCTTCATTTTCTCTGTTATTGCAACCTTTTGCAGTACTGTTCTACTCAGAACAAAGCCACCATCCCTGCAACTGTATACGAGGCCCTCTGTGATCTAGCCCTCGGAGCAGCCCTTTGGCCCTGGCTCTTTTCCTCGGTCTGATGCCAGAGCAGAAGCTCAGGGGAACTGGAGGGAAACAGCCGAGAAAGACAGAAGAATGGAGGGGTTTTACTAACCTTCGTTCATTGTTAACCTTCCAACTCACTAATAAAATTTAGTCGGTAAAATAGCCAGTTTTCTGCATGGACTATTTTAAGACCAGAGAAATAGATCTTAGTTCCCTGTGCTGGTGGTCTCAGATATTCCTATGAACAGAAGCAGCTCCAGAAACTCTGTATTAGATGTGACCCCGGGTAGTAATCTCATTGCCCTTGGTGGGGGGTATGGAGGAGTCATCTCAAAACTCCATTTGTATGGTAAGCATATTGTTTTTAGTTGATTCTGTGTTTATTAGGTTGGAGAGGTCTGTTAGAGAATTCACAAATTTCAAAGTCACTGCTAGTGAAAGTAGGTACTACATCTCTTCTGATTAAAACAAACTTGATCTAGATTAAGTAAAATAGAGAACCGAAGGCTAGAGGGGTGTCAGACAGATCCAGTCACTGGCACTCGGAGCAGGCCTGGGGGAACACTGGAACCAGGGACTGGGAGGCCCTCAGAATGCTCCAGCTTCTCTCCTTCCTTATTGCCAACAAGCTAATTTCTTCGACTTCTCAGTTTCTCATTGTGGGAAATATGGCTGCTTCACAGCTCCCAAGTTTACATTAAAATGCCAATTTCAAAGAGATACTAACTCGGCCATCTCTTAGTCCCAGTACTAAATTATAAGAGAGAGAATGTACTGGTCCAGCCTGAGTCGGGTGGCCACCCCTAGTCGAGTCACTGCTGGAGGGAAGAGGCCGCACTATACGTCTGGGCTGCCAGAGGGTGCGTGGGGTCGTAGTGATGATATTCACTGTGTTAAGGAAAAGGCATTTGTAATCACCATAAGGAAACGTGGATATACCCAGAGAGTTTGATAGCTGCTTGCTATTGAACTTACCTACTGATTAAGCTGTGGATTAAGCTGTTACTTCTATAACAGTGCCTTCGTTATTTGACTCTTGACCGTCTGGTAGCTTCAAACAGTATGAAACAAAATAATAATAATTATAGTAGTAATAGTAATAATAATAATAATAATAGCAAAGACTTACCTTGTACCTTAATAAACCAGACCCAATTCTAAGCACTTTGCTCTTTGTTAATTCATCTAAATTAATCCTCACAACAATGGCATCAGGTGGATGTGATTATGATTTCCATTTTAAAGATGTGCTAACTGAGGCACAGAGGACAAAGTCTTTTACTCAAGGTCACACTGGCAGTAAGAGGTGGAGCCAGGATTCGAATCCAATAGCCTAGCTCCAGAGTCTGTGTTCCCGGGAGAGTGGTAGGGAATGGCTGAAAGGCTCCAAAGACAAAGCTGGAAAGACATTCTGGGTTGGATCCATTCACCAAATAACCAAGAGGGACTCATCGGCTGACGATGGCAGCTAGGGCTAGGAAGGAGATGCTGCACCAGAAAGTGAAGAGGCAAGAAACCATCACAAAAATATGAATGGAAGGAGAAAAAGACTAGGCAAAAGAGGTGCTTGTGAGGCAGTGTGAAGTCGGGAAACCATAGCACAGAACTGGCAAAAAGCAGAGAAACACCATCCCAGTGTTTTTCAAAATTTGGTCCTTAGACCTACAAGCCCTTGGAAAAAATGCAGTTATCTGGCCCCTACTCTGGACTGAATCAGAAGTTTATCAAATCTCCCAGAAGACCACAGGATTTCGCAGACATTGTTAGGCACTCATTTCATGATTGTCCTGAGGGAGCCGCAGACAGCTTTGCGCACCCCCAGGACCCTGGAGGCCTCACTGCATGTGGCAGTGTCTTCCCTAAACCAGCTTCTGGGGCAGGGAAGTGTGTAGTATGATTTCTAATGATGCATTGATAGTAAGATCTCAAAGGAGAACCCGGACTGCGAAGCTTTCATTCTAGCTTTGTCACAAACTAGCCATGGCAGATACCTAAGGTTTCTTTTGTCAAGGTTGGATATAGGTTAGACTGGACCAACGGAAGTATCTGGAAAAGTCCTTCCACACATGTCCTTCCTTCAGTCCTGCTCTCTTCCGCATCCTGCTCTGCCCAGGGCAGACAGTAAACAATCAGACACTCCTGACTGAGCTCACTTCCCTGTATTAATCACAGTGCCCCAGGCACCCACTGACAATTGCTTAAAGTTGGCCTCCCTTTGAAACTTATATGTTATCTCTACGGTAGATGATCCACAGAGTTTTTGTAAACTCTGAAAATTCATAGCGTTCTTCAAGGAAAAAAAAGTAATTTCATTGTTTGTCTTAAAGGGTTCATTTTCATTCCTATAAAAATTCATGCAATAACTGTTTTCATATTTTGATTTTCTTAAGTCTCAAGCAGACCTTCTCTCTCCCAATTATTCCAATCTAGACTGTAATTATGATTTGAATGTTGTTTGTACTGAAAACCCTGTAAATCTTCATTATTCAGTTATGCTAAGACGTTGGACTAACTTGACTGTAAACTTATGTTTTAGATCGACTTGAATGTGAATACAGCTTTATTTAGAAGGACAAGTGTAAAGTTTAAAAGCAGGGGGGCATGGATGGCTCAGTCAGTTAAGTGTCTGCCTTCAACTCGGTCATGATCCCAGGCTCCTGGGATTGAGCCCCACTTCTGGCTTCTCTGCTTCTCCTTCTTCCTCTGTCCCTCCCCCTATATGCACATGCTCCTGCTCTCTCTCTCAAATAAATCAATAAATGAATAAATGAATAAATAAAAATATTTAAGAAAAATTTTTAGAAAGGAAAGAAATCCTTAAATTTTAAAGTATTTTAGGTAAAAAATATAAATAAAAACTTTCTGGGGCGCCTGGGTGGCTCAGTGGGTTAAGCCACTGCCTTCGGCTCAGGTCATGATCTCAGGGTCCTGGGATCGAGTCACGCATCAGGCTCTCTGCCTAGCAGGGAGCCTGCTTCCCTCTCTCTCTCTCTCTCTCTCTCTCTGTCTGCCTCTCCATCTACTTGTGATCTCTCTCTGTCAAATAAATAAATAAAATCTTTAAAAAAAAAAAAAAAAACTTTCTGAAGTGTTGAAACCAGGCCTGGCCTGCTGATTCCTTATAAATTCTTAGACCGGTTGTAAATAATTCAAAGTTTTGCTTTTTTGTTTAAGAATACTAAGGATGATGCTTATAAACTAGCAAGCCTAAGGAGAAAAAAGTTTTTAAAATATGGTACAGTTGACCTTTATTGTTCTTAAGTTCCACGAATTCTGTGCCAATAAAAACATGAGTTTTCTTTCTCCCATTGGCACTGGGTTGAAATTGCTGAAAATGGTGATTTTGCTCCTTTTATTAACCTCAAGGAACATTGTGTTGGGATGGGAAATGAATATTTTAAGCAGGCAAACTATCTTCCCAAAGCAATTATGGAGAAATCTGGAATTGGCCTGAGTTGGTGGGTTTTGATACTCTGATTTGGACTCAAAACTGAAACATTTTGGTTCTGGACACTCCTTTGTGAGGTCTGGAAGGGTTCCCTTGATATCAAGTATGTCCTGGATCCAAACCCAGACCTTATTTCCGAGGAGGCCGAGTCCCGATCTTGGGCTGTGTTGCATTATTTAACCAATCACAAGGCCTGAGAAACCTCACACTCTGATGGGAAAATGTTCTAAGACAAGTGGCCCTGGGTCAGATGGAGCTTATTATGTGAAGCCTCAGGAAATTGGACTAAGGCCCTGGAGGGCAGAGAGATTGGCTGAATTAGTAAAATGTCTGAATTATAAAGTGTTTGACCAGAAAAAGATGTATTTTGTGAAGACACACAAGTAGCTGAGACTAACTCCTTAATGAGCCTTGCCTGGTAGAGATGCCTAGAAGGTGAACCTTCCCTTTGTAATCCGCAGAATAAATACAAAATGAAGCATGTGATCAACTTTCTTAAATGATTGTTCACTTCCGCCTGATCTCCGTTCTCCCTGCAACTCTATGGCATGACGGAAAGAGGAGTGCCTCTGTAATCCAGCAATCAGAGTTCAGACGCTAGCTCTGAATTCTCTCGCATAAGGCCTGACGTATTAGGAAAGAGAAGACGTATATTCTAATACACTAGAAAGGAGAAGACCCTCTAAGGAGACAATGTGACAGCAGCTAACAGTGGTAACTGATGCCATAAACTGGTGCTTAAACTCTCTGATCTTCAGTTGGCTCATCTGTAAAATGGAGCCATGGCCTCTGCCTCACAAGGAAAATCCAATGGCCCATGAGCCCCTACCTGCTTGTCCTCTCCACAGGGCAGTTTCATCTCCTCCTGGTCTTTCTCTTGCTATGCCACCTGGTCAGCCAGCCTCCCGGCTCTTCTCTATTCTGGCTTTATGGGCTTTGCTGCTCTTTGTCCTCAGCCTGGAACCTGCTTCCTCCACTTTGCTCAGCATACCCCCTCCCCTCCTTCAAGTGCTCCTTCTCACAGGCCAACTTTGACCGACATTTTTAAGACTGTGACCTGCTCTACTGGCCATGTCTCCCTCTAGATCTTCCATATCACATTTGACTTTTTTTTTCCTTAGCATTCATTGCTAATATACGTCTTTGTTGACTTACTATGTTTATTGCTTATTATCTGTCTCCCAACCGAAGTATCCTTTAAAAGGGGTAGAGAGTTTTATATCAGTTTCTTTCATTGATGTTGCACCTAAAAGAGTGACTGGCACAGAAAAAGACACTCAATATAATACATTTTTTTTTTTTTAAATGAGTAAATGCAAGCTAAGTCTCCAAGCAACCAAAGAGCCTATGCAACACAACACATGTGATTTATTCTGAGAGTGGCCCTGGAGTCCCTTGCACAGAACCCTGTTGGCCCTTAGTTTTGGTATAATCCCCCTAAATAGGCTCTCTGGTTTCCCACCTTACAACATTTTAGAAAAGGGAAGATCTTAAAAGGTGGCAATGTGACAGCAGCTAGCAGTGATCACTGACACCTTGATCACAAGAGAGGAGATGGGAAACTTAGAAACAAGCTGGAAAAATTAGATCCTATGTTTGAGACCATTTTATGAAGGCAAATAGCCCCAGAGGACTTCATTCACATGTAATGTTAGGCATTTATGGCATTGAGAATGGTGATTACAGTTGTAAAGATAAGGTTGAATAATGTTCATCAAACCCTACTTAAGATAAAAATATGTATCATATACTGCAGTTCAGTAGGATGTGGAGTGAATGCCTAGTAAGTTCCAGGCACTGGGCTTGGTGCTAGAGATTTAAAGGAAGATGTGTTTTGGTAGTCTGGAGTGTGAAAGAGATAATGTAAACAATTTTAATTTTGTCCAGAGATATTGAAGTTTTAGCATTTAAGAAGGCACAATTAATTACACTGGAAAATTTACTTAAATAAAAGAGCTCATTCCCTGGATAAGTTGCTATGAATTAGTGCGAATCCCAAAGTTGGAAGAGCATTAGTCAGCCAATCAGGCTTACACCAGAAGGATACATTTGCCGCTCTAATTAATGTAGGGTATTTGATCCAAGCTCTTAACTTCTCTCCACTTACCAAAGGTACCATGTTGACAAGTAAGGTCAAATTTGGTGACCAAAAGAGCACTGACATTAGTTGCAATCATATTTTTAATACTCTAACACTCTATCATGCAGTTTCAGTATTATTCTGTAATTTTTCATATGAATAGTTTTTTCAGCAATGAAGTTGCCGATTCCTTAACATTAGAAACAAGGTCATAAATGTGACCAGGTCAGTGTTGTGTATGTTCAAATTTAGATCTAGCTAATATTTATTCTTTGTCTCCTATATGCAAGCTCTGTGCAAGGCATTTTTCCCACTATCTCACTTACTCCTTATATTGTTTTGTAAAGAATCTTGTGATGTAGATATTCTTATCACAATTTCTGGACTGAGGAAACTGAAGCTACTTAGGTTATTTATGCCCTACCTCTTGTAAGTGGATTTGAATTCAGGCCCTAGACTTCAGGCTAGGATCAGTGGTCTTGAATAATGAGCTTTGGTCCTGCCCTACTTAGTCTTCACTGAAGTTTAATGTCATCTCAGAATATTTTTTTGATCTTGGATTATTTATTTTCTTTTTGTCATTTGGACCCCACTTGTAGATCGAGTTTCACATCTGTGCTGCGGTTTAGCACCCAAAAAAAGAAATTTTATATATGATAGAGCCAGAATGTATTTTTCTTTATCCTTTGGTTATTTTTCCTTTCCTACTCACATAGTTTGTGGTTAAATTATTTTCCTTAGACTTTCATACTAAAATAATTTGTCTTTGGGTAGAAGCCAAGCACAGACCATTTTCAATTCTCTACAAGATTGTTTTTCTAAGCAGTTCAAATGAAAGAATTCCCATGCCTCACAATGGGCATTTGTAAGTTGGTTATTTTGGGCAGTCAGTGCTAGAATGTAGTCTCATTTCAAAACCTTGCATCTTCTTACTACACCTTCCCTGAGGAAACGACCCAATAGCTACATAGAAAACAAGAGCAGTGACCTAAAAGCCCACACCAGTTACTGTTTCCAGATTCACATAACAGTTTCCTTCATGTTGAGTTTGAAATTTTAATGAGGTTAGTTAATTTTCCACTTTCTACATAGCTATGCATAAAAATTTCTTCTTACCTTAGAGGGAACTAAGAACTGGAATGAAGAACCCGTGAACTAATCAAAATAATCCCATGGTTTAGACTTATCAAGCACTTATCTCATACCAGGAATAATGCTAAGTGATTTATCTACCTTATTATAGTTAAGACCTACAACCCCCTGTGGTAGATGAACAAACACTCAAAGAAATAATTTGTCCAAGGTCACTCAGCTGTAACAAATGCCAGATCTGGGACTCAAAACCAAATCAGGTTGGCTCCAGAACCCCTTCTATTCACCTCCTTAAACAAAAAAACAAACAAACAAACAACAAAGATTGTTATTTTGAAATATTTTAGACACAAAAAAGTTACAAAGAAAATACAGAGAGTTCATGTATACCCTTTACCCAGGTTGGCACATACATTTCCAGAATCATTTATTAAAAATAAGAAATGGATGTTGGTACATCGCTATTAACTAAATTCCAGATTGTATTTGGATTTTATCAGTTTTATCAGTTTTTCTTTCTTTTTTTTTTTTAAATTAACATATTCTGTATTATTTTCCCTGGTGGTAGAGGTCTGCAAATCATCAGGCTTACACATTTCACAGCATTTACCATAGCACATACCCTCCACAATGTCCATCAACTAGCCATCCTATCCCTTCCCATACCCCCAGCAATGCTCAGTTTTTGTGTGTGTGATATTAAGAGTCTCTTATGGTTTATCTCCCTCCCAATTGCATCTTGTTTCATTTTTTCCTTCCCTAACCCCACAATCCTCCACCTTGCCTCTCAAAAATCCTCATATCAGGGAGATCATATGATAATTGTCTTTCTCTGATTGACTTATTTCGCTAAGCATAATACCCTCTAGTTCCCTCCACCTCATTGCAAATGGCAAGATTTCATTTCTTTTGATGGCTGCATAGTATTCCATTGTGTATATATACCACCTCTTCTTTATCCATTCATCTGTTGAAGGACATCTAGGTTCTTTCCATAGTTTGGCTATTGTGGACATTGCTGCTGTACACATTTGGGTTCATGTGCCCCTTTGGATCACTATGTTTGTATCTTTAGGGTAAATATTCAGTAGCGTCATTGCTGGGTTGTAGGGCAGCTCTATCTTCAACTTTTTGAGGAACCTCTGTACTGTTTTCCAGAGTGGCTACACCACTTGCATTCCCACCAGCAGTGTAGGAGGGTTCCCCTTTCTCCACATCCTCAGCAACATCTGTTGTTTCCTGATTTGTTAATTTTAGCCATTCTGACTGGTGTGAGGTGGTATCTCATTGTGGTTTGATTTGTATTTCCCTGATGCTGAGTGATATGGAGCACTTTTTCATGTGTCTGTTGGCCATCTGGATGTCCTCTTTGCAGAAATGTCTTCATGTCCTTTGCCCATTTCTTGATTGGATTATTTGTTCTTTGGATGTTGAGTTTGGTAAGTTCTTTATAGGTATTAGATACTAACCCTTTATCTGATAGGTCATTTGCAAATATCTTCTCCTAGTCTGTCAGTTGTCTTTTGGTTTTGTTAACTGTTTCCTTTGCTGTGCAAAAGCTTTTGATCTTGATGAAGTCCCAGTAGTTCATTTTTGCCCTTGCTTCCCTTGCCTTTGGTGATGTTTCTAGGAAGAAGTTGCTGCGGCTGAAGTGGAAGAGGTTGCTGCCTGTGTTCTCCTCAAGGATTTTCATGGATTCCTGTCTCACATTGAGATCTTTCATCCATTTTGAGTCTATTTTGTGTGTGATATAAGGAAATGGTCCAGTTTCATTCTTCTGCATGTGGCTGTCCAATTTTGCCAACACCATTTGTTGAAGAGGATGTCTTTTTTCCATTGGACATTCTTTTCTTGTTTTGTCGAAGATTAGTTGACCATAGAGTTGAGGGTCTATTTCTGGGCTCTCTGTTCTGTTCCATTGATCTTTGTGTCTGTTTTTGTGCCAGTACCATACTTAAGACCCTTTTTCTATTCCAAGATCCAATCCCAGGGAACCACATTTCATTGTGTTGCCATGTCCCCCTAATCTGTCTGCTCTGGATACTTTCTCAGTCTTTGCTTTTATGATCTTGGCAATCATGAAAAATACTAGTCAGGTATCCTATAGAATTACCCCCATCTCCCAGACTGGGTTTGTTTAATGTTTTCTCATGATTAGACTGGGGTCATGAGTTTTTTGAAAGAATATCACAGAGGTAGAATCCTTGTTCTTTTTTTTTTTTTTTTTTTTTAGATTTTATTTCTTTATCAGAGGGGGGGGGAGAGGGCGAGCACAGGCAGACAGAATGGCAGGCAGAGGCAGAGGGAGAAGCAGGCTCCCGCCGAGCAAGGAGCCCGATGTGGGACTCAATCCCAGGACACTGGGATCATGATCTGAGCTAAAGGCAGCTGCTTAACCAACTGAGCCACCCAGGCGTCCTGGTAGAATCCTTGTTCTTAAACGTTTCCTGATCCTGTGTCACTTTCAGTCGTGCCTATGTTATAGACTGGCATTATATTTCTGTCTGCCGTTCTACCTGAGAAGCAACTACAACTGTAGTGTGGTTTGGAAAAACACAAAAAGGCAGAGGTTCATTTAAGTTTGTAACATAATGAGAAATCACATGATGACTTACTTATTTCCATATTGCCAGTTAACAGCTTGTGGAGAAATTCCTAATAAATTCCTAATGTTCAAGTGAAGAGAAGTTCCAATGTTTTAGGTGTTGAAAATCCGTCCAAGAGAAGTACACCTAAATATGGCAAACATTTTATTTAAAAAAAAAGTTTCTTTAATGCTGCTTACAATAATACAATGTTCAAAAAATAACATAAATGCCTGACAACAGAGGAATATTTACATAAATTGTAGCATATCCCCATGATGGTATAACACACAACATTTTATACACATATATCCATTTTAAAATGATGTTCATAAAAGGTAAATATTAGTATAGCTAATATATAGTGGGAAAAGCTAGATACAATATTGTATATTTATCACTGTCACAGCTAATGATGTACATACGCATGGTCCAAAAATGACTACAGGATAAAAGACAAAAATGTCAGCAGTGGTTGGTGAGTGGTAGGATTATGAGTAAGTTTTACTTCTTTCTACTTTTCAATATATTCCATGCAATTAGGATGTTCACTTTTCCTTTGTTAAAAAAATCAATCAATCAATCTATCTATCTATATGTATACTTATAGATACATTTCCTCCCGACCAAGGAAGAATCCTTGAGAGCAAGACAGATGAACTGGGCCTCATCCTCTCTCTAATCCCCAAGCCACAGCAGCCCCAGGTCAGAAGCTAACATTCTTGGGGTTGGAGGGGGTTGGGAAGAGGACTGAGGTGCTCTGCCACCATCCACCTCACACCTCCATCAGCAACACCCCCTCCAAACACTCGCATACCTTGACAGCCCTCCAGAGGCAAAGTGCTTCCCTGTAGCCTCTTGACTGTAGACTGAGAATGAGGGGAACACTTCCTAGCTCTGCGATCTCGAATCAAGAGATAAAGAACGGGCCAAGGGGTGTCCCACAGCTTGGATTTGAACCTTGGCAGATAATGTTACCTTTGTGCCTCTGTTTTGTTATCTATAAAATGGAAATATTATCTGTATCTACCTTGTGAGTTTGGGGAGAGGACAAAGTAAGTTATACCTATGAAGTGCTTCCAATAGTGACAGGGGGCGTCTGGCTCGCTCAGCCCGTAGAGCATGTGACTCTTCATCTTGGGGTCATGAGGTAAGCTGCGCATTGGGTGTAGAGATTACTTTAAAATTTTTTTATTAAATTAAAAAAGGGGCGCCTGGGTGGCTCATTCGGTTGAGCATCTGCCTTCGGGTCAGGTCATGGTGTCAGGGTCCTGGGATCAAGTACCACACCAGACTCCTTGCTTAGCAGGAAGTCTGCTTCTCCCTCTGCCTGCCACATTCTCTGCTTGTGCTATCTCTCTGTCTCTCTGACAAATAAATAAATAAAATCTGTTTTAAAAAATTAGGGGAATAAAAAAAGAAGGACTGTGCATGGTACATAGTAAGCATAGTAAGTACCCAGTGAATGGTCTTTAATATAATGGCTTGTGATGGAACCATTAATTTTTATTCACCAGGAATCTGAGAATGCTCTACTAATTGATTTCTTGGGCAACCTCCAACTCTGAAACGCAGTGATTCCATTTATCCAGAGGCTGTAGCTTCTGAAGCTGTGACTCTGAAAAATACAGGCAGAGTCTAAATGTGACCAGAAGCTAACTAACATCTATTTGCTTGGAAGAAGGGTGTATAAATTCCAGCTTAGATTTCTGAAAGTCAGAAAAACATGTCCCAAAAGGACCTCCAGCTGAAGGCTCTGGGTTTTTCAAGCTGGATCACATTTAAAAAAAAAAAAAAAAAAAGAATGTGGATCTGCAAGAGCGGATGTATTCTTACAGCCAAAAATCCTAAAAGTTCTCTTGTGGCCCCATATGACATGATTTAACATTTCAGACATTATGTGAAGAAGAAGCTGATTAATATATTTAAAGTGGTGAATGCTATAGAACTTTAGCACCAAACACTTAATATTTAATGAAATATTAAGAATAATGCCAGGATAAAAGAAACAGCTTGACTTGTTCTAGGCTAGGGGATACAGTGAAGCTATTGAAATGCTTAATTTCCAGAGCCATTAATTCAGGGTTGGCAAGTGAAGTGAATGTTTGGGTTAGAGGACCTAGCTTTTGGAGACCATGAAATAACTCCTTAGATACCTCATTGGTGACCGTTGCCAAGACGCTGTGAAGACAAAGAATTGAGGTCCAAGGTAAGAGAACCACCTTGGGGATTGGGAGACTCAGGTTCCCCAGGGAAGATTGTTCTCATTTTGGGGAGCCCTTCATGTCCAGCCTGGCTCCCTGCATGTCCAGACAGAAAGGAAAACAGGTCTCCAGTCTGCTCATGTGGCAATAAAGGGGTCTTGGACTCACGGCAATGTCGTAATCCAGCCCGTGTGTTTTGGATCTAAATTAATCCCAAATCAGGCCAGTTCAAGAGAGGATGTTTGAACCTAGTTGAGATGAGTTTGCAACTTCTACATGAATAGTAGAATAATATTTTCAAAGCATTTTGCAACCTCAAGTGCTGTAAGCCTTTAGGGCTAGACACATCCGCGTTTGAATCCCAGATCCACAGTTTATGAGCTGTAAGACTGGGGCAAATTACTTCAGTTCTCTGTTGCGTAGTTCCTTCTCGGAGGTGCTGAGAAGTTTAGACGAGATTCTGTTTCAGAGTCCCAAGTGCAGAGTTAGACACATAGTGAACGCCCAGCGGTCACAACAACTGTCACCTAAAGGTTCATCTTTTCTCCTCACAATGCCCCTTTAGGTAATGGTTGTTGTGGCCCTTCTTTTGCAGAGGAGAAAACTGAGGTAGGAGAAGCTGAGTACTTGTCGAAGATCAGACACGTAGAAGCAGAGGAAGAGCCAACATTCACGGCCCCATCTTCAGACTTAACCTCTAGGTCTTCCCATTGCATGACAAGGCAATGCCTTCCTTTGGGTGCAGCACCAACCAGAGACTCATTTTTATCAGCCAAATAAGTGTTTTTGGAGCAGCTACTTCTCTTTGTGCTCTTGGGAAACCAGTTTTTTATCCCCAGAGACTCTGGCAAAGTGGCCAGTTATGCTGTCCCAGATTTTCTGATCCAGAACCCAGGCAGCTGAACATCCAGTGAGAACAGGTGAGCAGGGGTGGGGGTAGTCCCCATAGGTACAGGTGGTGAAGGGGTGGATGGAGGCAGGGAGTAGTGGTGGCATGGGGTGTGAAATCTACGGTCCAAGTTCAGGATCTGAACCTGTGTCATCTGGCCTGGGGCGATATCTGGACTTGGGGGCTGTTCTAACCCAGAGCCACAGCTGCCTTAAAACTGGACAGCCTGAGGTCTTCCATTGTGCCCTGGCCTGTCTGGCCAAAAGTTCGTTCAGTTGTGGTCAGTGAAGCACTTAGCCCCTGTTGTCAGCTAGTCACTGTCTGGGTTTTGAGTTGCAGTTGAATCCCCATCATCTCTCCCTGAAGTCAAAAGCAGACAGCCAGTCATCATTCATGCCTGTCAACACAGACTTCTGCATCCCGGCCAATCTGCCTTTGGGTGGCAGATAAGCACCCCTCTCCTCCCCAACACACACACACGATTTAAGGGAGAGCTACGGGATGTCAGAGTCAAGCCAGCCACCCCTGTCCGCCCTGGACCAAAAGGCTTAGGCCTCCCGGTTCTCTAGTCTCCAGCCACAGAAAGGAGGCCAGAGAGACAGTGGAGCCACCAAGTCTGGGGGCTAAGTCCCTCAGAATGGGCCCTCTAGAGGCCTTGGAATGGAAAGTAAGAATGTCTTTCAATCTGACTTTGCTGTGCTTTCCACTTTTGTGCGTGGCATCCCTTGCCTGGCGTACCCACTGATTCCCACATTTGTTACTCCAATGGAAATGCCCCTTTTGGGGGCCCCTGGGTAGTGCAGATGGTTAAGCATCTGACTCTTGGTTTCAGTTCAGGTCATGATCATGATCTCAGGTGTAAGACTGAGCCATGGCTTGTATCCAGCCCCGGCTCAGGCTCCATGCTTAGCGTGGAGTCTGCTCAAGTCTCCCTCTCTCCCTCTCCACCTCCCCTCTTCTCTCTCAAATACATAAATAAACCTTAAAATATATAAATAAAAACCCTTTTCTCCATGCAATATCAGGAATAGTGTTTCTTTACCTCGAGGCTATTTAATATTTAGGTATTTAGTTTCTGCTTGTTGGTAATTTTTTATTATGAAATATTTCATACATAGAAAAAGTATAAATATAAAGGATATGTGGCAGTCATTATATGAAACATTGTAAATACAATTTGATGTCCTCTCTAAGCCCCTCCTGGATCATAGCCCTCTTCGTTTTGCCGCCCCTAAGGTAATCACCATCATAATTTTGGTATTTAATAATTCCCATGCATGTTTTAATGCTTTTAATACATATGGATGTATTATTAAATTATCGTCTTTTTGCATATCTTTAAACATCTTAGCAATTACGTCAAAGTAGGTATGCTTCAACTTCCTCATGTCTAAGATGGGTTTGCTTATAATATCTACTTTTTGAAGGTTTGTTGTGAGGACGAAATGAGTTAATACATGCAAAACACATAAAGTTCTACCTGCCAGTTAAGTGTTAAATAAATCTTAGCTATTATTATCATTATATTTTCTACTTACTGTACTTTAAGAGTTATCCATGTAATAGTTTCAGTCCATTTATTTTAATCACTACGTATAACATTCCATTATATCAGTAAACTGAAATGTACTTCTCCTGGCCTATGCTAAGAACTATTTAATTGTTCCCAATTTTTGCTATTAGAAACAATTTTGCAGCCAACACTTCAGTACATGTCTCCTTGTATGTGGGCAAGTTTTTCTGGCTTTCATGTAAACAAAGAATGTGAAATTGCTAGTATGTAACTTTAACATATATTAACTCACTTCTGACTAATATATTTATACTGGGCTGTGTGTGTGTGTGTGTGTGTGTGTGTGTATGCAAATCCTGAACATTACTAGCCGACTGTAAGCTCTTAGAAGACCGCCAGTGTCTTTCAGTCTTTCTTTGATGTGTGCACCCAGTGTAGGAAGCATACAGGTCTAGGTGACAGGATATAATAATTAAATTGCATGGACTGCGTCCCAGGGGTGTCTGTGTTCTGGAAGGACACACTTGGGACACCAATAGTCAGGTTGGTGGTCATTTGACCAGAGAAGGCTTTCACTGAAAATTCATGACGGACCAGGCATCATATGTACACTCTCAGCCGTGCCTCTCATTAATGGCACTTCTTATTGTTGGGTGTTCAAAACTCATCATTCAGCTTGCAAAGTCCAGTTTCTGATGAGAAAGCCCTGTTCTATTGTGTTTAAAAGCACAGATCAGAGTTCAAGTCCTAATGTCAGCCCATAGGAACTGCATTGCTCTTGTAATGCAGTTCCTATGTTCTTACTCCCGTAAGCCCCTGCTTCCTGATCTGTAAACGGTGCTAATACTAATATCTACCTAAAGGGGGGGCTTGTGACAATGACATAAGAAAATGCAAGTAAGGTTTTTAGCACAGTGCCTAGCACATAAAAAGTGCTCAGCAGTTGGTAGCTCTTACGATGGTCATGTTGATTATGTCATCCATTCACAAGAAGATGCACGCCCTTTTAGGAGTGAGCACAGCTAGAAGGCATCAGGAACTTCTGCTTTCTTCATTGCGCTGTCAACCATCGGCCTGTTACCTGATTTGAAACGTTAGGATATGAATGCATATACATTCACAATGTATTTGATCCCAGCCTTGCTTTATTTGGAGAATGGAGAAGCTTTGTTTTGTTCTCTGATTTTTTGTTCAACCAATAGATTTGGCTCTAATTCACAGAAAAAAAAAAAGATAACTTCTTTTATGTCTCTTGATTCCCTTTGGAAACTGGGGCAGCCTTCCAGGCCCAGGAGGGCTGCACACTTGAACCTCTAGAGGGAGTTTACGGGGTATTTGAGTCCATTGCTTTGCCTCTGGGCAAAACTGCATTTAAACTGTACCTGAAAATATTGCTATCATGAGTAGATTCTTGGAGAAAATTTCCAGGATCATTTTCCAAACTAGATTCAAACAGTGCCCAGCCTGCTTCCATCACATGTGCACTTAATTTTACTGGAATTAGGTTTCCTTTCAGAGTGGTCTCCAGCTCCCCACAGTGGCCCCTCCTAGGAATTTTCCTAAATTAAGCAAGCGTGCGTGAACTCCAAGAGACTCATGTCTTATCTTTTGGCTGCCTCTTTGTCCCTTTTCTAGAAGCAGGCATAGCATTTCACAAATAATGAGCAACTGCTAAAATTAACTTGCTAGATTTATCCCATAATGTATGGAGCTTTTCCTGTCTCTAAGAAATACCTCCTGTTATTTTTGTTTTTTGTTTTCTTCATTTGTAACCTTATATTTAAAGGAGTGTACTGCTCATGCTTAAATTAATCAGCTCTGGGGTAAAATGTATTTCTGTTCCTCTAAACAACAGCCTGGTTCCGAGCGCTTGGAAAATAACGTAACAGGTACATTTGGCTTATGGGGCAGTCAAAGGATAATCTTCTTGGGAGTGGGCCTGAAAGAATGATTCTGGAACCCCAGTCTCTTTCTGAAGGAGAGAAAGTAGAGGAGTGCCCTCCTCCAGTATCCAAAGGGCTATTGGGCAGAATGAAAAGTAGACTTACTCTGCATCTCCAGAAGGCCCACAAGGGCCTACAGGTAGCATTGAGTAGGAGGTCAACTTCTGCTCAATGTAAAGAAATACTTTCTAAAAACCACTGACTGCTCCATCTCTGGAAGTGTTTGATTGGAAGCTGAAGAAACATCTAGCAAGGATACCGCACGAGGGGGTGGAGAGGACTCTTAGATCCCTTCCAACTCTGCAATTCTGTGACTCTCTTACGGGAAGGGCCTGCTTCCCTATTTGCCTCTTGATGGTGATATTAACTTGATTCTTTGGGGTATTTTTCCCCTATAGTGAAAAAACTGTGTCTCTTAAGTCATTGGTGTTACACGGTCATTGGCATTATATATATTAGTGTAATTGGTGTTAATGGAACCAGAGAGGACAGAATGGGAGTGTGTGTGGTGGAAAAGGGAGAGAGGACAGGTGAGGGAAGCCTCACAGACCTGAAGACACTGAAAGATGAGAGAATTAGGGAAGGCTGGGGGTCTCCAAGGCAAAGTTATGAGAAGATGAAAGATCTTGGTTTATTCGAGGCATGAGGCATTTTCTGGAATGGTTTGACTTAGGGCCATCAGGGTAAGGGGAGAAGTAAAAGTTAAGAAGGAGGTGTGATATTCAAAATATTTAATGACCTATATGGTTGGGATCTAAACCAATCAAAACAGCAGCTAGCTATGTCTCAGTGCTATTGGAATACCAGATAAATATCAGCCCAATCAATAAGTCTGCAAAGTAATTTTTGACCAGAATATCCCAGACAAGGAGTGGCACAATTGAGAATGATCGCTCTGAGAAGAGAATGGATTGCTCAAATTCTTAAGGGCTGTGAGTGTAAGTTCACTAGAATTTATTCGGCAAACTTCAAGAAGCAACACTGCATTGAGCCATAAACCCAGCCATGGAAAATAAACCTAACCCTCAGCCCACAACAACAACGATAACAACAAAACCCACAATGTGCCAAAATGAAAATCAAGCTGTTGGTTTACAAGAAATGTAACCCTGTCTCCTTCAGTTGTTCTCTATGCCAGACTGGTTTTCAGGCGATGCCTGGTTTGGAATGGATTTGCAAAGAATTTGCTGAAAACCGCAACCTCACATGTTTACACTTCTTTCTCCCAGTGACACATGGATTAGAAAAAGAAATAGGGGTGCTTAAGACAGGAGGGGTAATCAGCAGATAATCCGAAGCCAGGCAAATGACCTCCATATCAAAACCAGTCAACTGACCAAAGTCTCCGCACTGCTCCACCAAAATTTCTCCACTTTTCCGTCTGGGGAGAGTCACCAGCACTGTGAACTATCAGTCAGTTCCCAGTGGGCACTGGTGTATTTTTTCTGTCATCCCTGAGTAAGAACACAAGGCCTGAGCAGCATCTGGTGAGCATCAGTTACCGAGCTTGTCAGGGGGTATTCTGAGGTACTAGCAAGCTCAGGGGCCACAGGAGGAAGCCTGCATAAAGGAATGTGAGAACGCTGATGGGGATGCGAAAATAGCTTCACCAAAGGCGGACCACTGATCGATTCTTTCGGGTCAAGGCCAGGTTTCCAACTGAGTGGCATTTGTGTGTGTAGCTCAAAGTGGCCAGAAACACCCCTTTCCCTTGCTGACCACAAGGAGAAACTTAGGAGATTTCCACAAACTCTAGCTCCACAGTTTGTGTCAAAGGCTCAGGAGGGAAGTGATGTACTTGGAGCCAAGCATGTGGTCATGGGCAGGGGAACTCCTGAGCCTCCTTCTCCTCAACCATAAAGTCAATCCTCACTCTTCTTGCGGGGATTGCTGTGGCCTTCTCATAAGATAAGATACAGCAATGAATAGATTGCTCGTTGTGTAAGTGTCATATGACATGGCTGTTATTGCTCTTCTCAGATGAGCTCGGATAGCTGTGGGGGTGGGGGCGGGGAGGTGGAGTCTTCTCCTGGCTACAACTTGAAGCCGCCGACCCCCAAATCCTTCTCTGGGAGGGACACAACAAAGGCTCTGGAAGCTCTTAGAAGGTTGGAGTGGAGAATTAGTCCATTGTTTCTGGGCCAGTAAGTTGGGGCCCTCTCCTCAGGGAGGGGAAAAGCATTGAAAGTGTCCTGGAGGAAGAGACTTGCAGTGAAAAACTTTGAGCTTTGGAGTCAGACTGTCTGGATTTGAAGCCTAGCCAGCTCCTCCCTCTCTGGCTCTATGACTCAGGGAGGCTGCTTGTCCATTCCATCTGTAAAAGCAGGCGTGATTTTCATAAATTTGTTTTTAAAGGGTTGTTATAACGATTTCAAATAATGTAGTTCAGGAGCGTCAGGGTGGCACAGTTGTTTGAGTGTCTGACTCTTGATTTTGGCTCTTATCATGATCTCAGGGTCATGAGATCGAGCCCCATGTTGGGCTCTGTGCGCAAGGGGAGTCTGCTTGAGATTCTCTCTCTCTCCATCTCTCCCTTCCCCTCTATCTGCACTTTCTCTCTCTAAAATAAATAAATAAGTAGTTGTAAAAAAAATAATAATGTAGTCTAATAGAGCCTAAAATAGTAAATATCAGTGAATAATGACTATTGTTAAGTACCACTGATTTCAATATACAGCTGGCCCTAGAAGGAATGAAGTGGTGGTTAGGGGCACCAAGCAGTTGAAAATCCTTGTGTGCTTTTCACTTCTTAGACTTCACTACCAATAGTTGATTGGAAGCCTTACCTATAGGAAACAGTTGATTAACACGTATTTTGTTAAGTTAACGCTTACAAAGGATTAATACATATTTTGTATGTATTATATATATTGTATTATTTCAATAAACTAAAGAAAAGAAATGGTTTTTAAGTAACTTATAAGGAAGAGAAAACATGCTTACAGTACTGTACTATATTTATTTTTTAAAAATTCACATAGAAGTGGCATCGTGCAGTTCAAACCTGTGGTGTTCAAGAAGGGTCAACTGTAATTCAACAAAAAATACTTGTTCATACAAATGCTACATGTGGCAAAGTTACATGTGGAATCTCAAAAAAAAAAAAGGAAGGTGAACACACAGAAGCAGATTAGAATGGTAGTTGCCTAGGGCTGGGAGAAATAGGGAGAAGTTAGTAAAAGGTACGAACTTTCGGTAAGGATCTGCTCTAATGCATAGCATGGTCACTGTAGTTGCTGATGCTGTATTGTGTAACCAAAATTTGCTGAGAGTGAAAGTGAAGTCTTCTTAAACACACACATATACAAATGGTAACTATGTGACGTGATGATTACATAATTAACTCGACACAGGGTGTACATATAAGGACTCATCCTGCTGTATACTTTAAATATATTACCTGTTTTTTTGTCAATTATTCCTCATAAAGCTAAAAATAAGTACTTGTTTGCAGAGGAAATGCCGAGTCCTAGATGGAAAGGGACTCAGAGCGCCCCTGAATCACAGATGAGAAGGCTGAGAACCAGAGAGCACGGCTCTGGGTCACATAGCTATTGGGAGCAGAGTCGCACCGTCCACACTAGCCTTTGAAGCCAGAGTGATCTCCTGTCCTTCAAGCCTCTGAAATGGAGGACGCTTACAGGTGTCAGAGCCCATGACTCAGAAGCACCTCCAGCCTTCTGAGTGCTGGTGGAACAGCATGTCCAGGTGCTCTGAGGAGTCACGGAGGGCAGTGCAGACTGGAAACCAGGTTGGCACAGCCCAGCCCGGGGCCCTGAGCAGCAGAGCGACAGAGTCAGAGGAGAGGCTGAAGAAGAGTTACATCACCAAGTCTCTCTTTGAAGATAGGGAGCCACTGTAGGACTTTAGAGGACAGAGTAACCTAGTCAGACCTGTGTTTTAGAAAACACTCCAGGAGTGCTGTGCAGACACCATCCTGCCTGGTTTGCCCAGGACATCGGCACAAGGGTGAAGTTTATGGAGTGCCTGTGTGTGTGTGTGTGTGTGTGTGTGTGTGTGTGTGTGTTGGGGTTAGCAGGGGGATCCCAAAGAGCTCTTGAATTCCTGGTGCAGATTCTCATTTTTCTCATCTTATCCTCACAACAGCCCTGGGAGGGAAGCAAAGCAGTTAGTACCAGCCCTGTCCTGCAGATGAGGAAAACCAAGGTGCAGAAGTGAAGCGCCTGCCTGGGCCTGAAAGCCAAGAAGCTGGCTCTCATTGTAGTACTATACACCACACTGGGTTGTGTAGGCTGTAACCATGTCTGTAGTAAAAGTCTTTTGCTCTAAAGTAAACTAAAATAACTCGAGGACAAGAGACATAGTATATGCTTAGTAAATACTTGTTAATTTTTTTCTATTACATACTACAGCGTTTAGTAACAAATTTCAGTAACAAATTTTGACAAATGCAGTTTTCCATAGCAAACATCTATAGTGTCAAGGGCATAATAGTATTTATAAATATTGAAACAAACTTTTTACTATCCTAGGAAGTCTATTTGAGTAAGAGACTTAGAAACTCAGCTTTAAGGTAACAAAATAATCTACAGAATGGGAGAAAATGTTTGCAAGTCATATATCTAGAGTCCAGAATATATAAAGAACTCTTATAACAAGGAAAAGATAAAGAAACTTTAAAATGAACAAAGTTACTTAAATAGACATTTCTTCAAAGAAGATGTACAAATGGACAATGGCCCAGGAAAAGATACTCTGAATCATTAATCATTAGAGAAAATGTATCAAAATCAGAGTGAGATGCCACTTCACATCCACGAAGATGGTGATACTAAAAAACAAAAAACAAAAAACACTGGGAAATACCAAGTGTTGATTAAGATGTGGAGAAACTGGAAACTTTGTACATTGCTGGTGAGAATGTAAAATGACTCATCCACTGTGGAATTTGCTGTGGAATCTGATTCAGCCACTGTGGAATTTGTTGTGGGGGAGTTCCTATAAAAGTTAAACAAAGAATTACCATATGACCCAGTAAGTCCCCTTCTAGGTGGATACCCAAAAGAGTGGAAAACAGACACTCCAACAAATGCATGTGTAAGAGTATCCCTAGCAGCACTCTTCACAGCAGCTGAAAGGTTGAAAGAGCACAGATGTCCACAGGTATGGATAAGCAAATAGGAGTGCACCTGTACAGTGGAGATGAGCCAGCCATGACAGGGGATGAAGCACTGGCACGTGTTACAGGAGGGACGAACCTCGAAAACACGCTAAAGTGAAAGAAGGAAGACCCAAAAGGTCACTGATTATATGATTCCATTTCAATGAAATATCTAGAATAAATATACCAAAATAGCAAGATCTATAGAGACAGAAAGTAGCTGCGTGGTTGCTTAGGTCTAGGGGATGGAGGAATGGGAGTACAGAGAGCAGCTGCTGAATGGCAAGGGTGTTTCCTTTGGAGATGATGAAAATAATTTAAAACTACATAAAGGGGTTGGTTGTACAACTTGTGAATGTGCTAAATGCATATTTACTTATTTATTCTTAAAGATTTTATTTATTTGTTTGAGAGAGAGAGCATGAGCAGGGCGGGGTGGGGGAAGGAAAGAAACAGACTCCCCACTGAGCACGGAGCTCTATGCTGGGCTCGATCCTAGGACTCCGGGATCATGACCTGAGCTGAAGGCAGACACTTAACTGATTGAGCCACCCAGATGCTCCCTAAATGCATTTTTAAATGGTTAATTTTAGTTTTAAAAATACATAAAATATAAGGACACCAAGGTGGCTTAGTCAGTTAAGTGTCTAACTCTTGATTTTGGCTCCGGTCTTAATCTCAGGGTTGCAGGTTGAAGCCCCATTTTGGGCTTTGCTGGGCCAGGAACCTACTTTTAAAAAATATGTATGTATATATACACATATTTGTATCTATATCTACACACACACACACATTTAAGTTACAGCTATAGGTATAGTAATATTCAATAGTAATTTTCTTAACTATCTATTAAAATGTCATTTCAGGCCACCTGGGTGGCTCAGTGGGTTAAAGCCTCTACTGGGATCAAGCCCCGCATCAGGCTCTCTGCTCATCAGGGAGCCTGCTTCCTCCTTTCTCTGCCTGATTCTCTGCCTACTTGTGATCTCCGTCTGTCAAATAAATAAATAAAATCTTTTTTAAAATGTCATTTCTAATCTAGTGGTTTTTACTTAGCTTTTTTTTGTTTTTTAAGAGTTCAGCTTTTTATTGAACACGTTACAGAAGAAGTTTAGCCGGAAAGACCAAAGCCCATGTCTTCGTCAGACTCCTCTGATTCTTCTTTGTTTCCATCTTCTTCTCAGCTGGGCTGGCCGTGCTGCGGGGGGGCAGGACCAGCTGCTGGGGCAGGTCCACCAGCCCCTACATTGCAGATCCGGCTCCTGACGTTGACATTGGCCGAGGCCTTTGCAAACAAGCCCGGCCCGAAAGGTTCAACACTTACACCCGCTGCTTTAATGAGGGCATTGATCTTATCTTCCGTGACTGTCACCTCATCGTGGAGCAGGCTGAGGGCCACATAGATGCAGGCGAGCACTGAGAAGGGTGGGCAAGTGCTAAGCCGGTGTGGCTGGGCACAGTGTAGTCGCCAGATGAAGTGAGGGTCTCACCCCAGCGTGGCCTTAGCTTCCTCTAACATATTGCATTTTTTACTCAAGAGTTAACTGTCTCCCAGATTACTTACAGAAACTGTGCCACAGTTTCCTCATCTGGCAAATGAGAATCATAATTGCACCTGCCTCAGTTAGTTGTTGAGAGGACTAAATGAGTCAGATGTAAGTTTATACCTATGTAAGTCTGCTTATAACCACATTAATCTATTTACATGATGTAATTTAAATATATTTGTATATGATTACATTTATGTCATATAGAAATTCCCTTTTATCCAGTTCTCAACTGTTTCTCAACAAAACAAGTTATAATGTGCAGAGAACATTGGTTTTATGAGGGGACCCTTCTTGGCTCATTCTTTCGTCTAGGAGATGGCCCCTTTGGAGCCAAGTGTGCTCTCTTGCTTCAAGGAGTTTTCCAGGCAGACATTAAATCCTCATGTGAGAAGGTCATGCTGTGTACACCGGTACTTCACAGAGCTGGATGGGTGGACAGGGGCCACAACAAGCCTGTTCTCAGTAGGTGTCTAGTGGGCTTCCCCCTCCCCAGCAACAAGAACTATGTGGCTCCACTTCCCTTCACAGTTCTTTGACCAGAAATATCCATGGCCCCTGTCCAGCTTCAAGGAAGGCTAGATTTGTGGAGGTACATGGCCTCTTTGGTCAGCTGCCAACTGTCTCTGCCACACTGGTTTGGAAGAAGTTCGCTACTGGTTTTGACCTGACCTTATAAACATGTTCCTTGGGACTGAATTCTCATTTCTAGTTCGGGGTCCCAGTACTAGGACCCCTGTAGTCACATCCTTTGGTACCGTACCTCAGGTCTTCTAAATGCAAGTCCTTATTCCTGAAAAGCCATTCATGAGTCTGGGTCTCTGCCACTCATCTAATCTGCTTACACAATTCTGGGTATTATCTGATGTTGAATTCCCAGCTCTCCACATACCATCTATCCACCTGAGTTTCTACCTTATGCTGGACCTGTCAGTCACACTTTCTCTGGCTGCCTGTTGCCAGAGCCTTTCCTCTGTTTCCTGTTGGACCTCACTATGGCTGTTATCCACAACCCGATCCACTCTGGTTTGACACACTGCCTCATCATCCAAGACCTGGTTCTAATAGGGGAGATGGAAAGCATAACAAAAAAAAAAAAAAGAGAGAGAGAGAGAAAGTGCAGGAAAGGAAAACAGAAAAGAGAGGCATGGTGACATCACGAATGAACATTACATGTAGAATGTGGTTCAAGTCTACACTCGGCCACTTACCATGTGCATGACCTTAGCCAAGTCCGGAACCTTTCTAAAATTGGTTTCCTCTGTTACAACGTGAGTGAGGTAGATCAGATGATTGTTAAGGTCCCTTCTGGCCAGTATTTTTTGATTCTACATGTAGTTAAGAAGCCTCCTGAAAGTTTCTTGGACTCTTCTGAGAGGAAGGAAGGAGGCTGGAGCATCCCCACTGACTGGAGGTGTTACGGGCTGAATTCTTAGGGGAAACTACTTAGGAGTATCCAGTCCTTCTGGTTAAACATTTTCCTGGACTTGACTGAGGAAAACCCAAAAACTGTGCCTTCAAAAATGGAGAAGGGGGAGAGTTGGCTTTAAATATATTTCATCTGACTATGATGAAAGTATTAAAATGGCACAAGTAAGAAATTTATAGGGCACTTTACATTCTGCTCGTTTTTGCACTCGTCAGAAAAGCTGAAATTCAGTATGTTCTCAAATTAGCTGAAGAAACCCCTTGTCAAAGACCCCTCAATCCATCTGGTTATCATTATTAAAGCATTATGGGGTGTGTGTGCTTTCCATAGGAAAAAAATGAATAATCCCTTCAAATATGTAATTTTATAGGTTTTGAAATATGAAGGCAACCATTAAGGGAGCTATCAAAGCAGCCTGAGGCACAGGGCAAGTTGTCAGGGGAAAAATATAAAAGAATTTTCAATAACTGAAGGTTCAACTGATTTTAATGCCAAAGCCTAGGATTGTTACAGAACTTCTTGGAATTCCTAAAGACTGCTGTTCCTTGCATGGAGGAATCTGAACCAAAAAGATATATTCTGAATCACCTGGATCATATTAAAGTGACGGGGGCTTGAAGGGGTAGAGAGGGGGGCCCCCAGGTGTGCCTAGGAGCACCAGTGCCCCCACCCCCCGCCCAAGCACAACACAGCTGAGAGCCTCTGTTCTTCTGACTCAGGCATTTTGTTCCAAGAGCACTGTGCCCTGGGCCAGAGTTGCCTCTTAGACATCAACCCAAACAAGACAACATTTTCCCTTAAGCAAAACATAGTAGAAAGAATGAGGGCCTGGAATTAGATCTTGAGCCAGATGCAGACTCCCAGCCCACCCACTCATAAGCTTTGTGACCCCGGGCCAGCACAGTGCCTCGTTCATAGAAGATACTCAGTAAATCCCTCGTGACCTAAACTGTGTTTCTTCATCTACCAAATGACGATGGTAGGAATCACATCATAAGCAGGTTATAATGGTTATATGGGTCAACCATGCTCAAAGCAGTGCCGGATACATTATAACCACTATATATGTATATATGGTGAAAAGAATATTCTGAAAGTTTCTAACAGGTATTTAAACACTCCCCAAACATTATATATAATATTTTCATTTTCTTTATTTTTTATTTTGTTTTATTCACTTTTTAAAATATATTTCCATACATATTATAAGACCTTCTCAAAGTCTTCAAAATCCTTCAAAGTTCTCCCTTCTACCATTCAGTGCTTTATAGTTTACCAAGTGCTTTTAGTGGAAGAACTGACTTGACCCTGCCCTCAGCCCTGCCCTGCAGAGATCCCCCCTGGCTTGTCCTGCCTGTGAGACTTGGTATTTGGCTGGAGAAACTTGCTGCTGACTCAGCTCCTAGACACCTCCAGTCCTAACAGGACACAGATTTTCTTTTCTTTTTATTAAAGATTTTATTTATTTATTTGACAGACAGAGATTACAAGTAGGCAGAGAGGCAGGCAGAGAGAGAGGAGGAAGCAGGTTCCCTGCTGAGCAGAGAGCCCGATGCAGGCTCCATCCAAGAACCCTGGGATCAGGACCTGAGCCGAAGGCAGAGGCTTTAACCCACTGAGCCACCCAGGCGCCCCATGGACACAGATTTTCCATCCTCATTCCCTACTACCATCGGGGGTTCCCTTGCAAAATAGAGGAGGTGATTTCACTGTTGCCATCCCTGATTTGGGGCTGGGATTGTTTTCTCACTGGATGAAAAAAAAAAAATAACTTTGAAACTTGGCATTTGGATGGGTATCTAAACGTCTCTTCAATCTACTTGTGTTTTGTGAGTTGGTAAATGTGTGGAGACAGAGAAGAAAGGGGGAAAGTCCTTAAAGAATGCAACACTGCCGTTAACTGTAATGAAATTGTCAAAAAAAATTTAGACCATAATCCTCAGTGCTAGTGAAAATGCAGTAGGATGGTTACTTAGACCCTGATTTGGCAGTGAGACTAAAAAGGCTTAAAATTGCTTGACCACTTTAGAATGTAAGTTTCATGAAGGCAGGGATATTTTGTCTGTTTTGAAACGTGTTTGTTATTGCTTAGTACTCTATTACCGATTTAGAACATTGTCCAGCAACTAGCAAGTGCTCATTACCTATTTGTTGAATGAATGAAAGAATGAGAGTTATCAGTCTCTACAGGCCCATAGCCGTTTAATCTAAAAAACAGTCAGACAAAGATAAGATAAATAAGATAAAAACCAGAAATGCAAACCAAGTGCATGCTCATCAAAGCTTAATTTATGATAGTGAAAGGTGGGAAGCAATTCTACAAAACAGGAATTATTAGATAATCAGTTGGAGTGTTTTTCAGTTTTTTAGTAATGCTTTAAAAATTGAAGTTTTAGGATATGGGAAAATGCTTATATAGTTTTAAGTGAAAAAAAAAAAGACCTGGAAATTTCATATAGAGTATGATCTCAACTCTGTCTGAACAAGTATTTTTCTTAAGCATAGAAAAGATGTTGGAAGAAAACAGACCAAATGACTCGGTGTTTATCTCTAAATGATGAGACTAGGTATAATTTTTATTTAATTTTCTTAACTTTTCAGTGGATATAAGCATATATGACTTCTAAATTTAGGGAAAGGTAGATGTTACAAAATCTCTATTGAACTCAGAGTCGGTTGGCGCTGAGGCTTGTGACTCCTCTCCCCTCTCTGCAACTTGCAGGTTGTGCGTTGATATTCTGAGACTTTGTGTAGCTCATGTGATGTCTGTGAAATATTAAGCATTAAACCAAAGGATGTGCTGATAGCTATTGATACTATTCTTACTCCCGGGGTACCGAAGTGGCAGCTTTTGAGAATGCTGTGCAGAGCATCGTGAGGTCCTTGTGGGATGGGTGGTGGAATTCTGGACAGGTTGGGCATGACCTTGTCAGTTCCCAGAGGGGGACCCTGTCTGTCTTGTGTAGTACGAGTCCGGCAGATGGCTAGCTTGTTGTGACGATTTGTCAGGGTGACGGTGAACCACAGCGCTGGTGCGCAGAGGGGAGTCAATTTCCCACACCTACAGACATCATCTCCATGCCCCTTCTCTGTTATCTTTTCACTCACAGTCGCACTGAATCCTCGTCATAACCCTGTGCAGAGGGGTCTATGTTAGCTTTTAGATGAGGAAGTGGAGGCCAGTGGAAAGGTAAACAAATTACCTGAAGTCACATACTTAGTGACCAGGGGAGCCGGAATTCAAATACAGCTCTCTTTGACTCCTCAGTTCTGGGCTCTTTCTGCCTCACTGCCCTCTTTCCAGAAGAGTGACCAGGCAGTTTGTGCTGCGGGTCTTGTGGAATTTGAGGATTTCCATGCATATTCCAGATGGTACGGTGCTAACCTTTTTTGTGGTTGCTAGCCAGAAATAAAGAAATTTTCAACATCTCAAAATCTGGATAGGAATTGGGTAAAATGCTCCTTTGTGGCTGGTTTCAGGAACAATCCTTAGATAAGTGGCTTATCTCAGATGTGGAGACCAAGCTAGCTAACATCCAGCAATTATCTGTGAAAACCATGCTTCCCATTGGTTACAGTGAGATGCCCTGTGTTTGCCCCCTCAAGGCCACAGGACTTACACTTCCCTCCTTGGATTTAGGGAGGTTACCACAGCTAGGGAAGTGTTCCTTGACCTCTCTGATAGCCTTCGTCTCTTGAAGCTGGATTCTGTTTATATTGTTCTTCCAAGTGGTATTTTTTCAACACAGCTCAATAGTCATTGTGGGACAGTCTCCCTCCCAATGCCAAGAAAGTGGCTCTGAGCATATGATAACTGTGCTGTTGTCAGCTTTGTGAACCAACTGAGGGACTCTAGAGAAAAGCCCCAGTCCACTGCTGGTAACAACCCAGTGCCATTCTTGTCACAGTGACTGAATTCTTTGGACTTACCTGTCCATGGTGTTTCATGGTGCTGTGACTACAAAAACAAAATCAGCCAGTGGAGAAGCTGGTCTGGCCGGAGAGATAACGGGAGGCAACACGGCTCCAATTCCCAGGCCTTGCTTACTCTGATTGCAGTCAGGCTGGGGCTCTGGGTGAGATTTTTGTTAACAGGAGGTATGTTACTTTGCTGGGGCTCCCATAACAAAATACCACAGACTGTGTGGCTTAAACAACAGAAATTTTCTTACAGTTCTGAAGTTTAGAAGTCTAAGACCAAGGTGTTAGCAGGCTGGGATTCTTCTGAGGCCTCTTTCCTTGGGTCACACTTGGCTGCTTCTCCCTGTGTCTTCACACGGTCTTCCTTCTGTCTGTGTTGTCTGTGTCCTGATCTCTTCTTTAAGGACACCAGTCAGAGTGGAATAGGATCCACTGGACAAAACCAGTTTTACTGTAATTACCTCTTCTAAAAAGCCTTAGCTCCAAATACAGTCATGTTCTGTAGAACTAGGGGTTAGGACTGTACCACATGAACTTGGGGGGTGGGGGATGAGCAGGGAAGGGAAACAATTCAACCTATAAAGGGAGACCCGTAGAGAATCAGAATCAGAATAGAACAGTCACTCGACACATTCCAAACCATGAAGGCTGATGTCTGCCAACTCCTCCAATGCTGGCGTAGCTAATCAGACCCTAGGAAAGGACAAGTGTCAGGGAGACTGTGAGGACTCCAGCACAGATGCCTAAGCAGTGCTGAGAAATAGAAATGGGGACTGGCCTCAGTTTCCCTGGCTTGAAACATCTAAGCGCTGCATGTTTTCTACCTTCCCCCAAATAGCTCAGTACACAAGGAGGCAACTTACTGTGCTTTCTCTCACTCTGAGAAGGACCTTGAAGCTATCTATCCCTTTCTTCCTCTCTGTTTGCTCTGCCCTGGTACAGAGCATCTTCCTCCTTCACCTGGACAGTGGCAGGGGCCTGTCACTGTCCCCTAGCCTCCAGGCTCTGCCCCTCCCCGGTCCTTCAGTTGGCTGCCAGAGGGCTCTTCAACGTGGAGATTAGATCCTCACCTGTATGCATGATTGCCTTCCCCGTTGCCTACAGAACAGTTAGAGTTCCTTAGCAGGGCACGTGAAGACCGTGCTTTAAAACACTATAATTAACTGAGCTTGCATGCTCAGACCTGGATTTCAATTTGGTCAGACCTCCCCCAACCCAAATCCTGCTGCCTGCCCCCAGTAAGTTCCCCCTCCCGGGATCTCTTGTCTTCCTCCGAAAACCTGCCCTGCTTTCCCTCTCTTGCCTCTAGGCTTGAAGAAATGTCCAGAGTCAAGGACTAATTCAAATGTAGCTTCTCTGTGAAGCCTTCCCACTCACCCCAGCCCTCAAGAAGAATCATTCTCTCCCTACTCTCTACCCCCAGAGCAAAACTGTGAGTTTAATATCTTGAATTGTTTCCTTTTCTTAACTTTGTCTCCATCCCTGGAATGGGAGCTCCTTAAGGAAGGGACTTTCTCTACTTCATCTCTATACCGCCCTGCCCCACACTGCCCCTTGCACAGAAGGCACTTAACAGCCTCTAGCTGAGTAAAGACATGAAGTCAAGGAGTCTCTCCATCGCGTTGTTGTTGGTCTGTGCTTGGGAGGCTGCCAGATTGACTGATGATGTTCTTTTCAAACTTGAATGACGAACCATGACCCTTCTGCTGCGGTAGCTCTGCAGTGCTTGTGGGCCCAGCACCCTCCTGGTGTGGGGCCGTTCGCAGGAGTGCTGTAGCCCCTCACCCCCTCACCGCGCTCCGGGGCAGTGCACCTGTAAGAACTGCGCATGCGGGGGCCAGGAGCAGTGGCTGCGCTGTCGGAGCTCGGGCCGGGAACAACCCACCGTGGCTACTCTGCAAGTGACTCCCCTTACTCATGTCTTGCCTCTGTGGCCTTCCAAGAATAAGATGCAGAAAAATGTTCCATCAGGGCACTCGGAAGCTGAAGAGATGCAAGTACTTGGCCACCGTGGAAAAGAGCAAAGCTGGAGGGGACCTAAGGGAAAAAAACAATCTAACGCAAAATATTTTCAGACATTTCTTTTTACCATAGAATCTTCTTCTTTCAAAGGAAATCTTGAGTAAGGAAGTCCAAGGAGTATCCTAAAACCTGGGTTACACTGTAGTAGAGGAAGCAAGACAGATCACTCTTCCCACGACACTCTCTGCTTAACACCTCTGTAGAAACTCCGAGGACCCAGCACAGTCCCTCAAGTCCACCCTGGCCTATCCTAATCTCGTTGTCCAACCCTGAATACCGATATTTATTCATTCATTCATTTATAGTCATTTGTTTTCCCTCTGTCCCACCGCCCCCCCCAAACATTTATTAAGCTCCTACTACCACACAAGCACTAAGGGAAAAAGAAGTAAGACACAGTGCTTGCCATAAGGAAACCTAAGAGTCTAAATGGGGAGTCAGACTTGTAAACAAACCCTTGCAGTAAATCTGAAAGCTATTTTTAGAGCTCCAAGTCTTGTGGATGACAGAGAGGTCAGCACCATGAAAGGAGAGAGCAATTGATTCTCCAGTCAGTGTCCAAAATAAAGTGGTCACTATTCCCTGGCCAGCGAGATTTATTTCCCGCCATCTGTGGCTAAAGGAATAAAAGAGGGACTTTCCGTGTTCAGACATCCCAGCTCAGACGGTCTCCCCAGCGGCGTGGGTGCTGAGGGCACAGAGCAGGTCCTGGGTGGTGATGGAGGTCAGGGGACTCAGGACACACAGCCACCAGCCCACAGAGAGCGGGGCCAGCTCCTTGGCCCGATTCTTTGGTCCTAGGGCTCTAGGGAGTTAAGAAAGCCTTTGTGCCCAGAGATCTTAATTTTTTTTTAAAGATTTTATTTATTGGACAGACAGAGATCGCAAGTAGGCAGAGAGGCAGGCAGAGAGAGAGGAAGGGAAGCAGGCTCCCCGCTGAGCAGAGAGACCAATTAGGGGCTTGATCCCAGGACCCTGAGATCATGACCTAAGCCAAAGGCAGAGGCTTTAACCCACTGAGCCACCCAAGTGCCCCAGATCTTTAAATCCCATTGTCACTCATGAGGAAACTTCAGAGAACCCAGGCTTTCTTTCACCAGAAATGAATTGAGCTCATTAGTAAAGGGCCCTCCCTGACCCTTCATATTCCAGTGGATGGACAGGCCATGGAGAGGGCAGTCGCAGCATCCCCAGGCTCCATTGGAGGCTGCCATTTTTGCCCCTCATGGCCCAGGGCCTGGGACAGTGCCTTACCCCGTTGGTTGATGTGTTCACTCTTTCTGCTCTCTAGAGAGCCAGAGGTTTTTAGAGGCTGAGATATGTGACTTGATGTGGTCATTTTTTACTGAGTCTCCTTTGACTTACGAGCCTGGAGAGAACATGAATTTAGTCACCTTGCAATGGTCTTTTCAGGGCACCGTCTGTGTTTGTGAGGGCCTGACATGGCACCTGTTTGCAGTGAGAACCCCTAAGCACTTACAAAATAAGGAACTTGCATGTACTTGCACACAGCACATGTTACAACTTAAGAAAGTGAGGGAACTTAATGCGTATTGGGGATGCATTCTGAACTGGGCACCGGTGCCTAGCTCACTAGATTATTAAATGGGCAATTATTGTGGTATTATTTCTGTAATGTCTCTCCCTCTGATCTGTGAGCTCCAGGAAGGCAAAGGCTGTGCCTGTCTTGTGCACTGCCATAGCCTGGCTCCTAGCATGCTGCCTGATGAGCAGGAAGGCACACAATAAATATGTTGAATGAGCATGCAAACTATTTTATATGACCTCCAGATGACCCTGTGGATTTGGTATTATTAGCCCACTTACAGATTAACATATTGAGGCTCTGAGAAGTTGAGTGACTTGCTTATGGCTCCACAGCCGGCCCTAACTACAACAGTATTAACCCACGGCTTTCCAGCTGAACCCTTACATACACCTGAACCCAGAAGTTAACAAGAAAAGAGAAGGAATCCGTCTTCCCAATGTTCTAGGAACAACTCTTGTTCTGCCTTCTTTTTAGATGAACCACAGGTTACTCTCTCATAATTATAATTTTATGTCCTACCAGGTTTCTGGTAGTGGAGGAGCATGTTTGCTAATAAAAATGCTGAAGGACAGCCTATTCCACAGTCTTTCTTTTGGGATGTGGTTCTGACTTTAAGAATGGAAAACATTTTGGGAAATGGAGGAAGGTGTGGACAAGAGCAGCTATGAAGGGATTTATCCCAGGGTTAAGGCTTGAGTTAAGCTTGGGATGAGTAATATTTACCAAAGAGTTGAGGCTGGAGTGTCCAGGGACAGTGGGAGCCAAAGCATAGAAGCGGCAATGAGGAATGCGAAGAGACCCACCTGCCTGGAGCAGACACAATTGAAGATCATGTCTTGACCCCACTTAAAAGCCTACAGGAGCTCCCTAAGCCACAGGCCTCTCAGCTAGACTCCAAAGCCCCCTGCGACCTGGGCCTGCTTTCCCTGTACCTGTCCAGGCCCCTGGCCTCGTCATCCCCTGAGCAGACCCCTGGGGCAGACTGCAGTGGCCTTGAGCTGTATGCCTCCTGGGCCTCAAAATCACTGTGCTTATGGATCCTTCAACCTGGAATGTTTCCTCTTCCTCTGCCCATCGGCCAGACTTCTGCTCGATCTTACCTTAGATTGTGTGTGTGTGTTTCCTATTTTGTTTTATTTAAATTCAATTAATTAATGTATAATGTATTATTAATTTCAGAGGTAGAGGTCAGCGATTCATCAGTCTTATATAATGTCCAATGCTCATTCCATCACATGCCCTCCTTAATGTCCATCACCCAGTTACCCATCCCTTCACCACCCCCGCTCCGCCCGTCCCCTCTGGCAACTCTCAGTTTGTTTCCTATGATTGAGAGTCTCTTACGGTTTGTCTCCCATTCTGGTTTTGTCTTGTTTTGTTTTGTCCTCTCTTCCCCTAGGATCCTCTGCCTTATTTCTTAAATTCCACACATGAGTGAAATTATATGATAATTGTCTTTCTCTATTTGACTTATTTTGCTTAGCATAATACCCTCTAGTTCTATCCATGTCATTTCAAATAGCAAGATTTCATTTTTTGAATGGCTGAGTAATATTCTATTGTATATATACACCACATCTTCTTTATCCATTCATGTGTCGATGGATATCTGGGCGCTTTCCATTGTTTAGCTATTGTGGACCTTGCTGCTATGAACATTGGGGTGCAGGTGCCCCTTCAGATCACTACATCTGTATCTTTGGGTTAAATAACCTGTAGTGCAATTGCTGGGTCATAGAGAAGCTCTATTTTCAACTTTTCGAGGAACCTCCATACTGTCTTCCAGACTTGCTGCACCAGCTTGCAGTCCCACCAACAGTGTAAGCGGGTTCCCCTTTTTCCACATCCTCGCCAGCATCTGTCATTTCCTGACTTGTTAATTTTAGCCATCCTGACTGGTGTGAGGTGGTATCTCATTGTGGTTTTGATTTGTATTTCCCTGATGCCAAGTGATGTGGAGCACTTTTTCATGTGCGTGTTGGCCATCTGGATGTCCTCTTTGCAGAAATGTCTGTTCATGTTCTTTGCCCATTTCTTGATTGGATTATTTCTTCTTTGGGTGTTGAGTTTGATAAGTTCTTTATAGATTTTGGATACTAGCCTTTTATCTGATATGTCATTTGCAAATATCTTCTACCATTCTGTAAGTTGTCTTTTGGTTTTTTTTTTTTTAATATTTTATTTATTTATCTGACAGAGAGAGATTACAAGTAGGCAGAGAGAGAGAGGAGGAAGCAGGCTCCCCGCCGAGCAGAGAGCCCGATGCGGGACTCGATCCCAGGACCCCGAGATCATGACCTGAGCCCAAGGCAGCGGCTTAACTCACTGAGCCACCCAGGCGCCCTGTCTTTTGGTTTTGTTGACTGCTTCCTTTGTGTAAAACTTTTCATCTTGATGAAGTCCCAGTAGTTCATTTTTGCCTTTGTTTCCCTTTCCTTTGGAGATAGGTCTGGCAAGAAGTTGTTGTGGGCGAGGTCAAAGAGGTTGCTGTCTGTGTTCTTCTCTAGAATTTTGATGGATGCTTGTCTCACATCTCTGTCTTTCATCCACTTTGAGTCTATTTTTGTGTATGGTATAAGAAAATTGTCCAGTTTCATTCTTCTACATGTGGCTTCCAGTTTTCCTAACACCTTTTGTTAATGAGGCTATCTTTTTTCCATAGGATATTCTTTCCTGCTTTGTCAAAGATTAGTTGACCATAAAGTTGAGTGTCCATCTTTGGGTTCTCTGTTGTGTTTCTTTGAGCTACATGTCTGTTTTTGTGCCAGTACCATCCTGCCTTGATGATTATAGTTTTGTAATACAGATTGAAGTACAGGATTTGGTTTTTTTTTTTTTCAACATTCCTCTGGCTATTTAGGGTCTTTTCTGTTTCAAAGGGATTATCCCAGCTTTGTGGAAAAAAAGTTGATAGTATTTTGATGGGGATTTCATTGAATATATAGAGTGCTCTAGGTAGCATAAATGTTTTAACAATATTTGTTCTTCCAATCCACAAGCATGGAACATTTTTCCTTTTCTATGTGTATTCCTCAATTTCTTTCATGAGTGTTCTGTAGGTTTCTCAGTATAGATCCTTTGCCTCTTTGGTTAGGTTTATTCCTAGGTATCTTGTGGTTTTGGGTGCTATTGTAAATGGGATCAGTTCCCTGATTTCTTTCTTCTGCTTCATTGTTAGTATATAGAAATACAACTAACTTCTGTGCCTTGATTTTATATCCTGTCATTTTGCTGAATTCCTGTATGAGTTAGTTCTAGCAATTTTGAGGTGGACCCTTTTGGGTTTGCCAAATAGAGTATCTGCAAAGAGTGAAAATTTGACTTGTTCTTTGCCAATTTAGATGCCTTTTGTTTATTTTTTTTGTCTGATTGCTGAGGCTAGGCTTCTAGTACTATGCTGAATAGCAGTGTTGATGGTGGACATCTCTGCCACGTTTCTGACTAGGGGAAAAGCTCTCAGTTGTTCCCCATTGAGAATGGTATTCACTGTGGGCTTTTCATAGATGCCATTTATGATATTGAGGTATATTCCTTCTACTCTACACTGTGAAGAGTTTTGATCAAGTAAGGATGCTGTACTTTGTCAAATGCTTTTTTCTGCATCTATGAGAGGATCATAAGGTTCTTGTCCTTCTTTTATTAATTTATTGTATCATGTTGATTGATATGCAGTTGTTGAACCACCCTTGCAGACTAGGAGTAAATCCCACTTGGTCATAGTGAATAATCCTTTTAATGTACTGTTGGATTCTATTGGCTAGTATTTTGGTGAGAATTTTTGTATCCATGTTCATCAAGGATATTGGTCTGTAATTCTCCTTTTTGTTGGGGTCTTTGTCTATTTTGGGGATCAAGGAAATGCTAGCCTCATAGAAATAGTCTGGAAGTTTTCCTTACTTTTTTTTTTTTTAAGATTTTATTTATTTGACAGAGAGATCACAAGCAGGCAGAGAGGCAGACGGGGGCGGGGGGGAAGCAGGCTCCCTGCCGAGCAGAGAGCCTGATGTGGGGCTCGATTCCAGGACCCTGAGACCATGACCTGAGCTAAAGGCAGTGGTCCAACCCACTGAGCCACCCAGGCACCCCTTTCCTTACATTTCTATGTTTTGAAACAGCTTCAGAAGAATAAGTATTTTTTTTTATTTTTTTAATAAATTAATTTATTTATTTTCAGAAAAACAGTACTCATTATTTTTTTAAGATTTTATTTATTAATTTGACAGAGAGAAATCACAAGTAGACAGAGAGGCAGCCAGAGAGAGAGAGAGAGGGAAGCAGGCTCCCTGCTGAACAGAGAGCCCGATGCGGGACTCGATCCCAGGACCCTGAGATCATGACCCGAGCTGAAGGCAGCAGCTTAACCCACTGAGCCACCCAGGCACCCAGTATTCATTATTTTTTCACCACACCCAGTGCTCCATGCAATCCATGCCCTCTATAATACCCACCACCTGGTACCCCAACCTCCCATACCCCCGCCACTTCAAACCCCTCAGGTTGTTTTTCAGAGTCCATAGTCTTTCATGATTCACCTTCCCTTCCAATTTACCCCACTCCTTTCTCCTCTCTAACATCCCTTGTCCTCCATGATATTTGTTATGCTTCACAAATAAGTGAAACCATATGATAATTGACTCTCTGCTTGACTTATTTCACTCAGCATAATCTCTTCCAGTCCCGTCCATGTTGATACAAAAGTTGGGTATTCATCCTTTCTGATGGAGGCATAATACTCCATAGTGTATATGGACCACATCTTCCTTATCCATTCGTCCGTTGAAGGGCATCTTGGTTCTTTCCTTAGTTTGGCGACCATGGCCATTGCTGCTATAAACATTGGGGTACGGATGGTCCTTCTTTTCACGACATCTGTATCTTTGGGGTAAATACCCAGGAGTGCAAACCAGGAAAAGACCCTACCAAAAAGGAGAATTTTAGACCAATATCACTGATGAATATGGATGCTAAGATTCTCAACAAGATCCTAGCCAACAGGATCCAACAGCACATTAAAAATATTATCCACCATGATCAGATGGGATTCATCCCTGGGCTACAAGGATGGTTCAACATTCGCAAATCAATCAATGTGATACAACAGATTAATATGAGAAGAGAGAAGAACCACATGGTCCTCTCAATTGATGCAGAAAAAGCATTTGACAAAATCCAGCATCTGTTCCTGATTAAAACGCTTCAAAGTATAGGGATAGAGGGAACATTCCTGAATCTCAACAAATCTATCTATGAAAGACCCACAGCAAATATCATCCTCAATGGGAAAAAGCTTGCAGCCTTCCCGTTGAGATCAGGAACATGACAAGGATGCCCACTTTCACCACTCTTGTTCAACATAGTATTAGAAGTCCTAGCAACAGCAATCAGACAACAAAGAGAAATAAAAGGTATCTAAATGGGCAATGAAGAAGTCAAACTCTCTCTCTTTGCAGATGACATGATTCTTTATATGGAAAACCCAAAAGACTCCACCCCCAAACTACTAGAACTCATACAGCAGAAGAATAAGTATTAATTCTTCTTTAAATGTTTGGTAGAATTCCCCTGGAAAGCCATCTGGCCCTGGACTCTTATTTGTTGGGAGGTTTTTGATGACTGCTTCAATTTCCTTACTGGCGATGGTCCGTTCAGGTTTTTTATTTCTTCCTGTTTCAGTTTTGATATGTTATAAGTTTCCAGGAATGCATCCATTTCTTCCAGATTGCCTAATTTTAGCTTAGATTTAACCATCTTTGCAAACCCTTCCCATCCACCATATTTGTGACCCCCAAGCAGTCAGCTTCTTTCTCTATACCCCTAACTCGTGCTCTGTTTGTATCTGTTTCTCTATCAGACTTCATGTTTGCACATCCTTGCCCCTGACCCAGCCTTCCATTCCTTGCCCCATACCCATCCATTTGAATTACGGGAAAAACAGCCTTCCTTATATCTTCAGTCCCTTCTAGAACATTGTCTCCAGCTCCATCTATTAACATCTGTAACCCTCACCCTGAGTTGACTTCTCGTTAACCACTCTCACACCTCTTTTCACACTGCCCAGCCCTCCAAGTCAGGACATAGGTAAGTATCCTTTCATTTCCTCTTATTTTAAAACCCTCTCTCATCCTCCTATTTAAACAAACAAGTAACTTCCACAGCAACCAAGTCTGCTTCCTTTCTCTAAGAGTTGTGCTATTTAGAGACACTGACCTTTTCTCCTTTTCATCACTGTCACTTAACCACCTTTCATTCCTTGAGGACTTTGGCACCAGCTTATAGACTTTCTCTACCCCAGTCCTACCATCATCTTGGGGGATTTCAGCATCAGTAGGACTGGCTCCTCTAACACTTTGGCATTGCCCAACCGGGAAACATTTCCTTTGCATTCCCCCGAAGCTGCTCCCAGAGTCACACCCTGGACCTTTGGCACTGAGTGAAATTCCTCTATGTGAACCACAGAAATCCTGGAATCAAAGAAATCGGTGATTGTAACAATATGCTCTGACCAGAGACACTGTGTGGTTGGCCAACTCTCTGTGCTCCCAACAGTCTTCTGTCTCCTGAACAATCCACCTCACCCACCCACCTACCCGTTCCAGTCATCACTCCTGGTCACCATCCTAATCCAGTCCAGCTTGGAGTGCATGGTCCAATTCCCACCCCTCCTGGCAGTGCCCCAGATTTTGTGCACCTTTATATTTCACTGTACTCTTGAGAGAAATCACAACCCTGGATAAACCCGGTGATCACCAGCATCAACGGAGGCCCTCTTGGGGCTGAGAATTTTCATGTTTCTCTGATCACCTTATTCTCACACTCTCTGCAACCTCTCTTTCAAAAACTTCTCCATTCTGACATCACCAGCCCTCCCTCCCCACAGATGATTCCTGCATGGGGCATGAAAGTGCACAGCACTTCCACATGTCAGAGCTTCCTTCCGTCCTGTTATAGCAGCTGAGGGGACCTCTTTTCACCTCTCTATCTGGGTTCTGTCTCCCATTCTCTACCTTCTTGAAGAATTCCCTGCATCAGCATTTCAACGTGCTCAAGCATCTCTGCCTGACACCACACACATTTAGTAGCCAAAGTTTTGGAGAGTTCTATGTGTTTTCTGTTTGTTTCCTCACCTCCTGCTCTCTTCTCCGAAACTCTGGTTTTCCTGGAGCTGACCTTCACTGGCTTACAGAGGACCTCCTCTTTGCTGAATACAGTATATGGCTTTCAGTCCTCATGTTTCAGAGAAATTCAGCAGTGTTGACCACTCCTTTCTTCCTTCCTTCCTGAAACACTCCTCTTTGGCCATCTTGTGACAACCCAACTTCTAGTTCCCCTTCTGTTTCTCAACTGTCCCTTCTCAGGTTCTTCCAGCAGCTTATCCTCCTTTATCCAGATTTCAAATGCTGGATTTTCTCCAGGCTCCGACCTAGGCTCTTTCCCCACTCTAAAGTCTCTCCATAGAGTCTCTAATTACCACCTGTTAGCTAACAGTTTTCAGATTCATTCTCTGGTTCTCTCTCTATGGCCAGACATGTGGATGTCCAGATGCCTACTGGACATCTTCAGGTGGCTGTCTCACAGGCTGTCAGACTCAGTATGTATCAAGTACAATCTGAGATGTGCTCCTCTCCTTCCACCCCCTCCCCCAAATATCCTGGTCCTCACTGTTGGGTGTCCCACCTCAGCAGTGCCACCACAGTTATCCATCTGGTTATGTTGGCGATGATCCTTGACCTCTCCCTCCCACTCAACCCCAAATCTCGTCCGTCACCAGCTCCTGTTCATCTTCTCTCCTCTGTACATCTCTTACCTTCCAGTTCTCTCCATCTGCACCCACCATTCTAGTCCAAGCTGCTGTTACCTTTTACCTGGACTATTAAAGGAATCTCCCAAGTTATTAGCATATTCTTAGTCCCTCCAAAAATTCTCCTCACTGTAACTGAAGCAACCATCTGCAAAAACAAACAAACTGAAAACTGTGAAGTCAATTATATCTCTTCTGTTTCAAACCTTTCTGTGTTTTCCCATTGCCCTGAGGCTGAGAACCCAAGTCCTTAGCAAAGTCACCTATATGCTGCACCATCTTGGTCCTGCCTGTGTTCCTTCCCCTTTCCAAGTCTTTAACATGCTGTTCCTTCTCCACTTAGAGTATTACTCTGCTGAACTCTGCCTTGGCACTTGGCCTAATTAACTCTTTATTTAGCTTTCATATCTCATCTTGAGTTGCTTCCTTAGAGAAGGCTTTCCTAATCACCTTCTTCCCAAAGGAAGCTACATCAGGGCTCCCAGTTCCTCCCATGCCTAAATAGCATCCTCTGCATCTGTTCTGTAGTATTTCTTATCATAAAAGGGTTCCTTGGGTAATCATTTATTTAATAAGTGTCTTCCCTGTTAGCATGGGAACTTCTCTTTTTCACAGCTGTACCCCCAGCCTGCATACTGCCTTGCACAGATGAAGTGCTCAAGAAATTTTTGTCAAATGAATGTCATCGCTTTGTTTTGTAACTTTGTTTGAACAACAAATCACTTTGTCTTGTATCTTCTATGTTAATTTCCCCTGCTGGAACATGAGATTCAGGCTTTTTCATCTCTCTTTAAAACTGTATCTAGAATTATATATTCACACAATATGTGCTAGTTGAATGAATGAATGAATGAACAATGTGTAGGTTAAGAAGAATGGGCAGATGGTGAACATCTCAGCAGAGACAGCAGTGAGAAAATCATTCTAAGGTCCTTATCTCACGCCTTGGATTATGTGGTTTGCATTAACTTTCAGCCATAAAAATACTTCAGAGATTTGTTCCCTGTGAAAAGCCAGCCTCTGATCCTGGTTTCTCACCAAGGTTTAATTGCCCCCAAAGCCCAGATATTTAACTTGAAGCTTCTGTTCTTTTTTCTTTCTTTTTTTTTTTAATGGGAAAGTAACAGAGAAATCCCTTTTTTCCAGACTTAGTAGACATGGCTTGGTTTCTGTCTTCTCCATAAGCATGGCAGCTGATGTTCTCTCTCTGTTATAAACCTGCCCAGTGCCAAGACACTCATCAAGGTTTTCCACTAGGGACAGAGAGAGACCTTGCTACAACAGTGTGCTATGATTAGTGGTATCACTGTGCTTTGGCACTAAGCCGTCTTTATGTTTTAAGGCAATAACATGATAGAGAAGTATATTAAATAGTAATATTTTCCTGTCTTGTCATTGCTGCTCATTTAAAAAGACAGATCTTTACTAATAAGTCAACATCTACCCAGCCTTCCTCCTTAAAAAATTGTCCTAAATGAATTTCTATTGTCAAATAGAATTCATCACAACATGAATCTGCATGTTGTGGATTAGAATTTGTGCAAAACTTTCATCTCCTCTTCTGTGCAGTTTGTCATAATCCCAGAGGTACAGGTGAAAAATCCCTGACTCCTCAATAATCGGCATTTATAGGTGGAGGCCTCGTGCTTGAATTTTAAGCCAGCAACCCAGGTGCTCTTGATGTACAGTGAACTTTGAGACTCAGAGTACTTAATTATAAGTTTAAGTCAAAGACCTTGCATCCTTCTGTGACTTTAGTGATGAGCAGACACACAGAAGTGCACTCTCAGCCTAGGACGCAGCATGTGCCCACACAGGGGTGTGGAAATGCTGGCCTTTGCTAGGAAAAATAAAGGAGCTTGCTGTATTGAAGGCTACCCATGGAGGCTGGCAGGAGATGAAGCCGAAATAATCCCTAGCTCATGAAAAACCTTGCAGACTTTGATAAAGGTGTTTTAGGTTAGGAAGTGAAACGGTCTAATTGGTTTTTGGAAACTGTCTGGCAGAGGTTCTAGAAGGTGCATTCCAGGAGCAGGGCAATGAAAGCTTGGGTGACAGTAGCTGAGCCCAGAGCCCAGAGCCCAGCTGTTGAAGAACCATTTGTTGATTAGAGACCAGGGATGATACTGAAGAGAACAGGATGATGAACATGAGCAAGTCGGAAAAGAGAGGAAGAATTAGAACCATTCAGGAGATAAAACTCCATCTGAACTTAGCAATGACTTGGATATGGGTAGAGTTGTGAGGAACACAGGATCTGCCTCTGAAGTTCCTCCTGGGCTCATAGGTGGTTCCAGTGTTGAGGAGAGAATGCAGGATGGAGGTCTGGCAAGGGAGAGGAGTTTGGTTTGGCCCATGTGGTGTTTGACAGGCTTCTGAGACGTATAGGTAAGCATGCAGGAACAGACGGATATATGCATCTGGAATTAAATGATTCTGGGGACATGATGCAAACCATTTCCCTTGCCTGCCACCAACTGATCACCCAGACTGTTGTATTGAATCTAACAGTCACTGGCATTAAGTTAGTGAGTCTTACTAAGCATCAGACACCCTGCTGCACATGTTATGAAATAGGTACCGTTAACCATCTGTCTTACAAAGGAAGAACCTGAAACCTGAAAAGTTAGGTAAGGTACCTAGGCCATGCCGCTTGTGAGGGTCAGAGCAGGGATTCGAACCAGCAATCCAGTAATCACTCTCCTGAGCTACAGTGTTTCTCAAATGTTGAAATCACACTTGTGGTTAAAAGTACACTTTACATCACAGGCCAACACCCACAGATGCCCATTACACATGTGTGCATACACTCACGCAGGCAACTATGTAAATAGTGAGAAAAACAGCTCTTACCCTGGCATGCCAGCAACTCAGCAACCCTGGCTGGCTCAGTTGGTTAAGCAGCTGCCTTCAGCACAGATCATGGGCCCAGAGTCCTGGGATCAAGACCCATATCAGACTTCCTGCACTGCAGAGAGCCTTCTCCCTCTGCCTGCTGCTCTCTCTACTTGTGCTCTCTCTCTCTGTGTCAAATAAACAAATAAAATCTTAAAAAAAAAAAAAAAAAGAAAAGAAAAGAACCTAGTACTTACCCTTACTGCTACTAATAATGCAACCTGATATTTTTCTACTCAAGTCTTTATCATCTTTTTTTTTTTTTTAAAGTAGGCTCCACACCCAGTGTGGAGCCCAACACAGGGTTTGAACTCATGACCCTGAGATCAAGACCTGAGCGGAGATTAAGAATTGGATGCTTAACAGATGGAGCCACCCAGGCGCCCCTATTGTCTTTTAAAATGGTGGTTACTTCCTACTAAATTGAGTTCACAGCCAGAGTTTGACTGAGTTTGACAAACATTGCTCTGTTTTGTTCTCCTGGGGCACATAATTCATTTCTCTTCCCAGGCCTGGTCATTCCCTCAGCCTTTGAGGGGAGAACACTGAGTGTTGCTACATGTGTCCCTCCTTTTTCACTCAAGAAGGTATTAAAGGTAAAAGGCTGGGGTGTAGTGGAATGAGGCCAGCCAGGAAACACTCACTTTGTGGTATAGACGGATCAAACCTCATCTTTTTTTTTTTTTTTTTTTTTTTTAAGATTTTATGTATTTATTTGACACAGAGAGATCACAAGTAGGCTGAGAGACAGCGGGAAAGCAGGCTCCCCGCTGAGCAGAGAGCCCTATTCCTGGCTTGATCCCAGGACCCTGAGATCATGACCCAAACCAAAGGCAGAGACTTAACCCACTGAGCCACCTGGGCACCCCTCAAACCTCATCTTTAATGGGGCTCATGAAGGTTAGTGCAGAATGTGCAAAACCACAGCACAGAACGCGGTGCAAAGCCGTGTGTGAGCGCAACAGCAATCGCTAGTGTGAACTTCAGTGGCACCCAGGCCTTGGGGTCTAGTCCAGCTCTACAGCTTCTTCCCTGCATCCCGCCAGGCAAGTGAGTTACTTCCAGGGTATTGTGGGAGGAGAATATTGAAGTGATACTTTGGTTCATTCAACACCCACCATGAGCCGGTCCCTTAGTAGGAACTGAGGAAATAGTGTTAATATCTTTATTCATTTAAATCATATCTTATCATATCATCATCTAATCATATCATTAATATCTTTATTCATTTAAATAATAATGTATACACTAACTTACAAACTGAATATTCCAGACTATTCCCTAATGACCTGTCAGTCAGCCAATGATGTATGGAATCAGCCAGCTCTTAGTGGGTCATTTAAAGGAGACTTTAAATATTAATTTCACTCAGCACAGGATGTAGGTCTTAGAAGAGGCTGGCGGCTCAGTGTCACTAAATGTGTAGGGCACAGAGTTGTTTATTTCAAGCCATCTGCACGTGTCCCTTTGGAGTAGACTGTGTCGCTCTAGACCACCCATGCTGCCTGTGTGCAAATCCCGGGGCCCTGTCCAGAAGCCGTCGGTGGGAAAGAGCTAGTTCATTACGTGCATGTCATCCCGAAACATGCAGAGCCCAGAGCTAACGATATTTATGAAGCGAGAACTTTTTTAGAAGACTTTCGAGTTCATTAAGTGCAAAGATGAGATTCTAATCTCATGGGGGAACAAAGCTCCAGTTCAGGGCTGATCGTAGAATCGAAGCACTGTGAATCAAACAGAAACAAGCCATGTGAGCTTGCGGTGCAACATTTCCTTTCCCTCTCTTGTAATACAAATCTGATTTAAAAATGGAAATACAGTTCAGATAGCATTCCTGGTACTCGAGCTTTTACCTTGCAGTCTGATCCCTTTTGAGCATCTCTTATTAATTTTAGATTTGTATCAAGTCCTCATTACTAGTTAAAATTTATCAGATGCCTAGTCTTAAACTCCAGGATTTACCCTGGAATTTGGGTGCCCCAGCTCTGAGTACCAAGGAAGATGAACACAGTGGATTGAGGGTAGAGGTTAGAGAGGGAAGAATACACAGGAAGGGAAAATCTAAGGATGCTCTAGGCTGCTGTGCCTCTCAGAAGCACGACAGTTATGCAGCCTTGCTTTCTTTGCCACACTCAGCATCTAGTAAGGACCCAGGCACAGCTCCATTGACTGAGTGCCTCAGATGTGCTGGCCATTGGCTAGGCACACCATGCAGGGGGTTTCAGTTGGTTCTCACAGCAATCTTGTGAAATGGGTATTATTATCTTCATTCCACAAATGAGGAAACTAAGGGTCAGAGAGGTTAAGAAAGTTGTCCAGGATCACACAGCTAGTGGGGACAGAGCCACAGTTTGAATCCAGAGCCAGTATCTTCAAAGCCCTATCTCCCTTCTCCTTTGTGTACCTGAACTCTGCTATTTTGCTGAGCACCCCAGCCTGCCAGGCACTAAACTAGTCTGCATAATTCCAAATTAATTCCAAAATACAAAGAAGTGTAAAGGCCACTGATTTGAATGAAAAGATCACTAGCCTGAAATTCCATGGACGCAGAGGCCAGATATATTTGGTCTCTCACTGTATATCGGGTGCCTATTACGTGGCTAATCCTCAAAACACACTTGTTAAGTGAAAGGTTACTTAAAAATTAATGAACCAAAAATTTGAAATGGAATTCAAAGTTCAAGTCCTGTTTCTACAACTTGCTAGGGACTTGGTTTTGGTAAATCATTTAATTCTCTTAGCCTCAGCGTTACCATCTGCAAAATGGGCAAAACACTCTCACAGCCTGCCTTCTAGGGCAGTGGTTCCCAACCCTTTCTGTACCTAGGAATAGCCCATGGACCTTTAGCAACTTCTCATCCAGGTTTCTGTCTCCAGAATTCTGACTTGCTGTGGTAGGATGTGATCTGGACATTTAACAGTTCCCTAGGTGGTTCTAATGGGTAGCAACTGCTGGAAACACTGTCATAGGGATATTCTTTTTCCTTTTGGGGGAATTGTCAAACATAGCAAGGAAACAAAACTGCCCTGTAAAACCTAAGAGGCAATTAAATAGAATCAGTTGTTATAAAGTCAGTCCAGAAGGACTCTGGGCCTCGAGCTCCTGCTTCCCGATGTCATGACAGAGACAAAGGCTGGTTGCTCCAGTCTCCCGTGTGTCCCCAGGTCAAAATGCCCTCCTTCCTGATCAGGTGGATGCATAGGAGGAGGATTTGGTTGATGTCAGGGCTGTAACAGGTTAATAGCGACCTGCTGGACAATTGCTCTGTTGGATGAACTTGTCCTTGGGCAGTCTCACATGCCATTCTGGCACCCCCGTGCACTCACTCTCCCGAACCGGGGCTACATGCACAATGCCTATTTAGAGACCCTCCCAACTATGTCTGTTTATTTGGTTCTTTCTGGTCATGGTTCACTCTTTGACCCAGGCCGCTCAGGCTGGGGCTGTATTGTGGGAGGAAGGAAACGGTCCTCCCTTGTCCTCAGCAGCTCCCCTGTCTGTCACCTTCCTCTGCTGCTACACTATAGAGGGACAGCTGAGTACGAGGGCCTTCAAGGTGCCAAGAACAATATTATTTAAAATTTTAAATAATAGTCTCTTGGGAAGAAAGGGTCATGAGGCATTCGAACCACCACAGAGAATTTTGCCAAGAGAATGACTCATAAGGCTTCCAGCTATCTACCTCTCTCCCCTTGTTTGGTTAGGACAAAATCCTGAAGTCACCAAGTATTTCAGGAGCGGGTTCTTCCATTTCTCTTGCCTGTTGGTCCTTATCCAACTATTGTGCATACGCCAGTCTTCCGATGGCAAAACAATTGGAATAGCCATTATTCTCACATTCTTTTGAACAGTGTATATTAGCCACATGCCTTCACCATGTCACTGACCCATCTGAGCCACAATTTCCTCTTCTATAAATGGGCATAACAACACCTGCCCTGTCTAGGACTAAATGACATGAACTCTCTGAGACCATTTCAGAAATAACAAAGCAAAAAAATATGCAAGTCATGCTAGGCAGAAAAGGCACCCGGCTCATATAGTCATAATTCCTGTCCTCAAGGAACTTATTATCTTGAAGGGAAAAGAGACAGAAAGGAAAGAAATATCATCAAGGGTAATTGCTCAGTTGCTTAGGGTCCTGAACTCAGAGGGATTTAAAACTGCAATTGTCACAGCCTTTATTTTTTAGCCCTTCTGCCACTTTTTTGAATTTGGGAAAAAATCTCAACATCCATATTCTCATTTGGTTCACACAATCACCCAGTGAAGGCAGCAGACTCAGAGAGGTGAAGTAACCTCTTTAGGATACACAGCCCCAAAGTAGAGAAACTGAATGAGAACTTTTACCTGCAGCTCCCTGCCCATTCCCCCATAATGGCACCTTCATGTCCTGGTCCTTATCCCATGGAGGGAAAAATGGGATTGTATTTCCCACCAGAGCAAGAACTTCTCTGTATATCATAGATAGAACAGTCACAGACAGCCTCGGTGAATTTGCAGCCCACAGCACCAAAGCCCAGTCTTTGAGCACAAAACTGGGTTTGGGTTAGTTCGGGCCACTAATGAGCCCTGTATCCTCCACTTTGGGGAATTTTCAATGTGTTTCAGGATCTGTAATTTTGCATCTGATCACAGAGCTATGTCTGGGGTGAAGGGACAGCATTCTCAGCCCTGTGTCTGCTAAGACTTCCCAATGCATGAGTTTCTAAGTCCCCCAAACGTCCATCCCAGGAGTGTTCTCGGGGGCCCTCATAAACCTGGGGCTGGGGGGTTTAGCGAGAGAACAGCAGCCTTATAACCCCACTTCCTACCTCCAAGAGTCCATGTCACCCTAACTCATGAAAGTCCCAAATGGATAGAGTCTACGCAAAAGGAGGAGAAAATGCCTTCTGGTCCTCTAGCAGCTCATCAGCCTTTACTGTACAGTTTGGGAGCTGGTGCGCACAGCTCTGTCCCAGCTGGAGGCCTCTCTCAGCTGATGGATGGAGGAAGTGGCTTAGGGCAGAAGCAGTCTCCTCCAAGCCTGATGTCATGATGGCGGAACAGAGTGCCTTTACTGTTACACATATGTCTGCTCCCCTTCCTTCCATAATAACACTGGTCAGAGGAAACACGGCTCTGTGTATGTCATGTGATCTTCAGGGTGCACTCACCCCTGTTTGCAGATGGGCTGATGGGCCTGAGGCTGATACAGAGGATCTCTCAGCGCCAGCTGCACTGTTAAGGTCACTGCCTCTACTTGGAGAAGCAGAATACTTTCACCCCTACTCAGATGAAAGCCAGCTCGATCAACAAACTTATTTAACCTGTGAACTCTCGGGAGTCATTGATCAGCTCAGAGGAAAATGGTGTGAACTTTGGGAACACATGGACCTGGGTTCTGCTCCTGGTTCTTCCACTGACTCGCTTGTGACCTTGAGCAGTTACCCTTCTGGCCTCGGTTTCTTAGTCCACAAGTGGAAATAATAATCACAGGGTTCTTAACCCAGGGTTGCTGTGAGGATTAGAGAAGCCAAGTGAGAAGCACATGTCTCAGTGCCCGACCCAGCCCCGTGAGTGCTCAGGAGAGGTAACAGTTGCTGTTGTTACTGACGATGAGATTACCATCCTGCAGACCTGTGTGAGCTGCTTTGACCTGCCTGCTGCTTACCACCCCAAGTTTAGGACCTAGTAGTTACTGCTTAAGAGATCAATCAAAAAATACATTCATGTGCTAAAACTGACACTGATGCTGAGAGAGGGGGCAAGGCTGTGTAATATGGGGTGTCAGCGACGGCCTCGTGGCCCTGGATGTGGATTAGGAGATGGAGGAAGGCAAGCCGTCAGAGCACAGTGGTCAAGGTCCTGGTGTGTGGCCGTGCATGGCAGCCAGAAAGAGTATGCCTGTCGGGGCCTGGGGAAGAGCTTTGCCCAGCCATGTGCGGGCACTCACCTGGAATGTGGTGACATCACCACGGCCCCTACTCCTCCAGCCCCCTCGACTAGACTAGCTCCTAAGCATGCTTCGGGGCTTATCCCCGGCATCTGCGAATAGACTTTCCTGGGCCACTGCCCTGTGAACAAAATAGTCACAGCTACCAGGAGAACACCTAGCACTCTCCATCATCATCGAACACTGCCTCTCTGCTTCACGCCCATTGTTTCACAGAATCCCATAATGGGAAAACAATCAAAGAAGTGGCTTGCCGGAGGCAGAACCCCAGAATCTCCATCATGTGTTAATCCACGTCACTCCTCTGATCGACTCAGGAGGGCAGCAAGCAGCACCTGTTTCCTCTGGGACTCCCCAGTGTCTAACAGGTCATCTTGGCACAAAGTAGGAACTCACCAATGCCTGTGGAAGGATGAGAAGAGATTGGCAAGTGCATCACAAGGCTCAGGGTCCAGAACTACTAGGCAGATCACCAAGTGGGATGGGGAGGTCTCCCCTCGGAAAAGCTAAGTCACAGGAGCCCTGTGCAGCTTGGATGTCTCAACAGCAGGAGGCTGGGTCAGGGGCACAGCCCGATGCAGCTTGCTGCCTCTGAGCCCTGTCCTTGGACGGTGGGGTCTATGCAGAAATCTCTCTGATGTCAGAAAGTTTTGTCCAGGAAACTTGGGCAATGCTGAGCCCATAGGGAAGATTTCAGCAGCTGGACCAGAGATGATCATTCAGAGAAGATGATAAGTGAGGGAAAATCAGGGCTGACACTTAAAAGATTCACCCTGGTACAGTTTAGGCACTGACCACTCAAAACAGCCCCAGTTCCTTAGTTCTAGAATGGGTCTGGAGCCCACCCACTCTGCCCGACTTTAACCCCTTGGCCATCGGATTGTGGTGGGAGCAGGAGGTCCAGAAGTTCCCTGAAAGAGGACAGAGCTGGTTGAGCGATCCACTTGGTCAGAGCAATGGCTCTGTAATAATTGAAACATTTCAATTGTTTCAACATAACAACTGTAGGTACCTACTATTATGTGCTGAACACTGCAAGGTTGACCTATGACTAAAAGAGCTGGCCATTTTTCAAAAGCCACTTGTTCTATTTTGAGAACTTTATTAAAACTAGATAATATAATACGTGACTTTTCCTTAACCAGGCACACAGAAACTATAATTTCTCAATGTGATAAGAATGAATAAGGGCCGCACTGCCAAATCCATGTTGCACAAGCCTGACTTCTATCTTAGGATTCCTGGTATACCTTATGGGAATTATGTGACTTTCTGACACAAAGACCTAGAGTTTTCAGTATCAATTAGCAAAGTTTATTTCTTCTGTAGAGAAATACAAATTCTAATACTTCTCTCCCACAGGCTAGTGAATCAGCTTGTTCCAATCCTATCTTGGAGGCCATGGTATCTGCAAAGTGCCTGCATTTCTCCTGTACAAACTTGTAAATCTGAAGTTGCCTTAACATTAGCTTCAGGATGAAAAGAAGCTTCTGGAAGTGTTTTTTTTTTTAATCCCTGAAATTAGCAGTTGCTAAACAGTCATAATTTTTTCCTCAAATACAAAAGAAGTTGGTGGCAATCAGCCAAGAGAAACAACTTCGGCTTGTAGAGAGAAGCAGGCTGTTATTAAAAGCCACAGCGGTCATTAACGAAGATGATGTCATCATTCAGGGCCTGGACCCTCCTGGGATCTCCAGGGCCAAGAAGAGATGATTCACAGTCTTTACCAAGCCAGTGAACGGTCACCTGCCTAATGGTGTTTGGTGAAAGTGCTCAGTCTCCAGGGTGGGGCGGTGGGTGGTTCCTGCAAAATGATCAGGGACCTCAGTGTCGTGACAGCTTGCAAAGCTGGTGGCCAAAACAGGGGATTTATGAACTGGTGACTTCGGACTTTGATAAATAAAAAGTTTGGTATTCTTGTGTGGAGAGTATGTAAAGAATTCTCTGTGAGTCATACTTTCAAACAAAGTGGAGCCTATCTTGGGGTAAATCTTTCTTACCATTTCAGCACTTCTTCTGAGAGGAGGGACAACTTTTCAGAATTTCATTAAGTTGAGGTATCATTATTGCTTTTTTTAAATTTTTTTTAAAGATTTTATTTATTTAGTTGACAGAGAGAGATCGTAAGTCGGCAGAGAGGTAGGCAGAGAGAGAGAGGAGGAAGCAGGCTCCCCACTGAGCAGAGAGCCCGATGCGGGCCTCGATCCCAGGACCCTGAGACCATGACCTGAGCTGAAGGCAGAGGTTTAACCCACTGAGCCACCCAGGTGCCCCATTATTGCTTTTTAAAAACACTAGAGGAGCCTAGTATTCTGAGATTCCTAAGTTACAAAACAAACAAACAAAAACAGAGAAAATTAGGAGTGACTAAGGGGTCTAAACTTTCATTTGCTTCTTTTCTTTATTTTTCTCTCTTTCCATTCTTCCCTCACCACTCCCACCCCACTCACGTTTTCTGGGGTCCGTATCACCAAGGTCCTAGGAGGAAAATACTGTAAGGGCAAGAATGCAGCTTGTGATCAAATCTTGGTTCTTCACTTGCCTCTAGTCAAAGAAATCATCACAAGAAAATGATCCCACCAAATGGACTTCCTGATTATAAGACGCATCCTGGTTAAGACGCAATAAAACATGGAGAATAGCTATGCAACTTCCAGAGCATGACATCTCTCTTGCTTTGCCTTCTTATCTAGAAAGTGGGGGTTATAAAACCTCCTTACAGTGTGGTTGTAAGGATATGGTAAGACTGAGCATTTATTAGACTCCATTTCTTGGAGCCAATGATCGCCAACAATCCTATGGGTGTTGGATGTGGTGTTGATATCAACAAATGGGCTTGTATCTCCCTGTCACTCTTGAACTTTATGTAGAAGAGTTTGTAGTAATTATAGGAGATGAGGTCTTTTTCAGCTGGCCGAGCAATGTGGGGAGTTCTGGTGCTCCCTGCCTTTTCAGTCTTCCCCACCCCCGAGGGGTCTGGGGGAAGCTAGACTGCCCTCCAAAAACTCTAGGTCTGCTTTATCACCCACACAGCCTTCTGCACTTCTAGGAGGAACCTAGCATTACCTGGGGCTCATTATAAATAGAGTTCATTAATTATTAGTTAAGGGCTGTTCAGAGTTCCCTACACAACACCCATGGGGATGCTGGTCCCTTCCTTGTCCTCCAACCATGACAACTACTCAGGGGCTTGCTACTATCATCACCACCGGAACCCTTCATGAGAAAGCCAGGGGGCTGAGAAAGCCAGGAGCTTTGAGGTCGTGCTGGCTGACTTCTACATAGAAGGGGTCTCCTTTACACAATGGGTGACACCTTATCATGTTGAGATAAAGGTGGAACAGCTGTGGTCCCCATGCCTCTCAATGTCCCTTAGGGAACCAGTCCCTGTACTCCTGCCAACAGACACTGTCTCCATAGGGCTTAACTGGGCCAGGGGGCAGATTCCATGAGCCCCACTGATTCCCCGTCTTCCTGCCAGTTCCCGAACCAGAAGAGGCTTGTTTGTGAAAGACACTTGTGAGAGAATGAAAAGACAAGCCACATACTCAGAGAAATATTTACAGAATACATGGGCAATACAAGACTCAGATCTAAAACATGCAAAGAATTCTTTTAAGACAGCTTTATGGAGTTATAATTCACCCATTTAAAGTGTACGACTCAGTGGTTTAGAGGTGTTGTATATTATTAATTTTTTAAAGTTGTGGGAAAGTAGAACAAAACGTACCATCTTAACCATTTCTAAGTGTATAGTTAAGTGGCATGATGTGTATTCACAGAATTGTGTCATCATCCCAAACAGAAACTCTGTATCCATTAAGCAAAACTCAACCATGCCCATCTCCGCCCTTAGGGAAATCTAATCCACTTTCTACAGGAGTCTGACTGGCTCCATTGGTGGAGCATACGACTACGACTCACCATCTCAGGGTGGTGAGTCCGAGCTCCGCATCGGGTGTAGAGATTACTGAAAAACAACAACAACAACAAAAAAAAAAAACCATAAAAAAAATCTCTCATCTACTTTCTGTGTCTACGACTTTGCCTATTTTAGATATTTTGTGAAAGTGGAATCATGTATCTGCCCTTTCATATCTGGCTTATTTCACTTAGCATGCTGTTTTCAACGTTCATCCACGTAGTAGCATGGATCAGAACTTCATTCCTTTTTGTGTTTGAATAAACCCTCACTGCACACAATCACATCTTGTTGGTCTGTTCATATGTTGGGTTGATTCCATCTTGAAGATATTGTCGATAATGCTGCGTTGGGTGTTGGTGTACCAGTGTCTCTTCAAGTCCTTGATTTCAGTTCCTTCTGGAATATACTTGGGTGTGGAATTGCTGGGGTCTTACTGTAGTTCTAGGTTTAGCTTTTGGTGGGCCTGCTAATAATTTCTGTTCCTACCAGCAGCATATGAGGGTTTTATTTTTTCCACATCTTCATCGACACTTGTTATTTACTGTTGCTTTTATTCCATCCATCTCCGTGGGTGTGAAACAACATCTCGCTGTAGTTTTGATTTTGCATTTTCCTGATGAATGATGCTGACGTTTTTCCCATGTACTAATGGCGATTTATAAATCTTCTTTGGAGAAATGTACTTTCAGGTTGTTTATTTGCCCATTTTTCAATGGGATTGCTTTCTGTTGATTGTTCTGCTGAAGCAATTATTCGTAGATTCTAGATATTAAATGCCTTACGCTATTTCCAGATGTTTTTCCCATTCTGTGGGTTGTCTGTTCACTTTCTTTTTTTAACTTTTTTTTAATAGATTTTATTTATTTCTCAGAGAGAAAGAGAAAAAGCAGGGGGAGTGGCAGGCAGAAAGAGAAGCAGACTTCCCACTGAGCAGGAAGCCCAATGTGGGACCCCATCCCAGGACCCTGGAATCATGACATGAGCTGCAGGCAAAGGCTTAACTGACTGAGCCACCCAGGCATCCCTGTTCACTTTCTTGATAGTGTCCTTTTTGTATGAAAATTTTTAAATGAAGTCAATTTACCTAATTTTTCCTTTGTACTAATGCTTCTGGTATCACAATCTAAGAATTCATTGCTAAATCCAAAGTCATAAAGATTTACTCCTATGTTTCCTTCCAAGAGTTTTATGATTTTAGCTCTTATATTTTAGGTTATTGATCCATTTTTAGTTAATTTTTGTATTGGGTGTGAGGTAGGGAACCAAATTTATTCTTTTGCATGTGGAAATGCACTCGCCCCAGCACCAACTCTTTAAGAAACTGTTCTCTCCTCCATTGAATGGATATGATGTCCTTGTAAAAAATCAATTGCCATAGATGTGTGAGTTTATTTTGAACTCTTGATTCTAGTCTGTCGATCTATTTATCTGTCCTTATGCAGTACCACACTGTTTTGATTACTGTAGCTTTGTATTACATTTCAAAACCTTTTTTTAAAAAAATGGTTTTGGATGTTCAGGGCCCCTTGTTATTACATATGATTTTGAGGACTGGCTTCTCTATTTCTGCAGGAAAGGCCATTTGAATTCTGATATGGGTTGCATTGAAACTGTTGATCAAAGAATTCTTAAGACTCAATAATAAAACAACAAAACAAAAAATGGGCAAAAAATCTGAACAGATACTTCACCAAAAGATAGACAGATGGAAAATAAGCATATGAAAAAATCCTCAGCATCAATATGCCAATAGGGAATTGCAAATTAAAACAATAATAGCATGCCACTCCATATCTATTACAGTGACTAAAATTTTAAGAACTGACACCACCCAATGCTAGAGACAGTGTGGAACAAGAGAAACTCAGAGGCTGCTGGTGGGAATGCAAAGTAGTGAAGCCACTTTAGAAAACCGTTTGGCAGTTTCTTTAAAAAGCTAAACATAGTCTTACCATATGGTCCAGCAATTGCACTCCTACGTATTTACCCAACTGATTTGAAAACTCATGTCCACACAAAACCTGCCCATGAATATTTATAGCAACTTTATTTATATTCACCAAAAGCTGGAAGCAACCAAGATGAATAGATAAATGGGGAAACAAACCACAGTAAAACCAGACTGGAATGTCATCCCATGATGAAAAGAAAGGAGTTATAGGGGCATCTAGGTGGCTCAGAGGGGGAGCCTGCTTCTTCCTCTGCTCTTCCCCCGACCCTGCTTGGTCTCTCTTTCTCTTTCAAATAAATTAATAAGATCTTTAAGAAAGAAATGCATTACGAAGGCACAAAAATGGATGGATGAAACTTTATATGCTTATGGCTATGTGAAAGTAGCTAGTCTGAAAAGGCTACACACTGTGTGATCCCAATGGTTTCACATTCTGGAAAAGGCAAAACTGCACAGACAGTGTAAAAATATTCAGTAGTGGGGTGCCTGGGTGGCTCAGTGGGTTACCTGGGTGGCTCAGTGGGTTAAGCCTCTGCCTTCGGCTCGGGTCATGATCTCAGGGTGCTGGGATTGAGCCTCGCATTGGGCTCCCTGCTCAGCAGAGAGCCTGCTTCCCCTTCTCTCTCTGCCTGCCTCTCTGCCTACTTGTGATATCTTTCTGTGACAAATAAATAAAATCTTTAAAAAAAAAAAAAATCAGTAGTTGCCAGTGGTCCAAGGCAAGGAAGGGAGGGATTGATAGGTAAAGCACATGCTGTCATGATGGATTCATGATCTTATGCATTTATCAAAACTCATAGAACTTTACAGTACAAAGAATGGCTCTTAATGTATCCAGATTTTCTCAAATCATTTAGTAGGTTGTTGGATCCCACGAAAGAAGGCAGACTGTGACAGGAGAATATAACTGTGTTATAAATGTATGATACAACTTCAGTGAAGGAGGTGGAAGGAAAAGTGATGACCTGAGTAACTTGGGAAATAAGTGGAGTTTCTAAGACTGAAGGCAAAAGGAACAGCTCGTAAGCACTATACTCTGGTGTACTAAGTTGATTCCCATTGCGGCGTTAGGTAACAATTCTGATACTTTTCTATATGTGTGCTGGAATCTAGTAACTAAGTACATAGACGGCAGGTGGGGGTAGCTAAGTCTCTCCTGGGTGGAGTGAGAATTTACTGATTCGCGAAGTGGTGAGGCTAGAATGACCCATGTGGTAATGGACTAGAGACATTTGGATGTAGTTACGTTTAGCTTAGTATAGATTCATTTCCTTGCTCTTTCAGCTGAAAGGAACTAGAAACAACAAAACCCCAGTAGTAAGTAGCACATTTATTAAAAAGAGCCCAGATCTTGGGTTCTAATGCCATGCTCCAAAGAAGGAATCAGGCATCACTGGGGGAAAAAAAGAAAAAAAAAAAAAGGCTGATTCTAGGACTAGGGTAGGCAATATACAAGACGGGCTTGGAGCATACTGTGCCAGAAAGTAAGAAGTAGAGGCAAGAGAGGAAAGACAGAAAGAGAAGAAAGAGAGAAGGAGAGAAAGAAAGAAAGGGGGGGAGGGAGGGAGGGAAGGAAGGAAGAAAGGAAAAGCAAAGGAGGAAGGAAGAGAGAGAAAGAAGGAGAGGAAGGAGGAAGGACTTAAGAGCATATGTTCAAGGGACACAGGAACTGACTGAAAGTTCCCAGTGGCCAAAGCTGGAAAAATTTGAGTAAAAAAATAAATAAAGCAGTATTGGAGTATAATCCAAAGTATAAAATAAATACCCACAAGTCCCTTTTCATATAGACAAGAGACTGAATAAAGACACATGGGAGAGAAGAGACCAATCTCCCATGCAGGAGAGTTCCGAAAAAGAAGTCGCTTTACAGCAGAGAACACGGGCAAGCAAAACCCAGCCTGGTGATCAAGGTTGTGATCAAGGTTGATCTCCACAGTGATAAGTCATGTTGAGACTATGGCTATTGATCTGATGTGAGCAAAATGGCCTTTCAGCTCTGCGGCCTTCTTTCTAAAACCCTGTAACCCCGCTGAGTCATGAGAAAACCATGAGACCAATGCCAGCAGAAGGTGACTTTTGGCTCTCTGCTGCTGGAACCTCCCTGCTCCTCAGTTTCACGCGTATCCCTTCATGCGTGTGTGTTTCTTTCTTGTTCTCTCAGGGGATGGCCTTTACACTGGAAGAAAGGCTGCAGCTTGGAATCCACGGCCTGATCCCCCCCTGCTTCCTGAGCCAGGACGTCCAGCTCCTTCGGATCATGAGATACTACGAGCGGCAGCAGAGCGACCTGGACAAGTCAGTGCCTAGAGTCCGCTCCCTCGACCCAAGCCCCAAGTTCAGCTGTCTCCTGCAGCACACGGGTTGTCTTGTACTCTCCAGGAGGAGAGGCTGAGAGCCCCTGAGAGATCCCAGCCCCAGTCCCAGCCCCAGCCCCAGGTCATCTCCCCAAGGGACTGGGCTTGTTAGGACCGAGGCAGAGTCAGAACTCGGAAGGGAGACTGACTTCCAGCAGGTGCAATCTGGTTGGTCCTCTGGGAAGCAGTGGCATCCGAGTCGGCCCGAGAAGCACAGTTAGGGTTTCATCAGACAGCGGTGGGATTCATAAAAGGCATTTCACTCAGCAGGAATAAGGGGAGCGCGCAGGACAAGTGTGTCGGGAGAGGGGTCCATCGTCCAGGTCCCTAGAATAAGGGGAATGTTGTGGGGAGCAAAGTGGAAATGCACAGCAACACCTCGGAAAGGACCTAGGATATCCTATGTTAGACATTTATGGGAACTGTAACTAACCCTGCCACCCCTCTGGGTTCTCCTAGGGAGGATATTCCATGAAGAGCCAACTGAGGAATCACAGGGTCAGCTTCGTCAGTTTCCCTACAGAAGGTAGTGACCTCCCAGGTCACATGGCTATGAACTGGTACAGCCAGGATTCGAACACAGTTCGCTCTGGAGTCTGCCTTTTACTGCTCTGCTATGCCACAGCTGGAGGCTTTGGCGCTTAATGGCTACAAGACTAGACCCCAGTGTCAGACTAAGTTCCAATCCTCATTCTACCACTTAATAGCAAAAATTACCCCTCACCGACTGGGTCATTCCTCATTTGTACAATGTGTAGATCAGTTGTATCGAACTCATACGGTTATGATAAGGCTTAAGTGCATTAGTATTCTAACATGCTCAGAACACTTACATAGTAACTGTAACTTACAACAGGAGGCCCTATGCAAAAGCTTGTAAAATAAATACGTCACCTTGCTGTGGGCTCCAGTGGAAATTTAGGGGGAGGATATGGGTTCCCCCTACATATCTGTAGAGCTTAATGGCCAAGATTTGGGGTTGTTGATGGCGTGGCTGTCCTCGTGAGGGTAGAGCTCAGCAGCATGTTAGGGTGATCCTGTTCCCACCTTCTTGTGCTCCCCTCACAGTAGCCACTGCTTCCAAATGGTAGTGAATGAGGAAATCTCGGCCTACTCCCCCCACCCCCCACCCCCGCAGTCCTGAAGGGCTGAATGCTGTGGATATCACTCCCATGAACTCCAAGGCCATACTGCAACTCAGGTCATATATTCACTCCCTCTTGTTTATTCTACCCACACTGGGTCTGGCTACATCACCCTGAAGAGCCAGCCAGAAAGTACACAATGAATTCAACTGACAGCATTACACATGCTTTGAACTTTGAACAACCTGAGCTTCCCTCTTCTGTTAAATTTACAAAGAATTAAAGTCCAACGTGAAATCCTCTTTGCTCATACTTCTCTGGGTTTGTTCAGCTAGATGGAACTTACCTATATAAGAGGGAAGACATGGTGGGCCCCAGGAGCAGGGGACTTGCCTGATCGTGGGAGCTCCAGAGAGCTTATTCCTGGCGCTCTGCTGACTTCTCTGACCCACTGACCCACTGACTTCTCTGACCCACTCATTCCCAGAATTCCTTATTTCAGCAGGTGCTCAGGGAAATGCTAAGGAAGCTCCCCAGCTTCTTCTGGGTAAGGGTAATGGTATGCTGGTAAATGTTTACTGACTGGTTCTGGGGCACCGAGGGAGCCCTGATTTGTAGCATTTTCCCATTTCCATAATGGGAATATTCCCAACCATGACCGATTTCAAGTTACCAACTCGAAATCACTGAATGTAGAACTGAGAAGAGATGTGTGTAAATGACTACTGAGGAAAAGAATGCTTACACCAGTAATGAGCTGAGATGCTGGCTTTTCTAAGCAGAAACCCTCCCTTCCTTCTAAACACTATTTTTAGTTCTGGACCAGTGCCTTTGGGAAGGAAGGAGAGACTGAGGCCCCAAGAAGTCATGTGGCTTCCCCAGAGTCACAAAACTAGGAAACAGCAGAGCCGGGATTCAAACCTAGGACCCTGTTACCACACTCAGGGATCATTGCCCTATGGGAACATCACTCTCACCCATTCCATGCCAGGGTTCAAGTGCCCGCAGGCTCTCCTAAGCTGTTGTCCAGGATGGGTGTGATGTCAGTAGTCACCTACACCCCATCATGAATTTCAGACCCTGGGTCTTTTTTCTCCTAGGGTTTTTGCATTTTCAGGACTATGAAATGAAAGGCTGTTTTCCTGGCTTCGTGATTTTAGGCTTCAGGGAATAGGTGAGAAAGAGATTTTTTTGGAGCGTGCCTTCTGAGGTCAGGTCGTACTCAGACACTTGAGAGCTCTGGCTGTGACAGGATCCAGCCACAAGGGGTGGGAAAATCACTGGTGTGTTCAATATCTTCCTGGACCCCACTCCGCCCCAGCCTGGTTGTCTTTTCTCAGTGTCCACCTCGTGATAACGTAACTAACCATGGCACCGTGGTTGAGATTCGAGAATCAGATTGCTTAGACTCAAATCCTTACTCTGCCACGAGACCTTGGGGAGCAATTTCATCTCACTGTGCCTCGTCTCCTTATCTCTAAAGTCGTCCACATTTTAGTACCTGCCTCACAAGTCCTTGGGAGTTTTATATGAATTAATGTAGAATATTTAGAATTGTGCCTACGCCATGAATAAGAGTAAGTACGATAAGGCAGATGATTCTCTCCTCATTTCATAGAAAATGAGACTCATGCTGAGGAGAGATGGTGATTTGCCCATGAACGTGCCATTGTACGTAGCTGAGTGGGAGCCCTGGGTCTTTGCATCAAGGGCCTTTTGTGCTCCCACCTGTAGGGCCCACGTGACCAGCTTGGTTCTTGTCTCCCTTTCCAAGGTACATCATTCTCATGACACTCCAGGACCGGAACGAGAAGCTCTTCTACCGCGTGCTGACGTCAGATGTGGAGAAATTCATGCCCATCGTGTACACTCCCACTGTGGGGCTGGCCTGTCAGCACTACGGCCTGACCTTCCGCAGGCCCCGGTGAGCCGTCCTGGGGCATGGGCTTAGGGAGGGGCTGTCTCCTCCACGGGAATTAATTCTTTCCTCTGACCTTGTTTAATGGGACTCTGGAGGCTGTGCCTGACTGAGCCAGAGGCTTGACAAGACATTTGATTTTAAGCACTTGCTCAGAAAATTACCCCAGGCACAGAGCAATGAGGGGAGTATGGAAGCAAGGGGAGAGCAGCGCTCCGCTCCGCTCCGGATGATAAACACCCAACATACTGTTCAGAGTTGTCCTGAGAGGTATTTCGGATTGGTTTTCTTTCATTATCCACCTAAAACACCCCATCCACCCACCCACCCTCTGCTTTTCTGGTCATCTCCACAGTGCTGACAGCTCTCTTACCAATTCGGGCCAATGAATAATGGAGTGTTGGATTCCAAAGACTGAATTCTTCTGCTGACTCAGAGAACCAGTATTCGTTCCTTCATTGGGGCTTGACTCAGATTCCACTTAAAATGTTGTTTTATTAGGCAAAAATTTGGCACTAGGTTTTCTTTAATAGACAAAGAATTTGGGGGAAGTTTTCTAAAAAGATGGCTTGTTTTTTGGTTTTGGGGTTTTTTGGTTTTGTTTTATTTTGTTTTGTTTTCCATGATGAGTTTAGAAGATATATTTTTTAAAGTATATAAAAAAAGGAAAAATGGGAGTATTTTCCCAAAATCCGCAGCACAAGGTGCCTGGTAATTATCAATACGTATTTCTAGCACTGACAATTAAAAAAGGGACCTGCATTTATTATAGGTAATGGGACATTGTTTTGGTCTGTGTTAGAACATGGAAAAATATAGTGTATTGTGCGGAGATGTGTCATTTATGTTTCCATAGAATTTATAAATCTTTGTGTATATATCATTTGATATATGATGAATATGGAATCATGGATCTCAAACATCTTTTGTTAATTTGGAAAAAACAGTCTTCCTGTGCTGATGCCAGCATTCGGGCTGAACCTTGCAGGCTGAGAGCCCAGGGACTAATGCTGGTTCCCCTCCTTCCTTTTCTGGCCATACATCACCCTTGACAGAGGGCAGTGTATCAGACCTCGTCTTGTGGGAGGTTGTACAACTGTAGACACCCACAAGTCCTCATCCCTCAGAATAGCCATGCTCCTGCCGTCCTGTGGGGGGCGCTTCATCGGGTTCCAGAGCAATTCTAGTGTTCAACCTCTCTTTCAACAGGAAAGAGATTCCTTTTTTCTTATTATCATTCCGAAACCCGTCCTGGCAGAGACCTTGGAAACTGACGGTACCTTTCTGAAGATGCAGGACCCTATTTACCTCCCAGTCCCTACTCAGAAATGATCCCCCAGGCCCTCCCTCCTGCCCAATGCAGGTCAGCTCATGATCCTCCTCTGAGGCCTTCAGCGGCCTACAAGGCTGAAAGAAAGAAGTCCAGCACTTTGACAAGAGCGAGTCTGTCACAGCCCAGCTCCTACTCAGAAATCCCATGCCCTAGCTAATCTGATCTGTTCCCCATGCCCAAGGATGCCTGGCGCTCCAGCCCTCCACCCTTTCACACTCGGGGCCCTCTCCGCCTCCTGCATCTGCCTGCTCTCCTCTCCTGGTTCTCTGTCCGTCAGAATGGAGGCTAGACTTTCAGGTTGCCCAAGACTAGGCTTCTCTGTCTTCCCTGATCCCCACTGGGTGGAACGGCTCACGCCCCCCTCGTGCTCCCCCTTAAGTCATCACACATACTTCTAGTCCATAGTTATAGTTTTCGTGCTTCATGTTTTTAATTATGTGTATATCAGCTGTCTCTACCAGAACACAAATTTCTTGAGAGGGCTGGAAACATGTCAGATCCATTTGTGTGGACTAGACCAGTACTGGGCAAGCACTTGACACTCTAATGGGAAAGCTGCATTGTATACTGGCTAGGAAGACCTAGGTCTTTGCTGTTGGCCATGAGATTTAGTCTCCTTGATGTTAGGCATGTTCCTTATCCTCTCTCAGCCTTAATTTCCACATTTATGAAATGCAGGTAATAATACTACTACTTCAGATCTCATTGTGACGGTAAAATGTGAGGCATGAATAAGGGACCCGGCATAAATGTGAGTGTCGATTTGCCTTCAGTGACCGTTACAGGAAGAAGGAAGAATTGCTAAACATAGAGTCATATTATACGTAGACGCCATTACATTTTTTAAAAGAAAATCGAGTCATTGAACACTTAAGGAACTCACACGTTGACCTACACACGCGATTTGGCTCTTCGAGAACTCTTTGTTTCCTGAAGTCCTTTAGCCGTAGCTCGCGGCCACTACTGGTTTGCAGCTGAGATCCTGTGGAAATGCAAGCCTTCCCGCTCCCAGGCTGTGTGGGAGCCCTTCTCCACAGACTCCGGGGATTAGGTTGTAGATTTAGTTGTGGGCTCCAGATGAACTAGTAATAGGGTCAGGATCCTGCAAACACAGCAGGATTTGTCTCCAGAACCCACTCTAGAATCCAGGGAACACACAAAGCAAAACTTGAGTTCATGAACATTTATGGAGCAGCTACTGGGCACGGGGCATCATGAAATTACCCCCAAAGAATGAATATGGTTCTTGACCTCCAGCAAATCCCTAGCACAATAAGGGGACAGGCAATAATGATAAGTTAAATATAATAAAAGTTTTTAAAAAAGAGAGATTTAATAGAGACAAAGAACTACATGGGAGTACATGGGAGGGAGAAATTTATTTTTCCCTGGGGACAGTAGGATTGCATCACAGAAGAGATATTTGAGCTGGTCCAGGTGAATGACTGGGAATTCCATGAGTAAAGAAGGAGGAATGGCCATTCCAGGAAAGGGTTTGATTTTGTAGACACCTATGTAGTCATCCTGCTTGGGTTTCTCCCCATCGCCTGTGCCTGGCAAGGAGTGTAAGGTCGTGGGTTGGGGAGGTAGGTTTTTACATCCATTGGCTTATATTGGATCTTCCCAGTGTCCTGTCAGGTTAGTTTGGTAGCAGTATCTCCATTTCCCAGATGGGAAAACTGAGGTAGCCAGAGGAAAGGAACTTGTCCAACATCACAGTTTCGCAACCAGTGAAGTAAGAATTCTGACCACGAGAATCAGGGAAAGCCACATCAAAGACATGCCATTTAAGCTGGGCCATAAAAGGTGAAAGCAAAGAATGGAGGAGGCAAAATTATTTGTTGACCCAGGCATACCCACCTTTCCGCTTGCTAGAATGTAAGGTCTCTGGGACCTCGTGGTGGGTGAAACGGGAGAATAGAGAGATAGAAGAATTGGCCAGTGTCTCTGCCCAAAAAGAACAAAGTGCTTGGTTCCCTTCCCAACCAAGCCCAAGGGGTTGGAGTCACGGGGAGCCGTGTCACTTGGGTTCAGGCCCCATTGGCAATTCCCCAATGGGTCAACAATGGAGAGGGACGTGTGTGGCAGCCGAGTAGGGGGTTCATATGCGTGGAAATAGGACCCTGCCATCAACTGCAGCCCAGAGAACCAGGTCAGCCCTGAGTGGGTGCAGTCAGCGTACTACAGAAGCTGGACACATAGCGTGGGAAACAAGGCATGTTGTCATCCCCGCAGACCTGCAGTTGCCCAGAGCAGAAGAGGATGATAAGCACAATGCATGTCCGCTGAAGGCCAGGTACTAACTATCCTACGGTCTTTATATATATGAGCTCATTTAATTAGCACAATCCCCTAAGAGGTGCGTATGACTATCATCTTACTTGTAGATGGACAAACTGAGGCACAGAGAAATGACTTGCCCAAAGTCACACAGCTCATACCCAGCAAGGCCTGCGTGCCAACCCATGCAGTGTGAACTGGAATGTGGACGGGTACCACCAAGCTCCACTGCCTGCTGTGGTCTGGGAGTGGTCCCGTTTGGTGGGCTTTTGGGGCTCCAGGAATATTTGATCGCTAGATCCTGTTTGCTGAGCCTCTCTTGGAAGAGAATGGGCCCGAGGCTGTGCGGGGCTGAGGCAGGCATGGGCAGACTGGACTGTGTTCTTGGATCCTTCCCTCACGCTCCTGGTACAGACTTACCGCATGTGTTTTGCACAAACCCTCCTTCAGATGATTACCCGACGAAACTATTTGACATGTGACATCTGAGCTGTTGCTCCAGGTTTCCATTTGGCCACTTTCCAGGTGTGGATTCCACACCTGCCTTGCTCTTGAAGGAATTGAGAATACAGGCTCCACCTCAGGCCTGAGCTGCCTCCGAGGCCTGGCTAGGAATGGCTTTATGGATTAGCATCTGAAAGGAGGACAGCCCCAAGGCCAAGAGGGAGAGAGCCAGCTCCTTCTCGGTTTCTGAAATGATAAACATTCCTGCCAGGTTCCCAGAAACAATGGAGTCCTCTGTGAAAGGGCCTGCCCCCCTCCAAGCTAACTAATGAGGTCCAGCCAACGCTAAAATTGAACTTCCAGCGTGCCTCTGCATCGCCTCACCACCTTGAGGGAGATGCGGGGCTATCTCATGGGCACCTGAATATCCCTGGGCAATAAACACGGCCGAAGGTTCTAGGCTTTGTGGAGCCTCCTCTGCCCCTTCCTTCTTCTCCTTTGGCACACCCTCTGTGTGTGCCTCCGTGGGCCATAGATCCTGCAGAGCCTGGCTTGAAGCAAGGCCTTTGAGTGTCATTAACATGTGACTCAGAAGAGGAGCAAGCCCTGGGGGAGCCCAGGCAGGAGTCCAAAATGCAACTCAGCTAAGGAGGGGGCTGTGGGGAAGCCAGTATGGGTGTAAGACTGCTATCCAGTGAGAGGGAATCCTCTCCCTCCCCCAGGCTCCTCCATCTTGACCAAACTGGTCAACTCTGAATCACAGGAACTGTCTACCTCGTGGGGACATCGTAAAGGTCAGAGGAGCTCAACGTGTGTGAATGTGCTTTCTCCATTGTCCAGTTCCTCACAAGCTTAAACCTTGTCTTCACCGCCCTCCTCTTGGGCTCTGAGAGATGTGCACATCCCTGGAACCCTAACATCTCCCAGCCTCTGTGTGCGGTCCCACCTGGATGGGTGATGAGGGCAGTGTGTAGGAGCTGGAAGGAGCACGGACCTTGAAGCCAGGCAGACTTGGCCTTGAATCCCCGTTTCCGATGACTATTTTCCAATGACTGTTGATGGTTTAGCAGCCCCTCAGTCTCCTCATGTGGGAAATGGGAGGGATGCCCATTCGTGTGGCTGCTTGTCAGTGAGATTCCGTGTGTCAAGGGCCTGCCCTCCTAGGTGCTCAGCAGCTGTGCCCCCGGGCTCTGTCATGTGACTCTGAGTCACCCTCCCTGGCTGAGGCAGTTCAGTCCTCTGAAGTGCCACACACTCTCTGGTTGGATGTGGACCTGAAATGATCTGGACTTGTGTCCCTGTTGGCAGGGACAGGTGCAGTCCTAGAGGCTGTGATGAGTGGTGAGGGGAGGGGAGGAAGTGGGCCTTGGCATCACCGGGCCGAGGCTCTGTGGAACACACCTGAAGTTGGGTTTGGATCTGGACAAAGCCAGCCTCCCTGGGCCCCAAGCCAGGCTATTGTCTTCCTTCTCTGCAAATCCAGTGACATGTTTATAGGACAGTAACGACTACCATTTATGGAATGCTGACGATGCCCGTGGCAGGCCCTCGGCTAGTTACTTCGGGTCCTTTATCCCTGAGCCCTACACGACCCCAAAAGGGGCTTCTTACTTTACCCAGATCAAAACTAAGGCTGACTTGTCTAAGATGTCCCTGCTGACCCAGTGCCAGTTTCCCAGGTTTCTCCTGCAATCCCAGTCGAGCTGCTCATGGCCCCGGTCAGTGAGACACGTGAGGGATTAACATGTAAGTTAATGTAACTTCGTGTTACATGTTAACTTCATGCAAGTTCCCTTGTATGACTGGCCTGCACACATGGTGGTCAGACACACACAATCCCATGATGGACAGAGCACTGGGACTGGGGCCCAGGGGAAATAGCTCAGCTCCCCCATTAGCCCCATGGCCTTAGAGCTCAGCTACTCGATCTCCCCAAGCCCAGATCACAGGGTCTGTCCACCTCGTGGGCACGTTGTAAAGGTTAGAGGAGCTCAATGTGTGTGAATGCGCTTTCTCCATTGCCCAATTCCTCACAAGCTTCCAAAGACATGACTTTTTCATCACTTCTCCTTCACCCCAGCGGCCAGAAGGGGTGCGATTAAGGCTCATACTCACCTCCTTGGGCTTCCTGTTTCCTCCTCACTATATCTGTTCAGCCATTGCCTCATTTTGTTTTTGCTTTTGTGCTTGAATCCCTACATGCTTTTATTTACTCTTTCATCTGGTTTTGTTTTTACATCGGAACCTCTTTACCTTCAACCATCTCAACCACTTCCACCACCTGTCCCTGCGTACACATACCCAAGGGCCCTGGGCCACGTGCCTCTGCATCCCAAATGCCAGCTGAAGCCATTGCTAACCCTTCACAGGACCAGTGAGCACCAACATCTTGACTTCAAGCCACTCTGGGAAACAAAAACAACGTTATCTCGGCAAATGTCCGAAGACCCCTGACACCCAGGGATGACCTCTGAGCCCATCATCACGTGGACCTCAGCCCCACTCTCAGCTGGTCCAGAACAGACACACACGCTCCCAGCATGATTGGAAGGCAGGCAGAAAGCAAGGGTTAGCATCCTCAGACCGGCTGTCTGCTCCCCATTCTTGGGGCACCGAAGTGCTGATTCCTTTGGCCGAGCCCATGCCTCATGTGGTTACACCAGGTTTCTCTGCCAAGCTGTTGCCACCGTGCCACTGAGAAGGCTCCCCAAAACACAGCAAGCACCCACCCACCCATAGCTGGGTCTGCTTAGCTTCTCATCCGGCAGCCCTGGCACTGGGCGCAGAGCACTGGATGAAGAGTCAGGATGTATGGTGTGGAGCCCTCTCCCTGCTTCCCAGCTGAACATGTAGGCAAGTCTCTGAGCTCCGTAGTCTCAAGTCAAAGCATAGGGTTGGACTGCATGGCTTCTGTGATCTCTACCAGCTCTAGCCACTGATGATCTAATAACCCAAACTCTATAACCAAGTTAGGAAGGAGATCTCTGACTGAGCCCCAGTTACATTATATAGCTGAGCCTATTTCCCCACCTGGAAAACAAACAGGGTCAAGTTAAAGCCATAGTTCTTAGTCACAGTTGTGCATTAAAAACATGTGGGAGCTTTTAAGACACAATCCCCAAGGTGGGTCCCGGGCAGGTTTCCTTTTCAAAAGCTTGCCAGGGATTCTCATGGGCAGCCCATACTACAAACCACTGTGCTGGGTGATCTCGACAGTTTTCCCAACTTGGTCTTCTGTGACTTTCGGGGCATCAATAACCTGCCATCCCTATTTCCTAGGCCACTCCAGCCTGGCAGTGAATCGAAGATTAAGGTCATGATAATAGAACAGAACCTCCATCTCCATTCACCCTTCAGCAAGCCTAACTATTGTAGCCGCTGCCAGGTTCCCTCGTGTCTCATTCACAGGGTTAGTGGGGAGGTTCGGGTGGGTTGGAAGGAGACCCTGGGTGCTTCCTTTCTCCTCCCCCAACTTCCTCCTCCTGTAGAGTGCACTGAAGTCCTCCCTCTCCCAAAATGCACACTCAGCAGTTGATTAGACAGGAAAACTCATCAGACCAAAGACCACCAAGCACTGGAGTGACCAGCGTGGCCTGGCTCAGAAGACGGGCTGGGCCCATTGGAGTCCTTGACAGGAATGTGATGGAAAAATGGGAAAAGTTATGTAGGGAGACTTTTACAGTTAGGAAGAGAAATTGGGCAAAAAGTGTGCTATGGTTTAGACATCAGAGTCGGGTCGTAGTAGACCAAAAGCAGATGCCAGCTATGAAGGAAGAGAGGGAAAGGAATTAAATGAGCAGATCTGGGGGGAGAGGACAGCAGTGCAGGTGGGAGCAACTGGAGGAAGTAGGGGGAGCGAGTGCTGGTTCCTAGCTTTCCACTCCAGCTCCTAGTCACAAATTTACCATAAACTCGTTCCCCACGGGTCCCTTAAGTGAACGCCCACCTTACAGGTCACTTGAAGAGCTAAGCCGGAAAAGGGCTGTGAAATTAGATGGATCTGATTAGCGTCCTGACCCCCTGATGAACTGGGTGGGTGAGGCGAACAGGTTAACCGTAGGGCATCACAGATCAGCTTGCATTAGAAGTACCCGGAGTCCTGGTAAAACGCAGATTCGAGGTGACCCGGATGCTGCTGGGGCAGGGACCATACTTTGAAAGCCACAGGATGAAAAGCTGGCGAAAGGTTGCCCCTGAAAACTGAATGGAGACCATCTGCAGGAAGCAGAAGGAGCAGATACTTCCAGGCCCCGCTGTGCATTCGTAGAAAAAGCTGCGAGTCATGAGACGAAGGCTTTTGTGCCAGTTTTAGCGTTTTGGCAGTGCGACTGTCAATGCATCCCTCCCCGGCTCTGGGCCTCTGTGTGCTCATCTATAAAACAAGAGAATTTTATTAGGGGGTCTCTGGGGCGTCTTCCCGTTCCAACCCTTCTAGTCTGTAAATGTTGAGCGGACTAGAGCACTGTGCTATATCCATTTGCCTCTGAGGTGTCTGGCATTGAAAGGAGGAAGATGTGAGAGGAGATGGAAACACACACTTACCATTTTCTGACAAGAAAAAGCTTGCAGGCTTATCCGCAGAAGTGTCATTTTGCTGAAAAGCTCTGACTCACACGTGGGCTCCTTCCCAGGCAGACCAGCTGGGCCATCCAGGGTCTGCCTTGGGTTGTTCCCGTGCTTGGGAATTGAGGCTGGAAGAGAGCTAAGAAGGTGCCACCAGGAGTGTTTCCAAAGCATGAGGTGGTCCAGCTTTTATCTGACACGAATGTCTCTTGAAGCAAGTTACATTGTGTCTGGATCCCACGTCACTGAAACACTCTGAAACAGAGAAACACAGAAGAAAGAAGGACCGTTAATTCTTGCATCTGAATTACAGGGAACTGACTTTTTCTTTTGCAGAGGAAGTTTGAAGATTTACATACAAAAGAAGTGAGTTTGTACTGAACTGCCTGGGACCTGCCTGGGACGTTAGCATCCAGAAGGAGCATCTGCTTTTTGGGGAGGACCGAGGAGCCCCTAGCCATCCATGAGTGTGGGTGTAGGGGCTGAGAGTAAAGGTGGGAAAGGTTGAGCCGCTCCCACAGGCACAGAGATTCTATTTTTCTGCTCAAGCTGGGAGCAAATGAGCTTTATTAACTAGAACAGGATGTTCTGGGTTTGACTTCCTTTAGCCAAAGGCAGATTTCCCTGGCAATTTAAACAAACTGATTTTTGTTTCTTTTTTATCGGACTCTGTCCTTTTCCTCCTTTGTCCCTGGCGATCCCAGCCATGCTGATCAAAAGAATAGGGGTGGGAGAATTTCCTTACTGAGAAGGAAATACGTACATACAGGCAGGAGTTGAGTAGACCTTGCCTCTAATAACCTTGATCTCTCGTTAACCTGTAAAATGCAAGGCAACTTGGGTTTGCTCACGCTAAGTTTAGTCCAAAGGGAGTGGCTTCACAAGAGATGCCCCCAACAGTGCATATATTTTGAAAGGCTCTGGGCTAGATGAAGAATAAAGGATCGTTGTTGTAAAATTTCTTGAAAACGGGTAAATTTCTGCCTTGCCAGAAAAGAACTCCACCCCCAGCTGGCAGATGCCTAAAACCCACTCTTATAGTCAGGTCCTTGGATTGGCTCATTGCCCCTACAGGAATCCCCTCAAATGTTTCATGTGCCCTGGATGGGTAACATTGAAAACTTTATCAATGAACTGGTTTCTTAGAGACTAATCTTGAACCAGAGTTTCCCAAAAACAAAGAGATTGCGGGCCCCTGGGTGGCTCAGTGGGTTAAGCATCTGACTCTTGGGGTTTCAGCTCAGGTCATGATCTCAGGGTCCTGGGTTTAAGCCCTGTGTCTGGCTCTGCACTCAGCAAGGAGTCTGCTTGAGGATTTTTCTCCCTCTCCCTTCTCTGCCCATCCCCCTGCTCTCTCTCTCAAATAAATAAATAAATCTTACCAAAAAACAAACAAACAAACAAACAAAAAAAACCCACCCACGGAGATTAGGAGTTAGGAAGGATAGGTTTTTGTGGGAACGGGAGAGTGATGGGAAGGGGTAGATCAGGAAGATTCTGTCTGGGACGCTGCAGATGGAAACAAGGCTGCGGCAGGGTGCCCAGTGTGGCCTCTACGCTGTCCAGAGGTTACTGGAGGGGAACAAGTGAAAAAGTCAAAAGAGTAAAAAGTAATCTGGGTGGTGGAAGACGGAAGGACTTCTCCAGCTTGACAGCTCTTATCATATGAGCTCCTCTCCTGGACCCCAGGCTTCAGGAGGGAAATGAACTAGGTTTTGTTCTTCTCTGTGTCTCCCATGGTGCTGAGCATAGTGCCTGCAGACACACCAGACAGAACGCTTAAAGACTGTCTTCTAATTAGGTTCAGCAAGCCTTGATTAAGCATCATCTTTATGGTTGGCCACCGTCAAGTACAGGAAAGATCCAAATGGAATAAGATAGTTTATTCCAGGTCTCTGACCCTGAGGAGTTCACAGGCCAGCTGCGAAGAGCATCTCTAAAGCAATGTAAGCCACTTTGTAAAGTGCGGTGGGGATTGTCTAGTTTATTCCGGAAGTATGCAAGTAATTCATTGTGGTAAGAAATCTCTCCACTGAATTGTTGTTTCTTGATCTAAACCTTGAAAAACAGATTTTGATTCCCATTGGGAACATGACCCAGCACAATCCCTTGCATGCAAAGATTTGTGGATGAGCTCCAAGCAGGAAGAACTGCCTGAGTGAGACACATGGTTGGAACAAGCCAGGATCACAGATGCTCGGGACTGGGAATGCGGAAGACATGTCGCTGGCTGCCCTTTCCTCCTTCACAAAACCCTGGTTGTGTTTTTGTTTTGCTTTGTCAGTGACCTTTCTTTCTCCCAGTGGCCATGTGCTTTGAAGAAGTCTTGGTCTTTCCCAGCACCAAGTAGTGGGTCTTAATTAATCCCAGCCAATCATGGTAAAGTCCTTCGGCCAGTGACAATTCTGGGCAAAGAGAGGGGAGGGTAGTCTGCCAGAGGACTCCTGGAAAGGTGTTTCTTGTCCCAAGAGGGCTCCTTCTTCCACGTCCACATGGGATGTGTGGAATTCTGTTAATCATTCTAGAGTCACGAAGAAAACAGCCCAGAGGGCAGGCCAGTAATGCCCCAAATGGTAATGCAGGCAGCCTGTGTCCTTAGTGACATTGTTGAGCCACTGAATAAACAAATCGTGGAGGTGCCTTCCCCTGCATTTCTTATTATGTGAAATGAACTTCCTCTTTCCAGTCAGTTGAGTCAGTGCTGTGTTGCTGGCAGCTGAAAGCAGTGTTCCTTCCTGAGGGGATGCCTGAGTCACCTCTGTCACATAGCAGCAGCTCACGTTGGTTTTTTGAGACCTCCTGATGCACCAGATACTCTTCTAGGGTTTCACCAATGTCACAGCATCTCTCTGTGGTAATACTGTTAGGCCCATTTTCATGAAAAGGGAAACTGAGGCACTATGAGCTGAAGTAACTACAAATGTCTAGTACATGGAAGCGCCCACCCCTCCGAGTCTCCAGAGTATATGCCTGAGCAACCTTCCTGAGTCTCTTCCCTCTGGTGACTGAGCATGTCCGGTGGGAGGACTCACCACGACACTGGCCCACGGCCCGTGCAGGGGGTCTTAGGAAACAGGCTGGGGGAGGTAGCACTGATGTAAGGCAGAGCGTGGGGTTGGGATTGTATTAGTGTGAGATCACAGTACACTTTTGAGTAGGAAACTGTAACAAAAGTGTTTTTCGAGAAGGACAATTCTTGAGGATTCAAGAGGAGAGGCCATAGGACACTGTTTTATTTACAGAAGCACCAGGAGAGCAGAGCCAGAGAGGGTCCTAGATGTGAAGATGAAAGTGAGGAAGGGGACCCTGTAGACGCTGGTGTGATGTGGTGGTGAAGAGAGAACTGTCAGATCTGAAGGTGCTGGGGCATAATGGCGGTCATGGAAAGTTGAGATGGACTCCAGAAATGGACCTTCAAGCTGGATGGTGACCACCACCATGACCACTGTCTTTCACTGAGTGGCCAGTAGGGTGATGATTCTGGTATCTTTATTATCTCTGACTCTTACAACAGTCCTGAGAGGTCAGATACCATGATTGTCCCCGGGTCACAGACAAGAGGTTCAGAGGCGATGGGGACCTTGCCTAGAGCCATCTGGCTAGTGCCTTCCAGGGTCTAAACACAAGTCTGTCCTCTTCCAATGCCTCCCTCTCCATCCTCATTGGAACTCCCTCTAGTCCTGCATTGTTGAAACTTGGCATTTCTGAATCATGGCTCCACAAATATTCATATGCCCCCCCCCAAACAACAGAGGCAAATCAAACACATTCCTTAGCCTGAATGACATTAGCAGTTGGTGTCTGCAGGAGCCCCATGTGCATCAGCTCGGTTAGAGTCTGCTGGGGGAAGACGAGGTGAAGTGAAGCTATGAAGGGCAATGCCGTATCAGGGTGCCCTGTTAGAGCACCTCAGGGAGAGAGCCAGACCTTGTGCCTTGGCAGGTCCTGCATACCTGCACAGACAGAGCCTTTCTGGCAGGTAGCGAGGACACACCAAGAGCTTCAGGGTCCTGCTACCATGACACCCCCTTGAGTTGGTATTGGGGTATTACATGGCCTCCAATTTTAGAAGCAGCCTGCACAGCCAACACAGATGTTACCAGTGTACCCCGGAACTCCCAGACAGCACTCCACTCTGGGTTCTGAGACAGGTGGAGGCATTGGCCTCCTACAAGGACTTTGAAAAGAGTCCCATCTCTTCCAGAAGCCTCAGGTGGAGCCCTGTCAGGAGGTGGAATTGATTAGCTCTGAAGACACCTGGGGCTCTAGCTGCAATTCTGCAGGTTCGCCTCCCCTTGCAGCATATAATGAGACCATCCTGCAGCTGTCCATCAACCAGCTCAAAGGCCAAGAGGGGACATGACAGCTTGCCCAGGGGTACAAGTCAGTGGGAATGGTAGGACTAGAACTCAGGTCTAGAGATAGATATCCGCCCCCCATCATTTGAATCAAGCTTAATTCATAATGATGACTTATATGTATAAAGTAGTTTGAAGTTTTAGAATGAATTCAAATACGGTCCCACCAGCTGCTCTGTGAACCAAACAGATAGGGCAGCCCCTTTCACTTGAGGAAATGAATGATTCCTAAGGTTGACTTCCCCAGGTTGTACAAATAGTGAGAGGTAGAACCGAACTGTTTCTATTTGCCATCCAGGACTCTTCTTCCCACCGCTTGATGATGGGCAGGAGTCATGTGTATTTAGCTCACCATTGAATACCCAGTGCCCAGCACTGAGCCTGGCATATTGCCTTGTTGGATAGAAGGAAGCTATATGGAAGGATCCACAGTTAGAATAGGAGCAATGATAAAACAAGCTTGGAGTCTCATTTCCCTGATGACTTCTAATAGAATCTTATCTAGATGAAGGGCACCTAGGTGGCTCAGTCAGTTAAGCATCCGACTCTTGGTTTTGGCTCAGGTCGTGAGCTCAGGGTTGTAGGATCAAATTTCAAATCGTGGGTCTCCCCACTCAGCAGGGAGTCTGCTTGTCCATCTCCCTCTGCCCCTCCCCCTATGCCCTCTCTAAAATAAGTAAATCTTTAAAAAAAAAAAAAAAAGAATCCCACATGAGATTCTATTAATGATTCTTTATAAACAAAGATCTTTAACTTTATTAATTTTGTTTAAAATTCTTAGTGTTTAATTTTTTTAACATTAACCTAAATGTTATTTGATTTCTTTAAGAATCTTTAGCAGGTAGACCTTCCAGGACCTGAGACAGAGTAGCACTCAGTAAGTGCCAGGCTAAGTGTTTCTGGAATTTAATAGAATGTGTAAAGCTAAGCTGGGGAGATAAAAGTAATTGCAGAGTTTCTATGTTACTGGGATAATTAAAGAATAACATTTATCGCCTTCTTTACAAAATAACTTTATCCACAAACCCAGACCTATCAGTTGGGAAGATCAATAGCTAGAGTGGAACACAGGCCACCTGGGGGGCTCAGCTGGTTAAGCGTCTGCCTTTGGCTCAAGTCAGGATCCCAGGGTCCTGGCACTGGGCTTCCTGCTCAGCGGGAGGCGTGCTTCTCCCTCTGCCCACCACCCCCACCCCATTTAAGCTTGTGCCCCTGAGCATTGCTCTCTCTCAAATAGATAAGTAAAATCTTTTTAAAAAATAGGGTTGAGGGAAATTGGAAGGGGAGATGAACCATGAGAGACTATGGACTCTGAAAAACAATCTGAGGGTTTTGAAGGGGCAGGGGGTAGGAGGTTGGGGAACCAGGTGGTGGGTATTGGAGAGGGCACGGATTGCATGGAGCACTGGGTGTGGTGCAAAAACAATGAATACTGTTATGCTGAAAATAAATTTTAAAAATTAAAAAAAGAAGAAGAAAAATAAATAAATAAATAAACAAAATAGCCAAAGGGGGGGAAAAAATAGAGTAGAATGAGATTATGACCTGCATTTCCGGAGTCTTGGGTTCCAGAGGATTAATAACCATGCCCAGCCCTCATCACAGAAGAAAGGCAGTAGGTGGCACTTGTTGGCCAGTGTGGCCTAGACCTTGCAGGAGCCTGTCAGTGCTTCTCCTGTAGACATCAGGTTGTCATGGTAACATTTCTACCAAGGGAAGAACAGATGCAGCCAGAGTGAACCTCCTTTGAGCAAATGGGGGTGGGGGTGGGAGTCCCCAGGGGTGAGAAGCAGAGAAACTTCTCTCTTTCTAGACGAAGATGGTACAGGAAATTTGAATTCGAGTAACAGTAGAACACACTTAGGCAGGGTGCTAGCTAGAATAATTAAGATAAATATGCAATTAAATTATTCTGATTATCAGACTGGGAGGTGAAACCTCTACGGAGGCCAATGATTTTAGATTTCTGTAAAAGTCCACTTACCACAGATTATAGCTGCCAGCTTTCTTTCCCATGGTTCTGATTCACTATGTCAGGAGTGGGGTACAAGGATCTCCGTTTAGAAACTGCCCGCAGCTCATTGTAGGCAAAGCCCCACCCCACGCCAGAAGTGTTTTAGATCTACACCGGCATCACATGGACCCTATTTTCATAAACTCTGCTCTGGGAAAACACGGAGCACCAGAAATCAAGTCGGAGCAGACTCTGCTATTCTCACCTGTTGGAAAAACTTGGGGAAAATAAAGGCCCTTTTCTACTTAGTCCTAGTTCAAAAACAAAACAATAAGAAGCTACTTCAGTTAATATAGTGCACTTTCTTCTAAGCTTACATTTTGCTAAATGCTTCATTAATTGACAGAAACCGGGAGTTTTCCCTTTGCCTGATGCCCTCACCCCAGGACAGACTCCCACCTACCCTTTAAAACCCAGCCCCCATGTCTTCATCTCTTGCCACTTCCTCGGTCTCTCTCCTCCCTCCCTCATGATGGAATATTTTGCTCCTCCCTCTATCTATCGGTGCACAGGGGCTTTCTGCTAATAATGTTAATGAACTCACTGCAGTATTACCCAGTGGATATTCACAGATCTGCTTTATCAAACAGGGAGCTTATTAGACCGTTGGACCGTGTGTCTATTCCTCTTTGTGTCTTTGTCCTTTTCTGTCACCCCTGGCATGGCAATTCCCATGTACTAGAATGAATATGAGCCCCATAAAGTCAGGAATTTTTGTTTGTTTTGTTAACTGAGATAAATTTCCCGATTGCCTAGAATAGTGCTTGTTACATGGGGGGGTGTCTAATAAATAATTATTGAAATAGTTCATGAATGAGTGCTTTACCTCATACAAGCCAATAGAAAAGGAAGACTGGGGGACACCTGGGTGGCTCAGTCGCTTAAGTGTCTGTTTCCGACTTAGGTCATGATTCTGGGGTCTTGAGATCGAGTCTCTCATTGGGCTCCCTGCTCAAATAGGAGCCTCCTTCTCCTTCTGCCTGCCTCTTTCTTTCTCTCCTCTCTGACAAATAAATAAAATCTTCAAAAGAGAGAGAGAGAAATAGAGGAAAAGAAAGAAAGTCTGGACCTACTATGTTTTTTAGCATAACAGCAAAAATTATTCATAATGACACCAATATTATCAGTCTCCTGAACAGAATAAGATCCCCATTTGATATGCCTGTCATCTGATAGCTTGGGGGTTGGCTATACAGACCCAGGATATTCTGAGAGAAAGCAATAATATTGAAAGCATATAGCTCGTACGTACATAAATCAGATCAAGTCAACTTTTCATAACCTTACTTATTATATTCTATTAACATAAGCCCAGGATGTGAAGGATTTCCTAAGCTTTTTTACATGGAATATAGGAAAATAAGCTTTCTTCTGCTGAGCACTGACCAAACCTGCCAGGCATTGTACTGTTTTCCATATGTTATTTCTTTTAATTGTCATATACAACTTTATTAGAAATGTTTCATTCTCCCTGTTTTACAGATGAGAAAACTGAGGCTCAAAGGTAGTCATTTGTCAAGGTCACTGAGCTACGAACCAGCAGACTTGAGATTGGCATCTGTGTGCGTCTGAGCCTCTGCTCTTGAGCTTCACAATAACGCTGGTGATTTGAGTTGAGTGGATTCAGTTGGGACTTACTCTAACCCAAGAAGCTGGCATCTTTCCCTGGTCATTTGAAAGTAAACACTTTCTTGTCCTTGAACATTCCTGACCTTGAGTTTTTTGAGACTTCTTCCTTTAAAGACATTTATAGTTGGGAGGCTACACTTGGTCTGAATGACAGGTCAGATGTCTCCCGGCGCCCCCTCCCGCTTCACTCTTGATGAGTAGCCCTTTTAGACATTTGGTTCCAGGCGCTTAAACTGTCTCTTACATGTGCTTCCAGGAATCAGGGTCCCTGAGGTTTGTACATATGTTTTCCCAGTGAACTTTTGTCCTCTTTGAAAACTGCATTCTGCTCTCCTTTATTAAATTCCAGCTTTCATGACTAATATGTGCTGATAGCTCCAGAAATGTTTATATAATGAATGAAAGTGGGCAGAGTCTTCCGCTTACAAATTGCTTCAAGATAGGGTGCAGATGCCTGCTCGTAGAATTGTCTCGTAAATGCTAGCATAAAATGGATGCGAGCTTTTACAAGTTCAGCTTGTCCTTGGCCTGGGGGCCTGTACAGTTTCAGAGGGTCTTGCTAGGGCTCTGAGCTCCTAGCCTGTTTCTCAAAGGCCACAGAAATGTGTGACTCAGTGGGAAAAACTTTGTGTGACTGCTTCTCAAATCCGCATCGGAAAAATCAACACATAGGATGTTTTTTTGCCTCTTTATCTTTCACATACCTGTAAACAAGGAGCCCCTGAGTTAGAGGAACAGCAATTTCAGACTCTCAGGTTTGATGATTATTTGCTTGGAAAAATCAGAAGTTCATGTTAGAACAGAGCCGTGTTCCAAAACGCTTACTGCTCAGAGACCCAGATTAACTAGCGGTCTTCTAGAGAGCAGGAAGGTGTGTGTTTATTTTGCAAAGTGGAGGCATGTGTGGGTCTGTGCTGTGTTCACAACCATAAAAGAAACTGAAGAGTGTTAAGTGTGACTTCTCAGGAAAAAGGGGGCCTGAAGCCTCCGTGATTATTATTTTTGGAGGAGTAAATATTTCAGTAGAAAAAGAAACTCCTTTGTACCAACTCTGTCTTAGTTTCCTTGGCACATTTTAATTTTTTCAAGTAACAGCTGAAACCACATTAACCTTCCCTGTTCTAATTGGAAGCATCTGTGAATTGTAAAATTAGAATTTTTTGATTCTGTGCTGATTTGCTATTTGGACAGGGGTGTCAGTTTCAGCTGAAATTTCCAACTATGACCTTTTTTTCCCCTCCTGTTTATAAATTGTCCAGTCAGCCAGTGATGTGATGGGGATACAAGGCACTCTTCATCAGCTTTTCCATGTATGCGTGCTTTTTGGATGAAAACCACACTTTCTTCTTTAGCTATTTGTACACCTTATCAGGATCCTTTTGATTCAAAGAGAACAGATGGAGAAGTTCTCCCAACCCTTGGAATGCGACTCGAACCATTTTCTCCTGCCAAAAAGCATTCATAATCATTGATACCAGAGCAATATCTGAGATTTGCAAATTCCAGGAAGCAAATATAGACAAATAATGAGAAAGTTACTCTGGTTGTTTTCTGCTAATAGAAGCGTGCATCCTAAGGGGCTTCGTGTTTTACAAATACCTCCTAAATCCAACGAGACGCCTGAGGGCACAGTGCCTCCTCACCTGGTCACCTGTGCTGTTTAGACTCCTCGGCTCCAGGATCCTACCTCCTCTGGTCCAGCCTCAGTATTCTCAGGTGTGAATGGGAATCACACCTGTCGCCCAGATCTGCAGCGATGAGTCAATGCCGTAGTATCTGTAAAATGTGCCCAGGGGGAGTGTCTGAGTCTGTTCAGTCTGCTGTCACAAAATACCACAGACTGGGTGGCTGTAAACTCTAGCTTGGAGCTAGAGTCCGGAAGCCCGAGACCAGAGCGCTGGCCTAGTTGGGTGAGGGCCCTCCCAGATGGCAGGTTTCTCCTTACCCTCACATGGCAGAAGGTTCAGGAGGCTTCTCTAGGGCCTCTTGTAAGACGCTAATCCCTCTCCTGAGGGCTCCATCCTCATGACTTTATCACCTCCCACAGGCCCCACCTCCTAATGCCATCACAGTGAGCCCTAGGATTTCAACATGTGAACAGGGAGGAGGGGAACACTTTCAGACCGTAGCAGGAGCTCAACAAATCTTGGCTTCTTTTTTAATTTCCCACTTTCTACACCCCGGAAGTAGAAATGATGAGTTACCCAAGGCCCAGGATAAGGCTCGCCAGGAGGCAAGACCAGTCTGAGGCTGGTGGGTCTACCGCTATTAAGGCTTCATCCTTTGGGTTCAACCCCACCTCTGCAGTGTGGTACCGAGTGTGCTGTCCACCTTTCCTGAAAGCCGAGAGAGCAAAAGACCATGGGTGATCGCAGCCACTTCACGTGTGCTCTGTGTCCTTTGCCAGGTTCAAATTAACGACGACACAGAGAGAGGATTCCAAAGGAAGGCACCAGAAAGATAAGCTTGACTTTGCATGGTGGACACCCCATAAATGTCTTCAGTATTGAATTTAATGGACGGGACCGGCAGATCAGTACATTTTCTGAAAGTGAAAAGGAAAACAAACAATAATTGTGCCAAAACACAAGCAAACCAAAATATGGAGTCACCCTGTCTGTGAACCAGGGTACAAAATTAAGCATCTCTTGGAGGGAAACTGATATTCATTCCTTTGGAAAACATTTATTAGGTTAATTAAAAATTAATTAATTAAGAATTACGACACTGTGAGTAACATTGTATTATTTTATTTAGTGCTCACACAAACTCAATGAGATGATTTAATAAATTAGTGGCTAATTAGAGTTCTGTTTAAATAATAAGCAACTAAGACTGAGGTTAAGTAATTTGCCAGAGTTGCCCAGCAAGTAAGGGTTGGTTAGAGCTGGGAGCTGGACTGGGGTGTTTCTCACTCCAGATCTGTGCTGTTGCTGCTACTCCATGGATTGATTTCTTCTTCTTCTCCTCCTCCTCCTCCTCCTCCTCCTCCTCCTCCTCCTCCTCCTCCTTCTTCTTCTTCTCCTCCTCCTCCTCCTCCTCCTCCTTCTTCTTTGCTACAAAAATTTAAGAAAGCTCCATCTTGGTTTTATCACATGCTTTTATTACTCAGTTTCTCCTTTTGTACCTACTTGTTATGAACTACGGAATTGGCGTGACCGACTCATGGTCTTTCCTCATGTCCTTGCGTCCTTGCAGAGAACAACCTAGAAAGTACAGATCTTGCTAGAGTATGTTGTAGAATCCTAGATTTTTAGAGGTTATCTCATCTACTTTACATTTTTCAGAGGGGGAAAACGGACTCCAAGAGGTCTGGTCGGCCTCGAACTTCCTCAGACTCACCAAGCTAGACATAGTGGTGCAAACCCTAGCACCCTTGTCCTGACCGCTCCATTCTCACATTCAGGGAAGGAGAGAAAGGAATAGATCATCTTTCTGGAAATCCCTTTCTGAAGGGGATACAGTGTCCATTGGGCTGTATAGGGGACCCATGGAAATCAATGGAAATGGTGGATTTGATCCCTGCCTTTCTGAGGCTTCAAGTCTGCGTGGGGGAAAATCATCCCACAGAAGCGAGAGGGAGGAAAACGGGGCAGTGGAGCCAAAGGGCCCTAGACTGCAGCTCTCTCAGCCCTCCTGGGCCTGCTTGTTCTGTGCTCCTTCCCCTCTTCCAGCAATGTCTCTGTCATACCCCAGTGTGCTGCTGCTGCTGCTTCTTTTTTTTTTTTTTATCTGGTCTGCCTCCCTCAGAAAACCTGACTAAATCAGAGGTAAAGTCTCATCCCTCGTTTCCCATGTGTCCAGCAAAATGCATGGTGCAAAGCAGAATGGAGCCTGTGCAGGGGGCAAAGCACTTGTTACCTTCAAGCACGAGAGAGCCAGGAAGCGCAGCCCACTGGGAGGCCCCCCGAAGGAGGCCTGTGGACGGATGTCTCACTCCTCACCTTTAGGCCTCACTCCAAGGACAGGAACACTCCATACCACTTGTTAACCTGGGAGGATCAGGAGGAGGAAAAGAGGCTTCCACCAAGGCTTTGTAACATCCCACCTAGAGGGAGACAGAAAGCAAACAGGATGGGCTGTTCAAGGTACAGGAAATTAGCTAGGGTTGGTCAGTGTGTTAAAAATAATCAAAATGTTCCTCATGGTAGAAAATAAAACCAAAGAAGGAGCGTGAGTGGCCTACCACGAACCCATCCCTTACTTCAGCCACGCTCCCTGCAGACACTTGACCGAAGCAGGGAAGAATATGATTTGTTAAGTTCCTCCAAGGCAGGGCCAGCTTCCTCCTCTTGACCTCAGGCGGGGCCTCACCGGCTGCTGGGCCGCAGAGGCTCTTGGGACTTCTCAGACCCTCCTCTCCTGCTGTGCTGCTGGATCCTACCCATAGCCTCTTTCTGCATTTCAGAGGATAACTTCCTTTCCTGCCCAAAATGTATCTGTCCTGGCAAAAAACAGGTGCTATGATGGTTTTGGGGCAACAGGGAGCCTTTGTTCCCGAGTTGAACGTGCCACCCTCCACCCCCCACCCCCGAGCCCAGTCTCGGTGGTTTGCCTAATGTCACAGGCCCTTTTTAATTAAGTCCTCCTTTCGTGTTGCACTCGCTGCCAAGAAGCCTAAATGAATGCTGTCTATTGGAGTGGATTTTGCTAGTCCCCCCCCTCCCCCAGTTCTATTTTAGGAAACTTCCGAGGGTCACTGGGCTGCAGGCAGAGATAACGGTTAAGAGTCTTTTTCTCAAGAAAAAACATTCTCCTAAGTGAATGTTATCTTGGCTTTTCTTTCTCTTTGGTGTCACTGAATTCTAACATTCCAGAGGATTTTTCTGGCTCTTGATGGAAACTGGAGATAACGATGTAATTGACAGGCTTTGTTGGATGGAGGAAACCTCACGCAGGCTGCTAGCCCTTGCAGCATTCCCGCAAACTGGGGTTTTCAGGGCTGCACGGGGGAAGGAATCCTGATCGCTGTTGCCCGTGGCCACCGTGCGGAAGGCAGCGTATTGATGCATTTGCTTCCTAAAGCTGCTGTAGCCAAATAGCACAAGCTGGGGCCTTAAAACCACAGGAACTCCTTGTCTCACAGTTCTGGAGGCCAGAAGTGTGAAATCAAGGTGTTGACAGAGTTGTGCTCGCTCTGAAATCAGTAGGGGAGGATCCTTCCTTGCCTCTCCCACCTCCCCTTGTTTGCCATTGGTCCTTGGGGTCCCTCGTCTTACAGACATATTCGTGCATTGGCACCTTGGTCACCACGTGGTGGTTTTCTCCCTGGGTGTCCCTACCTCTTGCTATGGAGACACCAGTCACACTGGATCAGGGTCCCCTTGTGACCTCAATTAAATGATGTCTGCTAACATCCTATTTCCAAATAATGTCACAAGTACCTGGGTTTAGGATTTCCATATATCTTCTGGGAGAAACACAAGTCAACCTGTAACAATTGGCTTCGAGTTTTTCTCACCTGGAGAATACGTGGCTATGTTCTCAGCTTTTAGCCCAAGTCATCAGTATCCGCTGCCACTGACAGAGCCCTCCTCACAGGCCAAGCGCTCCACAGTGCACCTGTTACAGGTAATTTCATTTGATCCTCACACAAGGACTTTGAGGCCTGTATTACTATATGTCCCATTCATAACTGCAAAAATAAAGGCCCAGAGCTGTCTCATTTTGGCATTCCGAGCCACTCAGCATACCCAAGACATATCTTGCTTTTGGGGTACTTACGGGCACTTGGTGCTGTGCTAGGCCCATTGTGGGGCAGGGGGACAGCAGTGAGTGAGACGGGTGTTGTCCAGTCTGCAGAGAACATTCAGTCTAGTAGGAGGAGGTGCACATGAAAGACACGATTTCCTAAATGACAGGTCCTAACTCGCACTGCCATAGTGCCCTTTCCAGGCGGGAATTCTTTCTTTCTGATGTCACTGTCTTGAGATCCACTACAGGAATGGTACTGCTGACACGAAGAGCAGTGAGAATTTCCGCAGAGCACGGGGGCCCTCACCTCCGCTCAGCCAGAGCTCTGACGTCTTTTCTTAACTAATGGGCATTGAGGAGAGATTTTGTTGAAGGGTGGGTACCATGACTGAGTTACACGGTGGAACAAAACGGCCCTAAAATTGTCCACTCTTAAAGCAAAACGTGTTCTGTGATGTTGCATCATGTCCCTTGTGGGTCAGCTGGGCCTCATACTTGGGCCTTTTTCTCTCTGGGACTGGGCTCCTGAAGTCACCCCATCTGAAGCCATACAGGCTGCTGTGGGAAGGGAAAGAAAATATGGTGAATCGCACCTCGGCCTTGAAACATTTGCACCCCAAGGGGTCACGTAGATTCTGGAGCAGGGTGAACAGCCTATCACAAATACGCCTGTCAGGCCACGTGGCAGGAGCACGAGGAAGAAGGGAGCCGGTGTTCAGCACAGTTTTGGTTACACATCCATCCATTCCCTTCCCCGTCTGCACATGTACCCCAAAGCTCCATGCAGGAGGCGGTCAGTCTCCCTGCTTCTCTGGCCCCTCCTTCTCAGCTTGGTCAGCAGGTCCTGCTGTCCCGGCATCAGCTAAGGGAGAATCTGGGTTCTGTTTCTAGAAACTGAAGTCACAAAGTCCAAATTGGCAAAAGCCATAAATCAGGGGGACAGCAGTCAGTGTTCACCAACAGTTTTCAGCAGGGGTTCCCCTTATACATCAACCTCACAACTCCACGTACAACACAATTTTAATAGCTACTCTACTGACTCACAACTTTTCCGGAATAAGCTGTATGTAACGTAAAGCAGGGCATGTATTCAGGTACGCCCTGGATTCCAGAGGTTGGCAGTTGGCCATATTCACTATAGGTATTTTTTTTCTTCCCTCAAGTTCCAAAATTGTTTCCTTGAAGTAAACAGGAAAATCTTGGGGAAGTCATCAATAGCCAAAGTTATTTTTGTTTTTTTCCTGTTCCGTGGAATGACTGTTAACCGCGAGAGAGTCCCAGGAGTGCTGCTGTCCCAGATGGCCATCTTCGCAGCCCCAGGAGCTGTGAAGGACACTCCATTCCAATTACTCAGAAGAGTCATTAGCCTTGATGAATGTTCAGGTAATGTTAGCTCACCACAGGATGTTCAGCACCTCAGGAACCCCCCGGGGGAGCCTGTAACTCACTCAAAAGCTGGAAATGCCTCTGTGTCTCAGCCCAGGGCTTCTTGGGGCTTCCCAATTTCCTGCCTCTTTTCTTGCCTCAGAGCAGGATGATAACATCTCACCAGCTGTCAAAGGCAATGCTTCACAGGGCACCGCTTATTTCAGGGGATTCTAGCTCCTTCTCATTGAAAGAAGATTGAAGCAGGCCCAGCTGTGGACGTAGACAGCTCCTTGACACATTAAGTGATGGCCCCATCCATCCATCATGGGCCATCAGGAAACCAGAGAGACTGGCCTGCTTTAGGAGGGCTTCACATTAGCCCTGACTCAGACTCACTCTGTTGGACAAGGTCAGATGAGCACCAAGGTTCACGTTGTCTGTAGGGCTTTCCGGTGTGCGGAGTTTTTGTGCACTTGCCTTGTTTCATCCTCAGTCACTCCGTCATGGAGAAGCCATTGCTTCCATTTCAATGAAGAGGAAACAGAGGCACAGAGAGTTGAAGTGACTTGCCCAAATCACACACTAAAGGAGCCACGTTTCTGGGATCTAAAAGACCTGGGCTTTGATCTCATCTCTGCTTTCACATCTGTAGTTCTTAATGTCCTCTGTGGAGTGGTGGTGATGCCCACCTGGTAGTCTTGCGAGAGAACTAAGATATGTACGTAAAGGGTCCAGCAGGGCTCCTGGAACAGAGATGCTCAAAATGCCTATTGGATGGATGGATGGATGGATGGACGGACGGACAAGTGAATGAGTGAACGAATGGTGAATGAGTGAGTGACTAAATGAATATTGCCCATTTGTGCTGTGGTTTTTCTTTCAGTTTGCCCTTGATACCAATCTCACTGAATGCTAGCTTTTGCAGGGAACATGGAAAACTTTTAGTCCCCCAACTGTGTATTGCTACAGTGTTTGGCCCTCACTCAGTGACCCACATAATGGAAGATTTTCCATCAAACTTTATGACTGTCTTCCTGTTTCATCAAAGGCACATATAACTGCCAATCATGGCTCTTCACCAACGTGCACGCTCACTTGGAATCATTCTAGTTAAAATGCAAATTCATAATTAGCTACTAACATCCACTAAGCGGTGCCCCATTTACTATGAGCCAGGTGCTTCACTGGCATTTTGCCAGCATTTGAACCCGAGCAGTCTGACTCCTGAGTCTGCACTAGCCAAGCAACATTAAGAGCCGTCCCTTGTTCAGGGATTACTATATGCCAACAGATACTATACTAAACTCTTTTGAATCCACATTGTCTTCATTAGTGTTTATAGCAAAGGTATGAAGGAGCTGGTGTCATGGTCTCATGTTAAAGATAAGGAACTGAACTTGAGGAAGGGAAGTAACTTGTCCATAAGCCACATAGCTGGTGGGTAGCAGGGGCAGGCTTTGACCCAGGTGTTATAGTTGTAAAGTTCTATTTATGATTATATTTAACCCCTAGGCTGTGCCACCTTCCATCTGCCATTTCACCAAAACCTTACTTGATTCTCTTGTAGCCCCATCATTTTCAGTGCTTTGCGTTATAGGAAGTTAGGTGAAAATTCCCACTGCAGCCTCGGGGACTCCGGAGGGTCTGAGGTCTCAGGAGAGACTAAGCAGGTGTAGGTAGGCCCACCTCCCACAGCCCTTAGGTATTCTTCCAGAAGTCACTAAGGAGGAATGCAGGGGAACGATTGTCTACATTTCTCACTTGACCAGAACCTCGTGGAAACAGCAAACCCCATCACCAAGTACTGCTGGGCAAGATAGTTTCCCCCGAGTGGAAAGTGGCTGAAGCAGCAAACAGGTTGATGAGGTCATTGAAGAGTTTACTTCCCTGGCAGTTTCTTCTTTCTGAACTGTTCTAGGGGCAGTTGTGTCTGGAAATGGGTGGATGGGCAGGAGACACCCATAGGGTCCTGATGGAACCTGCAATCCGTTTGTTTATCATCAGATTCCCTCACTCTGTTGGGGGATTTCAATCCCTCACCAACATGCATCAGAGAAAAAGTTTCCATTAGTGGCCCCAAAGAGCATCTCTGGTACATTTCATTCTATACCTCTAGCTGTGGGAACAAGAAGTCTGAGTCGATGGAAAGACCATGGACTCTGGACCCGGGTTCCACCAGGTTCTGATGCTTATGAACTGTGTGACCTTGAACAAGTCACTTCACTTTTCTGGGTATCAAGGTCCCCTTTTATAAAATGAGGTCTTTGGACTAGATATTTCAAAATCCCCATCCAGTCAATCCATTTGGGATCATTTGTAACTACAATTATGATAATAGATGGAGAAGCACTTTGAGAAGTGATTAAAAGCTCTTAATACATTTCAAAAGGTGTTATTTTTGCAACATGATCTCTGCCAAGCATTAAACTATATATGCCAAAAATGAGAGTAAGAGGATCTGTTGAAATTTTAGTAGCTCAAATTTAAATGTAAAAATCTTCATTTCAAGTGTCTTACCTCCCTGTCCTTATCTTCAATGAAGACAGACTGTTTTAATGTATCAAAGAATTTCTGTAATCATACTTTTCCTGTATTTAGAATTAATAACAAGAGCTTTGCTAAGATCTAGAATAGGGATCCTATCCCTTAGGATATGAGCTTTCTATTAAGTATCATTACTCAGGGGAACGTTGAAAATTGAAAACCGGAGTTGTTTGGACGAGGAACATTTCCAGAACAAGGGCATGTTAAAGGCTTTAAGAGGCCAAGGAATGCGTCACTGGGATTAATTAATTAATGCGTCACTGGGGTAAATGACTTCCCCAAGGTCACTCGGTGAGTCATCAGTGAGCCTGGGGTTGGGACTCCGTTCCCCCAGCTCGGAAGAACTGGCATCCTGTTGGTGTTATTGTTCTATGCAACTAGCTCTGGACAGCCTCAGGGGGAAATCACTTATGGATATTAGAAATGCAGCTATGGGAAAGTAAAAACTGGCAGAAACACACCCCTAACGAGACTTTTGCAGGTCAGGCCTCAGAGCAATGGCTGGTTTGAGAGGTGGAGAGGTGGTTCTTTAGAAGTTCCAGGCTTGTACGCTCTCCTTGACCCATTCACCCTTCTGTTGCCACCAAGGCAAGTTCCCCTGTTTAAACTTCCGAAAGCCAGATGAGGCTGCTTTTCTCGTGCAGGGCAGTCCTTGAAGTTCATTATTACCAACATAATGATCTCCCAAATTTCCTAGAGATGATTCTTAGAAACAAGTTCCAAGAAGCCAATCCAGTGCTTTGTTTTCATCTAGATCGATATAACTGAGCACCCCCTGGTTGTTTCAAAATGGTACAGTAAATGCCTGGAACTTGCTTGAGGGGCATCTGGGTGGTTCAGTTGGTTAAACATCTGCCTTTGCCTCAGGTCATGATCCCAGGTCCTGGGATGGAGCCCCACATCAGGCTCCTGCTCAGCGGGGAGCCTATTTCTCCTCTCCCTCTGCAGCTCTCCCTGCTTATGCTCTCTTTCTGTCATATAAATACATATAATCTTTAAAAAAAGAAGAAGGTAAGGGTGCTTCGGTTTCTCAGTGGGTTAAGCCTCTGCCTTCAGCCCAGAACCCTGATCTAAGGGTCTTGGGATCAAGTCCCTCATTGGGCTCTCTGTTCAACAGAGAGCCTGCTTCCCCCCCCCCCCTCTCTCTGTCTGCCTCTCTGCCTACTTGCGATCTCTCTCTCTCTGTCAAATAAATAAATAAAATCTTTTATAAATAAATAAATAAGCAGGTAGAAATGAAGGACCTGGCATCGGGTTAGATTAAAGGGGAGAGGACTGATTCCAGAGCTTTGGAATTGCTAAACTAGACATATATCTAGTCCTAGATGTCCTAGTACGGAGTGGGGGTAACATTCACTGAGGAAAAGAGGAAGGGAAGAGAATCAGGTTTGTCTGGAGTCTTTGTTTTGTCTTGTCTTTGAGTCATAGTGGTGGAAGATTAGGATCATAGACTTGGTTTTGGAACCCGTTGTGTTTGACGTGCCTTTGAGACATGCAGAGAGAGATGTCAGGGAGGTCAAGAACAATGGCTCTAAAAGCAGGGGAGGCGTTGCTTCCCAGGAGACGCTTAGCAACCGTCGGGAGATATTTTTGGTTGTCACAAAGATGGGGTGTTATTGGATGGTAGATAGAGACCAGCGGTACTGCCAAACTTCCTATAACACACAGGACTTCACTTCTCACAGCAAAAATTACCCAACCCCGATGTCAACGTGAGAAACTCTGGTCTTCAGATCGTTGAGTTACTGGCCCAATGCCTGGCCCAGGGATGAGCTGACAGAGAGAAAGAATAAAAGTAAAATGGACGAGGAAAATGGACGAGTATAAGTTTTTGAAGAATTGTAATACCTAATAGCTGGATGACCCTGTATGAAACACTAAGAACTTCAAGCCACCAAAGGGAAAAGGAAAACTCAGAGCAGAGTCACAGAGGCCAAAGGTTGGCGGGGGGAGGAGGGAAAAGTGTCGATGCTACAGACAAGCCAAAGGCAATGAAGACAAAATTCCAGTCATATTTGGGACACGGCAGTCATTGGTAGTCTTCGCAAGCATGACTTTGGCCTCATGGCTGTGAGAGAAGACGTCCTGCAGTGGGAGTCGAGAACTGGAGGCAGCTAGTGTAGACAGCACTGTTAAGAAGTTTGGCTGTGAAAGGGAGGAGAGAGAAGGAACAGTATTGTCAATGAATGTGGAAACCAAGAAGAGTTTGGGGTTCTGTGGTGGGTTTTTGTTGGTTTATTTTGTTTAAAATGTTTTATTATGGAAAATGTTTAACATGCATAAAATAAGCAGAGTATTATGAAGGACCTCTGTGAAAACCCCCTCTCTCCTGATCAGCCGCTGAAGTGACTGTTGAGTTTTCGCAGCTGCCGCTGCTTTGCCAGGCCCTTGTGCATGCACAGGTAATGGTCGGCAGGTCAATAATGTGGGTGGTTTTTATACACAGACCGGAAACTTCATTCTTTCCGTGGCTCCTTCCCTCCCAGAATGCCCCTTTTTGCTTCCGGGATGTTCTTCCAGCCCCTCAAGCCAGTAAGGCTTCGGCTCCCTGCTGCCTTAAGTTGTTTGCAGATTAGTCTCGCCTCAAAGAGCTGCAAATTCGTACATCTCTAGAGGTATCCTACCTGCTTTCAAAGTTAGATGCGCCTTCAGTTTCTACCTGCTTTGGTAGAAACTACCTCCATTGCCTTAAAATATATCTGTATTTTATACACTCTAAATGTTGTAACAATAGTATTATTTTAAAAAACAAACAGTTCTGAGTGGAGGTAAGGTGGTGGAAGAGTAGGGCATCCTAGTTTGGTCTGGTCCATGGAAACAGCTAGATAGTTACCCAGTCATTCTGAACGCCTGCAAAATCAACCAGAGATCTGAGAAGAGAATTGCTACCATTCTACAAATAGAAGAGCGACCACTTTCGGCAAGGTAGGAGGTGGGGAGATGTGAATCTGAGGAGATAAATGGGAAGAAAAACTGCGGGGTGGGGGAGGGAGCCGCTACTAGCTGGTGGGGGAACAGGATAGAGTAGTGGAGCCCCAAATCAGAACTTCTGGAAGTCTGGTCCAGTGCGTGATGTTTCTGCCTTTAGAAATGTGCTCAGGAGGCAAAGAGGGGTGGAATCCCAGGTGGCACAGTGAGGTCTCAGGATCCCCAGGGTCACTGAAAGAACGGGGCCAGAGTGCCCCAGAGCTCCCAGGCACCAAAGCAGGGAAGCTGGCTGCAAAGAGGGAGACCAGGTGCCAGCTTTCAGCTAGGGGTTTCCGGAAATCCCGAACCTCAGCACAACCAGGGACCACTCTCTGAGCAGGGGCCCAGCAAGAGGCAGAACCAAGGCAAAACTGCCCTTCCTCCCACAGGGTGTGCACTGCAGGAGTCTGTATACTTTGGAGACCCGAAACTGGGTTGTATGTGTGAGATTAAAAAAATAATAATAATAAAGCTTGGTCACAGGCTGGGTGAGCACAGGGAGCAGGCAGAGATAAGAGAGACCAGAGTGATGATGGACTGCTTTTCCCTGAGGGCTCTCTGAGGAGTAGGGGGCTTGAATTTTCAGTTTCCAGGCTAGAGAGCTGGGTGCCGCCATTTTCATCCCCCAACTGGCTCCTGAGATGGTCACAGGGAGTCTGGACCCCTGGCAAGGATGGTGTGATTCCCCCCGGGACAAACACTTGAGAGTCAGGGCCACAGGCCCCTCCCCCAAATGAGCTGCCTGACCTTCCAGCTATTACCAAGGTTACGGGTCACACAGAAGTGTAAACCTCCAGCTCTTGGTGAAGTATGTAGCATTTGTGGTTCTTTCTTATTCTTTAGTCCTTCAGTTTTATATTCTATTATCCTTTTCAACTATTTTCTTACTGTATCAATTTTTAAGTCTTTTTAAATTTTCATTTTTCACTTACGGTTTATTTATTTTTTCATTTTTGATTTTCATCTATTCAGCTTCGTTTGTGTGTGTGTGTGTGTGTGTGTGTGTGTGTGTGTGTGTGTATCTTACCTTTGTTGGGATAGTTTCCTCTAACAAACAGACCAAAATACATCCAGAATCAAGTTTATTGTTCTGTCCAACTTCTTGCCTGATTTTATTCCCATTTTTTTCCCTTTCCTTTTTTGTTTGGTTTCTGTTCTCTTCTGATTAGTTTAGTAGTGTATATTTTTCTGGTTTAGTTCTTATTCTTTAGTCCTTCAGTTTTACATTCTATTATCCTTTTCAACTATTTTCTTATCAATTATTTTTTAAGTCTCTTTCATTTTCATCTTTTCACTTCTGTTTATATATTTTTTTCATTTTTGGCTTCCTTTCATTGTATTTCTTTCTTGCCAGTTTTGAGATCTAGTCTCATCTAACAGAACAAAATATACTCAGACTCTAGTTTATTGTTCTGTTTTATTTCTTGTTGATTTTATTCTAATTTTTTTTTCTATTCTATTGGCTTCTGTTCTCTTCTGATCAGTGTAGTGTATATTTTTCTGGTGTTGTTGATGCCCTATTAGTATTTTCCCTCTCTTAATGTCTGTTCTTTTCTGGACATAATGACAAGATGGAAGAACTCACCCCAAGAAGAGAACAAGAGGCAGTATTCACAGTCAGGGATCTAATAAATATGGTTATAAGTAAGATATCAAAACTAGAATTCAAAACTAGAATTTAGTGATTATAAAGATATGAGGTGACCTTGAAAAAAGTATAGAAGACACTAGAGAATCTCTTACTGAAGAAATAAAAGCTAAAATCTATTCAGGTCAAAATAAAAAAGACTAATTGAGATGATGTCAAAAATGGAGGCTCTAACTGCTGGGATAAACAAGAAGAGAGTGAGTGATACAGAAGACAAAATGATGGAAAATAGTGAAGCTGAGTAAAAGGGAGATAAACAATCACTGGTTCATGAGGGGAGGAGTCAACAGATCAGCGATGCCATAAAGTAAAACAGTATTAGAATAATTGGGATCCCAGAGGAAGAGAAAAGAGGGAGGGGCAAAGAAAGATTATTTAAAGAAATTATAGCTGAGAACGTCCTAGTCTAAAAAAGGAAACAGGCATTCAAGTAGAGGAGGCACAGAGGAACCCCCCCCCTCAAAATCAATAAAGATAGGTCAACACTTCAAAATATAATAGTGAAGCTTACAAATTTCAGAGATAAAGAGAAAATCCTGAAAGCAGCATGGGACAAGAGATTCTTAACCAAGAAAATAGAAATATAAGGCTGGCAGCAGACCTATCCACAGAGACCTGGCAGGCTGGAAGGGACCGGAAATATATTGAAGGTGCTAAATGAGAAAAATATGCAGTCAAGAATACTTTATCCAGCAAGGCTGTCAATCAGAATAGGAGAGACAAAGAGCTTCCAGAAAACAGAAGCTGAGAGAATTTGTGATCACTAAACCAGCCCTGCAAGAAATATTAAAGGGGGTCCTTTAAGGGAAGAGAGAGCCCAGAGTAACAAAAGACCAGAAGCAACAGTGATCTTACAGGTAATACAATGGCACTAAAGTTGTATCTTTCAATAATTACTCTGAATGTAAATGGGACAAATGCTTCCATCAAAAGACACAGGATATCAGTTTGGATTAAAAAAAAGAAAGAAAGAAAAAGACCCATTGATATGCTATTTACTAGAGACTCCTTTTATTTTATTTTCTTTTGTGGGTTTTTCTTTTTTAATTGTGTTGTTAGTCACTATAAAATACATCATTAGCATTTGATGCTGTGTTCCAAGATTCATTGTTAATGTACAATATCCAGTGCTCCATGCAAAATACATACCCTCCTTAATACCCATGACCAGGTTCACCCATCCCCACACAACCCCCTCCAAAACCCTCTATTTCTCAGAGTCCACAGTCCCAATTCACTTTTCTTTTCCTTCTCCTAATGTCCATGTTATTACTTATGTTCCACAAGTAAGTGAAACCATATGATAATTGACTTTCTCTGCTTGACTTATTTCACTCAGCATATCTCCTCCAGTCCTATCCATGTTGATGCAAAAGTTGGGTATTTATCCTTTCTGAGGGCTGAGTAATATTCTATTGTATATATGGACCACATCTTCTTTATCCATTCATCTATTGAAGGGCATTTCAGCTCTTTCTACAGTTTGGCTATTGTGGACATTGCTGCTACGAACATTGGGGTGCATGTGGCCCCAACATCTGTATCTTTGGAGTAAATACCGAGTAGTGCAATTGGCAGGTCATAGGATAGCTCTATTTTTAATCTTTTGCGAAACCTCCACACTGTTTTCCAAACTGGCTGTACCAGCTTGCTTTCCCACCAAAAGTTGTAAGAGGGATCCTCTTTCTTCCCATCCTCTCCAATATTTGTTGTTTCTTGCCTTTAATCTTTGCCATTCTAACTGGTGTAAGGTGGTATCTCAATGTGGTTTGATTTGAATCTCCCTGATGGTTAGTGATGATGAACATTTTTTCATGTGTCTACTAGCCATTTGTATGTCTTCATCGGAGAAGTGTCTGTTCATGTCTTCTGCCCATTTTTTGACTTGATAATTTGTTTTATTTTGGGTGTTGAGTTTGAGGAGTTATTTATAAATCTTGGATATCAGCCCTTTGTCTGTAGTGTCATTTGAGAATATCTTCTCCCATTCTGTGGGTTCTTAGTTTTGTTGACTGTTTCCTTTGCTGTGCAGAAGCTTTTTATCTTGATGGAGTCCAAAAAGTTCATTTTCACTTTTGTTTCCTTTGCCTTTGGAGACATGTCTTGAAAGAACTTGCTGTGGCTAATGTTGAAGAGGTTACTGCCTATGTTCTCCTCTAGGATTTTGACGGATTCCTGTCTCACATTGAGGTCTTTCATCCATTTTGAGTTTATTTTTGTGTATGCTGTAAGAGAATGGTTGAGTTTCATTCTTCTGTATATAGCTGTTCAATTTTCCCAACACCATTTATTGAAGAGACTCTATTTTTTCCACTGGCTATTTTTTCCTGCTTTGTTAGGATTATTTAACCACAGAGTTGAGGGTCCATATCTGGGCTCTCTGTTCTATTCCACTGGCCTATGTGTCTGGTTTTGTGCCAGTACCATGCTATCTTGCTTGAAATCAGGCAACATGATACCCCCAGCTTTGTTTTTCTTCTTCAACATTTCCTTGTCTATTCCAGGTCTTTACTGGTTCCATACAAATTTTAGGATTGTTTGTTCTAGCACTTTGGAAAAATACCAGTGGTATTTTTATCGAGATGGCATTGAAAGTATAGATTGCTCTGGGCAGCGTAGACATTTTAACAACGTTTATTCTTCCAATCCATGAACATGGGCCCATGAGTTTTTCCATCTTTTTGTATCTTCTTCCATTTCTTTCCTAAGTGTTCTATAGATGCTCAAGTATTGATCCTTTACCTCTTTGGTTAGGTTTATTCCAAGGTATCTTACAGGTTTTGGTGCTATTGTAAATGGAATCATATCTCTAATTTCCCTTTCTACAGTTTCATTGTCAGTGTATAAGAAATCAACTGACTTCTGCACATTGATTTTGTATCCTGCCACATTACTAAATTGCTCTATGAATTCTAGTAATTTGGGGGTGGAGTCTTGGTTTTTCTACATAAAGTATCGTGTCATCTGCAAAGAGAAAGTTTGACGACTTCTTTGCCAATTTTAATACCTTTAATTTCTTTTTGTTGTCTGATTGCTGTTGCTAGGACTTCTAATACTATGTTGAACAACATTAGTAAGAGTGGGCATTTTTGTGTTTCTGATCTCAGTGGGAAGGCTCTCAGCTTTTCCCAATTGAGAATGATATTCACTGTGGGTTTTTCACAGATGGATTTTATGAAGTTGAGGAATGTTCCCCAAGAAACTCATTTTAGACCCAAAGTCACTTCAACATTGAAAGTGAGGGGATGGAGAACCACTTATCATACTAATGGATATCAAAAGAAAGCTGGGGTAGCAATACTTAGATTGCACAAACTAGATATTAAACCAAAGATTGTAATAAGAGATGAAGAGGACACTATATCATACTTAAAAGGTCTATCCAACAAGAAGATCTAAGAATGGTAAATATTTATGCCCCTAACTTGGAAGCAGTTAATTATATAAACCAATAATAGCAAAATTAAAGAAACACACAAATAACAATATAATAATCGTAGGTGACTTTAACACTCCCCTTAGGGCAATGGACAGATCATTTAAGCAGGAGATCAACAAAGAAACAAGGGCTTTGACTGATACACTGGACATCACAGATATATTCATAGCATTTTATCCTAAATCAACAATACATATTTTTGTCAAGTACACATGGAACAATCTCCAGAATAGATCACATACTGGGTCACATATCAGGTTTCAACTGGTATTAAAAGATTGGGATTATTCCCTGTTTATTTTCATACCACAATACTTTGAAACTGGAACTCAAACACAAGAGAAAATTTGGAAGGAACACAAATACATGGAGGTTTAAGAGTATCCTGTTAAGGAATGAATGGGTCAAAAAGGAAATGAAAGAAGAATTGTAAAAAGCCATGGAAGTGAGACGTGGGTGGCTCAATATGTTAAGCATCTGCTTTCAGCTCAGGTTATGATTCCAGGGTCCTGGGATCAAGCCCTGCATCAGGCTCCCTACTCAGCAGGGAGCTTGCTTCTTCTCCCTCTCCTTCTGCCTCTCCTTCCCCCATTCAAGTTTGCTTTCTCTCAAAATGAAATCTTAAAAAAAAAAAAAAAAAGTAAAATTCATGAAAGCAAATGAAAAAGAAAACACAATTCAGAACCTTTGGGATGCAACAAAGGCAGTCCTAAGAGGGAAGTATATAGAAATACAAGCCTTTCTCAAGAAGCAAGAAAAGTCTCAAATATATAGCCTTACACCTAAAGGACCTGGAAAAAGAACAGTAAGTAGAGCATATATGTAGCAGAAGAAGAGAAACAATAAAGGTTAGAACAGAAATCAATGAAATAGAAATAAAAAGAATAGATTGATGAAACTAGGAGCTTGTTCTTTGAAAGAATTAATAAGATCAATAAACTCCTAGCCAGACTTATCAAAAGGAGAGATAGAGAGAGGGAGAGAAAGGACCCAAATAAATAAAATCATGAATGAAAGGAAGAGCTCACAACCAACACTAAAGAAATACAATTATAAAAGAATGTTATGAGCAATTATATGCCAACAAATTAGGCAATGCATTCCTATAAACATGTGAAATACCAAAACTGAAACAGAAAGATATAGAAAACCTGAACAGATCCATAACCAGCAAAGAAATTCAGGCAATAATCAAGAATATCCCAACAAAGAAGAGTCCAGGACCAGATAGCCCACAGGGGGAATTCTACTAAACATTTAAAAAGAATTAATACCTATTTTTCTGAAACTATTTCAAAACATAGAAATGGAAGGAAAACTTCCAAAGTCATTCTATGATACCAGCATTACCTTGATCCCAAAACCAAAGACCTTACCAAAAAGGAGAATTACAGATCAATATCCCTGATGAACATGGATGCCAAAATTCTCACCGTGATACTAGCCAGTAAGATCTAAGAGAACTTCAAAGGATTATTCCACGACAAAGTGGGCTTTATTCCTGGGGTGCAAGAGTGGTTCAACATCTGCAAATCAATCAATGTGATATACCAAATTAATGAAAGAAAGAACAAGAACCATATGATCTTCTCAATAGATGAAGAAAAAGCATTTGACAAAATACAGCATCCTTTCTGATCAAAACTCTTCACAGTGTAGGAACATACCTCAATATCATAAATGGCATCTATGAAAAACCCACAGCAAATATCATTCTAAATGGGGAACAACTGAAAGCTTTTCCCCTAGGGTCAGGAATGTGGCAGGAATGTCCACTCTCACCAATACTGTTCAACATAGTACTAGAAGTCCTAGACTTAGCAATCAGACAACAAAAAGAAATAAAAGGCATCCAAATAAGCAAAGAAGTCAAACTCTCACTCTTCACAAATGATATAATACTTTATGTGGAAAACCCAAAAGACTCCACTCCAAAAATTGCTGGATCTCATACAGGAACTCATCAAAGTGGCAAGATAGAAAATCAATGTATCCAGGATCTATAAAGAACTCCTGAAACTCAACACACACAAAACAGACAATCTCATATCAAAAAATGGGCAGAAGATATGAACAGACATTTCTCCAATGAAGACATACAAATGGCTATCAGACACATGAAAAAATGTTCATCATCAGTAGCCATCAGGGAGTTCAAATTAAAGCAACATTGAGATACCACCTTACACCAGTTAGAATGGCCAAAATTAGCAAGACAGGAAACAACATGTGTTGGAGAGGATGTGGAGAAAGGGAAACCCTCTTCCACTGTTGGTGGGAATGCAAGTTGGTGCAGCCACTTTGGAGAAAGTGTGGAGATTCCTCAAGAAATTAAAAATAGAGCTTCCCTATGACCCTGCAATTGCACTACTGGGTATTTACCCCAAAGATACAGATGTAGTGAAAAGAAGGGCCATCTGTACCCCAATGTTTATCGCAGCAATGGCCATGGTCACTAAACTGTGGAAAGAACCAAGATGCCCTTCAACAGATGAATGGATAAGGAAGATGTGGTCCATATACACTATGGAGTGTTATGCCTCCATCAGAAAGGACGAATACCCAACTTTTGTAGCAACATGGACGGGACTGGAAGAGATTATGCTGAGTGAAATAAGTCAAGCAGAGAGAGTCAATTATCATATGGTTTCACTTATTTGTGGAGCATAACAAATAGCATGGAGGACAAGGGGAGACGGAGAGGAGAAGGGATATGAGGGAAATTGGAAGGGGAGGTGAACCATGAGAGACTATGGACTCTGAAAAACAATCTGAGGGTTTTGAAGAGGCGGTGGGTGGGAGGTTGGGGGAACCAGGTGGAGGGTATTGGAGAGGGCATGGATTGCATGGAGCACTGGGTGTGGTGCAAAAACAATGAATACTGTTACGCTGGAAAAAAAATAAATGTACAAAAGTCAGTTGCATTTCTATATGCAACAATGAAACAGAAGAAAATTCAAGGAATGGATCCCATTTACAACTTCACCCAATAAGATACCTAGGAATAAACCTAACCAAAGAGCAAAGGATAAGTACTCTGAAAACTATATAACACTTATAAAGGAAACTGAGGAAGACACCAAGAAATGAAAAAACATTCCATGCTCCTGTATTGGAAGAACAAATATTGTTAAAATGTCTATGCTACCCAAAGCAATCTATACATTTATTGCAATCCCTATCAAAGCATCATCAGCATTTTCCAGAGCTGGAACAAATAATCCTAAAATTTGTATTGAACCAGAAAAGACCCTGAATAGCCAGGGTAATGTTGAAAAAGAAAACCAAAGCTGGTGGCACCACAATTCTGGACTTCAAACTGTATCACAAAGCTGTAATCATGAAGATAGTATGGTATTGGCACAAATACAGACGCATAGATTAATGGAACAGAATAGAGAACCTGTAAATGGATCCTCAACTCTATTGTCAACTAATCTTTGACAAAGCAGGAAAGAATATCCAATGGATAAAAGACAGTCTCTTCAACAAATGGTGCTGGGGAAACTGGACAGTGAAATGCAAAAGAATGAAACTGGATTTTCTTACACCATACACAAAAATAAACTTAAATTGGATGAAAGACCTAAACATGAGACAGGAATCCATCAAAATCCTAGAGGAGGACAGGCAGCAACCCCTTTGACCTTGGCCACAGCAACTTCTTGCTAGATACGGCTCCTCTAGGGAAGGGAAAGAAAAGCAAAAATGAAGGGGGACTTCATTTGGGAACTTCATCAAGATAAAAACTTTTGCACAGCAAAGGACACAGTCGACAAAACCAAAGGCAACCTACAGAATGGAAGAAGATAATTGCAAATGACATCAGATAAAGGGCTAGTATCCAAGATCCATAAAGAACTTATGAAACTCAATACCCCAAAAACAAACAAAATCGAGTCAAGAAATGGACAGAAGACATAAACAGACATTTCTCCAAAGAAGACATCCAAATGGCCAACAGACACATGAAAAAAAATCTCAATATGACTCAGCATCAGGGAAATACAAATCAAAACCACAGTAAGATACCCCTTCACACCAGTCAGAATAGCTAAAATTAACAACTCAGGTTGAGGAGAGAATGCAAAAAAATGGGAACACTTTAATGGCTGGGAATGGAAAATGGTGCAGCCACTCTGGAAAACAGTATGGAGGTTCCTCAAGAAGTTAAAAATAGAACTTCCCCTATGACCCAGCGATTGCACTACTATTCATTTACCCAAAGGATACAAATGTATTGGTCTGAAGGGGCACCTGCACCCCAATGTTTACAACAGCATTGTCCACAATAGCCAAACTATAGAAATAGATGAATGGATAAAGAAGATATGGAATGGAATATTACTCAGCCATTCAAAAAATGAAATCTTGCCATTTGCAACAACATGGATGGAACTATAGAGTATTATGCTAAACGAAATAAATCGGTCAGAGAAAGACACTTATATAATTTTATTCATACATGGAATTTAAGAAACAAAACAGAAGTATAGGGGAAGGGAGGGAAAAATAAAATAAGCTAAAAACAGAGAGGGAGGCAAACCATAAGAGACTCTTAACTATAGGAAAAAAACAGGGTTGCTGGAGGGGCAGGCGTTTGTGGGAGGATGGGGTAACTGGTGAGGGGCATTGAGAAAGGAACACAATGTAATGAGCACTGGGTATTATATGCATCAGATGAATCACTGAACTCTCCCTCTGAAACTAATAATACACTCTATGTTAATTAATTGAATTTAAATAAAATTTTTAAAAAATAACAATTTGGGGCATCTGGGTGGCTCCGTGAGTTAAGCATCTCCCTTCCGCTCAGGTCATGATCACAGAGTCTTGGGATCAAGCCCCACATCTGCAGGGAGTCTTCTTGTCTGTCTCCTCTCCCTCTGCCCCTCCCTTGGCTCGTGCTCGCTCTCTCTCTCTCAAATATTTTTTAAATTTTTTAAAAATAACAGTGTTTTTATTGCTGTCTGCAGAGAGTTTTCTCTGTCCAAGAGACTGCCACTAACAAAAGCCAGAAGTCCTTTTTTTTTTTTTTTCTTTTGTTAGAGATAGAGCCCAAGCTGGGGGAGTGGCAGGAAGAGCCAGCGGAGGGAGAAGCAAGCTCCCTACTGAGCAAGGAGCCTGAAGCGGGGCTCCATCCCGGGACCCCGAGATCATGACCTGAGCCGAAGGCAGACACTTTACTGACTGAGCCATCCAGGCATCCCAAGCCAGAAGTCTTTAAGATGATACAGACTTGGGGATGTTTTATGGCTCTATGATAATGGCTCTAGGGGAGAGAGAGAAGCATCCCTAAGTGTAAGACTTTAGAATAGTCATTGGAACGAAAGAAATGAATTATCTGCGGATGCAGAAGTTTGCGAACTTGGTGGTGGAAAGCTGACAGAGATGCGTCCCTTGGCTTCATGTGACATCAGAGGCAAGGTCACTAGTGGAGTTGGGGCAAGGTGAGGCCATTGGCGGTTTGAGAATGGAAAAGTTTAAAATGGTCTCTACAGAGAGTAGAAAGAGTGACTCTTGAGCAGAGAAACACTGAAAGAGCAAACACCGGACGATGGTGGACAGTGAACGTGGGTTGCCGATGAAGCATTTATGGTGATGCCAGTCAGCCTGCCCCGTGGTCAGGCTTTCTCCCCCTGCCCTTGGCTGCCCAGGTGGAGTACTCAGGGAACAGACAGTAGGTGTGTCCAGGGTTGGGAGTTTTACAAGACTGCTGGGACCAAAGAGCAGGGCCACGAGCCTTGCGGTGTTGACTAGGGCATGATTTAAATAATGGATCCAAAGTCCGAGCCTCTCACGAAGCCATGAGAAGTACTGTTTGGAAGTCTTCTCTGAGTTAGTGAGGGCAGTGAGAGGGGGGAGGCTGCTCTCGCACCCCTCCCCAGGCTACTCACATTGGCGACCCAGAGTGAGTGCCTTGTTCACAAGAAGAGCGGTTCTAGATGCTTTGGAGGAACAAAGGAAAGGAAGGAAGCAGCACAGACCAGCCCAGGCACACATACTCTCACACCCCTGATCCCAGGTCCACATACAGAGGTCTAAACACAAATAAAGTTTCTAAATCCAAGCGTATGCACTGTTAAGTAAAATACAATCCACCCTCCTGCCTTTACAGACGTTATTTTCCCGCTAGGTTGGAAGGCCACGTCTGAATTTAGAAGTCCCATGCTCCAGCATTGTGGGGGAGACGTGGCTCCCAGCTAGGAGCCCTTCCCTGCCCCAGCCCTAGCTCCATCCCCCACTGCCTGGGGCATCCTGTACCTGTCTCTGACAACCACAACCCACATGTCTAAGCTCCAGTCACAGCCCCAGGCCTAGGGGTATGCCCACCATGGTGTGGTCTGTGCTCAGAAGGGGGGACCCGGAGAAGAAGCCAACGTGGGTTTCTGGAAGCAGCCTTGGGGGTCCCTCAGTCCAAGAATTGTGGGGTCCTGTGTGCCTGGTCTAGCGGGAAAAAGGAAAGGTGCCACCTCTGGAGAGCACAAGCCCCATGGGGCACATGGAGTCCTTGTTTGGTGAAGAGGAGTACTTGGAGGAAGGCCAAGGCTGGGCCCTCTCAAATCTTGGGGCCAGGGACCCCTCCCTTGCCCAGGTCTGTGGGAAAACTTAAACAATGCAATGGTACACAGTCTTGTGGTCTGACTGCCTGGTTTCTCTGTGTGTACGTGTTTTTTCTCCTAGTGGGCTGTTCATCACCATTCATGACAAGGGCCACCTTGCAACAATGCTGAACTCTTGGCCAGAAGATGATATTAAGGTATGATCCTGTTTTCTTTGTTACTGCTCTGTTCTTAGGTGAATCCTTTTAACCTGGACCAGTGTCATGGCCAACTAGAAAATGAGCCATTGTGACACGGAGGGCAAGACACTGCCCTGCTTTCCCAGGCCCAGAGCCCAGACAGGTTAAGAGCCAGGCAGAAGTGCATCACAGAGCAGAGGTTTCTGCCACCCACACCCAGGGGACATTGCCCTTATCATTGTTATTGTTCATAGCAGTGGTCTGAAGATCCGTTCAGCGTGTATTGTGTACCTACTATATATACAGTGCCAGCTTCCATGGCAGATACGGGAAAATCAGACAGACCTTCTTCTCAAGTAGCTGACTTTTCTGGGGAAAATAAGACAGAGACACAAAAGACTAACAAGGAACTTGGTCAGAGATAAATGAAGCACATGGAGAGAGCTGAGGGTGTGCCCAAAAGGCAGAGATTACCTTCAGCCTGAGGGGAATCTAGGAAGACTTCATGAGGGAGGTGACATTGGAGCAGGGACCTTGAGTTGAGGGATAGAGTTTGACTGGATAAGGCTTTAGAGAGTGTAGGACACAGAGTGGGGACATTCTGCAAGAAGAGGCAAAGCTTATGGTGAACAGAACTTGCCCACCTTCGTGTACACAGGAGAGGGGTGGGGGGCAGGTGGTAGTTGTATGCAGAGTGATGAAAGAAACCTGCCACTTCTGCCTGGAATACAAACGGTACTCAAATACTCTAAGAAGAAAACATTTTTACATAATAAGCAGGATATACTATAATATGCAAAGTATATATTCATTCTGAAATCTAAAAGCTGCAGCTCTGTAGAAACTTGTTAGCCTCTGGCTACATGCCCAGATCACCTCCTGCCACAGGGAACATCTGTGGAAGAGTATGATGGGCTTTCACATCTAAGATCATCGTTGCCTCTGCAAATGATGGGCGCAAAAATGCAAAACACCTGCTAGCTGCCTGGCAAGGGCATTTCTGGCACACAAGCTGGGGAAGGGTTGGAGCTGATGGGAGGCAGAGGCCCTCCATCATGGCTTCCTCTCCAGGCTCTCCCTCCTGTTCCTGCCAGTTTCCTCAGTTTCCCCTGTCTCCCTCTGCTAGGTGCTGAGCTCAGCTTCTCCTCACACACCTCTGACCATCTGGGGAGCGGTAGCATTCAGAGCCAGAACAGGAAAGGCAGCATAGCTCTTAAGAGCCGGGCTCAAGCCACCACCTGGGCCCATGGCCTTTAGGGCTGCAGTGAAGAGCTCATTTCGTACATCTCTGTCTGAGTGTGGGCTTTTCTGCCCTGCTTATCTGCTCAGATTCTGGTATATGCAGGCCTGGGCTTTGCAGGTGTTGGTCTCAGTCCCAGAAGCAAGTTTCTAGGGCGAGTCAAAGATGAAGCTCTAATAAAATCTTGAGCACATTCAGGGAAGCCGGCTCACTGGATGGACAGCCAACTCCAGCCTGCCCTGAGCAGACAGGCTGCTGAGGCCGTATGGACTGACCCAGGCTCCAGCCTGGGCTGCTCACCCACGGTGAAAACTTGTGCAGAGTGGGCACGCAGTAGTCACCCAAGGAGCCTGAACCCAGGGAGCGGCTGTGAGGAGCATCTCTGAGGCCGCAGGCACTGAGCCCATAGCAGGGCCGTGCAGCCCCCACCAACACAAGCACGCCTTTGCACAGCCTACGAGTTGTTGAAGAGAAAGACAGGAAGCCGGTGCCTCTTAACCGGTAGGAAGGAGGTGCTCCTTTCTCCAGGCTGGCACAGAGCCTCAGTGAGGGGCTCGTGGGCTAGATTTCAGTCTCTAGTTGCTCCTTTGGTCAGGGCGCAACTTACAAAATATTTGCTGCCTGACTTCAACACACGTAGTTTGAGAACATTTTACATAGTGAGTGCTAAGTACCAATTAGCTGGAGACAGCCACTTTTGTGATTTCAGAGGAAGAACAGTGGAGCTTTAGGTCACCCCAGAGTAGGAGGGACTGGAGCAGACCTCCGACACAGAGAGGTGTCCGAAGCCTCTCAGGAAAACAAGCTTCCATGGGCATATCTGGACCAATGCATCTAATTCCCTTACCCTCCACACTTTTTGAGTAAACATCTGTAGGATTTCCCTGTAGTTCCCAGGATCAAGAAGGTGTACAGGCCCAAAATCTGGTGAGCGAGACTGACCCGGAAACACTTGCATAGACTGTGTCTGTGATGCCCAAGAGGGGAGCCCAGAGGCGAGGAGCTAGCATCCTGATGACTGGCTGGCCTCTCCCCCTGCAGGAGCTGAGAGCAGACAAGGGAATGCCTGCAGCTGACTCCTTCCCTCCGCCCTTTATTTCTATCTCCCTTTGGAGAGACCCCAAGATCAGTCACTGGTAACTATATAGATGACCCAGCTCTGGCTTTGCAGTCAGACATCAGGAATCTTCCATTCACTTGCTGGATGTGCAGATAACCTCTCTGGTCTTTGTTCTGTTAAGGTGAGGACGAGCTATGAAGTCTGTACGATACTAGAAGGCACTCGAATGGGCCTTGTCCTTGCTGGAGGTGGAAGAGACGGCTCTGGCACATGCAGCCATGCAGGGCAGAGAGTGCAGATGCCCAAGAGTAGCCCAGGAGGAGGCCCTCCTACCTGGGAATCACGGGCCACCAAGGGGCAGCCAATGAGGCCCCTAGACATGTTTGACTTGGTCCTCAGTTATTTTTGAAAATTTTGAATTTGTAAGCAATATTTAAAATCTGGAGACTTCATTTAGAAAAAGAAACATATAAACTTGGATTTATGGCTTTCTCTAGAAATACCAGGAGCCCATAGTTTGGCTAAATAGTGGGCCCGTAGTTGGGCACGTAAATAAGACAGGGCTGCTCAGGCACCTCCCCCCACCCCAGCTTACCCGACTCTCCCACCTGCCCCATCCACTGGCCTTTGCTGGAGGGTCCTTTCCTCTCACCCCTAAGGCTGCCCTTTCAAAGGTTCAACCCTAGTCTTTCTTGTTTGTTGTGTATTTCCTCCAGTTGCCCTAAAAAGAGATGAAGGTCTCCCTCCCTAGGCAGGGAATCCCCTTCAGGGTACTTTGGAGCTGGTGTGGATTCCCTCTCATTATTTCCTTTGGTTCTCACAGTCCTTGTGACCAGAGTGGAGAAGGAAGGGGTGCAGTTGACACCCCCAAAGTGGGTCCTGAAGGATGGATAGGGGTGTGTCGTTTCTCAGGTGAGCAAGCTGAGGTCTGTGACTTGCCCACAGTCATCTGTGAGTAGGAGCTGACACCCCCAGAGCCCTATAGCTGAGCCACCCTCTCTCCGCTGCTGAGTCGAGGAGGCAGTTTTCCAGGGCACGGGTATCTTTACACCCTGGTGGCGGCAGCCTCTTGGCTGGAAGGACAAGTGGTTCAGAGGAGCTTCTGAACCGACTCAGAAGATAAAAGGTGACTTCCCGTGGTTTCCCAGCCAGAAGGCGGAACTGCGAACTGCGGTATCAGAGAAGCAGGCTGGGGGGGTGTTGAGGCCAAAGCCCAGGGCTAGGGGACCACAAAGTTTTGCAGGCCGCTCTTGTTCATGGGGGAGGGGGCAGGCCAGGCCGCCCAGAGAGCTGTCCGGCATAAATCATGGATGGAGAGAAGTGAGAACTGCTGTTCTGACTCTTTCCCACAGTGGACACTGCCTCAAGCCTGAGGAAGACTGAGCTGAGAGCAGCCCTCCTCCCCACAGCTTTCCCAGTCTCCTAAATCTCTACCTCACCCCAGGCCCAGCAGCAGTTTCTAGGGGAGGCGCTGAGAGACAGCTGGATGGGGATGGGGGGTGGGAGCAGCCTCTGGGGTTGAGCACCAGCCACGTGGGCGTCCCAGCTTGGACCAGGTGCTGGTGCCGGGTGCCTGCCTGCTATGCCCAGGCCCACCATGTGTTAAACCCACTCTGTTCCCAGGGTCAGAAGGAGGGTAGTCCTTGGAAACATTCTCTGAGATGGATGTTAGTCTATCAGGGAGTATTCTTGGGATCAGTACCTCTAGAGGGAAGGGAAACAGGAGAAAGCCAAGGGAGAGGTTGGGCAGAGTGAAGCCTTAAGGAAGACTTAGCTGAGCACATGAGGAGCCTCTGGTATTAGGGTGGCCCTTAGTCAGGACAGGGGAGCCGGGCCTTATAGCCCTGCATCCATCAGTCATTGGTTGTGGTCAGGTGCCCTTCAGAACTGGGTGTGACTTGGGACGCCTGGGTGGCTCAGTTGGTTAAGCAGCTGCCTTCGGCTCAGGTCATGATCCCAGCGTCCTGGGATCGAGTCCCACATCGGGCTCCTTGCTCCGCAGGGAGCCTGCTTCTCCGTCTGACTCTGCCTTCCACTCTGTCTACCTGTGCTTGCTCTCGCTCGCTCTCTCTGACAAATAAATAAAATCTTTAAAAAAAAAAAAAAAAAGAACTGGGTGTGACTTGGGCAAAGTGGCTCTCTTTGGTCAAGGAAATTCACAGAGTAGGCTGACCCCTGAGGGCTCAGCTGAGGGAATGACTCCTTGGGTCCTGAAAGGGAGATGTGGGGGCACATCCACATATCCTCTACACGCAGCATCTGCTAAGTGCTTTACGTAAGTGACTTCAAGTGATTATTATTACCCCCATTTTACAGATAAAGATTCTGGCTATTTGCTTCTCCCTGAAGTTGTTCATTCATACCAGGTTGAAGCAGTCCCGTGGAGAGCCTCTGTTCTCCATGTTGTATCCACACTGGCCACTGGCCACCATTTATCCAGTTCCTCTCACACTGCAGGCAACATGCTAAGTACCTGAAGAACCAAAGATGACAAGAACCTTTACTTGCCTATAAGAGCTTAGAACTCCTATGAAAGATGAGGTTCTCATCTAACTATAATACAAGCAAGAAAGTGATAGGTGCTCTGGAGAGAAAAATGCCATGGGAACTCCGAGGAAGGAGTGACAACTTCTGGAAAGGGAGCAACACGGAGGAAGGTGACTTCCATACTGTTCCTGGAAGCACACAAGGATGGTAGGATTCGAATCAGGAAGATCATAGGGATTGAGGGGTAAAATGGCATGAGGTCAGGAAAGTACAAACCTTATACAAGGTTGGAATTATTTCATTTGGATAAAAAAGAAATTCAAAAAGCAGATGACCTAGACTGCGGAAGGCCTTAAACCACCAGTTGAAGATGTTTGAGCTTTATTGCATAGGCATTGAGAGCCATTGGAGGTGTGGGGTAAGGAAATGACAAAGCTGGGTGTGCTTTGGAAAATGAAATGGACCAAGGGGAAATCCAAGAGTGGAGAGACCCATCAGGAGACCATTGCAGTGGTCAGATGAGATGGATGGGCTCACCCAAGGCAACGACAATGCATGGAACAAATAGAAAAGTAAGGAGCATATTGACTCAGCAGAATTTGGTGACCAGTGGCTGTGTTTGACGAATGACAGAGAGGAGTTGAGCTTGGGAGATACAAGATAACAGAGGGAGGGAGGACAGCAGAAGTGAAAGATTTAGAAGAATAAAGGGAGGGACGACTAGGTGGCTCAGTTGGTTAAGCTGCTGCCTTTGGCTCAGGTCATGATCCCAGGGTCCTGGGATGGAGTTGCTTGGCAGGGAGCCTGCTTCTCTCTCTGCCTCTGCCTGTTTGTGCTCGCTCTCTCTCTCTCTCTCTGACAAATAAATAATAAATAAAATCTTCTAAAAACTTTTGATTAACAAATTAAAAATAAAAAGAATAAAGGGAAAAGCAGATTCATTTGGTTAGGGACTCAGGAATTTGGGAGGACTATTAACATACAAGTGGCAATATGTGCTTCGAGAGGACAGTGGAAGCCCCAAGACTTGCATGGCTGACTTTCTGGGCAGTTGGCCACTATGGCCTCCTCTTGGTTCCATTTCATTCACTGATTTAACAGATGCTTATGGCATGCCCTTCTTGTGGTAATGCTAAACTAGAGAGAAGATAAAACAACTACAAATCCAATATAGGATTTTTGTCCCAAATAATAACCATTGTTATAATCAAAAGCACAGCAACCATTCACTGATCACTTACTAAAGGCACCTGGTTAAAATGAGACTAATATTACTTCATCATTACAAAAATCTGATGAGTTAGGTCTGATTATCCCCCATTTTGTGGAAAATTAAAACTCAGAAAAATGATCTGTTTAGCCAAGATTACATATGGTGCATTATCAAGAAGCCTAAATTTAAATACTGGTTATCAGACTCAGGACCCCTGCCATTAACCTTTGGGTTGTTTGGTGAGATAAAATGTGCATTTTAAAAAATGTTAAATAAGAACCCAAATGTTTATGCAGCACCTTATGCAGGCTTGGCAGCAGTAGGTGCTTAGTCGATGTTTGTGGCAGGCAAGCATTCAAGAAGGACAAGCAGGCTAGCTGTGTGGCAGCCGTAAGTGCTAGGGGAAATCACATTAGATTGTAATGGGCAGGCTTTGCATACAGGAGAAAGAGAAGGACCTTCTAGCAGAGAGGACTTTGGGGCTGAGAAGGATGAGATCATATGTGAGTTCAGAGTATGTCTGGGAGGAGTGAGGAGGCCAGTTTGGCTGGAGTAGGTACCTGTATGCAGATGAGTAGCCAGAGATAAGTCAGAACATATCCTGGGCTCAGATCATTAAGACATTAAATGTTTTAGACTCTATTCTATGGACAGTTCGAAGTCACTCAAGGTCTTTGAGCCTGGGAACAGAGTAATGAAAATGGGCTTCTGACACAATGTATGAGACATTGGTTGGCAGGAGAGACTGGAAGGAGGAAAGATGTGTCTGGGCGGAAGCTGTTGTAATAACCCAGCCACCAGCTCCGTGAAATGGAAAGAGGGTGGCAGGCAGAAGTGAGGAGGCAGCCGTGCAGGAGAGGGCCCTTGCCTGGTTCAGGCTGGGAGGCAGCCCTGCAGATCCCGGTCACCATCTGGAAGGGCCCCAGAGTTGTAGGGATAACACCCTGGAGTAGGAGCTACCCCACCTCTGGTTAACTCCCTGCCCCTCAATGGAGAGAAATTCTAAGAGGATGGGAATGGAATAAGGAAGCTTTGATCAGGAGAGGTGGTAGAGAAATGCCCGGAGTCTGGGCAGCATGAAGGAACAGGCTCACCCAGGAGCAGAGGGTCAGAGGCAAGCTGTGGGAAGGGTCACACAGAGGCAGTGCAGAACTTGACCAAGAGCGCAGGTGCTTTAGCCTGGTTGCCATGGTGGTAGAAGGAGCCCGGAGCCAGGAACCCCACAGCTGGTTCGAATCCTGACCTGCCTCGTACACAAGCAAGGTGACTGTGGTAGGCCATCTAATCTTTCTAAGATACCTAATGTGGAAACAGCCAGTCTAGTGCCTGGCATCTGGCTGATATGTAACACATGTGTCAAGTATCTTAGAGCTTCTGTTTGCTCACCTGTGAGACAGCGATAAGAGTCCCAGACTCACCTATCTGCCAGGGCTGTGGGGAGAATCAGGTGCATGCAGGTTGAGAACATTCCCCATAGAGGCAGTGGATCAGTCTGAGGGGGACAATCATGATGGGCGTGGGTCTCTTGCCCCTCCTCCCCAAGTCCCCTTTGCAGAAGCAGAGGAGTGTTTGTAAGAATCTCTGTACTTAATCGCTACCAAAAGGCAGCACCAGCCTTTGCATGCCCTTATCCTTAGAGAGCTGGAGCGTAGACATGCTTAAGATGCCATGGGCCCTTTGGGCACCGGATCATAAACTCTCCCAGGACGAGAATGGGTCTTCATGTCTTTATCCCCAGAGCTCAGTGTGGCACCTGCATGGGTTGAGCTGAGCCCCGTGATGTCCGGGATCACAACACGTGAGGCTCTGGGACACCCATCCCTCAGCTGCTCCTAAGCCCTGGTCAAAGCCAGGCTCCGGTGGAGGGAGGGGTGGCCCCGTAAACATAACTCATTTCAAGATGGAGTGACCTATGAACAACTTCACTGTCACCCGGGGGCATCTCTGTGGTTTTACTTTCAAGACCATTCCTTCATGGTTTGACTCCTGCCTGACTTCCTATTCTCTCCTTTCATGCGACCAGCATCTCCTTGTTCCCCACACAACACCCACACCCTCCCCACCACCATCCTGCCTCTGAATTTCCTTTCATATCACGCTCCTTCCTCCGCACTGTACCCCCCCCCCCCCCACGGACAGCCTTCTCCTGTCCAAGGGGTGGCACCTGGGTCCTCTCTTCCTTACAAAAGGTTACCCTACTGGCAATAACTCTCTCTTCTCTCAGTTCCCACTGACATCGTGCTGCTCCGCACCCTCACTCTCCCTCCAGAGACATTAATTCGAAGTAGACATGTTTCATCTCTTTTTTTGCCCCTTAGTCCTTTAAGGCCTGAATCCATACAGACTTGTGATTACAGATGAGCAGAGGATCTGGCCTCGTGTCTGCCCATACTGCTTCATAAATATGTAGTGAAGGAATGAGTAAGTGAATATCTGTCAAAATCGTAGTAATTTCTACCCCCGTCAGCCTCACCGACATCTGTTAGCAAGTAAGCCCAAAGTAGCACGTAGTATGCCTCCAGCGATTATTTGCTAGAGCACAGTGGTAACCCCAGAACAGCCTGAGAACCCTCTGGGGTTCATAGGAAGCAGTGACCCCAGCAGCTACCACGAGAGCCCTGCCCTCTGCAGGCTGGACTTGTTGTACCCCAGCAGCAGAGGGCGCTTCCATCGGCCTCAAAACCCTGGGCCTGTGGCGGCAACACGAACGCTCGTCCCTCATGGTGTCCTTTCAATATGTCCCCGTGCCCAGATCTCGAGCTGGGAATATTTGCTTAGTTTCATGGAGGGAGAGTGACCAGATTTGGTTTCCCTCCAGCTGTTTCTACAGCCCCCTCCCTAAACCTCCCAGTGGGGGGAAGGTGTCCGCCCAGTTCAGTGGGGCTTCTCACCAGCCCGCCAGGGTTGGGGACAGGGAGGACTGCCACCTGCCCTGGAATGAATCCCTTGGCCTTTTCCCTGACCAGTGTTCCATCCCCCAGCGGAGGAGATCGGCACCCAGTTGTCAGGCCCCTAGCCGAGGAGATCGGCACCTAGTTGTCGGTGGGAGGAGTGACAAAATGAGCACTGTGTCATGAGAGGTGTTTCCCTGATTGTTTCCAGGCTGTGGTGGTGACGGACGGCGAGCGCATCCTGGGCCTGGGAGATCTGGGCTGCTACGGCATGGGCATCCCCGTGGGCAAGCTGGCCCTGTACACGGCATGCGGAGGGGTCAGCCCACAGCAGTGCCTCCCCGTCCTGCTGGATGTGGGCACCAACAATGAGGTAACGCACCGCCCAGGCCCGGAGCCCTGGGGCCAGAAGCTGGTGGCTGGAGGTGGGGTGGGGGAGGCACCTTTGAGGGGCAGTTATATCGACACAGCATTGGGACATTTCTTTCCTGGGTCCCCCTCGCCAACGCCCTTCCCTTTGGCTGAGAGGTAGGGACCCTTCTCCTCGCTGCCTTGGCCCAGCCCATTCCTTTCCCCCCCGACTACCGGGTCTCCTGGCTCTCCTGGTCTTCCTCCTCAAGGCTCTCTGTGCCCTCCTTGACCCCAGCTGGGGCCTTGTTTGCTTCCCCACTCTGTGACCCTGTGTGGCCTCTCTTGATCCAGGTGACAGAGGCTGCTGGGCGGTATTTTTCCAGCATGGTAGAGGTAGGCTGCCTCAGTGAAAGAATTAAGGCTCAAAGCACCCGGGCCAGGGGCTAAAATAGCTCAATCAGTCAGGTGAGTGTCTTGCAAGCCCAGGGAGAGAAGGTGCCCCAAGCTGTGCATGAGATCCTCCTACAGATTCCACATGGTTTGGGATTTAAGGAGCTCAAACCACAGGCAAGAGTTGGCTCCTCTAGGTACAATCCTGGGGCGTGGGGTTTGTGCGCATCCGCAGGCTCTGCTCTGGGTCCCTGTGTCAGAGAAGACAAAACATTACCCAAGAGTTCCTTCTTAATGATGTGCATCTCTGAGTTTAAACTTGGTGCAAATTCATCTTTTTTAAAATGGGAAAAAAATTGAGAAAATCAGAGAAGTGTTAACAATAACAGTTAGACACCAGTACCAAGCACGCTTTCCATTTTGATATATTTTCTTGCAGCCTTTCCCACCGCCCCCCCAAACATTTATAAAACCAAAATAGGGTTTATATTGAATATATAGCTTTGCACATACTTTTTAAAACTTTATATGTATGGAGTTTTCTCCCAGGTCATTAGCCGTTACTGCACAATGTCAGCTCCCTGGTGTGTCATAGTTTATGAAGGAAAGCTCCCACAGCTGGATACTCAGGTTGCTTCTTGCCTTTTTGCAAATACAATCTTTACTCTGAGCCCATGTTTGCAGATCAGACTTTGTTTCCATGTGTGATCATGTACTTAGGATGATTTCCTAGAAGCAGAAATGTTGAAGCAAAGGGAGTGGTCACTTTTTAGATTCTTGACTTACATTTGTTGAAAAGGTTATCTTATTCGCATTCTGCAGTGATCTTTCTCAAGACACCTGCTGTGTCTCTGTGTGGCCGCCCCCCTATTTCTAAACAAGAGTGAGCACTATGGCTCCTCAGGTGGAATGATGCTTATGCGGGCTTTAGCCACAGATGCCATCAAGTGAGAGGACAGCCAGGCAGATATCATTTAAGAGCTGGGAAATCCTAGGGGGTGGGAGTGGGGTGAGAGAGGACAAGGGGAGGGGGAGAAGGACTGCCCTGGGAAGTGGGACACTGTCCTGACAGTACGGGCAACCAGGTGAGTCCCCGCACCTATTCAGACTTGATCTCCTCATGGTACAATGAGGAACTGAACCAGAAGGTTTCTGAGGGTTTCTGCCTCTAAAGCTCTTCTCCATATACCTCCCCTCCAGCCTAGGAGACAGAAAGCAAGGTGGAAAGAGCAGTCTTCAAGGTCTGCTGTGTGCTGTGGTTCTCTTCCCTAGACCAGATGCCTGGGTCCTGTCAGGCATGGACATGGACATGGTCCCTCGACATGCACTGAATCATACCAGCGAGGACAAGGGTAGTGAATTTTGTTTCAGTTGTTCCTCTCATCCAGGTCCTCTTGCTGTGTTCCACCTGGATTTAATAGAGACCTCGACTCCCTCACTCCTAAAAGCTGGCTCCAAGCAAGACTGAGTCTGAGGCTAAGGCCACTCTGTCCCCTGGAAGCGCGTGGGTCGCCTCTAGCAGATGCCTAAGACCCCGTGTCGTTGAAGGTCTAACACTGCAATGATGTGCTGACCTGAGAGCTAGCCCCAACTTGTAATAAAGCCACGTGAAGACAGGCAGGAAGCACAGAGTAAGTCAGGGCCAGACACTTTTCACAGGCCACACCCTGTGTAAGCTTGACAACTCCGAGAAATGTATTTGCCCAAAAAGATCTGCCAGGAGTGGCAGGGTAGCGATCCTTGTCTCTGCTCTCCTCCGCCCACACCACACCTGCCTGCCTGGCTGCCTGCGGCTTCAGAAGGAAAGGTCATTTCGTGATTTTTAGAATTTTTGTTACTAAAGTAACATTATTCAGAATCTTAAAAGGAAAGGGAAATGGCATCTCTCCCACCATGCTCCGTCCGTGTTCCTTTCCAATATTCATCTATGCATCAGCGTAGATGGAGTAATGTGCCTGTATTTTTGTTCTCGTTTTTTTTTTTTGATTCATGTTATTTTATGAACATTTTTTATTTATTTAGCAAAAGTTCACTGAATGTTTAGTAGGTGTCAGGCACTCTGCCTGGCATGAGGGAGATACGCGAGAGCCAGGGCATGGGTAGGATATTCTAGTCGTCAGTGTTTCAGTGCCAGCACCTGATTGATCATTTTTAATGGCTAACGTGTTCCTTCTCCTCCCCATGTCTGCTTCTCCCCCTGGGGCTTTAGGCCTCTGAATCACTTCTCCCTCCTGGGTGTGGAAGGGAGAGCACTTTCTCCTGGGGCTGCCCCCTCCTGTCTGGAAGGACCAGAGTAGTCCCCAGCTGAGCTCGGGTACACGCGCCACGGTGCGGGGGAGAGGAAGCAGCTCCCAGCACTGCAGTGTGCCAGGCCTAGCTCGAGGCCGTTGTGGATTTGAATCTCATTTCACCCTCCCGCAGCTGTGTGAGATGAGGAATCCGAGACCCACACACGTGAACTATGCACCTCAGGCCCCCCAGAGCCGGGGTTGGAACCCGCTGCCTCTGGCTCTGGAGTTCCCTTGTCCACCATGGCTCACAACTTCAAGGGATTGGGTGTTTTGTGTTACAGATTTGGTGTTGAAGACCAAGAAAGGAGGTGCTTCGTGCAGGCAGGGAGCCCATGCATGCACAGGCCCAGGGGTTACCGATGCCATGAGCACAGTCCTCCTGCCCCAAAGAAAGGCAAACTCCCACCGGACCCTCTTCACAAAATTCAAGACACAAAAATCCAGAGTTACAAAGTGGCCAATGTTGGGAAGATGGTCATTGCGTTCTTCCCAAATGCAGTTACCATGTGATCTCCCACACTATAGTTTTGTGTTGTGTTTTTTTTTTTTTTTTTAACTGAGTCCATTTGCAAGATTCCCTCCTCCCTGGAAGTCTAGGGGTGTCTCTCCCTCAGAGTAAGCCAGAGCGATAGGAGAGAGACGCTTAACCTCTCATCCACGCATCCGTACAGGGAGGGTGCTGTTTGAGGAGCTGTGGTGTCAGGATAACTAGACTGTCTGTGTGTGTGTGTCTCTGTGAAAACTCCTGAGACTACAGGAGCTCTAATCAGAGTCCAGGACAACAGCCCTTGACGTTTCCTGTTGAAGGAAAACATCTGCTCTCTACCGCCCTGAAATTCTGAGTCACTCTTACATGCCGACCCCAAGGAAGTTTGGAAAAATAAATACGTGCGGCAGCGAGCCCATGAAGAGGGGCTATCCCATGATTGAGTTCTAAAGGGACAAAGTCAGGGCGTCCCCCACCACCAGATAAGCCCGCCAGCTGGCAGCCTCGGTGGCTGTGTGTGGATTGATTCCTGTCTTGTCTTTCATCCCCATGCAGCCAGATAGTGTCACAGGCTCCCACATTTGGAGGGACCTAGTTGAGCTACGGTTGAGCTTCACCAACACAGGAATGAGGAGTGCTGACCCACAAGCAGTTGAAACTCCATGTATGACTTTCCAGTCCCCAGAGCTTAACTACTAATAGCCTACTGTCGACGGGAAGCCTTACTGATGCCATAAGTAGCCAGTTAGCTCATATCGTGTGTGTCGTATGTATGATGTGTGTTGTACGGTCAGTATATACTGTACCATTACTGTGAAGTGAGCTGGAGAAAAGCAAATGTTATTAAGAAAATCACAGGAGAAAAAAAAACATTTACAGCACCGTACTATATTGATCGGGAAAAATCCACAGATAAGTGGACAAGAGCCACTCAAAGCTGTTGTTCAAGGGTCAGATGTACTTCTCATAAACCCCTCATTTCACCCTGGAGAAGGGGCACAGAGCAGAAATAGCTTCCCCCAGGACTGACTCCAAGCCCAGTGCTCAGGACACTCTGCATGATTGGTCCTGCAGGGCGACGCCGGGCTTGGCTTTAAGGTGGCCCCTGAACCTTAGCAGGCTTCTCCTGGCAGAAGTCTTGAGCCTTGATGGATTCTTTTTTTTTTTTTTTAAGATTTTATTTATTTATTTGACAGATGGAGATCACAAGTAGCAGAGAGGCAGGCAGAGGGGGGGGTGGGAAGCAGGCCCCCTGCTGAGCAGCGAGCCAATGCAGGGCTCGAGCCCAGAACCCTGAGATCATGACCTGAGCCTAAGGCAGAGGCTTTAACCCACTGAGCCACCCAGGCGCCTGAGCCTCAATGAATTCTAATGAGTGGATGTCTTTTTGGAGAGACATGAGGACAGACTGTCCACAGAGCCCAGTCACCAGGGCCCTCAGGGTGCTGCTGGAGTCCTGGAGAAACGTGGGTCCACCAGCAGAGCTGGGGTTGAAGGGTCATGTCCACCTCACGAGAGAGTATCATTACCGCAGCTGATGAACAGCCCGCACTTGGCCTGAAGTGCTGTCAGACGTGCTCGCTCTATGTGCACGTCACCTTCAAAGGCACCCCTCCAAGGATCTTCATAGCTGACTCCTGGGCTTAACGGAGCCCCTGAGACAGGAGTGGTAGGTAGACCTGCACTCAGCGGGAGAACTTGTCCTGTGTTCACAGCGTGAACCCAATCCCAGGACCTCCCCAGTCCCCCACGCTCCCTGAGGAACCTCTCTGTGGGCCTGTTGCTACAGGAGAGAAGTATTTTTCCCAGCCAGAAGCTTCATCTCTCTTCCCGCTTAAAGCCAGTGCTCAGCAAGTGTAGGGCAAGTAAAGAGGAGGAAACCATTTTTGTTTTCCATGACAATTTGTCTCCAAGGAAAACTTAAAATCACAGACCAAAGGGACAGAGCCTAAATTTGGACCAAGGTCTGTCCATCTCCAAAGCCCAGACCCCCTTCTGATTCTAAAGCCAGACCGGCCTGAGGGAGCACAGAGGGGGCACCCTGAGCAGGGCTGCCCAACTGGATGCCACTTTCCTCTGCAGACACCTTCTGCCCACTTCCAAGATTCCTTCTGCCTCTCCCGCAAGGGCCACCAGATTTAGCAAAGAAGACTAGAGGATGCCAGTTCAATTTAAATTTCAGATAAATAGCTAATTGTATTTTTGCAGATGTCCCATGTACGCTCCATGCAAAACTGTGGAGACATAGTGAGGCTAAAAAAAAAAAATTCTTGCTGATCTGAAATTTAAATTTAACCAGGCATTCTGTACTTTATCCAGCAGTACTTCCTGCTAAACACTTCTAAGCATTCATGGGAGGAAGTCAAGGATTGAGGAGGGCCTCTCTCAAGGAGAGAGTCCAGGCTGGTTAACGGTCCCACACCTTGCTGGTGACCGTTCTGATGGCTGCGTCACTCAGTGGGACAGAGGGCAAGACGGGGACTTCTGGTTTCATGTCGTGCCGACATAGCCAGGAGTGTTCTCCGTGTGCTGTGGGCCCAGCGGGCGGGCGACAGCGACCCCGGCTTCCATTCTAGCTGTCCCTGTTTCCCTGCCTCCTCTACAGGATCACAGCCTGCATCTTCCCTGCCACAACTGAGGTCCTCCAGGGGACCCGGCAGGGGGTGCGGAACAACCACCATGTCTCCTGGCCCCCACAGCATGGAATATTGGGGGAAAGGGGCCCTGTCCTGAGATCCAGTCAAAGCAAGGCTCCATTTCAGCTCAGCCGCTTTCTGGCCAACTCCACCCTCCTCGTCTGTAAAGTGGGGATGAGCATAGGGAAGGTGGAAGGATCAAATTACTTTTGCTTCAGGAGTGAATTACTTGAAAGTTCTATACAAACAGAAGGAGCTCGTTTTTAGTATTCTCCCCATATAGAAACTTTCTTTCCCACGTGTGTATGTGTGTGTGTGCTGGTAGGAAATATTTCAGGCATAAAACGTGTCAATGTAAGGAGTGCTTTAAAGCTGTCAGAGCCACCCCTCTCTCTCAGTGGTACCCTATTATGGTTGACCTTTAATTTTCAACACGGATATACTGAGAAGTTTTTGGAAAATCCTAAAAGTCTTCAATATTCCTGGAGATTTTCATTTGCCCCACAAACCACACATGCAGCACCGAGAAATTGCCCCTTTTGCTGCCAGATGTAGCAGTGATCCCGATCCGTCGCTGGGCAACATTACAGGTTACATCTCACTCTGGCCCCTGGAAGTCTCTGTAAGAACTAAAACTGTGAATCTTCCCCGCAGGTGTCAGGAGCGATACCGGCTTTATGGTTTCTGTGTGCGCCCTCTGGGCCACATGTGTGTGTTTCAGAGTAGAAGCACATCTGCGTAGTTTTGCATCCTGCCTTTCTCACTTTTGATAATCTCATGCACATGAGTCCAGGTAGCTGCCTTGTCTTAAAAACCACCGATTTTAATGACTGCCTGGCTTTCCATCAAGGCATCACATTTATGGTTCACCCTTGGCTGGATGTTTGCTGTCTCTAAGTGGTTTTCAGAGGGTCACCTCGAAGGGGGCATGTGAGGGTGAGCACCGATGTGCCTCCTGTCATCCTTCAGCTCGCAAACATACACTCCTGCCAGGGCGGAGCCCTAACCTGTCTCAAGGAGGGAGAGTCTGGGGTGAAGAGAGTGAGAAATGAAGGGCAGGGCTCACCTTCTTTTTTTTTTTTTTTTAATTTTATTTTATGTTATGTTAGTCACCATACAATACATGATTAGTTTTTGATGTAGTGTTCCAGGGTTCATTGTTTGCGTGTAACGCCCAGTGCTCCATGTAATCCTCCGTGCTCTCCTTAATACCTATCACTAGACTGACACATCCCCCACCACCTCCCCTCCAGAAGCCTCAGTTTGTTTCTCAGAGTCCACAGTCTCTCATGGTTCATTTTCCCCTCCAACCTCCCCTTCATTTTTCCCTTCCTTCTCCTAATGTCCTCCATGTTATTCTTTATGTTCCACAAGTAAGTGAAACCCTATGATAATTGACTTTCTCTGCTTGACTTATTTCACTCAGTATAATCTCCTCTAGTCCCATTCATGTTGATGCAAAAGTTGGGTATTCATCCTTCCCGATGGAGGCATAATATTTCATTGCATATATGGACCACATCTTCTTTATCTATTTGTCTATTAGAGGGTATCTTAGCTCTTTCCACAGTTTGGCTATTGTGGACATTGCTGCTGTGAACATTGGGGTGCATGTGGCCCTTCTTTTCACTACATCTGTATCTTTGGAGTAAATACCCAGGAGTACAATTGCCAGGTCAAAGGGTAGCTCTACTTTTAATCTTTTGAGAGACCTCCACACTGTTTTCCCAAGTGGCCACACCAACTTGCATTCCCACCAACAGTAAGAGGGTTCCCCTTTCTCCACATTCTCTCCAACACATGTTGTTTACTGACTTGTTAATTTTAGCCATTCTAACTGGTGTAAGGTGTATCTCAGTGTGGTTTTGATTTGAATCTCCCTGATGGCTAGTGATGATGAATATTTTTTCATGTGTCTGTTACCATTTGTATATCTTCTTTAGAGAAGTGTCTGTTTGTGTCTTCTGCAGATTTTTTCACATGATTATGTTTTGTGTGTGTTGAGTTTGAGGAGTTCTTTATAGATCTTGGGCATCAGCCCTTTGTCTGTATTGTCATTTGCAAATATCTTCTCCCATTCTGTGGGTTGCCTCTTAGTTTTGTTGACTGTTTGCTTTGCTGCGCAGAAACCTTTTATCTTGATGAAGTCCCACAAGTTCATTTTCACTTTTCTTTCCTTTGCCTTTGGAGACAAGGCAAAAACTTGTTCTTTCAAGAACAAGTTCTTTGAAAGAACTTGTTGTGGCCAATGTTGAAGAGGTTACTGCCTGTGTTCTGTAAGATTTTGATGAATTCCTGTCTCATATTAAGGTCTTTCATCCATTTTGAGTTTATCTTTGTGTATGATGTGAGAGAATGGTCATCAGCAGCAATGGACGATCCATACATGTATGTGAGACTGCATCCACTGATTCTGTGCAGGGTGTATGTGTTAGGAGGTAGAGAGAGGTGGGGAGGAGGCCAGGGGCAGACAGAGAATAGTGTGTGAGCGCTGTGACAGAAAGAGCTGCAGGAGGTAGAGTAGGGGTTACCTCCACAGGCCAGTGTTCAGATGGGCCTCTTTCTTGACCTGGAGTCTCTGGGGTATGATCTACCCTTGTGCCCTCAGGGACTAGTGCAGTGTCAGGCCCATGGAAGGTATTCAGTAAGCTTTCTTTGAACAAATAAAGTGTTTTCTAATTCAAGTCCAGATCAGTGGCTTTGGACAAGACCCAATACCTCAATCTAGATGCTGCCTGGAGTGGTTCTCAACCAGGGACACTTTAACCCTAAATAGACATTTGGCAATGGTTAGAGACTTTGTGTGTGTGTGTGTGTGTGTGTGTGTGTGTGTGTATGTGTTACCACTGGGGATGCTACTGACTTCTAGTGGAGATCAGAGATGCTGCTAAATATTCCGCAGTGTGCAGCTCAGCCCTCCCATTTAAGAATTCTAAGCCCAAATGTTAAGAGCACCACTGTTGAAAAACCTTAAAATAAACCCATAACACCTGCAGCCAGGATTTAGTAGACTTAGTCTGAGAGGATTTTCTGTATCAAGTCATCCTTGGTTCCTGAAGTTGGAACCACCTAGGAACCTCAGCCGATGGTTCAGCCTCCAGACCCTTCCAGAGATGACACTGACAAGGCGATGGACAGCTCACTTCCAACTGCCTCCTCCCTTCCGCTCCCTGGTCCTTCCCACTAAAGCAGGACTGTTGGGCAAATGGATGCTCTCTGTTCCAGGAGCTGCTCAAAGACCCTCTGTACATCGGGCTGAAACACCAGCGCGTGCGTGGGAAGGAGTACGATGATCTGCTGGACGAGTTCATGCAAGCTGTGACGGACAAGTAAGTGGGTCACCCTGTTCCTTTTGAAAGAGGACTCTGCAGAGATAGTATGACTCAAGTCAACACTGGTTTCAGCAGATACACAAACAAGAGGTAGGAGATGCATGCTTCTCTGGGTGATCTGAAAATCGCAACTTGACCCCACGTCTCTGGCAGACACAAAGCCAGTGGATTTGTTCTGTGGAGAATCTTTGTGAGCCAGTAAGAGAAAGAAAAGGGCCAATGATTGAAGGCTCATGACTGGGCCGTGGTTACATGTCGGATGTCCCAGGAAGAAAACCCCCTTGGCTAAGCTGTTCTGGTCTCTTGGCATGAACAGCGATGTGGTGAGTGGTGGAGAAAAGAAATGTACCCTTCTGACAAACTGGCTTTGGAAGGCAGCTTGCCGCATGAGCCATCTTTTTCCACCCGTACGTGAGGACCGGATGGCGTTAATTAGCCATCAGGGAGGCCACATGGGCTGTCGGCCTGCAAGATTTATGAGGTGTCATCTGCGCACTGGGGTATGTGATAATTGGCAGCTTCTGCCCCCTCACCTGCCCCGTCTGTCTGCCATCATGGCCACACACACACCCTGCTGTGGCTGGGGTGGCGCGGGGATGGAGTTCTGGAAACAGTGCCTCCCCCGACCCACATTTAGTCTGATGGGCAAGTCAGTGAGGATAGAGTTTCGGCAACTCAGCAGGCCCCTGCAGACCCAACAGGTCCCCTAGTCGCTTGAAAACCTCCAACGTTTCTCACTGTCCCAAGAGTGCCCAGGTCATGGCAGGGCTGGCCCGGTCGTCATTGGCAAAGGCCTCCCTTGCCTGCGCTCCGCCGCACAAACGGAAGCCTAGGCTGGGAAGGGCGCCGCTCTGGCGTCTGCAGCTTTGGGGACAGGAAAATTGGATTTGACTCTTGACCCCACCACACCTAGGTCTGTGACGTCATGGAGCAGGTGACTGAGTTTGTAAGTCTCCTTATCTGGGGATAAGAAGCAAGCATTTTATCGTTGTCATGGTTTTTTGTTATTGTTTCCTAAGATAAAAGAAAATAGTACTGTTACATGGGATGGGAAGGATCTTATAGAAAAGAAGTCATTAGGAAGGGAGTGTGGGGTAGGGGGGCCAAAGGTCCTGCGTAAGTGAGAGGATGAGGATCTGGTGCACACCTGGAGGGCTTAGCCTTAGACAGGAGCATAGACGTGTTGGGTTGAGTGGACAGGGAGCAGAGCGCTGGGCACAGGTACAGGCCGGTGGGGAGATGGGGTGCGGATGTGTGGGATGCCCACTGATTGAGGGCAAGGTCATCCACTGAGAGGGAGGATAGGGGCGGAGGTGGGGGAGGGTTAAGCCTGGAGAAGGCATGACCCACAGTATCCAAACTAGGGCGCTAGGGGATGATTGCTGGATGGCCCCTGGGTCCCCCCGCAGATCGCTGGTCATAAATTTAACTGATTTCTGTGTTTTTCTCTAGCCAGTTTCAAGTGTCTGGATGCAGGACAGGAAGAGGCAGAGAGTAGGATTTAATCAGGGTTGGATTTTGATAGACCAGAGAGAAAAAGAGAAAAGAATTGTGAGTATATTCAAGGGGCTGATGATGATGATGTGTCCTGGGGTGTATGCTGAGTAAGAAGGGACGTGAGGACATTGTGGGTGGGAGAGGGGACCATGGCATGCACGATCAAGGGATGGTAAGTCCTAATGAGGCTTAGGAATGATTGGGTTGGGTAAAAGGTAAAATAAGCTGGACAGAGAGGAGATGGCCATCAGGAAGTGGGGTGTTCACAGCTGAGATCATAGGGGAGGCGCCGCTACTGAGAAGTAACCACCAAAGCAGCAACCTGAGGGTCAGCTGCATTAATAGAGGCATAGCACCTAGAACAAGAGAGGTGAATGTCACAGTTCATGCTCCCCCTTGCAGACCATCCTCAACATCACATTCAGTTCCCGACCGGCTACAGTGAGGGTCGTAAAGACCTTGCGTGCCATTGGAGAGCAGTCACCATGACAGCAAGGGGAGAGAAAAGCTTAGCCTGGTGGGGAGAGGACGGAGGGACTGCTCTGTCCATAGCCAGATACCTTAAAGCTGTTGTTCTTCCAGAAAGAGGCCCCTCTCATTTCCATGTACTCACATGGAGAAGAACCAGTTGGTAGAATGGCAAAGGAGGCAGTTTTCAGCTGAAAACAAATCAGAGCTATCTCACAGCACACCTGACTCTCAATGGGAATGAGTTCCCTGTCACAGAAAGTGTTCAAGTATAGGTTGTGGGTAGTACTGTTACAGGAGGGAAGATAAGCCTCAGAGACTCTATTTAAGATGCCTTTCTTCCCCGGGATTCTATTCGGACCACACAAGATCCCTGTGGGGCTGGCAAGGATAGGTATTACTGTCCCGTTTCATGGAGGAGGACACTGGGGCCCCGGGAGTTTAAGGAACGGGGACTGCAGAGGGAATCGTGGGTGCTGGCCACATGGGCAGACTGCTTTCCACCCTGCTGAGTTCCCTACAGAGGAAGAGAAGGGAGATGCAAGGGCTTGGAGGGCCCGGTTTCTGCTTCATGTGTCCCGGGCGCGCTGCGGCTCCAGTGAGTCAGAAGTCATTCCACGATTCCCCAGAGAGAAGTCTCGCTCTTCGTGTGAGGAGGTTAGGTAAATGAATTTGTGAGAAGGGCTCCCATTTATAATCAGAATCGGCTGCCAGTCTCACAGGCATGCAGGCAGTGGGGAGGTCTGGGGAGGGGCGCACATCAGCCGAGAGGAATGTTGTCCTCAAGTGGAAATGATGATGGGTTGACAGCTGCTTGTTTTGACTGTCTAATAAGCTAAAGCAGATGTTTCTGTGGATACTGTAGGTGGGAAATGAGCTGGTCTCCCCAGGCGCTCTGGGGAATATTGTAGCCCCAGGATGGACTGCCTGGAAGCGAGGGGGGTGGGGTATGAGTCAGCAGCCTTGAAACCAAACACAATGTATTTTAAGAAAGCCCTTCTGGAGATGTTGACTCCTGCCTTCAACTTTCTTGTCTTTTTCCAAACATCCTGCTACTGAGAAGCTCCACCCCCTTGCCCCTGTCCACTAACAGGGGCAGAACTTAAGGGTTTTGGCCCAGAGAAAGAGTCACTGTGGCTCCACTACTATCCTGGAGTCTGACTGCTGGGGAGGGCACACCCAGACAGAAGGAATCACTGCGGGCTCAGAGCTGAGACCAAGCCTTCGGTTCCCCAGGCTCCCAGGGTGTACACAGTCATTCCCGCCTCCCTGCGCTCTCTCTTTCTCTCTTTCTGCCCTGCAGACCTGGAACCTGGTGCCTGAGTCACACACTTTCCCTGGCCCTTTCCACTACCATGTGTTTTTTCCTTTGGGTTACTTACAGTAGAACTGATGGGAAAGGTCTGTTTTCCATTTGTACCTGTGGCCTTAGCCCCGTCTGCTGCCTGGCCAGAGGGTGAGGTCAGCAGCAGCTCCTGCCTTTCCATGGGCTCGGGAGGGAAGCCACCCCCTTTCCCTCTTGCTCCCAACCCTAAAATAGAGGTTCTTAAGGTGCTGGGAGGAGTGATATAGGAGAAGGTAAATGATAGTTTAAAAAATAATAACAAACCTGACTTTTAAAAAAAAAATCATTTTCTTTTTAGCACCAGGAAAATGTTCTTTTTCAGTCTCTGCATCTTTATATGTCTGGTTCTCTCTCTCTCTTTCTCTCAGTCTCTCTCAATCTCTCTCTGTCCTTCTCTGTCTCTGTCTCTCTCTCTCTCTCTCTCTCTCTCACACACACACACACACACACACGTGTGCACACACCACCCTACATTTGAAGTTCACACCAGAGTAAGACTGGCACAATAAAATGTCCACCACATTCTAATATGAAAGATCCTACAAGATCACAGATCCTGCCAGATTCCAAGAGGGGGGAGAACACAAGACAAAATCCCAGGAGGCATAATCTATGGGGCATCACTGTCCCCTTGCAAACCCAACATCTTTTCGTGTGACAACATTTCTTTAAAAAAAAAAAAAAAAACTTTCCCTATCTCTATTTTCTTTTTTTTTTTTTAAGGATTTTATTTATTCATTTGACAGAGAGAGATCACAAGTAGGCAGAGAGGCAGGCAGAGAGAGAGGAGGAAGCAGGCTTCTCACTGAGCAGAGAGCCCGATGTAGGACTCGATCTCAGGACCCTGAGATCATGACCTGAGCTGAAGGCAGAGGCTTTAAGCCACCCAGGTGCCCCAACATTTCTTAACACAAAAATGAGAAAGGGAGACTCGCCCAAAGATAAAAAAAAAATGTACTAGATTGCTCCAAGATCCACCCACTGATACTGATTTGTTAAGAGGCTACCCATCCAGCTCCCCTGCGCTTTGCTCTTAGAGCCAGAAGGAAGCCTTAGCTGGCTTCACCTGCTACCACTGGCTCCCTTGCTCCCTCAGCCCTGTCATGTGCCCCACATGTCATTTTGTGAGAGCCGCACGCAGAGCCTACACGCTTATCTCCCCAGTCTTGAATGTCCTTCCATTTTCTTTTCTTTTTTTAAAGATTTTATTTATTTATTTGACAGAGAGAGACACAGAGAGGCCACAGAAGCAGGGGGAGTAGGAGAGGGAAAGCAGGCTTCCTGCTCAGCAGGGAGCCCGATGAGGGGCTCCATCCCAGGACCCTGGGATCATGATCTGAGCCGAAGGCAGATGCTTAACTACTGAGCCACCCAGGCAACCTTGTCCTTCCATTTTCACGGCTGTTTCCTTCCAATCATTCAGGCTTGGAGATGGGTCCACACCGAGGCAGCAGGGTCGCACAAGGCAGGATGTTGGCACTGAGAGTCCTACAGGAAACTAGGAACCTTCCGGGGCTACTCCGCCCTCAGAGAAGAGACAGGCTCTACTGGGCAAGCCCAGCAAACGACAAAGAGCTTGTGAGGAGAAAGAATGTCTCTTGGAAGAAACCAAAACACGAAGCCTTCACCACGGGTAGATTTAGGGTCTACATTTATAAGATACACATGGTTCAGAAATGAGTGTAAATTATTGTCTCCTGCCAGTGATTCGGTTGGGGAACCTTCCTGGCAGAAGGCAGAGTCACACTTCTCTGTAAGGACACTCCCACAGGCCATGCTGTGTGGAATTCCTCGAGGGGAAAAACAACTCCCCAGTGAAAATGAATTCATGATTCACTATAATCCACATGAAAACAGTCTGCACTGTGGGAAAATCAGATACACAACTAGTAGAAGAATTAGAAACCTAGGAAAAGGATTCTCAGAAAGAGTAGAGAATAGCTCTGCTTAATATATTAAAGAGATACTTTTCACAAGAACGAAGTCATAAAGAAAGTGCACAACATTGTGGGGGAAAAAAAAAAACCCAGCAAGCAAATTTGGAAAAGAACAACAACAACAAAAAAGCCTTCTGAAAATGGAAATGGAAAACAGACTCGTAGAAATCCAGCAGAGCATTAGGGTAGGACACCATCAGAAAATCCATGTCCTCAAAAGTAGTTCCTGGAGGGGGCACCTGGGTGGCTCAGTGAGCTAAGCCTCTGCCTTCGGCTCAGGTAACGATCCCAGGGTACTGGGATCACGCCCCACATCTGGGCTTTCTGCTCAGCAGGAAGTCTGCTTCCTGCCACCCCACCTGCCTCTCTGCCGACTTGTGATCTCTGTCTGTCAAATAAATAAATAAAATCTTTTTTAAAAAAGAAAGAAAGAAAAGTACTGCCTGGGGGCGTTTCATTCCATTCTTCTGCCTGATTATCCAGAAATGAAATGGGACATGAAGGTGTTTTATCAGGAAAGATTCATTCTCTTTCTTTCTTTCTTTGAAGATTTATTTATTTATTTGAGAGAGAGTGTGGTGGGGGGCCAGAGAGAAAGCATCCTCAAGCAGACTCTGCACCAAGCAGGGAGCCTGACATGGACTCAACCCCACGACCCTGAGATCATGACCTGAGCCGAAATCAAGAGTCAGACACTTAACCCAGTGAGCCACCCAGGCACCACTCAGGGAAGATTTTTCTAAGCTGCTACTGATGACACAGCATTTCTCAAGGGAAAGAAAGAGTGGATAAGACTGGAGGCCCCAGGTCCAAGCCTCCTCATTCCAAGCCAGAGGGGATATAGGAATTCCAAACCATCCCATGGCGTAGTCCATTCCTCTCACTTTCTCTTTGTCTCTCTTTCTCTGTGTCTTGTTCCTTCATACACACACACACACACACACACACACACACACGCAAACACACACGGTTTCTTCTTATTCTGCCACAAGTATTTTATTAGGTTAGTAGGTTGTTTTTTGATAAAGTTGGATAACTGGAAAACTCTGAAAAACAAAAGATTTCATCAAAATAAGGTCTATAAAGAAGAAAGTATCTAGATGCATCTACACCGAGCTAGTAACAATGCCTGTAGTTAAAGGATGAAGTTGCCTAGAATTTTTGCTTCCCAAGCCATTCATTTCTATATCATTTGATTGTGCACTAGCATCTCTTTTGTGACTAGAAAAAATAATGAATTTTTTTATAATGAGTTAAGCATCAATTCCTTCCCAGAAATAGTTCTTTGTCTTAAAAAAACAAACAAAACAAAACAATCCCACCCCATCTCCCTCTGGTGAATTCAGTGCTGGGCTAACCTAGGCTCCTGTAGACAACAAAGCAGTTCGCATGCATTATGTCATTTAATATGCTAATCCTATTAAGTAGATAATTTTTATCCTGTGCCACTAAAATAGAAGTTGCAGGGAGGGATCTTTGACTGTTCCGTTCACTGTTACATCTCAAGCACCCATAACAATGCTGAGTGTGCTATGGATTTTCAATAAACACTTGTTGAATGAATGCACAATTTACAGATGAGGAAACTGAGGCATGGAAAGGTTGGGGAGCTTGACCAAGGTCACACCTCTGGTTAATGATTGACCAAGCTATGAAAGGAGGTAGTCAAACTCCAGAACCCACCCTCTCCTTTGGATACTTTCTGTTCTTTTACGTGAAAGACAGTCCAACATACTCCAGACAGCTTCTTGATACAATAAGCAAGGAAGATAAATGGAGGGAAGGTCTTTTGGAAACTATCCTACTTAGCATACTCTTCCCAGCTTGTTCGAGGGCAGGGTTAGTGCCCCGCCCATCTTCACCACAAGGGGAGCTCTGGAGGAATCAGCTGTCAACTCCCATTTTCAAAACTCCGCAGCTGTCGGCAGTAGGGAAACACCATCTTTGTTGTTTGCTTTTTATTTTTATTGAGATATAATTGACATAGAATCCTGTGTAAATTTATGGTGTGTGACCGGAATTGATAAATATATCGCAATATGATGATCACTGCAGGGTTAGCGAACACCTCTGTCACATCATGTAATTATCATTTCTTTTTTGTGATGGGAAAATTCTCCAGCACCTGCGTTGATGAGCTGGCCCTTCTTGGTTCTTCCCTCTTTAATCACCAAACAGCAGGTGGTCCTGTTACCCCATCACTCACCAGAGCTGGGCGGCCCCTCCAAGTCCTTTCAGAAACTGCAAGCCGACCTCTATGCAGTCATCCCCAACAGGAAGAGCTGAGGATTTCTGGCTCTAGGCTTCTCCTGGTGGTTTTTAAATGGTAAACAAAGAAAAACCCCTAAGCTTGTGGCATCCAGACTACAAAGAAAGTTTCAAGATTTTAATTTTAAGAGCTCGTAAAGAGCATGAGGTTCACTCCCAGCCTTGATGAGAAGGTTTCAAGGAAGTGTTCCCATTCTGAGCCCTCTTAGCAGAGACCATCACTACTCAGTATTTTCATGTATATACTGAATTTTAGGAACACCTCCTGCTGTTCGAGCTATGTCTTACCTAATTTTCCCACCCAGGCCTCCCTAGGACTGTCATCTCACAATCTTAGACTACCAGAGCAAGAAACAGCCGGTTCACTTGACCCAACTCTGTCTCTTTACAGGTGGGGGAACTGAGACCCAGGAAGAAAATTATTTCCCCATAGTCAGATAATGATAAAGGCAGTGGGAAGTCAAGGGGAACCTACCCAGTTGCTTGCTCTGGATCGCATAATTCCTGAAATTGCTTCCAAGCTTTCTTTCAGCCTGTATTTATCATGTGTTTTCTCTGTGCCCCGGAGGGTGGCCAATACAGAGTAGACCTGTCTTGGAGAAGTCCTGCTTCCTGACATTGTATTCTGGACACAAAAAATTATCAGAAAGTTGTTCTAATTAGCTTTTGTTTATTTCTTCATTCATGTGTTTAACTATATTTGCGTTCATTCAGAGGACAGATATTTATTCAACACAGTGAGAAGTCAGAAATAGACTTTGTCTCAAGGAGTTTATAATCGACTAGGGAAAAAAAAGAAATCTCTCCCTTGAGTTTGTGTAGCTCTAGCATGCGCCTGGCCAAGGGCCCTGCCGGCAGCATTGATCAGGGTGGCCGGGGGAATGCAGTGGTCCAAGGGCTTGGGACATTGGGTGAGATTTAAAAGTCATGGCCTTCTTCCCAGAAAAGGAGCTGGCCACTCACTTTTACAGAGCACCCACTCTGTGCTGGGGGCTTTAATTATTACAGTGCCCTTAGAGATAAAGAAACTCCGGCTCAAAAGGTTAAGTAACTTGTCCAAAATCACCCAGCTAGAAATTACAAGAGTTTGGACTCGCCCCAAACCCATGTGAGTCCGAAACCTGAGGCAGTTTACAACACCCCACCCGGCCCCCCGGCTCTCCCTGCCTGGCTGGGAAGTCCCACCTGCGTTAACCTGAGCAGCGCCGGTAAAGGCAGCAGCCTGAACGGAGGTGATCCAAGGCTACTCTGCTGCTGTGGCCTCTGGAGGAACAGCGTGTGGCTCCAAGGGGAGCTGTTGTCTTACGGATGTGCGCGGCGGGGCGCTCGGCGGAGGGACTGTCCTCTGCCTTCGGTCATTCATGCTTCCATTCTTTCCCAGCACCGACTGGGCCGGGCAGGTAGAGGGCACTGGGCATGCTTGTTTGCCCAGAGCTGGAGGCCAGAAAAGGAAGTCACTGAGAGCTCCTTCTTCAGCTTTTGTGTCCCACAGGGGCAAATAAGACCACTCCCTTCTCTCAAGGACACTGCCCCATGCTGTTTTGATCTAATCTGTCCCCTGACCTAGCCAAATGGTTCCTTTTCTCCCCCCTCCCCCACCCCCGGCGCGGTGGCTCTCTGCTGTCCTGAAAGCCCAACACACGGGACCAGGATTTCCAACCTTATTGTCCTCCCCCCAGTCCAGCCAGTCAAGGTAAAATTTAGCCAGGTCTGTGGGGGAGGGGCAGTTGAGACGCTAAGGAGGTTGGAGATGTGACGGATGTGGTAGTCGTCCACCTGAAGAGAGCGATCACAACGGGCCACGCTGGTCAGAGAAGGTTCGTGTGATCTCCGTGGCTTTATGACAACTCAGATGTACAGCGTCTGGGCAGATCAGAGCCGGTGTAAATGCTGACACCCCCGAGCCAGCCAGCAGGTTGGTGGCTAGGAAACATGCACAGGCTTTACAAGCAGAGGGTTGAGGAGTGACGATGCTGTGTCCTGGAGGAGAAACCCAGTGCTGACCTCTGACCTTTGAGAGGCCAAGGGGTCAGCAGACTGGCCGCCATCCTCTTCCTAGCACTGGGATTTCTGTTCCCATTTGCATGTATGCCCAGGAGCTCAGACAAACTGGGAAGTTGAGGAGGAAATCCAAACTGTTCCTGAAGTGTTTTCTGTCTGGCCAGGGGTGGCCGTCAGAGCAGTGACTGAGGAACGGCCACATTATTCTGGTCCTTTTGCTTAGAAGTCGCTGCTTCCTGTAACTGTCTTGTTACTCAATGGGAGTTTTCCCCATCGGGCCAGAACGCCAGCCACAGGAGCCAGCCAGTCTGGCTGCCAGAGCCCAGCACATCAGGGGGATCTCCCAGGGCTGGACCTAGGAAGGGAAGGGCCTCGAGGTCCACCCTCACCTCCTGGCTGGAATCCCTTCTACAACTTCCGTGCCAAGTGAAAAGGACCACACTTTCCAGTCGCCAACTTCCAGTGACCACAGCATCACTTCCAGCGACTGGTAGCCTCTGTCCCCTGACCTAGCTGAGTGGTTCTGTATTTGAACTCTGTGCCGTAGAGAGCATTGAAATGTTGGTCCTTCCAATTCCCACCTGTTGGCTCTGCTTTTTCCCCCAAGGCCACATAAAATAAGTCTACTTTACTCCTTGTCCACAGAACAGAGCAGTTCTTCATGTCTTTGAAGATAATCATGATGCCTCATTCTACTTGGCTTTCTCTTTTTCAGGCTCAGTATTCCCACTTTCTCCACTCCATGGTTTCCAATTTCCTCGCCTACAGAATAGTTTCCCACTATGCTTGTGGTTCCTTTCCCAACCCACCCCCTAGCAGAATGAGTCACTCCCTTGTGCACATTGGGGTGGAGCTGTGGTGTAAGGGCTTCATATCCACCCCTCCACGATGGCGGGGTCCCAGAGGGAGGGACCATGTCTTCATCACGCTCTAACTGGTTCCCACCTCCCCCATTTCCCTGGGATCTCCCCCAACCCTGCTTCTCTCACCTCTCTTCTCCACTAGCTCCTTTACCTTATAGGCACACCCCGTCTCAAAAATGAATCCATCCTTCAGTCCCTTAACCCCCAATGGCACTCACCCCTACTTCATAGCCAAGCTTCTTGAAACTGATAATCACTGACTTTTCTTCCCCTTCCATTTACCCTTTAACCCCCTACAGCATGGTTTCCCCCACCACACCACTCTACTGAATGTAGTTTGGAAAAGGTGATCGCGGTGATCATCTAAACACCAGCCTCCATAGATACTTTCAGATGTCCTTTTACTTGACGTCCCAGCAGCATCTGACATTCCTGACCATAGCCCGTCATGTGGCTCCTGTGACAGCTGCTCTGCTGGCCCACCATCTACCCCACTGGCTTCCCTGTGGGCTTTCTTTTGCTGGACTCTCTTTCCCTCTGCTCCTTGGACATACATGCATCCCAGGACTCTGTCCTTGACCCTGCTTCCTGCGCACTGCACGTGCTCTGCCTGAGACCCTCATCCAGTCCCATGACTCTGACTGGTCACAAGGCCCTGAACTTCATGCTCCTGTCCACGGAGCCTCATGGAGCGCCTACTGCTTTGGGAACACGTCCACTTAGACATCCCAGCACCTCAGACTCAATCCACATATACCAAGCTTGTCTCACCAAGTAAGTTTGCTAGTCTTTCTCTATCCCCAACCTCAGTGAGCAGTGGACATCCCTGTCCCCCAGCCTGGGCTCCCCGTTCTCCTTCATCTTCTGCACCTGGCCTGTTAACGCATCCCTGCCGTTAAAAACCATCCCCTCCCTGCACACCGTGCCTATGGCATGCTACACTTTATACACATTATCTTACTCGATTCTAACAGGACTGCAAAAGATGTATCGTTAGCTCGATCTCTCATCAGTGAAGACTGAAATTTCGATTAAATAACTTGCCTAAGGTCACACATTTATTGTGCAATGGAGCCAGACCCATTGATCCCAAAGTTCTTTCCAATCCCTGACACTCTGCCAGTTCTCCTTCACACCGTGTAGCCTGCGCCTTCTGTCCCGCGCTGACCGCGCTGCCTGGCTCCAGGAAGACTTCATGGTCTCTCGCAGGAGTGGACCTGTCTTCTTGCCTCTGGTTTGTCCTCCCAGCTGTCCACCCCGTCTTCCACTGTACTGTGACAACGAACTCCCTAAAACACATGCACTTTCTTGCCTCCAGCCCCTCAGTGGGGCCCACTGCCCTCCAGACTGTCTAGGCTCTTTACACAGGCCTGTACCCAGGCAGTCTCCCCCGGCTGCTCCCCCTTTCTCCTCACCCTCCACCCAAGCTTTAGCTCTGTGTATTTTCCTGCAGCTGCTGGAAGGCCCCCTATTCTTATCCTACACGCACATGTTATTCCTCCTGCCTGAGATGCCTTTCTTCCTCCCCCACCCACACAGCCTTCCCGTGAACCCCTGCTCTTCCTTCAGGCCACACCTGTGAAACCCTCACTGCCCCTCGCCACCCCCCGCCCCCCACAGAGCTGCCTGCTCCCTTCAGGACCTCCCACATACCTAGCACATACCTTTATTATTACCCTGGCTACAGTAGGTTACGATAGCTTCTTTATTTTCTTGGGTTCCCATCAGACTGAGGTTCTTGTATTTGCCTTTGTGATCTTGCAAGTAAGGTGGTCCCTTGTTCACAGTGGACACTTAGACATGTTTGCTGGACTGGATTTTTAGGTCATGCCTAGGATAGATCCTGGGACAAAGGGGATATTCTGCTGAATACGTTTCTTTAATAATTGAAACGGAGGGGCACCTGAGAGGGTCCATTGGTTAAGAGTCTGACTCTTGATTTCAGCTCAGATCATGATCTCGGGTCGTGGGAGATCATGCCAAGTACAGAGCCCACTTAAGATTCTCTCTCTGCCTCTTCCTGTGCCTTTCCCTACCCACCCCCCATTTGTATACATGTGTTCTCTCTCTCTAGAAAAAATAATTGAATTGTAATACAAGGTGATATATGCTATGATAAAGATATACCCAGAGTGTCACGGCAGTCCAGGGAAGAAAAGAATCAGTACTACCCTGAGGGTAGGGAAAGCAATGGCACAGGGAAGCCTTCCTATAAGAGGTGACATTTAAGCTGGACCTTTCAGTTTGAGTAGGAGTTGGCCTGGGTGAAAGGGGGCCTTCTAGACCCTTGAATAAAAACACGGAGCTATGCAAGGACCCATGATATTTGGGAGACAGCAGGATGTGTCCGGGGTAGGGGAAGACATGGGATGGGCAGGGGTTGGGCATTAAGGTTGGGGCCAAAGTGAGTACCAGCCAAGGTTTTTGGACATAATCCTAAAGGCAGTGGGAGCCCTGTATGGATTTTCAGAAAATAAGTGGGCTGCACAGATTTGTGTTTAGAAAGATGGATTGGGGGAAGGGGAATAAACCTGGAGGAGATAAGATTATTATTGTAGGATCCTGGCCAGAAGAGGCAGTTGCAGTAAGCCCAAGGAGAGATGGCCTTGCTCTGAATTCACCCAGACCCCTATGGTACAAAATTCTTTCTGTGGAGAGTTGTGTCCGTCAAAGTGTGCTCTGCCATAGGTGGGGAGGGTGACACAGAAGGTAAAGTCAAAGAAGTATAAAGAACGCTAGGTTTAACAGGTTTCCTAATGCAGGACTTTTCAGAGCCTTCAAAATATATTGCATATGTTACATGTAATATTCAGAGTTTCTCAAATACATTAAGCCACAGAAACTTTCTGGGAATATCTCGAGGAACTAGGGCTTAATGGAATACATTTAAAAAAAAAAAAAAAAAAAAAGTCCAAGAGCTTTCATGATTCTGTCAGCTCTAGTTCCTGGGAGGAAAAGATAAATCAAAGAAATAGCTTTCCACCGATGACAACTGATGTTCTCACTGAGCACTCTGCTGTGAGAATCTGTGGGGGGGCGGGGGGTTGTGTTGAGGGACCAGACTGGCCTCCCCTGAAAATAGGAATGTTGCTTTTGGTCATTTGGTTTGGAGACAGGCTGAGCAAGTTCACCTGCTCCTCCCAGGTCCCTTGTGTTTGTTCAGGCCTGAAAGAGGTTAGATCCAGGTGTTTGAAAAAATGGCAGGTCCTGACCTATGGAACAGAGAAACCAGGTCTGCAGCGCCAGGAATGTTTTGCTCACACAGTGTCCTTCACGCAACACCCCACTTGCTCGGGGGTTGGGCAGAACATCTACGTTAGAATCTCCTCATCCTAGGCAGGTGGCAGGTACCCAGCTCTGTTAGTGCCAGTCTGTGTCTTGTCACAGTGTCATACCCAGCTGTCCCGGACACAGGTCGCCATTTGCAGGCTTCCTCATGCCTGAGCACTGAGGGGAACAATTACTCACCAGCCACCCATCGGCCCTGTGTCTTTAAGGGAACCCTGGCCATGAAATGCCTTCCCTGGAAGCTCCAAGGCCATTTCCCAGCTGAGTCCCCAGCAGGGTGGAAAAGTCTGGGCAGCTCTGCGCCGGTTTGGAGTGGGGCCTCTTCCGCCAGGACAGCGGTTCTCCAGCGCAGAAGCACCAGATAACCCTGAGCACCCGCCAGGGCTTTGGGTTGAAGAGTTCAGACGTGCAGAAGGAGACAGAGAAGCAGGGGCCTCCCCGGTGACGGGTAGCTTCAGGCAGGAAAGAAGGAAGGTCAGCCGAATGCTGCTAGCAGTAAAATCAGGAAACTGCCCCAAGCCCAGTCGCACACCTGAGCGGGTCCCTTCTTAGGGGCTCCTCTGTGCTGCTGTCCTACCCAGAGAGGGCCTGCCTCCGCCCTACGAGCTCAGCTGGTCTGCTGTGTCTCCGCTCTAAGCTGACTTGAAAATACTCCCTCTTCAGATGGGTTCCTGCCACATGTCACTCTTCCTGACAGTGGTCAAACCTCCCTACTTCAGATTTGCAGGAAAAAAATATGCATGAAGCTCATAGTGTATCTACTCCAGCTATCCCCTGAGTAGCTCCTCTACAACTCCTCACTCTCAGGGAGGGAAACTGAGACCCAGACGGAGAGGAGGACTCACCCAAGACTCAGAGTTTATGTCAGAGACAGAGAGTGAGCACAGTTTGCCTGTCTCCTGGTTTGGTGTTTTCTTCTCACCACATGGCCCTGTCTTTCCCGATGGAGAAAGAAAGCCAGCTCTGTCACCTGTTTAGCTGTATCTTTTACAAAATCATATTGCCATTAAGTTAGGGATAAGTTGAAGCAGTAACACTGCTATTAAGATAAGCGCTGGAGTCAGAGCTGGATTCAGATTCCAGCTCCACTACTTTCCAACCGCAGGAGAGTAAGTAACCCCTGGGCAAAGAGCCTCACATCGGTAGCTCAGGACTCCCTCTCTGGAAGGGCACCTACTGCATAAGGTCATGTGAAGATTAATTGAAATAATGTATATAAATAGCTCAGCATGAAGCCCAGCCAGTAAGAAGCACTTGGTAAAGTTTAGCAATTTTTATTACTGTTGTTAATAGTTGTATCTTAATGAACATGTAAGGCAATTATAATTAACTTTTTTTTATTATGTTATGTTAGTCACCATGCAGTGCATCATTAGCTTTTGATGTAGTGTTCCATGATTCATTGTTTGTGTATAACACCCAGTGCTCCCTGCAATCTGTGCCCTCCTTAATATCCACCACTGGGCTCACCCCTCCACATACCCCCCTCACCTCTAAAACACTCAGTTTGTTTCTCGGAGTCCACAGTCTCCCATGGTTTGTCTTCCCCTCCGATTTCTCCTCCCTTCACTTTTCCTTTCCTTCTCCTAATGTCCTCCATGTTATTCCTTATGTTCCATAAGTAAGTGAAACCATATGATAATTGGCTTTCTGCTTGACTTATTTCACTCAGCACAATCTCCAGTCCCATCCATGTCGATACAAAAGTTGGGTATTCATCCTTTCTGATGGAGGCATAATACTCCATAGTATATATGGACCACATCTTCTTTATCCATTCATCTGTTGAAGGGCATCTCGGCTCTTTCCACAGATTGGCTCTTGTGGACATTGCTGCTATGAACATTGGGATACATATAGCCCTTCTTTTTTTTTCTTTTCTTTTTTTTTTTTTTTAAGCCAAAGTGACTTTTTATTTTTTAATTTTTTAATAAACATATAATGTATTATTAGCCCCAGGGGTACAGGTCTGTGAATTGCCAGGTTTATACAGTTCACAGCACTCATCATAGCACATACCCTCTCCACTGTCCATAACCCCACCACCTCTCCCTACTCCCCTCCCCCCCAACCCCCCTCATTTTGTTTTGTGACATTAAGAGTCTCTTATAGTTTGTCTCCCTCCTGATCCCATCTTGTTTCATTTATTCTTTTCCTACCCCCCAAGCTCCCCCCCTTGTTGCATCACCACTTCCTCATATCAGGGAGATCATATGATAGTTGTCTTTCTCTGATTGACTTATTTTGCTAAGCATAATACCCTCTAGTTCCATCCATGTTGTTGCAAATGGCAAGATTTCATTTCTTTTGATGGCTGCATAGTATTCCATTGTGTATATATACCACATCTTCTTTATCCATTCATCTGTTGCTGGACATCTAGGTTCTTTCCATAGTTTGGCTATTGTGGAACATATAGCCCTTCTTATCACTACATCTGTACCTTCAGGGTAAATACCCAGTAGTGCAGTTGCAGGGTCATAGGGAAGCTCTATTTTTAATTTCTTAAGGAATATCCACACTAGTTTTCCAAAGTGGCTGCACCAACTTACATTCCCACCAACATTGTAAGAGGGTTCCCCTTTCTCCACATTCTCTCCAAAACATGTTGTTTACTGTCTTGTTAATTTTGGCCATTCTAACTGGTGTAAGGTGGTATTCAATGTGGTTTTGATTTGAATCTCCCTGATAGCTAGTGATGATGAACATTTTTTCATGTGTCTACTAGCTATTTGTATGTCTTCATTGGAGAAGTGTCTGTTCATGTCTTCTGCCCATTTTTTGACTTGATAATTTGTTTTTTGGCTGTTGAGTTTGAGAAGTTCTTTATAGATCTTGGATATCAGTTCTTTGTCTGTAGTGTCAGTTGCAATATCTTCTCCCATTCCATGGGTTGCCTCTTTGGTTTGTTGACTCTTTCCTTTGCTGTGCAGACTTTTTATCTTGATGGAGTCCCAAAAGTTCATTTTCACTTTTGTTTCCCTTGCCTTTGGAGACGTGTCTTGAAAGAAGTTGCTGTGGCCAGTGTCGAAGAGGTTACTGCCTATGTTCTCCTCTAGGATTTTGATGGATTCCTGTCTCACATTGAGGTCTTTCATCCATTTTGAGTTTGTGTATGGTGTAAGAGAATAGCTGAGTTTCATTCTTCTGTATATACCTGCCAAATTTCCCAACACCATTTATTGAAAAGACTGCCTTTTTCCACTGGATATTTTTTTCCTGCTTTGTTGAAGATTATTTGACCATAGAGTTGAGGGTCCATACCTGGGCTCTCTGTTCTATTCCACTGGTCTATGTGTCTGTTTTTGTGCCAATACCATGCTATCTTGGTGATCAAAGCTTTGTAATAAAGCTTGGAATCAGGCAATGTGATGCCCCCAGATTTGTTTTTCTTTTTCCCCATTTCCTTGGCTATTCAGGGTCTTCTCTGTACCCTATGAATTTTAGGATAATTTGTTCTAGCACTTTGGAAAAATGCCAATGGTATTCTGATTGAGATGACATTGAAAGTATAGATTGCTTTTTAACAATGTTTATTCTTAGGTCCGTGAGCATGGACCCATGAGTTTTTCCATATTTTTGTGTCTTCATCCATTTCTTTCCTAAGTGTTCTAGAGTTCCTCGTATAGATCCTTTACCTCTTTGGTTAGATTTATTCCAAAGTGTCTTATGGGTTTTGGTGCTATTTTGAATGGAATTGAATCTCTAATTTCCCTTTCTACAGTTTCATTCTTAGAATCAGCTGATTTCTGTGCGTTGATTGTGTATCCTGCCACATTACTGAGTTGCTGTATGAGTTCTAGTAATTTGGGGGTGGAGTCTTGGTTTTTCCACATAAAGTATCATGTCATCTGCAAAGAGAGAGAATTTGACTTCTTCTTTGCCAATTTGAATACCTTTAATTTCTTTTTGTTGTATGATTGCTGTTGCTAGGAGATCTAATACTATGTTGAACAACAGTGGTGAGAGTGGGCATCCTTGTCGTGTTCCTGATCTCAGTGGGAAGACCAGCTTTTCCCCATTGAGAATGATATTCGCTGTGGGTTTTTCACAGATGGATTTTATGAAGTTGAGGAATGTTCCCTCTATCCCTATACTCTGAAGAGTTTTTATCAGGAAAGAATGTTGTATTTTGTCAGATTCTTTTTCTGCATCAATTGAGAGGACCATGTGTTTCTTCTCTCTTCTTTTATTAATTTATTCTATCACATTGATTGATTTGCGAATGTTGAGCCACTTTTGCATCCCAGGGATAAATCCCACCTGGTCCTCGTGGATAATTTTTTCAATATGCTGTTGGATCCTATTAGCTAGAATCTTGTTGAGAATCTTGGTATCCATATTCATCAGGGATATTGGTGTGAAATTCTCCTTTTTTGATGGAGTCTTTGCCTGGTTTGGGGATCAAGGTAATGCTGGCTTCATAGAAAGAGTCTGGCAGTTTTACTTCTGTTTCTATTTTTTGAAACTGCTTCAGAAGAATAGGTATTATTTCTTCTTTGAATGCTTGGTAGAATTCCCCCAGGGAATCCATCAGGTCCTGAACACTTGTTTTTGGGAGGTTTTTGATCACTGCTTCAATCTCATTACTAGTTCTTGGTCTATTCAGATTATTGATTTCTTCCTGTTTCAGTCTTGGAATTTTATAGGTTTCCAGGAATGCATCCATTTCTTCTAGATTGCTTAACTTATTGGCATGTACATGTTGATAATAATTTCTGATGATTGTTTCTGTTTCTTTGGTATTAGTCATGAACCTTCCCCTTTCATTCATAATTTTATTAACTTGGGTCTTTTTTCTTTTGGATTAGTCTGGCCAGTGGTTTATTGATCTTATTAATTCTCTCAAAGAACCAGCTTCTACTTTCATTGATGCCTTCTACTGTATCTCTAGTTTCTAACTCATTGATCTCTGCTCTTATCTTAATTATTTTCCTTCTCGTGTATGGGTTAGGCTTAATTTGTTGATTCTCCAGTTCTTTAGGGTGTAAAGAGAGTTTATGTATTCAGGATTTTTTTTTTTTTTTGAGTGAGGCTTGGATGGCTATGTATTTCCCCCTTAGGACTGCCTTTGCTATATTCCATAGGTTTTGGACCAATGTGTCTTCATTCTCATTGGTTTCCATGAATTTTTCAAGTTATTCTTTGATTTCCTGGTTGATCCAAATATTCTTGAGCAGGGTGGTATTTACCTTCCAAGTGTTTGAATTTCTTCCAAACTTTTTCTTGTGATTGAGTTCAAGTTTCAAAACGTTGTGGTCTGAGGATATGCAGGGAATAATCTCAGTCTTTTGGTATTGGTTAAGACCTGATTTGTGACCACTTATGTGGTCTATTCTGGAGAAAGTTCCATGTGCACTCAAGAAGAATGAGTATTGTTGTTTTAGGGTGGAATGTTCTGTATATATCTATGAGGTCCATCTGGCCGAGTGTGTCATTCAAAGCTCTTGTTTCTTTGTTGATTATCTGCTTAGATCAGTCTGCTGCTGAGAAGGGCATGTTAAGATCCCCTAGAATTAACGTATTCTTATCAAAATGTCTCTTTATTCTGATTAACAGTTAGCTTATATAGTTGGCTTCTCCCATGTTGGGGGCATAAATATTTGCAACTGTTAGATCTTCTTGTTGGATAGACTCTTTAAGAATGATGTAGTGTTCTTCTGCATCTCTAACTATAGTCTTTAAACTAAAATCTAATTTGTCTGATATGAGAATCGCTACCCCCAGCTTTCTTTTGAGGCCCAGTGGCATGAAAGATGGTTCTCCAACCCTTCACTTTCAGTCTGGATATATCCTTAGGTTCAAAATGTATCTCTTGTAGACAACATATAGATGGGTCCTGTCTTTTTATCCAGTCTTCAACCCTGTGCTGCTTTATGGGAGCACTTAGGCTATTCACATTGAGAGTGATTTTTGAAAGGTATGTTTTTATTGTCATCATGTTGCTGTGAGGACCTTGTTTCTATAGATTGCCTCCTTAAATTTCTGTTCTCTATTACTCTTGGGTCTTTCTTCTTTTATAGAACCCCCATAATATTTCTTGTAGTGCTGGCTTGGTGGTCATGTACTCTTTTAGTCTTTGATAGTCTTGGAAGCTCTTTATCTCTCCATCTATTCTGAATGTCAAGCTTGCCCTATAAAGTATTCTTAGCTACATGTTCTTCTCATCTAGTGTCCTGAATGTGTCTTGCCATCCCTTTCTGGCTTGCCAGGTTTCTTTGGACAGTCTGATATTATTCTGATGTTCCTCCCTTTGTATGTAAGGAATCTCTTCTCCCTAGCTGCCCTTAAAACATTTTTCTGAATTTATGATTCATGAATTTCACAATCACAATCAATTAGCCCTCTTTCTACTCTCATTGAGTTTGAGGGGGTATCCTCTCTGCCTCTAGGACATGAACATTTGTTCCATTCCCCAGACTAGGGAAATTCTCAGCTAGCATTTGCTCAACTGTATCTTCTAGTCCTTTCTCTCTCTCCACCCCCTCAGGGATCTCGGTTGTTCTAACATTGGAATATTTCATGGTATCATTTATTTCTCTAATTCTGTTCTAAGAATTAGAATTAGTTAATTAGATTAACTAATTGACTAATTAATTAACAATTAATTAATTAACTAATTCAGCTTCTAAGCTGTTTGTTCCTTCTGATCCTCTTTTTTTTCCTTTTTGATCCTCCTTCTGATCATTCTTTTCTATCAGTTTGTCTTTTAGATCACTAATTCGATCTTCTGCCTCATTTACCCTAGCTATTAGAGTATTTGGATTAAATCTCATTGATAGCATTTTGAAGTTCTGACAGATCAGCTCTCACTTCTGTCCTTAGAGATTCTATTTTCCCACTAATGGTCCTCTCCAACCTAGCCACTGTCTGGATAACTGTTGCCCTGAATTCTATTTCTGACATCTTGCTTATGTCCATATCCAATAGTTCTGTGGCAGAGGTCACAGCCTCTGAATTTTTCCTCTATTGGGCATTCCTCTTCCTAGTCATTCTGGTGAGAGGTGGTTGAGGGGATGTATTGTTGAAAATATCAACTATGATCCAGGTAAAGGACACCCTGAAAAGTTTCAGAACAATTGGAAGTCACCACCAAAAAGAAAGAAAAAAGAAAGAAAGAGGAAAAAAAACCAAAAAGCCAAAATGAGCCCCAACAGAAAGATTTATAAAGTACAAAAAAAAAGAAAAAAACAAAAACAAAAAGACCGACAAAAGAAAAAGAAAAACCCAGCCAAAATGAACCCCAAGAATAACATTTATAGAGTACAAAAACAAAAACAAGCACACAGAAAGACAGCAAAAGAGGAAAAAAAATAAAAAGACAAAGTAAAAAGGGGGGTGATGGAAAGGTGGTTATAATCCCTCAATGTGGGTGAGGAAGGGTATTTCAGTTCTTCCTGGGTGTATTTTGTTATCAATGTTGGAATACTCAACTTTCCAGAGATACAGGGAAATTAAAACTGGTATGAGTGTGTATGTAACTGAATAGGGAAAAAGGACTACCTTGAAGCATATATATATATATATATATATATATATATATATGAAGAAAAAAGTTTATATATAAAAAAATTCAAGTTAAAAAGTTACTATGGAATATATTGTGTTAAACATCTAGTTGAAATGTAAGTAGGTAAAAAAAATAAAAACAAGAATCATGAGAATGAATTTTTCTTAAAAGAGAAAGTTGTATATAAGAAATATATGGGCTCTCGGGCAGTACCAAGAGCTTAATATTTGTTTTCCCCTGATGTTGGGGTTTTATGGTGGTTTTTTTCCCCCAAATGTGCTGAATTTATTTGTTTCAATATGATTCCATGTTTTGTTTTGTTTGTTTTTTTATTGACATATATTATTTGTTTCAGGAGTACAGGCGTATGATTCATCAGTCTTAACACAATTCACCAAACTCAGCAAAGCACATACCCTCCCCAATGACCATCACCCAATCACCCCATCTCTCCCACCCTCCTCCCCTCCAGCAACCCTCAGTTTGTTTCCTGACATTAAGAGTCTTTTATGCTTTGTGTCCCTCTCTGGTTTCATCTTGTTTCATTTTTCCCTCCCTTTCCGTATAATCCTCTGTCTTGTTTCTCAAATTCCTCCTATCAGTGAAATCATATAATTGTCTTTCTCTGATTGACTTATTTCACTTAGCATAATACCCTCTAGATCCATCCACGTCATTGAAAATGGCAAAATTTCAGGGTTTTGATGGCTGCATAGTATTCCATTGTGTTTATATACCAATCTTATTTATCCATCCATCTGTTGATGGACATCTGAGTTATTTCCATAGTTTGGTTATTGTGGACATTGCTTCTATAAACATTTGGGTGCATGTGCCCCTTGGGTCACAACATTTGCACCAGAATTGCAATTGCTGGTTTGTAAGGTAGCTCTATTTTCAACTTTTTGAGGAACCTCCATACTATTTTCCAGAGCATCTGCACCATCTTACATTCCCACCAACAGTGTAGGAGGGTTCCCCTTTTTCCACATCCTCACCAACACCTGTCATTTCCTGCTGGATGTCTTCTTTGCAGAAATGTCTGTTCATGTCCTCTGCCCACTTCTTGATTGGGTTTTTTGCTCTTTGGGTGTTGAGTTTGATAAGTTCTTTATAGATTTTTGGATACTAGCCCTTTATCTGATAGGTCATTTGCAAGTATCTTCTCCCATTCTGTTGGTTGTCTTTTGTTTTTGTTGACTATTTCCTTTGTTGGACAAAAGCTTTTGATCTTGACAAAGTCCCAAAAGTTCATTTTTGCCCTTGTTTTTTTGCCTTGGGCGATGTTTCTAGGAAGCTGAGGTCAAAGAGATTGCTGCCTGTATTCTCCTCAAGGATTTTAATGGATTCCTGTCTCACATTGAGGTCCTTCATCCATTTTGAATCTAATTTTTTGTGTGTGGTATAGGGAAATGATCCAGTTTCATTCTTCTGCATGTGGCTGTCCAATTTTCCCAACACCATTTGTTGAGGAGACTGTCATTTTTCCATTGGACATTCTTTCCTGTTTTGTCAAACATTAATTGACCATAGAGTTGAAGGTCCACTTCTGGGTTCTCTATTCTGTTCCATTGATGTATGTGTCTGTTTTTGTGCCAGTACCCTACTGTCTTGATGATTACAGCTCTGTATTAGAGCTTGAAGTCTGGAATTGTGATGCCACCAACTTTGGCTTTCTTTTTCAACATTCCTCTGGCTATTTGCAGTCTTTTCTGGTTCCATATAAATTTTAGGATTATTCGTTCCATTTCTTTGCAAAAAATTGATGGTATTTTGATAGGGATTGCATTAAAATGTGTAGATTGCTCTACGTAGCATGGACATTTTCACATTTTTTCTTCCAATCCATGAACATGGAACATTTTTCCATTTCTTTGTGTCTTCCTCCATTTCTTTTATGAGTACTTAATAGTTTTCTGAGTATAGATTCTTTGCCTCTTTGGTCAAATTTATTCCTAGGTATCTTATGATTATAGGGGCAATTATGAACAGGATCAACTCCTTAATTTCTCTTTCTTCCATCTTGTTGTTGGTGTATAAAAATGCAACTGATTTCTGTGCATTGATTTTATATCCTTCCTCTTCACTGAATTCCTATATGAGTTCTAGCAGTTTTGGAGTGGAGGCTTTTGAGTTTTCCACATGAAGTATTATATCATCTGCAAAGAGTGAGAGTTTGACTACTTCTTTGCCAATTTGGATGCCTTTTATTTCTTTTTGTTGTCTGATTGCTGAGGCTAGAACTTCTATAGTATTATGTTGAACAGCAGTGGTGGGAGTGGACATTCCTGCCATGTTCCTGACCCTAAGGGAAAAGCTTTCAGCTGTTCCCATTGAGAACGATATTTGCTGTGGGCTTTTCATAGATGGCTTTTATGATATTGATATTATGATATCCCCACACTGTGAAGAGTTTTGATCAAGAAAGGATGCTGTACTTTGTCAAATGCTTTTTCAGCATCTATTGAGAGTACCATATGGTTCTTGTTCTTTTATTAATGTATTGTATCACTTTGATTTGCTTATTTTGAACTGACCTTACAGCCCAGGAATAAATCCCACTTGGTTGTGGTGACTAACCCTTTTAATGTACTGTTGGATATTATTGGCTAATATTTTGGTGAGAATTTTTTATAAACATAGATTTTTATCCCCAGGGGTACAGGTCTGTGAATCACCAGGTTTACACACTTCACAGCACTCACCAAAGCACATACCCTCCCCAATGTCCATAATCCCACCCCCTTCTCCCAAATCCCCTCCCCCCAGCAACCCTCAGTTTGTTTTGTGAGATTAAGAGTCACTTATGGTTTGTCTCCCTCCCAATCCCATCTTGTTTCATTGATTCTTCTCCTACCCACTTAAGACTCCATGTTGCATCACCACTTCCTCATATCAGGGAGATCATATGATAGTTGTCTTTCTCTGCTTGACTTATTTCGCTAAGCATGATACGCTCTAGTTCCATCCATGTTGTCGCAAATGGCAAGATTTCATTTCTTTTGATGGCTGCATAGTATTCCATTGTGTATATATACCACATCTTTTTTTTTTTTTAAGATTTTATTTGTTTATTTGACAGACAGAGATTACAAATAGACAGAGAGGCAGGCAGAGAGAGAGGGGGAAGCAGGCTCCCCGCTGAGCAGAGAGCCCGATGCGGGACCCGATCCCAGGACCCTGGGATCACGACCTGAGCCGAAGGCAGCGGCTTAACCCACTGAGCCACCCAGGCGCCCCTATACCACATCTTCTTGATCCATTCATCTGTTGATGGACATCTAGGTTCTTTCCATAGTTTGGCTATTGTGGACATTGCTGCTATAAACATTCGGGTGCACGTGCCCCTTTGGATCACTACGTTTGTATCTTTAGGGTAAATACCCAATAGTGCAATTGCTGGGTCATAGGGCAGTTCTATTTTCAACATTTTGAGGAACCTCCATGCTATTTTCCAGAGTGGCTGCACCAGCTTGCATTCCCACCAACAGTGTAGGAGGGTTCCCCTTTCTCCACATCCTCGCCAGCATCTGTCATTGCCTGACTTGTTTATTTTAGCCATTCTGACTGGTGTGAGGTGATATCTCATTGTGGTTTTGATTTGGTGAGAATTTTTGCATCCATTTTCATTAAGGATATTGGTCTGTAATTCTACTTTTTGATAGTGTCTTTGTCTGGTTTGGGGATCAAGGTAATGCTGGTCTCATAAAATGAGTTTGGATTTTTTCCTTCCATTTCTATTTTTTGGAAGAGTTTCAGGAGAATAGATATTAATTCTTCCTTAAACAAGTGGTGGAGTTCCCCTGGGAAGCTCGTTGGTCCTGGGCTCTTGTTTGCTGGGAGATTTTTAATTACTGCTTCAATCTCCTTACTGGTTATACATCTGTTCAAGTTTTCTATCTTCCTGGTTCAGTTTTGGAAGTTTATACATCTCTAGGAATGCATCCATTTCTTCCAGATTGTCAAATTTACTGGTATATAGTTGCTCATAATAAGTTCTTATAATTGTTTGTATTTCTTTGGTGTTGGTAGTGTTCTCTCCACTTTCATTTATGATTTTATTAATTTGGGTCCTTTCTCTTTTCTTTTTGATAGGTCTGGCCAGGGGTTTTTCAGTATCATTAATTCTTTCAAAGAACAACCTCCTAGTTTCATTGATTTGTTTTACTGTTCTTTTGGTTTCTATTTCATTAATTTCTGCTCTGATCTGGGTTTAAGCTTTCTTTGCTGTTCTTTCTCTTGCTTCTTTAGGTATAGGGTTAGGTTGTATATTTGAGACCTTTCTTGTTTCCTGACAAAGGTTTGTATTGCTATATACTTTCTTCTCAGGACTGCCTTTTCTGCATCCCAAAGATTTTGAACAGTTGTGTTTTCATTTTTATTTGTTTCCATGAATTTTTTAATTCTTCTTTAATTTCCTGGTTGACCCATTCATTCTTCAGTAAGATGGTCTTTAGCCTCCATATATTTGAGTTACTTCAAACTTTCCTCTTGTGGTTGAGTTCTAGTTCCAAAGCATTGTGGTCTGAAAATCTGCAGGGAATAATCCTAATCTTTTGGCACCAATTTGTGACCTAGGATGTGATCTGTTCTGAAGAATGTTCCATATGCACTAGAGAAGAATATATATTCTGTTGCTTTGGGATGGAATGTTCTGAATATATGTGTGTTGTCCATCTGGTCCAGTGTGTCATTCAAAGCCTTTATTTCCTTGTTGATCTTTTGCTTAGGTGATCTGTCCTTTTCAGTGAGTGGGATGTTAAAGTCTCCTACTATTATTGTATTATTGTTGATGTGTTTCTTTGATTTTGTTATTAATTGGCTTATATAATTGACTATTACCTTGTTAGGGGCATAGATATTTAAAATTGCTACCTCTTCTTGATGGACAGACCGTTTAAGTGTGATATAGTGGCCTTCCTCATCAGATAGTCTTTGGCTTCAAATCTAATTTATCTGATATAAGCATTGCCACCCCAGCTTTCTTTTGATGTTAATTAGCATGGTAAATTGTTTTCCACCTCCTCACTTTAAACCTGGAAGTGTCTTTGGGTCTAAAATGAGTCTCTTCCAGACAGCATATCAATGGATCTTGTTTTTTTCTTATCCATTCTGATACCCTGTGTCTTTTGATTGGGGAATTTAGCCCATTTTCATTCAGGGTGACTATTGAAAGATATGAATTTAGTGCTATTGTACTGTCTGTAAGGTGACTGTTACTGTATATTGTCTCTGTTCCTTTCTGGTCTGTTACTTTTAGGCTCTCTCCTTGCTTAGAGGATCCCTTTCAATATTTCCTGTAGGGCTGGTTTGGTGTTTGCAAATTCTTTTAGTTGTTTGTTTGTCCTGGAAGCTTTTTAACTCTCCTTCTATTTTCAGTGACAGCCTAGCTGGATATAGTATTCCTGGCTGCATATATTTCTCATTTAGTGCTCTGAATATATCATGCCAGCCCTTTCTGGCCTGCCAGGCCTCTGTGGATAGGTCTGCTGCCAGTCTAAAATTTCTGCTGCTGTAGGTTCTGGACCTCTTGTCCCAAGCTGCTTTCAGGATTTTCTCTTCTGAGACTTATAAGTTTTACTATTAGATGATGGGGTGTGGACCTATTTTTATTGATTTCAAGGGGGGATTCTCTGTGCCTCTTGGATTTTGTTGCCTATTTCCTTCCCCAAATTAGCGGTGTTCCCTGCTATAATTTGCTCCAATATACCTTCTGCTCCCCTTTTCTTCTTTTGGGATCCCAGTTATTCTAATATTGTTTCATCTTACAATATCACTTATCTCGGGCGCCTGGGTGGCTCAGTGGGTTAAGCCGCTGCCTTCGGCTCAGGTATGATCTCGGGGTCCTGGGATCGAGTCCCGCATTGGGCTCTCTGCTCATCAGGGAGCCTGCTTCTCTCTCTCTCTCTCTGCCTGCCTCTCTGTCTACTTGTGATCTCTCTCTGTCAAATAAATAAATAAATAAATCTTAAAAAAAAAAAAACAATATCACTTATCTCTCAGATCTTCCCCTTGTGATCCAGTAGTTTATCTCTCTTTTTCTCAGCTTTTTTACTCTCCATCATTTTGTCTTCTGTATCACTAATTCTCTCTTCTGCCCTATTTATCCTAGCAGTAAGAGCCTCCATTTTTTATTATACCTCATTAATAACATTTTTTATTTCAACTTGGTTAGATTTCAGTTCTTTTATTTCTCCACAAAGGGATTCTCTAGTATCTTCTGTGCTTTTTTTCAAGCCCAGCTAGCATCTTTATAATCACCATTCTGAACTTACTAATGTCCGTATAGATTAGTTCCCCAGCAGTTGGTACTGCCTCTTGTTCTTTTTTTTTTTTGAGTTGAGATTTTCTGTCTTCTGTCATTTTTTCCACAGAAAAATAGATAAATGATAAAACAAAATCTAGAAGGGTAACAATGACCCCAGAAGAATATACACTAACAAAATCAGAAGAGACCCAAAACCAGGGGGAGAAGAAAAGAAATTTTATATATACATATGTATATATATGTATATATATATGTAATATATATCATATACAGGATATATCTGTATATATACATGTATATATGTATGTATGTATGTGTATATATATATGTGTGTGTGTATATGTATGTATGTATGTGTGTATATATATGTATGTGTGTGTATATATATATATATATATATATATATATATGATTAGGCTGGTGACTAGACCAGAGCCACACACTTGATTTGGACTGTATTTTGGTCTGTTAGAAGAAACTGCCTTCCAAAATTAAAAAAAAAAAAAGTGTGTGTGTGTGTGTGTGTGTGTGTGTATTATAGGTAAACATGATGAAGGCATAGAATAGGACTGTAAAGATGAAAAATTTTAAATATTTTTAAAAAGGAATTGATAAGGGGCACCTGAGTGGCTCAGTGGGTTAAAGCCTCTACTTTTGGCTCAAGTCATGATCTCAGGGTCCTGGGATGGAGCCCCACACCAGGCTCTCTGCTCAGCAGGGAGCCTGCTTCCTCCCTCTTGCTCTGCCTGCCTCTCTGCCTACTTGTGATCTCTGTCTGCCAAATAAATAAGAATCTTTTAAAAAATTAAAAAATTAAAAAAGGAATTGATAAGAAGGTGGTTGAAAAATGGGGAAAAAAGGAAGAGAATGTAATCAGGCTGGAGACTAGAACAAAGCCATATGCTAGATTTAGGGTATATTTTGGCCTGTTAGAAGAAACTGTATCCTGAAATTTTAGAGGAAGAAAACTTATATGTATACAAAAAATAAGGTTAAATACTATGAAAGGATTCAGTATGACTATAAAAATGAAAATGAAAAAAGATCTTTAAAAAAGTATTGATAATTGGGGCGCCTGGGTGGCTCAGTAGGTTAAGCCGCTGCCTTCGGCTCAGGTCATGATCTCAGGGTCCTGGGATCGAGTCCCACATCGGGCTCTCTGCTCGGCAGGGGGCCTGCTTCCCTTCCTCTCTCTGTGATCTCTTCCCTTCCTCTCTCCTACTGTGATCTCTCTCTGTCAAATAAATAAATAAAATCTTTTAAAAAAAAGTATTGATAATAGTTAAAATAGGAAAGAGGAAAAATTCCAAAAAATAGAAAAAGAAAAAAAACAAATTTAAAAAATTTAACTTTGAAAGACTAAAGAATCATGGGGAAAAAGCCATGAATTCTATATGCTGTATTCTGCTAACATTGGTGTATTATAATTTCAGTCTCAGATGGTCTCTTTTACTCAGGAGACTTGGTCCTGGAGAGATGTTCTTGCTGATCTTCTGGGAGTGGGGCCTGTTGCAGTGATTCTCAAATGTCTTTGCCTGACAGGGGATTATACCACCCTTGCCAGGGGCCAGGCTAAGCAATCGGCTGGTGTTTGCTCTCAGGAGCTTTTTTTCCCTGAACACTTTCCGTACGGCTCTGGAGGACAGAATAAAGATGGTGGCCTCCCAATCTCTGGCTTGAAGGAGCCGATAGCTTGGGTCCCACTCCTCAGTGTGCCCTCAGAGAAAAGGAGTCCATCATTCCTGTCTCCCAGGTCTCTGGCCACAGTCCATGCTCACCCAGCCTGTGACCAAGCATTTCTATCTCTGATACACAGCCCCATTTGGAGTTTCCAAACCCAGCAGATTTCTGCAGCTTGCTATCACACTGCTCCTCCTGGTGGAGGAAGGTGGGTGTTTCCCCAGATCTGCCACTTGTGGGGTCCCTACTCAAAGAGCAGTGACCTGACTGTGCATCAGATCACAGTTTAAAGTAACCCCAAGCTGAGAGCCCTCTCCTTGGCATCTTCTCTGCAGCCAGCTTCCCCACTCTGGTACTGGGGAGCTCTGCCACACCCAGACGTCTACCCCTGGTCTCTCTGTAACCCTGAGGGTCCTGAAACCCTGTCCCAGCGATGTTTCCATACCAACCCCCCAACGCCCTGCTTAGACTCAGGAACAATGACTCTCAGTGAAGCAGACTTCTAAAAGTTCCAATTTTGTGCTCCACTGCTCTGCTGTCTGCTGGGAGGCAGTCCCTCCCCCCAGGGTTTATCTTCTCATATATCACCTCAGATTCACTTTTCCACATGTCCTACCTTCCAGAAAGTGGTCACTTTTCTGTTCCTAGAATTGCTGCACTTCTTTTCTTCGATCTCCTGTTGAGTTTCTAGGTGTTCAGAATGGTTTGATAACTATCTGGCTGAACTCCTAGGACCTGATGATATTTAGGTCTCCTACTTCTCTGCCATCCTCCCTACTCCCCCAGGCTTTTACAGTTTTGTGGGGACCCTGTGGTTGTTGTCTTCTTGTTCTTTCAGCTTGTCTTCTGGGGGAGGGACCTACTCAATGTTTTTTAGTCAATGCTGCTTGGGTGAAGTTGCCCCACCCCCATCAAGGGGCTGGGCTCTGTGGAAACTGGTTTTTTAGGCTTTTGTTCTCTGGAGGTTTTTGTTCTTTGGCAGCTTTTCACACCTTTTCAGAGGGTCAGAGCAAAATTAACTTCCTGTGCCCAGACCTCCCCCTTAGAGAGAAGCTACAGTCTGCTCCTACTTGAATGTTCCAGAACACATAGCCTCCCCCCTGCAAACTCCATTGAACACTGCAGACTCCCACAGGCAGGGTACACCCCCAGCCACCTTCTCAGTGGTCACCCAAGGCCTCCACTTGTTTCTGTACCCCCATGCCACAAAAACCGTGAGCAATACCGGTCAGGGTGAGCCCAGTCCCAGCAGCTGCAATTCCAGTACTGCTGACTGGAGCCCAAGCTGGATGCACTCAGCCCCAGTGGTGGTGGAGGCACTAGAGGTGGCTGTGGTGGCCATGGCAGCTGCCAGCCCCAGGCTTGAGCCCATGCCAGGCTCCCAGACACCAGCAGGTGCCAGCTGTAGCCATCCTGGGACCATGGGCTTAGGTCCATGCCTGTAGCAACCCAGTCCCAACAATTGTCCCTTAAGTCCCTTTGTTCTGTTTGAATGCTGTTATTAGTCCCTTCCCAACTCATAGTCACTGGTCTCCAGGCTATTGCTGGTCCCCTAGCACAAGGCATTTTCACATTGGGTATTACTTTCCAAGGGCTCATTTCTGGTGGCTCCCTCCCCCTTCTATTTATCATCCAATATTAGTCCATGTACTCCCTCCTCCTCTGTACCTCTCCACTGATGACCTTCTTCCCCTGTAGAGATCCAGAAGTGTATAATCTTATATCTTAGGCTGATTTAATGGTGTTCAGAGTACTCTGGAGGATATGTAGCTCATTTCAGGGGACCGATTGAAAGAGGGTCTCCTACTCCTCCACCATCTTGCTCCTCTGTAACATTTAAATGGGTGTTTTGGTGAAGTCCATTACCTGTATTTGAATGTACATGGATAAATTGAGAACAAATTTTTTTCATCTAGACAATTTAGATTTTCACTTTAAATTTTTTTGTTCTTAATGGGCTTTTAATTACATTAACAAGTGGGCAGGCAAACTCACTCATCTACCAACTCCTTCATATATCTAACCCTTTATAAAACATTTATTGGACAAGTAAACTATCAGCTCATCACAGGTGTTCAGTAGATGCTTTTGGAAGGATGAATGGATGTGTTGATGAATAGATGGATGGAAGATGCTGAAAGCAACTGAAGTAGTCACCTTTAGTTCACACAGGCCAGTAGTTTGGTTTTATGAAAAGCCATGAGGGGCTAAGAGACTGGGAGAAAATTGTAAAGGTCCCAAAGTTCTCAATGGAGACAAAAGGTGCAAGGTGCAGTAGGAATGAGGGAAACAAAGGACAGGCTGTCAGAGACCAGCGTGGACAGGAGACATTCTGGAGTAAGAGTGGCTCCTGGAAAGGAAATATGCAGGGAGCAGCTATGGGGAAGGGTATCTGAGGTGGTTAAGGGTTCTGAGGGTCCTTAAATCCAAGAAGTTCTAGGAACTAAGTCTAGTTATTGGGTAGAAAATTCACATTAGAATTGCACAAGATGTGCAGTGTGCAAGTTAGGATTAAAGTGACCTGAGTTAATGAGGTTTTACTCTATCTCATCAAATTTTTCCTGGAGAAATTTTTCTTATATAAAATGGAATGTAGGAGGGGGCCAAGATGGTGGTTTAAGAGGACTATAAACTTACCTCATCCTATGACTACAACTAAATAACACTCACATTACTGTAAATAATCTAGAAAACAATCCAAAGACTAGCAGAACAAAGTTCACAACTAAAGGTAGAGAAGAGTTCATTTTGAAGAGGGTGGCAAGCACAAGGACCCAGTAGGGAGCTAAAGGGACCAAGGACATCAATGGGTGGAAAGGAGCTGGAAATATGGAAGAGAGAGAGAAACAGACTACCACACCAAGGAGCCCACCCAGAGACCACAAATCCCCAAAACACTGGGCTCTGAAAGTGAGAAGGGCCAAATTTTGAGTCCTTAAATCCTGGAGTTTTAAGTCAGAGGACTCAGCTCTGGGAGAACCCAGAGGGTGATAGGACGCTGAGTCCTTTCACTTCAGAGAGACAGCATAACAGCCAGCCTGTGGAGATACAGCCTAGAAGCAGCAGTCTGAAAAACACCGTGGGCAGACAGAAGGGAGATTTATTCACACATCTCAGAGCAGGTCCTGGAGGGGCAGGTTCTTGGAGGGGCTCCCCCAGGAACAAAGGAACTGACAGAAGCCATCTCCCTATCCCATTCCCCAGCATAAACACACAGCCACGTGTGGACACCAGCACAGACTTGTTTACACCAAGCAAGTTACACCTAACTTGCTTACACCAAGCTCCCCTCCCAACTTCAGCAGGTTTACTCCTCCCAGTCACACTTGCTTCAGTATTGGCACTGCAGACCCCCACCCCCAGAAGACCAACACTACATCTCCCAGTTTGGGCATGTGCAGGGCCTCTGTCCCTGCAGTGGTGGTTGAAGGCTCTGTGGAAGCCTGAGGCACACATCGTTAAACTTCTGCACATTGTTAAAATTGTACACACTGCCCACACAGCCCTGGTCCCAACAGCAGCCCCACCTTTTTGAAACTGCATGCCTCACCTGATCAGGGACCAATCCCTGCCTGCAACAGGGAAAGAGATCCTCTACAGATGAATGGACTGAAGGAAAAAGGCAGCCAGGACACACAGCAGGGCAGTGCAACACACACAGGAGACAACCCTCAAGTGGCAAGTTCTGATGACAGACGATACCACACTGTAGGACCTGAAGGACCTCTTCTTCATAAAGCCATTACTTTCAAGAGAAAGAGATATTGCTGAATTTCCTAGTCCAAAGAAACAGATATGGAGTTAGACAAAATGAGGAAACAGAGGAATATATCCCAAATGAAAGAACAGGACAAAACCACATGAGGAGACAAAAGCAAAATGGATATAATATGCCTGATAAAGGATTTAATGGTCATAAAGATACTCACTGGACTTGAAAAAAGAGTGGAGGACATCAGTGAAACCCTTAACAAAGAGATAGAAAACACAAAAAAGAACAAATCAGAGATGAAGAGCACAATAAACAAGATTTAAAATACACTAGGTGGACTAAATAGCAGGCTAAAGAAAGCAGAGTAACAAATGAGTCACCTGGAGGAGAGAGTAATGGAAAGTACTCAAGCTGAGGAGGTGAGAGAAAAAGAAAATTATGCAAAATGAGAATAGACTTAGGAAACTCAGTGACTCCATCAAGCATAAAAACATTTCCATTATAGGGATTCCAGAGAAAGAGAAGAGACAACTGGTTCAGTCAGAAGAGCATGTGACTTGGCCTCAGGGTCATGAGTTTGAGTCCCACAATGGGTGTAGAGATTACTAAAAAATAAAATTTTAAAAAGTTGGGGGGGGGTAGGGGGGCAGAAAATTTATTTGAAGAAATAATAGCTGAAAATGTACCTATCTGGGGAAGGAAAGTAAAATGCAGATCCAGGAAGCAGAGAGATTCCCCCACCCAAATCTACACAAGGAGGTAGGTCTATATCAAGACACATAGTAATTAAAATGGCAAAAGTAGCAATAAAGAAAAAAAAATTAAGCAGAAAGAGAAGGGATCCCTGGGTAGCTCAGTCAGCTGAGTGACCAACTCTTGGTTTCAGTTGAGGTCATGATCTCAGAGTCCTGGGATTGAGTCCCATGTCAGGCTCCTTGCTCAATGGGAAGTCTGCTTGTCTTCCTCTCCCTCTGCCCCTTCCCCACTCACACACACACTCTCAAATAAATACATAAATCTTAAAAAAAAAAAAAGTGAAAAGAAGACAGTTATATACAAGGGAAACCCTATAAGGCTATCAGGGGATTTTTGACCTGAAATTTTCCAAGCCAGAAGGGAGTGGAGTAATATATTCAAAATGTTGAAAGAGAAAAATCTGCAGTCAAGAATACTCTATTCAGCAATGCTATCATTCAGAATAGAAGGAGAAATAGTTTCTAAGACAAAAGCTAAAGAAGTTCATGACAACTAAATCAGCGCTACAGGAAATGTTAAAGGGAATTAGTTGAATGGAAAGGAAAGACCATAAACAGAGTAGAAAAATAGGAAGGAACGGGGCACCTGGGTGGCTCAGTGGGTTAAAGCCTCTGCTTTCTGCTCTGGTCATGATCCCAGGATCCTGGGATCGAGCCTTGCATTGGGCTCTCTGCTCAGCAGGGAGCCTGCTTTCTCCTCTCTCTCTCTGCCTGCCTCTCTGCCTACTTGTGATCACTGTCTGTCAAGTGGATAAATAAAATCTTTAAAAAAAAAAAAGAAATATAGGAAGGAATAAAAATAATTATATCTGTAAAAATGAGTCAAGAAACTAACAAAAGGATGTATATGCAGTATGACACCATATATCAAAAATGTGGTGAGAAAAGGAATAAAGCACTCAAATGTAAGCAGCCATCAACCTAATATAGACAGCTATATGCAGAGTATGTTATATACAAACCAAATGGTAACCACACATCAAAAATTAGTAGTAGATATGCAAAACATAAAGAGAAAAGAATCCAGGTATATCACTAAAGAAAGTCAGGAAACTAAAGAAAGTCAGGAAAAGAATCCAGGTATATCACTAAAGAAAGTCAGGATCCTCTGAAAGGATCAGAGAAGAACTACAAAAACAACCACAAAACAAGTAACAAAATGGCAATAAATATATACTGATGAATAATTACTTTCAATATAATAGATTAAATGCTTTAGTCAAAAGACATAGAGTGAAATGTTTATAGCAGCAATGTCTACAATAGCTAAACTAGGGAAAGAATCCAGATGTCCATCAACAGATGAATGGATAAAATAGATGTGGTATATATATACAATGGAATACTATGCAGCCATCAAAAGAAATGAAATTTTACCATTTGCAATGTCATGAATGGAACTAGAGGGTATTATGCTGAGCAAAATAAGTCAATCAGAGAAAGAGAATTATCATATGATCTCTCTGATATGAGGAATTCAAGGGATAGGGTGGGGAGTTGTGGGGGGTAGGGAAGGAAAAAATGAAACAATATGGGATCGAGAGGGAGACAAACCGTAAGAGATTCAATCTCACAAAACAAACTGAAGGTTGTTGGTGGGTAGAGGGTAAGGGTAAGGTGACTGGGTTATGGACATTAGGGAGGGTATCTGCTATGGTGAGTGCATAATGTGTAAGACTGATGGTCCACAGACCTGTACCCCTGGGGTAAATAATACATTATATGTTAATCTTAAGAAAAGACATAGGGTGATGGCATGGAAAAAAACAAGATCCATCTGTATGCTGCCTATAAGAGACTCACATGCAGACTGAAAGTAGGGGTATGGAGAAACATTTATTATGCAAATGGAAAACCAGAGTAGCAATACTTATATCTGAAAAAATAGACTTTCATACTAAGACTGTAAAAAGAGACAAAGAGAGGCACTATATAATAATAAAGGGGATAATCCGACAGGAAGATATAATAATTGTAAACATTTATGCACCTAACATGGAAGAACCCAAATGCATGAAGCCGTTCATAACAAACATAAAGGAACTAATTGATAGTGACACAATAATAGTAGGGGATTTTAACATCCACTTACATCAGTGGGCAGATCATCCAGAGAATCAACAAGAAAAGAATGGCTTTGAATGACACACTGGACCAGATGAATTCAACAGATATATTCAGAATATTCAATCCAAAAAGAGCAGAATATACATTCTTTTCACGTGCATATAGCACATTCTTCAAAATAGATCACATATTAGGCCACAAAACAAGTTTCAACAAATTCAAAAAGACAAAGTCATACCATGCATATTTTCTGACCACAATGCTATTAAACTAGAAATTAATCACAAGGAAAAATCTGAGAAGACCACAAATACATGGAGGTTAAATAACATGGTACTAAACAATGAATGTGTCAGGCAGGAAATAAAAGGAGAAATTAAAAATACATGGGAACAAATGAAAATGACAAACAACAGTACAAAATCTCTGGGATGCAGCAAAAGCCATTCTAAGAGGGAAGTTTATAGCAATACAAGCCTACCTCAAGAAACAAGAAAAATCTCAAATAAATAACCTAACCTTACAACTAAAGGAGCTAGAAAAAGAAGAACAAAGAAAACCCAAACCCAGCAGAAGGAAGAAAATAATATCAGAGCATAAATAAATGATATGGAAGAAAAAAAAAAAACAGTAGAACAGATCACTGAAACCAGGGTGATGATTCTTTGAAAAGATCAGCACAACTGGTATGAGCCAGACTCATAACAGGATGGAGGGAGGGGGAATGGGACTCAAACAAAATCACAAATGGAAGAAGAGAAATAACAACTGACACTACAGAAATGCAAAAGATTGTAAGAGAATATTATGAAAAATTATATGCCAACAAATTGGGCAACCTAAAAGAAAGGGAAACATTTCTAGAAATATGCAACATACCAAAACTGAAGCAGGAAGAAATAAAAAATAGATTGATTACCAGCAGTAGAATTAAATCAATAATCAGAAAACTCCCAACAAACAAAAGTCCAGGACCAGAGAGCTTCACGGGTAAATTCTACCAAATATTTAGAGTTAGTCTTCTTAAATTTTTCCAAAAAAAAAAAGAAAAATAGAAGAGGAAGAAAACTTCCAAATTTATTCTGCAAGGCCAGGATTACCCTGATACAGAAACCAGATAACCAGATAAAGTCACCACAAAAAAGTCACCACAGGCCAGTATTTCTGATGAACACAGATGCAAAAATTCTCAACAAATTATTGGCAAACCAAATCCAACCACACATTAAGAATCATTCACAACAATGCAAGCTGGTGCAACCACTCTGTAAAAACAGTGTGGAGGTTCCTCGAAAAACTGAAAATAGAGCTACCCTATGACCCAGCGATTGCACTACTGGGTATATATCCTAAAGATACAAACGTGGTGCTCCGAAGGGTCACATGCACCCGAATGTTTATAGCAGCAATGTCCACAATAGCCAAACTATGGTAAGAACCTATATGTCCAACAACAGATGAATGTATAAAGAAGATGTGGTGTATATATACAATGGAATACTATGCAGCCATCAAAAGAAATGAAATCTTGCCATTTGCGATGATGTGGATGGAACTAGAGGGTATTATGCTTAGAGAAATAAGTCAATCGGAGAAAGACAACTAACTATCATATGATCTCCCTGATATGAGGAAGTGTAGATGCAATGTGGGGGGTTTGGGGGGTAGGAAAAGAAAAAATGAAACAAGATGGGATTGGGAAGGAGACAAACCATAAAAGACTCAATCTCAAAAAACAGACTGAGGGTTGCTGGAGGGAGGGGGGACGGGAGAGGGTGGTGGGGTTATGGACATTGGGGAGGATGTGTGCTATGATGAGTGCTGTGAAATGTGTAAACCTGGCAATTCACAGACCTGTACCCCTGGGGATAAAAATACATTATATGTTTATTAAAAAATTTTAAAACTAAATTTAAAAAAAATCATTCACCACAGTCAAGCGGGATTTATTCCTGGATGCAAGGAGTGTTCAATATTTGCAAATCAATCCATGTGATACATCACATCAATAAGAAAAAAGATAAAAACCATAATTATTTCAGTAGTTATGCAGAAAAAGCTGTTGACAAAGTATATAATTAAAAAAAACCCAACAAACTAAACTTAGAGGGAATATACCTCAACATAATAAAGGCCAAATATGAAAACCCACAGCTAACAGCATACTCAGTGGGGGGAAACTGAGAACTCTTCCCCCAAGGTCAGGAACATGACAAGAATGTCCAGTCTCACCACTTTTATTCAACATAGTCCTAGCCACAGCCATCAGACAAGAAGAAGAAATAAAAGGCAAACATTTTGGTAAGGAAGAAGTAAAACTTCCACTATTGGCAGATGACATGGTACTAGATGTAGAAAACCCTAAAGACTCCACCAAGAAAATACCAGAACCTAATAAATGAATTCAGTGAAGTCCTCGAATGCAAAAACAATGTACAGAAATCTGAAGCATTTCTATACATTGCTAATGAAGCAACCGAAACAGAAATTAAGAAAACAATCCCATTTACAACTGCACTAAAAAGAATAAAACACCTAAGAGTAAACTTACCCCAAGAGGTGAAAGACCTATACTCTGAAAACTATAAAACATTGATGGAAGAAACTGAGGACAACAGAAAGAAATGGAAAGACATTCCATATCATGCATTGGAGGAACATATTGTTGAAATGTCTATAGTACCCAAAGCCATCTACAGATTTAATGCATTCCCTATCAAAATATCAGCAACGTTTTTTATAGAACTAGAAAAAACAATCCTAAAATTTGTAGGGAATCCTAAATTACAGAACTAGAAAAAGCAATCCTAAATTTTTACAGAACTAGAAAAAACAATCCTAAAATAACCAAAACAATCTTAAAAAAAAAAAAAAAAACTGAAGGTATCACAATTCCAGACTTCAAGATATACAAAGCTATAGTAATCAAAACAGTATGTATGGTACTGGCAAAAAAAAAAAAAAAAGAAAAGAAAAGAAAAGTAGACACATCAATAAAATAGAACAGAAAGACCATTAATAAACCCACAATTACATAATCAGATAATCTTCCACAAAGCAGGTAAGAATGTCCAGTGGGAAAAAGACAGTCTCATCAACAAATGGTGTTGGGAAAACTGGACAACCACATGCGAAAGAATGAAACTGGACCACGTCCTTATACCATACACAAAAATAATCCCCAAATATAATAAGAATCTAAGCATCAGACCTGAAACCATAAAAATCCTAGAAGATAATACAGACAGTAATTTCTCTGACATCAGTCAAAGCAACTTCTTTCTAGATATGTCTCCTGAGACAAGAGAAACAAAAGCAAAAAATAAAGTCTTAAGACTAGAGCAAAATGAAAAGCTTCTGCACAGCAGAAGAAACAACCAACAAAACTAAAAGACAACCTATGGGAGAATGGGAGATGGTATGTGCAAATGACCTATCTGATAAAGGGTTAGTATCCAAAATACATGAAGAACTTATACAACTTAACACCAAAAAATGAATAAATAACCAAGTAAAAAATGGGAAGAAGAAATGAACTGACATTTCTCCAAAGAAGACACACAGATGACCAACAGACACATGAAAAGATGTTCAACATCACTCATCTTCAAAGCAAGGCAAATCAAAACCACAATGAGATATCACCTCACACCCATCAGAATCATTAAGATTAAAAACTCAAGAAACAAGTGCTGGCGAGGACGGGGAGAAAGAGGAACCTTAGCGCACTGTTGGTGGGAATGCAAACTGGTGCAGTCACTGTGGAAGACAGTATGGAGGTTCCTCAAAAAATTAAAAACAGAACTACCTTATGACCCAGTCATCACACTACTGAGTATCTATCCAAAGAAGATGAAAACACTAATTCAAAAGGATACACGCACCTCCATATTTATTGCAGTGTTCTTTACAGCAGCCGTATTATGGAAGCAGCCCAAGTATCCATCAGTAGATGGTGTGGTCTGCATACACAGTGCAGTATTATTCAGCCACAGGAAAAAAAAGAAAGCAAGCTTGCTGTTGGCAACAACATGGATGGAGCAAAAGTGTATGACACTCAGCAAAAGAAGCCAGTCAGAGAAAGACAAATACCACACAATTTCACTCATGTGGAATTTAAGGAACAAAACAAGTGAACAAAGGGGTAAAAAAGAGACAAACCAAAGAACAGACTCTTAACTACAGAGAACAAACTGGTGGTTACCAGAGCGGAGGTGGGGAGGGGGGGGTGGGTATGTGAAATAGGTGAAGGGGATTAAGAGTACAGTTATCTTGATGAGCTCTGAGTAATGGATAGAATTGTTTAATCAGCGCGTTATCCGAAACTAATATAACACTGCATGTTAATGACACAGGAATTAAAAAATAAATTTAAAAGTAAAATATAAAAAGTATGATAAAAATTTACTCCTGAAAAACTAAGTTTAACATGAAAACTCTGAACAAAGGTATTTATTTCTAATTCTTGCCTTATTTTTACCTCAGAGTAGTGTTGCTTAAAGGTCAAGTGTGTGTGTGTGTGTGTGTGTGTGTGAGAGAGAGAGAGAGAGAGAGAGAGAGAGAAAGACAGAAAGAACATGCATCCATTGCTTTGTTGTCTGACCTTTTCAGCATTTTAGCTCCAGGCCAGTCGTGGGGCAACACTGGGTGTCTTGTGAGGATTATATATAGCAAAATGTCACCAGCAACCAAAGACATTCTGTCCCTCTCTCAAACCAAATACTTGAAATTCACACCCTGGAAAAAAAAAAATCCACAGTAAATTTTGACTCAGCAAGAATAGCATTAGGTTTGTGCACAGTGGGTTTTCTTTTTCAGTTTTTTCCACTGTATAGAAGCAGGGGAGCCGGATGGTGGGCCTGGAGAGACAGCGAGCCCCTCTCCTCACTCCAAATAGCCCTTGCTCTGTGACTGTGAGGGAGAATTGTTGCCAAGAGGACATGTGTGTTTCGCACGTCACAAGTAAAAATCACCCCAGTTTTCATGCTCATAAGAGCCCACGGCAGTTGCCCGGGCAGACATGACTGTGCCCAATGACAGATGGAAAACTGAGGCAGAAGTGACAGGAGTGAAGTGACAGGTGTCAGACCACTCGGAGCCAGGTCAGGCACACCAACCTGCTGACCCATGCCCAGCACTGTTAGTACCTTGACCATGGAAGTCACAGTCTCTTCATGTCTGCCCCTGTCACATGAACCCACCTCCAGTCCTCCCCACAACAGCTTCAACTCACTAAGATTCTGGAAGGACCGTGGAAGGAGAAGTATTTACCTGCCGCTGGATTTCTATCGTGCAGGGTAAGCCAGGCACAAAATTAGGACGTTGAAAAAGAAGCTTCTGGGCTAATTCAGTACTATGCACCCCTCATAGCCACCAGCCTCATTGGAAGGATGCCCCCAATAGCACAGGGAGGCCCCCAGCTGCGTGCCCCAGCTGGCAGGAGGCATAAATCTTTCCAGGCCCCACATTAGTCCTAAGCCTCTGGTTCACACCAAGTGGGGAGTGGCAGACCCCTTCTCTCTATCCCTTGCCCGAGCATTCCTGGCTGATAAATCAGGGCACTTTTTCTCAATGAACGTGAACTCAGATACTGTTAGACACAAATGGATCGATGTATGTATGTCTATGTATTAGGTAATTTCTAATAATTTGTGCCATGCTTGTTTCCAATAAAAGGCACGAAAATCTCACAATGAGGATCAAGAGCAAGAATGGAGTCGGGGGACGGGTGTGTGCAGAAGGGCAGGCTGAGGTTGCCCACGGCACAGGAGCAGAAAACCAAGTGCTCAGCAGACTCACAGCATCAGCAGGAAGAATGGGTTATGGATACAGTGGCTTTGTAGGAAATACGGACTTTTCCCTGACCCTGAAGTCTAAGAGTCAACTGTAGGATAGATTTTGTTATTAAGCTGCTATCAAGCAGCTTAATAGGCAAGGCCTTCACCCACAAAGGCAGGATTTCTCAGAACTTCTGGATGGTCAAAATCCAATCTGGGGGTGGTCATGACCACACAATGTATACGTGTATCACAGTATCCCACTGTACAACTTAAACAGATGATTGTTACTTGTCAATTCTACCACAATAAAGGTGGAGGGCATTAAGGCACATTCCCGAGCCCTGCCCCAAACTCCCTGAGTGAGAAGCTCTGGCAGATGATCCTGGGCTCTGTACTTCGAATAAGGTCACGAACTGATTCAAGTGTCCCTAGAAGTTGGCCAACACCCCTATTAAAGGGTGGGGAGATGACAGTGGCTTCATGTAGTGGCCTTTGCCAGCCTTCCTGCATCTGAGCAAGGATACAATGCCTGAACCCAGCAGAGTCTCTAGTGGAGGAGCTCCAGGTCTCAGACCTGGAGAAACACCTGCAGGCTGCAGAGCTCTCCAGGCCCCAGTGGTTGGGAAGTTGGGGTCTCTGCATACACTTGGGTGGGAGTGATCTTGCTCCTGGGATTTCAGATGGCTGCAGGCCCCCAGAAGGGCAGGCCCCATTTCAGTCTTTCCATCACACGCCAAGATCTGCCATCCATAGCCTATGCTAGCCCCAGCCTACATTAGAGTCAGGGATGGGGGCTCAGAGGACCACCAGGCCTGGCGTTCCTGCTCTCTCCAGTTCTGATCCTCATCCATAATGGGGCAGGTAGAACCCAGGGGTCCAGGAGCCAGCCAGATGGCAAAGAACCCCAGTCCAGGAGCCAGCCCCACTACCTCTTGTCCAGTGCCTGCTCACTCCCCAGGGCAGGCTGGGATCTGCCAGGGACTGGCTGTGGGGAGGCAATCACAAATTCTTCCCTTTCCCCGCCCACAGGTTTGGAATAAATTGCCTCATCCAGTTCGAGGACTTTGCCAATGCCAATGCCTTCCGTCTGCTCCACAAATACCGCAACAAGTACTGCATGTTCAACGATGACATCCAAGGTAAGGCTCGCCCCACCTCACAAAGCCACTGAGGACTAAGGCCTCCCCAACAGGCCGCCCTGGGTGCCAGAGTGGGGGCACTCCCCCCCCCCGCTCACCTGCTGCCAGCCACTGGGGAAGAAAGAGTCTTTGTGTTGGGGTCAGCTCCCACTTGGCTAATTCTTAGCTCTCTGACTATGGAAAAGTCCCTTTGCTGGGCCTCAGTTTCCTCACCAACAAGTGATAGGATTACTGCTTCAGAGCAAAGTCAGAATTACGTGATTCCCTAACTGAGAGAAAGACTCCCCAAGGCTGCCATTTTCTAGCCAGTTGAACTTGGGCTAATCACATCTCTGAGCTATAGTTGTGTCGTCTAGTCATTGGGAATGGTAAGAACTGTCTTGGAAGATTATTATGAAAATTTTAAGAGCTATATAGAGCTATAGAATTTCAAATTCCATACATTTCAATGTATAGAAAGTACTGGTACGTAGGACTCATGAGACCACAGCATCAGTCCCCATAACAATGGCCTTTCCCAGCCACAGTAACTCACCCTTGGATTTCCCGAACTCTAGGTATAGCCCTTCAGGGAATCACAAGAGTCCCTTCTCCTAGCTTGGCTGGCATATATGCTACTCAGAATGATAACTATGAAAGACATTGACACCAGGGCGCCAGGGCACTCCAGAAGCCAAAGAGAAGCATCTTCTAGTTCAGGGTCAACCAGGTTACCTGTTCTATGGCCCAAAATATCTGAAGGCACTTGCTTCTTGCTTGGAGATGCCAATATGTGAACCTGGAGGGGGGGGGGGGGCTCACACATCCATCTCTCCTGATCCAGACCCTCTCAGTAAGAACTTTGGGAAATCTTCTCAGTATTTTTTAAGTTTAGGAGAAACTTCAGGATGTACAGATTATTATTTAACAAATGATGTTTGGCAAGCAAAATCTTTCAAAAACAAAGATGTATGTCAGAACAAGAACAAGCTGGTGGAGGACAGGTGTTGGTCCTTGGGAATAAAAGATTGGCCAACACTTTTTTTTTGTAGATGAGACCCAAAAAGGTCACAACTTTTCATCACATCAGTTAGGTTGACACCCAGGAGAATTCAAACCCACATAGTAATAGCTAAGGTTTAGAGCTGAATATTTATTGTACATCCAGCACTGTTCTAAGCACTTTACACCTTTAATCCTATGAGATTTTATCATCTCTGTCTCAGAGATGAAAAAACTGAGGCACAGAGAAAATAAGTAGCTTACATAGAAAGTGTAGTGTTGAAATTGGGACTCTAAGTTCATAATCACTCGCCACAGTGTTCTGAGACCTTACACTATTACAGAACCAAAGGCCCCTTCCTTTCCTGTGACCCACATTAAGGGCTAAAGAAATGTGATAAATGGCGCTTTTTTTATCAGTCATAAATTTTCAAGAGGCAGGATAGTACAGTTAAGCATATTATTAGACAATTAAGATCAAAATATATGACTTCAGCACTTGGAAGCATGGGTAGCCAGAGAGGGGAGTCCCCGTTAGGGAAGCTGACCCATGGCAACCCCTGCCCGCTCAGGGGATGCTGTCCCCCCAGATGTCTGGGCCTGGGCCAGGCACTGGCCGCCAGCCCAGCCTCACCCAGAAAGTGGGGTGCTCTGTATGGACAGAGCAGCCCATTCACTCCCTGCCCGCCTGCCCGCCACCTACCTGTTAGCCCAGCGGGCAGGGGTGGGACGGTGGCCCTGGAGGAAACAACTGCTGGCTGGCCCCTGACCGATTCCCCGCCGCGGCCCTCACTCGTGAGTCAGCAGTAGGACAGCCGTCCCCCTGGGCCCACGAGGCTGCCGAGCTCAGAAGGGGGAAGTGGAAAACAATTCCGCGGGGGCCGCACACCTGGTACCCTCCAGATGTATTCAGTCATGTGTGTATATCCTCACAAACACGGGCACAGGCACACATCCAGGCCCTGCCACCCCTCTGCCTCCACTGCCCCCACCGCTGCCAGAGAGCCCCGCTAGGATGGAATTAGGGCTGTCCACTCCCCAGTCACAAGCACATTTGCATTCTCCCACCCCCGCCCCAGAAGCATAAGGCCCCCCCTTACACCCGCACCAACCTCTCTGACCTCTGACCTCCTTCCCTGTCTGTTCTCTCTCCACATGGAAGTTCTGCTCCTCAGTCCTTCCCCATCATCGTCCCCCAAGGAACCCCTGCTTGGCGTCCACCACCCAGTGGCACCCAGCCCACCACCCAGTCCACCACCACCTTCCCTGTCCCAGGGAAGACCTCACATCGGCCTTTGCTCCCGCAGTCTGACGTGGGTCCCCACCGGGAGCTCCCGTAGTGCCCGATTAGTGCTTTTACCTCACTGCACCCCAAACACCCACACTGAATCGTCTGTCTCCCCAGGAGACGATAAGCTGCCCGAGGCAGAGACCATGTCACTCATTCTCATTCCCCGGTTCCCAGCATAGTGTTTGGCCCATCGAAGCTGTTTCGTAAGGAGCTGGGAGAGAATGAACCAATGCAGTCTGCACGCACACGGACCTCCTCAGAAGCCCACCCGCAGCTCCGGTTGGTGGGTCGAGCTCGGACACCTGCCCCTGCAGCCTCTCTCTGTCCAGGTCCCCATGCACGCTCAGAGGCAGACATAACTCCACATGTGCACCCTCACGCACGCACACACACATGTGTAGCATTTTTAATTAAATCAATTCACCGGTTTTGTTTCCTGTCTATAGCCAGTTCCAGCAGACTGCCTTTTGCTCCCAGGCAAGCCAGGTGGGAAAGTTTTCCGGGCCCCACAGCAGACCGCAGAGGAATTTCCCATTCTTTTCTCAGATATTATAGACTGAAGTCATGAATCTAAAATGCGTAGCAAGAACTAACAAATAGTTCCAGAATGTCAGGACCCCTGTAATATCAAGTCTTTGATCAGGACAGCCTGACGGTTAGGTACGACCGCGTAAGTGACAACTGTGAACAGACGGGCAGAGGAGCACGCCCCCCCACCCCACTCCTCCCCAGACCTTCCTTCAAGAAAAGAGTCGTCCCACCTGCTGGCAGAGCTGTCAGCTGCATCAGGCAGAAAGTCTCAGCCAGAGAGAGCCACCTCGCCCACAGTCCTGCCTGCCGAAGATGCCCTCACATAGGGATGAGGGAATAGAAAAGCCCAACCATTGTGGCCTAGTGCAGGACAGTGCGGAGGGGACATCTGAACTCCAGAGCTCCCCACGGGGTCAGCTGAGGCTTTAAGGACTACCTACAGCCCCGCTTCTCCTCTGCCCCATCCTGCTCCCCCCAGCCCCTTCCAGAGGTGCTGATCCCAAGGGCATTTCTTGGTAACCTCCAGAACACTCCATATGGCTCAGAATCTGCTTCCCAGGGAGCCCAACCTATGCAAAGTGATAACATTTTGCATGCACACAGGACTTTGGATGTAAAAAGTGTTTTTTGTCCACAGTATCTCACAACTTCCTCAGATTAGCTCCTCTCCCTTCAGGGAGGAAGACATTGCGGTCTCATGTCACTGAAGAAACTGAAGTTCAAGGATTACCTTTTGCTCCCGGTCACATAGCCAGAGAGGCACAAGGTGGGACTAGAACCTAGTTATTCCGACTCGGCTTCTCCTTCTGTCTCCATGACACCGGGCTGTCTGTTCCCCCATGGGCATGGGGCAGGGCAGCAAGTCCTCTTGCTAAGGATTAAATTCCAGATGCAGAAGTGGGGCTGTCCCTGATCCCCAGCAGCCTGCTGCTCCCATCTTCCCCATCCCTCCTCCAACTCCCCCAGTTTACAGACCAGAGAGGAGGCCCAGAGAGCGGAAGGGGCTTGTCGCCATCACCGGCTGGTTACTGACGGGTCCGGGACCAGAGGCCTATGATGTGTGTTCTCAGTGCTAAGTGGGCAATTAGGAGATGGGCGAGGGATTCCAGGACTCGTGGGACAACACGGACGAGTAAGCTCATGCTAGGATCGGCCCCTGTTACCTCCAAATACAAAGTGAAGAGAAGTGAGACCTAAAGCCATATGGCCATGCTCAAAAATAAAGAAGGAACATCCGGTGCAGAATTGAAGAGGGTTGAGAGAGAGGAGGAGGGAGGGAAGAAAAGAGGAAGGCATGACAGGGGCAAACAGACAAGAGGAACAAATTGCATGTGGTTGCTGGGGCCAGGCCCAGCCCACCCCAGCAGGACTCATTGTCAGACTCTGCCCAGAACCCCACACGTGGTAGGGACTGGAACCCAGCTGCCCACATGAAAATGAGACTGGGGCCACACTGCCTGCTCTGAATACCAGCCCTGCCTCCCCTCCTTGGTAGAACAAGGAAGATCTGACTGAAGGCTTCAGGATCCCACCAGACTACACTCTGAGAGGGCAGAGCATACCAGGGGCTGACCAGGAGCTCTAGTACCTAATCTGGATGGTGTCCTGGCCAGTGCTGCTGTCCCACATGCTTGGGCTTCCCTGACCCCACAGGGCCGTCTGCAGGGCAGGACCTCAGGAACCCGAGGGCTGGAAGGGTCAGGCACTCCCCAGGGCTGCCAGCGGACTCCTCTGCCCCCACCCCGGTTGACTCAGAAAGCCTCTGCCACCCCAGGCTGGTTCTGTGAGCCAAGCTGCTCACGCACTGACCTATGGCCGGCAGTGTCTGCAGGCATTTTGGAAAAGGCAGGGGCTCAGGGGACTTGTTTCATCTGGGCCCAGAGAAGCATCCTGTCTTAGGGGAGGGGAGAGAGACCCAGAAGGGGACCAGCAACAGCAATGGTCATGCTGGGGGACAGGCCAGCTGTATCCTTTCCCAGGAGCCAGATGCAGGATGCTGCTGGCCTAGTGACCTTGGCCCTCCAGCCCCCGCTGTGAGCTGTGCACACCGTGCGCACAGGGCCAGGAAAGTCGAGCTGGCTTGTCTGTTCCCCAGCATCCGCCCACCCCGCCAGCCTGCCCTGGACCTGCACTGCTGCTGAGTCCGACCACATCCCCGGGGCCAGAGGGCCATCAGGCTGCCACGTGGTAGGTCAGACCCCTGTCACCCTTTCACGCTTTCAAGTTTTATTTAATTTGTGCGCTAGAGCGCTTAACACTCAGACCTTGGCTTGAGACAAGCCGAGGTCTGCATCCCCATTTTTCTGCTTTCTGCTTTGACCAAGTAGCTTAAATCCTCACAGCCTTCTTCTCTTTATCTGCAAAATGGACACAACAGTGTAAACAGCCAGGATGGACAGAATGACCATGATGCTTTTTACAAAGCCGTTATCTCTTCTGGGTGGCTGGAGCCTACACGGATTCACCGTGTGGTGTTTCCATCGTGACCACTGTTTGCGGGCCCAGGGTGTTCGAAGGGCAGCAGTGACGTGTAGACAGGGACAAGCATGTAACCGTGCTCAGCGCGAGAATGAAGACCCGGGGTGCAGAGTAGGCTCCTACAGAGGTGAGAGACGGGGGAAGGGTTGAGAGCCAAACACAGAGCGACTCTGCAGGGGGTGAGCGAGCGCGGGAGGGGCAGACCTGAGAAGAGAGGCAGAGCCTTTAGCCGCTCGCCACGCATGCCCTCTTCTTCCACACCATTGACTTCTCCCTGTTCTCTGAATTTTCGCCAACTCTGATTCCGAACGGGCTGGACCGTCTGCCTAGAATTCTCTTCTGTTCTTGGCTAACTTCTGTGTCTCCTTAAAGGCTCAAGCCTCACCCCCTCCAGGGTCCCACCTCCAGGGTCAGGCTTGTCCCACAGGGGTCTGGCTGACCGCCCCTTTCCCCAGAGCCCAGGGCTCACCCACTTTGCAAAATGCCTCCACGTTCCCCAGAGCCCAGACGACATGATACCAAAGGGGCAGATGAGGAGGAATGGCCAAGCACTGGAGACTTTTTCCCGCCAGTTTCTCCTGTTTACAAGAGACCAGGAGCTATTTCCGGCTCGTAGGGGTCCGCTGTCCCCTCCCTCACACCATCACCGCGCACAGAGAGCAGCATTTTCTGCCCTTTCCCATCTCTCTCCTCGCAGTGAGGCCTCCCCTGGCCTTCTCAACCTTCTCTCCAGAGCCTTTCCCCCTCCCCCCCCCATGAAGCCCTGTGTTCTGTGGCTGTTCCTCCCTTACTGGGCTGTCTCTAGCCCTGAGGTTCCTGTAGGTCTCTTGCCTCTGATCCTGGCTCCTTGGGGACCTCCCATTACCCTGCTGCATCAGGTAAAACCCCAAAGCAGCCAAGAAGATGGTAATTATTCCCTCTGGCTCTTCCCAAATTGTGTCAGAAGAGGTCTACCCCATCATCTGCACAGGCCAGGAACTGCCTTCTGTAGAGTCCAGAAAATCTCTTCATAACACAGAAATAGGGCTGCAGTGGTCTAGAAGGTCTTTGCTTGGTATCCAATTAAAGGAACTTGAACTTTCTGAACATATGTGCTGTTAACAACCTACAAACGGACAGTTTTATTTATCCTTCTAGCCTCAAGGCCTAGCACAGTGAAGGCCCAGAACAGGCCCCCAGGACACAATTGAATGATGAACGAGCGAATGAATGAATGAATGGTATAAACAAATGCATGCCAGTAGCTAGCTGCTGTGGGAAGGCAGAAGCAGGCCTGGCCTTGCAGGGGACAACGCCCATCCCCCGCATGGTCCCCAGCCTCGGAAGCCACCACAAGTAGACCCTGACCACGCCTAACTCCCCGTCTGAGACAGCAGCCTTGCCTCACGTGAGAAATGGCTCATTCTTCCCTTTTTCTCCAGAATCTGTTGTCCAGCATAGAAGTTCCTATAACTTGGCCAAATGGGACTGCTAGAAACTACATTTTCGGCTTGGCCTTCTGTGCTATTTCTTCAGCATACCACCTCTAACACTCCATTTGCAGGAAGTGTAATTATGGAAAGCTCCCTCTGAAAAGGAAAACTTGTTTTTCTTTCATGGTGAATAGGAAACAACCAGTCACACTTTGGGTGGCCTGTGGCAATCATGGGCACAAGCCAGATTCAGCAACATCCCTGGACCCCTGGGCCTCTCCAGGTGGTTACCTCCAGAAAGCTAAAGAGCTTCCTTCCTCTCCACTTTTTTTTTTTTTTTTTAAGATTTTATTTATTTATTTGACAGATCACAAGTAGGCAGAGAGGCAGGCGGGGAGGGGGAAGCAGGCTCCCCACTGAGCAGAGAACCCAACGCAGGGCTCGATCCCAGGGCCCTGAGATCATGACCTGAGCTGAAGGCAGAGATTTAACCCACTGAGCCACCCAGGCACCCCTCTTCTCCACTTTTAAATCCCTGACGCATTACCCAAGAACTGCCCAAAATGAAAGTTCACGATGGAGATGCCTCAATTTGCCAAACATTAAAAGATGGGGCTCGAGAACTGCTGTTTTTCCTCTTGGGCTCTGGTCTGGAACTAGGGTAACTTGCCACCTCATAGGATGGCCCCAGAGGAGGAGCCCAGGAAGGCGAGCAGGAGAGTAGGGCTCCAGGAGCCAAGTGCAGAGAGAGCTTCCCACAAGGAAAATGAGCAGCGGTATCCAGTGCAGCTGAGAGGTCAAGGGAAGCAGCAGCTGAGGACTGAGCGCTGAATTTGGCCACGTGGTGGGTGGGACAAGTGACCTTGTCAAGAGGTGGGGACAGTTGCTTGATTGGAATGGATTTCAGGGAGAGTGAGAAAAAAAGAAATAGAGGCAACAAATATATTCCGTTCTTAACAAGTAAGAAATAAGGTGGGACTATGCAGTCAACAGAAAGCCTTTTAAAGGTGGAAGCTTCATGATTTATTTGTATGCTGATGGCAGTGATCCAGGGGAGGAGAAACTGAGGATGCAAAAAAAAAAAAAAAGGAAAAAAAAATTACAAGACAAATTCCTTGCGTAGGCAGAATGGACAGGATCTAGCCCATACCTGGAGGTGGTTGAGCTAGGAGCAGGTGGTAACAGGAAGAAAAGCAAAATGTAGAGACATGGAGGCAGAGGGTTTCTAGGCTTAGTGGTGGGGGATTCAGAAGTTCTCTCCTGCTTGTTTCAGTCTTCTTTGAACCTCACTTTCCACTTTTGAAAGGAGAAAAAAAAAGCGGGGGGGGGGGGGGGGGCTCATAACACCTGCCTGGTAGAGTTGTTGTAAAGATTAAATGAGCAGACGCAGCTAAGCACACATGCAGCCCAGAGTCAAGGTCACGGTGTGTGATCAATAAATGGCAGTTGCCCTCGCATCCTTTCATGGAAATGTTCCATTCTTCCCTATCAGATTTCCCATTGTTTTGTATCCTCCACCTCTTCCATGGCATCTATTGCCTAAGTTCTCTTCCTTCTACCTCCACTGCCCCCATCCCCTAGTTGTCCCCTAGGAAAGCCCCTCCCGCCCCTCCTGCGGCCTTCCAGTCCAGAGTCAGGAGAGGCTGGCAGAGCTTCAGAGACCCTGAAGGGGTAGAAGTAGCACCCGGCCACCCCCCTGCCCTGCTTTGCTTCCAGCTGGGTGATTGGCGGGGGCTTGTTCCCTCCTCTGTGCGGTTGTTGGAGGTCATGCTCTCCGGTCCCCATCCAGCACCGAATTTCTGCAGGTAAGCCCAGTTGTTCAGCTTGTAGGTTCTAACACAAGTTACATGGCTCTGAGAAGGAAAGGACCCAACACGCATGGGGGGGGGGGGGGGGGTGTCTGTGGGAGTCTCTCTGCTGGAATGTCTTTGGCGCCATCTGGTGGCGGATGTCCTGCACATCTCCTGTCAGGAGGCAGAAGATGGTCTCAAACACGGATGAGCAAAACCCCCCTCTCTCTGGGGAAGGGAACTAGGACTTCACCTAGAGAAGCTGTCTAGCTCGGTGCACCTCGGGTTTAAACGGGCATATAAATCATCTGCAGACCTTCGGAAATACAGACTCTGACTCAGAAGAACTAAAATGAGAGTGGCTCTTGAGAGCCAGAGAAGAGGATGGGTGGAGGTGTTTACGTCAAGACAGAAACGGGAGTAGCTGACATAAGACTAAGAAAATCATAGCCAGGGGTATTTAGGAATTTGGAGGAGGGTCATACCATGCAATTCTCACTACCTATGTAAGCGATTTAAATAATGACTTCACTGCTCTTTGATGCTTTCTTGGCTGTCAGCTTGGTGTTCCTTTTGAGGGCAGTACAGGGCTGGGCCTGGCCAAGATACAGCCCCATTTATTCGGATTAGATAAAAATTAGTCCTGGGAAAAGAAGGGGAGGTTAGGGATGCCTGGCCAGGGAAAACAGAGCGTCTGACAGAGGAGATCCTGTGCACTGAGTCTTAAGGAATAAATAAGGAACTGCAGAAGGTCCTACAGATGGTAAACATCACAGGCATAGCACGTAGGTGTAAAGAGACATGACCTGTTAGGGAATGATCGCGAACATGCCTGGTACATCGAGTACACGGGGAGGCAGGAGGCGAAGGCAGGCTGATGCTGATGATACGCTTTTCTATACAGGAACTAACAAAAAGCGTATCGTGAACAACTTTTTTATAGTTGCCATCACACTTGCAATCAGTTGATACTAATTAGTCTTCCTTTACAAAGTTATACTTCCAGCTAATACTTTCTTTACAAAGCAGGAATGAACCTATTTTGTTACCAAGGGTGTCCTTGGTACCTCAGAGTCTGGTACACAACTGATGCTTAATAAATAAATGAAGGCAATGAGTTCTACACAATGACCTCTGACTACTGATTATGTTACAGTTATTGGTGCCCAAGCCCTGGAGAACAGGGAGTTCCCTGAAGGCAGGGACCATGTGTGATTCACCTTCCCTAGTGCCTAGCATGGTGCCCGTCACCTGGTAGGCCCTCTGTGCATGCACTGTGAGCTCCTTGGGGACCCTCAGAAGGGTGTTAGGAAAGCTCCCAGCAATCCTCAGTCCAGGCTGTGGGACCCAGTGTCCTCCAGGCCATTCCTGTGTGAAGGCTGGAGAGCCTGCACCCTATCTTCTGTGTCCCTACCTCGGGGTCCTGCATTCTGATGCCACAGTGATGAACATGCATTTATTAGGCTCCTGCTGTTTGCTGTGTCCCCTGTCTTAGCCCAACACATGCCCTCTAAGCCAGGTACAAATCCAGCCCATATTCTGGAAGAAGGCCCTTCCCCAGAGCTACAAAATGCAAATGCCTTTGATAGCTGGAAAGAGAAAACAGAAAATTCACTCATGTTTGCACTCTGCCATCTTGAGTATTTGGTTGTCCCTTCCAGATTCCATGTGTGTGTTTCATTGCAAACAGAATCATGATATGTAGACCTTTTAAGGTTCTCTTCCTTCCAACTAACTCAATGAAGCATGGTCTAATGGTTAAAAGCACAAGACCTAGAACCTGATTCCCTGGGATTCCCTTAAAATGTTCACTCTGTTAATGTGATCTTGGATAACTCAGCAAACTACTCTGTACTTCATTTTCCCAGGGTGTAAAACGAGGATGATAATAGTTAGGATTAAATAACTAAACATCTTTGCAGTTAGACATGTAAAGCACTTGGAACAGTATCTGACATTAGTTACAAACTTAATAGCATTTTCTCTTGCCATATCATCTACATATGATCATTCTTAATAGTGCAGTATATTCTGAGTGTCCGCACTAGCTAATTTACTGAACTGTTACTCCTTTGTTAAATGTTTAAGTTATCTCCAGTCATTCTGTATTATAAATAACACAGTCATAAATATCCAAGGACATGCATTGTGGATTTTTCCATACATAGCTTCCCAGAAGTAGAACTATGAGGTTAAAGGGCACAAGCATTTTATGCCTTTGGTCTATATTGGGAAATAGCTTCCCAAAAAAGGCCGTAGCATTTTAAAATCCAACTTATGCTGCAACTTCTTACTATTCACCACTCCCTCACCAGGCTTGGAGGACATCAAATTCTTTGATTTGTGCAACTTTAACAGCCCATAAGCAGTCCCACTATAACTTCCTTTTCTTTGACTGTCATGGAGGCTAACGGTGCCCATGTGATTACTTTATTGTGAACTCTATCAGTAAGTGTCTCCACCAGTTGCTTTAACAGAGAAGACTTAGTACAAAATATTGCTTACTACGTATTTTAAAAATGAAAAGCCCTAAGCACTTGTTCTCAGTCCTGAGGCTAGGGCACAAAGAGAAGACCAGGTGGCAACTGGTTAGTGTTGGTGTCTCCGAGGTGTGTGCTACAAGGCTAGTTCTGCAAGTGATGGACAAACTGCAAACTGAATTCAGGTGCTGCTTCTGGAATATTCTGTTGCTGTAGAAATGGAAAACCAAGGCTGTGGGGTTTCCAAATTTAGAAATATGAAAATGCAACATGTCTACTTAAATTTGAATTTCACAGAAATGATGAATAACTTTTTAGAACATTTGTACTAATATTGCATGGGAGGTATCCTAAAAAAGTTATTTATTGTTTATCAAAAATTCAAAGTTAAGCATCCTACACTTTATCTGTCAATCTCACACGGCAAGGATGATGCTGGATGAAGCATCTGTCCCCCTCACCTAGCTTTCCATCACACTGTGGTGCCCATTATTGGCAGAGCCCAGCATAGAGCCAGTTGGCAAAGCTCAGAAGTAGTTTGCAGACAAAGCCAAGTGAAGGGTGGGTTTGAAACTAAGAAACAATTACCCGATAATTGCCATAGTCCATCCTTTCAACCATTCAGCCTCCATACACACGGTTCTATACCCTGGTACTTCCAGACAACAACAAAAACAACTCTAACAAAGTGCCTAATAAAATACATCTTTCCAACAAATGAAAACATTCTCACCTTCTCCCCAAAGTGGGAGGGACAAAGTCTCTACAGTCATTTTATTCGTCTCTGGAAAAGAGTCACACTACCCATCTCTAGGCAGGATTAACTGTCCTTTAAACGCAGTCACAATCACATTTGAAAATTCTGTCACCTAAAGACTAAACTATAGAATTAACCTCCAACAATACTTATATAAACATATAAGAGGAAGGAGAAGGGAGACTAAATTAGCTTATACCATTACATAAATCACATCATCATCAAGGCAGAAACTATGCCAAGCTGCTATAGTCCTTGTTTCTGTCATCAGTCATGAGGCCATAGTCAATGCTTCTGCGTTTCTTGCTCAACCTTCCATCCAATGTTTTCCTGTCCTCAGGGCCACGGTTGGCCAAGGTTCTTTAGTTTGGTGACCATACCTTTCTTTCTGAAGAATGTGAATCCTCAGTGGTCCTGCCTCTCTTTGGTTGCCATAGCAATCACTACTATCCCCTGGTGAGCTTGCAAGTACTAGGACATGCCCCAGAGGATCCCCTGGGCTTGGATCTAGACCCTCCTGCCCTCAATTGCCCCTCAGTCATCAGGTAGCCTGATAACAGCCCGTCAAGTAGCCCCGTCTTTCTTTGTCCATGGTTTTGTGGCAAAAAGAGAACCAAATGACAAGGTGGCAATCTCAACTCTGTTTGGTAGAACCATGTTGTGAACTCTTATAGAAGCGCTTGTCTCTGGGGAACCAACACCTCCAATCCAGAGCGCATCCATTAAAGAGACTGGAAGCAAAATTTCTGCAAATGAGTTATTAGGTGAAATGATGAAAGGAACCACTTCCACTTCTACCCCTTGATTTCCAGACCCAAGTATTCTGGCTGTAGGAGAAAGGGTACAATATACTGTTTGCTAAGTCAAATCCTGTATTGCCTCCTATAAGACAGAACTTCACCAGCTTCGTGGAGTGTCACCTCACCGGAGTCTTAAGGAAGTCTTCAGTAGCCCATTCTACAGATCTATTTGGCCACCTGCTCCTGGGTGGCCAAGTACATGTCAAGACCACTGAATTCCATGGGCATAAGCCTGTTGCTTCACTTCTGTTACTGTGAAATGAATTCCTTGATTAGAGCCTTATTGTCTGGTGTCTATCAGGATGATGACAGGGCATCCCCAGATCCCAGACATCCCCAGACTGTGGCACTGGCAGAGTCTTATATACAGGGGGAAAAAAACGTATATCCAGAGTATTTGTTTATTCCAGGGAGGAGAAATCTCTTTCCTGTCTATAATGGGAAGAGTCCAAGGCAATCATGCTACCCGGTAAGTGGTCCCCAGAGAATGATGACATACCAGTAGCTCCCTGTTCACCTCTGCCATTAACAGGTTAGTCACTGAGCAGTAGCAATAGTGGGTCAGCCTTGGTGACAGGGCATCCATGCATAGTTTCCATCCTTGCCACCATGACTACTTTGTACAGAAACTCACTGTGTAATCCCTAGGTGACTGGAGAAGGATGCTAAGATACACAGGACATGCCACTTTGCTCGCGTGATTGAGGGAATCTCTTTCATCATGCCCTTTGGAGAACTTTCCTATGTGGCACAAATATATTCGCAATCTATACTGATCCCACCCTTCCCCAGATTTCCTCATCACCAAGCTTACTATTCTGTTCTTTCTAAGTCCCTGACCATCAGCCAAACCATTAGCAACGGCCCATGTATCAGTGTAGACTGTAGACCTAACCATCTCTTAGACCAAAATGGACCACCAAATTTACCACTTCAAGTCCTACCCATCAGGAATATTTTTCTCGCTCTCACTCTTCAGGGCTACCTTTTGCTGGGGCTGTGCAGCTGCAACCATAAACTTCCCATTGATGCCAGTGTATCATGAAGAGTAATCGGTAAACCAAGCCCAAGCTACTTTCTCCTTGGTCGTAAGGAATCCCTAGTGAGGCCCTAGGTGTGCATCGAAGGAGAAGAAATCATGCTTCAGCAGAAGGTGTCAAATGAGTCTGAGCCACCTGCTCATGAGACTTACTTGTACCTTCCAGACGGGCTCAAGCCACTGATGATGGCTGCTGCTGGGCACACCCACCTCATGGCTTGGTGGGTAAGACAGCTCAGATCACAGGGTCACTTCATGTCTCATGGCTAGTTGGTGCCCTCATTTTTAATTTGCTTTTTATCTATTTATCCCTTAAATTATTCTGTGAGGCCCACATTTCTTTTCAGCTTCTACTATATTTGTCCGTATCGTTTCGTTTATGAATGCTGGAGGGAGCAGCCGCTGACTATCTGATCCTCCCTCCCAGGGTCCAGTCACAATCCAGGAGCTGTCTGTCCAAGAACAGGCACCTACAAACAGGGCGTATACTTGCTCCCAAACCTGCATGCCTGCAGCCCTGACCTCCGGAAGGGCTAAGCAGAGGTGCTTGTTCTGCAGCACATTCCAGGCATGGGGGACTCTGCCAATGGTCTTCTCTCAGGGTGGGGAGCCAGTGGCCAGAGACTGATCTCAGGGCACTCTGTTGCAGGCACGGCCTCTGTCGCTGTGGCAGGGATCCTAGCTGCTCTGCGAATCACCAAGAACAAGCTCTCCAATCACGTGTTTGTTTTTCAAGGTGCGGGTGAGGTAGGTGCCATCAGGAGAACAAGGATCAGTGGAGAAGCATGAAGGAAGGGAGGTGCTCAGGGGTTCAGAGAAGAGGAAGCAGCCAAGGTATACCGTGTTAAGTGCAGCTGCCTGGGCACCAACATTTGGGTGTCCCAAGGACTCCTGAGCCTCCTAGAAGAAGGGGGGAAGGTGCAGAGAAGAGAGGAACTTGGTAAAGCTTCTGACAAATGCTGAGCAGCTGTTTGCCTTGTGTCTGAACATCCACTGTACGATCCCTCCCAGGCAGCCATGGGTATCGCCCACCTCCTTGTCATGGCCCTAGAGAAAGAAGGCGTACCCAAGGCAGAGGCCACAAAGAAGATCTGGATGGTGGACTCCAAGGGGCTCATTGTCAAGGTACGGTCAGTCTGGAAACCTAGAGTTTTCCTGACACCTACAGCCACTGGAACTGGACTGTAAGAGGTCTCTAGGGGAGAAAGTTCTCAGACAAAACACAGTACAACAGGGGAGTAATGTTCTACCCTCCAAAGCAGAAGATACATCCCAAAGTAGCCTTAACTGCTCTGTCCAAAAGCTTTAATATGTGGGCAACTGCGTGTATGCATGCCCCTTCCTGCCTTGGACTAACCTTCAACCTCAGTAAATCATAGTTTTCCAAAAGTAACACACTCTCGCCTGTCCACATCCTTGCATATTTTGTTTCTCTGCCTGAAATGCCTTTCCCTTTTGCCAAACACCCACTCTCACCCCACAGCCCCATCTGTTTCCTCCTTGTCTTCTGTTACCTCCTCCAAGAGGCTTTCTCTGAGCATCTAGGTCTCAGTCCACTTCCTACATTCACGCTCATGTAGCCGTCCCCCACTATACGCTGTACTTGCCACACTGTAAGGCAGTTGCCCTTTTAATTGTCTCTCTCCCCACTAGGCTTTGTAGTCTTCATATCAATGCCTGGCATGTGATGAGTCTGTAAAGATGTTTGAGGTATGAGTGCAAGAATGAATAAGAAACCGTCTGACTTCGGACTGGACTACAGAGAGGGGCATGTTTAGATGGCCTCCAAACTTAGAACTTCACTGACAGCTCCACGTTTTAGTGCCCCAAATTCCACTAACAGAGAATGTCAGTGAGAGACTTTTTAAAAAGATGACAGAGATAGGAATGGGGGAAGTCCAGGGGGCTCTCAACCAAGAATAGAAGAGGCCCTCAGCAGAAACTGACCTTCTGTTGTCTCCTCTGGAGCTAGATCACCACTAGAAGGAATTACTCCTCACACCCCAGGTCATTCCAGAGCACAAGGTGGCGCAGGAAGAAGATGCCAGAGGCTGCCATACTTCCCTCTTGCCACCTTTCAACATTATTTTGTTTATCCCATTAAGCTGACCCCTACTTAAGTCGCTCTCAAAGCTGATGTCTTCACTCTGATTCTCATGAGAACAGCTGACCCAAAGGAGTCATCAGAACACCTGTGCCATTTGCCAGCCTGTCAACCCCTGACTCCTATTTGAAGAATTGAAAGGATCCTGAGCTTGTTGCAAAAGCCAGCTGTGGCAAGCCTGTCCTAGGGCTTAGCTTATTATTATGCACAGGGCGGTCCATGGCTCTTGTAAAGTACATTCAGATTAGCTTTCTGATCCTGATGGCTCAGGCCCCCATCCCTCAACTGGCCCTGGGTGCTGGCTGCCTTGGGGCCAAAGGTCTTGGTCACGCTCGGGCATTTCATGAGAGCCTTTCGGCCCTGGCCCGGGAACCATGACCCTAAAAGTGCAAAGCAAGGCTTTATGGATTCTCCATGTGTGGTTTGAGCTAAAGAAATCCCCCACACAACCCCACACTGTGACACAAGCACACATTACAATCCTTAGTTCCCATGCAAGTTTTCCCAGATCTGATCAAGAGGGTGAGCGACAAGGCTTCTGAGAGCTCAGACCAAAGCACAGGGCTCTCAGGGAATGTTCTCGGGATCTCCAGAGGCACCCATGTGTTCTCACTGCCAGGCATCATGTTCTCCTTTCCCTGCAGGGGAGGAGCCACCTGAACCACGAGAAGGAGATGTTTGCCCAGGACCATCCTGAAGTGAGCAGCCTAGAGGAGGTGGTGAGGCTGGTGAAACCCACGGCCATCATAGGTAGGAGGAGTCAGGAGGCCCACCGGCCAGCCTAGCTAACCCTCTTCACTTGCAGGTAGAAGCTAAGGCTCAGCCTGTCTCAGCAGGCACAAGGAATCAATGGAAACCACCCTCTCCCCCAGACCCCATGGCCACCGCAGTGCCACCATCTTTCGCTGAGGGACGACTCTATAAAAATCATAGAACTAAGGGACCAAGTTGAGGCTCAGTGATGCAGAATTATACAGTTCAGTGGAAAAGCACAGGGCTGGTCTGAGAGGAATTGAGCACTGCTGTCCCGAACAGGGGACCCTGGCATCTCTCCCTGTGTTGGGAGAGCCACGTACTCTGAAGGACTTTGCCCAGGACCAGGCAGGGACCTGAAAGGACCAGTGTTCCCTCAGGCATGAACAGGAGGTCTTGCCTAGCTCACACAAGAAGACCCTTTTCTCTTTGGCTTCCTGCATCCATCCCTATGGTGAATGCTATCTCCAAGATTCCTGAGTCTTCCATATTGCACCAAGAGGAATGGGGTGTTTATAAAGAGTAGGCCGCCCTACTACCCCCCTTTTCCCTGTAGGTGTTGCTGCCATCGCAGGAGCCTTCACGGAGCAGATTCTGAGGGACATGGCCTCCTTCCACGAGCGCCCTATCATCTTTGCCCTGAGCAACCCCACCAGCAAGGCCGAGTGCACAGCTGAGAAGTGCTACCGGGTCACTGAGGTCAGCGGGGAGTCCTTCCTGCCCCAGGCTGAGAGGACATAGTAACAATAATTATGAGTAACCCTATGAGGGTGAAGAAAAATCCCCACTTTCCTGATGAGTAAACTGAGGTTCAGAATGATGAAATAAGTTGCCTGAGGTCACATTGCTGCTAAAGAGTGGAGCTGACCCTCAAACCCAGGTCTGGCTCCAAAGCCCAGGCTCTCACCATCATGTCATACTGCTCAAGGGTCCTCTAGAGACAGAGCTTTGACCAGAACCTGAGGCATTCATAGACTTTAGGTCACCTGCACTCCTGTTGTGTCCTGGGTTAGCCCTCTTGGGAGGTGACAGGTTAAAAACCTCTACCTTTCAGTGATTTCTTGGCTGCCAGGTAACTCAGTGAGAGCTAAGCTTTCTGGTCAAAGGAACAAGTGTGCTTCCAGCACCTGCTGTGTGCTTGTGCTGAGCACGTGGGAGAGAACGAAGAAGGGTAGGCCACCATTACTGCCTGAAACCCATCTCCAGGCTCCATCTCTGCTTTTCTTCCTGCCTCCAGGGCCGAGGGATCTTTGCCAGCGGAAGTCCTTTTAAGAGCGTGACTCTGGAAGATGGCAGGACCTTCATTCCTGGGCAAGGAAACAATGCCTATGTGTTCCCAGGAGTGGCTCTGGGAGTCATTGCTGGTGGCGTTCGGCACATCCCAGACGAGATCTTCCTCCTGACGGCAGAGGTAGCCCCATCCCTGCTCCCTCGCGTGCGTGCTCCCAGTCAGGTCTGTGATCTCTCCCAGGTGCTAGGCTGGCCCCCAGAGATTCCTTCTCTCATCTCCTCTACCCTCCTGCCCCTCACCCCAGCAGTAGATCCTCAAGATGCGTAACCCTCAAGCTTCTCTCAAGATCCCCTCAAGGCTTAAACATCTCTCAGAACACACACATTTTTAAGGGAAATTAAGGAATAGTCCATGGCAGGAGGCGCTGGCAGTGCAGGAACGTCTGTCTGTCTGCTCCTCACCTCCCAGCAGTGTCCACATGCATGCCCAGAACAGAGGCGAGGCCACCAAAACCATCACAAACGGGGCTCATGGACCATGACCAGCAGCGGAGTCTTCTGACCACTGATCTTGGCCACGTTACTGGGGGAACTTATTGCAGAATAAGGCCCACCAGGGCAACTTTCTGTAAGAAAGGGATGGGCCACAAAAGCCTGGTTTGTCTGCTCTGAGGACCAGGATCTGGAGCACAGATACAGGGGTGCTTCTGCTCTGGGTACCTTCCTAGAAACACTGTCAAAATGAGTCTTTGCTGGAAGTGAGGAAAACAAGGAAAGAATTCATTAAGAATGACAGCTCATGTTCCTAATGTCGGCTGCGAATCCTACCAACCACAGTGGCTTACATCCACCCCGTGGTTACTAAACGACAAGCCCCTGACATCTATCTTCTCTCTGAGCAAACTACAGGAATGTCTCTTCAGGGAGGGTAAACTAATCAAAACTATAAACACACACTAAACATATTTATCCCCAGTGAGCTTCAAAGGCTCTGTGATTTCTGACACATTCTCATTTCCCCTCCCCGTGGCACTGGTGAGAGCCCCAGGCCAGCAGGACACGGGAACGGCTCCCACACAGCCTTAGCCAGCTCCTTTTCTAGAAGCCCTGCAAGGAACCATCTCATGCTCTAAGTTCCTTCTTCCTGCTTCTTGGTCTTTGAGCACTGGCTCCACAAGGACAGCAAGTGAGGTCTCCTGCAGGTTTGTCAGCCTGCCCCAGGCCGTGTGCACACTGGCTATGCCTTTGTGCCACAAGCATCTGCCCATCTTGTGTGACCCTCCTGTATCTTTCTTCTTACTGCTCTGTCAGTTGTGGTGCCCCTGTGGCCATGGGTGGAGCTGTGTGAATCCCCCCATCAGATGGAAGGAGTCATTTCCTGCTTGGAATGAGCCTTAAAGCAAACTCCCCTGTGGCGCAGAAAGATGGCTGCTCCAGCCTTCCTCTGTAACCCCAAAAGACATCGACACCCTCACCCCCTAGAGCTTGGGGCGTTGGTCAGCGCCATTATTTCATGAACGGTGTCAGGAACCTCTCCTCAATCCACATGTTAATCTCTTGCTGCAGTCGGGACAAGTCCTCCCTCTTAGGAGCTGACAGTCTGGTCTTTAAAGGGCTGGCAAGTTACATTTCTGAAAGGGGTACTTAAAAGTTTAAGACAATGAAAGTTGAACCTGATTTTCCTATGGAAAAAAATGATGTAACTTTTAGGAGAATTCTATATCTCATTCCACCTTGACAACTCTCTAAACCAGATACAGTGATCATCCCGATGGGATACCCAGGAAAGTAAGGCACAGAGAGTTTAATCCGTGCCCCAGGTCACCAGGCGCGTGAGCAACAGCACCAGGAGGGCCCCAGAGGATTTCCTCCAAGCTGCAGCAGAGCCTCGCCAGTGCCCAGCGTCTGAGAAGGGACCGCCAGCCACCATCCTGCTCTTCAGTCCGCAGGAGGACTCCTCCAGATGCAGATCTCGCCGTGGACCTCCTGCTTCAATCTGGTCCCATCTTCCATACCTCCCCCAAGAAAATCCTTGAAAACCCAGAGCAGTTCATCTCTCTCCTCATTTTAGACATATGAATGGCTCCTCAATGCTTACAGGGTAAAACCCAAACTCCTTCATACGGTTTCCATCTAAGGCATGTCATCACCAGGCCCTCCTTTTCTCTCCAGCCTTCAGCCTCGCCCTCCCATTGACCAAGCCAATGTTCTTCTTACAATCTAGAACTCATGCTCCCTCCTGCTGCCTCTCTCCAAGAAATTGCATGTGCTGTTGCCTCTCCCTTTTCGAGTAATTCGTCCTCTGTCCCATCTCCTGGGAAGCTTTCCTGTACATGGCCGACCAGGCCCTGCCTTCCTCTGTGCCTACGTGCACCCTCTGCTTGCACTCACTTCCGTGTTATAACTGTTGTACCTGTTAGTCATTGTCCACTGCCTCCAGACTAAAGGAGGAGAAAGGCTTCTCTGCCACAGACCCTCAGCAACAAGCGCAGAGCCCGGCGTATCCTAGAGCTCAGTTAGTGTTTGAATGAATGAACGGAAAGGAGAGATAGGAGCAGGGAAATGAGGCGGAAGAGGAGGAAGCCCACGTCCCTGAGGTCAGCCAGACTCTGAGGCAAGACCAGCTGCTCTGGCTCATCCATTCTGGGATGCAGTTTTCAGAGAGCACCACGGCTCTTCCCAGCTTTAACTCTGACACAAGATGACTGGGTGGGAGTGGATTCAGAGCCGGCACATAACAGAGGCTGTTCTGCAAGGCTGGCTGAGCTCCAGCATCTGAGGCTGGAGGAGACGACTTGAGGTGGAGAACGTGGCCTCAGAGACCAGCTCTGAACCGGGGAAGGTGTGGGAGGTGCTGTTCCCAGGATGCTGGCATTCGCTGTCACTCACTGCGGAAGAAGGCTTTGCTCAGGACTGAAGGGCGAGCAGCAGGAGCTCTGCATACAGGGAAACAAGATGGCCTAGGTGGGCACCCACGATGTTACTAAGCATGGGGGAGAGGCTGGAACTCGGGGAGGGTCTCAGCGATCTCGATGCAATAGGCTGAACCAGCCATGGGGAGATCCTAGAGTCTGCTTCACAAGTCTCAAGTATATTCGTCTCAGTCTTCGTGAATCTCCTTTAGAATTTAGGGTCCATGTAGTTTAATCTCTCAGCCAATCTCACAGAACAGAAAGGATGTGTCCTTGCTTAGAAGCCCAAGCATGGGGGCGCCTGCGTGGCTCAGCTGGTTAAGCGTCCGACTCTTGATTTCCGCTCAGGTCATGATCTCAGGGTCGTGAGATGTGGCCCCATATTGGGCTCCACACTGCGCATGGAGCCTACTTAAGATTCTCTCTCTCCTGCTCCCTTTGCCCCTCACCCTCTCTCTAAAATAATAAATAAATCTTTAAAAAATAATAAAAGTCCAAGCATTAAACTGCCCTGGGGCCTTGAGGGGGCAGAGACTACAATGGGAAGTGCACTGGTTGGCCACCTCTGAGGGGTGAAGGGAGTCTCTGGGGTAATGGTTTGGGTTTGTTCTGGGAAGATGGAAACTCGGCTTACTCCTCTTGGTTCTCTCTCCCCAGCAAATTGCCCAAGAGGTCTCTGAGCAGCATCTGTCACAGGGGAGACTGTACCCCCCACTCAGCACCATCCGAGATGTGTCTCTGAGAATCGCCATCAAAGTAAGGAGCATCCTACCGCCAGTGATATGGCCAGCGCAGCTCGACAACTTCCACTCGCTGGGAGTTTAGGGGAGCTAAGGAGAGGGCAGCCGTAGCGGCGTCCTGAGCTCCCACGCCAACTCTGGCCAAGAAATGCCTGTCTGCAGCTCGAGCCCCACCCCCACACCCACTCAGGCCAGTTCTGGGAAAGCTCCTGGATTTCCCTTCAAACACCAGGCAAAAAGGTCAACAAAGTCCACAGTCTTGTGGACCAGAATGTGGGTGGAATTTTTTAAAACTGAATCATAAGTGCCCATTTATACAGAAAGGCCAATTTTCATGGCATCCTGAAAAGAGCTCTGGGAACCCCTTCACTTTCCTGAGCCTCAGTTTCTTCCTTTTCCAAAGGGGATGGTAATTCTTCTGAGTTCTGAAGACTAAAGAGGACAGCCAGAAAGCTCCACACTCAGAGAGTAAATGCTTATTCCTCCCCCTTTTCTCAGAATGCCTGGGCCACACGATGATCAGGTTCCTGGAATAGTCCAAGGAAAAATGTCCTCCTAGAGACCTTGCAGAGATGGTACATTTTCAGAGAATCAGAACACAGTACAATCAAGACTGGCCCAACATGGATAACTGTTGAATAAGGGTTGCGTTGGGGTTTATTATACTATCATTGTGATTAGTATATATATTTGACATTTTCTGTAAGTTTTAAAAGTAATTTCAGAAGATGCATTGCACAACCACACATGCTCCCCATGAGCTGTCCATTGTAGGCTCTAGAGTCAGCCCTGAAGACTAATAGTCCAGATCACGGCCCCAGCTCCGCACTGTCCATTTCCTTCCTTTTGGGGATGTAGAGACTAATGCTCTTCTGAAACCAAATCTGATACCCAGAGAACAGTGTCTAGGCTCTTCTCCCAATTCAACCCACATTGGGGGGGGCTGGATATCAGGTACTGGACACCTGATGTGGCCTGCTGCCTAATTTTATCCTCACACTACTCCAGAGAAAGGTCTCATAACTCCCACTTTAGAGATGAGGAAACTTGAGGCTCAGCAAGGATAATGTCACCACCGAGAACCCAAAGGCAGTTGGAAGCTGGCGCAGACTTGAGTCCGAGGCCTCTTGAATGCAGCCTAGTGTTTATTCACTGCATCACAGCTCCCTACCCAGGTGGAAAGCTCCAAATGCCTCCTAGCCGGTGGCTTCAAGGACAACAGTTTATAGTTGCTCGGGGGCGGTTACCCTTCCACAGGCTCCCAAGTACCCTTTAGGCAACTTTTAGGCAGGTTCCTCCTTAGTTCCATTTCCTCAGCCTGTATGTTTTTCCTTAGGTCCTCGACTTCGCGTACAAACACAACCTAGCCTCCTACTACCCGGAGCCCAAGGACAAGGAGGCTTTTGTAAGATCCCTGGTCTACACTCCAGACTATGACTCCTTCACACTGGACAGCTACACATGGCCTAAGGAAGCCATGAATGTTCAAACAGTCTGATGCAGTCTCAGAGGCTGTGTGAGTCTGGAACAAGCCCAGAGTAACAACGACAATATAAATGGGTTCTAAAATGGCCATCTTTGTCACTGTGTTTTTCCTTTGAACTTTCTGGTGTGAGGGGAGATATCCAGGCACATAGTGAATGACATCCTTGTCCATGAAGGCCCTGAGAATTCTCTTTTCTTAACCCTCTTCCGACTTCCTGCCCAAGAATTTCTTCATCTAATTGCCAACAATTAGCTAGATCTTGTGGGAAATCTAGAATCCTTCCTAGAATTCTGCCTTTACAGAGCTCAGAGTCTAGTGAAGGAGATGAGATGTGGACACGATTCGTTTTTCCACAAGGGGGAAAGTGATAGAGTCCATGAAAGAAGTGCAGATAAAGGTCAAAGATATTCACAGAAGGGAACGGAGACTTCCTTGTGAGAACATAAGAGAAGGCTTCGAGGGGAGAAATGTGTGCAAAGTCCCAAGAGTGAAGATGGGTAGGAGGCATGGGAACCTGAGGAAGGGAAGGGCAGCCACTGAGCAGAGAGCACGGCCCACTCGTGAGGGAGCGCAGTCCCAGCTGGAGGAACACGCACCCTTCAAGACTCAGGTAGGTGTGAAGGCTGAGGGGCTGAAGGCAACTCTAGTCAAAAACTATCCCTCACATGTGGGTTACTGAATAGTAGGATTACTTTTTGGTTATTACTAAAAGGAAAACTAGAGAAATGTGGGCATGTCAGCAGGCCAAGGAGTGAGGAGGAAGAGAGGCAGTGAGGGGAAGAGAATCATGAAGTTCTAGGAAAGCCCTGATTTCATTTTCCTGACTCTGGTACTCTTCTCTCTCTATCTCTGCCTCTCTCTCTCTCTCTCCCTCCCTCCCTCCCTCCCCCCCACCCTTCACTCTGAAGGAATTCAGCAAACCAGAGCAGTATTCTTAAAGAATGCCTTCAGTCTGTCATGTGGGTTTCTTAGACAAGTTCAACCACAGCTTTCACCTCCTTCTGTCTAGCAGAGCCCACACCATGGGATGGGGAGGTGGAGAAAAGCCTACGGCCACCGCAATCAAAGGCCCTGATAAATTTCTAGAATCTATTGGTTCTTTTAACCTCTAATTTTATTGGATAACATAGAAAACAGTAAATCATGCTAAGGGAACTACCACCCCAACCCTTGCTGCCAGCTCAGCCTCAAGATCCCCACCTCCCAGTCACAGGACTGTCGGACTCCTAGCACAGTAATTAGCAGACACACTAGTCATCCCTTGCCCAGGTCTTGTTCTTCCAACACCCACTTCCTTGGTGCTGGTGCTCAGCCAAACACATCCTGAGAAAACATGCCTGTTCTACAATCCCTGGGCTCATGGAGAATGAGAACTTCTTCAGAAGAGGATTTGAAGTAAGCTGCAATCTCAATGCCAGAGAACCTCTACACTGTCATTTCTGTGTCCTGGCCCACCACTTCTGTACCCCAGCTGCACGTCTTTTGTACTCAGTGTCATAGAAAAGTAGTAGAGAAAAGCAATGACGTAAAAGCAGGTTCTTTGAAAAGATCAACTAAATAAATAAACTGTAGCTATACTGACCAAGACATAAAGAAGATACAAAGTACATTTCCTTTGTTTCAACCACACTAAACACAGGCACTTTCAGGCCTGTACCCTTATAAATGCTTGGTCTCCATCTGCCAAGTTCTTCCCCCCACCCATTCCCTGCCCTTTCTCAATTAAATAGCAGCTCACTCCAGCTTTCTGCTGGAGACATCATTCATCTTTGGAGTTCAAATGCATCATTGGAGTTCATCACTCATCTTTGGAGTTCAGATGAGAAAACATCTGAAGTCATCCTGGACAGAGTTAATAATTAGATTAGAAATCAGAAAAAAATAGGAAATTTCTAACCATTTGTAAATTAAATAATACGTTTCTAAATAACCCACGGTTCCAAGAAGTCGTCACAGGGCTAATCATATATATATTGTATTGAATGAAAAATATTCAAATTAATGAGTTTTATCTAGAACACTGCTTAGAGGAAAATTCTGTAGCTCTAAACAAATGCCTTTGTCAGTAAAAAAAGAAAAGTCTCAAAACAATAACATGAACTCCCTGCAGAAACAAACAAAATCCAAAGCAAGTTAAGGTTAGAACAGAGGGGTGCCTGGGTGGCTCAGTGGGTTAAGCCGCTGCCTTCGGCTCAGGTCATAATCTCAGGATCCTGGGATCAAGTCCCGCACTGGGCTCTCTGCTCAGCAGGGAGCCTGGTTCCCTCTCTCTCTTTCTGCCTGCCTCTCCGTCTACTTGTGATTTCTCTCCGTCAAATGAATAAATAAAATCTTAAAAAAAAAAAAAAAAAAAGATTAGAACAGAAATAATTGATCTAAAACAAGAATTTGATTAATAATTTAAAATCTTCCAACCAAGAAAAGCACAGGCCCAGGTGCCTTTTTTAGTTAATTCTATTAAATATTTAAAATAGGAATAGTACTGGAATGCCTGGCTCAGTCGGTTGGGCGGCTGTCTTCGGTTTAGGTCATGATGCCAGCATCCTGGGATCGAGTCCCGCATGGGGCTCCTTGATCGGCAGGGAGCCTGCTTCTCCCTCTGACTCTGCCTGCCATTCTGTCTGCCTGTGCTCGCTCTTGCTCTCTCTCGCTCTCTCTGACAAATAAATAAAATCTTTAAAAAAAAAAAAAAAAAAAAAGATGGTGTGGTTATGTAGATCAATGGAAAAAACCTGAGAATTCACAACTAAGTCCTCACATTTATGGCACATTGATTTGCCACAAACCTACCAAAATACTTCAGTGGGGGAAAGGATAGTCTTTTGAACAAACGGTAGTGCGACGCCTGAATATTCACATGCAAAAAGTTAAAAAAAATTAAGAGAGAGACATTTACTTCACACCATACATAGAAATTAATTTAAAATAGATCACAGGGGCGCCTGGGTGGCTCAGTGGGTTAAAGCCTCTGCTTTCGGCTCAGGTCATGGTCCCAGGGTCCTGGGATCGAGCCCCGCATCGGGCTCTCTGCTCAGTGGGGAGCCTGCTTCCTCCTCTCTCTCTGCCTGCCTCTCTGCTTGCTTGTGATCTCTGTCTATCAAATAAATAAAATCTTTAAAAAAAAAAAATAAAAAAAAATAAAAAAAAAATAAAAAAAAAAATAAAAAAGATCACAGACCTAAATGTAAGCTAAAGCTATAAAACTTCTAGAAGAAAATAGAGCAGAAAACTGTGATTGAGAAGAGTTCTTGGATAGTTCAAAAGCATGGTTTGTAAAAGAAAAATTGATAAAATTGTAATTCAGGGTTTTTGTGTGGTGTTTTTTTTTTTTTTTTTTTTTTTTAGTTTTCCTCTTGAAACATATAATTAAGAGAGAAAACAAGCAACAGACTGAGGGGAAGTACTTGCAAATTATATATCTGAGAAAGGAATTATGTCCAGAATATATGAAGAACTTTTATAGTTCAGTAAGAAATGGACAAAACCACCCAATTAAAAAGGTTGATGAATGTTTGAATTGGCATACTACAAAAAAATATGTGAATGGCTAACAAGCACATGAAAAGATGCTTAATATCACTGGGTCATTTGAAAATTAAAACCATTTCACACTTACCAGAATGTGGTAAGAAGACGGTTAAGTGTTGAGGAAGATTTGAACCTCTTCTAACATCACTTTGTCTTCTAAGCCCTATGAAATTAAGGGAGCGTTTCCTTTGTCTTTTTAATCCCAGGGTCCTGGGATCGAGCCCCTCATCAGGCTCCCTGCTCCTCAGGAAGCCTCCTTCACCCACTCCCCCTGGTTGTGTTTCCTTTCTCACTGTGTCTCTGTAAAATAAGTAAAATCTTTAAAAAAAAAAAAAATCTTCATTCTAACTCCCCAGGCTCTCAGGCACAGGCCCAGAATTCAGCATGTGTCATTTAGTATACTGGATGTTGTGGTTGTGCCACCCAGATCCCTGTGCAGGGCTGAAACACTCATTTCCCAGCTGCCAGAAATATTTATTAGCTGAAGGTTCACAGCTGCATCCCTCTCTGGGAATTGCACTTGGCTGAAGGAAGGTACTTCATTCAAGGGTATGGCTTCTTCCCCAGGGACAGCCTGCATACAATGACTGGTTGACTCAAGTCCAAATACTCAACCCCTTTGCCCAGCTTGAGAGCTCCTTACGAGATTAGCTAAGGCCAGTTTTACAACTAACTATATGTATCGCCATTTAACAATTGCCGCCATTTTCTGGTTCTGTTACTCCCTCACAGGTGTTGAGACAACTCCCCAGTAAATCTCCAAATGCAAATATCAGATGTAGTATAGGTTTCCTGAGGAACTCAACCTGCTACACGTGGAGGAAAATGGCCAAACTTCTCAGTTTTCTAATCTGCTGTACCAGTCCCACATGACCACCAAAAGCCTCTCTGGGTTTCTCTTTCTCTCAGTAGAGAGCCCCCACTCACTTCCCTGGACCAAGTCTGATTCTTAGCCCACGTCCAGAATCACTGAATGCCCCCAGTGGGGGGTGAGGGGTGGTGAAGGGGGTGGAGTTGGCCACTCACCTCAGGAGAGCTCCTCCCTCTCTGGAACTGTTCAACCTTGTTCTTGTTGCTTTTTCAGCTCTCCGACAGGTCTTCAAACATACTCCTTTACAAATTTTTTCTTATTTTTCTGGTTGTTATAGTGTAGGTGGTATAATGCTGCAAATTTCTACACCCTATCTGGAAGTGGAAGTCTCTAGGAACAGGTTTTCAAAATTCCAAATGTGTGGATATTAACTTTTTCCCCAACTTAATTGAATGATAGTCAAAGAAGTTATTAGTATTACTTAAATATTTTTAAATTTGCTGAAATTTTATGGTCAAATGTAAGTAACATGTACTTACTCCTAAAATAATACAGATTCTCACTGTCAGTTGCAATGCCCCTTGTATGTTCATAAGCTTAATTGTTTTGTTCAAATCTGTATCTTTACTGATTTTTGCCCACTTGATCTGTTTCTGCAAGATGGATAGTAAAATATCCCATCACTGTGGTAAATTTGTCGATGTTCCTTATAGTTCTCTCTGTATTTGCTTTATACATTTTGGACCAATGTTGTTTGGTGCATGAAGTTTAGAATGGTTATAACTTCCTGGTGAACTGAAACTTTAATGATTTTTATCTCTAGTAACGCCTTTGCTTCTACTTTTACTAATAATAACACATCTCTACCATCCTTTCTTCCTCCTGCAATTCATTACTTATTTAGATGGTTAGGATCCTGTACTAGGTGAATGGTGAACACTGAAATTATTTCTGCTGCAGAACTATATTCCCAGACAGTGTGAATATATGGTTAAACTAGCACTAATACAGGTCATCATTTCATCAATTCCATAATAAAACAAAGTATCAGGTACCCAAATACAAAGTTACACAGTTCAAAAAGCATAAAATATTAGATGTCTGATCACTTCATTAGTAGAAACCCACTTCTCTTTTGATTGGGAAGACAAGGAAAAAAACATGCTTCCGAGAAAAACAGTTAATGAACAACTTCTAATAGACATGGTGAAGAATTACAAGATTTCAGAAACTTTATAAATAAGAAATGTTTGGGCTATAAAGCATCTCTGCCTTAAAAAGAATTTTTTTCTTGCTAAATAAAAGACCTATTCTATACACCCTGCCAAGACAAAGGCAACATTTTACTAGAGATATTTCATAGCCTCCTCCCACTCTCTCTTCAAACCCTCCCCCTCTAAGTTGCACCCCAAGTGTAAACATTAAAGTAACTGTAAGACATTTTTGTCTGAAACCATTACACACATGTGCTTCTGTACAATGTGTATTTTACATGAACTTTCAACCACAGATTTGTGATTTTTCAAAATGGAGGCTTTCATAACTGGCACAAAATGAGCTTCATAGAAAGACATTAAATAATCCCTTAAGTCTTGGTAAGAATCCAATAAAAATCGATTTTTGCTAAAACCTGATGTATACTGGTGTTCATGTGGGATGGTAAACATGAAGGAAAAAATAACCACATAGGCCCTACTTACAATGTTTGAAAGGACTAAAGGAATAAACCACATATGGTTTACAGTGCTGTTCATAATTACTAGCATTTTAATTATATAGAATACTAAAAATATACAAGTATTGTGCTGGATATTTTGGCACCTAAGCTCTCAATTTCTTACTTTTTTTTTTTTTTTTTCTGACATGGGAATAGTATGAAGCCAAATATAGAGGCTGCAATTCTGTCATGCTTGTGGTTTTTTTCATGATTCCTATGGAAGCTTCATTAGACTGGTCATTCATTAAGCCTACATGTTGGCTAATATGTACGATAATTAAGTCCTCTCTCAAGTTCCATTTCCAAGGCAACAGCATAAGGGAGCCAAGTTTTATTGAATGCAACAGTTGTTTCTATGACCACTAGAGTCCTTGTAGCGCAGCCGCATTTTAGAACGGTATTTCTCCAAATACAAAAGTTGCTTGCTGTTAAAAGCTCCACGCCGCTTTTGTCTTATAAACTGTACTGCATCTTCGTTTTTCATTCCACCTTCAATTAGGGCTAGGGCAACAAGCACTGGCGTTCTCCCAAGACCCGCAACACAGTGGACAGCAATACAACAGCCAGGTTCCTCCCGAAATTTAAGGTGTACGAGACTCAGCCAGTCGTCGACAATCTGGTTAGATGGCGATGACCCGTCATCGAAAGGCCAATCCAGAACCTGGATGCCTTCTTTCTCCACGAGAGCAGTGTCGTAGGTGGCTTCACATACTCTTACTATTGTAGTAACTCCGTGTTTCTTAAGTTCTTCTATAAACTTGTTTAAGGTTGCACTGGTTGGGCTGTGTGTAATAAGGAATCTCATGTTCCTGTACGTGACTTCCACGGGGGCTGGCCGGCTCGTTGGAGCCATGTTCATTTAGCTGAAATGTTTCCAATGCTTGAAGGCAGAAGTGATGTGAAGAAGCTGAAGGATACGCCCATATACTCCACCGGAAATTCTCAACGCTTGGGAAAATGTAATGGAGAGTCACAGGAAACGCCACGAGCCCCCTAGCAAGCAGCCGTCCTTGGGGTCAGGAATACTGAGGCAGCGGAAAGGGAGCGCGCCCGGGTTTACCCCATCCAGGTCTTAATGCTTGGGAAACGCTCCGAGGATTTCAACTCTACACGTGCGCGCCCAGGATAAGCGATCGGCCGGTGGCTTCCCGGGGGTGGGGGAGCAACGCGCCTCTGCAGCTCACTGGTCCTCGCAAAGGTCGTGCTGTGCCTGGCAGTAATCTCTGGGGCCCTTCAGAAACTCCATAAAGGCGTGCCCGAGACCACCACAGACAGGAGCCTGTTTACTCATTAAAGACTGTGGCCTAATCATACAACCAGTCCCGCAGCGGCGACACAGGCGGCGGCGGAGGCCTCGGCTGCGGGGCAGGGAATGGCAGTGGCAGCCGTGGGGCAGCAGTGACCCGACACCAGGCTCTACTGTGCTCCTGCCTCGAAGGAGCCAATCCGCGAGCGGAGGCGTTCTTGCGTCACAAGCCCGCCCTTTCACAGCAGGCGTGACGTAGGCTCCTCTCCACCAATCGCGGCAGGGCGCTCCGAGTGGCTGCAAGCGTGAGACCCAGCGCTGGCCCGCCGTTGTCACTAAGGCGCGGCTGGTTGGGGAAGGAAGGCGTGGTGCACACAGAGACGCCACGATGGGAGGGAAGAGAAGGTATTGGGGGAAGAATTCCATCCATGCCCATCCATTGGCTCTGAACGATAAATCTTTTTCCAGCGGTTTCGTGTTTTGGCTGACTCGGGAACAATACGTTCCTAGACTTTTTCTTTAATCCAGTCTGACAATACTGGTCTTTTTACTGAAGACCTTCGTTAGTTTACATTATTTTACTTAATGTACATTATTTTAATGTACATTTAAATTTATTAAATTTATTAAATTTATTTAATGTACATTATTTTATTTAATTTTATTTATTTAATTTATTTTATTTAATTTACATTATTTTATTTAATGTTTTTAATTTAGTTAATTTACATCATTTTATTATTTTACATTATGTTAATTATTGCTATATTTGCTCTCATTTTGTACTCTTCCATATATTTATCCCTTTTTTCATCTGTTCTTGATTTCTTTTGGATTAGGGTTTTGCTCCTCTGAATCTGTATCCAAAATCCTCTGCTGTGTTGGGGATGATGTGATTGTGGTTTAAGCGTACCAACTGCTACCGATTAGATACTGTTCTAAATCTAACTGGCTTTAAAGAAATTCATTTGCTGTAACAACTGTATGAATTAGATAGCTTTATTTTATAGCTGATTTTTAAAAAAATTAAACTTAGGCACAGAAGTGTTACTTGCCCAAAGTTACACAACTAGTAAATGTCAGGGTTAAGATTTAAATCGTGAAATTCTGGCTCTGGAGTCTCCCTCTCTAACATATATATGTCCTATCATATACCTTTTTATTCTTTTACTACTGAAATAGCTTAGAAATAGTCAAACATTCTAAATACTTTCCCATGTCTTCAAGGAACTTAAAAGACTTTAAATATTAATGTTGTCAAGCATTTTTTTTAACACCACCTATTACATTGTTTATAAAAATCAGTCTTTGTTTAAATTTATCCAGTATGTGATCAGCTTCTTTGCTCACTATTCCTCCTTGCACCACCACCCTTTCTTCTAAGATTATTCTTTATTTACCCAGGAGCATCTTCTGGAGGTTCCCTTAGTTCCTGGTATATGATCAACTTTGAATAATATTTTATATAACCTTAAAAATATGCATTCTCTCACTACTGAAATTGTTGGTAGACTTGTTCCCCCCACACACACACTTTGGTTCTTTAATGAGTATTTTTTTTTTTCTGAAATTCTCTTATTTGGGTTTCATTCTTATTGTTTTGCTGGGTATATAATTTTACATTGACATTTATTTTTGTAGTCCTTTGAAGACATTCCTTGTCTTCAGGTTTCCTCTCTAATAGCTGTAGAATTTTCTAAAATATCTAGTCTTTGGGCATTACCATGATACCAAAACCAGATAGTTCAAAAAAGAAAACTATAGGCCAATATCCCTAATGAGCATAGATGTAAAGATTTTCAAAAAAAAAATATTAGCAAACCACATTCAACAATGCATTAAAGGCTAATTTGCTATAATCAAGTAGAATTTCTTGGTTCAATACTTGCAAGACAATGAACCACATTAACAAGATAAAGGATAAAAATCATATGATCATTTCAATACATGCAGAAAAAGTGCTTGTCAAAATGTATTTGTTCATGATAAAAACTCACAACAAAGTGGATTTAGAGGGGAAATGCTCAATTAAGTCCATATAGGACAAACCCACAGTTAATATCACCCTCAATGCTAAAAAAACTGAGTACTTTTCCTTTAAGATCAGGAATAAGACAAGAATGTCTACTCACCACTTTTATTCAACATAGTAGTCTTAGCAACAGTAATTAGACAAGAAAAGGGGGTAAAGGGAGGGCAAATTAGTAGGGAAGAAGTTATACTATCACTTCTATGTCATTATGCAAATGACATAATACTATACATGGAAAACCCTAAAGACTCCACCAGAATCTGTTAGAGTAAATAAACACTATTTTATCCTAATATCTTAATGTGATAGGATATAAAATACAGAAATCTGTTGCACTTCTATATTATGTATACACACACACACACACACAATAGGAGAAAGAAATTAAGAAAACAATTCCATTTAAAACTGCACCAAAGAGGGGCATCTGGATGGCTCAGTGGGTTAAGCCTCTGCCTTCAGCTCAGGTCATGGTCTCAGGGTCCTAGGATCATCTGTATATATATGTATATTACGTAGCTCACCATAAACGTAGTTTCTTCTTTTTTCCTTCCTTCATTTCTTCTGTAATAACTCAGTCCACTAGATGAAGTGGAGCAAGGTAGTTGTCTGTGAAGGAGGCAGGGATACTGGAATCTAGGGGTGAGTAAGAAGGGCTTTCACGCAAGGGTCAGATGGTAATAGTAGCCTGGTACAGACTATTAGTGTCCAAGCAGAGTGGAGAGAACATATAAGTAAGTGTTCCGTAAGTATTTATCTGGTAACACATTGAGGGTAATGGGAATCCGTATTTTCACTGTCAGATACAAGTTACAAACATAGAAAGGGAGAAAAGTAGAATTAACGCTAGGATTTTGGATTGGAATTGGTTGCATCTATGTAAACTCTTAATTTTCAATATAAAGAAGATAGTTATGGAAATAAAGATGTGTGTACAAGAGGACTAGAGTAGCCTGGAACATCTTGTTATGACAGAAAGTAAGGAAATGTTCAAAGAATGACAGGAATATGACAAAAGGACAGAGAACACAAACCAAGGGAGACTAAAGAGACCTGTCAACTAAATGTAATCGGGTATCCCAAATGGGAATTTTTTATACTTTTTTTTATTATGTTAATCACCATACAGAACCTCAATAGTCTTTGATGTAGTGTTCCATGATTGTTTGTGTACAACACCCAGAGCTCCATAGAATACGCGCCCTCCTTAATACCTACCACTGGGTTCACTCATCCCCTCCCCCCAAAAAAAACCCTCAGTTTCATCCCTGGAGTCCACAGTCTCTCATGGTCTGTCTCCCCCTCCGATTCCCCCCTACCCCTTTATATTCCCCTTCCTTCTCCTAATGTCCAAATGGGATCTTGAAACAGAAAAAGGACATTTGGGAAAAACTAGTGCAATCTGAATAAAGTATAAAGTTTAGTTAATGGTAAAATACCAATGTTGTTTCCTCAATTATAACAAAGGTATCATAGAAATGTAAGGTATTAGCAATCAGGAAACTAGATGAGGAGCATACAAGAAGTATCTGAAACCATTCTAAGATTTTTTAAAATTATTTAAAATATAACAAAAGCAGAGAAGCAAGTTTGAAGGGCCTCACTGGTCATGATTTTTATATCAACTCATTGAATAGAAATCCTTAAATCCATACCCATACAAATAAATCAATATGGAGAAGCCAACACTCTGCCTTATAGTAGAATGCCAATTAATAAATGGAACAGGAATGGCAGAATTAGTAAAATCTGTATTTAACAAGTGTCAACACAATTATTCAGCAAAGAAACATCAAAAGATGCCAAAACCAGTGGGTGAAAGTTGATGAGGAATGAGTTACTTATTAGCATTCAAAAGTATCTAACACACACACAATAATTCATTAAAGAAGATAGCGTTAAAACTTGAAGTTATCACTTAATCAAATGATCAAAATTAACATGACCAGTGATGGGACAAATTGAGTTGTGAAGCACCTGTTAGGATGATTATGACACATCCCATCTGTGATATTCTTGAAAAAAAAAAAATCATGGCTGGAATTTTATGATGAGGAAAAATCAGACAAATCCAAATGGAAGGACTAAAATCTTTAAAGGTGTCAGCCATGAAAGACAAGTAGAGGCTGAAGACTTTTCCAAGTTGAAGGCGATTAAAGAGATAATGGCAATTAAATCTAACACAGATTTCGATCCTTTTGATAAAAAGGACACTATTGGGACAACTAGAAAACTCTGAATTGAGCCTTTAAATTATTTGCGGGGGGGGGGGGGTATTTATTCATTTAACAGAGAGGGAGAGTACGAGCAGAGTGGGAGGGAGAAGCAAGCTCTCTGCTGAGCCAGGAGCCGGATGGGGGACTTGATCCCAGGACCCTGGGATCATGACCTGAGCCAAAGGCAGCCACTTAATGAACTGAGCCACCCAGGTGTCCCGAGTCTTTAAATTATATAATACTAATAAATCAATGTTAATTTTCTGATTTTGGTAATTATATTGTGGTTTTATGGGAGAATATCCTTATTTATAAGGTACTATATCCTGAAGTATTCAGAAGCGATAAGACCTAGGTTAGCAACTTGCTCGATCTTATTTCTGCTTGGGATTTAGGGGGATAGGAGGATATTTTTACCCTTCTTCAACCTTCTCTGTAAGTTTAAAATAATTTCAAGTAGAAATCTAACTTAAGCATTAATTTAAAAGGCCTGGGTCATATATAATTATCTGATGCTTTCTGCTTGGATTCTCATTCTCACTTTGTGTTGGTCTCTGGAGACATTTTTAGAGCTTTACATTTTTAAAAGTTTTAAAAAATATTTTAGCTAGTATTTTTAATGGTTCCGTAGCTCCCCCCGCCCCCGCCAAAATTTCAGATTATGGCAGACTGGCATTGTCCACTATGTTCCATTTTCCCCATATTTAATACTAGCATTCCCTGAGTATTTCACTAGACATTACCACCAAGCTAGAGACTTCAATTCCCAAGTTCCCTTGCAGCATGGTGGGGCCATGTGATTAAATTCTGGCCAATAGGACATAGACAGAAATAATGGTACCACTTCCGGGTTATACTCCTTTAAAAAAATGCACACTGGTTCCCCTGCCCCTTTCTCCCGAGTTGCTAATTGGGAGATGGTGAGAAATGGAGCAGTTGCCTCGACCCAGTGGTAGAAAGCACAGGAGAACCTAGTAGCCACCCTACTATCTTAGACTACTTACCTCTAGACTGTTCCTTGGGAGGAAAACACACTTCTGTCTTGTTTAAGCCACTGTTATTTGATCTCTGTTCAAGCAGTATCCTAACAAAATGTAAATAAAAGGGCTGAAGTACTACCTGATTTGGAGGAAAGGGAAAAGCGGGAAGAATAAGGACTCAAAACGACAATAATACGCTTCTGGCGCTGGCCAAGATGGAGTAAGTCCTCTATAGTATTTCTCTCCGACTGACTCAAACTGAAGAGAACACAAAAAGCAGCTACTGAGGACACAGAAAAGTACACAATAGCAGATGGATTGCATAAGTAAGTCAAAACTTGAAGAATGACTAGCATAGTGATGACTTTACTGGTAAATTTATTCCTCCTCTCGCTTTGACCTAATAGCAAAGCTTTCTAGCCAAGGAGCCAGGGAAAAGTCTCCTTGTGGGCTGAGCAGTATGAAGAGAATACCCTAGTTTCCTCTTTTGTCCCTCCCTGGCATGCCACAAGGCCAGCAACATCATGAAGCTGGACAGGGGTCACATCAGCAGCAGGAGTGGTGGAGACTTTGCAAGCACCTGGACCCAAGGGATCCTGTCTTGTCCAGAAAAACAAGGAAAGGGGACCCTTCTCTTCAGTAGGATGAGAGTGATTTGTTATTTCACTCTGTCTTGTCCTTCGCTGCTTTGCCCCAAGGTCAGCCCATCATATAGAACTTTAAGAAAACAAAGGGAGTCAAAACTCTGAGAAAAAACCTTGGCTTTATAGCCAGAGGACTGGGAATAGGGGATTTGAGAATGTGGGAGAAATTCCAGTGAGCAGAGGGCTAGAGAAAGAAATCCTCTAATTCCACATGTGAGTCACTACAAGCCTCACTCAGACTTATTCCCCAGTTGCACCTGTGAAAACACAGGCTTTCAGAACTGAACATCAGAACTGTTATCCACAGAAAGTGAGATAGAGGGAGGGGAGTTAAGATGGTGAAGGAGTAGGGGACCCTAAGTCTGTCTGGTCTCTGGAATTCAGCTAGATATCAAATCATTTTGAACACCTATGAAGTCAATCAGAGATCTGAGAAAAGAAATCCTGCAATTCTACAAACAGAAAAGCAACCTCTTTTTGGAAGGAGGAGGTGAGGCGCCTTGAACTGGGGTAATATATCAGAGGATATGGCTGCAGGAGAGAACTTAAGGGGACTACTGCAAAGTACTGTAAGCAGTAGAGCGCAAAACTACAACTTTAAGAGGTCTGCTCCAGTGGGGGATGTCCCTGCACAAAAGGTGCTCAGGAGGTGAAGAGGTGGAATCCTAGGTGGGACAGTGTGGTCTCAGGATCCCCAGGGTCATAAGAATGAGGGTGCTTGTGTGCAGCAGAATTCCCAGGCACTGGAGCAGGGAAACTGGCTGCAAATAGCGAGTGTAGGCACTGGATTTTTGCTCAGTGTTGCCATAAATGAAGCAACCACTCTCTGAGCAGTGCCCAGCAAAAAGCAAGAACCCCCTCCCTCCCCTTGTGACACCCCCACCCCCTCCCCTGGGGAGGAACAGTGCCACAGTCTATAAAATTAGATGCCTTGAAACTTAGTGCAGTGCTTCAGATAAAAATTCTCAGTGGAAGGTTGGGTGAACACAGACTGCGGACAGAGACCAGGAAGACAAAAGGGACTGACTGCTTTTCTGTGACGATTCACTGAGGAGTGGAGGATGCAAACTTACAGTTCTGGTGCTGGAGAGCTGGGCACCCGGCATTTTCATCCTGTCCACCGGTGCTGAAAGCCTTCAGGGAGCAAAACAGCGCCGCGTAGTGGAATCCAGAGCCCTTTATAAGGACGGCGTATTTCCACAAGTGCAAGGGCACCTGAAAATCAGTTCAACAGGCCCTCTCCCAGAAGACCAGCACAAACAGCTCACTCACACCAGGTTTGCTGATTACATAGAGAGCTGTAAATCTTCCATTCTTGGGGGAAGGAGTATATAGAATGGGGCGAGGGGGTCATTATTCTTTAGTCTTTCTGGTTTTTTCAGCTATATTCTTATTTTTTCCATTTTTAATCCTTTTTTATATGGTATATATGTATTTTTAAGGTTTTATTTGAGAGAGAGGAAACACAAGCAGGGGGAATGGAAGAAGGAAAAGCAGCACCCCTCCACCCCAAGCAGGGAGCTTGACACAGGTCTCAATCCCAGGACCTAGGGATCATGACTGGAGCCAAAGGAAGATGCTGAATGACTGAGCCACCCAGGTTCTCCATATTTTTTGTTTCATATATATATATATGGAAAACATATATGTTTTTCTTATTTGGGGATCTAGTCTCCTTTAACAAACAGACCAAAATACACTGAGAATCTAGCTTATTATTTATTCTGTATAAATTGTTTATAGAATAAATAATATTCTATATTGCTCATTGTTTTGTTCTGTTTTCTTTCTTTTTTTTTTTTCTTATTGAGTTTTGTTTTTGTTTTCTTCTGGTTTATTTTGTTTGTTTTTTTCTGTTGTTACTGTTGTCTTCTTTTTCTATTCTTTTCTCAACATAATGATGAGACAGAGAAACTCACTCCAAAAGAAAGAACAGGAGGAAGTACTCACTGTCAGGGACTTAATTAATACAGATATAAGATGTCTGAACTAGAAATTAAAACAATAATTATAAAGATACTAGCTGGGCTTGTAAAAAGCATAGAAGATACTAGAGAATCCCTTACTGGAGAAAAAAAGAACTAAAATCTAACCAGTTCAAAATTTAAAATGCTATTACTGAGATGCAGTCACAAATGGAGGCTCTAACAGCAAGAATAAACAAGATAGAAGAGAGAGTTAGTGATATAGAAGACAAAATGATGGAAAATAAGGAAGCTAAGAAGGAGAGAGAAAGACAACTACTGGATCACAAAGGGAGACTTCAACAACTCAGTGATTCCATAAAGCAAAATAATGTCCAGATAATAAGGAACCCCAGAAATTAAAGAGAGAGGGGGCGCCGAAGGTTTATTTGAACAATTTATAGTTGTAAACTTCCTTAATCTGGGGATGGAAACAGGCATCCAAGACCAGGAGGCACAGAGAAGTCCCCTCAAAATCAATAAAAATGGGTCAACACCTCAACATATAATAGTGAAGCTTACAAATTTCAGAGATACAGAGAAAATCCTGAAAGTGACTTGGGATAAGATGTCTTTAACCTTAAGAGTAGAAACATAAGGCTGGCAGCAGATCTGTCCACAGACAGCTGGCAGGCCAGAAAGGACTGGCATGATATATTCAAGGTGCTAAATGGGAAAAATATGCAACCAAGGACACTCTATCCAGCAAGGCTCTTATTCAGAATAGAGAGATAAAGAGGACAAACAAAAACTGAAGGAATTTATGAACAGTAAAATAGCCCTGCAAGAAATAATAAATGGGATCCTTTGAGCAAAGAGAGGGCCCAAAATTAACAAAGACCAGAAAGGAAAAGAAACATTCTACAGAAACAGTAATGTTGCAGGAAATACAATGGTACTAAATTCATATCTTTCACTAATTACTCTGAATGTAAATGGACTAACTGCTTCAATCAAAAGACATAGGGTATCAGAGTGGATTAAAAAAAAAAAAAAGACCCATCAATATGTTCTCTATAGGAGACTCATTTTAGACACAAAGACATTGAAAAGTGAGTGGGGGAGAACTATCATGCTAATGGACATTAAAAGAAAGCTAGAGTAGTAATTCTTATATCGGACAAAAATAAGAGATGAAGGACACTATATCAGTATAGTGGAAATGGAAAAACATCCCATGCTCATGGATTGGAAGAAACAATACTGTTAAAATGTCTATGCTACCCAAAGCAATCTATGCATTCAATGCAATTCCTATCAAAACACCATCAGCACTTTTCCTAGAGTTAGAACAAATAATCCTAAAATTTGTATGGAATCAGAAAAGACCCTGAATAGCCAGAAGAACGTTGAAAAAGAAAACCAAAGCTGTTGGCATCACAATTTTAGACTTTAAGCTGATTTACAAAACTGTAATCAGCAAGACAATATGGTATTGGCACAAAAACAGACACACAGATCAATAGAACAGAATAGAAAACCCAGAAATGGACCCTCAACTCTATGGTCAACTAATCTTTGACATAGCAGGAAAGAATATCCAATGAAAAAAAGTCTCTTCAATAAATGGTGCTGGGAAAACTGGACAGCCACATGTAGAAGAATTAAACTGGATTTTTTCTCTTACACCATACAAAAAAAAAAAAAAAAAAAACTCAAAATGGCTTAAAGGTCTAAATGTGGGACAGAAATTCATCAAAATCCTAGAGGAGAATGCAGGCAGCAACCTCTTTGACCTCACCACAGCAACTTCTTGCTAGACACAACTCCTCTAGGGAAGGAAAAGGCAAGGGAAAGAAAAGCAAAAATGAACTATGGGACTTTATCAAGATAAAAAGCTTTTGCCCAACAGATGACACAGTTGCAAAACTAAAAGGCAACCTATGGAATGGGATATTACCTCTTTATCTCATCAGATAAAGAGGTAATATCCAAAATCTATAAAGAACTTATCAAACTCAACAACTCCTCCTCCCGAAAAACAAAACAAAACAAAACGAAATCCAGACAGGAAATGGGCAGAAGATGTGAACAGACATTTCTCCAAAGAAAACATATTAATGGCCAACAGATACGTGAAAAAATGCTGATCACTCAGCATCAGGGAAATACAAATCAAAACCACAATGAGATACCACTTTACACTGGTCAGAGTAGCTAAAATTAACAACTCAGGAAACAACAGATGTTGGTGAGAATGCAGAAAAAGGGGAACCCTCTTCAGTTGGGAATGTAAACTGGTGCGGCCACTCTGGAAAAGAGTCTGGAGGTTCCTCAAAAAGTTGAAAATAGAACTACCTTCCAAACCAGCAATTGCACTCTAGGTATTTATCCAAAGGATACAAACACAGTGAATGGAAGAATCACATGCACCCCAATGTTTATAGTAGCAATGTCCACAATAGCTGAACTATAGAAAGAGCCCAGATGACCATTGACAGAAGATGTGGTACATATAAACAATGGAATATTACTCAGCCATCAGAAAGAATGAAATCTTCTCATTTGCTATAACATGGATGGTACTGGAGGGTATTATGCTAAACGAAATAAGTCATAGAAAAACAAATACCATATGATTTCACTTATATGTAGAATTTAAGAAACAAAACAGATGAACATAGGGAAGGGAAGGAAATTATAACAAGATGAAAATTTAAAGGGAAGCAAACCATAAGAAACATTGAATTCTAGGAAACAAACAGGTTGCTGGACCAGGAGGTGGGTGGGGGGAAGTGATAATTGGGTGATGGGCATTAAAGAGGACACTTGATAATAATGAGCACCGACTATTATATGCAACTGATGAATCACTAAATTCTACCTCTGAAACTTAAAAAAAAAAGAAGAAAAAAAGAAGGTAAGATAGAACTTGATCCTGAACTTCAAGATTTTGTTTGCTCAAAACAAAAGTAGAAAAAAAAATCAAAATTTTCCTGAGGATTTTAAGACCACCCAGAGTTTCACAACATAATATTCAAAATGTCCAAGATACAATGCAAAAATTATTTAACACACAAAGAACCAAGAAAACTTAACTTCTTTACAAGGAAAAAGACAACAAATGCCAACCCGAGATCACCTCAATATTGGAATTCTCAGATAAAGACCTTAAAGCAAATATTATAACCATAATCCATGAGATTAAAAACTACGAAATGAATGAAAAGATAGATGTTCTCAGAAGAGAACTAGAAACTATTTTAAAAAGGAAATTTTGGAACTGAAAAAAAAATAAAATTCACTGGGTTCAACAACAGAACATAGACAATGGAGGAAAGAATAGGTGAATTTGAAGATAAATTACAGAAATTATCCTCTCTGAGAAACAGAAAAAAAGTAAAAATAATAATGAATAAATCCTTTGAGACCTGTGGGACTATATCAATAGGTTTAACATGCATTTCACTGGATTTCCAAAAGGAGAAGAGAGAAGTGCAGAACAAATACACGAATAATGGACAAATCCTTCCCATATTTGGTAAAAGGCAAAATTTTTAAATTCAAGAAATTCAGTAAACACTAAAAATAATAAACCCCACAGACCACACCAAAGATATATCATAAACTACTGACAATCAAAATAAAGAAATCTTGAAACAACCAGATAAAGACACATTACAGGGCGCCTGGGTGGCTCAGTGGGTTAAGCCGCTGCCTTCGGCTCAGGTCATGATCTCAGGGTCCTGGGATCGAGTCCCGCATCGGGCTCTCTGCTCAGCAGGGAGCCTGCTTCCCTATCTCTCTCTCTGCCTGCCTCTCCATCTACTTGTGATTTCTCTCTGTCAAATAAATAAATAAAATCTTTAAAAAAAAAAAAACAAAAAAAAAAAAAATAAAGACACATTACATATAGAGTAACAATGATTCAAAAGGCTGAATTTTTCATCAGAAATTATGGAACCAAAACAGTAGAATAAAGTCCATTCAAAATGCTATTTCCAGCAAAAATGCCCTTCAGGTTTAATAGCAAGATAAAGACATTGTCAGATGAATGAAGACTAAAATATACACTGTTATAGACTGAATTGTAATACCTCAAAATTTATTTATTGAAGTCCTAACATCCAGTGCTTCCAAATATGACATTTTTTAAAGATTTTATTTATTTATTTATTTGGCAGAGAGACATAGCGAGAGAGGGAACACAAGCAGGAGGAGTGGGAGAGGGAGAAGCGGGCCTCCCGCTGAGGGGCTTGATCCTAGGACCCTGGGATCATGAATGAAGTAAGCTGAAGGCAGACACTTAACGACTGAGCCACCCATGCAACCCCAGAATGTGACTATTTTAGACATAGAACCTTTAAAGAGGTTAAGTTATGGCACCTCGGTGGCTCAGTCTTTAAGCTTCTGCCTTAGACTCAGGCCATGATCCCAGGGTCCTGGGATCAAGTTCTACATTGGGCTTCCTGCTCAGCAGAGAGCCTGCTTCTCCCTCTCTCTCTGCCTCTGCCTACCTCTCCTCCTGCTTATTTTCTCTCTCTGTGTCAAATAAATAAAAATATTTTTTAAATAATAATAGAAATCAAGTTAAATTAAGTTAAAATGAGGGCAGTAGAGCAGGCCCTAACAGTAGAACTGATGTCCTCATAAGAGATGAAAATTGGGACACAGATACAAACTCAAGGCAAGCAAAAGAAAATAATAAAGAGTAGAAATTAATCACATTGAGAAGAAAATAATAGGGAAAAATTAATGGAACCAAAAGCTGGTTCTTTGAGGGCGCTTGGGTGGCTCAGTGGGTTAAGCTGCTGCCCTCGGCTCAGGTCATGATCTCAGGGTCCTGGGATTGAGTTCTGCATTGGGCTCCCTGTTCAGTGGGGAGTCTGATTCTCCCTCTGCCCCTCCCCCCAATTCGTGTGCGAGCTCTCTCTCTCTCACTTGCTCTCTGTCTGAAATAAATAAAAATCTTAAAAAAAAAAAAAAAAAAAGCTTTAGGGCACCTGGGTGGCTCAGTCTGTTAAGCATCTGCCTTTGGCTCAGGTTATGATCCCAGGGTCCTGGGATGGAGTCCCGTGTTGGGCTCCCTGCTCAGTGAAGAGTCTGCTTCTGCCTTTCCCCCGGTTCATGCTCTCTATCAAATAAATGAATAGGATTTTTAAAAAAAATTTTAAGGGAACACTACTAACAACCCTATGCCCTTAAATTCAGGAATAGCTGAGAGCCCTTAATGCAACCTACCAAAATTGAATTCATCACTTAAACCCTTCCAGCAAAGAAGACCAGAAGTAATTTTCATTACTCAGTTCCTTCCTGTAAGAAGGAAATAATACCAATTATATACAGTGTCTTTCAAAAGATAGAAGAAAGGGAAACATTTCTCAACTCATTTTGTGAGGTCTTACTACCCTGATATCAAAACCTCCTTAAGACTGTACAAAAACCAAAAGAACATTACAAAATATGACTAGAACATCATAAACAAACCGTATCACCCTTTAACACGTGAATTGTGGAATGTCCTTCCTTCTCCCCAACATAATCCTCCGTAATCCAACCAAACCCCTAAGAAAGCCCTCAGATATAGCTATGGAGCCTAGACCCAAGGGAAAACAACAGCAGCTGCAAGTGTCTTAACACCTACCTTCTGATGCAGGGAATGATGTGTGCAGTGGAGCTGGGGCTGGATTTTAGATCCCATCCACCCTGTGGTAGGCCGAATACTGGTTCCCCTAAACACCCATATCCTGACCCCTGGAACATGTGCCTATCACCTCCTATGACAAATAGGATTTCACAAACGTGATTAAGGATCTTGAGATGGGCAAGTTATCCTGTAGAATCAGGTGAGCCCTAAAGGTAGTCAAAACTATTGCTGAGAGGCAGGCAGGCGGAGATTTGGCTGGAGGAGAAGTGAAGGCCATGTAACAACAGAAGCAGAGAGAGATTGGGAGATGCTCCACTGCTAGCTTTGTGGATGGAGGAAGAGCCAGGAGTCAAGTAGGTAAAGAAGGGCTCTAGAAGCTGGAAAAGGCAAGGAAAAGGGTTCTCATGTCCCAACCTTTAGAGGAACCCTGCCAACGCTTTGACTCTAGCCCCATGAAAGTGATTGCAGATTTCTGACCTCTACAACTGTAAGAGAATACATTTATGTTGTTTTAAGCCACTAGGTTTGTAGTAATCTGTCACAGCAACAACAGAAAACTGGGAACTGGGCACCTTAGTAGACAGCCCAAACCACACGGCTGTTCAAGATGGCCTGTGCATGGTCCACTTCTTCCTCTTCTACCCACAGACTAGTGAATTAAGACAGAGTCTGCGACTAGTTAGCATTTCTTCTTTCTTAAATTTCTAAGACCTCCCGTAGCCTGCAATCTTGGCATTGGGATAGGTTTTGAATCATTCTATCTCTGGCTCCTTTCTCTCGGGTCCTCAAATGCACTGGAAGTTCTAGGACTAAGCTTTTTTGGGGAGGGCTGGCAAATAGTTACCTGCTTTTCTTGGGGTACCTCAGGAGGAGGTGGTCAGGTTATGCCAAGATAAGGCCCAAACATTCCTCAGTCTCCTGGCTGAATGTCTTTATAATACCATCTTAACCACTAATGAATTCCAACAACCTACACATTACTGTAAGAGCACAGGGGAAGGAAGAATTATATTAAAAGTGTGTTTACTAGACTGAATGCAATCTATTTACATTAGTGGACTTTTAAATCAGTTTTGTTTGGTCTAATCAGAATTTTTAATGAAATAAAATAGAAATTATCAGAATGCATTGCAGATGGAAGGGTAAGCACAGCTCGATAAAACTTTGGTCTCAGTCATAGGTGTGAGCACAGGTTCTATGTTGCAATATGAAATATATTTCTTTTACTGAGTCTTAGAGGGTTTGAAAAATACTGGAGTATGTGTTTTCAAATGGCTGTTCCAACTCTCATCTCACTGTTCTTATGAAAAGTCAAAAAGACAAAAATGGACATAATTCTCTAAAGTTAAAAGGGCATTTTCAATAAACAAAATCTTCACTTAACTCGCTTTTAATAACTTGAGCTTGTAATGCTATTGAAGGAAAATCCAGAGCAAGAGGTCTTGTGTCCAGGTGGTCTAGGAAACCTCTGATTGCATGCAAAATGTTGTAGGTGAAAATGGACATATTTTTAGGAATGGGTCCATATTTTTCATGAGATACCCAAAAGAGTCCACAAGTTTTGGTATATTAATCTCGTCTGGCAGTGCCATAATTCTGGGAATGGCATATATTGATGATAGTAATTAAAATTGATTTAGGAAAAGACATTCTGATCGAGTCCTGCCTAATAACATGGTTGGACTAATATACAAGACTAGCAGTCAGTATCCATAAAGAAGATACCAAATTATGAAGACTTTTTCTTAAAAAAAGACCATCTTTTCTTTATTATATGAAATCACTTGTGTTAATGACGGGACATAATACAAGTTGATTCTTAAAGTGGCTGATTAAAAAAAAAAAATTGGTTTTGTAACTGAACTCATATAACTGCGTCTCCATCATAGCCTTGATAGACAGGAACACAGGGTCTTGTCATCTCTTGCCATGACCCCTTGTCGTTCCTCACCCAGCTGTATCCTATTTATCCTTACAGATTCATTTTAGGCCTCATCTCCTCCAAGAGCTTTCAGTCTCCATGCCACCGCTCAACTGACTCCAAGAGTGCCACTTGCTCTTCCATAACAACCAACTCACAGCACTCTTAGTACTTCCCTCCTTACACATCCCGCCTCTGCATTGCACAGTCAGTGCTCTGAAGGCAGGCAGGGACGGAAGTGTCTTAGTCTCCAGGTCACCAAAAATTAGCTGGGTGCTTGGCACACACTAAGGCAGTACCCGCTACAAATTACAAGTTTAGTTCCTACAGTGTAAATTGCCTATGAGGTTAAATCTTTTCACCTAAACTTATCAGAAATTGCCTAAAGTCTTTTTTTATTTAACAAAGCAGTATGTATATTCTTAAATATCTTAATACAAATTTGTTAAATATTTGAGACCGAGTAGTCGTCCCAGGGTGTAGCAGGTAGGGACTCTAGGTGAGTCAAGCAGTACTGGGGAAAGGCTATGGTTGTAAATACTGGTTGGTGATGACTGGTCCTCCACACAGTGATCTTCTGAGAAAATGGAAGTGGCACTGTAGGAAGCTTGTGAGGAGAGTTTCCAGACAATCTCGGTCCCCACGAAGCATATTGGTTTCCATAGAAAAAGACAACATTAGGAACAAAATTTGCTTAATATCACTTCGACTAAATAACTTCCCCTTAACTATTCAGGGCTCCAAATATTCTTATTTTGTATCTGTGAGAGAAACAATGTTTTGGATGTCTCACCCACATATACTTTTCCCCATTTCCTAAGAAAGATGTGGCAGACAGAAAGCAAGTAGTCTAAGGGACCGCATTCCTAGCTTTTGTATTTCAGAAACCTAGACTTCACTCTGCCTTGTTCATTGGTTTACCCGAGGTGGAAAGACAGGGCAGGTGGAGCAAAGGAAAAGCATGAAGATAAGGGAGTGAGGTTTGGGGTTTAGAACACCCCCCTACCTTGACTGAAAATCAGTCCTTTAGCAGAAACACATTCCTTTTTCACAGCGCAAACAGTTGAAGCATGAATGCCGGTGAAGCAAGGAGAGAAGGCAGCGGCGCCTGGTGGTCCAGCCAGACTCCCCTCACAGTACACACTCAGCCCAACAGTAAACCTATACCAGAATGGTTGGCCAGAAGGGTACCAAGCTGGGGACACCTCGGGGGCTCAGTCAGTTAAGTCTGCTTTGGCTCAGGTCAGGATCCAGCCTCACGTGGTCATCAGGCTCCCTGCTCAGCGGGGAGCCTGTTTCTCCCTCTGCCCCCTAGCCTACCCCTCCTCACCCCCACTCATGCTCTCTCCCTCTCTCTCTCAAATAAATTAAATTAAATTAAATTAAAAAGGGGCACCAATGAGATTCCCCCAAGGTGCCAACAAAATCCTGGGTGTGTCTTCAACTAAAAAACTCAGAAAGCATTGCTCTGACCACTTGTGGCAATAACCTGATTTCCCTCTGGAATGATCTACCTCTGGAATGTTAACATATACAGTTCTCTGGGAAGGGATGGCAAAATTCACCAGGAGGCACAGGCAGGTCCATAGAAAATGTTTATTAGGACACTATTCATTACAGATGAAGAAAAGACCAAGTTTCTTACACAACGTCAATGAGTAGCTGGGCTGGGTCAGCAGCACCTCGGGAGCCAGGAGGAGGCCGGGTCCCCCATTTCCGGCCCCCAGTGGCAGCAGGGTTCTGTAGGGGCAGGAGGAAGCCAGGGGGAGACCCTGCCTATGTGACTTCATTAAGGGGTGAAAAAGCAATCTTTTCCTGAAAGCACCAAAACAGCATGATAACTTTTCCCTCTAAAGTAAAAATAGGTAGTTTCATCATCATACCTAAATACTGAAAAAAGAAAAATTGTCCCCAGGAAAGCACGGATCCAAACTTCAGATATTATATGAACAACCGGGAGCCATGCAGGTGCTTGTTGAGGGGCCACAGGTTGCTCTCACCCACGTTGGAGGTGCGCCTCTGGCACTGTTTGCAGCGCCGGTACTTCTCACACTGGTCCAAGAGGAAGAGCTTGTCTGATGCCCTGAGGAGAAGGGAGGACGAGCAGCCATCATTAGGTGCCCCCTGAGTCTGTGCCAGGGTGGGGAAGGTGGTGATGGGGGGCACTGGGGTAGAAGAGAGGCAGAAGAGAAGTCACACCCACTCCCCACCCTCCAGGGGCTTACCACCCACCTGGGATGGCCCCCTGCAGTCCCTCCCACCCCCCACACTGCTCCCTGCAGCTCAAGCCAGCTGGGCATCTCCTGCTTCCAAACCTCCCTTTATTTGATCACAAAAACTCCTCTGTTAGCTTAAGTCAGGCCGGTGTTTGCTTTCCTCATTTTACAAATGAAAAAAAGTAAGACAAAAAGATCAGCTGCCTTTTCAAAGTTAGTGTTAATTCTCAAAGCCATGACGAAACTCCCTAACTCTAGATGGTTCGTGGATAGCTGGGGAGAGGCGGCACGAGTCTGAAACGTGGCAAGAAGATGTTCTTGGTTGGTTCCATCATGGGCATCTCGGTTTCCCAGTTGCCAGTCTTACGAACAACCCCCTGACTCTGCTCTTAAATGACTGTTCTGTCAGCCTTTGATGTGTTCAGAGGGAGTCTGTCTCCCTATTTCTAACCTAGTTATTTCCAAGGAGAATTCCTGCTCTCCTCCCCCATGCCTCCTTACCGTCCGCAAAATGACAGTAAAATCACCCTACATGGAGGCTAAGATCGGGGCGAGATGGAAAGCGTGTCACCTACATCACGCATTCTCCAAGCCCATCTCCATAACAGGCATTTCTAATACACCAGAGCAGCAGCTCCCACCTAAACCAGGATTCTCTTGTCCACCAGGTGTGCTAGGCAGCCACAACTAATGAACTGAAGTTGGCCCTGGAAACCTGTCTGCCATCCCAGCGTCTCAGCAAAGTCAATGAGGAGCAGAGGGGGTTTTTCCGCAAACAGGGCCCTTGAAGTTCCAATCAGGAATCACCTCTCGAAAGCTTTCTCCTCCAGGTCCCGCTGCCTCTTCATTGCAGCACTGCTTTCCCAGTCCTCCTGCAAGCTCTGGTTGATTCTGTTCACCCGCTCCAGCTCAGCATTTCGGTCTGCCAGGCGCCTGGAGAGAACAGCATGGTCTGCTTCTATTTACAATATAGGGAAGGGCAGGCACCAACCTTGGGAGCCCCATTCCCTTTATGGTAGATTAAACAGAAACATTCTGGTTTTGTTCACTACTCTTTGAAATACACTGAAAGGCATGAACACAGAACGAGGAAAAATACTAAAAACATTATAGCTCTCAAATAGTTTATGGGTCTAGGACCTTTCATCTTCAATCCTGGTTTAAATTAGCAGAATTGAAACCTTTTTCAAGTTAAATGCAGCCTTTTAAAGCCATTCATTTCCTCTGAAGCTAATTTAACTAAACTGAAGAATCATCTCAAATGGATTTCCTATACTTTAGGTTTCTTTCCTTTTATTCCAGTCTCTCAGCTGTCAGTAATCAGCCCACAAGTTGCCACAGGCTTGTTACAAGGCAGAATAGAGAGGAATTTAAATGAATGAATTCCCTAGAGAGGGGAACAGAAACAGAAGTGACCAGGTAAAGGAAAATCAAAATCAAAAAAAAAAAAAAAAACTTAACATTGTGAAGAAGGTAAAAAGAGAGAGAGAGATACTGGTGAAGGTCACAATATCAGAGAAGCAATTGCAGAGTCTCTCTCCAAGTACCATGCCCCAGAATTCCCAGTGCTAAATGTCTCTATTACTGGTCTCCAGATGCTCAGCCCTGCTGTTATGAATCATCTTAAAGCTGGCTCAAATTATTTATGTGTGTGTATTTCTTGCCCAACTGAAACTCCTACCTTCAGTTCTCATTAAAGTCTAGAAAGGACTTCACTAAATATATGACTGTTGAGTTAGCCCGCTCTCAGGGCGCTGTGTTATAGGCAGCAACTGCCACTAGGTGTCAGGACCCTCTGATAAAAATCGCTCAAGTACTCAGCCACCGGTTTGTGTGTCCTGAGAGCGCAGCCACGTTTTCCTCTGATGAGCACGATTCAACAGTTCAGCTACTGTATGGTCATTACAAAAATTAAATGAGATAATATACACAAAGTGCCAATGCCTATCACACAATGGGAGCTCAATGACCGAATGGTACCTGCCATATAAACTTTTTTTCCCTTTTCATTGTATTTTTTTAAAAGTAAAAATCCACACAGGGGTGCTTAGGTGGCTCAGTCCATTAAAAGCATGACTTGGGCTCAGGTCATGATCTCAGGGTCCTGGAATGGAGCCCTGAGTCAGGGTCCCTGCTCAGCAGGGAGTCTGCTCGTCCCTCTGCACCTCCTCTCGCCCCCTCATACTTTCTCTTAAGAAAATAAATAAAATCTAAAAAAAAAAAAAAATATAGTAAAACCACATAACATAAAATTGACCATCTTAAACATTTCTAAGTGTACAGATACATAGTATATTTACACGGTTGTGCAACCAATATAGCTCTTATAGTATAGCTCAATATAGTAGCCAAAGTACTCTTTCCATTTGCAAAACTGAAACTCTGTACTTATTAAACAACTCCCCATTCCTCCCTCTCCCTAGCCCCTGGCAGCCACCATTCTACTTTGTTTCCATGAATCTGACCACTCTGAATACCATACAGAAATGGAATCATACATTTGTCTTATTATGACTGGCTTATTTTACTTAGCGTGATGTCATCACTGTTCATCCATGTTTAGCATGTGTTGTAATTTCCTTCCTTCTGAAAGCTGAGTAACAGTCCATTGCATATATATAACATGTCTTGTTTATTCATCCCTCTGTGACTAGGTATTTATATTGCTTCCATTTCTTGGCTGCTGAACACTGTTACGAACATGGGAGTGCAAATATCTCAAGATCCTGCTTTCGACTCCACCAAAAAAAAAAACAAAAAAAAAAAACTAAACAAACTACCTGAACTGATTATTTAATTCAGTAAGGTCACAGGATACAAAATCAATGTACAGAAATCTGTTCCATTTCTATACACTAATAATGAAACAGCAGAAAGAGAAATTAAGAAAACAATCCCACTGGGGCACCTGGGTGGCTCAGTCAGTTAAGTGTCCCACTCTTGATCTCAGCTCAGGTCTTGATCTCAGTGTCATGAGTTCAAGCCCCATGTTGGGCTCCACACTGGGCATGGAGCCTACTTAAAAAAAGGAAAGAGAAAACAATCCCATTTTCAATTGCACCAGAAAGAATAAAATACCTGAGAATAAACAATGAAGGAGGTGGAAGATCTGTACTCCCAAAACTATAAAACATTGATTAAAGAAATTTAACACAGGGGATCCTGGGTTGCTCAGTTGGTTAAATGTCTGCCTTCAGCTCAGGTCATGATTTCAGGGTCCTGGAATGGACCTTGCTTAGTGGGGAGCCTTTGTCCCTGCCCCCCTCCTGCTCATGCTCTCTCTCTCAAATAAATAAATAATATCTTAAAAAGAAAGAAAAGAATGAAAGAAATTGAACATAAACAAATGGAAAGATATTCCATGCTTATGGATTGGAAGAACAAATATTGTTTAATGTCCATGCTACCCAAATCCATCTACAGATTTGCCGCAATCCCTATCAAAATACCAACATTTTTCACAGAACCAGAACAAATAAGTCTAAAATTTGTATGAAAACCACAAAAGATTCTGAATAGCTAAAACAATCTTGAAAAAGAAAAACAAAGCTGGAGATGTCACTATTTTAGACTTTAAGTTATATTACAAAGCTGTAGTGATCAAAACAGTATGGAACTAGTACAAGAATAGACACACAGATCAGTGAAACAGAATAGAGAGCCCAGCAATAAATCCATAACTATATGGTCAATTAATCTTTAACATAGCAGGGAAGAATATCCAATGGGAAAAAATCTCTTCAAATGGTGTTGGGAAAACTGGACAACAACATGCAGAATAATGAAACTGGACTACCTTCATATACCACACACAAAAATAAACTGCAAATGGATTAAAGACCTAAATGTGAGACCTGAAACCATAAAATCTTAGAAGAGAGCATAGGCAGTAATTCTCTGACATTGGCTATGACATATTTCTAGATATATCTCCTGAGGCAAGGGAAACAAAAGCAAAACTAAACTATTGGGACTATATCAAAATAAAATATATATAAAGAGGGGCGCCTGGGTGGCTCAGTGGGTTAAGCCACTGCCTTCGGCTCAGGTCATGATCTCAGGGTCCTGGGATCGAGTCCCGCATCGGGCTCTCTGCTCAGCGGGGAGCCTGCTTCCTCCTCTCTCTCTGCCTGCCTCTCCGCCTACTTGTGATCTCTCTCTGTCAAATAAATAAATAAAATCTTTAAATATATATATATATATATATATATATATATATATATATAAAGAACTTAAACAACTCAACACTAAAAAAAAAAAAAAAAAAAAAAAAATCCAAGTAAAAAAAATGGGCAGAAGATATGAACAGACATTTCTCCAAAGATCTACAGATGGCTAACAGACATTAAAAGATGCTCAGTATCACTCATCATCAGGGAAATTCAAATCAAAAACCACAATGAGGTATCACCTCACACCTGTCAGAATGGCTAAAATCAAAAACACAGGAAACAACAAATGCTGGCGGGGATGTGGATAAAAAGGAACCCTTGGGCACCATTGGTGGGAATGCAAACTGGTGCAGCCACTGTGGAAAACAATATGAAGGTTCCTCAAAGCAATGTCCACAATAGCCAAACTATGAAAAGAACCTAGATGTCCATCAACAGATGAATGGATAAAGAAGATGTGGTATATATACACGACGGAATACTATGCAGCCATCAAAAGAAATGAAATCTTGCCATTTGCGACAACATGGATGGAACTAGAGCGTATCATGCTTAGCGAAATAAGTCAAGCAGGGAAAGACAACTATCACATGATCTCCCTGATATGAGGAAGTGGTGATGCAACATGGGGGCTTAAGTGGGTAGGAGAAGAATAAATGAAACAAGATAGGATTGGGAGGGAGACAAACCATAAGTGACTCTTAATCTCACAAAACAAACTGAGGGTTGCTGGGGGGAGGGGGAGTTGAGATAAGGGGAGTGGGGTTATGGACATTGGGGAGGGTATGTGCTTTGGTGAGTGCTGTGAAGTGTGTAAACCTGGCAATTCACAGACCTGTACCCCTGGGGATAAACATAAAAATATATGTTTATAAAAAATAAAAAATTAAAAATAGAACTACCTTACAATCCAAGTAATCACATTACTGGGTATTTACCCAAAGGGGGGTAAAAAACAACACTACTTTGAAGGGGTATAATGCATCCCTGTATTTACTGTAATGTTATTACTATAGCCATTTATGAAAACACCCCAAGTGTCTATTGATGAATGGATAAAGAAGATGTGGTGTAGGTGGCGCCTGGGTGGCTCAGTGGGTTAAAGCCTCTGCCTTCCGCTCAGGTCATGATCCCAGGGTCCTGGGATCGAGCCCCGCATCGGGCTCTCTGCTCAGCAGGGAGCCTGCTTCCTCCTGTCTCTCTGCCTGCCTCTCTGCCTACTTGTGATCTCTGTCTGTCAAATAAATAAATAAAATCTTAAAAAAAAAAAAAAAGAAGAAGAAGATGTGGTGTATATTGGTGTATATATACACACACCCACAATAGATATTATTCAGCCATAAAAAAGAATGAAATCATGTCATTTCCAGCAACATGGATGGGTCTAGAGAGTATTATGCTAAACAAAATAACCCAGACAGAGAAAGACAAATACCAGATGATTTCACTCATATGTGGAATTTAAGAAAACAAAACAAATGGGTGTGTGGGTGGCTCAGTGTGTTAAAGCCTCTGCCTTTGGCTCAGGTCATGGTCTCAGGGTCCTGGGATGGAGTCGGGCTTTCTGCTCAGCAGGGAGCCTGCTTCCCCATCTCTCTCTGTCTGCCTCTCTCCCTACTTGTGATCTCTGTCTGTCAAATAAATAAATAAATCTTAAAAAAAAAAAAAGAAAAAGAAAAAGAAAACAAATGAACAAAGGAGAAAAAAACAATAGACAAGCCAAAAAAAAAAAAAAAAAAAAAATCCAAACCAAAACCAAAAACAAAGAACAGACTCTTAGCTATAAAGAACAAACAGATGGTGTCGGTGGCAGGGAAAGATGGGAGATGGGTGAAGTTGGTAAAGGGGATTATCTTGATAAGCATTGAGTAATGCAGAGAGGCATTGAATTATGAATTACTACATGGTACACCTGAAACTAATATAACTCTGAATGTTAACTACATTGGAATGAAAATTTTAAAAATAAAATAAAAACTTTAGTTTAAAGAAATCCTGCTTCAAATCTTTTGGATATATACATAGAAGTGGAATTAGTGAATCATATGGTAATTCTATTTTTAATTTTTTGACGAACTGCCATGCTGTTTTCCAGAGTGGCTGCACCATTTTACATTACCACCAACAGCGCACAGGGTTTCTATTTCTCTACATCCTCGCCAACACCTATTATTTTCTGGGTTTTTTATAGTAGTCATCCTAACAAGTAGGAGATAGTATCTTTCTCTCTGTGTTTTCTTTCATTTGTTTAGTTTTTTTTTTTTTTTAAGATTTTATTTATTTATTTGACAGAGAGAGAGATCACAAATAGGCAGAGAGACAGACAGAGAGAGAGATGAGGAGATGAGGAGAAGCAGGCTCCCTGCCGAGCAGAGAGCCCAATGCGGGACTCGATCCCAGGCCCCTGGGATCATGACCTGAGCCGAAGGCAGAGGCCCAACCCACTGAGCCACCCAGGCGCCCCTCATTTGTTTAGTTTTGGTTTTGGTTTTCTTTCTCTTTCCCTTTTATAACATAATAGCATCTTAATGGTTTTGTCTACCAGTAAACAGACAGTTTTCTTCCTTTCTAATCTTTTGAATAGTCTAAAAGAAGTACTTGTTAAATGTTTCACGGTGCGTGTGATATAAGAAAAAATCTATAATTAGGGACACCTTGGTGGCTCAGTCGGTTAAGCATCTGCCTTTAGCTCAGGTCACGATCCCAGGGGTCCTGGTATTGAGTCCCGCATTGGGCTGCTTGCTCAGTGGGGAGCCTGCTTCTCTCTCTGCCTGTTGCTCCCCCTGCTTGTACTCTCTCTCTCTAATAAATAAAATCTTTAAAAAAAAAAAAAAAGAGAAATCTATAATTATTCTTGATTTGGACATTTCACAAAGAATCAAAGCACAGTATTATAATACAAGATAAATGAGAGCACATTTCATCTTTGCACTTGTGAAACCTTATGACACTGTTCGCAAATGTATGTTTTCTTTTCATAAAGCCCTAGGGGGAAGAAAAGATAGCCATCTTATCCGTCTACGTTACAGGGATATATACATCTTAAACAGTAAAAGATGTTTTCCTACATCTGCATGAATGAGTTGCAAAGGGAGAGTGAACAGTTTGCTAACTGCTTACTTCATTCAGCTGCCATAGACTTGGCTCTCCAGGATAGATATGTGATCGGAATCAAGTTATTAAATTGCGTGATACAACCACAGCTACATTTGCAATCTTGCCATCCTACTGGGGTGCCTTTATTCACTGGAGTGGAGAATCCCTCTCTCTCCGGTTCAGATAAGCAAAGAGTCAAGGAAACATGAACTACTTCCTGCCTTATAGAGGCAAAAATCTAATTAAATGCTAAATGGTGTCTATTCCAAACAGGACAAAGGAGGGCATCCGGCCGCCGAAGAAGGCTCACCTGTGCACGTTTCAGAGTGCAGAGATCATTTGTTAAGGAGCAGCTACCTCACCATGGTTTTGATGTTCTTTCCCTTAGTGATTAGGGAAGTTGAGCATCTTTGCATATGCTTTTCGGCTACTATTATATTCTTTGTAAAGGGAGAATTTTAAAAGTCAGTTTAATTTAGATGCTAAGCAAGTGAGAAAATGAACTGGGCCACAGGGGAGACCACGAGGATTCTCACAAGACTGGTGGAGGGAACTCGCCTTACCTTTTTAGAAAGCAAACTGCTGGTATCTGGTAATATTTAAAATGTGCCATACAGTTGATCCAGCAGCTCCGCTTTTAGGATTTTATCCAACAGAAACAAAAGAACCAATATAAAGATATATATTTAAAATGTTTAATACAAAAGTTGTTGTAATAGCAAACCAGCTGGAAGCCGAGTGAATTTTCATCAATAGTGTAAAAGTTAAATTACAATAATTAAATTAATTAAATTTTATTATGATTAAATTATAGTAATCCATGTTATAGATGTTATGCTGCCAATAAAGAATGAATTAATTTTGCTTCTGTGTACTGACCTAACTATAAATTAATGATGCATTATTAGGTTAAAGAAAAGTTGGGCTGCAGAGTAATGTATACGATCTCATAGGTCTTTTCATTTACAAAAGTAAAAGGTAATTTTCATTTACAAAAGTAGAAGGAAAATATATATGTGGGTATTGTGTGAAGATATTTGTAAAGAGTAGGAAAAAATATAGAAGGCTGGGGGAGACTATTAACCTTGTTTTATTCTACCAGTTGACTTATTTTAATGAACATGAATTGTTCTATTTTTTATAAACAAAAGCAGAAAAGTTTAAAGAAAAAGAATACTGTAGGGGCACCTGGGTGGCTCAGTGGGTTAAGCCTGTGCCTTCGGCTCAGGTCATGATCTCAGGGTCCTGTGATAGAGCCTCAGATAGGGCTCTCTGATTGGTGGGGAGCCGCTTCCCTCTCTCTCTGCCTGCCTCTCTGCCTACTTGTGATCTGTCAGATGAATAAATAAAATCTTTAAGAAAAAAAAAAGAATACTTTAGCAGGCCTGTTTAGATCACACTGACTAAATTATCTCCTCTGAAAGTGACCCTTTACTTGCCACAGGAGGCTTTAAGATGACATCTTGAGATGAACAAGAGACAGGGAAGTTGGAAAAGAGTTGAGTGAGGGGGCTCCTGGGTGGCTTAGCTGGTTCAGTGTCTGCCTTCAGCTCAGGTCATGATCCCAGAGTCCTGGGATCGAGCCCCGCATTGGGCTCTGCCTGCTTCTCCTTCTCTCTCTGCCATCCCCCCACCCCCAGCCCCTCACTTATGCTCTCTGGCTCTATCTCTCTGTCAAATAAATAAATAAAATCTTAAAAAGAGAGAGAGAGAGAGAGAGATAAGTGAGAGAATCTGGGATACCACGTGAAGGATAGAAATGGAAGACAAGGATCTGACCCCTACAGAAAAGGGGGGGGGTGGTCTGTGACCAGAGCTTCAACAAGAGAGATAACCAACACCACAGTTCATATTTGTTCAGACCTCTGCAGTTTCCAAAAATGTTCTCAAATACATACTCTCACGTTTTTCTCACAGTAGGGAGAGGTAGGGCAGGTTCAACAGGTATGTTATCCTTATTTTCATGTGAGGAAAAGAGGGCTCAAAGACCCCACATGTATTTTGGCCCAGGTCATACAGCTTGGAAATGGCAGAGTTTAACACCACTCATCATCAGAGAAATGCAAATCAAAACTACAATGAGATATCACTTTACACCAATCAGAATAACTAAAATCAAAATGACAAGAAACAGGTGTTGGCAAGGATGTGGCTAAAAAGGAACCCTCATGGAGTATTGGTTGGAATATAAATTTGTGCAAGCACTGTGAAAACAGTATGGAGGTTCCACAAAAAATTAAAAATAGAACTACCATATGATCTAGTAATTCTACCTTTGGGTATTTACCCAAAGAAAATGAAAACACTAATGCAAAAAGATACCTGTACCCCTACATTTACTGCAACATTGTTTACAGTAGCCAAGATATGGAAGCAACCTAAGTATCCATCAATAGACAAATGGGTAGGAAAAATGTGGTATCTATCTATCTGTCTATCTATCCATCCATACATACACACACACACACACACACACACACACACACACACACACACACATCATGGAATATTATACTGCTATTAAAAAGGATGAATTCATGCCATTTGAGACAACATGGATGGACCTAAAGGGTTTCATGCTAAGTGAAATAACAAGTCAGACTGAGAAAGACAAATACCATATGACTGTAAAAAATATGAATAAACAAACAAAAAGCAGACTCAATAGAGAACAAACTGGAAGCCTGCCAAAAAGGAGGGGCATGGAGGGTCAGGCAAAATGGGTGAAGGGGAGTGGGACATATAGGCTTCTAGTTATGGAATGAATAAGGCAATAAAAGGCACAGCATGACATCGTTAAGAGCAATTTACCAGGACAGATGGTCGCTACGCTTCTGGTGAGCATAGTAAAATGTATAGACTCATCAAATCAAAAGGAAAGAAAAAAAGAAACTGGGTGTCTGATGGTTGAATTTTCATATATTTTCGCTGATAGGGCATCAAGTCCTGCCTTGCCCACCCTGCCACCTTCACCACACCTCGCCCGCCCTAAGTACAGCTCACTACATCAACAGTTCTTTGAAGGAAGGGGCTTTATTGGAGGCTGAGAAAGAGCCCCAGTTTCAGGTGGGTGTCTAGTTGAGCACAGCAGCACGTTTGTCGCTCACATTGTATTTCCAATGGATCGTGCTGACCTGGACAACTCTTTTAAGAAGCTGTACTGCAAAGGGAAGGGAAAAACATGGAGCGTTAACTGGAGGGAGGAGGAGGATCCGGTCTGGTTGGTTGGGTTTTCTGATCAATGCCTTTTCTTCATGGGGTGAATTGTAAGGACAAACCAAGGTGACGGATCTGATAAGCTCAGAACAATATTTTGCACACAGTCACTCCTCTGTGTGTTCACTATTGTTTTTGCTTCTTGCTGTTGTAGGAGGGAGAGAGAGAGAGAGAGAGAAAGAACAGGAAGATGGAAAGGGGAGCAGGAGAAGGGGGGAAGGAGGAAGATCTGGGCTCTCTCACTCTCTCTGTGTCCTCCGAAGCATCTGCAAATCCCGCTTCTGTTCCACCAGCTGCTGCAGGATGGTTCTCCTCCTGTGGCTGGCAGCGGCCTCCAGCTGGTGCTTCATGTAATTCTGTTCTTGCTTTTGCTTTTCCACCATCAGCTCACCCTCATCCTTACCAAAGATGGGCTCACTAGAGTCTGGCTCAAACATGGGAAGTTGCAGGGGTTTGTTCTTTATCTGAAACAGGGACACACATCGTGCAGACCAGAATTCTACCAGGCAATAAACCGTACGCACAACACCGCAGCACAGTAAAATACCAACCCTCCCCCCTTAGAGGAAGGAACGAGGGCCCCCCAAACCACAAAATGGGTAACATATAAGGCTACTCATCACATGAGAGCTCTTATACAGATTTTTAGAATGCTACTTGAAGCACAGCATAATTTTTAAGATAACAGTTGTCCCCTTACCTGTGCATCCAAAGCTCTCTTGTAACACTGTGTTTCTTCCATCTTATCTTTTATATACTGGGCTCTTTGTGCAGCGAGTCTGGCAGTTAGGAGTAAGAGAAGCGGGGTGCACAGTGTGTTGCTGTCTCTGGTAATAGAGACTAGCAGCACTAAAACCTGTTTCCTAAGTATCAATAGGAGTGAGAGACTGGTATATAAAAAGTGGTATTTCCGCCTAGAGCTTTCATTTTAATGAAGAAAGGAGGAACAGATCCAAAGGCTAGTGGAAAGTGTGTTGAATACAGGACAGACAGGACAGATGTAAGCAGGGGATTGACCATTCTGTCCGAACCCACTACCCCTGAAACAGGTAGCCCTCCACCCACCATGCTTTAGAACAAAAACCTAGATAGGAAAGCAGGAAGCGTCTATTCACTCTATAAAATGATTCACCATATGATTCCTTTTTAAGAAAAGTGATCTTTCCTGTTATAAATTATGATTCTGTTACAGGCAACCCACAGAGAACCCACATGATCCATAAAGTGAGTATAATGGAACATATACATTTTATAGAAAAGTAAATCTTTGGTCATAAAAACCAGTGTACTCTTTAAGAGTCTCTTTCCCACTACAGTAACCTCTTTAATTGCTCTCCTGACCACAGTTATAGAAACAGGACCCCCTTAGGCAACTCTGACCCTATCCCAGGCCTCAGGTGACCTAAGCAAGACCAATCAGATTCTCATTCCTGAAAATTTGTAATTGGGACTAATATTCCCCCAAGTTTGGGCTGAAAAAGAGACAATGTCAACCAAGGAGCTGTGGGTACAAGCAGAGGGGAAGCATTTCTTACATATGCCTGGTTTTACCCTGCTTACATCCCCCACACACGCCTACCCTTACTACTTCATCCTACCCCTACGTACACCAAAAGTAGAGACACCTCTACTTACAACAAAACGCCAGATTGCCTTGAGATCAGTGGGGAGTAGCTGGGTGTGCTGTTTTTTCAAGACAAGTCCCTTCCTCCACCTGCCAGTATCAGCGATCACAACACAATACAAAAGGATCCTCGATCGCGAATTACAGACTGCTAATCCTTACTCTAATGGTCATTATAATAATGACAGCCTTTTCATTTTTTCTAAAGAAATGTCACGCTGGCTGCTAGCTGGGTTGGTTTGCACAGTCGGTTAGAGCTATGCTCATGAAACTACCGAGGCTGATTCAATCCCACATGGAAATAAGCTTCACAGGAAAATTCTGAACCCGTTTTTCAGGGCCTGTCAGTTAGACTCACTCCTCTGTGAGTTGTACTTGTTCTAGGCGCTCCATCAACTCTCTGTTTTGTCTTTGCTTTATTTCTTTTTCTCGTCTGTTATCCATTTGTTTCAGGAGATTTTGGGAATATTCTTCTTGTTTTAGAGCATTAATCTCAGGACTGAGTGGCCGTTTATCAAAGAGGAAAGATTTCTGGAATGAAAGAGAAGCAATGCATTTACTCTAAAATACCAAAAATCAACAAAGAATAAAGGTAGTAATGCAGAAGACTAAAGTCAATTATTAATTTACAGTATTTGCCCAGTCCTCAACACACTGACCAGCTAGTGTTGAGACAACCCACAGAACAATGGGAGTGTGCTCAAGGACGAACCTGAGCAGAACTGACGAAACCCCATACCAGAGAGAGAAATGAAACAGGATATCATGGAGGAGGTCCTGAGCTCGCACAACACACAGGTGGAAAGAAGGAGTTCTGAGTGAGAGCAAAAGCATGAGCAAGGACTGAGCAGATGTGGGAGAGGGAGAACTGAATACCCGCTCTGGGCCTGGCCATTGTAGACACTGACGGAGATCCACAGAGAGCCTGGTGCATGGAGTCTGCCTTCCGTTACAGGAGATAGGGAACAAGTGAACAATATATCATCTTTTAAGGTAGGGATTAAGTGCTAGGAAGCCTTTATCATAGCAAGTGGGTGGAAACAGAGCTAAAGCAGTTGGTTATTAGAGAAGTCCTTTCAGTAAAGTTGGCTGAACACCTCCACTGCAAATATCAGGTGACCTGTGTCCCATACTTGAAAGAACAGCAAGTGCAAAGGCCCTAGATGAAAATGAGTTAGGCATGTTTAATGAGCAGAAGGAAGGTCTACATGGCTGAAGCACAGTGAGCAAGAGGAAGAAGTAGGAGAGCTCAAAGAGGAAGGCAGGGCCATAGGGACCTGATAGGTCAAGGTAAAGAGTTTAGATTTTGTTTTAACTCACCGGGAGACCGTTAGACGTTTTAAACAGGAGAATGTTATGTTTGGGTTAAGTTTTAAAAGATCACTTGACTGCAGTGTGGAGAATAGATTGTAAAGGGGAAGAAGGCCAGCAGCAAACCTAACCAGGGAAGTGTTTCAGAAGCTGAGCCTTATAATGTGGCTTGTACTAGGATGCGCTGGTAACCCTGGAGATGAAGGGATGTGAAGACCTGGGATACATTTGGGCAGTAAAGGCAACTGTGCTTGAGGATGGCTGGATGGGGACAGGGGAGCAGCAATCTGGGATCACTCCTTGGTTTGGGCTTTGTGCAACTGTCTGCCAGGTGATGCCCCTCACTGAAATGGGGAGGCAAAGAGAAGGACAGGTGAGGAGAGGGATCAAAAGTTCTGATTTGGGGGGGCGCCTGGGTGGCTCAGTGGGTTAAGCCGCTGCCTTCGGCTCAGGTCATGATCTCAGGATCCTGGGATCGAGTCCCGCATCGGGCTCTCTGCTTAGCGGGGAGTCTGCTTCCTCCTCTCTCTCTGCCTGCCTCTCTGCCTACTTGTAATCTCTCTGTCAAATAAATAAATAAAATCTTTAAAAAAAAAAAAAAAAAAAAAGTTCTGGGCGCCTGGGTGGCTCAGTGGTTAAGCCGCTGCCTTCGGCTCGGGTCATGATCTCAGGGTCCTGGGATTGAGTCCCGCGTCGGGCTCTCTGCTCAGCAGGGAGCCTGCTTCCTCCTCTCTCTCTCTCTCTGCCTGCCTCTCTGCCTACTTGTGATTTCTCTCTGTCAAATAAATAAATAAAATCTTTAAAAAAAAAAAAAAGTTCTGATTTGGGGGGGGCGCCTGGGTGGCTCAGTGGGTTAAGCCGCTGCCTTCAGCTCAGGTCATGATCCCAGGGTCCTGGGATCGAGCCCCGCATCGGGCTCTCTGCTCAGCAGGGAGCCTGCTTCCTCCCCTCTCTCTGCCTGCCTCTCTGCCTGCTTGTCATCTCTCTCTGTCAAATAAATAAATAAATAATCTTTAAAAAATTTTTTAAAAAGTTCTGATTTGGGGAGGAGCGTGGAGGGATGGGGTAACTTGGATGATGGATATTAAGGAGGGCATGTGATGTAATAAGCATTGGGCATTATATAAGTCTGATGAATTACAAGCCTGTACCTCTGAAACCAATAATACATTATATGTTAATTAATTGAATCTAAATTTTAAAATGTTTTAAACATAAATAAATAAATAAATTCTGTTTTGATCTTTTTAAGATGTGTGCAAAGAGGATGTATCTTTGTAGGCAAAGTAGGCAGTAGGATGCCTACTAACAAAGTAGGCAGCAATAATCGTAATCTGGAACTTATATGTAAGAAGAGAAAAGAATCAGGCTTGAATCTCAAAAGTATCATGTCTTCTTCCTCCCTCCCTGCTATCCCTCCCTGGAAGGTTCTCGCACCATCCCCTGCTTTACCCAACTCCTTTATACAAGGAAGTCCCGCACATTTCTGGTCTGGGTCAAGTGACTCTTTGCTCACATGCTGCCCTGTTCAAAGATATATCATAGCATTTATGATACCACACTCTTAGCACTTCAAACCTGTCTCCTCCAGTAACCTGAGGCCTCTTCCAGGAGGGACCTTGTCTTATTCCTCTTTGTATTCCTAGCCATGAGCACGGAGTCCAATAAATGTTTGGTGATGAATAAAGAAAAGGTATTTTATTAGAGTTATGTCCCGTGTGTCAGACCACCTAGACAGTGGTGTGAAGGGAGAAAGATTCAGCAAAATAAAGGCAGGTGCACAGTTATTGATAACATGAAATCAGTGGTGAGGTAGGTGGCTCACCTCCACAGAAGAGCTGGGTTGTTCAAACTTAACTTGCACCTACAAATCGCAGGAGGATCTTATTCAAATGTAGAGTCCCACTCTGGAGGGATGGGGCTCCTCAACTCTGCATTTCCAGCAAGCTTCCAGGTCATACTGGCTCTCCAGATCCACGGCTCCTGGGGCATTACTGTAGTACACTGCCCCCCACCACCCGTCCCAGGGCTTAGCTGAGAATTACTATCATTAACAAGTATCATAGTATCGAACAGAGACTGTACTGCAGATGTGAAGAGTCTGGACACAGACGCTGGACAACTCCTGACCCAGAACAAGGCTACAGACTTGCACAACCCACTTTTCACCTCGGCCACCTACACAATGGTACAGCCTGCAGCACAGAGAATAGATCCAAACACTCCTGGATGGGGCAGGTCTTGGCAACAGAAATTTTGGAAACACTCACATAAAATTCAGGTTTCTCATTCTTGTGGATTCTTATAGCTTCAGCAACTCCAAGGTTGTAGGCAGCATTTTTCTGATTTTGTTCTCTATTAGCCAGACTTCTCATCTTTGAGAAAAAAATCACATATTGACATAGAGCCTTTAAAATTTTAATTCTATTACATTATAATTATCTAACCAAGATAGAACTTGCCTTTTGGAGGCAAGGCACTTTCTGATGTCTTCTTAGATCTATAAAAGTAGGTTGGGGAAGGTTTTTTTTAATTTCCTGTTTTGGAGCTTTAGGCATCACCTCTATGGGAATCATAAGAGGGAATGGAAGATTTCGTAAGTAGTTCCTTGATACCACAAATGCAAGAAGCAGTAGTAGGGTCAATTATTGGAGACCTCAGAAATCTGGATAGTGCAAATGTGAACATGCTATTCTCTCTTTCCTTGCTTAGGTAGGCCATGATTTTGAAGGGAAAAGCTTTGATTATGTCTTATTAGAAATCACAATTTAAACCATATCAATCCAGGAATTCTACCTTTAAAATTCAATCCTTGGGGGTGGAGGAGAGGGAGAAATCAGCAACAGGTGCAAACATTCAGCTGCTTGGGTGTTCATCCCAGTGTTGCTCGTTATTAGTGAAAACTGGATACAGCCTACGTTTTAATCCCGCAGTAAGTAAATGATCAAATATGTTACAGAACAGATATATTTAAGTTGGTTTGGGGGGATTTTTTTTTTTTTAAGTAGGCCCTATGCCCAGCTTGGAGCCCAATATGGGGCTTGAACCCACAACCCTGAGATCAAGCCCTGAGCAGAAATCAAGAGTCAGACACCCAACCAACTAAGCCATCCAAGCACCTAATGGAGCATTTTATTTTTTTTTTAAATATTTTATTTATTTACTTGAGAGACAGTGAGAGAGAACATGAACGAGGAGAAGGTCAGAGAGAGAAGCAGACTCCCCATGGAGCTGGGAGTCTGATGCGGGACTCGATCCCGGGACTCCAGGATCATGACCTGAGCCGAAGGCAGTCGTCCAACCAACTGAGCCACCCAGGCGTCCCCTAATGGAGCATTTTAAATGGCACTTTATAATCATGTTCTACTGTCCCATGTTAAGCACTCTTTAATCAAGCTGTTGAACTACCTGCTGTTTTAAGAGAGCCTCTTGATCCCTCAGGATTTGATACTGCTGAATGAGTCGCTCATCTTCTATCTCTCTCCTCTTCCTTTCCTCACTGTAGCACAATGGGGAATTGCGCTGCGCTCGTTGCAAACACACATAACACATCTCCTACGATACCAGGTTTGAAGACATATTAATTCTTGCCTTTTCCTTTTTTGCCTTCACAATCCCTTCATAAGCTCTCCAAAGATTGAGTACGTCAAGCAACATACTTCATAAAAGGATGTATGAATGACGATTAATAAATTGAGATTTGTAGAGAGGGCCCCCAAAATACCCAAGAGGACATACTGAACTCTCATTTGATCAGAAGCATTTATAGCAACGCAAAATTAGAAAGAGATATCCCAACCCTACTTCTGTTAACCCCAGTAGATTTTGACTAGTAGAAAGATTTATTAAAGTCCAATTTAGGGTGCTGAGTACATGAGCTAAATCCATACATTGAAAAAAAGAGCAATTCCCATAATTCTCATTGAGAAACAGAAGTGAGAAAGATTCTGATTGGATTTTTTTTGTTGGTTTGAAAACACAGTACCTGTCCTGCCTTATTATGATCCTGGCAGGTGGGGACTGGAGAAAGTTTAGGCTTCATTTCACTTTTCAAACAACCTGGAGATGACAAACTATAAAAACAGTGCAACACTAATTAATGTTTAAAGCAGTCTGACATGAGCCATGACAATTTTAGAGGCAAGTATAAATATAAAAGAAATAAAAATACCTTTTTTTTTTTTTTTGCAGAGAATCTCTATGCATAGAGGTTAAGAACCCATGCGTCATAGCAAATAAACTTGGGTTTGAATCCCGCTTTTTTGCTTATAAGCTGATGCCATTAGGAAGGCTGAGTCACCTTGCAAAGCCTCAGTTACCAATTCTGTGAAACTGGGATAAAATTTATTCACTCTATAAAATGAATTGTGCTTATTATATGCACTGTATTAGGCATGGGAGGTGCAGTGAACAACAAAACATAGGAAAAAAGAAAGAAAGAGAAATCCTGGGCCTAATGGAATTGACCTTCTGATAGGAACTGACAGCCAGTTGGTAAACAAGATGAATGAATGAATTCAATAGTACGCATGATGGTGATAAATGCCTTGCAGTGCTGGAGGGACAGAATGTATTAAACCATAAGCAGAATCCCCAGGGATGCTCCACCAAGACGACATTTGAATAAGGTGAGAGAGTAACAATAATCATATATTTCTGCTCCTGGGAAGATAATTTGATACAACCTTCCTGAAAATAATTGCTAACATGTATCAAAGACAATGAAAAATGGGCCCATCTCTTATCTCAAAAATTTTAGGTTAAAGTTTTTATCCTATAGGATATTCAAATGTGTGCAGAGACTTCTGTGTAGTTATATTATCCCAATATTATTTATAATATTTTAAAAACTAAATATCATCGGAATATACAAAAGCAGACTGGTCAAACAAAAGGTTAAATCACTGAAATGATATGCAATTATCTGTTTATATCCTGAGATATTTAAAGCCATGGGGAAATGTTTACCACTTATTGTGGTAAACAAAGCTTCATATGATATGATCTCAGTTGTACTTAAAATGTGTACAGGTTTCAAGTATAAATATATGTATATATTGTATACGCATTAAAATGAAGAATATATACCACAATATTAGCAGAAAGTTTCATCTACTTATGGGGTTATGACTGATTTTTTGTATCTTTTGCTCTTCTCATTTTTTTTTACTTTAATGATCAGATATTACTTTATTGATCAGATATTACTTTATTACAGATATTACTTTAATGATCAGCACAAAAACCATTTTTTGGCCCACACCAATAGGAAGCCTTTATTAATAATCCCTAACAATTAATTACTCTCCCTCCTCTTTGCAGCTTCCGTACTTTCTTCTGTTGTCTTTGTCATGAGTATTACTTCTTCAGCATCAGTCTCCCTAAAAGACTCTTTTATGAAAGCAAGTTTATATGGTCTTTTATATGTTGTGTGGCTCTGTATCTTCAGTATCTAGAATAATGTTGGGCATGCAGTGGTGCTCAGTGTCTGTTGGATTGAACTAAATTCCAAAGAACAAGACACTTAATTCTCAATTCTCTTTCATAACAGTGAGATTATTTAAAACAAGTTTGCTGGGGTGCCTGGGTGGCTCAGTGGGTTAAGTGTCTGCTTTCAGCTCAGATCATGATCTCAGGGTCCTGGGATGGAGCCCTGCATAGGGCTCTCTGCTCGGCAGGGAGCCTGCTTCCCTCTCTCTCTCTCTTTGCCTGCCTCTCTGCCTACTTGTGATCTCTGTCTGTCAAATAAATAAACAAAATCTTAAAAAAAAAAAAAAAAAAACAAGTGTGCCTAATGTATGCAAGTGCATACATCTTACATATAAAAGTGCACATATCATACATATGTAAAGTGCATATATAATACATATGATAGCTGATACATTGTGACACATTAATAAATTCAAAGTTGACAGCACAGTGCAAGGTACATAGTAGATGCTCAATAAATACTTGCATACAGTTGACTGATTGGAGATCTTAAAAAGTGTCCTCCTCAAAGAGGAAAAAAATATAGAATTCTTTTGATGTAAAATTGTTAGAAGACATGGCCATGATGATTTGTAATACATCCATTGATTCAAAGAACATTTATTAAGTGCCAACCATGTTTAGCAAAGCTGCTTTCCAATTTTATCTAAATATGAAACTGTGTCATATTGTAATATCCAAGAACAGGAAACAACAGGGGGAGGCCTGGGTGGCTCAGTCCATTAACCACCTCCCTCCAACTCAGGTCACGATCCCAGGGTCCTGGAATCGAGCCCGACATCAAGCTCCCTGCTCAGTGGGAAGTCTGCTTCTCCCTCTCCCTCTGCTCCCCCTGCTCGTGAGCTCTCTCTGCCTCTCTCTTGCTCTCTCACTCTCTAACAAATAAATAAATAAAATTTTTAAAAAGAAAAAGAAAAGGGAAGTATTTGTAAATCCACAAAGAGATTTAGATGTTTCCTCCTCTGTGCTATTTTGTTTCCATCTCTGTTATAGCAAGTATCCTACTGAATCAACTAATTATTCTAGGTATGTCTGGGTTCCCCACTGGATGGTAAGCCCTGACTGTATCTGTTATCTCAATCACCTAGCAGGTAGAATGTACTCAAGGATCCTGGATGAAGGAATGAATGCACATTCATTTTAATGCCCTGCATCAAGATAGAACTCAAAAATACATCTAGTAACATATAACAGGTAAAATACCAACACATTACCTTTCAGGGTTCATAATCTTCCCGCCACTCCCATTGCGCTCTAACTTGTTTGGCAAGGTGGCGCTTGTCATTTTGGGAGGGGATATGGCTTGTTTATCCCGAAGTCTCTTGGGCGATAAGATCTCTGTAGAATGAATGAAACCAAGTTTCCTTCCAAACTTAAATGGGTAGTTTTATACCTAACTGATTCTTAAAACTCATTATTTTACTAGGAAAAATTTTTATCAAGAAACATTTCTTATCTTAAATTATTGTCCCTTGCCCAGTGTAGTTAAAACAAATTTTTTTGCTGTGTACTTCTTATGTGCAAAGCTGGCTGGTCACTTTAGAAAATGCAAAGAGGCAAGTCTTGGCCCTTAAAGATCTTTCAGTAGATGTATAGACAGTTCCCTTAATGATGGTTCTGCTCGGGGCGCCTGGGTGGCTCAGTCGTTAAGCGTCTGCCTTCCGCTCGGGTCATGATCCCAGTCAAACCCTGCATCGAGCCCTGCATCAGGCTCCCTGCTCAGGGGGAAGCCTGCTTCTCCCTCTCCCACTCCCCCTGCTTGGGTTCCGTCTCCCGCTCTCTCTCTCTCTGTCAAATAAATTAATAAAATCTTTAAAAAAAAAAAAGGTTCTGGGCGCCTGGGTGGCTCAGTGGGTTAAGCCGCTGCCTTCGGCTCAGGTCATGATCTCAGAGTCCTGGGATCGAGTCCCGCATCGGGCTCTCTGCTGAGCAGAGAGCCTGCTTCCCTCTCTCTCTCTCTCTGGCTGCCTCTCCGTCTACTTGTGATTTCTCTCTGTCAAATTAATAAAAAAAAAAAAAATGGTTCGACTTGTGAATTTTCGACTTTATGTTGGTGCAAAAACAATATGCATCCAACAGAAATTGTACTTTGAATTTTGAAGTGTGATCTTCACATATCTAGGGATATGTGGCAGAGTACTCCCTTGGGATGCTGGGCAGAGCAGCAAGATGCATCTGCCAGTCAGCCACACAATAACAGGAGCAAGCAAGCAGTGCATTTACAACTATTCTGTACCCAGACAACCAGTCTGTTTTTCTCTTTCAGTGGTCAATAAATCACACAAGATATTTAATACTTTATAAAATAGGCTTTGTGTTGGATGATTTTGCCCAACTGTAGGCTAATGTAGGCTAAATGGCACATTTAAGATAGGCTAGCTATACTATTCAGTAGGTTATGTGTATTCATATGATAGTTTCAACATATGATGGGGTAATCTGGATTTAACACGCTCATTAAATAGGGGGAGATCAATAGCTGGGTAGAAAAATAGGAGAAAAAGAAAAAACATGAGCGCCCTCATTTGTTGAGATCTTATTACGTGTCAACAATGCTAAGTTCTTTACATACATTGCATAAATAACAACTCAGGACAATGAAGAAAAAATGTCTAAATCCCAAATGATGGTGCCATCTTCAAGGGTCTGCCATGTTCAGAGAAGACAGAAGACACTTCAGAGTCCAGTGATGAGAGGAGTGAGATGTAGAAAGGACGCGGAGAGGTAAGGAGGATTGGGAGAGACTCTAAGAAAGGGAAGGACATTGTAGTCAGGAGAAAAAGCATAAGCAAAAGCATGAAGGCAGGGAAGGGCAAGACATGTTAGAATATGGACAGTTTTGCTCAGAGAAGTCTATGAGGAACAGTGACAGATGAGGCTAAAAACACAAAAGCATGGGAATATTAGGCTAAAAGCTTACATGTAATCACGTAGACATCACGTGCAAAACTAAGATCCACAAACCAGTGTTCACCCACTGATATGATTTGTTTGGCCCACATTTTTTGCTTCAGTGTCAATTAGTGTGTTGCCCACAGAGCAACAGTCCTCCAGGGGAAGTCTTCTGAGAGTAGTACAGAAACCCCTAAGGATCTCTAGGCCCCTTTCAAAAAGTCTTTGAAGTCCTAGGATTTTCTTCATATGCTTCAACCAAACAACACATCATAACAGATTAGGTAAAGACATAGATATAAAAATCCAGCTATCTTCTATTAAGTCAAATATCAAATGCTGCTGCCCCTCGGAACAATTTGTTACTTAAACTGTAACCCCTGGAGGATTTTACTAGTTGCCAAGCACATTTAGATATGGCCTTAAGAAATACATATACTGACAACAGGTCTTTGGGGAGAAGGAGGATGTACGACTGTGAAGCTGGGCAGCTGGGGATGCCCGGCTCGCTCAGGGCGGAATGTCGCCCCTTCACAGAAGCCCCGCAGCTGGGAACGCCCGGCCCGTCCAGGGCAGAACGCCACCTGCTTCAGGGAAGCCGAGCACCCAGGAACGCCCGGTCATGCTCAGGGTGGAACAAAAACCGCCTGCTTCCCTTTTTCGTGATTGCTCCTTTCTCTTCCCAGAAGTGCTCGTTGTTAGTTGGATGAGTCCTGTGAATGTGCTTGTTTAACTAGAAACCTTACCCTCCTCCTTGCTCGTCTGCAAGACGGGATTAACGTTTGACCTTCATCAGTCCTTCTGTTGGCTATTGTTTTCTATCCAATAAAAGTGAGACTGTGGCGTTGCTCGGGGCAGCAGTCCTTTTCCACTGTTGTCCCCGGCTCCCAGTCTTTTGCCTCTGACTTGTTTGTGCCTAATTCTTCTCTCATGGCCGACTGGAAGCGGCAATCAAAGATGCAAAATTATCATTCTCTATTTATAAAATTATTATTTATGCTAATGTATCACCCTATTGTGTTACATGGAACACACTTCATGCGTTTATTATCTGCCTGGACCCCATAGGCATCTGAGTTTTGGCCTCTTTGAGTAATGGGGAACCAACAAAGAGATCATAGTCTAAAAGCCTGAGCGTCAGAAATTGGTCAAGATGAGATATAAGATTCCAGGAATAGAAGATATTTGTTAGATGGAGTGGAGGGAGGTGGGAGGGATGCGGTTGACTGGGTGATGTCCACTGGGGAGGCTATGTGTTGTGGTGAGCACTGTGAATTGTGTAAGACTGAGGAATCACAGTACCTATGAAACAAATAATACATTATATGTTAATAACAAAAAATTTTTTTAATAATAGTATTTTTTAAAAGAGAAATTATCCTACTTTCTATAATTTTAAAGTTAAAAAAAAAACAGAAACAGATGTGGATGTTTTTTTTCTGAAGATTTTTGTTATTTATTTATTTGACAGACAGAGAGATCACAAGTAATCAGAGAGGCAGGCAGAGAGAGACAGGGGGAGAAGGCTGCCTGCGAAGCAGAGAGCCCGACGCGGGGCTCGATCCCAGGACCCAGGACCCTGAGACCATGACCTGAGCCAAAGGCATAGGCTTTAACCCACTGAGCCACCCAGGCGCCCCAGATGTGGAATTCTATCAAATGCTTTTCGGAATCTAGATTTGGGTGATTTGCTTTTCTTATTGATGAACTGTATAATTTAAATACATTTCCTAATGCCAAACGATCTCTACATTGCTAAAATAAATCTTGTCTGGCTACCATGAAAAAAAAAATTCTACTTGAAAAAATCCTGAGACTTATAAGATTTAATTAACATACATAAAATATCAGCATGGTCATAGTATTTAGCAGATATTCTGTTATTATTAACCATAACCAATTTACTTTCTTTTGCATTAAGAAATATTTAGATGTTTACCATATATGCTACATTATACAATTACATTTATATAATTTTTTGGTAATGTTGTTCTAGAACTTTCTTATATCTTTAGAATAAAGAAATATAAGTTTTTAGAAATCATATAAACATAGGTAGTTTTTCCTCAGATGTTTATGAAAGAGATTATAGGATTTATATAATAAAAATAAATAACTTTAAAAACCATGATCTAAATAAAAGAATGTATTTGTTAGAAAGAAGAACACAGTGATTATTCATGAATCTAATTTTATCTGGGGCACAGAAGTCACTAAGAAATATGGCTGGACCTAGAAGCAATAAAGCATGACAAATGATGCCTAGAATCATTGGCCTACCTCTGATTCCTTCTTCTTTGTCTGGCTGGTCTTTTAATTTGCACTTCCTTTGTCTATTCTTTCTACCTTCTTCTACAATGGTCGCCATAGGTGGTTTGTTCTCCACCTCCTTGAGCTCAATCCTAGAAATAAGCCACAATGTTTACTGCACTGGACCTGAATAGGTGACCATGTGAACTTTCAATCCTGAGAAGCAAGCCACCTAGCTCTCTGATTCTGAAGTAAGCCCAATTCCCTCAAGGGGGCAAGTGTTTTGAATTGCTGAGGCTCTCTTTGAGTCTAAGTCTGAGAGCCTGACCAAGACCTTCCCCCTCAACACTGGGGGCTCAAAAGCAGCTCTTATACAGATAAATTGTGGGATTTAAGCTTTTGGGTTTAGTTTCAGTTTAAGTTTGTCTGTCTTTTCTAGTTCTATACCAAGATGCCATTAGGAGTGATACAGTGAAAGGTGGCTGTTGGATGGCTTGCGGGCAGATTCATAGCCTGTAGGCAGAGTATGTCTGGAAATAACCATTTCTTTCCTCTTTCTTTCTCTGCCCCACAACTCCACCCCTTCCCCAGGCAAAAGTGAGGGACTTACAAAGGCACAGTGGGGGAATGGGTTTGTTAGTTGGCATATGCAATTGTAGATTCTCTGTGGTCTCAAGTATGGAGTTCGTAGACTGAGGGGCCAAACTTCACATAAATACAACGTCTGTAACTGTTTTGACTATTTGAGTCCTCATGTCCATGACTAGGCTCTATGATTAACAGGAGAGTCTGACAATCTCTGGTCTTGAACCAATTCAGTTATTTCCTTCTTGGAGTGCTTAAGCCAAAATGTGTCCTAGCAGGGCAGCCAGATTTGCCTTCCCAAATACAATCAAAATAAAATTATTTGAATTCATTGATTTCTTTTTAATGAGTAAGGCAACACGATGCAATGGAAAGGACAGTGCAGCCGTGAGGAGCCATAGTTTTATTTCTGACTTGGCCAGTCAGTTGTTTGGCCATTTCATCTACAAGATGAAGGGGTTGGACTAACTCTTCTCTAATGCTTATTCTGGCCCTCATACTGGTTTTGCTGAGGCATATGTCATACAGTCCTTTCATCAGCAATCCAACAAACATAAGAGAATGTCACACACTCAAAAACCATGAGAAAATAACACTCCGGAAAGCTGGTTATTATTCCCCAAACTTCCTCCTCTTGAAATGCATAGTAGTCAGTTGGGCAGCCACGAAGATGAAGAACATGATTAAGGGCATGCAATGAGTGAGTGAGAGAGACTCACTGGAAATAAAAGCCATCTCCTGACCCCTGTTCCAGTGTTCTCAATACTGTACCATGTTGTTTCACTCGTTAAAAGGAGGGGGGGAAGAATTAAAATTACAATTAATTTTGTACATCTATAAAATGGATAAAACTATAGTACATACCCTACATCACTGTAGTGAAGATTCAGTACAATAATACTGAGAAAATGCTTAACAGTATCTGACATCTACAGTAGTAAGTGTTCCATTGATAACAACTATTATTATTACTATCATTATCATTATTATAATCATGTCAGCAGCAGTCACCAGTAATGCCCACAGCACGCTTGAGATAAAGTTGTTCCTTTATTCTACCTGTCTCTCCTACAGCTTGAGGGGTAAAAATCAGAGTGTAGACAGAAGGTGGGCTACACTGCAGAAAGAGGAAGCTAGGTCAGAGGAAGTGATAGAAGGTAGAAGAAAGCGCCGCAGCTAAGAAGAATTGCACTTATATTGCAGGGACTAACGGTGATGGGAGGTAGTATCAGAATTTCCAGGGAACTACAAGTAGTTTAAAAAATGAATAGTCCATATGGATTTAGAAGGTACAATACTAAGTAAAATAAGTCAGACAGAGAAAGACAAATACCATATCATTCCACTCATATGTGGAACTTAGGAGTTCCACAAACAAAGAAAATAAGAGACCAAAAAAAAAAAAAAAAAAAAGCAGATTCTTAAATACAGAGAATAAACTGGTGGTTTCCAGAGGGGAGGTGGATGGGGGGGTGGTGAGATAAAGAAGATTAAGAGTATAGTTGTTGTGATGAGCACCAAGTGGTGTTTAGAATTGCTGAAACCTCAGGAAAAAAAATAATATAAAATAAAAAAGAAATCGTCTGTGCATTGTTTTCTATCTTAGCTATGGAAAGTATGCATAAAATTCTTCTTTGCTGGAGCACTGAGAGAGAAAGAACACTGAAAGCAGCATGAGCTAGAAAAGGTGAGAAACACAACCCAATCACATTAATAAGTCAACAAGGATTGCTGTCCTGGAGGAACCTGTGGAGCAAAGCACTGACCTTGGAAATGCAAGCACACTGTTGGGTCGCTTCCCTGAGATCTCTCTGCTAGACAACACGGAGTCCACAGTGCCAGGCCTCTGAAGGACAGAGACAGAAAAGGCTTACACCAGGACACAAACACATCTAAGCTACCGGCCGTCTCACAGGCAAGGCTACCCTGGTACTCTCTATTGTTATTTTTTTGAGTGCTTAAAGTCTAGAGCTTAGAAAGTCAATGAGGAATTATTTCACTTACCACCCAGGTAGTCCTATACCAACGTCACTGATGCTGCCTTTTCTCAAACCATCGCCTCTTTGGAAATTGCCTTCGGAGTTTATGGCTTCCTTTACACATCATTGAGAGGAGAGCCAACTTAATAAAAAAAAACTATCAGGAAAATGAACAAGCAAGCTAATTTCATGCTTGACCCAAAGAACTCTAAAGTTGGGTGGTTAAGAGAAGAGCTTGAAGTTGGTAGGTTCATATTCACATCTCCATATTGTTAAAGTTATGTAGCCTTAGACCCTGGGCATATGGGGCTAACAATGGGCTCTAATTCATGGGATTTGGGGGTACTGTATGTAAGTGGCTGGCACAGGATCAGCAGTCAACAAATAGCAGCTATTATCATTATTACTACATTAGGCAGTAATCACACTACATATTATACTAGTATAGAATAATATACAAAATTATTTTGGGATTAATGACACAGTTTACAAAAGGCTTGAAAGGAATTTCCAAAAAGAGGTTTTAAATATGTTTCCACCAAAAGCAGCATCATTGAAATAAACCCACAGCTTCCTAAGAGAACCACTCTGCAGAATAGCACTCAAGTTTAAGTTCTGGGACATTTGGGGGGGAAACAATCACTCTCACCACTTTACAGCAAGTTCCCAAAATGTGTTTTATAGATGTTAACAAGTATTGGATTAACGTAAAGTTCCATGATTCATGATTCAGGCAGTTAAAGTGGCTTCTCTGTAGCCAGACTTCTCAGACCCTTGAACAGGCCTGTGTGCTTTGTGCTTCTGTGTGTGAGGTTGATATATGTAGCAGTCCTCCATTGGCTTTGACCTCCAGGTCCTCTTTTCATAGGATCTCTCTCAGGACTACTTTCTGGAAAATGCTCCTTAAAAGTTATGACTTAGAGTACAGCAGGCCAATTAAAATGCTGTCCTTTCTTAGAAATGCATTATTAAAGCTAAAGAGTTCCCTAGTATCCCTGAAGATTAGAGATGGGTGAGTGCTTTGGCCTTGTTTCTGGTGGGTTTTCATGGAAAAAGAGGGTTATACCTTTGTGTGTTTCCACTTTACACACACAGGGTCGGTACCTCTCTTTAAGATCCTGCATGAAACCAGATTGTGGAGAAAACACCAACAGCCTCACTTTGCACAACTCTTAAAGTCCCTATAACAGAGCTCCATGAGAGAATAAAATAAAGGGTAGAATTTGACCATATTTATAGAATTTAATTTTGTAGCCTTTTGACTTAAAAATCAGGCTTTTATTCTGTGGGACACAGGATTATCTAATATTCTATGATAATCTAATTCACTTATACCAGCTTTGTTGGTTCCCAGAGGTGAACCTAGGGCACGTTAAGCATCCATTTAGTCCCACTGATTGACTAGTTCACTAGCTCCTTAAATTCTGCTACGTCCAACTTAGCATGAAGATCATACCAGTTACAGAACAGTTAACAATGATGGAGTCAGTCAGAAATTTGTTCCACAATATGGCAAATTAAAAGCTAAAGAGAGGGGCACCTAGGTGACTCAGTGGATTAAGCCTCTGCCTCCATCTCAGGTCACGATCCTGGGGTCCTGGGATCGAGCCCCATGTCGGGTTCTCTGCTCAGCAGGGAGCCTGCTTCCCCCCTCTCTCTCTGCCTGCCTCTCTGCCTACTTGTGATCTCTCTGTGTCAAACAAATAAAATCTTTTTTTAAAAAGTTAAAGAAAGATACATTTCCATGACTCAATTCACTGTAGGTTTTCATTAAAATGCTATAACCAGCAGAAAGAAAAAAAAAATAGAATGATTATAAAATCTGGTTCTACCACTTAATAGCATCCTGACTTCAGTCTCCCCACATAACCTGACCTCCATTTTTCTCATTTATAAAATCAGGATGATAATAATGCAGTTTGATAAAGTTTTGAACCACAAGTGAAATAATACATGTGGAAGAATTGTTAAACTATAAGGTACTATAAAATATTTAGAATTATGAATGTTTCTATTACTATTTATATTTTTTAATTGGCATTGACTCAAAACTTATTTTAAAGTTTCTTTGTCCTTCTAAACTTTGTCAAAGAATTAGTCATCTATAAACAAAGACTTCTTCTTACTTGGGGTAAGTGCCATTTAAAATATGCCAACCTGAATTTTTCCTTTTTTTTTCCTTAAAGATTTATTTATTTATTTATGAGAGAGAGTGTGTACATGCAAGCCGGAGGAAGAGCAGAGAGAGAGGGAGAGAGAGAATCTCAAAGACTCCCTAATGAGCATGGAGCCCAATGTGGGACTCAGTCTCATGACCCTGAGATTATGACCTAAGCTGAAATCAAGGGTTGGTAACTTAACTGACTGAGCCACCCAGGCACAACTCCACCTGAATTTTTCTTAATAATGACACACACTTATTTCAAAGCTATGATTGGGAGAGGGGTTTGGAGAAGGAAAACATTAATTTACATTTGCTAGGGCTTTTGCCAAAGTCCCACTTCCATCCACAGAACAAAGGAAGTCCTTATAAAATCTCATCTTCACTTTGTTGCCTTTAATCACAAGGACCCCGATTCCTTTGAAAGTAAATTCCACATTTCGTTTGATGGAAATGGATCGTGATAGAAAAAGCAATGTCTCCTTCACGCATCCTTCCACTGTATCCCTGCTAAATGGACCCTCCAGGGATATCATGACAAAATTAAGTGGAACAACTGGAATATCACCTAGAGGAGTAAAGACAGGGTAGGGGGGAAAAGTGGAAATTACAACAAGAATATATCATATACACTCACAAATAATTCTCAGTACTCAAAAATAGACTTGTCCATGTGAACCCCTTAGTTGTACCTTATCAATAGTCAGTAATAGGCACAAATTTCCCTAAATGTATATTTTTTTTTTCTCAGAATAAGAACAATTAGCTTTCTAAGCAGTACTGCAGCCAAGCTTTTGATTTTATCTTGGAGACACAGTAATAACTAACTTCATCGCTTCATCAGAGGTTTTTCTGAAGTTGTCAGCCTTCTTCTCTCAGGACATACTCCAGCAATATTTGTCTATCTCCTCCAGTTATCACACCATTTTGAAATGTTTATAAATATCTATAAATGCCAAGTGTTTTGAAAAGATAGTCATCTTCAATAGAAGTTACCTTCAAATGAAAGTTTGTCTTATCAGAGGGCATCAGACTGGATAACTTGCTTTTCCTCCCTAATAAGTTCATAAATGATACTGCAGAGGAATATGGTTATAGCTAGCATAAAAATAAGCAATTGTTATGTTCCACTAGAACAACAGTCAGAAAAGAGGGTAAATAACAAAGATGATCAAGATGATAAATCCAAAAAGGGGCAAGAAACAAGATCCAGTAACAGAGGAACAGGATAGGAGTAAGATAAGAACATTCTAAACATTCATTCAGCAAGCATTACTTTACAGCTTTTCTGTCTGATAGTGCTGGCTGATGAGGATTAATATAACTACGAGACATATATCAGCCCACGGTCTTCTGCACAACTTAATGGTGCTTCTATACGACCACCCTCTATTTTACTTTTTATTTTTTGTAAATGTCTTAAAAGAAAAGGCTCTGATGCCTGCCTCTAGATTGTCCCCTCCCATTCATCCAATGCTTCTCTTCAGTCTATCTTCCAGTCCACTTATCTCAGTAAGGACAGTATCAACTCAGGATGGACAAGCTGATGGAGAGATTGTAAATCTCACTCTCATGACTGCTCTGTAACTTCTGTTGGCCATGCCCTCTCTTTGCTCTTGTATCCATGGCACCATTCTTGGTTCTCCAATTTCCTCTTCCTTGGTCTCCATTGCTGTTTCCTTCTTCTTCTACTTCTAGTAAGATGGTGTTTTCTTGGTGTGTGTGTGTGTGTGTGTGTGTGTGTGTGTGTGTGTGTGTCTTAAACAAGACTTTGTCCTTGTCTGTCTCTTCCCCTTATTTCAAACCTCTCCTGGGTAAATTAATCCAAATCTTGACCTCTAGATTCCATCCCTCTCCCAAGCTCTGGAATTCTCTCTACCTAAGTATCCCTACAGGAATTTCAAATTGAACATCTCCAAAAGTGAACTCATTACTTCTCCTGCCATCCCAACCCGCCTGCCCCTTCATTCCCTGTGACACTAATGACAAGAACATATATGTATTTTCCAAGAAATCTGAGTCATGCTAAATACCTCCCTGCTTCTTGCTACCCACCACTCTCAACTGGCAGCCAAATCCCATCAGTTCTCCATACAAAATATGTCATGAACTGACTCCTTCATCTTCCTCCCGATTGCCAATGCCTTCATTCAGGTTTCTATCATATTTCACCAAACTACGGTAATTAAAGATTTTATTTATTTATTTATTTATTTATTTATTGATCTATTTATTTGAGAGAGAAACAGAGACAAAGCACGAGCAGTGGGGAAGGGGAGAGGGAGAGGGAGAAGCAGACTCCCTGCTGAGCAGGGAGTCCCATGTGGGGCTCAATCCCAGAACCCTGAGATCATGACCCAAGCAGAAGGCAGACACTTAACCAACTGAGCCACCCAGGTGCCCCCAAAACTACTGTAATTAAAAGAACTGTTTTCCTAAACTAAAAACTGGATTAGTACATTCAAGTCTCGCTCAAAAATTTTCAATGACTCCTCATTGTCTATAGGATGAATTCTGAAGTCCTTATCACTTATCACTTTATCACCTTATCATGCCAAAGGCCCCTCACAATTTCACCACTACCAACCATTTTTGTCTTACCTCCCTCCACTTGCCTCCACAATCATATGCCCTGGTCACACAGAAGTACCCATTACTCCTTTCATAGGCTTTACTCCTTCTCTTATTCTTGAGTCATTCACACTGTTTCCAAAATATTTTCCATAGCTTCTCTGCCAGCAAAGTCCTATCATCCTTTAAGACGTCCCATACATGTCATCTTCCTAACTCTCCCCGAGCAAAGTTGGGCATGCTCACCTCTCAGCTCCCCTAACACTTGATCCAGTTCTCACCAATGCTGCTTTCACAGCATTTAATCATGTTGCAACATCTGCTTTCATATTTATTTCCCATGCTAAATTCTGAGATCTTCAAAGGAAGAATTATGTCTTGACAATCTTTAAGACTCACTGTATAATGTTTAGTTACGTAGTTAATTAATGATGAAGAATCATAACCCCAAAGGTAAACTCTAGACAGAACTGTTTTTGTGAATTAATTCAAGCATATATATTTAATTCTGAAATTTCTTCAAACTTGTAAAAAAATAATTCTGTAATCTTTTTAAAAAAAAAAAAACTACAGATCTAAACTACTTTTTTGCAGGATACTATGATGGTAAACTAATTCTAAGGAGCAAATGTTTTTGTCAAAAAAAAAAAAAAAAGATTGGCTATCTTTTCACTTTGCTAGGTTTTTGATGAATTAGGATATTATATGTCCATAAAACTCTAGGTAAAAATATCTGAACAGTCCATCAAATCTACCATATAGATTATATGCATAACTAAGTATAATTTGTTGCTATTTGTTTTTCCAATCTTTCCTTTTTGGTGGGAAGTTTGTCTGAAAATTAACTTTCAGGGAAGTTCACAAAAGGCAAGTTTTAGTCTAAAAAGGCTAAACTGCTGACTTCGAGGGTAGACTGTTTCTCTTTGTCCATCTATCAGTCTGATGCAGGAGCCAATAGTAAGGAAGATCAAAAGGAATACAGCCCAGAAATCAGGAAGGAAGCCCCCAAAGGCCCCTAAGGAGCCAGAGCAGGCATCACTAAGTCCACACACCAAAGCTGGAGCGTAAGCAAGCATCCTGTGTCAGGTGGCATGCCTGTTTTGCCTACCACTGTATTCCAAGGTCCTAGAACAAGGCCTGATACATAGTTGGCCCTCAGTAAATATCTGTGGTAAGAGGGAAGAAAGGAAGGCGGGGGAAGGAGGGAGGGAGGAAGGAAGGAAGATTTTAGGGTGTGAGAGGTATACAAGGTGTTCATCTATGGAATTATTAACCTCACTTGTAAATTTTAATAATTTAGATTATGTATGATAGAAACAGTTAGAGGTCTTTTTTCATAGCTAACATGGACGATAATTCTAACCAGAGACCCTAATTAACTTTTTCAATAGCCATTTTTAACTTCTTAGAGCCTAAAAAAGTGAATAAAGTCCGCACAACTCTGTAATGTGGCATTTATATAAATTTGCCCTGACGTCACTTCAAGTCTTCCCAGGCCTGCCTCTTAAGCTACTGAGGTTTGAAATGGCCTGCAGGAAGACTATTATTTCCTGTGTTGTCCCCCACCCACAAAGGTTCCACATGAAAACTGAGCTCCTCAAATCAGAAACCCATAAGGTAGCAAGTAGACACACTTTGCCCTTTCATTTTCATCCCCAGGCCAGTTACTTTCTGAGAACATCTTAAATGTTGAAGAAGTTTACCAGGAATATATATTTTGTTTTGCTTGAGTCCATGAATCTGCACTAACTTCTCGGCCATGATAAACATGGGTCTCTGAATCAGAATAAACTTGTTGTTTCCCACCTCCAGTTTTTGTCTCATGAAAGTGAAAGTTCCAAGTCCTGGAATCTGAACTCCCTGCAAGAAAAAAGGAAGGGGGAAAAAAAACAGAGCAACAATCAGAAAAATAACCCTTAGTACCATTATCCCAAAAAACAAGGAAAGAATTAACCATTAAATAGTCAATGATCTCTACAATCTCCTACAACTATAGCACGTTATGACTTTAAGTTTTCATATAAATATAAATGTAATACATTGATATCCAATCCTTCCAACATCAGATCTCCCATCTCCATCATCATTCAAAGGCTGTGAGGACTAAGAAAACTTGTATGGATGCCATTGCTAATTTTAATTTATATTTAAGAGTCCTCTTGTCCAGGGTACCTAGATGGCTCAGTTAAGAGTCTGCCTTTGGCCCAGGTCATGACCCCAGGGTCCTCCAATGGAGCCCCCCGTGGGGCTCCCCGCTCATCAAGGAGTCTTCTTCTCCCTCTCCATCTGCCTCTCCATCCCCCTCACACACCTCCACTCACACCCACTCTCTCTCTCTCTCTCTCTCTGATAGGAGGAATTTGAGAGGCAGAGCCAGGGGGCTTGAGGGTAGGGAAGGAAAAAATGAAACAAGATGGGATTGAGAGGGAGACAAACCATAAGAGACTCTTAATCTCACAAAACAAACTGAGGGTTGCTGGGGGACAGGGTAGGGAGACGGTGGTTGGGTTATGGATATTGGGGAGGGTATGTGCTATGGTGAGTGCTGTGAAATGTGTAAGCCTGACGATTCACAGACCTGTACCCCCTGGGTCAAGTAATACATTATATATTATTTAAAATAATTAATTAAAAAATTTAAAGATTCCTCTTGTCCTAAATTGTGTGAAATTCCAAATTTTAATCATTTGCCATTAGAAAGAGGTAATTTAAGAGGCCATAAGAATCTCTGCTTTCCCATTCTATCTTTTAGGTTTTGTCTCTCATTTAAAATCAGACAATCCAGCATCCTAGGCATATGCTGCAGTGGAATGATGTTGGCTGCTAGGTAGAAGCAAATGCTTTTCGCTCTCAAACTGGGTCTCTGTCTCCCTGAAAATATCATACCTCAAGGGTTGCAAATGCCTACATACACCATGAAAGAATGCAGGGGAGTGAAGGTAGCCAACCAGAAACTGCAGTGACTAGAAAGTACAAATCCCATCCAAAGGCTAGAGCCCATTGTTGGCTCCAGTGAAATGTCAGCATGCAGGCATGGAAAAACTGGTATTGTTAAATCTGCTGATTTTTCAAGAAAAGAGAGAACAGATGCAAAACTTTATATAAACTCTCCAAATTTTAGGTGGTGATGACTAATTCAAATTATCAGAACAAACAAAAGTTTGAAGGATGAATTCGGCCCAAGGGCTGCCGTATTGAGACCTCTGGGTAGCATATAAATGTTCCACAACTTCCCAACACCCCTCCAAACTTCTCAAAGTTCTGACCAGTTCTACAGCATCCAAACTCAAGACAGGCCAAGATTTCTCATTTTGGGCAAGTTGAGTTCAGTCCCTCACTGTCTCCTTGTATTTTAATGAAAAGCCATTCCCTGCAAGGAAGCAAGACAGGAAGCAATATATCCTTCTATAGATACGCCAGGAACTATCTGATCACAGATAAATAGAATTTATCTAGTTCCTCTACACATAGCCAGGTTAGTCAGTGCTTGGTATCACTAGAAGAGTAGAACTCTTAAAAACTCATTAATGTAAGAATAAAATCCGTGTTTGTTAAATCTACTATCCATAAGTCAAAGTGGGAGCATCATAAAATCACAAGACTGAAAGTTAAATTAGGATGGATGTAAAGTCTGCTATCTTGCTCACAGCAAAATTATACAAGACTAAGAAGGAAAGATCCTTTGGACTCTTGCATTAAAGTATAAATCCTACCTTGTGCAGGGATAGCTGCCGTTCCACAAATTCTGACACATTTGCCCATATAGCAGAGACTTCTGAAATTCAAAGGAAATAAAAAATAATTTATTTAAGCATTCATGTGATAGTATCTGGTGCTAGTATAAAAAAGTAAATATGAAATGCAGAATCAAATAATAGTAATTCCCAATTAATTTAGAATTGGAAGAAAGTAAGGTCATTCCTCAAAGTTAATTTTCCTAATAGCTAAAGCTCCCCCTTTTAAGTTCCAAAAATGTGCTTAATAATAATAATAATACAATAAACTTTTGAGTAAAATCTTTCTAGGATAAAGGGAACTCTATCACACACCTTTTAATTCTATAAAGGAAATTCTATAAATTCTGTAAAAGTGTGACAGAGTTCCTTTTATCCTATAAATAGAGCTAGCCAAGTATAATCTAGACTTGTTTTAAGTTTTTATTTAGGGGCGCCTGGGTGGCCCAGTGGGTTAAGCCTCTCCCTTTGGCTCAGGTCATGATCTCAGGGTCCTGCGATCGAGCCCTGCATCCGGCTCTCTGCTCGGCGGGGATCCTGCTTCCCCCCTCTGTCTGCCTACTGGTGACCTTTCTCTCTCGCTCTCTCTGTCAAATAAATAAATAAATAAAAATCTTTTAAAAAATAATAAAGTTTTTATTTAAATTCCAGTTAGTTAACATATAACGTAATGTTAGTTTCTGGTGTACAATTTAGTGATTCAACACTTTCCTACAACACCCGGTGCTCATCACAAGTTCACCCCCTTGTCCCCATCACCTATTTCACCCTCTCCTTGTTTTGATGACATTCAAAAAGCATTTATGGAGTGTCTACTCTGTGCCATCTGATAAACCTTCATTCGTATGCCATCCTATAACACAGGAATAAAGCCAAGCACCACTGAGGCATGAGAGGCTGTTGTCTATATATTAAGTGTCCCTATACTTCTGTTTTGCTTAATTCTTTTGGGAGGTGGGGAGTACTCCCAAATGGGGTGTGTATGTGTGTGTGTGCACATGTGATCTTTCTGCACAACCCTGCCCAGACAATAAACTCCATGACAGCAGGGACTTAAGTTCTTTGGTGCACTGAGTCTTGGTGTACCATCAACAGTGAGTAGCATACAGTAGCCTTCTATATTTTTTAAATGTCTTGTGCCCAGGGGTGCCTGGGTGGCTCAGTGGGTTAATCCTCTGCCTTCAGCTCAGGTCATGGTCTCAGGGTCCTGGGATGGAGCCCCACACCGGGCTCTCTGCTCAGCAGGGAGCCTGCTTCCCCCTTTCTCTCTGCCTGCCTCTCTGCCTACTTGTGATCTCTCTCTCTGTCAAATAAATAAAATAAAATCTTTAAATGTCTTATGCCCATAAAACATCATCACTAAACCTATAAAAATACACATTCTTTTTAATTGAGATTCAATTGACACATATTATACTAGTTTCAAGTGTACAACATTATTTGATATTTGTCTATATTGCAAAATCATCACCATGTTTTTGCTTAATTTTTGACTTGCTTTTCATTCTCATTTGTCACTCTTAAGATGACAAGCTGTCACCGTTCTGCTGTGAGGGCTCTGCAGACCTCCTGCCTAATCCTAATTTACTGCTTCAAATGTACCTAATTTACTGTACCTAACTTACTGTAACAAATATACTAATATTATCTCTAAAACAATAATTTTTAACAACTGAACTTAGGGGAGGGACCCAAAGTCTTGAATCAGTGTGTAGACTTCTCCCTATCTGCTCTGAATGATCAGAGAGAGGTCTTCTATGTTTTTCTTGTTCTGAGATATGTTCCCCCCCCAAAAAAAAATGTGGCAGAAAAATAAGTAGTTGCCAATAACAAGTGTTAAATATGGGATATGAGGATATGCTCTAGGTATAACCAATATTTAGAAATACAGAGACTTGGTGGCAGCCACGGTACAGGATGGACTCCGCTGGCTTGTGTACCTCATTCTGCTTCCTCTGCAAACAAGTCTGACAGCCCCGACAGGACTTAGAGAGAGAAATTCAGTAAGTTGAAATTGAAGAAGGCAGAAACACAGAAGAAAAATCCACTGCCTTCAAGAGAAACGACTGAACAGGAGAAGCAAGCAGGGAATCTTAATGAGGCGTGTGCAGCTGAACGTGCATGGCACGTTCCACAAGCATTGCTTTCTTACTTCTTTTCAGCTGTTTAACTTTGTCAGAGGCAAACACATTGGATCCAGTTTAAGTGGCTGTGCTGCCCCTTTTCACATTAAAGAATCAAGAACTACTGACAGTGAAAGCTGTGCTTGCCTCTCCCATCTGCCTGTGTGGCTGGCAGGCAAGGAAAAGAACTTGGATGTTGGTGAAGGAAGAAGCTGGGTGGGAAGACAGTGAAATCTAGAGTAAAAAATGCAGCTGGTTCAAGGTGTCCTGCAGTCTGTAAAATGCAGTTTAATCAGAGTGCCATTTTTTTTGTTCAACAATTTTAATCATGGGAATTCACAATTTTTAAATATGCAAATTTAAAAAATTTTTAAACCTGGAAAAGAAAAAGAAATACAGAAAATTAAGTCTGTGTTGACATCTCCATTCCAAACCCAATGATGTGTATTGAAGATACTTTCCAGGGGAACCCGAGTGACTCAGTTGGTTGAGCATCTGACTCTCAATTTCAGCTCCAGTCAAGATCTCATGGTTGTGGGATCCAGCCCCTTGTTGGGTTCTGCGCTCAGATTCTCTCACCTTCTGCCCCTCCCCCAGCGTGTGCATGTGTGCTCTCTCAATAAATAAAATCTTTAAAAAAAAAAAAAGATACTTTTCATTGAGGAACTCTTTGCAAATCAAGAGTGTTATATTTAGGGCGCCTGGGTGGCTCAGTGAGTTAAGCCGCTACCTTCGGCTCAGGTCATGATCTCAGGGTCATGATCTCAGGGTCGTGGGATCGAGTCCCGCATTGGGCTCTCTGCTCAGCAGGGAGCCCGCTTCCTTCTCTCTCCGCCTGCCTCTCTGCCTACTTGTTCTCTCTCTCTCTCTGTCAAATAAATAAATAAATAAAATCTTTTAAAAAAAAAAAAGAGTGTTATATTTAATTCTCAAAATAAAAGATCAAGAACAGTAACATTTACCAGGTTGCCACTTTAGGATATGGACACAGTTGGTGATAAAGACCAATTCTCTTTTCACTTTGGAAACTGCTTGATTTATTGCTATACCTTTTATTACTTTTTTTCCTTTTTAAAAATTTAAATTCAATTAATTAACATATAATGGATTATTTGTCTCAGGGGTACTGGTCTGTGATTCATCAGTCTTGTGTAATACTCAGTGCTCATTCCATTGCATGTCCTCAATGTCCATCCCCAGTCACCCTCTCCCTCCATCCGCCCCTGCTCCAGCACCCCTCAGTTCATTTCCTATGATTAAGTGTCTCTCATGGTTTATCTCCCTCTCTGGTTTCATCTTGTTTCATTTTTCCTCTCTTCCCCTACAATCCTCTGCTTTGTTTATTAAATTCCACATATCAGTGAGCTCATATGATAACTGTTTTTCTCTGATTGGACATATTTTGCTTAGCGTAATATACAACTTTTATTTCTAATGGCTTAAACCACTAGCTAAAGCAGGGAAATTGCAATCTTGTAATTCCAATATATCAGGGTTATAAGTATTTTAATTAATATGCCAGAGGAGGAATAGGTTAGGCAATGAGAAGTAGTAGTGATTCTCATCGGCATCGGGGAACAAGCTGGGTGATGAAAATTCACTCACCCACGAAGAAAACTAGGGCTGCATGCTACAGCGAGCCAAGTGACAAGATCATAACCAAGTTTTCCCTCTACCCTGCTCCATCCTACTGTGTTCCTCACTCTTGCCCACCACCATAGACAAAAGAATTCTACTTCTGGCAGCTAAGAACTAAGAAGATCTTTCAACCAATCCCAATTGTATGCTGAATTAAAATTTTCATCATGACCAAAAAGGTCATTAATTTATTAACAAGACAGAATCTTCATAATACCCAGATTTACAGGGAGACCTTTCAGAGTTTTTAAAGTCAAAACTATTAAGTCTTTCACCTAGACTCATGATATGCAGCTCAAATTTCAGGAAAACAATCTATACCAAAAGGAAATGATTTAATTAGAGCGTGGAGAATCTATATAGCTTGGAGAATCTATATACCAAAAGGAAATGATTTAATTAGAGCCTGGAGAATCTATATAGCTTGAAAAGACTTGACTGAGCCTAACTGGAAATTTGAGGATCACCTTTCTTCATTTGGATGGTATATTCAAGTCATGTCATTTTACTCTATACAATCTAATGGGCAAAGTTATGCAAGAGCAGAGTTTATTATTTGAAACTGAAATTTGCTATTTTTTTAAATTTTTTTAAAAATATTTTATTTATTTACTTGAGAGAGAGATAGTGAGAGAGAGCATGAACGAGGAGAAGGTCAGAGAGAGAAGCAGACTCCCCATGGAGCTGGGAGTCTGATGCGGGACTCGATCCCGGGACTCCAGGATCATGACCTGAGCCGAAGGCAGTCGTCCAACCAATTGAGCCACCCAGGCGTCCCTTAAATTTTATTTATTTATTTGACAGAGATCACAAGTAGGCAGAGAGGCAGGCAGAGAGAGAGGGGGAAGCAGGCCCCCCACTGAGCAGAGAGCCCAATGCATGCTCAATCCCAGGACCCTGAGATCATGACCTGAGCCAAAGGCAGAGGCTTTAACTCACTGAGCCACCCAGGCACCCCTGAAATTTGCTATTTCTTACTGAAGAAAAGAGAAAGCTCTTAATTTTAATTCATTTAAATTTTAATTCAGCACACAATTGGGATTGGTTGAAAGACCTTCTTAGTTCTTAGCTGCCAGAAGTAGAATTCTTTTGTCTATGGTGGTGGGCAAGAGTGAGGAACACAGTAGGATGAAGCAGAGTAGAGGGAAAACTTGGTTATGATCTTGTCACTTGGCTCGCACATTATTCCCTTTAGGAAGCTTTGGGGCCCTGCCCTTCAGCTGGAATAGGTAGATTCGAATATCCTACAAACTATGATTTTTAACTTTGATTTTTCTGGCATCCCAAAATCAGAGAGGGCATCACTTAATCTCAAAATAAAAAGAACTGTAATCCAGTCTATGAAGCAAGCTAAAGAATATGCTATTTTTATATTTTAGAGAAAGCTGGGGTAATTATTTATTTTAATCAAATACTGAAATCCCATGACTCACTATTATAAAGAAATAATCCCTGGACGTACCTTCTATACTCAGTTCAACCATCATTTGACTTCAAATTCTAAACATTTTATGCATTCAAAACCATATTTTTAAACAGTGCCAAGTAGCAGGAATTCTCTGTTTTATATATGATCATTATAAAAAAGAACTGTGTCCATTATGTAAATTATAGGATAATATATGCTAGAAATAGATATTAATACCAAATATAAAAGATAAGCTCCCTGACTTCATAAGACATCTTCTAAAATTAAAATATTGACACACAAACAAAGCAAAATATTCAAGACTGATCTAAACAAAGAAACATATTCCCAGAGCAAAGTGCAGTGAAAAGATCAGTGTGTCACACTGAAGACCTACAGCCTTCCTGCCTCCGAAGATTGCTAGCTATGTAGTCTTCACAAGTTTGATTCAGTTCATATCCATAAAACGATGACAGGACCTTCGAAGTACCATAACTACATAATACTAAACTTCAGTGAAACATATGGAAACAACAGGACTTAATATGAAAAAATTAATTTTTTTGTTTTCCTGAAATTGGAATTTTATCCTTATCTCCTTCACAATGGGTCATTTGTGAATGTTAATAAGTAGTTATTTGACTTCTATTTCTGTCCTTCAACCAAGAAAGTTCTTGCTGTGGGGCACCTGGGTGGCTCAGTGGGTTAAAGCCTCTGCCTTCAGCTCAGGTCATGGTCCCAAGGTCCTGGGATCGAGCCCCACGTCCAGCTTTCTGCTCGGCTGGGAGCCTGCTTCCCCCTCTCTCTCTGTCTGCCTCTCTGCCTACTTGTGATCTCTGTCTGTCAAATGAATGAAAAAAAAAGAAAGTTCTTGCTGAGGTCACCAATGGTCTCCTTGTCAACAGATTAAGTAGATATGTTCAATTTTCACCTCCTTGACCCCTCAGTCACATGTAACGCCGATGACCACTCTGTCCTCCTTTAAACACCTCTCCTGTTAGCTTTTGTGACAACTACCGTCTCCTGGGTTTTCTTCCTACCTGTACAACCATATTCTCTCATTCTCCTTCGAAAGTTCACCTGCCTCAACTTAGCCATTAAATGCTGGAATTTTGGGGCACGTGGGTGGCTCAGTCGGTTAAGCATCTGCCTTCAGCTCCGGTCATCCCCCAGGGTCCTGGGATCAAGTCCCGCATGGGGGCCCCTGTTAAGCAAGAAGTCTGCTTCTCCCTCTCCCCTCTCCTCCCTTCCCACACTGCTCATGCTGTCTGTCTCTCTCAAATGGATAAATAAAATCTTATAAATAAATAAATAAATAAATAAATAAAATGTTGAAATTTTCAAAGGTACAGCCCTCGACCTTCATTCTTCACTCCAGACTCCTCTTAAGCATTCACATCCATGCTCAGGGCTTTAATCACCACCAAAATGCTGAAGAGTCCCAAGTGTTTTTTTAGAAGCCTAGAAACTCTCCCCATCTTTAGGTTCTAGACTCATGTATCCCACTGCCTCTTTGGATATCTCACTGAGACACTTTGCATGCTCAAAACCAGCATCTTCTGGGTGCCTGGGTGGCTCAGTTGGTTGAATGACTGCCTTCAGCTTGGGTCATGATCCTGAAGTCCCAGGATCGGGTCCCGCATAGGGCTCCCTGCTCAGCGGGAAGTCTGCTTCTCCCTCTGACCCTCTACCCTCTCATGCTGTCTCTCTCCCTTTGATTCTCTCTCTCTCTCAAATAAATACATTTTTAAAAAACATAACAAACAAAAACCCAACATCTTTCTTCCCTTAAATCTTGCCCTAAATCCAAGGTTTCAATTGCAATGACTGTCATCACCATCTATTCAATTATATAAGCCAAGAACTCGGAACTCATCCTTAAGACTTCCTTTCTCTCTCACCCTCCTACCCAGTCCACCACCACAATCTGTATATTTTGTCTCTAAATAGCCTTACAGTCTGTCTACTTCTCTCCACTTCTACTGCTACCAATTTAGACCAAGCTACCATTCATTCTCACTTAAGTTACTGTTCTAGGTGTTCTTAATCCTCCAATTCATTCACTTGGAAACCAGAGCAATCTTTTTCAAAACACAAACTTGATTGTGGTGCTTGGGAGACTCAGCAGGTTAAAACCTCTGCCTTCGGCTCAGGTCTTGATCCCAGAGTCCTGGGATCGAGCCCCGCATCGGGCTCTCTGCTCAGCGGGGAGCCTGCTTCCTCCTCTCTCTCTGCCTGCCTCTTTGCCTACTCGTGATCCTGTCAAATAAATAAAATCTTTAAAACAAAACAAAAAACCCCACAAACTTGATCGTGTCATTCAACCCCTCCTTTAGCTTCACGCAAAACACTTAGGGGCCTTTAATCAGACTTAAAATAAGGACCACTATCCTTAATATGATTTACATGCATTGCCTGACCCCTCCATTTCTCTCCAGCCTCCTTTAGAACACACTCACCTCCCACACTTACAGAGAAGCCATGTTGACTTCCCTTCAGTACCACAGTAACACCAGGCTCCCTCTTGCCAACATGCTCTTGTTATTCCCCCTGCCAGGCACACTACCGCCTCCCTCCACTCCCCACTCCCCTGATCCGTTTCCTCTATTTCACAGCAACTCCTTCTTCACATCTCAGCTCGAATCTTCTCTTCTTCAGCAAATCTTGACACATATCCCCATCCTCGCCTTGAGTAAAAGTTCCCAGTGTACCGTGCACCCGCACCCATAGCACTTACTAATTGTAAAGTAGTATTTATTTCTGTGATTATTTGGTTAACGTGTATCTCTTCCCACAATAGACAATAAATTCCAAGGTTTTTGCTCACCATCAGTTCTCTAGTACCTAACACATAATAGGCTCTCAAAATTACTCATATAAATAAATTCTATATAAATTTATAAATATGGCAAATATTTTTAATCCATAAAACCATTATATTTAATGCTTCTTTTAGAATTATTATAACAGGAAAAAATAGGAATGATGCAGGGGAAAGAAAAGAGGCATCTACTCCTATTTATTTTTGTCTTCTTAAGTCATTTGGTTAAAGCATAGACAACGTCCCTAAGTTACAATGACTTGAGAGTAACAATAGTGTCCATTTCCGGAAAACCAAGGACTCCCATTGCTTCCAGACATCTCAGTGTCACTTTAGGGGGATTCTTCCAAGAAAGAATGTTTTTAATCAAGCCTAGTAAGCTTTCTGTAAGACGTTGCCAGTTCTTCTTCCAACCACCCTGTTCATTTTATGGTCCTCTCACTTAACCCCAAAACATCAAGGGCAACAAAAGTAGCCTTTTCTTTCATGAAGTCTGGGAAGGAGCCATTTGGGGTGGCTGTTTTCAGCTAACATTTATTGAGCACTTACTTTGTGCTAGTCCCCAAGTTAAGACATTATTTCTTTTAATCAAAATCCTCACCTGGCCTTTTTCCCTCATTAAGGCAGTCAATAAAGAAACCGTCTCTGGGCATCCAGTGTAAGCCTGCTGTGATTGCCAGCTGGTTGCCAAGACAACCTGGTCACTCCAGAGGATAAGGAAGGAGATTTTCTGCCTTTCCCTAAGCGGGTTAAGATCCAGCCCCCAGGGCCCTCACCCCACATCGCTTACCCTCTTGGCTCAGCGACAGCAGCGTAGGCAGCACCTGCCTGCCTAGGTCTTGCACGGAAGGGACAATGGTGTCCAACATTGCAGGTCTGTCTCTAGTTGGCTTGGTGCTCAGTCCTCAATGGGTCTCTTCTTCTTTCTTTATATGGAGTTTGTACAAAATTGATTTTCCCACCCTCAAATCTCCTCTCCTCAGAGCTTTGGATGTGCCTTAAAAATAAAAATTACCAAATCTTGATTTTTTTTTTCTTTCTTAAACGCTGTTTCTCACTGTCCCTCCCTCCATGTGCTGACTTTCCCTGAGTGACTCCCACCACAGGAACCCAAGAGCTGTCCCGCACCAGTATGCAAATCCAAGCCCTCCCTCCGGGCCACCGAGAGGTACCATGAGAGGGTGAGCAGGAGCCTAGAGCCGGCAAGGAGGACGGAGGCCACAGGGAGGGCGAGGTGTGTTGCTAGGACGCGACAAAGGCTTGCTGCGTTGCTAGGGTGTCAAAGAATGGCCTTGGCCCCGCCTCCTATGATGGGTCGCTCCCAGTTGCCCTGGTGATTCCGGAGCTTCCAACAGCGAGGTTGGGAAGTAACTTCACGTTTTTTCTTTCCCTTCTTACCCTGGACAGCGATGAGACTTCCTCGCTTTTGTAACCACCTTGGACCAATTTGGGAATACCTTTTAACCCTGGTGGTGCACATTTGAGTCTCCAGATCTGTGCGAGGACTGCAGTTTGAACTGGACTTTTTTTCTCGCGTTTGGTTTTTGCCCTGGGCTCTCTCCAGAGGAGATGGACAGCCAGAGGACTGGGGAGAGAAACTGACGTTTCTTTTTTTTAAATTCCCTTTACACTACACGAATGTCATCCTACAGACTTGTTTTAATACTCTTCCCTCTGCCGATAATGAATTATCCCAAAGTGAACACACACATAAGCCCCACCCAGGTCAAGAAACACCTCTTGCATCCATCACTCACTACTCAAAATTAGAGAAGATACCCTACCTCTCTGAGATTCTCTATGTAAACTGAGAGTTAATAAAACAGAAGTCACATAAAATTATTTTCCCAGAGTGTTCCGCAGAATACTAACTTCTTATGGAACAAATAAATGATACGTGGAAAAAGGAAAGTAGGGAGAGGAAGGAAGCTCTACCACCACAGAAATACCTCATTGCCTCTCCAGGCATTATTCCACAAATGCTATACATTTATTTGCCTGTGTTTGAACTTTTGGAATCATATAGGATGTATTATTTTGTGTGCGGCTCTGTCATTCAACATTATGTTTGTGAGATTCCCCACGGCTTCTGCAGGAGCAATTTCTTCATCTTCACTGTTGCATATTATTCCTGGGTGTGAATGTGGCACAATTTATCCATTCCACTGCTGAGGGAACATCTGAGTTACTTCCATTTGGGGCTAATAGGAACAATGTTGCTGTAAATATTTTTTTAATTAACATATAATGTATTATTTGTTTCGGAGGTACATTTCTCTGTGCTGCAAATATTCTTGAACAAAACTGTGATGCACGTACATACTCATTTCTGATGTGTAGATAATTAGGAGTAGACTACTGGGTCATGGGAAGTGCAGATTTTAACACAGGCCAAGAAGATTTCCAAAGTGACTGTCGCAGTGTTGGTGGGAGGGAGAAACTTCTGGCACTTAGTGTGAACAGAAACTAGGGAGGCCTGATGGCCTGCAATGTACAGGACAATCCTATACAGTGAAGACTGTCCCACTATGGTGAAATATCTCATCAGACGTCCCCATGTAAGAAAAAAGGAGGCTGCTTATGAACCTAGGGGAAAAAAAAAAAAAAAAACACTTTACGTGCAAATACAAAGAAGTTTTTCCTTAATTTCAGTATCACTTAATTTCCTAGAAATCCAAAATCCAAGGAAAGTTGGGAATTATGCCCTTTTGTTCAGGATTTAAGATTATGCCTTTTCTTTTTTAGGAATTTAGAAGAGTTCTTCCTATTTAGGAAAACTATAATCATTATGATCGATGAGGCTGGTGGCATCTGAGTAGCCAACACAGCAGAGCCAGACTGCATTTGCTGTTGTGGCATTCACAGTGATCCTTTCTGTTGGTAAAAGCATGTGGCAACTTCACTGGCCTTCCAGCATAGTCATGCCTAGACATGTGTACATTAAAATATATATTATTTTACTATACATTACTTACATTATACTAGAATTTGGACTTTATATTCTTTTTAAGGAGGCTCCACGCCCAACATGGAGCTCAAGGTGGGGCTTGAACGCATGATCCTGACGTTGAGACCTGAGCTGAGATCAAGAGTCAGATGTTTAACCTACAGAGCCATCCAGGTGCTCCCTTTATATTCACTTTTAAATGGTATAGGTAAATAAGCTGTATTATCTACAAACCTCACTTCAGGATAGTAACAAGGCATTCAGGCAAAATATTTGTTGCAGAAAAGAATCATTGTATCTATTAGGACTGAGAAAATCTGTGCTAAAAAATGATAAGCTCAGGGCGCCTGGGTGGCTCAGTGGGTTAAGCCGCTGCCTTCGGCTCAGGTCATGATCTCGGAGTCCTGGGATCGAGTCCCGCATCGGGCTCTCTGCTCAGCGGAGAGCCTGCTTCCCTCTCTCTCTGGCTGCCTCTCTGTCTACTTGGGATTTCTCTCTGTCAAATTAATAAATAAAATCTTTAAAAAAGAAAAAATGATAAGCTCAAGGTGCCTGGGTGGTTCAGTGGGTTAAGCCTCTGCCTTCTGCTCAGGTCATGATCCCAGGGTCCTGGGATCGAGCCCAGCATTGTGCTCTCTGTTCAGCAGGGAGCCTGCTTACCCCCACCCCCACCCCCGCCTGCTGTTTTGCCTACTTGTGATCTCTTTCTCTGTGATAAATAAATAAAATCTTTTTAAAAATACATTAAAAATGACAGGTTCCATAACTCAGGTTTTCCCTATCTTCTACTAAGAAGTTCAGAACTAGGTTTTAGGACTTTCATAAAGTAGTTTCTTTTTTTTTTTTTTTTTTTAAAGATTTTATTTATTTATTTGACAGAGAGAAATCACAAGTAGGCAGAGAGGCAGGCAGAGAGAGAGAGAGAGAGAGGAGGAAGCAGGCTCCCTGCTGAGCAGAGAGCCCGATGCGGGACTCGATCCCAGGACCCTGAGACCACGACCTGAGCCGAAGGCAGCGGCTTAATCCACTGAGCCACCCAGGCGCCCCCATAAAGTAGTTTCTTGAAAAAATAATTTTCTCCCACTCTCTCTTTTACCATCTGCCTTCTATCCTTAGTCTATGATGGTGTTTAGTCTTCAAGCACTTGTCTTTCGCAGAATAGGTTGTCTTAAATTCTTTGGGGGAAATAAGCAGGGAAGATTGTTGAATGGATCAGCAGCAAACAATGGGCAAACTCTTTTGTACCAGTTGTCTGGACACTTGCTGAGCAGGCTAATTTTTAGTGGTCATATCAGCATTATTATTCAATCTTAAAATAACGAAAATGAGGGCGCCTGGGTGGCTCAGTGGGTTAAGCCGCTGCCTTCGGCTCAGGTCATGATCTCAGGGTCCTGGGATCGAGTCCCGCATCGGGCTCTCTGCTCAGCAGGGAGCCTGCTTCCTCCTTCTCTCTGCCTGCCTCTCTGCCTACTTGTAATCTCTCTCTGTCAAATAAATAAATAAATCTTTAAAAAAAAAAAAAAAGATAACGAAAATGAAAAAAAAATATTAGTTTCTTAGAATAATAGATTAGATTGATTTAAACATGGTGATGATACTTCTAGTCTCCAGAAAAACTGTCTTCAGTTTCAAAAAAATGGTTATGAATGACTGTTGATTATTAATGAATTATAGATGACCAAAGGAGGATCTACAAATGATGAAGGCAAAGACCATTCTTTGAACATCTTTTCCTTTTACCAAAGATCTCTTGACAAAAGAGGCTGTGGAGACGCATGTGACCCAGTGTTCACTAGCAACTTTGAATAAGTTACAAACATGTCTCCCGAAAATACATACCCTTTAGTTGATAACAAAGCTCAGGCAAACGTTGCAATTCTACTACTTAGAATTTGTTCTTTGGATACACCTGCATGATACAGACAAAGACATATACATATGCAACATTGTTTGTAATGCTAATTATTAGAATTAACCTAAGATAACCATCATGGGGAATTAGTTAAATGGTAAATTATACTTTGGAATACATTTTGAAGGGATTGCTTAAAAGAAAGCTGTACATTTATGTGCAGGCATTTTAAAAGTTTCAAGATACATTAAGTGAAAACTTGTTGCAGAATAATATTAATAATATGATACTATTGTTTCAAGTATACATATACATATAAGGATATATATTCATATATGTTCATAAATTCATATAATATTTGAGGAGAGAGATATTAACAGTGGTTATTTTTGGATAGTGTGGAATTGTATGTGGAGAGGGAAGAGTTCAGAGGACTTTTAGGTTAACTTTTCTTCTTTATTTACTGTTTACCAAGAGCATGAATTATCCTAGTGTTAACATTTTAAAGGTAATTTGCCAAAGAAAGAGAAACAGAAGACAGAGAGAGGTAAAAGCAGAGTGCAGAGTTGTGTGAAAACACTGAAGGAAACAAAGAGCCAAAGTTTTCCAAAGTACTTTAATATACATATACTTTTCTGCAAACTTCAACTCACTTTGCAAAACCCACATTAAATGGGCAGTCATTTTAACCAGACCCCAAAGCATACGCAGTATTCAGTGGTTTGTATTAAAGGCAACTTGGAAACCTAGTAAAAAAAGAAAACAATTTGTAAAATTTTTGTTTTAATATTACACAGCACAGAATAAAAATTTTCAATAAATAATCGAACCCTGATCTATTAAGTATCTACTATGTGTCAAGCACTTTGCTAGCTGGTAAGAGGAACACAGCAGAAGAAAATCCCTACACCATTCATTTGCCATTTAACAAATATTTATTGAAGAAAGTTTTAAAATCAGGATTGGGTTCTGAAGTCAACGTGTAAATTGAAAATTCAATAAATGAGCAAAATTACTCTAGAAATGCCTTCTTAAGAGGGTACCATGTTAGAACCCAGATAGCATCTCTTGGTTCATAGACCCAATACAGTCAGTTTTTCTCTCCAGCTTTAAATCAGATCACTTTCCTGTGAGCATATACTGAAGCAATTGGCTTATGGTTAGGAAAGCAATCTTGTCTGAGAAATTCACCCAAATAGCAGAATTATGCCCCGCACTGTGAGATGCTTACAGTATGGTAAGTACTCGGAAACCGAGACAGACTAAAAACATATCAGATGCATATCTCCAATCCCTTGCTTACTCAAGGGCTTATGCAGAAGTGGACTTGAGGTGGCTTTCTACCACATTAACTTAGCTAAGATGGAACTGGGTTTCCCAGAATTCCATTCCCTGTATGGCTCTAGGTTAAGGTTAGTAAAAAGAGAAATTTGTGTGAGATTTAAAATGCAGAAGTAAAGCAGAAGACGTTCTTATACTCTGAAAATCATTGTATGGTCAGATGCTGATCTGCTGCCTCGCCACATAGGCATGGGCCAGCAGCCTGGCCTCCAGTGCCCACCAGATCTCCTTCTCCAGCTCCCCTGAATCCTCAACTTGGTGCATGTTCAACAGTGGGGCCAAAAGCACCACCTTATCCTACAGGTCACATGTATCACTGAAATTAGATACAGTGAGAGACAAATGCAAGGCCCAATTTGTTCTCGTCGGTTCTATTTGTCCTCATGGGTTCCAGCTTATCCTCACCAATTTCAATCATTTTTTTTTTTTTTTAATTCTCCCCCATTTCATGACTATTTCCTTCCTGACTGTCGTTCCTGCTGACTTCAGGCCCAACACCACAGACTGCTTCAGAAGTCCCTACAATTATGGAAGGGCTAATGCCCATAGCAATCTGATACTCATCATTCATAAGGCTTCTGCTTCCTGAGTAAAAGCTGATACAGGACTAGTGGTTAAGACTGAAGTGTTTCAATTTAAATTAGCCTCTTTCAGCTTTACGTAGACTTGACATCCTATAAATTAACGGCTTGTGCACTGCAACTCTATCATAAAAGACACATTAACAATCAGGTTAAAGGTATGAAGACAATATAATGGGAGTACAAAGAGAAGAATGTTACTTATATCTGAGATGATTTGTCTGAATGCTAAGCAAAGAGGTTTGGGCTTTATTTGGAAGTTGCAGATGGTTCCTGAAGGCCTTAGAATAAGATGATGACCTTATCACTCACAGAGTATTATATTCTCCAGTACTATATTAAGATGAGGTTCATATTTCACCACATGATACAAATAATCCATATTTCATATGGCAACTAAAATCAGGGAAATTTCTGAGGGAGATGAAGGAAATCTACCAGATTAAAAGGATAAGTGCTAGCCATTGAAAGGCAGGGCACAGGATGATTAATGTCACGGACAATAACAGCTATTTATAGACTTTTTTTTAAAAGATTTTATTTATTTATTTGACAGAGAGAGATCACAAGTAGGCAGAGAGAGAGGAGGAAGCAGGCTCCCTGCCGAGCAGAGAGCCCGATGCGGGACTCGATCCCAGGACCCTAAGATCATGACCTGACTTTTGAAAGATGAAATGGCAAAGATACAATACAATTGAAAAAAGGTAAATTAGCTAATGTGACAAATGAGAATATTTTGAGAATAAGCTATAAAATGATCACCCAAAAAGGAAATAGAGCAAAATGCATCAAATCAGACTACTTGAAAACAGAGCTTTTGAAGTTATAGATAGCACTGTCACCAGCCTGCCTGGACTATCTACAGGATAAAAGTCATACAATAGGACTTCCCATGTTTAATAGATGTAACCTCAATGAATAATAAGTATGATAATAATACACATTTGTATTTATTTGTAAACATAAGGTTGATATTTATGCTGTAATCATCTGCCCTGCCCCTCTTAAAAACATTTTTTAACTTTTTTCTATTTCATATGTGCTAAAATGAAAAACTGGCACCAAAAACCTGAGCTAACACCTAATATTAGCATAAATAATTTATACAACTGAAAAAAAATATATTTCTGAGCTTTAATTTTTCATTGATTAAAAATAGGAATAATGATGATAAATACTAATAGAGGAAATTCCCATATTTTAAAAGAAAAAAATGGGAAAAACTGAAATAAGAGAATTTTTTGGCTTCCACAAATCCTAAACTTACAGTTACTTGTCCAATTTCACTATTATGTTATACCATCCTACATAGGCAAAACAAGATATGTATTCTACAGACAAAGGAATACTTCTTGATTTTCTTTTTAAATGAAGACTACTGATCAATAAGCAAGCTCTGTAAAGAAATGTAGATGATTTTATGCAATGCGTGATAAGTTAGTTAGGCAACTCACCTCACGAAGATTAATTGAAAATAGGTTGTAGAACTATATCTAGAAGTAAAAACTACAAAGCTTCCAGAAGGTTTTAAAACATAAGAGAGAAATCTTGTGATATTCAGGTTTTAAACAAATATTTCTTAGAACACGAAAAGCATAAATTATTGGAGTTAAAAATGTGATAAATGGGACTTTATCAAAATTTAAAAGTTTTGCTCTTCAAAAGGCATCATTAAGAAATGAAAAAGGAAAACAGAACAGGAAAAGATATTCATGCTACATACATCTGGCAACTGGTATACAGACTATATATTTTTTTTCCTCGAGTTTTTATTTAAATTCCAGTTAGTTAATAAACAGTGTAATATTAGTTTCAGATATAGAATTCAGTGATTCAACATCAGTCCATTAAGAGTCAGACATGGAGAAAGTCAAGAAAATAATATATCAACAAAATAGAAATATCAACAGAAATAGAAAACCTAAAAAGAAACCAAAAAGAAATTCTGCATCTGAGACATACAGTAGTAACTGAAATGAAAAGTTCACTAGAGAGATTCAATAGTAGCTTTAAACAGCAGAAGAAAGAAACAGTGAACTTGAAGATAGACTAATAGAAACTATTGAGTCTGAGGGACAGAAAGAAAAAGATTGAAGTAAAGAGAGGCTATGTGACCTACAGGACACCTTCAAGTAGACTGACTTATGCATTGTGGGAGTACCAGAAAGAAATGAAAAAAAAAAAAAAAGGAAAAGAGAAGATTTGAAAAATAATGTCTGAGAACTTCCCAAATTTGATGAAACACACAAATATAACATCCATGAAGCTCAGCAAACTCCAGGTGAGATAAACTTGAAGAGACTCACACTGAGACACAATATAGTCAAACTTCTGAAAGACGAAGACAAGGAGAATCTTGAAGGCAGCAAGAGAGAAGTGATACATCATATCCAAGGGATTCTCAATGAGATTATTAGCAAATCTCTCATCAGAAACTTAGGAGACCAAAAGGTAATAGACCAATATATTCAAAGCACTAAAAGAAAAAAAAATCTGAACAAACACCTTATATCCAGCAAAATGATCCTTCAATAGTGAGGGAGAAATTAAGATATTCCAAATAAACAAAAGACAAACAAAGAGACTCAGTTCAATAATGTTATGGTAGTAGGGGCATCTGGGTGGCTCAGTCAGTTGACTATCTCAGTCTTGATTTCAGCTCAGGTCATGATCTCAGGGTCATGAGATCGAGCCCCAAGTCGGGCTTCATGCTCACCCCAGAATCTGCTTGAAATTCTCTCTCTCCATTTCTCTCTGCACTTCCTTTCCCACTCCATGTACTCTCTCTCTCATAAATAGATAGATAGATAAATAGATATAGATATTTTTAAAAAGACCAAAATGTGAGATATGAAACCATAAAAATTCTAGAAGAGAACTCAGGGTCCTCAACAAAGTAGAAATAGAACAAAACATCCTTGATCTTTAAAAAAGATTAGCTAGTAATAAACTCTATAGCTACATCATTAGCAATGGTGAGATAGTGACAGCTTTCTCCCCAAGGTCAAAGAGAGGATGAGGATATCCACTAGCATTTATTCACTACTGTGCTGGAGGCTCTAGACAACGCTATAAAACTAGAAAGAAAGGGACGCCTGGGTGGCTCAGCTGGTTAAGCGGCTGCCTTCGGCTCAGGTCATGATCCTAGCGTCCTGGGATCGAGTCCCACATCAGGCTCCTTGCTCAGCCAGGAGCCTGCTTCTCCCTCTGCCTCTGCCTACCATTCTGTCTGCTTGTGCTCACTCTCACTCCTCTCTCTGACAAATAAATAAATAAAATCTTTAAAAAAAAAAAAACTAGAAAGAAAATAAAAGATATAAGACTCAAAACAGAAAGTAAAATGTTTTTCAATTATATATTATATGAATGTAAAGGCAGAAATCCAAAAACATATCAGCTGTTATAATCAATAAGCTCTCTAGATATAAAGTCAAGATATAAAAATCATAATTCTATATATTAGCAAGAAACAATCAGAAAATTAAGTATTTAAATATTCCCCACAGTGGAATAAAAATATCAAATATCTAGGAACAAACTTAAGAAAATTTACATGAAGCTAATATTGAAAACTAAAAAATATTGTAAGTTCATACTATAAAGAGTAATTAAAGATGACCCAAATAAATGGAGGAGGTGTATCATGCTTGTGAAGCAAAAGACTGAATATGGATAAGATATCAGTTTCTCCCAATTTGATGTGTATATTCAAGGCAAACCCAATCAAAAGCCAGCAGGAATATTTGGTGGATACTCACAGGTTGAATCCTACATTTATATGAAAATGCAAAGAACCTAAAATAGCCAATATAATCTTAAAGAAGAAAAAATTTGGAAGACTTTTATAAGAGTTCAAGACTTACTATAAAGCTATACAATTAAGACAGTGTCCTATTGGTGCAAAGATAGACTAGTAGACCAATGTAACAAGACAGAGTCCAGAAATATACCTCTACAGATAAACTTACTAGGTTTATGACAAGAGTATCACTACAATTCAGCAGGAAAATGATTGTCTCTTTTATTAAATGGTGCTTCAAAAATTGCATATTCATATGTGAAGAACAGTAAACCCTACCTCACATCAGACCCCAAAATTAATTTAAGGTGGATGATAGACCCAAATGTAAAACCAAAAAATAAATCTCTACAGGAAAACAAAGTAACTTCACTACTCTGGGGTAGGCAAAGATTTCTTAAACATGACAGAAAAAGTGCTAACCTTAACAAAGTCAATAAATTTGACTTCATCAAATTAAGAACTTCTATTATCAACACACATCAGTAGGAGATTGAATAGACCAATCAGAGACAGAGAATATATCTGTAGTACATATGTCTGATATATCTGATAAAGGATTCTATCCTTAATATATGAAGAACTCTTTAGATGAGAAAGTTTTAAAAAGGGGAAAATTCTTGAACAGGAACTTCCCAAAAATGGAAGCTGAACATACATCTACCTTATGATGCAATAATTCCACTTCTAAGTATATCTTCCCAAAAATAATGTATTGAATATGTATGTTTATAAAAATTTGTTCAAGAATGTTTATAGCAGGGACGCCTGGGTGGCTCAGTTGGTTGGACAACTGCTTTCGGCTCAGGTCATGATCCCGGAGTCCCGGGATCGAGTCCTGCATCAGGCTCCCAGCTCCACGGGGAGTCTGCTTCTCCCTCTGACCTTCTCCTCGCTCATGCTCTCTCTCACTGTCTCTCTCTCAAATAAATAAATAAAATCTTTAAAAAAAAAAAAAAAAAAAAAGAATGTTTATAGCAGCTTTATTCCTAATAGCCAAAAGTGGCAATGATCTAAACATACATTAACAGGTAAATAGATAAACAAATTGTAATATATTCATACAATGAAACATGACATGACAATTAAAAGAAGAATAAACTACTGAAATATGCAACATAAATTTCCAAAATATTATGATAAGCATAGGAAAACAAATGCAAAATACAAACCACAGATGACATTTATATGAAACAAGAGCCAGCAAGCTAATTTATGTGATAGGAATCAGAAAACTTACTTCTGGGAGATGGGGTATCAACTGGGAGGTAATATAAGAGACTTCCCTTGGGGACTAAAGATGTTCTATATCTTGACCTGGGTGGTGCTTACACAGTATATGCATCTGTAAAAATATATACATGCTTGGGACGCCTGGGTGGCTCAGTTGGTTAAGCAGCTGCCTTCGCCTTAGGTCATGATCCCAGCATCCTGGGATCGAGTCCCACATCGGGCTCCTTGCTGGGCTGGGAGTCTGCTTCTCCCTCAGCCTCTGCCTGCCATTCTGTCTGCCTGTGCTCGCTCTCTCTCCCTCTCTCGCTCTCTGATAAAATAAATTTAAAAAAAATATATATATATATATACATGCTTAAGGTTTATCTTACTATATGCAAATTAGATTCTAATTTTAAAAAAGAATGGAAGAGCAGTGCACATTTACTTGCCACATTGTGTTCATAAGCTCTGTGCACCACATTCGGGCATTTAAAAATTAAAACTTCCTAACCCATGGGGCACCTGGGTGACTCAGTGGGTTAAGCCTCTGCTTTCAGCTCAGATCATGATCTCAGGGTCCTGGGATCAAGCCTCACACTGGGCTCTCTGCTCAGCAGGGAGCCTGCTTCCCCCTCTCTCTGCCTGCCTCTCTGCCTACTTGTGATCTCTCTCTGTGTCAAATAAATAAATAAAATCCTTAAAAAAAAAAAAAAAAAAACTTCCTAACCCATTAGGAACACCATATAGAATAGTGGCTAAGAGCTTGGGTTTAAGAATCAGTTCTTCAACAAAAGTTTGTTGAGCTCCTTATTATGTGCCAGGCTGTACTAGCATAGTGGTATAATAAACAGTAACACAGCCAAGAGCCCACCATCACAGAGATCATAGTCTAGTGAAAGACACAAATAACAAAATATAAACACTGTAAGTACTACAAAGAAAAATAGGGCAGGACAATTGGACACAGAGTGAGGAGGCTACTTAGAAAGTCTTCTCTGAGCTGACATTTGAGCAGAGAGCTGAATGATGTAAAGAAGCCAGACATGGGAATATTTAATGGAAGGATAAGTCCTAGACATTTACTTTTCTATTCTGGAAACATTGGGCAAACTGTTTGATTTCCCTGAGTCTTAGTTTTATCATCAGTAAAGTAAGGATCATAATAACTCCATGTTACACTAAAGAATGAATGAGATAATGATGTAAAGTGCTAACACAGTATTTGACGTATCATATGGAGTCAATAAAGAATTGCCTAAATCACTGAATAAGATAGAAACAGAATGAATGCATCAGGACTACAGGAGATAGGCTTTTTCTTTCTCTTCTATATATACAGTGTAGGTATTCCATAAGCATTTGGGGTTCTGTGTATTCGAATACGACACCTTTTTTGAAATGTGTCTCTTCCAAGACAGCTCTAGCACAGAAAAAGAAAAGATGGGAAAATGAGGAAGCTAGGGAATAAAGGACTGGCTACAGAAAGCAGAGGGACTACCAGGGGATAGATTCAGAGTAGGTATTCTAAACAGTTCACTTTTCCAAGCTAGGTCATGGATGAAGAAGTGAGATGAGCCAGATAACAAGTTAAACAAACAGTTGAATCTTAACTGATGCACATACATTGGACACCTTTGTTCATCTTGTTTCCTCTTCCTAAAATACTCTCTCTCTCTCCATTCCCAACCCATCTCCTATGATTCCTGTAAGGCACTGTGCTTTCTCAAGCATCTCTACCTCTTTGATGTTCTTTCTTAATGACTGAGCCACTCAGGCACCCCTTTTGATGGTTCTTTCTTAAGTTGGAATTCCCCTCTTAATTTGTAACAGGTCCTTGTGCCCAAATCTCAGTTGTTTTTAGGAAACTTTGGCCTCCCTATCTGTACAGGTTGGTTGGTGTCTCTCATCTGGGTTCACATTTCTCACCCTCAATAGGAACTCAATATTTCTTGCGTAATTGTTACACTTTGTAAACAGCAAGTGTTTGAGAATAACCCCGGAATCCACAGCACACTGTTTATACAGGAAGTACCCCCTGGTGGTGAAAGAAGGTTACTATACTTCTATGTCACTAAGATGTGCTTTCCATACTGAGCTTTCAGAGCTTTAAAGATCATGTACAGAAGCCATGAGGACTTGTTTGTAGATGTACCTGTTGCCAAAAAATAATATTTCTTGAATGAATGTTTCCTGTTCTTTTACCTACTTTTTTTTTTTTTTTTTAACTCTCTTCCCCATTACCTCCCATCATCGCTTTTCAATCCCCTTCTCCTACATTTCAGTTGGTCCATTGAAAACACAGTTCCGGGTGGCATTTGTTTTGTTTCGACTGCCTATGAGCCTCCAGATTTCCGTTTGAAATTCACACATTCAGACTGTGCATTATGTCTGTAAGGCAGTAATTCCTGATAATAGAATGACCACATTCCATTACTAAAGCTGAAGGAAAAAAATCCTTGCCTTCCTTGACTCAGCAGGGCCAGGAGCCAGGCATGTGACCCAAGCATAGTTATCAGATGCTCTTTCTTGGACTGAAGATTGTTGAACCCATGGCAAAAACAACAGCAAAGTCTGGAAGATGTATACTGCAGGGATGGTGTTCCCTCCTCACTGTTCTGCTTTATGATAAATGCCAGGATTCCAAATGCCCAGTGCTCCACAACCCCCTTGACTCCTGCCCATTTCCAAGTCTCCATCTCCCAGCTCCCATTAGTCTGTATGCTTCCTAACCATCTTCCAATAATTCCCTTCTCCTTAAGATAGCTCAAGTCAATATCTGTGGTCTTGTCTGCTTACAACTTTGTAAAACAATTAAGTCAGACTAGCGTGGTGTCAGAAAATGAAACTATACATCCTCCCATCCCATTATCGGAGAATAAACTTGACCATTAAGGAGAAACGCTTAAATCCTAGCTTTAGTTAGTCATGTGGCTTAGGCAGAGCCATGTGCAATTAACCTGAGGGTCCTCCAAATGAAAACCAGAAAAAGAAAGGGGCAAATGTCAGTAGGAAAATTAGATGTTTCTAATGTAGATTAGATTAGGTATTCCTAGAATAGAAATCAATCCTCATAATAGCATACTAATTTGAGGTATTTTAGGAGAAGACCAGCTGCAGCTGGGAAGCACTCAATGGATTCCCCTGCTCTTCCCCACTTTACAGAACCTCTCTGCCTGCAGAGACAAATGGCGGAGAAAAGTAGGACCACATGTATACACCCAGTGAGTAGATTATGCAAGAGAATTTATGAGACACAAAAGAAACTAGGGCTTAAAACTTCTTTGTTCTGTGGATTGAAGAGTAGTTTTCTTCAAAAGACAAAGAAACAGGGAGAATCTCTCCTCAGATATTCTGTCACTTTATGGCTTATGCAGTTAGGTCCAGTTCTGCTTTTATATAGGCCAAGGGAAAGAGTTAACTAGACCAAAAGCCTAATGCCTGATCCCTGCCTATGGACTCCATATGACTTTGAAACAGTAAATTGACCTGTTAGTAAAGAACAACGTAAAGTTCTGCCAAGGTCTAATGTGTACTCGGAGAGAAGAGTGTATTTGGTATAAGGAAATGGAACACTACTCCATGACTGCTGACAGCTTATCAAGGCTTTCTTTCATGGATCATGCCTGTGGTTTATCTAAAAAGTTATTGCCACACCTAAGGTTATTCAGATTTTCTCCTATGTTGTCCTCTAGAAATTTCACAGTTTCATACTTTATATTCAGATCTATTATCCAGTTTAGGTTAATTTTTGTATTGTGTATAAAGTCTGAGTCTAGATTATTTTTTGTAGGTGAAAGAGCAGTTGTTTTGGCACCATTTGCTGAAGAAACTATCTTTGCTACATTGTATTGCCTTCACTTCTTTGCCAAAGATCAGATGACTGTATTTATGTTGGTCTATTTCTGGGCTCTATATTGTCTCACTGATCTATTTGTTTGTTCTTTGCCCCATATCACTGTCTTGATTGCTATAGCTTTATAGTTAAGTCTTGGAGTTAGACACTATTGGTCCTCCAACTTTTTTTTTTTTATATTGAATTGGCTCTTCTGGGTCTTTTGCCTCTTCATATGGACTTTAGAATCAGTTTGTTCATATCCACAAAATTACCTGTTAGTATTTTAATGGGATTGCATTAAATCAATAGATCAAGTTAAGAAGAGCTGACATCTTGGTAACATTGTGTCATCCCATCCATGAATATCCTGTTTCCATCCTATTTCTGTTTTTTGTCTTATTACATTAACTAGGACTTCCAGTACAATTGAAAAGGAGTGGTGAGAGAAGACATCTTGTCTTATTCCTAATCTTAGCAGGAATACTTCTGGTTTTCTACCATTAAGTATGATGCTAACTGTAGGGTCTTTGTAGGTGTACTTTATCAAGCTGAAGATGTTCCTCTCTATTCTTAGTTTGTTGAGAATTATTATTTTGAATGGGTGTTAAATCTTGTCAAATTTTTTCTATACTTACTGAAATCATTATGTGATTTTTTTCTTCTTTAGCCTATTGATGTGATGGTTTCTATCACCTGATTTTCAAATATTAACCAGCATTAAATACCTGGCTTAAATCCCATTTGGTCATGGCATATAATTCTTTTTATACATTGTTGAATTCATTTGCTAATATTTTTTGAGGATTTTTATATCTGTGTTCATGAGAGATGTTGATCTGTAGTTTCTTTTGATGTCTTTGTCTGGTGTTAAAATGATGCTGGCCTCAGAATGAGGAAGTATGCCCCTGCTTCTATTTTCTTGAAGAGACTGTAGATAATCAGTATAATTTCTTCATTAAGTATTTGGTTGCAGAACTCACCAGTGAACTCATTAGGCCTGGCACTTTCTGTTTTGGAAGATTATTAATAATTTACTTTCTTTAATAGATACAGACCTATATAGACTGTCTTTTCTTCCTTCTGTTTTTCTCCAAATTAACTCCCAAGTTTTGAAGGGTTTTTATCTACCACTATCTTTTCCATTTTTCTCAAACCCCAAGTACACATACCACATGAAGGAAATAAAATTCCAAACAAGAAATACATACTATAGTTATCCTAAGCAACCTCATTATTTATGCAATTTTCCTTTAAAAGTACAATTACATACCTAGTATTCAAATAGTTATCAGTCATTTCAGTATCCAAAAGAAGGCCAAAAGGTATGACAATTTGATTGTTCTTTGAAGCTGTGATATGATGGTAGGTCACTTCATCAATGTGTGACCCTGGCTGATATTCCACCTGGTAGATTTTAATAATCTGATTCTGAAACTAAGTGAACATTTACTATATGAGTTTTATGTAAATTAACTCACTTGTACCTTGCAATGAGCCTCTTAGGTAGATACTGTCACTTGACTTTAGAGATGAGAAAACTAAGACACAGAGAGGCAAAGTAAGTTGATAAAATCACATCAGTAAGTAAATGGTAAAGCCAGGTTTGGAACCCCAGTTATGTGGCTCTAGAGGCCTTGCCTTGACCACTTTATGTGATTCAGTTTTCTCTATGCACCCTTGCAAAAATAAAACAAAAAACAAAAACACAACTTTGTGTCTTTGGGAAAAGAAAGCCAACTGCTAGTTGCGATCTAAGAAAACTGTGGTTCCTGGTTGGAAAATAGTGGGCTTTTATCAACCAAATACAGAAAACTTGAATCTGGTGATGGCTCAGACGTCTAATACATATTAGTCCACAATGGGTTCTAAATGGAAAAAAAGGAACAGTAGGTCCTGAAACTGTTTCAATGAGTGTTTAAGCTAGGACATGTATATATGTATTTTATTTCACATTTAAACTTATTGCCTGACAGTGGCAATTAAATTTCTCTTTCATCTTTGCATTTGCCAAAGGGAAATTAAAATGGAGTTTTATAGTCAAATAAGCTAGAAAAACATCAAGTTAAACAAATTTTACAAGGTTTCTTTACTGAGGATTTTGCAGAGACTTCAGTATGTAAATACATAGTACCATGAATTTTTAGCGGTGGGAAGATTATGTTGCGTTTCTTGAACTATTTGATCACAGAAGCTTTTCTTCATGGCATCTAGCAGACTTAGTGTTTTATGGTATGCATATTGAAAAACATATGATGCCATATTCAATAAATTCATATTCATATTTCATATGATACTTATATATCATATTCAAGAAATTGGGAATAAACTGAGGTCTTGGAAAGTATCATTCCCTAGTAAAACAAAGCTCCAAAACACCTCTCATACCTCAATTTCTTCCTTTGTGGATCCTCTGAAATTCTAAAGTTGGAAGCTACAAGGAAAGCTTAATCAGGGAAGCACTTAATATCTCCACAAAGTATAGTGCTCTCATATCTTTTTCAGCCTTTAAAAAAAAAAAATTCTATTGAGCATCTACTATTTGCTAATAATTAAAAAGATAGTCCCTGACCTCAGAAGTTGATCAGGCTAAAAAGACAAGTAAATAGGCAATAACAATTTAGCATGATCGGATGCCACAGAATGCAATAGGAGAAAAGAGAGAGAAAAACTATCTATTCTTGAGAGGCTTCTCAGGGGGAAGGGAGATCAAAGCTGAGACCTAAGGAGAGATTATAGGAACAAAGGGAATGGAAGAAGAGCAGACCATGCAGAACAGAAAACAAACACAAAGACCTCTTCAAACCACACAGACACAGAATATGAGCAGGTTGGTGCGGGGAAGACAAATATTAGGAAATAAAGTTGAAGGGATAAGGAGGATCTGGATTCCCTACTTCGTTCTGAAATCAAGAAATTGAAGTATATTAAGTCAGGGATTGAGATGATCAGATTTACATATCAAAAAGATCCCTCCAACTGCAGTGTGGCAAAAAGATGAGAGCAAGGAAGGATTAAAAGCAGCAAAGGGACTCTTTCAGAGACTCTTTCAAGGAAGGACTAAACTCTTTTATTCAAAATGTTGTCAATGGGGGCACCTGGGTGGCTCAGTGGGTTAAAGCCTCTGCTTTCAGTTCAGGTCATGGTCCCAGAGTCCTGGGATCAAGCCCCACATTGGGCTCCCTGCTCAGTGGGGAGTGTGCTTCTCCCTCTCCCACTCTCCCACTCTCCTTGCTTGTGTTCCCTCTCTTGCTGTGTCTCTGTCAAATAAATAAATAAAATCTTAAAAAAAAAAAAAAGAAGAAACCTGATAGAAATCAATGGAATTTTCTAAGATAAGGGACACTGTGAACAGAGAGGCAGAGGGAAGAGATAAGTTCTTTTTTGTATATAGTTTGATTCTTGAACAACATGGGTTTTAACTGTGCAGTTTCACTTACATACAGGTTTTTAAAAATAGAGTACAGTGCCACAAATCTAATTTCCCTATGATTTTTCTCATGATTTTCTTGATAAATTTTCTTTTCTCTAGCTTACTCTAAGAATACAGTATATAATACATATAACAAACAAAATATGTGTTAATCAATTTGTTGACAGTAAGGCTTCTGGTCAATAGTAGGCTATTAGTAGTTAAGTTTTGGGGGAGTCAAAATTTATAAGTTTTTGACTTATATTTGACTGAAGGGAGGGGGTCTGACGCCCCTAACCCCTGCATTATTCCAGGGTCAACTATACAGATTTTTAAGTTCGTATAGGACATGAAGCTTTTCAGGAAATGGCTGAAAATAAAACTCTGGTGTTGAGAAAAGAGATCTGGAGTCATCAAAATGTGTTGAAATAGATGAGATCATTCTAGAGTGGCACTTTCTAATATGGTAGCCACTAGCCTTATGTGAGGACATGAAATGGGATTACTGTGACTGAGAAACTGAATCTTAAAATTTTATTTATTTTTAATTAATTTAAATTTAAAAGTTGGGGCACCTGGGTAGCACAGTCAGTTAAGCATCTGACTCTTAGTTTCAGCTTAGGTCAAGATCTCAGTGTCATGAGATCAAGTCCCAAGTCAGGCTCCTTCCTCAGTGGGGAGCCTGCTTCTCCCTCTGTCTGCGGCTTGCCCTCTCTCTCCCTCTCAAATAAATAAATAAGATCTTTAAAAAATTAAAATAAATTTACATCCAAATTGAGAAGAGCAGTAAGTATAAAAACCAGATTTTGAAGTCTTAGTACAAAAAAAGTAGAGTATTTTTTTTAAAGATTTTATTTATTTATTTGAGAGAGAGAGAGAGAGAGTATAAGCAGAGGGAGCAGCAGAGGGAGAGAGAGAAGCAGACTCCCCTCTGAGTAAGGAGCCTGACGCTGGGCTTGATCCCAAGATCCTAAGATCATGACCTGAGCTGAAGGTAGACACTTAACAGACTGAGCCACCCAGGCTCCCCTAAAAGTAGAATATTTCATTATTTTTTTATTAATTACATGTTGAAATAATATTTTACACATATTGGGTTAAAATGTATTATTAAAATTAGCTTTACCTGCTTTTTAAATTTTTTTAATGTGGCTACTAGAAAAAAATTTAATTATATATAGGGCTCACATTATATTTATACAGGAAAGCACTGCTTTAGAAGTATGCAGTGAGAAACATGGCGGGGGGGCCTAGGATAACATTCCATGGGATGCTATAGATAGACATGCCCTTAAAAAGAGAGACAGAGAAGGTCGTATGGCACATTATGGCAGTCAAGACTTAGTCATTTTAAGAGGACTATGATTAAACATGCAATGCTAAGTAATAGAAAGACTGAAGTTCCAAAGAAGCCAAAGATGACTTTGTAGATTAGTTTAAATTAAATGTGCAGGCTCAAGTCAGATTGAAAAGGCTAAAGAGTCAATAAATTGGAAGGAAGTGGAGGGCACCTGGGTGGCTCAGTGGGTTAAGCTGCTGCCTTCGGCTCAGGTCATGATCTCAGGGTCCTGGGATCAAGCCCCACAGTGGGCTCTTTGCTCAGCAGGGAGCCTGCTTCTCTCTCTGCCTGCCTCTCTACTTGTGATCTCTCTCTGTCAAATAAATAAATAAAATCTTTTTTAAAAAAATTGTAAGGAAGTGGAGACAATTCCATTGAGAAATCTATCAAAGAGTGGACCAAGAGAGGGCAGGGGCAAATTATAGAAGGGCTTTTTGTTTAAGAGAGGAAAGACGTGGGGAACCTGAGCGGCTAAGTCAGTTAAGTGTCTGCCTTTGGCACAGGTTCATGACCCCAGAGTCCTGGGATGAAGTCCTAAATCGGGCTCCCTGCTTAGTGGGGAGTCTGCTTCTCCCTCTCACTCTGCCTGCTGCTCCCCTTGCTTGTGCTCATGCTAATAAATAAATCCTTTCAAAAAAGAAAAAAAGGGGCACCTGACTGGCTCAGTGGGTTAAAGCCTCTGCCTTCGGCTCAGGTCATGATCCCAGGGTCATGGGATCGAGCCTCGTGTCCAGCTCTCTGCTCAGCAGGGAGCCTGCTTCCTCCTCTCTCTCTGCCTGCCTCTCTGCCAACTTGTGATCTCTGTCAAATAAATAAATAAAATCTTTTTAAAAAAAGGGAAGTATAATTAATATGTTAAGTCTCCAACAAAAGAGATGAACAGCACATAAGATCAGATAGGTAGAGATGGAAACTAAAGGAAAAAACTGAATGAAAATACTAGAAAGGGGCCCTGGATGGCATAGTTGGTTAAGCGTCCAACTCTTGGTTTTGGCTCCAGTTGTGAGCTCAGAGTTGTGAGATTGAGCCATATGTTGGGCTCCATACTCAGCAGAGAGTCCGCTTGAGATTCTTTCTCCCTCTCCCTTTGCCCCAACCATCTGCTCTCACACATGCTCTCTCTAAAACAAGTACACAAATCTTTAAAAAAGAAAATACTAGAAATTTAAAATTCAGTCATAGAGATGAAGAATGCCTTCACCAGCTTCCTTGACAAGCCAAGGAAAAATTTAGCAAACGTGAATACAGGTCTGTTGAAAATAACCAAACTGAAACACAAAGAGAGAAAAATGTGAAAATAAACAGAAAAGGGCTATGAGACAGTATCAGTGGTCTAACACACACATAGCTAGAATTATAGAAAGAATGAGACAGGGACATCTGGATGGCACAGCTGCTTAAGCATCTGCCCTTGGTCATGATCCCACGGTCCTGGAACTGAGTCCCGTATCTGGCTCCCTACTCAGTAGGGAGTCTGCTTCTCCCTCTGCCTGCCATTCTCCCTGTGTTCCCTCCCTCTGACAAATAAATAAATAAAATCTTAAAAAAAAAAAAAAAAAAAAAGAAAGGAAAGAAAGAACAAGACAGAAAAAATTGGAAACCAGTAACAACCAAAAATTTTCCAGAATTACAGACATCAAATCACAGATTCGAGATGCTCAGAAAACACTAAGCAGGATGAAAATAAATAAATAAATAAATAAAAAATAACGTAGGCAAACCATTTGCAAACTGTTGTAAACAAAAGACCAACAGAAAATCTTAAAAGCAGCCAGAGGATAAAATAATGGTTGTGGTCAATAAGGGTTTATCAAAAAATGTTAAGTTTGAGATTGTAGTTACAGGTTTTCTTATGCAATACTTTTTTTTAAAAAAAGAAAGAAAAAAAAAAAAAGAAAGGCACATATATTGGACTTATTCAGAATTCAGGTTGATAGGTGATAGAAGGTGAGAGAAAAGGAATAGGACGACAGTCCTGAGATACTGAATATGCCAAATGATCAGTTGAAGTAAGAAATGTCTGAAAATATCTAACTCTACAGGCTACAAATGCAATACAAACTATTATCCCACTATACTTTCAAGAAACAGCATTTTAAGTGAGATAATTTTTTTTATATCCTTTTAATGTTGAGAAGGATGCATGGTAAATAGTGAAGGAAGATAATAGTCTGTGTTTTTTCCAAAAACTAATTAAAGAGTTTAGACGGATTTCAATATTTAAGTGATGAAAGGATCTTTTAAGCCATACAAAAATTGGTAAGCAGCAAACATGACAATTCTGCCAGCATAATAAGCCTCTTTAAACATAGCCACCATTGAATAATAGTCCTTCTCTCCATGTCCATTAATGCAGGCCAGATATCAAGTAAAGAAGATAAAGTACATAAGCCCAACAAATTTCACATGCTTTTAGTCTAGATTTAATACATGACGACTATTGTAATGATCACAGGAAAAAGCCTGAAATCTATATGAACTAGCTTCAATAACAAAACCAATCTCAGTTAAGAAAAATAAAGTGCACATAATGAAACCAAAGGAGATATCTTCAAATGTCACCAACAAATGTTTACAATTCCATGACCTGATGCATCATTAAGATACTACTAAAAATCCAAACTAAGACTAAAATAATACCCAACAAAATATGCTAAAGACCACCACCCTAACTTATGCAATAAATGTATTAGTCTATAAATGTCATCTTTTTAAACTTACAGATATTTTCTTGGGAGTACTGAGAATTCGAACAGAAACTTCAACTTGCAAAACATATATACATGATTCTCAAGAGATAAACTGTATCAAAACTTAACATGCAAAACAAACCACCTAAGCTTATACAGATGTATATATTCTAAGATAAGACCTCAAACTGGTGTAACATTAACTATAACTGGGTTCATGTGTTCTAAAGACCACTGACTTTTCCTTCCTCCAAATTTGTATTTAAATTCCAGTTAGTTAACATACAGTATATTAGTTTCGGGGGTAGAGTTTTGTGATTCTTCACTTACATACAACACTCTAAACACCACTGAGTGTTTCACCAATGTGTTCTTGCCAAGAGAATTCAAGACTAACTCCGGCTGCCAAAACCTCTTCCCAATTCTTCCCATTTGAGATGCACTACTGTTCCCTTAGTGTGCACTCTTCCATACTACAGCACCCTAATAAATCTAAGTTTGTTTGAATCAGAGTTTATGCCTCGTGGTCTTTGTATTACAGACTTTAATAGGTTTAGAGCTCCCCTGAGATCCTCGGTATCATGATGTGGACTCTCAATGGGATACTAGTGAATCCACTAAATCCTCTTTACCTTCTACTTGCTCAGAGTCAATCTTGTGCTGAAATTGCAGTCCATTATTTCAATGAGTTTTTCAGCGTTGGGTTTTTGGGTTTTGTGCTGGGAAGAAATTCTCCTGGGAATCCTTGACTAGGTAATTAGGTATTTAATCATTTTTCTTGGTAAAGGTCTAACAAATCTTTGATTTACCATTAGCCATTTTGCCCATCTATTGTCTATAGTTCTGCTGCATGTCCAAAAGAGAAGTTTACAGAGGTCAGTTAAAGACCCATTAAATCTGTCTTCCAAACTTCCCTCCAAAGGACTCATGAATTCACAAGGTCTTAATAATCTGGCATCATCTAGGCAAACTTTTTAAAATTTAACTCTTTTAAGCCCATATAAGAATGCTCTAATTAAGTCTTGTCTGTGTATGAGAAATTGGCTTTAGGAAAGACATTCTCTTAATATTCCATTTGCCAGGAAGCTGCTGAGTAATGACCCTAGAGACTCACACAAGCAATACTTTCCCTTTGAACCTAAGTCAGCCTGGTTGTCTAATCGCTCATCTGCAAAACACTTGGGTAGGCTACCTCTTGACAGAATTCTCACCTCTATTTTCTCATTTCTGCACATATCTTTCTCAAAGACATATTCATAGGCAATCTGGAATTATAAATGGCCATTTAGGGTTTTGACATGAAGAAAATTGTTTCGGAAGCATCCTAAATCAGAAGAGGAATGAATCAGGGCGCCTGGGTGGCTCAGTGGGTTAGGCCGCTGCCTTTGGCTCAGGTCATGATCTCAGGGTCCTGGGATCGAGTCCTGCATCGGGCTCTCTGCTCAGCAGGGAGCCTGCTTCCCTCTCTCTCTCTCTCTCTCTCTCTCTGCCTGCCTCTCTGCCTACTTGTGATCTCTGTCTATCAAATAAACAAATAAAATCTTAAAAAAAAAAAAAAAGAGACTACTTCAGCTAGCCAGAGATCAGCTAGATAGCTTATCTAAAGATTGCAAACACCTGAAAATCCATCGGCAGATCGAAGAGAAGAAGAACAGCAATTCTGGAAACAGAAAACAACCACTTTCTGAAAGGTAGGACCGGCGGAGAAGTGAATCCAAAGCGACGGGAAGATAGACCCCGGGGGGAGGGGCCGGCTCCCGGCAAGCGGCGGAGCAACGGAGCACAAAATCAGGACTTTTAAAAGTCTGTTCGGCTGAGGGACATCGCTCCAGAGGCTACCCGGGGCAAAGCCCACACGGGGTCAGCGTGGCCTCAGGTCCCGCAGGGTCACAGAAGGATCGGGGGTGTCTGAGTGTCGCAGAGCTTGCGGGTATTGGAACAGGAAAGCCGGCTACAGAGACAGAGACGACAGTAAGCTCGCAGCTCGGGGTGACCTTGAACCGGTCGCAGGCTCGGTGAGCTCGGAGCGCGGCCGGAGGTCAGGCAGACGGGAGTAACTGGGCGCGGTTCTCTGAGCCGCACTGAGGAGTGCGGCCCTGGGCTCTCGGCTCCTCCGGGCCGGAGACCAGGAGGCCGCCATTTGTATTCCCGTCCTCCGGAACTCTACAGAAAGCGCTTAGGGAACAAAAGCTCCTGAAAGAAAACCCGAGCGGATTACTCACCCCGGCCCCGGGTAAGGGCGGTGCAATTCCGCCTGGGGCAAAGACACTTGAGAATCACTACAACAGGCCCCTCCCCCAGAAGATCAACAAGAAATCCAGCCGAGACCAAGTTCACCTACCAAGGAGTGCGGTTTCAATACCAAGGAGAGCAGCAGAATTCTAGAGGAGGAGAAAGCAAAGCACGGAACTCATGGCTTTTGCCCTGTGATTTTTTTTAGTCTTGCAGTTAATTTAATTTTTTTCTTTTTCATTTTTTGTTTTTTTTTCTTGCCTTCGAGTAAACTTTTTTTTTAACTGTTACCTTTTTCTTTTTTAGCGATTTTTTACTAGTTTATCTAATACATATATTTTTTCTTTTTTATATTTTTCTTAGGTGTTTTCTTTTTTTTTTTAATTCTTTTCTTTTTTTTTTCTTTCTTTTTTCTTTTTTTTTTTTTTCTTTCTTCCTTTTTGAACCTCTTTTTATCCCCTTTCTCCCCCCTCACGATTTGGGATCTCTTATAATTTGGTTAAAGCATATTTTCCTGGGGTTGTTGCCACCCTTTTAGTATTTTACTTGCCCCCTCATATACTCTTCTCTGGACAAAATGACAAGACGGAAAAATTCAACACAAAAAAAAGAACAAGAGGCAGTACCGAAGGCTAGGGACCTAATCAATACAGACATTGGTAATATGTCAGATCTAGACTTCAGAATGACAATTCTCAAGGTTCTAGCCGGGCTCGAAAAAGGCATGGAAGATATTAGAGAAACCCTCTCGAGAGATATAAAAGCCCTTTCTGGAGAAATAAAAGAACTAAAATCTAACCAAGTTGAAATAAAAAAAGCTATTAATGAGGTGCAATCAAAAATGGAGGCTCTCACTGCTAGGATAAATGAGGCAGAAGAAAGAATTAGTGATATAGAAGACCAAATGACAGAGAATAAAGAAGCTGAGCAAAAGAGGGACAAACAGATACTGGACCACGAGGGGAGAATTCGAGAGATAAGTGACACCATAAGACGAAACAACATTAGAATAATTGGGATTCCAGAAGAAGAAGAAAGAGAGAGGGGAGCAGAAGGTATACTAGAGAGAATTATTGGGGAGAATTTCCCCAATATGGCAAAGGGAACGAGCATCAAAATTCAGGAGGTTCAGAGAACACCCCTCAAAATCAATAAGAATAGGCCCACACCCCGTCACCTAATAGTAAAATTTACAAGTCTCAGTGACAAAGAGAAAATCCTGAAAGCAGCCCGGGAAAAGAAGTCTGTAACATACAATGGTAAAAATATTAGATTGGCAGCTGACTTATCCACAGAGACCTGGCAGGCCAGAAAGAGCTGGCATGATATTTTCAGAGCACTAAATGAGAAAAACATGCAGCCCAGAATACTATATCCAGCTAGGCTATCATTGAAAATAGAAGGAGAGATTAAAAGCTTTCAGGACAAACAACAACTGAAAGAATTTGCAAACACCAAACCAGCTCTACAGGAAATCTTGAAAGAGGTCCTCTAAGCAAAGAGAGAACCTACAAGTGGTAGATCAGAAAGGAACAGAGACCATATACAGTAACAGTCACCTTACAGGCAAAACAATGGCACTAAATTCATATCTCTCAATAGTTACCCTGAATGTTAATGGGCTAAATGCCCCTGTCAAAAGACACAGGGTATCAGAATGGATAAAAAAACAAAACCCATCTATATGTTGCCTCCAAGAAACTCATTTTAAACCCGAAGACACCTCCAGATTTAAAGTGAGGGGGTGGAAAAGAATTTACCATGCTAATGGACATCAGAAGAAAGCAGGAGTGGCAATCCTTATATCAGATCAATTAGATTTTAAGCCAAAGACTATAATAAGAGATGAGGAAGGACACTATATCATACTCAAAGGGTCTGTCCAACAAGAAGATTTAACAATTTTAAATATCTATGCCCCCAACGTGGGAGCAGCCAACTATATAAACCAATTAATAACAAAATCAAAGAAACACATCAACAATAATACAATAATAGTAGGGGACTTTAACACTCCCCTCACTGAAATGGACAGATCATCCAAGCAAAAGATCAGCAAGGAAATAAAGGCCTTAAACGACACACTGGACCAGATGGACATTACAGATATATTCAGAACATTTCATCCCAAAGCAACAGAATACACATTCTTCTCTAGTGCACATGGAACATTCTCCAGAATAGATCACATCCTGGGTCCTAAATCAGGACTCAACCAGTATCAAAAGATTGGGATCATTCCCTGCATATTTTCAGACCACAATGCTCTAAAGCTAGAACTCAACCACAAAAGGAAGTTTGAAAAGAACCAACATACATGGAGACTAAACAGTATCCTTCTAAAGAATGAATGGGTCAACCGGGAAATTAAAGAAGAATTGAAAAAAATCATGGAAACAAATGATAATGAAAATACAACGGTTCAAAATCTGTGGGACACAACAAAGGCAGTCCTGAGAGGAAAATATATAGCGGTACAAGCCTTTCTCAAGAAACAAGAAAGGTCTCAGGTACACAATCTAACCCTACACCTAAAGGAGCTGGAGAAAGAACAAGAAAGAAACCCTAAGCCTAGCAGGAGAAGAGAAATCATAAAGATCAGAGCAGAAATCAATGAAATAGAAACCAAAAAAACAATAGAACTAATCAACGAAAGTAGGAGCTGGTTCTTTGAAAGAATTAATAAAATTGATGAACCCCTGGCCAGACTTATCAAAAAGAAAAGAGAAAGGACCCAAATAAATAAAATCATGAATGAAAGAGGAGAGATCACAACTAACACCAAAGAAATACAAACTATTATAAGAACATACTATGAGCAACTCTACGGCAATAAATTTGACAATCTGGAAGAAATGGATGCATTCCTAGAAACATATAAACCCACAACTGAACCAGGAAGAAATAGAAAGCCTGAACAGACCCATAACCAGTAAGGAGATTGAAACAGTCATTAAAAATCTCCAAACAAACAAAAGCCCAGGGCCAGACGACTTCCCGGGGGAATTCTACCAAACATTTAAAGAAGAACTAATTCCTATTCTCCTAAAACTGTTCCAAAAAATAGAAATGGAAGGAAAACTTCCAAATTCATTTTATGAGGCCAGCATCACCTTGATCCCCAAACCAGACAAGGATCCCACCAAAAAAGAGAGCTATAGACCGATATCCTTGATGAACACAGATGCGAAAATACTCAACAAAATACTAGCCAATAGGATTCAACAGTACATTAAAAAGATTATTCACCACGACCAAGTGGGATTTATTCCAGGGCTGCAAGGTTGGTTCAACATCCGCAAATCAGTCAATGTGATACAACACATCAATAAAAGTAAGAACAAGAACCATATGATACTCTCAATAGATGCTGAAAAAGCATTTGACAAAGTACAGCATCCCTTCCTGATCAAAACTCTTCAAAGTGTAGGGATAGAGGGCACATACCTCAATATCATCAAAGCCATCTATGAAAAACCCACAGCAAATATCATTCTCAATGGAGAAAAACTGAAAGCTTTTCCACTAAGGTCAGGAACACGGCAGGGATGTCCATTATCACCACTGCTATTCAACATAGTACTAGAGGTCCTAGCCTCAGCAATCAGACAACAAAAGGAAATTAAAGGCATCCAAATCGGCAAAGAAGAAGTCAAATTATCACTCTTCGCAGATGATATGATACTATATGTGGAAAACCCAAAAGACTCCACTCCAAAACTGCTAGAACTTATACAGGAATTCAGTAAAGTGTCAGGATATAAAATCAATGCACAGAAATCAGTTGCATTTCTCTACACCAACAGCAAGACAGAAGAAAGGGAAATTAAGGAGTCAATCCCATTTACAATTGCACCCAAAACCATAATATACCTAGGAATAAACCTAACCAAAGAGACACAGAATCTATACTCAGAAAACTATAAAGTACTCATGAAAGAAATTGAGGAAGACACAAAGAAATGGAAAAATGTTCCATGCTCCTGGATTGGAAGAATAAATATTGTGAAAATGTCTATGCTACCTAAAGCAATCTACACATTTAATGCAATTCCTATCAAAGTACCATCCATCTTTTTCAAAGAAATGGAACAAATACTTCTAAAATTTATATGGAACCAGAAAAGACCTTGAATAGCTAAAGGGATATTGAAAAAGAAAGCCAACGTTGGTGGCATCACAATCCCGGACTTCAAGCTCTATTACAAAGCTGTCATCATCAAGACAGCATGGTACTGGCACAAAAACAGACCCATAGATCAATGGAACAGAATAGAGAGCCCAGAAATAGACTCTCAACTCTATGGTCAACTAATCTTCGACAAAGCAGGAAAGAATGTCCAATGGAAAAAAGACAGCCTCTTCAATAAATGGTGCTGGGAAAATTGGACAGCCACATGCAGAAAAATGAAATTGGACCATTTCCTTACACCACACACAAAAATAGACTCAAAATGGATGAAGGACCTCAATGTGCGAAAGGAATCCATCAAAATCCTTGAGGAGAACACAGGCAGCAACCTCTTTGACCTCAGCCGCAGCAACATCTTCCTAGGAACAACGCCAAAGGCAAGGGAAGCAAGGGCAAAAATGAACTATTGGGATTTCATCAAGATCAAAAGCTTTTGCACAGCAAAGGAAACAGTTCACAAAATCAAAAGACAACTGACAGAATGGGAGAAGATATTTGCAAACGACATATCAGATAAAGGACTAGTGTCCAGAATCTATAAAGAACTTAGCAAACTCAACACCCAAAGAACAAATAATCCAATCAAGAAATGGGCAGAGGACATGAGCAGACATTTCTGCAAAGAAGACATCCAGATGGCCAACAGACACATGAAAAAGTGCTCCATATCACTCGGCATCAGGGAAATACAAATCAAAACCACAATGAGATATCACCTCACACCAGTCAGAATGGCTAAAATCAACAAGTCAGGAAATGACAGATGCTGGCGAGGATGCGGAGAAAGGGGAACCCTCCTACACTGTTGGTGGGAATGCAAGCTGGTGCAACCTCTCTGGAAAACAGCATGGAGGTTCCTCAAAATGTTGAAAATAGAACTGCCCTATGACCCAGCAATTGCACTATTGGGCATTTACCCTAAAGATACAAACGTAGTGATCCAAAGGGGCACGTGTACTCGAATGTTTATAGCAGCAATGTCCACAATAGCCAAACTATGGAAAGAACCTAGATGTCCATCAACAGATGAATGGATCAAGAAGATATGGTATATATACACAATGGAATACTATGCAGCCATCAAAAGAAATGAAATCTTGCCATTTGCGACAACATGGATGGAACTAGAGCGTATCATGCTTAGCGAAATAAGTCAAGCGGAGAAAGACAACTATCATATGATCTCCCTGATATGAGGAAGTGGTGATGCAACATGGGGGCTTAAGTGGGTACGAGAAGAATAAATGAAAGAAGATGGGATTGGGAGGGAGACAAACCATAAGTGACTCTTAATCTCACAAAACAAACTGAGGGTTGTTGGGGGGAGGGGGTTTGGGGGAAGGGGGTGGTATTATGGACACTGGGGAGGGTATGTGTTTTGGTGAGTGCTGTGAAGTGTGTAAACCTGGTGATTCACAGACCTGTACCCCTGGGGATAAAAATATATGTTTATAAAAACTAAAAAATTATATTAAAAAAAAAAGAAGAGGAATTAATCAGATAATAAGGGATTTTTAAAATAATCTATAGAAGCTCCTGTGCTAATTGATTTATGAGTTAATAATATCACTTTTCTCCCTTACTTTACCACAATGTAAAAATATTCTAGTTGGGGGGCCACTGGGATGGCTCAGTTGGTTAAGGGACTGAGGTCATGGTCTCAGGGTTCTAGGATGGAGTCCTGAGTTGAGCTCCCTCCTCAGCAGGGAGTCTGCTTCTCCCTCTGCCCCCATGAGTGGGGGCTCATGCTCATTCTCACTCTCAAATAAATAAAATCTTTAAAAAATGTATTCTAGTTGGTACAAGCTTAGGGTCCCCCCCATAGTTTAAAGTGCCTATTATATTTATTATATAGGTTTATTATTTATACATATTATTTATAAATTTATTAAACAGGTTATATGTGTTAACATTGCTCCCACAAGTCACTTAAATTACAAAACACTTAAGTTGTGACTAACAAAATGAAATTATATAATGAAAGTCTTTTTAGAGATTTTAAGTTTATGGAATTCTTACACTACAACCAAAAGGACGTCCTCCAGTAGCTTAAAATTTGTGATTTCCACAGTTAGTTAAGAATATAAACATTTATTTAATAAGTAATCCTTAGCAACTAGGCAGTATAATTATGCCAAACATGTGCTCTTGTTTATAAATTTATTTAGTTATTTATTTGAAAGAGAGTACTCAAGCAGTGGGGTGAGGGGAGGAGTAGAGGAGTGAGGTTGGGGGGTTAGAATATCAAGCAGACTCTGCACCACGCATGGAGTCAAAGCAGGGCTCAATCCCATGAACCTGAGATCATGACCTAAGCCAAAACCAAGAGTCAGCCGCCCAACCAACTGAGCCACCCAAGTGCCCCACATGAGCTTTTATTTAATAAATGGAGTAGAATCCTTTAGATTACGTTGGTATGCATGTTCATTGTGAAGGAATATAATAGAATTTGTGTAGCAGGGATGCTCAGGTCATGATCCCAGGCTTGTGAATACATCCATTACATTTAACCAACCTTATCAAAAGTTTTAACAGTCATTGATCCTTTCCAAACTATTACTTATAACTTATTATAAACTCAGATTAAATTTACCCCTCAAACCTTCTGCACGTTCTGTATACTCTTAAATTTGTCTTTCAAAAAAAGTATTTTTTTTCTTTAGATTTTTTATTTCTTCATTTGAGAGACAGAGAGGGAGAAAGCATACAAGCAGGGAGACAAGGCAGAGGAAGAGGGAGCAGACTCCCTGCTGAGCAGGGAGCCCAACATGGGGTTCAATCCCAAGACCTGGAGATCATGACCTGAGCCAAAAGGCAGATACTCAACCATCTAAGCCACCCTGGTGCCCCAAAAAAGTACTCTTTTATAACCTCACACAACCAGACACTTTTTAAGACAAAATAATTTTTTTATCTAGGTAGAAAAATTGTTCATTACTACTCTACATGTACATTCTCTTACCTACACAAATTCTTATGGTTTTTTAAAAAGATTTTATTTATTTATTTGTCGGAGACAGAGAGAGCACAAACAGGGGGAGTGGCAGGCAGAGGGAGAAGCAGGCTCCCAGGCAGGCTGATGCAGGACTTGATCCCAGGACCCTGGGATCATGACCTGAGCTGAAAGCAGATGTTCAACTGATGGAACCACCCAGGCATCACCCCCCACAAAAATTCTTCACAACAGGTTCATGAAGCCATTACTAGGTGTTGTTAAAAAATAATAAAATGAGTAAAACTATAATATGGACTATATTTCTTGTAAAACACCAAAGCCATCACTGTGCTGAGATTAATGAGATTTCTTTTATCTAAATATTCTATAAGCATTTTGATATACACCGTTAAGTCATTTTTGGAAAAAGCTACCCACTTTTGAAAAGATTAAAAGTTCCTGATAACCTAGTTACCTGTTTTTTCCATCTTTTATGCTTGTACACCAAAATTAGCTAAAGTAAACAGCAGTATTAGGACAAATGGATATCCACCTGCAAAAGAGCAAACTTGGAGGCCTAACCAACACCATTCATAAATATTAATCAAAATGGGTTCAAAGACCTAACTGAAGAGCTGAAACTATACAACTCTTCTAAGAAAACAGAGGAATAAATCATTACAACCGTGGGTAAGGCACTGGTTTCTTCAATATTACACCAAAAGCATAAGTGACAAGAGAAAAAAGATAAATTGGTCTATATCAAAACTAAAAGCTTCTGTGCTGCAACTTAATATTCTCATCAAGAAAATAAAGACAATCCATAAAATGGGAGGTGATATATGCAAATCATATATCTGACAAGGGATTTGTGTCCAGAATATATAACTCAACAATAAGAAAGCAAATAATCCAATTTAAAAATGGGCAAGGAATTTGAATATTTTTTTTTCAAAGAACGTAAACAAATGGCCAATAAGCACAGGAAAATAATCAACACCATTAGTCATTAGAAAATTGCAAATCAAGGATTGCCTGGGTGACTCAGTGGGTTAAGCTGCTGCCTTCGGCTCAGGTCATGATCCCAGCGTCCCGGGATCGGATCGGGCTCCTTGCTCCGCAGGGAGCCTGCTTCTCCCTGACTCTGCCTGCCACTCTGTCTGCCTGTGCTCGCTCTCGCTCGCTCTTGCTTGCTCTCTCTCTGACAAATAAATAAATAAAATCCTTAAAAAAAATTTTTTTAATAAATAAATAAATAAATAAAAGTTAAACAAAGTTACCATATAATCCAGTTAATTCCACTTCTTTTTTTTTTTTTTTTTTTTTTACTCCACTCCTCCATACCCAAGAGAAATGAAAGCATAAATCCACATAAGACCTATAAATCAGGGCACCTGGATGACTCAACTGGTTAAGTGTCTACGCTCAGGTTCCAATCTCAGGGTCCTGGAATCCAGCCCCATCTCAGGCTCTCTGCTCAGTGGGAAGCCTGCTTCTTCCTCTGCCGCTGCCCCCTCTGTGTGCTGCGCTCTCTCTCTCTCTCTCGAATAAAATCTTAGAGAAGGAAAAAAACTTGGTAGATGAATGTTCATAGCAGCACTGTTCATAGCCAAAAAAAGGAAAGGAGGGGAACGTGGAAGGGAATGTCCATCAATTGACATATGGATTAAATGTGTATATTCATACAGTGGAGTAATATCAGCAATAAAAAGGAAATAAATACTGACATACTATAACATGGATGTATCTACTGATGGGTATGGAACTTCTAAGGAAATTGAAAATGTTCTAAAATTAGATTGATGGTGGTTGCACAAATATGTGAATATACTATAAAACACTGAATTGCATATTTTGAGTGAATCTGATGGTACATGAATTACATCTCAATAATGCTTTTTAAAAATAGGCAAATGCTGAAAGAAGTGTCCACAAAAGTACAGAGAGAAATAGAAGACAGAGAATGAAAAATTATTTGATTATTCTAACATATAGCTATAAATCTAAAAATGAAAATGTCTTACAACTAAGGAGCTAAGAAGACAGCCACTCTCTTTTCAACAAAATCATTTGCTGTCAGTTTTCAATTAATTAAGTATTTGCATTTTGCAGATTTAAGTTCAAGAACCAGAAAGTAATGTTAAAGTAGACCCTATTAGAAATGCATTTGAAATCTAAAATCAACATTTACAAGATGGACATGTTCCAGATTCATACATGACAACTGATAATTACATTTAGAAGACAATGCTCTCATTAGGTACATATGTCATCAAATCTATGAAAATAAGAAACACGGTTTGCTTTCTCATTACTTAAAATTCTGATTAAGTTGTTTACCATCCTTTTACTTGTTCAAGTGACTTAGAAGCATTTTAAAAAAACAGATCCATGGGGCACAGATGGTAAATGGTGTTACTCTTTTTCCTAGTATACTGAATATAGATATTGGCTGAGATTATTTCTTGCCTTTGGATATTTTTGATTCATGTTCATATCTTGTCTCCTCTGAGATCTCTTTATGATTTTGCCCTTCCCAAACTGAGGCATAATAAGATTGTTAAGATGTCTTTTTTGTCTGAAATCTTTGGGTTTCCTTCACTTTATAGAAGAATAGGAAAAATTAAGTTTATTTGACATTCTCCAAATTTTAATTAATTCAAAACTATTGTTAGGAGTTTTTAAAGTCAAAAGAAAAAAAACTTGAAAAATCAAAAGTTCAGCCTGCCTAGATTAAATTATGTGTAAGTAAAACGTGTTAATAAAAAGGTTTCAATATTTCTTATTCCATTCAAGCTGCTGTAGCAAAATACCAGAGTTTAGGTGGCTTATTATCAACAAAAATTTGTTTCTCACAGTTCTGGAGGCTGGAAGCCCAAGATCAAGTGCCCACTGTGGTCAGATGAAGGCCTTCTTGCAGGTCACAGACTTTTCTACTTCTCCTCACACAGTGGATGGGGCATAGGAGCTCTTTGGGATCTCTCTTATAATCTCATGACCTAAGCACTTGACAAAGGCCCTAATACCATCACACTGGGCATTAGGATTTCAACATATAAATTTTGCAAGAACATACCCATTCAGACCATAGCAAATGACTATACATTTCAGGTAAAAAGAAATATACTCTGCTTACATAAAGACTAATATAATAACGGACTCCAAAAAATATATACTTTATGGGATAAATTACAGACCTAGAAAACTGTCACTGTCCATAATACCTTTGTCATCTAATAATAATTTATAATAATCTTACAATTGTGCTATACCTCAACAGTGAATTCAACTCTCCTTTTCTACAAAAACATCAATGTTGGAAACATCCTCAATCTTTGGCAAATATAGTCTTTTGGAAGAGACATCAGAGAAATGAAAATTGCCTTCAGTGAAAATAAGCTTATCAGATACTGTAACTAGCATGGCAGTGAAAGTCCAAGACAATGACTCTTGGATTCTTGTTTCCCAACTAAATGACAAATATCTTCTCCAAACAGCTGGACCACCACTCTTGTCAGGAGACTTTCAGCCAGTGACTCTCAGGGATTCTCCAGAAGCCATTATCTTTTCTTTTCTTCCAAATTTTTATTTAAATTCCAGTTAGTTAACATAGAGCATAAAATTGGTTTCAGAATTTAGTCATTCATCACTTACAGATAAGACTCAGTGCTCATAAGCATCCTCCTTACAGAAGCCATGATCTTTGAGCTAATCAAACCCACAGGACAAGCAGGTAACAGAAAATGAACTGCCTCTGCCCAAGGCAAAAAACATGATTAATTTTCTGATACCTTCGCTCTTTATCCCCTATTTATTATAGCGTGGCACCTCCTAGAGATAACCCTAAAGGTTTCTCAGTATGTTCTTACATATCTGTATCATTAAAGGATTTTATTCTTAATCCTCTATGGTCTTTTTTGGTCACCCTAAGAAATGCAAAACTTTTCCATTTTCTCAGACCACAGCCACCCTTTGAAACTGTCAAATTCCACTATAAAAGATGTAATTATCTATCCCTTTAAACTCCTGTGATCGATTTCCTCCCAAATATCTCTTCTGATATTTGAATTTTCCTCTTCATCAGTAGCCCCAGCCTTCATTCGTGTAAAAGCTGAAGTTTTCTCCAAGTCAACAAAATGCTTCTACTATAATCGTAATAGCATTGTCACCAGAACCAGATTCACCAGAGAAGAGAACAAATGCTAGAGCTATTCTCACTGCACTAGTCACTTTCTCCAAAGATCTCCCAAACTTCTAGGCAGGAACTAAACTCCACCAGCAATGTGCTCAGCTCAAGGAAACAATTGCTGGATCATTTCGGTCGTAGTATCATTTATATTCCTAGTATTATCTGTAACTCACCAGGGATTACTTAGGTCTACATCAGGCTTTTGCCTGCCTCCTAAACCCAAACCTATCTTGCATACAGAATAATTGTTAAGAAGCTTTCAGATATTTAAGGCCCGTTTCTATTCCCTGTAGCATGTTTCCTTGGGAGGGATAACCAGAGACTTCCAAATGAAGCAGGAACTGGCTACACAGAAGAGTTCTCCAAAGTGTTAATTCTTGAATACAACTAGAAAAGGTGGTTCAAATTTTGACACATGCTGTGTAAGCCCAACAAACCAGTTTAAATTCACTACCTAGGATTGTCATAGCAATGACATAGTCTTCTACTTCATCTTGGCAAGCCAAAGGGCAGTTCGCATTTATTATATTATATATAAAGGTCTATAAAAATCACTTGACAGGTACAATAGTCTTTTTTTTTTTTTAAGATTTTATTTATTTATTTGACAGAGAGAAATCACAAGTAGATGGAGAGGCAGGCAGAGAGAGAGGAAGGGAAGCAGGCTCCCTGCTGAGCAGAGAGCCCGATGTAGGACTTGATCCCAGGACCCTGAGATCATGAGCTGAGCCGAAGGCAGCGGCTTAACCCACTGAGCCACCCAGGCACCCCGGTACAATAGTCTTTGACCAAGCTAAAGTCTTTCACAGACTCTATAGAATAGACCCACCTGGACTTTGGGATATGTTTTTGTAGCTTGGGTTTTGTAGCCTAGGTCCCTGGCTTTGCATTCTAATAGAATACTCATTTTGCTTGAGAATTTTATTACAGTTGGCAGATGCTTTCTGTTCTGAGCCTTAAATCCTGTGGTATAGCCACTGTCAAGTCACATGATTCAACAACAGTCAACAATTACTAACATGAAGAAGACCTGAGACTATGTTAAAACTACCACTGGATACTTGATATATAATTATAACCCAGTGAAGAGCAATACTAACCTGGCTTGATCACAACTCCAAAAGATAATGGTCAATCCTTCAAAACAGACTGAAGACCAGAAGAGAACTGAGAAGTGAAAAAGAAACTACAATTTGCAAAAACATACAGCTTGCAAAATGCCGAAGTATACAAAACTTTGACAACAGAACAAATTGCCTAAGCTCAAACTCTTAATGCTAGCTCAATCAGATACGTTTCAAGATAAAACCATAAGCTGATGTAATGATAATTCTGCATAGGCTCATGTGTTTTAATGACATTAACTGCACCAGCAACTCTCTAGTTTCCAAATTTTCACCAATCCTTGCCAAAATGTTTCAAAACTAACCAGAGGCCCCAAACTCCTATATGTTCCCTTCCTTTGGAGATCGCCCACAGTTCCTCTGGCATTTGTATTCACTTGGTGCAGCAAGCTAATGAGTCTCGCTTTGCTTACTTGGTTTTTTTGGTCAATGGATGGCACTAGTATAAATGAGTCAAGGACTCCCTTCTGAATGAGACACAATGGCTTCAACTTAATAAGCAAATGTACTAAATCCTATATTCTACACACAAATGCCTCAGAAGATTACATTACCAGAATTAAATAAAACCTTGTCAGTATTTAACCATGGCAATTTTGTCAAACAAGTAATTATGTATGAATTTGCAGATATAAAACTGACAGCCAACCTGCGTTAATGGAAAAATTTATAATCTTAAGAAATACAAACTGAAAATAATCTTTCTGTACATAAAAATGTATATTTGATATGTTTCTCAAAAAGTCCCCCAAATTTTGATATAGTTGATTTTAAGTTAATTACTCTAGCAAACCAATATAATACTAAACGAAATATTATGAAGGCAATGGCATTTGGCACACTATTGTTGTGAATATGCTTTATTTTTAAGTAAAAAATGAATCCTCGCCAAAACAAAGTGTTTCTTCCTCTGAATATTTTAAACTTAAGGGAGAAAAACTCATTAATAAGGAACATATTTTCATTTTTCCATGTTTTTAATTTTTTATGAAGATTTTCATTAAGCTTCAGTCAATAAGCAGTTTTTTAAACTTAGGTTTCATGATCCTTTTGACTTCGTACTTTTAAATGGAGGCATTTCTCTTCAAAACATGACAAATTTCAGAATCCATTAAAAATTATTTTATTCAAATTATGTTTTCCAAAAGAGAGGGTTCTGTGCTAGTCGTCTTTGAAAGTTTTCATACCTATAAAAGAAAAGAACATATTTTTACAAGAAAATTATATCTTTCATAATCTACCAAATGACTTATCAAAAAGCAAACAACTCTAAGTATCACTTCTAAAAAGCTCAGATAAAAAATAAAGAAGCTAAAAAGTTAATCTCAGAAATGAGTAGATGAGAGAAATTTGCTCAAGGCCACATACCTACATTTTAACAAAGCTCAAACCTAATACCGTCCAGAGCTATCCATGCTACACCATGCTACCACTGCTCAACAAATTCTCATGTATTGCCCACCACTGGGATATTCAACGTGACAAGAATACCTATAAAACAGAATCATGGGAAAGCTAGGAAAATCAATTTTCTTAACCATTTATGTACAGGGTGCAGTAAAAATCATCCTGAGGCCTTACGCATATCTACTTCAGACCAAGACTTTCTAAACTTACCCAAAAATTGCTTTGTATTTCAAGACTCATATATGGCTACTAATAAAAATATTTTAAAATTTACAGCCTTAATTGTGGTCCCTACACATAGGCAATTGTATTTTCTTATCTTTATAAATTCAAAATAGCTACTATGTAACAGAGTATTTAGGATAAGAACATATTCCCTGATGTGAACTCCATAGTATACTTTTTAATGGCATGCCACTGTTAATGTATGCTGATGTTCACAATAGAAGAGTATGTTTAAATGTCAAAGAAATACATTTACCAGCAAAAATAAATGCATGGTTACTAAAAACCTTAATATTAGAGATACAAAATGTCCCATACCATTTCAAAACCACATTTGCTGGAATGAACATTTCAGATGGACTCGGTGTCATCTGGGCCTGAGAGACAGCAAATGATGAAGCAAAATTGTAGAAGTTGTCCAACATCTTTTGTGTGAACTGGAAAGTTAATAATGAATAGATTAATGAGTTATACTAAATATTCTACTTACACCTTAGTATTTTTAATTAAAAATGTTCCTGCAGTGTACTTGGTTTTAAGTACTATGAGTTTTAAACAGTCTAATGCTGTAAGTTAAAGAAAGTCATAAAATGACACTGTGGTGTAAAATCTTAACAACCTTCATATCTCAAAGGATTTCTGTGGCTTTTAAAATTTTAATTTCCTAAGATATTCATTTGGGGGGTAAAAAGGAAGAAAATGTTTTTCCTTCAAATACTCTCTTTTCTCTCTCCCTCACCATCCACTATGCCCCTCTCCTTAAATCCCAGCCTACTTTCTCATATAAAATAGTAAGAAGTCTTTTTCTTGCCAGAAAGATAAAATCCTAAATACAATGAAAGGAAATGTCTTATTAGCTTTTATCTTTTTGCTTAATAATATCAAGATAGTTTAATCCAGGAGGCTACCATTAAGTTACTTGGACTAAAATCCAGAGTTCAGTAAAATCACTAACTAAAAAATCAGTATCAGAAAGAACAAAAATCAACAGCAACCTTTAACACTAACAACAAAATTTTAAAATGCAAATTTTTATTTAAAAGATTTTTAAATCTTTAAATCTCAGTCAGTTAAGTGTCTGCCTTCAGCTCAGGTCATGATCCCAGGTTCCTGCGATTGAGCTCCACATCAGGCTCCTTGCTCAGCAGGGAGCCTACTTCTCCCTCTGCTTGCTGTTTCCCCTGTTTGTGCACTCTCGCTCTGACAAATAAATAAAAATCTTTTAAAAGATCCAATTCAGAATAAAAACGAAATCTGTAAATATCTAGGAAAACACTTCAAGACTGTCTTGAGAGACAGGAAAGAAAACAAACTAAAGGACCTATACACCACATTCAGTGAAAAGATACATATTCACAGATGGGAAGACATACATAATGGAAGCAATTCTCCCCCAAATTAAACCTGTAAGACCTCGGGACGCCTGGGTGGCTCTGTGGGTTAAAGCCTCTGTCTTCGGCTCAGGTCATGATCCCAGGGTCCTGGGATGGAGCCCTGCATCGGGCTCTCTGCTGAACATCCTCCTCTCTCTCCCTGCCTTTCCGCCTACTTGTGATCTCTGTCTGTCAAATAAATAAATAAAATCTTTAAAAAAATAAAAATAAAACAACTATAAGACCAATGTTATTTCCAACAAAATCCAATAAAGTTTTTCATAAAGCTCAGTAAGCTGATACTGAAATTAGTATGCAGGGCACCTGGGTGGCTCAGTCGGTTAAAGCCTCTGCTTTCGGCTCAGGTCATGATCCCAGGGTCCTGGGATCAAGCCCCATATCGGGCTCTCTGCTCAGCGGGGAGCCTGCTTCCTCCTCTCTGCCTGCCTCTCTGCCTACTTATAATCTCTGCCTGTCAAATAAATAAATAAATAAATAAAATCTTATAAATAAATAAAGATAAAATTAGTATGCAGAATACATAAGCTTATGCTCTCATAAGTAAGAGGAGGGCCTTAGGCCTAGCAGATATTAGTAAGACTTTTACTGGCAAAGGGACAGGCAAACTAACTGGAATAGAACAGAGAAACCAGAAACAAGTCTAAACATATGTGACAACATGATATATAACAAAGATGCTATTAACTCAGTGTTTCAAAAAGAAAAAAGACTAGCTTTTAATTAAAGCTTTAGTACCTATGAGAACATAACACCTTCAAACATGAGGATAACATAGGAATGACTTCACCAATGCAAAAAATAATAATAATAATTACAAAAGAAACAACTGATTGTCTACACAAAAATATAATGTCTACATGCAAAAGATGCCAAAACAACATTAAAAGACAAGCAACATGCTAGGAGAATTACAGCATCTAGAACAGAAGACTATTACCCAGAATACATAAAGGCCTCTTCCCAGAAAGTTAAAATTAAAAAGTGCCAAAAAATACAATAGAAAATTGGGCAAAATATATAAATGGTCAGCCAATTCCAATTACAAACACAAATGAGGTCAAAATGAGAAAAGACGCTCAACTTCACTAGTCACCAAGAAATACAAAGCAAAACAACAGTGACATTCAAATTTTACCCAGCAGTTTGGCAAAAATTTAATGTCTTAAAACAAGTATTAGTGAGACTATCTATTAATATGGAAATGAAAAAACTGTCTCATTCATACAATGACATACTATACAACTATACAAGTCTATTAAAATAGACTAGATTTATTCCATGTATCAAGACAGGTAAATCTTAAAAATAATGCTGAGTGAACAATACCAAGTTGTACAAATCTGTACAGTATACCATTTATAATCATTTTAAAAACATGCAAAGGGGTATTAAGTCAACAAGAATGGAAAAGAGAAGAAACAAAAAAAGGACTGCAACAGAGAAATGAAAAGAATTTCTACAATAATGGTTAAAGAAAAGAATACCTTGACTACAGTTATGCAAAAGACCCAGAAAATAATCAATCCACAGAAGAACAAAAAAGAGTTTCAAGAGCGATGTTTCCAAAACAAATTTAAAATTGCTTTTTAAAAATATACTGAAGGGACGCCTGGGTGGCTCAGTTGGTTAAGCAGCTGCCTTCAGCTCAGGTCATGATCCCAGCGTCCTGGGATCAAGTCCCACATCAGGCTCCTTGCTAGGCAGGGAGCCTGCTTCTCCCTCTGTCTCTGCCTGCCACTCTGTCTGCCTATGCTCACTCTCGCTCCCTCTCTCTCTCTGACAAATAAATAAAATATTTTAAAAATAAATAAATAAATAAATAATAAAAAATAAAAATATACTGAAGGGACGCCTGGGTGGCTCAGTCAGTTAAATGTCTGCCTTCGGCTCAGGTCATGATCCCAGCGTCCTGGGATCGAGTCCCACATCGGGCTCCTTGCTCCGCAGGGAGCCTGCTTCTCCCTCTGACTCTGCCTTCCACTCTGTCTGCCTATGCTCGCTCTCGCTCGCTCTCTCTCTGACAAATAAATAAATAAAATCTTTATTAAAAAAAAAAAAAGTTGGTTAAAAATATACTGAACAGGAATTTATACTTGGCAGAGTTTGGGCATAAATGAGATGTGGATATAGCAACTGACACAAAGGAAAAAAAATGAAGCATTTATTAACCAAGGAAAATAAAAAGTCATTCTAGAAAGGAAATGTAACCATAGTACATCTGGCTCAGTTCTGAAAAATATTTACCTGATCATAATACTGAAAACTCTAAATATTAATTTAGTGAAAATCTATAATAAAAAGGTGTGGGGACATCTGGCTGGCTCAGTTGGTAGAACATGCAACTCCAGATTGTGAGCTCAAGCATCACAATGGGTGTAGAGATTACTTAAAAATACAACCTTTTAGGGGCACCTCAGGTAGCACAGTCAGGTGTCTGAGTCTCAGTTTCAGCGCAGGTTGTGACCTTGGGATCATGGCACTGAGCTCCCTATCAGGCTCTGCCCTAGGTCTGTTTGAGATTCTGTCTCTCTTTTCCCTCTCCCTCCCTATCCTTCTCTCTCTAAAATAAATAAATTAATTAAAAAAAAATAAGATCTTTAAAATAAAAGGTAGGGAGAAAAGACAACTCTGAATGCTGGAAAGCAGAGGAGTAAGAGCACTGAATCACATTAGGTATGGGGAAGTCGGTGGAAAACACCTATAGCAAATCAACTGGTTAAAAAGAGATTAAGCAAGTTTCTTCTGACACATGGAAGTAAAAACAAGAAGAAACAGGTAGAGTAAAAAAAGTGGGAGAGGCTGAAAGTGACTGCTTTTGAGGAACAGAGTAAGAGCAGAATATAAGAAGTATTAATAGGACAACTGTTCTGCATGTAAAACCATCTATGTTTTAAGCCATGTTCATGTACTATTAATAAAAACTACATGGAAGTAACAAGAGTAACTAATTTTTAAGAGAATGTATTAGAAACATGTTTTAACAAATAATGCCATACATATTTTGTGGATACTTAATGAATGTTCCTTTTAAAGTACTAATACAGGATGGCAAAGATAATTTGGTTCCAAGAGTAGCTAACTGGGGAAGAAATAGAAGAAGAGAAACATGCCAGCAAGCTGTATCAGAAATACTTTTTTTTTTATTAGTAGCAAATTTGGAAAATATCAATTAAACCTAGGTAGAAGACACTCAGAAGTCTTCATATATATTGCATTATAAAGAGAGCTCTACGAGGATAGCTATTATTTTGTCTAGCTATTTGTATTTGTTCATGCTTAGAAAACTCCTGGCATGCAGTAGGCATACAATAAATACTGGAGGAATGTACTTTCCTACATATGTAAAATATTTCATAATAAAATGTTTAATAAAAATATGTATGATTTTAAAAGCTCAAATAACGGGGCGCCTGGGTGGCTCAGTGGGTTAAGCCGCTGCCTTCGGCTCAGGTCATGATCTCAAGGTCCTGGGATCGAGTCCCGCATCGGGCTCTCTGCTCAGCAGGGAGCCTGCTTCCTTCTCTCTCTCTCTCTCTCTTTGCCTGCCTCTCAGTGTACTTGTAATTTCTCTTTGTCAAATAAATAAATAAAATCTTAAAAAAAAATAAAAGCTCAAATAACTTACATATATATAGAATAAAAAGTCTCCTTGCCCATTTCCAGAGATAACATCACTTTGGTATGCATTTTTCAGACATTTTTCTAATACAGTCTATATGGGATACTACTAACTCCTGATTACAACTTGTTTTTTCAGCACAGCAGTGTATTTTTTTAATTACGGGGGAGAAAAAAGAATTAAGACCCAGACTCTGTCATTCTTAACTCAGCCTGTTCTCAAGAAATCATTTGAGAAGTCTGACTTTAAATTCATGGCCACAACCCTCAAGAGTATGCTGCCCAGCAAACTCGTAAGGGGTTCCCTAGTCCATTCACCCTCTTCCTCTCCTAGAGGACTTGGTTAACAATCCTTTTCTTCAAATTTCCAAAACTTCTTTCCCCTCAATCTTAGCTAAATACCTTGTTTCCTGTTTCACTGAGCAAAGTGAAGGTATCAAGAGAAAACATGCACAAGTTCTCATCACATTTAACAATCCTCCCGCATCTGTATTCATATAGCCATTCCTATGAATACTATGCATTATTCAATCTAATGTGCTCTCATTTCTATTCAAGGAGTTCAGCAACTCTCTCCACTCTTCTGTAACATCAGCTTTAATGCTTCATTCTCATCAAACATGGTGTAATATCTCCCATTAAAAACAGTAAAAACAAACAACAACAAAAAAGTAAAAACAAAAAAATCCTGTCCCACTGCCCCCTCAAGCAACCAAACCATTTATCTGCTACCCTCTGTAACCACACTCATCAAGAGTCATCTATATTCACTGTTCCCACTTCCTCCTCTCCAACTCACTCCAAACTCTGCTTCTACTCTCTGAACTCAGTTTTCTAACTTTTTAATGACCTCCATCTTGCTGAGTCCACTGGATACTTCTTAGCCCTCATTTTAACTCATTAGCAGTGTGATAGTATTGAGGCTTCTTGCTTCTTAAAAACCAGTCTTTGCTTGGCTTCCAAAACACCACTTTCTGGGTCTCCTTCTACTTCAGGCTGCTCTTTTTGTCTTCATCTCTTCAGCTTCTCCAATTTGAAATGGCCCCAGAGCTCAGTCAATAGCCAATTTTTCCATTTAATTACTTCCCTAGTAATCACACACCCTTCAAAACTTTGGATATTATCGTTACACTGATGACTCTCACATTTTTATCCATATCTCAGAACTCTCTCTTGAACTCTACACTTGTCATCTCCAGCAGGATATCTAACAGGTATCCCAATTATAGTACAACCAAAATCCAACTCCACTGATTCCACTCCCAGCCCATACTTGCTCTTTTCATAATATTCCTGTGTTCAAATTCCTCAAGCCAATATCCTTGGGCTATAATTAATGTCTCTCTTTAATCTCAGACCTTTCATGTGATCCACATCATGAAACACTACTGGCTCCATCTTCACATTAGTTCCAGAAATCAATTACAGGCATACCTCGGACATATTGCAGTTCAGTTCCAGACCACTGCAATAAAGTGAGTCAAATGAATTTTTTGGTTTCCTAGTGCACATAAACATTCTGTTTACACTATACTATAGTCTACTAGGTGTGTAAATAGCATTATGTCTTTAAAAATGTACATACCTTCATTAAAAAATACTTTTTTGCTAAAAAATGCTAAACATCATCTGAGCTTTCAGCGAGTCGTAATCTTTTTGCTGGTAGAGCGTCTTGCCTTGATGTTGATGGCTGCTGACTGATCAGGGTGGTAGTTTCTGAAGGTTGGGGTGGCTGTGGCAATTTCTTAAAATAAGACAACAATGAAGTTTGCCTCATGGATTGACTCCTCCTTTTACTTGAACCCTTAGAGGCCATTGTAGGATAATTAATTGGCCTAATTTCAATATTGTTGTGTCTCAGGAAATAGGGAGGCCCAAGAAGAGGGAGAAAAACGCAGAACAGTTGGTAGGTGGAGCAGTCAGAAAATACACTTATCGATTAAGTTCTTCATTTTATATGGGCAGTTTGTGGTGCCCCAAAACAATTTCAATAGTACTAAAGATCACTGGTCACAGATCACCGTTACAAATAACAATGAAAGAGTTTGAAATGTTCCAAGAATTACCAAAACATGACAAAGAGATACAAGTGGGCAAATGCTGCTGGAAAAACAGCACCAACAGATTTGCTCCATGCAGGGTTGCCACAAACCTTCAGTATGTAAAAAACACTATACCAGCAACGCGCAATAAAGTGAAGCGCAATAAAACGAGGTATGCCAGTACTTTTAATCACCTTCACTTCCACCTCCCCAAACTTCCCTGGTTCAAGTCATTGTCATCTGTCATCTAATGTTCACAAGAGCCTAACTGACTTCTTCCTTCCCACAACAGTGTCTACCCAAAATGCGAAAGTGATCCTTTAGAAATATAAGTTAGATCCTATTACTCTTCTGCTCAAAACTTACTTCTTCTCTTCCAGAGAGAATTTGAGTCAAAGTTCTTATAGGGGACCCTGGGTAGCTCAGTCAGTTAAATGTCTGCCTTCGGCTCAGGTCATGATCCCAGAGTCCTGGGATCGAGCCCGGCATTTGGCTCCCTGCTTCATGGGAAGGCTGCTTGTCTCTCTCCCTTTGCCCCTCCTCCTGCTTTCATGTGCACATGCGCTCTCACTCTCTCTCTTTCTCTCGTAAATAAATAAAATCTTTTTAAAAAATTAATCAGGGGCACCTGGGTGGCTCAGTGGGTTAAAGCCTCTGCCTTCGGCTCAGGTCATGATCTCAGGGTCTTGGGATCGAGGCCCGAATCAGGCTCTCTGCTCAGCAGGGAGCCTGCTTCCTCCTCTCTCTCTGCCTGCCTCTCTGCCTACTTGTGATCTCTGTCAAATAAAAAATTTTTTAAAAAATTTAAAAAAAAATTAATCAGAATCCTTATAAAAGCCAATGAGGTACCATATGATTTTATCCTGCAGCCCCCTCCCCAATTATCTCCTATCTCTCACCCTTGCTCACTCTATTCCAATCACAAAGACCTTCATATTACCCTTCAGATTTCTACCTTCGAGATTCTGCATTAGCTACACCTCTACCTCCATTATTCTCCTGTTCAGGCCTTTGCCTTAAAGAGGTTAAAAGTCAACCATCATGGAATTATGTCACTTTAAGCTCCATGAAGACAAGGATTTTCCTTATCTGGTTCACAACTGTATACCCACAGCCTAGCATACTAACTGGGAGGGAATAAGAAAAAGCTAATATTTAATCCCATTTTAAAATCACTTTGAACTATTTCACCAGTATAAAAACAAGTCTCATCAAAGCATTTACAAATTTTAAAATACCTATAGAAGAAAGCAGGCAAACTTAAATTATCCATGGAAGCCAATAACTTACACCATACATGTTTACCTTCATTTTTACATGTTTTCAATCACCAGGTTAGTTTTTAAAGTACAGACTTGGAGGGCACCTGGGTGGCTCAGCTGGTAAGGTATTTACCTTCAACTCAGGTCATGATTCCAGGGTCCTGAGATTAGTCCTCTATCAAGCTCCCTGATCAGGGGGAACCTGCTTCCTGCCCCTTCCCCCTGCTCGTGCTCTCTCTTAAATAAAAATCTTTAAAAGAATATGTAGAATTTAGTTTAAAATTTTTTTTGGAAGATAATGTGTACTACATTACCTGAGTGAATGAGTCAACTGAGGATACAGCAGCATTGCCTACTGGAGTCTGCTGAGCCAAACTGTCCAATAATTCCACTGAAATTCCAATCTGAGCAACAGATGGAGTCCGGACAATATTCATGGCTCCAAAAGGGTGTTGGCTTCCTTCTCCTGAAAAAAATTAACATGTACCACAAATTTCAAATTTAACTTGTAGCTATAAAAATTCCTTTGTAAGTATGTGGAAAACCTCTGATCTACATTCACTAAAAAATGGTTATATGAACATTTGTCTCTTTTCAAAAAAATGTAAAAGGCTAGTTTTTATCACATTAGCAAAGAGTAAGAAAACTAAAATCTTCCCCACCAAAAAAAACAACTGTTACTTTTCAAAAACATATTACAATTAATGTAGGTAGAAACAGAAAGTAACAGAATAAGAAAAATAAATATGCATTAATTACATTTAAAAATTCTCAAAGCTAACTCCAAAGAAAGGATATTTTTAAAGATTTTTTAAAACTAGTTTTAGCATTTTCTCATTATTCCACTAAAGAAAGATCTTAAATTACTACTATTACTGACAAATGACATGTCATATTTTACTAAATGTCATGAATCACCCCATATAACACCTGATGTGATCAAACAGGCAATAAAAAAGCTTATAACCGAAAATACTTAGTAACTTTTTCCCTTTAAAAATCAGTGTGGGGGCGCCTGGGTGGCTCAGTGGGTTAAAGCCTCTGCCTTCAGCTCAGGTCATGATCCCAGGGTCCTGGGACTGAGCTCCGCATTGGGCTCTCTGCTCATCAGGGAGCCTGCTTCCCTTCCTCTCTCTGCCAGCCTCTCTGCCTGTGATCTCTGTCAAATAAATAAATCCTTAAAAAAATAAAATAAAATAAAAATCAGTATGTCATTAAGTATACACCTGAGCCTGTAAATGCCATCTAATTTCTATGGGGAAAATAGAGGCCAATTTCTTTAATCTACATAAGACAATCAGAAAAGTTAGTCTGAAGGAAAAAAAAAAATCATACAATAGATTTTGGTTATCTGCTGTTTTCATAGGACTATAAAATGTTTAACCAAATAAAGAAGAACAAAAACCTGGAGCAACATATATTCCTAATAACGAGAATTCTCCTTACAAATATCAAAACTCTCCTTAAATTTTCAAGCACATGAATAAAAACTTACTATTTATTCTTCTGTGATTTAAAAATACACACACACCTGTCACTAAATAGGACTAGTTTAAAATAATTTTAGTATTTTTAAATTATTTTATTATATTTTATATTTCCATATATTTATGAGTTTTCCAGATTTGTTATTTCTATCATTGTGGTTAGAGAACACACTTTGTATGATTTCAGTCTTTAAATACACGGAGACTTGTTTTACAGTAACCTAACATATGGTCTATCCAAGAAAATGCTCCACGTGCATTTGAGAAGAATGTGTTCTGCTGTTGTTGGGTAGAAAGTTCTATGTAAGTCTGTTAGGTGTGCATGGTTTATAGCGTTCAAGTCTTCTTTTTTTTAAAGATTGTGTTTTGTTGTTGTTTTTTTTTTAAAGATTGTGTTTATTTATTTGAAAGAGAGAGACAGAGCAAGAGAGGGAACACAAGCAGGGTTAGTTAAAGAGGGAAAAGCAGGCTCCCTGTCAGGCAGGGAGACCTATGCAAAGCTCAATCCCAGGACCCAGGATCACCTGAGCCAAAGGCAGACACTTAACTGAGCCACCAGGTGCCCCTCAAGTCTTCTATTTCCTTGATGACCTTCTGTCCAGTCATTCTATCCATTACTTAAAGTAGGGAATTGAAGTTTCCAACAAATATTGTTCAACTATTTTCTCCCTTCAATTCTGCCAAGTTTTGCTTCATGTATTTTGAGGTTCTGTTGGTAGGTGCAAACAAGTTTATAACTGTTATTAACTTTCTGATAGATTGACCCTTTTATCATTATATAATGTCTTTATTGTGCATAATAATTTTTGTCATACATCTATTTAGTCTGACTTTAGTCCACCCACTCAAGCTCTTTTAGTTACTATTTGTATGTATCTTTTTCCATCCTTTACTTTCAACTATTTTGTGTCTCAATCAATAGCTGGATTATGTTTTTTTATCCATTCTGCAAATTTCTGCCTTTTAATTGGAGAATCTAGTTTTGTGTTAAATAGACACTTGCTAATGTACCATTTTATACCATTTCTTTTACTATATATTTTTTGTTTTCCCCTTAATGGCTACAGTAGGGATTAGTATAAATTTCTTAATTATAACAACCTAGTTTGGATTAATGCCAACTCAGTATCAGTAGTAGATAAAAACTTTGCTATGTAATTTCTCTCTCTATGTGTTGTCATAAATTATTTCTTTATACACAGCATGCCCATAAACATAGTTTTACAGTTTCCATTTTTAAGATTTTGAGATAGAGCAGAGCCAGTGAGCGCGAGTGAGAGAGCAGGAATGGGGGGAGGGGCAGAGGGAGAAGCAGACTCCCCACTGAGCAAGCAGGGAGCCCAATGCCGGGCTTGATCCCAGGATCCTGGCATCATGACTTGAGCCAAAGGCAGACACTTAACCAACTGAGCCACCCAGGCACCCCACAGTTTCCATTTCACAAAATTGTTTTTTACATCAAATAGGGAAGGAAAGAGTTATAAACAAAATGTACAATACTGATTTTTATGATAAACTAGTTACCTTTACCTGTGTTCCTTTTGCCTTCATGGGAATTCAAATACTGTCTCATACCCCCTCTTTTCAGTCTGAAAGGCTGTCTTTAGTCTCTCTTATAGGCTTAGTCTTGGAGTAATGATTTTAACAGTTTATCTGAGAATGTCTTCATTTTTTTTTAAAGATTTTATTTGAGAGCACACACGCACATGTGGCAGGAGGGGCAGAGAGGGAAAGAGAATCTCAAGCAGACTCCGAGCTAACATGGAGCTCAATGCAGGGCTGGATCTCATGACCCTGAGATCATGACCTGAGCCAAAATCAAGAATCAGACATTTAAATGACTGAGCCACCCAGAAACCCTTCTTCATTTCTGATGGATACTTCCAAAGGAGAATTCTTGTCAGTTTTTCATTCAGCGTTGAATGTTCCCACTGTTTTTCGACTCCACTGTTAATGGAAACCAGCTGTTAATCTTACTAAGAATCTTGTCACTTGATGAGTTGCTTCTTTTGCCATTTTCTCTTTATGATATGTTTTGGTATGGAGCTTATCCTACGTGGAGTTTACTTAAATTCTTAAGTGTATAATGTTTCTCATCAAATTCAGAAAGCTTTAGGGCACTATTTCTTCAAGTACTCTTTCCACCCCATCTCTCTCTTCCTGCTGGGACTGCTAATGTGCATATGTTGGTATACTTGACGGTGTCTCAGAGATTGTTCATTTTTCTTCTTTTTCTTTCAGCTTTTCAAGTTGAAAGGTTCACATTCTTCAAGTTCATGGATCTTTCATCAGCCTACTCAAATCTATTGAGATCCTGTAGTGAACTCCATTTGCTGTACTTTTAAGCTCTATCACTTATGATATCACATATGCTGTACTTTTCGGCTCTATCACTTATGTTTAGTTCCTTTTTATAACTTCTCTATTAATATTTTCTATTTGATGGCATGTTATTCTCCTGGTTTCCTTTAACTCTCAGTAAATCCAATGTTATATGTTTCCTAGGGACAGATTCTGTTCATTTCTTCTCTGAAAGGGCCATATATTCTTATTTCTTTGCATACTTTCTTTTTGTTAAAAACAGGATGCTGTATATTATAATTCAGCAAGTCTAGAAATCAGACTCCCCCCCTCAGGGTTTATTGTTAATATTTGTTGTTTCCTTAATAACTTCTAAACCAATACTGTGAAGTCTGTATTTTTTGTCATGTGCAACAAGTGAGTGACATTTCTATTGACTTAGTGGTCAGGTGGTGATTAAAAAGATATTTCCTTAAAAGCGTGGAACCCAAAAATTCTCCCAGTCTTTATAGATGGGTTCTATGTTTGGGACATCCCTTTAATACTAGCCAGGTAGTTTTTCAACTCTGCGTTTGCCTTCACTTCCTGCTTATGTATAGCCCCAAAGTTAGCCAGAAGTGAAAACTTAGAACCTTTTTAGTTCTTTCCTGAGCGTGTGCATAGCCCTAACTGTATACGGTCTTTGAGGCTTCCAAAAATTTCCAGGTACAAGAACTCAAAGCCCTTATTCCCCAAAGTATCTTATTTCAGGGTACCTGGGTGGCTCAGTTGGTTAGACATCTGCCTTCAGCTTGGGTCATGATCTCAGGGTCCTGGGATCAAGTCCTACATTGGGATCCCTGCTCAGTGATGGGTCTGCTTCTCCCTCTGCCCCTCCCCTCTGCTTATGTACTCTCTCTCCCCCCTCAAATAAATAAATAACCTTAAAAAAAAAAAAAAGCACAAAGTATTTTATTCCCAGCCTTTCCTCCCAAGCTTTGTAGTCAGCCTATTTTTGCCTCATTCGTTGTCAGTGCGTCAGGCAGCAATGACCGGTATTTTTGCAGGTGAATATTTTTGACAAATACTCCCAGATTGTCAACTCTACTGAGATAAAGGAAAGTCTTTTTGATTACTCTTCAAGGGAGTGTGCTTCTCCCTCTCTTTGACCCTTCCCCTTCAAACTCCCCTCCACCCAGCTCTTGCTCTCTTGCTCACGCTTTCTCAAATATTTTTTTTTAAGTGTGCCAATCTCTGCTCTAAGTAATTCCATTACTCTTCCGTTTTCTTATTATTTCAAACTTTTTTTTTTCTTTTTTTTTGCATGGTTGAGAGCAATTGATGAGTAATGATGAAATAATTCCTTGGATGAAAAAGCAAAATGTTTCACAATATAGGAAAAACAAGATTACCAGTATCATCAAATGCATCTTAGATTTGTAAGATAGTCCGGCAGATTCATATAGTGATTCCAAGATAGAATGACTTTTTAAAAAATATACAAGCAAATGTGGTCTCTATTTTTTAGAAGACTTCTACAACAGAATAAAACTAAAAGGAAATCCACTGGTAAAGATATTGTATGTGTGCATGGCAACAGAGATGACTAAAGAAAACACTATGACAAAAATAAGTAATTCACTATAAAGTGGCATTTGAACATGACATATGTTAAAAAGCTTAACTATGCCTGCTTAACTATGCCTGCATAAAAGGCTTCTTGGTATTAAAGTAGAAATCAAATATATATTTCTAAAACCTCTTTACTTCATTTCTATTGATAGCATGACAAGCCTGAAATTACATTTTTCACTCATGCATAGTTCAAGAGCAATGTAACTACCAAAGGTTTATCAACAATAAATATTTTAAACCAGATAAAGCTGCTAATGTATCTGACATTACAATATGTCTTGAATTTGAATGTCTAAAATGTATTTAATCAAGCAATATTTCCCAAGTATCTGAGTCCATCACTGTGCTCTATACATTCTAAAGAACACACAGTAAAAGATACAAACAGTCCCTACTCTCAAGGAGCTTACATTCTAATGGGAAAAGTAACAGTTAAACTTTCTGAGTAGATTTCATTTTCTTCATAATATCTTTCCTAGATCTTTCTATGATTTTACAAAAACATACTATCCTTGAGTACAAACTATATGCCAGGCTGCAAAAAATACTTGCACTATAGGTACGAAATCCGTTTTACCTGAAATCCCAAGGTGAAATAACTTAATCAAGACTACATAGCTAAAAAAAAAAAAAAAAAAAAAAGACTACATAGCTAGTAACTGATATTCAAAATGAGTCTATCAAGCTCTAAAGCTGAAGCTCATTCTAGTTCATTATCCTACCTGTTTATACCAAATTCCATGATATGAACTCTTCACTGATTTTTATGCATCACTTACTTCACAATAAGCCACTCAAGAAAGCAAGCCAAGAAATGTCAGAAGTAGATGGTTCCCTCCCACTCTGGCTCACTAGCCCTATTTTCATTTGAATAGGCTGAGTAGGGACGCCTGGGTGGCTCAGTTGGTTAAGCAGCTGCCTTCAGCTCAGGTCATGATCCCAGCATCCTGGGATTGAGTCCCACATCTGGCTCCTTGCTCGGCGGGGAGTCTGCTTCTCCCTCTGCCTCTGCCTGCCATTCTGTCTGCCTGTGTTCACACGCTCTCTCTCTGAGACAAATAAATTAAAAAAAAAAAAAAAAAAAATCTTTGAATAGGCTGAGTAGCATCTTGAACTCTTGTCCTTCCTAATTCCCTTGACAAGCTCAACCCAATTTTAAAACAAAAACTAGAGTAAAAAATTCTTCCTGGCAACTGAGTTACATGAAATTAGAGGAGACTATATATGTCATGTGCACAGAAAGCCGAAGTGATGACATTAAAATATGGCTGCAAGCCCAAAAAGAAAAGAGCAGAAGTATACAGAAGAAATTCAAATGATGATTTATAAGAAACTCTATTTTTAACGTTTCTTAAAAATTCTTCTTGGCTGCTAAGCCTTTTTATATGGTTATTTTTAATGTCACTGTCATAACAAAGAAAGGCTAAGGAACTATGCCAGATTTAAAGACTAAAGACAATTAAACATAATGCACAATCCTAACACAATCCTAGATGGAGGGAATAATGCCTGTTACTAATGGCATTATTTTTAAAAATTGGCAACATTTTAATGTATATTGTATATTAGACAAGAGTATTATATTAATACTAAGTTTGCTGAATTTGATAATGATACTATGATTATATACGAGAATATCTTTGTATAAGGAGACATATTCTGATGTAGTTAGGAGTCATGGAGCATAATGTCTACAACTTATTCTCAAGGTTTCAGGAAAAAATACACACACACACACGCTCATATATAGATCTCGGAGAATAATAAATAAACTGTAGCAAAACTGATGAATGTGGGAGAATTTAAGAATTCTTCATACTATTCTTGTCATTTTTCTCTAATTTTTAAAATTATTTCTAAGTAAGTAAATAAAATTACTTCCCAAAAAAGTTGTTTTAAAGAGCATTTTTTAATATTTGAATAGGGATACTTCTAGAATTTCATTCCAAACTAACAATACCTCAAAGTAGGGACAGGGTAAGAAAAAAAAAGAGGAAAGAAAAGAAAGAAAGGAGAAGGAAAAAAAGAAGATAAAACCCTACCATAAGGTGCCCAATTTACTCTGAAGACCTGAAACACTGAATTACCTTTTTCCCTAACAAGAGTATTCTATGAAGTTCTACTACATTCAGTACTCTATTTATTCATATAAATATATGATCTCTCTTCTTTAGACCACAGGGGATTTGAACAACTATTTCTTATTCTTCTATTAAGTACAATCACATGTTAAAGTGCTACAAACACAATAAAAAATACTTGTCAAGTTCCATGTAAGTTTTTATTATATCTGACCTAATGTCCTACTCCCCCACCTGCTCTTCCAATCTTGGCCTCTTCTGTTTCCCATTCTCCATATAATTCTCCACTGCAGATGTCACTGGAACTCTCCCTGACTGAGGCATTGAACCATTTCCTCATTGTTTCGTGAAACACTTTACAAATAGTTAACCTACAGAGAAAAGGAAGGTTTTAAGTTGAACTCTGTGTGTATGAGAGTACGTGGATGTGGCTAAACAAACTCTTCAAATAGATATGAACTCCACAAGTATTTACTTTTGACAGACATATGTATATAACTGTGCATAAATATGAATGCAAGTTCTTTCAGTTACATATTTTTGGTAAGAAAAACTGCTTTCACCTTCTAAATTTGGAATCAAAATTTTAAACCTTTATTTAAACACTGTACTCATGTTCCCTAAATACTGTGAACCAAAACTTCTTAAAGTTAACATTACATGGCATCTCATTATTCACACTTGTTACAGGTTTTAACAGATGTTTAAATCATTATAAATGGACACAAGCACATATTATGTGAATGCTGAGTTTTCTTAGTCACCTTACAATTTAAGGATCCTATTAAAGACTACGCTTTCAGGGGGTGCCTGGGTGGCTCAGTGGGTTAAAGCCTCTGCCTTCAGCTCAGGTCATGATCTCAGGGTCCTGGGATCGAGCCCCACTTCGGGCTCTCTGCTCAGCAAGGAGTCTGCTTCCTCCTCTCTCTGCCTGCCTCTCTGCCTACTTGTGATCTCTGTCAAATAAATAAATAAAATCTTAAAAAAAAAAAAAAAAAGACTACACTTTCAGAATTCAAGGAAAACAATTTAAGAAAAAATCCTAAAAAGCACTGTAAAATCTGACAACATTAATACAGAACTAGAAAGAAATACTTTAGTATATGTGGAAAATGGGATTTCCAATGAACTGGACACACATCAAAAACATAAAAATTAAAACATCAAAAACATAAAAATTAGGGGCGCCTGGGTGGCTCAGTGGGTTGGGCCGCTGCCTTCAGCTCAGGTCATGATCTCAGAGTCCTGGGATCGAGTCCCGCATCGGGCTCTCTGCTCGGCAGGGAGCTTGCTTCCCTCTCTCTGCCTGCCTCTCTGTCTACTTGTGATTTCTCTCTGTCAAATAAATAAATAAAATCTTTAAAAAAAAAAAAAACATAAAAATTAAAACAGCTTACCTCTCAAAAGACTACACTGAGAAAATTAAAGATGAAGCCTACTGAAAAATTTTCCAATATTACATTATATGCTAACTAACTAGAATTTTTTTTAAATCTGGAGGGAAAAGAAAAAAAAAAAAAAAAGAAAAACTTCCCAGTGTAACCTGGACTTAATCATGAAATACTTTTCTCAACCAGATTAAGTCCAAGAAAGGTGAGTAAATAATCCTATTTGCCTCTGCTATTCAACTCTGAAAAATGTGAAAATTCTGAATTCTGGGGTAAATGTACAGACTATTTACAATAGACCTTTGGGTTTCCAATTATTCAGATCTGACTCACAATGCAATGTTGGGGATGCCTGGGTGGCTCAGTTGGTTAAGCACCTGCATTCGGCTCAGGTCCTGATCCCGGGGTCCTGGGACTGAATTCCACATCAGGCTCCCTGCTCAGAGGGAGCCTGCTTCTCCCTCTGCCTGCCACTCCACCCTGTTCCTGTTTTCTCTCTCTGACAAATAAATAAATCTATCTTAAAAAAAAAAAAAAAAGTTGCAATGTTGAATTGTGGTATGAAGATGATAAAAATGGGAGATAAATATCTTTAATTCAAAATAAACCACCAAGGGGCACCTGAGTGGCTCACTCATTTAAGCATCTGACTTGGGCTCAGGTCCTGATCTCATGGGTTGAGGGATCGAGCCCAGCTCAGCAGGAGTCTTCTTGGATATTCTCTCCCTCTGCCCCTTCCTTCCCCGCAATCTCTGCCCAAGTAAATAAAATCTTAAAAAAAAAAAGGGGGGGGGGGTGCCTGGGTGGCTCAGCGGATTAAAGCCTCTGCCTTGGCTCGGGTCATGAACCCAGGGTCCTGGGATCAAGCCCCACATCGGGCTCTCTGCTCTGCAGGGAGCCTGCTTCCTCCTCTCTCTCTGCTTGCCTCTCTGCCTACTTGTGATCTCTGTCAGATAAATAATTAAAAAAAAATCTTTAAAAAAAAGGGCCAAAAAAACTCCAGATTCAGAAGCCAATCTGAAAAGGCTATATCCAATCTAAAAACTCCAAAGAGCAAGGTAAAAATTTAAACCTAGTGTATCTATAACATTAAATATTAATAGACTAAGCATCTCATTTTTTAAAAGATTTTATTTATTATTATTTGACAGAAACAGCAAGAGAGGGGGAATACAAGCAGGAGGAGTGGGAGAGGGAGAAGCAGGCTCTTTGTAGAGCAGGGAGCCCTATGCAGGGCTCAATCCCATGGCCCTGGGATCATGACCTGACCCGAAGACAGATGCTTAATGACTGAATCACCCAGGTTTTCAAAAAACAGCATCTAACTATATACTCTTTACAAGGGCCACACAGATGTATGTCAAAAAGTAAACAATGTAGAAAAAAATAAAGCATGTGAACACTAACCATGAGAAAGCCAGAAAAGTTATATAAATTTTAGACAAAATAGACTTCAAGAGAGTAGCATTACTAAAGATAAAGGGTATTTTATATTTATAAGAGCCAATTCACCAATCTTAAACACTCATAAAACAGAAGAGAGAACAACTGTTTTACCTTTTATTTCTTTCTCTTGTCTCGCTGCACTCTTTACTGCCTGTATTTCACATGGTATGCAAAGGCCTGGGCAATGCAGCAAGGCAATAAAAAGAAATAAAAGGTGTCAAAATTGGAAGGAAAGAAATAAAAACTCTTTTTCAAAGGTATCATCTATACAGAAAATCCTGGGCAGCACTAGAATAATGTTACCCTTTCCTTCCCCTTTCAGGATACAAAGTCAATGTACAAAAATCAGTTGTGTGGGCACCTGGGTGGCTCAGTGGGTTAAACCGCTGCCTTCGGCTCAAGTCGTGATCTCAGGGTCCTGGGATTGAGTCCCGCATCGGGCTCTCTGCTCAGCAGGGAGCCTGCTTCCCTCTCTCTCTCTCTCTCTCTGCCTGCCTCTCCGACTACTTGTGATTTCTCTCTGTCAAATAAATAAATAAAATCTTAAAAAAAAAAAAAAATCAGTTGTGTGACAACGTGAAATGCTGTTGAGTATGAGGAGCAACAGAAACTCATTCCTTGTTGGTGGGAATGTAAACACATAAAGCCACTTTGGAAGAGAGTTTAGCAGTCTCTTACAAAACTAAACACACTCTTACCATAAGATCCAGCAATCATGTTCTTTGGTATTCATGAAAAGAGATGGAAACTTCAATGAGATAAAAACCTACACATGGATGTTTAAAGCAGCTTTATTCATAACTGACGAAAATTGAAAGCACCAAGATGTCCCTCAGTAGATAAATGAATAAACTGTGGTACATCCAGACCATGGAGTATCGTTCAGTACTACAAAGAAATGAGCTATTAAGTGAAAGAAGCCAATCTGAAAAGGCTATATACTGTACTGATGCCAACTACATGACATTGAGGAAAAGGCAAAATCAGAGACATAATAAAAATTCAGTGGCTTCCCAAGATTGGGGGTTAGGGGGAGTGTAAGATGGCAGAGAAGAATAAGCAGATTTTCAAGGCAGTGAAATGTATGAAAGTATAACTATAGATACAGGTCATTAAACATTTATCCAAATCCAAAGAATGTACAACACTAAGGTAATACACCCTAATGAACCCTAAGGTAAACTGGACCTTAAGTGATTATGATGATTATGATTTGTCTGTGTAAGTTCATCCTTGGTTTTTGAAAGAAAAAAATATATATATTCTGGTGAATGATGTTGAAATGGGGTAGACTACATCTGTGTGGGGACAGGGGTATATGGGAAATCGATGTACCTTCCTCTCAATTTTGTTGTAAACCTAGAACTGCTCCAAACAATAAAGTCTTTTAGGGGCGCCTGGGTGGCTCAGTGGGTTAAACCTCTGCCTTCAGCTCAGGTCATGATCTCAGAGTCCTGGAATCGAGCCCCACATCTGGCTCTCTGCTGGGCAGAGAGCCTGCTTCCCCCTCGCTCTCTGCCTGCCTCTCTGCCTACTTGTGATCTCTCTCTCTCTGTCAAATAAATAAATAAAATCTTAAAAAAAAAATCTAATTTAAAAAAATAAAATAAAATAAAATAAATAAAGTCTTTTAAAAAAGTCAGCTGTACTTCCATATACTAGCAATAAAACAACTGAAAATTTACAGGATGTTCAGAGGCTTATGAAAAAAAAAAAGCCGGGACGCCTGGGTGGCTCAGTTGGTTGAGCAGGTGCCTTCGGCTCAGGTCCAGATCCCAGCATCCTGGGATTGAGTCCCACATCGAGCTAAGCTCAGCAGGTAGCCTGCTTCTCCCTCTGCCTCTGCCGCCACTTGGCCTGCCTGTGCTCGCGCGCTCTCTCCCTCTCTCTCTCTGGCCAATAAATAAATAAAATCTTTAAAAAAGAAAAAAAAAAAAAAAGCCAAAATGTCCAACAAGGAAAAAGTAATAATAAATAATCAAACCATAACTTATCAACAAAATATATTACTATACTATCACTTAAAACAAAACAAAACAAAAAAACCATATCCTCTACATCAGTGTTTCTGAGAGCCTTTTAACTCATGTCCCCTTATCCCTTTAAAGAAACATAAAAATTTCATCTTGTTACCAGTCCAGCTCATCTGAAGATCAGAATATGTCTGTTTCTCACTTTACTTGGTTAGTAGGGAAAAAAGAATGGAAAAGAAGGAAAAACTAAGGGGCGCCTGGGTGGCTCAGTGGGTTAAAGCCTCTGCCTTCAGCTAAGGTTATGATCTAAGGGTCCTGGGATCAAGCCCCACATTGGGCTCTCTGCTCAGCAGGGAGCCTGCTTCCTCCTCTCTCTCTCTCTCTGCCTGCCTCTCTGCCTACTTGTGATCTCTGTCTGTCAAATAAATAAAATCTTTAAAAAAAAAAAAAAAAAAGGAAGGAAAATTCTTCATCAAAATTTCAAAACCCATTATGAAATAACATTAAATAAAAATGGCACAAATGAGTAGTTACAGGCATATGAACTATATACACGTAAGACAACGGAAATTTGAATGTATTTTTCTCCTTAAATTTACTTTGGGAAAAGAAAGGACTTAATTTTGCTTAGAATAGTGAACTAAAAACCTGAGTATCTAGATCCTAATTCCTCCTCTGTTTTAGAAACATTATGTAATTTCTTTTTTTTTTTTTTTTTTTTTTTTTTTAAAGATTTTATTTATTTATTTGACAGGGAGAGATCACAAGCAGGCAGAGAGGCAGGCAGAGAGAGAGGAAGGGAAGCAGGCCCCCTGCTGAGCAGAGAGCCTGATGTGGGACTCGACCCCAGGACCCTGAGATCATGACCTGAGCTGAAGGTAGTGGCTTAACCCACTGAGCCACCCAGGCGCCCGAAACATTATGTAATTTCTAAATCTCAAAATTTTCAACAGCAAAAGTAAGTAGATTAATTTTTTTTTTTAAGCAGGCTCCATGCCCAGTGTGGAGCCCAATGAGGAGCTTGAATTCACAACCCCGAGATTAAGACCTAAACTGAGATCAAGAGTCAGATGCTTACTGATTAAGCCACCTAGACACCCCAGATTAAATTATTTTTAGGGCCTTCCATTCTAATACCCCACGGCTTACTCTGTTACTATACTTGGCCAGGATATGTTCCCTTAGTTTTTTTATGTAGTACCAAGTACACTGTACCTTTATTATGACTTTCTAAAAACTGCCATGAAAATTATGATCCATTATCCACATTCAGTTCCCTTTCTCCAGGCCTCCTATCCCATTTGTTTTAAAGGCCATTCTAATCCAGGAATTCAGTTCCACTTCTAGGGAGTTTCTTCTACAGAAATACAGTGCTAGAAAATATGTACAAAAGATATGTGTAAGAATATATATTGTAGCAATGGTAGTAAAACAATTTAAAACAAAGGAAACAACCCATATTTCCATCAACTGAGAATTAAACAAACAATGGTATTGCCATGCAACACTCAACTGTTTCAAAGAAGCTGATCTACACATAACACATAAAAGTTAACAGACTCTCTTCTCTGAGCAAAATACTTTAACTTCTCCGAAATCCAGCCTCTTAAATACCCGACACTAGGGGCGCCTGGGTGGCTTAGTGGATTAAAGCCCCTGCCTTCGGCTCAGGTCATGATCTCAGTGTCCTGGGATCGAGCCCCGCATCGCATCGGGCCCTCTGCTCAGCAGGGAGCCTGCTTCCCCCTCTGTCTCTGCCTGCCTCTCTGCCTACTTGTGATCTCTCTCTCTGTCAAATAAAATAAATAAAATCTTTAAAAAAAAAAAAAAAGACACTAATAACACCTTCTTCTGGGTTTTCATGTGTATCAGCTATTTAAACCCATCAAAGCCTAGTACAATGCACTGCACAAGCAGATATTCAGTATTCAGTATGTTACCCTTTCCTTTATCCTTCAATCATTATAAAATCTTCCTAACTGGATTCTCCGGCTCTAATCTTAACAGATTCTCCAAGCCACTCTGGACAATAATTTTCCTAAAACATCATTTTAAATAGTATCACTCTCTTGCTCAAACACTTGCCTACCAGGAAAAAATTTTAACCACCACAGAACAGCTCCATTTAACTTTTAAAACCTTACCCCTCATAGCTCTCAAATAGGAGCTTATCACACTGCCCTTAAAAATCTGCCTCCTCACTGCCATTTAGAGACACAATACACATTACCTTTATGACTCTGATCATTTTCAAATGCAAGTCTCATCCTCCCACTGCCAGCCCATCCAAATCTATTCATACTTCAAATACATACTGCAGACTAACCTTCCACAAAGCCATTTTAAAATTATCTCAGTTTACTAATCTGTTCCCTTTGAATACTATCTTGGAGTGACTGTAATATTTACAGATGCACACGCACGCGCACACACACAATCATCATTGACTTTGACACTCGGCTAAGAGTGAAGTCAATTTTCAGTAATTAGTTGAGAATGGGATAAACAACAAGGTCTAAACTACATAAGCAGGTACTTTTCTGTAATTCATTTAATAGAAATGCCTAAAATAACTGCCGGTTGATTTCCCAAGCTTTTACAATGTAAAGAGACAAGCTGAAAATTATGGTATAGAATTATTGACAATATAGTCCCTAGCCTGTACTTTTCATCTCTATGACCTACCTAATTTATAACTGGAAGTATGTATCTCTTAATCCCTTTTACCCATTTTGCATCACTCCACCCACCTCCTCTCTGGTAACCTCCAGTTGTTCTCTATATCTAAGAAACCATTTTGTTTGCTCAGTTGTGTGCTTTAAGATTCCACACTAGTGAAATCATATTGTATTTGTCTTTCTCAATCTTATTTCACTTAGCAAAATACACTTTTAGGTTCATCCATGTTGTCGCAAATGGCAAGACCTTTTTTTTTTTTTTAATAGCTGAGCATTACTCCATTGTGTGTGTGTACACACACACATCTTTATCTATTGATGGACACTTGGGTTGCTTCCATAAGAAGCTTCTAGATAAAAAGTACAGCACAGGGAATATAGTCAGTAATGTTGTAGTAACATTGTATGGTGACTGCACTTATGAAGAGTACTGAGTAGTGTGTAGAATTGTCAAATCACTAAGTTGTACACCTAAAACTAGTACAGTATTCAATAAAAAGAAAAAAAATAATGTAAGACAGTCCCTGAAAAAGGAATTGAGAGCCACAGTGTGAAATGCAAAACAAAAGAAGCAGCAGCTATCTTAGGCCTAGACATATATAGAGTTTGAAGGGGAAAGGGGCAAAGATTGATTCAACCCCTAAGATGAGTATACAGTCTAGATTAGTTAGAACACTACTTCATTTGATGTTACGCTTTGGTTTGATTTACAGTGTTTGGTTTCTGTTCACCAGGGAACTTCTGTTCACAGTCTGAAATATTTTATTCAGTCAGTGTTGCTGGTGGGATGGGGGGCATGATCATGATTAAAGAGATGGAAGGAGGTGCCAAAGAGGAACAATAATAGAAAAAAATAACACTAGGAAATGCTTTTAAGTTTATATTGCACATATATAACCAATAGTTCATTGAACCCGCAAAGCAATATACGGAAATAGGGAAAAAAAATCATGGTATAGGGGTGCCTGGGTGGCTCAGTGGGTTAAGCCTCTGCCTTCAGCTCAGGTCTATGATCCCAGGGTCCTGAGATTGAGCCCTGCACTGGGCTCCCTGCTCAGTGGGGAGGCTGCTTCTCCTGCCCCCCACCCCCGGCCTCTGTCTGTTTGTCATCTGTCAAATAAATAAAATCTTTTTTTTTTTTTAAATTTTTTTTTTAAAGATTTTATTTATTTATCAGAGAGAGAGAAGGGGAGAGAGCAAGCACAGGTGGACAGAATGGCAGGCAGAGGCAGAGGGAGAAGCAGGCTCCCCGCTGAGCAAGGAGCCCGACGTGGGACTCGATCCCAGGACGCTGGGATCATGACCTGAGCCGAAGGCAGCTGCTTAACCAACTGAGCCACCCAGGTGTCCCCAAATAAATAAAATCTTTAAAAAAAAAAAAAAAATCATGGTATAGCAAAAGACCTTTAGTATCTATAGCTACCCACTTTTAATATAAGTTCCATAAAATAAGTTTTAATTTTGTTAATATTCCTTTGTGTTAATTTGAATTGACATATGCTTCTTACTAAAGAGAAGAACTCCCAGTATTTCATAATTTTTACTAATTGTTTGGTTAAATATCTCTTCCATGTTATGAAGACCAAGGATAGGACCTGAAGACAAAATTTCAATAGACTCATTTAAATAAACTTCTTAAATTCTCCAATTCTTCAACTACCAACTTTTATCTCCTAAGCCTCTGGTTTTTTTTTTTTTCAGGATTTCTGTAGGAATGAAGGGAGGAAGAAAGAAAAGGAAGAATCTTTTTGTTTCTTAATACCAAACCCTTTATTTTCAAGTTTAGTCCTATCCTAATTGTTAACCATCATCCCCAGATTGTTCCAGCATCAGCTTAAAAATGTATTCACCAGGGGCGCCTGGGTGGCTCAGTGGGTTAAGCCGCTGCCTTTGGCTCAGGTCATGATCGCAGGGTCCTGGGATCAAGCCCCGCATCGGGCTCTCTGCTCAGCAGGGAGCCTGCTTCCTTCTCTCTCTCTCTGCCTGCTTGTGATCTCTGTCAAATAAATAAATAAAATCTTAAAAAAAAAAAAATGTATTCACCATATAACTAACTCCTTTCAGGTTCCAAAAGTCACAAAGAATCTTCTCTCAATCAAAATAAAACTCTCAGTAACTGGCTTCAAGACTCCCTATCAACCACGATTCTCCCAAAAGAGCTCTCTTAATCTTCCCCAACCAAAACTGTTCTTTGAAAGTAATCTTTCGTCATCTAGCAGAGAACTGCTAAAACACTGCCAGAAGTTCTTAAAATGAAATCTGTTTCACTTGAACTAATTTTCTACCCTCCTTGCTTCCATACAATTCTACTTCTTCTCAGTTCAATCACAACTGCGCAGAGTTGCTTCAACAAGTCGCTCTCCCGGGGCACCTGGGTGGCTCAGTAGGTTAAGCCTCTGCCTTCGGCTCGGGTCATGATCTCGGGGTCCTGGGATCGAGCCCCGTATCGGGCTCTCTGCTCTGCTTCTCCCTCTCTCTCTGCCTGCCTCTATGCCTGCTTGTGATCTCTCTCCGTCAAATAAATAAATAAAATCTTAAAAAAAAAAAACAAGTCACTCTCCCACCCTCAAGTGCTCCTTAGCTAGGTTTGCCCAACATAGTGAAACTTACATCCTTAGGCTTGAAAGGGCATCTCAAAGGTTCAAAAATATACACCCATTAAAAGTCAACCTATTCTTATACTTTAATATTACACTATTCTCTAATATTAACATTTATATACATAAAGTAAGAATTCTAATACTTTAGGATTGACAAGAGTCCAAGATGGCAAACGAGTGGGAGACCTTGATTTTATCTGGTCCCAGGAATTCAGCTAGACAGCTTATCAAACCATTCTTAACACCTGCGAACTCAAACAGAGACTGAAGAAAAGAATAGCTGCAACTCTATGAACAGAAAAGCAACCACCTTCCACAAGGTAGGAAGTACAGAGAAGTGAATCCAAGGCAATATACAGGAAGACAGACTGCGAAGCTGGGGGGGAAGAACCTTCGCTGGGACACCGTGGTCTCAGAACACTCAGGGTCATAGGAAGACTGGGAGTCCCTGAGTGCCACAGAACTCCCAGGCATCAGAGCAGGGAAGCTGGCTGTGAAGAGTGAGCTGAGGAGTGGGCTCTCAGCACGGGATTGCCAAAAACTGTGACCCGCAGCAGTCCGACCACTGCTCTTCGAGCAGGGACCCAGCAAGCAGCAAAACCGCAAAGACTCCCCTTCTTCTCCCAGGAGGAATAGAGTGGGTACACACAAGAATCTGCTGGGTTTAGAGACTCCAAACTGGGTCCTGGGTCTGAGAGAAACACTCAGTCACAGGCTGGGTGAGCACAGAGTGTGGGCGGAGACCACAGAGACCAGAGTGATTGACTGCTTTCCTGTGAGGGCACACTGCAGAGTGGGACCCCAAGCTATTAGCTCCGGGCCAGAGACTGGGAGGCCACCAATTTCATTCTCATCCTCTAAATCTGCTCAGGAAAGCCTTCAGGGAACAAAAGGAACATAGAGCAAACCCGAGCAGATTACTTAGCCTGACCCCTGGCAAGGGCAGTGCAATTTCACCAGGAGCAAAGACATTTGAGAATCAACCCAACATGCCCCTCCCCGAGAAGATGAGCAAGAACATCCAGCCAAGATCAAATACCGATCAATGAGAACTGCAAAACTCCAGCACTAGACGATTACAGCACACAGAATTCATGGCTTTTCAAAATATGAAAAGAGCCCAGATGTCCATCGGATGTCCATCAACAGATAAATGGATAAAAAAGAGGTGGGTGGGTGAGTGGGTGGGTGGGTGGGTGGGGTGTGTGTGTGTGTGTGTGTGTACACATATATACATCCAAAATGGAATATAATGCAGCCATCAAAAAATGAAATCTTGCCATCTGCAACAACGTGGATGGAACGAGAGGTATTACACTAAGTGAAATAAGTCAATCAGAGAAAGACAATTATCATATGATCTCACTGATATGTGGAATTTAAGAAACAAGGCAGAGGGTCATAAGGGAAGAGAGGAAAAAATCAAACAAGACAAAACCAGAGAAGGAGACAAACCATATGAGACTCTTAATAATCTCAGGAAACAAACTGAGGGTTGCTGGAGTGGAGGGGGTGAGAGGGATGGGGTAGCTGGGTGATAGACATTGGCGGGTATGCGTAGTGATGAGCGCTGGGTATTTTGTAAGACTGATGAATCACAGACTGTACCCGTGAATCAAATAATACATTATATGCTAATTTAAAAGAATAGTAATTAAAGAAATAAGAATTCTGATACTTCAGACATCCAAAAAGTGCTTTTCCAAACTTAGTACTAAAAAAACAACCAGAACATTTAACATTTTATCATTTGCTTAATGCTGTATGTACTAAGTCTCTAAACATTTTAAGCTGCTTTATTTTTCTTTAATAAAACATTGTGCTTTACCCATCATAAATACTGCCTTGAAAATGTTTTAATGGATAAAATAGTCATGTTATAATGGAAATGATAACAAATCATTTATTTTTAAAAAGGCTGGAGAATACAGAACTAATCTTATTATCATAATGGAAATATATCCATTTTCTTGTACTGAATCAGGTATTACTCTGGGATTGAGTTTTAGACTATTTTACCTAACTCTACCCAACAGAAAACACATCTCATTGAGTTATTATTGTTCCAGTTGCAGCAATTGGATTAACCCATTTTTGGACAGCTTAATATCCTCCAAATTCAATGAAATAACACATTAAGGAAATATCTGGGTTCTTATGACCCCAAATGCCAATCTCATCCCAAGCTCCAACCCACTGGATATCACAAGATAAAAGGGAAAAGAAAGCCAAAGGCAATGTGAAAAGGATAGAAGAAATCACTCTTCACTATTCCCAAAACCATGTCCTGCAAGGAATATAGTGACGGTCACAAATGAAAAAAAAAAAAAAAAACACAGTATGTTGGCAAAATTGGGGCAAAGAGAAGAGAGAAAAATGTGGGCATTAAATTGGTAAGATAATTGGTATGTCCCCAAAATAAGCAATGTGTCCTGGTCTACTGGCTGGTGGCTAAAATTTACCTTAATCAACGCCTAAGAGTCTGCGTACAAAATAAACCTGCACTCTACAGCTATGCAAACAGTTAACAGTTAGCTGGCTACTAGCCTATTGCTATACAAACAAAACCTACCACTTTGTATTTGAGGCACTGCTATCATGCCCAGAGGCTCCTCAAATCCAAACCAAAAATATCACCTCCCTCCCCCTCAATTAGCTGCTCCTCTTCCTATATTGCTAAATATTTACCAGCACCCATTTTATCTTCTAGCATGTCTTCAAACTAGTAATTTATTGTTTTTAAAAAAAAAATAGGATCTATTTCCATCTTTTTTAATCAATATATAAATATTCATTTATATCTGTTTATATTTTAAAATGGAGTACTTTGGGAGCCCCCAAATGAATACCAAAGTGACCATGCTTGATAATAGATGCAGAAAAATATGCCATTACTTTGTCTTTTCAACAAATGGTTTTAGAACAGCTGGCTATCCATTTGAAAACAAAAAACTAAACTCCAATCTGAACCTTGCACTAAATACAAAATTAATTCAAACTGGATCCCAGATAGAAGCATAAAATCTGACACTAAAAAGGAAAAGAGGGACGCCTGGGTGGCTCAGTTGGTTAAGCAGCTGCCTTCGGCTCAGGTCATGATCCCAGCGTCCTGGGATCGAGTCCCACATCGGGCTCCTTGCTCCGCAGGGAGCCTGCTTCTCCCTCTGACTCTGCCTTCCACTCTGTCTGCCTGTGCTTGCTCTCACTCTCTCTCTCTCTCTTACAAATAAATAAATAAAGTCTTGAAAAAAAAAATAAAATAAAATAAAAAGGAAAAGAAAACCTTGCTGACCTTGGATTAGGCAAAGATTTCTTAGGCTTAGTACCAAAAGCATAATCCATAAAAGAATAAATTGAAAAACTGTCGACTTTATCAAAATTAAAAAACTTCCGCTCTATCAAAGATACTGTTAGAGAAAATACTAGTCAAAGACTGGGAAAAAACATTTCCAAATAACATATCTGATAAAGAACTTGTATCAAGAATAAATACAGAACTCTCACAATTCAATAATGAAACAACCCAGTAAAAAAAAAAAAAAAAAAAAAAAAGACAAAAGACTTAAAACAGACATTTCAATAAGGAACATACAGATATGCAAATAACCAAATGAAAAAAATGCTCAACATCCTTAGTCACTAGGGAAATGCAAATTTTTTTTTAAAGATTTTATTTATTTGACAGAGAGAGATCACAAGTAGATGGAAAGGCAGGCAGAGAGAGAGAGAGAGAGAGAGAGAGGGAAGCAGGCTCCCTGCTGAGCACAGAGCCCGATGCGGGACTCGATCCCAGGACCCCGAGATCATGACCGGAGCCGAAGGCAGCGGCTTAACCCACTGAGCCACCCAGGCGCCCCGGGAAATGCAAATTTAAAACACAGTGTATACCTCTACACACCTATTAGAATGCATAAAACTGACCAAACTAAGCATTAGCAAGGATGTGGAGAAACTAGAACTTTCTAACACAGCTGGTTGAATGTAAATTGGAACATCCATACTGGAAAATAAGACTGACAAATATAAGTTTGTCATTTTTAAAAAAAAGTTCAACATACAAGTACCATAAGATCCAGCTATTCCACACCTACCCAAGAGAGGAGGGGGGATGTGTCCACACTAAGACTTGCATAGGAATGTTTACACACGGGGCGCCTGGGTGGCTCAGTGGGCTAAAGCCTCTGCCTTCAGCTCAGGTCATGATCTCAGGGTCCTTGGATCGAGCCCCACATCGGGCTCTCTGCTTGGCAGGGAGCCTGCTTCCCCCTCTCTCTCTGCCTGCCTCTGCCTACTTGATCTCGCTCTCTATGTCAAATAAATAAATAAAATCTTTAAAAAAAAAAAAGAAATGTTTACACATCAGTTTTATTTTTATGAATAAAAACCCCTACACAATCCAAATATCCATCAATAGGTAAATGGATGAACAAACAGTGGTACGTTCATACAATGGAATTCTACCCAGAAATAAAAAGGAATGAACTACTGATAAGTACTACATGATGATTCTATGAGACAGGCCCTACTGAACATGATGATTCTAAAAATAATAACTCAGCTGAATGAAAGAAGCTAGGCAAAAAATCACACTGTATGTTTTCATTTATATAAAACTCCAGAAACACAAACTATTTTTTAGTGAAACAAACTGGATCAGTAGTTGCCTAGGGTAGGATTACAACGGAACTCTAGGAAACTTAAGGGGTGATAAGTTCATTATCTTCAGTATGGAGTTTCACAGGTGGGTATACATATATATAATTCATCAAACTGCACCTTTTAAATATGTGCAATTTATTGTATGTTAATTGTATCTCAATAAATTATTAAAACTGTTAATAAAAAGTAAATTTTCTGTTCTTTAGAAGAATTCTTAAGAAAGGATAAAAATTACAAAGTATCAGCATTTGCCTAAAGAAGAAATTGAAAAATTAATATTAGGGGCACTGAGCAGCCCAGCAGGTGCAGCATACAACTTGATGCTGGAATTCTAAGTTTAAGCCCCACACTGGATGTAGAGATTACTTAAAAAAAACTCTTAAGGGGGCACCTGGGTGGCTCAGTGGGTGAAAGCCTCTGCCTTCGGCTCAGGTCATGATCCCAGGGTCCTGGGATCGAGCCCCGCATTGGGCTCTTTGCTCAGCAGGGAGCCTGCTTCCTCCCCTCTCTCTCTGCCTGCCTCTCTGCCTACTTGTAATCTCTGTCTGTCAAATAAAAATAAATAAAATCTTTAATAAAAAACAAAAACTCTTAGGGGCGCCTGGGTGGCTCAGTGGGTTGAGCCTCCGCCTTCGGCTCGGGTCATGATCCCAGGGTCCTGGGATCCAGCCCTGTGTCAGGCTCTCTGCTGGCAGGGAGCCTGCTTCCCCCTCTCTCTCCCTGCCTGCCTCTCTGCCTACTTGTGATCTCTGTCTGTTAAATAAATAAATTCTTTAAAAAATAAATAAAAATAAATTTAGAAAAATCTTAGGGGCACTGGGTTGGCTCAGTCAGTTAAGAGTCTATCTTCAGCTCAAGTCTTGATCCCAGGATTCTGGGATGGAGCCTCATGTGGGTCTCTCTGATTAGTGGGGAGTCTGCTTCTCCCTCTCATTCTTACTGTGTTCTCCCTCTCTCTGTCTCAAATAAATAAATAAAATCTTTTTTTTTTTTTTAAAGATTTTATTTATTTATTTGACAGAGATCACAAGTAGGTAGAGAGAGAGGAGGAAGCAGACTCCCCACTGAGCAGAGAGCCTGATATGGGGCTCGATCCCAGGACCCTGGGATCATGACCTGAGCCAAAGTCAGAGGCTTTAATCCACTGAGCCACCCAGGTGCCCCAATAAATAAAATCTTTTAAAAAAAATTTTTAATTAGGTCCAGTGGATTCTGAGGGTATACAAATAGTTAGAACACATCAAATGTAAACAAATATATACAGACATATCTCCCAAGATTTTATAATCCTTTAAAAAGAACTTACTACTTTAGGCAAATGTTAGGAAATCAACTCTTTTCTGAACCTTGGTATATGAAGATGAACAATCAAGCATTATCATGCCTTTCCTATGATCCTACCTCTGGGTGACCAATAGTATATTCAAGAATCTCTTTATAGCTAATAAGTGAAATAACAATTAGAATTTGATCATCCAAACCCCTACTGAATTAACAAATATAGGCATGGTATATATATAGCTGCTAATTTCACAAAAAGAGACATATATATATATTTACTGATCAAAGAACATACCATTACCTATAATAATCTCAGCAAAAAAATTTTTTTTTCAAAATAAACTCAAATGAAGTCTGACCAAATCTCAAAGTCCAACTAATTTACTGGAAATAGAACAGAGAATACACTATACTTTTAATTTTTATGAAAGATAACTTGAGACATCAATCAGTTGCAAGGCTGACTGAAAGTACTTACAACTTTAAAAATATATAAACAAAAAATTCAGGTTACTGGAAATCTGAACACTAATCAGACATTCAATTCCCTACTAAGGAATTATTGTTTGCTTTTTGATGTGATAACAACATTACAGTTATGTTTAAAAAGCAGAAAGGGTTGCCTGGGTGGCTCAGTGGGTTAAAGCCTCTGCCTTCGGCTCAGGTCATGATCTCTGGGTCCTGGGATCGAGCCCCACATCTGGCTCTCTGCTCAGAGGGGAGCCTGCTTCCTCCTCTCTCTCTGCCTGCCTCTCTGCCTACTTGTGATCTCGGTCTGTTAAATAAATAAATAAATAAATTTTTAAAAAGGCCTTGTCTTTTAAAGACACTATGGTATTTATGAATTACATGTTATGATTCTGGAATCTGTTTCCAAATAATACAAGATGGGAGAAGTGAGTAGGAATATAAAAGAAGTAAAACTGGCATGCCTGGGTCGCTCAGTCCGTTAACTGTCCAACTCTTCACTTTAGCTGAGGTCATAATCTCAGGGTCGTGAGCCCTGCCTTGAGCTCCACAATAGCTCAAAGTTTCTTGGGATTCTCTCTCTGCCCCTCCCCTGCTTGTGCATATGCTCCCTCTCTCTAAAATAAATAAATAGGGGTGCCTGGGCGGCTCAGTCAATTAAACCTCTGCCTTTGGCTCAGGTCATAATCTCAGAGTCCTGGGATGGAGCCTCCCCATCAGACTCCCTGCTTCTTCCTCTCCCTCTGCCCCTCCCCAATGTGCTTTCTCTCTCTCTCTCCCTAAGAAAATCTTTTAAAAAGTAATAAATAGGGCACCTGGGTGGCTCAGTGGGTTAAGCCGCTGCCTTCGGCTCAGGTCATGATCTCAGGGTCCTGGGATGGAGCCCCCCATCAGGCTCTCTGCTCAGCAGGGAGCCTGCTTCCCTCTCTCTCTCTGCCTGCCTCTCCATCTACTTGTGATTTCTCTCTGTCAAATAAATAAATAAAATCTTAAAAAAATAAATAAATAAATAAAAATAAATAAATAAATAAAATTAAGGAGAGAAATAAAATGTTTTTTAAAAAATAGCACTATCCATGAGTTGGTCATTTTGAGTGATGAATAAAGAACGGTTCAATATTCCATTTGGCCTGCTTCTGTATATACTTGAATTTTGTATAATGAAAACTAATAAAAAATAAGATACCCTGTTCTATTTACTTTGTAACTATTTTATGTACATCAATATAAAAATCCTAAATAAATAAAATTGGCATGGGTCAACTTTCTTCTCTTATATTGTCCTTGTCCTTTCTGATATGAAGATTCTATCAGTTGAGAAATATAATCTGGGGGACACCTGGGTGGCTCAGTTGGTTAAGCAGCTGCCTTCGGCTCAGGTCATGATCCCAGCGTCCTGGGATTGAGTCCCACATCGGGCTCCTTGCCCTCCGCAGGGAGCCTGCTTCTCCCTCTGACTCTGCCTTCCACTCTGTCGGCCTATGCTCGCTCTCGCTCACTCTCTCTGACAAATAAATAAATAAAATCTTTAAAAAAAAAAAAAAGAAATATAATCTGGGTAACCGTCTTCTACTATCTGTAAGTTTAGATAAGATATGAACAATTTGTTTCATAGAAGTTTAGCTAAACTTTGTTAAACCATCTGGGCCTGACAGCTACACATCATGAAGGGAGGATTCCTACACAGAATAACGTTTTATCTTTTGACTTTTAATTACACAGCACCATAGGCTGCATACTGATTATTTGCCATTTACTACAACTTGCTTCATGACTTGGTATGTGGTCAAAATTTCATAAATGTTCTGTGTACTTAAAAATGTATATGATCGGGGCGTCTGTGTGGCTCAGTGGCGTAAAACCTCTGCCTTTGGCTCAGGTCATGATTCCGGGTCCTGGGATCGAGCCTCACATCGGGCTCTCCGCTGAACAGGGAGCCTGCTTCCCTCCTCTCTCTCTGCCTGCCTCTCTGCCTACTTGTGATCTCTGTCAAATAAATAAATAAATAATCTTAAAAAAAAAAAAATGTACATGATCTAGGGCGCCAGGGTGGCTCAGTTGGTTGAGCGTCTGCCTTCAGCTCAGATCATGATCCCAGGGTCCTGGATCAGTTCCTACATCAGGTTTTCTGCTCAGCAGTTCCTTGCTTCTTTCTCTGCCTGCTGCTTCCCCTGCTTGTGTGCTGTCTCTCTCTCGCTGTCAAATAAATAAAAATCTTAAAAAATAAAATAAAACAAATGTTTAAAAAATGTGTATGATCGGGGCGCCTGGGTGGCTCAGTGGGTTAAAGCCTCTGCCTTCGGCTCAGGTCATGGTCCCAGGGTCCTGGGATCAAGCGCCACATCGGGCTCTCTGCTCAGCGGGGAGCCTGCTTCCTCCTCTCTCTCTGCCTGCCTGCCTCTCTGCCTACTTGTGATCTCTGTCTGTCAAATAAATAAAATATTTTAAAAAAATTTTTTAATTTTAAAAATGCGTATGATCTAATAATTAGGTGCAGGTTCTCTAAATGCCCATTGGCTCAAACTTGTTAACTTTTATCCAAATTGCATTTTACTAATATTTACTTAAGTGTATTATCAAGAGGTAAATAAAATATTGATAGCATTTATCATTCTAAATGTCAATTTTAAATATATGTTTGAAGTTATATATACACACAAATTCATGACTTCTCTTTTCCCAGAAATACTTGTTTTCCCAATGGATTATCTAAATGAATTTCTCAATCCCTGTTAATGTTTTTGTCTTAGTCTAAATTTTCTTAAAACTAATATACCTATAACAGCTACTTTTTGGTTGCTTGTGTTAAAATGTTTTAGACCCTTACTCATATGCAACAATGTAATTATTCATTTGCTCCCTTTTAAAGAAATCCTATCCTGGAGTTTTCTCTGCCAAGTGTATTCTGTTTACATCTCTCCTGATAACTGATATAGTTGAAGTTAGTTTCACCATTTTATTTTATTTTTAATATACTATGCCTATATACTATGACTTTACTTTTCCTTTCTTTTTTTTTAACTCTTCCTTAAAACTTTTAAGATTACCTGAAAGTATCAGTATAACTATTCTCTTTATCTAAATACTAAGACTTCAGAAAGCTTCAACTCTGAGCAGTACCATTCCTGAATTATGCATTATTTTCTAGTACAATATTTCATTTTTATGCATTTAAGTTATTTATTGTGTGCATTTATTTGTTGTTTTTTTTTTAAAGATTTATTTATTTATATGACAGACAGAGATCACAAGTAGGCAGAGAGGCAGGCAGTGAGAGAGGAGGAAGCAGGCTCCCCGCTGAGCAGAGAGCCCGATGCGGGGCTCGATCCCAGGACCCTGAGATCATGACCCCAGCCGAAGGCAGCGGCCTAACCAACTGAGCCACCCAGGCGCCCCTGTTGTTTTTTTTAATAAAGCAGGTAGCCAGATTAGGATACATGTTGACTTTTTTTTAAGAGAAAGACAGCACAAGAAGGTGGAGAGGAAGAGGAAGGCTCCCCTCAATGAGGAGCTCAATCCCAGAACCCTGAAATCATGACCTGAGCCAAAGGCAGACGCTTCATCAACTGAGCCACCTAGGTGTCCCATGTTTACCAATTCTTTAACTTTGCATCTTGCATGCTCTTCTATATCCTGGGTTCAATTTCCTTTTACAAAGTATAACTACCTTCAGTAGTTCTTTCAGTAATGGTCTATGAGCAGTAAACTTCCCATCTCCATCTGCAAAATATATTTATTTCTACATCTCCTTTTATTTTTCCTTGAAGATATTCATCTATTGGTTTTGACCTCTATTCATCCTCATGGTATAACTGCCATCAAGTTATAATTGAGTTGTCTTTCTCTCTGGCTCCTTTATTACTCCCTCTTTACATTAAATGCCCAGAATTTTCACTAGAATATATTGAATTGTCCATTTACATTCCCTCTGCTTACAGACTGCTTAGTTTTTTATTTTTAGGCACAGTCACATAAAAGAGAAAACATGATCTGATTTTCTTAATTCTCCCAAAGATTATTCAAAACCAACTCCAGGGGCGCCTGGGTGGCTCAGCGGGTTAAGCCGCTGCCTTCGGCTCAGGCCATGAACTCGGAGTCCTGGGATCGAGCCCCACATCGGGCTCTCTGCTCAGCAGGGAGCCTGCTTCCTCCTCTCTCTCTGCCTGCCTCTCTGCCTGCTTGTGATCTCTCTCAAATAAATAAATAAATAAATAAATAAATAAATATCTAAAAAAAAAAAACCAAAAAACAAAAAAACCAACTCCATACTAAATGTGTGAGACATTAATTCATTACATGCAGTGGATGCCCTAGGGTAGTGGTTCTCAAACTTGAGCAGGCAAAACACCTGGGGAACTAGACTCCACCCACAGTTTCTGATCCAGTAGGTCTGGCATCTTGCCATGAATCTGCATTTCTAACAAGTTCCCAGGGGATGCTAATGCTAATTCTGGTGGTCACATAATCATGCTTTAAGAATCACTGTTGTGGGGCACCCGGGTGGCTCAGCTGGCTGTCTGCCCTCCGATCAGGTCATGATCTGGCTCAAGTCATGATGTGGGTCCTAGGATGAAGCCCAGAGTCAGGATCCCTGCTCAGTGGGGATCTTCTCCCTCTCCTCCTGCTCTATCCCCAGTTGTGCCTGCTCTCTCTTCCTCATTTTCTCTCCCTCAAATGAATAAATCAAATCTTTAAAAAAAGAAAGAAAGAAAGAAACACTGTCTGAGGGATTAGGGATAATTACCTCATGGAATCCCATGTTGATAAGGACCACAGGGATTTGTCCTGCTTCTTAAATCTAGAGATTAGTATTTCTCATCAAGTCCAAACAGAATTTAGCTTTAAATACTGCTCTCTCCTGCTGCTTCTTCTAGAATTCCAACTACATAACGTAACAATGCTTAACAGTCCATCATCCAGCCGCAACTGCTCCAGTTCATTCTTCACACAGCTCTCAGGCTAAAATCAAAACTTGTTCATATCACCTCCACTACCCAAAACTGTTGTTTACTGGCTCCTCTACACCCAAAGGAGCAGTTCTTTATGAGGAAGGATACATGGATGGGCTTTAGAGGACATGAAAACTTTTGAGTATTTACATTACGTTACACTTATTTTTTTAAAATACCATCTAATAAGTCTGTGAAATCACCCAGATAAGTACATTAAAAATCACTAACTTAAATTCAAATGAGTCGGTATGGCACAGAAAGCTTTTCCTGATCCATGGCTGCCTAACCTACCCTTACACCATCCTATGCAGGCCATGCTTTCAAAATCTTTTCACTGTACACACATCACCTCCACCTAGAAAAGAATGCCCAATAGGCCTCTCACGGGCCTAATTAACTTCTCTTCCCAAGAGGTCCAATATCACCTCCTCCAGGAAACTTCAACCGACTTTAGTTGCTCCCCTTTCTATTCTCTCTCAGCATCTTGTACAAACATCCACTGACCTTTCACCCTTCCAATTAGTGGTCTACAAAACTATCTTCCTTTATCAGCATATCAGTTATCTCCAGGGAGAACTTAATCGTTATCTTTAAATCCTCATAGTAGATACATGTCTGTTTTCATGTAGATTTTCAAGGGAACCAGAGATTCAATGGCAGTAAATGGCCATCTATCTAGTTTTGTCTCACATTTCTCCACAAAATACTTCAAAGTATCAAAGCAAGGATTATGCCCCTATAGGTCTGAGGCCTGCACTGTCAATACAACCAAGAGAAAAACAGCAAAGGGATAATCAAATCTAAGAGTTCAAAAACAGTGGAGGGGTAATCAAATCTGTTCAAAAATCTTCATTTAAAAAAAAAAAAAAAGACTCTCATTTTAATTCCTATACAAGTCTATTTGCTTTATATGATTATCTAATACACAGATGTGCATATTACAAATTCTGAGAAGATTCCTTGTTATTATTTGTTAAACACATAATAAAATCCCTTTACAAAAGTATACAAAATCCCTAAAGTAAATGGCTCTTTCCACGGACAGAGGGTGGAAATGTGAGAAGCCAAGGAGGTCTTTTGCTTATTACTTTTCAAGTTTATCAGTTTATATCAGTTTACCATCTGAACTTTTTTAAAAATAATGTATCACTTTAGAAACCAGGAAAACAATGGAAAGTTTAAAAAAAAAAAAAGAGCTACATCCTATGTACGCTATTAAGAAAAGAGCTAAATTATGTAATCATTTTAATATTGTTTCTTACCAGATTTAAGACCTGAAATTTTGAAGATGGCACTTGGTTTCCCATTTGTGACAAATCCTAGGAGTTGCCATACAGGCATTCCGTTTGAATCAGGATAGGAAAAGTAGACAGATCCTCCCATTCCCTCAGGAAATGGGATTGTTCCCAGCATAAAAACCACAACGTGGTTGATACTTTCATAATCAGGCAAGTCAAAAACAAATTTATCCTCTGCCACTTGCTGTGCAGCTGTTTGCACCTAGAAAATAAGAGACGTGTCTTAGTTTAATAGTTTGAGGAATTTCTACAACCCTTATAGTATTTCTGTAAGCTGTTATTAAGTCAATCATATTATTAAACCCAGTATAACTTTGGGTTAATCTGATGGTCTATATGGAATTTCCAATATTTCAGTGTTAAAATTTAAAAAAGAAAGTCCAAATATATACATATATATGTGTATATATATTCAGCCTTAAAATAATCATTTAATGAATGTAACCTTTAAAAAACAGAACTAAATTATTTCAGAAGTGCCCTGAAAAGAATTTACTTACATAAGTAAATCACTACGGCTTCAGCATATTAAAGAAATTAAAGGTTGTTCAAAATACCACACCACCAAAGCCTTATCCTCTAGTATGCAAAGTACAGGAAATTAAAATGGGTAAGCAATACAGAAAGAATTACTTAATCCTCATTTGCAGGGGCGCCTGGGTGGCTCAGAGTGTTAAAGCCTCTGCCTTCGGTTCGGGTCATGATCCCAGGGTCCTGGGATCCAGCCCCGCGACGGGCTCTCTGCTCCGCGGGGAGTCTGCTTCCTTCTCTCTGCCTGCCTCTCTGCCTACTTGTGATTTCTGTCTGTCAAATGGATGGACAAAATCTTAAAAAAAAAAAAAAAAAAAAACACCTCATTTGCAGATTCCCTATTTATTAATCTGCCTACTCACTAAAATTTATTTATATGCACAAAATCAATATTCATTGCACTTCGGTGGTCATTCATGGGCATGTTCATGCGCAGAGCAGCAAAAAATTTTAGGTTGCCTAATGTACACATTCCCAGCTGAGATGGAGAAAAGTTAGCTGTGCCTTCTTTATTTCAGCTCTCATAGTGTAAACAAATGTGTTTTTCTGCAGTCAATTTAGTGTCATGTCCGGTTGTATTTTGTGCTTTTTGTTGGTGATTCTGATGTTTAAAATGGCCAAGGTGAAATGTTGGCTAGTAGTCCTAAGTCTGAAACAGTTATGTGCCTTACTGAGAAAATATGTAAGTTTCATTCAGAAATGAGTTATGGTGTTACTGTTAAGTTCAATGTTAATGAATCAACAAAACATATTAAATAAGATGTACTTAAACAGAAACATACAGAAAACAAAGTTATGTACTCACAGGCTAATAAAAACTGTCATCAGAGGCTTGAAAAAAACCTAACTCTGTGTTTCCCCTAAGAGCAATTATTCAGTATTTACTAACGAGGAACTGAGTATTCACACTGACTTCACAGAACTGAACTACTACGAATAACGAGAATCAACTGTATGTATAAGAAGCAAAAATCCTACTTTGAATGTGCTAAGTGAGAACCTGTGAAAGTTTCCTCTTGACTCATTTCATAATCTAATTTTCTGTTCTAGAATTGAATGTCAGTTTCTAGAATAAGATCTTTTCTTATTTTGAAGTTTGAGAAGTTTGAGAAATCTACTTCCAAAGAGAAAATTCTTTATTCCACTTTCAGAAAATTACTGATTATTGCTGTATCACATCCATTAGCAAAAATGAAGTATTACTTCTGAGGGCTCTCTGGTCAAAAGGCTGTCAAGAGTTTACATCACACAGTTTTCTGGTTTTCTTTTTAATTGCTATTGCCAATCCATTCACCAAAACACCAAATCTGAATTACTACCAGTATTTTAAGACTCTAAATGGTCAAATCTTACTACCTAGAATGCAGTTTCTTTTCCTTCGCTAATAGTTGTTGTTGTCGTTACTAAAATGCTTACTTTTTTAATACCCTAGCTACTACTACAAAGAAACTTCAAGAATTTATTGCTATGTATTATCAATAAATATGAATTGTCCTTAATTTATTCCCAAGAGACCAAAAATGAATGTTCTTAAAATCAAGTTCTTCTCTTAAAATCAAGTTCTGCTTCTCTCTTCTGAAGTTTTCCAACCTCATTAAAAACTGTCCACTTTATGGGGCGCCTGGGTGGCTCAGTGGGTTAAATCCTCCACCTTTGGCTCAGATCATGACCCCAGGGTCCTGGGATCCAGCCATATCGGGCTCTCTGCTTTGCAGGGAGCCTACTTTCTCCTTTCTCTCTCTCTGCCTGTGTCTCTGCCTACTTGTGATCTGTCAAACAAATAAATAAAATCTTAAAAAAAAAAACTGTCCCTTTAAACAGAGAATAAAACAAAAGAAAAACATAAATGTAAAACCAAACTGCGTATATTAGTATTAAATTCAGTTTCGCCAGCTTTGGGCATGCACATAATCCTAAAAAACATATAAAATGGTGGTATTTACAAGCCACGAAATAACGATTAGGCAAAATAAGTATCAGTTAAATGTCAAGTCTACCAAGCACCAGACATTCTATAAATCTGTACTATGACACACTAGTACTTAACCTTAGGGAAAAAGATAACTCTTTTATTTAAGAAAAAATTTTCAAGGAATTTAACTGAGGAATTAAACTCATAACATTAGATGACTGGACTTTTCTAGTTAGAGAATAAGGAAGTTAAGTTTTGGATATCTCCAGGTCTATCTGCCCTTCATTTTGAACATGTTCTCTGTTTAACAGAGTCCAGACATCTCCTAAAAGTCTTATCTTTAAAGAACCTCTACTGGATAGCTATCACAGAGGTTAGGTGTTAGGTAAGTAGCCAAAGGTATATGCTGTAATTAAATTTTCTTCCAAATTAGTTAACAACATGGGACACATGGAATGAATCCATGTGGCCTTTTCTTTAAAAAACGCACACACGGGGGCGCCTGGGTGGCTCAGTGGGCTAAAGCCTCTGCCTTCAGTTAGGTCATGATCTCAGGGTCCTGAGATCGAGCCCCCACATCAGGCTCTCTGCTCAGCAGGGAGCCTGTTTCTCCCTCTCTCTCTGCCTGCCTCTCTGCCTACTTATGATCTCTGTCTGTAATAAATAAAAAAAAAATCTTTAAAAACAAACAAACAAACAAAAAAACGCACACAGGGGCACATGTGTGCCCCTGATGTCCTGGTCATGAGCTCAATCCCCAAGTTGGGCACAGAGATTACTTAAAAATAAATATGTAAAGTAAAATAAAACACACACACAAATTTTAAAAGTCATTCATTGATGACATTCACTCATTTGAGTACCACACTTATCCCCGGCTCTTCTTTTCATTTTCCCTGCCAACAGCAGGAGCAACCCAAAGTTATCTCACCAATATTATCAATTACCAATTACCACCATCACCAAGGTGGCCGGCCTCCCAGTCATTCAAGAAACAAATAGAATCTGAGGCTAGTAGTCTCCAATTTATCTTTGTGGTTTCTCAGAACTGTGTACAGAATACATTACCAGAAGTTGATAAAAAATTTAATTCAACAAATGGGCTGCAAAATTTAACAAAGCAGGGAGCAAAAAGAAAAAAAAAAAGAACTCTGGGCGAAAGGAGTGAAGTCTAAAAGGGATTTCTGGGTGGTTTCTACGGAGGCAAGCAAGATTCATCCTCTAAATCAATCCTCTAAACAATTGCAGGTGCTGATCCCATTTAACTCTAATAATCTGGCAAGGCTGATTATTATCTCTTCTGACCAACAAAGATTTTCAAAGCTCATACCCTTCTGGGGTATCTCGGCCATGACTCACATTGAAGTTTAGGCATTTCTATCAGCCAACTTCCGATTACTTTAATCGTATTTTTTACTGGGGTCCTTCCCAAAAGGACCCCAAATGTATACACTGCCCCAGCACCTTAATCTCTTAGAAACAGTATGTTACACACGAGATTCAAATGCCAGGTTTACCTCTTAAGTTACTGCATGAGCTAGCTCAGGCCAAGTATTTAAACTGACGATTAGGCTTAAGTTCCTCAACTACAAAATAAGAATCACCATCTCACTAGTAAGATTAAATTTGAGTTGCTAAATAAGCGCTACCAGAAGGCTCAAACTATCAGAAATGGACCAAAGACGAGCACCGCCTGCGTATATAGATAATGCACACTCGATAAAAAGTAGTTCATGTGGCTACTATTCAAATGACTGAAAAGAGCCGAGAAAGACATCACCCCAGCACCCACTCTCCACTCTCACATTTAGCTGGAAAGTACACGAAAGGGGGGTTTCCCCCACCTCTCCTGGACCCGAGCACCTTCCCCTTCCCGCCTCGCCCCCGGGCGCCCTGCCCCCTTCCTGATACCACCCGGCCCCATCCTCACCAGCCTCCCTGCCACCAAGCAGCCAAACATGGCGGCGACTCCGCTCAGCCGCCAGGGACCCGAAGCCGGCGACTACAAGTCTTGGGACTACTGCCCTAGTGGAGCACAAGAACCTTCCAGAACATGCAGGAGGACGCCTGCCCCTCCGCTACATCGCGACTAGGCCAGCGGCAGGAACGCCTTCTGGCCCCACGACCTCTGACTCTACTTCTTAACCAGCACGCTTCTCAGGTAGCGAGTACTTCCGGGGCTTACACCAGCCTCCCTACCCAAGGGAGAAAGTCAGGCCGGAACCAGAAAAAGACTACAAGTCCCATATTGCCCTGCGCTGTCTTCCGGGAGGAAAGTGAGGAAAGTCAAGAGGGCTTGACTTTCCGGATTGACTATCCACACCGCTGTTTTTTAAATTCGGTGCCAGTACGTTTTTCTCACATTTGTGTAACATTTTAGAAATTATAGTGCGCTTTACGATAATCACTTCTCCAGGTCCTGGCAAAAACCTTATGAGGTATGGAAAGAAATTGCCTAGAACGACCAGTTCCCTGTCTTTACCCCGCAGTAAATGTTGAAGCTTGAATCCGAGTCCTGATCGAAATCCAGGGCTCTTTTTCCTACACAATGTCTTAAAGTACTAATTTTTAACCAGCCATTTAGTACTTACTGACAACTTTATTGTAGTTCTTTTCAGCTTCACTTAACTCCCCCATTTATTTTCTGTAAAACTGTAAGCAAGATACTATAATAACTTTATAAATTTGTGGTTTAATGTTCCCATTTGTAAAATAAGAATAATAATTGTACCTATCTTATAGGGTTGCTGAGAGGATAAAATGAATTAGTATATATAAAACAATAGAGTGGCAGCAGTTAATTTATGGGGGTTTTAAATGTCTTACTTTTCTATATGTATTTGCAGTAAAGGTTCATAGGAAATAAAAAGCAATAGCCCAAAGAAACTGACATCAATTACTAATTGACACCAATATTCACTCTCCTTTCACAGCTTTATCTTCTTAGATAGAAAGGTAGGATATCCCCTCCCCGAGGGTCTCTGTCCTACACCAATCATCAATCAGCAGGTCTGTCTTTCCAAACCCAAGTTATACATGGAAGATCAAAAAGTTTGTAACAATCCTCTGGCCTCCACTCTGGTTTCATAAACTGTGACCATTTATATTCTTTCAGATATTCCTTTTAGATAGCCAAGCCAAAGGTGAAGAGATAAAAGATGTTTCTATTGATGTCTCCAACTTTCTACCTAAAAAGTCCTAGAACCGGGACGCCTGGGTGGCTCAGTTGGTTGGGCAGCTGCCTTCAGCTCAGGTCATGATCCCAGCGTCCTGGGATCGAGTCCCACATCGGGCTCCTTGCTCTGCAGGGAGCCTGCTTCTCCCTCTGACTCTTCCTTCCACTCTGTCTACCCGTGCTCGCTCTCACTCACTCTCTCTCTGACAAATAAATAAATAAAATCTTTAAAAAAAAAAAAAAAGTCCTAGAACCTTCAAAATAGAAAGACATTTATGATAAGATCACTTCATGAGAGGCAGATACACTGCCTGAGTTCAGAGCCCATCTCTGTCATTTATTAACTATATAATCTTAGGTTAGTTAACCTAACACTCCCATTTCTCCATTTCCCCACCTGTAAAATGGGATAATAGTAACTGCATCACAAGGTTGTTATGAAGGTTCTTGCATGAAAAGTTCTAAATACTAGCCAGAATATGGCTTAATAAAATGTTAGTATTTAGCATTATTAACTTCTCCTGTCTTCGTAGAAATAAAAATATTGAAATAAAAAATAAATATATTGGTCTCTGCCCCTTGTTCCTGACACAGGGCACTGAAACCCTTTTGTAAATTCCCAAGTGGTAAGAGCACTAGGAACAACTTTTGTTCTAATGAGATGACTCTGGTTAGACTCCTGGTTGGCGGCTGGTCACCAGAAAGACCAAGCCAGGATTAGAGGCTAGGAATTTTCAGCCCCACCTCCCCCATTCTCCAGAGAAGTAAGAAGGACTGGAAATGGAGTTAATACTTGATCATGTGAGGAAACCTCCATAAAACGCCAATAGTAAGGAGGGTGATCACCCCAATTCCTTAAGGACATTAGCTCCTGCACTTAGAACCCTCCCAGACCTTGTCCTTTGTATTTCTCCATCTGCTGTTAATCTGTATCCTTTATCATATCCTTTTACAAACTGGTAAACATAAATAAGTGTTTCCCTGACGTCCATGAGCTGTTCTAGCAAATAATAGAATTCAAGGAGGAGGAGGTCATGGGAACCTCCAGTTTGTAGCCATGTCAGACAGAAGTTGTGGGTAACCTGGACCTATTACTTGCATTTGGCATCTGAAGTCTGGGGCAGTCTCGACAGACTGAGTCTTGTGGGACTTAAGCTATGGGATCTGGTGTTATCTCTAGGTAGTACTGGGATTGAGTTAATTGTTAGGACACCCAGCTTATATCACAGAATTGTTAGGTGTAGGGGAAAGAAAATAAAAACCCACACATTTGGTGTCAGAGGTGTTGTGAGTGTGGTAGTAGTGTGAAAGTGGAGGAGAAACACAGAAGAAAGACCAGGTTTTTTTCTGCATTTGATTGTCTGAACAACTCATACTTATGCACTTGTCTTATCTTTCTAATGAAATGCCAATAGAGTATTACCCCCACCTTAAAAGACCACCAGAGACGTGAGTCAAAGCCAATCAGCAAGGGTCATTTATTGCAGGTTCGAACCTGGACCTCTGCCCCGCTCGTTGCCGATAACGCCGATAACGCCGAGAGGTCCAGAGCTGGGTTGGTGCAGGATTTTTATAGACACATACAAACAAGTTTCGGGTGGGGCTGAGCTGATTGATTGACAGTTTGAACAGGCATACTTGGCGTCAGTGGATTGGGTCAGGGGACCCCGCGCGAAAGCAAAACAAAGCAATCTTACAGAAGCAGAACTGGCCGGTTAGCCCACACATGCGAAAAAAGCACTACCAGGATATTGAAGGCCTGGTTACTTATCAAGTAAAGACAATTGGGAGTCTCCTGGTGGAATCTTACATTCCTGCTATCAAGCATCCTTGTTAATGAGATTTAGGTTTAGAAGAAATTTAACTTTATTTACTTTTCCTTCTACCTCCGCCTCCTTCCGTTTTTCATGGAGGGGAGGGTGACATTAGGGTTATTGATAAGGTAACTTCTCAAGGACATTTGCAAACCAAGGGAGACTCCTACCTTGCAGGACTGTGATCTCTGCAAGTTAACTATTTATCGTTTTATGGCAGTCAGGGGTGCCTGAGGAATGCTACACTATAATAGACACTCGGCAACCTCCCCCTTGATTCAAAATATTTTTTTAAGATTTAATTTATTTGAGGGAGAGAAAGTGAGTGAATGAGAGAGCATGAGCAGAAGGAGGTGCAGAGGGAGAGGGAGAAGCAGACTCCAGGGCGCCTGGGTGGCTCAGTGGGTTAAGCTGCTGCCTTCGGCTCAGGTCATGATCTCAGGGTCCTGGGATCGAGTCCCACATCGGGCTCTCTGCTCAGCAGGGAGCCTGCTTCCCTCTCTCTCTCTCTCTGCCTGCCTCTCCATCTACTTGTGATTTCTGTCAAATAAATAAATAAAATCTTAAAAAAAAAAAAAAAAAAAGAAGCAGACTCCATGCTGAGCAGAGGACCCGATGCATGACCTGAGCCGAAGGGAGATGCTTAACCAACTGAGCTGCCCAAGTGCCTTCTTCAGGAATTTTTCCATGATCTACCTGATTCTTAGTTACACATTATTTTACACAACTATTTTATTTATTGGTTTGAGAGCTGGCTAGCTTAGAAATATTTTTATGGGGCGCCTGGGTGGCTCAGTGGGGTAAGCCGCTGCCTTCGGCTCAGGTCATGATCTCAGGATCCTGGGATCGAGTTCCGCATCAGGCTCTCTGCTCAGCAGGGAGCCTGATTCCTCCTCTCTGTCTCTGCCTGCCTCTCTGCCTACTTGTGATCTCTCTCTCTGTCAAATAAATAAATAAAATCTTCTTAAAAAATTGAGAAATATTTTTATGAACTAAAGTTGCTATATATTAACTATGCCAGACTTTGTTATGAGGGATTTCAGCTTTTTCTTCATTTTGCTGGTGAATTTCTAGTTCTAACGTAGGACAAAGAATTAGAAACAGTGAATTTAATACCTTTTCTCCAGATTATAAAATCCAGCCTTCTATTCACCAAACTCCATTATTTCTACATACAATTCTTTGTAACTAAAGAGGGCCGAATTAGGGGCACCTGCGTGGCTAAGTTGCTTAAGCATCTGACTTCAGCTCAGCTCATGGTCTTAGGGTCCTGGTCTAGAAGCCGGCATCAGGCTTCCCACACTGTGGGGAGTCCGCTTGTCCCTCTCCCAGAGCCCCTCTCTCTGCTTATGCTCTCTCTCTATTTCAAATAAATAAATAAAATCTTTTAAAAAATGACAACTCACAGAATGGGAGAAAATATTTGCAAATTATATATCTGGTAATGGAGTCATAAACAAAATACAGAAGGAATTCTTACTGCTCAAAAATTTTTTTAAAAGCAATTTTAAAATGGACAAAGGATTTTTATTAGTTTCCTAAGGCTGCCAGAACAAATTACTAATTACTGAGTGGCTCTTTTTATGTTGCAAAACTGAAACTATGCCTATTAAACAATTTCCATATTCCCCTCCCCCACAGACTTCTTTAGGTGATGAAGATGAGCTAAAATTGACAGTAGTGATAATTGCTCATGTACTGAGTATACTAAAAACCGTTGAATTATACATCTTAAATAGGTAAATTATATGGTATGCGAATTATATTTCAATAAAACTGTTTTTAAAATTAGTACTATTTATAATAGCATCAAAAAAAATTTTTTAGCATCAAAAAATTTTTATGTAAAAGTGCCTATGAGCAAATGGGCCATCCTGGAATGGAAGAGAGGAATTATAGGAAAGCCTTCCCACTCCTAGCTCCTCAATACTGCCTTCAAGGCTCATATCCCCCAGATATTTTTCCTTCTCAGTGATGAGGGAGCACGAGGCTGGCTGAAGACAAAGCAAAAGCTGGCGCCTTGTACCCCCCCACCCCACCCGCTTCCCCTCAGTCCTATGTGTAGCATCCCTCAGGCAGCCCTGACTGCCGTGAACAATAAGCAAATAGTTAACTTGCAGAGCTCACAATCCTGCTAGACAGGAGTCTCCCTTGGTTTAGAAATGTCCTAAATCTCACTAACAAAGATGATTGATAGCAGGATTGTGACATCCCACCAAAAAGTCTCCCAACGATCTTAACGTTAATGGCTGGTCTAAAGACAACGTTGATCCAGCAGCAAGGGCAAGGCCTCCGGTAGGCCTGGGACATCCTGGCACCTTGTAGGCCCTCTTTAGCATATGAAAACTCCACTGACACCTCCCTTCCCCTCACCTTCCCCCAACAGCAGGGTACACAACCTGCCATCCCTCACAACCCGGGGCAGCAGCAGCTCTTCCTGCCCACGGGTCCTGTCCCCGTGCTTTAATAAACCACCATTTTGCACCAAAGATGTCTCAAGAATTCTTTCTTGGTCATCGGCTCCGGACCTCAGCCCACGGAACCTCACCTAGGTTCTAGAACTTCATCATCAGGAAAAACTAACAACTCCGGAGATACAATTATCTTGAAATCTTTGTTGACAAAACTGACAGGCTGCCTAATCCTACTGTAGGGAAACATTCCACTTAATGGCTCTCCCCATATTTTTTGCTTATAAATACAACATGCCACTAAGAATCATCAGACATTTGAGGAAAATCACTATCAAGTAAGAGAGTGACTGGGGAGAAGGGTTAGTGGATGGGGTAACTGGGTAATGGACATTGGGAAGGGTATGTGTTGTAATGAGCACTGAGTATTATATAAGACTGATGAATCACAGACCTGTACCCCAGAAACAAATAATACATTATATGTTAATTGAATTTAAGTTAAAAAAGAGAGTGACCAAAGTAAACAAATGAGGGGGAAGGAATTCAGTAAATACAAAAACAATATAAGATGCAGAAAAAAATTAATAAAACTCTATGCTATTATCTAGGGAGAGAGAGAGAAAGAAAGAAAGAGATTGTACCATTAAAATAAAATTAGAGGGGCGCCTGGGAGGCTCAGTGGGTTAAAGCCTCTGCCTTTGGCTCAGGTCATCATCTCAGGGTGCTGGGATTGAGCCCCACATCAGGCTCTCTGCTTAGCAGGGAGCCTGCTTCCTCCTCTCTCTGCTTAAGGCAGAGGCCCAAACCACTGAGCCACTCAGGCGCCCCCTATAGTTTTGACATGAAAAATGATACAGAGAGATGTATTATAGAGCTCATGGATGAAGGAAGACTTAGCCTCAGTCAGATAGTCACACTAAAATGGAAAAAGGGGCCATTATTTTCTATACATAATTTTTAATTTTTTTATTAACATGCAATGTATTATTACCCCCAGGGGTACAGGCCTGTGAATTGCCAGGTTTACACATTTCACAACACTCACCATAGCACATACCCTCCCCAATGTCCATAACCCCACCCTCTCCCTACCCCCCTCCCCTCAGCAACCCTCAGTTTGTTTTGCAAAATTAAGAGTCTCTTATGGTTTGTCTCCCTCCCAATCCCATTTTTTTTTTCATTTTTTCCTTCCCTATCCCCCAAACACCCCATGTTACTTCTCAAATTCTTCATATAAGGGAGATCAATATGATAATTCTTTCTCTGATTGACTTATTTCGTTCGCCATAATACCCTCTAGTCCTATCTACATTGTTGCAAAAGGCAAGATTTCACTTCTTTTGATGGCTGCATAGTATTCTATTGTGTATATATACACCAAATCTTCTTTATCCATTCATCTGAATGGACATCTAGGTTCTTTCCATACTTTGGCTATTGTGGACATTGCTGCTATAAACATTTGGGTTCATGTGTCCCTTCAGATCACTACATTTGTATCTTTATGGTGGATACCCAGTAGTGCTATTGCTGGGTCGTAGGGTATCTCTATTTTCAACTTTTTGAGGAACCTCCTTGCTGTTTTCCAGAGTGGTTGCACCTGCTTGCATTCCCACCAACAGTGTAGGAGGGTTCCCCTTTCTCTGCATCCTCGCCAACATCTGTCATTTCCTGACTTGTTAATTTTAGCCATTCTGACTGGTGTGAGATGGTATCTCATTGTGGTTTTGATTTGTATTTCCCTGATGCTGAGTGATGTGGAGCACTTTTTCATGTGTCTGTTGGCCTTCTGGTTGTCTTCTTTGTAGGAACGTCTGTTCATGTCCTCTGCCCATTTTTTTTTAAATATTTTATTTATTTATTTGACACAGAGAGAGATCACAAGCAGGCAGAGAGGCAGGCAAAGAGAGAGGAGGAAGCAGGCTCCCTGCTGAGCAGGGCTCAATCCCAGGACCCGAGATCATGACCTGAGCCGAAGGCAGAGGCTTTAACCCACTGAACCACCCAGGCGCCCCTCTGCCCATTTCTTGATTGGATTGAGTTTGAGAAGTTCTTTATAGATTTTGGATACTAGCCCTTTATCTGATATGTCGTTTGCAAATATCTTCTCCCATTCTGTCAGTTGTCTTCTGGTTTTGTTAACTGTTTCCTTTGCTGTGCAAAAGCTTTTGATCTTGATGAAGCCGCAATAGTTCATTTTTGCCCTTGCTTCCCTTGCCTTTAGCGATGTTCCTAGGAAGAAGTTGCTGCGGCTGAGGTTGAGGAGGTGGCTGCCTGTGTTCTCCTCAAGGATTTTGAGGGATTCCTGTCTCACATTGAGGTCCTTCATCCATTTTGAGTCTATTTTCATGTGTGGTGTAAGGAAATGGTCCAGTTTCATTCTTCTGCATGTGGCTGTCCAATTTTCCCCAACACCATTTGTTGAAGAGAATGTCTTTTATCCATTGGACATTCTTTCCTGCTTTGTCGAAGATTAGTTGACCATAGAGTTGAGGGTCTATTTCTGGGCTTTCTATTCTGTTCCATTGATCTATGTGTCTGTTTTTTTGTTTTTGTTTTTTTTTTTTAAATCATTTATTTATTTATTTGACAGAGAGAGAGAGAGGGAGAGATCATAAGCAGGCAGAGAGGCAGGCAGAGAGAGGAGGAAGCAGGCTCACTGCTGAGCAGAGAGCCCGATGTGGGGCTCGATCCCAGGATCCTGAGATCATGACCTGAGCCGAAGGCAGAGGCTTAACCCACTGAGCCACCCAGGTGCCCCTATGTGTCTGTTTTTATGCCAGGACCATACTGTCATGATAATGACAGCTTTGTAATAGAGCTCGAAATCTGGAATTGTGATGCCACCAACTATGGCTTTCTTTTTCAACATTCCTCTGGCTATTTGAGGTCTTTTCTGGCTCCATATAAGTTTTAGGATTATTTGTTCCATTTCTTTGAAAAAATGGATGGGATTTTGATAGGGATTGCATTAAACATGTAGATTGCTTTAGGTAGCATAGACATTTTCACAATATTTTCTTCCAATCCATGAACATGGAACATTTTTCCATTTCTTTGTGTCTTCTTCAATTTCTTTCATGAGTACTATATAGCTTTCTGAGTACAGATTCTTTGCCTCTTTCGTTAGGTTTATTCCTAGGTATCTTATGGGTGCAATTGTAAATGGGATTGACTCCTTAATTTCTCTTTCTTCTGTCTTGTTGTTGTATAGAAATGCAACTGATTTCTGTGCACTACTTTTATATCCTGACACTTTACTGAATTCCTGTACAAGTTCTAGCAGATTTGGAGTAGAATCTTTTGGGTTTTCCACATAAAGTATCATATCTGCAAAGAGTGATAGTTTGACTTCTTCTTTGCATATTTGAATGCCTTTTATTTCTTTTTGTTGTCTGATTGCTGAGGCTAGGACTTCTAGTACTATGTTGAAAAGCAGTGGTGATAACAGACATCCCTGCCATGTTAAAGATCTCAGTTTCTCCATTGAGAATGATATTTGCAGTGGGTTTTTCATAGATGGCTTTGATGATATTGAGGCATATACCCTCTTTCCCTACACTTTGAAGAGTTTTGATCTAGAAAGGATGCTGTACTTTGCCAAATGCTTTTTCAGCATCTATTAAGAGTATCATACGGTTCTTGTTCTTTCTTTTATTAATGTATTGTATCACATTGATTGATTTGTGGATGTTGAACCAATCTTGCAGCCCTGAAATAAATCCCACTTGGTTGTGGTGAATAATCAAAAGGGGCCATTATTTAGGCCAATAGAAATAAAATTATTCAATAAAGTGACTTAGCACAAAACCATGGCTGCCATAAGAAATTGCCACAAATTTGGTCACTTAAAAGAACACACATTTAACTGTTCTAGAGATCAGATGTCAGAAATCATCAACTGGCCACAAACAAAATGTCAGCAGGGTCACAGTCTTTCCAGAGGGTCTAGAATAAATTATATTTTCTTGCCTTTTCAGATATTAGAGCTACATTCCTTAGGTTATAGCCCCTTTCTTTCACCTTCAAAGTAAACAACGTAACATCCTGCTCCAGACCTCACATTGCCCTCTTCTTTGTTATATATCACTCTGCCTTCCTCTTATGCAGATATTTGTGATCACATTTAAGATCCACCAGAATAATTCAAAATAATTTCCCCATCTCAATAGCCTTAACAATCATACCCATAAAGCCTCTTTTTCCATAGAAAGTAACAGTTACAGGTCCCAGGGATGGGGGCCTATTTGAGGGGGGTATTATTCAGCCTACTACACTATCTTAATAAAATCTCCAAATGTGCATTAAATAAAAATCATTATTTAACTCCACTAAGATGAGAGAAGAGGAAGAAGAGGGATGAACAGCTGAGATCCTCCTCATAGTCAATATATATCAAAATGAATGAAGGGGGGCACCTGGGTGGCTCAGTGGGTTAAAGCCCCTGCCTTCGGCTCAGGTCATGATCCCAGGCTCCTAGGATCGAGCCCCCAATCGGGTTCTCTGCTTAGCAGGGAGCCTGCTTCCCCCTCTCTCTCTGCCTGCCTCTCTGCCTACTTGTGATCTCTGTCAAATAAATAAAATCATTAAAAAAAAAATGAATGAAGGAACCAAAAGACAACAGCAACTACATATTAATTAGGTAAACGTAGGAAGAAATAGCTAAAAACGTAGTGCTTGCTTCTGTGGTATAGAACATGAGCAGAAAACTGTTTGTTTTTTGGTTTTGGTGGTTTGTTTGTTTGCTTAAAAGCCTTTTTAACTCTGTTTTATTTTTTAAACTATATGCCTATATTATTTTGATAATAAAATCTTATTTATAAAAGTGGAAAAAATGAAGGAATTGGACTAATCTCTAAAATTCCTTGCATTGAATATGCCATGGTTTTATGTCTCTTTAACATTGTTATTTTAAATCACCCCCATCACAGCCTCCAAACTTTGGATGCCTAAAACAAACCCTATCAGGAAATCATCAGTAAAAATCACACCAGTATAAGAATTTCAGCTCAGAGACATATTGTTGATTTGATAGCTCTCTTGAAAGGAGATCTGAGTGGCTTTCCCGTTGCCTATCTTATCACAGATAGCAGATGCCAAAAAAAGCACAAATTCTTCTTCTCCCTGGAGGAATTTGCAGCATGAGACTTTGCATCTTTTGACATGCAAAGATGGTATCTATTTCTTCACCCTCCTGGACTTTTTACCTGATTTGACGGAAAGAATGCAGAAGTTATGTGCCAGTTCCAAGCCTAGACCTCAAAAATATTTGCAAGCATCTGTTCTAGTTCTTGGAACTTTGCCAATCTAACAAAGGAACAAGCCAAGGATAGTTTGCTGGATAATGAAAGGCTCCTGGCACCCCCTGCCTCTGCCAACAACCAATCAAACCTTAGGAACAGAGCTACAAAGCTGATTTGAGGCAGACCAGAAATTAATGAACCCAGTCAAGACCAGAACTTCTTGGCCATGCTCAGCCAAAATAGAATCATAAGTTAAATCAAATTTGAAATGTTTTGCTGTGCAGCAAAAGCTAGCTTCCATGTAGTTCATTCACAATTTGTGATTGCATTTTATTCATTAATTTTCCTTCCCTGTAACAATTACTGGTAGTTATCTATTTAACATTCATTTCACCCTTCTTTAACAGAACCCCATTTTTGTTCAGGAATGCATCCCTTCCCCAGGAGGCTCAGAGCCCCAGAGGAAGGCCCTGCTTAATCTAACTATTTTCCTGCCCCTTTGCAGTAAGTGGTTTAGGATCAATCCCATAACCCAGTTCCGATCAGTGAAACCTGAAAGGAAATCTGCTGGTGGTTGCTGGGACAGGTTTCTCGGTCTTAAGATAATCACATGAAGAGATGATCATTTTTTCATTCTGTACACAGACATAACTGAAAATGACATCTGAAGTTGTAGTAACCAATCATCCTGAAACTTCAAAGAAAACAACCTGACAAAAAATTTTATACAAGGGCATCTGGGTGGCTCAGTGGGTTAAAACCTCTGCCTTGGGCACAGGTTATGATCCCAAGGCCTTCGGATCGAGCCCCACATCAGGCTCTCTGCTCAGCAGGGAGAATGTTTCCTTTGCTCTCTCTCTCCTGTCTCTCTGCCCAATTGTGATCTCTGTCAAATAAATAAAATCTTTAAAAAAATTTTTTATACAAAATTTTAGCAGCTTAAATTCTAAAAATTTTAGTTTTAAAGCCTCATATAAAAAGAAATCAAATAATGGCCAATACTCAAAATCAATGACTTTCTGACAACCTACAATGTAATGGTTTTAGAATTAAACACATACACACTCCCTCAACTCATTGCACACAATGTAACAGAAATCACCCAACTTGTCAAATTTCACATCAGCCTGGGGTAACTGAAGCAGGGAAAGTGAAATGAATCTTTCATTCATCTAAAGTTTTGTTCTGTATCAGAAAAACCCACAAAATACCAAGAATATAGAAATCCATCAGTTCAATAACAAAATGATAGTAATTTTTTACCTAACAGGGGAAACCCACAGGTAACAAATGAAAGTAGGCGAAGTTACAAATTTTATAGTGTTAGAGCTATATTTTATGGCTAAACAGATCATCTAGCACTTTTTTTTTTTTTTTTTTTAAATTTTAAGCTAAGCTCTATATCCAGCACGGGGCTTGCACTCATGATCCTGAGATCAAGAGTTCATGCATTACTGACTGAGCCAGCCAGGAACCCCTAATATGAGTCTTGCTCCCAATTTCCTTGGTTTTACATGGTAAGTGCACTCTTTCACGGAACTTTTGTTTTAGTTAAATATATATATATATATATATATATATATATATATGCACACACACACACATATATATATACACATACACACACATATGTACATATATATGTATATATATATTTGTGTGATTGGGATATTATAGTCTATTTTTTAAAGGATTTTATTTATTTATTTGACAGTGAGACACACAGTGAGAGAAGGAACACAGTGGAAGTGGGAGAGGGAGAAGCAGGCTTCCTGCCCAGCAAGGAGCCCAAGGTGAGGCTTGATCCCAGGACCCTGGGATCATGACCTGAGCCAAAGGCAGATGCTTAACTGTCTGTGTCCCCAGGCATTCCCTAGGACAGTAGTTAAAAAAATTTTTTTTAATGAAACCCACAGTAAGAAATAGACTATAGGGGTACCTGGGTGGCTCAAGTTGTTAAGCGTCTGCCTTCTGCTCAGGTCATGATCCCAGGGTCCTGAGATCAAGTCGTGCATCAGGTTCCTTGCTCAGTGGGGGGCCTGCTTCTCCCTCTTCCTGCCTCTCACTCTCTGACAAGTAAATAAAATCTTTTTTTTTTCTTTTTTTTTTTTTTTAAATTCTTTTTTTTTTTTTTAAGATTTTATTTATATATTTGACAGAGATCACAAGTAGGCAGAGAGGCAGGCAGAGAGAGAGAGAGAGATGGGGAAGCAAGCTCTCCGCTATGCAGAGAGCCCGATGCGGGGCTCGATCCCAGAACCCTGGGATCATGACCTGAGCCGAAGGCAGAGGCTTTAACCCACTGAGCCACCCAGGCGCCCCAAATAAAATCTTTTTTTAAAAAAATAAAATTACTAGATGATCCTAGATGATGCGATTAAGCAGAATGTCTATCGCCTTTGCTTCAAGTGAGAGTTTTAATTCTTTGAGCACTTTTGAACAACTGGACCACAAGTTCTTTATACCTCTGCCCTTCTCAGGCATTTTCTTAAAAAACAACAACTTTAAAATTATTTAATTCTATACAGCCCCTTTCCAATATTCTGTAGGATGATACACCTAAAATCACATCCCAGTCCTTTCGTAGCCCATTTTGTTTTCCTTCTAAAGACCCCAAGACTCCACTGTACTTGTCATCTCTGCAGCAGCAGCCATCTACTCTGCATCATAGATTTCTTTAAACTCAGGTCCCTGCTCACAGAGCACAATATGGCTCCCAGTCTCTGCCTTCTTTCCTATAGCTGAATTTGTTATTTTTCTTTTGAGGGCAAATGTGGGGAGAAGGGGAGAAGGTGGAAAATCATTCTATTCATTTTACTTGAAAGGACCAAAGAAGACCAAGATAGAGCCAGAAAGAGACGGTAACAAGACTAAACAGTTAAGAAAAAAAAAAAATGAGAACCTACTTACAGAGTGGTTAGTACCCAAAGGAGCTTCCTAGAAAAGTGAGGCACAGGACCTCAGATCAGCCCCAGACAGGATCAGCTTCACAGGTGTGTGATCAATGCAGTAAGCAGTACAGGGGACTGAGTTCAGAAAGAACCCACGCATAGTTTATTATTTTTTTAAATTTTATTTTTTTTAAAGATTTTATTTATTTGTTTGACAGATGAGAGATCACAAGTAAGCAGAGAGGCAGACAGAGCGGGGGAAGCAGGCTCCCCGCCGAGCAGAAAGCCTGATCCCAAGACCCTAAGACCATGATCTGAGCCGAAGGCAGAGGCTTAACACACTGAGCCACCCAGGCACCCCCCCCCATGCGTAGTTTAATGCCTCCTCTGTTCCCATCTTGACATTCTTTTCTTTGAACTTGCATTTTTTAAGTCCAGTGGAACAAGACAGCATGTATGTGAAGAGGGGATTCATGCAATACGCGTATCTGTCTACCATTCCTTGCCTCTCTATTCATATGTAGCATTTTCAGTTCTTCATGAGCAAAGAATTCCATTATTAGATTCAAAATGAGTGCAAGTGTGTTTCATCTAAAATTGAGTAGACAGCGGTCCTGACAACCCTAAGAAGCTGTGCTTTGAGTTTGAACCAGAACTTGGTTTTGTTTGTTTGTTTTTTAAGATTTTACTTATTTGTTTGACAGGGACCACAAGTTGGCAAAGAGGCAGGCAGAGGAGAGGAGGCAAGAAGACTCCCCGCTAAGCAGAGAGCCCCATGCAGGGCTCAATCCCAGACCCCTGAGACCATGACCTGAGCTGAGGCAGAGGCTTAACCCACTGAGCAACCCAGGTGCCCCTTTTCCCTGCTTTATAAGCAAGAGGCTTGCACCTATGAAAAACCCACAGTGAGTATCATTCTCAATGAGGAAAAACTGAGAGTTTTTTCCCTAAGGTCAATAGTGCAACAGGAACATCCACTCTCACCACTTTTGTTTAACATAGTAGTAGAAGTCCTAGCCTCAGCAATCAGACAATAAAAAGAAATAGAAGGCATATGAATCAGCAAAGAAGTTAAACTCTCACTCTTTGCAGATGATATTGATACTTTATAGAAAAAACCCAAAGGCTTCACCCCAAAACTGTTAGAACTCATACAGGAATTCAGTGAAGTGGAAAGATGTAAAATCAATGCACAGAAATCAGTTTCATTTCTACACACCAACGAGACAGAAGAAAGAGAAATTAAGAAGTTGATCCCATTTATAATTGCATCAAAACCCATAAGATACCTAGGAATAAATCTAACCAAAGAGGCAAAGGATCTGTACTCAGAAAACTATAAAGTACTCAAGAAATTGAGGAAGACACGAAGAAATGGAAAAATGAAAAGAAATAAAAAAAGAAATGGAAACTCTATAGAATTTTAAACATAATTACTATGAAGTTATTACAGAAGAAATAAGAAACAAAAGACATAGTTAATACACTTTCCAGTAAAAATAAGTAACAATATTTAGGATTTAGTGTATGTCAAGTACTGTTCCAGCTGTTTCACTTTGATCATTTGATCCTTAAAATCCCTATAAGGTAGGTATTCTTATCCCTGTTTCACACAGGGGGAAACTGAGGTAGATGTTAAGTTACTTAGCTCAGCTCATAGTTGCAGAATTAAATTCTGCTTAGTTCTAGAACTTAATCACATTATAGAGCTTTCTTTACTTAAAAGAACTACCAAAATGATCATTACAAAAAAGGGTGTACATTTTTTTTTCTCACAATGAAAACAGACTAACACACAGCTTTACAAAAATAAATTTTTATTAAAAGCAGTAGAGTCTGAGCAGGAGACAGTACAAAGAATGTAAACAATGTAAACATCACTACATTCAGCTCAGCCTGATTGAATGCTGAAAGACAACTCTAAATGCTCTATGTGCCCTTACTAGCAAGATACAGTAATTCTATTATACACAGAAAACACACTCTAATTTTGATTAAGAAAAAGTATTTTATCGAAGTCGGTCCCAGCGCCAAATACTGGCATCATCACAAACAGCTATAAGAATACTGCTATCCCTGCTAAAACTGGTTTGTCTAATAGCAGCACCACATTTATGATGAGTCAGTGTTGTACATCTAGGAAAAAAACAAAACAATAGTTTAAATGCCATTCATAAAAAATGTTGTATCAAATTAAACCAGTGAATTAGAAAACAAATAGATGTTCCAAGTCATATGGAAAGCATTTAAAACATCACTAAGAGCTCAATCTCTAATTTCATAAACTTGGGTATATTTTTAATTTTAAAAAAAGTAATTTGTCACCACAGTACTTATGATAAATAGTCATTATGAGAACACAAAGTATTTTAAAATAACTGAGTCATGTAAATGTTAAAAATGATTTAAGAATGGTACTTTAAGTATTAATTACTTCCTATCTATTGGCATTTGAGTAAAAAGGCAGAAATTATCAGAAAAGGGACGCCTGGGTGGCTCAGTTGGTTGAGCATCTGTTTTCGTCTTTGGTCATGATCCTAGGTTCCTGGGATTGAATCCTGCACCGGGCTCCTTGTTTGGTGGGGAGCCTGCTTATCCCTCTACCTGCCATTCCTCCTGCTGATGCTAGCTCTCAATCTCTCTCTGACAAATATATAAAATCTTTAAAAAACAGAACAAAAAAAAAACCCACTTTATTTTTCCCAGAGAGAGAATGCACACAACAGGGGACGGGGGCATGTCAAAGGAGTACCAGACTCCCCACAGAGCAGGGAGCCTGAGGACTCTATCCCAGCACTCTGGGATTATGGTCTGAGCTGAAGGGAGATGCTTAACCAATTGAGCCACCCAGGTGCCCCTATTAATACATAGTCTAAATACTTACTTGGCTTTATGAGGATCTTCTACTTCTAAATCCCAAACATAAAGTTTGCCAACCTGATTGCCCAATGCAAGCATCTGTATAAACATATTTTTAAAAAATTCAAATTATTAAATAGGCTACAGGGCCTTCAAGCATTCCTAAGACATGTTCATATTTCAGAAAAACCTCAGCTTTATCCTATGGCTATGCTCATGATTAGTTCTTTGCACCTTGTATTTCTGATTTGTAAATGGGGATAATAGCAACTAATACTTCAGAGACGTCCTGAGTAAATTAGAAGGCATTTTGCAAATTTATGAAGGACTTTACCATTTACATAGTTAGCATGTACTCTTTATTCTGCCTTAAAGAATTATAGCAACAGCTACAGAGAGCTTCTCCAGTCTTCTGAGAAATAAATATCCAGATAATTTGTTACTACAAATTCCTAACACAAGTCTCTTTAAAATTTTAGGTAACTATTACTTGGTCCCACCTTCCATGCTGATTTTTCTCCAAGCTTTTATATAAAAAAATCTACTTAAAAAGTTTAACACTCCTGGGACGCCTGGGTGGCTCAGTTGGTTGAGCAGCTGCCTTCGGCTCAGGTCATGATCCCAGTGTCCTGGGATCGAGTCCCACATCGGGCTCCTTGCTCAGTGGGGAGCCTGCTTCTCCCTCTGCCTCTGCCTGTGCTCGCTCGCTCTCCCTCTCTCTCTCTGATAAATAAATAAAATCTTTAAAAAAAAAAAAAGTTTAACACTCTAATCACCAAAACATTAAATCTTAGTAACAGATGTTATGGAAAGTAAGCACCTCACTGCCACCACTGACACCCGTTAACTACATTTTAAAATAAACATTGCAGATAGTGAGCAGAACCACAAAGATAGAATAAATAATATCAATCGCTAAAGTAATCAATCCAAAAGATCAAGGTAGATTCTTAGAGGAAACTGAAGATGGATGAACAACAGAGAAAAGTGAAATTTTCAATGGTCTTAAGTTTAAAATGTAAAAATATGCTGCTACCTTTTGCCAGAAATCCATAGAAAACCTCATGTACCAAATGTCACACTGGCTGTAATCGAATCGCCCAAGAATAGTCACATTAGACTCACTGGGTTTAATTTTATCTATATCATCTTCCATTTTCCCAGGTTTCCAGCAAACAATGGCATTTTCACAAGACTTTAAAAGAGAGAAATGAGAAAACAAGAAATGTTACATACAAAACTGAATTTTAAATATTAAAAACAAAGCCCTTCTTTATTATCTTTTTAGAATTGACAGTCTTAAAACCTGGTTACCCAACTACTAAATACAGTGATATACATTCATTTATATTTACAGAGTCAATGTCCACACTTGAGGACAAGAAGTCATATTAGAACAGAATTTAACAATATTCAAAAGCATTATGTTATCTGGAGTATTCATTTTGAAGTCACAATTTCTCTTCCAAACCAAATTCAGCTCTAGATACTGTGGCATCCAGACTTCAGTGTCCTATAACGAAAGTAAAATTACAAAAACTCTGTACAAATGCATGGCTCTTCAATATGGCCCCTGCTTAGAGGCCTTAGAGATCAGATTATATAGAAGGCAATAAACGCAGTAGTTTTAACATCAAGACACTGATATGGGCATAGGACTGAACTAGACTAAGTTACATCTTCCTCATTCTATATCATTATCTTTGCACACATTCTCATTAAGCAGCAAGTGATAAGGATTACAATGGAAGAAAAACTGCAACACGGTGGGCACTATTTATATTAAAGGCCAGTGGTGTGATAATGAGGGACATTTGGCAATGTCCCTGGCCTTTGGTGGGTGGACAAGGAAAGATGCTGCTGAGCATCCTACAATGTACAGGATGGCCCCTCCCATTAAAAAAAAAAAAAAAAAAAAAAGATCTAGCCCAATTACCTCAACAGAAACTGAAATGAGAAATGCCTGTGTAGGGAAAGAGTGTCTGCTGGAGTGTTACAGGACACACAGTCCAGGCAATTCTGTGTCTGGTTCACTGACTTATGAACAGTTTAACAGCAGGGCCATAGGAAGATTAGGGAGGAGACAGTACCCCAACTTTTTTCTTTCTCTGCCTTTTTTAGATTATGTAAAATCCCAGGGCTATATATCTGATACATAAGTTTTTTTAAAAGTACCTTAGATTAGAGATCACCTACTTTGATAACCTAACTAAATGCACAACTGGACTGATAGCCCACAGACTTCCCTCAAAAAACTCATCCTGGTCCCAACCCTACTGAATCAGAATCTCTACAAGGGAAGGCTGAAGCAGAACAACTGTGACAGAGTTCTTCAAGTGCCTTGCACCGATTACACTGGTAAAGGATTCTTTATTAGTCAAGTCCCCTCATGAACTAACTTGAGGTAAAGATAAGTTCCTCATTATAATGGATGACTGCATTTGAAAATCATCTTGATGGATGCCTGGGTGGCTCAGTGGGTTAAGCCTCTGCCTTCAGCTCAGGTCATGTCTCAGGGTCCTGGGATTGAGCCCCGCACTGGGCTCTCTGCTCAGCGGGGAGCCTGCTCCCCGGCCTCCCGTCTGCCTGTCTACTTGTGATCTCTGTCTGTCAAATAAATAAATGAAATCTTTAAAAAAGTCATCTAGAGAGCTTTTTAGAATTACAAATTCCCAGGTCCTTTTGCCAGATTTAGAATCTCTGGGACTGAGGCCTAAGAATCTATTTTTACAATGTTCTCCTAGTGATTCTGATTTAGAAATAGATTTGTGACCACCAATATATTTCATTCAGGTCAGCTTCCTGAAACCTAAAATGCAGAAATCCCTTCCTATCGTCTGACGAAGGTCTAAGAAAAGAAATTTTAGAGCTAGTGCCTTTTTACTTCTACTTCCAAAACGATGGGGTAGGTGTACTTTTCTCCATTTATCCTCACTATAGCTTAAAAGACTAAGTATCAAATAGAAAGCAAACATAAGACTTTGAAAGGCAGAGAAAAGGCAGACTGGTTAGGAACCTTGGGACATGAAGGATGCAGAGTTCCTTGGTTCTCTTTTGCCTAATTTATGTATCCCAGACTGGATGCTAGAGAAGGCAGCAGCTCAGCGATCAATACCCATGGGTTATTACAAAACACCCACAACAAAAGCCTGCTCTCTCTAACCAAAGAACCAGGAAAGTGACAATCTAGCAGGAGAGAAAATTTTCAAACATCCTATTCCAGGAAAACACCACAGAAAAAAACTGTAGGCTCATCCTCGCATGAACCACCAATGACCCAGTGGGGAGCACTTCTCAGGTGGTAACCTATGTACCTCAAATGCATACCCAACCCTCCCTACTCCTGACTCTACCTGCCCCTCATCGTAATGAGGTAACTCTGGTCTCCTTCTCTTTGCCTAGGGTGGTATCAGAGGAGGCCCAGCAATGGATGTTTACAAACATCCACAGCCCTCAGTGTCAGTGGAGACCACTTGGGAACAGAAATGAGATGCCATCATCTCGACTTCCCCACCACTTGCCAATGATGAAGCAGTGCTCCTCTTCTCCAGCTGAAAATCTGTCAGAGGAAGACTGCTGCAAAAGATCTAAATAAAATAAGATGCAGTCTTGTAGTGTAACACTCAAAATACCTAGATCTCAATAAAAAAATTCACTTGTCACACCGAGACTCAGAAAAAACCTCAACTTTAATGCTAAAAGACAATAAATGCCAACAATGAGATGCAGATGTTCAAACTACCAGACAAGGATTTTAAAGCAGCCATAATAAAAATGCTTCAATGAAAAAAATGCTTCAATAAGCAATTATACACTTAAAAAGGTCTCAGCAAAGAAATAAAAAGAATCAAATTGAAAATTTAGAATTGAAAAATATAACCAAAATAAGAAAATCAACTGAAAGGTTCAATAAAGAGTCAATTTAACGTCTGAAAAACAGAAACTACCCAATCCAAACAAAATGAAACAAACCTAAAAAAATGACAGTCCCAGGAGTCAAATGAAAGATCTAACATTACATCATTAAAGTTCCAAAAGGAGAAGAGAGGTCTAGAAACGAATTTGAATAATGGCTGTAAAACTTCCAAATTTGGGACAAACTATTTCCAAAAGTCATAAATCTATTACAAATATAAGGCGAGTGAACTCCTAAAGATAAATTCAAAGAAATCAAGGTACATCATATTCAAACTTCTGAAAACTAAAAAGACAAAGAAAAAAACCCTGAAAGCAAGTAAGACAGAACTCGTTATGATTAGGAGAAAAATAATTCCAATGATGGCAGGGATCATCAGAAACCACAGACCCTGGAGAGAAGGAACACAACATTTTTCAAATGTGTAAAGAAAATAACTGTCTATGTAAAATCCCATTTTGAATGAATATACCTTTCAGGAATGAAGGACGAAGAAAAATGAAGAATTTGTCACCAGCAGACCTTTCCTAAAAGAATGGTTACAGGCAGTTTTATAAACACAAAGAAAATAATATGAGAAGGAATCGTTGAACATCAGAAAGGAAGAAAGAACAAGGGAAAAACCAAAAATGAGTAGATACTCTCCTTTTCCTCTTGAGTTTTTAAATTACGTTTGATGGTTGAAGCAGAAATAGTAACATTAAAAAAATAGTAACTTTTTTTGTTGTTCTCAATTATAAAGGGAATATTCAAGACAATCAAACTATAAATGGTGGATAAAGTAACATAAAGGAAAGTAAGATTGGCAAAATGCTGATACACAGTAGTGAGGCTACATAAATATATTTTTATATTTGTGTTTGCATAGTAGGCATGTCTTTGAGCAATTTTTATCTTTTTTTTTTTTAAAGTAGGCTCCATGCTCACCATGGAGTCCAATACGAGACTTGAACTCACAACTGTGAGATCAAGACCTGAGCTGAGATCAAGAGTGGAATGCTTAACTGATTGAGTCACCAGGGAATCTGGCAATTTTTTACTTTTAATCTACACACATTTTATACTTAAAGTGACTTTCTTACAAATAAAGCATTAATAAAGATACATAATATATATAACAAAAGGTAACAAAATATTTAATAAATATACATATATAACATCTAGAGGAAAACTAAAAAGCTACATAAAGAAATGTACTTCAGGAGACTGGGTGACTCAAATCAGTTAAGCACCTGCCTTTGCTCAAGTCATGATCCCAGGGTCCTGGGATTGAGCCTCACATCAGGCTCCCTGATCACAGGGATCCTGCTTCTTCCTCTCCACCCTGCTTGTGCTCTAATAAACCAAGTCTTTTTTTTTTTTTTTAATAAATAAAATCTTAAAAAAGAAAAAAAATGTATTTAGTATTACAGATAAATCAAATGGAATTCCAGAGGTACCTGGGTGACTCAGTTGGTTAAACATCTGCCTTCAGCACAGATCATGATCTCGGGTCTGGCTCCCTGCTCAGTGGAGAGTCTGCTTCTCTCTCTCCCTCTCACCCCCCTCCCCTCAAAGGTTATGCTCTGTTGTGTGCTCTAACAAATAAAAAAAACCTTAAAAAAAAGAAAAGTGGGATTCTAAAAACTGTTCACATAGAAGTACCTGGCTGCTTTAGTCAGTAGAACATGGGACCCTTGATCTAGGGCTTGTGAGTTCAAGCCCTACATTGGACGTAGAACCTACTTAAAAAAAATGTTTGCATTACCTATAGGAAATTAGGGGAAAAGCCCAGATAAAAGAAAAAGAAGAAGAAGAAGAAGAAAAAAAAAAGATTCCAGTCACCAAAATCCAGCAATAACAAGCAAACCACCATAAAACTGAAAGCAAAAAGGGAAAAAAATCCACAAGTACAGCTGCAAACATCCCCATCTCTCAACAATTGATAAAATACGTAGACAGGGGGCGCCTGGGTGGCTCAGGGGGTTGGGGCCTCTGCCTTTGGCTCAGGTCATGATCCTGGGGTCATGAGATCTCAGCTCTGCGGGGAGCCTGTTTCCTCCTCTCTCTCTCTGCCTACTTGTGATCTCTGTCTGTCAAATAAATAAATAAAATCTTAAAAAAAAAATATGTAGACAGAAAAATCAATGAAGCCATAAAGAATTCAACCTCACATCGACCAACAGTACCTAATAGACACTTATGGAACACTGCACACAAACAGAATTACACACTCCTTTCAAGCTCCCACAGAACATACTCAAGATAGTGTCATAAAACAAATCTCAAAAAAGTTTAAAAGAACCCAAATCACAAAGAATATGCTCTGACCACAATAGAGTCAAACTAGGAATCATTTAAGAGAAAGATAACAAGAAAATCTCCAACACCTAGAAACTAAAATTCATATCTAAATTAGTGAGATGCAAAAAAAAAATAAAAAAATAAATTAGTGAGATGCAGCTAAAGAACTGCTGAGCGGAAAATTTATAGCATCTAATACTTATCTTAGAAAAGTCTCAACTCGATAATCTGAGCTCCCACACCTTAAGAAACTAGTAAAAGAGCAAAATACACCCAGGGCAAACAAATGGAAGGAGAGATAAAAAATTGAGGAGCCTTTACCAAGACTTACAAAAAAAGAGAAGACATTAACTACCATCTCAGGAATGAAACAGGGCTATCAGAGGCCTTACAGTTGTCAAAAGTACAGTAAGAGAATATTACAAATAACTCTACACATCAATTTTACCTTAGATATAGTCAATTAATTCCTCATACAACACAAACTACCACAACTCACACGATATGAAATAGTTAATTTGAACAGCTCTTTTAACTACTAAGGAAATGGAATCTTTATCTTTAAAACTCTCAAAAATATCTAGACCTAGATGACTTAACCAGAGTATTCTAACAACCATTTATGAAGAATTTCTATATTTCTCCAGAAAATAGGAGGGAAAACTTGCCAATTCATGTCCATAAGCCTGTGTTATCAATACCAAAACCAGACAAAGACATTACAAAAAACTTCAGACTCATATCGCAGCCTCATTAATACAAACAAATCTTTAACAAGATTATCAGCTATTAGCAACATATATAAAAAGTCACACACTATGAATAAGTAAAATTTATTCCAGGGATACAGGACCAGATCTATTTTTAAAAAATTAAATACACTCCATACAGGCTAAGGAAGAAAAAGCCACCTGGTCGTAAGAAATGATACAGATAAAGCATCTGACAAAATTCAACACCCATTCATGACAAACTTCTCAAAAAATTAATTAGTAAGAGGGACAGTTCTCAACTTGATAGAAACATCTACAAAAACCATATAGCTAATATACATAATTGTCAAAGACAGAATTTTTCCCTTTTAGTACCAGAAGTAAGTCAGGAATGTTTGTTTGATCTTAACACTACTATTCAACACAGAACTGGAATTTTGCCAGTGAAATAAAGCAAGGCCAGAAAGGAAGACATAAAACTGTCCCTATGTGCAGATGACATGATGGTCTACATAAACACTCCCAAGTACTAGACAAAAAAAATCAGGGGATTCAAGGTCAGTATGAAAAATTAATTGCTTTCCTGTATACTAACTAGCAGTAAACACAAAGAAATAAGGAATACCATCTATAATCACTCAAAAAAGAGCAGTAGTTAGGTATAAATCCAACAAAGTATGTACAGGACTTGTATGCTAAAAGCTACAAAATGCTGATAATAAAATCAAAGATCTAAATAAATGGAGAGACATACTATGTTCATGGACTAGAGAGCAGAGCAAAGACATTAATTCCCCATCAAACTGATATACAAGTTTAACAAAATACCAAACTTTTCCCTGCCCAAAAAACATCCAGCAAGATTTTTTATAAAACGTAGACAAGATTATTCTAAAATTTAAACAGAAAGGCAGGAATCAAAATAGCTAGAACAATTTTGAAAAAGAATAAAGTGGAAGAAAACACCTTATCAATTCCAAGACTTATTACAGAGCTACATTAATTAAGACTGTGTATATATAGCAGTGGTAGAGGGAACAGAACAGAAAAACCAGAAACAGCCTCACACAAGTAGGCCAAACAATTTTGACCAAGGTACAAAAGCAATTCGAAGGAGAAAGAATAGTCTTTCAATAAATGGTGCTAAATAACTGGATATCCAAACGCAAAGAATGAACTACCACCTAAACCTCATACAAAAATTAACTCAAAATAGATCATACATTTAACAAAACATAACACTAGAACACTTTTAGAAGAAAACAAAAAAACCTTTAGGATCCAGAGCGTGAAGAGCTTTTAAATGTAACATCAAAAGCATAATCCATAAAATTTTTTCAGACAACAATCAATAAACTGAAATTCAACAAAAATTAAAATATTTGCTCTGCAGAAGACCCTGTTAAGAGGATGAAAAGACAAGCTACAGGCTGGAAGAAAATATCTGCAAACTATGTATCTGACATAGGATTTATATTTAGAATATATTAAGAACTCTCAAAACTCAACAATAAAAAAACAAAACCAATCCAATTAGAAAATGAGCAAAAGATATGAAGAGACATCATCGAAAAGGATATACGGATGGTAAATAAGCATATGAAAAAGATGTTCATCACTAGCCATCAGGGAAATGCAAATTAAGACCACGATGAGATATCACTACACACCTATCAGAACAGCTAAAATAAAAAATAGTGACAATACCAAATGCCGGCGAAGATTCGGAGACACTGGATCTTTCATACATTGCTGGTGGGAATGTAAAATGGCACGGCCACTCTGGAAAATAGTTTGGCAGTTTCTTAAAAAACTAAACAAACTTAACCATGACCCAGCAATTGCCATTCTAGGCATTTATCCCAGAGAAATGAAAACTTAAGTCCACACAAAAACCTATACACGATTGTTTATTAGCAGCTTTATTTGTAATAGCTCCAAACTGCAAAAGGACCAAAATGTTCTACAATAGATGAATAGTTAAATAAACGGTGGCACATCCATACCATGGAATACTACTCAGCAATAAAAAAGGAAAGCTATTGATACACACAACAACATGGATGGCATACTGAATGGAAAAAAAACAATCTTAAAAGGTCCCATACTGTAACATTCTTGAAATGGCAAAATTCACATGTAATAAAATGACAACATAGAACTATATGCACACATTGTACAAGGACAATTTCCTAAATTTGATATTATACTGCAGTTATGTGAGATGTATGTAGAAGAAATTGGGTGAAGGGCAATATGGGACTTCTCTGTACTTTCTTTGAAACTTACTGAGAATCTATTATTTCAAGATCAAAAGTTAAAAAAAAGAAAAAAAGAAAAAAAAAAGGTAAAACTATACCTGTAAAGCCAAGAAAAAAAAATAAGTCAGGCTCTGCCCAAGAAAATATGAAATGCCCTGAAATCCACATCAAGAAAAGAAACTGGACAGCAATTTTTCCAAATATGACAATCCTAAACGTTCAGATACCATCACCAACAACTACTCTAAATTATCAGCAAAAAAATCAACACATTAGAGAGCAGGGGTTGGCAAACTGCAGCCACAGCCAACTCCAGCTATCTATATTTGTAAATACAAATTTACTGAAATGGACACAAACATAACAAAAAACCCATTACTGACTTTAGATATCGTTATTTTATAACATTGGATATCAGAAAAGAATCTCATCTTATAAGTTAACATTTTTTCCTTTATTGCAGAACAAGTTATAATAATTCATCAGGATGTTATATGCCTAAAACAAGTTTCCAAATCTGAGACTTCAAGGAAAAAAAAGGACTTTCCCATCTGCCATCCAATTTACCAAAACTATAAAAAAACTGTGCTCCCTGCAAGGTTCCAACTCACACAAACACAAACAACAGAAGTACAGCTTAACAGCAGTTAGCATACCTTGGAAAGTATCAAATCACCTAACCATCGTACACAATCGACATAATTCCTATGTATGTCTCTGGTGGAAAAGTCAGGAAAGTGAATTTTCTGAGAAATAAATGGCCTGCAATGGAAATGTCAAAAGTTAAAAGAAAAAAGAATGTAGAATCACACTCATTTTCACTTTCAGATTTATGACTATTAATTTTATGTTCCTAGAAAACTGCAAAGCTTCTCATTATTGAGAACTGAACTCTCATTTCATGTATTTGTTTCTATATTTTTTCCATTATCAGCTCTCAATTGAATTTCATCTTATGAAATTTCATTTATAAGAACCGTAGCTTTCTTACTATGGTGACCAAAATTAATCACTTCGATTCTGGCTATCCTAACCAATGATAAGCAAGGTCTGCAGCACTAAAAGATTCTCACAGAAAACATTAAACTATCTATTCAATCCTTTATATTTAAGCATCAACATATCTAGATTATTTCAAAAGATAGTCACCTTTCTAGGAACAATGACATCATTCCAAAGGCTGCTAAAGGTAAGTTTAGAGAAGAGTCCCGCCTTGAGCAAAAATTTCTAAAAATGTTATCTGACAGGAATTTGACTTTAAAGACTTTTCCCATATTTAGGCAAGTAAAACACAGTGCTATTTTTTTCCTTAAAGATGTTTTTGAGAAGACCAAGCAGAGAAGTTGCTACCAATTCTATAGTTACTTAAAAGTATACCTAACATTTCTAATCTAGTGATTCGGATTTATACTGAAATAACTGTAGAAGAATGATATGATGCCAAGAATTAGTTGTGTCTTCGGCAACTCACATGTCCTCTCTTTACTTTTTTCTCATATGCAAAAAGGATGGTGGGCTGAATCATCTCAAACATTCTTTCCAGTTCAAATTCTGGGAGCTTTTCTTTATTAAAACATTAAAATGTTATTAATGACCTGATATAAATTCTTAATTGTTATAATTATGTTAATTACTTTTTTAGCCAAATATATATGATAGTGCACTGAAATATTTGTTGGTTATAAATTTAACTGATAACCTATTAATAATCTGGTTTGATAACCAGAAAATAAATGCTTTTTGTTAAAACAGAAGGACAAAGTTAATATACAGACATACCATAGTTACAATGAAAGTGTTAATAGCCTGATGAGATTCTGAAAAGACAGTTATTGAATTAAGAATTGAAGCATTTCAAAAATACATTAAAGGGCATCAGGCTGGCTTAGCAGGTGGAATGTGCAACTCTTGATCTTTGGGGTTCTAAGTTTGAACCCCATGCTGGATATAGCGATTAATTAAAAAAAAATAAAAATCTTCATATATATGTATTTTAAGAAAATTGCAAGTTCCCATTCATAGTCAGTCCCATGAAGCAAGGCTCCTGCTTCTGAATTTTCTCCATCTAAAAAAGGGATCATCGTTTAAAGGAAAGCATTATATTACCATAAAATAAAGCCAAGAAGCCCATTTAAAAAAATTCATGATCTACTATCTAGACTTTGGAATTTAAAAGTGCTCACAAATAATACAAGTAATCTTATTCTGAAGGGTCCTTTACCCTACCCCACAGCAAGTTTTAAGCTTTTAAAACTGTTATAATGTAAACAGTCAAGCATATGCATACCTAAATAAAAGTTTAACATGCTACTAAACTAAAAAACACAATTCAAAGGGGATTTTCCACAAACATTAAACTAAAAATAAAGGGCTTTGATTTTAAAAATCTTATGGTATATAAACTTATTCAAAGAAGGGCTTCTAAACTCGATGTTGGGACATTATGTAAAAATTTTGGAAAAAGTAGAATGCCTCTATACAACAGCATGAAAAAACAAATTGTTTTCAATAGCACAATGGTTACCTGTTAGTTTTATTTGGGTTATAATCATAAGATTCCTTAATTGCATTCATCATTCTCTTTGAGTTGATCCTCCAAAGTTTAAGAGAGTGATCCATACCACAGGACATTATTTTTTCACCCAAAAGATCATAATCCTGTATGTAAAACAGAAAAAAGTTTAAATATATAAAACTGCCCAAATTAAGACTACCCAATTTTCTTTTCCTTCTCTTTTTTTAAAAGATTTTATTTATTTGACAGACAGAGATCACAAGGAGTTAGAGAGGCAGGCAGAAAAAGGAAGGGAAGCAGGCATCCACTGAGCAGAGAACCCGACTTGGGGCTTAATCCCGGGACCCCGGGATCATGACCCGAACCAAAGGCAGAGGCCCCAACCCACTGAGCCACCCAGGTGCCCCAACACTACCCAATTTTCATCTGATATACAGCATAATGAAAAATCTTTTTCAAGTCACACACAAACATTCTGAGTTTATCTATGTAACCCATAAATCAATTGTTACTACTTCCAAGACTTATTTTTTCAAGATTTAGTTTTAGCTGATTTGTCATGACTATAGTATATGAGTTTACACAATATATAAGAAAGTAAATTGTTTGAATTTAGTTTTACCTATCCAATTACCTTTAAATATTTTCTTTGCTTGATTCTGAAGGTAAACTGAAGTAAAACAATTATTTTATGACACAAAGATCTGAGTAAGTTTGTTAGAGTTCTTTGTCCAACCCTGATTAAACAATGAAATCAAGAGCTATAAACTATACAGTCAGTCCCTGAACAATTGAAATTTTACTTTATCTGTGTATCTAAGTCAAAATACTTGTTATATTGGTTTTAACTTCAATTTATTTTTTAAGAGTTTATTTACTTGGCAGACAGAGACACCATGAAAAGACGGAACACAAGCAAGGGGAGTGGGAGAAGGAGCAGCAGATGCCCCGCAGAGCAGGGAGCCTGATGCTGCCGATCCCAGTACTCCAGGATCATGACCTGAGCCAAAGGCAGTTGCTTAACCAACTGAGCCACCCAGGCGCCCCTAATTTATAATTCTTAAAGGATGGTAGTCATGGCTCTTAGAACACATAAAACCAAATGGGAGAATGCTGCTGCAAGTTTTAGAAAATCCAAGGTGACAAGGTAGCTGAAGATAGGTGTGATTCTCAAAAAAAGCATAAAGACTCCAACAACAGAAATATTTAGTACCTCCAAATAAAATGCTACTGACTTCAAAACATGGTGCCCCCTGCATAGTTTAATATGGAAGAGCTGTAAAACCACTACATAAGCTATAAATGGAAAGTAAATAAAGCTAAAATAATGTAAAAATACTAGCTGACTAAAAATACCAACATCATATCACTAAATCGATAAACATAGTAATACATAAATATAAAAATAACAACATGACAAAAAATTATCTAAGACTTAGCACAATAAAACAACTTCCTAAAAATGGATTTTATGTTTCAACTGTAAATAAAAGATGAAAGTTGATCTCAAATGCTAACTAGCTTAACCTTTTTCTTTAATAACTGAAAACCAACAAAACAAGAGTTGTTTTGGTGTTGTATGACTGAACAAGTTCATGGTTTTTTTCATGAGAATAGAGACGCTAGTATAAATTACAAAAGTAGAGATAAAGCATAAAAAGCCTTACTTGCTTAATTCCTTCATCTGTAAAGTAAAAACCTTGTTATATCACAAGTAAATAAACTGAGTGCCTAGCAGGCTATGTCAAATAAACCATATACTTTCTTGTAAGAGTTCCACGGGGATTGTTCAGAGCTCTATACACCCAAAGGTCATTGCCCTGCAGTTTTCAACTTACAGCGCTTAGAACTTCATCTCTGTGCCCTTCTACGCCTCCAAATATTGCCACCAGAGTGTCTGTCTGGATATTCCACAATCGTAATGCATGATCTAGTAAAGACATAAAAAAAATTTTAAATGGACTTTAAAAAAAATATATTTTATTTATTTATTTGACAGAGAGAGAGATCAGAAGTAGGCAGAAAGGCAGGCAGAGAGAGAGAGAGGAGGAAGCAGGCTCCCTGCTGAGCAGAGAGCCCGATGCGGGACTCGATCCCAGGACCCTGAGATCATGACCTGAGCCGAAGGCAGCGGCTTAACCCATTGAGCCACCCAGGCGCCCCCCCCCCCTTTTTAAAGGTTTTTATTTATTTATATGACACAGAGAGAGAGAGATCACAAGTAGGCAGAGAGGCAGGGAAAGAGAGAGGGGAAAGCAGGCTCCCTGACCAGCAGAGAGCCCGATGCGGGGCTCAATCCCAGGACCCTGCGATCATGACCTGAGTGGAAGGCAAAGGCCTAACCCACTGAGCCACCCAGGTGCCCCTTAAATGGACTTTTATCATTCATTTACTCTGGACTCTCAAAACCTCTTTAAAGAAGTAAAAACTACAAAAGTTCGGACTCAAGCAATGCACAGTGAGAAGTAAGAATGGAAGCTACATTTTCTAATGAAGTATGAGCTCAAACTTTCCAGATGGAAAAAAAGTACTTATGTGATCTTAAAATATGTTTAGCTTATTTGCCTCCAATAATTTCCTTTAAATAATATCCTAATTTGATGGAGTTATGCTCCTGAGATAACAAATACTTAGGGATTTGACAGAGAACAAGATACTGAAGTTTTTCCACAGAATCCACATTTACAAATTGAAAGGGTGAGCCTGGTGGTGGGTATTATGGAGGGCACATATTACATGGAGCACTGGGTGTGGTGCATAAACAATGAATTCTGGAACACCGAAAATAAATTTAAAAAAATAAATAAATAAAAATTTAAACAATACCACTGCCCATTTTTTAAAGGGTTGTCTTTACTGTTGAATTGTTAACATCTTTTGATATAAATCCCTTATTAGATACATAATTTGCAAAATATTTTCTTATACTTTTTAGGTTATCTTTGTACTTACTGACCCAAAAGGGGAAGAGTATGGCTGGGAGTTGTGATAATTAGAGAGTGTGGCATCATGACCTATATGACTTGTAAAGAAATATCTGGGCCCAGCTATTATCAAGAAAAGAGAAAAAGTTATCAGCTCTTCTTAGTTGTTGATTTTCAAATGTAAGCCTTGGTAGGTAAAGGAAAATCACAATGAAGCATTTTCATGGAAGAGTTTTAATCTGAGGACATCTTTTAGTATGAGCAGATTGTGGGGGAAGGTTATAGGTTTGAAAGCCTTTAAGATGAATAAACTTGACTAGAATAATAATGTGGAAGTAAAAAGAGAACAATCAAGAACAGAATGCAGAAATAACACAGCTGATTTCAGAGAGCTCAGAAATTATTAAGAGGCTTGTCTGAACCCTGAATAAACTTATAATGCCAATTTAAGCGTACAGAGGAAGGCAAGGCTTTCTTTATGCATATGGGAAATATTTCAAAGAGCTTATGCTGGAGAACTTAGCATTTTAAGGAATTCTATTACGGACTCCTTTATAAAATAAAAACTTCATGTATGAAAAAGCAATACAGATTCTCAGATGCATTATTTCTTATTACACAGCCGATCAGTGATATGATTTGCAATACTATTTTTTAAATTCTTAAAAATGTCGTAACTTTGGTGATCTGCCACTTGAAATTAATAAAGCTTACTAAAATAATTCAACTGAGGATACATACACTACCTAATATTAGTGTATTAGTGTCATAATATACTACTGTTAATAAGGGTTACACATACTTAACCTGTACAAATTATTTATGTCTGATGTTAACTATTTCACAGCCCTTTTACCTAATTCTTCGTCTAGAGATGCTACTGTAGCCTGAGATTTTTCTACTAAAAACATACTTTATAAATTCTTTTTAAATTTGGCTTTTTTTAATAACTTAGGACTCTTTTGTCCCTTAAAAAATAAAATCATTCCCAAATAAACAGAAATAAAGAAACATTTGCTTCTCTTACCTTTACTTACTGACAGGAGAAGATTTGGATCTCTTGGGTGGAATTTCAGTTCATTGATTGCATTTCCATGGCCAACATAATGCTACAATAAATTTAGAACATTCAACTTTCATATTAAAAATCAATAAATTATTTCATTAATCTTTAAAGAATGGAAAAACAGTTTCACTTAAATTAGTGGTTCCCAACCCTGGCTGCATATTAAAATCACCCAACAAAATTGAAGGGAAAAAAAAATGCTCAAGTCCTATCTGCAGGTATTTTGATTTGACTGGATCAGCGGAGACCCAAGGAAGGATTTAAAATATCATTAGATGATTCTAATGTGCCCCAGGGTTAAAAACTTCTGATTAAAGTAATTTGCAAAACTTAGTATCAAATTCCCAGGCTTTACATTTCCGTTCTTTACAAGTCCTTGACTCTATATCCCTAATTAGGATGTTTAGAAAAAGTACTCACTCTTTCCCTATAGTTCATTTAGAACATCTCAGAATAAGGCTTTGGAGGAGGGAAATTATTTTTTAAAAATTGCAAATAAAAACTTCCCGTTTATTCCAGAATCTGTGTTATCATATGTGACAAAGGTCTCAAAGACCAGTCTAAAGGAAGCAAAAAGCCAAGTGCAAATCAAATTAGAAACTGTACAGATATTGATTCTACTGGTTTTAAGTTAAAAATGACAAGTTTTCACAAGTGTGTATTCAAAAAAGGGCAGATCTACAATTTAACCAAAAACCCACCTTTATGCACTGCATTGTTATGGGATTAATTATCCTAATTATGCCTCTAGATCCAGCCACAGCCAGCAAAGGATGGCTTGTATTGCTATCATATGTCCATGCACAAGTGTAAAAATTTTCATCAGCCTAAGAAATGCCAGTTAAGAATTGTAATTTGTTTTTGAAAAGTAAACACATCAATGATTATGGTATATACTACACGGAAACCTCTAAAGAAGTGCTAAAGTTTCTGACACAGAAGTTCTTATTTCTTCTTATATTACCATATTTAAACAGTGACCATTTTAGGTCTACAATCTAAACCAAATGGTCAAACAAAACCAATTCTTCCACTCAATTTTGATTTCTATTTCGATGCATAATTATTCAACTCTGTCATTCGAAAGCAACCGTAGTAGACAATGTAAACAAATGGGTATAGTTGTGTCCCAGTAAAACTATTTACAACAACAGGTGGCTAGGCCCACAGGCTATAAATTGCTGACCCTTCTTTTATCCCAATATGTCTGACTATGCATGTCTATTCAGTCTGAATAGCGTTAACTATGAGTTTTCTACCTTGTCCTGTGAGACTTGCCCAATATGGCTACAGGTCACTTCTTTCCATAAACTACTGAAGACTTGCCTTTTCTTTTTTGCTAGGTTTTTGAAATGATCTGAAAGAAACACCATATCACCACCTTTTGTCTAACCTTCTGGCTTTTTTTTTTTTTTTTAAAGATTTTATTTATTTATTTGACAGAGAGAAATCACAAGTAGATGGAGAAGCAGGCAGAGAGAGAGAGAGAGAGGGAAGCAGGCTCCCTGCTGAGCAGAGAGTCCGATGCGGGACTCGATCCCAGGACCCTGAGATCATGACCTGAGCCGAAGGCAGCGCCTTAACCCACTGAGCCACCCAGGCGCCCCTAACCTTCTGGCTTTTTAAGCCTTTCTTTTTCTTTATGTGTTCATGTTTTGCAATATTTTATTTCCTAAACAAACTGTAGTTGTTTACTTTTCCCCTATAAGCTTTGTTGCTCAAATACTTGGTATGACTGCCAGTCATAGCTTCTGATCAACCCCAGCTCACTAATATTAACTACCCTCAAGTAATAAAATTCTAAGCAAGGTCAAAGAAACAGGAGGTTGTAGCTACTCTTTGCTAACATTTCTATTACTAGATTTCCAATGCTCATCTCTAGCCACTTCTCCCCACTCTCTCATATCCACCTTACAATGCATTTCTAGGATCAGGAAAATTAAACTAGATACGAGGAATCTCTTGGGAGATAATAAAGGAAGAGCACTGCTTAAAGGACAGTATAGCTTAAGGGAACTAATTAATTTAGAAAAGTTTTGGTGTACTTATTGAAAGTCAATTTCTTTAGCAAAGATATTAAAAACTCAAGAAAGGATACATCAGCATCCACATAAGATTGCAACAACCGGATTTCTCCTTGTGAGTGACATTCATATAAGGTAACCTAATAAAAACAAAAATATAGTAAATTTAATCTCAAACACAGAAACCACATTCTTTTCACCTCTGCAACATATTTTAGTTACAAATGTGTCTTAAAGATACTACAGAAACTGTTTTAAAATAGCTTCTTTAAACTTAAGGAAGCATTATAAAGCCTAATGTATTAGATAACTTCCTGAGTATATTAAATATTGTAGTAATAATAATGGTTTCTAATTCCAATCTTTAATTTTAGATCTCATTCATGTAATTGCCCAACTCCTCAAAGTGAATACATCTGAACACCTCAAAGTAAAGTTGTAATTTATCATTTTTTAATTAAGCTCTTAAAGTCTTTGGGTAGTTTAAGAATATTTACATATTAATTACATATAAGAAAGCTTATAACTTGCCTAAATAATGTTTTTCTCATGGACACAGTTCATTAAATATTAACTTTCTGATATATGGTGGTCCTTTTTATTTGCCACATATTCTTAAATTAATATATACACTATGTAAAATTAAACTTTAATAGATTTCTTTCCTTTTTTAGAGCTTATAGTCATGTTAGCAATTACTTGTTAATTTTAATAGAAGTATCTAAGAACTCCATAAAGATACTATAAACTACCCTATTAAATTAATAAAATCACTACAATAGTTTAAAAATATCCCTTATGACTGCTAAAACAGGTTATGTTCTAGAAGATAATTTTTCTTTTCTTTAAAAAAAAAAAAAAGCAGAACTTTTTACAATTCGATGAACTATGTAATGCCCTTCCATGTCATTTTAAATGAAACTAGGGATACTTTTTATTACAATGCCTGAACATTTAAATAAACACACTGAAGCACAAATTGTAACTATTCTGGTATTATCATGGCCAAGTTAGTGAAGTATAATCTTTGGTTTATAGTAACGTCTTAAAAGTAGATTCAAAGTAATTAATGCACTATGTTCCCAAATAGGAAAAAATAACCTGATCTTTTCTTGAGCCTGTTATCTTTCCCCACGAATTTTTTTTTCCGAAGAATTCAGTAACCAGACAACTATAAGCAGGCTACATGTCACAAGCCACATTTGGCTGAACACCAAGAAAAGCTGTTATTCCATGTTACCAACTGCAGCAGCCAAGTTTCAAATTTTCAGGATTTCAGTGACCTAGTAAAAGCGCCAGAGCCTTAAATGTAACGAAAACCTTCCTTAAAAGAAGTTTTATAGGAAATTACCTAAAACCAAATTTTAATTTTTAGAAAACAGAAATAGAGAGGATCTAGCCCAGAATGGATGCATGTCTGCTTGTTATGATTCTTGAACTTGCACGAAAAACGCCTGGAAATATGCTGACATTGGAAAAATACGGAGTTGACAACTCCCTTATTACCAAGTTAACTTTGTTTGAGAACAGAATACCAATACTGAGAAACAAAAAACAAATACAGAAAACAGTATGCATTAAAACCACATGCTTTTATTGCCTAAGAAACTTAGTACAACTACTAAAGAAGCATAAAATTTTATTTTACTCAAAGTAACAACTTACGTACCATCTCTCAGATTCACTCCTCTTCATCTCTTAGGTTAAAAGCAGAGGAAGTGACTTGTATTTGTTGCCAACCTGTATCTAATTAGTCAATTGCCTCTGTTTTTTATTTTTCCCCAAATACAACAATAAATTTCTATGTTGTTCTTCATAACTCCTAGTACAGTATTAATGGATAACCAGAATGTTAGCTAATGTAACCTTAGTAAGAGGACAATTTTTCCCTGTGGTGATTTCAATTTAATAACTAATTCCAAAGCACTCCCTGGAAAGCACTAAGGACTCTTCCTGTTCTCCATTTATTTAGAACTGAAAAGAATAGTAAGTCTTTGCAGTCCACCAAGTCAGCCCCCGGTTTAACTAAAAAGTTAAATAATGGCTGATGTTAAAATGTGCCAACATGCTTCTTCCCTATACTTCTCTCAGCTCAAGATACTTTTGGCTTCCTTAAATAAAAACAAATCTAACAGATGTTTATGGCAAATAGTTAAAGTACTTTCAATAACTAATATATAAAGCCACTGGATTTATCCTTTGCATTTACAGAGAGCCACTAAGTAAGTTTATTATTTTTAAGAAACTACAGACTTTATATCCTAATTTGCATGATACAGAACTATTAAAACTGCTTCCAAAAACAGGAGTCAATTCTTTCAGTCACACACAAAAAAATATTAACAAGGACAAAATATAAACAGAAACAACTGATAGTAATATATGAACTCTGAGAGCTGAGAGTAATATATGAAAGCTGTATTTTCAGTAGTGAATACTAGGTTTTGAAAACTTTAGTTTTGTGACAATATCTAGAATATTACATAAGGATTATTGTTAAACCAGCTATGCCAAATTTACTTCAAAATCATTACACTTCAATACTATAGTAACACCAGAGTCAAATAGCCAAGCCAAATGCCAAATAGATCCCTGAACACTCACTCTGTTGCTTCCTACAGTTGCAAACACTAATGGATCTCCTTCTTTACTGTGCCAGTTAAATTGTACTCCAAACAATGGTTGATTATGATCTTCCTGCAAAATAATAGTAAAACAGAAAAGTTACTATAATTTAGAAACAAACGAATGGTGAATCCACCATTTCCCCTTACAACTTTTTTTCCCCAAATGTAGACCACTATTTAAACAGAGGTCAGGGGGTGCCTGGGTGGCTCAGTGGGTTAAGCCACTGCCTTCGGCTCAGGTCATGATCTCAGGGTCTTGGGATTGAGCCCCACATCAGGCTCTCTGCCCAGCGGGGAGTCTGCGTCCCCACCCCCTCTCTGCCTGCTTGTGATCTCTCTCTCTGTCAAATAAATAAATAACCTTTAAAAAAAAAATCAGAGGTCAGGTAACAAGTTCTCATCTATGAAAACACTCTGATATTCGCCTCCTACTTTCTGAAACCAAATCACTGGTTTAAGAAGAATCACAGATTCGGGGCACCTGGGTGGCTCAGCGGGTTAAAGCTTCTGTCTTCGGCTCAGGTCATGATCCCGGGGTCCTGGGATAGAGCCCCGCATCGGGTTTTCTGCTCAGCAGGGAGCCTGCTTCCTCCTCTCTCTCTCTCTCTTTCTCTGTCTGCCTCTCTGCCTACTTGTTATCTCTGTCTGTCAAATAAATAAAAATAAAATCTTTAAAAAAAAAAAAAGAGGAATCACTGATTCTTCTGATTCAAAATTAAACAGGATAATTGTTACAGCTGCATTTAATCTCTTGGGACATAAGTACATAATTTATGTTTCTCAAATATGAAAAGAACAAATACACCAAGAATTAGTAAAGCTTCTCTAACACTCACTAAACTTTATTAGGTTTAATTTTTCCTTTGTAAAGTGAACCATATCATACTCCATGCAAATCTCCACTTTCTATTACTCCTATAGAAACAATTTCAAATAATCTTGAATTTGGGTCCTTAAAAAAAAAAATCCCAAGAAGTTTTATAATGAACAAGAATACCTGAGCACTGGGGACCAAGGAAGGCAAAGGACTGTAAGGCCAGTTACCAGGATGCTATAATGAGGTGCATAAAAAACAAGTACAGGTGACCCTTGAACGACAGGTTGGAACTGCACAGGTCCAATTAAGCATGGATTTTTTTGGATACCTTTCTTTTCTTTTCTTTTTAAATATATTATTTATTTATTTGACAGAGAGTGAGTGTAAGTAGGCAGAGGGAGAGGGAGACCAGGTTCCCTGCTAAGCAGACCCTGGGATCACAACCTGAGCTGAGGGCAGATGCTTACCTGAGCCACCCAGGTGCCCCTGCAGATGTATTTTATATATGTATATATATATATATATATAAATATTTATACACATATTTTATATATATATATATTTTAAAAGATTTATTTATTTGGCAGACAGAGATCACAAGTAGGCAGAGGCAGGCAGAGCCGGGTGGTGGGGGGAGGAAGCAGGCTCCCCACTGAGTAGAAAGCCTGATGAGGGGCTGGATCCCAGGACCCTAGGATCATGACCTGAGCGGAAGGCAGAGGCTTAACCCACTGAGCCACCCAGGCGTCCAAAAAAAGTATTTTCTTAACATTTTCTTTGCTCTACCTTACTTTAGTGTAAGAATGCATTACATAATATATACAACACACAAAACATGTGTTAATCGACTTTATGTTATAGGCAAGGTAGGTTACTGACTTCTGATCAACAGGAGGTTATTAGTAGTTAGATTCTGGGGGAATCAAAAGTTAAACTTGGATCTTCAGTGCACAGGAGTGGGGGTGGTGGCACCTTCAAGTCGTTCAAGGGTCAACAGTATTCACTTTATTCAAAGTTATTTTTCAGCCTTAGAATTTTACTGGCAATCTCCTGGCACTGAACATTAACTTTCATATTCACTTTTAAAGTGTAAAACTTTCATTTTTTATCCTTTGAAAAGCCATAGCTTTAGGATTCTGAAATACTTAATCAAATTATTTAAACAGCTAAAACCAACACCTCCCAAGCATATTACCTAAAAAACAGGTGAAAATAACAAAATATTAACACAAAACTATAAGGGACACTTTGCTTTTTTTTTTTAAAAATATAGTAAGATTAATTTCCCTCCTTTTAAGAGACTTTAATTTGGCATACTGAGCAATGTATTTTGCTACACAGACAGGAAAATAATTTCCATACAGCCAGAGCTTCTAATGCTTTCTGAATACTTTACCTAAAAGTATATTTAGATACTTATAAAAGATTCTAACTTACATCTGTATAAAATAATGCAATGCATACTTTTGCTCAGTTTAAGAAAAATACTCCCAAATTAAAAAAACAGAAAATACATAATATGTAAAGGAAAACATTTTGAATATCACTAATCCTTCTTAAAATAAAAATGCTATTGAGGAAGCAGTAATTTAAGTAACTCCAAAACCTTGCCTTCCCCAAATACTGAATAGTAAGAAAATGTTAATGTATACCTTTTCCTTTGAAAACAATTTCAAGTAACACAAATGATAAGGATTAAATATTTAAAAACTGCCCAAGGACATCTGTTTCAATTTATGCTGACTGAAAGTTAATGGGTCACATTCAGTTCTTATTATGAAGAGGTATCAGGAAGTGGCTTTGTGTTTTTGTTTTTTTTTAAAGATTTTATTTATTTATTTGACAGAGAGAAATCACAAGTAGATGGAGAGGCAGGCAGAGAGAGAGAGGGAAGCAGACTCCCTGCTGAGCAGAGAGCCTGATGCGGGACTCGATCCCAGGACCCTGAGATCATGACCTGAGCCGAAGGCAGCGGCTTAACCCAATGAGCCACCCAGGTGCCCAGTGGCTTTGTTTTTAAAGTTTTATCAAAATAGGAAGAATAACATATCCCAAATATTTTTTTCTGAATGCAGATAATAAAGAAAACCTAGTCTGTAGTACTAGGCATTACCCACTGAAATTAGTCTATGCTACAAAACAAAACAACTTTCAAAGTACTCTAATTTTAAAGTATTTTAAATGTGACAAAATATCTGAGCATAAAATGTTTACCACTGAGAAATAATTCTGAAGCCTGGCATTCAGCCCACAGGATCTTTCTGCACATACCTTGAGACTATTTACACACTTGAAAGAATATTTGCATTTCTTGGACTTCCATTTTCCCTTCCCCCAACTTTTCCTTCCAGGAGCATTTGGTGTATTTGTAGGTGTATCAGGGCGTTCAGTGTTTGTGCCACTTTCTATACTGACCGCATCGTCCTGTAAGCAATAAATCAGGAAAAATTCCATGAAACAAAACACTGTATGTAGCAGAAAATGACTTTGTGCTGGGGAGCTGCTGACTGACCTTAAAGTAGTGATTAATAAATTCTGCAAGAAATGGAAAAATATATTCCTGTCTCCAAACAGGATAAAAAGCAAACCAGCTAAACATTAGGATTTGTGGACTTGTGTTATTTCAGCAACAATATAGTAAAAAAAGCTAATCAGAATATTGGCAAGAATAATATTGCCTCTAATAACAAAGCCCTGGTCTATGCCAGCCACCTTAGCACACTGGCTTATTTCATCTTTACAGCTCTTCACAGAAGGTACTGTTAGATAAGGAAGGGTTGTTTAGAGAGCGTTAAGTGGTCTCTTGCTACTTAGGGCTGCTGGGATTCAAACCAAAGCTCTGACTCCTAAATCTGACTGAACTACATGTCTTCGTAATTCATTTGACAGCTGCTCAGCTTGGAGTACAGCGGTTAATGGGCCTCTTAGGATGACGGAATGCTGGTGCCTCTTATTTTAGATATAGTTTCTGAAAATCCTGTTACTGTTCAAACTCCGCTTAATTAGAATACAAACCATTTAGGATTTTTTAAAAAATCCTACATATTCTGTGCTATTTACAAGTGACATTTGCCTCACAGCTCTTATGTAATAATGATACCTATATAGAATTCCAGACACTCTCCATAATTAAAGTAAAATCATTTCAAATGTAGAAACGACTGCAGGAAACCATGAAAATTCACTTAATTTATACCCTTTCTCCAGTTCACAGGATACATTCTTGGCCCTCTAATCTAAGATTTAACTACCTCCTTTGATTACATATTCCAATGTGTTCTCTGGAATAAAGAGATTTATTTAAACTTATCGCCTTAGGGCAATAGTTCCTAAATTCATTCCAGAGGAAGGCTGTTTTCGTGGAATGCCTGTTAATATCTATTAGAACAAGTCTAGGAAACACAGCCTTAGGGGCTATTTCTAAATGACTGCTTCCTAGTTTTATGTTTACAGAAGGTAAAAAATTAACTGGCGTGTCAAAAAGCATATAAAAAAATTCATACAAATTCACCTAAAAACAGTGTGGTATTACACAACTGTTCTCGGGGTGATTTTCAAAATTTCAAATGATTCCCACCTTTTAAAAAACTACAATTGTTATTCTCCAATATTATCAATTAGGATGAAAAAACCAGATAGATAATCTACAGTAGGTGCTCAATATCTGAACTGTAATTTTAATGTAAATATAATCAGACATTTGAAAATGTAAAATTCTAAAAGTTAAGTTCCTAGGCTGAAATCATGGTTTATATCTCTCTTTCTTGCCCTCTTTACAGTTTCACAGTTAACACCCAGTGTAGAAAATTAACCATCTTTCAGTGGAAAACTATGTACTATTTTATGCACACCTTTCCACATTACACATTCCAGCCTTCTTCATTGCCTTTGAACAATTTTATAACTCTTGTTATACTGTGAGTAACTGACAGTTGTGTAAATTCTGTCTCCAAAGGTAGAGGCTTATGTCTTCCCTTCCACAGTGGAAAAAACTTTGGTCTCCATCTGCAATTTCACCTCTACATTCCTTTAATGTATAAATGTATATTGTTTGACTCACACATGCCCCGTTCCCTCATATGAGGGTAAAATAAAAATTTAACATGTTTTACTTACCTTTTTCTGAAAACTGTCCTTTAACACTAGAAAAGTAAAATAATGAAACTGACATTTATTCACCAGCTTCTTTACTTCCTGGCACAAAATTCAATTGCTAATCAAGAAAACACAAAAAACACTTTTGTTTTTTAACTCTGACCACTTACCCATCTCCTCCAAAGGAAAATCACAAAAGAATCAAATGGAAATGCAATGCCGTCACAACGCTTTAACTTTATCTTTAAATTAAAATCAAACCTTGGCTGAGTATCTGTGTACAGGCTGACTTCCACCATGGCCCCTTCTCAAGGTACAGAATGATGAAATGGCACTACCATCTTCATTGGCCAAACAAAGCAAACAGGGAGAGTAATTTGTCCCTTAATCTTGCCATGGGTTACTTAAGCAAAGTGTAAGTCTTCAGATTCAGCCCTCTACTAGGCAACCATTAATACTCTTCAAGAAGCTACATACTCTGCAAGTCATGAGACCTTTTAAAAATTCAATAAAATGGCATATACACATACAAAAAACTTAAAATATGTCCTTTCAATTCTTTGATTCATATACATAGTAGTAACTGCTCAGATTATCTTAATTCCCAACTCAAACACCACGTTCTTTCCTCACTTGCTTTTGGCCTTCTCATCACTACTCAGTTCCCTCAAGAGTAAAGACCACGCTGTCCATTTAGCTTTCTCTGAACTCATTTTCCTAGAGTTCTCTACTATCTTTCCTTACTGCTTCCTTCTAACCTAAGTCCTGGATCTAGGGTCTTTGGGTGGAATTCTGAGGGCCTGTGAATGTAAATGGCTACACAAACCCACTTAATTTTCACCATCTTTAACTGAAATTTAGCACTTCCTTCTGTTAAATAAAGGTAGAATACATGAGACTACCTCTGTAGCTGTCACTTTCTCATCACGGAAATCAAATATTTTCCTATATTCTATTAGTTGCAGATCTCAAAAACCTGCTTTATGTCCATCATTACTACCAGACCCCCTCCTAGATCTAGCTACTTAATGTGCTAATACAGAAGCACTGGCTGGCTGGGTCTGAGAAACATAGAACTTTTTATCTCCAGCCTTTGAGTTTGAAGCCCATGCTGGATGTACAAATTAGCACTTCTATTTTATTATTAAAGCACTCTATTAAAACAAATCTTAAAAAATTTGTTTTGAGGGACGCCTGGGTGGCTCAGTTGGTTAAGCAGCTGCCTTTGGCTCAGGTCATGATCCCAGCGCCCTGGGATCGAGTCCCACATGGGGCTCCTTGCTCAGCAGGGAGCCTGCTTCTCCCTCTGCCTCTGCCTGCCATTCTGTCTGCCTATGCTCGCTCTCTCCCCTTCTCTCTCTCTGATAAATAAATAAAATTTAAAAAAAAAATTTGTTTTGAGAAATTTTTATAACATATTTCATAATTTTATTATTTTGTTTGTAACTTTATACATTATATTTTATAAATTTAAAAATGTTGTTCTGGGGGTGCCTGGGTGGCTCAGTGGGTTAAAGCCTCTGCCTCGGCTCAGGTCATGATCCCAGATTCCTGGGATCCAGCCCCGCATCAGGCTCTCTGCTCAGCAGGGAACCTGCTTCCTCCTCTCTCTTTCTGCCTCTCTGCCTACTTGTGATCTCTGTCTGTTATATAAATAAAATCTTAATAAAAAAAAAAAATGTTGTTCTGAGAAGGCTACCCAAGATTCAATGAGGTGGTCAAGGCACTAAAAAGGCTTAAAGCCTCTATATAAATGAGTGAACCAAAATAAAGGCTTCATCTACTGTTCTCAGTAGCTTCAGAATGCAAAGAATATATCCTCCTTACGGGTCTACCAGAAAGGCTTTCCATTTATTTGGTCCCCTGAAATCTTCCTCAGTCTAAACAGATGATTGACATTTTCATTACATTTCTGCTTGATTATTTATTTAGTATGTGCTGGGGCCAGAAGTGGAAGTCTTCACAGTAATTTCTCTTCAGATAGCATAAATAATTCTTGTATAGTATTTCTGGGGCAGAGACTCTTTTAAGCCCTTTACCTGTATTATTTCATTTAGTCCTCACAAATACTATTTGAGGTAAATACCATTATTAATCCCCATTTCTAAGAAATTAAGGAAACTGAGCAGGGAGCCCTGCAGCACTAGCTCCCAGGATCCTGAGATCATGCCCTGAGGGCAGAGGCTTAACCCACTGAGCCACCCAGAGCCCTTGGAAAAAGGTTTAAAGTAACGTTCAACACCTAAACTTTCCAGAAACTTCAAATCCAAATCCCAAAAACTGACAAACCCCCGAATATCTTTCTTTGTCTACAAAAATTCTTTCCCATCTCTTCATTGAAAATTTTGATTATGACACCATTCTATATATATGCTTGTTAGTGAAGTAATGATGTAGAATTTAGTAACTGGGTGTGTAAGATAGCATTTACTCCTAAAACTAGCCCAACTGAGAAAATGAAAAACTGACATCACCCTCCAACAACACTTTATAAAGATTTTAAAAATATATTCAGGTATCACAGGAGGTTCACATTTGGATAACTTTGAGTGAATTGCCAAAACACTTCGCTGACCTTATTCGATATAAACTTAAAACTGAAAATTAACGTCACTTCACTTATTACTGGCAACTTACCTAAACACTAGATGATTACCGAGATCTATTTCAGAGTATTTTTTAAAAAATATCTGATTCCAAAAGCCTTACATTTGCAAAGCCACGAGCCCACCCCTAAAGACATCGTCTTTACCCCTGTTGCTTAAATCTTCTAAGTCATCCCCTTCATTTTGGTAAAAACTTTAAAAATAGTAACCGACTCTTACTACATCAAAGGTGGTTTCCCCCTCCGACTCATAGGACGACCCTCTTCAATTCAGCTCCTCCGGAAGAAAAGCCGACTGTCAGGCATACCCCAACTCCACCCGCAGGACAGGAGCAGACATAAAATCCCACCTTTGGAAGAGTCACCCAAACCCCCTAAGTCGAAGATCTAACTGCTCTTTCCACCCTGAAGAGTCTGTAAGGGTCGAAAAGTGACCCAAACCCTACATTTCTTAAGAGTCGCTAACTCACGCTGGCTCCTCCTTCCAACTTTCTCAGAAAAACTTCTAACTTGCCTTTTAAACTACTGGAATCTCAGATCCGCACTCTCCCCCAAATCTCCCAAAGGCCCAACCACGCAAAAGGATCTCACAGCGGACCCCTTCAACCCCTCCGCCTACCACGCTCTCTCTAAAACCACTCTCCTTCGCCAAGTTTCTCCTTGCTCTCGGCCCCTGCTCAAAATCCCCAGAGACAAGTTCGATTTTCACCTCCCCGCCCGCGTTTTCCTGAGGGTGACACCTCTCCCTCCCCCCCACAGCAGCCCGCCCGCCCCCACGCCGAGTTTAAAAAGAATTTAAAACTTTCATTCCAGAGTCCCGTCCGCACTGCTCTGGGCTGCACTCACATTCTCGTCTCCAGAGAGGTCCGGATTGCTGTTCTCGTCGCTACTCAGTTTCTGCTTCTTGGCCGCAGGCATGTCTGTTCCCGCCGGCGCTGTCGACACTTCCCTCTCGGACATATTCCTCCGCCTCCCTCCAGGTTCCTGCCGCCTAGGGCGGGGCCTCCGCCACACCGCCGTCAAGCAAGCCCGGCCGGAGCCTGCCGCAAAGTTGCCGCTGCCGCCGCCACCTCCACCGCTCCCCCCACTGTCGCAAACCGCGCCCAGCCGCCGAGGCGGGCGTGCGTGCGACCCCGCCACACTGCTGAAAAAGGGGCGCGCGTGCGCGCCCTCCCGCGCAGCTTCCTGGCTCTTTCCCTTTCCCTGCTCCCGTCTTGCCCTTTTCCCGCCGCCCTCCCGGCAGTTTGCACGGAGAGGTGAGATCTGTTAGCTATCAAGAGCAGTATTTCGCACGTCCCCTTTCCCTGCTGCCCTCTCGATAAAGAAGAGGCGGAACTCAAAGGGATGCCCCCTCACCCCCTTCCTTCTTCCAAAGACGTTTCAGCCGCAATCGGCCCAATCCTTCGATTCCCGACCCGCTGCAAGGACTCGAAAGTCTGTGGAATGGACTAGACCACCGATGTTCCAGGGGATGGGGGAAGATACGAGAAGTCACCTCTTGCTTTAGCGACGTATGCCAAGTGTCCTTAATCTTGAACTCGGAGAAAAAACCCCTCACATTAATCATTGGAACTGCTGAAGATCTAGTGTATCGTTGTGAATAGGCGTTCGAAAACTGTAGCGTGCCTCTCACTTGCCTCCCCCATCTAGGAAATGGAAGTTGCCAGTTAAGACGTGCGCATGCGCTGGGGCGTATTCTCGCGCTGGGTCGTCCAGACCCGCCTCCCCGTGCCCCTCCTCTTCGAAATCTTGTTTGCTGAACCAGGTAGTCTTCCACCGGGTTTCCGTAGCCCGGGATGGATTTCTAAGCACGACCGAGTCATAGCGTTTGGACGCGTCCTAAATTCGTGATGGGTATTTAATATGGTGAATATTTATTTCAATCAATGATTATTCTCACCCCGTTGTGCCAATATTGAGTATCATTTAATATAGGAATATCCTGTAGTTAGCATTCTAGACTCCAATGAGTTGCGGCCCAAAGTGCTCGTTTTAACTGTTAAAAACATTGTCACGGCACTGAACAATGTCATGGCCTAAAAATCAGTGGTTAGCTCCAACTTTGTATAAGAATGTGAGGCTTAAACAACGGACAGGATTTGGGGACATACCAGATACAATAAAATTTTAGGGAAAGGCAAACAAAACTTAGACTTCACCAAAATACTTGTTTCTGTTAACTATATCTGTGCGCTTGACAGGTGTCAAGTAATACTGGCGAACCTTGTAGGTTTGTTAGATGGTTCATAAGTCCCATAGTAAGCAGGAAAAGGAGAACCATGACAAGAAATAAAAGCCAGGCCCTCATCCCCTCTTTGTACATCTTAGTTATGACTACTTCCTGGGCTTCATTGTCCTCTTATGTAAAAATGAGGAAATTGGAAGCGACCTGACATTTCTCCAACACCTACTTGATAACACATTTTTTCAGTTAGACCTCATCACCCAATGTATAACCTGATAGAGCGCCCCATCCAATAAAATTACGTGTATTTGAATTACTTCTGCATAATGCCTTAAGAGGGAGACTATCAGTTTCACTATCTGCAGATTGCAAGTCACTTTTCTTTTGGAAACCAGGAGAGAACTCAGTTGAGAATGAAAAAAAGGAAGGTAAATCAAAGGAAGGGCAGAATAAGAGGTCTCTGCAATGCAGAGTCGGGAAAAATAAGGAAGTTGAAAAAAATTAAAGTTCAGGTCTTAATAATAATTGCAGTTATTTATTGAACTCTTCTAATGTGCCAGACATTCCTCAGTTGGTGAGAAAGAGATGAGACTGGTACGGAGTCAGACACTGAGAAAGTAACATGTACTTAGTATGATATATTCATGTGCAGAGACAAACTTCTATCAAGAAGATTGTGAAATTTTGCTCTACAATTACAGGATAGTTAACTAAAGCATTTCCAACCTATATTACTCTGTGTGTCTGGGATCTGTGGGAGCTAGAAAATGGGAGTCAAATTCTGGTCATAAAATTAGGACAGTTGTTCAACATCTGAATAAAGGACATACATGGAAAGAAGATTCCTCTAAGCATGCATGTTATCTGTAAAAAAGCAAAAATGTTTTTAAAGAATTTTATTAAAACTTGAAGGAATATTTAAATTTTTTTTCTAATGAGACAGGAATAAATGGAAATTAGTTAATGCTTGTTATTACCAATGTTAAGAAATTATTGACACTTGTTAAAATAGTAAGTAACTTTATTTAGGACTATAGTAATAGGTATCAAGACCATTACCAAAAAAAAAACAAAAAAAAAAAAACAAAAAAAAACACCCCAAAACAAAGAAACAAAAAAAGACTATTGTCAATAGGAAAGAGATAGGGCTCAACTCCAAAATGCAGCAAGGACAAGTGGCGATTTATAATTAAGGAGCAGAGATGGGGGTGAAGGAGCTTAAGGACGTACCACCCACAATATGCTTTTTGGGTTATATTGGTTATTTTGAGCTGAAGTCACTTGAACAAAAGGCTTTCTCTGAACTCCTCTTAACTGCCTAAAGAGAGATCATCCAAAAAGACTGCAACTGTCATAAATCCCCTCTCCAGGAGTTTCATCAATCAGAGAAGATTGACTCTTACCACAGAAGAAGAGACTAGAAGTCACACCACATCCAGACACACTTTGTTATGAACCGTCGGATCTCCCATTGATTGTAAGGGCCTATTCATCTTCCAAAAAAATCATTTACTCTCCCCTGTGTGACATACATCTCCCATCCCCTTCCCCTACTGAGATGGTATAAGCTCAAATCTCAGTTTTGGGTATTCACTTTTTGTTCCCTGTGGTGACCCTGTGCATGTTATATGAAAAATTAATAAATTTGTATACCTTTTCTACTATATTTGATGCACTCAAATATAGTAGAAACCTGGGAGGGTAGAGGGAAAGGCTTTCCTCCCCTGTGGGAAGGAAGAGGGTAGATGAAAACTTAGGAGAAAGACACATTCAGGGTAGGAGGATTCCTTTTTTTTTTTTTTTTTTTTTTAAGACTATTTATTTCACAGAGAGAGAGAGAGAGATCACAAGTAGGCAGAGAGGCAGGCAGAGAGAGGAGGAAGCAGGCTCCCCACTGAGCAGAGAGCCCTATGCGGGGCTTGATCCCAGGACCCTGAGATCATGACCTGAGCCGAAGGAAGAGGCTTAACCCACTGAGCCACCCAGACGCCCCCTTTATAGCATTTTTTATGAACGTGCCATGGTAATAAAAATATTAACAATGAGGGAATCTGAGTAAGGGGTATACAGGAAGTCTCTGTGCTATCTTTGCAACTTTTCTATAAAATTATCCTCCACATGCCAAAAATCCCGTTTTTTCTTTCAGATTTTTGTTTAAATTCTAATTAGTTAACATATAGTGTAATTTTGGCTGCAGGAGCAGAATTTATAAATAACACCCAGGGCTCATCACAAATGCCTTCCTTAATACCCATCACCCATTTAGCTCATCCCCTACCCAACACCCTCCATCAAGCCAGTTTGTTCTCTATAATTAAGAGTCTCCTACAGTTTGCTTCTCTCTCTCTTTTTTCAAAAACTCTATTTAAAAAAAAAATCTATCTCATTAGACTATGGAAAATGCTAGTCAGAAATACCCTTAGTCTTCAAATAAAGGGTTCATTTTTTGGGAAAAACTTTCAAAGATCATTTATTTATAAAGAAACTTAACAGCTTCCCTTCGTATTGTCTTCTAGTAGCATGCAAGCTTCAAATCAGGAAATGGGTTTCAAAAGCTAAATTAAATCCTTCCTATTTCAGTTGAAGTCTATTTCTCATTCATTCAACATTTTTTCTGTCTCTTCTGCTTCATAAATAGCAGCTGTTCATCATCACTCAGGCAATGTGTAATCATACGCTTGCAGATCCAGTTTTCTATGAACCGAACATCATAGGGCTTCTTTGAACACTTTAAAATCAATCAGGAGGAATTTACTGAATGCCATTTATGTGCAAAACATTATGATAATTGGGTGTGGGGGTGGGGATTAAAAAGGGAAAAATAAGACACAGTCCCTGCCTTCAAAAAGCCTAATATTCTTCCAGCATTAAAAAATGTCTCATGCAGACTTTCTGCCTGCATTTTTTTTTTTAAGATTTTTATTTATTTATCAGAGAGAGGGGGGGGGAGAAAGCGAGCACAGGCAGACAGAATGGCATGCAGAGGCAGAGGGAGAAGCAGGCTCCCTGCTGAGCAAGGAGCCCGATGTGGGACTCAATCCCAGGACGCTGGGATCATGACCTGAGCCGAAGGCAGCTGCTTAACCAACTGAGCCACCCAGGCGTCCCTCTGCCTGCATTTTGAGACTAGCTCTTCCCAAGAAGGTGCCGGGGCTAGAGGAAAGCCATCAGAGTCATGGATTCTTGTCAGCCCTGACATTCTAATCCTTGGGACCTTGCCTGGCTCAGTGTAATCCTGTCCCCAGAATGCGTCTTCTAAAGCTCTCCAGCTGAGGGACGGTTGTCCACCCACCCCCCCTTCTTGGGCGTGTTAATAACCTCAGCATACCCAGGCTCAACAGCACATTTCAAGGCTCTCTTTCCAGATCCAGGAGGTAGATGGGGTTTTGCTACCTCATCCCAGTTTTGCAGGTGAATGAAGGAAGTCAGGAAGATGGAATGAGGAGTGTAGAGCATGTCCCCGGTGTGAGTTATTCCTAGACTGCAATTCAACTTCTCATCAGTACATTACCTGGCATTCTTCTCTCCAAATGTCCCAAATGTGATCTTAGTATCTTTGCCTCAATTAAAACCTCTGAAGGGAAATGCCAGTTATTAATGACAGCTGTTGAGTCCCTTCATTTCCTGATTTGGATAAGCTGCCCCTTGCCTCAGTTGGCTACCTGAAACCAAATGGAGCTGCCTGGTTTTATTAATGTCATTTTTTTCCTCCTCACACTCCCTTTTTGATTTTCCTAATGTTTTCTTTCCTTCGGTCTGATTCATCCTCTATTTTGGTAGCTATAGATCTGTAAAATATTTCCCTTTTCTTTTCTTTTTTTTTTTTTAAGATTTTATTTATTTATTTGACAGAGAGAAATCACAAGTAGATGGAGAGGCAGGCAGAGAGAGAGAGAGAGAAGCAGGCTCTCCGCTGAGCAGAGAGCCCGATGCGGGACTCGATCCCAGGACTCTGAGATCATGACCTGAGCCGAAGGCAGCGGCTTAACCCACTGAGCCACCCAGGTGCCCCAAATATTTCCCTTTTCATCTGTTAGTAATACTGACCAACTCCAATATAAGCCAAAACATTCTCTGATTTCCCTGTACTTCCCCAAGATTTTAGATTAATAGTTGAAAGATTGTGTTCCTACATCACTGAAGAAAAACAGGTCAACCCCTCGGAAGTGAACTTATGCTCTAAAATTTAGGTGATTTGTATGTAAATTATAACTTACCCAATATCTAGGTGCTTTTGGGGAAGGCTTAAACCATAAAAGCAGAGGTTGAGAAATTACAGCTTGTAGAGGCTGCTTTTAGGCAACCAACGTGAGCAATGGAAACCCAAGTATGGTAAAAGGGCCCATACTGACCACCAGGCCATTGGGCAAATCACCTCAAAATAACCATAAGCCCTAGCTGACCAATGGGTTACTTACACCTGGGCACAGATACAAAAAAAGGAAAATTCATAGATTCCCATACCTCCTCACCTTGCCCCCTTCACTAAGCTCCCCACCACCTGGTTAACAGTCTCTCCTCTGCTGCTTGGCCCATGTTCCCTTGCGGTATATTCAATAAACTTCTGTTCCTTCTTACTGGTCAATTCTTTCACCCCCTGAGCTGCTGGCCTCCACCTGATCAGATCACCCCACATCTGGTGGACTCTGCATTTGGTGGGGAGCCCTTGTCGGCCGCTGCACTCCTTGGATTCTCCAGAAATTTCTCAGGACTTTCCCTTTGTGGATCAATTCTAGTACTTTTCAGGAAATTGACAACCTCTGGCGGAGGCTGTCAGCGAGGGTCTGAAGCCCCAGGGGGAACCAGCGAGACTGACCTTGCCGGAAATGGTGAGGGATTTCCTCTTCTGTCCTTTGGAGGGATCCTTCCCTCCTTCTTCTTTTCCGCCCTTCAGCAGTCTAATCCTGCTTATGGGTCAAATGTTTGACGGCCACCTATTTTTGTAAATAAAATTCTAATGGAACACAGCCATGTCGGTTACGTATTATTTATGGCTTCTTTTTTCCACAACAGCCGAGCTGACAGAAGCTATATGGTCCTCGAAGCCTGAAACATTTGATACCTGGTCTTTCACTGAGGAAGTCTGCTGACATCTGACTTAGGCAGAGGTCAGAGTTTTCTACTTCTGAATAATTACCCAGTTGGAGAGGTGGCCATCTTTAAATCTCTGTGACATCTCTAGAGGCGCTATGACATGAATGCCCCGCAGCCCATGACAGAATGATCACAGTCCTTAGAGATTTGTTGGGAGCAGGGGTGAATCCATCTCCCACTGACCTGCTGCTTGATTTGAGGCAGTTGTTTTTAGCTTCCCAGGATTTGCGTCTTGGAGAAAGGCACCAAATGCTTAGAGTAGAAAAGGATTATCTGACACAGGCATTAAATTAGGATAATTCACCCTCCAACTAGCTCTCTAATCTCTGGCTCCTTGCACCATCTTTACTGGTTGGTCTTCTAGTTAAATGTGGAGCGGTATCTCTAGCACCTGCATTTCAGCAATGCTCTCTGAAGGGGGCAGTAAAGCCCATTAGTGAGCAAAGCGGAACCACTGGAGAGCTAGGAGTGTTCACTGAAAAGGGCAGGAGGAGAGTACAGATGGAAGCAGCCGCCCAAGAGGCAGGTTGTCAGCTCAGTCCCCCCAACCATGGGACCCGTGGGGCCCGGGGCAGAAACTGAACATTTCCAATACTTGGTTACTTCATCTCTGAAATAAGGTAATAGTACTACCTAATTCATAATATATTTAATGTCCCTAGTACTGTACCTGGCATAATACATGGGGTCCTTTAATATTATTTATGTAATGATTTAAAAAGCATATTGAGAAAAAAAAGCATTTAACAACCCTGTATAGACTTTGGCCCTAATCCTGTTAAAAATATGTACATACCCATATAGACAGTGGAAAAGATACATGAAGATACTCAGAAGCCATCTTAGGGGAATGGAGTTATGAGTCATTGATAGATTTTCTTGTACCTTCCTGCCATTTTGCAATTTTCTGCACAGAGCATAGGTTTTATTATCAGAAAGAAAAACCGAAAGGATTTTCCCAGAACTTCCCAGAGGACAGGACAGTGAGCCTGTGGAAGCACTTCCAGGCCAGAACCACCGGACAAATCACCATCTTCGGTTGTGTTCTGCGGTGCAGGGACTGGGACAACTTGGCACAACATGCTGTGATCTCCCAGAGCAAGGGGCTCAATCTTCTTGCTTAGTTTCTTCATAGTTCTCACTGTAGGGAATACATGGCCCTCCCAAGGCAGGCACAGTTCTGCTGTGGCTCTCTGGGGCCTGGGTCTCTGAGACCAGACCCATCTTCTTGCCTTGCAAGACAGACACGGTGACAGGTTTGTTTTCTGGCTTCTCTCCAGGACTCAGGGGGCAAGGAGACCCACCTGGTCCTTCTTGCAGGGGGCTAATGAGGTTCTAGAAGCATTTCTGACCCCTCATTAAGCCCCTTCCCCAGGAATATGACAAGTGAAAGAACCAGGGGAGGAAAAGAAAAAGGAACTTGGGTGCTTTTCTTTTTTCTTTTCTTTCTTTTTCTTTTTTTTTTTTTTTAGATTTTATTTATTTATTTGAGAGAGAGACAGTGAGAGAGAGCATGAGCAAGGAGAAGGTCAGAGGGAGAAGCAGACTCCCCGTGGAGCTGGGAGCCTGATGCGGGACTCGATCCCGGGACTCCAGGATCATGACCTGAGCCAAAGGCAGTCGTCCAACCAACTGAGCCACCCAGACGTCCCCACTTGGGTGCTTTTCATGAGGGAATGCAGCAAGCCCAAGGGAAGTGTCGTTGCTGGCATGTGGCAGGCAGGGTAGCCTTTCATGGCTTTGTCCTTCTTGATCCCATGGAACCTGCTCCCTGGGCCACTGTACTGGCACAGGAAATGCATCTCTGGGGGCAGCCCAGAGCCCAGTGTCAGGGACTTTTTAGCCTGAGGCTGAACTCTAGCAGTCCCTCTTTGGCTTTGAGGATATGGGGAGAACAGGACACATCAATTTCCCAAGGTGAACTGGGCATGTCTGGGTCCCCACCTGTATTTACCACTATGGTGACCTATACTAGGAAGTCTCTGCCCTGTGCCTCTCTTCACTGGACTACTCAGATCATGCATGCATTTTGTTCTCTCCTGGCTGATCATTTTTATTCCCCCAAACAAAATAACTTTATTGTTTTTCTAGTTTTTTTTTTGTTTTTTTTTTTTTTAAATGATGCTATGAGAAGCCTGGGTGGCTCAGTTGGTTAAGCGTCTGACTCTTGATCTCAGTTCTGGCCTTCATTTCAGGGTCGTGAGTTCAAACCCTGTATTGGTCTCCATGCTGGGTGTGGAGCCTACTTTAAAAAATAATAACAAAGTACATTTTATAAAATGATGTTTAAAACATCCAACTATTGATGAAAATGTGAAAAAGGCAAGTCACAGAACAATAAGGAGAGTGGGGTTGCATTTTAAAAAATAAGAAAAAATAATGAATCTGATTACATATGCTTAGAAGAAAATCTTAAAGAATGCATGTCAAATATTAACGGTAGTTATACCTGAAAAATAGGGCCGGTGGGGAAGAGAGTTTCATTTTTGTCTTTATATGCTTCTCTGTTGTTTGAATTTCTTATAATAAGCCTGTTTTACTTTGTAATTTAAGTACGTATATAATTAAAAATGAAAAATAAACATTGTCTAACCTCCCCACCAAATGTCTCATGCATTTAATAGACATTTACTGATTACTCACTACGTGTCAGTCACTATTCTCAGTGTGGGGAATACCTGATAATAAGCAAAACCAGATACTTTTCTACTGTCACAGAGTTTACTGTCTAGTGGGAGAAAACAAACATTAACCAAATAATCACACAGATAAATGTAAAATTACAGCTGTGATAAATACTATGAAGGGAAAGTATAAGGTCAGGACTGCTGCTAGGCCATATCATGTTCGTGTGCTATTTTTTAAAAGGTGTCTCCTTGGACAAAAACAACCCAGAGTAGGCAGAGCTTAGCAAGCAGACTATGCCTCTGATGGATTAGAAAAAGTCACCCCTTCTAGACTGACATAGCCCTGCTCCATATGCAAGGCTTTGTGAGTGGAGTGAAAATTGGATTTCATCTACTAGCATTTCAGCTGGGAAAACTTATTTAGATGAACATCCTGCACAATTATACCCAGCAGCCCTACAAAAGTTTCCATGGACACCTATAATGAAATGAGATTTCAGAGGATTTCTTTGAGGAACACACAGAAGAATGAGAGCTGAAAGAAGAATGGGAGCTGACCAGGTGAAAGGGAAGAAAGAGAAACATTCTTAGAGAGTGGTATCATGTGCAAAGGCCCTGGGGCGGGATAGGAATATATGCCTTTGGGGAACTAAGAGGTAATTGCTGGTGAAGGACTGAAAAAGTGACAGGAGCAGTGGTTACAGTTTAGTCTAGAAAAGTAGGTGGGAGATCAGATCCACAAGGGCCTTGTCGAGATCTTAAGATTGATAGGCAAAAAAACTTCTGCTGATAAGACATATACAGAAGGAATTAAAATAGCAATACTTTATTTTAATTTCCTATTGGTACTTCATTTATATACAGTGAAATGCACTGATCTTAAGTATACAGTTTGGACACCTGGGTGGCTCAGGCATTAAGCGTCTGCCTTTGGCTCAGGTCATTATCCCAGGGTCCTGGGATTGAGCCCCACATTGGGCTTGAGCCCGTTGGGCTCCCTCTTCCGTGGGAAGCCTGCTTTTCCCTCTCCCACTCCACCTGCTTGTGTTGCCTCTCTCGCTATGTCTCTGTCAAATTTAAAAAAAAAAAAGGTTTTTAAGTATACAGTTTGATGAGGTTTTCTTTCTTTTTTTTTTTTTTTAATAGGCTCCAAAACAGGATTGAACTCAAAACCTTGAGTTCAGGGTGCCTGGGTGGCTCAGTGGGTTAAGCCACTGCCTTCAGCTCAGGTCATAATCTCAGGGTCCTGGGATCAAGTCCTGCATCGGGCTCTCTGCTCAGCAGGGAGCCTGCTTCCCTCTCTCTCTCTCTCTCTCTCTGCCTGCCTCTCTGTCTACTTGTGATCTCTTTCTGTAAAATAAATAAATAAAATCTTAAAAAAAAACCAAAACAAACAAACAAATAAACAAACAAAAAAAACCTTGAGTTCAAGACCTGAGCCAAGATCAAGAGTCAGACGCTTAGCCCACAAAGCCACCCAGCACCCCCAGGTTTATGAGTTTGACATAGGCATAAACTCCTGTAATCTGTTTCCAATTAAGACATAGAACCCCATGTGTGTTTCTAACAAACTCAATGTGATGTCTGTGCTGCGGATCCAGGGTGCATACTTTGAGAACTACTGGTCTAGACAATAAAATAAAAAATGTGTCATAAATAGTTTCTAGAAGTTTATTCATTCAGTAGACATTTCCTTTAATTACTTGCTCTTTCTAGGTGCTGGGGATTCAAAAAGAATTAAAACCCTCCACCTCTTCTCTAGTAACTTATAGTCTGGTAGGGGGTACCTAGGTAAGCCAACTGGGTATTTCTAGTTGTCTGAGAAAGTCTGCTTCCTAAATAATGGACAAAATATTTTAAAAGAGAAAACATTCTTGGTTTCCAAAGTAGATAAACCACTAAGTAGAAAACAAGACTGTATAATGGATCCTATCCTAGGCATAGGATTCCTCACTGCCACACTGAATGAACAGATGATCAGTAAGATCTACTTTATTGGGTGTTTTCCATGTGTCCAGTACTATGCAAAGTACTTTCCATGTAGCTTGACATTGAATCTTCTCAATAACTCTATGAAGCTAGAACTGTCTTATCTATATTTTATGGATAAGGCAACTATATAGTCCAGAGAGGTTAAGGGACTAGACAAAGGCCACTCAATGAGTAGGTGAAGGAATCAGAATTTAAACTCAGATCTGGTTGACCCAAGTGCTGGTTTACTTGCAGCCTTCTAGCAGAAAGCAACCTTCATAAATCATTTTAGTGCTAAAAAAATTAACAAGTCCTATAGTAGAAATAGTCAATACAGAACACAGTACTATGATAGGACAGCTAGGGCAGGAAATAATTTTAACTGGGTGGAAATACAAGAAGTCTTCATGAAAAGGTGAGAATTAGCTTGGAAAATAAATTTTTCTCAATGTTTCCCAAATGAAGTCTGAGAGGCAGAGATAATCTAGTGGAAGCAAATGCTGTATTCTGAACATTAGAAAAGCACACTGTTGTGGACAAAGGAGAGAGTACTGGGATCTGCTCTAGTCTGCATGAAATTTCCCTAGTGATTATACAGTGCTTCTGCTTACTAAGTACTACCTTACCTTTGTCACTGCAACTTTCTGGTTTCCTTGCTAACAGGAAGAAAGGGCCTGAAAGAGCAGACATTTGAATTTTAGTCACTGCAGAGGAATATTCCATGACATTACTTTGGTACACGGTTTGTAAATAGGTATCTTGTTCATTTGGAAGGGGCCGGATCGTGAAAAGCGTTATTATGCCACTGGTCTGGAAGTGGTGGCCAAAGAGTTTTCTCTGTGGCAGACATCAGGGAGTAAGGTTGGAGGCAGAGAGGTGAGCACCGAGGCGATTGCAACGCTACAGACCTGGAATAGGGCAGTGCCAATGAAGATGGATGGAAAGTAAGGGGTTGTTTCCAGATGCATTTAAGAAATATAACCAGGGTGCCTGGATGGTTCTGTCAGTTGAGTGTCTGACTCTTGATTTCAGCTCAGGTCATGTTCTCAGGGCCGTGTGATCTAGCCCCACATTGGACTCCTCACTCAGTGTGGAGCCTGCTTGTTCCTCTCCCTTGGCCCCTCCAACTCCCACCTCTTGCCACCCCTGCACTCATGTGCTCTGGCTTTCAAATAAATAAATAAATAAAACATTTTTAAAAATAAGATTTTAAGACGATTTTTAAAAAAAAGATTTTATTTATTTATTTGACAGAGAGAGATCACAAGTAGACAGAGAGGCAGGCAGAGAGAGAGAGAGAGGAGGAAGCAGGCTCCCTGCTGAGCAAAGAGCCCGACGCGGGACTCGATCCCAGGACCCTGAGATCATGACCTGAGCCGAAGGCAGCAGCTTAACCCACTGAGCCACCCAGGCGCCCCTTAGGACGATTTTTAAAAGTCTCTTAAAAAAAGATTTTATTCATTTATTTGACAAGAGAGAAAGAGAAAAAAAGCACAAGCAGGGGGAGAGGGAGAAGTAGACTTCTTGCTGAGCCAGGAGACTGATGTGGGACTCAATCCCAGAACCCTGGGGCCATGACCTAAGCCGAAGACAAATCCTTAGCCGACTGGGCCACCCAGGCGCCCCTAAATAAATAAAATCTTAAAAAAAAAAAAAAGGAAATATAACCAACAGACTCAGTAATTCAGGAATGTAAGGGTGAGGAGAGAGGCATAGCATGACTCAGGTTTAGAGTCTGGCTGACTTCCTGGTTGGTGCTATCTCTAAATAAGATAGGGAACTTAGGAGGGGAAGCAGGTGGAATTTTTAGCTTTAAGCATTGAGCAGATAGACATGTAATTTTATTTCTCCCCAAATCTAAATATAGTCTCCAAGGGCAAATGCAAATGACAATGGTCTATTATTAGTGTAAGGGAAGAGTTAGTTAAAAAAATGGAGATAATTCTAATGTCTTGTTCTTTCAAAAGAGTCTTGTGTGAGCATTAGTATGTGTGGAAGAGCTTGAAACATTATTGCATGGAAAATTGCAAAATGGGGGCGCCTGGGTGGCTCAGTGGGTTAAGCCGCTGCCTTCGGCTCGGGTCATGATCTCAGGGTCCTGGGATCGAGTCCCGCATTGGACCTCTCTGCTCAGCGGGGATCCTGCTTCCCTCTCTCTGTCTTTCTCTGGCTGCCTCTCTGTCTACTTGTGATTTCTTTCTTTCAAATTAATAAATAAAATCTTTAAAAAAAAAGAAAGAAAATTGCAAAATGATATATTATTTTTGATTCGTGAAATAAAAGATTGTCCTTGCTTTAAAAACCAGCCTTGACTTTAAAAATAGCATAATTTTATATGCAATTTCCCCCTTATATGATTTTGAAAAAAAAAAAAGTATGAAGTGTGAAGAAAAAGATAATTGTGATTATAAATGACTATCTTCTGAGACTCTCAGTGCCCTTTTCGAATGTAAATCAAAACCATCAATGTCACAGGCGCCTGGACTCCATGGGTTAAGTAGGTGTCTTCCGCAGGGGTCATGATCCCTGGGTCCTGGGATGGAGCCCCACATTGGGCTCCCTGCTCAGTGGGCTTCTGCTTCTCTCTCTGCCTCTGCCCCTCCCCCCGCTCCTGCTCTCTTTAAAATAAATAAATAAAATCTTAAAAACAAAAAGCAAAACAAAACAGAAAAACAGTGATGTCCCTACTTGAAAACACGAAGACAAAAAGAATCAAGAAAGTGGAACTAATCATCAATATTCATCAAAGGCTTGCTATATACAAGACACACTGCAGGATATGTTTCATTTAATCTTCACAACATCCTTGCTCCTCTATGTTACAGATGAGGAAGATGGGATGGAGAAATGAAATTACTAGCTCTGCACAGAGGTGGCGAGTAGTGGGGTTAGGGGAGAACTCACACAGCCTAGCTGTATGTACTGAGCTCTTCGACCCTGTGCCACATGGCTTCCTACTGTGTTATCAACATGTTTATCCCTGGGGGGGATGGACCTGAGTAATATTCTTTATTTCTCTCTTTCTGCTTCTCTGTATTTTTGGTAGTAAGCATACATTACGTTGAGGTTGTGAGAAAAGGGTTATTCTAATTTAGAAAGCAATCAGATAAATGAAATTTATTTTAAGTAGCCCAATTCTCATTCAGTTCCTGAAAAGAGCACCTCTCTATCTAATTCTGATTTGAAGCATTAGGTACACTGCTGTTCAAAGACTGAGTTTTGTCTGGTGTGTGGTTCATGGTGTGTGCTTAATTCTCTGAAAAATAGATGACGGTTATTGCTGGGTTAATTAACTGTCATTATCTTAGAGTCTGGACTATTACAGATAAATTTTATGTGCAATTCTGAAATAAAACTTGAGCTGTCAAAGCCAGAGAAAAAGGATTGTGGGTTTTTTTGTTTTGTTTTGTTTTTGTTTTTAACATTTGTAACCTTTAAATTGTCTGAAAAATTTTTAATCAAGCTTAAGAAATTTTCTATTATTTACAAGTTAAAGTCAGCCCCACAGTCCCGAGATCGGATGTTTAAAAGAAATGAGAGGTTAGCCTCTTCGAAGTGCAAAACTGCCTTTTAATTCTCTTTGTGAGTATTCGGTTTTTCTCTTTCCCTGTTCATCTTGGTTTGTTATTGTATGATGTCTCAGGGGCATTACTTTATTGGATCAGATAGTGTTGTTTTTGTTGGAATAAGGCAACATCAGGGATGTTTTTCTGTTGAAAGGATAATTAGATAGATTAAATTACGTGGACTTTGCAAAACAACATGAGGCACTTAAAGGGAAACAAAAAACAAAACAAAACAAAAATCCTTTAATACAGGTTATGCCTGGATCCCCTGAACTTGACACTAATCCTCCATTGGCATATATAACCAAGGCACGGAAAGAAATAGACTTTAATGCAAATACGCTTTATACAAAATTACTTGCTGCTTTTGGTTTGAAGATATGTATGTATTTAAAAGTGTCTGAGAGAACACTGAATAGGTTTAAGGTACACAGCAGTTTTTTTCAAGTGAATAGGAGTAAAAATAAACGTGTTTAAAAAGGGAATAGGAACGGAATCAGAAACTGTACCTTCTGAATTTACTACAAATTGGGTTCTTACTTTATTTTATTTCTTCAATAGAACAAAAAGTGACTTCTGGTTCTTTGGACAAAGACTTGTTGGAGCTAAGTTTAAGCATCCAGAAGGCTCAGAGTGAAGGCTGCAAGTCGAGGTTTTGATGAGTTACCTGTAAATGAATCAAAATCACAGGGATTATGTGCGCCTGAGTTTAAATGTGCAGAGGAAAGATACTCAGTTAAAAGCTCCGGGGCATTCTAGGGGCACCTGGGTGTCTCAGTAGGTTAAACCTCTGCCTTCAGCAGAGGTCAAGATCTCAGGGTCCTGGGATCTGGGTCCTGGGATCGAGCCCTGCATCAGGCTCTCTGTTCAGTGGGGAGCCTGTTCCCCCCCTCTTTCTTTGCCTGCCTCTCTACCTACTCGTGATCTCTCTCTGTCAAATAAATGAATAAAATATTAAAAAAAAAAAATAAAAGCTCAGGGGCATTCTAAAACTCAAATACTTGAAATACTTGAGATTTGAGGTATGCATTAATGAAACCATGGCTATCCATCTCAGGAGTAAATGTGATAATATGGCAAATGTGGAAATGTGGATAAATTTGTTTTTCCATTCAACATTTTGTAAATCTTATGCCCATGACTAAGGATGTTAGAACGGCACCTGAGTGGCTCAGTCAGTTAAGCATCTGCTTTCCACTCAGGTCATGCTCCCAGCGTCCTGGGATTGATGGAGCCCTCCGTCAGGCTCCCTGCTCTCCAGGGAGTCTGCTTCTCTCTCTGCCCCTTTTCTCACTTGTTCTCTTAATCTCTCCCTCCACCATTCTCTCTCAAATAAATAAATAAAAAAATATATATAAAAAAAGAATAAGGACACTGTGTTAGTCAAGGTTCTCCAAAGAAATGATACCAATATAGAGAGAAATAGAAAGAATTTGGGGGAGAGTTAAGGAATTGGTTCACTCAGTTTTGGAGACTGGAAAGTTTAGTCTGCAGTTCAAGTTCAAAGGCCATCTGCTGGCAGAATTTCCTCTCACTTCCCGGAGGAAAATCTTTTGTTCTCCTCAGGCCTTCAGGTGATTGGTTGAGGCCCACCCACATTACGGTGGGCATTATCCTTTATTCAAAATCCATTGATTTAAATGTCAATGTCATCCAAAACACCCTTACACAAGCATCCAGAATTTTGTTTGACCATATATCTGAGCACCGTAGCCCAGCCAGATTAATACATAAAATTAATCATCACAGATGTCAAGTTGGCTGATTTTTGTCTTCTTGATAAAGCAATGCCATTTCAGGTGAATGGATAAAATCCACCAGCAAAGTTTTAGAGCTGGAAAGGGCACAGGAGACCTTCCAATGGTACTTCTCAGTGGGGATACAACTAGCACTGGGGGGCCAGAGTAATTTTTGTATGTGTGCCGTTGCCCCAACCATAGAAAAGCATTTACCACCCCTGACCCTAACCTCTGGTTGTAAATACCTCTCCCAATCAATGCACCAACCACAAAACCATCCCAAAGGTTTCCAAACACTCTAAGGTGGGCATAACACTCTTCACGAAGGATTATCCTCTACTCTCTTTTAGAGTAGGAAATATATTTGACAAGGTTACCTTTGTAGTATATCTCATATGTAGTCTATTCCTCTTTTTTCTGACTTGACAGTATAATTAATTGTATCAGATTATTTCATAGTAAATAATGTGTGACTCTACAATTATACTACCTAAAATAGGTTTAAAATGAAAACTCTCATTAGTATAACAAGTTATACTGTACAAAAATGGGTAAGGATTTCAGTCATAAAACTACCAGGATTTGATTAAAAATGAATGTATTTTTGGTATTAAGCTAAAAGCATGGATAAGTTTTGTTTTGTTTTTGAGATCTTATTTATTTATTTGACAGATGGAGATCACAAGCAGACAGAGAGGCAGGCAGAGAGAGAGGAGGAAGCAGGCTCCCTGCTGAGCAGAGAGCCCGATGCGGGGCTCAATCCCAGGACCCTGGGATCATGACCTGAGCTGAAGGCAGAGGCTTTAAACTACTGAGCCACCCAGGTGCCCCAGCATGGATAAGTTTAAAAAAAAAAGCAGCTTTGAAAAATTTTTGAAAAACCGATTAGTTGGGGAAGCATTAATTCAAAGCTTGTACACATGAACATACTGAATGTGACCATCCGTTCTGTGTCCCTTCTGAAAGGGAGCATTTCTGGAGTGACAGTTAGCTTTATTTTGGTTAACTAAACCTCACTCTTTTTTTTTTTTAAAGATTTTTTTTTTTTTTTTTAAAGACAGAGATCACAAGTAGGCAGAGAGGCAGGCAGAGAGAGAGGGGGAAGCAGGCTCCCCACTGAGCAGAGAGCCCGATATGGGGCTCGATCCCAGGACCCTGGGATCATGACCTGAGCCGAAGGCAGAGGCTTTAACCCACTGAGCCACCCAGGCGCCCCTAAACCTCACTCTTTAGATAGGAACTTAGATGTCACTTGCTTCAGAAGTGGTCACAAGGCAAATGTACTTCCTTGACATCTCCTATTCTTCTGCTCACAGAAATTATCCTCATAAACTATCGTTGGTCTTTCTACCTCCCTCACTGAACTGAAGGCTCTGTGAAGTCAGGAACTGTGTGAAGATTGTTTGCCTGCCTTTGTACTCTCAACATGGAGTCAAATGTCTGGCACATAGTAGAAGCTCAATAAATATGTGTTGGATCAGTGAATGAGGAGCAGCACAAAGAAAGCAAACTTCTATCTTTATTGAAAATTATGCACATTATTTTCCACTGTGAAGCCTAGGGAACAGTAATATTTTATCATCTGCGTGTGCTACCACTCCTCAGCATTGCACCTGGCATGCCTAATGTCTCTCATGCTGTATAGAGGTAAATTTATATACAATAAAGTACACAGCTCAGGGCGCCTGGGTGGTTCAGTGGGTTAAGCCGCTGCCTTCAGCTCAGGTCATGATCTCGGGGTCCTGGGATTGAGTCCCGCGTCGGGCTCTCTGCTCAAAAGGGAGCCTGCTTCTCTCTCTCTTTCTCTCTCTCTTCCTGCCTCTCTGTCTACTTGTGATCTCTCTGTCAAATAAATAAATAAATCTTTAAAAAATAAATAAATAAAGTACACAGCTCAGTGCGTTTTGACGCCATCAAGACATAGAGAACACTTCCATCATCCCAAAAGTTCCCTTTGAACACATCTTCCCCTCTCCACCTCCAACCTGGGTAAACAGACTTGCTTCCTATCACTATAGATTAGTTTGCCTTTTCTAGAATTTTATATAAATGCATATGTCATTTGTTCCTTTTTATTGCTGAGTATTTTATTAAATGAATATGTAATAATGTGTTTACCCATTTCCTGTTGATGGACAATTGGGTTGTTTATATTTGGGGGCTATTATGTGAATAAAGCTGCTATGGACATTCAAGGACAAGTCTTTGTATGGACATATTTTTAAATTTCTCATGGACAAATTGCCTAGGAGTGAAATTCTGGGTTATATGGCAAGTATATGTCTAACGTAATAAGGGACTAACAAACCATTTTCAAAGTGGCTGTAGCGTATTTTCATTACCACCATCCACATATTAGAGTTCTGTTTGTTTTACATGCTTCCCAGCAGATGGTATTGTCAATCTTTTTAATTTTAGCCATTTTGGTGGTTATGTGGTAGTATCTTTTTTTTTTTTTAAGATTTTATTTATTTATTTGACAGACAGAGATCACAAGTAGGCAGAGAGGCAGGCAGAGAGAGAGGGGGAAGCAGGCTCCCTGCTGAGCAGAGAGCCCGATGTGGGACTCGATCCCAGGACCCTAAGATCATGACCTGAGCCGAAGGCAGTGGCTTAACCCACTGAGCCACCCAGGCGCCCTATGTGGTAGTATCTTACTATGGTTTTAATGTCCATTTCCCTGAAGACTAATGATGTTGAACACCCATTGATTATTCATGTATCTTCTTTGGTGAAGTGTCTGTTCAAGTCTTCAGATTTTTAAAAAGTTGTTTGCCCTTTCTTTTATTGAGTTGTAAGAGTTCTTTATACAATCTAGATACAAATCTATTGGCTGATACACATAAAATGTTTTCCCTAGTCTATGACAGTTTTTTCACTTTCCTAATGATGTCTCTTAAGTAGCAAACGTCTTTTTAACTAAGTTCAAATTATCAATTTTTTTTTTTTAAGATTTTATCCATCCACTTGACAGACAGAGATCACAAGTAGGCAGAGAGGCAGGCAGAGATGGGGAGAGGGAAGCAGGCTCCCCGCTGAGCAGAGAGCCTAAAGCGGGCCTGGATCCCAGGACCCTGAGATCATGAACTGAGCTGAAGGCAGAGGCTTAACCCACTGAGCCATCCAGGTGTCCCCAAATCATCAATTCTAAAATGATTTCTTCTTTTTTTGGTTCTGTCTGAAGTCATAAACATTTTTCTATTTCCTTCTAAAAGTTTTATTGTTTTAGCTTTTACATTTAGATCTACATGACATTTTGAGTTAATCTTTACATATGATGTAAGATGAAGACTGGGGTTTGATTTTTTTTTTTTGCATATGTATATCTAGTGGTTCCAATACAATTTATTGGAAAGACTTCTCTTTCCCCTTTGAATGCCTTTGCACCTTTGTCATAAATTAACTGATGACTAATGTGTGGTTCTTCTTCCAGACTTTCTATTTCATTGCATTGGTCTGTATGTCTATCCGTTCACCAGCACAACACTATCTTCTTTACTCAAGCTTTACAGTAAATCTTGAAATCGGGTATTGTTTGTCCTGAACTTTGTTCTTTTCTTCATATGTTTCTTTTGTCATTTTAATGTTTATCCCAAAGATGATCTTACTTATCAGGACCCAAGCTTAATCCTGCTTCCTTTCATATCCCCTGATGCCTTAAACCATCTGTAGAGCTACAGAAATAAAGGATCATGCTTTCCTCACTCTGTCATATCCAGCTTCTTCCCTGCCCCAGAAGAATACTCTATGCTTCGACCAGGAGATTTTTTTCACTTACTAATGGCTAAAACAAGTAGGGTTTTCTTTATGATTTTACTTTTTTAAGCAATCTCTACACATAATATGGGGCTTGAACTCATAACCCTGAGATCAAGAGTCACATGTTCTACTAACTGAGTCAGCCTGGCACCCCTAAAACTTATTTGTTTTTTAAAAAAGATTTTGGGGCGCCTGGGTGGTTCAGTTGGTTGGGCGGCTGCCTTCAGCCCAGGTCATGATCCTGGAGTCCCAGGATGGTATCCCACATCGGGCTCCTGGCTCAGCAGGGAGTCTGTCCCTCCCTCTGACCTCTCCCTCTCATTCTCATTCTCTCTCTCTCTCAAATAAATAAATAAATAAATTCTTTAAAAATTAAAAAAATTAAAAAATTAAAAAAGATTTTATTAATTTATTTGGGAGAGTGGGGAGAGAGAGAGAGAAAGAGAGCATGCACATGCATTTGAGTTGGAGGAAGGGCAGAGGGAAAGAGAGAGTCTCAAGCACACCCCACCCTGAGCCTGGAGTCTGAGGCAGAGTTTGATTCCAGGTCCCTGAGATCACGACCAGAGCTGAAATCAACATTGGATGCTCAGCCGATTGAGCCACCCAGGCGCCCCCCCCCAAAACTTGGTTTTAAACCAAGGGGGGCGCCTGGGTGGCTCAGTGGGTTAAAGTCTCTACCTTCAGCTCAGGTCATGATCCCGGGGTCTTGGGATGGAGCCCCGCATCGGGCTCTCTGCTCTGCAGGGAGCCTGCTTCCTCCTCTCTCTCTCTCTCTGCCTGTCTCTCTGCCTACTTGTGATCTCTGTCTGTCAAATAACTAAATAAAATCGTTTTTTTTTTTTTAAGATTTTATTTATTTATTTGACACAGATCACAAGTAGGCAGAGAGGCAGGCAGAGAGAGAGAGGAAGGGAAGCAGGCTCTCTGCTCAGCAGGGAGCCACGCAGGGCTGGATCCCAGGGTCCTGGGATCATGACCTGAGCCAAAGGCAGAAGCTTTAACCCACTGAGCCACCCAGGCACCAGGAGGGACTTCTGTGTCTTTTTTTTTTTTTTTTAAAGATTTTATTTATTTATTTGACAGAGAGAAATCACAAGTAGGCAGAGAGGCAGGCAGAGAGAGAGAGAGAGGGAAGCAGGCTCCCCGCTGAGCAGAGAGCCCGATGCGGGACTTGATCCCGGGACCCTGAGATCATGACCTGAGCTGAAGGCAGCGGCTTAACCCACTGAGCCACCCAGGCGCCCTAAATAAAATCTTTAAAAAAAATTAAAAAATAAAACTTGGTTTTCATAGAGAACGTGGTAGGTCATGAGATGGATAAATGGGGTACTTGTATACATGCTCGGGTTAACTGCAACAAGAGGAATCCTGTGCAATATTACAAAAATTATTTTGGGATGAAAATCATAATAAATAGGCACTCCTGGGTGGCTCAGTCAGTTAAGTGTCTGCCTTCGGCTTAGGTCATGATCCCAGGGTCCTGGGATTGAGTCCTGCATCTGGGCTCCTTACTCAGTGGGGAGCCTGCTTCCCCCTCTGCCTGCAGCTCTCCCTGCTTGTGCTGCCTCTCTCTCTCCCCCTCTGACAAATAAATAAATAAATAATCTTTAAAAAAAAAAAAGAAAATTATAATAGATGAAACATGTCCTTATTACCCATAAGCTTAAGTCTAAACTTGTTTACCCAGCATTCTTGTCTCATGAAGACTTCATATACCTGATGCTCCGGGAAAACTGTTCAACACCTGTGTTCTATAGCTTCCTCATCTGTATGCTCTGAGGCTGCCATCTCCTGAATGCCTTTACCCTCATCTCAGAATATCTCAATTTTCTCCTTCTACAAAGTTTTTTCAGTCTTCTCAACCAAAAGTAATTGTGCCCTCTCTAGATCTCTCATAACACTAATTTTTATCTCTGTATTGTATTTATCTTAGGAATACAATAGTTTACATTTATTGATTACTACATGCCAGACATTGTGCTTAGTCCTTAACATACATTGTCATTTTAAAAAAAATTTTTTTTAAAGATTTATTTATTTATTTGACAGAGAGAGATTACAAGTGGGCAGAGAGGCAGGCAGAGAGAGAGAGGAGGAAGCAGGCTCCCTGCTGAGCAGAGAGCCCGATGCGGGACTCGATCCCAGGACCCTGAGATCATGACCTGAGCCGAAAGCAGCGGCTTAACCCACTGAGCCACCCAGGCGCCCTACATTGTCATTTTTAATCATCACAGAAACATGATAAGGTAGACATTATTATGATTGAATTGACGGATGAGGAAATAGAGTCACAAAGAGATTAATTAATGTACTCCAGGCCACATGATTAGTAAATTTTAGTGTTAAGATTCTAAGTTCTGACTCCAGGGCCGATGTTCCTAACTAATATGCTGTTCTGTTCCAGATAGTGCCTATTTGAGGCAGTTGGGTGGCTCAGTGGGTTAAGCCTCTGTCTTCGGCTCAGGTCATGATCCCAGGGTCCTGAGATCAAGTCCCACATCCAGCTCCCTGCTCAGTGGGGAGTCTCCCTCTCTCCCTCCATCTGCCTCTCTCCCTGCTCATGCTGTCTGTCTCTCTGTCAAATAAACAAATAAAATCTTTAAAAAAAAAAGGAAACAACAAATAGTGTCTATATTACTGGCCTCTCAGAAACTCTGGTACACTACCAAAGGCTATCAGTAGTCCTATTTGCACATGGCCAACTAGAATACTAGAAGAAATGCTGAAGACTTTAACATTGCTTCGAGGTCCCACAGATATAATAAATTAAAAGCCTTGAACATAAAAAGATGTAGGAAGACAACCTTAAGTTCCTGAGGAGGATGCCCCAGACAGGATGGGAAGTGACGCTTTTCTTTGCCTCTTGATACAAGTTCTGTAAGGTTTTGAGTTGGCACAGTTGGTGTCACTAAAATAGCCTTCCGTTCCAGTCCTTGGGGAATTTGGTAAAACTTCTTTGTCAAGAAAAGCTACAAAATAGGAAGAGCTAGACTACATTTTGGTCTTTCTTTTTAAAAATATAATTTGTTTTGAATAATGAAAGTAACACATGTACATTTTGTATAATTTGGAAAATAACAAGAAAACCACAAAGAAGAAAACTCTTCTATAATTCTACCACCCAGAGGGAACCACCATTAATATTTGAGTCTTCTATTCTTAATAGTCTTTTTTTTTGAACCTACAACATGAATATACACATATTTGGAAAATGTAATGATACCATGTTATGGTTTTGTAGGTAATTTTTATAACAACATATGGTGAATATTTTCCTAAAACATCATTTGAATGGATCCATAGTAATAAACCATAGGGATAGCCAAAATTTAATTAACCACACCTCAATTGTTCAGCATTTAAATTGTTTCCGATCTTTTCATATTCATGCAAATATATGTTTATATCAGAGTATGATTATTTCCTGAAGGGGGGGAGAGGCTAAATCATTAATGCAAAGGTACATTTCACTCTGGTGAAGTTGTATAAGTTAACACATGTGGAGTTGGGTTCCTATTTGATGACTAAAAGATCTGTAATTCCGGGGTAACTGAGCGGCTCAGTTGGTTAAACAACATCTGCCTTCGGCTTGGGTCATGATCCCAGGGTCCTGGGATTGAGTCCCACATCAGGGAGCCTGCTTCTCCCTCTCCCACTGCCCCCTGCTTGTGCTCTCTCTCTCTGACAAATACATAAATAGAATTAAAAAAAAAAAAAGTCTGCAATCCCTTTGGGGCCAGATCCTAAAAGGGTTGCCAGAATTGCAGGGGCAGATCCCTCCACTGGGAGCTGGAAGAGCAGGGGTTCCAAGCAACAATGAGAAAATACAAACCAAGCTTTTCAACTTTCATACCAGAACACTAACTTTGAAAAAAAAAAAAAAAAAAGAAAACACTAACTTAGCCATATGCCACCTGTTTCTTGGTCTATACCTCAAAGTCCATGGATCAACAACACAAAATACATGTACTTCAAGTTCTCAAAAGTGATGTTAGCCCTAACCCAGCTAATTAGCAGTGCCATACCCCCACCCTGGGCTGGATGATTTGTGGGCAGAATACACTTCTGATTCATCCTGATATCCTCCGTGCCTTCATACTCAATATTTTCTGAATGAATGAAATCAATTCTATTTTCTGTTTATTACCTTAATTTAATTGAATTTTTTAGGGCCTTTCAAGAAGGTAAGCTCCAGAAGTTATTACAGGGATTGAGACTTTACCTGCTGTGAGAATAGAATTGGACCAAATGAAACCATTTTGACAGGTTGGAGCTTCTGGGTAGAGATCTCTTGCCCAGGCCCACTAATCTACATAAGTAAAGAAATCTTGAAATAATCATGCTCAAACCCGCATTTGAAATCTATTTGATTGCAACACACTTGTATAACTTGGTTTTATAGTATATATATCAAAGTTTAAAAAAAAATCCCTGTTCATATCAGCAGGAGAAATGTACTATTTCAACAAGATTGGTGTTGAAACTTGGTGACCAAGTTCTATTCTTTCAGGTCAAATTCCAGTAAAACAGTTTTCATTATCACAAGATGGATTACAGCAAAAAATTTTCCAAGCTTTTACAGACCCCTAATAATAATGTTCTGCCAACATCCACTATAAGAAATGTTTTGTCAGTATGTACTTATCTCTAACACTCATTTATGCCACGCTCCTGAGAACCACATGGAATCTCCGTCACAGCCAGTACATTTGCATAAAGAAAGAAGATTCTGTGGGGGTAGAGCAAGGCCTTAAGATGTCCCATAGTTTTCTCTCTAATGATTTTAGTACAGAAAAGATACTATATAGTTTCTGATATCTTTTTTTTAAGATTTCATTTATTTAGTAGAGACAGTGTGTGTGAGCAAGAGAGCACAAGCAGAGGGAGCAGCAGAGGGAGAGGGAACAGCAGACTCCCTACTGAGCAGAGGGTCCAATGTGGGGCTCAATTCCTGACCCCGAGGTCATAACCTGAGTAGATACAGGCAGAGGCTTAGCCCACTGAGCCACCCAAGTGCACCATCTGATGCCTTTACTATGAAAGTCCTGAGTGCTTGTACCCTTATGCAAGCAAAGAGTTAATGTTTCTTTGCCTGTGAATACTAAAGGATGGGGTTCGGGTTTTAGATTAAGTGTTAATAAAGACCGGAATTTCAAGGTGATGGTTTTTTTTTTTTTTTTTTTTTTTTAACTTCTCTGAGCCAGTGTTTCCTACTGTGTCAAAAGCAGGGGAAAAGGGAGAGTTGTGGGAGGCTGATTGTACTAGCATCATTTCTTTCCTACTTCTGTTTTCCTGGCTTTGCTAGTCAGCAAATTCTAAGAAATTTGGAGCCAGCATGGCGGAATGAAGATCTGTGGTATTTGGGGAAGACTAGCATGTAAACCCTATTTCTGCTATTTAAAAACTGTGAAATCGAGCACCTGGGTGGCTCAGTGGGTTAAGCCTCTGCCTTTGGCTCAGGTCATGATCTCAGGGTCCTGGGATCCAGGCCAGCATCGTGCTCTCTGCTCATCAGGGAACCTGCTTCCCCTTCTCTTTATGTCTACTGCTCTGACTACTTGTGATCTCTGTCTGTCAAATAAATAAATTTTTTAAAAAATCTTAAAAAAAAAATAAACTGTGAAATCTTGGGTTAAGTCATCTAAATGAGCTTAAGTTACCGATACTATGGAACTCTGATAACATCTGCCTTAAGTAGCTTGTATGAGTTGCAAATAAGACGAAATTACTTGAATCCTTGTTGTCCAGTTTATTTAATTTTCAAATATTCATGAAAGGCCTTTTCTTCTTTGCTTGGCTCCTTTTCCTCCACCTATTACATATCTGCTCCCGTTTCTTAGAGTTCTGCCATACCTTGCTTTTGTTGTATCAGTGAATATATAACCCTCAGGTGACCTATTCTCTTCTCATAGCTTCAATGCTTAAGTATATGTTGATGTCTGCTATTGGTGTGTACCACTCTTGTTGAACTTTAGATCTACATATTATACTGCCTATTGGAGATGACCATCTCAGAAGGTGAAGGTCAAGTTTGGCCTGCATATAATTTTAAAACTCTGAATTAGTTCTCAACATTTCAAAATTGAAGGAGGTCTCTGGTTTGCCTGGAGAGAGCAAAGGCATAGCAGCATTGAGGCCATGTTCTGGCAAAGTAAAATCAACCAGTACCTGGGGCTGCTCATCCCCATAGCTGGACACAGGTCACCTCACTCATGGTAGGTATTTGAGTTTGCCACCCTGCAAGTTTAAGGAATTAATTAAATGGATGAAAGAATAACCCGATGGAATAATTAAATGGATTAAGGATTAACTCAACGATCATGTGACCAGGACCGAAATTACTTCACCTGACCACGAACTCCTTCGGGCGTGTCTGAAAGAGTTGATGTGCCTTTGCTTGAATGCAGAGCTCTGTATTTATGAATGTTCATAAGTAGAAAGTATTTGCCTAAAGACCTGCAGTGAATTCCTTGTAGTTTACTGATTAGGTTGTGAGCTTTTTCATACATATGTTTCCTTTTGCTTAAAATACCCTCTTCTTCCTAATTCATCCTTTTCTCTTAGCTTATCCTTCAAAATTTAGCTTCCTGGGAAAACTTCCCTCATCCCCCAAACTGATTTCGTTGCACTTTCCCCCACATTTCTGTAGAATGCTTCTTTTATCGTAGTCTCCAATGATAGATTTTGTTCTAAAATGTGTTCTGCGATCTTTTATTCGAACACGATTGGGAACTTCTTGAGGGCAGATTATGTGTTGAGTTTTATTCCTATCCTATAGACTTCTTTTCACTTCCTCATAGAGGTCTCCTTGAATACCTAGTGTCAGGCATGCAGAAGGCTTGTAACAAATACTGGAAGGATCAATGATTAAAATTCTCCATCAACAGACTGTCTATGATTTGCTTTCTGTTGCCCTGTCAGCAATAATTTTGTCAGTGGTGGTAAATAGATGGACCAGTTCTGATTTATTACCTTAATTGATCAATTTATTTACAGTTTGTGCTGGAAAGTTGTGGGTTTTTTTTTTTTTTTTTTTTTTTTTTTGTGCTAAGTGTTGGAGAATTGGAGAAACAAAGAAAGTGCAGGTCTAAACTCTTTAAGTCTTAAGTGGGGCCCAAAGTTGTTAAAAGGCATCCACTTCTCTCTTCTGGGAAAACACAGTGCCAGAATATTTAATTTAGCTACACATTCTCATGAGCATCTGTAACATCTGATTATCAAATAAATGACTCAGAATAAAATGGTATTGGGCTTACATAAAGTGGGGAGGGGACTGCTGTAATTACTAAGTGAAGACATACTGATGTCATTAATTTGCCCATGTAAGAAGTTAGTGGGAAATAAATTGAGATGAAATGCAAGGGTAACCTAATAACTTATTATTACCTTTGAAACCTTGGTTAATATCATCATTACAGTCTACTTATTAACTGTATATACCCCTACATTTACATCCTTAAATTCATTCCCACCCTTGGTATCACAGAAGGATCTTTCGTTTTGTTCATTCCTGCCACAGAGCTCTTAAAACCCTTGGAATTTCTTGGGATAAGAGTGATAGGAGTGTCTTTTAATGAGGCCAGTCTTGGCGAGCCTCTAGATAGCTTTAGCAAGGGGAGCCAGAAAGACCAAGCCTAGTTTAGTAGCTTGGAAATTTCAGCCCTACCTCCTGAGAGGGGAAAGGGGCTGGAGATTAAGTATAATCACCAACACCCAGTGATTTAGTCAGTCATGCCTACGTAATATAACCTCCATAAAAACCCATCAACAACAAGGTCCAGAGAGTTTCCAGGCTGGAGAACACCTCTAAGAGCTAGGGGCATGGCACATTCCAACTACACAGGGACAGAAGCTCCTGCACTTGGGACTTTTCCAGATCTCATGCTATGTACCTCTGCATCTGGCTGTTCATTTGTATCCTTAATAGTAAACCTGTGAATGTAAGTAATCTGCCTTCTTAAGTCCTGTGAGCCATTTTAGCAAAACGTCCAACCTGAGGAGAGGGTCATGGGAATCTTCCATTTATGTCTGGTGGATCCAAAGCACAGGTAGTCTGGGGCTTGTAATGGGCACCTGGAAGTGGAGGCAGTCTTGCCAGGGCTGAGCCCTTTCACTTAGGAGATCTGATATTAACTCCAAGGAAATAGCACCAGAATTGTTAGTCACCCAGCTGGTGTCGGAGGTAGGTAGTGTTGGGAAAGACATCAGATATGCGATGTCAGGAGGACAAAACCTCTCATGCCCTTGATCGTTAAATTGATCACATCAGGCTGATCATTAGCGGAACTGCTAAGTTACTTTAAACGGTCCCTTTAAATCTGTATGTCAATTCCTTTTTCCCCGTTGCCTTTCATGCAATATTATTCCCTTGCTCCACAAATATTAAAACCCTGTTATAGGGCGCCTGGGTGGCTCAGTGGTTAAAGCCGCTGCCTTCGGCTCAGGTCATGATCTCAGGGTCCTGGGATCGAGTCCCACATCGGGCTCTCTGCTCAGCAGGGAGCCTGCTTCCTCCTCTCTCTCTCTCTGCCTGCCTCTCTACCTACTTGTGATTTCTCTCTGTCAAATAAATAAATAAAGTCTTAAAAAAAAATAAAATAAAACCCTGTTATATGCCAGACCTATGCTGGGACCTAGGGAATAGTGGGAAGCAAAACCAGATATGAGTCCCCACTCTCAGGAGCCTAGTGATAAAAACAGACATCCATCGGGACGCCTGGGTGGCTCAGTTGGTTAAGCAGCTGCCTTCGGCTCAGGTCATGATCCCAGCGTCCTGGGATCGAGTCCCACATCAGGCTCCTTGCTCCGCGGGGAGCCTGCTTCTCCCTCTGACTCTGCCTTCCACTGCTCTCTCTCTGACAAATAAATAAATAAAATCTTTAAAAAAAAAAAAAAACAGACATCCATCAAAGAACTTTATATATACATAAAGTTGTGTATATATATATATATATATATATATTATATATATATACTTTTATAGATTTACAACTGTGGTAAATGCTGAAAGTGAGAGGTATAAGATGCTCTGACTGTTCTCATCAGAAAAAGCATGACACGCTTTCCTAAGGAAGCTGGAATCTAAAGACCTGTAGGAGGAGAACTAAGTGAAGGTGTGGGAGTGGGCAAACTTAGACCTTGCTTCTTGCAAAGTCTTCTGAGACTGAGGATTCTTTTTCTTCTCCCTCCTCTTTCAGCACCCTCCTCCTCTAGATCCCCCCCCACCATCAATTTGGCTTCTATTAATAGCCTCTTAGAATATACCCAGAACAGCATCAGAAGAAAGCATTTCATAGGCTTCTTTTTTATTTTATTTTTATTTTTTTTTCCATAGGCTTCTTTTTAAAAAAACGGTTAACAGCATTAGACGCTCAGTAAAGAAAGGCCCCTAACTTCTCACAATTGAGCACAGTACTGGTCTCCTAATCGGTTTCCTTCTCACTTCTCAGGAGGACCCCCAACTGGATGCACCTAGCATTCATCCAGCTAGGGCCTCAGGGATAGCAAAAATTACTAATAGAGCTAAGACCCAAGACTATTGGATGGCAGTGGGAGCAACTTACTTTGCTGAGTGGAGTCACAAGAGATTTAAAATAGGTTTTGAAGGGTGAGGAGGAGAGGGGACGGCAGGAGAAGGGAGCACCCACAAAGGCATAGAGGGGTAAAAGAACACATATTTGCAGGGACTGAGGGTAGTTTGGAATTCTCTTAAGTAAGTCAAGAAAACATCATAATAAAATAGTGAAACTAAATCCACTTTCTAAAAATACAAAGATCAAATGTCAGTGAACTCTAAAAGTCCCATAGGCAGAAGTAGTCATTTCTCTAAAATCCTTGGTAAATGAGTTGTTGCTACATGTATTAATCTAAACATCTGCAACAGTCCTAGCTTCTAGAATCTTTAGTTTAGTTCCTTGGAATCTGTGTATTTTCCTGGCATACTTTAAATTCTTTCCCATTTTTTAAATTGTCTTCCAAGTGTTACCCTTCTTTCTTGCTTACCATGTAGAACAATCTTTGTCAGATGATTTCCATCTTCCCAGACCGTGATGTAGTTGACTAAGAGTTTCTTTGGCATAGCTCTTTCCTTTTAGTTGCCAGACTGGAAGCTTCTACCTAAAATGGCACATGGCAAGGGCTAGAGGAAAAAATGTCAAGAAAACAGGTTCAGCCTATGGAGAGAACCAGCCACTGAAAACTTCCATTAGGAACACATCTAGAGGGAAAACAAATGTTTCTGCAGGACTTTTTTTTTTTTAAAGATTTATTTATTTGACAGAGAGAGAGAGAGAGAGAGAGAGAGAGGGAACACAAGCTGGGGGAGTAGGAGATGGAGAAGCAGGCTTCCCACCCAGCAGAGAACCCGATTCTGGGCTCTATCCCAGAACCCTGCGTTAAGGGGCTGGCCTCCTTAACGACTGAGCAACCCAGGCGCCCCTCTGTAGTATTTTTGATTAAGCAAGCTGTATAGTTCTCTATTGTTACATCACCAGACAAATATTCCTGTGTGTGCCCATTTTCAATGGATAAAGAAGGCAAACCTTTCTTAAAATTGAGAATGTTGCAGAATGTTTCCATTTTGTGGGACGAAAGGAGGCATCAACAGGTCTTAGCACACATCTGATGCTAGGGCTCTGCATGCAGTCTCAACGCTATCTTGTTTAGTCAGCTATCAGGAGCCTAGATGGGGAGATGCTCATACAGTTTCATCGTGGTGACAAACTTGAGATGGAACCCGCTCCCTTGATTCTCTGGAGAGTAGTTTCGTGCTCATTTAGGTCATTAACAGCCATGTGAGACCTGAGCCCAGGCTGCTGATCCTTCATCAGTGTTCTTTCCACAGCAGGCTGAGATTCTCGTGACCTTTCTCTTCCAGTCCTGTTTCTCTTCTTTCTGTCTTCTTTCTTTTTCAATAGTGTGGTTATCTCTGTTCTTTGAAAATGGGTTGTTTGAAATCATACTTCAACAATATAATTCAACATTTAGCAACGGATCATCTACTGCACACTAGACCTTGACACTGTAGTAGGCATTTGGTTGAATTAGAATAAGATAAGCAATGTAGAGATAACTAAAATACAAAGGAGAATATAGGAAGGCTTTGTAAACAAGTTCTACAGGATTTCAGAGCTGGGTGTGGGGAAGCTGGCCTGGGACTTGGAATGGAATGGAAACGATTTTCATGAGGAGATGAGGGCCCAGGGAAGGAAAAGAATTCTAGGTAAAATGAAGATCAATAATAAGGATAAAGTGGAAGGAAACTTGGGGGAGCGATGTCAAGTAGAATATGACTAACAAAGTACTTATATTAAAAGAGAAAACGTGAGACAAGATGGAAACATAAACTGTACTGTTTAAGCAGCTGGCAAGGAGAACTTCCTATTATAGAGATTAGAGTCGCTGAAATACGAGAGGATAGAAGCCGCAGTCAGATGTCCCCTGATCAGGCTAAAGACAGGTCACCTAGAAGCAGGCTGGAAGTGGGTGGAAGACGGCAAGCAATTAACTAAGGTTGCTGTTAAGATGGACTGTGTGGACTGAAGTCAAGAGCGAGGCTGAGGAGACTTTTACTAGCACACTCCTACCTCTAGGGGGTGCTCAAGACTTCTGTCCTTCATTCCCTTGAAAAAGGAACTCAAGTGAATCTAGAACAAAATGGAGATTTTATAGAAACTTCTGCGGGAGATTGTGTTGGAGGAAGAAAGTCATAAATGGAAGCGGGCTGAGAAAATATTTTCCCTATCAATCATCTCCGGAGATCCTTAGCTTTGTTTAGATCTCGTAATGTACTTATCTTTTCATCTCTTCTCTGCCTTGTGTTTGGCGTCTGCTGGGACATTCTGAGTCAGAAGGGCAAAAATATCACTGGGGAGTCCACATTGTCCAGCTCGATAGGATCTGGAGCCAGCGTGAGCTGGCAATAAAGATAACGGGCAGAAAGCCCCAGTGTCCTTTGTGCATATGTCTGGTGAAAAGCCTGTAACAGCTTCATGCATGATTCAGGATCTGGTCAGATTGTTCCCACGTTAACTGTAATAAGATGAGCATCTGGTGTGGTCACATAAGTCACACCGGTCACTGGGACTTCGGAGGCAGGATCTCAATGGGCAGAATTCTTGCTGAGAGAGTTCTTGCTCAATGCTTCAGCTACTGATTACCAATAGGCAGAGATAGAGGGCTATTTCTGACACCAGAAAAGGTGTCCTTGAGAGGCTGAGAATGCAAAGGCACCTACCTGCACCGTGGTGCGGCTCTGTCCTTCATGGTCAGGGAGAACCTGCTTTTGGCCAGGATTCACTTCTGGGACCAAAACAGTCTCATCAGCAGAAGCCTGGAATTGGAAGAAATGCAAAGCCAACTGTGAGGCACACACCTTCTCTAAAATGAAGGCTATCTTCGTGGACAGACTCGGTCCCACTTAATTTAGGAGTGAGAAGCTGGAAACGCCAAGAGCGATGGCATGAATCTAGGACCCTGGAGAGATGTTTAACCTACAGGAGTAAAGGAGGGCTGTGAATGACTTACAGGAGAGAGATGACAATACTGTAAATTCTTAGTTTCACCAGTTCACAGTAGTGTTTAGGTGCAAATCTATGGGAAAGCAGGCAGCCTACACAGGTGTAGGACTTACCCTAGCTTGTGGGTGTGTCAAAGAGGTATAATTTTAACACTAGTTTTTATTCATATATTCAGAAAGCATTTTTAAAACCATCTTCCATGGTCCAGTTATAGGAGTTACATTATTATTCTAGCATGCCATCTGATATTCTTATATGAAGGTCCATGTGTTCCAGCCCAACAAATCTTTTATTCTATCATTTAACGTACTCCTAACTTTCTAATTTAATAACAATTTATTTCATTATAAAATCCATAACTAATGCAGAATATTTGAAGACACAAAAAACACAGTGTAAAGCAAAAATTAGCCATAATTGTATCAAAGATAATTTTGATGTATGCACTTTTACTGTTTCTGACTATATATGTGCATGTTTTAAAATAAAAATCACCATGATATTTACACTGATTGTAGCTTTTTCTTTCTACTGACTAATGAGTATTTGTGAACTTTTTCAATGTCAGCAAATGATTTACATCAAGATTTTTTTCTTTATAACTTTTTTGTTTTTTAAGATTTTATTATTCAACAGAGAGAGAAAGATCACAAGTAGGAAGAGAAGCAGGCAGAGAGAGAGAGAGAGAGAAGGGGAAGCAGGTTCCCTGATAAGCAGAGAGCCCCATGCCAGGCTTGATCCCAGGACCCTGAGATCATGACCTGAGCCAAAGGCAGAGGCTTAACCCACTGAACCACCCAGGCGCCCTCTTTATAACTTTTTAAAGTTTTAAGTATTAATTAGCTGTGCACTGTTGTGAACTTAGAAAATGGAAAAAAATTGCCCAGAAGGAAGTCAGTCATTGAGAATCCTATCATCCATTGATTAATTGCTTTTGATATTTTAGTCTATATCCTGGAAATCTGTTTTTAAAAGTTCTATAAGTAATAACTAAATGTATTCTCACTATAAAGTTTCAAATAATACAGAAATATTTTACTTTTTACTTTGCATGTAATAAAAATCAGGTCATTGTTTCTTTGAGTAAACTTTTGTCTGTATTTATCTGTAAATGAAATACAGAAAAGTCTGAAAGGAGGCATAAATCACTGGGCTGAAGTCAAGATGTGAGCAGGGCCACTCTCCCAGAAGAGGGCTCTATGGGACACTCTGTCTCTTGCCTCTTCCAGCTTTTTTTTTTTTTTAAAGATTTTATTTATTTTTTTGACAAAGAGACACACAGCAAGAGGGAGAATACAAGTAGGGGAGTGGGAGAGGGAGAAGCAGCCCCCCACCCCCTTGCAGAGCTGGATGTGGGGCTCGATTCTGGGACCCTGGGATCATGACCTAAGCCGAAGGCAGACACCCAACGACTGAGCCACCCAAGTGCCCCAGGCTCTTCCAGCTTTTAAGACTTTCAGCATTCCTTATTTTATGGCTGCGTCACCCTAATCTTCAAGGCCAGCAGCTTCAAATCTCTGTGTTCCAATTCGTATCACCTTGTTTGATCTCTCCATCAAATCTCTCCCTGCCTCTCTCTTAGGACCCTTGCCAACAATCCAGGATAATCTCCTCATCCTTAACTTAATCGCATCTACAAAGGTTCTTTTTCCAAATTAGGCAACATCTGTAGGTTCCAGTGAATTGGGCGCCACTATTCAGCCTGCTAAACCTGTCATCTTTGTGTGGGAATGGAGTGCTGTGAGTCAATAGGAAGAAGGGAAAGGGGAGACTGTTCTAAGGACACCAGCCCTAAAGCCTGTTCCACTCCTAGGGGGTAGGGAGGAGACACATGATAGCCAGAGTCATTGGATCAAGAAGAAGTTAAGTTGCTGAATGGTCAACTGAGAATGTGTCTGAGATGGCAGAACTAGGACTGGAGCCCATAGAGGAAGTTCAAGGCCAGAGCCAGAGGCACAAATGGATCAGAGGACAGGGGAGGAGGCCATATAGAGGAGCCCTGGCAGAAAGATTCCTAACCTCATCATCAGTGTGAGAGAAGTGGAAGGACTCAAAGGAATTTTCCGTGTTCACAATCCATCCGCTGACTTAATACCTGCTATTGATTGTATTTTGCAAATTAATCTTTTCTATAAACCTGTTTTAAGTGACCTGGTAAGGGGTTGAGCCAGACCTGCCTGTCTCCTCATGAATACTCAGGTTGTGTGGGAGGGGAAATAAGCTGATGGGATCTTTAATAGGTGATTGGTGACTAGCCCGGAGACCTTACAGAAAGACTATACCAGACATTAAGTGTTTCACGGAAACACCCTTCTAAGGGCTGAGTCTATCATTCTGACTAATTGGGGGGCTTACAGAGATGGTATATTTTTCTCTGAGAGGCTAGAACATTTCGGAGAGCTTGAGTAGATGAACGTCTGTATGAGTGTTGGTAGTGGGTGGGGACCATTGTGTCAGCCAACTCTCTTCACCAAGAGCAACCATAGTGGAAGATCAAGCTTTAATTCGTAAGTCTTCAGAGATGACTGGGCTGGATTTCCCCAGCCACATACAGGAGAAGCCTCAAGGAAGAGGAAAGGGAGAAACACTGTGGTGACATGGAGGCCTTCACCCAGTTCTCGCCCCTGCTCTGGGCATTTCCTCCACTGTGAGCTGTGCTCTTGCTGCCCTCAAAGGGCCTCAGCTATTTTCTGAGTAAGATGGAGAAAGTGTTTGATGATTAAGTGGAGAGAAGGTTGAGCTGGAACAATGATAGGCCTCATGTTGGGACATTCCAACCCTGAGAGAGGAGGGGAGCTGAAAACCAGTGGGAGGGGCGAGAAGGAGAGCACATATGACCCAGAGTAGGGCATTTCTCCCCAGAAATTGATAGTTCATATGCACAGATATTAGTCATTTAATAAATGAGTCTTGTAACCCTCTTCCATGAGGGTATCAGTAAAAATGATACTAATAAATTCAAATGCCTTAGGGTTAGGCATTATGCTTTTCCTTTTCCTGGAGTTCTTTTCTCCCCCTGGAAAACTCCTCATCCTTCAGCATTTAAACCTCCAATATGGGGGCGCCTGGGTGGCTCAGTGGGTTAAGCCACTGCCTTCGGCTCAGGTCATGATCTCAGGGTCCTGGGATCGAGTCCCGCATCAGGCTCTCTGCTCGGCAGGGAGCCTGCTTCCCTCTCTCTCTCTCTCTCTGCCTGCCTCTCCATCTACTTGTGATTTCTCTCTGTCAAATAAATAAATAAAATCTTTAAAAAAAAAAAAAACACTCCAATATGATGTTCACCCAACACTTTCAGATTCTTAGCACCTTTCAATTCTTACATCCTGTGGGTCTTCTTTATTCTGGTGATTCAGTACTATTCTTGAGGAAGATTTACAAATTCTATATATCTGAGTCCCACCCAGATTTATTAAATTAGGTGGGACATAAGCATTTGCAGTTTTTAAAACTTAAAATGGTTCTAATTCTGTGGCTGAGAACCAGTGAACTATCTATCACATCATAAGCACAATATACCGGAGTATATAGACTGTCCCACTTTCATTTTGTTTCCCTGTCTCGTAGTGTAAGGGCCTACTTAGCCAGTGATTTCAGCTTGGTTAAACAGTGATTTTGTCGTTTATGCAGTAAAACTTAAACTGACCCTGCCCCCCACGCAGGGGAACTTACTTAAAAGCAAGTCCAGGAAACCAGTAAAATATGGTCGACCAGTCCCTGATAACAGAGCCCAGAATACAAGGACAAGTCAGTCCGGGTGGAGACATCCAATCAGTAAAGCGCACATACTATCTCCCTAACTACCAAAGAATGTGGGCCCCGCCTTTTGGGCACCCATTCTGACCAAGGTGATAGGCTAGTTCAAATATCTACTATAGGGTGAATTGTAATTCAATTGGCCAGCCGTGTGTGACCTAGCATGACTATGCAACTTTCTCTGTGTGTTACAATCTCATTGGCCACTTTGTGTGGCCAGGCTCAACCACAAGGCCTTTGCCCTATAAAAGTTAGTCTGTGAGGCTGGGAGGGGTTGCCCTCTCTGTAAGAGGTGGCTCCGACCGGTCGGTTTGATTCTCGATGCTTGGTGTGAAATAAAGCTTTGTTTGACCTTCACTTTGTATCAGTCTCGCTCCTCTGATCACGGACCCTAACAGTAGCATGTTGTAAGCACTCAGTAAGAGTTTCTTGAATTTACTGAAAGAATTAGAAAGCAGAGAGAGCTGAAGTGTATATGTTTAATGAAGGACATGTTCTAGGGCAGGGCAGGTCAGGAGTGCTGAGAGTCCCTGGCATTGAATGAGGTATTAGCCCAGAAGGGGAAGCCTAGAGTGAAAGATACTAAAAGGAGAAGTGGGTATCAAAGCCCAGCGTGGCCTAGTCTACATTTCTTTGACATAAGATTGCTGCACAGCTGGAATGGGATCACATTTTGAATAACTACTCAGGACTGGGGGATAGACATTGTATCAGGTACCCTTAAAGGGAAATAAGAGATGCTGACAAGACAGAGTTTTTTTTTCCTTAACGATTTTTTATTTATTTATTTGACATAGAGAGATCACAAGCAGGCAGAAAGGCAGGCAGTGATGACCTAAAATCACATGGTAAATCCTACCATGTCTTTGTGGCTTGGAACAGTTCCTGATTCTTCTGCCTTACAGAAAGTGTTAGAAAATGGAGTTTCTGCAGAACCAAGCAGAGAGGTGACTGAAGAGGATGGCATTGATATCAGGGTGGCATTGATATCGGCTTCCAAAAGTGATGAATGAGCTTGAAGTTTACTTGAAGGAAGTAAGGAATACGGAGGAGAAAGAACAGAGCAACATTAAATCTAGACCTGAAATGTTTGAGGAGAAAAAAAATCTCAGATTCACCTCTATACTTATCAAACTCATTATTCAAAACCTCACCTGATGGCACAGTTGGGACACATGCACACACAGAGTCAGAGAACCTATGAGATTTTGCTAAATATTAATTTTTCAACAAATAGATAAAACAATAAGATTAAAAAGATATATTTAATCAGGGGTGAGCTGTTTTGACTCACAACACTTTTGACACCAAATGTATGTTTGTTTGTTTGTTTTTCCCTCACACCAATTCTCTGATTCTTTGGACACCAACTGGATGTGGCACAATTCCGTTCTAACACTAACTACCTGAAGTTAGACTTCATAGGTTTAAGGGCTCAATCCTACAAGACTGCTTATTTTCAGATGCCAATTGCAAGTCCCAAGCCACCCCTGTATGTGCTTCTGAACAAGCAGGTATAAATTGCGGATTCCCACTGTGCTCTTCTTAGGTACAAAAATTTGCTAGAACAGCTCACAGAACTCTAGAAGTCACTTCATTTGTGTCTACTAGTTTATTATAAAGGATACGAATGAACAGCCAGCTGCACAGGTACACAGAGCAAAGTCTGGAAGCACCCTGAGTTGTAGGAGCTTCTGTCCTCATGGAGTGGGGGTGTACCACCCTCCCCAAACCTCCATGTGTTCCCCAACTTGAAAGCTATCCAAACCTCATCTTTAATGGGTTTTTATGGAGGTTTCATTGCATAGGAATGACTGATGATATCATTGGCCATTAGTGATTGAACTCAATCTTTAGCTCCTAGTCTCCCCTGCCTGGAGATTGGGGGTTGCCAGGTTTGGTCTTTCTAGCCAACCGCCACCCCTCCACCATTCTGAAGCTATGAGGCCCCAGCCATCAGTCATCTCCTTAGCATACAAAAGACAATCCTATCACTCCAAGGACTTAGGAGCAAGGGACAAAGACCAAACACTTTTTTTGCACCCCAAGGGATCTCTTTGCAGAGAAAGAATGCTGCCTTCTGTTCTCTGGTGGTGCTAAGTATGATGGAATCATCCTGAAATTTGAGCCAGAAAATTTATGTAAATAATTGAAATCAAAGTACAGCTTTAAATGTCTGTTGACTTAACTTAGGCTAGAACTCCATTCAAATGTTACATATGCACATTTGCAAGATACCTGATACCTGTGCTGCGGGGTTGGGGTGGGGGTGAATGGGGAGGGTAGAGAAAGGGTAACCCTCTGCAGCTCTTGCCAGTTTTATCTTCACTTGGAGTATTTCCTCCCCTGATTTTTATGTTACATGGACTTGTCTCATGATGGCACCATTGTGACATGTGTACAGGCTGGTCACACCCTTTTCAACTGTTTTATTTTAAAGCCCTTTCTCCTGATGGACTGGGCCCAAAGCTTACCTGTTCCCCACCCACCCCCCCCTCCGCCCCAGCTTTAGAACGGAAGGCAAATAGTGAGGCTTCTTCTCAGGAGATTTTCTAGCTTTTGCCATTGCCATCATTACTTCTAGCCACCCAACCTGAGTTATGATCAGCAGCTCACACACATATACAGCCAAGATCTATGAGCAGCATGGTACTATTTAAACTTGTGTTTTATAATCATCTCAGCCACTGTTTCTGGATGACTATAGTTATGGAGACCTCTACCACATTACTGCTAGACTACTTGTGTTATATTTATATAGACTACTTGTTCTTATATTTCATTTGGTTCTTCTTTTGGGGTAGTTTCTTTTCTATTTTATTTCTTAATGCATAGGATTTACGTTTGCATACCTGAGACACTGCTGAAGAAAAGGTTAGTTTTACATTTAATGACTGGTAAGTAATGTGATTTTAGTTGGTATTTATTAAAATAAAAGAATTCTTTTTTTTTTTTTTTTTTTAAAGATTTTATTTATTTATTTGACAGAGAGAAATCACAAGTAAATGGAGAGGCAGGCAGAGAGAGAGGGAAGCAGGCTCCCTGCTGAGCAGAGAGCCCGATGCGGGACTGGATCCCAGGACCCTGAGATCATGACCCGAGCTGAAGGCAGCGGCTTAACCCATGAGCCACCCAGGCGCCCTAAAATAAAAGAATTCTTGTGGGATTGTGTGAAATCAGTTTTCTTGTGGCGTTATACTCACACAACATATAAACAGACTAAACAAAAGCATTTTCATGCTTAACAACTAGCAGGAAGTCCATATTGCTCATTAAATGTTTACTGAGGACTTACTCTGTACTTACTGTGGGCCGGATACATGGGGGGCAGGGCTCATAGGACACAACAAGATGCTGTGTGCTCTAGTAAGTAAGACAGTGGCAGTCCCCATCATTCTTTGCTTAAATTCCTTGGAGGGCCTTGGGTCCAAACTGGTTTAGAAATTTCCTCTCCTGCCCAGAGAACCGGCTGAAAGAGCACAGAAAGGGGAGAGAAAGCTTGAAGAATCCACACTAGGTGGTCCCTCTGGCCCTGTGCTTTGACTTCTTTGCTGTCCTACTCCCTTCAGTTCATGTTTCATATTAATTATTGCTGGTTTTTCTTCTCAGCTTTGAGTAAATCCTGGTTTTGTCTCTGGGTCTCTACTTGAAATCCTCTCAGTTCCCTTCTCTGCAGCTTAAGGAGAAGTCTCACCCTACCCATAACCAGACCTAGTTTCTGGAACTGAAGGAGCAGGAGGCTGGCTGAGGACAAAGCAAAAGCTGGCGCCTTGCACCCCCCCTTCACCCGCTGTCAATCAACCCCCTCAGCCCCACCTGAAACTTGTTTGTACCTGTCTATAAAAACTCTGCACCAACCCAGCTCTGGACCTCTCGGCGTTATCGGCAATGAGCGGCGCAGAGGTCCAGGTTCGAACCTGCAATAAACGACCCTTGCTGCTTGGCTTTGACTCACGTCTCTGGTGGTCTTTTAAGGTGGAGGTAATATTCAGTTGGCATTTCAGAACTACAATCCCTGAGTAGCACTCTAGTTCCCACTTGCCTTGGAGAGGACTTGGGACACGATTCATAGCTTTGCAGTTAAAATTCCTTAGTTTGACACACAAAGCCCCTTTAGATCTGACACCTGCTCGTCTTTCTAGCTTTGTCTCTTGCCATCCTTCACCCTGTGTGTTAGGTTTCAGTTGTACTGAACTTCTTCAGCAGTTTCTGGAACAAGTAATTTTATTTTCCATCTAAGAATTTTTTTTCTACCTATGAGCAAGACCCTAATAAGTGTGAATTGCTGAATCAAGATATATCCAAATGTTACCAAAACTAAAGGTGAATTTGGTCACATATGAGAATCATCAGTGCTCAACAATTATTGAGTATCTATTGCATGCAAATTACAGCTTAATCTATAAGGATGTCATGATTTAGGGAGGAACCATATAGAACCCTGAGGCAGGGAAGACTGTGATAATCATATTAGAGGTTCAAACAACATTCTATGGGATTCTGATGGAAACAAAAGTTAATTCTGATTAGAATGATCAAGTCAACAACTTATGGGATGAAAACAGTCTGTGCAAATCAGGATAACCAGCTAATGAATGTTGGACAGAATAGAGAGTAGATTGAGTAATAACAATTACATGTCAGCTGGTTATTTTGCCCTGCAATGGCCTTAAGCTCTGAGTGATAAGGAAGTGAGAAAGTAGAAGAAGGAAGTATGGCAGGACCTAGAGGGAAGGAATTTATTCTTGTAAAAGGAGGAGGAGAAGTGGAACCAAAGGCAGGAGAAAGAGGGGTAAAGATCATGGGTGTAGTATCTTCCTGAGTCTCTTTAGTTCCAAAATTGGGGAAGGAAAGAAGAGAGCCAACCATGGACCCAAAGGAAGGCTTGGTGTCAAAACAAGGAGAAAACACAAGAAATAGAATATTTCACACAGGAACTTTGCTATGGTACCACTGCTTATAAAATGTTTGTACCAGGAACATTTTACTTATGATACAGATAAAAGGGTGGCGAAGCCACAGTTATAGAAAAATGTCTAAGGGAAAATGTTATTACGGTTATTGTTAGAACTATTCACAACAATTCCCACTCTCCATTAATGCACAAGAGAGTACTGAACTTCCCACCTCTTTTAAGACTGATTGCTGAGGCTAGGACTTCTAGTACTAAGACTGATGTGGCTAGTGGCTTTTTTTGGCTAATAAAATGCGAGTGGGAGGGACAAACAGGCTAGAATGAATGAGAATTACTTCTTACCCACTGAGATTTGGGATTTAAGTCTAAGCTAAGCTATCTTTCTTAATGCAATTATCCATAAATAAAAAGATTCCTAATATTTTCGTAAAGAAAGATTTGTGGGCTTTCCCTTTTACGAAGATGGCGCCGAAAGCTAAGAAGGAAGCCCCTGCCCCTCCCAAAGCCGAAGCCAAAGCAAAGGCTTTGAAAGCCAAGAAAGCGGTGCTGAAAGGCATCCGCAGTCACAAAAAAAGGAAGATCCGCACATCATCTACCTTCCGATGACCCAAAACTCTGCGTCTCAGAAGGCAGCCCAAATACCCTCGAAAGAGCGCCCCCAGAAGAAACAAGCTTGACCACTGTGCCATCATCAAGTTCCCCCTGACTACTGAGTCAGCCATGAAGAAAATAGAAGACAACAACACACTTGTGTTCATTGTGGATGTCAAGGCCAACAGGCACCAGATCAAACAGGCTGTGAAGAAGCTCTATGACATTGATGTATCCAAGGTTAACACCTTAATCAGGCCTGATGGAGAAAAGAAGGCATACGTTCGGCTGGCCCCTGACTATGATGCTTTGGATGTTGCCAACAAAATTGGGATCATCTAAACTGAGTCTAGCTGCCTAAATCTAAATACAGTTTTTTCATGATAAAAAAAAAAAAAAAAAAAAAAAGATTTGTGGGACAAGTTGAACGGGTACTACAAGAGATGGAAACAATATAATGCAAGACTTATAATTCCTTTTTTTCCTTCCAATAATTTACCTATACATTTTTCTTTTTGTAATTTTCTCCTTCATACACAAGCATCCACTTTTATGGTTTCAACAACTGCCTTGGTATGAATCATTTAAGAGCTCTATGTGTCTAGCCCTGAGAATCATATTTTCATTTCTAGCTGCCTACAGAGACATGCTCTTCTTAGAGGACAACCACTTAAACTATTCAGACATGTTCATGTCTAAAAATGAAACCATGAAACTCCCCAACAAACCAACTGTCCTCCAGAGAAAAACCCATCCATCCTTAGGGGTGAACTTAGCTTGCTTCCTTGTCTTTTTCCTTGTTATTCAATGTCTTCTTCAAAATGCCCCTCACATTTACCACTTTCCCTTCACTCACACCTTAGCTACCTTGCTCTTAACGTACTTAACTCACACCTGAACCATGGTCACAACCTCACTTCCCCTCCAGCAGTATCCACCCACCAGTCCATCCCAGACACTCTTCAAGGACCCTCTTCAACCCTTCAGTCTTGTGTCCAACATGCTCTGCAGTGCACTCATCCAGTCCTCTCCCAGTGATTCCCAGCTCTTGTGCTCAGGTCAACTTCTTTGCTGTGCTGTGTAAATCACTCTGCTCAGTCTTACCTCACTTCTCTGCTAAAGATTTTACTGCCAATTGGGCAAGTATTCTAACTTGCATCTTCCCAGTCAAAAATCCCATCCACCCCGGGGCTCCTGGGTGACTCAGTTGGTTAAGTGTCTGACTCTTGATTTCAGCTCAGGTCATAATCTCAGGGTAAGATTAAACTCCTCATCAAGCCTGAATCAAGCCCCCTTACCAGGCTCCACACTGAGCAGATCCTCTTGTCCCTCTCCCTCTGCTCCTCTCCCCATATCCACTCTCTCTCATTCTCTCTCTAAAACAGATAAATAAATCTTAAAAAAAAAAAAAATCCCACCCATCTTTAAGGCTCATATTCAATTCCATTTTTTTTTTTTCTTTCTGGAAGACTTACCCAACAAATGTCATCCAAACAGATCTCTCCCTTTCTCTACCCACACAGCACTTAGTCACAAAGTTCTAAGTTCTCTTAGAAATCATACAGAACAATCTCCTAATTTTATGGTTGAGGTTCAGAGACTTGGCCAGTCCTGCAATCAGTCAGTGGCAGCTAAAACTAGAAGCCAGGTGTTCTGACTTTAGTTTCCTTCCTGCGATGCTTTTTCTGCCTTTTTTTCTTTTTACCAACAAATGTATTTTAGAGTTTAATTCTATCCAATCTTGCATTTTGCTTAATGTTTATTAATCATGCATCCCTGATTAGATTATAAGCAGCTTAGGAACAATGAGCTCAGTCCGTATTAGGCACAAGCCCTTATTTTTGGCTTCTGAAGCTGAGGTTCAGTGTAAGGTTGAAATGCAGAGCCAAGCCATTAAACCAATAAGTTTTGGAACAACTGGAAATCAGCCAGGAACATGAATGGAACATTAGAGGAAAAAGGAAGGTAGTAATTTAAGGTCAGGACTTTAGATGAGCAGAGTCAGGAAAATTCAAATTACAAAGTACAAACTCCTTGGTTGAATTATAGATGGTCAGAAAGAGTTAAATCAAGCAACAGGTCCCTTACTCAACACCTAGAATAGGGCAATAAGGAGAAGGAAAGGAAAGAGACTCACCAGAGATCCCCTGAAATTTCCTCTGTATAGCTAGAGAAGCTGACCCTAAAAGAGGACACCAAGCTTGGGAAAGCCTGATTTTTTAAAAAAGATTTTATTTATTTATTTTAGGAAGAGAAAGAGAGAGAGAGAGAGAGAGTGAGTGCAGGGGGAGGAGCAGAGGGAGAAGGAAAAGCAGATTCTGTGCTGAGCATGGAGCCTGACTCAGGGGACATGGGGGCTTAATCCCATGACTCTGGGATCATGACCTGACCCAAAATCAAGAGTGGATGACCAACTGATTGAACCACCCAGTCAGTTTGATTTTTATTTTATTAAGGTATAACTGACATACAACATTATATTAGTTTTAGGTATACAACCTAATGATTTGGTATTTGTATATATGGTGAAATGATCACCACAATAAGTATAGTTAACATCAGTCACCACACGTAGTCACGGAAGTTTTTTTTTCCTCATTCTCTTAGCAACTTTCAAATATGCAGTACAAGGATAACTATGGTTGCCATGACTTATTTATTTTATAACTGGAGTTTTTTGCTTTTGAGCCTCTTCACCCATTTAATACATTCCCCATCCCCAAGTCTAACTTTTAATTATAGATGGTCTGGCCAGCCAGAGATGGGCAGAGCTGCTCTGAGCCAAAAGGCAGTAGATGTTTTTAGCTGACTGTTGGCACAACCCCAGCCATGATTCTTTCTTGGGAAGCCTTGCCAGATCCCATCCTTCCTGAATACTGGCCCAGACCCTTGGACGGAGACCTATGCCTCTTGACTTCTGCCCTAGCTAAAGGACAACGGATCCCATCTACCAGTGACTGAGTTTGCCGACCTGTGCCAACTCCCTCTGTACCTTAACATAAACCACTCAGCATGGAGTACACAAAATAATGTACTCTTTTATCTCACCTTTCCTTCCCAATTTTACTTCCCACTGTATCCCTTTACATAATCTTACACTGCAGCCCCACTGGTAGCCACCATTCCTTACAAACAATATATATTGTTTCATGCCTCCATGGCTTTGTTTGTGTTATTACCTCTGCTTAGAGTGCTTTTCCTGTTGCCTTTCCAATACTGTATTGGACCAACAAATTCTTACTTGTGTTTTTAAGACCCAACTCATACGCTCTCATCTTAGTCAAATATTCTAAGATTCTCCCTAATTGGAATAGAGCAAGTCATTCCTTTCCTCGGGCACTCTTCATCATTGTTTGTGTCTTATATAGAACTTTAAAAATTCTGCTTTATAGTTGGTATAGTTCTATAGCTTCATCCTAAGGTATTTAAGAACTATGTGTTAATTATTGCTTTCCCTCACAATACCTGGACCATTGAGTTGTGCACAATAAACACTGAATAAATCTGTTGGGCTAAGTCTTCAATTGGTGCTCTTTTATGCTGTATATTTTAAAACAAAATTTATTCTTCAGGGCAGTATTAGGTTCACAGCAAAATTGAGGGGAAAGTACAGAGAATTCCCATATCACCGCACCCCAACAAAAGCACAGCCTCCCTAACAACATCCCCTGCCACGATGTTACACTTGCTACAACTGATAAACCTACGTTGACACATCATTATCACTCAAATTCCATGGTTTTTTAAAATGTATTTATTTATTTAAGAGAAAGTGTATGCAGGCAGGGGGAGGGGCAGAGAGAGAGGAAGAAGGAGAGAAGCAGACTCCCCTCCATCCCCACTGAGTGAGGAGCCCAGTGTGGGGCTCAGTACCATGACCCTGAGATCATGACCCAGCTGAAATCAAGAGTCAGCCTCTTAACCGACTGAGCCACCCATGCACTCCCCAAAGTCCATATTTTACATTAGAGTTCGTCCTTGGTGTTAGACATATTTTGAGCTTTGACAAATGTAGAAGGACATGTGTCTACCATCATAGTTTCCCAGTCCTAAAAATCCTCTATGATCCAACTATTCATCCCTCTCTTCCTGCTAACCCCTGGCAACCACTGATCTTTTTACTGTCTTCCTAGCTTTGTCTTTTCTGGAATATTATATAGTTGGAATCATACAGTATGTAGCCTTTTCAAGTTGGCTTCTTTCATTTAGCAATATCCACTTAAGTTTCTTTTCACAGTTGGATAGCTTATTTCATTTTAGTGCTGCATAATGTTCCATTGTTTGGATATACCACAGTTTATTTATCTGATCATCTACTAAAGGACATCTTGCCAAGTTTGGGCAACTATGAATAAAGTTGCTATAAACATCTGTGTGCAGGCTTTTGTGTAGACGTGAGTTTTCAGCTCCCTTGGGCAAATACCAAGGAGCACTATTGTTGGATCATATATTAAGAGTATGTTTAGTTTTGTAAGAAAGTGCCAAACAACCTTCCAAAGTGGCTGAACCACTTGGCATTCCACCAACAATGAGTGAGAGAGTTCTTATTCTCCACATCCTTGCCAGCATTTGGTGGTGTTAGTGTTTTGGCTTTTTGCCATTCTAATATGTAGTGGTATCTCATTGTTGTTTTAATTTGCAATTCCCTAATGACATATGATGTTGAGCAACTTTTCATACGCTTACTTGCCATCTGTATATCTTCTATGGACAGATGTTATTCCCTATTTTTAACATAATAAAAATAAATACTTGCCAATTATTCAAACAACAAAGTAAAAAGTCAAGCTTCTCTTTCCCTCAATCTTATTACCCAAAAGTAATCACTGTTAACATTTTCTTGGTCTTCTTTCAAGACATTTTTGTACACATTTACATACCTCTATATGTATATTTTTACACAGCTATGCAGTTTTTCTTTCAATAGTATTTTACGAGTTATGTTTAAAATGGATATTAAAGATATATTACTTTAATATATCTTGAAAATATTTCAGTATCAGTAATAGCTGCAAGATATACCAGAGGAGGAATGTGCTTTAAAGTAATCAATCAATCCCTTAATGGACATTTAAGTTGTTTCTATTTTTTTTTTTTTACCCTCAAGCAATTCTGAAACAAACCACCCTACACGTATATATGTCTTTGTACAAACATGCCTGTATTTCTGTAGGATAGATTCTTAGAAATGGAGTTGTGAATCAAAAATCACATAATTTAAAAACATGATATAAATTGCCCTTGAACTGCCAAATTGTGCCCAGAATGGCTGTTTCAATTTACGCTCCCATCAACAGTGTTAGAGAGTGTATCGAGTATCCAGAAAAGCCTTCAGGACTCCACTATGTGTCTTAGGGGTCATCGGGGGACAAGAAGGAGCAGGAAAAGGGCCGGGAGTCCATGTAGCAGCCCCCTACCCCCTTCAATCAGACTATCTGCTGTGATAAATATTGGTTGAGGTTAGTATAGAAGTCCTCTTGAGGTAAGGTTTCTGGTACTGAACTAGCATATTAAAAATCATTGAAATAAGATATTACTTCTTTTGGTTAACATTAATTCATCAATTACTTGGGAATATTTTCAGCTAGAGGTAACAGACAATCTAACAACAGAGATTGAATTAGCGGGGCTTTATTTTTCTCACATAATAAAAATCTGGACAGACTCAAGGATCCTTCAGGGATCATTCAGGATCCTTATGGTTGTAAGATGGTGTTCCTCTAGCCCCAGCATTATGTTTGTATTCAAGGCAGGAGGCAGGAGAGATAGTCTGCACCTGTTACTCTGGCCCTTTTATGAGAAATGCAAAAGTTCTTCCAGAACTTTTAACCGACTGAGCAGTCGACTGAACCGACTGCTTGTGTCTCATTGGCCAGAACTGTTTTTCCACAGTGTCCCTAATAGCTTTAAGGAAGGTTGGAAAAGAGAATTTAGTTTTTCCAGCCTTTATAGAGGAAGTAGGCACAAGATAAGCAGCTTAGGAGTAGATGTTGGGTGGTCTAATGAGTAGATCAGGCTCTGCCCCCAGGGCATCACCATACCAAAGACTTATAAATGAGATAGTTCTTATGCTTAATGTGTTAACAGTTAAAGACAAGCATGTAAACAAACAGTCTTATTGCATAAATTAGAACAATACAAATGTTGTACGTCCCAATGCAAAAGTATGTAGAGGAGGTATTAGAGGCCCAAAGGAGAGATGGGTTGATATTTAAGTGGGAAAGGCCAGGGGAGGCCAGGTTAAGACTTCATTCAGGTAGTGACATTTCAGCAGTCTTAGAAAATGAATAGGTGCCTGCTGGATACACAGAAGGTGAAATAGTGCTTTCCAGGCAAAGGGAATGGGGGCACAGAGGTGCAAACCCAGCGGGCACATTTCAGGAACCGCGAATAGTTATTACGACTAAAGAGAAGGTGTGAGGCTGAGTGGTGGCAGGGGAGGCCTGATAGGAGACGACACTGGAGATTTCTGCCAGGGCCGAGTCACAGAGGGCCTCCTATGTTCCACAGTAAGTAATCTGGACACTCTCCTAAACTGATAGTGTCATGGAGATTGTGGCCCGTAAGCTGTCAAGTGCAACCACAAAGTAGAAAACATGTGAAATAGTCCTAAATACCTACTATCATCCGTGGATTTCCCTCTTTCACCTGGATGCGCCACGCCTTCATTCCTGAGCGATCTACACACCTACTTGCCCCAGTGACTACTTCTTGGATGAAAACTTGCCACCAACTCCTAAGGGAAGTTGCTGTTCTTCTCTGGACCTCAGTTTCTTTATCTAATAATTATCCTCTGTGGTGTAGGACTTTATCTTTTCCCCCCAAATATTTTCAGATTCCATGTGTCATGAGTGTCTGTCTGGTATCATTAAAGGGAAAACAACAAGAAAAGCATAGTCGGAAAGACCTGGGTTTGAATTCTGACTCTCTCTGTGTTAGTAGAGTGACTACGTGACATGGCCTTGAACCTTGTACAAGCCACGTATAAAATAGGGGAAATGCACCTACTTGTGCTTGGTGCATAGTTTATGCCCAGTAAATAGCAGTATTTTTATATTCTTTAAACAAGTTTACATTCACACCATAAGGTGAGTGGAATAGGTCTAATGTTACCCTAAAGGTGACGACCCAGAGGCTTACAGATATTGGTTGGTGGTTTGCCAAAAGAGCAGCCACGCAGGTAGGTGGGCTCAAAGCCAAGTCCTGACTCTAAAGTTAGCACGGTTTCCACTAAGCTGTGCAGCTTCTCTTCTCTAAGTGAGAGGATGGAATTCAGATCTCTGTGATGCCTGTCAAATAAATGATTTCATGAATATATTAGAGAGCCCCGTGCCTTCCTCAAGTCGAGCTCAAGGAGCACACAGGCCCGAGTTACTTCATACTCCACTATAATTCCTGAGTGTGCAGCTGGGACACTCTTGCCTCGTGCCTCGCTTCAGCGTGACTGTGACCTGCAAACCTGCAAGGACACTGCACATTGACACGAAGGTTTGAGATACCCTGGTGACTTAAAGGGCTGCAGTACACATAGCAAAAGGAAGGGTGGGACTTCCCTTGTTACGGGTAACAGTACACAGCTTTCTGGGAAGTTTGCAATAATGCAAGTTTTAGGAAGAAGACTGTCACTATTAAAAAAAAATTAAGAGATGGGATCATGACACAGAAAGAAATGACTTTTATGAGGAGGAAGTAGAAAGAAAAAAGAGGGTATGGCTAGAACAAAGGAAGACAAAAGGAAATTTGGCACAGGGGTCAGTTTTGTTAGATGCTCAATGTTCACTGGAGTGTCTGATGCAGGTCGGGGAGGAGAAAGAGTTGAAACTAGAAAGATCCTAATGGGCTGTTTGGACTTTATCCTGAAATTGCTGAAGGATTAAAGAAGGACATGAGCATCACAACAACAACAAAATAATAACAATAACAAGAATAATATTGCTATTGCAGCAGGTTGAATAATGGTCCCTCAAAAGATGTGTACATACTACTTCCTGGGGTCTGCAAATATGCTACCTTACATGGTAAGAGGGACTTTGCAAGTGTGACTAAGGAAGGGTCTTGAGATGGGGAGATTTCCAGGAATATCTGGGTAGGCCCAATGTAATCACAAAGGTCCTTCTCAGGAGAAGGCAGGTAGGTTAGAGCGAGAGAAGGAGGTGTGCCAATGGAAGCAGAGGTCAGAAAGAGAGAAAGAATTTGGAACATGCTACCTGCTGACTTTGAAGATGAAGGAAGGGACCATGAACCATTTGCAGAGAGCCTCTAGAAGGTGGAAGAATCAAGAAATTGATCATCCTTTAGAGCCTCCAAAAGGAATGTGGCCCTGCTGACATTTTGATTTTAGCCCCATAAGACTCCTTTCGGACTTCTGACTTCCAAAACTGTCAGATAATAAATCTGTGTTGTTTTAAGCCACTAAGTCTGTAAAATTTGTGATAGCAGCCAGAGGAAGCTAATACAATGATCACAGCTACAATTTAATGTGAATCTATTCCATACCAAGTATCTCATATACATTAACACTAACCGCAGGGCGAACTTCATAGGCATTCAACCTGTGCCTCCATGCTTACAAGGATCCTGAACTTCGTTGAATAACCTGCTGCTCCAGCCTTGAAACCCTTAATTATTTAATAAGGGGCTGTCCATCATTTTCCTTTTGCACTGGGCCATTCCTGCCTATTACATGCCATTCCTGCCTATTCCTAACATCAATCCTGAAAGATAAAGGTTATAACCATTTCACAGATGAAATTGGGAGTCTCAGAGAGAGAGAGAGAGAGAGAGAGAGAAAATAGCCTAGTAATAAATGCCTTGAGTCAGATGGTAGATTCTTCTACTTACCAGTCATGGGCCCTAGGACAAGTTTATTAATTTTTTCCTGAGACTCAGTTTCTTCCCTTGCACAGTAATTATAAATATGCACCTTACAGAACTGTCACGAGGAGTAGAAATGATATACCATGAAGTGTCTACACAGCATTGCCAAAGAATAGGGACTCAGAGAGATGATAGTTATAATGGCTCAAAGTCCCAAACTTAGTAAGACCTGGATGTAGGTTTCATGCCCATACTTCCCCCATTTCTTCTCCTATCTCTTGGACTGTATTTTAGAAGATTACTCTGGCAGAAGGGGATTGGTGGAGGGTAAGGGTAGAGGCAGGGTGGCAATGTAGAGACAACTGTGGGAAGACTGCCCATCTTATGCCCTCTCTTTGTCTCTGATAATTGCCTCCCATACATGAAGGCATCCTCTAGAAGCTATGTTTCCCCCACGTGACTCAGCCTCTCCACTGCTCTGATCTTTGTTGGTCCCCTGACTCTCCCAGAACTGTATTAGTTTGAACTGAGAGACACAGACACGGAGGATTGTTGGAACCAAGTCTCATCCACAGCAGACCCTCTAGACAAGGTCCATAGGCTGCCTGCTTGCTGCCTGGGTCCCTAGAACCGCCCTACAGCCAGCCTTTCCACAGTGACTCCTCAGTGCCTCCTTTCATTCCATACATATATCCATTCAATAAATCTTTTCATTTTCCTCCTAATGTGACAGAATTATAACCAATAGAACCCTAACTCATACATGTAAAAATGCCACAATCATTTGGAGAAATAATGAAAACATGAATCAGATTAGTGTGCTAAGTTTGGAGAAAAGAAGTACTTGAGAGACATTTAGGGTATGTAGGGTGGGGAAGGAGTTTGGAGTGACTTCCAGGTTTCTGACTTGGGTGATTGGGTTACTATCATCATAAAGACGGGGAAAAGAGAAAAGAAGGAGTGGCTGGAGGTAGAAATACTGGACTTGAGATGCCCAGGGGCCATAGAGTTGGAAGTTAGAGAAGCACATCTGAAGTTCAATTTGAAGAAGATAAATATTTGGGAGTTTCCAGCATTTATAGTCATTACTGCCATGAGAGTGGATGAAGGTTCCCAGTGCTGATAAAGGAAAAGGAGATAGAAAAGGAATGGTCAGAGACAGGGGAGCAGATCCAGTAGAAGGGTTAAATGAGGGGAAAGTTCAAAAATGCAGGTGTCTAAATAAATCAGCTGACCACTTAAAGAGCATTCTCTTCATCCACGGCTGAGGCTACAACCATCCTATTGAACATAACTGAATCCATGTTCCCAAACCCAAAGAATTCCTTTAATATAATCTGCTACCCTTTGCTTCGACCCCTAGATTTTCCTGTACTACCAGGCCTCTTTGGCTCAATGATTTAGTTACAGAGACTATGTGATGAGCCTTAAAATACTGTAAGTTTCCTAACAGTAAAAAAAAGGCCAATCAAAACAACCTTCAAGTTCTATTATATACCTACAGTATTAGTGCACAGGAATGAAGCAATAAATCCTTGTTTTGGCAGAGGCTGCGGGGAAGTTGGTAGGATGAGCTTGGCATTTTATTCACAGTTAACCCTTGCAGAGTAACATGGAAAGCAGCAATAGAGTGGTGTGTGCCCTTTATTCCACTCTGGAATGTACCTCAAGGAAATAAACCAAAGGAAAAAAGGGGCAAGTGGCACAGATCTTAGTTCTACTACTTATAACACCATAAAACTGAAGACAATATAAATCCTCAACTTTAAAGTAATGCTTCAACAGTATCAAAGTAACTACTTTGGGACACTGTGTATAACCATTAAAAATGACAACCATGTGGATATGGAAATGTAACTAAGAAATAATGTTAGGTGAAAAAAGCGAAGCATACCAATTTGGGCAAGGATGTGGAGAAACTAGGACCTCAGAGTGTTGGTCAGAATGTAAAGTTATTCCTAGATGGACAGAAGTGAAATTTGACCCAACAATTTCACTCCTGGAGAAATGAAAACATATGCCCACACAAAAACTTGTACATGAATATTCATAGCAGCATTATTTATAATAGCTCAAAGGTGGAAACAACCCAAATGTCCATTGACTGATGAACAAAAGGTGGTATATCTAATGGAATATTATTTGGTGACAAAAAAGGAGTGAGTTATTGTTATATGCTTCAGCATGGATGAATCTTGAAAACATAAAGCTAAGTAAAAGAAGCTAGTTACAGAAGACCACATATTTTTTATACTATTTATACGAAGTGTCCAGAATAGGCAAATATATAGAAACAGGAAGTAGATTAGTGGTTGTTTTAGGCTGGGGTAGTGGGGAATGAGAGGATTAGTGGGTCATTGCTAAAGGGTTCAGGGTTTCTTTTTGAGATAAAAATGTCCTGAAATTGATTATGGTGGTGGTTGTACAACTCTATGAATATACTAAAAACCATTGACTTGTACAATGTAAATGGATAGAATGTGTAACATGTGAATTATGTCAATAATACTGTTGCAAAAAATTTTTTTTAAAGATTGTATTTATTTCTTTGAGAAAGAGAGATTGAGTGCATGAGCAGTGAGGAGGGGCAGAGGGAGAGGAAGAAGCAGACTCCCCATTGAGCGGGGAGCCTGACATGGGACTTGATCCTAGAATCCTGGGATCATGACCTAAGCTCAACACAGATGCTTAACCCACTGAGCCACCTAGGCGCCCGCAAAAATTCTTTAACAATCATTGAACTGTATGTTCACTGTAAGTAATGTTATGAAATATAAATAATACTTCAATAAAGCTGTTTTTTTTTTTAAGCAAAGCACAAATTGGTTGCTATTTTATATACACCTGTATTTTTCTAAAGTAACAAAGGCACAAAGAAACTGGGAGTCAGTAGAGGTTTAACAGCAAGACGTTTGGTTTGGGATCTAAAGCCTGGGTCCATTCCTCATCCTGACATTTCTAACAGTGTGACCTTGGGCACATTCCGGCAATTCCGAGTTTTAGTTCTTCTGTTTGTACAATGGGGATGAGCCCTTACCTCACATGGTTATTTTGAGGCATAAATGTTTAATGGGTTCATTTTCTTGCCCTTTTGGATTGCTTAAACATGAGGTTAAAAAAAATGTAGCAATGAAAACTGAGATAACATATGTGAAAGGCATTCGAAAGTGAAATCTTCCATAAAAAATAGGATAGTTTGGATCCTGATTCTATACTGTGGTTTAGGAAACAGCATGAGCAGAGCCTCAGCCTTAAAAAGAAAGGACCCTCCCTCTGCCTAGTGCCTTGGAAAATGCCTTCATTACTGGCTGCGTGGAAATTAAGAAATGCTTTCCAGGCTCTGAAGCACTAGTTATAAAGGTAATTTGGGGGCGACACAAAGGAGCTAAAGGTGTGTTAATGCCAAGTTACCATAGCAACATGCTCTGCTGCTCTATCCCTCCCATTCCTGAGTCTACCCCCAGATGAGAGGAAAACGGGAACGAAGCCATTCTACATGAAATTACTTTCTTCATATGCAGATAGGGGAGACATTTACACTTCCCCACAAATAATGTTTGAAGGGAGAAGCCCTCTGAATTTTTACAAAAAAATCTCCTCTTCTTTCTTCAGAATGAAGTTCAAGATCCTATCCACCTCTCCAAATGCCTAGCATGTGGCAAGTACTCAAAATATAGTTGTGCAGTCGATCAGAATTTACCCAGAAGTCCAACGTTGGAATAAAACACCAATGTTTGTTAGGTAGAAGCGACTAATGAAATGTAGACCAGGAATTTCAGAAAGGAGATCTAAATTCATACTCCACATAATTTGGTGTCTGTCCAAGCCACATAGCATTTCCGCATTTGGATCTGCCCCATTTATGAAACTGCTTCAGCCCGTAGCAAATTCCCCTCAAGTATCATGTTTATTATTCTGAAAGGACACAGCATTACCCCACCAGGGTTATTCAACCTGTTAGACTGCATACATTTTCAAATGCTGTGCAGGAACGATGTGTGAAAATGACCAGTTAATGGACGTGCTGTTCTCCACCCTTCCGACTTCTGTGGCCTGATCTTGACAGAGGAGGGAGACTGATGGGGCCCACATCTGGGTAAATTGTTTCCTCCTCATAATGGGCAGAGGCAAACAATCCTAGTGCCAGAAGAGCTGTTTTCAAAATCATTCTTCAGGGTTTGGGAAACATTCCTCAACTCCAGGAACCAGGCTCTCAGTCCCACCATGGAGTAAGTCTTTGGAAAGGGCTTAGAGCTCGAGAGGAGTTCTGCATCTGTTCCTTCCTCACATGAATATTCTCACTTTTTTTTTTTTTTTTAAGATTTCATTTATTTATTTGACAAAGAGAGATTACAAGTAGGCAGGCACAGAGAGAGGGGGAAGCAGGTTTCCCACTGAGCAGAAAGCCTGATGTGGGGCTCGATCCCAGGACCCTGAGATCATGACCTGAGCCGAAGGCAGAGGCTTAACCCACTGAGCCACTGAGGCGCCCCATATTCTCACATTTTTGACAACTCATGGGCCAACTCCTTCCCAGAAGACATTTCCTTCTTGCAATCTCCTTGGCCAAATTGTGAAACTCCTCAGGTCAAAAAGGAAGAACAGAGAAGACTCCTCATCATCACCAGACTTGCCATGAACTCCCTAGAACCAGCAATCACAGCACCCTTCAACTGCTGAGTGATGGTATTTTGCAAACATTAACTCAGTTAATCCCCAGAACAGCTCTGGAAGGAAAGTGGTTTTGATTCACTTTACCTTCAAGGAAGTTGAGCCTCAGAGAGGTCTTATAATTAGTCAATGGCTGTGCCATTATTTCAACCCAGGCCTGATTGAGTATATGGTTGGTTGCATTTAAATGAGCTAAAACAGCCACAGCAGCAGTAAGCTGGTGCCAATATTACTATGCACCAGAGATTTGGGGGAGAGCAAAGGGAGACAAACTTGGCTCTGACAATACCCTAATAACACTTAGACCTTACTAATTTCAGACCTTAATTGGAGTAGCATATGTGTTGTGGTTGATGTCAGTAGGAAGTAAGCAGGAAATACCAGAACCAGATTCTGGCTAATCAGGAAGATTAACCCATACCAAAGATGGCTCCACCTCTAATGCTTTCTTCCTCTCTCCTTCGACCCTTCTAGACCCATCTTTTCTGTAAAAGCTCTCCTGACCTGCACATGATCCCCAGCCTTTATCCTTTGCTCTGTGTTCTCTTTTTACTTTGTGATATCTCAGTTTTTGCCTTTCCTCATCACATTTTATTTTAGTATTTTATTTATCTTTCCTCCCTACCTGGCCAAAGCACCTTGAAGCCAGCACCTGTGTTTTAACCATTTTTTTTTTTTAATAAGCTCATGACCCTGAGATCGAGAGTCATATGTTCTACCAACTGAGCCAGCCATGTGCCCCTGTCTTAGTCATCTTTGTACCCAGTGGCTTGAACAGTTCCTGGTTAATAAAAAGTCTCATGACCTTCTAATCTAAGTTTTCCAATCGTAAACCAGTATCTTCACTTTCCCAGCATCCTGACTTGAAAGGGCCTTTTGAGTACCTTAGATAAGATATTTGTCAGGGATTACCTAATTTTATTGGCTGCTCAGTATTGACCTCCCCACCCTCCTACATCTGGGGAAACAGCCATCACGTGAAACATGGGTTTCATGAAAGGCAGAATATGTCTTCCCTTTACAAAATTTGGGAAAGAGGTCAGACAGTTGCCCTCCTTGATCCCTGGCAGCTGGAGTGCAAGCATATGACCTAAGCTTGGCCCGGCTGATGCTTCTCCCCAAACCTTGAATTTAAATCAAGTGGCCTAAAAAATAGGGACAGTTTAGAATTTGGGCTAGTGGCAGCACTGGTGTCCACTGCTCCGTGGGAGTGGAAGCAGCATCTTAATTGAGATGTTTCTGTGATATAGTCTTTCTGTCTTCTGAGATGGTCTCCTTTGCCCCATGTCCATTTTCTAAGCTTGATTTTCTAGCCTTCCAGCCACTTCTGTGATTTGCCTGATACCTCTCAAATAAACTCCTGTTCTGATAAAAATAGCCAGAGTTGGCTTCTGTTATTTGCATCCAAGAGCTCTGACAGATACAGCTGATGGACCCATGGTAGGTGGTCCTGGATTCTGGGGAGCTAAAGGCCAAGAAGTTACTTCTCCTTGATCCAATCCCCAAACTGAGATACAGGATTACCTTTCAGTCTGCTGTACTCATAGTTTTCCATAGCCATGATCAGACTTTGTCCTCACAATAGCTCTACCTAGAGGCAGGAGAGTGAGTAGTAAAACGAATTTTTTTTTTAATGATTTTATTTATTTATTTGAGAAAGAGAGAGTACAAGAGCAGGACAGATGGAGAGGGAAAAGCAGATTCCTAATTGAGCAGGGAGCCCGATACAGGGCTCAATCCCAGGACCCTGGGATCATAACCTGAGCCGAAGGCAAATGCCCAACAGTCTGAGCCACCCAGGCACCCCAGTAAAACAAGATTTTAAAAGGAAAAGAGTAAAGCTCAATGAGACTAAGTGGCTTTCCTGAGGTCCCCAAATTAGTGACAACTCAGACTACAATACACACTTCTTGATTTCTAGCACCTGAATAACACTGAATGACTAACCTACATTGAATTTTAAAGAATTCATTCACAAATATTCATTGAGGATCTGTTAATTGTAATAATATAATATTATAATATAGAATAATATAATAAATATAACAAATATACATTAATATATAAAGTATATTTATACATAAATAGTATCAATATAAATTATAAAATATATTACATATAAATATAAATTACAAATATCTATTATAAAATAAATATTTTATATATATATGTGAAACTTACATTTGGGCAGCAGTATAATATTGTTGCTAAAACCCAGCCAGGCTGTGTGGGGAAAAACCCTGGCTATTCCACTTAGAATCTGTATATAGCACACCCTCAGTATCCTACCCATAACCTCCCGACCCTCACCTCTAGCCTGCTGAAATCTGCTTGCACAGAGTACCTGGGACTCACTGCATGAAGAGCTCACTGGGCCTTTGTGCAGGGGAAGCCAGGAAAGCCAGAGTTAACACCCTGAGCAACCATCCTCAAACAATGATGGAGATTGGTGAGACATACTCCAGATCCCTCACCTCTCAGCGGGAATGAATCCCCCCCCCTTTTTTTTAAAGATTTTAAAATTTATTTTATTTGACAGAGAGAGATCACAAGTAGGCAGAGAGGCAGGCAGAGAGAGAGAGGGTGGGGGAAGCAGGCTCCCTGCTGAGCAGAGAGCCTGATGCCAGGCTCCATCCCAGGACCCTGAGATCATGACCTGAGCTGAAGGCAGAGGCTTTAACCCACTGAGCCACCCAGGCACCCAGGAATGAACTCTTAAGAGTATTCCTCATCACCTTCCAAAATTCCCCAGTGGGACTGAGCTCCACTTGTCCTTAGTGGTAACCGGCTCAACAGAACACACCTTCCTCCTTGCCACTCATTTCCCTACTCCCCACCTGGTGTTTTGTGGCATCATTCCCACCTGCCAAAAGCTACTTATCCTTTTCTCTAGGTCTGCTTCTGGGGGACCCTAAACTAAGACACCATGAGGCCCTGGGAAAATTACTCAAATAATAACCTGCAAAACGAAGACAATATTATTTGCCTCGTTGGAGTAAATTCACGCAAGAGTTTAGCCCAGTTCCCAGCACGTCATCAGCACTCAGAGTTAGCCATTGTTACTGTATGCAGTACTTTGGGCTCTCAGAGAACTTAAGCACACGTTCTTTCACTTCTTCCTGCACCATCAGGGAAGCCTAGCTTCCTCTCTAGCTTCACCTCCAGCCACCCCCCGCAGACTTCCTGCCTCGCTCAATGACACATGCTGTTTTTCACGTCAGCCCTGCTCTCCCATGAGCACATCCCCCAAATGACCAATCTCTTTCACATATGTGTTGTTCAACACGTCCTGCCCTCCTTGCCTGGACACACTCCTTCATTCCCCACATTTATCTCCCAGTAACGTCCACCCATCTACCAAGCTTCCATGCAGCTTTCCCACCTCTAGGAAGTGTTCCCAACTATCCTTCCTTCCTCTTCCGTTTGGTCCAAACCACACACTCCACACACACCACATGCACCATACACACACAAATACATATATACTTCTCACCATGGGACCATGCAAAGAGAGCACTTAACCCAGGAGTGCTGCTCTCCCTCACGCAGAGCCCCTAGAACTGTAATTATTTTTCTTCTTACCTGCCTCCTTCACTAGCCAGTGAGCATCTCTGCAGCAGGCATTGTGGCTTTTATTACTATATGGCTGGTGCTACAGCTATTGCCCATCTCAAAACATGTGAAATTATTTCTTTCAAATAAGGGAGTGTAAACAAACCTTTGAAATAGGGGTGCTTTCTGTATTTTTTCAGTTGAGGAAACAACTTAAAACTTGAGATGACTCCATTTAAGATCCTACAGTTAGTACGGGGTGGGGGAAGGGGAGAGGAATCCAAACCCAGTCATTTGCTTCAAAGTTGAAGACAGAGCTGATGGGTTTTGTGCCCGAGATGCCCTTCATATCCCTCCTACTTTCACATCCTCTGCTTAGAAAATAGACTCCATCCACAGCCTTGGAAGAAGAACAGTTTCCCATTCAAAATGACCCAAGTCTCCGGGGGCCCGCTGCCTCCACCCACAGGGGGCCCAGGCCCTGGGCCTAAGCAGGGCCCAGGACCCGGAGGCCCGAAGGGCGGCAAAATGCAGGCGGGCCGAAGCCCGGCGGTGGCCCGGGCCTAAGCACTCCTGGCGGCCACCCCAAGCCACCGCACTGAGGCGGCGGGGAGCCCCGCGGAGGTCGGCAGCACCACCCGCCCTACCACCAGCAGCACCACCAGGGCCCCCCGCCTGGCGGGCCAGGCGGCCACAGCGAGAAGATCTCCGACTCAGAGGGATTTAAAGCCAACTTGTCTCTCTTGAGGAGGCCTGGAGAGAAAACTTACACTCAGCATTGTTGGTTGTTTGTTGGGAATCTACCTGCTGATATCACAGAGGATGAATTCAAAAGACTTTTCGCTAAATATGGAGAACCAGGAGAAGTTTTTATCAATAAAGGCAAAGGATTTGGGTTTATTAAACTTGAATCTAGGGCATTGGCTGAAATTGCCAAAGCTGAACTTGATGATACACCCGTGAGAGGTAGACAGCTTCGGGTTCGTTTTGCCACACACGCTGCCGCTCTCTCCGTTCGAAATCTTTCACCTTACGTTTCCAATGAACTGTTGGAAGAAGCCTTTAGCCAATTTGGTCCTATTGAAAGGGCTGTTGTAATTGTGGATGATCGTGGGAGATCTACAGGGAAAGGCATTGTTGAATTTGCTTCTAAACCAGCAGCAAGAAAAGCCTTTGAAAGATGCAGTGAAGGTGTTTTCTTACTGACAACAACTCCTCGTCCAGTCATTGTGGAACCACTTGAACAATTAGATGATGAAGATAGCCTTCCTGAAAAACTTGCACAGAAGAATCCAATGTATCAAAAGGAGAGAGAAACGCCTCCTCGTTTTGCCCAACATGGCACATTTGAGTATGAATATTCTCAGCATTGGAAATCCCTGGATGAAATGGAAAAACAGCAAAGGGAACAAGTTGAAAAAAACATGAAAGATGCAAAAGACAAATTGGAAAGTGAAATGGAAGATGCCTATCATGAGCATCAGGCAAATCTTCTGCGTCAAGATCTGATGAGACGCCAGGAAGAATTAAGACGCATGGAAGAACTTCACAATCAAGAAATGCAGAAACGTAAAGAAATGCAACTAAGGCAAGAAGAAGAACGACGTAGAAGGGAAGAAGAGATGATGATTCGTCAGCGTGAAATGGAAGAACAAATGAGACGCCAAAGAGAGGAAAGTTATAGCCGGATGGGCTACATGGATCCAAGAGAAAGAGACATGAGAATGGGTGGTGGAGGAGCAATGAACATGGGAGATCCCTATGGTTCAGGAGGCCAGAAATTTCCACCTCTAGGTGGTGGAGGTGGCATAGGTTATGAAGCTAATCCTGGAGTCCCACCAGCAACCATGAGTGGTTCCATGATGGGAAGCGACATGCGTACTGAGCGCTTTGGGCAGGGAGGTGCGGGACCTGTGGGTGGACAGGGTCCTAGAGGAATGGGGCCTGGAACTCCAGCAGGATATGGTAGAGGGAGAGAAGAGTATGAAGGCCCAAACAAAAAGCCCCGATTTTAGATGTGATACCTAGGTTTTCATTCCAGTTTGTTTTTGTCTTTTCTTGTTTAGATACCAATCTTTTAAATTCTTGCATTTTAGTAAGAAAGCTACCTTTTTATGGATGTTAGCAGTTTATTGACCTAATATTTGTAAATGGTCTGTTTAGGCAGGTAAAATTATTTAATGCAGTGTTTCATATGGGAATTTTTTTTCTTTTTATTTACTTTTTTTTTTTAACTGTATAATGTCCCTCAAGTTATGGCAGTGTACCTTGTGCCACTGAATTTCCAAAGTGTACCAATTTTTTTTTTTACTGTGCTTCAAATAAATAGAAAAAATAGTTATAATATTGATCTTCAACTTTGCCATTCATGCTTCTATGCACATTAGGCTAGGTATTCCACTTTGAAAGCATGAGCGTGTCTAGGCCTTCAAATGGCACCTGCCGTTTCTGGGAAATGTATCTGTAGGCTAAGTATTGCTTTCTACAAACAAGTACACCCTTGTTTTAAAAAGAAGAAATGCATATTGAAGTAGTTTCATGATTTGATTTGTTTGGCATTATAGGAAGCAAGCTGGTGCTAAGTATTTTTAAATGGTTATGTAAGCAAGCTGAACTGTAAATCTTCCTTCGGGAATGTGTATTAAGATGATGGAATGGGTGAAAGACTATTGGTAGGGAGAGAAAGTGGGTATGACTAAATGGATCTTTATGGCCCTATGATCTATCCTTTCCTTGAAAGTTTCTGAAGAAAAAGTGGAAAGATCATTCTGTTGCATTTCTCCATTCTTGTTTTTAAAAGAACAAGTCCCAAGCCCTACATATGGCTTGTATTGAACTTTCACATTTGAATTAAAGATTGTTAAACATGAAAAAAAAAAAAAAAGACCCAGGTCTCAACCATGGTTGATGGGCTCGGGAGTGGACATCTGACTCAGGAGAGGCCAGGGAATCCACGCCTCTTGGGAATCCAGACAGCCTGCATCAGCTGGCTGCATGCACTGAAACTACAAGGCAGCAAAGAAGAAGAGCAACTGAGGCTGGTATTTGAAGACTTCTGTTTTGAGTCATATGATTATGGTCTAAACCCAGTTGGCCGCTAGTGTGGTCAGTTGAGGTCATATGAGAGAACTCACGCTTTGCCACCTAATGATCAGTTTAAAAAAAAATATATATATATATATTTTTAGGTTTCATTATTTTAGAGAGGTGGGGGGGCATGTGTGAGCCAGGAGAGGAGCAGAGGGACAGAGAGAATCTTCAGCAGCCTTCATGCCCAGTGTGGAGCCTGATGCAGGTCTCAGTCCCACGACCCTGAGATCATGACCCAAGGCAAAATCAAGAGATGGACGCCCAATCGACTGAGCCATCCAGGTACCCCCCAACTTCCATCCTTTTAAAATTAGCTATGCATCAACACTATAGATTAAAATAGACCTAAAAAGCAAATGAAACATTTAATTATAAGTATTAGTATTTGCATATTAGTATTTGCACATTCTTTCTCACTAGTTCTTATGATTATTCATCAACTTATCAACTGGGTTCTTCTACACATTTCCATTCAGCCATAAATAAATACAGCACACAGCTGTAACTATACATAAATCCATTATAGGGTAAGTCAGATTATGTCACTTCTCTGACCTATAAGGCACTACCTGATTCACCATCTGTTATGTAACTTCTCTGATCTCCTATTATTCCCATCTTCACTACACTGGCCTACATATTCCTTCAACACACCAGGCACATTCCTTTTCCATGGCTGTAATAGTTTCCTAGGGCTATCGTAATGGAGTACCACAAACTGGGTGGCTGAAAACAACAGAAATTTATTGTCTCCCAGTTCTGTTGGCTAGAAGTTAAAAATATCAAGGTGTTATCAGGGCCGTGTTCCCTCTGAATCCTGTAGCAGAGACTGCTCCTTGCCTCTTCCCAGTTTCTAATGGTGGCCGTCAATCCTTGGCATTCCTTGAGTTGCAGCTGCATCACTACGATCTCTGACTCTGCCATCACGAAGTACTCTTCCTAAATATCTCTGTCTCTGTGTCCTCTTTTGGACATTGGATTGGGCCAACTCTGAGGACCTCATTTTCACCTGAGTGCATCTATAAAGTCCCTATTTCCAAATAAGAGCAAATTTCACAGGTACTAAGGATTTGGGGTTTTAATATATCATTTGGGAGACATAATTCAACCCACGATGATGGCCCTTGCATTGTTCCTTCTGCCTGAAATGCTCCTTCCCCAGGTGTGTCCACCTTCTCACTTCCTTCTGGTCTTTAATGTCAATTTCTTTGTGAGTCTTCCGTAGCCCCTTATCTGAAATGGCAACACCCCTTCCCCAGCATTTCCTAGTTCCTGTCCCTGCTTTACTTTTCTCTTTAGCATTCGTCATTAGCATAGTATCTGCTGTGTTTCACTTATTTATACTGTTCATTTTCTGTCTTCCCTGGTATAATGAAAACATACACTTACGGAACGCAATCCGTGAAACAGAAGTTCATAGTGTTTTTTGAGAGAAAGTTAGGATGTTCTGCTTCCTGTGAAAAAGTAGAACTCTAGCAGCATGTTTTTTCTGGTCCTGGGGCTCCAGTTCTAAAACTGAGAGCCTCTGTGGAGAAGGGGGTTCACAAAGGACAGAGAAGATAGAGTTCCAGAAAAAGAGGAAACTCTGGCTTATTACTAACAGACCATGCTTAGTTCCAGAACCAAAAGGGAAAAAAAAACCCCTCATTTTCTCCAATAATCAAGAAGCCAAGAGAGAGATTTACTGAGTTGGGACAGAAGGGAAGGAAGATAATGCTTGTTTGGCCTCCTGGAGAGCTTCAGATCAGGATCTTAATTGAAAAGTAGCACTATTTTCTTTATCTGGCTTTGCCATGGACTAGCTGTGTGACCTTTGGCAACATCTTACCCTTCTCTGAGCCTTCCTTTTCTCACTGTTCAATGAGGCAGTTGAATGAGACAGCCTCTTCAGTCTCTTTCAACCATGCCAGTCCGTGTCGCCTTAAACTCTAACCGCCATGAAGGTGGATCACCTCTTGTTTTCCTCCAGGTACTGAGCAGCTAGCACAGGGCCTTATCCGTAGTAGCACCCAGCACAATAATGGACCTTTCGGACATACTAGCAACAAATGAATAGATGAGGATTAAACAAACTATTTAGGTAACTTTTGAAGGAGAGGAAAGAGAGATCAAGGAATCTCATTCCATGGAGTCATATAGAAGATGTTTTTAATCAACTTGAAATCTTTATTGTAACCAAAAAGCCATTTCCTGAGATTTGTTTTAAATATTCAGAGCACCGGACAGTGGAGTATGAAGCTATTTAAGCCAACTCTGTGCCCCCGAGGGCCTTACCGTTTTGTTGGGGAGACAGGAAATGCATACCACAGATGCTAAACTACAGAAGGAATCTTCAGCAGATCCTGGGCAGTGGTACTCATAGTCTAGGAACTCATAGTTTGCAGGGTTCAGAGAGATGAGCTGAGTGACCTCCTGTGGTCCCAACTCTTCTGCTCCAGCTCCCGGAAACTTTGTCCATCCAAGCTGGGACCAAAAAGTACATCAGCAGGGGTCCCCATCCCCTGTCCTCTGTATCTCCCTGGAGCTATCGGCAGGTGAAAAACAAACCACCCTCTGCTCTTCTGTTCTGTCCCAGATTCTTAAGTCAAGTCCGATTTCTTTTTTCTTTAAAGATATTATTTATTTATCTGATAGAGAGAGACACGGCGAGAGAGAGAATACAGGCAGGGGGAGTGGGAGAGGAGAAGCAGACTTCTCACTGAGCAGGGAGCCTGAAGCAGGGGCTCAATCCCAGAATGCTGGGATAGTGACCCAGGCCCAAGGCAGACGCTTAACGACTGAGCCACCCAGGCGCCCCTTAAGTCCGATTTTTGCCCAGTTCAAGTCAAGAATTGCTCTGTATCAGCCAACTCCCTGCAAGTCAGCTGACTAATGGTTTTCTAACTTCATTTGAAAACAGCCTAGGAAAGCCTCGAGTCTATGGAGACTCCCTCTGAGTCATGGCTCAGAAAAACCTCTCTAAGTCATCCTATTTGATTTCATAAAAGCTTCCAGCATTTAGACCAGAGGAGCTGCCTCCCCCATCTTGAGTAAAGTGAACGTGCCTCTGGACCTGGGCCAGGCAGGCTTGTCGTGTAGTTCAAGCTGCCTCACTTTGGGATAGTCTGTGTTTGCCATGTCACTTCTCTCCAAGCCGGAATTGTCTCCTCTGTAAATGAAGGACTGTAACAACACGACACACACGCACATTCACTCTACCACCACCCCCGTCTGCCACAGCGTTATTCTGAGAGTTAAATGAAATCACTTCTGTGATGGTATTCTGCACTATACAAGAGTAAGTTCTCTTTATTATCAGATTACAGTTTTGGTGAGTCATCTTGGACATCAGTTTTTGACTTACATGACCTTGACTTAATCCCTTCACCAACTATTTCATGTTCTTTTTCCTGTTTCCTAGAGAAATTATAAAGTTGGTGCTATGCATACTCCTGATGGAATCTTTACCTAACATCATTTGGTCTCCACTCTCCCTTCCCAGTGGGACCTACCAGCTGTGACTTCTTTACCTTGTCGGTATTCAGGAAGTTTTTTTTCCCAACCCATGCTATCACCATGCACACCCACATATCTGAAACTGACATATTTAGCATTCAATCTACCTGTTGTCATGTGCAGAAACCCAAAAAACGATGGGCTCTAAGAGTCAAGAGTCCTGTGTTCCAGAATTAGCATTGTTTTTGATTACCCAGGGAGCTCTGGGCCATTCTGTTCAATAAACATCTATTCAGTTCAAGGGAGTGTGTTGGGGGTGGTTGTCTGCTGTGCAGAAACTCAAAAGTTTTGTAGGTCACACAGAGAAGTAAGCCTCCACTATGAACAGTGTGCTATATAGTGGCACACATCTATACAGAATAAGGGCACACAGAGGAAGAGACAATTTAATTAACCTTCAACAGTTATAGAGGCACCACTTCAGAGAGGAGGTGACATCTGAACTAGGCTCTCAAGGAAGACAAAGATTTGCAAGGCCGAGAAAGAGATGCGGTAGGAAGAACGTTAAGACGTGAACAAAATCGCATGCTAAAGAAATGAGAAGAGTTTGGTACGGTCAGAGGCTAGGATGCGTGGTAGGGAGGGCAGGGAATGAGGCTAGGAGAAAGTCGGGCTGGGGCTGCATGGGACCTAGAGTGCCACGCTTGGCCATGTGGGCTTTATTCTCTCTAGCCCTTTTCAACCAGGATTCTGCAAGAAAATGAAGTCCTTTGGACCTAAGTCATGCATTGTACAAATGAATTTCTCCCCTCTGTATCTAGAATGACACAGGTTATGTATCATCCTGGAGAGAACTGAGAAAAGAGTCACTCTAGTCATTTTCTGTGAGGTTTGGTGGTCACAGGGAAGCCCCGCTGAGAAAGGCTGCTAGGCAATGGCAAATCATCCAACATTTACAGAAAGCAAGTGAAAACCCCACGTGTCATAGAAACATTACTCTGCTGATAATGAGGAGAATGATTTAGAAAGAGTACAGGAGAATAAAGTTCTGCTGCAATATTTCAGGGGGGTGATGGCCAGGGCTCAGGACAATGACTGAAGGCACAGAGGAAAGGGACATCCGGACACACTGGGGAGGCAGCATGGATGGAATCATTGAGTGCTATTTTCCTTGGCTTCCCAACTATAGCAAGCAGTCACTTGCTCCCTCTGGATCTAGACTGGAGCTTTCCTGAAGAATGGGAAATCCCTTAGCCACAAACCACCATGCGGTGGTGCGTGCTGCCACTAATCTGGACTTTGTCGTGCTCTGGTCAACTCTGTACAGCCTGATGGGCTCCAAGTTATGATATTTCTCTTTATACTCCTCCGTCTCCTTGCCAGGTCAGTCCGGTCCTCCTAACTGACCTGCAGCTTAAGTCCCCTACCCAGCCCTTCCCTGCGGGGACACAAGCCTTGCACTGAACTCCGGACTGCTTGGCTGCTCTCCTGACACTCTGCTTTTCTATTCCATCCCACTGTTCCAGGACACTGGGCCTGCTCCCTGTGCTCCACCCTGGCCCCCCAAATCCCGTAGCAGCGTCAGCATTGCCAGCTTTTAGGCTGCTTCATCCCAGCTTCTTCCTCCTGCCAGATAGGCCCATGTCTCTGAGGTCCCCTCCCATCTCACCCTTAAACCCACCCGAGTTCACCTATCACCCAGCGTCATCTGTGTGCTCATTTGTAACATACGGGGTCACACTAGGTGACTTCTGAGTTAGCTCCCTTCCAACACTAACATCCTGTGTTTCTAAGTCGGCCAACTATAAAAGAAGTCTGCACTGGCACAGGACAACTGAGGCTGGGGGCTAGTGAGTCAGACTCAACCAAACTGTCAAGCTGACCGTGAAGCCAGGAGGTTAGAGCGTAGCCCGCCACTGGGCAGACAGTGGCTGAGACTCAAACCACAGATTAGCAGACCCAGACAGCTGTGCGAACGTGATGACTGATGCCACACCTAGTTTATTAGTCACATTCATCTTCAAGGAATTAATGACGTCATTCTGTATGCCCCCAAAGGACAACATTTCACTTATGACCTAAAGCTATTTCTTATGATGATTGTAACACTACCTTTTCTCACAGCGCTGGTGATCTGGGATTAAATATTATCCTAATAGTATTTTTTTTCCCCTTTCCTAGAAACAATCACCAGTAAGTACTCCTCAAGAGTCAGGCTACATTTTTAAGAATTTCTAAGTTCCTCCCAGATGCTTCTCAGCATTCTCAGCTTCTCAGGGTGTGTGCAAGAGAGAATACAGATCTTTGAAGACCTAGGTTTGAATCCCACAGCTACTTATGAATCATGTGGCCCTGGAAAAGTTAGTTAATCTCTCTGAGCTTTGGAAATAGGATAATAGTACCTGCCTTGCATAGTGGTAGCTCAAATGGAAAGTGCCCGCCCTGCAGAAAGTTCTTGATAAAGGGGTTCTCCCTCACACCAACCCTGCTGTCTTCCATCTCTTCACATTTCTTTGCTCTCAGGATTGTTTCTCCTGGGCTTGTCTTGATTCTTTCTCTTTTTCCTAGTGGAGACTAGAAGGTTCCTGCCAGTCCCCACAAGTTTCTGCTCCAAATATCAGACCGAAAGCATGCTGAGTCAGCACTAGCACTTCTCAGAGTAGGGGCTCTCTCTGGCCCCCCAGTTACGGCTGAGCAATCACAGGCCAGGAAAAATTGTGGTCAGAAGATGAGATCATAGCTGAAGTCTCTAAGAGCTCCATTGTCTCAGCTCCAGAGTCTGATACATGGAAGATGTGAATGCCAGTGCTGTAATTCAGCATAGAGCCGGTCAGGAGATTCCAAGAGATGGTGCTGAAGTGGGGAGGGGGGTAGATTAGGATGTCTCGAGGTTGCTGAGCACATGATTCAGCTGTGGGACACATATTTGTGACTGGCTAGGGGGCTAACACTCTTGGTTCTTCTTTCAAGGGGATTTTAATATCAGAAACCAGTATACACATGGGCTGCAAAAGCCTTTGAGATCATTTAGATCTACTTTCCTTTACACAAATGGAGAAACTGAGGCTTAGAGGATGGAAATTACTTCCCCAACCCACACAGAGAAAAAGGTTCAGAGTGGGACCTGAACCCAGGTCTCCAGATTCTGTGTCCATAACTGTGTTTGTTCTCCTATGAAAAAACCAGTAAATTCTTAAAATTCAACACAGTGTGGATGCTCAGTAAATTGGGTTGTTTAATAACATGTGGAGGGAATGTTTGTTAACAGGATTTCTAAAAAAGAGAGCATTCACTGATGGACTAAATATTTGTTGAGTCCCAGAAGGTAAGGAAGGGCCCAATCATGAAGGATACTGACTGCCATGCTTAGGAGTGTGAATTCTACTTGAAAGCCAATGTGAAGCCATCAGTTCAGAACAGAGGACTGACATGACTGGTTTGGGAAGATTGTTCTGGTGACAGAGGGGAAGATGGACTAGAAGGCATCAGGAAAGTGCATGAGGATATAGGAGGTTTTAGAGTAGTCCTGGCAAGATGTGGGTAGTGGCAGTAGAACAGAGAGGAAGCAGGAGAGCCAAAGGTCATTTCCTAAATGCAGTGAATAGGGCCTGTGGTCAGTGGAATGACAGGTAAGGCCAGATGGGGCAAAAGGCTGGGTTACAATACCACTTTTCAAGACTCTAAACCCCTGACCAGGATCCCAGGCTAATCAAGCAAGCTCCACTCACAGCAGGGCAATGTTTGATGCTCACAGCACGGGGCAGACCACAGGCTGCTAACAGTCATTCACGGTCACTGACATTCTGACTATGATAAACCATGGGCATCTGTTTCCCCAGCAAAGTGCGGTGAAAGTGGTTGGTTGGGACACATAGATAAGAAGTCCTGTTAGAAGTGTTAGCTGACTAAAGGCTTCCAGTGAAGGGTAACATTTCTTAAAGATGAAAGCTTAGTGTTTCTAAAGCTTGGCTGGGTAATTTCGATTTCTCAGTACAAGGTAGGTATCATTTACTCCTAGCTATGGAGGTTATGTCTTTAAACAGTTAATAGCAGTATCAGGAGGTCTGAGTCCAGACTGGCCCTCTCTAGCTGTGTAAGCTTGAGCAAGTTACCAAATCTCTTTAAGTTTCTTCAGCCATAAAGCAAGGATAATAGTCATACCTTTGTGAGGCTTGTTGTCCTAATGATATGAGACAATGCATTGTAAGAGCTCAGTACAATGTTTGCCACAGAGCAAGTGCTCCGAGTTAGCTAGAGTTAACTTTAATAGTGCTACTGAATTCGTTTGTAGAATGGTAGATATATTTACAAAGATAACTTTTGCAAATATAAAAAAAATGTATGTTCTAATTTTTAAAAGCCTCCTGTTGGGATATTGCATTTTAACTACATTTCAAAGATTCATGGATGAGGGGTAGGACAGAACACGGGATATACAGTATACACACGTTTTACAAGGGAGTCATAAAATCTTTTTTTTTTTTTTTTTTTTTTTGCTTCCCCCAAATTTTGTGTTCAAAGACTTGATTTTGCTATTGCTTTGCTGGGTGACTGAGTAAATCCATTTAACCTTCAAACTTCTTTTGTTTCTTCTGCAAAGTAATTCAGCATAGTCTACAGGGTTTCAAAAGGCCCTACCAATTCTAAGATAAGTATATGGACTTATTTTTTTCTTTTGCATAGCTATAAGAGTAAGTCAAACTCCAATTATTTCTGACGAAGCCCAAGAACTCTTCATAATTATCAGGAATTATTGCCAAGAATCTAACTACCATCTTTATTACAATGTATGCATTTATCTATCTAGTGGTTTGACAGAGTACAGTTGACCTGGAACATTAGGAAGGATAGTCACAGCTGAAAAGCAGAAAATTGGAACCAGGGACGCTGGTGGCTCAGTCGGTTAAGTGTCTGACTCTGGATTTCAGCGCAGGTCATGATCTCAGATGAGACCAAGTTCCGTGTTGGGCTCCAAGAGTCTCCTCTCTCTCTCTCCTTCTCCCTCTGCTCCTAACCCCCCAAAAGGAAGGAAGGAATGAAGGAAGGAAATGAACCAGAACTTGAGTATCCTTGAGCTTACTGGTCTTTGGTGGAAAACGAGTTTGTTTTTTTTTTTTTTTTTTTAAGATTTTAAAAAATGTATTTGACAGAGACAGGGAGAGTGAGAGTACAAGCAGTGGGAGCAGGAGAGAGAGAAGCAGGCTCCTCACTGAGCAGGGAGCCTGATAATGGGCTTGATCCCAGGACCCGGGCATCATGACCTGAGCTTAACTGATTGAGCCACCCAGGTGACCCTGACTTGACTTGATTTTTCTTTTCTTTCTTTTTTCCTTCTTTCCTTCTTCCTTCCTTCCTTCCTTCCTTCCTTCCTTCCTTTCTTCCTTGCTTTCTTTCCTTCTTTCTTTCATTCTTTCTTAACTCTCTCATCTGTTCATTTTTATTGTCAAAGTTTCTCTGAGAGTGGTTTTTGGTGTTAAGTTCATCGGTTTGGCAAAGTGCAGGGAACAGGTGAGTGAAGATCATCTTTGTGAGCAAACCTTTCAGGTCTAGCCATGGTTGTCCCTGCAGCCCTTTCTCACTCCTTTGCTTTCACACATTCTGATACAACCAGACTGACACCAGCTGTTTCCTTAGATCCTGTGTGTTTACTGCTTCATGTTTTACTAGTGCTGCTCTCAACCTGGAAACCCTCCTCTCTGAATTCTTCCTCCACTCTCACTGCTAACACTGTTGTGTCCAAATCTCCCCATCCTTCAAGGCTTAGTAATGTTACGTCTATACAAAGCATGGGTAATCCTTTTCCAAGGGTACAGTGAATATCTCCATTAGCTGAGCCCCCAAAACACTCAGATACATGCTTTAGATATGTAACTCTTAGATGGTTCCAGTGTCCACAACAGCATAGCGGTTAGGCACAGGATCTGAAGGCCCAGCCACTTGAGTTCAAATCCCTACTCGAGCCCTAGCTATGATCTTGGGCAAGTTAAAAGTCTCTCTGTGCCTCGGTTTCCTTATCTGTAAAATGGAGTGAACAGCACCTACTTCATGAGGTTTCTGTTAGGTTTAAATGAGCCAGCACATGTAAAGCACTTGGAACAGTACCTTGCCCATAGTGAGTGTTTGATAAATGCCAGCTATCAATACTACTTTCTCCTTCTACCTTGTTTTATAGGTACAACATCACCGTCTTGTGTTTCCTCCTAGACTCTGCACTCTTTGAGAGCAGGAGGATTTGTGCCTGTTCATTTTTTGTAGCTCTTTTTGTATCTAGAACTTAGCACACAAAACGAGTTACCTGACAGATTTTGGAAAACTTAGGTACAAGTCATTCCTATCTTTTCATCCCCAATATTCACAAGGTGCCATGTGAATAAGCGATTCCATGAATTAAAGAAATCTGTTGTAATTAAATGTCACATTGTCACTGGGGCACTTGGGTGGCTCAGTCACTTAAGTAATCGACTCTTGGTTTTGGCTCAGGTCATGATCTCACAGGCTTGATATCAAACCTGGTGTCTGGCTCTGCACTCAGTGTGGAGTCTGCTGGAAATTCTTTCCCTCCACCTCTCCCTCTGTCCTTCCCCCAACTGGCATGCGTGTGCCCGTGCATGCTCTCTCTCTCTCTCTTTCACTCTCTCAAACAAATAAATAAATAAATAATTTAAAAAACCCCCAAATGTCGTATTGGACATTAGACTAAATAGTCTGTAGTCAGTTGCATGCTAATGCATGTGGCACACCAGGGCCTTTTAAAGAATGTTACATGTGAGGCCCAGCTATGTGAGTCAGGGACCCCAGCTCCTGTTCCTGGTCCCACCCCACTGCTCTAAGCAGCCAGATTCAATTACTTTACTTCCTATGGCTGTGGGTCAGCCGGTTTCAGCTGGCTAGGCACAGTGATGACCAAAGCTACCACAGAGAGCAGTTCACTTTGGAAGCAGCCTCACCCATGATCCCTAGACCAACTGGTGAACAAACATGTACTCAAGGAAAATATCATGTATTACTCCAGTGGGACAAAGTGCAATTGTAGTCAAGATTACAGGTCAAAGTCAGATCTGTTTCTGAGACACTTTCCACATCTTTTCCTGATATTTCTCACATTTTTGCAGAGACACTTCTTGGTCTGTGATCATGGATTTGTGCCAAACAGCAGTTTACCCAACACTGTGATTCATTTGTTTTCTATACACTGTCTGACTTTAACTCGTGTTTGGCTTTGGCTGAGGACACTCAGCATACACTTTATGTGGCTAACCAGTCAGACATTTTAGTATTTTTGGATCTTAATAAAAAAAGAAATTAATCTGGGAATATATCCAGAGGTAACAAAAACACTAACATGAAAAGATATTTATAACCCCATGTTCACAGCAGCATTATTTACATTAGCCGAAACGTGGCAACAACCTAAGTATCCAACGATGGATGAATAGATAAAGAAGTTGTGGTCTCTGTATAAAATGCAATATTATCCAGCCACAAAAAATGAGGAAATTCTACCACTTGAGACATCATGGATGGACCTTGAAGGCATTATGCTAAGTGAAATGTCAGACAGAGAAAGACAACTATTATATGCTCTCATATGTGGAATCTAAAAAAACAAATAAACAAAACACCCTGCAAAAACAAAAACCCAAACTTTGTAAAAAAAAAAGATGGGACTTGTTTCTGAGGTGGGGGGGGGGGGGTTGGTAGGGAGAATTAGAGGAAGTTGGTCCAAGGGTAGAGACTTCCGGTTGTAAGATAAAGTACTGGGGATGAAATGCACAACACGTCACCTCTAGCTAATACTGTTGTATCACATATAGGAAGGCTGTTCACACCACAAGGAGAAAAGAAATTTCCCCCTTTACTCTTTTCTTCTTCCTGTGTCTGTATTAGCAGATAGATGCTAGCTGAACTTATTGTGGTCAGCATCTCACAACATATGTAAATCAAACCATCACACCGTACACACCTGAAACCCATACAGTGATGTACGGTGATTATTTCTCAGTAAAACTGGAGAACAATTCAGATCAAAGGCTGGAATTTTTCTAGTGATAAACCAGGGACTACTTATTTTCTTTTTAGTGAGTATTAACTTCAGCTTAGTTGTTCTCCTCTGTGAAATCCCACAGCATTAATGTTAAAACATAATTCAGGTCAAGTAGAGTATCAGCTCCTTAATAGTTCTAGGATCACGAGTAAGAGCCATACAAAGTAGCACAGGCCCACAGAAATGGGCCTGGGGAAATTAGGGCAGTTGGGCTCAAAGAAATTAAGGTAGAGGATGCTGCCTTCTCTCTGCTCTCAGGGGCATGATTTCTTTTCTCACAGCTAACCTTAGACCCAGGCAAAGCAGGCAGTGGCCTACAGCACAGAGGGGAATTGAAAGTCTCCAAAGTTGGTCTCCAACTTGCCTCTTCCATTTGCATTCTTACATCTAGAGTGGCATTCCTCTGCCAGAAGTTCATTCCAGAGAATGCAGTCCGCTTCCTTACTAATTCATTTGTTCATCCAATGCTTATTCATGCCACCAAGTGCAGGAACCAGGAAAGAATAGTGAATAAGACCAGAGCTTTTTGTCTAATATGAAGACAAAAATAGGGACATGGTTAAAACTCTGTATGTTTGAGTAGTATGATGATAGAGCTTTATGTAAGGGGCTGCCAGAGAAGTAGGAGGTGATCCTAGAGAGAGGGATTTCATAGAAAACCATGAGTGGAGGACTGATGAAGTCATGCCCCTCATAGAGGACAAGTAAAGTGAGGAAAGACAATGCTGAGTACAAGTATCTCTGAGAGGGGGAATGCTTTAAGCTGACTAGTGGTTATGAACAAGTAAAGTGCATGGTAGCCTTTCAGGCTCACGAGGTAACACCATTCAAAAGCTGGGCAGAATTGGTCCTACAAGCTAAGACTTGAGAGGGAAGTGAGTCAGAATAGATAGACTGGGAGCCTGGGCCCTAGGGTGGGGTAGGGGAATGGTGAGAGGGGAGGTGCCTCAAGAGGGCTCTTGGTTCTTGGAGAAACAACACAGCACACTAGGGCTAGAGTTGGAGGTGTCCTGAGACAGGCACTGGAAGAGGATGTCAGAAACCGCCAAGCAAGCCTTGCTTATTTGGTAATTTGGGGGCAAGTGGGCACTGGCTTAGTCTTGTGTGCAGTGAGGTACCAGAAGGAAACAATCAGTTAAATCTGGATTAATGTGGTTTATTTGATTAAAATAGGCAAAGCATGTGTTTGGCTTCGGGCTTAGAAGACTGTTGAATTCTTGAATTCTAATCATTCCTGCCACTGCACCGTAACCCCAAGCAGCATATGTTCTTTATTTTACTCAGAGGACCTCTTCACCCTCTTCTTTGCCCTTTAAGGCTTCAACAAGTGTCCCCTACTTCCCCAATAGCTGACTGTTAAGTGTGCCTGCTCCAAGCTCCCATAACAATGAGCACCTCTCTCTCATTAGATGAGTACCCGTCACACTGGATTATCTCTGCCTATTCACTTTCCAGTCCCCCTCTTCAGTAGGCTGAGCTTTCTGAGGGCAGAGATTGCCTTCCATCTCTGTATCGCTAGATTGGAACACAGTAGCTATGGATATATTTCTGTGGTTCTGTGGATAGATAAATGGATGGATGAATTGAGCAAATGGATAAACGACTGGCCCAAGTCAAAAAGAATTTGCTTTCTCCCTAGGACTGCAGACCTCAGGGAATCAATGCTCAGAAAAATCTTGTATCTCTTTTAATGCTGTGATGAACCATGGATAAAAAGCAGGTGCCTCGGTCCAAATCAAACTTGGTTCCAATTTGGTGTGATTTATTTTCCGGTTCACATGAGTACTGTAAATTTAGGTCAAGGTTTGCTTAGTAGGCAGGTTTCAAAGACGTGGCAGGGGGAGGAATCTAATCAAAAAAGCTCAGACCAGGAGCCAAGAGGTCTAGCCTCTCTTCCTGAGACCCCACCGACTTCCTGATTATGTAACCCAGATGAGCTTCTTATCTTCATATGCTTCCAGTCTCCCAGCCTTTAGTCTTTCCCCTTTGCGCCCCATCCACCGCCCAGTTATCTTTCCTGAAAACAAATTAATCATCTTGTTTTTTACTTTAAAATCCCCTTGCCTCCGGAGCAAAGTCCTAGCCCTTCAGCAGGCAAACAAGGTCTTTTTAGTATCTCTCAAGGCTGATGGTCATCCTTTATCATGTGTCTCCTATCCAGTGACTCCATGGTTCCCATTCCTCTAACCAAACTCTTTCAGGCCGCTGTGTTTTTGCCACACACTGTCCCTGATGTCACCAATGACCTTCTACACTCATTTTACCTGCTGGATGCCTGCTTGTTCATCTTTCAAGACTCAGCCAGTGGAGCCCAAAGGTTGCTTCCTCAGCAAGACCTCTTCTGACTCCTTCAGACAACGTGAGCACCTCCTCCACTCTGGTCCAACAGCATTTTCTATCCTTTATCTTAAACCACTTGTAAATCTGATAGAAATTAGTTGCTTACTTATCCATCTCAGGTGCAAAATTCTGAGTTCTTATAGGTTGGAGCCATTGATCCCATATCTTTAGTCACTAGAACTCAGGAGGTTCCCCAGTATATGCTAGTTGAAAAAAAAATCAAAGGAGTTATATTGAATAATACATGTACTGTTTTCCTTACTGTGGCTGTTTTTACTTCTCATCCCTCTCCACATGAAACCTAATAATAAAGATCAGTTTGTTGAGCACTGATCAGGCATCAGGCACTTTTCTATACCCTTATACATAGGACAACTTCATTTAATGCTTACCTCAGCCCTCCAAAGTAGGCATTACTCTTACTTTATAGATAAAGAAACTGAGGCGCAAAGAGGTTAAATATCTTTCCCAAGTCAGAGTTAGCAGATTGGCAGAGTTAGCTAGAATTCAAACGCAGACTCCAAAGCCCATGGCCTTTCCACAACATTGCCTACTTCCTTAAAGGCCTGCACCTGGTAGGTTCTCGCTTGGTTGTTTAATTGCTCTGGATTGCATTGAACAGGACTGCAAGAGTCAGGATCACTTTGATTTCCAGCTGGGGACTGGCCATCTCCACAGTCCATCCATGAAACCCTAGACAGCCACATCTAAATGCTGGCGTGCATGAAGACAAAGCCCAGATCCTTTTCCTGGCAGGAAGCTGTATCTTCTAGCACATGGAACCAGTACTGCATTTCCTGGGATCAGATGGAGCCCTCAGCACAGAGGCCTCTCATGGGTTTGTCCCCAGTGTCTAGCCCAGAAACTGTCTGCTCCCTGGCTCCCTGGAGAATGAGAAATTATTGGCTTCTGGAATGTTTTTCTGGTCACTGAGCCCTCAAGGTGAAAGGTCCCTTGGATGGAAACCAACAGGCCAAGTTTACCCAACCCAACAAGGCGTCAGGCAGCCCGAAGGCACATTCCACTAGATCCCACAGAACAGCTGGGGCTTCTTCTCCTCAGCATGATACCTGCCCTCAAAGAATGAAGGTCTTCCTGCTCCACTGCACAGCTGACATAAAGCAGAAATCCCAGTATAGAGCACCTTTCAGGATGGAGATTGTGCAGAGCCCTCAGAAATATTTTCTTCCTCTGCTTTCCACTGTTGCTGCTAAAACTTTAGCTTACCGGGAGAAGAGAGGTTCACAAAATGCTATGTGCTCCAGTCCTAAAAATGTCCTATAGTAATTGAGCCAGAAGGGAGGAGAATATTTACATGCTTGTGAACACCTATTACATGCCTGCCATTTCTATATACATCATCTCATTTAACCACTACTATAAATATTTTTCCCATTTTAAAGACGTGCAGAATGAAAATGACTCCAACCACAACAGTGGCATAACTCCTTTCTTTGATAAAAGGGATCTTGTGAAACCTTGGACCTTGGACCTGAAAATCAGTGACTGGAGCTCAGCATAAGGGTGAAGTGTAACATAGCCACACAGGTAGTGTCCCTGCGTTAGTCACATCTGCTCATTGTCTGAGACTCTGTAATACCTTGCCCTGTTCCCTGCTGGAATCAGGAATTCTATCTGGGCCCAAACTGAACTGTCCAGTACTAGGAAAAAGAAGCAGTATGAGTTTGACAAGAAGAGCCTTGAACTAGGAGTTTGAATGCATTTGCTTGAGTTCCAGCTCTACTATTTAACTTAAGTGAGATCTTGTCTTGGTTTTCTCATCTGTGAATAGGAATAATAACGATTGATTTCCTATTTTGGGTTTGTGATGATTAAATGAAATATTGCATGTGGGGTGTGGGGAAGGTCCACAGAGACTTGGCCTATTCATAAATGAGCCATGTTCTTGTCCACTGCCCTTTCTATGGAGCTCCATCATGACTGGACAGTACACCACTCTTTAGAATAATTTTTCTCCTACCCTCTTCCCCCACAAGCTAAATGAAGAGCAGTTTGGTTTGGAAGAAGGAGCATAGGCTAGGAATTGGATTATTACTTGGGTTTGAGTCCTGGTTTTATTAACTATTGGCTGTGAGATAATTGAGTCACTGAGCCTCAATTTCCTCATCTGTTGAGTGGGGGTAATATAAGTAGTTATCTTCTAGGGGTGCCATGAAGACTATATAAGTGCATCAGTGCCTTATAAATTCTAATGTGTTATACAAAGGCAAGTTACTCATCCAACAAAGTTTTTTGACCATCTGCTACGGACTAGGCATGTTCCAAGTGATGACAACCAAAGACAGTAAGACACAGTATCCATTAAGCTCACAGTCTGAGAAGGCGATGGAAGCATACACAGGTAATTACAACACACTGTGGTAAGTACCATGACAGGGGAAGCATAGAAGAGGGGCACTGTATTAGTTATCTATTGTTGCAAAACAAATGACCCCAACACTAAGTAGCTTAAAATAATAAGAAATTTATCACCTCACATACATTCTAGGAATCAAAAATCTGGGAATGGCTTAGCTGGATAGGTCAAGTTGTTGGCCAAGGCCATAGTCTCTAAAGACTTGACTACGGTTGGGGAATTCAGTTCCAAGCCTACTCATGTGACTTTTGGCAGGAAGCTTCAGTTGCTTGCCATGTGAACCTCTCCATAGATCTGCTCAAGATATGACTTTCTTCAAGGGACGTCATATGAGAGAAAGAGAGCATGTATGAGAGAGCATCCAAGAGTATAACTTAATCTTAGCCATGCCATGATAACACTTCTGCCATTTTCTATTGGTCACAAAGACAAACCATGGTACAATGCAGAAGGGGAATACACCAGGTTGTAACTTGCAGGAGGTGGGGATCATTGGGAGCCAATTTGGAGGCTTGCTGCCACAGGTACTAAACACACTAGGAGAGAGGAGCCAGGGAAATTGTCTAGAGCTTAAGCTCAGGTGTATTTTTAAAGCTTCTTATAGTTTCTGCTGAAAACTGGATGAGTAAGAGAGAACTTCCTTTTCTATCTAGATTATTCTATTAGGTGGAAATGACATTGTATAAAATATAGAGCAAACACAGAACTATCAAGAAATGATAATGACTCATCAAAATAAAAAGCTTCTGCATAGCAAAGTAAACAACAAAACTAAAAGGCAACCTACTTGAATGGAAGAAGATATTTGCAAATGATGTATCCAATCAAGGGTCAGTATCCAAAATATATAAAGAACTGATACAACTCAACACCTCAAAAAACAAATAATCCACTAAAAAATGTGCAGAAGACATGAATAGACATTTTTCCAAAGAAAATATTTATATGGCCAACAGAATCATGAAAAGAGCCTTAATATCAGTCATCATCAGAGAGATACAAATCAAAATTACAATAAGATATCACTTCACATCTGTCAGAATGGCTAAAATTAACAACGCAAGAAAACAAGTGTTGGTGAGTATGTTGACAGAAAGAAATCCTTGTGCACTGTAGCTTCTATTGTAAACTGGTGTAGCCACTGTGAAAGACAGTATGGAGTTTCCTCAAAAAGTTAAAAATAGAACAACCCTGTGATTCAGTAATTATGCTACTGGGTATTTACCAAAATCCAAAAGGATACGTGCACCCCTATGTTTATCACAGCATTATTTGCCCAATCATGGAAGCAGCCCAAATATCCATTTATGGATGCATGGATAAAGAAGAAGTATGATGGAATATTATTCAGCCATAAAAAGATGGAAATCTTGCCATTCACAACAGGGATAGAGCTAGAAGGTATGATGCTAAGCAAAATAAGTCAGTCAAAGAAAGACAAATACTGTATCTCACTCATACATGGAATTTAAGAAACAAAACAAACAAGCAAAGGGTAAAAAAGAGCGGGGGGGGGGGCGGAGAAAAACACCAAGAAACACTCTTAACTACAGAGAACAAACTGATGAAAGGGGGGTTGGGGGGATAGATGAATACACCCAGCCAGGTGTAGGGGATTTAGAGTACAGTTTAGAGTACAATTTTCATGATGAGCACTGAGAAATGTATAGAATTGTTGAATCACTATATCATATACCTGAAACTAATACAACATTGTATATTAACTATATTGGAATTAAAACAAAAAACTTAATAATAAAAAAAGGAGTAGTAATGACTTTGCTGGTGAGAGTATCTTCCAGCTCCGTCTTCAGGGCAACTGCACCCTGGTAAGGTCAGTTCCCCAAAGGCCCTAGTAGAGCCCTTAAAGTTCATAGCCTTCCCAGAGCTAACCAATAATAACTAGTACCCACCCTCTTTACAGTGCAACTCACATTGCACCATAATTGTGTGTTTACATGACTCACATCCCTTTAAACTGCCCTGAGCAGACAGGGAAAATGTCTGTTTGGTACACAGCTTGTCCCACATCGAGCATGGTCCCTTGACACCATGCCCAACTGTTTGATAAAAGGATGAACAGAAACTGAGTGAATACAGGATACACTGCACATGTCATAAGGTCCAAGCAGATCACAATATTTAAGAAGCTATGCTATGTGTTTCCTGAGTATCAGGTCCTATGCTACATGCTTTATGTATATTACTTCATTTTACACTCATCACAGTCATATGATAGGCATTATTATCCCCATTATAGATGAGGAAACTAAGGTCACACGATTAGAAAATGGTGCAGTGTGGATTTGACCCCAGGTCTGTCAGACTCTGAAGCCTGTGTAACTAATCCTATCATATCTGGTAGCAGATCTTAAACACACAAACAAAAAATGTCAGCTCTCAAAAACTTTGGATAGTTAACAACCAGATAAAAGAAAATTAAATAGTCTTAATAAACAATTTGTTCAATATCTAAAAACCAGGTGTTTCCCTTTCTCTCTCTCTCTCTTTCACATGCACGTACACACATCCTTTATCTTTCCAGGAAAGCCTGGTTTAAGTCCCGTGTCTTCCAGGAAGCCCTCTTTGACACACAGTGATGCTCATCTCCCTTAAATTCCTGCAGCACTTGTGAGCGAGCCATTCAGTTGATACAAACTATGTGTAGTCATGATTTTACAACTCAGGCCCATGGCTTCCTTCTTAACATAGTGAGGGAGCTGGACTACTTCTTAAAGTCCTTTTCTGCTTGCTCATTGTAGGAGGTATTTCCTGATTCCCATCAGCACAGTCATCTCCCTGCTGGGAGGACAGCATGGTTGTCTATGGCAAGCCCTCAGCAATAGCAGAGCTTTAACCTAATTGTGTTGGAAAATCCTGCTTTCTACCATCTTCCGACTTTCCTGAGAGCTTCTGGGACTCTTTATAATGTTCCAGAACCTAGCACAGGGCCTGAAACACAGTAGGCTTTCTATAAATGTTTCCTGGACCAATACATGAGTGAGTGAATGGCATGGTAGTGATGACTGCTACTTAATGAAACCCCCCAATGTCACTGGCATTATTGAATTAACTAGTAATTTCTTTTGCTCATTGGGTACTTTGGCCTTCCCTAAGCAGCATCTCCTTCAGACCTTTCTCATCCCAGGGATTTCTGCCTGCAGAACCAGTAAAATCAGAGCGGCCAGAGCTGTAGACACATGAGCAAACTTCAACTTGGCTCGTTCCAGACGGCCTGCCAACTCATCACCCTTCTGTTTGGACTCAGTTACCACATTCTTTATTGCAAGATACTTTCTAAACACAAGGCAATGCCCCTGCCTACAGCTTTGTTTGCACTGGTTACATATGTGATCTGCTTGCTTTCAGATGCTGTCACCCTATTTGTAATAATGAACCATCAGATGGTCCCAGAAATTCCATTATATTGGCACCCAGACTGGCAGTTGGGGAGGGTGTCACGACTTCATTTCAGCAGTAGTCTCTCCTGGATCCCACGGACAAATGGGAACAGTCTAGGAAGCTTCCTCCAGCAGCCGCTTCCACACAGGGAAACAGGACAACAGGAACCCTCCTACTGATCTTCATCAATGCCTTGGATAGGACCTTACTTGTTTAACCTTTCTCTACTTTCTGCCTTTCTAAACAGGGAAGGACTATAGTGCAGTGGTAAAGAGCAGGGGTTTTGCAATTAGAACTGGATTCTCATCCTAGTTCTGCCTCTTATCAGTTATATACCTTGGGTGAATTACTTCTTTGAGCCTTGACTTTCTCACTTGTAAACCAGGACTACTAATATAGTCTACCTCGTCGGGTTGTGGGGATTGACGTGATGCTGCAAAGAGTTTAGAATAAAGCTTGCAAATAATATGCCCTCAACTAATATTAGCTATCTTAATTCATTATTATTTAGTGTGCCCACTGCTCACACTGAGGATTAAGTGGGTAGTGGGAGGCTGCAGGTAAATTTTCACCATCACCATCGACATTTTGATAAAAGGAGAAAGAAATTCAGCTTTACTGAATGCTGGCTTGAGAGCTTTACTTACCTGAATTCATTTAATGTTTAGAAGAACCCCAACTTTACAGATAAAGCTCAGGGGATTAAGGAATTTGCTTGATGTCACACAGCCAGGGTTGGGAGCACATCTGCCTGACACATGTTCTTTCCCTATTCCCCACAGAAAGCTCTGGGGCCCACGGGGGCCTTTCGTTTGGTCCTTCGCAGTGATGAATATCCATGCATTTACCTAGACATCCCTCTTCATGCTTAGAACTAGAATTGTTGTGTATATTTAGTTCTTACTTCTCTCCCACTTCCTTAACTGGCCCCAGGATGTTCTGTGAGTCTTGCTCCAACTTCTCTTTTCCACTGAGCTAATGTCAGTTTGGTTTCCTGGCAAACGCTTTCCTGTTTCTCTGCGTCTATTACCCCCCTCCTCCTTTCTGTACCCCATCATTTCATTTTCACAACCTCATCTTACCCTGTGCCTGGGATTGCTTGTGCTAGTATCAGCAGGATTGGTATCAGTAGCCCAGGCCAGACTGGCTCAGGGACACGCAAGGAGTGGGATGGGGAAGGTGAGAAGGATAGTGGGGAGTGTGGGGGGCTCTGGAAGGTGACTGGGCTGGGGTGGGGAGACCAGCAGGGAATCAGGGGGCTGACAGAGAGTCAGGAAAACAGCTGCCCTCTCAGGTGGGGCAGACAGTGTGCCTGGGGATGCTGCTGTGGCAACTGAGAAATTAGGAGTACTCTGCCAGCTCTCCTGGCAGATCTCAGGGGGAACAAAAGGTTCAAGGCCTTGAACTTGGGAGAGTCAGGGGAAGGCAGGCTGAATGCTAGGTTGTAAGCTGGTATCCTCTCAGGAGGAGCTCAGTTCCACAAGGATCCAAAAATGGAGTGGGATTAGGGATTTATGGACAGGCCTGGTTTCAGACAGTCTATTTGTAATAATGAACCATCAGATGGTCCCAGAAATTCCATTATATTGGCACCCAGACTGGATGTCCCAGGCTGCCTCTCCTACTCAGAAGTTGTACCAAAAATTCTTTGGCAGTCACTGGTTTCTAACTTTTAGTTCTGAAAATGCAGTCACCATACCTAACCCATATTCCATAATCTAAAATAATTGGAAGAAGGGTTATAGGCTATCATTGGCTTCCATTTTTTTCTGACTTCCTATAGTAAAATCTTTTTGCCTACCATGTTATTTTTTTCAAATTAAAAAAGTGCTAACTATACAAGTACAAACTCTAAGTAAATAAGTATATTCTTTGCAAAACAATTTTAAACGAATAGCAAGTGAAAAGTAAAATTCCTGCTCACCGCACCCCCCCAACCCCTCTTCCTTCTGTAAACTATCCTATTTAGTCAGTACTATCAGTTTCTGCTCTCAGTTTTTCTATGCACTTGGGAAAATGCAGTAGCATCCAGGATTAGGGGTTTGGGGGACAGGAAGTACGGACAGTCCTGGCTGGAGGAGCATTTTATCACTGACATTGTTTGTTTCCATTGTTCATGGTGATAATAAGAAGCAGATTAAGTAGATTTTATTGTCATTTACTATTGTTTTCAAGTTATCCCTTAAAATTATTATTTTAAATTATCCTCAGTTGCTAAACCCCCTTACTGCCTGCTCTCAGGACAGACAGCTCCCCCTGCTTTGCCCTACAGTGGTATGTCCCTGTGTACATGTGCAATAGGTACATTCATGTATTTTTAACGGGATAACCTATATTCATTGTTTAGCAATTTGCTTTTTTCTCCCTCACCTTCATTTAGCAATATATCCTTGGGATCTTTCCTTGATAGCACACAGAGTTAGTAGAATTCTACCACCTTTTAAAAATGTTTTTAAAATTTTTAAAAGATTTTATTTATTTATTTGAGAAAAAGTGAGAGAGGGAGTGCATGGGGTAGAGGTAGGGTCAGAGGGAGAAGCAGAGTCCCCATTGAGTAGGGAGCTCGATGTGGGACCCAGTCCCAGAACCTGGGGATCATGACCTGAGCCAAAGGCAATTGCCAGACCGACTGAGTCACCATGTACCCTCTACCACCTTTTGATTAATGGCTGCACAGTATTCCCTAGTATGGTAGTACCATTGTCTTATTTATGAATATTAGATCCTCTGATACTGTGCCACATCAAACACTGCAGCATCATTTCTCTCCAGTGGCATGAAACTGGAAGTATTTCACTGTCTAATGTACTTAGATAACATCTAATATCTCTCTACAGAATGCATGACAGTAATACTCATTTATCAAATGCTTAATCTGTACAAAGATCTGTTCTAAGCACTTTGCATGTTGTAACTCATTCAATTCTCAGAACAACCCTATGAAATATTATATCATAATATGTTATAATATTAACATAATATAATATAACATATTATCATACCCATTTCACTGGAGAAGCACTAAGGTAATCTTACCCAAATCTCATAACTAGTAAGTGGCCAAGCTGGGATTTGAACACAGCACACTGATTCTAGGATCTGCACTACTGACCCCACAGCACTGTATAAGCTCCTGTGCATGTGTATAAGCTCTTCTCTAGGTTAGATAGCTGGGAAAGAAAAATGTTTATACATATTTCCAAGTTGCTCTGTCAAAATGACGGCACCAAATGACACTCCCACAGACTCTGAGAGGGCCATTTTCCCTAAAACCTTGCTAGGGCTGGATTTCATCAAGTTTACTCCCTTTTGCCAACCTGGAGGGTATAAAGAAAATGTCTTGATTTTGCTCCTTCATTGGAAAGCCAGTTTGGCTAGCATGGTACATAATTCTAGGTCAAAATTATTTTCTTTCAAAGTTTGAAGTGATTGCTTCATCGCTGTCCAGCATTCAGAATAACCTTTCAGAAGTCTGACAGCCAACTCATTTTTGTTCCTTGTAGGTAACTTGTTTTTCTTCTCTGAATACTTTTATAGTTTTTCCTTTGTCTTATTGGCTCTGAAACATCCCAAGTATTTGTCTAAGTAAGCATCTTTGAAAACGTTCCTTGTCTGCCACTTAGCAGGCCCTATGAAGTTTTGAAGCCTTTCTTTGGGTTGGGGAAGTTTTCTTTTATTATTTCTTTGTGGATCTCTTCCCCACCAATTCTCAGTTCTTTCCTGGCATTTCTTTTGAATGAAAGGAGGCACTTCTGAATCAATCCTTTGTGTCTCTGTATTACTCTGCTTGGGCTGTCATAACCAAATACTATAAACTGGGTGGCTTATACAACAGAAATTTATTGTCTCCCAGTTTTGGAGGCTAAGATCAAGTTGCTAGCCAATTCAGTTTCCAGTGAGGGCTCTCTTCCCGGCTTATAGACAGCTGCCCTCTGGCCATGTCCTTACTGTGTTCTCAGAGTGATAGCTGTGGTGTCTTTTCCTCTTTATATAAGGGCACTAGCCATATTGAATTGTGAATTCATACATGAATTGACCTCATGTAACATTTATCACCTACTCATAGGGCCTATCTCCAGATAGAGATCAAGTTTAGGGGTTCAATATATGAATTTTAGGGGAACACAATTCAGCCCCTAGTAGTTTCTCAATTTCTCTCTCAAATTTTCAGTTCCTGATCGTTTCCATATATTCAGGGACATCTCCTCACACTTAGGTTCTTAAGATTCCCAGTTTATCCTATACTCATTATTTATCCCATCTACTGCTTTTTTTTTTTTTTTTTTTTTTAGTTTTACTATCATAATTTTTAATTCCCTGTTTGTTTTCTGTTCGTTTCTTTTTCATAGCAGCCTGCTACAATATACTTGCAGGTCTTTTGAAGGATGATGCTACTTAGAATTTATTATTATTATTATTATTGTTAGAATTTTTTAAACATTTTTTCTTCTGTCCTTTTATCTATCTCTTCTCTGGAGTCAGTTTTTGGTTTGTGCATATATACACATATATATACATATTTTTAAAATTTTTATTTGTTTATTTGAGAGAGAGAAAGAGAGCACAAGAGAGAAAATGAGAGAGGAAGCGAACACAAGCAGGGTAGAGGGGCAGAGCGGGAGGGAGAAACAGACCCCTCTCTGAACAGGGAAGACTGATGCAAGTCTCATCCCAAGACACCAAGATCATGACCTGAGCGGAAGGCCAACGCTTAACCAGTTGAGCCACTCAGGTGCCCCTCAGTGTGTTCAAGTTAATCCTTTTTTCTTTCATGTTAATCCTTTTCTTTAGAGCTGTTTGAATTTCATCAACCACCTGGTGATCCTTTGTTCTTCATCATATCTATGTTTTAAGAACATTTAAGCTGGTATTTTGTTTAAGTTTTCACTTCAGTTTTGAGCTGTTTCCACTCCAGTTTCCTTTGGTGAATGGAAGGTTACTAGGGATTCTGTGAGTAGGTCATTTTGACTACAGACTTCCCAGTAAGGTGCTTGGAGAAGGCAGAGAGGTAGGCTTGGGGACCACCCTCCTCCTCTCTTGGTCCTTTGCCCATCCCCAGATGCCCAAATAAGGATGCCTTTACTTCAGTGAAGCCACAGTTGACAGGCTGGGCAGGAACAGCTTTGCCTTTTACTTCTCTGTGTCCCGTGGAAGTTGGATAGGGTTATTTCCAGCCCTCCCTTCTCACAGGCCCTCACACACCAGCAGACATCCTCCCCAGACAAGGGACTTCCCTTTTAGAATGAAGCTTTGTGTTTTAGCCCACTCTCCTGACCCCTACCCTCTACCTATAGCTCCCTGAAGTGGAGGGAAGAGGAGAGAGGTCTGTTGTGCACAGGGCAGTTTAAAGATGAATAACCCTGATGAGTGCTCCCCAACCCCTTGTATTCTTTCTATTTGCTTCCTCTGAGCTAGGAGATTCTCTGCCCCTGCCTTCAAATAAAGTTACTTTTTTTTTTTTTTTTAAATAAAGATTTTATTGTTTAATTTGACAGAGAGAGAGGTCACAAGCAGGCAGGGAGGCAGGCAGAGAGAGGTGGAAGCAGGATCTCCACAGAGCAGAGAGCCCGATACAGGGCTCGATCCCAGGACCCTGAGATCATGACCTGAGCCAAAGGCAGTGGCTTAACCCACTGAGACACCCAGGCGCCCTAAAGAAATTTACTTTAAGAGTGGTTTGGAGTATGTTAATATTCATCGTGAGTTGTCTATCATTGTGATCCTAACTGCTTTCTATTCAGATTTTTATCATAATTTCTGCCTCCTTTCTTGTTTGCTGGTGCTGAGAGAGACTTCATGATTTTAAAAGCTATCTTTTCTGACCTTTAAAGGATTTATGGTGGGAGGATGGATATATGTTCATGCTTAGTTCTCCATTTTGATTTGAGTCCTCCAGTTCTATATCATCTCTCCTCTTTTTTTTTTTTTTTTTAAATATTTTATTTATTTATTTGACAGAGAGACACAGCAAGTGAGAGAGAGAGAGCACAAGCAGGGGGAGACTCTGCACTGAGCAGGGAGCCCGATATGGGGCTTGATACCAGGACCCTGGCAGATGCTTAATGGACTGAGCCACCCAGGTGCCCCTATCATATCTCCTCTTGATAATGAAATTCTGACGACAAATTGTGCTGCTCGAATACAGCTCTTTGTTCATTAAAATAATTTCATTTACTAAAAAGTGCCAGACACTTATGTATAGTATCACTTTGAAGTCTCACAACAATCCTGTGACAGAGGCATCAGAATCCACATTCGGTTGAGGAGGGAGCTAAAATTCAGGAAGGTTAACTGAATTAATTGAGGTCAGGCAGCTAATACGAAATAGGCCTAAACCTGATTCCAAGCCCACTTTATCATGCTACATACTATTTAAATGTATATTCATTTTCTCTAGTTTTCAGTACATTTATATTTATGTTCCCCCATTAATATATACGTGCCTTGAGAGTAAGGCCTGGCTATAGTTCATTATTCCTATAGAGAGATGCCTGACTTCCTGTTTTACAAGCAGCAGTCAGTTGAAATTTTGTAAACCAACTCAATAAAGCAACTAATTATAGTATGTTATGATAACAACATAGTACAACTGTGCATTATAGGGGCAGAAATGCTTTATTTGAGGTATTTAAATGTTTTCTTAAGTCCACTGAACTAATGACTTGGTGGTGAGTGGAAACTATAACTGGAGGAAAGGTCAAAGTTCAGCTCTGGTTGGAGTTGTTATGGCAACTCTCTGAGCAATAAGTCTGCATAAACAAAAGAGAGCACAAGAGGAAATACCTATTGATCTCTAATATTAGTTCTAGCAAATTGTTTTTCTGTTTCTTCAACAGAGCAGTATGTTGAGATGGTGAAAATTATATTCTTTCATGTACTCCATTAGATTCACTGTCACATTCTCTGGAAGTCAGCCTTAGGAAATAGCAAATTTTCTGAAGGGGACAGAATCATGCTTTGACATTCCTAAGGATGGTGCCCTATGGATCGGTTCCTTCTGATCCCATGTCATTCATCTATTCACCTATTCACTGAGCATCTATGACTTTGGATGTGTACTAAAACTACCTGGGAACTTTTCTCAAATACCGAGATCAGTTTTCACTCCAGACCAATGGAGCCCAGATTCATATAATTTTAAAGCTTCTCAAGCAGTGACGATGTATATGAGAGTTGAAAAACCACTGTCCCATGATATATTACAAATTGTGTTAACTACTGGGGATACAAGTAAAAATGACAATTGCTAATATTTATTGAGTGCACACCATGTCAGGCACTGTTCTATGTGTCTTATATATCTTAACACATTTAATCCTCATAACAACTCTAGAAGGTAGGTATTACTCCCATTTACAGATGAGGAAACTGAGACACAGAGATGAAGTAATTCGGCTAGAGTTACACATTTAGGAAGTGGTGGAATACGGTCCTGGGATGCATGCACACTGTTCTACAAACTATCAGTAGTATCATGGTCTAGTAAATAATGATAAAACAGTAGGTACCTATCAAGAACACCTAAAGTGGGAGGTGAGAGGAGGTACGTGCAGGAAGCCTTCCCGTAGGAGGTGGTACCCTAATTAAGTAGAGAAAGAATGGGAACCAGCAAGAAAAGTGGAGGAAGAGCATTTTAGGTTCCTGTCTCCACTGCCTTGCTAGACAACCTGCCTCCTCACCTCCAAGGGGTTCCTTCCTCCCTCTTCCCCACACTGAAACACTGGAATGTCCACAATCATCCTTAATACGCCTAACATTTCAACTGGGAAGACTGAAGTCATGCACAATTACTCATGCAATTTTTCCTCCTGACAATAGGTCCTTCTGTGAGCCTCTCATTCACATATATAAAGCTCCACTCTGTTATGTGTGTGTGTGTTTTTTTTAAAGCCTTTGTTATAGGAACAATTCACAAATGTGTCAAACACACATTGGTTCCCCACCCCCTTCTCCTGTCCCCTCACCTGACTGGGAGAGTGGAAAACAATCCCCTGGCTTGCCAGGGACCTGTGCGCACTTGCCAACTCTGTCCCAGTAGAAGCTAACCCCGCATTTCCCTTTGCTTCTCCTCAAGTGTGGCTCTAAGCTGACGTTTGAGGTTAACCTCAGGCAGTGCTTAGCCACACCTGCCACCCCTCTGTCCAGCCCCAGGGGCAGGAACAGACTCTCTGTTGAGGAAAGGGAAATGCTCCTCTGCTGCTAATTAACTGTGGGAGGAGAGGAAGCTCTCTCCAGACACCAAAAATACCAAGGACCAACATTATAAAAAGCAGTCTTTGTACTAGCCAGCCGCATCATTCAGCATAGCCTAGGCTGGGGCCGGAGGGAAAAATAACTCCTCTTGCTGCCCACAGGGTCCTGGCATCCCAAATGGATGCTTCAGGGAGCCAAGCTCTCCTGTCTTCTTGGGTACGGGGTCTCAGGAACAGCGAAGGAGGCCACCTGCCCTTAGACCGCAGGAAGCAGCCTAAAGCCAGAGTCTTTGCTAGAATAGCCATAGGCCTGTTGAGTAAGTGAAAAGGTGAAGAGGGCAGGTCTGTGGAGGTGTGAGGCCAAACTGTAGCAGATTGCCGCAGAGTCTGGGTAATCTCACCACAGCAGGTCCGTTTCCCACCCTGTGCTTATCAAACTAGGGGCCGAGCCCCACTCGGAGCAGAGGACTATTTTTAACATAGAGAACCAAGTGTCGCCTTGGTCTGGCCTTTCCAATTCCCTTAGGCTTGGCTGCTATAGGCCCAGAGAGAGTCTGCAGCATCTGGGAGACTCAAGTCCAGAGGGTGATCTTGGGGGAAGATTGAGTTGCTGCAAAAATTGGATTTGACCACAGGCTGGGAATTGGAGGCTTTCACAAACAGGAAGGCAGTAGGGCCATTTGGCTGGGACTGTAAGCTCAAGTGGCTTTAGAATTTGGCTGCTGATCAGTGTAGGGGAATGAGGTGAAACCTGAGGGTAGCCCCAAGGATAGAAGACCTTAGAATATGAAGGCTGCCAGAGTCACACTGAAGTTCTTAGAGGGCCTGTTTTCATGGTCTGTCTTACTTTACAGAGCCTGGGACAGATTCCCAAGACTTTAAACTGCCAAAACCAGGAAGTCAGGGTACTAGGATTTCATACTAGGCATGTTTCCCAGTCTCTCACTCCAACATTTCTGCATCTGGGCAGACAAGGGGAAAATTCTTCCATTATAATACCACATGTACAGGATCCTTGGCAGCTCTGTGTGTGGTGGCACATCCTTGTTCCTTCCCTCCTATTGATACAGGCTCTCTTTATAGATTCCTCAAGTGTCAGAGCCAAAAAGATTTTAGAAGCCATCTAGACCATCTTTTTTTTTTTTTTTTTTTTTTTTTAAGATTTTACTTATTTTTTTAATTTGACAGAGAGAGAAAGAGCACAAGCAGGCAGAGAGAGAGGGAGAAGCAGGCTCTCCACTGAGCAGGAAGCCTGATGGTGGGGCTCGATCCCAGGACCCTGAGATTATGACCTGAGCCGAAGGCAGCTGCTTAACCAACTGAGCCACCCAGGCACCCCTAGACCAATTCTTTTGACAAGAAAGGAGACAGAAAACTGGAGAGAAATGACTGGCACAAAGGCACACTGCTGGTTAATGATGCCGGGTCTTCTGACAACCCGTCCAGGGCTTTTTCCACAACACCGCACCCTTTATAACAAAAAACATTTGTCTTAGCAGCTCCTGCCCATTCCCTATCCTGTTTCCCATTTTCCTCACTTCCAGGCAGAGGGCCTTAAACTGTACCTTGTATATGGTAATATGATTTTCTTACAAGTTTCTGCTATTTGGTATCCTGACCAAAAAATTTCAGGTTAGAAAGAAAGAAGTCATGGCCAGTGAAACACAGATGGACCAGCGTGGAAGGGCAAATTCCCTGACTCCAAGGCCTTGCTGCTCCCACGGCCCAGCAGCCTAGGCATCACCCGGGAGTCCCGTCCCATTCCAGACTTGCACTTTCACCAGATCCCTAGATGATCCTAATACACATTAAAGCAGTGCTACTTTGAGGTAAGCCTCTTCAAAAAGTCCTCCTCGTCTCCTTCCTGCTCAAATGCTTAATTAACCCTCCACCTCCCTCCTGCTCCTCCACTCCTCTGTCCTCCATCCTAAATGCTGCTGTCTTATTCTGACTTTTCTTGAAATTCAAAGCCATGGTGGGGTGGGGGTAGTGTTATATTTTAAAAGGGGACTCAAAAGGAGGACTCATTTTTTTAGAAAAATAAAATATAGCCAATTCGAAAGAACTTTTGCAGCTCCAATGTCATGTTGTTAATGTAGAAATATAAACATCTATGTTTATATTGGCTTGCTTATAAAATCATCATCTTTGGTTATATTTAGGAACTTGATGGCTTGGAAAGTATACTGAAAAAGTCTGAGAACAAAAATATTTTTCCCCTTAACTCTCTGGAAAAAAAGCTCTTTAAAAAAATCCTCAAACATCTTTTTCCTACTTTCTTAACCCCATCCACCAGTACGCATTTTTTTCTCTTACCTTTCTCCCGGTTCAATTCCCTCATTTTGTTTACATTTTTAAAAATGCATAGAATTTTCGGGACGCCTGGGTGTCTCAGTTGGTTAAGCAGCTGCCTTCGGCTCAGGTCATGATCCCAGCGTCCTGGGATCGAGTCCCGCATCGGGCTCCTTGCTCCGCGGGGAGCCTGCTTCTCCCTCTGACTCTGCCTTCCACTCTGTCTGCCTGTGCTCGCTCTCACTCTCTCTCTCTTACAAATAAATAAATAAAATCTTAAAAAAAAATGCATAGAATTTTCTTATTTACATACTTATTCCTTAGGGAAGAATTAGGGTATATGGAAGCAAAACACAACCAGAATCCCACTGATATAGAAACAACTATAAACCTTTTATAAAAAAATTATCTCCAACTTTTTTGTGTATGTATTTGTTAACAAAAGTGGGATAATTCAGAACATCATAATTAGTATATAGTTCCTTATAAATGGAACTATAAATTACTAACTTCTTTATATCTGCAAACATAAAAATGTACATTTATTAAATTCTGCCATGTGGATTATACCATGATTGATTTAATGGTATTTCTATTGCTATTAGGTAGTTCAACTTCTCACTACTAAAAATAGTACTGCGCATCCTTAATGATTTTCTTACCTTAAAAAATTCTTTCATTAAATCATAAATGCACTATCACACTTGTGAGAAAAATTTAAATACAGAGAACACTAAATTTCTTTGACCATCATTTCCAGTTCTGGTTCTCATCCCACCTTCCTAGAGGTAACGACTGTTACCAGATTTGTATATATTTTTGTACATATTCTCCCAGACCATTTTTCATGCATTTAGTGCATATATATATAGCTATAAGAAATAAACTACTATTTTGGGTTGTTGGTTCATTGGTGGTTATTCTTTACACCAGTGGTATAATACAAGACCTATCATTCTTCAAACTGCCTTTCTCACTTAAACAATCAATTCTGGAGTGCTTTCTATATTAATACTTACAGATCTATTTATTTTAGCTGTTGTCTAGTATTTTGTCCTGAACAGAACATGGTTTATTAGCATGTGTTGGATGAACTGACTTTTAGGCTCTTTCTACTTTTTGTCTCGTCCATAAAATATGTTTATACATGCTTCTTTGTGTACACTTGGGGGTGTTTCTTTAGGGTAGATTCAGAGAAGTGGCATTGTTGAATCTTAGGATCACTGACTTCTTTCTATGTGTGAATGGGAAGAAAAACTCTTTTGAAGATCCTGCAGGGAAAAGCATAGTTCTTAAAAGTCTGAAAAATGATTTTTGTTTTCCCCTAGCTTTGTTCTTGGCTTCCAATATTATCTTGAGGTTTCTTAGCTAGGATGGATGGATGCGTCTGAACAAGAGAAAGGGCATACCAGGCCTTTGGGGAAAAATAAGAAGCAGGTTCGGCTGAGTTTAAGATGTTGCTTTACAGGAAGGAAGAATGCCTGTGGGGCACAGCAGATGGGGAGTCCTCTCCCACTTCTCTTGTTCCAACTGCCCCACTCCCACCGCAGCCCAGTGAACCCAACTGTCAACCCAACTTTTGATGAGTGCACATGGATACAGAGCATAGTATTAGGTATTATAAGGATTTCAGTAGATGACATTCAGTAGATGACAGTAGATGACTTGTGAAGGCGAGCAGACATCCATTATGGGAAGATGTATTAACACTTACAAGCCAGACACTGTACTACCAAGTAAAACTTATTGTCAAGCAAACTGAGTACAACCAACATTATTCCTGAGTGAACAATAAATCCTTTGTACCTTTCACCTGGATTATTGCCCCAGGTTTTCACTTGGTCTCTTTAACTACAATCTCTCCCTTTCAAACTATCTAGCTGATTGCTGATAAAGTAATCTGAAAAAGTCACTTTTATGGTATCTGTGATCTTACTCATTCCCTTCTCCTCTTATTGTCTGGTAGGCTTCCCTTCAACCTTTACGACTCAGTTCAATAATGTTATTGTAGTAGGGGTGCCTGGGGGGCTCAGCCAGTTGAGCGTCCAGAGTCGATTTCTGCTCAGGCCATTGTGTCAAGGTTGTGAGATCTAGCCCCGTGTTAGGCTCTGCACTCTGCACAGAGTCTTCTTGAGATTCTCCTCTCTCTCTCTGCCTTCCCCGCTCCTTACATTCTCTCTCTAAATAAATAAATTAAATATAAAAAAACCCAGTGTCATGGTAGTAATTATTTGCAATATGGAAGTATATCAAATCAACACATAGTAGATCTTAAATTCATAGTGTTATATGCCAATCACATATCATTAAAATTGGGAGGTAAAGACAGCTCAAACTTTTCATTCAATTACTTAACATGTATTAAGCACATACTATGTGCATATCAGCTCTACTGAAAATTTCCCCTGACTCTAGGTTCTGTAAATAACTCTATCCCTGCTGCTTCTCTTGTAGTAGATCCTACTTTATTGTCATTACTTTTTATGTATGTATGTATGTATGTATGTATGTATGTATTTTCTTCCATCCCTTTTTATTTTGTTTAAATATTTTTAAATTGGAGTATAGTTGATACACAATGTAGTTTCAGGTGTACAACAAAGTGACTACTTATTTTTTTTTTTTTTCTGGCCTATGTCCACCCCTAACTGTGAGTTTTTAAAGTACAGGGTCTGTATCTTATCCACCTCTGAACCCCCAGGACCTAATATTATGCTAGCCATATGGCTGATGCTTAATAAATATTTGTTCAACAAAAACAATGAATAGGGGCACCTGGGTGGCTCACTCATTAAGCAGCTGCCTTCAGCTCAGGTCATGATCCCAGGGTCCTGGGATCGAGTGCCGCATCAGGCTCCCTGCTTAGTGGGAAGCCTGCTCTTCCCTCTCCCACTCCCCCTGCTTGTGTTCCCTCTCTGTCTGTCTCTCTCTCTCTGTTAAGTAAATAAATAAAATCTTTAAGAAACACATACAAACAATGAATAAATGAGCTTCCTAGAAGTGTGTACCCTGGTTCTCAAAGTACTTTAAAGATCTACAAGATAACTTTTGCTTAGAGAGGAAACTGTATTAGGTAGCAAGAGCAGAGATAGGCTTTGCAGTGATTTGTCCTGGATCCTGAAAGTAGTAGAGGGAGGAGCTGCTACTTGCCCCAGTCTAAATCTTTTCATTTTATATTTCAAACGCACAGTCTATATCACTGTTGCAATATAAGGGGTGTGAAAGAGGTGTTTATTTTTAAAAAAGAAAAGAAAGCTTTTAAAAAGATGCAACTTTCCCTAGTTCAGAACTGGACTTTTTAAACTTCTCGCCTGATGCCGCCCCTTGCTTAAACCCCTTCCATGACATCTCATGGGTTAAAGTTCAATAATTTTAGCTTGTCTTGTGAGGCTCCACATAGCCTGGAGATTGCCTATTTCTCCAGCATCTTTACACATTGTTCTTCCTGAAGCTCCTTACACTCCAGCCACAGAAGTCATTTCTTTGATCTTCAAGGCCACCAAGCTTCTTCATCGGTGATGCCCTTCATGCCTGGAATACTCTCTGCTACAACCCACACCTGTACCCCCCTCTCCCCACGCCTTCCCCCCAACTTCACTGACTGCCACTCATCCTTCAGGACCCAGCTTAGTGATCACTGCCTGGGGAGGCCTGCTCCCCACTACAGCGGAGGCTAGCTCACCCTACGGTATGTCTACAGAGCATTCTGTCTTTTCCTTTTACAACACTTAACGATTCTTGTAACTTCATCGTCAAGTTATGTAATCACCGCCCATTTGTTTTTTCACCACCCCCCTCCCCATCCAGGTCCATGAGGATGGGATCTGCATCTGTTCTGTTCACTACTTGATTGAAAGGGCTTTACTTACATTACTTCATCTAGTTTCACAATCCTATGAGATAGACATCCTCATCCCTTATCTGACAGAGGAGAAAACTGAAGGCTCAGACAGATGTGTGGTAGAGTCAAGATTTGACCTCAGTCCCAGCTGTATTACTGAAGAGTTAAAAGGGCTAGACGTTCATTTATTTGGGATTTGGATTCTCAAGACTAGAATTTAATAAGATAATAATTCTGGGTGTGCCTCTGAATCTGTATAATAGAGATACTATTACTTTTTACCTTATCTACCTCACAATTTTCCTTAGGATCAAATACAATCATATATATGGCATGCCTGTTAGCCATAACACAACCTATGAATATAAACGAAATACGTAGTATTTTTCATCAGACTCAAGTCTGTAACGGCTGCTGCTTATCTGGTCTGCGCATTCTGGGCATCAGTTTCTTCAGTAAGATTGACAGTTTGAAGATGAAGAGTCCAGATATCCCTGTATATTATCTAGAGCAGGTTGTTAGCCCAGACTTCTGCTGACAGCTAAAAGATTAGTTGAGGGGTGCCTGGGTGGCTCAGTGGGTTAAGCCTCTGCCTTCCGCTCAGGTCGTGATCTCAGGGTCCTGGGCTCTCTGCTCAGCAGGGAGCCTCCTTCCTCCTCCCTCTGCCTGCCTCTCTCTCTACTGGTGATCTCTCTCTCTCTGTCAAATAAATAAAATCTTAAAAAAAAAAAAAAAAAAGATTAGTTGAGAACGATAGTGTTCATCTTACAGGATGAGAACTATACATTTAGCTTTTACATAAATAAAAATAAAGTAATAAATAAAATGCAGAACGTGTTTAGAATTTAGTGTCCAGTATTGATGGCCAAGAACAGATTGAACGGTTAGGCAAGTGCGGTTAATGATTAGCATGAGTGTTTAAGAGCTTAGACTTTGGAGTCAGAGAGACCTCAATTCAATTCCCTCCGGTCTATGTTTACCAACAAGGAGGCCTTGGGCGAGTCACTTAACTCCTTGAAGCTTCATTTCTACACTTTTAAATGTTACCACCCCTCAGCCTGTTGTAAGGATTAAAACAAATAATGTAAGGAAGTGCCAGAGAACCAGGAAATGCTGCACACATGCGGAGAGTTGTTGTTGCCATGTTGGTCTTTGTTTCCTGGCTTGCTGATCCCTCCACACCTATTTGTTCCACGTTGCTTTCATTCCAACTGGAATGATGACTTTCAGGTGTCAAGAGTCTTAAGTACTAAGGCCAAGAACTCTGTCTCTCAATCTGCAACTGCTCCAAGTGAGGCCAACCTTGAGTGAAGGGGAGAGGTCTCCTCTCATGTGCTGAGTGCAGTGAGTCCCGCCAGCTTCTCAGGAGTCTGGGGAAGCTTCGGTGTTCATGCAGAGCACCAGGTTCTTCCATCCACGTTCGAACAACGGCATGTCTCTGCTCAGCTACTTTCAAGAGTCAGGCTAAGGATGGGAGGATTTTATTCTCTCTGGCTTTGGACAGCCAAAGGACTTGCAATTTGGAGCTGCAATAAAAAGGGGGTTTCGTTATTTGGTTACTCTATGGCTAAGATCAGATAGGCACAAGAAGATGATTGGATTCCTTATTAATTTTAAAATGGGAGCCTTTCTATAATTCCGAAGCAGGAGTCAGAAATTCTAGTGGTAGCATTGTATTTTGGTTTGGGTATGTGTGTTTTCACTTAAAATGTCCTTAACAGAGAAGTACTATGTTCTATTCTCTGGGGAGGAACACAAAGATGAGTAAGTTCTCTTTCCCTCACAGGAACTGAAATCCTATGTAGGAGATAGACTTGGACACAGATGATGGGAGGGAGTGAACATACAGGCGAGGAAGGATGCTCTGAGCATGGTCCCCTCGATTCTGGATTGGGATTTGAGTGTTTGGGTGGTGGGTAAGGGAGTAAAGAGAAATAGACACCCAGTGGCCCCCAAATCCTGGCATTTATATTTATTAGTTAAATTAACCTGAGCAAGCCATTTACCCTCTCTGAACCCGTTTTTTTCATTTGAAAGCAGAGAATATGCTTACCTCCAAAGAGTGCTATGAGGATTAACTGAGATAAAGTACGCGTCAGGCATGATGCTGGACAAACTGTAGCCAACAAATACTAGCCAATATAAATATGAGTGTGATTAATATACCATGACATAGTATTTAAAAATTGTGTCAGCATATAGGGTCAGTGGGGGAAGCTTGATGAAAGAGATCTTAACTGTCATTTCAGCAGCATGGTACAGACACGGAGCATTTCTCAGATAAGCAAATGTGAAATCCCCCTTGCTAAATATTTGCCACTCTTCTGACACAGAGGATGACATCCTGTGGTCACTCCCCTCCCCTAGTGAGATATTAGCTGGTGGTTTCATGCTCACCCCACCCAAGACAGTGGATTATCTGCCAGTAACAGACAACCAGGAAGATCGGTGGTTTACAATGAGCAGAGACCAGGGGTTTTACAGTAAATAACTCTTCCATTTCTATCAGTTTCTTGACTGAATGCTGAACAAATTACGATATAAAATGATAAGGAAGCCAAGACACAGCTTTCGGAAAAGCTGAAAGCCCCTTTGATGTTGGAAGCACATCCTGTCATGTAGAGTATACTGAATGAGATGATGGCTGAAGACGACTTTACGGACAGGATAATTGGTGCAGCAGACAGATGGAAGGAGGAAGGGGGCTGGCACTGTACCTACAAGTGCAAGAGCACCTTCTTGATGAAGCTGCTGTTCTGCACTCTAGAATCCCTCATTTCATTCGCTCAATCTAAGCAAGTAAGCCTGATTTGAATAAATGCTACTTCAGCTCATTTATTATAAAGCTCCTTGATTTAAGGGAAACACATGGTTTCTAGCAGGAGAAAATCACAATCTGTGATAAAATGGTTATTACTCATAAAAAATGCCACTATGGTCTCTGCTTTGTTTTCAAAAGCATTAGTCTCATAAGGGCATTGTAACACCCAAAAGTGTATTGGCATTAATGTGGTTGGATCTATGTTTATTATGATGCTAATCAAAATAGGGGGCACCATCTTTGAGCTTCCAGTTCAGGTCACTGGGAGGGAGAATTCAATCAGGGAGAGTTTGAGCGGGGCTTCAGTTCAAACCGTGTGACCCTTGGAGAACCTCTCATGGTCAGTCTCTAGGCTATAAATTCCATATAGGTAGAAGTCTTTCCTATCACTTTAGGGCTGTGCTAAACCCCAAGTTCAGCAGAACATCTAGTACATGATGGGTGGGACATCAATATTTGTTGAAATATTTAATTCAACCTTCATTATCTCTTTTAACACAACAACCCTGACAGCTCAATGTAATTAGCTTTAGTTTGCAAATAATAAAGTTGACCTATTTGTTTCAAAGCTATCTACAGAGTTATGCATGTGATGGGATGTTGCATGTGATGGTATGGGAGAAATTTGCTCTATGGTCACATGATCTCTGAGCTTAACATGGGAGAATCAAGGAGAATATTATTGTTTATGTAAAGATGCTTTTCATGCTTTTGCAGAGTGGGAAGAAGTAGCTCTGTTGGCCATTTGACTAGAGAAGGAGCTTGAAACCTTTCCTTTCCTATCTACATTGTAAGTTTGGTCTAGAGGGAAACATTTCCAGTTATTTGTGTTGTAAATATCATACTTACATGGAATCTTTTCCTCGGAAGAAGTGTGTATTTGCTGTTGCTCTCACGAGCTCAGAAGCTATTTGTGAGGAGATCATGCAGAAGCCAACTTGTGGGATGCTGGAATGAGAGGACTGGCAGGGGTCTGAGAGATCCCCTACTCTGTCTGCAGCTGAGAGTATGCTAGAGTGATGAGGCCATAAATTAACGGGCTGAAAACCATAATCCAATATGGGGAGTCATCCCTGGAGGTGACACTGGAGAAACCCCAGAGGGAGAGTCCACCGGTCAGGGACTCAATGCAATATAGTTGACCCCTGAACAACACAGGTTTGAGCTACCTGAGTCTACTTATATGCAGCTTTATTTTCAATTCATGCAGTATAGTACTATGAATGTATTTTCTCTTGTTAGTGATTTGTTTTTGTTCATAGTGATTTTCTTAATAACATTTTCTTTTCTCTAGTTCGCTTCATTGTAAGAATACAGTTATAACATATATACGAAATGACTGTCTATCTTACCAGCAAGGCTTGTAGGCTACTAGGAGTTACGTTTGGGAGGATTCAAAATTTATCTGCAAATTTTCAACTGTAAGCCTTGTGTTGTTCAAGGGTTAACTGCATAGTGAATGAATGAACAAATGGTGTCCAGGAGCAATGTTGAACTTCGGACCAGAAGGCCTGAATTCTCCTCTGGAGCTACTGTCACTGACTGCCTTGTGACCCTTACATGTTCCTTATCCTCTCTGTAGATGTCATCTGGGGCTATAGGCATTCAGACAACTGTCCTATTTGGAGGATACTAGTTATAGAGGAAGGAGAGCACGGCTGTCTTGAGTGTCGGTAACAGTGGAAATGGAGAGAAGCAGATGACTCTGAGGGCCATTTAAAGCAGTAGAGTAAGTAGGTCTGCATGTATAATTGGATGTGGGGCGTGAATGGGGGCGGGGGGAAGTGGTCAAAGATGACTCCTAGATTTCTAACCTAAGCCGCTGGGTGGATGACAGCAATGTTTGCTGAAATAGGAACAAGCAAGCAGGTGCGGGTTTCAGAGGAAGCTGATGGACCACATCTTGTGCTCCCAGAAGCCCATACACTCAGAAAGATCCTGGCTCTTTGGCTCTTCTCTTAGGTCCTTGTATGAGAAAAGGCCCACAGCATGAGAGCGTTGTAGACCAGGTAGCTTCAGATGTGACAGATACCCTGGTTATGCCTCCTGATGTGAAAATGCTTCAGGGGCTGGTGTAACTCAGCTTTAAATCCCTACATTCAACTTTTCTTATTGCTAACGGAGATCTGGAAGGCAAATATGGAGATCTGGTACCCACAAATCTAAAATTACAAAGAAAAGAAGAGAACGAGGGGACATTTCAAGATTAGAAGCTGGTTTTCTGCCAGAACCTTGCTTTATTTAATACACTTGCCCACACTCTCCTTGGTTTCTAAAGACCCACTGCAGGCTTGACTCCTGCGGCCTATGTCAGTGCCTCTAGTCTTTGATGCTGAATATATGAAACTAGTAAGATTAAAAAAAAAAAGTGGAGCTCCCTGAGGCAGTGTCAGGACGGGGGCCGATGAGTAATGTCGAGAACAGAATTCCCATGGCACTGAGTTACCACTGACTTCAGCCCCATTTAAGTACTTGGGTACGCTGAGCTGAACTCCTTAAAGCCATGTTGCAGTACAGAGAATAACTGACATCCCATAGCATCTTCTGAATATTGCGGGGTGGAGAAGACGCATTTTTATATATAGCAGAAAGGGAAACGGAAGAAGCAAAGAAAGCAAAGGTGAAAATATGAGAAATTATGTCTGTCACTTTAAAAAAAAGATTAAGTTTTATGTCTGTGTTTCTAATTACAAAAGCAGTATATGTTTGTAGTAGAAAATTTAAGAAATACAGAAAAGCACAATAAAATCTTTAGCTGTAATGCTACTAAATGCTCTTGCCATTTGATAAATATTTACTGAATGATGACTAGCTGAGGCACAATTTAAGGTCCACAAGAACACTGAGACTTGAGCAATATTATCACTCCCCGCTTTTTTTTTTTTTTAAGATTTTATTTATTTATTTGACAGAGAGAGAGATCACAAGTAGGCAGAGAAGCAGGCAGAGAGAGAAGGGGAAGCAGGCTCCCTGATGAGCTGAGAGCCCAATGTGAAGCTCGATCCCAGGACCCTGAGCTCATGACCTGAGCCGAAGGCAGAGGCTTAACCCACTGAGCCACCTGGGCACCCCTTATCACTCTCTTTTAATCCGTGATGGAACTGACGTTCAGAGGTTGATATTCACCTGAGGACACACAGCTGGCAAGTGGTACACTCTAGATTTGAACCTGACTCTGTATCCCAGTCTTCTCACAATACTTTGTCTTGATCCATGGAAAATACCAGAGGTGACGTCACCTGGTCAAATTCCAAATTTCAAATGGGAAGTACTCCACAGCAGAAAGATATCACATGATATTTAAAAAATGTGTCTTGCCTTTCCTCAGCTACACTAAGGTGCTTGGTCCTTCCGGGGAAGCTGAGGCCACGCTGGGGTGAGACCCTCACTTCATCTGGTGACTACCCTGTGCCCAGCCACACCCGCTTAGCACTTGCCCACCCTTTTCGGAGCTCGCCTGCATCTATGTGGCCCTGAGCCTACTCCACGAGGAGGTGATAGTCACGGAAGATAAGATCAATGCCCTCATTAAAGCAGCGGGTGTAAGTGTTGAACTTTTCGGGCTTGTTTGCAAAGGCCACGGTCAGTGTCAACATCAGCAATGTAGGGGCTAGTGGATCTGCCCCAGCAGCACGGCCAGCCCAGCTAAGAAGTAGGTGGGAACAAAGAAGAATCAGAGGAGTCTGATGAAGACATGGATTTTGGTCTTTCTGGCTAAACCTCTTCTGTAACCTGTTCAATAAAAAGCTGAACTCTTAAAAAAAAAAAATGTGTTTTGTCTTTCAAGTCTTGTCACACTTCCTGCAATTTTGTAAACTCATCCATTGCAAAAGTGATGTTTTGATTCTTTGCCCTTTCTGACAACCAGAACAGAAAGCAACTCTCTTTCCATTACTTGGCCTGAGGTTTCCTTCTGCTTCTGCCCAAGGCAGGTTGTGGTTAACACTCACTGCTTAACCTCATCCTCCTCTAACTAAGTCCCTTTTTGAAGTAGAATCTTTTTTTTTTTTTTTTTAAACCACTTTGATACCAGGGACAGTCCTAAATATCAAGCCAATCACTTAAAAAGAAAAAAAAGAAAAAGTAATGTGTGTCACAACCTTACCCCGTTTCTAGGCTTCATTGTCTCTTACCAAATCTCTCACTCCCCAGCCTTGAATCCCCAATCTGACTCTCACTTCATCCAGATATTAGAATGAGTTTCTACTGCACAGAATACTTGATTTTTTAAGTTGAAAGTTTAATGCTTTATTCTTCATAGAAATGAATTAAGTGTGAATGTCAAAAAAGCACTAGCATCAAAACAACCATAACAAGGGCACCTGGGTGGCTCAGTGGGTTAAAGCCTCTGCCTTCGGCTCAGGTCATGATCTCAGGGTCGTGGGATGGAGTCTTGCATCAGGGTTTTTTGCTCAGCAGGGAGCCTGCTTCCTCCTCTCTCTCTGCCTGCTTCTCTGCCTACTTGTGATCTCTGTGTGTGAAATAAATAAAAAAAAAATCTATTAAAAAAAACCCATAACAAAACACTGTATTCTCAGTACCCAATCCTGACTACCTAGCCAGTCATGTACTTTCAGCTTAAGACATTCCCTGTGCATTCACTGATATATTTTTTTAAGGTTTTATTTATTTATTTGACAGAGAGAAATCACAAGTAGATGGAGAGGCAGGTAGAGAGAGAGAGAGAGGGGGAAGCAGGATCCCTGCCGAGCAGAGAGCCCGATGCGGAACTCGATCCCAGGACCCTGAGATCATGACCTGAGCCGAAGGCAGCGGCTTAACCCACTGAGCCACCCAGGCGCCCCACATTCACCGATATTAACTGGCCCGGTATCTTCTGGTGAACTCTCCAGTGGTTCTTAATCTAGGGTTGTCATTCACAGTGGGAGCTTTGGAACCTAGCTGCCCCAATTCAAATCTCACCATTACCACTCCCTGGGTGGCCTTGGGCAAGCTATTTAACTTCCCTGTGCCTCAGTTTCCTTGTTTGTTTAAGTGGGGAAAAGAATGATACCTATTTTATAAGGTTGTTGTGAGATCAAATACTTTTTTTTTTTAAAGAGTTTATTTACTTATTTGACAGACAGATCACAAATAGGCAGAGCAGCAGGCAGAGAGAGAGGGGGAAGCAGGCTCCCTGCTGAGAAGAGTTCGAAGTAGGGCTTGATCTCAGGACCCGAAGATCATGACCTGAGCTGAAGGCAGAGGCTTAACCCTCTGAGCCACCCAGGCACCCCAAGATCAAATACTTGTAAGGCTAATGCTTGTAAAGGACTTAGGACATGACCTGGCATATAGTAAGCATGTAGTAAACGTAACCTAATAAGACAAACGAAGTTGTCTGTCCATCTTCTCACCCCAAGGGCCAGTAGTAAGGATCTATTTCTTTAAAAATAATATAAAATTTAAGTGGTTTTTCCTGTTGTATTTATTGGCATTGCTGAATAATTTTTTAAAAATTGCACATGCACAGTAGTTTGCCTACAAGTATATATTGAATAGACTTTTGTGGACTTGCCTAGAAATCTTAATAACTACTTAAAATACTGTGTGTGTGTGTGTGCACGTACACATTTATCTCTCTATTTACATGCATACACACACATTCTTTTGCAGTAGATTTTTGGACAACAGCTTTTATATAACATATCCAGTTGATTTTATACATTTATTTTTCTTGAATAGATTTTTCATTTCCAAAGATTGGCTGGTCTCTGGCAAGACTCAACATGGTCTTGAAAAGCATGCCAGAGACTTTGTATTTTATTCCCTATACGATGAGAAGCCGCCCATGGCTTCATAGGAAGACAGCATCACAGTCTAACATGATTTAGGGAGCAGTGCAAAGGCTACTCTGATTAGGAGATCAGGGAGGTCAATTAAAAGGCTGAATGAGAGCCTCAGTTAAGGTGGCAGACAAGAGGAGATACATGTGAGGATAATTTGGGGTAGAATTAAGAGGACTCAAGAATGAAGTGGTGAGAGAAACAGGGGAGATCTGAGGATTTTTATTTTGGGCGAATGGGAGAGTGGTAAAACCATTAAGAAAGGCAGAAGGGATGCAAAATTTTCTAGGAGATAGAAATAGGCTGTGAAAAGTTGGGATATAATGCAAGCCTCTTCCTCAACTAAAAAAAAAAATCTATGTGCACCCATTAATTTTGACATCTGAATCTAAAACCAAACAAAAATTGAAGGACAGTGGAAGATGGAGGAGGAGGAGAAGGAGAAAAATATTAATGTACATTAAATGTTATACTTGAGGGAGTGCTGGGCAGATGCTAAGTTTGTAACAACACACTTTTTCATTTCTGCAGATATTGGAGATTTCCTCTCCCCACAGAACAGCCAGAAACTTGTTTGGAAAGACCCATACAAGGCTGCTGCAACTACATCCTTTCCAAGATGCTAATGCTTTCTACTTTCATCCAAGACTCCCAAAGCCTGTGTGTTCAGTGGGCAAAGGATGAGGCGGAGGGGATAATCTCATCAGAGACCACATGGTCAGCCAACCACGCAGAAGGGAGTAGCTGAGGCTACCAGCCCAGAAATGGTATACTCTACATAAAACCATATTTCCTTCCCTTATCCCTCCCAAATAGTCAGGCTGGCATAGGGAGTTTTTGACAATGAGAAGGAAGCTGTCCTATGTTGTATCTATGAGTTTTGTTGCCGTATTTTCTAAGTCAGAACTCCAGATGCATGACAAACACAGTTGTACTAATGGCAACTAAAGGACAGCTATTTTAAAGACTCTGGAAAATCTAGTGTATGTGGTTGCCATGGTAAACACACATTACTTAAAAGACTGATTCTACAAATATTTATATGATACCTACTAGGTGCCAGGCATGGTTTTAGGTGCTGACCATAGAATGGTGAACAAAATATACAACATGTTATATAATGGGAATGGGCAGTGTGTTGGGATTTAGGATTTGGTCTATTAATTTAAAGATATGATGCAAAAAGAACATGACCAGGTATGTAATGATACTGCAGATTTTTAACTTCTCTTTGAATCCCCAAAATTCAAAAGGACCAATTTTAACTGTGCCTGACTAATCAGTGATATAGTCTCTGACCACTAGTGGGAAATCATCTCTCCCTTCTCTGACTCCCCTGCACTTCCTTTGGTGGTCTGAAAAGCAACAGATCATTCCAGCATGTGTTATAATTATGTATATGTCTTTTTTTAAAAAAAAGATTTTATTTATTTGACAGACAGAGATCACAAGTAGGCAGAGGCACGTGGGGGGGGGGGCAGGCTCCCTGCCGAGCAGAGACTGATGTGGGGCTCCATCCCAGGACTCGGAGATCATGACCTGAGCCAAAGGCAGAGGCCTCAACCCACTGAGCCAACCAGGCACCTCATATAATTATGTATATGTCTTAACAGTGTTTGTAGATTCCTTCAGAGCAGCCTGCTTTTGCTTGTATTTCTAGATCCCTTTCCTGATACTGTTTTTTTTTTTTTTTTTTGCTTGTTTTGTTTTTGTTTTAAGATTTTTATTTTATTTATTTGACAGACAGAGATCACAAGTAGGCAGAGAGGCAGTCAGGAGAGAGGCGGGAAAGCAGGCTCCCCGCTGAGCAGAGAGCCTGGAGCGGGGCTCAATCCCAGGACCCTGGGACCATGACCTGAGCCGAAGGACCCACTGAGCCACCCAGGCGCCCCCCCCTGGTACTGTTCTTAATCCTCTCCCTTCTTCTCTTCCATTTACACATATCAATGTCCCTTCCATGCAGAAGTCTTTGCTAGTCTCTATATATGCCAAGCTCTTTCTAGGCCATGCCTTTGCACACAGTTCCTTGTGATGGAATACCCTTTCCCTTCTTTGCTTTGCAGAACCATAATTCCTTTCAGAAGAATCAAAGTTATTTCCTCAGTTAAGCCATCCTTGACTTCTCTGGGTCATGCCCTCTGGCTCTTGGAGGGCTCTAGGCATATCTCTGTTAGCTCACTTATCACCGTGTTTTGTTTTTCACTGTTTATAGGTCTATAAGTCCTAGGGCAGAGTCCTTATTTTATCTATCTAGATCTCTAGGGCCTTGTACCTTTGCCTGAAAAGGACTTCAGCGAAAGTTGCTGAATAACTCCCTTGCCTTTTGAACTGACAGGGAGACAGCTATATGATTCTAAGGCCCTCCTTTATTCCCTCCCTCCCTGCCTTACATACTCATTTGGCCTTGCTAGAAATTTCCCCAAGTGCTCACTCCTTGGCTTGAAGGCACTGAAACTTCTATGAACACCAATGTTATATAATGGATAGAACACAGGATGAAGAACCTAGAGACATATAGTCTAGTTCCAACTCACTCCGTAGTTAGTTCTGTGACCTCTGCCAAATCACATCATCTTCCTAGGTCTATGTTTCTTCATTTATAAGGTAAAAGTGGAACTCAATCCAGAATTACATCTATTTTTTTTTACTCTGATAATTTCAGTCAAATGATAGTGGCCTGTCAGAGAACTTTGTTGAAGGTTGTGAAGCTTGGATTAAAAAAGACACTCAGCTGGAAAAAATATAGTGACTGTTTTGGACCATTCTGCACAGAAGTGAGAAGTGGGACAGGCCTGCCTATTATTTGCTGAGAGGAACTGAGTGGGTCTTTGAGTTCCTCTTAGTTCAAACACTCCACATGTCATGATTCATGTGAGATTATGTGTAAAGTCAGTTCAATTTTGTTCAGACACTTGTTAAGTGTTTACTGCATACTATGTACTCAACAGGGCAAGATTAAAAGAAGAATAAATAAGGCATGCCTGTAAGGGACGCTGGGTGATAAGAAGAGGTAGACAGTAAGTACCACCTTCATTAAGTAGATAATAGGAACTGAGACTCCACCAATGAGTGGAGGAACTGGATCTCAGACTAACATGACTTTCAGTGCTTTTCCACTTTTCCACTATACCTCAGTACCCTTCATTTTTTAAAGAAAGGAAAAGGAGATACTGAATGAAAAGCTTGGGTGTTTTCCATGCCTGGGGCATAATAGCAGAAGCCCAAGATGATTGGACAGTGTTAGAAACCTGGGGAAAGAACTAGAAAAGGGAACAGAAGAGTCCAGAAAACAGATTTCACCTATTGCATGAGGTCTGGTCTTGGCTGCTGCACAGGAAGCCTGCATTGGGCTGTACTCACAGCAAGTATCATCTTCATGGCCTATGTGCCTCAATTCTAAGATTTTCTGTCTCCTGAAGAGTGGTGGGGTTGGGGAGAGGCAATGACTCTTCTGGGATGAAACAGTGCAGGATAATTATTCAAATCAAATCCCAGTGACAACCCATCAGGCCATACAACCTTTGTGCCATGACCGTGTCCACCAGCCACCACCCGAGGGCATGGCCCTATGCACTTATGAAGTTTGGAGGAGAACTTTTATATCCATTTGGTTTGAAAATGCCACTATTTTCCAAGTACTGAATTTTTCTAAGTAGTGAGATTTTTTTCCCTAAGTAATGGCAGATGGCTGTGTGATGCATCTTGATGGAGATGGGGGGGCAATCAAAAATTCAGTGTGTGGTCTCTGGACTCCACATGTTCCAATTCTTAATAGTGACCAGGTCCTGAGAAAATCATTCATGTCACTAGACTCACATAAGACAGGCAGTCATGAAGAAAAGGAAGTTGCTGATTGATAATGAACTTCCACACAGTAGGCAATGCACACAACACTAACATCTTGTGATCCAGTAAATTCGTGGTATTGGCAGACCTGAGAAACCAGCCAATATTCTGAAAGTCACTAAGGGAGAAGACAAATTTATAAAAAACAAGACTCAGTGAACTAAAAATGGTATTTATTTTTGGCCACACTAACCTTAAAACATAGAATGTTGGAGCTAGAAGGCACCAAGGTCATCTTAGCCAACTATTTCATGTCACAAAAGGGGAAACTAAGGCCCAGAAATGAAAAGTAACTTGCCCAAACCCACATCATTTACTTATTTTTCTTTTTACCCTACAGACATGTACGGAGTGTCAACCAAGAGCAAAGGTTCATTCTAAGCAAAGTGGAGCCTTTCACAAGCTCAAAAGTCTAGTTTAGGAGATGGATATAGATAGAGCCAGTTCTCATACAGTATGATTAGTGCACTAAGACAGGGGTTGGCAAAGATTTTCTGTTAAGGGAAGGATAGTGAGTATTTTAAGCTCTGCAGGCCATATAGTGTCTGGTGCAACTACTAGGCTCCACTGCTGTAGCACAAAAGCATCCATAAACAAGACGTAAATGATAAATGGTCTGCATTTCACTAAAATTTTACTTATCGCCACTGAAAATTTAAATTTAATATAGGAGTCATGTGGCATGAAATATTATTCTTCTTTTGATTTTTTCCAACCACTTAAAAATGTAAAAACTGTCCCTAACTCATGAGCCTACAAAAATATGCGGCAGGCTGGAATTAGCCTAGAGGCAGGGGTTTCCTGACCCTTGTCTTGGATTAACCGAAGTTCCAAATGATTTTTCACCATCCATGAACATATGGTCTAGGTGGTGGTCAGATTCATTCCCCAAGAATAAAAGGCTGGGGGCAGGGGGGAGAGTGTATTCTTGTCAGCATCACTCTGAAGAGGCACAGTCATTGAGGTGGATATTCCTCACAGAGAACACTAGAAGACAGGAGGAGAAGGGTCCCCAAAGCCCCTAATTCATCTCCATCCCACCTCTACTTCCAGTTAAACTCTGAATGCCTCCATAATCCTGGGCCAACTTTACTTACTTTTCACATTATGGAGACTCTTAATTTTGTGCAGTTTAAAATGTGGATTCCTCTGGAGAAGAGCTGGCCCTTTCTAAGTTTTCCCCCAAACCAAGTTTAGAGGGCATCAAATGGCTACATGGAACTCAGTCCTTCCAAGAGTCAAGTAATGTTTCATAGCATTAGGGGTGCCCTGTGTGTGGCCTTGGGGGAAGACTGACAACCTGCCCCTCAGAGACATGAGCACACAGGCAGCATCTTCCCAATCTTTGAATGTCTAGCCCTTCAGAGCAGAGTTTGGCCTTTCAGAACCACTAGGCTTTGTCATGGGCAGTTCCCCTGATGAAAAGGTATAGGAGAATTCTCTGGGTCTCAGTTTCCTCCCTCATAAAAAAAGTCATAATAACCTCACTTACATCACAGGTTTTTGTGCAATCACATGCGTGGTAAAACTCTGTACACTGACTAACACTACATGAACCATCACTTGCTTCCATCCACACCATCTCATATTCAATAAGGCTACTTTATCTTTCTGGGCCTCATTCTCCTTATCTCAAAAGCCAGAAGGGTGAATTCAATGCTTCTGAGTTTCCTTCCAATTCTACCACCCTGGCCCTGTGCCTTGTTAGGAAAGGAGGTTTTCATTGTATGGTGAGCAGTTTTACATTTATGATTGAAGGTGAAGGGCAGGAACAAAGAAGTCAAATATGGAAAAACACCAACAAAAAAAGAGAAGACTAGAAGGGAACCTTGATCCTATAGAAGGAGTAACACAAACGGTCCTCCTTGTTTGGTGTCCAGTATAAAATGTCTGCTTCCTTAAAAAGTGAAAAGGTCATGTTCTTTGGCATGGTCTAGATTTGCTTTACATGCGGAATGCTGAGTTTGAGAATCCCATCAGTCTTTCCTTTCTCTCCTTATCAGAGTCAATCGATACTTGGAGATGTTAACTAGATGGTCTGTTCAGCAATTTCTAACAAGGGGTTCACTGCCCAGATAATTTAATGTGGAATACACACATTACTATGTCATGACTTTTTACGTGTGCTGGGAGTGATGGCTTCCACAAAGATTATGTCCCATAACACCAGGGTCCTCCACAGATTTTTCCCGTCTTCCTCTCATTTTCCACCTTCATGAAGAAGGAGTATGTAAGTCCCTTGACTAGTAGATGAAAGGCTGTCATCTTTCCCTCTGAGGAAAGTGACCTTGTTTTTAAGGAGCCAGTGTGGGATGAGAGTGGGCATAGGGATGGGCTGGCAAATGAGGGGCATGTGAGGCAAGTTGGGAGATTAGAGAAACCAGTTTCTCTCCTTCCTGGCTTGAAAAGTTTAAGGAAGGGCAATGAGGATGGAAACCGGGACGCAGCCTGTGGCTCTCAAGGTTGTTTTCTACAAAGGAGAATGGATCTTGGTAGGGCCTTCTGGTATACTAGACATCTTTGGTGTCCAAGAAATGATTCTAGTTCTCTAATAAAAGGAAAATTGGAAGCCCTGTGAATTCTCCTGTGACATATATATTATAGGCCCACAGAGATAAAATAATTTACAAAAGCATGCATGGTAGATGATAGTTTTCCACAACTACAGGAGCCTGAGAAACAATTTTCAAGACATCTGGCTATTCACATATTATGAAAAACCAGGAATGTCCCAACTAAATATCTCTTGTTAAACTTAATTAACTCTGAAATGAACAATTTTTGCTCCTCTGGATATACCCCAAGCTTCTTCATTCTCGTGCATTTATTCAAACTATTCCCTCCCTCTACTTTAAAGCCCCTGCACTATCAAACATTCTTCTTACCACCGAACACGACTTGGTCCAAATCTACACAGTTCAAGTCCCATTTCAAGTACTGACTTCTTTCTGAAGACTTCTCTTTTTCATTTGGCTCTTGTTATAGTTACTTTTTCATGAGTTTATGTTTTGCCCCTCATCCCATGAGGCTATCCATTCCTTAAGTTCTCAAACTAATCTTCATATTCCCTCATGTTCAAAATGATACCTGCTTCAGGTCCTTCAACAAAGTAGTCCCCCAAAGGAAAGAATCTGTTGATCATTTGTTTAACCAGAACACAATATCGAGTAACCTCATCTATAAATGGAATGTTTGCACTATTTAGAAGTCTGAACCACAACAAAGCTGTTAACAAAGATTCCAATTCAAACTAACAAACTTCTAGATTTCCTGAGTTCAACACATTCCAACTAAGTTTTGCCCCTTCTGCGTATTTATCCAAGCAGCTGAATAAGTTCTGATTAATAAGCCTGAGGCATGGCAAGGTCTTCAATCATCAAGAAAGATTCAATTATATTCAGAGTGTGTGGTTTCCAAAGGAGGAGCATGGACCAATATTTTGAAAAGGCTTTCAACAAGACTGATTGAACTAAAACGTTTTCCTGAATAAATATTACTTATTCGGAACATGCAGGCCCCATCCCCATCCTGGTTCATGAAATCTTTGCTGTAATTCCTTATCTCCCCAAATCATTAAGAAGGAGGGAGAGGTGAAATGTGAGATGGACTGTGCTAGGGACTGAATATATCTTCCTCAAATTCATATGTTGAAATCTTAATCCCCAGTGTGATGGTATTAGGAAGTGGGGCAAGATCTGGGGAATGATTAGGTAATGAGGGCACAGCCCTTATGAATGGGATTAGTGCCCTTATAAGTAAAGGCCAAGAACTAGCTAGCGTCTTTTCTGCCATCTGCAAACCAGGAAGTGGGTTCTCACCAGACACCAGATCTGCCAGAGCCTTGATTTTAGGCTTCTCAGCCTCCAAAACTGTGAGAAGTAAATTTCTGTTAGCAGCCTGGGGTGCCTGGGTGGCTCAGTGGGTTAAGCCTCTGCCTTCAGCTCAGGTCATGATCCCAAGGTCCTGGGATCAAGCCCCACATCGGGCTCTCTGCTCATCAGGGAGCCTGCTTCCGCCTCTCTCTCTGTCTGCCTCTCTGCCTACTTGTGATCTCTGTCAAATAAATAAATAAAATCTTAAAAAAAAAAAAACCAAAAAGAATGTCTGCCCCTGCTATGACCCTGACCCTTTATAAGCACAATCTCAATCCAATCAGCAATTCTAAAAGGCAGGTATTATATACACTTGACTTACAGATGACGAAACAAGACTAAAAAGGGGTTAAGTAGCTGCTCCAAGGTCACAGACCTAAAAATAGACCTACATCCAAACCCCTGTGCCATTTCTTTCAAAGTTTAATGCTTTTGCACTGTACAATGCTGCCTAATGCAATATTTTCATAGCATCCAAATAGGTGAGTAAAATTGGTTGAAATAAAAAAAATTTTTTAATGGAAATACATTATGGTGTATGGTGTCATGAAGCAAAACATTGGACCAGGTGATATAGAACAAGTAGATCTCGCTCTGCCATCAGCCACCTAACCATATGACCTCAGCCAAGAGACTCCATCTCAAAATCATAAAATCAGACTGCAAATGCTGAAAAAATACATATTGAAAATCACTTACCCCTTCTCAATCTTCTTCCTTTGCAGAAGAGGAATTTGAGGCCCAGATGAAGCCATTTGCCTACAATCACACAAAGGCACAATTCAGGTTTATCAAACCCATCTAGGGCTCCTTCCACTGGATTGTCTCTTCTCCCTAGGTCTTGGTCTCCCTGTGTACAAACCAAACCTCCAAGACTGTGTTCTCTTAGTTTGGGCTGTTAAAGAGGAATAGCATAGACTGGGTGGCTCCAACAATAAACATTTATTTCTCATAGTCCTGGAGGCTAGAAGTTCAAGATCAAGGCCCCAGGAGATTTGGTGTTTGGGGAGGGAACTCTCCTTGTTTGCATAGGACTGTTTTCTCCTTGTACCTTCACACAGCTGAGAGAGATAGCATCTTTCTCGCTTTTTTTTTCTTGTTTAAATTTTTTTTTTTTTTTTTTAGTATAGTTGACACATAATGTTACATTAACTTCAGGTATACAACATAGTGATTGAACAAGTTTGCACATTATGCTATGTTCATTGCAAATGTAGGTACCATCTGTCACCGTACAACACAATTAAAACACCATTGACTACATTCCCTCTGCTGTATCTTTTATTGCTAATGACTTATTCATTCCATAACTGGAAGCCTGTATCTACCACTACTTTTTAAAATTTTTTTATTTATTTTATTATTTTTTATAAACATATAATATATTTTTATCCCCAGGAGTACAGGTGTGTTAATTGCCAGGTTTACACACTTCACAGCACTTACCATAGCACATACCCTTCCCAATGTCCATAACCCCACCCCCCTTCTCCCAACCCCCCTCCCCTCAGCAACCTTCAGTTTGTTTTGTGATATTAAGAGTCACTTATGGTTTGTCTCCCTCCCAATCCCATCTTGTTTCATTTATTCTTCTCCTACTCTACCACTACTTTTTATCCATTTTGCTCATTCCCTCCAACCCGCTCCCCTCTGGCAACCATCAGTTTGTTCTTGTGTTTCTTCTTACAAGGGTACTCATCTCATTCATAAGGGCTCCGTGCTCAAGACTTAATTACGTCCCAATTACTGTCCCACCTCCAAATACCATCACATTGAAGGTTAAGGATTTCAACATATGAATTTTACAGGGACACAAACATTCAGTCCATAATATGCGTGGTCCACTTAGACTGTACTATATAAACGTAGAGGATTTTATTACGATTTCTTAGTGTGTAACTGTAAAGTGAGAGGTCTTAGAGATATTATGAGAGAAAGACCATACAGCCTCTTGCCTATTTGGTCGGGTGGGGGGGACGGGTAGTGGGTAGAGAAAGAGAAGGGGAGGGAAAATGGGTCCTGAAGAGAAACTTTTCCTTAGGGCTGCCTCAGATCCCAATAATACACCTGAGTAAGTTTCTGTTCTTTATAACAAACCCCAAAAAACTAACTAACTAGAAAACAGAGAAAAGTCTTTATCTAAATTAACTTTTTCCAGAGCATCAGATGATACTCTGGTGTAGTGTATATAGGTAGAAACACCCAGATGCTAGTATTTGGGGAAAAAAAGTTACGTGATTCACACAAAAAAGAGCATTTCCTGCTGGACCTCTCTTTAGATCTTCCATCTCATTCCTCCACCAAAACAACTATTATTAATATAAAAAGGCGAAAAGAGCCAGCATGTGAGCTTTGGCTCAGAAGCGATGGTGGAACAGCCTTCCTTCCTTCTGACTGCATTTGGCTCCTATGTGCTTCCCACAGGTACAGTTTTTGGCCGGGATTGTCAGCGCAGTGTTTTGCTTAGCAACTGATGGGCTTTCATTGAAATAACCTCTCTGCTTAGAGGGAGAAGACTTGCCTATGTCACCTTATAAGTTAATACATTATGCTACAGTGGAGTACAGCTAGAGGGTTATGAAAAGTATTTCCTAAAATGTTTTTGTTGGGACCCTATCCCCGTGAGATGCTATGTGACAAAAGGTTCTGAGGTCAAATAAGTTGGGGAAATGCTGCCTTCGTTACTGCCTTTTAAGGAGTCATTAATGCACAGGAACATTTTAAAAGTCTTCTCTGCTGGCTCCTCCTCCTTACCAGATTTCTCAATTCAAAGTGCCTTTGGAGCTTGGCTTTGGGCCTTAACTCCTCTCTACATTCTCCCTAGACAATGTCCAGATCCATGACTTTAGATTCAATACCAGTGATTTCCCAATTTATACCACAGACTTTTCTCCTAAGCTCCAGACTCTTGGATATAAGATCTATTTGATAGCACCTCTTACATGTTAAAAAGTATCTTGAACAGAATGTGGATAAAACAATCTCTTGATTTCCTTCACCCCTGTAAGTCTTTGTTTCCTTAGACTTTCCTTGCTCAGTCAATAATTTTACCATGTAATCAACTCTCAAGCTCAAGCCCAAGAGCTACAAGTCATCACTGTCTTCTCATTGGTCCTTATATCACACATTAACTCATCAGGAAGCCCTTTTACCTTCACTCCTGAAAAACATGTGGGTGCCATCCGCATCTCTCTACCTGTTCTGACAACCCCATCATCGTCTCTCAGGCGAGCTACTGTAAGAGCCTCCTAACTGGTCTCCACTTGTCATCGTGGCCTTTAAATTCCATTTTCTACACAACAGCCAAGGAGATTTCTCTTTTGCAAATTATACTATTAGATCGTGCTAAGGCTTAAAGCCCTTCATATTGCTTTCTACTGCATCAACAATTAAATCTTCCTTCTTACCACGGCCTCTAAGATCATCTCTTCACACACACTTTCCTGTTTGGTCAGTTTCTCAGCTCCAGCCACAGAGGCTCTCTTTCTTCTTCCAACATGCCAAGCTTTGTCTTGCCAGGTCTGTGGGCTCATTGTTCACTCTGCTGCTTGCATTTCTCCAATTTCAGTTCTTCCCTATAACATCACCCTTTAATTTTCCACAGTCCTTACCATTATTCGAGGTCTTACCTGTTTGCTTGGTCATTCAGCTTTTTGGGGGAACCACTAGAAAGTGAATTCTATGAAGGCAGGGCAGGGGTCTTATTTGTCCTGCTCATTCTTCATCAGGATTTGTTCAGTGCCTGGCACATAACAGGTACTGAATAAATATTTGCTGACTGTATGAAATGATTTGAAAAATTATGTATTGGAGAAAACTGTGAAACTTAGTTTAACCCTACAGTTTTCAAGTTTATTTGAGCTCAGAACCCTACCTACCATTGTAAAAAATATTCACTCTCCTGGGATCCTTTCCTAGAATGCACTTGTTTTTCTGCTGATTTAATATCAGTATTGAGAAGAGTTAATATTGGAGACCTGGTGGATCTTCAACATCAGGACTTGAAAATCTCTTGTAAGCAGGCATTTTAGCAGGTCTTTGGGAGTCCAGAGTATTTTTTTTAGGAGAACGATAGTTTTAAAAGTAAGTTGAGTATTTTTTTTCCTTAGGATATGGATTAAAAAAAAAAAACAAGCTAGCAGCTTAAGATTACAGGGCTCAGGGACAGATGAGGTGTTGGAGGTGGGAGAGAGGGAGTCCAGACAGGATATAGCAAAATTAAGGGATGTGGTTGACTAAGGGTAAATGAGATTGAGGCTCAGTAAAGCTTTCCTACTTGTAATGGAATTTTTAGAAACAGAAACCTGAGTTGGAAACTTGGCTATTTTTATACGATGTATGTTTTCAGTAATTATTTGTTTTCTGTTTTCCCTCATGTTTAGTAAAGCTGTTCTTGAAAATACCAGCCTGTCTTAGTTATGCCAAGAGAAAACATATTTGTCCACACTGAAAAATTTAAAGGGGAAACCACCCAGTTTTAGATGAGACATGACCAGGTGATGTAGTGGCATAGAGAATCTGGAAAACAGAAACCCAAAGTGAAGATGAAAGTCAAGCATGGAGTTAGGGGAAGTTGTCCCTCCCTTCCACAACCTAGAAACACTCTTTCAAAAGTCTGATTTGGGGGGGCGCCTGGGTGGCTCAGTGGGTTAAAGCCTCTGCCTTCGGCTCAGGTCATGATCTCAGGGTCCTGGGATCGAGCCCCGCATCGGGCTCTCTGCTCATTGGGGAGCCTGCTTCCTCCTTTCTCTCTGCCTGCCTCTTTGCCTATATGTGATCTCTGTCTGTCAAATAAATAAATAAAATCTTAAAAAAAAAAAAGTCTGATTTGGTTCAGCTCTGATCTGTCTAAACTTTGGAAGGTTTTGTGTTGAGTTCTAATTAGACAAAGCTAATTCTTTACAAAGTCACACACATGAAATAGTAAACTATAGAAGGAATTATTTAGTTATAAAAAGCCTTAGACAGAATTAACCAGGAGAACTTAAGAAGCTCTCTGTGACTTGAGAAGAAGTCCTCTGTGACAGGCAAAGAGTATGTAAGGGATGCCTGGGTGGCTCTGTCGGTTAAGCGTCTGCCTTGGGCTAATGATGCCAGGGTCCTGGGATCTGGTCCATATCTGGCTCCTTGCTCAGCGGGGAGCCTGCTTCTCCCTCTGCCTGAGGCTCCACCTGCTTGTGCTCTCTCTCTCTCTCTCAATCTCTCTTTCTCTGACAAATAAATACATAAAAGCTTAAAAAAAAAAAGAGTAAGTGAGAAGTTCTGTGCCTACAGCAGAGTGCTCTGAGTGTGGATCTCAGTATTTCTTAATCCATGATTACACTAAAGTTGAGAGCTGGATTTTGTCTTTGGGGAAGGCTCTTGGAGAGACCAATGCAAGAGCATTTTTAGTCATAAAGATGAGTGAAACCCAGGGGAATAATCCAGATATAAAGGATTGGAGGATTTGCGTACAGTATTTAGCAAGATAAAGGGCTGGCCTGGTAGCAGCTGGCCCTTATGTTATTTCTGGTTGTTCTTTATTAGGTAGGATGTGGACTTAGGGAGCATATTAGTCAGGGTTCTCCAGAGAAACAGAACCAACAGTGTACCAGTGTGTGGGGGGTGAAGGGTAGGGAGATGCACATTTTATAGAGCCAGTGTCCCAGTTTGAGTCTTATGCTGGAAGCTGCTATAGAACTAGGAAGAGCTGATGTCCCAGTTTGCAGGTTGTCAGGTAGGAGAATTCTTTCTTATTCAGGGAAGGGTTAGCCTTGCATTCTAGTCAGGCCTTCAACTAATTGGGGAGCAATACGCTTTACTTAGTCTACTGATTTAAATGTACATCTCATCCAAAAACACTCTCACAGAAATACTCAGAATAATGTTTAACCAAATATCTGAGTACCCTGCGGCTCAGTCAACCTGACACAAAAATTAACCACCACAGGTACAGAGGCATGTACACAATCAGATTTCCACTCAGGATGGTCAGCCATCCTAGAAATAGGGTAGCAGTTTCGACAGAAGGATAGAAAGAATCAAACCCTATACCAGCCATAGCCAACAGATTCCCTGACAATGACACTTGAGATTTAGCTTCAATTTTTTTTTCCTCCTGTGTTATATTTCCTGTTTGCTATCTTTAAGCCTTGGTATTATGGGTTGAGTTGTGTCCTGAAACAGATGTGTTGGAGTCCTAACATCTGGTACTTCAGATGTCACCTTATTTGGAGATAGGATCATTATAAAGATTATCAAGTTAAAATGAGATTGTTAGGCCCCATTATAAAGGAAGCAATTTGGACATAGAGACATGCATAAAGGGAAGACAGTGTTAAGAGATACAAAAGAACACAGCCATCTACAAGTCAAGGAGAAAGGCCTAGAACACATGCTTTCCTCTCAGCTCTCAGAAAGAACAACCCTCCCAACACCTTGATTTCAGATTTCTACTTTCAGAACTTTGAGACAATAAACATGCTGTTTAAGCCACTCAATATGTGGTCCTTGCCATGGCAATCCTAGGAAACCAACATGCTTTGTTGAGTCTACTACACATACTATCTTGCGTTAACAATGCTTGCAAGGATGAAGACAGGAGCTGAGGCACATGTAGAGAATAAAGCTCCAGGGGTGGGGGCCAGGCGAGTAGGAAGGAGGGGAGGTGACAAGTTGGAGGGAAGGTTTAGAGATGGCACAGTTAGGGAAGAATCCGCGAGCGATGAGCTGTGAGCAGGGTCTCCAATGAGGTGTTGAGGATGATAGCACTTTGCATACAAAATAATATTATAAATAAGGGTAGATATCATTATGACTGTTGACAAGATCATCACCAGAAAAATTTACTGGTTTCCCTACTGGAAAAACTAATATGACTCGTTCACAGTGATCATTCCTGTGTTTGATCAGCTGAGAACTATTTAATGGAGTTTATATTAACTTTAAAATGTTAAAAATTGAAAGGTTTGATGTAACATTGACGATGTTGAAAAGCAAAGGGCATATATTAACTCTGACAATGTTAAAAATTAAAGGGATAATCTTTGATGACAGCTACATCAGCCATGGAGGCACAAACATCTTGAGAGAGGACATATGGGAGCAGAAGTGACTATAGCATCACATGTTGCAAATACACCTTCTTGTCTGAATGCTACCACACAGGCATTTGGCACATTGTTTCCCTAGGTATCCCTTCCACTGAAATGGAGTATCATAAGGCCATATGAGTGGAAAAAAAAGAATGGAAGGAAGGAAGGAAGGAAGGAAGGAAGAGAGAATCTCTTCCCTACCCCACAGCCAAGTACCTATCCATTTGAAACAACCAGATTTGGTTTCAGACAACACTATCTTTAGGATATTTAACAAATGTATTAAAATATTAATGTGAGATAAAAATGTTATTTAATAATCTGTAAAAATTAATGTTTCTTTAGTGTACTCATTTCATAGTTTATTTCTAAAATCTTTAAAGTAGCATCTAGTTTCAGAAAATAGAATGAAGATTCCTTGGAGGTCTAGAAACTAGAAGAAGGAAAAGAAATCCAATGACAGTATCTTGACATCTTTAATACAGAATAATACTAATATGATAACAACAGCTACTCCTTTATTCTAAGGATTTCCATTTTAAAGGCTTGCTGTTATTAATTTTCCTTGCCTAACTCCTTTTTAATTATAATTTTTTAGCACTGTGTGCATGAGATGAATTCTATTAAATACCAAATGATTTCCCACATATCTTAGTTTGGAATCTGTCTCTTTTAATAGACAGAAATTACTTTCCCCAGAAGTGTGATACAGTAACATTGTCCAGACAGTCAAAATGAATGTCATTGTCCTTCTTCCTTATTGATGAAAAACTACTGATGCTTCTAGTCCAAGGTATAGCTAGGAAGAAATTGATAATGCATAACTAGGAAAGTTTTCTTTCCTGGGGCATGGAAAGGGTAGGGGTGTGGATCGAGTGTCCTTTCACCTTAAGGATCTGTTAGGATATCCACAAGAAACACAGTTGACATGTTTTCTCAAGAAATATTTGAGGGACGCCTGGGTGGCTCAGTTGGTTAAGCTGCTGCCTTCGGCTCAGGTCATGATCCTGGGGTCCTGGGATCGAGTCCCGCATTGGACTCCTTGCTCGACAGAGAGTCTGCTTCTCTCTCTGCCTCTGCCTGCCACTCTGCCTCCTTGTGTGCTTGCACGCCCCCCCCTCTGATAAATAAATAAATAAATAAAATCTTAAAAAAAAAAAAAAAAGAAAAGAAATATTTGAATGATTATTCCTGATCTGGGATGGCCCGTATAGAATATATTGTCTTTATATCTCTAAATATTCTGCAAGAGTCTGAAATCCATTCTACTCTGTGAAGTCATTTTTGTAAAGGAGATCCCAAATGAAATGAATGGCTGGGGCAATGACTTTGGGAAGGTCTAAACCAGTTCTGATGTAATGCTTCTTCCAGAAAAATCCTAGGACTTTTGCGGGTGCTTGTTTCTGGTTCCATTTCAAAATATGACAGCCTTGGGTAGACTTAATCCAAGTGGACATGATTACACAGCCCTGTTCCACATCATTAGTGAGAGTAAATGCCTCTGCCAGAATTCTGCCAACACTGTTTCTAGCCAGACATCCATTAGTAAACATTGCAGTCTTAAAATATTGGTTGGCTTCTGTGGCTTGTCTGCATAATGGAAACTAGGTCCAGATTTTTTAAAGTATCAACATGAATAATCATAGAAATGCTGTTCTCCAAGAGATATAGTTAGAAATTTGAGGCATCCAGAGTAGAATTTTGGTAAAGACCTGTTTAATTTCTTATTTTTTTTTAATTTAAAATATTCTTAATTGAAAGTAGAAAAATATTTCTGGTTTTGTGATCATGCCAGTTAAGGAGATAATTCTTAGCTCCAACTTTCCCTTGCTCGGTATGGCTACTTTACATTCTGTATAGAGATCAGCATAATTTGGAACATCCTTCTTCCTCGTGAGTAGTTGATCATTCCAAAGTAGGTATTTCTAACAAACTGAGAGGATTTAGCTGAAATTCACATTACAGATAATTGTCATATTTTAAACATTCTTAAAAATGACAATTCTTCTAGTTAGCATACACTTCACAGTTGAAAAACACACCAACCTCTGTTCTCTCTATTGATCCCTGATGGTCCTTGAGGTGGAAAGGGAAGGCCATATCTGCCTTTTACAAGTGAGAAAACAAGCTCAAAGAAATAAAGAACTTAGCCAAGATCACAAGTACCTTAGACTGTTTTCAAGGTCAGCCTGAAGGTCAGGGATAGTATCTTCTTAGTATTCCTTGTTGAAGAAGGAAAATCTGCCAGTTGGGTGGGAAGGTTCTAGACTCTGTAAACTGCACACAAGTCCTTTGATCTCATCTAGCTCTAGGTACCCTATGTTTGCTAGAACTCAGTAGTGATAGCTTCCTTTAGAACATGTCTAGAATGAAACGAGTTTAACCTTAAAAGATTTACTTACCACCTGCAAGTAGTAAGAATCACAGCCCTCTCAGAAAGCCAAAGTGCTGAGAAGTTTTTGAGGCTATTTTACAAACCTTGACAAGGTTACTTAGGTGAACTACATTGCCTTCTCAAATGAAGGACAACAAATACATAGGGATGATAAATTGTAGAGATCACCTTAGAAGCAAAGACATCCTTGGTGGGCATTTGTAAGTAAGATACTGAACTTGCTAAGTCTCCTTCCCTAGAAAAGCCCTGTGAACATCCACATGTTCTTTTTTTGCACTCATCACAATACCCGCACTGAGAGCCGCCCAGACAGGAATGATCATCCCATACTACTTATGGAAAAGTCAAGGGTTCAGAGATCAATGGACTGATCAAGGTCTCAGAGTGAGTCATTAGGAGAGACTAACCTCAGGGCTTATTTCTTCTTCTTCTTTTTTCTTGTTAAATTTTTTTTTTAACGATTTTATTTATTTATTTGACAGAGAGAGAGAGAGAGAGATCACAAGAGGCAGAGAGGCAGGCAGAGGGTGATGGGGAAGCAGGCCCCCCCGCTGAGTAGAGAGCCCAATGTGGGGCTTGATCACAGGACCCTGAGATCATGACCTAAGCTGAAGGCAGAGGCTTAACCTACTGAGACACCCAGGTGCCCCAGGGCTTATTTACTCTTGACGATTTAAATGACTTGCTTCAGTTAATCAGAGAAAAATATTTGGAGAATGAGGACATTTATGGGATGTTTATCAAATATGCAGGTAATGAGGATTCAGTGCTATTCCTCACTCTGCTTCCAACTAGTCATGAGGTATGGACAAGTCACTTAAACAGGCTGGGCCTCATTATCATTCCTGGAGAAAGGAAGCAGATCAGGAGTTTTCCAACTTCATTCTTTTTAAAGGAAATTCTTAATGATTTAGACAGTCATTCAAAGTGCATTGTAATGTTAACAAAATTAAATGATAAAATCTGAGATGCATACAATCTACCTCCTGCTTGGTTTTCCCCACCTCCTACAGTATTCCTTGGATACAGTCTAAAAGCTATGATTTTATATAATCTGAAAGTTACTTTCTGTTCTAAAAGTTAATGTTTTATGATTGGAAGCAACTAGCTTTCAAATCTGCTACCTGCTCCCATCCCCTACGGCATCTTGGGATATAAAAGAGCTCCAGACTGGAAGTCTGGAGGAGCTGGGTGTGGATCCCTGCTCCACCCACCAATTATCTATGTCACTTTAATCAAGTTGCTTCACCTAAGTTTCTGTGTCCTCATCTATAAAATAGAAATAGTAAGGGCACCTGGGTGGCTAAGCCGATTAAGTGTCCCACTCTTGGTGTCCGCTCAGGTTGTGACCTCAGGGTCATGAACTCAGGGTAGTGAGACTGAGCCCACGTTAGGCTCCTTGCTGACACAGAGTCTGCCTAAGACTCTGTCTTCCTCTCCCTCTATCCCACCCTCTTTCTCAAGTAAATAATCTGGAAAAATAAAATAGAAATAGTAACCTTTCCTAAGAGTGCTTTGTAAACTGTAAAGGACTGAAAAAATGTACAATGTCGTTAGTATTATCTTCTGTGCACAACACAGAAGGAGGAGATGGTTTTATGTTCAGAATGATGCAGAGGACCAACATGGGTTGAGCTGTTCTTTGGCAAGCTTGCCTACGAGTAGGGGTGGTATCTATCATATTTGAGCTTCATTTTCTCTGAGAGCTGAAAGCCAAGTCAGTAGAGAAAGTGTGGGCTATCGACACAGGAAATAATGAAACCAAGGAGGCATCATCGTTAAGTTTAAAGGGGAGAGCTGGGGGTGCCTGGGTGGCTCAGTGGGTTAAAGCCTCTGCCTTCAGCTCAGGTCATGATCCCAGGGTCCTGAGATTGAGCCCCGCATCGAGCCCTGCATCGGGCTCTCTGCTTAGCCGGGGGCCTGCTTCCTCCTCTCTCTCTCTCAGCCTGCCTCTCAGCCTACTTGTGATCCCTGTCAGTCAAATTAAAAAAATAAATAAAAAAAATAAAGAGGAGAACTGTTCCCATAAACTGACCTTGATAATAGTGACCTGGCTACATTCCCCCTCTGCACAAAGCCATGACCCATTAATAATTGCCGTCATTCAATGAGTGGTGCTTACTACATGCTAGACACTGATTTTTACATGAGTTATCTCATTCAATCTTATCGGAATCCTCTGCAATGATGTTATCCCTATTTTATAGTGACAGATAACCAATAAAATGGGGGTATGATTCCTATTTTGTAACTTAGAAAGGCTAAATAATTTGCTCAGGTTCATATAATGGGCAAGTGGCAGAACCTGAACTCCGAATTCAAAACTCTAAACTGCTTGCTTGACTCTATTATCTCTCAGTTGGAAGAAATGGGTTTTCTCACTCGGCATAGAGCCAAAAGCCTCTATTCCTCTGTATGTTTGCAGTGCCTGAGTCACCTCCATCTCTTCATTTTTACTATGGTTTTTATTCCTCCGTTCAAACGGGCTCATTCATCTTCATAAAACTTGAAGGTGGAAAGCCCGTATCAGTCATCAATGGCCCAGCCCACCCCCACCCATCTCCTGCTGGTCCTCTCTAGCATGTCTTCTGCTCAAGAGTTAGGGAATGAAGCCACATCCCTTACCTTGGGGAGTCAGTCCCATAACTAATTCATCTCTGTCAGGAAGATTTTTGTCTTATGCACATCCTCTTCAATTTTGCATTCTACCCAATTCCTTCTCTCTGTGGGCTGCACACTTCAGCTCTTCAGATCACACTGCCTAAGCCTGCCTAGGTTCTCAGCAGTGATTCTGCCTGAGTTGCCTTTTCCCCTCACACTATGGTCTGAGTATTTTTCTTATTAGCACCTGGAAGATGCTTTCCCCAGTGGACAGAAGCAGAAGTGAGCCGCAGGATGCTGGGAAAGAAAGGGAGGAGGAAGAGGAATGAGCACAAGACTTGAAACCTACTTAGTCAGCAAACCTTGGACCCAGTTCAGCCTGGACATTTAGGTGCCCCCGACTGCAGGCAGCAGAGGCATTTACTGTCCAGCTAGGCATGATTCCATGAGGATGCTGTGCCAGGCTCTAAACTTGTGCCAGCAGTTACAGAAATAAATGGAGTGCATCATCAGAAGAATGTGTGGAGCAGTGGACAGTATGTCAGCTTTGGGATTTGAAAAATCCAGTTTAAGTTATTGTTTTCCTTTTTACATAGCTATGGGGAAACAATACCTACCTACATTGTTTCTGTAAAGATTCGAGATAATGACCTGGCTTACAGTAGGCATTCAATCAATGAGTACTCTTATTTTTCAAAGCCCTGATTCTAAATAACTTGTTAGAACCACATCCTCATAACTTTCTATCTCATTTGGCACGTCTAGGCAGCTATCCTTACCTATTATTCTTCCATTCTAAATGTGCCGAAAATCAGTTTAGAGTATCTTCATATTCTGGTTTCACCCAGCATCAGCAATTCCACATGGTTCACCATGGTCTAGAAAACAGAACTCAGATATTAGCTATCAGTTACAAATCAACATTAAATTTGCTTTTCAATTTTCACTTTGATGTGAACCTTCCCAATGACATGCTGAAATAGATATAGCTATCAATCTGTCGCTTTGTTACAAGTTTTGCATGTATGTTGACAATTTCTTATTTGTGTCAAGGAACCATTCCATGTGCCTGGGTGTTGGCAGTGGTATCTTAATATGCAAATAGAACCCAACTTGGACAAAATATTTCACTAAACATTCTTTTCAAATGAATGCACAAGACCTTTCTCAGCCAAAGGAAACAACCTCTCTTAGGCAACTGAAATCTATTCATTTAACAAATATTTATTGAGTGTCTACAATGTACAAAAAGGCCTTGTAGGCACTGGGATACACTGTTTGACATGGCAGACATGCCTCTTGAAATAAATCTCCCCTCTCATGGAGCTTACATTGTAGTGGGAAATACACAATAAACAAGAAACACATAAATAAAGAAAATTAATTTGAGATAAGGATGATTGCAATGAAGAAAGAAATCAAAGTGATATACAGTGATTGGAGAAGCTTTCTGTTTATTTATACATTTACTTTTACCTTAATTTACAAATCAAAGTAATAGATGCATACAGATTTAAAAAAAAAAAAATCAGATCTCTCCCTCCAAATCTAATGAACATGGAAAGGAAACGTGGGAAAGTTTTTTCTGAGGCAATAATAACTGAGCTGAGATCTGAAGTAGGAGGAGACATCTATAAGAAGGCCTGGTGAAAAGCTATCAGCAAAAGGAAATGGCAATGCAAGGGCACTGAGTGCATAGGAGCATGGTGTACAGGTCCATCAGACAGAGGAAATGACAATGTAGTTAGGGTGAATTGAAAAAAGGATTGAGAGGTAGGAGGCAAGACTGTAGACACAGAGAGAGGCCAGAGCATAAAGGCTCTTGAAGGATATAACAAGGCTATTGGCTATGTTCCAGTTACAGTGGGAGGCCATGGACAGGGTTGGATTAAGCCAGGCAGCGATACAGACTGATTCTGTCTTCTGGCTAAAGGGTGGAGTATAGAAGAACAACAGTGAAAACAGGAGGCTTTTAGTAGTCCAGATGTGTGATGATGGTGGCTTAGAGCAGGATAATAATTGTAATGATGATGAAATTGAGGATTTCTTTCAGAATAATTTGTTCAGAATGTCCAGAATTTGTTGATAAATTGGATTTGGGGAGTGAGGTAAAGCAGAATAAGTCTCCTATGTTTGGACTGGAATTTTGGGGTGTATGGTGGTGCCATTTACTGAGACAGGAAAGACTGCAGGTAGAACATTTTTGGGGGAACTGGTTTTGATTTGGGAAAGTTAAGTATGACAGACCTAGGAAACAGTCACGTGGAAATGTCTAAAAGGATAACTTGCTTGTCCTCTCTCACAATGCACAACCAACTTGTGGGCTAGGCTAGAGGTATGCAAGAAAGAAGCCAGACACCCAGCTAGTCCCAGATGCCTCAGTATTCAATTTGCAATTTTTCCTAAGAATTGATTCAAGGGTTTAGAGCCCATGGTGGATACTCCTTGGATACCTATACTACATTCTAAGATGTGTCTGAATAGCTGTGGTTGGTAAAGGAAGTACTTTCCCAGAACAGAGTTAAACTTGGCCAAAAAACATTTCCAACTACATTTTCCACTTGGCATGTAGATAGAATATGGCATGGTATGAAGAAATAATACAATCTGGTTTGAAAATGTTTCTTAGGCATATACATATTAAGAAGAAAAGGATTTTTTTTTCTCCTTCAGATTCTGGTTCATAAATTTATAGTTCTAAGAATTAGGAGGATCTTAAAGAACAGGAAATTTAGCCCCTGATCTCAGACACACAAAATACTAAGGCAGTTAATTCCTAGAAGAATCACTATTATCCATCCTATCATTATTACTACTAAATTCAGTAGTGATTTATTAATCATTACTCTATTTTTGTAATAGAGCTTTCTGCCTTTGAGAATTAGGCTTTTTCTTCAATCTCCTTACTTTATACATTCAGGTCCTCAAAACCTATTTTCAGCTAAAAAATTAAGTGTAAATAAAAAATTCAGTAGAGATAAAACATTAAAATAATTTATAATCACCTGGATGCTTCCTCATATGCAAAGTGTGCCTTGGAGTTAAAAAAAAAAAAAATCCCTCTCCCTGCCCTAGTGTTTAAACATCTCCCCTGGGATATCATTTTGTTTTTCTTTATTTTTAATGATTTTATTTATATATTTAATTGAGAGACAGAGAGAGGGAGTGCATGTGCATGTGTGAGTGCGGGGAGGGGCAGAGGAAAGAGAAAGAGAATCCCAAGCAGAGTATACATTGAGTCTGGAGCCCAATGCAAGGCTCTATCTCATGGCTGTGAGATCATGGCCTGAGCAGAAACCAAGAGTTGGATGCCTGACCAACTGAGCTATACATGCACCCCTATTATTTTGCTTTTCTAACACAAAGCTGTTACTTTCTGGCCTATCTCATCTATATAAGAAAGACTAGAATTAATATGATTTTTGATGTTGCCAGGCCCTTTCAATTTATCAGATTATTTTATAATGGCCACCTCATTATATAGACTCATTCTTAAAACTATCCTCTTACTGGTTGATGGGTCTGTTACCCTTCTGGAAGCTCCCCTGAGCTAAGTTCATCTATACTCTGTTCTCCCCCAAGCTGTAAATACCCTCTCCCCACCCAAGTCTATTTCCAGTCACCTCCTCTAAAGGTAGAGCAGGAATAACTGTGATACACTGAAACAAAGGAACCAAGGAAGTAGAATTTTTGAAAGCCTAGGAAGTAGCCACATCCTATAACAAAACTGAAAAATAATCACCACTGTCTACATTCAGACCAATACCACAAACTAAAAATGGGAAGGGCATTTGTTTCAATAACAATTTGCTGACAGGGTCTACCATTTCTTGTCATGAGCTATCTGTCCCATTTCTACATCAAAGTCCTGAAGGTTTTGTTTGCTAGGCCTTTCAAGGTAACATTGGAGCTGTGTTCTGTACAAAAACTAGCTCAACTCAGCTTGTGTTCTCTGAAAAAGTTAGCTCAACTCAGGTCAATTATTTCTTGCATTTGTACAAGATAACCTGATTCTCATAACTAGGCTTGTTTATTAAGAGACTTTGGAGGATCTCTCTTCTCAGCATCACTATTGCAAAACAAAGGCTGGAGATACATTACTTTTGCCTTAGTTCCTTAAATCAAGATTAAGAGTTGCACCCACCAGAAAAGAATATTCTCCTTATAGTTTAAATTGCCAACTTCAGAGAAATAATATACCAGATCCCCTTATATATTCTTGACCTACTTACTCTTTCTTCTACTTCCTCAACCAGAAGGGGCTCTACACTTCCTAACAAAGTAACATCTACATTAACACTAATGTAGAAATCAACTATAGTCTTTGATTTATTTTATGACCATCTACTCCCTTTGGTCTTCCCCCAGGACACGGTTCTTTTTAAGAATCTTACATTTCAACTGGAGAATGTAATTTTTAACAATTTTAGATAATTTAGAACAATTATAATTTTAATAATTTTTAAACAAATTTTAACAAGTTTTATTAATTTTATATTTCAATTGGAGAATTTAAGGTAGATTTAACTTTTTAGTATACTATGTATATTCAATAATCTCTTGAAAAGCTTCAGTGCACTTACTAGAATTCTGTTTCTTTCTTCCCCCTTCCCCTTTTTTGTCTTTTCTGAGATGCAGGATTTGGCAATGTAGAAGAAAATACGTACTGATCGGGTATAGGCTAGGGAGCCAGGTAGAACCAGCTTTGTGATTTTTGGTCTAATTATTCCATTTTTACTTTTGATCTAGTTATTCAGCTTTTCAGAGTTTGAGCCTGGAAATGGATATCTTATGGAATGCTATGAAGATCAAAAGAGATGTGGAATGTCTTAAGCCCAGTGCCTGATGGATTGATTACACAAGTAAAGTTTGATTGATTATAAAGTTTGTATATGTTTGTATATGTAAAGTTTCTATGGGGTCTTGGAGTTGGATACCAGTTCACAAAAACTACTGTTTCCTTATTTTCCCTGACAATAAGAATTTCTTATGGTTAAAAATACAATTTCCCTGGTCTCATTCCAGACCTGATGAATCAGAAACTCCAAGCCTTGAGAGCTAAGGAATTAAAAATTTTACAAACATTCCTTGTGATTCGTATTATCAGAAAAGTTATAGAAACACTGATATAGACTATCAGTGCCTATTATGCTCTGTAATTAAAAGCAACATTTGAAATAAAATAACATTATTTTAATAATTAGATATTTTAATGTGTGGAGCTTCATTATGCTACAGTTAAATTACACAGCTGAGTATTTTAACTGAAATTTACATCAAATATTTAAACTTCTAGTCCATCTGTCTTTTTCTCTGTAGGTTCCACAAAATAGTCAAACTTCATTCTCATTAGTGAATAAAAATGATACTGCTTTTGGCTTTAGCTAATTTTAAGTAGTAATGTACAACAGTACATAAATGTCTACTATGATACTACTGTTATAATAATAATGGTCTACACCTATAAGATTTGACTTGTGAGTTAACCAGTTAGCTTTATTTTAATATGCTTTTAGTCTAAGCTTCATAGAGGCAAAGCTTGAAATATTATGCATAAAAACAGCACAAATATCCCTTCCTTCTTGAACCTACATTACTTTTTATTCTTTTTTTGGATGGGCCTCTAGCTAAGTCCACAATTTAGGTTATATTTTGTAACGTATTTTTAGATATTTGACATCCAGATACATTTAATATTTCATTCAAAGATGACGTTGTGGATGGCGACTATTCTCTCCTGGTGGTGTATGTGGCGGGGATCCAGAGGAGGGGGCAAAAGAGGAGGCAACGGTGTGTGTGTGCGGGGGGTGGATAAATCAATGTAGGAGCAGCAGCTCTTTCCATATGAAGAACCATTCAAGAAGGAGCATTTACTATCTAGTAAGAGCCAGCTACCATCCTAATTCCTGAATACAGCCACTAACTGCTCCGTTGGTTCACTATTCTCAGTTTTGCCTCTGAGCTTCTGTGATCAGCTAGAGGGGCATGGCAGTTTGTGGTGACTGGTAGACACTTTTCCTGTTTGAAAGAGCCAGGCTCTTCTTGGTTGTCCTGGGCCACAGCTACCACACAATGGTTGACACTCTATTTCAGAACCACATGTAAGTCTTCTATTTTATGTCTATGCCTACTGCATATGAATACAACACAAAAAAATGCCGATGGTTTATCTTGTCCTCAGTCACTGGTAAACCAGATATTAGACACTATCTAGAATCTCAATTATACCATCATGTATTTGATTGTAATTTGCTTTCACATGATTCTTTAGTCATTTCCTATTAAAATTATCTTTTATCTTTAACTAGCACCCTTCTACTTTTTTCTCTACAACATAGCTCCTAGGATAAAACTATACATGTGGAAGGTCCTCAAATGTTGTTTGGAATGAGTAAAGATGAACATATTAATTCATCAGCTGCATTACAGGAGCTGGTTGGTGACTATGTCTCTTTATTTAACATATAGTGATAATGATGAAATTTTCGATAATTCAAGAAAATCTGACATGCAGTGTTTCTCGAAAGTCTGAAACTACCAGCCATGTGAAATTCTGAACATAGTCACTAACAATGATCTCATACACCAACTCATACTCCCAATGAGTTGGATTAGGAAAATACAGAAAGTACACATAAGAGTTTGAAATAAAGGATTTCAGTTACATTTATCTTTATTTTAAATCTTTTATCTCAAGTACCTCTATTCTATATAACCATCATGAATTTGTTTATATTTTCTTTGGAATTATTCTTTCTTTCTCATTGTTTAGATTTTGATATGTAGTCTTCCAAACTTGCTTTTTATGCACCTATTTTTTCCATAAAAATATGTATATACTTACTTTCTATTGTAGTAAGTATACTATCCCTTTTTATAAAGATGCTTACTGTTGATTGAATGGATGACTACTGAGGGCAAGGAGTGGAGATGGGGGAAATACCTGTAGAGAGACAAAATTTATCAGGTACTTGGAATTATTCTTCAGTCTCATAAATAAGATATGTTTGCTTTCCACTTTAATTTAAATCTATTTTGGGGTATAGACTGTATTGTTTACAACAGTATTTGTCAGACTTCAGAATACTTCATAATTATCTGAGAGCTTGTTTAAAAAAATGTTAACACCTCTCGCCACCCGCCCCTCCACCCCCCACACCTGCCTGCCAGTTTCACCCCCAGAGATTCTGATTTAATAGGTAATGAGGCATTTGTTAGTTTTAACTCCACTTCCCATTTTCATCCTAATTTTCCTTTGGAGTAATCTCCCTTTGCGTACAGTTTTAGGAAGTGTCACCTGGGCCTGGGCCTAAGACACCATCATTTGGAGACTCTATTTCAGAAATTTCCATCTAGAGCAGTAAGACAACAAAGTTAGAACTAGAAATCATTATAGAGTCAGCATGAAGACCACATTGTTCCCATGTTTTGATTTTTGTTGTGGTTCTTCTAAAGTTCCTTCAGTTCCAATTTCTGGTCGATTTTGTTACTCCCTGACATCCTTCCAGTGAGTTCCTTCTTTGTCTGAGGGAGCATGAATTGGTTTATGTTGCCTGCTATGGGGAACTAAACCAATAAAGAGAATCTACATTAGCGGCGTCTAGCAACTTACATTTTTAGCAGTTTCTCCAGATGATTCTGATCCAAGTGGGTCCCTGAGCTACACGTTGAGAAACACTGTTCTATTTCTTTAGTATTCTACATAGTTCCTCGTATTGTGGTATTCATGTAGAAGGTACTCAATAAATGTGTCCTAGATGAATGAATGGATAAATGGATGGATAGATAATGGGTTCTTTGTAAAGATGACTGACCTCAGGTCTACTAGTGTTAGACTTCTGTCATATAAACGTAGGTTGATTGATGTTGCCCCTAAAGTTTTCTTGTGCGGTATATGTGCTGATTTTACTTTGCTGTAGCTGAAAACCACACAGCAGTTTAGAAAATTAGCGGGAATTCAAAAAAATTCACATTAGAATCTTACTAAGAATGAAGAAATGAGATTTTGTAAGGTATGGCCATAGTTTTTTGTTTGTTTCTGTTTTTGTTTTTCTTTCTGGATGATGGCATAGATCTTTGCAATCTTGTATATTTCTTCAGTATGTTACACAGTAAAGAAAAATATAAGCGCATGAAAACAGCTAATTAAAATCTCCTTTTTTTGCTTAAATAGGTTGAAAAGTATGCCAGTAGCTAATGGAATTTTTCATGACTTTGACCTTCATGGCAACTTCTTCAAAAGTTGGAGTAAAGGCCATGGAATGTATGCTAAGTTTGCAGGACTTTTCCATTCATGATTTCTTCCATGTTCTAGGAAGTCCTTACAAGTAGTTTCTTTCACACAAGGATAAAGCCCTCAAAGTACTTGTGCACCCTGAAGACCCAGGCTTAGTTGATATTAATATATCTTTGGATCAGTTTGGCCATAGTTCCTTACTACTTTCTCATGTTTTTTGAGAGACAGTGTGAGCTGGTGGAACAGACACTGGCTTAAGAACCTGGACACAGAGTTTTGAGCCCTGGCTCTGCAACAGTCAAACTACAGTTTTGGATTTATTTGCCTGACTTCTCCCCCTACTTGGGCAGAGATCATGTTTTATTTGTCTTCCTATCCATACCACCTGGCACATGATTAGTTCTCAGCTAGTGTTTACTTAATGAAGCTTGAATGAATTCCTAAACTTGGGCAGCTCACAGTCTTTCTGGATTTCACATCTGCCATTTGTAAAATAGACTGGTTGTTCTCTAACACTATTTCCAGGTCCGACGTTCTGTGATTATATGATCTGTGGATACTGAAGCCAACCTCCATATGTACAAACTCACTTGTTTGGGGGCATTGAGAAATGGCATTGCATTAGTTGCTTTGTTACAAGTGGCTTCTTCATCTTTGAGTCATTCTTACTGAAAACAGTGTCAAAGAAATGCAGTGTTACTGTGTTAGCAGAGAGCAAATTGAAGAATTGCCCATTCAATATTTACTTTTATAGTTTTGGCAGAGTTCTCTGCTCTATGAGAACTGTTGGGATATTTCACGTAGCTTCTTAAAGACATCCTCCATCTCAAGGAGTTGGTACTCACATGATTAGACTGACTTGGCTACATTTCAACAGATTTGTTGGTCAGCCAACAGGACTTCAGATGTCGGGGCATCTATTCGTCCATACCATATTTCTCTACTCCTTTATAGTAGAGTGACTTTTGTTTGAAGATTCTTAGGAACATAGTTCTGGGATCATCACATCGAAAGTACAGAAGGTTAAAGTGGGAGGATCTAAGGTTTGTTGTAAGGGACCTCAGGGGCTGCCTAAGTGGGGTGGAGTGTATGTGTTTTGGTGGATCCTTAATTAGGCAGGACTCTGAATTCTCATTCCAGCTTCAACCATCTCAACTGAGAGCAAACCTGTTTTTGTTCATTTTAAATATGCTGATCTTCTGAATAAGTTTATTTAAAAAAATGTTCTCCTGCTAAATAACATTTTGACCTATCAATCTAGTCCAACCTCTCATTTACAGATAAAGAGGCTTATGAAGACAATGGATCTGCTCTTGAGAGAGGCCATTGGAAGAACTAGACTGGCTCTTAATTAAAAAAATTTTTTTTCAGTAAAACAAATGTCATAAGTAGAAGGTATAGGTGGAAAAACTTGCAGTAGGAGAATGCTTAATTTTTATAGTTTACAAAACACTAATACATATATGTCATTTGGTTTTCACAACAGACTTGGGAGGCAAGCAGTACAGGTATTATTAACCCTAATTTACAGATGAGGAAATTGACACTAGGGAAGTTCAAGTGGCATGCACAGGCCCTAAGTGTGAGAGTCTGGCCTACAGCTCAAGTCTTCTGACCTTGAGCTTAGTACTTTTTGTATTACACCACTATGCAGACTAAGGAATTACACCACCATGCAGACTGAAGAAAGACACATGACAAATAAATGTGTCAAGATATCTCAGAGACAGGAATCAGTAGTGGGTAGAGGACTCACACAGTCTGGTGCCTGAGGATACGATTTGGCAATTGTGTGCATTTCCCCAGAGTGGTCTTATGCTGTCATTGCTCACAGTCTGAATCATGCACATTGTTCCCACTGGGGGAACATTTGAGCATACTTCTCCATGTGCTATTTTAGCAACATCGATTTGCTAATTATGAAGACAAAATTATCTTATTAGATCATAAGGAAACCTGCCTTTTGGTTTTGTCAAGACTTTGTTCCTGCTGGTTAAAAATCTTTTGGTATTCCATAAGAACTGACCTAGTCAAAAGTTTAATGCACACCTAATAAATTTTTTTTTGGTGTTAAAGCCTAATTTTTTCTTTCATTTTCTTTCCTCCTTCCATCTTCTACTCTTACCTCAATAATCATTATTCACTGTTGAAAATGTAAAGCATCTTTTCAAGGGTAAAAAGAAGACTTAAAAGGAAATGAACTTAAACCTTACAACATAGTACTCAATATATAACAATAGATGGAAATATGGTAGAGATTAGTTATAAAAATGAGGGAAGATTTTTAAAAACCTAGGCTTTCTGGGAAAACAGCTGTGCAGTACTTTTCAGTGTAACAGATAAAGCAGTTTGAAGTTTGAGGTTAAAAGTCACGTTTGGCTAGTTTACCTTTCTTGGTACCTAGGAAAAGGTTCTAGAGCCCTTAAAGGTATACTATTAATGAACTGTGTAAAGTGCAGGAGAATCATTTAAACCAATTTCAGAGAACAAAACCCAGTGTACTTAATTAATTAGGCCATCTTGGAGAATATAAGCTTATTATCTGAGAAACTGCTACTGTATTCGTATGCTAGGGTTAATTAACAAGTTCCCTTTTCCTATAAAACTTGTTTGGGTGCCTTCGGCTTAGACAGGTCCGATGGAAAGAGGATCATATTTGGTGTTGGGAGTAGAAAAAGAAGATGATGCTGGAGATAAGGTCAGAACTTTCTCTTTACTTTGCCCAAGAGAGAACAACCTATGAGGACTTTAATAGATCCCCTCTGTTGGGATTCGGGAGAAGTGAGAAAGACAGAAAGCTACAGATAACAGTGGCTTGAATGAGATATAAATGCCTTTCTGTCTTTCGTAAGTGAAGTCTGGAGGTACAGAGTCCAGGGTTGGTAAGGCAATTTTATAATCATCAAGGACCCAGACTCTCTTTGACCTTGTTGCTCTCCCATCCTCAGTATGTGGCTTCTACCTAGTGGCCCACAAATACTGCGGGAGCATCAGCCATCACATTTGATTTTCAGCCCCAATGAAGAAGATAGAGATGAAGAAGGCTGCATGATCTCCCCTTAAGGAAATCTCAAAGGACAATCCGGCTAACATCTCATCAAACAGAATTTAATCACATGGACATAATCAACCACAAGGGAAGGTTTTTTGTTTTGGGTTTTCTTTTGGGGTGGCTATAAACTGAGCTAAAATCAAGGTTCCTTCAGCAAGCAAAGATGAGGGAAAGGATATGTGGGACTGACACAAGTGTTCTTTTCCTACCACGAATGCCAACCACTTGGGCTTAGGCTGCATGAGTTTGCCTGAAATCCCTTTATCATCCCAATCTGGACTAAAGTGTAAATAAATAGCTGATGTTTCTCGTCCAAGAGATGGGGAACTTGAAAGAGCTCATATCCTCCTCCTACAATTTGCTGGGAAATGCATCTTAAAATGTGGTTCAGTACTAGATGTAGGTTGCTCCTTGTGGAACTGCAAAAGAACTAAAACTCAGGATAAAACTCTATAGCATAATCATCATTTCCCTAAATACACGAAACTAAATTTAAATGTTATTAAAAATGGCAGATGGGCCAAATAACCATATTCCAAGCTGGTATGAACCTGTGTGCCCCATGAGATTTTTCTGAGGGAAAAAAAGCCCCATGCAGTTAATCTAAACAAGGAAAACATCTTCAAACATTCTGTAATTTGTTTTCTGGCAAGGACCCTGGGAATAATAGTGGAAGCCAGATAAATTTGAATAAACTGAATCTTCATTTCAAAAAGATCACGGAAGAGTCAAAGTGAAGCTCCAGATGCCATGGTTAAAAATGTTAAAACAAGATCTAAGGGTATCGAGATGACTAAACTTCAAAAAATGTTAGTTAATCATATAAAATTTGGTTACATGAAATAGAGGGAGTACTATAATCTCAATGAATCTATTTTACAATTAATTAACAAGACATTATATTAACTTCCCTAGCCTGTTTCTGCCCCCCCCCCCAGATTAATCATTATTGGTTTGACAAACATTTACTGAGTGTTTACAATGTTCCAGGCATTGGGCTAAGAGCTGAATAAAACAACCTGTGTCCTCAAAGAGCTCAAAGCTTGGTAGTGGCAAGTTATTTATAATTTTCATCCTTACCAATAACAGTACCATTGTATTCTATCATTTTAGAATTAAGAATTTGGGATTAAGGGGCGCCTGGGTGGCTCAGTCAGTTAAGTGACTGCCTTTGGCTCATGTCATGATCCTGGAATCCGGGGATCAAGTCCTATATCGGGCTCCCTGCTCAGAGGGGAGTCTGCTTCTCCCTCTCACCCTCCCCCCTCTCCTGCTTGTTCTCTCACTCTCTCTCATGAATGAACAAAATCTTTAAAAATAAATAAATAAAATGAGTTGACATTTAAAAACTGGGAAATTGTACAAAGATAGTAAAAAAGAAAAAAAGAATTTGGGATTAAGAGACATGGCTGGTCCATCAAGAACAAAATGAAAGAGCTTAGGCACTTAGCACTCAGAAAACATCCATTTGAAGTTCAGCCCTGTCACTTATTACCTGTGCCCTGGAGCAGATCACTTAATCTTTCTTAATTTCGGCTTCTTCCTCTGAAAACTGAGGATGTCTCAGGATTGTTCCGAAGATTAAATGATAAAATGTAAATGTTGTGCTTGGCCATAAAAGGTACTCAAAAGCTGGTTGTAATTATTATAATTATTATTAATTATTACACTATTTTCAAGGGTGAATTGGTTCTACAAAATGCTTTGGAGAATGAACATAATTTCATGCATACATGAAGATATATATATATTTTTGTCTAGCCAACATATGCACACATTTAAGAGTAATATGAATTGTTTTATATTATGAAATATCTCTTATGTTTACTTAACATTTAAAAAAAAAGATTTTATTTACTTATTTGAAAGAAAGTAGACGTGAGATATAGAGCACAAGTAGGGGTAGGGGCAGAGGGAGAGACATGCAGACTCCCTGCTGAGCAGGGAGCTTGAAGCGGGGCTCGATTCCAGGTCCCTGAGATAATGACCTGAACTCAAGAGAGATGCTTAACTGACTGAAACACCCAGGTGCCCCTACTTTACATTTTTTGATGGAAAATATATTCACTGTATATTCTCTCACTTATATATTCACTCACTTTACTCAGTGAGATGGGTGTTTTTAAAACATTACAACTATCCTTCAAAGTAGTATCATTATTATCATCCCTATTTTACAGATGAGATAACTGAGGCATAGATAGGTTAAGAACTTGCCCAAGGTGACTTACAACTAAGTAGCAAAGTTGGGATGTCAACCCAGTTACCAAGTCTCCAGAGTCTGTACACTGTGTCACTACAAGTAACTTAATTCTTTAACCCATGAATCCTAGATGGGACTAGAAAGAACTTCCCAACATTTAGTGATTGACTTTTGGCACAGTAGTACAACCAACCCTGCCACCCACGCAAGATGGCCCTGACTTAAGCCCTGTGTTTTAGAAGGCCCCACATATAAGAAACACAAAAAATAAATCTATTAAATAGCATATGGGCACATCTGGCACTTGAGATCTGGTGCTAAGCACTGGCTCATGTGTTCTTAAACAACTACTTTCTTGCTTAACTGCATTCAGGCCTCAGGGCAATGCTTCTTTACATCTCTTGTCATATGTCCTTGAGTTAAAATGCACCTGTGCCTAAATGCTGTGAAGTCTAATGGATGTACTACCACCAAATTTGGAGATGAGCACCAGCAGTTTGGGTGGATTTGAATAGCAGAAGCAGCTAGAGAGAAGAAAAGACTAACTTTTCATTTCCTTCCTCTTAGCATGCGCGAAAGAGATTTTTACAGAGTGTGGTATCATTTTTCATTGTATCCAGCACCCATTTTCTTGCTTTTCTTCACATTTTGTGTTTTCAGAAGTACTCATGAGTTAGTATATTATTTGCAATAATTAAACAAGATTGCTGAGAGACAGTCTGCAATATAAAATATTTCATGCTGCTCTTGAATGTGTGCACATGTAGGCTAGACATAACACAATATGCATGAAGCATGATATCAATTCTTCCCTTAGGCCAGTAGACAGTCAATGCAAGGAACAAGAATAGTTTTGATTTTATTAAAATATTTAAATAGAGGGGTGCCTGGGTGGCTCAGTTGGTTAAGCACTTTACTCTTGGTTTTGGCTTAGGTCATGATCTCAGGGTCGTGAGATTAAGCCCTGCATCAAGCTCTGTGCTTAGCGTGCAGTTGGCTTGATATCCTCTCTCTCTCCCTCTCCCTCTGCCTCTTCCCCTCTGTTTGCATGCTCTCTAAAACAAATAAATATCTTTAAAAAAATTTTAAATAGATGGAAATTTAAAATTCTTTCTATAACTTTGAGCTAAAATTTTGATACTCACTAATTATAATTTATTTTTTCCTTTTCAATTTTAACAATTTGAATCCTTTAGAAAAGTCATTTTTAAACATAAAAAATATTTATTCCAGTTTTATTGATATATAACTGGTATATAACATTGCCTATGTTTAAGGTATACAACACAATGGTTTGATAAATGTACATATATACACACAATGTACATATATTACCACAATGAATTTAATCAACATCCATTACCTCACATAGTTACAAATTTATTTTTCTTGTGATGAGAACTTTAAGATCTACTCTCTTAGCAACTTTTAAATATACAATACAGTATTATTAACTATAATCACCATGTTATACATGATATCCCCAGAACTTATATATCTTATACCTAGAAGTTTGTACTTTTGACCACCTACACCCAAAAATAATGTAATTTTTCAGTTTTTTATATTTACTTTACATTTTTTTGATGGAAAATACATTCACAATTTGAATACTTTGACTATAATTACATTTGTTTTTTAATCTTTTAGAGAATTAAGAATGAGCACAAGTTTAGGCCAAGACAGAAACAGAAAATATGAAAGTGAAATTCAGAAAAGAAAAAATATCTGTCAAGGTAGAAGGACAGGACATACTTTTTCACCCAAAGTTTGAGAGCTTGATATGTAACTTTTAAATATGTAGACACATGATATGGGGGCCTCTGTGTATGGCCTCGTTCCACCTCCACATTGTTAGGGGTGGGACTTTCCAGCAGAGTTTACACACAGTTGCCAAAGCAAGCTCTTTTTGGCCTAACTGGTATTTTAGCCTGTCTAAAATAACATAATTAGATCAGTATCTTCCCAAATAGACTCACAAATTAAGAAACTGGGAAAGCAAATTAATACCAAAAAATCGAGAACATTTCTGAAATATGAATAACTTGAAGACTGCATGATGGATTTAGGTGTTTTAAGTATGACATGATTTCCATTAGGAAAATAGTCCACGTGGAAAATGTACTATGTTCTAAAATAAAGAATGATTTCGGACACAAAATAATCTTCAAGGAGGAAAATCATGTTAAATAGGTTTTCTTAAAGAGAAAACCTATTGACTTGGTCAGTCAATAAATGTGTAGTGATGCTTGGGGCGCCTGGGTGGCTCAGTGGGTTAAGCCTCTACCTTCGGCTCAGGTCATGATCCCAGGGGCCTGGGATTGAGTCCCGCATAGGGCTCTCTGCTCAGCAGGGAGCCTGCTTCTCCTCTTCTCTCTCTCTGTCTGTCTCTCTGCCTATTTGTGATCTCTCTGTCAAATAAATAAATAAAATCTTTAAAAAAAAAATGTGTAGTGATGCTCATGTAATGTACCCCAACATGGTTAGACAACATTGAGAGGAGGGTGTTTACAATCTAATTGAAGAGATAAATGATATATACTTGGAACAATTAGAGAATAGATCATAAAAACTGTGAACTGTGGGGTACAAACAACTATTATGGAGCATCAAAGTAGAGAAGGACTGATGTGATCTTGAATCATCTGACGGGTAGAGCTTCATAGAGTGGCACTGGAATGAGGCCCATAATATAATCCCTGGAATGTGTCTGCCTCATGACCCTGAGAGTGAGGGCCTTCTTAAATTTTGTGCCCCTCGTTCCTCTTTGACCTACACTAGTCCTGGCCCTGGCCAAGCACATTAATTTCTTTTTCCTGAAGTCACTAGGGAGAGGAAGTATGGAGGCAAAGAAGAGGCCAGATGTGTTACTCTAGTAGATGTCTCTACACATAGACAGAGGCTAAGGGAAAGGCTCCTTTCCCTAGAAAAGGTCATGGAAGTAGTTTCCTGCCAAGACTATACAACCAGTAGAGGCTAGATCCCAGGACTCCTGATTCCTGTTCATAAAAAAGATGATATGATGCAGCTTTGAGTAATCAAAATGTCTCCTAGAGCACTCAATTAACCAAGTACTTTATTATCACTACTATTATCATCATTATTTTGCCTTCATGACTCTTGTAGGTGACTTCAGTAAATTACATATTTAAACTATATAAAAACTCATATAGTGTGTAGTAGAATGAATGGTGACCCTTCAAGAAGATAAGTCCATATCCTGGAGACTGTGAAAGTGAACTTATTTGGGAAAAAAACTCTTTGCAGATGTAATTGTATTAAGGATCTGGACACGAGATCAATCTTGACTCTCTGCATAGGTTCTAAGTCTGGATAAGTATCCTTGTAAGAGACACACAAAGGAGAGACAGACACACAGAAAAGAGAAGGTCATTTGAAAATGGAGGCAGAGAGAAAACAGTATGGAAGTTCTTCAAAAAGTTGAAAACAGATCTACCCCATAGGGTAGTTTATTATTAATGGTTATAGCAGCAAAGTCCACAGTAGCCAAACTACGGAAAGAGCCTAGATGTTCACCAACAGATGAATGTATAAAGAAGATGTGATATATATATATAAAATATATATATTATGCAGCCATCAAAAAAACCACCCCAGGGGTGCCTGGGTGACTCAGTGGATTAAAGCCTCTGCCTTTGGCTCAGGTCGTGATCTTGGGATCCTGGGATTGAGCCCCGCGTCGGGGAGCCTGCTTCCCTTCCTCTCTCTCTCTACCTGCCTCTCTGCCTACTTGTGATCTCTGTCAAATAAATAAAATCTTTTAAAAAAAAAAAAACCCCAAATTATCTTGCCATTGCAATGATGTGGATGGAAGTAGAGGGTATTATGCTAAGTGAAATAAGTTGATCAGAGAAGACAATTATCATATGATCTCACCAATATGAGGAATTTGAGAAACAAGACAGAGGATCATAAGGGAAGAGAGGGAAAAATGAAACGAGACAAAACCAGAGAGGGAGACAAGCCATAAGAGACTTTTAACTTCAGGAAACAAAACTGAGGGTTGCTGGAAGGGACAGGGGTGGACGGGATAGGGGTGCCTGGGGATGAACACTGGGGAGATTATGTGCTACAGTGAGCACTGTGAATTGTTTAAGACTGATGATTCACGGACCTGTACCCCTGAAGCAAATAATACATTGTATATTAATAAAAAGAAAAAAAATGGAGGCAGAGAATGGAGTTATGCAGTCATAAGCCAAGGAACACTTAGAGCCACCAGAAACTGAAAGAGGCAAGTGAGGATTCTCCCTTAGAGTTTTTGGAGGGAGTACAGCCTAGTCAACACCTAGATTTCAGACACCTGGTTTCCAGAACCATAGAAGAATATGTTTTAGGCCACCAGATTTGTAGTAATTTGTTACAGAAGACCTAGGAAAACTAATACAAGGGCATATATATATTTTATAAGCCCTGTATTAGTTATCTATTATCCCAAAATGTAGAGGCTTTAAAGCATCTCACGCAGTTTCTGTGGGTCAGGAATTTGGAAACACTTTAGCTGGGTAGTTCTGGCTCAGGGTCTCTCCTGAGTTTGCAATCAAGATGTTGGTCAGGGCTTCTGAAGGCTTGGCTGTGGTGCCAGACAGAGGATCTGCTTCCAAGATGGCCCACTCACAAGGCTGACAAGTTAATGCAGGCTGGTGGCAACAGGCCTAAGTTCTTTGCTACGTGGACCTTCTGCTGGAGTTTGAGTGTTCTCATAACATGGTGGCTGACTTCTGCCAGTGTGAGAGAGCTGAGAGAGAGTAAAGTGGAAGCTTCAGTATTTTTTACACTTTATGTGCTGACAGGTCACATACCATCACTTCCCCAATAGTCTATTGGTTATACAGGTCATTCTTATTCATTCTGAAAGGAGATTATACAAGGGCACAAAATCTAGAAGGTGAGGATCTCTGAAGTCCATCTTGGAAGCTGGTTAGCACAGGTCACAGATTTTTCAGGGTACACAGGGAGCCAGAATATTTTCTACACAGTCACCTGAACCATGTATATTTGCAGCCATAATGCTCAACTAAAAAATGCTTTCTGCAGTGATGAACTTGAGTTATTACAAGTTGCTCAAATATTCAGATCCATTTACTTTCATATTTTAGGCTGAGCCATATGAAATTTTTTGTTTTTGTGAGTAAATAATTATCCAAGTTGAGTGATTTTCTGATTTCAACCTACTACTTATAAAGGTGGAACTATGAGGCAAAATACCTTAGATTAATTTTTAAGAAGTTATAAATAAAAGCCACTTTTCTTTCATATCATTAGTTAATCATAAGTTTCAATGAATTAGAATAAACTATCCTTCAAGCACTCTGGTTATCTGAAGTGTTACGATAACTTTGATGTTCCCATAAAGTTTTTAAGAACCAACGGATCTGTGAGGGCAATGTATCAGTGTGATTTTATGAAAGTAATTTAACATCCCTGGGGCCAATTTCCTTTATCCAAAAATGAAAGAATTTGATTAGATGCCATCTAAGTAGACTTACTGTGTAAAATTTTCTGAAAAAAAGATTTTAGTTATTTTTTTGTCAGAGAGAACGAGCACGCACAAGCAGGGGGAGCAGCAGGCAGAAGAAGCAGGCTCCCTGCTGAGCAAGGAGCCTGACACAGGACTCGATTCCAGGACCCTGGGATCATGACCTGAGTCAAAGGCAGACGCTTCACTGACTGAGCCACCCACGTGTCCCTGTGCAAAATTTTTTAACATGTTATGCTGTGTGTGAGCCACTAGCAGTTTCTTCAACTCATGGTAAGAAAAACTGCATATTTAATTGAGTTGTAGAAAAATATCTTTAACCAGATATGCTTATTCATTAGCATACATTATTTATAGTTAAATGCAAGGTCCATCATGTTTTTGAGTTGTCCAGAAAATCTTCCTTTCTCCTTTGTTCTCTAGAAAGCATAGACTGCCCTTCAGTAAATCAATTTTCTTAATTTGACTTGCTATATTTGACAACATTTTTTGGGTTCACATATTTTTTCTTGTGCCAAGTACTGCATTTTTCATTTCCCACAGAATCAGGACAAACTGTACATCCCCTGCTGTGTCCAGGGCAGATCTGGCTAAATGTCAACTATGTTAATTGGTATAGAGAAAACAGCAGCCCTATTTTTATCTGATTAAAAATCCCCACAAACATTCTCCTCTAAAATAAAGCTATGTCAGTACAAAGTGATTTAATTATAATATAAAGTTTGGCAGATGTGTCCCTCTTGCCTTCATTTTACTGTAGCATGCAGAAATGCAACTGTTTCCTGGAATCTTTCAGTATCTAAGATTTTAATTCCACTTTTGGAGGTTTGGAATTTGGTACTCAAAACTTACTCTGGACTGCCAACTGGAATAAAATATCTTTGCTTTGAAGTGACATTTTTAAACGGAAAATTTACAGAACATTCTATAGGACTTTATTGAAAAGGTAGTTTGAAATATTTTATTCCACTTTTGAAAAGTCTCCATCTTAACAATTGCCCCAGGATGAGCAGATTATGTAATATAATTGCTTTAGTTAATTGGGGTGTGGGAGGTGTGGGTGTAAAAGAATAAAAGGTAATGAACTTTGATAAATTTATATGAGCAATAACAAGATACCTGTGAAAACTTAATTTTATCAGAGTGACTGTATCTTCAGTGCTCTTTCAAAATTGTATGCTGCCTCTTTAATGTTGGAATTCCTCAGGATTCCATCTCACTCCGGGGAGCTTACTCCCAGGTTAACTTCATATACTCCATGATTTGCCAACTACTTATACACTCATATTGTTTGGATCTGTAGCGCTAGTTTATCGAAAGCCATATTAATATCCTTTGGTATACTGGACAGCTCCATTTGGGTATCTCCTGAGTACCCCAAAGCAGTATGTCCAGTCTTCTGGTTTCTTGTCCCATCGCAACACTCCAATGTAACAAGCAGAAAGCTGGACCAACTGAGAAATCATCTCTTTTTATAACTGTCTGAGAAGTGAGGTCAGAGGGTAAATCTTCCAGTTTAGACTAAAGAATGACCAAAGGAAGGGGGACTGAGAAATGAAGCAACCATCCTACTGATACGCAACATAAACAATTCAAGCTCTTATTGTTTTAACACCAGCTTTAGACTCGTGTGTTACCAGACCACAAACTGATTTAACTGTAACTGTGCTCAGACTCATATGTTCTAGTAATTGTAGGGTGTTTGCTCCCCCCCAAAACTGGCAGGACAGGTGAACACAGAGAATCACAATTTACAAGGGCAGAACCCACAAGAAACCATCACAGAAACCAGTCCCAGGGTGCAGAAACCTGAACTGTAATTGACAAATTGCTGGAGGCTCAGTGTGGACAAGGTATGGGGGAGGTTCCCACACTTTTGCTAGTTCAACCTCTGGGAGCTCTACCATGCCATCTTAGTAAAGACTAGAGAAAATTCCTTGGTGTTTCCAGCAGGAGAAGGTGGAAGGGACTGTTTCAATATATGCCAGAGCATTCTGTTCTTAGGAGGAGAAACTACTTCAGAGATTAATCTGCTGCAGTTTTATAAGAGGCTAAACTACTGGGGAGAAAAAAAAAACAAACAAAGACAACTCCAGCCCCCTCTGTTTACCTTGTTCCATCTAAGGAAGAAAAAACCAAACCAAACCAAACCAAAAGCAATACTAAGGAGCAACGTATTGAATAGGAAAAGATATTTGCAAATGATATATCTGATAAGGGATTAAAATCTAATATAGAAAGAATTTATACATCTTAACACCAAAAAAAAAAAAACCCCAAATAATCTGATTAAAAATCGGCAGAGGACCCAAAAAGACATTTTTCCAAAGAAAACATACATACAGATGGCTAACAGATACCTGAAAAGATGTTCAACATCACTAATCATCAGGGAAATGCAAATCAAAACCACAAGATATCATTTGCAGTGAATGGCTAGTGAGATTGGCTAGTATAAGAAAGACAAGAATCACAAGTATTAGTAAGGATGTAGAGAAAAGGGAACCCTGGTGCACTGTTGGTGGGAATGCAAACTGGTGCAGCCACTGTGGAAGACAGTATGGAGGTTCCTCAAAAAATTAAAAATAGAAATACCACACAATCCATTAATTTCAATACTAGGTAAAAAATGAATATACTACTTCAAAAAGACACATGCACTCCTATGTTTACTGCAACATCATTTGCAATAGCCAAGTATGGAAACAACCAAAGTGTCCATCGACAAATGAATAAAGAAGACATGGTATATATACACAACAGAATATAGTCAGTCATAAAAAAGAATGGAATTGTGCCATTTGTGACAACATGGATGGACCTAGAGGGCATTATGCTAAGTGAAATAAGTCAGACAGAAAAAGACAAATACCACATGATTTTACTTATGCGTGGAATCTAAAAAATAAAACAAGTGAACAAACAAACAAAAGAAGAAAGACCCTCTCTAAATATAGAGAACAAATTGCTGGTTACCAGAGGGGAGGAATGTGGGGGGATGGGCAAGATGGGTGAAGGGGAATGGGAGGTACAGGATTTCCAGTTATGGAATGTAGAGGTCACAGGGATGAAAGGTATGGCATAGGGAATATAGTCAATGGTAATGTAATAGCATGGTATGGTGACAGATGGTAGGATGGTCGCTACACTTGTGGCAAGCATATCATAAAAATAGAGTTGGAGAAGCACTATGTTGTACACATAGTACATGGTAACTAATGTAACATTATGTACCAACTACACTTCAATAAAATACAACAACAACAACTGGGAAGCACTGGTGAATTTCACAATCTATGGGCACAAGCTCACCCAAAGACAGAATGAAACACAGCACTACTAAAAAAGCCTATTGATCATAAAAACTGGATTTGTTAAAGTTGCTGATAAGGGGAAGCATCCCCTTATATCAATAATATCTCAAAAGCAGGTAGTTAGGGAAAGATACGGGATTTGGGAGGGGATTGGTATTAATCATAGGGTGTCTTTATAGTAGATGTTATTAGCTTGGGGAGGGATTTGATAAGAACTTATAAACTAAGTGAATTACTAGAACATATGAGTCTGAGCACAGTTACTGTTAAATCAGTTTGTGATCTTGTAACACATGAGTCTAACGCTGGTGTTAAAACAATAAGAGCTTGAATTGTTTGTGTTACGTATCAATAGGACAGTTGATCGTTTTTAATTTTTGCTTCATTTCTCAGTCCCCCTTCCTTTGCTCATTCTTTAGTCTAAACTGGAAGAAAGACCATTATTTTTCTGGGAGGATGATCAATTCAGATCTGCACTGCTATTTAATAAGTCTCAGTAACGTATTGAGATTTTCATAGTAGTCCTATTATCCTCTGTAAATATCAGGTCTTCTTATTCTTTTTGTTGGATAATCATTTGTAAATCATCTAGTGTAGCAGTGGCTGTGCAGCAGAATTTTAAGACTCTAAAGATCATATATCTGGTAACTGCAATGCAGACAGACACTAAGACAAAAATGATTGGAGTTTACAAGGCATTTCAAAGGTACATTCCTAGATTTTAAAAACTAGACAATGGATAAAGAATTGTTGTATCACTGTATCATTACATCTTAACTAATATAGCACCACATGTTAACTATACTGGAAATTTAAAAAAAAAATTGAGACATAATATTCCTTATCTAAACAAGTTTCTTTTTTCCTTTAATTTGGTAGGGTTTGTTCAACCATGTCCTATGTCCAGTAATTTTCAAGGATACAGGTCTTGGGAATACTATGTATTTAATAAAGGAAAAGCATGTACACCAATAATCTAGGACCTTAATCCAGAAGAGGGGAAAGGAAATAGCCAAGAGGATAAAGATGAAAAGCCAAGGGGATATGCGTCCGTAGAAGAACACTGCAATCAGCGGATTCTTGTTCCAGTGGTATTGGTTAGAAACAGCCTACGTCATACGATCATCAGCTTGTTCCAAAGATCTAGGGCTACCTATCCATTCTCATGGGACATCTACCTCTAGATATTATCTAGAGTCCTCAACATGCCCCTCACGATCTAGCCACATTCCTGAGCTCATCTCCTAGTTCTCTTTCTCTTCTTCACTCTTTCTCTCGCTACACTGGCCCTGCTGTTCTGCAAACAAGTTAATCTTGTTCCTGCCTGAGAGCCATTGTACTTATTGTTCCTTCTCTGCAAAATGATATTCTCCCCAATATTTGCATTGCTGACTCCCACAATCCACTCAAGTCACATGTTATCTCTTTAGAAAAACTTGCCCTTGTCATCCAATTAAAGTCCTCTGTCATTCTTGATTCTTTTACCCTGTTTAAATTTTCTTCACAGCTCTCTTCACTCTGTTTATTATATGCCCTCTTAAATGTATATACTGTTCCAGAAGGCAGAAGACTTTTCTATTGTGTTCACTTACGTGTTTTCAGGACCTAGTACACTATCTGGCATATATAGGTGCTTGCTAATTACTTGCTGATCAAATGAATAAATAAAAACCTCACACATACCATGTTTTGGTCATATAAAACTATCTGCAGTTGGGGCATCTAGATGACTCGGTCAGTTAAGCATCCAGTCCAATTCTTGATCTCAGCTCAGGTCTTGATCTCAGGGTTGTGAGTTCACGCCCCACATTGGGCTCCCTGCTGGGTGCGGAGCCTGCTTAAAAAACAATAGTAACAAACTATTTGCTGGCCTCAAATGACTTCTCTTTTTGCATATGCGATTTTCCTTTGCCTGGAATAACTTCTGATTCCCTCACAATTCCTGATCATCCTTCAAGACTCCACTTATGTGTCACTGCCCCTAACAAACCTTAATTGATCCCTACAGGAAAAACTAAATGCCCTTTTACTCCATTTTTATAGTAGTCTATGTATATCTCTATCATATTACTTAATACATTCTGTTAATATTTTGTCTAATTGACCTCTGTATCCTGGGAATCTAGCAGACTGCATTGCCCATAATGAATTCTGAATAAATGTTGAATGATTTTATTTACTGAGTGACAACATTTATTGGGTGTCAAACATTATATTAGTGTTTTACAGACATTATTTTAATCCTGATAAGAAATAGGTACTATTTAAAATGGGTACTATTTCTCCATGTTTTATTTTTAAGGAAACTGATTAACTTGTCCAGAGTTATGAACCTAAGTGTGTCTAACTCCAAATCCATTTCTTCTCCCATTGTCTTAAATGAATTACCAAATCTCCTTTAGATTATTGATATATATCAACCAAAACTCAGTATCCTAATTTTAACATTAAAACCATTCTTATTTTAGTTCAGTGTTGCATATTCTAATACATTTGTACTTTATTCAGCCTCTTTAGACTGCAAAGAAGGGACCCCAGGTATCTTAATAGCTCAGGTATCATATTTTTATTCTGCTTCATAATTAATGAGTTTTGATGATGATTCAGGGTTAAGGTTTGGTTAATCTTCCTTTTTAAGGGAAGGATGGCACTTAAAAACTAATCTACACATCATTTTTCAACAGGTATATAAGGTCAAAATACATTGTAAGTCATATTGAAATTGTAAAATTAATACACCCTAAAGAAAGGAAAATGTGGCAGGAATAAGTTAAAGTAAGAGAGCATCTTATATGTGAAAGAAACTGGAGGTCACCGTGGTTATTTGCTTTTTCAGCATGCTAGGTAAAGCAGTCATTATTAAAGCCTGTATGAAACGTTTTTGAAATTTTTATTTTAAAAAAGATTTAATTTATTATTATTTTTTTATTTTTTTTATTTTTTAAGATTTTATTTATTTATTTGACAGAGATCACAAGTAGTCGGAGAGGCAGGCAGAGAGAGAGAGGGAAGCAGGCTCCCCGCTGAGCAGAGAGCCCGATGCGGGACTCGATCCCAGGACCCCGAGATCATGACCTGAGCCGAAGGCAGCAGCCTAACCCACTGAGCCACCCAGGCGCCCAAAAAGATTTAATTTATTTATTTGAGAGAAGGAGCATGCAAGTGAGGGGGAGCAGAAGGAGAGGGAGAAGCAGACTCTCCCTTAAGCAGGGAGCCGGACAGGGGGCTCGATCTCAGGACACTGAGATCAGGACCTGAGCTGAAGGCAGGTGTTTAACTAACTGAGCCATTCAGGTGCCCCCTTTTATGAAATTTTTAACAGTACATGAAATAGTATCATGAGAAACTTAAGCAGTGAGAGTTTAAACTTAAAAGTCAGAGAGACCTGAGATCTATTCCTAGTTCCCCACCTAACAGCTGAGCAAATTTAAGCAAATTACTTAACTCTTCCTAAGCCTCAATTTCTCTTCACCAGCAAAATGAAGAGAAGTATATTAGGCATGGTAGCTAATTACTATAAAATACAGCATCATAATTTCAGAGGCATAATTTAATAAAACAAGTAAAATTCAACACAGGTGTTCCTCGCCATGTTTGGATGACATTGCCACAAGGATCAATTTGGGGCCCTAGGCTTCTTGCATTTTGTGGTTTTGACTTCCTCTAAATTCTTTGAAGTTTTCATTCAGCTGGTAAGTATGGGAAGAAAGAGAATATGGAGGGGCCCCTGGGTGGCTCAGTGGGTTAAATCCTCTGCCTTCAGCTCAGGTCATGATCCTGGGGTCCTGGGATGGAGCCCCCCCCCCCCCCCAAATCGGGCTCTCTGCTCAGCAGGGAGCCTGCTTCCTCCTCTCTCTCTGCCTGCCTCTCTGCCTACTTGTGATCTCTGTCTGTCAAATAAATAAATAAATAAATAAATAAAAGAAAGAGAATATGGAGCGTGTGTAGGATGTTCTAGAGGTTCTGTGGGCCAAGCCTTAAATGGGTTTCATCATTTCTATTCACATTCCACTGGACAGAAATCAGTCACATGACCCTGACTGATCAGGAAGGAGGCTGGGAAGTATAAGGTGTGTTGTGAAGTAAAGGAAACAGACTTTGGGGAACACAAAGTTGTCTCTACTAAGGTCATGAGGTTGTTTTAGGGTTTAATTGAGATAATGCATGTATGTAATGTGCTTAGCACAGGGTATGCCACCTACAAAGTTATATGTTCTTATTATTATCACAAGTATGTATGCTGAGAATGTAAATAAGGATCCCAAAGTTAGAAGTGGAGTATTTGCTTGGAGGTCCTAGTAAGAGAACTCAGATACATTTAAAGGAAAGTCCTGACCTTTTAAAGGTTATGATCTTTAATTCATTTGGCAGCATCAGAAGATATAAACAGACAGATAAGGGAAGAAGCGGATGCCAAGGTGTTATCAGCTTAGCTAACAGAATATCAAAATATCGTAATTTAAACAACTCTGATTTCCAAGAAGAGTGGGAATACAATAAACTGCGAGATTGTTTGGCTTTGGGAATGAGCATAAGTGAAGTAGTAAGGAGTAAAAATTCTAGTTCATTCTGTTTTCCATATTCTCTTTCTCTATTACTATCTTACTTCAAAGTTTAGACCTCTTCAAGATTCTTCAGGAGCAGTAAGTTTTCTTCACCTCACTTATTTCTCTTCTGCTGCCACGTAAAATATTGTAAGCTCTAAGAATAGAGACCAAACTTCTCTTACACATTATTGTATCTTTGAATCTAGCAATACCTAGTATGGAGTATGCAGGCAAGAAGAATTTGTTGAATAAATGTCATTTGTATTGGTAGATGCTTCACGTTTTGGTGAAAGGGTATAAATAAAGTTAATGGAAAGACAAGTTTTTAAATCTTGCTTATGCCACTATAGTATCTGTGGAATTCTGGTACTTCTTAAACTTAACTATTTTTTTTTTAAATATAGAAAAATTATATAAGCACTTGACTCCTAAAACTTGTTCTTTCCCCTTATATTAAATGGTACAATCCATTTTAGAGTTATAGTAATGAGAATTAAATTTATAAGTATTCCAAACACATAGAAGACACTAAAAAATGTTTTAAATGGTTTCCATTTCCCCCTGGACACCAACCTCCCTACACCATACTTTGTCATTTGAGAGCCTTGGAAAGATCAAGTGCTATTCAAATTTTTCCCTCTGTCTTTGTTTCTATTCATTTGTAATTAAAGCACATAGACCTTTAAGTTGGCAATCAAAGTAAAGAGCTTATCAGTTCCCAAAGGGCTGATGAGTTCATTGTTAAAATAGTATATAGCACCTAGAACAATGCCTGACACACAGTGGGTGTTCAATACATATATTTTTGTGAATGAACTAATACTGAAATAAAGATGATCCTTCAGATGGATAATTACAGAATGGGCATGCTGTAAGTGTGAAAAAGTGGGCAGGTTTTATCCAATGAGAGGTTTGTAGTAGTGTTTCCAAATAGGTGACTTCTATGTGTTTTCATTCATTTATTCATTCATTCATTCAACTAGCATTCTACTGTGTGTCTACTATGTATCAGCCACAATATTAACAAGAAGATATCTCTGTCCTCATACTAGCATAATAAAACAATTATAAAAATAATTAGTAGGAGGATGTGTAAGATACTACATGAGTAACAGAAATAAACTGCTGACTACTTACGAGGGTGTGAACCAGAATGGCATACCCAGTAGTGTGACACTAACTGGACTAAATGTGGAGGACTGGAGAGAGATAAGGCTCAACAAACTATACTTAGGTAGGGGCTAGATCATGAAAGGCTTTATATGTCAAACTGAGAGTCCTAAATTTTATCCTCTAGAGTAGTGCATGGGGTGCTACGAAGGTTTTAATACAAAGAAAAGATTCATATTTTAGGTTCAGAAAGATCTGGATTGGACAGTTGAGGTATGAGAAAGAGAGAGAGAAATCAGCTAAGAAGTTATTAGAATAGTCTACATGGGAAAGAGATCAAAAATGATAATAAAGCTAGAACTAAGGCAATAGATATGATGTTAGAAAGAAAATGGGTTTGAGGGATATAACTAGATTAGGCTGGGTAAGAGAAATAAGAGAGAAGGAGGGCTAAGAATAAGTCATGGTTTTCTGACTTGGACTTCTGGGCAGGTGGTGAGGCCATTCCGGGAATAAAGAACAAAGATGATGATCTGCATGGACGAGGGATATGGAATGGGCAGGGACAAGAGAAATCATTTTTGGCTATACTGAGCTTGAAGCATCCGTGAGACAAGTAAAGATATTTCTTTAACAGACCAAGGAAAGAAAAAAAAAAAAAGAAACAGACCAAGGAAAGTAGAACACACAGAAAACTTAAGGATATAGGACAGGGCAGGTAGGCCCATCAGTAATTCCTATCCTTAGAATATTTTCCCATCATCTTCAAAATTTCTTCATATCTTTCAGTTCACCATTGTACATAAACTTCTATAATGATCACTGACTATTTACTCATTCAGAAACTTATAAAATGCATCCTCGAAAAATGTACAGTTATATTACCCTTTAATATTCATAGTAGTGCAAAAAATACAAGTTTCCTGCTGTGTACTTAGGAGTAACTTTTACATTTTCCCTGAGGTTGAAGTATTTAGCTATTGGCAGCCAAATGCCATGCTCATATTGACTGACTTCAGCAGGAGTTATTATTATTAGTGCAGATGCTCAGGTCAACTGGGAATTCACTCAGTGGAACCCATAGAAGGGCAGCAAGGATGGCATGCAACATGCCTTGAGGACTGGGTGACTGCACGGCACAATGGACATGGGGCAGCAAACTGGGCACCAAACTGTAGATGGACTGCAGAAGCACTGAAGGAAGTCACTACCATTTTGTGAAATTTGGGACTGGCTTGACAAAGATGAAGCCTGCTGATTTAAGACTGTATGTTCTTGGAAAATCATGGTGCTGCAGAATTTCACCAGCCATAGTGAAAAAAGGGGGGGAAGGGAACGGGAGGAGACCACAAAATCTGTGATATGATACATAAAATGTTAACTATTAGCTTTGCATCTTCTGAGAGTCACCAGATTGAAGCACGAATTTTGGATTTGGCTGGCAGATGGTGTACACAGACTTTTGGAGTATGTTAGCATTTCATTTGGAAGTAGCAAGATTACATAGGACTATCACAGTAATTTAACACTCACAGAGATTTTAAAATTTATCCCTAAACCTAGTTAAATGTGGCCCTAATTACATTTTTAAAGGCTCATAGAACAGATTCACAGGATATAGTAATTCCTCTAAACTGTCTACAGGTCAGGTGTCAGTGTCTCCTTTCCCTGAAAATCTGGCTCACCCAAGAGAAAAAAGGCCAAAGGGAAGGAAAAACTAAACCCGGGGAGACGGCAGGTAGTGATGTCTCAATTCTTTGAATGGGACTTCTCTATTTACCAGCCTTCTCACTTCCTTCTATGGTCTGGACCTTTAATCACCTCCACAGTGAGCCTTGTAGGGTCAAGCTAATCTCTGTTGACATCATCCTACTACTTCCCTTTTCAAATTCCAGTGAAGTTATGTGTTTCCTGTCCTATTTGACACGCTAGAGAAAGAATACAGGACGGTTAGTATCTAAATTTAGTCCAGCAGTAGCGTGTCTGAGTTTTCAGAGGAGAGATCAACAAAACCCGGTGACATTTCCAAGTCTTTCAAGAAAATGGGAAAAACAAAACAAAACCGAAACAACAAAAACCATCCCCAACCCTCCCGGGGTAAGTAAGTAGTGAGAGCTTCAACCGTTTCACAGTAGGGAGAGGCCTGCTGGCCAGGATCCGAAAATGGGCCAACTGAAGCGTTTTCTTTTTCCTTAAAACCAGGAGGACGGCTTTGGGGGGCGGGAATCCCTCAACACAATCTTGACTCAGCCACTGAAGTTCGGAGAGCCGGAGCCCTGACAGCCCCCTCCCCACGCCAAGCCGTGAAGGTGGCCGCACCTCCTCTTTGTCAAGCCGTTGGTTTCAACCACAGGCAACAAGAAGACCCTTGGGGTGGGAGAGAGGTAAAACGGACGCCACTCACCAGCTCGCCCCCGGCTCGCGGGACTCGCCGCCCCTCCCCCGCCCCACCTCCCCTCTGTGACCCCCGCGTCCCGCCACGGGCGACCTGTTGGCAGGGAGCGTCACGTGACGCGGCCCGCCGCGCACTGCCCCCGGGCGGGCCTCCTGTTGCGCCCGCCGGGCGGGTTCCATCACGTAACGCGCGGGCGCCGCCCCGCTCTTCCCTCGCGGAGCGAGGGAGGGCGGGCGTCGAAGAGGAAAGGGAAGGGAAAAGGGGCGGGAGAAGGAGACGGAGGGGCGGCGCCCGAGTCACGTGACCCGGGACAGCCCGGAAAGCTCCGAGGAGGAGCCTGGCGCCGCCATTTTCCTGCAGCTGCCTGTCCCTCTTGCCCTGCCCGGCTCCAGCTGACCAGGGAAGGGGTGGGCTGAGCTGAGGCGGGGGCAGGGGAGTGCCCGACGCCGTGCCTGACCCCGCGGGTTACACGAGCCGGTTCTTTCCCGGCTGGGTGGCAGCGCGCGGCCCTGAGCCCCGCCCCAGGCCGGCAGGCGGAGAAGGAGCCGGTGGCGGTAGGGGGTGCGGTGGGGGGTGGGGGTCCTCCGGCGCTTGGGGGTCCCAGTCCCCGCCGGCTGCCGAGCGGGAGGGGTGGCGGAGGCGCCGCAGAGATGTCCGGCCAGAGCTTGACGGACCGAATCACCGCCGCTCAGCACAGTGTCACCGGCTCCGCGGTATCCAAGACAGTATGCAAGGCCACGACCCACGAGATCATGGGGCCCAAGAAAAAACACCTGGACTGTGAGTGAAGCCGACCACGGCCTCTGTCCCCGCGACCCGCGTTCTTCCCTCCTCTTTTCTTACCCCTTCAGCTGCCTCTTCCTTCCCGTCGTCTTGTCTGGCACGGCGGGTCCTGTGCTGCTCCGAGGTGTGTGCTTTTTGCTTCCATCACACCTGCCTTCACGGCTTCCGTTGCCTGTCTAAAAATCCCTGATAAGCCACTCCCCCACCCCCGGGTACCTAGAAGACCCTCGCTTTCCTGCCGGTTGCGCCACGAAACCCCAATACACTCGACCAACTTGGCTCTCCACGTAGCTTTTCACCTCCCTGCCGCCTCTGTCCACTGCAGCCTTCTGCTCTTTCATACGACCCCCACCCCCGTCCCGTGCTGCCTAGTCGCCCTCTCCTGAGCGTCTCTCGGCTTGCTCCCGGTCTCACCGCCCCATTGTTTCCCCATTAGCCTTCGAGTTCCGTAAACGCCCGGTTCCGTGGACCTAGATCCCCGTTTCTCCGCAGTCCTGAAGGCTGCCTCCCTTGAAGTGATTCCCACTCCTTTGCTCCACTGGTCAAGTCTCTTCTGTCCGTTCCCTTCTCGGGTTTCTCTTCCAGCTTTCCTCTCCCCTTTGGGTGACATTTCTTTGCCTCTGTAGCTTCAGTTCGGTTCCTTCGTCTCATTTTGTGTCGGACACATCAGACTCATTATCCGACTCTTAGCCCAGATTACTTACTTTGGGGGAATGAAAGTAAAGGTACTCCGTTTGGTGTAGGGAACGCTTTATGGGAAGTTGGGATTTATAATTGCCTTTGGTGGAATTTAATCATTCTATTTTCATGCTTTTTAGATAAGTTGTGAATGTCAGCCCCCCTCTCCCCCTTGTTTCTTTTTCTAATGGGGTCTGGAAAAGGATTGGCTGATAGTGGTATCATTTCCTGGAACTGTTAACCCTGGCGGTTTGAATTTAGAAGGTTGAGTATGAAGTGTAGATTATTGGGATAAAAAATGGATTAGTATCAAACCTACAAATAACCTACATCTCTTTTGAAAATGCTAAAAAGGTGATTGATGATGCTTGAGTTTGGACTCCTTTTTAATTTAAGCTGGTTTTCTCGGGGAACCAGCTTCTCTTCTCCGGTGTAATATTACTCCATTCACTAACTTACATACAATTACCATAGCTTAACTCCTCCCAACTTTTTCCAGACCTGGAAGCCACTTGTAATATCCTCATTTTTCTTTCCTTTACCTGGAGGTACAAAGCTCAGTGGATTACTCAAGGTTTGACTCAGTGGAGTGACCTAAAACTTTTCAGGGAAATAAAACCTAGGGAAATAGGCACAGTAATAAGTTCCTTTTTAAAATGGCAGCTGGACACATTTGCCTGACTGATTTATTCTCATGAAAGTAACTTTGCTTTACTGTTTGGAGCAAGAGTGAGCAAGGCCTGGAAGGGAATTCCCTGACTGTGAGTCCTGTTTTGATTTCTCTTTTGGGCTTTGGCTGTAAGGTCTGCACTTTAAAGAAAAATGTACAAAATGTGAATTCTTCCAAGATAGTTTGCTCATGAAGTGCTGTTAGAACAAGTTATTGCTACAGACAAACCCATTATTCATTGTGACTGGTTCCTTCACTGTGGAAAAGTTAAAAAAAAAAAAAAAGTCATTACTGCTTGGTTCTCCTCTAATGCACTGGTCGTGCAGGCTGCTTTTAACTCTCAGTCCTTGCCTGTTTAGAAAAATGTAGAATATATTTAAATGCTGACACTTTTTTTATATATGGAAAATTCTTTAAAATGAATTGTGAAACCGTACGTGATTTTTTTTGATTATCTGATACGTGGAGTAGATAGTTTTGCTCTTTACTTCCCTTCAAGTGACTGCTTGGTTTGCTATAGCCAATCTTACCGTTTGACCTAACTGTTAATTCTTACTGTTTTTTATTTTTCTTTTTGGTGATGGGGGGTAGGTGAAAAAACTACTTCTTTCTGTAAGAACTGTTTTCCTCTAACTGACTTCAAAGTGATAAGTGATAAGGAGGGTGATGCTTGTGTTTTATTAGTGTTACCCTTTTTTTCTTGTAATAGCAGCTACTGCAGATGCCAAATGGTATTAGGTTTGGAAAGTAAACTCAACATTTGTAGCTCTTTTCTACCACTGCTGTAAGCTCCGACCTTAGAACTTGTATATTCTTGGTAATGTGTGATTTTTTTTTTCTTTAAATCCGTATAAGTTGCTACTACTCATCTAGTTCTTTTAAAGTAAGGTTTTAAAATACTCTTTTCCCTATATAGTTTTAAATGCCCTTGTAACAAGTTTTTAATAATGACCTAAATTTATGTTAAGTGAAGACTGGCCAATCAGTGGTTTTTCTAAACATCTTTCTACCCACACACTTTAACATGCTTCCAGAAAATTGAAAAGGCTTTCACAGACAGTTCTGTGTCATGACACCATGAACTTCAGGCTTTAATGTAGAAATAATTTTTTCTCTTCTAGGAATTTTTCTTTCTAGTGAGGGCTTAGATCAGTTGCATGTTTTAATATCTTGAATGACTGTTTTCCTCATCAGTTGAACTTAGTGAAAGCAATTTCATTTTTTTTTAAAAGATTTTATCTATTTTATTTGACCCAGAGAGAGAGAGAGCGAGCGATGATCATAAGTAGGCAGAGAAAGAGGGGGAAGCAGGCTCCCTCCTGAGCAGAGAGCCCGATGTGGGGCTTGATCCGAGGACCCTGAGATCATGACCTGAGCCGAAGGAAGAGGCTTAACCCACTGAGCCACCCAAGTGCCCTGCAATTTCATTTTTTAAATGTTAGTGTATAACGAAAATATGTCCAGGACTGTTCCCCCCCCCCCCCCCCATGGGCCTTTAGACTGTGGAGGAGGTTTCTGTGTACTTGACAAGGTGTTTGCATATTAGGAAGTGATTATTATAATCTACGACTTAGGGCTTAATTCATACTATATTATATACTTGTTTTAGAAAATTTTTTGCTTTGCTTATGGGTGTCTGTAGGTAATAGTGTTAACTAGGGTCCCTAGTGTGAGGAGTTGTCCAACTTGAAATATAAATGTTAAAATGAACACGATTTGCATTTAGTTTCGGGTCTCTAATGGTTGTAGTCAAGGTAGAAGAATAGCAGCCCTTAAATTGGAAGGACTTCGGTTTGCCAGGCACTATTAACTGTTACCTAATTTAATCCTCTCTTATGGCTACGGGAGAGGCAAGCCATATGCTCAGGTAGTAGTTTCTAACTCAATTTAAAGAGGATATAGAATGCTTCAAACATCATAATTATTCAAATATAAACAAAACATAATTTTAATTAATTTATTTATTTTTGAAGAGAGGGTTAGGGGAAGAGCAGAGGGAGAGAAAGAGAGAGAATCTTAAACAACTTCTACAGCCAGCACATAGCCCAACACGGGGCTTGATCCCACGACTCTGATACAATGACCAGAGCAGAAATCAAGACTCTGGATACTTGACTGACTGAGCTACCCAGGTGCCCCAAAACACAATTTTTTAAATTTATAAATTCTTAATTTAAAAACCATTATTATCTGACTTCATAACCTTTAGTCTTATTTTGTTTTTTTGATAGGAATACTTAAATTTTTTTTATATATTTGTTTAATTTCCTGTCCTTGGGCATTTACATTCTAACATGTTGCACTGAAATACAGTATTTATGTTAATGGTAATAATGGCTTCACTTTTTTATCTGTATTTTTTCCCACTTAATTTCTAGGGACACTTCATTCCATCCATCATCTGCTTTATATCTTGGGAAAAAATCAAGATCTTGTTCTTATTAAGAAGCATCAATTATTAGTGTATCTCTGTAGTAGATATAATGTGGGATTTGTGTGTTGTGTGCTGGATCTATACCCTGCTTAAATTTAATTGTGGAAATAATTCTTTTGAAAGTTAAGAATTTGTGAATATATTGAATATGTAGAAGATGGAATTTGTATTTGGGTTAGTGGTTTGTATAACCATTGAAAATGTATGTAAAATATCAGAAAGTACCTGAAATAATTACCTTTTTAATCAAATGTATTGATGTATGACTTCTATTGGGTGCTTAGTTGGCATATTGTTGAGAAGGTATTTGGTAACTGGGATCTGATTTGCAAGAAAAGGTGCATGTGAGGAAGAGATTAAGTGGGAAATCTGCCCCAAGATGTGTCATGTTTAGAAATAAAGTAACAGGCTTTCCAAATAGATCTTGTTTTAAAGAAGCAGTTGTTTCGTGGTTAACATGTGGACTTACTATTCTTTCTTTTTTTTTTTTTTTTAAGATTTTATTTATTTATTAGAGAGAGAGAGAGTGCGCAAGCACAGGCAGACAGAGTGGCAGGCAGAGGCAGAGGCAGAGGGCGAAGCAGGCTCCCTGCCGAGCAAGGAAGCCCCCGATGCAGGACTCAATCCCAGGTTCCTGGTATCATGACCTGAGCCGAAGGCAGCCGCTTAACCAGCTGAGCCACCCAGGCGTTCCCTTATTATTCTTTCTTATAAGAATTAACCATATGATTTATATTTTCCCTTTTCATTATTTAACCAATTCTGTCCCTTATTATTTAGTCTTTTTTTTTTTTTTTTTAAAGATTTTATTTATTCACTTGACAGAGATCACAAGTAGGCAGAGAGGCAGGCAGAGAGAGAGGAGGAAGCAGGCTCCCTGCTGAGCAGAGAGCCTGATGCGGGACTCGATCCTAGGACCCCGGGATCATGACCTGAGCCGAAGGCAGAGGCTTTAACCCACTGAGCCACCCAGGCGCCCCTATTTAGTCTTTAATAGTTCTGAAATACAGAAAATGGTAATGGAGTCAACCTAGGTCAAATGCCTGAGGTATGTAGCAGAACTACGCAAATGTAATTTTTTTCCTTGTGGTATATACAGTTAAGTTTCTGAATTGTATGTACTTTAAAAGAGAAACTCAGAAGAGAACTTTATATATAACCATTTTGGTAGCTGCATTATTCGTAATTAGCAAATTAATTCTAAAATGTCTGCAAAAAGTACTTAGGCTTCACTAATGGATTGTTATTTTAAAAAATATTAGATTCCAGTCATCTATTTTTTAATCCTTATAGGAAGGCTTTTCATGTTTACTGTATATGTATCTGAATAATTTTTAAAGGTGTTTTCAAATTTAGAGTGGCAGATGAGGAGTAACCTTTCATAAGAGGTAACTAGGCTTCCCCCTCGCCCTCCATTTGATTTGTGAAACACTTCTATGAAATATTTAATCAGATGTTTTAAATATTTAATCAGATGTTTTAAAGGTACGTTAATAGTTAAAAAGTAGTCTTTTCTAATTAATTGCCAGAATTGCATTATTTTAAATTATTTCTTTTGACCCTGATTATCATTTAGAATATTTGATGTAAACATTTACCATAATGCATAGAAAGAGCTTCTCTTCTGTTTCCTTTATTTCCAAAATGCTTAGTTTCAAGATTTCCCCTTTCAAATCAAAGATGTAAGAAAAATAAACTTAAAGGCTTCTTGGCAAGAGGTTAGAGCCTACCAAGAAGAAATAGGGTTAGGTTTTCAAAGTACAGCCTTAGTATTTGCTCTTCCTGTTCCTTTGGTGGCTGAAGTGGCATTTCCGTTACTTTGTGTTCTGTCTCCATGTGTTCCCCGTTAAACTGTTTTATACATTTCTCTAGAGAATTGAAATGTTTGGATTTGACCTTTTAGAGTTTTATATGTTCATTGTGTATATGGTTCTTTTAATGGAGAAACATTTCTCGGTAGTCAGATTTTACGAATGATAATTCTTTAGAGGGGAATTCTGATGAACTTGAATTTTTGTATTAACATGTTCAGAGTTGTAATTTGCTAGATTATGGGAATACAGTATTAAGGATTTTTAAAGTTATTATACTAGAATGTAGTGGCAGTACAAAATCCTTGTATTTATGCATTGATTGTTTTATATTTATTTAACTAATATTTATTTGTGTTTATTTTGTCTTGGGCACTTACTGTACTAAATACTTTTATTAACTTTATTTCTTTCAACAACTTTGTGAGCAAGGTTTTTATTATTATCACTGTTTTACTGAAGAAGCAGCTAAGGTGCTGAGAAGTTCAGTAATTTGTTCAAGGTCATAATCAGAAGAAGGAGAACTAGGATTTGAGTTCAGGTGGTCTAGCATCAGGTTTGTGTTTTCATCTCAGTGTGATGTTTTAGTAATGCTTTTCTGTTCCAGAGAATGAATAAACCATGTTCATTTATCCATGGCAGTAGTTCTTGAAATGAGGTCCTGGCACTTAGGGGAGTTCCAAAGACCCTTTCAATTTATTTTTAAATTTTTGTTTATTTTTTATTTCTATTAAAAGATTTTATTTATTTATTTGACAGAGATTACAAGTAGGCAGAGAGGCAGGCTGAGAGAGAGGAAGGGAAGCAGGTTCCCCAGTGAACAGGGAGCCCAATGAGGGGCTTGATCCAAGGACCCTGAACTGAGCTGAAGGCAGAGGCTTTAACCCACTTTAACCCACTGAGCCACCCAGATGCCCCCCTTTCAGCTTATTTGTGAGGTCAAAACTGTATTCATATACTGAGACATTATTTGCCTTTTTTCATTTTTGGTTCTTTCATGGGTGTACAGTGGAGTTTTCTATTAATCCAGATAGTAAAAAGTTTTGCAAAAAGGTAGAACAGTACCACTGTTCTAAATTTTAGTTTTGAAAAATATAGTTACTTTTCATGAAAATTGTTAACATGTAGGTGGGGAGGAATAGGTTGCTGGGTTACGGACATTGGGGAGGATATGTACTATGGTGAGTGCTGTGAATTGTGTTGAAAGCCTGGTGATTCACAGACCTGTACCCCTGAATGAAGCAAATAATATATGTTAATAAAAAAATAAAATATAAAAAAAATTGTTAACATGGAATGAGATTTATTATTTTAAAAAGGATTAAGAGATGATTTTTCAGTTTTCAGTTTTAATCCCGAACACAGTAAATACCAATAGAGAAAATCCACATAAACCAAATCCTACCAGGGTCCTCAATTTTTAAGATTGGAAAGGTTCTGAGACTAGTAAATGTAACCCCAAGGAAGAGTGTATGTTAGGAAAAAAGGATACTCAGAGCAGAAGTAGATTTAAGAGGTCCTTTAAACTCAGTAATTTGGCAGGTAATAGTGACCCATCCTTAGGTGGACTTTGAGCAAAAGATGGGGCATTAATCCTTTATGTCACACTGTTAAGTAGATTGGGAGGAAAGTACAATGTGACTTGGAAAGGAGACTGCTGGGAGCAAAAAGAGTCTACTAATTCTTTCCCTAAAAGGTCTTAATAAAGTCCATTAATTGGGACTCCTGATCCATTTTTCCTCACCTTTAAAAAATTTTTTTTTTATTTTTTAGAAACAGCTAAGCTATTCTTTTTCAGCCATGCACTTTAGTTACCAATTGTGCTAAAGTAAGTTCTTGACCCCCAGACTATTAGCCTTTGCATATACCATTCTTTGGACACAAAATAGTTTTTTCTCTGTCAAAATAGATACCTCCCTCCTTTTAAACGTTTTAAAAACTAACTTGCGTTCCTTAACACTCATAGTTAAAGTACCTTCTTTTTCTAAAGACATTATTGAATAATTCCCCCTGGTTCCTGTCATTCCAACCTTTTATCACCATTTAAAGTTTATAATTTTGTTTAAATTGGCTCTATAGCTCAAGGTTTAGAGCACTGGTCTTGTGTAATTTTGTTTAAACTATAGTTGGTATCATGCTTTTATATATGTTTGGGTTCATCCGTGTTTTCTCTGTAGAATAGGAACTGTACTTTTCTGTACTGATCTGTATCTCTTCTTGAAGTACTTCATCAGTGATCCTCTGGGTGCTCAGTAAGTATTGGATGATTACACATAATCTCTCTTCACAGGTTAGACTATTCCATGAACAACTTTGAGACACAGTATAGAGATCTGTTGGTATAAACATTCAATAATATTTTCTTAGTTGCAGTGAGTGGTAATTACCTGATTTCAAAATTAAAAGTTGGTAGCACTGATTAAAAATATAAAAGATTGCTGTGTTTCGTGGAACCCAGGAAGGCGTTAAGAGAGTTAGTTTTGTTGAAATAGTAGATGATATCAAGATATTGTCTCAGAAAAAAAATGGGGATTGCAGTAAAGGCTAATAGTCTGGGGGTCAAGAACTTACTTTAGCACAATTGGTAACTAAAGTGCATGGCTGAAAAAGAATAGCTTAGCTGTTTCTAAAAAATAAAAAAAAATTTTTTTAAAGGTGAGACATGTTTTTGAGAATCTGTTTTTAAAAGTAGAAATTTAAGAATTAAGCAGGGGACCAGCAATAGATTTGAAATGTTTTATCAGATTTTCTTCCTCATACAACTCCAGGAGGTATTGTATTGTAGTCTGTGTGCAGGGGGTCTCCAGAGTACTAACTGTATGGTAAACTCATTTTAGATGTCAGGAAGGATAAAGTACACTTAATAATGTCAAAATGCAAAAGGAAAGTAATGATTGTTTTAGAATGAATCTTTATGAGATGGGAGGCAAGCGTTGGAGAGGAGTAGTGATGGTATGCTAGTAGGACCACCATCTCAGCTGTAAGTTGATTCTAGGGGCAAGTGGGGATTGCTGAAAGTTTTCTCTGAACACTTGGAATTCTAGCAGTAATTTCCAAAATGGTGCTGATATTTGTAGTCATAAACTTACTACTCGAAAGCATCCACGGGGCTCTGATTTTACTCAGGGGACACTTCTTCCAAGTGGTGGTTGAAGCAGCTAGCATTACTTACCAAATTTCTTCTCTCACTAAAGATTGTAGGCATACTGTACAAGTGACTTCATATTTATACTTAATGTATGCGTTTCTTGTGGTTATAGATCTCTTCATAAGACACTAAGCTCCAAACAAGGGTTGTGGTATATGTATGTAATGTTAAAAATTTTATGTGTTGTAATAATCATTTATCTTGTGGATGCCTAAGAAATATGAATGCACTGTATTTTAGATACATCTGATATGTGAAAATCTTACTGTAATTCAAGTATATGCCCAAAACTAAGCAGCAGGATAGTATTCACATCGTTCACACAGGGTTGGCAGACCCCCTTTTAAAAAAAAGAGAAATTTTATTTATTTATTTTAGAGACCAGGCACTTACAGGCATGCATGTGGACAGGAGGAGGAGCAAAGTGAGAGGGAGGGGTAAGAATCTCAAACAGATTCCAGGAATCTCACAACCCTGAGATCATGACCTGAGCCGGAACCAGGAGTCAGATGCCTGGCTGACTGAGCCATGGTGCCAAGGTGCCCAGCAGACCTTTTTGATGTACTTGAAACAGTTTGCAGAAATCTGATTCATGCAGGATTCTGAAAAATTTGAAATATTGTTTAATCCAAATCTAATGTAAGAAAGGGGGTTATAAGACAAAGTGATATTTTTTTCTGCAATTTTTACAGTGAGAAGTAATTCATACAACATAAAGTGCACCATTTTAAAGTATACAGTTAAGTGGTTTGTAGTATATTCAGTGTTGTATACAGTCGTCACCACTAATTCCAAAACATTTTCCATTGCCCTCAAGAGAAATCCCATGTCTGTTAGCAATCACTTCCATTTTTTTTCTCCTACCCTCATTCTTTGGCAACGATTAATTTACCTTCTGTCTATGGATTTTCCTCTTTTGGGCATTTCATGTTAATGGAATGCACATGTGGCCTTTTATGATTGACATCTTTCCCTTAGCTTTCAAGGTTTTCAAGGTTTATTTATGTTTTAGTATATAACAGTACTTCATTTTTTTCCATAACCTAATAATATTACCTTGTGTGGATATGTCACATTCTGTTTATCCATTCATCCATTGATGGACATTGGGATTGGTTACCTTTTGAAACCCATTAAGAATAATACTGCTATGAACATTCCTGTACAAGTGTTGGTGTGAACATGTGTTTTTAGTTCTCTTGGGTGTACACCTAGGAGAAGAATTTCTAGGTCATACAGTTAATTATATTAAACTTTTTGAGAACTGACTGGACTTTTTTCCATAGCCACTGTACCATTTTACATTCCCAACAGCAATGTATGAAACTTTCTTTTTTTTTTACATTTTGCCAACACTTAACTATTTTCAGGTTTTTAAAAACTAAAAAAAATTATATTCTATCCATTCTATAAATCAGTGCTAAGTGGTATCGTGATTTTGGTTTGCATTTCTCTAAGCACTAATGATGCTGAGCATCTTTTTATGTGCTTATTGACCTTGGTATGTCTTTGAAAAAAATGTCTGTTCAGATCTGTTGCTCTTATTTTTTTTTTTAAAGATTTTATTTATTTATTTGACAGACAGAGATCACAAGCAGGCAGAGAGGCAGGCAGAGAGAGAGGAGGAAGCAGGCTCCCCACAGAGCAGAGAGCCGGACGTGGGGCTCGATCCCAGGATCCTGGGATCATGACCCTAGCTGAAGGCAGAGGCTTTAACCCACTGAGCCACTCAGGTGACCCCCCTTTGCTCATTTTTAAATTTGATTCTTCATATATTTGAATACTAGAGGAGTTCATTACATTTTCCAGATGCTTGATCTTCATATGATTTGGAAATCCTTTTTCCCATCCTGTGGTTTGCTTTTCCACTGTTTTTGTTATTGCCTTTTGATGATGTACAAACATTTTTAATTCTGAAGTTGCAACTTTTTTTTTCCTGAATGTGTTCTTGGTATAATAGCTAAGAAACCTGGCTAATCTAAAATTATTCAGATTTATCCCTAAACTACCCTTACAGAGCTTTATAGTTTTTAGCTCTTATGTTTAGGTTTGAATAAATGTGAGTTAATTTTTATATATAGTGTGAGAAGGCAGGGAAAGTTAATTAAGGATTTTTTCCCCTTCTTTTGAAAGATTTTTTAAGATTCTCAATATAGTCTTTCAAGTATGTGGAGAGATAATAATTTAGTTGCATATCAGTAAGCAGTTATTTTTGTCTACACAAAATAGTGTTTATGTTTCCATAGTATCTTGTACTTGCCTGTAAACACTATGTTGTCATTTATAGCTTCTGTATATACAATTTTTTCTTAAAGAGCCCTTGAGAATTGTCTTTACTGTGCTACAAACAGCATATAGCATGTATGCATTAAAAATATGCTGAATGAATAAAGGGGATGAGGGGACGCCTGTGTGGCTCAGTTGGTTAAGGGTCTGTCTTCAGCATAGGTCATGATCCCAGAGTCCTGGGGTCGAGATCCACATCGGGCTCCTTGCTCAGCAGGAAGATTGCTTCTCCCTCTGCCTACTGCTCCCCCGGCTTGTGTGCTTTCTCACTCTCTCTCTGACAAATAATAAAAAAAACTTAAAGGGGGAGTTAAATTTTCATTGGGGTGGGTTCTAACATGTTTTTAAACAGGAGTTGGGGTTTTTTAAATAAAGGAAGAGGATGATTACTGTAGAAGTAATAGTCTTTGCTATGAGTAGTGGTTCTTTAAATTTCTTCTGTTTCCGTGATGAAGTAAATTCTTTATTGGTTGAAGATGTGAGGAGATTATGGAAGTTGGGAAATAAGCTTCCAGAGTTAGATTATGTAAAATTAAAGCAGTTTAACACAGTAAAATATTACTCATTGCAGGACCTACCTATAATTGGTATATTTAACTTCAAATAGATGAGTTCAAAATAGTCAAATTTGGGTTTTCTTCTTTCCTTTTCTATGATTTTTATAATTATTATTTGCTTATGTGTGATTATTAAAAGTGAATTCCAAGGCAGTCCTTGATTTTAAACTTAGTGTTATCTGTGATAGTCCACATCTCATAGCAGAATGCCATAAGGCCTTATTTGCTAAGCATTGTGTGCTTTGTTATTAAACATTGGTAAAACATTTAAAGTGCAAATAAAGATAACCAGAAGTGAAGTATATGACTTTAATAAGCTATGTTGAATGAGCCAAGCAATGACCTTATTTGGTTTTTTCCTACTACCCACTTAAGCTATGCCCTTTCTTTCCTGGTTTTAGAACTTTATGGTGAACTGTCTGTGAAAATCCAAATTAATTTGCTTTTGATAAATGAAATATAGGTCAGTCTTACTTTGTTTGTAAACCTAATAACCTAAGAGCTAATTATTTTGCATGACTTTTTTTTTTCCACCCTCGGTGAAGAAATGTATTTTTAAATTTTGTTTTATTAAAATTCTCTAGGAAACTATCCTTTGCTTGCTCTATGAGTAAGAAAATGAAGCAAAATTTTGTTTGGTGCAAAAAGGTAGAGTCCTATTTAATACTGAGCAGTACCAGCAAAAACACTAGTCAGAAGCAGTTAGTGGGGTGCTGAGAGAAAGTCATCAAAATCTAGAAAAGAATGTAAAGTTGAATGACACAAAGAGCATGTGATCCAGTAGTGAAAATGTGTAAACAAATAATTTTAATATGTCAAGATAAATATATAATGCTTTTTATATAATATTTCAAAGAAGGGGCTGGAGTAAGTAATTTTGAAGGTTAATCAAGCTTGATAGAGGAACTGACAGGGATTTTAAGGATGAATAGTTGTTTGCCAGATGGACAAAGGAGTTTCTTCTCAGTAGGTTGGCACATGCAGTGACATAGAGACAAGAAAGAGCATTATGATGTGTTTGGGGAAAACTTTCAGTAGTACTGTGTGGTGGAATGCAGAGTGTTAAAGAGGGAAATGAGGCTGGAGAGGGAGCCTTACAGGGGCAGGAGTTACCTTGATACCTTCTCCCCAAATCCTCATTTTAGAGTCCCCTTTCCTCCTCCTCATTAATAAGCTGCTTTCCTAGCTTTAGATGCCAGTGCTGTGGAATTGGGGAAGTGTTCTTTCCTTTTCCTAGGTAATTTGTGGTGGTAGGGTTATTGGAAGGGATAAGAAGAAAGAAATGCACACATATTCTTGTTGACCATTTGTGCAAGGGTTTATTTATTTTTCTTTTAAAGATTTTATTTATTTATTTATTTGACAGGTCACAAGTAGGCAGAGAGGCAGGCAGAGAGAGAGGAGGAAGCAGGCTCCCTGCTGAGCAGAGAGCCTGATGTGAGGATCCCCAGGACCTTGAGATCATGACCTGAGCCAAAGGCAGAGGTTTAACCCACTGAGCTACCCAGGCACCCCTGTGCAAGGGTTTAGATAAGCTTGTGATGTGAAATTGGACTTCTGAATATTGTTATACATAGTGGTTTGGGTTGCTAAATAAAATCCACTATACTGATCTCATGGCTTTTGTGGCTTTGTCTGGAATTGAGTTTTTTTGAATTCCAAATTTAGGAATGAACTTAAACAGAAAATGTGATGATGGTCATTATGGATACAAACGTTTTGATAAACCAGTTAAAAGTCAGTAAGATTCTTGGGGGCATTTTTTTTTTTTTAAAGATTTTATTTATTTATTTGACAGAGCGAGATCACAAGTAAGCAGAGAGGCAGACAGAGAGAGGAGGAAGCAGGCTCCCTGCTGAGCAGAGAGCCTGACGTGGGACTCAATCCCAGGACCCTGAGATCTTGACCTGAGCTGAAGGCAGCGGCTTAACCCACTGAGCCACCCAGGCGCCCCTCTTGGGGGCATTTTTGATTTATGTGATTTAACTGCTGACATCTATTATCTGCAAATGATACGTTAATTATTAGTCATTCATAGATTTTTTAAAAAAAGATTTATTTATTTATTTGAGAGAGAGAGAGAAGAGAACACAGGAGAGGGAGAGAGAGAAGCAGACTCCATGCTGAGCAGGGAGTTTGATGTGGGCGGAGAGTCCAGGAATCTGGCATAGTGACCTGAGCCAAAGGCAGACACTTAACCAACTGAGCCACTCAGGCAGCCTAGTCATACATTGATTTTTTTTTTTTTTTTTAAAGCTAGATCTCTTCCAAATAAGAGTTTATTATTAATCTTGTGGAAACTAATGAACTCATTAGCAATTGCATATTGAGTGTTTACTGTGTGTCTGAGTTACTATGTTGAGATGTTTGAGAAATCCAAAAATTACATTTCTGATCATGTCTTCTGTCTAGTAGAGAATAGGGTATATACAGATAGTTGTATTATCAGGCAGTGTGAGATAAAGTTCTTATCAAACGTCATTGAAAATCACAGGAGACAAAGATACTGCTTTTGATGAGGGGGAGAACTGGACCTTAAATGATAGGTAGTCAGGAGCAGTAGGCAGTTGAAGTGGAGGAAACAGTGTGAGCAAACATTTGCAGGTAGGAGGGCTGGAAGTGTGTTTGGGAATGAAGGAGTCTGTTTAATCATAGAGTGTGAATGCAGTCCTTTGGGGCTTCAGGAGGGATAGGTTTGGGAGTAAGGAGAAGTCCAGTGGGACAAGAAGCTGGATTGTGGATGGAGTATGGATTTAAATCATAAACTTTAGATAATATCTCACCTTCATGTAGCTTTAGATTACTATGGCTAAGGTTGGACCATAGAGCTGATTATCAAAATTATACTATATCTTTATGTTCTTTCTCTAGTGTTAAATTATGGAAAACAAGGAGTCTTGCTGATCTTGAAGCTGAAAATGAGATTTTGCTGCTTCATGCTTTTTATATTAGCTTGATTATTATAGACTGCATTAATTGTGGCAATATCTGAGGTTCTTGGGACTTCTGAGTCCAAAGATTGAAAAAGTCTTCTAAACAAATGATATATACCTAATTTTGATCTGGACATAGAGATTTTATGAAAGTTTAAGGAGACTTCAGGCTTATACAAAATCTAATCAAATCAGTTTAATTAGGACATAACCTGCATTATGGAGATAATAGCTAATAAGGTTTCAAGAGTCCTTTCTGTCTTGAACCATAACATAATCCTTACAAAACCTATTGAACATATAGGTTTTTTTTTTGAACATATAGTTTATTAACTGTGTTGTACATACACATAAATTGAGACACTGCTAGTTAAATGATACAAAGACTAAATTTAATACTAAAATGCAACGAAGAACCTTAAGTGGAAGTCAGGCAGTTTGAAGAACCTCTTACCTCACAGAGAACTTTCAGGGAACAGGATATTGTTGGGAGAAAGTCTTTCTTTCAGAAGTATAATTTCATAAATATGTAAAATTACATTTGCAAACAGCAACTTCCTGTACTTCTTAGAGTAAATTATTAATATGCTTCAAGGGCAATAATCGCTCAACTGATACATGGGAAGCTGCCACAGCTCCATTTGACCTAAGAAAATCCCTTACTTAAATTGCTTATTTTCTAAATTGCCTCCCTGCTTTGCTGTTCTGTGGTGTTAACATATTTGTGTCCTTCTAGCTTTTGGGTTCTTGGCTTAGTACTTCGGAAACTAAGATTATGGACGGTTTCTGTTTGAGTTTTTGCTCATTTTTCATTGGAGTGTCCCACCTACTACTCTGTCATTATTTCTTTTTAAGATGGTATTTATTTATTTGACAGAGAGAGAGAGATTACAAGCAGGCAGAGAGGCAGACAGAGAGAATGGGAAGCAGGCTCCCTGCTGAGAAGAGGCTCAAACCCCCCCCCCCCCCAGCTGAAGGCAGAGGTTCAATCCACTGAGTCACCCAGGCGCCCCTCCACTGTATCTATCATATCTTGCATATCTTACTGTCATTAGGAGGAAGGGGCCGCATTGTTGAATGTGGCTTTGTTTTAGGAGGAAATTGCCAACAAAAATATGTCAGGATTGTAAATTGATACCTGAAAAAGGGTGAGGATGGTAGTCACTTTTGATGTAGATTGAATGATATACACTGGCTAATGTTTGATAGCTGTTGGTCATAATGGAAGATCAGTTGTGCGTATATAATGGAGCATCACTAACACTATATGCTCATATGTGTGGTAACATCATCTTAAAATTATTTGGTTAAGTGATGAATGTGTGAATTATCTCTCAAACCTTATTTTTATCCCTTGACTTCATAGAAAGTTATCCACAGAAATCTAAGCATTGATTGTTTCAAAGATTCTTAAATTATTTGCTTGTTGGAAGGACTTTGTTTCTGAAGTATATGTATACTGTATATATACTGAACTAGAACTCTAAAGTAGGCGAAGTTTGCTTCAGTTCTTCTGATTAGCTGCTTACTCATGTTTGGTCTCAATCTTTTTACTCACAGTACTTGTACATGTAGCTAGTTTTCAGTTGACTTTTTAAATACTTGTCAAATACAGTGTGAGCTTTCTCTTTGGCCATCTTGGTGGCTTGAAATTAAATAAGATACTTATTGTTGTAGTTTAGAATAATCTTTAGTTGCATTCAATTTGTAATTATATGTAGGAAACTTGTTTTAATAGTTGTTTGTACCTTTTCTAACTGGTGAGTTTGTCTGCAGATAGCATCTTTGGTAAGAGAAGGGTGGGATTTTGGAAAGGTATAGCATTTATCTTAGGTGAGTAGCAAACAAAACCGATTTCACTAATTTTGGTTATTAGCTTTATTTCAGGTGATCTGTCATGGGGGGATTTGGTCTAGTTTTGATTTTATGAGGCCAGTGTGAATACTTGTTGGTAAATACAAAATTGAGTCTGTTGCTCTGCAGTTAAGTTGTATTCAAAAATCGCATATTCAGGAGAGTTTTAGGATAGTTGACATTTGATCTTTTCATATGAAACAGGAGGAGAGACCTAGTTTGTTTTTTTATATGATCACTTTTTCAGTTCTGGAAGAGGTGACCATATTATCCTTGTGCCCATTTATACTTTTAGAAGTAAAACTAGCTGTTTAATGACTGAGAAATTAAGGTTTAGTGGGCAGTATTTCTTCCTTTAGTTTTCTTTTCTCAGCATTAGCTTTTGTAACTTGTTTTGACAGACTATTTTGTTATTAGTTACCAGGTTTGGAATTTGTGTTAAGTATTAATTCAGTATAAACTTTTAGACTTGGTACAGTATAAACATTCATTTATTTTTGTTCTTCATATTCTTGCAAAGTATATTTTGATTTGGTGACTTGGAGTGGACCAAGACATTATTTTCAAATTTTTCACACATCCCAGAAACATCCCACAAAACACCTGAGTGGCAATAAAGTACGATCACAGTTACTGAATTAAGAATTAGTTATAGAGTTGCAACTGATAGCTAAGTTAGAGAGCTATTCATGGAGCTGCTCAGGAGGCTGAGACATTCCCTAACTGTTGAAAGTGCTGTGCAGGGTAAAAACCATTTCTTATTAGGAGATGGAAAACTTTTAAGCTGCTTCCTAACTTTGGGCTTGTAGACTTACCCTAGGAGTGCTTTTTTCTTTGAGTTTCTTCATCACAGTTGTGTTTTCCTAACTTGGTGACAACTTGTAGGTTTTGGGGACCACCCCCCCTTATTTTTAAGTATTGGAAATGATTAAATCTCTGGGTCAGTTGACTGAAATGCTTTATATGTTCCTCTCTTGGTAAATCATGTAAGCCCTCCTCACCTGAAATCTGGTGAATTGAGTTGGTTTTGTAACATTATTAGCTTTTTAAAGCGTGTATATAAATTAAAGCATACAATTTCTGAGGTACTTGGAGATGAAAATGTCCAAAGCTCTCGAATCCTGTTCCTTGTGAACTTGGTTTGAGTGATGTGATGCCTCCCTTATACCTTGTCAACTTCAGTTGATTGTAGCCAGAATGAAGATGATGCTAATGAGGAGAAAATGCTATGCCAAACAAGAAGGGGTGACAATCTGTACTGGGAATTAGATTTGTGAGAGATAAGAAGAGAGATGTATGAATTTTAGAATAGAGAAGGTGATGACAAGACTCAAACTACTTGGAATGGAGAGAGAGAATCGAGAAAATATTTGTGTATCTTTATCCCTCTGGTGGAAAGATGACTGTTGTAAAGAATCTAATTTTGGCACAGCCACTGTATTGTGTTACATTAGATAGGCAAGTATTTAAATCTTTACAAGGGAGGTAACAGAACATTCCCTTGCCTTGTCTGTCACAAGGCTATTGTAATAATCAGAAGACTAAGGATATGAAAGAACTTTGTAAAGTATAAAGAGATCTGCATGTATAAAGATTTTGCCACATATGCATGTAACCACGGTTATACTTCCCAGTTGAAGAAACCCAAGTTTCATAAACTTTTGAAGGAAGGTTGTACAGAAGTTACTGAGTTTGAGGTGGTTTCATAGTATTGTATTGTATTAGAAAAGTGTTGAGGGAGAACTCATCAGTAAAATAAGATACTAAGTAAAACTAACAAGATCAAATATTTCTAATACTATTTTAAAGTTTTTAAAATATTCTGAGTATGCTCCTGTACTATTTTGATAATTATTCCTATTTTTAAAAAGGATGAGGGGCTAATTCACATGCCTTGAAGTTATAATCATAAATAGTGAATCTGAAATTTGATTCTAGATCCTTTGCTCATTCTGATGTCACTTGATCCTGTTATCATATAGTCTTAGCCCATGAAAATGGACATGGATGGCACCATTCAAAGAAATGGGAGAGCCTAGAGCAGAACTTTAGTGATGGTGAGATTAGTATCTTCATCAGAACTCTTTGAAGCAGAGATTGGAAATGAGAAGTACTTAGGATAGACTAATGAATGGAAGGCAGAAAAGAGCTCTAACAGGGAGAAATAGACTTTAAAAAAATAGAAAAAAACAAAAATAGAAACCGCTTTTCCCCATCTGTCAATCTTACCCATTCTGGAAGGTATTCAGTATAGCAGTGCAACAAAAAGGTCTAGTTAGTGGTCTCCAGTATTTGTCAAGTTTAGCGAGAATTCATACTTAAAACATAGTAGTTTTCAAAGTAGTAGCCTTTTAGGTGGGTGGAATGCCTCTTGGGGGGATTCTATCATCATAGCAAAAGGAAAATTGGTGAAAGATTGATACTCTAGAAAAGGGAGAAAGGTAATTGAATTTTTCTTTGCTATTTGACTGGACCACTTGAGATTTATATTGCCTTCTCATAACAAACCAAGGGAAAGATAAAGTGTCTCAGAAATTTAAGGGACTTTTTAGATACCCATCTACATTTAGAATATATAGATTTTAAAAATACATGTGATGTTATCTTTCTACCTAGAAATAGATAACTGCTTGCATGAAAGCATCAACTAAGACTTTTCTCAGCTTTTTATTATTAGTATTCTTATCATTGGTACATAGAAGCAGAAGAACTAAATAAAAACCCACTGTAAGCATTATGTACAATATATGTTGAGTGTTAAATTGATTGTTTCTATATTCCCTAGCAGTGGAGGTCTGTTTGTCAGAATACCTTGTATTCTTGACTTATATTTATAAGTAAAACCTTGTATTCTTAACTTAATTTTATACCTATATTTAGGGAGAATAAATCCACAATTTACCATGTAGTGTGCAGAATATGTTGTGATCATGTCAGCGTTTAATAGGAGAGATAATCCTCCTATTATAATAATATTTATATTATATTATAAATAATATAAATATTTATTATTATAAATATAATCCTATTATAAATATTAAATATAATACTAATATAAATATAAATCCTCCTATTATAAATATTAAGTCTTAAATTTTTGCTGTAGTATAATTAGTTTGATGAATTTAAATATAGATTTAATCAAATAATGACTTTATTTTGGAATTTAAATTAAACTTACCAAATTTCCTATAGTCATACATAGTTTTGAAAAAGTTTTTTTTAGATTAGCAAACCATTTACGGCAAAAGCTTAGATTAAACATTCAAACTAGTGGGAGTTGTTTTTCCTTTAATTAACATTGAGGCATAATTTACTTGGAGTTTTCTTTTTTTTTAAAAGAGAATACAACTGAATTCTTTTTTTTAAAAAAGATTTTATTTATTTATTTGTCAGAGAAAGAGAGTGCGCCCACAAGCAGGGGGAGCAGCAGGCAGAGGAGGAGAGAGAAGCAGGCTCCCTGCCGAGCAAGGAGCCTGATGTGGTACTCTATCCCAGGACCCTGAGGTCATGACCTGAGCCAAAGGCAGAGGCTTTAACCCACTGAGCCACCCAGGCACCCCTTAAAGGCTTAAGTTTAAAACTTTTTAGGAAAAATGCTTTTTCTTATGGTGATTTATTAATAATTATATTTTCCTCTTACATAGCATTATTTAAAACTTAAAGCCGTATAGGTAGTTTATTATTTTGTGCTTATCTATTTCTGGCTGTTATTTGTCATTACTGTTTACAGCAGTTTGAAAAAAAGTTTTTAGAAATGGCCTTCATGTTAAGGGTTGAGAGGGGTCTACTTGCCAGAAGTGTGGGACTTAGTGAACTATTACTAGTAAATGGCCGGTGTAATTTTGATTCAGGGTCGCTTTTTTTAAAAAATGATATTTTTATTTATTTGTTTGACAGAGAGAGAGAGTCCAAGTAGGCAGAGAAGCAGGCAGAGAGACAGGGAAGCAGGCCCACTGCTGAGCAGAGAGCCAGATGCAGGCCTTGATCCCAGGACCTTGAGATCATGACCCAAGTGGAAGGCAGAGGCTTAACCCACTGAGCCACCCATGCGACTTAGGGTCGCTTTTGTTTAATTGTGAAGTATACGAATAAATAAATGAGATTCCCAGTCCCTACTTATTATCCACATAAAACTAGAAGCTTCGTAGAATCAACAAGAGAAAATCCTGATCAGCAACACTTTGGTTTGGCAAGGATGAAGCAGACATGCTTCATCCTTCAGATGTAGAGTAAATAGGATACCTCCCTTATCCTATTCGTAGGATAGGATCCTATTCGTTGAAACTTCATAGAATCAACAAGAGAAGATTCTGTTCAGTAAGACTTGAGTTTGGCAAGGATGAAGCAGATGTCCTTCATCTTTGAGTAGACTTAGTAAGATACCTGTTGGTATCCTATTGGTAGTTGATCATGGCAGTCAGTTCTGTAGGCCTCCAGGCCACTTGTGACGCACTACCATTTTTACTGAAATTTTTTAAGTCTCCTTATCTAAAGACTCCTGATATCTTGTATAATTAGCAACCTCCCCCAAAACTTGTCCCTTCCTATTTAAGTGCTAAGAAATCCTTAGTACTTATCACCATCTGACATATATTTGGTCGTTTGTTTACTGACTGTTTCTCTACACTAGTATCTAAGCTTCCTGATGGCAGCAGCTTTGTCTGCAGTTGCCTTTTTCTAAGTCCTAAGACTATTTGGCATATTACAGTATATGATGAATATTGTAGAATGTACAGAATTTCTACTTGTTCATACTAAGGTTTGCAACGCTGTAGTAAGATGGATCACAAAGATTCTGTTGCTCTAATTGCATCTGGGACATGAACTTCGTGTTTTCTGGTTGAGGTAGACTGTGGCAGAGAGTCTAACTACAATTTATTATTCACTCTGACTACGCAGAATTTAAACTGTTGAGAAAAGCCATGAAAATCCTTTGGGTTCCTCCTTACTTAACTTAAATTTTATACCTGGACTGGACTGTACAGTATAACTTAGCTATGAGAAGGATGACTTTTTGCCCGTTATTTTCCCTCCACCCACTGAGAAATGGGCTTTTGTTTCACCCATAAATCTATAAATATTTATAGCATCATGTCACACATTGTGGAAGATAGGAGAAAACAAAAGATACCTGAATTTATTTGAACAGAAAAGGAAGGGGTGCCTGGGTGGATTAGTGGGTTAAAGCCTCTGCCTTCTGCTCGGGTCGTGGTCCAGGGGTCCTGGGATTGAGCCCTGCATCAGGCTCTCTGCTCTGCGGGCAGCCTGCTTCCTCCTCACTCTCTGCCTGCCTCTCTGCCTACTTGTCATCTCTGTCTGTCAAATAAATAAATAAAATCTTAAAAAACAACAACAAAAATAAAAGGAACACTCAGGGTACAGTTGAGATTATTATATTCCTGATATTTTTGGATATAGAGGTGAAAATTTCTAGTAATCTCCAACTTCCCAGAAGACCTTAGGTTGATTTTTAGAGAAGAAATTTGAGAATCATTTGCCTAGATGTTTTTAATTTAAAAGGTGATTTTCTCAGGGTAAAATAAAAATAGAATCAGAGATTATTAATGTTAGGAAAATTCCCAAGGGTTGGGGGATGAGAGGACAAAATGAACAGAATGGAAGCTTGATTGGGTTTTAGGAAGGCTGAGGAAGAACCTGAATATAGCACCGCAGAAGGAAAAATGCAAATATGCCTGGAGTACGTGGTGATAGTATATTAATTCCTTTGCTACTTGTAGACTTTTATTAGGTCACTTATAACTAGGGTGACAGAGAATTTATATTCTGAACTGGGTCACTTTTGAGAGTGAAAGGATGTACTATCTGAATGGGACACTGGGACAACAGGTGTAAACCAGAAATGTTTCAGGAAAACCAGGACACTCGATCACCTCCTATTAATAACATACTTTTCTCCAGAATTAGTCCTTAGACCCCAGGTAATTTTTTTTTCCTATATGGTACTCTAAACTGCATTTGAGGAGCTTCTTAAACTTTGATTCCTGTTTCTGGTCTTGTTGGAAGGAGAAATTCTTTTCATTTTTTCTTCTGTGGACCATTTGGTGGGGGTAAGTACAGTGTACTTAAGATGAGTTTGTTGACTTTTTATTTTGCTTAGGAAACTATGTTTTGTGCATTTTTGGTCCAGTGTTAGGTTATTTTTAAGAATCCTTGATATATCTCTGTAACTGGGCTGATAAAGTATTTGTAAATTCTTAGAATATAATACAGAAAGTGAATTTTTAATTTTGGCATTTACTCTTAAATGACTTGATATTTATATAGTTTACTTTCCTACAGGTGGGGTGGTAATTCTGAAACTTCCAGTCTTCAAGGAAGGGAAGAAAAACACCTTGTGTTATATACAGTGGATATATTATTTTTTTTAATGTTGGATCACTGTAATGGTTTCATTTGGTTTTCCTATAAATAAATCTTTTGTTATTCTTACATCAAGTGATGTTATTTTTATTCTGTTAAGTAATTACCATATTATATATTCTGGTAAATTAAAAATTAATAGAAATAACAGTTGCTTTTGAGGTAGTACTTACTAAAATATGATTCACCTCACCTCTGAGATCCTTCTTTGGAATTGGGATGGGAGTAGGGTGTCAGGGTTTGGAAATCACCACTTTGAAGTACTAGAATCCTAAACCTATTCAACATTTAGGAGACAAACCTGAATCCCTCTAGTCTTGCTACAGTGGTATTGTTTTGCTGCACAGTCTGCCATCTAGTGGTAGGAATGCAGAATACACCAGAACACCAAGGAGAAGCCTTAAGTTTTCAGACTTCTTTTTAATATTAAGTTAGCTTACATAGCAGGCTAAAACATTTCGATAATGGGGGGCGGGGGGAGAGAATGACCTTTTCACTTGAAAATATAAATCAGTAGTAGTGAATTCTGAGAGTATTCAAAGAGTATTTGTTTTTTTGTGGAGCATTTTTATGACTTAAACTTTCTTCTACTCTTGTAAGATTTATATATTTTTAACAGATTTGTTGGTGAAGTGGCAAATGCATAAACAGTGTAGATGATTTTAAGAGACAGTAGGTTGGACGTATTTGAAAAAGATACTTATATATTGATTAAAATTTTAGTTAATGATTCCATTAACTAAAATGATTTATTTTACATTTTTAAAATTAAAGTACAGACAATTCAACAAACTTGGCTTGTGTTCAGCTATGACCTAAGTGACTAAATTTCAGCTAGATAGTAACAGAGTATCTTAGGGTTGGCTTTGTTTACTTAGCTCCATCTGAATTCTTCCTGTTCTTAGGTAGTCAGTCCCACTTCTTTCCTCTACTGCAGATACAGAGGAGGTCAGTCCATGCTACTTTCTGAAGTGTTCTGAAAGCATCAACACTTGACACTTGGATGGTCTACTCCATATACATTGCAGACTTAGAATACTATGTTCAAGGTTTTTTTTTTTTTTTTTGGTTTTTGTTTTGTTTTGTTTTTGACAGAGTACAAGCAGGGGAAGTGGCAGGGAGAGGGAGAGGCAGACTCCCCACCGAGCACGGGGAGACCCATGTGGGACTCCCATCCCAGGACTCTGGGATCATGACCTGAGCTAAAGGCAATGGCTTAACCAGCTGAGCCACCCAAGCGTCCTATGCTAAATTTTTTATTCCTCTTTTTAAAGAACTGGTTTCTTTGGGTGGCCTCCTTAAGCATATCAAATTAGCACTGAGGGGAGGTCTTTTTGGGTTAATGTATGTTAAAAAAAAAAAGTTGCTTAAAATAAATGGGGGGGGTGCCTTGGTGCCTCAGTGGGTTAAGCCTCTCTCTCCAGCCCAGGTCATGATCTCAGGGTCCTGGGATGAAGCCCTGCATCGGGCTCTCTGCTCAGCACGGAGCCTGCTGTTCTGCCTACTTGTGATCTCTCTCTCGTCAAATAAATAAAATCTTAAAAAAAATAATGAAAAATAATAAAATAAATAGGAATAGCCAGATAATGAGAGAATTTATAATGGCTTGCTTATAGCAACTTTTGAATAGTTTTAAGGGAAAAATACCTCTTGTTTTACATGGTGATTAAAAAAATCAGTCAAAAGGAAAGAAAAATTGGGGCACCTGGCGGTTCGGTCAGAAAAGCATGTGACTCTTGATCTCTTGATCTAGGTGTCATGAGTTTGAACCCCACCACGGGTATAGAGATGACGTGAATAAATGTAACTTTAAAAAAAGGGAAAGAAAAACTTACTATGGCATAAACAGGTTAAATATAGCGTGTACAATTACCAAAGCGTTATCTTTACATTTCTTAGTTTTCATGTGTGAATCTTTTGTTCATTCATTTTGCAGAGAACCCAGTGTGACAAAAATAGCATATCTAGTTGTACTAACAGATTGGTTTTTCCTGCAGCTGCAACTTTTTTTTTTTTTTTTTTTAATAAGATGGGCCTTTGCCTTTTTTTGTGGGTTCTGGAGGTAATGTAAGGTTCATCTGCCATGGTGAGAGATTGAACTTGTGTTCACAGTATCGGCCTGCCTCTGGAAGAGTGGCTACCAGATTTTCAGCTGTTATACCATGTTGCTCTTGTGTGTGTACCATGTCATCACGTGCTTGAAGAAATAAACACATCAGGGCTGTCCTTTCTGCCATTGATCATGGTATTCTCCAAAGGGTCTGGAATGTCCTTGTATACTGTGACTTAGCTCCTTTAGCTTCTTAGTTCTTTTATCAAAACCATTTGGATATCTTTATTTCTTTTTAATACTTTGAAAATGTACCTTTTTCTCCTCTTTCAAATTATCTCATCCTTGTAATTTTTCCCCCCAGTCCTTGTTACTTGTTTGAAACACTCTATGGTACGTGAATTTTCCCCCAGTTTTTACCTTCAAACCCAATTAATAAGTTGCTATAGGATTGGTATTTGCTGTGTGACAGGAGATGTGCTTAATGAGAGTTGTAAAATTATGAACTAATAGTTCTTTTATATGTTGATTGTGACTACCTATTCATATATAGTTCAGTTGCTGAATAATTTTGGAAGCATTCAGTTCTTTTCCTATCAACCTATTGAATATTGAGGCCCATCAGTACATATCAGACAATCTTATACATCTACAGTTTTAAAAAATGGAATCTGATTCTGTGGTGTTCTTTAACATGGCTTTGATTTAATGTGCCATGAATATTTTCCCGTTAGCCTTTTTTGCTGTTTGTTGGCCTCGTAGTGTTTCATTTTAAGACTGCTGTCTTTACCATTATTGAACATGTCCTTTTTCATTGTCACTTAGCTCCTTTAGCTTCAAAATACTTTATCAAAGCCACTGGGATATCTTTATTTCTTTTTAACACTTTGAAATGTATCCTTCTTTTTTCAAATTAACTCAGTTCTTATTGAGTAGTATGTATGTAGTATGTAAGTCTTTTCCTAGTTTTTACTTTCACATCCAGTTAGTAATTTGGTTAGATTTATTTCTTAAGGTATATGCCAGTCTTAAGAAGACCGTATTTCTAAATTAATTGTAATGGGGATTATATAAAAGTACAACCTTGTGTTTCACATGGAAGGACCCTGCAGACTATTAAGTTAAAATGGTAACATTTACATCTCAACCTTACACAAAAAAAAAATGAGTGGAGGAGTAACATTTAAGACTGTTTATTCCATTTCCTAGACATTTGACACTTACGGTAAGTGCTCTTTGTATAAAATTATTTTGGCATAAGTCTCATTTCAACTTGCAGTTTTTTTTTTTTTTAAGATTTTATTTATTTATTTGAGAGAAAGAACGAGAGAGTGAGAGCATGAGAGGAGGAGGGTCAGAGGGAGAGGCAGGCTGCCTGCCTAGCAGGGACCCAGATGTGGGATTCTATCCTAGGACTCCAGGATCCTGACTGAGCCACCCAGGCACCCTCACCTTCTGTGTTTTATAAATACTTTCAAATTTATGCTAAATGAGAAAAAAATGTTGCTGATACTTTTTTAAAAAGCAAAAGTTCAGAAACTTCTCCTCTACGGTTTCTTTTTCTTTCTTTCAAGGCTTTATTTATTTGACAGAGGGAGAGACAGTGAGAAAGGGAATTCAAGAAGCGGGAGAGGGAGAAGCATGCTCCCACTGAGCAGAGAACCCGATGTGGGACTTGATTTTAAGATCCTGGGGTCATGACAAGAGCCGAAGGCACATGCTAAATGACTCAGCCACCCAGCTGCCCCTCCTCTACTATTTCTTGACTACTGTTTTTGTTGCTGTTTCTTGATGAATAGTTGTTCCTACTGTTTGTACTCCTACCCAGGAAAGATTTCAAAGATCTGATCGGTGAAGCAACATTTGATGATCCATTTAATTTGTCTTCCAGATTGAGTGTATCTCTAATTTTCTAGATTGAAGAAATGAGTCCTGTTAATGAAATTGTATCTTTCATAAGCTTAGAGTACACATCATACTCAAGAGTAAAGAGCTCAAATCCTTTCTTCTAAGTCCAGGAACAAGATAAAGATGCAACTTCTATGCCACTTCTATTTCATGGTACTGGAAATATTACCTAGCGCAACTAGGCAAGAAAAAGAAATAAAAAGCATCCACCTTGGAAAGAAAGTAGTAAAATGGTCACTGTTTCCTGATGACATAATGTTATATAGAAGACCCTAAAGACTTCATCAAAAAACTGTTAACTAAAAAATGAAGTCAGTAAAATTGCAGGATAAAAACACACAAAAATCTGTTGCATTTCTTTGTAGTGGTAATTATCAGGAAAATAAAATAATCCCATTTATAGTTACCTCAAAAGGAAGAACATTTCTAGGAATAAACTTAAAGGAGATGAAAGACCTATATATTGAAATCCGCAGGGGTTACTAAAAGAATTTGAAGAGACAACTATAAAGGTACCCTGTGCTCATGGATTGGAAAAATTAATGTCGTTAAAATATCCATGCTGTTCAAAGCAATCTACAGATTCAGTGCAATTTCTACCAAAATTCCAGTGGGATTTTTTCAAAGAAGTAGAACGACTAATTCTAAAATTTTACAAAACAGCCAGACACACACACAGATAGCCAAAACAGTCTTGAAAGAACAAAACCGGACACATCACACACCCTCCCTCATTTTTAAATTATATTACAAGCTTATAGTAACTAACAGTGTGGTATTGTCATAAAAGAAGGCATATGGATCAATGGAACAGAAAGAGAGCCTATGAATAAACCTGAGTATATATGGTCAATTAATTTATGACAGAGGAGCCAAGAATATACACTTGGGAAGGAGTAGTCTCTTCAACAAATGGTTCTGGGAAAACTGGGCAGCCACGTGGAAAATAATGAAACCCAACCATTGTCTTAAACCATACATAAAAATGAGTTCAAAATGGATTAAAGACTTGAATGTAAGCCCTGAAACCATAAAAATCCTAGAAGAAAACATAGGTGGTAAATTTCCTGATACAGGTTTTGGTGGTAATTTTTTTGCATATGTGCTGCTGAAGCGAGCACAGTGATGATTTTTTTGAATCTGACACAAAAAGCAGAAGCAACAAAAGCAAAACTAAGTGGGATTACATCATAATAAAAGGCTTCTGCACAACAAACAAAACCATTAAATTGTAAAAGCACCCTACTGAATGGGGGAAGATATTTGCAGATCATACATTTGATAAGGGGTTAATATTTAAAATATATAAAGAACACATAAAACTCAGTAGCAAAAAACAGTCCACTTAAGAAAATGGCTGAAGATCTGAATAGATCCCCCCCCCCCCAAGAAAACAGAGAGATAGCCAACAGGAATGTAAAAAGGTGCTCAACATCATTAATCATCAGGGAAACACACAAATGGAAACCATAGTGAGATACCACCTTATGCCTTGTTAAAGTGGCCATTATCAAAAAGACAGATACCAAGTGGAGAAGAGGGAATCCTTGTGCAGTGTTGGTGGGAATGTAAACTAGTGTACCTACTGGGAAGAAAGTATGGAGATTCATCAAATTGAAAATAGAACTGTATGATCCAGCAGTTCAACTTTTGGGTAACTTGAAAAGATAAATGCAACCCTCATGTTCATTGCAGTATTATGTACGATTGCCAAGATATGGAAACATCGTAGCTGTCCATTGATGGGTGAATGCATATAGAGATTGTGGTATGTTTGCACAGTGGAATATTGTTCAGCCATTAAAAAGAATGAAATCTTGCCATGTACAACGACATGGATGGCTCTCCAAGGCATTGTGCTAAGTGAAATAAGTCAGGAAGACAAGCACCATGTTATGTCTTACATGAGGATATTAAAAAAGCTGATAGATACAGGGGACAGATTGGTGATTGCAAGAGGTGGGGAATGAAGGTGGTAGAAATGGATGAAGGGAGTTATTGGTAAAAAATGCAATTGATACAAAACAAATTTGGAGTCGTTTAAAATATTTGTTTATATATTCATATACATGGCATAGGTATATGTAATATATATAAAGGCACTGAAAAAAGAAAGAACAGTACTTAATTATTAGTATCTGTTGAGACTTTCTTAATGTATAGTTCCCAGAGCATTTAGCTAATCCTGAAAAGAGTCTTAAAATGATGTGGACATACATACATGCTGAAAAAGTATGTTTCAGGTGATCCTTTGGAAAGAGATTGTTTTGCATTTGGCTAAATGATTATGATACAGTGTGGGTTTTTTTGTCTTTGTTTTCATTTGTTTGTTTTTTTTAACTAATACTGTTTTTAGCCAAGTTTATTTATTAGAAAATCTACTTGGGTATCAGCATAGTTTTGATATATATAGTCCAGTGAATGCCTGTGTAGTTGGGAACTTGTTACCCTCAATATTCTGCTAATGGTGCATGCCTGACTTGCTGTGGAAGTGAACACGAAGTGGCTTAAGTTTCTAAAGTTGGTGAACTCTGCCTTGGGAGATGTGTATAGGCTTGTGTGCTATACTAAGAATAGGACTGTAAGATTAGTGAAGCCATCTGGTAATTGGTTACTCCTAAGTTTTTGAGATTTTGCTGGACATTTTCTGTGAAAAAAATTGTATGTTTCATTTTTGTTTTACATTGATTAGCTATTTAAGACTTGCACTGAATTGGCTAATTGGGTATTCACTTGCTATATATGTTTCCAAGCACTCTTTTCTTTTACAAAAATTTAAATCTGTTCATAAATCTGTCACTACTATAGTAGTGAGTTTCTGTGATGTGACCTTTTGGAAAGTCTTATTTGTGTTAATACAGGTAATGTTTACTTTGCCTCAGACATTGTTGGAGGAGGGCATATTAGATAATAAAAGTGGGAGTATTTTGTTTGTATAGTAGGGATTGGTTCCTTCCACTGTCTGGAAAAATGTTCTTATGTTTCTGTGGTAGGCCTGTTTTCTTCCTGCATGTATGTGCTAGAATCCTCATAACTTATCATTTATCCCTAATGCAAAGAACCTATATCCCATGTTTTAATTTTTTTTGGTGTCGGGGTTAGGAATTATTAATAATGTAATGTCAAGAAGGTATTTCAGTTTTTATATTTTTATGGTAAATAACTAAAAGAAAATCCAAAGTGTGTTTCCATTTAGAACCTTTTGATTGGTAAGGGAAATTTAATATCAAGTTTGTGGTTTATAAGAGCTGAGGTCTTCTGAATTGAGAATGGGAAAAGCAGTAGCTATCAAGATTCCCATGATATTTGTGTTTCTTGTTTGGAGTGATTTGCTTTTGGTTGGTTAGAGGTGGGATACATTTTCCTTCCTTTTGCTGGGGCTCAGACTTAGAAGCTTTTTCAAGCTGTTGTTGTAGTAGAGACATTGTGCTGAGGAAAAATTACTACCTAGAGAACTGCTTGAGTTAAAATACTATAAGGAAGTGTATTTTGTAGAGTTAGTGTTAACGATTCAGTGTTTCTTCTCCCAGGAATATTTGTATAACTTGGTTTTGTGTTTGGTCTACTGTGGGTTCATAATCTCAGCATGAATTCTTACTTCTTTTTGCTTTTTAATGTGAAGTACCATATTTTAGTTTCTGGACTTATCTTCAAGTTTTTATGTGCTCATTTCTAAAGTATACAGTAGTTTTCATAAACATTATTTTAAAAACCCTTTATTTTTTAGATCCTCTTCCACCTGAAATTTGAAAATTTTCACATGTAATGTGCTCAGGTTAGTTTTTTATTCTTTTGACAGTAGATTGTGCAGATAGTCAAAGATTGTTGGTTTTAGTCTACATAAAAAATACCATTTTGGATGCTTATTTAAAAAGTCATGCTAGGACTGTCATATACTTATTTAAATGAATATATTTATTCAAAAAGTATGAGTGATCACGGTACACAAGGCACTGTTTTGGACCTTTGAGGATGTAGTAGAGACAAAACAGAGCTTTGCCCACATGGAACTTAAATTTTAATTGAGAGAGAAAAACATTAAACAGATTAAGATGAGTTAGATGGTAAATGCAGACAGAGTGAGTAAGGGTGGATAGTGAGGGTTTAGAGGTAGAGAAGTGCCCTGAGGCTTTGTTATTTTGTATAATTACTCAGAAGAGTTCATCTGATAAGGTAACATTTTTGAAAAGATCTGTAAGAATAAAGTGTGGGAGCAAAAAGTGTAGATATTGGGAGAAGAGTATTCTAGGCAGAAGGAACAACAGGTGCTGAGCATTTGAGGTAAGAAGAGTTCTTGGCCTGTGGGAGGCATTGCAAAGGAGATGTCAGTGCAACAGAAGCAAAGTGATGCAGAGGGAGTGGATTACAAAGGCTTACTATAGTATTGGTAGAATATATATTCTAATGTTATATGTAAAATACTGTAGTTGTTGAAACTGTGATTTATACCTTTTGGTTCACTTAAGATCAGACTCTTTCTGACTAGTCTAGCAGTTTATTACCTCTGTGATGAAGAGAAATTGCTAACAAAAATGTTTGCAGTCTCCTTTTAAGGTCTCTCAAACTAGTTAGAAGGTAATGATTTGGAAGCAAATAATTACAGTGTAGAAGAATTCTATTATGTAGAATTATGTGCTAGCTTTAGTGACTGGAGGGCACGTTAGTATGTGAAGGGAAGACTTGATTCATTTTGAAGAATGAGCTTCAAGGGTGAAACAGCAAGGTATATCACAGAAAACTGGGAAGTGGTTTTGTGTTGGAAGCGAAGATTCAAGAAAGAATATTGACAAGGATGAAATGTATGCCATCTTGTAAATAGTAGGGATGTCATTGAGGTTAAGCACTGAAAGTGTTGTATTGTAGATCATTCTGTGGTCAGTTCAGAGATTGTTTGTAGGTGTGAGGTGGGTGAGACCCCAAATCAGTTATCATCAGATAAGAAGCAGTCAGTCCAGCATTTCTTTATGGGGACAGTTTTGGGAGGACCGTGTTTGTTTGTTTTTATTCATTTATTAAAGTAGCCTCTGTGCCCAATGTGGGGCTTGAACTCATGACCCTGAGATCAAGAGTCACATGCTCAGTCAGGTGAGCCAGCTAGGTGCCTCAATGGGTGGAACAGTTTTAAACTGTGAAGTGCTAATTGTGCATTGTAGGACAATTAATAATCTTCCTTGTCCTAGGTATTAAATGTTGGTAAAATCTCTCTGTGTTAATCTTCTTCCCTAATTTCTGAATACTTAGAGGATAGGTGGCTCCCCCTAGTTAAGAAATGAATAGAAATTAGGGACACCTAGGTGGCTCAGTCAGTGAAATATGGCTCCCTTAGCTCAGGTCATGATCTCAAAGAGTCCTGGGATTGACCTCCTGTCCTGTTCTCTGCTCAGGAGGGAGCCTGCTTCTCCCTCTCCCTCTGCCTGCCCCTCTACCTGCTTGTGCTCGCCTCAAATAAATAAAATCCTGCTTTCTCTCTCAAATAAATAAAATCCTAAAAAATTTTTTAAAAATCCCAAATAAATAGAATTTAAACTCTGGCTTGGGCGGTCATAGTTGGATAAGGAGGAACAGGTAGAATTGCTGGAGATTACAAGACTTGATTATCAATGGGCTCTAGGGAGTGTATATGAATACAGAGAGGTTTGGAGCATCAATAGTGTGACAATAAATTTTATGACAGTTTCAGTTTTGAAAACTAAAAAAAATCAAAAACAAAAAAACCAAGATTCTGAGGAGTGTAAAATGACTTCATGCTGTCAAGGGGGAGTAACTAAGAACTGAATAACTTATCTAGACAGTTTCTGGAAGGATATAGAAAAATGCAAGATACAGCAAGATAGAGGAAGAAAAAAACTAAGAATATAACTTAAAATTGAGTTCAGAACTTGACCAGTGTGTTTGAAATTTTAAAGGATTCAAAAGGAGCAAGACAAGTATGCCTTGGCCTCAGATTACTTTTTTTTTTTTTTTTTTTTAAGATTTTATTTATTTGATAGAGAGAAATCACAAGTAGATGGAGAGGCAGACAGAGAGAGAGAGGGGAAGCAGGCTCCCTGCTGAGCAGAGAGCCCGATGCGGGACTCGACCCCAGGACCCTGAGATCATGACCTGAGCCGAAGGCAGCGGCTTAACCCACTGAGCCACCCAGGTGCCCCCTCAGATTACTTTTTGAGGGGCAGAGAGAAAGCTTAGCATTGGAAATAAGGGTACATGATATATTTAATGCTATAGGACAGGTATGACATACTATTTAAGAAGAATCAGAGAGGGACGCCTGGGTGGCTCAATGGGTTAAAGCCTCTGCCTTCGGCTCAGGGCATGATCCCAGGGTCCTGGGATTGAGCCCCACTTTGGGCTCTCTGCTCAGCAGGGAGCCAGCTTCGCTCTCTCTCTCTCTGCCCACCTCTCTGTCTGCTTGTGATCTCTGTCTGTCAAATAAAATCTTAAAAAAAAAAAAAAAAAGAATCAGAGAAGGTAGAGATCAAGTTCTGTTTTTTATTATCAGAAACTGAACCATACACACCAAAATAAAAGTACTATTTAATTTTTGTTGCAAGTATGAATTGTGAAAGCCTTGTATCCTTGTATCATTTTTCTGTTCCGTGGGTATTCTATTTCTCGTGCTTTGTTCTTAAAGCACAGTTGGCCAGGGTTAACTGTTAACTGCTTATCTAAAATTCATTTGCTTATCAAACGTTACTTTGTATAATAATTGGGCTTGTTTGAACAGACAATTTTGAAAGATTGTAAGTAGATAAATGATCAGCACTACTTTGGTGTTTTCTTGCTATCAAGGCCAAGTTAGGTCACTTGAATTTTTACTTAATCATTATGTGCTGGAGAGTAAAAAGGCAGCACATGAATAACTTCAATTTCTTTCCCTTTATGGTAGTTACAGCTGAGATATATATATATATATATATATATATATATATATATATATATAATTTTTTTTTTACAATATCATTGAAATGTATTTACTGACATGAAACTTTAATGCCATGTACATGAGAAAGAGCAAGTAACAAAAATATGACAGGCAAGCACCTATAACCATTTATGCACAAATATATGCAAAGAAGGAAGTCTGGAAATATACCACAATAACAGTGATTATTTCTGGTAATAAGATCGCAGACAGCTTTTTAAAAATTTTGCCTCTTTTTTGCCTTTTATGCTCTTTCTACAATAAGCATATACTTCTTGAGTTTAAAAAAGTTGTTTCTTTTTTTTGTTTTTTTAAATTTTATTTTTTATTTTTTTAAAAGCATAAAATGTATTTTTATCCCCAGGGGTACAGGTCTGTGAATCGCCAGGTTTACACACTTCACAGCACTCACCCTCCCCAGTGTCCATAACCCCACCCCCCTCTCCCAACCACACTCCCCCCAGGAACCCTCAGTTTGTTTTGTGAGATTAAGAGTCACTTATGGTGCAATTGCACTATTGGGTATTTACCCTAAAGATACAAACGTAGTGATCCAAAGGGGCACATGTACTCGAATGTTTATAGCAGCAATGTCCACAATAGCCAAACTATGGAAAGAACCTAGATGTCCATCCACAGATGAATGGATCAAGAAGATGTGGTATATATACACAATGGAATACTATGCAGCCATCAAAAGAAATGAAATCTTGCCATTTGCGACAACATGGATGGAACTAGAGCGTATCATGCTTAGCGAAATAAGTCAAGCGGAGAAAGACAACTATCATATGATCTCCCTGATATGAGGAAGTGGTGATGCAACATGGGGGCTTAAGTGGGTACGAGAAGAATAAATGAAAGAAGATGGGATTGGGAGGGAGACAAACCATAAGTGACTCTTAATCTCACAAAACAAACTGAGGGTTGCTGGGGGGAGGGTGTTTGGGAGAAGGGGGTGGTATTATGGACATTGGGGAGGGTATGTGTTTTGGTGAGTGCTGTGAAGTGTGTAAACCTGGTGATTCACAGACCTGTACTCCTGGGGATAAAAATATATGTTTATAAAAAAAAAAAATTTTAGGGGGGAAAAAAAAAAAAGAGTCACTTATGGTTTGTCTCCCTCCCGATCCTATCTTCTTTCATTTATTCTTTTCCTACCACCCCAACTCCCCACGTTGCATCTTCACTTCCTCATATCAGGGAGATCATATGATAGTTGTCTTTCTCCGATTGACTTATTTCACTAAGCATGATACCCTCTAGTTCCATCCATGTCGCAAATGGCAAGATTTCATTTCTTTTGATGGCTGCATAGTATTCCTTTGTATATATATACCACATCTTCTTTATCCATTCATTTGTTGATGGACATCTAGGTTCTTTCCATAGTTTGGCTATTGTAGACATTGCTGCTATAAACATTCGGGTGCACATGCCCCTTCAGAGCACTACGTTTGTATCTTTAGGGTAAATACCCAGTGGTACAATTGCTGGGTCATAGGGTAGCTCTATTTTTAACTTTTTGAGGAACCTCCATGCTGTTTTCCAGAGTGGTTGCACCAGCTTGCATTCCCACCAACAGTGTAGGAGGGTTCTCCTTTCTCCGCATCCTCACCAGCATCTGTCATTTCCTGACTTATTAATTTTAGCCATTCTGACTGGTGTGAGGTGGTATCGCATTGTGGTTTTGATTTGTATTTCCCTGATGCTGAGTGATGTGGAGCACTTGTTCATGTGTCTGTTGGCCATCTGGATGTCTTCTTTGCAGAAATGTCTGTTCATGTCTTCTGCCCATTTCTTGATTGGATTATTTGTTCTAGGTGAGTTTGCTATGTTCTTTATAGATTTTGGACACTAGCCCTTTATCTGATATGTCATTTGCAAATATCTTCTCCCATTCTGTCGGTTGTCTTTTGGTTTTGTTAACTGTTTCCTTTGCTGTGCAAAAGCTTTTAATCTTGATGAAATCCCAATAGTTCATTTTTGCCCTTGCTTCCCTTCCTTTGGCGATGTTCCTAGGAAGACATTGCTGCAGCTGAGGTTGAAGAGGTTGTTGCCTGTGTTCTCCTCAAGGATTTTGATGGATTCCTTTCTCACGTTGAGGTCCTTCATCCATTTTGAGTCTATTTTCGTGTGTGGTGAAGGAAATGGTCCAATTTCATTTTTCTGCATGTGGCCGTCTAATTTTCCCAACACCATTTATTGAAGAGGCTGTCTTTTTTACATTGGACATTATTTCCTGCTATTGAAGATTAGTTGATCATACAGGTGAGGGTCTATTTCTGGGCTCTCTGGTCTGTTCCATTGATCTATTTGTCTGTTTTTGTGCCGGTACCATGTTGTCTTGGTGACAGCTTTGTAATAAAGCCTGAAGTCCGGAATTGTGATGCCACCAACTTTGGCTTTCTTTTTCAATATTCCTTTGGCTATTCAAGGTCTTTTCTGGTTCCATATAAATTTTAGAATTATTTGTTCCATTTCTTTGAAAAAAAAATGGGTGGGATTTTGATAGGGATTGCATTATATGTGTAGATTGCTTTAGGTAGCATAGACATATTTGTTTACAATATTTGTTCTTCCAATCCATGAGCATGGAATATTTTTCCATTTGTTTGTGTCTTCCTCAATTTCTTTCATGAGTACTTTGTAGTTTTCTGAGTATAGATTTTGTGCCTCTTTGGTTAGGTTTATCCCTAGGTATCTTATAGTTTTGGATGCAATTGTAAATGGGATTGACTCCTTAATTTCTTTTTCTTCTGTCTTGTTGTTGGTGTAGAGAAATGCAACTGATTTCTGTGCATTGATTTTATATCCTGACACTTTACTGAATTCCTGTACAAGTTCTAGCAGTTTTGGAGTGGAGTCTTTTGGGTTTTCCACACGTAGTATCAGATCATCTGTGACTTGTTTGACTTCTTCTTTGCTGATTTGGATGCCTTTAATTTCTTTTTGTTGTCTGATTGCTGAGGCTAGGACTTCTAGTACTATGTTGAATAGCAGTGGTGATGATGGACATCCCTGCCGTGTTCCTGACCTTAGCAGAAAAGCTTTCAGTTTTTCTCCATTGAGAATGATGTTTGCAGTGGGGTTTTCATAGATGGCTTTGATAATATTGAGGTATGTGCCCTCTATCCCTACACTTTGAAGAGTTTTGATCAGGAAGGGATGCTGTACTTTGTCAAATGCTTTTTCAGCATCTATTGAGAGTATCATATGGTTCTTGTTCTTTATTTTATTAATGTATTGTATCACATTGATTGATTTGCGGATGTTTACCACCTTTGCAGCCCTGGAATAAATCCCACTTGGTCATGGTGAATAATCCTTTTAATGTACTGTTGAATCCTATTGGCTAGTATTTTGGTGAGAATTTTCGCATCTATGTTCATCAAGGATATTGGTCTGTAGTTCTCTTTTTTGAGGGATCCTTGTCTGGTTTTGGGGTCAAGGTGATGCTGGCCTCATAAAATGAGTTTGGAAGTTTTCCTTCCATTTCTATTTTTTGGAACAGTTACAGGAGAATAGGAATTAGTATTTCTTTAAATGTTTGGTAGAATTCCCCCCGTGAAGCCATCTGGCCCTGGGCTTTTGTTTGTTTGGAGATTTTTGATGACTGTTTCAATCTCCTTACTGGTTATGGGTCTTTTCAGGTTTTCTCTTTCTTCCTGGTTCAGTTGTGGTAGTTTATATGTCTCTAGGAATGCATCCATTTCTTCCAGATTTGTTGGCGTAGAGTTGCTCATAGTATGTTCTTATAATTGTTTGTATTTCTTTGGTGTTAGTTGTGATCTCTCCTCTTTCATTCATGATTTTATTTATTTGGGTCCTTTCTCTTTTCTTTTTGATAAGTCTGGCCCGGAGTTTATCAATCTTATTAATTCTTTCAAAGAACCAGCTCCTAGTTTCGTTGATTTGTTCTGTTGTTTTTTTGGTTTCTATTTCATTGATTTCTGCTCTGATCTTTATGATTTCTCTTCTCCTGCTGGGTTTAGGCTTTCTTTCTTGTTCTTTCTCCAGCTCCTTTAGGTGTAGGGTTAGGTTGTGTATTCAAGACCTTGTTTCTTGTACCACTATATATTTTCCTTTCAGGACTGCCTTTGCTGTGCCCCACAGATTTTGAACCCTTGTGTTTTCATTATCATTTCTTTCCATGAATTTTTTCAATTCTTCTTTAATTTCCTGGGTGACCCATTCATTCTTTAGAAGGATGCTGTTTAGTCTCCATGTATTTGTGTTCTTTCCAGATTTCCTCTTGTGATTGAGTTCTAGCTTCAGAGCATTGTGGTCTGAAAATATACAGGGAATGATCCCAGTCTTTTGATACTGGTTGAGACCTGATTTAGAACCCAGGATGTGATCTATTCTGGAGAATGTTCCATGTGCTCTAGAGAAGAATGTGTATTCTGTTGCTTTGGGATGAAATGTTCTGAATATACCTGTGATGTCCCTCTGGTCCAGTGTGTCATTTATGGCCTTTATTTCCTTGTTGATCTTTTGCTTGGATGATCTGTCCATTTCACCGAGGGGAGTTTTAAAGTCCCCTACTATTATTGCATTATTGTTGAAGTGTTTCTTTGATTTTGTTATTAATTGGTTTATTTAGTTGGCTGCTCCCACGTTGGTGGCATAGATATTTAAAATTGTTAGATCATCTTGTTGGACAGACCCTTTGAGTATGATATTGTCCTTCCTCATCTCTTATTATAGTCTTTGGCTTAAAATCTAATTGATCTGATGTAAGGATTGCCTTACAATCCTTAAACCCAGCTTTCTTCTGATGTCCATTAGCATGGTAAATTATTCCCCCCACACACTTTAAATCTGGAAGTTTCTTTGGGTCTAAAATGAGTTTCTTGTAGGCAACGTACTGATTTTTTTTTTTAACCCATTCTGATACCCTTTGTCTTTTGATTGGGGCGGTTAGCCCATTAACATTCAGGGTAACTATTGAGAGAGATGAATTTAGTGCCATTGTATTGCCTGTAAGGTGACTGTTACTGTATATTGTCTCTGTTCCTTTCTGATCTACTACTTTTAGGCTCTCTCTTTGCTTAGAGGACCCCTTTCAGTATTTCCTGTAGAGCTGGTTTGGTGTTTGCAAATTCTTTCAGTTTTTGTTTGTCCTGGAAGCTTTTAATCTCTCCTTCTATTTTCAATGATAGCCTAGCTGGATATAGTATTCTTGGCTGAATGATTTTCTCGTTTAGTGCTCTGAATATATGCCAGCTCTTTCTGGCCTGCCAGGTCTCTGTGGATAAGTCTGCTGCCAATCTAATTTTTTTTTTTTTTTTTTTATAATATTGTATAGTTGATAACTTTTTTTTTTTAATTTTTTTTTTTTAAGATTTTATTTATTCATTTGACAGAGAGAGATCACAGTAGACAGAGAGGCAGGCAGAGAGAGAGAGAGGGAAGCAGGCTCCCCGCTGAGCAGAGAGCCTGATGCGGGACTCGATCCCAGGACCCTGAGATCATGACCTGAGCCGAAGGCAGCGGCTTAACCCACTGAGCCACCCAGGCGCCCCCAATCTAATATTTTTAACCATTGTATGTAACAGACTTCTTTTCCCAGGCTGCTTTCAGGATTTTCTCTTTGTCACTAAGACTTGTAAATTTTACTCTTAGGTGATGAGGTGTGGACCTATCTTGTTGTATATTGTTGAGGGGGGGGTTCTCTGCACCTCCTGGGTTTTGATGCTTGTTCCCTTTGCCATATTAGGGAAATTCTCTACAATAATTCTCTCCAATATACCTTCTGCTCTCTTCTTCTTCTGGAATCCCAATTATTCTAATGTTGGTTTGTCTTATATTGTCACTTATCTCTCTAATTCTCCCCTCAGGGTCCAGTAGCTGTTTGTCTCTCTTTTGTTCAGCTTCTTTATTCTCTGTCATTTGGTCTTCTATATCACTAATTCATTCTTCTGCCTCATTTATCCTAGCAGTAAGAGCCTCCATTTTTTATTGCACCTCATTAATAGCTTTTTAAATTTCAACTTGGTTAGATTTTAGTTCTTTTATTTCTCCAGAAAGGGCTTTTATCTCTCCAGAGAGGGTTTCTCTAATATCTTCCATGCCTTTTTCGAGCCTGGCTAAAACCTTGAGAATCGTCATTATGAACTCTATATCTGACATCTTACCAATGTCTGTATTGATTAGGTCCCTAGCCTTCAGTACTGCCTCTTGTTCTTTTTTTTGTGGTGAGTTTTTCTGCCTTGTCATTTTGTCCAGATAAGAGTATATGAAGGAGCAAATAAAATATTGAAAGGGTGGCAAAGACTTCAGAAAAATGTGCTTTAACCAAATCAGAAGACATCCCAAATCATGGGAGGGAGAAAGGGGATAAAAAGAAGTTCAGAAAAAAAAAAATAAATAAAATAAAAGAAGAAAACTAATAAAGACAAAATATAAAAAAGAAAAATTATATATATATTAGATAAACTAGTTAAAAAACGTTAAAAAAGAAAAGGGTAAATGTTAAAAAAAATTTAGCAGAAGAAAAAAAATTAAATTAAAAAAAATTAAATTAACTTTTAAGACTAAAGAATCGTGGGGAGAAAGCCATGGTGAGTTCCATGCTTTGCTTTCTCCTCCACTGGAATTCTGCTGCTCTCCTTGGTAGGTGAACTTTGTCTTGGCTGGATTTCTTGTTGATCTTCTGGGGGAGGGGCCTGTTGTAGTGATTCTCAAGTGTCTTTGCCCCAGACAGAATTGCACCACCCTTAATCAGGAGACTTTGTCCCCTGAACGCTTTCTGTAGAGTTCCAGAGGACGGGAATGAAAATGGCGGCCTCCCAGTCTCTAGCCGGAGGAGCCGAGAGCTTGGGTCCCCACTCCTCAGTGCGCCCTCAGAGAAAAAAGCCCAATCACTCCCGTCTCCCTGGCCTCTGCCATGCTCCAAGCTCACCCAGCCTGTGACTGGTTCAAGGTAAACCCGAGCTGAGAGCTCACTCCTTGGCTCTGTCTCTGTAGCCGACTTCCCCAGTTTAATACCTGTGAGCTCTGTGCCACTCAGACACCCCCAATCCTTCTGTGACCCAGTGGGACCTAGGGCCACGCTGGCCCCGCGTGGGCTTCACCCCGGTTTAGCCTCTGGAGCTGTGTCCCTCAGTGGAGCAGACTTTTGAAAGTCCTGATTTTGTGCTCCGTTGTTCCGCCGCTTGCCGGGAGGGCCCCCCTCCCCCCCGGTCTATTTTCCCGTCGCTTTGGATTAACTTCTCTGCAGGTCCTATCTTTCAGAAAGTGGTCGATTTTCTGTTTCTAGAATTGCTGTTCTTCCTCTCTTCGATCTCCTGTTGAATTTGTAGTTGTTTGCAATGGTTTGATAAGCTATCTAGCTGATCTCCTCCTACGTGATGTATTCTCAGCCTGCTACTTCTCTGCCATCTTCGATACTTGTATATTTTAAAACATACTTTAAAACAACTCATTTCTTGGTCTTCCTCTCTGTTCTCTAAATTGGATTGTATTTTTATTTTCTTCATTGAATTTGAAAATAATGTCTCTTGAGTACCTTGGAGGTAAAACTCTGAGGTCTGTTTAGAGCTGCCTCTCCCTCAGTTTTGGTGCTGAAACAATTGTGTTAGACTATTTTATAGTAATGCTCTCCTGTTTAAAACGTACAGTTGGAATGTACGGCGACGCCTGGGTGGCTCAGTTGGTTAAGCGGCTGCCTTCGGCTCAGGTCATGATCCCAGTGTCCTGGGATCGAGTCCCACATCGGGCTCCTTGCTTGGCAGGAGCCTGCTTCTCTCTCTGTCTCTGCCTGCCACTCTGTCTGCCTGTACGTGCTCTCGCTTGCACTCTCTCTCTTTCTCTCTCTCTGACAAATAAATAAATAAAATCTTTTTTTAAAAAATTGGAACGTACGTTGTTTTAACTGTTCAGAGTAATAGCAAATGAAGTTCCTGGATCATTTCTTACTTGGAAATCTATGCAGCAAAAACTTGTGTTAGTTTCCAGTTTTATTTGTTCGTATTAGCTAGTTGATACCAACTGGTGACTGAGCTAACGCAGTAAAACTGAAGGGAGAGAAGAATGAAAATTTATATAAACAAATTGAGATCCTGTCTACTCTCAGACCATGTATCTGCTCTGTGTTTTTAATAATGCAAACACAGCATTCTAGGGAGAATATTAATAAAGGTAGTTTGACCCTCAGCTTGTTCATGCTTCCATATATATGATTTAAGTTTTTTTTTTAATGGTAGGGATGAATAATCCTAGCATTGTAGTTCTGAAGGTTTATGAGCATTAACAGAATTGAAAGTTCTTCAAGAATTCAAGTTCTTTGAAATAGCTTCTTTTTTTTTTTTTTTTTAAAGATTTTATTTATTTATTTGACAGAGAGAAATCACAAGTAGTCAGAGAGGCAGGCAGAGAGAGAGAGAAGGAAGCAGGCTCCCTGCTGAGCAGAGAGCCTGATGCGGGACTCGATCCCAGGAACCTGAGATCATGACCTGAGCCGAAGGCAGCGGCTTAACCCACTGAGCCACCCAGGCGCCCTTGAAATAGCTTCTTTTGAGATAAATAGGATATTTGAGGATGAATTGCTCTCAGAGGAAGTTTGATTTACTTGATGTTACTGATCATTTATGTGACCCTAATCAGTATCCTCTTAACTTCTCAGTGGTCTCAATTGTTCTCCTAAGAGATTTTTTAATAACTTCTCCAGACTATCAGTGGTTGCTCCACTGGTAGGTTTTCCACTTGTTAGCATGCACATCTGAAATTAGAAGTAAATTAAAGCTAGAGATTAAACCTTTTGTTGTTGTTGTTGTTTAATTGCAGACTTAATTCAGTGCACAAATGAGATGAATGTGAACATCCCACAGTTGGCAGACAGTTTATTTGAAAGAACTACTAACAGTAGTTGGGTGGTGGTCTTCAAATCTCTCATTACAACTCATCATTTGATGGTGTATGGAAATGAGGTAAGCCATATTTTTAATTAACCATACTGCTGTGATGACAATTCAGCTTGATTCTCCCACTGAAATTTTAGGAACGACTTCAGCAACCAATAATAACAGGTTAAAAGGGCAAAGTGACTAGGCAGAAATGTAATTGTAGATTGTACAATTTGAGGAGATGGTCTGTAAGTTGGGAAGCGAAAGTGGGTCAAAGCACAGAGGACTTATAATAATGGGATCAAGAAACAGAGATTAATCTCTAAAGGTAGGTTCTTTAAGCAGCACTGGTCTTTGTAGACCTTATGTGTAGATCTTACGTCTTTTAGCTTTATTGTGGCTCAGATGTCTGTCTCATTTCATACAGTCTCTGGAACCACTTCACTTAGTTGAAAGCTATTATATTGAGGACTAAGATGGCATTTGCTGAGAGGGACTGTTTAAGGGTGCCTTAAGCAGAGGTGTGTCTTAAGTCTTCTTTGAAGTCTTCATTCCCCAAAAAGTTAACAAAAAGATGTGTAAGCTTTTGCATTTTAATGTTGGAGAGAAATGTCTTGTTTTCCGTGATAGCCTAGCAACAGATTTTTTAGTTCTTCTCTTAAATGGTTTCCTCAGCCCAGTATACTTACTTGTAAAGTTGAGTTAAAGCAAACATTTAAAATTATGTTAAAAGAATATTTTAATGCGTGTAGATAAATCTACATTTAGTATGCACTTTAGAAAAATGCAGCCCACTTGTTGCTGAGAGATGGCTTCTGGAGAAATGGGGAGGGACTTTAGTTATTGGTATTAGACTTCTAAGCATAATGACTTTCCAACATCCATCACTTTACTCATTTTGGGCTTTTCAGTGATAAAGCTCTGCTGCAGCTTTGGCAGATATCAGAAAGCATCACTGAAGTTCAGAATTAAAGCAAGAATTTACCTATTTCATTGCAGCAGATCTTACTGTATGTACATTTTGGTGTTCCCTTCTGGCCCTTGTCCAGGAGTTATTTTTTTATAGCTACAATCAAAATTTAGATAAAATATTACATTTAGCTTTTTTATATAACATGAAACCATAAGCTTTTCCATATTCTGTTTTTTTTTATATTTATCATTTTTAGTGACAACCTAATGGGTCACATATTCTATAATTTTCTTAACTTTCCCTTTCCTAGAAATTTTGCTTTCTGGTTATTATTATTTTTTAAGATTATATTTATTTATTTGATAGACAGAGATCACAAGGAGAGGAAGAGAGGCAGACAGGGAGGAAGGGAAGCAGGCTCCCTGCCGAGCAGAGAGCCCAATGTGGGGCTCGATCCCAGGACCCTGGGATCATGACCTGAGCCGAAGGCAGAGGCTTTAACCCACCAAGCCACCCAGGCGCCCCCAAAAGTTATTTCCAGACGTGTTAGCTGAAATATGATTGCTTAGTCAATAGACTCGATCATTTTTAGAACATATGCTACTCGGTTGCTTTCTATTTTATTATAACCAGTGTACAAAGTCAATCAAAATATTTGGATATACTAGCTTTAATATAACTTGAAGCATTTTGATCTTAACTAGGGTAATAGTTTCTGTTTTTGTTGATACTTTGTTTAAGATTATGATCATTCTGAAGAATTTCAGGCTTATTATATTTTTCACCTTTTTAAAAAATACTTATAGTTTATTCTTTAAAAAGTAAAAGCCACAAATACAACCAATTAGAATGCCAAATTAAGAGGAAAACTATTAATAATGGCTTTTAGAGACTGTAAAAAAGGTGAGAATATGGGGTGCCTGGGTGGCTCAGTGGGTTAAAGCCTCTGCCTTCAGCTCAGGTCATGATCCCAGGGTCCTGGGATCGAGCCCCACATCGGGCTCTCTGCTCAGCAGGGAGCCTGCTTCCTCCTCTCTCTCTGCCTGCCTCTCAGCCTACTTGTAATCTCTGCCTGTCAAATAAATTTAAAAAAAAAATCTTAAAAAAAAAAAAGTGAGAATATTAGAAGTAAAACCTTGACAAAGGCAAAGAAACAAAATTGACTGTCATTCCTTACATTTGACTGACAGGAGAAGAGAGATGATAGCGTTTCTGTGTGGTTTTTAGATAAACCCATGTTTAATTTCCCTTAAGCTAAGACAATGTTCTTCTCATTGACAGGTTTATTAGTCTTTGAGAAAGTATGCATATGATTTTACTGTGCTGTTGGTGTTGAGAATACTATCGGGAAAGGAGGAAACTGATCCCCTGTTCTGCCCCTGCCAGGGGACATTTGTCAAAACTGATGGGGATGGTCTTGGCACCCCTAGACAGAGGCCAAGGATGCTTCTAAATAATGCACAGGGCAAACTTCCCACAATAAAGAATTATCACTGCTGAGAGGTGATATTGTCTTAGTATTTTAGATTAATTTTAAAGTTAATATTTTCTTAGTATTTTGTTCAAGATTTTATTTTTTTACTTCCGATGGGGAATCCTGGCAGAGGGAGAAGCAGACTCTCCGCTGAGCAGGGAGACCCGTTCAGGACTGGATCCCAGACCCCTGGGATCATGATTTGAGCTGTAGGGAGACACTTAATCAACTGAGCCATCTGGGGACCATTTGTCTTGGGATATTTTAACACTTTCTTGCAACCAGTCATTTTAGGGTAAATGATGAAATGTGAGCCTTCAATTTACAAATTGTTTTTCAAAATCTTGGCTTGTTAGTTTGAGGTGAAGGCAGATAAACAAGATTAGGGGAGTGATGGTGTGTACCCTAATTGATTTAACCCTCTGCACACATTGAAAAAAAAAAAAAAAAGGAAATCCTAAGGAGAAGTGAAATTGAAAGGAATTAGCTATGTTAGAGGGTGTATAAAAAGGGAAGTTAAGGTTGTGTTCTGTGGTAAGTACTTTGGAGAGAATTTGGCAGAATTTTGAGATGACCTTTACACACATGCAGATTCAGCCATTCTACCCTAAGTTTATATCATGCTAAACTCCTATATGTTTGCACAGGGAGACCAATACAAAGATGCCTATGAAACATTGTTAATAATAGTGAAATTGGAAAGAACTTAAACATCCATGAAGAAATGAATACATAATGATATAGTAGATCACTTAAGTACTAGAACATTACTTTAAATGAGTGAACTAGATCTACATATATTAAATGGATAATTCTTGAGGAAAAGTTATTAAAAATTTTAAGCACATTGGAAAAGAATAAGTACGGTATGATTTTTCTGTAATTTTAAAATAGAAAAGAAAATCTGTACCTTGTATGGGTTAAATAGAAAAATTATAAAAATATGTGTTAGAGTGATAGATAACCTACTTCAGAAAAGTGATTGATTTTGAAGAGGAAAGGAAATGAGATAGAAGGAGTGCTTCAATAGACCCTTTAATGTTTTGTTTCTGTAAGACGATCTAAAGTAAATATAGCCTCGGTTTAATCTGGACAGTGGGTGAGGGGATATCTGTAATACTATTCTCTTGTCTTATTGTAAGTATTTCATTCTTAAAAATGTCATAAAAGTATGGAACATCAGGTAGCTGTTTAAAGATGCCACTTAAGTGTGATTAGCTATAGCTCTAATAATGCTGTAGTAAAGCCAGAATTGCTGATTCCAGGGTAAAAGTGCCTATTTCTTTTTATTTTGATGCTTATGCCAAAGCCATGAGCATTAGGCTTTAATAAATCCCTTTGTGCTAGTGACATATATGGATTATGTATTTAGGTTTGGTAACTTGTTAGTAGGACTGAGAATGAGAAATTTAAGTTAGATAAGCTTAACAATGTGTTAAACACATTCCCTTCCTCATTGTTGAATTAGAGGTTGTTAGATGACATTACCTTAATATGATATAATCATTTGTTTGTTTTCCAGCGCTTTATTCAGTATTTGGCTTCAAGAAACACGCTGTTTAACTTAAGCAATTTTTTGGATAAAAGTGGATTGCAAGGTAAAGACAACTTTTTCATTATAGAAAATCAACCCTGTATGATGACTACTGCAGAGTTGAACTCTGTCTTTTAGCTGTGGAGGAATCACATATTTTAGTGAAAGGTATAAGGAGGAAAAGACTGCCTTTTAATGTGATGATTACATTGACTTTAGTACTTGACACCTAGAACTGTAAGAAATAGAACTGGATAGTGGTTTCAGAGCATGGATTCTGGAATTTAACTGCCTGGCTTTTAGTTCCATCTTTACTACTAACCAACAGTGTGAATTTGAGCAACTTCACCTCTCTGGGTCTGTAGAGTCAGGAATAAAGATAGCACTTACTCTCTAGGGTTGTAAAGAGGCTTAATCTAGTTAATAAATGTAAAGTGCTTACAACAATGCCTGGCACACAGGAAACACTATGTAAGTATGAGATTTCATTGTTATTGTTGTTATTTTATGCTTTATTTTAAAAATGTAGCTGGGAATATTACATATTTTAGTAGCAAAGGTAAGTATGGTATGTTATTTGGATGAGTTACTCACTGATGATCACATTTGTTATTTATTCTACTTTTAATTTAGTAACTTGAGATTGCTATGTGCTCCATGCATGTTCTGTGTTACTGGTATCTGTTGTACTTAGCTCGAGAACTAGGCTGTTAACATTGTACACGGTCAAGTCTAGGTATGACATCATAAGGGACATACCATACGACTTGGGAATATTCAACAGTAGGGCTCAATCTGGGAAATGTCTTTGGAGAAGGGGAGATTTTTGGGGGGGCTTTGAAAGATGGACAAGGATGTGGGTTGGTTTAAGCAAAAGTACATAGATATACACAGATATGAAGGAGTATGGGATATTTAAGATTTGTAGAGCAAATGAATATGAATAGAATTTACAAGTGACGTATTGCAGGACATGTAGTAGCAGATGGCCTCCTTCAAGAAGCTGTTTGGGGCCAAAGTCAGACATGGAAGACTTTTATAGAGTTGGGGTTTTATAATGCAGTGAGAAACCATCAGAGTTTTTTGATTTGAGGAAGAAGGGGAGAGGGAGTGTGTGTTATAAAGAAATTGCCATAGGTCAGTACAGGTTGGATTAGAGTGATAAAGTCTTAAAGACATTGAGACTGTTCTGGTCCTTGTTCTGGTCACTAGTAGAAAGGTAGTAAGGACCAGAATAATGTGTCTTGTGGAGGTAACATCAATGGAATTTAGTGACTAGCAGTGTTTGGGCTAGGGACTGCCCAGTTCAATACTTGTTCACTTTGGGCAGATGGGAGTATTAATTAGAATGAATCAAATACCCTATCTTCCAGAGATTTTGGAAGGCCAGTAATCTCTACATAGGACTGAGTGTTACAAGACTGATTTTTCTTTAAGAGGAGTAGTACTCTCAGTAGTTAAGAATAAATTAGCAGTAGAATACCTTTTTCAAGTAAAACCTTAAATAGACACCAGAAATATGTAGCAGATAAAACTGGAGTTGGTCTCTTCTCAGGGATATGGAAGAAACTCTACTTGCTCGTATTTTTTATTCTGTTCCCCTTCATTCACTTCATTAGAAGTTAAGAATCTCTGGAAACCACTACTTTGCAAACCACTACTCAAAAGCAGAGTATATGCATTTGTCCAAATGGGGAATTTTTGGTGCCTTATTAGCTACTGATTTTCTACTTTCTTAAGATGGAAATTAAGCACTTCTAGTAATAAGGTTTTAGGACTTTTGTTCCTTTTATGTAGAGATCATTTTTTAGGCCTTTTATTTAAAGCTCCTGTTCTGTAGAGAAAGCCCAGAAAGTAAATAAAAGCATGTGATTCAGTGGTTTTGACCAATAATTTTTATTTCATATGTATTTTGTTGGGTGAAGTCTGTTATGTTATGTATGTGTGTGTGTGTGTGTATACATAGTATATATATTATGTATATATATGTGGGGGGTGTGTTTGTGTGTATGTATATATATACACATGCACACACTGGATGTTATACTGGGTGTGTATAAGTATAAATAAGCTTCTAGTGAGTTAAACACTGTACATCAAAGAGGTAGAAACTAAACACGGAATAAGAGTATTATGGGAACACAGTGTTCAGGGAAAGTGTCAGAAACTAAAAGAGGTAGGGAATATATGTAACACCTTATACAATACAGTAGTAGTTACAAGAATATATGAGGGCAGTCATTTCTTTTTTCCATTTTATTCATTGGTTTTTCTCCAGCAGCACTGAGTAGGCATTCAATAAATATTTGCTGAATAAATGAATTGGTAATGATGTTAAATCCAGTCACAGAAATGATACCTTTTGCTATTGTCTTTTAAAGTTGTAGAGATCATCAAATAAAGTGAAATCTATTAGATGAAGATGAGCTAAAATAAGATGGACCTGCTTTTTAATGAGTAGCAAAAGTTGTAGACTCCTTGAGCAAAGCAATAATTAAAATAAAAGTTGCTTTTTAAATAACATTGATTTGATCTTATGTTGCTGAAGTTTTCAAATCTCATGATTATGATAAAATCTTAGTGAAAGTTTTATCAAAAATATCCCTCTAGTTTCTTAAGCTTTAAACTTGCGTATTGCTGTTTCTTTCATTGTACTATGCAGTAATTTTATGCACTTCTTACAGATTGGCATATGTAAGTTTGGTTGTTACAAATAATACACAACTGAAGATTTCATAAGTATGAAAATTATAAAATTGCTAAATGATTTGAGGACAGGGGCTTATGGTCCCATAGGATGTTAAATTTGAATTATGAGGTTATCAAAGAGTATTTAAGAGAACACAGTTTTCCAGTTGTGGTAGGAATGTTGGTTAGAGGTAAAATAGAAATATTTATTAGTGAAATTGTAAGTGGAGGGAGGTTTTTCAAAGCCACATAGGACTTTCCTGACTTAAAACATGTGAGGTCTTAGAGATTTTAATGTGATACTACTATTAGTCACAATATACATCGTTAGATTGAGTTGGGATATCAAGATATTGTCATTGGATGAAATGAGTTGGTTTTCTAAGCAAATTGGGATTTCAGTAATTTGTTAAAACATTTTTTGTTTCTTACAGGGTATGACATGTCTACATTTATTAGGCGGTATAGTAGATATCTCAATGAAAAAGCAGTTTCATACAGACAAGTTGCATTTGATTTCACAAAAGTGAAAAGGGGGTGAGTTAAGCTTTCTTTCTTTTTTTTTTTTTAATATCTGGTGTATTTGGCTATTTTAAAATGTAAACCATAGAAATTATTAAGTTACAAATTGTGAAATGTTAGACCAGTTTTGAATGATGAATTTATATTTCTTTGAAGTACATCATAAGCTTTTTGTGCTACGATAACAGCTTTATTGAGATACGATTCACACAATCTAGAATTCACTCTTTTAAAGTATATAATTAAGTGGGTTTTAGTATATTACAAAGTTGTGCCACGTTACTGTCTAATCTCGGAACATTTCGTCATTTCTGGAAGAAGCCTCACACCCATTAGGAATCACTTCCCGTTTCCATCTTCCTTCAGACCCTGGCAGCTACAAATCTACTTTGTGTTTATGGATTTGCCTATTCTGGATATTTTATGTAAATGAAATCATATGTTACGTGGCCTTTTGAGTCTGGCTTTTCTCACCTAGCAAAATGTATTCAAGTTGTAGCATCCTTGTTGCAGTGTGGATTGCTACCTGATACAACCTGGTATATAGATTTTTCTTGGGGTATATGATAGATGAGCTTAGGAAAAAGCCACTAAAGGGGCACCTGGGTGGCTCAGTGGGTTAAAGCCTCTGCCTCTGACACAGGTCATGGTCCCAGGATCTTGGGATCAAGCCCCACATCAGTCTCTCTGCTCAGTGGGAAGCCTGCTTTTCCCTCCCTCTGCCTGCCTCTCTGCCTACTTGTGATCTCTGTCTGTCAAATTAATAAAATCTTAAAAAAAAAAAAAAAGTAAAAGCCAATAAAGACATTCTTTTCTTTCTTTCTTTTTTTTTTTTTTTTTTTTTTTTTTTTTTAGATTTTATTTATTTATTTGACAGAGAGAAATCACAAGTAGATGGAGAGGCAGGCAGAGAGAGAGAGGGAAGCAGGCTCCCTGCTGAGCAGAGAGCCCGATGCGGGACTTGATCCCAGGACCTTGAGATCATGACCTGTGCCGCAGGCAGCGGCTTAACCCACTGAGCCACCCAGGCGCCCCCAATAAAGACATTCTTAAGGGGCATTGGTGACCCTTATAGCTCTAAAGGACTGCCCTAAGGGGAATCTGGCGTCTGCAGAAATATTTTTATAAATGCCTTTCTGAATTTCCCTACTGCTCAAATCTCTAAGCAATTAATGTTTTCTTTAAATTGTTCTCTTGAAATGTTAAATTATTAGACTTCAATGGAAAATTTAATACAAATGTAGAAATAACTACTTGGTTATTTAACCATTAGTTTTTAAAGATTTTATTTATTTATTTGAGAGAGTGTGAGTGCAGGAACAGGGGGAGGAGCAGAGGGATAGGGAGATTAATCTCCAGCAGAATGCAGATCTGGTGAATGCAGATCCTGAAGTGGGGCTCAGTCCCACAACTGGGAGACCATGACCTGAGCCAAAGCAAGAGTCTGATGCCCGACTGAGCAACCCAGGCGCCTCAGCATTTTTATCTTTAAATTTTTAAAATTTTTATTTTTAAAAGATTTTATTTATTTGAGAGAGTTTGCCTGCACGTGCAGGATGGGGTCGGGGGCGAGAAGGGGTGGGAGGGAGGCAGAGGGAGAGAATACCAAGCAGATTCTGGGCTGAGCATGGAGCCTGACTCAGCTTGATCCCATGAGTGAGAGATCATGACCTGAGCTCAAACCAAGAGTCAGACCCTTAACGAACTGAGCCACCCTGGCGACTCTAGGCATATCTTATTTATTTATTTAATCTGTTTTATTTATTTATTTATTTATTTATTTATTTATTTATTTGTCAGAGAGATCGAGAGAGTACAGGGAGGCAGAGTGACAGGCAGAGGGAGAAGCAGGCTCCCTGAGGAGCAAGGAGCCTGATGTGGGATTCGATCCCAGGATGCTGGGATCATGACCTGAGCCGAAGGCAGCTGCTTAACTGACTGAGCCACACAGGCATCCCACTAGGCATCTTTAAATCCTAAATGTTCTGTGTACCTATTAGGAGGTGATTAGTTTGGAATTTACCAAAACTAAATTCCACAGATTTTGTTTCCTATCTTAAAGTACTTTGTTGTTTGTGAGATGATAATAGAGGTGCTCGTCTTAAAAATCTGGTTCTTAATTCCAGTATTCTGTCCCATGAACCATTTTCCATTTTGACTTCTGTAATATTTCACTATAAAGTATGTTCAGTAAAACTAATCTTCAGGAATTTGTAGATTTCATATTAATAGATTTTTAAAAGTGTTTTATTTATTTATTTGACAGAGAGACACACATCGAGAGAGGGAACACAAGCAGGGAGAGTAGGAGAGGGAGAAGCAGGCTTCCCACCGAGCAGGGAGCCCGATGTAAGGCTTGATCCCAGAACTCTGGGCCAAAGCAGATGCTTAACGACTGAGCCACTCAGTCACCCCCATGTTAATAGATTTTTTAAAGTAGTAACTTTTTTCCTAATCTGAAGGGCTAGTTTTGAGATTGAGGAGAGTTGCTGCACTCTGTATTTCATAGAGCAGACTTTTATTATTTGGCTGAGAACAGCCTTGATTAATCACAATATATTTAGTATTGACATAAAGGAAACTACTCTTAAAGGGAAAGGAAAGTGAATCAAGGAGCCATAATTGAGTGAACCAAGAAGCACAAAATTGACAAATACACATACATATATATTCATCAGATCATGTATATAAGGAAGAAAAAATAATGGGATATTAGGGTATAAGTTGAGAAAGTGACAGTGCTTGAAATGTATCATATTATGGCTGAACCTCAGTGAGTTGTTTTATTTTTGGAGAGGATTTGTGTGGTAAATAGTAAAGTTTTACTTACTGGGGTAATAATTTTGTATGTTTGGTATATGTAAACCAGTATACACATCTAACATTTTAATAGAAAACAACAAATTGGCCTTTATAAAAGTTATACCAAATTATTGACTTAAATACAGTTACAGACACCTCTATACTCTTCCATCCTCATGAAAAGGTATCTTACTGGGTGTTCATTTTACACTGAGTACTGAGTGATTGAATAATTCAATAAATGGTGATGCTGAGCCTCTTTGTCTCTTAAAATGCAATCCATACCTTGTTCATTGCCTTTCAGTATCTTTTGCCCCCTTCTTATTCGGTATTTTATTCTTTCCTGTTGTGTTTAATGTTAAGAGGTCACAGGCTATTTATTATTATGTTTTTAAAGATTTTATTTATTCATTTTTAGAGAGAGTGTGCACGCACAAGCAGTGGGAGTGTCACCAACCATGCATCCCTCCCTCCCAGGCTGTTCAGTCAGATTAATCTGGGTTTGAATTCTAACTTCACTCCAGTTAGATGAGGAATTTTAGTAACATACTTCAGCCAGCTTGCTCACTTTTAAAAAATAATTTTATTTTGAAATAATTTCACTTCCAGAAATGCTGCAAGAATAATATAGGTAATATAGGTAACTCCGAGAAGCAGGAAGCCAGATGTGAGGCTTGATCCCAGGACTCTGGGATCATGACCTGAGCTGAAGGCAGACGCTTAGTGACTGAGCTACCCAGGTGCCCCCAAGGATCTTTTTATTACATATCCATCATGCTACTTTTTTTCCATATGGCACATACACTGATAGTATTTGTACAGGACAATGGACTAAATTAAGAACACTTCTTGAGACTGAAGGGTTAAGGATTGATATCTTGGTGCATAGCTATTTGTACTGTTTGCTCTGGCACAGTGGAGAAGCCTTGATTTAAGGTCTGAATTATTTCATCTGTAAGATGTAAAACAGTGATATTACTAGTCTGTTAGGATCGTAGTAAGAATTAAATACTGTGTGTAATGCTTAGCACGTGGCAAACATTCCAACAAATAAGCTTTTGGTTTATTGGGAAAATAAATTGTTATGAGTTACAAGTTATATTCTCTCTTTTTTAAACATTATGAAAAGTTTTAAAATCTTCTGAGTAGTCTTTTATTTTTATGGCTTTTCTCTTTTTAAGGATACTCAAAATGAGCTTTTCTACCCCCAAAATGATCAATTGCCTATTCATGTTTTCATTGTATATATTTATGGATATAGTATTTTATGTTAAAGTCTTCGATTCATTTGTAACATATCTTGGTATAAAAAACGTGAGGTGGAGATCAGCTATATTTTCTAATAGAAGTATAGGATATTAAAAAATTAAGATGAATTAACCAGTAATGGTTAAATGACTTTTTGCTTATAAGTACTGCCTTCTTTAAATAAAGCCTCTTTTTTTGTTATTTTGGTAAATACTTAGTCATTCTTCAATAATTCACTCAAACATCATTTCTTTGAGGAAATCTTATTTCTGTTGTTAGATTTTATGCTAACATGTCGCCTCCTTGAGGGCAATATAACCTTAGTCATAATATATCTTGAGGACTTACCACAGTGTGTAAACATAGTAGGTGTTTAGCCGTTTTTGGAAAGATGACTAGAGCAATTTGTAAATAGTATATTAAATAGTTTTTTTTTTAAGATTTTTTATTTTATTTATTTGACAGACAGAGATTGCAAGTAAGCGGAGAGGCAGGCAGAGAGAGAGGGGAAGCAGGCTCCCTGCTGAGCAGAGAGCCTGATGTGGGGCTTTGTCCCAGGACCCTGAGATCATGACCTGAGCCAAAGGTAGAGGCTTCACCCGCTGAGCCACCCAGGCGCCCAATATTAAATAGTTCAATGAAAAATGGATCCAGTTGCCTGTAGATTGATCTTTTCAGTTGGTTATTAAATATCAGTCCCTGTGTTTTCCTTTTAACATTCCACTTTTTGATAGTACTAACTTAAAATTGAATTACCTTGAATTCTGAATTGGTTTGATTCAAAGTATCAAGACACTACTATGTAATGAGCAAAAGACAGAGTAACCCAGGTATTTTCTGTAAATAAGGACATGGGACCAGCCTTTAATCCATTGCTTTTTTATTTGAGAAACAAGTATCTGAATTTAATTATAATGTATTTAAGAAGTCCTAAAACTGGATGTTCTGTATGGAGTATGAATTGTTCTGTATTTGGTCTGAATCATATTAAAGCACTTGGGTTTGTGAATTATTTGAGTCTTTTAAAGTCTAATAAAAGCGTTTGGTAGTTGTGAGGATTTTTCTTAATTGAGAAATTTGAAGTTCTTTGGAAAGACATGATATGGGAGCTAGTGAGAGAAGGGGAATCAAAATTGTCCCTAGGGTTTCTGGTATAAGTCCCTGGGGAGATGGGCACCTTTTACTGGGAAGATTTGGAGTAGAGTAGAATTGGGCATAGTGGTACAACATTAAGGATTTTGTTTTGGAAATACTAGTTTTGACATGCCTGTTATTTATACAAAATGAGATATGAAGTGGGCAATTAGACTTACTAACTTGGAACTTGGGAGTTCTGGTCTAGGAGTATAAGTCTGTCATTGGCATCTTGGCGATTTCTGTGTTGGGAATGACAGATTACTTGGGGGTTTAAGCATAGAGTAGAGGATGGGGCCAAGAACACTTTAAGGTACAAAAACATGTATTTTAGAGGATGAGTAAAGAATGAGGAGCCAGCAAGACACGGAAAATGTGATAGTGAAGAAAACACTGTAAGTCTAGTCATATAATTTTAGACAAGTACCCGTTGGAGAATCAACATGGATTTTCTACTATATGACCTAAACCAGTGCATTTTAACTGAAGTTGAGAGGAGTGGCTGTTTATAAGTAAATGTAGGTCATTTGTAAATTAGAGAAAGTCTACACACTTTCTGGAAGTGATTTTTTTTTTCTGACAAAAGGTTATGAACAGCACTGTTCTTGAGTCTAATATACCTGGGTTTACATAATGATCCTACCACCTATTATTTCTCTGACCTTAAGACAGTCATATATCTCAAGGAACCTAAAACTTCATCAAACAAAATGGGAATAGTCTATCTATAGGATTTTGGTGAGCATTTGAAAAACATACACCAACCCTTAAAATGGAGCCTGATGTTCATTGTGTACCTTAGCCCCAGGTACCTCTTATCTAGTGTTTTGGGGACTACTTTTGTAAAATTCTAGTTTTTTCTGACACTGCTAATATTTCTTATATCTTTAGACTAAATATCTAAAGTAATATTTAAATCTTTGGGAAATTTTAATAGAATATTTAGAAGCATTCCTCTTAAATATCACATATTTTAATGGCTTATAAGTCCTTGCTGTTTGAGTCATAAATAAAATCTCTTAAATAAAGCAGCGCTTCCTCTGACTTGAGTTCATCTCCTGGCTCCATCATGTCCGAAATGTTTAGTGATTTGAGGCCAATGATTGATTTCTTTCTTTCTTTCTTTTTCAATTAAAAAAAAAAAATCTGTAGAACTGCCCTTTACACACATGAGTGATGTGAGGATCAGATGATTCCTCATGTGAAAAATGTGCTATAAATCTGGCTGTATAATGTAAGCTTTGATTTTTATGTCTAATGTTTTTACACTTTTTTTTAAAGTTCTTTGATGTTGGACATACAGTGTTTCCTGTTTTGTTTTTTCTCTGTATGACTTTTGTTGAAATGTCAGGTTTGATAATGATTTAAAAATACGTGATGTTTTATAGCAACTTGTTTTCTTTAGAGAACCAGATGAGAGCTTAAAATGTAGATTTAACAACAGTTCTTTCTTTTTTTTGTTTTTTAATTTAAAAACAGGGCTGATGGTGTTATGAGAACAATGAACACAGAAAAACTCCTAAAAACTGTACCAATTATTCAAAATCAGATGGATGCCCTTCTTGATTTTAATGTAAGTTGATTGTACAAATGCTTTTATAAAAATTTAAGATTTAAAAACTATGCATTTATTTATTTTTAAAAGATATTATTTGTTTGACAGAGATCACAAGTAGGCAGAGAGGCAGGCAGAGAGAGGAAGGGAAGCAGGCTCCCTGCTGAGCGGAGAGCCCAATGAGGGCCTCTATCCCAGGACCCTGGGATCATGATCTGAGCCGAAGGAGAGGCTTTAACCCACTGAGCCACCCAGGCACCCCTAAAAAAATACATTATTGATCACAGTTTTTATTCTCAAGTTTTCGTAAACTCTTAATTTTTTCACATTAATATCCTGCTTGGCTATGGACTCTCTATAAATGTGGTCCCACCCTACGTAAGTTTGAAATTTTATGATTTTTTTAGATTTGCTCTGACTTGTTTGGTGTTGCTTCTCTAGCTCTAGAATTATAAGGTATACTAGCTAAAGAAAGTGATAGGTGAAAGGATTGATCTGAAAATCAAAATTTTTTTGATAAAGATTTTTAGATTTTAAAAATAGGTAATATTCTTTATGAATAGCCAATATAATATTTCACCTTTGTCTGCATTGTAGGACCAAAAGCATATCAGTTATTAACAAATACAGGGAAGTTCAAGTACACTTGTTACACACACACACACACACACACACACACACACACACACACAAAACAGCTTGATATATGTATGTAGCTGTTGCTGAAAGCATTGTGTTCCCTGAAAGTTTTATTTCAATGACCATTATTTAAACCAAGTTACCAGCCTTGTCATTTGTTTGTGATATGTGAGGTGTTAGCATTTTCAAATCTGTTCTTTTGGGGGGCATCTGTCTTGAGACATTTTAATTTTAGAGCTTATATAGGTACAGGTTAGTGAATGAAACTTTGAAAATTTCATACTCAAATAGATTTTTCCTTTAACTTGTGCTGTTAATTGATAGTCTTCAAAGTTCTTGAGGGCAGGGACCAGGTCTGCTTTTTCTCTACTATGTCTCCATTGTCAGGAGTATGTGGTGCATAGAGTGCATGTTGAATAAACAATAAATGAATTCTGTAGATGCTTCATAGACTGAAATAGGTTATTAAACTATGGCTTACTGCCTGTTTATATGGCTTGTGAGCTAACAATAATTTTTACATTTTTAAATGGTTGAAAATAATTTTAAAGAAAATATTTTTGACTGGTGAAAATTATATGAAATTTCAATTCAGTTTCTATAATAATACTATAATACAACCAGGCTCACTGGCTTACATATTGTTTATGGATGCTTTTTTGATGTAATAACAGAACTGAGTAGTTGTGACTGAAACCGTGTAATTTGCAAAATCTAAAGTATTTACATTCAGGTCCTTTACAGAAAATGTTTGCTTATCTCTAGTGACATATAAGGGACATAAGACATAGGGGATTGGGGTAACTATGGAGCTTTATTTTGCTTTTTATTAGAGAGAGGGTCCAACTGTGAAACTTACTTCACCTGATGAATTATGAATATTTTTATAGAACTGTGTTCTTTTCAGTGTCTCTATTGTCCTTCATTGCATGTAACAATTTGCCTGATGTTCCTTTTGACAGGGATTTGGAGTTTTTCTGATTTTTTTAAATTCAGAAAATGAATGGGAAGAAACCAGAGACGGGGGACACACTAAATTCTATTTGTGTGTTAGTGTGTGTTACCTATCCATTTATAAACCTAATTCTGTAGGGTTAATGCCTAGAAAAGATTGGTGGATCAAAGGACATAAACACTTAAATTTTTAATAAATACTGCCAAGTTACATTACAAAAGGATTAAGCCCAGTCTCTTGTCAACAACTGCCTGTTTTTCTTCATCCTTGTTGGCACTGAGTAATATCTTGTTTTGGTATCTCCTAGTCTGGTGCTAAAGAAAGGATAGTTCTAGTCTAGCGTAATTATATTTTAATTTACCTGATAAGGGAAGTCTTTTCAACATGATTATGTGAATTGTCTGTCATTTGCTTCATTATTAGGATTCTCTGTAATGGAAGTCAACCTTGTTAGAGATTTTGCAAGTATTTACCAATTTGTTGTTTACTGTTCAACTTTGTGCTTATGTTTTTCTATACCTAAAAACAAGTTAATTGGTTCATTCTTTTGATTAATTTATTGAGATGAAACTAAAGGTATTTCTAGCATTTTTGATAGACAAATAGGTGCTGGGTTTTTTTGTTGTTGTTACATCATAATTTAGTAATATTCTTTATGTGTAAGGTACTATACTGTTTACAGTCAGTGTATCATTTAATTCCCCCATATGAAATAGAAATACTATCCTAGCCATTGTGAAGGTGTTTGTTTATAATATTGGAAAAAGGTGTATTTAAAAAAATACATTTCTTCTACCTAGTTTAGCTTTGTGGCTTGGTGATTGCCTAGGAATTTCAGAAGTTATAGGGTACTTTTGTTCTTTGTGACTTATTTCTGAATTAAATTGAATGTTAACAGAATTTTTGTTTGCTTGTGCCTGAACTCTTGACAGATTTTTACGCTATTTGGATGTAACTCTGATTGCAAGAAATAAATGTCTTTTTCTCTAATACACTTAAATGTTTGAATTTGCAGTTTTTGAAGGAAGTTTTTGTCATTTAATACATAGATTGGCTCATCTCTTTTTTTCCCCCCCTTAGGTTAATAGTAATGAACTTACAAATGGGGTAATAAATGCTGCCTTCATGCTCCTGTTCAAAGATGCCATTAGACTGTTTGCAGCATACAATGAAGGAATTATAAACCTGTTGGGTAAATATTGCTGTAGTTTATTGTTGTTGCTATTCTTTTAAGATTTTATTTGTTTATTTGCGAGAGGGAGAGAAAGCACAGCCAGGGGTAGGAACAGAAGGAGAGGGAGAGGCAGATTCCCCACTGAGGGAGTCCAGTGCAAGGCTTGATCTCAGGACCCCGGGATCATGACCTGAATTGAAGCCAGACACTTAACAGACTGAGCCACCCATGCCCTTCCAACACTGTTGTAGTTTAATAACATTTTATTTTTTTTTAATCTTGTGTCCTGTTGATAAATAATGTGTGTTGTTACTTCGAGCTGCCTAACCACTCGTTGGGTTATTGATGACAATTTATTTGGAGAAAAGATTTTTATACCTGATTATGGGTTAAGTGATTAAATACTTCTTTTTACAACTAGAAGGTTCAACTGGATGAAATTCATTTTTTTAAAGGTTTACTTATTTTAGAGTGAGTGTGCGCTTATGCACACACAGCCGTGCATACCTAAGTGGGGTCGGGTGTGAGGGGTTAATGGAGTGAAAGGGGATGGAGGGGAAGAGGGAGAGAGACAAAGAATCCCTAAGCAGACTTCCCACTAAGTAGGGGGCCTTGTGCTGAACTTGATTCCAGGACCCTGAGATCATGACCTGGGCCAAAATCAAGAGCCAGCCGCTCAACCAGCTGAGCCACCCAGGTGCTCCTAGATGAACTTTGTTTTTTTACATATATCTGTGGTTTTTTCCTATTAGTTTTACTATTTTTTAAAATATAAAATTCCCTTAAAATTAAGTTGGTGTTTTTTCTCTGCCAGAAAAATCTACTTCCTCACAATTTACTCCATAAAGAATTTTAATTGTAAAATAGATGTTTGTTCTAAGCCTAATTTTAAAATTGATAATCATTTTAAATGTATTAGACATTTATTTTTTGGGATGCTTTTCACTTTTGAGGCGTTTTAAGAATGTGTATATTCATTATATACAGAATGCAGTTATATATATATATAGAATGTGGTTAATTTTGCCAAGAAATTATCATTTTTTTCTGTGGGACTTGGATGGAGTACACAAGTTAACAGTTTAAAGAGTACCTAAGTATCAAGTGTCAGGTATCAAATGTGTTCACTCCATTATGCTTGTTTTCCCTCCCCTCCCCTTTAAAAAAAAATTATTTAAATTTGCTTTTTATGAGCTTATTCACAACTTACTTCCTTTAGGAATGTTTTAATTTATGATGATAGGGAAATTGAACTTACTGTTTCTTAGGTAAAAGATAGAAGGTTTTAATTTGAATCTCCCTATATACTATGGAGTATTATGCCTCCCTCAGAAAGGACGAATACCCAACTTTTGTAGCAACATGGATGGGACTGGAAGAGATTATGCTGAGTGAAATAAGTCAAGCAGAGAGAGTCAATTATCATATGGTTTCACTTATTTGTGGAGCATAACAAATAGCATGGAGGACATGGGGAGTTAGAGAGGAGAAGGGAGTTGGGGGAAATTTGAAGGGGAGGTGAACCATGAGAGACTATGGACTCTGAAAAACAATCTAAGGGTTTTGAAGGGGTGGGGGGTGGGAGGTTGGGGGAGCCAGATGGTGGGTATTAGGGAGGGCATGGATTACATGGAGCACTGGGTGTGGTGCAAGAATAATGAATACTGTTATGCTGAAAATAAATAAATTTTTAAAAAAGGGGAAAAAATAAAATATATTTCAAAGAGGGAAAAACAAACAAACAAATAAATAAATAAAATCTTAAAAAAAAAAGATAGAATGTTTTCTCTAGAGTTTTGGGAATCTGTCTTAAGACCCTGTGATGGGTATAAATGAAGCTCTTTGTTGCTATTCATATAGTAAGTTTAAGTTTTCCAGATGACATTTGGACATGATAAAGTTGCCATCTTTGTTAATATGTTACTAGTAAGAATATTTGGAAGTAGAACTTAATGCTGTTTTAAATGGAGAAAAGTATAACGTGTTAACAAAAAATGCAAATTATATTTAGGAAATTGTGAGGTAAGGAATTTTATAGAACAAACTAGTAATACAGGCGAAGTCAAATGATTTTTCTGTTTTGATATAATAGCACCTCTGTTTTAATTTGCTTTAAATGTCTAAGCTAATATAACACAATATTTTTCCTGTAGGGTGAGTGTGTTCTCTGAGACACCTATATCATCTCTTTGGGGCTATTACTTAATCCTTTTCCTTTTTGAGTGTTCTGTTTTGATGTGAAGAAAAGTGTTTTTCATTTACTTTTGGCAGAAAAATATTTTGATATGAAAAAGAACCAGTGCAAAGAAGGTCTCGACATCTATAAGAAGTTCCTGACTAGGATGACAAGAATCTCAGAATTTCTCAAAGTTGCAGAGGTAAACTGTCCTTAACTGTCGTTAAGTATAGATTTTAAAGAAATAAGGCATTATCCAAATGAAAGAAACATCTTAAATATGATAAAGTATATATTTAATAATATCCATATGCTGTTGTTGAATCCTTTGTTACGGTATGAATATGATGTGATATTGAATAAGATGTATCCTGTATATTTAATTCAATATTCAATATTGAAAGGTATCTATTTTTAAATTGTTTATTTCTCTGCAAAATCAGGTAGGTGGTACATAATGATGGCAGAGATTTTTATGTTTGGCATTAGCCATGTATTTTAGCGTATTTGTCCTGGTAGGTGATAGAGAATATTCAGTGTGAGTTCAAGTCTTTTTCCTCCAGTGAGACTTGTAGATAGGGTCACATGGTTCATAGAGTTTTGTTCCCTTACAGAAGTGAATTTAGTGTATATATTGTTTATCATTGATTATGAAAACCATGAATGTAAGTTGTAGGAAAATTTTATAGATCTATTTAAAAAATAATTTTCTGGATTTCTAGAATAGTGTTATACTACTTTACTTAAAATTGTTCTTTTTTTTTTTCATTCCTCAGTCTAATGTATTAATGGTAAATACAGTTTAATAGAAAATTTTCCTCAAGAGGTTTTTTTTCCCCTGTAAGAAAACACAGAATATTTTAAAAGAATGTTAGCCTGAGCCAACATTTTAATTTTTTAGTAAGCTCATTACGAATGATAAACTTTAAGATAATTCATAACATTTCTGTATCAGTCTATAGAAATTGTTCTTAGCCATCAACTGATAACCTCTCTGCATTTTTTATTCACGACACCCAGAAAACGTTTTTTCCCTAGTGTGGTTTTAATTCTGCAATAGGTGTTATAAACTTTGGTGCTTATGTCCAAGTTTGAACCCTGATTTCAGCCATACCATCTTGATGCAGGTGTTAATCTTGGTATCCCATGATTTCCTCATCTGTAAAAGGGGTTTTCAGTAGTACTTACCTCACTGGGTTGTTGTAAAATTGCTCAGAACAGTATCTGACTTCTAATTTGTGTCCTGAAGACATTTACTATTATTTTTATTCGCTGCCACCTTGAGAAAGCACTTATTGGAATGCAAATGAATGTCAGTAGTGGTCTTTTAAGGATAATTAATCTAATATATATTTTATAGGAATTTTATATTATACATTTGTCTTTTCCAATGAAAAGAAAGTAATCTATAACCTTCAGTTCAGAATCCAGCAGATGTCCTATTTTGAGAACTCTTGGCCCAAGTGATTTTTTTTTTTTCTGTATTGATGTGTACAAAGGATTTTTACAGGTAGCTAAATGGTGTTTGAAAAGTGTAGTTCATTAATTTTGGCAAATAAAGGAAGGATTTAGTTAGTTTAGACAAAAATATTTTAAGTTGTTTAAACTGTCCGAAACATCTTACTGAGGAATTTATCTTTTGCCAGAAACCATAATAAAAATAGTAAGAAGCTAATAAAACCCTGTTTTTAAAAAAATAATTTTCTGGTATCGTCACAGAAGGCATTTATGTTGTGGTAATTCTTAACAGGCATTGCACAGAGCTTGCACAGCGGCAGCTTTCAAAGTTTTTGTTTGTTTTCCCTTTGTACTGTCTACCCATCACCAGTAGAGATGTCTTGCTTGCTAGGATAATTTTGGATGATGACTGGGCTATAACTCATCAGTTATATCAGAGTAGTTAATGTGGAACTAGCAAGTTGGTGAGTCTAGCTCTATTACCATAGTGATATTTCATTCTGTAGCAGATGAAATAGAATAAAACAGGACAATGAGACCTTTGAAGAAAATAGCTTTACATTAGCTCTTTTATGAAGTCCACTGAAGTTTGTATTGGATTTAAAGTATCTCTCAAGGAGAAATCAGTGTATTCCCCCCCCCCCCCTCATTTCTTTTGGGTCAGTCATATACTAAAATAAGAAGAAGGTAGTGTTTGGGACCCTAGGGTGGCTCAGTTGGTTAAGCGCTTGCCTTCAGCTCAAGTCATGATCCCTGGGTTCTGGGATCTGGTCCACATCAGGATCCTTGCTCGGCGGGGAGCCAGCCTCTCCCTCTGCCTCTGCCTGCCACTCCCCTTGCTTGTGCGGACTCTCTCTCTCCCTCTCTCTCTTTCTGACAAATAAATAAAATCTTTTTAAAAAAAAAAAAGGTACTGTATTTACTATGTTTCCAGTAAATTCTTAATGTTTTAAGATAAATTCTTAAATGTTTTAATTTGTTGACTTTTCCCTTCTTTGCATTTGATAGTTGTAGTTATTGACTTTAATTTTAAGCCTTTATTTACCTACAGTTGTTCTGGTCTGAGATGAAATAGACCCATCTGCTCCATATGATGTGAGAAATAAAATATTCTTTCATTAGACTGTCTTTGGGCTTGCAGATTGTGACAGCATAGCTTACATAGGTGCTCAGAAGAGATGGAGATGGTAACTTAATAGTCTTACTGAATTTCAGCTCTAGTTCTCCGTTTATAACTCTCAGAGCCAATAAAGAACATCTAAGCCCTTAGGAATATTGAATGATACCTCTGGATATTAAATAGTCTTCTAATTTTAAAGATTATCTATCTAGAATATTGTTCACAGTACTATCTGTAAATTTCATTTTCTAAATTTTTAATATTTACTATAATTTTGTTTATTAAATAAAATGCTTCTGCTTCTTGCAGCAAGTCGGAATTGACAGAGGTGATATACCAGACCTTTCACAGGTAAATATATTGCTATAATATCATTTCACTGTCTCCTGTCTTTCCCTGTATTGCTAGGTGTGAAGAGTACAAAGATGAACAATAGGCAGCTCCTGCTGTCAAGGAGATCAGAGTAATTTTCTTGGCAGATTTTAACATGATACATTGCCTACTGTTGTGCTAGCATTTTGATCTCTTCATCTCTTATGTTGGTGGAGCTAGCCATTGCTATACCATTCCTTTAGTTTATTCCCTTTAATTTCCAGTTCAAAGCCCAGTTTTAATTTAGGATTCTGTAGCCTAGTAGTTAAATATCTAAACGTTCAGCTCAGGTGTACCTTAGACTATATGTGATCTTAGGGCAAGATACTTAAATTTCACTGTCTCAGGTTGTTCATTTGTAAAATGGATATAATACTAGTGTTTTCCTCATGGACTCAGTAATTACATACAAGGTAGTTAGCATGGTGTCTGTTGTGCTGTAATAGCTTTTTAAATGTTAATCACTTTCAGCATTTTCATCTCTGACAAGAGCTCCTGGGAGTCTTAGACATTTTGTTGAGATTAGGGAGTGGTGTACATATGTACTCAGTTCAACATAGTTAATGTTATAATCCAGTATTTTTGGTTTTAATTGGTCTTCTACTATATCTTTCTTGTACTAAGATAGGGTCTTATATATGGAGAGAAAATGCAGAATGAAGGAAATTGTGCATGTCGTAATTGGTAGAGAGATTGAGATTCCTGTAATCCAGTAACTCTTTATCTCAAATCCTAAAGATTACTTGGGGCGAGTAAATACCACTGATGCATTTGCTTCACTGAAAGGTAGTGAACTGTTCCTTTTCAGCTCACTGAAAAGGTTTCCTTTTGAAAGTAATTAGCTCTTCAAATTAAGTTAAGATTTGCTATATAGCCTTTAAAGGCCAGTCTTTGTTTTTTAAAATAAAATTAAGCTAAATATCTGTTTGACTGGAATTTGATAAACTGTAAATATTTGCGTTATCAGCACACTGTTCAATATAAAAATCAATTCCAATTCCATCACCCCAGTTCTCAGGTCCCCCTCTGGTCACTACCTAGCCCTCTCCATAAATCACTGTTTTGATTTCTAATAGCATAATTTTTTGACATCTTAAATTTAATATAAATAGAATCTTGCAAGTATTTTTCTTGTATCTGCCTTCTTTTGCTCATCATAGTGTTTGGAGTTCTGTCATGTCTTGAGTGTACCATTAATTTATTCCTCTTAATTGCTGACTAGTATTTCACTGTGCGACTTCACAATTTTGTTTGTCCATTTTCCAGATGATGGACTGTGGGATTATTTGTAATTTTTTACTGTTGTTAATAAAGCTACTAAAACATTCTTGAGCAAGTGTTTTCATGTGGAGATATTTATGTTTTTTGGGTAGATAATTAGGGATGGAATTGGGTAGTTAAGCTAGGTGTATATTTCATATCATAAAAAAATTTCAGATCCTTTTTCAAGGTGGATGAATTCCAACCAACATGTAAGAGTTTCATTTGTTCCATATTTTCACCAGTGTTCCATGTTGCTAGTCTTTAACCTTAGACATTCTAGTGGGTAAAAAATTACATCTCATTGTGATTTTTAATTGGCATTTTCTTGATGCTGTTCTGTAGTTTCATTTATCAGTAACTGTTCGAAGATAATGTTTGCACACTTTGAATTACTCAACAAGTATTTATTAATTATAGGGAATGGGCCCAACAATATGTTTAGCTTTTAGGAGTATGTTTTTATTTAAAATTCAAATAAATATTTAAAAAAGTAATTACTTGCAGGAACCTCTCTTAATGTTTCATGTTTATGTAGTCTCAGTTTTTATATTTTTGATTACATTTATTAATACCTCTTACTAGGTTATGCTTATATAATAAAAATAACTCTACTGTTCATTAGTTTGTGAGGAATATACTTATTTGTTACTCTCATATGTTAGATAATACTTAATTTTTTTTTTTTTTTGACCAGTGGCCTAATGATCATGAAAATCTTAATATCTGTACAATTTTAGGCCCCAAGCAGTCTTCTTGATGCTTTGGAACAACATTTAGCTTCCTTGGAAGGAAAGAAAATCAAAGATTCTACAGCTGCAAGCAGGTACATTATTCTTCCTAGGGCAAAGAGCAGGAGTGATGTTTCTGAGAAAGTTGATGAATCCCGCTTAAATTCCAAGTTACTTAACTTCCCCTTATCTTGATTAATCATTTATAAAATGTGCTTAATAGCATCTCACCTCATAGAGTTGCTAAGGATTAAATGCATTAATACATGTGAATTTTTGGAATAGTTCCTGATCTTCAATAGATGGCAGTATCTCTTAAGATGATAAAACTGACTACATGGTTTGCAGTGGATTCATAGGGTCAGTATTTCTCTTAAAGGTGATAGTATTTTGGGGCACCTGGCTGGCTCAGTCAGAAGAGCATGGGACTCTTGATCTTGGGGTTGTGAGTTTGAGCCCCACGTGGGGTGTAGAGATTACTTAAATGAAATTTTAAAAAATGAGCAATAAATTTAAAAACAAAACTTTTTAAAAAAGTGGTTATACATCGATTCATGTGGTGTCTAGTAATTTTCAAATGCCTTTTTACAAATTTGATTAACCTCCACTGTAGGCCAGTGAAATTTATGCAATAGTAATTCTGGGACTCAAACCTATGATGTCTGATATCAGATTTCATCATCTTTCTCTAATGCCAGTTGATTGACATATTTAAACAGTCTGTTGGTCTTTGAGCTGATTTCTAAGACTGAAACCAGTTAACCATTGAAAATAGCACAGATCATCTAATACTGACTGTGTAACATGAGTTTTATATTGGATAGTGACTTGAGTAATTCTCGTTTTTTATTATGATGATTTTCTTTTAATAGCATGAAAAAAGTTTGTGTAAAATATTTATAATGAGAACCTTCTTTTTCTTTAGACTTTTTGATTATTTCAGAATTATTTTGGGGGGGGGCAACAAAATTTAATTTTTTAAAAAAAGATTTTTATTTATTTGACAGAGATCACAAGTAGGCAGAGAGGCAGAGAGAGAGGGGGAAGCAGGCTTCCTCCTGAGCAGAGAGCCCGAAGTGGGCCTTGATCCCAGAACCCTGGGATCAAGACCTGAGCCAAAGGCAGAGGCTTTAACGCACTGAGCCACCCAGGGACCCCCAAAATTTAATTTTTAAAGGAAAATGTTATTACTGGATTTTAGTACTTTTTAATTCAGATTTGTTCTTTGAATTTTCTGTAGGTTTTTAGAAGCATAAGCCAAATTATATGGCTCACTTACTTGAGAAAATAATGAAAAATAAAGTCAGATAGTTCAGGTGTATATTGATTTAACCTCATACTTTTTTATCATAAAATTTGCTGGGTTTCTTGCATTTCTGTCACAACTGTATTACTCTTCCCTTCTAAATTGTATCTTTATAAAGTTGATTTTACATAATATTGGAATAGTTTTGCCACTTACATGCTTAGAATAGAGATTAATGATTGGTGTGTGATAAAAGGAAAATGAGTAAAGGTTACTGAGTAGTAGTTCTGCAGGTTAGAATTCTTTACTACATGGGTTAATGGTGCTTAAAATAGACATTTGGGAATTTAATATTGTTGGGGTCTGTGGTATGGATAAGGTTTTGATACATAAGGAAAACGAGTTGATCTGCTGTGTATTTGCCAGTGACAGATGATGCATTCTACATGTGTGACATGTTTGAAAAGGAAATTCTGGCTTGGCAAAAGACTAGCACATAGAAAGGAAGTGCCAGGTGTACTAACAACTGAAATAAAATTGATCTTCCTTTAAAGGAACTTGTGGTCCCCTGGGAACGACATCTTTGGGTGTTATTACATGGGAAACATCTAGTCACCATTATTTGTTACTGGTACTCATGTTTTAGTGTTCCTATAGTAGTACTGCCAGAATCTAGGCTGTAAATTAGCAGAGTTAATTTCCTATGAGAAAGTTAATACATTTTACCCGTAAGGCCTTTCCTGGGAGCACAGGAGCTCTTTCCTAATTGCATTGGTTCCCTGCCTTGGGACTTGGAAAAAGCAGTGTCCCTTAATGTTACTGTGAACCCTTTCCAAAGTCTAACTGTTAAAAAAAAAGCAGTGAATGTTTGTATAAATTAGCTAATTGCTAATAATTCTGTGGGTAGAATATTTCATCTGAAGTACTGATTTTTACTCCATAAGGTAAGTCCATAATTATAGTGCTTATCCATGGCCATGTTTCCAGACCATTTCATAACTATGTTACAAAAAGCCAAATTACCTTTGTCCAATTACTCTAGGGCGACAACACTTTCCAATGCAGTTTCTTCCTTGGCAAGTACTGGCCTGTCTCTAACCAAAGTGGATGAGAGGGAAAAGCAGGCAGCATTAGAGGAAGAACAGGCTCGTTTAAAAGCTTTAAAGGTAGGTGTTTGCATTCTCTGTATTGGGAAAAACCTCTAAATAGACTAACAGTATTTCATGTATAGTTATCCAGATGGAGTGAAACTCTGTAGTCGGATTTTTCATCCTGACATTGAATGGCTGATAAAACAGAATACCTTTCTGCTATCAGAACAAAATTAGATAATGCTTTTTTTCCCAAGGCCTTAAAACAAAAATCTGCTTTCTGGATTCTTTATGCTAGTTTCTTTTCTCAACAGGAACAGCGCCTAAAAGAACTTGCAAAGAAACCTCATAGCTCTTTAACAACTGCAGCCTCTCCTGTGTCCTCCTCAGCAGGGGGTATAATGACTGCACCAGCCATTGACATCTTTTCTACTCCTAGTTCTTCTAACAGGTATGTGGAAGAGATAAAGATTACCTTTGAATATTTAGATCTAAAGGTAGACTTCTCATAGAAATGTTACAAAACTTTTCAGATTTAGTTTAATTTGTGATTTTGTGTTCATAAATTCACACAAAGGAGGTGATACTAGATGGTGATAGTGGTATAATTAAGAGTTTATGTTTTACATATTTAGGAGATGAAAGATGGCTGAATTACAAATTCATACTAATTGGAATGTAGTAGGTTATCTCTGTGCAGCTGTTTCATTTATGTACATGGATGTGTAATCTATTTCACAGTATTCTTTCATTGGATATTAAATTAAATTGTCTTTGATGTCTGTTCCCAGGTGTTAAACTCAGTGATCTGGAACATAGTAAGGGTTTAGAGTTGTCAGGTTTCTGTGGCAATTAAAGCCTACTAGACTAACTTCAGTAGTCTTGTTGTGTAATTAAAGCTACTGAACAGTGGAAGTTAATGTTTCCAGGCGAATTAGGATTAATTGGCTTTTTCTAAGTTTGTCCTGTCTTTTACCTCGGAGTGATTTAAAGTTTTAAGTTTGGAAGTCAGATTTTGGTTTGAATCCTTGCTCTGTTTGTTCTTCTCTTCTTTCATTCCTTCTCTCTTTTTCTTTTCCTTTCTTTTTGTTTTCTTTCTATCGCTATCTCTATCTCTGTCTCCAAATAAGATGTATGGTACAGATCAGTGGTTCTCAATTTTCAGTAAGCATCAGAATCACCTGGAGAGTTTCTGAAGCCCTAGATTTTTGAGTTTCACCCCCAGAGTTTCTGATTCAGTAATTACAGGGGTTTTTCATTTCCAGCAGACTCCCAGGTGACTAGTATAGGATGTAGCACAATTTTTAACTAGCACATGGTAGATGCTCCACAGAGAGAGATAGGGTTTTCTTTAATTTTGTTGTTGTTGTTTATTAACTCATTCTTATAACATCTTCCCTCCCATTTACTGAGTCCACTCATAGTTCAGTGTAACTTACTCAGTTGCTACCTCTTCCCTAAAGTCTTAATAGATGCTTGTTGAATTGTTGTTGGGTTTTTTTTCCCCAGCTTTATATTTTTTGTTTTGTTTGTTTTGTTTTTTTTTAAAGATTTTATTTATTTATTTGACAGAGAGAGATCACAAGTAGGCAGAGAGGCAGGCAGAGAGAGTGAGAGGGAAGCAGGCTCCCTGCTGAGCAGAGAGCCCGATGCTCGATCACAGGACCCTGAGATCATGACCTGAGCTGAAGGCAGAGGCTTTAACCCACTGAGCCACCCAGGCGCCCTGTTAATTTTGTTTTTTAATTTATGTGCTACGTGTTTAAAATCCTTCTTAAATAACATGAAGTGTCCCTACTTGGAGACCTTGGAAAGAAGTCTGTCTTAGGAGAGATAAATGGAAAAGATTTTGAATGTTTGAGAATTAAACAAATTATTAGATAAAGAACTAATTTGACTATGTTTTATTTCACTTAATACACTCAAAGTTTTTACCTTTTTAATTGTAACTGAGAGCAAGTCTTACAGCCTATTATAGAATGCTTTATTGCCTGTTCTGTTCTTTTTTTCTCAAGGCATTAAATGCGTTTGTATTTTTCCTTACCTGTCAAAACTAATTTTTATGTTTAAAAGGCATTTTGTTTTTGAGTAAGTTAAAAATGATCTGTGCTATAGTACACACAATGCTTCAGTTCATGGAAACTCTAGGATCTTTGTTTGAGTTGTTACTCCTTAATTACATAAAAGTCTTATATATCGTGTAAACAGTGCCTCAGAGTTGTGTAATAGGTTGACTCTGTTGTAAGTTTATATCATGTATGAATGCATAATTTTTTCCTATATTGTTGGTATATTTGGATATTGAAGCAATAGAAGGAAGTTTACAGGTATTTTTACTTCGCTAAAGGTGTTAGTCAAAGATTAAAAGTAAGAAAACAAATTTCCTTACAAAAATTAAAATTGCCAGGATATTTCATATTTCAGAATCGTGTTGTTTAGCTTCATTTCAGTAAAGAAATCAGTATTTTCCTGGGGAAGTCACTAATCCTTTCCAGAAGGGCTATAATTATTTGAATCCTATATAAACTTAAAATATGGTATGTGAATTTTTTTCCCAAACCTCCTTAGAAATACACTGTTATAAGTAAAAACTTGCTGTTAAATATATAAAGGATGTGCAACTATTACCTTACTGAAAGTGTTCCTTCTTTTGAGGTTTACATTACTTGGCCTTTTTTCACTTTTAATGTTTTTTATTTACTGGGCAGGAGAAAGGGAGAGGCTGATAGAGCAACATTTACCTAATAAATAAATAACTCATCTTTTCAAAATATTTTCCTAGCACATCAAAGCTACCAAATGATCTGCTTGATTTACAACAGCCAACTTTTCACCCATCTGTACTTCCTATGTCAACTGCTTCTCAGGTAGCAAGTACATGGGGAGGTAAGCATTAATGAATTCTGCTTTTTATGTTGTATAGGCCACTCCCTTTCCCATTCTGTAGTGTTTTACTTATTTGTGTAGTTTTTGGTTACACTTGATAAGTGAGAATTTCAAAAATATTACCATGGCATTGAGGTCATTTTGTTCCTTGAAGACATTTTCATGTATTTGTAAATGTAATTTTGGAATTTCTGTTCAATTAAATTATGAAAAGTTTTAATAAAGGTGAAGAGGAAGGTCCCAGTGTATGTTGAAGTATGAAATCATTCTTTCAGTGTTGAGTAACTGTTCCATAATCAGAAAATGCCTAAGGGTTTTTTTGTTTTTGGCATAGGGAAAAAAGTGACTTACGGGAGAAAGAAAACTTCTGTCATGTAAATATCTGATAAGGTTCTAATAAAATTCACATGGTGTTATCAAGTAGTAAACTATGTTCTGACTGGGACTGTCATGACAATCTTTATGTTACTTGCATTTAAAACTTGTAGTTAGTTGAGACCTATAAGATTTTGGTACTCAAAGAATTTTCCCCTAATAGTAACAAGGAATGTTTGCTGCCCTGTAGTAGTTATTGATCTTAGGGTGACTATATCATGATCATTGACCTGGCATCTTTGAGGGATTGAACCTAGTCCATGTCAATTTTTAAGCAGTTTTGCATAGACATATAGTATGCTTTCAAATTATTTCATTTGGTTGGTTGTGATGCTTCTGTTATATAAGTATTATTTTATGAACACTCAAAAATTATTTGCGAGTAAAAGGGGAGATATTCTGAGCAAAGATACGGTCTATAGAATAGGGAATGGCAGGCTACCTTAAAGTTTTATTGGTTCACATGTAAAATCTGAATTGATCAGCTTACTTCTCATAGCAAGATACAATTAATTATTCTCGAGAATTTTTATGTTAGTATGAATTAGACTTGTTCCCTCTATATTTTAATGATTAGAGTTTTAAGAACTTTTTTTCATTTTTTATAGTTAATTCTTGAGGCTCTGTGTAGTGTAATAGAGTGCAGTCTCTGAAGGCAGGAGTTTTTATTTATTTTGTTCAGTGCTATATTATCATTGCCTAGGATACTGATTTTTAATAAGTTTGTTGAATGAGTGGATGTTTTCTTTTTTTCTGGACAGGTTATTTCTGGTTCAGGATATGCCAGGTAACAGAAATAGTAAAACGCTAAAATACTAGATTTCTAGGCTAATCTTATGAGTCATGACTTGATTAAAAACAAAAAGACTTAGAAGATTAGTTTAATTTCGCTAAATCTTAAGTTCTCAGGGTTAATTCATAAAACTGATAAGCTAGTTTAAAGTCAATAAATATTTTAGAATTTTTTTATCTGAGTGAAACATAACAAATTTAGAAAGTATTTTTTTAAGATCCTAATGATATGTCCTAATTTTAGGATTTTTAATCTGGCAAAATTTACGTGTTTATTTTCTGCTTACTGTGAATTGTTTTAGAAGTTTGGTAGAATTGACATGACCATGTAAGCAGTTTTAGCTTGCTCCCCACTTCACACAAAAAAAGAAAAAAAACAAATAGTTATTTCCTAAATAGATGAGAAATTTTACAGAAGTCTTAGTGAGAACTAATACATTTCAAAGAAACTAACTATGAAATTATTTTATTTGGATACTATATATAGTTAATTCTAATAATTAACAAATTAAAAAGTTTTGGCTTGGGATTATTGAACTCATATGAAGGCAGATAGACTGTTTCTGTGGGAGAATAATTTCACGAAATTTCAGCCTGTAGAAGTTGTTTAATGTCCTGTTAAAAGAAGTCCTTTCACAGCAGTCTGTGGGCAAATATTGTATGTAGGAACATACTTAATTATGTCTTATTTTCCTGTTCTAGGTTATTTTTCTCTTGCTACTATTTCCATCAAAAAGTCCTTTATATTTTAGCATTAGGCTTGTTATGTACAAGTGAGACCATTAAAAGTACTAAAAATACAAATCAAGAATGGTGGGAACAGAGGCTATAGCAGTTGACCATTATTTTTCCAAAAGCTTATCATTATATATGAGGAAAGGACAGTAATGTTTACTTTGAACCTCTCAACTTAAGAATTATATCTTGTCTTGGAGCACCTGGGTGGCTCAGTGGGTTAAGCCTCTGCCTTCGGCTCAGGTCATGATCTCAGAGTCCTGGGATCGAGCCCCACATCGGGCTCTCCCCTCAGCGGGGAACCTGCTTCCTCCTCTCTCTCTGCCTGCCTCTCTACCCACTTGTGGTCTCTGTCTGTAAAATAAATAAATAAAATCTTTAAAAAAGAAAAAAGAATTAAATCTTGTCTTGACTTTGATATAAAGATAATTGATTTCTGAGCCGTTGATAATTTCAGAGTTTTGACTTCTGCATAATTGGCTACCTGAAGAGTGTTTTGAGTCAAGAACTTTGAATACTTCCTAAATCAGTCAGTATATTTTTTATATCCAGGACATTCAGATTAAGATTTTTTACTTTATTTTTGAAATTAAAGTTAGATTGAGATGAGTAAATAAATCATATAAGTAAAAGGTTTTGATCATAACAGTAAAGTTTTTTGAAATTAACCATTTACCTAAACATTTGAAATATGTAACATTTTAACATCATGCTGCTTTTATAGCAAAGGTATGATTTTTTGATAATCCTAAAATTTTATTCTGTGTTTGTCTTGCTTTCATTTGCTAAAATGGTTTTTAATAGCAGAGTTAGTACTTTTTAAAACAGATTTGGCATTAATTTAGTTCTTACCATAAAGCACCACAGAGATGCTGTGTATTCCCAATCACAGGTAGTTAGTGATGCTAAATTAAAAGGAAGTAAGGATTGACTGTTTATTTAAAAGGCATTTAAGAGTCCACCTAAAAATGAACATGAAAGACAGAACACAAGCTCTTCTGTACCCCTCATTGCATTATTAATGAGCCTTTGATTTTTCAAGAAATGGTCTGGAGTCTGAATAGGCACTTCATGTTGAATACTAATATGTGAGAAGATTTAAGTTTATATCACCTTTAAAACTTTGTGTTATATCAAATCTAAAAATGAACAATATTATCAGCTCAGTACACTGATGTATGTCTTAAGCTAGATTTTAGAATTTAATTCAGGCAAAAAAGAATTACCATTCTGAAGTTAAATTTGCTTTACTCTCCACTGGCATGAAACACACAATGCTTTAGGGAAAACTTATTTGTGTCAATATAGGTATCCAGTATTTAGGACCTCAGCATTATAATATGTCTGCTATATTAATCCTCAATATTTGGGGATTATTTTTCTTTGACTGTTGTAACATAAAAAAACTTTTCTAGTAACTAATATAGGAATAATGGGAAAAAATATTTTTTAAAATAAAATACTTATTTATTTATTTTTCATTCACCTGTCTAGTGAATAAAGTTTAAGTAGGGGTAGCTGGAATGTTACTTTTTTTTAATCGTAATGGATTTGTTTTTATTATTAGTAGTACAGTATCCACTAACAGATTAACATCATCTATATTATCTAATAATTCTGTCAAGTAGATTAAGGATTGTTTTTTCTTACTGTCTAGTCAACCTAAATACAGTCACACTTGCTTGTTTCTGCGTATTCTTCTCTAAGATGTTTCATATAATAGAAAATGATTGATAATAAGTACTTAGGTAAAACTCCATCATTCATCAGAGCAGCAGATAACTAATGTCTTTTCCCAAACGTGTCTTTTCTCATAAACTAATAGATCTGTAATAGCAGAATGTATTTTTTCGAATGACTTCTCTCATGGCTCTTTTGCATGAAAAACTAGAGATGTTTTGGGTCCGACCATGTATGAAGTACTTTAAAAACCTCATGCCACTATTCAGTATTTTAAAATAGTACTTTGAACAATTGATGAACTCTAAACAGTGCATCCCCTTCTTTATGCAGAAAGCAGTTAGAGTGGTCATCATTATAGGTTTTTTTTAGGACAGAAAACCTTTTTCTTGTTATCTGTTTTCTACTTCTTATTTCTTAATTACTTTTTTGGATTCTTTTCCCCCGTCATTCCATTTATTAAGGAGTGGGAGATGGGAAAGGTGTTGAACATGATTGTTTTAGTTTGAGTACTGTATCAGTGAATTTTGATACATTTGTAGGACTTTATTTTTGGGTGTAAATTGATGTTCTGTAGGAATACTTGATAGAAAAAGTCCTGTGTGATTAAAAAAAAAAATTAAAGTTTTAAAAAATGATTCTGTATAAGTCAGTGACCTCAATATTTTCTTGCTATTTCCTTTTTTAATAGTTTTAGGATTTGTGGAGCACCTGCTTTGAATTTATTGACTTTAGGGAAAAATGTATTTGTAATGAATGAGCTGGCTATTTTTAGGCTATTTTTGTGTTCTTACTGTTCTATCATACAGTTTTAGAGTAAAATACAGTGCTTAATATCATATTCTTAAGTGAGCATCACGAACTATAGGAGACAAGAATAGGCTTCTGGTTAAAAGTATAGAATGTAAAGGTTAGGAGGGTTTTGCTGCTAATGATGAGTGGTTTTTAGTCATTAGAATGGTGATTATCTTGAATGAGGTATAAGTATAGTAAATACCTGATTCTAAAATAACTTTAAAAGTAGGATTTGATAATAATACACATTTGGTACCATCCTAATATGGAATAGTACTTTTGTTACTACTTTAGTAAATCATTTAAAGCCTTAATGATTTCGCTTTAGAACTCTTAACTGGACCTTCATTGTGGTTCCCAGTCTATGAAATGGCCACCATTCTTTTGTCTCTGTTCTTAATTTTTCTAAAATTCCTTTCCTGTTTCTAAATCATGAGACCTTTTCTTCATCTTTATTTTTTTAAATTTCTACCTCTGAACCTATTTAAGACTTACCCCACATGTTATAAATAGCCCTTTACCCCTAATTTTCTTTGTTTTTTGATATTTTACTTACGCCACACACGTACTACACTGGTTGTTTATATCTTTCACTTGAATAAGCATAGGTATGCCATGAAAGGGTGGGGAACACGGTCCAGGGTTGGTGGTTCTTTTATCGATGCATTTTGGTTATTTTCTTTTTCACCTATTGGCTTCCTGATGTTAGAGAGCAGATCTGTCCTTAGTATGCTACAGATGTTAATTGGACACATTAATGTTTTCTTCGTAGGATTCATTTTAAAAGATATTAAATGTAGTTCTTCCATCTTGATGACGATGATTAGGTATTTTGCACTTAAGATTAATAAACAATAATATAGCTGCTACTTTTCACTTTGCATCTTTTGACTAATTACAATACTAATTAATTTACTTCCTTTCTTCATTTTGCTGTAATGCACTTGGACTACACAGATCCTTTCTCTGCTACTGTAGATGCTGTTGATGATGCCATTCCAAGCTTAAATCCTTTCCTCACAAAAAGTAGTGGTGATGTTCACCTTCCCATTTCTTCAGATGTATCCACTTTTACTACTAGGACACCTACTCATGAAATGTTTGTTGGTAAAGTACCATTTAACCTTTCTTTCCAATTAATGTTTATACTGCCTAAGTATTTTTTACATATTCATTAATTATTTTTAAGGCGCTGCAATAATTATTTTGGATTTTATTATCAATTTTTAAAATAAACTAAATAACAATAATATAGTGACATTTAAAAATTAGTATCCCTAATTTTATTTAATCCAAGTTTTTAGGAAAGAAGATTTCCTTTGAAGTTGTGGGTTGGTGTTTTTATTTTTGGATTTTTTTTTTTTTTTTTTTAGTGTGTTGTTTTCCATCATTATTATAGTGTGATACTCAAGCAGTCTAACATCATTTATCACATTTTCCCCCCATGTTTTGTTTATTAATTCAGAGAGTTGGCTATAGGATAACATCTCTTACACTTACTAATATGTATGTACTTATATCTTTCCCTCTTTGTTTAGGAGAGAGGATGGTTATCATTCTCAGTAGCTATCTTTTTTTTTTTTCTTTTTTGAACTGTGAATAGTACAGTTTTAGATCGTCTTAAATCCATACATACCCTCTGTCCCATTCTTAAGGGTTTCACTTCATTGTTAGCCTGGAGATAAATGACAAGTAGAAAATGAAAACTAAATTGCCTTTAGTTGTGGTATAAAAATCTGTAAAAAGGTAAAATTTCACTCTAGAGTTACACAAGGAAATCTTATGAATATATAGAATCTTATGAATATATAGTAACCTGAAATTAACAATTTTCAACCCCGTGAAAAGATTCTGAACACCCCTTAAAAGATGATGAAACTGGGGCGCCTGGGTGGCTCAGTGGTTTGGGCTGCTGCCTTCGGCTCGGGTCCTGATCTCAGGGTCCTGGGATCGAGCCCCTCATCGGGTTCCCTGCTCCGCAGGAAGCCTGCTTCCCTCTCTCTCTCTCTCTCTCTCTCTCTCTGCCTGCCTCTCTGCCTACTTGTGATCTCTGTCTGTCAAATAAATAAATAAATAAATCTTTAAAAAAAAAAAAAAAGATGATGAAACTGCTTTTATTCACCAGAGAAACAACTTTTAAGGCGATACAAATTTAAATCTGTGTTTAAAGCAGCATGTTAAAAGTCAGCTGTGTACCCTAAATAGACACTTAGCCACATTCTGAACATTCTGTTCGATACATATGAGGAGGTGGAAGAGAGGTGACTAGAAAAGAGTAGTTGGGAGATTTTAGGAAGTTCCAAGGCAGGTGCTGTCATTATATATAACTAGTCTCATAGCTCCAAATTCTAAGAATCAATTGCAGGCATTCCTTCATGTCATTGTAACATATTATAAATTAAGTATAAAGTGGCTGAAACTAAATTTCATATTTTGCTACTCTTCAGAAGAATTGTTAAATGCTGTACCTTATTTGCTTGGTAAAAAAAGGTTACTTGAGTTAACCTTGGAATGTGGTTTTCTAATAAGTTTATATTTTCTTTATACTTACTGAATATGAGCTAGCATGTATTTAGTGGGTCTGGCTTCTTGTATCATTAAGTCAGTTGCTTTAATTGGGGGTATGAAACAGCTATATCTTTACTTTTGGTCTTAAAATTTCTGTCTTTAGGTCAGACCAGTACATGTGCTTCAGTATGTCAGTCTTCTATTTACCCTAGAGGGACAGAATGCTATAGGCTATAGCTATTTCACATTGAAACAGAACCAGAGTAAAAATATAAAAAATTCTGTGAGAGTTAATTATTATTTACGCTTTTCAAGGAAACCCTTTAACAGAAGGAATGTACTAGAAATGTCCTTTTCCTAATGTTTAAGTTTAAGGCTAAGGCCTTTGTGTTGGGGCAAAAGGAAGACCAAAAAGCAAAGAAAGTTAGTAAAATTGATGGCCATATATGCTAAGGTGAGTAGGTGCATTTGAAGATTAAAATCCTAGAATTGGTGATTGTAAGCTTGTGAGGACCTCCAGAGAATATTTGGTCAAGTTCTCAACTCTCATATTGGTAACAGAATTACTACCATTTTTATGGATGATCATGTGAGTGAGTAAAGTTAATGTCCTGAGACAACCTGGCTGATAGGAGCAAAAGCTTGAAGCAGGAATCCAGTGTCTTTGCTTTACAGAGCCCTTTCCTTATGAAAGTGTTGTCTTTATTTAAACTCTTACATTCTTTGAGTGTAAATAGTATAAATGAAAGTATAAAGTATACTTAAAATACATTCATCTGTCAAGTTTTATCATTAGCAAAAACTTACTGTTTAGTACTTGTGCTTTTGTAAAAGTGAGTCTAGAATGGGAAAATGTAAATCACTCATGTCAACCTAGGTCATTAGTCTAGAACAAGAATCAGCAAACCTTTTCTTAAAGGATCAGAGTGGAAATATTTTTGGCTCATGAGTCATATAGTCTGTTGCAGCTATCAGCTTTGGCATTATAGCATAAAGGTAGCCATAGACAATACATAAATGCGCATTTGGCTGTGTTCCAGGAAAACTTTATTCACAAAGACATGCAGCTGTAGTTTGCGAATGCCTGTCCTAAGAAGAGGCTTTATAATAAGAAGCCATTTAATCCACATTAAAAGTTCTTGAGAAGTAGGGTTGTATAATAAAAATTCCAACAGTTTCTTACTCATAGCATGAAAGGGCCACCCAAGGTATGTCATTCCTACAGCTGTGTTAGCCAGGTTTCTGTTGCTCGGTGGCACATGTGACTAGTGTCTACCATATTAGAGCAGATTTTTAAAAATTTCTGTTACTAGAAGTTTTTGGATAGTGCTTCTGTAGAATAGTGGTCAGCAAACGTTTTATGTAAAGAGCCAGATAGTAAATACTTCAGACTTTACAGGATATATAAAATCTATGTTACATATTCTTCTTTTATTTTCTTTCATTTTTAAAAAATATCTGTTTGAAAATGTAAAAACCTTCAACTCATGTGGCCATATTAAAAATAGGCCTCTGGCTATAATTTGCCAACCTCTGCTCTAAAGGATTAAGAACGACTGAGAAAAATCAGAGAACAGCTACATAGACACCCTCTAACTCGTTCAGAGTAGGACATTGGTCTGATGATGTGAACCCCAGTGTACAAAGTAGCTTATCCTCATTAAAGCAGTTATAAGTCAAGAAGAATGGGTTGATGATCCCAGCTATGCCATGTCTGTGACCTTGTTCAGGCCTGCTTACTCATCTGTAAAAGAAGACATCAGAAGACATGTTAACATTGACTAAAACGCCAACTGCTACTTATTTCTCTAAGGAAATACATGTTGGTTATTTTTTAAATTTTGTTGTGAATATATTTTAAATAGAATATTCATAATGGAGACTTAAGTGCTTTTTAAAATAAGTTATAATGTGAAGAACACTAAGAGCTTGGACTCTCCTGTCTTTGTTCTGTTTGTTCATTTGTTTTTTAATTATTCCATTTCACTCTTAACTGTTCCTCCTCATTTTTCTCTTCCTTTTTTTCTGTCTCCCTCCCCCTTGCCCCCCATGTATGCCTTGTCAGATTCTTTTTGTGGCACTCAAGCTTATCCTAATACTACCCTTATGTGCCATGAGCCTTCTACCGTAGCTGGTTTATTTGGAGGTAGGTAATGGTATCTCTAAAGTTTATCAGTTTGTTTATGCAGGAGGGAGTTCTTTGTTTTCTTTAAAATGAGGGGTTTTTTTCTTTTTTTAATTTGGTTAAGAAAAAATATACTTGCTTTTGAGGAACAGATCATTTTTTCCCTAATTTTGCTTGTCTTAATTAAACACAGGATTGTTCTGTGAGTGGATACTTGTCATCTCCCCACTTTAATCTGTACTCAAAAGGTTCACATTTTCAGAGGAGCTTATAACATTTTATTATTACAAGCTTATGGAATTTAAAGCTCTTTATATAGTGATAGAATACTAAATAATTTTGACTTAAACAGTTGTGGCACAGATGTAGGGAGATTCTCCTGGAAATAGGTGTGCTTTGCCAGCACTATGCAAAGGCAGAAGAAACCAGGAACAGTTTCCAGAGAGGCATGGCCATTTTGATACTCATTTCTGTCTTTCCAAACATGTTCTAGGCCAGTGCAGTGATAATGAAACCCCCAAATCCAGCTGATTTTATTTTTTTCTTTTTGGTGCATAGGAGTTGATTACCTTAGTTCAGTTGGGATTGAAAAGTAGGTTTGACACAAGTGAAGAATGAGGCTCTTGACTGGCAGACTTGGGCATGATTAAAAAGATTTAAAAATGGAAATTATGAGGACATTTGATGGAAAGTATGTGTTTAGTATTCAGTGAATTTGCATTTGAATTCCTTTTTGAATTCCAGTTCTACGCCCTTACCTGTGTGACTTGAAACAAGTATTTGACCTTTCTTAAGCCTATGAAAATTGGGATAATAATAACTTACAGGATTGTCATGAGATTTACATATATGACTGTATAAAATCTAGCGCTATGCCTGGTATGTAGAATTATCATTAAAACTACTACTGAAAATTATCTTGTGTATGCAAATCATTTTATATTTGTTATTATTTAATCATCAGATACAGCCTTGAACACATTTTTCATTGCTTTTAGACTTTATTAAAACTGCTATGGTTGTTCACTTTTTTGGCCCAGCATTTGCTGTGAGAAGCTCAAGAAGTTCATATAACTTTAATAGTGAATAAATATAATTACTATAGCTGTAATAATACAATTTTCTTTTTCTGCCTACTAGTTTATATAAAATGAAATACTTGGGGATAAACTGAAAACCCCTAAAAGATTCTGAAATCAGATAATCTGAGGTTTAAGTCTTGGTTTTGCTACTTAATAAATCTTTGACCTTGAGTAACATTGTTTAAGCTCTTTATTTCCTCATCTGTAAAATGAGGATAATAATGACTATCTCATAGGGTTATTGTGAAGTTTAAATAATATACTGTTTATAAAGCTCTTGCATTAGTGTTTCATAGAGTTTAATAAATAGTAGAAGTTACTTTCACAGCAAGTATGAGATCTAATTTATTATGGAACTACCTCTAAAATCCCTTAACAAAATGGTGTGTTTTTCTGGACGGTATTTGGAATGCCTTTCTGTCCCCAAAGCTTGTTCATCTTGTACCATGCAGTTAATTTATTATCGTCCTCCTGATATATGCTCTGCCAGGCAGTGATTTCTAAATGTTGATCTATGAACTACTGATGGTCAGTGGTAGAGTTTTCACTGGGCCTTGGTGAAGTGAAAGAGTAGGCAGTTCAATGTCATGATTATTTTACATAGTTAACCTTAACTCAGAACTTGTTCATCTTTTTTTTTTTTTTTTTTTTTTTTTGTCTCTGAATTTTCCTTTTGAGATGGTGATAGTAGTTTTTAATCTTTGTTTTAAGTAACTTTAAAAAATTAAATCTGGGAAGCCTTGGTGGCTCAGTAGGTTAAGCCACTGCCTTCGGCTCAGGTCATGATCCCAGGGTCCTGGGATGGAGTCTGGCATGGGGCTCCTTGCTCAGCAGGGAGTCTGCTGCTCCCTCTGCCTGCTCTGCCTGCTATTTCCCCTGCTTGTGTGCGTGCACATGCTCTCTCTCTCTCTGATTAAAAAAAAAACAACAACAAAACAAAACCCTAAGTCTCCCAAAAAATGACTTGGGATAAAAGGCCATTAAGTTGATAATGTTCATTGAAATGAAAATGTAGAACTCTTACCTAGAAGATGTGTTACTACTTAAAATATTGTTATTTTGAAATACATTGCTTACTTCCCTAGGAGCCAATCAGATATTACAATTTATAGAAAAATTTCTTTTTACTTTTTGCATACCTAGAGACGTTTTTAAATTTGAGGTGCTAGCTCTGGGTTACTTTATATCCTCTCGAACTTTTTACACTTTTAGGTAGTAGTCTTGTAATTGCACAGACTGATGCCCCTAGGGACCATAGTAAATGGCTCCTCTCTTTAAAGAAAGTAATAAATGGATTACTGTAGAAAGATAGGTTTATCTCTGATATTAACCAGATTCTAGAAAGGTGGGATAAAAGAGGAGAAAACGGGAATTTGATAGGCTATCCTGTTTATAAATTATTATGTATATTTCCTAAACTTTGGAGACCTAGCCAGCGAACTATTTCCAGAATCACTTAAAGAACAATTTGTGTATTTCTTAAACTGATGGTTCTATGGGCACAAAATTAAGCACACTAGATTTTTGTCTTCTTGAGTAGATGCATAAGTTCTCATAGAGAAGAATCAGTGAGCCCATGGTGTAATTCTTAAACAGCTTGTACACTTTAAAATGTTGTTAGGGGCACCTGGGTGGCTCAGTCAGTTAAGCATCTTCCTTTGGCTCAGATCATGATCCCAGAGTCCTAGAATCGAGCCCTGCATCAAGCTCCCTGCTGTGTGGGCAGTCTGCTTCCCCCTCTCCCTCTGTCTGCTGCTCCCCCTCCTTATGCTTCTCTCTCTCTCTCTTTCTCTGTCAAATGAATAAATAAAATAAAATAAAATGTTATTAAACTGGTAGAAACATCTTGATGAATGGTCAGATTTATATACTAACTTATTTTATACTTTGATAGTGTTTGTGTTCTCACTGTATGACCATTGTGGTGGTGGTGGTGGTTTAAGATTTTATTATTTATTTGAGAGAGACAAAGAGCTTGAAAGAGCGAGAGGGAGAGAGCGCATGCTGGAACACAGGGGAGGGGCAGAAGAAGAGGGAGAACAGATTCCCCACAGAGTAGGGAACTTGATGCAGGGCTCAATCCCAGGACTCTGGCTGGGATCATGACCTGAACCTAAAGCAGATGCAGATGCTTAACCAACTAAGCCATGCAGGTTCCCCTGACCATTGTTTTTAAGAGTGGTTTAAGAAGTAATTATGGAATAAGAACTTTTAAAAAAAGATTTATTTATTTGAGAGAGTGTATACAGTGTGCATGCAGAAGCAGAGGCAGAGGGAGGGAGAATCCCAAGCAGACTCTCCCAGGTGAGGGCAGAGCCTGGACTCCTGCTGATCCTAGGACCCTGAGGTCGTGACTTGAACTGAAACCAAGAGTCAGCAGCTTAACCAACTGAGCCACCCAGGTGCCCCTGGAATAAGAACATTTTTAAAAACTTGTGTCCTTTGTAATACTCGATAGATCTAAAGGGTTACTTTTAAAGGGGGAACCTAAGGATTAATGCATTGTAACTTTCAGAATCCTCTTCTCAAATGAACTTAAACCATATTGCATTTAATTAATAATTTAAAGGTGGAAGGAAGGTGAGAGAAATAATGGAAGGTGAGTAGGTTGTCGGGGAGAGGGGGAAGATTCCAGGATCTAAGTAGAATCTCTAAGTAGATATTTTTTAAAACACTGTAGAATATTTACTTCATTACCAAGTGATCCTTTGCATTGTGTATATATTTTACTTCATGCACAGTCCTGGAATTTTAGATGTGTTTAGTTTTCTAAAAATAATCAGTACATAAAATTAAGGTAAAAAGATAAAAATTTTATTTTTGTAATGAAACAAACTTAGTAGTACAACTTCAGTTGCTCTTTTGTTAGTTTTCTTTGTCAGTAGGATGATTTTGTTACAGAAAAATGTCATCACCACAAAAAGATGGAGTAGTGTTAAGAAACATTTTGCTTGAAGGATTGGCCTTGTTTTTCATTGGGGGAATTTATTGCTTTTTCCATCCTATTGTCGTCATTATTAAGAGCTGTAAATGTAGATATATTAAAGAATTGAGCTTTTTCCACTTTGGTTTTCCTTAGGATTCACTCCATCTCCAGTTGCACAGCCACATCCTTCAGCTGGCCTTAATGTTGACTTTGAATCTGTGTTTGGAAATAAATCTACCAACGTTATTGTAGATTCTGGGGGTAAGAAAAAATTGTTCTGTTAACATTATTATAATGTTCTCATTTAGATTCTGTGCAAGGACAGATAATAATATCTTTTGAACATATGTAAATAGATTAAATTGGAGTAAGCCAGTGAAGTTGTTTCTCTTCTCCCAGCTACTAGATGAGAAGAACTTCAAGGGATTATTAACTGTTACCCATTTCTTATTGGCAGTTTTGATTCTGGGAGGATTTTGTTTCTCCTAGAGCTAAATGAGATCTTCCTCATATTAGATTGGTAAATTGCTAATGGTTATGTGTAGAATGTTGTGCTTTGTAGTCATTACAATTTTCACCTTTACTGAAATGAAATTGGCTTTTCTGAAAAATAGGAAAAATAAAACATTTGGTACCTGACTTGTTGAGACAGTCGGTGCTTAACCAACTAGAAGTATTAAGTACCAGAGCTCTAGGGGCTTTTTGTTATTTTAAGGATGGTTCTTTCTGTAGTGTCCTTGTTCATTTGTCTTAAAATTGGGACTTATATAAATTTGTAGAGCCAAGTTTCCATTTAGTATTTTGTTATTCCGAAGTTTGTAAAGATTAAGAGTTTCCATGAAATTTATTATTCTTACCATGGAATGACCTTTGATTTTAATTAGTAAATAAGTTCAAGTCATTTGAAGAAACATAGTGAGGTGTTTTTGATTTTATAATATTCGATTATACAAAAAGTAAGCAATCTTATAAAGAGTATGTATGGACTAAGAATTTTTTTTCTCTGTGCACTAGTTGGTTTATAATTACATTTTTGGATGCATTTGGCTTTTTCCTTTTCAGTTTGTTTTTCTGGGGAAAAGGATAAAGTAAATAGAGATCAGCTACTCATATTTTGTACACCACTAGTTTTGGTGACTTTGTTTTTATCAGTCCTGCATCATGTTACTGAGTCCTTTACTGGATTTGTTTGAATGGATTCACTTTTCTCGCTTTGGTAGAGAACCTTAAGGGATCTATTTTATTTTCATTTCTAAGCAATCTATTTAGTAGATGGTTTAATGTCATTGGAGCATAAGGCTAGCAATTTCTTAGGTATAATTTAGGTTAACTGTTTTTAGACAGAAGAAAAGTGATAAATGGTACATTTTTACTTCCTTCTAATGTTGTGGTTTACATATACCTTGCATACTCTACTCTGAAGAATGTAAAAAGGTCTACAAAATATTTATTAGATGAAACATTTTTCAAAGGAACAGAGATGTATTTTTTGTCTATATTTCTTCAGGTATAAGGGAATCTTCAGAAAATCTTGCCAGTGAGGGGGAGAATTCCATTCCATTCCCTTCTCTTTCACAACTTTGGAATAAGAATTGTTTACTTGAATGCTTCTTTCTTGTCCCCTTTAACCTTAATATAATTTTTTTTTAAAGATTTTATTTATTTATTTGACAGAGAGAGAGAGATCACAAGTAGGAGAGGGTAGGGGGAAGCAGGCTCCCTGCTGAGCAGAGATTCCTGATGTGGTGCTCTATCCCAAGACCCTGAGATCATGGCCCGAGCCGAAGGCAGAGACCCAGCCCACTGAGCCACCCGGATGCCCCTAACCTTAATATAATTTTGTCATGAAATAAGACATGACAGATCTTTTCAATCAGTTCACTTTGAAATGGTGAATTTCTCCCTCTTCCATTTAAAGTCATTAATTAATGCCCCATGGAGGACTTTTCCTGCAGACGAATAAGTAGAAAAGGCAGAGATCCCTGTAGAAAGCTAGCACCATAAAGTCCCTTACAAATCCTGTTTCATCTGTTTGTAACTTTAAGGCTTTGATGAACTAGGTGGACTTCTCAAACCAACAGTGGCCTCTCAGAACCAGAGTCTTCCTGTTGCCAAACTCCCACCTAACAAGTTAGTATCTGATGACTTGGATTCATCCTTAGCCAACCTGGTGGGCAGTAAGTATTCTTTGGATTCTTTTAATCTTCTTCACAATTAATAGTATTATAAAAATGAGTCTAGTTTTTAAATGCGTTCTTTATTTCCTGTTGTAGATCTTGGCATTGGAAATGGAACTACTAAGAAGTGAGTGTTTTATATGTATTATTTCCCCCATGTACCATTTAGAGGTTGATTTGGCTTTCATTTCAAAAGTATGTGTAGACCTGTCATCTGCATATTAAATGCTTTTTGTTTAATCTAAGTATATAGTAAAGAAATTTTACAATTATAGACATTTAACATTCTCACTGATGTTTATTTAAAGTGATGTAAATTGGAGTCAGCCAGGTGAAAAGAAGCTAACTGGAGGATCTAACTGGCAGCCAAAGGTTGCACCAACCACTGCTTGGAATGCTGCAACAATGGTGAGTTGAAAAGCTCACAGTAACATGACTAATTTAGGAGAATAACATGAAAATGTTTTTAAAGTGATAGCTGTAAGTGGGAGGATTTGTTTATTGAGTTTTAGATATATAAGTAATTTTTTATTTTTTTTTAAGGAAGCTGATTGACTATTTGCCAAGTATGTTTTAGTAGCCAACATTTATTTAAGGTTTACTTTGTATAAGCCATCATTCTAATTAATGTATGATTTTTTTCTTCTGTAATCCTCAAATTAACTACATGTGGTGGTAACTATTACTGTCCTCACTGTGCAGATGAAATGGAGGCACAGAGTTACTACATAATATGCCTAGGATCCCAGAGTTTTTAAGTGATTGGGTGGACTTTTAGAATACAGGAAGCCTAACCGCAGAGCTTAAACTCTTTAATCATTACCCTCTACTTCTGATCTCAAATTTATTATGTATTTATCTAGAATATAAAATCATTAGTGTTTTTCTGATCTCACTATTGGTAATGTTTGGTTTTTGTTAATGTTGTCGAATAGTTCATAGAGTTGATTTTCCTTACTTGCTATAATTATATTCTTAAAATCCCCTAAACACTGAACCATTGCTAGGCTCACACGTACTACATGTGTACGTATTTCCTTTAGCAATGGTTCAGGGTTCACTGATTTAGTATTGGGTTACTTTAACAACATAGGTGCAGCAAATAAGGAGAATTGCTTATATGTGTATGTACACACACACACACACACATATATACACACATATACCCCTTACATTCATTATTATCTCAAATCCTAAAAAAATACTTGTTCTAGTAGATTCCCCCCCCCCTTTTTTTTAAACAGAAAAGAAAATGTGGTTCGTAAGAGTTACGTTTGACTTACTTACCAGAACCTGCAGCACTAAATTGAGAATCCAGCCCTATCTAGCTGGCTCCACAGCCAGAGAGCTTCTTGCAGTAGTATACTGCATTATTCCCTGTGTTCTCATCCTCTGGTCATTGTTATATCAGAGCCAAAACAAGACAGAATCTTATTTTGTTCAGCCTCAGCTGAGAATGAAGGTGTTAAGCAACAAATTTTTCACCACTCCATGCATGTCTGTGAAAGCACCACAAACATTAATTTTTGGGATCACAAATTTAGCAAGTAAGCAAATTTATAAATATATAAGGTATGAAAAATGAGGATTAATTTATATGTAGCATCTAGTACTGAAGAAGTTCTGCTAATGTTTTTAATCACTATAAGGTATGGTTGTCCCAGAGTAGCTTTATGGCTCTACCCCTGTCCTTAGCTGCTATTTCACCAGTGCGGGAAGTTTTCCCACATTAGAGAAAACCAGTTTCCTCCTCCTCTTCTTCTTCTTCTTCTTTTTTAAAGATTTTATTTATTTGACAGAGAGAGAGAGATCACAAGTAGGCAGAGAGGCAGGCAGGGGAAAGCAGGCTCCCTGCTGCACAGAGAACCCCACTCGGGGCTCGATTCCAAGACCCTGAGATCATGACCTGAGCCGAAGGCAGAGGCTTAACCCACTGAGCCACCCAGGTACCCCAAACCAGTTTCTTCTTAAAGAAAAATTTAAAACAAGCTTTCTTAACAATATTCTGGAAATAAATAACATTTTGATTACACAGACTACACATTGTAGCCTTCCTGTTGTTAAAGACCACCATTATCCCTCTTATAGCCACTCTCTTGTATTAAATCACTTCCAGAGCACCACCTTGTTTTCCTGGGCTTAATCATATGTGAAAGTTACCAGGGCTCAGCTAAAAATAATGTGCTAATAAAATTTGTGACATTATGTAAAGAGTTTTATTAGGTTTAATCATCTTAGATGAAAAATAAAAATTTAGCTAACTTGTTTTTGTTTTTTTTTAATTTAGCCACCTTTTTAAGGCAACACTTTTTCATTAATAGAGGTCACTGCCATTCTAATAAATCCTTGCATTAAGTTTGTTAGGTTTTACACATACATGTATCCTCACTATCTTGAGTCTGTTTACACTGCATTCTTGGGGAAGTTTGAATTGATAGCATCCCAATTACAAGAATAAAGTTAGGCAATTTCTCTTTGTAAGTATAAAACATCTAGAAAGCAGATTTTAGTTGAAATCCTTTCCCTCTGACTCTGAATCCCGGGTTTATCTGTACTGTAACAAACTTCACTGACCAGGGGATGACAAGAGGTTAGGTTAGTGGATTTTATACCATTTGGTGTGAATTACACATTGATAATACATGAAGACTGTTAAAAATCCAAATGCTGATATGAAAATACAATGAATATTTTATTATTTTGTATTAAATTGGTATTGACCTATATGAAATAATAGAAGTTTGTAGATAGCGCTTGACTTAAGATTGACTACCAGAATGTAATAGGCATTTAACTAGTTAAAATTTGTATGTAAGTTGATGATATTTATGCAACTGTGTCATTGTGTGTTATCTCTTAAGAATTTTCTTAAAATATTTATATGTATGTATATAATAGAGTTTCTTTTTTAATGACTAACATAGAGGGCTGGTGATGTGATTCACTACTTAGATAAACTGCTGCTTATGTCATTTCTTTACATTTCTAACCTTTTTATTAATCCATAAACACTGTCAAGGTTTTTGAACTTTTTTAAGTTAAAAAATTCATTGGTCTTTTATTAATCTGTATGATGATACTATACTACAAATTCTTTGAATTATTGCTTTCTTTTTTCCTGAGTGGTGGACATATGATTCAACCCTGTTTATGGGACGCACTGAATTTTGCAGTGTTGACACTACTGATAGATTTTATGTTTTATGATACTTGTCATAAACTATTAGATATGTAAGGGGATTATGTTAGAGACTAAATTTCCCTTGTCAACCTTGATAGTGTTTTAGTATAGGTGTTCTTCCATTAGATACCGGAAATACAAGGGATTTTAGGTAGTTAGTGAATGTACATGTGAACTAAAATGCTCTCTGTGTATTTTCTGTTGTGTAAGTATTTGTTCTAATCCAGTGTTATTGCATTATGTAATTGTTCTCCCTGGGAAAAACAGAATGGCATGCATTTTCCACAATACGTAAGTGACCAAAAACTAGCCTTTTTTGCAATAAATTGGCATGCTATTAACCACTGCTGTAGCAGAATCTCATAACCTTCCAGCTATTACTTTTTTCACATTCAGATTTTCAATGTGCCAGAAATTCTTTCTAGCATCTACTGATTTCATGGATGTGTTGCCGAATTGATTCTGATGGTGGCATGGGAAATACAGACTTTTTTTTTTTTCTTGCTTAACATTCTGCCATTTGCTGCCAGATGGCTGGGTGTCTGTGTGTGTATCTGTGCTGCCACTATGCACTTGATGATTTCTGAATGAAGGGAAATGTTGATTGTTGTAATGTTGAAAATAATAATTGCATGAAATCTTACAGGCTTCCGCTGTACTTGGCAGTTTGTCTGCTGCTCTTGCAGCTCTCAGTTTTTAAGTAGGGAGAGACCAATAAATCCTACATGCTCACTCAAATACTAAACTTTTAACTATTCACTTTAGTTATGCTTCGTTTAACTGCTCCACGCATATGTTCAAATTGCCGTGTAATTTCAGTTATTTTTTGTATTTCAGCAGTGTTATTGGTCTTTCTCCTGTATTCAGTTTCAGTTTTCATTATAAGATATCTCACACACACACACACACACACACACACAGAGGGGATGTTGTTAAGACAGCAAATATATTTAAAATGATTTTGTGCTCACATTGTATATTTACAGAAAGCTTGAGGTAGGGTAGAAGGTGGAGGGGAACTTTAAACCTCGTAGGGGTAGGTGGTTCTTTTAAGTGTTTAAGAATAAACAGATTTAAAAACTTCTTGCTCCTCCAAATTGGTGCTTTGTAGAAGATTGTTTAATTTACAGAATAAATTACAAGAAGTGCTAGTACACGTACTCTGTATAAAAACTGTGTGCCTCATAAAAGTAGTCACACTCGGTAGTGTTTTGAAATCTTTGAGGTTCTTTGAAAAAAATGAATTGAGGTCTTCAGAAGAACTTTTTGAAAGATCAGATTATTAATTGATTTGGGATCTTTAACTTTTTTTTTTCTTGCTCAAAATACTGAAGCACCTAGGAAGACATTCACTAATACTTTTTCTGGGTAAACTTTTTTTTTTTAAGATTTTATTTATTTGAGAGAGAGATAACGAGAGAGAGCAAGAGCAAGGAGGAGAGGGAGAAGAAGGCTCCCTGCCGAGCAGAGAGCCTGACCCGGTGCTAGATCCCAGGAACCCCAGGTATCATGACCTGAGCCAAAGGCAGGTGCTTAGCCAACTGAGCCACCCAGGTACCCCTGGGTAAACATTTTTTGTAATAGCAATAGACCTCAAATTTTAGAACGTTCGGTATTTTTTTTTAAATCTGAAGATCTTTAAAGCTGTAAAAAGCACGTTGAAATTTTAGATCACTGTTGTATCTAAGTTTAAATGTTTTTTTTTTTCTGATCTGCTTTTCTGCTAATTTCAAGACACTCTTTTTTCATTGAACATTAATTGACACAGTTATTAATGATCCTAAGTGTCACATTTAATCACAGCTGTCTTAGCAATTCTTTTTAGTGGAACTATGCTATTAATTCCTTGAACTCAACTGATGTAACATGAGTTATACATCTTTGTTTATTTTTTCTCCACCATGTCAGGCACCCCCTGTAATGGCCTATCCTGCTACTACACCCACAGGCATGATAGGATATGGAATTGTAAGTATTGTTCCAGACAAAACTTTTTGAAAATAGATTGATTTATATTTAACATGCCTTTTTACAGTTACTAAAAAATGAACTTGGTAATTCACATACCTTTAATGTCTAACATAGAATCTTGTATCATAACATTGGTTTCATAAATATTTCTAGAATTGTCATTATACGGTAGATATCATTTATGAATGTTAATAGTAGTACCTGGCTTCTTTTTCCCCTCATAACTTTGCCAAGTATTTTATACTTCATTACAAACCCGTTTAAACGTGAATGTTATCTCCAACCCTTTGTGTGCCCTTATATTAATACTATTGAAGTCTTAAAACCTTAATACTATAGGGGAAGGGGGGAATTAACATTTCTTGAATTGTGTAGGGGCAAATTTAGTCCAGTATAGGCCAGAGACACTTTCCTATGACAGTGATTAATTACTGTCATACAGAAATACTTGTCTTACTTTTAAGCTGCCCATAATCCAGTCTACACTGCCCTTATTCTCCCAACTCTCTAAGACTCACTTAGATAAGAAATGGAGGTAATGGCTTCAACCCCTGTATGTGGTTGAGGAACTGTTGATAATAGGAGGCAGCATCACATCCCTTGGGATTGCTACTGTGGCTGCTATGCTACTTCTTTATTTACATTTTATGGAAGTAGCTCTGGAGTTTAATTGAAAGGTAGAACCTGTAGAAAGATAATATTATAATAGAGTATGGTATTTTAACCAAAATGATACTGTGGTGTGCATGTTCTCTATTTGGTTACTTATTTGTGTTAATTCTATACCATGGAGTAGTAGTTTTTAAACAAAGAGGTGGTTGGTTGAGACTCAATTTTCAGTTACTCAAGAAAAAAACTAATCTCTTCATGTGTTATTTAAGCCTATTCTTGGTTCTCCCTAACAATAGATGAAATAAAAGGAAAGAACCATTGAGAGTAAACCACTTCAAAGAAACAACTGTATTCACTTAGGATCACTTGCATAATGGCATAAGAACTTGATTTGACATTCAAAGGTAGTTTGTTTTGAAATATCTTAGCCATTTTTCAGTTTCAAGTTTTCCTATGTCTAAAACTGCAAATTTGAAAAATTTGAATTGGTTAAAATTTTGACTGCCATACTGTATAGTAAGGTTTAAATTTTGCTTAAATTTAAGCTTGCTTTTTTTTTTTTTTTTTTTAAACCTTAGAAGTATATACATCAAAGACTTTTAAAAAACTGTTAAGAATTTATGGCTGTCAGTCTTACTTGTATTTATAAGAATTTTTCCTTCGAGTTAAAATACTAGTACTTTCCATTCCTGCCATTCTTCTTGTTTACTACTTAAGCAAAATGTTAATTGACATTATCTAACTTAGTATTTTTCTTTTCTTTTCTTTCTTTCTTTTTTTTTTTTTTTTTTTAAAGCCTCCTCAAATGGGAAGTGTACCTGTAATGACACAGCCAACCTTAATATATAGCCAGCCTGTCATGAGACCACCAAACCCCTTTGGTCCTGTATCAGGAGCACAGGTACTTATGTGCCACATGTAACTCTTTTAAAATGTGCGTGATGTGGGAAGGATAGAATACTAAAAATTCCTTTTATACAACATAAGAAACAAACCGTTGACAGTGGATGTTATTTGCTTCTTTATCACCTAAAAAAGCTTTTAAGAATATTGATTTATTTGGAAGAAGTGGACAAACAGATTACAAACATTAAGGATGGAAAATTTTTGACAACTTACTGTTGGTCAATGCAGAGTACAGTTTTTTTTTAGTTTAAGGAACCTACTTTCTGTTCATGATTGTGGCTTTGCTCTCCTTTGTGAACCCTAGAAACCTTGAACTCAGAGCTCCAGTGTTTGGTTTGACTGGTGCTAGAACAAAGGTGTTGCCCTTGAGATATTTGTGGAATGTGGCAAGTCTACAAAAAAGTGATGAACGTTATTCTTTCACTAGATAACATGTATTTAAAAACAAATGGTGGTGGAGGTGGGGATGATGGGAAGGCAAAAAAAAAAAAAAATCTTGAAATGCCATGCTGACCTAATTTCTTTAAAGAAGAGACTTTCCTCTTCAATTGTTTCTAAGACCCTCTCCCAGTTCCTGAAATTTCACCCCAAATATTCACACTTTCATCCCATTATTGTTAGCTTTAGGGGAATCTGGATTTTTTTAGAAAAGCTTTTCCCCACTGTGGTTAGAAGAGATGTGCGGTTTCTTTGTTACTCACTTTTCTTGTGGCATACTAGTAGATATGACACTCAGGAAGTGATAGAATGGTTTCTCATTCATTATGGCACTGATCCTGTTGTGTAACACTTGGTAGAAATTACACGCAATTATTAAAGTACTCCTTTCTTACACTGTTTCTGATGCCAAGTGATTGGTTAACTTTCATGTGTTTAAAACTTATTTGAAAACATTGATGTGAGCATTTGGTAATGGACTTGTTATTCCTTTCCCACTTGAATATATGTAGTATTTCCATTTGCCAATCCCTACAGTGTTACACGACCAATATTAGTTTGCACTGACCCAGTTTGAATCTAGTCTCTGTGTATTTCATAGACTTGGGAAGCATAGGTGATCAGTCCTTCTGTTTTTTAGACTTTTGAGCATTTAACTCATTTCATAAATTGGCATCTCAGGGACTACCAGTAACTTGGAGTGGATAGTCAATTTAGTCCTGATTAAAAGGTAAAATCCATGTTCTTTGCAATTCATATATTTGCCCGGATGCCTCTTTTTTTCCCCTTTTGTCCATGTTAAAGTAACCTTTTCTTCCTGTTCCTTAATCAAAGTATTTATAATGAAAATAGCTGGGAGTGAGAGTAATTGATGCAGCCGTAACTTTTTTTAAATAAGTCAGTTATTTTGTATGTATTTGTTTTTATAAAATGGATTATGGAAATATATACATAGTTTACCGTGTGTTCTGTCTTTTACCAATAGTAGTTCTAAATACTGGCTTAACTTGCTAAAGAAGTACTAGATTTTGATAATCTTTTAAAATGTTTATTATTTCCCTAATGGTTGGTATAGATGGTTTCTTGAGATTGTAGGTCTCCCTTATGTCTTTTTTTTCTTTTTTTTCCCCCAGTTTTTTTGTTATGTATACTTTTTTTTTTAAAAGATTTTATTTATTTATTTGACAGAGAGAGATATCACAAGTAGGCGGAGAGGCAGGCAGAGAGAGAGGAGGAAGCGGGCTCCCTGCTGAGCAGAGAGCCTGACATGGGGCTCGATCCCAGGAGCCTGGGATCATGACCTGAGCCAGAGGCTTTAAACCCACTGAGCCACCCAGGCACCCCTGTTATTTATACTTTTAACGTCAGATATGGATCATTTATTTTTTTAAGGAAAAAAGAGGGGGGAAAGGGCAGAGGAAGAGGGAAAGAAGCAGACCCTCTGTTGAGTGTGAAGTCTGATGTGGGGCTCCCTTTTATGACCCTGAGATCATGACCTGAGTCAAAATCAAGAGTTGGGTGCTTAACCAGTTGAGCCACCCAGCACCCCTATCATTTATTTATTATTTTTCCTGTATGGATTGATTGAGTGATTACGACCTTAAATGTATTTAAGAGAAAAAGCTATATTCCAGTGCTACAAATTTACCAGAAACTGCTTGAATACCACCTACTTGAACACCACCTAACATTTTCTGAACACTTGTATCACCTTCTTCTCAAAATAATTTTTAAGGTAGATGGGCTTGCTATCACCATCCTGTTTTAGAGATAGAGAAAGCTGAGACTTGGAAAGGTTCTTCAACTAAATAAATGATGAAATGCAACTTACCCCAGGAATCCTTGGTTTCTGGTCCAGTGCTCATTTGTAATACTCTTGCTCTCTACTTAATGGGGATTGGGCCCAAATGGCTACTATACTAGCACTGTCTTCCTTTTGGCATCAGTGAACTACTCTGCAAATCTTTGGGTTTCCTGCTGGATTATAAACTACATTTACACATTTCAGAATATAATTTCTGTAGATGTCAAGAACATCTGTAGTCTTGGGAATGCTTTGAATCTAACTCAAACATTTTATATGAATTTGCTTTAAAAAAAAAAAATACGTGGTTTAAAAAATTGTGATAAAGGGGCACCTGGGTGTTGCAGTGGGTTAAAAGCCTCTGCCTTCAGCTCAGGTCATGATCTCAGGGTCCTGGGATTGAGTCCCGGATCCAGCTGTCTGCTCAGCAGGGAGCCTGCTTCCGGCCCCCCTGTCCCCCGCCTACTTGTGATCTCTGTCTCAAATAAATAAAATCTTTTTTAAAAAATTGTGATAAAAATCTGCCTTTATGAAAAGTGCTGGTCTCCTAGCATCTCCTCTTATTCTAGGTTTTATATCCTGTTGCCTTCTAAAAATCCACGTAACTCACTAAACCATCAGAAAAGTGCAAGAATTCCCATGGGCTTGAAAAGAGACATTGACAGAAGTACCTTTTCCTAATGAAATTATGCCAGAAGAGAAGAGAATAAGAACATTAGAGTAATTAGTTTCAAGTTAAGAAATCAAATTTGATGTGAGCACTTAACTCTAAATATAGATTGAAGAAAGCATGTAAGGAAGCAAATAGATAACTAGAAAAAGAGAAAATCCGGTGGCAGGGAAATGGCTCTGAAAATCTTCTGTCGGTTTCAATCAGTTAAAAGGCAGAATCTCAGATTTTTTTTTTTTAAAAGATTGGATTTATTTATTTTAGGGAGAGAAAGCGCAAGTCGGGGAAGGGCAGAGAATTTCTAGCAGACTCCATGCTGAGACACTCATGACCTGAGCGGAAATCAAGAGTCAAATGCTTAACGAACTGAGCCATCCAGGCTCCCAAGAATCTCCTAACTTTTAATGTTACTTTTCATTACTTTAACCCTTTGTTCTCCAACTATTCATCACAAAGCCCCATTAGTTTTTTTCTCTGCTATCATTACATCCATCCATCTTGCTTTCTACAGCCTTCACCCAGATTGGAACCCTTTATCTCATGCTTATTTTACAAGAGTCTCCCTGTGTTTCTTGTCTTTCTAATTTAATTCATTCTGAATATATTGGAATAATCTCTGTGCGGTATTTTTAGCATCTTATCTCTATATTTAGAAACCTAAGGAAATGAATCTAAATATAACTGAACATATTACCCATCCTCTTAACTTTCCTTCTTTCTTAACAGCTACCTCACAAAGTCTCCTTAACTGTTAAGAGTAATAGGGAGTAAATAGAACATTCAGGTTCTTCAATTCCCATGCCTTTACAATTTTCAGAAAGTATCCAGTGTTATTCTACTGCTTGTCTTTGCCAGAAAGTCTTCATATGTTATAAAGTGGACTTAGTCTTTGTTCTTTTTTTCCTTTGGTAATGCTTTTAGTTTTGTTTTTTGTTTTTTTTTTTTTTTAATGGTTTTAGGGATTTTTTTTTTAAGTTTTATTTTTTAAAGATTTTATTTATTTATTTGACAGACGTAGATCACAAGTAGGCAGAGAGGTAGGCAGAGAGAGAGGAGGAAGCAGGCCCCCTGCTGAGTAGAGAGCCCTGATGTGGGGCTCAATCCCAGGACCCTGGGATCATGACCTGAGCTGAGCCAAAGGCAGAGGCTTAACCTACTGAGCCACCTAGGTGCTCCTAAGGTTTTATTTTAATTCCAGTTAGTTAATATACAGTGTTATATTAGTTTTAGGTGAACAATATAGTGATTCAACACTTGAATACCTTACCCAGTTCTCATTCTTTACTTATTCATTAGTCTTCTCTTGTCCCTTTCCAGTACTTCTGAGATCTGAAACTCTTTTCCTTATCCTGCGTTATTTTTCTTTATAGAACTTACTATTACCTGACATCTGTTTGTCTGTCCTGTCTGTCTGTCTATCCATCCATCCATCCAGTCTAGCAAGAGACTCCTGGAATGATTTATAAGCTTCGTAGAGGTAGGCTTCTGTGTGTTTGTTTACTTCTTTGTCCCTGATTCCTAGAACAGTGCCTGACTCACAAAAGTTTTGAACATTGTCAGACAAGTGAACCTGGTTGAAAACTTACCTTCTCTGTTACATTAACTTACTTGTCCTTCATTGATCTTTTCACTTTCTTAATAACCATTGTGTAATAATTTATAGCCGTATTTAAAATCAGTTTAATTTGGTAGCTTTTAATGGTTCTGAGACAGTCCTTTGGATTAATTCTGCCCATTCAAATGCTAGTTGTAAACAGAGTAATTTTTCTTAATGAATTAACCTTTTAGTTCTCTCATTATTTTCCTCCCGTTTTTCATTTGGATTCAAAATTCTTTGAAGACAGGGAAGACATGGTAAAGTAAACAGTAATTTAAATGTAAAGTGAAATCCCATCAAACTAAAATGTTTTAATCAAATCCCAGTTCTGTACCTATTGCCAAAAATCTTTCCCTGCTCCTTGAAATGCTTTTTGGAACCTCTTACTCACCTAGAGCATAACCTGTATCTTCTGGTTTCTTGCTCGCTTACTTTAAGTTACGTTAATATTTTTAGAGTATCTTGGGACGCCTGGGTGGCTCAGTTGGTTAAGCAGCTGCCTTCGGCTCAGGTCATGATCCCAGCGTCCTGGGATCGAGTCCCACATCGGGCTCCTTGCTCAGCGGGGAGCCTGCTTCTCCCTCTGCCTCTGCCTGCCATTCTGTCTGCCTGTGCTCGCTCTCTTCCCCCCCCACTCTCTCTGATAAATAAATAAAAAAATCTTTAAAAAAAAATATTTTTAGAGTATCTCAGCCCTACCAGATATATTCATCTTACTGCCATTTAGTTGCCAAAAAATTGTGTTCTGTGTCCTTCATGTATCTAGGTTACTCTAAGTGCTGTGTTAGTGTTATCGAATACCTTCCAGATGGCTCTTATTTCAGACTAGACTACTCTGTTCTTTAGGATATTGTCTTTAACTTAATAGACTACACTGTACTATTGAAATTATGCCTTCCTGTACACTCACCCTGTTCTCCACTCGTTTTTTATGCTGTCTTATTCTGTATTTTTAAGGTATTTTATGTAACTTTTGCTTAAAAAGATGGGGATTATGTTATGTTTCATGCCCAATATTGTAGCTTTTTTAAAAAAATATTTATTTATTTTTAAAATTTCTTTTCAGTGTTCCAGCATTCATTGTTTATGCACCACACCCACTGCTCCATGCAATACATGCCCTCCATAATACCCTCCACCAGGCTCACCCAACCCTAACCCCTTGCCCCTCCAAAACCCTCAGATTGTTTTTGAGAGTCCACAGTCTCTCATGGTTCATCTCCCCCTCCATTTCCCGCAAGTCCCTTCTCCTCTCCATCTCCCCATGTCCTCCGTGTTATTCCTTATGCTCCACAAATAAGCGAAACCATATGATACTTGACTCTCTCTGCTTGACTTATTTCACTCAGCATAATCTCTTCCAGTTCCGTCCATGTAGATACAAAGGTTGGGTATTCATCCCTTTCTGATGGAGGCATAGTACTCCATAGTATATGTGGACCACATCTTCCTTATCAATTCATCTGTTGAAGGGCATCTTGGGTCTTTCCACAGTTTGGTGACTGTGGCCATTGCTGCTATGAACATTGGGGTACAGGTGGCCCTTTTTCTCACTACATCTGTATCTTTGGGGTAAATACCCAGTAGTGCAACTGCAGGGTCATAGGGTAGCTCTGTTTTTAATTTTGTAAGAAATCTCCACATTGTTTTCCAAAGTGGCTGCACCAACTTGCATTCCCACCAACAGTGTAAGAGGGTTCCCCTTTCTCCACATCCTCTCCAACACACGTTTTTTTTGTTTTTTGTTTTTTTCAAAAGATTTTATTTATTTTACAGATGGTGATCACAGGTAGGCAGAGTAGCAGACAGAGAGAGAGGAGGAAGCAGGCTCTCTGCTTCAATGAGGGGCTCGATCCCAGGACCCTGAGATTATGACCCAAGCCAAAGGCAGAGGCTTCAACCCACTGAGCCACCTAGGCATCCCTCCAACACACGTTCTTTTACTGTCTTGTTAATTTTGGCCATTCTAAATGGTGTAAGGTGGTATCTCAATGTGGTTTTGATTGAATCTCCCTGTTGGCTAGTGATGATGAACATTTTTTCATGTGTCTGTTAGCCATTTGTATGTCTTCATTGGAGAATTGTCTGTTCGTGTCCTCTGCCCATTTTTTAACATAATTAATCTGTTTGTGGGTGTTGAGTTTGATATCCTGGATATCAGCCCTTTGTATTTGTGAATATCTTCTCCCATTTCGTGGGTTGCCTCTGTTTTGTTGACTGTTTCCTTTGCTGTGCAGAAGCTTTTGATCTTGAAGAAGTCCCAGAAATTCATTTTCACTTTTGTTTCCTTTGCCTTTGGAGACCTATCTTGAAAGAAGTTGCTGTGGCTGATGTCAAAGAGGTTACTGCCTATGTTCTCCTCTAGGATTCTGATGGATTCCTGCCTCACGTTGAGGTCTTTTATCCATTCCGAGTTTATCTTTATGTATAGTGTAAGAGAATGGGTCGAGTTTCATTCTTCTACACATAGCTGTCCAATTTTCCCAGCACCATTTATTGAAGACTATCTTTTTTTCCACTGTATATTTTTTCCTGCTTTGTTGAGGATTGATTGACCATAGAGTTGAGGGTCCATATCTGGACTCTTTACTCTGTTCCTCCGGTCTATGTGTCTGTTTTTATGCCAGTACCATGCTGTCTTGGTGATCACAGCTTTGTAGTAAAGCTTGAAACAGTCAGTGTGATGCCCCTAGTTTTGTTTTTTTCTTTTTCAACATTTCCTTAGCAATTTGGGGTCTCTTATGATTCCATACAAATTTTAGGATTGTTTCCTCCAGCTCTTTGAAAAATGCCAGTGGGATTTTGATCAGAATGGCATTAAAAGTATCGATTGCTCTAGGCAGTAAAGACATTTTAACAATGTTTATTCTTCTGATCCAAGAGCATGGAATGGTCTTCCATCTTTTTGTGTCTTCTTCTATTTCTTTCATGAGTGTCCTGTAGTTCCTCGAGTACAGATCTTTTACCTCTTTGGTTAGGTATTGTATGGTTCTCGGTGCTATAGTAAATGGAATCAGTTCTCTAATTTCTTTTTCTGTATTTTCATTGTTAGTGAAAATACAATGTACAGAAAGCAACTGTTTTCTGTACATTGACTTTGTATTCTGCCACATTACTGAATTGCCGAATGAGTTCTGATAGTGTGGGGGTGGAGTCTTTTGGGTTTTCCATATAAAATATTATGTCATCTGTGAAGAGAGTTTGACTTCTTCATTGCTAATTTGAATACCTTTTATTTCTCTTTGTTGTCTGATTGCTATTGCTAGAACTTCTAATACTAGGTTGAACAAGAGTGGTGAGTGTGGGAATCCTTGTCGTGTTCCTGATCTCAAAAGGGAAGGCTGTCAGCTTTTGCCCATAGAGGATGATATTCGCTGTGGGTTTTTCATAGATAGAGGAATGTTCCCTCTATCCCTGTACTTTGAAGTGTTTTAATCAAAAATGGATGCTGGATTTTATCAGATGCTTTTTCTGCATTGATTGAGAAGACCATGTGGTTCTTCTCTCTTCTCTTATTGATTTGTTCTATCACATTGATTGAATGTTGAACCACCCTTGCAATCTAGGGATAAATCCCACCTGGTCATGGTAGATAATCTTTTTAATGTACTGTTGGATCCTATTAGCTAGGGGCTTGTTGAGAATCTTAGCATCCATATTCATCAGGGATATTGGCCTGAAATTCTCCTTTTTGGTGGGGTTTTTGAATATTGTAGCTTTTAAGGAAAAAAAAAATGCTGCATTAGTGTATCTTACCTAGATGTTTGACTACGTGGGAAATACTAGATCCCTGTGATTGGTGATTTTTTTTTTCTCTTTTCATGCTTCCTCCCAGTTTTGCTCACTGTTTGATGGCTTATTTTAAGTGTGTTTGTTTATTAACTTGAGGAGAATAGGGACTCTTAGGGGACTCTTACTTCTTCTCTTAATGGTGTTTAAATCTTACTAATACTTACTGGTGTATACACTGAAATGCCCATTGCTGACCAGTAGTTTATTAAATTCATTCTACATTGCATTATGCAGCTTTTCTGTTAAAAGCATGAAGACAGTTCATCTAGTTTCAGTTTTCTTTTGAAGTCACTTTAATGCGAAGTAATATTCTTTCAGTGGATGTTTATGAGGCAGTTTAGATGTTGTTGAAGATCTTGGGGATGGGGAGTGGGTATTATGTTAGTTACATTCTTATCACTTCCTTACATGAGAAAGTTACTCTGATCCCATACCAATCTACTTTTCAAAAGCAGTATGAAAACCAGAGTGTTACTTATGGGCATTTAATTTTTAAAATAAGCTGTCAGGGTGCCTGGGTGGCTCAGTTCTTAAGCTGCTACATTCTGCGCAGGTCATGATCTAGTGTCCCAGGATCAAGCCCCTCACCAGGAGGCCTGCTTCCCCCCTCTCCTACTCCCCCTGCTTGTGTTCCCTCTCTCGCTGTGTTTGTCTCTGTCAAATAAATAAAATCTTAAAAAAAAAAAAAGTTAAATAAGTGTACTGTCGAAAGTTTTGTTTGTTTCTTGATTGGTATTGGTTTTGTTTTGTTTTAATATGGCGGGTTGCCAGTTTTATTTATGGAGGATATGGCTAAGGATGCAAAATGGCTGCTGTGTTTTGTTTGTAACGGCAAATTTTAAGTAAGTCTGCATCAGTTAAGTGTCTGAAAGGAAACAATGGCTTGTTGTGAGTATCTTTTACCCTTCTAAATAAGGACACTGTTGGATATAGGAATAATTCAAGTCTTAAAAAAATTGCCTTTTTAATGACTTTCTTGTGTGTCAGAACTAGTGGATCTTTTTGCTGTTAGGCTTAATCCTTACTCTTTTCATTTCTTTTTTCTTTTTTCTTAACTTTCCTGGTGTTTTAAATGTTGGTTGTTGGCAGTGCCTCTTCTGTCACCTGATCTGCCCAGCTGGATTTCTGTGAAAAAGACCTTTTGCCTTGTCAGCAGTGCTTTATACTCATTTACGGTTGCCTCCTAGAAGATACCATGAGGGAATATAGTTCAGGAATTGGGATTTAATACCATAGATGAGAGTGGTTACGTAGTCCCTGGGGTACACCTGAATCAGAACAAAAATTTGAGAAGTCCATCTGCTGACTTTTTTTTTTTTTTTTTTTTTTTTTAAGATTTTGATTACTTATTTGACAGAGATCACAAGTAGGCAGAGAGAGGCAGGCAGAAAGAGGAGGGGAAGCAGGCTCCCCACAGAGCAGAGAGCCTGATGCAGGGCTTGATCCCAGGACCCTGAGACCATGACCTGAGCTGAAAGCAGAGGCCTAACCCACTGAGCCACCCAGGTGCCCCTAATCTGCTGACTTTTGATGTTAATAAGACAACCTAGAGAATAAGGCCTTTTTACTGTTTCTTTCCTAAGGACATTCTTTCTAAAAGGTAGAGATCTAATTTCTTGTCTTAAACAAAACCAGAACATACTCTTAAAATCTTGAATGACTATAAAGTTCTACCTTTGTGATTACCATAACTGACCATATACAGCACTGTGTGGTTAGAAAATACAGGGGTATATTGACTGTCTAATATTTACTAGAGGAGTCCCTTTTTTTTTTTAATTAAAATTAAAATTTTATTTATTTGACAGAGATCACAGGCAGGCACAGGGGGGGACCCCCTGAGCAGAGAGCCCGATCCAGGGCTCAGTCCCAGGACCCTGGGATCATGACCTGAGCTGAACACAGAGGCTTTAACCCACTGAGCCACCCAGGCTCCCCTAGAGGAGTCCCTTTTTAAAAATTCTCTGTTACACTTTAACTTTTTCCTATATGTTAAATATAGCCATAAATTCTGGCTGAGTTGAAATTAACTGGGATAGCAGAGTTTAGAGAGGAAACAAAAGCACCTGGCTTGGAGTCAGCAGATCTGCATTAGAGTCTACTGTTAGTGTCATGGGGCTGCCCATAGCAAGGTATACCACAAATTTGATGGCTTAAATCAGAAATACATTCTCTCACAGTTCAGAAGGTAGAATTCTGAAAACGTGGCCCCCAGGGCTGTGCTTCTTCCAAATCCTCTGGAGGAAGATCTTGCCTTTCTTCTTTCCCAGAGGAAAGGAGTTAGCCCCAATCATTATTTGGTTTGTAGCTCTAGCACTTCAATCTCTGCCTCTCTCACATCGCATTCTCCCATGTCTGTCTTCATGTGGCATTTCCCTCTTAAAAAGACACCATCATTGTGTTAGTGTCCTTTTAATGACTTCATCTTAACCTGATTACGTCTGCATAGATACTGTTACCAAATAAGGTCACATTCATAGGTCCTGGGAATTAGGACCTTCTATGTTTTTGAGGTCCTTAATTATAACTCTTACCTGCCAACATCAGATAAATACATGGACATAGGTCATGGTGGTGACAGGGCGGCCCTCCTGAGCACGGGCCACATTAGTGCGGGAATCATCCATGTGCCCAGTAGACTGTGGACACTGTTCACAGAAACCAAGCCACATCAGTCTTCAGGATTGTATCAGCAGGACTTTAATGGCTCAACCTTTTTGGAATGTAGTGTTACCCAGAAGTATGAAACTTCAGTTTATAATAATTAAAGTATTTATTTAGACCAAAGAAATACGCTCATCTGTTTTGGGGTGAGAGGTAAACCTTTTTTGAAATGTCCAAGTCTAAAATTCTCTTCTTAGACATTTTTAGTGGAAATAGACTACATAAAACAGGTAAAAGCATGTAGCTTAAAGCTCATATGGAATACAGTTCAGAAAATTTTTTTTTAACCAAGCTGGGGTGCCATATTTCCAGTAAATGGCAAACAGGGGGTGTGTTATAGTCACATTTAATCACTGTTTCATCTTATAATAATAGTTGACATAAACCTTGGTTTTTATTTTTATACAGAGCTTATTTTATCACCAAAAAACATTTTAATTTAACATTTAATTAAAAATTTGTTTTTAATTTAACAAGAGACAGGTAAATTATGTTTCTTACATCTGAGGGGCCTAAGGTTGAATGTAATATGGACATAGAAGTAAGTGACTGGTTGATGGCAGAATAAGAACCATTATAAGAGAAACACAGCGTGTTGAGAGCACCGTGGATTCAATGACTTTTGAGCTGGGCTTCTTTTACAGGAATAGATGAGCAATTATTGTAGGTGATAGGGAGGTTTGAACTAGTATTTGAGCTAATAAAGGTCAGGCAATGTATTGATGCTTTATGTATATTTTCATTTAATCCTCAAGACAGTCTTAAAGGGAGGTAGGAGAATTGGGTCTGGATAGTCTAAGCCCCATTTATAGAAGTGCCAGGTAAATTAGATTCAGTGCTATTTTTCTATAAAGCTCAGCTCTGTCAACCTGGACGAAGGAAATACATACCCATTTTCTTAAGATGTTGACTTTGCTTCTCTAACAAAGACAGAGTGAGTCTCTACAGCATTGCTATTTGCTATCCAGGCTTTTGGGTGACTGCGGAATTCAAATGGAAAGAAAAGATGTGGCAGGGTTTCATCTTCTCCAAGAATTTTGAGCACAGCCAGTGATATGTCAGAAGTTTATCCTTAAATATCCAATTCTTCATTCTCCTGTAAGCAGTTGCACTAGTCTCACTTTCACACTGCTGTTACTTTCTTGTTCTGACCTGAAATTTTCTTTCTTCGGTGTTGAACAGGAAGCTAACGAAGGAGTAACCATTTTTGTTTTGATATGTGGTGTAGCAATAGAATTCTTTGTTTAAAATCTCTTTTAAATATGTTTGACTTTTATTAAAGTTAACTTAGGATTTGTGTACTCTGTATTATACTAATAAACACATGCTACAGGGCGCCTGGGTTGCTCAGTGGGTTAAGCCACTGCCTTCGGCTCAGATCATGAGATCAGGGTCCTGGGATCGAGGCCCGCATCGGGCTCTCTGCTCAGCAGGGAGCCTACTTCCCTCTCTCTCTCTCTGCCTGCCTCTGTCTTCTTGTGATCTCTGTCAAATAAATAAATAAAATCTTAAAAAAAAAAAAAAAACACGTGCTACAACCAAAAATATCTTTGCTTTTGACATAAAAGCAAAGATTTTTTGGTAGCATTAGAATTTTTCTTCCCATTTCAACATTATGTTTTAAAGGTTGATTAGAGTGGAGGGGAAGGGGGGAGGAATTTCAGTGGAGAGTTACCATCATCAGTTACTTGTAAATCTTAGTATTTCTACTTATATGCTGCTCTTCTTTTACTGTTTCTCAGTATTTTATTTTCCTATAAGATGAGGAAGGAAGACTAAGTATGTCCATATTAGACTTAACAGTAAGAGTGACTATTAAAAAAGCATATTCAGGGGCACCTGGGTGGCTCAGTGGATTAAAGCCTCTGCCTTTGGCTCAGGTCATAATCCCATTGTCCTGGGATCGAGCCCCACATAGGGCTCTCTGCTCAGCAGGGGGCCTCCTTCCTCCCTCTCTCTCTGCCTGCTTGTGATCTCTGTCAATATAAATAAAATCTTTTAAAAAGGGCATATTCAGTTGTGTTATAGGTCAGTTTAATTTGAACAATAGTGCTGATTTTTTTTTTTAGCATTGTGGGATTTGGTATGGAGAGTAGTTGAAATAAATGACTAAAAGGCCATGTTTTATTTTGTTTTAAAGATTTCATTTATTTATTTATGGGAGGAAAAGCTGAAGTGGGAGGAGAGGTGGGAGGGAGAACAAGAGAATCCTCAACAGACTCTCTGTTGAGCAGGAGCTCCGTCCTTTGACCCTGAGATCATGATCTGGGCCGAAATCAAGAGTCCGACGTGCATCCAGCTGAGCCACGCAGGTGCCCCTGGGTTTCTTTTATTTTTAAATAGGCTCCTTGGCCAGTGTGGAGCCTTAGGCCGGGCCTTCAACTCACCACCTGAGTGGAGATAAAGAGTCGGACACTTAACAGACCACTCCCCCAAACCATGTTTTATTTTTTTGTGTGATGGCATATTTGAAGTAGGATTTTTTTTTTTTAAGAGTGCACACACGCCTGGTACTAGCAGCCCTACATAATCTCTAATTTACCATAGAATGATAAGTAAAGGAGGGTCAGCTCTTTTACTTACAGGTGACTTTCCAGACTCTTCTAGTCCCTGTTTCTCACCCACCAGGATCCTGTTGAGCCCTTCGTGCCCTTTTTTTCTTCTTCCTGCTTCCCTTGAGCAGTAATTGGGCTCTTGCAGCATATATCCTTTTCTTTTTCCTTATATTCTCTTAGCGCTGGGTACTTTCTCACCAGTGCATGGTGTGCCTATGGTTTGCAGGCGCCGGGAAGAGGCGGGCACAGGTGTTTCAGGGCTGCTTCACCGCCATGCCTGTAGTGCTCTGCAGTCAGCCAAACCAGTCAGGGCCATAGTTTCATGTGCTTGAGATGAGTGTTGATGATGTAGAACTTATTACAAGGATATTGGCTCTTATTTTCTCACGTTTTAATTTGGCTACATATTTATAAATGTAAGCTCTAGGTGTGTGGATTTTTCCAGGTTAGTTAGAAACTGGCACTTTTTTCTCCCCAAGGAAATAGATCCTGTTTAACATTATTTCTAAGTCTACAGGACTTCTCTCTAGCAGTATGCTCAGACATTGAGAAGAGTAGAAGCATTCCCTCCCATTGATCATATTCTTCATGCGTTTTCCTCTGAGACTATCAGGTCTTCAGACTGCCATCTTCATGAAAACATGTGACTTAAGACATTTTAGTCTTTAAATCTTTAGTCTTAAGTCTCTCATAGGAGACTTGAGATTTTGGATGCAATCTACCCCAATAAGGGATTTTTGATGTTTTTGTTTGAACTTCAAGTGAAAGAGAAAATTTGTTTTGGAGAGAAACCCAGTTAATCTTAGATTCCCTCCAGCTCAGAGACTGGTGATCACTTTACTTGAAGTCATTCTGCTTCTGAATGGTCATCCATGGTTGGTCTGAAGTGGGGAGGAGGAACCATCTTTCCAAACCACCTTACTGCCTGACTGTTACTTGAATCCCCAAGCCCAGTGTGCTGCTCTGTCCTTCCATTTGTAGCTGCCTATGTAAGTTCATCATCCTTTCCATTGTCTCTTCCCATTGTCTTTGATTGTTTATTTTTGAGAAAAGGGTATGGATTAGGAAAGTAACTCAACCACTAAAATAACTGAAGTTGATTTCCAGACCTTTAAATTGCTTTTGACATCCGCACCAACAAATTGCATGTACTTGTGTTGTAATATTTGCTGAAAGTCATTGCCTATTCATTCTCTGTAGTGCTTTTCTTAAAAGGTAAAATTGAGATCACTTTGAACTAGCAAAGACAGGTGATGAGACTTGAAATCCATAATAGGATTTGAGTGTTGAAAATATGAATTGAAACTATTCCCCCTTAGTCAACTTTAATACTCAGTTGAACATCCCTAGAAGGATAGCTCATTTAGTAATGCTTGCATGCCTCTGTGCTTGTCTGTCTCTGCAATCTTATGCAGCAGGGGAGAAAAAAAATTAAGTTTGTTCCAAACTAAAAGCATTTGTGTTTGGTTTGAAATATTCAAAGTAGGTTTGGTGAAGGAGCTACACATATGAAAATGAACCTGTTATTCTTCAGGAACTGTCTGTCTTTGAGGGAATACTGATGATACGTTACTGAGTTTAACAAACTCTTTTTGCCTCACCATATATTCAAATTAAATGAGAGCAACTAATTCCAAGAATCCAGCAAATGTTACCAAGTAGAAAACGATCAATGATTTTCAGGGCATATGTGTGGGCAGTTAGATTAGGTGACCTCTAACGTCACTTTTACCTCCCAGAATGTATGCATCAGCCATAGCACATCCAGAGAAAGAGCAGGAGACAACTCCATGTGAAAACACTGTGAGCACTGAGGACAAGACTTTCCATCTCTTAGGAAAATGGAAGGAAAGTATATTACAGATGGATGTATTGGGTCTGAGCTGAGGTCAGAGTTTGCACAGCTTTTGACAAGTAGCCTGGATACAGGAAGCCATCTTTCCTTAGTTAAAAAAAATCACAATTACGCCCTTTCTTCCCCTTTTCCCCCCACCCACAATAGAAGTCTTAACTGTGGGTCAGCTTTTATCAACCTTTTTGAGTAAAAGACTTTCATTCCTTTGGAATTTCAGAAACAAGAATTTGTTTTCTGAAAAACACATGCCATTGGATACCTTTAACTTGACATGTGATTGAAACTTTTGTTTTAATAATTCCATTTTCTACAAAGGCTGCCTCTATATTTATTAAGGATGAAAACAAAACCACTTCTTCTTTCATTACATTTTCTGCTTTCATGTTCTGTCATTCAGAGATCTTTTTTTCTTTCCCTCTCTCTGTCTTCTTTTCCCCCAGCTGTCGGCAGCATCCAGCCCCTCCAGTCACAGTCCTCACAGAGCTTCAGGAAAGGACCCTTTTGCAGAGCTCTCTTTGGAGGATTTCTTATAAATCACTTTAGGTATTGCTGCTTGTTGGGTGAGATGGGGAGTTAAATACTTAAAAAGTTTATCAAATATTAAACACAGTTCGCTCTTCTCCTTTGTTTCTTTAAAGGACGCTATCTTGCTCTTCCTCCTTCCTCCTCTGTTCTTTAGGTGAAGAATAAAAATAGACCTCAAAATAGGACGTAAGGACAAACAGTTTTTGGAAACTGCTTTAACATAATTAGAAGGTGTGAAATCAAAGAATCATCTCATGTTTACATACAAGCATCCACTGCTCACAGCAGATGGATGGGATCAAATACCACCCTTAAAAAAACTGGGTGTTTGTGTCATTCTTAAAAGATGTATGGAGAACAACACAGTTCTACACGTTGGATTAGAGTTTGATTTTAATGTCCCTGAACATTATTTGTGAAGAATTCATTTTAACAGTCTCTTTAAAATGTTATATTTATGTGTGCCTTTTCATTTAAAAATTTAAAACCAGTGACATTTTTCCCCAAAATAGACTTTTTTTTTTGAAGTTAAGGGCATGTGAATACTTTATGCCCTTTTTGATTGAAGAATTCTATGTTTGATCCACACTGCCTCTTTTTGCTGGAAGGTGGTGAAGTTTGTTCTTCTTGGTGCTCTAGCCCCTAGTAGAGATAGAGCTTCTAGATCTTTGAGAGTTGAGAGATCTTCTGATTTGACAAGTTTATTAGCACATCTACTTCAGTAATGTCTTTGGATGAACAGTTTAAGGGATATCCTGAGTGAAGTATCTGAGCAAATAGTGAGGCCCTGTTGAAAACTATTCCTTCATAGATCTTTCAGATTTTTATTTATATTAGTAAAGCAGTGATTTAGTAAGCATAATATTACTCTTCCTTTAATTATTTAATTTTATGATATCATTTGGAAATGATACCAGATTGTGCTTTTCTCAGTGAGATTTTCACATGGAATATTTGTGTTCATGAAGAGATGTTCTCAATTTGTCAGTGAAAAATTGTTCATTCATTTTCTTTCTTCCCCAGTCTCTTGGTTTTGGTAATTAGATATATTTGGAAGTCCCTCTAATTAGGCTTCAAATATTGAGTCCTGGCACATGATGAGCTTTGATAATAGTGACCTAGTTTTGTAATCAGGGTTGTGATAAATATGCAGTAAACATTTCTGGGCCAGTTGAATGGTAAAAGCCACAGAGCATTTTTTTTTTTTTAATGAGAAGACATCTTACAATGCTGTAAGTGAACTTACACTCTTCTTTTTTTTTTTTTTTTTTTCCAGATACAGTTTATGTAACTAGATGGAAGAGAATGGAATTATTCCAAAAAGACAAGTGCTCAAGCAGCAAATACTTAACTTCCAGCAAAATCCAAACTGCTGTCTCTTAAAACTCTCTTCTTCCATTAGAATGCTACAGTAACCCAGTGAAGGCCCATGAAGGAAATTGGGACTAGTCTATAGGAGAACATATCAATACAGTTTATAAAGCCAAGAATTGCCATGATTTCAGACTAAGATCTGTCTTTTTGGTGACTAACTTTTCAGTTCTTTCAACTCTTATTAATACCCATAATCAGTAACCTACCAAGAGAAGCCCTTATTTGGAAAGCGTGAAATTTGTATTTGGAAAAGCTGCCTGGAGAGAAGAGCTGTGTCCTTTACTGTAATGCAACAGAACTCTTTTGGGGGGGATCAAAATTGTAATTCTTAATTATGCAGTATCTTTCTTTTCTCCAGTCCTCACAGATACAGGAACAGTAACTAAAATTAACTTTTCTTTAAAAAAAAAATTATATATTCAGTTTGCAGTAGACATTCCTTAAGTATTTGTATTTATTTATGATTATCAATTTACGTAACATTAATATTGTATCAGACCTCCTTATGAAAATGAGTATGGATGTACACAGTATGTTTGATTTTTATCCATAAAAGTGAATCTGATTCAGAATGCTTTTCAGCTGACATACAGAGCACTAAATATTTTAAGGCAAGTCCATAGGTCTGAGTCGCTTAAGAATTCTCAGTCTCTATGGGATTTAGGGAAGCATTATAAATGCATTAATCCTTATAGTCAATTCTGTGCCTAGGATTTTGCAAGGGAACAGTTCGCTGACTAGGAAAAGCACTACATTTTAAATTCCGCATTAGTGCATTGGGAAGGAACTTTACTGCTTTGTGCTTGGCATGTCATTATTTTCCATTTGACATTAGGGCCTTTCCAAAATGAATGTGAGGAATTGCTTTCACTTCAAGACTTTCCTTCTTTTCAGTAAAACTCTAGGAGGTGTTAAGGGGGTAGGGGAGGGGACAAAATCCTTGAAACCTTTTATTTGGCTCATGCCATGTTATGATCATGTACCTTTTAAATAAGGGGAAATAGTATCTTTAAAGTTAATGTCTAGCCAAGAGTTTAGTTAACGAAGAATTAAACTGCACTGTTGATCGGTGCTTTGTGTAAATACATCTTAACGTTTTGGTTGAGAGGGGCCTTAAGAAGGACAGTTCGTTGTAGGAAAGCAATTCTGTACATGAGTTTAAGCATACTTGTTGCATTGTCTCTGCAGATTCTATTTTTGTTTACAATATTAAAATGTATGTTAGCAAAAATGGGTGGATTTTCAAATAAAATGCAGCTTCCACAAAACTTTTTGTTATGGTATTCTGGTCTGAGGTGTATTGTTTGTTTTGTTTTGCTTTACTTTCTGCATTTTCTTTATCATCAGTATCATTTTTTTTGCTAGTAAAAACATATCCAGGTGATTATATTTGCTGACTTAATACAATGTAAATTTTATTTGTTTTAACTTAATTTCCTAAAAGATTTATCTTTGTACCTTTTGTTTTTCCTCTAGACCCTTATTGATAAACTAAACCACTTATTAAAATAGTTGATTTTTGTGTTTTGATCAGAGGTCTTCAGTCAGGTAAGTGTAAAGAGAGAAAAAGGTTGTGTTTGGCACATTGATGCATGTGATATTCTGCCAGAGAGACCTCTGAATGTATCACGTTTAATATGGAATAGTAAGGAGGATTCATCATACATGATGGAGGAATTAAAGACTTTGCATTGATAAGTGTCTGCATAATATTTGCCATGGTTGGGGAAAAAAAAAGCTTTAGCCAATATACTTTGTTAATTTTACCAGTTTCTGAGTTGCATTAATATTAAATCATTTTCATTAAGCTGGGAAATTGTACTTTTGTAGTTAACTTCCTTAACATTATCACAGATTTGATTGTTCTCTTGTGTTTGAGTGAATCTTCTATTTCAGGGCTGTGGCTTATTCTTTTATAATTACTTTTATTATTGTTGTCATTGTTATTGTTAAAATGTGTTTGTGAGGGTGCTTCAGAAATATTTTCATCCTACTGAAACAATTTTGGGACTTGTTGGATAGGTGTTACCCACATTTTACCCATTTTACAGATTGGAATCAGGAACTGGGAAAGCAACTTGCTCAGGTTGATAAGCTAATAGACAAAGGAGTCAGATCTTTGGTTTCATGATCCATTGTTCTTTTTATGACCTGCTGTTTATAAACCAAAAAGGGAATTTTGTCCCTCTGCATTGTAGACTGACAAACACTTGCTCCTGTGTGGTCTTCTTCCATGAAGCACATATTCTGCTTATTGCTCTGATGCCCATACATCATGGGCAAGGAGAAATACAAAACACATGATTGGGGGCGCCTGGGTGGCTCAGTGGTTAAGCCGCTGCCTTCGGCTCGGGTCATGATCCCAGGGTCCTGGGATCGAGTCCCACATCGGGCTCTCTGCTCAGCAGGGAGCCTGCTTCCTCCTCTCTCTCTCTGCCTGCCTCTCTGCCTACTTACGATCTCTGTCTGTCAAATAAATAAATAAAATCTTTAAAAAAAAAAAAACACACATGATCGTACAACTTTAGTCACAGTATAACAAGTGAGGTACATTAGCTGTTGAATGCTTAACTGTATTAGGTTATAAACCTGTACATACCCACACCATCTTAGTACCCAGCTACCAAGCTGGCAGTGGCTACAGAGGAGGTAAGATTATTAGCTGCAGAGGGCAGCTATACTCATCACAGATTATTTTCAAAATTAGTTTAGTTTTGACCTAACATTGTCATTTAAAATTTTCTTTTTTTTTTTTTTTTAAAGATTTTATTTATTTATTTGACAGAGAGAAATCACAAGTAGGCAGAGAGGCAGAGAGAGGAGGAAGCAGGCTCCCTGCTGAGCAGAGAGCCCGATGCGGGACTCGATCCCAGGACCCCGAGATCATGACCTGAGCCGAAGGCAGTGGCTTAACCCACTGAGCCACCCAGGTGCCCCTGTCATTTAAAATTTTCTTAAAGATCGCCTTTTCTTGATTTAAAAAAAAATTTTTTTTTTTAAAGATATGTTTTTCTTAACCAGTGATTATGAGAGTCCTTATTTAGGAAGAGGCCTTATGTTAGACTAGGAAATTTTTCTCCACAAATAAAACATGAGCCCTGGAAAAGAGGCCTTTATGGGATAAGTTTCTCCTTGAGCTAAAACAATTTCAAGTCTCTTCTCTTATTCTTTATCATCAACAAACATGTTTCCAAATTCTGAGAATTCAGAGTGCTGATACAAATGCTTATTTAACACTTAGTGGAGAGAAAAACATCTCTACATTCAGGATGAGTGTGGCCCCTGTGTGTTTGACAGTGGCTGGGTCACAGAGTATATGGAGAGGCCACGGCACTCAGCCAGATGAACTTATTCTGAATATCTTACAGAAAAGATAGCCTCACGGCTTCCATCAGTGGCTACTGCGTATAGCTTAGTTCCTTGTTCAGCCATATTTGCTACTTTCCATGAATCTCACTGGCCTGGAATTCTGCTGTCTAAATAGGCTCTGAATGGAAAGGCTGCAGTATCATCTTCCATTTTGGTGTGTCATCAATCAGAAATGTTTTCTAGGGGGTGTCTGGGTGGTTCAATCAGTTAAGCGACTTCGGCTCAGGGTTATGATCCCAGGGTCCTGGGATCCAGACCTATGTCAGGCTCCCTGCTCTGCGGAGAGCCTGCTTCTCTCTCCCTCACCACTCCCCCTGCTTGTGCTGTCTCACTCGCTTCTCTGTCAAACAAATAAATAAAATCTTTTAATTCTAAGTCCCTAGCTAGTACTTACGTATAATTTAGTGGCCATCTCAAAAGGCATAAAACAGAATCTGCATTTCTCTGATCATTTTTGTCCTGAAGTAGCATAGGAACTGAAAAGCCTTTTGTTTCTGTGTAATTATGTTTTAAAGGAAACTCAAAGGGCCAGGAAGAGGCAGGTAGAGGGACTGCAATAGGAGGGGAAAGATGCCAGATAAGTCCAGCAAGGATGGCTGTGCCCATTATGTGGCATTCAGAACATCCATTGTTAGGAGTGAATCTTTGATAACTACTGGTAACAGAACTTAATTGATGGTGGACAGAATTTATATCACCTGTGGGTCCAAAGTGGAAATGAAAGAATGATAGTTCACTTCATCTTATAAAGGTTAAACTGGGGTCATACTGGCCTAAAAGAGAGAAGAATACAATAGGATAAAATGAAATGATAGAAAACACATAAAAGTCTCTGTCCGCTCTTCCTGGCACAGAGCTAAGACCGCAGTAGGAGCATCTTTTGTTTTAATTGGTCTTTGACCCCAGTCCTGACAAAAAATGACTCATTCTTTGGAATTTCCAGTCTTTTGTTTGAGGCAGCTCTTGATGGGCTCCTAGATAGCTTCAGGACGAGGACTGGTCATCCGAGAAGGTCACCCTTCAGCCCAACCACATCCTTCAGGATAGAGGGAGTGGAGACAGAGATAATGATGGAGCATGCCTGTAGAGGGACGAAGCCTCCATAAAAATCACAGTATTAAGGGATCTAGAGAGCTTCCAGATTGGTGAAAGAACTCACTTGCCAGGAGGGTGGGGCACCCCACATTCACGGGACAGAAGCTCCTGCACTTGGTATTCTCAGACTTAGGGATCTCCATCTGGCTGTTGTCTGTATGCTTTATCATATCCTTTATAATACTGACAAGCTCTTGGGGTTTCCCTGACTTCTGTGAGCCATTCAAGTAAATCATCAAAACCCCAGGTGCCCCACTTATAGGTAGTCAGAAGTGCAGGTGACAATCTGGACTTGAAGTTGGGATCTGGGCATTGGGGAAATGTGGGCTGTCTTGAAGGACTGAGTCCTTAACCTCTGGGGTCCGCATCAACTCTTGTTAGTATGAAAGTTGAATTCTAGGGCACTCAGATGGTGTCCTTCGATTATTTGGTGTGGACATGTCTGGTGTCAAAAAGTATTGTGAGTATGAGATTAAAGGAAATACAAGCGTTTTTCTCATGTGTTTAATCTTAATAGCTGAGGTGCATTCGTGTGATGGAGATGGCATTTCAAAAGAGTAAAGATAAAGAGATGGACCGTTTAATAAGTGGTTTTAACTGGCACCATAAAGCTGGCGAAGGATAACAATTCCCTCCAACGTATACCAGTATAAATTCCAAATGAGTTAAAGGGTGTAAATGTAAGAAATTAGATGAAAATATAAGTGACTATCTCAGTCAAATAGCAAAAGGGAAAGACTATGATAACAATTCATCAAAGAACTGATGATCAATGAAAAAAAATTAAAAAAATCTAGTAATAACTAGAAGATTCAGTGGGAACAATAGAGCTTCCCAAGTGTAAGGACATTCTCAGTGCTTTTATATGTATTTGTTCATTTAATCAAGTCTATGGAGAAGGTACATTTGCTATGTCTATTTTATAGATGAGGACACTAAAGCCTGGAGTACTTCACTTAACTGATTTTTATCAACTAGGTGAACTACAATCCTGAGCATTTGATCTAGCTATAGTCTGCGCATAACCACTTAGCTGTATGCTCGTGTAGGAGGATGCCATTTTGATGTGTATGTGTGTGTATATATATGAGTGTGTGTGTATACACATATCGTGTGTAATTACATATATGTAATTGTGTATATCGTGTGTGTGATTACATACATGTAATTACGTGTGTGTGTGTGTACACATAAAAACAGCATGGGTAGCATGGGGTTTGATTGCTAATTGAAAGCTGTGGTGACTATAACCTAGTACAGCTTTTTTGGACGTTAGCTAGAATTGTCAGAAGTCTTGAGAGTTTCTACCCCCAATCCTATAATTACACTTTTGGGAAATTTACCCAGGGAAATAACTTGGGGATGGGGTCTTGGCTAGGGAACTTGCCTTGAATTGTTGTATAGCACATAAGTTTAAAATCAGAAATTGCCCATATCGAAGAATAGGAAGCCAGGTTAGTAGGATGCCATACCTAGAGACCATCTGTGAAACCAAACAACCTTGTTCTTGTGGATCAGTTTACAACAGCAGACAGTAGACAACTGGAGACTCAGTGCAGATCTTCATTGCTATCATTCCAGATTAAAAGCCAGTCTGCACTACCAGGCTCTGCCAATTCCCAGGCCAACCAAAAGTAGGAAGAGCTGTTTTCTCCCTTGCAAGGGTTTGTCTGCTGGTGATGAGGTGGAGAAAGAGGGAGTTTTCCACTGACGACAGAAGGAATACTGGTCCAAGGTGCATAGGAGAACAAAATTTTCTACCAGTCACCCAACAGAGAAGAGGGCTTGACACTCATCATCATGAATTTTACTGTTCTAGAAGATGTAGGAGGTAAGTGGAACTCTCCAGTTTCCTTGTCCTGTGTTAAGGGAAACTAGAGGACCCACAAGGAGTTTTTAGTTTCACATTTATCAAGCAGCTTCTCAGATACAGTTTCTTGATTGCAAGCCTTAACATACATGTTTCACAAAGTTTCCACACGTGGTAATTTTCTCCCCAAATGGCGTTCCCTGTGAAGGGCATGGGGGATCCATCACATGGGGGATCCATGTGTCTGACTGGCTGCAGCCCTCCCCTGCAGTCCTCGAGTGTACCAGTGTGGCTCAGTGCTCACCATGCAGTCAGGGCTAGAACAATTCCAGCCTTTCTCACACCTCCAACTTCTGCTCAGACTTTTTCTCAATAGAATTCTGGAGTTCCCTGCCCCTTGGTCTCTGTATTTTTCCCCTATTTTGCTTATTTGAGTACTCTCCCTCCTGGTAGGGAAAACTAGCACCTCTCTTCATTTTTAGGGGCATTGTGAATTGGACAGCCTTTTTAGAAAATCATAAAAATGCTTTTATACTTTGTAATTTCACTTCTGGAAGTCTGGAGAAATTAGTCCAAAGTGTGGAAAATAGTTTTTGTGGAAAAATACCAATCCCAAATGATTGAGATTACCAAAGTTACAACCGGGAAGGAAGGAGAAGTTCAATGACGAGTCCCAGAGATTATCTCCATTCCTAAGGGATAGTGAAGAGTTAATGGAGACCAGGAAATGAACAGAGCTGGATATTAACTGTTTTCAAAAAGAAAGGAGATAACATGCTGGTGAGGATGTGGAGAGGGAGGGAACTCTGTGTGCTGTTGTTGGGAATGTAAAGTAGTACAGTCACTATGGAAAACAGAATGGAGTTAAAACTAGACCTGTCCGTGGATCCAGCAACCCCACTTCTGGGTATGCATCTGCAGGTAACAAAACCATTACCTTGAAGTAATACCTTGCTCTCTGATGTTCACTGCAGCATTATTCACTACAGCCAAGGAATGGAAGCAACCTAAGTGTCCATCAGCAGGTGAATTGATTGAAAAATTATAGTTATATATAATCACAGGGGAATATTATTCTTAAAAATTAAGTTCTGTCACATGACAACAGGGATGCTAAGTGAAATAAGACAGATAAAAACAATACCGCATGGTCTCACATGTGGATTCTAAAAAGGAAAAAGTCAAAATAATAGAAAAATATTGGAAACTAGAAGATTGGTTATCAGAGGATGGAGGAAATAAGGAGCGATTAGTGAAAAAGGGCAAAGTTTAAATTATAAGAAGAATAAGCTATGAGAATCTAATGTTTAACATGGTGACTGTAGTTGATAACACTGTCTCATAATCAAAGTTTGCTAAGAGAAGAGGACTTCAGTGTTCTTCCTGCTGCCCTCAAAAAGGTAGATAAATGGGTGATGGATGTGTGTATAACTCAATGGGGGGAATCCCTTCACAAAGATTAAATATATCAAATCATCACATCCTATACTTTAGTTTTAAATTTTGCCAGTTATATCTCAAAGATGAAAGAGAAGAATGCACTAGTAATGTTAATTCCTTAGAGTAGAAATTAAGGACGTTAAAACAAGAGTGACAATGAGCTAAGCAGCAAAATCTGTAGGAGAGAGGGTAATGCTGAGTGGTTAGAACGGGAAATGAGACCAGGTAAGTGAGGAAAGAACACAGGGAGAGCCTGTGGGATAGGAACACACACAGAGGGCAACATGCACGACTTGTCTTTGAAAAGCATTCTTCCCTTCTGAGAGCATTTCCACCACTGAGTGAAGCCCCTGCTGCTTGATGACACAGAGCAGCACGGTGGGAGCAGTGTGGACCCTGCAGCCATGCTGTAGGTCGAAACCCAAGCTTGGACAACTTACATACTCTGCCTGTGCCTCAGCGTCTTCATCTGTAAGGTGGCCTCATGATGCCTACCTCAGAGGACTGTTGTAATTAATGAATTAATAAACAGGCATTTAGAACATCCTGGCACATGATAAAGTTTCAGTACACTGAACTAGGATACAGAATAGCTTGTGGTCAAGAGCCTAGACTTTTTAAGGGTAAAAATCTGCGTTTTTAAATCCTGATTCTGTCCCTTACTAGCTGGGGGACTTAGGGAAATTTACTAAATCTCCCTCTGCCTGTTTCTTGTTGGTAAAGTGAGAATGGCTGTAGACACAGGATTATAGATTATAGGGTTATAGAAGAATGGACTAGGTTAATGTATGTAAAGTGCATATAATAACACAGTTAAGTGTTAGCTTTTGTTAGTATTACTAAAGAGACAGTCTTTGGAATTGTCCCCCCTGCCCTGTGTGCATTGTGCTGATGTCAGCCCAGTGCTCTGCTGGAGGTTGCAGGGGTTGATTCCAAAGCAAAACCCTGAATCTCTATCTCTGCGCGTCCTCACATAAGCAGGAGTCCTTGGTCCTAAGGGCTGTAGTAACTGTAGAGTCTGGGGTGACACATTTTTTAAAACAGCCAGCCCCACTCATTTAAGCATACTTAGGTCAGCAACTTGGATGTCCTGAGATAAAGCAGAACACTTCCTAAGGTCATTTGAGCGTCAACCCCGCCACCACTTCTTTTTTCTTTTTAACGGAGAATAAATACTTCCTGAAGTTTTACTTAGTGTCTTAGAGATTTCGTTTTCCTATTGGAAACACCAACTTCTTGTGAGGTAAATATTCATGTTTGTCCCTGTATTAGGATTAGATTTGGCTTGCATATCACAGAAAATTCACACAAACCATGAATGATTCAAACGAGACAAGTTTATTTTCTCTCTCCCATACAAGTTTGAGCTGGCATCGCAGCTTTGCTCACAAGACTGGTAGGTTCCCAGTTTCAGGTCTAGGTAGGTGTCTGGCTGCTTCATAGTCCTTCAGGTGCTCCTTGCGTCTCCGAATCCCCTGGAGCAGGATGGAGGGGGTGTAGGGAGGAAGGAAAGGAGGACATGATCCAGAAATTGTGTTCAGTTTCTCACGTTCCCTTGGCTAGAACTTTGTCGTGTGGCTGCAGGGTAAGGTGGGAAGTAATCTTTAACTTCGGTGATCATGTACTGAGCTAAAATGGCTAAATCAATGCATTATTGTAGTGGAAGGGAATGAGATTTGAAGGCATACTAGCAGGCACTGTCACAGTCACCATTTTCTGTCAAAAGAATTGCTAACCTCCTGAGCCTTTATCTGATCAATGACTTTAAAACCTTCCCATGTCACATGTTGTGAGTTGAGATCTGAGATACACTAAAAGAAGTATTAGAGCTTAGAATGGAAACATTTCACAGAAACTGAATACAGGAAACATCAAATGCTTAAAAAGAAGAGGAGGAAGCAAATCCAAACTGCCAGTGCTCGGTATAAATGTGCACCCTCCCATCAGATTTTAGGCCCAGCAGTGGTCCATGTTGACGGTTTTACATAAATAGCACACAAGTCATGGAAGTCACTTTTTAAGTGGAAGGAGAAAAGAACTGATGCAAAGATGAATTCTAACAGTCACAGGATGTCGAAGATCTGAAGCGAATCTCAAAATGAGGCCAGGGCACGCCATCCCTCTGATCTGGTGTCTGGGGGCTTTAAGGTAAAAATGCCTCGCTGACCTCAGTTAGTCATGCAGAGGGGAGTCCAGCATAGTTCATTTTCATTCCTCTTAGGAGGGAAATGTTGCAAGGCCTAGCATATTTTTATAGCTGAGACTATACAAAAAGATGGCCCGAACCCAAGAAGGCAAGAGGTCAGTGAGTTGAGCACCCAGTTTGAGGAAGGAAATGCTGACAAAATTTTTTACCAAGAATCTGTAAGGACATCTGAATCCGCAGTCCCTTTCAAACTCATTCACTCTACCGGAAACCTAAAAACATTTCTATATGAAGAATTTTTAAAAGCATCTTGAAGGTTTTTAGCACTTACTCAGATCATAAGAATAGAATGATTAAAAACATAACCAACTGAAAGAGTCATAGTTAAAGAAAAGGCAGCCTTTCTGAGAACTTGAGCCTCATAAAGTCACAGGAATAGGAAATGGAAATAACTTAATCTAGTTAAAGTCACTAATATTTAGAAAGCCTCTGCTGCTTGAGGGCACATTTCCTTGCATCTAGTGCAAAAGCCAGTTTTATTCCAAGAAAAATACAGAGAACTGTTGTGTTGAGCTCTAGTAAAACAAAGAAGGATCAAGCAGGCCTTTAACAAACAGCCCTTTATTGCCACAAAAATCCCCTAGCCTCTCCGTTCCCTGAATCGCACTAGTGTCTGGCTATAGGACTCAAAAAGAACCAGAAATGTTACCACTGACCCACGGTGCCCACCCAGCCTCCTCCACACTCTTAAGAATTTTGCAAGTGGGTTTACGACTGGTCCCTACAGCCTGATGTGGATCAGCAGATCCTGGGTAAGGCCCCTTGGAGCCCTCATGCCAGGCGGCAGCTGAGTGCCTTTCCCCCAGCCAGCCCGGAACAGAAAACCCCTTCATGCAGCCATCCTCAGGCACTGGTCAGCGCCTCACAGCATGTGACGGATGGGACCCAGGCATGCTCTGTCCCTACATGGGAATGCACTGCAGAGACAGTCGGACACCCTGGGCCTTACTGGCAGAGACTCCTGTCAATTACCAGTCATTATTTCAACGACCTGTATCGCATGTCCAGTATGTACAGGTTATATGTCCTCTTTAAAATAATTTAAAAAAAATTTTTTGAAGATTTATTAGAGAATGCACGAATGGGGGAGGGGCGGAGGGCAAAGGCAGAGGAAGAAGCAGGCTCCCCGCTGAGCAAGGAGCCCAATGTGGGACTCAATCCCAGGACCCTGGAATCATGACCTGAGCCAGAGGCAGATGCTTAAACAACTGAGCCATCCAGGCACCTCACATGTCCTCTTTTTCATCCTTAAAGAAATCCTGCAAGATGAGAATTAGGTCCTTGTAATATAGAAGCGGAAACAAGGCTTAAAAGAGGTCAAGGGACTGCCCAAGATTCAAGATAGCCAGCCTGACTCCACAAAATGTGTTTTCCCATACTCTGCCTTATCTCTTTCCATCTCCTTAATTTCTTCAAATTTATCTAATTCCTGGCCCAAAATAAGCAATTTCCTCGCCTGAGGCTAAAGCTGCTAACAGTCTCTACTCTTCCACCCCCCAAATCTTGAATGGCAACATATAAAACTCACATGCTTGGTTATTCTAAAAACTGAAACCACTACATAAAATCCTTCTAAATTCATCTTAAATTTCTTTTCCAAAATTATTACTAAGGGTGCTAAAAATAGAATGTTGCAAGTTAAATACAACCACCCACCACACCTAGAACATGTCTAGATGTCCTGCCTTCTCCTCTTTGCTGCTGGTATGAAGAGCGACCAGGCTCTTACTGGACCTTAAGCATCTTGAAGAAAGGGGCAATTTCATTTTGCCTCCCTAATGCCTTACACATAGTGCCTGGCTGGAAGGACTTGTTTGATCAACAATTTCTCGAGTGAGTGAGACTGATAGGAGGTTCACAGTAGTACAGGGGTTTGTTGAGATTTGCTTTGAAATGTCATCTCACAAAGATACAACCCTACACTGAATTTGGGTTGTTAAAAACTTTTTTTTTTTTTTTTAAGAGATGGTACCATTCTGCAAATTCTAAACACAAGAAATTATATTAACAGAAGGAAAGAACATTCTTCCCTTTCCTTTTCCAAAGGATGCTTTTTCTACTCTGACATCTTCTTGGCAGCAAATAAGACTTTTAGCTATTTGATATTTTCTTCCAATTCAAATTCACATTGTAAAGTGAAAAACTGCCACGACTAACAAGTTAATGCTGGAATCCTACCATGTTATGCCTGGCTTGTTTTCATAATCTCATGGTCTGAACTTCCCAAGAGTGAGAGAAAAACAATGTCAGTTTCTGCTGATCTACTGAAACCAGTGGGCTGTCACATAGCCTCTGTTTGTTGGTTTACTGGAAGCTCTTTGATTTGTCCCAGTGGAAAGGCAGTAAGTTATTTTTTCCTATCTGAGAAAAGTAAAGATAAACCTTATCTATAAAAAGTTTACCTTTCTTTCTTAAAAAGAAAATTGGCAAATCCACTTCATATTGTTCCGAACTTTTCCAAAGACATTTCTGTTTCTATTGACCTCTGAAAGACCACTCTAACAAAATGTTCTGCCCTCCCATCAGGAAACACTGTCACTGCCATTCACACTGCAGAACATAAACATCGCCTTTCCACACTGTCACTTTATGGAATGGACTGGAAGATAGATATTTGGGAGACATTTTGGGGAGTAACCTTTTAAAATATAAAATATCAGTCAAGTATACAAATTTTAAGCGTCCTACTTAATGTTTATAAAGTGAAACATCCATGTTAACTGCCACTCAGATCAAGATTACCAGAAAACTCCTTTATGTACCATCCTAATCATTCCCTACCACAAAGGTAACCACTATTCTGACTTCCATCATTAAGGTTAGTATGCCTGTCCTGTTTTGTGTAAATGGAAGCATATCATATGTGCTCTTTTGTGTCTTCTCTCTTTTCTTCAATCTTATGTATATAAGATTGAGCTATGTAGCTATATTTGGCACTAGTTTATTCTTTTGCATTGCTGTATAGTGTTCTACAATGTGACCCTCCATCCCTCCCTCTCTGTCTCCCCTCTTTTTTTATTTGCGTGCACGTGCACATGTGTGTGTATGTGTATGTATGTGTGTATATATTTATTTATACATTCCATTACTGACAGTCATTGTGTTGTTTCAAATTTTGACTACTATCAGTAAAGCAGCTAGGAATATTGTTATCGTGCCTTCTGGTAAACATAAACACTCATTTTTGTTCTGTATTAAAACAAGAATGGAACTGCTGGATCATGACATATATATATATATGACATGACATATATATATATATCATGACATATATATATATATATATATATATATATATATATATACACATATATATATGTTCAGGTTTAATAGATACTGCCAAACATATTCCAAAGTCTTTATGCCAAGTTATGATCCCACCAACTATTACAGAAGAGTTCAAGTTGCTCTGTATCTTTGTCAATATTTGTGCTGTTTTTAACTTTTAACTTTAGTTATTCTGATGCATGTATATCAATCTTCTTTTTATGCTTAGCAGTCATTAGGATATACTCTTTTGTGAAATGCCTATTCAAATCTTTTGCTCATTTCCCCCTAAAATGGTTGTCTTTTTTCCTATTGATTTGTAAAAGTTCTTTATATATATTAGATATTTTTTTGTTGGCTACATATATAGAAAATATATTCTCCCAGGATGTGGCTTGCCTTTTGACTCTTAATAGTATCTTTCAATGAAAAGAGACTATAATTTTCATGAAATTCGATTTATCAGTTTATGATTAGTGATTTTTATAGCATTTTTTCCCCAAAGGAGTAAGTGACACAAGGAGCAGTAGACTTGGAGAAGGGGGCATGTGGACCACCACAGCTGAATCCACATTTACACACCAACCAGATATAGATGTCAATTCAAGCATAGACTTGGAGAATCTATTGAGTATGTAAAGGGGAACACGAAGACATTCTGTTATATTTCCTACTTGAAACTTATTGTTTTACCTTCCATATTTAGGTCTCTGGTCCACTTGGAATTGATTTTTGTGTATTAGGTATGATACAGGTTCGAGGTTCATTTTTCCCATACACAATTGACTCAGCATTTTTTAATTGGGAAAAAAAGAAACTCCCCTGCTCCCAAATTATAATGGCATGTTCATCAGAGGTCAAGTGATTTTGTGGGTTGGTTTCTGGACTCTTCATTCTGTTCCATTGGACTTTTTAACCTTGGGTCAAAACCACACTATCTTAAATATTGAAAGTCTTGCAATTTGGTAATAAGTTCTTCAATTCTGTTGTTTTTCTTCAAGATTGTTTTGGCTGTTATAGGTCTTTTGCTTAGGTTATAGATTTCCATAATAATGTTAGATCATTAATTTCTGTAAACAAAAACCTGCTAATTTTTCTTGAGATTGCACTGAATCTCCAGATATAGGAAGAACTCACATCTTAACTCTTTTGAATCATCATCCATGATGATGGTGTATGTCTCTATTCCCCATTTATTATATAATCTCTAATTTCTCTCAACAATGTTTTATAGTCTTCAACATAGAAGTCTTGCTCATATTTCATTGGATGTTTTTCTTGATTTTGATGTTTTTATTTAATTAATTTATTTTATTATAAATGATTTAAATTTTTCCCAGTTGTTTGCTGTAGTACAAAGAAATACAGTGGATCTTTGTTGACCTCTGCCCTGTGACTGTTAAATTCACTTATAAATTCTATTAGTTTGTAGATTACTTTGGATTATCTACGTACAGAAACTTGACATCTGTAAGTAGTAGAGTTTGCTTCTTCCTTTCTAATCTCTATGCTTTTAATTTCTTTTTCTTGCCTTTATTGAACTGGCTATAACTTCGAGTTACATTAAATACTGTTGAATATTAGTATGATAGTGAACACATGTGTCTTGTTCCTGACCTCAGTGGGAAAAGGTTAATATTTCACTATTAGGTACAGTGTTAGCTATAGTTTTTTGAAGATATTACTTGTTTGCTGAGAGCTTTACCATACTATTATGAATTTTTATCATAGTATTGAATTTTATCAAATGCTGCACCTGTTGAGATGATCGTATGAGTTACCTATGTTCCATTCATTTTACCCTTTATTTTTAAATTTTAAGATATAAATTCACATGCAATTATAATGGGCACATGATATGATGAGCACTGGGTTTTATAAGCAACTAACGAATCATTGAACACCGCATCTGAAACCAATGATGTACATGTTGGCTAATTGAATTTAAATTAAGAAAAGATAATATGAACAGATAGCATGTACTCTTTATCCAATTTCCCTCAACAGCATAATTTTTCAGAATTATAGTATAATATCACAGGCAGCATATTCACATTGATTTAATCCACTGGTTCTGTTTGTGTTTCCACTCTGATTTCTGAATGTTAAACCAACCCTGTGTTCTTTATTCGTGAAACATGTATAACTGGATTCAATAAGCTAATATTTTTGTGGGGATTTTACATCTGTATTCACAAGAGATATTGGCCTGTTATTCTCTTTTCTTGTAATGACTTGCCAGGTGTTGGTGTTAGGATTATATTGAGCTCATTGAATGATTTGGAAGTGTTTCTTTTTTCTCTGTTCTCTGAGTTTGTGTATGTTTGCTACTCTATCTTTTTGAAATCCTTGGAGAAATTTACCAGTAAAGCAAGCCATCTTGGTTTGAAATTTTCCTTGTGGGAAAATTTTAAGTACATATTAGATCTTTTTTTTATAGATTGGGGACTATTCAGAATTTATTTTTCCTCCTGAAAGAAATGTTTTTCAAGAAATGTTTCCATTTCATCAAAGTTGTCAACTTTATTGAGAAAGTTTTTTCCTTTAATTTCCTTTTATGATGTTTTTCATAATGTCAGTAAAGTCTGTAGTGATACTTCCTTTTTCATTTTTTTTTAAAGGTTTTATTTATTTATTTGACAGACAGAGATCACAAGTAGGCAGAGAGGCAGAGAGAGAGAGAGGAGGAAGCAGGCTCCCTGCTGAGCAGAGAGCCCGATGCGGGACTCGATCCCAGGACCTCGAAATCATGACCTGAGCCGAAGGCAGTGGCTTAACCCACTGAGCCACCCAGGTGCCCCTTCATTTGTTTTTTGTTTTCTTTCTTGATTAGTCTTAGTAGGAGTTATCAACTTTACTAGGAGTTATCAACCATTCAAACTGACTTTTGGCTTGTTGATTTTCTCTTTGTCTTTGGCCTTATATTTAAAAGATGTTCCTTGTAGACAGCATTATAAGTAAGTGTAGCTTTAAAATGGAAAGTTGATGTCAGATTCAGGCACAGTCGTAGTCCTTATCTTGTGGCACTCACAAGAGGGAAGTGGTAATGGTCTTGAACCAGGACTCAGCAGTTTAGACTTGTATTTTTTTCTCTAAGATTTATTAATTTATTTGACACAGAGAGGGCTGGAGGGGCAGAGAGAGAGGGAGAAAGAATCACAAGCAGATTCCCCACCAAGCGTGGAGCCTAGCCCGTGCTCCATGTGGGGCTTGATGTAAGGTGGGACATGGCGCTCCACACAGGGCTCCACATGGGGCTCGATCATAGGACCCTGAGATTGTGACCTGAGCTGAAATCATGAGTCTGCCCCTTCACCAACTGAATCACCCAGTTGCCCCCAGCAGTTTAGACTTAACAGAAGTGAGAGGAAAAGGATCTCACTCTTGGTGGAATATTTTTATATAATAAATTACCACCCTCAAATTCATTTGTTTCTAAAGCATTTAATATTTATTATAGTGTTAGATTAAAGAAGAATAGGCTTGAATTGTGGCTTGGCTGTCTATCATTCAGCACTCTCAGAGGCAAAGCTGTGTAGTCAGTGCTATACAGGTCTCAGAATTCGTCTTAGAAAACTCCTAACTGGGGCGCCTGGGTGGCTCAGTGGGTTAAAGCCTCTGCCTTCAGCTCAGGTCATGATCCCAGGGTCCTGGGATCGAGCCCCACATCTGGCTCTCTGCTCAGCAGGAAGCCTGCTTCCTCCTCTCTCTCTGCCTGCCTCTCTGCCTACTTGTGATCTCTCTCTGTCAAATAAATAAATAAAATCTTTAAAAAAAAGAAAACTCCTAACTGAACTGTTTCTTATTGGAGTGATAGATGAAGCAGCAGACTTTAAGTGGTAAGGAAACTCAGAAACCATCTTGGGCCCATTATCATTTTTCTGTATACTTGGATATAGAAATATAAAGTGTACTCTCATTTTTGTCATGCAGATAAATGAACAGCTGAATACTTGGAACTTGGATTTTAAATGTCATCATGACCTTTAGAAATAACAACTGGTTTAAAAATGAACCAAAGTGTAAATAAAATGGGCAAGCAATACACTTAAGTTCCCAATGAAAATTTATAAGAAAAAGTTATTTTTGCTTTGCAGTGTTTGGTTTTAGAGAAAAGACTTCATCATTTTATATGTGATGCGGCTTTCTGGGCGCCTGACATCTTCATAACATTTGACTGGAATTTCTTTCTCTTGAAAATGAATGGGCATTTTCTGGCTCTTCACACTCATGAGTTTCACTTGCAGGGGCCCCAGGTTTACATAATCCTATGGTGAACAGACACAGAAGAGAATAGGAGAGGTTATCCAACAGGGTATCAGTCTTAATAGTTAGGTTTCTTTTATTATAGTTGGCCTTGATCTGACAGATTTCATTGCCCTCTTAACTGCCTGAATAACATGTGAAATATGAGAGCCACTGTAAACAGAAAACCACTCAATAAGCTTGTATACCCAGTGGGGCATGGTTTCAAGAGCTCCCAAAGAGCAGGCAGCAAGCCAACAGGCTTGTCTTTCAGGGAGTTGGGTGGGGAGCACCAATTAGAGTGGGGAGATACATTCTCTCAAAGTCTTTAATTGGTAAAAGAAAAGTGTTGGCTATATGTAGCCCTCTGCTGGCCAGGATATAACCACAGCAGAGTTTTCCACATTATTCAAGAACAATGGGAAGGATCTGTAAACATCACTTTGACTATAAATATTCTTATTAAGCAAATGCTCCATGAATTTTTCACTTCTCAAAGGACCACTGGGTACTGTATAAGTAAAACTGACATATTCTGTCAAACTAACTATAGCTTAAGATATCCGCACATGGAATTAGAAATCTCATTTACATGAAATCCCAGCCAACCCAATAGTGGGTTGAACAGCTCAGGCCCTACCCAGCATGCCTTCCTCTTAGAAGCCTCCTCAAGCCATAACTCTCTCTTTTGAATTCCTTCAACATTTCAGCAAACCTTTCCTGAGTTCCTACTTTGGACCAGGCCCTGTACCAAGTGCTGAGGTGCAATGATAAGGTCACAGACGGACTGGTCAGGGAGACAGATACAGGTGCTACTTTCCTCATGTATATTGATTAGTGATTTTCTAATCTGTCTTCTAGAATGTAACAGTTTGAGGGGAGGACCTTCCATATAGGCATCTTTGAAACTTCATTTCTGCCTATTCTCCCCATAAATTCCCAAAATCATCTAACAAGTACCTGGCATGTGTGGGGTTTTCAAGAAACATTTATTAGAATTTAGGAAAAATCACTGAATGAAAAAAGGAAGGCATTATTTTGTTCCTCAAAAATGCATATAGTTGTGTTTATTTTATTTTAAAAATATGTGATTATAGAGCTACACGAAACACAAGATAGGAGAAAAACAAACTGACGGATGTCTCCAACATATTTCAGAGTCTGCTCAAGCTGTGATGACAAAGTATCATAGATGGACTGGCTTACGCAGCAGACATTTAGTTAGTTCTCACAGTCTGGAGACTGGGAAATTCAAGATCAGGGTGCTACACTGGATGGGTTCTGATAAGAGTTCTCTTTCTGGCTTGCAGATGGCTGCCTTCTCGCTGTGTCCTTACAAGGCAAATCCTCTTCTTATAAGTCACCTTCCTATCAAACTGGGGCTCCATTTTTTTTTTAACCTCATTTAACCTTAATTACCTCCTAAAGACCCTATCTGTAGATTGGGTGTGAGGGCTTCAACATATGAATATGGTGGGAGTGGGAATGGGGATGGGGGATCCAATTCAGTCCATAGCATACATAGTGCCATTTCCACCCTCAAAAACCTCCATGGAAAGTAAGAAGCCCTTTCATTCAGCCAAATGGTATGTGATTTTGGAATTTTGTAAACAATGGTGCACTAGCCTGAGGTCATGATAATATACCAAGTGTCATGATTTCAAAACCCCCATGGGGGTATTTGAATGCCATAGAGACTAGAACTTTAGTCTTTGTCACTTGATGTTAGCAGGACTGAGGTGTATTCAGCTAAAATGGTTTTTGTTGATTTTTTCAGTTTCTTCTGCTTTCATACAGCACTCGTTCTCTTATCAGACTTTAAGTTCTAGGAGAATTTTTAAAGTTATTGGTAGTACCAAGAAGGAAAATGGCAAGGGATAGATATGGGAGTAATTGGAATGTACCAAAAAGGCTTTAAAAGTAAAAAGCTTTGACACTCCAGTTTTCACCTAATATGGTATATGTGGCAGTCTATACTTTCCAAAGATGGCCATACCAATACATATCCTATCCCACATGCTGTTCTTAGAGTGTGGTGCTCCTTCCTCTTTCCAGATGCAGGAGCTACATTCCCTCCCTTTGGGTGGAACTTTGTAACTATATCAACGACTAGAATATGAGAAAGAGATGGTATTTGATTTCCAAATATAAGTCTTATAAAATATTGCAGCTTTCACCTTGGTCTCTGGTATTGCTTGTTCTCAGAGAAGGCAGACACCATAATAGAAACAATAAGGGCACCCTGTGGAGAGCCCATGTGAAGAACAGAGACTCCCAGTTCAGCCAGCATTCACTTGCCAGCCATATGAGTGAGCCACCCTGGAAGTGGATCCTCCTGCCCCAGTCAAGCCTTCAGATGACCTCATCGCCCCCGCTGACATAGGACTGCAACTGCCTGAGGGCCCAAGTGAGAACTGTCCACTGGAGCCCTTCCCAAATTCCTAACCAACAGAAGCCATGAAAGAGAATAAATGACAGTTGTTATAAGCTACTAAGTTTGGAGGTAATTTGTTATATAGCATTAGATAACTTACATGGTATACAAGGAATGAACCCCTGTTAATGAATATATGTAGCAAAATGCACAAGAGTAGAAGTGAAAATTCTATCTAGTGAGAGATATGAATGGTGGGCCAACTTTACTAATAAGTTAGTCTAAATAGAATTTTTCAATATCCATGTTTTAAGTTAATTTTCTCAATCAATAAAATGACATGTACTCAAAAGTACATGAATACTCGTAGTACTCAAAAATTTTTTTCATGAATCTTACCTTGAAATCCTTCTCATCCTCATATAGTAAGTATTTAATATCAGAGGGCCCAAACTCTATACATGAGCTGTTTTCTTCATCTGTCTGCAGTTGCTTGGCATATCTGATACCATCCTCATGACTGAGATACAAAGCACTGTCCTCTGCTGATGAGCTCATGAGGTCTCTACCTTTTACTTCTGCAGGTTGCAATTTTTGGATGAATACAAAGAAATTGGTTATTTGGGGATCGAGAAAAATGAAAGTACAATATACACTTTCTCACACTTTTAATTTGAAAGAGCTTTGAAAAATATAGAATCTATGTATTAAGGTGAGAGTGATTCCCATGTTTAGAATCTCTAAGTTGTATGCCTTTCTGTTAGCTGTTAGGTTTTGGTAATCATATGGTAACTTACATCATATGGTAACTTATGTGCGTGCTGGTATTTTGGTTGGTTGACTAAACAGGAACCAAAAACACACCAGTGTAGACAGCACCCCATCCCTCTCACGAGTATTTAATGTAATTCTAAAACATAGTGACTTTAATTTGAAAACAGGACTAGAGAAAGCTGCAAGAAGAGAAATATGGAGAAGCTGGCATGTATTTATTCCCTGAATAGCTCCTGGTTATGAGGTACCTGTCTATAATAGATGCTCAGTAAGTATTTGTTAACTTAAAAAAAAAAAACAAACCGTATCACCATTACAATAAAATAATACCCCCATATATTTCTGGCAACTCCAAAGGCGCTTTAGGCGGAGGTTTCAGTCCAGCAGCTTGAGTAAGATATAGTTGCCTAAAAAGAACAAATGAGAAAAACAGCCTGTCAGTCAACAAATATTACACCATCTGCTCACTGGTGTCTTTCTCTCTGGTAGGTGTTGGAGACACATAGATGAAAAATGAGACATAGTTTATACCTTTGAGGTCCATGAGGCCCAGTGGGGTACAGAGAGGCCTACAGTATTTTAGGGTGATGGTCTCTACCCTGATGGGTGAGTAGGCGAGTGTGACAAATGCTGAGGGACAGAAGCAACACCTGATGGAGCTTTAGGAGTCAGGAAAGGTTTCCAGGTGCAGACGGTACCTGAACTGAGTCTTGAAGAACCAGGGACTGTTTGCCAGGGAAGGGCTTGGGGTAAGGAAGGGCATTGCATGATAAGGGAATAACACACTTAATGTCCTGGGAATGAAAGTGAGCACGACACCTGTTAGGGTGCTATTGTAGTTATTCAGGTGAGGGACAACTGGGGCTTGAATGGATGGTTTTAAAATGAAGAGAAAAAGAGAAAGACAGTGAGCAGCAGGAATCCCAGATGACATGGAGGCTCCGGCTGACACCGAGTGGCAGGTGATGTGTACGTCCACCAACGCAGCTCTCGGTGCACATGTGTAAGCCTGTGCTCTGCTTTTCGGCACCCAATGAACTTTCTTTTTTTTTTTTCCCTAAAGATTTTATTTGTTTATTTGACAGAGATCACAAGCAGGCAGGGAGGCAGGCAGAGAGAGAGAAGCAGGCTCCTCGCTGAGTGAAGAGCCCGACATGGGGCTCGATCCCAGGACCCTGAGATCATGACCCGAGCTGAAGGCAGTGGCTTAACCCACTGAGCCACCCAGGCGCCCCCCTCCACTGAACTTTCAACCAGAGTATATGATGTCTTGAAAGCTCCTGATAGCTTTGCCTGCAGACAGTGTGAATCGGACTCTTGCAGATATTCAAACCAGCCCCCATGCTTACCAGCTCAGCAATCAGAGTGAAGCCCCTGGATTATAGGTTGTCAATTATTTAAAGAACAGGAGTAAAGTGTTATTCAAAATGCGTAAGTCTCCAGCAAATAATATAACTGCATACAATATTTATGTTTGTAAAGGCTTTTTAAGGTTCAGCTCAGTAAAGGTCACTTTCACATGTAGCTCTGGTCTGCAGGTAGACATGTCTGAGGTCTTAGAATTCTCTTCTTTCCTGGTTTTCCCACTTTGAATCATTATGATCATACTAAATGTCTTAAACATTTAGATGTGGATTCTCTCATAACCATTAATTCGTTGTCACCTTTTATCACCACAGTGCACCAACACTTGATAATATGGAAAATACTTAAAGAATGTTATTATATGGGATGCCTGGGTGGCTCAGTTGGTTAAGCCGCTGCCTTTGGCTCAGGTCATGATTCCAGCGTCCTGGGATCGAGTCCCACATTGGGTTCCTTGCTCAGCAGGAGCCTGCTTCTCCATCTGCCTCTGCCTGCCACTCTGTCTGCCTGTGCTCACTCTGACAAATAAATAAAATCTTACAAAAAATAAAAAGAATGTTATTATATGAAGTTAGTGTTAGATTTGTAAGTATTGGTCCACTTAGCCTCAATTCTGTGGTGCTGGGGTCCCTGGGCAGTCACCTGTGGTGGACGTTCACCTCATCTCACGTGTCTAGCAGATACTATGACATTCTATGTGAGTTGTGAAGGAGGAAGTCTGGGGAGCACTGGATGGGAAAGGTAGTAACTCTGTTAGCTAAAATACCCCCATTCTTGAGCCAAATAGGAAAACACTTTTTGTATGTCCTTTGGGCATAGTTTGTGTGTATTTCTCACCCTCCTAGTATATGACAAGACTGAGTTGCCATAAAATATGCAATATGTATTATATTTCTTTGACTTGAAAATGGCTTATAGTAAAAGTTGCTGAATACACTCAAAAGTTATCCTGGAAAAGTGGTGGAACAGATAATTGAGGGTTAACACATTTCTGTTCCTTTATGCAGATCTTTCTAAAATATCCTAAACACTTGCCCCCAAGGAATTTATAATCTAGCAAGGTAGCAGCCATTAAATAAGTAATCACAAGTGTGATAAATACAGGTCACGAAGGAAAAGATTAGGGTGCCATGGAAGCATGTACCAGGGCTCCTAACCGGGTTCTCCTACACATTGCCCATGCTTTCTTTTTGCTTGGTCAGATTTTGAACGCATCTCTCCCAACTCAGAAGCCAGACTAAACACTCAGGTCTCTCACTAAAGAAAACCAAGCCACAAGGCACTAATGAACACTGTCAGTTTTATTGAGGATTTTTGTGGGGCTAGGGGTTAAATTGGGTAGAGTTAAGTTGCACCTGACAAAGTTAAGTTGCAAACAACTTCATGAAAATCTCCATTAAGAGTTGCTCATCTCCCTGCCCATCACAACCCAGTTCTCTGTGGCCAGTGAAAGAATTCCCCTTTGTAGAACAAGCCATTCCCTTCTGTGGCAGCACCAAATCAGATAGAGAAGACTGAGCGGACCAAAGCAGCAAATGGGGCTGGCAGTTTGGAGGGTAGCTCCTTTCTAAGATTGGGCCTGTTGAGAAAAGAAGGAAAGACAACAGCGGAGGCAGGGAAAGCGCCAGCCGTGGCTGTAGAGATGAAGACCTGCTGGCTAAGAAGGTGACAGCAGAAGCAGGATGGACAGGAGCGTGGAGCTGGAGACCTGATCAAAGAGGAGGGGGCTGACAAGAGTGTGTCGCTTCCTGGGGGGACGCTAAGGCCCACACCCCCTAGGACTCCTTGAGGGCATCAGCTCAAGAAACTGGGAATTCAGGAGTCCAGTAAACAGTCGACTGCCCGCCACGTCTGCACAGGCGTCTACCTCTCCAGGGCACCGCGCGCGGACCTTGTGTAAGGGAACAGGTGGCCGGCCCCTTCTCTATAATGCCCTGCCAGGCTTCAGCCTGTAACGCAGCTACATGATTCCTGTTTCTCCATGCTTGTATCCCGCAGCCCATACCTTAGCCCAGCAAACGAAAGCCCACAATACCTGTAGCCACCCTGCTTGGAACACATCGGGAAGTTTGTGAACAAGAAATACTCTGTCATAAACAGTATTTTTTCATGCCATGCAAACCACAAGAACTATTCGGGTAGGAACTTTTTGTGGCCCTTTCACCATGTTTAGTTTCTCAGCTTTAACTCCTGGACCAAGACATTTGTCTCCCGTCTTCCACATGCACAGCCTGCATCGGTGTGATTGGTTTCCCCTCTCTTCCTAAACATGCTACTCTTCGGGGTATCAGTTGTTTCTGACAGCTTGCCTAAATCATCACCACCACTCTGAATTTGAATTCCATATTCCAGGATCCCAGTTTTCCTCAAGACTGGTGTGTTAAGAATTCTTTTGTCAGTTCAGAAAAAGAGAGAGCCTAAAATACACTTTTGGTTTCTCTTGCTCAGGAATAAATGTGACTTGGAATGCAAGGCTATTTTCTCTGCCTGGAAGGTAGCTCGACTCTTCCACTATCAAAGGAAACAATGTTACAGTCCACAAGGTAACCCTAAGGGCAGAAGACCTCCAGGAAGCTACAGCAAAGCTGATCACACCTTGGTCTATCTTCTGCTGCACAGGTATGCTTTTATTTTTATGCCCATTTTCCCTGCTAACCTGGAGGCTTTTGAAGGTCAGCAGTTGTGATGTTCCTGGTTAGTGTTTGCTGTTAAGATTACAGTGCATTGTTAAAAGAAGCAAGCCAAAGTTAGCATGTATGCACAGCCGTGGCCATGTCATGAGTGCCTTTCTTTGCAGCTATTGCCATCCAGCTAGAGCATTAAAAAATTATATCATCTTTTAAAAATAACAACTTCTTACACATACAAATGTTTACAAGCTACTTTCTAGATATGCTAATGACTTTCACCTGGGTATTTTGAGATCCACAAGTCTACAGTTGAATAGTTGATCAATAAGCACCAGATTTTCTTCTTCCAGTTCATGAATAATGTTTTCCAATTTTTCAACTTCCTTCTTGTGGTTTGCAATCTGTTCTCAGAAGAGAATGGATGGATATTGGTACTTGTTCACTTAGTTCAACATGGTCTTCTGTAAAATACTCAACTCCTAAAAGTCCATTTGCCTGAGGGGAAGATCTATCCTGTATTATTTATCACTGGGTTTGCTTTGTCCTTCCTCTCTAAGAAGTGATGAGTGGGTCACTTTTCTGAATTGTTTGCAGAGCTTGTTTACATGGTTATGCAGTTACTAGTGAATGGCAGGAGTTGTCTTTTCCTACTCTTCAGAAACCCTGGTGCGTTCTATGTGCTGGAGGTAGAGATAAACATGAAAATAAGACTAATTAACTTATCGTGCTTAAATGAGGGAAGATGGTGATAAAAACAAAAAGCAGTGTGATCAAACCATAACAGAAGATGCTCAGCTATGGTGGGAGTTTCACTCTAGGTCTGGGGTAGGGGGTAAGGGAGAATTAATAGAGGAAATGACATCTAATCTGGATCTTGAAGACCAAGTCGGGATTCTTCAGACAACAAAAGAAGGTACACTCTAGGCAGAACAAACCACAGATTAGGCAGTTATTTTGGTTTTGGATAGATACAAAATGGATGTGGGGAGTAGGAGAGAAACTGGACAATTAGGGAAATAATGCTAAAGGGTTTTTTTTTTTTTTTTTGGTTTTTTTTTTGCAGGTGATGGAAGGTCATAGGTAGACATGGGTTTCATGTTTACTAAAGAAATATGATTAACTTAATTAAATATGAACAAAATTTGCTGCTTCTTTTGATGGAATTCCCATCAATCTTTAAGAAGGATATTTTGGAAACTTTGTCTAAAGACTTAGACAGTGGGAAAGATATATAGGATGTTACTAGGCTCACCTCTCTGCCTGCCTCATGTAGCATGAGCTATACAGGTGCTGCATTGTGAGGTGCTCATGGAGATAGGTCAGGACAATAGGAGAATTAGAAGAGTATAGAAAACGGGCACCTGGGTAGCTCAGTCAGGTAAGCATCTGACTCTTGATTTCAGCTCAAGTCATGATCTTAGGGTCGTGAGATCAAGCCCCATGTCTACTCTGGGCTCAGTGGAGAGTCTGCTTGAGATTCTCTCTCTCCCTCTTCCTATGCCCCTCCCTCCTAGCATGCTTTCTCTCTAAAATAAATAAATAAATGTTTTTAAAAAAAGACTATAAAAGAGAAAGTGATATGCTGATGGGAATAATGGAGATAAACTGGAAAAAGTAAGTATCTCAAGGGAATATGATGAAACAAACAAGGTTCAGGGGTTTAGATTCAGTATCTCTTGTTCGGTGTTGCCAAGAGCGTAGCTGAGATGAGTACTTAGATAACTAACATTTTTGACTTGTACTTTTGGAATCTGAAAACATTCTGTGTATTACTACATGCATATCTCTCACATAAGTCATGTATTAAATGCTTAAATTCCTACTATGGGCAAGGTTCTGTGTGAGACATTGAAGGATGCAAAAGTGAATGAGTTTCCCTCAAAGAGGCTTACAATCCGGTGAACAAATACACAAGTAACAGTAACATAAAGCGATACTAGTGCCATTGAAAAGGCTCAAATATTGCTGGAGGTTTATCGTTAGAAAGAAAAGCATATATTATTTACCTGCCTTAAACTATTTAGTAAACCATTTTAAGTCCATAATACTAAATTATAGAAAGCTTTTAGGGATTGGTGCTTTAGCATCTCGTGCATTGGGAGATCATCAGCTTGATTATGGGCTTGAATGTCTTAAGGAAAAGTTAATAATTTTCAAATGTCAAAGAATGAGGAAAATTATATTTAGAGTTTGTAAACAGAAGGAATTGATAGGACATTTGGAAATGTTTGACCCAAGGGCTTGGCATGCTTGGAAGGCAGCACACACAGTTCTTGGTCTCCTTCCAAAACTGAGAAGGAAGAGGTCCTTTTTGGGGAGTTAAGTCCGATCTTCCAAGCTAAGGATATCTTGTGGCATTACTGACCCTTTGGACTACTAACTAAGGTTCCCAACAATTACTGTTTCCAGTCTTTTGAAATATTAGGGAAATGAAAACTACTTCCTTTTTATCACCATATAAATACCTTTACATTAGGTATTTATTTACATTAGGGTAAGAAAGTTAAAAGGAGGAAGTAGAAGACCGCTTTTCTCTCCCCATCTGGGCTTCTCCCTAGATACCCAGAAATGTACTTAAGAGATTGAGAAAGATAATTTAAACTATTATAAGTTAGAGACTTAGGATCCTGAATTAAATGTGTGCTCTTGAAAATCTCCCCTGAAAGATGCAAGTTAGTTTCATGCCTTCTCACACTTGAAACTCTGATTGCTAACCTCTTTGAATCCCTTTGTCTAGTTTTTATTGGCTTTCTGTTTGTTGAATGAATCTAAGTCATTTGGAAATTTCAGTTTTCTTCCCTTCCTTAATTATCATGCTAAATAAAACCAGATAATGTAAGTCATGCATAGGACACTACATATCTTTTCCACAGATACAAGTTTTTGGTTATCGGTGAAAGATAGTTAAATAGAGAAATGCTTTCAGGACTTCCATTATTTTTTTTTTTTTGCACTGTATTTTAGTACCTTTTTTTTTTTTTTAAGATTTTGTTTATTTATTTGACAGAGATCACAAGTAGGCAGAGAGGCAGGCAGAGAGAGTGAGGAGGAAGCAGGCTCCCCGCTGAGCAGAGAGCCCGATGCGGGACTCGATCCCAGGACCCTGAGATCATGACCTGAGCTGAAGGCAGCGGCTTAACCCACTGAGCCACCCAGGCGCCGCTATTTTAGTACCTTTAATGACACATTTTTCCTGCAAGAGTTCCATTATTGAATATCCCGTGTTAATCATTCTAAACCTCTCTCAAAGAAATTAATTGACATACATTATTCTATTTCTGGGCAATTTTCAATTCTTGTGATAATACTTATAGCCAGAGATGGTATTTTTTTTTTAAAGATTTTATTTATTTATTTGACAGACAGAGATCACAAGTAGGCAGAGAGGCAGGCAGAGAAAGGGGAGGAAGCAGGCTCCCTGCTGTGCAGAGAGCCTGATGCGGGGCTCGATCCCAAGATGCTGAGATCATGACCTGAGTCAAAGGCAGAGACTTTAATCCATTGAGCCACCCAAGTGCACCCAGGGATGGTATTAATTAATTTTATGAGTAAATTTAATAATGCTAAAATAAGTATTTATTGAAATAAGGAGAAATTAAGTCTATTAAATTTCCTTAAAATGATTTGTCCTTTATTACTAAGCTCTTTTGTTCATGATTTAATTAAACTTGACATTTTTCCTATCTTTTATTTCTACTGAATCAGGGGAAATAAAAAATAAAATGAAACAAAATATCATTTGTGGCTTTAGTAAGAAGGATCAAAACACCAAAAAAAAACCCTTTCTTATCAGTCAGATATAAATTTTTACAGGTATTCTCTCTGAACCTAATATCTATGACATAAGACTTAAGATTTGAATTGTTAAATTATTATTAATTAGGATTATGCTGTTATATTCAATAAAAGTATCAAGATTAAACTGCTCCCTAATATTCTTTAACTGTTAGGCTCACCTTGAGTTTTGGGGTTTTTTAAAAAGATTTTATTTATTTACTGTGTTGTGCCCAAATTCCAAGACCCCCCAAAGACGACCACCAGAGTCCAGAGTCAAAGCCAAACAGCAAGGGTCGTTTATTACAAGTTCGAACCCGGACCTCCGCGCACTCGTTGCTGGTGACGCTAAGAGGTCCTGAGCTCAGGATCACAGCACTTTTTATACACTATTTGGGGAGGGAGGGACTTAGCATACATCATAGTATCTCGTAACAAATCACTACATACCGCGGGAAAATCAAACAGCAACTCTATAATATGACTACATTGCACAGAACGGGAAAAGGCTGGGATTAGATTATTGGTTAGGTCAAAGGGCTGTCATTCTTCAAACTGCTTAGTTGGCACTGCTAGGGTATGTGCCCCCTCAGGATTGGCCGGGGTCACCCTGCCGGGGTGCCAGATGGTTATTATCTCCCGTACCCAAAGCTGGGTGGGGGGTCCGGGGGCAGTCTCTTTGTCATGTCCAATTCTGGGTGGGGGTGTCTCTGGTGCCAGATGGCTGTTATTTCTCGGCCCAGAGCCGGGTGGGGGTCCGGGAGCGGCCACTCTGCTAGGTTCGATTCTGGGTGGGGGTTGTGTGGTTACAGAGTGCCTACAGAAAGTTTGCTGGTATTTTTCCATCTCCTCATGGGTTAGCAAGCGAAGGTACAGAAGCAGAAATAGGGTAATAGTTATAATTTAGGCATCTCAACTGGAGAGAGAAAGAGAGGCATGTGCACAAGAGCAGGGGGAGGAGCAAAGAGAGTGGGAGAAGTAGGTTCCCCACTAAGTAAAAAGCCCAACACAAGGGCCTTCATCCCAGGACACTGGGATCATGACCTCAGCTGAGGGCAGATGCTTAACCAACTGAGCCGCCCAGGCACCCATTCACTTTGCGTTTTTGAAATCAATATTCATTTTTTAAAACTAGGGATTCATCTTGATTCATTTTGGAAGTAGTTTGGACTCCTGTTTACCATGACTTTATAAGGGCAGCTTAAAGGTAATAGTTGCTATCATAGAAAGCACATTAATTTTTAAATTACTTGTTTCCCAGATTCACCAATTCTATTCAGCCAAATAGGGGGCAAGGAAAAGAGAAGAGAAGGTGATAGTGACATTTTTGCTTCAGGTATCTGAGCAGATGGTGAAAAAGGAGATGTAAGAAGTGAAAATTTAAAGAGAAATTTAACGAATCCTGCTTTAGTTATGTTGAGTACCTTTGGGACATCCATGTGGAAATATTTGGTAGGCAAATAAAGATACAGGTCTAGAGCTACGGACACACATGTTAGTGTTGAACACGCATATTTGAGAATCATGTACATATATATAACTTGCTAACAAGAGCTGTGTGTAGCTGAAATGAATTCTTCCAAAAGAGAGTGACTGTTCTTTCATGGACAGTATCTGAGCACAGGTTGGTGACTACTTGTCTGGATATAAAGGGAATTTCCAAGAAGTGAGTTTTGCACATCTTCTGTAGCACCTTGTAGTATCTAGACCAAAGATTATCTACCTCTTTTATCCAATAACATGCTTTCACATCTTTACCCAAGATCTAAGCCATGTACTTGATTCATATCTCGAATGAATATATCTATACTCATGGACATCCTTTTATTCAATAACTATATATTGAACATAGATTATTTATTAGTTCTCATGGATATGCAGTGTAAAATGCATAGCCTGCTCTCTGCAATGAAGAGATAGATGCAAAAACAGACAATTTCAACATATTTTAACAAGAGTCATGAAACAAGAGAGCACAGAGTAAAAATTACCCAACACTTTCTGGGGGAAATACAAAATGATTCAGAAAGAAATTAAGCATCAAAGTCTGTGCCTAAAAGAGAGTTGGGAGTCTTCCAGGTACATGAGTGTAAGGAGGGAAGACAGAGGGTGTGGTCTGTACAGAGTGAGGAGCACAGGACAGTGCCTCATAACAAAGAAGGTCTAGAAGTCCTCCCATGACCACATTCAGTGAGAGCAGTATTGCAGCGCTGGTATAGGGAGACCCAGACTTAAGGGTCTAAGGTAGCACACTGTGCCACTAGTTCTCACATGTTCTCCAGAAAGAGGTGTGAAGAGAGTCTGATGACCAAGCTAGGATAGGATGTAGAGCCTGCAATGGGTAGGGACATCTTGACCACTGGCAAATGGCTGCAACTGTGGGTTTGGTATTGGCTGCAACATGAGGTCCACAAGGTCAGAGCAGTCCATTCAGAAGTCACCAGTGCAGGGAGCAGACGAAAGCACGTCCTGTACAGACGAAAGGCAGAGGGAGCAAAGATCCAAAGGAAACCCACAGATCTAAGCCCTCTTCAGTGACATGCCCCACAAGAGGGTATGTAAGCCCCACCTCCTTATATAACAGGATCTGTCTTGGAGCAGAGCAGGGGGAAGTAAGGAAATCTAACCGACTGAACACTTATGCAAAGGAGACTATGTCATCCCAAAAAGGCAATTCAAAAACAGCAGGGAATGAAGTTAGAATGATCCTTCAGCCTTCCTCCCACTACCCAGAAGGAAGTAGAGTTTTGAGGAAGACCAGATCAATTTTAGGGCATAAAGAAGCTTCATACATTTGAGTATATGAGTCAGGATGCCAAAAATGATTTCTGGTTGTTATTGAAATTATTGATGGTATTCATTGAGTAACAGCTCGTAATAAGATTAGGATTCCACTTAAATTTTACTTTAGCTAGTCACAATTCTGTGCTTTTCCCATGTCTTCGGCTCATAAATTAAAGTCCTTTCCAGTTCAAAAAAATGAGAAAGAAGAAATTGTTTTTAAAATTCCACCTACTGGGATGCCTGGGTGGCTCAGTGGGTTAAGCTTCTGCTTTCGGCTCAGGTCATGATCTCAGGGTCCTAGGATCGAGCCCTGCATCAGGCTCTCTGCTCAGGAGGGAGCCTCATCACCCCCACCCCCCTGCCTGCCTCTCTGCATACCTGTGATCTCTATCTGTCAAATAAATAAATAAAATCTTTAAAAATAAATAAATAAAATAAAATTCCACCTACCTCCTTTTTCAGCCAGTCATTCTCCCAGATCTCTCGGTAGCTGCCCTTGTCAATGAACCGTATGGCATTCTAAAAGAAAGTTTCTGTATTAAGGAAGACTTGCAGCAGGTGCTTCACAATGAACTTACCTGATCATTTTACATTATGTTTTGCAATTATTTTGGAAATATATCTAAGAACTTTTGCTTCAGTTGTTCTTTATTCTCATATTATTTTTGGCTGATTCACGCTGCCTGATACAGGTGATTTAGAGAACTGGACAATAGCTATCCATTCAACTGGGCTTCCATTGTGACTGAATCTGATTGCCATGATGAAATCAATTCATTAAGTGATCTGTTCCATGATTAAAGCGGGTGAAATGCAGGGACCAAATACTCTTCAAGTTTATGGTCACAGACATAATCCAACATAGAGCAAAACCATGAGTAGATTCTCTTACTATTACTATTATTTTTAATCTGAAAGACTTCTGCATGTCAATAATAAAAATATACATATTTACAAACTTAATAGCAAATAGTTTCAGGGTAACTAGACTGTCTCCTGGAGAAAATCATTTTAGATGAAGAAAACAGAAAAGCATCACTTTGTCAGTAGTTCATAAAATGTAAATTCATTTTCAATTTTTGTTTATTTATAGTTTTCCCCAAAGGAACTTTATAATGGATGAAAGATTGCATTTATCTGTGAGGTACTTTTATATGGATACCGTGCTAGAAATTCCACATTCAGTAACTGAAGGGCATAACCAAAACAAGAGAGATTAGGAAAAATTTTATAGATCATAAACATAGACAGAAGTAATTTAAAAATATGTTAGGAATAAATTTATCTCAGTCTTTGAATTGGAAGATTCGCAATATTTTTTTTTCTTCAAATCATGCTAATTAGACTAAGGGTGCACCTACATTCCCTAGGAACCAAGACCTTTTCTACTCCAGCTGCCACTGATAGCTCTGAAGTGTCCTGGAACACAGAATTGAACAGAAGCAGAATACATCTCATAACGGAAGTTAGTCGGCTAGTGGTTTCATTCACTAACAATGGAGCAGGGGTCTTCAACTTTGGGTGCATGCTAGAATCTCCTGGGCAGTTTGACAAATCCAGAAACCAAGTCAACATCACAGGCCAATTACATGAGCATCTCTGAGGAACCAAATGAGTTAACCAAACTTCTCAGGTGACCTCCATATGCAGCCAAGGTTGCACAACAGTGGATTATCAGAAGCTAAAGTTATACTAAAATAGCCAGATAAAATGGGGAAAATTCACTCACATGTGTGGGTATTCGCCATTAATGTAGAGAAAAGACAATGTATCAGGTAGTGATTAAGAACGATGATCTGAAGGAGACATCTGGAATTCTGCCACTTGCTCTAGGAAAGCCACAAAAATTTCTCTGTGCCTCAGTCTTCTCATTAGTGAGTCCCTGCCTTATAGGATTGTTGAGAGACATGCATGTAAAATGCTCAGAGCAGTATCTGGAACAGTCCTCACGATATATTGAATGTGTATATTTGAAATATATTTGATCTACAGATGCATTTTTAATCATCTTAACTATGTTCAGATCATTTCATTGTCGACTTCACCGTTTCATCATATTCAGTCCCAAATGGGCTGAATTTTATGGGCAAATAAACTATTGGTCAGTTCTCCATAATCCTCTATACTTGTATAAGTACGTAAAAGTCATGCAGTAGGATAGTAACTGAAAGAACAATTGAACTAACAGTTAAGCAACAAACAATAGCAACTGAAATTCAGCGAAGAACTTTAAAGAAGACCAGATGTTTATGATTTTGAAGAGGAGATACTCTAAATGAAGAGACAGTCCCTGTGGGGATCTTCATAACCAGAGATGGTCTGGGGGCAGGGGAAGGACAGCAAAAACAAGGGATTAGAAAACATAAAATGTTGGAAATTATATCTCAAACTTTTCTTAAGATTTTATTTATTTGTCAGAGAGAGAGAGAGAGTGGGCATGAGCAGAGGGGTACAGCAGGAAAAGGGAGAAGCAGTCTCCCCACTGAGCAGGGTACCTGATGCGGGACTCGATCCCTGGACGCTGGGATCATGAACTGAGCTGAAGGCAGACACTTAACTGACTGAGCCATCCAGGCGCCCCTCAGACATTTTTTATATCCCCAAATATTAAAGCTCCGCAATGTAAAGTGTACTCTCTTAGGTTTGGATATATATGACAGTACTTTTTAGACAAATCATATTTCATTTTATAATGCATCCCAAACTTGTATTTAATAATTCGTTGTAGCCATTATTATTACTTAAAAATAATTGAGTAAGTTACTGAGCTCTTGTTCCTTATGAGCGCTATGCTACTTAAATCATTTCATTTAATCCCCATACTCTTCTTTAAAGGTAAATAACATTATTGCCCTTTTTTTAAAATTAGGAAACTGAAGCCCAGAGAGGTCAAGGAACAAATTTAGTTTATATTCCCAGTAAGTGGTAGAACCATGATTTAAACTAAACTGCCAAACTTCAGAACTCAGGTTCTTAATCATTATAATATACCATGGGAAAAAATAGGGGAGCAACTTCTGTTTTGTTTTTAAGAAAACTGAAATATACCTGTGTGGCCCATTCCTTCTTTTGATCCAGTTGCAACAAAGTTTCTCTGATTATTTTCTTTCTAGCATCTTCCAGAGTGACTTTATAGTGTTCTTTAAAAAGAAAATTAGAAGCTTTAACAAGGCTAGTCCTAGGTAAAACTATGCTGCTCATAAATTGTATCTTCAATGATCCTCTCTGCTCCTTTCTACATATTTTTCCCCCAAATTCTCAGGGTACATTTTTACTGAAGCATCTAGTACCTCCTGTTAGAAAAAATGCTCCAATAATTTGCCAACACCTTAATGTGAATTAGCTTAAGATGCTGTCTCCAAAGGATTGTTTTTCTAAAAATTCCCAATACTTTAGGGTAGCCATCTACCTTGCATATGACACACCTCTGATCCCATAACGGAAACATAAAGAAGATTTGATTATCTAAGGGAGAAGCATCCTATACCTCTGACTCCATCTAACTAAATTTCCAGTATTTTTGGCATGCGTTTCCTTGGGCAGGAAAGACAGAATGAGAAGACGGAGAGAGGGCTGAAGGGGCCGTGAAAGTCAGCCCCTCATTCTGAGTAGGGCTCAGAGCAAGAAAGGAGGACAGATATGAAGAAGTGCAGGATTCTTTATTCTCTCCAGATTTTCTTATGTCATAGTCAGGATTGAGAGAGCAAAGGATCATAAAATTTTAGGCCTTGAAAGATGCTTCGTAATCATACCGTCAACAACTCTGTTCAAGGGAAAGTGAGATAGAGTGACATTAAGGCTGCTGTAGAGAGTGGAGAGGAAGGAAACTGGTCTAACCTGACATGTGGAGAATAAGAAACTGGAAGTCCTCATGATTCCAACCCACATATACCCATCCAGACAACCTCTCTTCTTCTTACTCCCATTCGGAGTTATCACTTGGATATTTTAATCATTCCAATCTCATTTCTGATAGAATTTGTTTCAATTCAGGACCTAGTCCACTAGACTAAGGGTGGCTATTTAGTTGAAACTTCTACCCAACAAAACGCAACAGGCAGTCTAAGAGTTGCGATGGATCAGGAGTTTAGTTATAATGGATTTTTCATTCTTAACGTCTGAAAGAAACCATCACCTGGAGCTTGATTAAATATTAATTCTTTGCTGCAAATCCTAAAAAAACAGATAATCAAATATGCTCTGACTAAAGTTATAGCTGTCTCTAGTGCCATATTAACACTGATAAAGCAATAAAAATACCCAACTTGTTCCAAGTTCCATATAAAATTCTATGAATTCTATGAACTGTTTACCTTCGGAAGAACAGAGTAACCAGCACAAGGGAGGATATAAAAATCTCATTGCTAGCTTTCGTGATTCCCATGCTGCTTTGAGAAACAACAGTTAACCATGCATTTGTGAACACAGCCAAAGAAGCTGGGAGTATGAAACATCTCCTCCCCTTAAATTTGGAAATGTTGCCAATGGGAGCATGGGAGACTGTGGCTTTGTGCCTTTACACTCCTGGCTGTTCAGACCCCTAATGTGGCCACTTCTCAGAAGCTGATGGCAAAGCCTTGCTGGCTGAAGCTTGCTTTGCATCATTCTGCCTTCCCTGCTGTGTCTGGCTCCGTGTTGCTTTGCTCCCCCACTGTTTTCTGGAAGTCTGTTGCCCACTTTTCACACACTTATCAGTGTCACACGACCTCACCGTGCTGACCCCCTCCTGTGGGGAGGCTGGAGGTGGCCTCTTGTTAGTCTCTTGGAGATCACCAATGGACTCCCATTTTTACAGATGAAGAAATCAATGTTCAAAGAAGTAATGTTCCTTTTTTGTAAGTGCATTTGAACCCAAATCTTAGTGTACAAAGAAATTTTAGAGATTCCTGTCCTGTGTACCTGGTGAAGGACAAAAGTAAAAATGCTCTGTGACTCTGATATCTAATGACTTATCATAACCCCACACTTTCTGTATTGCTGGGCCTCACTAAGGTCGCCTTTCCTTTTATTGAGAAATAAAGCCTTTTCCTGGATAGAATAGTGACTGTGTGTCCTCTATTCACTATCCCAACATCTCCCAACCAAAGTTCAGGGAAGCAGCTCTGGGTGCTTCCTCCCCGACCACCCCCCAGAGCTCATGGATGGTCCCAAATAAGGCAGGGATGGATAGCTGACCACAGAATGGCCGACCCATGCCCCATGAGGAGGCATGGATAAAGGTCTTTGCTCATCTTCTTTAGGTAGGTGATGACACCAGCTCTTCAGAATCTGGGCTGGAGAAAACTGCAAGAACTGGTGTATGGGAAGCAAGAAGAGAATGGGGATGGGACAGAGCAAAGCAGAGGCTGCGTGAAGGGGGCACAGGCCATGGAAGATAAATGTAGAGAGGAGCCATGGCTAGAGCTACCACTGGGCTTCTGTTTCCATCTTTAGTCTTCCCATTCCTCACTGCAAGTGATATATTCAAAACACATGACCATGGGACATCAAACAAACTTAGCTTTATCTCTTCCCTTTAAAATGCATACTGTGAGGCTAGAAACTCTCCCAACAAGATATATGGCAAATTTTTTCCTTTTCTGGATCCTTTGTGATAATAAGAGTCCTCCAATCAGGGATTAACGTATCCAGTCTTTTGTAGGAATTAAAACTTGAAACTCCATTCAAAGCTGTGGCTATTCCCTTCCCAACCTGGACATATAACCATTTCTGTGCCTCCTCCCTCAAGGCTGAAGAGAAGCATGGAAAGGGACAAGAAAGCTCTCACTTGGCAGAGACTGTCTCAAGCTAATGTGGCACTTTCTGGTCCTAGCTGGCACTTAAGGTTGATTCCTTTTCCATGGGAGAATTTTATACGTTCCTCAGGGGACCACCCTTCCCATTGCTAGTTATTTCACCCATGTTTCCTTGATGCAGGGATGTACTGTCCTTGAGGCTGGCCAACAACTTGTCCTCTGGCCTCTGGCTCTCAATCTGTTGCTCCCTCCCATGCATGCAGGCTCCTATGTCCTATTAGGACACCATCCCCGAGCTCTAACAGGACTGTGTACTAGCTCTCTCTCACAGCACATTCATAGGAGACACGTTGTGCTTTGCCATGACAAACTCTGAGAGTGCAGCCTGCTGCAGACAATATTTGTGGTCCCCTGCCCCCAATTCATGCCTTGAAACAGAATCACCAGTGTGATGATATGTGGAGATGGGGTCTTTGGGAGGTCATTAGGTCAAGAGGGGGGAACCCTCAAGAATGAGATTAGTGCACTTATAAAAGAGACTCCAAAGAGCTCCCTTGTCCCTTCCACTAAAGATGGCTGTCTATGGGCCAGGAGGTAGGTATTCACCAGACACCAAAACTGCTGGCATTGATCTTGAACTTCCCAGCCTGCAGAACTGTGAGAAATAAATTTCTGTTGTCTATAAAACACCCACTCAATGTATCTTGTTGTAGTAGTCTAAAAGGACTAAGACACAGGCCTAGCTCAGGACAGCAGCCGCTTCCCCTTTGGCTCTGCTGTCAGAATGATCAGTCAGTCTCTTACCCCCTAGATTTCTCAGGACTTGACCTCCAAGCCACAGAGGATGCATACTGAACAATCTGAGGAATTTCCTCAAAGATTGTCCATCTTGATCTGAGGTGACGGAAGAATTACCCTTCACCTGCCCCTTTGTGGGACAGCATAGGACGTACAGCACACCAAGATCTCTTCCTAAACACTGTCCCCTAATTTCCAACAATCTTTTCTTGACCTGTCCAACTTCTTGTATAGACTGGAACTCAGTTTTCTGTCTCCTCAGCATGGCAGTCTCTCAGTTTACTCTGAAATGTGGTGTCTGTTATATTAGCACCCCAATTTAAACTGAGACTAAAAAAGTTGACTTTTAGTGTCCTGTTTCAATAACCACCTCTTTCCCTAAGATACTTGTTCCTTGCAAGTAAACTCCATGATCATGGGTGTGGGAGGAACATTCTAGAGAAATCATGGAGGAAGGGAAGAAAAACAACAATATAATAGTAAGGCTCCAGATAAATCAATTTAAGTGTCCTGCTCTTACCTATGGTCCAATTACTGGCCCCCAGAGTATTTTCATAGTCCCCAAGCCAAGTTGCTGCTGCTACCTACATGGTTAGGAGAAATCCCTAAAACTAATGAAGATAAGAAAAGCCCATAACAGCTATTTTCCTATGACATCTAAAGTCAGCTACAGACTAAGGCTTAACCAGAAAATAATTCAATATGTTTAAGTGTTATTACCACCATCCCAAAGCTGAATTCACAGCATGACACTTTTCAACTCAAAGAAATCATCCAAATTTCTGATCAAGATAATGGGTTCATAATTTTATCTGAGAAGATGACTTCTTAATTTAAAATATAAAGAAACGTTGGGGGGGATTAAAAATTTTTAAACTTCCCCAAATAATAACCATTTTAAAGGTATAGTACTGGTACACAAATACATAGATCAGTGGAACAGAACAGAAAGTACAGGGAGAGACCCAAATACACATGGGAAACTAAAGTATGATAAAGTCAGCATTTCAAATCAGCAGGGTTAAAATGAATTATTTGATATACAGTGTTAGGGTTAAGGTTAGGGTTACCATCTGCTAAAAAATAAAGCTGGTTTCCTACCTCATAGACACAGAGAAAAATCAAAGATGTAAATATTAAAATGACACCATAAATATTCTAGAAGAAAATATTGGACAACTTATTCATCATCTCAGATATCATAAAATAAAAATCTAGTTTGGGCACTCTAAACCTTCATATGTCCCCATAAATATAGCCCATCAAAAAAGACTAATGACAAATGGCAGAAATATTTGTACTTTGTGTTACAGTTAAAGAGCTAATTTCCTTAAAATGTAAAGAGCTTTATAACACAGTAGAAAAATGAGCAAGGGATGTGAACAGATGGTTCACAGAAAAGGAAATGTAGCTATATTTCCCATTACATTTCCTGAACTTTTGACAAGATATCCACTATCACTTATAATAAGAGAAGTGGAAATTAAAGTTACAGTGAGATACAACATTCTACTTTTAAGACTGGCAAAGAATAAAAAGTTAGCTAACACCCCTGTTGTTGAAGATGCAGAAACATAGGCATCCTCATCTACACAGGGAGACGTCGGGCATGGGATAGGGGTGGTTAGTCAACTGGGTACAAGCTCTATGGATGGCCATACCTATCAAAATAAAAAAGAAATAAATGGGCGCTTTGGGACAGCCATTCCTTCCTACAGATACACAAAAATGAAATTATAGAAATACAAGGATATTCATTACAGTAAAATGAGATTTTTAAGAATATTCATTGCAGCATTATTTGTATTAGTACAATATAAGAAACGACCTTAATGCTTATGAGTAGGGGACTTGTAAAAATATTATAATACAACAAAACAAAGTAGCTACTGGAAGAATGAAGAAATGCTAATATGTACTGTTCTATAAGAATGTTCATATTGTTACATGAAAAACCAAGTACCAAATTGTATTTGTAGCATGCTTTGTATATGTTGATACAAAATATTTCTGACAACAGTTACAAAAATTGGTAATAGTGGTTTTATCTAGAGAGAGGGTCTGAGGGGCTGGGGGATAGATGGGTGTAGAAAGGTATCCCCTCTCCCTTTTAAAAAAAGATTTATTTATTTATTATTAGAGAAAGAGAGAGAGAGAGCAGGAGGGAGGGGGAGAGGAAGAGGGAGAGAGAGTTCCAAGCAGATGCCCTGCTGAGTGTGGAGCCTGATGTAGGGCTTGATCTCAGGACCCTAAAATCATGACCTGAGCTGAAACCAAGAGCCAGACGTTTAACCAACTGAGCCACCTTGGTGCCTCAGAAGGTGTCCCTTTTATTCTCTACTTTTTTTCTGGGGAGGAAAATATTTTGAAAAATTGGAACTCTAAACTCAGACTGATTTGGAACCAAATGTACATTGCCGTTGTGGTGCAGAAGCCCTGAGCTGAGAAACTTACAGAATTCTTGGTCCAGTAGTGGAGCATCCCATGACAGGGCCCCTGCAGAGAATCATGGAAATGACCCCACATGAATACCTCCACTACTCAGGGCACCATCACCAGCTGTCATCTGGCCAGTGTTCTTCTGAGTAATCCGATTTCTCCATTTATTCTACTCTAATGACTTTCCTTTCTCTGGGTCTCTGATTTTTTTTAAGCCATTGTGCTTAGCCACAATGACAGATAGGTGGCCTCATGGTTCTCAGAACTAGTCCTGGTAAGCTTCATCACCCCTGATGCCATCACACTCCACACTCTCTCCATTTTCCGTCTTGTGTTTGTGTTTCAGTTCTTTCTCACTATAACCTAGCATTTACTTGGGTGTTTCTCTACAATGATTCTGGTTTTATAGCATGGTTAAGTTGTTTTAAGCTTGGTTCAGGTAAATTTCTTTTCCATATAACCCTGTCCCTGGACCTTCCTACCTCAGTTGAATTGCCCCAGATCTAGAATAGAAACATGCAGACACCATCCACTGAATGAAGCTTCATTCCCCAAGGCAGTTGGTCTCAGGGATTCTCCACTCCCTACCCACTGCGCCCCCACCCCCCAACACCAGTCCTTCTTCTCCTCAGTTCCATTGGTGGTCCTGGGAGAGTTTCTGCACTTCCTCTCTCCACCTTAGGTTCATAGCTGCTTGTGCTGATAGTAAAGAATGATCCAGGAAGTACACATTATTTTCCATCTACCAAAGGGCTGCTCTCCAAAGATTTTCTATTGAATTTGAACTAGCTTTGTTGCAACTGACCTGACATTTTCTCCGCATTTTCTTTAACTCTACTGATGTCATTCTGCAAGGAGGTGATGAGTTTAGCATGCTGTTCACTGCCTACATTCTTATATTCTTCCCAGTATTCCTTTTCACTGAGTTTCTCAAGAAATAGTTTCTCAGCATTACTTATTTGCATGCGCATATCTGTTGAGAGAAAATCAAGGCACCAAGTTGTTTCCATTGTTCTTACAGCCATGATACATTGCAATTTGATTTTATGAAGTTAAGGCCTGAAAGGTCTGCTACTAAAATGCTGTTAACTCATAAATGCAAATTTTTATCTACAGTGAGAGTGAATCTAAACTATTTCAACTATTGTTTCTCCTCATGATGCATAATCCAAGTAAAATTAAACTTCCAATTATAAAATAGATATGTGGTTTTAGGCTGTGACAGGTAAGTTAAGAGACTACCTATATGGGGTAGGAATATGCCTAGGAATGCAGAAGCTTAAATTAATCCCATGATAGCTTGATAAGTGTACTATTTTGTACATTATATCACATAGAATTTTTATTAATAAGTTGTCACTTTTCTGACCATTGTGCCTCTGGGCAAAGTGAGCTCAACTTTTATCCTGTGCTGTCCCTGACAACCATTTTTGTAAACAAATAGTTTGCTTCCATCTAAAGTTCAGTGTTTGGGCTTCCCTTGTGTGAGATGACACCATAGGACAGTAATCTCAACATGTCTTCCCTGGGCCCCACTTACAAAGGCCTTCAGAGTGAAAGATAAATTCTCTAGTAAGATATGTACAAACACTGAGCTGTGTTACCCATATAAACCTTCAATTTGTCCTGGTGCACTTGCTAAACATGATATTCTACTCCATCTTTAGGCTGGGTCTCATGCTTCTCAATATTTTAGAACTGGAAGAATTACAAATAGCAGAGTATAAGGAATTTAGGGGCCATTTGGCTCAGTGCCACACACCATCTTGTTTGAGAGCTCCCTAAAGGTAAGACCATATCTTATTCTTCTCTACAAAAGCAGCACTTATCATGGAGTCTGGCAATTAGTTGCTGTTCAATGAATGTTTATGGAATGACCAAAGCATTACAATCAGGGCAGAGGGACGTTCTTCAATACAGAGGGCCAGAAGGACTCCAGACATGTCTTTTTCCAAGACAGTAAATAAGATCATATATTTTTAAATCCCTTGATAAATGGCCCTTGTTATTGCCACTGAACAGTGAATACCGCTATAATATGCATGACGAGCTGTCCTCCTGTTTGCTTCGTCGGCTGCTGTCTCAGCCCTGTCCCACAGCCAGCCTTTGAGTGGAGGGTTGGGCGCGGTCACTGAAGACTGAAAGAGAGGTGGAGGGAGCGGCGGCTGTTCTACTTTGCCAGAGCCCGTGTCCCTCCCCTCCTCCCACCCCTTGTCAAACAAGAGGGCCGGTTACAGTGGCCCCTTCTCCTGGCCAGAAGGATTCCCTTGAACTGAGGGAAAACATGTCTCTTTTGTCTCCATTTGAAGGTTAAGAGGATGTACGGTGAGAAGTGTCCATGGTCAGAGTTCCAGCTTCATGGGGACAACCCCCTCAGCAAAAGGAGCCAACTTTCGGGAGTGAGACAGAGGAAGAAGAAGGGTAAAAGACAGGGGTGGGGAGAAAGAAAGAAGGAGAGGCAGAAGAGGTTAAAGAAAAAAGAGAGAGAGAAAAGCTGAGATCAGACAGCCTGTTTTCCGTTTGGTTTTATGAAAAAATTAACACCCTCTTTATGCTTAGGGTAGTTTGGGTTAACTTTTTATCCATGCAACTGAAGAGTCCTAACTAAAAGGTGAAAAACAGGGGTTACATCAGTTCTTCTCGAACCTTCCTGTGCATGGGAGTGCCCCTGGATCTCGTGGCAGTGCAGATTCTAAGTCAGGAGACTGGAATGGGCCTGAGACTCTGCACTGCAACAAGCTGCCAGATGAAGCTGTCGCCGCCGCTGCCCAAACCCAGTCAGGTTACAGTGACTCCCAGGGACACAAGAGAACTGCCTCACAAAGGCTTTTCCCATCCGTCTGTCCTCCTGCTTTCCCTCCCTCCCTCGGCATCTGCGGGCTCCTTTGGTCCTTGGACTGCCTCTGCTGTGCTCAGTCACCCGGTGTCGCCCCAGTCACTCATGATACACGAGTGCTAGCACTCAGCCGAAACTGTAACCAGGACACCAGGGCTAGCTGCGAAGGCACTTTAGTGAGCACATCTAAGTATCGTTTGTGGTCTCACTCCCATCTCAAGGGACTTATTCAAGTCCTCCTTCCGAACATAAACAGAAGTCTCCTGGAGAGGCACCCTGGGAAATACAGTATCTATTTCCTCGTGAAATCCCCCCTGCCCTCCAAGGGACGGGCAGAACAGGCTTGTGGGAACAGTTGTGGAGACCCCTAAAAATGAAGTTTGCTGGTTGATGGCTGGTCTTGGAAACCATCTCATTCAAAACCACAGCTGTTGACAGATGGTGTGCTTGCTGTGCGTAAAGTGCTTGGGTCAGTGGGCTCTCTGATCTTGGAGATGTTCAGGGAATCACATCCTTGTTTTGCCTTCCAGCTGCTAGGACTGCTTCCTGAGAATACTCACATCTCTCCCTAAGTTTTCCAGCTTCCTAGATGTGATGGTTTATATAGAGGTTCTGGCAGAAGTGGTTTGGGAAATCTTAGCAGAAAGTTTAGGATAAAGGAATAAAATTTTTCTTTAAAAAAAAAAAAAATGCACGTGTTAGAATGATGTATGACTCACCCACTGACCCATGGTGTTTCCTAAAGTCCATGCAAGAGTAGGCCATGCTCTACCATCTTCTGCACCTAGAATTCTTTCTTTCCACATCCTCCAACCTTCCCCCTAGCCAACTCTTGTTCCTCTTTTCCCACCAAAATGGGGGGCTTAGCTCCCTTAGTGATACTGGTGCGGGGTGGGGGGCAGCTTCATGGCAATATTCACCCTGTTCCCTAGTCTGAACTGAGCTGGAAGCCAAAGAACCTGTCAGACAAGAGAATTTCCCCGAGGAAAGAACAAATTCACCCTGTGAGGACTTCAGGGTAGCAGCTAACAGGCTCTTGTCCTCTGTTGAGAGCCAGGTGTTTTTCCTCTGTCCTTGTTTTTGGTCAGTGCCCTTCTTCCTCCTCCCACTCCTCCTCCTCACTTGGCTTCAGTAGCTCTGCCCACTCTTACTTCCCTCTCCGGCCCATTTACCCACACGTGTGTGTGCTTGCGGTACTAATACTCTCATCTGGACATGTTCGCAACACTTTGAACATATTAGGAGACAAAAGCGTGAACACATTCAAGAAATACCTAAGTTCCTAAGTCACCTTTCAAGTTTTCCTCCTGATCTCTTTCAAACTTCCATTTCTCCTTCATTGCATTTTCAACATCTTCTCTTGTTACAACTGGTAACCCGCCTGACTTCTCTTCACTCAGCTCCTTTAGTAGGTTCCGTATGTGCCAAGTCTGTTCGTCCTTCAAGTGTTTGTTCTGCCGTGAAAATCAACAGTGGGTAACTACATCTGCTCGAGTATTTACATTGATTTGCCTCAAAACGGAGTCACATGCTGAGGCTTGCAAAGTGAGAATAAAATATCTAATGAAATAAATTTATACAGTATGTCTAAGAGCTTCTGGAACATGGGAGGTGCAAAGTAAAATTAAACCCATCAACACAGCAACTATTGAATAGAAGGTTACATTTAAAAAATTATTGGGGCACTTGGGTCACTCAGCGGTTAGGCGTCTGCCTTCTGCGCAGGTGGTGATCCTAGCATCCAGGCATCAAGCCCCATGTCCAGCTCCCAGTTCAGTGGGGAGTCTGCTTCTCCCTCTGCCCCTGTCCCTGCTTGTGCTCTCTCTCTCTTTCTCTCCCTCTCAAATAAATAAATAAAATCTTTTTTAAAAATTTACAAATTGTGTTATTAACCTCCCAGTCTATCACCCTACCATAGGATCAGTGACATTAAAGTTAGACCTCGGAGGCCAATTTCTTCAGTCTCCCACTAAAACCTTCTTCTCCAGCGATCATCATTCATCTGGTCAGTATTTATGAAGCATCTGCCAGTGGTCTTCTAGACACTGGGAATATATGAGTGAATGTGATATGCAAAACACAGTGGCCCCTTCTCTTAGCCATAGGGTTTGTCCAGGTAAAGCATGTGTCTCAAGCTAAGGACATGCTTAGAGTCCTTCCCTGGAAATACTTATGCTGAAACTAGTGAAAAACATGTCTCTCTTGTCTCCATTTTGTGGTTAAAAGGATGTAAGGTGAGAGGTGTTCATGGTCAGAGTCCCAGCCTCATGGGGGACAACAACCTTAGAAAATGGATGCTTCCATTGCAAAGATAAAATTTAACCCAAAGTAGCCTAAGTGTGAAGAGAAGTTAATTTTTTCACATAACCGAACAGAAAAAAGCAGGGAGCTACACCTGGACCAAGGCTCACGTGCTGTCAGAGCTCAGCTTTTCCAAATTTTTGAAAATCTGCTCAACTCCTCCTTCTCTCTCCTCCCCTCTCCTCCTCTGCTTCCTTATCCTAACCACCCCCATCCCTCTTCCCTCTCTGCCTTTCCCCATGAATGCTGGCTCCTTTGTAAAACGGTACAGCTACGCTGTTAAAAAGAATGCCAGTTTCTTATAAAACTAAACATTTGCTTACCATACAACTGAGCTCTTAAGCATTCATCTCAGAGAAATGAAAGCTTATATTCACCTAAAAACCCGTACACAAATGTTTCTAAAAGATGTATTTATCATAGCCAAATACAGGAAATAACTCCCAAGTCTTTCAATAGGTAAATGGTTAAATAAATTGTGGTGCATCCATATCACAAAATAAAAATAAATAAAAGGAACCAGCTCATGATACATGCAGTTAACTGAGTCTCTAGAAAATTATGCTGAATAAAAAAGTCAGTCTCCAAAGATGACTTACAAAGATTAATTACTAGTAAGTAATTTATATAACATTCTTAGGATAACAAAATTATAAGTCTGGAGAACAGATTAATGGTTTCTAGGAGTTGATGAAGGGGTGGAATCGGGAGGGAGGGAGGGTCTATAAAAGGACAATGTGAGAGATGTTCATGTTGATGGAAACTTTCTGTGTCTTGACTTGTATCCATGTCAGTATTGTTAATATTAATATCCTACTTGTGATATTATACTACAGTCCTGTACTGCATTATAGGAAACCACGTTATGGTTATACAGGATCTCTCTGTATTATTCCTTGTAACTGCATGCCAATCTATAATTATTTTTAAAAAGTTTAATTTAAAAATGGAGGTCAATCAGTATTAACAACTGATAAACAATATATTGCTCTTTCATCAATTCCCAAATGTTCCATTTTCTTGAAGGAAATGGATTCATGTTTTGTCTTCTTATAAATAAATTGAATTACTTTGGCTTGACATGAGTTATTTGAAAATGAAATATCTGTAGAAACTTGAATAATACCAGTGGAACTGTCTCTTGCCAAACTATTGCACTGCTAATACTTTTTCCAAATACGGACTTTTCCACTTATTTTTGTTAGAAGTGGAAAATTCCTTTATCAAGTATAATCTGAATACTAAATAAATCTTCACCTGATTTTATTTGTTAGCTAATTTTAGTAAGGCAACAATCACTTCAAAATCAATTCCAACTCGGGTGCCTTAGTGGCTCAGTGGGTTAAGCCTCTGCCTTCGGCTCAGGTCATGATCTCAGGGTCCTGGGATCAAGTCCTATATTGGGCTCTCTGCTCGGCGGGGAGCCTGCTTCCCCCTCTCTCTCTGCCTGCCTCTCTGCCTACTTGTGATCTCTCTCTGTCAAATAAATAAAATCTTTAAAAAAAATCAATTCCAACTCTATAACAGGCAAAAACCCCCAAAGACAGTGATCATTTAAAAACCACTGCATATAATTCATAAAAATAATGTGTAATCAATCAACAGATTTTGCTCTTACTTTCCCTACTTAGCACAATACTTGTCAAAGTGAATGCAGTCTTCTTAGATCAAATTTTTAACACTATGACTGTTCTTTTCAAACATATAATATTTTCATTTATAAATTAAAATAGCATCATATGTCCTAAAATGTGAATAATGTTGCATAAATATGACTAAATCACATTTGGCTTTATATGTAAATATATTACATATTTATTAAATATATTTGAATTAAATTAAAATATTAAATATATTTAATAACATCCATATTAAACTTCCCAAATCCCATAGTGAATTTCAAATGGATGGCAAATGTGTCTGGAAACATGTTACAAAATTCACTATATCTGAAAAATTATTTTGAGTGATATACTGAAATACAATTTAGTTAGACATATTCACCAATGTGTTAAAGAAAAAGACCTTTATCCTACGAAGTAGACAACTGTTATTCAAGGTAAGAATAATTGTCACACTATAAAATAGAAGAAAGGAGATTCAATAAATAAACTACAAAGGACTGGTTTGTTTTGTTATAAGGCCATCTCATGGGTTTTACCTTTCTAAGTCTTTAAGATTCATGGGAGCAAGAGCAGAAGTTGCCAAGATAGTACACAGATTTCTCTTACTACTTCCCTGCTTTCCCCAACGATGACATCCCATATAACCAGAGCACGTGATCAAACTGGAGAAATGGACATTACAATGTTATTAAGTAAATTAGAGACTTTATTTGGATTTCATCAGTTTTTACATGTGCTCATTTTAATTTCTTTGTGTGGGTATAAGTATTATGAAAATTTGTCACATATACATATGAAAATTCTCACTTATAGATGGCATTTGAAGTTGTGGTATTAAGTAAGATCTTTAGAGTTAAAGAGAAGAGTTGAGATCAGAACCCTGGAAAATACGTTAGGGGTGGGTCCAGGAAAAGAGCAATGAATGAAAACAAGAAATTGTTGGTAAATAGGGGGGATATTTAGGGAGAATGATGTCCTGGCAGCCATAGAAAGAGAGTTTCAAGGTGACAGGGACGGCTGCTGAAGGCACAAGGGGTAAAGTGAGGACTACAAAGAGGCCATTGGACCTGGTTACTTGGTCATTAATATCTTCTGCCCTAGCAGTCATGGTGGAATAGAACGAACCAGAGGTAAGGAAGTGGACACAGGGAACTATGAGATGTCTAATGAGGAGCAGTGAATGCAAACGAGAGAAATGGAAGATAATAAATGAAGTAAGAATCCAAACAAAACACACACAAAGGAAGAGATGACGTGTAGGAAGGAGGAGGGCTGTTCCTGATTTTGACCTAACTGAAGAGAAAAGTATGTCTTGCTAATGAGTCATGTTTAACTTAGCAACTAAACATCCATGACCTCAAAAATTTTCCTTTCACAGTTGTTAGTGTGAATCAACTCAATAAATATTTATTGAACACCTATGCATGCTGGGTCCTTCCAGAGAAACAAAGGTAAGTAAGATTTAACTGCTGCTGCCTAACAAGCTTTCAATTTAATAATGGAGTTTTCAGTTTAATATTAGCATTTGTATGCTGCATTCCACCTTAGTTTAGGGGAATGAAAAGGAGCTAGCCAACAGAAGCACATTCCCAGAAGATGAAAGAGTCTGTGTAAAGTACAGTAATGTGCGAGACTGGGTTTTCCAAGTTTTAAAAGAAGCAGTGGTGAACAAAGGGTGGACGAACTAGAGGTGAGTTTGGAGAGGTGAGCAGAGGATACGTTTTGTAGGGCCTCAAAGACTATAGTAAAGCATGGATTTAATTTTCTGTACAATAGGAAGCCACCATAGGGTTTTAAGCACTGAAAAGTTTACAGTGTTTGAAAGGTTGGCCCTTGGAAAAGGTACTGAATTGAAGAAGGATGGCTAAGAGACGGTGGCAGCTTAAATTGGGGCAGTAGCAGCATAAATGGAAAGAAAAAGACACATAGAGTTGGAGCTAGAGTCTATCTCTCCATGTTCCTCACTGCTGGGTCCACTGATGACCTATCCCATTCTTGGGTGAATCCTCATGAAAATAAGAATTTTGTTTCTGGCTTCAAATAAGGGTCTATGGGAAAATGATTCCTCAGTCCTGATCTGTTCTTTCCACAATCAAATAGAAGTCCAAGGCTGACCCAGGAGTCCCATTGGTGACCCCTGGGGAGTGTGCATTGGTCCCTTGATGGCAGCTCACTCCTCTCCCATGCTGTGGATCTCATCATGTAGAACTGCACCCCAACACCTAGACCAAAGTTCCTGTTCCCATTCTCATCCACAGACCTGAGTTTCTGGTTGAGTCTGATAAACAGATGTTAGTGACCGATTCTGGAGAATCATGACAATGTCAGGGTCACAGTTACGACACCACTGTGGCATGTCTGGCCCTATAAATGTTGCTGAATTAATGGCTAAATTAGCTGTATTTGGAAGACAGGAATTGCCATGTCATAGGAGGGAAATTGATACTCCTACCAGTTTGGGCCAGAATGATACCAGTGCTAAGTGGTACAGTCAGGATGCAAACTCGGGTCTCTGACCCCAGACTCCATGAAAACTTGTATATATAGTCAACTAGACAAAAGCCAAATAAAAACAATTAACTGTGGAAGTTTTAGAGTTCATATGAATGCTTTAATAGGGAATTGTCTCAGTATTTACTCACTTATGAGCTACCTTAAGAGATAAGTTGTGTTAATAATCACTTACTGCTTCCAGACTGTATTTCTGCCAGTCTTTAGTCATGACAGTATACAACATGGCTTTGATACTCATTTTAATCTGATTTTATAAAAACAATATATCATCTTAAACATTAAATGAATCACTTTAACAGTTGAGATTGTACTTTTCAAATAATATTTAACATCTGTACCATCTGAAAATCTAAAAGCAAAAATATAGAAATTAAAAACAGAGGACCAGTGTTCTATCCTTTGGCTAAATAAAATAACAGATAAATGTGGTTTCAGAATTTTAAAATTTTGAGTGTGAGATTCAGGGTCATGATGAACGAAATAACACAGCTCAAGCTGACTTCCTTTGACATGGTAATTAATATAATAGAAACAGCAGTGCCCTCTTGCCTTAAATGTACCGAAAACTGAGATTGTAATTTAATCAATTTCAGGCACTAAGGAGATGATTTCCTGGAATACATGTCATCATAATTTATAATTTTTAAGGCATTTGTGTAAATGTTTAATAACTAGATATAAACTTGATTTTTTAATTTTTTAAAGATTTTATTTATTTGCCAGAGAGAGAGAGAGAGCATAAGCTGGGGAAGGGGGGGAGGAAGAAGCAGGCTCCCCATGAGCAGAGAGCCTCATGCGGGACTCAATTCCAGGACCCTGGGATCATGACCTAAACTGAAGGCAGATGTTTAACTGACTGAACCACCCAGGTGCCCCTAGATATAAGCTCTAAATGTTATACTTACTCTTTCTTGATACTTTTGGTTCTTCTCTCTAAGTCTTCTTATTTGAGCCATAAATCGTTCTACTGCATTTTCCTTTATTTGACAGCTGATGATAAACAAAGATGTGTTACAATTATTTATCAAGGAAAATTAATGAGACAAATTTAAAAATTAAACTATTTAGAATGAAATAAAGTATTGAATATATTAAAAAAAAACCATTGAGCGATCTGATACCTTCTTAAGTGGATTTTTCTGTTTGCACTTCTGAGTATATTTGACTCACTAAAATATATATTGGAGAGACAACTTCAAGTTTTTTTCCTAAATCACTCCCCATTTGTATTTCACAATCATAATTTTTATACTTTCTAAACATCTATAAATAACTCAGCTTAGAGGGAACCTAGGGAAGGGCATACAGAAAACATGCTTTCTAGAATTCTAAAAAAAATTCAGACAAAAATGACAAAACACAGGCTTATAAGGGCAGGCACATCTTCTTGAAATAGTAAGATAAATGAGGCACACCTAGGGTTCAAATTCTTTAGTGTGTCGTATCTTCTATGAATAATAAAAGCTTTCCTGACACAAACATATTTCTTTAATACGCAGCAAGCACCTGTTGAGTGTCTGTGAGGTACAAAGGAGAGATGGGACAGTGCAGAAAGACTTTGGTGTAGGCCATTTGACAGCTATTTGAAGGGCTAAGTATATCTCTATTACCCAGCAAATCTTGTAACTTTAAATCTGAGACCAAAGTAACATGATGGAAGCAGCTTTGTGTAAACACCCTGCCTCAATTAAAACAGCAAAAATAAAAACACAGCACTCCTGTGGTATAGTGAATAGAGAGGTCATTACAGAATGAGAAACATCGTGTCTCTGTCACCACTCACCTGGATGACCTCAGGCAAGTCACTTCCCAGAGCATCAATTTCCAAGCCATCAGTGGCGAGAACAATACCTAACTCTAATCCTAGGAGGATTAAAATGAGAAATTGCCTGCGAATGTTTCTAGCATAAAGTGAGTGTGGAGTGCTTAGTAAATTTCAGTTGAACTTGAATTTGAATTTGAATCTTAGCTTCTTGGCCCTTCCTCCAAAATACCATTTACATGTGTGACAGGGTGTATTCAGTAGAGAGAAAATGAGGCTCCTTCTTTCCCAGTGATGAGAAAATGCAACATAAAAACAAAACAAGCAATTCCTTTAGTGGCAAAAGTGCTCTGTTGGATGCTATCAAACTTGGACTTCAGTCCTGCTTTGCTTCTCCACCAACAGCCTAAGGACTCTCAACCTAGTTAGGCCTTGGCTTACTCCTCTGTAGGTAAGAGTATTAAAGAGAATTGAAGGTGAAGACTCTACACTGTTTCAGTTCTCCAGTTCTGCAATTTACATCGATCATCGTTCCCTTTCATGCAGTCACACGGACAACACAAACAGCAAATGGGGGATTTAAAGAGCTGCTGCTCCGTGCCCAGTATTGTTTATGGCATTATGGAGATAGGGTTGAACAAGACCTCCATGATCCTTGCCCCCAAGGAGCTTCCGTTTTACTAGGCAATAAAGAAGTAAACACCCAAACATATTACTTACCCATTGTTATGGGGGAAATAACAGGCCATGTTTGACAAGTGACTACTATACACAAGGTGGTTTCCACACAGTAGGAGGTATAAACCTTTTTACTTCTCACCTAAAGTTTCCGGGTGGGGGCACCTGGATGGCTCAGTCAGTTAAATGTCTGCCTTCAGCTCAGGGTCATGATGCCAGGGTTCCAGGGTTGAGCCCCGTGTCAGGCTCCCTGCCCAATGGGGAATCTGCTTTTCCTTCTCCCTCTGCTGTCCCCCCTGCTTGTGCTCTCTCTCTCTCTCCCTCTCTGTGAAATAGATAAATAAAATCTTTTAAAAAAAAATAAAGCTTAGGTGTGCAAAAATGCTGCAGGGGTGCCTCCTCTATCTCCCATTTTTAAGGAGAAAAATTAAAGTATTGTAAATGAGAATTATCTGAGAAAGCCCTATGCAAATGTATGCAAATTATGCAAGTTCTACAATTATAAATACGGCAAACTAATTCATTCCCTGCATGGGCAAAGCAGGCAAATGAATCTCAAGTATATGGTGGCCCCCCGCTGACACCGAGTCTTTGGGTGGTCTAGTTAATAGACTGCTTCCTGGCTTTGGCTGAGAGGCTTCCTTGGTGAAGACTGAGCATGCAAAAATGGGTCTGGAGACTCCATCCAGCCCCAACCCCAGATACTGCATGGCACACACTTATACTAAAAAAATATTTCTCATTTATTTGAAATTCAAATTTAACCTGGCATTGTGTACCTTTATTTGCTGTATCTGGCAACTTGACACTTAAGTCGACCACCTCTCTGTTCAGAGCAGTTAGGAGCCAGTGACCTGGGGCTTTGTCTCGTGTTCCTTGTGAGCAGTTCAGAAAGATTTTAGTGACACCAGCAGGCCTCGGGGGCAATTCTGAGGGGACCTAAAGGTTTTGGTGGCTCCATTGCCCCAGTTGTGGCTCACGTGGTAGTTGTAGGTCTAAGTTAGCTGAGCTTTTCCTTGGAATTTGCTTCAACCTCCATGCGTCTCATGAAGATGAAACTGAACTTCAGAACTCAACACTATTAGCCACTATGAGAATTCAAGCTTCACTGTTCTCTGTATACTTTTTCCTTTTCAGAACTCCCTCAGAACCCATCGTACATACATGTCACACTAAATACTGAAGCAAGTAGGATGATAAGCCAATGAGGTAATATATATTAAAGTGGTTTGAAAAGGATACACACTATTCTAAAACTCAGTGATGTGAAATGGTTAGTAATACAACAGGTCACATTTCCCCTTCCCTCTCTGTATTATTAAGATGTTACTAATGTGTCAGTTTTCTCCCTTCAGGCAATTTCATTGAAAATTCTGAGAAGGAAAACAAATATATCTGGATTTCTTTCTTTTCTTTCTTTTTTTTTTTTTTTTTAAGAAAGAGAGAGTGAGAGCTTGGGGTGGGAGGGGCAGAAGGAGAGGGAGAGAGAATTCCAAGCAGACTTGAGCACGGAGCCCGATATGAGGCTCCATCTCATGACCTGAGTTGAAAGCAAGAGATGGACACTTAACCAACTATGCCACCCAGGTGCCCCTAAATCTGAATTAAAAAAAAAACTATGTTCTTATCTATAAGAACATATCCTATAATCATATCCACCTCTATCTCTATAGCTATGTTCATATTCATTGTAGAAAACTGGGGGAAAAACAAGTATAAGGGACAAAATTAACACCACTGTTACCTAGAGATGGTAATCGCCTCAGATTTAGCATTGGTGGTCTCAGCTCTTCAAAAACAACCCCAGAGGTTCATGACTTTATTTTGGGGGGGATAGATAAAAAATGTTTAGTTGGTCAGAAATCACTGACTACCTACTATGTGCTTCTAGCTCTTTATTAGATGAGAACAATCTCATAAGAGAATTATAAGATGCTGCCAGGGGATCCTTGGGCAGTCCTTTCTCAGAAAGTGAGGGGGCTGTTTTGGCTCTTCATCATGTGATAAAATTTCCATCACCTGGGAACACATGGAATGGGTCACGTGTCACTTAGCAGGGCATGGTGCAGCAAGGCTTTTACTCTTGCAGTCCCTGAGATTATTTATTTATTCTTAACAAGGAGAGAACAAAAGCACGAGATGTTCAATTTATATCTTGCATTAAATCATGAGAATTTTAAATGTTTGTCTCTTTGTAAACCTCTGTTAAAGAACAGAAATACTGGCCTCTGACTGACCTAGAAGAGAAAGAGACAATTGTATGTGGATATCATCAACGTAAACCGTAGGCGCAGACTAGAGACCAGGTTGTGTTCGCAGAGCCCGACTTTTTGTCCCCCTCTCCAAAGATGAGATGAGGGAAGTTTCCGTTACGCTGACAAATGAGTGCAAGTGACTTCTGGTTATAACTTAAATGACTCAAGTGGAAAATAAAAGAGAACTTTGTTAAAAGTCCCTTCCTATGGGTGTTTCTCTCTTAGCGTTCTGGCCCGTTCATCACTCCCTGTCCTCTAAAAAGAACAGACAGATTTGAGAAACTCAAGAAGGAGATGGATTTTCTTTGAATGTTGTTAAAAAACAAATCTCTGGAAGGCCAGTGTCACAGACTGGTCACCAGCATTCCGGGCTCCATCCTTGTTCCCCTCCAGTAAGTAGTTCCCAGTCCCGAATCCCACGTGCTTCACAGGGCATGGCTTATCTCACCCTTGCTGATAACGCCAGTCTGCTCTTACCTCTTCTCCCGCTCTCTGCCTTCTCTCCGTTCCTAGACTCTGAAAAGCTCTCCCTGACACCAGTGTCTTTCCCATAAGCCTTTGTCTCCAAAACACCTGCTCCTCTGCCGGATATCAGCTTCAACGTCACTCCCTCCAACAAGCTTTTCCTGACCCCTCTGACCGTTATCAAGTCCTTCAGTTAAACCATTACACAGGACCATATACTTTTTTCATAGCAACTTAATGGTAGCTATGCAATTTTTTAAAAAAGATTTTATTTATTTATTGGACAGAGAGAGAGAGATCACAAGTAGGCAGAGAGGCAGGCAGAGAGAGAGGAGGAAGCAGGCTCCCCGCTGAGCAGAGAGCCCGATGTGGGGCTCCATCCCAGCACCCTGGGATCATGACCTGAGCCGAAGGCAGAGGCTTAACCCACTGAGCCACCCAGGATCCCCTAGCTATGCAATTAAAAAAAAAAAAACAACTTGAAGTAGTTATCTAATGTCTGTCTCCCATGCCTCATCTGGGTAGGAACTGGATGGTCTGTTTGCTGTTGTCCTCTAGCACTTGCCTTGGACTAGGTAAACATTCAAGTACTTGTTCAGTAGATGCAAGAAGTACATGTCTTTTTTTTTTTTTTAATTTAATTCCAGTATAGTTGGCATACAATATTATATTAGTTTCAGGTGTACAATATGGTGGTTCAGCAATTCTATACATTATTCAGTACTCATCATGGTAAGTGTGCCCTTAATTCCCCGCACCTATTTCTCCAATACCCAACTCCCCACCTTCCCTCCGGTAACCATCCTTTTGTTCTCTGTAGTTAAGCGTCTGTTTTGGGCTTGTCTCTCTTTTCTTTATTCATTTGTTTTGTTTCTTAAATTCCACATATTTGTGATATCATATGGTATTTGTCTTTCTCTGACTGACATTTCACTTAGCATTGTGCTCTGTGGATCTATCCATGTTGTTGCAAATGCTAAGATTTCATTCTTTTTTATGGCTGAGTAATATTTCATTAATTTATATATATATTTATATATCATATTATTTATATTTATAATAATCATTATAGTTATAGTATATAATTATATAATTTTATAAATATACAATTATATATTATATATAATAAAATATGTATGTGTGTGTATATATATATATATACATATATGTGATATATATTTATATATTCCACTCATCTATCAGTGGACACCTGGGCTCTTCCATAGTTTGGCTATTGCAAAGAATGCTGCAATAAACATAGGGGTGCATGTATCCCTTTGAATTACTGTTTTTATATTTTTTAGGTAGTGCAATTACTGAATTATAAGGTAGTTCTATTTTTAGCTTTTTGGGGAACCCCCATACTGCTTTCTGTGTGGGGAGATTATTTGCATTCCTACCCACATTTGACGAGGTTCCTTTTTCTTCCTTGTCATCCTCGTCAACACTTAGTCTCTTGTATTTTTTATGTTAGCCACTCTGACGGATGTGAGGTGATATCTTTCTTTTCTTTCTTTTTTTTTTTTTTAAAGATTTTATTTATTTATTTGACAGAGAGAGATCACAAGTAGGCAGAGAGGCAGAGAGAGAGAGAGGAGGAAGCAGGCTCCCCGCTGAGCAGAGAGCCCGATGCGGGACTCGATTCCAGGACCCCGGGATCATGACCTGAGCCGAAGGCAGCAGCTTAACCCACTGAGCCACCCAGGCACCCGTGAGGTGATATCTTATTATAGTTTTGATTTGCATTTCTCTGATGATGAGTGATGTTGAGCATCTTTTCGTGTCTTCTGGCCATCTGGGTATCTTCTTTGGAGAAATGTCTGCTCATGTCTTCTGCCAGTTTTCAATTAGATGTGTGTGTGTGTGTGTGTGTGTGTGTGGACTAAGTTGTATCAGTTCTTTATATATCTTGGATACTAACTCCTTTTGGATATGTAATTTGTGAATATCTTCTCCCATTTAGTAGGTTGTCTTTTAGTTTTGTTCATTGTTCTTTTGCTGTGAAAAGCTTTTTATTTTGATGTAGTCCCAATAGTTTATTTTTGCTTCTGCTTCCTTTGCTTCAGGAGACATATCCAGAAAAATGTTGCTATCACTGATGTCAGAAAAATTACTGTCTCTGCTCTCTTTTAGGATTTTTATGGTTTCAGTGTCACCTTAAGTTCCTTAGTCCATTTTGAGTTTACTTTTGTGTATGGTATGAGTAGGTGGCCCAGTTTCCTTCTTTTGCATGTGACTGTGCAGTTTTCTCAACACCATTTATTGAAGAGACTACTTTTTTTTTTTCATTGCATATTCTTGCCTCCTTTGTCAAAGATTGGTTGACCTTATAAGCATGGGTTTATTTCTGGGCTTTCCATTCTGTTCTGATGATCTCCATGTCTGTTTTTGTGCCAGTATCATATTGTTTTGATTACTACTGCTTTGTAGTATATCTTAAAATCTGGGATTGTCATACCTACAGTGTGGTTCTTTTTCAAGATTGCTTCGGCTCTTTGGGGTCTTTTGTGGTTCCATACAAATTTTAGGATTATTTGTTCTAGTTCTGTGAAAAATGCTATTGGTATTTCGATAGGGATTGCATTAAATATATAGATTGCTTTAGCTGGTATGGACATTTTAACAATATTTGTTCTTCTAATCCATGAGCATTGTTTGTATCACCTACAGTTTCCTTCCTCAGTGTTTTATAGTTTCCTGAGTACAGGTCGTTTACCTCCTTGGTTAAGTGTTATGCCCAGCTATTTAATTCTTTTTGGTGAAATGGGATTGTTTTCTTAATTTTTCTTTCTGCTACTTCATTATTAGTGTGTAGAAATGCAACCGATTTGTGTATATTGATTTCGTATCCTGCAACATTCTTGATTTCATGTATCAGTTCTAGTAGGTTTTTGGTGGAGTCTTTTGGATTTTCCTTTTTTTTTTTTTCCTTAAGATTTTATCTATTTATTTGACAGACAGAGATCACAAGCAGGCAGAGAAGCAGGCAGAGAGAGAGAGAGAGAGAGAGAGGAGCAGGCTCCCTGCTGAGCAGAGAGCCAGACAAGGGCCTTGATCCTGGGACCCTGAGATCATGACCTGAGCCGAAGGCAGAGGCCCAACCCTCTGAGCCACCCAGGTACCCTTGGATTTTCTATAATGGTGTCATCTCATATGCAAATAGTGAAAATTTTACTTCTTCCTTATGAATATAGATGGCTTTTATTTCTTTTTCTTGTCTGATTGTTGTGGCTAGAACTATGTGGAGTAAAACTGGTGAGCGTGGGCATCCTTGCCTTATTGCTGACCTTAGGGGAAAAGCTCTCGGTTTTTCCCCACTGAGTATGATGTTAGCTGCACAGTTTTCATATATGGCCTTTATGACACTGAGATATATTCCTTCTAAAACTACGTTGTTGAGGGTTATGAAATACATTCTTTTGTGGAAAGGACTGAAATGAACTCATTCACTCCCTAAGAATTACACATTAAGACACTTGCCCTCTGCCAAAAGCTGAGGTTCAAAATCTCCTCAGGGATTTGCTATCTATGAATTGGATACATCGTAAACATAGAATAGGTATTACCTCTAGTTTTGTCTCCAGCTCCTGGGAGTAAGACACTGGGGAATATTTTTATTAAAAATAATTGTATAATTTGGATTTGATCTCTATTATTTCTGGAGATATTACTCATTGGAACATCTAGAAATGAAAAATCTTTTACTCTTCTATAAATGTACATGAACTATTCTATGTTGTGCTTTAAGAGGTTAAGTCAGCCAGCTGTTATATACAAATTATATATACAGTATGTGGGAGAGTGACAAATAACACATCAGAGGGAGAGAGGGAGCCAAAACCACATTATTGAATGTTGTTTCATTGCTACTACTTGGAATATGTTATAGTCAAATTTCAAAACTTTGAAAAGTATGCACATGGCTAGCTCTCTTGACAGGTTTTGAGTGTATCACTTTCCATTTGGAATTATAGAAATCTTAACAGTGATTTCCATTTACAGATGGGAACATTTAGATTCCATAATCTAAGCTTACTGGTAGTCGAGAAGTGCTTCACTGGTAGGCAATTTGACTTCTTTGTGTGGCCCATATTGAATATCCTTCTTATTTGCTTTCGCTGTGCTATCCATTGTGTTGCTTAGTTAGTAAGAAGCATACCTGTTTAGAAAAGAAATAGGAGAAGTAAGTAAATTCTGTCCTTGCCCCCTACCTGTACTTATTCAAGATGAAGAACTTCTGGGACTTAATTTAAAACTGTTTTTTCCACTCAGGTTTTGATGTCTCCAGACCTATTATCCACTGCAGTGCTGGGGCATCATGAATCAGTGGGTTCTTGAGTCTGATAAGTTCCATGTTTGGCCAGGTATAGCACTTCCCCACCCAAAACTTTCTAAGAGACTCATCTTCTGTGTTATCCATCTACATCTGTTGTCCCTATCAAACTTTTTTAAAAACAAGGACTAAACTTTTTCAGTTATTTTATTTCTCCACAGTGTTTGGCAACGTGCACTTCCAATAGTAGCAGATCAGGAAATGTCTGTTAATTTTTTAAAAAATTAAGATAAAACAAAAGCACAATTTTCAATGAGCACCAAGAAACTGGAATTGAAAAGACTTAGGTTTTGCCAGGGTTGTTATAAAGAGCAAATAAAAGCATATTCAAATGGATTTTTAAATGGCTAAGAGGTTTACAAATGCAAAATAATAGTAATAATAACTTTTATTAATAGTAACTATTCATCAGCTATTAATTGCTTTTTAAATCAGTAATAAAAATTATAAAAAATAATATATTTTAAAAGAAAAAAATCAGGTCCACTGTTCAAACATTTTTATAGTAAACAAGAATACCTCATGGATAGATTTTTTTGTATAGGTACTAAAGTACTTCTTTTCAGATTATATGGTCTTCTGTTACATAATTTTATCTTTTAATTTCAATTAATCTCAAAAAAATGAGTGCCTAAACTTCAATCAGTGTATTAGTAGTTGAGTATGGTAGAAAGAATTTAGCCTTTGTAATTATTTATTTAAAAGGCTGGAAACTCCATGAGAGTGGGAATGATATAATTCTTCTGCATTAATCTATTTCCCCACCTCACAAGTAGATGCACAAGAAATCCTCATCAGAAGAAAGAAATGGATGGATGAATTAGGCAGACATGTTTTAATCCCAGATCCACCACTTGTTGTCTATGTGACCTTGAGAAGGTACTTAATCTTTCTGAGCTTCAGTTTCATCATCTGTAAAGTGAGAGCAAAAATCTTACTCTAAAAGCCATTGTAAGGATTAAATATGGCCATTTGCTTAAAGCTCCAGATCATGCTTCTTCAAACTCCAGGTAACTGTAAAGAAGGTGATGTCTGCTTGCTGCCAAGTATGATGATATGTGGAAAAACTAATGCATGCAGTTTGCTATTGTCAACCCTCATCACTGACTTGGGTCCCTGAACTGGCATCCACATAGATCACTGAGATCCACAGTGGAAAATCTCACTGAGATGAAACATGTTTTCCTAGACCTCCAGCCAGGCTCAGTTTTTGTGTCTGAGACTTTTCCAGCCGACTGTGTTCATCTCTCTACACTAACAGATTCGAGTATACCTCAATGCAAACATTCTCTGATACCTTCCAGCTGAAAAGCACACAGGTTACACAACAGAAAGATTTAGCCCATTAGGACAGAATAATATATTCAGTGGTATCATCTCAGAGGTGAAAGTTTTGTGAACAGTTTCATAAACGACACACTAAAATATGTCATTGTACCATCATGGTTCACAGAAACGTACCAGCTGAGAATAAGTGCTTTCGTTTCAGATTCAGAGTTGAATTTTAATATTATTTTCTATTTTAGAATTGGAATTTTTACCTTGACAATTACATGAAAAGATAACATGCTGGTCAGTGTTTCATTTTGCAACAGTAGGTTACTATTTAACAGTGATTTTTACTATAAATATTTCATTTATAGTTAAAACAAATGGTAGCCTTGATCTCTCATTTTCTTTCTGAGTCATATGGAAGAGATCAAATGTTAGTGTTTCCACCTACAGCACCCATCTGGTGCTGGGGGGAAAATGACCTCATCTTGTTCAATTACTTCAGTTACCTGGCTCTGAGGTTTTCAACTCTTCTGCCTAAAGTATAATTAGTTACGTAACTGCAGCTCATGGCAAAGGGCTTTAATAAAATATGAGCGAAAATGTGGGTCCATGAAGCACAAATGATTTATGCATAAACTCTATTAATATTCATTGTTTCACTTTCCAGAAAATTAGTAAGCATTGGCTTGCCCTCTTATTAGATGCATTTTTGCAATGAGCTAATAACCTTACTTCAGAAAGTACTTCTACATTTGATAATGTCCCATAAGCAGTGGGGATTTTCATAAACATTTACAAGGATTTACAGTTCCTGACCATCTAGAGGATTTCTAACTCAGCAAAGGGTGAGAATCATAGAAAAAAATTTTCACAAAGTAACATAATCTTTCAGGAAGTTTTTGCATAGACTATTCCTGACAGAGGGACATCTAATCTGTTTATCAGGAACTGAAACTATCTAGTCAGCACTGGCTCTGTGAATGGCTTTACCTGGCCCTTAATTATAAAATCGGGAAAAGACAAGATCTCTACTCAGACAGATGGGAAGAAAGAAGCATACCCCAGCAGAACTTTAAAAAAATAATGAGCAACTTTAAAAGACTAGCAAGATCGTGCAGGTGATGAAGGCTCCGGAGATCTCTGCCCACAGTTCGACCTTTTCTGCATGTTTTTCCTTTCCCAGCGCTGTTGGGGCTTTTAGTAACATAAGCCATGGAGGGAGGGCTGGCGAGGAAGCACGGAGGCTCTATTTGAAAAACTCAGCTCTTTTCAGAGCGCACCCCATAACCACTTTCCATCAGAAAATGTTTCAAAATATATTCTCTGAATGCTTCTCAGTGAAAAGTAAAAAAATCTGTTTGGGTAAAATGGCTATATAATGTTGTCTGTTTGGCTATATAACAGCCATCTTCTTCAAATGTACTGTTACCCCTTAATGCTTTACTCGGCCCTGCAAAATTACCCAAAAAACAAAGAGTGCATTCTCAGGATCCTGGCTCAATATGTAGAAAGTTCCCAATGACTTTTCTCATGACTTTGCGGAGCCATGAATATCCAGAAGCCTCCTAATGATTCTTTTCAAATTTTGTGGAGGCTGGGAGGGATGGCAGTTCTGCCCCGATACCTTTCTGGGCATTTGGAATGAATTCTGATATTTGTTAGCCAATGTTTTTATATAAATGTAGATTAAAATGGAAGATATTTACTTAATAGCATTAGTAATGGCAAAAGTTCTGAATAAGATTCCCTCAGAGGTTGAGAGCAGAGGTTTAGTTAAAAGATCTCTATATGGGTGTTGGAAGTCTTGAGGTCTAGCTATTCCTGGCTCTGCCATGAACTAGCTATAAATACACAAATCTAATAAATAATAATAATGATGTCTACTCTCTCAATATAGTGTTAATTGCAGTATATATTTGAAAACATTTGTGGCATTCATCCTCATCAAAACACAACTCCTTTAATACTGAATAACAACTAATCACTTCAACAAACCATCTTTGGGTTTTCAAAAATATATTTTGGCCCAAAGGCCAGCATCTCCCATAGATGCAAACTAGATGTTTAATAAATGTCTAATTTGAATGACCTACAAATAATGTGTACTCACTTTCTTTACCAATGGCACTATTTACTTGCTCATAATATTGTATATACCCTTAATTTAGAAAGTAAATCTTATTTAAGTAGGCTCTGCGCCCAGCATGGAGCCCAGTGTGGGGCTCAAACCCACAACCCTGAAGTCAAGACCCAAGCCAAGATCAAGAGTTGGATGCTCAACTGACTGAGCCACCCAGGGGCCCTGAAAGTAAATCACCTTTAAATTCAAATTCTCACTTATGGTAAAATATATTTTTAATACTTTGTTAATGTCTTAGAAATACTCTTTAGTATATCATAAAAAGCTCTGAATTCATTTAAAGCCTTTTAGTAGTGAGACTATCACCTAAGAGTTAGCTTAAAACAAATTCATCCTTGTTTTTTTAATCAATTATGTATATACAGCACAAAACAGCTTTAAGCTATAAAACACAGCCAGTCTGGAGATGTGTTAAACCACTATATATTCAAATTGAGGTATTTAAAAAATATCTGGATAGAGGGGGCTGGTTGGCTCAGTCTCTGGATTGTGAGTTCAAGCTCCATGTTGGGTATGGAGCCCACTTAAAAAAAAAAAGTAATAAAGTTAACTATTATTAATGTACCTGATATTTAAAAAATAAATAAAAATCTGGATAAATGATGTTTTTGACTTTCACTTGCCTAATTGATGATTTATATTACATTACCACATATTTTCTTCACCAACACAAATCCTTTGGTCAGTGGCATGTTTCTGAACAGCAGTTCTCAAATTATGCTGGACTCTTACGTTAAAATCAGTCTATCTTCTCCTCCAGAATTGTTCATGACATAGTTTGAAGAGCACTATATTATACTAACTTTTCTAGCAACCAGAACTACATTTCTATCCCCCAACTCTTGGTATCCTTCAAAGTTAAAAATGCCACAAAAGAACAGAAACCTGGGCGCCTGGGTGGCTCAGTGGGTTAAGCCGCTGCCTTCAGCTCAGGTCATGATCTCAGGGTCCTGGGATCGAGTCCCGCATCGGGCTCTCTGCTCAGCAGGGAGCCTGCTTCCTCCTCTCTCTCTCTCTGCCTGCCTCTCTGCCTACTTGTGATCTCTCTCTGTCAAATAAATAAAATCTTAAAAAAAAAAAAAAGAACAGAAACCTAATCATGAAAAAAATATTGTAAGGATAAGGGAAATACATGTAGTATTTTCATCCTCGGGTGGTGGAAGAGAACAAAAAGGCTTCTAGCTTCAAAGAACAGTGGTGAATATGAATCTACTGGAACCAGGTCTTGGGGTGGGGTGGGGAGCGGGATTCAAGGAAATCCATGAACTGTTATCAGACACACAATGATAAATGCCCAATCTTATCACTTTCCTTCTCTGCCTTCACAGAAATATATATGTGTATATATTTCTTTCTTCAGTGGGACATCTTTCCTCTCCCAGCCACTCCTCAACTCTCTCTTGCCAGCACAGAATTAATCATGGAGTCAGAAGGGGAGTGAAGAAGCAAGGTACTATACAAATCTAACAAATTAATCAAAGAAAGAAACTAAGTGTCCTCTTCAGAAGGATGTTTGCAGCCTCCAGCGCCAGGAGCGGAAGCCAGTCTGCGGACCGGGAGGGTGAGGAAGAGACCAGAAACGACACTCAGGTCACTCAGGGAGCACCCCGGCAGGAGGGCTCTGCGCGGGGCCCGAGAAGGATGCAGGCTGTGGGAGCCCTCACTCAAAAGGCATTCACAGAACTGGGAGTGCGGTGAGAAGAGCACTAAGCAGATGGAGACTTGAGTCCCAGCTCCTCCACTAGTGAGTTTTATAACCTCGAACACGCCGCTGAACCCCCTCTGACCCTGGGCTCTCTCCCATCTTTCCTGCCTCCGGTCAGGGTTACAAAGGAAGCTCAAACGCTTTGGGAATACTGTTGAGCCTCAAACTCCATACGAATGGAAGGATTCGTTTCCTGAGCAGGTACGGTGTGCTAGAGGCTGTGAGCGCACCGCGAGAGTTACAAACCTGAATTATATTTAGATCCTGCCCTCCAGGAACAGAAGATCTAGAAGAGAAATTAGCAACGCATCCGGGGGTGCTACTGCAAGGAGGAAAGAGAGAGCAGTGTTTTGAACAGATCAAAAGATCTCCTTCCCTTACTATCTCCTGCGTGAGCAGGGGCGGGCCCATGAGGACCCCTCCTGGCGGTTTTCCAACGGTCCAGGAGCAAGGAGATCGCCAGGAGGACGCGACCCCGGGCCCCTGTGGGCTCGGAGCCAGCTCCGAGGGCTGGTGGGGATGGGGCGGAGATGTCAAGTCTTAAGTGTCAGACTGGAAGGAGTCAGGGGCCGAGCGAGGAGCCCTGCCAGTCTCCCTACCTCCCCTTGACGGCTTCCAGGTGCGGATGCACTGCAGTGGATTCGCTAGTAGCGCGAGCAACCCGCCCGCGGACCAGGCCCACCCACACCGCGGCGGCAGCAGCGCCTTCCGTTTCCAAGGCGATGCACGCGCGAGGGCGTGCCCCTCCCGCACCCCCTCCCCGCGCAGACGCTACCCGCGGGCCAGGCGCGCCACCTGGTGGCCGCAAGGGGGAAGAGTCCGGGCGAAGGGCCCGCACCGCCCCTGGCGCCGCGGAGATGCGGCCCTCCCGCCTTCTTCCTGAGCGATTCTCACCGCCACGGCTCACCCTGCTGATTGCACAAAACGCCAGCCGCCTCCCTGCCTCCCCCCAGTGGCAAACCCATAAGTAGTGAGTTGTGTGGAGACGTGACATCCGGCTCTGCGCTGTGACCGTGAGACACACTTGGATCTGCGTGTCTGTTTCTTCAGTTTAAAGTGAGACACAGAGGCTGCTCCGTCGATTTCCAGGGGCTCGCAGCGCGGGGTGGGCAGGGGAAGGGGTGTGTGCGCACGCGCGGGTCCTGCCCCACTCGCCCTTCGGCCACCCAGGCTTCGCTGCTCTCTTCTCTGTTTTAAGAGTTCCTTTGGGTTTGACTCTAAACAGAACTGCAACCCCCTGGACTAAGTGTTTATATGATAACGTCCAGCTCTGAAAGACCCTTGATCCTAGTTTGCTTCTCGCTTTATTTTTTGCTCCTAAACCTCAAGAAAACCAACACAGATTTTGATTCCATCTTTCCCCTTCGTTCTACTTTTTGCAGCTCCGTCCTAATTCGAGGGGAAAATATATCACAAGCCTACGACCTTGGAAGTTTCCCTTTTTTCTCCTGCATCTCCCCCTCATTCTCTGCCTCAAGATAGTTTCTTGCATCCTGGCAGCACCTACTTAGGCTAGTAACCCCCGAGTCAAACCGTTCTCTCTCTGTCGGGGAACGGAAGTGAGGCCCTCGCTTGAACAGCCACTCTTCGTAAATCGCCTGTTTGGCATTCTTGAGTTTGATTAACAAAGAATAGATTATCAGGTCGCCTGGGTGGCTCAGTTGGTTAAGCACCTGCCTTTGGCTCAGGTCATGATCCCAGGGTTCTGGGATGGAGCCCCATGTTGGGCTCCTCCTCTGGGAGTCTTCTCCTTCTCCCTCTGTCTCTCCACTGCTTGTGCTCTGTGTGTGTGTGTGTGTCTTGCAAATAAATAAATAAAATATTCTTAAAATTTAAAACATTAAATATTAAAAATACATTATCATGTTTTCTAATTAGATCTGTGTTATATTAATAAACAAATTGAGAACTTTTAAAAATATATATATTTTTTAATTTTTAATTTTTTATAAACATATATTTTTATCCCCAGGGGTACAGGTCTGTGAATCGCCAGGTTTACACACTTCACAGCACTCACCAAAGCACATACCCTCCCCAATGTCCATAACCCCACCCCCCTTCTCCCAACCCCCCTCCCCCCAGCAACCCTTAGTTTGTGTTTTGTGAGATTAAGAGTCACTTATGGTTTGTCTCCCTCCCAATCCCATCTTGTTTCATTGATTCTTCTCCTACCCACTTAAGCGCCCATGTTGCATCACCACTTCCTCATATCAGGGAGATCATATGATAGTTGTCTTTCTCTGCTTGACTTATTTCGCTAAGCAACAAATTGAGAACTTCTTAAAAGAAAGGAATGGAAACCATTAATACATATATTAGCTTTTGCTTGAGGGAGTTTTTCTCATCAGTAAAAAGCCATCCAAAAAAAAAAAAAAAAACAGTTTGAGATAATTTATGTGTTCTACCTCATTTGAAACTTCCTTTATTCCATCAGTGTTATGTATTTGTTAAATGCCTACAGTTTGCTGTGATCCACACATCTGATAACGGATTTTTAGGTACTTTAGTCTTTCCTAGAATAACAACACTGGGATTGTGGGGTAAAATTATTAAATAGACTATAGATGCAGGAGGGGGGGAAAAGCTACCAACAAAATTTTTAAGTGTGGGGATTATTTCTGTTAAATGGAAAAACAATTTTGTGATTATTCAGCACTTTGAAATCATTCCCAAATCATTTCCTATAAATCTTAGACCTGCTTCTCTTATGAGGGCCTGGACCCTGGGTCAAAAATGTACTTTTACCCTATCATTTATCTCCCGTGCAGTTTTTCTTAAGGTATTTGCCAGTTGGTGGTTAAACAGTGAAGCCAGATAAGCATTTGCCAGGTTTCCGTATTTGATTTTGATTTTCTGTTAGCCTTACCATGTTGAGTGATGTAGAAATACAGGCAGGAGAGGGGCGCCTGGGTGGCTCAGTCAGTTAAGATTCTGACTCTTGATTTTGTCTTGGGTCATGATCTCAGGGTCGTGAGATCCAGCCCAGCCCAGGCTCCACTCTGGGCGCAGAACCTACTTAAGATTTCTCTCTTCCTCTCCCTTTGCCCATCCCTGCCACCCCCCTCTCCCATGCCCAAGAAATGGAGATAGAAGAATTTCTGTGGTAGGAAAAGCTAAATATAATTGTCTGATTTGGAAAAATGCCAAATAACCTGTTTGGAATGCACACTCAACATTTTATACTTTTTTCAAACTTTTCACCTGTTTTTGTTGAGGATCACTATTTCTGCAGATAGACCCTAAAGCAGTCAACTAAACATAATAATATTAAATGTCAATAATTTTTAGAGACCTGGGCTACTGATTAACCTGTTGACTTCACCAACCACTTCAAATTTCTAGTAAATCAGAAAGTTTACTGACAACCAAGTTGTTTTGAGGAACAGAAAAGCCCTGCTATGACTTCTTATCCAAAAACTTTGTTCTTGACCAATAGGAAACAGTTAAATAGGTGTTTTGGGGGAGAATAAAGGCATGAAGTAAAATATTCTCTTGAGAGGGACAGTTTACATTACCTCTAAGCAGACGCTCTAACATCCATTTGCATGTTTCAATATTATAAAATGGGATTGTTTCCCACTTTATTTTTAAGGGCTACAACTTTTTCTTTTAGGCTGGAGACATGGCTCTGCTGTCTAACCCATCTCTCCATCTCTCCATCTCTTGAAACCAAGTTTAACTTGAATGACCAGAACTTTGGCAAAAAGAAATCACATACATCACTTTTCCCCCCACATATCTCCTCCTCCTCCTAACTAATTTTTGAAATTACTTTTATGATCTCTTTGTTCTCCCTGAGGGAGAGGAGCCCAGAATGGTAACTGGAGCCAGAGTGTCATCTCCCAGAAGCCTGAGCCAGCGCATAAGGACTGTGCCTGAAGGCGTTAGTGTCTGACATCATGGGAGCAGTTCCACGCCAGGAGTTGCTACATGCTTTTGTCAGTTTTAAAATATGACTACATAAGAGAAACATACAGATCAATAGAACGTGACAAAAACATCCAGACATAGATATGTAAAAACATAATACTTATATATTTATGTATATTTGACTGTCATATTTTATTTTATATGTATATACACACAAACATATATAGAGGATTTCTTCAGACAGAAGTGCCAAGATAAAAAAATGAGGAAAGGATACTATTTTCAATCAATGCTACTGTAACTATTGCATATGCCTTGTAAAAATGAACCTTGACCTGATTATACACCTATAAAAAATTGACTCAAAGTTAATCATAAATCTGAACATAAAAGCTAAAACTATAAAACTTCTAGAGTAAAACATAAGGGAAAATCATCATGATCTTGGGTAGGTAGGCAAAGATTTTTTTTAATAGGACACCAAGAGCATGAATTTTTTTAAAAAGAAAATAATAGTTTGAACTTCATAAAAATCAAAAACTTCTGCTCTTTAGTTAGTTTTAAGAAGATAAGAGGTGGGATGCTGGGTGGCTCTGTTGGTTGGACGACTGCCTTCGGCTCAGGTCATGATCCTGGAGTCCAGGGATCGAGTCCCACATCAGGCTCCTGGCTCCATGGGGAGTCTGCTTCTCCCTCTGACCTCCTCGCTCATGCTCTCTCTCAAATAAATAAATAAAATCTTCAAAAAAATTAAAAAAAAAAAGAAGATAAAAGGCAAGTCATAGTCAGGGGGAAAATATTTCAATATTTTAATTAGTATCCATAATTTATAAACAAATAAAGCTCAATCATGAGAAAATAAAACAACCAATTACAAATGCCCAAAGATTTAATAGACACTCCACAAAAGAAGACATATTAGTGGCCAATTGGTACATGAAAATACGCTCAACAACATTAGTCATCAGGGAAATGCAAATCAAGGCCCAAAGGAGTACCACTACACACCCATTAGAGGGGCTAAGCTTAAAAAGACTGACAATACGTGTATTAGCAAGAGTGGGGAGCAATGAGGACTTTCCTATGTTGTTGCTGGGAAAGTAAGATGGCACAACCATTTTGGAAAACGATTGAGTGGTCTATTATAAAGTTAAACATATATCTTTTGTATCACCAACTCAGCAACCCCACTCCTAGATACTGTTCAAGAGAGGTGAAAATGACTGTTCATAGACCTTTATCATAATAATCTAAACCTGGAAACAACCCAGATGTCCATCAACAGCTGCCTGCTATAGCCATACAGTAACAACTATTTAGCAATAAAAAAGAAATGAACTATTGATACATGGAACAAACAACATGACGGGTCTCAAAAGAATTTAGCTAACTGAAAAAGCTAAATGTCAAAAGCTATATACTGTATCATATAAAATTCTAGAAGAGCCCGAAAGCAGATTAGTGGTTGCTAAGCACTGAGAGGGAAAGGTGAGGGGCCTGACTGCAAGGAGGCAGAAGGAACTTTGCGAGGAAGGAAATGCTCTGTAACTTCGTGGCGGTAGTGGTTTTAGGGTACAGGCATTTGTTAAAACTTGCCAAAGTACATACTTAAATGGGTGCATTTTATTGCATGCAAATTATACCTTAATAATTAGTTGAGTTTTTTTAAAAAATAACTATAAACTCTCTGATACCCCTCCCATCAAGAGGTGGGGTCTCTCTTTCCTCCTCTTGCGTCTAGGTGGTCTTATGATTCTTTTAACCAAGAGAGTAGAACAGAAATGACTGTATGTTGTTTCCAAGGCTAGGTCATTAAAAAGTCATGCAACTTCTTCTGGGTTTTTTGGGGATACTTGTTCTGAGGGAAGCCAGCTTCCATGTAAAAAGTCCGTCTGCTTTGAGATAGCCATGCCGGAGAATCCAAATGTAGGCCCTATGGTCATCTGTTCCAGCTAAGTCTACCTTCTACCTCAAAAAGTGCCTGCCATGTGAGTGAAGCTATCTTGGATCTGCCCAACAAACCCACCCATCAGCTGAGTACTGTTGAGTTGTGTCACACTTGATACCAGAAGGAAAAAGATTGTCAATTACTACCCTGCAGAATCTGGGATATGGTTGTTTAAAGCCGCTAAGTTTTGATAGTGTGTTAGTTATCCATTACTACATAACAAATCACTCCAAAATTTAGTGATTCAAGACAATAGCAATCACTTACTGTCTCACAGAATCTATGGATCAGGAAGTTTGGGAGCAAGTTGATTGGGAAGTTCTAACTTGGGGTATCTCCTGAGGTCAGATGTTCAGCAGATTCTCTCTCTGCCTGAAGGAGCTTTCAGTATAGGGGGAGTGAGGAGCAGACAAGTTAGTAGGCAGTCACAACACAGTTGGATAACCCGGAGAATAGGGGTAAAAACCACTGGGAAGGGAAAACCTAACCCAATCTTGAGGGTCAGGGAAAGATTCCTAGAGGAATTGAGGTCTGAACTGCAACTTGAGTAGGCATTAGTTTGAAGCGTTGAAAGGGGCTGGAACAGAGGGATAGGCATGGACAAAGGCCTACAGGTAAAAATGAAAATGATGAGTTTCTTGTGGAGCTGAAAGAAATTTACTAATGTTCAGAGAACTGGGTCGCAGAGAGAGGAGAGGAGGAAACCAGTAGGCTAGAGAGAAACGAGCAGAGACAGATCATGATGGGTCTTCTGAATCATCTTTCATGACAAAAGTTCACTCTGGCTACAGTACGGAGGTGTTGGGAGAGGTCCAGATGGGGACAGGGTCCAGAATGAACTCCACTGGTCACACTTTCCATCTTCTTCTGCCTAAGGGCTTCTCACATAGGTTTAGTTTCTGTCCAGGAAACATGTCACCGCCTCTGCCTTTTGCAAGATTGCAATGGTTGGCAAAATGAATGACCTCATCTCCCTGGCTCAAGTTATCAGCTTGCCCAATCTCTGGAACTTTCTATGACTCAGGTGAGATGTCCACCCCCACACCAGGAAGTAGTCTGTGAAACTCTGCAACAAACATATTAAAGAACTCTCCAACAAACATATTAAAGAATTAGAACATAGGGAGTGACACTACCTCACATCTGGAGAATGACGCAGTAGAGATTCCTACTTCCATCTTTTAAGAACTGTGTTTGTATAATTGTTTTCTGATTGAATTTTTTTTTTTTTGACTGTGGTAAGAACATAACATGTGATCTACCCTCTCACAGAGTAAGTGTATATTTTTGTTAACTATAGGCATTGGATTTAATAGTGGAGCTCTACAACATTTATTTATTTATTTTATTTGTTTTGAACATATAATGATCTCTACAATTTATGCATCTGATGTAACTGAAACTTTGTACCTGTTCAGCAGCAACTCCTCATTCTCCCTCCCCGAGCCCCTGGCAACCACCAATCTACCCTCTGCTTCTATGAGTTTGACTGTTTTAGACACCTCGTAAACCTGGAATTATGCAGAATTTGTCCTTTTATGACTGGCTTATTTCTCTTATATAATGTCCTCCAGCCTCACCTGTATGGTGGCAAATGGCAGGATTTTCTTCTTTTTCTAAAACTAAATAATATCCACTGTATGAATATACCATGTTTTCTTTATCCATCAATGGACCTTATGGTTGCTTCAATATCGCAGTTATTGTAAATAATGCTGCAGTGAATGTGGGAGTGTAGATATCTCTTTGAGGTCCTGATTTCCATTCTTTTGGATTAAATACTCCAAAATGGGACTGCTGGATCATATGGCAGTCCTGATTTTTTTTTAATCTTTTGAAAAGCCTTAATACTGTTTTCCAAAATGTTTGTACACAATTCAACAGCTTTGTCATCTATCAGAAGTAAGGATTTAGAATAGACCATGAGGAAATGTGCCATATAAAAAGAACACCAGAAAAGACTTTAATATAGATAGTATATGTTCAAAACCTTAATAATAATTTTTTTCAAGTTCTTGAAACTTTTGACTTAACAGAGTGGATTGGAAAGGAAATACTATGTGCCTAGAATAGAAAATATATAACATTGAATAATGTCAGTGTTAATCTTTCCAAGTAAATGTATAAATTTAATGAACATTTGCCAAAAAATAACTCTTTGCCGAAGGAAAAATAAGCAAGGCATTTTCAGGACTGTGTATCAGTATTAACTAATCAAAGATGATGTGCTATATTTTTAAATAAAAAGAAATAAGGATGTTTTGGGTGTTGAGGAAATACTAAATATTTTACTTTTTATTCATCACATTAGCTGAGAAAAGGATAGCAAAAGACCACCTTCTATAATCCCATTTAAATGATATGTTCAAAAAAAGCAAATCTACAGAGACAGAAATTGAGAGAAAACTTCCATTGGGACTATACCACAAGAAGTTCATCGGGAGGGGGACCACTTGGAAAGAGAGTTGTCCAAATGAGGGACTTTGGGAATTGCTCATTGTGGAGTCCGGTGAGACTAAGACTCACAGGATATGGTCTGTGCTTTGAGGATGCTTAGTTAACCAAAATTTGGACTTCTTGAAGCAGCTGACCAGCTGTGAACTTGGATACATGACTTCTCCTTTCTGTACCTCAATTTCCTCATCTGTAAATGGAGGTAATATTGCATACCTCTTGGAGCTCTTCTGAAGAATAAACACTTGGTTCAATCCCTGGCAAAGAGTAGGTTCTCGGTAAATATTAATTCTCCTTCATACTCCTTCTAAAATATTATTTTGAGAGTAGGAAAATGTGGACCTCTTCTGGTCACATTTCCCATGTGGCTGGAGAAGGCTTGCTGACTCAGTATCTGTATCTGGTGGGACCCAAGTATGTGTCTCTGACCTAGGTTCAAACCTATATACTCAGCATCAATTAGATGTCTCACAGGTACATCAGGCCCACAACTCATTCTCTCCCACCCCTCCAGCTTCCTGATCCTCAAGGCTATGATCCATACTCAGTAAATAGCACCAACATCCACCACCTGTTAAAGTCCAAAGACTGGGATTGTTCTTGACTCTCTCTTTTTCCTCAAATCCCAGACATAATCAGTTGTCAAGTTCTGTCAGTCTATCTAGAGGTTTGGTACATAAAACCCATTCATTAATTTTCATCCAAAAATATTTGTTGAGCAGTGACTACAGGCAAGACAGGCACCATGTCTGTCTCTGTCTTTACTGCCTCCTCCTTAGCACAGATCAGTCTTCTCCTGATGTGACTGAAGAAATAGCTTCCCAGTAGTTGCCCTGAATCAGCATTTTACTTCTTTGAATCCTTTCTCCACATGGACTCATTCCTTTGCTTAAGACCTTAAGCGCTTTTCCACCGAGCCCTTAGGAAAGAGCTCCTGACAGAGCTGGTAAGGCTAACATCCAGACCCTCCAGATACAAGTCAGGTCGCTGTTATGGGCTCCAGTCATTGGTGGGGTTCCCTGAGATTGGGATTTGAGTACAAGTGGTTTATTTGGGAGGTAGTCTCAGAAAGCTGTGGTAGGAAGATGGAGGCATGAGGAGGGAAGAAAAAGAAACCCATTGGGAGTGCCCTAGTGAATGGGCTACTGGGAGATGCTACTGGGAGATACCTAACACGTTTAGTCTCACTGGGGAACTCTGGAAGACAGTATATTCCATAGCCTGATTTGTGTTTCCCCAAAATTCATATGTTGAAGCCTATCCCTCAATATGACTTAGAGTTGGGGATAATGAGTAGGTCACTAAAAGTTAAGGAGGCCCTATAATGAGATCGTAAGGGTGGGGCCTTGATACCGTAGGGTTCGTGTATTTATAAGAATTCTTTCTTTCTCTCTCTGAGTGAGCACATATAGAAGAGTCATGTGAGCGTACAGTGATGTGGTGGCCGCCCACAAGCCAGGAACAGAGGCTTCACGAGAAACTACCATCCTGGCATCCTGATCTCAGCCATCCAACCTCTGGAACTGTGAGAAAATACATTTCTGTTGTTTAAGTCACTCAGTGGATGGCATTTTGTTATGGCAGCGCAGGATAAGATGGCGGAGAACATCCCCCAGAGCTGCCCCACCCACAGGGTGAGGAAGCTGGGTGTTTAACTCTCCCTTCTCCCCACCTTTGGTTGAACACTGTTCCTGAGGGCGTTGCTGATTCCTCAGCACTGTTGGCCTGCACCATGTGGGGGTTGAACATGCTCCTGCCCGCTGTGGGCCAGAGAAGTCTGACAGAGACTCAGCCTGACAGTCTCCTGCAGGAAGAAGCCTTCGGCTTGCCTGGTGAGCGCTGAGGGGATGTGAGCAGGGCGGTGGTGTCCACCACAGCTCCCTCTTTACCTTCCTTCTGTAGTTTTGCTTACTTTCGTAATGACTCATTCAGCTGAGGTGTTAGCTCTGTAAGGTTATAGACAATATCTCTGTTTCACCAATAAGCCGCCAATGCCCAGCACAGCGCCTGACGTGTGAGAGGTGCTCAAGAGATATTTAATGAATGTTTGGATAAAGGAATAAGTGGTGATTCTTTTCAGAAAGTAACCCAGGTATGTCATGCTCTGTATTGGAGAAATAAGTGACATGTGTAGCATAAAATCTCTAAGTTACAATAACACCTAAATCTCCACATTCACAGAAATCACTGAGATTTCTTTACAGTAGCTGATTAAAAGACTTACTAGGCTTTCTAAATAAAGCGTAAGGTGTAAATTTATGCATTTGCAACAAGTACAGTCCTAACACCAGGTTTCTAGACCCAGGCCATTCCACATGCTGTGCTGGGGTCAGGAAAGGTGAAACAGACCCAGCCCAGCCTGGGCGACAGCAGGCCCCGTGACTGTCTGGAGATGGCTCCCGGCTGCCCACAGTAGGAAGCAAACAGGTGGAGCCTGTGAAGATGAAGGTGGCATCAGGGAACTCAGACCTTATCTTGTGAGCCCTGGGGAGCTGTGGAAGGTTTACCAGCACTAATGCAAGACTTCAGAACGGTTAATTAACAGGCACATTTAGGTGGGAATGGAACGGGGAGAGACTGGAGGCTGGGAGACCAGGTGGGAAGGAGAAGCCCTGACTGAGACAACACGGCTGACAGAACCTGTGGGCTGTGTGACACTTTTCTCTCAGTGGTCAGTGGCCTGGGTGGAGACAGAGGAATCGCTGCCGGGAATGAATCAAAGTATAAACAGTACGCAAATGTAGTTTAGGTTTGAATCTAACTCCCTTATAAGCTCTCTTCTGTTACCTTATCTTTGAAGTTATTTTCTAAGGCACCAAAGGGATATTTGTTAAAAAAATTTAAAAAAAGGTCAGAAGCCATCACAAATATCCCTGTAAGTTATCAAGAATGCAAGTTCTCACAGCTGTGTAACTTGAAGAGGGAGGTTAAAGGGCATTAAGTTTTGTGCGTTCGTGGGATGATGCTTGAATGTTGTGTGCATACAGCAAACGGCTTTCTCTGAAACGAGGAAAGTGTGTGTTTCCCTTAAGTCTTTGCTTAAGTTTAAAATACTCCTTTTCACATGTTCTGTGTCTTGACGGTAGTGGAGATTACATGATGATATTCATTTATCAAAACTTCTCAAACCCTGCATTTAAAACTGGTTTTTAAAAGAAAACTGATTTTTAAAAATTGAATAAAGGTCCAATCTATCCAGAGAGGAATCCAGACAAATAAGAATGCCTATGTGTAATTGCACTTAGAGAAAACTGTCAAAAATGCAAACTAATCCATAGTGACAAAGCAGACCAGTGGTTGCTTCACTGAGGTTAGGGTTCTGTGGAGCTCATAGTGCTATGTCTACACACATACGTGGCACCATGAGGTCTAGAGACTTCCAGTTAGATACAGCTGAGTTTATCTCCTCCTACGGAAACATCACTAAATAGGGAGAGAGGGGGTGGTGTAGGGTTGTAGGGACTTTAAGTCTACAAAGACTGAGAAAATTGGAAGGGAGGTGTGAACAAATGAGAAATTTTCAGGAAAAATTTTTGAAAGGTCGAAAATGAGTGGAGGAGCAAAAGATGAGCTCCAGCAGGGGTGGCTGCTACTGAGAGTCCCCAGAGGATGCAGGACTTGGGGTGATACTGGGTACACAGAAGGTAAGTGAGGTGCAGGAATTGGTTGAAGTTTTTATGTAGATATTCAAGCCAAAGGTTTTCTTCCCCATTCTTTGAAGTCTTTGGAGCTACCTTCCACAGGCAGCCAGAGACATATGCAGATGAGGTGGGGTCGGGCTCCTGGTAGGAGACTGAAACATGCTGATATAAACAGTGGGATCCCCAGACTTCTTTCTTAGATTTCCTCCTATCAAGACCCTTCTCCAGGCGTATGTCCCCTGGCAGGAGACCGGAGGCTGCTTCCCTAGAGACAAAACACCTCCACATACTGACATTTGAAGGATCTGGTGGGGGAAAGCACTAAAGGAAATTCCAGCTGACAGCTGTACCATAAGCCTAGAACATACTTAGCCCAGGTAAAGCAGGAGAACTTGAGATTTCTGAGGGAGAGATTGCGGGGGGGGGGGGGGGAATAGAGAGATTATTTGATGTTTTAGTGTCTGGAAAATCATAACAATAGGTGTTTGACAGGTCCAATCAAGCATTTGAATAGATTCCTAGGAAACTTTGCAACTGAAAATAACAAAAAGATTGTTAATTCCTAGAAAAACAAAAAGTTGTTCAAGAAAGGAAACATAATCATAGTAATCACCTGCCTCATCAGTATAACATTTGCATGCTTTTTTATTATACAAAAAGGGACTGATGATTTAACCCGAAGTTGGCAGGATGGGGGGAGAGTAAGTAAGGTCAGAAGTCGTAAGAGAGAGCGCCTGAGTGGCTCAGTGTGTTTGGCCTCTGCCTACGACTCAGGTCATGATCTCGGGGTCCTGGGATCAAGCCCGCATCCGGCTCTCTGCTCAGTGGGGAGCCTGCTTCCCCTTCTCTCTCTGCCTACTTGTGATCTCTGTCTGTCAAATAAATAAATAAAATCTTAAAAAAAAAAAAGTCGTAAGAGAACTAAATTCTCACTGACTTGAACAAGAAATTGATTTATATTAAAAGTGGTATTTCAGGGGCGCCTGGGTGGCTCAGGGGGTTAAGCCTCTGCCTTCGGCTCAGGTCATGATCTCAGGGTCCTGGGATCGAGCCCCGCATCAGGCTCTCTGCTCAGCGGTGAGCCTGTTTCCCCCCTCTCTCTCTGCCTGCCTCTCTAACTACTTGTGATCTCTGTCTGTCAAATAAATAAAATCTTTAAAAAAAAAAGTGGTATTTCACATTAGTGAGAGAGAAAAATCTATCTCAGAAAGCATCAGAATTTCCAAATGTAATCTGTTAAAAATAATATTAAAATTATATGTGTTAATATAAAATCCAAATTAAAATGAATTAATAAACATTAAAAAATAAGGGTTCTTAAAGTAAGTTTGGAGTAGGAAGCAGGAGGCAAACTGCAAAAGACATAAAGGCAAATGATGGACAGATTTAACCTTGAAACAACAAAGAATATAGATGTGAGTGACAAGGATCTCCACAAATTAAGTTAAACAGAAGCAACAAACCTGGAAGAAAATAGGCACAACATATTTAAGAGAGAAAGGATTAATGCTGTCTATCTACATATATAATTTCTAGTAGTTCTCTGTTCTTTTTTTTGAATCTATTTGATTAGTCAGTTCGTAAATACCTTTTTTGTTTTGTTTTGTTTTCAGAGGTAGAATTTAGTGATTCATTAGTTGTATATAATGCCCAGTGCTCATTCCGTCATGTGCTGTCCTTAATGCCCATCACCTAATTATCCCATTCCCCCACTCCTTCCCCTCCAGCAGCCCTGTTTGTATCCTAGGGTTAAGAGTCTCTTAGGGTTTGTCTCCCTCTATGATTTCATCAGACTTTATTTTTCCGTCCCTTCCCTGATGATCCTCTGTTTTGTTTCTCAAATTCCAGATATGAATGAAATCATATGTAAAATATCTTGCTTCTTAATTATACTTTTGATGTTCTCATTTCTTTTTTGTTGTTGTTGTTGTTAAAGATTTTATTTATTTATCTGACAGAGAGAGGGAGAGACAGCGAGAGAAGGAACACAAGCTTGGGGAGTGGGAAAAGGAGAAGCAGGCTTCTCAGCAAGCAGGGAGCTCACTGCAGGACTCGATCCCAGGACCCTGAGATCATGACCTGAGCCGAAGGCAGATGCTTAACGACTGAGCCACCCGGGTACCCAATGTTCTTATCTCTTTAAATATATCAAAGGAACTTATTTTATATTTTGAATCTGATAGTTCTAACCCTACCTGCCATCTCTGCAATTCTAACTTCGGTACACTTCATTGTTTCTTCCAGTGCCCACTCATGGAAGCTTGTTTCATATCCGTGGGGTTTTGATTGTGAGTTCATGTTCATTGAAAGCTTATATGGGTGAACTTTTAATTTTTAAAGTTTTTTAAAAGATTTTATTTATCTATTTGACAGAGATCACAAATAGGTGTAGAGGCAGGCAGAGAGAGAGAGAGAAAGAGAGAGAGAGAGAGAGGAGGAAGCAGGTTCCCTGCTGAGCAGAGAGCCCAATGCGGGGCTCGATCCCAGGACTCTGAGATCATGACCTGAGCTAAAGGCAGAGGCTTTAACCTACTGAGCCACCTAGGCACCCCTGGGTGAGCTTTTTAAAAGATGGTTTAAAGGTGATTTTTTAAAAAAATTTTCCTGGAAGTTTGCTTTTACTAACCTAAATGCCCGAGAGCATTAAGTAACCCTGAGCCACTTTGGAAAATATTTAGATATGATGAGGTGTTCTTGTGCTACACAGGCAAGTAGGTTCTGGTTCCAACCCTGCTTGAGGATTGAGCTCGCAGTTGCCTCAAGAAAGACATTTCTCCCCCCTTCACTTCCCACTACTGTGTGAGTGGCTTTCCCATAAGTACTCCTGCAAATCTGATCATGTCACTTCCCCTTCTTAAAAAACCATAGATCCACTCATTTCTTGAATCTTAGCTTAAACATTACTTCCTTATGATTGCCTCCTCTAACTTCCTGCCCCCAAACTAGAGCAGGACCCCAGTTCATGCTCTTACAGCACCTCCTACTTCTTTCCATAGGCATTCATAAGAATTATAATTGATTATTTGTGTAATATATCAATGAAATAGTAAATTTCTTCATCACTGGCTCTAACTATGATGTTGGGAACCATACCAATCACCTCTACTGTTGTATCTTCAGCATGTAACTTAGGGTCTGGTGTGTATTTGTTGAATAAATAAAAAAATAAACAAACGAACAGTTTGGGAATATTACCTAGTGGAGCAAATCTAGTTCCCAGCTCCATCATGTTCTAATACATCTCGAAGTCTCAGTTGCTCAACAGTAAAATAGAATTGATAACACTTACCTCGTGGGATTGTTGTATGTGTTACAAATGGTATATCTAAAGAACTACAAAATGGCCCTTGGCAATGATAGATACTCATTAAGTGGTAGCTTTTATTATTATTTGTCAGTTATTCCTAAGTTCTAGGGAATTCTGCCAATCCGTTATTTTCAGCATACTATAGCCACTTCAAATAAGGAGTAATGTAAAGAACTTTTAGCCCACAATGAATCACTGGATCAATATGATAATTAATGGATTATTCAATGGGAATATCCAGTGGGAATTTGGATTTCAAAATAATATACTTAAAACTCAATAATATTGCTTTCAAAAGTAAGTCAGCATGATGGTTTCATGGGTGCATATATATGTCAAAATTTATTAAGTTGTACACTTCATTTTTTAAAATATTTTATTTATTTATTTAGAGACCACATAAACAGGGAGAGAGGCAGAGGGAGAGGGAGAAGCAGGCTCCCCGCTGAGCAGGGAGCTGGACGTGGGGCTTGATCCCAGGACCCTGAGATCATGACCTGAACCAAAGGCAGACTTAACCGATTGAGCCACCCAGGTTTCCCTTAAGTTGTACACTTTAGATATGTCAATTATCCCACAATAGGACTATTTTTTAAATAAAAAAATTAAGCCATCAGCAATGAGTGGAATGAAATGCATGTAATAGCTCTATTATTTAGGATGGAGTTTGATTCATTTCACTGTTTATTTAACCAAGGATCTGTCTTTTTTTTTTTTTTTTTTTTACTAAATTTAAGAACAACTTAATTGTTTCTCACGTAGTCCTTTTTTTTTCATTGAGAGTTCCACTACAGTTTGACAAATGTCAATGCCATCTCTGCTGCAATTCCACGCCTTAAATGTAAATATTTGCTGAAGGTTAATTTTGCTTTAACCGTAGAAAAGGAAATTAACCTCCATTTCAGAATGAACTGTTTTTAAAATATTTATATTTATAGTAATGCCCTGAAAAATATGCATAATGCCACTTTTTTTTAAAGCTGGCATCCTTCACAGATCTGACTGATGAACTTGGGCCTCTTTCTGAAGAGTAACTACTTCAGTATACAGTTAATGAAGGGTGAGTGTCCACACATTCAACCGTGTATATCTGTTCTGCTAAGACAGCAAGAGTCAGTATATCATTTGCTTATTAACACCTATCTAGTACAACCTAACTTTGTGTCATTGGTGTTATTGAAAGACCTGTGGACAAAATCCTGGGGCCTAGATCTGTAAGGTGAGCAGGAACAGGTGTGGGTCAGCTAGGAGGAGATGCTTCTGTGAATTTGGTGAGAGAGGTGTCTTGGTTTGAGATAGAATGTCTTGGTGTGTGTTTCCCCAAAAGCAGACCTTAAGACAAGAACGTGGGTTGCAGGTAGTTTATATAGGAAGTGATCTCAGGAAGCACAAATGAGGAAGTGGTGGAAGTGGATGGGAAAGGGAGAAATGCCAGGAAAGGGTGATGAATGAGTGAGTTCCTGCTATGTAAAGCTGGGGCACAGTCTCACTAGGGACCGTCTGAGGAGACACTTGAGCAAGCTCCAAAATTATCCCACCAACGGATAGCTTGAGCTGGAGTATATATATCTGCAGATTCATGTCCTCATTGTTTGAAGGATGACATGAAAATGGGCATTAATTACACACACACACACACACACACACACACACGAGCTGAACAAGCTCCTGTTGGCTAAAGAAAAGTCCTCAGACAGAGATACCAAAGAGAGGCAACCCATTGAGATAGAAAGCTGGTTGGGCGCATGGAAACTGCCTACTGTAGGAGCCAGTGAGCTCAGAGATTGGATGAGGGCATATGAGCCGGTACATCAATGTCATCTTCTACACAGAGGTTTTGGGATCTTGATGTGATAGAATAGCAACACGAGGTGTTCATGAATGTGTAGCAGCAGCATGGTGAAAGCCACGGGTTTATAAATTCTGGAGGAGAAATTTCCCTTCACCGCTTTTTTTCCAGACTGAAATAAAATTGAGGAAATGCACAATTAACTGTTCAAGTCAGTAGACTCTTCAGTTGTTTTGTATCCTGTAGATAGGTGGTTCAGCTATATTAGCATGATCTGGAAATCTGTTAGGAGTACAAATTCCCAGGCCCCAACTCAACTCTATTGAATCAGAACCTCTGGAGGCGGGACCCAGAAATCTGCGACAAGTCCTCTAGGTGATCCTGATACACACTCAGCTTGGGGAACTTCAGCTGGAGACAACCATATGCTGTCTGATCTTAGTTGGGCATGTAGCTGGACAAATTATGTCATCTTTTTTTTTTTTTTAAAGATTTTATTTATTTATTTGACAAACAGAGATCACAAGTAGGCAGAGAGGCAGGAAGAGAGAGGGAGAGGAGGAAGCAGGATCCCTGCAGAGCAGAGAGCCCGATGTGGGACTCGATCCCAGGACCCTGAGATCATGACCTGAGCCGAAGGCAGCAGCTCAACCCACTGAGCCACCCAGACGCCCAAATTATGTCATCTTTATGGGTCTTTTCCAATATATAAAATGAGAAGTTTGGAGTAGTATACTGGAGTTTCAAAAAAAAATTTTAAACAAAGGAATACTTTTTTCCAAAGAAATTTTACTTGGAACATAAGTATATGAGACAGGAAAACAGAGCTCCTTTTTTAGAGAAGATGTTATTTATCTATTTGAGAGAGAGAGTGTGTGTGTGTGTGTGTGAGAGAGAGAGAGAGAGAAGGAGAAGGGGAATGGGCAGAAGGGGAGGGAGAAACAGAGTCTCCGCTGAGCAGGGAGCCCTACATGGGGCTCGATCCCAGAACTCCTGGATCATGACCTGAGCCAAAGGCAGAGACTTAACCGACTGAGCCACCCAGGGGCACAACAAAGCTTCTTGACTGGGTTATGAGCCCAGGATCCTGTCTTCTCATTCTCCCTATGGTGGCTTCCTAAGCATCACTATGGATTTGTGGGGCTCTAAGAAGTGTAGTTTGAGAACCACAGCAACAAGAAGACCATCAAGGGGTCTCTACAATATGATCTAAGACATCAGGCAGACTTAATCATAGTTACCTGCTGATGATAGCTCTGAGATAGTCCCGTGATCACAAACCTTAGATTCAAAGCCCGGCCAAACCCCTCCTAGTTGGGTGACCATGAGCAAGTCTCAAAGATCCCATGGCTTCCATGGCATCCTCATTTCTAAACTGAAGTTAACGCTAGTTCTTGTCATATCTGCCATACAGGGCTGTTGACAGGAACAAATGAAATCTTGTATGGGAATATACTTTATCAGTTGCTAAGTCCTGTCCAACTGGAAGGAATTATTGTGGGAGAAATTATCCTTCTAGGTAGTTTTCCTTTGTAACTGGTGCCAAAGATAAGAAGAGATAGAGAGTGTAGATAATGAAATAGTCTGTAGTTTCTCCTGTATCTTCGAGGGATGCAAATGTAATTTTCCTTTTTAATTAAAACCTGTTTACCAGGAAGTGTCATTTTAAATAAAATGATGCTTAAGCAGGGAGTTAGTTGAGTTACCCTGTTGACTCATTCTACAAAACTCGTAAAAATGATGTTTGGGTTAATACTATCTGAAGAGATAATTAGGGGCGCCTGGGTGGCTCAGTCAGTTAAGCATCTGCCTTCAGCTCAGGTCATGCTTCAGGGTCTTGGGATCAAGCCCCGCATCAGGCTTCCTGCTCAGTGGGGAGTCTGTTTCTCCCTCCCTCTGCCTACTGCTCCCCTGCTTGTGCTCTCTCTCTCTGTCAAATAAATAAATTTTTAATAAATAAATAGATAGATAAATAATTAGTTCTTCTTAACAGTTTACTGCTCACATACTAATAGGGAGAGCCAATTTTGGAATATGTTGACTTAGCATTTGTAGCTGCTTGCACACTCAGAAAAATTTTAGTGCATCATTATCTCATATTTATTTGGCTTTTAAAAAAAAATCATCAAATGGGTGTTGCAGGAGAGATTCATGCATCTACAACAGAAACACCCGAGATACACCAGGTAGCATGTTTTATGGCTGTAGTTTGTCATCAGCGAAGTTGTGAATAATTTCTTCTTTTTTATTAAAATGTAATGTATTATTTGTTTCAGGGGTATGGGTCTGCGACTTGTCAGTCTTACACAACTCACAGCACTCACCACAGCACATAGCCTCCCCAATGTCCGTCACCCAGCCACCCTATCCCTACCATCCCCAACCCTTCCTGCAGCCCTCAGCTTGTTTCCTGAGATTAAGAGTTTCTTATGGTTTGTCTATGGAACTTTTAGAAGATTATCTACTAGTAATGTCAAATACGGTTCCCAGTGTTAGAAGGTAGTCTGATTTAAGATGTTTTATTATTCTTATTTTTTTCTAAACCTCCAAGGTGGCAGGTCAGGATGGTATCTGAAAACTGTCATCATAAGAAACAGATTTCTGCCATTAACTTGGCAGAAATTAACTTGGCCATTTGGAAGGCTACTATCCCGTGGACCTACCAGTATTTTCTAACTGTGTCTCACTTTGCACTTCCTTCACATTTTTCCCATTCCTAGGATCTTCAGCCTCACCCTGTTGTACACCAGTCAGAACTCCCCGAGGAGAAATGGATGAGGATATGAGGATTTGCTCTCAGCCACCCTGTGTTGGAGGATTTGAGGATTTGCTCTCAGCCACCCTGACAGATGGAGGGTCTGTCAGCATTCCTGCCTCTTCGAGCTGGAGAAGCAGCCGTGGGGCAAGGCTCCTGCACGTGTGCTCATTCACTTCTTAGACAAAGAGACCAGCAGTACTGACTACTGATCCGGCACAGTGCTGGGCTCAGTGAGAAGAGCAAACAGGCTTTTGCCGGATCTGCAGGTTACTGAGGGGCGGGGCAGGCAGGAGGGGAGTTGGAAGACAAGGAGGCATGCGGAGGAGAAGAGAGTGTTTCAAGCAGAGAAGAGTATATAGAGAGGCCCAGAAGAGAGAGCATGGCATGATCTGAGAACGGAAAAAAGTCCACAGTGGCTAAACCGTAGGGAGTCCTGTGGATGGTGAGGTGAGCCAGTGCCAGGTCAAGGGAGATCTTGTCAGCATGGGCCTCCTTCTCATCGTGTGTGTAACAGGAGGACTGGTGCTTCTCAAACTGCCTGTGGAACCAAGGGGGTTCCACCCAGAAGCTTCAGAGGGTCTTGAGATATGAGGTGGGGGGAGTCGCTCTGGGCTCCAGTTTCTGCTTCATTCATATCTGTTTTAATGTTGGGGATCCAACGGTGTTAGCAAATGGGGTTCCATGGATTAAAAAGTGATTGAAAACTACCAAGTCCCCTCTAGCTCTGATATCCTCTGATAGTAAGATTCTGGGCTGCTCCCCTTGAGAGGAGGCTATCCAGGTTACTAGAGGTGTGGGCGTATTGTTTCTTGAGGAGTGGCCCATTCCTTACTGAAAACACACAAGACTGTGGTGTGGGCAAAAAGTTCTGGGATTTCCTGTTCACTGTTTCACAGAACTTTCCAAAACAGTCCCTGAAATTTCCACTTTCCCACAGTGACTGATGTCTCTGTGTTGACAGGTCAGAGGAACTTTCCAGCAAGCGTCTTATCTGCCTTCCCAAGAAGCAAGTGCTTTGTATTTCTGAATCTCCCTCAGCTATAAGTGGCACCATAAGTACGGGTCGAATAGTTTGCTTTTTCTTCCAGACTCTTATTCTTTAGACTCTTATTCTGTAGACCAGCATCACCCTTTTTTTTTTTTTTTAAGATTATTTATTTATTTATTTGACAGACACAGAATACAAGTAAGCAGAGAGGCAGGCAGAGAAAGAGGAGGAAGCAGGCTCCCAGCTGAGCAGAGAGCCCGATGTGGGGCTCGATCCCAGGATCTGGGATCATGACCTGAGCCGAAGGCAGGGGCCTTAACCCACTGAGCCACCCAGGTGCCCCAGCATCACCCATTTTAACTTCTCACTTACCTGAGTCCCCTGGGCTTGGCTTCTTGCCTCCTTGACTTCTTTTTTGAGTCTAGGCAGAGGCTCTGAAAGTCAACCTTTGTTCATACATCGATGGAATCTGTACCCTATCCCTGCCCAGCCAGCCTGGGGTCCCCGCTCCTCTGAAGCAGAACAGCCTGGCCCTCTGCTCAAACCCCGAGAGAAGTGGTTACAGTTTAAAGAATCACTTTGAATACTTGCTGGGGGTCCTGCCCTCCCAGGCCCCTCCCAGCTGGAGCCTGGAGAAGCCATCGGCTGGAAGACTCAGACTTCCTCATTCCTCCAGTCAATCTGGACTGAGCAGTACTTCTTAAAGTTTAACGCGCAGACAACTCACCTGGGAACCAGGCCAAAGTGGAAATCTGGTATTTGGGTCTGAGTGGGGTCAGAGAGCCTACATGTCTGAGAAATTCCCAGGTCATGTCAGTGGTTCATGGGCTTCACTTGGAGTTGCAGAATGAGATGGTGTAGACTAGCAACCTCAGTCTCACCTGGACATAACATCTGGAATGCAAATATCCCCCCATTTGTTAGCAAGCATTTATTGAACACATTCTCTCTTTGTGGTCCTTGCTGTGCTGCTAAGATCCTTTCTTTGCTTTCAAGAACAGACTAAAAGCCTATATATTTGGGGTCTCTATACTTTATCAAATTTAATCCTCACCACGTCCTTGTAATGTTCCTGTCTTACACCTGAGGAACCTGCATCTTAGAGAAGTTAAGAAGCTTCTCAAAGGCTGCGCTCATGGGAAACGACAGCCCGGATCCCAGCTCACTTCTCTGGCTCTGAGCTTTCATGCTTTCTGGGATATTTCAAGCATCTCTTCCTTAATCTTCTTGTGTTGCCAAAATCCATACAGTTGGGCATCTGCCTCTGCTTCCTTACCTAACACTTGAGTTTCTGGCTTGGGCTGAGTCCTGCTCCAAACCCCGGCCAGCTTGACTAGTGATCACCCATCCCAGCTCTTTCCAGTCCCTCCTCACCTGCCATCTCCTAGTTGGGATTTGGCTACAGATAGTCCAGTTGCCTGGAAACACAAAGCATTGCTCCATGTTGTAAAACAGCTTCTAGGAACTAGAATGTTTCCTTTGCTCTATAACTCACCCTCATGGTGGTTGGAAGTTTCACACCCAGCATAAGTCCTTCAGAAAGTAAATAAGCTACAAAAGAGACACAGTGAAGAAAGGAGAAAGTGGCACTCATTTATGCAAATTTCATTTTCTGACCTCTTAAGCCCAGGGCTGTATTCCTAATGGTCCTGGCATCCTTCTAGAGATAGTTGTAGCAGCTGGTAGAGCTCATGATTTGACCTGTCCCAAACCCTGTCTCTGCTCTGCTGAGGCTCTAGGGCAAGCAGAAAGAGTGGGGAGTTGTCTGCACGGAATGGATGTTACATTGACCACAGAAACTCTGGCCTGTGGTCATGGCTTTGACTTCTCCTAGGGTTCCCCACTCCCTCCCCACCGGCCCCTTTGAGCTGGGCCAGCTTTAAGCAAGGAGCTGACTTCATATTGGCTCATTTACTCCCATTTAATTATCCCATGCAGGGGAAAGGGAAACGTGCTATGGCTTCAACTGCTTCATCTTTCTTAGAGTGGCAGAATCTAGTAAGAATTAGAAACTGAGGGACGCCTGGGTGGCTCAGGTGGTTAAGCGGCTGCCTTCGGCTCAGGTCATGATCCCAGCGTCCTGGGATCGAGTCCCACATCGGGCTCCTTGCTTGGTGGGGAGCCTGCTTCTCCCTCTGCCTCTGCCTGCCACTCTGTCTGCCTGTGCTTGCTCTCGCTTCTCTCTCTATGACAAATAAATAAATAAAAACTTAAAAAAAAAAAAAAAAGAATTAGAAACTGAAAAGTGTCACGGTAAAAGTGTCACGGTCCATTCTCACTGACCCATGCAGTGTTTCTCTCTTTGTTACTCAGTGAAACCCATTCTACCCCAAGCCACTGTAACTTTTAGTGAAAAGTCTTTAACAGCATTTTGTAAACTATTCCCCGTGCTCAGACTGATGCTTTCGATGATCACACACCAGAATTTAGGCAATCTTCTGCCGGCCCTATATCATTTTAAGTGCCATCTGTTACTTGTTTACGTGTTCCTTCCCTCTGCCCACATACCCAGCCAATGGCAGTTCCTACCCAACCCAAGCCCAAGATTGTCATGGGGTTTCTGACCCTCTGACTGCGTGTAGCTGGGTCCCCTGATGCATATTCCCGGCGCTCTTCCCCTCGACACTGTGTGGCAACTTTAACCACCTCCTGCAGCAGCTCTGTCAGTCACCAAACCCCTCCTGCCCCGCCCCTAGTCAGATGAAATGTAACATGTTCCTGGTCAGTGGTGTGGTGACTTGCGGTTTCCTTTAATTCAAAGTTCGAGTCCCCCTCAGGGTTTGCCACGGTTTCTGTGCAAGTCCCAGAACTGTTTTTTTGTTTACTCTGAGCATGTGGACGGCAGACGGAGCTCGGCAGGACTAACCACAGTATCCTGCAGTCAGCATGGAGAGTTTACATGCATCTTGAAAACTTTGAGTGCTATTTGATCCAGTGCCCTAAGAAGTATGCCAAAGGAAAATTTCAAAGCTTTGCATCAATATTTTCCTTTTGGCTCTAGAAATTGTGTGATCAAACGCCATTTTTTTTTTTTTTTTTTTTTACCTCCAATGGTGACTGTGTAATTTTTGGCAATCTTCAGGCGTTCTTTGTTGCAAATTCTTTTGAAACCAGTGGCAAATTCTTAGTAATATTGAGAGTAGTGACCAAAAACTAGTTTGGAAATTTAATAAAAGGAAAACATGAATTAGTTAATGTTCTACAACCTGACTTAGCTGTATTTTTACCTTAAGTCTACATGCTCTTTCTTGCCTTAGAAAGTTTTAAATTATCTTAGCATAAGGTATGTCTGATCACAAACTTGACATGCGGACAGTGAAAGCCTGTTTTGTTGTTGGAAAATACAAGCAGACAGCATGTGCCTGGCGCTCTATCTGAGGTTACTGCTGCAACTTGAAAGATGCTTTAGGACACTAAACATTTTTTTTTAATCATTTATCAGTTATTCATTCATTCATCTCATATATATCTAGTGCTTACTATGTGACAAAAATTGTTCTGGATTTTAGATCTTAAAATGATGAAAAAGATAGATAGCCCTTTTGCCTCCAAGGAGCTCATATCCTAGTGGGGGCTCGAATGTTTTTTAATCAAGTAAATGAATGAATGTGGGTGCAGTGAGGGCAGAGGCTGGGGTTGGACTGGGTGGTGTTCGGGGCACCTAGCAATCCTGGTAGTGCCCGAGGGCTTAGAGAGAGCCAGGGGGAGGTTGGTGCCAGGTGTGAACCAGCGTTGTGACCTCGCCCATCCTCTCCCTACTCATAGACCCTGTAAGAAGTCCTGCCCCATATTCAGGTGCTTGGGAAGTCGGTGCTGCCAGCACCTCTATCTTTTCTTCTCCACCCACTTGCTCCTTACTGTTGGCTCTAGTGACAGCCTTCTTCCCTGTTGGCTTGTTCCCCTCCTCTGCCAGCTTCCTCTGGATTGATGGTTTTGGGCCCGGATGTTGGTTCTGCTCCTTGCCTTGCTTCCTAGTTTCTCTCCTCAGATTCCTACTTATCTCCACATGCCAAACTATGGGCCAGCTGTACCTCAATCTGAGCCTAGCTCTAGTTTCTAAGTGGGAGCCTTAGACACCCACTGACCTAGCTGGCAAATGGGACCTCAGGGATTTCAAGCGTAGCAGCAGGAATTTTCACAGAGGGCTGGTGCTCAAACCAGGCAGGCAACAAGGCTGGGGGTGCAGAATTTATCTACTTCAGATAAGGACCATGATTGGAGGAAGAGACTGGAGGGAGAAGGTCAAGTGGTTAGGGATTTGGGGTAGGCGCTCTTTGTGGCAGAGTAACTGAAGTGCAAAGCAAAGAATTAAGGAAATTTCCAGTCTTACAGAAAGGCAAGTATGTTCTTGACAGAGGGTTAGGGACAAGCCTGTAATGTGGTGTGCACAGACTCTATATCTGGGGGTCAGAAACATGGATCTGCAGTAGGGTTAGGGGCAAGACTCATAGAGAATATGGGTTCAAAGAGCAGACCTTGAGAGAAGACAGAAGAGGGTATGAATCCCAACTCTGCTACTTACTAACTCTGTGACCTCGGGCAAATTGCCTCACCCCTGAGCCCTCATCTCCTTCCTTGTAAAATGGGCTTGGGAGCAGCTACTTCACCTGGATGTGGCGAGGATTAAATGATGACTTTGGGAGGACTTCGTGCCTTCTTCAAAAAGAAGACAAGTCTTTGAGCAGCTGGGGCTCTCCATGAGGCCGAAGGGGTGAGGGGATGACGGTCAGCAGCCCAGCACTGGTGCGGCCGGCTCTGGGGACACAGTAGTCATTCAGGTTTGGCAGCTCAGGAGCAATAATATCCAGGGGGTGTGCTCGCCCCTTAGGTCTGGGGGAGTGGTGGGGCGTTGGCTCATTCACCTCTGCCACATGCTCATGTGTGTGTGGTTCTTGTACTTGCTGTGGCTCTGCCAGGAGCTCATCAACTCTGAGTCCTGAGTCAGGGCATCTCCTTCCTTCAAGCTCAAGCAGTGGTGACCAAAAATTGGAAAAACAAACAAACAAACAAACAAACATATAGATAGATAGATAGATAGATGGAGATATAGATAGATAGAGATATAGATCTATCTCCCCTGTTGCTGAGTCCATTTCACATATCAACTTTGGACTTAACCTTTCATTCTTCTGCTCAGAAATCTTTCATCACACCTTTTTTTTTTTAAATAAAGATTTTATTTATTTATTTGACAGAGAGAGACAGTGAGAGAGGGAACACAAGCAAGGGTAGAGGGAGAGGGAGAAGCAGGCTTCCCCCTGACCAGGGAGCCCAACACGGGGCTCAATCTCAGGACCCTGTGATCATGACCTGAGCCGAAGGGAGACGCTTCACAACTGAGCCACCCAGGCGCTCCTGCTCCTTACTTTTAACTGCATCATTTGCTTAATTTTCTGGGCTTTTTATAATCTGATTTCAAGTTACTAGCCACTCAGCTCCCTTGCTTCCTAACACCCCTTTCTCTGTCCTACGCAGGCCTGTGCCTTTCAGTTACAGGTTCTTCTTCCCTTTGGAAGCTCCACCTCCACTTGGTCTGTTGTTCCTCCTCTCTTAACATCCGACTCTTTCTCCCACGTGGCTCAGGTCTCACCGTACCCTTGAAGCCCTGTTTGACCCTTGGAATGCTTACAGATCTCCATATCCCTGAATATGGAGAGGAATATGTTTAGAATATGTCAAATTTCACAAACTCTTAAGAGGCCATCGACGGAAGATGCACCATCATTTTATGTACCATTAAGACCCTTCTAATAAAACTGGCAACCATGGAATGTAAGATACATCCTTATTTTGGAAAGATTCAGCTCTGAAAAAGTTTGCCTTGGGCTTGGTGAAATGTCACAGTTATTTGGTCATAGTTCCAATGGACATTACCACTGTTTTATAATCACCTGTTTATTTTCTGAGTCCTCCACTAGAATGTGTACTTCATGAGGACAGATTTCACACCTGGCTCATTCACTGTTGCAGCCCTAACCATCCAGAACACTGTTTGGTCCTTAAGAAATGACCAAAAAAACAGACTCCTAAACCTGAATGGGAAGTTTCTCGAAGGCAGGGATTATGTATTACATGCTTATGTATAGTTATTTTTTATTTATTTTTTAAAAAGATTTTATTTATTTGCTAGAGAGAGAGATCACAAGTAGGCAGAGAGGCAGGCAGAGAGAGAGAGGGAGAAGCAGGCTCCCTGCAGAGCAGAGAGCCCGATGCAGGCCTTGATCCCAGGACCCTGAGATTATGACCTGAGCCAAAGGCAGAGGCTTAACCCACTGAGCTACCCAGGCGCCCATGTATAGTTATTTTTAAAACTAACATGTAACATACATATCATAAAGTGCGCTAATCTTAAGGGTTCAGACTAAAGTCTTTTTTTTTTTTTTAAGAAATTTTTTCCCCAAGATTTTATTTATTTATTTGACAGGGAGAGACACGAAGAGGGAACACAAGCAGAGAGAGAGGGAGAAGCAGGCTTTCTGCCGAGCAGGGAGCCTGATGTGGGGCTCGATCCCAGGACCCTGAGATCATAACCTGAGCTAAAGGCAGGGGCCCCTGAAGTCTTTTTATCTATGTATATCACTGGATATACATATGTATATGGATATACATATACATACTGGATATACATTGGAATCACTGAAATTAGGATACAGAGCATCTTCCTATAGGACTTTTCTCAGTGCTGAGGAAATTGGAGACATCCATCAGCATTTATCTATACTCACTGACTGGTGAAATGGTTTCCAGCTACACTGTATATAGCTCAGTTCCAATTCACTCTTGTTTATCTCGGTTCAGTGGTTCTCAAATTCTCTCCTGCATCAGAATCACCTACAAAGCTTGTAGAAACACAGATTACTGGGCCCCACCCCTGGACTTCCTGATTTACAAGGTCTGTGGTAGAGCCTGAGAGTTTGCTTTTCAAACAAGGTATGTTAATGTGGCTCTAGTGAGGTGGGGAGGGAGGGTCTTCCCACGACTATTAAATGTCTCATTCTAATCAGGGGTTCTTTCCCTTTTCATTCCAAAAGACAGCCTCGATAATGTGGTAAAGCCCATGTACTCCTCAGAAGAATATTTCTCAATGGAATAAAATAGAATACCTAGGACTACAAAGAAAACCAATTATCTTAAAATGGATTGTTCGAATTATTTTAAGGTTATTTTATTTTGTTTTTAAAGATTTTATTTATTTATTTGACAGACAGAGATCACAAGTAGGCAGAGAGGCAGGCACAGAGAGAGGAGGAAGCAGGCTCCCTGCTGAGCAGAGAGCCTGATGTGGGGCTCTATCCCAGGACCCTGGGATCATGACCTGAGGCGAAGGCAGAGGCTTTAACCCACCCAGCCACCCAGGCACCCCTTAAAGTTATTTTATAATTGTAATATTTACAATATCTGCATGGCATCTGTATTGTGATATGAAAAGTTTGTGGTTTCCATCGGTGGTAAGCTCACACATCTACTGGTAACACTACTGTGGTCGCTGCTTACATTTATAACCGGAGGAAATGACAAATTGCTGGTAGAAGTTAGTGAAAATAAAGAGCCTAGGTTAGGAATCCTTGCCCTAGTGCAGTCTGAAATGAGATGCTCTACTTCTGGCCCTGGCTGGAGTTTCAAAGAATTCAAGTCTCTGTCTTTCACTGTTATTAACTAAATGCCTTCTATGTGGAGACGTGTGATGGATGTTTGATATTCGGAGAGGACTAAGACTCCTTCTCTTCCTTTACTCAATGTCCCATTCGGAGAAGGGAAGATCGAAATAGAAACTGATAATTAAAGTAGAGTGTGCCACATGCAGAAAGGGAAGGACGCACAAAGCACAGAAGAAAAGAATGGAATGACACTTGCAGGAGCACGAGACAAGGGGGTGAGCTCTCTGCTGACTAGAATTCAGTTGAATAAAAGTTGTGGCGCTAGACTGTGACACTGGTGGTCCCCAGTGACACATGCCTCAGGGTCCCCCATATTGACTCTGAACTTGGCCACGAAGCTTGCTTTGGCCAAAGGCACAATAGCCAGCTTGGCACGAATGTTTGCACCTTGGGGTTTGCCTCTTGTCATGCCTGGGTTTCAGCAGCTTTGGAAGGAGTCCGGGCTTGATTGCCAAATGCAGGGAGGTCACGTGGACCACAGCCCTGGAGGATGAGGAGCCATCTCCGATGTTCCCGCCTCAGCTGAGCACTCAGCTGAATGCAGCGGCATAAGGAGCCCCAGCCAGTGAGTGAGAAGCAGCAGAACCACCAACCCACAGAATCATGAGAAGTAATAAATTGTTGTTTTCAACACTGTGTTTTAGAGTGGTTTGCTACCCACCAAACAGTTGTTTTCATTTCTTTACATTTTTTTACTCTTCTATTTGGTTTTTTAATGCAGAGGGCAAAACACCCTATGAAATAAGCTAATGCAGAAATTCTTCTGCAAACAAATAAGCATGATTCCCAGAGAAGCTTCCCGTGTTCCATACACTTAAATCTTTTAAGATCTATGGCTAGAAAATGGTTATAATTATGACTCTTGTAAACTGAAATCTCTGATCTTCAGAGAATGATTACTTTAAAATCATAAACTCCTAAAACCTGGAATTTTCAGCTGGAAGAGATCTTGGAATCTATGTACCCTAACCACTTAACTTCATTTTATTTTTAAGTTTACTTACCTTTTTTTTTTTTTAAGATTTTATTTATTTATTTGACAGAGAGAGATCACAAGTAGGCAGAGAGGCAGGCAGAGAGAGAGAGAGGAGGAAGCAGGCTCCCTGCCGAGCAGAGAGACCAATGCGGGACTCGATCCCAGGACCCTGAGATCATGACCTGAGCCGAAGGCAGCGGCTTAACCCACTGAGCCACCCAGGCGCCCTACTTACCTTTTTTTTAAATAATCTCTACACCCAGCGTGGGGCTCAAACTCATTACTCTGAGGTCAAGAGTCCCATGCTCTTCTGACTAAGCCAACCAGGTGCCCCAACCTCAATTGTAGAGATTAGGACACCAAAGCATGAGAGGTTAAAGCTACAGTGTATTTTGTTAGTAGGGTCCAAAAGGGAAACCAAATCTTCTGGCTTCTGATACAGTGTCATCTAATAAGTCAGAAATAGCATTTTGTAGATTATTATTTCCATTATTTTATTTTTGCAGTATGCAAAGTAGATATTTTTATCCTTTCTAATTTTGTGAGCAAGTTACATTAGAAAAGACTTGCTTATTTCACAAAACTTATAAAACCAGGACTAGACTGTGGGTCTTATGTCCCCTGGGCCAGGGGGCATAGTTTTCATTATATTAGGCTGCCTGTGATGTCAGCATAAAAAACAAGGAAATAAACTAATACACTTTTGAAAGAGAATCAGCAGTGGACACTAATCTGGTTCATCTCTGAATTTCTCATAGCCGTGTACCATGTACATAATGTGTCACTCAATAAATATTTGTAAATAGAATGAATACATGAATGAATAACTGAATAAATAAGGGATAGAACAAGATTATGTTTTATTTTTACCAGGCATTCCATTCCATTCTTTTTTTTTTTTTTTAAGATTTTATTTATTTATTTGACAGACAGAGATCACAAGCAGGTAGAGAGGCAGGCAGAGAGAGAGAGAGAGGAGGAAGCAGGTTCCCTGCTGAGCAGAGACCCCGATGCGGGACTCGATCCCAGGACCCTGAGATCATGACCCGAGCTGAAGGCAGAGGCTTAACCAACCCTCTAAGCCACCCAGGCGCCCCAGGCATTCCATTCTTGAAGTGTATGTTTAATCAAGATTCCTCTGTACCTGAAAAAGGAATAGGGTATAAAAATGCCACTCGGGGCACCTGGATCAGCTCAGGTCATGATCTCGGGGTCCTGGAATTGAGCCTCACATCGGGCTCTCTGCTCAACAGGGAGCCTCCTTCCTCCTCCCTCTGCCTGCCTCTCTGCCTACTTGTGATCTCTCTTTCTGTTAAATAAATAAATAAAATTTTTTAAAAATGCCACTCAGTAGTACTGAAAACATTTTGCAATTTCTGTGCTTTGAAAACGAGTGATGAATACAAAGGCAGGGTCTATCAATATGTGTCTCCTCTCCTGTATGTAGTAACTCAAAAGTTATCTGCTCCTTCTTCCAAGGGGGAACTGTGGTAAAGAAAGGGACTCAGGCAGCCTTGAGCAGCCTTGTCTTATAGAAATATAATGAGAGCCACATATTTAATTTAAAATGTTCTAGTAGCCACACTTAAAAGAGGGTAAAAAGAAATAGATGAAATTAATTTTGATACTATATTGTACTTAATTATGTCCAAAATATTATCTTTCAACATGTAATCAATACAGAAATTGTTGATGAGATATTTTAATTTCCTTTTTTTCCCCTTTCTTTCTTTTTTTTAGTGGGTGTTTCACACTCATAGTACATCTCAATCCAGACGAGCTACATTTCTAGTGCTCAACAGCCACATGTGGCTAGGGGCTTCCATTTTGGACAGCACATAGAACACCATAATTCTGTAAAGAGAAGGTAACAATAATTACAGCCCAGAGGAAGTAGTAGTATTTCAAGGATTACTTGAGGAAACTGCCCTGCATAATGAAGACCACTGTACCTTATGGGGGATTCTGTTACACCCTGGGAAGTCAGTTCCAGAGTTTTGACAGCTTTTTGGGAAGATGTAAGTAACTAGTCTTCATATAACTTGGTTTCCCATCTGTTACCATTTAGAGCTGTCCCACGATTATAGGAAATAATAGGAAAAAGCATTTGGTCAATACAGCAGGTAGTAGGCACTTGACTAATAGGAACTCTGATAATCTACTAGGATCTCATGCTATCACACAAAACTTAACCCCATTTTGGATTTTTTAAAAAAAGTTGGGGGACATCTGGGTGGCTCAGTCGGTTAAGCAGCTGCTTTTGTCTCAAGTCATGATCCCAGGGTTCTGGGATCAAGTCCCACTTAGGGCTCCTTGCTCAGTGGGGAGCCTGCTTCTCTCTCTGCCTCTGCCTGCTGCTCTGCCTGCTTGGGCACTCTCTCTCTCTCTTTTTCTGACAAATAAATAAAATCTAAAAAAAAAAAAAAAAAAAAGGTTGGTAGGACTCCCTCCAGACCACAATCTTTTCTTCCAAGCAAGTGTAAAGGGGTTCTTAGGTATGGTTAATTTCCGAAAGACAAAGTAAAACAAAAAAGGCCATGAGTTACATTATAACTAGCCTTTTTCTACTAGAGGGAATCTTATTAATAAAACCAGATGGTCTTCTACTTTTTTTTTTTTTTACAAGATTATATATTTATTTGTCAGAGAGAGAGAGAGAGCACAAGTAGAGGGAGAAGCAGGCAGAGGGAAAAGCAGGATCCCCACTGAGCAGGGAGCCAGATGTAGGACTTGATTCCAGGAAGCTGGGATCATGACCTGAGCAGAAGGTAGACAGTTAACCGGTTAACCGGTTAACCCACTGAACCCCACTGAGCCTCCCAGGCATCCCTACACTTTTACTGTGGTAAAGTAGTCACAACATAAGATTTTCCACTTTAACCATTTTGAAATGTGCTGTTCTGTGTCATTAAGTGCATTCACATTGTTCTGCAACCATCCCTATCATACAACTCCAGGACTTTTCCAACATCCCACAGTGAAACTCTGTACCCAGTAACTCCCCCATTAACACCATCACCCCCTTTCTGCAGCCCCTGGTAAACCCTACTTTCTGTCTCTTTGTTTTTGACTATTCTAGGAATCTCATGTAAATAGAGGTCTTCTGTTTTTGGAAGTAACCTTTGTTCTTTCTTTAAACATTACAATAAGAAAATTTGTTTAAAAATATTAACAGTAAACCTAGAGGTTTTTAAAAAAGAATAATCAATGTTGGAATGCATATTGATATGTGCAGATGAAAGGCACTGAAGAAATAAATCACAATTATTACACATAGGTACTGAGGGAGATGATCACTACAAAGGTTTTTCCTCACTTTGTAAAATGTACTCTGCATGAAAATGTATATATGTCAATATAAATGAAGATGTGTCTTCATAAGATTACTGCTCCTAAAGGCCATAAATAATGATGTCAAAATTTTTCATGGATATCAGAAATCTCGCTGATTTAGTACATCCTTGAGTTTGTCCTCACTTGCCATTTGGCCTGGACTTAGTGCCTGATCCTCTCAAGCCCCTCCTGTCTTCATCGGTAAAATGCAGATTCTAATAAAAGCAGCCCTTCCTACATCATAGAGTTGATGGGAAGATCAAACAAGATAATTAAAGTGAAAGGGTTTTAAAAAATACGAAGCCTTGTGGAAAGGCAGGGCATTATTAAAGACTGTGGAGAGATTGCTAACACAATTTGATTAAAGGCCAAAGTTTTGTACTTCCAAAAGTTAAAGATATTCAGTATCTGCAAATTATTTAGAAAACCAAATTCCTGCTTTGGTGACCCAGTACCATGACTGAATTGTGTTCTAAATGCCGTACATTTGATACCTACTGCTCTAGTTAGATGTGGTCATCTAACCACATTACCACACTAGATGTAATTGTACAGCATTTCAGCAGTATCTTCAGTTTTTGGTGGATAAGAAGTTATGAATCCACATAGTTTAAGGATAAAGTCATGTCTCCACAGGAAGTTGGTTTTGTTTTTGTTTTTTGACTTTTCCATGGTGGCAACAGTGCTGCTCTCTGTAAGTTATCTACTATGGGAAACCGACCCACAATGTGATTGAACAAGCATTTACTGAGTGCCGGTAGTGTGCAAGGCATTTGTGGTAGAGAGGGTTGCCAGGGCAAGGATGGAGGTAGTAAGAAAAAATACACAGAGAAAAGGGGTAGCCCTGAATTGGGTGAGTTTTAAAGCTGGTGGTGAGTGGCATCCTGTGACAAATAACTAGAAAGAAAATGAAATCAACGCCAAGAAAAGTCTCAAGGACTATACCAGGGGAGTTCCAAAGGATTAATGCATTCAACTTAGGAAGGCAGAATATGACATTTGTCCTACGCCCTGATGCAAGAGAAGGATCCTTGGTTCTCAAATAGAGGGGAGGATATTTCAAGCCCGAGGAAACCACATTTAGTGTCCCACAAATAAATACTTACCTGCTAACTGGCTGGTAAAACCAAAAGACTTGGGTGATGTGCCCGAGACTCTACAAAGTCACAGCTGGGGGGGTACTAGAGGTTAAATCCCAGAGTCTCAAGTGAAAGCACCAATCTAATGGGTTTTCACTGTTCCATGAGTGAGCAGTCATACACACCCTGGCAAATAGCACTCTTTTTTAGTTCAGGTCGATAGAGTTGAAAAATTAACAAGATCAGGGTTCCAGATTTAAACACCCCCTGTCCAGCTAGACAACTCTTCCAGACCAGTGTTCCACCTGCATGTTTCTAAGCTCACTTCTACTTCTGTCCCAGTTTTCACAGATCCAGCATCAATCTTTCCATTCAGGTTTTTTTTTTTTTTTTTTCTGGGATTACATTTTCCCCTTCCAGTGCATTACTATTAGATTATTTCCCCCTTTCCCAAGTGTATAAGACCATTCTTTTAACTATGATCCTACTGTTAGCTGACATTATTGAGGTCTTACCTTGGGCCAGGCAATGTGTTTTGTATATTGCAGCATGTCCCTTACATGGGGTGGGTAATATGACTATAGTTGACCAGTTGACCCTTGAACGACTCCGGGATTAAGGCACTTATATTCCCCACTCCTCTCTGCAGAGTAAAAAATCCACCTGTAACTTTTTTTTTTTTTTAAAGATTTTATTTATTTATTTGTCAGAGAGAGAGCAAGCGAGAGCGAGCACAGGCAGACAGAGTAGAAGGCAGAGTCAGAGGGAGAAGCAGGCTCCCCGCAGAGCAAGGAGCCCGATGTGGGACTCGATCCCAGGACGCTGGGATCATGACCTGAGCCGAAGGCAGCTGCTTAACCAACTGAGCCACCCAGGCGTCCCCACCTGTAACTTTTGACTCCTCCCAGGCTTAATTACTAATAGCTCTATTGACTGAAAGCCTTTCCAATAACATAAATGGTGGTTTCACACACATTTCGTACATGTATTGTATACTGTATTCTTACTGTAAAGTAAGCTAGAGAAAAGAAAATGTTAATGGGAAAATTGTAAGGAAGAGAAAATACATTTATCTATACTAATACTGTATTAATAAAATAAAATCCATGTATTAGTGAACCTGTGCAGTTCAAACCCATGATGTTCAAAGACCAACTATATTTCCATTTTATTAAGAGGAACAGAGGCCTACAGAGTTCAAGTGACTTGTCCCAAGTCAACTGGCTAGTTCAGCGGTGGAGTCCAGGCTTAAGAGTACGGGCACACAGCATCTGTACACTAAACCCTGTACTGCATTATCCCTATGCCCTTGGTTTTCTCCTTCAATATCAACAGAGAATTTTTGTGAAATTTGCATGTCACTATTTTGAAGAATGACAATCTACTCAACAGGTTAAGAGAAACAAGCTTCTGGGGTGCCTGGATGGCTCATTCGGTTAAGCTTCTGCCTTCTGCTCAGGTCATGATCTCAGGGTCCTCAGATTGAGCCCCGCATCTGGCTCTCCACTCAGCAGGGAGCCTGCTTTCGCGCTTTCAGCCTACTTGTGATCTCTCTCAGTCTGTCAAATAAATAAAATCTTAAAAAAAAAAAAAAAAAGAAAGAAACAAGGTCCCACTGACTTGATGGATCATGTTAGCTAAGATTTATTCAGTACTTCCTCTGTGTAAGGAACTCGGCTGTGTATACATGCACTTTCTCATTTTAACCTACACAGTACCTCAGAGAGGAGAATTGTCACCATCTCTTTTACAAATGAACCAAGTGAGGCACAGAGCGGTTAAGCTACTGGCTGAAGGTCCTGTTAGGAAGTGGGGAGAGGGGCAGTATTAGAATTTTTGCCATCTAATGTCCGGGCTCTCGTTTTTAACCTCTGAGCTTTCTGACTTTTGCAATGAGGGGCCCAGCAAGATTCTCCCTCAAAATTTCTCCCCCACCTGTCTTGTGCAGATCCTGAAGGGAGACTCCCTACCCCCTCCCTAGCAGGCGCTGCTGTTTCTCTTCTGGGAGGGGTGACGCTTGGAATAGGGAGAACTGTGTTCCTTTAAAGCCTTATACCAAGAACACAGGGCCCTCAAAAGTCTGTAGATCCAGGGCCTGCCTTCCCCATTGGAGATGGGCAGGAAGGAGATAACCAAGGCAGACACAAACAACGCTGAAAGCCAGGTATCGGACAAATGAGGTCAGACTACTCCGCTGCGTAAAATGCTTCATCCACCGCCTTCACCAACAGCACTGTCCTGCTTCTGCGTCTAACCTCTTTAGCCGCCTCTCTGCCTCACCGTCACACACCCTGTGCAACATAGGACAGGCATCTGTATGTGCTTGCCTGCTTCTCTGCAGCCCTTCCATCTAATTTACAGCCTTCCTTCAAGACTTACTTGCTCACATCTGTATTTAAACTTGCCCTCCTCCCCCAGGGTTTGTGACGCTACAACACTCGGCACACCTATTCTAGCTCTTATTATACTAAATTGAAATTATTTGCAAATATGTCTCCTCAAAGGCACGAGGAGTGGCTATTCCTCTTTTGCATCCCCAGTGCCGCCCCCCACCCCCCCCACCCCACCCCAGCACAGGGGCAGAGGAAGCTCTCCAAGCTTGGCTGAAAACCAGAATACACACATGAGGCAGCGCAAGGATTCCCCGGCCAGGTGAGCATCCCAGCACCCAGCACCGAATGAAGTCCTTGGGGATCAGCACTTGCAAGTTTGAGAGAAGGAAGATTTTTGGAAGCACAGAAGGCGAACCTGGGCCACCCTCAGTTGGCTGGGCAACACAAACGGGAGAGATGAGAAGAAAAAAGAAGGCCTTAAGGTTTGCCTCTTCCAGAAGTTTGATTGAGCTGGCCCCACCATCGGTAACTTTTTAAAACTGACCCTGATGTAATGCCTTCCAGCACCTTCCCGGAGAGAACCTGTCCTCATTGCACACCCATGGGGTGGCTCAGGCAGGAAACAGGGCTCACAACTTATCTAGGTATTATGGGCTACTTTTAAAGCACCACTTCAATTAGTCTTCTTAACAACTTGTGAAGTATTTTTACCTATTTTACACATTCGAGCGGTTAAAGCATCTTGATCCCACCCCCTTTCGCGGTGGCTGACCTCGTTCTCTGAACGAAGGGTTCCTTGCCCGCCACCTTTTTGGGGTTCAGGGACGCCTAACGCACAGTGGTCAAAAAGTAAGTGCTGAACTCTTTCTCTGCACGGTGAAAAAAGTTGAGGGCAAGGTGCACTTGAGGAGGCCCGGGCGGGGTGGGCCAAGGCGGGAGCGAAGAAACAGGAGGGGCGCAGGGCAGTGCGAGAAGGGATGGGGAGCCGGCCGGAGCGCCCGGGCGCCGGGAGCGGGGCGGGGCGAGGCATTGGCGCCACGCCATTGGTCCGCGCTCCCGGGAACCGCCCCTGCGTGCCCGCCCGCCGCCCGCAGAGGGGAGCCTGCGGCCGCAGCCGCCCGCGGGCAGCGGTGGGGCAACACCTGGACCGGTGCGGGCCGCAGCGTCCCGCGCGCTTTCTGGGGAGAGGAGGCTCGCCGAGCCGCGCCTGGAGGAAGGTAACGCGCCGCGCCGCGAGTTTCGGGGTTTGCACCCCCCAGCTGGGTCTGCGGACCTGGGGACGCGGGAGGTGGCGAGAAGCTCTCCCTGCCCGGCTGCGACGGACAGCGGCGGGGTTCCAGTCTCGATTTCTCTGCCCGCTCGGCCAACTTTCTTGCCCTCTCCGGGTCTCTCGTAAATGAGGAAGGTGTTGCTGTTGACGATGCTTTGTAGTGTTCTGAGTTCTAAAACGCGAGGAGCGTTTCGGCACCCGGCAAGCTCCCTCCTTCAAAACCCCGCCTGTAAGCCCGCGGAGCCGAGGCTTCAGGAAACCGAGGTACCGGGTAGGCGGGGGTTCTGCTGCTCTGTCGCGTTTCTTGGGGCTTTTGAGGACTGACCTTGGGCTTTGGGCTGGCTGTTGGAGGGACCTGGCCGCAGAGGTACTACCCCCAGATTGCTCAGGTGAAGTCAAGTACGGCGTTAGGACCTATCTACAGGTGGGGTGTTGGGAAGGGGAACTTGGGGACTGATGATTTTTACTTGAAAGCAAGCAGTTTTTGTTTTGGAATTATGTTCCCGCACCCAGACCTGGTCCCGTCGTGAGTTCTAAATCACAGGATTTATCATCCTCCAGGATCAGCAACCAGGGCTCCATCCGCAGTGGGCCTCTCTCTCCGCACCCATCCTGTTTCCTCCCTCTTCCCTTTCCCCCCTCCCGCCTTTATAAATCCCCTTGGACTTCGAGGGGCTCCATTTTCTGTCCGAATGCGAAGTCCTTATTTTCATTTAGTGCTGGTTTGTGACCAGCGGCCTTTAGAGTTTTGGGCTCTGGGTTGAGATGGAAGCCTGGAAGAACAGAGGGTCAGCCTCCTGACCCATACAGCCTGGCAGGGATGTGCGGAGGAAGCCCAGTGGGCTGGACACAGACAGACATGGGAAGGTGGGATGGATTCAAATTGCTGTCCAGCTTCCCTTCTTGGCAGTCATTCTCAGTGAGGGAATGGTGGCCCAGCTGTCAGTTGGATGCAGCAGCCAAACAGAAGATGATTGAAAGGAGGTGACGTCTTTGATAGGGTGTGTGTGTGTGGGGGGGGGGTACTATGGAAGGTCTCCGGGTGCTCCCTCCCCTCCCTTTACCCCTGTAGTGCTTCTGTCCCCTTAGCGTGGTGTCTGGATGAAATCAGATGCCAGGACCTGCCCAGAGTGGTAGGGAAGGAGGCAGGGCAGTGACAATACTGACTGTCTTTTTGGGGCATTTATGGGCCATTCTTCTTTGCATATCATATGTCTAGTTCTCACAAAGCCACATGAGGAGAGATATACTGACATTTACCCCATTTTACAAATGAGAAACGGAGGCTCAGAAAGTTTGCTTCCCTTAGTCACATAGCTAGTAAGCAACATAGCTGGGATTCAAATCTAGTCTCTCTGATTCTAAAACCTGTGTTTTTTCCCACCTTTTCTGGTGCTGCTTGAGTAAGGGCAAGTTGGAATTGTAACAGCAAAAATGACTATTACTGAGCTCTTAGTAGGTGCCAGACACTGTTTAAAGCATTTTAGAGGAGTCACGCCATTTATAGTGCAGGAGTTACAGTCATTCTGGTGGGAATAAGTGACTGCCTTAGCCTCTCTCAAACAGCAGTTCTTTTCCAGAATGCCTGCCTGATTCCCCCCAGCTGCTAGTAAGTGAGTGGGGCAGGAGCCCTGTTTGCTTTATCCTAGAAGTGGTTTGAGGTCTAATAAAAGATTGATTGTCCACATCTGATCCGTTAGACATGACCGTTGGCTTGTGAATGATCCCACTGTCCCCTAAGAGGCCTTTCTCAGGCTTTGCTCAATAAACATTTGTGGAATGAATGAATTAGCACCTTGTGCAGAGTGGTCTGCTGTCCTGTCGAAATGGGGCAGCCTGGGCCTCACCATCCTCAGAACCAAGGGTGCCAAGCCAGGCAGTTCTCCCCTCTAGGCAAGGGAGGCAGAGTGAGCTATGCCCCTGTGGCCTTCCAGATTTGCCTGGTAATGTGTTTTCTGCCACCTGTTTTATAAAGAATTTGAAAGTTATTATAGATGAAAAAAAAAAAAGATTTTTTTTTTTTTTTTGGACTGACAGGTCTCTCCCAAAAAAGAAGGTAGATAAGATGGTAGTGTTTGCCTTAAGGCTTCCCAAACATCTCTGTAGAAGAATCTCCAATAATGAAACTGACAAGGGGTTAGAGTATAGTTCTGATTGATCCCAGCAAGCTTGAAAATTATTTTAAGAATTTATGTGATTTTTTTCCATGCAATTTCATACGTTGAACTTGGTTTCAATATATAAAACAAGTTTTTCCCCTAAAATATTTATGAAAATCGGTGTCCTGACATATTGTTTTCTATTCTTGGGAGCTGACAGTATCCAAATGGAGAAGTAGGGAAAAGATACTGGTCTGGGGGTTTGGATACTATTTACATTTTTTTATGCACATAGTTTTCTGTAATAGAGCTTCCCAACCCCTTGTGGAGACAACCCTTTTCCTATTTATCCAAATGAAGAGTGTGTTTTAAAAATAAAAAGTTCTTTATTGTTTGATCCCCCCACCAGCTTTATTAAGATATAAGTGGAATATAACATTTTACAAGTCCATGATGGTTTCATATGTATATATACTGCTACTATTTTTTTTTTTGCAATGAGAACATTTAAAAGTTACTCTCTTAGCAAATTTCAAATATATATATATTATATATATATATATAATAGAAAACATGGTGACTGTTTTTAGCAACACTATATATATATGTGTTGCTAAAGTGTATGTGCTATTATATCTTCAGAACTTAAGTCATCTTTTAACTGGAAGTTTGTACCCTTTGACCAACATCTTCCCATTTCTCCCACTCCTTGGTCTCTGGAAACCACCATTCTATTCCCTGGTTCTGTGAGTTCATCTCTTTTTAGATTACACATACAAGTGATGAGATCATTATTTGTTTTCTTATTACCAGTGGGGTGTGTGTGTATGTATATATATATATATATATATATATATATATATATATATATATATATTATCATTGTAGATAAAGACAAAATACAGAATAATAATAATAATAATAGATCCATACTCAGAAACACCCAAGGCAAACCTTGGGAGCTAGCCTTCCAGATCTTTTTCTCTGTATCTATATGAATACAATAATAAAAAAAAAATGAACTAATGATGGGGCACCTGACTGGCTCAGTCAGAAGAGCAGGTAACTCTTGATCTTGGGGTTGTGAGGTTGAGCCCTATGTTGGGTGTAGAGATTGCTAATAAATAAATAAATAAATAAACTTAAAAAAAAAAAAAAGTCATCTCAAACTCCCTGCGTGTGCCACCATTACTCATGGCTCAGCGGGGAACCTGCTTCTCCCTTTGCCTGCCTCCTCCTGCTTGTGCTCTTTCTCTCTTTCTGACAAATAAATAAAATGTTTAAAAAAGAACTTATAAAAAATATTTAAAGTCATCATAAGGTTAATATTGTTTGTGAACCCCAAAGTCTACCCTGCCCCATAGTTAATTCCCTGGTGTCATAGAGTTTCCAGCAGAGGGAAGTGCCTGCTGGCAGGTGGCGGGGGAAATGTTACTGGCCTTCAGGATCAAGCTGTGTTTCTTGTGAAATGACTCATGTGCCTCAAGTGTCTTAAAGGTCTCAAATGTAACCAAAAAGGTAGCTCTTCAGTGTTGTTGAAGTGCAAAATGTGAGCAGAAAACTCTAAAAGTAAACTGTGCAAGAAGGAGCCTTCGATAAAGTCATTGCTTCCACAATGCATTTTATTACCCGTGTGACTTCGGGTAACACAGGTAGCTTCTCTGAACCGGTTTTCCCTTCTGTAAATGAGGGATAATGACACCTGCTCTATCTTCCCCTACCAGAGTCACTTTCGAGGACCAAGGGTCGGGTGTGATTATTACTTGAATTGTGTGCAAGTGTATGTGCTATTAAAAAAAAAAAAAGATGTTTAAATGTAGAAAGATCAAAAGTATTAGAGGTCTTTATAAAATGCTGGAATCCAGCTCATGGGTTAACATTTCCGTAGGACTTAACTACAGTGCAAATGCGCTATTGGATTCCTACTCTAAGTTTTCTTCAAAGAATATGATACCTTAATGGCTAGCATCTCGTTGATCATCATCACAGTTCTAAACTGAAGAAAATGACAGGAAATAGTCCCATCTCACAGAATAAAAGGTAGGCTTGCCATTCATGAGAGCTCTTCATTGGCACAGAGAATCCTAGAGTCCCAGGGCTGTCTCTGGTTGCCTTAAGCAGGGGCAGAGGTGTACAAGGAAGAAACAGGGAGAGTAACTGGAAAGGCGGGGTGCCTGTAGGGGCGTGGCTGAACACGGAAGCCACTGCCTCAAGGGCTGCTCCTGGCATGCAAGCACTCAGCTCCTGGCAGTTCTGGAAGGGTCCCTGTATTGGGTGGCAGGCTTCTAGGCTTCTTTTCCTGCCCCAAAGACAAGCTGTGTATTCTTAGTTATGCCTTCTCCTTGAACCTTGGTTTCTTTGTAAAGTAAGGGATTAGGACCAGGGGAGGGAACTTTGAGTCTTAAAAATCTATGATCCTGGTTGTTTTTTCATCTATATCTGCCCACATGGAACTTTGGTAGAGAATTACCGCATCAGATAAATCACATGTGGGGAAAATGTTTCCAATTCCTGTTGCTTCCAGCTTTCAATGCCCCTTATAATATTCTAAGCGTCTCCCCCGTTGACACCCTCACCCAGAACACATGATCCATAGATCAGTGAGAGAAGAATTGTTTCTGCTCATCTCTTTATTACTATTAATCTAGAACCTTCTTAGATTTGGGGGAGGGAGAACTGCTTTCGGGAACTTTGGGGAAGATTGGTTGACAGAAGTGTATAGTAAAAGGTTATTTCTGGTTATGAGGCTCTATGTGTCACTATGTACTGGGTACTTGGCCTTGTGCTGTGACTTCTGCAGAATGTGGGAGAAGCACACTCTTGAATGTCTCAGAACTCAAGGAGAGGGAGATACAGGGAAGGAGGAGGGAGAGGGAGAGAGACAGGAGAGAGCAGAGAGTACCGGTGGGGCTGGAATATGATGGAGATGAAAAGACTAATTTGGGAAAAGACTGAGCTCCCACAGACTTGGACGGGCTGGTTTCATTCTGCATCTACATTACCTAACACTCAATGGGAACTTAGTAAAGTATTTTTAATGAATTACTAAATGAACAAATGAAAGAATGAATGATTCTTCTGAAATGAAATTTTTGCCGAAATATGGTACCATGACTGTCCGGTAGTTGCACTGATGTCTTTATGTATGTGAAATGCATACTTTAACTTACAAAAACACTTTCCTATGCACTATCCTGCATAATAACAAGATTTTTTTTAAAGGCCAAAATAAAGCCTTTCCTCATGCCACACTTTTTAGACACTTCACAGCTACTACTAATAGAAATGGACTTGGTTTATTATTTTTACATAAGTCCTCTTTCTGTAAAAGCACCAAGAAATACTTGAGGGGTAGGAATATAAGAACCAGTAAACAGTTCCACAAATTTGCATTCCAAGTCAGAGGGAGAAAGACTGGCATTGTTAAACTTCTGGGTGACTAGACATTTCTTTTTTCCCTTGCAGAAGCATTCTTTAACCCTAAGTATTGACAGAACAGATGCCATCAGCTTCTGATTAGACAGATGTGTTTTGTGTCACCATTACTCATGGCCACAGGCGCCTGGGCTCTCCTGCCACTGACTGAGTCAGCTGATTAAAACACAGGGCTTCGGGGTTGAGGGCAGGGGATGGATCGCAGGCCAAGCCATGTGGCTCAGTCAGATCTGTGCCTGCCCCACTCCCACCCCTTCTACCAGCAATCTGCCCTGGGAGAAAGGCTGGACTTTGGCATGTTAGATTTATTAGGGAAGATTCTTTACCATTGCTTGTTTTAGACTAGTCATTGAGTTTTAGGAGTTAAGAGTCTGGGTTTTCAGTTTAATTTTTGGACTCTCGTTAGAGTGGTTCTCCGGTTGTTTCAGGCTTCCCATCTTGGCACGTGATCACAGTGTGCATCCTGAGACCTTTGCTACCCCAAGTCTGCGACTGTCGCCATGGCATTTCATTTCTCCAGTGTGTCTTTAAAATGGGAATGATCATACCTGCCTCATTAAGTTGCTCTGAACATTAAATGAGGTCACATTGAATCAATGAAACCAGCAAAAATGTCTTGAGATATTGTTGCTGGGTGTTTGGTCAAAGACTCTTCAATTAAGGACTCACCTGTCTGGTGCCATATTTGATATAACTACAGTTTCTCTGTGTCATGTATTTGAGGTGCCTTGTGAATAGTTGAAACCTCAAGCATTCAGGGGCAAATGTTACTTGTCTACTGTACTGAAGCCCCTGGGGTCAGTAATGGGTTAGGTAGGACTCATCTTCCTCAAAAGTCATTTCAAAAGTATTTTTGGCATGTTCAAAATTCTGGTATGTCCTTTGTTGCTAATATAATATTTCATTATCGCTCTTTGCTTCAGATTGCTTTTTTAAACCCTGTTAGGCAAGTAAATGATGATGATGTCTGCGCCATCACTATGTACTAGGCAGTGTTCTAAGTACTGTACCTATGTCCATTTATTTAATCCTCAGAGTAGTCTCTTATCGATACTATTTTGAGTACTGTTGTTTTCCCCCTTTGATGATGATGAAATTAAGGCACAGATAAGTTGAATAAGTTATCCAAGATGACGTAGCTAGTAAGAAGGCGACTAGGGATTTGAACCCTGGTAGTCTGACTCTAGAGTCCATGCTTTCGATCCTCAGAGAATAATATTTCCAAACAAAAATGTCACTTTCATTGTAAAATATAAGGACTTCACATTCACCCACAGGGTGTCTGCCTGTACCCTCGTAGCATTCCACTCTGTCGTTCATGGAAGGAAGACGCTGAAAACAGTTCTATATGCAGAATGAGGATACGTAGCTTGGCAGATGCTTTGACCTTACAAGATAATACTTGAAAATGAGCCTGTTGCATGGTATTCAGGAAATTTTATTACCTAGAGACAGTGGTAATTAAGTTGAAGTCTTGCAGGAAATATCTGGGGGTGAGACTAAGTTACAAAGTGATGAGTCAGCAACTTAACGCCCCATTTCAGTATCAGTACTGGGCTGTAATATAGTAGCTGAAGTGCTATGTCTTAGGAAGTAAAGTAGTAGCTCTGTTTCCATCAGGTAGATCACAGCATTGATGGTCTTTGCTTATAAGTGTGAAATTGGGGGTGCCTGGGTGGCTTAGAGGGTTAAAGCCTCTGCCTTCCGCTCAGGTCATGATCCCAGGGTCCTGGGATTGAGCCCTGCATCAGGCTCTCTCCTCGGCAGGGAACCTGCTTCCTCCTTTCTCTCCGCCTGCCTCTCTGCCTACTTGTGATCTCTGTCTGTCAAATAAATAAATAAAATCTTTAAAAAAATAAAGTGCAAAATTGTATCTTTCTTTTCCATTCCTTTTAGGGATGTTATGAATAGCAAGAATATGGTGATAAAAAGAATGTTTACTGTCAGCTGAGTATGTCCTATGTGTCAGTCCCTTGCCAGGCCTTTGCTCATCTAATTGGAAGGACAGGTCTCTGAACTAGAAGATGATTACCCATTTTACTGATGAGGAAATAGAAGCACGGAAGTTAAGTACATTGCCCAAGGTCAACAGTTAGTGAATGGCAAAACAAACACTTGAATTTTGGTTACTTACCTTCACTGGAAGCCCAAGCTCTGTCCCCTAGTACTGCCTCTTTTGGGGGACTTCTGTAGAGTGAGGATGTTAGATCCACATTTACTCAATGCTGGGTTGAAGCAAATTGCTTGGCATGAGGCTCATAACAGATTATTATATTTGAAATTGGGACTGTTCTAGGAAACTGGGAACATTTCTGTTATCATAGAAGCAGTAATGATGGACTTGATATAAGTCTTTCAGGAGAAAAATCTGGTTTTCCCATCATACCATAGCCTAAGGGGTCAGGTGCCTACCTGGCAATTACAAAGCAGGATTGCCCGGGACAAGAAATATGATCTAGAGAACTGGCAAGTAATTACTTCTTTATGCTTAATTTCTGGAAGACCCCAATTACATTTTATTTGGGGGTATTACAACTTGATAAATGAGAAGGAATATGTGAAGAACGGGAGTAAAAACAAAGTTGGTCCTTGTGTTGTAGAGATTTATGACAGAATTCTTTGTACCAGTAACCCTACTCAGACCACTTGAATATGATACTTTTTTTTACTCTGATAGCATGCACCTGTAGGTGTTTTTCAACTAGCATAATACCCCACCTTTCTGCAAATATAATCCCTATGTTCTTGCTAGAATCCTGCGGATATGTTGCCCTCTGATGGTTAGTAACAGATGGTTGTGAGGTGCAGTCACAGGTGGAGCGTCAGATGCTAGAATCTTGTGAAGCATAGTGGCTGGCAGGGTGGTAGGGGAGGGGCTATTGTGAGGCAAGTGTTTCTGGATTGTGTCCTTGGGCAAGTGTGAGTCTGGAAGTGCATGTTCCCTAGGGAGGCCACAGTAGTGGAATCAAGTTGGCTTTGCAGTCAGACAGCTGTGAGTCTAAACCTCGGATCCATTTATTAATTGTGTGATTGAACAAATAACTTACCCCCTCGGAATCTGAGTTTTCTATTCTGAAAAAATTGCATCTGTCTTCCATTTCTCACAAAGTGGCTCTGAGGAATCCATGAGATAATGGATATATTAAAGTGTCTTACATGGTGTCTTGCACAGGATGGCTGTTGAGCACCCGTTTCCTTCCCTCTCTCTTCTCCTCCTCCTTTCTTCTTGGTTGCCTCTGTTGGCTCATGAGAATTCCTGTACAACAGGAATTCTCATGAGTTTGCCATCATCCAACTGTATTTCATCAAATCCTTTAATTTTACAGATGCTTCCATTTCCCTAGAGAAAATAGGAGCCGATGATATTTGCCCCACTCTTTTAGAGGGTTTTTATCTCATCATTAAGTTGACAACTAGATTCTGTGGATTAAAAAAAGAACAAGAAAATGCCCATGATAAGGCAACAAAGGTAAAGAGTACTTACAGTTCAGTGGAAATGTTCTGGTGGAGATACACACAGCTCGTTGTGCAGAAAGCACTGCCTGGGAACGTTGTGGGCAACAGAGGAGGTGGAACCATGGCCCAGGAGGAGTTTGCTAGATTGAGAAGGGGATGGGGTAGAAAGGACAGGTTCAAGGACTTTCATGTTCGATGGCACCGAGGCAGGAAGGGTGTGGGATACCAGGGGAGAAACCATGGTGTTGGCGTATAGGGCCGAGAAGTTGTGGCTGGAGGGACTGCTCAGGTGGTGGGTGGAAGCCCAACAGTGAAACCAGGCCATAAACCTGCCCTTTGCCCTGCAGGCTTCAAGGAACTAATGAAAGTGTCTCAATCTTGTGAATGAGATAACTGGATTTCTTTTTAGGATGAACAGCCTAAATTATGGAAATGATTAACACTGCCCAAGCTATGGAAGATGGATTGACTGACAGCACATTTCTTTGGACTTAGGGGTAGAGATAAAATATATTTTAAGGCTTTCTGCAAAAAATGCTTGTAGAGATGGGGCCACTATTTATTTCAAGACTTCAATAGGAAGGTATATATGTATAGGAAAATAGTGACTCCTATACTAATCTATGGGCTGGACCACTTGGAGCCATATTATTCCAAGAGAATAAATACGCCCTGCTTTGGAGCTAAGCATATTAACCATTTTTCAGTAAAGGACCAGATATGCTTTTGGCAAATGATTGAGGCTTAGATCCAGAAAGATATTAATATATATTTTTTCGAATCTCTGGAATTGACTTTAAGATGCAAGGAGTAGATGACACCGACTGCATGCTGAATTTGGGTAGTGGTTTATTCAATGTCTTGTGCTCAGCAAGTGCCGCTGCAGTTAGCAGTCCCTGGTTTTCCTCAGTGGACGAGCAGATTGTTTTGCGCCACAAAACAATCATTTATGGGCAAATTGCAAGAAACTGGGTGGCCTATTACCTTCAGTAGTCAGGTCAAACACAAGTATGTACAACTGTGTTTGTGTGTTTCTAGGTCTGTATTTATGTTTTCCTGAGTGTTGTCTGCTTTATCCATACCAGAGGGAAAACCTGATATATGCCCAGAGTTCCTTGGGGAGAGCCATTGGGGAGGTTCATCTTGGTTGCTAGAGATACCTAGATGTAGAGAAGACACTTGCTTCCCCACATGATCTGGGCAGTGGCTGGGAACCAAGGGTGTGGGGAGATGTGGCTCCAGCTGCCAGATTCTGCGGGGACACATGTGACCTTACCATGGAGCTGAGCACCAGGGTTTGCTTGGTGTTTGAGGAAGTAAGGCTGGAGTGGATGAGCTTGCTTTTTCCTTCTCTGTTAAGTTTTCCCCAGGATCACTCTCTGAGAAGTCAAGAACTGGAAGCAAGTTTTGGGCTGACATATGGTGCTCAGGGAGCAATATGTAACCAAAAACTCCTGAAGACATCCCTCCTGGGAGTGTTAGCTATAAGTCTTTGAACCTGTCTTCTTCTTCGGCCAGGTGCAGGTCCTTCTCACTGGGTTAATGGAGCCTAGGCAGAATCCTTTGATAGATTTGGGATTAGTCTCTTTCCTTTGTGACCAAAGGCACAAGGACTGAGGAACTGTGGGTGGGAGGGGTCAGGTCTTTGAATGGTATATTTGTGTGTTTCCCTATTTCTAGTTACAGAGACCTAGTGTTAGTTTTAATATTTAAATACTGTATGATTGGTTGGTTTTTGTTTCTCCTCTTTTTAGACTATTACTAAATAGTGAACATTTGTTAATGAAAGGTGAGGTATGCTCTAGTGGGAAAAATATCAGATTTTGAGGCGAGAGTTCATTAGACAAACACATGCTGATTGTTTATCATATGCCAGAAATTGTTTTAGGCTCCGAAATCAGTGGGGAGGGCAGACCTCTGTGATTACCATGCAATGTGATGTTAATAGATATAAGCACAGAGGAAGGAGGTGGGGTCATGAGGGAAGGGGAATCCAGTGCCAAGGGCTCCCTGGAAGAGGCAGCACTTGAGAGGAGATTGATGGCTGACCAAGGATTAGAAAGTTAAGAAGGGCAGGAAATTGTGTGGTGGGCACAATTTTATGTTCAAAACAAGACTTGAAGGAGCTGAGGCCAGAGAGATGTAGTAAGCTGATCAAAGAGAGCTTTGTGTAACTTGTTGAGGAGACTTTTTAAGATCCTGCCTTGTGTCCTGTTCTGTGTGAAAATTATTCATGTTATTTCTTCTCTGAGCCTCAGTGTCCTTGTTAGTAATAAGAGATATTAATGATTACCTAGCTTTACTTCATGGAATTATAGTGAGACTCAAATGAGATAGAACAGCTAACGGTTATTGAAAACTTACACAAATTAGCTCATTTAATCCTCACTATGACTTTAGGAGATAGGTACTATTGCTAAGCCCATTTTATAGGTGAGAAAGCACAGAGGTTAAGTGATGTCTCAGATCATAAAGCTAGTAAGTGGAAGAGTCAGGATTTGAACTGAAGTAGTCTATCTAAAGAGAACTTCTCAGTGTGTGTGTGTCTATGTGTTTATAGTGCTCTTTGTCAAGCTCGAGAGCCAAGTTCTGTTGGCTTGAGGTAAAAGAGATGCATAGCTGTGGACTTGCCATGTATAGTCTTTGGCTTTTCCAAAATGCTGATTACCAGTGGGTCTGTGTGTTGGGTGAAAAATATTGTGCCTGCTGCTGGATACCCAACAGGTAAGCTTCTAACAGAAGAGAGGATCACTTTTCCCCAAGAGGAACATTTAGTGACTGGCAAATGATTAATTCTGGAGTGAAATGAACCATCTGCCTCTGATAGGGAGGTTTTTCTGTTGACACATGTGTTACTGAAAATGGAGTCTCCACCACTTTCACACCAGTGTCCCATTGGAAGATCCAGGGCAGTTCTGCCCTTTGAGCCCCCCTTCATTCTGCCATTATCCACTGTGGCTGGCTGAGGAAGTGGCTGCTTTGCACAATCATCACTGTCCTTTTGGACTGTGAGGAGCACCTTTGACTATCCCTGAGCATCTCCTTTCTGCCCATTGGAGGAGAAGGAGCAGGCAGCCACTCCTAGCATCATAGCCAAAGGCACTGTTGTTCAAACATCATGTCTCCACAGTCATCTCTTCTTTCTACTACTCTCTTTCCCCTTTCTACTATTTTCTCTAGTCTCCAGAGCTTCATCTCACCTTCTTTTTCACAGGGACAAGAGGCTTTAGCTCTCACACAGTTTTCTGTGGGACAATTTTCTGTTCCTCCCTGTCTTTGATTGGCAAAGGTCCCTGGTGACATGCCCATTGCCAAGTCTAGGGCTATTTTCTCTGCTCCACTCTGCCTCTGCTCCTTGCGGGACTTGGCTAGGTGGACAGCTCCCTCTTCCCTGAAACTCTTTCCCCAGCTTTGTGACATACTACTGTCTTGTTTTTCCAACCTGACTGCTCTTTCTCTTTTCACTCGACAAGTACAATATCATCTGCTTTCCTCTCTGTGCTCTCCCCCCCCACCACTTCTCTGTGCTTTTTCATTGCATTCTTTCCCTTGCTGAGTTCAACCATACCCAGCTGAGACTCTAGGTTGGCAACTGCCATGTTTCTAGTTCCAGCCACAGCCTCTCTCCTGAGTACTGGTTCCTCATCTCCCTCTGAGTTCTAGGTATGTCCTCTGAATTGTCTGCTGTGTTATTAGTTTTTGCCTTTTACTTGCCTATCTTTCTGAGCATTCTTGGTTTGGTGCACAAATTAACTCTGTTGAAGAACTCTTTTTTTTTTTTTTTCCTTTTTAAAGATTTTATTTATTTATTTGACAAACAGAGATCACAAGTAGGCAGAGAGGCAGGCAGAGAGAGAGGAGGAAGCAGGTTCCCCACTGAGCAGAGAGCCTGATGCGGGGCTGGATCCCAGGACCCTGAGATCATGACCTGAGCTGAAGGCAGAGGCCCTAACCCACTGAGCCACCCAGGCGCTCCTCTTGAAGAACTCTTGAGTCTTTTTTGATTCATGCATGTTGCCTGAGGCAAGTTGTTACTGCTTCCTTCCCCGTGTTCTTCCCAAATGATATTTATATTTCACCTCGTCTGCTTCTTCCAGCCTTCGTTGGCTATTGCCAAGTTTACTGAAAAAGTCTTGGCCCTATGGCTTATAGTCACTAACCATGCTAAATTTGCATGATTGAAAAAGTAAACACACACACACAACACGTGCTTCCCATTACATATCACATAAAGGACAGACTCAGTCTGACATTTGAGACCTTCACCGATCTGATACCAGCCTTTGTTTTTATTTATTTTTTATTTTTTTAAGATTTTGAGAGACAGCAAAATCCAGCACATGAGCAGGGGAAGACATAGGAGGAGAGGAAGAATCTTTTTTTTTTTTTTTTTTAGATTTTATTTATTTATTTGACAGAGAAATCACAAGTAGGCAGAGAGGCAGGCAGAGAGAAAAGGGGAAGCAGGCTCCCTGCTGAGCAGAGAGCCCAATGTGGGGCTCAATCCCAGGACCCTGGGATCATGACCTGGGCCGAAGACAGAGGCTTAACCCACTGAGCCACCGAGGCACCCCCCCTTTTTACAAAAAGATTTTATTTATTTTTTTGAGAGAGAGAGAATACAAGTTTGGGGGAGGACAGAGGGAAAAGACTCCCTGCTGAGCAAGGAGCTTGATATGGGGCTCATTCCCAGGACCCTGACATCATGGCCTGAGTCAAAGGCAGATGCTTAGCTAACTGAGCCACACAGGTGCCCAGGAGAGGGAGAATCTTAAGCAGACTCCCCACCCATTGTGGAACCTGGTGGGGCTCGATCTCACAACACTGTGATCATGATCCAAGCCAAAAACCAAGCCTAATGCTTAACTGACTGTGTCACCCAGTCCCCTCCAGCCTCCGCTTTTAATTCTTATCTTCTGTTACCTCTTTCAATGAACTCTGTCTTCTATTCAAATCATAGCCTCCTTTCTCTCTAGCTGTACTTTTTCCATGTAGCTTCCTGTACCTGGAGTAATACAATCCCCACCCCCGTTGAGTCCTACTCACCTGTCACTTCTCCCACATCCTACCTGTCCTTAAAACTGCAGCTCAGTGGCAAGAGATTCTTACCAGAATCTTCCTGGTTCATCATACAGGAAATTTCCTCTCCCTTCTCTACCTGGCCCAGTTTCTACCTCTTTTGCGGCCATCAGCTCATGCCAACTTGTGCTATTACTCTTTACCTACTCCTCTTATCTTCCCTCTTGGTCTGAAAGTTCTTAAAGGAAGGAGACTAAGAGACTTGTTATTTCCTTAATGCCTGGGGTACAGCGGGCTGACACAGTACAAATAATGCTGAATGAATATATTTTGAAGCACCGAATTACGTTCACTATTTTGTTTTTGAAGGATTTCAATACATCAGTTGCTTCTGAGAATTTAGTAGTCAGTGGATGGCTCTTAGATAGATATTTGGAGATTTGTTCCCCTGTGTGCCAGAAAGAATTCACACCACAAGCCCGAGACTGCTTATCCTTAGACAGGCCTGCTTGCAAGCTTGGTCCTTTACTGGGAACTTGGATTTGAGAAGGGTTCATACCACTCTAAATGATAAGAATAACTCACCCGACCTAAATGGTTTGTGCAAACCATGCAGTTGATGCCAAACACCTGCTTTCCTTCTGGGGGTCTGGAATTTGGTTACATGCCAGGTGGGGAGTGTTTACCTGACTAGTCTCCAGTAAAAATCCTGGGCGCTGAATCTCTAATGAGATCCCTCGTTGGTAACATTTCACACATGTTGTCGGAACTTGTGTTCCTGGGTGACTCTTTTGGGAGAGGACTCTTAGAAGCTTATGCTTGGTTCTCTCCAGACTTCACCTCATCTGCCCTTTTTCTTTGCTGATTATGCTTTGTATCCTTTCAGTGTAACAAATTGTAACTGTGAGGATGGCTGTATGCTGCCTTATGAGTCCTCTTAGTAAAGAGCAAAACCTGGGACTGCTCTTAGGGATCCCCTTAACACACTATGAAATTATTACAGGATTTTTTGTTCCCTTAGTGCCTGGGTCCTTGGCCGTGCTCCTTTGAAGAATGAAGAGGTAGACCAGACGAAGAGTGGTGGGCAGCAGCAAAGCAAAGTTTACTGAGCAAGAGTACAAGGCTCCCAGAGAGGGAGGAGGGCCCGAGTGGGTTGCCCCCGGAGTTTCTAAGTTTGGGGGTTTTCATGAGCTCTTTGGCAGAACTTTCTTAAGCAATAAGGGAGTGTAGAGTCGTGCCAATCAGGGCTTTGGTCACGTATCTGTCTACCTATTGGGTTAATGTCCATGTGCTGATGGTTTTTTCTTGTTGACATCTGGGGGCTTAGGTCTTGCCTGCCCCTTGCCCATGATAGTAACAAATGCTTTTGGGGTGAATTGTCTTATTTTAGGATGTTTTGCAGAAGTCATTTCTGCAAAGGCTGCAAAGCAGAATGTCGTTGCAGTCCTGTCTAAGCTGAAAAACGAGAGGTCAGTGCTGTTTTATCTTAGCTGTCCTGACTCTGTGTTTTCTTGTTGGGGACGCCGACCCTGACTACCTAACTGTCAAACTCCCCAAAAATGCTACAGATACAGAACCAATCCATCCATCCATCCTTTCTTTCTTTCTTTCTTTCTTTCTCTCTCTCTCTCTCTCTCTTTCTTTCTTTGCTGAGACGTCAGAGATATGAAAGACTCAGAGAGTCTTATTTTTTACATAAGAGAATCCCGGTTCGTAAGACCAGTGTGTACATGGCCTTGTGAATGCATATGGTGCTCAGAAGAATAGAGCTGAAAGCTTCCTGATGGCCCACTGTAAAATTTGGGCGAGAAAGAGCTATTCAAAAGATTTTGTTGAGTTTTTGTTTTTAATAGCTGTCAGAGTCCCAAAAATTTCAGTTATCAGAACTAGGCTCTTAAAAAATTCTGAGCAATATTTGCCTGGGATCCATTCTCATTACTCCTGTAAATCAAGAGTCGAGTTCCTTGGGACATTTTTTCCTGCCTGAAAATAAAGGGTGGGCGGAGTGTCCATCGTGTTGGGTTTCTAGTGTGTCAGACATCAGCTAGGTGTGTGGTGCAAATCCCTTTAATCCCCACAAAGACCCTCAAAGGCAGGAATTTTGACCCATATACTATAGATAAGGAAAGGAAACTTAGGGAAGTTACTGTTTTCCCAGAGTCACACAGCTATGAAATAGCCCTGGAGCGTCTGACTCCCAAAGGAGTGTTTTGTTTTTGTTTTTGTTTTTTCATCTGTGTGCTGCCTGACCACATGGTGTGACTTTATAAGGTGATAATTAATAATCAAATCATTTCATCATCCTATCACATTTACAAGTGGCTCAATCTTAACTGGGCCTCTGTCAGGGTTAAAATTTGAGAAGCGTTCACCGCTAGTGCCCAGCAGGTAGTTTGAGAGGAAGGTAGCTTTCGCGCATGCACCATACAGGTGTGTGCCCTTCCTACCCAGTCCTGGGGTCTCGGGGCCCAGCCTTCTTGCCTCTGTTCATGTGCCTGCCAAGGAAGGCCAGGGAGGGTCTGCTCCGTCGTTTTGCCAAGTCTGCCTCCTCGACAGATTTTGGGCAAAGATTTATCTGGGAACATTTGGCTTTGTTAGAGTTGAAAGTAAATAGAGTTGGTTTTTCTTTAAATTATTATTAATAGGACTACAGGAAGGAAAATAGAAATAGGTGCGGGCCTCTTGTATTCTTGTTAATTTCATTCTGGGAAATGCTTTTATACAACATTTCTTTCTGATGATTAGCGCACTTCAATAAGGAAACAAGGGCTTGGGTTCCAGAGACGGCCTTGCCAGGTGCTGAACGTGAGCAAATAAAATCAGCATCTTGTACGATGCTTGGTGCAGAAAAGGTACACGGTTAACGTTTGCTGAGTGAATGTGATTGGGCGTAAGTAGCTTCCTTCTCTTGCTGTCCAAAGGACAGTTCCCACGAGTGTGTTCTGGCTGAGGAAGAGAATATTCAGTTACTGTTCAATCAGATGTTGAATCTAGGGCCATGCCATCCACCAACTTTCAGAGAATGAAATGCAAATGATTTGTTCATCATAGGACACAATTTTATTTAGATTATGGAGAATAGATTTAGTGGTGGTGATAGTAACAACAGTGAATATGTAGTGTGTAGTCCTCTAGGCTAAGTACTTTATACAAGCAAACTCATCTCATCCTCACCTCACAAGTTCAAGGAGATATTTTGCCAATGAGAAAGCTGACTCGAAGAGAGTCTAAGTCACTTGCCCAAGGACACAGAGTGGGTGGTAATTTGGGAACATGAATATGGATACCTGACAGCCACTTGACCTCTCCCTAGTGGTATTATAAGGAAATAGGAATGTAGGCATTTTCCCCATTTTTCTTAAATTTTGGTAAAATACACATAAAATTTCCCATTGTAACATTTTCTGCCTACACAGTGGCATCACATTCAAAGTGTTGTGTAGCCATCGTCACCATCCCATTTCTATAACTCTGTCACCGGTTAGTCCCCAAGACCTGACCTTACCGCCCACCTGCTTGTACTCACTAACCTTTGTCTTAAGGTTTATCCTAAAATTTTTCTTTCCAGTTGTCCTCTTACCTCAGGCAAATGAAGCCTGAAAACACCTTCAGGTGATGCCAACTGCCTTGATGACACCTGCTAGCGCAGACCTTTGGAGCTAAACCCCTGACTCTGGTGGAGTGACCCCTGGAATGACCAGCAGTTGCCTTCACCTCATTGTAATACTAAACTCTCTGCCCAAAGAGGATCCCTGATCTCATTTACATAATATGAAATATATGTATAGGCATGTTTCCTTAAGGGACAGGTACACCCATATGCCCGCCTCTGCATATGATGACAGAGCTTCCCTTATCTGAATATTCATCCTAACCCTAAACAAAGGTACCCATTCTCTCTCTCTCTCTCTCCTCTCTCTCTCTCTGAGTTATGGCTTTGGAAGCTATTCCAGGTGATCTTCTCATTTGCTGCAAATAAAGTTTTTTCCTTTGTGTGACAACTCACCTTGTGTAGTTTCTGTGACTCACCAAGGAGGGAACTCACATTGGTTCAGTTACACTTGCACTGAAATTCTATAGCCACTAAATAATAATTCCCTGTTTTCTTCCTACACCCAGCCCCTGGCAACTATCCTTCTACTTTCTCCTTCTGTGATTTGACGAAGTACCTCATAGAAGTGGAGTCATACAGTATTTCTGCTTTTGTGACTGGCTTATTTCTCTTAGTACAATGTCTTCAAATTCATCTATGTTGTAGCATATACCAAAATTTCCTTCCTTTTTAAGGTTCAATAATATTCAGTTGTATGTATATACCACATTTTGCTTATCCGTTCATCCATCAGTGGACACTTGAGTTGCTTTCGTGTGTTAGCTCTTGTGAATAATATTATGAACAGGAGTGTACACATATGTCTTTGAGACCCTGCTTTCAATTCTTTTGGGTATGTACCTGGAAATGAGACTGCTGGGTCATATGGTACTTCAGTTTTTAATTTTTTTGAGAATCTGCCTTTCTGTGTTCCACAGTAGCTCTACCATTTTAGACCCACCAAAGTGCTGAAACAGTGCTGAAACTGAAACAAGGGTTTCAGTTTCTCTATATTCTTGCTATTTGTTATTTTCTGTTTTTTTGTTTTGTTTTGTTTTTTGTTTTTAATAGTAGCCATTCAAATGGATGTGAGGTGGGTAGTCACCCTTTCTGATGGCTGAATAATAGTCCATTATGCACATGGACCACATCTTTTTTGTCCATTCGTCTGTTGAAGGGCATCTTGGCTCCTTCCACAGTTTGGCTATTGTGGACTTCCTTGCTATGATCCTGGGAAACAAACTGAAGGTTTCAAATGGCAGAGGGGTTGGGGGATTGGGTAACAAGATGATGGGTATTAAGGAGGGCATGTGTTGTGATGAGCACTGGGTGTTATATATAATTAATGAAACATTGAATACTATATCAAAAACTAAAGATGTACTATTATACAGTGGCTAACTGAACATAATAAAAAAATTAAAAAAAACACAAATGGATGTGAGGTGATATCTCACTTGATTTCTCAAGTGATTAGTAATGTTGAGTATCTTTTCATGTGCTTATTGGCCATTTGTAGGTCTCGTTTAGAGAAATGTCCCTTCAAGTACTTTGCTCACTTTGAATCAGGATTTGTTGTTGTTGTTGAATTTTAGGAGTTATCTTTATATCCTAGATACTAATCCCCTATCAGATACATGATTTTCAGTATTTTCTCCCATTCTGTGGGTTGCCTTTTTACTTTGTTGGTAGTGGGTAGCGTCTTTTGGTACACAAAATCTTTTACTTTCATGAAATCCAATTTGTCTGTTTTTTTTTTCTTTTGTTGCTTGTCCTTTGGTGTCATAGCCAAGAGATCATTGGCAAATCCAATATTATGAAGCTTTTCCCCTGTGTTTTCTTCTAAGAGTTTTTTAGTTTTAGGTCTTATATTTAGGCCTTTGATTCATTTTGAGTTAATTTTTGTATATGGTGTTAGGTAAGGGCCCAACTTCATTCTTTTGCATGTGGATATCCTGTTTTCTCAAGACATTTGTTGAAAAGTCTGTCCTTTCCCCACTGAATGGTCTTGGTACTCATGTCAAATATCATTAGAGGGAATCTAGGCATTTTAAAAGGCCATCTATTTCTTGGTATTTCTTGATTTTATTTATTAAAAGGAAAGTGCAGATGAAGGACTCTACTTTTCATGAGTTCCTGGAGCAATTTCTGGAAATTCTGCTTTTTTCTTTTGCCTCTATGTAAACCTCAAATAATTATTTAAATTTTTATAGAAAGAAATGGGAATTCATGACTGTGTCTTGTCCTCTCCACTAATAGTATGTTTTTTTTCTTTTCCTAAAATTATGAAATTGTAGAACTCAAGCCCACATAAATAGGTTAGACTTTGCAAACTTAAGTTCCCTCATTGAGGAACCAGTTCATGGAGATCCATGATGCCTGTTTGGGAATTTGGATTCTTCTGAGTTTGGAGCTATGGAAGTCCACTCTGTGACCCTGAGGAAGTAGAAGGTTTACTGCTTGTTCTATTGTCCTTCAGAGTTTAAATCTGTACTTTTGAGTCATTGGAGCAGGGGGATTGAGAAACTGTGAGCTCTTTTCTCTAATGAGTTGTAAAGCACCATCACTTAAAGATGGCAAAGCATTAACTTCTCATTTTGACATGTTTCCAGTTGTGCTGGATGTGTCTTTTAGACCACATAGTTATTTTTAATTAAATATTTTGCAGGGTTCATATTTGTTTTTTTTTTTTTTTAAAGATTTTATTTATTTATTTGAGAGAGAGACAGTGAGAGAGAGCATGAGCAAGGAGAAGGTCAGAGGGAGAAGCAGACTCCCCATGGAGCTGGGAGCCTGATGTGGGACTCGATCCTGGGACTCCAGGATCATGACCTGAGCCGAAGGCAGTCGTCCAACCAACTGAGCAACCCAGGCGTCCCTGCAGGGTTCATATTTGTATCGAGGAAGCGTATTGAATAAAACAATGTGAAAATGCAATTACTTGCCAACTTCCAGCCACAGATTATTCAGGCTTTTTTTGGTAATAGGATTTTTCATTTGTGCAGAACTAAATAATCTGACAGCTGTGAGCCCTTAGCCATGGAAATGCCTATTTATTTGCCCATTGGAACACTTTCCATGACAGAAAATGTTGGGAACATGCCCTTGATTTTTAAGGACAAGTTTATAAAACACTGGTTATGAGATATATCAGTTTACATTTCATGGATGTTATCAAACTTTGAGGAGACTGATACTTTTCTCCATGTCTGTCTATTAGAGAAGGTTTTTAATTCAGTCTCAAGAGAAAAGAACTCATCTCAAAAACATTGACTTTGATTAATAACAATTCTCAAATGACTTCCTTCCTTACAAAGTATTTATATTTTGTAATAAAGAGGAAAGGTAAAAACAAACTCTGAAACTAAGAATCTGGGTGTGGGGAGATACAGTTTATTAACAAACAGTTCTCTTTTATGATTACTTTTCTTGTGAAATCATTTTGTCTTTTTGATTTACTTTTCTAAAAGGTATTTGAAGAGGAAAAAAAAATCCTTTTGGAGACTTTTCATAGGAGACATTTCATAGGAGCCCCATTTAAAGATGGTTTGGATTAAATGGACTAGAAAATTAAGCTACAGTTTAAGAGAGAAATGAGTAACCCTGAGTTGGACTAGAAGACAGAAAGGCATAGACCATTTGGCTGTCAGCTGCCTCCACTGCTCTGTGAGATAGCTGACTCTGAACTATGCCAGAAGAGTGGATTTGGGGGAGTTCTACTGGCAGAGCCTGGGGTCACAGCTAATTTGAAAACCACTCCCCACTAGAGGCTGGGTTGATGTCACGGTTTCCCTGGCAAGTTAAGTCTTTTTTTTATGATTCAGAGAGTTTAATCTTCTACAGAACAATAGGCTTTCCCTGGAACAGACTGTACCCCTCATCTGACCTTGTTCAGCTGACCTACTTTGACTCTTACTGGGTATACACCTAAATTGAGTGCATAATAATAATCTGTCCTATAGAATTCCCCAGTTACATACTGTGTGTACATTTGATCTCAGCTAGACTGTTAGCATGGCAGGGTTATTAATCCCCTTCTCTTCTACATGCAGCTTTTGTATTCCTATAACAGTTGGTAGAACTCCCAGGGAATGAGGTTGAGAGTGTTGGGTCTCAGTTTGAAGAAGCTGAGAAAGCAAACAGTTTTTGCTGCATGTATTCTCTTCCTTATGAGCTCAAAAGTTTAGGCATGTGACCCCACACGAGTTACTCTCAATATCTTGCTAACCCTACTTCATCCAGGACTTTGATTTAGGCCAGAGGTGAGACAATGAAGTGGGCACTCGTAAGAGTATTCAAGTGTGTTTTTGAAGAGCTATTGTAGGCGTGGAAAACAGCTGTTTGCTGTGTCCACAGTGGACAGTACAAAGGGAGCAGATGGCAGATTAGATGGTAAAAACATTGATAAAGGGCTGGTCAACCTTTAGAATAGGAAAGATGTGAGGAGATCATTTATCCTGATCTTTCCTCTGCAGATGAGGAAACTGAGGTAGAGGCAAGTTGAATGATAAGCAGAGGCTAGTAGGTAGCACAGCTAGGTATGGAGTCAGCCCCCAGGCCTGCAGTGGCTATTTCTGAAACCCTCCACTCCCAGTCCTCAGTCACTGCAAAGGTTGGAACTAGGTGCTTCAATGCTCCATCCAGCAAAGCTGAGGGCTCTTCCTTTCTGGAGTTTTTGTTTGCTTGATTTTTTTGGGGGGGGGATTTTATTTAATTATTTGACACAGAGAGAGAGAGATCACAAGTAGGCAGAGAGGCAGGCAGAGAGAGGGGAGGGGAAGTAGGCTCCCTGCTGAGCAGAGAGTCCGATGTGGGGTTCAATCCCAGGACCCTGAGATCATGACCTGAGCCGAAGGTAGAGGCTTAACCCATGAGCCATTCAGGTGTGCCCCTTGTCTGCTCTTTTTAGGTTTTAAACCTAAATTTAATTTAAACTTAAACTTAAATGTCTTCCTGAAAAGGTGCAAGTCAAGTTCCAAAAGGAGTGGAATTTTTTAAAAAAATTTATTTATTTATTTGACAGAGAGGCAGGCAGAGAGAGAGGGGGAAGCAGGCTCCCTGCTGAGCAGAGACCCCCATTGTGGGGCTCGGTCCTGGACCCTGGGATCATGACCTGAGCCAAGGAGTGGAATATTTTTCAGAAGTTCCTTTGAGCCAGAGTATTTACTGAGTGTTTTTTGCCTTGGAAGATACACATTTGCTCACATGTCCCATTTCTTCTACATCATACTTCATCTCTCTATCCTAAAGCGATTTCTAGGTCCTTTGGTTTTTCTCTTATGCTGTGGAAGTGTGATGGGGCAGGAGCTGCCAACACCACAGGGCACACCTCAGTTTCCCTAAATAGCAGACTAGCAAGGATCGTCAAACTTTTCTTTCTCTCTAACATGTGGGAACCCAGGGATCAGAGGAACCTGCTGGGAGACTGTTCTTGCAATGTAGATGAATTTAGAAAGAGAAAGCACAGTGTTAGACAGGCAGTAGTCATTTAATAAACAATTGTTGGACTGATGGATTACGGTGCTTCTCTCCCTTCTTCCTCTGTAATTATAGAACAGAAAGGGACTAAAGATGCACTCAGCTCAATCTCCTCATTTTATGTGGTCAAGCAAGTGAAGACCACAAATCTTAAATGATTTGCCCAAAGTCCTACAGCTAGTTAGGGTCTGTGCTGGGGCTAGGCACATGCCATTCTGCGTGTTCATTTTATATTAGGTTGAACCAAGTGAAATTGCCAATTCTTTGGGACAGAACATTTGTATATCAACAGTTTGTGCGGTGCAACCTAAATATGTTTGAAAGATCAATACTGTATGCTTTCTTAGTTCAGTAATAGCAATAATAACATTGGCCTTCTCTAAAACAAGCAAGCATATAGTAGTGGAGCTTATTGTAAAGGTCAAGAATACTGGTTCTGAATCAGGTGATTCTGGTTTTATATCCTTGGTTTTTGTAAGCTGAAGTTTCCTTGTCTGCAAAACAGGAAAAGTGTGAAGTATATCACTTTTGATTGTTTTAAAAGTTGAAAGAGCTGATTCTTTGAAGGGCTTAGTATAGTGCCTGGCACATAGTAATTACTTAGTAAGTTTATGCTATCATTCATTGTATAAATAAGGAAAAGAATAAAAATCAGAAAGTTTAAAAATGTATAATCCTTCTGAACCATTGTTTAAGATGGACATACCTTTATATACATACCTTTACATTCTATTTCATGTAGAGAATGTGCTTCGAATGACTTTCAGTTTTTAAGACCTTTGCTTTCACAAAATGTGCTGTCGTGTCATGTGAGATCATTATGGTAGAAGTTAAGCAAACACGTGTGAATATGCAGACTCAGGCACAAGCTCCATAAAGGAAGGGGACCTTTTCTGTCACAGTCATACATGACTCTTCCTCAGTTTTTAGCAGAGGCCAAATATTTGCTCGAGGCTCAAAATGTTGTTGACTGACCAATTGAACTAGTATATTCTTTTAAAACCTGGACCCTGGAACCATATTCAGTGTTTGTCCATCTCTGCCTCATGGATCAGCAAATATCTCTACTGCCTGGGCTTGGAGACACCCATGTGTAAAGTATTTCTCAGAGAACTCCTCCTGACCCAATGACACATCCAGAACAAATACACTTTCAGACAGCTGCACACTTAGGGTAAAAGTTATTACCCTCAGGGTAAGACTGGACCAAGGCACTCCCAGCCCTGAGAAGGAAGCGGTAGACTTACCCTGAAAACAAATACTTCCCCAGCAGAGAAAATAAACATAGGTAGTCCCTCCTTCCTTTCAGGACCACCAGCCTACCATTCTTGCGTCTGTAGGTGCTGTGGGTGTCTTCCCCAAGTATCTAAGCTGCCTTTGGGCAGGATCACTGCGTGGAACCGTTGGGGAGGGGAACCAGCCCAAGACAAGCCTTCTGTAGTGATTTACAGGGAGAGGGCCTTGTGCTACACTGACAGCTGCGCATACCTGCCCTGATTAGCTTCCACTCAAACTGGCCTCTTCCCATTTAGTGCCCCCTTTAGCTCCATTTACTTTGTCCACGTGCCTTCTGCCCTTGTAAATGGAAGCAAAGTCTGATCTTCAGAGAAAGGTGTGACATGAAGGGAACACTGCTTACTTATTTAAAAAGACATAAACTTACTCAGAATTGGCTACCATTTTGAAGTATGAGGTGAACACCAGTGTGTAGAAGTATCTGTGGAAGAATGTAAACATTTCTTGAATTTCTACATAGGTTGACATTGAGCTCGGCTGTTGATGTACGACATGTCTCAGTCACATAGCCGCCTTGTAAAAAGAAGTATTATCCTCCATTTTCCTAATGGGAAAACTGAGGTTTAGAGAAATGAGCTGCCACTAGATCATACAGAAAATAATCAGTGCAGCTCTGACAAAAGCTATGTATGTATTAGCTACTATTGTCACCCAGCTGCAGATGACCTTTAATTTTGCGAGGCCTCTAAGGTAGTGGGCACAGCTGTCCCTGACCTCATAATGTTCAGAAAATTGGAGCAGAAGTATTGTGAATTTCTAGTTTGTCCAACTTGACTATGGGGAGTAGAAAATGTATACATTCTTTCGTTCATTTACTCATTTATTAAAAACCCTTCTATTCAGTCTCTAGGCTCAGCATCGTGCTAGGCACTGAGAGGGTATCACAAAAGGTTTAGGACATGGGCCCTATCTCAGGAGCTTTTAAGTACGGTGAGAAGAGAAGAGTGCTGAAATAGTTACTCGTAATGTAAGAGCAGGTATTAGATTCGGTGATAAAAAAAAACAGTTGGTACGTTGGGAGTTTAGAGGTGGAGAAATCTGTGTAGGTGGTTAGGAAAGGTTTCATGTGTTACCCCCCCCACACACACACACACATACACACAGTTTCAAATTAGTGGTGCTGGTGGTCGCAGAGGAGAGATTGCTTGAAGATTTTTTTTTTAATTAAACTTTTTATTTTGAGATAACTGTAGATTCCCATGCTGTTATAACAAATCCCTCAGTGGTATAACATGATGCGCAGCTATAGTACAGTAATCACATCCAGGATATTGACGCCCATATCATGTGTGTACCTGTGCCCCTGTGTGTTCTCTTCTGTATAATTTTATCACATGTATCCAGTGCTATTACCAAGATAATTATCGGTTCCATCCCCACAGGGATCACTCCCATTTTTCTTTTATAACCATATCCATCTCCTGCTTACCTCCCCTTTCTGCATCCTTAACCCCTGGCAATGACTTATCTGTTCTCCATTTCTGTAATTTTGCTATTTTAAGAATGTCCTATAGATGGAACAATACAGTCTGTTACCTTTGAGGACTGGCTTTTTACATTCAGCATAACTCCACTGAGATTCACCAAAATTGTACAATTTGTTCCTTTTTATTGCTTAGTAGTAGTATCCAATGATACGGATATCCCACAGTTTCACTCTTCACCTGTTGAAGGACATCAGGGTTATTTTCAGTTTCTGGCTATTATAAACCAAGCTGATATTAATGGGATTTTTTTCTTGCTATTTAGACAGCATGGTTGGGTCCAACATTAGGCCTCGAGGCAATTTTATTTTTTCATTTAGCCCTCCTCATTCAGTGGGTACCTTTTGAGTTAGGCATTGTCTGCTTATATTCTACTAAGAAATAGGTAGATGAAAATTACCTTTGGCTCTTAGACTTCAGTGGCCTAGAGCTCTTAGTATATAACCTATTTGGAGAAAAACTAGAAGTCCAGATCTCATTTAAGCTCCTGTGGCCTCTGATACACCTCACAAATTAAATTTCGGACGTTTTACTCTCTTTAATTCTCCTGGACCAATTTGGGCTTTCTGTAACTTTGCATGATCATTAAAAATCTCATTTATAATCTTAGAAATCAGGGAAATCTGGGTGGCTCAATTGGTTAAGTGTCTGACTCTTAATCTCAGATCAGGTCTTGATCTCAGCTCAGGTCCTGATCTCACAAGCTCCTTACTGGGCTCCATGCTGGGTGTGGATCCTACTTCATAAAAAATGATCTTAAAAAACAGTCTTTTGCATTATTTCAGAAACAGAAGAATAGAAGTTTCTGCAAAAATTATTTAAGGATCTGCTTTTCTTTTTATAAAAATGGTAGACAAGGACTTTTATGCCTAGGAGGATATTCAACATTTGCCAGATGATACCCATTTAAGGAAGAAATGAAATCCCACTTTTCCTTCTATTTTCTTTCCCTAAAGTGGGTTTTTATTTCTAGCTGCACTCCAACAAACTGTGTTGTTTGCTTGAGCTCATAGTGAAACTCTGTCCTGTCTACTCTGGTATTTAGTAAATATCTTCTTGTTTTCATCTTGTTTCAAATTACAAAAACCTCTATCCTCAGTTGAGATGGAGTACCACAGAGTAGACCTTCCTGGTCTACTTTGGTGTTTTGTCTTCCAGCTTTCAGGGACACTCTGTGCTTTTCACTGCGTGGGGGAGCCTGCAGAGACTGCAGTGTGGAGTGGGTGTGGGATTTCTCCTGGCTTCAGTGGCCCTTTCCTCACCTCCCCCTTCTTCCCAACCTACCTTGACTTCTGGTTGGCTCAAATGAGAAGTACATGTTACGGCAGGCAGAGGGCTGTGGTATGAGTAACTTCTCATTCCCACGGCTGATGGAAACTGGTTTATAAACCCAGATGATGGAAACATGGTTTTCTTCACCAGCTCTGTAGGATGACAGGAAGAAATGAAAAAGGGAGATTTAAGATGATGGAGTTTTCTTGGGTAGTTCTTTTCTTTTTATTTATTTTTTAATGAATTAATTTTTAAAAAAAGATTTAATTTTTTATTTGAGAGAGAGATTACAAGTACACAGAGAGGTAGGCAGAGAGAGAAATGGGGGAAGCAGGCTCCCCACTGAGCAGAGAGCCTGATGCAGGGCTTGATCCCAGGACCCTGAGACCATGATCTGAGCCAAAGGCAGAGGCTTAACCCGCTGAGCCATCCTGGTGCTCCAGTTCTTTTCTTTTTCTTTTTATTTATTTATTTATTTATTTAGTTAGTTCTTTTCTTTTTAAATGAATGTTGGAGTCTGGTTAATTTTCTGTGCTTCTGATGTGCATAAATTTAATAAAATGAACATGTAATAAAGTTAAACTTCACGATGGTATCATTTATTTCCCTTGTATCTCAGCCTAGGTAGTAGTGGCATATGAAAGCCATTAATTTTGGGGGGGGGGTAATATAATTATGGGCCCAGTATTGGAAATGAAAAACCATTGCTGGCTGATGAGTTTTCCTTGATCTTCTTGGTATTCTCTTTCATTCCCCCCACCCCCGCCGCCCGCCCCTCGCCTTTCTCTTGTATCTAAGATGAAAAAAAAATGAGCAAGGCAGAGAATATATTTTTAGAGAAGATTTTTGTCTTCACATTTCTGTTGATTTACTTACTCCTTTTTTCAATACATTTGTGAGGTTCACCACACTCTTCTTTTTCCTTTTGGTGGCTTTGGCCTTCCTAATGGAAGAAGAAGGCAGGAGGAAATTGAGGGTTAGCGGTTAAGCAGCTCACCAAGCCTGAGCTCCTATTTTCAGACCACTGTGTTGCACCATCTCTGCCATTAAACTTTTACAAAAGCCTAATCTCAATCTATCTGACTTCATCAAATGCTTTTCTTGGGCAAATGTTTCTTCTTTGGCTGGGTCAAGTTTTCCCTGGATTTAAGAAAGATGATCCCTTTACTTTGCAGGGGGTTGATTGTAGGACATTGTCTCAGGCCACACCAAGAAGTTTGCCCAGGGTCACATGGCTGTTGAGGCTGAGGAATGACCATCTGGAGCTGGAGGAGGCTGGAAGAGACTGGAGGAGGCTTCCACTGCCTCATCTCTTTGGGCTGTTGTGGAGCTGTTCAGAAGAAATCTGTGGGCTGAATCTGACAGAGATTAGAAAATGAGCCAAGCCAGAGGGTCTGAGAGGATCAAAGAGAAAGAAGTAGGAAGAGTCACAGACTTAAAAATAAAGCTACCTCTGAGACCATCTAGAGAATGACTCTGTGCTTTGTGACGCCATTATCCAAGAGAGATGGGGGGTGTGGAGGGCCAAAGTGTGGACCCTGGAGCTGGGCTGCCTTTGTAGAGTCCTGCACTGCCACTTACTAATTATTTCATTTCTCTATACCTGTTTCCTAAGCTGTAAAATCCTTGTCATGTTGTGAGAAAACATTGAGTGAATGATGTAAAGTGCTTAGAACAATGCCTAGCATATATATAGTAAATGCTTTGTAGTAATTTTTCAATATTGTTATGATTAACTAATAATAACTAATTTCTCTCAGTTTTCTGTTTACTGTCAAGAATTGGGGTACTTAATTTAATTGTACAATACTACACTCTTTAGAGGAGTTTGCGTACTACAGAAGAGCTGGCTCTGTTAACTTGCTCCTGCCGGGTTGGGATGGAATTATCCAGGCTTTGAGGTGAAACAAAAGTAGCACTCATGAGGTACTGGGCTGTGGTCCCCATAGCCCAGTAGACATGGTTCATTGTAGCCAAATTCTGCCGTGGTCTGAATTTTGCTCTTTCACCAATATGAACCTGAGCATTGTATTATTGGCAGGGGTCTTTGAGAAAGCTCATCTTCTTGACCCTCATTTTGCAAATGATAACAAAGCTCTAGAAGTTAAGTGATTTACCCCAAATCATAGCAAGGGAGCAACTGAACTGGGAGTAAAATGGACCCTGCCTAAGCCCCAGGATGTTCTTTCTCCGACCCACACGAGTTTTCCACCATCATGGCCCGGTGCAGTGTAAGGCACCTGATGGGTCTCTCTCACCCAGAATGTCTTTAGGAGATATTTATGGTGGATTTTTGTTGATTAAAAATTTGAGAGTGTATCTTCTTCTGACATCAAAATTATGGATAAAGTGTTTTGTCTAAATATTTTCAGTTTTCTGTTATAGATTTACCTCCACTAGGAGGAAAAAAAAAGAAAGATTAATGAGATTTTATGAGTATTACCTGACCTATCTGTTTTTAGTTTTCTAAATGAAAACTTGAATTCTGTTATCTCAGTTTGTAATTGATATATATAATATAGAGATATACACAAACATGACATAGTATTTAAGAAGACAGACGGGTAAAGTTACTCCACTTCTCTGACCCCAGTTCCTCTCCTATAAAGAAGAATGATAATGGCACCTTCCTTCCAATGTGGGCCAGAGGGTTTGATGTGGTATCTATGGAAACCTTCCAGCCTGGCAGATCTGCGTAGAGATGACAGCAATAGCAGTGACTTTGCATATAATCCTGCTAGTCCCTCTCAATGAACAACTACATCTGAACCAAAATAAGCCTTTTTAGGACATCTTTTATGGGAGAGGGTGCCTGGTTTTGCCTACTACTTGGGCACCAGAGTCCTGGTTTTACAGTCACTCACTTAGCAACCACCCTGCTTAGCTTTCTCTATGTAAACTTTAGAGCAAAAATTCTCAGGATTTCACAAATTGATTACAAATGACTGGAAACTCAATATATCTTATCTGTATTATTACATATATCTCTGTATGTATATGTATCTATATCCATCTTCAGTGTTCAGAATATATGTAGTGACAGGTAGAGTCTCTGTGTGTCTTTCCTGTTCCTCTTCACTTAGTCATCATTAGGCCCTTGCCTAAGGACAAGTCTTCAAATCTCCATTGATGGATGTCTATGGAAGGCTTTGCTGCCTCCTGATGAGGGCCTAAAGATGCCAGAAAATCTGAAAAGATGCTGGAAAAGGTTCTGCACTCTGACTTGGTAGCTCGTTTCTCTTTGGTCATTATATTTGTTCTGCAAATAGCACTAGATTCTGATGTGATGGAAGAGGAGGTTTAAATTCCCTTTGGTGGGGGTGCTGGGATGGTTCAGTCAGTTAAGTGTCTGCCTTCGGCTCAGGTCATCATCTCAGGGTCTTGGGATCAAACCCCACGTGTTTCTCCCTCTCCTTCTGCCCCTGCCCCTGTTCATGTGACTTCTCTCTCTCTCTCTCTCTCTCTCCCCCTCCTTCTCTCAAATAAATATATAAAATCTTAAAAAAAAAAATTCCCTTTGGTGGAATCACTCCCAGCTTCGAGTCCAACCTACAACCCCTTCTTGGGCTCTACCATCAATAGTCCCTGCTTTCACCTCCTCACTACTGCTTGTCAGTTACCTGAGTTTGGGGGTGAGACAGGATTGTTATTCTCATCCTATCCTGTATCCTGTGAATTTCATCTCAGAACCTTTGATGAAATAGATATTATTTGAAATGTTGCCTATTAAAAAAAAAAAAAATGGAACCAGAATTCTCTAGGGTTGACTGAAGTCTCATTAGTCAGACCTATAATTCTGCCAGGAGTAACCCTTAGAATCCCACAGACCTACAGGTCTGTGGTTTAACTTATATCTCACTCTTCTTTGTGCCTGAGGCTTCCCCTCTCAAGGGCATCAGCCTAATCTCCCCAGTTCCTGTTTTTTTGGCTCAAATCCCATTCTGTATGAGGTACAGAGCTTGGGCCTGCTTTATTAAGCCCTTCTGTAATTTTAAGGCTCCATCATCACCTTGAAATCTTTCCCAGCCATTTCTTCTTCTCTTCCCACCTTAGGAACAGGTCCAGGTTGGTCATTAATTACATTCTTGAGCCTTGGTAGCAATGAATGCAGTCTGGGAAGGCTGGCTTGCTGTACAAGCATGTGATTAGTCACACCCACAGAGAAAAATACTTGACTGAGGCCAGTTAGCTCAGGTAGCTAGAGTAATGGTCAAGAGTGCCAAGGTCAGGGATTTTCACCCTAGCTCAGTGGGTACAGATCACATATCCCTAGCACCATGTGGCCCTCTCCGTGCTCCCCACAATGAGTGCCAAAGGACAAGGCCCAGAGCCACTCATTCCCACTCCTGGGAAAAAGTACTCAGAGCACACACATGCTGATTACTGATGACAGCTAAAGAATGTCTACTTCTTAAATGAGAGACAATGTGCTTCTGTGTGTGTATAAATAGAGACATCCTTATGTTTTTCTGCACTCCACCCTCTAAAGTAGTCCTGTGTTGTCTTCTGCATTGAAACCAGTGAGCACAGGGTGTGAACGGTCTAAATCTTCCCTCATTTTCAAAGCTCACCGCAAGTCTTGCTTCTTCCCGGTTCTTGCTCTGATCTCTTCACTTCCCCACTTACCACATGATTGATGTTGAAGTATGCCCCCTGTGTCTGTAGTCTTTTTCCACTTTTGGAAATGTATTCTCTTCCCAGCTCTGTGACTCAGCAGCTGCATGACCTTAGACAAGCCACTTGACCTTGTGGAACCTCAGTTTTCATGTTAGTGAGGGGGGATTATGAGGATGCTTCCTCTTAGCCGCCTTCCCTACCCACCAAGGTTGTTGTGAAGAGTACATGTGCCCTGCGTATAGTGTAAACTCCCAGTGTGGGACACTTGGGAGCCATTATTATTGCTATGAGCCAAAGTCTTCCTGACAACACAAGACAAGTCTTACTCCCTAATAGCTGTCTCAGTAGTGCCTAGCCCAGTCCCTGAAACAGGAGATACTCTCAGTGACAAAGGAAGGGAAGGAGGGAGCAACAGAAACAAGGGGAGAAACACTTTTTTCAGTTTTTGTATTTTATTTTCCTCCCTTAACATACCTCTATCTTTCAAAATGTTGAGTTTCTAAAAGGAATTTGCTCTGGACAGCAGAATAACTTTTTTTTCCTCCAGTTGTCCTCCTCTGTGTCTCCTTCCCCCTCAGCTAGCTTGGTTGTGGTGTTGGAATTCATTCTGGCTCTTTGCTTTTATGCTCATGAGGAAAAAATTTATACATTTGGAAGATGTCTGAGTGATTAGAGACCACAGGCTTTGTTTCACAAGTGAGGGCACTGTAACAGATGAGTGACACCAAAGGGTTTCAGTCACTTGTGGCAGAGCAAGGACCTGCATGAGGTCTTCAGCTGTTTCTCCAGGCAGGGCACAGGCTGACCCCAACTAACAATGTGTTGATGATCATCTTTTAGCTTTGGCTAATCCTCTAAAGCTCTTTCTTAGATCAGTGCAAGGATTTTTTGTTGCTCATGAGGGTTTAGGAAAATAGATTTGCTGATGCTACACCATCATATCTCTGCCTGCTCTACACAATTCAGGAGTTTGTTGTATGCTGATAAATTGGGATCAATATAGAGAATAAAAATCCCTTTGTAACTGGTTGCTTCACACATCAAATTTCATAGCATTCTGTACTGCCAAGCTCAGTGTTTTGTGTGTAGGGGTTGGAGGGGAAATCCTAGCTCCTCTTAGCATCTTTGGATTCCTTCTCAGGGCACTGTGTGCATGGCCCTTCCTTTCTTCACTTTTACCAGAGCTCTTCATGGTGTGCTGGCTAGAACTCAGAGCTAGGCAGCCCTGGTTCAAATGCCAACTCTGCAGCTTAGAGACAAGTCCCCTAACCTCCAGGAACTTCAACTCCCTCATCTGCAAAACACAGATGACATTGCCTACTTTTCTGGTTTCCTAATGCTCTAGAAAGAACGTGTATAAAGATGCAAGAAGGTATTGGAGGAAGATAAAATGTCTGTTTCATCTACTCTTCCATCAAGTCTAACTCCTGCCTCTTAATTTCATTAATTAACTGTTTTTAAATCTTCTCTAATACATGCACATATGTGTGCCTTTTAATGTTATTAGTGGTTAATAAGGCATTTTGCTTTTCTGATACAGGATCACATTCTTTCTTGCTGCTTTTCTTTTCTGCTGATTTCCCAGAGCTTGGCTGAGAATTTTCAGAAAGCTTAGTGTATAATTTATCCCTTTTGAAAATTTTCCTTCCTTTTGGTAAACACACACACACACACACAAAACCCCAAAACCCACCAAGCTGCACATCATTTCTAAATTTGAATCTCCTTTTTTTTTTTTTTTTTTTAATTGTGGTTCAGATGGTTAAAAGAGAATTTTCTCAGGGAAAATGTATATGTTTTTTCCTAATAAGGCAAGGGTTTAGAGATAGTTTATTTTCTTGCCTTTTGAATAGAGAAAACAGTACTTAAAAAATCAATTTCTGGTCTTTTGGACTAACACTGTAAAATCACGTGGTACTCTGGTGGAATGCAGTACAGTATCAGCAGGGAGGCCGCACAGGGTCAGAGAGTGGGAATATGGAGAAGAACATGTAGTCTCTACTTTCAAGAGGCACTGAGGCTTGTAAGGCTGGTAGATAAGTAAATAGACAATTGTTACAGAATACAGAGCTTGGTGAGACCACAGAGTCCAAGACTGTAACCCAGCTTCTGAGGAAAGGGCTAGACTTACCTTCCCAGAGGAGGTGATACCTGGACTGATTTGAAAGAGAACTAGAAGTTTATGAAGTTGGGGAAAAGCTGTATAGGCAGAGAGGGGTCCATATTCTGAAGATACAAAGGTAAATTTAAGCAACATCTAGGTATAGTGTAGGAGGAAACGGAGAGGAAGCAGGGGGCAGATCTGTGGGGGCCTATGGAACAATGAGGTGTGTGAATGAGGAGCCATGGAATGTACCTTCCAGGGAGTCTTACACCAGGAAAAGGCCTTAGAGGTCAGAACTCAACATTTTATTTCACAGATTTGGAAACTGAGGCTAAGGAAGGGCAAGTGTCCCACTTTTGGCCACAGAGGTAGTTAGTGGCAAATAGTGTTCATCTTTATGCAGACTCGGTGGTACCTGGGAAGTGGGACAGGGGGAGCCTTGACTATGAAATTTCAGTGCAGACTTGTAAAGCAAATTCTCATAGGAACATTTGGCCAAGGATCTATCATGGGGACTGTATGGTTTAGGCTAATGACCCCAACATGCCTTTTTGCATATTATATCCTTTAAAGGAAAGCCCATCATCAGTAGCTAGAAATGCTCTTTGGCTATTTTTAGGCTGTGTGGTAGGGGGAATTAGTGGAATTCCTAAGGTCAGCTCCAGCTGTTTTTCTCCAAAAGACCAGCTGAATTTTTCATGAGATTTGCTCATTAGAGTTTTTATCCTTCTGTGAGGCATTGCACTGAGTCTGAGTCAGGCTGTCTTTGGAAATAAGTAAAGGGACTAGAGTTTGGGGAAGACTAACCTGGGATTAGGAGAGTTGCTGTCCTTTTTAATGTTAAGTGCTTTCTAAGATGTGGTTGGTCATCTCTCACACCTTCTCAATCATAGTGAAGGTCCTCCTGGATTACAGCAACAAGCTTTAAAGGATGGCTGGATTTTGAAGATTTTAAGGATTTAGGGATGCCATATATGTAAAGAGTCTGGCATGATGCCTGGGCAGAGGTGATAGTGACTATATGATAGTTACACTAAATAGCACCTGCCATTCAGCAATGTCAACTCAAAACACTTAATGAATATCAAGACAGATATTCCTTAGAACTCCTATGAGAGGAGCTTACCTTATTTTATTCTCCTGTAGTTGTTTGGCATCTAGTTATAATACTACTGTCTGTTGTGTCTCAGGGCAGGCGAAGTGTCTATATGAAGGCAGGCTGAGTGAATACATTCTTCATTTCTTCTAGACTGAACTATGCCCCCTTTCCTCTTTAGTCTGATGGGGTCTGATGGTGCTCATGCTGTGTTAGACAGTGAGTGGATAAATACAATTGTACAGCATTTTGCAGTTCATAAAATGTCTTTCTGTATATGTTGTCATTGGCCCTCTGTAGGGATTTAGTGAGGGAGATGGGCAGTTGTTAGTCTCAATTTGAGAAATGAGGAAACTATGACTCAAGTAAGTGCCACGTTTATGGCCACCAAGCTATTAAGTAGGTAACTAGATTTCAAACCAGTTCTTAAGACTTTAAATCTCACGTTCTTTCTCCTTCATGATGCTGCCAACTGAATTGAGAAATAAAGGACCAAGTTTCCCCTCCATAAAAGGGGTTTACGGGATGCCTTTAAAGGAACGTGATTCTGTTGTGTACCTGACTGAGGAAGGAAGGAGCATCTCCATCATGAGGAATCTGAACATGATGGAGTAAACATGGGCTCTGTCTCATTAGCTCTGGAACAACTGCTGTTTTCTGAGCTAGAGTTCAAGGACATTAAAATAACAATGTGTAACTTATGCTACTGCAAACAATGCTTCCTCTGCTTGTGTTCTGTCTCTCTTGGTCAAATAAATAAATAAAAATCTTAAAAAAAAAAGAAAAGAATGCTCTTTGAGTGTTGTTAGTTGGGATGAATAGTAGTTTAGAGGCATTAAATAAAGAGAGTGGGCCTTGCAAAGTTTCCATCTTAAGAAGTCTAACACTGATAAAGGTTCTCTCTCAAATGGAAAAAAAAAAATGAGGCTGTCCTTACTATCCCCAGAACAGGAAGACTGCAGAGATGCTCCTAACATTTTAGTGACTTACTCAGTATTTGAAAGTTTCTTCACTGCTACACGCAAGGTACTATGTGGCTACAAAAGGAAGTAGACGTACATATTTCTCTTAAAGAGATGATGGGAATTTAATATGTGTATAAATTACTATAGTGTTGATGTAATTATTGAATACTTAGTGTGCTGGGTACCTAGATACAAATTTTAATCTCAACAACCCAGTGAGATAGGTAGGATACCCATTAACTGAGGCTCAGTGAAATTAATAACTTGCACAAGAGGGTCACACTGTACCAAGGTCTATCTCACTTTAGAGCCTGTGCTCTTTCTAACTTCAGATGGGAGATGTACAAGTAAGTATCATAAAAGCTCAGTGAGAGAAGTAATTATTGCCAGTATGTGGAAGGGATATTGGTGAGGTACTAGGAGGCTGCAGGAACAGCTTCATGGAGGAGGAAGTATCATTTAAGCTGGGACTTAGGTGAGGGCTAAGGTTTGGATATATGCAGGTGTAAAGGTGGTAGACCAGAAGGAACAGAGGTGTGGTGGTGTCGAGATGCTATTGAGCAATGCTTTGGCTGGGATTCATGTGGGAGGAAAGGCTCCATGTGAAATTAGGTTGATAGGGAGCTGGGAATGAGAAGAAATTTGGACTTACTCTGCCATTGGGGAAGAGCTGGGAAAAGTTTTTAAATTGTGGTATGGCATGCTCAAAGTAGGGCTTTGGACTATAAATCTAGCTGGATTGTGCGTAGTAATAGACCCAAGTGAGGGAGAACCAGGAATGAGAGAAGCTGTGTTTGGAGACCATTGCAGCCTTCTCAGTGAATGATAGAAAAGGAAAGAAAGGGTCAATCCAGAGGCAAATGGTAGAGGTTTGGTCAATGGAAACTGGCACCTGATTGGCTGGAGGGCAAGGAGAGGAAGTGTTTATTCAGTGTTGTTGATGAGGAAGTATGCAGTCCACAGAGTTCCAGGCAATAAGCTGGAGATTCAGAGATGAACGAGGACATTATCTGTCTTCCCACTGTGTCTAAGTTCCCTATTTATGCTGTAACAAGTCATCACAAAGTTACTGGATTGAAACAACACAAATTTATTATCTAACAAATGTATTATCTTACAGTCCTAGAGCTCAGAAGTCTGAAATGGGTCTTACAGGGCAAAATCAAGGATTGACAGAGTTGAGTTCCTATTGGAGGCTCCAGGGAAGACTCTGTTTCCTTGTCTGTTCCAGCTATCAGAGGCTGCCTTTGTTCCTTGGTTTATGGCCCCTGCCTCCACCTTCAAAGCACATCACTCCAACCTGTCTTCATTCTCAAGACTGCCCCCTTTCCTCCTGATCATTCTGCTTCCTCCTCTTGAGGATTTTGTGTGTGCACTGGGTCTGCTTAAATGATTCAGGATCATCTCCATATCACAGGATCCTTCACTTAAACACATCCATGAAGTCCCTTTCACCATGTACCCTATTCATGTGTTCCAGGAAATAAGATGTAAATATCTTTGGAGACCATGATTTTTTTTTTTTTATTATGTTCAGTTAACCACTGTATAGTACATAATTAGTCCTTGATGCAGTGTTCAGTGATTCAGTAGTTAAGTATAACACCCAGGGTTCATCACAGCATGTGACCTCCTCAATACACATCACCCTGTTACCCCCTCCCCCACCCTCCTCCTCTCTGAAACTCCCAGATTGTTTCTCCGGGTGTAGCTTCTAGTGGTTCATCTCCCTCCCTGATTTCTCTCTCTTTGGATTTCCCTCCTTTCCTATTGCTTATGTTCCACATATGAGTAAAAGCATATAATTGTCTTTCTCTGCTTGACTTACTTCACTTAACATAATCCCCTCTAATTCTATCCATGTCAATGCAGATGGTGGGTATTCATTGTTTCTGATAGCAGAATAACATTCCATTGTGTATATGGACCACATCTTCTTTAGTCCATTCATCTATTGAAGGGCATCTCAGCTCCTTCCACAGTTTGGCTGTGGACATTGTGGACATTGCAGCTATGAACATTGGGGTGCATGTGGCCCTTCTTTTCACTAATCTGTATCTTTGGGGTAAATACTCAGTAGTGCAATTGCTGGGTTGTAGGGTAGCTCTATTCTTAACATCTTAAGGAACCTCCATACTGTTTTCCAAAGTGGCTGTACTAACTTGCTTTCCCAGCAACAGTGCAAGAGGATCCCCCTTTCTCCACATCCTCACCAACATTTGTTGTTTCCTGTCTTGTTAATTCTTGCCATTCTAACTGGTGTAAGGTGGTATCTCATTGTGGTTTAGATTTGTATTTCTTTGATGGTTAGTGATGTAGAACATTTTTTCATGTTTCTGTTAGCCATTTGTATGTCTTTTTTAAAGACGTGTCTATTCATGTCTTTTTGCCCATTTTGGGCTTTTAGTTTTTTTGAGTGTTAAGTTTGAGAAATTCTTTATAGATCTTGGATATTAGCTCATGTTCTGTAATGTCATTTGCAAACATCTTCCATTTTGTGGACTGCCTCTTAGTGTTTTGACTGTTTCCTTTGCTGTGCAGAAGCTTTTTATCTTGATGAAGTCCCAAAAGTTCATTTTTGCTTTTGTTTCACTTGCCTTTGGAGATATCTCTTGAAAGAAGTTATTGTGGCTGATGTCAAAGAGGTAACTGCTTATGTTCTCCTCTAGGATTTTGAGGGATGGAGGATGATGATTTTGCCAACCTCAGGGAGTTGACAAATAGATCCATAAAAGATAACTTGTCATAGTTTTGTTGTGCCACTCTTGTAAACTTTCTTGGCTTTTTCTCTATGCTGTTAATTGTCTTGCTTTTCTTTCCTAACACCTTTCTTCTTTTCTTCATCCACAAAATGGGGCACCTGTTGTGTGCCAGGCACCATGCTAGGTGCTGGTGCACAGGGATGCCTCTGTCTGCCACCAGAGGAAGCAGAATTAGATGAGGGATGTTAATGCAGACCCAGAGACCAAGATGTCAGACTGTTGACTTTTGGTTTTCTAAAGCTGAGGTCCAGACCTAAGATGAGAAGATTCAGAAGAATTTTTGGTAATTGAAAAATGAGATCCTCCCGTCTACCTTCCCTCCCGCCAACCCCCTATCCCAAATTTAGATTTTTTATTTCCTTTGGGGCCCCTTCAGAGGGAGGTTTCCTTTGGAAACCAGGAGTTTGATTCCTTAACATGGGGTGGGAAGTTAGAAGATGGGAAACAGTCTAATGAGGAAAAGAGAAAAACAGCAGTAGTCACACTCTACCTCAAGTGAGCATGGAAAGGTGGCTGAGTTGGTGAAACATGGTTATTGTCAATAGGTATTTATGGAGCATGTACTGTGTCTCAGACCGTTTCACTTATAGCCCAATGTCGTACTTGCTGTGACCCCATAAGGTGGATCTTGCTGCCGCATAGTACAGAGCAAGCAACAGTATAGACAGAGTCCTCAGGGAGCTGCCAAGGAGCTAATCAAAGGTCAGTTCCCTTCCAGGCATCTTCTGATGCCCAGACCAGTGGGTTCCACTTCATCACAGCAGCATCTGGTATTGGGCAAACTGACTTCCGTAGTCAATGGATATGGTAGACATTATTCACAGTTTCAAAATAAGTGTCTTTGTAGAGGATGGAGAGGAGTGAGGAAGACCTTGTATGTGGTGGGAACTTGATGTATCTTTGATGAGATAACTAATGGCCCGACCAGAGGGATCTGAACAGGCCCCGGGACTGGGGTGAGGTGCCCAGGGCACACATCTGTGGGCCTATGGACATGAGATTATGAAAGTACTGACCCTAGATGTGTGGGCCCTGAGAGTGAGTGTCTTCTTGCAGTTTGTGCCCTCAGTGCCTCACTTGATAAGGAGACCTCTCTTCGGAGGCTGCAGCGGTGGAGTGCTGAGCTCACACAACCATGCCTCCTTGAATTTTGTGCCCTGAACCTCTTGTTTGCCTCTCCCCAAGGTCTTGGAGTTGAGCAGGGGCCAGAGAGATGGAGGACATGTTAGTTCGAGGATCTCATCTCTGGCTGCACCTTACAATCACCTGGGCGGCTGGGGACTGACCCCAGACCAGTTACATCAGTGTCATAAGGGGAGTTAGAGAAGGAAGAGACCTGGGCATGGCTAATTTTTTTTTTTTTTAAGTTTTTCAGGTTGATGCTACTGTATAGTCAGTTTTGGGAATCCCTGAGTTAGTACACTTGCAGAGAACCCCCCACTTTCCCAAGTAGGAATGTACATGATTGTACAGGAGGTGAGGCTTTATGTCTTCCTTCTTCAAGTCTGAGTTGCTGATTGCTCCAGTTCAGTTAACTTTACGATCCTGGTTTAACTCCAGCCTAGTTAATAAATCAGCTTGTTGCTGCACTACCTTCCTCTGAATTTGAAACCTAGAAAATTATTAAATCTGGAATTTACCTGGAGTGCCTGCTGTTATCTGTGTGCCGGTTGAAGGGGCACTCTGAACTGGGGCTCAATCCAATTCTTAGTCCATTTGCAAGGTCTTATTCAGGTGGAAGATGCCCCTGTCCTGGAGGATAGAGGAGGCCCGCTTGGGGTGTCGCAGCTCTCACAATGGGTAGCTGTGTGACCATAGGCTGTTGGTCTGACCTCTTCTGCTCAGCTTCCTCATCTGTACAGAGAACTTGTGATGACTATATTCAGCTATTACTTCCATTTTCAGGTTTGCTGTTGTCACACCCGGAAAACAACTGATATACAATGAACATGTTTCACTTTGACTAGATGCTGTGCTCTTTAACCAGTCATAAGTGGTTTCTGACCTTTGGGAGTCCTTCAAGCTGTGATTCCCAGACCTGGCCAAGCATCTGGCAGCATGTGGGAACATTCTAGAAAATGCAGATTCCTGGGTCTCGCCCCTGATTTTGATTCTGTAGGTCTTGAGCAAAGTCTGGGAATCTGCTACTCCTCAACTTACATTTGGATACAGACGATGATGAATTTAATTAAAGTGACTGATCTCCCAAATTTAGAGGTCACTATAGAGCTTAAAGTTGATAGAGGTTGTGTTTCTTCATGGAGGCTTTCCCCAGCCCTCAAAACTACATTAAGCCCCCTGGTTAAGAGTTTTATAGCTTCCTGCTCTTCTGCATTGTAGACATCTCCAGCTTGTTCAACATCTACCCTCCTTTCCAGAACATCGATGCTCTGAGGGCAGGGACTGGGTATACTATCAGAACTTTCAGAGCATACAATTTACCCTTTCCCAGAAGTGATATCTTGGATTGTGGAGGGTGCTGCCCTTTTGAGGGGAGAGAGTGTTTCTCTAGCATTTTGAACTTAGATGAGCCTCGTGGTGCTTCCCAAGCTGGATAATCAATAAAAACCCATGGATATGTTGGCTTTTACCGCAGGTCTGTGCAACATCAGATGAAGCTTGTTCTACTGTGTCTTTTTATGATTATTATTATTATTTTAATTGTGTTATGTTAGTCACCATACAATACATCATTAGTTCTTGATATAGTGTTCTAGGATTCATTGTTCACGTATAACACCCAGTGCTCCATGCAATCCATATCTTAATGCTTCCTATTGATAGCTTGTCAAAGGTAAATCATCCCTTTTGTAGAATGCCATCCTGTTTTAAACACTTGAGTTTTCTGCCCAAATATGAAGTTTATTTTTTAAAAGATTTTATTCATTTATTTATTTGAGAGAGAGAGAGCGAGAGAAAACACAAGTAGGAGAGAGAGGGGTAGAGGGAGAAGCAAGGAGTCCAACGTGGGGCTCACCAGGATAATGACCTAAGCTGAAAGCAGATGCAACTGACTGAGCCACCCACATGCCCCCAGATATGAAGTTTAAAATGAATTTCAGCTACCCATTTCCCCAGCTCCTTTCTTTCTTCACTGTTTTCATCTTTTGGAATCCTGCTATACAAAGAAAATACAGATTTAGCGGGTGGTTCTGGCCCACTTATCAAGACTGGAAAATGTAAAAAATTCAGGTTCAAATTTCTCTTCCCTGACATTTCAGGCTCTGTGGGGTCTGACCCCAGGTACTGTTTCCCTGTTCATACCCTATACTCTGGTTACCAGCCTTCTTTTTGAGTCACTTCATGGTTTTGTGGCCCAGCACACTGGCCCAGAATTCCTACTCTCCTCTCTAATTCAGCCTTCAAGGCTCACCTCACTTTATTTCCTTCCTAAAGCCCTTGGTTTGGGCCTCCTTTATTAGTACTTTACATGGTACTTGGAGGACGGTTAGTTGGGTGTGACCTTGTCTTCCTCACATGGCTTGTTATCTTGTCTTTGGTTGGGGCTTGATGAAAATATTTTGTTCCTGTGGATACAAGTCCAAAGTTTCCTAGGAGTGGCAGAAGTGGGTTTTCAGAAATATGGGGACATTATCATTAGGTTTGAGTGTGAGATTAAGGGGTGGGGGAGTTGTCACATATAAGGAGTCATTCCTTCTTTCTCTTTCATTCTTAATTTGAGGTCACCAAGTTAGTCTGTGGGAAACATGAGCTGTCAGCCATATCAGCCTGGAGCTGGAGGAGAAGAACAAACTACAAAAAATGGCGTCCACCTTTAGAATAATCCTCATGATAGCAAAAGCTTTGTATGTTGAAGATGTCTATCAATTTTGATCTTTCGGTTGTTCCTCTAAGAAAAAACAAAACACATTTGTGATTTGGATAACAAGCTAACATATTCTTTCTTATTCCATCATTTGCTCTTTTACTCAGAGGCTCATTTCATTTAATTGTTTTATTTATTCATTCAATTTACATTTTAAAAAAATATTTTATTTATTTATTTGTCAGAAGGAGAAAGAGAGCACAAGCAGGGGGAACAGCAGAGGCAGAGGGAGAAGCAGGCTCCTCGATGGGCAAGGAGCCTGATACAGGGCTCAAACCCAGGACCCTGGGATCATGACCTGAACCAAAGGCAGATGCTTAAGCAACTCTACCAACTAGGCATCTCTCAATTTACATTTTTGAGCAGTTACCATGAATCAGTCATAAGACAATGAATTATGCTTTCCCTTTAAGAAGCCCAATTTAGGCAACATATTGGGTTGAGTAATTTGCATATTTTTAAATAGCATGATGAAGACCCTGACCACACAAAAAAATATTCATGTAGCATTGTTTCTAGAAAGTGCTGTGGACAGTTTGCTTTTCATGGAAACACATCTCTATGTAAGTATAGGAGAAGGCATTCTGATTGAGTTTAAACACATAAAGGTAGGTTCTTTTAGTAACAATGTCTGGTTCCTAGGGTCTCTACCATTCTAAGGGACTGAGGGCCATGTTATAAATTCCTGCATGTTGACACAGGTGCGTTTCTCCCTCCTTCCTATGCTTTTGCCCCTTTCCGTGTCTGTGCATAAAACAAATTGAAAGGGCTCAGTCATTTTCCTGTTCTTACAAGTTGTTCTTAGAGGAGCCTGCCCTGCTTTGAGGGCCAATGCATGTTGCTCATAGCAGATGACAAAGAAGAAAATAGAGCATGTGTGGAAAGAGAACAGCAAGGTGAAAACAGACCTGGACTGGGGATCAGGAAACTGGGGTCTAGTCTCATCTTTGTCCCTGACTAGCTTTGTGATCTTTCTGGGAATAAGGGAGTGGTTAGGTAGTAAAAGATGAAAAACAATGTCTTTGGAACCTTCCAGCTCTGGCATCATATCACATTCTGCTTGAGTGACTATAAACAAGTGATTTAACTCCTTGAGCCCAATGTTATCTGCATGAGGTAGAGAATCCCTGCCTTGCTGGGTGGGCAGAGAGATTTGTTGGGATCTTGGAGGTAAAACACGTAGCACCACCTGCTCATTTTTCAGTTCAGAGAAAAAAGAACAAGATCATAAAAAGCTTAGACGACGACATGTGAGGAACAGCTGAGGGAGGAAGGAAGCTTATCTTCCCCTCAGCGAAGGAAACTCAGGAAGAACAAGAAAGCTGCTGTTCTTTTAAATGGCTCTTTGAAAAGGAGAGTGAGGGATGCTCAGTGGGTTAAGCATCTGCCTTAAGTGGGGCTGAAGGGTCTGGGGATCAGGCCCCAAATCAGGTGCCCTGCTCAGTGGGTAACATGCTTCTCCCTCTCCCTCTGCTCCTCCCCACGGCTTGTGCTCTATCTCACTATCTCTGTTGCTATCTTTGTCTCAAATAAATAAATAAAATCTTAAAAAGAATCTTAAAAGATTTTAAGAGATCGAGCACACTTACTTGTGAAGCATAAGGAATAACGTGGAGGACATTGGGAGAGGGAGAGCAAAAATGAGTTGGGGGAAATCGGAGGGGGAGTCAAACCATGAGACATTGTGGATTCTGAGAAACAAACTGAGGGTTTTGGAGGGGAGGGAGATGAGGGGATGGGTGAGCCTAGTGAGTATTATGGAGGGCATGTATTGCATGGAGCACTGGGTGTGGTGCATAAACAATGAATTTTGGAACACTGAAAATAAAATAAAATAAAATAAAATTTTTTAAAAAGAATCTTAAAATCTTAAAAAAAATTTTTTTAGAAAGCAAGAAAGCAAGCAAACAAGAAAGAAAGAAAGAAAAAGAGAAAAGAAGAAAGAAAGGGTGAGCTGAAGGGGCCAGGGCTAATTGAAGGCAAAGGGTAAAAATTATGGGCAAGTTCAACCATAGGGCCAACTAAGCCTGAGAAGTGGAGCAGCCCCGCTGGGGAATTAGGACTTTGGGCATGGGTGCCCTGGCACAGTGGATTGCGGGTCTGATGACACCATAGTGGTATGCAGCTAGGAGATCTTCGCACTGCGCAGGAGGTGAGCAAAGGTTCTCTGATTGTTCCACTCCACTTGTTCCTTCCTAGGCATCCTAGGAAGGGTTATTCCATCTATCCCTTGATGCCACTAGGATCTAGCTTACAGAATACTTGGTTTGATGCATGATGGTTTGTCCCTGCTGGGAGTGAGTCCCTTCATTGATCAAGGCTGTTTCTGTCCAACGTTGTTTTCCCCAACCCCACCCGGACTCTGGCATATTTATGCCTGCTCTCCTTCTGCCTCCCAGATTTTTCTTTCCAGCCTTCATTCTAGATATCATGGGACTGTCAGGACAATTTGTTTCTATTCTCAAAACCTCATCATGTGAGAGTCACTACTTACTTGAGGTTTCCTCCCCTCGCTTGGGGTCTGCAGGCTTTGGTACAAACAACAACACTCATCTGGGGAAGGAAGAGGTGTTCTGTGGGCCTGCCCTTGCCCCAGAGCAGTGGGGGAACAGGCTCTAAGTGGGGTTTGGCCGGGCACCATGATTGGGATTAGGCCTATATGTCTAGCTCTTCTAGTTGTGATCACCAGCAGGCGCCAACTGTTTGGAACCTTGGTTTTCATCTCTTGCTTAACTTTGGACACTTGACAAGGAGAAGAATATTGGCTTTCGTAGATGTGGCATAATAGGGCTGACACATGGAAAGCTTGAATTCAGCACTATCTGCACTTGGAGCCCGTAAATTTCCCTCTCATGCTGCTGTTCCCACAGCTGCTCACTCCTTATTTTTTCTCCACAGTGTCCTACCTTCTCACCATAGCTTCAAATAATCTCTGTAAGAAAAGGGAAAGCAGGAGTAATTATACCCATCACATAGTTGAGAAAACTGAGACTTGGGGAAGTCATAAGAAAGATCTGGAGCTGGAACTCCTTGAATCATTTGGACCTGGTTTTTCAGTCTGGCCCCAGAGCCAGCTTCATGTGAAAGGAGAAGTGGAAGCTCAGGCCTCTTCCATCTGTGTTCATGTATTAAGTATGTGAGTGCCTAGGAGATGCGAGGCACAGTGCAAGGTACTGGGGTCCCAGAGCTCTCAGGTGCCCAGGCCTTGCTCATAAGCGAGTGGAAAATAAGCATGAGTAGATACGGATTCGAGACAGTGTGATGAATATCCTGACTCAGGAAGTCAGGTGCTAATGAACACACCAGAGTGATGCCTAACCTGACCTTGAGAAGTTAGGAAAGACTTCTATTCAGAAAGTGACATCTAACCTGAGGTCCAAGAGGTGTCAACCCAGGAAAAGTATGCCAAGAGGAAGGAATAGCATATACAAAGGCCTGGGGGGCCAAAGAAACTGAAGAGTTGTGTGTGGGGAGCCTCAGGCGAAGCACTTGGGGAAGAAAGCTGGTGCCAGTTCATGTGAGTCCCACAGGCCATGGTAAGGAGCTTGAGCGTTAGCCAATGGGCAATGGGAAGTAGTGGAAGGTTTTAAACCTGGGAATATGGCTTAGTCAGATCTCACTTTTAGAAAGTCACTCAGTAGCATGATGAGAATGGGTGGGAGGGAAGCTGAAGCTTAGAACTTTTTGCTCACCCTGGAAGCTACTCCTTCTGTGAAAACGTCGGGAATCCTCGCGGCCAAAATTTATCCCTCCCAATTTTTCCATAGAAACTGCCCTGATTGCTGACTGCCAACTGTGGGCCACTAGTTTTTCTATGCGTAAGCAGAGAATGAAGGTCCATAGTCAGAAGAATTTTGTTCTGTTTTCCAGTTTGAGGAATCTGTGGATGGGAGAATCACTGGGGTGGATTAAACTGACAAAACTCCTGGAAGGGGGCGCTTGGGTGGCTCAGTCAGCTAAGCATCTGCTTTGGCTCAGGTCATGATGTCAGGATCCTGGGATGGAGCCCTAGGTCCGACTTCCTGCTCAGCAGGGAGTCTGCTTCTCCCTCTGACCTTCCCAGTTTGTGTGCACTCACTCTCTCTCTCTCGCTCACTCTCTCAAATAAATAAAATCTTTAAAAAGGGGGGGTGCTGAGTGTTTCAGTGGGTTAAGCCTCTGCCTTCGGCTCAGGTCATGATCCCAGGGTCCTGGGATTGAGTCCTGAGTTGGGCTCTTTGCTCAGCAGGGAACCTGCCCCCCCCCATCTGTCTCTCTGCCTACTTGTGATCTCTCTCTCTCTGTCAAATAAATAAATAAAATCTTTAAAAAGAAAAAAAAAAGAAAAGCTACTGGCAAATATCAGCCCTACCACACAAGGCTAGTGGTTGACACTTCCCTGAGCCCTACTCTCCTCATTTGAAAAACACAGATCATAAAATGCTTGCCTTAGATCTCTGTGAGGATCCCATGAAATGATGTTAAGTACCAGGCATATAGGACATACCCAGTAAATATTTACTTCCTTCTCTTTTTTCCTGTCTTTCCTTAATGCTGCCCCATCTCAGAGTAAAAGCTGGAAATCGTACAGCACTAATGTAAGGCCTAATATGGATGATCTACTTCTTTCTGACCTGCTCTCTCCTGTCCTCTTCCTGGCACACTCTGTTGTCCCAGCCTTGACTTCTTTGATGTTCTTCAAACACGTCAGACCTGCTTCCACCTCTGGACCCCCGATAACAGTGTGGCTTGTTTCCTCACCTCTGTAAAGTTTTTGTTTCTGTGTCATCTTCTCAACAAGACCAACCCTAACCACTCTCTCTAAAACTCCCAACTCCCCCACTCCTTCCCTTCTATGCTCTGTTATATCACCTTCTGGCAAGTTATATAATTTAATTATTTAGGCATTTTAAAATTATTATTTAACTTGATGTCTCCTCTGAGGGTCATGTAGGCTCCACAAAGACAGGACTTTTTCTCTGTCCTATGTATTGCTGTGTCTCCAGTGCTTGCAACAGTGCCAGGCGCATACTAAGCTCTCAGTAAATGTTTGCGGAATGAAGTGCGTGATTAGCTTCCATGACCGATAACATCCAGAGTATTGGGAACTGGGAAAGCAGCTGGTATTGAAGAGTCTTGACTGCCATCCAAGGGCTCTGCTGCTCTCTCTCACAATTAGGAGTCAGAGGTTTCGGCCCTTCCCTCCTTCCTCTGTAAAATGAAGACATTGCCCTTTGTCTCACTGATTTTGGGGAAAAACCTTTAACTCTTGGAAGCTCTTATGCAGAAGCACTGGTTAGCTTGTGGTTGTACATGAAGGTGTAGAAACCAGCATTTCCTCCTTCAGCAATGCTCCTAGTTACCACCGCTGGACAACCTGAGTTGTTTCTCTCCTTTTATCTCTTCCTATCCTGCACTTGTTGACTTTAAAAACAGTCTCTCACTGAACTGTATGTCATCATCCATGGTTCTCCAAAAGTGGCCTAAATTCGGGTCCTTACCGGCCTCTGAGGTCGAAGGAAGTTACTATGCATCAAAGAAGCTATTCTGCAGGAAAGAATAGCCGTCCGCTGGTGAACTTGTATACTTGGATGAGGTTCATTCATTTACTTACATTCAGAGACTCCCAGTCAAATGGGAGTGACTGAAGGAAGATAAATAATTATAGCGGTGGAGGTGGGTATATGGAGAAGAAAGTGTTTATGTTGGTCAGGCTCCCACAACAGAAGTATTATAGAACAATCCCAAACTTCAGCAGCTTCCAACAACAAATATTTATTTCTTCCCATAATCTCCAGGTCCACTGGGGTGGCCTTATATACTCTGCATGGCTCAGGTTCTGGTCTGACCTTACATCTCCTTTGCTGGGACTCAGACTAGAAAGGCAGGAGCTACGTGGGGCAGGCTCTTCTTGGAGCCGGTGGCAGGAGTATAAGCAGCCAAGCCAATCCACACAAACCTATGCTTGTATCACATTTGTAGCATTCCATTGACCAAAGTCACAAATCAAGCTCAACAACAGGAAGGTAGGGATGAATAATCTGCTTACTCTCGTGGCATCATGGTTGCATGGCTATTTCAGAGAGGGAGTTAGGAGGAATAAGTGAATCTACTTTTAATTCTAGCTGAGGTAGTTAAGGAAGGCTTCCTGGAGATGGTAACTTTCATCTTTGAAGGGTGAGTATTTTTCAAGATGAACAAACAGGCACTGACTTATATAAATGTATGTACATTTTAGTACATTCTTAATATTTGAGTAGTCAGTGTGAGCTACATGCAGAGAGCCTCAGGAATACAAAACAAAGGTCATCAGAGTACCTGTTTTTGAAGTCTATACTTCATGGGGGTGATTGAAGAGAAATATAACACAAAAGAGAAAAGGGAATGCCATGACCAAGTACACTCTTATTTGGGGGGATAGATCAAAAGTGTGAACTCAGAAAGGAAGCTAGAATATATTTTTAGTTGTTATTTTTGGTAGAGGATGCAAGATATGTGCTGTTTGATTTTCATTATTTCACCTCATCTGTGAGGGACATCCTACTGGCAGGCAAGTGGGAATGAGAAAACTGAGCCTCAGAGTGGGGGGGTCACTTGCTAATGTGACCGAGGGGATATTTCCCAGGGGTTCTATTTTGCCAAAGTCCTTCATAAAAAGAACTCAGTGGTACACGTACTGTTTTATTCTTAAATGAGACTGCCTAAAACTTACTGAATACTTGATTCTTAGTGTCTGCTGTCTGTGAAGCACTGTGTTTGTTAAAGCGCCCCCATCCTGGAGTAGGGGACCTCTGAAGCCCCAAATAGCTGTGAAATTCTGCATGTCACCTTCTCATTGCATATAGGTTTGAGTGGCCTCAAAGGAAATAGGATTCTTGCCCAAAGTCCTACTTAAAATTCTCACTTTGGTTGGGGGAGGTTGCCTCTCTTTCCCCCAGTTTGTTTACCCGTACCAGTAAGTGTTCTTCGTCCTCAGAAATGAAGGGAGCAATCTTGGGGAGTTGCTCTAGATCCAGCAAGGGTGAGAGGTGGGACCAGGTGAAGAATAACAGTCCGCCCTTTGTGCACATTACCTTTAGGTGATACCAGCTCATGACCTGTCATTACAGAGCCCAGATATGTTCCCGTGCAACATTCCTACTCACGGAGATGTGAGTGCTTGTGAATTTTTATTTCTAGTTTCTTACCCATGATCCACTTGACAGCTGGAATCACATCTTCCTGGTCATACTGACCTTGAGTGTGACTTTTTAGCCTAATATCTCATGATTTTGGAGAGCGAGAACTAGCTCTTTTTTGCAGCCATTGCTTTCCCCAGTGAGTTGTCAAACATCAATAGGCATTTTGTGCGCTCTCCATCTTGGCATTCTAGAATTGAGTAGAAGTGTGTTTCATGACCTGTTTTCTCAAGAAGCTGACCAAACTGGTTTCCTTGATCTCGGAGACCATCTCACTGGTCATCTTCTTTCCCCAGGCACGTTTTAAATCTTGTAAAAATGAGCAATGCTTACAGAACTGCCTCGCACTGTCTCACATTCACTGTCTCCTGATTCCCCAGGTATCACGAGATGCTCAGATGTTACTGCTCTCCTCGAGTTGATGACCCGGATGCAAGAAGAATGAACTGAGTCTGATAATAAACTGAGTCTAAGACTGGTCCAGAGTGGGAGTGTGAGTAGGAATGCCACTGTGGGAACAAGTGACCTGGCTGGTAAGGAATGCAAAGTCCTTGTGAGAGCCTCCTCTCCACGTCGTCCCACAGACCACTGCTTCCTCACTGGAAAGGGTGCGGAGGACTTTGCAATCAGGCACCTAAAATTTGGCGGAGCCAACATAAGACTTTTGCTGCAGAACTGAACAAGACATTACTTCATTTAATTTTTTTTTGCATCTTCTAATCATTGAGCAACAGGCATAGTCATTTTGCTTTGCGAACTGTAAGCCAGATTCATTGCTCTTCATTTTGTGTATGATTTTCAAAATGATTGACTTGAGCTTCCTGACAGAGGAGGAGCAAGAAGCCATCATGAAGGTGCTGCAGCGGGATGCTGCCCTGAAGAGAGTTGAAGAGGAGAGAGTCAGGTAAGGGGCTGGGAGGTCCCCTGGCATGGGAGAAGGAGGGACAGTCTGTCAGAAGATGGGACACGTTCTCTTCTCAGCCATAAGTGGAAATTCTGACTTGGAGCTTGAACTTACAGGTTTTAGGTTTTAGGTTATTCCCTGGATGGGGAGTTCTTTCCTTGTTAGTGTCTCTTAATTAATCCCTTAGGACTCCTGCCAGAAATAGTCTTTTTTTTTTTTAAATATTTTGTTTATTTATTTGACAGACAGAGATCACAAGTAGGCAGAGAGGCAGGCAGAGAGAGAGAGAGGGGAAAGCAGGCTCCCCACTGAGCAGAGAGCCCGATATGGGGCTCGACCCCAGGACCCTGAGATCATGGCCTGAGCCGAAGGCAGAGGCTTTAACCCACTGAGCCATCCAGGTGCCCCTGAAAAATTTTTTTAATTCCTAAGATTTTTAAAAGAAAATAAATCAGGAAGTAGCTCCCATTTCTGCATACTTTGAGAAATGTTTGAATTGGTTTCAACAGCAATTGAAATTGGCTCTGACTGAGCCACTCTTTCATCTGTGTCTCACAAGAAGGAGTGGCAGCTTCGACACGTGCTTGCTGAGAGGAGCCCACTTGTTCCATGTCAACATTCCCTCCACTTTCCACTCACCCACAGTGTTGGTAGAAGGAGAGTGAGAGCAGGATGCCAAAGGAGTGGGCTTGAGCCCAGGCCCTGCCATCTGTTACCTGTGTAACCTCGGGCTTTAAAGACCTTGAAAGGCTTCTGGAATGTGAGTTGGTGTATTAACTGCATAATCCCCATCCCAGGAGTTATCTGAAAGGAACATAAGCCATGTTCCTATTTCCTGGGAAATATCCATGAGTAATGGATCTATTGACACCATTTCCCATATTTTGACCCTAATCAAACATGCTGAAATTCACTCTAAGCCCTTCAGAGCATCTATTTATGGCTAATAATAGCTCATAGAGACAGTGCTTAACAAACTAATGATTCACAAATGACAGCAATGAACAGAATTGCAAAGGGCATTTTTCTGAGCTCAAACACACTTGTGCAGTTGGTAGGGGCTCAGGGTGGGATATAATTATGCCTCCTTGATGTGTGAGGAAGTTGACTTTGAGACAGGTCAGGTGACTTGCTCAAGCTCATACAACCCATAGGTGTCAGGATTGAGAGTTACATTCTGGTCTTCAGGTCCTCATGCACTAACTCTGCCACTTTTTTTCTGAGAAAACAGTAGCAGACCGGCCATCCTGGCACCTGGCCATGGAGAACGGGGCGGCTGCTTGGTATGAGGTAGGACGCTGAACTGTGATGGTGACAGGTGCTGGAGAGCCTGAGAATGGGACTCTTTACTAGTCATGCACCTCCCTACAAGCTGCCTGTAGTCCTCTATACACCAGGATATTTGGGGGTGGGGGTGGCTGTTCTCCATTTTTAGCAAGTGTGGTGTCTTGAGTATGTTTATCCATGAGGGGCAAAATTTACCCTAATCCTCCCTCAGAACCTTTTGGTAACACTGATCCTTTACTGAAATACAGTTTATAAAGCCCTTTCATGAATGATGTCCTACGTTTCCTCACAACCATGCTGAGAGTTGGTGAGGCAGGACTGTTACACCCATTTTAAAAAATAAGGAGTGAGGACAGCACAGAGACAATACTAGCTGATTCTTAAAGCATGGTGGGAATTCCTTTATCCTCTCAGGAGACAAGACAGGGAGACTTGGAAAGAAAGTGGTGGAGCAAAGATGGCCCTGGGCCCCTCTTCCTATGACGTCAGGATGTGCGGACTGTAACTACTGGGTTGCTGAATTCCTTTGATTCCTCCAGTGATCAGTTGTCATGTGTGGTCTGCAACTCTGTGTCCCTCTGGGTTAGGGAGAGAGCTTTGTCTTCCCCCTCTTTTTTTTTTTTTTTTTCACATAAGGAAGCATTTATTTGAGGTTTATCATGAAATCATACAAATAAAATTTGTATAGACACAAATCCACATCGAGTCATAACACAGATAGCAAAAGACAAAGTAAAAACAAAGAAAACTAATTGGCGGCTATATACAGTTGGACACAATTGTGTCTTGTACACTAGAAAGTCTTTTACAAAATAATCATCTTAGATCAACAGAAGACCAATCTTCAATGTCATCCTGCAAGATGGGTTAACTTTAGCAATTTCCTCCTGTTTTCTCCAATGTCCTCCTTTAGTATGGCTGGTAATTGTTTTGGTGATTGCCACCCCCTCGAGATGCCTTTCCGTAAGTGCTCTGTTGGCCACTGTAGTCTGCATATCCCTGTCCATATCCATAGTTCCCATAGTTATACCCAGTATAATCATAGCCGCCATAGCCACTATAGTTTTGATCACCACCATAGGCACTATTGTAATTTCCATATCCTTGATCATAATAGTTATTAAATCCTTGGTTCCAGTTTTGGCCATGACCTCGTCCACGACCCCTAGTGCCACCTCGTCCACCAGCTGCAGCACCTCTTCCTCCTTTTTGTTGCTGCTGTTGCTGCCTGTATACCTCTTTGGGTTGTGCAACTTTGATTTCACACTTCCTAGAACCGATTTGATGATATCTGCTTTCTAATAATTTCTTTACTGGCTCTTCATCTGTATATGTGATAAAACAAAATCCTCTTCTTTCATTTGTTTTTGTATCCATGGGAAGTTCAATATTTTCAATCTCTCCAAAGGCTCCAAAATATTCTTTAATTTGTTCTTCCGAAGTATCTGGGCTCAATCCACCCACAAACACCTTTTTGGGCGGTTCTTTCCCTTTTAAAGCTTTGGCCCTTTTGGGGTCTATCAATTTGCCATCCAGTTTGTGTTCCTTCAGTTCCAACACCTTGTCGACACTAGCCGCGTCTTTGAAAAGCACGAATCCGAATCCTCTCGATCTTCCGGTCACCGGGTCCGTCTTAATCGTGCAGTCCACCACTTCCCCAAACCGGGACAGATACTGGGTCACATCTTTCTTGCTCGTATCCCAGCTTAAGCCTCCAATAAACATTTTACCGTCATCCTGCTGGTTCTTGCTCGCGTTGATCTTGGATCCCTCTGCGAACTCCTCTATGTTGCTGAACTCGTTCATGTCCTCCACGGCGGCGGAGCTGTCGGCCGGGGGGTGCTGGCGCGCAGTCCGGGTCGCGGCGGCAGCGGCAGAGCGTTGTATGGAGCTGGATTTAAAATGGCGGCGGAAGAGGTGTCTTCCCCCTCTTTTAAATGCACTTAGCCCTAGGGACTGCAGGCTACTGAGTCTTCCCTGGAGTTGTGTGTTTGAGTGGAGGTGTTTTATAGGCATCTGCGTGGCTGATAGAAAAATCCTCCAGAAATGCCAAATTCTGGCAGGAACTTTGTAAGGGGTGTAAGCATATAGCCTCTGGTACCAGCTGTCAGCAGCCCCAGTGACAGGGAGTCCCTTAGTTAAAGCAGTGGGTTTGCAGATTCCCCTTCTGTTCACTGTTTCTCAGGGTGCCCCAGCAGCTGCTGCTGCTGCCTTTTTTTTTTTTTTTTTTTTTTTTTTTTTTTTTTTTTTTTTTTAGGATTATTTATTTATTTATTTGAGAGAGAGTGAGAGAGCATGAGAGCGGAGCGGACTCGATCCTAGGACTCCAGGATCATGACCTGAGCCGAAGGCAGTCACTTAACCAACTGAGCCACTTAGGTGCCCCACAGCTGATGCTTCTGTAAACTGATAGCGAGAAGTCTTGGGATGGCAAAAAAAAAAAAAAAATATATCAAGTGTGAGTCAAGCCCTGTGTACTACCACCACACTGGGGAAGGCATCAAGCACCTGATGTAGACTCAGCCACAGATAGGTTTAGGACTCTGGTCCTGGGGAGGAGTGATGGTGATGGTGGATGGGGAATGGGGCGGCCGGTGAGTGTGAAGCCCATAGCGGGTGGACACAAAGAGGTGTAGCCTGTGGCCTGGCCTGCTTCACATAAAGAGGATGGCGCTCTGACCCCTCTTTGATTTAGGACTGAAGGGACTTGTGGTTATGGGTCTGAGGCTTTCTGCCCCTAGGCTGGTGGAACTGGATCTCTGGTCTTTGAAAATACTGTTCCGTAGGCTTTTGCTTGCAGCCCCTTTGCCAGCCTCTGGCTGGTTGTCTTTGACTATGGATTAGCTTTCCCTATAGCCTGACAGCTCTGGAAAGATTTTTTGGTCCCTATCAGTGATTTTACAGAGGAAGAAGGTAAAGCCCAGAGAGGGAAAGTGACTAGCCCAGGGCTAAATAATCCCTGCCAGAGCCACGGTAAGACAAAGCTCTCATTCCGGTGCTATTCCCTCCACCCCATGCTGCTATTACTGCCCTTTGCAGTTTGGGAAGCTGCAAGCTGTCTTTGTTAATCATTTGTTAATTTGTGAAGCACTGTCTAGGAGGTATTATTAGTAGCCATAATCAGGCACTCCAGGGTGCTTGAAGTGAATCTCAGTGGGTTCACAAAGCATCATGTTCAGTTAGGGTCAAAATCATTGGTATTCTTTCTTCACAAGATTAGGGAAGAAGTCCCCTGCTTAGCCTTGGAGTCAAAAGTGACATGAGTCTGAATCCTCTCCTCACCACTGATCAATTGTGGTTCACTGGACAAATAACTTAACCTCTCTGAGCCTTAACCCAGAGACTGAGAATGACTGTTAACACCAAACCCAAAGGATTAGAGTGAGGATGAAGTAAGATAATTCTTTATCTTAGCATGTAAGAAGTGATAGACATATTTCCATTCCCTTATTCCCCACTTCACCTCTGCTTCTAAAAAAGGGCAGAATTCTATGCTTGATAATCTGACTTCTTAGGAGGAAATTACTCCCCAAACTCTCCATTATTTAATGCAGTGAAGTTTAATCGAGCATCTACTAAGTACAGGGAACTTCTCTGGACAATGATATGAAGAGAATTCTATGGTAATTAAAATATGGTTCCTGCCCTCAAGGAAACTGACCTTTATCAATAAATTATTCATTATCAATAAATTATTTATTATATATTTATATATAGTATATAAATATTATCAACAAATTATTTATTATCAATAAGTTGATAATCCACTTTGCACATTTAAAATCTCAGCTTTGTTTCCCTAACACGATTTTACAGTTTCCCAATACTTCTCCCTAGCTGGTGTGTGGTTTTAGAAACACAAATCATAATTCTGATATTGGCCTAAGCAAAACATCATTAGAAAGGCAAACCTGCCACTATAAATCAGTCTGATCTTTCGAATGCTAATTTTTTACATAACCAGGGCTTCCAGTTGTTCACAACCATGCTCATCTGAGACATTGTGCAGATGACTTCATCTCTGTGTTACCTCCGGTCTGATTTCATGAATGAGAAAGAGGAGTGTCACCCAGGGGAAGTAAACCGTTCGGTTCCCAAATCATTCTACCTGTTTGTGGTAGAACGTGGACTCAACCCAAGGGAACAGCCACTGTGGTGTCTCAAGAGGCAGCTGGAAGATACCCGTCCCAGGTCACGGCCACCCCACAGTTGTGTTTCCCGCTGCCTCTCTGGGCACACTCTTTACCATGCATGGATATTCAGCTTACTCCCTAACTGCTGGAGACATTCCACAGACCAGCTGTGAGGCAGATATCGGGTTAGATTCTTTCTCTCTTCCTACCGCTTCTTCTTTTTAAGAAACACCATACTGCATACACATATGTAATTTTAGTCTTTTATGGTTTGAAAATGAGACACTCTAAAGGTGGTGTTTCCTGTGCTTGGCGTCATACTGTCAGCAGGATATCCCAGCACCACGCCTCCCACCCCCGTGCACACAGAGCCACATCGCCAGGACAGGCATTCTTACCATAGATAGCATCTCAACTATGACCACATCTTATAATTCTTAGCTGTTCCCCTAAGACCTAGTTTTTTATTTTTATTTTTTTCCTAAGTAAAGGCAGTTGGCATTGAAGAACTGCTTCCCAGGACCTCTGGGTCCTGGGTAGAGGAACCAACATTTGTCGAGAAACCATATTGTATACAGAGCTCCACATGCATTTGCCCCTTTCATCTGCATAGCAGTAGTAGCTGAACCTGCTTAACACTGAGGAAGTGAGGTAGAAGAGGTCAAGCTCCCTGCATGATTGAAGCCTTGTGCCTCACACTGCAACGCCTGTGCTTTCCACTTGCTGTGCTGCCTCTCAGCAGATGGTAGGGATTGACGATGTGTCCACAACACAAGGGACATGTGTCCTCCCATCTTCCACTGTGAGGAACATATGCAATTTATTTCATTCTCACATGTGTTGGTTTTCAGATTCTCTTTCAAAGGTTAATTCCTTTGTAGAGTGAAGTGTGATGGTCATCTTAGACACCAACATCATGTTTGGCTCACTCAGGATGGAGTAACAGAAACAGCCTTGACCAGGAGCCTGCACGGCTTTTGGTCCTGGCTCTGTGTGACTTTGGGCAAACCTCCTAACTTCTTTGGCCCCAGAGTACTTTCAATTCACACAGTGTAACCATCTAGTCTAGAATATACTGAGGGGTTTAAAAAAAATAAAAATAAAAAAGGCTGGGGAATGGGCCAGTTAGCCTCTCTGGACAGCCTGCTGGTTCTTATCTAGTTGACGAGATGACATCAACCAGATAGGCCTTTGCCAAATCATGATGAGCAGCTGAAAGCTGGGGTGTGTTGTGTAAATAAAAAGCGGGGAAAAGAGGATAGGCTGAGGGAAAACTGTTGAGGCCAGCCTGGAGGGTGTCCCTGCTTTTCTGGCTTTCCTCTGGAAGTGTTCACACTCTCTCTCTGCAACACAGGAATTGGGCTGTCTAAAATTTTGAATTTTTTAAAAAAGATTTTATTTATTTATTTGACAGAGATTATGAGTAGGCAGGGAGGTAGGCAGAGAGAGAGGAGGAAGCAGGCTCCCCGCCAAGCAGAAAGCCCGATGTGGGGCTTGATCCCAGGACCCTGGGATCATGACCCGAGCTGAAGGCAGAGGCCTTAACCCACTGAGCCACCCAGGCTCCCCTGAAATGTTGAATTTTTTATGCACAATTCTGAGAATATGGCTGGTATTAGTGGGGATTAATGAACTGTGAGCTATGAACTATAAAGGGGATTAATGAACTAATGAACAAATGAACAGATATGACCTTTAGCATAAGGAGGAGACAAGATGGCTGTCTTTTACAATTGACTAAATTCTTTGTATGTGATGGTGAGATTGTGGGTATTAAATGAGATGATGCATGTTAGGTGACTTGCACAGGGCTAGTACAAAACATGCTTTGTGTGTATTAGCCAAAAAGAATGGAGGCGTGTCCTGCCTGGAGGGCCAGCAGGACCCTGTCCTGTCTGGGCTGAGGGCTCTTCCTCTAGCTTCACTTAAGCCCACCAGCCTGTGGGTGTTAAGTGGACTCTTCTCCAGCCTCAGCTCTCTCCTATGCTCCGTGTGCCTACGTGTATAGGATGGTAAGGGATGAAAACTGGGATCTTAAGAAACACCTTTTTCTCACTTCAACTAAGTGGTATAAGAATTAGAGAATCAAATGCCATTTTTTATTGGTACAATTAGAGTTGATGAAAAATGAGACATCAACCCGGGCTGATGGAGAAGATTATAAGAGCACCATCTAGAGGGTGGGATTTTTTTTTTATGATCCTATATCTTTATAAAACCTGAGTTTTAATGTCACACATACATATTCATCTATGAAATATTCCAAATGACTAAGATAAAAAAAGCAATTGATTGATTAAACCTAGCAGGGATTATCATGTGAGGAAAGACATAAATGGCACTTAGTGAATTGGAGTAGTTTCTTATTCTTTTGCCACTTCAGTGATAAGTTAGAAACCCCCTCCAAATTCCTAATGGCTCCCAGCCTTCCAAGGGACTGCGTGTTTCTGCGGACCTATCTCAGCCAGCGTGTGCTCACGGTGCACTGAGAGCTTAGCATGGTCAGGGCTTCCAGACAATTGTTTGGGGAGGAGCAGGTCCAAAGTAGCACAGGGGCACCTACAAAATGCCTCTCAGCCAAACACCAAAAATAAGTAAATAAACAGCCTCCTGAAGAGGAATTGAGAGCTGTTAGGTTAGGAAGGTTTGTGGTTTCTTTCAACAAGAGGATGGCTGATGCTCGATTTCATGTTCGTGCCTATTCTTCCGAGAGTGAGGTGCCCTGCCTCGTCCGGAGAAGTCACTGCCATTGTGACAGGTATGGTTCACTTAACCCCAGCAGTGGCAGGATCACTCATATCTCTTGCCTGACTCAGACTGGGGTGGCCATGGAGCATTTATGTGTTCTTTAATTTACCCAAACAATTGTTGGGTATCAGCTCTGCGCCAGGCTCGGTGCTGGGTGCTGGCCCGACAAAGGTGATTAAGATGTAGTCCTCACCTTCAGGGAATTTGCAGAGTTGACAGATTAGTGGGTGAGACAGATGTGCAAATAGATCATTGGAATATGGTGTGGTCAGTGCTGGGAGTACATGGGGAAGGGCAAGCCGTTGCCCTGTGCCTTGGCAGTCAGGGAAGGCTTCCCCCTGGCGATGGCATATGAGCTGGGTCTGAAGCAATGTGCTGTCCAGTGAAGTGAGGACAGAGATCCTGAGAGACTTCAGGATATAGTGGCCTCCTACCAAGATGGAGACACTGCTAGGGGCTTTTAGGTAAACACCTATTTAATCACCTCAGAAGTCCTGTCGAGTAGGTCATATTTCCCCCTGTCTTTACAAAGAACTGAAGCTTCGAGAGGTGCACTAACCTGCCCAGGTAGCATATAGGAAGGACCTGTTTGAAAGAGTCTAAAGCTCATAGTCTTTCTGCCAGGCCATTCTGTTTCTAATGTTTAGGGAGGCCAGAAAGAGCAATTTGGAAAATAGTAAGAAGTCTAGAGTACTGGCAAGTAGAGTCTGAGGGTAAGTGCTGGAAAATGAACCTGAAAAGACAGCCTGAAGCCAGGCGGTCAGGGGCCTCATATGAAATGCATTCACTCCACAAGTACTAAATAAAATCCCACTATTTTCCAGAGATGACAAGCAAAGATATATGGAGTACAGGCTGTGCTGCTGGGGCTCATTTTCTAATCAGGGAACATGGGAAAGACTTCTCTCTTCTGGAACTGAACTCAAACTTGGTCCTTTGGTTGGAGAAGGCAAAAGCTCCATCAGCAGCCCATAGGGGATTGTTTGCCCCATGGAAAGCCATAGGCAATTAGAAACCATTAGAAATGTTTAGTAATAACCAGGACCTCTCTGGTGATTCCAAATCATGAAGTGATGACTCTCTTTGTCAGGGTTTGGGGATGACAATGTGTGTCCAAGTGTTGTGATTGGGTGTGTTTGGAATGGAGTCACTTCTACCCAGGTAACTGGGAGAGGAGAGAAGGTTCCAGCAGAGAGTTGAACTCTGGGTAAAAAGACACTCCTCAGGCACACTTAGGAGAGAGGAAATGTACTTGCTAGAATCCCTCCTTTTGCCCCACTCCCAGGTATGTTAGTGTGCAGTGCTCACACACGGCCCTGATATCACCTTGATGTGGCCATAAAACATGTTCTCTAGCTAAGACACATAGATTTGCTACTTTAGGAAGGGTGCATATTAGCTTGAACGACAATCATGAAACCTTCTTGGACTTCATAGTATAGTACCTTCCAGAAGTTCAAAGTCAGCTTAAGGCTTTTATACCCCTTTATTCTAAGACTATGTTCTAGAGTTTGTGATTCTCATTTTATTGAGATGGATGGAGAGATGTGGAGTTTAAAAGACTTGTCAAGTAGAGGGCTGGCTGAGAAGATTGCAGAGTAGGAGGACCCTAAGCCTGCCTCTTCCCAAGGAAACAAGTAGATAACACTCCCATCTGAAGACTGGCAGAACAAATTCCACAACTAAACGGTGAAGAGGCCAGCTCAAAGAAGGTAGAAAGGGCCAAAACCTGGTCTCAGAGTGAAGTGGACTGGGTCCATCTGCAGTACAGAGGGAGCTGGTGGCACAGAAAAGGGTGAAAAACAGACTTTCACACTGGAGAACCCACAAACTGGAGGATGAATCCCCATAATATTTGCCTTTGAAAGTGAGAGGAGCTGAATTTGTGAGTTCTTCAAGTCAGTGGGATTTAAAGCCTGGAATGTTAGAAATCAGGGGCTTCGCTTGGGGGAGAGCCTGGAGGGCATTAGGAAGCCGAGGCCCCAGCATTAAAGAAACAGCACACAAACAGCTAAAACATACAGCTAGAACCAGCAGTTTGAAAAATACCGAAGGAAGACAAGAGGGAGTGATTTGCTCATCTTAGAGCGTGGCTTGTGGCTCCAAGAGACAAGAATCCTGGGGCAACCCCTCCAGGAACAAAGGAGCTGGCAGGTGCCATTTTTACCTCCTCTGCTTCCCAGCATAAACAACAGCCACCTGCAGGAACCAGCCTGGCTCTGACACTTGTTTACCTAACTTGTTTATAAACATATATTTTTATATACATATATTTTTATCCCCAGGTCTGTGAACCTAACTTGTTTAAACCAAGACACACCACCCTGCACTTTGCTGGATCCTCCCTTTTCAGTCACACTTGCCGTGGTTTCAGCACTCTGGGCCCCTCCCCAGGAAGACCAGTGCAAATCTGGCCAACAATACATCTCCCCACCCAGGCATTGTGTGGGACATCTTTTCCAGCTACAGAGGGAGCAGGTCTCATTATGCAAACAGACAACCACACACTTTGTTAAAATGTGCCCCACTCCTGCTGGGGACCAAACACTGCCCATGATAGGCAAAGAGAGCCTCTGCAGACAACTGGACTAAAGGAAAAAGAGGTCAAGACTCAATAGCAGAGGATACCAACACACCTAGGAAACATTCCCTTTGCCAGGCCCTGGGGAATAGGACATGCAGTGCGGGTCAGACAGGATCTCTTATTTATAAGGCTACTATTATTAAGAGCAAGAGACGTAGGGGCGCCTGGGTGGCTCAGTGGGTTAAGTCTCTGCCTTCGGCTCATCCTGGGATCGAGCTCCACATCTGGCTCTTTGCTCAGCGGGGAGCCTGCTTCCTCCTCTCTCTCTGCCTGCCTCTGATCTCTCTCTGTCAAATAAATAAATAAAATCTTAAAAAAAAAAAAAGAGCAAGAGAAGTAGCTGACATATCTAACACAGAAACAGACACAGAAAATCAGTCAAAATGAAGCAGAGAGAGATCTTTCAAATGAAAGAAGAGGACCAAACCATAGCAAGAGATGAGTGTGAAATGGGTAAAAGTAATATGCCTGATAGAGAATTTAAATTAATTATTATAAAGATATTTACTGGAGAAAAAGAGCGGGGGACATCAGTGAAACTCTTAACAGAGAGCTAAAGAATCAGGTCGAGAACACAATAAATGAAATTAAAAATACATTTTATGGAATAAATAACATGCTAGATGAAGCAGAGGAATAAATTAATGACCCGTAGACAGAGTAATGGTAATTCACCAAGCAAAGCAAAGGAGACGAGAGAAAATTATGCAAATCGAGAACAATCTTAGGGACCTCAATGATTCCATGAACTATAATAACATTCACATGGTAAGGATCTCAGAAGAAGAAGAGAGAGAGAAGGAGGCAGAAAATTTATTTGAAGAAATATCTGAAACTTCCCTAATCTGGTGAGGGAAAGAGAGATCCAGGTCTGGGAGGCACAGAAATCCCCCCAAAATTTCAACTCAAGGAGGTCCACACCAAGGCACATAGTAATTAAAATGGCAAAAAATAGCTATTAAAAAAATGTTAAAAACAGAGAAAAGATGACAGACAGTTACATACAAGGGGAAATCCCATTAAAGCTGTCAGTGGATTTTTCAGCAGAAACTTTGCAGGCCAGAAGAGAGAGGCAGGATGTATTCAAAGTGCTGAAAGGGAAAAATTTGCAGCCAAGAATACTCTATCAAGCAAGGCTGGCATTCAGAATAGAAGGAGAGATAAAGAGTTTCTTAGACCAAGAAACTAAAGGGGTTCATGATCATTAAACCAGCCCTGTGAGAAATATTAAAGGGGGCTCTTTGAGTGGAAAGGAAGGACCATAAGTGAGAGTATGAAAAGTAAAAAAAAAACACAAAAGTGGTAAAAATAAATATTTCTTTAAAAATTAGACAAAGGATTCATAAAAGGATGTAAAATATAATACCATATACCTAAAACATGGCAGAGAGAGGCGCAAAGAATGGGCTTAAGCTTAAGTGCGTATCAACTTAATATAGATTGCTGTATGAAGAAGATGTATACAAAACAGTAACCACAAATCAAAAACCAGTAATAGATATACAAGAAATAAAGAGAGAGGAATCCAAATATATCACCAAGGAAAGCAACAAGCCATGAGAGAGAACAAGAGAAGAGAAATCAGACAAAGTCTGTAGAAACAACCACAAAACCCCTAACAAAATGGCAATAGATACATATCTATCAATAATTACTCTGAATATAAATGAACACCCAACAAAACACAGGGCGACAGAATGGATAGAAAAACAAGACCCATCTCTATGCTACCTACTGGTGACTTGTTTCCGACTAAAACCATAAGAAAAAAAAAATCTGGAAAGAGCAGAAATACATGAAAGTTAAATAACATGCTACTAAAAAAATATAATAATAATAACAAATAACATATGACTAAAGAATGAATGGGTCAACCAAGAAATCAAAGAAGAAATAAAAAATAACATGGAGACAAATGAGAATGAAAACACAATAGTCTAAAATCTTTGGGATGCAACAAAAGTGGGAGTAAGAGGAAAGTTTATAGCAAAACAGGCCTACCTCCAGAAGCAAAAAAAAAAAAAAAAAAAAAAAAAAAATCTCAAACAACCTAACTTTATACCAAAAGGGGCTAGAAAAAGAACAAATAAAACACAAACTCACCAAATGGAAGGAAATAATAAAGACTAGAGCAGAAACAAATGACATAGAAACTAAAAAAAAACAAAACAAAACAACAACAACAAAAACAAACAAAAAACCCACCTCAGTAGAACAGATCAATGAAACCAGGTGGTTTTAGTTCTTTGAAAAGATTAAAACAAAATTGATAAACCTCTAGCCAGACTTAAAAAAAAAAAAAAAAAAAGTACCCAAAGAAACAAAATCACTAATGAACAAGGAGAAATAACAATCAACACAACAGAAGTACAAACAAATGTAAAAGAATATTATGAAAACTTGGGGTGCCTGAGTGGCTCAGTTAGTTAAGCATTTGACTCTTGATTACGGCTCAGGTCATGATCTCAGATTTGTATGGTTGAGCCAGGAGTTGGGCTTCACGCTGGGCCTGGAACCTGCTTAAGATTCTCTCTCTCCCTTTCCCCCGCCCTCTGCTTGCTCATTCTCTTTCTCTCCCTCAAACAACAACAACAAAAAGAGTATTATGAAAACCTATATGACAATGAATTGGATAACTTAGAAGAAATGGATAAATTCCTAGAAACATATAACCAACCAAAACTAAAGCAGGAAGAAATAGAAAAGAGACCAATTACCAGCAGCAGAATTGAATCAGTAATAAAAAAGCTCCCAGCAAAGAGGAGTCCAGGACCAGATGGCTTCACAAGTGAATTCTACCAAACATTCAAAGAAGAGTTAGAGCCGATTCTTCTCAAACTATTCCAAAAAATAGAAGAGGAAGGGAAATTTCTACATGTATTCTTTGAGGCCAGTATCACCCTCTTATCAAAGCCAGATAAGAACACCACAAAAAGTGGTGCCCAGGAGGCTCAGTCTGTTAAGCAGCTGCCGTCTGCTCAGGTCATGATCTCAGGGTCCTGGGATTGAGCCCCACATTGGGCTGCCAGCTCAGTGGGGAGTCTGCTTCTCCCTCTGCCTCTGCCCCCTACTTTTTCCTCTCTCTCTGTCTCTCAAATAAATAAAATCTTTAAAAAAAAAAAATCAGAACACCACAAAAAAAGAGAACTACAGGCCAATATTTCTCATTAATATAAGTGCAAAAATCCCCAACAAAATAGTAACAAACAAAATGCAACAATACGGGATGCCTGGGTGGCTCAGTTGGTTAAGCCGCTGCCTTCGGCTCAGGTCATGATCCCAGAGTCCTGGGATCAAGTCCCGCATTGGGCTCCTTGCTCAGCGGGGAGCCTGCCTCTCTCTCCGCCTCTGCCTGCCTCTCTGCTTGCTTGTGTGCTTTCTCTCTCTCTCTTTCTGAGAAATATATAAATAAAATCTTTTTTAAAAATGCAACAATACATTAAAAAATCATGCACCATAATCAAACGGAATTTTTCCTGGGATACAAGCATGATTCACTATTCACAAAACAATCAACGTGATATGTCACACCAATAAGAGGCAAGGATAAAAACCATATAATTTCAATAGATGCAGGAAAAGCACTGGACAAAGTATAATATCCATTCATGATAAAAACTTACTGTAATGTAGGTCTAGAGGGAACATACCTCAACATAATAAAGATCTTATATGAAAAACCCACATCCAACATCATACTCAATGGTGAAAACCTGAGAACTTTTCCCGTAAGGTCAGGAACAAGACAAGCATGTCCATTATCAGCATTTGTTATTTAACATAATACTGGAAGTCCTAACCACAGCAATTAGACAACATAAAGGCATCCACATTGTTAAGGAGGAAGTAAAACTCTTCACTATTTGCAAATGACATGATACTGTATATACGAAACTGTAGAATTGATAAATGAATTCAGTAGAGTCACAGGATACTAAATGTGCAGAAATCCGTTGCTTTCCTATACACTAATGATGAAGCAGCAGAAATAGCACTTTTCACAGAACTAAAACAAACAATCCTAAAATTTGTATGGAACCACAAATGACCACAACTAGCTAAAGCAGCCTTGGGAAAAAAACAAAAACAAATAAAACAGAACTGGAGGTATCACAAATTCCAGATTTCAAGTTATATTACAAAGCAGTAATAATTTAAACAGTATGATATTGTCATAAAAATAGACACGTAGATCAGTAGAATAGAACAGAAATCTAAAACCCACAGTTTGCTCAATTAATCTTCAACAAAGGAGGAATGAATATCCAATGAGAAAAAGACTTTTCAGCAAATTGTGTTGTGAAAACTAGACAACCACATGCAAAGTAATGAAACTGGACCACTTCTTACACCATACACAAAAATAAACTCAAAATGGATTAAAAGGTCTAAATGTGAGACATGGAATCATAAAAATCCTTGAAGAGAGCACAGGTAGTAATATCTCTGATACTGGCCATAGCAGCATTTTTCTAGGTATGTCTCCAGAGGCAAAAGAAATAAAAGCAAAAATAAACTGTTGGGACTACATTAAAAGAAAAAGAAAAAAGTTTCTGCACAGTGAAGGAAACAATGAAACTAAAAGGCAATCTATGAAATGAGAGAAGATATTTGCAAATGACATAAATGGTTAGTATCCAAAATATATAAAGAACTGATACAACTCAACACCTCAAAAAACAAACAAAAAAATGGGCAGAAGACATGATTTAAATTTAAAAATGGGCAGAAGACATGAACAGACATTTCTCCAAAGAAGACATACAGAAGGGCATCGGATGCATGAAAAGATGCTCAACATCATTCATCATCAGGGAAATGCAAATCAAAACTACAATGAGATATCACCTCACATCTACGGCCATACCACCCTGAACACGCCCGATCTCATCTGATCTTGGAAGCTAAGCAGGGTCAGGCCTGGTTAGTACTTGGATGGGAGATATCACCTCACACTTGTAAGAATGGTGAAAATTGAAAAGCAAGAAACATCAAGTATTGGTGAGGATGTGGAGGAAAAAGAAATCCTCTTGCACTGTTGGTGGGAATGCAATTAGAACTGCCTCTGTGGAAAACAGTATGGAGCTTCCTCAAAAAATGAAAAATAGAACTACCCTACAACCCAGTAATTGCTTTACTAAGTATTTACCCAAAAAGTACAAAACACTCAGTCAAAAGGATACATGCATCCCTATGTTTGTTACAGTGTTATTTACAATAGCCAAGCTCTGGAAGGAGTCAGGTATCCATTGGTAGCTGAATGGATACAGAACAAGTAGTAAATATATACAATGGAATATTATTCAGTCATAAAAAGAATGAAATATTGCCATTTACAACAACAGGTATAGAGCTAGAGAATATAATACTGAACAGATTAAGTCAGAGAAAAAAATGCCATATGATCTCACCCACATGTGGAATATCTATACAAAAGAAATGAGCAAAGAAAAAAAGAGATAGAGGAAAAAAAAAAAAAAAAGAAAGAAAGAAACCAAGACACAGACTCTTAACTACAGAGAACAAATTGGTGGTTACCAGAGGGGATGTGGGAAGGATGGGGAAATTAGGGGATGTGGATTAAAGAGTACACGTATCATGACAGGGAGAGAAACAACAAAAATAATGACATCACTTGTCAAGTAGAACACTTTTTTTTTAAAAGCAAGTGTAAATTAAGGAGATTTAAGGCTATATTTGTTGGTCCTACAGGTGTTAGCTTTTCAGTGAGCATGAATGATTGTGGAAACCTTGAAAGCAAGTAATTGCACAATCGGAATTTGTCTCTGCCTCTATACCTCCCATCCCCCTACTTCCATAAATTTGATCTTGCCTGCCTCTAGCCTACTTTTTCAGTATTCATTTACCTGGCATTAAGAATCAGGGACATCATTCACCATCCCACCCCCGCCTCCTTCTCCCTCCCACTTCCCCTACCACCATCCCCCCTCCCACCAGCATGTCTCGGATATACTCATTTCACTAAAACGGAAAGGATTGATAAGCTGATAACTCCTCCACCAGGTATTCATTGGGTATTAGGTGCCAGGCATTGGCAAAGGGCAGTTTTGCGTGCATTAGCTAATTTAATCCTCAAAGCAATCCCATGAAGTAAATCAGTATGATGAACCTCTTTTTATAGATACAGGGACGAAGGCTTAGAGACACTTAATATACCATCTTTCTCTCGGGTATTTGCATTTAAACAGTAGACACAGAAGACTGCAGCCAAAAAGTGAACTGGAAAATTCCAAGCATCATGTGGAGGTCATGGGTGAATTCTTTGATTTTTAAAAAGTGTTAGTCTTCCATCAAAGAGGAATATAAATATTTCTTGGTCTTCTAGGAGATGTGTGATGTCTTCTAAAATATTGAGAGCTTTATTTGCGTGTTTACAGATTTCTTAATGCACTGTCTCAGTGAACTCATTTATTTACTGTAGGCTCTCAGCAAAGTAAAGCTCTTTTCCTTTTGTAGACATTTGCCTGAAAAAATTAAGGATGACCAAGAGTTGAAGAACATGAGTGGCCAATGGTTTTATGAAGCCAAGGCAAAAAGGCACAGAGACAGAATTCATGGTGCAGATATCATCAGAGCATCCATGAGAAAGAAGAAACCTCAGGTAGCAGGTGAGTTGATTTGGCTAGGACATTTTGAGCCAGCATTTGTTTGGGAAGTCATTGTCAGGAGTTGGGAAGGGTGTTAGAATCATTACTGAAATCTGCTGAGGGAAGTCATTTAGGGGTATGCTTTGCATATGATTAGTCCTCCAGCTCAATACCTTCTTGCCCTGGATTCAGATGGATGAAGGCAGGGCCAAGGGATTCAGGGTAATATAGAAAAACATCGGAAGTCCTTTAGACACTGTGTTGAGTTGTAGTGGTATAGACAGATGGGTTTATAAGGCATTCCTTTGCTTTTAACTCTGAAGATTTAGAACCATTTCCTCTGAGTAGGATGACAGGAAGAGATTAGCTTCCCTTTCAACAACTTTGACATCTGGTACATCTTTAATCAGCCAAGTGTATCATTTAAGGGACTGTAAAGACAGTATTTTGAGAGCTTCTTTAGAGTTCTGTTGGGTTTTTTAAATAGGTATGGTATGCCCTCTCTTTTACTCTGAGCTAGGCTGTCTCAACTTCTGTCCCTGGGAAGAGCCCCTGTTTATATCTAGTCTGTACCCAATGAGGAAAATAGCTGTCACCTTTTGAACATTTGATACATGATAGGAATTTGCTCTCTATTATTTGTTAACTATAGCAGCTATCTTAAAAAGTAGGTAGCATTGCTCGCATCCCTCTTCATTTTCAAGACCATCCAGGCCTTCAGAAATCTCAGGAGGTAAAGGTTAATATTGTGGATTCTATTATGTGACAGAAGAAAGTAGACTTCTGTGTAAAGAGACCTGTGGGGAATAACCACCCTGGAATGTGAATATTTGGGAGTCGGGAGCCCTCGTATTGCTTCATCTTAACATCAATGTAAAAGCATTCCCGGCACTTACAAGCACTGGGGTCAAAAGCAAGTTTCCTGAGCCTCAGTTTCCAAATCTGTAAACTTGGAAAATAGCAACTTCCTCACAAGGTAGTGCAGGCACAAGAAAATGCTGTGCCTGGCACTTAGCATAATTACTTAATGCTGATTATTTGAAAGGTGCTGGTAAAGAGTCCTGGATGTTCAGAGGCAAAAAGAAGTCACTTCCTGAAGAGGGAGCAAGGAGGTTTTATTGGGAAGGCGTTGGCTGGGTATTGAGGAGTATGTAGAATTAGAGACTGGGGGAAGGAAGAGACAGTGGAGAAGAACATTCCAGGCTAGAAACAGTTGTTCCGCTCTGCATTCCAGAGCCCAGCCGCAAGTCGGACACATCGTTGACATCCAGTAAATGCTTGGTAATGATGGTATCTCTTTCCCAAAGAGAACTAGCTGCCCTGAGCATACCTTGGTCATACATGTTTAGTCCTGACCCCAATTCAGGTGAAATTCACCTAGTGGTGGTCACTCTTTTGCTGGAGTGGTCTCTGGAGTTACCTGCACATGTAAAGGTCCACTCTTAGTCTCAGGAGATTCTGCTTGGGGGAAGCCAAAATCAGGTATAATTTTGCAGTTATAATTCTGACCCTGAGGATTCAGACTCATGAGTGATTGCCTTGGCACTGCAGGAAGACCTGAAGTTCAGGTTTGAGCCTCAGCGATAAGAGCTTTAAGAGTGTTATAGGTCATGGAGGTGAGAGATGACCTTCCTGTCTTCGCTGTTTCTTCTTTCAGCCAAGCAGAGTAAGGAGAGAGCAAATGAGGCAAAGGAAAGTTGGGTAAATAACGTCAACAAGGATGCTTTCCTCCCTCCAGAGCTAACTGGTGCTGTGGGAGAGCCAGAAGATGTAGCCCCAGCAAGCCCAAGGTAAGACCGAGCTCACAAGGACAGTCACTGCATGTGGGATTCATGGCTCAGTGTGCTATGAGCACCAACACCAGACGATTCTCACAGGTACTGTGAAGTACATATGAGAGAAATCTGGGCCTTAACATGGATAAAGCGGAGTACTACTCTTTCCCAGCTTCCAGAATTTCTAATAAATCGGAACATTAAGCAAAACTAAAATGTTGAGGGGGGATTTCTTCTAGCACCAACGATAACTGGTTTTCCTTTGTATTAATGATTTTACCTTAGAGTAGAATGAAGAGGTACTTCAAAATAAATATAGTCACTTCAGAGAAGAGGTGAGTTATGATCAAATTGTCATAACATGGTGTGATGGCAAAAGCTCAAACACGGGAACCAGACGTGAATTCAAATCCTAAATATGCCATTTATTAGCCATTTAATGATGGGCAAGTCATTTAACCTCTCTTTTCTTAGCTATGGATAGGAATGATAATATAAACCAGGAAAGGCTGTAGTAAGAATTAGTGGTAACATATGTAGAATACCTGACACATAGTAGGTGCTAAGTAAATGGCTCTTCAGGATGCAGGTTGTCCTCAATATTTCAGTCTGATCGTGTTGGTGTTTTCCATACCTGTTACCATCTGTCCGGTCAAAGGGTACATTTGAACCTGATCGTGGAGCTACATTGCCACAGATGTTTTGATGATTTGCTTTCAGGTATGTAGAGATCTTCCCATTAGTGTTCATCCCTTGGGACTGTGGTTGTTATCCTTTGGTGGGAAGGCAGATGCATTTTCTCTGTAGCTCCTCAGTGGAGATGATTCAATTCAGAGTCTCCAGCACTGCTGAAGCCCACAATTTTCCTGATGGTACAGCCACCGAGTCAAGTGCCAAGTCTGAGGCACCTGGGGAACAGAGGTGTTCCCAACATAGTTTACAGGTGAGGGAGAGGGTCTGTAATATAGGCATCAATAGACATTTCAGAGCTGAATATGACTAAAGTTACATCACATAGAAAGGGAATACTGATTCTATTAAGGCACCCATTGTCTATTTCCCTGTTGGAGAGGACTCACTTTGTTTTCCATGGGTGGTAGACTGGACTGCTCCCCCTCTGGGCTGATTTGTAATGTTCTGTTATGTCTGTAGAGGCCATGTTGGCTAGAAGTTAAACAGTAAGTAGCCACTATTTAGCCACTTACTAAAGAGTAAGTAGTCACTATTTTGTGACCTTGTACTAGAAGTGACTTAACTTCTTGAGCCTTTGGTTCCTCAACTGTAAGATGGGATGATAATGATTTGCCAGCAGGATTATTGAGAATTTAATTAGCTAGTAAATGTAGAATTCCTAACATGGTCCACAGCACATACATAGTAGGCATTCAGTGAATGGAAGTAGGGGCTCTCACAGAGAGTGAGAGCCTATCCCTACCACCTCCCTTTGGTGACTCCCCATTCACCAGCAGTCCCCCAGTGGGATAAAGGATATCCTTCCATAGGGAAAGATGAGACCTGAAGTATTAGAAACTCCAGGAGTGAGAATGAGAGCACAGTCATTTAGAATCACCATCAAGGAGCTGACAGAAGCTCCTAAGAGCCAGTTTGATAGGGGACAAGGATATCAGAACACTGACTGACGAGGTGAGGTGGATACAAGTCCCATAGAAGGAGGAAAGAGATTTGGGGATATCAGAAGACCAACTTAGCTCACTGAACAGTTTTGTGTGGGTCAGACTTCCTGTCCTTCTCCCAAGAACTCATTTCTACCAAAGATCCTGGGGGACAGAGGCACCACTAGCCCAGCTCATTTTCTTCATGACCTCAGGCAGTCTGGTGGGCGTATCTACCCTCTTCCTCAGTTTGAAGCTACTAATACAGCTCCTGCAATTCATGTCTCCAGTATTTCCTGCATTCCTTGTGTGACCTCAGACGAGTCTTTCTGGTCTCATCTATAAATCAGAGCAGAGCTGCCTCACCAGGATATTATGAGATTAAATGAAATGAGATGTAGGAACGACTTAGCATTTCACAGGAAGAAAGAAAATTGGCAATTTCCAGTGGCTTTATAATTATGTGATTGTAACATAGATGAGGTATGGTCGAGAAGGCAAGAATAAAAATGTCAGATGCATCTAGTTTGCTTCCCTCATTACGTGACCTGGGTGGTAATCATCCAGAACTGTGGAAGGGGCTGATGTATGCTTCCTCCTTCCCATGTCAGAAACTACTACTTGACTCAGTGTCAGGTCCTTGCGGTGTTTCTCACTTATACTTTAACCTTTGGGAACTGGGTGTGTTAAGTGTATTTTGGGGCTTGTGCTTTTAGAGGAATTGAACTTCAATAGAATGACTCAGTACCTGTCAATATTTTCTTAGCTAGGAGTCAGGTGTCCGGGAGTGTTGTGAGGCAACAGTGACTAGAAATTGAAGTTTCTGAAGGAGTCTTCCTTTTTCTTTCTTTCTTTCTTTCTTTCTTTCTTTCTTTCTTTCTTTCTTTCTTTCTTTTTTAATTTAAATTCAATTAGCCAATATATAGTACATGTAGTGTTCAATAATTCATCAGTTGCATGTAACACCCAGTGCTCATTACATCACATGCCCTCCTTAATACCCATCATCTAGTTACCCCTCCCCCCGACTCACCTCCCCTGCAGCAACGCCCAGTTTGTTTCCCATCATTAAGAGTCTCTCATGGTTTTACTCCCCTCTCATGACTTCCCATTCAGTTTTCCTCCCCTCCATTATGATCCTCTGCTCTGAAACTAAAAGGTAGTATGCTGAGTGAAATAAGTCAATTGGAAAAAGGCAATTATCATATGGTTTCACTCATATGTGGAATATATGAAGGAGTTTTTCCAATAGACTCTGTGGCAAGATTCCTTCTTTCTATGAGCACAATTCTGTGTGGTCCTGCCTGGGAAGAACTGAATCACTGTGGGTGCCCAGCATGAACTCAACTACCATCCCATACCTGTGTTTTTCACAACTCATCTTTGTTTGCACCTGTCACATGAGGAAGCAGAGAGAGGCTTAATGAACAAAGGATCAGAGAGTGCGGTTTTCTTTAGATTGGCAAAGGAAAGACTCCAAATGCTTACAGTTCCAATGCTGGTTGCTGAATTTTAAGGGCAGTGTTGGTGCCAACTGTGGTAAAAGGCTAGTGAATTCATTTCCTAAAAAGTTTGTATTTCTAGTCATCACAGATTAGTACCTTTTATAAAATATAACAAAAAAAAATACAGAAAGCAACAAAGGCATGCAAAATATAAACCCTTGATCATGTGCTAGGATGTCTCAGCAAATTGCTATAAATGATTCTAAATGAATACTCTCAATTTCTGTATTTAGCTCATTGTGAACCAGTAACAATTCTCAGACTGGCACTGGTCCATGAACTACACCTTATATACATGTCCTTTCCATAATAGTCCACAGGGCATGGCTGAGCCAAAGTGGGGAGTACACCATAAAGATGTGAGAAGCTCTTCCCATGGGGTCAGGACCCTACCATAAAGAAGGTATAACATGTCTTGACTATGGAGGGAGACCTGCTCTGGAATGAGAAGACCTTCTTTTGCTACATATTCTATGAAACAAGGTTGGGTGCCCTGAGCAACACTGAAAGTCTAGTAGCATCTCTACTGACAAGGACCATGGATGTTTCTACTGTTGGTGCTTCTTTGGTCTGAAGAAACCTGGAAATGGACTGGTCTTATAGTTTCTGACTCTCTTTAACCTCCTCCTTGAAGATAGTCTCTGTGAAGACTGGAATAGTTTATATTGTCTTAGCTCTGCGGCCTCACATGGGGCCAGTACTCTAAAAAGAAAAAAAAAAAAAAAAAAAAAGATCGTTTCTCAAGTGTGTCCCAAGCTTCCCAATTCTTTCTTCCTTCTGATTCCTCTTCCCACGCCCTTCCCCTCCCACATCCCTCAGTTGCCTGGTAGCCTCTCCTTTCTCCTCTAAAGGGATACATTCCACTTAAAGGAATACTTGACTTTGTAATAACTTAAGCCTGTGTGGATGGAAATGTTGAGCTTCTTGTCTTTTCTCAGTAGTCACCCTACTGAAACATGAGTCTGAGCATGTTTGTGGCATCCTAACACACAGACCAAGTCGTTCTTATCATGTGTATAATGCAGATGAGGGCATTTCATTGAAAGGAAGCAGAGGTCTGTCACGTAACTGTCTCCAACACTATGTGGATTTTCTGCTGGGAGGACTTCCAGTTCCTCGGGGTTTCTGAAGTTTAAAGAATTACCTTTTGAATACAGAAAGGTCAGAGGCTTCAACCAGGGGAAGCAAGGTGTTAGATGCTGAGAAGACTATGTTAGGGGCTGTGGGCATCTGAGCCAGGGAAGCTTCTAGAAGCTGCTTCTGTAGGGCAGCTCTTGAAAGATGAGAAGGATTATGGCAGGTAGGCATGGGCAAAGAACAATAAAGGCAGACAGGTTGATGTGGGGGTCTGGCATGTTGGAAACGTGGAAAGGGTCTAGTCTGATGGGTCTGCTGTGTGAGTGGTGGGCAGTCAGGCTGGAGGAAGAGGCTGGGCCCAGATTGTCAAGAGCCCTGTGTTGGCCAAAAGGCTGGACTTTTTCCTTAAGTCACAAGAAGCCATTAAATGACTTTTTGATCAAGTTTACTTTTTAGAGCGATCACTCTGGTAACTCTGTGGAAGATGGGGTTAGAAAGTTCAATTAGAACATTGTAACAGAAGGGGTGCCTGGGTCGCTCAGTGGGTTAAGCTTCTACCTTCAGCTCCGGTCATGGTCTCAGAGTCCTGGGATCAAGCCCACATCCGGCTCTCTGCTCAGCAGGGAGTCTGCTTCCCCCTCTCTGCCTGCTTCTCTGCCTACTTGTGATCTCTCTCTGTCAAATAAATAAATAAAATCTTAAAGAGAAAAAAGAACATTATAACAGAAGCTTAGGTGACAGATGGTAAGAACCTAATGAAGGGAATGGAGAAAAGAGCAAAGGTATGGTGAAGCTTTAGAAATGAAATTAGAAGAAATTTGAAGGGTTGGTCGGTTACAGGTATCTGATAATCTATAAAGGGTATGTGTGTCATTTGATGAGAAGTTCTCAACTCGGACCTGTAGATCAGAACTGCTCAAGGAACTTTTAAAAATCCAGATACCAAAGGCTGAGTGTCCCTGCATTTCTTTCTCAGGGCTGAGGACATAGGTACTCTTTACTACCATGTCCCAAGCATCTAACACGTGGTACGTACTTATGAATAAGTACCTGTAGAATGAATGAATGAATGAATGCCAGCACCCTCTCTTACTGTCCTTCAGCACACTTCTCACTACCTGACTTCGTGTTATATATTTATTGTGTGTATGTATTTTCCCTTCCCCCCAGATCCTTGAGGAAAAGGACCTTTTGTTTATTGCTGATTGTTTCACTACACTATTCCTAGCACCTAACAGTGCCCAACAAGTGTCTTGTGGAATGAGTGAATGAATGAATGAAGAATAGTGAGAGTCCAACCAACTAAATGAAAATAGTTGATGAGATAATTATGAAATAAAGAATAATGGTGAATGAGGGTTAACGAACAAATGAATGATTCGATGAAGCAATTTGCAGCTCAGGAAGTGAGTCGAAAGAGGAAAAGGGAAAAAGTTAAACTCCAAGAGCGGGACTGACAGCCTCCAGTCTTCATTGCTGTGCGTTACTGAGAATCTCTCGGTTCAGTGGGCTCTGGTGGTTATACCATGATGATATACCGTGAGCTCCGGTGATTATAAAAGATGGAAGAGATTGGGAGGAGTATTCTCACGTTTGGACGACTACAAGAAAGGGAAGGGCATTCGGGATAGAGAACTGGAAGGCACGGAGGCAGGAGGGAGCTTGGCTGCTCCAGAGATTTGTCATGTCCATTAATCAAAAACATCTTTAGAGAATGAATATCTCCAAAATGAGTTTAGGTAGAACAAGGCAAAGCCTTCCCTGGGGTATTTCTCTCCATGACATTAGCACTTCCCTGTGACGTGGAGAAAGCAATGAGTTTTCTTACAAGGGAAGCTGCGCGTCCTCACATCACTTTGTTTTTGGTGGAATTAAAACACTGTTTTGTTGAATGTTGTAATGAATAAAAAGGCTAGTCTTTAAGCTTCACTGCCCGTGCTTCAGTAATAATTCTGCCACCGATCTCCCTCTTCCCTTCTGCTGAATGGGAACCAGGCAAATTCAAACCATGTCTTTAGTTCTGAAATAGTATTTTTTTTTCTACTAATGTTCTTTTCCCTGGAAGGCTTTTGTTTTATCTCTCTCTCAATCTCAATCTCTGTCTTTCTCCCTCTTCCCGCATTTCTTTCTTACAGAAGGATTAGCTATTTACCTCCATCACCTCAATAACAAGATCAATGTGAGCCTCTTGTCTTGCTCCCGGGGGCAAGGTAGAGGTGAGCCGATCTATGGACAGCGCATTTGATCTTTTGTTCTTGGATGCACTGCATATCCAGGGAGTGACCGTGGTTCTGCCTCACAGAACCACTTCTATGGAGCTCTTTAAAACAATCTTTCTTCATCCTGTAGGATCTTGGATTTACTCAAATCACTTTTGGTGGAAATAGTTGCACTGTGACATCCGTGTGAGAGCAATGTGTAGCGTGCAGTGTGGTGGCCCCACACAAGTCATGTTTTACTTCAGGAACTATCGACTTGAAAGGCTTGGCCCAGCATATTTTCTAATTTACTTCTCTCCGTTTATCCCCAAGCCATTTCTTTTGTTTATTTACGTGATGGGGCTTCACTGAGTGTCACTTGGCCAGCATGGCGCTGGGCGCAGGGGGTGTGACACAGCATTTGCTTCCAAGTTTCTCATCGTCCAAAGGGAGAGGTCAACAACAATGATGACGACACATGACAAAAATCACTTGCAGAATTTGCTTCTGGTTCAATACTGTTAATATGTAAGCTGCAAAATGCCTCAAAAGAAGGCATAAGATGTCGGCTGTAATTTTTAACTTTTTTTTTTTTTTTTTTAGAGGGAAAGGTCAGTTAAGGTTCAAAAGCTCTTAAAAGTTGCTTTCATGGGGTGCATGGGTGGCTCAGAGGGCTAAGCCCCTGCCTTCGGCTCAGGTCATTGTCTCAGGGTCCTGGGATTGAACCCTGCATCAGGCTCCCTACTCAGTGGGGGGCCTGCTTCTCCCTCTCTCTCTGCCTTTCTGCCTACTTGTGATCTCTCTCTCTCTATCTCTGTCAAATAAATAAATAAATAAAATCTTTAAAAAAATTTGCTTTCATGTGCTTTGAAGCACTTTAGGGCTGGACAGAGAAGCAGATGGGGTATCTAGCTGCCTAAGTGGTGTGATCGAAAACCCCACCTCTTTCCCCAGCGTCCCTGCCACAGTACCGAACATGATTATTCTGTAGAGCTGAGTCTTCAGAGACTCGTGTTAAAAAAGCAGATACTTTGAACCTTAATGCCAATATCACAATTTAATACTTTAATAGTTCTCCCCACAAAGTGAGCACATTTTGTCTAAGTGTTCCTTCTGGTATTGCAGATAGTTTTTGAAGGGTGCCTGAGAGAAGAATTATAAGCACAAGGTGTGGAATTTGGCTTGCTCTGGTTTAAAAAGCTCATCTTGTGGAATGTATTGGATATCTTTTATATGCAGGATACAGTCTCCTGCCTCTGAGAGGGATTCCAAGAAACAAAGACACATTATCTGGCTATAAAGCGACTATACTCTCTTAGGATAAATTATGGATCCTTTATGTGAATATCTGATCACATGATAACAAATAGCGCCAGGCAGAGAGCACATTCCTGATCCAAAGTACCAAGGAAATGTGCTGCAAGATTGGAGACAAGGGTACCCACTTCCAGTTGGGCTGATAGAGGAGCATCGCATGAGGGTGAAATTTGGCCTGGGCTTGGAGATAACAGCAAGGATTTGGGTGGAAAGCCTAGCAAATACACAAGGGCAGGGCTAGGGGATAGGCTGAGTGCAGATAGCAACCACGCAAGGAAATTTTGGGGATAATGAGTAGACAGACAACTTCATTTGGCATGAAGGGTCAACAGGAAAGAAGAGGGGGAAAGTACATTGGGTAGATGGCAGAACATCTCCCGTTGCTTCCGGACAAATTCAGACTTCATTCCACAGGCCTTGGGGATCCAGGGATAGGTAAGGAGCAGTAGAGGGACATGGTGGTCAAAGTTGTGTTTGAGACCATCCCAGCTTAGTGGCAGAATGCTGAGTAGGTTAGAAAAACAGGACTTCAGTATCAGGAGGTCAGATGTGAACCTAATCGAATCAACAGAAATACAGGAGGTGACAGTAGAAGTGGAAAGGAAGTGATGGATGTGAGAGTCACTGGGAAGGAAGAATCACCTGGACCCCAGTCCCCTTGCTATGAACCATTGCTTTATTAATGTGAGAAGTCAGAGGCAGGATAGCCTAGCCATGACAATGTGTGTCTTTGGGGTCACAGTCAGATACCTGCCTCAAATCCCCAGCTCTTCATTAATACATTTTGTGACATTGAACAGATTCCTTAGCTTCCCCAAGCCTCAGTTTTCTCTATGAGTAAAACTCATAGAGGTGTTGCAGAAAGCAGTTGAAAATTCTATGTTTGCTGTAATGGTTCTTGCCAAATAGTAGGCAGGCATGCAAAACATTGCTGTATTCCTCAAGAGAAGCAAAGCCAGACCTTAATCTAAGAAGTTGCTGTATTTTCACAGACAAACGTGGAGGTCTAAGACTCTTATTTTCATTTTTTCAAAGTAAGCAGACTAACCAAGTAGCTAACCCTGTGTCCCACCCCCATGTGTTTCTGTATTTAGTGACTGGCCCTGTGCTCTGAATGTGTCATTTCTTCCTCTTTTGCTTTCTGAGCAAATAGAAACAAAGGCATTTTTAAAAAAAAATCTAAATAATATGCCTCCTGTTGCTTGGCAAATAACATGAATTTTAAAAGGAAGAGTCATGGTTACGTATCGGCTGCTGCCTTCCCTGGTGCTGGCTCAGTGGCCTTCATCTTTTCAGTCGGTCACTGTAGTTTTGCACGAGCTGCTCTACACGGCATCGCAGGGGGTTATAAAGATGGTCAAGATGGTACTCCTGGAGGATCTCCTGTTTCCTGGGAGAGATGATACGTACACACAGAATGAGGTTGCACAGTAGACATGAGGCACATGGCTGGGTGGAGTCTAGTAAGAGAGAGACTGGTTTCATGTCTGGTTTTATGAGGTGAAATATACACATTCAGAGCTGAGGCCCGGGAGGCCCAGGAACTGGGTTTCCAAGGAGCAGAGAGGGCAAAGCGTCGCGTCCCTGCTTATCCTTTGTTCTTGCTGAGTGGGAGGAGAAAGGAGGACCGTGGTAGGAGAAGATGGGTATTCCATGGACTGCCCCAACCAGCAACACTGGGCTCAGGTCCTCTGATCATGTGATTGCTTTATGTAAATTGTTCTGAGACAGCCTGCCATGTGCTATAAAGTTCCTCATGTCCCTCCATGGTTCCTGAAAATGGCAGTCAAGAGAAATTGCTTTCTAGTTCTGGGCTCTTGGCTGTGCATTCTCTTACTGACCAGGTCTTTTTTTTTTTTTTTTTTTTTAAACATTGGATGACTTGATAGAAATGTGTGCCCACCTGTTGTGAGAATTGCCTTCTGTAATGTGTTTTTCTATTAGTCTTAATTCTGGCTCCACTGTAAATCCCCATTCTTCTTCCCTGCCCTTCCCCTCCCCATCCATTTCCCCTCTTATTCACACCCATGTGATCAAGATGTATCTTACACACATCTGCCTCAGCTGCTGTAATTCCTTTCTGGAACAATGAGGAAGGTAATGAAAGGAAGAACGACTCCTTCTGAAGTTCACCCTTTTCCCGGGATTAAGTCTGTGCAAAAAGAACAACTGAAGCGCAGAAGGAAGGAAGGAAAACAAAGCCGCAGGGAAGTGGAGCTCACGACTGCAGCCACCATATTCTTGGGCCCGGCTCTGTGGCCTGGGGGCAGATTGTCTCCTCCCCAAACTCCAGTTCCTTTGCTGCATGGTGGAAAGCCAGTGCCTTCCTGGGTATTTTCCAAGTTGTTGACTCTGTGATGTCACTAAGAGAACAGGTCTAAGTGGGCACAGTGGTTTCAGCCAATAGTGACTTCACCTGTCATGCCTGAGGCAAGGCCACTGGAGCAGGACGTGGAGCAGGTGCTTCTCCTCCCCCTCTAGAGCCCCTCTGACTCTCCTTGTCCCTTCTTCCTCGGTAGCCATGGGAGTGTCAGCTCAGGAGGGAGCCCTGTGAAACTCACTTTTCTCCATTTACTCTCACCCTGCTCTCATCCTAGGGCTTGGATAGAGACTCTTCTTGCTTCTTCTGAGCCAGCGGCTGCAGTGCTTGGCCTTATCCCTCTTGTGTGTGGACAAGAACTTGCTGGCCAGCCTGGAGGGTGGGGTTGAGAGTCCTCAGCAAGTTGTCGGCCCGCACCAGGCTCCCTGCACGGCATCCCTTAGATCTGCTGTCAAGTTACTGGTCTCACCTGAATCTTTTCTTCAGTCACTTCCTCCTGAGCTAGAGTAAGCACTGCCATTCTGTGAAATCATGCCATAAAAGTCTTTGGGGCTTTATTTAAACAGCAGTGTCTGCCGCTGCACCACCCCCAAACACCTCCCCCACCCCCACCCCTGCCTTGAGATGAGTTCCTCCCTGTCATCCACATCTGATTAGATTCTGACTTGGAGATGAGCCATTTCTACAAATTTACACTGTGCACCTCTTGTGTGCTTGGTACCGTGATAAAAACTGGACAGCTTCTGCTGGATGGTTTTGCTTGTCTCATGCCTGTCTTTTCTTTCTGCTCTGCCCCTGCCTTTGCTTTGCTGCTTACTCATCTCTAGGCCCCAACTCCCTCTCCCTTCCTGGTGTTTGATTTTACAGATTTTCTCTGCTGTCCTGTATTAAGAGCTTTCAGCTTCAGTGGCACAATTTACTCTTTCTCAAAGGCTGAGGGTTTATTCTCTGAATTGTTTCTTTTGCAGTGCTAGCGTGGTCAGTCCAGCCTCAACCCTGATGGATACATTACAGGAAAACAGGAGGAAGTCAGCTGTGTCTCCGGCTAAGGTAGACTGAGCTCAGACTCCGAAGCTCTCATCTTTGGCAAGAATGACATTTTTCTCACTTTAGCAAAGCACCATGAAATAAAGGGGATTTTTTTTTTTTTTTTGCACCAAAATCAGATGATTTTTACTATTTAATGTAAGAAGACTCTCTTGTGGTGGAAAAGTTGATGAATACCATGTTTCTGCATTGCTGAAGACTCTAATTTCTTGCCCAGGAGAATAAAAAGTCTCAAGCTACTGGGGGGTGTTTCTTTTTAAGCATTCCGTGACTTGTTAGTCCCATATCAATCCAAATTCTTCCTCTTGACTTCCTGAATCTCTGTTAGAGGTCTGCTTGTGGAAGTGGATTGCCAATTTATGAAACTCTGGACAGCAAACATTGATACTCAGTTTTATATTAATAAAAAATTCTATTTACTGATCCCCTTTCTGTCATTGGAATTGATGATCATAATAGTGATAATGAAACACTTCAAATACTTTGATAAGTGTCTTTTAATTCTTTATAGGAAAGGTCATTTACAATTATATTTAGTTCAGCTTCAGTCTAGCACAGCAAGAGTCTCATGTGGTAAAAAGAGCATACATGAGGCAGGGCGGGGGTGGGGTATGGGGATTCTGCCCTGATTAGTCCCAGGTTTACCCTAACCTTGATGATTCTATATTTTGTCTAACTTTATAAGACTCTGGATTATGACTATATTTTATATAGTTTAATTTTTCTCTGGCATCTATGGTAACTCTTAGCTAGCCACATTAACCAGGACAGTAATTTTTCAAACAGGCCAGGTAGAGTTTACTGGATAAAACTATCAATACTGGTGATAATAAGCATTTGCTAACACTGAGTTGCTGCTATGACATTTAAAATGAGTTTAATAAGCAATCTTTTTCCCCAGCAAAGGAAGAATCCATTTAATAGCTCCAAGTTGCCAGAAGATCAGTTATCTCAACAAACCAAAAGTGAGCCGTCAACAGATGGAAAGGCTGATTTCTTTCAGACTCCAAAAGAAGGTAAATATTATTTTTATGGACTAGATATTTTTATCTTTGTTATCTGTGGACTAAGGGAAATTCTTAGAGTTCCTTTAACTAAAATAACTTCCGAGGGAAAGTGAAAAGTCCTGATGGTTTTCTTATTTTACTATGCCCATTGGTTCCCTGCCTGAGGGAAGGAAGCAGAAATTTTAGAAACTGGAAGTTCATGCATTCCAGTCTTAGAACTGACACTTGTTGTTTGACCTCTGGGCCTTGGGTTCCCCCTCAGTAAACGAGGCAATTTTTGACCAGAGGCATTCAGTCATTCATTTCATGGCACATATTGGATATCTCCCACATGCAGACACACTTCGTGTGAAATTAAGACTTTGCCTCAAGAAAAAAAAAGCCACTTGATAACGTTGTGATTCTCTGATCTGTAATTATCAGCCTGGTCTCTGAGGAGGCATTTGGTCAGGTTTGTGGCTTAATTGATTTAAGTCTGTGTCTTATGGAATTTTACCATTATCCTATGCCATTATGAAGAAATACTAGAAAATTCAGTCTCTTCCAAAGCAACTGTAAAAAGATTCCACAGGCATTAAATATTGGACAAGGGGTAGAAAATTAACATTGAGTAGTGGAGTTGGAGTTGGAGTTATCCTGTTTTAATATTAGCATTTTTCCTTCTCTATTGGATACATATTATGTTATATAGAATATTTTACAGAAAAAAAGGGCACTGGAACATGCTACCTATTTTTTTTAACTTTCTGAAAAAATTAATTTTTGTTTTTATTTTAAATATTTACTTATTTTGAGAGAGAGAGAGAGAGAGAGAGAAAGAAAGCAGGAAGGTGGGGGTGGAGGGAAAGGAGAGAGAGTCTCAAGCAGACTCCATGCAGAGCACAGAGCCTGACTTGGGGCTTGATCTCACCACCCAGAGATCATGACCAGAGCTGAAACCAAGAGTCAGACACTTCTAACCAACTGCACCACCCAAGAGTCCCTGAAAAATTAATTTTTTGTTTTAGAGATTTTCTTTTTAAAAATATTAATTTTTTTTTTTTTTTAGAAAATTAAGTTCCTTAGGGTGCCTGGGTGGCTCAGTCAGTTAAGCATCTGCCTTTAGCTCAGGTCATGATCCGGGGGTCCTGGGATTGAGCCCCGCATTGGCTCCCTGATCAGCAGGGAACCTGCTTCTCCTTCCCCCTCTTGGCATCCCTATGCCCTCTATCTCTCTTTCTCTCAAAAAAATAAATAAAATCTTAAAAAAAAAAAAAAAGAAAATTAAGTTCCTTTTTCTGGTTTCCATATATAAATTTTTTAAAGTGCCTTCTATGTTTTTCCTTAGCCTCCTTAAGGAGTTTTAAAAATCTTTTCTAAAATTATTTTATTGAATATAAAAATACCACAAAGTATGTATGTAAAGCACAGTAATCTTAAATGTATGGTTCAATGAAGTTTGTGCCTGAATTTTTAAATGTTTTTTAATTAGGTCTGCACTTATGATAATACTTTATTGTCTTTAATATTTTACTACTTTTGCTATATGTAGACTAAGTTTATGTTAGGTGTTTTAAATTATATAGCTATTCTCCATTTGACATGTCATCTAATGTGTTTTAATTTACAGGTGAATTGTCAGAGTCCAAAGAAGACTCATCTATCCCAGAAACTTCAAGCCAAAATTTAGAGAAAACAAAACAGACATTTCCAGGCCCCGAGAACAGATCTCAGGTCAAAGCTCCAATCCCCAAAGCCAGGAAAATGCTCCCCAAATCACATGAGTTAAAGCTCAATGATAACCAGTCTTTTCCCCGACAAAGGACAGACTCCCTGAGCACAAGGGGGCCTCCCAGAGGGATCCTGAAACGCAACTCCAGTTCCAGCAGCACAGACTCAGAAACAGTGCGTTTTCATCAGAACTTGGAACCCAAAACCAAAATGGTGGCCCCTGGCCTCACCATCCATGAGAGAATTTCTGAGAAGGAGCATTCTTTAGAAGGTGACTCCTCCTCAAACTCCCTGGAGCCATTAAAGCATGTGAGATTCTCTGCAGTGAAGGATGAACTCCCCCAGAGACCAGGGCTAAGCCGTGGCCGGGAAGTAGGAGAATTCAGTGTTTTAGAATCTGACAGGTTAAAGAATGGAACAGAAGATGATGTGGATGTCGATGAGTTTTGCAATGACCCTCAGCCTTCTCAATACAGGAAGCCTTTGCCTTTACATCAGTCAGCCTCAAACCTGACAGCATCCAAAAATGAAAAACATCAGCCAATGGCTTCTGGTTCTTTTCCAGTTAATGGACATCATTCTCCCTCAGAAGTTTTAGCTGCAAGACCAGAGTCCATTGAAAATTCATCCACCATCAATGAACACAAAGCTAAACCATCAGAATTATCACAACTTGAATCAGAATTGTCCAAAAGCCCTGCTGGTAAGAAACTTGTTATTACTAGACTATAAAAACCAACCCATGGGCTTAGAATGGCCAGGCCAGGCCTGTAGAAGCCCTGTTTGACCTCCTAGACATTCCAGCTACAGTTCAGACAGGTGCCACTGGGGAATGATTATAGTACCTCTTTTTTTTTTTTTTTTTTTTTTTAAGATTTTATTTATTTGTGTGAGAGAGAAAGCATGTGCCCAAGCAGGGGGAGTGGCAGGCAGAGGGAGAAGCAAGCTTCCTGGTGAGCAAGAAGCCTAATGTGGGACTCAGTCCTATGACCCTGGGGATCATGACCTGAGCTGAAGGCAGAGGCTTAACTGACTGAGCCTCCCACGCATCCTGATTATACTATCTATTAATGGGTTTGGAAGTTTTCCTCAATCATCAATAGCTAAAGGGCTAACTAAAACAAAAACCAGGATAGCATAGTTTCTGCCTATTATACTTTTCCCTAAAAAATGTAACTATAAATTATTTAACCAAATTACAGTGTTTTGAATTAAATCAAGGTATGTATATAGAGTAAGAATTAAATATATACTAATACCTTTGTACAAAATATATTATCCACCTAATGCATATTTATTAATTACCATTCAATTAAACTTTGGGCTTTTTGAAAGATGTTAAGTAATCGCTACATCCAATGTGAGGCTGGGATTCACAACCCCAAGATCCAGAGTTGCACACCCCACTGGTAGGCCAACTGGGCTCCCCAGTTTTTTTTGTCTCAGAAAAACCTTCTTTTTTTTTTTAAATTTGAGAGAGAGACAGAGCGTGAGTAGGGGGAGGAGCAGAGGGAAAGGGACAAGTAGCCTCCTTGATGAGCACAGAGCCCAGTGCTGGGCTCAATCCAAGGACCCTGAGATCATGACCTGAGCCAGAATCAGATGCTTAACCAACTGAGCCACGCCGGTGCCCCAAACCTTCATTTTCTTAGCCATTTATTCTTAGATGTTAAAAGTGCTGAAGGAACTTTCTCCTTCAGCTGCTGTGAACTGAGAGGCAAAGAGAATACTGCTTTTCCCTGCTGCCTAGCTCACTAGGTCTTGAAGATCTTACACCTCTCAAGGGATGAGACACTGTTTTCCCATACAATAATTCATATGCTTTAAAAAACAAACAATGAAAGAAATCATGCTGTGTTTTCTCTCCCATCTTCAATAAGTGTTCCTCCGGCCCTGTGATAATTTCTTTATAGTCAGGAGAATTTACAGTGGCCGCAGTCCCATGTCCGATGTACTTGTTCTCCCCCTTCCTTACTAGTCAGCAGGAAGTGAACCCTGCGTCACTTTGCTTGGCCCGACAGTTCTATACTTGTTCAGATCAATCCTCTTCTTCAAGAGCAAAGCACTTTCAATTACCCATCCCTGCACTCCAGACATTTTAATCATTTGAACACAAAGGAATTTTTTTTAATTAAAAATGAGTAGGTGCTTGTTCAATGAAAAAAAAAACCTTCATATTAAAGGAACTTACTGAAGTTTGACGAACATGGACAAATAACTGGATGGTGCTCACTTAAGTGCTTATTCAAAAGATGAAAAAAATTCTTTAATGTTTTCCTTTATTATCATCCACAGAAAAAATTTGGTAAACCTTTCCTGTTTTTTGAACTGCACCTGCTTTCCCATGGACTACAGACTATCTTTATACTTTTATATTAACTACTTATTTATGCTTTCTGATTTTTATTTTCAAAGATTTATTTATTTTAGGGGTACCTGGGTGGCTCAGTGGGTTAAAGCTTCTGCCTTTGGCTCAGGTCATGATCTCAGGGTCCTTGGATCGAGCCCTGCATCGGGCTCTCTGCTCAGTGAGGAGCCTGCTTCCTCCTCTCTCTTTATCTGCCTGCCTCTCTGCCTACTTGTGATCTCTGTCTGTCAAATAAATATATAAAATCTTTAAAAAAAAAGATTTATCTATTTTAGAGAGGGAGAGTGAGCACATGAGTGGGGGAGGGGCAGAGAGAGAGGGAGAGAATCTCAGGCAAACTCCTCACTGAGTGCTGAACCCAAAATGGGGTTCAGATTCCGTGACCCTGAGATCATGACCGGCGTGGAAATCAAGAGTGGGAATTTAACCACCTGAGCCATCCAGGCATCCCTGTGCTTTCTGATTTTTAAGTCCCAGTTGACCATGAAATTTGGGAGGAAGGCATCATCAGCTACACGTATTTTTTTCCCTCTTTGCGGGAGAGAAAGAGCAGGGGCAGAGGGAAAAGCAGACACCTGCTGAGCTGGGAGACCCCCCCCACCCGAACATGGGGGTTGATCCCAGGACCCCAGGATCACAACCAGATCCCAAGGTTGAAGCTCAACTGACTGAGCCACACAGGCATCCCAAGCTACACCTGTTTTGATTGACAGGACTCCTGGCCTTAGAGCTTATGCACAAAGTTCTGCTTACTTATTAATGCCCTGCTTACCACAAAAATATATACAAGTAAATAATGAAGCATAAAAAGAAAATCAGGCCCCAAAAGTGGTAAATGCAAAGTATGTGAATTATAAGGGTTTGACGTTAGCTCTGATCTCCAGGACAGTCAATATCACATTCATTACTACACCGCAGAATACAGAAGAATTCCTCAGAGAAAATGGAACACTATCTTGCATCAAATCTTTAAAATAACTCTTCTTATTTTGAAAGAAATACGCTTTTGTTGTAAAACATTATAAAAGAAGAAATGGATATGGAATGAAACAAATACCGTCTGTGTTGTCATCATGCAGCACTAATTACAGTATTGATAACATTTAATTGTAGAGCTTTTCAATAATTTTCAATATAATCTTAAATTATGTTTATACTGCCAGAAGTTTTTTTACTAGTAGTATATTATAATCATTTTTTCATCATTGTCTTCTGTTAAACAAATGAACACAGACTTCTTCAAGATTTCTCAAAAGAACTTTGCAGTTATTGACATCTATTCAGTAGTAAAATGTGTAGTTAAGTGAATCAAGATCTATCACATGCCCATTACTGTATAACCCTTTGTTTTTTTCACACTTAGCCAGAGTTGATGTTTAAAATTAAAGACCATAGAATTTTATTAACTGAATTGTCCTCTAGTGCATTGAAATGTAGCTGACTTCCTAAAAATTCAGCTGACATAATTTTCAGGAACATGCATTGTACAGCTTAGCATCTGTAAGGAAGGAGGAATGCAGAAACACCTGGTGTTAACTTAAGGGGCAGGTGCCTGAGCTCCCTTATCTAAGTCTCCCATGTGCCCTTTGATTAAGGCTCAGAAAGGATTCTTTGCTTTCTTTTTTATTTTTTTAAATAATTTCTTTAAAATATTTTATTTATTTATTTGACAGATCACAAGTAGACAGAGAGGCAGGCAGAGAGAGGGGCGGGAAAAGCAGGCTCCCTGTTGAGCAGAGAGCCCGATGTGGGGCTGGATCCCAGGACCCCGAGATCATGACCTGAGCCGAAGGCAGAGGCTTAACCCACTGAGCCACCCAGGCGCCCCAGATTCTCTGCTTTCTTGATAGTTTACAGCTTAAATAATCTTGTTTAGGTTCTTAGCCATTGGTCAGCCAACATCAGGGAATGGGTGGAGATCACATAATGCATCAGTTTGTTTAGTTTATTTGACTCACAGAAACTACTTCGAAACTCACAGACTGTAGAGGGGAAGTGGGGAATAACAGAGGAGCCCCTTGAGATCATGGTCCTCAAACTGCAGTATACAGATCAATCACTGATAGTTGTTAGTAAAGATTCCTGGGCCCCTCTTCAGAGATTCTGGTTTAATCTGTTAAGAGGAAGGCCCAGAAATACACATACCATCATTGTACCATTCTAATGTTCCGGAAGGAACTCCAGAAGGTTGTTTTCCCTACTCCTGAAATTCTCCTTGGTCTGTGTTCCTCAAACTTGGTATAAGCCCGTCTAGTGTTTATTAGTATGCCAGTGGGTAGGTGGAGTCATAAAATCAACATGGTGTATCTTCCTACAGTGTAAAGTTCTATGCATAGATTTGAGAGTAGAAGGGAAGTAATACTTAAAATGTAATATGGATCACAGGTGCCTGGGTGGCTCAGTTGGTTAAGGGTCCAACTCTTGGTTTCTGCTGAGGTCGTGATCTCAGGATCATAAGATCCAGTCCCACGTTGGGCTCCATGCTCAGCAGAGAGTCTCTCTCTTTCCCTCTGCTCCTCCTCCCATTATTGCGCACCTGTGTGTACTCTCTCTCTCAAATAAATAAAATCTTTTTAAAAAATGCAACATGGATCAGAATACAAAATCCACATGAGTTTTTTTTAAGTAAGCTCTACACCCCATGTGGGGCTTGAACTCTTGACCCTGAGATCAAATGTTGCATGCTCTACTGACCAAGCCAGCTAGGTGCCCCCATATGAATTTTCAGGATAAATCAGAGACTTCAGAAAAATTTCTCAATTAGGTCCATACCCCATACCTCAGAAGTCTATACTTACCTTCCTTTACTGTCAGAGCAATTCTAGTAGAATATCTTAACTAGGATGGTTTATGTTATAGCCTCTGAAAAATGCTGATAGAAACAGTTAATGGTATGGAAGGTATAAATACAAAGTGCCTATTTAAAAGATAATGTGAGTGATTATAATAATTTTTCTTAAAATTATTTATTTATTTATTTATTTGACAAACAGCAAGAGAGGGAACACAAGCAAGAGGAGTGGGAGAGGGAGAAGTAGGCTTCCTGCTCAGCGGGGGCTCTATCCTATGACCGGAGCCCAAGGCAGAGGCTTAATGGCTGAGCCACTCAGATGCCCGTGAATAATAATTCCTTGAGCATTCTCTTTCCTTATTTAGAAAAGCATTTCTGTGTTGCAGACGGACTGTCTTGTGTTGAGCCTGAGCCATTTCAGGTGCCAGATCACAGTTCTAGAGACCGTCAGCAAGGTAAGCCCCCTCTTCTCAAGGCCCTACAAACTAGGACGTCCTCCCACTCTGGTCCATTTGCCACTGAGATAAGGAAGACAACTGACGATTCCATATCTAAAGTTTTAGACTGGTTTAATCGAAGTTCTCATTCAGAAGACATTAAGTCACCTCTCCAACATCCCCAGAGAATAGAGCTGAAGGAAGAGACAGACTCAGAATCACCGATTGCTACTGCCTTGATGAGAGATGACACCATTCTAAAAGAAAATGGCTCGAAGCCTCTATTACACACCAAAGTTAAACTGAGGTCTATGGAATCTGATTCACCATTCCAGGGAAAGGGAAATACATTGCCTTCAAGAACTTGCCAAAATAATAATGTGAATATCAATCCCAAATCCATTACTTTGTCCCAACAAGGCAAGGAAGATCCAGGCATATTGAAACCATGTGAAATCTATGGCCCACATCAAGGGAATAAAACTATGTATTCTAGCCATGGTTCAAAAAACAGAGGAGAAGGAAACTGGGCACTTTCCCCAATCAGTAACTATCCCTACAGTGCTCTCAAAAGACCTGAGAGAGAAGACCAGGTTCCATGCAACATTAAGAATGTTGGCAGCTTAAGTGAAGAAGAGCCTAAGCTTCGTGTTTATGAAAAAAATAGAAGAAACTCAGAAGTAAATTTTGACTCTTCAACACTTGTCAAAGAACCAAGTTTGAAAGAGAACATGAAGGCAGAGCGAGAGAGCAAAGAAGGAGATCCATGCATCCTGAAAACTCCTTTAGAGACAGAGAATATTGAGTCACTACATGGGGCTACCAAAAACAAGTATTCGAAGAAGCCTGAGGTCCAGTTACAAGAAACTACTGAGGTTCCCAAGAACCAAGTGCAAAGAGAAAAATACAAAAGAGTAAGTGAAAGAATATCTTTTTGGGAAGGCGAGAAAACTGCTGCTAAGTTAACTCATAAAGAACCCACATCGTCATGCTGTGAAGGGAAACCTCCTGCTAAAGAATATCAGCCTGTGAAGTCCGTGGACAGTTTATCTACAGGCCAGAGTGAATGTAATCAAGCCACTAGCAGACAAGTGGTCCTAGATGAGAATGGCCACACAGCCCATCTCTCCAGTTTTTATTCCTCAAATAAGCCTGAAGAGATCAGACCCCAGATATCAGGTCCATCCAAAAACTATCCTTCTGTTGACCAATCAGGTGAAGTGTCTCCATTTCAGAATAAGATAAATGAACATATAAAAAGATCGCCAGTGGCAGAGAGTTGCCATTATGAAAGGGACAGTACTTTACCGGCTTGGCAACATTCTTTGAATACTGGGAGTGCAGTACATTTGCCTTTGGAGAAAGACAAACCTCTAATCAGTGAATCAAATCCCAACTTTAAAGTTATGTCCCTAAAACAGAGAATGGATGAACCCAATACAGAACAGGTCTATAATCGCTCTCAATTTGAGAATTTAAGAAAGTTTTGGGACTTAGGAGCCAATCCAAACAGTCAAGAAAATGTTGGGAAGAATACTAACACAGTAAGCCAAAAATATGTGGAGCCTTTTTATAGCCAGAAACACAAACAATTCAGTGACATTAAATCATCAGGAAAGCATATCCACGAAATAGGGATGCTTCCAGGTAAAAAAAAAATTCTGGCAAGAGAGGAAATAGAGAAATTAAATTCAAAGCATACACTCCAGGTGTTACCAGATGAAACCACATTTCCATTGGGACCATCCAGAAAGTCTACTCATCATTTGCCAGGAAACGAGTCATCAAAGGAAAATGTGGGAAAGAATATGAAATTGTTTGTTACACCAGTGTTCAAGGAAGAAAAGGATTACTCCGACCAAGAGGTTCAAGAATCCATAGTTAAAACAAGTGCTTTGTCTAAAGACTACAAAGACACTTTTAATGACAGCTTACAGAAGCTACTTTCAGAAGCTTCATCACTAGCCATGCATCCTTCGGGTGGAAAAGTTCATGGAAAACAAAAGTCTGAACCAGATATTTCTGGAAATAAAACATGGCCTCAAGATACAGGTTTTGCTGAGACTGAGGGAGAAGACAAAGGACATAAGGAGAGCATTTATGAGCATGTAGACAAAACAGTAGCTCCTCCGAAGGTTAAGCCGAACACTTTGACTGCTAGTCTAGACAAACTCCTAAAGGAAGCTACTGGAACTTCGCCCTGTGCCTTGCCAAGTGTGTTGGAACCTGTTACCACTAGGATCAGCTCTGAACCTGAAGAGGGTAGAGTTTATGAAAAAGGGATAGAAGGGACAGAATGGAGTCACAGCACATCAGCCTATCAGAAAGAGCTAATAGCTCCTTTTCCAAAGGGAAGCGAAACTTTGGTAAATACAGCTCTTTCCCAGAAATCTGGAAGTGGCGAATGCCAGCCAAGCACGGAGGATGGGTGTCAGGTAGCTGCGGAAAGTTCTCACCCATCGGGTCCACCTTCCCATCTTTACAGAAAAGATTCTTTTGGGAATGTGGCCAACTCTCCCCAAGAGAGGCCTTCTTCCAGAGATGCTCATCTTGCTCCCCAGGATGAGGCATTACCTTCACAAAGGGAAATTTCAGAGACTGTAGAAAAAGTCATTCTTTCACCTAAACCTGCCTTGAATGATATAAATGTTGTATTACAAAAGCTACTGAGAGAAGCTTGCTATCCAGTGGGGAGGGAAGTAGTGCCTGGGGAAGTAAAAGCAGAATTTCCTAAAGGAGTCCAGGCAGCAGGTAGCCCACCAAATTCTACACCAGGGGCTACAATGGATGTTACAGTTCCAGACAAAGATGATTTTTGTTCCTTCAATGTCGTCCCTGATAAAACTCACAACGCTGGATCTTATTTAGCTGCTCGAGTGCCTCCATCAGAGCAAACCCGTCACTTATGTGATTCCCCTGTTACTCAGTGTGGCAAAGAGTTACCTCAGGAAGTGGCAGAAATTGTGAGGGAAACAGTTATTCAACCTAAATCAGAGTTCCTAGAATTCAGTGCTGGCTTAGAAAAACTATTGAAGGAAGCAACTGAACCCCCCTCCTCAAAATACGAAAGTGACCCAGGAACTCTTTCTCCATCAAATGTAACAGGTAGGACCGAGGTGTCTAGGCAAGCTGCTTCCGAATTCCATCCTGAGGAAATCAGAGAAACAGTAAAAAAGTCTGAGGCTCCATCAAGAACGGAGAGTGCTTTTGAAATTGGTTTTGAGAAACTTTTTAGAGAAACAACTGAAGCTCCTCCTTACCAGCTCCAGGTGTCAGTGAAGGAAGAAACTCCTGAGAAGGAGGCTTCCCAGTCAGAGCAGGCCAGTTTCTTGAGGACAGTAACCCGTCTTGACTGGACAGCCTCAGAAGCCTCTGAAATGAAGTTTAAGAGTAATGTTTTCCAATCACAAGTCAACCAGTGTGATGAAGTGCTGGGAGGTAACAAAGGTGTAACTGATTTATCAGTAGATCTTTGTGGTTCTGAAAGTTGGGTTGAGATCCCTGGAACCCCGCAGTTCTGTGTGGAATGTAAAATAGGGATCACTAAAACTATAAACCCCATAGAGGACAGGGAGGTTGCAGAGGTTCAAGAAAAGTTTTCTGGGGAGCCTGGCTTGGAAGAGGCTCCTAAAGCAATTAGTGTATCCAGATGTAGGCAACCCATTCCTCTCCTGACAAACAGAGAAAACCCTCCAGAAACAAGTATTGTTGAATTGATTCTGGCATCGCCATGTAAGAGAATAGAGAAAGAAGAAGAAAAAGGAGGTTTCTCTGACTCTGATTTTTCAGGTAGAGACTTGAGTTCCAATGCAGACAGCTGGAGAAAAACCTCCAGGGAGCATTCTGAATTTTTTAACTCATTGGTTTAATGAAATGATTTAGGGAATGCTGATGTAAAAGATGATATGGTTTTTAAAACTGGGAATAATTTGACACACGGAAATAGTGGTAAATTCTTATCATTTTAGGTCTTCCTAGCCTTTCTTAATAAAAAGCTACATTTCCTTTTATGTTCTTTAGTCAATGCATTACATAGAGAAGTTTTACCCACGAGGGAATGTTTCAGAATCTGACTTTATTCTCAGTAACAGAATTGTTAGGTTTTAAGAGTTTTTTTTTTTTTTTTTTTTTTTTTTTAATTTGGGGTTTAGAAAGCACTTCTGAAACATTCAAGCCAGTTTTCCTCCTAGAAATAATTTATCCTGGAAATAATTTTTTTTCTTAATTGACAATGCACACAGAAGTCTCTAGTAAGATTTGTGGCAAGAAAGTGCCACACACAAATGGGCACAAATTTCCCTTTTAGGATGAATATTTTACCACAGTAGTGGCTAAATTCCAGAAACAGAGGGCAAGACTGGAACCGTCTTTCCTCAGAAAACTTGTGCTGTGGTGTTTTGTTGCCATCCTTTTCCTCTTGTTTTCAATTATCTGCAGAAATCTGCAGAATCTTCTCTAGAGTATGACTTTGGTCAGATGATTTCATCTGACACCACCTGAGGGCATCGCCTGGCTGGCTACATTTCTTTGGCTCCAGCCTTGGCTAGGTGAATGAAGAACTTACTCGATTACCACATTCATCTAAGTGGGCTTCGCGTTGTTGGTTTCAGCCAGGCTGGGAGCTACAGACCTTGTCTCAGTTTGCTATGGTAATCAACATGGGCATTTTAGCAGAGAAACCCAGAAGCAAATAGGAATGCACAACTCCCCGATTATAGGGATGAATGATAATAGATGCCTTCTGGCTGGGACACTTTAACCACAGTTGCAAAACAGCTGGTGTCGGTCATTCTCCTAGCAGTTTAGAAAATTTGTCATTTTCTAGCACCCCTCAGCATTGAGGAGAATTAATAAGCTTTCCTGAGTGGATGACTTGGGAGGTTTGGTTTCCTTTGCAAGTAACTATAGGGTGTCTTCTTGAAAATGAACCGAAGGATCCAACTTTAATCCTGATTAATCGAATTGAAGCCCCTGTTACAAAGGTTGCTGGTTAGAGGAGGAAAAGTGGAGTATCAGTCTCTGAAACAGGAGTATACATCACCATGTTCAACTTCCTGAAGTAGACTTTCACTAAACCAGCCTGTGAGTGAGGAGGGTAGACTGACCCATAGGAGAGCTTGTACATTTGTCCTTACTCTGGAGACTTACCCCTGATGTATATAGCTTTGTTTATAGGGTATCAGCATAACTGATTGAATAGTAAAAAGCCTGTCTAAAAATGAAATCGTCAGTATTAAATAACCACCCAGTCAGAGCTCAGAGAAGATATTTAAAAGTTACAAGCCAATAAGAGGTACAAAATGGTACAACTGTAGTTTTATATACTCTAACCTAAATTTTTATTTTTAAACAATTGGCTGGTGGTGGACTGGAGGAGGGAGGAATTTGCTTACAATGTACCACAATTTTGGTGAGCAACCTAACATATTTCACTTGGGCTGAGCTCTTATTCAACCAATACCTCAATATGTTCCTTAAAAATTAAAAAAAAAAAAATGCTCCATTGTCAAGTACTTAATGTGCTGGGAAATTATGCACATTATTAGCATATTAATGTCTCCAAGAAGATCTATAGTAAGAAACCTTTAAATTGAAACACAGAGCATTCCAAATCCAATTCATCTTAGAACCCATTTGCTCTAGAATGCCTATTAACATTGGGGAGAACTGGGATGCATTTCAGGAAAGTATTGTGTATAGAAGTGGTTCCCAAATTCATTGACTCATTAATGGAATCATTCATTGATTTAGCAACTTCTTTTTTTTTTTTTTTTTTTTTTAAGTAGGCTCCATGCCCAAATGGGGCTTGAACTCATGACCCTGAGATCAAGAGTCACATGCTGTATCAGCTGAGCCAGCCAGGCACCCCTAGCAAACATTTTTGAAGTGCCTATTGCCAGCCACTGTTCTAGGCACTAATAATGTAACAGTGATGAATGATCATATTCAGACCAGAGCTAATCCATGATGGAGTTTTAACTGTCAAAATGAAAAAGTTAAGCTATCTAGAGATTTTTTTTTTGTAACATTAGATATATTTAATTTAAAAAACTGTTCTTATTTTGAGAATATGCCCCCCCTTCTTTTTTCCTTTGGTCCTAACATGCCTTTTTTTTCCCCCTAACATGCCTTTAAAAAAATATGTAGTTATTAGTACATGATATAACCCCCTACACACTTTAAAATGACATAATAAAATAAAAAGTTGACTACCTCATGTCATTTCCCAACATTTTGTTGGAAATTTTACTAGCTCATGAATCCCCAAGGGCCTGCAATCGTTGATTTGGAGAATTCGCCCATCTGTGTACCTGATTATACACAGATGTTAAACATCTGAATCCTGCCTTCTATGGTTTTCAGCTAATTGTTTTAATGCTCCTAAAACCATTTTGTGGTTGTCTTCAAAAGCTAGAAGTGAAGTGGAAAGATTCAAAGTCTGGCATAGAACAAATCATGGGCCTAAAATAGAGGTGTGGATGGCTCAGAGATCACTTTTCTATTCATGTGGTTATCTTGTTCCTTTATGATTTATGCTTGCAAATACTTCTTGACTAGGAAAATGGTTTTTAAAGGATCTGCAAAGAGTGGAGAAATTTTGCTTTTTTTTCTGAGAAGTGTTTCATAGTACAGAGGCTTCTGACTCTCCACCTACAACACCAACGTCCATTGGTTCTTAAGAGTTAGGATTTGGGGGATCTTTTTTGTATTGCGCAGTGTTCAACAATTTTGTCTCGTAACAGGTTCAGAAGAAGAACCCAGTCCTGTCTTGAAAACTTTGGAAAGGAGTGCTGCTAGGAAAATGCCTTCCAAAAGTCTAGAAGACATTTCGTCAGATTCACCAAGTGAGAATAAAGGTTGCCCCATTGTTCACGCCCCCCGTCTAAGCTTTAAAATGCTCATGTGCTTTTCTGTGGCCTCACTGCATGCTTTCGTGCACTGAAGCCCCTGAGGCGGGGGTTAACAGATGACTGTAACCTTTCCAGAGTGAGCAGAAGAAGCTCATCCTACAGTGACTGGAACCTTCAACATAGTGCCTGAGGTTTGGTTACTAGAGCACTAGGTTTCCTTGGATTGAAGAATCCCAGCTCAAGCGTTTCAAGTCCAGTGAGTTTTAAATGACTGGGGTAGCTGGTGGTTCTAGTAAGAATAGCTAACCTTTATTGAGCACTGTGTGCCAAGACGTGGCTAAGTATTTCACATGCATTATTTCATGTAACTGGCATACAGAACCCTGTGAGAGATGATGGTTATTCCCATTTTACAGATGAGGCAAATGAAGCTCAGAGAGGTAAAGTACCTTGTTTAGTGTCACACAGCAGAGCTGTGAATCCGAATCAATAGTCTGCTATCAAGAACATTTATGAGGTGATCGTCTTATATATGACAGTGTTGGATGTCTGACGAGTTTTGCATGATATGGAGATGAGTTGGTCCCTAGCTTCAAGGACTGTCCTTTCTCTTTTATCCCTTCTCTTCACACATTTCTTTTGGATACTGGAACTAGAAGCCCAAAGACTACCTGGCCTGCAACACATTAGGCACACTGTATGCCCCAGCTGTTGCTGTAATTGGTGAAGGACTTCTTGAGTACTAACATAAAGCATTATACACACACAAACACACACACACACACACACACACACACACGACTTGCAAGTTGACTTAGAAATCCTGACTTTTAGAGGGTTTGCTCTTAATCATTTTTAAGCTAAGAGGCACCCCTGGGAGTGCAGAGGGTCATGAGAAAAGTTACTGAATGAAAGTTAGTCATTGCCACACTCATATGCTGGAAAGTTGAACATTGTCATGTTTAGTATATGCTTCGGCTATCTGCATTTGAAACTAAAAAGTCAGAATTTTAAAAGAAAGGGGGGAAAGCCACTCTATTAAATAATTCCTAAAAATCAGAGATTTTCAGGGCTCTGAGGACAGTATTCCCATTTTGGAATGCAGTTCTATCCCTACCAGAGATCTTGGAATCTCAGGGTTGGAAGTGACCTTGAAGGTCATCCATTTTAAACATCCCCCAATGCAGGAATTCCCTATAAAGCCTCCTCAACAGGTGGCGAACCAACCCACATCCGCCTGAATGCTCCCACAGAAAGCGAATCCTGCCCTTTGTTGGACCGCCCTAATTGTTCTTCCTGATGTTGGTGATGGGTCCCGAGGGGGGGAGATACCCAAAAAACAAAAAACTCAGCAAAAACTGTCCAGTTTGGCAAACCTCTTGCCTGTGAGGCATGGGGCTATTTCCATGGTGCAGCTTTAAAATACTCAGGAATGTGCAGAGTTAAAAAAAAAAAAAAAAAAAAAAAAACCACCATCAGCTGACGGGTATTCCTGCATGCTCCTTTCCAAATACCGATACCCACTCTCACACTAGCCTGCCAAGATCCACTTAGCAGCTGGTCCCCAGTTACATCTCTTCAGTTGACTTCCCAAGCAAGGCTCCCAGAGGCATACACAAACGATGATGCATGCACAGAAATATTTGCTAATGACCATGGGTTTGAGAAGGTGTTAGTCATGGCTAGCATCTTACCCTTTCCAGAAGAATAGAGAGGCTGTTGTTGCCGCCCTGTGTTTTCTCCTGCTGCTGGCCGATTGCTTGCTCTTAGCTAACCCTCTAACCCTGGGGAGTCCGTGTGCAGCAGTGTGCTGATGTAAGCTGCATCGGGGCTGAAATGGGAGCTCCCGCTATGGCACTGGTTCAAGTAGCTAATCTAAAGAGAAAGTATTTTGGGGAAGACATCTTGGTTGCACCCCTCACTGCATCTTGACTAATTGCTTCCAACTCCGTGGGCTTCCAGGGACAGTCTCATTGTTCTCTCTCGCCAAGGGTCAGCCGTGTTAACCATTTGTTAATTTCTCCTGAACAGATCAAGCAAAAGTAGATAATCTGCCAGAAGAATTAGTACGTAGTGCTGAAGATGGTAAATATCTTTATGTATTTGCATGTCTGTCTGTGTATTAGGTTCTGGGGTGGTTTGGGCAGTCACTGGGACGCAGCTGTTGGATAAATAGAAGAACGTCATTTGCCACTATGTGATGAATGGTGCCTAAGTTATTATAAAATGGTTCTGACTCGATGCATTTAATACTGTTTATATTCTCAAGTCTTCTGCTGGTGATACTGTTGTAAGGATCGCATCAGAGACCTTTGGAAAGCGAGGGTTTCTATAAATAGGAAATTGTATTTCTATGGGTATGAGCTGATTTTTGCTCTGACTTGCAGAACTCCTTGTGAGGGCAGGAAGCATCGGGTGGGTTCTGGGTTAAGTTATTCCTATATTTTTCTCATGTCTCAGCATTTGGAGCTATCTGGGCATAGCTGATAAAGCTTTAACTTCAAAGGGAAGAGTCCCAGAACCAGAGTCAGGATCCTGCCTTGGCTCATTTAAATAGCTAAATATAGACTGAGGTAAAATTAACTGGTTCAGAATATTAAGGAGCCCAGAAGATCTTGAAGTTTGTCAGTGGATTGAGTATTATGTGGTTCACTTACAAAATATACAGGGTAATAGTGGTATAGTGGGGGAAGGGATGGAAATGAGTCTGATTTTTATAGTTGAGCATTTATGCAAATGTGTAATTTATATTTGTACACCGGAATTGTGTTTTCTAAATTCCCTTTACTATAATAATAAAAAATGTCTATGAACTAAGCTTCCCCCATAAAATGTGGCATTAGCACTCCTCAAAGGTCATTGCTTACTTTTGTGTGATAGTTTTGTCTTTCTCATTTTATGCTTGCAACAACTTCGTGGAAGTGGGTGGGGCAGGGATTTTCATTTGCAGATAAGAAAAGCTCAGAGAAATGAGGTGACTTGTCCAAGATCCTATAGCCAGTAGGTCAGTGGGGGCAGGGGGGTTGAGGGGGTGGTAGCAACTAGAAGTGCAGCTTTGTTACTCCTAATGCAGTGCTCCTTCCATCCCCCAAGCTATGTGGGCTCAGTGACTTAGTAGAAAGATGCCAGACATCTCCTATACTGGATGTTGGATTTTTAGTTGAATAGAAGACCCCTAAAGGAGGTAATGAAGAGTCACTCTGGGGAATAGATAAAAGCACACTGAAAACCTGTCAGATGTATTCTGCAGACTCTGTTGTGAAACTGACATGTGAGCCTTACTTTCATGTCTCTTTAATCCTTCTTGTAAAATGGTATTTATTCTCAATGTTGCTTTTCTGAGTAGATCAAAAAACAGATCAGGAACCAGACACAAATGAGTGCATACCAGGAAGTGAGTAGCAGGATCTTTCTCACAAATGACTAAATGTTGCCACTTTACATGGTGTTAAATATACTGAAATAACTAACACTATTAATCATGCAGTATTTGTTATTGGTACTAAAACTCTTGCAGCTTACAAAACTATTTCATTCTGACAGGGGTTTTATGAAAAAACATTTTCCTGCCGCCAGTGTTGAAAGATTAATCCGTGGTTTCGCTATGGGGGAGTTACATATTTAAAATTTTTTTTTGCAGACATATATATGTACTATATAAATGTGTAATTGCTGGATAGTATTATACTTCTGTAAGGCTCTCTGCCCTTTGAGTCTTTTCTTAAAATGAAGTTGGCACCTTCTGTTATCACTTGGCTTTATGTTGCAGTCTGGTCTCAAGTACTCGATTTCTTGTGGCCTTTACATAAGACTGTAGACATAAAACAATTTATAATGTATTTGGACCTAAGAAAGAATTGTGCTTTTACAGTTAGTGAGCATTATGGTTGTATATGCCTCTTTCCATACCTATGGAAGCAAATTGTATCATGTCCAGGGTTTAAGCTCTGAGGTTCAAAGCAGGATTCAGTCTATATTCAATCTATAAAGCAAGTGAACATCTGAATCTTAAGAAATAAGTATATACTTGTGGTGGCTAATGTCCGTCCACTAATTTATATTCACGACCAGCCAAAGATAATGATTGTTTACTCTTTTCTGTTCAATCTTAAGATTGCTGTACTTAACACTGACTTCTGTCTCTGGGACAAATAGCACATTATGAATGTATCTGTGGGGCCCAGCAAAGCATGCAGATATGCGTATGTGTCTTCTTAGCTTCCAAGTTTCAGCCCAGTTGCATAATGCTGGGCGCTGGAGGTATGAAGATAATGATACACATGTCTGCCCTTAGGAGATCACGAGATTTATATTAATAGTTGCCCAGTAGTCCGGATGTGCTAATACATCTTAATGAGAAGAGCAGCTAAATGAGGGAGCCATTTGATAGAGAAACAAGGTGCTTTTGCTAGAAGGCCATGACATCCAGCCTGAAATCTGAAACTTTGCTCAAGAGGTCTGCCTGCCAGAGGTGAAGGTGCTGAGCTTTGGCCCATGACCTGAGCAGTTCTGAAGAAGTACATAGGCAAAAAGACAATCCAGGTTTCGGCCCCTGTTGCATGTTCTCTGCCCAGCTGCTGCAGAGGAGCCAAGACTTGTGTCCCTCGGGGCTGTTGGGTACAGAGGTTTCTCCAGTTGCTTTTGAACTGGCAGATACTCAAGTTCGATCATCTTGTTTTTATCTTGTTAGGTTTTGTTCAACATTTAGCCCGAGGAGTGAAAACAATGCATGGGCATGGACATATATGCCAATGTATCTGTGTCTTTGCTCATGACCAAGCTTAGTTAGGTCAGGTCACAAAGGCTATCATGTAGTGAATTCTGGGTGGATTAATTTCTCTCTCTTTTTTTTATGGTATTTTCCAAGATGACTCTTAATGTATGGGCTGAGATTTTTTCTTTCCTCTACTGAAGAGTGTATTTTTACCATAAAACAAAATTGAAATACATGATCAAGACATAAATTACTAGAGCCTAATATTTGTAAAACTGGCTACATTTGAGTAGCAGATATACATTTTGAAAATAATAGGCAGCAGTACTATGATAAAAAGTTTTTGCATTCTTATTGGGCTCTACTGTGTCCTCATGGGACCTAACCTTATACTCCTGCAGTGCAAGTCACCCAAATATACCCACATACACATTACTGTTTAATGGGTTGTGATTAAAGTAGGTATCATCTTGTGAGTCACTGTAAATGGATTTTGATACATTTGAGAGCCAAAGGCTAGAGGAGAACTACTATGTGAATAAACAAATATTTATTATGTATAGTTCAATTTTCAGTTTTTCTTCATTAATTTTCTTTTAACTGAAGATGAATTTAGCTAATGCTTAGGGCTGAATTTGAGCCTCTTGAGTTATATATAGAAATATAATTTTATTTTTATTTATTTTTCTGGTATCTGTTTCACTGGTAAAAACCAAGACAGTATATTTGTATCACATCGAAAAGGTAACTTAAACATTATCAGATAATATTAATTTTTAGCACATAATTATATAGAGCATGCTCTGTGCTGGGCACTGTTCTAAGGGCCTTGAAACATACTAACTCATTCAGTATGCAAGCTCTGATTCACCATAAGAAAAGCTTAGACACCAATTTTTAGATAAAGGAGATAGGTTTCTAACTAGAGTTATGCAAATGAGGAATAGAATTCATCATCTCATTGTGACTTCCACACATATCCTTACTGTATCAAACAAAAGGTACCTAAATAAGGTGTCTGATACCTTTCTATCACAAAAGTATCTAAATAATCTGTTTTCAAAAGGTAAATAGTTTGAGCTCATAGTCTTTCATAATTCTGAGTGAGAAACATTATCAGAGAAGTAATCCCCACAATCACTGAACAAACAAGCCTTCCCTTCCATACTCAATAGCCAGGACACTGTTATGATTGAGTTGTGTCCAGAGATCCTTGCTGTCCAATGAAATAGTTTTCCAGCCTGTGGCATGTTTTAAAAATACCTCCCAAGGAGATGAACCAATAAATCACACATCTTGTGGTTCCAATCTCTGGTGTGGGAAATAAGTGAGTGCCCATTCACAATGGCAGTATGTTTTAATTTAATTCAAATCCAGCTCCGGATTAATGAAACTAACAGTCTTGATTGTTACTTTCCATTGGTTCAACTCCTTGCCAGTTCTCTGTATAATTTATGAAAACTGCATGTTGCTTATCTTATCCTGTGCATGTAAACTATTGTACCTTTAATCTTTTTGCAAAAATATCTCGTTCATAGAAGAAAGAAAAGTGTTTTCAACTTATGCTTTATGTTTGTTTGATAATGTGAGGATAATTTTGAATGGAAATGCTGCTGTTTAGTTTCCACAGTGCCTTCACCACCTGATAATCCATTTTCCCACCCTGACAAACTCAAAAGGATGAGCAAGTCCGTTCCAGCATTTCTCCAAGATGAGGCAAGTCTGTCTTCTGTAATTTCAGAAAAATAGAACCAAATAGGTGCATTTGCTATGCCAAGGTTGGTGTGTTTGTATTCAGCGGTGGCAGAGACCAAAGAGGTCAGCAGGACTGACCCCTGCCTTTCCTATCAATAGAGGCAGTGTTGTTGATCCTGGAACAGGCAAGGCATGTCTCATTTGACTCAAACAGTAAGTCATTTTGGTGGTGAAGTCAAGTTGCATTGATTTTTGGAATGTGACTTTTGTTTCAAAGTGGGTACAAAATAAGAAATCCAGGCAGAAATATGTTGGCGTGAGCTAACCACTCTGTAGTTTCCAGTAGAGCTGATCTGTGAGAGCTTCATCTAGGTAGCATGAATAGCTTGGAAGCATTTGTTAAACTGGTAAAGTGACAAGGACACAACAGACTTTAAGGATATCTGTTGGGTGTAGGTCGTTGACGTACATTATCTCATTTCATCATCCACCATGCCTGGAAGGTAGGCCCCATCATTGTTACCAGGTATTACAGATAAGGAGGTACTGCGAGAGGTGAGTAAACTCACTCGGCTAGAAAGGGGTCGAACCACGATGGAGTCTGCATCTGATTGCCGTGGTTAGCCATTATACCTGCTGTCTCAGGCTGGAGCAGGACTATTATCTTGCTATTCACTCAGTACTTTGTAAACACCAGACACTTAATATTCCTTCTGACTTCTAACTCTCACCAACTAAACGTGGTTGGTACAATTTTCTCCATTTTTTATAAGTGGGAAGTGCTTGCGAGAGCTTTCCCCCACTTTTCCCCAAAACCAACAGCTGCTAAGAAGTAGATCTAGGACTTTAACTCAGGTCCTTTGACTTAATTAAGATTCCGTGTTATGGGTGGAGGGATGGGGAAGGAGTGCACTTGTAATGAGTCCCGGGTGATGTATGGAATTGTTGAATCACTATATTGAACACCCGAAACTAATATAGCACTGGATGTTAACTAATCAGAATTAAAACTTAAAAAGCAAAAAAAAAAAAAAAAAAAAAAAAAAAAAATTTTAATTCCATGTTCTAGCCAGAGTAGTTAGGATCTTGGAGTCAGACATTCCTAGCACTGGCTGTGCTACTAATTTGGTGTGTGTGACTCCAGGCGAGTTCCTTAATGTCCCTGAGTCTGGTTTCCTAGTCCTGTCTCATTAGGCTATGAGGAGTCAGCAAGAAAATGTGGGGGAAACATACAGCAGAGTGCCTGACACAGGGTGAATACCAGTAAATCCTAGCTGTTACTCTTTGCAGTTTGGGTCTGATTTTTGAGGGTGAAGTAAAAAGCATTATCCTCAAACATTCTCTTAGTAGATGAAAGGTGAAGAAAGTTCTAGACAACACACAAATCAGGTACCACCTCCCTGACCTCCCGGGCAACCCTCTGTCTATTCTTGGGCCTTAGAGGAGCTATATCTGCAAATGCATAGCCTTCCATATGCTTACCAGCCCAGGTTACAGTTCCTTTGAAAGGAATCCCTCATTCTTTGAAACTAAATCCTTAGTTGGAAGCCAACAGTAGGCAGCCTCAATGAGTTCCTGCTTTCACACCTTTGTAAATAGGCTTTGGTCTTGGTTGGCCATATGAATGAGGTGTGTAATTACTTAAAAGGCAAGCGACCCCAGTTCCTGGTCTTCCATTTTTCTCCTCTTTCAGTTTTAATGTGCCACCTCATCGCTCTACACAATAGAGAGTCCAAATTGAGTTTGTGTATCAGAGATGCCAAATGAAGCTGTAGAATTTTACCTTTCAAAGCACGTGGGTCAGACTGAATGTTAAAGGAAATGGTCATGAAGCCAGGCCTTGCTCCTCCGTCCACTCTTTCTTCGAGGCTTAGCATCAGTCACGTTCCTTGAATTCCTGCTACGTGGATATCGGTGTTCCAGTTCAACAAGACAGGATCCCATCCCTCAGCAATTTACTCGTGTCCTGATACACTAGATAGAGCATAGTACATGCTGAAATAGAGGGAAACAGTACGTGCTGCCAGCATGTGGGGAGAGAAGGTCATAATGGACACATGGTGGTGTGGGGTTTTTTTAATCCTTGAGGGAGGGTTTCTTATCCATATAAGTGATAAATTTTATTTTTCTTTAACTCCTTCCTTAATCTGCATTAGAATTGGCATCTGTTTTATGATACATAATTGCATGGCCCTGGGAGACATTGGCATGTACTAACTCCTCCATAAAGGTATTTCCCTAACTCCACTGAACTGCTCCAAAAACCCTCTAACCCCCAAAGGAGCTCATTCTGAATCATAGATTTTTAAAGCTACCATCTAGTAAACTTTAGCTCTAAAGATAATTAAATGTATTATTGCCCCCCCTTTTTTTTAAAGATTTTATTTATTTATTTGACAGAGAGAGATCACAAGTAGGCAGAGAGGCAGGCAGAGAGAGAGGAGGAAGCAGGCTCCCTGCTGAGCAGAGAGGCCTATTCGGGGCTTGATCCCAGGACCCTGAGATCATGACCTGAGCCAAAGGCAGAGGCTTTAACCCACTGAGCCACCCAGGCGCCCCATCCCCCCCCTTTTTTTTTTGAACTAGGAAAATATTTCCTGGGACATATTTAAAATAAGTACCTTTGGTTTTTTTTGTTTTTTTTTTTGTTTTGTTTTGTTTTTCAAAAAATGTATTAAAATCTACTGTGGGTAGAATTGAATATACTTGAATAAATATAATTTAGTATATACTTCCTTATAGCATTAAAAATATAAACACAATAGCACTATAGAATTACATTAGAGGTGGTTTAAAATTTTTTAAATTTGTGTGTATATAACTTTTAGTTTAAACAGGTCACACTAACATTTATTTTTTTCTAGTTTAATAGTGTCTCCAGTAAAAGATTTGATTTTTAGGGATGTTAAGGCTGTGTTAATAACAAGAGGAATTAAGCATGACATTTTATATTTTGACAGTAAATCTTAGACCGTTTGTTGTCTGGGTAAAGTTAATTTCTCATATATATCAATATAGTTCTCCACGTAACAGAAATGCACAATATTAAAAGAGTGACAAGAAAGCTCACAGCAGTGCTGACTTCTGTAGTGTCCTGGTCCTACCTTGGAGGTAAAAAAACAAATCACTTTGTTCTTTGCATAGCAAAGCCCTGCTGTCCTCCTTAGGTGAGGTCCATGATAGACCACCACTTCATCCCGACTCCCATTTCCTGGTGATTAGCACCAGAGTCCTTTGAGCTTCAGAAATGTTCATAGATCTCTGGGATACCAAGGTATCGTGTTTTTCCAAGGAGAGATGCTGACCTTTGCTCATTCTGAATTTAAATTTTGTGTATCTTATATGATGTTTTGTAGAGTGATGACAGAGAAACAGATACAGCCTCAGAGAGCAGTTACCAGTTCAGCAGACACAAGAAGAGCCCGAGCTCTTTAACCAATCTTAGCAGCTCCTCTGGCATGACGTCCCTGTCTTCTGTATGTAAACAAAGCCTCTATGTTAATATCTCTCTGCTTCTCTGAACCTTGCTCTGCGGTGCTCCATGCTTGCTATAAAGTAGCCTCCTGTTGTATTTCCCAGATTCCAAGGGCACAAGTTTTTTCTCTAACCTGCAATTAGCTTTTGGTTAGCTAAATCTTTTTCTTTTTTTAAGCACAAAAAGAGTTCATATCCATTAGAAATGAATTTTTTTATGTAAGTACTTAAAAAATAAACCCAAATTTCTAACAGGATGAACAGCTACATTGTTCCGTGCAACAAATGGGGTAACTTGTGTAAAGTCTACTTGTATCAGATATGTTTTATATTTGTTTGCAGGTATAGAATTGTGCCTGTCTTTTGGCAAACCTGATGAATAAAAGCACTGATTCACATAAGAATAGAAGTGATTCTTTGCCTTATGGAAGGATTCAGAACAGGATTTGTATTTTTATTAATATTTTTAAGATTTGTATCTATTGATTTGACAAAGAAAGACACGGCGAGAGAAGAAACACAAGCAGGGGGAGTGAGAGAGGGAGAAGCAGGCTTCCCACCGAGCAGGTCCCAGGACCCTGGGATCATGACCTGAGCCAGAGGCAGACGCTTAACTACTGAGCCACCCAGGTGCCCCTCACAAAAGGATTTTAAAAGGAAAGCTCCTTAACTATAGTTGTTCAGGTTCAATGTAGAAAATTTGACTTTACCTGGAACTTCTTTTATAACATGAGGTCATTGTGTGCATGGAGTATGTGTGTAGAAATATATATGAAATATACCCACATACACTTATCCAGATAGTTCTCTGATATACACACCATCTCACAAGGTATGCTAACCAAATGATAAAGCTGCCCTAAAATTTTATTAGCCTGCCGTTTTTCAAACTTAAAAAAAAAAAAATCTGTTTAAACTGAATTTCTGCTGATGATCCTTAAATGTATGGCCTTGGGAAAGCTTTCAACTGTCTTCATCAATCATCCATTCTTTACCCTTCCTGACCTCTAAAGGCGTATGGTCCACTAAGCATTTTCCTAGATTCAGTGGATGGGTAACATAGTAAGATTCCTTTTTAGTGCCTTGGAAATTTGATAGAGCAATGTGTCACTGTGATTTGTGTCCCTGGGGTTTCTCACATCCTCTTTCTTTACGATCTTAAATACTAAGCATGCCTAAAAATGGAACTCTGAATGCCCCCTACCATAAAATCCCCTGCTTTGGAAATGAGCCAGCATCTAAATAACTTTGCATTTTCACTTGTCATCTGTATCTTTTACAGGCAACTTTTTCTTAAAACATTAGTCGTGTCATATATCACGTCAGGTTGTTGGTTTTGGTCTATCTTTATGCCCTATCACCTGCTTTAAATGTAAACTAGAGAAATAGTAGCAAGCCCACATCATATTTGTGATTCTTGCACTGGATCCATGAACAAGATAGGAAAAAACACTGCATGTTTCTAATGCCTTCAGGTAAGCGGCAGTGTGATGAGTGTTTACAGTGGAGACTTTGGCAATCTGGAAGTGAAAGGAAATATTCAGTTTGCCATCGACTATGTGGACTCACTGAAGGAGTTACACGTCTTTGTGGCCCAGTGTAAAGACTTAGCAGCAGCAGATGTTAAAAAACAGCGCTCAGACCCGTAAGTACAATTTGGAGTCACTGTTTTCTCTCAGTTATTTGTAATCTTGTAGAAATTGAGAAAGAAAGAAATTAAAGAGTGGATATGTGTGGGACTGTGCCAAAAAGAAATGTTTGAGAAGAAAAATTGGGGGAAATGATGTTTTATTTACTCTATAAATATGCCAAACTTAATAAGCTATAAAAATGTCAGAGAAGCAGAAAATATTTCAAGTGGAGGGGACCTTTGAGGCCATCTTGTCCCATTCATTCTTCTAACAGATAAGGAAACCAGGGCCAGAGAAGATAAATGACCTATTTATATAAATTCAGAGAGTCAGCTTCAAAATGGAGAATGAGGTCTTGAACCCCAATCTCTTTCCATGACTCTCAAACTTCTCTAAAATTAGAGACATGTCAGGCCATACTTGAAAATGTTCAGTGGTGTGGAAACAGTTAAGATTCTAGAATGAGGTAGTTTCTAAATTTAAATTACATTTTACAGAAGAACTTTAGGGGGAATTACCAGCTCATCTTTTAGATCATAGACTTAATTGAATTTCAGTTTATTTGCAAAAGTTAAATGGTATTCTTTGCTTTCCCTGTGCAGAAGTCAGATTCTTAGTTATTTTGCTAGCATAGGCCCAATCCTTTATGCTTTTATTATCAAAACAGCTGGGGTCAGTATCCTTTTCTTCCCCACTGAATATGGCTTGCTTATGTGTGTGCTGAGATCAATTTTTGTTTTCAAAAATCAGTAACAATACTTTTTAAATAAGTTCTTCAAGCACCAAAGCCTTTTCTCAATAGGAAACAAGCTGGTATAATTAAGCACTACATTAGAGGTCTGTCCGCCACACCCCCTAAGTCAGGTAAGGCCAAAGGAAGAAAGGGTTCAGGAAATAGTCTTTAAAATTTTTCAAAACAGTATAAAATGACCAGTTCTGTTGCATGTGTTTATAATTTTAAGTATAAAAGGTGTTGCCTTACTTAACTGCTCTTCTTACTGTCATGAAATAATTATTTCTGTCAATTACCAATGCATATTTCAAGGCAGAGATGGAAACATCACTTTTATTTTCTCTGACCTTCTTGTCTGTCTACTTCTCATTTTAGATATGTGAAGACCTATTTGTTACCAGACAAGGGCAAAATGGGCAAGAAGAAAACACTTGTAGTGAAGAAGACTTTGAATCCTGTGTATAACGAGATACTGAGGGTATTTATGAACTGTCTGTCTAGGAAAATCCTAAATGATGAGCTGTCACTGTGATTTTCATGTCGATAGCTGTGTCTTCTTGGGTAGTATCTCTACAGATGACGTCAGTCATGGAGAGAGAAGAAGGGAAAGGATAAACGTGTTCTGAGACACTGCTTTGCATGAGACCATACACCATGAACATTAGATGCCTTCTCTCCCTCACTCCCTCCATACCCACCAGGAGGGTATATTACCTGCCCCTCACACATGAGACTTAGAGAAACAAAGGAGTTTGCTCGAAGATACATAACTAAAAACATGGACCACTATAACTAAAAGAGCTAGCAGAATTGTAATTCTGATCATGTTATTGCTCTGCCCACAGTCTTTTAGGATTTCCATTGCCCTTAGAAGCATGTCCCACTTTACCGTGCCACCAGTCCCTTCACAACCCAAGCTCTGGCCTCCTCTTTCCATTTTCAGAGTCTCAGTTCAGGTCACCCTGATTGCTTTCTGTTCTTTGGAGGAACGAAGCACATTTTCTCACACTCCTGGACCTGGCGTTCTATCAGACTGGAGAACTCTTTCCCACATTCTATCCTGAACTACCTCCTCCAGCCTTAAATGCCTCTTCCTGTGAGAGGCTGTCCTTAACCCCTCCTCAGGCACCTTGTTTTATATAAGGCTTTGTTAACACTCCACACTTTAACTACTGGCTTCGTTGTCTGTTTTCCCTTTGAACTGTAAGTTCCAGGCAGGCGGACAGGGACCAGCTCTATGTCATTTAACAGCTGTGTGCTTTTGGGCAAATGACTTAACCTGTCTGTTCCTCAGATCTGCCAAAAGCAGGTAATATTAGTACCTGCCTCTGTGCTTCAGTAGTTGTGAACATTAAGAGTTAATAGGTGGAAAGTGATTAGGATACATTAAACACATGAACATTGACCTTTAGTATAGTGTCTAGATAGATACTCAAAAAATGTTTCTTGGAAGAAGAGATGGATGGACAGATGCATAGAAAGTGTGCCTGGCTCAAATACCCATATTCCTTTTTCCCCCAGACTGCTTAAGGCTGCCTTAGTCATGATAATGTAAAACTACAAATATACGAAGTGGTCCTCATTTCCCCTGTCTGAAAAGTCTGTCCCACTATTGGTTTATCCTCTGAGAAAAGAGTCAGAATTAAATTAATTTTCAGTCCTTCATGGGTCAGTTTTTTATGGATTTCCTTTAGCCACTTTTTAATTACAGTTTGACTATGATATACCTCAGTACCCTAGCTATTTCTGGGTCAGCTACTTCAACCCTATACTCAGGAAAAGCCAGCTAATTTAACTGGTAAACTCAGAGAAAGGCAAGCCCGCTACAACCAAAATGGATATTCAAGTAGTACATCATAAAGCCAAATAGAGATTATTTTTAGATTAGAAGTACTATTATCCCTTCCATAATTATATATAATCTGGGATTGACTGTATTTTAGATAAAAACTGTAAGGATGCCAAATATTTTCCACTTAACCATATGAAGCAGGAAAAAACAAATATATCTTCTCTTTAAAAAAATACCTTGTTGTTGCAGGATATCTATAGTGGGAGATGTTGTGTGTAAATGGGAGCGAGTGGCATATGGGAATTCTCTGTACTTTCTGTTTAATTTTGCTGTAAATCTAAAACTGTTCTAAAAAATAGAGTCTGTTAGAAAAAATACCTTGTCCTTCGGTAGAAAACAGACCACAGGATTAAGCTTCATTAGTGTTTTTAGGCTGAATTGGGTTTATGTTATATCTAGTTTGAACTAAAAACATCCAGCAAAAATGAATAGTTGGCTTTTGTTTTCAGAGACCTATTACTGGCTATGATATTTGAACTGTGGTTTGCTTTTCCAGAAGCAGAAAGAAAATCAGCTTTTGTGAAAGATGGATTTAGCTCTTTGAAACAAGATACTTAGAATAAGATGACTTTGCAATGTTTTTGAGACTTGAAACCTAACAAATGAGAAAACCTGATCTGCGCAGATGATTTTTCTCTTCATCTCTGTGTCATAACTTTGGTTATAAAATAATAATATTCACCACTTTAATTTCCTTCTTTGATCTGCAGTATAAAATCGAAAAACAAATCTTAAAAACACAAAAGTTGAACCTCTCCGTTTGGCATCGGGATACATTTAAGCGCAATAGTTTTCTAGGGGAAGTGGAACTTGACTTGGAAACTTGGGACTGGGACAACAAACAAAATAAACAACTGAAATGGTACCCTCTGAAGCGAAAGGTATGTGAAGACTTGGTTGGTTGGCTGGTTGGCTGGTTGGCTGGTTGGGAATCTAATGTATAAGAGAAAGCTACTATAATTGCATTTTAATTCACAATGGTTATCCATAGTTTGGTTTAATTGTATCTTTTCACTTTGTACCATATGTCTCTCTTTTTATTTTATTGTTTTTTTAAAGAGAGGGAGCCTGTGCAAGTGTGTGGAGCTAAGAGGGATAGGGGAGAGAGAGAATCTTAAGCGGGTTTCACGCTCAGTGTGGAACCCTACACAGGACTCAGTCTCACAGCCCTGAGATCATGACCTGAGCCAAAATCTAGAGTGGGATGTTTAGCTGACTGAGCCACCCAGACAACCCTGTACCATATGTCTGTTATGCTCTTTCCAATATTTTCTATTCTTTTTCTTTTTTCCTCTCTAGATTTCAGGCTAGATTTCCTCTCTAGATTTCTAGATTTTTGCTAACTTATCTTTCAGTTTAATAATTTTCTTATCTGCTATGTCTAAAACACCCATCTTACAAGTTCTCAACATTATATTTTACAGCTTTATATTTTCATTTGATTTTTTATAGACTTCTTCTCTGCTAAAATTCTCCATCTTTATATTAATCAAAGTTATTTAAGGTATATTTCTGAAAACCCAGTATCTTAAACATTTGCAAGTTTCTTTTATCTAATTTTTTTATCTTGGTTTGGTCATTTGGTCCTTTATCCTGGTATGCCTGTTTATTTTTTATTGCACACTAGACATTGTATATTAAAAACTTTAGGCATATTTTGAGAGGATTTTCTTTTGTTTCTGACACACAGAGTAGGGATAGACAATCTAATCTGAGAATAAACTGACTGGAAGCTCGTGTTCAGTTTTCATGTGGTCCAATGTAGTTTTTGCTTGCCCATATTCCTAGGCTACGACCCTTTGGAGCTTCTAAGTGAAAGCCTAGAGAAGTAGTTCTCAAATTTTACCATCCGTCCAGTTCTACTGAAGGACTTACTAGAGCACAGATTTTCAGGTCCTATTCCCAAGGTGTCTGAGCTGATAAGACTGGGGCCCAAGAACATGCATTTCCAAGAAGTTCCTAGGCATTGCTGATTGCTGAGGTAGAGTATGGCTTGGAGACCATACGTTGAGAGCGGCTGATCAGGGGTATTTTCTAAGACTATTCCTTGCTGGCTGCGGACTCCAATTTTTGTCTCCCCAGCCCTACAAGACAGGCAAAAACTCTGCTTGAGCTTCTTCATCTCTTTCATTAGGCTTTTTTCTAGTTTGGCACTACTTAAAAATAGCTGATGCCTCAACATGAAAAGCAGAGAATGTCAGGCTCAAATATTTTGTCCACTTGAGTCCTGTCTATATTAATAATTCTTCAGCTCCTTCCAATAAATTTGTTTAATCCAGTTTTAAAAAATACTCTTAGTGTGAGGGTGAGTTTGAGCCTAGCTAAAAGTCATAAATAGCAACAATACAAATCATTGTTTAGTATCTACATAATATAGCGCCTTGACTTAAGAAATGGCTCCCAAATATTGCATCAAAAATCACCTGAAGCACTTATTTCTAGTCTTACCCAAGACTCACTGGGTGTGAATTCCTTAGAAGATGTCAAGACCTTTTCCTTTTAAACTAATGTCAGTTGCATTTCTGATTCATGACCATGCTTTGACAATAAGGCTCTAAAGAACCAGAATCTGAAAATAAAACCATCTCTCTTATACTCAAAAACAATAGACATAAGTTTTTAAAATTATTGTCCAGTCTCTGTTATTTTTAGAGACCTCACATCATGTGATCTGAAATAATCAGGTTAATGCAGCTTTGAAAATGTAATGTTTGGCTTTTCTTCACCCTACTTTCCCACATTCATCTTACTCAAAGAGAATAATACAAATAAATAGTTTTATGTGCTGGCTGGGTGACCAATAGAAAAATGTGTGTTTTTATAAAAAGCAAAGCATCCCAGAACATTTCTCTTCTCCCCAAGAAAGCCATTCTGATTTCTCTACTATCTGTGAGACTAAAGGCTAAGAGCTGTTTTTTCAAGATACACAACATAGCTTTCCCAGATATAAAAGCAACAGTTTAGCTCTGTTGGGGAAGGAAATTTTAATCCAGGGCACTCATGGTTAATACATAGTTGCAGAATTGGGGCAGTTATGCTCTCATAACAGAACATCAACAAACAGTAAAGTCGTTTGTGTCTCACACCTACTAACAGCCTTCATTTTCCAGACAGCACCGATTGCCCTTGAAGCGGAAAACAGAGGTGAAATGAAGTTAGCTCTCCAGTACGTCCCAGAGCCAATTCCTGGTATGTAATGACTTTCATCCAGGTTTGTGCCCCTTCCTGATTCTTTCCCTCTCCAAGGATTTCTTTGGACTCTGTGATATTTTCAAAGGTGAAACCCTAAGCAAATTTGTTAACTTAGTAATACTGTGGACCAAATGAGTTAATTTACAGTAGACAAATTCATATTTTTTTATTGTGGCAAAAACACAAAACATAAAATTTGCCATCTAAGCCACTTTTAAGTGTACCCTTTGTGGTCAACAACAATGTGTTACGTATATTCACATTGCTATGAAGCAGAGCTCTAGAAATTTTTCACCTTGCATCTCTGAAACTCTGTACCCATTAAACTATACCCTCACCTTGTCCTTCTCCCAACCCCCTCCCAACTACTATTCTACCTTCTGTTTCCATGAAAAAAAAATCCTCATCTTACAAAATTCTCTAGTTTACAGATCTTGTTTTAATTTTCACCTCACTCTCCAAAAAGTTGGTAACTGCACAAAGTGAGTGGCCTTTTCCATATTCAGAATTTGGACCTATTGGTAGTGTTAGCGTAAGAATGGACACTGAGTGTTTTTTACAGGTGAGAATTAGAAAGATTCTTACAGAGCCCCTAGGAAATTAGAACTCATTGGTTCTCTGTTCTCAAGGCCTCAGTAGGGCAGAAATCTTTTTCCTCAAGGTTACCAATTGTACCTTAATGTAAGGGCCTTGGGTCTACAGCTCCATTAAAGAGCAAGAGACTGGAAAGAAATGCATGCCAGCCCCCTCTCACTTTCCAAGAATTTCTACAAGTTTTTCTCCTTAAGAATCTATATGAATGGGGTGCCTGGGTGACTCAGATGGTTAAACATCTGCCTTTGGCTCAGGTTGTGATCCCAGGGTCCTGGGATCCCCAGGCTCCTGCTCAGCGGAAAGCCTGGTTTCCCTCTTCTACTCCCCGTGCTTGTGTTCCTGCTCTCACTGTCTCTCTCTCTCTGTCAAATAAATAAATAAAATCTTAAAAAAAAAAAAAGAATCTATATGAACGTTATGACTGAAATCAGAGGTTGCAACTCATATGTTTTTAGTAACCAAGCAGTGAAACTTGTAGGATGAAAGAAATAATGGATGGTAACGGCAGTGATTGAACTGGAGAAAGGCATTCTAATTCGGCTAAAAAAAAAAAAAGAATTGGCGGGTAAGCAAAACCTATCTTTAGGCCCATATGGCTGCCAAACCACCTTGTTGTTACTTCTGGATCTTCCTAAAAGGCAGATTTCTTTAATATATATAATTTGTATCCTATCATTTATGGTCCACGTGCATAGAAATTCTGCCAATATCTTTTCCTCTACTATCATTTCTTGGTTGGGGAGAGGGCAAAGGGGACCATGTGTTGTGATGGGCTCTACCTTGTCTGACCTTTTGCTCATGAGGATTTTCTGCCCTGGAATGCCTTCCTTTTCTCCAGATCTTTGGAGAGCTTGAGAAGAAGTCCCATCTTTTCCATAAAGCTTTTCCTGGCTATATCCTTTCACCCTCACTGACTGCATCATTATTTAGAATATTACAGTGAGGGGCGCCTGGGTGGCTCAGTGGGTTAAAGCCTCTGCCTTTGGATCAGGTCATGATCCCAGGGTTCTGGGATTGAGCCCTGCATCGGGCTCTCTGCTCGACAGGGAGCCTGCTTCCTCCTCTCTCTCTGCCTCCCTCTCTGCCTACTTGTCATCTCTGTCAAATAAATAAATAAAATCTTTAAAAAACAAAAAACATTACAGTGAGAACTTGGCATTTCATTCTGTATTACATTTTTGTAGTTTTTATATGAATTACTCTGTTTAGTAATTTGATGAGACATAGATTTCTCATATCTCTTGTATATCCAATGACATTCCTAGCATAGGCCTGAGTACATCAGAGATACTCATTAAATACTGATTGGTCGACCAGGTTAAACTATTCAGAAAACTATGGCAGTGGCCCTCTGTCCATGTGCACCCATTCTAGTCAACAAGTGAAGAGTAAGCCAACTGCTCAGGAATTCATTATCATTAGTTGCTATTTGTATGTATACAATGTTCCCGTAAAGTATGTAACCACATTTAACAAGAGTGGTACCTTAGCTAGTACTTATTTTGATTACTTTATATTCAGTAGGTTTCAAATGCCTCCCATTAACAGCAATTGAAATTAGTATTAATATTTGAAAGGGAGATGCATTTCATTGAGATGTATTGAATATGACTATAACTGGATGATTTACATACCTGATATCTTTAATTTGTCCTGAAACAAGCCAAACCCAGAAAGAATGATACAGTATTCTGTACTTAGAATCGATATGATTTTTTCTTTTTTTTTTTTTAATTTTTAAAAGATTGTATTTATTTATTTAGAGAGCAAGCATGAGCCGGGGGAGGGGCAGAGTTAGAGGGAGAGAGAGAATCTCAAGCAGACTCCACACTGAGCAGGGACCCCAGTGCCATGACTCTGAGATCATGACCTAAGCTGAAATCAGGAGTCAGATCCTCATCCAAGTGAGCCACCCAAGCACCTCTGGGCTGGCTTTAAGTACTGTATGATACAGGAGTTCAAATGATATCCCTTAAACCTTCTTCCTTTCTCTCTCTCTCTCCATTTCTCAATTCACTTCCTTTGGGTTTTTACCATTCTTTTTTTAAGGGTTTATTTATTTATTTGACAGAGAGCACAAGCAAGGGGAGTGGGAGAAAGAGAAGCAGGCTCCCCACTGAGCAGGGAGCCCAATGTGGATCATGACCTGAGCCAAAAGCAAGTGCTTAACCAACTGAGGCTCCGATCTTCCCCAATGTAAATTATTTTCATAGAACTCTCTGAGCACAATGTAGCCAGACTAGGGAGGATTTAGGTAAGAATGTATAGATTTAACCAATTAGGATCATATCCTCAAGCTCTAGCTAGTATCACTGTGCCAGACCATTTTTAGATTGGCATTTTTGGATGTAGTATTGCCAAGAGAAGAATGGCAGTGAAATTTTATTTTCTGTGCTTTTCCCATTACAGGTAAAAAGCTTCCGACAACGGGAGAGGTGCACATCTGGGTGAAGGAATGTCTTGATCTACCACAGCTAAGGGGCAGCCATCTAAATTCTTTTGTTAAATGGTAACACCATCTGTAACTCTGCTTCTCTCAGTTCTACCAGATCCTGGTCTTTGCTCATTGTTTTAGGTCTCAATATCTGTGATGCTGAAACTCATCATTCATGGTTTAAATGACATAACTCGAGACAGTAGTGACATGAACTAGAGGAATCTTTGACATGAACCCCTAAGCATTTGCTTAGTTTTAAAACCATAAAGAGGGCATACATACAAATGAAACTGGGACCATGTACTCAGATATGGAATGTCTTCTAGGAGATATATTTGCTGGTGGATAATAGTCAGTATAAAAAAACTCATCAGATTTCTAATGGTGAGATGCCATGCCCCTGACTCCTTTGTGGTGCAGGTGAATTCTTCCTTCTGTCCCTTGTCCCACCTTTGTGAACTATTTGCAGAAGTTCTTGTGCCTCATCCTGCAAATATGTAGAAAATGACTTGCTAAACAGACCCTTACTAATAGTTTGTCATAGGACCTTAAGACAATTTGAGTTTAAAGTGGCAAACTTTTTTTCTCTGTTCTATATATAAATGCCTGGCATCTGTCAGTTGTAACTCAACAGATATTAGTGCATGTTCTCTTAGCTCCCCCTGACTAATTTCATCTACATAGATTCTCCCAGAAGATCAGCTAGAGCTGTTTAGATTTTTATGGCAGTATTTGTGATTTTCCCTATACAAATTATTCATAGATGTCAACTGGCATGATTTTTCAGCTCAGGTCAGTCTCTCATTCTGAGACTGCTCACAGACCTTCTTGTGTTTATAAGAGATATCATGGGTTAAAAGCAGAAAATAGATAATCAAGAATGTTTCCAAATGCTAAAGGAATCCTCAAGCAATTGCTACCACATTAAGCATTTACTAAATGAAAGCACTAAACTAAGTTGTTTGCTTCATATGTAATTCTAATATTAACCTTATGAAATAGGCATCAGTATTCTCATTTTAAAGATGAAGAAGCAAGAGTCTGAGAAATTAATGTGACTTCCCCTGTAATACACAGCCAATGAGTAACAGAGTCAGGATTCAAAGCAAGTCTGGTCCACTGTAATACAGAGTCTCTCCAGCAGGATGCCGCTGTTAATCACCACGGTCACTGCCATTATCACCACCACCAACACATCAACATCATCACAACCGTTACCACCATCATCACTACTGCCACCACCACTGCCATCACCACAACCATCATTACCACCATTGCTGCCATTATCACCAACACCGTCGCCACCACTGCCACCAGCATATCAATATCACCATCACTGCCATCATCACTACCACCACCACCTGTGCCACCATCACCACCATTGCCGCTGCCACCACTATCAAGGCTGCCACCCCTGCCACCATCACCACCACCACCACCACAGTCACCACCACCATCAACATCACCATTACTATTACCGCCATCATCACTACCACCATCACCGCTGCCGCTGCCACCCCCACCACCATCATCTCCACCACCATCACCACCCCACCATCACCACCACCACTACTGCTTCTCTATACTCTACACTTCCATTTCCTTCGGCCAGTCTTCAGTAGTTGTATTGAAATTCAATGAAAGCACAAATGTTCACCATCTTATTAAAATGCTTTCACAATAATGATTCCTTTTATAGTATCATCCTTCCAGATACAAGTAGGAAAAGTCGTCAAAAAACCAGAGCTGTAGGGAAAACCACCAATCCTGTCTTCAACCACACCATGGTGTATGACGGGTTCAGGCCTGAAGATCTGACAGAAGCCTGTGTAGAGCTTACTGTCTGGGACCATTACAAATTAACCAACCAGTTTTTGGGAGGTCTTCGGATTGGCTTTGGAACAGGTAATATTTGTTACACTTTTAATCCTTTACGAGCCAAGTGCTTCTGGGGATGCTTGGAGTTTGTCTGTTTTTTCCTAATGAAAACAGATACTCTATTTCTATTAGTATAATGAAATGAATGAGTGAAGGAATGTCAGGCTGTATGCCAAAGGCTCTAGATATGAAGATTAACAGGATGTAGTATCTGTCCACACAGAGCTTAAGCCTTCTTCACTACTCTTCCCTGAAAAAACATTTATATCTTTTCATGACTAAAAGTGTGCTTTAAATAATCATAGTAAATAGTATTTATGGGGCAATAGTCACTGTACTGAGTGCTTCACTTATATTATTTTGTTGAATCCTCACAGAAATCTTGTGAGTAATTACTGATGTTATCCCCAGAGGAACTGATGTTCCAAGAAATGATGTAACAGAACTCATCAGTATGAGGGCCAAGATTCAAAGTTGAGTCTGTTAGACACTAAACCCCAAACTACACTTTCTTAGAGATCATCTGGTGTTACTTCCCACCCAATGCCAGGCTTTACCCCTACTACCTCACTGTGTCCCTGACAGATTGTCAGCCAGCTTTTCTATGAACACGAAGAGAGATCATTACTCTCTGAGTAGAGGGAATAGTCCCAATTATGGACTCCTTTGTTAACAGACATTTCAGGTGATTAAACAATTCTTTCTTATAATGAGCCCCACATATGCCCTTCTGGTGATATTAAAACTATCCCTTGCTGTCTTCCATTGATGATTGTAATTAGGGGATGATCCATTTTTTCCCTCCAATGAACTATTCCTTTCTAACTGCAAAGCTTCCTCCCCCCCCCCCCCCTTTTGCAGGTAAAAGCTATGGTACTGAAGTGGATTGGATGGACTCTACTTCAGAGGAAGTTGCTCTCTGGGAAAAGATGGTAAATTCCCCCAACACTTGGATTGAAGCAACTCTGCCTCTCAGAATGCTGCTGATTGCCAAGATTTCAAAATGAACCCAAAGTCGACTGGCTCCCACTGAAAACTACTAAGCAGGTGGAATCTGATCTTGCAAATCTAACTGTGCAGACAGATTTTCATCTGCTGCCTCTTGCCACTAACGGAGGCTACACAGCATGTTAAAGTCAACCTGCATATGGTTCTTTGGTTAGAAGTCCCAAGAGATTTAAGCAAGAATAACGTGTGTAACTTACTTATGACTTCGGCATGAGAGAAGATATTTGAGAAAGTTAGGAAAATCAAACAGTTGCTGCTGCTTCAGAGAAAAAGCCATCAAAAAATATTAAATGTGGGGTGTTTCTACCCAGCAAAATATTCTAGTTTGCTGTCCCGTGTTTCACACCACATGCCATGCAGTTAGAAGGGCCTGCTTGCTACTCAGTGGTTGAAAACCCTCGCAGGAACTGAAAATATGCAGTTTTTGGAAGAGAGGGACAGGAAAAAAACTCCTAGAAGGGGGCTAAAGGCAGAATATCTGTGATAGTAAAGAACTGACCATAGGAAAACTATTTACTCTGTAATCTCTGTTAAAATACGGAATTCCGGGTTAGGCCCGGAAGACTCAATCTACTGCATGTATTCCTGCCTTTGAAAGTGCTTTCCCCTGTCCCACTGTCAAAGTCTCCTTTGTGCTTTGGTGCCACCCACTGGCTCATCGGTGGAATTCAGCTTTTGGCTTAATTGTCTCCTAAGATCTCAAGCCTGTATTTTGTAATAGACTGTGTAAAACTAAACCAAAAACAAAAACCTTGCATATATAAGATTCTGTCGTTCCTGTAACTCTATGAAATTAGCATGAGAGTGTTCACAGAGAAGCTTTGCAATGAAGTTTTAATTAGAATGTAAACTATACTTCCTATGTATGTAAAATTTCATAAAGTATTTTGTAAAAACCCTTACAGTAAATTACTATATGATTTAGTTGTGTTGTCCAATTAATCTGACTTCTTATTTTGAATGAAATACTTTATGGTAGGAATCCTCAGATTTAAATTTCCTAGCAAGGCTAAAGAACTGCTTAGCTAATATTTCTCAAGTCTTTACTGGAACTCTGGACATCATTTCCTCTAAGTGGGAAGCTCTGACTATGTTATTGAAACTGGAATTTTTATTTTTAAGAAATAGTTGAAAAGCATTGAAGGGAAGTAAACATTTATTTTTGGAAAGTTTCCCATGGAGGCATTTTTGGGCTTATTTTAATATATAAAGCATTACATCCTCCTTAGGACCCAACTTGCTTGCCTTCCTCAAAACAAGCAGTGATTTTAATGTAGGTTAGGGGGAGCCTGGATGGTCAGGAGTGTGAGACCTTACAATAGGTGTCTATCAAATATCACTGAAAATGACCAGTCTGCTTGCTTCCTCTAAAGATGTTAGAATCTTCTACCCATTTGCCAGTAAGAGTGGCTAACCTAGAACAATGTCCTTCCCATTGTCTCGCAAGGTCTTTTAGGAAGACATGTAGTCCAGCTCTATGCCCTGATTCTGTTCTGGCCACAGAGGAGGAACAAGATTAGCTGAGTGGAGACACACCTCCTAGGTCGGCCAGGGATAGTAGCCAAAGTCCAAATCTTGTTCCAGCTCCTTCACATCAAGGTACAAGCTCCTTTCTCAGCCCTTCTTTCAGTTACCTGCTCTGCCACCTTCCAACATCCAGCCAGCTATGAAACAGTGCGATTGGTTCTAGTATCTCCCTCTGGGATTGCCTGCCTCCTCCTGTTCTCAAATCCCTGGCATTTGGAACACCAGAGTGAACAACAGAACCACCTTTGGTATCAAAATGATTTGGGTTTGAGTTCTGGCTCTATCACTCTCTGGGTGACATGGGATAACTTGCTTAACTGCTCTGTGCCTTGGGTTCTTTGTTCCCTATAAAGTATAAAATGTAGATAACAATGCCTACCTTTCAAGACTATTGTTAGAGTTAAATGACAGAAGATCTAGAAATGCCTAGTCCTGCTGTATAGACAAACTCTGTAAGTAGTAGCTTCAAAGAAAGAGACATCAAAAGACTCAGCAAAGGCAAGTAGGGGGGACTCTGGTCATCACTAGGGAGAGCATCGGCCCAGTTTTATGCCTCAGACGCCTGGGGAGGAAGTATACTGGATATTTTCAGATTCAATAGTAGGTGGGGGAAAATGATAGAACAAGAAAAACAACCATGCAGAGAGGAGCCCAAAGTCTTTATTACTAAACTGAAAATTCTCTAAGACAGATGTTATCTAACTTATTTGTTAGCATCTTACACCACATTATACATAGTAACTGTTTGTTGAGTAAATCAGTGAATGTATATTGATTAGGGTCTTGGGAGATTAGAGTCGGAGATTCTTAGATTTGACAAGTAATCTATGGACTTATTTATTTAAAATAATTTTAACATTTAGGGGTGTCTGGGTGGCTCAGTGGGCTAGGCCTCTGCCATCAGCTCAGGTCATGATCTCAGGGTCCTGGGATTGAGCCCTGAATCGGGCTCTCTGCTCAGCAGGGAGCCTGCTTCCTCCTCTTTCTCTGCCTGCCTCTCTGCCTACTTGTGATCTCTCTCTCTCTCTCTCTCTCTCTGTGTGTCAAATAAATAAATAAAATATTTAAATAAAATAATTTTAACATTTAATGTAAAATATTTTTAGTGTGGAAAATCTGTTTAATCAACAAGTATCATCGAGCATCCACCACGCGTAAAGGACATAGAAAGGTGGAGAGAGAGGAGAAAACATCCAGAAGCTCATCCCTCAAGAAACAACTGCTGTTAACACTTTCAGTACTTTTCCTGTTATCTTTTTCTTTTCTTAGGAAATATGCTCTGTGAATTCACTTTAGCACATCAGACAACCGTACGTGGTAATCAGCAAATAATACATTCAATATATGTGAGACCCTTTATGCTTAAATGAAGAGGACTGTTCTAATTTTATAGTCACTTGTCTCTTCTTTACAAGTTTCATTTTAGTATATGAGCTTGAAATTTAAGGAAAAGAAGAGAAATGAGGGGAAAATACAGGTAAGTTTAATCATATTTTTGAAGTCTTTGGAATCCACTTTCATAAAACTTCAATATCCTATAATTTCAGAAGTTATTAAAATTTAAGTTCAAAAAATTTCCCCAGTCTTCCAACATCACTTTCCTTTTGTAGACATGAGACCCTGATCTTTGAGACCAAAGCGAAAACCTGAAACTTTTCTGATCTGTTTTGCTTCCAGTGAAATCTGAGGCATTGAAAATCCACCCAACATCTGTAATGACACCCAGACTTCTTCCTTTTCATCATGACTTGAGAGACTAAGTCTGAACATCAGAAACAGTGCCTGTCGGAACAGTCAACTTTTCATTCTGTGCTTAAGTTTTCCCAGCATTTAAGATCATTCTGAATTTTAAATTTTTTACCTTTTTTCAGTTCTCTTTTCAGCATAAAATTACATTCCATTGCCATTAAATTCCTTATAAACATGATAATGTTTAGCGGCTGCATAATATTCTAAGAAAATATAATTTCTTAACATTGTCTCTTTTTTGGACATTTAGGTTTCCAGCTTTTAGTTGTTATAAACCAAAGTGCCATGAAAAGCTTTGAGCAACATTTTTTCTTTTGGATTATTTCCTAAACAAAACTCTTCCCCAGAAGGGCAACCATTAGTTCAAAAGGCATAAACATGTTTCAAGTCCTGAATACCTACTGTCAACTCACTTTCACTAAGTATGAGAGAGCACCTATTTTGCTGTACGGTCGTCAGTCCTGGGTAGTTTTAAAATAGGGGGAAATTTTTGACTGGACTGGTAGATGAAATATCTAATTTTAACTTCTATTTCTCCGATCACTGATAGCACTCAATACTTGGCCATTTCCATCCTCTTACCTGTGAACTTAATTGTTCATTTCTCTTTTACGATGTTAATGCTTTATGGATTTGTTCAGGCTCTCTACAAAAATATAAATCTATTGTCTGTTATCTTTATGGTGGGTATTTTTCCCAGTTTGAAATTCAGCACATGTTTAAAGTGCCAGGCACTGGTCAAGAATCCAGGATGGCCCAGACGCAGCTCCTGCCCTTAATGATCTCAGGGCTTAATAAAGGGAGGCAGGCAGGTGACCACGCAGTACAATAAGGCTTTCCCAGTTTCCATTAAAAATGTGAGCAGTCTACAGCAGATGCACCCAAAGTGAGCGGTCAGTTCTCATGTAAATGCAGGGAAAGGCTTTACAGAGAAGATGATTCTGAGTATTGATGCTAAGTAAATTAGTGCAGCAACAAGGGACAAGGGGGGGAAAGGCATTCCAGGCAGAGAGAATGCCTCGGAGGAGAAAGCGCTGGTCCCTTCGGGGAACTTCAGTAGTTGGGTTGGACTAAGGCGTAAAATGTCAGGTCCTGAGACATAAGAGGCTGGAGAGACGTCAGAGCTCACAATTTCAAAAAGTGAAAATAACTTGAGCTGTTCAGCAAAGTCAAATTAAGCTTTTCCTTACTCATCTTTTACATAATGTTTAAGCTGAGAAAGTCCCTTCTGACCCAGGGTTTTTATGCTTACCTTAATTTTCTTCTAGTTTCCATTTTTTAATACTTTAATTTTATTTTACTCGTGACATGTAACTGTTTAATACCTCCAGAATTGACCTTGGTATATGACCGTAAGCCTCATTTGGATCTTTTTTCCGTTGTAATGTTTATCACATCTTTGCTGTTCGTTAAGCTTCTTTCTGTAACCTTATTTGGCTAATGGGTAAAAACAGGGAATGCTACATATCTAATAAGAGGTATTCCAAGCCGAGGACCATGGGAAGGGAAACGAAAGAAATTTCGTTGGGGTTTGCTCTTTTACTGAGCTGTGTTGAACACTGCAGGTACAACTCACAAAGCCCTTAGGATCCTGACTCCCCCGGGTAGAGCTGCTGTTTTGTTTTTATAGATTGCAGATTTTTAAGGAGCAAACGTGCTTCCACACGACAGTTGGAGTGGGGAGAGGGAGAAAAAATACGTCCCCGCAGCTTAATTTGTTTACTCCTCCCAGAAATTAGGTAGAGTCGGGTTTTCTTCCCCCGAGGCTGTGTGGAAACCCAGTGGGGTTGGCATATCCTCTCCGTCCAGTACAGGCAAGATCCCGGGCTGGAGTTGAGAGCTGAGAGCTGTGATTGGTGATTTTTTGAAAAGGCAAGCATAACCCGACTGGATTGGTTCTGGACTCCCCCAGACCCCCCTGTTACTTCACAGCAGTCTGGAGACCTGCCCACCAATCACAGGGCTCCTTACTGGAAAAAACAACTGCTGGAGCGTGCTGGGAGTCCCTAGCAACACCCTGAGAATTTTGAATCTGACAGGGAAGGAGTGTGCAGTCAGCCGATGGTGGAGGAGAGCAGCGTCTATGCCTCAGGAAGAGGAGCCTCTCAACATGGATCCTCCAGCCCCGGAAGAGCCCTTAGAGGAGCAAACCAAAAAACTAGAAAAGCAGGAAGAGGAGATGGACTTTAAGGAACTGGATGGTCTCAGGGACGCTTTGGCAAACCTCCGGGGTCTGTCCGAGGAGGAGAAGAGCGAGAAGGCGATGCTTTGCTCCCGCATCCAAGAGCAGTCCCAGCTCATCTGCATCCTGAAGCGGAGGTCAGACGAGGCCCTGGAGCGCTGCCAGATCCTGGAGCTGCTCAACACAGAGCTGGAGGAGAAGATGGTGCTGGAGGCTGAGAAGCTGAAGGCCAAGAGCGCGCACGCCCAGCAGCTGGAGGAACGCTTTATGACCTTGGCAGCCAACCACGAGTTGATGATCCGCTTCAAGGACGAACACAAGAGTCAGAACGTGAAGCTCAGGGAGGAGAATGAGAAGCTGAGGCTGGAGAACAGCAACCTCTTCAGCCAGGCTCTGAAGGACCAGGAGGCCAAAGTGTCGCAGCTCACCGCGCGGAGCGAGGCCCTGTCCAAGGACCTGGAGACGGTGAAACAGAGATGCGCTCAGGAGGCCCACCAGGCGCAAACCAGAGAGAAGGAGCTGCTGGAGCTGCAGAGCCAGCGGGCCGGCGCCCACACCAAGGAGGTGGAGCAGCTGCGCAGCCAGCTGCAGAGCCTCAAGCAGAAGCACCGGCAGGCTGTGGAGCAGCTGGCCAAGGCCGAGCAGGCGCACGGCAGCCTGAACCAGGAGCTGCAGGCCAGGCTGCAGACAGTCACTCGCGAGAAAGATGAGCTGTTGCAGCTGGCCATGGAGAGAGGCCGGGTGCTTCAGAACAAGCAAGCAGAGATCCGGCAGCTCGAGGAGAAGCTGGAGACAGCCGAAGTGGCCCGGAGGCATGCCCTGGAGAGGTTCGAACAAGAGGCAGTGGCCGTGGACAGTAACTTGAGAGTCCGAGAACTTCAGCGCAGGGTCGACGGGATCCAGAAGGCCTATGATGAACTCAGGCTGCAGTCTGAAGCCTTCAAAAAGCACAGCCTGGATCTTTTAAGCAAGGAGAGAGAGCTCAATGCCAAACTCCGCCATCTCTTTCCATAGGAAGCTTCTGTTTCCTATTTCCTCTAATTTAGAATTTAACTTTGTGCCTTAGCATTATGACAAGAGTAAAGTTGGTTTTCCATTTATTATACTTTTAAGCACAAAAGAGAATTCAAAGAAAAGCTATTTTACTGTGGTGATGTGGTTGTTAACTGTTGTAAGGCTAGCACTAACTTTCAGCCCTACCACCTAAAATACACACGGCATACCAGGTGTCTTTCTGTGCCTTGGAATTCCTCCTAAGTTTGCTATCATTAACTCCATCTTCCCCATAATTTATTCATTCTCAATCCCAGATATCTTCAGATAGCCCGAGACTTTAAATTAGCAGCTCCTGTGGACTTAAATCTTAAAAGTGCAAGGAGATGTACTATTGTGAAAACAGTTTTGCATAGTTCCCCCTTGTAGCTAGGCAGGTCTGTAGTCTCCCTTAGTTGAAAATAGAAACTCTGTTTAATAGCATAGAGAGCTTGCAGAAGAAAGTGTCCAATTTTGCAACTGACAAACAATTGCTTGCTTCACCTGCTTTACAGCAGTATCCTTTTGATTTTTATTTTACTTGTACTAGCTTGGAAAAACAAAGATTGAAATCATTAAATTTTTCACCAAAATGGGCAAACTTTATTACAGTCATTCTATATGAGCAGTAAGATTCAAATAAGTGAAATCATCCAGTGTTTATGTTTCCTGCAAGCTTAGATCACATTCCATTTTCTTGCTTTTTTTTTTCCTTAATAAAAACAGGATTTAGTGGTGCAAGTATGCAAGTATCAGTATGCATAATATGCTAATAGGCAAAAGGCCCCAATTTAGGGTAACAAGTCAGAGCAGACCAGCTATGATACATAAAGCAACACATAGTGATTGTTTTGTTTCTATTAGCATTATTTCCTTGCAATTACCTTTTCCTTTTTAATTTTTTAAAACTTCCTTATTTAAAAAAACATCTAAATGAAATATATATGTATAATTACAGCATGGTTTGTAGGAATACCTAAATATCTAGCTATTTAAAAACATTATAGTTATTACATCTATTTATAGAAAGTTTTTAAAGAGGCAATTATAAAAAACACTTTATGCTTCCTTATTTCTGTATTTTTAGTCAATACATAAACATTATAAATATCTCTCAAAATAGATTGTAATTCTGTATTTTTCTTACCCATTTGGTGCCAAGGGTCCCAAGAGTTACCTAATAATTTGGATGTATTAACTATACTTGGTATCTTTTTGATAAACAATTTTTGAGGGTTACTCTACCTCGGGCAGTTTTTTAAACCTATTTTCTCACAGTCCTATTAAGATTGTGGTATTAAATACAAATTCCAAGAAACCATGATTTTGGCTCAAAAAGACTATTTACTTCCTCTTACACATTCAAGAATCAGAATATAGGAGCTAATTAAATAAGTTATCCTTTATTGGGGTCATACTATTTATCATTGTGCTAAAGCAGTTTGGATGGCTTGTTTACTTATTTAATCTGTAGGGCCATGTGAGAAGGTAATTATGTTTACTTCTGTCGCAAAGAAGAGGAAACTGGGATTCAGTAATTTTTCCAAGGCCATTTGATCCCTGGGGGTGCTGGGATTTTGATGACAACATCCCACTGAGATTCCTTGACTATTTACAGAGTGCCAAGCTCAGGGTTTAGGCACTAAGAAGCAGCATGAAGAAGCACTTTTTCTACCCTGGCAGAGCTCCCACACTAGTCTAGGAGCAAAAAAACCAAGTACATACAATGTGCTATGTCTTACTGAAGGTGTTACCAGATCGCGGTAGGTAACACACACACACACACACACACACAGCAGTTGACTCGCCCTGGGGTAAAGATCAGGAAGGTAAAGAGGATTAATTGGCAGGGATGACTAACACAGGAGTTGATATGTAAGTCGGTTCTTAAATAACTAGAATTTCATCCGTGTAGAAAGGGAAAAGTCTCATCTACACGATGAGACAGCATCGTGTAGAAAGTCCATGGTGTTAATTTTTAAAAATGTACAGGATATTTGTGGACATAATAGGTAGTTGGGAGGAGGTTCGGAGAAACATCATCTACAGATAAGACTAGAAGATTAAGTTGTGGACAGAACACAGGGAGCCTCAAAGGCTACGCAGACCCCTTATAGTGGAGGGTGAAAAGGAAGAGAGGGGCAAGCGTACAAACGCAGCCACAGAAGCCCTCCTTTCCCCAGCCGGGTTTGGGCCGCTTCGCCTGTGGTCTGGTGCGCATGCGTGCCTGGTGGGCATGTGTGCATAGAGAATCCTTGCCTTTATCCCATCATTGCCCCCAACCCTTTCTGCCTGTCCAAGCTCCACCCACTGGGCCCAACCCGTGTCTGGAGGTGGGGTAGTTCGCCCAGATTTTACGCCCAACCTCCGTGGAGGAGGCCTCTCCTGGGCAGAGACAAGGTGGGTCTTATAAGCGGGCTAAGAGCAGTTTGGGCAACGAATCTTGACGTCCTCGTACTGAAATGTGGTCTAGTGGAGGATTTAGCCCATGGTACTTTCTTTAGATGGGGAAAGGTGTATCTGGAAGAGTGTGGGGGTAGGTAAGGTAGGGGGACACGGGCATGTGTCCCCTAAAACGTGGGCACAAAGGCATAGTGTCAGGTGCCCGGGTCTGAGGACAGTCCTGTTCAGTCATGCTAAGGCTTTTGTATTAGGTTGTATGACATGAAATTGCCACTCTGTGGGTTATAAATGATTAGATAGTGACTGTTTTGTGATGTTCACTCTAATACCCCTTTGAAAGATATTAAAAGGATAGGATAGTGGCTAATGAGAAGATGGATGCCTACAGAATTGATGGAGGAGACTGATGTGGAGAACAAAGATAAAAGAAATGTAGGAAAAATTAAATTTCCTTACAACTTAGAACCCATTGACAAGTACTTGGGATAGGCATAATAACTTTCTTCCAGGAATTCAACTGCCTCAAAACTTTGCTGAAGGCAGAAGGTAACCTTAGCTTGACAGTAGTCCGACCTCCAGGATCCTATAAGTCTTTAACATATAAAAATCCCTTTGGAAACCTCCTTTATATCTACACTGCCCTTTGCCCATGCCAGGATATATGTTAGCAATCATCCTCTAAGCATATGGTCCACTGATAAATATCTGAAGGGTCTCATGATTAAGGTTTTACTAGACAGTAGTGAATGACATTATCCTAGGGGTAGCTAGCTCCTCGGGGTCCTGGAAGCCTTGCTTCCAAATTCCTTGGAGACTTAAGCTATCTCTAACGCACTCCAAACTTACAAGTATATAATCAGTCTCTTATCATGATCTCAGTGCAGCTTTTTGCCCATGGTCCTGTCTCATGCTTTAATAAAACCACATATTTTTGCACCAAAAACATCTCAAGAATCCTTTTTTTTTTTTTTTAATTTATTTATTTGACAGAGAGAGATCAACAAGTAGACATAGAGGCAGACAGAGAGAGAAGCAGGTTCCCCACCGAGCAGAGAGCCTGATGCGGGACTCGATCCCAGGACCCTGAGATCATGACCTGAGTTGAAGGCAGCAGTTTAACCCACTGAGTCACCCAGGCGCCCTCAAGAATCCTTTCTTAACCTTTAGTTTCTGAACCCTAATATTTCACATCAGAGCCCACAATACAGAATAGAAAGTAAGAGGATTGTGAACCTATCATGTGTCAAGTGCTTTTCATTTCAGCCATATTCCAACACCAGAAGGGAGGTTCATTTATCACTGTTTTAGAGATGAGAAAAGTGAGACTCAGGAAAGTGACTTGCTCAAAAACCAGAAGGCTTTGGTGGGGGCAGAGGGGGCAGGGACAGGAGAAAGGTTTGAACTCAAGCTCCTCCGGCAGGCTCAGCTTCATAGGTGTGTCACCTGCATAGAGGCCCCACATTTGGTTAAATGCTCTGCTGTCAGTGTCTTGAGATTGTTTTTGTTGTTGTTGTTGTTGTTGTTTTTAGAGAGAGTGAGCGGGACTAGGGGTAGTTGAGGGGTAGATCGAGGGAGAGAGGCTTCAACTGACTGGACACCCACCGAGAGCCCGACTTGTGGCTCAGTCTCACAACTCTGAGATCATGATCTGAGCCAAATCAAGAGTTGGATGCTTAACCGACTGAGCCATCCAGGTGCCCCAAGATTCCTAATAATTGTGACAAGGAGTTCCACGTTCTTCTTTTGTGCTGGGCACTGCAAATTATGTGGTTGGGCCTGTTTTCTGGCTCAAAAGTCCATGCTTTCTCCCACTATACAGACTACCTTCTAAATGGCCACAAAAAAGCATTATTGTTTTCCCCCTCTGTGCTCCACAGCACTTTGCATTCCACTGTCTCAGTGCTTATCTTGTTTTAATCTGTGACCCACAGATTTGGGGATGAGTGACAAGTGTAGTTATTGTGGTATGCTGATGTATAAAATGATGCTTATCACTGGAACAAATTTAATAAAAGTAAAAAGTCGCCACCTCTAGACTACTGCCCTTGAGGGGAAATTTGAAAAACAACAAAACTCTTTTCCAAAGCAGACCTGTAACCCTGGTAAATTTTTTCTGCAACATCCACAACAAGTAACCCTGAAGTGAAAGTCAGCAGGACAGAGACTCTAAAAACAAATAGTGTGTGAATAGTGCTGTGTAGATAGTGTGATCTTTTGTGTTATGTTTTTGTAATCTCAGTGTGCCTCTAAGGAACTTCTTTAGTTAAAAAACAAAACAAAACAAACAAAAAAACCATGGTGAAAAGGGCTAGAAAAGGAAGGAGAGCTATAGAAAAGGTGAACGGGCTGATGTTTTCATACTCACTCTGCTTCCATTAGGGAATATTCATTCAGGTTAATTTGTTTTTAGTAAGGTATTAATAAAAAATTTATTTCTTCCCAACTCCACTATATAAAACAGCTATTTATTTATTTATTTATTTATAGGCTCCACACCCAGCATGGAGCCCAATGAGGGGCTTGAATTCATGATACTGAGATCAAAAGTTTGATGCTCACCAGACTGAGCCACCCAGGCACCCCAGGTTAAGTAGTTCTTTAAAGAACATTGAAGGCGTACCTGCCTGGGCACTTGCTGTTCTATACAGGCCTTGTTGACCCAGATACCTCTGGGTGGAAGGAGATGCCTATTGGGTAAGCCATTGACAGTGCTGTTGCACTACATCTACTGAGATTAACAGAACCTTATCAAGCAGGGAGTCTTTTTTTTTTTTTTTTTTATCTTGGTCTCCTAAAAAAAGTTGGAATTTTGGGGAGGTGGCCAAGAATTGGCTTTTCTAATCATGTGCCCATCTCCCTAAGGAGAAGCTCAATTTTATTTTCTAAACACTAAAAACATCTGATTAAATTTAAGGGCCTAAGGCTGTACAGATGAGTCTTGCTACGTGATGCAGTTCTCTCTAAGCCTTCTGTTTATTTCACTTTGAAAAAATTAATCCAAGAAAACTTTTCCCTTGGACAGATCTCCCTGGTCGTTCATTACACATTCAACTAACCACAGTGCCGCCTTCCTCAACCACCTCACTCCTCAGTTCTACAAAGGGACTCATCTTAGCTATTTGCCAGATTGTGCCTATTGAATGCTCTAATCCTCTCCTATTTGTATTAGTTTAAAATAATCTTCTCTTTCATGTTTGAGATTGTTCATTATAGCATTGTTTGTAATAGCAAAATATTGGAAACAGCTTAAATACCATCAATAAAGCACTGGTTAAATAAACTGTGGGCCCTTTATACTAGAGAATATATTGCAAATGTATTTTTTTAATAAAAGAAAACAGGGGCGCCTGGGTGGCTCAGTGGGTTATAGCCTCTGCCTTTGGCTCAGGTCATGATCCCAGGGTCCCAGAATCGAGCCTCACATTGGGCTCTCTGCTCAGCAGGGAGCCTTCTTCCCCCTCTTTCTCTGCTTGCCTCTCTGCCTACTTGTGATCTCTGTCTGTCAAATAAATAAATAAAATCTTAAAAAAAAAAAAAAAAAAAAAAAAAAAAAAAAAAAAAAAACAAGGGGCGCCTGGGTGGCTCAGTGGGTTAAGCCTCTGCCTTCAGCTCAGGTCATGATCCCAGTGTTCTGGGATTGAGCCCCGCATCAGGCTCTCTGCTCAGCAGGGAGCCTGCTTCCCCCCACCTTCTGCCTCTCTGCCTACTTGTGATCTTTCTCTCTCTGTCAAATAAATAAATAAAATCTTTAAAAAAAAAAAAAAAGGAAAAGGAAAGCTCTTTGTATATGGATATGAAAATATCTCCAGGATACAAGTAGGGAAAAAAACCAAACAGGGTACAGAATAATACCTGTAGCAACCTGTAGCATACTGTCTTCCACATAAGAGGAAAAGAGGAATAAGAATGCAAACATAGGGGCGCCTGGGTGGCTCAGTGGTTTTAAGTCTCTGCCTTCAGCTCAGGTCGTGATCTCAGGGTCCTGGGATCGAGCCCCACATTGGGCTCTCTACTCAGCAGGGAGCCTGCTTCCCCTTCTCTCTCTGCCTGCCTCTCTGCCTACTTGTGATCTCTCTCTGTCTATCAAATAAATAAATAAATAAATATCTTAAAAAAAAAAAGAATGCAAACATATATTTAATTCCTTGTGCTTAAATACATATTGAAAATAATAAATACTAATAAAAGTGGTTATTAGTAGTATGGAGGGGTATGGGGACTGAAATGGTGAGGTATAGGACTGGGAAGGAAACTCAGTATATACCTCAGTATATACCGTTTTATGTCATTTGACTTTTTTTTTTTTTTTAAGATTTTATTTATTTATTTGACAGAGAGAGATCACAAGTAGGCAGAGAGGCAGGCAGAGAGAGAGAGAAGGAAGCAGGCTCCCTGCTGAGCAGAGAGCCCGATGCGGGACTCGATCTCAGGACCCTGAGATCATGACCTGAGCCGAAGGCAGCGGCTTAACCCACTGAGCCACCCAGGCGCCCCGACTTTTTTTTTTTAAACATGTATTATTTGTTTCAGGGTACGGGTCTATGATTCATCAGTCTTACACAATTCACAGTGCTCACCATAGCTCATACCCTCCCCAGTCCCCATCACCAGCAAACTTTAATTTGTTTCCTGAGATTAAGGGTCTCTTATGGGTTTTCTCCCTCTCTGGTTTTGTCTTATTTCATTTTTCTTTCCCCTCCCCTAGGATCCTCTGTCTTGTTATTCAAATTCCTTATATCAGTGATATGATACATGCATCATATGATAATTGTCTCTCTCAGACTTATTTCACTTAGCATAATACCCTCTAGTTCCATCCACATCATTGCAAATGGCAAGATTTCAATTGTTTTGATGGCTGTGTAATATCCCATTGTATATTTATACCACATCTTCTTTATCCATTCATCTGCTAATGGACATCTAGGCTCTTACCACAGGTTAGTTTGTGGACATTATTGCTATAAACATTCGGGTGCATGTGCCCCTTCGGATCACTACATTTGTATCTTTAGGGTAAATACCCAGTAGTGCGATTGCTGGGTCATAGGGTAGCTCTATTTTCAACTTTCTGAGGAACCTCCATGCTGTTTTCCAGGGTGGCTGCACCAGCTTGCTTCCCACCAACAGTGTAGGAGGGTTCGTTCCCCTTTATCCACATCCTCACCAACATCTGTCGTTTCCTGACTTGTTAATTTTAGCCATTTCGACTGGTATGGGGTGGTATCTCATTGTGGTTTTGATTTGTATTTCCCTGTATATCATTTGACTTTTAAGCCATCTGAATGTATTACCTATTCAAAAAGACAACATAATTAAAAACAAAGAATCTTCCATTTTAACTGTTTAACTTCCTAGTAAGCTCTGTTTCTGTGTAGATGACATAGAAGGCCTGCAGATTTTTCTCTCTCCAAGAGTTAAGTAGACAAAACATATTTTATATAGAGCCAAATATGGCCTGACAGATTTAGGTCAGGCCATTCAATTGAAAGCTGCTGCACTCATAAATGTTCAACAACATATGGCTAATAACAATTTCTTTTCCCCCCCGAATGCCATCTAAAGATGACTATTTCTCTCCCGAATTTAAAGATTTGAATGTATTAACTTTTCTCATGGATTTTCTTATGTCTGTGTGACATGAATTTTAGATCTTAGAGAGAGTATTTTCTCATATATTAAAGCCTTTAGGCTGGTATTGGTTTTGCCCAAACAGACAAACAAGAGATGGTAGAGGGTAGGGCAAGCTAAGCAATTCTGATCTTTCCGTTTTAATAAGTTACTCATCTAATGTACCTCATCATTTATTGAAAGCCGTTAATTGGCCAGGTACTGTACCAGGTTCTGGGACACAATGTGAGCAAGGCAGAGACCTTATCCTCCTGATTCTCCCTCCTGGTGGGTAAAGTGGTAGTTAAGCTAAAGCCTGTTAAATGTGGTAAGAATTGCCCAAAACAAGAGATGAGGAAAACAGTAGACTATGGTAGCTCAGCAGCCTTCAGAGCATGTCCTGTTGCTGGTAAGAAACTGCCTTTCCCAGTAGTCATGCCACCCAGGGCTGCAGACTAAGCAGTCGCAGTAGACTCTTACCACAGACCCTGCAGTCAGATTAATCTCATTATACTCACATCCATGTTTACCTCCGTCCCTGGCAGAAGTCTGAGCCTTCATAATCTGGCCCAGTCCTCTCCCCGCCTCCATCCCCACTCAAATCCTGCCACTCGGTCCTTTGAAAACCTAGATCTGTGATCAGCAAACTACCAAGGTATTAGAGCAGTGAATGAAGGAATGTACTGGCATCAGACCGTCTGGTCATTTACTGGGGGACCTCATACTGGATGAAGCTAGAGAACAGAGCTAAAACTTTCAGTGAATGAGAGATATGACCAGAAGATGGCATGAATTTCACACTGGTGTAACCATAAAGAGAAAAAATTATCTGAATTTAGGAAAGAGGTTTTTTTTTTTTTTTTTTTAAGATTTTATTTATTTATTAGAGAGAGGAGTAATAGCACAAAGGGAGAATGAGAGGGAAGAGCAGACTCCCTGCTGAGTGCAGAGAGCCTGATATGGGGCTCTATCCCAGGACCCTGAGATTATGACGTGAGCTGAAGGCAGATGCTTCACCAACTGAGCCACCCAGGCATCCTAGAAAACAGCTTTTTTAAAGGAATATCCTTAATAGGCAATATTCCAAGGAAAACTAGAATCACAACCAAATCATTAGTTTTATGGTTAGTTGTAATATTGGCATTATTTTAAAACTATTATATTTTTAAAGTATTTTTTAAACTGTCATACATATGAGTTTTGTATATCATATGTATGAGAGAGAATGAGGCTAAAGCAAAACTAATTATATTCGTGTTGCTAGGCACAAAATTCTCAGTGTGCCTGTTAAGATAGTAAAAAGTAGAGTAAAGCATTTGATGTTAAATTTGAATAAAAAATATCAGTCTAAATCTATGGGCAGTTTTTCTTTGAAAAAATAGATATGTCCCAGCTCTGTCAACTGAAAGGCCTAATTTCAGTGACAGTCTGATATGAGCATCCCTCAGGCCCAGTTTGTGGCTTCCAAAAACTCTTTTCCATTAAAATGAAGGACTCTTTGGAGAAAGGGCTAATTCCAGATCTGTAGCTGGAAACGTACACAATGAACCTGATACAGTTAGTTGTACCAGCAAGCAAGTAAACTGTCAAAGACTAACACAGTTCTCTTAACAAGACCTGAGAATCAAGTTGGAGAGGTTCCCAATGGCTAAAAATGAATAATTTGACTACAAAAACAACTGCAATTGAGTGAAACAAAACTGAATATTTTAAAATCTGTGAGTTCATTATGATACATAAAAAAGACAAACAGTAGCAATAATAAAAACAACAACAAATGCAAAGCTCATTCGTTACTAACTGAAAAGTCACTATTAAAAGGAATTAATTGATCATTTATCTTCCTTTTCCTGTTCCCTGTATTTTAGGGTGACAAAATGGCCCCTATGTGATGAAACATAGTTGTTTTTCAGAGAATCCCAGGTAATTAAAGGAATAAAAGAAGTTAAAAGGCATTATTTTATAACCCGTAGTGAAATAATTTATTCAGGCACTGATCATCATTAGGTGAAACTATTAAGAGAAAGGTTAATGGAGACTTTTACAAGGGAGGAGGAATTAGAGTGTCACCATTTGAAAACTCCATCATTCTTAGTGTCACTAAAAACAGGAAAGCTAAACATGCATGTGCTGTCGGATGCCTGAGAATGTGCACCTTTTCTTCTAGGAAGCGTTCTGGCCATAAATGTGTGAAGCGAACTAGGCCTGGAAGTAATTTCCCACTTACAGGACTGATGGGGCTAATGGGAGAATTAAAATGGCACCACAAGAAGGCAAACAAACAAATCTAGAATATGGGATATTCAGTAAAACAACTGGCCTGATTTCTTCAGTCAAATGGCACTGGGGAAAAGGGGTGGAGGGGATGCCGTCCTAGAACAAAAGAGAATTAAGAGACATATGAGGAAATGGAATGCATAGAATTGTTTGGATCCTGATTTAACCAAGCCATCTATAGATAGAAATTGTGGAACAACTGAATATTGACTGGGTTCAAATGATACCAAGAAATCCATAGTAATGTTACTGGTTGCAATCATGACATTGTGGTTATAGGAAAAAATGACCTTAGAGTTAAAAATGCGTAGTGACACATGTAAGGATAAAAATGACATGATTTCTAGGGGAGTCTGGGTGGCTCAGTTAGGTCATGATCTCGGCATCCTGGGATTGAGCCCTGCATCGGGCTCTCTGCTCGGCCGGAAGCCTGCTTCCCCTCCACCCTCCCTGCCTGTCTGCCTACTTGTGATCTCTGTCTGTCAAGTAAATAAATAAAATCTTTTTTAAAAAGGACATGATGTCTGGAATTTTTACCTTAAAATACTTGAGCAAAAAGAGGCAGGGAGATTGCACAAGTGTGGCAAAATCCTGATAGTACTTAAACCTGGATGAGGAATATATAGGGATTCGGTATACCCTTTACTTTTGCCTATGATTGCAAATTGTAAATATTTAAAAAAAGATTTTAAAAGGCTGAGGTTTCTGAAGGAATGAAGAAGAGAAATAATTTGGAATTGGCAATAGAAAACTAGGAGAGCTCAGCCAAGTTTCAGCTCTGGGGTACCTGGGGTGAGAGATGAGGAGTGGTCTTTCCTATCAGCACATGAAAAGTCCTGCTTTTGCCCTTCCAAATCTCTATCCTTGAAACTTCTACACCTGCTGTCCCTTCCCCCCAAAGCAGTAATTCTCAACTTCAGTGGCAGCAACTGTGGGGCTTGATTAATTGGGAGACATCCCAGTACTTTGTTACTATTTTAGTTGATTATAAATGTTGGTCATTTTTAAAGAAAACAAATCTGATTCCAAGATTAGTCCACGATAGTGTTACTTTCATCCATTTGCATTTAGAAATGCTCTCTTGAGAGGAGGACAAAGGAATGGAAATATAGCTAGCACACTGGGGATTGCACATAAGCCATGCGAATATGCAGCGCTTGTAAAGATAATCCTGCAATGCCCAAACACTGTCAATCCCAGAGTCTTCAATTTTCATTCAGTAAGAGCTTCTCATGGTTTTACTTCCTGCTCCTCACAGATTATACTTTCATGGACGAATAGGCAAACTAGATTAAAACGAGCGTTTGGGCCTCTGTAGCGCTACTATCCAATTCTGATTTACCTGCATTCCCTAACATCTCTGCTCCAATCCTCTGCCATAGAAAATCCAGTAAATGCAGGCATTAGTGCTGAAGTCATGGTCTTCATAGAGGACTTGATAGATCGGTATTCATCATTTATTTCAATCCCTCTTTTAAAGTGCTTTCCCCCCTATTACAAAAATGGAAAAGCTGTAACAAAAGAAACACAGGAGCAAACTCTATTTGCCAGACTCCGCTGCAGTGCGGTTATATTTGGAAGATGCAAATGAGGTAGGGGCCCTCCCCCTGGCCCCCCTCCCTCCCTGCTTTGGCTGTTGTTGCTGCCAGGCATATTCTTAGAAACACTGGGTATTTCTGCAACAACATCCCTATATTCATTCACTAGTTTTATGGGATAGAGTTTTATATATAGCTAGCTCCCTAATCATTAGATAGTACCTAATGATTCTTGTCTCCTAGTATTCAATTCTCGTGTAGTCCCCTTTCACGGGAAGTAAAGTCTGTGTGACCAATAGATTACTAAAGAAGTGATTGCATGTGACTTCTGAGGCCAGGTCATAAAAGACATTGCTGCCTCTTCCTTGGTGTCTGGGACCATTCACTCTGGGGGAAGCCAGCCACCATGCAGTGTTGACATTCACTCAACCAATGGAGAGGCCCACATTGGAAGGGGACCTGAATTTTCCTCCAGCCATCTCAGAGGTCGATATCTAGCCCCAGTCAAGCCCACAGATGACTGCCTCTCCAGCCAAAATCTGAATTCCATGAAAATTCTAGAGCCAAACTGCATAACAAAAGCACTTGAAAATTTCTGACCAACAGAAACTTCAAGAGATAATGTTTATTATGAGTTTAAGCCACAGCCATAAGCAAATATCTACTGTTGTTTTAAGATTTTGGGTAATTTGTTAGGCTGCAATAGATAATACAGGGGGTGGAGAGTGTGGGCAGTAGTCATGCACTTGGACCCAAATCCCAGTTTTCTATTTTACCACTTTCCCAACTGGGGCAGAGATAGCAGGTCCCTATCAGGCCTGTTTGGCTACTTTGTACTGAGAAGCATTCTTGGTCATGCAGCATAGTGTCTACTCCTCCAGTCCTCCCAATGACTTCATGTGCACACATTCTCAGCATTACTAAGTTTTCTGCTTAAAATAGCCAGGTTGGTTTCTCCATCTGAAATTAACAGCGAGACACTAGAGACATTCCTGTTAAAGTCAGAAATAAGACAATTGACAGTATTATTTAACATCAAGGCAGAAGTATTTCATGATCAGTCAAGATAATAAAAAGAGTATTGCAAAGGAGGAGGCGAAATTGTTATTATATATAATAAGGTGATGTAACCGTCTACCAGGAATAAATTGAAAATAAAAACTATCAAGAATTTTCAGTGGAATAATCAGTAAAAAATTTAACAAGGAAGATCAAAAAGATTTCCTTTGCAGCAACAATAACCACTTAGAAAATATAAAGAAATAATGCAGCCCAGTAGCAAAAAGTACATAAAATAACTTGGAAAAATAAACTAATAAGTTCAATGCAATGTCCATGAAAATTCCAGCTCTTTTTGAACTTGGAAAAGTCCATGTTATGATGTTATCTGGAAGGTTCTTTCTTTATTATTCTAGATACCATAGGCTTTTTTTTTTTTTTTTTTGCCCTTTGCGGAATTGTTGTCTTTTAGTTGAGCTTTGTGTTATGCCTTCCACTGAAACTAGAGACCTTCATTTATTCATTCAACAACTATTTATTGAAGTCTAAGCTGTGGCAGGTACTATTCTGGAGATTTGGGATCTATCAGAGTCCAACTTCCCTGACATTTGATTTCTAAGAAACAACCATATAAACATAGCTATTCGTTGAGGCTCTTTGCTACTTTATTCATTATCCCAAAGAGAAGTTTCTTAAGACCGTAGAACTGGAAAAGTGGCTAAGGAATTCATATAAAGTTTACTCATGAGCAAACAAAGTAAAATTTCTTCTTTTGATTTGCCATGGAAGCTTAGTTTATTATTAGCTCAACTTGAGTAACTATAAGATTTTATGTCTATCTTATTCCAATACAAGCTTTCCCCTCTTTGGAACTCCTTATCTTCCTATTTCATCTAGATTTTCACTAGCTTTGCTTTTTAAAATTTTGAATTTTTTTGTTTCATTGTATTTTACTGTACTTCTGAACTGCTTCAAATCTCAAATACCTTGTGCAATTAGAGGAACAATATTACACCAAGAAGAAACAGAAATATCCAGAATGTGGTGCCTTTTTTTTTTTTTTTTTTTAAGATTTTATTTATTTACTTGAGGGGGAGAGAGTGTGAGAGAGAGCATTAGAGGGGAAAAGGTCAGAGGGAGAAGCAGACTTCCCACCAAGCTGGGACCCAGATTCAGGACGGGATCCTGGGACTCCAGAGTCATGACCTGAGTAGAAGGCAGTCGCTTAACCAACCAAGCCACCCAGGCGCCCCAGAATGTGGTGCATTTTTAAGACAACTAACTGCTCTTGTCTCTTCAAAAAGCCAATATTAAGAAAAGCTAAATAATACAAAGGACTCTTTTAGAGTGAGAAATGGGGGGAAAAGAAAAACTTTATAAAAACATAACCAAATGCAGTACATGACACTTGATTGGATCCTGGCTCAAAGTATCCTCTATAAAAGATTATTATGAGGAAAGCTGAAGGAATTTGAATATGGCATGGATAATAGATAATGTTAGCAAATGATCGTTAATTTTCTCAAGACCTTATATTAGTGTTATGATTATGAAAGAGAATGTTCTTCTTCTTCTTTTTTTTTTTTTTTTAAAGATTTTATTTATTTATTTGACAGAGAGAGATCACAAGTAGGCAGAGAGGCAGGGAAGCAGCCTCCCTGCCCAGCAGAGAGCTGGATGCGGGGCTCCATCCCAAGACCCCAGGATCATGACCTGAGTGGAAGGCAGAGGCTTTAACCAACTGAGCCACCCAGGTGCCCCGAGAATGTTCTTATTCTTAAAGATATATAATTAAGTATGTTGGGGTCATGTGTCTGGTCTGCAACTTTGGGATGACTCGGCAAAAAAAATTGTATTTTACAAACATTTACAAACAGATCAAGCATATATGGCAAATGTTAATTGTTGAATTGTTGTGTCTGGGTATTGGATAGTATTGCAGAATTAGTGTGGATACCGTATTGTTGTTCACATATTCTGTGAAATATTTGGAAAATTTTAAAGTTATATATATCTTTTTATTATGCACAGATAAAAGATATAAAACTTCTGTTATTATAAAACTGAGAATACTTAAGTGAAGTGATTTCCTATGCAGTAACACGTCTAGGGAAAGAGACTGATACTTTAACTTTCTATGGGGTTTAAATTTAGAGACCCTATTATTATGGTTCAACTATCACTAGAACCACTAGAGATGATTGCTAGAATTTTGATGTCCAATGTTACACAGACCCATTTTTGGGTAATTTACATATTCATTACTCCCTGAGTAGTAGTTTCACACACCTGATTTTGAGAATCATTATCTTAGATTTTATATTCTGCATTTACACTTCCTAACATATTCGTCTCAGATGGCAATTTTTTTTTTTTAAGATTTTATTTATTTTTCAGAGAGAGAGAGTATGTGCGTGGGTGAGCATAAGCAGGGGCAGGGGTGAGGGAGAGGAAGGAGGGTCTCTGCTGAGCAAGGAGCCTGAGGCAGGACTAGGACACTAGGACACTAGGATCAGGACCTGAGCTGAAGGTGAGCTGAAGGCAGACGTTTAACCAGATGAGCCACCCAGGTGTCCCTCAAATGGCAATTTTCTTATATTTGGAAAATATGCTTCAGGAATAATTTTTTAAATGAATCAATAAAACCTTATGTTAAAACCATTTCAAGGAATTATAAACTCTACCTGACAGAGATGTATCTTTTGTTCGTTATATTTTAGTATGGAGAAGAGATCACAGCATTGTCACAAGACTTAAGGGGGAAGAAACTTCTGAAATTCCTAAAGAACATTTAGTTGAAACCCCAGAGTTCTAAGGAGAAGAGTTTCCCTCTATAGCCCATTTCAGTATTTATTTTTTAAATCAGAATTTTTTATGATTTCAAGTAAAGTCAATGTCAGAGAAAATATGATCCTGAAACCCTGATCAGAATAAATAAAATATAAAATGTAAAAAACTAATTTAAAAACCCGTGGTTATCAAAACTAAGCACGTTCATAAAATGGCCAACGCAATACAGAAAAGAATACAACAGAGCTGTTCAACCTGGCCGCGGGGTTTTTAAGGGTACTCTTTTTACCCTGATAGATGAAAAACAGCAACAAAATCAGGCTCATTCAGGAAAAACCAGAAACTATTCTATTTAGAATGTGATTAATAGTCCTTTTCAGAAAAACAAAAAACAAAAAACAAAAAAAATGTCGGTTTCATGACACCCGCCCCCCAGCCCCCGCCATACAACAAACAGGAAAAAAGTCACACACACCATTCACTCAACAAAACGACCTCTGTTAACACAACCGGCAATACAACCATCACTCACACCGTGAGATGGTGGCAGTACAAAGACTGGCACGCATGTGCGCACCCACGCGTGTTCACGATCACGCCCACTATAGAACACACACAGAAAATAGGTTTGCAATATTATCACCGACAAGGACAAGACGATTTTTTGGTTGTTGTTTAGAAAATGCATAGAAATGGCTTAGACATTTTAATAAAATTAGTATGATAAAAATTTGGAAAAATTATGTTGAATGACTTATTTACCTCTCTCTCTCTTTTTTTTCCCCTAGTACTCTGTTGGGTGAAAGGATTGCGCGTTACAAACGGAAAGGGAAAGGAGCAATTTCAGGCGGTATCTGATCACCAGTCGTAAAATTCCAGGGAAATGCAGGATAACTTTAAGATTATTTGTAAATTTGGTATTTAAAAGTTCAATTCTGAGAGAGAGTAGTTTCACTTGAAGTTGGAAGCCTGAATACGGAAGCTCGAAAAGCGAAGGCGGAGAGAGTAGACTGTCTCTCAATAAATTCAGGTTTTGTTATTTTTGCCGCTTGCGGACTATGACATCACTGGAAAGCTGAAATTACTCCCATTCCAGACCTCACTGAACTCTCGCGATACTAGAGCCCTGTGGAGCGCGAAACGCCGTGGGAGGGGCTGGGGTGAGATCGACTGACTTCCGGCCAGGCCGTTGTCTGGGTGGCGTGGTCGAGTCATCGCTGGGCCTCGCAGCTTCGATCTCCCATCCCTCCCCCCCGCCCCGGCGCGGGGGGTCGACCAGCCGAGTGGGGTGGGAGGTGACTCGGACCTTCCCCTTCGTTCCGCTCTGGTCAGCTCCCTGGCCCCCCGCGCTGGGGTCCCTGGGGCCCGCGAGGCCCGGTCTGAGGGGCCGGGGCCTACGTGGGCCCGCCGCTGGGCCCCATGAGGCATAGCCTGACCAAACTGCTGGCGGCCTCGGGCAGCGACTCCCCAACCCGCAGCGAGAGCCCGGCTCCAGCCGCGACCTGCTTGCTGCCCCCGGACCTGACCCGGGCGGCGGCGGCAGCGGCGGCGGCAGCGGCAGAGGAGGAAGAGACGGCGGCGGCCGGATCTCCCGGCCGCAAACAGCCGTGCGGCGACGAGGGCGAGTTGGAGGCCGGGAAGGGGGGCCGCGGCGGCGTGGCCGTGCGCGCGCCCTCGCCCGAGGAGATGGAGGAGGAGGCGATCGCCAGCGTCCCGGGGGAGGAGACGGAGGACATGGACTTTCTCTCCGGGCTGGAACTGGCAGATCTGCTGGACCCCCGGCAGCCGGACTGGCACCTGGAGCCCGGGCTCAGCTCGCCCGGGCCTCTCTCCTCGTCCGGCGGAGGCTCGGATAGCGGCGGCCTGTGGAGAGGGGACGACGACGACGAGGCCGCGGCTGCCGAGATGCAGCGCTTTTCCGACCTGCTGCAGAGGCTATTAAACGGCATCGGAGGCTGCAGCAGCGGCAGTGACAGTGGCAGCGGCGAAAAGAGGCGGAGAAAGTCCCCAGGAGGAGGCGGCGGCAGCAGCGGCAACGACAGCAACCAGGCGGCGACAAAGAGTCCCCGGAAGGCGGCGGCGGCTGCTGCCCGTCTTAATCGGCTGAAGAAGAAGGAGTACGTGATGGGGCTGGAAAGTCGAGTCCGGGGTCTGGCAGCCGAGAACCAGGAGCTGCGGGCCGAGAATCGGGAGCTGGGCAAGCGCGTGCAGGCACTGCAGGAGGAGAGTCGCTACCTACGGGCCGTCTTAGCCAACGAGACCGGACTGGCTCGCTTGCTGAGCCGGCTGAGCGGCGTGGGACTGCGGCTGACTACCTCGCTCTTCAGAGACTCGCCCGCCGGTGACCATGACTACGCTCTGCCCGTGGGAAAGCAGCAGCAGGACCTGCTGGAAGAGGACGACTCAGCGGGAGGAGTGTGTCTTCATGTGGACAAGGATAAGGTGTCGGTGGAGTTCTGCTCGGCGTGCGCCCGGAAGGCGTCGTCTTCTCTTAAAATGTAGGGTCAAGTAATCTGCTCTTTATCCGCGTTTACCCCTTTCAACTCCCTTACACCATGTAAAACACCTTAGTGGGACATCTTCACTGGACACATTTCAGAGGAGGAAAAAGTAATATTGAATCTTTAAGTGTTTAGCTAAAAGCATGAATGTGACACTGTAACCAACTCCTAATGATAACATGTGACTATTAAATCTCTCTGACAGTTTCTTTTTTAGGTGATTTCCTTCCTGCCAGGCTCCGTTGTAGGGGTTACAGAACAGTCGTTCCCGCCTCACAACCTGGTAAGGATCCATCTCTTCACGTAACGCTCATGCTCTGCTGCTTAGTCTACTTTAATGGGCAACATCTCAATTTGTGTGCGTGTGGGTTTTTTTTTTTTTTTTTTTCTTTTTTCGAAGGTGGGAGGGGAAATCTAATTTGGGCCCTGTCCACCCTGGAAACAGACTTGTGCTGGTCAATAATGTATTTAAGATGCTTTTTATGGTTGAAATAGCTGTTAATGTGTCCCCTTGTTCAGACTTGCGTGTACCTAGCTCTTCTGTCCCCAGTGTGGACATGGCCTTGGATGACATCGGTTCCAACTGTACACTGAAAGCTGCTAATAGAGATACAGTTTGGAGACAGTGAAACAGGTGAAGTTGAATGGAAGTTCCGAGTTGTACAAGGTGCAAATTGGAATTCCAATTTTAGAGCAACTTTTTAGAGGTTGACAATAAGTATTTGGGCTTGCACAAATGTGATAGTTATTTTGCTGGAGATGACAGAAATATCTTAAAATATTTGGGTATGCCTTTTAGTTTTCAGTAGGAGATCTAGAAATACAATCTAGAGTAAAAGATTTTAATATCTCACCACTAAAGAAGTTGGAAAATAACATGCATCTCTGTTAATTAATTGAAGGAGAATGAGAATGGATAATGAAATGTTTCTTTGAGGACCAGCACAGTGATTACCCTATCACTGACTATAAATAAATTGTTGAACACCTTTACTTTTGTTGTATTAAAATTTAGGTTAAATTTATGTATGATTAGATATTGAACGTTGTGAAATGTGAATGAAAACGTGTAAAGTGAGGCTTCACAAAGAATCTTACTCTCCTTATTTCAAAGGTTTTTGTCCTATTTAAAAATAATTTTTGAAATTGAGTGGTTCTGGCTACCTAAGGACACGATTGACACTTTTTCCAAAGATGGGACATATTCTTCCCTTGAAGTACTGTATTATTCATTGTCCAATTGTATAGATTTAGTGTCCTTCAGTGTAAGAGGCATTAAGAAATTCTTTGTGAAACATCACTGTTTGATAAAGTATATACATATTTAGCATCCTTGTTTTTCTTTGTGCTAAAGTGGATACAGCTGTTGGGGCAGAAGAGACGGGACCAGCTGCTGGCCACATTTCCTGCTTTATTTTAAAAGGTAGTATAAGAAATGAGGAAAAAGAGGTAATATCAGGGCTTCTGCTGTCTTTTATTTTAAAATGTTCATAATTAAAAAGTATTTTCCAGCAGTCCAAAGATGTAAGTTATCTTACACATGTTTTATTTTGTTGTTATTTGGTTATAAAAATGGAATCCTTGTTCTTGCACAACTGTAAATGTTTTGTTGCTAGATAACACAATTTGAGACCTAACTCGGTCTCTGGTTTCCAGTGCATTACAGCATATTTTGTAAAATCACCTACTGCACTTGAGCATGAATGGGTAGTAGCCAAATTCACAACCTGGAGTGATGAACCTGCTTATACCTAAGTGCAGGAGCAAGCCCCTCACAATGCAGCTGCATGGATTTTTAGTGCCTACTGAATTATATATATATATATATATATATATAAACCAAAAGTAGTTGGAAAAATTATTTGAAATGACTAATTTGTGCTATCTCTATGGAATATGTTAAATGTAGCTTTTTGAAACAGAAGCCTTGAATTGAAATTTAATTAATACTTGAACGAACATTTTTGTATATCTTTCTTTGTATATAATTTTGTGCAGTACCAATGACAAAAATACGGTGTCATAATAAAACCAGGTTTGTTGATCTTTCAGTTATGGGCTCAAAGAATTTATTCATCTCTAACATGACATTGGAAAATAATGGATGAAAATAGGAAAAATGATTGTTGTTAATGCTGACTGTGGGTCTTAAAAGGTTCTGGAAGCAGTAAGTGTGTTTTTCTAAAACCATTCCCTTGGAATATTTTCTTCTAATGTCAGTGCTTTTCCTGCATTATTTGAAGTTCGGGGCTGGGGAGAAACAGTAGTCAAAGCTTTCTGAATTGGGATGCTTTGAAAATTCCAAGTGTAGATTTTTAGGATGTCATTTTATAAATGGCAGTTTTTGGAATTACTTGATTAAGAACTTTTGAAAATGGAGATTAGTATTGCCTATTTTTAAAGCTGCTTTGTTAGGCTCCTTGTTTTAACTGTCTTTTCTTAGTTTCCATTTCATTCTTTTTTTTTTTCCTTTTCTAATTTTGGTGACTTAGTGATTTTGTCATTTTTTACATCAACTTCATGGTCTTGTTTTTACATGGTATTGCATGTATTTAGGACCTATCTAACGGGGTTTAAATAAATTTGATCATATTTATGTGTAAGCACATTTTACTGTAAATGTTTGGGTTTCTGAATTTACAACAGATCTGTTTATTTCAGTATGTAGTAAACAATATCTTAAAGTGTCCTATTCACTACTTGTTAATTAAAAAAAGTTATGATTAATATGAAACTGTTGTCTTACTATTTTTAGAAAATTGTGTTCTAAATGATTAGTAGTTGGATAAAGGAGATTTCTGGAATATATGGATTGCGTTGAAATTTTAAGGTTTGGCTCTATTTACTGTAGAGGTTGAAAACATCTTAGTATTTGGGGAACTTTTTTTTTTTTTCATCATCTTTCCTAATTGCCTCTATGGCAAAATGATACAGAATTAGTGTAAAGAGGGTAGCTTTTTGATACTTGTTTTCTGATGGTGACAGGAATTCATACATTAATTGAACTAACACACCATATTGACCTCCTATTTCTATCATATTGACTTACTGTTTCTGCACTTTCTTGACCAGTTCTAACTAAAAAGGTCCACGTTTGTTAAAATGTCACACCTCTGATATAATCCGGCAAAAAGTGTTCGAAATATTTTAAATATTTGTGCATTTTGTAATCACTAAATTAATCTCTTTCTCTTCTCTTTAAACAGCTTAGCAGTGTCTGCAAAAACGAATCTTTTCCTACAACCTGTTAACTGACTGGACTGATGGTAACAAAGTAATTGTGGGAGCCATGTCGGTCAAAAATTTGGCATCTGCTGAAAAAAAATGAATGCCATTTTCAAGTTCCCAAATTACTTCTATACTGATTTCACTTTCCAGATTTCACTTTCCAGAAATGGAGATATGAAAAGATTCTCTGGAATCCTTGAAAGACTTACTAGAAATACATGAGACTAAGTTAATTTTGGAACAAAATTATACTTTTTTTTTTTTTTTTTTGGTCTTTCATGGGAGTGATGATCAGTTCTTTGCATAACTTAAAAATTGTAACTGTTGGAGAAGAGAATTGCAGTATTTCATCAAGGAATATTAGATTCTTTACATAATCAAGAACACATTCTATGGAATAACATTCAGTGGTGTAGAATTACATAAACAGGCCATCAGGGATCACAAAGCATATCATGAGTCTGTATTTATTTCCTGGAACTTGAGAGCTAATCTTCAGTATAGGCAGACCTTGCTGAGTAGAATATAAAAGTTAATGTAAAGTCCTTAACTATAAAGAGTAGTCTTTTTAAAATAGATGCATTGATGTGTCATGTGTATCTTTGAAAAAATTATGACTGAATATGTGAGTAGTTATTTGCAATTCAGGGTAATAGGATGTTCGCATTCTGAGGTTTTGGCTTCTTGAGTTTTCTCTGAGTACTTGACACTTTTTGACTATTTTGAGGTTTCTAATGAATGGTATCCTAGTTTCTGATGTTATATATTAAAATGTCACCAGTGTTATGTAAGGGCTTTAGTATTTTGGATGATGGGAGTGTTTTTTTTCCACATAATATGGTTGTTTTACTTAACTGAAACATTTTTCCAGTTTATTACAAGTGTGAAAAAACACTCAACTCTGGATTGTTTATTTCATTTTTGTTGGATTATGTTAATGCATTCTTTCGTCTGGTCTAGACTGAGTCATTTTATCTTAATTGACTCATTGGGAAGTGTGCAGATGAGAGGTGGGAGGGGTAGGAGATTGGCCCAGAATGATTTATCATAATAACTATACAGTTTGGTTATTGTATGATACTATACTAAACCTATTAAACCCACTCTGTTTCTTATAATCTAAATTTAGTCAGTGTCTGTGATGCGAGGCAGCAAAGAGCATGCCCACTGGCTTATACTTAGCTGATGGATGCTTCTAGGATACAAACGCTACAGCTAGTGTAATTCTACAACCAAAGATTTGGCATTAACAATAGTTGATGACAATTAAGAATGGAGTGATTCACTGACAATGAGTAATTACCTTTAAAAATTTGTGATCACCTAGTTCAGCATTTTGAAGTACTAGTTTAAGGTCTCACTAATTTAATCAGATTTTTAAAGCTAACTAATCTGATTCTTGAAAGTTGAATAGGCAGTAAAATACTTTGAAGTGTTTTTTCCCCCACACTCATTGTCAACACAAAGTTTTGAGACCTTTCCAAATGTTTATATTTTTATATTTTACTGTGCAGCTTTTCCTTCAGAAACCAGTTAGTTACCACCTAAGCAAGGGACAAAATGGGGAGGTCTTCCACTAGAAACTTGGAAAATGTTTTGTGTGGCCAACACAGTATTTTTCACATATTTGAATTTGACTATCTCAGTCCTCTCTGGCAGTTACTTGTTATTGTCTTACCATACCATACTGCTCTCAGCTATGACCTAGACTACAATGGTCATTTACTTTCAGTTTTGAAATGGAGAAAAATGAAACTGGAAGTAATTTAAATTCAGAAAGTAAATGACTATTATTAGGAATATAGATTCAATATTAGAGAAAAATAAATATTTTAAAAAACACATAGATTATAATAGTTGCTTGTGACCTTGGCTTTGCTCCTTTCATTGCTTTGGTTACTAATAAGTGTTTTTATTCCTTTTTTACCTTTCCCGGATTTGTACACTCAAGATTTCGTAGAGCCATTTTCCCCACTTTTTTAAAAGGAAACCAGCTCACAGTGGACTTTGGTAACTTTTATAGTTTTGTTGAACCAAAATAATTTTTGTTGCAAATTATTCTGCTTAATTTTCAACCTAATTTAAAAACGTAGTCTTTAGTGGTGTTTTGAAAAATTGTGTAATTATGTTAATATGCAGATTTGATTTTTATTGGTGGCCCAACTTTTTTTTACACTGCCTCTGAATTTTGCATCTTTGCTGTATACTCACAGAGGTCAATTTCCTAGACCCCTCTGGCTTCTAATGTCCTGCATGCAGTTTGGGGTTTACAAATTATATCAGTATCTGAAGTACAATATAATGAGTCCTCCTAAAGCCAGATAACTACACCACGTAATTGTAAGATGGATTTAAATAGTTTGTTTAGTATTGCTGAACTATTAAAAGCTGTCTTCCTGACTGAGGCTGTGTTCTTTAGGTCTTAGCTACAAATGACTGTTCCCTAAATTGTAATGCAGATCACAGTAAGTTTACATGTATTTACCTGCCCCCAGGCAAAAATTTTGGTCTACAAGGAGACTTGTAGCAATAGATGTAAAATAATATAGTCTTTTGCTTACATTGCCCATTTACTAATTGGAAAGATGATTTAAAAAATACATGGTAGAGGACAGATTCTAGAATCCTTTTTAGTTACAGAAACCATTGCAAACTCTTCTCTTTATAGATGGTAATATGCTAGGAATGTATCAGGATAGGAAAACAATTTGTACTGAATTACCAACTTAGTTATATCAGTGGTTTTGAATTGTCCAAGTTGATAGCACCATTCTGAAGGAATCTAATTTAGTAATTTGGGTTTCTTACTTTTGAAGTCAGAAACTACTTTCTCATCTTTTTCTCTGCTGTGATAAGTAGAGCTTTCTTTTAAATAAAAATGATAGACTATACATATAAGTGTATAATTTTGGGTCAGAGAGCTTTAAGTAAAGCATATCCATTATAGAAAGCAGAAAATTCAGCAAGAAATCAAAACATAAAAATCACCCCTAATTCTCTAACCAAGAGAATATTTTCAGCAAAATAAAATTTTTTTTTGCTCATAATTGGGATCATTTCATATATAAACTTGCTAGGGAATACATTTCAAGGCACTTGCTGAATATCAGCTTTGCTTCCTGAAAAATTTTAAATGTATTTTGTTAATTTCATTTAATTTTAAAATCTTTAGCTGGACTGCTTTCTCTTTGAACAGACCCTGAAAGCCTCACTCATGAGGCTGCCTCTTCTAGGTGACAAGCTAAATTAAATTCTCCTTTCATATAATTAAGTAGCATAAGATTATTTAACAAGTATGTCATTGTACTTGAATAATGAAGATGCTTGTCAATATGATCTGGGATAGTACTTATTTTATTTGGTATGATTGGCTTATTTCATTAGAAAGTGTTGATCTAAATCTGTATTGTTGTCCAATATTGTACCTCTTAGCCATATGTAGCTAAAAAATTTAATTTAAAAAATTCACTTATTTAGTTGGAGTAGCTACATTTCAGGTGCTCAGTAGCCACATACCACTAGTAGCTAACACTGTCAGTCATGTATAGAACATTTATTTCCATCATCGAGTTCTGTTGGGCAATGCTGATTGAGATGCTGTCACATAAGAAAATGGTTGAAAGAACTGAAATGAAAAGTTTTACAAAGGGGAACACAAAAAGTCACTTCAAAAATTTAAATGATCAGTCTTGGGAAATGAAGGCTATTAGACTAGGCTATTTTAGAAAACAAAAGCAGGAATATAGGAAGAATATAGCTTCCATTTAAGCGCTACCATTTAGTCAAGTGCTATGTTAGTCAACTTCCCTATATTATGTAATACCAGTCCTGAGTGAGGTTACTGAGGACCAGAGAATAGAGGTTAACTTGCTTAACATCACACAGCTGAAAAGAAGAGTCCTAGGTATGTGATCCCCAAAGAACTGTCCCAACTAATGGAAGCTTCAAAAATAGAATTTGCCTTAATTTTCCAAGAATATAGTTTTCCAAAGACAAATAAGAGGACTCTTGAAGTAGGTAACTGTATCATTGTACCACTGCATCAGCTTTATCGGTCAGTATATCGGCTCTAGCTGAGCCTACCATTTTTTAGGACTATTGGAATTGATTCCTCTGTGAGGAAGGTTGTTATATATGTTCTAAATTTCTATTAAGAGATTAATAATATCTATGAAAACAGTAAATTAGGAAAACATAGTGAACATCTGCTTAGTGAACTGATCCTCATCCCTACCTCGCATTTTCATTCCTGCCTGGATTCTTTGAGGTTTTCAGTAAAAACTGCTGTATGGTTATTTTTCCTGTTAACCCAAATATGCTTAATGTCAAGGAGTGGAGCAAGCATAGTAGAAGAGACTATTAGGCAAACTAGAGAAGTTAAGCTCTTGTTTAAAGCGATAGCCCTTACTAATATTCACCCTTTGGTTGCTGCCCTGTGTAGCCATATGTTAAAGGTCCCAGAACTATACCTCATATGATTAAAAGTCTACGTTTATTCATACACTAAACACATTTATTCAAACATTATAATTTTATTTTTGTGTACACATTTGTTTTAACAGTCACTGAATTTCTAGGCCAGGTTCAGGTAACTGAAGGGCCTTTATAAATAGTTTATATTGTTTAGATCCAAGGTATCCTGCGAACATAGTCTGGAGCAAAATGGGAAATAACATCTTTCTAAAGATAGGCTTAGAAACTCTAGTCCAGTAAGTTAAGATGTTTCCTTTCTCTGGTAGCGGGGCTGACTCATACCTATGAGAAAAGATTGAGACAGTTCTATAAAGATATTTAATCAAATGGCAAATCCATGTACAATATATATTAATCCCAGAAGTCTTAAGATAAAAGTAGTTAGGTAAAGATTAAGTTAATCCAGTTACTCTCTTTGATAAATATTGTTGGTCCTGAAAACTGTACTTTTGTTTTGTCCCTTTCTCCACTTCACCTCTGAAGGCTCATACAGCTTAGGTTGCTTGGTAAGGTTCTATCAGAAAATAACTGAATTCTACTTTATAGCCGACCATTTTGTGATGGAATTTTCCTATAGTGGAATTGCTCAAACTCTAAACACAGAACATATAATTAGCTATCATGTAAGGCACAGTACTGTTTGTAGCTTGTAGATGGCATTCAATACACAAATTAAGGTAAAGAACGTGAACTACACATGCAAGAGGTATGATGGGATCAATTTCTAGAACTGTTTTCAAATTCTTAAGTAATACTATAAGAAAAAAAAAAAAGCCTAACTCTTTCAAATTAAAAAACATTGCCTTAAAAGCAGAAAATTATCTATGTTAATTTGTGCATTTTCTAGGTAATCATTTAAATATTGAAGTTTTTCATTGATTATGAGAACAATCTTACCTGGCTGCTAAGCCACCATTCACAGGTATAGCCAAGATAATAGGGTACAGACCACCCAGAACAAGACCAACCAGTCCACCCCGTGTAATGGTACAGGTTTCACAATTCAAATCACCTAGGAAATAAATCAGTTCTGAAAATGAAGGTCATGATAGTCAAGCAAACATGATATAAAGAATGCAAGGTCATCTTAAACGTATCACAGATACTCAATTTTTAGGCAGCAAATGCAAATCTATAAGGCATGTTAGAAGGTACAATTATATGTACAGATAACCTAAAATGCTAGAGGATTTTTAATCTCAGTTTGCACTGCTTTTATCTTTCTGCACTTGTATTGGCAAACCTGAGCTAATATTTTTCTGTCTGCAGAAAACGTTTCACCCATGGGAATTTTTTGATTTATTTATTTATTTAACAGAGAGAGCACAAGCAGGCAGAGAGGCAGGCACAGATAGGGTGGGTTGCGGGGGGGGTGGGGGGGAGCAGGCTCCCTGCCGAGCAGAGAGCCCGATGCGGGGCTCGATCCCAGAACCCCGGGATCATGACCCAAGCCGAAGGCAGAGGCTTTAACCCACTGAGCCACCCAGGGACCCCAACCCATGGGAATTAAAAAAAAAAATTTGTACTTCATCTTTTGTTTTTACATTCTATAGTGTGACTATTTTTACAAAATTATGTATTTCCAAGTTAGTGTAAGCTGCATTAAGAATAGAAAGCTAAGTTTTACTCAGTCTGTTCAGTTGACTGGATGGTAGCTTTCCCTAGATCATAAAAATTCTTTCTACAGTGATCATGGGGATTCAAGCAAAATATTCATCCAGTTTTGAAACCAATTTGGAACAGCACTTCAGAGAATTTAAATGGACTGTCTTCCTGCTATCCCACCATTACCTGTGGTAATATTTTTCTGTGAAATCAGTCAGATTTTTCATGTTTCCCTGTGCTGCACTACTGCCCTTTACAGATTATACATTTTTTTTTTTTTTAATTGAAGGTTTGTGGTAGCCTTGTTTTGGTCAAGTGTGTAGGCACCAATTTGCAAGCAGCATTTGCCCACGTCATGTCTCTTGTCACATTTTGGTAATTCTCGTATTTCAAACTTTTTCATTATTACTATATTTGTAACCATGATCTGTAATAAGTGATTACCACACACTGGAAATTGAAATGATGGTTAGCACTTTTTAGCAATATTTTTTAAGGTATGTACATTGGTTTTTTTAGACATAATACTATTATTGTACCCTTTAAACAGACCATAGCATATTTTAAACATAACTTTTATATGCACTGGGAAATCAAAAAGTCAATAAAATCAATAAAAAATTAATATGACTTTACTGCAACAGACACTTTATTGCAGTAGTGTGGCAAACCTGCAGTATCTCCAAGGTATGCCTGTACTCAAAGCACTCAGCATATATGGTAAACTGTCGAAAGGAAATCAGGTCTCCATATATTTGATAATTCTTGTATATACATTTAGTGCTTTGAGAGATTTTCTATGTAAGTAGACTCCTCTTCCCGTAACTGTTTTCTCTTTTGAGGGACTTAACTAAATTTTTTTTTTTTTTTAAAACCCAAGGCAGTCATCTTTAAAAAAAAAAAAAAAAGTTTGCAAATACTTCTTTATGTACTGTGGGAAAGATAAGTTAGATTACGTATTTAGAACTGTCATGTATGTGTATTTTACTTGTACAAAAGATTTTGCTAATATGACCTGCCACTTTACATAGGCTAGCAAGTTTCAGTCTTATCCATGCATTCACTACGATATAGCATAACAGCTAGCTACCTGATGTTAATATTTAAGGATTAGTGAAAGGTGCAAATAATATATACTAAAGCAAATTCTGGTGATAGTGAAATAGAATTTACCTGTAATCAAAGGTAAACTTACAAAACCTCTGTAAGATAAGTCTGCAGTCAAAAATGGGATCACTGACATTGGTAAGCCAGCAGCTATACGAGCCTGGGTCACATTTAAGACGCGTCGAAAAAGACTATTTGCTATTAGACCACAGAGACCAGCGTTAAGTCCAACATATGCTGAGCCATGTTCGAGCAGATTCCTGAGTGGAGACAAAAAAGAGAATATTTTGGGAGGTACTATATTTTGTGTGTGAGTTGTCCAACAATTCTGGTGTATGTCTGAAGAGTCTGATATGAATGCTTCTCCTTTGGGTGAAAGTACCAGTATCCTCTCTAGCACAATAGATAATAAGGTGGTACTATCTTATAATCACTGATTTTTATGTCAGGCTTCTCCACTAGTCTTTAAGTGAATAACCTGAAGATAGTGGATACAAAGATACATTCATCTTGTGGTTTCAGTAGCACCTGACACCTAAAAGGCATTCAGTAAGGTGGAGTTAATTATGTTTCCTTTCACTTTACTCTGAAGCATTAGTCAGAATAGGGGGGTGGAGGAGTGCTAACATTTAAGGGATGCTTTATGCTAGGTACTTTAAACAACTCACTGAAATAAAGAATAAATTGATGATTGAGTTACTAAGTGGTTTTTAGTCAAGGTATATATGAGTTTTAAAATGCATGTTCTGTGCTAGCTTTAGTTTTGGAAAAAATAATACCTAAATTTAATGCTAGATACTGAAAGTATTCTAAACTCTTCAGCCGAGTACTTAACTTTATTTTTCTACCTGCCTTGCTATCTACAACAAAAGCATCAGTCTCTTAAATTTTCATTACTTACTAGCCAGAATAGCCACACAGTATCTCCTTAACTTCTATGGTTAACACTTAAAACAGCTTTTCTAGGAATTCCTAACTAAGCTTCCTGCATTGCATAAAGCATTACTTTTCTTACCTGTCACTTTGCAATCATAATGGTGCTTGTCATTCAATCACTGACCACTACATGCAGCAGACTTGATGCTGAAGTCACAAAAAATTTTCTACCTTCAGTGTTTTCATAGTTTATTATTGGAGGATGAAAGACATGTGAGCATGAGATACAACAAATCTACTGAAATGGTAATGGAAGTACAAAAGAGAGTTTAAAAACTTAGGGTACACAAGATAGTATTTACAAAGTGAGGAGAGCCTACAGAACCTACCAAACAGTAACAACAAAACACGAATGTGAAAGACCTGTATGTTTTTGGTTTTAAAAGATTTTATTTATTTGTCAGAGCGAGTGAGCGAGCACAGGCAGACAGAGTGGCAGGCAGAGACAGAGAGAGAAGCAGGCTCCCTGAAAAGCAAGAAGCCCGATGCGGGACTCGATTCTGGAACCCTGGGATCACGACCTGAGCCGAAGGCAGCCGCTTAACCAAGTGAGCCACCCAGGTGTCCTAAGACCTGTATGTTTTTGTGGGCACTGAGGGAATGGGAAACTTGAGCGTGTCTTCTGAAATACTTTTATCTTCATAACAATCTGGTGAAGTATACATTATCTCAACTTTAGTCCTAGCAACCAAAAGCTCAAAGGTAAACAGTTTGCCCATATATATTTTTATATATTATTATAATTATTTTGAATATATAAATTAGGCTATAGGCTGATGTGAAGTATTTTAAAAACAACGAATATGTAAATAAAAAGGAGTGCAACTAGAATCTGAACAGCAGTTTGTGGTCTCCCAAATTTTAATTTCCTATGGCTTAGAGTCACATTTTTTTAGTTAATAATTCAGTAGGTACAAAACTTACTATCTAATAGCTCCTTTCCAAGTCAGTTTTCCAAAAAAGTGCCTTTACTAATAGAGACTCATGATTGTTTGGCAACACACACACACATTCAAAACTAGACACATGAGTGAAACACAACTATAATATATTTAACAAGTGGCAATGAAATATATGGTACATAAAATTATTTTATAGATCAGAAAGGTTTTTGATATTAAAGTTTCATACACCTAAGGGCTTTTCAAATAACTACTAAGTATATCAAATGATAATGCAAGAAGGGATGAGGATTCAAAGCTGGAAGGACAAGGATAATAGGAGCAAAGGAAAATAGGGAGTAAGGCAAAGATGAGACACTATCATCTGCTCTGTTTAGGTACCAGTGTTTGAGAGCAATTTACTATTTCCAAACCAAAGCTTACTTTGCAGTTCCAGCTTGCTTCCCCACTGCTTGTTGATTCTAATTTGGTTAAAGTACCAGTGATATAGCCTGCTCTTTTCTCTTCAAAGCTGCCACCATCTACTCTATTCCTTGTGTCAGTCTTTCTGGCGCTTTACCTTACTGACCTGGCAACATGGACACAGGCCCTTTGGGGCTTGAAAAGTTTTTCTGTTATCTACCTCAGGAAAATAACAAAAAGGATGTATAATGTGTGTGTGGTGGGGGAAGAGACTTCAGCTTATGAAATCTCACCAAGTTCTTACTGCATCCTGAGTTTATAGGTTCTCTCTTGTTCAGAGGGTAAGTGGCAGCAAGGCTGAAATTTACTCAGGACAGTTAAGATTATGATTCTAAAACATATTCCTTACCATCACCACTTCCAGACTACCATGCCAGTTTTCCTACTGTCTTTTTTTTTTCTCTGCTACCTTAAATCTAATTCCCAGAAGCAACTGGAATGTTCTTTAGAAATGTTAGCTGGATCATCTCATTTCTGGCTTAAAATTCTTCCTGTTCCTTCAGCCTTATGCCTACTTCCCTGTACTTCAGTAACACTGGTTCCTCAGATATGATCAACTTTTTGCTATCCTGTGGCTTAGGCATATGCCAACCAGTCTGCCTGTGACAACTGTCCCCCTACCCACTCCCTAGGCTGGCTCTTTTTTTTTAAAAATCCGTTTTGGCCTCATAATTTCTCTTTAAACGGAACCTAGTCAGAGAGGTCTTCTTGCTAAGGAAGTGCACTATAGTTCACTCAGTGTTGTCCTCAAAGATCAGTATGGTTCTTATATAGCATTTTTCTATTTAATGATAAAGATCTTTTAGCCATGATCCCATTTCTGTGGCATTCCTTGTCTAATTATATGTGTTACAAAGCACTCTCTTGGACTGTTAGACATAATAGAAATGCACTGACAAGACAATTTAAAAGCCATCTTAAAGGACTGTTACTTAGATGAGTCCATAAATGTTCACATTGAACAGTACTCTAAGCCAAATGGAAAAACTGAGAATGATCATATAATTTGATCCAAAGACATGAATTCTAGCCTCAACTTTCAGCAAAATGGTTAATCTCTTGGTCTCAGGTTTTCTCAATAAGAAAAGAAAAAGAGCTCAGTTTCCTTCTGATATTCTACGTTTATGTTCAAACCAAATAAATGTGGGATAATGAACCAATGATGAAAATCTACCTGGTAAAAAATATTTTTAAGTTATGAAGGGAGTCTTACCTTTCTGCTTCTGGGAGTTGGTTAATTTTCCTGGTTATGATATTGAAGATTAAGTTTTCCTTGACAGTATCATGTGGTTCATGATTTTCCATCTTGAGCCTTAAAATATTTTTCAATAATATATATCTATAGAAAAACAAAAGGGCTCATAAAAAGCTTTCTAAATACCATGAACAGTTCATTTAAAAAATTAGCTATAGCTTGATTCATAATCTGAAAAATCAATGCATACACATACACCAAAAAAAAATACTGTAAGTGAAACAAACCAGAACATGAAAAACACCCCATAAGGCTTCTAAGAAATACAGAATATCTTTATAAGCCTTAAAAATATTTCTTAATTTACAAAAAGCACTGAACATAAAACTAATATTAACTAATTAAAATTAAGAACTTGTGTTGATCAATAAATACTATAAAGGTAAGCCAGTGTGGGAGAAAATGTCTGCAGTATAACTGACAAAGGAGCAGTTAGTACCCAGAAAATGTAAAGAAGTGCACATCATCAAGAAGAAGGCAAGCAACCCAACAGAAAAACTGGCAAAAGGTTTGAGCAGGTACTTTCCCAAAGAGGGAAGCAAATAGCCAATAAACAGAAAATATGCTTAGCCTCATTATAATCAAGGGGAAAACAAAACAAAACACAACAGTGAGATATCCATACGTAGGTTAGCTAAATTAAAACCTGACAATTTCAGTTTCTGGCAAAAATGTAGGGTAACTGAAACTCTGGTGTGCTGCTCGTAGAAGTATATGGGTATAAACACTTTGGAAGAGAATTTGGTATTATTTAGTAGGTAGAAGAAACATACTACCAATTTCACTTACAGGTATACCCTGAAATAGGAACTAGCAAAATTTCTATGAAGGGCCACAAAGTAAATATTTTAGGCTTTGCATGTCCAACATGTTCTTCATCTAATAGCCCAGTAGTTTCTTGATCCTTGCACTAGTTGGAATGAATGCAGAGTAGGCGCAGGATGGTGAATGATGAGTTTTAACCCAAAGATTTAGCTCATTAAGATTTCAGGGTAGGAAAGTTAAGGAAAGCACAAGTTTCAGAAATCACAGCTAATTTCATGATCTTATGAAATTAGATTTTCATGGTTATCTATTTGCTATAAGGTTAATTTACAACACTGATTTACTGCTGGGTAATAAAGGTCATTTACTGCTGGGATATAAAAGGTCATTGGGAACATGTTAAGTGAGATTTCATATCCTTAGACGCAAAATTAAAAAGTACAATGTAGGCTTAGAAATTTACATGTAGGTTTCCTGGACTCAAACTTCTTAAGAGCCTTGGTTACCATATCATGACAGACACAATCTCTGCCCTACGCGTGTGTGTAGATACAAAATCCGGTATACACAGAAAGTGTACAGTGTACATACTGGAGGCAGGTGTGTGCACACGTGTGTGTATAGAGCCATAAATTCAGGATATAGACAAAGTGCATGGTGTATATATCTGAAATAAAAGTTACTTCCTCAGAAAATCCTGCCTAATGCTATCACTAGTTTTCTGCTCTACGCTCTGCATAATGGTGAGGTGAGGTTCCGAGTTCTGTGAACTAGCTTTTTTTTTTTTTTTTTTTAAAGATTTTATTTATTTGACAGAGATCACAAGTAGGCAGAGAGGCAGGCAGAGACTGAGGAGGAAGCAGGCTCCCTGCTGGGCAGAGAGCCCAATTCGGGCTCGATCTCAAGATCCTGAGATCATGACCTGAGCCCAAGGCAGAGGTTTTAAGCCACCCAGGCTGAGCCACCCAGGCACCCCAATGAACTAGCTATGTCTAAAGTGTACCTATTAAAAGTCTCCCTTAATTCGGTAAAAGTTTGACACGGCAACCTGCAGTAAGACGTTGTGTGTCTGTTACTAATAATAAATCCTAATCCAAGATAAAACCAGTATCTAAGATAATGTATTTAAATACTACAAACATTTCAAAAGGCGCTTGCATTAGCTAGCTCACGTCCCTCAGGTTAACCATGAGACAAGTCAAGTGGGGACTCTTTAAATTAGGCCAAGGTCACTCTGGATATTGGTAGTAAAACCTGGATTAAACCCAAGCGCAGACATTTATTTTCTCTCTTGGTTTAAATATAAGATCTTTTCTTCTGGGTGGAAAGTGAAGAGACCGTAGGTGCCGTCTCCCCTCCCCCGCTTCCGACTCAGTCCCGGAATTTCATTCCCGCACTGCCGGCAGACAGCGTGTCACCGCGCTTTACTTCTCTGGATACCCGGCCACTTTTTCAGGGATACCAGTACCTTGTGCTCTCCTCACAGCATTCGGTGCCTGCACCGGTCCTCTGCAGGCCACGCTGGGAGCTCACTCCAACTTTTGCTCTCCTACCCTGAACGCAGCCATCTTTGGCTGGCACGTGACTCGAGCCAGGCAGGCGCGGGGGCGCGGCCGCTGATTGGGCTGCCAGAACGCAGGCTGCCTGCCCGGGCGACGCCCTGCGGAGGTGTTTCCCGCCGAGAAAGTGCTGGGCTCCCGGGTGAGGAGTTTCGGCGAGCGCGGAGGGTACCCCCTCCCCGCTGCTTTCGAGGACTGATCTTGTGGAAATTGTGAAGTGTTGATTTCCTGTTCCTTCACTGAAAAGTAACCTTTAGACGCATTACCTCAGTGCCTGGCCCATAGAGCCTCTCTACCTCATGAGCTGACCTGTGGGGCATACGGAAACTGCACAGCCGTCAGCCTTCAATGGGGATGCGGTTCAGTTGAAGTCGGAACCAGCTGAGGTTTCTTTGCGCCGTCAGTTTTTCATTGTCCCTACCATCTTGAGCTCCGTGTGCTATTTTATAATCTGGCTAGTTGTCCTGAGACCTGAGACAACCTGAGACCCTCAAGAGTCAGCAAGAGCTTTTCCTGAGGATCGCTCGTGCTCTGCCAAGTACTGCTTATAGAAACAGGTTTGGGTGGATCTGGTTAAAGAAAAACCTGAGAGCGAAGGAGCTGGTGGCTTCGTAAATCGGAACAATTGAGAACTAAAGTTTTGGAACAAGCCTCTGAAGGCCTCTCAGTTCTCATTCCCACAGCTTCCTTTATCATCTATAAAACCGGGAGGGGGGCGGGGGGGCGCAACTACACTCTCTTTGATTATTGTGTAAAGTTGTGAGGATCCTAAAAGTGCTTATCCGGGTTTCTTTGGAAACCACTGAGCTTTGTCAAGGAGAAAGAGGTATTTCAGGTAGAGGGGGAAATTTTCATTGGCGAGGTGAGCAGTAGAGCACCCCAAACTGCTTTGGCTGCGAGGAATTTATCCCATGTCAAATCGTCACTTGTCCGTAAACCCGAAAATTAAAACAGATCCTCAGATTCCGAGGAAGGTCAGCATACGCCCCAGCTGGAAAGTTTCCGAGGTAAATGCAGGGACGGTTTGAGAAAACCAGTTTATTAAGATGCTAACTATAACATGTGTCCGTGCGCATGTGAATATTTTGTTTCCATTTCATAATCTTATTCCAATTTAATTGTTAATGGTTTGAAGCTTATTTTGAGATTTATTAATGTTCATTGTACAGTATCTGTAGCATGCCTTTCTGGAGTAATAAAAGCAATTTAGTATATTGAGATTTTATTTAAAAAATCAGTTCTTCACAAGACAAGAAGAAATGTCCATTTCATCTAAGTTCTCAAATTACAAGCTTAAATTGTTCACAGTTATTTCCTTATTAGCCTTTAAAACCTGGAGAATCTGTAGTGAGGTCATATCTCTCATGATACCTGTCATTTGTATCTTCTCTTTTTTTATATTGGATCAGTTTGGCTAATGGTTTATTATTTGATTTTCTCAAGTAACCGGGCTTCTTTATTGCTTTTTTTCATGTTGTTTTCTGTTCTGATCTCTATTATTTGTTTTCTTTTTCCTACCTGGAATTTAAGTTGCTCCTCTATTTGTAATTTCTAAGGAAGAAGCTGAAGTCATTTGATGTAAGATCTCCCCCAACCCCAGCTTGTGTCGAGTGGTGTGAATTTCCCTCCAAAGACGGTTTTAACTCTGTCCGACAGATTTTGAAATGTTTATTATTTCGATTTGGTTCAAAACACTTTCTAATTTCTCTTTGCTTTTTTCTTTGACCCATGAGTTACTTAGAAGTGAGTTAGTTTTCTAATAGTTACAATTTTCTGGGTAACTTTCTGTTACAGATTTCGAAGTTAATTCCGTTGTGGTCACAGGATATAGTTTATATGACTTGAATTCTTTAAAATTTATTGGTATTTATAGCCCAGATTCTGGTCCATGTTGATACATGTTCCATATATAATCAAACAAAATGTATGTGCTGCTGTTGTTGTGCCAAGTGTTCTAAAACATCAATTATCACAAGTTGGTTCATAGTACTGTTTAAGACTTTTTTTATCCGTTCTGAATTGCTACCGACTTGTTCTATCAATTACCGAGAGGTTATTGAAATCAACTATAATGGACATTTTCCTACTTCTCCTTTCATTTCTAACAGCTCTTGCTTCATGTATTCTGAAGATCCATATGAAATGATTAAACATTTAAGATAAACTGATCCATCATTGATTAGGAAATAACCTTCTTAGATCTTGGTAATACCTTTTGCTTTGCAATTTACTTTTTCTAATATTAATATACCCACTACAATAGCTTTTTTTGATTAGTGTTAGCATAACATAGCTTTTTCCATCCTTTTACTTTTAACTTATTTGCGTCTTTATCTTTAATGTAGGTTTCTTTTTTTTTAAAAAAAGATGTTATTTATTTAATTGAGAGAGAGAGAGTGAGTGAGAGAGACAGAGAGAGAGTGAGCAGGAGCAGGGGGAGAGGGTAGGGCAGAGGAGAAGCAGACTCCCCACTGAGCAGGGAGCTCTATGCAGGGTTCAATGCCAGGACCCTGGCATCATGACCTGAGCCAAAGGCAGCTGCTTAACTGACTAAGCCACTCAGGTACCTTAATGCAGGCTTCTTATAGGCAGTATAACTGGATTTTTAAAATCCGAATTGACAATTTCTGACTTTTAATGAAGGAGGTGTTTAGATCATTTATATTTAATGTGATTTTTATATCCCAGGGTTTACAATCTATCATCTTGAGATCTGTTTTCTGTTTTTCCCATCTGTTCTACATTTCCCTTTTCCTTCTATTTCTTTTTGTTTTGTTTTGACTAATTGAATTTTTTTATTCCATTTGATTCACTTTGTTGGCCTATTAGCTACAATTCTTAATAATAATTACAATGATTGCTTTAACATGTATATTATACATCTTTTTTAGTTTCCTCAGGCTACTCTAAGAAAAGACCAGAAACTGGGTGGCTTACAACAACAAATTTATTTGCTCACTGTTTTGGAGGCAAGAAGTCTGAAATCAACATATTGGTAGTATTGGTTTCTACTGGAGGTGTTGAAGGACAATTTGTTCTTTGGTTCTCTCCTAGCTTCTGGTGGTTTCTGACAATCCTTGGTGGCTCTTGGTGTCTTGTCAATGCATTGCTCCAATATCATCTTCTGTCTTAATATGGCATTTAATGCTGTGTCTTTGTGCCTTCACAGAGCCATTTCCCCTTTGTCTATGTCTGTGTACCAAATTTCTGTAGTCTTATGAGTACACCAGTTGTTCATCAAGGGCTTGTCCTAATCGAATATACCTCATCTTAACTTGATTACATCTGCAAAACCTCTATTTGCAAATAAGGGTACATTCATGGGTATGGAGGATTAGAACTTGCAAATATGTTTTGGAGGAACCGAGTTATACCTGCAACACTATTTTTAATTTATCACAATCTATCTTCAAGTAATATTATACCATTTTATGTATGGTAAAAGAGTGTTACAACAGTATGCTTTTCTATCTTCTTGGTCTTTATGTTATTATTATCACACATTTACTTCTAAGTATGTTATATACCACACAATACATAGTTATATTTTTTTATTTCAATAGTCATTTGTCTCTGAAAGAATTTTTAAAACTAAGAAAATTTATATTTATCCACATATTTTCAGTCTCTGGTACTTTTCATTCTTTTTATAGATCAATATTCCATCTGGTATCATTTTCTTTCTACCTGAATTATTCTGTAACATTTCTTAGAATGCAAATCTTCTGGTAATGAATTCTTTCATATTTTTCCAACTCTATAAAGTATTTAGCCTTAGTTTTAAAATTGTGGTTAAAAACACATAACATTAAATTTACCATGTTAACCATTTTTAAATGAATGGTTCAGTAATGTTAAGTATATTCATAGTGTTATACAACAGATCTCTATAACTTTTCTTCTTGCAGCATTGAAACTCTTTATCCACTAAATACTAATTACTCCTTTCCACACCCCCAGCCTTTGGTAACCAACTTTCTATTTTCTGTGTCTCTGGGGTTGGCTTCTTTAGACACTTGATATAAGTGAAGTCAAACATTATTTGTTCTTTTGTGACTGGCTTATTTTATTTAACAAATGTTCATTTGTTTTGTAGCTTGTTACAGGATTTCCTGCTTTTCAAAGAATGCACAATATCCCAATATATGTATATGTATATATTACATTTTCTTTACCTGTTTGATCATGAAGATTTGGATTGCTTCCATCACTCAGCTATTGTGAATAATGCTGCAATGAACATGGGTGTGCAAATACCATTTCAAGAGTCTCTTTTGAGTGCTATTGGATACATACCCAGAAGTGAGATTGTTGGATCATGTGCTACTGTTTTCCATGATGGTACTGTTTTCCATTATGGCTGTACCATTTTACACTCTTACCAATGGGGCGGTAAGTGTTCCAACTTCTTTTCCTCACCAGCACTTTTTATTTTCTGTTCTTTTGATAGTTGCCATCCTGATGAGTATGAGAGGGCGTCTCATAGTGATTTTGATTTGTATGTCCCTAATGATTAGTGATGTTGAACATCATTTTGTGTGCTTCTTGGCCATTTGTGTATATTCTGTAGAAAAATGTCTATTCAAGTCATTTCTCCACATTTTAATTGGATTTATTTGTTGTTACTGAGTTGGAGAAGTTCCTTATATATTCTGGATTAGCCCCATATCACCTATATGATTTGCAGATATTTTCTCCCATTCCATAGGTTGCCTTTTTATTCTGTTGTTTTATTGACATGTAGAAGATTTTAAGTTCGATGTACTTCTGTTTATCTACTTTTATTTTGCTGCCTGTGATTTTGATGTCATAGCCAAGGAATCATTGCCAAACACAATGTACTGAAGTGTTTTTCTATGTCTCCTTCTAGGAGTTGTGTAGTTTCCGTCTTATATTATTCGGTCTTTAATCCATTTGAGTTAGCTGCGGACATGTAGTATGGAACAAATCCAACTTTATTTATTTATTTATTTTTGTATGTGGATATCCAGTTTTCAAAACACCATTTGTTGAAGAGACCATCCTTTTCCCCATTATGTAGTTTTGGCACCCTTGTCAATAATCATTTGTGCATATACGCAAGGATTTATTTCTGAACTATCTATCATATTCTATTAGTTGATAGATCTATGTTTGTGACAGTGCATCATCTTAATTACTCTTGCTTTGTATCATGTTTTAAGATCAAGAAGTGTGAGGCCTCTAGCCTTGTTCTTTTCCAAGAATGTTTTGGCTAGTCAGGTTACCTTGAGATTCCTATGAATCTTAAGATTTTTTTTTTCCTGTTTCTATAAAAAATTGCCATTGTGATTTTGATAGTAATTTCATTAAATCTATGGATCAATTTGGGTCATATTGGCTTTTGAACAATACTGAGTCTTCCAACCCACAAGCACAGGGTCTCTTTCCATGTGTCTTCTTTGGTACTTTTAGCAGTGTTTTGTAGTTTTGAGTCTGAGTCTTTTACCTCCTTGGGTAAGTGTATTCCTAAGTATTTTATCCTTTTTGGTGCCATAGTAAATGTGTTTGTTTTCTTAATTTCTTGTTTTGGCATTGCTAGTGTAGAGAAAAACAACTAATTCTTATGTGTTGATTTTGTATCCTGCAACTTTGTTTAAATAGATTTTAGTTGTAACAGTTCCCCCCTGCCCTTCCTGGGATTTTAGGGTTTTTATGTATATAAGGTTATGCCATTTGAGAACAGAGGTAATTTTACTTTTTTTCCAATTTCTTTTCTTATCTAATTACTTTTGCTAGAACTCTCAGTACTATATTGAATAGTATTGTCAAGCGTGGACTTGGTTACCTTATTCATCTCAGTGAAGAAGCTTTCAATCTTCTGCCATTGAATATGTTAGCTATGGACTTTTCATGTGTGGCTTTTATTAAACTGAGGTAGTTTCCTTTTTCCCCCCAAGGTTCATTTATTTATTTGAGAAAGAGAAAGAGAAAGAATACAGGGTGGGCAGGGGATGGGGGCAGGCAGAGGGAGAAGGATAGAGACTCCCAAGCAGACTCTGTGCTGAACACTGACCCGGACATCATGACTGAAGCCGAAACCAAGAGTCAGGCACTCAACCAACTACACAACCCAGGCACCCCAAGATAGTTTCCTTTATTTCTAAGTTGTTGAGTAACTTTCATCATAAAAGGTAGTTAATTTTTCTGTTGAGATGATCAGTGGTTTTATCCTTAATTTTGTTAATGAGGTATATTACATTAATTGATATTTTTATATTGAACCATCCTTGCTTTTCAAGTATAAATTCCACTTGGTTACTGTAGATGATCTTTTTAATGTTCTGTTGAATTCAGTTTTCTAGTATTTTGTTTAGGATCTTTGCATCGATATTAATCAAGAATACTAGTATATAGTTTTCTTTTCTGGGATCATTAACTTTCTTGGTTTTGATATCAGGATAATGCTGTAATGCTGGCCTTATAAAGTGACTTTGGGAGTATTCCATCCTCCTAAATTCATAAGCAGAGTTTGAGGGGGATTGGTGTTAATTCCTTAAATGTTTGGTACAATTCTTCAGTGGAACCATTTGGTTCTAAGCTTTTCTTTGTGGGGAACTTTTCAATTACAGCTTGAATTGCCTTATTAGTTGTAAGTATGTTTGGATTTTTATTTCTTTGTGATTCAGTCTTGTTGGGTTAGATGCTTCTAGGAATTTGTCCATTTTTTCTAGGTTACCCAATTTGTTGGCATATAATTATTGATAGTAGTTCCTTAGGTTCCTTTTTATTTCTGGGACATCAGTTATAAAAAACCTGCTTTCATTTCTAATTTTAGCTATTTGGGTCTTCTTTCTTATTTTCTTAGTTAATCTAGCACCATCATCAACCAGGCTCAGAAAGAGCACCTCAGGAAATTATGCAGGTGTAAGAAGTACAAGCCCTTGGATCTGCAACCCAAGAAGGCAGGTGCCATGTGCTGTAACTGAATGAGCACCAGGGATCCTGAAGATCAAGGAGAGGCTATAACCACTGCAGAAGTACCTGGTTAAGGCCCAAGCATCAGCATCAATAAGACAAAATGGGAAAAAAATACAACTACCATATGATCTGACAATTCTACTTCTTGGTATTTTTCTGAAGGAAACAAAAATGCTATCTCCAAAAGAGATATGCATCCCCATGTTCATTGCAGCACTTCATAATAGCCAAGACATGGACTCAACCTAAATGTTTACTGATGGATGAATGGATAAAGAAAATGTGATATATATATATATATATTCAATGGATATTATTCAGCCACAAAAAGATGGAAATCTTGCAATTTATGACATGGATGGGCCTTGAGGGCATTATGCTAAATGAAATAAGTCAGGCAAAGAAAGACAAATACCACTGATCTCACTTATATGGGTTATCTACAAACAAACAGCAACAGCAACATCAAAACCAAGTCATAGATACAAATAATGGATTGCCGATTGCCAGAGGTGGGGGATAAAGGATGGGTGAAATGGTGACAGTGATCAAAAGGTACAAACATTTAGATACAAATAAGTAAGTCATGGGACTATAATGTGACCACACGATGACCACAGTTAATAACACTGTATAGTATATTGAAAGTTGCTAACACATTAAATCTTGAAAGTTCTCATCGCAAGAAAAAGATGTTTGTAATTATGTGTGGTGATAAATGTTAATTCAGCTTACTGTGATTGTTTTGAAATACACGCATATATTTGATCATTATGTTATACACCTGAAACTAATTTATGTTAATTATTACTCAGCAAAAAAGAAACCAACATATAAATACCTAAAAGTAATTAAAACTTTGTATTTTATAAAAATAATCTAAATAAATAGGCTTTTTTATGTGTGAAAAAAAATGAAGGGAGTTGTATGATAGTCAACTGTGTTGGACTTGACATTAATTTGCTGTATGACTAACTACAGAAAGGGTACAGGTCAAAGGACTGTATGGGTTGCAGTCTGACACACTCAGCAAGGACTTGCAGGAGGGCATATAGGAGGACCAGTAGTGGTCTGACTTTTCTGACGCTGATGTCAGTTGAGTCTAAACATAGAGGGATTTGGTTTTACTAACTGAATTGAATATATTTGAACTATAATCTGAGGGATTTTAGTTATGCCTATTGAGGTAACAGTTTTAGTTACTATATGGAATAATATATATTTGAGTAATAATTTAAAAAGAATACATTGTTTAGTTTCCACATATTTGTGGATTGTCTGATTTTCCTTCTATTTCTAATTTCATTGTGGTTAGAGAAGATAGTTTGAATGGTTTGAATCTTCTTGAATTTTTAAGACTTGTTTTGTGGTTTAACATGTCTCCCTTGGGGGTATGTTTCAAACTTTGGTTTTCTTTTCATATTCCTTTGTGTGTATTATGTGGATATTTTCTTTGTGACTACCACCACAATAACATGAAACATTTTGAAGTTATAACAATCTATATTAAACTGATCACTGGAAGTATGATAATCATTTCAGTCATGTGTAGAATCTACTCCTTTACATCTCCACTTTTCCCGTTATATGTTACTAATGATATATAGTTACATCTTTTTGTATTTCATATTCATTAACATAAATTTATAGCTGTTATGTTTTTCTTAAATTCTATACTAGATTGTAAAATGATTTGCTTATAAACTTAAAGGTTCTGTATTTGTCTAAATATTTACCTTTACCAGGGAGTTTCACATTTTTGTGTTACTGTTTATTTTTTGCTTTTGCATTTTATCTTTTAAAAAGATTTATTTTAGAGAGAAAGGGGGAGAGAGAGAGAGAGAGAAAGAGCAGGAGGAGGGGCAGAGGGAGAAAGAGTGAGGGAATCCTGAAGTAGGCTCTCCACTCAGTGTGGAGCACTTTGCGGCATTTGATCTTACAACCCTGAGATCATGACCTGAGCCAGAATCAAGAGTTGGTTACATAACTGACTGAACCACCTAGGCACCCCTGTGATACTCTTTATAGTACTCTTGCTTCAATCTGAAGGAGTCCCTTCAGCATATCTTATAGGGCAAGTTTAGGGATGATGAATTCCTTCAACTTATGTTTGTCTGAAAAATTCTTTAATTACTTGTAATTGTAATTATGTGTGGTGATAAATGTTAATTCAGCTTATTGTGAAGGGTTCTGGCAGGGTTCTCTTGGGAGCCAGCCATGAACCCCAGGATGAGGACCTTCTCAGACCGCGTGTTTCTGAAGGATAGATTTTCCAGATATAATATCCTTGGTTGCCATTTTTTTTTCTTTCAATACTTTGAACATGTCATCCTATTCCCTTCCAGCTTACAAGGTTTCCACTGAGAAATCTGCTAATAATCTAGTAGTAGCTCTTTTGTACATAATGATTGCTTTCAAGATTCTCTCTTCATGACTCTTGACAGTTTGATTATGATGTCTTTTGGTTCCCAAACTGGCTTCTGTACATGAAGGGCAAGGAGAGACCAAAGCAAGAAGCAGACCACTCCAGATTTCTAGGTAGGAGTTTTAATAAGGAACTTACATAAAAGGTTTGTCTGGGTGGCCACAAGACAAGTAGATCTCCACCCTCAATCACCAGAAACTTAATTGGTTCAGTCACATAGACTGTCCAGGTGGCCTCAGTAACACATTTCTCTCTGAAGGCTGTGTCCTTGAAGAAAGCTCCCACTATGAGAATTGTGGATAGAATGTATATTCTAGGGACAGGGGAGGGTATAAGGAGCCTCTGATTGTCCAGATCCAGCTTGCAGGTCAACCAGTCATCACATCTTCTTGATTACTTCCTTCCCACAATTTATCTCATTGTAAATCCTGTTGGATTTTTCTTAATTGGAGTTCCTTAAGCTTCTTGAATTTGTATGTCCATTATTTTCTCAGATTTGAGAAGATTTTGGCAATTATTTCCTCAAAGAGTTTCTCTTTCTTTTCATTCTGGGACTCACATAACGCATATATGGTTCCATTTGATGATATTCCAAAAGTGCCTTAAGCTTGCTTCATTTGTCTTCATTCTTTTTTCTTTTTGCTATTCTGCCACAATAATTTTAAAAGTCTTTTTTTTTAAAGATATTATTTATTTATTTGACAGAGAACACAAGTAGGCAGAGAGGCAGGCAGAGAGAGAGGAGGAAGCAGGCTCCCTGCTGAGCAGAGAGCCCGATGCGGGACTCGATCCCAGGACCCTGAGATCATGACCTGAGCCTAAGGCAGTGGCTTAACCCACTGAGCCACCCAGGCGCCCTAATTTTAAAAGTCTTGTCTTTGATTTCATTGATTCATTCTTCAGATTATTATCTTTAGTGAGTTTTTCAATCCAGATATTATATTCCTAAATTCCAGATTTCTATTTGGTTCTTCTTCATAGTTTCTATCTCTGTTGATATTCTCATTTTATTCATGTGTTATTTTCTTGATTTCCTCTTGTCTATTGGTGCTGTCTTTTAATTCATTGAGCATCTTTATGACAATAATTTGTAATTGTTTTTCTGGTATATCTCTATTTCTTGAGGGTTAATTTCTGGAGATAAATTTTTTTCCTTTAAATGTGCCATTTTTCTTGTTTCTCTGTGGGTCATTGTTTTTTGTTGGGATTTCAGCATTTGAAGAATCACTCCATGCTCCCAGGTTTTTCAATTTGCTTTTTTGATACTCTGTCCTTCTTGGTGCTGTGGTAAGGCTGCAATATTTAAGTTTTACCTAATGTTTCTGTGGTAAACAGAAACTGCATGTTTATGGTTTTTTTTTTTTTTTTTTTTTTTTCCTCAGACATCCCTATCCTGGCACTCCATTTCTGTCAGTATTTGGATTCAGGTAAGAGAAAATGGTTCCTTGTGCAGCCCCCTGAAAGTCAGAATGATGGACATAGGTTTCACTCCTTTCTCTCACCAGGGAGAAGGAAGTTGGGGGTTTTCTCTTAATTGTGCCACACTATGTTGGAGTAATAGTTTCTGGATTTCTTATAAAGGTACTTGGACTGTATTTTGTTAAATCTCTATCTTCATGGTTGACTTTTTAAAAAGTAATCTCTATGCCCAACATAGGGCTTGAACTTATAACCCTGAGACCAAGAGTCTCATGCTCCACTACCTGAGGCAGCCAGGTGCCCTGACTTTTTTTTTTTTTTAATGTTAGTACTTAATTTTTTTTTAAAGATTTTATTTATTTGAGAGAGAGGGAAAGAGAGAGAGAGGCAGCACACAAGCAGGGGGCAGGGCAGAGGGAGAGGGACAAGCTCACTCCCTGCTGAGAAGGGAGCCTGATGTGGAACTCCCTCCCAAGATCCTGAGATCATGACCTGAGCCAAAGTCAGATACTTAACTGACTGAGCCACCCAGGTACCCCTTAAAGTTAGTACTTTATAAGTTTTGTTCTACTGTTTTCTGGCTAGCACTGTTACCAGTGAGAGGTCTACTGTCATTCTTACTTCTGTGGGTAATTCTCAGGCTTCTACAAAGATTCTCTTTTTCTTACTGGTTTTAAGGAAGTTGTTTATGACGTAGTGTGGGGATATATTTTCTGGATTTCTTTTAGTTGTAATTCATTGAACTTGAATCTGGGGTTTTTAAAAATTTCAGTTTTTCTGTGGTATAATTAACATATAAAATTATAAGATATTTAAAGTGTCCATTATGGTGACTTGATATATGTATATGTTGTAAGAGGATTTCCTTCCATCCATTTAATTGACATACCCATCAGCTCACATAATAACTATTTTGTGTGTGAGAACATTTAAGTTCTAATCACTTAGCAAGTTTCAATTATATAGTAGAGTATTATCAATTATAGTCTCTAGATTTTACATTAGATCATCAGATCTATTCATCTTATAGCTGCAGGTTTGTACCCTTTTACACACTGCTCCCTATTTTCTCACCCTAGCCCCTGGCAATGACTTCTCTTTTTCTCTTCTTTTCTTCTTCTTTTTTAAAAATCTTATTTATTTAGGGGCGCCTAGGTGGCTCAGATGGTTAAGTATCTGCTGTTGGCTCAGGTCATGATCCTGGGGTCCTGGGATTGAGCCCTGCATCAGACTCCCTGCTCTGTGGGGAGCCTGTTTCTCCCACCCCTTTGCCTTTCTCCCTACTTGTGCTCTTGCTCTCTCTCTCTCCCTTCTCTCAAATAAATAAAACTTCAAAAAAAAAAGATTTTATTTATTTGATAGTGCATACATATGTGCCCATGAGAGAGAGAGAGAGGGAGAGTGAGTGTACATGTGCAGGGGGAGGGGTAGAGGGAGAGGGAGAACAAACTCCCTCCTGAGCAGAAAGCCTGACCTGAGGCTCCATCCCTTGGATCATGACATGAGCAGAAGAGCAGAAGCTTAACTGACTGAGCCACCCAGGTGCCCAGTAACCACTTTTCTACTCTACGATTTATGAGTTTGACTTTTTTTTTTTTTTTAAAGGATTCCACTTATAAATATCATGATACTATGAAGTATTTTTCTTTTTCTGTCTTATTTCACTTAACATAATGCCCATAATTAGGTCCACCCATGTTGTTGCATATAGCAGGATTTCCTCCTTTCTCATGGCTGAAGAATATTACTATATATGTATATAGACACATATATAGTATATTATTTGTATGTTATTTACAATATAATTATTCAATGATAATTGTATATATTAGTTTTAAAGATTTGTTTAGAGAGAGAGTGCGAGCACGAGTTGGGGACGGGCAGAGGGAGAGAGAGGGAGATAATCTCAAGCATACTCCACACTGAGTGTAGAGCCTGATGCAGGGTTTGATCTCATGACTCAGAGATCATGACCTGAGCCAAAATCGAGAGCGGGATGCTTAATGGACTGAGTCACCCAGGTGCAGTCCAGTATTCCAATAATATTCCAATATTATTATATTGGAACATATATATACAGTGTATATAGAAAAAATAGAGTGTATATCTCTCTCTCATCTTAATCCATTCATCCACTGATGGACATTAAAGTTGTTTCCATATCTTGACTCTTGTGAATAATGCTGCATTAAACATGGGAATATAGATTCCTTTAATAATCACGTTTTCAATTGTTTTGGATATATATCTAGGAGTGGGGTTGCTGGATAATATGGTAGTTCTATTTTTAATTTTTTGAGAAAACTCCATACTGTTTTCCATAGTGGCTGCACTAATTTACATACCCACCAACACCGCACAAGGATTCCCTTTTCTCTACATCCTCACCAACATTTTTTATCTCTTGTCTTTTTGATGGTAGTCATTCTAATAGGTATGAGTTGCTACCTCATTGTGATTTGGGTTTGCATTTCCCTGATGATTAGTAATGTTGAGCACCTTTTTGGGTACCTGCTGGCCATTTATGTCTTTCTGGAAAAATATATATTAGGTTCCTTTGCCCATTTTAAAAATCATATCATTTGCTTTTTGCTTTGAGTTGTATGAATTCCTTAATACTTTGGATGTTAGGTTACCGGATATATGGTTTGCAAATATTTTCTACTCAGAGGTTGTCTTCATTTTGTTGATAGTTTACTTTGTTGTGTAGAAACTTTCTAATTTGATATGGTCCCTTTTTTTTATTTTTGCTTTTGTTGCCTTTGCTTAAGGTATCAAATAGAAGAAAAAAATCATTGCCAAGACTGTCATGAACTTTACCCCCTGTGTTTTCTTCTAAGAGTTTTAGGACTTTAGGTCTTAAGTCTTTAATCTGTTTGAATTGATTTCTTTTTATATGGTGTGAGAGAGGGGTCCAATTTTATTCTTTTGCACGTGGCTTTCCATGGTCCTGTGTAGGAGATGAATCTCATCAATTGACCTGGCTTGTTTTCCTCATTGTCTCTGAAATCTGTGATTTTCCAAGTCACCTTCCTTGTTCTTAGTGGTTTCCAGGAGTTGAACCTGTGTCGAAATCCATCAGTGTCTTAGGGGAGGATTTCAGTCCTAAATGTAGGTTGTTTGAAGGCTGAAGGCTGGACCTTATAGGTAGGAGCTAGAAAAATATATAGACTATCTCCAGGGAGAAAGTGGTAGTCTGAGTTTTTGCCCATTACCCAAGCACTGGGCTGGGGTATATAGCCACAGGAGGTGTTCGTGAGCTCATTAAGAACTTCTTTACTACAATCCTGTGAGACTACTGAATGCAAGTCCCATTGGCTCTCTGAGCAAGGCAATCAGGTGCCCATATCTTTGGTGGCAAGTGATAAAAGCAGAGAGAAAATCAATACAATACATTGAAGGCAATGCAATGTGATACAATCCAATACAAAGCAGGAGGGAAAATCACATGGTTAAGGCAGTTGGGGGAAATGGAGGAGAAAAGGGAAGAAAGAAGGTAACTTCCCACAGTAGGAACCGTATCTTTTTTATGTTTTTTAAATTTAAGTTTTTCAGTGTTCCAATATTGTTTATGCACCACACCCAGTGCTCCATGCAATACATACCCTCCTTGATACCCACAACCAGGCTCATCCATCCCATCCCCCTCTCTTCCAACATCCTCAGTTTGATTCTGAGTCCAGTCTCTCATGGTTCATCTCCTCCTCTGATTTCCCCCAGTTTGCTTTTCCTTTCCTTCTCCTAATATCCTCCATGTTATTCCTTACGTTCCACAAGTGAGTGAAATCATATGATAATTGACTTTCTCTGCTTGACTTATTTCACTTGGCATAATCTCCTCAGTCCCATCCATGTTGATAACAAAAGTTGGGTATTCATCCTTTCTGATGGAGGTGTAATATTCCATTGTACATGTGAACCATATCTTTATCCATTTCGTCTGTTGAAGGGCATCTTGTCTCTTTCCATAGTTTGGCTATTGTGGTCATTGCTGCTATGAACATTGGGGTACATATGGCCCATCTTTTCAATGTATCTGTATCTTTGAGGTAAATATCCGGTAGTGCAATTGCAGGGTCATAGGGAAGATCTATTTTTAATTTCTTAAGGAATCTCCACACTATTTTCCAAAGTGGCTGCACCAACTCGCATTCCCACCAACAGTATCTTAGTCATTGTTATATACCAAGCAGGGAAAAACAATGTAAACACATTTATTGAGTACCACCTATAGCCAGTTATCGGATTACGTATTGTTCCATGTACTTTAATCTTTGTAATCTCAGTGCAAAGTGGTTATTAGTATATCTTGAGGAAACATAGGTTAGATAACTTGCCCAATGTGTGAAATACAATGTGTTTCATATACTAGGTCTTGAATCAATATTAGCTGAATAAATGAATACATATTTATTCATATGAGAGATATCTTGTGGATTTTTTTTTTTTTTTTTTTTTTTTTTTGCTGTGCTTCTTCTTTCTAGTCTTTCCTAGAAAAATGCTAAAATCTCTAACTGCAGCTAGGGAAAGGACTGTGATCATTGGTATGATATCCCAGCAACAATAACAGTAGCAGCAGTAACACAAGTAGACTTCCTGTGAGTTGGCCACTGTTTCATTTAATCTCAACAACACTGTAAAGTCAGTAAAATCTTTATTCTTTATTTTATAGATGAGGAAATAGAGGTCCAGAGAGGTGAAATAGCTTGTTAAAATCATCCTGTTGGTAAGTAGTAAAACCGAGATTTGAACCCGAGAGATGAGCCCAGGCTGTACTTGACACCCCTGACCTATCTTGTCTCTAGATACTGCCTTTTACCTAGTGTCGACTTTGGGTTCAAGCCTGGATCAAGGTTTCCCTAATTTCCTCCTTCAGGCCTCTTACAGCCACTCTGGCAATTACTGCTTTCCAACACTGGAGGAAATTATCAGTAGACTTCCCAACTTTTCTATTGTAGGAAAGGCAAAATGAAGTCATGGAGTAAGGTACCGATCTCCTCAGCTTTCAGGAGGCAGGGAAGGGGAACATAAGTTAACCTCCAAGATTACTATCTCATCATTTGAACAAATAAAACACAGAATTTATAGAGCTTCTGCAAATCAAATATGCCAAAGACATGAATAGAGAACTCAAAAAGGAAGCCAATATTTTTATTTAAAAATGAGTTTTAACTAGATTTTTATTTTTTAATTTTTAATTTTTGCCTTGTGATCGGCAACCTTTAAAAAGATTGATGTGGCTGAATCCAGGGGACAACAGTGAAAATGTGAAGGGCATGCTGGGCAGTAAGAAGGTAGTAGAATTGATGGACTATAGGTTCTGATGAGGTCAAAGTAATGCTAGAATTGTGGAAAGTGAATGAACAGGAAGAACAGGAGGTAGTGATCAGGAAATGAGATTTTAAAATTGAGAATGTAGAGAATTTGAACTTAATGATAATGACTAAAGCTACAGCAACATAGTCCAATAAAAATATATAAATCATGTATGAAATATTTTAAGGAGGTATTTAACTTTTTTACATAGTTCTTCAAAACTTGTATATTTTACACTTACAATGCATCTTAACTTAAACTAGTCACATTTCAAATGCTCAGTTGCCACAAGTGGTCTAGTGACTATTGGATGGCACAGTTCCAGAGTATGATCATGGGAGTTAAGCAGTTGGGTAGATAGACCAGGGTGTTAGAAAGATTACCTATATGAATACTGGAATCACCAAGAATGTTTCTCAGGCACTGAAAAAAAACATGTCAGACCTATACATAATGAGTTGGAAATACCTCCAAGACACTGAAGTGAAAATTAATTTGCAGTATACAAAAAAGTACTGCAAGGAGAGGCATGCTAACTTGATAGTGGTGCCCTCTGGAGAACAGGATGTGGGAGTGAAGGGGAACTTTCAAATCTTGCTCTATATATTTCTGGGTCAATCAAGTATGTTACATTGAGATGGCATTCATGTATCATCTTTGTATTAGAATTTTTTTAAAGAGTTGAAATATGAATACCATTGATCCAGTTATCAGTTTGACTTAGTTCCCCTTAGTCATTTGCCCTTTCCTCAGTTTTGTGAATTATTCTGAGAACACCAAGTTGGACACCTAACTAGCTAGTTTTATTTTTTTCATAAGCACTAAGGTATATCCCACTTTGTTATCTATGATGTCATAAAGCACCCTGGTAAGACTTCCATTTTGCTTTGTGCTGTTTGGAGCCTCAGATGACTGAATCTTATCTCAAATTATACATGGTTAAGACAAGGAGAATGAACTGTGGGGCTCCATTCTGTGCCTTATTCATCAGACAGTGCTCATTTCCTGAACTAAGATAAAGAAATGTTCTCAAAGACTTAAAGTGTTGTAATCTCTTTCCTTAAATTTTGAGCTTCCTGAGGGTAGGGACTGAATCTTTGGACCCCTGGTATCTATAATAATGCACAGCATAAAAGGCACCTAATAAAGTTCCTTTAACAGCACATTTGTTAATGATAAGAGGCTAGAAAGTATACAGAATAAGAGTGCAGGAGAGAGGAATGGGCTGTACGTTAATTTCTGTGTTGCTTTCTTATGAACTGTCAACTACTCCTTCAAAATATAGGTCAAATGTCACTTTCTTCCCTTAGTTTTTACCACTAACCAAGTAGTTAAAAGCCATATCCGCTGTGCCCACAGAATTATTTGTGTACTTCTCAAACCTCCTCTTGCTATGTGTTCACATTTTAAATTTCTCTTCTAATTATGAGTTCCTTCTGGGTTAAGGACCATTCCTTATTACATGTTACATGGTACTTGAGATATAAGATACTTAAATGTCTCATGAATATATAAATTTGTAGAGCAGACCTTGATGTCTCAAACTCATTTCCACACACAATAAAGAAAGATGAAACTTACATTTAAATACTGAATTACTGAATATTTATTGAGTACATTGTATACCAGGCAAAGGAATAGAAACAAATTGTCCAGTTACTTTTAACTGCTTCAGCAATGCCTGAGTCCTCATCATAAAAAAACCCCATTGTGCTGATTTAGTATCCACTCACTCTTTAATCTTCATGTACAGTTTTCTCGTCTACTTTCAAATCTTGCATAATGCTGTAGACCATTAAATATCCCAAAGGCCGTATCTAAGACTAGAGGAATCATCATTGCTTTTATCTCTGTCTGACAAAGCAGCAGCCAGTAAAGTAAAACCCTTCCTTTTGGTGGCAATGGAACAGTATGATACCTAAAAAGGAAAAATAATCAAGAGCTTCTTTCGGATGTATTTTCTATGAAAAGTTCATTGATATCCCCCAAATGGATAATTTCTATTCTATGGTCTTTCATATACATAGCAAAAAGGTTTAAAGCCAGCTATTTGAAGTACCAAACTACATTATAATTAAAGTGTGTCATTCGCAGCTAAAGAATAAGAAAAGTTTATGTACATTTAAAAAAAAATGGGGGTGCCCGGGTGGCATCTGCCTTCTGCTCAGGTCATAACCCCAGGATGCTGGGATCAAGCCCCACATCAGGCTCCCTGCTTGGCGGGAGCCTGCTTCTCCCTCTTCCACTCCCCCTGCTTGTGTTCCCTCTCCTGCTGTGTCTCTTTCTGTCAAATAAATAAATAAAATCTTAAAAAAAAAAAATGGAGAAAGGAAGGAAGAAAAGGAACAAACAGACAGACTTACTTGACTGCAAGGCGTCCATTTTTAGAGAAAGCCAAACCACAGGGATATAAAACACCACATATTATGCTAATCAGTGAACTTCTCAGAACACAATTTTCCTGGCTTATATTGCCTGGAAAACAAAAGTAAATTTGGTTTCTTTTTAAAATTCAGGATAAGAGTTATTAAGACAGTCTTGTATCCTCACAGAGTAGTTATCTGTACTGTCCTCAATCACAGTGAAACAACAGAAAGAATATTAGAAACTCAGTCTAAGGCACATGATAGACTAAATGCACCATGTTTAAAAAAATGCTTTTATTATACTTAAGTTATCTCTTATATATATAATTGTTGCAGAAAGCAATTCCATAAGGAAAATATTAAACAAGTAGACCCAGACATCTGGATTCTAGGTTAATACATTTTTATTGCTATGTGTCAGGCATGGATTAGTGATATGTTGCAAAAAAGAGACCCTTTAAGTGAGTCTACAAGGAAAGAAGGACTAGGACAAATATTTAAATACATAATTTTTAATTGTGCACAATGCTTTGAACGTAAAATGAACAGAAGATTTATCTAGAAACCTAACCTACCCTGAGGGAATCAGAGATTTTCCTGGGAAAGAGATACTTGAGCAGGGACCTGATAAATAGGATTCAGAGGTTCCATCAATGACTAGTTATAAAACTTAAGGTAAGAGGAGGAGGCAGGAAATAACATTAGAAGCCCACAATAGGCTAGCTACCTCATTAGGCATTTAACATACAGTACTTTAATCATCACAGCAGTCCTGAGAAGTAGGTATTGGTAGTCCTGATTTATAGAATGGAGTCTCAGATATTCAATGACTTGTGCATTGTCACAAAACTTAAGTGGGGGGAAGCAGAATCTGAAATCATGTGTGCAGTATGCCAAAACTTACTTTTTCTCCAGTATGTTGTCTCTTAGCATACATGAACATGTCTTACCTTTGGTTGTGTATCTGTAAAGAGGACATGACACGACGTGCCCTGCCTAATCATGAGGACTGTGGTGGGGATGAACTAGGATAATGTATGTGAAGGTCCTTTCTAAGTGGCAAAGCAATATACGAGCATTAGTGATCATTATCAACAGTATATATTAATGTCTAATTTTACTTAAACATAAACACATTATATATTAATGAATTGAAATTTACCCAAATACAAAGCATCCGTTACAAGGAGCTTATAAGTGACTACAGTAGACAAAAACGGAAGTGTTGTCAGTGATGCATATGTCTTCAAAGCATCATGTTTAACCTTGAAGCAATGTCTGAAAATGAAGTTGGCCATTATTCCAGAGAAACTAGCTGCTGTTCCAAGGAATGCTGTGCCATATATATTTAAAGTCCTATAGGAAAAACAAAGAGAAAAATTACATTCAACATAATATTCTCTTAATAGAGATATCCTTTCCTGGGTAGTCATTTATTATTATGTATTTACTCAACATCAAGTATTTCTTCAACACTTACTATGCAAAAGACATCTTCTGTGTGTTAAGGATGGGGCAATGAATAAAGAAAAAACATCCCCCCTCTCATGGAATTTGCATTCTAATGAGAGGATAGAAGCCTCTTTCTGAAATCACTTAGAGTAGTTCTAAAATGGAACTCTTTTAAGAGATAAAATTTTGGCCACAAATAAAAATGAGTATGTTCCAATATATAGGCAAATTTATGAGATACCTAAGAATACTGCTTTTGCTACTAAAAAAATTAATTTGCTTAAGTCAAAGTTGTTTACATTTGGTTAGGCCCTCTAACAAATAACTATTTCTTAATTAGGGCAAATATATTTAAAACAATTTGTCTAGGATATGCAAAGAGATTTGACACATCTAGTTTTACTGATTCTGACTCAAACCTAAATTCAAAATGTCTGAGGTCTAAGATTAATGTCCTTTTATTTTATTCTTGAGCTCTGTTAATCTAAGTTGAAATGGTAATATGAAACTATACGTACATCATGGAATCTATATTTCTTTTTGAATTCAGCACTATGCTGAGTTAATCAATTCTAAACTGAATGTAATTATAATTAAATACCAATTAAATATAAATAGCTCCCAAAATGGTGTTCTCCTAATTGCTTTTAATTTAAAAATGTTTACTGTATAAATAACATTTCAACAATAGTTTTGGACATTTTCTTTCTAAGAAGCAAAAGAAATTGTCCACGGTCTCAATATTCCAACAAACTACTATTTTCATCTGTGTATTTTTTCCCTCAAGTTTTTTCATAAACTCTCTATAACCAACTCAATAAAGTTAATAGGATCTTAGATACTCAGAAACAATGGCAATATAGAAGATGTGCAAATAAAGTTAGAGACTTTCAGTCTGGGTATGTCTCTTACTTTTCTTTTCTAAGATATTCAATTTTTTTTTCTATGATTTCGATGATCATTGGTTTTCTGAGTTTTGCATCTTCCAGAGAAAGACTGGGCTGACCAGGTGTGTATGTTGCCATTCTGATGTCCTGGAAAACACAAAATTTCAGAACCATAATAGCTAATGATATTAATAATAAATCTTATAAATTTTAGGTTCAGATTAAAAACGATTTAGATCCTAGTAAAACTGTCATCTGCTTTCACATACTTTGTCAATGATTCAGTCAATATTTAGTAGCTCTTATCTGCTAGATAATGACTTTTTGTGAAATTTATAGAATACTGATCATCTCTATTTTTACACTTTTATAGATGAGAAAAATAAGGTTCAGAAAGATTGACTTGTCTTAGGACCTAGTGTAGAAGGATAACTTTCTGAGATACAGAATTTTTGTTTTCTTACAGTTTTCCCCAAAGGTAGACAAACTTTGTATTCTTGCTCTAGCTTTTTCAGAGCTAGAAGGAAACAACAGCACTTGTTAACAACTGTCTCCTGAAAGCCTGAGATCATTTTGGAGAGTATGCTGAGTTTCCTGGAGAAGGAGGAGAGCAGGGATTGCCTCACTTAGTGAGAGAGGGATACTCTTCCAGGCTAGGAAGAGGTAATGCTTATGGATACCCTGGATTATGTAAATTATATATCCAGTTCCCTAGGAGCACCTGCGGCAGAAGCACAGCATTTGCTGGAAACTATATGTAGTATACCAGGGAATCTGGACCCATGGCACGGGGCTCCACTGTGGGAAAGTTCCTATGTCCCAAGTGTGATATCTGAATAGACAGTTGCCAATGTCAAGGGACCACAACAATTTATACAGCAGCACCTTAAAAGAAAGTAAAAAACAGTGATAAAGAAAACAAAACAAAATTGGATCTTAAGAAAGGATCCTTTCTGAATCTTTTGCTCTGGGTAAGACTCTTGCGTCTCTGTGAAAACTCTTAACAATAACATTTGTTAAATCTTTTGCCATGCTAGCATTATGGGAGTCCAGATTAGCCAACAAATAGATTAAAAAAATTAAGGCCCTTCACAGTTTATACTGACCTCCACTTTACATTAAGGGCATAGACTAGATCTCAAATTTCAAGAGTCCCGGGCAAAAGAATTAGAGTGGAATAAGCATAATGAACTCAGAAGATAATAAATCAGTGATTCTCAACCTTTAGTTTGCACCAGAATCACACGCGGGGTTTATTTGAAATGCAGTTTTTTGAGCTCCCTCCTGATATTTGGATTCAATAGGAGTAGGATGAAGTCTAGAAATCTGCATTTTAATAAACCAAGTGATTCTGACACTGGTAATTAGTGGACACATGCTGTAATTGTTAAACATCACCGTAATACTCATTTGTTGAATAAGTGATATGTACCAATCTTAACCCTAACTAATGAAAGGTTAAGTTATCCATGGCATAAACATTCTGAAGGTATGGGCTCCTTTAACTTTCATACATTATTACAAAATGAGTAATAAGGGACAAGCTTCTTGCCCTGCATCATTGTAGAAATGGACTCTGGCCAGTACTATTTTTTTCTTTAAAATATCTGAGGGGACAGGTAAAAAATGATAAATTATACTTTCTTATGGATTAGATTTAATCTTCTGGCTCTTTTGGACATCTAAATGGAAAACAGAAGATATAGTAGTATCTAAGGGAGACTCTATATCTAATCCATCTAATATACTATGAAGGCAGATACCAGTAACATGGTAATTTATCATATGTTTATTTAAAATAAATGTTTATTTTGCTGTCATCCAATTCCTTTAATTCCCTTATTTCCCACAAAGAAAACTCTAAGGCAATGCCTTGTACCAACCTTATACCTGTCTACACTATCAATACAGACGGAACCAGACACCCAGTATTATGATTCTAAAACACTGAAACAAGACAAATGCTTACTGAGTGCAAACATTAATCTTCCATCTAGTCTTTGGAAGGCACTGTTACTAAAGCAGAGAAAGAGATCAGTAATTTTCTGATAGACTTTTAAAAATATATATATATTTATTTATTTCACAGAGATCACAAGTAGGCAGAGAAGCAGGCAGAGAGAGAATGAGGGGAAGCAGACTCCCTGCTGAGCAGAGAGCCCGATGTATGGCTCGATCCCAGAACCCTGGGATCATGACCTGAGCTGAAGGCAGAGGCTTTAACCCACTGAACCACCTAGGTGTCCCTTGATAGACTTTTTAACAAGTACTGAAATGTAAAGACTTTGTGATAACTGACTTTTTTTAATTTTAATTTTTTTCAAAAATTTTATTTAAATTCCAGTTATTTAACACAGAGTCTAATATTGATTTCAGAAGAATTTAGTGATTCATCAGTTACATTAAACATCCTGTGCTGGGGCGCCTGGGTGGCTCAGTGGGTTAAGCCGCTGCCTTCGGCTTGGATCATGATCTCAGGGTCCTGGGATCGAGGCCCGCATCCGGCTCTCTGCTCAGCAGGGAGCCTGCTTCCCTCTCTCTCTCTCTGCCTGCCTCTCCATCTACTTGTGATTTCTCTCTGTCAAATAAATAAATAAAATCTTAAATAAACAAAACAAAACATCCTGTGCTCATCATAAGAACTGCCCTCCTTAATACTCATTACTTATTTAGCCCATCTCCCACCCACCTCCCTCCATCAACTGTAACAAGCATTTTATCTAAAAATTGACTTGTCCAAGGCCACTCAACTGGTCACCACGATTATCTCAGTAAGAGTGTTATGTATTCAAGTTTATAGTCTGCAAAGTAGTTCTGTACTGCTTTTATGTGTATTATTTTACCTGGCTTTTCAGAATTTCATTTAATATCCATCATTTACATAGCACCTGGTATCTGAAAGACCTTAGGATCATTAAAAAGCAGTTGTGTCCTCTGGAATCCATAACCCGACCGAGGTCAGGACAAAAAGGTAGGTAATTTAAAGGCAGAATTAGTGTGCCATAAAAATGAAACCAAACCAAACAAAAAACATGAGAAAAGCCTTAACCTAGCCAGAAGAAGTGTGGGAAGGTTTCCCAGAGTAGTGACGTTTAAAGGAATATCTAAAAGGGAGTTTAGTAGGGGTGGGGTAAGGTGTGGAAGAAACTACACGGAAGTAATTCAAGTTGAAAGCCAGCGAAAGGCCTGGAGACAAGAGAAAAGAAACTGCAAGCAATCGGGACTAGACTTTAAGTCTATTTTCTCTCCGCCTCCTTCCATAACAACTGGGGGCTTCACTGCGTCCCGCGTGGGCTTGGAGGCTGTTCTCTTTAGGTTTTAAAATTCTATCATTTCAGAAGAGCCCGTCAATAGAGGCTGCAGAAATCACGACTCATACGGCCCCGGGTTTCCGCCTACCTTGGGCGCTTCCCCGGGTCTCGCCGGCACCACACCTGCATCCTTCAGGTCAGTCCCAGCCTCACGCCCGAGCGCCGCCATTTTGGTGGCTCACATGACTAGCGGTGGGCGGGGACCCAGAGCGCCCGGAGCGGGAAGTGGTGCCGGCTCACGCCTCTAGCCTGCAGCCCCGGCCCTCCCCGGTCCAGTCAAAAGCCGCGCCCTCCCTCCCGGCTGTGATTGGGCGTGGCGTCCAGAAATGAGGGCCGCTCATTGGCTTCGAGGAGGTCCAGAGGGCCGTGGGCCCGCCTTCTTGCCAGCCCTACATTCCCTTACCCTGCTATTTGTTAACCTAGCTCCCTCTTCACTCATGCTGAGGGCGTGCGTGGGGCGGTCCGAGCGCAGGGATGTTGCTGCGCGCTTTCCTCTCTTCTGGGCACCTCCGTTAGCTGGGGCCGACCTGCCGGCCCTTTCACTCCTTGAAGGAGTTCTCCCCTTTGGCCTGGTTCGTGTGTTAAGGCTTCGGCTTCCTGGGCACCGCCTCCCTTGAGCCCCCAACCGGCCGCCAGAGCAGCCCCGACTACCTCCTCCCCCCGCAGCGGTCTGACTCCTCTCCCAGTCTCTAGTTCCCTGGTATTCCATCCTTTCACCCCGCTTGGAAAGGGACCAGAGAGAAAATTCCCCCCACTTCCCAAGAAGAGCCCTCTGCCAGCCGATATTTCGAGGTGGGGGCGCTGCGAGGAGGCCTGGCGCCCTTTTGTGCACGTTCAGTGCCCAGCAGTATCTCCCAGACCAGCAACCCCCGACCCTCCAGGCTCCATGTCTTAGAGAAGCCAAATTCGAGAGTTATATAATTTCTAGTGCTGCTGTTTCTCCTGCCTGAGGAAACATTTCATCGCGTGGAGGGTGCAGGACATTTCTGTGCACTTCTATATAAGAACGGGGTGTGGGCAGGGGTGGCCAGCGGTAGCAGAGAGATTTCTTGTCTTTTCTGCAAAAGGAAGGTGGGTAGTTTGGAGAGAGATTGAGAGAAAGGGTGGATGTGGAAGCCAAGCAACAGAACTCTCATTTAGGAAATCGCGAACCGTTTGCACAGCTTGTGCTCACATGCCTAATACTACTACATCGTCTCAGAAAACACCTTTGGGGGAAGGTTTGACTTCTCTTGAACAGTCTCGGTGTTTTTCCTCGCCGGCTAGGGAGCTGCTCGGATGCGAAGAGATGGCATGATGTGAATGACTCCAGTGTGAAGAAATCTGCTTCGCCAACTCATCCTGCATCAAGTGCCCATTGAGTAGCACTGTCACTTTAATGTCTCCATGCCAAGGGATTGCTTTCCTTCTTTTCAATCCTCTCGTTAATACATGGGAGGATCAGAATCAGAGGGGCATTAAGGATTAAGCCCGAGGGGCTTGGAGAGCACAGAAGAAAAAAAATGAAAGTGACAACAAGCTGGATCCTGTCTTACTGAGGGGGTGAGATCTGGAACTCTGGTCCAGTAAATAAAAAGGGGCCTTTCAGTCAGTCTGTGTTCTGCCCCAGAAAACTGTTCAAACTCACCCACCTTTCTAGAGACCAGAGGCAAAAAGGTTTTTAAAAGTATTTTTTTTGTTGTTGTTGTTGGGGAGGGGGTTACATTTTTCTTTAAAGAATTGAGGATCTTTATCATCAATCAGTTCATCTTTGAATTTGATCATGTACGGAGTAATGAGACAGCTGTGTAAATTTGGTTTGTGCCTTAATTGAGTTAGTCACTGAATTCCAAAAATGTTGATGTCTGAAGAGGAGTTTTAATAACATTTTCTATGCTTACAATAATTTTCTCAGTTTTTTTAAACAGAATAAATATTTTATAAAAATTGAAAAACTCAAGGTTATTTTTCTCTGAACTCTGTGGGCAGTGTCAAAAGTTTAATTGTGGGAAAAACACATAATTTTTTTCCTCTATCTGGAGAAGACAGCCTGGATTTCAAAATTGAGCAGTGAAGTGGTTTGCAACAGTTACCTGGCTCTTGGCCTCAGTCCAGCTGAATCAAGTTGAGACCTGAAAAGAGATCTTGGATCCTGTGGCAGTGCAAAGACCCAAGAATGCCAGTCAAGAAGAAAGGTGGGCTATGAGGCTTCCTATATAATATATGTTTCCCCCTTTTCTTGGCTCTGGTGTTTGCTGTTTAAACTGTATTCCATTTGAGAGTAAAATTTTGCTTGGGTTTTGGGAAATATTTATTGTGATACTGTCTTTTCTGTGGTACTCATTCAGTAATATTTTGCTAAAGTATAATGAAGTAAGACTATAGTAATTAATTACAGACATTGTGATTTCATAACTCAGGTTGTCTAAATTACTGTTTATAATCAGCAGAGATTTGATACCATAGATTTGAGCTTTTGTTTAGCTTGTTTTTTTTTTAGCTCGTCAACGGATACTTTTGAACAGACATTAAAAATGAAACTTGTACAGTGGAGCTCTTCTTCATGGACTTAATATTTACTTATTTAAAGATTTTATTTATTTATTTGAGATAGTGAGAAGAGAGCATGAGTGAGGGCGGTGGGGCAGAGGAAGAGGGAGAAGCAGACTCCCTGCTGAGCAAAGAGCCCAACGACATGGGGCCAGATCCCAGAACCCTAGAATCATGACCTGAGCTGAAGGCAGACACCTAACTGACTGAGATGCTCAGGCACCCTGGACTTAATATTTATCAAGTGAATCACATAGTTGTAAAAGATAACAAAATTGTACTGAACACAGTTGCAGATTTGCTAATCATTTGATTAGAAATAAATTTCATACTTGGGTTTGCTCTAGGGTAAATATTCACTTTTGTGATAAAGCACTGGTAAGCTGCCGTGCTTTTCCAAATTCATGCATTGGCGAGTTTCCCAAGTCAGGAAACCCCTGATTCCCTCCTCTCTCCCCAGAATTGATCAAGATCCAGTGGCTTTCTAAAGTATAGTTTGTTACAGGTTGGACCATGGAATTCACTTTAACCTAGATCTATCCCAGGTTAACTTTGGGATCCTAATGAAACCAGTTTTGTTTTTTTTTTCTTGTTTCTGTTTTTTTTTTTTTTTCCCCCCTGACATGGTGTGGAAAATCAGACCAACTATAAAGACTTTTCTCAAGAGTTTTGAACAAAAATTTTTTCACAGTTATATGAGTTTGCTACAAACTGAAACTAAAGTTCAGGGTAAATGTTTAAGGGCAACCTCACTCTGCATGATGTTTACTCCTTCTACCTGTGGATTTGGAAGGTGCATTGAGGAAACTTATTATCAGTGAGATGTTTTATCCAACAGGTTTCTGTAGAAATGGACAGTGATATATATAAAACCTCAGAAACACATAGAAACGTTCCTTTGTACATTGGATTTGAGACTGGGATTGTTTCCTTCTCCTGATCTCTCCTGTAATATCACTGAGATAAATAAACTGTCTGTCAGATTTTGGAGCCATACCTGTCTAGACCTGACACAGTTGGTTTATCTGGATCAAGAATGGTTTTGGCAATATAGCCAATAAATGGCATGGCTCTTAGACTTACTTACCATGTGTTTTTATTCTCTCTACCACTTATTGTTCTCTGGATGATGTCCCTTCTGGACTGCCTTATTTTAGATTAATAATTGATTTTAAACACATGGTGTATGTGTGTATGTAGCAGGGAGAGAAGATGAGGAGGCGAGAGAAAGGAGAGAGGCGGGGAGAGAATTGGAAAAAAAGTTACCTGGGAAGGAGGTGGAGGATGAGCAATTGATATTCTAGGTATCACTTAACTAAGCAGGTGTCTTTTTTTAATGAAGTCCTTAAAAAAATATTATTGAAGTAAAATTGATAACACGATGTTACATTAGTTTCAGGTTCACAACATAGTGACTGGACAAGTATATACATGATGCTATGTTCACAAGTGTGGCTACTATCAGTCACCGTACAAAACTATTATAATACCGTTGACTATATTCCCTGTGCTGTACCTTTTTTCCTCGTGACTTCCTCATTCCATAGCTGGAAGCCTGTACCTCCTACTCACTATTTACCTATTTTGTCCATTGTCCCTACCCCCACCACCTGTCTGGCAACCATCAGTTTGTTCTCTGTATTTATGGGTCTCTTTCTGTTTTTTGTTTGTTTATTCAATTGTTTTGTTTTTAAGATTCCACATATTAGTGAAATCATATGGTATTTGTCTTTTTCTCTGACTTATTCACTCAGCATAGTACTCTCTAAATCCATTCATGTTGTCAGATGGCAAGATTTCATTCTTTCTATGGCTGCATAGTATTCTAGTTTGTGCATGTGTGTGTGTGTATGTGTGTGTGTGTCTGTTTACTATATCTTCTCCATCCATTCATGTACTGATGAATACTTGGGTTGCTTCCCTATCTTGGGTATTGTAAATAATGCTGCAATAAGCATAGGAGTGCATATATCTTCTTGAATTAGTGTTTTTGTTTCCCTTGAGTACACACCCAGTAGTGGAATTCCCGGATCATATAGTATTTCTGTTTTTAAATTTTGAGGAACCTCCATAATGTTTTCTATAGTGACTGCACCTGTTTGCATTCCTACCAACAGTAAGCAGGTTGCTCTTAAGGTTTCTAGCCCCAACAGGCTGAGTTTCTTAAAACGTTCCTACCCTTGAAGGATGTTTTAAAAATTGTAGTAACATGATTGAAAATTATAAATTATGAGAAATAATTTAATGTTTATTTCCTTCCGTATTTCTTCCTTCTTTTCTCCCTCTTTTTCCCTTCCCTCTCGCTTCCTCCATCTCTTCTTTCCTTCTTTAATAATGGATTGATGGTAATGGTCAACTTTTTAAAGGAATCAACAAGTTCTAATTAGCAAGGCAAGTATATATTTGGGTTATGCTAAAATCTATGCATTATGTAATTTGTGAATTGATCTACTTAGAAAAACAATTTATGTTGTTTTTAATCTTTTAAAACTACAGCATTAATATGTATATTTTTGGATCTTATAGTAAACTAGCCAAATAAATTATGACATATGCATTATATTTTTAATTGGCTAAACTTACTATTTGTATTACATATAAAATATAAGTAAAACAAAAATTTTAAAGTATAACCTAGATTTTTTCTTCAGAGATTAGTGTCTTTTGTAATCTTTTTTTTTTTTTTAAAGATTTTTATTTATTTATTTGACAGACAGATCATAAGTAGGCGGAGAGGCAGGCAGAGAGGCAGGCAGAGAGAGAGAGGAGGAAGCAGGCTCCCTGCTGAGCAGAGGGCCCAATGTAGGACTCGATCCCAGGACCCTGAGATCATGACCTGAGCCAAAGGCAGAGGCTTTAACCCACTGATCCACCCAGGTGCCCAGTATCTTTTGTAATCTTGAATCATTTTTCTTTCTTCATTGTTACATGGGGTAGATATGATGAAGGAATTAAATGTAATTTTAACAGTAGCTATCCATTTGAACCAAGTGTTTATTCATTGCTGAATATATTCTTATTAAAACATAAATTTTCATAAGATATTCATCTGGTTATTTTATATTTTACTGTAAAAGTAGAGAGGAGACTGGTCTGGGTAGCAACATAAAACCGTGGTGGGAAGTGAGAATGGGTGTGACATCTTACTAAGTCCATTTTTAGGTTCTTTCCTTGAACTAGGTCTTAGATAAGCTGAAACCCTCATATTCACTGCCTTTTGGTTTAAGACATTATTTCCTATCTCTTCTACTCCATTCTTCATGTTTTTATAGATTTCAGGGTTTTTTTGTTTGTTTGTTTGTTTTATAAAGATTCTTCATTTCTTCATTAGAGACTTTTTCCCCCAACAGTTGCTTTTCATTCAGGATTCTCTTATCTATTGTAGTATCTTGATTTGCTCCCACATGAACCTTTAGGACATTTTTGACCTATCTGTGAGAATTCAGGGCTAATCCAAGATATTGTATTAGCATTGTCTCACGTGATGCAGGATCATGGAGTATCAGATGGGGCTAATTTGACAAGATTTGTTGAATTGCTCCAATCTGATTTCATGTTGGATTAATGTAAGAAATAAAAGTTAATGATAGATGAGTCCCTCTCAATGTTTTCAGTAGGAAATTGCTATTTTAATGATAAAATACACTTCAACAGAATTTTCTTAGTATATTGCAGTTTTTTTTTCTCTGTAATATCATTAAATGTGGGTAAGAAATCTTGCTTTTAATACATTGAGGTTGATGTTCACTTTATTTCTGTGCTTAAAAACCCATCTTATTAACTATCCTCTAGCTTCTTTTAAAGTCATATAGAAGTCTGTCTGATGTTTTTAATTTATATAACACTTTATTTCCTTTAAATTCTTTTTATAGCTATTTTCAGTAATATAATAGAGTATGTATAAACTTATTTTTATCAAGTACCTAAAGTTAAATACTATCATTTTCATAATCATATGTTTTGACATTATTCTTTTTAAAGGAATCCAAAGAGTGTTGTGTAATTAGAATTCTAAGACTTGATATTGCCATGTATCTCACTGGAATCCTTGAAATTTAGATTATTATTTACTGAGTTCACAGTCTTTCCTTTTGGTTGACCATACTTTTTAAAAAGTGACTGTTTTTTCTTCCTTTTTTTTTCTTCCTCTCTTAAAACTCTCTTGTTCATTCCTTCCTCATTCGAAGTTTTCTTCTTTCATTATCTGTTTCTTGTACTTTGTGGCTTAATTTCTTTTTTATGGTATCTTAATAATTTATATTTACCTTTTGTTATCTGGATACATTCTCTTCACAGCTCTAGCTGTACTTAAATTCCTAGAGTATATATATATTTTTTCAGTTTCTTTAAAGGGGAAAATGTGTGCCTGAATAACTGTACCTGAGTGGCTATTTTATTTCTTTTGCAGCATATATTTTACTAAATTTGTTTGAACTTTCATATTTGCCATACCAGTATTACCTCTAGACAGTTTTTCCATTTCACAAAACTTTGCGTTTTTTTCCCAGCCAATAAAGCTCAAAAGAGTTAAGAACTGAATCTTCCCGGAGAGGCATAGGAAAAAATAGTTTTCAAACTTCCCCAATTTCTGTAAGTTAAAGTAAAATAGATAATTTACTAAAGATTTTGTTAGATTTAAAAACCCCTCAAAAGGGTCATATTGACCTTGGTTATGAGAGTTATTGGAAATCATGACACTACAGACTCTTGATGTTGGAAAATACTCATCAATCCAGGATGCATAAAGAGAAAGCAATCTGGAGGGAGAAACAGCAGAATACTTTTTGTATTCCATGACTGATTAAGAGTATACCATGAAGCAAACAATAGACATGGTATTAAAATGATCTGTTAATTGAATTTATTTTATAAATCTTATGTTTTGGGAAAGTGTGAAAATGATAAGCTAATGACTTGATACTACAAAATATTTGAACTGTTAGGTTTTTGGGAAACTGCCCGAGTGTTCCATATATGGTAGAATATTTTCTCCTTTAGGCCTATCCTTGGTTACTTCTTCTTTTTTTTAAGATTTTATTTATTTCTTTGACAGAGAAAGATCACAAGCAGACAGAGAGGAAGACAGAGAGAGGGAAGCAGGCTCCCTGCTGAGCAGAGAGCCCGATGCGGGACTCGATCCCAGGAGATCGAGATCATGAGATCATGACCTCAGCTGAAGGCAGCAGCTTAACCCACTGAGCCACCCAGGCGCCCCCTTGGTTACTTCTTGAATAGAAGAGTCTAGTCAGTGGGACGATGTACACAAGATACTGGATTTTTTTAAAGATTTTATTTATTTATTTGACAGAGAGAGAGAGAGATATCACAAGCAGTCATAGCAGCAGGCAGAGAGAGAAGGGGAAGCAGGCTCCCTGCTGAGCAGAGAGCCCGATGCAGGGCTCGATGCAGGGCTTGATGCAGGGCTCGATCCCATGACCCTGGGATCATGATCTGAGCTGAAGGCAGAGGCTTAACCCACTGAGCCACCCAGGTGCCCCAAGATACTTGGGATTTTTAAAACATGGACTTAAGTCTTTTACTTCAGGCATGCCTTTGATCAGCCAATCAATCAATTGCTCATTTATTTTATTTTACTTTTTCAGTGTTCCAAGATTCATTGTTTATGCAATTGCTCACTCTTTTTTTTTTTTTTAAAGATTTTATTTATTTATTTGACAGAGAGAAATCACAAGTAGATGGAGAGGCAGGCAGAGAGAGAGAGAGGGAAGCAGGCTCCCTGCTGAGAAGAGAGCCCGATGCGGGACTCGATCCCAGGACCCTGAGATCATGACCTGAGCAGAAGGCAGTGGCTTAACCCACTGAACCACCCAGGCGCCCCTGCTCACACTTTTATAACAGTATATTCACTAAACTACAAGAATGTCCTTTATTCTTAATTATATACTCTCATTATATGCTTGCATTAAAATTTACTGAATAATCATTTTAGTGATTATGAAATATTTTTTATTATGAGCATAAGATGTATAAAATCTTTTTTTTTTTTTTTTAACTGGTGGAGGAGGACCTCTTCTCCAGCTAGAATTCCTGCTCAGGAATTTGTATCTGTCAAGGCACGAGGACTCTGTATCCTCAATGTAGGTTGCCTTGTCAGCAAAGGGTCATGAGTTTTACCCGGTCTCTTCTGTCCAGTCAGTCATTCTGAATTCCAAGTAGTAAGCTTTCTGCATAGGTTCAGTTTTTAATAAATTTCTCAAAGCTATTTCAAGAATTATGGCCAAACTACCTATATTATGAAACAGTTCTCCTGACCTGATTTGTTTTAGCATTTAAGACCAAGAGGAATGATGTTCTATAAAGTAGAAAGTCCTATGAAAATGAACTAAGTTAAAACTTTCAAAGATTATGGGTAAGTATGGCAAGATTCTGTATCCTATTTCTTCTGATGACATTATTTTACTAGCCACTGAGGCCCTAACTCTGTTAGATAAGATTTTGAAGTTTCTGTAGGGGGCCTATCATTTTGGAGAGCTATGACATCTTTATCATCTACAGTGTGATAAGACTTGGAATAAATCATTAAGTTCTGTTCTATTTAAGTTCCTTATAAGTAAGCAACCACAAATTCTCTTAAAAGCTAAGTGTGTATGTATTTAAGGCAATAGCTTTTCTTCCATTTTTTATTCTATCATTTATCCACTCACCAAAGATTTCTGAGTGCCTGCAATATACCAGACACCATGCTAGGTGTGTTTCTTTACAGTCAGAAATGATATTTAGTATATCCTTTATGATGTTTAAAATTATTAAGGAGGTAAATGTGGAAACAGGCAATTTCATTGTTGTGCAGCGAGGTTAACACACTGTCATGTCATAGAGCACCCAAAATTATCTAGAGGAATCAGGGAATTCTTTCTGGAGAGGTGACAATTAAGATGAGACACAGAAGACCAGTAGAGGTTTACCAATGTGGGAGATGGTAAGATGCTGTTTTAGGTCATTATTTATTTTCTTTGCCTTCAGCTTACCATCATGACCTCTATCATCATCATCATCATCATCATCAACAGCAGTGATTGTGAGAAAAAAACTTAGACCAGCAGTCAGACTGGCTTCTAGAAGGGACAAGATTAGATAATCATTGAGATGGGTTCTTAGTCTATAAATTCAGTCTTGTAAGGAATATCCGTTTTCTGTAGCTTAACTTTATTTTTTAAATTTTTAATTATTTATTTAAAAGATTTTATTTATTTATTTGAGGGAGAGAGAGTGTGAGAGAGAGCAGACCCCCTGCCGAGCTGGGAGCCCGATACAGAGCTCCATCCCAGGAGCCCAGGACCACGACCAGAGCTGAAGGCAGATCATCAACGGACCGAGCCACCCAGGCGCCTGGTCAACTTTATTTTTGATTCGTGGTCACTGAGTAGTGGACAAAGTCACTCTAGTCACTTTTGAGCTTTCCCTACTTTTCTGGGATTGTGGTAGAGTTCCACCCGGAAAGGCGGTATAATCTGGTCATTGATCATCCTATATATAACAGCTTACCCCTAAGACATGAGTTGTGTCTGGATAGTTCTTTCTGGTCTGGTAGTGATTTGCTACTTCCCAGACATGTTTTTTTTTTTTTTTTTTTTTTTTTTTTTTTTTTTAAAGAGACAGAGATCACAAGTAGGCAGAGAGGCAGGCAGAAAGAGAGGGGGAAGCAGACTCCCTGCTATGCAGAGAGCCCGACGTGAGGCTTGATCCCAGGACCCCAAGATCATGACCTGAGCCGAAGAGAGAGGATTAACCCACTGAGCCACCCAGGCGCCCCCAGACATGGGTTTTTTTACCCCAGAATTTCAGTATTTCTCTTTACCTAGATGGAAGTATGATGCCATTCCTTGCTGGGTTCTTTCTGCCTTCCAGGCAATGGTATAAGGAAGCAGAGCCTAGATCCCTGCTGCCTTGGAAACCAGAGACTTCTCTCTCTCTTCTTCAGCTGAGGAAACCTTTTTCTAGACTGGGGAGGAGTTAAAATATCTCTCTATGTCTCTCTGTAAATACATGTGAATCTTTCTTTCATCTCTGTAGCAAACCCTTTTATTCTGAGAGTTTAGGCTATAGGAAAGCAAAGTGGGAATGATTTAAAAATCTTTCTGTTTTTGTCCTGGCGCATACCTGCCTTGAGGTAATCAAATACAATACCAGTTACCTGCTTAGATGAGAAGAAAGAAAATGGGCAAGTTTAGGGAGAGAATAAAATTGATATCTCAAAGTGCCAGTCTCCCACATGTACAAAAGAGTTTACATGCCTCCTTATGATGATGCTACCAGGTGACCTTGTGAAAATCAAGTAATTCTCCTGAATTTCAGTTTCCTTTTCTAAAAGGGGTTTAATATGTTCCCTACCTCTTAATGTGTGTTATTTCTTTTCTACATCAAATAAGGTAATGTATCTGAACTTTACTTTTATAAAGTTAGTTAGTGATAGAATTATCACTTCCAATGTTCTTTTCATTGTATGAGTATGGTGTTCCTGTAACAAATGAATGGCATCTTAGTGCAGTGGAGAAGAGCCCAGGGATGGAATCCAGTCTTTACCATTGGCTGGCTAAGTTATCTAAAGAAAGTTAACAGATTGAGCTTCAAATTCCTTATCTTAAAACATAACTGTACTAATAATACTCACCTCTTAGGATTAATGTGTTGGCCAAATAAAAACATCTAGTCCATGTAAAAGTTGTAAGTAGGAAGTGCTACAGAAATGCTTATCATCAGAATAATTTTTTTCTTTGGTCCACTGAAGAGGAAAGGTGTGTTCAGAGTCAGTCCCCTTCTGTTAGTGGTCTAGGTCTAGCTTCCTGGTCAGCTTTTGGAGCAAGCCTGCTCAGATATGACAAGGACACATCTGCTTGCAGACAGGAAATGCCATACTATGCTTTTTTTTTTTTTTTTTTTTTGAAGATTTTTTTTTTTAATTTTTTATAAACATATATTTTTATCCCCAGGGGTACAGGTCTGTGAATCACCAGGTTTACACACTTCACAGCACTCACCAAATCACATGCCCTCCCCAATGTCCATAATCCCAACCCCTTCTCCCAAACCCCCTCCCCCCGGCAACCCTCAGTTTGTTTTGTGAGATCGGCATCAGGGAAATACAAATCAAAACCACAATGAGATATCACCTCACACCAGTCAGAATGGCTAAAATCAACAAGTCAGGAAATGACAGATGCTGGCGAGGATGCGGAGAAAGGGGAACCCTCCTACACTGTTGGTGGGAATGCAAGCTGGTGCAGCCACTCTGGAAAACAGCATGGAGGTTTCTCAAAATGTTGAAAATAGAACTGCCCTATGACCCAGCAATTGCACTATTGGGTATTTACCCTAAAGATACAAATGTAGTGATCCAAAGGGGCACGTGCACCTGAATGTTTATAGCAGCAATGTCCACAATAGCCAAACTATGGAAAGAACCTAGATGTCCATCAACAGATGAATGGATCAAGAAGATGTGGTATATATACACAATGGAATACTATGCAGCCATCATACTATGCTTTTTAAAAATATTTTTTGGTTACACTTCTTCTGGGTATTATCTCTTTCATTGGTGCTAAAATAATTCATAAACCTTCCTTTATCTACAGAATGGTTATAATCTTTAGATTTGCTCTAAGTCTGGTCATTTTTTCCACTGTTCAAATTTGAAGTTTTATCTCTTTTTTCATTTTCTTTTTCTAGTTTGCTACAACTGGAATATTTCAATATTCAGCTGTAGGTGAAATTTGCTCTAGTCTTGCTTTCTATTTATTACTAATTAACCTTGCAATTTCCCCATTTCTCTTTAACAATTCTATAGAACTGAACAATTATAGAATTTAACAATTCTATAGAAAATCTGAAAACATGGCTTATTTGAAAGGTAGTAATAAAAATTTGCCTCTTTGTATAATATCTTTTTGTTTCAACAGTGGAAATACCATATCAACAGGTGTTTGTTGAAGTATATTAAAACAATTTTTTGGGGGGGAGGGAGTAAAGTGTAATTGCCAAACTTACAGAAAGAAGAAATACTATGATCTTTCCCAGGAAGTCAGGTTTCATTATGGCATAATATTTTAAAATAGGCTTTGGTGCTGGACTGATTAGGATTTGAATCCTGATTTCAGCACTTACTGGTTGTGTAGCCTTGGGCAAGTTACTACATTTCTCTCAGTTTATGTTTCTTCATTTGCAAAATGTATAAAATATTATTTCTTAGGTGGTACCTGGGTGGCTTCGGTTAAGCGTCTGACCTTTGGTTTGGGCTCAGGTCATGACCTCAGGGTCCTGATATCCAGCCCCAGGCTTCATGCTCGACAGGGAGTCTGCTTGAGGATTCTCTCTGTCCCTCCCCCTGCTTGCATGCATACTCTCTCTTGAAAAATACATAAAATCTTAAAAAAAAAATTCTTCCAGGGCTTATTACTCTTCCTTGGGTAGAAGGCCAAATTTAACATGGTCTCTATTGACATCAGCTTCTCTCCTCTCATGATACCTGGTACCTCATCATAGCATTCTTACACTCTATTTTAATCTTTTACTTTGTTAAAATTTCCTGTTGAATTACATTTACTTTCATTCAGAAATCTTTGCGAGTGTAGAATATTGCCTATATTGAGTTTCCAATTTCTGGAGCATAGTAAAGATACTCAATAAATAGCTGATTGGGGTGTCTGGGTGGCTCAGTTGGTTCAGTCATTGCCTTTGGCTCAGGTCATGATCCCAGGGTCCTGAGATAGAGTCCTGCATTGGACTCTCTGCTTAGCATGGGGTCTGCTCCTCTCTCTGCCTCTGCCCATCTTGCCTGCTCATGATTTCTCTCTCTCAAATAAAGAAAATCTTTTAAAAAATAAAAAAATAAATAGCTGATTAATGAAAGGAAGAACTTACTATTTTGATCTGCGAGACTTCTAAAGGTAAGGCTATTTATATGTTATAAATACAATTTTTATGTTAATTAAACTTGGAAAATTTAATTCAACATTTAATGCTAGATTCTAAAGTTCACTGATACGATTTATGTCTGATTCCAAGTTCTTTTTTTTTTCCCCCAATAAAAAATTACTCAATTCTTTTTCTGGAGGATTAAGGGTGGTAGTATGGAGAGAAGGCTATAGCAATCAAAGGTTTTAGCATTAAGTTCTAAATGTGTTATTTAGTAGCTCTGTGCTCTTGGTCAAGCTACTATGGATTTCAGTTTCATGTGTGATAGACATGATACGAGTTCTCAATGGTGAAAATCAGAGAAGATAATACATGTAGAATTTCTTTTTAAACTGCAAAAAATGTTGCATAAATTTATGTAAAGAAATTTCATTATTCTAACAGCTTTGTTCTCTGAGATTTGTGTATTAAGTTCGCCTTTTCTTCTACTATAATTTCATCTTTTTTTTTTCTTAACAACACTATATATTCAAAAATTGTTCCATTTTTAAGTTGTTGCAAATAATTTTATGTGTCATCTTTTCCTTGATTTTTTTTCTTTTTTAAAAATTAAAAAAAAATTTTTAAATAAACATATAATATGTTTTTAGCCCCAGGGGTACAGGTCTATGAATCGTCAGGTTTATACACTTCACAGCACTCACCACAGCACACACTGCCCCCCACCCAATGTCCATAACCCCACCACCCTCTGCTGACTTTTCCTTGTTTTTAAAATTCATTTTTTAGCACTATTGCCATTCACTGTTTCAGATTTAAATTACATGTCTCAAATTATTTATAACTTCTGGCAAAGAGTTGGACCTTAATTAAGAGACACATGACTTCCCACAATTACAATTATGTAACAGTCACCATATCCTTTGCATTGCGTATTTCCTGTAAAAAAATTTATTTTAATAAATTATTTCCCCCTCTCCCCATTTCTTCCTGTGCCTGCCATCAGGTAATCCAAATTTACTTTCCTTCTTTCAGTAGTTGAGGAGTCCTATGAAAATAGATTTGTTTTAAGACTGAAGAAAATAGGAGATGGGGCACCTGGGTAGCTCAGTCAGTTAAGTGTCTGCTTTCAGCTCAGGTGATGATCCCAGAGTCCTGGAATCAAGCCCTGTGTCAGGCTCCCTGCTCAGCAGGGAGTCTGCTTCTCCCTCTCCTTCCTTCTGCTTTCTCTCTCTCTTACTTTCTCTTTCAAATAAATAAATAAAATCCTTAAAAAAAAAAGAAAATAGGAGAATTGAGGTCATTACATTGGCAATTCAAGTGAAAAATTCTCCACTTATAACTGGTTACTTGAATATCAATTAAAATATTAGTGCTGACTTGGATAATGATCTCAACTTTCCACTTTATTCAACTTGTCAACATCTGTCTAGGGATTTTTGTCCTGTACAACAGGATCCTTGTTATCTTATCTTTTTTATTTTTTTGCTTAATTTTTAGTCTGTACAAAGGTATCTAGTTTTATATTACACTCAGGCTCTAGCTTTGATTAATTAGAAATAAGAATCTAAGTAGAGATAGATAAAGGGCATAATGGAATTGACACAAGAATGTGATCATTACTGATAATCAAAAGAAGCAAGAAGGGCAGCCATAATTCCAGTGCTAGATGCTGGCATGCAAAAGTCTAAATTGTCTAAGAGACACTTGACCATATTGACCACTTGTTTTTTTCTTATATTCTAGCATCTTATTTTATGTGTCAGATTTTTCTTATACAGAGATGAGAAGCATAATAAGTTCTGTTGGTTTGGAGAATACCTAGCTGCTCTAATCAATACAATGTCTTCCCTGGGTAGTTAGTAGGTAAATATGTATTGAATGAGTTAGTGAAAGTCCTCTTATCTAGCAAATTACATTTATAGATATGATTATGGAAATGCTGTTGATACATTTTTAAGAATTGTCACTCATAAGCATAAAAGAATCAGAGCATGTGAATACCTACAAAAGTGACACAGAAGTGAAAAAGAGCTGAAAAATGATAATTGTTGGGGCATGTGGGTGGCTCAGTAGGTTAATGCCTCTGCCTTTGGCTCAGGTCATGGTCTCAGGGTCCTGGAATCGAGCCCCACATCGGCCTCTCTGCTCAGCAGAGAGCCTGCTTCCCCCCTCTCTCTGCCTGCCTCTCTGCCTCCTTGTGATCTCTCTCTGTCAAATAAATACATTAAAAATCTTTAAAAAAATTATAATTGCGGGCGCCTGGGTGGCTCAGTGGGTTAAAGCCTCTGCCTTCAGCTCAGGTCATGGTCTCAGGGTCCTGGGATCGAGCCCCGCCTTGGGCTCTCTGCTCAGCAGCAAGCCTGCTTCCTCCTCTTTCCGTCTCTGCCTGCCTCTCTGCCTAGTTGTGATCTCTCTCTGTCAAATAAATAAATAAATAAAATCTTTTAAAAAATTATAATTGTTAAAGAGAGAGAATAAAAAGAAAAAGATGTCTGGTACCTAGTGGATTTTCAAAATTAATGAATGAAGGGATAAAAAACACTAAATCATGATGCATTAGAGATAACAGAACTTTAGAGCCCAAAGATACATGCAAGTACTGAGGAAGACATACGATAATTATGGTATTGTTTATTACTTATGTTAGTGATTAGGAATGGGTTCAAAAGTGAGGTCAGTAAGCCATAATCATTTCAGGGAAATTACTGATTTTTTAACTTGGTCAAAATGTGAATTCAAATAGTTGTTTTTTACTCAAAGAGTCTAAATATTATATTTAAATGAAGTATTTTACCATGCAAAGTATGAAAAATTTTAAAAAGTTAAAGTTCTGCCCAATGTATTAGCATATGCTTATATCTTGTTCTAAAATTGGAGAAGGCTCCCTTTGTATCCACATTCATTTATGTTTATAACCTTTTTAGGTAAAAAATTGATTACATGACATTCTTCTCCATTTATTATTGCCTATTGAAATTCTCCTTTCTTTCAATGGAGTAAGCTTGAGGTTTGCTATGATATATAGGAAAACTGGGGAAGGCCTCATTTGTACAGTGGTATAAGAAGTGCTTCTTCCCAAGTCTGTGTTCAATGACATCATGTTGGCATCTTGAAATTGGCCATGATGGGAATATTTACACCTTGGAAATTGCACATGCTACAAATCAGGGCTTGATTTATTATTTTGCTAAAAATGTGGTAAAGAAAATGTTAATAATGTAAGTGTAAGTTAAAAGTATATTCCTTTGGGCCACCTGGGTGGCTTAGTCAGTTAAGCATCCAGTTCTTAGTCTGGGCTCAGGTCACAATCTCAGATCAGGCTCATGAAATCGAGTCCCACATCAGACTCAGCATTGGGCCTGGAGGCTGTCTGAGATTCTCTTTCCCTGGGGTGCCTGGGTGGCTCAGTTGGTTAAGCAGCTGCCTTTGGCTCAAAGCCCCGTGTCCCACTCTGTGCTCAGCGGGGAGTCTGCTTCTTTCTTTCCCTGCTTATGTCTGATCTCTCTTTCTCAAAAAAATAAATACATTTTTTTTTTAAAGATTGTATTTATTTATTTGACAGAGAGAAAGAGCAAGAGCAGAAACACAAGCGGGAGGAGTGGGAGAGGGAGAAGCCGGCTTCTCCCTGAGCAGGGAGCCCAATGCAGGGCTTGATCCCAGGACCCTGAGATCATGACCTGAGCCAAAGGCAGATGTTAATGACTGAGCCACCCAGGGGCCCCATTATATAATCTTAATTAAAAAAAAAAAAAAAGATTCTTTTTCTTTCTGTCTCCCTCTGCTCCCCCCAACTCATATGTGCATGCACTCTCTTTCTCTCTCAAAAAGCAAAACTATATTATGTCTCTAGCAATTATACTGTGATTAGCATAGAAGTTGAGGAAGTATTTGTCCACTCTTCAAAAATTATTTGATTCAGTACAGAAATCACAAAATTGATGAAGGAGTGAGTGAAGGTTTATCACATAAGCCATCTTGTTTCATTTTCATCTTATTAATGTAACAAAAAAAAATCAACCAATATTTATGTCAGAACTACTCATTCATCAATTATATCTGTAAGTTGGCTATTATTATAAGAACTGGGCAAAAATCAACAAAATATTCTTAAGAATCACTTGATTATATGGAATTTATAATGGAAAGTTACATATCTTATTTTTTGTACATTTCATGTTAAATATTGTTTCAATTTTAAGATAGAATTTTAAAATCATGTTTTTCAGATACTGACCGAGCTTTATCATTACTGGAAGAATACTGCAAAAAATTAAGGAAACCAGAGGAACAACAGTTGAAAAATGCTGTTAAAAAGGTGATGGGTATCTTTAAGAGCAGCTTATTCCAAGCTTTGCTAGGTATGTATTACAAATTTATTTATCATCTTAATGGTCAGAATGTGCTTAACAGTTTGAGTAATGACCTAATGTTAACTAAATTAAAAACTGGAATAATTTTCCTTGTTGGTGGAAAGAATGATTTTTTTTTTCTTACTTAAGGCTAACCTAAAGAAGAACTGTGATGAAATAGAAAAAAAAGTGTAGGTTATTAAAAATATAAATATTGAGGGGTACTTGGGTGGCTCAGTTAAGTGTCTGCCTTCAGCTCAGGTCATAACCCCAGGGTTCTTGGATTGAGCTCCACACTGGGCTCTCTGCTTAGCCGGCAGCCTGCTTCTCCCTCTTGCTCTCCCTCTGCCTGCTGCTCCCTGTACTTGTGTGCAGGGAAATAAATCTTTAGAAATAAAATCTTTAAATAAATAAATATTGAAGGAATGTTTTATATAGGAAAAAGTTTACACAGGAATAAACCTGAACAGTCAATGGTAAAAAAATTGAAGACAAATGCCTTCCTTTAGAGAAGGAATTGGCTAGCACAAAAAACAATGGGCCATTTCTGTTCAGAATCATAGTTCTACTTTTACTCTCCTCTTAAAACAAAATTAAAATATTCCCTTCATGTTTTGCTTCTCTTGTGAAGGTTTATGATCCATATTGAAAAGTTTGTTGGTGAGAATCTCAGTGCTCTGGGGTGCCTGGAGTGGCTCAATTGGTTAAGCGACTGCCTTTGGCTATGGTCATGATCCTGGAGAACTGGGATTGAGTCCTGAGTCAAGCTCCCAGCTCCGCGGGGAGTCTTCTTCTTCTGGTTCACCTTCTCCCCTCTCATGTTTTCTCTCACTTTCTCTCTCTCTCTCAAATTAAAAAAAAAAAAAATCTTAAAAAAAAAATCTCAATGCTTTGGAATTTTAGTCAGTTTGTCATAAATTTCACCATATAATGTCAAGCTTAGTTTAATCTCTCATATTAAAAATTGTGAAGAAATTCAAGGATTTAGCTTATGTATCTGTGTCTTTTTATATGTATCTTTTGTATTTATGCAGATAATCTAATTCTTCACATAATATTTTGTTAGTCAAAATAAACTAGCAAAAGATATAAACAAATACCTCCCCTCAACAAAAAATCAACTAAACAATTAAAAAAACCCCATTCAATTATACTATAGTTTACTAAACTTAAACAGTACTTTTTTTTTTAACAGTACGTTTAAAAGATTAACTGAATCTACTACACATTATTACTTTCTCAGGTCTGGTGGTTTATATATAAAATATAAAAATGGGAACTTATGAGGATTAATTTTGAAAATATTTTATCTATGGTTTTATTATGTCGACACTTGTTGACAAAAACTCCAACCTTAGGGTGTGACTATAAAAAAACCATTAAATTTTGAAAATTTAAAATTCATCTGTTGAATAAAAATAGAAGTAAAATGCTTTAAAGGATTGTTTTGCCCGTGGATTAATTTCTTTAAAATATTTTTCTATGGCTGGTAAGATTTAATGACACAAATAACTATAATCATCTTAGTTGGTATTAAATAAAAACAACTCTAAATGGAGTCTTACAGAATTTAAATAAATCCTGTCATTAGAGAATAGTATTTTAGAGAACATTTTTAAGCCCCAAGTTTCTCAATTAAAAGATAATGGTTTCATCTAGTTGATAATTAGTAAAGGCTGTTAACTGAATGGCAGTATCTCTGAGTAGATTTGTGTGATATGCTTAGTTGAGACTGACCAAGTCTTTTGAGAGCTTGAATTTCTGAGAGCTTGATTTAGGAAGAACATTGTTGATGCTTTAGATAATTTTACTATATTTCGGTAATGTTGCCATTTGGTATCACAATATCATTACATGGGAAATAAAAGGGCAAATGAATGACAGAGAATTGCATTTTGCTATTGTTTTGGGTGAATTATAAATATCTTGGCAAAAAGCCTATACATAGTTTGAATTTCTCTAACAAGATGAAAGGCAACAATAATCTGTAAAAAGCTGTTATATAAGTAATCCTGGTGTCCAGCTTTGAATGGATAGATTTGCTCTGGCTGGTCTTTAGAAGTCATTTTGGAATAAACCAGACCACAAAGAATGGAGCAACATTATACAACAAAACATAATTTTCATTTCAATTCCATGTGTGTTGCTAACTACTGATAACTAATTTATTATTGTTGAATGTTTGAGTGTTCTCACTGTTTTTCTTTAAGCACTCAAAAGAAGAAAAGCTATATAGCCCTTTGCATCCTGGAAGGGATTATATTATTATAAAAAGATAAGCAGAAAGCTATTGATAAATAGAGTATTATTTATGGTCTACAACTTCCTATTTGGACCAACTACCTCCTACCCCACCACCTGCCCTTTTTTCTGTTACAAGTAATGGAACATAGTGGCTTTACCCATTGTTCTGATATTCAGATAGCCAGTATATTGAAGTAACACCTTTCATGAATCTCAGTTGACTAGAAATAGAAGGGAGTCATAATGCTATCACTCGGCAACCAACCCTTCTCTTGACAGATGAAAAGCATCACTTCAAAAATGAACACAGCGTCTTTCAGTAATCCTTCCATCATATTGCTTAAAAAAAATCCCAAACACTGTTATGTCTTAGTTGTGTAATCTGTGAGGGAAGAATTCTGTCTATGTAATTTTGACCATTATTATAGTGCATTAAAGCATTTTATAAATGAGTTCTGTAATAGTAGGGTAGAAAGTGATGACAAAGATATTGTGTTTTTAGTTTTTAAAATAGAACTTTACCTGATTACAAAAATAATATATGTTCATTCTTTAAAATTTAAAAATAAAGTAAAAGAAGAATATAAAATTTTATGGTAAGACACATTCCTCTTATGGTAAATAGCAGGATGTATGATAAACAGAGAATGGTGAATACTTTAGTTAACTTTCTCCCTCTTTCCTCCTACAGTTTCTGTATCCTTTGCTTTAATTTCCCATTTATCAACAACTGACAGTGAAAAAAGACACTTAACTTTTAAAAAGTTAGTAATTAATGTTCATCAATATACAAAAAAGGGAAAAATACCTAAAATAGCAATGCACATTTCGATGTTGGGCTTAGGGTGACATCTTGTGGTGAAACTAAGGAAAAATTTTGTCCAATGGATAATTACATTATATTACATTATTAGTAGTACAGATTTTGAATATAAGTGAATTGGAATTCTGTGGTATTTTACAAAATAATTTAGCTCTTATTTAGTATGGCTAAAACATTTAGATTTTCAAGATACGCTGGTTATTATTCTTCATTTAGGTAATGAAGAAGCAAGATGGAAATGTTTTTATTATTTTGAAACTTCTCTTCCAGATCTCCTTTGAATAGTTAAAGATTTGTATTACCACCATAATATTTGTAAAAATTATTTTAATAATATAATGGGCCAGCTCATTTTCAGATATATACCACAAATGTTCTTTGTTTTTATACCTTATTGAATTTTTATTATCTTTTTAAAAAAAGATTTTACTTATTCGAGAGAGAGAGAGACAGAGAGTGAGCATGAGGGGGGAAGGTCAGAGGGAGAAGCAGACCTCCTACTGAAGCAGGGACCCAGATGAGGGACTCGATCCCTGGACCCCAGGATCATGACCTGAGCTGAAGGCAGTCACTCAACCAACTGAGCCACCCAGGCGCCCTTTATTTTTATTCTTTATTCTTATACAATTGTGGACAGAACTATGTATATATTAATGAGTTTGAACTCCTTTCAAAAATCTTGTTAATCTTGTTTCTGATTTCATTTCCTTTTATTTCTTTTTTAAAATTTATTTTTTAAATTCAATTAATTAAAATGGAGTATATTATTAGTTTCAGAGGTAGAGGTCAGTGATTCATCAGTCTTATATAACACCCAGTGCTCATTACATCACGTGCCCTCCTTTTTTTTTTTTTTTTAAAGATTTTATTTATTTATTTGACAGAGAAAGAGATCACAAGTAGGCAAAGCAGCAGGCCGAGACGAGGGAGAAGCAGGCTCTGTGCTGAGCAGAGAGCCTGATGCCGGGCTCGATCTCAGGACCCTGAGATCATGACCTGAACTGAAAGCAGAGGCTTTAACCCACTGAGCCACCCAGGTGTCCCATCACGTGCCCTCCTTAATGCCCATCACTCAGTTACCTCATCCCTCTAGCCCCACCCTTCAGCAACTTTTAGTTTGTTTCCTATGATTAAGAGTCTCTTATGGTTTGTCTCCCTCTCTGATTTTTTCTTAGTTTATTCCCCCCACTTCCCCTATAATCCTCTATTTTATTTCTTAAATTCCTCCTGTATACTACAACTTCTTTTTCCATTCATCTGTCATGGACATCTGGGTTCTTTTCATATTTCCTTTTGTTTCACTGCAGTGTTTGAGGGGGACTTTTGGGGAAAGATTTAGGACAGAATGGTCAGTAAAGTGGTATTTTCCTTAAAACCTTGCCAGCAGTAAAATCTTAGAAAAATGTATATCCCTTGCATGTCAGACTTTGCGTTAGAGTAGAATACTTTCATTTCCATAAATTTTAATGTAGAACCCTATGGACTCATAGGGGTGATATAGTAGATAGAATATATATTGGAATATATTGGATATTGGGATATAAAGGAGATATACTACTGAATTGATAATTACCACCTCCTTGTTGAAGCCTTCTCTCATATCCCTATCTGGTAGCAGCTTTAGCCAGTCCTTTTATTATGTCTCACAGGGTTTTTTCAGATTACTATAAAACATTTGTTGTATTGCCTTTCGATACCCCCAGTATATGGGCCTTAATAATAGTAGACCTTCAATACAACATTTTCCTTATTCATTTACTCAGTAATTATTTTAAAAATATCTGGTATGTATTAGACATTGTGCCAGGAAATGGGGATATAATGGTAAACTATAGAGGAGAGGATAGTCCTTGCCCTTATGGAGAAGTGAGAGAACTCAAGTGGGCAAAAGATATATTAGCTATGTGATTAGGTAATTATTTAAATGTAATGCTGGGAAGTGCTCTAAAATCAATGTATTTAAAAGTTTTATCACATTTACTTTGAGTAAAAAAGCCCCACATATTTTTCCAATACAGTAATTTCAATTTAATATTTTATTTCAAATAACATTTATTTGAAAACATCATGGCTATTTTGGTCTTAATCATTCATCATCATGTATAATTTTTACCAGCAGATCATAAGGTAGTCATAGGATTTTTTTAATAGATTGTAGTGAATGTGAAAGTCCACATAGTTATTTTGAATTTGGGAAAACTTGGCTCTAATCCTCCAAAGGAGATGTTCTCAGAGTGTGGTTTTTGGACCAGCAGCATCAGCATCACGTGGAAACTTGCTAACATTGTAAATTCTTGGGCCTTACTCCAAACCTACTGAATCAGAAACTCAGGAAGTAGGGCTCAGCAAATAGTGTTTTACTAAAACTTCCAGGTGATTCTGAGGCATGCTAAAGTTTGAGAACATATTCAAATGATTAGATACTTGGCTACTAAGGAGAGTAATGTAGTTTGTGAATATTATAATAAATTTGGTGAGATAGGACTGTGGCATTTCTTTATTCTTGGGTTTAATAAAGATTTGATTTGGTCTTTAATGAGTATAATGTGCCATTATTATTCTGGGATATAATTTGAGTACTTTAAGAACCCAAATTAAAGAATATAATTATGGTATCTAATTTTCTTTTTAAAGTACAATGATATATCTTAAACACTTAAGTGATTTTTTTTTTCATTTGGATACTTGATGATAGTATCTACTTATGAGGCTATGGATAGAGAACAGCAAAGCTACACTGAGATGTTGCTATTGGCATACACGAGGCTCACTCAGTAGGTAAGCGCTTACTGCCACTTACAGCCTCAAAGCAGGTGCTCCAGTAAAACAAATACATTACTGCATGTCATGCACCTTCAAATAAGTCTTAACTAGTGCAAGCAGTGCATGTTAGATTCTTAGACACTAAGTTCTACTATGTATGTACTTACTTGCTTACAGGACCCATTTACATAAAGAATGCAAGTATTCCAGCTATTACAATTGCATAATTAATAATTAATAAAGTATTTATGACATGTTTAATTTACATGGGTATATACAGATGGATGTTACTAGAAACAAAGTTCATACCCTTAAGGAGGTTAAGCAACTGGGAAGGTAACATTTATATACATACAAGGACAAGATAGAATATAATCAAGGGCTAAATTTTGAAGGCTAGACCAAAATGTTATAGGAATTCAGAGAAACATGGGGTCATTGCAGATTGATGTTACTAGGAAAACTTTTCTGTGAAAGGTAAGCTTGATCCGGGTCTTGTCAGTGATAGGATTTGGGTAAGAAGAGGACAGAAAAGGACGTTTTTTTCCCATCCATCCATTCATTCAAGAGATGTATACTGAACACTGAGTTAGGCATTGTAATATATACTGGGGAGAAAAGCATTAAACAAAATTGCATAAATAGTTTATATTTACAATTGTGATAAATGTTACAAAGGGGAAGGAGAGAGTGCTATGAGCAAGAGGCTTAACCTTCACAGTGGAATCAGGGAAAGCTTTCTTAGGGAAGTGGCATTTGAGATGATAAAAATTGTACTGATTGATAGAGGTCAGAAGGAGAGTAAGAAAATGGATACGACAAAAACAAGGGTTCAGGATGCTCTTGATACTTAGTTTTTAAACTGTCTTATAGGAATTAGATAAAGCATCATATTAAACTTAAGTCTTTTCCAAAGACTTGTTTAAATTTGAAGGTAAACTTGAAGGACACCTGAATGACTCCGTTAAGTGTCTGCCTTCCTCTTAGGTCATGATCCCAGGACCCTGGGATCGAGCCCTGTGTTGGACTCTCTCTCCCTTTGCCCCTCCTCTCTACTGTGCTCTCGCTCTGTTCTCACTTTCTTTCTCAAATAACCAAATAAATAAAAATAAATATGAAGGTAAACTTGAGAAACAAGAGTGGTAAGCATAAAAATGTGGCCCTCGTGGAGCACCTGGGTGGCTCAGTGGGTTAAGCCTCTGCCTTTGGCTCAGGTCACAATCCCAGGGTCCTGGGGTGGAGCCCCACATCAAACTCCCTGCTCAGCAGGGAGCCTGCTTCCTCCTTTTTCTTTCTCTCTCTCTGCCTACTTGTGATCTGTCTGCCAAATAAATAAATAAAATCTTTAAAAAAAAGAAAAAAAAATGTGGCCCTCATAATCCTTATCATCGCCCTTTGTTAAACTGTTGCGTATTGAGTGTGGTTAGTTGTGTTTCATGTCATGTGGAATCAGTATATCTTAAGTTAAATTTGACACTTTACATCGGATGCCATCAAAAGGGTTGGATGCCATTCTTGGCTCTGGACTTTTTATACTTGCTGTAGGATTTATGTCACCAGATGGCACCATTTAACTAAATTTATGTACTTTGGATGCTTATAAGCCTGGTTGTTTTTAAATGAAAGATACTTTTATTTGTGCTAAAGCTGAATCAGAAAAAAATTAATTTATTTTGGTGGCATATGAGACTTCTATACAGAGTAAGGTAATGAAACCCCATAAGGTTCTTGAGAACATGAAAGGATTGGGCTGTTTCTGCTAAGTACATAATAAATAAAAGTTTCGTAATAATCACTGTCACTAATATATGGCAGCTGGCAAAAAAGCAGAACACAATAGGTTTCCCCATCTAGGTTTTTGTATAGCCAGCATAATGATAGTATGAATATTTTAAAATTAAATGTAATTTATAGATGTAGGGATATATATATATATATATATATATATATATATATATATATATAATGCAAACATGGAGAAAATTCTAAAAGATTATTTTAGGAATAGGCCTTTCAAGATGTCTTCAAATATTATGATAATAATATGTTAAAAAATGTTGTCAATAGGATATATGTTCTATTGAACCATGGAACTAAATATTAATAGAACATCATATAGATGTTTTTTTCTTAGTGTCATCTAAAGGAAATGAGTATTTATTACTTTCTTGGTTAAAAAGTTCCTTAATATTTTCCTCATCTTTAAGCAGAATTAGTCACTTTCTTCCTTATGTTCCTGTATTTGTTCATTTTTATGGTACAGTAGTTATTACAGTATATTATTGTTAATTAATTACATGTTAGTTTCCTCAGTAGACTGTGAGCTTCTTGAATGCAGGCATGGATTCTAATTCAGACTGATTCTAAGTGTGTAGCACATTGTCATGGAATATTCTATCATTAAATTTCTTTCATTTGACAAAATATATTTTGAACTCCTACTGTCCAAGATGTACTGTATTAGGCTCTGGGAATTAGGTGACAAGAGACATGTGGACCTGTTTTTGTGGAGTTCATGATCTGCTGTGAGAGAGAGACATTAAACAAATATGTACAATAATGAGAGTACTTTGAAAAGTTACTTGAATTAAACAGTAAAATCATAAGCAATTACTTGAACTGGCCAAATTCATAGTATTGTACTGTGTGTGTTTAAAAATGTTTATTCTTTTTAAAAAAAGTTATTCATTTAAGTATTCTTTACATTCAACATGGGGCTTGACCTCATGACCCTGAGATCAAGATTCACATACACTACCAACTGAAGCAGCCAGGTGCCCCATTAAAAATGTTTAAATTCTGTATATTTAGGGTACCTGACTGGCTCAGTCAGTTAAGCATCTGACTCTTGATTTTGGGTTGGGTCATGATCTAATCGTGAGCTTGAACTTCCTGTCATGCTGGATGCTCAGCAGGGAGTCTGCTGGAGATTCTCTCCCTTGCCCTCACCATCTGCCCCACCCCCCAATAAATAAATAGATTTTAATTTTTAACTATTTTTTAAAATTATATTCAATTAGCCAACATATCACTTATCATTAGTTGATGTAGTTTTCAATGATTCATTAGTTGTGTATAATAACACCCAGTACTCATCACAACACATGCCTTCCTTAATACCCATCACCTGGTTACCCTTTCCTTCCATCCCCCTCCCTTCTGTAACCCTCAGATTGTTTCCCAGTGTCCAGTCTCTCATGATTTGTCTCCCTCTCTGATTTCTTCCCATTCAGTTTTCCCTCCTTTTCCAAGCAGTCCTCTATGCTCTTCCTTATAGTCCATTTTCTGAATGAAATCATATGATAATTGTCTTTCTCTGCTTGACTTAGTTCATTTAGCATAATACCCTCCAGTTCCACCCATTTCAATGTAAATGATAGGTATACTTCCTTTCCGTTGGCTGAGAAATACTCCATCCATCTCCTTCTTTATCCATTCATCTGTTGAAGGATATCTTGGCTCCTTCCATAGTTTGGCTATTATGGACACTGCTGCTAAGAACATTGGGGTGCATGTGCCCCTTCTTTTCACTATATCTGTATCTTTTGGTTAAATACCTAGTAGTGCAATTGCTGGGTCATAGGGTAGCTCTATTTTTAATGTCTTGAGGAACCTCCATACTGTTTTCCAGAGTGGCTGTACCAGCTTGCATTCCCACCAACAGTGTAAGAGGTTTTCCCTTTCTCCACATCCTCACCAACATTTGTTGTTTCTTGACTTAATTTTACCCATTCTGACTGGTGTGAGGTGATATCTCATTGTGGTTTTGATTTGAATTTCCCTGATGGCTAGTGATGTTGAACCTTTTTTCATGTGTCTTTTAGCCATTTGCATATCTTCTTTGGAGAAGTGTCTGTTCGTGTCTTCTCTGCCCATTTCTTGACTAGATTCTTTGTTTTTTGGTGTTGAGTTTGCGATGTTCTTTATAGATCATGGATACCATCCCTTTATCTGGTATGTCTTTTTTTTTTTTTTTTAAGGATTTTATTTATTCATTTGACAGAGAGAGAGAGAGAGAGAGATCACAAATAGGCAGAGAGGTAGGCAGAGGGGGAGGGGAAGCAGGTCCCCTGCTGAGCAGGGAGCCTGATGCGGGGCTCCATCCAAGGACGCTGAGATCATGACCTGAGCTGAAGGCAGAGGCTTAACCCACTGAGCCACCCAGGTACCCCTGTCTGGTATGTCTTAAGAACAAGTTTAAATACTGTGTATTTATTGAAACCTTCTAGTAATATCTATTATTGTTGGAATTTCAAACTTCTCACCTGTGAGATTCTCCATCTCCTCTGCCTACCTCTCATCTCATCTCTTCCCCACTCACTATACTCCAGCCACATGGCCTTCTTTCTTTTCCTAGATGACATTTTCACTTGCTTTTCTTTTGTTTGGGAGTACCTTTCTACCTAAATCTACCCAAATCTGCCTTATTGGCTTATGTCATCATTTAGGTCCAGTGCCTCTAAAGTGCCTTTCTGTTTCACTCCCCATTTCCCCCCCATCCCCAAGTCACATCTATCACATTTCCTGCTTTATTTTTGTGACTATATGGATCATAATAAGAAATTCTGTTTATGAGATTTAAAAAAAATTTTTAAATTTCTTTTCAGCATAACAGTATTCATTGTTTTTGCACTATACCCAGTGCTCCATGCAATCCATGCCCTCCCTAATACCCACCACCTGGTTCCCCCAACCTCCTAGCCACCCCCTTCAAAACCCTCAGATTGTTTTTCAGAGTCCATAGTCTCTCATGGTTCACCTCCCCTTCCAATTTCCCTCAACTCCCTTCTCCTCTCCATCTCCCCTTGTTCTCCATGGTATTTGTTATGCTCCACAAATAAGCAAAACCATATGATAATTGACTCTCTCTGCTTGACTTATTTCACTCAGCATAATCTTTTCCAATCCAGTCCATGTTGATACAAAAGTTGGGTGTTCATCCTTTCCGATGGAGGCATAATACTCCATAGTGTATATGGACCACATCTTCCTTATCCATTTGTCCATTAAAGGGCATCTTGGTTCTTCCCACAGTTTGGCAACCGTGGCCATTGCTGCTATAAACATTGGGGTACAGATGGCCCTTCTTTTCACTACATCAGTATGTTTGGGGTAAATACCCAGTAGTGCAATGGCAGGATCATAGGGAAGCTCTATTTTTAATTTCTTGAGGAATCTCCACACTTCTCCAAAGTGGCTGCACCAACTTGCATTCCCACCAACAGTATAAGAGGGTTCCCCTTTCTCCATATCCTTTCCAACACACATTGTTTCCCGTTTTGCTAATTTTGGCCATTCTAACTGGTATAAGGTGGTATCTCAATGTGGTTTTAAATTGAATCTCCCTGATGGCTAGTGATGATGAATATTTTTTCATGTGTCTTTTAGTCATTTGTATGTCTTCATTGGAGAAGTGTCTGTTCATATCTTCTGCCCTTTTTTTAATATGATTGTCTGTTTTGTGTGTGTTGGGTTTGAGAAGTTCTTTATAGGTCCTGGATATCAACCTTTTGTCTGTACTGTCATTTACAAATATCTTCTCCCATTCTGTGGGTTGCCTCTTTGTTTTCTTGACTGTTTCCTTTGCTGTGCAGAAGCTTTTGATTTTGATGAAGTTCCAAAAGTTCATTTTCGCTTTTGTTTCCTTTGCCTTTGGAGACATATCTTGAAAGAAGTTGCTGTGGCTGATATCGAAGAGATTACTGCCTATGTTCTCCTCTAGGATTCTGATGGATTCCTGGTTCATGTTGAGGTCTTTTACCCTTTTTGAGTTTATTTTTGTGTACAGTGTAAGAGAATGGTCGAGTTTCGTTCTTCTACATATAGCTGTCCAGTTTTCCCAGCACCATTTATTGAAGAGACTGTCTTTTATCCACTGTATGTTTTTTCCTGTTTTGTCAAAGATTATTTGACCATAGAGTTGAGAGTCCATATCTGGGACTCTACTCTGTTCCACTGGTCTATGTGTCTGTTTTTATGCCAGTACCATGCTGTCTTTGTGATCACAGCTTTGTAGTAAAGCTTGAAATCAGGTAACGTGATGCCCCCAGTTTTGTTTTTGTTTTTCAACATTTCCTTGGCGATTCAGGGTCTCTTCTGATTCCATACAAATTTTTGGATTATTTGCTCTAGCTCTTTGAAAAATACTGGTAGAATTTTGATCGGAATGGCATTAAAAGTATCGATCGCTCTAGGCAGTATAGACATTTTAACAATGTTTATTCTTCTGATCCAAGAGTATGGAATGGTCTTCCATCTTTTTTGTCTTCTTCAATTTCTTTCATGAGTGTTTTGTAGTTCCTCGAGTACAGATCCTTTACCTCTTTGGTTAGGTTTATTCCCAGGTATCTTATGGTTCTTGGTGCTATAGTAAATGGAATCGATTCTCTAATTTCCTTTTCTGTATTTTCATTGTTAGTGTATAAGAAAGCCACTGATTTCTGTACATTGACTTTATATCCTGCCACGTTACTGAATTGCTGTATGAGTTCTAGTAGTTTGGGGGTGGAGTCTTTTGGGTTTTCCATATAAAGAATCACGTCATCTGCGAAGAGAGAGAGTTTGACTTCTTCATTGCCAATTTGGATACCTTTTATTTCTCTTTGTTGTCTGATTGCTGTTGCTAGGACTTCTAATACTATGTTGAACAAGAGTGGTGAGAGTGGGCATCCTTGTTGTGTTCCTGATCTCAACGGGAAGGCTGCAAGCTTTTTCCCGTTGAGGATGATATTTGCTGTGGGTCTTTTATAGATAGATTTGAGGAAGTTCAGGAATGTTCCCTCTATCCCTATACTTTGAAGCGTTTTAATCAGGAACGGATGCTGGATTTTGTCAAATGCTTTTTCTGCATCAATTGAGAGTACCATGTGGCTCTTCTCTTATTAATTTGTTCTATCACATTGATTGATTTGCAAATGTAGAGCCATCCTTGTAACCCAGGGATGAATCCCACCTGGCCATGATGGATAATCTTTTTAATGTGCTGTTGGATCCTGTTTGCTAGGATCTTGTTGAGAATCTTAGCATCTATATCCATCAGTGATATTGGTCTGAAATTCTCCTTTTTGGTAGGGTCTTTGCCTGGTTTGGGGTTCAGGGTAATGCTGGCTTCATAGAAAGAGTCTGGAAGTTTTCCTTCTGCTTTAATTTTTTAAATTTTTAAAATTTTTAAAAACAGCTTCAGGAGAATAGGTGTTATTTCTTCTTTGAAAGTTTGGTAGAATTCCCCAGGGAATCCGTCAGGTCCTGGGCTTTTGTTTTTTGGGCTGTTTTTGATCACTGCTTCAATCTCATTACTAGATATCAGTCTATTCAGGTTGTCAATTTCTTCCTTGTTCTTTATAGTGTCCAGGAATGCATCCATTTCATCTAGGTTGCTTAGCTTATTGGCATATAACTGTTGATAATAACTTCTGATGATTGTTTCTTCTTCCTTGGTATTAGTTGTGATCTCTCTTTTTTCATTCATAATTTTATTATTTTGGGCTTTCTCTATTTTTTTTTGGATTAGTGTGGCCAATGGTTTATTGATTTTATTGATTCTTTCAAAAAACCAGCTTCTAGTTTCATTGATACGTTCTACTATATCTCTGGTTTCTGCCTCATTGATCTCTGGTCTTATCTTGATTATTTCCCTTCTTACGTGTGGAGTTGGTTTGATTTGTTGTTGATTCTCCAGTTCATTAAGGTGTAGAGACAGCTGGTGTATTCTGGATTTTTCAATTTTTTTGAGGGAGGCTTGGATGGCTATGTATTTCCCACTTAGGACCGCCTTTGCTGTATCCCATAGGTTTGGACCGAAGTGTCTTCATTCTCATTGGTTTCCAAGAATTGTTTAAGTTCTTCTTTGATCTCCTGGTTGATCCAAGCATTCTTAAGCAAGGTGGTCTTTAACTTCCAGGTGTTTGAGTTCCTTCTGAACTTTTCCTTGTGATTGAGCTCCAGTTTCTTTTTATGAGTTTTTTGCAGGCGTTTCTCCACCAGAGTGTAAATTCTGTAAAGCAACCATATTTCCTGTCTTATTCATTGCTATATCTCTTACATTAGCTTAGTGTCTATCACATATTAGCCGCTAAATAAATATTTATTAAATGAATGGATGAATAAGTGAGTGTTGTTGCATGTCTGATACTATGCTAGATTCTTTTTTTTTTTTTTTTAAGATTTTATTTATTTATTTAACAGGCAGAGATTACAAGCAAGAAGAGAGGCAGGCAGAGAGAGAGAGAGAGAGAGAGAAGCAGGCTCTGCACTGAGCAGAGCCCGATGCGGGGCTTGATCCCAGGACCCTGAGATCATGACCTGAGCTGATGGCAGAGGCTTTAACCCACTGAGCCACACAGGTGTCCCTATGCTAGAATCTTAAGTTAAAAATGTCCTCATTTGAAAAGTGTTGGAGGCTACGGCATGGTTGGAGTTGAGGATCAAACCAGGCCCTGACTTGTGTCTCCTTTAAAGTCCAGACACCTTGATAAGGGGTTAAGGACAGGAAATTTGAGCAACACTGAGAAAGGGTCTGTGCTATGTGTCGTGTGCTCGCCTATGTGACTTCCCACATGCTCTCCCTACTGAAGGGAATAATGTGGTCAGGGTCCTGATTCTTAGTTGGTCCTTGTTGTTCCTGTACCTCCCATAACCCACTCCCTGGTTGACTCTCTTGCTAATGGCTTTAGCTGAGACTACCTGGCATCACGAGGTTTGCTTGTAGTTAATGTAAACTTGTTATAGAAACTTGTGGTCCTCTGATGTATTACTCCTTCTATTGTGATCTGCCTTATAAATGCTTGTAAGATGTGGAATAAAATTGGCACTGTTGGACATCCTCCTCAGTGTTCCTCCTGCCCCCATCTCTTTGTCTCTTAATTTCTTTTCACCATCCTCTTAACCCTCACGTTTCCTGGTTGATTTGTCGCGCCAGCCGCGACAGAATAGAAAGCTTAAGCAAGTAGAGTTTTATTTTTTACTGCTTAAGAAGAAATCTGAAGGTAGTCTATTGCTGGCCTTAGGTCAGCATCTCAGTAATGTTCTGATTAAATGCCTCTGCTGAATAGAAATTATAACAAGTCCTTAGGGAAGAATGTAGGAATATAGTGCAAGGAGAGCCCAAGGCAAGTGTTGTCAGCAGGGCAGAGCACCTTGGAGCTTCCCTTGAGACAAGAGAATGGACTCCAGGTTCTACCAAACAGATTCCTCCATGAGAACCCATTAGTATGCACATTGACCAGATGACAGGGACATTGCTCTGGGACCAGAGGAGACAAAGAACAGCATTTACATCCAGTGAACCCAACTGATTTCTGCCCCTAAGACTATGATGGCTATGATGGCAGATAAACCATATGCCCCCTCTGCCCACCGCCAGAACTATCTACTCCCATATAACTGGGCATTATTTTAGTGAGAAATAAGCAGGAGGGGGAGTAGGCTATAGGAATTTAGGGTTTGTGAAACAGCTGGATAAGCTACAGACACAGTAAATAAAGATTTATACATTTTGCTTGCTGATCATGGTGTAGTGGAAGTTTTATGTGTGACCCCATTATAGTGAGCATAGATCTCAATGTAGATTCTAACTTCTTCATACTCTTTTCAGATTTGTTATTGAATGTTGAAAAGGATTAACCACAAGAAGGAGCAATGGAAAAGGAATTATCTGACAAGTATCTCATAGAAGAGGCTTTCCTTCCATCCTGTTAGTTCTGGTTTCTGGAAATTGATAGAAATGGTGGAGAATGAGGAACACTGACCTACTTAATTTTATTTACATTAGTTGGTCCTAAGAGTTGCTTAAGAAACCCCATAGCTGGGGCACCTGGGTGGCTCAGTCGTTAAGTGTCTGCCTTCAGCTCAGGTCATGATCCCAGGGTCCAAGACTACTTCTTCCTCTCCCACTCTCCCTGTTTCTGTTCCCTCTCTCCCCGTGGTGCTCTCTGTCAAAAAAAAAAAAAAAAAAAAAAAAAAAACCTTAAAAAAAAGAAAGAGAAAGAAAGAAACCCCATGGCTTTTTATTTATTTATGAGAGAGAGAAAGAGCATGCGTGGGGTGGGGGAAGGGGCAGAGAAATAGGGAGAAGGAGAAGGAGACTTCCTGCTGAGAAAGGAGCCCAAAGCAGGGTTCAATCGTAGGACCCTGAGATCATGACCTGAGCCAAAGGCAGATTTTAACCAACTAAGCCATCCAGGTGCCCAGCCCTGGAACTTTCTAAAGTATGTGAAGAATTCCAAACATTCCAGTAGTAACCAACAGATATACCATGTAGCGTAAATTTCCCTGATTTCTAGTTTCTGAGTCTCTGGGTTCTATTTTATATCAGTTTCCAGTTTGTTGTCACAATGACAAATCTTCATGAAACCATAAGATTAACATTCTCTTTACAAGGCTGTATGTATATACTCAAATGTACCTAGAACCACTTAACTCCAGGGGGCATGCCAGTTCTTATGAACTGCCTTAATCATGACTCCCTAGAAGTTTAAAGCACTTTTAAGTTCACAGAAACAAATTATACTGAATATCAAATAATACTTTCACAACAACCTTGAGTTACAAAAATAAACCACTTGAAAATAAACAATTAATACAGCAATAAGCTTCATACTTTAGAGGTAGTTGTTGCAAAAGTTTTTTGAAAAAGAGTTTAAGAGCTCTTCAACTGATCAAAATAGGACAATAATTATAAGTATAAAGGTGAATTTTGGATTTCATTAATTGAGATAATTAATACATGAACAAAAACTGATTATCTTAGTGCAGGGCTCTATTAACATTTTTCAGGATACTTTTTTTTTTTTAAAAGATTTTATTTATATATTTAACAGAGAGAAAGACACAGCAGGAGAGGGAATACAAGCAGGGAGAGCAGGAGAGGGACAAACAGACTTCCCGCCAAGCAGGGAGCCCTATGTGGGTCCCAATCCCAGGACCCTGGGGTCATGACCCGAGCTGAAAGCAGATGCCCAACGACTGAGCCACCCGGGCACCCCATCAGGATATATGTTTACGTTCTTTTTGCCATTTTTCTCAGAAAACCTAATTTTTAAAAAACTTTCCCTAGAAGGGGAGCCCCTAGAAATATGGAATATTCAACATATTTAACAACTTTCTGCAAGTTCTAAGCCAATTTTGGTGCTGGATACTTCCATTCCCCAAATTTGAGTATTTATAACTGTAACATGGACGAAGGTGAGGTAATTAAATGACTTTCTTTATAAACATAGATAATTATGGAGAGAAATAATGACTCTGCATATTGAATGAAGGACAATAGTAATGTAACTGAACTGAAGTTCATATGCCCCAATATGCAGTAGAACTAATACTAATGCTTAGATGTTGAGTATGCAGTAAGGAAAGGATTTATTTGAGAGACAGTCAAATGAGGAGACAGTAGGCTGGCTCAAATTTGTTACCCTTGACTGAGATTAGAACACATTTTTATAATCATAGGCATTGAGATTACATACATACTACTGAAAGGGGCAGGGAAATTTATCACTATTCATAAGGAAAGATGGAACATGCATATTGAGCAAACATAGTAACACACATCCCATGTTCACTTTGGGATACAGATTTATCATTAAAATGAAGCAGAATTTGACCTCTGACATCAGGAGGTCATCTGCAGGACAAGGAGAGGTGCTGTGTGCATGTTCAGAGCTGACATAAAGTAGATAGGGTCTTAGGCTTGTTACCTCTGGTGAGAAATGCAGAGACTTGCTTATCTGTTGGATGGAACCATATCTGCGGCCTTCATTTCTGTCAGGCCAGGTTTCTGTGGAAACATCAAGTGGATTTTTTAAGAGTGTCTGAAAAACAGGGTGCCTGGGTGGCTCAGTTGGTTAGGCAATTGCTTTTGGCTCAGGTCATGATTCTGTAGTCCCCAGATTGAGTCCCACATCAGGCTCCCTGCTCTGCAGGGAGTCTGCTTCTCCTGCTGACTCTCTCCTCATGCTCTCTCTCTCTCATTAATAGATAAAAGTCTTTTTTTTTTTTTTTTAAGTGTCTGAAAAACAATAGGTGTTCAAGGAGAAATAGGTCTCTGAAACTGACTTTTAAGTTTTCTGTTAGTCTTAACCTTATTTACCCTAGGAGGCACTATTTCAGGAATATTCTACATGATAATTTTGTATTTCAAATTTGAGTTATTGTCATTATTTTGGTGTTGTTTGTGGACAAGCAATGCCTTGGATCAGTTCTTTGATCTCCTTTTTAGCAATAATTTCTTCCTCTACAACCTGTCAGCCACTTACTCCTTTATTTTACTTTATATCTTACCATTACTAATAACTACACCCCTCTAAAATCTCTACTCTGACCACCGCTCATCACCCTCTATTGATCTCATGTCTTTCTTTCCTCATCCCTTCCACTCTCTCTCTTTCTTTCTCTTGCCTTCTTTCTTGTTTAAAGTAGTCTCCATGCCCAACATGGAGTCGATCTCACCACCCTGAGATTAAGACCTGAGCTGAAATCAAGAGATGGACACATAACTTCCTGAGCCACCCAGGTGCCCCAATGCCATTTGTTTCTCTATTTCCCATATCATTATTCTTTGATCCTTTAAGCTCTGCTAAACCATCAGCCCTGTGCATTTTAATGATCTGTAGCTACCATGATAAGTCTTCATGTTTCTCCTTACCTTACTCCTTAACTCCTTATCCTTAGAATATATGATTCATTGCTATAATTAGCCATTTGTATACATCTTCAATTTCTTTGTTGTTTCTGCCATCTGCTGGCAGAGTCCAGCCTCCGGTTAAGTCCATCTCTGTCTATGCCATACCTGCCCCATTGCAGCCAAATGTAGCTGAAGAAATACATACAACCTTGTTAACTGGTTTCACTTTTAAATTTGTGACCAGAAAGCCCATGGTTTTCTTGGGCAGTTCACTTTCTTGTTCCAATAGGGAACATTTCATACCTTCTTTCTCCTCATATGCAATACACCTCACATTCTTCAATGTTATCTTCTGACTTTTCTTCATACTTATTTGAGACAATAAAAATAAAAGAGAATTTGCTTATATTTTTACCAGTTGGTCTACTAACCTACCTATATTTGTATCCTTATATTCTGCCTTCCCTTTTATTAGAGTGGATAAACTGTCCCTCCTCTTATCTAATGCCAAATCCTCTTGGGTAGAGTATTGAGTCAGGAGTCATAGAATGTAACAGAAAGCTTTCTCAGAGTTTAATGAAGGATCTGTTTATAAAAGTATGGGCAGAGTTAAGGGAACTATTCAGGGATGCAAACACTTGGGCACTAGGAATAGTGGAGATCCTGAAGGAGGAGGGAAAACAAGCTGTTACTGTAACATAGAGAGAACTGTAAGCACTGGAAGGGTGGCCTGATAGAAGCTATGGCTTTAGGAAGAGAAACCCAGCCACAGCCAAACTGTGGCCCCCAAAATGAGAGAGCTGGGGGAATAAACATCCCGACTCCTCTCACCTCTCTTCCCTGATCTTCTTCTGGTGCCTCCCATTACTGGACCCCAACTGGAAGTCAGAGGGCAAGGTTAACACGGTTTCTTGAGGTCAGCCTCATAGGGCACAGAGCCGCATAGATAAGAGATAAAAGATGATCTGGAAGGGCAAATGGAGCAGATTCTTGACAGGTTTTATCCTGGTTTTCCTCATTTATATAAAAAATACGCCACTGTAAATGTTCTTTTTCTCTTTGCAATTAATTTCCTTCCTATTCAATTTTGTTAGCGCATAAACACCTCTTCTTAGAAGAAGAGTTCAGAGTAAGGGTTAAGAGGATATTTGGGTTTATACCCTAGCTCCTCTGCCACTTGGTATTTGTGTGGCTCTGGGCAAGTTTCAGAACCATACTGTGTCCCAACTTCTCAGTCTATAAAATGAGGATAATAATAGAAACACCGGTGTTGTTGGGTTGTCGTGAGGACAGATAAGCCTTTCACACAGATGTGCCTTTCACACAGTGCCTAATACATAGTGAATATTTGCTACTGCGGTCATCTTTTAAAATCTCTTCATCTGTCCCTTCCCATCCGAGTTTGGCCAATGGAAGGTATAACAGAGAATCAGAAGACAGAGAGGAAAGGGGCCCTTTCTTCTGGGCCATAATTTAGCAGTGACTGCATACTTCGCTTAAGGCCACAGTTTTTATACGTAGCCCCTTTTCCGTTTCACTAATCCCTTTCAGAGCAAAGTTTATTGTAAGAATTGTTTACATTCCCAGTCAGCACGTTTTTATCTCCCATTTTCTCTTGAAGCTACTATAGATTTGGCTCTTGTTCTTTCCACCCTAAAGAAATTGTAGTTGTCCAGGTTATTGTGGTACTGTGATTTATAAGAAATATATATTTGGTCATTCAAATACAAATACGTATTTCTCATATATGTATATTTCATTGTTCTGAACTCAGAGGGCCTAAAACCCTTAGAATTTCTTTCAATAAGAGCAATAAAGGTATCTTTTGTTATGTTAATCAGGTGACTTTTGGAAAGCCCTTAGGTAGCCAAAGGCTGGAGGGCTTGTTGCCAGGAGAACCAACCATGTGATTGGAGAATTGGAACTTTAAACCTCTCCATTCCCCCCAACTTCTGGAGGAGGGGAGTGGACCTGGAGATTTTATTCCACCGTTAGGGATCAGTGCTTTAATCAGTCATGCCTACATAATGAAGCCTCCATGAAAACCCAAAAAGACAGGGTTAGATCCTCTAGGTTCAGTAACTTGTGAAGATTTGAGGTGACTGGTGTTCCTGGAGAGGGCATGGAAGCTCAGCATCTTGTCTCCATACCTTGCCCTATGTATCTTTTTAATCTGTGACTGAATTATATCTTTTTTTTTTTTTTTTTTAAAGATTTTATTTATTTGTTTGACAGAGATCACAAGTAGGCAGAGAGGCAGGCAGAGAGAGGAAAGGAAAAAGGCTTCCTGATGAGCAGAGAGTCTGATGTGGGGCTTGATCCCAGAACCCTGGGATCATGACCTGAGCTGAAGGCGGAGGCTTTAACCCACTGAGCTACCCAGATGCCCCTGAATTATATCTTTTTTTTTTTTTTTTTTAAGATTTTATTTATTTATTTGACAGAGAGAGCACAAGCAGGGAGAACAGCAGGCAGAAGGAGAGGGAGAAGCAGGCTCTCTTCTGAGTAAGGAGCCCGATGTGGGGCTTGATCCCAGGACTCTGGGATCATGACCTGATCTAAAGGCAGACATTTAATCCACTGGAACCATCCAGGTGCCCCTGAATTACATCTTTTTATAATAAACCTGTGATCTAGTTAGTGAAAGGATTCTCAGAGTTCTGTGAGTCCCTCCAGCAAATAAATGGAACGTGAGGAGGAGGAGGATGTAAGAACTTTCAGTTTGAGTTGGTGGGTCCAGAGCACAAGAAACAGCCGGGGCTTGCCACTGGCTCTGACGTGGGTTGGGGTGGGGCGGATAGTGGCAGTCCTATCTGACTGAGCCCATAACCTCTGGAATCTGACATTATCTCCAGGTAGATATTATCAGAATTGAGTTAAATTCTCAGACATCCTGCTGTAAGGCCTTGGGTAACAGGACTCCTGGCTATTTCTCCCACCAGTTTTACTACTGCTCTAAGCATTTCTCACTCTGCTTCAATAACTGGCCTTGGACTTTTCCTTGAACGTGCATTCTACTTCAAGGCATTTGTAATTGCTGTTTTCTCTGCAAATCTTTGCCTGCTTTCTCACGTGTTCAAGTACCTGTCCAGTTGTCACCTCCTCAGGACTTTCCTGGTCACTCTGTCCAAAATAACCACCCTTTGCCCATTACTCTTTTTCTCTTACTTTATTTAGTTCTTCTTTATTGTACTTATCAACATATATTTGCTTGTGCTATTTATTTGTGGTCTTTTCTTCCCATCTATAATGTAATCTCCTTGAGGGTAGGGACTTGCTTGTCTTTTTCACTCCTTCATTCCCAACACTTTGTAGAGTTCATGGAATATAACGAAGCTAATATAATTTGGTGAACGAGGGGAAAGCTAACTTACTACTGATGATCAAATTTTAGATTTTGACAAGATAACTACATTTATATTTTGTTTTTCCTTTTTCTATAAAATCAAAATCAGTGGATTCTTAGATGAACAGTGTTGAAAAAAAATATTCATTTAAAAAAAGATTCTTATGTTTGCAACGTTTTATAGTTAATACAGCAGGAATTTTGCACTTGTTTTCAGGGTCTTTGTGCCAAGAGCTCAGGGCATTGAAGAATGTGATTTATGAGGTCCAGAAAGTACATTAGGTTAATTATTCTACTGCATTGCCAAGCAATCTCTTGGAGTTTGCTGCTATGAAATTATCAAAACAGCATCATTTAAAATTGCTAGTCCTATTAAAACATGTTAATTTTACTTGTTTATGTGTCCTGCTTCTTTTTGAGGTTACTGCTGTTAATATGAAAAAACATTATGATATGTTGGGGCACCTGGGTGGCTCAGTGGGTTGGGCCTCTGCCTTCGGCTCGGGTCATGATCCTAGCCTGGGATCTAGCCCCGCATTGGGCTCTCTGCTCAGCAGGGAGCCTGCTTCCTCCTCTCTCTCTGCCTGCCTCTCTGCCTACCTGTGATCTCTGTCTGTCAAATAAATAAATAAATAAAATCTTAAAAAAAAAAGTATTTTGTTACTCATACAATTATTATTTATGATGTCTTTTCTGAAGCTTTTCATTAATTTGTTAATTGAACAGATATTTATGGAACAGCTACAATGTGTCAAACACCGATAAAGCTGCTGGGTATGCATTGGTAAACAAGAAAGATATTCCAGCTCTCATGGAATTTATAGTTAAGTGGTGTATATCAGCAATATACAAACATAGTATGGACAAAAATAGGGTGGGGAAGGGGAATAGAGAGTACCATGGAGGGGAAGCCTTGCTATTTTTAATGAAGTAGTTTGTATAGTCCTGTCTAAGAAGACATTTGAGTAAAGGCTTGAGAGAGCTGAAGGAATGAATCACATTGCTCTTTGTGGAGGAAAGAGCAAGTACAAAGGCCCTGAAGTATTATCATGTCTAGGTTATTCCAGGAATAATAGGAATCTAGTGTGATGGACTCAGTCACTCTTGGTTGAGAGGCAGTAGCAGAAAATGAGCTTGGTTATGGTAGGAGGACAGAGTGTGTAAGGATTTATTGGTCATTATAAATGCTTTAACCTTTGTTATGAATGAGCTAGGAATATGTTGAAGGGTTTAAGAATGATATGGTGTGGCTTATTCTGGAACGATCAACTCTGCATTATTAGAATTGACTGAAATGATGCAAGGAAGAAAATGGAGGAGATGAGTTAGGAGTTTATTGTAATATTCCAGGTAGACATGATTGTGGTGTGGCAGCAATGAAAGTGGTGAGAAGTGGCTAGATTCTAGATATTGGGGATAAATCCAGTGGGATTTACTAATAGATTGGGTGTCAGGGATGATTAAAATAGAGGCGTTAGGAGGACTAATTTTTTTCTTTTTCCTTTGAGCATCTGGAAGTATGGTATCCCCATTTTTAGAGAGGGGGAAGGGTCGGAAAGTAGTATATTTGGTGCTGGGGTGGAAGATCAGACATTTGGTTTTGGAAGAGTGAAATTGGAGATAGCCATGTGCTATGTTTAGTACATAGTTGTATGCAAGAATCTGGGGATAGAAGTTCAAATGTGGGAAAAGTTAGAGTATTAATGTTTTTTAAAACCAGGAGACTGGAGGGAGAAGCAAGAGGTCACGACATGCACAGTACTATGAAAATATTGTTAAATTCTCTAAAGCTGGTAACGTTTGGAATTGAGGTATTAGAATTACTTTCTTGCCCAATTTTATGCACAAGCTTTCATTAAAATTTTGTATAGAGGGGCGCCTGTGTGGCTCAGTGGATTAAAGCCTCTGCCTTTGGTTCAGGTCATGATCCCAGGGTCCTGGGATCCAGCCCCGCATCGGGCTCTCTGCTCAGCAGGGAGCCTGCTTCCTCCTCTCTCTGCCTCCTCTCTGCCTACTTGTGATCTCTGTCTGTCAAATAAATAAATAAAATCTTTAAAAAAAAAAAGTTAAAAAAATTTTTTTGTATAGAAACTAGTTACTAGTTTTCTATAGTAAAACTAGTTGGATACAGCAGAGCTTTGTATTAGCTTCTACCTTTGTTGGATACAGCAGAGCTTTTTATTAGCTTCCACTTTTTGAAAATTAAAATAATCTATTTCCTAACTTACCAAAAGTGTCAATTACTTAGATAAAAAATTTATTTCAGGGGCGCCTGGGTGGCTCAGTGGGTTAAAGCCTCTGCCTTCAGCTCAGGTCATGATCCCAGGGTCTTGGGATCAAGCCCTGCATCAGGCTTCCTGCTCAGCGGGGAGCCTGCTTCCTCCTCTCTCTGTGCCTGCCTCTTTGCCTACTTGTGATCTCTTTCTGTCAAATAAATAAATAAAATCTTTAAAAAAAATTTATTTCAACTGACCCGAGTTCTAATTTCTATAAATAGTAGCATTATGGGATTCAATTTCAAATTTAAAAGAGGTCATACTTAAATATTTTAAGAATCTACCTGATTTATTAGTATACATAAATTTAACTTTTAAGCCTCTGGAATTGATTTATTGAGATCATTTCTAATGTGACAGAGATTTAGGCTAGAAAGAAATGACTCCTGGACTTAGAATTCTTGACTGAAAATAATAGACCAACACTGTGTAATTGAAGTAGAAAAGGAATTTATGGGACAATGTATTTATGGGACACACACCAAGGCACATTATAATTAATTTTACTGAAAAACAGTGATGAAGAGAAAATCCTAAAAGTAGCCAGAGAAACAAAGACACAGATGTCTTGTTAGGGATTATGTAAGCAGGAAGATAGTTTTATGACATCTTAAAATCGATGCAAGGAAAAAAAACCCTGTCACCTTAGAATTCTTTATCCAAGAGAAGCATCCTTTAAAATGATATGTTTCATGCAAAAATAAAGTTATGTTTCAGACAAAACCAATTTTAGGAGAACTGACTGTAGGCAGACTTGCACTGTAAGAAATGTCAAAGAAAATTCTTTAAGAGAAAGGGAAGTTATATGACATTGAAATTTAGATGTGTGCTATTAAAAATCAATGAGAATATTAAATAATTGGTTAAAAATAAAAAATTTACCCGATTTTCTATTTATTATTATTTTTTTTAATCTAGGGACCCCTGAGTGTCTCAGTTGATTCAATGTCTGCCTTTGGCTCAGGTTACAAACCCAGGGTCTTGGGATTGAGCCCCACTTTGGGCTCCCTGATCAGCAGTTGGGAGTCTGCTTCTCCCTCTCTCTCTCTCCCTCTGCCCTTCTTCCAACTCATGCTTGCTCTCTCTTTCTCTCTCTTTCACTCTAAATAAATAAATAAAATCCTTTAAAAAATTAAAAAAAATCCCTCATACAACTTGATCACCAGACAGGATAAAAAAGAAAAACTTTACTGTGTGCTATCTATAAGAAATCCACTTTATATACAAAGACACAGATGGATTAAAAGTAAAAACAAATATCAAACACTAATCATAAGAAAGCTAGAATGGCTATATCAATATTAGGCAATGAAGGCATCAGACAAAGGAGTATTACTTGGGGTTAACAGGGACATTTCATAATGATAAATGTGCCAAATCAAGGAAACATAACTTTAAATAGAGGAAATTGTTAGAAGAGCTTGAAAATAAATAAAAAAATAAAATCTTTAAAAACATAAATAAAGAAGAGCTTCAAAACTTGTGAAGCAGAAGCTGAAAGGAGAGGTTGACAAATACATGATTTCAGTAACAGATTTCTAAAATGCACTTTCAGTAATTTTTAGAACAAGTAGAAAATCTGTAAAGATATAGACATATAGATGAAAAATCTGCAGCTGGAGAAATGGTGGGTTAAGGCACTATAAAAGTTCATTTCTCCATAAAAAAATTGAAAAACTAACAAAAACTTTCCGAAATCAACTTTTTCAGAATTCCGGAAATTAATTAAAAGCTTATAGTGATGTGGCTTTTTAAAAACTTACCCTGTCACATCCCCTGTTTCCAAATCAGTGATATCTTTGAAAATAAAATTCTGCTTTCTCATTACAGATAATGGAATGAAGAGAATATATCAGATCTCTCTCTCTCTCTCTCTCTCTATATATATATATATATATTATATATATGGCTTTCTGGAATACTGGCTCAAAAGGCTTACTTTTATTTCACCTAACTCAGAAGGTACCCATTACTAAAATGGCTATTGTCAAAGTGTTTACAAACAAATGTTTTAGTTGTTGATATTGGATGTAGTGGTTAATAGTTGGTACAAACTGTAATCAATAAACTTCAGAGGAAAGCCTGGGGAATAAGATATTTCATACAATAAGGGCTTTGAAAAGCTCTGATGTATTCCTAGGAAACTAGAAAATCATGTGTGTGTGTGAGAGAGAGAGAGAGAGAGAGAGAGAGAGACTGTGCATTTACTCAGGAATGATCTAAGTAGAGTGTAAGGTCTAACTTCTGCAAAATTAGGAAGTGAAGGCTAATGCCCATCTTGCCTTTGGTGGTTGAGTCCTGCCACTTGGCCCCTACTGCCTGGGGATTCCATTATTCCCATTGCATTCAGGTTTCCCAGTTCAATGGCTGCAGTTCCCACTTTGAGGTCTGGCCTCATAGAAGAGCAATTATAGAGCTCTTCAAGGATGCAGGGGTTCCCATCGCAAATTTATTCCTCCCAGTATTGGTGAGAGGTGTATCTTCTGAACACTCCCAGTGTGGATGCGTAGGTTTTACATGACTAATCTACTCTAACATTTCAATTTTCCTAAACCTTTGAGTCCCTTCTACATTAAACCAAGACATGTCTGGCACTTTCAGTGGGCTCATAGTGGGCCACCTTTTGGTCTATGTTTCAGCCAACCAACCCAAATAAACACACACACACACACACACACACACACACACACACAAAATATATATAGATTATATTAAAAAGATTTATTATGAAGAATTGTTTCATTGGATTATGGAGACTGAGAAATCTCATGATCTGTTGTTTATAAGCTGAAATCTTAGGAAAGCAATTGGTATAATTCATTCCAGTTTCAAAGGCCTGAGAACCAGGGGAATTGATGTTGTAAATCTCAATACAAGGGCAGAAGATGAGATATCCCAGCCCAATCAGTGGGGCAGAAAAAAGGGGTAAATTCCTCCTTCTTCTGCCTTTTATTCTGTTCAGGTTCTTAACAGATTAGATGATGCCCACCCACACAGTTAATATTGAGTCCATTGAACTAATCTCATACAGAAATACCCTCATGGATGTACCTAGAAATAATATTTAATCTGGGTGTCCTGTGGCTAGTTAGTTGACACATAAAACTTATCATTCACATTCAGTAAGCACGTGAAAAGACGTTCTACATTATTAGTCACTAGGGAAATACAAATCAAAAGCACAGGGAGAAAGGCAAATACCATATGATTTTACTTACATGTGGAATCTAAAAAAATAAAAAATGGGGGAGGAGTCAAGATGGCGGAGAAGTAGCAAGCTGAGACTGCTTCAGCTAGCCGGAGATCAGCTAGATAGCTTATCTAAAGATTGCAAACACCTGAAAATCCATCGGCAGATCGAAGAGAAGAAGAACAGCAATTCTGGAAACAGAAAAACAACCACTTTCTGAAAGGTAGGACCGGCGGAGAAGTGAATCCAAAGCGACGGGAAGATAGACCCCGGGGGGAGGGGCCGGCTCCCGGCAAGCGGCGGAGCAACCGCGCACAAATTCAGGACTTTTAAAAGTCTGTTCCGCGGAGGGACATCGCTCCAGAGGCTAAACCGGAGCGAAGCCCACGCGGGGTCAGCGTGGCCTCAGGTCCCGCAGGGTCACAGAAGGATCGGGGGTGTCTGAGTGTCGCAGAGCTTGCGGGTATTGGAACGGGAAAGCCGGCTACAGAGACAGAGCCGACAGTAAGCTCGCAGCTCCGTGTTACCTTGAACCGGTCGCAGGCTCGGTGAGCTCGGAGCGCAGCCGGAGGTCAGGCAGACGGGAGTAACTGGGCGCTGTTCTCTGAGGGCGCACTGAGGAGTGGGGCCCTGGGCTCTCGGCTCCTCCGGGCCGGAGACCAGGAGGCCGCCATTTGTATTCCCGTCCTCTGGAACTCTACGGAAAGCCTCAGGGAACAAAAGCTCCTGAAAGCAAACCCGAGCGGATTACTCACCCCGGCCCCGGGTAAGGGCGGTGTAATTCCGCCTGGGGCAAAGACACTTGAAAATCACTACAACAGGCCCCTCCCCCAGAAGATCAACAAGAAATCCAGCCGAGACCAAGCTCACCTACCAAGGAGTGCGGTTTCAATACCAAGGAGAGCAGCAGAATTCCAGAGGAGGAGAAAGCCAAGCACGGAACTCATGGCTTTTTTCCTGTGATTTTTTTTAGTCTTGCAGTTAATTTAATTTTTTCTTTTTCATTTTTTTTTTTTTTTCTCGCCTTCGGGTAAAATTTTTTTTTTTTTTAACTGTTACCTTTTTCTTTTTTAACGATTTTTTACTAGTTTATCTAATATATATATATATTTTTTTACATTTTTCTTAGGTGTTTTCTTTTTTAAAAAAAAAATTCTTTTCTTTTTTTTTTTTTTTCTTTTATCTTTCTTCCTTTTTGAACCTCTTTTTATCCCCTTTCTCCCCACTCACGATTTTGGATCTCTTCTAATTTGGCTAAAGCATATTTTCCTGGGGTTGTTGCCACCCTTTTAGTATTTTACTTGCCCCTTCATTTACTCTTATCTGGACAAAATGACAAGACGTAAAAATTCACCACAAAAAAAAGAACAAGAGGCAGTACCGAAGGCTAGGGACCTAATCAATACAGACATCGGTAATATGTCAGATCTAGAGTTCAGAATGACAATTCTCAAGGTTCTAGCCGGGCTCGAAAAAGGCATGGAAGATATTAGAGAAACCCTCTCGAGAGATATAAAAGCCCTTTCTGGAGAAATAAAAGAACTAAAATCTAACCAAGTTGAAATCAAAAAAGCTATTAATGAGGTGCAATCAAAAATGGAGGCTCTCACTGCTAGGATAAATGAGGCAGAAGAAAGAATTAGTGATATAGAAGACCAAATGACAGAGAATAAAGAAGCTGAGCAAAAGAGGGACAAACAGCTACTGGACCACGAGGGGAGAATTCGAGAAATAAGTGACACCATAAGACGAAACAACATTAGAATAATTGGGATTCCAGAAGAAGAAGAAAGTGAGAGGGGAGCAGAAGGTATACTGGAGAGAATTATTGGGGAGAATTTCCCCAATATGGCAAAGGGAACAAGCATCAAAATTCAGGAGGTTCAGAGAATGCCCCTCAAAATAAATAAGAATAGGCCCACACCCCGTCACATAATAGTAAAATTTACAAGTCTCAATGACAAAGAGAAAATCCTGAAAGCAGCCCGGGAAAAGAAGTCTGTAACATACAATGGTAAAAATATTAGATTGGCAGCTGACTTATCCACAGAGACCTGGCAGGCCAGAAAGAGCTGGCATGATATTTTCAGAGCACTAAACGAGAAAAACATGCAGCCAAGAATACTATATCCAGCTAGGCTATCATTGAAAATAGAAGGAGAGATTAAAAGCTTCCAGGACAAACAACAACTGAAAGAATTTGCAAATACCAAACCAGCTCTACAGGAAATATTGAAAGGGGTCCTCTAAGCAAAGAGAGAGCCTACAAGTGGTAGATCAGAAAGGAACAGAGACCATATACAGTAACAGTCACCTTACAGGCAATACAATGGCACTAAATTCATATCTCTCAATAGTTACCCTGAATGTGAATGGGCTAAATGCCCCTGTCAAAAGACACAGGGTATCAGAATGGATAAAAAAACAAAACCCATCTATATGTTGCCTCCAAGAAACACATTTTAAGCCCGAAGACACCTCCAGATTTAAAGTGAGGGGGTGGAAAAGAATTTACCATGCTAATGGACATCAGAAGAAAGCAGGAGTGGCAATCCTTATATCAGATCAATTAGATTTTAAGCTAAAGACTGTAATAAGAGATGAGGAAGGACACTATATCATACTCAAAGGGTCTGTCCAACAAGAAGATTTAACAATTTTAAATATCTATGCCCCCAACGTGGGAGCAGCCAACTATATAAACCAATTAATAACAAAATCAAAGAAACACATAAACAACAATACAATAATAGTAGGGGACTTTAATATTCCCCTCACTGAAATGGACAGGTCATCCAAGCAAAAGATCAGCAAGGAAATAAAGGCCTTAAATGACACACTGGACCAGATGGACATCACAGATATATTCAGAATATTTCATCCCAAAGCAACAGAATACACATTCTTCTCTAGTGCACATGGTACATTCTCCAGAATAGATCACATCCTCGGTCCTAAATCAGGACTCAACCGGTATCAAAAGATTGGGATCATTCCCTGCATATTTTCAGACCACAATGCTCTAAAGCTAGAACTCAACCACAAAAGGAAGTTTGGAAAGAACCCAAATACATGGAGACTAAACAGTATCCTTCTAAAGAATGAATGGGTCAACCGGGAAATTAAAGAAGAATTGAAAAAAATCATGGAAACAAATGATAATGAAAATACAACGGTTCAAAATCTGTGGGACACAACAAAGGCAGTCCTGAGAGGAAAATATATAGCGGTACAAGCCTTTCTCAAGAAACAAGAAAGGTCTCAGGTACACAACCTAACCCTACACCTAAAGGAGCTGGAGAAGGAACAAGAAAGAAACCCTAAGCCCAGCAGGAGAAGAGAAATCATAAAGATCAGAGCAGAAATCAATGAAATAGAAACCAAAAAAACAATAGAACAAATCAACGAAACTAGGAGCTGGTTCTTTGAAAGAATTAATAAAATTGATAAACCCCTGGCCCGACTTATCAAAAAGAAAAGAGAAAGGACCCAAATAAATAAAATCATGAATGAAAGAGGAGAGATCACAACTAACACCAAGGAAATACAAACTATTATAAGAACATACTATGAGCAACTCTACGGCAATAAATTTGACAATCTGGAAGAAATGGATGCATTCCTAGAAACATATAAACTACCACAACTGAACCATGAAGAAATAGAAAGCCTGAACAGACCCATAACCAGTAAGGAGATTGAAACAGTCATTAAAAATCTCCAAACAAACAAAAGCCCAGGGCCAGACGGCTTCCCGGGGGAATTCTACCAAACATTTAAAGAAGAACTAATTCCTATTCTCCTGAAACTGTTCCAAAAAATAGAAATGGAAGGAAAACTTCCAAACTCATTTTATGAGGCCAGCATCACCTTGATCCCAAAACCAGACAAGGATCCCACCAAAAAAGAGAGCTATAGACCGATATCCTTGATGAACACAGATGCGAAAATACTCAACAAAATACTAGCCAATCGGATTCAACAGTACATTAAAAAGATTATTCACCACGACCAAGTGGGATTTATTCCAGGGCTGCAAGGTTGGTTCAACATCCGCAAATCAGTCAATGTGATACAACACATCAATAAAAGTAAGAACAAGAACCATATGATACTCTCAATAGATGCTGAAAAAGCATTTGACAAAGTACAACATCCCTTCCTGATCAAAACTCTTCAAAGTGTAGGGATAGAGGGCACATACCTCAATATCATCAAAGCCATCTATGAAAAACCCACCGCAAATATCATTCTCAATGGAGAAAAACTGAAAGCTTTTCCGCTAAGGTCAGGAACACGGCAGGGATGTCCATTATCACCACTGCTATTCAACATCGTACTAGAGGTCCTAGCCTCAGCAATCAGACAACAAAAGGAAATTAAAGGCATCCAAATCGGCAAAGAAGAAGTCAAATTATCACTCTTCGCAGATGATATGATACTATATGTGGAAAACCCAAAAGACTCCACTCCAAAACTGCTAGAACTTATACAGGAATTCAGTAAAGTGTCAGGATATAAAATCAATGCACAGAAATCAGTTGCATTTCTCTACACCAACAGCAAGACAGAAGAAAGAGATATTAAGGAGTCAATCCCATTTACAATTGCATCCAAAACCATAAGATACCTAGGAATAAACCTAACCAAAGAGACACAGAATCTATACCCAGAAAACTATAAAGTACTCATGAAAGAAATTGAGGAAGACACAAAGAAATGGAAAAATGTTCCATGCTCCTGGATTGGAAGAATAAATATTGTGAAAATGTCTATGCTACCTAAAGCAATCTACACATTTAATGCAATTCCTATCAAAGTACCATCCATCTTTTTCAAAGAAATGGAACAAATAATTCTAAAATTTATATGGAACCAGAAAAGACCTCGAATAGCCAAAGGGATATTGAAAAAGAAAGCCAACGTTGGTGGCATCACAATTCCGGACTTCAAGCTCTATTACAAAGCTGTCATCATCAAGACAGCATGGTACTGGCACAAAAACAGACACATAGATCAATGGAACAGAATAGAGAGCCCAGAAATAGACCCTCAACTCTATGGTCAACTAATCTTCGACAAAGCAGGAAAGAATGTCCAATGGAAAAAAGACAGCCTTTTCAATAAATGGTGCTGGGAAAATTGGACAGCCACATGCAGAAAAATGAAATTGGACCATTTCCTTACACCACACACAAAAATAGACTCAAAATGGATGAAGGACCTCAATGTACGAAAGGAATCCATCAAAATCCTTGAGGAGAACACGGGCAGCAACCTCTTCGACCTCTGCCGCAGCAACATCTTCCTAGGAACAACGCAAAAGGCAAGGGAAGCAAGGGAAAAAATGAACTACTGGGATTTCATCAAGATCAAAAGCTTTTGCACAGCAAAGGAAACAGTTAACAAAATCAAAAGACAACTGACAGAATGGGAGAAGATATTTGCAAACGACATATCAGATAAAGGACTAGTGTCCAGAATCTATAAAGAACTTAGCAAACTCAACACCCAAAGAACAAATAATCCAATCAAGAAATGGGCAGAAGACATGAACAGACATTTCTGCAAAGAAGACATCCAGATGGCCAACAGACACATGAAAAAGTGCTCCATATCACTTGGCATCAGGGAAATACAAATCAAAACCACAATGAGATATCACCTCACACCAGTCAGAATGGCTAAAATCAACAAGTCAGGAAATGACAGATGCTGGCGAGGATGCGGAGAAAGGGGAACCCTCCTACACTGTTGGTGGGAATGCAAGCTGGTGCAGCCACTCTGGAAAACAGCATGGAGGTTCCTCAAAATGTTGAAAATAGAACTGCCCTATGACCCAGCAATTGCACTATTGGGTATTTACCCTAAAGATACAAATGTAGTGATCCAAAGGGACACATGCACCCGAATGTTTATAGCAGCAATGTCCACAATAGCCAAACTATGGAAAGAACCTAGATGTCCATCAACAGATGAATGGATCAAGAAGATGTGGTATATATACACAATGGAATACTATGCAGCCATCAAAAGAAATGAAATCTTGCCATTTGCAACAACATGGATGGAACTAGAGCGTATCATGCTTAGCGAAATAAGTCAAGCAGAGAAAGACAACTATCATATGATCTCCCTGATATGAGGAAGTGGTGATGCAACATGGAGGCTTAAGTGGGTAGAAGATTAAATGAAACAAGATGGGATTGGGAGGGAGACAAACCATAAGTGACTCTTAATCTCACAAAACAAACTGAGGGTTGCCGGGGGGAGGGGGTTGGGGAGAAGGGGGTGGGATTATGGACATTGGGGAGGGTATGTGATTTGGTGAGTGCTGTGAAGTGTGTAAACCTGGTGATTCACAGACCTGGGGATAAAAATATATGTATATAAAAAATATATGTTTATAAAAAAAAAAAAAAAAAAAAAAAAAAAAAAATGGAAACAGACAACAAACAAGTGGTTGCCAGAGGGGAGAGGGGAGGAGCATGTGTGAAATAGATGAAGGCATTAAGAGCTACAAACTTTCAGTTACCAGATGAATAAATCATGGAGATTAAAATATAGCATAGGGAAAATAGTCAAGAATATTATAATAACATTGTATGTTAATAGATGGTAACTACACTTATGATGAGCTTTGTGAGATGTATAGAATTGTCATCACTATGCTGTATACTTAAAACTAATATATTGTATACAAACTATATTTAAATAATAAACAATTCTGTAAGAAATACTGTGAGATCCCACTTCACACCATAAGGATGACAGTAATAAAACAAATAAAAAACAATTGTTGACAAGGATGTAGAGAAATTGAACCTTCATATATTGCTGGTGGGAATACAAGGTGGTGTAGCTATTGTAAGAAACAGTTTGGCAGTTCCTCAAAAAGTTAAAAATAGAGTTATTATCTGACCCCAAAATTTTCCTTCATAGAGTATACCCAAGAGATTGAAAAGATGTATTTATACAACTTGTAGAAGAATGTTCATAGCAGTGATATTTATAATAGGCAAAAAGTAGAAGCAACCTAAGTAACTGATTTATTATGATAATATAATATATATAATTACTTATTATATATTTACATGACTGATTTATTATAATTTATTATTTATAAATAAATTCACTGATGAATGGATTAAACAAAATGTGGTATATCCATAAAATGGAATAGTAGTCAACCATATAAAGGAATGAAATATAGATACATTTCTATAACATGGGTAAACATTGAAAACATCATGCTAGGGGCACCTGGGTAACTAAGTCGTTTAAGCATCTGCTTTTGGCTCAGGTCATAATCTTGGGGGCTGGGATCGAGCCCCACATCAGGCTCCTTGTTCAGTGGGGAGCCCTCATCTCTCTCTTTCTCTGCAGTTCCCCCTACTTGTGCTCTCTCTCTCTCTCTGACAAATAAATAAAATCGTAAAAAAAAGAAAACGTTATGCTAAAGGGGAGAAGCCATTATAAAGGTTATATATTATATGATCTCAGTTAAGTGAAATGTTTGCAGTAGGCAAATCTATAGAGGAAAAAAGATTAGTGTTTGCCAGGGGCTGGGGGAAAGAGGAATGGTAAATGACTCCTTAAAGAATATGGAGTTTCTCTTGGGGATGATGAAAATGTCCTGGAATCAGATAGTTGTGATGGTTGTTCAACATTGTGAATATACGAAAAATGGAATTATACGCTTTAAAATGATTATAATGGTGAATTTTATTTATGTGAATTTTATCTCCAGCCCTGCCATCCTCCCATGTACATTGTACTTAATCATAAAATGTTATAAACTTTTACCCTAAACAAGGATAGTTGCTGTCACCACTTCTATCCTTCATTGTACTGAACAACCTAGCCATTGTACTAAAGGAAGAAAAAAAAAAACCCTATAGATTGTAAAGAAAGAAGTAAAACTTTAATTCATAGGAGATTGGTTTTTATAGAAAATCCTATGGAATCTACAAAAATGTTCATAAAAATAATAAATGAGCTTAGAAATATCATGGATATAAGAAAATATACAAAAATTGTATTTCATATACTAACAATAAACAATTAGGTGTATAATTTATCAAAATACAAAACCCTTAGGGATAAATGTAGCAAATTTGTTGCAGAAGACCTTTCTTGGACAAAGAATTATGAATTTTATTTTTCATCAAAAGACCTGTATATAGAAGTCATAGATCTGGAATCAGTTTCTTAAATCAAAAGAACATAAATTGAACTGTATACTGAGGGGGTAAATTAGTTGGAAGTGGCTCCTGATGGAGGATTCAAAGTGATTTTTCTTGGCTTTATTGAGGTATGGCTGATAAATAATATTATAAAATATTTAAAGTGTACAATGTGATGATTTGATATACATATAGTTTGTGAAAATATTCCCAATTAACCTAATTAATACATCCATCACCTTACCTATTTACCCTACCCCCTTTTTTCCTAGTGAGAACAGTGCTGCTTTCTTAGCAAATTTCAATTATATGATGCAGTGTTATCAACAATATTCTTCTTCTTCTTCTTCATCTTTTTTTTTTTTTTGTAAAGTTTTATTCATTTATTTGACAGAGAGAGATCACAAGTAGGCAGAGAGGCAGGCAGAGAGAGAGAGAAGAGGAAGCAGGCTCCCTGCTGAGCAGAGAGCCCGATGCAGGGCTCGATCCCAGGACCCTGAGATCATGACCTGAGCCAAAGGCAGAGGCTTTAACCCACTGAGCCATCCAACTGCCCCAACATTATTCTTCTTTTTAAAGGATGAATAATATTCCATTGTATATTCCTATATGTATATATGTATTTTCTTGGTTCTCTCTCTTTCTCCCTCTTTCTGTTCCCCTTCCACCCCCCCCCCCCTTAATGCTCCTTCTTTCTCTCTCTAAAAACAAACAAAAAAACGTCCACTTAAGCTGAAGGAGGTAAAGCTACTTGCTCAAGTTTACAAAGCTAATAAGTGACAGATTATAGACTGAAACTCTTGCCTACTTTACTCCAAGTTCATCCTCTTTCCATTATGTTATGTAGCATTTTTATACCCACAGCAGGTACTCAGTAAATATTGAATGGAAAATAAATGTGAGCAGAGGAATTAAAGGCCTTAAAGGCCTTCATCTGAAAGATATTATAGATAGGAAAGAATAGGAGAAATAATTTAGACAGTCTATTGTCCATGTTGGTATTGTGCGGGCTTATTTATGACGTTTTATTGTAATTACACAAATCTCTCTTTTCCACTCGACTGTCATTTCCCTAAAGTTTTCATCTAACTCATATTTTATCTAGTTCTGTCTGGTATGTAAAAGGACTAAACAGGGGCACCTGGGTCATATAGTAAGTTAAGCATCCAATTCTTGGTTTCAGCTCAAGTCATGATCTCAGGGTCCTGAGATCGAGCCCCACATCAGGCTCTGTGCTGAGCAGAGCTGGCTGAAGTTTCTCTCTCCCCCTCTTTCTGCTCCTCCCCACCATGTGCTCGTGCTCTCTCCCTCTCTCTCAAATAAATAAATAAATAAATAAATCTTTAAAAAAAAAAGCGCTAAACAAATGAGGATAAATGAGTGAAAGAAAATAGCATGATCGAACTTTAAAGAATTCTAATTGTTTGATAGAAGGCATTAAAAATAGATCATTTTTGGATTGGAGGAAATCAGTTTTATTTTTATTTTTTATTTTTTTAAAGATTTTATTTATTTATTTGACAGAGGGAGATCACAGCAGGCAGAGAGGCAGGCAGAGAGAGGGGAAGGGAAGGAAGCAGGCCCCTGCTGAGCAGAGAGCCCGATGTGGGACTCGATCCCAGGACTCTGAGATCATGACCTGAGCCGAAGGCAGCGGCTTAACCCACTGAGCCACCCAGGCACCCAGGAAAGCAGTTTTAAAATAAGGACTAGAAGAATGGGCCTTGGGCATGGTATAGTGAAAGGACATGGGGGCTTAAGTGGGTACGAGCAGAATAAATGAAACAAGATGGGATTGGGAGGGAGACAAACCATAAGTGACTCTTAATCTCACAAAACAAACTGAGGGTTGCTGGGGGGGAGGGGGTTTGGGAGAAGGGGGTGGGATTATGGACATTGGGGAGGGTATGTGCTTTGGTGAGTGCTGTGAAGTGTGTAAACCTGGTGATTCACAGACCTGTACCCCTGGGGATAAAAATATATGTTTATAAAAAATAAAAAATTAAAAAAAATAGACTTTTAGATTAGAACCTGGCTTTGCAGCTTACTAACTGTGTGATTTGAGGCAAGCTACTTGACTTCTCAGAGTCCTGTAGTTTTTATTTGCAAATTGAACATAGTAATACTTACGGAGTTAGTTTGGAGGGTATATAAAATAAGATATATAAAGAATGTAGAATATTCTCTGACCAAAAACAGAATGTCAGTAAAATGGCAAACATTTCCCTTGTCATGGGTATCCAGGAATTCTTAGCTCTAATTGAACATTGATCTTAAACCTGGTCTTAGGTTTACTTGGCTGGAATAATTCAAAGTCATTTATAAATTGCCTGAATCAGGTTTTCACCCACTGCTGGTGGTTCTTTTATGTTGTACTCTCAAATTCTTGGTAGAATTTTGCTAGCACTAGTGCGTATTCTTGCTTGTAAGCAGGAGCATTGCATGTTCTGCTAATATAGTTCCTCTTTTAAGCAAAGGTGTTTTGCTTTTTTTTAAGAGTAGAAAGCATAGTTCTGTGGTTAAGCAAATGGATTTCTGAATCAACTTGGAGATAAGTTGCTTCCTCAGTGTGTAACCTTGAGCCTTCACTCAGTGTCTCTGAGCCTCAATTTCCATATCTGTAAAATGGAACTAACAATATATGATGAAATTACTGTAAGTTTTTTTAAAAGATTTTATTTATTTATTAGAGAGCAAAACGAGAAAGAGAGAATGAGTGGGGTTGGTATAGAGGGAGAGGAAGAAGCAGGCTGTCTGCTGAGCAAGGAGCCCAATGTGGCACTTGATTTCAGGACCCTGGGAACATGACCTGAGCTGAAGGCACACAGTTAACTGACTGAGCCACCGAGGTGCCCAGAGATTATTGTGTTTTAAATGAGATTTTATTTTATATTATTTTATTTTTGATTTTATTTATTTGTCAGAGAAAGAGAGAGAGCACAAGCAGGCAGAGTGGCAGGCAGAGGCAGAGAGAGAAGCAGGCTCCCCACTGAGCAAGGAGCCCAATGTGGGACTAGATCCCAGGACCCTGGGATCATGACCTGAGCCGAAGGCAGTGGCTTAACCAACTGAGCCACGCACGTGTCCCTTAAATGAGATTTTAAATGTGACAGTACTTAGCAAGTAACTGGCATAGTGTTAAGTGCTCAATAGAATCATTGCTATAAGCATCATTTTAAAATTACTCAGGAGAGAAACTCAATGAGAATATTTACAGATTAAAGGACTGTGTCAAAAAAAAAAAAGGACTGCATCAGAGACTGACCGAAACATTTGTGTATGTATATATATATGTGTGTATGTATATATATATATATATATATATATATATATATATACACATACAGTTCTGCAATTTGCCTTTACTTTTTAAAATTTAAATTCAATTAATATACAGTGTATTATTAATTTCAGAGGTAGTGTTCAGTGATTCATCCTTTCTATATAACACCTAGTGCTCATTACATCCTGTGCCCTCTTCAATGTCCACTACCCAGTTATCCCATCCCTCCAACCCTGTCTTCTCCAGCAATCTTCAGTTTGTTTCCTATGATTGAGAACCTCTTATGATATGTCTTCCTTTCTGATTTTGTCTTGTTTTATTACCCCCCTCCCTTATGTTCCTCTGATTGTTTCTTAAATTCCACACATGAGTGAAATCATATGATAATTTTCTTTCTCTGACTGATGTATTTTCTTTAGCATAAAGACCCTCTAGTTCCATCCATGTCTTTGCAAATGGCAAGATTTCATTTTTGATGGCTGCATAGTATTCCACTGTATATGTGTGTGTGTACACACACACACACACACACCACACCTTTTTTTGATGGCTGAGTAGTATTTCATTGTGTGTGTCTGTGTGTGTGCGCGTGTATGTGTATACCGTATCTGTTTATTCATCTGTTAATGGACATCTGGGTTCTTTCCATAGTTTGGCTATTATGGAAATTGTTGCTACAAACATTGCAGTACATGTGTCCCTTTGGGTCACTACATTTGTATCTTTGGGGTAAATACCCAGTAGTGCAACTGCTGAGTCATAGGTTGGTCTATTTTTAACATCTTGAGGAAACTGCATACTGTTTTCCAGAGTGGCTGTACTGGCTGCAAGATTTATATTATAGTGAGGTTAGTATCAATGCTGTCTATCAGCATAGAACCACATGCGCTAACATTTCTTATGGCACTGATTTGACAAGAGTCTTCTTTTACATTCTATCCATTTAAATAATTATTGCCAAATATGCTTCTTGCTTTTATTACTCTCTTAGTCTAGCTTGCTCACTGCCAAATCCAAGGGAAATCTTGAAAACTGTTGAACAGTAGCTTAATCCTTAATTTTAAAATCATGTATATAGTTTCCCTATTGTAATATTGGCAGGAATTTCAGGGTTTTGGAAAGTATTTTTGTCACTCACTGTCAGCAAAAGCAAAGAAAAGGATGGAAGTTTGGAGAGCTTTTAAAAAAAGCAGCTTTATGGAAGTTTAATTTACATACCATAACATTTATCCATCATAATTGCACAATTCAACAATTCTCAGTAAATTTATAGAATTGTGAAACCATCATCATAATCCAGTTTTAGAACATTCCCATCACTGTAAAAATTGCCTCACTACCATCCCCAGTCCACAAATGAACTGCTTTCTGCCTATAAATTTGCCTTTTCTGGACATTTCATATAAATTAAATCTTACCATATGTAATCTTTTCATGTTGTGTCTCACTGAGCATAATATTTTCAAGGCTCATCCATGTTGTAGCCTCTATCAGTATGTTCAGTCCTTTTTATTGCCAAGTAGTGTTCCATACTATGGATGTATCACATTTAAAAATTCCATTCACCACTTGATGGACTTTTGGATAGTTTCCAGCTTGGGCTATTATCAATCATGTTGCTATCAACATTTGTAAAAATGTCTTACTGTAGGCATGTGTAGTCATTTCTTTTGGGTGGACTCTTAGATATGAAATTGATAAGTCATATGGTAGGTTTATACAGAACTTTTAAAAACACTGCGAAATTATTTTTCAGATTGGCATTGCCACTTCACATTCACATCAGCAATGTATGATGGTTCCAGTTTCTCCATATCCTTGCTAACATTTGGTATTGTATCACTTTTTGATTTTAGATATTTTAGTAGGTACATAGTGTTATCTTATTTTAATCTTAATTTGCATTTCCCTAGTGACCAATGATGCTGAGCATCTTTTATTATGCTTACTAGTCATTTAAAAAAGAATGGATTCCACATATAAGTGATTCTGTACAGTATTGGTCTTTCTCTGTTTGGCTTATTTCAACTAGCCTAATGCCCTCATGTTTATCTATGTTGTCACAAATGGAAGGATTTCCTTCCTATATAAGGCTGAATAATATTATTTCTTTCCATCTGTCTGTCTGTCTATCTCACATTTTTCTCCACTCAACCGTTGATGAATACCTCAGTTATTTCCTATTCTTGCCTACTTTGAAGAATACTATAATGAACATGGGAGTACAGATATTTTGTTGATATTCTGTTTTCATTTCCTTTGGATATATATCAAGAGGTGGGAATGTTGAATCATGTGGTAGTTCTATTTCAGCTTTTTAAGGAACCTCCATACGATTTTCCACAGTAGCTGCACGAATTTACATTCCCACTACCAGTGCACAAGGATTCCCTTTTCTACATCTTTGTAAATGTAGAAAACTTATCTCTAGATGTAAAACTTATCTCTTGTTATTATTTATTTACTTATTATTTTAAAAGATTTTTATTTGAGAGAGAGAGGGAGAGAGAGCACAAACAGTGGAAAGGGGCAGAAGCAGACTCCCCACTGAGAAGGGAGTCTGACACGGGGCTCAATCCTAGGACATTGGGATCATGACCTGAACTGACGGCAGATGCTTAATTGACTGAGCCACCCAGGTGCCCAAACGTACCATTGTCTTTTTGATGATAGGTATGCTAGCAGGTGTGGGGTGATATTTCATTGTGTTTTTTATTTGCACTTTACTGATACTGAGCACCTTTCAATACCTGTTGGCCATTTGTATTTCTTCTTAGGAAAAATGTCTATTCAGTTTCTCTGCCCATTTTTTAATCAGGTTGTTTATTTTTCTCTTGAGTTGTATGAGTTCTTTATTTTAGATAAACCTCTAGATATTAGATATTAACCTCTTATCAAATATATGATTTACAAGTATTTTCTCCCATTCTGTTGATGGCTTCCTTTGCTGTACAGATGCTTTTTAGTTTGATGTAGCCCCACTTGTATATTTTTGCTTTTGTTGCCTTTGTTTTTGGTGTTAAATCCTCAAATCATTGCCAAGACTGAGGTCAAGGAGCTTATCCCCCATGTTTTCCTCTAGGAGTTTTACAATTTCAGGTCTTAAGTCTTTAATTTGTTTTGAGTTGATTTTTTGGGTATGATGTAAGATAAGGGTCTAGTTTCATTCTTTTGTATGTGTCTGTCCAGTTTTCTCAGCACCATTTATTTTTTTTTTATTTTTAAAGATTTTATTTATTTATTTGACAGAGAGAGAGATCACAAGTAGGCAGAGAGGCAGGCAGAGAGAGAGAGGGGATGCAGGCTCCCCAGTGAGCAGAGAGCCCGATGTGGGGCTTGATCCCAGGACCCTGAGATCATGACATGAGCAGAAGGCCGAGGCCTAACTCAATGAGCCACAAGGCGCCCCTCAGCACCATTTATTGAAGAGACTATCCCTTCCCCAGAGTATATTCTTGGCTCCTTTGTCCTTACTATGGGCCATTTGGCTTATTTTCTGGCTGTGTGTAATTCCTTTGTTTCTTCTTTTTAGCTCTTCCTTTGTGATTCAATGATTTCATGTAGGTGGTATGTATGTAGATTCCTTTCTGTATCTATTGTAGGTTTTTTGCTTTTGTGGTTACCATGAGGCTTATATAAAACATATTTATCTAAAACCATTTTAAGCTGATAATAACTTAATTTCAAAACTCATCCTAAAACTCTGTTTTCACTCTACTTCCCTCCATGTTTTATGTTTTAGTTGTAACATTTTATAACTTTTTACCTTTGTATCCATTCACAAATTATTGCATTAAATATTTGTACCAATTTTGTCTTTTAACCTTCATATTGGAGTTATAAGAGATTACCTGCTACTGTTTTAACAATGGAGTGGTTCTGAATTTAACTATGTATTTGCCTTTCTGAGTGAGATATATATTTTCGTGTATTTTGCTGTTACTAATTAATGTGTTTTCATTTTAACATGAAGAAGTCCTTTTAGCATATCTTGGAAGGCTGTTCTAGTGGTGATGAATTTCTTTAGCTTTTGCTAGTCTGAAAACTGGTTTTTTTCTCCTTCAGTACTAAAGGACAACTTTGCTGGCTAGAGTATTCTTGAATGGCAGTGTTTTTTCCCCCCAGTACTTTGCATAGATCATATCACTCCCTTCTGGCTCACAGTTTGTATTGCAGTGTCTGCTGATATCCTCATGGGGGTTCCCTTGTATATAGCAAGTTGTTTTTCCCTTGCTACTTTTACAAATCTCTCCTTGTCTTTAACTTTTGGCAATTTAATTATAATGTGTCTTCATGTGCGTTTCTTTAGATTCATCTTATTTGGAATTCTCTGTGGGTTTTCTGGATCTGGATGTCTATTTATTTCCCCAGTGGAGAGAAGTTTTACAAACATGTACTAAAACTCTGTATTTTTACTCTATCCCCCACACTTTACTTTTTTGATGTCATAATTTACATCTTTTTTATCTTGTATATTCATTAGTAGATTTTTGTGGTTTATATTTTTTACCAGTTTTGTCTTTTAACCTTCATATTAGGGTTATAAGTTGTTCACCTGCCAACATTGTAGCATTAGAGTGTCCTGAATTAACTATATCTTTGCCTTCACAAGTGAGATATATACTTATATAAGCCATATTTATACTTTTATACTTATGTAAGCCATTAGTTCTTTAAATAAACTTCTTGTCCCATTCTCTTTCTCTTTTCCTTGTTCTTAGTGGCTCCCACCAGTTAAGAGTATGCCAAGACCTGTTAAGTGTCACAAAGGTGAGGATCTCAGTCAGCACTGAGATTTAGGCTGATTAGAGGCTGTATCCTCTGGCAACCAGTTTTAAAGTATATAGGTAGATTTCTTTTAGGGAAAGACTGGGAAATGGGCATTTCTGTTTCCACAGATGGAGAGTCCTGAGGGCATAGCAGGTTAAGAACAGTTTCTTTGTTTTTACAGCTTGAGAAACCCACCAAAGAACACAATCCCTGTTGTCCACCATAGCTTTGCAATCAAGGGTTGTGTCGCCTGGCTTGCAGCTGCAAAAGCTAGGGTTCCAAACGTATACAAACTCCTTCTAGGGTGATTTGGACCTGGCCAGAAGGAGAATGCAGAGTGATGTCTGCTGGGTTTTTAGGTCTCCAGGCAGGATCTAGTGTGACTAGATGCACGCTAAGTAAGAAGCCTAATCCTCAGCTAGCATCTTTCTAAGTGTGCTAATAGGCCTCTTTCAGGGAAAGAGTGTGAGATGGGTGTTTCTCTGTTTGCTCTCTCTGCACTGAAGACTGTGAGGATAGCTGGATAAGAAGTGATTCTTTGCTATTGTCTTATAGAACCTGGAACTCAAACTTCACTTGCCACCAGAGTAAGGCAGTCAAGGAGCATGTCCCCTTGACAGTAGCTGTGAAAGCCAGGGTGTTAGACATACACACAAGCTCCTTTCAGGGAAACACTGGAGACCCATGTCAGTATAGGTTTTTTCCCATTTGCCTGACGTGGTAGTCACTCAGCTAATTTCTGAGTATTTTTCAAAAGGGGATTTTTCATGTGTAGCTATAGATTCGGTGAGCCTGTGGGAGGAAGTAAATTCCGGAGCCTTCTGTGTCATTATCTTGGACTGAAATCCTTATGTTCATTTTAAAATTGGGTTGTCTGTCCTCTTATTATTTTAAGAATTACTTTATATTTTGACACAAGTACTTTATACACATTTTATAAGATATATTATACACATTTTATAAGATATATTAATTACAAACACCTACCACAGACTTTCCCTTGTCTTTAATTTTTTAAAATAATGCCCATTGAAAAATAGCTTATAGTTTTTCTTGTGTAATTTGTTGATTTTTTTTCTAAGGTTCATACTTTGGTGTCATACCTAAAAAGTCTTTCCAAACCTTTCCAAAAATGATGAATAGTCTCTTAAGGCTTTCTTCTAGACACTTTATACTACATTTTTAGATTTTACATTTAGGTCTATGATCCATTTTGGGTTAAGTTTTATGTATCATGTGATGTAAGAATTTAAGTCTGTTTTGTTTATTTTGCTGTTTTGCTTGTGGATTTCCAAGAGTCTCAGCCCCATTTATTGAAAAGACTGCCTTTTCCTTATTGAATTGTTTGGGTACCTGGTGCAATAGACAACTATTTTAGTTCCTTCAGAAATGAGAAAATATTTTATAATCTTTTCCATATCTTGACAACTAATTCTGCAATTTAAAGGTTTTTCCCTTTCTAAGGAAATCAGTTTTTTACCAGCCAAATTATGGTGTCTTTAGGAAATATAGTACAGACAGTCACAACTGCATGAAAATTTAACAATTAATTTGTCAACTAGTTGGAAAAACTAGTTGCTCTTTTTTGACTTACATAAGAATTTAGCCTCTAAAAACCTCGTATTAAGAGGATATTCTTTTTAAGAGCAAAGTGAACCTATTCATATTTAATCAAAAGAAGAATTTGAGGTTGGGAACAATATGATTCTGTGAATATATTTTTTTAATGATGTTCTCTAAAAAGAGAATTCCTATACTCTTTAGAATACAGATCAGCAGTATTAGTAACTTCACATTTTTCTATGTTCATTATTTATGTAAGTTAATAAAACATCCAGCAAGCAATTCTTAAAACTGACAATAATGAGCTGTGTCACATAATAATTTTGTAAAACTTTGTTCACTTAGAGGTGAGGTTTATATGGAAATATGTATGTATGTGTCACACACACACATATAACACATATAATATTATAATATTATATATATAATTATAATTATATAATATAGTATGTATATAACATATGTAATATATTACTTGACATAGCTGTTTGTCTTTTAGGTAGATACTTACTTCCGTGTATGTCTTTTAGATTCATTTTCTGATATGCAAACTTGTGCCATCTTGTGCTACATTTATAAGAACAGATCCTTTTATTTTTTTACATTGGTCCTCTTATGGTTTGTGTTACTACTAACTCATGGTGCCCTATCTACATTTTATCCATATGTTTCTTAAATGGATTCTGGTATATTCTAATTCTTATATTAAGTTTTGAAGCTGATTAAAAAAACTTTCCACTGAAACACAGGGCTTTTTAAAAAAAACTTAGAGATTTTGAGATTTGATCCACCTTGTATTTTTGCTGAGGTTGGTTTTCTACATGCCCAGCAACTTCAGTGCTTAAAATATATTTTATGTGATATGTACCTATTTTAAGTAGTTTGCCCAAGTTTTATATTTCTGTCGTATCAAACTCGTTTTTTCAGAGGACAGGCACCACACAAATTTAATCATGTAATGAAATGTGTTTTCTTTATATCAGGAGAACTGTATGTGAGAATGAGCTTTGTAGCAAAGTTGTGATTGAAATCAGGCATTTAAAGAAAAATTCTGAGTGCTATACTATGATATTGTGAGGGTTTCTTTGTTATTTTGCTGTCATTCTGATTACCTGGTACATATGGCAGAGAGTATAATATTTTCTGAGTTGTTAAATCTGATCAGCTGTCCAGCTTATCACATCTGCTACCACATCTGTGCTCTAGATTTCCCTAGGCTTTTGGATTTTAGAGAAATGATTCTATCTTAGTAAGAACATTAGTTATACAAAAAATAATGTAAACCCCTATTAGTCTGAGGAAATGCTTTCAAGTCAAAAAGACTTCTGATGTATTTATAAAATTAAATTAATTTTCAAATTCTTAGAAGATTATGTCTAAAATGATAACCAACTTGACTATGAAGAACAGTAATTCCAGACAGATAATATGCTTATATTATAGGCCTGGGTATGTCAAATAGGTTATAAATTATGAAGAAACTACAATATAATGTTCAAAGTACTCCTGATCATTTACAGTGGTTTTCAAAATCCATTTTTTGGAGTATTGGGGTCACCAGAGAGGGAAGAATCCTAAGCCAGTGAGGTTCCCCGTAGGGTTCTTCATTCATTTCAACTAGAGTAGCTCTGCTTGGGTTTTACCTAAAGAGATCTCATGGGAATGTAATAGTAAACACATGGTAAAGAGACTTTTTATATTTGATTCCTAGAACATTGTATCAGATATGCATATGATAACCATTTAAACCATATTGCCACATAAACCTTACCTCTAAGCGAACAACAAAGTTTTACAAAATTATTATGTGACAGTTTGTTATTATTAGTTTTAAGAATTGCTTGCTGGATGTTTTTGTTAACTAAGTTAAATAACAAACTTAGAAAAATTTGAAGTTACTAATGTTATTGATCTGTATACTGAAGGGTATAGGAATTCTCTGATGTAATTTAAAAAATACTATCGTGAAGCTTGCTAATGTCTCATTTAGAATTTTGGTGTCTATTGTAAGTAAGGCTAGACTAATTTTCTTTTCTTATGTTGGTCTTGTCCAATTTTGTATCAACTTTGCATTGGCTTCATAAAGAATTAAGGAAGCTCTTTCTCATTTTCTGTTCTCTAGAACAATTTGTATAAGAAAGGGGCTGTTAGTTGCCTGAGGGTATGATAAAACTTGTCTGTGAAACCATCTGTGCATGGTGCTTTTTTAGTAGGTTGATTTTGTGACTTCTGATTCAGTTTCTTAAATGGTTATAGATCTATTCCAGTTGTATATTTTATCAATTTAAGTAAATTATATTGTTCAAGGAAATTGTCCATTATGTCTGTTTTCAAATTTATTGGCTTAGGTTAGCTTATACTATTCACTTAAGGTTCTTAAATCTTTACTTGTAATTATGTCTATTTCTCATTTCTGGTATTATTTTTGTTTTCTTTCATGATCATTATTGTCAGAAGTTTGACAACCTTATTATTGTTTTTAAAGACCCAATTTTTGTTTTTGTTAGTGTGCTCTATAGTATTGTTTGCTTTCTCTGTTATTAAATTTGATTCACATCTTTATTTTTTCTTTCCTTCTGCTTTTTTTGGTTTAATCTGTTGTCCTTTTAAAAAGTTCTTGAATTGAAATCTTGGCTTATTAGCTGAAGAAAATTATTGTTTTCTTTGTTGTTTTTTCTTCTCTGATATATGTATTTGCAACTATAACTTTCCCTGTTAAGTTCTAAGTTATCTGCAACGCACATAGTTTCATGTTATGTTAATTTCTAAATACTTGAGGTATCTGCTAAAAAATGAAAATTTAAATGATGAATTATTTAGCAGTGTAATTTTCATTTTTAATTTAATTTCATTTAATTTTTTAGAAAGTAAGCTTTATTCCTAACATTGGACTTGAACTCATGACCTTGAGATTAAGAGTCATGTGCTCTACTAACTTATCCAGCCAGGTGTCCCAGTGTAATTTTTATGTAATATAGTTTTATGTAAAATTTAAGGTAATTTTTAAATTGACTTTTTTCCTTTTTATTTATTTATTTTTTGGTTTGTTATGGGGGGAGAAGCTTTCCTTTTTTTTTTCTGAGTATAGTTGATACCCAGTATTATATTAATTTCAGATGTACAACATAGTGATTCAGCTTCTCTATATGTTATACTATACTGATCACAAGTGTAGCTATCATCTGTCACTATACAACACTTTTACAATATCATTGACTATTTTCCCTCTGCTATGCTTTTTATTTTCATAACTTAATCATTCCATAATCAGAAACCTGTATTTCCCAGTCCCCTACCCATTTTGCCTCCCTTTACCCCCTTGCCTTTGGCATCCATCAGTTCTCTGTATTTATTGGTCTGATTCTGCTTTTTGCTTATTCATATGTTTTATTTTTTAGATTCCAATGAATGAAATCATATGGTATTTGTCTTTTTCAGTCTGACTTATTTCACTTAGTATAAAATACTCTGGGTCCATCCATGTTGCAGATTTCACAATCTCATTTTTTATGGCTATGTAATATTCCATAGTGTGAGTGTGTGTGTGTGTGTGTGTGTGTGTGTGTGTATACCGCATGTCTTATCCATTCATTTATCAGTGGTGCTTAGGTTGCTTTTATATTTTGGTTATTATTATTATTTTTTTTTGTATATAATGTTGCAGTAAAAATAGGGCCATGTATATCTTTTTGAAATCGTGTTTTCATTTTCTTTGGATAAATACCCAGTAGTGGAATTATTAGATCATATGTTATTTCTATTGAACTTTTGACCCCTATACCGTATTCCATAGTGGCTGTACCAATTTACATTTCCACCAACAGTTCAGTTTCTCAATAATGCATCTAGGTGTTGATTTCTTTTTAAATTTTTCCAAGAGATCATTTCTTCCTTAATCTGATCATTTTTAAAATCAGTAATGGCAAATTATAGCTATTTTTAATATTTCCTTTTTCTTATCTTCTCTTGGAATTTCTATTTAAATAGACATATGATTATTTTTCTCATTTTGTCCTTTATGACTTTCATGTCTCATTTGTATTTTTTGTTCCTTTATTGCATTGCATTCTTGGTAATTTTCTCAAGTGTATCTTCCCAAATAATTATTTTCTCTTCACCTATATCTAATCTGCTGATTGTTCCATACATTGAGATTTTTAAATTTTGGTCATTTTTAAATTTTTAGATGTTCTATTTTTAAGAAATCTGTTATTCTTTATCTTGAGTTTCTATTCTTGGTATATTTCTGTTTCTTCTTTTACCTTTTAATTTAATTCCAAGAATATTTATTTTAAAAATCTCAGGTTGTTGTTTTCTATTTTTTTCTCTTTTTTGGGAGGGCGTGCTGTTTTAACTATTTGTTATGTCTGTTGACTCTATTTTGATGAATAGAGTTCTCATATGATTTGTAAACTTTATGAGTTAATCTTTATCAGGAGTCTGTTTTTCCAAATGAGTCATATGTTTTGTGGAAGTATCCCTAGAGATGAGTTTTATATCTACTTTTATGGGAACTTCAGGAGTTCTGCTGGTTTGAGGCCAGTTTTTAAAAACTTCTTGGTTTGGGAGTCTTGCTGCTTGTGGGTGATATGGAATTGGAGTTTTGATTTCTCACAAGAGACTTTTTTTTTCCATTCACAGAATTTAGCAGTGATGAACATTCTTGCCATTGTCTTGAGCTCTAAGATACAGGCTTTTTTTAAATAAAAAAAACCAAAACCAAAACCAAAAAAACCCTGTTTCTTAAATAGGAAACTTTTTGTTTGTGGTAAAGGGACTTTTACTTTCAGATTCTGCTTCAGTCCCTGCCTGGGCATTAAAATTGTGATTCCAAGGCTTTAAGACTATATATATCTGGGTTTGGTACCCCTTTTGGCCATTGAAGTCTCAGCTTTTATGCTTATTGGTATAATTTGAGTTCCCTCTGCTTTTCTTCTGCATGGAGATTCCTATTCTTTCTTTTTAGCTTTGATATGCATTCAGTATTTGGGGGCTGTATTTTATGCAGCATTCCCTGTATGTTTGTAGTGGGACAAGATCTTCAGTTGCTCATGTGGCATTTTATTACACTGGAAGTCTTGATAGGAACACTCTATTATTGAAACAAAAATTCAGAAATAAATCTAAATCTAAATTTGTTTTTGATGCTATATCTCCCTAGTATTATATGTACCACCAGCACTTTGTAAAGATTTTATTTATTTATTTGACAGTCTGAGATCACAAGTAGGCAGAGAGGCAGACAGAGAGAGAGAAAGAGGAGGAGGCAGACTCCCCGCTGAGCGGAGAGCCCAATGCAGGGCTCCATCCCAGGACCCTGGGATCATGACCTGAGCTGAAGGCAGCGGCTTTAACCCACTGAGCCACCCAGGCACCCCAAGTACCACCAACACTTTAGTTTCAGAAAAACAGTAGCATCTGTTTCATAAAATTAATGTTATTACTTTCAGTGTTAAAAGTTTTCAATTATGTAATTTTTACATTTGTATTAACTTTATAGCTTTTAAAGGAACACCGTACCCAATATTTTGTGTCTAATTTTGTTTGTATGTATTTAAATTGCATTATAACATGAATATTTAAAAGCACACGAGGAGTCCATTATAATTATTTTTTTCATTACAAATATCCCAAGTCTCAGAAATGTTGAACTAGTCATGACTAGAAAATTTACATTATATTCTGGTACATATTAAACTTAGTTTTTTCTCTTTAACTGTTGACTGTATATTCATATTGATTCATCTTTTTGGATAACATAATGGCTTAATCATTAATCTTCTTTATTACCTAAAACAAATTTATCTTTATGCTATACACTATCGAGTAGTTACAGTATATTTGGAATATGCAAATATTACCTACCTCAGTAAGTTTCCATAGGAATGCGCACAGTACCTTGAAATAATTTGGGAATATACACATGTTCACCTCCCCCAGACATCCTGATAATGCCATCTGAATTTAATTTTTTTAAAAGTTTTTATGTATGTATGTACGTGTGTATGTATTTATATAGCACAAGTGAAGGGAGGGACAGAGGAAAAGGGAGAGAGACTCTCAAGCAGACTCTGTGCTGAGCACAGAGCTCTACATGGGGTTCCATTCCATGACATGAGCCGAAATAGTCAGGCCCTTAACTGACTGAGTCACCCAGGTACCCCTCTGTATTTTATTTTGGAAGTAACAAGGTTTCGGGATCGAGCCCCATGTCAGGCTCTGTGCTCAGTGTGGAGTCTGCTTGAGATTCTTTCTCTCTCTCCTCATCTGCCCCTCCTCTCACTTGTGCTCTATAAATAAATAAAGAAATAAAATCTCTGAAGAAAAAGTAACAAGCAGGTACTGAAGATTTAAAGCAGTAATACTGTTGTGCCAATTCTATTTCTGTATTTTATTTTTGAAATAAAATACCATTGTTTTTGAAAAGTTTTTCTCAGGACGCTTGTCCCTTCTTTGTTTGGACATGTGATAGTTAAGAGCCTGATGTGCATCATGTCAGAGACTGTGGTCTTAAATGTGACAGAGAATTTGGTCTAAGGAAAGAGTTCTTATTGATTACATAAAGAGGAACCAACCTTGAACCTGGGAATTACCCAGAGTAGGCCTCTTATGATACAGAATAGCAGGGTTGTGATTTGCCTTACCCAGACCAGTCTGATGCCACTCTTGGTAGGAAAACTCTTATATATATGTTCCAGCTTGGATCCATTGCCATCTCTGTGAGCCATCTATTTAGTGGATCCATTTACATCTCTAAACACGATTCGGAGGGACTTCTGTTGTTTCTGTATTTGACAATGTGCCAGAGAGCCCCTAGAAGGCCCCAGGGGTACTCACCGGCTTTTGTCCTCTATCTCCAACCTATCACATATCCAAGAGACACTGTCAAGATTAAACATATTACCAGCCATCTCTGTCTCATGGACAAAGTAAATCTTGGTGTTGTTGGATATGTTCGCCAAAGATAGCACACTGCCCTGTACTACCTTCCTTTTTTAGTCTTTTTTATATTTTAGATTGGAAATGCTTTTTTCCCCACACTTAAAAATATATTTTTTTATTGTGAAATATTAAGATATAGAAAAGCATAGGGAATCATTTATAGCTATACTTAGCAATAAAGTCATCTAGAAATAGTTACATTTTGAGGGATAATCTTGTAAACTTTTAAATTTACACACACATAAACAAAACACATATGTAGCACATATCTTACATGTTTCTGACTGATAAATCTGACTATTTTCATTTCTTATTAAATGTCCTTGGGCTGGGACTGACTTTTACTCTTTAAAACATTAATTCAGTGTTGAAATTATTTACTTTGACATTTTAGGCTATGAAATGTCATGTAAGATGATTGTGCTATGACACAGAAAGGAGGAATAAAGAATCATAGTACTATAGAATTTAAGATCTAAAAGAGACCTTTAAAAACTTTAAATACTACTCTGAAACTCAGAGCTAATGAAGAGGTCAGTTTTCTTTCCACTTTCTGTGTTGCCATGTATTATGCAGACTTACAAAGGAAAGAAGCTGATATTGAAGATCTAAGCATTTACTTTCAAAGATGAAGTCTCACTCATAAATCTCCTTTCCAATAAACTAAAATTTCTTATTTTATACAATTTTAGCTTCATAGGACCTTTTATGGTTCATTGACTAGCCAAATATATAGGTGTCATTTCATTTGTTTGCAAGTCAGTTTGTATACACAGTTTTGTGCAGATCTGTGATGGAGGTTCTTGTATATAATGTATTTCCAGGAGATAGCATAACAGTGGAGGTGATGCCTCATTTCTTTTGGTGTTCTTAGTTAGATTGAACTCAGAAGTAAATTTAGATTTGTAACTAAAATCTTATTGAAGTTACCTAAAATGAGGAGAATAGAAAGGAAAAAGAGATGAGAAGAAAGTACCAGCAGGACAAAAAAATAGCTGCTGCTTTGAAAATAATTTATTTCTCTTTCTCTGTGGACATATGTGTTTTGGTGGGTTTTCTCAATTCTGAAGTTGTTGTAAATAAATTAGCTGTAAAACAGTCACAGGTTTTTTTTTTTTTTTTTCCCCTTAGTCTTCTAAATTACTTCAGGTATCAAGCTGAGAAGTCTGTAGGGCTTTCAGTAATAGCACACTATTTCATATTATGTTTTTTCAAAAGCAAAGACAGAAACAATCCAAATAATTCCATTTACATCTGAATTAAATTTCTTAGGCATTTCTTGGAGTTTATTAGCAATTCAACAAGAAGTCTAATATTAGGAGATATGGAATAACTGCAAAAGAATGGTAGGGATAGAACTAAAGGGGTACTGAATTCATAATGCAGAGTTTGGCTGAAGTGCTCATCCTTTAAAGTAATTTTCTTTGAATTCAAATCTGTATTTTTAGACCTACTCTAGTAATTGTTCCATTGCAAATGTCAAATCAATAATAGTTTTGTAAGCTGTCCCAAGGGATTTGATGGATATTTTCTAAGTCATTTACTGACCCAGTTTCCATATAATCCATTGCATATATTATAGTAATAGATATTTGTTAAAGATAAACCATATTGGGGTGCTTGGGTGGCTCAGTCAGTTAAACATCTGCCTTCGGCTCAGGACATGGCTGGGAAAAAGTTCCAGGTCAGGTCCCTGCTCAGCAGGAGCCTGCTTCTCCCTCTGCGCTTCCTCCCCTACCCCTGCTTGTGCCCTCTCTGTCTCTCAAATAAATAAATACAATATTTTTTTAAAAGATAAAACATAGTATGAACAGTGATACCCATTAGCAATATGACAGAGAATAAAGAAGTTACTTTTCTAGGCCCAGTTAAACGAGGAAATTGACCTGTATTATTTCTGTATACTTTTTAGTTCTAAATTCTGTGAGGTCATTAAAAATGAGAAAAATAGGCAAATATGTAAATGAAAGTCATATATTGTAATTGAAAATTATACATACATAAATATTAGTTATGTCGTTTCTACTCAGATTAACAGTGGTCCCAATAATTTATCTTTCTGAATCTGTTATGAATTTTTTTTTTCTTTGTTTCCCACCACTCATGGGACAAAGTCAAGACTTCTCAGGATGGCACATTAGAGCAATTATGCTTTTTTTGGTAATATAGTCCCACCCTGTCTTTCTTGCTTCCTCTCTCATAACCCCTGTACTAAAGGTGTATCAAACTCTTTTTAATGACTATTTTTTGAGTAAGAGCTTCTTGTGATATAATTCACAATCCACGAGATTCATCTTTTTAAAGTGTACAATTCAGTCATTTTTAGTATATTCACAGAGGGATAGCCATCATCACTATATAATTCCAGTACATTTTTACAACCCCCAAAGAAGTCCTATACCTATTAAGCAGGCACTTCCCACTTCCCGCTTCACCCAGCCCCTGGAAACTGTTAAGCTCTCTGTCTTTACAGATTTGCCCATTTTGAACATTTCATATAGAAGGAGCCATAAAATATGTGGCCTTTTGTGACTGGCCTCTTTCACTTACGCTAATATTTTCAGGGTTCACCTGTGTTGTATCATGTATTGGTTCTTCATTCCTTTTTATGACCAAATAATATTTGATGATGATGATGGTATGCTACATTTTATTTAACCTTTCATCAGTTGATGGGCATTTGGGCTGTTCCCAAATTTTGGCTATTATGAATTTGGATGCTATGAACATTCTTGTCAGATTTTTGTGAGAACTTATGTTTCCTTTTCTCTTGGGTATATTCCTGGGAGTGGAATTGCTGGTTCATATGGTAAGTCCATGTTTAATTTTTTAAGGACCTGCGAAACCGTTTTGTAAATAGTTTCACCATTGTATAATCCTACCAGCAATGTATGGCAGTTCCAGTTTCTCCACATGCAAACGTTTAAAATATGAAATTGTGATAAAATATCTCTTCATTCATACAGTTTACTCAATAGAAATTACTAAGAGCAGACCACTGTGTACTTGATGTGGTTTTCACAGAAGTAAAAACAAAGTGATACCTGTGATACTGTGATGTTTATAGTATCTACAATGTCTCGAATGATTCTTGTCTTTACCATCACAAAGCCCAGCTAACTAAGCTACAGCACCATACTGGAATTCAGACACAAAAGTAAATTCCTTAGCACAGTCTACACAGCTTCCTATGATCTACTCCCCTTTTCTTACCATCTCCTGCTGTGAATCACAGTCTCTTTCTAACCTCTACTCAAAAGCAGGTGAAACCAGAAGCCAATTAAACCCTAGCCAATTAAAAATAAAATCATAGGAAGGCATTTTTGGCATCTCTAAAGTTGAGCCATGCAATTTATTTTTATAAACTCCAAGATAACCTGGTTGTAAAATGTATATTCTAAATAACAAAATGAAACATGGAACTTTTCCTGTGGAACTTAAGATAAAGTTGGGAAGAGATGTGGGACATTGAAATGATGACTCATGATTTCAGGATAATTTATTTGTAATCCCTTTTGACAGAAATTAATTACTGGAGTCCGTAACCTATTAAGGACCCTCCTTAAGAGGGTCATTAGTATGTAAAAGGATGTTTTTTTTTTTTTTTTTACATCACTTTAATTTTTTATTTTTTATAAACATATATTTTTATCCCCAGGGGTACAGGTCTGTGAATATCTTTTTGCTTTTTAAGATGGGAAGAGTGTTCTTTTCCAAAAGTGATATTAACACACCAGTTTAAAAAGAAAGGGGCTGGAGTATGGCGGTACTGCCTATCTGAATATTTCTGCACTGGGAATTATGATCTTTTTCATCTGTCAAACATTCCTTACTGGTATCAATGTCTAGTTTATGATGCTCATGTAACTTCAGCCTATAACTGTTTCTGCTCAAAGGTGGAGGAAAGGGATATAAAAGCAAATGAATAGATAGTATTTCTGAAGGAGAATTACTACAAGGAGACCTAGAGGTTGGCAGTAGGTGATCTGTGGCAGAATCCCTAAGCCTGAAGCCTGCCTGTTCCTCATAAAGACAGGGAAGCTAGTCTTGGAAAATCTTCCATGAAGCTCTGCTAAAGCTAGCTCCCACTAACTTCCAGCTTTCTTCTTTTCTGGGGGTTTCAATCTCTGAAGGAATAACAACAGTGAAAAAGTATACTAACTATTAGTTTGCTTTTTAACTTGTGCTTGTATTTCATACTTTGGAGCAATTTTTCATATATTGCCTCATGTAGAGGACCATGTAAGTGAGAACTTAGAAAAGTTAAGGATTCTGACATTTAGAAATGACCTCTTATTGTATGTAAATTAAAACTCAATGAATCAAAACACTTTTCTTCCATTTATTGGATCTCTTTTTGGATGCAGTGAGTGGAGTAGTGTGGTTAAATACCTAGGTTCTGGCATCAGATTTCCTGGGTTTGTGATGGCCAGGTGTTTTAAAATTCTACCTTTGTTGCTTTGGGAAAGTTGATTAGCATTTCTGTACCTTAGTTTATTCATCTATACTATAGGAAAATTTTAACATTTTTCTTAAAGGGTTATTGTGACATCAAACATAATCCATTCAAAGATTGTTTAATGTTATTGTTATCTACACCAGGTTGAGGAAGAAGTCTTCCTTTCTAAGTCTGTCTCTCATTGTGTGCCTCGCCCTACCCCTCCAGCCCCATGAAACCTGATTCAGTAACAGACTCACTTTATTATACTTCGTGCTTTCACTGGTGACCACTCCTTCTTTTCTTCCTGTCAGAGATAGTCTCAGACCTTGTCTCTCTCCCTGCCAGATCTTATCCCTCTGGCTTTCTTAAGTATTTTCTCTGCTTTAGAAAAAATTCTGCTTCTGGGGCACCTGGGTGGCTCAGTTGGTTAAACAACTGCCTTTGGCTCAGGTCATGATCCCAGAGTCCTGGGATAGAGTCTTGAATCAGGCTCCCAGCTCCATAGGGAGTCTGCTTCTCCCTCTGACCTTCTCCTCTCTCATGCTCTGTCTCACTGTCTCTCTCTCAAATAAATAAATAAAGCCTTTATAAAAAAAAAATCTGCTTCTGTAACAACAAACAGTGCACTTTTTTTTTTGCTCTCTTGGATTGTGAGCAAATCCAATCCAATTAGAGCCTCTCATACAAGAGCTTCTCTTGTATGAGAGGCTCTAATTTTTCAGGTGTGATTCATTTTTGAGCGTCCAGAAGTGTTGGTACAAAGCAGATACTTAAAAAAAAAATTTTTTTTTTTTTTAAATACTGGCTTGGGTCACTGAGATTGCAGAAATTAGGGGTGGTAGTTCTTATTGTTCTCAGTTCACTGTGTATGACACAGTCTTACCTTGTGCTTCTGGACTGAGAACCTGGTGATGATTTGCATGCCAAACACTTGAAAAAGCCACCAACAGGAAGTCTTTTTTTTTTTTTTAAGATTTTATTTATTTATTTGACAGACAAAGATCACAAGTAGGCAGAGAGGCAGGCAGAGAGAGAGAGGAGGAAGCAGGCTCCCTGCTGAGCAGAGAGCCTGATGCGGGGGTCGATCCCAGGACCCTGGGATCATGACCTGAGCCAAAGGCAGAGGCTTTAACCCACTGAGCCACCCAGGCAACCCCACCAACAGGAAGTCTTAATTATGCTGCTTATTTTGGAATCCAGGATACTGGAGTAATAGCATTGTCATTGTTTTGAAATTCTTGTTTTAAAATTTGGGTCAAAAATTGGTATTGCTTCTTATATTTATAACAACCATAAAGATTTCATACTCTTGGCATTTAAAATAATTGAATTAGTTTTTTATAAGGGATTTTAATGAGCATTAAGTAAAGAGGACCTTATTTTAAAAGTTATCTTAATTATATTTCTAGAAAATCTTGGTCTGATTTTTAAAGTTTATATATATAATGGCAGTAAAGGGAGGGCAGGAAGTCTCTGAAGATAAAGAAGTTCTGAGTTGTCCCCCAGTTCTTTACCCTTGGGAGATCAAGTTTAGGAAATTGTAATATAACGGAGTCCAAGTGAAGGGATTTAAAATGGTAATGTATCAGAGTTGTGCAATGCACAGAGGGGCAAAGCAGTCTTACTGCATCTAACACATAGCCTCAGGCAAATATACTCAAGAAAGTCATTTTGGCAATGAATATTGAGGCCCAAAAAAGAAGTGAATTGTAGCTAAAACTAAGCCAAACCAAAGTCAACTTTAAAGAAAGGCAAACTCTGGGATTCTGCTAGTTTGAGTGTGTCTATTAGAAAAACATACTATCTGGGCAATTCTACCCATTAGGGTACTTGGCTTAAAGAGAAGGTAATGGTGATAGCTATGTCGAAAGAAATTGGATCATAGTCCTCCTGCCACAGTCTCATGTGAGGATGCATTATTTTGGGTAATAGAAAAAGTCCAGCTCATCTCCTTTTCTGAGAGCGTAACATACATAACTGTATGTGTGGCCCTGGAAAAGCTAGGTTGAGAAAAGGACAACTAGCAAAATAAAGGGATGGAGGATTTTATATATAAAAGAGTACCTGAGATTAAGATAATTTTATTCTGGGATGCCTGGGTATCTCAGTCGGTTAAAAGTCTGCGTTCGGCTCAGGTAATGATTCCAGGGTCCTAGGACTGAGTCCCACATCTGGCTCCCTGCTCAGCAGGGTGCCTGCTTCTCCTGTCTGACACCCCTTGCTTATGCACACTCTTTCTTTCTGATAAATAAATAAAGACAATCTTAAAAAAAAAGATAATTTGATAAAGTAATAGAAAGGTAAAGGTAGACATGATCATAGTCAATAATATTGTAAGGGGTATGAAGTAGACTTGTTCACCAAAGTCAAGAATACTATAACTATGGGAAATTTTTATTTTTATTTTTTGTTTCAAATTTTTATTTAAATTCTAGTTAACATATAGTGTATTATTGTTTTCAGAACTAGAATTTAGTGATTCATGACTTACATATAACACCTAAACCTTGACATGACAAGTGCCATTCTTAATACTCATCAACAATTTGGGCCATCCCCCAAAAAATCTCCCTCCATCAATCCTCAGTATATTATCTATCATTAAGGATCTCTAAGGGTTTATTTCTCTCTCTCTACCCCCCATATGTTCACTTATTTTGTTTCTTGAATTCCACATATGAGTGAAATCATATGGGATTTGTCTTTTCTCTGAATGACTTATTTTGCTTAGCATAATACTAGCTCCACCCATATCATGGCAATTGCAAGATTTCTTTCCTTTTGATGGCTGAGTATTATTCCATTGTGTGTATACATACCACATCTTCTTTATCTATTCCTCAGTTGATGGGTGTTAGGGCTTTTTCCATGGTTTGGCTGTTGTTGATAATGCTGCTATAAACATCGGGGTTCACGTACCTGTTTGAATCTATATTTTTATATTCTTTGGATAAATACATAGTAGTGCAATTGCTGGGTTTTAGGGTAGTTCTATTTTTAACTTTTTGAGAAACCTCCATATTGTTCTCCAGAATGGCTGTACCACTTTTCATTCCCACCAGCAGTGTGAGAGGGTTCCCTTTTCTCTGCATCCTTGCCAAGATCTGTTGTTTCTTGAGTTGTGAATTTTAACCATTCTGACCGATATGAAGTGGTATCTCATTGTGGTTTTGATTTGTATTTCACTGATGCTAAGTAATGTTGAACATTTTTTTGCATATCTGTTAGCTATCTGGATGTCTTCTTTGGGGAAATGTCTTTTCATGTCTTTTGTCCATTTGTTATTTGGGTGTTGAATTTGATAAGTTCTTTCTAGATTTTGGATACCAACTCTTTATCCTATGTATCATTTGTAAATACCTTCTCCTATTCCTTAGGCTGCCTTTTAGTTTTGTTGATTGTTTCTTGTGTGTGCAGAAGCTTTTTATCTTGATGAAGTCCTAATAGTTCAGTTTTACTTTTGTTTTCCTGTCTCTGGAGAATTTGCTCTGGCCAAGGTCAAAGTGGCTACTGCCTGTATTCTCCTCTAGGATTTTGTTAATTTCCTGTCTCACATTTAGGTCTTTCATCCATTTTGAATTTATTTTTTTTGTATGATGTATGAAAGTGGTTATGTTTCATTCTTCTGCATGCCGCTGAAGTTTTCCCAACATCATTTGTTGAAGAGACTGTCTTTTTTTCCACTGGATTTTGTTTCCTGGTTTGTCGAAGATTAGTTGACCATATAGTTGTGGATCCATTTCTGGGTTTTCTGTGCTGTTCCACTGATCTATGTGTCTGTTTTTGTGCCACTACCAAACTGTCTTAATCACTACAACTTTGTAATATAGCTTGAAGGCCAGATTGTAATGCCCCTAGCTTTGCTTTTCCTTTTCAGGGTTGTTTTGGCTATTTGGGGACTTCTATAGTTCCACACAAAATTTAAGATTATTTGTTCTAGCTCTGTGAGAAATGCTGTTGATACTTTGATAGGGATTACATTAAGTGTGTAGATTGCTCTTGATAGCGTAGATATTTTAACAATGTTTGTTCTTCTAAGCCACAAGCATGGAATGTTTTTCCATTTCTTTGTGTGCCCTTCAGTTTCTTTCATAAGTGTTCTGTAGTTTTCAGAGCACAGATCTTTTACCTCTTTGGTTAGATATGTTCCTAGATATCTTATTGTTTTTGTTTGTAAGTGGCATCAATTTTTTGGTATTTTTTCTTCTGCTTCGATATGAAGAAATACAATAGATTTCTGTATTTTGATTTTATATTGAAAGTTTGGCTTCTTCCTTGCTGATTTGGATGCCTTTTATTTCTTTTTATTGTCTTATTGCTAAGGCTAACTTTCAGTACTATGTTAAATAAGTAATGTGGACATCTCCCTGACTATGAAAGAAAAGTTCTCAGTTTTTCCCCATTGAGGATGACATTAGCTGTGGGTCTTTTGTATGCGGCGTTTATGATGTTGAGGTATGTTGCATCTGTCCGTACTTTGTTTATCAAGAATTTGTGCCATATTTTTTTAAATTGCTTTTTCTGAATCTATTGAGATCATATAGTTCTTATCCTTTTCTTAATGTGGTATATCATGTTGATTGACTTGTGAATATTGAGTCACCCCTGAAGCCCAGGAATAAATCTCACTTGATGGGGTGAATGATTCTTTTCATATACTTGAATTCGATTTTCTAGTAGCTTGTTGAGAATTTTTGCATCCATGTTCATCAGGGACATTGGCCTGTAATTCTCCTTTTTAATGGGGTCTCTGTCTGGTTTTGGAATCAAGGTAATGCTGGATTCATAGAATGAGTTTGGCGGGGCACCTGGGTGGCTCAGTGGGTTAAAGCCTCTGCTTTCGGCTTGGGTCATGATCCTGGGGTCCTGGGATCAGGCCTCACATCAGGTTCTTTGCCAGGCGGGGATCCTGCTTCCTCCTCTCTCTCTGCCTGCCTCTCTGCCTACTTGTGATCTCTGTCTGTCAAATAAATAAATAAAATCTAAAAAAAAATGAGTTTGGCTTCCATTTCTATTTTTGGAACAGTTTGAGAATTATAGATATTAACTCTTTAAATGTCTGATAGAATTCCCCCCTGGGAAGCCAGCTGACCAAGAACTACCAGGAATTTTTAAAGTATCATGAAAATCATTCTAGAAAAATTAAATAAAATAGAATATTTCTGTATCAAATTAATGGTAGATGCCATGGGACTTAATTCTTGTGGCTGGTGAAAAAGATTAAAACAGATTTTTTTTTTTCCTGGATGGAATTTAAATAGATAATAATAATGGTAATGGTAATTGTCATCAGATGAATTTTGTATAGTAGTTACATCAGGCTGATGACCCTGTGGCAATAAATAATTGCCCAAATCCCAGAAATTTTAAACACCAAAGGCTTATTTTTTTTGCTTATAATACAAGTTTATAATGTGTTAGACGGTGGAAGTATGGGTGCTTCTTTACATTGACCTTCCTCAAGTATATAGATGGAAGGAAGCACCAGCTAGCTCTATGCTTCTACGTTTGTTAAAGCAGAAAATAAAATGATGACTTGGAAACTACCTCTCAACAATTGGGTGTATGTATGTGTGTATGAAAGTGGCAAGTTGACTCTAAGATGTATATGAATCACAGACCTGTATCCCTGAAACCAATAATACGTTATATGTTAGTTAAATGAATTTAAATAAAAAAATAAAATATATCTGAAAAATACAAAGGGTATAATACCAAGACAATTCTTTGAAAAAAGGATAAAGTTATAGCACTTCTTCTACTAGACATAAAGACTAATTAAAAATTATACTAATGAAAACATATAATGTTGGTACAAGTACAGATAAATTAGTAGAATTGGAAGACCTGATTTATGGCAAAATTTGGCATTACAGAGCAATGGGCAAGGAAAATCCTTTTCTTTATTTTAAATTTTATTTATTTATTTGACAGACAAAGATCACAAGTAAGCAGAGAGGCAGGCAGAGAGAAAGAGGAGGAAGCAGGCTCCCCACTGAGCAGAGAGCCCGATGCGGGGCTTGGTCCTAACACCCTGGGATCATGACCCGAGCCAAAGGAAGAGACTTTAACCCATTGAACGACCCAGGCACCCAAGGAATATCCTTTTCGACTAATTGGTTGGCATATGGAAAAATGTAACCTTGATCCCTACCTTACAACATGCGTAAAATCAATTTCAGTTTTTTTCTTCTACTTCTCCTTTTTTTTTAATGCTGAATAAAAATTGATTTTGTCTATAGTGTGAGATAATGGTCAAGTTTAATAGGGTGTTACCAGAATGTAGAACATTGATCAATTTAATAGAACATTGCCAGATCCCAAAAATCTTCCTTGTGCATCTTCCCAGTCATTACTGTTCCCCCCCCACCAAATGACTACCATCTTTTTTTTTTAATTTTAAATTTTTTATAAAAATATAATATATTTTTATCCCCCGGGGTACAGGTCTGTGAATTGCCAGGTTTACACACTTCACAGCACTCACCATAGCACATATCCTCCCCAATGTCCATAACCCCACCCCCCTTCTCTCAACCCCCCTCCCCCCAGCAACCCTCAGTTTGTTTTGTGAGATTAAGAGTCATTTATGTTTTGTCTCCCTCCCAATCCCATCTTGTTTCATTTATTCTTGTCCTACCCCCTTAACCCGCCATTTGCATCACCACTTCCTCATATCAGGGAGATCATATGATAGTTGTCTTTCTCCGCTTGACTTATTTTGCTAAGCATGATACCCTTTATTTCCATCCACGTTGTAGCAAATGGCAAGATTTCATTTCTTTTGATGGCTGCATAGTATTCCATTGTGTATATATACCACATCTTCTTTACCCATTCATCTGTTGATGGGCATCTAGGTTCTTTCCGTAGTTTGGCTATTGTGGACATTGTTGTGCTATAAATATTCAGGTGCACGTGCCCCTTCGGATCACTAAGTTTGTATCTTTAGGGTAAATACCCAGTAGTGCAATTGCTGGATCATAGGGTAGTTCTATTTTCAACATTTTGAGGAAACTCCATGCTGTTTTCTAGAGTGGTTGCACCAGCTTGCATTCCCACCAACAGTGTAGGAGGGTTCCCCTTTCTCCGCATCCTCTCCAGCATCTGTCATTTCCTGACTTGTTAATTTTAGCCATTCTGACTGGTGTGAGGTGGTATCTCATTGTGGTTTTGATTTGTATTTCCCTGATGCCGAGTGATATGGAGCACTTTTTCATGTGTCTGTTGGCCATCTGGATGTCTTCTTTGCAGAAATGTCTGTTCATGTCCTCTGCCCATTTCTTGATTGGATTATTTGTTCTTTGGGTGTTGAGTTTGCTAAGTTCTTTATAGATTTTGGACACTAGTCCTTTATCTGATATGTCATTTGCAAATATCTTCTCCCATTCTGTCAGTTGTCTTTTGGTTTTGTTAACTGTTTCCTTTGCTGTGCGAAAGCTTTTGATCTTGATAAAATCCCAATAGTTCATTTTTGCCCTTGCTTCCCTTTCCTTTGGTGATGTTCCTAGGAAGATGTTGCTGCGGTTGAGGTCGAAGAGGTTGCTGCCTGTGTTCTCCTCAAGGATTTTGATGGATTCCTTTCACACATTGAGGTCCTTCATCCATTTTGAGTCTATTTTTCTGCATGTGGCTGTCCAATTTTCCCAACACCATTTATTGAAGAGGCTGTCTTTTTTCCGTTGGATATTCTTTCCTGCTTTGTCGAAGATTAGTTGACCATAGAGTTGAAGGTCTATTTCTGGGCTCTCTATTCTGTTCCATAGATCTATGTGTCTGTTTTTGTGCCAGTACCATGCTGTCTTGATGATGACAGCTTTGTAATAGAGCTTGAAGTCCGGAATTGTGATGCCACCAACTTTGGCTTTCTTTTTCAATATTCCTTTGGCTATTCGAGGTCTTTTCTGGTTCCATATAAATTTTAGGATTATTTGTTCCATTTCTTTGAAAAAGATGGATGGTACTTTGATAGGAATTGCATTAAATGTGTAGATTGCTTTAGGTAGCATAGACATTTTCACAATATTTATTCTTCCAATCCAGGAGCATGGAACATTTTTCCATTTCTTTGTGTCTTCCTCAATTTCTTTCATGAGTACTTTATAGTTTTCTGAGTATAGATTCTGTGCCTCTTTGGTTAGGTTTATTCCTAGGTATCTTATGGTTTTGGGTGCAATTGTAAATGGGATGGACTCCTTAATTTCTCTTTCTTCTGTCTTGCTGTTGGTGTAGAGAAATGCAACTGATTTCTGTGCATTGATTTTATATCCTGACACTTTCCTGAATTCCTGTACAAGTTCTAGCAGTTTTGGAGTGGAGTCTTTTGGGTTTTCCACATATAGTCTCATATCATCTGCGAAGAGTGATAGTTTGACTTCTTCTTTGCCGATTTGGATGCCTTTAATTTCCTTTTGTTGTCTGATTGCTGAGGCTAGGACTTGTAGTACTATGTTGAATAGCAGTGGTGATAATGGACATCCCTGCCGTGTTCCTGACCTTAGCGGAAAAGCTTTCAGTTTTTCTCCATTGAGAATGATATTTGTGGTGGGTTTTTCCATAGATGGCTTTGATAATATTGAGGTATGTGCCTTCTATTCCTACACTTTGAAGAGTTTTGATCAGGAAGGGATGCTGTTCTTTGTCAAATGCTTTTTCAGTATCTATTGAGAGTATCATATGGTTCTTGTTCTTTCTTTTAATGATGTGTTGTATCACATTGATTTGCAGATGTTGAACCAACCTTGCAGCCCTGGGTAAATCCCACTAGGTCGTGGTGAATAATCCTTTTAATGTACTGTTGAATCCTATTGCTAGTATTTTGGTGAGAATTTTTGCATCTGTGTTCATCGAGGATATTGGTCTATAGCTCTCTTTTTTGATGGGATCCTTGTCTGGTTTTGGGATCAAGGTGATGCTGGCCTCAAAAAATGAGTTTGGAAGTTTTCCTTCCATTTCTATTTTTTGGAACAATTTCAGGAGAACAGGAATTAGTTCTTCTTTAAATGTTTGGTAGAATTCCCCCAGGAAGCCGTCTGGCCCTGGGCTTTTGTTTGTTTGGAGATTTTTGATGACTGTTTCAATCTCCTTACTGGTTATGGGTGTGTTCAGGCTTTCTATTTCTTCTTGGTTCAGTTGTGGTAGTCTATATGTTTCTAGGAATGCATCCATTTCTTCCAGAATGTCAAATTTGTTGGCATATAGTTGCTCATAGTATTTTCTTAGAATTGTCTGTATTTCCTTGGTGTTAGTTGTGATCTCTCCTCTTTCATTCATGATTTTATTTATTTGGGTCCTTTCTCTTTTCTTTTTGATAAGTCTGGCCAGGGGTTTATCAATCTTATTAATTCTTTCAAAGAACCAGCTCCTAGTTTCGTTGATTTGTTCTATTGTTTTTTTGTTTGTTTGCTTTTTTTTGTTTCTCTTTCATTGATTTCTCCTCTGATCTTTCTGATTTCTCTTCTCCTGCTGGCTTTAGGGTTTCATTCTTGTTCTTTCTCCAGCTCCTTTAGGTATAGGGTTAGGTTGTGTACCTGAAACCTTTCTTGTTTCTTGAGAGAGGCTTGTATCGCTATATATTTTCCTTTCAGGCCTGCCTTTGTTGTGTCCCACAGGTTTTGAACTGTTGTGTTTTCATTATCATTAGTTTCTATGATTTTTTTTCCATTCTTCTTTAATTTCCTGGTTGACCCATTCATTATTTAGAAGGATGCTGTTTAGTCTTCATGTATTTGGGTTCTTTCTAAATTTCCTCTTGTGGTTGAGTTCTAGCTTCAGAGCATTGTGTTCTGAAAATATGCAGGGAATGATCCCAATCTATTGATACCGGTTGAGACCTGATTTAGGACCGAGGATGTGATCTATTCTGGAGAATGTTCCATGTGCACTGGAGAAGAATGTGTATTCTGTTGCTTTTGGATGAAATGTTCTGAATATATCTGTGATGTTCCATCTGGTCCAGTGTGTCATTTAAGGCCTTTATTTCCTTGTTGATCTTTTGCTTAGATGATCTGTCCATTTCAGTGAGGGGAGTGTTAAAGTCCCCTACTATTATTGTATTATTGTTGATGTGTTTCTTTGATTTTGTTATTAATTGGTTTATATAGTTGGCTGCTCCCATGTTGGGGGCATAGATATTTAAAATTGTTAGATCTTCTTGTTGGACAGACCCTTTGAGTATGATATAGTGTCCGTCCTCATCTCTTATTATAGTCTTTGGCTTAAAATCTAATTGATCTGATATAAGGATTGCCACTCCTGCTTTCTTCTGATGTCCATTAGCATGGTAAATTCTTTTCCACCCCCTCACTTTAAATCTGGAGGTGTCTTCGGGCTTAAAATGAGTTTCTTGGAGGCAACATATAGATGGGTTTTGTTTTTTTATCCATTCTTATACCCTGTATCTTTTGATTGGGGCATTTAGCCCATTAACATTCAGGGTAACTATTGAGAGATATGAATTTAGTGCCATTGTATTGCCTGTAAGGTGACTGTTACTGTATATTGTCTCTGTTCCTTTCTGATCTACTACTTTTAGCTCTGTCTTTGCTTAGAGGACCCCTTTCAATATTTCCTGTAGAGCTGGTTTGGTGTTTGCCAATTCTTTCAGTTTTTGTTTGTCTTGGAAGCTTGTAATGTCTCCTTCTATTTTCTCTCGAATTCTCCCCTCGTGGTCCAATAGCATTTGTTCCTCTTTTGCTCACCTTCTTTATTCTCTGTCATTTGGTCTTCTATATCACTATTTATTTCTTCTGCCTCATTTATCCTAGCAGTGAGAGCCTCCATTTTTGATTGCACCTCATTAATAGCTTTTTTGATTTCAACTTGGTTAGATTTTAGTTCTTTTATTTCTAGAAAGGGCTTTTATATCACCCGAGAGGGTTTCTCTAATATCTTTCATGCCTTTTTCAAGCCCTGCTAGAACCTTGAGAATCGTCATTCTAAACTCTAGATCTGACATATTACCAATGTCTGTATTGATTAGGTCCCTAGCCTTCAGTATTGCCTCTTGTTCTTTTTTTTGTGGTGAATATTTCAGCCTTGTCATTTTGTCCAGATAAGAGTATATGAAGGAGCAAGTAAGTTACTAAAAGGGTGGGAACAACCCCAGGGAAATATGCTTTAACCAAATCAGAAGACATCCCAAATCGTGAGGGGGAGGGAGAAAGGGGATAAAAAGAGGTTCAGAAAGAAAAGAAGAAAAAAAAAAGCAAAGAAACAATTAAAAAAAGAAAACAAATAATGAAAAAGTATAAAAAAGAAAAAAATATATATATATTAGATAAACTAGTTAAAAACGTTAAAAAAGAAAAGGGTAAAGTTAAATAAAATTTTAGCAGAAAAGAGAAAAAAAATTGAAAAAGAAAAAACAAGTTAAATTAACTCCAAGACTAAAGAATCATGGGGAGAAAGCCATGAGTTCCATGCTTTGCTTTGTCCTCTTCTGGAATTCTGCAGCTCTCCTTGGTATTAAAACTGCACTGCTTGGTAGGTGAACTTGGTCTTGGCTGGATTTCTTGTTGATCTTCTGGGAGAAGGGCCTGTTGTATTGATTCTCAAATGTCTTTGCCCCAGGCGGAATTGCACCGCCCTTACCAGGGGCTGGGCTGAGTAATTCGCTGGGGTTTGCTTTCAGGAGCTTTTGTTCCCTGAGCCCTTTCCATAGAGTTCCAGAGGACGGGAATAAAAATGGCCGCCTCCTGGTCTCCGGCCTGAGGAGCCGAGAGTCCGGGGCCCCACTCCTCAGTGCGCCCTCAGAGAACAGTGCCCAGTAACTCCCGTCAGCCTGACCTCCGGCCGCGCTCCGAGCTCACCAAGCCTGCGACCCGTTCAAGGTAACCCCAAGCTGTGAGCTCACTCTCGGCTCTGTCTCTGTAGCCGGCCTCCCCATTCTAATACCTGCAAGCTCTGCAACACTCAGACACCCCTGATCTCTCTGTGGCCCTGAGGGAGCTGAGGCCACGCTGACCCCGCGTGGGCTTCACCCCGGTTTAGCCTCTGGAGCGATGTCCCTCAGTGGAACAGACTTTTAAAAGTCCTGATTTTGTGCTCCATTGCTCCGCCGCTTGTGGGGAGCCGGCCCCTCCCCCTGGGGTCTATCTTCCCGTCGCTTTGGATTCACTTCTCCGCCAGTCCTACCTTTCAGAAAGTGGTTGATTTTCTGTTTCTAGAATTGCTGTTCTTCCACTCTTCGATCTGCAATGGATTTGTAGGTGTTTGAAATCTTTATATAAGCTATCTATCTGATCTCCTGCTAGCTGAAGTAGTCTCAGCCTGCTACTTCTCCGCCATCTTGACTCCTCCTCCCACCATCCTGACTTTTAAGACTATATGTTAGTTTTGCTTATTTTTGTACATTACAAATAAACAGAAGTTATAGAAGATACTCTAATGTACATTGCTTCTTTCTCTTGACATCATGTTTGTGAGATTATTTTGTGTAGTTGCATACATCTATATTTCATTTATTTTCATTACCATATAGTATTTCATGGTATGAATAGCCTACAGTTTATCCATTGTCTTTTGTTAAAATTTATTTTAATTTTTTTTCAGTGTCCCAAAATTCATTGTTTATGGACCACACCCAGTGTCTTGTTAAAAAATGTAAATTGTTTCTAGTTTAATTGCTATGCATATTCTTGTCTGTGTTCCTTGGTACTTTCATGCACACATTTCTGTTAATTATATGCCTAGAAACAGGACCAGATGCATAATTTGTGAGGCCCAGTGCAAAATGATAATGTGTAGTCACTTGTTTAAAATTTTTTAAGAATTTCAAGACAGTTGCAATAGAACTTTATACTAAGCATGGTGCCCTTCTAAGTTCAAGACCCTTACGCAGTTGTACAGGTTACATGCCCACAAAACTACTGGGATTTGGGGAATTATTTACTGCTGTAGTATTACTCATGGGGGGGTCTTGGGATGAAATTGTTAGTTTATAGGTTGAGCATAAATTCAACTTTAGGATTAAATGACAAATTATTTTCCAAAGTATACCAATTTACAGTATTGCCAGCAGTGTATGAGAATTCCTATTGCTCCACATTGTTGACAGCATTATAAGCCTTATTAATATGTTACTCTTATGTAGGTGTGATTATATCTCATTTATTTTATCTTGCCTTTTCTTATATTTTATTATCTTTTCACATGTTTATTGCCCATTTGAGTATCTATCCTGGTAAATCCCTATTTAAGATTCTTGCCCATATGTTTATATTTGTTTGACAGTGTCAATTAGAAAAATTACAGAATGAACAATAGATAAAACATATACATTTTGTCTCCTATCAGCTTTAATTATGTTATTAAAAAGTGATTTACTGGGGCGCCTGGGTGGCTCAGTGGGTTAAGGCCTCTGCCTTTGACTCAAGTCATGATCCCAGTGTCCTGGGATCAAGCCCCGCATCGGGCTCTCTGCTTGGCGGGGAGCCTGCTTTCCTCCTCTCTCTCTGCCTGCCTCTCTGCCTACCTGTGATCTCTGTCTGTCAAATAAATAATTTAAAAAAAAGTGTTTTACTTCCTGGTGATATAGGGGCCTAAATTAGAATCAATGAATATTATTATATTTACATGTTATAATTTTGATGTTTAGTATTTATTTATTTTGGGCTTCTTTCTTGTTCCTAAGCATAGGAAACGATCAATACAAAAACCCTGAAGGAAGAGGTGTGATTGTCTGTTTTGGGGAAGCAAGAAGGTCCCTGTGGCTAGAGAATGGAGAAGAGTGTGGTAGGAGATGAGATCAGATAGGCAGTTGAGTAAGATACTGTAGGGTCTTAAAGATTATTAAAAAGACATTTCTTTTTACCTGAAAAAGTCCTAGAAATTGCTGGGAGGTTTTAACAGAAGTCTCATGATCAGACTTAAGTTTTGAATGGATCACTCTGGTTCCTCTTTTGAGAATATACAGTAGGGGTGTAGAGATAGAATTAGAAAGAAAAAATTAGGAGGTTATTATAAAAATGATGGGAGATATAATGGTAGTCTGGATTAGGGTGGTAGCACAGTAAGTGGAGAGATGTGGTTGGATTGAGCATATATATTGAATAATAAAAATTATTTTATATTTACTCATGTAGTCACCATTTCTAATGCTCTTCATTCTTTGTGTAGGTCCGGATTTCTCTATGGTATTATTTTCCTTTTGCCTGGTGGACTTCCTCTTTTTTTATTTTAATTTTTTATTGAAGTGTATTTGACATATAATAATATGTTGTTTTTGGTTGTACAACTTAGTGATTTGGCAATTATGTATGTTATGAAATGCTCACTGCAATAAGTCTAGTTAACATCTGTCATCAAACAGAATTATTACAATATTATTGACTGTATTCCCTATGCTATATTTTTCAGCCCCATGACTGATTTATCTTAAAACTAGACGTTGGGGGGGCACCTGGGTGGCTCAGTTGTTAAGTGTCTGCCTTCAGCTCAGGTCATGATCACATGTCCCGGGATCGAGCCCCACATTGGCTCTCTGCTCTGTGGGAGGACTCCTGCTCTCTCTCCCACTCCCCCTGCTTGTGTTCTCTCTCTCACTGTGTCTCTCTCTGTTGAATAAATAAAATCTTAAAAAAAAAAAAAGGGCGCCTGGGTGGCTCAGTGGGTTAAAGCCTCTGCCTTCAACTTAGGTCATGATCTCAGGGTCCTGGAATCGAGGCCTGTGCCAGGCTCTGTGCTCAGCGAGGAGCCTGCTTCCCTTCCTCTCTCTTTGCCTGCTTGTGATCTCTGTCAAATAAATAAATAAAATCTTAAAAAAAACCAACCAATAAAACTAGAACTTTGTATGTCTTTATCTCCTTTACCTATTTTCCCCATCTCCTGTTCCTTTCCCCTCTCCCCTCTGGTGAACACGAGTTTGTTCTCTGTAACTGTGAGTCTATTTCTGGTTGTTGGGTTTTTGTTGTTGTTTTTTGTGGTTGTGTTTTTGACTTGTTTGTTCATTTTGGTTTTTTTTTTTTTTTTTAGATACCACATATAAATGAAGTCATGTGGTATTCATCCTTTTCTTTCTGATTTATTTCACTTAGCATAATATACTCTAGGTATATCATCTCAAATGGCAAGATTTCATTCTTTGTCATGGCTGAGTAGTATTTCTTCTTTATCCATTCATCAGTGGATGAAGCCATGGGTTCCATATTTTGGATATTGTATATAATGCTATAATAAATGTAAGGGTGCATATATATCTTTCTGAATTAGTGTTTCTTTTCTTTTTTTTTTTTTTAACATTTTACTTATTTTGAGAGAGAAAGAGCATGTGAGCCAGGGGAGGGGCAGAGAAGTAGACTCCCCACTAAGCAGGGAGCCTGATGTGGGACTGGATCCCAGGACTTTGGGATTATAACTGAGCTGAAGGCAGATGTTTAACTGATTGAGCCAACCAGGAGCCCTGTTTTTGTTTTCTCTGGACACTCAGAAGTGAATTGTATGGTTGTATGGTATTTCTATAGTGAATTTGGGTTGTATGGTATTTCTGTTTTTAATTTTTTGAGAAACCTCATCCTGTTTACCATAATGTCTGCATCAATTTACCTTCCCACTGACAGTACACAAGAGTTCTCTTTCTCTATATCCTCACTAACACTTGTTATTTCCTGTCTTTTTGATAATAGCCATTCTGACTGGTATAGGTGATATCTCACTGTGGTTTTCATTTGCATTTTTCCTGATGCTTAGTGATGTGGAGTATCTTTTCATGTGTCTTCTGGCCATATGTATGTCTTCTTTGGAAGAATGTTTATTTGGTTCCTCTGCCCATTTTTTAGTTGGATTATTTGGGGTGGGTGGTTTTGGGTGTTGAGTTGTATGAATTCTTCACGTATTTTGTATACTAACCATTTATTGGATATATCATTTGTAAGTATCTTTTCCTATTCAGTTGGTTGCCTTTTTGTTTTGATGATGCTGTCCTCCTCCATGGAAAGCTTTTTAATTTGATATAGCCCCACTTTTTCTTTTCTTTTTTTTTTTTTTTTGCTTTTGTTTTCCTGCCTGAGGTGACAGATCCAGAAAAATACTGCTAAGTCCTATGTCCAAGAGTCTACTGCCTGTTTTGTTTTAGGAGTTTTATGGTTTTTAGGTCTTATATTAAGTCTTGAATCCATTTTTAAAAACAATTTATTTATTTATTTCAGAGAGAGACAGAGACAGAGAACAGTGGGGAGGGGCAGAGGGAGAGCTAGAAAGAGAGAGTGTAAAGCAGACTCTGTGTTGAGTGCAGAAGCAGACTAGGGGCTGATCCCATGACCCCAAGATCACGATCTGAGCTGAAACCAAGAGTTGGACTCTCAACCAACTGTCTACCAGGTGCCCCAGTCTTGAACACATTTTGATTTTATTTTTGTGTATAGTTTAAGAATGTGGTCCAGTTTCATTCTTTTACATGTAGCTGCTGTTGAGCTTCCTTTAACATTTCTTATTGTGTGGTTCTGCAGGTGATGAATTCTTTCAGCCTGAGTCCTTTTTTCAACTCTATTTTTCAAAGATATTTTTGGGTATAGAATTCTAGGTTAACATTTTTTTCTTTCAGGTCTTTAAAGGTGTTGTGCTACTGTCTTCTGTATTATATTATTTTTGAACAATTTTTTTTAAAGATTTATTTATTTATTTATCAGAGAGAGAGGGAGAGAGAGCGAGCACAGGCAGACAGAATGGCAGGCAGAGGCAGAGGGAGAAGCAGGCTCCCTGCTGAGCAAGGAGCCCGATGTGGGACTCGATCCCAGGACGCTGGGATCATGACCTGAGCTGAAGGCAGCCGCTTAACCAACTGAGCCACCCAGGCGTCCCTGTATTATATTATTTTTAATGACAAGTCTGCTGTCATTCCTAATTTTTGTTCCTGGATATATGATATGTCTTTTTTCCTTTGGCTTTTTTAAGATTGTGTCTCTGTCTCTGGTTTTAAGGATCACTGTCCTTGATTGTCTTTTCTAATGTCTTGAAAAGCTGTTGTTCCTCTTCTTTTGCTCAGAGTTTTAGTTGTTTCCATTTAGTGAGCAAATCTGGGCTCTGTTACTCCCTCTTGTTGGGAGGTGGACATCTTTCAGGATTTTGCATATATTGTTGACCATTGAACAATATAAGTTTGAACGGCACAGGTCCACTTTCTTAAAAAAATTATTATTGTTATTGTTATTATTTATTTATTTATTTATTTTTGATTTGTTTTTATTTATTTTCAGTATAACAGTATTCATTATTTTTGCACCACACCCAGTGCTCCATGCAGTCTATGCCCTCGCTAATACCCACCACCTGGTTCCCCCAACCTTCCACCCCCCTGCCACTTCAAACCCTTCAGATTGTTTTTCAGAGTACATAGTCTCTCATGGTTCACCTCCCCTTCCAATTTTCCCCAACTCCCTTCTCCTCTCTAACTCCCCATGTCCTCCATGATATTTGTTATGCTCCACAAAAAAGTGAAACCATATGATAATTGACTCTCTCTGCTTGACTTATTTCACTCAGCATAATCTCTTCCAGTCCTGTCCGTGTTGCTACAAAAGTTCGGTATTCGTCCTTTCTGATGGAGGCATAATACTCCATAGTGTATATGGACCACATCTTCCTTATCCATTCATCCGTTGAAGGGCATCTTGGTTCTTTCCACAATTTGGCGACCGTTGCCATTGCTGCTATAAACATTGGGGTACAGATGGCCCTTCTTTTCATGACATCTGTATCTTTGGGGTAAATACCCACTAGTGAAATTGCAGGGTCATAGGGAAGTTCTATTTTTAATTTCTTGAGGAATCTCCACACTGTTCTCCAAAGAGGCTGCACCAACTTGCATTCCCACCATTCTCCACATCCCCTCCAACACATGTTTCCTGCCTTGCTTATTTTGGCCATTCTAACTGGTGTAAGGTGATATCTCAATGTGGTTTTAATTTGAATCTCCCTGATGGCTAGTGATGATGAACATTTTTTCATGTGTCTGATAGCCATTTGTATGTCTTCATTGGAGAAGTGTTGGTTCATATCTTCTGCCCATTTTTTGATATGATTATCTGTTTTGTGTGTGTTGAGTTTGAGGAGTTTTTTATAGATCCTGGATATCAACCTTTTGTCTGTACTGTCATTTGCAAATATCTTCTCCCATTCTGTGGGTTGCCTCTTTGTTCTGTTAACTGTTTCCTTTGCTGTGCAGAAGCTTTTGATTTTGATGAAGTCCCAAAAGTTCATTTTCGCTTTTGTTTCCTTTGCCTTTGAAGACATATCTTGAAAGAAGTTGCTGTGGCTGATTTCGAAGAGATTACTGCCTATGTTCTCCTCTAGGATTCTGATGGATTCTTGTTTCATGTTGAGGTCTTTTATCCATTTTGAGTTAATCTTTGTGTACAGTGTAAGAGAATGGTCGAGTTTCATTCTTCTACATATAGCTGCCCAGTTTTCCTAGCACCATTTATTAAAGAGACTGTCTTTTTTCCACTGTATATTTTTTCCTGTTTTGTCAAAGATTATTTGACCATAGAGTTGAGGGTCCATACTGGACTCTCTACTCTGTTCCACTGGTCTATGTGTCTGTTTTTAATGCCAGTACCATGCTGTCTTGGTGATCACAGCTTTGTAGTAAAGCTTGATATCAGGTCACGTGATGCCCCCATTTTTGTTTTCGTTTTTCACCATTTCTTTAGTGATTCGGGGTCTCTTCTGGTTGCAAACAAATTTTTGGATTATTTGCTCCAGCTCTTTGAAGAATACCGGTGGAATTTTGATCGGAATGGCATTAAAAGTATAGATTGCTCTAGTCAGTATAGACATTTTAACAATGTGTATTCTTCTGATCCAAGAGCATGAAATGGTCTTCCATCTTTTTGTATTTCAGTTTCTTTCATGAGTGTTCTGTAGTTCCTCGAGTACCGATCCTTTACCTCTTTGGTTAGGTTTATTCCCAGGTATCTTATGGTTCTTCTCTAATTTCCCTTTCTGTATTTTCATTGTTAGTGTATAAGAAAGCAACTGATTTCTGTACATTGACTTTGTATCCTGCCACGTTGCTGAATTGCTGTATGAGTTCTAGTAGTTTGGGGGTGGAGTCTTTTGGTTTTCCATATAAAGAATCATGTCATCTGTGAAGAGAGAGAGTTTGACTTCTTCATTGCCAATTTGGATACCTTTTATTTCTCTTTGTTGTCTGTTTGCTGTTGCTAGGTCTTCTAATACTATGTTGAACAAGAGTGGTGAGAGTGGGCATCCTTGTCGTGTTCCTGATCTCAACGGGAAGGCTGCAAGCTTTTTCCCGTTGAGGACGATATTTGCTGTGGGTCTTTCATAGATAGATTTGAGGAAGTTCAGGAATGTTCCCTCTGTCCCTATATTTTGAAGCATTTTAATCAGGAACGGATGCTGGATTTTGTCAAATGCTTTTTCTGTATCAATTGAGAAGGTCCACTTTTTTTGATAAGTACAGTACTGTAAATATATTTTCTCTTCGTTATGATTTTCATAATAATATTTTCTTTTATCTAGTTTATTTTATTGTCATAATATAATCTATAATACATATAAATGTTAATTGTTTATATTATCAATAATGCTTCCAGTCAACAGTAGGCTATTAGTAGCTAAATTTTTGGAGAGTCATGTGGAGAGAATGTGGATTCTTGACTACATGGAAGCTTGCTGCCTCAAGGGCAAACTGTATTTTGAGATACATTTGTCAGGCTTTTTCTCTAATGACAATTTGATATATTTCTTTTTTTTTAAGATTTTATTTATTTATTTGACATAGAGAGATCACAGGCAGGCAGAGAGAGAAGGTGGAGCGGCGGGGAGAGCAGGTTCCCTGCTGTGTAGAGAGCTCAATCCCAGGACCCTTAGATCATGACCCGAGGTGAAGGCCGATGCTTACCCTACCCAAGCGCCCCTGTTTAATGAGTTTTGACAAATGTATACACCTGTGTACCTTTCTTAATGGAAAAGAGAGAGAGAAATGTATATAGGTATGTACATTTATTAAATGTATTACCACCGCTACCATCAAGATACAAAAACATAGGGGCGCCTGGGTGGCTCAGTGGGTTAAGCCTCTCTGCCTTCAGTTCAGGCCATGATCTCAGGGTCATGGGATCGAGCCCCACATTGGGCTCTCTGCTCAGCAGGGAGCCTGTTCCCCCCCCCCCCTCTCTGCCTGCCTCTCTGCCTACTTGTGTTCTTTATCTGTCTCAAATAAATAAATAAAATATTAAAAAAAGATACAAAAACATATAATATTTCCATTATCCCAGAAAGTTTCCTCATATCCTTTCTAGTCAAAACCATCTCTATTCAGAGGCAATTATTACTTTGGTTTTTATAACCACAGATTGGTTTTACCTATTCTTGATCTTTCCATAATAAAATTAAAGAGTAATAGTCATTTGCACCTAGCTTCTTTAACTCAGTAGTGTTTAAGATTCATATATGTTAGTGCATATCAGTTTTTATTTTTTCATTGTGTGAATATATCACAATTTGTTTATCCACTCTTATCGATGGAAATTTGAATTATTCTTAGTTTCTTGCTATTGTAAATCTGCTGTGAACATTATCTTTTGTGGATATACAATTTAATGATCTTGGGTATATCTCAAAGAACAGAATTGCTCAGTTATAGGCAGGGTGACCAGCCATCTCTGTATGCTTGAGACTGTCCTCACTTTTGAATGGAAAGCCTCACATCTCTGGAAATCCTTTAGTCTCCCTACTTATAATGTAAGTGTATGTTTATTTCATAAGAAGTTTCCAAATGGTTTTACATGGTGGTTGTAACATTTTATACCCCTAATGGAAGCCTACGTGTTTCAGACATTTTGTGTGAATGGGAATACTGTGGTGAATAAGATGGACAAAGTCCCTCCCCTCATGAAACATATGTTCTGGCGTGGTAGATAAACACTGAATATATCATTACAAGTGGGTTGCATGAAAATCTGTTGTTAAGCTATTATGTTTACATGCACTGTTCTTTTTAGTGTGTTTAAAAATATATTTGCAAAATAGACTTAAGAAATACGTCTCTTCCCTGATTTATCTAACAGGAACACCACACTTAAATCAGAAGGTTTTAGTTCAGTATCAAATGTATGAAACTGAAGTACAACTATGTTCTCAGTATTGGGCTTGGCTTATTGACAAGGACTTTCAGTATAATTGTCCAGGCTTCCCTGGGATTTAGGGGAGACAAAAAACATTTATGACTGCTGATTTTTCTTGCTCAAGGATCCTTCTCTCTAGATTTCTTCCTGATTTACAAATTAGAGTGGAGAGTCATCACTATTGTTTCTTCCATTAAAGAGGCTACAGAAAGTGAACTAAAAACCTCCACACATTTTTATTATTATTAGCTTGTATTTTCAACTTGCTTTTTTTGCATAGTGGCTGTAAGCTTTCTCTTTATCCAATTGGTACTCAGCAAATAAATCCTTTATGTTGTATCAAGAACATCACTGTCTACATGTATCATATTATTTGTATCCTAAATTTAAAACATTTTATCTGACAATACTTATTTTATTTGAATTTTGATCTAAGTCCAATTATATGCAGACATTTTTTTCCCCCCTGGCATTTTGACTTAGAAAGAGTTTTGAGGTGACCTGATAGCTAAAAATCACAACCTACCCCAAAGGATTCTACAACATGAGTTCACAGATTTTTCTTCTGTGAACTTTGAGATTGTTTGAGGCTTATAAAAATTCTCATGTCAACAAAAGAGTAGAAAATGTTTTGAATCTCAGGTAGAAGTATTTTCCCAACTGATGAGGAAATTATAAACTCACTGAAGCTTTGTTGCTGCCTAGAAACTAGTTCCTGATTTCTGTGTAAGCAAGAACTATGTTTTGAGAAAGTACTTATTATAGTGCCTAGTATGTAGTAGGGTCTTTATACAATGGTTTCTTGCTTTGCATCTTTACTAATTTCCTATTTATGCTGTAATAAATTACACAAATTTAGTGGCTTAAAACAACACAAAATAATTTTCTTATAATTCTGAATGTTAGAAATCTAGAATTAGTTTTGCTGGGCTAAAGTCATGGGAAAAACAGAGCCTCTGGAGGCTCTGAGGAAGAGTGTCCGTTTCTTTGCCTTCCTAATGGTCATCTTTATTCCTGGATTATGGTCTTTTCCTTCATATTCAGAGTGCATCACTCCAGTCTCTTTGCTTCCATCATACTTGTACCTTTTCTGACTCTGATTCCTCCTATTGTCTTTTTATAAGGACTACTATGATTACATTGGGCCTACTGGGTAACCCAGGATAACTTCCCATCTCAAGATCTTTCATTTAATCACAGCTGCAAAATTCTTTTTGCCATATAAGGTAATATTTATAGGTTGTGCTTACTTGGGCACGAGTGTTTTTTTTTAGGGGCCATTTTTCAGTCAGTCCACCACAGCAACCAATATACAGCTTTGTACATTGTAAATACTTAATGTGTGTTGCTGAATTGCTTGTTCTATATATGTTAATAAGCTTTTGGCTGGATATAATTTTTTTCTCCCTAAAGAAGCCTCAGAACCAACTCTCTTCACCTGTATTCTCTAAAGGACTGTTGTGTCAGTGTCTTGTCTTCTCCAAGGAGGTTTTACTTCCATTTGATTCATTTAAATTCAGGTCAATAAATATAATAGGACCTTCATAGCATCTGTGTGTTTGTGAAAATTAAATGAGAGAGGAGGAGGGAGCATATGGGAGTTCTCTGTATTTTTTTAAATTTTTTCAATTTATTTATTTTCAGAAAAACAGTATTCATTATTTTATCACCACACCCAGTGCTCCATTAAATCCATGCCCTCTATAATACCTACCACCTGGTACCCCAACCTCCCACACCCCTGCCACTTCAAACCCTTCAGATTGTTTTTCAGGGTCCATAGTTTCTCGTGATTCACCTCCCCTTCCAATTTACCCCAACTCCCTTCTCCTCTCTAACACCCCTTGTCCTCCATGATATTTGTTATGCTCCACAAATAAGTGAGACCATATGATAATTGACTCTCTCTGCTTGACTTATTTCACTCAGCATAATCTCTTCCAGTCCTGTCCGTGTTGCTACAAGAGTTGGGTATTCGTCCTTTCTGATGGAGGCATAATACTCCATAGTGTCTATGGACCACATCTTCCTTATCCATTCGTCCGTTGAAGGGCATCTTGGTTCTTTCCATAGTTTGACGACCGTTGCCATTGCTGCTATAAACATTGGGGTACAGATGGCCCTTCTTTTCACGACATCTGTATCCTTGGGGTAAATACCCAGGAGTGCAGTTGCAGGGTCATAGGGAAGGTCTATTTTTTTTTTTCTTTTCCCCAAGCTTTATTGAGAGATGATTAACATATAATGTTGTATAATTTGAAGTTGTACAACATGTTGATTTGATATATTTATATATTGCAATAGATTACAACAATGTTGGTGAACACCTCCATCACCTCAGATAATTATAATTTTTTGTAATGAGAAGATTTAAGATTTACTCTCTCAGCAACTTTTAAGTGTATAAAACAGTATGATTATAATAAAAATGTTGTGCTTTATATCCCCAGAAATAATGCATTTTTCTAACTGGAACTTTGTATCCTTAGAACAAAATCTCCCAATTTTTCACAAACCCCAGCTCTTCTGATCTACTCTCTGTTTCTATAAGCTCAGCTTTTAAAACTCAACATATAAGCAATACACAAAGTATACATTTTATTATGTCTGGAATCTGTTCTATCAATTACAAAAAAAATTGAGCTAATTTTGAAACAATAGTTTCTGTCATGAAGACAACAATCTAGTTGTTAGGCTGGAAATCAAATTCATCAGTGTTTTAAATCAAGAATCCAATGTTTTTCTTATTTTTCCTTCCACTGTGTGATTCATATTAAGAACATTGTTACTTAGGTTTCTAAAGTAGAGTATATGTCAATATCATGGGAAGGTCTATTTTTAATTTCTTGAGGAATCTCCACACTATTATCCAAAGAGGCTGCATCAACTTGCATTCCCACCAACAGTGTAAGAGGGTTACAAATGTCTATCAGACACATGAAAAAATGTTCATCATCATTAGCCCTCAGGGAGATTCAAATTAAAACCACATTGAGATATCACCTTACACCAGTTAGAATGGCCAAAATTAACAAAACAGGAAACAACATGTGTTGGAGAGCATGTGGAGAAAGGGGAGCCCTCTTACACTGTTGGTGGGAATTCTCTGTATTTTTTATTTTCTGAAAACCTGAAACTGTTCTAAAAAAGAAAATTTGCCATAATAAAACAAATAAACACACAGTTGCTTAAATTATTATAAAATAAAAGAACACAGAAAATTTACTAATTGAGAAAATTAGACAATGACTGTAGAATACTTAGCATAGTTCTGACATATATTACTGGTCAGCTATGATTGTATTACTCAAAAACCTCTCTCTTTCTGTTAAGCATGGTTTCCCATCCAGATTAGTGCTTATCTTCTGAACTCCTATAACATTTAATTGTCTGTATGATATAATTTATTATTTTATAGATTCATAGAGTTGTAAGGGATCTTAAAAGTCAATAATGATAATTCCTTTAATTTCAGAAGAGGAAACTCAAAGTATAGAGAAATCCAGTAATTTGTTCAAGTTCATACATACACATTATTTTTTCTGTTGTTTATTAGTAAACTATAAGGTTATTTGATTTATTGAACTCATTCTGTTCTTTGAAATTTTCAAGTGAAATATCAGTAGTTGTTAATCCTGAAAAGGTAACAATGAAATTAAAAATTTTAGACATAATTTATTATGTAAGTTTCAATCCTTTCCTCCAAATGTCTTTTCAATTAAGTCATAGGTAGTTTTCTGTTTCAGTCCTTGGAATAGATCCAAGTTTTGACCAATGAAAATGAAACACATTTGTAATTTTTTTTACGTACTTTTAATTTAATTTAATTTTTATTATTATTTTGTTTTGAGAGAGAGAGAAAAAAAAAAAGAAAGAGGGAAAGGGAGAGAGAATCTATCTAAACAGGTTCCACGTGTGGTGGGAGCCTCATGCATGGCTCAGTTTCATAACTCTGAAAGCAAGACCTGAGCCAAAATCAAGACTCAGACGCTTAACTGACTGAGCTAACCAGGCTCCCCTTACATATATTTTTAAAAAAAAATTCCGTTTGACCCTTTTCTTTTTCTTCAAAAATGTTATAATTCCTTAACATAAAATAAGATTTTTGATCTCTAATATGGGCAGTCAATTGAACTAACAAAATTTAAACAACAACAAAAAAAAACATTCATGATGCTAAGTTTTTATTTTCCACACCAGATGAAATCCAAGTGGTTTGAAGTGCCTAAAAAAATACTTTTGAATATGAGGTAAAAGCAAAAGAACATGGATTAAAAAAATCAGCTCAGATATTTTACTTAGTTTAAGTCAAAGTTTAAGTTTAAGACATTAAGACTTGATCAAATCAAGAATATTTCCTTACCAGTTGCACCTTCAGAGCCGATTAGTTCTGTCAGCTTTTTTATTAATGGAAATACCTTTAATGGGTATGTATTTTTCATGAATATATCTTTTTACCTCCCCATCTAATTTTCAAGAAGGTACAAATTCTTGCTTTCTAATACCTCTTTCCATGATTTGATCTTTACTAAGGAGATTTGTCAACCTCTCTCCAGGCTCACACAATTCACTTCTCTTCCTTAAAAAAAAAAAAAAAATTATTTATTTATTTGAGAGAGAGAGAAAGAGGGAGAGCACGAGTTGGTGGGAGGAGTAGAGGGAGAGGGAGAAGCAAACTCCCAGCTCAGCAGGGAGCCTCACGTGGAGCTTGATCCCAGAACCCTGGGAACATGACCTGAGCCAAAGGCAGATGCTTAACTGAGTGGGCCACCCAGGTACCCCCTCACCTGTCCTCCTTCTACTGGTTTTACTGTCATACTCTTAAAAATATGTTTTTGTTATTAATAAGGCCCATCATGTATTTGACTTACCTATTCTTGAACCTATTGATATTTCTAGCAATTCTTCTTCATCATTATCCAGCAGTCTCCATATCTGATTAGTTACCAAACCATATTAATTAATTAACTAATTAATTAATTATATAACTAATTAGACTTTAATATAATATAATTATGTAACTAATTAGTCTTTAATAAAGACTTAAGTAACTTTCATGTTCATCCTTTGGTCCCTATCCTCATTTGTTCCTTCTTTAGTTATGGTATTCATCTGTTTTCTTCAGGAGAATTTAATAATAGCCTTCTGGGTGTTTTCCAAACTATTAATTTCTTCTCCCTAGCAGTGTATCCTTTGTATCCTCTGGAGTGATCTGTTTAAAACGTGGATTTGTTCATGTCCTTCCTGTCCTTATGTCATTTTTATTGTAATGATAGGTACTATTTATTGAGTAGTTTTTTGTGTGTTTACGTGTCAAGCACTGTGCCAGATGCATTATAAACATTGCCTTTAATCCTCATGTCAAATTTACAAGATTGGTTATCCTTGTTAACACATGGAGAAGTTAAGGCTTCTGGTGGTTAAATAAACTTATTGGTGGATATGAGTCCAGGGTCTAAAGCTTTCTTCTGTCCATGCAGTTTATTACCAGTAGGATAAAAATATTTGGTCCTTGACTTAGCATATGAGTACTTTCATGATTGAACTCCTATCTTTCTTGTTAGCATCTTCTGCTAATTCTGCTGCTGACTTTATTGAGCCATACACAGCAATATTAAGCTTGTCATTCTTTCAATACGTTTACTGAATACCTATTTAGAGATAGGGCCAGGGATTGTTTTGGGTGCTAGATATAACAAGATGAAAAAGCTACAGTCTGGTAGAGGATACAGGTATGAATCAATAAACAACATGGCATAGTGCATACAATTACAAGAATATGTGCAAGGAATAGGGATAGTATAGAGGAGAAAATAGGGGTGGGCCAAGAGAAACTTCACAGAATAATGAGATTTGATCTTAGTCATGAAGGACAAACCAGAGTCTTCAGGCATCTCCTTATTTGGAAGTGGGGAAGGGTTAGGAGAATGCAAATTTTTGGGAGAGAGGAAAGGTTGTCATTAGGCTGGGAGAATGAGGCTGGCATACTCTGTCGCGCAGTATGGCTCTCTGAGCCGTAACTAGTGCTGTGTCTGGCTCACAGTTCCCATTTTGGTAATGTGTGTGTTCTGGTGAAAAAAGTACTGCATGGCAGTCCTCGGCATACTTTATTTTTCCTCAAATTATTTATCTTTGATTCCACTTTGTATATTTTTGGTTTATTATCTGTATTTTCCTACTGGAATGGTAAATGCCAGTATTTTGCATGTCTTGTTTGTTGCTGTGTACCTCATACCTGGAATTCTGATACACAAAAAATCTATTAAATAAATTATTTTTTTAAAAGATATTATTCATTTATTTGACAGACAGAGATCACAAACAGGCAGAGAGGCAAGCAGAGAGAGGCGGGGAAGCAGGCTGCCCGCTGAGCAGAGAGCCCAATGCGGGGTTCCATCCCAGGACCCTGAGATCATGACCTGAGCCAAAGGCAGAGGCTTAACCCACTGAGTCACCCAGGTGCCCCAAATTATTGTTGAATAGATGACTTTTAAGTGAGTTGAGTAGGTGTTTTAAAGATCCTTGGGATGTCCATACTGACTATTTGATAAAGATATAATTTAGCGTATACTTTGTGCATTGAAAGTATTTAACTCCATGGAACAAATGGTTGAAAGCATGGGTTTTCCAGTTGGGTCTTCTTGAATTCTGATTCTGGCTTTAAACTTCCTATGAATGGGTCCTTCTGCAGGTTACCTGAACTTCTACACCTTTTTATGAACTGGAGAATAATTATAGTACTTATTTCATGGTGTTTCTCTGAGGACTAAATGAGATAGTATATTAACAGTGCTTAGCACATTCTCTGACACATAATTGGTATACGGTAACTATGAGCTATTTTTCAAATATATCTATATTTGACATAGATATAAAAATATATAAATTATATATATAAAAATATATGTATTTGTCAAAGATCTATGAGCACTAGGAAATGGGTCAAGAGTTATGGAATGTATCAGTTGGCAATATTCCATGAGGGAAAATTTCACAATGGATATTTTTGTATAAAAGCATTGATCCAAGTGTTAGAAAATAAATAATTTCCTCATGATGTAAATAGGACAGGCTGTTTAGAAACACCTTTCCATTCAATAACTCAGCAAATATTTGAAGAACTGTTTTGTAATTTCACTGTCAAGTTGACTATAAAGCAATTTTAGAATTCCATTTTATTTTATTTTATTTTATTTTTTTAAAGATTTTATTTATTTATTTGACAGAGAGAGTTCACAGTAGACAGATAGGCAGGCAGAGAGAGAGAGAGGGAAGCAGGCTCCCTGCTGAGCAGAGATCCCGATGCGGGACTCGATCCCAGGATACTGAGATCATGACCTGAGCCGAAGGCAGCGGCTTAACCCACTGAGCCACCCAGGCGCCCTAGAATTCCATTTTAGAAAATATGTAAGCTTGTCCAGTGAAGCCTTATCTCGGTAGCATGTTTTTCAGATATTCAGTGTAGAGTCTAAATTAGTATCTAACTCAAAATTGCTATGGAAAATGAACATCATACTGGATTTGCAAACACATTAGTCTCATTTAGTTTTTAATGTTTCACATGTGTTGAATACAGTTACTCACCTCATGCTCATTCCAGACCAAATATTAATTAATCATAAAAAGTTAACTTCATTATTCTCTTCCTACATCTTTAAGGAGAATGTTTATTTTTGAAGATTTCTCTATGCCTTCAGAACCTTGCCAGAATGATCTTTTTAAAGCGTGTGTGTGCTAACTACCCCACTAAAACCTTTCAATGCATCCCCTGTTATTCCTAAATGAAGTGCATGATTCTTGGTATGATATTTTGTACCTCTATGGTCTGGTCCTCATCAGCCTTGATTTTATTAGTGCTCTTCACTCATAAGTTGTCTTGCTTGTGGTTCCCTGAGAGATCCATTACTTTTGCTTTTTGCCTTCATTGGCTATATTGTTTTATCCATCTAGATGCGCTTTCTCTCCTCTGAATGCCTGGGATGCTTTTACTTACTTTTCAAGGCAATTCGATTTTCCTATTTTGAAGCCCTTTTTAAATTTCCTGGTGGAAAGTGCTTTATCCTTGTGTAGAGATGTTTTACATGTTATTTTTCTAGCACTTTTCACAATAGGTAGCATTATTATTTATATCTTCAAAACTATGTATTAGTTTTTTTCTGTGGATTAGTTATTTTATTTTAAATAGAGTTATTTAATACATATTTAAACTTTAGTAATGTTTCTTTCTGTTGCTCAGCTTTATTTTCACATACCCTTGGTTTTAGTGTGGCTGAGTTTTGGATAGGAGTCACTCTCTACTAGTAAGCCTAGATTAGTTGAATTTAAAAGCACATCTTGTTTTTTTTTTCTTTTTTAAGATTTTATTTATTTATTTAACACAGAGAGAGATCACAAATAGGCGGGGGTGGGGGAGCAGACTCCCTGCCGAGCAGAGTGCTCGATGCGGGGCTCAATCCCAGGACCCCGAGATCACGACCCAAGTTGAAGGCAGAGGCTCAACCCACTGAGCCACCCAGGCACCCCCACATCTTGTTTTTTAAAAAGGGGGAATAAAATAACAGGCCATGAATTCTCTAAGTAAGGCAGATTCTGTAGGCAGAAGACCTAGACATTTAGTGGTAGTGAAAACCTGTGCAGATATGATTTATATGTGGTCAAGAACTTGGGCTTTGGGGTCAGAGAGGCCTGACTGAACACTGTTCCACTGCTTACTAGCTGCATAAATTTGGGCAATTGCTAAACCATCATTTCAGTTTTTCAAACTTATTAATCTCTAAGACTTTGTAGAATGGGGATAATAATAGTATCTATCTTAATATTTAATTCATGGTGACTTGCACATAAGAAGTACTAAAAATGGGGCACCTGGGTGGCTTGGTTCATTAAGCAACTGCTTTTGGCTCAGGTCATGATCCCATAGTATGGGGATCAAGTCCCGCATCTGGCTCCCAGCTCCATGGGGAGTCTGCCTTTCCCTCCAACCTTCTCCTCTCTCATGCTCTCTCTCACTGTCTCTCTCTCAAATAAATAAATAAAAATCTTTTAAAATAGCACTAAAAATGAGAATGACTATGATGATGATGATGAAAACGAAGAAGAAGAATCATTGTCATCATTATCATCCAACTGTAGATCAGTTGTTCATGTGTTGACTCCTCAGTGAATTAAGAGAGAAACATTGCATTACAAGAACAAACTAGGACTTGGCATACAGGACTGGTAAGCTATTTGTTAGTGGAATAATGTGAGAGAAGTATCTGAAGGAAAAAAAAAAGGAACATGGAACATTTGAGTTTGCTGTTTTTGCTTTATAATAGGTTTGTTTTGTGTTATGATGACACAGCTATTCTGTTTGTTAGGTTTTCACTCATATAATGGAAGTTTGTTGGCTTTTGTGGATCACCTGTCCATAAATGGTAATAAGATTTAGGTTTGAGAAGTCTGGTTTGTTATGAATTAAAGCACTATAATAAATCATTATCACAGTCTAGATATAGTCCAAGTCTAACAGAAGATGATAAGAAAGAAATAGAATAAACTCTGCTTGATTGCAGAGTAAGGTTATGTAATTTGTTTAAAAATAGCATTAAAAATTTCTGTAATTTGTAGGGTGAAATCCCAATAATTTTGCTGATTGAATTCTATTTTCCACTTACTTATCCTAATCAAACACATTGACTCTTACTACTAAATCTTAATATAATTTGGCCTTCTAGAGAACATTAAAAAAGAAAAACAAGTCAATGGAAGACTTGATCAAGGAAGAAAGCCTGAATATTTTATTTTTCCTTTCTATTCTGGCATGGGGAAGAATGTTAATTTATTCACTCACTGATTTTGTACTCCTTTCCAAATGTATGGTCTTCTCTTTTATGTATTTTGAATGTTATAGATCCTATATATCTTTTTATATTATTTTGAATTTAAAATAGAACTTAATTGGATAAAATTTAACATTAGAGTTTTGGTTTTTTCACATGTATATTGGTACAGTGATTTTAAAATACATATTTACTGATGGTTATATGAAGTTTTTGGCAAGTGTGTGGATGTGGAGGGTGAAGAGGAGATGAACCAAGGAAAATGCTCTCCTCAAGTAGTGGATGTTGAGGTAAATTAGTATCTTTAATAATTATCATATTGGTGGTTTATAAATATCCTTTAAGAGGACATTAGTTGGATCTAATGTTGATGATTCATTTAGAATGTTATCACCAAGCAATAGCAAAACAGAGTTAGAGGGATGTAGACACTTAAATAGAACTGACATCCATAGCTTAATGTCTGTATTGCTTTATCTTATCTATGGATGACAGATATTGGCTATTTTTCTTTCTGTGAAATTTCAGCTTAGAAACAGAAATAAGTTTCAATGTAATATGCTAATACTTCTGTTTCAGATGAGTTGCTTTGATAATAATGAATACTTTATAACAGAAAAAACCTGTATGTAAGACAAGGTACTGACCATTTTCTTACACATTTCCATCTTTTTTTTTTTTTTAAGATTTTATTTATTTATTTGACAGACAGAGATCACAAATATGCAGAGAGGCAGGCAGAGAGAGAGTGAGGGAAGCAGACTCCCTGCTAGCAGAGAGCCAATGCTGGTGTCTATCCCAGGACCCTGGAGTCATGACCTGAGCCAAAGGCAGAGGCTTTAATCCACTGAGCCACCTAGGTGCCCCCATTTCCATCTTTTGATTGAATTATAAAAATAGTTCTTAGCATGTACTCTTCTAATCTATCTTCCACATTGCAGTCAGAAGTATCTTTTTATTTTTATTTTTTAATTTAAAAAATTTTTAAGAAGGTTATATTTGTTTATTTGACAGAGAGAGGCACAGTGAGAAAGGGAACACAAGTAGGGGGAGTAGGAGAGAGAGAAGTAGGTTCCCCTGCTGAGCAGGGAACCAGATGAAGGGCTCAATCCCAGGACCCTAGGATTATGACCTGAGTGGAAGACAGATGCTTAAGGACTGAGCCACCCAGGTGCCACAGAGGTATCTTTTTAATGCAAATCTGATTCCCATTCCTTTTCCACCATGTTTGTATATATGTGTGTGTACATACACACAAGTACATACATTTAAAAAAAATCAAAGCAAAAGAAAAACAATGCTCAATATCTTTCAATTTTATTTTAGGAAAAAGCCAAAATACTTAGCTCCAAATACTGTTTTGGGCTCCAAATAGTTTGGACCCTGTTGAGCTTTATTTTCATGTTTTACCACCTCTTTTTATCCCAGACCTACATATAAAAGGCAACTTTTTAAATGTCTTCTATTCCCCCCCCCAATTTTATTGAGGTATAATAGACAAAATAGTAATAGATTTCAAGTGTGTATTGTGACGATTTGATAGACTTATAAGCTATGAAAGATTCCCCTCCTCTAGGTAATATAGCCATCCATGTAGCTATACCAATTAATTGGTTTTCAAGTTTTTTGTGACCATTAAATTGTACTTTAAGCAAATTTCAGTTTTAAAATACAGTGTTATCAATTGTGGTCACTGTGTTATACATTACATTTTCCAACCTTATTCATCTTATAGCTGAAAGTTTATACCCTTTTCCCAACCTCCATTCCCTGACAATCACTTTTCTACTCCATTTCTATGAATCTGACTTTTTAAAAATTAGATTGCACATATAAGTGATAACACATGGTATTTTGTCTTTCTTCGTCTGGCTTATCTCACTTAGCATAATGCACTCAGGGTCCATCCATGTTGTTGAAAATGGCAAGATTTACTTCTTTCTCATGGCTGAATTATATTCCAGTGTATGTATGTGTGTGTGTGTATCAAATCTTCTTTATCCTTTCATCCATTGATGAAACTAGATTGTTTCAATGTCTTGGTTATTATAAATAATGCTGCAATGAACATGGGGAAATAGATACTTCTTTGATACCCTGTTTTCTTTCCTTTGGAGATATCTATCTATCTATCTATCTATCTATCCAGAAGTAGGATTGCTGGATTATCTGGTAGTTCTATTTTTAATTTTTTGAGAAACCTCCATACTGCTTCTTTAGTGGTTCTATCAATTTATCAATTTATATCAATTTTCACCAGTAGTGGGCAAGGGTTCCCTTTTTCTCTACATTCTTACCACTACTTTTTATTTCTTACCTTTTTAATGATAGGCATTCTGGCAGGTGGGTGTGAGAACGATAACTCATTGTTATCGTTCTGCATTTCTCCAATGATTAGTGATGTTGAGCATTTTACATGTACCTGTTGGCCATCTGCATGTTTTCCTTGGAAAAATGCCTATTCATTTCTTTTGCCCATTTTTTAAAAAGGATTTTATTTATTTGACAGGCAGAGATCACAAGTAGGCAGAGAGGCAGGCAGAGAGAGAGAAGGGGAAGCCGGCTCCCTGCTGAGCAGAGAGCCTGATTCGGAGCTTGATCCCAGGACCCTGAGATCATGACCTGAGCCGAAGGCAGAGGCTTTAACCCACTGAGCCACCCAGGTGGCCCTCTTCTGCCCATTTTTAAATAATATTTTTTCCCTACTGGGTTATTTATTTTGGAATTAGCCACTTATCAGCTATATGATTTGTAAACATCTTCTCTTATTCTGTAGGTTACCTTTTAGTTTTGTTGATGATTTCCTTCACTGTACAGATGCTTTTTAGTTTGATGTAGTCCCACTTGTTTATTTTTGCTTTTGTTGCCTTTGACTTTGGTGTCAAATACAAAAAATCATTGCCAAGACTGGTGTTAGGGAGTTTACTCTGTATGTTTTCCTCTAGGAGTTTCATGGTTTCAGGTCTTTCATTCAAATCTTTAATTTACTTTAAATTGATTTTTTGTGTATGGATGGAGATAGTGGTCTAGTTTCATTCTTTTGCATGTGGCTACTCACTTTTCTGAGTACCATTTATTGAAGAGCTATCCCAGTGTATATTCTTGACTCCTTGTTGTAAATATATATATGAGTTTATTTCTGGGTCCGATATTCTATTCCATTGATCAATGTGTCTGTTTTTATACCAAAACCATACTGTTTTTTTTTTTTTTTAAGATCTTATTTATTTGACAGAGAGAGATCAGAAGTAGGCAGAGAGAGAGAGAGTAGGGGGAGCAGGCTCCCTGCCGAGCAGAGGCCCAATGCAGTGCTTGATCCCAGGACCCCGAGGTTGTGACCTGTGCCGAAGGCAGAGGATCAACCCATTGAGCCACCCAGGTGCCCCAATAACCATACTGTTTTGATGACCAGTAGCTTTGTAATATAGTTTGAAATCATGAAGCACATTTCCTCCAGCTTTTTCTTTCTTTAGATGACTAGTAGGTTTTTTGTTTGTTTGCTTGTTTGTTGGGTGATTGGTTCCAGACATAGTTTAGGATTGTTTTTTCTACTTCTGTGAAAAAAGTCTTTGGATTTTGATAGGATTACACTGTATCTGTACATTGCTTTGGATAATATGCACATTTTAACAATATTAATTCTTCCAATCCATGACTATGGAATATCTTTCTCCTTGTTTATTAAATTTTCTATTTCAATTTCTTTCATCATTGCCTTGCAGTTTTCACTGTACAAGCCTTTCACATCCTTAGTTGAATTTATTCCTAGGTATTTTATTATTTTTGGTGCAATTTTAAATAGGCTTATTTTCTTACTTTCTCTTTTTGGTAGTTTTTTCCTAGCATATAGATAAGGACTAGATTTTGGTATGTTGATTTTGTATTTTGCTGCTTTATTGAATTTGTTGATTAGTTCTAATGGTTTTCTGGTGGAAGTTTTAGGATTTTCTGTATATAATATTCATCTGCAAATAGCAACATTTTTACTTCTTCCTTTCCTAGATAGATGTCTTTAATTTCTTCTTATTGCCAATTGCTCTAGCTAGAACTTTGAGTACTATGTTGCATAAAAATGGTGAGAGTAGGTGTCTTTTTACTGTTCCTGATCTTAGAGGTAAAATTTTCAGCTTCTCACTGTTGAGTAAGATGTTAGTAATGGACTTGCCATATATATCCCTTAATTATATAGAGTTATTTTTCCCCAAGCCAGTTTGTTAAGAGAGTTTTTATTATGAATGAATGTTAATGTTTGTCAAATGCTTTTTCTGCATCTATTGAGATGGTCATATAATGTTCATATTTCATTTTGTGAGTGTGGTTTATTATACTATTTGATTTGTGGATGTTGAAATATTCCTGGAATATTTGATTTGATCATGGTGTATGCTCTTCTTAATGGATTATAGAATTGAATTTGCAGATGTTTTGTTGATAATTTTTGCATTTACATTCATCAGGGATATTAGCCTATAATTTTCATTTTCTGTGGTGTCCTTCTTTGGTCTTGATATCAGGGTAATACTGACCTTGTAAAATGTGTATGGAAGCATTCCTACCTCTTCTGTTTTTTGGAAGAGTTTGAGTTAATTGATATTAATTCTTCTTTAAATGTTTGATATAATACTCCAGGGAAGTCATCGTGTCCTAGATGTTTCTTTGTTGGGAGGTTTTTGCTTACTGATTCAATCTCCTGTCTAATAATTAGTGTGTTCAGATTTTCTATTTCTTCATGATTCAGTCTTGGTTGGATCTATGTTTCTAGGAATTTATCCATTTCTTTTCTTTTTTTAAAAGATTTTATTTATTTGTTTATTTGACATACAGAGATCACAAGTAGGAAGAGAGGCAGGCAGAGAGAGAGAGGGGGAAGCAGGCTCCCTGCTGAGCAGAGAGCCTGATGTGGGGCTTGATCCCAGACCTAAGCCAAAGGCAGAGGCTTAACATACTGAGCCACCCAGGCACCCTGGAATTTATCCATTTCTTAATTGGTCTAATTTTTTTTGGCTAATTGTTGATAGTAGTCTCTTACGATCTTTTTTTATTTGTGTGGTATTTGTTATGTCTCTTCTTTAATTTATGATTGTATTTATTTGAATTCTCTCTCTTGTTCTTGGTGAGTCTAGCTAAAGGCTTGTCAATTTTATCTTTTCAAAGAATCAGATCTTAGTTTCATTGATTTTTTTATAGTCTTTTTTTTGTCTCTTATTTATTTTCACTTTGATTTTTGTTAGGTACTACTTTCTACTGTCTTCTGCCTAGTTTGTTCTTTTTTGGGGGGTTTCCTTTTTTTATCTAAATTAATTAACATATAGTGTATTACTAGTTTCAGAGGTAGAATTCAGTGATTCATCAGTTGCATAGAACACTTAGTGCTCCTTCCATCAAGTGCCTCCTTAATGCACATCACCCAGCTACCTCATCTCCTGCCTCCCCTCCAGCAACCCGCAATTTGTTTTCTATGCTTAGGAGTCTCTTATGGTTTGTCTCTTTTTGGTTTTATCCTATTATATTTTTCTTGGAGTTGTTTCTTTTTCTTTTTTTTTTTTTAAAGATTTTTAAAATTTATTTGAAAATTTAAAATTTTCAAATTTTATAAAGTTTTATAAATTTTAAAATTTATTTGAAAAATTTATTTGACAGAGAGAGAAATCATAGTAGACAGAGAGGTAGGCAGAGGGGAGGGAGAAGCAGACCCCCTGCTGAATAGAGAGCCCAATTTGGGGCTTGATCCCAGGACCCTGGGGTCATTACCTGAGCCGAAGGCAGAGGCTTTAACCCATTGAGCTACCCAGGTGCCCCTCGAGGTATTTTTAAATTTCTCTTTTGTTTTCTTCTTTGACCCAATGGTTGTTCATGTTGTGTAATTTTGCATATTTTTGTATTTTTGTTTTCTTGTGATTGCTTTCTAGCTTCATACCATTGTGGTCAGAAAAGAGGCTTGATTATAGTCTTCTTAAATTTGTTAAGAGTAGAATTATGGCCTAATATGTGATCTCTCATGGAGGATGTTCCATATGTACTTGAAAAGACTGTGTATTCTGTTACTTTTGGATAAATATTCCATAAGTCTGCCTGGTTTCATGTGTAGTTTATGGTAAGTGTTTTCTTATTGATTTTCCATCTGAATGTCTATCCATTGCTGAAAATGGGGTATTGTATTGAAGTCCCCTACTATTATTGAATTGCTGTCTAATTTTCTCTCATGTCTCTTAATAATTATATTTTTAGGTGCCTCTATTGTGGTTGCACAATTATTTACAAATGTTATGTCCTCTTGTTGGATTGACCTTTTTATGATTATATAAGAACCTTCCTTATGTCTTATTATGGTCTTTGACTTAAAGTCTGTTTTTTCTTATGTAAGTAGAGTTAGCCCTGCTTTCTTTTGATTCCTATTTGCATAGAGTATTTTTCCATCCCTTCACTTTCAGTCTCTGTGTGTTCTTACATCTGAAGTGAGTCTCTTCTAGGCAGCATATAGTTGGATCTTGTTTTTACATCTATTCAGGCACTGAATGTTTTTTGAATGAAGAATTTAATCTATTTACATTTAAAATATTTATTGATAGGTATGCACTTTCTTTATTTTGTTAATTGTTTTCTGTATCTCTAACTTTGTGATTTGGTGATTTTTCTGTAGTGGTATCTTTAGATTCTTTTCTCTTTATTTTTTGTGTATCTGTTATAGGTTTTTCCTTTGTGGTTATCGTGAGGCATCTATAAAATGTCTTGCATTTATAGCCCTCTATTGTAAGCTGATTACAACTTAAGTTCCAACTCACATTAATGCTATATGTTTTTACTCTTCCCTGAACTAGTTTTAATGTTTTCAGTGTTACAATTTATATCTTTTTACCTTGTGTATCCATTAATAAATATTGTAATTATATTTCTTTTTAATAAATTTGTTTTTAACCTTTATACTAAATTTGTAAATGATATGCTCACATTACATTACATCATTACAACATTAAACGAGTTTAACTGTATATTTCTCTTTACTGTTATGATTTATACTTTAATATGTTTCTTGATACTAATCACCATTCTTGTTTTTCACCTTGAATAACTCCCTTTAACATTTCTTGTAATATTGGTTTAGGGGTAATGAACTCCTTCAGGTTTTGCTTTTCTGGAAATCTTTATCTCTTCTTCAGGTCTGAAGATAAGTTTGCTGGGTAAAGTACTTTTTGGTGGGAGTTTTTTATCTTTCAGCACTGTGAATGTATTATGCTTTTCTTTTCTGGCTTGCAAAGTTACTGCTGAAAAATCTACTGATAATGTTATGGGAACTTCTTTGTATGTATCAAGTTGTTTTTTTCTTGTGCTTTTGAGATTCTCTCCTATATTTAATTCTGAATGTTTAATTATGCTGTATTTCAGTATAGGCTTCTATTTATTAATTTCATTTGGAACTTTCTGTCTGGATGTTTGTTTCTCTGAATGTCTGTTGCTCAGCTAGGAAAGTTTTCATTTTTCCTGTCCCTTTCTCTGTCCTTTTGCTGAGACCTCTATAATGCAAATATTGATCTGTTTCATAGTATACTATAAGTCCCTTAAGTTGTCTTCACTCTTTTTCATTCTTTTTTCTTTTTGTTCCCGTGATTAGATGAATTGTATTGCTTTATCTTTGATTTTGATGATCCTTTCTTCTGTTTGATCTAGTCTGATTTTAAATCCTCTATTGAATTTTTCGTTTCTATTATGTATTCTTCAACTCTGTGATTTTTATTTGGTACTTTTAAGTATTTTCTGTCCTTTTGTTGAATTCTTGCTTTGTTCATGCATTGTTCTCTTGACCTCAGTGAGCATCTTTATTACCATTTATTTGGACTCTTTATCAGGTGTTTAAAGAGTTATTTCCCTTTCATTAAGGTCTGTTTCTGGAGTTTCATCTAGTTCTTTTGTTTGGAAATACTCCTCTTTCACTTCAGTTTTCTTGATTCTTTGTGCTAGTTTCTGTATATTAGATAAAACAGACACCCCTCTCAGTCTTGGTAGAGTGGTCTTGTTTACGGGATGAACTTTATTTCTTCCTCAGCCCAGCCCCTAGCTCTTAGTTGTCCCTCAAATCTTTATGATTGGACAAGCCTTCTTTGTGGTTCTTAGTGGCTCCCTGTAGTTGGATGTGTGCCACAACCTGTCAGTGTTCCAGAGGGGTATGTCTCTGTCAGCACTTTGTTGCAGGCTGATTGGAAACCCTACCCTCTGGCAGCCAGATTTTAAAATATGAAAGTAGATCTCTTTTTAGAGAAAAGACTGGGAGATGGGCATTTCTATTTGCTACCTCTCTGTTGAGCTCCAGGGTGGTAGCTGGCTAAGAAGTTGTCTTTGTTTGGGGCACCTGGGTGGCTTGATCATTTAAATGCCTGCCTTCAGCTCAGGTCATGATCCCAGGGTTCTGAGATAGAGACTCATGTTGGCCTCCCTGCTCAGTGGGGAGCCTGTTTCTCCCTTTGCCCCCCTCTGCACCCCACTCATTCTTTCTCTCTCTCAAATAAACAAAATTAAAAAAAAAAAAAGAAGTTGTATTTTTTGCTTTATTCCTGTGGGACCAGCAAACGCAAGCCCTGCTGACCACCAGAGCCAGGCAATTAGGGTTGCATGTCCTGGTGGCAGTTACAAAAGCTGGAGCACCAGACGTGGTGTCTGAGGTGTCTCTGGCAACCTGGAGCTGGTCGGGGGAGAGCATGGAGACCGTACCTTAGGCCCTCCTGGTCTCTAGAGAGGATGGATCAGTTGGCGCCTAGATATTTATTGAATTAGAAGCATGCCCCATGGCTGCAGTTTTTAAGATATGTAAATGGGCCTTTTTCAGGGAAAGACTACCAGGATGTGTTTTCTGACTCCTGTTATCTGTGCTGAGACTAGAGGCATAGCTGTATAAGAACTGTTTCTTTATTTTCTACAGTTTCATTGTAGAAGCTGCACATGCAAGACCAGCTTGCCCCCACAGCCAAGTGATCTAGGCGTGCATCCTCTGTACAGCAGTTAACAAAAACTGGGGCTCCAGATATGTGCACAAACTCCTTTCAGTGTGATACCAGTGACATGGACTTAGGCAGAGGAAGACTGTGGAGATGGCTCTTGTCAGCATCCTCAGTCTCCAGGGAGGATTGAAGTTGGCCTTTAGTTGTATGCTATATTAGGAGATAGTCAGGCTGCAGCTATAAAATATGCAAATAGTCCTCCTTCAGGGAAAGAATGGGAGATGGATATTTATGTCTGCTGCCTCTGCACTGAGCCCTGTTTTGATGTGGGATTTTTCTTATTTGCCTGATTTGTGGGAGTCACTTAGCTAGTTTCCATGTTTTTGTTTTTCCAAGGGACTTATTCCCTGGGTAGCTATAGATTTTTTTTTAAAGATTTTATTTATTTGACAGAGATCACAAGTAGGCAGAGAGGCAGGCAGAGAGAGAGAGAGGAGGAAGCAGACTCCCCGCTGAGCAGAGAGCCTGATGTGGGGCTCAATTCCAGGACCCTGGGATGATGACCCGAGCCGAAGGCAGGTGCCTTAACCCACTGAGCCACCCAGGCGCCCCTGTGTAGCTATAGATTTAATGAAGGATAATTGGAAGGCAGGCAGGCAGGCAGGCAGGGACAAACTTTCCCACCTCCCCCCAACCCTAAGAAGAAACCACCCTTAAAAGGATTTTACACCACCCTGGAAGGAGTCTTCCACCTTTCCCCAGGTGATAGGTTACAAAAACCCGATTGGATGCCAGGTGCAAAGGAGGGTTAATCAGACTAAAACAGTGGGCCAACAAGCCCATAAGAACCCAGAGGCGCAGAAACTCCTGTGGCAACCCCTTTGCGTCCCTTCTCTCCTCAGGAGCTTTGTGCTATCACTTTGCTTTATCACTCAATAAACCTTGCTTTGCTGCCCACCACTCTGTCTGGTCTACGTGTTCATTTTTTGAAGCTGCATGACCAAGATTGTGGGCACCGATGGAGAAAAAATTCTGTAACAGATTCAGTGTGTCTGTGGGAGGGGGTAAGTTCAGGAGCTTTCTATGTTGCCATATTGGACCAGAGGGAGCATTATTATATTTTTATGTAATGTTCATTTAGATTTAATCCAGAGTGAAATCTTTCCTAATTGCCATTTTTTCCTTGTATCTTAGGGCTTTTTTCTTCTTTTTTGTGTTTAGTCCTTTTTGAAGAATTCTAACTTTTTTTTCATTGAGGCATTGCAGGATTTTTTTTTTATCCCTCATTTATTCCTAGGTGTCTTACGATTTTAGGTGCAATTGTAAAAGAGATCCACTCCTTGATTTCTCTTTCTTCTGTATTGTTGTTGGTGTATAGAAGTGCAACTGATTTCTGTGCATTGATTTTATATTCTGACACTTTACTGAATTCCTGTATGAGTTCTAGCAGTTTTGGGTTTTATTTAGTCTTTTGGGTTTTTCACAAAGAGTATTATGTCATCAGCAAAGAATGAGAGTTTTACTTCATTGGTGTTTCGGATATCTTTTATTTCTTTTTCTTGTCTGTTTCCTGAGACTAGGACTTCTGGTACTATATTGAATAACAGTGGTGATTGTGGACATACCTACCATGTTCCTGATCTTAGGGGAAAAGCTCTCAGAATGATATTTGCTGTGGGTTTTTCATAGATGGCTTTGATGATATTGAGGTATATACCCTCTATCTCTACATCGTGAAGAGTTTCAATCCAGAAAGGATGCTCTACTTTGTCTGATGCTTTTCCAGCATCTATTGAGAGCATCATATGGTTCTCATTTTTTCTTTTATTAATGTATTGTACCACATTGATTTGCAGATGTTGAACCAACCTTTCAGCTCAGGAATAAATTCCACTTGGTGGTTGTGAGTAATCCTTTTAATGTATGGTTGGATCCTATTGGCTAGTATTTTGGTGAGAATTTTTGTGTCCATGTTCATCAGGGATATTGATCTGTAATTCTCCTTTTTAATGGGATCTTTGCCTGATTTTGGGATCAAGGGAATGTTGGCCTCATAAAATGAGTTTGGAAGTTTTCCTTCCATTTCTATTTTTAGGAGCTATTTTGGGAGAATAGCTATTAATTCTTTAAAAGTTTGGTAGAATTGCCCAGGGGAACATTCTGGCCCTGGGTGGCTGTTTGTTGGTAGGTTTTTGATGACTGCTTCTGTCTCCTTACTGATTATGGGTCTGTTCAGGTTTTCTGTTTCTTCCTGGTTCAGTTTTGGTAATTTATACGTCTCTAGGAATGCATCCATTTCTTCCAGATTGTCAGATTTACTGGTGTATTGTTGCTCATGATATGTTCTCATAGTTGTTTGTATGTCCTTGGTGTTGGTTGTGTTCTCTCCCTTTCAGTCTTGATTTTATTACTTTGGGTCCTTTCTCTTTTCTTTTTGATAAATCTGGCCAGGGGTTTATCAATCTTATTAATTCTTTCAAAGAACCAGCTCTTGGTTTCATTGAGCTGTTCTAGTGTTCTTTTGGTTACTATTTCACTGATTTCTGCTCTGATCCTTATTATTTCTCTTTTCCTGCTGGGTTTAGACTTTATTTGCTGTTCTTTTTCCAGCTCCTTTAGGTGTAGGGTTAGATTGTGTATTTGAGACCTTTCTTGTTTCTTGAGAAGGGCTTGTATGCTATGTACTTTCCTCTCAGGACTGCCTTTGCTGCATCCCCCAAATTTTGAGCAGTCATATTTTCATTTTCATGTGTTTCCATGAATTCTTAAAATTATTCTTTCCTTTCTTGGTTGACACATTCATTTTTTAGTAGGATGCTATTTAGCCCCCATGTATTTGAGTTCTTTCCAACTTTCCTCTTGTGATTGAGTTCTAGTTGGTGGTCTGAAAAAAATGCAGGGAATGATCCTAATCCTTTGGTACTAGTTGAGACCTGATTTGTGACCCAGGATGTGACCTATTCTGGAGAATGTTCCATGTGCACTAGAGAAGCTTGTATTGCTTTGGAATGGAATGTTCTGAAAATACCTGTGAAGACTATCTGTTCCAGTGTGTCATTTAATGCCTTTGTTTCCTTGTTGGTCTTTTGCTTAGATGATCTGTTTATTTCAGTGAGGGGTGTTAAAGTCCCTGACTGTTATTGTATTATTGATGTGTTTCTCTGATTTTGTTATTAATTAGCTCATATAACTGGATGCTCCCATATTAGGAGCATAGATATTTAAAATTGTTAGATCTTCTTATTGGACAGACCCCTTAAGTATGATATGGTATCTTTCCTCATCTCTTATTATAGTCTTTGGTTTAAAATCTAATTTATCAATATGAGGATTGCCACCCCACTTTCTTTTGATGTCCATTAGCATGGCAACGGTTTTCCACCCCCTCAGTTTAAATCTGGAGGTTTCTTTGTGTCTAAAATGAGTCTTTTCCAGACAACATATTGATGGGCTTGTTATTTTTATTCAGTCTGATACCCTGTGTCTTTTGATTGGGACATTTAGCCCATTTACATTTGGGATAACTATTGAATGCTAAGAAATTAGTGCCATTTTATTGACTATAAGGTGACTGTTACTGTATTTTGTCTCTGTTCCTTTCTGGTTTACGTTACTTTTAGGCTCTCTCTTTGCTTAGAGGACCCCTTTCAATAGTTTCTGTAGGGCTAGTTTGGTGTTTGCAAATTCTTTTAGTTTTTGTTTGTCCTGGAAACTTTTTAATCTCTCCTATTCTCAATGAGAGCCTAGCTGGATATAGTAATCTTGACATCATATTTTTCTACTTTAGTGCTTGGAATATATCATGCCAGTCCTTTCTGGCCTGCCAGGTCTTTGTGGATAGGTCTGCTGCCAATTTAATATTTCTACCATTGTATGTTATAGACTTCTTGTCCCGAGCCGCTTTCAAGATTTTCTCTTTGTTACTGAGACTTGTAAGTTTTACTGTTAGTTGAAGGGGTGTGGACCTACTCTTATTGATTTTGAGGGGTATTCTCTGTGCCTCCTGGATTTTGATGCTTGTTTCCTTTGCCAAATTAGGGAGATTCTCTGCTATAATTTTTCCAATATACCTTCTGCCCCTCCCTTTATTTCTTCTTCTGGGATCCCAATTATTCTAATATTGTTTCATTTTATGGTATCCCTTATCTCTTGAATTCTCCCCTCGTGATCCAGTAATTGTTTATCTCTCTTTTTCTCAGCTTCTTTATTCTTCATCATTTGGTCATCTATATCACTAACTCTGTCTTCTGCCTCATTTTTCTTAGCAGTAAGAGCCTCCATTTTTGATTGCATCTGATTAATAACTTTTTTTATTTCAACTTGGTTAGATATTAGTTCTTTTATTTCTCCAGAAAGGGATTCTCTGGTATCTTCTATTTTTTTTTTCAAGCCCAGCTAGTATCTTTATAATTATCATTCTGATCTCTAATTCTGACATATTTCTAATGCCATATTGATTAAGTCCCTAGTAGTTGGTACTGCCTCTTGTTCTTTTTTCTTTGAGATGAGGTTTTCCATTTTGTCATTTTGTTCAGAGAATAGAGGAAAGAGAGAACATAATGCTGAAAGAGTAACAACCACTCTAGAAACATACACACTAAACCAATCAGAAGAGACCTGAAACTGGGGGAAAAAAAGGGGGGAAAAAAACCATTTGATCAGGCTGGTGAATAGAGAAGAGTACACACTAGATTTTGGGTATATTTTGGTCTGCTAGAAGAAATTGTATCTCAAAATTTTAAGGAAAGAAAAACATATATATACACAAAAAATAAGTTCAATACAATGAAGGGATGGAGTATAACTCTAAAAATGAAAATTAAAAATGATTTTAAAAAAGGAATTTGTATGATGTTAGTCAAAAAAGGAAAGAAAAATTCGAGAAAAGAAAAAGTAAAGAAAATTTAAAAAATTAACTGAATGACTAAAGAATCATGGGGAAAAAGCCATTAATTCTATGTGCTGTGTTCCCCTAGCACTGGGGTTTTGCTGTTCTCACTGATCAGTAGACTTGATCTTAGCTGCATGTTCTTGCTGATCTTCTGGGAGGGGTGGTGTTGCAGTGATTCTTAATGTGCCTGAGTTGGAACTTCCCCCTCCTTTCGTGGGGCCTGGGTAAGTGGACCCAGTCATGGTAATCTGCTCGGGTTTGCTCTAGGTAGTTTTGTTCCATGAAAGCTTTCTATTTGGCTCTGGAGGACAAGAATGCAAAATGGCAGCCTCCCAATCTCTGGCCCTGGAGGAGCTGAGAGCTCGGGGCTCCACTCTTCCATGTGTTCTTAGAGAAAAGCAGTCAATCACTCCTGTCTCCCTGGCCTCTGCTCGCAGGGGAAGAAGAGGAGTCTTCCCAGATCTACAGCTTGTTGGCTTCTTGCTCAAAGAGTAGTGGCCCAGCTGTGCTACAGATCACAGTTTATGGCAACCCCAAGCTGAGAGTCCTCTCCTTTGTTCTGTTTTTGCAGCTAGCTTCCACGCTCTGATACTTGGGAGCTCTGCCATACTTATCCCGCCTTCCTCCCATCTTTCTGTGACCCTGAGGGTCCTGAGACCACACTGTTACAGTGGGGTTCCCACCCCCCCCCCCCACTCCTGCTTAGTCACTGGAGTGACATCCTTCAGCGGAGTAGATTTCCAAAAGTTCTGATTTTTTGCTCTGCTGTTCTATCACTTGCCATGAACTGGCTGATGGAGGCCCCTTCCCCCTGCCCCCGCTGTGGTCTGTCTTCCATATATCGCCTCAGATTCACTTCTCTGCATGTCCTGCCTTCCAGAAAGTAGTTGCTTTTCTCTTCATAGAATTGCTTCTATTCTTTTCTTCAATCTCCTGTTGAGTTTGAAGTGTTCAGAATGGTTTGATAACTAGCTGAATTCCTGGGACCAGATGAAATTCAGGTCTCCTGCTTCTCTGCCATCTTGCTTATTAAAATCCTTTTAAACCACCTTTTAAGGGTGATTTCCTCTTAGGGCAGCAGAGTCTCCTTTTCCCTGCCTTCCTGGCTTTCAACTATCCTTCCTTAGAGGGGCTGTTGTAAATTGTCTCAAATTTTACTGTGAAATTTTTGTTCATTTTACTTTCTTTCTTGAATGATAGATTAGTGACTGTACAATTCTAGTTTGGCAACTATTTTCTTTTAGCATTTTCAAGACATTATTTCAATTTCTTCTGATTTTACTTTTTCTTTCTAAGAAGTTATTCTCTTTTAGGTGATTTTTTTTCTTTTTGTTATTGATATTTTTGTCTTTGGTTTTTGGTAAGTTTAATTTATCAGTTCAGAATTCATATCTTTTATCAATTTTGAAAAATTGGTACCCTTTATCTTTTCAAATATTGCTTCTTTCCCATTTTATCTTTTTGAACTCTAATTAGATATGTTAAATTTTTACCTTTTATATTTAATAATGAATAAATTAACTTTCATATTTTCTATTTCTCATCTACTTCACTAATTTTTAGAATAAGTCTTATATTTTATAGTACTGTAGAATATTAAGTATCTGGAAGTAAACATAAGTAAAAATGTATAGTGGTGTACAGGGAAATTTAAAAAATTAAATTATTAAAAAAACTAAGTAATTGTGATATGTATCATTTTAATGTGTAATAAAACCAATATAAAAATAGTTCTCCTCAGATTTATCTATGTGTCAATGTATTTCCTGTGGAGATTCCAAAAGCATTTTTCACTGGAACTTGATAAGTTAATTTTTCAAGTGTATATTGAAAATTATAGTTCTAAAAATAACCAAGCTAGTAAAGAATTGTTAGTATGATACTGATAACAGAGATAGACAAATTGACCAATGGGATATGATTGAAAGTCTAGAACAAACTCACACACCTTTACAACAGAATGGTATGGGAGATTAATGGGGAAAGAAAGGACTATTCAATAAATCTAGGTAGAAAAATAACTGTTTTACTTCTTGGAAAAAAATTGAATATTTACCTTCTACCATACGCAGAAATAAACTCCAGATTCATCAGGACTTAAATGTCAAATTCAACATTTAATATGTTTAGTAAGAAAATACTGGAGGATATTATTTGAAGCTTAGATATGGAACATTATTTTGAGCATATTACAAAGAGTGTTTAATATAAAAGGAAAGTTTTAAACCACGACCTTCCTGTCATCAAAACAAATATTAAATAAAATGGAAAAGTGAAGCTATATATTCGGAGAAGATGAACGGATGTCAAGAATATATAAAAAATTCTTACATATTGTTTGAAAAGGACTAGTTGATCCAGTCATACAATGCAGTATTATTTAGTACTCAAAATGATTTACCTATAGCTACATAGTCATCTGTCAATGTGTTATATATCTTTTATGTGTCAATATGGATGCATCTTAGTAATACATCTTTGAATGAAAAAAGTTTAAAAAGTTACTTATAACATGATACATAGTTTTTAAAATTAAAGTAAACTTTCTAAGAATAGAGACACAAACACAGTAAAAAGCAAGGAATGATGAAATATAGAATAGTGGTTTTATCTTGCACAGCAACTGGCGGGGAATAGAATAGGGCAGGCCCATACAGGTGGTTGCAAGTTATTGTCAGGTTTCTAGTTTTCATGTTAAATTATGCCTTTATGGGTATTGATTGTATTAAAAAAAGAAGCCAACAAACTTAAATGAATGAAGAAGGTTTTGCATGGACTGGTAATGAGAATATGACATGGACCACAAATTATACTGAATTCAGTTTGGATCCATTAAAAGCAAAACAAAAAAATCAGATAGTATGTGATGATGTGAGGTAAATGTGCTTCAGGCAGAGAGAGCAGTAAATACTTGAGTCTTGCAGTTGGAAAGCTTTGAGTGGATATTCCAGGAAGTGACAAAAGGCCTGATTAGTGTGAAATGATAAAAGAGGATAGAGGCCTGGGAACTGGCTGGAGAGGTGTGCAAGTGAGAGATCATGCAGGATTCTGTTTACAATGTCAAGTATTTCCAGTTTTAAATGCATTGAGAAGCTATTGAGAGATTTTAAGCAAGGGTAGGACATCATCAATACATGCTTTTGTTTAAGAGTTAGGTTGGCCGGAGTGTGTAGAATGAATGAAAGTGGGATGAGAATGAAAGGTATCATGGAGACCAGTTATGAGGCTCTTGAGGAGTACAAGTCAGAGATAATGGTGAGTTTTTCTAAGGCAGGTTATGCAGAGGAGTGGACAGACTGAGAATTTTTTTTACCAAGATTGCTTAGGCAATGCAGAGTGTTTGATGTGAGGAATTATTAGTTGAAAGAGACTGAAAGAAAAAAAAAAGGAATGTGTATTTTAGAGGTTTGAGAAAGGGTAGGCCTGGGTTGATAGATGGAATTTTATTTAATATTAATCCCTGCTTAGCCTAACATAGTTGTGTCAAGTTCAGATTTCCACTTTAGGCCACTGTTGCTCCTTAATGATTATTTTTCTTCTGGGATGGACAGGGAGGAAGGAAATAAAGATAAGATGGTGAAAGAAGAAAGAGCTATACATAATGGAGTCATTATTATTTCTTAATGAATGTGAGGCTTTAGGTCATATTATAGAGTAGTTAGTAATAAAACAGTAGTTTCCATTTTACCTGCCTTTTTTAGACTTTATACTTTCAAAGTTATTTTCTGTTAACTTCAAGAGTCATTGACCTCTGTCAATGTTACTGTTTAGTAATTATTATGTAAAATGTTAGATGTACTTAAAGGAAAAAGAGATCTGAATTTGAATATCTGTTTTCTATAGACATATTGAATTTATAAGCCAGGAGTTTCATTGTAGTTGTAGTGTGTGGGTGTTTCAGAATAAAAGTAATTCCATCATTATCCAAATGAATGGACAGTAACAAAAATAAGCTTATTCTTAATCTAGACCTATAATTGAACTGTTGAGTGTTTATTTCCTGTTTCATTTCTGTGACTTCTCTTCATGTGCAGAGCAAATATCCCTGACCCGTATATTCTGTATTCATGTCATATATTCTTAAGTGATTCAGTCTTTTATAAAGGGACTTTTGAAAGCAAAAAGCTGGTCCTAGGCCGGATTCTTTGTAATTTTCCTCAGTGATTAAGTGATGGTACAGAGACCATGAACATCAAACTTATATATGGCATCAGGCTGTCATTTTAAGCACTGGATTAGAATTCAAAATGATTCTGGATAAATAGAAAAGAGAGTTCAAAATGGAAAGAATTCAAATTTTGATGGAATATGTATGATACTATATATGATAAAAAAGAATTAGACATTGAAATAAGAAGGGGCTGGGGGTTGCATATATATTATATATAATATATATGTATATATTCTATATAAAATTAAATATTAAATATGTCAGCTAATGCACCATAAAAAAATATGGCACAATAGGGAGATAAAGAGTTTTATATAAGGTAGAGAGAAGACTATTCTGAAACAGTGACATTCCTGCCAAACCAGGGATTTCTGAGCAAATATCTGGTTGTAGAGTAGATCAGTCAGCGAGAATAGCAAGTGCAAAGGCCCTGAGGTAGGAGTATGCATGGCATATTGGAGAAATAGCAAGCATGACAGTATGACTGCAACAGAATGTTTGAGTAGAGGAAGGATGTAATCTGATTTTTGTTTTAAAAGACCCACCCTCAATACTCTATAAAGAATAGGCAACGGAGGAAGGTGGTAGAAGTAGGGAGACTAGTTAGGAGGCTACCTCAATGGAACACAAAGAGAATATTAACTTAAACCAAAGAGATGAGAAGTGGGTAGATGTTGGACATATTGTAATTAGAATTTGCTGATGGATCATAAATGGGAGAAGGAGAGAAAAAGTGTTAAGTAAAGCTATACTTTTTTATCAATCTTTTAAAATTTAACATTTTTTGAAAACAAAAATGTATACTATATAACTGTGAAGTGTAATTAATACCTATAAAGTAAACATCTGTGTAATTCTCATGTAGATTAAGAAATAGAACATTAGCACTACCCCCAAAGCCTCACTTCTGTCTTCAAATTAATAACTTTTTCCTAGTCCAAGAAGCATCTATTACCTTGAGTTTTATGGTTGTCATTTTATTTTTTTGTCCTTTTCTTTAAAGCTTTATCCCTTCTTTTAAGATTTTTATTTGACAGAGAGAGACCGCAAGTAGACAGAGAGACAGGCAGAGAGAGAGGGGGAAGCAGGCTTCTTGCTGAACAGAGAGCCCGAATAGGGATTTGATCCCAGGACCCTGAGACCATGACCAGAGCTGAAGGCAGAGGCTTAACCCACTGAGCCACCCAGGTGCCCATAAAGCTTTATCATTTTTGTATGTATCCCTAAATAAATAGTTTAGATAGCTTGTTTATGAATGAACATCATATGAACTGAGAAAAATTCCATTCAATAGGTCTTTATTCTTTCATACAGGATTATGTTTGTGAGATTCATTTGTGTTGTAGGGAATAGTTAATAGTTAATTTGTTTATTTTTATTGCTGTATTGTATTCCATTATATGATTATGCCATAATGTACCCATTTTTCAGATGATAAACAGCTATGAAAAATTTTGTATGTGTATCCTGATGCACATGGGTTTTTATAGGGTATATTTCTAAGAGATAAATTGCTGATTTCAGAGAATGTGGTTCTTCTAGTTAAGTCGGTATTGCTAAACTGTTTCTGAAGTATATTGATTTAGACTTCCAACAGAGTGATTTCACGTTGTTCCATATTTTTGTCCAAACTTATATTATTAATATTTTTTATCAGTCTAGTGGATGGACATTGGCTCATTATGGTTTTAATTTGCATTGTTTTACTTACTAATGAGATTAAAAATGGATTTGTATGTTTTATATATATATTTATATATATATATTGTAAAACCATTTTCTACTTTTTGACTTTTTCTTATTGATTTGTGGGAGTTGGCGATTAAATTTGTGAATAAGGGGGAGCCTGGGTGGCTCAGTGGGTTAAGCCTCTGCCTTCAGCTTAGGTCATGATTTCAGGTTCCTCAGATCTAGACCCGCATTGGGCTCTCTGCTCAGCAGGGGGGCTTCCTCCCACCCCTTCTCTCTGCCTCTCTGCCTACTTGTGATCTCTCTCTCTCTCTGTCAAATAAATAAATAAAAATTTTTTTTAAAAGCTGAGGCAAAATTTGAAAAAACTCTGTGAATAAGTTCTTTGTTCTCATTTATATATAATATAGGTATCCTATTTTATGATTTTTTTTCATAATACTTATGGTATCATTTTTACTTTGAGGTTGTTACTTTTTATGTCTAGATTTAAAAAAATCTTCCACAACCTGTGGTCATGAATATATTCTTCTGTATTTCTTTGAGAGTTTCATGATTTTTTCTTTTACATTTGGCCTTAGCTTTTTCTAAGCTCAGAATCTTTAATGGTTTATTTGCAAATGTGCTTTTTAAATAGTTAATTTATCATTTTTATGAAGTTCATCAATCTTTGAACTCTCTAAAGATAAAACACAATGAAGATGTTTTTCAGGAGTAAAACACATTGAAAACATTTTCCAGGAGTATTTTGTAAGCTTATATAATATAGGGAAAGTATGTCAGCAGTCTAATCTAGGACACTGTCTGATTTTTAAGATAAAAAACACTTCAAATTCAAACACTGCTTATTTTTTTTTCTTCTTGTTTACATATGCTTTTTTACTTAAAACAATGAAGTGGATGAGATAAAAATCATGGTTCAGATTTTCCTGGTACTCACATCAACCTAGATTTTAGGCTGCAGATTTATGACATAACTAAACAGAGAAAGTAGTTCTGCTCAGAAATTTATTAAGGATCTCCTTTCCCCCTATTTGAAATATGGATAATTTAGCAAAAAAATTCATAAATTTCATAAAGGAAAATAAAGCAGAGTAAGATTAAAAAAAAAAAGAATGATAGGGATATTTTGGATGAGGTTAAAGAAGGTCTCTCTGAGGAAATGACACTTAAGCAGAAATTGCATGGAATGTGGACTAAGGCCTAAGAAGAGAATCTTGAAGAAGAGAATTCCGAGTAGAGACAGCAACAACTTCAAATGCAGTAAGATGGAAATGAACAAAGATAGTGTGGCTAGTGTTGAGCGCACACATACATTTATTGTTTCTAGCTGTACTTGAATGGTTTTCAAAGCCAGTTCTAAGTCTGCTGGTTTTAATCTACTGAGATGTCCCTTCTATACTGCTACCATATAATTTTTTTCAAGTACTTTTACCAGCTTATCAGTAGCTTGTTCATAAACCTCCTGTTTATTAGTTGTTTCTGGTTATTTATTGATACATTTATTTATACTGGCCTGTCAGTGTGACTTGGGAAAATCATTAACCATAGTTAATTAAATTAATGCCTGTTTTTTGTTGACCTTGTGGAATGACACTTAGAATTGTGTCCTTGTGAAGCCACTCCATCAAAAATCAACATTTGGGGGGCGCCTGGGTGGCTTAGTGAGTTACACCTCTGCCTTCGGCCCAGGACCCTGAGATCGAGTCACAGGGAGCCTGCTTTCTCCTCTCTATCTCTCTGCTTGCCTCTCTGCCTACTTGTGATCTGTCTTTGTCAAATAAATAAATAAGAGCTTTAAAAAAAAATCAACATTTGGAATATCCGACCTTGTGACTTTTAATATGGAGCACATATTTGGAATTGGTGTTTATTTTTTATTTCTGTACCTTAACAATATGGCATGTTTCTCCCTATCAGCTGCTGTTGAGCCACTTATTATACCAGAGGTCCACATGCAAAAAAGACTATCTTTCTGAAGTACCTCCCCAGGACCACTCAGTGACTTTTCGTTGGCCTTGTAGTCTATATTTTAAGCCAGATCATCCCAAACATATCCCCCAATTTTGGTGAAAAATGCATCTTGCTACTTTTGTATGACATGGAAGTAAGCAAAGAGAAACTTATGTTTATTTATATGTATTTATTTTCTATACTTTTCTAAAAGGAATTTGAGATGATGAAAAGCAAAACAAAATTTTAAAATATAAACAGAATATCAACCTCCTGTTTGATAATTAAAGGAAATGGGAATACAAAAACCCCCAATTTTATTTTATTTTTTATTTATTTTATTTTATTTTATTTTTTTTTAAAGATTTTATTTATTTATTTGAGAGAGAGACAGTGAGAGAGAGCATGAGCAAAGAGGAGGTCAGATGGAGAAGCAGACTCCCCATGGAGCTGGGAGCCCCATGCAGGACTCGATCCCGGGACTCTGGGATCATGACCTGAGCCGAAGGCAGTCATCCAACCAACTGAGCCACCCAGGCGTCCCTTAAGAACATTTTTATTTAAATTCAGTTTAGTTAACATACAGTGTGTTGTTAGTTACTAGGTTAGAATTTAGTTATTCATTAGTAGCATCTAACACCCACTGCTCATCACATTAGGTGCCTCCTTACTGCCCATCATCCTATTACCCTATCGCCCCACCACCTCCCCTTGAGCAACCCTCAGTTTGTTTTCTTTGGTTAACAGTGTCTTGTATTTGCCTCCCTCTCTGTTTTTATCTTATTTTATTTTTTCTTCCTTTACTCTATGTTCATCTGTTCTCAAAACAAATTTTAAAATTGTAAATAGAAAATCAATTTTAAAGGAAAAGGGGAATACAAATAAATGTGTGTGGGGGGTACTTTAGTCATGATATCCCAAATTGAATATTAAAGGTCTATAGTGCAATATGTTTAGAACACCACTGTATGTCTCTATCCATTCTGTTGGTTTGTTTTCAGTAGTTACAAATTATAATAATAAAAAAATAGCTTAGGGGCACCTGGGTGGCTCAGTCATGAGGTGTCTGCTTTCTGCTCATATCATGATCCCAGGGTTCTAGGATTGAGCCCTACAGTGGGCTCCTTGCTCAGCGGGGAGTCTGCCTCTCCCTCTGCATCTCCTCTTCTGTGTTCTCTGTCTAGCTGTCTCTTTGTCAAATAGAAAAATAAAATTTTTGAAATAAATAAATGAATCAAATAAAAATAAAATAAAAATTAAAAAAACAATAAAAATAAATAAATAATAAATTAAATAAAAATTAAAAAAATGAAAATAAAATAAAATCTTAAAAAAATAAATAGCTTAACCAACCATCAGTATCAGGTTTTGTCTTTATTTCTGCTCTATTGATCAGACTCTGTTCTATGTCAGACTACAGATATATACACTTACTATGTGCCAGGCATCAATAGAAGCACCTTTTGAAAATATGATTGAGTAGGAATTTTACAAATGAGAAAACTGAAGTTCTGAAGATTTCACAGTTGGAGAAAATGAGGTTGAGGTAGGGTAATGACTTGCTCAGACCACACAGTGAGGCAGAGTCAGGATTGCAAGGCACATCTGAGAAAATTTAGTCTCTTTCTATTTATACTGTTTTGCCTGTTTCAGAAAAGTTTTACTTAAATGCACACATGGCATTTTTTACCTGTGTGCAGTATAGTTTAAAAGTATTTAAACATGATATTAATTTTTATTTCTATGTACAGTTAAAAAACCGCTAAAGAGTCCAGAATAACTTCTTTTTATTTAGTTGTCATTATCATTTATAGTCTCCTTGTTTTCTCATCATCTTATGTGTGTTCTTGGTAAAAAGTATTCATTCCTCTGGGCCTCGTTATGAATTTATATTTTTGATTTTAGTGGTAGTGAAGTTAACATTTGGGGACTTCTTGTTCCTTGGTTTAAAAATACTTAAGTATGTGTTATTTATGCTCTCATTACATGTGTATCTGTAAATAAGATGTTTTATTTTGTCTATTTCAAGCTATATTTAAATGTTATTATACTACATTTGCCTTGCCATAATTTGCCTTTTTCATTTAATATTATGTCTATGGGATTTATCCTTAGGGATGATTGTGGCTCTTTCTCATTTTCCCCCCTCTGCTTCATAGTATTTCATTATAAGACCATTACAGAACTTTCTTGATCATACATAGTCTTACTGATGAATATTTAAGATGTTTCTTTTTTTTTTGTTTCTTGTGACTAGAACATTCTCATACATGCTTTGAGACATATTTGACTGTGTTTCTCTAAACACAGCACATAGATGTGGAATTACTAGATTATAATGTCTATCTTACATTGTGAAATGATAACCCAGTAGTTTAGTTAACATATCCTTTACCTCATGTAATTACCACTTTTTTGCTGTTGGTGTTATAGTGAGAACATTTAAGATCTATTCTCTCTTAGCAACTTTCATATATACAATATAGTGTTATTAACTATAGTCACCATGCTACGCATTAGATCCCTGGAATTACTTCTCTTGTAACTGGAAGGTTGTTCTCTGACCAACAACTCTTCCTGTATCCCCCAGCCCATGGCAACCATCTGTTTACCCTCTCTGTTAATATGAGTTTGGTTTATTTTAGATTTCACGTTTAGATGAGATCATATACCATTTATCTTTCTCTGTCTCACTTATTTCACTTAGAGTAACTCCCTCAAAGTCCATTCATGTTGTTACAAGTGGCAGGATTTCTTTCTTTCTTTTTTTAATGGCTGAGTAGTATTCAAGAGTATATTTGTGTGTGTGTGTGTGTGTGTGTGTGTGTGTGTATGTGTATACCATATTTTCTTTTCTTTTCCAGCTATCATTTTATTAAAATAATCAGATATAGCAACTAAATTCCTTCTGAACCTCAGCCATTTCACATTACCTGAACATGCTTGACCTAGAAGATTGGGACGGTACATGACAGAAACATTAGACCCATATACTCCTCCTTTCTGATACAGGGGATTTTAAGGACTAAAATGTCAGGATGGGGGCCCTTGATCCCTTCAAATGAAATAAATCATTCAATTGATTAACCCTATTATGAGATAGGTTTTTTTTTTTTTTTAGTTGATTGATATGCAGGTCCATGGCACACACTTCTAAAAATTGGAGTTGAGGAAGAGTAGGAAGGGCATGCGACTCCAGAAGTCGCTATGGATGTTAGAGAACCATTGTTAGTATATAAGACAAGAATAATGAAATCTGAGGAATTCTATAGTATTTACTTACAGATGGAAACTAAAGTCTATGTGTGGCATGGGTCCAGGATCTCTATGCATTGGAATCAGAGAAGGAATTAAATAACTGTGAATGCTGTGGGCTAATTAATGTCTAAAATTCAATACTTTTGATTTTTCTTATCCATAAGATACCTATATTTGCATTTTTAAAGTCACCAACTGTAGTCATAGTCTTCTTACTTTTGACTGTGGGAGAGGAGGTGAGTCCTTTGCATTTCTTGTAGAAGGCACTGCATATTCGTTGGACCAGGTGAAGGTTTGGGGCTTCATGAAAGGTAAGACTAGAAATTGTGCACAGGACTGGAATCTCATGGCTTCTTTCTCTGTCCTGTTTTGCCTCCTTAGAGCTTGAACTGTTGCAGATGCAGGCTCTCCTAGTCTGAAACCCATGTCTTTAGTATGTCTGGAGGGAACGAGGTTCAGATTCTCGACCAGAGCTGCAGGCAGGATCTATGTTTTCTTTATCCATTTATCCACCAGTAGATGCTTGGATTGTTGCCATGTGTTGGCTACTGCAAAGATCATGGGGATGTAGGTATCTTTTCAAGATAGTGACTTCATTTCCTTCAGGTATATGCCCAGTAGTGGGATTACTGGATCATCTAGTAGTTATGTTTTCAATTTTTTGAGGAACCTCCCTACTGTTTTCTGTAGAGACTGTACCAATTTACACTCCTACCAAGAATATAAAAGGGTTTCTTTTTTCTCTTCCCTTTTCTTTTTGCCTTTTTGATAATAGCTATGCTATCAAATGTGAGATGATACCTCATTGTGGCTTTGATTTACATTTCCCTAATGATGAATGATGTTAAATGCCTTTTCATGCACGTTTAACCATTTATATGTCTTTATTGGAAAAATGTCTTTTCATGTTATTTGCTTGTTTTTAATTGGATCCTTTATGGGTTCCTCTTTTCTTCTTTCTTTTTCCCCCCTTCTTCATCTTTTTTAAAAAATATTTTTGCTATTGAGTTGTAGGAGTTTCTTAAATACTTTGTATAGAACCCTATAGCAGATATATGGCTTGCAGTGATCTTCCTCCATTCTGTAGTTTGCTTTTTAATTTGTTGATTATTTTTTTCACTGTGCAGAAGCCTTTCAGTTTGATTTAGTTCCACATGTTGGCTTTTGCTTTCATTGCTTGTATTCTTGGCATCTTTCCAAAAAAATGTTGCCAAGTCTATGTCAAGAGCTTTATCCCTGTTTTCTTTTAGGAGTCTTACTGTTTTAGATCCTACATTCAGGCCTTCCTTAATATATTTTGAGTTAATTTTTGTGAGTTATGTAAGATAATGAAAAGCAATTTTGGTTTTTTTTTTTGGATATGAATATCTGTTTTTCCAATATCATTTATTAAAGAGGTTATACTTTCTGTAATGAGTATTCTTGGCTTCCTTATCAAATAGTAATTGACCATATATGCATGGGTTTATTTCAGTGCTCTCAGTTATGTTCCATTGGTCTGTCTGTTTTTATGTCAGTACTATTTTGATTACTACAGATTTATAATATAGGTTGATGTCAGGAAATATGATGATTCCACCCTTATTCTTTCTCAAGATTGCTTTGGCTATTCAGGATCTTTTGTGGTTCCATAAAAATTTTAGTATTAAAATTTTTTTTCTGTGAAAAATGCCATTGGAAATTTGATAGGGATTGCATTGAATCCATTGATGGCTTTGGGTAATATAGACATTTTAACAGTATAATTTCTTACATCCATGAACCTGGGCTATCTTTCCATTTCCTTGCATCTTCTTTGATTTTTTTTATTAAAATTAATGTCATAGTTTTCAGTGTGCATGTCTTTTATCTTCTTGGTTAGAATTATTCATAAGTATTTTATTCTTTTTTTCATAAAGCTGTATTATTAGACAGAGAGAGAGAGAGAGAGAGAGAGCAAGAAAGCATACAAGCAAGGGGAGCAGCAGGCAGAGGGAGAAGCAGGGTCCCCGCTGAACAAAGAGCCCAGTGAGGGACTCAATCCTAGGACCCTGGGTTCATGACCTGAGCTGAAGGCAGATGCTTAAATGACTGAGGTACCCAGGGGCCCCAGTATTTTATTCTTTTTGATGCAATTGCAAATTATATTGTATTATTTATAGTAGTCCCTCCTTATTTATGGGGACACATTCCAAATCCCCAGTGGATGCCTGAAACCATGGATAGTACCAAATTCTCTCTATATTATGTTTCTTTCCTATATATATATATATATACCGATGATAAAGTTTAACTTATAAATTACACACAGTAAGAATTAATAACAATAATTAATAATAAAATAGAATAATTATAACAATATATTGCAATAAAAGTTGTGTGACTGTGGTATCTCTCACTCCCTCTCATATTCAAAATATACACTTCCATGGTGAAATGAGGTAGATGATGTAGGCATTGTGATGTAGCACTAAGACACTATTGACCTGATGATAAGCCTATAGGAGGATCATCTGCTCCTGGACTGTGGTTGACTGTGGCTAAGTGAAACCAGGAAAAGCAAAATTGTGTTTAAGTTGGGACTGTTGTATTTCTTTTTCAAATTGTTCATAGTATATAGAAACACGACTGATTTTTGTATGGTCACTTTGTATCCCTGTGACTTCACTGGATTCATTTATTAGTTCTAACATTTTAGTGGAGCCTTAAGACTTTTCTACATGTACGATTATGCTATCTTCCAAAGAAAACCAGTTTTACTTCTTCCTTTCCAATTTGGATGCCTTTCATTTTACTTCCTTTCTTCTTTCCTTTCTTCCTTCCTTCCTTTTTAAAGATTTTATTTATTTATTTGACAGAGAGAGAGGGAATACAAGCAGGGGAGTGGGAGAGGGAGAAGGAGGCTTCCTGCAGAGCAGGGAGCCTGATGCAGGGCTTATTCCAGGACCCTGGGATCATGACTTGAGCCAAAGGCAGATGCTTAATGACTGAGCCACCCAGGTGTCCCTTCTTTTTCTTCCTTAATTGCTCTGGCTAGGAGTTCCAGTATTATGTTGAATAAGAGTGGCGAGAATAGGACCCTTGTCTCAGTCCTCATTTTAGAGGGATAAGGAACATTTTACCATTGGTTATTATGTTAGTATGTGTTTGTTGTATATGGCCCTTATTATATTGAGGTATGTTCTTTCTATATCTAGTTTGTTGAGAATGTTTAGGGTGAAAGGATATTGAATAAAATAGATGCCTTTTCTGTGTCTGTTGAGGTGTTATATGATTTTTATCTTTCATTTTATTAATTTAGTTTATCACATTGATTGATTTGCATATACTGAAACATCCTTGCATCCCAGGGATAAGTTCCGCTTGATCATGGTATATAATCTTTTTAATCTATTGTTCAATTTTGTTTGCTAATATTTTGTTCAAGATTTTTATATCTATATTCATCAGGGATATTGCCTTGTAATTTTCTTTTCTTATGGTATTGTCTGATTTTGGTATCAGGGTAATGATGGTTTTGTAAAATGAATTTGGGAGTAATACTCTGTCACTTTCTTTTGCTGGGGAAGTCTAGCTTAAGGTTTGTCAATTGTGTTTATCTTTTTAAAAAACAAATTCAGAATGTTGCTAATCTTTTTTTTTTTCTTCTGTTCTCTGTTTCATTTATATCTACTCTGCTCTTTGTTATTTACTTCATTCTAATAACTTTGGGGCCTAGTTTCTTTTTGTTTTTCTAGTTCCATATGGCATAAATTTAGATTTCTTATTTGACATCTTTTTTGTTAACAAAAATGAAAATTTAATCGGGAAAAATAGGCAATACTGTGCTTTTCTTGAACATCCCTCAGAATTGTGAGGTATCATTAACAGATAATGTCCATGGAAAGAGAAAGCACCAGAATATTCACAGATAAGAGATGAAAGGACAATAAGAGGAATGAGAAAAGTGGGGGTCAGATTAAAAAATCATCCCCAGGAATTGGTATTTATTCCATCAGAGAAAACTGCAACAGAGACAGTGATGATAGAAAGTACTGGAGCATATAACAGTAACAGCAGGTTCTTTTATCTCAGTATAAAAGATTTTTTAAAAAGATTTTATTTATTTATTTGACAGAGAGAGATCGCAAGTAGGCAGACAGGCAGAGTTGGCTATTGGTGTGTAGGTTCACAGCTATAGGCGTTAGCCACAAGCATGTGAACAGTCATGGGTGTCAGCCAGGGGTTTAGGCTGGTATATTGCACATGTGTACAGTAGAGACTGGGGCTGGCTGTGGGGTTTTTATCTTGAGCTCAGGCAGAAGTAGGGGAGGGGTTCAGGTGGCTGGTGTCTGCAAATGTGCATACCTATGGAGTGGAACCTCAGCAACAGCATCTGCTGGGGTCTGTGGCAGCAGTGATGGCTGTTATTTTCTTTACACGTGAAACCTACTGATGTCCTCTATGGAGCAGTCTACTAGATTCTGTGATGAGGTTCAGTGAGAAACTGAGCTCTGTAGCATCCAAGAGGACTGTTGAAGTCTTCTGCAGAACAAGACACTCAGCCCTGTGGTCATGTCTGCTCCATGGCTGTTACTGGGAGCTCCTGACCTTTTTGCTGCTTCCCAAATGTATCTAGACATCTCAGCTTTGCTGATGTTGGTAGTATGAAACCACAGTGGGTCCTCCATGGAGTTCCACAAAAGGCCGGAGAAGCTGGTCGCTCTTCTGCTGTCCTTTTCCCAGTGAAGCTAACCCTTTTGGACTATAGAGTTCCCTATTAGTACTGAGCAGTCCTGGCCTGGAAAATGTGATGATGCTGGCAAAGTGAAACTGTTTTTCCTTAGTTTCAGGTATTTTGCTGCAAGGTGTTGAAGTTTCTTAAGTGGATTCCTGAGCTCTCCTAGAGCTATTTTCAGTCCTGGATAGCTGTGTAATTATAGATCTTTGTAGGGGAATGGAGGCTGAGGTCTCCTTCTCCACAATGTTGGTGACATCACTCAGTTAAATATTCTCAGTACCTACTCCTTTGTTGGATGTGTATAGAACAAATAACTTCTAGTCTGTAGTTTACTTGTATTCTTTTTTTTTTAATATAATTTTTTATTTTTTATAAACATATATTTTTATCCCCAGGGGTACAGGTCTGTGAATCACCAGGTTTACACACTTCACAGCACTCACCAAAACACATACCCTCCCCAATGTCCATAATACCACCCCTTTTTCCCAAACCCCCTCCCCCCAGCAACCCTCAGTTTGTTTTGTGAGATTAAGAGTCACTTATGGTTTGTCTCCCTCCCAATCCCATCTTCTTTCATTTATTCTTCTCCTACCCACTTAAGCCCCCATGTTGCATCACCACTTCCTCATATCAGGGAGATCATATGATAGTTGTCTTTCTCCGCTTGACTTATTTCGCTAAGCATGATACGTTCTAGTTCCATCCATATTGTCGCGAACGGCAAGATTTCATTTGCCCTACTTGTATTCTTTTAAATGATGGCTTTTGGCATAAGATTTAAAGGTTTCAAGTAGTTTAGATTAACCAATCTTTTTCTTCATTTGTTTATGCTTTCTCAGTCCTATTTACAGATTATTTTTCTGCTCAAGATCATAAGGATAAAGATTTTTATGTTTTCTTCTAAAAGTCTTAGAATTTTGCTTTGAAAATATAGGCCTTAGATCTATTTGTAATTTGTTATAATGCATTAAGGAGTGCAAATTTTTGTTAACTTACTTAATTGGTCAAACAGTCCACTATCAATTTTTTATTGCATATGCTATGTGCTGTGCTATGTGTGAAATGCTATAGGAGATATAATTCCTTCTGTAAAAGAGAGAGATGGAACCAACATTGTACCGGGTTCCATCATACAATCATACTGTGCCCTACTTATATGTTCTATTAAACTAGCAACTGTCCTTGTAGGTTGTTTTATTTATCTATATTTTACAAATAAATAAACTGAGGCTCTGAGAAGTAAAATAACTTGCTCAAGTTGACACAGTTATTAAGTGGTAGAGTTGAAATTTTAGCTTAGATATTTCTGACAAACTAGACATTTGAGATAAGACAAAGATTATTGAAAACTAAGTAATATTTTGTTTCTTTTTTAAAAAAGATTTTTAAAAATTTCTTTATTTGACTGAGATAGAGAGAGCACAGGTAGGCAGAGGGGCAAGCAGAGGAAGAGGGAGAAGCAGGCTCTCTGCTGAGCAGGAAGCCTAATGTGGAGTTCTATCCCAGGACCCTGGGATCATGACCTGAATCAAAGGCAGATGCTAAACAAGCCACCCAGGAAAAATTAAGTAATTTAAGGTGAAACATACAGAGGGATAGAAAATATCTGTGATATGAATGAATATACTGTGTGGTATCCCAAGAGAGTATTATAAAGACAAATCATGTATGGGCTTGAAGTACAGAAGTTCCCTTCTCTAAAGGGAAGAGTTCATTCTATGTTGTAATTTTGAATCTTCCTTGTAGGAAATGGGGCTTGACGTAAAGCTTGAAAAAATAGGGAGAATCTGGTAGGATGGAATGAGAGTAAGGATTGAGAGAAATATCAAAAGGGCTAATAAGCCAAAGCAGTATAGGTGGTTAGATTTTAAAACTAATTTGGGTTTAATGATGGAGGGAGCTGAAGACTCATTTGGCTTTAGTATAGAATAATTGTGGGACTTGAGACTGGGAATACAGGTTGCTGCCATATTGTATTGGATATTCATTTTAATTCAGTATTTATTGAGAACTTACCATCTTCTACATTGTATTTGCTAAGTCTTTCTTTGTTCTTTTTTTCATACAATCTACATCTAATCTATCAGGAAGTAGTTCAGAAGTATCTTCAAAATCTGATTATTTCTACCACTTCAACTAGTTCCACCCTGATCCAAGTCATCATTCTCTCTTATTTGTATTATTGTAATATCTTTATGCCTGGCCCCCTTGCTTCCTGTTTTGCCTCCCTTTAGTTTCAACAGAGCATATAGATGGATTCTGTTAAAATGTAAGTGACATCACTCCACTGCTCAGAACTTACAAAGTCTTTACAATGGTTTATAGCTATACAACTTTTGTTACCTTCCTGACATGATTTGCTCCTGTCTTCACTTAAGTCATTCTCCTTTAGCCACATTGGCCTTCTTTTTGTTCTTCGTACATGTCAGGTTTTTGGATTTATTTCTGCTGCCTAGAATTTTCTTCCTTCAGATAGCAGTATAGTTTGCTCCTTCCATTCTTTTAAGTCTTTGTTTAAATATGACTGCTATGAGGTTATCCCTGATCATCCTACTTAAAATTGCATTGTTTTCCTCCTGGCACTTCTTATTCCCTTCTGCTTTATTTTCCTCTGAAGTAATTGTCACATTTGACAGTCCATATTTTGCATCTTTGCATTCCACTGAAATGTTAGGAGTTTTGTTCCTGCTATATCTGTAGCATATAGAACTTGGTGAATGAATGAATGTAGAGTGTTGAATACATATATAATGGCTTGTTCACCAATCACAAGTGTTTCAAACATTCTTTTCTTTTTATCTCAACATGTATATCAACTACAATAATCCTCATGTGTTTCCTTGGAATATGCCTCACTTATTCATGCCTCTTTGACTTGGACTCTTCTTTCCGCACAGCTGAAATTGCCTTCCACTTACTTCCACACTGAAATCTCTTAGTGACCATTTAAGACCCAGTGTGATTAGCAAAATGAAAAGGTAACCTACAGAATGTGGGGAAATTTTTACAAACCATATAGTGGCATATATAAAAAAACTCATACAACTCAATAACAAAAGCACACATAAAAAACAATTGAATTAAAAAAAGAGCAGAGGAACTAAATAGACATTTTTCCAAGGAAGATATCCAAAGGGCCAACAGGTACATGAAAAGATGTTGGAAAAAAAGAAGAAAGCTGTTGGTCATCACTTATCATCAGGGAAATGCAAATCAAAACCACAATGAGATATCCCATTGTATATATATATGTATTTATATAATGGAATATTATTTAGCCACGAGAAAGAAGAGTATCCTGCCATTTGTGACAACATGGATAGACCTCAAGCACATTATGAGTGAGATATGTCGGACAGAGAAAGATGAGTCAGACAGAGAAAGATTGTGTGATATCACTTATATATGGAATTTACACAATGTTATATATCAGATATATTTTTTAAAAAGTCCCAATACAAACACTTCCTGGAGCACCTGGGTGGTTCAGTCTGTTGGGCTTCTGTCTTTGGCTTGGGTCATGAGCCCGGGGCCATGGGATTGAGCCTCACATTGGGCTCCCTGCTCGGTGGGGAGTCTGCTTCTCTCCCTGTGCCTCACGCCACTTTTGTGCTCACTCTCACTCTCTCTATCAAATTAATAAGTAAGATCTTTAAACAAAAATAAAAAACAAATCCTTCCTTTTTGGAACCCTTTATCAACAGTCCTTCCATTCTCAGGCATAATTTTTCTTTTCTTTATGGTATCACAGCATTACGCACTCACTTCTATTATATTCTATTCTGTCCAACCCCCCTCCAACTTCTCCAGGTCAGAGAACTATATGTTTGATTGTTTGTTTAATATTTTACTTGTTCTAATGCATGGTAGGTGCTTTATGTATAGTAAATGAATAATAAATATTTTTGAGAGAATAAAAGAAACAATATAAATAAGTTATTAAATTATTGCTGGATATAAATATTTATTTATAATAAATATTTAAAATAAATATTTATAAATTATTTATAAATTTATTATAATAAATATATAAATAAAAATTATTCATATAAATAAATATATAAATATATATCAATATAAATAAGTTATTAAATTATTATTATTAACAAAATAAGTTATTAAATTATTGCTTGAGATAGACTTTAAGAATACTTTTCTGTTGTTCTTATATGTTCTTGTTAGGTAAGGCTTATTGAGCTATCTGGAGTTTGAAGTTTGAAATAGCTACCATATTCCTGTGGTTTTTTTTTTTTTTTTTTTTGGTACTTGAATAGTATTAAATGACATACATAGTGTGATTTGGAGCTTTTCCTGTAGCACAGAGATCACTGGATGAAAAGGATATATTTCAGGTAGAAATGATCAGTCCTAGTTATCCAAGGAGGTTGTTACTTGTTTCAGATTAAAAATGCCTATTTTTATTGTCTCTTTTTCACTCTCCAAATTGTATGTTTATATATTTTATTTTCATCTTTTCCATGATCTTTTTTCTAAAGTCCTGTCTATTCCCTCCCCCACTCCCCAATTTATTTTTTATTTGATTTGAAGAGAAACAGGAACATGGGGTTCGTCTATTCTGTTTTTTAAGGAAACAAGGTTTTAGCTTTATAAATTTATTTAAAGGTTTTTCCATAGCTTTGATTTCTGTTTTACTGTTTCCTGTTCTTTATTATTTTGTTCATTCTGTTTTTATTTGATTTCATATTTTTCTTCCTTCTTGATGAAGATGTTTTGCTTGTTTATATTTGGCTTTTCTTTTCTAATATAAGCACTTAAAGATGCGACAACATGGATGGAACTAGAGCGTATCATGCTTAGCGAAATAAGTCAAGCGGAGAAAGACAACTATCATATGATCTCCCTGATATGAGGAAGTGGTGATGCAACATGGGGGCTTAAGTGGGTAGGAGAAGAATAAATGAAAGAAAATGGGATTGGGAGGGAGACAAACCATAAGTGACTCTTAATCTCACAAAACAAACTGAGGGTTGCTGGGGGGAAGGGGTTTGGGAGAAGGGGGTGGGATTATGGACATTGGGGAGGGTATGTGCTTTGGTGAGTGCTGTGAAGTGTGTAAACCTGGTGATTCACAGACCTGTACCCCTGGGGATAAAAATATATGTTTATAAAAAATAAAAAATTATATATATAAAAAAAGATACAAATCTTCTTTGTGCTCCTTTAGCTCTATATTATCTAATGTGGTAGCTATGGGGCTATTCAAATTTAAATGAATTAAAATTAAATAAAATTTACTTCCTTACTTGCATTAGTCATGTGTCTAATGCTGCTCTGTTTGAGCAGATAGACCATTTTATCACTGCAGAAAGTACTACAGAACTTTCCCTTTAAAGATTTATTTATTTGAGACGGATAGAGAAAGACAGTGTGCTAGGAGGGGCAGAAGGAGAAGGAGAGAGAGAAACTTTAGCAGATTCCACTCTGAGTGCAGAAACTTGATCTCATGACCCTGAGATCACAACCTGAGCTGAAACCAAGAATCAGGCGCTTAACTGACTGTACCACCCAGATGCCCCAGTTCTACAGAACTTTTATATAGACCTTTTTATAGATAGTGTTGCTCTATATCTGTGTATTTGTAATTGCAGAAAGAACTCAAAGGACCATAGTTTTCTCCTTGATATATTTCATAAGTTGGATTTTTAGGAGAGTTCATTCTTTAGAAAATTCTTTAAAATTTAAAAATCTATATTACCTTTAGAACAGCACAGTCTATCTTTGTTTCCTGCTTCGTATATCAATTACAGAGAAAAATGGGTTTTAAAACCTCACCATGATTAGAAGCTTGATTATTTTTTCTTGTAATTTTGTCAAGTTTTGCTTTATGCAGTTTGAGTCTGTTGTAAGATATATAGAGAACCAGATTATTCTTTCAGTTTTTGTTTTATGCATTGAGAGGTAATTTTTTTTTTTTTTTTTCAGTTTAAAATTTATGTTTTATTTCTTTTTTTTTTTCATTTCTTTTTTTTTTTTTTAATTTTTTATTTTTTATAAACATATATTTTTATCCCCAGGGGTACAGGTCTGTGAATCACCAGGTTTACACACTTCACAGCACTCACCAAATCACATACCCTCCCCAATGTCCATAATCCCACCCCCTTCTCCCAAACCCCCTCCCCCCGGCAACCCTCAGTTTGTTTTGTGAGATTAAGAGTCACTTATGGTTGTGGGTAGAAGAAGAATAAATGAAACAAGATGGGATTGGGAGGGAGAGAGGTAATGTTTTAAAATAATGATTGGTTCAAGCTTATTCTGTATTTTCGGTAAATAATTCCTCTGATGATTACATAAATAGTTTCTTTTAAAAAACGTGTTTGTAACTTTATGTTTAAAAAACAACACCTTCTTTACCAATAATAATCCTTGCTTTGAAGTGTATTTTAGCTCATACCGATATATTTATACACCTTTTTTGTTTAACTTTTTCATGATTTGCCTTTTTCATATGTATGCTGCTAGCTTTTCTTCATTATCATACTTTTGGTATGTCTTCTGTAAGCAGCATATAGTTGGATTTTTACAATAGAATATGATTTTATCAAGTATCTAATTGTTCTTTTATTATCTATTGAAGTTTCCCATTTTTTTGGAATTATTTCAACAACCTTATTTTATGTTTTTTTATTTATTAATTTTCCTATGTTTCCTCTTTTTCTTGCATTGTATTGGATTGATCATTTTCTTTATTCCATTTTCTGTTTATTTATTTAGAAATTGTTATTTCTTTTCTATTCATGTAAGAGTTATCCTTGTATTTTAACATGCCAATTTGACTCAATAACCTCTAAATTCAACCAGTGTCTCTACCCTTTTCCTTAATCATAGAATACCATCTTTTTCATTTTTTCTATCTTCTGTAAGATATCTAATATATTATTTTCATCTTGATCTTTAGATTTTACAAAGTGCTCATTGTTTTAATACTTCGCTTTTATAGCCAAATTTTTTTCAAATGAACTCACATTTATTAATTATTTCTTCTTCCTGGCCACTTCTTTTGTGTTCAATTTATTTCTTTATTAAGTGTTTTCTTTTTTTAAAATTTTTTATTTTTATAAACATATATTTTTATCGCCAGGGGTACAGGTCTGTGAATCGCTAGGTTTATACACTTCACAGCACTCACCAAAGCACATACCCTCCCCAATGTCCATAACCCCACCCCCCTTCGCCCAACCCCCCTCCCCCCAGCAACCCTCAGTTTGTTTTGTGAGATTAAGAGTCACTTATGGCTTGTCTCCCTCCCAATCCCATCTTGTTTCATTGATTCTTCTCCTACCCACTTAAGCCCCCATGTTGCATCACCACTTCCTCATATCAGGGAGATCATATGATAGTTGTCTTTCTCCGCTTGACTTATTTCGCTAAGCATGTTTCTTTATTAGTTTTCTTTTTTTTTTTTTTTTTTAATTTTTTATTTTTTATAAACATATATTTTTATCCCCAGGGGTACAGGTCTGTGAATCACCAGGTTTACACACTTCACAGCACTCACCAAATCACATACCCTCCCCAATGTCCATAATCCCACCCCCTTCTCCCAAACCCCCTCCCCCCGGCAACCCTCAGTTTGTTTTGTGAGATTAAGAGTCACTTATGGTTTGTCTCCCTCCCAATCCCATCTTGTTTCATTTATTCTTCTTCTACCCACTTAAGCCTCCATGTTGCATCACCACTTCCTCATATCAGGGAGATCATATGATAGTTGTCTTTCTCTGCTTGACTTATTTCGCTAAGCATGATACGCTCTAGTTCCATCCATGTTGTTGCAAATGGCAAGATTTCATTTCTTTTGATGGCTGCATAGTACTCCATTGTGTATATATACCACATCTTCTTGATCCATTCATCTGTTGATGGACATCTAGGTTCTTTCCATAGTTTGGCTATTGTGGACATTGCTGCTAGTTTTCTTAAGCGACTATATACTAAGGGTAAACTATACCTTTTAAAAATCTATTTGAAACTGTTTTTATTTCTTTCTGTACCTTTAAATCATTATTTAAGTGGCGTAAAATTCAAGGTTGGTAATGATTTTACCTTATTATGTGGATATTATTCTATTATCATCCATGGTTTGTTGTTGCTCTTAAGAAGTCATATTCGAAAAAGGGTTGATATCCAAAACTTATAAAGAACTTATGCAAAAATCAGACAATCCAATTATAAAATGTGTGAAAGACATGAACATATATTTCTTCAAAGAAGACATATAGATGGCCAACAGACACATTAAAAGATGTTGAACATCACTCATCATTAGGGAAGTACAAATCAAAACCACAACAAGTTACCACCTCATACCTGTTGGAATGGCTAAAATCAGCAACACAAGAAACAACAAATGTTGGTGAGGATGTGGAGAAAAAGGAACCCTCATGGACTGTTGGTAGGAATGCCAGCTGGTGCAGCCACTGTGGAAACAGTATGGAGATTCCTTAAAAAGTGAAAAATGGGATTACCATATATGATCCCAGTAATTCTGCTAATGGGTATTTATCCAAAGAATATGAAAACACTAATTCAAAAAAGATATATGTACCCCTATGCTTATTGGGACATTATTTACAATTGTCAAATTATGACAGCAGCCCAGTGTCTATCAGTAGATGAATAGATAAAGAAAAAGTGATATGTATATAATGGAATTTTACTCAACCACAAAAAAGAATGAAATCTTTCCATTTGCAACAACATGGTTGAATCCAGGACATATAATGCTTAATAAAGTAAGTCAGTCAGAGAAAGACAAATACCGTATGATTTTACTCATACGAATTTATGAAACAAACAAACAAATGGGAGAAAAAGAGACAAACCAAAACACAGACTCTTAACTATAGAGAACAAACTGGTGGTTACCAGAGGGGAGGTGGATGGAGGGATGGGTGAAATAGGTGAAGGGGATCAAGAGATCAAGAGTACAATTATCTTGATGAGCACTGGGTATTATATGGAATTGTTGAATCACTGTGTTATACCTCTGAAATTAATAAGCACTGTATGTTAAGTAACTGGATTGTAGAAAAAATGCCATACTGTGGTTCATTAGAGGTAATTTTATTTTTTTCTAATCTAAGATTACTTTAATAATTCTTTGCTTAGCTAATTCTTTGCTAAACATAGGTGCCTATGTTTACCTATGTATATTTAATTTTGTGTGCTTATCCAATATAAAAATTATGTCTTTTCGTAAACTCTTGAAAAATTTCTGCCTTTAGCTTATTTAAGAGTATTAGCTCTCCCACATTGTTACTCTTTGTTTTCTGGGACTTCTCTTAGGTATATATTGAACTTAATTCTAACCTTCATATTTCTTAACCCTCTTTGTTCCTTTTCTCATCTTTATTGCTCTGTATTGCATTGGAATAAGAGTTTTAAGTCTGTTTTTCCTCTTCTCTAGTACTTCCTTTGTTATTATCTAACCAGTTTTTAGCCAAAGCCACTGAGTCCATTGATTTATTTTCAGTGACTATGTTTTTTCATATCTACAAATTCTCTTTGATTCCTTTTCAAATTTGCCTATATTTTTCTTCAGGTTGTATTGTTTCTTATGGTTTTATAACCTATTTTTCCTTTTTACAGATCTTAAATACTGTTATTTTAAGGCCTGTCTCAAATTGTTCTCTTTTCTCAAGCTCCTGGGGTGCTCAATCTTCTTTTGATGTGTTTGCTATCTTTCATGGTGAATTATTTTCCTATGAGGTTTGTGAATTTAGATTTTAAATGCTAAGTTTTAAAAATCCATGTTTATTTTTATTATCCTGAATGTAAACATGAGATTTCTGGAGCAGAGATTAAAGCTATTATTTCTTACATCAGTTAGTTCTCCTTGCCCTAATTGTTCCCTTCTTTCAAGGTGATATATTGGGAGCCAAAGTCACTGTACATAATTTGAAGTCTGTATTACAAGAGAGGGAATTGTGAATCTGTCAGTTTATATAAGATCGTTTAAACAGCTGCAGCCCCTCGCCTAGAGAGAAGGAGAGAAACCTCATCTCTCCAATGTAAACAATAAGAAAGGGAAGAGTAAGGGAAGGTTTCTGGATTATTACTCTTTGGAATGTGAATACACACCTTCTAGGAGAAGATAAGACTATTGTCTCTGGGTTTACAATGCTTGGTATATCTCTTTGTCTTACCCACCTTTGAAATCTAAGCATATCCTCTTAGGAAACTAAATCTCTAGGACCTGTCTCACTGTCTATCTCTTCAGTCATCTTTTAACTTCTAAGGCTGTCATCTAACTCAGGGTCCAGTAAAATTTGCTCAGAAAGCCCTAAAGGTAGAGACATGAAAATTCTCATTTCCCGACAGTAACATCTTTAGTGGAACTTGTTTTCCCTCTCGTGGGAACACCATGTGGCCTGGTTTATAAGAATTTTCATCTGAAATGATTTTGTTTTTCTTCTTCCAAGTGTCCCAGGGATATAACTGGGCCAGGATTATTATTTTTTATGTTAAATTATTGGATTGGGGACTCCTATTTAAAAATGGGTAGTTTAACTTGGTTTTTATACTTTTATGATTTCCCATTAGAGACACTTTCTTTGCCTTGTGGGTATTGTGGGAGAAAATGTTCAAGCAGAAGGAATAGCAAATGTGAAACTTGATGGGGGTATTGGACAGTGTGGCTGGGGGGGGGGTTACTCAGTGAAGGGAAGAATGGCAAGAATGAAATTAGGGGTGTATTGGGAGTTAGAGCTATAGTAAGAGCTTTGGATTCTGCCCCAAATGAAATGTGAAACCACTGAAGGGTTTGGAACAGAAGAGGTTTGTTATCTGATTTTTGATTTAAATGGGTCACTTTCACACAAATGGTTGTATCAAGAATGGGTTATATAGATTCACAATCGGTAGGATTATTGTATTCAATACTGATTTTCTTCAACGTGGCCTTGGAAAGAGAAGGTGACTTCTTTTAGGGCTCCTTGGAAACCAAATACTTAAGGCAATCAATCTTAGAAGAATGCCAAAGTGCAAAATAGGTCACTAGTCTGCAACATCATATGATAGCAACTAAAAGCTTTATACCCTACGCCCTGGGAAAAATGATGTTCTCCTAATTAAAGAATACATGGTATAAGAGGGTTGAAGGCCAAGTTTCTGCCATGACATAACTACTATAGTTGGATCTCTTTGTAATCATACCAGGGTAGAGATTGGTGCTTCCCTGATTAGGAGGCTTAAAAGCCCTACAACCCAGTGGCTGGAGTTTGATGTCCGATCCCGTTAGATCTTTTTTACTTCAGAATTCAATAGGCAGAGGGAAACTCACAAACATATTACTGCTCATTTCACTATGAAATTCCCTCAAGGAAAAGTGTTCCAGAAGGCATGGTGTCAGATTGTTTGCTCTTGTTTTCATAACTTAGGCTGGAGGTTAGGCTAGGAGGTGGAGTGTGAATAGGAGCAGGGAGACAAAGTAGCTATGGAAATCACTCAGTTAAGAGATGATGGCTTCTTTGACCAAGGTGGTCGGATAGATGTTTTAAGAAAGCAGTCATATTTGAACTATATTTAGAAGGGAGAGCTGATAGGATTTGCTAGTGGATTGAGATGATTTATAGTAATTTCAGAGTTCTTGTTTTCCCTACTTAGAAGAATTGAATTTCCATTTTTTGAGGTGGGAAGAATATGCCCATGCAACAATTGTATGTTTAATGAAGTAATGAAGGAAGAAAATGAGTAGAAGATATAAAAAAATAGTTCTGAACATAAGATCCTGTACCAACAGCATCTTTTGGTAATAAAGCATAACTCCAGCAAGGCAGAGACTATTGTCTTCACCACTGTGTATCTGGTAGCTAATATAGTACTTTGTATATATAAAGCATTCTGTTTGTATCTCTATTTATCTCTATCTCTGTATGTGTGTGTGTGTGTGTATTTACCCATATGTGTATGTGTGTATACACACACACACACACATACAAATACTTTAAATGCAGGAATGTAGGAATAAAGAGATGGATGCATGTCACATGCTTTGCTTTTTTTAAAAAAAATTTTAAATTTTAAATTTTTTATAGACATATAATATATTTTTATCCCCAGGGGTACAGGTCTGTGAATTGCCAGGTTTACACACTTCACAGCACTCACCAAAGCACATAGCCTCCCCAATGTCCATAACCCCACCCCCCTTCTCCCAACCCCCCTCCCCCCAGCAACCCTCAGTTTGTTTTGTGAGATTAAGAGTCACTTATGGTTTGTCTCCCTCCCAATCCCATCTTGTTTCATTTATTCTTCTTCTACCCACTTAAGCCCCCATGTTGCATCACCACTTCCTCATATCAGGGAGATCATATGATAGTTGTCTTTCTCCGCTTGACTTATTTTGCTAAGCACGATACGCTCTAGTTCCATCCATGTTGTTGCAAATGGCAAGGTTTCGTTTCTTTTGATGGCTGCATAGTATTCCACTGTGTATATATACCACATCTTCTTGATCCATTCATCTGTTGATGGACATCTAGGTTCTTTCCGTAGTTTGGCTATTGTGGACATTGCTGCTATAAACATTCGGGTATACCTGCCCCTTCGGATCACTACATTTGTATCTTTAGGGTAAATACCCAATAGTGCAATTGCTGGGTCATAGGGCAGTTCTATTTTCAACATTTTGAGGAACCTCCATGCTGTTTTCCAGAGTGGCTGCACCAGCTTGCATTCCCACCAACAGTGGAGGAGGGTTCCCCTTTCTCCGCATCCTCGCCAGCATCTGTCATTTCCTGACTTGTTGATTTTAGCCATTCTGACTAGTGTGAGGTGATATCTCATTGTGGTTTTGATTTGTATTTCCCTGATGCCGAGTGATATGGAGCACTTTTTCATGTGTCTGTTGGCCATCTGGATGTCTTCTTTGCAGAAATGTCTGTTCATGTCCTCTGCCCATTTCTTGATTGGATTATTTGTTCTTTGGGTGTTGAGTTTGCTAAGTTCTTTATAGATTCTGGACACTAGTCCTTTATCTGATATGTCATTTGCAAATATCTTCTCCCATTCTGTCAGTTGTCTTTTGGTTTTGTTAACTGTTTCCTTTGCTGTGCAGAAGCTTTTGATCTTGATAAAATCCCAATAGTTCATTTTTGCCCTTGCTTCCCTTGCCTTTGGCGATGTTCCTAGGAAGGTGTTGCTGCGGTTGAGGTCGAAGAGGTTGCTGCCTGTGTTCTCCTCAAGGATTTTGATGGATTCCTTTCTCACATTGAGGTCCTTCATCCATTTTGAGTCTATTTTCATGTGTGGTGTAAGGAAATGGTCCAGTTTCATTTTTCTGCATGTGGCTGTCCAATTTTCCCATTTATTGAAGAGGCTGTCTTTTTTCCATTGGACATTCTTTCCTGCTTTGTCGAAGATGAGTTGACCATAGAGTTGAGGGTCTATTTCTGGGCTTTCTATTCTGTTCCATGGATTTATGTGTCTGTTTTTGTGCCAGTACCATGCTGTCTTGATGATGACAGCTTTGTAATAGAGCTTGAAGTCTGGAATTGTGATGCCACCAACTTTGGCTTTCTTTTTCAATATTCTTTTGGCTATTTGCGGTCTTTTCTTTTTTCTTTTTTTTTTTTAAATTTTTTATTTTTTATAAACATATATTTTTATCCCCAGGGGTATAGGTCTGTGAATCACCAGGTTTACACACTTCACAGCACTCACCAAACCACATACCCTCCCCAATGTCCATAATCCCACCCCCTTCTCCCAAACCCCCTCCCCCCGGCAACCCTCAGTTTGTTTTGTGAGATTAAGAGTCACTTATGGTTTGTCTCCCTCCCAATCCCGTCTTGTTTCATTTATTCTTCTTCTACCCACTTAAGCCTCCATGTTGCATCACCACTTCCTCATATCAGGGAGATCATATGATAGTTGTCTTTCTCTGCTTGACTTATTTCGCTAAGCATGATACGCTCTAGTTCCATCCATGTTGTTGCAAATGGCAAGATTTCATTTCTTTTGATGGCTGCATAGTATTCCATTGTGTATATATACCACATCTTCTTGATCCATTCATCTGTTGATGGACATCTAGGTTCTTTCCATAGTTTGGCTATTGTGGACATTGCTGCTATAAACATTCGGGTGCATGTGCCCCTTTGGATCACTACATTTGTATCTTTAGAGTAAATACCCAATAGTGCAATTGCTGGGTCATAGGACAGTTCTATTTTCAACATTTTGAGGAACCTCCATGCTGTTTTCCAGAGTGGCTGCACCAGCTTGCATTCCCACCAACAGTGGAGGAGGGTTCCCCTTTCTCCGCATCCTCGCCAGCATCTGTCATTTCCTGACTTGTTGATTTTAGCCATTCTGACTAGTGTGAGGTGATATCTCATTGTGGTTTTGATTTGTATTTCCCTGATGCCGAGTGATATGGAGCACTTTTTCATGTGTCTGTTGGCCATCTGGATGTCTTCTTTGCAGAAATGTCTGTTCATGTCCTCTGCCCATTTCTTGATTGGATTATTTGTTCTTTGGGTGTTGAGTTTGCTAAGTTCTTTATAGATTCTGGACACTAGTCCTTTATCTGATATGTCATTTGCAAATATCTTCTCCCATTCTGTCAGTTGTCTTTTGATTTTGTTAACTGTTTCCTTTGCTGTGCAAAAGCTTTTGATCTTGATGAAATCCCAGTAGTTCATTTTTTCCCTTGCTTCCCTTGCCTTTTGCGTTGTTCCTAGGAAGATGTTGCTGCGGCAGAGGTCGAAGAGGTTGCTGCCCGTGTTCTCCTCAAGGATTTTGATGGATTCCTTTCTCACATTGAGGTCCTTCAACCATTTTGAGTCTATTTTTGTGTGTGGTGTAAGGAAATGGTCCAATTTCATTTTTCTGCATGTGGCTGTCCAATTTTCCCAGCACCATTTATTGAAAAGGCTGTCTTTTTTCCATTGGACATTCTTTCCTGCTTTGTCGAAGATTAGTTGACCATAGATTTGAGGGTCTATTTCTGGGCTCTCTATTCTGTTCCATTGATCTATGTGTCTGTTTTTGTGCCAGTACCATGCTGTCTTGATGATGACAGCTTTGTAATAGAGCTTGAGGTCCGGAATTGTGATGCCACCAACGTTGGCTTTCTTTTTCAATATCCCTTTGGCTATTCGAGGTCTTTTCTGGTTCCATATAAATTTTAGCATTATTTGTTCCATTTCTTTGAAAAAGATGGATGGTTCTTTGATAGGAATTGCATTAAATGTGTAGATTGCTTTAGGTAGCATAGACATTTTCACAATATTTATTCTTCCAATCCAGGAGCATGGAACATTTTTCCATTTCTTGGTGTCTTCCTCAATTTCTTTCATGAGTACTTTATAGTTTTCTGAGTATAGATTCTGTGCCACTTTGGTTAGGTTTATTCCTAGGTATCTTATGGTTTTGGGTGCAATTGTAAATGGGATTGACTCCTTAATTTCCCTTTCTTCTGTCTTGCTGTTGGTGTAGAGAAATGCAACTGATTTCTGTGCATTGATGTTATATCCTGGTACTTTACTGAATTCCTGTACAAATTCTAGCAGTTTTGGAGTGGAGTCTTTTGGGTTTTCCACATATAGTCTCATATCATCTGCGAAGAGTGATAGTTTGACTTCTTCTTTGCCGATTTGGATGCCTTTAATTTCCTTTTGTTGTCTGATTGCTGAGGCTAGGACTTCTAGTACTATGTTGAATAGCAGTGGTGATAATGGACATCCCTGCCATGTTCCTGATCTTAGCGGAAAAGCTTTCAGTTTTTCTCCATTGAGAATGATATTTGTGGTGGGTTTTTTCATAGATGGCTTTGATAATATTGAGGTATGTGCCCTCTCTCCCTACACTTTGAAGAGTTTTGATCAGGAAGGGATGCTGTTCTTTGTCAAATGCTTTTTCAGCATCTATTGAGAGTATCATATGGTTCACATGCTTTGCTTTTTAGGTGCTGCAGAAATTTCCCCATGAATACTGGTTGCCAGTTTCATCTGCCTTGTGGGTTTTTTTTTTTTTTTTTTGTTAAAAGCTAGAGATTTATTGTTATTTTGTGATTAATAAATTGTCAAATTGGCTATGACACTGTATACCACCATTTGCCAGTACAAAAGTTTTTGAACCAGATTGAGGCATAAGACAGAGAGAGCAAAGACACATGAATATCATCCTTAACAACCTCCACTAGTCATGCCTCCACCTTGACCATCACTCATGTTTTCCTGCTGGGAAAAGTGTCAGAACAGTGCACAGGCTGGTGAGCAACCTGGTCTCTTGACCTTTTTTAATAGCAAGCAACTTACAGAAGTAATGGAATTCAACTTATATTTCCCTTGATTTTATTGGTCTGAACTCATTTTAGGTTACTTTAACATTTTAATTTCCTGTAACTGTACATGAGAGAATATAACGACCTAAGAGAATACTGAACCAGAGTCAGCCAAGTATATCACTGACCCCAAAGTTGTGTTTTAATTGGTCCTAAAGGACTGTACCACACCCCAATAATAATAAATTGAAATTAATTTTTCAATATTCAATATGGCAAATACTTTTTTTTGCTCAGAGGAACTTAATTGTACAAATGGTGTAGACAGCTACAAAATATCACTCTGTTTGCCTTCTGCTAATAATTCTTTATCTTTAAAAAAATCACTTAGAATTTAGGAATATAGTCACAATTGTATGAGGCAGGCATGGTGAGTATTATCAATCATTATTTTAGCTAAGAGATCTGAGATCTGCAGAGTAACTTGGCCTAGGTCACAGAACTAGTAAGTTATGATGCCAGGATTTACATTGAATCTGTAAGCTATTCAGTTAACCAGTTGTAGTAGTTGTAGTATCACCAGCATTTAGGACTAAGCACTTTATGTTCTACAGAGAGAGTGTGACATATTCTAGGAGATGATAAGAGTAGAGAACAGTGGCTTGAATCCTGTCTATAATTTTTTTTTGAATATTTTATTTATTTATTTGAAAGAGAGCGAGCGAGAGAAAATGAGTGGGAGAGAGAGAAAATGAGCGGGAGTTGTGGGGGAGAGGAAAGGAGGGGCAGAAGGAGATGGGAAAGCAGACTACCTGCTTAGACCCCGAATTCATGACCTGAGTTGAAGGCAGATGCTCAACCTACTGAGTCACCCAGGTGCCCCAGGCCCACAGTTTCTTCAGCAGGTTATTTTACTCGTTTCGCTAAGACTCAGTTTCTTTATTGGAAAAAAAATCTATTATCTCCAAGGGTTCCTATCAGAATTGAGTAAGGTAGTATGTTAAATACAGAGTATGATGCTTGCCTTACAGAAAGTACTGAGATGGGGCGCCTGGGTGGCTCAGTGGGTTAAGCCTCTGCCTTCAACTCCGGCCATGGAATCAAGCCCTGCACTGGGCTCTCTGCTCAGCAGGGAGCCTGCTTTCCCCTCTCTCTCTGCCTGTCTGCCTACTTGTGATCTCTGTCTGTCAAATAAATAAATAAAATCTTAAAGAAAAAAAAAGAAGGTGCTGAGATAAAAGAACCTGCTGTTACCTTTATATGCTCCAGTACTTTCTATCATCACTGTCTCTGTTGCAGTTTTCTCTCATGGAGTAAATACCAATTCCTGGGGATGATTTTTTAAAATCTGACCCCCACTTTTCTCATTCCTCCTATTGTCCTTTTATCCCTCTGTATGTGCTGTGAATATTCTGGTGCTTTCTCTTTCCATGGACATTATCTGTTAATGATACCTCACAATTCTGAGGAATGTTCAAGAAAAGCACAGTATTGCCTATTTCTCCTGACTAAATTTTCATTTTTTTAAAACCAATTTGCTGTTATTGTTGACTAATTTAGTGTGAGGCCCCTGAAGCAAAAGATATATCCACTCTGAAGTATTCCATAGATCATCTGGATTGGTTTTTGTTCTTGGCTCTATAGCATGTGCCACTGCAGTTCCATATTCTGTATATGGTGAACACATCTACCTGGAATAATTTCCCCATCAACTTCGGCAATACTGTCTATATCCTCCCAGTTTAGTTTAGCAAACATTTATTGGGTTTCTACTGTACCAGTTGGGAATTACATTCACCTGCAAGTAATAGAGACCTCAATATTGTACTTATGAAATAGGTTTTGTTTTTTCCCTCATTCAAAACAAGAAGTTCAGAGGAAAGCAGGTTGGTACTGATGCAGTAACTCTATTTGTTTATCAGTTTCTCAGCTTCCTACTATCTTTCAGTTTTGCTATTTATAACATGTGACTTTTGTCTTCATTCCTGTCATCTCATTATAGTAAGATAGATACTACTCCAGACTCACATGCAAATTGCAGGTTGGAAGTGTAAGAAATAAGGAAGAAAATAATTGGCAGCTTAAATGAGAAAAACAAAACCTTCCCTTGTGCTTATTGCTCAGAACTGAGTCACAGTTACACAGTTCTGCTACCTGAAAGGCAGTCTAAGAAAGTTAATATTTTAGCAGAAAAAAAATGGGAAAAGGGATTTTGGGTAGGCAGCTGGCAGTGTTTATTATATCTATGTTGTGCTTAGTACTGAGATAATATAAAGATAAATTAGGCACAATTGCTTTCCACAGTCAAGGGAAAAAACATGGAAGGAAATTATTATGCAAATAATTTATTATTTTGAAAGAAATTATTATGGAATAAATTATTCTAATGGAAAATTGATAATAGTTGAAATGTGGTATGATGGAAGCATGCAAGAGGAGAGGAGGGACCGAATCAACTTTCAATTCAATTCATCTACTAGTTACTGAATGTTCTAATACTCTTGGCAATGCAAAGAAGATTAAAACATATTTCTTCATTTTGGGGAGTGTGTTCATTTCGTAGGGCTGTCATAGCAAAACACTAGAGATGGTGGCTTAACCAAGAGAAGTTAATCTTCTCACAGTTCTGGAGACTGGAAGTCCAAGACCAAGAAGTGATGTCTGGTGAAGACTCTCCCATTGGGTTGCAGACAGGTGCTTTCTTGCTTGTGCTAAGGTGACCTCTTTTTTTTTTTTTTTTTTTTTAATTTATTTATTTTTTTTAATTTTTTATTTTTTATAAACATATATTTTTATCCCCAGGGGTACAGGTCTGTGAATCACCAGGTTTACACACTTCACAGCACTCACCAAATCACATACCCTCCCCAATGTCCATAGTCCCACCCCCTTCTCCCAAACCCTCTCCCCCCCGGCAACCCTCAGTTTGTTTTGTGAGATTAAGAGTCACTTATGGTTTGTCTCCCTCCCAATCCCATCTTGTTTCATTTATTCTTCTTCTACCCACTTAAGCCTCCATGTTGTATCACCACTTCCTCATATCAGGGAGATCATATGATAGTTGTCTTTCTCTGCTTGACTTATTTCGCTAAGCATGATACGCTCTAGTTCCATCCATGTTGTTGCAAATGGCAAGATTTCATTTCTTTTGATGGCTGCATAGTATTCCATTGTGTATATATACCACATCTTCTTGATCCATTCATCTGTTGATGGGCATCTAGGTTCTTTCCATAGTTTGGCTATTGTGGACATTGCTGCTATAAACATTCGGGTGCATGTGCCCCTTTGGATCACTACATTTGTATATTTAGGGTAAATACCCAATAGTGCAATTGCTGGGTCATAGGGCAGTTCTATTTTCAACATTTTGAGGAACCTCCATGCTGTTTTCCAGAGTGGCTGCACCAGCTTGCATTCCCACCAACAGTGTAGGAGGGTTCCCCTTTCTCCGCATCCTCACCAGCATCTGTCATTTCCTGACTTGTTGATTTTAGCCATTCTGACTGGTGTGAGGTGATATCTCATTGTGGTTTTGATTTGTATTTCCCTGATGCCGAGTGATATGGAGCACTTTTTCATGTGTCTGTTCGCCATCTGGATGTCTTCTTTGCAGAAATGTCTGTTCATGTCCTCTGCCCATTTCTTGATTGGATTATTTGTTCTTTGGGTGTTGAGTTTGCTAAGTTCTTTATAGATTCTGGACACTAGTCCTTTATCTGATATGTCATTTGCAAATATCTTCTCCCATTCTGTCAGTTGTCTTTTGATTTTGTTAACTGTTTCCTTTGCTGTGCAAAAGCTTTTGATCTTGATGAAATCCCAGTAGTTCATTTTTTCCCTTGCTTCCCTTGCCTTTTGCGTTGTTCCTAGGAAGATGTTGCTGCGGCAGAGGTCGAAGAGGTTGCTGCCCGTGTTCTCCTCAAGGATTTTGATGGATTCCTTTCGTACATTGAGGTCCTTCATCCATTTTGAGTCTATTTTTGTGTGTGGTGTAAGGGAATGGTCCAATTTCATTTTTCTGCATGTGGCTGTCCAATTTTCCCAGCACCATTTATTGAAAAGGCTGTCTTTTTTCCATTGGACATTCTTTCCTGCTTTGTCGAAGATTAGTTGACCATAGATTTGAGGGTCTATTTCTGGGCTCTCTATTCTGTTCCATTGATCTATGTGTCTGTTTTTGTGCCAGTACCATGCTGTCTTGATGATGACAGCTTTGTAATAGAGCTTGAGGTCCGGAATTGTGATGCCACCAACGTTGGCTTTCTTTTTCAATATCCCTTTGGCTATTCGAGGTCTTTTCTGGTTCCATATAAATTTTAGCATTATTTGTTCCATTTCTTTGAAAAAGATGGATGGTTCTTTGATAGGAATTGCATTAAATGTGTAGATTGCTTTAGGTAGCATAGACATTTTCACAATATTTATTCTTCCAATCCAGGAGCATGGAACATTTTTCCATTTCTTGGTGTCTTCCTCAATTTCTTTCATGAGTACTTTATAGTTTTCTGAGTATAGATTCTGTGCCACTTTGGTTAGGTTTATTCCTAGGTATCTTATGGTTTTGGGTGCAATTGTAAATGGGATTGACTCCTTAATTTCCCTTTCTTCTGTCTTGCTGTTGGTGTAGAGAAATGCAACTGATTTCTGTGCATTGATGTTATATCCTGGTACTTTACTGAATTCCTGTACAAATTCTAGCAGTTTTGGAGTGGAGTCTTTTGGGTTTTCCACATATAGTCTCATATCATCTGCGAAGAGTGATAGTTTGACTTCTTCTTTGCCGATTTGGATGCCTTTAATTTCCTTTTGTTGTCTGATTGCTGAGGCTAGGACCTCTAGTACGACCTCTTTTATATTCACATGAAATAAAACAGTCTTTCATCTTTCTTCTTATAAGGACACTAAACCTATCTAATTAGGGCCCCACCCTTATGACCGTTTAACCTTAATCGCTTCCTTAGAAGTCCCATCTTTAAATACGTTCCTACTGGGGTTCAGGACTTCAACATACGAATTTTAGGAGGACACAAACATTCAGTCCATCCCAGGAGTTTATTGCATACTTGGCTGACATCTCCCCTTCGCAGTTTCCATGTCCTTTCTGAGGCTGAGTGTGGCTTGGAAAAGTGAAGATAGTAGAGATATTGGAGGTGAAACCAGGGAATACTCTCTATGGCTTAAGTAAACACAATAAAAACACTGAAGAATTCGAGTCCGGATCCCTCCCATCGTTGGCCTCCCCAGTCACAGGAGCTCAGGGAATTCTCTTACTCTTCCAGCATTGCTGTGCTAGACTGGGAACATGGCAGCACACTGAGACTGTGTGTGGTAGACATCACCGAGGAAACTGCTAAACTATTTTTTGCCCAGTGTCGGGCTTTCTTGTCTTCCCTTTCCTTATAAAAATAAGTTTTGTCACAATTGTCAATACACCTTAAAGAAGAGAAAAATCTGTTTCCCCCTCAACTATATTCTTTTCTCTCTTCTATTCATTTTGGCAAGCATCCTGACATTCAGATGGAGTTTATAATATAAACTTGAGGCTAAAAAAGGAAACCAAGGGAGGAAAGATGACAGGAAAGGTGTTTTACATCAAGCAGGGAGAAAAAGCAACTATAGCCTTTCTGTCTTTATATATGCTGGATTCTGTAGTGTGTATAACTTCCATAGGAACCCAGGACCAGCTAAAATAATTGCTATTTCTTGGTGAATAGTAATGTTAGGAATATGAGCTGCTAAAAGAAAAATATATTTGGGGCAAGTCTTTGAAAAATCAGCCTTTATTTTCTAGTGGAAGCTAACAGATAAGCACCACCAAAAATTAAAACAGAGTGAAAAAAAAGAATCCAAATATGAAACAAATGAAACTCTAAAATTCCAACTGCCCCTCCCAAATAAAAACTTAACCACCAGCATCACCAACAACAAACTCGCAAATACATATATTACAACACACCTAATCATGTTCTCAATGTTTAGAAGCAGGAGCTTAATTTACAAGACTCTTCACAAAGAGCAGGGAACTAGAGCTTTTCTTTAGGATCTTCTAATGGAGAACAGCTGTGAAGAAACTGGAGCAGAGACAAAACAAATTGATTAAAATATTGAAAAGTGGAGGATGATACTATAAAATCAAAAGTGGCTTTCCCAACAGGCAAAAATCTTGAATGAATTTGTATGATATGAAAGGAATTATAAACAATTGTTCTCAGTTTCCGTATGGAACAACATAAAAACAAAGTAAAAAGGTTAAAAAAAAAAGAATTAGTTGGTGATCCTATGCCAGCAGAGTGCTATACACTATGTAAATGTTATTGAATTTCATCTTATTAAATTATCACAATAATTCTATGAGTTAGATATATTTATTGTCCTCCTTAATAAATGTGGGAATTGAGGCTGAGGGGAGTTATAAAGCTTTTAGGAAGTTATAAATAGTACCAAGTTGTAACATTGGAATCAGGATCAGAATCATGTGAAAAGCCATGGAAAGAGTTCTAGGCAGTAGAAGTAGAAATGTTAAAGCTTCAAGGTTAGGAAAAGTTTGGTGTATTTGTTATAGCCATTGTGGCTGGTATTCAATAATGACCCTCATGAAATAGGCAAGGCTAGATAAACTAGATTATGCCTTGTAAAGAATTTTATTTTTTATCCATGGGCATTAAAAAGCCTTTAAGTGGGAGACTGACATGATCCAGCTTAACATTCAGGTGGGTAGGTGGCTCTTGCTGAGTGGACAGTGAAATCGAGTATCTGTTGCTATAGTGTGGGTGAGAGATGATGGTGACACAATCTGGTGGTGAAGACGGAGATGTGGATAGATTCAAGATGTATATTTTTAGGTAGTATTTTTGAGATTTGATGATGGGTTAGTTGTAGGTTAGTGCTAGAGAGGTTGAAGAAGTTATCAAGGCTAAGCACTAGATTTCTGCAAGAATAACTGGGTTGATGGGTGTATCATTTGCAGATACGGGTTAGATTGAAAGATGAAGTCTGAGATGCCTCTTAGAAGTTTAGGTGGAGATGTCATGTAGGGAGTTGGAAATGTAGATTTTAGGCCTAAAAGGTAATTTTGGGTTGGTGATACATATTTGGGAGATGTTGGTGTATGATATTTAAAGCCATGAGAATAGTTGAGAATTCCTAGTGTTACAGGATTTTTTCTTTGTCCATGCCCACAGTTCTTGGTCATGCCTCTTTGAAGAATGAAGAGAGAGACTAGACAGAGTGGTGGGCAGCAAAGCAAAGTTTATTGAGTGATATAGCAAAGTGACAGTACAAAGCTCCTGAGGAGAAAGGGGACTCAAGAGGGTTGCCACTGGAGTTTCTGAAGCTAGGCGTGTTTATGGGTTTGTTGTTGGGCTGTTTTAATCTGATTAACCCTCCCTGCACTTGTCATGAGGTCAGGTTTTTGTCACATGGGAAAGGGTGGAGGGCTCCTTCTAAGATGGTGTCAAGTCCTTTTAAGAGTCATTTCGTTTTGGGGAAGGGAGTCCCTTGTCCCTACCTGCCTGCCTTCCAACTATCCTTCATCACTAGGAAGTGAGTTTAAAGTAAGGCAAGGGTTAGAAACAAACTCTGAATGGCTCCAGTATTTAAAAATAGGGTCAGGGAGGAATGAGGTGTCACAAAAAGAAAAACCAGAAGAGTAGGGGAAAAACAGGTTATGGAGTTTTAGAACGGAGTTATAGTCATATTATGGAAGGCAAGAAAATAAAAGAAGGAAAGAGAATTGAACTCCTTTGAAAGCTTCTGAAAGGTCAAATAAAATGTCTCATGGGAAACAGCAGATGAGTTTGACTTTTGTGAGTGTAGTTTTAATGTCGTGATGTGCATAAAAAGCCAGACTAGAGTGGCCAAAGAGTGAATTGAGTTCCATTACCAGCAAAATTGCAGATAAGATGTTCTGAGAAAACCCCTGATGTAAAACACCTAGAATACTAGATAGAAGAGCAACAATAATGTTGTTTGCACAAGTGAGCCCACAAGTAAGTAGGAGAAATCCCTGGGGGCCAAAAGGGAATTGGAAATCAGAGCTGTAGGTGGTTGCTGATGTCATTACTGTTCCCGAGAGCGTTTGCTGATTTTGATGACTTTAATCACTGTGGCAGGGCTGGAGGAAAAAAAAAAAATCCCTGCACTCACACAAGTGGAATGGTGTTTCTGAGAACCCACAGAAAGCCGTGACTTTAACTTTATGATTAATGTGAGAGTGGAATTCAAAGTATTATATCTTCCCATCAGCTAAGGATGATAACCAGGCAGATTGTGACTGTGGTCTTGGCTCTGAGTAGAAAACAAAATGCATATTTGTATACAAAGGCCTACCCTCATGTGAGTTTCAGTTTAGAATTTGTGTCATTTTTGTGGTTTGAGTAATCGACAGTTGAAAAAAATAAACTTTTTAAGTAGTTCTGGGTTGATAGCTCTTTCGGGTGATTGGCAGAAGCAAACACCTATCATCACTAAATGCAGCTTCAATCCAGGCTTCACAGTTTCCTCAGAAAAAACTTAAAGAGGGGTGCCTGGGTGGCTCGGTTGGTTGGGTGGCTGCCTTCGGCTCAGGTCATGATCTCAGGGTTCTGGGATCGAGCCCCAAGACAGGCTCTCTGCTCAGTGGGGAGCTTGATTCCCTGCCCTCCGCTGCCCCCCCCCCCCCCGGCCCCGGCCCCTGCCGCTCTGCCTACTTTCGATCTCTGTCTGTCAAATCAATCAGTCAATCAATCTATCTTTAAAAAAAGAAAAGAAAAGAAATAACTTCAAGAAAACATGAACTGGGAATCCAGATTACAAAATTCATGAGAAATATGTCACCATGAGTGAGACTTAGAAGTAAATATCCCTAAATGTTTACAATGTTTAAATAAAGAATGGACTCTCTGTAAGAAAGGAACAAGATGCAGTAAGAGATGAGGCAGGTTAGGATATATAAAACAGAACTTTGAAGGATGAAGATTACAGTAACTGAAATAAAGTAAATTAGAGATTGGTGGAATAAGAGATGGAATTGCAGAAATTATCACAAAGATGTGAAAAACTGGAGGAGAGCTTAAGAGGCATTAGAATGAGAAAGCCTGATCTGTCTGGTTGGAGTTGCCCAAGAGATTGGGAATCAAGGGGCAGAAGCAATTGGCAAGACCTGAATGAGAATTTTCCAGAATTGGTAAAGGGCATAATTCTCTATTTTAGAAAGCACAGAAAATCCCAAGCAAGAAAAATAAATGTATTAGAAAAGAAGAAAGGGTGGAAATGAATGGGCTAAGAATTTAGGAAGTTAGAAAAAGGACAGAATAAACTCAATAAATAGTAAAGAAGAAAAAAATACAGTGGAAAAGACACTGAAAGTAAAAAAAAAAAAAGACACTGAAAGAGAAAATAAAGAGAACTAATATTAAGGTAAATCAGCTTCTGGTCAGTGTGATAACACAGAGAGAAAGAGAGAGAGAGAAAGACAAAGAAGGAGGGAGGGAGGAAAGAACACAGTTAACAATGAAAAATGGAAACTACTTTAAATGTGTCAGTGTCTGATAAGCTAAAAGGAGAGAAAAGATCAAGGCGATGTGTAAGTGATTCAAGTGCAGATGTCAAAGCAGACTTAGGGTTCTGTTTCCTTGAAAGCAGTAAAGTTAAGATAGATTTGGACTACTGTGTCCTAAAAACCCTTCCCTTATCTGAAACTATTTGCCTGGTCCTCAATTGAGACTGCTTATCTGTGTCAAAGTGACTTAGATCCTCCAGGAAAGAGTGGGATATTTTATTCTTACTGATAAAATTTCCCAAGCAGTCTCTGATCATTTATGATTTTAAAGTAAAATGTTTCTCAGTGAATGGAAAAGCAACAGTCGTTGAAGAAAAGGAATTGTTATGACATTTTATAGCTACAGCATATCCTTGGGAGAAATACTACTTCCTATTAAATTTGCAGCTGGGTTTATCTGGGTCTTATATTCCAGTCTTATGAATGACAGGGCAGATTTATGACGTCCAAGTGGTTTTATTTTTTTTTTTCCTCTTAACTTTTCAGCACAAATCTGGTCTCAGGGGCTCTGCTCAACATTTGAAATTTCAAGGAGAATTGAGGAAATGGTAGAATATCAAATAAAGTGTTTTAAAAAAGAAACTAGTGAACTTGATGTTGCTTGTCAGTAATCTTAGATTAGAAATTCATTGATATCCTTTTCTTACAGGGTTTTTTAAATTGGTAGATTAGGAAAATTATTCTTCATCTTTGTAATATGCTTCCAAATGTACAAATTGTTTTAATTTTGATTATTTCATTTGATTCTCACTATGAACTTCTTAATTTTCATACTAGGAATTGAGGCTAAGAAATGTAAGGAACTTGCTCAGGGTCATGTAACAGATTTATCTGTCTTTAAGGCCCATGATTTATCCATTGCTCGGGGCTGCCTCCAAGTTGAAAGAATTCCTAAAATTATTAGACATTTGGGAAGACATTTGCAAGGGGGATTTATATAAGTTTGGGGAATAATTGGTTTTTGGTTTATTTGTTTAGTTTATCTCAAAATCATTCTTTTCCCCTCCCCATTTTTATTGATAACTCTAATTTCAGTTAAAGTTCCAAAATGAAGATTCCTAAGCACTGTCTGATCCTTGGGATTTAATCATGTTCATAACAAATATTTTGTTCATTATATTTCTGGAGTTCATTAGAGTTATTGTAGTTTAGTACAGTTTCTAATACTTAGTATTTGTTGAATAAAAAAGTTAAATTATCAAGATGGGAGAAGTTTGAAGACTTAAAATCATCATACACATGAGATTTAATAGAAGCCAACATACTGTTAGTTAGTGGGACTCGTTCTCTCCATAAGGCTGATAGCTTAAGATGATCTTCAAATTTTTGGGATAACAATTTCTGACTTTAGCCATTCACTTTTTTATTCTGCCGAATTGGTGTGTTGTCAAAATTGTAACCATTTTGGGGTGCCTGTGTGGCTCAGTGGGTTAAAGCCTCTGCTTCCAGCTCAGGTCATGATCCCAGGGTCCTGGGATAGAGCCCCGCATTGGGCTCTGTACTCAGCAGAGAGCCTGCTTCCTCCTCTCTCTCTGCCTGCCTCTCTCTGTCAAATAAATAAATAAAATCTTTAATAAAAATTGTAACCATTTTACTTAGCAAGGTGAAATTACCTGAAATAAAAAAAAAACAAAGGGGCAGATTTCTCATATGAATAGTTAAATTTAGAAGCCAATTTAGTTACATATAAAAGATTAAGTGGAATAACTACTTACTAATAATTTGACTTTTTATACAACCAATGCACATTCTGTTTTCTCTTTCTAAGTAATGTAAAATGATTCTGATTCATTAGACTAAAAGGTTTTGTTAAAATGGTAGAATATATTTTTCTTTAATATAAAAATGTTTTTAATTAAAACTATCATTTAAAAATAAATTCATATTCTAAGGGGGCCTGGGAGGCTCAGTCAGTTAAGCATCTGCCTTTGGCTTAGGTCATGATCCCTGAGTCCTGGAATTGAACCCCAAGTCAGGCTCCATGGTCAGCAGAGAGACTGTAAATTTGAAAAGGATATATATATATATATATATATATATATATATATATATATATATATATATATGGCAGTAGAAATACTTGTATAATACCATAATGATGGATACGTATCATTGCACATTTGTACAAGATCAAATATGAACAGTAATGTAAACTATGGACTTTGGGTAATTATAATGTGTTAATATAGGTTTTTCAGTGGCAACAAATGGACCATTCTAGTGGAGGATTTTGATAATGGGAGAAGCTATGCATGTGAGGGGGCAAGAGGTACGTGACAAATCCCTGTACCTACCTCTCTCTCAACTGCTATGTATATTAAATTGCTCTTAAAAAAGAAAGTATGGATTAAAAAATATAAATATTCATATGCACACACATACACCTATATACCTCTTCCCCCCAAACTGGAGGTGACACTGAGTAATGTCTTTTGTAAGATGGATCTAATTGGGACATAAAGAGTTAGCATGGGCGTTAGAGTTAGAAACATGTGGGTTTGCACTGTCGTTCTGTCATTCGTGCTGTATCATTTAGTTAAGTATTTCAGCCTTATAAGACTAAAATGTGAAAAATAGTATGCTGTCTTACAGAGTTGAAGTGACGACTAGGTGTTTGTAAAGTGACTAGAATGTGTACCTACTCAATAATTTACTAAATAAATGGAAACTATTATTATGACTTATTATTTAACAAGTTAATTTTCATGAGAATCTCAAAAGCTCATCTTTATTATCATACGAGTTGTTATTTTTTAAAAGTATGAGCAACATTTTGCAGTTACAAAAGTAAAGTCCTGTTTATTTCCCTTAGAAATATGTAAACAAAATAATTTCCTTCAAAGTTAACAAATGACACTATTTATTATGCTATTTAACAGCACTTATTTTGGATTGATCTGTACGTATGATTACAGTAGAATGTGCATTTTGTGGAGTCATGTTAGCTCTATCAGCCTTGAAGTACCTAATGGAGTTAAAAGATCTTGAAATGTTCTCAAATATTTTGTCTTTAACGTTGTCTCACTTTAAAGATTTCATTTATTCATTTATTTTAGAGAGGGAGAGTGCAAGAATGTGAGTAGGAGGAGGATCAGAGGAATAGTGAGAGAGAGAGGGAGGGAGAGGGACAAGCAGACTCAGTGCTGAGTATGGAGCCCCAGGTGGGCCTTGATCCCATGATGCTGAGACTGCAACCTGAGCCGAAATCAAGAATCAGCTGCCTAACCAACTGAGACACTCAGGCACCCCAGTATGTCTCAGTTTATTCCAAAACTGTGGAAAGAGCTGAGATGTCCATGGACAGACGAATGAATAATGAAGATGTGAGATATATATATATATATATATATATATCTATAAATAAAATATACAGATATATATATATTATATACAGATATATATTGAATATATAATGGAATATTACTCAGCCATCAGAAAGGATGAATACTTACCATTTACATAGACATGGATGGAACCTGGAGGATATTATGCTGAGTGAAATAAGTCAGTTAGAGAAAGACAGTTATCATATGGTTTCACTCATATGTGGGATATAAGAAAGAGAGCAGAGGACCATAGGGGAAGGAAGGGAAAACAGAATAGGAAGTTATTAGAGAGGGAGAAAAACCATGAGAGACTCTTAACTACAGAAAATAACTGAGGGTTGCTGAAGGGGAGGTGGGTAGGGCAATGGGGTTACTGGGTGATGGGTATTAAGGAGGGCATGTGATGTGATGAACACTGGGTGTTTTATGCAACAGATAAATTATTGAACACACATCTGAACTAATGATGTAGTATATGTTGGCTAGTTGAATTTAAATAAAATACAAAAGTAACTAAAAAACACTATTCAAATATTTTATTTTTCAAACTGATAAATTCAGAGTATTATTATTTGTTATAAAATTTGTCCTTTTTTTAAATGGGTAAGGGATTCTTTAAAATACAGAACCACAAGTTATATTATACGGGATGGGTTTTAGAAGCAGCAAATCTGCATGTGGCTTTAGTAAAATTGTTGAATATCTCTGTGCTCATTTGTACAATGGATACAGTGTACCCGATTACATAGAGTCTTCAAGATACTGAATTCCTCAACAACATGCTGTTTAATACATTGCATGTTCAGAGTTTGCTGGGGTACTGGTAGAGGTTAGTCTATCATTGTTTGAGTGTATATTTATTACTTGGATTTATGTCTTACCTGTTCTTTTCCTTTGCTTATGAATCTCCTTTCAATCTGCATTTTTGTTGATTTTCACTGTATTTTTAATGTGAATCTCATTTTCTTTAATACCTTATCTTTGGTAACTTTAAAATTTTTATTACATTGGTATTTATGCTTTTAATCTCTTTTACATTACACTGATTTATTGTGTCTCTTCATTTTCTCTTTGTGTCTTTATTTAAAGTTTTTGATTTTTGTTTGATTTAAAAAACTCTCATGTCCAAATTTCGCTTTTATTTTTTCAAGTTTTCCCACTTTATTCTCATACACTTTCCCCCCCTAAACATTGAATTTCTATCATGTATTTTCCTTTTCTTATTATATTTTATCTTATTTTGTGATTTATTAAGTGTAATGAAGCATGGGTTTAGGACGGTAGGAGGAAGAAACTGCACAAAGAAGAGAAATGATCACAATGTGCCTTTTTCTCTTGGTGGTCTCTATTGTTGCTCCATGGCTCTCCTGCAGATATTTTATCATTTTCAAAAGGGGGCTTCTGAAAAGCACTGCTCCGTGTGACTTGGTAGGTTCAGGTGGCTCATCAGATACAGAGATCTACTTTCCTCTCTGCAGGAGTTAATTTTCCCATGCAGAAGGCACACTTAGTTTTCTGTAGTAGCCACCTTCCAACATCCCACATACTCTGGACTGCTCACTGGGAATTGGACATTGTGAAATCCCAGCTTTGTGATATACATAAGCATTAGATTTTGAGGAAGCATGCTGTCATATAGAAGGAGATCGTAGGCAGAAGGTGATTTCCTGGAAAACAGCTCTGGTCTGACCTTCATGAGAAACCTGCTGGAAAGGGACACAACACCCAACTGTTAACAATATTTGGGCTTTGACTTTAAACAAGTATGCTTCTCATACATGTATGAGAAAGAAACTGACTTTCTCACAAGAACTGTACTTGCTAGACTCATTGATGGCCTCCATGTTGTCAAATGTTGATTCTCACCTAACTTGTATCCTCAGAAACATTTAGAAGGTTGACAGTTTCCTGTTTCTTCAGACACTTTCTTCTCTTGTTTTACAACATTTTTTTTTCCCCCTGGATTTTCTCCTGCGGCACAGGTTTGTTCTTAGTCCCTTGGGTAGGTTCCTGCTCTTATACTTTGTTTCCAAATATTGATGATCCTGGTCTTGGTATTCTCTTCTCTGGAGACTTCTCTCTGCTGAGTGCATATGTTTTCATGAGTTACAATTTTGCTTATAGATTAATGATGCCTCAGATTTTATTTGTAGCCAAACTTTTTCTCTGAATTTATTCATTGAAGAAAAAATGTTTGAGACCCTCTTATATACATATTGCTCAGGCAGGGTGACCAGTATTTATAGGATTTCTCGTAGAACTTGTATTTTAGTGGGTAAAGAGAGACAATAAAAATAAATATATATAACGTCAAATGGTGATAAGGGTTACAGAGAATAAAGCAGGGAAGGGTGAGAGAGAATGCCAGGATGAGAGGAACATTGCAATTTTAAATAGGATGATTTGGGAAAGTCTTATTCTGAAAGGAACCTTTGAGCAGAGACCTAAATAAGAGGAGGCAAGAAGCAAGTGACTAACTAGGAGAAGAGAGAATAACAGACGCAAAAGCTTTATGGTGGAGTGTTACCTTGAGCTATCTCTTCAGCTAATGGGTTTATATCTGAAAATCAGCTTAGATCTGGATGATGAGCAAGAGATTATGGCTTTTGATTAGGACACCTACCTTCAGCCTCCTGCTCCTTTTTATTGGAGGGGGGTTAAGATTTTATTTATTTTTCTGACAGAGAGAGGCAAGTGAAAGAGAACACAAGCAGGGGAAGTGGGAGAGGGAGGAGGAGGCTTTCGCCTAAGCAGAGAGCCCTGGGATCGTGACCTGAGCCAAAGCCAGACGCTTAACGACTGAGCCACCTTGGCACCCCAAGTCTCCTGCTCCTTTCTTATTGCTTTTTGTGATTTGGGATGTTGCCGTGATGAACACTGTACTCTATTATAATCTCCTCCAAAGCTCTCCATGTGCCAACTCTTGGCTGTTCCCCTGACATTGCCACTCATAATAGTAATTATGGCCTCCTGGCTTTTGGCAGTTAAATGCTTCCACTTTTCTAATTCTTTGGCCATTTCTCCTTCTATCAATTTAGTTCCACAGAGGAGGCACTTCTGAATTTCTTAGTGATTCTGATGTCCCTCTTTACCAGTATGTTCCTGATGACCTTGGTTTATGATGTGTTCTCTGGGGAGTTAAATAGAAGGTAATCCTGGATCCCTTGGGCTTTTGAATTATATCTAGCCCAGCATGCTTACTTCTCTTAACCTCCTTCCCTGCCTCTGCTGTCTTCCGGACACGCACAGGCATTTACACTTTACTGAGGGTTGCTCTTGTTTTTCTCATGATTCTAAGTGCCAATCCTACAGAAAGTTTGCCCCATCTCTGGAAGTCCTGGTTAAGATCTAAAATCCCATGTGTCTCTTAGTTGATGAATTCTTGCTTATGTACTCTGACATTCCAGCCCCCTTATCAAGTACCCTCGAAATCTAATCCCAAGTATGATTCCTTGGTTCCTGCCAGTGTGTGCCAGGTAGTTTTTATACTTCTTTAGATGTACAGTTTCTTTTCTTTTACCAGGCTTGGGAAGTCATTAGCTGGGTTATGCTAGGATTTAGTCCTAATTACTGGTCTTACAGTAAGAAGAGGTAGGGGCAGGTCCTGAGGGGTGCATCTTTTGCCTTGTAGAGGAGAGCTTTATCTATATTCCACTGGCCAGAATTTAGTTATTCAGCTGCTTCTAACTCCAAAGGAAGCTTCCTGATGAAATGTGTGTTCTGAGGAAGCAGAAGTAACAGGTTTGATGAGCATGTAGCCAATTCCAGCTGCAATGTCTTCAGCGTTTAAAAGGGTATATTGTCCTGGAAGGAAATTGACATTTTTCAGCTCTCAACATGCTGTTTTTTAGGCCTCAAGTAATTCCAGTGGAATTAGCTTTCTTTCTTTTTACAGAGCTGTAGCTGCTAATGTTTGGTCAAACATATTTTCTACCAGTGCTTGCACCCCCACCCGTTCATTATTTTTTTCCAGTTCATATTTTTAGATTGTCTAAATTATGTTTCATATGTTTTAAAATTATAGTTACTTATGTTTCATCACATATTTATGCATTTTAAAAGATTTTCTATATTGGTATATCTTAAATTGGGATAAAAAATTTTTCACTGTAGAAACAAATTCAAGTAGTAGTTAAATAACACAGAACAACTGAACATAAGGTGAATGTTGTGTAGTTGGGGATAAATTCTTGAAATTTGCTTCTCAATCAAATCAAACTTTGCCATCGGTAGTTATTAAAAATTAGGAGAAAGGGGAACCATCCTACATTATTGGTGGGAAAGCAAGCTGGTGCAGCTACTCTGGAAAACAGTATGGAGTTTCCTTAAAAAGTTGAAAATAGAGCTACCCTATGACCCAGCAATTGCACTACTGGGTATTTACCCTAAAGATACAAATGTAGCCATCTGAAGGGGCACGTGCACCTGAATGTTTATAGCAGCAATGTCCACAAGAGCCAAACTATGGAAAGAGCCTAGATGTCCATCTACAGATGAATGAGTTAAGAAGATGTGGTGTGTGTATGTGTGTGTGTGTGTGTGTGTGTGTGTGTGTGTATGTATGTGTATATATATAAAATACTATGCAATCATTAAAAACTCCTAAAATCTTGCCATTTGCCATGACATGGATGGAACTAGAGAGTATTATGCTAAGCAAAATAAGTCAATCAGAGAAAGACAATTATCATATGATCTCTCTGATATGAGGAATTTGAGAGGCACGATGGGGGGGGGTTGTGGGGGGAAGGGAGGGAAGTGAAACAAGAGGGAAAGGGGAGGGAGACAAACCCTAAGAGACTCTTAATCTCAGGAAACAAACTGAGGGTTGTTGGAGGTGGAGGGGGTGGGCAGGGGAGGGAGGGATAGAGTGGCTGCGTTATGGGGAGGGTATTTTCTATGGTGAGTGCTGTGAATTGTGTAAGACTGATGATTCACAGACTTGTACCCCTGAAGCAAATAATACATTATAGGTTAATAAAAACAATTAGAGATTTGACACAATGATAAGAGTGGGTTGGTTAAAGAAATCCAGAGATCTAGAAGAGGTTATAGACTTTAGTTATGTCTTATAAATATACTCCTAAAAAAATCCAGGCACACTTTGTTGTCCTTGTAATGATTCACACACAAAAGAACAGCTTGATAAAAGATGAAACAAAGAAAAATCATTAGTTATGAGCATATCTTTTCAAAATGCAGTATGGCATAATTTAGCAGGTAACGAGCCTCATCTCTTACCACAAATCATTTTAGAAAAAAAAATCCCTCATTTACAGCATTCTGCTTACTATTCTAATCATTTGACATTTAAATATGGTTTGCATCATCAAAGAGATTTTCTGTGAAGGAGAGCAGTATTTTAATTTTCATTTCACACATGAAGAAACTGAGGTATCGACTGTGTAGCACATTAAAGTTTCACATAAGTCTGGATTGGAATTTTAATTGATTGCTTCTGACTTTCAGGCTTAATGTTTCCATGTATCAGAGAAACTTTAATCATAGACTATTAAAGTTGAAAGTGATCTTAAAGAGGGTCTGCCTTTTTATAATTGAGGAAAATGAAGCTAAGAGAGACTAAGTAACTTGACTGTTACACAGCTAGTTCACCCATTTAATGCGCAGGTATGTTCTTTGTTGTAATGAGCACTATGTTTTAGTTATTGTGCTAAATTCTGAAATTGAATCCTGCCTTTAAGGCTCTCATAGTTTGATGGAGGAGACTGACATCTTGAGGTGTATTCATATAAATTGTGTTATAGTTGATCAAAAGTCAGTGGTGGATCATAGGCAGGGGAATTTTCTTTCTTTCTTTTTCCATTTTAATTTTAATTTTTTATTTCTTTAATTTCATTTCAGTATACCAGAATTCATTGTTTATGCACTACACCCAGTGCTCCGTACAATCTGTGCCCTCCATAATACCCACAACGTGGCTCACCCAACCTCCCCCCCACCCCGCCCCTTCAAAACCATCAGATTGTTTTTCAGAGTCCATAGTCTCTCATGGTTCGTCTCTAGAGGAATTTTCTTTTTTTTTTTTTTTTTTTTTTTTTTTTTTGTATTTTCTTTTTTTTTTATTTTTTTTTTTATTTTTTATTTTTTATAAACATATATTTTTTATATACATATATTTTTATCCCCAGGTCTGTGAATCACCAGGTTTACACACTTCACAGCACTCACCAAATCACATACCCTCCCCAATGTCCATAATCCCACCCCCTTCTCCCCAACCCCCTCCCCCCGGCAACCCTCAGTTTGTTTTGTGAGATTAAGAGTCACTTATGGTTTGTCTCCCTCCCAATCCCATCTTGTTTCATTTATTCTTCTACCCACTTAAGCCTCCATGTTGCATCACCACTTCCTCATATCAGGGAGATCATATGATAGTTGTCTTTCTCTGCTTGACTTATTTCGCTAAGCATGATACGCTCTAGTTCCATCCATGTTGTTGCAAATGGCAAGATTTCATTTCTTTTGATGGCTGCATAGTATTCCATTGTGTATATATACCACATCTTCTTGATCCATTCATCTGTTGATGGACATCTAGGTTCTTTCCATAGTTTGGCTATTGTGGACATTGCTGCTATAAACATTCGGGTGCATGTGTCCCTTTGGATCACTACATTTGTATCTTTAGGGTAAATACCCAATAGTGCAATTGCTGGGTCATAGGGCAGTTCTATTTTCAACATTTTGAGGAACCTCCATGCTGTTTTCCAGAGTGGCTGCACCAGCTTGCATTCCCACCAACAGTGTAGGAGGGTTCCCCTTTCTCCGCATCCTCGCCAGCATCTGTCATTTCCTGACTTGTTGATTTTAGCCATTCTGACTGGTGTGAGGTGATATCTCATTGTGGTTTTGATTTGTATTTCCCTGATGCCAAGTGATATGGAGCACTTTTTCATGTGTCTGTTGGCCATCTGGATGTCTTCTTTGCAGAAATGTCTGTTCATGTCTTCTGCCCATTTCTTGATTGGATTATTTGTTCTTTGGGTGTTGAGTTTGCTAAGTTCTTTATAGATTCTGGACACTAGTCCTTTATCTGATATGTCGTTTGCAAATATCTTCTCCCATTCTGTCAGTTGTCTTTTGATTTTGTTAACTGTTTCCTTTGCTGTGCAAAAGCTTTTGATCTTGATGAAATCCCAGTAGTTCATTTTTTCCCTTGCTTCCCTTGCCTTTTGCGTTGTTCCTAGGAAGATGTTGCTGCGGCAGAGGTCGAAGAGGTTGCTGCCCGTGTTCTCCTCAAGGATTTTGATGGATTCCTTTCGTACATTGAGGTCCTTCATCCATTTTGAGTCTATTTTTGTGTGTGGTGTAAGGAAATGGTCCAATTTCATTTTTCTGCATGTGGCTGTCCAATTTTCCCAGCACCATTTATTGAAAAGGCTGTCTTTTTTCCATTGGACATTCTTTCCTGCTTTGTCGAAGATTAGTTGACCATAGAGTTGAGGGTCTATTTCTGGGCTCTCTATTCTGTTCCATTGATCTATGTGTCTGTTTTTGTGCCAGTACCATGCTGTCTTGATGATGACAGCTTTGTAATAGAGCTTGAAGTCCGGAATTGTGATGCCACCAACGTTGGCTTTCTTTTTCAATATCCCTTTGGCTATTCGAGGTCTTTTCTGGTTCCATATAAATTTTAGAATTATTTGTTCCATTTCTTTGAAAAAGATGGATGGTACTTTGATAGGAATTGCATTAAATGTGTAGATTGCTTTAGGTAGCATAGACATTTTCACAATATTTATTCTTCCAATCCAGGAGCATGGAACATTTTTCCATTTCTTTGTGTCTTCCTCAATTTCTTTCATGAGTACTTTATAGTTTTCTGAGTATAGATTCTGTGTCTCTTTGGTTAGGTTTATTCCTAGGTATCTTATGGTTTTGGATGCAATTGTAAATGGGATTGACTCCTTAATATCTCTTTCTTCTGTCTTGCTGTTGGTGTAGAGAAATGCAACTGATTTCTGTGCATTGATTTTATATCCTGACACTTTACTGAATTCCTGTATAAGTTCTAGCAGTTTTGGAGTGGAGTCTTTTGGGTTTTCCACATATAGTATCATATCATCTGCGAAGAGTGATAATTTGACTTCTTCTTTGCCGATTTGGATGCCTTTAATTTCCTTTTGTTGTCTGATTGCTGAGGCTAGGACCTCTAGTACGATGTTGAATAGCAGTGGTGATAATGGACATCCCTGCCGTGTTCCTGACCTTAGCGGAAAAGCTTTCAGTTTTTCTCCATTGAGAATGATATTTGCGGTGGGTTTTTCATAGATGGCTTTGATGATATTGAGGTATGTGCCCTCTATCCCTACACTTTGAAGAGTTTTGATCAGGAAGGGATGTTGTACTTTGTCAAATGCTTTTTCAGCATCTATTGAGAGTATCATATGGTTCTTGTTCTTACTTTTATTGATGTGTTGTATCACATTGACTGATTTGCGGATGTTGAACCAACCTTGCAGCCCTGGAATAAATCCCACTTGGTCGTGGTGAATAATCTTTTTAATGTACTGTTGAATCCGATTGGCTAGTATTTTGTTGAGTATTTTCGCATCTGTGTTCATCAAGGATATCGGTCTATAGCTCTCTTTTTTGGTGGGATCCTTGTCTGGTTTTGGGATCAAGGTGATGCTGGCCTCATAAAATGAGTTTGGAAGTTTTCCTTCCATTTCTATTTTTTGGAACAGTTTCAGGAGAATAGGAATTAGTTCTTCTTTAAATGTTTGGTAGAATTCCCCCGGGAAGCCGTCTGGCCCTGGGCTTTTGTTTGTTTGGAGATTTTTAATGACTGTTTCAATCTCCTTACTGGTTATGGGTCTGTTCAGGCTTTCTATTTCTTCATGGTTCAGTTGTGGTAGTTTATATGTTTCTAGGAATGCATCCATTTCTTCCAGATTGTCAAATTTATTGCCGTAGAGTTGCTCATAGTATGTTCTTATAATAGTTTGTATTTCCTTGGTGTTAGTTGTGATCTCTCCTCTTTCATTCATGATTTTATTTATTTGGGTCCTTTCTCTTTTCTTTTTGATAAGTCGGGCCAGGGGTTTATCAATTTTATTAATTCTTTCAAAGAACCAGCTCCTAGTTTCGTTGATTTGTTCTATTGTTTTTTTGGTTTCTATTTCATTGATTTCTGCTCTGATCTTTATGATTTCTCTTCTCCTGCTGGGCTTAGGGTTTCTTTCTTGTTCCTTCTCCAGCTCCTTTAGGTGTAGGGTTAGGTTGTGTACCTGAGACCTTTCTTGTTTCTTGAGAAAGGCTTGTACCGCTATATATTTTCCTCTCAGGACTGCCTTTGTTGTGTCCCACAGATTTTGAACCGTTGTATTTTCATTATCATTTGTTTCCATGATTTTTTTCAATTCTTCTTTAATTTCCCGGTTGACCCATTCATTCTTTAGAAGGATACTCTTTAGTCTCCATGTATTTGGGTTCTTTCCAAACTTCCTTTTGTGGTTGAGTTCTAGCTTTAGAGCATTGTGGTCTGAAAATATGCAGGGAATGATCCCAATCTTTTGATACCGGTTGAGTCCTGATTTAGGACCGAGGATGTGATCTATTCTGGAGAATGTACCATGTGCACTAGAGAAGAATGTGTATTCTGTTGCTTTGGGATGAAATATTCTGAATATATCTGTGATGTCCATCTGGTCCAGTGTGTCATTTAAGGCCTTTATTTCCTTGCTGATCTTTTGCTTGGATGACCTGTCCATTTCAGTGAGGGGAATATTAAAGTCCCCTACTATTATTGTATTGTTGTTTATGTGTTTCTTTGATTTTGTTATTAATTGGTTTATATAGTTGGCTGCTCCCACGTTGGGGGCATAGATATTTAAAATTGTTAAATCTTCTTGTTGGACAGACCCTTTGAGTATGATATAGTGTCCTTCCTCATCTCTTATTACAGTCTTTGGCTTAAAATCTAATTGATCTGATATAAGGATTGCCACTCCTGCTTTCTTCTGATGTCCATTAGCATGGTAAATTCTTTTCCACCCCCTCACTTTAAATCTGGAGGTGTCTTCGGGCTTAAAATGTGTTTCTTGGAGGCAACATATAGATGGGTTTTGTTTTTTTATCCATTCTGATACCCTGTGTCTTTTGACAGGGGCATTTAGCCCATTCACATTCAGGGTAACTATTGAGAGATATGAATTTAGTGCCATTGTATTGCCTGTAAGGTGACTGTTACTGTATATGGTCTCTGTTCCTTTCTGATCTACCACTTGTAGGCTCTCTCTTTGCTTAGAGGACCCCTTTCAATATTTCCTGTAGAGCTGGTTTGGTATTTGCAAATTCTTTCAGTTGTTGTTTGTCCTGGAAGCTTTTAATCTCTCCTTCTATTTTCAATGATAGCCTAGCTGGATATAGTATTCTTGGCTGCATGTTTTTCTCGTTTAGTGTTCTGAAAATATCATGCCATCTCTTTCTGGCCTGCCAGGTCTCTGTGGATAAGTCAGCTGCCAATCTAATATTTTTACCATTGTATGTTACAGACTTCTTTTCCCGGGCTGCTTTCAGGATTTTCTCTTTGTCATTGAGACTTGTAAATTTTACTATTATGTGACGGGGTGTGGGCCTATTCTTATTTATTTTGAGGGGCATTCTCTGAACCTCCTGAATTTTGATGCTTGTTCCCTTTGCCATATTGGGGAAATTCTCCCCAATAATTCTCTCCAGTATACCTTCTGCTCCCCTCTCACTTTCTTCTTCTTCTGGAATCCCAATTATTCTAATGTTGTTTCGTCTTATGGTGTCACTTATTTCTCGAATTCTCCCCTCGTGGTCCAGTAGCTGTTTGTCCCTCTTTTGATCAGCTTCTTTATTCTCTGTCATTTGGTCTTCTATATCACTAATTCTTTCTTCTGCCTCATTTATCCTAGCAGTTAGAGCCTCCATTTTTGATTGCACCTCATTAATAGCTTTTTTGATTTCAACTTGGTTAGATTTTAGTTCTTTTATTTCTCCAGAAAGGGCTTTTATATCTCTCGAGAGGGTTTCTCTAATATCTTCCATGCCTTTTTCGAGCCCGGCTAGAACCTTGAGAATTGTCATTCTGAACTCTAGATCTGACATATTACCGATGTCTGTATTGATTAGGTCCCTAGCCTTCGGTACTGCCTCTTGTTCTTTTTTTTGTGGTGAATTTTTACGTCTTGTCATTTTGTCCAGATAAGAGTAAATGAAGGGGCAAGTAAAATACTAAAAGGGTGGCAACAACCCCAGGAAAATATGCTTTAGCCAAATTAGAAGAGATCCAAAATCGTGAGTGGGGAGAAAGGGGATAAAAAGAGGTTCAAAAAGGAAGAAAGAAAAAAGAAAAAAAAAAAAAAAAAAAAGAAAAGAATTTTTTTTAAAAAAAGAAAACACCTAAGAAAAATGTAAAAAAATATATATATATATTAGATAAACTAGTAAAAAATCGTTAAAAAAGAAAAAGGTAACAGTTAAAAAAAAAAAAAATTTTACCCGAAGGCGAGAAAAAAAAAAAAAAAATGAAAAAGAAAAAATTAAATTAACTGCAAGACTAAAAAAAATCACAGGAAAAAAGCCATGAGTTCCGTGCTTGGCTTTCTCCTCCTCTGGAATTCTGCTGCTCTCCTTGGTATTGAAACCGCACTCCTTGGTAGGTGAGCTTGGTCTCGGCTGGATTTCTTGTTGATCTTCTGGGGGAGGGGCCTGTTGTAGTGATTTTCAAGTGTCTTTGCCCCAGGCGGAATTACACCGCCCTTACCCGGGGCCGGGGTGAGTAATCCGCTCGGGTTTGCTTTCAGGAGCTTTTGTTCCCTGAGCGCTTTCCGTAGAGTTCCAGAGGACGGGAATACAAATGGCGGCCTCCTGGTCTCCGGCCCGGAGGAGCCGAGAGCCCAGGGCCCCACTCCTCAGTGCGCCCTCAGAGAACAGCGCCCAGTTACTCCCGTCTGCCTGACCTCCGGCTGCGCTCCGAGCTCACCGAGCCTGCGACCGGTTCAAGGTAACACGGAGCTGCGAGCTTACTGTCGGCTCTGTCTCTGTAGCCGGCTTTCCCGTTCCAATACCCGCAAGCTCTGCGACACTCAGACACCCCCGATCCTTCTGTGACCCTGCGGGACCTGAGGCCACGCTGACCCCGCGTGGGCTTCGCTCCGGTTTAGCCTCTGGAGCGATGTCCCTCCGCGGAACAGACTTTTAAAAGTCCTGATTTTGTGCGCGGTTGCTCCGCCGCTTGCCGGGAGCCGGCCCCTCCCCCCGGGGTCTATCTTCCCGTCGCTTTGGATTCACTTCTCCGCCGGTCCTACCTTTCAGAAAGTGGTTGTTTTTCTGTTTCCAGAATTGCTGTTCTTCTTCTCTTCGATCTGCCGATGGATTTTCAGGTGTTTGCAATCTTTAGATAAGCTATCTAGCTGATCTCCGGCTAGCTGAAGCAGTCTCAGCTTGCTACTTCTCCGCCATCTTGACTCCTCCCCTCTAGAGGAATTTTCTAATTCAATTTGTATTTTATAAAGATTATGCTGATAGTATTATGTAAATTTTTATCCCATTCTGCTTTTTTTCTGTTCAAAACATTTAAGATCTTCTTCTTTTTTTTTTTTTTTTTTTTTTTTTTTTCCTTTGGGAAATCTTTCCTGGTACCATGAGTTTATATTTTTTGTTCTTACTGTATGCTGTCATATTATTGGGGTCTTTTATCAAAGGAGTGAGACTGATACAAAGTGAAGGTCAAGCAAAGCTTTATTTCCTGTCGGTATGAGAATCAAACCGACCGGCCTGGGCTGTCTCTTACAGAGAGAACGACCACCCCCAGCCTCAGAGACTAGCTTTTATAGAGCAAAAGCCATGTGGTTGAGCCTGGCCAATGAGATTTCTCTGTAATACACAGAGAAAGTTGCATAGTCATGCTAGGTCACACATGGGTGGCCAATTGAATTACAATTTACCCTATAATAACTATTTGAACTAGTCTATCACTTTGGTCAGAATTGGCACTCAAGTTGGTGCCCGAAAAGGCGGGGCCCACATTCTTTGGTGGTTAGGGAGATAGTATGTGTGCTTTACTGATTGGATGCCTCCATCTGGCCTGACTCATCCTTGCATCTGGGCTCTGTTATCAGGGACTGGTCAGCTACATTTTACTGGTTTCTCAATGTGGTTTTAATTTGAATCTCCCTGAGGGCTAATGGTGATGAACATTTTTTCATGTGTCTGATAGCCATTTGTATGTCTTTATTGGAGAAGTGTCTGTTCATATCTTCTGCCCATTTTTTGATATGTTTGCCTATTTCATGTGTGTTGAGTTTGAGGAGTTTATTATAGATCCTGGATATCAGCCTTTTGTCTGTACTGTCATTTGCAAATATCTTCTTTCATTCCGTGGGATGCCTCTTTGTTTTTTTGACTGTTTCCTTTGCTGTGCAGAAGCTTTTGATCTTGATGAAGTCCCAAAAGTTTATTTTGGCTTTTGTTTCCTTTGCCTTTGGAGACATATCTTGAAAGAAGTTGCTGTGGCTGATATCGAAGAGATTACTGCCTATGTTCTCTTCTAGGATTCTGATGGATTCCTGTCTCAAATTGAGGTCTTTTATCCATTTTGAGTTTATCTTTGTGTACAGTGTAAGAGAATGGTCGAGTTTCATTCTTCTACATATAGCTGCCCAGTTTTCCCAACACCATTTATTGAAAAGACTGTCTTTCCCAGACTTGTTTCTAAGTAAATTCCTCTGAGGGGGCAGGGCCATTTTAAGTTTACTGCACAAACAACAAAATGGCTGTTTTATTGAGATTGAGTCGCTCTGGCTAAGTAGGCCCTTACAATATCACTGTATTTGACCTAACAACTTACATCTGTTTAAAGAAATGCTTGATTCCCCCCCTTGCTATCCCTCATAAATCTTTCCTTCTTTCTTTCTTTTTTTTTTTTTTTTTAAAAGATTTTATGTATTTATTTGACAGAGAGAAATCACAAGTAGATGGAGAGGCAGGCAGAGAGAGAGAGAGAGAGGGAAGCAGGCTCCCTGCTAAGCAGAGAGCCCGATGCGGGACTTGACCCCAGGACCCTGGGAACATGACCTGAGCCGAAGGCAGAGGCTTAACCCACTGAGCCACCCAGGTGCCCAAACCTTTCCTTATTTCTGATGTACTCATTCAGTTAACAACAACACTCTATACCCAGGCTTCTCATGCTACACTCTCTGATTCCTCATTTTCCTCACCCCCATGTCCAAACTATCTTCAGGTTTCTGTGACTGTACCTCTAAATATACCTCAAATACACTTACATTTCTTGCTTATTCCATTGCAACTACTCTATTCTAAGCCACCTTCATCTCTTGCTTGGATTGCTTTCATAGTTGCCTTACTAGTCTACCTGATTATACCTTCATTCCTGGAATTCATTTTTTAAACAACAGCTAGAAATGTCCTTTAAAAATGTAAATTTGATCATGTCATTTCCCTGCTTTAAACTTTCCAATGGACTTGCATTGTACTTACAATAAAATTCAGATTTTTACTATGTTTTATAAAACTCTTACTGACTTTTCTGGTTTTATCTCCTGTTATATTCTTCCTTGCTCAGTGTGATTCAGCGTGTCCCTTTCTGAGGGCTTTTCTACTGGTTCTTTTCTCCTGTATGGGATGCTCTGTTTCTGGATCTTTTCATCATTCTGGTCTTAATTCAGATCCAAAAAGCCTCTTTAGCCACCCAGACTAACTAGGCTTCCTTCCTTTTCCATGGATTCTTTATCATATCACTATTTATTATGTTTCTAGTAGTATCTACCACTATTTGAAATTATCCTGGCATTTACAACTGATTTTTTTTTCCTTTTTTGAGAGCAGGATCCTTTCTATTGTTCACTGTTATAGTCTTAGGGACTAAAACAGTGACTTCACATTATTATTAGGTATTTTTTAGATGAGTAAATGAGTTATAGCATTTACCACACTTTGTGTTATCAATACCTTAATTCTCTTTCTCTAGAGACTGTAAGCTAGAGGCATGTAAGCATGCCTCCCTTGCTCATCACTGTATATTCATAGCTTAGCAGATAATAGGGACTTAAGTATTTGTTGACAGGATAAATATATGACTAATTCACTGATTGAGACTGGAGTCAGAGAGGACAGTTTGGAGACTGTTGAGGTGATCACTTGAAGTATAATAAGGGAATTAACAGAACCAATGGCAGAAGGCACAAAAAGGAAGTAAGAGATTTAAGAGACTCAAAGGAAATATACTAGAGAATATTCAGCTCTTATTAAAAGGGTTCACTATGAGAAAGGAGGGGTCAAGGTCTGGGTGAAAGTGAAGAAGATGGTACCATTTACAAAGACAAGGAAAAGCAGATTTGTAGCAGAATGGGTTAAGGGGAAGAGTGAGTTGAGATAAGGCAAGAAAGGGGTGAGTTTAGGTTTGAACTATGTGAGTTTGTGATGCTGGCAATGTGGGCATCTGGAATCACAAACTCAGTATGTGGGATATCTGGCTGAAATTTTAATAAGATATAAACTTTGGTGCCCTAGAGAGATGTCTAAGCTGGATTTATGGATTATTGTGATACATAGGTAATATTTGGGCAGCTAAGAAATTGCGATTGTTTGAATGTTAGACCGCATGCTTCTCCTTCTTATTGGCAACTCCCTACTGACCCATTATTGAGGGAGGATCAGATTTTCTACCCTGTTCACATCGGGCTTAGCCATGTGACTTTCCTTGGCATATGAATTGTGAAGTGATGTACCTCTTATGAGAATAAGTTTTAAGAAAGATCTTGTGGTCCACTGTCTTTCTCTCCGCCACGAGATGGGTGTATTTCAGATAGGGGCTACTCCTTTAGTGAACAAGATGCTGAGCCAGGCTATAGTGTTGACCTATAAGAGACATAACACATTCCTGAGAAATAAGCTTTTATTATAAACAGCTGAGATTTGGGGATTGTATGTTGCTGCAGCATAATTTAGCAAAAGCTGACCCATACAGAGAGAGTATAGTGAGTGTCTAGCATTGAGAATAGAAGAGGGTGAAGGGCGTAATTCCTAGGGAAATTTAAGTGTGAGTCCAGGAAAAGTAGCTCACAAAGGAGACAAAGCAGACTCCTGTGGTGGAAGGAGAATGAAGGGAGAAGGAATATATCACACAAGCTAAAGGAGAAATGGAAAGAACAAAAGAGTAGTAAATGGTATCAAATGATACAGAAGGTTTTAATAGTGGAATTAAACAAAAATTAAATACATTGGTGATCTTATGAGAGCAGTTCCAGTTGAGTGATTAGGGAGTTCCTTAATGACAGAGATGACAAGGGTAGAATTCATCATTCAGTTTGTCACTAATGCTGCTTCCTGCACGATGCCTGTTTTGATCCTCCTCCAGTCCGGTATATTTCCTTTTGCCTAACCTCAATGCACTCATTATATTCCGTGTTTCTTTCTTTCATTCTTATTTTATTTTAGAGAGAGCGAGAGACAGAGAGAGAGAGAGAGAGACAATGTGTGTGTGTGTGTGTGTGTGTGTGTGTGTGTGTGTGTGTGTGTGCCTGAGCAGGGTAAGTGGCAGAGGAAGAGGGAGAAGCAGACTCCCATTGACCAGAGAGCCTGATTTGAGGCTCAGGCCCGGGACTCTGGGATCATGGCCTGAGCTGAAGGCAGATGCTTAACCAACCGAGCCACCCACTCTGTTTTTCTTTCTGACTGCTAACCTAGTAGGAAGAATTTCACTTTATCATTTAAAGTTTCAAATGGAAGGTGGAACAAATCCCATTACCCAGAAGTCAGATTATTCTTCTAAAAATAAAGTGCCTATAAATGACCATTACCGATATAAAGGAGAAGTAATAAATTTTGAGATGCAAGTGCATACTGTTTAAGAAACGAGTAAAATTCTGAGAATTCATAGATTCTGTTTAACATGGCAGGTAGCCCTTACTGAGATGTCCAAGGAGTGTAAACATGATTTCCTTTCATTTTAATGATTTATTTACTTGAAGGTGTACTACCCTCAACTCATCTTTGCTTGTCCCTCATAACGTCTCGGAACCTCCTCCCATTACAGAGATTTATTTCGTTCTTAAACAACCCCTTCACTCATTCTGTCTCCATCTTTAAAGCAATCTGAATTTTAACCAATTTCTATCCCCATCCTCTTGCCACCCCTCTTTGAACTCATTTCAAAGGATTGAGACTTTGGGATGATATGCCTGTCTTAACACATGGTGCACAGTAATCATAAAAGTTTTCATCTTTCAGCTTTTACGAAGTATCCAAACGCCCCAATACCAAAATGTCCCTGAGTCAAAACTCCTGAGTTAAATGGACATGTCAGGGTGCCACTGTGTTTTTGAGAGGGGTTTACTTGAGATCTTAATAGTTTTGAGTCTACAGAATCAAATTATCAACTTCATAGGGTCACCTAGACTCAACAGACTTTACAATGTCAGTGTCTATAGCTTTTCCCAGGAATCCCCTTTTCTCCCTGCTCTGTTTTATACCCACTCACAGACAGTACCAGTTCAATCCCAATACATTGTTAGACAAGATGAGGCTATGATTGTGTTTACTTCATATATTTCACTCTTGAAAACAGAATTAATCATCATCATAATAACTTTGTCCTAATTTAGAGAGCCATGTTTTTAAAACTCAATTTTCCAAAACAGTTTGTAACCAGAAATTGAGCATAAGGACATTTCCGGGCTAATAAAATACAGTTTGCTGTAAAGCTTCTGCACTCAAAACTTTATGTAGCAAATTAAGCAGCTGTACAAAGGCATATTCCTAGGAAAATGACAGATGACAGCCTGACTCATGGGAGAAATGAGGAAAATGTCGGTCTTACAATATAGTAAAATAATTGGTGATTAGGTAAGGAAGGGAATTAACATTTATCTCATATTTGTTATGTGCCAGTTATCTTAAATATGTTATCTCACTCAATCCTTATAACAGTTCTATAAGGTTTTTTTTTCTTTTTGTACAGATGAGGAAACTGAGACAAAGCAACTGTTACATGATTTGTCCAAGGTCACATAGCTAATACATAAAACGGAGACAAAGAAGATGTTTAAAAAAATAATGATGGCTAACGGTTTTGTGGCAGGCAGGATTCTAATTCCATTATGTGTATCAATACTTAATCTTCACAATGGTCTGATCAAGTAAATAGAAGTATCAGAATTTTATAGATGAGGATTTTAAAGCCCAAAGAGTACCATACCCAAGTCATAATGGTTAGTGACAGAAGTGCAGTTCAAATCCATACTGTCTGATTTCAGAGCTTGTGCTTTTTACCCATTAGGATAAAATGCCTTTGCAAGCATTTATGATGCTACTAAGAGAAGAGGGCACTAATCTGTAGTTCGTATTCTCCATCCTTCTGATATCCAGCCCTTACTACTACTTCTCCTCCTCCTCCTCCTTCTTCCTTCTTCCTTCTCCTTGTCCTTCTCCTTCTTTTCTTCTTCCTTTTTCCAGCCCTGACTTCTTCCTTTCTTCAAGCATTTGTTCCTAAAGCAAGATTCTTTAACATGCTGTCTCTCTTCTTAACCATTACTCTACGCTCTCTATTAGTATTTGTTACTTTTTGTTCCACTCCTGTTGTTTCCTTTAATTCCAGCAACAGCTCTGAACCATTAACATCCTTGTGTTAAAAGCACATGGAACAAAGTTCCTATGGTAAACATGCTGCACACTGAAAACTCAAACTAGGTTTGGATCACTTGTACATTCTTGATGGGAATGGAAAGTGGCACAACCCTTCTGGGAAAGGGGTTTAACACCTTCTTATAAGATAAACATGCAGTTACAATATATTCATACAAAATCCTATACACAAATATTACCAGCAGCTTTATTTGTAGTAGCCGGTATCTGGAATCAGCCCAGTTGTCCCTCAGTAGGTGACTGGTTAAACAATTTCTAGTGTATTCATACCATGGAACTCAGCAGTGAAAGAGATGTACTATTGATATACAAAATAACTTGGAGGAATCTCCAGGGAATCATGCTGAGTGTGAGAAAGTCAGTTTCAAAAAGTTACATCGTATATGATTTCATTTACATATTTGGAATGAAAAGATTTTAAAAATGGAAGATAGGTTAGTGGTTTGCTCGGAGTTGGGGATAGAAATGGGGATGGGATGAAGGGAGTGGGATTATAAAATGGCAAGAGGGATCCTTGCTGCTATTGAAGTGTTCAGTATTTTGATGGTGCTGGTGGATACAGGAATCTACACATGTGGTAAATTGTTCAGACTTAAATATGCATGCATGCATGTGCACACACATATACAAGAAAAACTGAGGAAATAGGAATAAGATCAGTGTCTTATTAACGGCTATCTCCTGGTTGTGACAATGTACTGTATGTAATATTACATTATATAGTATTTTAGTTAACATTGGGGGAAAATGGATGTAGTATACTAGGCATTTCTCTATGTCATTTCTTAAAACTGCCTTTCAGTCTATAATAATGTCAATTAAATTTTTTATTAAAAAATGTATCAGGGAATGAATGGACTTGTAGAAAAGAAAGAGAAACAGGAAATACAGTAACAGTTAAGTAAGAAAAATATGTTATAGAAAAATATTTGCTCTAGGTGCTTATATAGCCAAATATTCATGATAGTTATCTACAAATGAAGGATTACAAGTAGTTTTTTTCCTTCACTTTCTCTTTTTCTTTTACTTTTGGCTATTTATCTTCTTTTTAGTAAATTAGTTTGTACTATTGCTCTTGTAAAAAACAATTAAACACATCTGTACTGGTTATAAAAGGCAAACTGGGTTTGGTTTGCTCTAAAATATATGCTCTTAGGTATTATGTGAGGAAATTAATAACTAGGTGGTTGAATAGAGTTTGTAATATAGGCTAATTTTTTGGAATCATTTTTATTTGTTTCCCCTATCAGATCAGTGAGGACAGGGGCACTGCTTTGTCTGTCTCTTATCCTTAATATTTAGCAAAAACTCCGGGCACACAGTAGCTCAATGAATAATTGGTTTTATTGAGTGATGTTACCACATTAACTCAAATTAACTAATGCATTCATTTTGTGACCTTCTTGGCAGCCAATGCACAAAACATTTTATGTGATCCTTTTAAGGAAATTTAAAGAATATTACCTTCTTGTCTTTATAACAAGTACAAAAAGCAATAATATGCAAATAAATAGCCCTGTGCTTGGGTCTGATTCTAAAGACGATGGCACTGAATGACATTTTTTTGGTGTGTGTGTTTTTTTGTTTGTTTGTTTTTTTAAGAAGAGAGGGAGATGAGCAGAAATTCTCTATGAAATAAAAAACCATCTATACTTTAAGATCCAGTTCAAACGTTACTTCCCCACTTACCAAATGAAACTTTCCTGATTATGCTGGGTAGAATTAGTCCTTCCTCCAATTATAGTCTCATAGCACATCATGAATAAATTCTCATGTGGTATTTATCCCAGTGAATAATACTGTTTATAAAATGTTTACCCCGTCTTAAAATATGAATACTTAAAAAGGCATGAACCATGTTTTGTTCTTTGTGATTCTTTTTCTAAAATATTTTATTTTTTGAAAGTTTTTATTTATTTATTTGACAGAGAGAGAGAGAGAAATCACAAGTAGGCAGAGAGGGGGAAGCAGGCTCCCTGCTGAGCAGATAGCCTTATTCGGGGCTCAATGTGGGGCTGGATCCCAGGACCCTGAGATCACCACCTGAGCCAAAGGCAGAAGCTTAACCCACTGAGCCACCCAGGTTCCCCTGTTCTTTATGTTTCTAGTACTTATCATAGTGCTTTAGAGTAATGTTCAAACATGTTTATCAATGAATGAGTGGGTGATTATATATACCTATACTATGTAGATTGAAGTGTGCCACTTTCTAAGCAAGATAACCTTTGTTAATTCTGTGCAGACTCAAAGTAACAGGGAATTAAAAGGAAAGAAAAATAGATAAGGAAGTAAATATTCACCAAGGAAAAAAGGCCCATAAGATAATAAGCAGAGAGAAGCACTCATGTAGCTAATGTGTTTTCAGTATTTGGGCCAGCAGAGTTGGGTCTTTGTGTATGTTTGACTTGAAGCAATTAAAAAAAAATTACAAAGGCTAATTATTCTAAACAACAAAAAAGGTTTTTTTTACACTGGCTTTCTTTCTTGACTGAATAGCTTTGCTATTATAAAGATGCAGAATGTTTTTCTGCTTAACTGTTTTGCTTTTTAGTTCAGTCCCTTTAAAAGCTGGCTGCAGTTATATATGTAAGAATCACCCCCAAAATAGCATTTAATAACAAACATTGTACTTTGGCAATTTTGTTCCATTTGCTTCCAAACCCAGTGACATGTGTTTAAATCTGAGCTACCAAGAAAATATATCCAGAATTGTTAAAATTTGCTTTTATAATTTAGCTCATATTGCATCATGAACATCTCTCCATGTTGTTAAACTTTTAAAAATTGGATTTTTAATAGATTCAGAATATTATGTTCAGTAGATATATAATGATTTTCATAACTATACTACTGCTGTGGGATAAAATTTTTCTGATTTCATCATACTAAAAAATGACACCATAATCAACATTCTCAATCATATACATTTCCTTGCCTCTTTTGAATTATTTCTTTGGTATTAATTTTAGAAAGTGGGATTACTAGATCAAAGGGTATTGGTATTTTCATGGCTCTTCCAGTGGCTCTTCCTTGTTCATTTAACTGCTAGTTGATTATGTTGTTTTATTTATTAATATTATCAAGATTTTATTTATTTGACAGAGAGAGCGAGAGAGCAAGCATGAGCAGGGGGGAGAGGGAGAAGCAGGCTCTCTCCGAGCAGGGAGCCCCATGTGAGGCTTGGTCCCAGAACCCTGAGATCATGACCTGAGCCAAAGGCAGTTGCTTAACCAGCAGGGCTACTCAGGTGCCCCAGTCTATGTTGCTTTAATATGCAGTTGGTGTAGACTGGATGTTTTTGTCCTTCCCAGCTTCATATGTTGAAATCCTAATGCCAATGAGATGGAATTAGGAGGTGAGGTCTTTGGCAGGTGATTAGGACATGAGGACAGAGCCTTCATTAATGGAGTTAGTGCTGTTATTAAAGAGGTAAGAAAGCTCCCTTGCCCCTTCTGCCATGTGAAGATACAGTGAGAAGTTGGTGGTCTGCAACCTGGCAGTGTGCTCTCTCCAGAACCCGATGGTGCTGGTACTCTAATCTTGGATTGCTAGCCTCCAGAACTGTAAGAAACAAATTTCTACAGTTTATAAGCCATGCAGTCTATGGTATTTTGTTATAGTAACAGACTGAGGCCGCAGTATTTAAATAACCTCTTCTGAAATTATAGATATTAATCTTTTATAGCTTATAGAGTAAATATTTTCCAGTTCTGTTGCTTTCCGTTTCACTTGAATATTTTTTTAATACTGAAGTTTCAAATTTTCTGTATTTAACAATGTTTTTTTTTGTTAGATGCTCTGCTTCAAACCTTAAAAAATCAGTATCTATCAAAAGACTTGGAAGTTGTCTATTCTGTTTTCTGTAATTTACAATTTGTTATTCATGAGTTTTTTTTAATCCTGTTTTTTATGGGACATGAGTTTTTATTTTTCATTCTCCAAAACATCTAAGATCAGTGGATAAAGGTATCCATAGAAAGAAACGAGGGGAAACTAGGAGAAAACTAGCAGCATGATGTAGTTGAATGAGTATAGGCTTTATTTGCATTTTAAACATGTACTACATGATCTCAAATAAGTTTTTTTTTACCGTCCATAAGTCTCTATTTCCTCATTTATAAAGTGGGAATAATAATAATACTTATGTCGGGATTGTTGTAAGTTTCTAAATCACTTTGTTTTTTATAAGCTTTTGGTTTTATTTTATTCATGAAATTACTGTTTTTTATTATTATTATTTTTTAATTTTTTAAATTTCTTTTCAGTTTAAGAGAATTCATTGCTTATGCAGCACACCCAGTGCACCATGCAATACATGCCCTCCATAATACCCACCATCAGGCTCACCCAACCTCCCAAACCCCGCCCCTTCAAAACCCTCAGATTGTTTTTCAGAGACCCTAGTCTCTCATGGTTCATCTCCCTTTCTAATTTCCCTCAACTCCCTTCTCCTCTCCATCTCCCCATGTCCTCTGTGTTATTCCTTATGCTCTACAAATAAGTGAAACCATATGATAATTGATTCTCTCTGCCTGACTTATTTCACTCAGCATAATCTCTTCCAGTGTCATCCATGTTGCTACAAAAGTTGGGTATTCATCCTTTCTGATGAAGGCACGATACTCCATAGTGTATATGGACCACATCTTCCTTATCCATTCGTCCGTTGAAGGGCATCTTGGTTCTTTCCACAGTTTGGTGACTGTGGCCATTGCTGCTATGAATGTTGGGATACAGATTGCCCTTCTTTTCACTACATCTGTATCTTTGGGGTAAATACCCAGGAGTGCAACTGCAAGGTCATAGGGAATTTCTTAAGGAATCTCCACACTGTTCTTCAAATTGGCTTCACCAAGCTGCATTCCCACCAACAGTGTAAAAGGGTTCCCCTTTCTCCACATCCTCTCCAACAAACAATGTTCATTTTGCCATTCTAACTGGTGTAAGGTAGTATCTCAATGTGGTTTTGACTTGAATCTCCCTGATGGCTAGTGATGTTGAACATTTTTTCATGTGTCTGATAGCCATTTGTATGTCTTCATTGGAGAAGAGTCTGTTCATGTCTTCTGCCCATTTTTTGATATGATTATCTGCTTTGTGTGTGTTGAGTTTGAGAGTTCTTTATAGATCCTGGATATCAGCCTTTTGTCTACTGTCATTTGCAAATATCTTCTCCCATTCCGTGGGTTGCCTCTTTGTTTTGTTTGCTCTTTCCTTTGCTGTGCAGAAGCTTTTGATCTTGATGAAGTCCCCAAAATTCATTTTCGCTTTTGTTTCCTTTGCCTTTGAAGACATATCTTGAAAGAAGTTGCTGTGGCTGATATCAAAGAGGTTACTGCCTATGTTCTCCACTAGGATTCTGATGGATTCCTGCCTCAAGTTGAGGTCTTTTATCCATTTTGAGTTTATCTTTGTGTATGGTGTAATAGAATGGTCGAGTTTCATTCTTCTACATATAGCTGTCCAGTTTTCCCAGCACCATTTATCAAAGAGACTGTCTTTTTTCCACTGTATATTTTTTCATGCTTTGTTGAAGATTATTTGACCATAGAGTTGAGTGTCCATATCTAGGTTCTCTACTCTGTTACACTGGTCTATGTGTTTGTTTTTATGCCAGCACCATGCTGTCTTGGTGATTACAACTTTGTAGTAAAGCTTGAAATCAGGCAACGTGATGCCTCCAGTTTTGTTTTTCTTTTTCAACATTTCCTTAGCAATTTGGGGTCCCTTCTGATTCCATACAAATTTTAGAATTATTTGCTCCAGCTCTTTGAAAAATACCTGTGGAATTTTGATAGGAATAGCATTTAAAGTATAGATTGTTCTAGGCAGTATAGACGTTTTAACAATGTGTATTCTTCTGATCCAAGAGCATGGAATGGTCTTCCATCTTTTTGTGTGCTCTTCAATTTCTTTTATGAGTGTTCTGTAGTTCCTCGAGTACAGATCCTTTACCTCTTTGGTTAGGTTTATTCCCAGGTATCTTATGGTTCTTGATGCTATAGTAAATGGAATCAGTTCTCTAATTTCCCTTTCTATGTTTTCATTGTTGGTGTATAAGAAAGCAACTGATTTCTGTATATTGACTTTGTTTCCTGCCACATTACTGAATTGCTGTATGAGTTCTAGTAGTTTGGGGGTGGAGTCTTTTGGGTTTTCCATATAAAGTATCATGTCATCTGCGAAGAGAGAGAGTTTGACTTCCTCATTGCCAATTTGGATACCTTTTATTTCTCTTTGTTGTCTGATTGCTTTTGCTAGGACTTCTAATACTATGTTGAACAAGAGTAGTGAGAGTGGGCATCCTTGTCATGTTCCTGATCTCCACTGGAAAACTATGAACTTTTTCCTATTGAAGATGATATTTCCTGTGGGTCTTTCATAGATAGATTTGAGGAAGTTCAGGAATGTTCCCTCTATCCCTATACTTTGAAGCATTTTAATCAGGAACAGATGCTGGATTTTGTCAAATGTTTTTTCTGCATCAATTGAGAGGACCATGTGGTTCTTCTCTCTTCTCTTATTGATTTGTTCTATCATATTGATTGATTTGCAAATGTTGAACCATCCTTGCAACTCAGGGATGAATCACACCTGGTCATGGTGGATAATATTTTTAATGTGCTGTTGGATCCTTTTTGCTAGGATCTTGTTGAGAATCTTAGCATCCATATTCATCAGTGATTTTGGTCTGAAATTCTCTTTTTTGGTGGGGTCCTTGCCTGGTTTGGGGATCAGGGTAATGTTGGCTTCATAAAAAGAGTCTGGAAGTTTTCCTTCTGCTTCAATTTTTTGAAACAGCTTCAGGAGAATGGTGTTATTTCTTCTTTGAACGTTTGGTAGAATTCCCCAGGGAATCCGTCAGGTCCTGGGCTCTTGTTTTTTGGGAGGTTTTTGATCACTGCTTCAATCTCGTTACTAGATCTCAGTCTATTCAGGTTGTCAATTTCTTCCTGATTCAGTTTTGGAAGTTTATAGTTTTCCAGGAATGCATCCATTTCATCTAGGTTGCTTAGCTTATTGGCATATAACTGTTGATAATGATTTCTGATGATTGTTTCTATTTCCTTGGTGTTAGCTGTGATCTCTCCCTTTTCATTCATAATTTTATTAATTTGGGCCTTCTCTCTTTTATTTTGGATTCGTTTGGCCAGTGGTTTATCAATCTTACTGATTCTTTCAAAAAACCAGCTTCTAGTTTCATTGATGCATTCTACCATATCTCTAATCTTGATTATTTCCCTTCTTGTGTGTGGAGTTGGCTTAATTTGTTGTTGATTTTCCAGTTCTTTAAGGCGCAGAGACAGCTGGTGTATTCTGGATTTTTCAATTTTTTTGAGGGAGACTTGGATAGCTATGTATTTCCCCCTTAGGACCGCCTTTGCTATATCCCATAGGTTTTGGACTGAAGTGTCTTCATTCTCATTGGTTTCCACGAATTGTTTAAGATCTTCTTTGATTTCCTGGTTGATCCAAGCATTCTTAAGCAAGGTGGTGTTTAGCTTCCAGGTTTTTTAATTCCTTCTGAACTTGTCCTTGTGGCTGAGCTCCAGTTTCAAAGCATTGTGATCTGAGAATATGCAGGGAATAATCTCAATCTTCTGGTATTGATTGAGCCCTGATTTGTGACGCAGTATGTGGGCTATTCTGGAGAAGGTCCCATGTGCACTCGAGAGGAATGAGTATTCTGTTGTTTTAGGGTGGAATGTTCTGCATATATCTATGAGGTCGATCTGGTCCAATGTATCATTCAATGCTCTTTTTTCTTTATTGATTTTCTGCTTGGATGATCTGCCCATTCCTGAGAGTGGTGTGTTAAGATCTCCTACTATTAATATATTCATATCAATATGACTGTTTATCTTGATTAACAGTTCTCTTATGTAATTGGCTGCTCCCATATTGGGGGCATAAATATTTACAGTTGTGAGATCTTCTTGGTGGATAGTCCCTTTAAGAATTATGTAGTGTCCTTCTATATTTCTGACTACAGTCTTTAGTTTAAAATCTAATTTATCTGATATGAGAATTGCTACCCCAGCCTTCTTTTGAGGCCCATTGGCATGAAAGAAGCTTCTCCATCCCTTCACTTTCAGTCTGGGTGTATCGTTAGGTTCGAAATGGGTCTCTTGTAGACAACATATGGATGGGTCCTGTCGTTTTATCCAGTCTGCCACCCTGTGTCGTTTTATGGGCGCATTTAGGCCATTCACGTTGAGAGTGATTATTGAGAGATACATTTTTATTGACATCGTGTTACCTGTGAAGTCTTTGTTTCTATAGATTGTCTGCATATATTTCTGTTCAATGATATTCTTAGGATTTTTCCTCTTTTATAGAACCCCCCCTTAATATTTCCTGCAGTGTCAGCTTGGTGGTCGTCTACTCTTTTAAGCCTTGCCGGTCTTGGAAACTCTTTATCTCTCCATCCATTTTGAATATCAGTCTTGCTGGATCAAGTATTCTTGGCTGCATGTTATTCTCATTTAGTGTCCTGAATATATCTTGCCAACCCTTTCTGGCTTGCCAGGTTTCTGTGGACGGGTCTGACATTATTCTGATGGGCTTTTCTCTGTACGTAAGGAATTTCTTTGCCCTAGCTGCTTTCAAGAGCTCCTGTCTACAATTATGATTCATCATTTTCACTATCAGGTGTCTTGAGGTCTTTCTAGAGTCTATGATCTTGGGGGGAGACTGTTCTGCCTCTAGTACATGAACGTTGGTTCCATTCGTGAGATTGGGAAAAATTTCATGGAGAATTTGTTCCACTATATCTTCTAGTCTTCTTTCTTTCTCCTCCCCCTCAGGGATTCCAATAATTCTGACATTGGAACATTTCATGGTGTCATTTATTTCCCTAATTCTGTTTTCATGGCTTCTAAGCTGTTTGTTCCAAGCTTCCTCCTGATCTTTTTTTCTCTATCCGTTTGTCCTCCAGATCACTAATTCTATCTTCTGCCTCAGTTACTCTAGCTTTTAGAGAATTTAGATTAGATTGGAATTCATTGAGAACATTATGAACATCATCCCTGGTGGCTTTCACTTCTGCCCTAAGCAATTCCATTTTGTCATCCATGGCTTTCTCCAACCTAGCTATTGCCTGGATAATTGTTAGCCTGAATTCCCTTTCTGACATACTGTCTATGTCCATATTCAATAGCCCACGCAAAAGAAAGAAAAAAGAAAAAAAGAGAGAGAGAGAGAGACAGAAAAAAAAAAAAAAAGAAAGATAAAATAAAAGAGAGGACCCAAACCAAATGGGCCCCAAGGTAAGATTTATGAAGTATACAAACAAAAACAGACAAACAAAAAGACCAAAAAAAGTAAACGACAAGAGAAAAATAAATAAATAAAAACAAACAAAAAAAGAACCTCGTCAAAAAGAACCCCAAGATATAAGATTTATATACTACCAGGACAAAAACAAGTATACTGAAATACTGGCAGCAGAAAAAGATGGGAGAGTGGTTATAAATTCTCAGTGTGGACGAGGAAGGTTATTTTGATTCTTCCTGGATGTATCTTGATATCTTTGTTCAAGGACTCAACTTTCCTAAGATAAAGGGGGATTAAAAACTGGTTTACCTATGGGGTAGCATTGACTGGGGAAAGGGGATTACCTTGAAGCTTATCTCTATATGAATATTAAAAAAAAAGAATAAACTTAAATAAAATTAAATTAAAAAAATTAAAAAATAGAAAAGCAAAAGAAAAACACAGGTGTATGTATCAAAAAGTTCAGGTTAAAAGGTTATTATGGAATTTGATGTACTGGACATCTCACTGTGATGGTAAATAGGTTAAAAAGTTGTATATATAAAAAAAATGAACCAGAATAGTGGGAACTAATTGAAAATAAAAGTTGTTTCTATGAAGTATTAGTGGTTGTCCGCTTGTCTTTTTTTTTTTTTCTTTTTTTTTTTTTTTTTTGGTTGGTTTTCTGGGGGAGGGGCCTGTTGCATGGGTTTTCAGGGAGTCTTGTTAGAGTCAAGTCCTCCTGCTCCCCATCAAGGGGGTGGGCTCTGAGGGAACCGGTTTATCAGGCTTTTGTTCTCTGGAGGTTTTTTTGTTTGTTTGTTCATTTGTTTTCTCTCCCCTTGGTGGCTTTTGATGGTTTTTGGAGGTTTAGAGAAAAGCAAACTGTACCCAGACCTCCCTCTGAGAGAGAAGCCTCAGTCTGTTCTCCTCTGGGTACTTGGGAGCACATAAATTCCCCCTCCGCTGCTGGCAGAGCACATTCCCAGTCATGGTCTCTGCAGTCACAGGAACTCCAGCTTGTACCCAAAACCAAGATAGCCGTGGCTATCTGGGCAGCTCCAGACTACCAGAGAGGTCCCAAGCAGTGATAGCACACTGAGATTTTCCTGCTGGCCAGGCTGTGGGTGCTCAGAATCTCTGGGGTCCAAGAGAGCGCTGGCTGGCCCCTGCACCCACCTCTCTCAGGGGAGGGTGTGGGGCGCGACTCAGACTCTGGTAGTGTGGCATGCGAGTGGAGAGTGCAAAGGCTGTGGTTCTGCTGGCTGGCGAGGCTCCCTTGCCCTCATGGGTGCTGCCACCCAGTCGCTCTCAGGCGTCCTTGTGGCTCAGGGACCAAGACCTGGCTTCTTCACCGCATTCTCTCTGGCTCAGTGCCAGCAGTGTCTGTCCTGGGTCGGGGACTTAAGCCCCTGTACCTAACCACCCCGATTCCCACAATTTCCCCCAATGATCCTTTGTTCTTTTTTGAGTACTTTCAACCAGACTCCAAGTTAATGCTGGTCCCCAGTTGCAGGGCACTCTCATATTGGGGTATCACTTTCCAATGGGGTGCTTCTGGTGGCTCCTTCCCCCTTTTGTTTATCTTCCAATATCGGTCTGGTGTTCCCACTCCACTTTACCTGCCCACTGGCATCTTCTGCTCCCGTAGAGATCCAGAAGTGTATAATTCTAATCTCAGGCTGATTTCATGGGTGATCAGAGTTCTTTGGTAGGTAATCAGCTCACTTGAGGGTACATTTGAAACGGTACCTCCTCCTACTTCCCCGCCATCTTGTCTCCCTAAGTTTGTAAATCACTTAACAGTGCCTGGCATGTGGAAGCATTCAGGAAGTACCTGCTACTTTTATTATTGTTCTCATCATCATTATTATTATTATCATTATTATCAATAGCATAGAATCTCTATTATTGTCTAAGTCACTGTCATAGTTCCATAAATAAAACTTAGTTCCTATCCTTTCAGATCTTCAAGGCTGCTTGAAGAGATAAATAAATTTTAACACATAGTCATAATAGAAATTAGGAAGTGATTGATAGCATAGTAGAAATATAAAAGTTTATAGGAAATTAAAGGAAGGATTATATCCAGTTGGTGAAGCAGGGTTTTTTATGAGCATAATTTAGAATTCGGATAACGGAACTAAGGGAATTCTAGACAGAGAATGAACAAAAGAAGAGAGAAAAAAATAGGTATAATCTTCAGTTTGACTGGACTATAGTGAGCAAGAGAGAGGAAATAGGAAATTATGGTTGGAAGCCTGGACTGGGATCAGATTGTGTGAGGACTCGAAGTCGGCTGAAGGTGGTAAGTGAGAGTTTTGGATGGGAGCATCACAAGCAGTATGTTTTATCTAGTAAACTATGATCTATTTTATGGAAGACACTATATTATATTTTGTATTTTATTTTTCTAATTATTTTATTTTAACCTTTTATTTTAAAATAATTTTAAGCATAAGGGTGCTTGCGTGACTCTGTCAGTTAAGTGTCTGACTCTTGATTTCTGCTCAGGTCACATTCTCAGGGTTGCTGGATGCAGCCCCATATCGGCTCAATGCTGAGCGTGGAGCCTGTTTAAGATTCTCTCTCTCCCTTTCTCTCTGCCCTCCATTTCCCCCCAGCTCTCACTCTCTCTAAAATAAGTAAGTAAGTAAGTAAGTAAACCTACAGAAAAGTTGCAAAAATAGTATATGGACTTCCTGTATATCCATACTCCCCCACATCTTAACATTTTACCCTGTTTACCTCATCATTCTCTACATATATTTAATATATTTAATTTAATTTATAATATATTAATATATTTATAGATCTATATAATATAATATATACCATATATTATACATAATTATATTGTATGCTATTATGTAATATTTATATGTTATATATAATATAAACAATATATTATATATAAATATAAATATAGATATATATTATTTTCTCTGGTTGTAATTGCAGACATAATGGTTCTTTACTCCTAAATTTTTCAGTGTTTATTTCCTAAAAACAAGGGCATTTTAAAATACATTTGCAGTACAAAATCAAAATTAGGAAATTAACACTAATATCTTACTCACAGGTCCTATTAAAAATTTGCTAATCATCCCACTAATGTTTTTATAGCAAGAGCAATAGTCTTCTGTAGAACCCAACCCAGGATCACGTTACACTTAATTCTCAAATCTTTCTGTTCTTCTTCAATGCATATATTTCTTTGTTTTTCATGACCTTGACATTTTTTTTGAAGAGTACAGGGCACGCTATTTATTTTATAAAATTATTTCAATTTTGATTTATCTGATACTTCCTCATGATTAAATTTAGGTTATGCATTTTTGGCAGGAATACAACAAAAATGATATATCCTTTCCAGTGCATCATATCAGAAGGCACATGATATCTATTTATGCCATTACTGATAATATTAACATTGATCACTTGGTTAAAATGGTGTCAAGTTTCTGTAGGGTTACTATTTTCCCTTTTCTTTTTAAGCAGTATTTTGTGAGGAGATACTTTGAGACTATATAAGTACCCTGTTTGTGATCAAACCTACCAGTTTTAGCATCCATTAATAATTCTTGCCTGAAACAAGTATTACTACAGTGGTTGAAATGGAGAGTCTCTTATTCCACAATTATTTCTACATTAATTGACTTTTTCTTGTATGAAAAAACTGTCACTTTTCTTCCAGTTTATTTATGTATTATTTATGGTTTCTTATTTTAGTCTATGGTATGTAATCAGTTACTGACCTTATTTACTATTTTGTTCAGTTTGTCCCAGATTTGCTACTGTGAGTGCCTTTAAGTGGTCTTTTATGTCCTTTAGACATATCCTTATCATTATTTGAGCCCTTCTTACTTTCTGCCGTGGCGTTATATTCCAGCTGTAGGCAAGACTATTTCTTTTTTAAGGTTTATTTAATTTGAGAGAGAAAGTACAAGTTGGGGAAGGGCAGAGGGAAAGGAGAGGGCGAGAGAGACTCTTCAAGCATACTCTCTGCAGAGTGTGAAGCCTGACATGGAGCTCTGGCCCAGGACCCAGAGATCATGACCTGAAATCAAGAGCCAGTTGCCTAATCGCCTAATCACCCATGTGCCCCTAGGCAGGACTGTTTCAAATATTTTTGTGCTCCAGTGAGATACCACCTCACAGCAGTTAGAATGGCTAGAATTAACAAGTCAGGAAACAACACATGAGAATGTGGAGAAGGGGGAACCCTCTTACACTGTTGGTGGGATTCCAAGCTGGTACAGCCACTTTGGAAAATAGTATGGAGTTTCCTCAAGCTGTAAAAAATAGAAATACCCTATGACCCATCAATTGCACTACTAGGTATTTACCCCAGAGATACAAATGTAGTGATCCAAAGGGGCAATGTTTATAGCAGCAATATCCACAATAACCAAACTATGGAGGGAGCCCAGAGGTCCATCGACAGATGAATGGATAAAGAAGATGTTGTGTATATATAATGGAATATTACTTAGCCATCAAAAAGGATGAAATCTTACCATTGACATTGACATGGTGGAACTGGATGGTATTAAACTGAGCGAAATAAGTCAATCAGAGAAAGACAATTATCATTTGGCTTCAATCAAATGAGGAATATAAGAAATAGCACAGAGGATCATAGGGGAGAGAAGGGAAACTTGAATGGGAAGAAATCAGAGAGGGAGACAAATCTTTAGAGACTCTTAACTATAGTAAACAAACTGAGAGTTGCTGAAGGGGAGGGAGGTGGGAGGATGGGGTAACTAGATGATGGGCATTGAGGAGGGCACATGATGTAATGAGCACTAGGTGTTACACGCAACTGAGGAATTATTGAACTCTACATCGGAAACTAATGATGTACTATATGTTGGCTAATTGCATTTAAATACAAAAAGGAAAATATTTTTGTGCATTTTTCAGGGTTTTACACCTAGTAGATGATGAATAAATACTTTATGAATGGATGAATGAATACATGATAAATATAAACTGCATAAGGACATACCATTTTTATTTCTCTGTGTTTTTAAACATAAGTCCAATTATTATTTTCACAAAGATTGAGTTGAAAGAAAGTCTCTTGCAGACTTTTTCAAGAGAAGAAAATAATTTTTGTGAAGAAATGTAAAATTAGAAATTTACTTCATTTATTATTTATTGTAAAAGTGTACATGGCACCTACTGTATCCCAAATATTATGTTTGGTATTTGAGATACAACAGTGAACAAAACAAAATAGATATGGACCCTGGCCTTATAGAGTTTATAATCTGCTGATTAATAGATTGCTGCAGAGGAAAAAATATACTGTGGAAAAAAGTCTCTTCAATAAGTGATTCTGGGAAAATTGGACAGGTATGTGTAGAAGAATGAAACTTGACCATTCTCTTACACCATACACAAAGATAAACTCAAAATGGATAAAAGACCTCAACTTGAGGCAGGAATCCATCAGAATCCTAGTGGAGAACATAGGCAGTAACCTCTTTGATATCAGCCACAGCAACTTCTTTCAAGATATGTCTTCAAAGGCAAAGGAAACAAAAGCGAAAATGAACTTTTGGGACTTCATCAAGATCAAAAGCTTCTGCACAGCAAAGGAAAGAGCAAACAAAACAAAGAGGCAACCCACAGAATGGGAGAAGATATTCGCAAATGACAATACAGACGAAGGACTGATATCCAGGATCTATAAAGAACTCTCAAACTCAACACACACAAAACAGATCATCATGTAAAAAAATGGGCAGAAGACATGAACAGACTCTTCTCCAATGAAGATATACAAATGGCTATCAGACATATGAAAAAATGTTCATCATCACTAGCCATCAGGGAGATTCAAATCAAAACCATATTGAATTTGCAAACACCAAACCAGCTCTACAGGAAATATTGAAAGGGGTCCTCTAAGCAAAGAGAGAGGATACAAGTGGTATATCAGTAAGGAACAGAGACAATATACAGTAACAGTAACCTTACAGGCAGTACAATGGCACTAAATTCATATCTCTCAATAGTTACCCTGAATGTTAATGGGCTAAATGCCCCAATCAAAATACACAGGGTATCAGAATGGCTAAAAAACAAAACCCATCTATATGTTGCCTCCAAGAAACTCATTTTAAGCCCAAAGACACCTCCAGATTTAAAGTGAAGGGGTGGAAAAGAAGTTACCATGCTAATGGACATCAGAAGAAAGCAGGAGTGGCAATCCTTATATCAGATCAATTAGATTTTAAGCCAAAGACTATAATAAGAGATGAGGAAGGACACTATATCATACTCAAAGGGTCTGTCCAATAAGAAGATCTAACAATTTTAAATATCTATGCCCCCAACATGGGAGCAGCCACTATATACACCAATTAATAACAAAATCAAAGAAACACATCAACAATAATACAATAATAGTAGGGGACTTTAACACTCCCCTCACTGAAATGGACAGATCATCCAAGCAAAAGATCAGCAAGGAAATAAAGGCCTTAAATGACACACTGGACCAGATGGACATCACAGATATATTCAGAACATTTCATCCCAAAGCAACAGAATACACATTCTTCTCTAGTGCACATGGAACATTCTCCAGAATAGATCTCATCCTCGGTCCTAAATCAGGTCTCATCCGGTATCAAAAGATTGGGATCATTCCCTGCATATTTTCAGAACACAATGCTCTGAAGCTAGAACTCAACCACAAGAGGAAATTTGGAAAGAACCCAAATACATGGAGACTAAACAGTATCCTTCTAAAGAATGAATGGGTCAACCAGGAAATTAAAGAAGAATTGAAAAAAATCATGGAAACAAATGATAATGAAAACACAACGGTTCAAAATCTGTGGGACACAACAAAGGCAATCCTGAGAGGAAAATATATAGCGATACAAGCCTTTCTCAAGAAACAAGAAAAGTCTCAGGTACACAACCTAACCCTACACCTAAAGGAGCTGGAGAAAGAACAAGAAAGAAACCCTAAACCCAGCAGGAGAAGAGAAATATAAAGATCAGAGCAGAAATCAATGAAATAGAAACCAAAAAAAGAAAAAAACCAATAGAACAAATCAACGAAACTAGGAGCTGGTTTTTTGAAAGAATTAACAAGATTGATAAACCCCTGGCCAGATTTATCAAAAAGAAAAGAGAAAGGACCCAAATAAATAAAATCATGAATGAAAGAGGAGAGATCACAACTAACACCAAAGAAATACAAACTATTATAAGAACATACTATGAGCAACTCTATGCCAACAAATTTGACAATCTGGAAGAAATGGATGCATTCCTAGAAACATATAAACTACCACAACTGAACCAGGAAGAAATAGAAAGCCTGAACAGACCCATAACCAGTAAGGAGATTGAAACAGTCATCAAATATCTCCAAACAAACAAAAGCCCAGGGCCAGACTGCTTCCTGGGGGAATTCTACCAAACATTTAAAGAAGAACTGATTCTTATTCTCCTGAAACTGGTCCAAAAAATAGAAATGGAAAGAAAACTTCCAAACTCATTTTATGAGGCCAGCATCACCTTGAATCCCCAAACCAGACAAGGATCCCATAAAAAAAGAGAGCTATAGACCAATATCCTTGATGAACACAGATGCGAAAATACTCACCAAAATATTAGCCAATAGGATTCAACAGTACATTAAAAGGATTATTCACCACGACCAATTGGGATTTATTCCAGGGCTGCAAGGTTGGTTCAACATCCGCAAATCAATGTGATACAACACATCATTAAAAGAAAGAACAAGAACCATATGATACTCTCAATAGATGCTGAAAAAGCATTTGACAAAGAACAGCATCCCTTCCTGATCAAAACTCTTCAAAGTGTAGGGATAGAGGGCACATACCTCAATATCATCAAAGCCATCTATGAAAAACCCACCTCAAATATCATTCTCAATGGAGAAAAACTAAAGCTTTTCCGTTAAGGTCAGGAACACGGCAGGGATGTCCATTATCACCACTGCTATTCAACATAGTACTAGAGGTCCTAGCCTCAGCAATCAGACAACAAAAGGAAATTAAAGGCATCCAAATTGGCAAAGAAGAAGTCAAATTATCACTCTTCGCAGATGATATGATACTATATGTGGAAAACCCAAAAGACTACACTCCAAAACTGCTAGAACTTGTACAGGAATTCAGTAAAGTGTCAAGATATAAAATCAATGCACAGAAATCAGTTGCATTTCTCTACACCAACAGCAACAGAAGAAAGAGAAATTAAGGAGTTAATCCCATATACAATTGCACCCCAAACCATAAGATACCTAGGAATTAACCTAACCAAAGAGGCACAGAATCTATACTCAGAAAACTATAAAGTACTCATGAAAGAAATTGAGGAAGACACAAAGAAATGGAAAAATGTTCCATGCTCCTGGATTGGTAGAATAAATATTGTGAAAATGTCTATACTACCTAAAGCAATCTACACATTTAATGCAATTCCTATCAAAGTACCATCCATCTTTTTCAAAGAAATGGAACAAATAATTCTAAAATTTATGTGGAACCAGAAAAGACCTCGAATAGCCAAAGGGATATTGAAAAAGAAAGCCAAAGTTGGTGGCATCACAATTCCGGACTTCAAGCTCTATTACAAAGCTGTCATCATCAAGACAGCATGGTACTGGCACAAAAACAGACACATAGATCCATGGAACAGAATAGAGAGCCCAGAAATAGACCCTCAACTCTATGGTCAACTCATCTTCGACAAAGCAGGAAAGAATGTCCAATGGAAAAAAGACAGCCTCTTCAATAAATGGTGTTGGGAAAATTGGACAGCCACATGCAGAAAAATGAAATTGGACCATTTCCTTACACCACACACGAAAATCGACTCAAAATGGATGAAGGACCTCAATGTGAGAAAGGAATCAATCAAAATCCTTGAGGAGAACACAGGCAGCAACCTCTTCGACCTCAGCTGCAGCAACATCTTCCTAGGAACATCGCCAAAGGCAAGGGAAGCAAGGGCAAAAATGAACTACTGGGATTTCATCAAGATCAAAAGCTTTTGCACAGCAAAGGAAACAGTTAACAAAATCAAAAGACAACTGACAGAATGGGAGAAGATATTTGCAAACGACATATCAGATAAAGGACTAGTGTAAAATTTATAAAGAACTTAGCAAACTCAACACCCAAAGAACAAATAATCCAATCAAGAAATGGGCAGAGGACATGAACAGACATTTCTGCAAAGAAGATATCCATATGGCCAAAAGACACATGAAAAAGTGCTCCATATCACTCGGCATCAGGGAAATACAAATCAAAACCACAATGAGATATCACCTCACCCCAGTCAGAATGGCTAAAATTAACAAGTCAGGAAATGACAGATGCTGGCGAGGATGCGGAGAAAGGGGAACCCTCCTACACTGTTGGTGGGAATGCAAACCTGTGCAACCTCTCTGGAAAACAGCATGGAGGTTCCTCAAATGTTGAAAATAGAACTGCACTATGACCCAGCAATATCACTACTGGGTATTTACCCTAAAGATACAAACGTAGTGATCCAAAGGGGCACGTGTACCCGAATGTTTATAGCAGCAATGTCCACAATAGCCAAACTATAGAAAGAACCTAGATGTCCATCAACAGATGAATAGATAAAGAAGATGTGGTATATACACACAATCGAATACTATGCAGCCATCAAATAAATGAAATCTTGCCATTTGCGACAACATGGATGGAACTAGAGCATATTATGCTTAGCGAAATAAGTCAAGCAGACAAGGACAGCTATCATATGATCTCCCTGATATGAGGAAGTGGTGATGCAACATGGGGACTTAAGTGGGTAGGAGAAGAATCAATGAAAAAAGATGGGATTGGGAGGGAGACAAACCATAAGTGACTCTTAATCTCACAAAACAAACTGAGGGTTGCTGGGGGTAGGGGGGTTGGGAGAATGGGGGGGTTATGGACAATGGGGAGGGTATGTACTTTGGTGAGTGCTGTGAAGTGTGTAAACCTGGCGATTCACAGACCTGCACCCCTGGGGATAAAAATATATGTTTATAAAAAATAAAAAATTAAAAAACCCAAACAAAACAAAACAAAGAACATATTGAGATACCACCTTACACCAGTTAGAATGGCCAAAATGAACAAGACAGTAAACAACGTTTGTTGGAGAGGATGTGGAGAAAGGTGAACCCTTTTACACTGTTGGTGGGAATGCAAGCTGGTGCAGCCACTGGGGAACAGTATGGAGATTCCTTGAGAAATTAAAACGAGAGCTTCCCTATGACTCTGCAATTGTACTACTGGGTATTTACCCCAAAGATACAGATGTAGTGAAAAGAAGGGCCATCTGTACCCCCCATGTTCATAGCAGCAATGGCCACAGTCACCAAACTGTGGAAAGAACCAAGATGCCCTTCAGTGGACGAGTGGATAAGGAAGATGTGGTCCATAGAATATTATGCCTCCATCAGAAAGGATAAATACCCAATTTTTGTATCAACATGGATGGGACTGGAAGAGATTTTGCTGAGTGAAATAAGTCAGGCAGAGAGAATCAATTATCATGTGGTTTCACTTATTTGTGGAACACAAGGAATAACACAGAGGACATGGGGAGATGGAGAGGGGAAGGGAGTTGGGAGAAATTGGAGGGGGAGACGAACTATGAGAGACTGTGGACTCTGAAAAATCATCTGATGGTTTTGGAGGGGTGGGAGGTGGGAGGTTGGGTGAGCCTGGTGGTGGGTATTATGGAGGGCCCATATTGCATGGAGCACTGGGTGGGGTGCATAAACAATGAATTCTGGAACACTGAAAAGAAATTTAAAAAATAAAGAAAAACTAAAAAAAAATTTAAAAATAAATTATGTTGTAAGAAATAGATTGCTGCAGAGATACTTACAAATTCCAATTTCAGTCTTTAGTTTTTTCTGTTTTACTTTGTTGGTATTCTGTGAAAAAAGCATGGGATAACAATGAAAAAATAACATATATTTTGAAAGCCTACACTCTAAATCATGCTGGGGCATCATTTTTTAATGGAATTCCAAAATGTGTAAGACATGTCTCTCTTTACTGTCATAAAATTTACTGTCTAGTAGGAAAAGACAAATCTGGTAATTTAACACAGTAGAAAGAATATAGGCTTAGAGTTAAAAAAAAAAAATTAGGGTTTGAATCTGAGGTCTTTTCCTTGTGCTTCATCAACCTTCAGCAAATTACTTAACTTCTCTGAGGTTAATAATACTTAGTACTTAACTCTGTAATGTACAGGAAGATAATGATGCCTGTTTATTTCAGCAAGATATGTGACAAAAATCCCAATATAAATCCCTGGTTTAAATAACAGGAAATGTACTGATTCACCTAACTGGACATCCAGTAGGGCAGGTTTCATGGTTGTTTTATTCAGTGAATCGAAGATGTCATCAGGAATCTAGGTTCCTTTTGTCTTATCTCCTTGTCATCCATAGTGTTCTGTCAACCTGAGACTGTTCCTTCTCCTAGTCTGGTGGGCTACCTGCCAAGGGCAATGTGGGTTGCATGCTTCCTTGTTCTATCCAATAGGAAAGAATGGGTGCCTCCTGCCAGCTATTAAACAAAAATTTCTCAGTCTCCTTGGGCCAACTTACTTTATACACCTAACTTCAAAATGTCACCAGGGAAATGAAATAGGTTGATTTGCTCAGGCCTGGAAAAGAGAGTATGATTACCGTAGTGGGTTTAGACTAATCAGAGCTCAGACTGGACCCAAGTTCAATTACTGAAAGCCCATTGGTGTCATAACATGGGGAAGATGATGTGGATTGGATTTGTGATGTGTTATTTAAACCATATTGGGATTTTTGTCACATATCTTGCTGAAATAAACAGGCATCATTATCTTCCTGTACATTAAAGCGAGTTAAGAACTAAGTATTATTAACCTCAAAGAGGTTAATATTTAATATAACAAATATTTAAATATTTGTTTAAGCCACAAATATTCAAATTCAGGAAAATTTGGAGAATTGTAAAGGGCATTGCAGGTACTAGTGTAGAAGTGGAAGGGTTTTTCTAATGTGTTGCAGTAGGAATAAGGAAACTGTTTACTATTCCATATTCTCCTTATTTTAGGCTAGAATCAGAGCAATCTTTTGTTTCAGAATTCTCATATTCCTACCTAGGTATTCCTTCCATGAGGCTGAAATCACTGTTTTCCTCAACACCACCTTTCACTCACACCAATAGAAAAATAAATTCATCTTATATCCTTATTTAGATGTATCTAAGGACAGAATAATTATCAGTTTCCTGTGCTCAAAATATGGATGTGTACACGTGACTGAATGATATTGACCATCACAATTTGATACGCTTTGCTGCACCTATCTATATATTACCAATTGAGAAACAATAGAAACTGGTAGTAGCAAAGCAGTATATTGTTGTAGCTTTTACTTTTTAAAAGATTTTATTTATTTATTTATTTGACAGAGAGAGATCACAAGTAGGCAGACAGGCAGAGAGCCCTGCTGAGCAGAGAGCCTGATGCAGGACTTGATCCCAGAACCCTGAGATCATGACCTGAGCCGAAGGCAGAGGCTTAACCTACTGAGCCACATAGGCACCCCATATTCTTGTATCTTAAAAAAAACCTGTCAACCATATATTTCAACAGACTTGTCTTTTGTAAATTCAATATGATAAACTTGAAGTCAAATGCAATTTGAGAATTTAGAATTGCCATTTTAGTAGTTTTCTTAATGTAACATGAGAAGTCATTTTGAAATTATCATGCCATAGTTTGATAATTGAAGCATGACTAGAAGTAAAAAGTAGGTTTTGTGACATTTCTCAAATGTTCTAAGAGATGGTATTTCTTTTTTGAAAATTGCCACAGATAATGTTATTTCTTATTTATCTTCATCTGTGTTTTACTTCCAGGAGGAAAAAGGGGTACAGAAAATCTCAACCAGGGAGAGTTCTTTCCTGCCTTACATCAACTCAGGGAAGAGATGGTTGATGGGGTTTCTTTATTGAATAATTTTTTAGGATTCTTGAATTCTAATTTGAAAAACAGGACACTTCTTGAGAACAATTCCATGTATATAATATAAATATAATTCCACACTTTCTAAATTAAAGTACACTACATAATCATTAATTAATTAATTAATTATATAATCACATAATTAATTATATAATTAATTAATTATGAATATAACATTAAAAAATGTTAACACTGTATTTCTGCAAGTTTGTGATATCTGTCCATCTAAAGTTGATCCATTATTATTTTTCTTCCATTCCTCTTCTTTCCTGCATTGTTCCTAATTTCGCTGTCTGTTCTGGGTTACAAGAGCCTCTAGACTACTGTTGGAAACATCTTGGAGTCCACCCAAATGCCACTTTTCCTCTCTTCATTTCCCAGTTTTCTCTTTGCTTTGTCATTTTATGCTTTCTGTATTCATTTCTCCTTTTTTTTTCTTTAATTTTCTGCAGAGTCAGAATACCGTGCCCTCTAGCATACTGCTCATGTCCCTCCTTTTTCTTCTTTTGCATTGTTCATCCCCCTTTTACTAATTTTTGACTTTTACTTTTTTGTTTTGTGCTTTGAAGAGTATTTTTTAAATAAACTCTCTTTCTTTTATTCCCTTCTGCTTTCCTTCTTTCCCTTCTCTTTCCAGTAGGGCTGTGTCTGCCTGTCTAATGGTTCCACTCACTGTAAGGAGAGTTTGCATCTGGAAGCAAACCTGGTTTGTTTCTCAGTTGAAAGCATCTCTCAGCTGAAGCAGAGAGTGACAATGATGAACACCAACCTGCTCAGCATGATTGGGGCTTGCTGTTTTAGTTTTTATAATCACTGCCGTTAATGTATGGGCAAATATGTTAACACAGACTCCTTCAGACAGGGTTAGGAATCCCTCCCCTGTGTTTTCATTAACACCCTGTATCACTTTCAAATGCAGCACTTACTCTGCCATAGTGTAACGGTGTTTATTTGGGAGCTTAATGAAGGCTGAGGCTGTATTTTCTAACCATGTATATTTTCAGCATTTAGCACAGTGCATTTCTATGACAAATACTTCATTCATTAAACACATATTAAGCAGAGCCATTATAGCATATTTGTATATGTTTGTACTATACCATCCTAGGGGACAGCATGCACATTACACAATTTAAAATTTGCACATTCATTGCAGTTTTCTGGCAGATGGCAGTAAAGTATCTAGTTAAAAGAAAATCACTTTATTATGACAGTTTCTCAACAGATGAAGGTAATTTTTTTTTTTTTTTGAGGAGGGGCACCTTTTCCCAGTTTATCCAGAAATGCCTTGTGGGCTGCTGCTGCTGGTGGCCCTGATTTGTATTTGATTTATATTTATCAATACTCCATTTCCTATATATTGCATCTGGCTTATTTTGCTAAAGGCAGGGTTTTCACTTTGAAGAAGGTGAAATGCAGTATATCTTTAGCATAAAAAATGAGTCACTAATTCTCCTAATGGGAGAAAAATGCTTCTCTTCCTCATTTCTTTTCATATATGGTTTCCTCCCCTTTACTTTCACTGACTTGCCAATTTCTTATTTCTTTCTAATGTGTCAGTCAATATAGTAGTAGTAATTTCTGCATGTACACATATCAGTGTTGCTGAGAATATTAAGTGCTAACACTGTAACATGTCATACCCAAGCCCATCCACATAAATATCCCTATTTCGCATTGAATTATACCTTTTGGTTCCAAGATAGAATTCTGTTATGTTCCATCACAGTTCTCTTCTTCCAATTTAAAATGGATTTAATCAAGCTGCTCTATATATCTGGTAATAACATAAAAAACACTTACTGATTACTTCCTATGTAGTAGGCACTTTTAAAAGAATTTTTAGGTACTTTTGTTGTTCCTGTTTTTGTAAATGAGAAAACTTTGAAACAGAGAGTTTAAGAATTTGCTGAAGTTCAGGTCACAGTGGCAGAACCAGAGTTCAAACCCAGCAACCTGTATTTTTCTCCACAAATAACATTCTGCCTCCCACTGGCATTATTCTTGATTACCTTAATCAGAACTGTAGAAAGCACTTTCAGGATTCTTTAGCATACAAGCAGGATCATACTAAAATTTTTTAAAACCCTTACCTTCCAGGATGCATCTAATTCCTTACTCCTATGCAGTTTCTTTCCTCTTGCCATTTATTTTCTTTCTTCAATGCAACATTATACTGATAATAATAACAAACATTTATATTATATTTGCTTCTAACCATACTTTCTGGATTTTAATTATTTAGAACTCACAACTACCTTGATTTAAATGTTTTCACATCCCCCATTTTAGGAGTAGGTCACACAGCTAAAGTGGCTGTGTTGTGTGGTCAAATAGTATAGGTACAGATTCCATGTGCTTAAACTTTGTGTTTTGGATAAATCAGATTCATGTTAACTAGGACTCTGAAGGCCTGGAATCTTCTCTTATACTGGCTGTGTGATCTTGGGCTAATTACTTTATATCCTAGTTTTCTCATTTGTAAGATAAAGAGTTTGGCTTAGGTAACATCTGGAGTCAAGATGGTAAGTCCATAGATAAGAAAAAGTCATGGAAATAGGAAATCTGCAGTTCAAGGCCTCCTGGCCGATAATTAGTGGTACAACTTTGAGGAATCCATTCAATTTCTCAGAGACTCAGTTTTCTTTCTCCAATGGAGATAATAATCCCTACTCTTCACCAAGTTGTTATGAGAACTCAGTAAGGAAAGAGATAACATGCTCTCAAAGATTTCTGTATTTGACATAGTATTATATATCAGGTATCTTATTATATAAGTAATAACACATTTGTTGCAGAATCTTAAAGATGAGCAGTTCACAAAGGAGAAAATAACAAGCACAAATCATTTTATGATTGAGAAATAATCACTGTTAACATTTTGTGATATATACTGTCAGTCTTTTTTCCTCTTAGGGACATGCATCAGTTGCTATCAGTGTCCCACCTTCATCTCTCAGATCAGAGTTTGAACCGAAGTTTGACTTGGGAGATTGAGCTTTAACCATTATTCTTTAAGAATGGATAGCAATCCTGGTATGTTCAGGAATATACTTATAAGAACAGCCTAACTGGTCCTCTCCTACTCTTGCTTCTATCACCTGTGAATGTGCAGATGAGGTTATGTTATTTCTCTGCTTAAATTTTGTAGAGGTTTTCCAATTTACTTGTAGTAAAAGCCATGAGTTCATATAATGGCCTACAAAATCATACATGAGTTGGCCTTTCCACCTACATTACCTTTTGACTTCATTTCCCATGATATTCTCCTCTCCGTTTGCTCCAAACATATTAATCTGTTGGGTTTTCCTATAAGATGCTAAGAACAGTCTTGCCTCAGAGCCTTTGCATTGGCTGTTCTGTTCTTCCCTGATATCTGTGTGGATCATCCCCTTATCTCTTTTAGGTTTCTGCTGAAATGTTAACTGCCCATGAGACCTTCACTCTCAATCCTGTTTAAAGCTATTTCCCCTCTGCTAGTCTCCCATGTTCCTCATTTTCTCTTCCTTGCTTTATTTTTCTTCAAAGCACTTAGTGTTATGTGATATGCTGTATATTTTATTAAAAATTGTTTATTGGACCAGAATATAAAACTCTACAAGAACATTATTATTCATCTTAATATGTCTCTGGTGCTGAGAACAGGGCCTCTATAAATATTTGTTGAATAATGAATGAATAAGATTCATGCTGATTAGTGTTACTATTGAATGCCAGAGGAGTAGAGACTCTCTACCATAGTTTTTCTGAATCTCAGCATTTTTTTGCTGGCCCTCACCAGTCATAGTGCCTTTATGGTGTAGCCATTAAAGTTGTAATTGGGTTTTCTGTCTTAGCGACATGATGACACATCACAGCAGCTGCTTAGATTTAAAAGAATTCAGTTTTGATAGGTTGTCTAATGCTGTTGAGTGTGCTTTCAGTATTCTAATTTGTTTTGGGTTTTAAGAATTCCTTTGAGAATTTATTCCACTTCCCTAGAATGCTGACTCTTCGATTCTCTCATGCAGCTTGACTCTTTTCTCAGTGATGTTTATCTCAACTCTATAGACACCTTAATTTTTTTTCCTTCTTTTTTTTCTCCTGCTGTCTCTGTCAGAGAGGATTTATTACACTTTAGTCTGGTTTTTCATGCCATGTTACAGATATTTGGATATAACTGTCTAATGGTCTCATGAATAAGTTTTCCATTCAGAACCTGAGGTTTGACCCTCATCAGTCTACCCTCTTTATAAGCATTGTGCAACCCTATGATTGAAGAATAAATTGTGTGGAAAGTTAGTACTGCTTATGATCCATGAAGTACAATTTACTGTGGTGATTAGATGATAACTGTTGACTTTAAATGAATATATTCAATTTAGGGTTTTTTTTATGAAAATGAAACACATTTGGATCACTTAGATCAATATTGTAGTAGAACTTCTTTAAATCACATCTTCAGATCTGTCTACTTCATGAGGCTTTCTCTGATTCACTGCACTTAATTTTCAATCTATTGGTAAAATTCTGGATTCAGTCCTTTCCTTTGACTCCTCCTTGTAGTTACCCTAATTTATAGATTTAGTTTCATGGGATGGTGAAGGGCATGGAATGTGGATTGAGATAAATTGTATTTAAACTCATTGTTGTCAGTGATAAATTCTGTAATCTTGAACAAAATATTTAACTTGTCTGTTTCCTTCTCTGTAAAATGAAAACAATAAAACTTCACTTCAATGAGTTGCTATGGAGTAGTAACATTGTTTGTATGAAATCCTTAGTATTTGGCAGATGTTCAGAATTCAGTGCATATTAATTATTCTTAAATACACACAAAACATACATGTGTGCTGAGTAGAAGTGATCTGTATGCTCTCCGCCATTCCCCATGTAAACTTGAATTTCATGCATGTTCTTTAGTTGTTTTTTGGTCTCTAACTGTTATTAGGTAGGATTGATATTTTTTTTAATTTTTTTTAAAGATTTTTTTCATCTATTTGACAGAGAGATCACAAGCAGGCAGAGAGGCAGAGAGAAGCAGGCTCCCCGCTGACGTGGGGCTCGATACCAGGACCCTGAGATCATGACCTGAACTGAAGGCAGTGGCTTAACCCACTGAGCCACCCAGGCACCCCGGGTAGAATTGTTATTTAATAATAAAAAAAATAAATAAAAAATAATTCATAGAGGGGAAAATTTTGTGTATAAGGACTTCTATTTATTTATTTATTTATTTATATTTTTATTTACCTGACAGACAGAAATCACAAGTAGGCAGAGAGGCAGGCAGAGAGAGAGGAGGAAGCAGATGTGGGGCTCGATCCCAGGACCCTGGGATCATGACCTGAGCCGAAGGCAGCGGCCTTAACCCACTGAGCCACCCAGGTGCCCCCTGTATATGGACTTATTGACCATGCTGTACATTATTGTGTATTAGTTACTTATTCCTTAGAGACTGTGTCTCTTTTTTGTATGAGTTACACTTATTGAGCCACAGAATGTTAGGGTATTCTATTCAGATCATTCACTTTACAAAGGGAAAAATTAAATTCCAGAGTGCACGTGGCAGACCTGGACTGAGCACAAGTTTCATGATGCTTGGGAGTGTCAAACCATGCTACCCTATCTTGCTGGCATACAGAATTCTCAGTGACTGATCAAATGAAATGTCATTCAGCAATTTAGAAAGACAACCCATTATATTAGTTATTCTTTTCCTTCTTTGATACTCTTTTCCTTCTAGGAGAAAATACATAATTTCTCAGGAATTACAAAGGGTATTCTAGAATCCTCTGATTGTTGGAGGATTTCTTGACAGTCTCAGAATGGTTAATTTGGGTGTAGAACCTATATAATATAATAACAATTGTTTTCCTTTTCAAAGCCTCTTAGATATACCTTAATTGCTATATGATACTCTCAGAATGTTTCAATGTATAAAGTATATAAAGTATAAAGTGACCCCTGAAAATATTTTGAGGGTTACGAGTTAGCATGTTTTATTGAAAAGAGCAACTTGATACAGAGTCTAAATGCCAAGATTCAAAATTTAATAATGTCTACATGAAATGACATTTGCCAGTACTAATGCTATTTCTTGTGAATCTCTTATCTCTTCCTTTCATCGATAAAAACTTTCTTGGTTCTCATTCCTTCATTTATTTATTCCTAAATTTTTTTATTGTGTTGTTAGTCATCATATTGTACAGCATTAGTTTTTGATGTAGTATTCAACGATTTGTTAGTTGTATAGAACACCCAGTGCTCATCACAACACCTGCTCTCTTTAATACCCATCAACTGATTACCCCATCCTCCCAACCCTCTCCCTTCTGAAACCCTCAGTTTTTTTCCCCAGAGTCCAGAGTCTCTCATGACTTTTTTCTCCTTTAAATAGGTGCCATTCTGTGCTCTCCTTACAGCCTGTGAATGCTTGTATTATGGTACCTGTACGACAGCTTTGCAAGAATCTATTTGTTCATGAACCTAGTCAGCAATCCTTGTGCAGAAACTCTATCATGTTCATTTATTTTATTTTATTTTTTAAAAGATTTTATTTATTTATTTGATAGATATTTTATTTATTTATTTATTTATTTGATGAGAGAGAGAACACAAGCAGGGGGAGTGGGAGAGGAAGAAGCAGGCTTCCCGCTTAGCAGGGAGTCCGATGTGGGGCTTGATGTGGGGCTTAATCTCAGGACCCTGGGATTGTGACCTGAGCTGAAGGCAGATGCTTAACAACTGAGCCACTGAGGTACCCCTATAGTGTTCATTTTTATATCGCTACTCCTTGGCACATGATTGGTCCATAGTAGGTGATCAGTAGTAGTAGAATGATGCAAATAGTTGGACAGTCTGGAATAAATAGTTTATTTCTTTTTGGTCTCTTTGATAGCTACACTTCTTAAAATACATTCAGTGGTAGTGTTTCCAGGTCCTACATCTTGATCTTATCATTCACTTCTGTGCACTCTACCTGAGTCACCTAATTATTTCCCATTTTAAGTGCATACATACCAACAACTCCCATATATTTATCTCTAATACTGATCTCGCTTCTGAGCTCAAACTTGTTTTTCTATCTTTCAGGTTATCTTCACTAGATTCTACCCTTGTCTTTAACTCAGTTAGGTTAGGGTCTCCAGAGCTTTCCCTTCCATAAAGCCATTCAAGTTGCATTTCCATTTTTTTTCTCCTCTGTAGGTCTATAACTATCCATTAGTATCCCAGTGTACAAGTTAGAAGCTTGGAGCTTTATGTGGTTCTTCTCTTTTGTCTGTATTCTATAACTCATCTGATTCTGTTACTTCTACCTTATTCTACCTTACTTCTGTCTTATTTCAGGCCTCTGTTGCTAGTATATTATTACAATGGCTTACCACATTTGTCTTCTTGTTCCCAGCTCCTTCCCACTGCAGTCTGTCTTCCACATGTCTACCTGATGCATCTTTTCCTCCAAATAAGCAGATTCATGCCACCATCTTGCTTTCCTCCATAGGTTTTCACTCTCTGCTTTCCCAATCTGATACTAATCTACTTCTCCAGTTGCATTTCCCATATACCACCAACACAAACTCTGGACTCTGATTACTTTCAAATTCAGTTTTTCTCCAAAGCCAGGTCCTTTTATGTTCTGTGCCTCTATCCATGCCCTTCCATTTGCCTGGTATGCCAGTCTTAGTTTTTTGTACTCAGCTTAAATGTTACCTCTTCTGTAGAGCCTTTCATGAATGATCTAATGCTTTGTTCTTTATTAACACTTTCCCCCATTTATGTTTATGTATATGTCTCACAATAGACTGTGAGAATAGGGAACTTGTCTTACTCTAGTCTTGAATGCTTGGATCTTAGTCTACGAGTCACTACTTAATAAATGTCTGTTGAAATAGTAAAATAATGACTGAAAGCTCAGTTATATTTTCTCAGTTTTGTGAGAATTTAACAATTATTTTAAACATCTTTAGTGCTAAGCCAGAGATGGTCACACATTTCAGTGTGTTTTGACAGGGTCATGGTCTGACATCTGCTGTGGGTGGCACAGACCTCAGTGTTATCTTTTGCTGTCACTCACCTGCTGTGTGTTGCTTTAGCTTCCAAAGCTTCCCTCTTTTTATCTGAAATTGACTATTGCCATGCTCACTGGTTCGTAAAAAATTTTAGATGGGCTTTAACCTACCGTTTTCATTTGTTTTTAAATTGTTTTCAAGTATACAAACCCTACAGTTTTCTGCGCATTTAAGCAACAGATAAAAGGAAATCAAAGTTAGGGCAAATAGCTTATTTTATATACATACATTGAATTTTTTCTGGGCTTTCCACTTTTAAGATCATTAGATTTTATACCCTTTATTCTAGGTTTATTGAACTCAGACTAATATGGCCACATTTAAACATTACTGACTTGACAGAAAGTAAGAGGATGCCCTTTTGCACATGGTGGCCAGAAATTAGCCAGTATTCATGATTCACTATTGAGGTCATAAACAAAATACTTGGCTTTCTGACAGCTACATTAGTTGCATTGTTCACCATCCACAGCTGCCAGACATTGAATGGTTACTTGGCAGCTGGCAAAGCTTGGATTCATACAGTGGGCCTTCCTTAAACCTTGGTTTTGAAAATGTCACACATTGAGTATAATTACATTGTAGTACTTGTATTTAAATGGGAAAACTAAACCTAACACTTTCTGATTTTTCAGAAAAATTGACAACTCCTCCTAGTGTCACCCAGTTTTCAGGCTAGTTAATTCTGAGGGAAGTGGAATAAATACCATCTTATGTTTTCTTTACTGGAACAACTACTAGAAACTAAGATCATTAAGAAAATGTTATGAAAAAGATTGTGGAGTAATCTTTGCTATAGTTGGTATATACTAGAATGGTTTTCACAAAGACAAATACATATTTCATAAAGGAAGAATTCTCTTTATTATAACTTTTAGTTTTTTGGTTAGTTTTTGGTTGCCTTTCTGTTTTCTTCCTTTCCTTCTCTGTTTCTTTCTCTTCTTTCCTCCTGTTCTAGTTCCTCCCTCTTTCGTTTGCATATATATTTAGTAAATATTTTCTTTATACTAGGCATGGTGTTGGACACTGTAACAGTGTCCAACTGGTAAATTAAAAGGTAAATAAAAAGATAACCTCCCTCCTTTCAAGTGGTCTAATCATTTAATGAAGAAAAAAAAAAGGATGTGTATACAAATAATGCAGAGGAGTGAACACAGTAGGGACCAAGGCATCAAAGAGAGTTTAAATGTGACTTGACTTTAAAACTCTCCTAACATCTATATTTCAAAGTAGAACAATTTTGTGGAGGGGATAACTCAGTTTAATCATTTTTAAAAATTTTTAGATGGAGGTAAGCTCATTTTATTTCAATAGAGGATATTACTTTCTGAAAAATTAAGAGTATGTGACAATGAGATAAGTAACATAAGGAAGAAGATGGAAGTATGAAAATGGAATTTGAAATCCAAGGTCAGAGATGCTGTAGAATCTATTTCTACTATGGCTTGCAATTTGAATTAAATGACCCTTAAATATTCTTATATTATTTATATTCTGTGAGTTATAACTCAGAAAAGTTGAAATATAGATTGTTATAATATTTGTTAATGTTAAGTCATATACATAAACTACAGAGCAATTGATATTAGAATTCTCTACATTGTCCTCCAAAGTTTCATGAAATTGTATGTTTTCCAGATAATTGACACATCTATCTATCTATGCAATCTATCTGTCTGGAAATACTGAGTTCTGAGAGAGATAGTGGGGCTGTTTTAGGCCCTACAATATAGTCTATGTTAATAACCATCAGAGCAGAATGTATTTATCATGTACCTACTATATTTCTCAGAACTGTGCTTCATATATATATATATCATTTAATCTTTGTAATGTTGCTATGAATTAATTATATTTTATAGTTAAATAAAGAGCAGTGAAGAAAAAAATATCGGTGACAGAACATAAGAAGTCAATATGATGAGATAAGGGTGTTGTCTCTGAAACTAAGGCGACTGCATTCAAATCCTAGTTTTGTCACTTACTCGTTGTGGGGTTTGATCAAGCTACTTTATCTCTTTAAACTTCAGCTCCTCATCCTTCAAGTGGAATCAATAATAATAACTACATGTAGAGTTATTACGAAAGTTAAATGAGTTCACCCATTAAAGTGGTTAGAATAGCAGTGATATGTAAACATTGTTATTACAAGTCTGAAATCACACAGCTAGAAAGTGATAGAACAGATTTTCTGGATTCCAAAGCCTGTGCTTGATTCACAATTCTGTATTGCTTCCAAGACATATCCAAGTCTTGTGGATCACAGAATTTAGAAAAGGAATTTGTCTGTAATCAACTAATTTCTGTTTGTTTCTCGAAGAAAGCATATATACAAAGAGTTTGTAATTCAAAGGCTCTTTTTCCTTGGGAGTGAATTCCAGCATCTCAGAGCCTATTAGTACTAAACAGTGGTGCACATGTCAGTTTTCAGGGACTGTGGGATGAAATAAAGAGGAACTTGGAGATAAGTTACTAGTGTCTCTTCTCCCACAGTGATTTGAAAATTTGCCAGTTCTTAGGATCATCCTTAGGAGGAGTTCAGCTCTCTCTCCCCAGTTGTTCAGAGAAGCTGTTGTTTCTGTGACTTTCTTTTTTTTCTGGCCTCCTTCAAAAACTCCTTTTGGCCCTAGTGGTAGTAGTGGTGGGGATAGCTTTGTAAAATCACCAGTTTCATAGCCTTAGCATAGCTTATCTAAGTGGGATTATAGGATTGAAGACATGAAGAGTATACTAATATGAGCAGGTCAAAACGCTCTTATTGTATGTTTTCATCATAGTTAATTCTTATGTGAGATATATGGATAGTTTTGGATTTCTCATGTTCATCATTAGATTGGAAGTTCCCTATCTATAGGTTTGCTCTAAAAAATTCATTGGTGTTTTTCATTCTGATTCTCTTTTCTATTCATTTTTGATTTTTTAAATTAACATATAATGTATTATTTGTTTTAGGAATACAGGTCTGATTCATCAGTCTTACACAATTCACAGTGCTCACATAGCACATACCTTCCCCAGTGTCTACCGACAGCCACCCTATCCCTCTCAGCCCCCTCCGGTCCAGCAACCCTCAGTTCATTTCCTTAGATTAAGAGTCTCTTAGGGTTTGTCTCCCTCTCTGGTTTTGTCTTATTTCTATTTCCCTCCCTTTCCCTATGATCCTCTGTCTTGTTTCTCAAGTTCCCCATATCATTGAGATCATGTGGTAATTGTCTTTCTCTGATTGACTTATTTTGCTTAGCATAATACTGTCTAGTTCCACCCATGTCATTGCAAAAGGCAAGATTTCATTTTTCATAGCTGCATAATATTCCTGTGTGTGTGTGTGTGTGTGTGTGTGTGTGTGTGTGTGTGTATCATATCTTCATTATCCATTCAAATGTCAATGGACATCTAGGCTCTTTCCATAGTTTGGCTATGTGGGCATTGCTGCTATAAACATTGGGATGCACATGTGCCTTCCGATCACTACATTTGTATCTTTGGGGTAAATACCCAGTAGCCTGATTGCTGGGTTGTAGGGTAGCTCTGTTTTCAACTATTTGAGGAACCTCCATACTGTTTTCCAGAGTGGCTGCCCCAGCTTGCATTCCTACCAACAGTATGGGAAGGTTCTCCTTTCTTTGCATCCTCACCAATACCTGCTGTTTTCTGACTTGTTAATTTTAGTCATTTTGATTGGTGTGAGTTGGTATCTCACTGTGGTTTGGACTTGAATTTCCCTGATGCCGAGTGATGTTCAGCACTTTTTCATGTGTCTGCTAGCCATTTGGATATCTTCTTTGCAGAAATGTCTGTTCATGTCTTCTATCCATTTCTTGATTGGATTATTTGTTCTTTAGGTGTTGAGTTTGAGAAATTCTTTATAGATTTTAGATACAACATGTGATATGTTATTTGCAAATTATCTTCTCCCATTCTGTTGGTTGTCTTTTGGTTTTGTTGACTGTTTGCTGTGCAAAAGTTTTTGATCTTGATGAAGTCCCAATAGTTCATTTTTGCCCTTGCTTCCCTGCCTTTGGAGATGTTTCTAGGAGGAAGTTGCTATGGCTGAGGTCAAAGAGGTTGCTGCCTGTATTCTCCTAAAGCATTTTGATGGATTCCCATCTCATATTCAGGTCTTTCATCCATTTTTGGGTCTGCTTTGTGTGGGGTATAAGGAAATGGTCCAGTTCCATTCTTCTGTATGTGGCTGTACAATTTTCCCAACACAATTTGTTGAAGAGACTGTTTTTTTTTTTCTCTTTTTTTCCATTGGATATTCTTTCCTGCTTTGTTGAAGATTAATTGACCACAGAGTTGTGAGGGTCCATTTCTGGACTCTCCATTCTGTTCCACTTATCTGTGTGTCTGTTTTTGTGCCAGGACCATACTGCCTTGATGATTACAGCTTTTTAATAGAGCTTGAAGTCTGGAATTGTGATGCCACCATCTTCAGTTTTCTTTTTCAACATTCCTCTGGCTTTTTGGGTCTTTTCTGGTTCCATACTGGTTTTAGGATTATTGTTCCATATCTGTGGAAAAATTTGATGGTGTTTTGGTAAGGATTGCATTAAATGTATAGATTACTCTAGGTGGCATAGACATTTTCACAATATTTCTTCTTCCAATCCATGTGCATGGAATGTTTTTCCATTTCTTTGTGTCTTCCTCAATTTCTTTCATGAGTATTCTATAGTTTTCTGAGTATAGATTCTTTGCCTCTTTTGTTAGATTTATTCCTAGGTATCTTATGGTTTTGAGTGCTATTGTAAGTGGTATTGACTCCTTAATTTCTCTTCCTTCTGCCTTGTTGTTGGTGTATAGAAGTACAACTGATTTCTGTGCATTGGTTTTATATCCTGACACTTTACTGAATTCCTATATAAGTTCTAGCCTTTTTGGAGTGGAGTCTTTTGGGTTTAACAGATAAAGTATCATATCATCTGCAGAGAGTGAGAGTTTCACTTCTTTGTTGATTAGGATGCCTTTTATTTCTTTTTGTTGTCCGATTGCTGAGACTAGGACTTCTAGTACTATGTTGAATAGCAGTGGTGATTGTGGACATACCTGCCATTTTCCTAATATTAGGGGAAAAGCTCTCAGATTTTCCCCATTGAGAATGATATTCACTGTGGGTTTTTCCACAGATGGCTTTGATGATATTGAGGTATGTATCCTCTATCCACACACTGTGAAGAGTTTTGATATGGAAAGGATGCTGTACTTTGTCAGATGCTTTTTCAGCATCTATTGAGAGTATCATATGTTTCTCATTCTTTCTTTTATTAATGTATTGTATCACATTGTTTTGCAGATGTTGATCCAAACTTGCAGCCTAGTAATAAATCCCACATGGTGGTTCGGAATAATCCTTTTAATGTACTGTTGGATCCTATTGGCTAGTATTTTGGTGAGAATTTTTGTGTCCATGTTCATCAGGGATATTTGGTCTGTAATTCTTTTTGATGGGGTTTTTGTGTGATTTTGGGATCAAGGTAATGCTGGCCTCATAAAACGAGTTTGGAAGTTTTCCTTCCATTTCTATTTTTTGGAACTGTTTTGGGAGAATAGGTGTTAATTCTTCTTTAAATGTTTGGTAGCATTCCCCTGGGAAGCCATCTGGCCCTCGGTTCTCATTTGTAGGTAGATTTTGATGACTGCTTCAATTTCCTTATGGGTTATGCATCTGTTCAGGTTTTCTATTTCTTCCTGGTTCAGTTTTGTTAGTTTATACATCTCTAGGAATGCATCCGTTTCATCCAGATGGTCTAATTTGCTGGCATATATTTGCTCATAATATGTTCTCATAATTTTTTGTATTCCAATGGTGTTGGTCATGATCTCTCCTTTTCATTCACGATCTTATTAATTTTATTAATTCATGATTCTATTAATTTTATTCATGATTTTATTAACTTATTAATCTTTTGTTTTTGATGAGTCTGGCCAGGGGTTTATCAATCTTAGTAGGTCTTTCAAGGAACCAGCTTCTAGTTTCATTGATTTGTTCTTTTGGTTCCTATTTCATTGATTTCTGCTTTGATCTTTATTATCTCTCGTCTCCTGCTGGGTTTAGGCTTTATTTCCTGTTCTTTCTCTACTTCCTTTAGGTGTAGGGTTAGGTTGTGTATTTGAAACCTCTTTTGTTTCTTGAGAAAGACTTGTATTCGTATATACTTTCCTCTTAGGACTGCCTTTGCTGCATTCCAGAGATTTTGAACAGTTATGTTTTTATTTTCAGGTGTTTACATGAATTTCAGAAATTTTTCTTTCATTCAATTCAAGCAAATCAGAAGAGAACTGAAACTGGGGGGAGACAAAAGGGAAAAAAAAGAGAATATGATCCAGCTGGTGAATCGAACAGAGCCACAGAATAGAATTTGGATATATTATTGTCTGTTAGAAGAAACTTCCAAAATCTAAAGAAAGAAAAACTTATGTATGTGTTTGTTTGTATGTGTGTGTATGTATGTATGTATGTGTGTGTGTGTATATATATATGGGTAAATACAATGAAGAGATGGAATGTAACTATAGAGGTGAAAATTTAAAAAGTATTTTAAAAAAGGAATTAATAAGAAGTTGGTTGAAAAAAGAAAGAAAAAATTAAAAGAAAAAAAAAAGGAGAGAATGATAGAACAAAGCCATATACTAGATTTAGGGTATATTTTGGTCTGTTAGAGGAAATTGTATTCCAAAATTTTAAAGAAAGAAAATCTTCTATATCTACAAAAAATAAGGTTAAATACAATGAAGGAATGGCATATGATTGTAAAAATGAAAATTAACGATTTTAAACAGGGAATTGAGAAGATGGTGGTTAAAATAGGAAAGAAGATAAAGTAAAAAAAATAGAAAAAGAAAAATATTTTCTTTGAAATTTAAAAATTAAAAATGGAAATTAAAAATTAAAAAAAGTTTAAAATTTAAAATTAACTTTGAAAGACTAAAGAATTGTTGGGGAAAAAAGCCATGAATTCTTTGTGCCATATTCCCCTAGCACTAGAGTTTTACAGCTCATATTGTTTGGTAGACTTGGTCTTGGCTGGATGTTCTTGCTGATCTTCTGGGGGAGTGGCCTATTGTCATGATTCTCAAATGTCTTTGCCTGAGGTGGAACTACCCTGCTTTTGTCACAGGTTAGGCTGACTAATCTTCTCAGTTTTGCTCTTGGTAGCTTTTGTTCCCTGAAAGCTTTCTGTACAGCTTTGGAGCATGAAAATGGTGGCCTCCCAGTCTCCGGTCCCAGAGGAGCCGAGAACTCAGGACCCCACTCCTCAGTAGGCCATCAGAGAAAAACAGTCAGTCCCTCCTTTCTCCCTAATCTCTGGCCTCATTCTGCTCACCCAGCCTGTGACTGAGCATTTATATCTCTGGCACATGACCAGTCTCCAAACCTAGCAGATTCCTCTGGTGCACTCTCGTGCTACTACTCCTGGGGAAGGTAAGGGAGTCACCCCAGATCTGCCACTTGTTGGGCCCCTTCTTGAAGAGTAGAGACCTGACGGTGCTGCAGATCATAGTTTATAGCAATCCTGAGCTGAGTGCCCACTCCTCGGCTCTGTCTTTGTAGCCAGCTTCCTCGCTCCTGTACTTGAGAGTTCTGCCACACTCAAGTACCCCCAAGTCTGTCTGTGACCCACAGGGGTCCTGAGACCACACTGTTCCAGTGAGGCTTCCATCTCCTGCTTACCCCCACTTAGCCACCACAGCAACATCCCTCTGGGGAGCAGTCTTCTAGAAGTTCTGATTCTGTGCTCCACTATTCTCTCACTTGCCAGTAGCTGGCTGATAGAGGCCCCCTTCCCCATGGTCCATTTTTTCAAATATCACCTCAGATTCACTTCTCTGCATGTCCTGTCTTCCAGAAAGTGGTCACTTTTCTGTCCATAGAGTTGCTGTTATTTTTTTCTTTGATCTCTTGTTGAGTTTGTAGGTGTTCAGAATAGTTTGATAACTAGCTGAATTCCTGGGACCAGATGAAATTTTTGTCTCCTCCTCCTCTCCCATCTGGCTCCTCCTCTCTATTCATTTTCCAACAAAACTGTATAAAACTTGAAAGGAACTGCCAAATTTTCTCAAAGAGGCTGCACCATTTTCATTCATACCAGCAATGTACTCCAGTTTCTCCAGATCCTAACCAACACTTGTTGTCTTTTATTGTAGCCACAGTTTTCTGGTGGTAAGTGTACCTCATTGTGGGTTTTTGTTTGTTTGTTTGTTTGCTGTGAAAGCTTTGTTGTTTCAATTTGGTCCACAGCTTAAGAGAGGGTACCTGGGTGGTTAAAAAGCTGCCTACTGCCTGCCTTCACCTCCTCATCCAGGAAGAAGTTCTCCAGGAAGTCATACAGGTGGGGGTCTATATGTGCAGAAACCCTGGGCATGTAGATCCAAAAGGCCCTGATTCAGGTTCTTCTCTAGAACCAGGTGGCTTCCATGGCATCCAGGGTTTTACTCCACTCATCTTAGGATGGCTTCTGCACGTCTTGCAAAAGGGTGTGGCCACTGCAGTGGTTTTTCATTTTCAAGAGACACTCAGTACCCTTGGGCTTCTCATCTGCCTGCTCGAAGAAGTGGCCCATGTTCTTCAGAGCCACAGCATTTTGGTTGAAACAGAAGCCCAGAGAGAGGTAGGTGTAGGTGGCCTGCAGATGCATGTTGACCAGGTAGGTGATGGCTCCCTCCACTTTGATGGAATAATTCTGATGAATCTGGATGCTCATGGTTGATTGGTAATAAGGAGCTAAGCTCAAAATAAGGTGTTAGCTAGTCCTAGAGGCAGAGCCTGGCTGAGAAGATAGCTCCAAATGTTGGGACTGGAAAAAAGGCTGGAGGGTGGTCAGAGGCTAGTAGAAAGAGTGACCCTGGGTCTGTTCCATCCAAACACTGTTGAAGCAAGAGATGGATCTGTAGAACTGCTGGGTGCACTGCCTCATTGTGGTTTTGACTTGTATATCCCTAATGACTGAGGATGTTGGGCATCTTTTCATGTGTTTATTGGCCACTTCTATGTCTTCTTTGGAGAAATGTTTGTTAAAATCTTTGTCCGTTTTTAAATTGGGTTGTTTGTCTTTCTGTTGTTGATAGTTCTTTATATATTGTAGATAATAGACCCTTATCATATTCATTGTAGATATTCCATCTGTGGGTTGTCTTGTGACCTTACTGATAGTTTCATTTGAGGCACAGATTTTTATTTATTTTTTCACTGTGTTTGCTTTTGCTTTTGAAGTCATATCTAAGAATCAATTGCCTAACCCAAGGTCATGGAAGTTTTATACCTGTTTTCTCCTATGGGTTTTATAGTTTTGATTCTTACATGTAGGACTTTGATCCATTTTGAGTTAAATTTAGATATGGTGTGAGGTATGGCTCCAAATCCATTCATTTACATGTAAATAATCAGTTGTCCCAAAACTATTTGCTAAATGACCACTCCATCCCTTGTTGAATTGTGTTGGCACTATTGTTAAAAATCAATTAGCTAGGGGTTCCTGGGTGGCTCAGTCATTAAGCACCTGCCTTCAGCCTAGGTAGTGATCCAGGGTTCTGGAATTGAGCCCTGCATCAGGCTCTCTGTTCAGTTGGGAGCTGGCTTCTCCCTCTCCCACTCCCCTTGCTTGTGTTCCCTCTCTGTCTCTCTCTTTGTCAGATAAATAAATAAATAAATAGATAAATAAGTCCTTTAACAAAATCAATTAACTATAGATGTAACAATTTATATCTGGACTCTCAATGCCACTCCACCTATCTATATTCTGTCATTATTCTAGTCCTATACTATCTCAGTTAGTTTAATAAGTTTTGAATTCAGAAAGTATAGATTATTCTGTGTTTTTCTTTTCAAGGATTGTTTTGGCTATTCTGGGTCACTTGCATTTCCATATAAATTTTAGAATCAGTTTGTCAATGTCTGCATTAAAAAAACAGTTTGGGTTTTTATAAAGGTCATGTTGAATCTAAAAGTTATATGATCAGTTCGCCATCTTAAAATACTGTTTCCCAGTTCGTGAATATGGGGTAAATGAATATGGCTGTAGGCTTTGTAGTTTTTAGTGTATGAGCCTTGCGCTACTTTTGTTAAATGTATCCCCAAGAATTAAGAAGAATTCTTTGCAAATGGAATTGTTTTTAAAATTTTATTTTAAAGGGAAAATTTGAGGGCAGTAACCTTATTGGATACCCCTGGACAGACCACTACACTTACTGTAATTTTTTTTTTTAAACAACAGAATGTGTCTTACCATTTTTTGTATCTCTGAAATTTAATGTAGTGCTTGGTACATGGTAGGCTCACTAAATTTGTGTTGTGAATATTAGTTGTTGGTAATATCTAGATGAGATTTTTCATGTGTATTAAACTTCAGGGATAATATTTTTGAAAAATTAAATGCAGTACTCTTATGTTTTGATGATATAGGTTGTAGGAAATAATGTTTACCTTCTTTTATGTAATTTTTCCACAAATATAATTTGTAAGTGATAAGGCTAATAAGCAGAAACCTTGACATTTTGTGACATATAAAAAAGAAGAAAGTGCTAGCAATTTTTTTGTGATTAAAATTGTTTTCTGTGAGTCAAGTCTGTGGCCATGAATTTTTAGCATCTTAGGGATTTAAGTGAAAATAACTTTTTCATGTCCAACATGATATTTCAGAGAAAAACAGCAGCCAGGGGTTATCTTTGGAAAGTTTGTAATATCATTGCCAACCACTTGCTCTAGGCTTTTAAGTTGTGGGCAAGCCTGAATTAGGTAGTATTTATTTATTTCTTGGAAGTAGCATACTCTGATTGTATCAATTGCCTTTATAACATTAATGTTTCATCTTCAATGGCATCCAAATTACTTTGACATTTGTGTTATATCCCAGAGTGCCCATCTTTCAGCTCAAAGAAGAGAATTGTGTTGGGTAATCTTAATATAGTCAATGGAGCAATGGATGTGAAAGCAAATTATGTGGTTAAGCTCATAAATTAAGCCAGTCCTTTTTGAGACATATGTATAGGGAGAGAGAGCTAGAGGATAATCTTTAAAACAGTTTTCTTCTTGGTAATTTCATTATTACATGCAATATAATTTTGAAAAGATATTCTATTTTAATTTAAATTCAGTTAACCAGCATATTAAGTACATCATTAGTTTCAGATGCAGTGTTCAATAATTCTTTAAACTTAAAGACAGGATTAAAAGTCAGCTGTTGGAAAGGAGTGTCTGTGGTCATCTGTTTGGTGAGGTGGTATGAGTGAGAGACAGAGCTGAGGGTTCTACCAACTAATAGCAGACATTTGTGTTTAGTAGTATAAGTTCATGCTGCTCTTCTAAATATTTTCATGGAGTCCAAGGAAGTTCTTGTTCACTGTAAGTTAATTTGCTTTCCTCTTGACCTACTTATGGTGAATGAGGCATGACTGTTGACCTGACATATTTCCTTAACGATTTGCTCATAAATTCTCAATTCTAGAGCTCACATGTATTGTTTGCTTTGCTTGTTCTCTTTAGTACTAAGGCCATTTATGATTATAAAATCAGGGATTGAAGAGATGAGAGAGGGCTGCCAAATTGTCTAGTAACTTGGAACTTAAAAGTTATGTGTGTATTTCTCCCACCAGAATGCCTATGTTATAATTTGACTAATAAGTATGTGGAGAGATGTATTCAAACCCTTATGTGTTTAACTTTGTAAATGCTGAAAATAAAATTGTAATTTGGTTTACTATTTTGATAAAGTTAAATGCTAGACTGCAGAATATCTTAATGAAATATATTAAATATTGATCTGCCTACTTAGGACCTTGGGAGAAGATATTGTCTATTTTTTTTTCCTAAGTGGTATTTTCTGTGTGGTTTGAAGTGAAATAACTGCAAATACTTGTTTTCCTTGTACCAAAATGAGTTAGTTCATATTTTTCTTCTAACATGTATGTAGTGATTTTTAGTAGCTAAGGATAATGTTAAATTTGATGGATTATTAATCATTAATTAGTGACTAGTCATTAAATAAAATGCTATATACCACACATTGTGTATATTTTGTCTCACTTAGTCACTTTAGGAGTTATGTATGATTATTTTCATTTTACATACAAAGAAACTGAGGATCAGAGCCGTTAGTCTCCAAGCATTTAAGTGCTAGAGGTAGGATTTATATCTTTCTATATTTATGTCTATCTATATGCTTGTCAACCTGCCCCCAAAGCTGATGCTGTTAATCATTCCTAGCCTGCATTCCATAAATAATCACATAGCACACAGTAGTATTGCCAGTTCATGTCAACCAGAAGAGTGAAAACATATTCACGATGTGGAAATTTTTCCTTCAGTTTCTGTCTAAATGTTTTAGAATTGTTACTGAGCTCCTCTCTGAGGAAGAAAAGAAAAGACAACATTTTCCAGCAGGTTTCTATGTATCATGTTGATTCTGCTGTCTTTTATAGTGGCTCAACAGTGACATGTATTAATCTGCATTCCAGAAAAATACACCCCATAGAGAGAATGTGTGGGAACAGCTGGTTATGGCAGCTGTAGGTAATGAACACGAGACAAGTCTCAAAGTTCAGTTTTTTCCTCTTTCTGCATGTATACCCTTCATGTATCAAAAGGAAGAATTGTTATATATATATGTATGTATGTATACATATATACATACATGTGTATGTGTGTGTGTGTACACACACACACACAAATTGTGCTTAGCAAAGAAACAGAAGCTCCATGATATTGTTATTCAAATTCTCTTTTCGAGTCATGGAATGGTGATGCCAAAATCACCTCCTTTGGGCCTTAGTTCAGTCCTTAAGGAAAATGAACAAACTTGGATGAATTTTCTCTTGGAGAATAAGGAACAATGTTTTTTTAAATTGCTATATCCCCAAAATGCTTGCAACAGAGCTATATATATATAAAGCTTAATAAATGTTTGTTGATTGATGGATTGCTTGCCTAATTTCCCATGGCTCGTAGTAGTTGAGGTTATAATCTGAGTCTTTGACATTTAAGTTCAGTGTTTTTCTTACCATAATGGGTTGTTTGCACTCCCATCTCAGAATAATAATTGCCTTTTCCTTTTGAAAGGCAGAAATTAAAACTCTGAGAGATTTAAAAAACTTGCCCAAATTCACACAGGTAGGCCAGGGCTGACAAGTTCTTAAAGTCTAGTCTGCTTGACGTTAAAGTCTGTGTGTAGATGCCCTCTGTAAGCTGCACCTTCCTAGAACAAGACCTCACATAATATCTAATGAATGAAATTTATATTTGTATTTTAAAGCCCTCTTCACAAAAGAAAGTATGTAATTCATTTTTGTCAGGCACTAGAACTGAGTGGTCAAGAATAAGGATTCTATAGCCAGGCAGAGTTTAAAATCACAGTTCTACCACTTACATGACTTCAACTAAGTTTCTCTGTGGCTCAGATTCATCAGTCACAAATGATGTCCATAATACCGATTTCATTGGAGTTGTTTAATTAAGTAGGCATGAGGTGCTTAAAACAGTGCCTGACATATAGTAAGCCTCATGTGTTACTATTATTTCCTGGGTATATATTTCCATTACAAAAAATTATCTTATAGACAGCGAAGCTTAATCCTATTGTCCTCTCTCATTCTGTTTTTCTAGGAACACAAAAACTAGTAAGGCATCACCCTCATGGCATGCTACAGTCTCTAATTATTATGATGAAAATTTTTTTAGAGTCGGGGTAGGGGCAGAGGGAGAGGGAGAGAGAGAGAGAATCCCAAGCAGGTTCCACACTCAGTACAGTCCAGAGGCAGGACTCAATCCCATGACCCTGAGATCATGACATGAACTGAAATCAAGAGTGAGATACTCAATAGACTGAGCCACGCAGGTACCTCTCATGACGAAGTTTTTTACTCTTTTTTTTTTTTTTTAAAGATTTTATTTATTTTTTGTGACAGAGAAATCACAGCAGGCAGAGAGGCAGGCAGAGAGAGGGGGGGAAGCAGGCTCCCTGCTGAGTAGAGAGCCCAATGCAGGACTTGATCCCAAGGACCCTGAGATCAGCCAAAGGCAGAGGCTTAACCCTCTGAACCACCCAGGTGCCCCAAGTTTTTTACTCTTCTTTAAAAGTTTTCTCTTTCTTTCTTTCTTTTTCTTTTCTTTTCTTTTTTTTTTTTTTTTTTGTTTGACAGACAGAAATCATAAGTAGGCAGAGAGGCAGGCAGAGAGAGAGGAAGGAAAGCAGGCTCCCTGCTGAGCAGAGAGCCCGATGTGGGGCTCGATCCCAGGACCCTGGGATCATGACCTGAGCCGAAAGCAGAGGCTTTAACCCACTGAGCCACCTAGGCGCCCCCTTTAACAGTTTTCTTAATCTTTAAGCAAAGATCTGATTTCCCCAGTACTCCTATTTAGAATACTACAAGAAATTTATTGTACTTAGACCAGGAAATAACATTAATACTTAGAGGATAACAAATTCTTTTTCATATGGTGCACAAAGGACAGCCACATTTATTATTAGAGCAGAAAGGAGTAGTCTTTTAAAAATATTATCTTGAGAGAATGTACCTTCTTTTGCCTAAAATTAAGACACTTCATGTAGGGTGATATAGTGGATGAGCACAGGACTTGGGAATCAGAAAACCCAAGTTCATATCCCACTTGACAATTATCAGTTGTATGACGTTGGATGACAAAGTCCTCTTAGCCTCTTTCAGCCCCAATTTTCTGTACTGTGAAAGAATGTAAGAGTGACTGCTCTGATTATCTTACAATGTTTGGTATTTGTCAAATAGTATTTTATATTTTCAAGGCCCAAATTCAAATACTGCCTTCTCAACGAAGCCTTCCCTAACTCCTCCAGGTAGATTACTTCTTTCTTCTTTATATTCTGAGAGCAATTTGTATCTCTACAAATACTCCATTTCTTTGAGCCAAAATGACCATGTCTTCCCACTGGATTGTAAGCTCTTTGAGTAGACACTCAGTTTCGTTTTCTGCCCCCTGTCTGGGATAGTGCCTTGAATATGTTCTCCATTCATATTTACCTAATTGAAATGAATTTGTGCAATAGTGCTTTGTATACTGAAATATGTACAAATGGAAATTATTGTCAATATCCACTTATACTTGGCACTTAGACTTTCTCACAGGCTTTTTAAACTCACTTATGCCATCCAATGTTTAATCAGACTCACCCTCCATCTCCAAATATCTTATCTTGGGGAGAGTCAACCACGAGCACAACTAAAGTCTTTATTAAGCTCCTGAAAGCAAGTTGTATTGTCCTAACTGCTGTCCAAATCAAATCGTCATGGTTTCTGCTTTACAAGAGCACAGTCGAAAATCATCAAATGTCTGCATGCAATTTATGCTGTCCTTAGTACTGTTCAAATTGAATTAAATAATTAGATCAGTGACTTCTAGAAACACTGTAGGGAAGAAAGACTTGTGTGAATACATTTATGAAAGATGCTAAAAACTATTTAAAAAATAAAACCACACTGTCTGAATATATAACAGCTTTTGTTGAGAGCTATGTCTGACATGGATAGTTTTAGATTTGGATGTTTTGTCTAAGTACACTAGGCAAGAAGCCTTCATATCACTTCTTAATTGGGGAAAACCTATGTGTATTGAGTTTTTCACAAGTTTTTGATGTAGTCCCTGGAGGTTATATAATGTATTTTTATTCTCTTATAATATTCTACAAGGTCATAAAATTACTCTTTTGTGGTATTTCATGTGATGTGGGTTTGGTGTGATATGAGGATGTTTTTCTTTAATCTCATTAGAATTAGAGAAACAAGACCTTACTTTTAAATGTAGAAAATTGTTCCTGGGTACAAAAATAAAAGCAGAAAAGAAGAAAGGAAACAAAAAATAAGAGGAAACAAAGGGAAAGTAAAAGAAGTGAAAAGTGAAAATAAGATTGGGCATTAATATCTGTTGTAAATATAAATAAATATTTGGTACTAAACTATAAGTATATGTGATGTGTGAGGCTTAAATGTTTATAAATGATTGAATGAATGAGTAAAGTCATACCGCATTTTTACCCATTTATGTATTGATGGACACTTTGGTTGCTTCCATATTTTAGATAATGTAAATAATGCTGCAATGAACACAGAGACATAGAGGTGCATAAATCTTTTTGAATTAGTTTTCATTTTCATTGGGTAAGCACACAGTAATGAAATTACTGGGTCATATGGTATTCAATTTTTATATTTTTGAGGAAACTTTGTACTATTTTCCACAGTGGTTGCACCAATTTACATTCCCACCAGTAGTGCACAAGTGCACAAATTCTCTTTTCTCCGCATCTTTGCTAACAGTTATTATTTTTTATCTTTTTGATACTATCCATTTTGACTAGTATGAAGTGATATTTCATTGTGGTTTTAACTTGCATTTCCATGATGATGAGTGATGTTGAGGATCATTTCATGTATCTGTTGGCTATCTGTATGTCTTCTTCAGAAAAATGTCTATTCAAGTCCTCTGCCCTTTTTTTTTTTTTATTGGATTAATGTTTTTTTGGTGTTGATTTGTTTGAGTTTTAAAAATCAGAAAGGATGAATACCCAACTTTTGTAGCAACATGGACAGGACTGGAAGAGATTATGCTGAATGAAATAAGTCAAGCAGAGAGAGTCAATTATCATATGGTTTCACTTATTTGTGGAGCATAACAAATAGCATGGAGGGCAAGGGGAGTTAGAGAGGAGAAGGGAGTTGAGGGAAATTGGAAGGGGAGGTGAACCACGAGAGACTATAGACTCTGAAAAACAAACTGAGGGGTTTAAAGGAGCAGGGAGTGGGAGGTTGGGGGAACCAGGTGGTGAGTATTAGAGAGGGCATGGATTGCATGGAGCACTGGGTGTGGTGCAAAAACAATGAATACTGCTATAAACATTCGGGTGCATGTGCCCCTTTGGATCACGGTAGGAGAAGAATCAATGAAACAAGATGGGATTGGGAGGGAGACAAATCATAAGTGACTCTTAATCTCACAAAACAAACTGAGGGTTGCTGGGGGGAGGGGGTTTGGGAGAAGGGGGTGGGATTATGGACATTGGGGAGGGTATGTGCTTTGGTGAGTGCTGTGAAGTGTGTAAACCTGGTGATTCACAGACCTGTACCCCTGGGGATAAAAATATATGTTTATAAAAAATAAAAAATTAAAAAAAACAATGAATACTGTTATGCTGAAAATAAATTTAAAAAAATAAATAAATATTTTAAAAATTAACCAAGAGAGAAATTAAAAGAATAGTACAAAGACATTTGTATATTCTTAGCTTGTTCTGCCACTGATATTTTGCTCAGTTTGTGTGCTCTCTCTCTGTATATACATCTATTTGTTGAGTAATGTGAAATTGAACTGCAGATATCATAGCCTATCTTCAGCATGTTTCTCCTAACAACAAGGAAAGTCTCCTACATAATGCCATTTTCTGTTTCCTTCTTATTATGGATGTGTATGGTTATTGCTTAGAGTTTTCTTTTCATTTCTGGAACATTTTATATTTTCTTGGACCAGCAATCACAGAGATTTCTATGAAGCAGTTTAGGTGCTTAGGTGGCTTGTTAGATTTCTTAGTTTGAATGTCCTCTTTTGTTGGTGTAGTAAGGTGCATTTAAAAACTATTTGGTGCTAAGCATGATACGCTCTAGTTCGTGAAGTGTGTAAACCTGGTGATTCACAGACCTGTACCCCTGGGGATAAAAATATATGTTTATAAAAAATAAAAAATTAAATTAAAAAAAAAATATTTGGTGCTTTGGTGTGGAGGTGGAATTATTATACTTCTAATTTTGTGCTTCTCATTTGTTTCTACCAGGCTATTAATTTAAACTACTTAGTTTTTTCTTTCCTTTCACTGACAAGCTTCCAAGAGATTTCCCCTTCTAGGTTGCCTTTCTTTTTCTCTGCCTCCAAAGTGGATTTGGACTTCACTAGAGTTTTCCTGTCTTTGTAATTAAGGTCTGAAGTTTGATCCCTCACAATTTCTGCCTTCTGGCTGTAGGAGATGAGAGGTTCTCAGAACTAAGGAGTTCTGACTTTCACAATTTGCCTTAAATTGGTCATTAATCACCCTTAGCGTGGCATTGTCTTTGTCCAAAGCTTTGATCACACTTCACGACATTCATTCAAAATCTTTTGTCTGTATAATTATTATTTCCTCTGAACCTCTTTCATGATTGAGGTATTGTACCTGACAGTGTATTCCCTACCAACAGTTTTTCATTCCAGTTCACCACAGGTGAAAGTGTTAACAAATTGCACCATCCACATGCTAGGAATTACTATCAGTACTCTACCTACTACTAGTGTTGGGGTTCTTATTGCCAGCTGGCTGATGAGTGCTGTACCTCAAAAATCACATTTTAGAATTTTTTTTTTCCAGACCATTCCTTATGCCAACTATCTTAGGTCAATGGTCTTGGGAAACAGATTCTGGGATGAAGAATTTGCATATAGGAATTTCACTGGGAATGCTATCAGAAACAACACCTATGAGGGCTTAAGGATGCAAGCTTGGGCAAAGTGATGAATTAAGCTACAAAGTGGTTACTGCAAAGTCTTCAACTGATCTATAGGAGCCTTGGAGCTTAGACAACCTTTCAGGCTTCTAATTGCAGCAAGGGGAACAGATCTCATTGGCTACCTTTGTGGTAGAGGTGTGACTTCAGGTGGGAACTTCCTTTGAGCTGAAAGTGGTTACCAGGTAGGGACTTAGATATGAGCTGTCAGCAGCCAGCATGTCTAGAAGCTAGGGATTTGATGACTTTGGTTCTGATTGAGAAGAGGTACACTAGAAGAGGTAAGAGAAAAAGTAGAAAGTGTTATCAATATAACACTTCAGGTGAGAGATAATGACAGCTTGGTAGTCAGAGGTGGTTGGATTTGGAATATATTTCAAAGGATTTGCTAATGGATTAGATGGCAGGGGGAGAGGAATCGAGGGTATTTTCAAAATTTTTGGCCCTGAACAATTGAAAAGATAAAGTTGTCTCATTAATTTAATGAGAAGTAATGGCTAGCAGAAGATTTTGTCTTACAGCATCTGTATTTACTGAAGAATGTAACGAGCCTCATCTCATTTATAATTTTTAGCTGCATTAAAGAATAAGGGTTTATACAAGGCGCCTGGGTAGCTCAGTGGGTTAAGCCTCTGCCTTTGGCTCAGGTCATGATCTCAGGGTGCTGGGATCAAGCCCCGCATCAGGCTCCCTGCTCAACGGGGAGCCTGTTTCCCTTCCTCTCTCTCTCTGCCTGCCTCTCTGCCTACTTGTGATCTCTGTCTGTCAAATAAATAAATAAAATATTAAAAAAAAAGAATATGGGTTTATAATTTTCTGTTCCTATAGTATAAATTGCCTAAGTTGATCCAACTAGAAGTTTAAAAATTGAATAGACTTATCACCTTGGAATAAATTAAAATTTTGGCAAATAATTATCTTTAATGAAATAAACTCTAGATTAAAGTCAAATACTTTTAAACTTTAAAAGACAGGCAATTCTTATGATAAGCATCCATTTTCAAAGGTGTGAAATGGCAAGAAATCTTTCTAAGTCATTTTAAGAAAATAGCATAACCCTGATATAAAAACTGAGCACTGATAACAGTAAAAGAAGAAAATCCAGATTAATCTCAATTGGGAATGTAGATTTAAAAACCCTAGTCAAAGCACTAATAAATCTGATTCAAGAGTATTTGAGGACATCAGCCAAATGGTGGCATAGGAATTTCTACTGGTCATCTCCTCCCAGAAATGTCGAACAATTATCTGTACATGAAATACCTTCATGACAGCCAGGATCCCAGGTGAGAGATTGCATCACCTGGATGAAGCACAGAAGTAAGAAAGGATGCAGAGAAAGGTAGAAAGGATTGATTCACACAAATACTATTACCCCTCCCCAAGCCAGAGCAGCTTAGACCAGAGAGAGAAGGAGAATTAAGTGAGTGCTTATCTTTACTTTGGACCCTAGAGCCAGCACGCCCTATTGCCAGGTAGACTCCTGTTTACCTCCTAGGTGACTTTATGTAGACTCCTAAGAACCTAGTTCCTGGCTAAGCCCAGAGGTTGCCTACCTCAGCAGTCCAGACACCTGCTGTGGCTCCAACAGCTTTGAGGGGTAGCCTGCAGTTACCATGAATCAAGCCCTTGACTCAGCCTGATGCCTGCTAGATCCAGCAGCCCTAGACAGCTCCCATGACTCCAGGCTCTCAGAGGGCCCCTGAACCCTAGGTGGGCTTCCAGCCCACCTAGGTACTGGTTGGCTCCTACAGCCCTAGTCAACTTAATGGCCCAAGATGGTTCTCACAGCTCCAGGCAGTTCTTCAGTTCCAGCCTCCCAGTAGACTCCTACAAATCCAGATTCTGGCCCACCCAGAATCTGGCTGGTTCTTGTGGCTCTAGGTATTTCCTGTGGCTATAGGTCTGAAAACCTAGGCTCTGCAGAGGGGTCGGGGGCACCTGTGAACCTGTGAACCTGGAGTGCTGGCAAGGCCCAGCACCAGACTGACTAGAGTTACCCAAGCATTTAGCTCATTGCATAATTAGGGCACGTAAGTACTCCAGCAGCAAGCTTGCCCACAGACACCACCATTCTGCCTACCCAGAGTCTCTGGACAGGTTGAGTGATGAAGGGCCTGTTGGAGCCAGTCTGCAGAGACTGGAAGAAGTCTCAATGTCCTCAAATGTGCAGACATTAACACAAGGCCAATATCATGAATAAAAAAGGAAACATATCACTAAAGGAAACTAACAAAATTTCTATGACTGTAAAAAAAAAATAAAAATTTATGAGTTGTCTGACAAAGAATTCAGAAGAATCCTCTTAAGGAAATTCAGTGAACTACAAGAAAACACAGGCAAATGACAAGCAATTCATCAATAAAACACAAAGTTCAACAAAGAAATAGAAGTCATGAAAAAAAAAAAAGAGAATTGAAGACTATAATGATTGAATTGAAAGGCTTAAGAGAGGTCTTAAAAAGAAGACTTAGCTAAGCAGAAGGAACAATTAGTGAACTAGAAGAGAGGCCATTTGAAATGACATAATGAGAGAAACTATGTGATAGCATTTAAAGAAACTATGCAGTTTTAGAGTCTCAGAAGGGAGAGAGAAAGAGAGAGAGAGAATGAGAGAGAGAGAAAGGAGCAGAAATCTCATTAAAAAAAATAATGGCTGAGGGGCGCCTGGGTGGCTCAGTGGGTTAAGCCTCTGTCTTCGGCTCAGGTCATGATCTCAAGGTCCTGGGATCAAGCCCCACATCGGGCTCTCTGTTCAGCATGGAGCCTACTTCCCCCTCTCTCTCTGCTTACCTCTCTGCTTACTTGTGATTTCTCTGTCTCTGTCAAATAAATAAATTAATTAATTGAAAAAAATAATGGCTGAGAATGTCCCAAATCTGGGGAGAGATTTAGAAACCCAAGTTCATGAAAAAAGTAGGTCAAAAATTTCAACCCAGTGATCTTTTCCAAGACACATTATAATAAAACTGTCTAATATAAAAAAGAGAACATTTTTAAAAGCAATGAGAGAAAAAATATTCTCCCATAAAAGATATTAGAAAACAGAAATCAACTGAGTAAATTTGAAGATCAAATTAGTTTTATTAAATGATTCATGAATTGGGTGGCATCCCATCCAGCAAGTGGAGGGGCACTCCAAGCACTTGTACAAAATGGAAGAATTTTATGGGAAGGAGAGTAGGACAAGAAAGTTATTAGTCAAAGAAAAGGACTGTTTCAGGTAAGGTGACTTTCCATTAAAGGGAAGAACAGGAGGTTTTATCATGCAGTTTATCTCATCCTCCTTTGGGGAATTGAGAGGGCCCATGTGACAGACTCATTCGTGCCCATTAGAAAATTCCTGACAGGTTAAGATTACATTTCTGGGAAGGTTGAACTGTAGTTAGGTTAGGTACTAAGTCCTGGTTTGGGGACTCAGCCTAAGTCATGCCATTTTAGTCCTGTGGTTTTCTTTTTAACAAAGGAAGTCCCAGTAAGGCTGTCAGTGAATTTCTCAACAGGAACCTTTCAGGCTAAGAGAGTGAGATGATATATTCAAAGTGCTGAAAGGAAACAAAAAAAACTGCCAACCAAAAATATTTTATTCAACAAAGTTGTCTTTCAGAATGTGGAAGAGATAAAGATTTTTCTAAACAAAAGCCATAGAGTTCATCACAACTTCACTTGCTTTACAAGAAGTACTGAGAAGAGTTCTTCAAGATGAAAGGAAAGGATGCTGATTACTAGCAAGGAAATATATGAAAATCTATTATGCTGGTAAAGGTAGTGTATAGTCAAGTCAGAATATTTTAATACTGGAAAAAGGTAATGGCTTAATCAGGCAATATAAATATAAAGGTTTAATATTAAATATTAAAGTATGGTAAATGGTATTAATTATTAATATTAATTAAGTGATAATAAATATTAATTATTAAATATTAAAATGTGGTTAACATAAAAAATATGGTAGCTACAATAATTTTTTCTATGGATGCAAAATATAAAAATAAGTATAGTATGACATCAAAATATAAATTATGTGGGCAACTAAAAGGGTAGAGTTTTGTATATGATTGATGTTTGTATTAGCTTAAAATAGATTGTTCTAACTGAAGATGTTTTATGTAAGCCTTATGATAACTGCAAAGTAAAAACCTAAAGTGGATACTCATAAAGAGAATGGAATCAAGGCACACCATTACAAAAAGTCATCAACCCGGAAAGAAAGACAGCAGAATAAGAGGAAAGGATCAAGGAAACTACAAAAATCAAGAAAACAATAAGATGGCATTAGTAAGCCTTACCTATCAATAATTACTTTAAATGTAAGTGGTTTAAGTTATTTAATCAAAAGGCATTTCAGCTTTAAGGACATAGGCTTGTAATGAAGAGCTGGAAAAAAAGATATACTTGCAAATGGAAAACAAAATAGAGCAAGAGTAGCCATACTTAGATCAGACAAAATAGACTTTAAGTCAAAAACTGTATAAAGAGACAAAGAAGTATTTCTTTAATAATGAAGTGATCAACTCATCAAGAATATGTAACAATGGTGAATATATGCAGCCACCATCAGGAAAATATGTTGAGTAAGTGCTAAAAGATTTGAAGGGAGAAATAGACAAAAATACATTAATAGGAGAATTCAGTACCCCAATTTTAACAATAAATAGGTCATCCAGACAGAAAATCAATAAGGAAACATTGGACTTGGACCATACTTTAGACCAAACAGACCTGACAAACATATACAAAGCATTTCACCCAATGACAGCAGAATACACATTCTTCTTGAGTAAACTTGGAATATTCTCCAAAATAGATCATATGTTAAATCACAAAATAAGCCTTAGAAAATTTAAGAAGACTGAAACAATACCAAGTATCTTTTCTGACCAAAATCAATAACTTGAAATCAGTAATAGGAGGAATGCTGGAAAATTCACAAATGTTTGGAAATCAAACAATATATTCCTCACAACAAATGGGTCAAAGAAGAAATCAGAAGAGGAAAAAAAAGTCATTGAACAAAAGAAGATGGATATGTACAATAAAGCAAGACTTATGGGATGCACCCAAAGCCATCTATATATATATAGTGTAATCCCTATTAAAATTGCAATGATATATATATATATATATATATATATATGTATATAATCTCACAGAAATAGAAAAAAAAAATCCTAAAATTTTATGTAACTACAAAAGACTCTATTTGGAGTCTTTTCAAAGGGTAAAAAAAGTAATCTTGAGAAAGAAGAACAAAGCTGGAGACATCACATTTCCTGCTTTGCAACTATATTACAAAAGCTTCAAAACTACATGGTACTAGCATTAAAAAAACACATAAATTAATGGAACAGAATGGAGAAAGAGCCAAGAAATAAACCCACACATACAGTCAACTAATACTTGGCCACAGAGTCAAAAACAGTCAATGAGGAAAACATAGTCTTCTTAAATAATGTTGGGAAAACTGAATAACCAATTGTCAAAGAATAAAATTAGATGCCTACCTTAAATTCCTTATAAAAATTAACTTGAAATGAATTAAATACTTGGATTTAAAAACTAACTGTCGGGCGCCTGGGTGGCTCAGTGGGTTAAGCCGCTGCCTTCGGCTCAGGTCATGATCTCAGGGTCCTGGGATCGAGTCCCGCATCGGGCTCTCTGCTCAGCAGGGAGCCTGCTTCCCTTCCTCTCTCTCTACCTGCCTCTCCATCTACTTGTGATTTCTCTCTGTCAAATAAATAAATAAAATCTTTAAAAAAAAAAAAAAAAAAAAACTAACTGTGAAGCTGTTAGGGAAAAAAAAGCAAAATAGGGGCAATGTTCCTTGACATTGTTCTTGGCAAAGTTTTTTTTATTTTTTTGTTTTGTTTTGTTTTGTTTTTGGATATGATACTAAAAATGTAAGCAACAAAAGCAAAAGTAAAGAAGTATGACTATATAAAGTTAAAAAGCTTCTGTTTGGCAAAAGAAACAGCAAAATAAAAGGCAATCTACAGAATGAGAGAGAATATTTAGAAACTGTGTATTAGCTAAGGATTTAATATGCAAAATACATAAGGAATTCCTGTAACTCTGTAGGGAAAAACCAACAATCTCATTTAAAAAGGGGCAAAGTTCTCTTTCTGCCATCTTAGAGCTTGTGATGGCCTGCTGGGAACAGGGCTCCTAAAATGACAAATATGTATGGATGGCTATGGTTCAAGGCCATTTTCGCTGACTATATGTAAGGTCTCCAAAACCAAAGGGAGCGTACAGCTTTTCTTAAAATTGAAGGTGTTTATGCTTGAGATGAAACTGAATTCAATTTAGCAAGAGATATGCTTATGAGTACAAAGCAAAGAACAACACAGTTACTCCTGGTGACATAGTGAACAAAAACAGAGTAATCCAGGGTAACGTAACCCATGCTCATGGGCACAGTGGCATGGTTTGTACCAAGTTCTGAAGGAACATTCCCAATGAAGCTATTGGCCACAGAATCCATGTGATGCTCTACCCCTCAAGGACTGAAACCTCCTTAAAAATAAATAAATAGAGGTGCATAATTGTAAAAAAAAAAAAAAGGGCAAAGGACTTGAAGAGGCAGTTTTTCAAAAGGAGACATACCATGGCCAATTGGTACATGAAAAGATGATGGACATCACTGATCCTCATGGAAATGCAAATCAAAACCATTGTGAGATCGCACCTCATACTTGTTAGAATGGTGAAAATCAAAAAGACAAGAGACAACAAGTTTTGGCAAGGTTATGGAGAAAAGGAAATGGATATGCACTGTTGGTGGAAATACAAATAAGTATAGCCACTGTGGAAACCAGTATATAGGTTCCTACCATTAGGCCCAGCACTCCCACTTCTGGGTAGATATCCCAAGGAAATGTAGACACTGTCCTGAAGAGATATCTGTATTCCCATGTTTATTGTAGCTTGATTTTTAATAGGCAAGATGTGGAAACTACCTAAGTATATATATCAACAAATAAATGGAAAAAGAAATGTAATAACAGTAAACAATGAAGTATCATTCAGCTATAAGAAAGAAAGAAATCCTGCTTTTTTGAGACAACATGGATGGAGCTTGAGAGCATTATGGCAGTGGAATAAGACAGAAAAAGGTAAATACTGCATGTTCTCACTTATATGTGGAATCGAAAAAAGCTAAACCAGTATAAATGGCATAATGGTGATTGTCAGGAGCTGAAGGTTAGGAAAATGAGGAGGTATTGGTCAAAGGGTATAGACTTTTATTTATTAGAGGTTCAGTCCTGCAGATCCAATGTGTAGCATGGTGATTATAATTAATAATATTACATTATATACTTAGAAGTTGTGAAGAACGCTTGTCTTATTTTTTTTTAACCACAAAAAGAAATGGTAATTGTGTAAAGGGAGGAAGTGCTAGCTAACTTTATTGTGACAATCATTTTGTGATATATATATATATATATATATGCATCAAATTATTATTATTATTATTATATTGTATACCTTAAACTTAATATGACAATAATATCTCACTAAAGTTGGGAGGAAAAGAGTACATTGGGAAAAAAAAACACAAGGAAAGATTTATTTTAGAAATACAGTGGGGGGGGGTACCTGGGTGGCTCAGTGGGTTAAGCCGCTGCCTTTGGCTCAGGTCATGATCTCAGGGTCCTGGGATCAAGTCCCGCATTGGGCTCCCTGCTCAGTGGGGAGCCTGCTTCCTCCTCTCTCTCTCTGCCTGCCTCTCTGCCTACTTGTGATCTCTCTCTGTCAAATAAATAAATAAAATCTTAAAAAAAAAAGAAAAGAAATACAGTGGGGATTACTATTAGTAAATCTATTTGCATAACATATCACTAATAGTACGAAGAAAAATAAAAGATACAACAGTAATAGAGTAATAATACTAGTTCACATTTTTTGAATCCTATAATGAGCTATGGTCTAGGTACTGTTTTAAGTGATATCTGTGTATCTATAAACATGCACACCTATATATGTACACACATGTATATATACACATACATATGTACATATACACATGCACACATAATTAGTTTATATAAATATCTCATGAGGTAGGTAATATTTTAGTCTTCATTTTAGATGAGAAAAACCCAAACACAGAAAGGTTAGTAACTTGCTTAAATTCACACAATTACTATGTGCTAGAGTTAAGATACGTGCCAAGGAAGAAACTGTAATGTTAAGCCAGTATCCTAGATTTCCTCCCAATAGATTACAATAACAATGTTATCAGATTTGTAATTGGCTAACATTTATCAGATGATTATTATGTGCAAGATACTACACTAACCACTTTGAGTTAACTCATCCTCACTATACCAAGATGCAGCTATTTTTATTATTATTATTATTTTTGTTTTACATATTAATGAGGTAGAGAAGGATCAGTTAACTCTTTAAGATAACTTCTCTGCTTCTCTACTAAGTGGTGAGTTAGGATTTGTATCTGTGTAATTTGCCTTCAGAGTAGATGTTGTACTGCCTCCAAAACATTTGAACATTCATTCCTAATAAACAAAAGAAAACAATGCAAAATCAACCACCAAGCAATCAGAAACCATGTTCTTAAACTATATTAAAAGGATGCTTCCTTAAAATTATTTTTAAAAATCTTATCTAAAATTTCATTTTATAGCATGCTTATGGAAGCTTTAAACACTGCATATTTGACCATTAAATTTAGTGATGGGGTATGCTGCATTAAATCAACACTATTTATTTAATTTTAAAAATTACTTATTTGAGAGAGAGTGAGCACATGAGGGAGGGGCAGAGGGAGGTAGAGAGTGAGAGAATTTCAAGCAGACACCATGCTGAGCCTGGAGTCTGACTCTGGGCTCGATTTCATGACCCTGAAATCATGACCTGAATTGAGATCAAGAGCACTTAACTGACTAAGTCACCCAGGCACACCTAAATCAACACTATTTAAAAAAAAAAAAACAAACAAACTTTTTTGGAGATATACTATAAAAGATGTGAGAACTGTTCAATGAAAAAAAATGAAACCATACCAATGCATAATTGAGATGAAGTCATTAATAAGGAATTCACAAAAATATAAGTTGGTAATAAAAAAGTTCAAGATATAAATGTTTAAAAATGATTGTGTTTTGCACAGGTTATGAAAATGATAGTATTCAATAATCAAAATTGATGAAAATCTGTTATAACAGAAGCATTTGTTTCATATTGGTAGAGATGAAAATAAGTTCAATTATTCTGGTTAAGTGTAAATCAAAAACTTAGAATACTTTAAATCTCTTATCCAAATTCCCTGGAAAATTTATCCCCTGAGATATCCCGAGATGGGGACAAAGAGGTATGCATAAGAAGGTCAATTTCAACATTATTAGATATTAAATATAATATTAAATACAATATGAATGTTGAACAATAGCCTAGTGGTTTTTAAATTATAGTATGTTCATTTAATAGGCTATATATTTTTATTAAAGGCTTTAACGGACTGAAGTTGGGTTCTTAAGTTCTTCCTGCTTCTGTTGCCCTCTTCAAACTATGACTTTTCATTTTCTTTTTTTTAAAATTTATTTGATTTATTTATTTATTTATAATTTATTTGACAGAGATCACAAGTAGGCAGAGAGGCAGGCAGAGAGAGAGGAAGGAAAGCAGGCTCCCTGCTGAGCAGAGAGCCCGATGTGGGGCTCGATCCCAAGACCCTGGGATCATGACCTGAGCCGAAAGCAGAGGCTTTAACCCTACTGAGCCACCCAGATGCCCCTGACTTTTCATTTTCATTTGGGTCTGGCCTAAGAATGCTCTAGTGTCATAGTTTTATTAATAGTTTTCTTTTAAATATTTATTTGTCTTCGTGAAGAAGAAGAGACAAATCATTTGTATTAGCTATTGAGCAGTGTATTTGTGGGAGGATCCAGCATGTTTTCTTTATTGATGAGGAGAAAATTGTTGTGGAAGTGTTGAAGATACCAGCACACAATCAGCTAAATTTAAAAAAAAAAATGAAGTTTTTTGTTTAATTAAAAAAAAAAAGGCTTGTTATGTTAAAAAAAAAGGTTTATATAGAAGTGGTGTTTATAAAGGTAGAATGAAATAATGGATATGGTAAGGGCCTAATAATTTGGTCTAGTTTAGATGCACCTAGAAGAGGTCCTCAGACAAGGATTCAGGTTCAAGTGGTTTTTTTGGAGATAATCCCAGAAAACATCAGAAAGGCAGTAAAGTAATAAAGTGAAGGTGAGATACTCAGTAAAGGGTGTATTGTCAAACTAGTAAATTAATTTTACTAGGGAACTCCAGGAGTCCGTGTGCAATCAGCCAGCCTCAGTTAATCTCTGTTACCTCCAGTGACAACAGGAGGTAGAGTATCTATATACCAACCTCTGTTGCTCAGAGTTAAGGGTTACTCCTTGAAGAGAGAGGATGTTTGTTGATTTTCTGGCACTTCCAGCCAGCCCAGCACACTGACAGAGAGGGTTCCAGCTCCAGAAAAAGCAGTTGGAAGTCTGGCTTGCACCACAGTGTTGAGGCCCAAGCGTAGGGGATGAGCTGGGGTATTGACAATGTCCTGTACCACCCTAACAACATCTTTTTGAATACTGATACTGACATCCACACTGTTCCAGAGTTAATCTTTTTTTTTCTATAAGAAGGGTGATAAGAACGGAGTCTCATAATACCTATCTCTTCAGGAGAATTGGGAAAAAGCAGCTTAGCTAGACCTTAACTAAGGAGCTTATTTACTGAAGGAATGAAAAAACTGTCCTATAACCCAGTTCATCTATAAAATATTGGTGCTCAGAAACAAGTGCTAATACAATTATATATGCTTGTTGGCAAATCTTCTATTAATAAAAAAGAACATGACTTCTGTTTTAAGATCAGAAGGGACTAGGCTTATCCTGTGAACCAATCATCTTTCAAACTGTATGAGAAATGATGCTGTCACCTTGCAATATACAAACTATAATTTTCTTCCTTTGCATGGGAAGAGGGACTCTGAATTTAAAGTCAATTACAATTGTTATTTTCTGACAACTGTATGGAAAGATTAATGAACATTTGCATGTCTTATAAGCATTAAAATACCAAAGCACTTAAAAATTGTTCCAAATGGCTAGATCCTAGCATGGTGTCTGATGCATAGTAGATACCTAAAAGATATTTTTAAAGACTCAATTACCATTAGTACTGCTCTTTCTGGGTTAGATTGATCCATTCTTTTATTTATTCCACAAACATTGAATATCTACAGCACACCAGGCATAGGGCTAATTTAGAATTTTTCCTAGATGGATCTATGTGTATTATTTTGCAGAGAAAAATAACTCGAGTATCTTAGTGATGTTATGCAACCTATTTAACCTTAGAAGTGTCCCCCTGTACAAAGGAAATCTTTACCCTTAATGCAAATTTTAGAGACTTAGGTCTGTCTTTCTAAAACTCTTCCTTTAGCTGTTCAAGCCTTTCTTTTTCTCCATTGCCATTTCCTTCTTCAAGCTGTTTGACAGCTTCCTTTATAGGAGAACAGCTTGATAAAAACTCCAGAGAACTTTATAGATGATTACACAGAGAGGTAGTCTCCACTTTCCTGCCTTCTTAGTAGAACATTGCCTTTAATTGATAATTCAGTTTACTGCTAGTGAGCACCGTCATGGTTTCACTCATTCTTTAGATGTTCTGTAATTGTCGATCATGTGGTAATTTTTTGTTTGCCAAGGACTCCTAACCCCATTGCTCTGGAAATCACTAAGTTCTTGTGTTTGATAATTGTTCGAGGTTTCAGTTTAGTTACCCCTGAAATCCTATGAGGAGGATGGACCACGTCATTGGAAAATAGCAGTGAAGGTAAGACCCAACTAATAACAGTATTTATGGTGTACTAAATACTTATTTGACATTTTGTTGAGCACCTTACATGTATTATGCCATTCAATCCTAAGAACAATGTGAAAGTCAGGTCCTTATATTATCTCCATTTTACAGATGAGGAAGTAGTTTAAAAACATTAAGTAATTCATCCATGGTTATACATGGAGTAAGTGGCAGAATGTTAAGTCTTTCAGACTTCACAATCTACATTCTTAATTGCTGTACTGTACTGCATAGTTTTATTCTAAAATTCTTGTTTCCTGAACTTATGTGGAAGCTGTTAAAAACTGTGTTAAAAATTAGATCACAGGATCTTTGAGTTGGAGGAGATAATGTCCATTTAACAAAATCCTCTGTCCAGTGCAGTAATCCCCTGTGATCCATGCATGCACTGTGAGTGATGCCCTCTGAATAGTCTTGTTTTGCTTCAGCACATGCTCTGTGACTGGATCTTAGTATAGAAAGAAAGAGTCCTGGATAATTTTCCTCATTTTGAGCTGAAGCATTTCTTTTTAATCTGTTGTCATGGTCTCAGTGAATTGAACTGAAAATCTCTATTAACTTAAGAGTTTTGAGTCATATATTTCATTTCTTCAATCACCATTATTATTATTATTGATAAGCAAAAGCAAATCCAGATTTCTACAGCAATCTTTGTAGGCTATTCACTCTCCTTATACATGTATGTTCAGTCATGAATTTCCAGCCATCTGAGAAAGGCAGTGTATCCGACAATTAAGAGTGTAGGCTTTGGAGCCACATAACATTAGGTCAGACAATCCAAGTTCTACCACCTACTAGCTGTGTATATTTTTTTCCTGTACTTCTCTGTGCTTCAGTTTCCAAATTTATAGTATAAATAATACAACAATTAGCATGTAATAGATATGCTAGTTGTTTTATTCAGTCAGCCAACATTTCCTTCTAATTAATGTGTTATTCTTCTTTTACAAAGTTTACTAATACAGTAGTCACTATGGTAGATTGTTGCAATGATAGTATACGAATGTGATAAAGTTTTTATAATATGCTGAAATGTCTGCACTGGGAAGGTGGTCTTTAGGATGGAATCCAAAATTCTTTCTATGGTATTCCACACTCTTACCAGTTTAAATTTGACCTTGTTCCCTCTTGACCCTAAATGTTTTTTGTACTTCTCTGTCACTGCTCCTGTAGCTCCTTGCCTTGTGGTGGTTCCTTCCACCATATCTGTTTATACAAATTATATTATTATAAAGCTCAGTTCAATGCCATGTCCCTGTTGAGGTATTTTTCATCCCCAGACGCAGTAATTGCTCTTATTTATGACCCCCTATGGTGATAATCACTTTCTATTTTGCACATTAAGTAAATAACATGCAGCTCAGTAGAGACCTCTATAAATTCCATGGAATGGAAGAACTTGCATCAACAACCTGTACCTTTAATTCTGCTGCTTCTTAAAATTCATCTCCTACCTTTCCTCCCTACCTCACTGCTTTCAAGACTTATTTATTTGGTGTCTTACTTGTCCAGAAAAATTTTCCTTCAGATATCCTTTGATGTGCTCCTTTATTTTACTTGAAGTCCTCATCAAGTGTTACTTGTCAGAGAATACTCTATCAAAATAGCAGCCCCAGTATCACTTTCAAATCTTTACTCTATTTTTTAAAAAATATAAATACCATGGTCTGATATTATGCCATATACCAATGCATTTGTATTTTTGTTATCTGTCTCACAAACAGAATATAAGATTCAAGAGGATAAGGATGTTATCTGTTTAGTTCATGGCTAAATTTTTCTTTTTGAGGACAGCATGTGATATTTAGTATGTGTTCAATAAAAATTTTCTGAATGAATGATGAATGAATAAATAGAATTGCTTTTGCTAACATAGTTTCATACCTCCCCACCATCCTGGGAGCATTAGAATAGGATTGCAGTTGGTTCCTCAATTTTCTTATCAGTGCTTTTATTAAAACATAAATTTGGCAAGAGAAACAAAAGCAAAAATGAACTTGCGGGACTTTATCAAGATAAAAAGCTTCTGCACAGCAAAGGAAACAGTCAACAAAACTAAGAAGCAACCTGCAGAATGGGAAAAGATATTTGCAAATGACATTACAGATAAACGGCTGGTATCCAAGATCTATAAAGAATTTCTCAAACTCAACACTCAAAAAACTTATAACCCACTCAAAATATGGGCCGAAGACATGAACAGATATTTCTCCAAAGAAGACATACAAAAGACTAACAGACACATGAAAAAATGTTTAACAGCACTAGCCACAGGAAAGTACAAATCAAAACCATAATGAGATACCACCTTACATCAGTTAGAATGGCCAAAATTAACAAGACAGTAAACAACATGTGTTGATGAGGATGTGGAGAAAGGGGAACCCTCTTACACTGTTGGTGGGAATGCAAGCTGGTGTACTCTGGAAAACAGTATGGAGGTTCCTTAAAAAGTTGAAAATAGAGCTACCCTATGACCCAGCAATTGCACTACTAGGTATTTACCCAAAAGATACAGATATAGTGAAAAGAAGGGGCACATACACCCCTTTGTTCATAGTAGCGGTGTCCACAATAGCAAAACTCTGGAAGGAACCAAGATGTCCTTTAGCAGATGAATGGATAAAGAAGATGTGGTTCATATACACAATGGAATATTACTCAGCCATCAGAAAAGATTAGTACCTACCATTTGCAATGACACGGACAGAACTGGAGGGGATTATGCTAAGTGAAATAAGTCAAGCAGAGAAAGACAATTATATGGTTTCACTCATACGTGGAACATAAGGGATAATGTAGAGGACCATAGGGGAAGGGAGCGAAAACTGAATGGGAAGAAATCAGAGAGGGAGACAAACCACGAGAGACTGTGGGCTTCGGGAAACAAACTGAGGATTACAGAAGGGAGGGGTGGAGGGATGAGATAACTGGGCGAGGGTATTAAGGACGGCACATAATAAGCACTGGGTGTTATACACAACTAATGGGTCATTGAACTCTACACCAAAAACTAATGATGTACTATATGTTGGCTAACAGAACATAATAAAAAAAATTAAAATTCCACTAATAAAAAAAAATCACACCCACTAAGTGAATTCTATTTTAATGTAAAAACAAGACAAAACAAAAAGCCCCATAAATTTAATGAACAGAAAAAATACACATGAAAACTGATAGTAGTATTTTTAAGTGAAAAACTAAACACAGAAATGGATTCCTCCTTCCCTACAAATCCAACTGTGCTGGGTATACTTCTCATATAGCAGTTAAGAGTGTAACAGAATCGTTAGTGCTCCTGTCATGGTCATTTCATGTTCAATAGCCATGACCTGTGACTCTGTTTAAAGAACTGCCCTCAGCTGCTGGAAACATCCCACCTCTGCTCTCAGCTCTCACTGTGGACAGCTCTTAACCAATGAGTAAGGGGCATGGAAATATAAATACTCCAGCTCTCTGGTCCTCTTATAGGGACTTCTTCCATGTTTTCTGTCATGTTTTCAGGGCACCCGGTGGATTTCAACTAAAGATATCCTCTGTCAGATTGTGCTGAACACTGCATGCACCTTTGCTTGGCCCTTTCCTTTTAAGTCCTACTTTGTACTCCTCTACTATTTTTCTCTAGGAACACATTTCCTAGTACATAACTTTCACATGAGTCCGATTCTAAGGGTCTACTTCTGGGAAATCCAAAGTGAAGCTGAGAGAGGCTGTCTGTATTTAGTCGGTCTCCCCAGTGGCCTGTGCTGTGCGTCAGCTAGCAGAGAGACTCAACTCTCTCATCTCCCCTGGGAGTTCAGATGTGGGTATCATCTGTGGTCCTTCTAGGACTCACAGGCCCCTGGGTCTATCCTTGTCTACATACTTGCCTCTCTAGATAAATTTGAAATTTTCTACTTTGCCTCTGAACTTAATAGGGGAAAGGAGGAGAAAAAGAAGTTTTGTGTATGCTTGTGGGGGGAGTAGTGGACACTTTTTCCTTTTTTGTTCAGTAATTACTCTCTTTCTCTGTATTACTCTCCCCACCCTGACCCAGTTCAAAAGTCATTAGAGTTTCTAATTCTGTTCACTTTGTTTCTCTCTCCCCCATAATATTTCCTCTGTCATATTATGTCCTTTATTAGTGAAGAGTATTGTCTAAGCTGTCAGCTCTCTAATTACAGTACAGCATAATTACAACTATGTTAAGCAATTGTTTGTTGTGCATTCCACCTCTCGTTGATTGTGAGGTGCTTAAGGGCAGGGTCCATGTCTTATTGATCTTGATTTTCCCACAGTGCTCAGCACAGCACTGTGCACACATTAGAAATGTGATTAAATATGTCTTGAACAAATTATGTTCTCCAGATTGATACTGAGAGGGCACAGATTTTGGTAAAGTATTTTTTTCTAATCTCGTCTTGCTCTCATTTCTGAGAGGAATAATTATTTTCCTCTTTGAATTTGAAGACTTATGGTTTGTTTTGTTAATTGCTCATTGAAAAGCAGGCTTAAATTAATCTGCTTATACTTGGGCACTTGGTGAAATTTTATAGGGTGAAAAGTCATTTGTTGAGTGAAGAGGATTCTTTCTGTTCATCTAATGCTAATTACCACCCATCATTGAACTATCTAGAGCTTGGAGATTTATTTATTAAAGAGATTCTAAAGTGAACTTCACTCATTGGGACATCAGGTTAAAAGCCAACTTAATGAGACTGTAAATTATTAGTGTGATAACTGCCTTTCTATAGTCTGAAGAAGATTGGTGTTTCATCAGCTTCTCACTAAATAACTTGCTGAAATTGCATTCCTGGAGGTTGTTTAAATTTTTGATTCTTATGTGCACAAATGGCAAATCTAGTATAAATTTTAGATAAAGTGCCGAGTAGTGAGTTCTGAAGCAGAAACTTAGATAAGGAAAAGGGAAAAGTGATTAGCTATGAGAAAATACATGCCATTTTTTTTTAAATGAGGAAGCGCATTATCTTACAAAGAGAAAGGCAGTCCCTCCTAAAGTACCTCTGTGTACATTCAGTTAACAATTGATCTAAAGTCTATTAAGTAAGAGTCACACTATGCTGAGTCTTTGAAAGAACTGAAGGTTCATGTCTGGTCCCAGCTGGGAGTTTACAATTTGGTTAGGAAGACATTAGTGAAACATACACTGGAAGCAATAGTGAACTTTGTAATACAGCACACAGAACATGCTACATTGTACAGCTCTGATCTACAACCTTTTTTTTTTTTTTTAAAGATTTTATCTCTTTATTTGACAGACAGAGATCACAAGCAGGCAGAGAGGCAGGTAGAGAGAGAGGAAGGGAAGCAGGCTCCCTGCTGAGCAGAGAGCCCAATGCGGGGCTCAATCCCAGGACCATGAGATCATGACCTGAGCCGAAGGCAGAGGCCTAGCCCTCTGAGCCACCTAGGCACCTCTCATCTACAACCTTTTCCTTGATCATTTGAACATATTGCTCCTTCAACCATCCTGGTTCAGCACTACGTTGTCTCTTGCTTTGAATATTCTGATAATACTTAACCTTGGAGTGTACTTAGTGCTCATTTGTTGTTGTTGTTTTTTAAAGATTTTATTTATTGAGTTGACAGAGAGAGAGAGAGATATCTCAAGTGGCACAGAGGCAGGCAGAGAGAGAGAGAGAGAGGTAAGCAGGCTCCCCACTGAGCAGAGAACCTAATGCCGGGCTCAATCCCAGGACCATGAGATCATGACCTGAGCCAAAGGCAGAGGCTTAACCGCTGAGCCACCCAGGCACCCCTCTGAACTACCTTTTAAGAGTATCAGGGAAAGGGGAGGTCAGTAAACTAAATTGGAAAAGGTGTAGTTGTAGACAAGAAAAAAAACATTTACAACAGTGCTGCTTCCAGCTAGAGGAGAGGGGAGATGGAAAGGAAGGTAAAAAACTTGCTCTCAAACCTTGGCATTTTTGTGAGAATACTTATGGAAAAGAAACTCCAAAGGCGAAGGAAACAAAAGCGAAAATGAATTTTTGGGACTTCATCAAGATCAAAAGCTTCTGCACAGCAAAGGAAACATTCAACAAAACAAAGAGACAGCCTACGGAATGAGAGAAGATATTCGCAAATGACAATACCAAAAAAAGGGCTGATATCCAGGATCTATAAAGAACTCCTCAAACTCAACACACACAAAACAGATCATCATGTCAAAAAATGGGCAGAAGGCATGAATAGACTCTTCTTCAATGAAGACATACAAATGGCTAACAGACATGTGAAGAAATGTTCATCATCACTAGCCATGAGGGAGATTCAAATCAAAATCACATTGAGCTTTAATCTTCGCCCTAACAGACAATCATTTCAAAAAATGGGCAGAAGATATGAACAGACACTTCTCCAATGAAGACATACAAATGGCTATCAGACACATGAAAAAATGTTCATCATCACTAGCCATCAGGGAGATTCAAATTAAAACCACATTGAGATACCACCTTACACCAGTTAGAATGGCCAAAATTAACAAGACAGGAAACAACATGTGTTGGAGGGGATGTGGAGAAAGGGGAACCCTCTTACACTGGTGGTGGGAATGCAAGTTGGTGCAGCCTCTTTGGAGAACAGTGTGGAGATTCCTCAAGATGTTACAAATAGAACTTCCCTATGACCCTGCAATTGCACTCCTGGGTATTTACCCCAAAGATACAGATGTCGTGAAAAGAAGGGCCGGCCGTCTGTACCCCAATGTTTATAGTAGCAATGGCCACAATCGCCAAACTGTGGAAAGTACCAAGATGCTCTTCAACAGACGAATGGATAAGGAAAATGTGGTCCATATACACTATGGAGTATTATGCCTCCATCAGAAAGGATGAATACCCAACTTTTGTAGCAACATGGACGGGAATGGAAGAGATTATGCTGAGTGAAACAAGTCAAGCAGAGAGAATCAATTATCATATGGTTTCACTTATTTATGGAGCATAACAAATAGCATGGAGGACATGGGGAGTTAGAGAGGAGAAGGGAGTTGGAAGAAATTGGAAGGGGAGGTGAACCATGAGAGACTATGGACTCTGAAAAACAATTTGAGGGTTTTGAAGGGGCGGGGGATGGGAAGTCGGGGTACCAGGTGGTGGGTATTATAGAGGGCATGGATTGCATGGAGCACTGGGTGTGGTGAAAAAATAATGAATACTATTATGCTGAAAAACAAAACAAAACAAAAAAACACATTGATACCACCTTACACCATTTAGAATGACCAAAATCAACAAGACAGGAAACAATGTTTGTTGGAGAGGATGTGGAGAAAAGGGAACTGTCTTACACTGTTGGTGGGAATGCATTGTTGGTGGGAGAACAGTGTGGAGATTCCTTAAGAAATTAAAATATATGTTTATAAAAAATAAAAAAATAAAAAAAAATAAAACAGTTGAAATCTGAAAAAAAAAAAAAAAGAAATTAAAACTAGAGCTTCCCTATGACCTTGCAGTTGCATTACTGGGTATTTACCCCAGAGGTACAGATGTAGTGAAAAGAAGGGCCATCTGTACCCCAATGTCATAGCAGCAAGGGCCACAGTCGCCAAACTGTGGAAAGAGCCAAAATGCCCTTCAACAGATGAATGGATAAGAAAGATGTGGTCCATATTATAAAAAAAAGAAAATTAAAAAAAAAAAAAAGAAAGATGTGGTCCATATATACAATAGAATATTATGCCTCCATCAGAAAGGATGAATACCCAACTTTTGTAGCAACATGGATGGGACTGGAAGAGATTATGCTCAGTGAAATAAGTCAAGCAGAGAGAGTCAATTACTATGGTTTCACTTATTTGTGGAGCACAAGGAATAACATAGAGGACATGTGGAGATGGAGAGGAGAAGGGAATTGGGGAAATTGGAGGGGGAGACAAACCATGAGAGACTGTGGACTCTGAAAAACAATTTGAGGGTTTTGGAGGGGCGGGGAGTGGGAGGTTGGGTAAGCCTGATGGTGGGTATTATGGAGGGCCAGCGTTGCATGGAGCACTGGGTGTGGTACATAAACAATGAATGCTAGAACACTGAAAATAAATTTAAAAAATAATAAAAATTAAAAAAAGAGACTCAGGCTGCTCTGTAACTTGCCTTCCTGCCTGCTCATTAGAAACACCATCAAATAACACTAACAGTTACAATTCATTAATTATCTATTAGATGCCATTTTTCACAGGAGACGAGGCCTAATTTAATTCTATAGATTGCCAAATAGTATACTTAGACATTTTAAATTTAGCTTACAATATTACCCAGATAATATCCCAATTTCCTAAGTTTCTAACCACATTCTGGAAGCACACTGTTCAGGAATGAGTAGAGTGTGAAAGAAATTTTACTGGACAAGATGAAGATACATATATACTTTTGTTTTCAAAAAAATTTCAAGTGCCTTGGTGAATGAATATACCTTCAGTGAATTTTTATTTGGGGCCCACCATGTGCTAGGCTCTGCTATAGATATAGGGCACCCCACAGTTAGCAATACAGTAGTGCCCCCTTTATTTGCCATTCTGCTTCACGTGGTTTCAGTTACTGCAGTCAGCTGCGGTCTGGGAGCAGATGATCCTCCTTCTGACCTCTCTTAGAAGACTGGGAGCAGCTTAATAATATGTCACTATGGCTATGTCATTCACCTCACTTCATCTCATTAGGTAGGTTTTTTATCATCTCACATCATCTCCAGAAGAACAATGAGTATGGAATAATAAGAGAGAGAGAGAGACCACATTCACATAATTTTTATTTGTGTATAATATTATTTTTTATTTATTTTATTTTAATTTTACTTTATTATTAATTTTTGTTAATATCTTCCTTTTCCTAATTTATAAATTAAGCCTTATCATAGTTATGTATGTGTAGGGAAAAGCATATAGTGCATATGAGGTTTGGTATTATCTGCAGTTTCAGGCATCCACTGGAGGTCTTGGAATGTATTCTCCACAGATAAGGGGCGACCATTGTAGAAATAATTTCTGCCCTCCAGGAGCTCATGGACACAGAAAAAATAATGGTGTGTCTTTTGTAAATATAAATAAAAACTAGAGATTATTGATTGATTACTAGGGCATGTTCAAGGAATAAATTGCTCCTTTAGAACATTTTTTTTTTTTTTTGTCATGAACAAACAATTTGTGATTCTCTTGTTTGAATGGCTCACTATAATAGGTCTACTTCAGACTTACCAAATTGTGCCTCTGTCTCAAAATACTTCCATAAATATTTCTTTGTTCTCTGGGAGCTTGTATTCTCTTCTTGAATTCTCATCTATCAGTATCAAGTATGATTCCCTTCATCAGTATGTTAAAAAAAAAAGGACAAATTCTGTTACTCCACAGTTTGAAGCATTTCAAACTATAGAGTATCATACTGTGTTAATGGAAAAAACACTTCTGAAGGGGAAAAATTATTCAGCAAGGGCATTGTATAAACAAGAGCAAAAAAGAATTTAGAATTATGATGAGCTACAGCAGACAAAGACAAAGAGAACTCCGTATTTATACCGTAGTTTCCCAGGGAAAGACATTTAATGGGGATCCTGTGACTCTCCTACCTCTTTTTCTTATAATTTGTTCACAATATGAATGGCTTTTCTATGACTAAATGGATCACTCAGGCAATTTATAGTGAAATTCAGATTCTTTCATATCTAACTGTCTGGTTTTAAAGTGCCAAAACTATTACTCTCTGGTGGGTGTTTCGTGATGGGTCACAGCTGTGCTTCTCAAAAACAGATAGATCAGTAAAAAGCTGATATATGATGAGAAAGTATAGTCTCATTAGCTAGATCATTAACAATTTTGTTTTTAAAGAAACCCCAGGGTCACTTAACATGGAGATGACACTCTCAGCCTTGTACAGCAAAAAGCACCACATTAACAAGATATCATGGGAAATTTTTATGCTACTCCTGCCTTAGTTGGGGTATGGAGTGGGTTGATATTGTATTATCTAGAAACTTTCATAAACATTTCGTTAAAAGGGAAAAAATGAGGCTTGCTTTTTTATCTTTAAAGCACATACTTCAAACAGAAGTACAGCTTTTGCTTTATGGTTAAACACATAAATCTCATCAGCATCTCCCAGGAGAAAAGCTATTTTTATTGCATCAGTAACAAAGCTGTTCTGAGAAACTTAGTATAATTTAAAGTTGATTAGATCAGTTATTTCTTTTGAACATGAGCAACAAACTATTCAAAATTTAGATGGGATCTCAATAAGTACCCTTTAATATATTAAATTCACAAGGATTATATTTGACTATCACTTTTCAAAGATATTTTGGAAAAAAAGAAAACAAAATAGTAAGGAAAAATAAAAGGCAAAAAATTGAAAATAACCCCAACCTGATTCCAAAATGTTTTTGGTTGAATGATCATTTCTCATATATTGAACTGTAATTTCAATGAAGCATTGATCAAATCTTCAGTGCCTGGAAAAATACCTTTCGTGTAACAGAAATCTTCATTTTTCCATTTAATCAGTGTTTACTACACATCTCCTGTTTTGAGTACTAAAATGTTTGGTACATGTTGCATACATGTACAAAAATTTCATGTATAATATTAAAACACTTCATTTATTTAATGGTGGATGGTGAGGTGAAAACACGTTCTCAAAAATCTCTGTGCAAAAATCAGAATAGGTAGCATGATATAGATTGCTCGACTGAGAGGCCAAAGCCCTGGGTTATAATACTTGGGCAAAAATTTCCTCTCTCTGTTTGTTTTTCTCATTTGTAAAAGGAAGGAACAGGAGTTAATTATCTCAGTTTTGTAGTGGCCTTTGTTCCAAGACATCTGTGAAATGTGGGAGAGACTAGCTAAAATTATTCGAGGAATGAATATTCACAAATACAGGCCCGTGTGCCTGTATGTGTATGAGAGAGAGAAAGAGAGAGAGAGAGAGAGAGAGAGAAAGAGACAGAGACAGACAGACATTGAAACAGTGATCCTGAACCAGTCAAATTTGGCAGCTTCTGGGAATGATTTAGCAGTTACTAAATAAAGTGCCAGCGTAGCAATAGCCAAAGACCAAGATGATATTCAGCCTTTGGAGTAATTAGACCCAAATCAACCTGGCACATGGCTGTCATGAAAGCATAATGTATTGGTGCCTCCATGAGGTGAAACACGGGCATTATAAATGCTGGAAACATGGAATGCTGCTATAGAACAAAAGAGAAGAAATTGTGACTTTATGAGAAGGTGATGCTGGGGAGATTTGTAGAACTCTTTTTTATTTTCTTCATGTAGGAGACTGGCCTTCACATATCTAGGTTTTAGTAATTACATATACAAATAAATAGGTAATATCTGGTTAATGTGGTTGACCTATAGGAATTAGTAAGCAAATAATTTCCTTAAGTTTTAATAGATATGTTTTTACTTTATGTCTTGGAATAATTTTCTTAGACATGGATTAAAGATTGGGGACCACTTTTCTTTCTCCTTCATGTTTTTGGACATAGTGGTACAGTGGGTAGAAAAGAAAAAAGGAGAAAAGGAGTAAAAGGAGAGCCCCTAAGCAGATCTCTGACTCCTGGATTTGATATATAGTTGTTGCTGCTAAGTGATCTTTTGATGGTTCTTTTTGCCATCTCTTCCTGCACAGAAAGATGGTTCTTTTTGCCATCTCTTCCTGTTTTAATTCTTATAGGTGATTTTTAAAGTTTTTGTATATATCTCTTTATTACTCAGGAACACACTTATACACCTATTTATTATTTTTTGTGTATTTTAGAAAGATTATTAACTTCCTATGCTGAAACAGTTTTGCTTTCTGTCTTCTTCTGAATAAGGATATGTTTGGTTAAATCAGTATTTGTGTGTGTGTGTGTGTGTGTGTGTGTGTGTGTATGTGTGAAATGCAGGTTTGTAAACCTTATACACAGCTAAACTATGTAGTATAATCTAATTATTTTTTTCAAAAAAGATTTTATTTTATGTAATCTCTACACCCAACATGGGGCTTGAATTTACAACCTGGAGATGAAGTCACATGCTTTACCAACTGAGCCAACAGGCACCCCTAATCAAATTATTCTTAATGTTCTCACTGATGTTTTCTTTTTCCCTGTTATTAATACTTGACTTTTTTCATTTGATTTTTTAAAAAAGAATTTTTAAAAAGATTTTATTTATTTATTTGACAGAGAGACACACACACACACAGAGGGAACACAGGCAGGGAGACTGGGAGAGGAGAAGCAGGCCTCCTGCTGAGCAGGGAGCCTAACATGGGCCTCAACCCCAGGACCCTGGGATCATGACCTGAGCCAAAGGCAGCCACTTAATGACTGAGTCACCAAGGTGCCCCATTTGCTTTTTTTTTTTTTTTTTTTTTTTTTAGTGTACCAAGTGCTAGTTTAATTTTAAAGTTTCTGAGAACATGAAATTCATCTCAGTACATTCAGACTCATCAGATATTCTGTCAATTTTATGCTTGATGAAATCTTAGTAGCTTTCTAATCTGTTCCAATATAGACTGGTTGTTCTTTTTCCCTGTTGCACAGTTCTTTTCCTGGATCTTTCTTTACCTCTCTCTTGGGTTGGAGCTCTTATTTCCTGTATATCATCTCTTCTCCCTTATTAACTTATTCTTATATTTGGTGGGGCATCTGGTAACTTTTTAAGAAATGATTAATTTCTTGAGAGAGAGAGAGAGAGAGAGCGAGAGAGCGCATGCATTAGGGTGAGTGCATGAGCAGTGGGTGGGTGGGGGAGCATAGAGGGAGAGGAAGAGTCTTTTAAGCAGACTCCCCCCTGAGCATGGAGCCCAACACAGGGCTCAATCCCACAACCTGAGATCATGACCTGAGCTGAAATCAAGAGTTGGACATTAAACTGACGGAGCACCCAGACATCCTGCTACTATCTTCTTTCTAAGACATTCATATGAGATACATTCTGTGAGATTTTTTGCCTGAAAATGACTCCATGCTTGCTTAATAGAGTGACTGGATCTATAACGGTAGGTTTGAAAGTATTTTTCAGAATTTGAAGGTCTTTCCCACTGTTTCTTTAAACATTGCTGTTGAGTTCGATGTTATTATCTGTTCTGATTCTTCATATGTGACCTGTCTCTCCCCAAGTCTTTCACTTTTCTTCCAGAAAGCTTGCAAGATACTACCTTGTCAACAGTATTCTAGAATTTTGTGAGGCTCTTGTTTGATATGTATCCATTGGCTGAGTACTTGATGAGGTCTTTAAGCTGGAAACATATACCTTTGAAAAAGTGCCTTAAATTATTTTGTTAATGATCTATTTTCATCTATTTTCTCTGATATACCTATCTAGAAATACTATTATCTAGATATTGGACCTGCTGAATGGGTCATTTGATTTCCTTGGGTTTTCTCTCTACGTCCCATCTCTGTCTTTTTGCTCTAATTTTTGAGTGGTTTTCTTGCTTCATCTTACAATGTTTCTACTCAGTTTGTCATTTTTGCCATCATACTTTAGGTCATTTTTGTTCTTTGAACTAAATTTATAACATCATCTTCATTAATGCAATATTTTCTCATCTGAGGCTGCTAATTAGTGTTTGAAGTTTTCTTTTCCCTATCCTATCCTTGCTTCATCCAAGTTTGTGTTTATTTCATACTCTATCTTTTAGAAGCATTCATCACATGCTTGGGATTTTTGATCTTTGATTGTTTGCTCATATTTAAATTGGGCCAGGAAAACCTTTGTAGAGACCTTGAATGGGACTTGCAATTCATTGGCTTCACAGTAAGGTGATTTGACCGAGTTGTTTAATTGGGGAAACTCCAGTGTCAGCATCTTCTGATTGTTTTTTGGAGCTGATGAAGCTGCACAGAGGACTTTCCAGTATTTTTCTTGTCTAGTACTTTTGTAGTTAAGTTGTGCAAGAGGACTGAGGTATGCAAATGTTTATTTAATTGCTATATTTTACTTGATGGGATTTTCCCTTCACATTTGTCTGTGTCCCCATTCCAGAAACCCTTATTTTCCATGCAGAGAGGAGATCTCCAATTTTCTACTGGGGAGCAATAGTCATGTGGTACCCAGTGTGGGGGATCTAAGTTTCTGAACGCTTCTTGGATATATTTTCGACAAGGTTCTCGTACCTCCACCTATTTCTACACTTACTTCAAGAGGTACCTATTGCTGGCAATTTTTGATGTTTTTGGAAATTCTATAATGTTAATTGGGTTGTTTCTTTACTATGTCCTTTCATTAGGTCTTCCAGATTGGTTATTGTTTATCTGAGTTGCTTTCTGGTATCTATAATTTTATATTGGTTGCCTCATTTTTCTTTTTTTTTCCTTTGCCTCATTTTCTCTTTGTCTCTGTGGATTTATGGGTTTTGTAAAACTCATTGCCAGTGTCTTCCTTTAGAAAGGAGTGAAATTGAATGCGTGTTGTGTTTTCCCATAGAAGTTCCATTGACTCTTCAAACTAGAGTTCAGCTCAGGAGCAATATAATTAATTTGACCTTAGTCCAGTGGTTTATGGGGGGAGGGGAATTTTTCCTCATATAAGCCTGTAAAATTCAACTGTATTGGCCTCCTTTCTCAGACTCCTTCAGTGTTTTTTTTCCCCCACACTTCACACAGTGTATTGCTAACCATTTTACTTTTTTTCCCTTTATTATTCCATATCTTTGATGCAGAACCTTATATAGCCTAATCTTCTGAGCCTGGCATTTGTAGCTCTCAATAATATGTGCCTTTGTATTTTTTTCTCTCTCACTAGTTTAAATCATCTTTACTTAGTCCAACTTTCCTCCTTTTCCTCTTCCTTTTATTCTCTTCCAGTTATTTCTTTGTTTACCAAACATCTACAAAACCCTTGTTATATGTCCAGTTACTAAGTATTAAAAATGGATAATATCTCTTTCTCTGAGATCTTGCGATCTAAATAGAGACCAGATATAAATAATTTAATGCTCTGACTTCATATGTGTTCTGTAAGTTTTGTCAGAATAATGTAGGGCCATTTGGGGACATAGAACTCCATGTGGGGAGGTAACAAAAGGGCTCACTAATGAGAGAAATTTAGCTCAAGTCTTAGAAGGTGGTCTCAAAGAGGTCCTAATGAGGACACCTGGGTGGCTCAGTGGGTTAAGCCACTGCCTTTGGCTCAGGTCTTGATCTCAGGGTCCTGGGATTTAGTCCTGAATGGGGCTCTCTGCTCAGCAGGGAGCCTGCTTCCCTCTCTCTCTCTCTGCCTGCCTCTCTGTCTACTTGTGATCTCTGTCTGTCAAATAAATAAATAATATCTTAAAAAAAAAAGAGGCCCTAATGATAGGATTTGGTGAGAGGACAGACATTTCAAATAGCATGTGTTGTTGAAGGAAGGGGAAGGAGCATGTGCAAAAGATCTTGGTGCATTAGGGGAAATGCAAGGGTAATGAGAATGGAAAATGAAGGGTGGGTCCAAGGAGGTGGATCTTCATTCTTTAGAAACATCACTTTTGTAGCAGTGAGGCAGGTAGTTTGCATGGCCACTCCTTCCAGTCAGTATGCCTTTATCATGGGTTCTAATGGAATGTCCATATCATTCCTATTCCTCATTTTAAATCTGGCTTACTCTTTGAGTTCCAACTCAAGTCCCATCTTTTTTTTTTTTTTTAAGATTTTATTTATTTATTTTGAGAGAGAGAGCCCAAGCAGTGGGTGGTGGTGCGGAGATGGAGGATGGAGGGAGAGAGAGAATCTCAAGTAGATTCCCCACTGAGCATGAAGCCTGCCGGGGTTCCATTCCATGAGCCTATGATCATCACCTAGGCTGAAATCAAGCATCAGATACTCAACCAGCTGAGCCACACAGGTGCCCCAAATCCCGTCCTTTTTATGAAGGCCTTCTCATCTGTTCTAGAATGTAAGCTTATCTCTTTTGATTTGGACTCTTGAAATATGAATTATTTACTGTAGCACTTGATTACATATAATTGCAAACTTGGTACTCTTTGTGTGTGTGTGTGTGTGTGTGTGTACTGCACCTCTTGTGTCTTTAACAGATGTATAGGTTCCTAAAGGACTAGCATAGTCCTGTGTATAGTGTGTTCCAATAGATATTTGCTTTTTTACAACATCGATTAAACAAATGTGTAGTGATGGTAGATTCTGGAAATTGATAGTGGATAAATGATAGGGAAGAATTAAAAATTTTTAATATATCTAAAATTAAATTTACTAGTTGTATCTTTAATAACCACAACCAGACTCTGATTTACTTATTCCCTTTCAACAATTCAAGGCAATTATCAGAGCAATGATCCTTTAAGCTTTTATTTATCTATCAGTCGAGGCTCTGGTGAATGTCTTGATATTGCCTTTCCTTGAGGCATTATTTAAATTAATAGTCCCTTTAATTTGAATTTTTAGGCATAGAGGTTACAAATGAGTAAAAGGATTTTTAAACTACATTTGTTTATGAGCCAAAAGAATCACAGAATATTTTACTATTTTTTAATCTATTTTTTAAAGCTGGTTCAAACTTGGCTATAAAGATGGTATATTTTCAGTATAACTGTAAATATAGGAGAACTATGAATAAAAATTGTGAGTACATTCTAGGATAAAAATGTGGTTATTTAAGCCCTTAGGTACAGTAGCAAGGTTTATCTTGATAAAGTAAAAATCATAATTTCAAATTCACTTAAATTCCTTTTTTCTCTTCAGTTTATCACAGTTTAGAATTTGTTTTTTATTTCTAAGATCAAAGCTCTTTTAGGAAGCCCATGTATCGTATTAATTTATATAGAAATAAAGGGAAATACATTATAGGGAACATTTAACTTTTCTGGTGAAGAGGACAATAGAGGAGAGAAGCATCCTTTACTATGAACATTATTGTATTCATTCACATGTATTCAAAGTATCATTTAAACTGAAATGTTATTTGATTATGCTATCCAGTTAGAGTTAACAAAAACCAATTACTATTATTTTTAATAGCAAAAATTAATTAAACCTTAGTTAAGGGGTTTTATTCTTTTGTTACTTGAGACGATTATTATTTGATCATTATTGGCTAATATTTGTTGAGTATCTGCTGGATATATAAAGATTTGAAAATCTGATGAAGTACAATCAGAGATGAAAAGTGGATGGCTATTAGTGCTCCACAAAGAACATCAGGGAATTCTTTTAACAGTTTGGTTGCTGTGTCCATCTCACATCTGATGCAGGTTTGGTGAACTTATGTCTCACATTTGCAATCTTCACAGGACCATTAGCCTTTGGCCACATCCAAGCAGCTTCCAGTTGAAGCACTGCTACCATTGCCTGTAGCATTGTTAGGGATTTAAAGGATCTTCACCCAAGTCCACATGTTCCTGCGTAGTGTGTTGTTTCCCTGACTCTCCTACAGGTTACTCCTGAAAGTACTTTCTCAATAAATTGCATGCATACTCATCCTCATCTTTGGTTCTGCTTCTGAAGAACTCGATGTGTAACAGTGGATATTTGAAAAAATAAATGGTGGTAATAGTAAATGTTGAAGAAAACAGGTCTTGCATTGAAGAAGATGACTCAAGATTTCAGAGAAAGAAAACGTTGAAAATATAACTACCCTATGACCCAGCAATTGCACTACTGGGTATTTGCCCTAAAGATACAAATGTAGTGATCTGAAGGGGCACATGCACCTGAATGTTTATAGCAGCAATGTCTACAATAGCCAAACTATGGAAAGAACCTAGATGTCCATCAACAGATGAATGGATAAAGAAGATGTGGTATATATACACAATGGAATACTATGCAGCCATCAAAAGAAATGAAATCTTGCCATTTGCGACGACGTGGATGGAACTAGAGGGTATCATGCTTAGTGAAATAAGTCAAGCAGAGAAAGACAACTATCATATGATCTCCCTGATATGAGGAAGTGGAGATGCAACATGGGGGGTTAAGGGGGTAGGAGAAGAACAAATGAAACAAGATGGGAGTGGGAGGGAGACAAACCATAAGTGACTCTTAATTTCACAAAACAATCTGAGGGTTGCTGGAGGGAGGGGGGTTGAGAGAGGGGGGTGGGGTTATGGACATTTGGGAGGGTATGTGCTATGGTGAGTGCTGTGAAGTGTGTAAACCTGGCGATTCACAGACCTGTACCTCTGGGGATAAAAATATATGTTTATAAAAAATTAAAAAAAAAAAGATTTCAGAGGAAGGCTTGGGAACAATAAAAAACTAGGAGCTTTTTGCAGAAAATGGATTGTTTTTAGAGCAACTATCAAGAGTGGTGAAAGTGGGCATCCTTGTCTTGTTCCTGATCTCAATGGGAAGGCTGCAAGCTTTTTCCCATTGAGGATGATATTTGCTGTGGGTCTTTCATAGATAGATTTGATGAAGTTCAGGAATGTTCCCTCTATCCCTATACTTTTAGATAGATTTGAGGAAGTTCAGGAATGTTCCCTCTATCCCTATACTTTGAAGCGTTTTAATCAGGAACGGATGCTGGATTTTGTTAAATTCTTTTTCTGCATCAATTGAGAGGACCATGTGGTTCTTTTCTCTTCTCATATTAATTTGTTGTATCACATTGATTGATATGCGAATGTTGAACCATCCTTGCAGCCCAGGGATGAATCCCACCTGGTCATGGTGGATAATCTTTTTAATGTGCTGTTGGATTCTGTTTGCTAGGATCTTGTTGAGAATCTTAGCATGCATATTCATCGGTGATATTGGTCTGAAATTCTCCTTTTTGGTAGGGTCTTTGCCTAGTTTGGGGATCAGGGTAATGCTGGCTTCATAGAAAGAGTCTGGAAGGTTTCCTTCTGCTTCAATTTTTTGAAACAGCTTCAGGAGAATAGGTGTTATTTCTTCTTAGAAAGTTTGGTGGAATTCCCCAAGGAATCCATCAGGTCCTGGGCTCTTGTTTTTTGGGAGGTTTTTGATCGCTGCTTCAATCTCGTTACTAGATATCGGTCTATTCAGGTTGTCGATTTCTTCCTGGTTCAATTTTGGGAGTTTATAGTTTTCCAGGAATGCATCCATTTCATCTAGGTTGCTAAGCTTATTGGCATATAACTGTTGATAAGAACTTCTGATGATTGTTTCTACTTCCTTGGTGTTCATTGTGTTCTCTCCCTTTTCATTCATAATTTTATGAATTTGGGCTTTATCAATCTTATTGATTCTTTCAAAAAACCAGGTTCTAGTTTCATTGATATGTTCTACTGTATCTCTGGTTTCTACCTCATTGATCTCAGCTCTAATATTGATGATTTCCCTTCTTATGTGTGGAGTTGGTTTGATGTGTTTTTGATTCTCCAGTTCTTTAAGGTGTAGAGACAGCTGCTGTGTTCTGGATTTTTCAATTTTTTTGAGGGAGGCTTGGATGGCTAGGTATTTCCCCCTTAGAACCGCCTTTGCTGTATCCCATAGGTTTTGGACCGAAGTGTCTGGGCCATGTTTCCCAATATTCCTAAGTTGGCTAAGTTTCCAAGATCCCTAAATTTTCTATGTCTTCTCATTCTAGAAGGGCCTGGTTATCTTCTCAGATGGAAGTTTAGCACACTGTACATTAAAGATGTTTGTTAGCAATTTTCTTCATATTGTTGTTTGTGGATAGTTGAAATTGCTGTCTAGCATTACTTCCCATGTTTAGGTTGTGTATAAATTGATATGGCAAGTGTTTTAGGGTAGAAATTGATATGACAAGTATCTTGAGGCAGTAATAATCAATACACATGGAAAGAAATTCTCAGGATGACAGAGCTGGATTGGCTAGACTAGGGACTGAGGACTGGTTAAAGAGATTTTCAAGGACTCCTTTGCAAGGATTTCTGAAAGCAGTCACCAAGGAAAGTAGTATTGTCTCCTAGAGTGCTTTACTGAGTCAATGTGCATTATTTTAACCATAGGATGTAGTTTAACCTTTGGCAGTTATTTTTACCTGAGGAAATGGAGACTCTACAGGTAAAGTGATTTGGGATTAAAAATGAGAAAATTAGGACCTCATTTCAGATTTTTTCAGTCATTACTCACAAATACATATTAAAATAGTTATATTTTGATAAAATTAGTGTATGGTACGGCTAAGCACAGGTATTACTTAAGAGATATGAACTATAAAGGATGAGCAGAAAGGGTAGTTGGAGTTGGTGTGCCATTTAAAGGGACATGGACAAGCGACAATATACTAGGTCCAAGAAAGTGCAAATAATTTGGCATGACTGCGTTGTAGTTCTGTCTTTGTGGTCAGAGATGAGGCTAAATTGAAAAGTAGAAACTAGGTGATGGAGGACACTTTCCATCATATTAAGAAGTTGTAATTTTATCTTGAAAGGGATGCTGGGTGACTAAAGGATTTAAAACAGGGAAGTAAATGGATCAGATTTTCATGTTAGAAAAACACTGTCAGCAGTGTGGAGGTATTATAATAATTCAAAGGAAAAATAATGAGAGCTTAAATCATGATGTATTAATGGAAATGTAGATGAGGGAAAGACCAGAGACATGCTTAGAGATAGAATTTGAAAGGACAGTGATTGACTGGATATAAATTAGAGAGAGACAAGGGTCTGGAATGACTCCTACATTTCTGGATTGGGTTACTCAACAATGGTCATTTTGTCTCCAAGAGAAGGAAAGTATAGGAGAGATAGGCTGCTGTTATGGGGAGGTCCTAGAAGAGAGGAAAAAGATAACTTCAGTTTTGGACATGTTGAAATTAAAATGCTAGTTGGACAGTCAAATGCCTTAGTACAGCCTCCTGATCAGAAATTCAGATTACTTCTTAATATATCATACCACTGATGGAAAAAATAATTAGTGGCAGAGTACGTAAATAGTTTACAAATATATTATTTCTTTGATTCTAAGAATGATAATTTTGGGATGAGCCATGATGATTTGAAATCCTTTATATGTGTAGTGATATTTTATTAAAAATAATTTCCTTCCAGCGGTATTTCTTATCATTTTCTCCATTTCTGTAAAGTCTCTTGGTTAGATCTGCCATATTTTCTGGGCTCTATCTTCTTGCCTTCACCATCTTTCTTCAAATTCTCGCCCTTCAGCCTGACTTTTCCATTTTATATTTTCTGCCTCTAGCCTATTAAGTATGGGTCTATTACCACCATTTGTTCTCTCTTTGTGAAGTCCCTTACTGCTATTGGTATCTTATTGCTGTCCCATTAATCTTACCTATGCAGTCATATAAACCATGTTAAATATTTTTTAAAGCAGTAGTTTATAATGTGTGATCAACTAACTTTTGCTGTGGAGAAGGCACCACAAAGGCAAGCAGTCCTTGCACTTTGGGGTAACAAATCTCAATGCCCTTCTTTCTAAAGCCTTTGTCTTCTTATCCTGTCATCAGGTTGGTAGAAGTAAGAATTTCAGGTGAGCAGAAGGAGGCATGGAAGAGGGATAGTTGCTGCTTCTTGTGCAGACCAGTTGTAATATTTTGTGGGAATAATAGTCTTGTAGTAAAGGCATCATGACCTGTGAAGGGAGCATGGTCTTATCATACAGACTTTGTTTGAAACCTGGCTCTATTTCTTTTAGCTGTAGGATCCTGGAAAAATTACTTAGCTTCTTTATGCTTCAATTTTCTCAAAGATGGTCATTGTGAAATTTAAATAATATATGAAAAAATATGTACAACCTGACATCTAGAAAACTTGTGTATTTCCTTTTCTCTTTGCAGTCTCTCTCAGGTGACACCCTATATATCTGCCTATTATTTTGAATTGTGGGAAATCTTCCTTTGGGATAGTAAGCAATATTGTACCCTAATGGTCACTGACCATTAACCTGCCAGTACTTGCACAAAGCCCAGTGATTACTATAAGTGTTTTTCTAAAGAATCACTCTTAAGAAGCTTCTGAGAATTTTGTCAATATTTAAAATGATAGATAATTAGAATAAAAAGACTGTTATGTGATGATTTGAAATAGTCTACTTCTACAGTGTTATCATCCAGCCTGATCTATAAAGCATTTAAAGGGTATATGTGCCTTTGGTACTTCAACTCAGTGCATGCTGTTTCCCTCTTGATGTAATGGAGGACAATGGATTTGCAGACCACTTTCTGGAACAAAGAAAAGACTACATTCAATTTTTATTTAAGTACAGTCTTTTTCAGTACTGTTTGTTCTTTTGGTTTTAAATCATGTATCTATTTTGTACTTTATTACCATGTTTAGAACAGTGTATAGCTTGCAGTGTTACCATCAATTTCTTAGAATTTTCTCTAGGATTTATTTATTTTTATTTTTGTTATTTATTTGACAGAGAGAGAGAGAGAGAGAGAGAGCAAGAGAATGCTTAAACAGGGGGAGTGGCAGGCAGAGGGAAAAGCAGGCTCCCCACCGAACAGGGAGTCTGATGTGGGGCTCAGTCCCAGGACTCTGGGATTACAACCTGAGCCAAAGGTACATGCTTAACTGACTGAGCCACCCAGCTGCCCCTATTTTCTCTAGGATTTAAAATAAATTCTGTAAGAGTTAAAAGAAACCAGTGAGTAGGAATAGAAAAATATACAATATGTTTAAGGGAAGTCTGACTCATCAGCATTGAATAAAAATTAGAAATCAATCAAGATATGGAATATACTTTGTAGGATTCATACTAGAGCAAATGGAAGGCATTTTGAGAAATTATGAAAACAATCAAAGTGATAAATCACTGTACTTTGCACCGTTTCTTGTTGGAATAAGCAGTATCGCAAACCATAGAGAGGGTAAATGGAAGAAATTACAGTAGAAACAGTTTATACTGAATGAAAGTTCAGGGAACCTAGTTATAAGTTCTATCTCATCATTGTCCAAAGAGAATAGAATATATGTGATTATTACTTTCAAAGGAAGCAAAATTCATACATCTTTATTTTTGCTCTGAGCTTTGCTTTTGCCTTTGTCTGTCATTTGGCTCTGAAGAAGCTCACCAACTTCTGTAATGAAACCAAGCCCCGCATCTCTGAGATGGCAATGTCGGGACCATCTTCTGGAGTCTCCTGAGAAAGTTTCATAGAAAAGATGAATCTCAGGAGCTAAAGATAACCCCCACAAGAAAGTCCTCATTCCATTGTCTACCATGAAAGATGAAGTTTCATCAGATTAAGGCAGACTATATTTCTAGTTAAAGCAATAACAAAGTATCCTCTGCACTTTATAGATGGAAGGTCAGAGAAATAAAGGGCTTTATTGAAAACATAATGGTTGGAGAGCTGGAATCAGGATTTAGGATACTTGTTTTGAGTGCTGACTTGTCTGCATGCTTTATTTGTAAACATAGGGTACTGCTATTATTTTTTTAGTTAACGTCCTTCACAACAGCTTTTTCAAATAAGCGATAGATTGGCTTATCATTTCAATTCTGTATCTGTATCTTAATTTCATCTGCCAAAATGATGCATTTATGCTCAATGCCCATTTGCTGTAGAAACACTTCCTGTTTCTTTCCTAATGGCAATACTTACACTGTGTAATCACTGTCATTATCATTCTACTTTAGAAGATTTTCCTAGCTGTTCTGTCAGGTTCCCACCTATCTGAGAAACTGTATACCATCATTCTATTTTTGTTGTCTTGCATGGTGGTTGTGGTGGTTGTTCTTTTCGGTATGTAGACCTGGGTTCAATATCAGTATGTAGACCTGGGTGCTGTGCTGGTTTGTACAAAGCAGTTCAAAGGACATTTTTGAGACAATTAGGGCAATGATTTTTGGGACAATTCGGGCAATTTCAACATTGAATGTATCAGAGGAAATAAAAGTTTATTGACATAGAAAGGTAGAGAATGGTAAATGAAAAGTTTATATTATGAAAAAGTATGTAAGGGAGACCAACTTTTTAGAGAGCCAACTGAGGACACACTATACCAGATAAAATTTTTTTACACACTTGTGTTGTTACTTTAACACAATAATATGTTATACATTTTTTAACATATTAATTGTTATGCATGTATGCTGTTCTTTATCACATGTTACGTTACATATTAAATCTTACTTTACATATTCTATCACTTTAGTGTAAAAATACAGAATAGCTGTTTATTTGAAATTATATATTGTTTACTTTTCTGTTATATAAATGCTGTTGTTTAAACACTATGAGTAAAAAAAAAGAAAGAGAAAAAATTCCTAACACCAGGATTCTATAAAATCTCATCCCTAGCCATCCACCTTTGTGTCTTTGCTGAGAACAAAGGCAGCCAAGAAGTCACAGAATGCAAAGAGGGAGCCAGAGAGAGAGTTGGAGCAACCACTTGGAAGATTAAATGTACTCTAATTCTGAAAACACCATAAAATGCCTGCACAGATCAGAGTAGGACTACAGGAAAGATATTTCAAAATATACCCTATGTAAAAGACCAGCAACATGATTTAGAAGAACAGACTCATCTTACAGAGACCATCTTAGTTTAAAGATTCAAGCATGATTTAAATCCAAAATCCCATTTAAAAAAATTAACAGATAAACCATTAGATAACTTGTTCAAGAAAGAAAAGGAAAAATACAAATACACAAAATACACAGGGAGGTACCCCCTTAAACAGAAGAAATGAGAAAGATTATATGAGTTAAATTTGTAGGCAATTTTGAAAACCTAAATGAAATGGAAAATTTTGCAAGTTATCAAAACTGATCCTATTAGAGTTAAAAAGTCTTTTTTTTAAAAAAATATTTTTATTTATTTATTTGACAGAGAGATAGAGAGCAGAAGTAGACAGACCAGCAGGCACAGGGAGAGGGAGAAGCAGGCTCTACTGCTGAGCAGGGAGCTTGATGTGGGGCTTGATCCCAGGACCCTGGGATCATGACCTGAGCTGAAGGGAGCCGCTTAACTGACTGAGCCACCCAAGTGCCCCTAGAGTTAAAAAGTCTTTGAAGTCAAATTTTCACAGAAAACATAAAGTTATCAAGGAACCACCCCCAAGCACAACAAAACAAAACATGAGGACCAAATGGTTTCACAAGGGAATTCTGTTCAACTTTGAAAGATGAGATATATTTCATGTTCTATAAGCTATTGCAGAGCATTAAAAAGGAAGAAAATGTAACACAGACATCTAACCCAAATAAAGGCAAACATAAAGAAAACTACAGATCAATATCTCTCATGGATATTGATGCAAAAAACTTAAAATATCAAGAAAGAATCCAATACCATATTAAGAAAATAATACACCATGATCATGGGGTTTCTCTAGGAATGCAACAAAGAAATCCATTAATATCATGTACACTTTAATAAATTCAAGGAGAGGTTATATAATTATCTCCATGTAGATTGAGTAAATCCTTGGAAAAAATTTCACATAAATTCATTATAAAAACATTTAAGGAAAACACTTAAGGAGGAATACTTTCTCAAAATGATAAAAAATATGTATATCTTTGTTTTTAAACCATGATCTTGTAAAATTTATTTTATTTTTATTTAAATTCAATTAATTAACATATCATGTATTATTAGTTTCAGAGGAGGGGTTCAGTGATTCATCAGTTGTATATATATATAATACCCAGTGCTTATTATATCACTTGCCTTCATTAATGCCCATCACCCAGTTACCCCATCCCCACACTACCCCAAGATCTTTTTTTGAACCAAGAAATACTAGAGGATATACCAGAGGAATTTTCATGAAGATGAGGAACAAGGCAGGGATGCCACCTCTCTCCACTGCTATTCACCATTGTATTAGAGTTATCAGCTAACTCAGTTAGGGAAGATAAATAAATTATAAGCATAATAATGGATAAAGAAGAAGCAAAACTATCTTAACTTGCAGTTGATACAGTGTTATGTCAAATGCTCCCATTCCCCAGAGAATTAATGATAAAATTACTCAACAATAGAAGGGTTATTCAAGTACAGCTTATAAAATTAACATACAAAATTAAGCAGCCTTCGTATACACAAGCAATAAACAGAGAACATAATGATAGAGAAAACACTATGATTAGCAGCAAAGATTACATACATAGGAATACATTAAAGAAATGTACAAAATCTTATACAAGGAAAGTTTTAAAACATTCCCCAGAGATATTGAGGAAGGTTTGAACAAGTGAAAAACATCATATATTCTTTTTTCCCCAGCTTTTTTGAGATAAAATTGAAATGTAATAAAAATTTAAGGTATACAACATGATAAATTGATATATGTATATATTGTGAAATGAATAACTCAATGTTAACATCTCACCTCACATACTTAAAATTATTTTATGTGTGTGTGTGTGTTGAGAACTTATAAGATCTGTTAGCAACTTACAAATATACCAAACAGACAGATTAAACTATAGTCATCTTGATACATATTAAATCCTCAGAATTTATTAATCTTGTAACTAGAAATTTGCACCCTTTGACCACCTGTACCTCCTTCCCCACATCTGCCAATCACCAATTTATTCTCTATTTCTACAAGTTTTTTTTTTTGTTTTGTTTTGTTTAGTTTCCACATATAAATAAGATCATAGGTATTTATCTTTCTCTGACTTACTTCACTCAACAAAATGTCCTTAAAGTTCATTCATGGTGGGAGGAGTCAAGATGGCGGAGAAGTAGCAGGCTGAGACTACTTCAGCTAGCAGGAGATCAGCTAGATAGCTTATCTAAAGATTGCAAACACCTGCAAATCCATCGGCAGATCGAAGAGAAGAAAAACAGCAATTCTGGAAACAGAAAAACAACCACTTTCTGAAAGGTAGGACTGGCAGAGATGTGAATCCAAAGCGACGGGAAGATAGACGCCGGGGGGAGGGGCCAGCTCCCAGCAACCGGGAGCAACAGAGCACAAAATCAGGACTTTTAAAAGTCTGTTCCGGTGAAGGACATCGCTCCAGAGGCTAAACTGGGGCGAAGCCCACGCGGGGTCAGCATGGCCTCAGGTCCCGCAGGGTCACAGAAGGATCGGGGGTGTCTGAGTGTTGCAGAGCTTGCGGGTATTGGAACGGGAAAGCCGGCTACAGAGACAGAGCTGACAGTAAGCTCATAGCTCGGTGTTACCTTGAACCAGCCACAGGCTCGGTGAGCTCGGAGCATGGCCGGAGGTCAGGCAGACAGGAGTAACTGGGCACTGTTCTCTGAGGGCTCACTGAGGAGTGGGGCCCTGGGCTCTCGGCTCCTCTGGGCCAGAGACCAGGAGGCCACCATTTGTATTCCCGTCCTCCGGAACTCTACAGAAAGTGCTCAGGGAACAAAAGCTACTGAAAGCAAACCCGAGCGGATTACTCAGCCTGGCCCCTGGTAAGGGCGGTGCAATTCTGCCTGGGGCAAAGACATTTGAGAATCACTACACCAGGCCCCTCCCCCAGAAGATCAACAAGAAATCCAGCCAAGACCAAGTTCACCTACGAAGGAGTGCAGTTTCAATACCAAGGAGAGCAGCAGAATTCCAGAGGAGGAGAAAGCAAAGCACAGAACTCATGGCTTTCTCCTTGTGATTTGTTTTTTAGTCTTGCAGTTAATTTAATTTTTTTCTTTTTCATTTTTTTTTTCTCGTCTTCTGGTAAAATTTTTTTTTAACTTTTACACTTTTCTTTTTTAACATTTTTTTAACTAGTTTATCTAATATATATATTTTTTCTTTTTTATATTTATCTTTATTTGTCTTCTTTTTTTAAAATTCTTTTAATTTCTTTCTTTCTTTTTTTTTTTTCTTTCTTCCTTTTTGAACCTCTTTTTATTCCCTTTCTCCCCCCTCACGATTTGGGATCTCTTCTGATTTGGTTAAAGCATATTTTCCTGGGGTTGTTGCCACCCTTTTAGTATTTTACTTGCTCCTTCATATACTCTTATCTGGACAAAATGACAAGATGGAAAATTCACCACAAAAAAAAGAACAAGAGGCAGTACCGAAGGCTAGGGACCTAATCAATACAGACATTGGTATCAGAATGGATAAAAAAACAAAACCCATCTATATGTTGCCTCCAGGAAACTCATTTTAAGCCCGAAGACACCTCCAGATTTAAAGTGAGGGGGTGGAAAAGAAGTTACCATGCTAATGGACATCAGAAGAAAGCAGGAGTGGCAATCCTTATATCAGATCAATTAGATTTTAAGCCAAAGACTATCATAAGAGATGAGGAAGGACACTATATCATACTCAAAGGGTCTGTCCAACAAGAAGATTTAACAATTTTAAATATCTATGCTCCCAACGTGGGAGCAGCCAACTGTATAAACCAATTAATAACAAAATCAAAGAAACACATCAACAATAATACAATATTAGTAGGGGACTTTAACACTCCCCTCACTGAAATGGACAGATCATCCAAGCAAAAGATCAGCAAGGAAATAAAGGCCTTAAACGACACACTGGACCAGATGGACATCACAGATATATTCAGAACATTTATTCCCAAAGCAACAGAATACACATTCTTCTCTAGTGCACATGGAACATTCTGCAGAATAGATCACATCCTCGGTCCTAAATCAGGACTCAACCGGTATCAAAAGATTGGGATCATTCCCTGCATATTTTCAGACCACAATGCTCTAAAGCTAGAACTCAACCACAAAACGAAGTTTGAAAAGAACCCAAATACATGGAGACTAAATAGCATCTTTCTAAAGAATGAATGGGTCAACCGGGAAATTAAAGAAGAATTGAAAAAAATCATGGAAACAAATGATAATGAAAATACAACGGTTCAAAATCTGTGGGACACAACAAAGGCAGTCCTGTGTTCTCCTCAAGGATTTTGATGGATTCCTTTTGCACATTGAGGTCCTTCATCCATTTTGAGTCTATTTTTGTGTGTGGTGTAAGGAAATGGTACAATTTCATTTTTCTGCATGTGGCTGTCCAATTTTCCCAGCACCATTTATTGAAGAGGCTGTCTTCAATAAATGTCCTGAGAGGAAAATATATGCAGTACAAGCCTTTCTCAAGAAATAAGAAAGGTCTCAGGTACACAACCTAACCCTACACCTAAAGAAGCTGGAGAAAGAACAAGAAAGAAACCCTAAGCCCAGCAGGAGAAGAGAAATCATAAAGATCAGAGCAGAATTCAATGAAATAGAAACCAAAAAAACAATAGAACAAATCAACGAAACTAGGAGCTGGTTCTTTGAAAGAATTAATAAGATTGATAAACCCCTGGCCAGACTTATCAAGAATAAAAGAGAAAGGACCCAAATAAATAAAATCATGTATGAAAGAGGAGAGATCACAACTAACACCAAAGAAATACAGACAATTATAAGAACATACTATGAGCAACTCTTCACCAACAAATTTGACAATCTGGAAGAAATGGATGCATTCCTAGAAACATATAAACTACCACAACTGAACCAGGAAGAAATAGAAAGCCTGAACAGACCCATAACCAGTAAGGAGATTGAAACAGTCATTAAAAATCTCCAAACAAACAAAAGCCCAGGGCCAGACAGCTTCCCAGGGGAATTCTACCAAACATTTAAAGAAGAACTAATTCCTATTCTCCTGAAAATGTTCCAAAAAGTAGAAATGGAAGGAAAACTTCCAAACCAATTTTATGAGGCCAGCAACACCTTGATCCCCAAACCAGACAAGGATCCCATCATAAAAGTGAGCTATAGACCAATATCCTTGATGAACACAGATGCGAAAATTCTCACCAAAATACTAGCCAATAGTATTAAACAGTACATTAAAAGGATTATTCACCACAACCAAGTGGGATTTATTCCAGGGCTGCAAGGTTGGTTCAACATCCGCAAATCAGTCAATGTGATACAACACATCAATAAAAGAAAGAACAAGAACCATATGATACTCTCAATAGATGCTGAAAAAGCATTTGACAAAGTACAGCATCCCTTCCTGATCAAAACTCTTCAAAGTGTAGGGATAGAGGGCACATACCTCAATATCATCAAAGCCATCTATGAAAAACCCACCGCAAATATCATTCTCAATGGAGAAAAACTGAAAGCTTTTCCGCTAAGGTCAGGAACACGGCAGGGATGTCCATTATCACCACTGCTATTCAACATAGTACTAGAGGTCCTAGCCTCAGCAATTAGACAACAAAAGGAAATTAAAGGCATCCAAATTGGCAAAGAAGAAGTCAAATTATCACTCTTCGCAGATGATATGAGACTATATGTGGAAAACCCAAAAGATTCGACTCCAAAACTGCTAGAACTTGTACAGGAATTCAGTAAAGTGTCAGGATATAAAATCAATGCACAGAAATCAGTTGCATTTACCTACACCAACAGCAAGACAGAATAAAGAGAAATTAAGGAGTCAATCCCATTTACAATTGCACCCAAAATCATAAGATACCTAGGAATAAACCTAACCAAAGAGGCACAGAATCTATACTCAGAAAACTATAAAGTACTCATGAAAGAAATTGAGGAAGACACAAAGAAATGGAAAAATGTTCCATGCTCCTGGATTGGTAGAATAAATATTGTGAAAATGTCTATGCTACCTAAAGCAATCTACACATTTAATGCAATTCCTATCAAAGAACCATCCATCTTTTTCAAAGAAATGGAACAAATAATCTAAAATTTATATGGAACCAGAAAAGACCTTGAATAGCCAAAGGGATATTGAGAAAGAAAGCCAAAGTTGGTGGCATCACAATTCCGGACTTCAAGCTCTATTACAAAGCTGTCATCATCAAGACAGCATGGTACTGGCACAAAAACAGACACATAGATCAATGGAACAGAATAGAGAGCCCAGAAATAGCCCCTCAACTCTATGGTTAACTAATCTTCGACAATGCAGGAAAGAATGTCCAATGGAAAAAAGACAGCCTCTTCAATAAATGGTGCTGGGAAAATTGGACAGCCACATGCAGAAAAATGAAATTGGACCATTTCCTTACACCACACACAAAAATAGACTCAAAATGATTGAAGGACCTCAATGTGCGAAAGGAATCCATCAAAATCCTTGAGGAGAACACAGGCAGCAACCTCTTCGACCTCAACCGCAGCAACATCTTCCTAGGAACATCGCCAAAGGCAAGGGAAGCAAGGGAAAAAATGAACTATTGGGATTTCATCAAGATCAAAAGCTTTTGCACAGCAAAGGAAACAGTTAACAAAATCAAAAGACAACTGACAGAATGGGAGAAGATATTTGCAAACAACATATCAGATAAAGGACTAGTGTCCAAAATCTATAAAGAACTTAGCAAACTCAACACCCAAAGAACAAATAATCCAATCAAGAAATGGGCAGAGGACATGAACAGACATTTCTGCAAAGAAGACATCCAGATGGCCAACAGATACATGAAAAAGTGCTCCATATCACTCGGCATCAGGGAAATACAAATCAAAACCACAATGCGATATCACCTCACACCACTCAGAATGGCTAAAATCAACAAGTCAGGAAATGACAGATGCTGGCGAGGATGCGGAGAAAGGGGAACCCTCCTACACTGTTGGTGGGAATGCAAGCTGGTGCAGCCACTCTGGAAAACAGCATGGAGGTTCCTCAAAATGTTGAAAATAGAACTGCCCTATGACCCAGCAATTGCACTACTGGGTATTTACCCTAAGGATACAAACGTGGTGATCCAAAGGGGCACGTGCACCCGAACGTTTATAGCAGCAATGTCCACAATAGCCAAACTATGGAAAGAACCTAGATGTCCATCAACAGATGAATGGATAAAGAAGATGTGGTATATATACACAATGGAATACTATGCAGCCATCAAAAGAAATGAAATCTTGCCATTTGCGACAACATGGATGGAACTAGAGCGTATCATGCTTAGTGAAATAAGTGAAGCAGAGAAACACAGCTATCATATGATCTCCTTGATATGAGGAAGTGGTGATGCAACATGGGGGCTTAAGTGGGTAGAAGAAGAATTAATGAAACAAGATGGAATTGGGAGGCAGAGAAACCGTAAGTGACTCTTAATCTCACAAAACAAACTGAGGGTTGCTGGGGGGAGGGGGATTGGGTGAAGGGGGTGGGATTATGGACATTGGGGAGGGTATGTGTTTTGGTGAGTGCTGTGAAGTGTGTAAACCTGGTGATTCACAGACCTGTACCCCTAGGGATAAAAATATATGTTTATAAACCATTAAAAAAAAAAGTTCATTCATGGTGTTGCAAATGGCATAAATTCTTTATTTGGGCTGCATAGTATTCATAAGGTATATATTGTGTGTATATGTGTGTATATATATATTCTTTATCTATTTATCTACTGATGGATACTTAGGTTGTTTCTATGTATTGACTATTGTTAATAATGCTGCAGCAAGCATGGGGGTGCATGTATCTCTTCAAAATACTAATTTAATTTCCTTCAGATATATAGCCAGAATTGGACTTGTTAGATTATATAGTTTCTAATTTTTTTGGAAACTTCATGCTCTTTTCCATAGTGTTGCACCAATTTACATTTCCACCGATAGTGCACAAGAGTTCCCTTTTCTCTTTATCCTCACCAACACTTAATATTTTTTCTCTTTTTGATAATAGCTATTCTAACAGCTGTGAGGTGATATCCCATTGTGGTTTTGGTTTGTATTGCCCTGATCGTTAATGATGTTGAGTACCTTTCATGTACCTTTTGGCCATTCAAATGTCTTCTTGGAAAAAAATACATCTCCACTTCTAAAAAAGGGTAGCTTAGAGTAATAAAAATGTCAGTTTTCTCTAAGTTAGCTCATAAAACACTTGTCATCTCCATAAAAACTCCAACATATTACTTTATAGATTTAAACATCTTGATGCTAAAGTTCGTATGGAATATGTAGGAAAACATGGAAAACATGGGAAAGAACAACTTTGTGTTTAGGGAGAAACTAGACTTACCAGACATTCAAACATATTATAAAACCTGTATAAGTAAAACAGTATTCTACTGGTGTATAAGCAGAGAAATGGAAGAGTGTAATAGAATAGAAATTCCCAAATTAGCCCAAATACTTAAGGATATTTAGTATATGACAAAGGCAGCATCTCTAGTTAGTGGTGTAAAGACAGAAATTTAATAAATGGTGCTGGAACAACTGTGTAGCCTCTTGGAAAAAGATAAAATTAGCTTTGCCTCTCACACCATACAAAGGAATTAACTCTGAAGGGATTAAGAATCTACATGTAAAAAACAAAATCATTTAAGTAGAAAAATAAATGTATATGAATTCCTTTCTCATCTTACATAGAGAAAGACTTTCTACTAGGACAAGAAGATTAATAATTATGATTACATAAAAATGATATATGACAGGGGCGCTTGGGTGGCTCAGTAGGTTAAATCCTCTGCCTTCAACTTAGGTCATGATCCCAGGGTCCTAGGATCAAGCCCCTCATCGCATCAGGCATTCTGCTCAGCAGGGAGCCTACTTCCCTTCCTCTCTCTCTGCCTACTTGTGATCTCTGTCTGTAAAATAAATAAATAAAATCTTTTAAAAAATAACATATGACAACTAACAGAAAAAGTTAAAAGACATCTGACATATCGGGATAAAATATTCACAACCTGTAACACAGACAAAAGGCTAATGACCCTAAAATAAAAGGAACTCTTATGATCAAGGGACAAATGACTGAAAATCCAATAGAGTAATGGGGAAAAGACATGAACAGAAAATTCATTTAAACAGAGACATAAATATATAATATAAAAATGTATCAAATATATGAACAAATGTTCAAATTCACTAAAATTTTAAAAATGCAGATTTGTAGAGAACTGATACACTATTTCCTTCCGAAGACTTGTTAAACATTTAAAAAACATGACAACGTGTTCTGTTGGCAAATCTTTGTGGAAACAGGCATCTTGTTGGTAAGAATACAAATTGATACAACCCTTCTGGAGGCAAATTTGGCAATACCTAACAAAATTACAGATGCATATATATTTCAATACAGCAATCTCCTTATAGGAATCTACCCTGAAGGTATACCTCCAACAGAACAAAAATATTTTTTCAGAAGCTACTCATCACAGCATATTTTGTAATTGTAAAATATTGGAAATAACTAAAATGTTTGTACATAGGACAGTGATTAGATAAGCTATGGTGCATAGACATGGAATGTTATGTATCTATTTAAAAAGAAAGAATGAGGGACATATCTGTGGATTGATATGATCTGATTTCTAGGATGTGCTGTTTAGTTAAAAACAACAACAACAACATAGACTAAAAGAGTATCCATAATATTCTATGCTTAATATATGAAAGAAGGGGAAAACACACAGTATGTGCTCATTTGTGCAAAAGTAATATAAGTAGGATAATTCAGAAACATAGATTGTTTATCTACAGGGTGAATTGGGAAAGAGTTTGAAAGATGTAGGGAATAAGATTCAGGTAGCAGGGATATGATATACTACTTTGAGTACATCTTTTTATATAACTCTGACTCTTATAACCATAGTAGTAATAGCTCAGATATCTCTGACTTACCCCTGAAATAAACCATTAAAACCAACTACAATATGATCATAATGGAATAGAAATAATGGAGTTTTTGTTAATTTGTTAATTTGTTGTTATTTCTATTCCATTATGGAATAGAATGGAATGTTATTTCTATTCCATTATGGATGTGAATATTCCATTATGGAATAGAAATAACAACAAATTAACTCTATTACTAACAAACGTAATCACTGAAATGAATAGGAAAGAAAACAATTACCTTTAGTAACTATGAAAACTATTGTGATTGGCTATTGCAAAAGAATTGTACATAAATTCTGTTCCAAGTGTCAAGGTCAAATGGATTCTCTTTTAATTTAGGAGATCCTTTTGCTCTTCTGTTGATACTTTGCTGCCACTTTTTCTTGTGTCTTATATCATATGCCTTTTTGCTCTCTCTCTCTCCCTCTCTTTCATCATGTGGAAAACATGACCAACCACTCAGCAGGGATGGAATTCTTCCTCATGGCATTCTCTGACACAAGAGAGGTCCAGGTTTTACATGACTTTCTTTCTTTTTTTTAAATTTTTATTTATTTTTAAAATTTATTTTCAGTGTTCCAGAATTCATTGTTTATGTACCAGATCCAGTGCTCCATACAATATGTGCCCTCCACAATACCCACCCCCAGGCTCACCCAACCTCCCATCCCCATCCCCTCTATAACCCTCAGTTCCTCAGAGTCCACAGTCTCTCATGTTTTGTCTCCCCCTCCAATTTCCCCCAACTCCCTTTTCCTTTCCATCTCCCCATGTCCTGGTGTTATTCCTTATGCTCAACAAAAAAGCAAAACCATATGATAATTGACTCTCTGCTTGACTTATTTCACTTTTAGGATGAACTCTCAAATATAATTTTCATTTAAGATGCATTTGTGGAAAGCATTCTTTACCATTAAAACAATTGTGCCTCTTCTTGTTCTGTATTTTAGGAGCTCTAGTTTGATGTACCCTTTTTTGTTTATTAATCTCTCTTTTGTATATTGTAATATTTTTTACTCAGTGTTTCATTCTGGATAATATTTTCACTCTGTGTTCTATGTTACTAATTATTTCTGCAGCTACATTTGATTTGATGTTTAATTTGGCGTGTTTTTTATTTTAATGGTTATGTTTAGTATTTGTCAATGTTCTACTTCATTCTCTTGAAAATCTGCCTTGAAGCATTTGTTAGTACTGTTGTTTTTCTTTTTTAAAAATATTTTATTTATTTATTTGACAGAGAGAGAGACTACAAGTAGGCAGAGAGAGGGGGAAGTAGGCTCCCTGTTGAGCAGAGAGCCTGATGTGGGACTCGATCCCAGGACCCTGAGACTATGACCTGAGCTGAAGACAGAGGCTTAACCCACTGAGCCACCCAGGCACCCCAGTCCTGTTGTTTTTCATTTATACTCCTCTTTTGTTGTTTTAAGCATTTTATATTGTAAACATGATAGTCCTTGTATCTATAGAATTTGTGGATTTATGTATAATTTTTGTTTTTGCTGACTCTTGCTTATTAACTAGCTTCCTCGGGAATTTAGTGACTTAAAAAAATTGTTGGCTTACATTCCTTGGAGGGATTATTTTATTTATTTTCTTTTTTTACTTTTTAATTTTTATTAACATATAATGTATTATTTGCCCCAGGGGTAAAGGTCTGTGAATCATCAGTGTTACACATTTCACAACACTCACCATAGCACATACCCTCCCCAGTGTCCATAACCCAGCCACCCTTTCCCTCCCCCCACCCTCCAGCAATACTCAGTTTGTTTTGTGAAATTAAAAGTCTCATATGGTTTGTATCCCTCCTGATCCCATCTTGTTTCATATTTTCCCTCCATACCCCCACAATCCCTTGACCTGCCTCTCAAATTCCTCATGTGAGAGAGATCACATGATAATTGTCTTTCTCTGATTAACTTATTTCGCTTAGCATACTACCCTCTAGTTCTATTCACGTCATTGCAAATAGCAAGATTTCATTTTTGATGGCTGCATAGTATTCCATTGTGTGTGTGTGTGTGTGTGTGTGTGTGTGTGTGTGTATACTTACAACATTTTCATTATCCATTCATCTGTTGATGGACGTCTAGGTTCTTTCCATAGTTTGGCTATTGTAGACATTGTTGCTATAAACATTTGTATACATGTGCCCCTTCAGATTACTACATTTGTATCTTTACAAATATAGTAATCTGTAATCACACTGCTACAGTAGTGTGATTCGTGGGTCTCAGGATAGCTCTATTTTCAACTTGTTGAGGAACCCTCATACTGTTTCCAAAGTGGCTGCACCAGCTTGCATTCCCACCAACAGTGTAGGAGGGTCCCCCTTTCTCTGCATCCTCACCAATATCTATTGTTTCCTGACTTGTTAATTTTAGCCATTCTGACTGGTGTGAGGTGCTGTCTCACTGTGGTTTTGATTTGTATTTCCCTTATGCCGAGTGGTGTTTTACACTTTTCATGTATCTGCTGGCCATTTGGATGTCTTCTTTGCTGAAATGTGTGTTCATTTCTTCTGCCCATTTCTTGATTGGATTATTTGTTCTTTGGTTGTTGAGTGTGATAAGTTCTTTATAGATTTTGGATACTAGCCCCTTATCAGATAGGTCATTTGCAAATATATTCCCCCATTCTGTTGGTTGTCTTTTGGTTTTGTTAACTCTTTCCTTTGCTGTGTAAAAGATTTTGATCTTGGGAAGTCCCAATAGTTCATTTTTGCCCTTGCTTCCCTTACCTTTGGCGATGCTTTTAGGAAGAAGTTGCTGTGGCTGAGGTCAAAGAGGCTGCTGCCTGTGTTCTTCTCAAGGATTTTGATGGATTTCTGTCTCACATTGAGGTCTTTCATCCATGTTGAGTCTGTTTTTGTGTGTGGTGTAAGGAAATTGTCCAGTTTCATTTTTCTGCATATGGCAGATAATCTTTTCTGCTTTTTGGAAGATTAGTTGACCACAGAGTTGAGAGTCCATTTCTGGGCTCTCTATTCTGTTCCATTGATCTATTTGTCTGTTTTTGTGCCAGGACCATACTATCTTGATGATTACAGCTTTTTAATAGAGCTTGAAGTCTGGAATTGTGATGCCGCCAACTTTGGTTTTCTTTTTCAACATTCCTCTGGCTATTCAGGGCCTTTTCTTGTTCTATATAAATTTTAGGATTATTCGTTTCATTTCTTTGAAAAAAGTTGATGGTATCTTGATAAGGATTGCATTAAATGTGTAGATTGCTGTATGTAGCATAGAAATTTTCACAATATTTGTTCTTCCAATCAATGAGCATGGAACATTTTTCCATTTCTTTGTGTCTTCCTCAGTTTCTTTCATGAGTACTTTATAGTTTTCTGAGGACATATTCTTTGCCTCTTTTGTTAAATTTATTCCTAGGTATCTTATGGTTTTAGGTGCTACTGTAAATGGGATCCACTCTTAATTTCTCCTTCTTCTGTCTTGTTGTTGGTATATAGAAGTGCAACTAATTTATGTGCATTGATTTTATATTCTGACACTTTACTGAATTTCTGTATGAGTTCTAGGAGTTTTGGGGAGGAGTCTTTTGGGTTTTCCACATGAAGTATTTTGTCATCTGCAAAGAATGAGAATTTTACTTCTTTGCTGATTCGGATGTCTTTTATTTCTTTTTGTTGTTTGATTTCTGAGGCTAGGGCTTCTAGTACTATATTGAAAAGCAGTGGTGATCGTGGACATACTTACCATGTTCCTGACCTTAGGGGAAAAGCTCTCAGTTTTTCCTCATTGAGAATGATATTTGCTGTAGGTTTTTCATAGATGACTTTGATGATATTGAGGTATGTACCCTCTAGATAGAGTCTTTGTCTGGTTTGGGGATCAAGGTAATACGATGCTGGCCTCATAAAATGAGTTTGGCAGTTTTCCTTCCATTTTTATTTTTTGGAACAGATTCAGGAGAATAGGTAATAATTCTTCTTTAAATATTTGGTAATATTCCCCTGGCATGCCGTCTGGCCCTGGGTTCCTGTTTGTTGGTAGATTTTGATGACTGCTTCAATCTCCTACTGGTTATGGGTCTGTTTAAATTTTCTATTTGTTCCTGGTTTTGTTTTGGTAGTTTATACATCTCTAGGAATGCATCCATTTCTTCCAGATTGTCTAATTTGCTGGAATATATTTGCTCAAAATATGCTCTCATAATTGTTTGTATGTTCTTGGTGTTGGTTGTGATCTCTTCCTTTAATTCATGATTTTACTAATTTGGGTCCTTTCTCTTTTCTTTTTGATAAGTCTGGCCAGGGCTTTATCAAACTTATTAATTCTTTCAAAGAACAAGCTCCTACTTTTGTTGATTTGTTCTACTGTTCTTTTGGATCCTGTTTCATTGATTTCTGCTCTGATCTTTATTATTTCTCTTTTCCTGCTCAGTTTAGGCTTTCTTTGCTGTTCTTTCTCTACCTCCTTTAGGTGTAGGGTTAGATTGTGTATTTGAGAACTTTCTTGTTTTTTGAGAAAGACTTGTATATACTTTCCTCTTAGGATTGCCTTTGCTGCATCCCAAAGATTTTGAGCATTTCTGTTTTCATTTTCATGTGTTTCCATGATTTGTAAAATAATTCTTTCATTTCTTGCTTGACCCATTCATTCTTTTTTTTAAATTAATTTTTTTTATTTTTCCAAAATTTATTGTTTATGCACCACACCCAGTGCTCCATGCAATATGCACCCTCCATAATACCCACCACTAGGCTCACCCAACCCCCTGCCCCCTCAAAACCCATTCATTATTTTGTAGAATGCTATTTAGCCTCCATGAATTTGAGTTCTCTCCAACTTTCCTCTTGTGATTGAGTTCTAGTTTCAAAGCATTGTGGTCTCAAAAAAATGGTGGGAATGATCCCAATCTTTTGGTAGTGGTTGAGACCTGATTTGTGACCCAGCATGTGATCTGTTCTGGAGAATGTTCCATGTGCACTAGAGAAGAACATGTATTCTGTTGCTTTGGGATGAAATGTTCTGAATATATCTGTGAAGTCCATCTGTTCCAGTGTGTCATTTCTTTTCTTTCTTTCTTTCTTGCTTTTTTTTTCTTTTTTTTGCCATGAGGTGTGTTTTATTTTCATCCAGTGTGTCATTTAAAGCCTTTATTCCCTTGTTGGTCTTTTGCTTAGATGACCTATTTATTTCAGTAAGGGAGGTGTTAAAGTCCCCTACTATTATTATGGTTTATGTGTTTCTTTGATTTTGTTATTAGTTGGCTCATATAGTTGGCTGCTCCCACGTTAGAAGCATAGATATTTAAAATTGTTAGATCTTCTTATTGGCAGACCCTTTAAGTATGATATAGTGTCCTTCCTCATCTCTTATTATAGTCTTCAGTTTAAAATCTAATTTGTCTGGTATGAGGATTGCCACTTAGCTTTCTTTCAGTGTCCATTAGCATGGTAAAATATTTTCCACCTCCTGAATTTAAATCTGGAGTTGTCTTTGGATCTAAAATGAGTCTCTTCTGGACAGCATGTCAATGGGTCTTGTTTTTGTTTTTATCCAATCTGATACCCTGTGTCTTTTGATTGGGACATTTAGCCCATTTACATTCAGGGTAACTATTGAATGATAAGAATTTAGTGCCATTTTATTGTCTGTAAGGAGACTGTTACTATATATTGTCTCTATTCCTTTCTGATCTATGTTACTTTTAGGCTTTCTCTTTGCTTAGAAGACCCCTTTCAATATTTCCTGTAGAGCTGGTTTAATGTTGGCAGATTCTTTTAGTTTTTGTTTGTCCTGGAAGGTTTTTGTCTCTCCTTCTATTTTCAATGACAGCCTAGCTGGATATAGTATTCTTGACTTCATATTTTTCTCAATTAGTGCTCTAAATATATTATATCAGCCCTTTCTGGCTTGCCAGGTCTCTGTGGATAGGTCTGCTGCCAATCTGATATTTCTACTGCTATGTGTTACCCCCTTTTCCTGAGCTGTCTTTGGGCTTTTCTTTGTCACTGAGACTTGTAAGTTTTACTATTAAGTGATGGGGTGTGGACTTATTTTTATTGATTTTTAGGGGGTTTCTCTCTGCCTCCTGATTTTTTATGCTTGTTCCCTTTGCCAAATTAGGGAAATTCTCTGCTATAATTTGCTCCAATATACCTTCTGCCCCTCTCTTCTTCTTCTGGGATCCCAATTATTCTAATATTGTTTCATCTTATGGTATCACTCACCCCTCAAATTCTCCCCTTGTGGTCCAGTAGTTGTTTGTCTCTATTTTGCTCAACTTCTTTATTCTCTATCATTTGGTTTTCTATATCACTAATTCTGTCTTCTGCCTCATTTATCCTAGCAGTAAGAGCCTCCATTTTTTTGCATCTCATTAATAGCATTTTTTTTTTTTTTAAATTTCAACTTGGTTAGATTTTAGTTCTTTTGTTTCTCTAGAAAGGGATTCTCTACTATCTTCCATGCTTTTTCCGAGCCCAACTAGCACCTTGATAATTGTCATTCTGAATTCTAGTTCTGACATATTACTAACATCTGTATTGATTAGGTGCCTAGCTGTTGGTACTCTTTTTCTTTTTTTGTGTTGAGTTTTTCCACCTTGTCATTTTATCCATATAAGAATAGGTGAAAGAGAAAACAAATACTAAAAGGATAACAACAACCCCAGAAATATATATGCTAACCAAATCAGAAGAGACCTGAAACTGGGAGGAAAAGAATGGAGTAAAACAAGGGAATAAAAACTATACACACACACACACACATATATACACACACACACTATATATATATATATGTATATATATATATAGTATACACACACACCAGTCTAATATATACATATTAGACTGGTGAATAGAACAGAGCCACACACTTGATTTGGGGTGTACTTATTTGGGTGTATATGTTAGAAGAAACTGCCTCCCAAAATTTTAAAGAAAGAAAAACATATATATATATATATATATATGTGTGTGTGTGTGTGTGTGTGTGTGTGTGTGTGTGTGTATGTATGTATGTGTGTATAGATATATATCCACACACACAAAAAATAAGGGTAGTGATGTCTGGGTGGCTCCATCATTAAGCCTCTACCTTTGGCTCAGGTCATGATTCCAGTGTCCTGGGATCAAGCTCCACATTGGACTCCCTGCTCCATGGGAAGCCTGCTTCTCCCTCTCCCACTTCCCCTGCTTTTATTCCCTCTCTCATTGACTCTCTCTCTCTCTGTCTCTCTTTGTCAAATAAATAAACAAGATAAAAAAAATAAGGGTAAGCATGATGAAGGGATGGAATATGATTGTAAAGATGAAAATTAAAAAAGATCCTAAAAAAGGAATTGATAAGATAAGATAAGATAAGAAGTTGGTTAAAAAAGAAGGAAAAAATAGGAAAGAATGTGATCAGGCTAGAGACTAGAACAAATCCATGCACTAGATTTAGGGTATATTTTGATCTATTTGAAGAAATTGTATCCCAGAATTTTAAGGGAATAAACCCTACATGTATACAAAAAATAAGGTTAAATACAATGATGGGATAAAATATGACTATAACAATGATATGATAAAATAGTTAAAAAACGTTAGAATAGGAAAGAGGAAAAGTTGAAAAAGTAGAATATGAAAAAATAAAATTAAAAAAATTTAACTTTGAAAGACTAAAGGGACATGGGAAAAAAGCCATGAGTTCTATGCGTTGTTTCCCCCTAGCTCCAGAGTTCTGCAGTTCTCATTGATTGGTGAACTTGGTCTTGGGTGGATATTCTTGTTGATCTGTGGGGGAGGGGCCTGTTGTAGTGATTCTCAAATGTCTTTGCCTGAGGCGGAATTGCACTGCCCTTGCCAGGGGCCAGGCTAAGTAATCTGCTCAGATTTGCTCTTGTTGTTTTCATTCCCTGAACACTTTCTGTAGTGCTTTGGAGGGCATGAATGAAAATGGTGGTCTCCCAATCTCTAGTCCATAGGAGCCGATAGCTCAGGCCCCACTCCTCAGTGTGACTTCAGAGAAGAGCAGTCAATCCCTCTCATCTCCCTGGTCTCCAAGCTCACCTGGCCTGTGACTGAGCATTTCTATGTCTTGTGCACAGTTCAGTTTTGATTCTCCAAACCCAGCAGACTCCTGCCATGCTCTCCTGTGCCATTCCTCCCAGAGGAGGAGGGAGGGGAGTCTCTCTGGATCTGGCACTTGTGGGGTCCCTGCTCAAAAAGCAATGTCCCGACTGTGCCTTGGATCGCAGTTTAATATCAAGCTGAGAGCCCCTCCTTGGCTCTGTCTCTGCAGCCAGCTTCCCCATTCTCATACCTGGGAGCTCTGGCACATTCAGACACCCCTGGCTTTTGTCTCCCCGTGGGTCCTGAGACCACACTGTTTCACTCTAGCCTCTAGAGTGATGTTCCTCAGTGAAGCCAGCTTCTAAAAGTTCAAATTTTGTGCTTCACTGCTCTCTCAATGAACAAGAGCTGACCCCTCCCCATACAGTCTATCTTCTGGTCACTTTGGAGTCACTTCTGTGCATGTCCTACCTTCTGGAAAGTGGTCAATTTTATGTTTTTAGAATTGCTGCTCTTCTTCTCTTCTGTCTCCTGTTGACTTTGTAGGTGTTTGGAATGGTTTGATAACTATCTAGCTGAGCTCCTGGGACCTGATGATATTTATGTATCCTACTTTGCCATCTTGCTCCTCCTCCATCTTGCTTCTCCTCCATCAAGATTATTTTAAACCTGGGTTATAGGTGCACTCTTCCAAAGAGATTTTTGCTTCTGCTAACTTCATAGAGCTCTATAAATGGCAACTAGTTAAAAACACATTTTTAGTTTTGAATCTATAAGAATAGTATAAATTCTGGCCCAAACCAGTCTGAGGGGAGACCTGTGCTTAGGAATTATCCAGGGAGACTCCCTGTTTTATCCCTCTCAGTTTAGCCATCCATCCAAGAGTTAAGGATTTTTCATCATCTCCTTTTAAGAGTTAGCTTTTATGGGTGCCTGGTTGGCTCAGTGGGTTAAGCCTCTGCCTTCGGCTCAGGTCATGATCTCAGGGTTCTGGGATCGAGTCCTGTGTTGGGCTCTTTGCTCAGCAGGGATCCCGCTTCCCCTCTCTCTCTGCCTGTCTCTCTGCCTACTTGTGATCTTTCTCTTACTCTATCAAATACATAAATAAAATCTAAAAAAAAAAAGAGTTATCTTTTTTTTTTTCTTGTATTGCCTTTAGTGGATCCTGTATTTGTTCACATTTCTTAATCTGATTTCTCATCTTTGCAGGGATCAATTTTTCTCTCCCATCTTGTACAGGGCCTAGGTCTGTCTTTTGTAAAAACATAAGCCCTAGGCCACCATGGATTGGTAGTTGCCCCTAGTATACATGCCAACCTCAGAGGTTGCTTACCTGTCTGGATTTTTACCTTCTCTTTATTTCTGCCTTCTGATGATTTCTTCTTTACTCAGCTAAACATGTAAGAAAAAATTCTATTCAGCATTTTCTTGTGTTCTAAATTGAAAAGTTTTCTCTGGATATTTGATCTGATCAAATATCCTGAAGTGGAAGTCTCTTTTTTATTTTAAAACAATGAAGGAAATATAGACACCATTTATTATTCTTATTTTATATCATGATTACAGTTTCTTTTCATATATACCCATTCATTTCAGATAGGTTTTGAAGAAAAGAAAAGGTCAATGTATACAATCTGTCATATCAAATTGCATGTTCAATTAGACATTTTAAGTTTCTATCTTAAAACCTCATGAAATCTGTGCTAGAAAATTCTGATTAAAATGTCCATTGTAGGTGCTGAATACTTTTATCCTGGAATTTTGACCTAGTCTTTATTTTGATTTCATCATTTTAATGGTAAGGACATTTGAGTTTATTTTATAATTTACTATTTTTTCTTCAGAATTCAATCAATGCTGAAAAAAATTCTTTGAAAAAGTTAATATCTTAGTCAATTTCTGCTGTGCAATTATATGATTTCTAATTGAAAAGTTTTATCTTTATCAAAGTTGTTTTGTCAGAATCATTTCATTTTACTTAATATTTATGAAGAAGTTTGGATTACGAATCCCATCTTTTCTTCTCCTTCATGAGTTTATATCTTCAGTTGTGAGCTTTCCTTTGGGGTTATTGTTTCTTAGAGGCACATTTTACCAAGTTCAAATTTTTCAATCAAATAATTAGCACTTGCAGTCTAGCCATTGTCAGTTTTTTTCTATGAATTATTCTTATCAGTAATAATACATGTTACTGGATAAATTGAATTAGAAAATGTCACACTTGTTTCTTAGTCAAATCTTGAGAAAAGAAATAGCAATTTCCTTTTAGTTATTTCAGAATAACTTAGTTTTCTGATTTTATTTTATTGCTAATACGGTTCTTCCATATTCTAATCAGTTTGTGGAACTTTCACTAAATGCTTAACATATTAAGTTAAAATGGCAGGGTTAAACAGTAAGGTAAAAATGAGGGCCCAGAATGTCCTGCTAGGACAAGTTCCATACTGTTTTCAGCAACTATTTGTAACAGAGCCTCGTTGGGAATTTGGTTGATAAAAGACAATCTAAGTTATTAGTGTCATAGCTAGTGGCTGATTATTATATGGAGGGAAAATTTGTGTGAGTGTGTGTATGTGTGTGAATAGGGAAAACTTTTAATTCTTTTTCAGGAATTTTTTTAAGGATGACAAAGAGTAAGAAAAAGCCTAAATATTAGGGGAAAGAATTGTTATATCTTCTTAGTATAAAGCCCCCAGAATGGCTAAACTAGACACTCTCTTTATTGAGTTTAATCAGCATAAGCAAATAGACTTAGAGAAACTGCAAACACCTAAAATAATGTTTTTGATGAAGAGACTAAAGTTCTAGAGACAGGATTTGCAGAATCATTTAGAGTATTTGCTAAAAATACAAAATCTTGAATCTTACACCCAAGAATTCAGTAACTTTGGTGTTGATCCCAAGAAATTGCCTTTTGTAGTAAGAACCCAGGTGATTCTAATGAATACTGAACTTTGAGAATCATTACCGAGAGTGTATATGTCAGATCAAAATTGAAATATCTCTAAGAGAAGAATTCAGAGTGACATAGGTATATTTTAATTATATTAGGAAATGTTAAAACTAATATAAATTAAGCTGCAGATGGTATTAGTTTAGGTTAACATATATTACCCACTTAAGAACCCTATCCTTTAGGACTTCTTTTCTAGTCTTATGCAACTACTGAAGTTTTCATTCAGTTGATCTAGTGAGGAGCTCTATTTTTGCCCTTTCCTTATTTATTAATTTTAAGAAAGGATCTGAACAAAAGTTTATATGTAATAGTAAGCAAATCATGACTATAGCTGAAGCCACTGTTTCTTAAAGTCTATAGATGAATACTAGTGTCATATGTGTTTTTAATAAGTGGCAGATAAGAATGTAGCTTCATAATCAATGAAACAAGATGGAATTGGGAGGGAGACAAACCATAAGTGACTCTTAATCTCACAAAACAAACTGAGGGTTGCTGGGGGGAGGGGCTTGGGAGAAGGGGGTGGGATTATGGACATTGGGGAGGGTATGTGCTTTGGTGAGTGCTGTGAAGTGTGTAAACCTGGTGATTCACAGACCTGTACCCCTGGGGATAAAAATATATGTTTATAAAAAATTAAAAATTAAAAAAAAAATGAATGTGGCTTCATCATTAAGTGTATCTGTGAAATGGTAGGTTTGGTAAAGTTAAAAGGTTTTATTGTATTCAGAATCTTTAACATTGTTATTTTATTGTATTGTTATTTTCATATATATATATATATATATATATATATCATTTCTTAAATTTTTTTTTGACCAGGAAACTCTTTTTTAATGGGACATCTATTAACATATTTGGGGATATTAGTGGTCTTAGGAAAACAGTTTGTGGCCTCCTTGTTGAAACCTGTGCCACATATCCATAGGCCATGGCAATATATTTAAACAATCAGGTTCAGCAGGGACAAAGTGAAGTGAGTGTCAACTTTATGTTTTTTTTTTTCTTTTGTGCATTTTAAAATCTTACATGTGTACTAGATTGTAAACAGACAGGCGTCATATCTTGGTAAATAACGTATGTTTTACCTTGCATGTCAAAGTGTTTTGTTTTGAGTGTAGTAATAATTCTTGTTACACATAGCAGGTAGTAGTAATTGCTTCTGTGTTGTTGAGGACCACCAGGTGGAAGTATGAGTTTGAGTTGAAGAATTTGAGTAAAATAGGAGAAAGGATAAAATTTACTTCTTGTCTTACTTTTTTCTTCAGGCACCTCATCTTTCAATTACTTACAAATCGTTTCTTTTTGTCCTCCATTCTTCAGAAATTCAGCAGAGCTCAATGCTCCATATGTGACTTTTTCCTTTAAGCAGCACTTTTGATGTATGTTAAAAACTGCTAAAGATAAACAGTTTTCAGAAAAATCTAGATTTTAGCTGTCATTTTATTTAGTAAATGGAGGTGAAGTTCTGAAAGTATAATGATAATAGTGTACTAATAATCAGGTGTTTTAATGATTTCACTGTATCCTCAATTTTGGATGAATGTTTGAAGATAAAATAGGTATTAAATGCAAATCAATGTATACAAACTGAGTGTCCACTGTATAATAAGAGTGAGGGATGTAATGGTGATAGGAATATAGAGCTATACCCATGGAACTCACAGTCTAGCAGGTAAGAGAGACATTTAACAAATAATTGTATGTGCAACAAATACTTTGAAGATGAAGTACAAGGTTTACCATATTTTAGCTAGTTAGGAAAAGAATACTTTGGAGCTGATATTTCAGCTGAGTATATTTTAGGAGACTGTTAGTGTTGGTTATGGTGGGGAGAGGGTGTAATGCTGATATTAGGTCAAAGGCGTATAGGTTTCCTGTAGCTAATAACAGAGCCTAATATGATATAGAGTAAAGGGTATAGTGGCAGGTGATGTAAAAGTAATAGATTACTGAGGGCCTTATAGGCCATAGTACAAATTTTCTACTTTATTTGAAATGCAATGGACAATAATAAAAATATTAAATTATTGGGGTGTCTGTGTGCCATGATCAAACTTACAGTTTTGCAAGATCATTCTGGCTAGAGTGTAGGAGCAGGAATCCAAGGCTTCTGTGGTCATGCAGATTGTAAAATGTTGGAACTTGGATTTGGTTAGTGACAGTGGGAAAGAAATGTAAAAATCAAGAGATATTTATTATATCAAATCTATAGATTTGATAATTGATTGGAATTCAGAAGTAACAGAGAAGGAGGTATCAAAGGATGACTCACCTGCATTTAACTGTGTAACTGGGAGACTGGTCGAGATATTTCCAGACATAGGAAACACTGGTGGAGGAGAGGAGAATTTTTGTTTTTGTTTTTGGTGGTAGAACCATTCATTATTTCGGAGTAAGGAAGGATAAGGAGTGGGGTTCAGTTGGGACTTTGTTTGTTTGTTTTGATTGCTTATTTGTTGTTAAGAGATTGAAGAGTGGGCATTTTTAAAAATTTCCTTTGTGGAAAGTGGGAACACAATCTGGATAGGGAAATATGACCTGCTAGTGTTGAGGACCCACCTGAGCTAATTGCTAATCTATAGTAAAGCAAATCTTTCCTGTTGTGTGATTTTTACTTACACTATGTTCAGTAGCCAAGATGCTGCCTGCTATAGGTTAGGCAAATAATTTTTATCCAGTGTTGGATATTTTCTGCACTTGATGGAGTAATAATGGGGGAAAAGAGTTTATGATCTCAGAGACAGGAGAGTGATTAAAGTGAACCAGGGAATAAAGCTGGATGGAGAGGAAATTAAATATAAAAGGGGCTTAAGGATGGCAGTGAAGTAGAGGATCAGTGCACTGCAAGTGCCTATGGAGTCATAGTACAGATATATTGTGACCAGAGGGTAGAATGTATCTATTTTCAATACAATAGAGCAGTTTGGGGGGATTTCAGGGTTTGGGGAATGAGTAGAGGTGGAGGAAGAGATTGTTGAATATAATGAAGGGAAATATAGTGAAAATAGAGAACCACTGCCATACTTGGTTCATTTTTACAATCTTGATATAATCTCTAATGTTTTTGAAAAAAAAAAATCTTCTTTAATCCTTTCTCTTCTGTCACGTCTCTCAGTCCTTCAATCCTGTTTTTTTGCTTTCCCTTATTCAAAATTCATAAAAAGAATTCTACAAACTTACTGTTTATACCTCCTCTCCTATAATCCCTCTCTTGAGCTCAGTCTTCTTACCCCTCCACTCCACCTGTCTTGTGGATCCCATCTGAGTCACCAATGACCATACATTGACCTTGCCCTGGACCTCATGTACTTCACTTTTCAGCAGGCTTTTACGTGGCGGATCCCTTCTTTCTCCTTGAAACACTTAACTCCACTTGGCTTCCAGGATACCACAGCCTTTTGATTTGCCTCTCAGTTCACTAGTTGTTTATTCTTAGTCATCTTAGCTAGGTCTTTTTATTTCCCCTTGTATCTAAATATTGGGATATCTCAGTATTTAAGCCTCTGGTCTTGATCATCCCTTCCCTACTGCACCGTTTCTATCTATACAGACTCCTTAGATTATTTTGTTCAGTCCTGTAGCTTAATTTATATAATTCCATTCTAAATTTATATCTCTATCCATTACTTTTCCTTTGAACTCTGGACTTACAAAAGCAAATACTACCCAATTAAATTACCATAGGGTATCTAAGAAACATCTGAAATTTACCACAGGCCATACCAAACTCTTGGTGCTGTGCTCCAAGCTTGCTTCTCCTGCTATCTTCTCCATTTTGATAAATAATAGCTCTATTTTTTCAATTGCTTTGGCTAAAACACAGCCTGATTTTTTCCCCCTGATAGCCTTCATTTACCATCTCTTGCTTTCAAAATATATCCAACAATTTCTTATGACCTTAACTATTATTACCCTAATTTAAGCCACTAGCATCTGTTGCTTGAATGCTCAATGGCTTCCTACTTTCCACAGGGTGTCCAGAAGGACACTTTAGAATGGAGTTAAATCATGATGCTTACATACTCAAAACCATCCAGTAACTTCTCTCTTTCTTAAAAAAAGCCAAAGTCCTAAATAATATACTCCACACTGTGTTTTTAACATTGCCTTCTATCAGATTTCACCTTTGTTCACTCTGCTCTGGCCTCTCTGGCCATTTTGCTGATTCTTGAACATGCATAGCACATTGCCACCTTAAGATATTCTTTTACTTTCTGTTCTCTTTTCCTGGACTACTTTATCCATGGATAAGTACATGGCTTGTTCCATCCTCTTTTTTTAGGTGTCTGCTTAAGTTTCACCTCACTGACTACTTGATATAAAGTAATGTCTTTCACTATTCTTTATCCCTTTACCCTACTCAATTTTTCTCTAGAGTATTTTTCACCACCTGACATATATCATATATTTATTATTTGTGTAATTTTTATTTTTTCCCTGGACACTTGAATATAAGATCCATTAGAGTAGGAACTCCTTCTATTATTTTTCATTCACTGCTATAATCCCTGTGCTTCTCAATAAATTTTTGTTGCATGGATAAGTGTCTCTCTTTATTGAGAGGCTGTATCATGCCAAAGTAAAAATCTTGAACCCAGAATAATATGGACCTGAATTTTCACCCCAGCTCTGGTACTTGTAGGCTCTGGAAATTTAGGGTAAGCCATTTAATTTCTCTGAGCTTCAGCTTTATTATCTGTAAAACATGGCAACTAGACTATATGAATTCTAAGGTCTTTTTCTATCCCTGAACAATAACCGTGATCCTATAAATCTTTTCTTTGGGCTCTTTCATAGATGTTTTGGTTGTAGCATATGGTAAGATGTTTGCAGGTTGATGTTAAGGAGGCACTCCCTAAGGTGGCATACGCCGCTAATACACAGCTTCTTTGTTCAGGCATATGTGAAGTACATTAAGAGCTCTCAGAATGTGGTTTAAGAAATTTTGTACCTTGGGGCGACTGGGTGGCTCAGTGGGTTGGGCCGCTGCCTTCGGCTTGGGTCATGATCTCAGGGTCCTGGGATTGAGTCCTGCATCGGGTTCTCTGCTCAGCAGGGAGCCTGCTTCCCTCTCTCTTTCTGCCTGCCTCTCGGTCTACTTGTGATCTCTCTCTGTAAAATGAATGAATAAAATCTTAAAAAATCCACATTGGGCTTTCTCCATGGATGATGCCTCAGTAAACTCTCCTGGCAGCCGGACTGCTGCTTCTTTAATAATTTTCAAGCCACTCAGATACTGTGTTCCATTTCTCTTGTCTACAGCACTTTGCAGATGATATCTTCTTACAACATGAGCTTCATAATTGAATGCAAATTGCTGAAACTGTACCTTAAAAGGCTTTTCTTTGAGATTCAGAGGATAGTGTTTAAATAGATTGTATCTTGTAGCCCTAATAAAAACATTTATATAGCAACAGTCCCAGAATTATTGAATAAATATTTGTGCTATTATAAAGCAGTGGAGAAAATCACAATGAAGGAAGCATTTATTAGAACATTTCATAAAATTAACAGCCCATAAGAATATGCTTCAATTCACTATTGTAAGCGTCAATATTAACAGTTTCAGATGGGTTTGGGTGAGAAATTGCTATTTCCAACTTAGTTTTGGTAAAAGAAAACATTTTAAGACATTCTTTTTTTTTTTTTTTTTCATTACTTTTTAAGGTTATAGGCCTTTGTGGTTGGGACTATTAAGAAATAACATATTATAAAAAGAAAAGAAATAATATATAGTTTTATTTTGTACTTAAAGGAATTGCTTAGCTGTGAATTATCCTGAAATAGGGGTGTATAAAAAGAAACAGATTGTTAAGTTACAGATAGAATCATTTAAAAAATAACATTTTTCTTTTAAAAATTAAAATGTAGTTAGTCATGTGAGATGTTCCTTGTTCAAAATAATGTGCTACCCTCTACAGAATGGTGGAGATTAGCTTGTATTGCTTTTATTCGTGCTGGCTGAATTTATGGGTAAAATAAACAGTGGTAAATGATAATGTGATAAACCTTAATATCTTGAACCTGAAGTTGTCATGGGTTCTTAACCTTAACAGTATGCTTAATTGGCAGAAGGATTTAGAGGGTTGTCAGATGCGGTGGTGGGAGTAGGAGCAAAGGGGGAAGGGAGAGAGGTGGAAGGTAAAGATACTGCAACAGTGTTCAACTTTGATGTTTTCTTATGGTCTCCTCTTGCCTTCTGAATCTTGAAATTATTTTTCTTAGAAATTTATCTTCATTTGTTTTCTGCCAGAATTCCTCCTTCCTTAATTTTTTCTAGTCCAGTTGACTTCATCTTTATCCTCCATTTCTTTGTTCTTGTATCTAAACCGAGAATGGGTCACAAAGACTTTTAGGAAACAGTTTATCATCTCAGAGATGATGAAAAGTGAAACCTTGGCCAAGGTAAGGCTGCCTGACTCCGTGCAGTTATTCCAGTTATCCAAAATGTACTTCCATCCTTTCCCTAGTTATTGGCATTGTAAACTGCTTAAATCACAAGTCTATTGGGTTTCTGGTGCTTGATTGTGTGCATGTGTGTGTTTTAAGCAAACTATAATTTGGGGGGATTGATTTGGCTACCCTGGAAAACTGCATTAGCTTTTTAGTCTCCTAGGACTCTACTTAGCATGGGAAGAATTGGTTTTATGATTCAGTGCTCATTTAGGAATGCCAACATTTTGGCCTAGTTTATATGTTCTTGAAATTATACACTTAAAAAAATGGGCAATTTATTGATAATCTGAATTAAATCATGTTTCTATGATTGTTCATTTATTTGATTCTTTGCTGAGTCTCTAGACATACTGGGAAGTGAATGAGAGCTTCCTAAATGTTTAATCCTCCCCCTGCAAGAAGAGAAAGGGAGAAGAGACTCTATTTTCATAGTATGCACTACACACCTCTATTTTTGCAATCCCAATATTTTCTTCAAATAAGAGCCTATCTTTACCACCAGGCCATGAAATCCTTGAGAACAGATCCTCAAGTTCTCCTTCACTCATTTTCTTCTAATCCAGGGCCTGCTACACACTAAAGAAACAAATATTTTTAAAGCACGAAAATATATTCATCAGTCTTGCTTCAATGCTATGACCCTCTTTTCTTCCTGACATGGGGCTCCTATGATTCATTTTGGAAGTTTTGTGGATGGTGATCCTTGTCAGTTCTTTGTAGTACCTATAATTCAAAAGTGGAGAAAGTGGGATATTGTTTGCTCAGTGATTTTTAGAGTAAAGGATTAATACTGAACCCTTTCTTTGGCTTTACATAATTTCACAGTAAAGACCAAAATGTGGCTCCTACTTCTGCAGCTTTTATCTCCATGCCCTTCTAACTTGTTATTTAGGTCATGGGCCTTCCTTTGAGTTCTCAAACAAGCTGTGTGCCTGGAATATTAATTCTTCTGTATTCACTCTCCTTTCCTTTTATCCTTTACCTAGGTAACTGACATACATTGTTCGGATCTCATCTTGGAACAGGAAGCCTTTCCTGATGGCCCAGAAGAGGTCATATTCCATAGTTGCGCTGTTTTAGCTTTTTGTCATTGCACTTACTATGGTTTTTAATTATTTACATATGTACCTGATTATTTTTGTTTTTCCACAAGACTTTAAGTTCCAGGTAGATGAGGACTATGATTTATCATTGTATCCTCTGTGTCAGTCTCTGGCCCAGGGGAAACACTTAATCAAAATTTGTTGGGAATGGGTGCCTGGGTCGCTCATTGGGTTAAAGCCTCTGCCTTCAGCTCAGGTCATGATCCCAGGGTACTGGGATCAAGCCCTGCATCGGGCTCTCTGCTTAGCAGGGAGCCTGCTTCCTCCTCTTTCTCTCTCTTCCTGCCTCTGCCTACTTGTGATCTCTGTCTGTCAAGTAAATAAACAAAATCTTAAAAAAAAATTTTGTTGAGAAAAAAACTGTTTTGGTCTACCTGTTTTGTCTCATTTTTGTTTTTGTTTTGTTTTGTTTTTTCCTGGAAAAGCAGATTTTGTATTTTTCACACGAGTAGTGGGGATGCCCATTCTAAAGACAGAGCTGATTTCATTCCAGCCACTCTGTCCAAATCCCCAGCTGCATCTGATTTAATCTTTGCATGTCAGAGACATTGGCTTCAAGCAGCAAATAGGCACAGGAAGAAATATTTTTTTCTTCCTTTTTTGTTGCATCATCTATAATTTCATTTATTTCTCTTCTTTCCTACTATCTACTGTTTACTATCTACTATCCTGCTATCTACTCTGCCCTATAATTATGCCACTTTGAGGTTTCAAGTCAATGTCTTAGCCCCAGTATTGCTCCTACTGGATGGGAGACATTATCAGATATTTTGATATTGAAGTCTTATAATTCTGACCACTTTAAGCCCAAATAAATGAACATCAGGATCTAATTTTTTTGTTTTAAAAATTTTTGATTTATTTTCTTTTTTTTTTAATATAATTTTTTATTTTTTATAAACATATATTTTTATCCCCAGGGGTACAGGTCTGTGAATCACCAGGTTTACACACTTCACAGCACTCACCAAAGCACATACCCTCCCCAATGTCCATAATACCACCCCCTTCTCCCAAACCCCCTCCCCCAAGCAACCCTCAGTTTGTTTTGTGAGATTAAGAGTCACTTATGGTTTGTCTCCCTCCCAATCCCATCTTGTTTCATTTATTCTTCTCGTACCCACTTAAGCCCCCATGTTGCAACACCACTTCCTCATATCAGGGAGATCATATGATAGTTGTCTTTCTCCGCTTGACTTATTTTGCTAAGCATGATACGCTCTAGTTCCATCCATGTTGTCGCAAATGGCAAGATTTCATTTCTTTTGATGGCTGCATAGTATTCCATTGTGTATATATACCACATCTTCTTGATCCATTCATCTGTTGATGGACATCTAGGTTCTTTCCATATTGTGGACATTGCTGCTATAAACACTGGGGTGAATGTGCCCCTTTCGGATCAAACCTGTGTATCTTTAGGGTAAATACCCAGTACTGCAATTCTTGGGTCATAGGGTAACTCTATTTTCTACTTCTTGAGGAACCTCCATGCTGTTTTCTAGAGTGACTACACCAGCTTGCATTCCCACCAACAGTGTAGGAAGGTTCCCCTTTCGCTGCAACCTCGCCAACATCTGTCATTTCCTAACTTGTTAATTTTAGCCATTCTGACTGGCATGGGGTGGTATCTCATTGTGGTTTTGATTTGTATTTCTCTGATGCCAAGTGATGTGGAGTATTTTTTCATGAGTCTTTTGGCCATCTGGAGGTCTTCTTTGCAGAAATGTCTGTTCATGTCTTCTGCCCATTTCTTGATTGGATTATTTGTTCTTTGGTTGTGGGTTTGATAAGTTATTTATAGATTTTGGATACTAGCCCTTTATCTGATGTGTCATTTGTACATATCTCCCATTCTGTCTGTTGTCTTTTGGTTTTGTTGACTGCTTCTTTGCTGTGAAAAGCTTTTGATCTTGATGAAGTCCCAATGGTTCATTTTTGCCCTTGTTTCCCTTACCTTTGGTGATGTTTCTAGGAAGAATTTGCTGTGGCTGAGGTTGAAGAGGTTGCTGCCTGTGTTCTCCTCAAGGATTTTGATGGATTCCTGTCTCATGTTGAGGTCTTTCATCCATGTTAAGTCTACTTACGTGTGTGGTGTAAAGGAAATGGTCCAGTTTCATTCTTCTGCATGTGGCTGTCCAATTTTCCCAACACCATTTGTTGAAAAGACTCTTTTTTTCATTGGACATTATTTCCTGCTTGGTCGAAGATAGGTTGACCATAGAGTTGAGGGTCTATTTCTGGGATCTCTATTCTATCCCATTGATCTATGTGTCTATTTTTGTGCCAGTACCATACTGTCTTGATGATGACAGCTTTGTAATAGAGCTTGAAGTCTGGAATTGTGATGCCACTAACTTTGGCTTTCTTTTTCAACATTCCTCTAGCTATTCGAGGTCTTTTCTGGTTCCATATAAATTTTAAGATTATTTGTTCCATTTCTTTGAAAAAGATTGATGGTATTTTTTTTTTAAAGATTTTATTTATTTATTGGACAAAGAGAGATTACAAGTAGGCAAAGAGAGAGAAGGGGAACCATGCTCCCTGCTGAGCTGAGAGCTCGATGTGGGACTCGATACCAGGACCCCCGGATCATGACCTGAGCTAAAGGCAGAGGCTTTAACCCACTGAGCCACCCAGGTGCCCCAAATTGATGGTATTTTGATAGGGATTGCATTAAACATGTAGATTGCTGTAGGTATCATAGACATTTTCATAATATTTGTTCTCCCACTCCGTGAGCATGGAACATTTTTCATTTCTTTGTGTCTTCCTCAATTTCTTTCATGAATACTTTACAGTTTTCTATAAAACTATATAGTTTTAGGGATTCTTTGCATCTTTGGTTAGATTTATTCCTAGGTATCTTATGGTTTGGGGTATAATTGTTAATGGGATTGACTCCTTAATTTCTCTTTCTTCTGTTTTGTTGTTGGTATATAGAAATTAAACTGATTTCTGTACATTAATTTTATATGCTGACACTTTACTGAATTCCTTACAAGTTTTAGCAGTTTTGGAGTGGAGTCATTTGGGTTTTCCACATATAGTATCATATCATCTGCAAAGACTGAGTTTGACTTCTTTGCTGATTTGGATGCTTTTAATAATTTCTTTTTGTTTTCTGATTGCTGAGGCTAGAACTTCTAGTACTATGTTGAATAGCAGTGGTGATAATGGACATCCCTCCTGTGTTCCTGACCGTAGTTGAAAAGATCTCAGTTTTTCTCCATTGAGAATGATATTCGCTGTGGGTTTTTCATAGACGGCTTTGATGATATTAAGGTATGTACCCTCAATCCCTACACTTTGAAGGGTTTTGATCAAGGAAAGGATGCTGTACTTTATCAAATACTTTTTCATCATCTATTGAGGGGATCATATGGTTCTTGTTCTTTCTTTTACTAATGTATTGTATCACATTGATTGATTTGTGGATGTTGAACCAACCTTGTAGCCCTTGAATAAATCCCACTTGGTTGTGGTGAATAATCCTTTTAATGTACTGTTGGATCTTATTGGCTAGTATTTTAGTGAGAATTTTTGCATCTGTGTTCATCAGGGATCTTAATCTGTAATTTTTTGTCTGGTTTTGGGATCAAGGTAATGCTGGCTTCATAAAATGAGTTTGGAAATTTTCCTACCATTTTTATTTTTTTGGAGCAGATTAGGGAGAATAGGTACTAATTTTTTAAATATTTGGTAACATTCCCCTGGCATGCTGTCTGACCCTGGGCACTTGTTTGTTGGTGGACTTTTGATGTCTGCTTCAATCTCCTTACTGGTTATGCGTCTGTTTAAGTTTTCTATCTGTTCCTGTGGCTCAGTTGTGGTAGTTTATACGTCTCTAGGAATGCATCCATTTCTTCCAGACTGTCAAAATTTGTCTGGCATGTAGTTGCTCATAATATGTTCTTATAATTGTTTGTATTTCTTTGGTGTTGGTTATGATCTCTCCTCTTTCATTCAGGATTTTATTTATTTGGGTCCTTTCTCTTTTCTTTTTGATAAGTCTGGCCAGGGGTTTATCGATCTTATTAATTCTTTCAAAGAACCAGCTGCTGGTTTCGTTGATCTGTTCTACTGTTCTTTTGGATCCCGTTTCATTGATTTCTGCTCTGATCTTTATTATTTATCTTTTCCTGATTGGTTTAGACTTTATTTTCTGTTCTCTCTCTACCCCCTTTAGGTATAGGGTTAGGTTGTATATTTGAGACCTTTCTTGTTTCTTGAGAAAGGCTTGTGTTGCTATATATTTTCCTCTTAGGACTGCCTTTGCTGTGTCCCACAGATTTTGAATGTTGTGTTTTCATTATCATTTTTTTCCATGAATTTTTTCAATTCTTCTTTAATTTCCTGGCCGACCCATTCATTCTTTAGTAGCATGCTCTTTAGCCTCTATGTATTTGGTTTCTTTCCAAATTTCCTCTTGTGATTGATTTCTAGGTTCAGAGCATAGTGGTTTGAAAATATGTAGGAATGATCCCAATCTTTTGATACTGGTTGAGACCTGATTTGTGACCTAGGATGTGATCTATTCTGGAGAATGTTCCATGTGCACTAGAGAAGAATTTGTATCCTGTTGCTTTGGGGTCGAATGTTCTGAATATCTCTGTGATGTCCATGTGGTCCAGTGTGTCATTTAAGCCTTTATTTCCTTGTTGATCTTTTGCCTGGATGATCTGTCCATTTTAGTGAGTAAAGTCCTCTACTTTTATTGTATTATTGTCAATGTGTTTCTTTAATTTTGTTATTAATTGGTTTATATTTGGCTGCTCCCATGTTAGGGTTATAGATATTTTAAAATTGTAAGATCTTCTTGTTGAACAGACCCTTTGAATCTGATATAGTGTCTTTCCTCATCTCTTATTATAGTCTTTGGCTTAAAATCTAATTTATTTGATATAAGGATTGCCACCCTAGCTTTCTTTTGGTGTCCATTAGCATAATAAATTTTTTTCTACCCCCTCACTTTAAATCTGGATGTAACTTTGGGTCTAAAATGAGTTTCTTATAGACAGCATATTGATTTTTTTTTAATCCATTCTGATATCCTGTGTCTTTTGATTGGGTAATTTAACCCATTTACATTCAGGATAACTATTGAACGATATGAATTTAGTGCCTTTGTATTGCCTGTAAGGAGACTGTTACTGTGTATTGTCTCTGTTCTTTTCTAGTTTATGTTACTTTTAGGCCCTCTCTTTCATTAGAGGACCCCTTTCAATATTTCCTGTAGGGCTGGTTTCATGTTTATAAATTCTTTTAGTTTTTGTTTGTCCTGGAAGGTTTTTTTCTCTCCTTCTATTTTCAATGACAGTCTAGCTGGATATAGTATTCTTGGATGCATGTTTTTCTCGTTTAGTGCTCTGAATATATTCAAGCCAGTTCTTTCTGGCCTGCCAGGTCTCTATGGATAAGTCTGCTTCCAATCTAATATTTTTTCTATTGTATGTTACAAACTTTTTGTCCCAAGCCACTTTCAGGATTTTCTCTTTATCACTAAGACTTGTGAGTTTTACTATTAGATGATGGTGTGTGGATATATTTTTATTGATTTTGAGGGGGTTTCTCTGTGCCTCCTGGATTTTGATGCTTGTTCCCTTTGCCATTTTAGGGAAATTCTCTACTATAATTTGCTGCAAAATACCTTGTGACCCCTCTCTCTCTCTTCTTCTTCTGGAATCTCAATTATTCTAATAATGTTTCATCTTATGTTGTCACTTATCTCTCAAAATCTCCCCTCGTGGTCCAGTAGTTGTTTGTCTCTCTTCTGCTCAGTTTCTTTATTCTCCATCATTTGGTCTTCTATATTGCTAATTTGCTCTTCTACCTCATTTATCCTAGCAGTAAGAGCCTCTATTTTTTATTGTACATCATTAATAGGTTTTTTTTATTTCCGCTTGATTAGATTTAATTATTTTATTTTTACAGAAGGGGCTTTCATTTCTCCAGACAGGCTTTCTCTAATATCTTCCATGCCTTTTTCGAGCCCAGCTAGAACCTTGAGAATTGTCATTCTGAACTCTAGATCTGACATATTACCAATGTCTGTTTTGATTAGGTCCCTACCCTTTGGTACTGCCTCTTGTTCTTTTATTTGTGGTGAGTTTTTCCACCTTGTCATTTTATCCAGATAAGCATATATGAAGGAAAGAGTAAAATACTAAAAGGGTGCAAAGACCCCACAAAGATCTATGATAACCAAATCAAGAGAGACTCCAAATCAGGGGGAGAAGAAAGAAGGTAAAGAGAAATTTTAAAAAATTAAAATAAACAAAAGATATATACATATATTAGACTTTTGAATAGAAAAGAGCCACTCGCTTGATTTTGGGTGTATTTGGTCTCTTAGAAGAAATTACCTCCCAAAATTTTAAAGAAAGAAAAACTTTTATATGTACAAAAATAAGGGTGAACACAGTGAAGGGATAGAATATGACTGCAAAGATGAAAATTAAAAAAATTCTAAAAAAGTAATTGATAAGATAAGTTGGTTGGAAAAAGAAAGAAAAAGAAAATGGAGAAAATTTGCTCAGGCTGGAGATGAGAACAAAGCTTTGTGCTAGATTTAAGGTATATTTTGATCTATTAGAAGAAATTGTATCCCAAAATTTGTTAGAAGAAAAAACCCCATATATATACAAAAAATAAAGTTAGATACAATGAAGGATTAAATATGATTATAATAATGAAGATTTAAAATGATTTTTTTAAGGAAAGTTATTGTTAAGATACTAGTTAAAAATGTTAAAAGAGGAAAAGTTAAAAAAATAGAATAAGAAAAAAATTTAAAAAATTAATTAACTTTGCAAGAATCATGGGGAGAAAGCCAATAATTCCATGCTTTGCTTTCCTCTCCTTTGGAATTCCTCTGTTTTTCTTAATCAATGAGCTTGATCTTGGCTGGATGTTATTGCTGATCTTCTCGGGGAGGGGCCTGTTATAGTGATTCTCAAATGTCTTTGCCTCAGGTGGAATTGTGCCACCCTTGCCAGGGGCCAGGTTAAGTAATTTGCTTGGGTTTGCTCTTGGGAGCTTTTGTTCCCTGAATGCTTTCCGTAGAGCTCTGGAGGACGGGAATGAAAATGGAGGCTCCCAATCTCTGGCCCAGGGAGCCAAGAGCTTGAGGCTCAACTCCTCAGTGCGCCCTCAGAGAAAAGCCATCAATCACTCCTGTCTCCCTGGTCTCTGGCTGCGCTCCGAGCTCACCCGGCCTTTGACTGAGCATTTCTGTCTTTGGCACACAGCCCTGTTTGGTGTCTTCAAACCCAGCAGATTCCTTCCATGCTGCTCTTCCAGCAGAGGAAGGTGCGTCTTCCTGTATCTGCTACTTGTGGGGTCCCGGCTCAAAGAGCAGTGCCCCGACTGTGCCGTGGATCACAGGTTAAGGTAACCCCAAGCTGAGAGCTCACTCCTTGGCTCTGTCTCTGTAGTCAGCTTTCCTGCTCTTATACCTGTGAGCTCTGCTACACTCAGAAACCCCCAATCCTTCTGTGACCCTGCGGGACCTGAAACTACACTGTCCCCACAAGGGCTCCACCCCTGTTTAGCCTCTGGATCACTATCCCTCAGCGAAGCAGACTTCTAAAAGTTTGGATTTTCTGCTCCACTGCTCCACTGCTTGCTGGGAGCCAGCTCCTCCCACTGTGGTCTGTCTTCCCATTGCTTTGGATTCACTTCTCCACACATTCTACCTGTCAGAAAGTTGTCAATTTTCTCTTTCTTGAATTGCTTCTCTTCAATCTCCTGTTTAATTTGTAGGTGTTTGGAATAGTTTGATAACTATCTAGCTGATCTCCTGCGACCTGATGTCATCTCAGTCGGCTACTCCTCCATCATCTTGACTCTCCTATTCCTCTGCTTTTTCCAGCCTACTCTTCATTGCATGTGGCCTGTTTACAGTGTCATTTATTGCATTCTTCATCTCTGGTTGATTCTTTTTTAACTTCTTTATCACTGTTGTGAAGGTCTCCCTGATATCTTCCATTCTTTTCTCAAGCCCAATGGTTGTCCTTACGATTGTTGCTTTAAAATCTCCATCAGGCATGTACTTTTATCTGCTTCACTTAGATCTCTTGTCATGGCCTTATGTTGTTCCTTAATTTGGGAGAAATTCCTCTGTCTTGACATTTTGTTTAATTCTCTGCCTTCTTCTCTGTGTTAGAAAAGCCTGTTATGTCTCCTGCTCCTGAAAGTAAAGGCTTTATGAAGAAGAGGTCATATAGTGGCCAGGGTCTGGCAATTCAGGGACTGTCTGTGGTGTGTACTACATGTCCTCTACTATTGCATTTTGACTGCTCCATCCATCAGGTCAGTCATATGCAGAGGCCTTTGCCTGCTCTGAACAGTATTTGGTCCCTGGCCTATATGTGGGGACTCTTAACTAGGTTTCTCTGGTCTGCTTCTGAAATCAGACCTGTCATCCAACTCCAACAGAACTGAGGCCCTGCAGAACTTTCTGGTCAGGAGAAATGGTGTAGGAGAGGTTTATTCTGATCTTCAGGGGAAGGGTCTTGCTGCCTTGGAACTGAGGCAAACTTGATTGAGAAAGGAAGTCTTGGAAGATCACAGGGGAATGGGGATTGGTCTAAGCAAGTTAGATAACCAGTGTCTGTACTAAGCTGCTTCACTCAGGTGGCTCTGTATTTATGCTTAGGGGTAGGGGAGTGTACTTAGATTTTAGAGGTCAGCCCTTCCAATTTATGAAGAACAATTTGTTAATAGTAGTGACATTGAATTAACTGTACTAGTGAATTGAGAATAGTCATTTTAGAACAAAGGTTCAGCAAATAAGGAACAATTATCTGATAAAGAATAATAGTTTTTAAAATCCATTTATAGGTGTATCTGACTGGATTCACAGAGGTTTTTGTTTTTGTTTGTTTGTTTGTTTGTTTGTTTTTTTAATATGCCCTTTCTTGTTGGACCTATTCATAGTTCTTGCCAAGCTAATAGGTGATGAATAGTAACTTCTTTTTTTTTTTTAAAGATTTTATTTATTTATTTGTAAGAGAGAGAGAGTGAGAGCGAGCACAGGCAGACAGAGTGAAGGCAGAGTCAGAGGGAGAAGCAGGCTCCCTGCAGAGCAAGGAGCCCGATGTGGGACTCGATCCCAGGATGCTGGGATCATGACCTGAGCCGAAGGCAGCTGCTTAACCAACTAAGCCACCCAGGCGTCCCAACTTGATTCTTTATTTAAAAGATTTTCCTTATATGAATTGGGGACAAATACTTCTTGGAGTAGGAAGGGACACTGGAAATTGACAGAAAAGTCAAGTGGTATATAAGTTGAAAAGAGGTGTGAGAGCCTTCCACTCTGTGACTGGGAACATTTTATTAGCCCCTATGTAGTCCCAAGTCTGGCACTACTCTTCTGATTGGGGAGGAGCCAGGTTGCAAATATTCTGCATGGTCTCCTTGAGGAAATAGGAAACAAAGTAGCTTCAGTTTTCTGTGGACAAAGGTTTAGAGAAATGGAATCTTTATAAGGTAGCTATAGAGCCAGAAGCTCAGTTAGGCAATTTCAGTTTTAAAGAAACATGAAAGCTGCCTTAGGTAGGTGTCTGTCCCTCTCTTAGATTAAGATACTGCCATATCCTTTTCTGGGGCCTGATACATGGTGCTCCCCATTGGTCCCTGTGTCGGAGGCTGAGCATATTTTAGTGTAGTGCAGAAGAATATGAAGTGTCCTATTGTAATCTTACCCCAGGTTGTTAAGACTCCAGGGTCATGACATTACTGATTCCTTTTACTGACCCCATTCCCAATATTCAGCAGAGAAAAGTTTTTTATGATGCTATCTGAGAATTGATTTTACCTAGGCAGTCATCACAGCTGGAGTGATTTACCAACCTGAGCAAAGATGCTATGAGACACATCAAGATGATGTTAAGAGAGGGTTGGATGGGGGCACCTGGGTGGCTCAGTGGGTGAAAGCCTCTGCCTTTGGCTCAGGTCATGATCCTGGGGTACTGGGATTGAACCCCACATTGGGCTCTCTGCTGGGGAGCCTGCTTCCTCCTCTCCATCTGCCTGCCTCTCTGCCTACTTGTGATCTCTCTCTATCAAATAAATAAATAAAATCTTAAAAAAAAAGAAGGTTGGATGAGGAAAAACTTGACACATGCTAAGACAGGTGAAGCTAGAAATAGAATCAGTAATGCTTCTGGGGTTTTTCTGGCTTTTATGCTGACTGTTCTTAGGTCTCAAACTGGTATACTAACTACTAGAACTATGGTACTGACACTTTTGGTACTCAGGCCTTCAGACTCTAACTTGAAATTATACCATTAGCTCTTCTCAGTTTCCAGCTTATGGATCTTGGGACTTCTCAGCCATCATTAATGATTTAAAATGGTATTTGAATGGGAACTTGGGAAGATCATAGAGATGGAAGAACCTGAATTCTCCCCATCTCAAGTGGGTACACATCTAAGTCAACAAATGGAGAGTGATCTGAAGTCTGGCAGAACAAACTCCATTACTAAATATAAAGAAGAAGCTACAATGTAAAGGTTAAGAAGGTCAGAAAGGCAGAGGGAGGCTGCCCACAGGAGGGAGGGAGTTGTGTGCACAGAGAGGGCAGAGACACCAGAGAGTTCACTTGGGGAAGACTAATCCTCATATTTGACTTTAAAAACCAGAGGGGCTAAATTCCATAGTTTATAAAACCAGTGGTACTTGGCACCTGGAGTGTTAAAAGTCTATTGACTCAGCCATGGGCTAGTCAGGGGGGTAATGATAGCTGGGACACTGCCTTTTAAGAGACAGCAGCTGGTGTGGAGAAGCAAATTACCAATGACAGTTTGCACAATATTTCTGTAAGAAAGCAGTGAAGGAACTCACAAAAAAAGGATTCAAAATATATATATATACATAATATACAAATATATATATACTATATATATACATAATATATAAATATATAAATATACAAATATATATATACTATATATATATACAAATATACAAAATATATACATAAAATGTAGGGAAAGAGGAGAAAAAAATGGGTTCAAACTTTAACAGTCATCAACTTAATACAGACTGCATTTTGGAGAAAAGGTTATATACAAACCTAGTGGTAACTGTATATCAAAAAACACCAATAACTCTGCATAGAGTACAGAGTAGGATCTCCAAATACATCAGTAAGAAAGATCAGCAAAACATGAAAGAAATAAAAGTAAGGAAGGATGAGAGAAAATCTTCAGAAACAACCATAAATCAAATAATTAAATGCCAATAAATACATATCTATCAATAATTACTCTGACTGTAAATAGACTAAGTGCTCCAATCAAAAGACATGGGGTGTCAGAATGGATGAAAAAACAGGACCCATCTATATGCTATCTATAGGAGACTCATTTTAGACTTAAAGATACCTGGTGATTGAAAGTGAAGGCTTGGAGAAATTTTATCATGCAAATGGATGTCGAAATAAAGATGGAGTAGCAGTACTTAAGACAAAATGGACTTTATAAATGAAGACTGTAGCAAGAAGTGAAGAGGGTCACTATATCATAATAAAGGGGATAATCCTACAAGAAGATAAAACAATTATAAATATTTATGCACCCAACATGGGAGCACCCAAGTATATAAAAAATTAATAACAAACATAAAGACTCACTGAAAATAATACAATAATATTAGGGGACTTTAACGTCCAGTAACATCAATGAATAGATCATCTAAATAGAAAAATCAATGAGGAAACAATACCTTTGAATGACACACTGGACCAGAAGGACTTAACAGATATATTCAGAATATTCCATCTTAAGACAGCAGAATATACATTCTTTTAAAGTGCGCATGGAATATTCTTCAGAATAGATCACATATTAGGTCACAAATCAGGACTCAGCAAATAAAAAAAGATTGAGGTCGTACCATACATCTTTTCTGCTCATAATGCTTTGAAATTTGAAGTCAACCACAAAAAAAATCTGGAAAGACCACAACTATGTGGAGGTTACACAACATGCTACTAAAGAATGAATGGGTCAACCAGAAAATCTAAGGAGAAATAAAAAACAGTACATGGTGATTCACAGACCTGGGGATAAAAATATATGTATATAAAAAATAAAAAAAAAAAAACAAAAAAAAACAGTACATGGAAAGGACTGAAAATGAATGGTCAATGGTCCTAAATCTTTGGGATGAAGCAAAAATGATTCCAAGAAGTCAACTTATTGCAATACAGGTCTACATCAAGAAGCCAGAAAAATCTCAAATAAACAACCTGATCTTACACCTAACGGAACCAGAAAAAGAACAATGAACAAAGCCTAAAGCTAGGAGAAGGAAGACTATAATAAAGATTAGAACAGAAATAAATGATATAAAAACTAAAAACAAAACAAAACAAAAAACAAAAAACAAAAACAAAAAAAGCCAATAGAACAGATCAATGAAATGAGGATCTGGTTCTTTGAAAAAATTTATAAAATTGATAAAATTATAGCTAAACTTATAAAAAAGAAATAAGAAAGGACCCAAATAAATAAAATCAGTAACGAGAGCAGAGAAATAACAACCAACACCACAGAAATACAAACAATTATGAGTATATTATGAAAGACTATATGCTAACACTTTGGCCAACCAGAAAAAAATTGATAAATCCCTAGACACATGTGAAGTATCAACTGAAACAAGAAGAAATAGAAAACTTGAACAGACCAATAACCAGAAAAGAAATTGATTCAGAAATTAAAAAAAAAAAATTGCCAACTAACAGAAGTCCTGGGCTAGATGGCTTCACAGGGAAATTCTACCAATTTAAAGTAAAATTAATACCTATTCTTCTCAAACTATTCCAAAAAATAGAAGAGGAAGGAAAATTTCCAAACTCATTCTATGAGGGCAGCATTTCCATGATACCAAAACCATATAAAGACTCCACTAATAAAGAGAACTACAGGCCAATATTCCTGATGAACATGTATGCAGAAATTCTCAATAAAATACTAGCAAACAAAACCAACAGTACATTAAAAGAATCTTTAATTATGATCAGGTGGAATTTATTTCTTCCTGTGTTGTAAGCGTGATTCAATATTTGCTAATCAATCAACCACATTAATAAAAAAGGATAAGAATCATATGGACATTTCAAGAGATGCAGAAAATTTGACAAAGTACAACATCTATTCATGAGAAAAACCCTCAACAAGGTAGATTTAGAGGTAATAGACCCCAACACAATAAAGGCCACATACAAAAAATACACAGCTAATATCATCCTTAGTGGGGAGAACTGAGAGCCTTCCCTCTATGATCAGGAACAAGACAGAGATGTTCACTCTCACCACTGTTACTTAACATAGTAATGGAAATCCTAGCTACAGCAATCAGACAACACAAAGAAATAAAATAAATACTTCATCCAAGGAAGAAGTCAAAATTTTAACTATTTGCAAATGCCATGATATTATATGTAGAAAACCCAAAAGACTCCCCCAAATAATTACTAGAACTGATACATGAATTCAGTAAAGCCACAAGACACAAAATCGATGTACAGAAATCTGTTGCATTTCTATACACCAATAATGAAGCAGCAGAAAGAGAAAATAAAAAATCAATCCCATTTACAATTGCACCCAAAACAATAAGATACCTAGGAATAAACTTAACCAAAAAAGCAAAAGACCTGTACTCTGAAAACTATAAAACACTGCTGAAAGAAACTGAAGACTATATAAAGAAATGGAAAGACATCCCATTCTCCTCTATTGGAGGAATAAATATTGTGAAAATATCTATGCTATCCAAAACAATGTATGCATTTAACACATTCCTTATGAAAATACCAAAAGCATTTTTCACAGATCTAGAAGAAAGAATCCAAAAATTTGTATGGAACCACAAAAGGCCCCAAATAGCCAAAACATCCTTGAAAAAGAAAAGCACAGCTGGAGGCATCACAATTCTGGACTTCAAGTTTTATTACAAAGCTGTAGTGCTCAAAACAGTATGGTATCAGCATAAGAATAGATATATAGATCAGTGGAATAGAGTAGAAAATCCAGAAATGAACCCACAAATATCTGGCCAATTAATATTCAACAAAGCAAGAAAGAATATCCAGTGGGAAATAGACAGTCTCTTCAACCAATGATGTTGGGAAAACTGAATTGCAACATGCTAAAGAATGAAACTGGACCACTTCTTATATCATATACAAAAACAAAATCAAAATGGATTGAAGACTTATATGTGAGACCTGAAACCATAGAAATACTGGAAGAGAATATAGGCAGTAACCTCTGACACCAGCCTAGCAACTTCTTTCTAGATATGTTTCCTGAGGTAAGGGAAAAAGAAGCAAAAATAAATTATTGGTATTACATCAAAATAAAAATATTCACAGTGAAGGAAGCAATCAACAAAACTAAAAGGTAACCTACAGAATGAGAGAAGAAATTTGCAAAATACATATCCAATAAAGGGTTAGTATCCAAAATATATGAAGAACTTTTACAACTCAATGCCCCAAAACCAAAAAATCCAGTTAAAAAATGGGCTGGGGTGCCTTGGTGGCTTAGTTGGTTGAGTGTCTGATTCTTGGTTTCAGCTCTGGTCATGGTCTCAGGTGATGAGATTGAACCCTGAGCTCAGGGGGAGGGCGGTGGTTCATGCTCAGCAGAGATCCTCTCTTTCTTGCTCTATCCTTCCCCCTCCTCATGGTCTCTCTCTGTCAGCTAAATAAATAAATCTTAAAAAAAAAAAAAAAAAAACCTTTTAATGAGCAGAAACCATGAACAGACATTTCTCCAGAGAAGTCATACAGATGGTCAACAGACACATGAAAAGATGCTCAACATCACTTATCATCAGGGAAATGCAAATCAAAACTAGAGTCAGGAGCACCTGGGTGGCTTGGTCCGTTGATCTAAGTTCAGGTTTCATTGTCAGGATCCTGAGTTTGAGTTCCAGGTTGTGCTCCATGCTGGATGTGGAGTCTACTTAAAAACAAACAAACAAACAAAAAAAAAAACAAAAAACAAATCTACAGTAATACAAACTAAAAAATACGAACTACCCCTGTCAGAATGGTGAAAATCAACAAAAGAAACAACAGGTGTTGGTGAAGGTGCAGAGAAAAAGGAACACATGTTCAGTGTTGGTGGGAGTGTAAAAACAGTCACTGTGGAAAATAGTATGGAGTTTCCTTAAAAAGGCTAAAAAGAAAACTACTTTATGGTCTAGGAAACATATTCCTGGGCTAGGAATATTCCAAATATTCCTAAGAATACAGAACACTAATTCAGAGGGGTACATGCACCCCTATGTTTACAATAGCCAAGGTATAAAAGCAGCCCAGTTTTCCACTGTTAAATGAATGGATAAAGAAGATGTGATATCTATCACACACACACAGACACACACATTCACAGACACACACACACACACACACACACACACACATATATATACAATGGAATATTATTCAGCCATAAAGTAAAAATGAAATCTTAGTATTTGGATGACATGATTGGGGCTGGAAAGTATAATGCTCTACAAAATAAAGATAAATAACATATGATTTCATTTATATGTGGACTTTAAGAAACAAATCAAAGAAACAAAGGAAAAAATAAGACAGATAAATCAAGAAACAGACTCATAATTATATAGAACAAACTGATGATTACCAGAGGGGAGGTGTGGAGGGGGATGAGTGAAATAGGTGATGGTGATTAAGGAGTACGGCTGTGATGAGCACAGTATGATATACAGAAGTGTTGCATTACTATATTGTTTACCTGGAAGTAATATAACACGGAATTAAATAAGTAAATAAAAACAAGAAAAATGATACTGTTGTGGAGTACTTTTGGAGTAAGGAAAGCACTTTGAAAGGTGTAGGTAGCTCAGTGACAGCGCTACCAGAGACTTGTTTTGTTGCCAGTGATAAGTTACTCTCACTCCCCTGTCTTTTCCAGATTGGAAGTCTTATATTTTGCATGTTTTAGCCATACACTTTATATATGCCTCAAATCCTTACAACAACAGTAGCCCCAGACCTGCATATCTGTAAGCCTCATGTGCCAATCCCGAGTACCCTGAGTCACCTCTCACTTCCCAGACCTAGATGAAATGACACACAGGGGGTTTGGGATATGGCTTCTGAGGTCACCACTGGAGACCAAAGTATGGGGGAATTAGTTCCACATGGGAGCTAGGTGGGGATACAGTACAAAGAAGGCACTGTGGTTTTCTTTTTCTCCCTTCATGAAGTGTTCCAGGTACAGTTTCTCCTTGCAAAGCTTCCAAACAAGGAAGTGCTGAGACACCTGCTGGAGCTCTTTATGGCTTTTTATGAAGCTAGTATAATTATACATTGCACTGTATTGTTTAGCATATATAATTAATAGACCAGCTGAAAGAATCTAGAATGATAGAGAAAAGAATTTTCTTCTCCTATAGCTTCTGTCTTCTAAAAGAAAGTATGAGCACTTCAATTTTTCTCAAGCTTTGTTTTCTAGGGGATCTGAGTTAAGACATACCATCATTTGAAATTTGACAAAAGTAAGATCTATATCTATGTTATATAAAGCATTTATATATAATACATATTTTAATGAAATATATAAAACATTTATATGTATAAAATCTAATGCCTTCTACTGTTGAATCTCTCCATAGCTGAGTTACTATTTTCTCCTTCATATAACATTTAATCCTGTCCACAATTTATTTATATTTCAAAAAGACCCTTTATTGACAATGAACTTGGAGATTGCTTTATTTTTCTGACATGTAATGAGAAATATTTTAGACTTCAGAACACTGAAAGAAAAACAGCTAATTGCTTTGTATTTTTATTTTGTATACAATCCTAGAAAAATTGGGAACTAATTTTATAGCCCTCATAGTGCCTGTCACACCTAACACATTGTATGTTCTCAATAAATGTTTCTTGAATGAAGGAATGACAATAATATCAAGCCAGCAAATACTAGAAGCAACCTCGTTTTTCTTTATTTTTTTCCCCTTTGGGTCATTTCTTAAGTTTTCCACAAAGCTCCTCCTCATATACAGCTTTTGCTGTTTAAATTCTAACCCAGAGAGAGTTGATTGCGTTATTTAAGTTTTTCAGGAATACTGTTGACTTCTTATTATAGATCAGATTGATTTTTAAATTACTTTGAAGAGACCCAATGAGTTTTGCAATTGAGGTCATATATTCTGAAAAAGATATTAACTCAGTAGGATCATAGTTATTGTTCAAGATTTTCAGCTGTTAAACATTGTTTAAAAAGACATAATAGCACACCTATAACAACAACAACAACAGCCAAGAATTAAATTCTTTTAGCTTCAGTGATGCTGTAGTTTGCAATGAGGGGTCAGTAGAGTTATTTACATTTCAATATTAGCTATTTAATGGCATTTGTAAAGATTACTTTATACTTATCTCAATGCAGCATCCCTGTTGGGATACTTGCTTGGAAGACAATGTAAACACCCTGACTATTTAATATAGACTACATTTATTTTAATCCCTCATTATATTTAAATGTCCATGAAGAAATAAGTAGTTCTTTTTGTTTGCTAGGAAATTGTATAAGTTGATCTGCCCTTATATTAGTTAATACCAGCTGCTATAGCAGAAAGGTCAAGGGCTTTATGCAATAATTATTTCTTATATACATCAAAGTCTAATGTTAATGTGCATAGACTGTGGGTTTTCCCTTTAGTGATGATGAGAACTTAGGCTGCTTTTATTTTGTAGTTCTGCTTTTTGCCATCTTCAACAAACAGTTGAGGGAAGGTCCTCAAGGTCATCTGTTGGATTGTTTATAGCAAAAAAGGAAAAAAAAAAAAAAAAAAAAAAGGTACATGAAGAAGGGCATTACCTGTGAATAGTTTTTATTGGCCAGGCCTAGATGTGACATACATTATTTTTGCCCTCATTCTACAAGCCAGAAGTGGGTTATATGACCACATCTAAATGAAAGGGAAGCTAGAAATTACAGCCTGGCTGTGTTTCCAAAAGCTTTTTGGTGATGACTAGTAATCTCTGACATAGTTCCTAAATAGTGTTTTGATCCTAAAGGATTTGAGGGTAGCTCGGCTAGCTCTGTTGGTGGAACATGAGATCTTAAAGGATGTGAGGATATTTTTAAAGATGAATCATTTCTCAACATTTTTCTAATGTTATTCTTTCCAAGTCACATCCATCAACTTAATGATAAAAGCTGCCTCTTCTATAGAAAACAAAATGAGGTGAGTATCAGGCTGCATAGACACAAAATAATTTTTACAGTGTTCATGGGTCTTGAGTGATTTTTTTTTCTTTTTGACTCTAAAGTATTTGATTTTCAGGCTCCTAAGTGAGTGAAAACATACTTTTAAAAAATGGATAGAGGGGATGGCTGGGTGGCTCAGTCAGTTAAGTGTCTGCTTTCATCTTAGGTCATGATCCTGGGGTCCTGGGATTGTGTCTGCTTTGAACTCTTTGCTCAGCAGGGAGTCTCCTTCTCCCATTGCCTACTGGTCCCCCTGCTTGTGTGCTCGGTAGCGTGTGTACATGCTCTCTTCTCTCTCTGACAAATAAATAAATAAAATCTTTTTTTAAGTTTTTTTTTTTTTTTTTTTTTTTTTTTTTTGACAGAGAGATCACAAGTAGGCAGAGAGGCAGGCAGAGAGAGAGTGGGAAGCAGGCTCCCTGCTGAGCAGAGAGCCCAATGGCAGGCTCCATCCCAGGACCCGGAGATCATGACCTGAGCCAAACACAGAGGCTTAATCCACTGAGCCGTCCAGGTGCCCCTAAATAAATAAAATCTTAAGAAAAAAAGTGGATAGAGGCAAATCCTTTTGGATTTTTCTTGGTCAGAATTTTGTTTCCAGAGCCAGACTGCAGCTTTAGGATATGGGGTCTTAGGAATTTGGAAATTTTCTCGTGCTGTCAGCTTGAGAAATTATATCTCAGTAAAAAATTGAGCCTGGGTAGCTCAGTCTATTAAGTGTCTGATTCTTGATTTCAACTTAGGTCAGGATCTCAGCGTTGTGAGATCAGCTCTGCACTTAGTGGGGAGTCTGGTTGGGCTTCTCTCTCTCCCCTTTTCCTCCTCCTCCCTCATGAACCCTCTGTCTCTCTCTCTCTCTTAAATCAATCAATCTTAAAAAACAATGACCAGTATTAAATGTAGTATTTATATCACCTCAAAGAATGCTACATATGATAAATTTATAAATTATAATTACAGGTTTTACAAAGCCAAAAAATCTCATTTTTAGAGTTTCCTTATATAGGTTTGACTTTAGTTGTCTAAATAATATGGACTAGCTCTAGATGGTGTAATCACAAGATAATGCATTATCCATTTTCTTTTTTTCTTTGTTGAGGTGTAACTGACAATAAAATTATAAGATATTTTTAAAGTGTACAATGTGACAATTTGATATATGTATATATCTTGAAAGGATTTCACATATAAAATTAATGAACATGTTCATCACTATTTAAGTTCTACTGTCTTATCAGATTTCAGTTATGCAATGCAGTGTTATCAGTCATAGTCACCATGTTATACATTAGACCCTTAGACCTTATTTATTTTATGACTGAAAGTTTATGGTATTACCCATTCTTGATTCATATTCTCATTCATATAAAAATGAATAAGGCACAGTCTTTTCTATTAAGAAGTCCTAATTTTGTATGTGAGGCAGATAGCAGTACAAAGTTGTGTGGCACATTTTGTTATAGAGGAATGAATAGAAGGTAGTAAAAATACAGAGACAATTGAGTTTTGAAAGATGATTAGGAGTTTGGTCCATAATAAAAAAGGAAAGAAGGGTGTCTGGGTGGCTCAGTGGGTTGAGCCTCTCTCTGCCTTTGGCTCAGGTCGTGATCTCAGAGTCCTGGGATTGAGCCCCATATTGGGCTCTCTGCTCAGCAGGGAGCCTGCTTCCTCTTCTCTCTTTGCCTACTTGTGATCTCTCTCCATCAATAAATGAATAAAATCTAAAAAAAAAAAAAAAGGAAAAGTATATTTCTCCTAGAAAAAATAGAATAAGCAAAGGCCAGGGTCATGAAACAGAATGGTATTTAGTGAGTATGGATTAGTCCATGTATCTAGAAAACAATAGAGATACTTGATATCTTACAATTCTTGGTATCGCTCATTATACACTATGCTATAGCAATAACCAAGGATTGTGACTAGGGTGGTGAGAAAGCCTTGAAATTCTGTTAAATGAAAAATGGTGACGAGTGCTTGAAGAGTTCTTGAAAGGTATGTAGGATAAAATAAAGCCTTGGGAAACTATGAGCCATGTTGAATTATTTGAAGGGGATGTAATAAAGGTTGTAAATTTAGTTTGTGTGGTCCAGAGGAAACAGATAAGACTGAGGGATGAGAGTTATCTTGAGGTTTCATTTTAAAATGTGGAAGATCTCTAAATTTGGAGCTGTCCCATGATTGAAGACATCATCTCACGTGGGTAACTGGAGACCAGATAATCCTTTGTTAGATTATTTTGAAGGGTTTGATTGTTTGAGATGCTATGATTCTGTTGATTTGGGGAAGTATTATAATATGGACTCTTTAAGTGGACTGTGTGGATTTAAATTCAGGCCTCAGGACTTACTAGAAGTGTGACTATGGGCAAGATACTTAAAATTTCCACTTCTGTAAAGAAGGCTGTAATGGCATTGAATTCAAAAGGTATTTGTGAAGATTAACTGAGATAATCTATATAAAATGCTTAGCATGGTTCCTGGCTCATGGTGAACATACTATGAATATTAATCCTCATCTTCATCATCATTATCAAATGATAGACAAATTATCATTTCTTACAAACTACAATGGGCTACATTGATATGGAGCAAAGGTCAGCAATCATTTTCTGTAATGGGCTTGATAGTAAATATAGGGTATGTAGGGATTTCATATTCTTCTTTTTTTTTTTTTTGTATTTTTACAATGTTTTAGGAATGTAAAAATCATTCTTAGTTTGTATGCCATGTGAAAACAGGATATGGGATAGATTTGGTCTATGGGCTGTAGTTTGCTGACCTCTGATATATATGAATAGAAAAATTAACCAAATAAATAAGCAGCATAGAATTAAGAGAAAGCAATGGTGTTTGTTAAGTTATGATAACAAAGCCAATATTTACAGAACATACATATATGAATGGGACATTTCAGGTCCAGACTTGGAAGAGGAAAGGGATGCTTATATGTTGGAGCTACTTAGATGGAAGAGGAAGAAAGTAGAATCACAAAAATGCCTATTATAGCATCAGATATAAATGTTATGTAAGAGCCCCAGAATAGCACGATGGCTGTAAACATGTCAGATATAAAAGCCAAGAGCCTAATTACAGTTCCCATCTAGTCTAATCCTGTTACCATTAGCAACAGGGAGGACAGCATCTGGGTTTGCTATTCCACCAGTCTGATTTTTCTAGTTCCCCTTATCCTACCCCCCTCCCCTGCCTCCCCTTAGCACTTGCTGCCACTGTATAGTACTATAGGGAAAGAGGTATCCAAAGACATCTGCTGGTTGGTTTAAGCTAGGTTTCCTCAGGTGAAGGGATAGTTCCTTGGTGGACTTTTTATAGATCAGGAATGGTCCTTGTTTTGCAAATCCTACAATAAATTTTTAGTTCATTCAAAAGATATTAACTTCTGGAAACAGACTCATGCTAACCCATTTTTATAAAGTTTGGTTGGCTCCAAAATAAGACATTGATTGTTTTCATCATCATTATTATTATTATTATTGGTCACTCCAGCTCTCACCTGGTTATTACTTAGACTCAAGAAACCGACTTAGTGCAAGGTTGTTTGGTTAGCAAAGAATTAGTCAAAAGAGGATTAGATATTTTTGAGAAATATTTACATGAAGCTAAGGCAGCCTGATTGCCTTTTTCTACTGTAGGAATATTTATATCAAGAATCAGGAATCAAAGTGCCTTTCCTTCTAGATAGTGCCAAATTAAGACTGATGATAATACTCCCAACCCCTTTTCTGTTAGTCACCGAAGCATTATTTTGTCCAGTGCAACTGGATAGTGTATAGCTTTCTATAATTGAACATTTCAAAGCCTACTATGTACTAGGTAGCATATCATGGAAATATGGTGATAAAGGGAAAGCAGTTTATTGGCCCTCAGATAGCTCAGTTAAAATATGGTACTACAATAGGTATGAGAGAGGTAAATATAGGCAAACAAAGAGCACCAGACTTAGCCTGCAAGAATTAGGGTAAAGTGAAGCTGGAAGTGTTTTAGTGTGTAAGAGGTGGAAATACATTTCAGGGAGAGGGAACAGTATGTGTAAAGAAATAGAAGTGATAGCCTGCAGAGCACGCCTAGCTAGCTGCAAATTATTTTATGCAGCTCTAGTGATGGGCAGGAGCAGAGAGAATGTCATTTGGGAGCATAAACCATAAGCAGGGGTCAGGTTACGAAGAGCCTTGTAGATTATGGTAATGAATTCATATTTCATCTAAATGACAATTGGGAATCTTATTTTGGATTTTTACTGCAAATTGATATTCTAATGGTTTATAATTTGGTTTTACTAGTGGTTGACTTTTATTGACTTTGTACTAAATTTTCTGAATAGAAAACCTCATTTGGAGCCGATGGTCATCTATATATGCAATTGAGATTATATCAGTTTTCTATGGCTAGAAAATTGCTGCATAACAAGCCATCCAAAAAATCAGTGGTTTAAAATAACCACCTTTTTTTCTCATGGATCTTGGGGTCTGTGGGATTCATGGATTCTCATGGATCTTAAGATTGTGTGATCTAGGCTTAGATTGGCTAGGAGGTCTTTGCTGGGCTCATGTTAAAGCTCTCTGGGGTGGATTGATCAGGGTTGTATTTGACTGGAATGGCTCTGGCACACGTGTCTCTAAATCTCTTCCTGGGACCAAGAGGCTGGGCACGCCAGCCTCATGATGATGACAGAGGTATAGAGAGTTGGAACCTCTTAAGATTTGGACTCAGAATTGTCTTACCATTACATCCTTCCTATCTAGAGACCAAAGAGAATCACAGGATTAAGCCAAACATCAATGCAGTAAGTATATTTGTCCTGTGGATGTGAAGAGGATGGAGTAAATAAATCTGAACACTAATGTAATCTATCAAAGGAGTATTAATAATAATTACAGTAGTATTTTTTATGTGGGGACTAAATGATAGAATGGTTCACGTGGAGTAGTCAGCATAGAATCCACATATAAAAAGCATTGAATAAATGCTAGCTATTATTCTCAGTAGTAATAGGAGCAGTAGCAGCAATAGCAATAGTAGTTATATAGCAAAGTTAAGTAATTTTGTATATTAGAGTCTGGCAGGAAATAAATGGTGCTTCTAAAAGGTTGGATTGAAGATAACTTTTTGGAAGGATTATTTACGGATATAGGCATGGAAGCCATTACTACCCTTAGGCCTGAGAGACAAAATTTTATTAGGATTCAGAAAGAGTTTCAGCTAGAGGAGAGGTGTTCCTAATAGGTGCTATGGCCTTTGCCAAAACCTTGCCCTGGCAGGGAGGGAGCTGGTGGAATAAATACCCTGACCTTTCTCTCCTCCCATTCTCTGGTCTTCTGCCGGAGCCTCACATGAGCTGATCTCAACCAAAAGGCGACAGACCAGGAATCTTAATGACCTATTCCACAGAAGTCAGCATCCCAGGGTGCAGAGCAAGGGAGAGAAAGGTAGGAAATGGATGTTGGGAGATAAGCAGGATATCCAGCATACTGTATAAGCCAGTGAGTTTTCAAACAAAGTATTCTGTTCTTTCCCTTTAATTTTTTGGATTGTTTGTTTACTAGAATCTAGGTTTCCAAAAAGTTTTATTGCTTTCTGTTCCTCTTTTATTTTAATGTGAGCACATGTCACTACCAAAAACATAAGCCTAAAATGTCACTGGTTTTATTATTCAATTAAACACAAATAAAACTGCTTCAATAAAGGGACCAGACTAGCTAGTACATGGATAAGGGATTGAACTAATGTCTTTAGTAGAAAATCTATTTTCACAGTTTTGAAATTGGATAGTGCTGTCATAGATTCAGAAAGCACCTCTTCCCCCATTGAATTTAGAAATTGTTTTATGCTGTGGGGTGATTCAACATTTCTGTGAAATTGAGTAGAGAGATCATCATAGTTTATAGAAAAATGACCTCATCATGAATTTGGCCCATCTCTGCTGTCAGCTAGCCAAAGGCTGCTAAAAAATGCTAGAAAAAGAGGATTTTTTCCACATCCTTAGAATCTGGGCAGAAAATTTGATTCTTTCTCTTTTTTTCACCCCCCTCTACAGTCTGTCAAAACTTGTTATTCTTTTTTCTATAGCTCTATAAGAATCTTTCTTTTATTACTTGTCTCAAGTCTTTCTTCAGGTTCTTAGATTTCTAATGTATGTACTTTTTGTCTCTCCTTTGGTTTTATTCTGTTCCATTGTGGGGGACATGGTTATTCTGACAGATCACAGTCATAGGTATTTATTCATTTGTTTCATTAATGTATGTGGAGCATATGATTTGTGCTCCAGAGGCCAGCATCTTCCAGAGGCCAGCATCTTTTATTATATGGATGGTCAACTTACCTTAAGTTGCAGTGGCTTATTCAGTTTCCTTTTTGCTAATTTCTTATAGTACTTTTTTTTTTTTATCACTCCCATTGTCCCCTGAAGTCTGCATTTCTTCTTGAATTTATTTTCATGAATTGCTAAATTAATGACTCTTAAGCAGGTAACAGGGAACCTTTAGGACTTCGGGTTGAAGGTAGTGCTACATTAAAAAAAGGATCAACTACTGGCCTGCATGTGGTCAAGTTTCCACTTATAGTTCCTAGGGGTTAGAAGCCTTGTTCAGGCTCATTGACTTGGCAGCAAACAACTAAATCCAGAAATTTTTTTAGTTTATCTCAAAGCCCAGAGCCTGAGACTAGCTGTATTTCATTAATAACAATCTCAAATGATTATCTTATTGCTCTCATTTGGGGCAGGCATTTCATAGAATGTAAGCTCCATGAAAGCAGGGGCCTTGTTCTTTGCGATGTTCATAGTCCATAGAGCACTAACAGGTACCTGGAAAGTGCTCAACAAATATTTGTGGAATAAATTTACCATGAGTGGTGATGGCATAGGAGAGACCTATGGAAGAGGATGGAACCAGGAGATGAGGCAGTAAACCTATATTTAATGTACCCAGCACTACTCTATATATAATTTAATTTATTCTTACAAGAATCTTATGAAATAGGGGTAATTTCCCTTTTTTATGCAAGGAAATGAAATCTCATAGGAGTTAAGCAACTTGTCCAAAGTCATACAACTAATTTATGGCAGAGTTAGAACTCAAATACAAGTTTGTCTGATTGTAATGTGTATCTTCTTCCACCTTTCTATTCTTTACTTGTGATTTAGGAACGTTATGAAAATGGAGGAACTAGGACCATGGGTAGAGGGGGACTTAAATTTATACTAAGTCCTGCAAATTTTCTATGACATTTAAAACATTTTTGAGTTTCTATTTCAATATTAGTATAAGAGAAACAAATTTAAAGCCTAATTGGGATTCTCTTGGATAACCACTTTATAACTGAGCCCTGCTGCATGATTTCCTGGAAGGCTAGGATTTGGGCTTATGTTTACAGTTTTGCTGCAGACAAGTGGTACTCTTTAAATGTCACAACACATTATAAGGAGAACAAAGGTGGACTTGATCCATAATCACTGCTGTGTAACATGTTAGGGCCAAGAGACATTATCAAGACAGTGTTAACACAAAAGAATTTGTACTGTATTAGTCAGCATCCTTTATGTTGGAAGTAGCAGCTTAGTTTCAACAAAACATTATCATTCATCACATTAAATTAGTGTTAATTTGAAGTTTATTAATTTTGTAGTTTTGATTTTATTCAATTTTTACATTTTAGTTTTTTGGCTGTATTGGAACATAAGTTGTTTATACCTAGTTTTATGTTTGTACCTTCTTAAATGATTCTGTAATAGAATGTTTTGCCAACATGATAGTGTTTTATACTTACATTCTTTTTTCTTGTAAGATGGATGCACATTTTATTCGAGTTTGAAAAACAATGATATAGTTGTTTGTGGGCTAGTGTATATATGTCTCTTATTAGGTTGTAAATTCTCAAAGACAGAGAAGGCACGATACTCATTTTATAATTCCTACTTCATCTCCTGATGCCTAGCATAATATGTGGTCATTCAACCATTCAACAAATATTTACCAAGAATCTCAAATTCCAGGGACTAGGTAGACCTTGGGAATTCAGAAATGAAGGTGACTTTCAAGTTCCTTGCCTTTATAGAGCTTACATTCTAATAGGGAGAAGACAGACAATAAATAAATACATATAGAAAATAAAATGCTACATATTGGTAAGTGCTATGGGGACATAAACAAATCATTTTCATTTTCAACATTTCACTGATGCTGCTCTTGTTAAGATCTGCCATGCCCTCCGTGGTGCCAAATTCATTGACTGCTTTCTGTTCTTATCTGTTTTGCTCAGTAGGTGTTTTATAATAAATCTTTTTTTATATACTGAGTTTTTAAAAATAACATTCTTGGACCCTGAATCATATTCTCTACTGTCTCTTTGCTCATAACCTAGATTTACCTTGTTTGCCCAGATCTTTTTTTCTTCGTGGTTTTCTTAAAATTAATTTCCAAATTTATGTCTAATCTCTTCATGGAGACTGCACAACTTGAGAGCAAAGAGTGTCTTCTACTTGTCTACACCTGTATATTGCTCTACACATAGTGGATGTACAATAGTATTTGACTTGACTAATTGGGCTCTGCTCTGTTGCTTGCCATAGTTTTAAAACGATGTTTACTGGAAACATAGGGTTCCAGAAATCTGACCCATGCAGGAGCTGATGGATCTGATGAATGGGCTCCCTCCACCCTCTCTAAAACAGAGTTCTTTCCTTCCTTCCTAGATTTTGTTTGACAAAACTTCACAAAAAATTATTTTTGAAAACTATAGTACACTTGTTTGTATGCCATTTTATTAAGTTCTAGAAACTAACTGGTGGATATTTGGAGGGTATACCTGCCTTTGTCTGGTAGAGTAGAGGCAATTAATTTTGCCCTTTTGTTACCAAAGTAAATGACTAAATAGCAGAACTTCATATTTAAATGTTTCTTGTGGAGGTGCCTGGGTTGTAGGTTGAGTGTCTGTCTGACTCCTGGTTTGATCTCAGGTCATGATCTCATGGGTCATTGAATTGAGCTGCACATCGGGCTCTGCGCTCAGTGGGCTGTCTGCTTGAAGATTCTCTCCCTCTGCCCCTTCTCCCCACCATGCACTCTCTCTCTCTCTAAAATAAATAAATCTTTTACAAAATATTTCTTGGGTTTAGTCTTGTTCAATCATCCAATTTTATAGGTGAGGAAATGAGTCAGATAATATGATCTTCATAAGGCTAGGTGGCTAGGCAATGGCAGTTGGGAGTAGAGCTCAAATCTCTCAATCTTTCCATGACCTTGTGCTGCATAGATAAATACACAATTTCTGCTTTTTATGTCAATTCTGATACATTGCAGTGTGTGATAAGAAGTTACAGAGATTGAGAGACATGAATATAACATATAGTTATGCTGCACTGTGATTTTTGTATCAACCTGGGTTTTATGGACTAAGTAGGTAACTAGATGGAGAAATACACATGGGCATGTATGGATTTGCATGCATATCGATAGCACTTAAATGTTTGTTGAATTGCATAGACAAAGCTATATATATATATATATATCTCCAAAGTCTAATATTTTTCTTTCCTTTCTCTACCATTATCACCATTCCCATGGTGATCATTAATAAAGAACAATGATGAAACTGTTGTGTAAGATTCCAGAGATGTGATTAAGATAAATCTAAATGGTTAACAATTATAAGGTTGGAAAACATAACTCTAGGCCTTGGTACTCTAAAAATCAATCCTGAGCATACTTTTTAGGTCCAGAGTTTCACCTTTCCTGTGTTCCATTTTCCTTAAGTAATGAGAGTTTGCTGTACCAATTACAGTGCAAGTAAAGAAGGCAAGATGTCAAACATTGTACAAAGCCTGAACTGTCATTTCAGATGTAAAACAAGCTCTAACTCAGGATAGTAGTTAAGAGCAGGGATTCCATAATCAAACAAATCTGGGTTAGAATCCTTATGAGGAAGTGACCTTTTATATTTCCTTAATTTCTCTCAGCCTCATTTTTCTCTTCTGTGAAATAAAGGGAGTAAGAGAAACTTCCTAATAGGAAGTTGAATTGAGCTGCACATACATCAGGGTCTGCGCTCAGTGGGCTGTCTGCTTGAAGATTCTCTCCCTCTGCCCCTTCTCCCCACCTTACCTCTGTAAGGCAGAGGTAGAATAATGCTTGTAAATTTCTTGGTGTGTCTGGATCATAACGAGAGTTCAATAAATATAAACCTTTATTATTGCTTTGTTATTGTTATTACTAGTTTTGTTAGTTACTGTTGTTTTGTTGTTATTATTAATAACTAGTTTATCTTGCTGTACCCTCAGAGACTATACTCCCAACTCTAGTCTTTACAGCTATGCTAAGTGAAATTCTCTGTTTTGGCTTCTTTCCCCCCTACTGTTATTATAACTGACTTTTCCTGCTTTTTTTTTTCTTTTTAACTTCTTAAGTGAAAAAATCTGACTGATGTAGACTGTCACCACCTTTGTAATGCAGAGTTCTTATGCCAGCCCATTTCATAGCCTTTGGCTAGTCTAGCAATTGACCAATCTTGGGTTAGGTACTCGGTACTCACCAGGCTGGCTGAGGTAGCTTATGTGTAGGTAATCCCTCAGGAAGGAATACAGACAAGAATTAGGCATTCTGATGCTTCCTAAAAGAGATTGACAACTTGTACCTACCACGTTGCTTGACCAATACAGGAAATTTAGGAAAAAAGAGATAAATTGTTTTTTCAGTTCCACATATGAGTGAAATCATATGGTGTTTGTCTTTCTCCTTCTGACTTATTTCACTTATAATTCTCTGTAGATCCATCCGTGTTGCTGCAAATGTCAAGATCTTACTCTTTTTGATGGATGAATAATATTCTGTCATACACACTCACACACACACCCCACATCTTTTTTTTATCAGTCTTTAAAAAAATTTTTTTCTTATTAACATATAATGTATTATTAGCCCCAGGGGTACAGGTCTGTGAATTGTCAGGCTTATACACTTCACAGCACTCACCATAGCACATACCCTCCCCACCCACCGTCTCCCTACCCCTTAAACCCCAGCAACCCTCAGTTTGCTTTGTGAGATTAAGAGCTTCTTATGGTTTGTCTCCCTCCCGATCTCATCTTATTTCATTTTTTCCTTCCCTACCCCCAAGCCCCTCACACTGTCTTTCAGACTCCTCATATCAGGGAGATCATATGATAATTGTTTTTCTCTGATTGACTTATTTCGCTCAGAATAATACCTTCTAGTTCCATCCATGTCATTGCAAATGGCAAGATTTCATTTCTTTTGATGGCTGCATAGTATTCCATTGTGTGTGTGTGTGTGTGTGTGTGTGTGTGTATCTATATATCTATAGATATATATGTATCACATATTCTTTATCCATTCATCTGTTAATGGACCCCTAGGTTTTTTCCATAGTTTGGCTATTGTGAACATTGCTGCCATAAACATTCGGCACACACCCCACATCTTAAACAGAGTCTTAAATACAGAGAAGAAGCTGGTGGTGGCTAGAGGGAATGTGGATAGAAGAATGGAAGAAATAGACAAAGGAAATTAAGAAGTACAAACTTACAGCTATAAAATAAATAAGTAATGGAGATGAAAAGTACGGCATAGAAAATATTGTCAATAATAATGTAGTAACATTGTGGTGACGGATGTTGTCACGATAAGTGTTGAGTAATGTATAGAATTGTAAAATTACTGAGAGGTAATATACCTGAAACTAATATAACATTGTATGTTAATTATACTTCAGTTAAAAAAAAAAGCCTTGCAGAAGAGAGCCAGGGCAGTGAATAGTCATGGCAACCAAGGTGGTAAGGTCAAGAAGGAAGGAGTGATTGCTAGAGTCAAATGCAATAGAAAAATCTATCCAATCTGATGAGATAGGAAAAACATCCACTGTATTTGACAAGCAGTAGTTTTCTGGTGACCTTAGTGAACAAAGTGGTGGTATATTCTGTCTGCAGTAAAGGATGTCTAATAAAGAATTTTATATCATTAGAAATGCAAGAATTGAAAAAAAAGAGCCAAATTGTAGTACTTTGATTAATAACACATATGATGCTTAAATGAGTCAACTCTATGCCATTTGTTTAGGCAATAGTATTGTTTGTTAATTTGGGCAACAAAGAAAAAGAAGCTTAGAATTAATAGACTAAATGAAGGTCACTCAGGGCAAAACTTGTATTTGTGATATATGATTAGAGTCTATCCAAGTTTCTGACAAATAGTAGCTACCCAAGGAAGAACAGAATGTGCAGTCAGCCTTTCAGAATTCTGTTGACTAACCTCCTGTGAATTATAGGTAGTCATACAGCTGCTTGGAGAGATTTTTTCCCATGACAGTCTGACCTCAAATACTCTCAAAATTATTTTGTGCTTTTTTCACTATACCATTTGTATTAATCCTGTTCAGCTAAAGATAGAAAAGGAATAGTAACTGAATTTTTTTTTTTTAAACTTTAAGTGAATCCATCTGATGATAGGGAGGGATTTTTTTTTTTTTTTTTTTTTTTTTTATTGGATCTCCAAAGCTATGTCATAGAGTTCCAACTGGAAAACATTGTGGCAGCTGCTAGCTATACATTCTTCAGGGATAAGGTTCTGATGTCCTTGGCATCTGCCTGCATAGTGACTGTTATTAGAGGCTTATGACTCTAGGTACAGAACAAGCCATGAAAGTAGTGGCAAGCTTTTTTGGAAATCGGGAGATTCAAGTCCTGACTTAGTTATTACTAGCTTTGTGGTCTTGGAGAAGTCAGTTTAATTCACCAGTCCTGGGTTCTTCATCTGTAAAATTAAGAGTTAATAAGATGATTCTCAGCCCTTCCACAGGTCTGGCACTCATGATTCAGACTCAGATTTCTTTTCTTTATTATATTGGCCCATTTAGTGTTTTGTTTCTAGGTCATGCCATGTAATTTTATGCTTTTGTCTTTTGTACCATACATACATATATTTTTTTTCATTCATTCATTAATACATGCATGTATCTACTCATGTATGTATCCTTTATTCTGCATTTATTGAGCATGTACTATTTTCCTGGCAATGATGTTATAAAATTTATTGACATGATCTCTGCTTTCAGGATCCTTAAAGTCAAATATGGATTACAGCAGTGTCCCTGTCCGTGTTTCCAACGTCTTCTCAGCACTCTTCTCTTTCTTCACTGGATTTCTTTAAAGTCTTTGACATATTTTCTCATTCCTTAGGTTTTTGCACATTTTCCATCCCTTCCACTTCCCTGTGGCCAAACAAACTCCCATGGGTGCAAGTGCCTATGCATCCTTAGGTCTCAGTTGAAAGTTCTCCCTCCTTTGAGAAACAAGCTTCCTAAAACAGACTTTCTATCATGTATTCTCATTATACCATATTCTTCCAGACATTCATGACACTGTAAGTGATAACTTGATTAAATGATTACATATGTCCATAACATGTTCAGAAAGAAAATTTTACTTCTGGACAATATGAATGTACATGGATTCCCAGGGATGCTGCAAAACCCTTGTTTTCCTTTCCCATATATCTATTCATACAGGGTATACCCCTCATGGGAATAAGAGGTCTCTACTTTATGGTCTTCCTACCTCTTTCTGCTTTTATTTTGACTGTCTGTCTCCTTCAGTGATTTCATCTATTTCCCCCTGGGGAGCTGGAGGAACGGTGTCATATTTTCAGGTCTGTACATCTTTGAAGATTAGTTTAGACCCATCAGGTACTTTACAGTGAAAACTCTACAAGACAAAGAAATCCTTCAGGTACTTTACAGTGAACACTCTACAAGACAAACAAATCTTTCTCTGCCTAATCTGTTGTAGCATAGCTTCAATATGTTTGGGTCATTCTTGGCTTCCCCAAAAAGCAAAATAGAAAAGAAATAAAGGACATAGAGAAATTTGTTTTGCCTCACCTGTTTATTGTACTTTTTTTCCCCCTTTCTGCTAGACTGTTAGTTTTTATTAGGACAAAGACCAATCTAACTTATTCATTGCTGTATCTCCATACTTGGTACGTGATGCCTGGCTAATAAATACTTGTGAAATAAATAAGTGAATGAATGAAAGGTGGGAAAGACAGACTAACACATTTATTGTTACCTTAGTAGCAATAGTGACAACTAACAAAAATTACAACAACTTTAGTGAGTTGTTGCATAGCATAGACATATAGTCAAAGGTAAATAATATTCAAAGAATATAATGTATACATTATACTTTTGTAAATCCTAAAAATATACAGCTACTTTGGCAAGACATGGGTAAGCTGTGGTCCCTGCACCAGCCAAATCGGTGCCATACGAAATTTATCAGAAAATTACATTTTGAGGCCGATTCCAGATTTACTGATCAGAAACTCTGGTGATGTGGCTCAGTAATCTGTTTTTTAAAATCAGATTTCAGGTGATTTTGGTGCATGATAAAATTAGACAACCACTGCTTGTAAGGGATAAGAAATGGTGTGACATGGCCTTTAACTCTGCAAAGCTTATGTGTAGGGAGATAAAACATACAAATCAGTGATATGGGTCTGAGAATCACAAGATAAATGCAAAATGCAAAGGCAATAAAGGGGAGGAAAGGAGAAATGAGTTGGTGAAAGAGCGGGGGAAGGAACCTTTGAGGTGGAACTGCTGAGTCATGGTCCATAAAACATTCTAGATGAAAAGAAAAACAAAATAAACAAAATCCGTGTAAACCCAGAGCAAAACAAAGAAAATACAATGATTACTCTAGACATAAAAAGGCAATTTGTAATAGTGAAGACTATAGGCTTTGGAATTAGTCATATGTAATTCCTATTCTGGCTCTAATAGCTATGAACTAAACAAGGACAAACATCCTAATCTCTCTTTTCTCTTCTGTAAAGTGTATAAAATGGTAGTACCTATTTCATAAAATTCTTGGGAATAGTAGGCAAGGTAATATATATACAGTGCTTAACTTGTTACAGTAAAGGCTTGATAAATGGTACTTATTTTTATTAACACAAAAATATCCTGTTAAAGTTGAAAAGTTAGGCAAGGGGTCTTCTACATTCTAGATATAGTCTTTTTAAAAAAATAATTTTTAATATTTATTTTAAGGCATTGAAAAAACTTTGAAATAGTATCAATATAGAAAGTACAGAACAAAATTTTTTATCTCTTGAACCAGTTGAGAGTAAGTGGTCAACCTGTTGTTTCATCTCCTCTTAGGTCCTTTAGAGCATATTTCCTTGGAAGAAGGACATTTTTCCTACATAACTGCAGTGTGACCACCAGAATCAGGAGATTAACAAATGTCCGGGTAAAATGTGCTTTATAGCAAAGAATCCAGTTTATAATTACACATTGCCTTTAGTTGTGTCTTTTAATTCCTTGATTCTGGGACATTTCCTCAGCCTCTATTTGTTTTTTTTGACTGACACCTCCGAAGATAGGAACATCACAGAGGCAAGGCTGTCTGCTTTTCATTCATCCTATCAGGTGGTACATGGTTATGTTTGTTCCATTTACTGATGATGTTTACTTTGAACACTTGATTGAGGTTATGCTTAAGTTCTGGATTCTTCCACTGTGAATTTACTCTTTTCCCTTTTCTGTATATTTACACCAGCGTCTATTGAAAACTGTGAGATCAAAAAAACAAACAAACAAAAAAACCCCAAAATCCTGTGAGATCACGCTGATACCTTCCGTTCTATTCCAGTCTAACATATTTCATTGCAGTTTTCTCCATTTCCATATTTTGAGTTCATTTTCTGATAGACTCTTATTAAACTTATTTTATTTACTGATTTGATCAATTTCCCTGTATGCAACCAACCTTTTATTACCACTGCCATAGATACCCTCCTCCCCCATCAAACTCAGGCTCTCACGAACTAGGCCTCTGTAGTAAACTCTCTGCATAGATGAGCTCCTCACCCTGCTTAGATGGAACAAAACACTCAGGCCCATCCCCACAGCATGGATGTCCTTCACATAGTGGTCAGGTTTTGACTCCATGCTCTAACATAATCTAACCTGGTTGGCCCTCTTCGGTCTGTTTTGGTTTCAGTAGCTCACGTGAGGTTATGTCTCTGAGAGAACTCCTTCCTCAGTTTGTCTCTGGGGGACTCTGCTCTGAGCCTCCTTCACATGTAGATACCCTCCTCACTTTGCTTCAGTTCTAGCATCCTGCTCTGGGCCACCAAAGCTCCTTCGCTCAGCCTCCTCTGCCACCAGAATAGACCTTGCTATACTTCACCTAATGGACTTCAGATGGAATTGTCCAGGAAAGGGATGGAAAAGAAGGCAAAAAGAGGAAGGGACTGGGAAGAGGAGAAGGAAAATACGAAGAGGAACTCATAAATGTATTTTTCAATAAAGCAAGAGCAAGTATTACTATTTTCAGATTGTGAGTGAAATTACTAGCATGAAGTTTCCTGTGACTAAGAATAGGCTGTTTGGTCTTCTCATTTGATTATGGGGTCTGCTGTGGCTTTCCAGCTGTTTCAAGATTATTGCACAACATTAGGTAGTCTGAGAGAACAACAGAGTTTCCTGTCACATTTGTGTACTGAGACAGACTAGATGGTTCTTGTACCATAAAAACCTGCCATGTCTCAGCTGGCTTTCTGCTCTCACTTTAGAACAAAAGGCAATATATTTTATTTAGCCAAATAAAAGTAAGCTAATAATAGCTTAAAGACATAGGGTAGCATATTTTCTAATCTGTACTTCTGTATTTGGACATACAGTTTTCTCTGATGCAAACCCTTTAGATATTGAGGAAGTTGGGAAGAGAAGGTAAGACATGTTCAGTTGCTCTAGACTATAGTTTTAACAATTTTACTTAAACAGTACATATACTATTACTTAGCACAAAATATAATAAGCTTAATATAACATAATGGATGTGATTATACCTGTGCTACAATGATATGCATATGATAACTAACTATATAATTAATATAATTTATACACTATAAAATTTTAATGTTATTTATGTATAATAATGTAATTATATATAATGGAAGTTATATCATAATTATAATAAAATATAAATTTTATAGGATTATATTTTCAATAACTTAATAGTCTAAAATTGATCGTTCAGATAAATTGGTACCCTGGTGATGAAGAGCAGTGTTCTTTTTGAAATTAACCATCAGCTGTCACGGCTTGGACCAATTCCAAATGAAGTGATTATAGACTGCCATTTGAATCAGTCTTTTTGGAGCAGTATGTGTGACACTTTTTTCTTAAGTTGATATTAGGTGTTCAATTTGCCAAAAGAAGGACTAAGATTTGGTATTTATGTAGAAAGTTCTATCCAGTCTTGTCTTAAGATTCAGAACTATATGTCCAAAACAGGAAAAAAGTAAAGAAGTGAAAACCAAAAATATTATTTTGGAAAATTATAGTAAGTTGTATAAGAGTCCCTCTCTACCAGATTTAAAGAGATGAGAAGGATGCTGTCTTTTTGCATATCACAGATAGAATTTTATTTTCTTACTTATCACATGTCTCTGTGGGTAACTTCTCCCTGTAGACTGAATACTGTTCTGGCCTCATTTAGGTGGTTAATTGGATTGATTATAAAATTGCATAAAATCATCATTAAACAGAATATTAAGTAAATCTGTACTTATGTGCTTGACAGTAAAAACTTCCCCCACAGTCTGGCTTCTTATTTCATACCTATCTTGCCATCTTCTTCTCTTCTTCTTATTTTCTCTTTGTTCCAATTACACAGGAAAAAATTGTTATAATATTATTGCACAACTAATATTTATTGAATACTCTGTGTTCACGACATGTGTAAAGCAAACTTGAGAAGCTGTTGATGCCAATAAATTCATCTGTAGCAATCTCTTTTTAAGATTTAATTGTCTCCAAACTTAACTATGCTGACAATCTGTAGCTACCTCTATATAGAAGCATCTTTGCTTCCCTGTGGCATTCATCAGCTAGAAAGATATGGTCCCTGGAGCCCAAACTCTCATTCTGTTTGAATTTTTGCTGATGGAGAAAGAAACGAAATAGCTTCTGCTAAGCACTGTGCAGTTGCGATTAGTTAAAGTATTCTTGGTAACAGGCCTTGGAAAGTTTTTGAAAGAGTTCCTTAGGTTTGATTTTCCTTCCATCTGGTGATCTGAAGAAGTTCTTAAATGATATTCTAGTCATGCATTTACAATGAGATATGCTTGTTTTAGCATTGATACCATTCAATTAACCCCCAGTGTTCCATTAGGCAGATTACTGCTGCATGTTTTAGCAAAAAGAACGTAGACTTTTGCATCAAATGTGGATTCCAATCCTAGCCTTGCTGCTGCTCAGACTCATGGCCTTGTGCAAATCTCAGTTTCTCCATTTCTAAAATAGGTGTAATAATAATGCCTCATAATATCACTATATGATAGCCATAGTGAAATAAGTGATGTTTTCAATGTATGGGTGTCTAACATATGGTGGGTAAAGGACAAATGCTAATTGCTAATTTCTTTTCTCCTTTCCTCCCTCAATGAATGATATTAGTACCTAATCACAGACTGGAAGATATTTAGGAATCACAGACTGGAAGATATTTATGATTTTTGGGGGGTTGGAAAGGGGGTATGCAGAAATACAGAATTTAAAACCTTATAGGATCATACAAGATTACTTACAGTTATTTGTCAGTCCAAGGTTTATAGAGTTTACATAGTAAGTCTTTGTTAAAGAAGTTTTTTTTTTGTTTTTTTTTTTTTTTAACATTCCAGGATCTTGGATGATTGATGTGAAATTAAAGGTTAATTATCTCCTAGATATAGAATAAGGCACACCTGGTTGTGGTTTGGGAGTTTAAGTGCTGATAAAAGGTAGCTGATTTGCATTAACAATATCTTGAGTTTATTTAGTGCCTGCTTTTTGAGCAGCTTGAAGTATCACACTTACTCATCAAAGAGATAGTTTGAATTAAAATTTGTTTTAGAGGTTGTATTTTTAAAAACCTTTTTTGAGGAAAAAAATACTGTGTGTTGCCTCATGCACATCTTACTGCATTTCTACAAAAATTTCTGTTTCAATGAGCTACATTTTAAAAAATGTAAATAACAGTTTTCTGCCTCCTTCTCAAGTATTGATTCTATTTGATTACTCCAAGTGTCTGCACTCATGACTGTTTCAGAAGAAATTACTCCTAGCTTGGCATATTTTGTGTTCAGGTATTCAACATTTAATGAGACTTCCTGTGTACATGGCATTGTTCAAAGATCATGCATTAATCAAAAGAATAATAGCTAATATTTTTTCAGTATGTTCTATGTAACTGTTCAACTCTTTGAAGTACCAACATATGTAAAGTCTTTAGGTGAAGAAACCCAAGCTTAGAGGAGTCAAATTTAGTAAGTAGCAGAGCCAGGATCTGTTTCTCTGACTTTAATGCTCATGCTTTAACTTTTAGATTATTATATTACTTCAGTTATGTTCTATTGATCTTTCTCTTCCATCATATTCTGCACTTTATACTTTGTTCCTATTAGAGTTTTTTCATATATACATACATATATATATATATATAAATATATATATATAAATATATATATATAAATATATATATATATAAATATATATATATATTTTAACAAATGTTACTGGATATTTCTCACTTCCATGTTTATTCATGATATGTCCTAGTTCCATTACTGTTTTTAAAAACTTTAAAAACGGTATGATATTTTGATACAGTTTCAAACCTAAAAAAAAGTACAAGGAGCTCTTGTATACTTACTTTACCCAGATTTAAAGTGATTACATTTTCTCTATCATTTTGTCTATGTACATGTTTCTCTTTATATCTAGACACATATACTTACATACATATATATGTATTTATGCACATTATTAACGAGTCCTTTGAGAATGAGTTGGGGATATTAGTCGCCTTTATCACTAAATACTTCCATGTATACTTCCTAAAAACAAGAATATCCTCTTACGTAAATTAGTGCAATTATCAAAATCAGGATAGTTAACATTGATGCAATGCTAGTTTAATCAGTTGATGCAATTGCATAGTTTGATCAGTTGTCTCCAAAATGTCTTTTATAGCTGTTTCCCCAGGCCAGGATCTAACCAGGATTACAAATTATATTCAGTTGCCATGCATCTTTAGGTTCCTTTAATCGGCAGTACCTCATCAGCCTTTTAAAAAAAATTTTATTATTAGTTTTTTGGAGTAAAGTGATATAGTTATATATAGTGCCTTAATAAACCATGTAGAGGACGATGTGTGCATTTTTTAGTTGGAATAGAGCCAGGAGTAACAACTGATGAGGCAACAAGTGGAGACATTGAGTGTGGCCTGGGAGGCTAACAGACTGTTCAGATGTATCCTATAAGGAGTCACTTACCTAGTTTAGGCAACAGTTTGTGAAGTCTGGGTTTAGTTTGGTAGGCTTAAAATTTGACTTTTCTAGCAAACTGACTGGCCTTCTGGAAACTGACTACAAGAATTATAGTCACAGAACACTCTAACAATCAGAATATAACTCTTAAGCTCATTAGTGAATTCTCTTCCTCCAGTCCAGACTAGAGTCTTTCTTCTCTTGACCTTAAGATTATAGGCCAGGTATTTGTAGAATGGCCTACAGTTTGGTTTTGTTTCATGTTTTATCATGATTAGATTCAGTTCGGTAATTTCTGGAAGGAATATCACAGAAATGATGCCAACTTTGCCTTGTGCATGATAATGGAAGACGTTAGTTTAATTTGGGGGAAGATACTATTAGACTATGTAAAATTATGTTCTTGTCCATTTTTTACCCACTCTTTGCAGCGTCCAGTAGTGATTTTCTACTGTACTTATTGGTTGAAATTCTACTGTAAGGAAGAGCTTTCCCTTTTCCATTTAATCATTTATTCATTATTTCAGGATGTACTCATAGATTCCTATTTTTTCATAAGTTATAATCTGCTACTATTATTAAATTATTTTAATGCCAGATTATTCCAGATTTGGTTAGTAGGAGGCCCTTTAGGATGATTTTGTGTGCTTTTGATGTGATCCCTTAATTTTTCATCACTTTCTTATATTCTGGTGCAACAGAATGTCCCAGGTTCATTTTATAATTTCCCTGCTATAGCCCTCAACCTTTCTTTTAGTAAAGTATCTTGAAATTAACATTGCCTTCTTCATCCATCCATCCATTTCTTCCTCCCTGCCTCCCTCCCTCTCTCCCTTTCTTCCTACCTCCCTTTCGCCCTCCCTCTCTCCCTTCCTCCCGCCCTCCCTTCCTTCTTCCTTCCTTTTTGTGCTTTGTCTAGGCAAAGAAAAAAACACAATCATATCAGAACATCGTAGAAATTTGATAGAACCTTTGCATGTAAACTTTTCCTCATCCTTTTGTCTTGCCTTTTCAGTATCTATTTGGTTTGATTATGTGATAGTCTTTGGAATCTGAGTTTCACAATGTATCCCTGCTTTGGTTTAGCCTCTTTTGTTTCCTGTCTTGGTACTTGATTTGTACCTAGCCCTGACCTTGCTTCTACTCTCCATTCTTGGCTGTAAAATTTAACTTATGTTTTCTTTTCACCCATTTTTTTAATATAATTTTTTAAAATTTATTTATTTTCAGCATAACAGTATCATTATTTTTTCACCACACCCAGTGCTCCATGCATGCAATCCGTGCCCTCTATAATACCCACCACCTGGTACCCCGACCTCCCACCCACCCCCGCCACTTCAAACCCCTCAGATTGTTTTTCAGAGTCCATAGTCTCTCATGATTTGCCTCCCCCTCCAATTTACCTGAACCCCCTTCTCTCTAACTTCCCATGTACTCCATGCTTTTTGTTATGCTCCACAAATAAGTGAAACCATATGATAATTGACTCTCTCTGCTTGACTTATTTCACTCAGCATAATCTCTTCCAGTCCCGTTTATGTTGCTGCAAAAGTTGGGTATTCGTCCTTTCTGATGGAGGCATAATACTCCATAGTGTATATCGACCACATCTTTCTTATCCATTCGTCCATTGAAGGGCATCTTGGTTCTTTCCACAGTTTGGCGACCATGGCCATTGCTGCTATAAACATTGGGGTACAGATGGCCCTTCTTTTCACGACATCTGTATCTTTGGGATAAATACCCAGGAGTGCAATGGCAGGGTTATAGGGAAGTTCTATTTTTAATTTCTTGAGGAATCTCCACACTGTTCTCCAAAGAGGCTGCACCAACTTGCATTCCCACCAACAGTGTAAGAGGGTTCCCCTTTCTCCACATCCTCTCCAACACATGTTGTTTCCTGTCTTGCTAATTTTGGCCATTCTAACTGGTGTAAGGTGATATCTCAATGTAGTTTTAATTTGAATTTCCCTGATGGCTAGTGATGATGAACATTTTTTCATGTGTCTGATAGCCATTTGTATGTCTTTATTGGAGAAGTGTCTGTCCATATCTTCTGCCCATTTCTTGATATGATTGTCTGTTTTGTGTGTGTTGAGTTTGAGGAGTTCATTATAGATCCTGGATATCAACCTTTTGTCTGTACTATCATTTGCAAATATCTTCTCTAATTCCGTGGGTTGTCTCTTTGTTTTGTTGACTGTTTCCTTTGCTGTGCAGAAGCTTTTGATTTTGATGAAGTCCCAAAAGTTCATTTTTGCTTTTGTTTCCTTTGCCTTTGGAGACATATCTTGAAAGAAGTTGCTGTGGCTGATATCGAAGAGATTACTGCCTATGTTTTCCTCTAGGATTCTGATGGATTCCTGTCTCACATTGAGGCCTTTTATCCATTTTGAGTTTATCTTTGTGTACGGTGTAATAGAATGGTCAAGTTTCATGCTTCTACATATAGTTGCCCAGTTTTCCCAGCATCATTTATTGAAGAGACTGTCTTTTTTCTGCTGTATATTTTTTCCTTTTTTGTCAAAGATTATTTGACCATAGAGTTGAGGGTCCATATTTGGGCTCTCTACTCTGTTCCATTGGTCTATGTGTCTGTTTTTATGCCAGTACCATGCTGTCTTGGTGATCACAGCTTTGTAGTAAAGCTTGAAATCAGGTAACGTGATGCCCCCAGTTTTATTTTTGTTTTTCACCATTTCTTTAGTGATTCGGGGTCTCTTCTGGTTCCATACAAATTTTAGGATTATTTGCTCCAGCTCTTTGACGAATACTGGTGGAATTTTGATCGGAATAGCATTAAAAGTATAGATTGCTCTAGGCAGTATAGATACTTTAACAATGTTTATTCTTCCAATCCAAGAGCATGGAATTGTCTTCCATCTTTTTGTGTCTTCTTCAATTTCTTTCACGAGTGTTCTGTAGTTCCTCGAGTACAGATCCTTTACCTAAGCAACCTAGATGAAATGGATGCATTCCTGGGAAACTATAAACTCCCAAAATTGAATCAGGAAGAAATTGACAACCTGAATAGAGCAATATTTAGTAACGAGATTGAAGCGGTGATCAAAAACCTCCCAAAAAACAAGAGCCCAGGACCTGATGGGTTCCCCAGGGAATTCTACCAAACTTTCAAAGAAGAAATAACACCTATTCTCCTGAAGCTGTTTCCAAAATTGAAGCAGAAGGAAAACTTTCTGACTCTTTCTATCTAGCCAGCATTACCCTGATCCCCAAACCAGGCAAAGACCCTACCAAAAAGGAGAATTTCAGACCAATATCACTGATGAATATGGATGCTAAGATTCTCAACAAGATCCTAGCCAACAGGATCCAACAGCACATTAAAAAGATTATCCACCATAACCAGGTGGGATTCATCTCTGGGCTACAAGGATGGTTCAACATTTGCAAATCAATCAATGTGATAGAACAAATTAATAAGAGAAGAGAGAGGAACCACATGGTCCTCTCAATTGATGCAGAAAAAGCATTTGACAAAATCCAGCATCCGCTCCTGATTAAAACGCTTCAAAGTATAGGGATAGAGGGAACATTCCTGAACTTCATCAAATCTATCTATGAAAGACCCACAGCAAATATCATCCTCAATGGGAAAAAGCTTGCGTTCTTCCCGTTGAGATCAGGCACACGACAAGGATGCCCACTCTCACCACTCTTGTTCAACATAGTATTAGAAGTGCTAGCAACAGCAATCAGACAACAAAGAGAAATAAAAGGTATCCAAATTGTTAATGAAGAAGTCAAACTCTCTCTCTTTGCAGATGACATGATTCTTTATATGGAAAACCCCAAAAACTCCACCCCTAAACTACTAGAACTCATACAGCAATTCAGCAACGTGGCAGGATACAAAGTCAATGTACAGAAATCAGTGGCTTTCTTATACACTAACAATGAAAATACAGACAGGGAAATTAGAGAATCGATTCCATTTACTATAGCACCAAGAACCATAAGATACCTGGGAATAAACCTAACCAAAGAGGTAAAGGATCTTTTCACCCATATTTAACTTTAAACTACCTCTCAGATTCAACCCCATTCCTCTAGTCCCAGGTAATATTCTGAAAGAATCTTAGGCTGCAAGCCTAAGATGAAGACACTTGCTACAACGATAAAGCCTTTACTGGGGATTCTGTTTGTGTTCCATTGTGTGGTAGTCCTGTACTCAAATGGATGAGGGCAAGGATAATTATTTTTTTCCTTGCAGAAGAGAAAGTAAGGTATCTGGGTGCAGCATAAAGAAATTGGATATGAGGGGCACCTGGGTGGCTCAGTGGGTTAAGCCGCTGCCTTCGGCTCGGGTCATGATCTCAGGGTCCTGGGATCGAGCCCTGCATCGGGCTCTCTGCTTGGCGGGGAGCCTGCTTCCTCCTCTCTCTCTCTCTGCCTACTTGTGATCTCTCTCTGTCAAATAAATAAATAAAATCTTAAAAAAAAAAAAAGAAATTGGATATGAGCATTTATCTGACTCTCCAAACAGAACCAAGTATCAAGGAAGGCTAATGGAACACCAAGACTGCGCTTTGTAACATTCTTAAATATAGTAAGATCATCTGTGTTATACTGTTCAGCTGAATTCATTATCACATGTGTGGTATGGGAAATCCTACAGAGAACAGGCTGCTAGAAGAAGCATAAGGCATATGTATTAAAAGAAAGCACATCTTAGAAAGATTATCCTATCTTTGTTCAGACTGGAAGGCAAGAATCCTCAGCTGATTTCAATGAATTATGGGATTAAACAGCTTGGGTGAGTTATAGCCATATGTGCCAAACATAAAAACTAAATAACCAATAATAACAAGCTCCAAGAAGATGATCACAATTGCCTCCCCTTATAGCAAGAAGGCTGATATGACAGGAAACAAAAAGAGCTTTTCCTTAATCACTTTTATTCCAGCCTATGAGCTAATGGATAAGAAAGTATGTAAATATGTTAAACGTTCTTCATTCTGGTTACTTCTTTGTTTTACTGTAGTTAAATAGATAATTGCAGAGCAGTCTGTGAGTCATACAAGAAAAAGTCTCATGATTTAAGAGTCATACTTTCTTAATTTAATTCAAGTCATGTACAAGGAAATCCATTTCTCCATCACTCACCATATTCACAATTACAGTGAATTTTGGTCATTTCAAAAAAATGAAATCTTCCTGTTTTGAAAAAAGATTTGCCACTTCTGAGGATGAGAATATTCAAAATAAATTCCTCAGATGCTTGAAGGCACATCTCAAACAGGAATTCAAAGGATCTTCTGAGGAAATAACACCATCATTGAAATAAATATGCCATATTGGATTGTCTTTGCTTGGAAGAAGATGAAATATCTTCAGTATATGAGATTTAAGAGTGTGTTTAAACAATCCTATTTATTTTGGATTCCCTTGATCACAGTTTTTGACATTTGAAGAACTAATTGATATTCTAGAATCATCATCACAGAAGCCAGATCTAATCCTTATGGAATATAGGTTGAACCAAAAGAGAAAGATTGGACATAGTAGGGACTGTCTCAGACAGTTGATTTTGTTTGTTTGTTTTAATGTGTCCTAAAGTCAAAGTACTGAAATACAGTTCCTTTTAATTGAGTTTCTAGCTAGTTGAATCTGAACCAGTTTAATCAATAATATTCACTAAGTAGGTATTATTATTGCTTTTTAGTCAATGGGCAGAGTTCTTCCTTTTGCCATTTGGGTTGTTATTAACTTACTTGGATTTACCCCAATCCTCTCAGACCCACTACCCCCCACCCCAGTCTGAAGTAGAGGAGTATTGTAATAATTCAGCAAGGATATTTGAAATGAGAGTAGTGAATGAAACTTTAGGTTCTTATTTCATAGGTGTCATTTCTTAGGTCTGGTGTTCCTAGTGGATCTGAAGCCATTGACATCACCTGAGAGCTTGTTAGAAATGCAGAGATCCAGGTCTAACTCCTAACCTTTATCACAATTTAAATTTAACAAGATCCTTGATCCTTCAAATTAATGTGTACATTAGGGTTTGAAAAACACTTATCTGTGTATTTGACAATAATTTGTAAGCTATTTCAAAAAACAATTGTGAGGTCAAAATGGGTATGCCTTCAAGACTTTGAGGAGTTTATTTTGAATCCATTTTCAGAGGTGGCAAAACATTTTTATTTGCAGGAGGAACGTGCAAAATAAAAATTGCAAGCAGTTGTGATCGAATCAAGTCATATAGAAACGTAATTTAAATAATATACAAATTTTCTCGAGTCCTAAGTACAAGGAGATTTGATTTTATTCAATGATTTTTATTTTATTTGATCTTTAAATAGAGAGGGAATGCAAATAAACTAAAATTAGTGAGCATTCCTTGTGTGCTTACTAAGTGTAAAGAATGAGGCCAGATAGTAGACAATAATGTGGCTGGCTATGACATCATATTCATTTCTAAGGGCCTTGCCTGGTACTTAAAAATTACTTACTGAATTGAATGTTGAATTGGGGATAGGTGGGTGAACAACTACTACTAATATAAGGTAGAATGATAAATAACTATTAAATAGATCTCAGCAGTACTTTGGGGCATTGCCCACCTCCTCCCACAACTACCCCCACCAACATTTTTCCTTTTTGATGGCAGCTGCTTGGTGTTCTTACTCTCACCCACATTTCACCCAATTGAACTCAGTTTTAGTAAGGATGGTTTCTGTGCTGATGACAATTCATATTTCGATCTCTGACTTCAAATATTCTTTTTAAGAAAGGGTTGATAGTAGAAGTGGGCAGTGAAGGAGAAGTAGGATTTCTGTTGTGTTAGAAGGTCATTTGTGCCTAAGGAATTATGGGCAAGAGATGACAAGGGCCTCAAGTTTGGTACTGGGAATATATAGGAAGGGTTGGTGGTGGGGGTACAAGAAGGTATTGAAAAGATGCTTCAAAAGTGCCAAACAAATATAGATGAGGCATTAAAAAATATGTCTGACTAACCAGAAGTAAAATTTGACATTCGTTGTAGAATTATCTTCAAATTTAAATAATCTTTGACTTAATTAAGGTTTCCTTTTTCCTCTGTAGTGATTGATTAGGTAGGAATGGTGAGTAGACAAAGGAGTAAAATAGACTGTAAGCATATCAGGTTTGGGGGTTATAAGTTAATTAATATTTTCAAATTTAATATTAAAGTACTATCCATTGGGTTTTCCTGAATATGACTCAGTCACTGCTATCATTAAGTTTCAAAGTATAGCTTGTTAATATGTATCCTTAACATGAATATGATAAATATGCTTCCATTCCTGGATAATTTATATACCTAATATTTAAAAATTTGGCAACTTGTAAATCCTGCTTATGAAACAATGTTTACATCCTTAACACTGATGCAAAGAAAAAGCATCTTGAAATTTGACTCTGCAGAAATTGTTTCACATACAGTTCATTATTCTTTAGAGACTATGTAGCTGTAGAAATCTTTACAGGGATTCTTTTTTCTTTTATGTTTAATTAATACTTGATGCAGAGAATGGTTTTGGATTCTACTTTTTTAAAATTCTCTATTTCTGACTTTTATTAACCCAGTTAGCACCCTGTAATCCTTACTATATTCAGATATCTGAGGATTTATATATGTATGGTTTTTTACCTTCTTTTTCTTTTTATTATTGAAATATGTTAAATATGTTTGACATGTTATTTTAGTTTAAGGTGCACAATGTAGTGATGCAACAATTCCATACATTACTCAATGCTCAACACAATAAATATAGTCACTGTAGAATGTTATTACAATATTATCAACTATATTTCCTACCCAACTCCCTCCCTTCTGGCAAGCACCAGTTCTCTATATTTATCAGTTTGTTTCTCTTTTTTATTTGCTTTGTTTTTGAGATTCCACATATAAGTGAAATAATATAGTATACGTCTTTCACTGACTTATTTCACTTAGTATAATACACTCTGGGTCTATCCATGTTGTCAAAAATGGAATGACATCATTCTTCTTTACGGCTGAGCAATATCCCATTCTTCTTTACAGCTGAGCAATTATATATTATGCCACATTTTCTTTATCCATTCATCTATTGATGGACACCTGAGTTGCTTTCATACCTTGCCTATTGAAAAAATGCCACAGTGAACACAAAGATATTTTGGATATTAATCCATTTTGGATATATCATTTGCAAATATCTTCTCTTATTCAGTAGGTAGTCTTTCCATTTTGTTGATGGTTTTCTTTACTATGCAAACCCTTTTTATTTTGGTAATCCCAGTAGTTTATGTTGCTTTTGCTTCCTTTTCCTGATGAGAAATATCCATAAGTATGTTGCTAAGGCCAATGTCCAAGAATTTACTGCCTATGTTTTTTTAAAAGTTTCATGGCTTTAGGTCTTTAAGTTTGGCTCTTGAATCCATTTTGGGTTTAGGTTTGTGTATGGTATTAAGAAAGTGGTCCAGTTTCATTCTTTTGCATGTAGCTGTCCAGTTTTCCCAACACCGTTTGTTGATCAGACTATCAGACTATCTTTTTCCCCATTGCATATCCCTGCATATCCCATTGTCATATGTTAATTGACCGCTTAAGTGTGTATTTGTTTCTAGGTTCTCTATCCTGTTGCATTAACCTATGTGTCTCTTTTCGTGCCAGTACCATACTGTTCTGATTACTATAGCTTTGTAATATATCTTGAAATTTGAGATAGTGATACTCCCAGCTTTTGTTCTTTCTCAAAACATCTTTGGCTATTTTGGATCGTTTGTGGTTCCATGACAATTTTAGGATTATTTGTTCTTTTTGTCTTCTGTTCTTACAGATTTTCTAAGCATGACTTCACAGCCACCTTATTGCTAGTGGCAGAATAAAGTTATAACTGTGCATAAAATTTGAGGATTTGTAAGTGTTCTTTGTAAATCTTACTAGTTATGAAATACTTAAGTTTTTTGTTATTTGAAAATACATACAGAAAGGGACGCCTGGGTGGCTCAGTGGGTTAAGCCTCTGCCTTCTGCTCGGGCCATGGTCTCAGGGTCCTGGGATCAAGCTCCACATGGGACTCTCTGCTCAGTGGGGTGCCTGCTTCCCCCCTCCCCCTGCCTGCCTCCTCTCTGCCTACTTGTGATTTCTCTCTCTGTCAAATAAATAAATAAAATCTTAAAAAAATGAAAATACATACAGAAGAATACATATAGATATAATTTATATAAAAATATATAGCACAATAATACAATTAACATTACCAGAATGTTTATTTCTGGAAATAAACATTTCTGGAATCTAGAACTAGAGCACTCCTCTTTGCGTCTACCTATGAGTTCCTCCCTTACCCATTTTCCTGCCTACCCCTTCTGCTGAAGTAATTACCTCTTTCCATGTACTTCTTTGCTTTGATTTATATGTTTCTTCACACATATATGTATGTATGCTTAAAAATATATAGTTTTGTATGTTCGTTAACTTTACAAAAATTTTTATGCTGAGACTTGCTTTTTTTCACTCAATGTTGTTTTCAAGATTTATTCATGTCATTTTATGATACTGTAGTTTATTCATTTTCACTGCCGCATGAATTCCACTTTGAGAACATACCACATTTATTCATTTTCCTCTAGGATGGACATTGGGTTGTTTCTAATTTTTTGCTATTATGACCTGTGCTATTATGAACATTTTCATTTGTTTCCTGGTGCATATGTGTGAGAGTTCATTTAAGATGTGTATTGGGTAGTAGAAATGCTGGACTTATGAGAAACAAATGTTCAGTTTTACAAGATAAGATTATTTTCTAAAGTGTTTATAGCACTGGGTGTTATATGCAACTAATGAATTGTTGAACACTACATCAAAAACTAACTGGTTAACTGAACATAGTAAAAAAAAAAATAACATGATTATAGCAATTCCCACTCATTAGGAACAAATAAAAGTTGCTACTGATCCATATCTTTCTCTTTTGTCAGTGATACATGTTTCCTTTATTGTGAAAGGACTATCCATATTTTTCACCCATTTTGTCCCCTTCTGGCTTATATGTCTTTTTATTTTTGATTTGCAAAAGTATATCTAGATACTGTTTCTTTGCCTATGTGTTATGAAGATGTCTCCTCTAAATTCATATCATATCTTTTTCGCTTTATTGAGGTACAATTGATACATAATAAACTGCACATATGTAAAGTACATGATTTAATATGTTGAAGTATGTATATATTAGTGAAACTGTTAGTACAATCAAGGTAGTAAACATACCACTGCTTTTTAAAGTTTCCTCCTGGCTCTTGGTAATCCCTCCCACTCACCCCTTCCAGCAGTCCTTCCTCCCTGTATTCCTTGGCAACAACTGTTTTTTTTTCCTGTCATTATAGAATTAATTTGCATTTTCTAGAATTTTTATGAGTATTATAAAACACAAACTCACTTTTGTCTGATTTTTTCACTTGATAGAATTTAGAATTATTTTGAGATTCATCCATGTTGTGTATTTCAATAGTTTGTTCCTTTTTATTGCTGAGTAGTATTCTATTTTATGGATATGCCACAAAGTGTTTATTCATTCATTAGTGGACTTTTGGGTTATTTCCTGACTTGACTTTTTATAGGGTCATATACATTTTCTTTTTTTAAAGATTTTATTTATTCATTTGACAGACAGAGATCACAAGTATGCAGAGAGGCAGGCAGAGAGAGAGAAGGAAGCAGTCTCCCTGATGAGTGGAAAGCCCGATGTGGAACTCGATCCCAGGACCCCGGGATCATGACCTGAGCCGAAGGCAGAGGCTTTAACTCACTGAGCCACCCAGGCACCCCCATTTTCTTTTTTCTTAGATAATACCTAGAATGTGAGTAGTTGGATTGTACATTAGTTCTATGCTTAACTTTTTAAGGAACTGAAAAAACTGCTGTTTTTCAAAGTGGCTGTATTATTTTTCGTTTTTAGTATCAGAGTATGAGAGTTCCAGTTCATTCACATCCCCATCAGTGCTTGGTGTGTTCAATGTTTTTAATTTTAGCCATTCTAATAAATGTGTAGTTGTATCTCATTGTGTTTTTTATTTTTCATTTCCCTAGTGACTATTGATACTGAAATCTTTTCATGTGTTTATTTGCCATCTGTTATTTTCTTCAGTGAAGTGTTCAAATCTTTTGGCCATTTTTCTATTGGAGTGTTTGGTTTCATATTCATTTTTAGAGTTCTTTATATATTCTAGGTACAAGTTTTTTAAAATCATAAATATGATTTGCAAAGGAACAATTCTATGTTCATAGTTATTTTCCCTTAAAAGTTTGAAGCTATTTTTCTGCTGTTTATATTACATTATTGCTTTTGATAAGTCTGACTAGTCTTTTCTCTTTGACTGCTTTCATGATCTTTGCTTTGTCTTTGGTATTCTGATATTTTATTATATTTTATTATGGTATGCACATAGCTTTTATTTATTCTTTTTCATATAAGTTGTTATGTTCAGTTTCTGAATTCATATTTTCATAAGTTCTAAAAATTTTATATCCTTATCTCTTTAAATATCACTTGTTATTTATTCTGTTTTATCCTTAAACATATCTATTAGAAAAATATTGGACTTTTTTATCTATTCTGTACATAGTCAATTAATACTTTCATATGTTCTATTTCATCTTCTCTCATGTTGAATTCTGACTTTTTTCTTTGGGAATATTTTCCAGTTCTATTTTGTTTAATCTGCTGTTTAACCTAGCCTTTGAATTTTTAACTTTAAATAATTACACATTTTTCTGACATTTTATTATGAACGTTTTCAAACAGCAAAGTTATAAGAATACTACAGTCAGTACCTATACACCTACTGCATAGATTTTATCATTAGCATTTTATTATATTTATTATATGTGATATCAATCCATCCCCTAGCCATCCATTAGTCTATTTTTAAAGAATTGTATTTTTAAATTTTAGAAGTTACATTTGCTTCTTCTCATTTTGCATGTTCACTCTTCCTAGGTCTTGTTATTTGCTTATCTTTGTGAGTATGGCCATCATTTATCCAACACTTTACATAGCTTTTCTTTGTTCCATATCAGAAAATTCCAAAACCAACAATAACTGGGCATGTAACCCATTATTTGCTGTTGCTGCTGAATTTCATTTATATTGGCATGCCTTTCTGTTAGTTTGTGATCTTGATTGTGAGCTCTTTTCTTGATCCTCATCTATGAGAATCCTACAGGTTTGAGATATTCTATAGAAAATATTTTCTTTTGCTGCTGCCAGTAACAAATAGGCAGCCACTGACATAGAATTACTTCATCATTCCTTGAGGATCTTGGCTCAGTGAGGAAGTTTAGGGCCAGCTTCCTTACCTGTACTTACTGATATGAGGGTCTGTATGCTGATAGCAATTCTGCCATAGGTATGTGTCCTCAGAACAACCCCATTCCTTCTGTCTACCAATTACTATTAATCCAGCCTCCCAGCTGATCTGATTTCAGCTCAAGTTGTGTGTGTGTGTGTGTGTGTGTGTGTGTGTGTATATATATATATATATATATATATATATATATATATATATATATGTGTGTGTGTATATATATATATATATATGAACATTCTTGGAGATCTAGCCCATCTGCTGCAACATCAGTAATGCTTCAGAGTGCTAGTTCATCTGAAGAGCACTTAGCCATAGTATCAGAAGCAGATGTCATCAAAAACACTTTTTTTCATACATTAAAAAGTTTTAAAATGTAACTTTGTGTGATAATTTTTAATTCCATCTGCATCCTAAATCTGAAAATAGATTTACAAAAGTAGTCATTTTAGGGGCCCTTTGGGCTGGTTTCTAACAGTGATTGTGTAATACCTTTTATTTATTTATTTATTTATTTATTTGGGATTTTATTTATTTATTTATTTATTTAGAACTAGAGTGCATGCTGGGGGGACGGCCAGAGGAAGAGGGAGAAATAGACTCTCCACCGAGCCCAATATGGAATCCAGTGTGATGGGGGCTCAATCCAGGGCCCTGAAATTATGAACTGAGGTGAAGTCAGACACTTAGCTGACTGAGCCACCCAGGCACCCATGTGTAATGCCTTTTAAAAAGGCTATTAGGAGCGCCTGGGTGACTCAGTGGGTTAGGCCGCTGCCTTGGGCTCAGGTCATGATCTCCATGTCCCAGATCGAGTCCCACATGGGGCGCTCTGCTCAACAGGGAGCCTGCTTACCTTCCTCTCTCTCTGTCTGCCTCTCTGCCTACTTGTGATCTCTCTCTGTCAAATAAATAAATAAAATCTTAAAAAAAAATAAAAAGGCTATTAAATGGATCCCAATAGGGCTCAGTCAGTTAAGCATCTGACTTCAGCTTAGGTCATGATCCCAGGGTCTTGGGATTGAGTCCCACATCAGGCTCCTTGCTCAGCAGGGAACCTGCTTCTCCCTCTCCCTTTGCCTGCTGCTCTCCCTGCTTATGCTCTCTTTCTGGCAAACTAATAAATTAAGTCTTAAAAAAATAAAACAAAAAGGCGATTAAAAATAACTTTTTTTTTTTTTTTAAATTTGGAGTAGTTTTAATGCTTACAGAATAGTTGCAAAGATTATGGAGATTTCCAATGTACCCCAGACTGTTTCTCCTATAGTTAACATCTTATATTTACTGTGGCAAATAATAATAAATATTGATACATTATTACGAAAGTAAGTCCATACTTTTTAGCTAATGTCCTTTTTCTGTTCCAGAATCCCATCAAGAACCTTTAGTGATCACTGACCATTTTACTGTCTCTTTAGTTTTGCTTTTTATAAAATATTATATAAATGGAATAAAATATGTAGCTTTTTCAGGCTGGATATTTAAACTTAGCATTTAAGATTCATCTGTTTCTACATGGCTTGGTAGGTCATTCCTCCTTACTGCTGAATATGGACTTACTACAGTTTGTTTATTCAATGATTGAAGAACATCTTGGGTGTTTTCAGGTTTTCCAGTCATTAAAAACAATTCTGATGCAGGTAAAAATGCAGTTTTCAAGATTTCCTTATTTTTATTATTTTTGTTTGGGATCATGTGCATGTAGTTATTTAGTAAGCAAAATTTTTCATATACACATATATGCAGAAGCTGTGATGGTACATGACATTTTGATCCTTCCATTTTTCCACAGATATTCAAGAATTTTATGAGGTGACATTGCTAAATTCTCAAAAAAGTTGTGATCAGAAGATAGAAGAAGCCAATCGAGTTGCACAGAAATGGGAGAAGACATCCCTTCTTGCTCCATGCCATGATAACCTTCAAAAATCTGCAGAGGTATATAGTGAAACATTAAAAAGAACTGAATAATATTACGATTTACATATGCCAGTAAAGTGGTCACAGTCATAGTAGTAGTAATCATTACTGACAGATGACAACAATCATAATATAAATGAAGTTATGCTGTACTGTATTCAATACTTATGTATAAATATCCATATTTTGCCAAGAGATGAAAAGGCATTGGAAGACATGATTCTTTACATTATACAATGTGTTCTGCTATGAATATTGTGATTGAGTTGACTCAAGTCTAAGGCATTCTGGTATTTCAGAACATGGTTCCAGTGCAATACAGGAAAGAGATGGGATTGGAACGTGTAGTCTGTAGCTGTCATCTCCATAATAGGGCCATATATCTTGGGGTGTTTTAAAATGACCCATTAGGGTTTAGGAGCAAAATAGTAGAACTTCCATTTATACTTTTCATCATCTCCTTTATATTATTAAACATTTTGGGTAATTTATAGTGTATAGCATATAAACAGTAACATGTACACATTTAAAAAGTAACATAAGGTTAGTAGAGTTCTATGTTCAAATGGTTTTTATATAGAGGACAATGATATCAAACAGTTTGGAGACTACTATTGGAATTACCAGTTACTGAAGAGTAAGGCAAGTTGAGGAATGTCCCAGGTTCATAAATGAGGATTAATACGGAGGCAGGGGCTGATCAATGATATTTTTAAGTGGCATTCGATATTTTGAGGCAGGTAGTAGTACACACACTTGCACACACAATCTGTCAATGTTGCGTAGTGAAACTGACTTGGAAGCTATGTGGAATCTTAGTGCTAATCAATGGCACTTTGCTGAATCTTTGGATTGTTAAAATTGAGGCTTGTGGTATGCTTTCTATCCTGCTCAGAATTGACTTAAAAAGTGGAAGAGATTAAGTCTGATGATTACCTTAGTTATTTGAAGAAAAAGTTAATAATAATTTTTAACAGATACCACTATAAAGTTTATAAAATACTGAAAATATTAAAAATCTTAGTTTTAATACCTATAATTATTTTGACTTTTTAGTCTTTTTCTGTACAAATATGTGTGCATAAAATTATACATCAGAATATATTGTGTTTTTTATTACTTTTATATTTACTACTATACTATTAATATTTTCCCATATGGGAAATATTTTAATGGCTGTATAGTATTCCATCATTTGTAATTTACTTTGATAGTTCTCCATTCAGTATTTAGGCTATTTCCTGTTCTCAGCCATGGAATAATGCTTTAATAGATATCTGTGTATATCAACCATTATGTGTTTTCTGATGAAACTACTGAATTCAAAGATATTGACATTTATATTCTCTTGATACAAATTGTCAAAGTGCTTTGCAGAAAGGTACTACCAACAGTGTTTGAAAGGCATACCTACCTATACCCTCGTTAGTATTAATCATTTAAAATATTCATCAAATTAATGATACAATTTGTTGCTTAATACATTAGATTGCAGTTCTTATTCATTATTGAGACTGAACTGTTTTGTTTTACTCTTTTTTTGTTGTTGCACAGTTGACATATGATGTTACATTAGTTTCAAGTATACAACATAGTGATTTAACAACTCTATACATTATGCTGTGCTCCCAAGTATAGCTACTGTCATCATGTGGCTCTGTTATGATACCATTGCCCACATTCCCTGTACTATACCTTTCATCCCCTTGACTTTCTCCTTCTATAACTGGAAATGTGTACCTCCCACTGCCCTTTATCCATTTTGCCCATCCCCCAACCCCTTTATCTATTTTGCCCATCCCCCAGTTGTGAACTGGCAACCACCAGTTCACAATTTATGGGTCTTTTTTCTTATAATTATTGAGTATTTATATTTAAGTTTTTATTTAAATCCCAGTTAGTTAACATATGATATAATATTAGTTTCAGGTGTACAATATAGTGATTCCACACTTTCATACAATACCCAGTGCTCAACAAGTTTTTACTTAAATTCCAGTTAACATACGATATATTAGTTTCAGGTGTACAATATAGTGACTCCACACTTTCATACAATACCCAGTGCTCAACAAGTGCATTCCTTAATCCCCATCACCTGTTTAACTGCCACCCCACCTACTTCCTCTCTGATAACCCTCAGTTTTTTTCTACAGTTTAGTTTATTAGTTTATTTCTTGGTTTGCCTCTTCTCTTTTTCCCCTTTGCTCATTTGTTTTGCTTCTAAATTCCAAGCATAAGTGAAATCATATGGTATTTGTCTTCCTCTGACCAAGTTATTTCACTCAGCACTCTCCAGTTCGACCCACATAGCTGTGAATGTCAAGATTTCTTCTTTTTTCTTAAATGGCTGATTAATATCCATGGTGTGTGTGTGTGTGTGTGTGTGTGTGTGTGTGTGTACACACCACATCTTCCTAATCCATTCAACAGTTATTGGAAACTTGGGCCGTTTCCATAATTTGGCTATTGTAGATAATGCTGCTATAAACATTGGGGTGCATGTATCCCTTTGAATATGTATTTTGTATTCTTTGGGTAAATACCTAGTACTGCAGTGCCTGGATCACAGGAAGTTCTATTTTTAACTTTTTGAGCAATCTCGGTTTTGTTTTCCAGAGTGGCGGCACTAGTTTGCATTATTTTGATGATGTCCAGTAGTTTATTTTTGCGTTTGTTTCCTTTGCCTCAGAAGATATATCTAGAAAGAAGTTACTTTTTTAAAAAATTATTTTTTATTTATTTTCAGCATAACAGTATTCATTATTTTTTTCAGCAAACAGTATCATTATTTTTTCACCATACCCAATGCTGCATGCAATCCGTGCCCTCTATAATACCAACCACCTGGTACCCCGACCTGCCACCCACCCCTGCCACTTCAAACCCCTCAGATTGTTTTTCAGAGTCCATAGTCTCTCATGATTCGCCTCCCCTTCCAATTTACCCGAACCCCCTTCTCTCTAACTCCCCATGTCCTCCATGCTTTTTGTTATGCTTCACAAATAAGTGAAACCATATGATAATTGAGTCTTTCTGCTTGACTTATTTCACTCAACATAATCTACTTTTATGTTGCTACAAAAGTTGGGTATTCGTCCTTTCTGATGGAGGTAAAATACTCCATAGTGTATATGGACCTCATCTTCCTTATCCATTTGTCTGTTGAAGGCCATCTTGGTTCTTTCCACAGTTTGGCGACCATGGCCATTGCTGCTATAAACATTGGGGTACAGATGGCCCTTCTTTTCACGACATCTGTATCTTTGGGGTAAATACCCAGGAGTGCAATGGCAGGGTCATAGGGAAGTTCTATTTTTAATTTCTTGAGGAATCTCCACACTGTTCTCCAAAGAGGCTGCACCAACTTGCATTCCCACCAACAGTGTAAGAGGGTTCCCCTTTCTCCACATCCTCTCCAACACATGTTGTTTCCTGTCTTGCTAATTTTGGCCATTCTAACTGGTGTAAGGTGATATCTCAATGTAGTTTTAATTTGAATCTCCCTGATGGCTAGTGATGATGAACATTTTTTCATGTGTCTGATAGCCATTTGTATGTCTTTATTGGAGAAGTGTCTGTCCATATCTTCTGCCCATTTCTTGATATGATTGTCTGTTTTGTGTGTGTTGAGTTTGAGGAGTTCATTATAGATCCTGGATATCAACCTTTTGTCTGTACTATCATTTGCAAATATCTTCTCTAATTCCGTGGGTTGTCTCTTTGTTTTGTTGACTGTTTCCTTTGCTGTGCAGAAGCTTTTGATTTTGATGAAGTCCCAAAAGTTCATCTTTGCTTTTGTTTCCTTTGCCTTTGGAGACATATCTTGAAAGAAGTTGCTGTGGCAGATATCGAAGAGATTACTGCCTTTGTTCTCCTCTAGGATTCTGATGGATTCCTGTCTCAAATTGAGGTCTTTTATCCATTTTGAGTTTATCTTTGTGTACGGTTCAAAGTATAGGGATAGAGGGAACATTCCTAAACTTCATCAAATCTATCTATGAAAGACCCACAGCAAATATCATCCTCAATAGGAAAAAGCTTGCGTCCTTCCTGTTGAGATCAGGAACACAACAAGGATGCCCACTCTCACCACTCTTGTTCAACATAGTATTAGAAGTGCTAGCAACAGCAATCAGACAACAAAGGGAAATAAAAGGTATCCAAATTGTTAATGAAGAAGTCAAACTCTCTCTCTTTGCAGATGACATGATTCTTTATATGGAAAACCCAAAAGACTCCACCCCCAAACTACTAGAACTCATACAGCAATTCAGCAATGTGGCAGAATATAAAGTCAATGTACAGAAATCAGTTGCTTTCTTATACACTAACAATGAAAATACAGAAAGGGAAATTAGGAAGAAGTTTCTACCCCTGATGTCAACGAAGTTACTGCCTGTGTTATCCTATAGGAATATCCTCTAGGAAAAAATAGTTTCAGGTCTCACATTTAGATCTTTAATCCATTTTCAATTTATTCTTGTGTGTGGTGTAAGAGAGTGGCTTAGTTTTATGCTTTTGCATGTTGCTGTCCAGTTTTCCCAGCATCGTTTCTTGAAGTCACCGTCTTTTTTCCATTAGATATTCTTTCCTACATTGTCAAAGATTAATTAACTATATAGTTTAGGGTTTATTTCTCAGTTTTCTTTTCTGTTCCATTGTTCTTTGTGTCTGTAGTTGTGCTAGTACCATACTGTTTTGATCACTACAGCTTTGTAATATAACTTGAAATCTGGGACTGTGATGTCTCCAGCTTTGCTTTTCTTTCTCAAGGTTTCTTTGGCTATTAGGAGTCTTTGTGGCTCCCTACAAATTTTAGGATTGTTTGTTCTAGCTCTGTGAAAAATGCTATTGATACTTTGATGGAAATTGCATTGAATGTATGGATTACTTTGAGTAGCATGGACATTTTAACAATAATTGTTCTTCTAATCCATGAGCATAGGATGTCCTTCCATTTCTTTGTGTCATCTTCAGTTTCTTTCATCAGTGCTTTATAATTTTCAGAATATAGTCTTTTCCCTCTTTGGTTAGGTTTATTCCTAGGTATCTTATGGCTTTTGGTGCCATTGTAAATGGGATTAATTCTTTGATTTGTATTTCTGCTGCTTCATTATTTGTGTATAGAAATGCAACAGATTTCTGTATGTCGACTTTGTATCCTATGACTTTACTAAATTCATGTGTCAGTTCCAGCAATTTTTTTGGTTGAGGTTTGGTTTTCTATGAAGTATATCATGTCATCTGCAAATAGTGAAAGTTTGCTTTCTTGCTGATTATTATGATGTTATTTATTTCTTTCTGTTGTCTGATTGTTGTGACTAGGTCTTCTAATACTATGATAAATAACAGTGGTGAGAGTGGATATCTCTGTGTTGTTCCTGACTTTAGGGGTACAGGTTTTTCCCATTGAGGATGATGCTAGCTGTGGGTATTTCACCTCTAAACCTATTTTGTTGAGGTGTTTTTTTTTTTTTTTTAAATCATGAATGAATGCTGTTTGTCATATGCTTTTAATGCAACTATTGAAATAACTATATGGTTCTTATCCTTCTTTTATTAATATGGTGTATCACATTGATTAATTTACAAATATTGAACCATCCTTGGAGCCCAACAATAAATCTCACTTAATCATGGTGAATGATTCTTTTAATGTACTGATGGATTCAGTTTGCTAGTACTTTACTGAGAATTTTTGTGTTCAAGTTCATCATAAATATTGGCCTATAGTTCTCTTTTTTTGGTGGAGTCTTTGGTTTTGGTATCAGAGTAGTGCTAACCTGACGAAATAAAGTTGAAAGTCTTCCTTCCATTTCTATTTTTTGGAAAAATTTGAGGAGATAGGTATTAACTCTTTTTTTAAGTGTTCAGTAGGATTCACCTGTGAAGCTCTCTGGCCCAGGTTTTTGTTTGTTGGGAGCTTTTTTTTGATGATTGAATCAATTTCTTTGCTTGTTATTGGTCTGTTCAAGTTTTCTATTTCTTTTTGGGTTAGTTTTGGTAGTTTATATTTGTAGGAATTTATCCATTTCCTCCAGGTTGTCCAACTTATTGGCACATAGTTTTTCATAATATACTCATAATTGTTTCTATTTCTGTGGTGTTATTTCTCCTCTCTCATTTCTGATTTTATTTACTTGAGTCCTCTTGCATTTCTTTTTGATAAGTTTAGCTAGAAGTTTATCAATTTTATTAATTTTTTCAAAGAACCAGATCCTCATTTTATTGATCTGTTCTATTGTTTTTTTTTTTTTAACAGTTGCATTTTTTTTTAATTTTTTATTTTTTATAAACATATATTTTTATCCCCAGGGCTGTTCTATTGTTTTTTATTTGTTTGTTTGTTTTTTTGTTTCTATATCATTTATTTCTGCTCTAATCTTTACTACAGTCTTCCTTCTGCTGGCTTTAGGCTTTGTTCATTGTTCTTTTTCTAGCTCATTTAGATGTAAGATTAGGTTGTTTGAAATTTTTCTGGTTCCTTGATGTAGGCCTGTATTGCAATAAGTTTACTTCTTAAGATCACTTTTGCTGCATCCCAAAGATTTGGCACCATTGAATATTCATTTTCATTTCTTTCCATGTATTGTTTTTTATTTCTACTTTGATTTCATGGTTGACCCATTCATTCTTTAGTTGCATGTTGTATAAACCTCTTTCTAGATTTTTTCTTGTGGTTGACTTCAAATTTCATAGCATTATGGTCAGAAAATATGCATGGTATGATCTCAGTCTTTTTGTATTTGTTGAGGCCTGAATTATGACCAATATGTGAACCATTCTGGAGAATGTTCCATGTGCACTTTAAAAGAATATATATTCTGGTGTTTTAGGATGGAATGTTCTGATTATATGTTAAGTCCTTCTGGTCCAGTGTGTCATTCAAAGCTAATGTTTCCTCACTGATTTTCTGTTTAGATGACCTGCCCATTGATGTAGTGGGTGTTAACGTCCCTTGCTATTATTGTATTATTTTCAGTGAGTCTCTTTGTTTGTTATTAATTTTTTTTTTTATATATTTGGGTTTTTCTATGTTGGGTGCATAAATATTTACTATTGTTTTATATTCTTAATTGGATTATCCCCTTTATAATTATATAACTCCCTTTTTTGGTGTTTTTTATAGTCTTAGTATTAAGGTCTAGTTTGTCCAATGTAAGTATTACTACTCTAGCTTCTATTTTTGACAATTTACATAATGCATGTTTCTCTGTCCCCTCAGTTTTCAATCTGCAGGGGTCTTTATGTGTAAAATGAGTCTCTTACAGGCAGCATATAGCTGGGTCTTAGTTTTTTTCTCTTTTTTTAATCCATTCTGACACTCATTGTCTTTTTATTGGAGCATTTAGTCCATTTATATTCAAAGTAATTATTGAAAGATATGTATTTGTTGCCATTTTATTACTTGTTTTGTCATTGTTTCTGGAGATTTTTTCTGATCCCTTCTTGTCTTTGTCAGTTTTGTTCTCTTCCCTGCATTCAGAGAGTCCCTTTTAATATTTCTTGCAAAGCTGGTTTAGAAGTGATCATGAACTCCTTTGATTTTTGTTTGTCTCAGAAACTCTTTATCTCTCCTCTATTCTCAAAGATAGCCTTGCTGGATGGAGTATTCTTGGCTGTAGATTTTTCCCAGTCAACACTTGGAATATATCATACACTACTTTCTGGTTTGCCAAATTTCTGCTGAGAAGTCAGCTAGTCTTATGGGTTTTCCCTTGTAAGTTAAGGACTTTTTTTTTTTTTTAAAGATTTTACATATTTTTTAATAAAGATTTTATTTATTTATTTGACAGAAATCACAAGTAGGCAGAGAGGAAGGCATAGACGGGGGATGAAACAGGCTCCCTGCTGAGCAGAGAGCCTGATGAGGAGCTCGATCCCAGGATCTTGGGATCATGACCTGAGCCAAAGGCAGAGGCTTTAACCTACTGGCTCCCCAAGATTTTACTTATTCATTAGAAAGAGAAAGCACAAGTGGGCAGAGGGGCAGAGGGAGAGAAAGAAACAGACTCCCTGTCGAGCTGGGAGCCCAATGCAGGGCTTGATCCCAGGGCCTTGAGATCATGACCTGAGCTGAAGGCAAACGCTTAACTGACTGAGCCACCCAGGCACTTCTTTTTTGTTGCTGCTTTTAAGATTTTTTCTTGATCAGTATCTTTTGCAAATTCAATTATACTGTATGTCTTGGTGTTGGCCTGCTTTTGTTGATAGTTATATATGTTCTCTGTCTCCTGGATCTGAATGTCTGTTTCCTTCCCATTTTTCAGACTTTTTGGCCATTCTTGAAGTAAATTTTCTGCCCTCTTATCTCTCTCCTCTTCTTCTGGGACTCCTATCATACAAATGTTATTATGTCTGATAGAGTCACTGAATTTCCTAAGTCTTTTCTAGTGCTGCACAATTCTTTCTTTTATTTGGCTTCATTATTTCCCATTATTTTGTGTTCTAGATCACTATTTCATTCCTTTGCTTTTTTCAGCTTGCTATTCATTGCTATTCATTGTATCAAATGATACAATACATATCATTTATTGTATTCTTTATCTCCCATTGATTCTTTCTTAATTCTATTATCTTTGTTGAAAGGGTCACTGATGTCTTCTATTCTTTTCTCAAGTCCAGTGGGTATCCTTATAATTGTTGCTTTAAATTCACTCATCAGGCATATTACTTTTATCTGTTTCACTTAGATCTCTTGTTGTTCTTTCAACAAGTTGTTGTTGATCTCTTGCTGTTCTTTCATTTGGTATAAATTCCTCCATCTTGGTATTTTGTCTAAGTCTCTGCCTCTTTTTCTGTGTTAGAAAAGCCTGTAATGTTTCCTGCTCATGAAAGTAATGGCCTTATGAAAAAGTCATGTGGTGACCAGGGTCTGGCACTTCAGGGAGTATCTCTGGTGTGTGCTATGTGCATTCTACTGTTGTATTTTGGCTGCTCTATCCCTTATGCCAGTCATCTGCAGAGGCCCTTCTTGCCAGCTGTGGACAGTGCTTGATCCCTGGCCTGAATGTGGTGACTTTTGACTGGGTATGCTCTGGTCTGCTTGTGAAATGAGACCCGATACCAACTCCACTGGAACTGAGGCCCTGCAGAGCTCTCCGATTGGGACATTGGTGTGGGCAGGGGTTTATGCTGGTCTTCTGGGGGAGGATCCCACCATGCTCAGACTGAAGCAAGTTTGACTGAGAAGGGTAGTTCTGGTAGAGCATGGGATGTTGGACCTTGATGTAAGGAAGTTGGGAAGCCAGTGTTGGCACTATACTGCCCCCAACAGGTTGTTCTGTGTTTATGCTGAGGGGAAGTGGTGGCAAATGGTGGCAGCCAGTTCCCCTGCCTCACAGAGGTAGACATGCCTCTGAATGCTCCCTCCCAAAGACTTTATCCAAGAGGAGCAAATAATTTCTCCACTGTGTGTCCCAGGCAGTCTTCAAATGGCTTTTTCCATGCTGTCTGCCCTCATATTGTTTGCCTGCCTTCTCTCCATGAGCAAGGTAGTACTCTCAGTGCTCTATCCCAGTCAAGCCTGCTGAACTTTAAAACTTCAGCCTTTAAGCCACACTGGTTGCAAGAATTTGTGAAATTCAGTTGCTCTTATTTTCTAAGCCAATGGATTTGGGAAAACATTCTCATTGTTCATTCCCCTGTGTGCCCCTCTGTCTCTTGCCCTTCTCTTGGACCATGGCTCCCTCCCTTCTGCAACATACAATCTGTTCATCCCTTAAAGCACATCTCTTTATTTCCTACCTTCTTTAGTGTGGTCTTTTCTCTCCTTTTAGTTGTAGAGTTTGTTCTGTCAGTCTTCAGGCTGATTTCTGAAGTATTTAGCTCTTTTATGGGCCTCACTGATATCTTCTATGCTCCATCAGGCATGCTGCTTATATCTGTTTCACTTGGATCTCTGGCTCTGGCCTTATGTTGTTCTTTCATTTGGGATAAATTCCTCCATCCTGGCCATTTGTCTAAGTCTCTGCTTTCACTGTGGTCTCTTCTTTCCCTTTAGTTTTGGAGTTTGTCAGTTTTCAGGTCAATTTCAGGGGTATTTAAGATGATTTGATAGTTATCTCATTGTGTTTGTGAGATGAGACAAGTCTCGGGTTTTTCTCTTCCACCACCATCTTTCTCTCTCTCTGTATTTCTTTGGTGATTCATTCAAGCTCTTTGTCCATTTTTGAAATGATGCTAGAGTTATTATTTTGGAAGAGCATTTTATTTATGAAAAATGCTATCCTGTTGTCATATTGAATTATTTCTTGTTTTTTGATCACTATTAATTCTGCTTATAGTGCTTTTTGACATTCATAATATTTTAAATTTTGGGGTGATGAAATCTACCACCATTTAAAAAATTCTTTTTCACTCCAGTATTAGCTGTTCTATATTTTTTCTAGGCTCTTATTGCTTTTTATTTAAATCTCCTGAAGTATTTTTAGTTAATTTCGAGGTGCATAGTCTTATGCATATACCTATTTTACAAAAGTGATCAAGTATATACTTTTTATCTTAAATTCAGTTTTTTTTAACTTTTCCATTTGTGCATGTTTTCCCTTTTACTCATTTCTTGTCTGTGCTGCATTATATACAGATAACCTATCTTAACAACTTAATGTGTTTATATATTCTACACTCATAAAATTTGTATTCATATGTAAATATACACATGTATCTATATGTATATTTATATAAATATTTTGTACATATATCCATACTACATACATATACATCCAGAGTTATGAAAAGTAATTATTTCTAATAAAAATATTCATTTATATGAATGTTTCTTCAAATTATCTGGTATATACCTTTAATTTGTTTTTCTGATGGATGTATATTTTCATAGTGTGGATATATCATAATTTATTCAGTATTCACCCTTCAATATGAATTTATTATTTTCTGTTTTATCCCATTGTTATTAATGCTTTAATCTGATGATTGCATGTATTTCTGAACATACAGATACTTTTATTCTATAGTATAGATTCTCAGGGGTGACATTATTGGCTCCAAGGATGTGTGTACTTTTATCTTGAATAAGTGTTGCCAGACTGATTTTGCCTTTCATATTTTCACTAACAATGCATGTTGGTTAAATTTTACCTCACATCAATCCCAGCAATAGGTGTTGCTGCTTTTCTAATTTTTGCCAGTTTAATAAGCTTAGTGATACTTCATTTTTAGCATAATTTCCATTTCTCAAACTATTAGTGAATTTGAGCATTGTTTTTTATGTTTGTTGGCTATATTAATCTGCTCTTTTGTGAATTTATTCATATTCTTTTCTCACTTTTCTGTTGTATGTCTCTTTGTTGTCCATTTATATGGACTTTTGGCATATTCAAATGATCCAATTTGCATATATTTCCATATATAGATTTCTTAGGGATAAAATTTTTACTTGAATTGTTATACACATGTAATGCCTTTGGTTTATATTAATATCCTTTCAACTAATACATTAGTTAGATAACTGATTTAAAAAGAAAAACAGAACTTCAGGCTGTTTATGCAGTGGTTATCTAAGATTATCTGATTAAATGAATATAAATCAGGACTTTTAATTGGCTTTTGGTAATGTAAAGATGAATGGTAATGTAAAGATGAATGATCAGAAAAAGTAACTGCATAGCTATTAGACTTACTTTTTAATGTCAAATGGCTAGGCAAGACAGAGTTAATGTAGTGTGGGTTTTCCCACTGCAGTTTTATGGTTTCTTTGAGTTCTGCCCTGTTCATCTTAAAACATCTTGTTTAGGAAGTCCTTATCCTTTAGTGATTTAATTCCTGGCCAGTTATATCCAAAACATCAGAACAAGAATGCTCACTAATCCTAGTTAAGGTGTTTCTAAAGTGAATCTGATTGTTCCTTCTTAATGGGTAATATGAGGCAATGAGACAGACTTGGCTGGTCTGTCTCCTTGAAGATAGAGGTGGGTACAGTAGGAGAGTATCTGATTTTGGATCCCTGTACTGGGCCAGGGCAACTGAGGATCTTGTTCTGTTGGGATTGGCTTTCCAAGGTCAAATTTTGGAGAGGGAGTCCAAATTAAATTGTTAGTAAAGTTGTTTAAATGAAGAACAGTAATTGAGAAGGGGAGTCCAATGAATTTTATAATGAGAAAACCTTAAAATAAGGGATGACATCCTGGATAGTTCTGTTGATACAGTGTACAGACATGTTACATTTTGTTGTTGTTGTTGTTCAGCAATATTTCTTTTTTTTTTTAATTTATTTTAATTTTTTTCTTTTAATTTTTAATTTTTTATAAACATATATTTCTATCCCCAGGGGTACAGGTCTGTGAATCACCAGGTTTACACACTTCACAGCACTCACCAAAGCACATACCCTCCACAATTCCGGACTTCAAGCTCTATTACAGACATGTTACATTTTTAATTCTCATCTTGTATCCCTTCCTTTGAACAAACTGAGTTTATTTAAAGCATCTGGGAAGGACATATAAGTTCTTTGAGGGTAGCCATTACAAATCTTCCTTAACTCTGATTCCTCATATGCACAAGCGTGTTTATCATGTTAGGCTCAAGAAGTAAATTTTGAACTAGAAAGTCTCTCTAAGCATGTTGTCCAACTTCAGTCTGGCCATCAGGCTCCTTGCCTATTCCATTAAGCTTCTCTATTTATGTTCTCTTAGCTGGATCTCTCCAGGATGTAGGCTAGAGTGGAGAAGAAACATGTGTGCCTTAGTTTATCAAGGCTGGCATAGAAGGTCATGGATAATATCCTCTGAAGCAGTATGAATGATAATTCTTACGTGACTGGTAATTTGGCTCTGGAAACAGAAGTTTCAAAAACACTTAGTAAGCAATGGATGCATCCCTGGGATACTGATTTCAGTGGATTATATATGTGCTTATACATTTATTTAACAACAAAGAAAAAAGGTTTATTAAGACATCCATACCCTTTAAAAACCTTTGATAATGTAGAAAAATAAAAAAGGGGTATCCTCTGACAACTCCAGAAGTCAAGATTAGTGGTTCAAATGATAACTTTATTTTATGGGTTTAAGATTTAACTTAGTGTTCTGTACTTTTTTTAGTAAAATCAAGTCAATCTTTTGGAGTATTTTGACAAGATGAAGACAAAACATGATAGCATAAAAATGAAAATTTCAGGGCAAATAACCATTAGGTTGGGTATTATAAAGACAGGATAGTTTAAAATTCATTTTAAGCCATCAGATAGCTTTTGGCTGCAAGATGTCAGTGATACTTTCATGCCAAGGAGGTATCTTCCACACACACCCTGCCCGCCATAGAAGACTCCACAAAGAAGGGTACTACTGTACACATAGTGTCTAGCACAGTGCCTGGCATAGGAGGACTCTTAATGAACTATAATACTGCATAAAATTTTAAACTTTTTTTTCCTGTAAATCCACATGATTTTAGTATTAAGTTTTGAATCTGCTAAAAGGCAAAAAACATAAGCTCACCAATTCTGGGTTTTCTCCAAGCATTTTTGCTTTACATTTAATCACTCCCAGACTTTTCCTCCATCATCTTTTTCCCCCCCATCAGAGGGAAAAATTCCCTGATGTGTATATTTTGTCAGAACATCTCAGTGGAAGTAGAGAGACTATGTAATACTGTACATCACTGTGTTGGGGACAGTGCCTCAGTGATTACTGTTGGATTGAATGACACTGGTCGGGGAGACATGCAGGGAAGAAAAATCATGATCATCAGTCAGCATCCACAATGAAATAATTCCTATTAGGACATTTCCTTTCTAATCTTTGACAGTCCTCACTCCTTTATTGTGCTGTGTGCAGATGAGATGCGTGTTTCTACTTTGTTTTTAGCTATAAGGTATGCTCTACCATCTGCTCCTCTTCCTCATTTTAACCAGAAAGCTTCTTCACTTCATTTTTTTTTTTTTTTAATCTCCATGGGTGTATTATGGCTACATGAGTAAAAACTGGCAGCAAAATGAGCATTTGGCTGCTTCCTACTCCTCTTGGTGTATAGTGGGATTTAGTGAGGCTGCTCAGGATCTTCTACTGGATATTCTTTTACCAGTGTTTTTATTTTATTCTCCTGTGCCTTATTCATGCAAGGGAGCTTCTTTAAAGACTTAGGATTGAGAGAAGGATATAAGTTGAAGTGATTTTCAGCAAGTTCCCTTTTCTCCTCTTTTATTCTTTTTCTTTTGCTCTTTAACATGAGTGTTTTGGACAGAGGTAGAGTGTGTAACTGGGAAGAAATAAATTCCATTTGACTGCTTATTCTCTTAAATCTTTCCAGTCTTACACCTGGATGATAGCTTTTGAATTTAAAAACAAGAATATGGTGTCTGTGCTTTCTGTTGTTATGTCCTCTGGGAGTTCTGGAAGCCTCTAATGCAACAATTCAAATGTAGGATGGTTAGGGTAAAAAGGATATGCAAGGAAACCCCATTATTAGTAAGTCACTCTGTCCTTCTGCAACAGATGCAGAAAGATTTACTGTTCTGATGGAAGATGTCCTGTAACTTAAATTTTAATGTCTGGCTTGCTGCAGGAAAATTTTCTATGTGGAAATAGGATGGTGGATAGAAATCTATTAATCAGCTTTTTTTTTTTTTTTTCAAAAAAAGAAAGAACAAATAAAACAAAACCTGAATCTCAACCACAGTCCCCCCCCCCCCCCCAGTTTTATTGAGTTAAAATTGACAGAAAGCACTGTGTAAGTTTAAGGTTGGCAGGATAATAATGACTTACATGTGTTGTGGAATTATTACAATAAGTTTAGTTAATGTCATCATCTCATATAGTTACCAAAAAATAAAAATAAAAATAAAAATGAAAAATGTCTTTTTTCCTTGTGTTGAGAACTATTAGAATTTACTCTCTTAACAACTTTTCAAATATGCCATACAGCATTGTTAGCTGTAGTCATCATATTGTGCATTATGTCTTTAGTACTTTTTAAACTTATAACTGGAAGTTTTTACACTGTGAGAAGTTTACTTTTAAAATATGCTTGTGGGGGCACCTGGGTGGCTCCGTCAGTTGAGCAGCTGCCTTCAGCTCAGCTCATGATCTCGGGGTCCTGGGATGGAGCCAGTATCAGCCTCCTCTGCTTCTCCTCTCCCTTTGTCCCATGGCTTATGCTCTCACTCTCTCTGTCAAATAAATAAAATCTTAAAAAATATATATGTAATATATATATATATATATATATATATATGATCTATCTATCTATTTATCTACTTGTGAAAAATTCTGCACATCTTTCCTTTCAATCCTTTCAATCCATGTCAGTAATCTGATATTTTTTACTGTGTGGTAATATTTCTATACTTTCAATTTTTGCTACAAAATAAGTTAGAGGTGTTGGAAAACTGTGATTGGGATTTTATCACATGTACTATCTCACGTCATTATATTTAACATAATTTTAAGTGATTTGCTTTCTACTGCCCTGCCTTCAGTGTATTTGCAATCGAGATCACTTTATAAAAGTAAGGTCTTTAGCATTTTGGTGGAACATGGACATATGGTGTCACTCTTTTGTTGAAACCTCCACCCAAGTATAAGCTAAATTCCTTACAATTGCCTGTAGAGCTCTACCAGTCATGATTTTGGTTACCTCTCTGATTTAATCCTACTACTCTACTCCTCACTCACTCCTGTCTGGCTTCTCTAGCCCCCTCATTGTTCCTTAAGCATACAGAGCCTTGATTTCTTTGCACTTACTTTGTCCTTCAGGTATATCCGGAAATGCTGTTTTTCTAGATATCTGCATGGGAGGGGGGTGAACTTTTTCAGGTTTTTAATGTTACCTTTTCAATTGCGTCCTACCCTGTTCTATTTAAAATAACCTACCCAGCACTCCCTGTTACAACCTTGCTTTGTTTTTGTTCAAGCATTTGTCATTATCTATCAGAACACATTATTGCCTAGTTGTTAAGGGAAAGCATTCAGACCCTTTGGCTTTGAATGCAGGTTCTACCACTTACTGACTGGGCAACTTTGGTAAATTATTTAACCCCTCTAGATTGCAGTTTCTTCCTCTAAAATGGGAATCTTATAAGAATTAAATGTGTATTTGTTCTTTCAATGAAATGTAAGCTTCACAAGGGAAAGGATTTTTTGTCTCTTTTATTTCCCTTTCTTCAAAACCTAGAATATTCCTCCCATTTTCTCAATCATTTGTTGAGAAGTTTAGTTCTGTTATTTTAGCTTAAAGCATTTTTTCCCCTAAGAACAAATATATTAAAATTAGCTCTACATTCTTAGCTAGGGCCATCTGAATCTTCCATGAGAGCCTGTTGTATTTTTAGAATAAATGCATAGTACAAGTGACAGCTGATGGAATGACTCACCCATCCATTAATTCTTTCATTTAAATATTTATTGTCGAAGCTACTGTATTTTGTTAGGCTCTGTGCTAGATACATTCATTGGGAGACACTAATATTAAAATATAATTTTCCAGTAACCCTAACCTCAAGGAGTTTGTTTTTTAGTTGAGTCCGGACTTTCAAGGATGGATCTGTGAGGATGGTGACTGAAGCCCTGACTTTGTATTCAAATGTGGGTTTATATATGTCACTCCTGCCATTCGTGAACTATATGACCTTGAATAAGTTATTCAATCATTCCAAACTATAGATTCCTAATCAGTAAAATAGGAACAGTATTTGTACTAATTTCAGAGGGCTTTGAATTCATTAAGTGACATTATCTAGATAATGTGCTTAATATAGTGCTTGACACATAGTAGGCACTCAATAATTCTTACCTTCCATCATTATTGCCTTAAAGGCTGCCTTGAAGGATGGGTAGGGCGTGTAAAAGTAGGCATAAAGGGCATTTCAGGCAGATAGAACAGCTTGAATTAAGTCAGAGAAGTGATGAGTCATGGGGTACATGTGGGAAATACAACTGGTTCTGTTTGACTGAAGTGTAGAACACATTAAAATAGGTAGTAAAAGTAGGAAGATCAAAATTTGGTCATTTAATTCTTCACTCTGAAGTAACCCCTGGTAATGCTTTGACATAACTTCTATCATCTTTTTTATACAGCATAAATTTGTGTGAAAGATTGCATATTATAGAATTGAGATTAGAGATACAGATAATAGTAGACATCTATGTAGTGCTTCTATGTGCCAGACACTGTTCTAAGCATTTTACATGTATTTAATCCCATTGCTTTCCTTCTGGGTCTTTCTAACAGATCTGTGATTAGTTTTAAGAAAGAAAAGAACAATAGCAATAGCGAATAAGAGTAATTCTGATGTATTTCCAAGATCGTATGTATCTCCCTATAAAAAATAATCCTGCTTTGATGCTCCATAGCTGGTCATTTGGCACTATCTCCCCAGTATTCTTCTTCTAATAGGACTATGTCTGATTCAGTCTACTTCCATTTTTTATAACAGGAGTTATTTTTTGGCGTACAGATTTCTTCACAACCTTTCTGTTATTAAAAGGGGAAAGGAGAAGTTGCCTAGAGTGGGTGTTACCCATTAGAAAGATTTTTAGAATAAACTTTATGTTCTTCTATATTGGATATCCCTCTGACTCTTATTTGGTGTTATTGTCTTTCCATATCACCACTTTCCAAAAAGATGGAGGAAAAAACCTCTTTTTCATTTCTCCAGCCCTGCCTCCTTCTTCCCCTCCCACACACATTTCCAGGGGAAGGCTCTTAAGGCAGAGCAAAATAACCAGCATCAGCTTCTCTGCTGAATCCTCTGTCTATAATCTACCAAGAAAGAGACTACTCTGTTGATATTAGAATTCCTAGGTGTGGGTTGGGGGTAATTATTCAATAGGCAGGGCTTCGTCCCTTCAGATTGTCAGAGAATCCTACAGAAGAAAAGATTCCTGCTATTTTCAGCCCTATAAAGCTGAAAGGTGAAGATCTTGTTATTTAAGTTCTCCTTGCTCATTGTCTGATTCCATTTTTTATAGTCATAGCTTATGAAAATTGTCATTTCTGGCTGATTCACCAAACTTCAGTTCTTAGAGAAGATAATACATTCATTGATTAATTTATTCCCTAAGTATTTATTGAGCGTATATTATATGTCAGGTATTAGATATGTAACAACAAACAAAACAAACATTTTTGTCTTCCTGGTCCTTATATTCTGGTAGAGGGAATAAATAGTAAATAATCACTGAAATTAAATAAAGTATATAATGTATTAATATGTGATGACTGGTATGGGAAAAATAAATCTGGTTGAAAGGCATTATGAATGCTGGTTACAAGAGGTAGCAGTTTTAATTGAGTAGTCAGTGTAGGCCTCAATGACAAGGTGATATTTGAGCAAAAAACTTGAAGGATGTAAGGAAATTATCCATGAAATATCTCGGGAAGACCATTCCAGGTAGAGGGACTAGTAAGTATGTAGGTCCTTTAGGAGGAGCATACCTAGTATAGTCAAAGAATTCTGAGGGCAAGTCTGTTTTGCTGTAGCCAAGAGAACAAATGAAAGAAGAATAGAAGGTAAATTTCAAGAGATAAGAGGGGGCCAGATTATGTACAACCTTATAGGCTATTGAGCAGATTTTATTCTGAGAGAAATGAGAAACCATTGGAAGGTTTTGAGCATATGAATGACTTGGTCTGACCTTCCCAAAAGGCATGCAAAATCTCTTATTTTTAGAAATGAGAAATATTTTATTTTTACCTGGATTGACTTGACTCATTATTAGTTTTCACAGGCTTCTTTATTGTAGCTATATATTTAGTTATATTGAAGTGGATAGCAAGGACAATGGAGTGGGGTCATTGTTTGGGATCCTGTGAAGTCCCTATAGTGTGCCTCCCAATGATTGATTTCTCCCTTGAAACAAAATCAGATGACTTCCCAAGGAAAAACGTTGACATTATTTTAATAGTATGTAGTATTAAAAGACCTGGAGATCAAGGTTTAGACTTTTCTTGTTTTGAAAGAAAATGACATTTACCTGTTTGCATTCATCCTGGAATCATTTATTTTTAATTTTTTTTTTTTTTTTTTTTTTTTATTTTTTTTATTTTTTATAAACATATATTTTTATTTCCAGGGGTACAGGTCTGTGAATCACCAGGTTTACACACTTCACAGCACTCACCAAAGCACATACCCTCCCCAATGTCCTGGAATCATTTTAAATATAAGCTTCACTTAGTTCTTAAAATTTCGTTTCAGGTGCCTAGAGGGAGAGATCCCTCTTTTTACTTCATCAGCATGTATGTGATAAAATTCTAACTGCTTAACGTATATTCTGATTTATAGAAGGTTTTAAGGAAATGTACATCAAAAAGGTTTTGTTGTTTCCTTATAGTATTTTTTACCTGTAATTTGCTGTTGATATTACAAGGCGGCAGCAGCAAAGTCGTAATAGAGCTAGCTATTCTGTATTGTTGAGGTTTTGAAACAAGATGGAAAATATTCACTCAGCCTTTATTTTAGGAATATAACAAAGACATTACTTGTTTTAAAACAAACAGATAATCCAAGGTTTGATGTTTTGGTGTTTCTAAGGTATATTTTCCTGAGCTATAAGTGATTTACCTCTCTCCTCTTTACTGTACTATACTGAGGCATATATCACTCTACTACTGGCTGCCAAAACCATATTAACTGATTTGTAGCTCTCAGTTATGGTGAGTTTTTTGCTTAACTATCTTTTATTCTCTTCTGAAAGAAATGGACATAGCATCATCCTTACTTCAGCTTTAAGAATTTACATATATTAGTCATTTTTTTTTTTCCATAGAGCTTGAGTTACAGTGTTGAAACCTGCAATTCTGACTTGGTAACAAAAGGAAAGCATTCTTTTATTACTGAACAATTATTGAACCATGTTGCACCTGCAATTCTGACTTGGTAACAAAAGGAAAGCATTCTTTTATTACTGAACAATTATTGAACCATGTTGCAGTAGCAGCACTGGGCCAGGAAGGAGGCAGCTTGGCATAATATGAAAATGAAGAGTCATCTGAAAGCTCTGTGTTTGAGTTTTGTTTTTTCCGTATGCTAGTTATGTGGCCACAACCAAATTTCTTACTTAACCTCTCTCTGAACTTCAGTTTCTTTATTTGTAAAATGTTAAAATAATAATAATATTTACCTCATAAATTTTCTTGAAGGATGAATAATATGTAAGGTATGCAAAGTGCTTAGTACAGTTCCTGAGCCTAGTAAATATGCCATAACTAGCAGCTATATAGATAATGATCTTTTGGAAAGTCCTTCCAAACTTCTGAGTCTTACTTCAATCACCGGTAAATGGGGGAAAAAATTACCTGTTGGGGAGAATCAAATGTAAAGATGTATATAAGAAGGCTTTGAAAACTAAGTTTTATCAAACTGCATTATATTAGAATGTATGGTAAAAATAGGATTTTATTCCCCTATTTCATCTCCCCCCCCCCCGGGAATTCATATCAAATATCAGATGGGAAAGGAGTTTGCAAAGCAAAAGTATTGTGTAAATGTAGATAATCTCATCATCATTATTGTACAGCACACAAATACCTTCCCACATACCTGTTGCTATTACTTGAAATTCTCTCCATGGATATTTTGGTGGGGCTGAAGAAGAGAAAGAGTAATAGTAGTCCCTGCTAGGATGTACATGCTTGCCCATAGGGCAGTACCATACCTCCATCAATAAATAGGCTTTTGAATGAGCTTGTTAGAGCTCCATGTTGACATTTAAATAAGAGTAGTGTCTTTTTTTTTTCTTTTCATTTAAAAAAAATTGTGCTTGTTTGAGAGAGTGGGAGGAAAAGAATAATTAGGTGGCCCAGGGGATCAGGGTAATGGTGGGAGGCAACTACCTGATGATAAATGGGAATGGGCTGGAAGAGACTTGGAATAGAAGAGGCACAGTCATGGAGGAGCGCATTAAAGCATAAGTGAATGGTCTCAAACAAGATTTAACTACTTAATTTTTAAAAAAATTACACCAGCCTGGCAAGAGGCACAAAAATTAGTTCTTATAAAGAATGATGAAACTGTCCTCCCTTCCACTCTCTTCCCTTTTCTTTCCTTCTTTCCTCTCTGCTTGCTCACACTTTCCCTTCCCTTGTCACTTAGAGAATATCAGCTATGTGTCATTGTCCTTGTGTGGTGTCTTCAAGCTGCCACCCAACTTTGCACACAAAAGCTGGTGTGTAGAAGTGAATCTCAGGAATGTGGTCTTCTTTCCTAGCCTCAGTTCTGCCCAACTGTCTTTGACCTGTTCCTTTCACTTGGTGCCTTCTTCCAATCTTCTAGTTGCTGACGTAGGTACTAGTCATTTTCTTTTTCCTTGGATTTCATATCTTTCTTTATATCAGTTGCCAAGATGAGGAAAACCAAGGCTCTTTATTGGATTATACTTTATAGGAGGAACAGTGTCATATATAATATATATATATATATATATATATATCACTTATCTTAGTTGATTCTCAGAATGGCTTGGTGAGCCAGATAGAGTTGATGTCACTATCTATATTAGAAATGAGGAAGCTGGAATAAACAACTTGTCTAGGATTATATTGTTAGAAAGTTACAAGAGTCAGGCATTTGACTTTAAGCCAAGAATTTCTCCAAAACACTCCCAGAGAAAAGAGCTGATTTTCACTAAGGATATTAGGAATGGTTTCATGGCCATGTGGCTCTAGGACTGAGTTTTGCATGATGCTAAGATTTGGGTGGAGGAGACAGATATTCCAAGAAGAGAAAACTGTGTGAGCAAAAGCTTGGAAGAGTAATAAAATCTGCTACTTGCAAATGAAGTCTGGGCTAGGCACTTTTAATGTATTATATCCTAATCTCCGTAGCAATCCAGCAGGTAAGTATTTTATTGATTGATTGCTCACCTTGTTTTAAGTAGGATTTGAGGTGGTAGGTAGGTATTATTTTTAATTTGAAGAAGATGAAACTAAGACTCAGAAAAGTTGAGTAACTTGATCAAAGTCATAGAATAAAATGTGCTGTCATGGGGATTAATAAGCATGTGCCTGACATCCCGTGAGCCTTCCCAGGAAAAATGGGAAAGGCTTTATGAATAGTGAGTAGTCAGTAGTCAGGTTTAGCAGACAGGGTAGACTATAGTTATAAGACTGATTAGGCGATATCAGCTGTCTGACTGAGAGCTTTAATTACAATACAACAGAATTTAGACTCTGTTCTTTAGGCAGTTGTGAGCCATAGAAAGTTTCTGTGCAAGGAAGTGGCATTATCAGCTCTGCTGAGGAAGATTAAGCTGGCAGCGTTATGCATGTTAGATCAGAGAAGGGAGAAACTGGTGGCAGGGAGACCAATTAGATGGCTGTCATGGTAGGGAATATTCAACTGGGTACCCAGAGAGCTGTACATTATCCTTCTTGAGGATACTGATAGTAGATTTTTCTTTGCAAGTATCATTTCCCATGGATAGTAACTTGACTTATAAAAAAAGAAATTTAGGTTACACTTTAAAAATATACCAAAACTAATTTAAAAAAGAAAATTCTGATTACAAAATTAATTACCTAAGGAAGCCTCTGAATAACTTATAGAGCTGGTGGTTACTTTGCTGAGACCAAATTTTAGTTCAACATTTATCTATGAATAATTTATAGTAATATTTTTCTTTGGAGTACTCTAGCTAACTTGGCAAAAATATGATCCAAAATCATGAGAGTACATTAGTTTTCTACCTACTACTGTTCAACTTTAATGAAATTGGATCACATTACTATTTACTTGAAATATTAGCCCTCAAAAGAATTAATATTGAGATGGTGAAAAAAATTTTAATCATAAAATTCCACTAAAGCAAATCACTTTGAAATTTCTCTAAATTTGACCTTCCTCTTCATTTGCAATGCCACTGGTCTATTTCAAGCTTTCAAGAATTTTCCCAAGAGATGTGGCAACAGGCTAACTGACCATCATAGTCTATCTGAACTCTTTTACCTCAACGTCTACAAGCCAACAGTGTAAAGAGTACCTACTGATCTTTATTGTTTACTGACTGTTGTTCCATTTACTTAACATAGCATTTAACTTTAGCCTAGCCTTTATAGTCTGGCCCAAACTTCAGTTAAGTCTTACTTAAGCCTTGTTCTTGTTTCTTCTGACTGGAATATTTTCCCCTTAGTTTTCAGCTGGAAATTTCCTACTTAATCTTTTGAAGGCCTGCTTGTTTATCACCAATCTCCCAATGACCTAGAACAAATTTTTCCCTCCTCTGTGCCTCTCAAAGCCTCTGTTAGAGTGTTCATCGTATTATAATGGAACTAGTTGCTCAAGTGCCTCACTTGTTGGATTGAGAGCTTCCTGATATCAAGTATTACATTTATTCATGTAGCCATCATATGGTTTAGAGCTTGTTAGGCAGTAAGTATTCAATACATGTTTACTGAGTGGGTAATTGACTATTATTACCTTGATGTCACAGGAAAATATACCACTTTGCTAAATATATATGTATTGCATAGAAGCATGTCTTCAAATCTCCTGGTTGACCCTGGGAAAAGGACTTATCTAGTCCTAGATAAGATTCTGAAGGAAGTTATCTAGTCCTAGATAAGATTCTGAAGGAAATGAGTCATGGTTGCCCATAGCTCACTCTATTCTTTAATGTACTTATCATGTGGCAGAATATGGGGCACTTGTGGGCTAACTGATGTCATATTGTTCTACATCCTTCACTGTGTATCCAACCCTATTAGCACATTGTATTACTATCAAAGTCAGAGATGCTATTGGGTCAATAGCTGTCTTGGAGAAAATGGTTAGGTTGTAAGGATTGTACTCTATCCTAGGATAACCCAACTTGATTTGGGTTGATTGCTTACCCATTTTGATAAATTTTTCTGTTTTAAAAATTATTTTTTTGCCATTTTAGCAATTATGCAGTATTACATTCCTATTCCTTTTTTAACAGGCAGGAATATGCTGGCAAAAAAGTTAAAGGAGGCTTCAGATTTCCTGAAGTTTTGCTCCCATAAAGAAAGGGATTTACATTATAAGGGAGTCAATGCAGTTCTCAAAATATTATGGTGAGGGGATAAGATTCATTTTTTTTAAATTTTAATATAATTTTTTATTTTTTATAAACATATATTTTTATCCCCAGGGGTACAGGTCTGTGAATCACCAGGTTTACACACTTCACAGCACTCACCAAAACACATACCCTCCCCAATGTCCATAATACCACCCCCTTCTCCCAAACCCCCTCCCCCCAACAACCCTCAGTTTGTTTTGTGAGATTAAGAGTCACTTATGGTTTGTCATAAATATTTTTGAGCAGGCTAGAATTCCCCTACAATATGGAGCCAGGAACTGTGCCCTAAATATATGGTTTATGTTCCTTTTGCACTAGACCAGATTCTTGCATCTAGTGCCCAATCAGTAAATGTCCATTGGATAAATAAATAGATTATATTTCTGTCTTATCTAAAAGGACCATAGTTTTCACACTATATAAGCATATAGGAACATGGGTAGTTGAAATTGGGAATGTTCCAGAAATTTTCAGATCTGTGATTATACAACATGTAATATTGTCAAAGAATAGAATCAGATAGTAATTCCAGGGTGTTTTGGGAACTAGAAAATCTATTAAAATACTATTAATTAAACATTTTCTGAAATGTTCACAGTCGTTACTATTCTCCCTTATAATTTCATTATTACTACAGCAAATATGATTTATTTGTATGTATACAGCTATGATTGAAAGTATATAATATAAGATCCTGGCTTAACATATGAATAACCCTCTGTTTCTTATTTAAGGAGAGAAAGTTATTTTATTTTGACATTTATTATTGTCATCCTCTACAACCTGATGAAAAATGAATCAATGAATATAATACCAGATTTATACTAACAGGAATACCTGAGTTCTCTTGTATAGACTCTATAAGAGTGAGTCATATACTCAAAGCCTTTAATGCCTCAAGTCATTGAGGAATTTCTTAAAACTATTTTCTTAAAGACATATATAATACAAAAATCATCGTGAGATTTCTTTAGAAAAAGGATTTTATTTATTTGAGAGAGAGAGAGAGAGAACATGAGGGGGTGGAGGGGATGTAGAGGGAGAGGGAGAAGCACACTCTCTGCTGAGTAGGTAGCCCGATGATAAGGAGCTTAATTCCAAGAACCTGGGATCATGACCTGAGACAAAGGAAGATGCTTAACCAACTGAACCACCCAGGTGCCCCAATATTTCTTTATAGTACTGGGATGTTAACCTCCAAATGTCCACTTGGCTCAGCTATAATACCCAGTTATTTAATTAAACACTAATCTAGATGTTTCTGAAGGTATTCTATACATGTGGTTCAGATCTATAACCAGTTGATTTTAAGTAAAGGAGATGAGTCTTGAGAATGTTGTGAGCCTCCTGCAATTAGTTGAAGGCCCGAAGAGCAAAAACTGTTTCCCAGAGAAGGAATGTTGCGTCAGGACTGCAACACAGGGGTGCCTGGGTGGCTCAGTCAGTTAAGTGTCTGCCTGTGGCTCAGGTCATGATCCTGGGGTTCTGGGATGGAGTCCCATGGCGGGCTCCTTGCTCAGCGGGGAGCATGCTTCTCCCTCTCCTGCTCCCACTGCTTGTGCGTGCACTCTCTCTGTCAAACAAACAAACAAACAAACAAATAAATAAATAAATCTAATAAAGACTGCAGCACCAATCTTGCCTGATTTTCCAGCCTGCTGGTCTGTCCTATAGATTTTAGACTTGCCTGACTCTACAGTTGCAAGAGTCAATTCCTTAAAATCAATCTCTTTTTCTCTGTCTCTCTAGAGAATGCTGCCTAATGTAAGCACCAGCTCATTTTAATAATAGGTAACACTTACATAATGCTTATTATATTCTAGGCGGTTATTAAGCATTTTACATATATTAAGTCATTTAATTCTCATAACAGTTATACAGGAGAGGTATTACTGTTACTGAATGAACAAAGATGCAGAAAGTTTAAATGATTTGCTTAAAGTCGAATAACTAGTAAGTAGAAGAGCTGGGATTCAGTCCTAGGCAGTACATTTTCTTTCTTTTTTTTTTTTTTCATTTTTTATTTTATTTAATTTTATTTCCAACATTTATTTTATTACAAGCTAGATGAATTCAAGAGGTTCTTTTGGTAGGTTCCACTCTCCTTACTTCCAATCCTGATGGCATGCAATTTTTTAAGATTGCTTTGAATTTATAATTCATTGAGGGGAGTTGACAAATTACTTCAAAACTCAAGAGTAAGGTCTGTGTTTTTATTCAGTTAAATCCTCTTTTGTGTCTCTTTCCAAACCACTATGCCATATAGTTTTCAAAATAATAGATTGTGTTTTCTGTATGTGGTGGATTTGAGGTTCAAACTTGTACCATTATACATGCTAGTGTCCTATCATTAGCACTGTCATGAGCCTTTAACATTTATTAAGCCCATTAATGAAACCCACATTCTTACATGCACAATCTCATTTAATTCCCTCAATCCAGTGAAGTTTCTACTATATCTTTTACAATGTAGTAGACTCATTTTGCTTTGACTCCACAATATGTAGTCTTCAGTCTCTCTGTCTCTTGGAGTATCCTGGAATCCTAAGAATTTTGAGGAAACTTATTGTTCAAATAGTCTAAGGACTTTTCCAAAGCAGGATATTTTCTGTTGAATTCCATCTGATATTCATCCAATCTTATGTGCAATCTCTCTACCATTGCAAAAGTCTGAACAGGTCTTCTAAATGTTAGCTAGTATATTAAGGGCCAGCTAGTTAGCTAGTATATTATGCACAAATGTTAGCTAGTATATTAAGATTAGATGTAATTAGATTAGATATAATTTTTTAGTCACTCTGAAGCAGAGAGTGGGGTAGGGCTGGAGTTTACAAGGGAGAAGTTGGAAATCAGGAGACTGAGTACAAGATGCAAATACAATTGCAATAAACAAGAAGTAGGCTTGCAAAAGAAAGGACCTAGACTAGGTCCTAGACTAGACTAAAGCAATTGCTTGCTTGGGATACATTAACAAGGCAGCAGCTTCATGGCTGGAATGTCGGGTCATTTTATAAGTATAGTATTGAGATAGAATTTTCTGTTTCCATTATGGGTGTGTTCTAACTGTTTGAAATTTCTCCCATAGATGGAATAAAAGTATGCTTTCCTAAAATTCTACCCATTAATTGTAATTCTGCAACACAGGGCAAAATAGGCAAAATACTTCTTTTCCATCAGTTTGAAAGCCATCAATTATTCGCTTATTCTTCTCTCTGTCTTTCTTACCAAGTATTTATCTGATATGTACACATAACATGGAGCTTTTTGAGATACATTAGCAGTTCCAGTTGTGTGTTATTTAAAACATTAAATAAGAAAATAGGGTGATAAGCAGTGAAGTATCTACTCTCCTTGCAATGGTGCTAACTGAAAATTACTGGGATGAGGCTTTCTGAAAAAGAGATAATAACAATTCAGTCATGTTTAGTGATGGCCCAGATATCTAAAATAAACTACCCCACTTTACTCATGAGGAACATGTCAGTAAAACAGAAAAAGAGCTCTGAGGAGCCAGAACCAATTCTACACTCTCTTAGAAATTTGTCAGGATTAAGTAAAATAATGCAAATAAAGTACTTAGCGCATTGCTTGTCAGTAAATATTCAAAAAATGAAAATTATTAAATATAGGGAACAGTTGTTGGTGGCAAACACATTCATAAAACTAAGGAATGAAATCTGACAGCTTGATAGTAAAATAAGGCAGGAAAAGGAAAATAAAATGCAAAAAACAAATAGGAAAATACCAAAAGCACCATAGTCTGAGACCATTTTGTTTATGGTAAACTCACTGATGCAATAAAGAAATAACAAAGATTCAAAATAGTTTAAATTGTTTTAAGTCTGACTCCCTTCAGAGGAAAAGAATGTGCATATTTTAGAAAGGCTTCCATGCAAAATAAAAACAAACATTTTATCCTAAAAGATTAAGCTCTAAGATATGTGGAAAATTCCTCTTTTTAAAATAATTTGTTTCACATGGCTTCAGATAGTCAGGCGCTTGTTTGGGTTGCTTTAGTTTGGTGTTACTGTGTGAGATTATTTGACAACATTCATTCAGCATATATTGATTAAATGCTTTGTTCCACGATCACTGGTGGTTATTCTAGGGGATAGAGAAATGAGTGAGACCATGAGGCCAGATCTTTGCCCTTTAGAAGGAAGACCCATATCTTAAGCACCCTTGTAGCTTGATTTCAAGTGCTAACATTGAGACGGATACAAAATTTTATGGGAGCACAGAACAGGTTTATTAAATATGAATTATATAACTGCTGCCAAAAGAAATCATGAAAAAATATTATCTAGAATTGAAAGTTCTTGCTCTTTAGAACTCATAGTACATCACTAAATGGCTTTGTTTTGTAACATTTTGCTGGGACTGTGGTAAAATGACTCCCTGTGGCAAATATTTCTTCATCAGCATTGATTGGTTCAAAGTAAAAGAACTATGTGCATAAGAACCACTTAAGTTATCATTTCTTCACTCTATCAACAATTATTCTTGAGTGCCTAGAGCTTCTACTCTGTGCCACATACTAGGGATACAGACATGAATGAGACTCCATGGAGTCAGAGTGCTGCCGTGGAAGGAACATTGGTGGTGGAGCCAAGTGGGCTGGGGTGGGGATTCTGCTTCCCTTCCTTACAGCAATGTGTCTTGAACATGCTCTTCTCACTCAGTACAACGAATATAGAAATATTTCTTCTGATAGTTGTTTGGAAGGTGGAACTATATATGTCAAACACCTAATTTGTTTGGGTTTTGGCCGATTGTATGTGCTCAACAAATGGAAGCTATGTTAATGACAGTGAAGTCCATAGTCCATTGGAGGCAGGCAGATAGACAGGCCATAATATAATATGATGTCATAAAATAAGAAGTGTGCAGATTTGCTGAGTAGGAAATGAAGGCTTCTCAGAACAGGTAACTTGAGAGAAGTCTTGTGTGTCATCCTTGCGTAGGGGCCAGGCTAATTTTCTCTGTTTTGTTCCAATTTTAGTATATGTGCTGCCGAAGCGAGCACTTGAGAAGTCTTGAAGTGAAGGCAGTAAACAGAGTGGGAGTAGTTTTGAGGAGAAAGAGTAACATTTGAAAGGCATGGCATCTGAGAGAGAGCACAACTACTCTTCCCCCAACCCCAGGAACGGCAAGAATCTCAGCATGGCTAGGGCATAGTAGAGCATGGTGCAAGGTTGAGACTGGAGCATAGACAGGATTAGACTGTTAAGAACCTTGCATTGATCTCTAAGGATTTAGGGATTGGGAAGGCATGAGAAAATTTTAAGCACAAAATAAAACAAATTCAATGGCAGTAGGTTGGGCTGTTGGGAAACTATATCCATGAGTTATAAAAGAAAGTACCTTCCTTGTGAAAAATCCTTGTGGCAAATACTGATTTTAAGAGGGAAAGATGCCTAGCACCATGTAGTGTAAGAAGGAGCTGCATTCTTGGAGTCCTTAGTAGATTCCATGTGGATAGAATGCTGCAATTTTGCTTTTGCTTTGGCCTTTTTAGCTAAAATGGAGCTATCAATAGCAGTGGCCATCAAGAGTCATTATCTATGACGTTGGCAAATATAGTACAGGAAAGCTGAGTGCTAATCACATTCAGACAGAAATGTACCTAATGATAGAATATGACTGGCATCCCAAACACCTGTCTTGTTAATCAGTTACCTCTTGTGGCAGCTGTCATACCCTTGAAGTTGCTTTGAAAGGAGAGATTTACAAATTCAAGAATAGACAAATAGACCCTGAGTTTCTAAATGGGGTTTCATCCCTAGGCTCTAGTTTGGTATCCTACTGAGGCAGCTAGTAGTATGGAGTTCAGAGCTGCTTATACTGAGTCTAAGGCCTACATTAAAAGGCTGGCTGAACTGCTTTTTTGGTATCTTTGTTTTAGGCCTTTATCTTTATCTGAGCCCTTGGGATGTTATTGCTTTGATGATGACAAGAGGCAGGATTAGATGCACCTAAGGGAAAAATTGCCAAAGAAAAGGAAGTATTTCTCTATAAGGCCTATAACATCAAGCTTAAGTTGTACATTTTACGTCCTTTGTCCTGAGACTTATCCCTGGCTTCAGCTTGGTTTCTAAGGGCCAAGGGGGAAAGAAAAGGTCTTTCTCTCAAGAGAAGTATTCTTTAAAAAAAAAAAAATTATTCGAGAGAGAGCTAGAGAGCAAGAGAGAGGGCACATGCACAGGTGGCAGGAGAGGGAGAAATAAGTTCCCTGCTGAGCAGGGAGCCCAACATGGGCTCCATCCCAGGACCCTGGGATCATGACAGGAGCCGAAGGCAGATGCTTAAACAACTGAGCCACCTAGGCACCCCAAGGGAGACTTTAAATAAAAAGGCACACAACATTTGGATCCACTAGCATTTAACTCCTTCCCTCTGCATCCCACTCCTACCATGGCTGATGTGGGTTGGGATATGACTGTGTCCAGTGTGAAGAGATTGATTTGTCCCAGCCTCTGGTTCCCTCCCATCTAGAGATAAATGTAACAAAAAATGATGGCACCTACTTTATTCAATGCTGGTCATATGTTGTGGTCCTTTTTGGAACCCTTAGGAAGAAGGAAAGCAAACTTGGGAGCATTTGAAAGAGAGAGACTAGAAGGGCCAAGAGACACAAAACCATGTCCATCTCATGTACAGAAATGTGTATGTTGAGGACAGAAATTTATTTCATTCATCTCTATGTTCTATAGCAGAATGCCTGGCACAGGGTAGGAATTTAAGATTTTTTAAAAAAAGATTTTACTTATATATTTGACAGACAGAGATCATAAGTAGGCAGAGAGGCAGGCAGAGAGAGAGAGAGAGGAGGAAGCAGGCTCCCCGCTGAGCAGAGAGGCCAATGTGGGGCTTCATCCCAGGACCCTGGGATCATGACCTGAGCTGAAGGCAGAGGCTTTAACCCACTGAGCCACCCAGGTGCCCCTTAAGAGATACTTTTAAATGAGTGAGGCAATGAATGACTACATATAAGGAATTTATAATTTTCATTATTAGGGATGCATAAACCAAAAAATAATGATCATGGGGACAAGAGAGTCTTGACTTTTCGTGTGGAAGAAGATCCTCAAAGGATAGATCTATAAGAAAGTGTTGAGGTCATTTGGAGGCTGATATAGGCTCAATGGAAGAAATACTCATCCAACAATCAATTTCATTATTTTGTAGTCATAGATATTCTATCTAAAAAATATCCATTAAAAGATAAGAGGTAGAACTCTGTTGACTGTGGTTACAGTTATACACAATATAAGGTAAAAGAGAGATGCACCTGAGGGTGTATATTGTGTCAAGCTTATTTAACGATGACACATGAATTCATCTCTTTAATTCTCAAAACTACCTATGATATGGGTTCTATTATTATCCCCCTTTTAATAAATTAGGAATCTGTTTGTTTCCTCTTGCTGGGGAGTAGAGGGCAGGGATAGGAGGGCTGGTGATGGACATCGGGGAGGGTATGTGCTATGGTGAGTGCTGTGAATTGTGTAAACTGATGATTCACAGACCCGTACCCCTGAAGAAAATAATACATTATATGTTAATAAAAAATAATAAATGAATCCTAGGCAAAATAATAGGCCAAAGTTCATATAGCTCTTGGTGGAATGAGGATTCAAACCCAGAAATACTTTTTCTAGGACCTGCAGTCAGATAAAGGAAGCAGAAAAACCAGAGAATCAGTTTTAGACACCTCGGCACAGTATTCATTGATATATTCATTCATCAGTTAAAAATATTTAAGAGTCTTCCTGTACTAGATACTATGTTAGATACAGGGTATATATAAATGAGTATAAAACATCTCATACCCTCAAGGGTTTATCTTCTTTGTAGCTATGAATGTGTCAGATGTGCCTTAAAAAATGAAGGGAAAGACTAATATGAATTTATTAAATAGTCTACAATTGCTGGTCAGGAATTGTAGGAGAGGGTGAGACAGAGAGGGCGTATGGTGAGACGGGCTGAGAAGGAAGCTAAATAGATTTCTCAGTGTGGAGATGAGTCAGAGTCAAGCAAGAAGGTCTGGGACCAAAGCTGACTGTAGTCTTGGTAGCACCCCAAAACAAACAGAAGCATTGTGTGAAATCCACAGTAGAATCTAGAGGATCCAAGGAAGTTTTCTTGGGAGGGCTGGCTTTCTTGTCCATGGCTGACATGGTGGAACTAGTCTCAAACCGAGGGGTCAGAGCTGTGACAGAACCTTAAAGGAGGCAGAATGAACTAGCTGATTTTGAATTCCAGGTTTGCCCTATGTCAGGTGTATAATCTTTACTCTCTGTGACCATTCAGTTTCTTATCTGTAAAATAGATTATAATACTTACATCAAAAGATAGTTGGGGGGCACCTGGGTGGCTCAGTAGGTTAAAGCCTCTGCCTTTGGCTCAGGTCGTAATCCCAGGACTCTGGGATTGAGCCCCACATTGGGCTCTCTGCTCTGCAGGGAGCCTGTTTCCTCCCCTCTCTCTCTGCCTGCAGAAATATTACCTGGGACATCCCTATAAACATTAAAATCTACAGCTGGGTGTCCACTTATCTTAAAAGTCGGTTCAGTAAGGGTGTATTGAGATTCATTGTGGTGAATCAAGATGCTCAGGGCTTTACATTCTGACAGTAAAGTCACATATTCTAAGAAATAACATTTCAGTTTTTTGAATTTTGTTCCTTAAGTGGAATACTAGATCTGATATATTGGCTTGAATATTTTCCTAAAAATGCATTTGAGACAGCCATTTCTTGATTTACTGATTTCTGTCACTTAAACATTACTTATACAAATAATAGCAAATACCCATAAGATTATGGTTTTTCAATTCCAGTTTTAAAAGGATAAGAATGGTAGAGAGACACATTTTGAATAGGTGAGTCAAATAATCTGTATCCATTATTTCTATAGCAGGAAAAGATGTTAGGAAAATGCATTTGCCATAGAAGAAAGCAATGAAAGGCCACAAATTGCATATTACTCTAAATTTGTTCCTTTGATATATGTTTTTTAAAAAGGGGTAAGATGTTCCTTTGGTAATGTGAAAGAGGCAGGTGAAACCTCCTCTAATGTGACCCCACCACAGTATCAGTTCCTGGATCCTCAGATTAAAAGGGCATATTCAAAATTTTCCACAGAGCTGGGTTCTAGCAATTTGAAACCTCATTTGGATCCTGACTTAGTAATACATTATCTTGTGAACTTTGGTAAGTTTCTTAATCTCTGCAACCCTCAATTTCATCATTTGTAAAGCTCTTCGAATGATAATATATGTGAACATCGTTTATAAACTTAACCCCTCTACAGTACTATTGTTTTAATCTTCTGGAAGTGTCCTTTTCTTGTGAAGGTGGTAAACTCAGCCAAAGCTTTGAAAGAGACCTTGTATAATATAAGATGGCATTGTTCATCTACTACCTCATTGCTGTACAAGAGATTTAGGTCCTTATGGCCTAAATATTTCCATGATAATGTCTCAGAAGTGCATATACAGAATTGCAAGCTCCTTCATCCCTCTCATCGTTAGCCTTATAAAAAGGTTTTACTGCATTACTTAAAAATTTGAATCACATTTTTGTCAATGGGAAGTCTGATGAATTGTAAATAACCTTTCTCACAGACACATTTGTATTGCATTTATCTAGTTTGTCTAGTTACAGAAATCCTCCAAATATAAAAATCCAACATTAATCCTTAAATGTCTGCTATTTTGCTTTTTATAAATAGCTATATCATGTTTTCTTTCTCCATACACTTCTATCTAGGAGCATGCACTTCCAAGTGTAACTCATTTCACATTATTTTGAACAGATTTCATTTGACCAAGAAATATTAGCCCTCTTAGGCTTGATGTGCACATTTGCATGCCAATAAATGGGATGTGATTTTTACCTCATGGCTATTTTCATAGCAGTGATGATTTTTGGTTCCCAGAACTATGTAAATGTATCTGGATGGCCCAGGATCCACTTTTTGTATCATTAAGCATAATAAAATTACTCATTCGCTGTATATAGCATGCATCAATCTTTATCTCACATCAATAAAGGCTGACATCATTTTATTCCTTTCTTTACTGTTTTGTCTTTCATTTCTAAATTTAGCTCACATGTATATTGTTTCCATTTTTTAATTTCAGCCTGAATAATTTATTGTCAAGCATTTTTTTTGTCTATTTAATCACCTGAAGAATTTTGAGTTAGGCTTCTATACTCATTCAGGTAATTATAAATTCTTTCACGTTAGGTAGCTTATCTGAATACAGATTTTTATGGCCCTTTTCTTTTCTTTCCCTTTCCTTCCTCTCTCTCTTTCTTTCTTTCTTTCTTTCTTTCTTTCTCTCTTTCTTTCTTCTTTTAACCAGTGTTTCCATTTAATAATATAAGGTGACATTCTTTCTATGTCAATAAGAACATGATTGTTCTGATGCTTTTAGTTTTTTGGTTATATCATAGACAGTGCCATAAGAGAGCATTCTTTTCTTTAAAGATTTTATTTATTTATTTGACAGAGAGAAATCAGAAGTAGGCAGAGAGGCAGGCCGAGAGAGAGAGGGAGAAGCAGGCTCCCTGCCAAGAAGAGAGCCCGATGCGGAACTTGATCCCAGGACCCTGAGATCATGACCTGAGCCAAAGGCAGAGCCTTAACTCACTGAGCCACCCAGGAGCCCAGGAGGACTTCATTTCTTAAGCCACTGAGAACCTCTGTTATTTTAGGCAGCTATGGACTGAATTACATCTCCTCCAAAATTCATATTTTGAAGCCTTTACAGTGTGATGTTATTGGGAGATGGGGTCTTTGAGAGGTAATTAAGCTTAGTTCAGGTCATGAGAGTGAGGCATTCATGTTGGGATTAGGGTCCTTATAAGAGACATTGGAGAGCTCCCTTTGCCTCCTCTCTCTCCACCATGCTAGGAGATCATGAAAAGACGGCAATCTGCCAAGAAGTAAGTTCTCTGCTCTGGAGAACTGAACCAGCCAAGAAGTACTCAATCTTAGATTTCCCAGCCTCCAGAATTGTGAAAAATAAGTTCCTGTTCTTTAACTGACTCAAAAAGACACATGCACCCCCCTGTTCAGCACAGCAGTATTTACAGTAGCCAAGATACAGAAATAACCCAAGGGTCCATCCATAGATGAATGGATAAAGAAGATATGGTAACATATATACAATGCAGTATTAGCCACAAGAGAAGAGTAAGATCTTACCATTTGCAATGATACAGATGGAACTAGAGAGTATAATACTAAGTGAAATAAGTCAGTCAGCGAAAGACAAATAGCACATGATTTAACTCATATGTGGAATTTATGAAACCAAACGAAGAAAAAAGACACACACACACACACACACACACACACACACCCCAGACTCAAATACAGAGAACAAACTGGTGGTTGTCAGAGGGCAAGTGAGTAGAAGGATGGGTGGAGTAGAGATGGAGATTAAACATACACTTCTTTTATCTCTTAATCTGCCCAGGATTATTATTATAGCAAATAATAATATTGGGACTATTTTTTTTTTTTTTTACTTCTAATGTACTGGAACTATTAATGGCAATAATATACCAGACCTGAAAAAGAAAAAAAAAATCAAAACCAAAGCACACACATGCAGAAGAAAAGATAATACACTAGATTTTTTAGTTAAGGCTTTAATTAAAAAAAAAACAATGGCCAAAGAATGTAAAGCACCTTCCTTAAATGGTCTTTTTTCACTGAAGTTGCTGATAATATTCCTGATAATTATTTGCACCTCTTTTAATCATCACTGACCACAGCTATAGAATAACTGGATCAGATTTCCAGGTTCCCTGGTTGTAAAGGGATAACACAGTTCCTTCCTCCCTCCCCTCTTCCTTCCTTCCTCTCTCTCTCTCTTTCTTTCTTTTTTATATTCTCTCTTTGTATTTCTTTCTGTCTAATTTCAAGCAGTGAACAAATATAATTTTAAACTTAACCTATAATGCAAAGATCATATGGATGGTTAATTAGACATCATTTCAAATTTAGAAGTATGAGATATGTTTGCATCCTGAATTTTTTATATTGCTCTTCAGGTGTACTTAGGATCTATTAATTTAAACTGCCCTCTGAAAATTAAATATATGGAATTTTAAATAAAAATTATTTATTATTATTAAATAATATTATTCAATATATTATATATGCTTATATTTAATATATTATATCATATATTATATACTATATAAATGTAATACATATATTTATATGTATTATATAAATACATATATTTATATTGTATATACATTTATACATATATTGTATATACATATATACATATATTTATATTGTATTATTAAATAAGATTATTAATTAAAATTTATTTAAATGTTTAAGCATTTTAAAGAATATATAGCATTGTCTAATGCTGCTTATACATAATTATCTACATGTCTCTGAATGTATTGGGTATGAATATCTACATGTATGTTTGTGTTGTATATAATTTCCTTTGTAAGAGTTAATTGTGGTGAAGATCAGGGGTGCCTGGGTGCTTCAGTGATTAAGCATTTTTCTTTCTCAGGTCATGATCCCAGGGTCCTGGTATTGAGCCCCACCTTGGGCTACCTGCTCAGCAGGAAGCCTGCCTCTCCTGCGGCCTCACCCATTCCCCTGCTTGTGTTCTGTCTCTCACTCTCTCTCTCTGTCAAATAAATAAATAAAATCTTTTTAAAAAATGTGGTGAACATCAAAGTAGAATTAAAGCACTGGTAAACATTAGAAATTAAAATACTAACTGGTGTGATATCAATGGAGTTAAATAGGAATCCTTTTAATTATAAAACTACAAAAATGTATGTTGTCAACTTCCCTTTAAGTACTATGTTATAGGAAATGTATTTCAGATACTTAAGGACTGTAGTAGATAACTTGTGCAAAAAAGTAGTTATTTAATATAATTTTAGTTTTTTTCTGATTCAATTTTATAAATTATTGAAGATTTGCTAACTAAATAACATGTAAGCAATTATAATTATTAGAAACATAAATGACTGATGTTGGAGAAAAAAATCTCTTCAACAATACACTGTGTCAAGATTCCTGTGAAATCATGCAGGCACGAAATCATGTAGGCAGAGTTAAATACTTCCAGCTTTTCAACTATTATGTCACTTTTTTCCTATTTTCTTTTTATAACTTTTTTCTAATAATAAAGTAATATATATGGGACGCCTGGGTGGCTCAGTTGGTTAAGCAGCTGTCTTCCACTCAGGTCATGATCCCAGCATCCTGGGATGAAGTCCCACATCGGGCTCCATGCTCGGCAGGGAGCCTGCTTCTCCCTCTGCCTCTGCCTGCCATTCTGTCTGCCTGTGCTCGCTCGCTCTCCCTCTCTCTCTCTCTGATAAATAAATAAAATCTAAAAAAAAATAATAAAGTAATATATGTTTAATGTTGAATACTTAGAAAATATAAATGTGCCTAAATTAAAAACAGAATGAAAAAGCAAATCATTAATAATACCATTACACAAGGCAAACACTGGGATTTTTATAGAACGTTTTTCTAATATTTTCCTCTGTAAACTTATGCCCATTTTTTTTTTTTTTACAAAATTGGTTCATGCACATATTGTTCTGTAGTCTGTTTTTAATGTAGTACTATTACAAATCATTTTCCTTTTTTTGATAATTTTCCATTTTGATAAACATTCTCCACATGATTTTTTTAAAGAAGATTTTATTTATTTATTTGTCAGAGAGGGAGAGGCAGAGAGAGAGCATGAGGAGGGGGAGCGGCAAGCAGAGGGAGAAGCAGGCTCCCTGCTGAGCAAGGAGCCTGATGTGGAAATCTATCCAAGTACCCTGGGATCATGACCTGAACTGAAGGCTAACACTTAATTGATTCAGCCCCCAGTACCCTTCATGTACATAAATTTTGTTTTGTCACATATGTTGTTGTTTCCTTAACTCCTAGGAGTGGAATTTTTGGGTCAACTACCTCTTTTATTTTTACTCCCATAACTGTACATATTGTATCATTTCTCTCAGATTTAAAAAATAAGCTACTCTAATTTCCATATTCTTATTCTTCTTAGATAGTTCTTAATCAGTGCTCACTGACTGGCAGACAATACCCAAGTTCTGTGTCCAGCTTTTGTGCTGAATAAAACTGAAAATACCTGTGAATTTGCTTTCATCATTGGACATTTGACCTTTTTAGATCAACAATGCTGAGGTCAGGAACTTTATGATTTCAGTGGTGAAAAAAATTTATCAGGGAAAACATTAACAAATGTAAGATTATTTTCTGTTTTATGTTCCATAGTAGATGATAGATAAGGTTTTGAATAATTCAAGAATATGCTAGGTGAGTTAGGAGAAGGGAGTTGGGGGAAATTGGAAGGGGAGGTGAACCATGAGAGACTATGGACTCTGAAAAACAATCTAAGGGGTTTTAAGTGGTGGGGGGGTGGGAGGTTGGGGGAACCAGGTGGTGGGTATTATAGAGGGCACGGATTGCATGGAGCACTAGGTGTGGTACAAAAAACAATGAATACTGTTATGCTGAAAATAAATAAATAAAAATAAATAAAAAGACAAGGCCATTTGGGGAAATTATAAAATAATAAAGGACAAAATCACTATCATTTATAAACTGGTGATTTAAATTGATAAAAGAAGTTACATTATATATATACATATATATATAATACATACACATATGTATATATATATATAAAACTTTATATATAACTTATTTAAAAATACATACTCATTAATAACTCTTGAAATGCAAGTCAAAAATCAACTCACGATCTTACCATGTAAAATCCCAATCCTACACACTTAAAAAAAAAAAAAGAATATGCTAGACCTCAAGAAGCAAGAAAAATCTCAAATAAACAACCTAACTTTATACCTAGGGGAGCTAGAAGAAGGACAACAAAGAAAACCCAAAAGCAAGAGAAGGAAGAAAATAATAATAATAATAATAAAGAGTAGAGCAGAAATAAATGATATAGAAACTTAAATACCAACACCACAGAAATACAAAAGATTATAAGAGAATATTATGAAAGATTATATGCTAACAAATTGGAAAACCTAGAAAAAATGAATAAATTCCTAGGAACACCTAACTTAACAAACTGAAGACAATTTTAGGGGTCCTCATAGGGATTGGAAGAAACTCATCTAAGAGAATGATCCTGAAGTTTAAAGTTCATTAGCTTTGCTAATCGTGTCTTTGATTATTGCTCTTACCACTTGTAACTGTAGTTAACTATTTATATTTTTCTATTGCTAAACTGTGCCTCATTATCTGTTCACCTTTGTCTCTTCAAATGCCTGAACGAGGACTGGATAAATAGTGCTTTGCTTTGTACGAAAGAATGGAGTCAGTATGAGTTTGCCCCTCAACAATTGGGCAGTGAATTTAAAGCATGTAATCTCAAGATAAGTGCATGTGTAACTTTTTAAGGGTTAATTTTATCATCATTTTATTTAAAAATCAGTGCATTAATTGACTACAAATTTTGAAATAGGTGTATGGATGGCTATGATAGCTTGCCAAGCAGAATGAATATGTATAAGATACAAATGATGCATTAAACTAAACTAAGTGACTGATATTTGGCAGACAATAAATGTTTGATCAGTGAGTGTATAAAACTGATACGCAGCAAAAAAAATAAAGAGAACGGATACATAGTTTTTCCTATATATATCCCTTATATCCCATCTAAGCATAGTTATATGCTGAGCAGGGAGCCCTGATGCAGTGTTGGGTCCCAGAACCCTGGGATGCTTAACCAACTGAGTCACCTAGGCATCCCTTTCATATTCCTTTTCATAATGGTTGTGTCTAGTCCTACCTTTGGTACTCTATGCAAACATCTTGTATTAGCCCTTTAGTACTTCATTGTAGCATTTGTGAACATAAAATTCCTGTGCTAAACCAGACATTGAACTGTTACAGTATTGGGATACTTTTCACAAGTCCAGGTGTCTATTCTCTATGTTGCCTAACATTCTGCCCCTTTTAGCCAGCTCAGGCTGCAATAACAAAATATTCTAAACTGGGTGTTTTAAACAACAGGATTTTGTTACTTAAAATTTTTTTTATTGAGGTATAATTGACATACAGCATTGGTTTCAGGTGTACAATATGATTCAATACTTGTATATATGGTGAAATGATTACCACACTAAGCCTGTTAATATCTGTCACCATATATAATTTAAAAATGTTTTCTTGTGATTAGAATGTTTAAGATCTACTCTCTTGACTTTCAAATATGCAGTACAGTATTATTAACTACTCTGCTGTGTGTATATCACCATGACTTATTTATTTTATAACTGGAAGTTTGATTCCTTTTACCCATCCCACTCGCTGCCCCTCTGTCCACTTCTGGCAACTGCCAATATGTTCTCTGTATCTAGGAGCTTATTTTATTTTTGTTTTTAAGTTCCCACATATAAGTGAGATCATGTGGTATTTGTCTTTCTTCTATTTATTTCACTTAGCATAATGCCCTCCAACCCATCATCATGTTGCTAATGGCAATAGTTCATTTATTTTTATGGCTGAATAACATTACATGTGTGTGATACACACACACACACACACAACACATTTTGTTTATCCATTCATCTATGGATGGACACTTGCACTATTTCCATATCTTGGCTATTGTAAATAATCCTGTGCCGAACAGGAGGGTGCATATATCTTTTTGAGTTAGTTGAGGATGGGGATTTGATTTTCGTAATTCTGGAGGCTGGGAAGTCCAAGAGTGAGGTACAGGCTGATTCACTTCTGTAAGATAGGTTTACAGCTTCATAGATGGCCACCTTCTCACTGTGTTTTAACACGTTGGAGACAGGGATGGGGCGAGGGAGCTCTACAGTGTCTCTTGTATGGACACTCATTCCATCATGAAGGCCCCACTCTTAGGACCTCAGCTAAGCCTAATTACCACTCAAGGACCCCATTTCCAGATATCTTCACATGGAGTTGGGGGGGTCGTGTCTTCAAAATATGAATTTGGGGGACATAGTTCAGTCTATAGCTCTGCTGAAAATAATATAGGTTCTCAATAGCTTAAGAAATGAGGTCCTAATACAAGGAAATGTGCAAATTCATCTGGACTACTGAAGAATATTCTGGTTCTTTGCTTTGGTTCCTAGTTTAGTTCCCCAAGATTTGATCTTGGATTTGTCCCTGGACTCCAGCTTGTGTTCTGTATTTTAGATGTGGTGTCAAGGACAAATATAGCTGGGTATTAAAGTGGTGAAAACAGATTTTGATCTGAATCTACTGACTATAGGGATGCAGTGAATGAGGAGAGGGGGAGAGCAGGGGGCTCAGTAGAGTCAGAGAAGTGAAAAGTTACAAAGGGTTGATTATATAAATATGATTAGGCCAGCTATATTTGCTAGTTGGCAGTTGTTGGTTTTAGGATTCTATCCCTCCACAAAGACTGAGAGATCAGAGGCCCTATGCTTTCTGATGATTACATTTCAGAGTAATGATTTTCAGGTCTGTGAGAAGGACATTTCTAAGTTGCAAAGGATGCATATTCATAACTATAAGTCCTTTTTAGTAAATGCTCTAAGAAAGGGAATTCAGAAGCCTATATCAGGTGTTGGCTAGAAGAAATTAATTTCTCCTGGCAGTGCTGTGCTTCTCAGGCAGGCATTTTAATGGAGGATAGTGGTCAATAGGGGGCTGGAGTCATCCTAGCTACATGGCCTTATGCTGCCAGGAGCCAGGCCAGAATTTGGTCAGATCTCTTAGTGCAGTGTTTTGGATGGAGTTGTTATGGGCTGAGAGTTCTACAGTTCCCATGGTGTCTCTGTATTTTTGATAAATGACTTCAGTCCATCTTTCAATGTGCTTTTGGCATCCACATTGTGTTCTTTCAGGCCTCTGACCTCTGTCCATTCCTTTCCAACTGTCCTACTTCTGTCTCACCACTGTCAACTCACAAGGAGCCTACTCCATTACATAAGTCAACATAGAATAATCATAAAGCAGATTTTAACCTTATAAGAGAAGTATTCATTTATAAGACAGTAGATGTATATATATGTATACACACACATATATAATATAATGTAATATATATAACATAATGTATAATATATATGTATACAAATACATACATACTCAGAGAGGAAGGTATAGAGAGTTATCCAGTATATCCTCTGCCCTCACCAGGGATAGCCTTCCCCACGGCCAATATCCCTCATGAGAGTGTAACATTTGTTACAATTAATGAACCTACAGAGATACATCATAATCATCCAAAGTTCATAGCTTACATTAGGTTCAATCTGGGTGTGCATTCTGTGGGTTTGGACAAATGTATAATGACATCTACCCATCATTATATGTATTCATGTATCCATTATTCATCCTTACAGGGTAGTTTCACTATCCTAAAAATGCTGTGCTCTGCCTATTCATCCCCTCAAAATGTGCAAACCCTGGCAAATATTGATCTTTTTACTGTCTCTATAGTTTTTCTTTTTCTAGAATGTCATACAGTTGGAATCATACAGTATGTAGTCTTTACAGATTGGCTTCTTTCATTTAGTAATATTCACTTATAGTTCTTTTATGCCTGTTCATGGTGTGACAGCTCATTTCTTTTTAATGATGAATAATATTCCATTGTCTGAATGTACCATAGTCCAACACTATTTCTTAAGCTGCATCTGTTATCACAAGTATTTCTCAAGGTCAAAGTAATAGTTGATTAACATGCAGTTGTAATTAGTTTTCAGTTTCATGGTACATGACCATCATATCTGGTATGTCTGAAAAAGTTACACATGTTCCCACCCAAAATGTAGGACATTCAGAAATAAAGAAATAAAGGGGCACCTGGGTGATTAAGTCAGTTAAGTGGCTGCCTTCAGCTCAGTGGATGCTTTCAGGGTCCTGGGATGGAGCCCCGCATCTGGCTCCCTGTTCAGCGGGGAGCCTGCTTCTCCCTCTGCCTCTGCTCCTCCCTCCTGCTTGTGCTGTTTCTCTCACAAATAAATAAATAAAATAAAATAAGATAAATAAAAATAATAATTCCTAATAGAATTAGTCAGAATTAAGTCATTTATAAAGTATAGTTTATTTCCAAAATTTATTGAAGAGACATTTATTTATTTATTTATTTATTTATTTATTTGACAGATAGAGATCACAAGCAGGCAGAGAGACAGGCAGAGGGAGAGGATGGGAAGCAGGCTCCCTGCTGAGCAGAGAGCCTGATGTTCTATCCCAGGACCCTGGGATCATGACCTGAGCCGAAGACAGAGGTTTTAACCCACTGAACCACCCAGATGCCCCTTGAAGAAACTTAAAAAAAAAAAAAAAAAAAGGTATGGTGGCCAAACTCTTTAAAAATCCCTAGATTTCTATTGACTCTTAAATTAATTTTACTGAATATGCTTACAATTTTGAAATATCCTCCAATATGATTGCTCAACCTGTGTACGACAAAGCATTCCTAAATTTTTTCCCTAGTCCAAATCTGTGGTACTTTGATACTTTCGTACTTTGGTTATGACTATCCTTAAGCCCTCCAGTGAGGCCATAGGAATTATGCAAAATGATCCTGGAACTGCATATTCTCAAATTTGGTAATTATTCTTTGCCTGACTTTCTGGCATTGTCACATCTTAGCACATCTTCATATCTTTCCCTTTTTGGACTTAGTAACCTTGCTCCCAACTGCCTGCCTGTCTGCCTATAATGGAATGATCATCTTCACTGATCACGTTCACTAGAGATTTTTGTCTCTTTCTTCTTACTCATACCACCACCTCCAACCCTCATTTATACCCTCCCATCTCAGACTGCATCCTCTCTACTCTGTGGCCATGATTACAAGCTGATACACCCTCACTTGTATCTGTGTAACATGGCTGGCCAGCAGGAGGGCCAGAAATTTTCTACTAATTTTGAAGCGTATCTTTATATCTTCTGTTTTTTAAACTTTTTTTTAAAGCTTTACTAGGTGTTATACACAACTGATGAATTACTGAACATCTGAAACCAATGATATCCTGTATGTTGGCTAATTAAATTTAAATGAAAAAAAAAAACCCTTAATTTCAAATAATTTGTTGTGTTGAGAATGTTTAACTGAACCAAGTCAAGAATATAAACATAATATAACTTTAAAATAATTAAAGTTTTAACATGCTTTCCAAGAGTGGCCACAACAAAAAGGGGTGGACATGCTGCCATCAGGACTAAATGATGAGACAGTGAAAACACCATCAGAGGCTTTGCCATTACCTAAGTAAGCCCCTGAGCAAATAGGCCTCAGTTCCCTTGGTTATAAAATGGCATAATATCACTTTTCTTTGCCATCTCACACAGTCCAATGAGATGCTGAGAATGAAAGTGCTTTAAGAAGCACAATGTGATGCATAGATCTGAGGAATGATGACTATGCATCTGGTCTACCTTTCTAGGGGGGAATGACAGGGAGTACACTAGCAATAATATATAGAAAGTTGTCATCTGGGATCAGAGAAATGAAATAAATAAGGTCTTAAGCTTCTTTAGGGTGGCATGTTGCAGAAAATGATGAATGTTGTCAAGACAATTGAATTTGGAAGGGGACCAAAGCAGTGATAGAAAAATGTGGTTTGAGTTGCTGAGACATTGAAATACAAGGACCAACAGAAATATCTAATATAATATACATAGTCCTGTGATTTAAGAAGATGATGAGCTTGTCTATATATTAATGTTCATTCTGATGATATCAAGCAAAGTCTTAGAACTCTTTTTCAAACATGGAAAATCAGACTTCTGGGGAGATGGAAAGTATTTTTTTGTAAGTTCCCTGGCTGGCCCTTGTCTCTGAAATAAGGGCAGCCTTTGGGTGTGAGTAGGGAAAGATTGTACCGCCTTGGAAGGTTTGGAAAGATGCTTTGTCACCTAAAGTCTAACATTGAGAAAAATTGAATAGATGAAACAGTGAAAAATGCTAAGAAAAAAAGAGGCAGGAAGAGCATAGGAAGTATCTGGGTAATTTTGGATAGAAAGGCCAAGAAGGACCCACTATGAAGATTATATATGAGTAAAGATCTAAAGGATATTTCTATGGTCAATAAATAAATCACGTTTTATTCCTTCTCTGCTAGCTCCACTGACCTCAGGCTCTGGAGGAGGTTGATGGAGGCAACAGCAGTAGATTTATCATTTAGTCACATAGTATTATAAACAAATGAAAATAATTTTATTTCTATTCCTTAACTATCTCCTTTGCTAATATTTTCCCAGATGGTACTGAAATGAAAGAACTACTATTACTTTATATTTAGGATGAATGGGATAAACTTGTGCACTGTGATTTAAGAACAGTATGTGATGAAAGCTGAACTTTTTTTTTTATTGATCTCATTATAAAATGAGATAGAAGAAATTAGAATAAACATTTTTTGATTTGAACATTAAATTCATTAGGATATAATATGTTCTTTGTTTTTTCAGTGACTGACACATGTTAAAACATGAAGTTTAGAAAAGGTTCTGGAATACTATTCTAGTGGGTTCCCTGGCAAAGGCAGGGTGCTCTTAAGTTCACATTCTACTAGCAAGGTAGCTGGTAGGTAAGGGTAGACAAAATAAAAATAATAAATGAATTATATAGTTTGTTAGAAAAGGGAAAAACTAGAGTAGGTAAGGGTGATCAAGATTGAAGTAGGAGTGGTTTGCAGTTTTAAATGTGATAGCGTAGGCATCATAGATAATATGAAAATTGAGCAATACTGAAGCAGGTGAAAGAATTACATGTCTGGATATTTAGGAGAAGAGTTTTGCACAGAGGGAATGACCAGGCTAAAAGTCCTAAGGAACATGCCTTTGGTGTTTAGGAAAAGCAGAGAGGACAGTGAAGCTGGACTGGAGTAGATAGAGGCAGAGCAGTAGAGTATAGAAGGTGAAGTTAGAGAGGTAATGGAGAGTCAGATCATCTGGGTTTGCTTCTATTTTTTTTTTCACTAATTTGACTTTTGTTCTTAATGAATGGGTATTTGTTACTAGGTGTTGCAAAAGAGTGACATGGTCTACCATATATTAAAAGGATAGGTCAGCTGCTGTGCGGAGAATAGTTTGTAGGGGCAAGAGTAAATACAGTAGACCAGGCAGGAGGCCATTGCATAATCCAGGTGGAAAATGTTTTGGGACAGACCAGGTTGGTAGCAATGGAAGCAATAAGAAGTGTTAGGATTCTCAATATATTTTGAAGGTAAAGCCTCATTATTTCCTGGCAGCTTACCTGTGACATATAAAAGAAAGTAAAAAATGAAGAATGTCTTCAGGGTTTCCATTAGGAGCAATGACAAGAAAGAATGGACATCAGTTGGTATGGAGGAAGCTATGAGCTGAGCAAGTTTGGAGGTTGGGAAGATCTAGCATTCAGCTTTTTATAAGCTGGTCATGATACATAGCCAAGTGGAGATGTTAAAAATATAGTTAGATATACCCAAATTATTATAAGTTATTCTGAAGCCATTTTCACTCCCTTCTTGATGCCCTATTTTTATCTCTGAAATCTTGAATCTTGTCCTTATTGTAGGCTTCTGCTATCTCAGAATGATGAATGAATGAGTACATTTATTAACTTACCGTTTTGACTAGCAGAAGGAAATTTTGGAAACATAATTTTACCTGACTCAAAACCCCCAGGCTTATCTATGATGCCATGCTGCAGGCTTTTTAAAGAAAATTTTATTTATGTATTTGAGAGAAAGAGAGACGAAGAAAGAGAGATAGAGGGAGAGCGCGCACAAGCAGGGGGAGCAGCAGGCAAAGGGAGAAGCAGACTCGCCACTGAGCAAGGAGCCACACATGGGATCCCAGGACCCTGGGATTGAGACCTAAGCCTAGTCAAAGGCAGATGATTAACTGACTGAGCCTCCTAGGTGTTCCAGGCTTTTCAGGACAAATAGCAGGAGTGAATGGATTAGATCCTGTGGGAAAGGTTTTACTAAAGGTCCCTTGTGATAGATGAGAAATTGTCCAGTGATCAACATTTGGATAACCAGCAAGAGGGCTGATTACTCTTAATCTAATGCAATACAACTACCATGATGCCGTGTTTAATTTCACCGAATCCACTGAACCATATTACTTATTTGATGGCTCTGTTACATAAACAGTTTAGCAGAGATTTCCTGGCATACACTTATTTATCTCTGATCATTGGCCTATATAATAATTTAACTGGAGATGTTTCTTTAGTACTATATCCAAAGACATGTCATTTTATTATAATTAATAGATATTTATTTTTGCTGCCAAAAACAAAGGCACCAATAGCAATCTAACTATGATTATCATTTCCTTCCTCTGGCCATTGACACAAATGCATTACACCACCCCATTATGGTTGCCCATTCATTTCACAGCTATAAGCAGTGACACATACATTTTTTTTTTTTTTAACCACAGATGTTGATTTCCATATTGTTGCCCCGGTGCATAAACACTTCCCTTGTATATCATTGCTGGGTGAATATTTCGCTGGAGCAGTTGCTGATGCTTAAAATATAAATGATATATGCACATCAGTTTGCTTTTCCTTTCCTTGCATAAACTTTCACTACTTGCCAATAAGGGCTGAATATTTAACATGTAGAAGCATTGATGTACACCTACCTAACTTCTAAATCATTTATGACTAAAAGTTCATATCTAAAAAAAATGTTCAGCCCTCAGTAGAAATAATATAGTGTGGAAACTTAGGTTGGCATCTCTCTTGGGTTAGAGAAATAGACTGTTTTTTTATAAACCATCTAGATTCATAACTATCTAAAGCTGAAAGACACCTGAGAAAATGTGGGAGGGGAAAGAAACTAACATTTTAGGAGCATTCATATATAAGTGATGCTGTGCAAGGTACTTTACATATATTATCTCATTGAAATACCAGAGCATCTCTAAGAAGGAAGTGATAATATCTTAATACTGAAGGTAAGGACACTTAGGCCAAAATTGTTAAGAAATTGAGCTAAGAACCATATAGTAAGAAAGTGAGAGACCTGAGATTCTGTTCTAGCTTGTCTTCCATATCACTCTGTCTCTCAATTCTCTCGTTTTAGAAATGAGGAAAATATTTAGATATATTTATTGAGTTTTTCAAGGTCAGGTAGATGGTTTATGGCAGAGCTGGGATTAGAAACCAGAATCTCTCTCTGGATTCTTCTGTCTTTTATAGTATTCTCTCTCCCTAGAAAGGGCCATAATTCACAATACTTAGAATTTAACTATATTTTAAAATTATAGGAAGTTCACAATTTGATTTTTCCATGGAAATAAATGGTTGTAGCTTTCAAAGAATAAGTAAGTGAAATTATTAAACAACTTAACACTATTCATACAATTTTTGGCTGTTTCAGGCACATGTCTCTTTTCTCTTAGACTTTGTAGTAACACTTGTCTTATGTGTTGTTAAGGCCTATTGCTTCATTGCGCCCTTTAGATAGGAGACTGAGGGCTAAAGAGTGTAAATGACTTCCCCAAGTAGACACAGATGCTTAATAAGTGATGAGCTGCCATAAAAGAACAATGGTAATGTGACCAGAGCAGGGGTTTGTAGTAAAATATTTCTAACTTTAAGTAGAAAAATTATTTATTCCTTCAATCTAGAATTATCTACTAAATGTCAACTATATACCACATCCTATATTGGTCTGGGGATGTAAAATTGAATGAAATAGAATTTTGAATTTAAGAAGCTCAATATCTAGTCATAATAAAAAACATAGGCAAGTAAATAAACAATAGCAGTTCTGAATTCTGTTCCTGGCAAAATAAAAAAATAATGTAGGCTTCTGTCTTCCTTGTTCAAAGTCAACTGTGGGTGGAAACCCATGAGGTAATGAAGAGTTCTGTGAAATCTATGGGGTAGATAGGTAGTTGTTCGAATGATTGTTGGCAGAGAGCTGTCTGGAGCTGAGGCCAACTAGACTTTAGACTGCTGGTACCCATGTCCTTGGAGTGGGGCTTGACTAGTCTGGGGCAGTGCTTAGATACCCACAGCAGGAATAACAACTCATAGGCCAAGATAATGAGACATCTAAGGAGCATAACCACTTGAAAAAGAAAAAAGACAATAACTATAAAGTATATATACCATTTAAATCAGGGCTCTTAGAACAGCAGGATAAAGATTTTATATAAGCATAAAAATCTACCACAAAGAATAAACTACAGATGACCAACAGATATATGAAAGGGACTCAACATCACTAATCATCAGGGAAATGCAAATCAAGACTACTATTAAGATTTCACCTCATTACATGATTGGATTAGAATGGTTATTATCAAAAAGATAAGAAAAAAGGTGTTGGTGAGGGTGTGGAGAAAAGGGAACCCTTGTGTACTGTTTGTGGGAATATAAATTGGTGCAGCCACTATGGAAAACAGTATGGAGATTTCTTGAAAAACTAAAATTAGTTTTTAGTTTTAGATCTAGCAATTCCTCTCTTGAGTATTTATCTGAAGGAAATACAAACATTAACTTGTAAAGATATTTGTACCTCATGTTCATAGCAGTATTATTTATAATAGCCAAGAAATGGAAACAGCCTAAGTGTCCATTGATAGGTGAATGGATAAGAGGATGTAACTCACTCTCTCTCTGTCTCTCCTGCAGAGGAATATTATTCAGCCATAAAAAGAAGGAAATCCTTCATGTGTGACAACATAGGTGGCCCTTGAGAGTGTTATGCTAAATGAAACCAGACAAAGAAAGACAAATATTGTACAATTTCCCTTACATGTTGAATTTGAAAAAATAAAACAAAACACAAAAAAACCCCAGAATGCCACCATGCTCACAGATATAGAGAACAGATGGGTGTTTTTCAGGGTTGTGAGTGGGTGTGGGTGAAATGGGTGAAGGGAGTCGAAGGTACCAACTTCCAGTTATAAAGTAAGTTATGGGGATGTAATGTAGAGCATGGCGAGTATAATCAATAATACCGTATTGCATATTTGAACGTTGCTAAAAAATAGAGCTACCCTACAACCCAGCAACTGCACTACTGGGTATACACACCCTAATGTTTATAGCAGCAATGTCGACAATAGCCAAACTGTGGAAGGAGCAGAGATGCCCTTCAACAGATGAGTGGATAAAGAAGATGTCGTCCATGTGTACAATGGAATATTACTCAGCCATCAGAAAGGATGAATACCCACCATTTGCATTGATGTAGATGGAACTGGAGGGGATTATAGTAAGTGAAGTAAGCCAAGCAGAGAAAGAAGATTATCATATCTTTTCACTCAGATGTGGAACATAATACAGCAGAAGACCACAGGGGAAGGTAGAGAAAACTGAAGGGAAGAAATCAGAGATGAAGACAAACCATAAAAGACTCTGGAATCTGGGAAACAAACTGAGGGTTACAAAGGGGAAGGAGGTGGGGGAATGGGGTAACTGGTATTAGGAAGTATTAGGTATTAAAGAGGGCATGTGTTGTGATGAGTACTGGGTGTTATACACAACTGATAAATCATTGAACATTATGTCAAAATCTAATGATGTACTATATGCTGGCTAACTGAATATGATAAAAAATTAAAAATAATAAAAAATTTTGGTAACTACAAGTTTTGACAGATTTTTAGCTAGACTTATTTTTGCATATATTGTATAGCTGAAACTAATATAATGCTATAGGTCAATTATATTTCAGCAGAAAAGAATAAGATATTGGAATTTAAAGAAAAGGAAATAATTATTAAAAAAATCCAGATATTTGGTATAATAAATATAATATTTGAAATGCAGAACATAATAAATGGGCTAAATAATGAAATAGATACAGCTGAAGGGCAGGTGAGGAAACTGAAAGTAAACTGAAATTCTTTAAGGAAAGCAAGGAAGGATAAATACATAGACTATATAAATAAAAATTAACAGAAGTAGAGTATAGAAATTGAAGTGCCAACATTTGGATGATAGGGGCATAAAGATGAGAATTAAAAATATAATCTTGAGACTGTAATGGAGGTAGAGTTCACAGAACTAAAAATTAAGAAAAAAAAATTTGAGAAAAATAACTAAGCTAAGGGTAATGGGCCTAAAACACCAGACTGAAAAGATAAAGACCCACATCAAGAAACATAATAGACAATATTAACACTATAAGACACAAAAAAGTTTATAAAATAATACAAAGGGAAAAGAACAGACCATATTTATAGAAATAAGGCTCAAAATGATTTCAGAGTTGTCAGCAACACTGGATGGAAGAAGATGGTGGTTTAATATTTTAAAGTTTGGAAGGGAAAAGATTTTGATCTGGGGATCAAGAAGGTACTGGTCTGTAATTCAGTTCTCTTCCTATCGCCCTCGACCCTCAAGGACGACAAGAAGCCCCAGTTCAGGTGTATCTTCTCTCTCTTTATTTCTGCAAGTCTACACACTTATATACATTTACATGACCAATCAGCGAGCAGGGTACAGGAGGGAGCGAATCAGGCTACGCACCTAAACGAACAACTTTGCTAGCAACCAATGCTGTTTACTTCCTCTTTGGGTGTTCCACTTAGTCTCATGAGGCAACCCTAACCTGGCAACTAGCCAGGCACCATCTTTTAATGGCGGAGGCCGCCCTGGCCAGGGGCCTGCCTCCGACATCTCCCCCTTTTTTCTTTTATGGCAGGGATCGTGCCTGTCTTAGGTTGTCAGTGGCGGGGAATATCCTTACCCATCATCAGAAGGCAGATATCAATGATCTGCGTCCTATCTTAGGTTGGTATATTTCCCCCACCAATCTTACCCGTTGTTGACTACCGATCCAGCATACTTAGCCACACTTGGGGGGATGTTCCAGCCTCGATGGCTAACAAGGCCTGCACCATGGCTTACTGTTGCCCGTGTTGCTGTCGCCTCCAAATTTGCAGTTTCCTTACTAGCAGAATCAAGCCCACTATGAGGATTGTCATCAGACCAATTATGCTAGCCCATTGTTTTGTAAAGGTTAACCCATCTTGCAATGTTTTGATTATCTCTGGGAGGGTTGCAAGCTCAACTCTGGTATTCTTCATCCTTGTTATGCCTAGTAGCAGGTGCTGAGTGTAGTTTTGGAATTCTATGGACTAATTCCCCCGCAAGTATTGGGAGAGCTGTCAGGAGACATTCTGTAAGTCACTCATATTAGTATAGGCTATGGGAGTTACACAAATTGCCGGGAAGGGTGCTATACATCCCAGTCCCAATAGGGCCCCCAATATGTCCACTTGTTTTTGAACCAAATCCACTCTCTGGTTGACTATCAGGATTCCTGCTTGCAGATGTGCATTGATCTGAGTCTGTGTTTGAAGGGCAGCCGCCGTTCCTTCTGCAAGGGTGTTCACAGCTTCCGCAGTGGGTATAGTTGTAGCAAGCGAGACTGCTGCTGCCATGGCAGCTGCTGTAGATATAGCCAATGCTGTCACAACGGTGGCTGTGATACCAAAATCTCTCTTCTTTCTGGATAGCACCACCGGTAACTTGTCCTCTGGAATGGAAACTGGGATAGGAACATGGGTAGGGATACACATAATCACAGCCAGCTTGAAGGCCGTGACATTCCAGCACTGGGAAAGATAGCAATTCTTAGTGCAATTTAACATATCATTCAGCTCGCTAGCATTTGTTACGAGGAAAAGGAATGGTGGCGAGACGCATAAGGGAGTGGGCTGATAAGTAATATTATTGGGACAAGACACATTAACTGTTGTCTCAAAGGTACTAGAGTCATTTTGTTTATAAGAACAGTTGAGGAATTTGCCACCATTTAACATGGACACTGCTGAGATATCAGTACATGCTCCTAGCAAGTTACAGACCTGCCATGCATCAAAGGGAGAGGAGGGATTGCCTTGCTTAGGATTTTGAAAGGAATTGGCAGTAAAGAGAGGAGGGAATATGAGAGAAGAGTTAGTCACTGGTAAAGGATATGGCCATGCTTTAACCACTGCTCACAGCTCTCTGGCTTGAGTCTGCCGCAGGAGGTGTAGCATCCCCAGAGTTATCATCAGCATCTTCAGCATCATGACTGGTGTTTGGAGGCAAGGCTGCACGCACCAGCTGCTCTGGGATCCAAATTGGAGCCTCCTTTTCCTGTGGAAAAACACATACAGACCCCCTACTCCATACTAACACTGGATCTGGTCCATTCCACTTTCCTGTGAGGATGTCCTTCCAAAGTACTAAAGGCTTAGGGGGAGTAGCAGCATCACTTGCATGTCTGTCTGCAGCTGATTTACCCGTTTTGTCCAACGTTAAAAAATTCAAAATTAAGAGAATGGTGTTGAGCTTATCTTTAGGGGACCTGAAGTTGTCCCCTATTCCCCCTTTTTGTTTGTAAAGCGCATTTTTCATTGTAAGATGCGCACGCTCCACAACACTCTGTCCTTGTGGGTTATAGGGTATTCCATGTATCAAGTGAATGTCACGTTGTTGTAGGAAGGCTTTAAAGGGTTGTGAGATGTAGGCTGGACCATTATCTGTCTTTAACTGGCGTGGCTTTCCCCATGCCGCAAAAGCCTGTAGGCAATGGGCGATAACATCTCTGGATTTTTCCCCCGTATGCACTGAGGCGAAAATTATTCCAGAGCAGGTATCTACAGAGACATGAACATATCTTAACTTTCCAAATTCTGAAACATGTGTGACATCCATTTGCCATATATGATTAGGTAACAAACCCTTAGGATTAACCCCCAAGGGCGGTGCAGGTAGTAAGGTCACGGCATTTCTGCAGGAGACTACTATGTCCCGTGCCTGTGGTTTTGTTATGTTAAATTTGAAGCGAAGAGTTAAAGCATTCACGTGGAAAAGCTTATGATAATGTCTCTCCTGTTGCACCGGGTCCTCAATGGCAAAGACAAATTCTCCTCTGGTTAAGGAGTCTGCTAACCGATTACCTTTTGTCAGGGGGCCTGGTAAGGTTGTATGAGCTCGCATGTGGCCAATATGAAATGGAGCCTTCCTGTCCCAAACTAAAGTTTGGATTTCTTGTAATGCCTTAGAGATAGTAGACCTGGCATTAATAGAACCCACATTTTCAATGATAGAGACAGCTTGCACCACATATCTACTATCTGATAAAAGGTTGAAGGGGTTTTTTTTTTTTTAAAGATTTTATTTATTTATTTGACAGACAGAGATCACAAGCAGGCAGAGAGAGAGGAGGAAGCAGGCTCCCTGCAGAGCAGAGAGCCCGACGCGGGGCTCGATCCCAGGACCCCGGGATCATGACCTGAGCCGAAGGCAGAGGCTTTAACCCACTGAGCCACCCAGGCGCCCCAAGGTTGAAGGGTTCTTGATGAAACATTTGAAATGCTTTTATCACTGTGAGCAGCTCGGTTTCTTGGGGAGAGGAGCTTTGAAATAGGAAGGTCCAACTCTTTTCTTTGGTAACTATAGCTCCTACTCCTTGCTTAGATCCATCAGTGAATATAAGCTTTACATTACTGAGGGGTTTATGGTGAGTGATCCTAGGGTATATGATTGGATTGGATAAACTGAACTGTAGCCATGGATGTGATGGGTAGTGGTTATCAAATTGAGTGCATGTTATAGTTATCAAAATGGCCCAGTCATCATCACAGGCTGCTAGGCACTTTATTTGTTCCTGCGTATATGGTGTTATTATAGTATCTGGTTGTTTACCAAACGCTGCTATACTAAGTTTAATCCCTTTAAGTATAATTTGTGCAACGGCACTTGGGTGCCAAGGCAAAACCTTCCCTGGAGAGTGGGCCAAACTAACCCATGATATGGGGCTAGATTGCCAAAAAACTGTAGTGGGAGCTCGTTTTTTGGCAAGGACACAAAATAGCAAAGGTTTGGAATAGTCAGTTCTGTCTATCTGAGCAGCTTCTAGCCTTTTCTGGATCAGATTGATGGCTGCTTTTTCCCCCTCAGTCAACTGACGAGGAGAGGTGAGGTTAGGGTCTCCTTTAAGTGTCTCAAATAAGGGTGACAATTCCTGATCAGTGAGTTTTAGATAGGGCCTGATCCAATTGATATCTCCTAACAATTTTTGAAAATCATTTAACGTGTTTAGGTGATCCATCCGCAGGGTTATCTTTAAAGGTCTGACTTTAGTGTTCTCTAACCTAGTTCCCAAATACTCTTTAATGGGCGTCATTTGGACCTTTTCTGGTGCTATGTGTAATCCAAATTTCTCAAAATGTTTGAAAAGAAAGGAAAGGGCCTTCTCAATATATTGTTCTTTTTTATGGCACAGCAGAATATCATCCATATAATGATACACAATGAGCGGGGGAAATTGTGTTCTAACCTCCTTCAGGGCTTGGTCCACATATAATTGGCACATTGTAGGGCTGTTGGCCATGCCCTGAGGCAATACCACCCATCATAGCATTGATCCAGACTAGAATGATTAATGGTAGGTACTGTGAAAGCGAAACATTGGGTGTCCTCGGGGTGCAATGGGATGGAAAAGAAATAGTCTTTAATATCGATTACCACAGAGGGCCAACCAGAGGGCAGGGCTGAGACTAAAGGCAGCCCCCGCTGTACTGCTCCCATGGCCACCATCTTTTCATTAACCGCTCGTAAGTCATGTAACAATAGCCATTTCCCCGACTTCTTCTTAATCACAAAAATAGGCGTATTCCATGGTGATGTGGAGGGCCGAATATGCCTGGCAGCAAGTTGCTCTTTTACTAACGTGTGGGCAGCTTCACATTTTTCTTTAGGCAGGAGCCACTGAGGAACCCACACAGGTTTACTGTTTTTCCATTGAATTTTTAGAGGTTCAGTGGCCCCTAAGAAAAACCCAGCCACGGCCCACCTATTCTTTGAGAGAAGTAATTAGTCAAGGGAATAGGTTCAGGGGTGACCTGCAGCTGTTTTCCTAGGCCTCCCGTTCCAGGATAACCAGACTTAGTCATTAAGGCTTGAGCTTCCTCACTATAGAATAATTCTGTAGTCAACTTCAGGTTCATTTGGGTCAAGACATCCCATCCCCACAATGAAATGGGAATCTTAAGGACATATGGCTGCACAAGTCCATGGTGGCCTTCATCATCCTTCCATGGCAGTGTAGCTGCACTGCACATGGGGCTATGAACAATCCCTAATCCTCAAAGTATTTGATCAGCCTTTTGCACAGGCCAATCCTTAGGCCAATCAGCTTCATTGATGATACTGCGATCTGCTCCGGTGTCCAATAAGCCCATGAATTTCTTGTCTCTTATCCAAAGAGAGTAAAGGGGTCTATTTTCCATGCCTAGCGTGACGCATGCTAGAGGAGCTCCAGATGAACCGAACCCTTTTTGTCTCCGTGTAACCTCATGGCTTCCAAAATGCTTGTGACAACTAGGCAATACCAGGATTTGAGCTATCTTATCACCTGGACTAATAGCTGTAATTCCACGTGGGGAGGATACCAGGATTTTCACCGTTCCTTTATAATCAGCATCTATAACTCCAGGGTGAACAATGAGTCCTGATAACGCCGTGGAGCTCCGTCCTAACAAGAGGCCCATGGTGTCCTCAGGTAATGGACCCTTAAAATCTGATCCGACTACCTGGGTCCCCATCTCTGGAGTCAATATGAATCTGGTGGTGGCACGGATGTCCAATCTTGCACTCCCTGTTGTGGCTCGCCTTGGCTCGTCGGCGGATAATGCGAGCGAGCCACCTGTTGGAGCACCCCATACATTTGAGGGCCCTGGGGTGTGGCGCCCCCCTTCCCGTTTTTTGACCCTCTTGGAGGCAGAGAGTTTCCTTGTATATCCCTTATTGAGCAACATTCATATGCCCAGTGGGCACCTCTCCCACATCTTGGGCAGATACCTGGTTTTTTAGCCTCTTGATAAGACACCTTTCTCTCGGGGAACTCACGCTTAAGGTGTCCTGGCTCCTTGCAGTAATAGCAAACTCCAGGAGTACCCCCTATGTTTATATTGTTGAGCTCCCTGTAATCCTGGTAAACCTTGAGTGATAGCTGCAGCCATAACCTGCCCTTGAATAACACTACCATTGATATCCCTGCAAACTTTAATATATGTACTTAAGTCTTTGCTTTTCCGAAGTCTGATGGCTTCTTTACACCATTTATTAGCTTGCTCATAAGCCAGCTGTTTTATCAATGGCATGGCTGCCTCTACCTCCCCAAATATTCGACCAGCTGTTTGCATCAGCTTCGCTACAAAATCAGCATATGCTTCATTTGGTCCTTGTATTACCTTAGACAGCTGACCCTGTAAATCCCCACTGCCTTGAATTGTTTTCCATGCTTTAGTGGCCGCCGCAGCTATTTGCAGATACACCGCAGGGTTGTATTGTATTTGGGCCTGCTTTCCCACGTACGGTCCTATTCCCATTAACACTTCTAGGTCCCACTGAGGATTTCCAGCCACTGCATTACGGCGGGCACTGTCCTGTGAGTATTCTTGCCAGGCTGTTTTCCATTCTAGATATTGCCCTCCCGACAAGGTTGCGCGGGCTAGGTTACCCCAGTCTTCAGGGACTAAATTCATTCCTGCTATGGTCTCCAACAAAGATACCGTAAAGGCTGCCTGAGGGCCATACTGCATGACTGCTTCCTTTAATTGCTTAACTAGTTTAAAATCAAGAGGCTGATGATACCACTGGTTGTTTTGGTCCTCTAAAACCGGAAAGGCAGAGGCCAGGTCATGATCTCTCTAGCTCGAAACCCTGCCACTACCACATGTGGTGCAGCAGCTACAAGCTCCTTGGCGCGCCATAGGATTATACGGCAGAGGGGCACTAGGCGTCGCTGGAGTCGACAGTTTCAACTGTTCAAACTTGGAGTGCATTTTACGGTCTAACTCCTCCCCTGACATTTCTTCTTCCTCTTCACTAGAACTACCCCCTCTGAGGCACGAGAAGACCGCTCCTCTTTCACTTCCTCCAATGCCTCTGCTCCCTCTTGTAGAGCTGATTCACATTTGGGTTTAGGCCCCACCAGGCATCCCCGGACTAAGGTCCATATTGCCAGGGTCCCGGGTGGCAAAGGCGTTTTATTGTCCTGTTTCTTCAAATCCTCCCCTAAGTGGTCCCATTGAGGTATGCTTAGCAAGCCTTCATCTAGGAACCATGGAGCCGCCTTTTCCACTGTATTCAAAAAGGCCGGAGCAGTTTTTGCTTTTAGTGGAGTTCCATTGGCTTTCAGCAGGTCTTTTAAAGACCCTTCCAACCGCACTATAGATACTTAAGATCCCATTATGAACACACAGACAACAGATGCGGACGTTAAAGACACTAACACATTAACTTTTTACACGCATATACTTCAGTCGACCTTTACTCCCTGCTTTACCGCGGAATTCCCACTTTTGAACGTGGCTAATGTCCCCGCTTACCTGCGGACCTTTACTCCCCGCTTTCCTGCGGATTACCTTGCAAGATTCCTTTATTTAGTTCCCGGGTGCCGGCTCCATTTATTGCCCTCGACCCGCAAGGACGACAAGAAGCCCCAGTTCAGATGTATCTTCTCTCTCCTTATTTCCGCAAGTCTACACACTTATATACGCTTACATGATCAATCAGCGAGCAGGGTACAGGAGGGAGCGAATCAGGCTGCGCACCTAAGCGAACAACTTTGTTAGCAACCAATGCTGTTTACTTCCTCTTTGGGCGTTTCACTTAGTCTCATGAGGCAACCCTAACCTGGCAACTAGCCAGGCGCCATCTTTTAATGGCGGAGGCCGCCCTGGCCAGGGGCCTGCCTCCGACATCTTCTTATTATGGAGGGGGGTGGCATGTTGTTTGGACAGTGGCAGGTGGCCTAATCTGATATGTATATAAACTTGCTGATAACTGACCTTCTGATAAATAGACATAAGAATATTTGCCTAGGAGAAGAATCCTTATATATGGATTTTCAATATGTTTCTGGGTTAGGGTTACTTATAATAAATAAATTTGTAATCTATAGATTAATGACAGATGGTTCCCAAGAAAATGGTCATGTAGTCTATACTACTACCTAGGGTACAATTCATGTTTTGTAACCTAAAAGTGTGTGAGGTAATTCACAAACCTTAGTCAGAGACCTCATCTGTTAAGCTGTATAGAGTATCTAATGAAAGAAGGAAGGGTTTGAAGAACTGTATGGGATGTTATAGATCTCTTCCTGATTTACTTGTGTCTCTTGATTGCTTCCATCCTTTAAGTTACTAGCAGAGCTTGATATCAGAGAAGATCTTAGAGTCCTGTGACACTGATTTGATAGTCTTTTCTTTTTTTTTTTTTTTTTTTAAGATTTTATTTATTCATTTGACAGAGATCACAAGTAGACAGAGAGGCAGGCAGAGAGAGAGGAGGAAACAGGCTCCTGGCCAAGCAGAGAGTTGGATGCGGGGCTTGATCCCAGGACCTGGGATCATGACCTGAGCTGAAGGCAGAGGCTTTAACCCACTGAGCCACCCAGGCGCCCCCCCTTTTTTTTTAATGTTAGCACAGAATTTAGAATTTTGTATCCAACCAAATCATCGAAAGCATAGAAAGGACTGCCCCTAAATCTGATAAGGTTCATCTTAAATACATACACACAGACACATACAACCATTAAACTAAATTGAAGAATGTAAGAAATATTCTCTGTAAAATTAGAGTTGAGAATTGAAACAAGGATGGCCACTATCCTCAGTTCAAGTTAGCAATGTAAGGAAGCCCCTACTTAATATCTAAAACAATGAACAGAAGTTAAAGGCCTAAGGATTGTAAAAGAGGAAGTAAAGACCAACATTTCTAGTAGATTATATGATTGTTTATTCTTAACCACTCCAGAAAAACTGATAAACAAATAATAAAAATAATGGAGTTTAACAAGGAGTTAGATATAAAATCATTAAACAAAAATCAATTATATATATCTAAACATTAGTAACAAATAATTATTGAACAAAATTGTCCTACATATGGAAAAATAAAGTTAGTTCCTTATCCACGATGCACAAAAATCAATTGCCCATGGAGAAAAGACTTAAATATCCAAAACAAGCTTTTAAAATGTTAACTGTATATATATTTAAGTATATATGTATAGTTAAGTAACAATCATATTCTTCTACCAAGAGGAGCTGTGTATATATATATATATATATATATATATATATATATATATATAGTTCTACTATTGGAGATAGGGAAAAAAAAAAAAAACTAACCATATGGAAAAAGTGATAAGTTTGACTTCAAATTTCAAAATATAAAATATGAAAATTATTCATCAAGTCATTTTAAGAAGGTGAAAAACCAAGTTATAAATTGAGATGTCTGCAATATGCATAATCAACATAAGATTTATTTTGTAAATATTTAATGAACAACATATCAATAAATGTCAACACAGATGAGGAAATGCATGTGGCTAATCAGCCTATAAAGAAATATTTAACTTTATTGGAATCAGGGAAAAGAAAATGAGACTAGGGTGAAGTACCATTTTATATCTATTTAGGTGGGAACAAACAGAAATGCTGACAATACCAAATGGAAAGGATGTGGTGTAGTGGGATCTCATATATTGCTGGTGGGAGCATGAATTGGCATAGCAAATCAGTTTGGCGTTTTGTTATACATTGAACATTTGCATATCCTATGAGCCATCAGTTCTAGTTCTACATATATACCCTAGAGAAACTCTTGCAAATTTTGTTCAGGAAACATGTAGAGGAATGTTTATAGCATGTTCACATTAATAAAAACCCAGAAATAGCCTAAATATGAATTTATAGAAGAATGGATAGTGATATGTTCATGCAAGGATACACATAGTATTCAAAGAGGAAAAACCATAGCACAAGCAAAAATTCAGATCAACTTTAATATTGAGTGGAAAAGCAAGTCCCAGAAGATTATGTAAGTAGGATAGCTTTTTATAGAGTAAGAAAACATGAAATCTCCAATATATACTTTTTCTCAGAATATATATGATATAAAAATATTATATATATGTATATATGCATGCATGTATACATATATAAATAAAATGACTGGATAACTAGCCACATATAAATGCACACTTATGCATGTAGAAAGCCAAGGAAACCCACCATATAATTAGGGTAGTGGTCAAGAGAGTGCTATTCAGTAGTATTCAGGGGATGGGATTGTGAAAAGCCTCAAAGGTATATGGAAGTTTTTGTCTTTTTCTAGCATCTACTTCAGATGATGGTTTTGCCAATATTATATTACTAAAGAGAAAGTAAAGAATAGAAGAGGGCCATGCCAAGACCAGGGATGAGAGTGTGTCATGAACCAATGATTATAATCAATCTAATTTTGACTTCTTGAATTACATACATATGCCCAAATCTAAAATAATACTGCTATCTGCTATGATTTGGGTAGGTACAACAATGCAGTGTTTAATATCAAATGGACAAAAGGAAGAGTTTGGAATTAACATCCCAAAGAAGAGGATGTCTGGGCTATTGATAAATAACTTTCATTAAACATGATAAGGTATTATGTCAGGTACTGTGCTAGACCTTTGATGTGTGTTGACTCATTTAATCCTCACAATAACAGGTAACATTATCACATTTATTTTAACATATACAAATAATTTAACAATGTCACACAACTAACAAGTGGCAGTTATTCTATGAGACGATTATTTACTCCCACATGCACGGCACTATCACTGTGCTTATGAGACTCTATTTTAATTTCTGCCTTCCTCATCAAAGTTTAAGGCCCTTGATGGTATAACCCATATCTTATTGTTTATTTCCAGACCTAGGACAAAGTATAGATCACATTATTTGTTAATTAAGTGCTCATCGAATAAAAATGAATGAAGAACATGGTTTCTGTCTCTAAAGATATTACAGTCTTTTATCCAGTGGGCAAATGGGGAACAAGATAGTATAGTGCAAGATACTGACCTCCTGAGAAATACGCACAAAGGTCATAACCCATTGTGGGAAATCATATGAAATTTCTTAGAAGGGTAGTATCTTAAGGAGCCATAATCAGTATTCAGTCTGGACAAGTCTTTTCTTTTGGGAAAAGAATGATACCAAGTAGGTCAGCAACTCAAAATTAGCCAGCTAAGGCTATTGATCTGATAGGTGCTTATATAGATGGGGCATCAGACAGATAAAAAAGAAAGGGTTCAAAGTAAAATAATAAAATACCATGAACTTTCTAATATAATATATAGTAGAGAAACATATTAGATTACTGAGGGTTAACTGCAGGATGATGTTATTGAGGAAATAGAAAGCACAGTGGTAGCAGGTGCCCATGTGGTAGTGGGCATCAAAGCTTCTAGCCATCAAGACTGCTTGACATTCACAGTTTTGTGAAGGTCCAATTAAATCAAGACTCTGATAGCACAGAAGAATGATGGAGGTATTTCTCATCTTGAATTCCCTGGCCATCATTTCTCCCCTGGGTCAGGTCATTGTGGAGAGAACTCATCAGTACCTAACATAATGAGCAATTGTACATACAGATTAAATTTCCTTCTACTAGGTAATGAGAAAAAACAAACAAACAAACAAACAAACCAGTATAACATGGAGATTAAGAATGCGGATTCTAGAGTCAGACTGTTTAAATTCAAAATCTAATTTTATCACTTGTTAGTCATGTGACATTGTTACTTAAATTACCTGTATGTGTTAAGATAAATGTGATAATATTTCCTGGTATGAGGAGTAAGTGAGTCAATACACTTTAAATGGTTGGAACAGAGCCTGACACATAGATTATGCAAAATAAAAGTTTTCTATCAATAGCTTGGACATCCTTATCTTTAGGAAGTTAATTCCAGATCCTTTCCTTCATCCATTTGGGATTAACTGTTGCTTTGCTTAAAAACAAATACTGCTTTGTTGTACTCTTGTAACAACTTATACCTACCTACCCATATCATTTATAACTCCTATATATTTATACCTGTATCATTTATAATGGTTATAACTACCATAACTACTTAAACTACCCATATAAAAAATAATTGCTATCACGTTAAATTTGTGCATATCTTGGTGATTAAAGACCTAAAATTATATTGATTATAATGATTGGTTCATGACACTCTCTCATTTTTGTCTTTGCATGGCTCTCTTTTATTCCTTCCTTTCTCATTTGTCTCAGAGGAATCTTCCTAGAGGGGACAGCTTTGCTTCTGTGGATTTTGGAACCTCAGTTTCTTCATTTGTAAATGTGCATGGCAGTAAGACTCTTGTGTAGTTATTTGAGGGTTAATTAAGAATGTATTTAACCCCTCTGAAGCATAGTTTGTGTTATGGCTGAATTGTTTCCCCTCCAAATCTCTCATTTTGAAGTCCTAATCTCTAGTCCCTCCGGATGGGACTGTATTTGAAGATAGGGTCTTTAAAGGGATAGTTAAATGAGTTAAAATGAGGATGTTAGGTTGGGCCCTAATCTAATCTGACTGATATCCTTATAACAAGAGGATATTAGAACATACAGAGTGATAAGAGGCCTGCATAGGTACAGAAGTGCCCTATAAAGAGGCAGAAAGAAGGTGGCTATTTACAGGCAAAAGAGAAACTTTAGAGGCAACCTACCTTGCTTTCATCTTGATCTTAGACTTCTAGCCTCCAGAACTGTGAGAAAATGAATTCCTGTTGTATAAGCCTCCTACTCTATCTCATTTTGTTATGGAATTTCTAGCAAACTAGTACAGTTGGCACTCAATGAATGGCAGCTTTTGTTTGTTTTGTTTTGTTTTGTTTTTAAACTTTCGTATTGGGTTTGGTGCCAGTCAAACTTGGTTGGGATTCTCTGTTTTTTAGTTTCTTCACGTGTAAAGTGCAGTGAATATTATCTGTCTTATCTTTTGTTGTGAGGATTATAAATGAGTTAATACATACAAAGATTTTAGAATAGGAAATTGTGATTTTTTTTTGTGTGTCTCATGTTTGCCTGATCCTTCCCTTATACTGACTACAAAAGTGTTAAAAACACAAGTCATCGTGATTATATTTATGTGTATATATATATTTCTTTTTTAAATTAAGTTTTTGATTTTAGTTCCAGTATAGTTAACATGCAGTTTTTACCTAGTGCTTTCGTATACTGAAAAGCCTCCTAACTTTTGTCCCTACTGTCAGTCAGTATCTCATACAATATATTTTATACATAGCTCTGGACTGGATTTCCAGAAGTACGTCTTTATTTTATTGTTTAATAGCTTTCAGTGGCTCACACTAATGATGAAATAATTTCTATATTGTCTACTTAGGCACTCAGACCTTTAAAAAATTTAGATCCTAACTGCCTTTTCAGACTTACTTCCTATAACTTTGCTCCCTACTCCAAGTCCTCCTATTTATATTACTCATAAATGCTTTTAAGTTCTGGTAAGTACTTAGGTTAGCTTATGTTGTCTCATCTTCTTCCAAACGTAGTTTTTTCTGCTTCTATGGTTTGGTCCATACTTCTCCTTCTACCTGTAATTTTTTTTTCCATGTTTATCTACCCCTATTAAAGTCATAATCATTCATTATGTCTCAGTTGGTCTTGTGGAGTTTTCCTTAATAATTTCAACCAAAAAATATGATTTCTGCTTGCACTTCTAAACTTTTATCACTGCAGTCATTAACTTTAAAGAGTTGTTGCTTGGATGGATGCATAGATATACAGATGGATGGATGCATGAAAGGACACACAGACACACATTATAGCCATACCTGTTTTTCTATCCACTTAGCAAGATCATTTTGATATGGTAGTTATATTGAGAAGCACTTAAAAATTCTGATTGCTATGAAAAATTGTACACTTTTGAAATGAGTTATTAATTGCAATGAGTGATTTAATGACTTATTTAAAAATTTTTCCCTTTATCTCCATTTCTACTTAAATAACCTAGTCAGAATTGATTTAGAAACTATTGCATCTACTTTATTACATGCCCCAATACATGAGTTGAAATTGAAAATTTATTTTAAAGATTGCCTTCATTAAAACTACTGAGATGAACATGTTGTTAGACTTCCCTAATATTTGTGAAACTGAAAGAGTAGTTAAGTTAGATAGATAGATGCATTTATAGTAACATTATAATTTTCTTTTCTGACAGGGACATTGGTAAGGTTAATTAGTGCCTGTAATGATTTTTCCCCTTGATTAAAAGACACTATGCAAATACAGAGTGCAGAATAAAGAATTCTATTAAAACCACAAAGGTTATATTGTCAGTGGCTATAGATGAATTTAAAAAGTTTGTTCCAGAAGAGAGAAAATCTAAAACATTATTTCTAGCCCTGAGGCATGGTTTCCAGCTGAACGCCTTAACCCAAAGTATTATAATGAACATGTTTTAATTCAGATGAGACAACAGTCATTTAGTAGATAGAATTATGAACTTAAGACTCTATTGGACAGACAGAAAGTATGGGGAACAAATATCTATTTCTCCTCTTCTAGTACCCACTTCATTGTTTACTAAAAAATGGGGTTGTACCTGGGTGGCTTAGTGGGTTGAAGCCTCTGCCTTTGGCTCACGTCATGATCTCAGGATCCTGGGACCAAGCCCCACATCAGGATCTCTGCGCAACAGGGAGCCTGTTTCCCCCCTGCCTCTGCCTGCCTTTCTGCCAACCTGTGATCTCTCTTTGTCAAATAAATAAATAAAATCTTTTAAAAATTTTAAAAAATGAATATGATGTGCTTCCTATCCCACTGATATCATGTGCATGGCTAAACCCACAAGTTAAACTATCTGACATAAGAAGGACCTGCCCTTACACTGTATGATGTGTATTTGGCTCTCAGAATTTCACTCTCATCAGCCTATACTGAGAGATAATAAATACTTTTGCTGTGCATGCTGTCTCGTGGCTCCTTTCCAATAGCATTAGAAGTAGACAGCATAGAATACCATTATGCTTTGCAGATGTTAGGAGGTTCAGGAGGAAGATAATGTCTTATTTTGCCTGGGATGCTATAATAGAATATCACTGAAGGGTGATTTAAACAACAAATGTTTGCTTCCCACAGCTCTGGAGGGTAGGAAGTCTAAGATCACAATGAAAGCCTTCTTCCTTGTTTGTAGATGGTCATCTCCTTATTACATGTTGGAGAACAGAGAAAGCAGAAAAAAAGCTCTATCCTGTCCTTTTTATAAAATAAGACTGCTAATTCCATCACGAGGCCTCCATCCTCATGTTCTAACCCCAAGGGCCCTATCTGCAGATATCAGCACCTTGGAATTAGAGTTTCAACATATGAACTTTGGGGGTATATGTTGTTCAGGCCATTGCATAAAGCTAACATTTTCTGAGCATCTGCTGTATTACAGTACTTGAGTCTGTATTTTGTTAACTTGAGAAGCTCTCACTGACATTATATTAAGCATCTTCGTTATGAAGAGTAGCTTCCTCTATCATAGCACTTATTTTTCTGTATTATAATCAATCATTTAATTGTCTATTTTCCTACTAGTGGGTAAGCTCTTGAGGGCAAGGAACATATTGTTCCTTGCCCTATCTTGTTAACTTCTGTATTCCCCAGACCATTGTTTGGCACATAGTAGGAGTTCAATTAGTGTTGTTAAAGAATGAAAAATTTAAAATCTTACTTAATCTTCTCATTAACACTCCTGACCTCTCTGTACTTTACAATGGCAAAACTAATTGCCCTCAGGATTGTAATGAAAATCAAATTAAAGATACCTCTAGATTATGATGGCATATATTAACTGCAGCAAAGACTTTCCCCTTCCCAATACTTAATTACCTGAGCAAAATATAGTTAAAGCTAGTCAACATACAGACACAGACACAGACATACAGAACCCCCCCCAAAAAAAAATTCCCACCACCAAAGAAAGGGTTGCACTCTAAAGCAACAACCTTGAAAACTTAGTGGCCAAGGAAAGAAACTAAAAATTTTTGAGTAGAATATACGAGTGTGGTATAATTTGGCTTCTGGGGCATCTAACCCTATTCCCCAGGGTCATACCCATATCATCCTCCTTATCTAGTAAAAATTTAACAAGTAAATGAAGGCTATTGGAAGTAGCTGTTGGAGGAAAAATGGATAAAATGAAGTAAATCTTGACACTGGCTTTCTTTGTGGAACGTGAAGGATCCTAAGGGGATCCCTTCCCCAGCTAACTCTGCCAGAGGAGTATAGATGTTTATTAAGAAATGACTCCCCATCTGGGTCTGAGGGGCAAAGATGCAGATGTGCCAGGCTTGGAAGGCCAGACTTGTCTGGGGTGAAAAAAATAAAGCCTCATAAATGTTAAATAAATAAATAAATAAATAAATAAATAAATAATAAAATATAACATTATGATTTGGAAGAGTCAATCCTAGAATAAGATGTTTTTTTTTTTTTAAAAGATTTTATTTTTATTTATTTGACAGACAGAGATCACAAGTAGGCAGAGAGGCAGGCAGAGAGAGAGGGGTGGAAGCAGGCTCCCCGCGGAGCAGAGAGCCCAATGCGGAGCTCCATCCCAGGACCCTGGGACCATGACCTGATCCGAAGATAGAGGCTTTAACCCACTGAGCCACCCAGGTGCCCCCTAGAATAAGATGTTTAACAAAATCTCAGAAGACAGTGTAGTCAGTTTTACTCAAAGACATTATATCTGCTTAGTTTTTCTCCTACCACTTTTATTCCCCACAAAGAAGAAATATCCAGACCTGAAACTGTAGCTAGGGGCAGGAATGGCAGGAAATAGCTCCAAGAAATCACCCACATTATATCAGAGCAAAGACAATGACCAAGCAGAATGCCCCTTTTTTCTTATGAGGAAAAGAAAACAAAAACAAAAATAAAAACAAAAACACATAGTAATCTTCACTATTACAACAAAAAGAAATTAAAGTTATTAAAAGATAAAAAATCAACATAAAATTAAACCTAACTCATGGGTAGAAAGAAATTTATGCTGTATAGAATCAAATCTTTCAAATGGCATTTCCATTTTACCCTTCTTTTATTTAGAGACATTATGATGCCTTTCCCAGGTGTCAAGTCATCTCAGTCACCGAAAAAAAGAATATTAATATTTGGAAATACTAATGTCTACAAAGTATCATTAATTAAGGCCCTATAAACCTGTGATACGGCTTCCTGTACTTCTGGCTCTTTAACTTATTTCTACTATGGAAAAATCAAGGTAATTAGTTTTGTCTCATATTGTCATATTCTGAATTCTCCATCTATCTATACTTAGAGGGAGATGGTGAGAGTACTGTCAACTTCTGTTCAATGACCTCACTACTTCTATCCCTTTCATATTATAAAAAATAAATAGCTACTGTAAGAGAAAAGCAAAGAAAGGATCCATAGGAAATATTGTATTAGTACTTAGTTTATCCAGATAACATACTGATGAAAATGCTCCATTTGTCTTTCTGCTTGTCTCTCTCTCTGTGTGTGTGTATGTGTGTGTGTGTGTCTGTCTTTCTGTCCATTTACTTTGAATGAAGAAGTGAGATATTGTCATGGAAGGGTGTATTTATACTCCTGTTTGAATTAAAAAATAAAGTTAGGCTTTTGATCTGGAAGACAGTAAATATGATTTACTGACTCATTTTGTCAAATAGGTTATTTTGTGAGCATTTTTCATAAATTAAAGTAAGCTAATGTGACTCTAAGATTTTGATGAAAATGGAAGTTCAAAAGATATATTGTTTAGAAGTGATGCAATAATGAGTATCAGACTTAATTTTGGTTTATAAATAACTATAAAACTGGAGCAAAGTCATAAAGCAAGTGTTTTTGGGGGTACTAGGCAACAGATAATACAAGATTGTGATCTCTGAAGAAGTAAAATACACCAGGGAGTTGTATCTGTATCTTATCTTTCTGCCTGGCAGAGAGGAAAAATGTTAAAGAGTGGAAGAAAGTGATATTGGAACTTACTGCTGCTGAAGTGGCTAGAATTTGCAGGGCATAAATAAATAAATGAATAAATAAATGAATAAATAAATAAATAAATAAAATCCTTAAAGAAGTTTTCTACCATGTTTGCTTCTCTGATTATGATTACATGCTATCTCATGATTACATGCATGATTATTCACATGCATGTCTTTCATGGAAATGTCTTTCATGTGAAAACTCTTTTCCTCACTAGCAACCTTCTTATTCCTCTTACAGGGAATCACTCAGGTACAAAGCAAGTCTCATAAGTCCCCCTTTGTGGTCTCCTCATGTTTAACCCTTTACTAGTTATTCATTCAATAAATGTTTATTGAGATTTTACTATGTCCTGGGCCCTGATCTTTTACCATGTTCTAGGCCCTGAGGATATAACAATGAATTAAATTCCTCCTGAGAGATAGGGGATAGAGAATAGAAAATAAATAAACAAATAAATACAGAGTATGCCAGGCAGTGATAAATGCAATATAAAAAAATAAAATAGGATTTGGGAAATGTCATCAAGAAGTGGTAAGTAAGGCATCTCTGTAATAACATTTTGTAAAGACTTAGAGTGAGGTAGCACTTTCAGGTAACTGGAAGAAGATCATTTAGGGTAGAACGTGTAAAAGTGCTGAATGAATCAGGAGTACATTAGCTAACTATGTGAAATAGATAAGAGTGTGGCTAGAGGAGCATGAGAGGGACAGAGTAGTAGTAGAGGCGGCCACAGAAGTAGTGTGGACTTTCATTATGTAGGTTTGTGAATCTTCTACATGGGCTTGGGCTTTTTTTTTTCCTTTTCCTGAATGAGATGGGAATTTATTGGAGGGAGTTTTAAGGAGAGAAGTAACATTATTTGACATATTCTATGGCATCTCTCTGGTTGTAGTATAGACATTGACATTCTTATTCCTTAAGGTAACTAAAAAGATTATGCAAGGCAAATGAAAATACTTGCAGATTTTTTGGCACATCTTCAGTACTAGATTTATGTTAGTGGTTTTATGTGCCCTGTTAGTGATCCTTTGAGCTATTCAGCAAGATCTTTGACATTCAGCTATTGAAATATTGTTTTTAAATATTCATATATCCTATGAGTGACTAAGGAGATTATCATTATTACTTTTACAATTAATGGAAAAACAAAACAAAAATATCCATTAAACCTACAATAGGAATACTTATAATAATAATTTTTTCTTCATTAACATTTTTTCTTAGCTTCAGATTAAAGACAGATGGTCTTTGTTTATAACTTTGTTGATATCTACTTATAGCTTAGCTTATCATCTCATTTGGCTTCAGGATTTTTGGTAATATTTTCAAATGATTATCACTAGGCTGACCCAGCAACCTTATTTTATAGATGCTTCTTCTGTTTTATTCTAGTTTCTATCTTTGCCTTTGGTCTTCTGTGATAAGGCAGGCATTGGGAATGGGTTTTACTTGCAATCATTCCCCCTCTAACTCTCGTCCCTGACACCATTCTGTCTTTTTCGGTAGCTTCAGAAAGAAGCCAAGATATCTAAATGTAACATTGGCTAAGAAGATTTAAAATTCACCAAAGAATTTTAACTCTGATGTACATGCTTCTTATTTTTTAACTATCACAGGCAAGTCCTTAGTTGATAACTCCACTATGAAAGTCTTTGGTGTAAGTTTTCTTTTCTTTTCTTTTTTCAGTAGGGGAACAGAAATAGGTTACAATCTGGGAAGTTTTCAGAATTTCACATCATGAGATGAAGATTTTCAGTACTCAAAAACAATAGTATTCTCTTTTTCTCCCCATTGCATTTAATTTGAATTCACTTTAAAAGACTCATTCTTTCCTATACATCATGCCCCCTTGTTTGTTATGTTACCAGTTCTTCCCATGTGTCTACTCCCTTTCCAATCTTTTGTGTTCATTGTATATTCATTCACTTTCTGTTATTGTGTCTCAATGTTTTGTCCTAAACATTCAAGTATGAAACTTAGGTGAATCACTGAATTTTTCATAAATACATTGTTAGTCTTCTTGTTGATTTATTTGTTGTGAATGATTATTCATGACATGTAGGTTTGTCTTACAACCTTCCTCTTATTTTTGGCATTTATCCATCCATTTAGCCTTCCATCCATCCAGCCAGCCAAATAGCCATCCAGCCAGCCAGCTGTCACCCATCTAACAAATATGCTCTTTGGTTTTACTAAAAGCTAAGCACTGGGCTATAAAATTTGGTACCAAAAATGAATAATAATTTTAGATTTTCAATAAATATTTGTGTTTTGATTAGTGTTAAAACAGATCTATTGAATCCCTTGAAGCTTAGTTTTGATAATATTTCTATCTTTATTTATTCACATATTAATTCATTCAATCTGATCCTAGGTAATACTCCTGGGTAATACTCATTCAGATTGAATGAATTGAATGAATACTCCTAGGTATTACCTAACAGTTTGTTGAAAATGCAGTTTCCCAAGATCCAGCCCAGGCTTATGAAGTCAGGATTTGATTTTAACCAGATATCCAGGTGAATTGTAAGCATAGTAAAATTTTAGAAACATGGACTTAGAGTAAGAATAACCTGGCAGCTGAAGAAAGTAGACAAATCATTTTAAATGGAGGAATGACCACATGGAAAGGCATAAGACATGGAGACCATTTGTTCTTTTAAATCTTAAGGTGCATCAGAGAGGAGAAGGGATAGGAATTTGGTAACACACAGGAGGACCAGACTGTGAAGGGCTTGTAAGCAGTGTAAAGACTTTGAACTTTTTCAAAGCCACAGGGGGCAATTGAAAGTTTTTAAATAGACCAATGACATGATGCTTTAGAAAGACAACTCTAGAAGCCATGTGAAGAATGGATTAGAAAGGAGCAAGGAAAGGTCTCTTGACTACTCAAGGAGTTATTTTAGGTGAGAGGACCTGAACTAACATAGTGAATATGAAGAGCAGGAGTTGAATTCAAGAAGTATTTTAGAAATAGAAATTATGGGGATTATTTTTTGACTGAATGAAGGAGATGAGCAATGAAGCATGGATGGCTCAGAAGTTTCTACAATATGTGCCTGGTTGGTGATAGCATTGAGGAGTTAGAACATACAGAAGAGGGAACAAGTTCCATAGTGGAGAGAATAAGTCCAGTATTGGACATATTATCCATAAGTATGTATGAAATATCCAGGAGGAGATATTTAGGAATGTGTTTTAGGAGCTAAGAAAGGTTGTATTTTGAAATAGAGAAACAGGAGTCCAAATTTAAAGGTGGAAGTTGAATAAGATAGAGGGATATTTTAAGATCACTTCTGGGGTAGCAGCGTAGTAATATCTGCCCCAAGTCAATGTCGAACTGCTTTGGGTTATTAAATAAAGGAAAGAGGCAGTAGCATGAGAAGGAAACAGAACTCAGAGATGCTATGAATGGAAGGAATCAGTAGAGGATAGCACTAAGGTAATAACTTAAAGGAGGTACAAAAAAAAAAAATTGGGACCAGGAGCATAAAAAGTGAGATGACCTTGGAAAGAAAGAAGAATACCTAATTCTCCCTCCCTGAAAGAGAGAAGATAAGCTTGGGTTAAGATTTTAAGATATGAGTCAGCTTGCAATGGAAACTAGGGGATAGGAGGTAAGGAAGTTTGTGCTTAATGATTGCTATTTTCTCAATAAGGTAGGAAGCAAGGTCCTCTGTGGAGAGAGAGTGGGCTGGAAAGGGATCTTGAAGAGAGTAATGAAAGTTTATAATAGCCACTTTGGGGTGTGGGAAAAGTAGCTGACTAGACAACTAAAAGGATTGCTGGGCATTGCTGAAAGCCTAGAAGAGTCTGGAAACTATAAATAACTACTTTTCTCACTCTATCATTGCATGACAGTCTCTCTTTCCTCCCTTGCCTACTTTCTTCTCATTTATAGTTTGAGCAGGAAATAAATTTCCAATAAGTTTAAAGCCTAATTCAGGCAAGAAGAAAAACAGAGTCTTGAATTTCAAACACCTGAGATTAATCTGCTTGAAGTTTTATGCTTTAATTATAATTAATTGCTATACTTCCCTAATGAAAGTGCCACACGTTCATTTTGAACTTGGAAGAAAGAAAAATAAAAGATAGGCTAATATTGTCTATTGAGAAAATAATTGTAGATACTTTTTTCCTTCCAGTACTTTCTATAAACACAGTTTTATTTGCTTATTATATGATTGTGTTAATCATACATAAAAAAATTTTTGTATCTTTTTCTTTTCAACTCCTTAAGATTTGTAACTTTTTTTTAACTGATCATAAGAGCAATTTATGTTCATTGTCAATTCTTGAAAATGCAAAAAAATAAAAAGATGAAATTGTAAATCACTCATAATTTCATCACCCAGAAATAAGAATTCAGTTGTAAAGGGTTTTGATAAAAGCTCTTATGTCATGTTTTAGAAAATGTGTTCTAGGAACATTTCCTGCTAATATTTGATCCTAGTTCTTCATTAAGTTTAAATAATCTGGACCATAATAGAATTTTACCTGGAGAATCTCTAATTAGTGTAGCTACTACAAATGACCCAGTCAACTTTCTCCCACATCCTACTGGCAAAGGTAAGGACTCAAAAACAGAAAGCGGAGAGAAGGAGAAAGTATTGTCAATTTAAACAATAATGTTCCTGTCTTTGAAAGAATATAAAGTATGTTTAGAAACAACATGAAACCTGCTCTTGTCATGAATGTGAAAGCTATTCTCCTCTCCCCTTTTGCTTTCTACCCCACAGCTGACTGACATCAATTATTATGTCCTCAAGCAGTTGTGGCTCTAGAAATTCATATGGGTTGGGCGGGCTTCTGGGAGTGTAATAATCTCAAACACTGATATAGCACTGTCTATGTGTCAGGCAGTTTTCCAAATGTTTGTACAGAGATTAATTTTATTTAACCTTCACAACAAAACTGAGAGATGAGTAATGTAATTTTTCCGACTTTGAAGATAATGAACCTAAGTTATGAAGAGATTCAATAATTTGTCAAGGTCACATTCTTTAAGTGGTGGAACTAGGTTTCAAAATTATGCAGTCTGTCTGGCAATCCTGTTCATAACCTCTGTATGGTATCTGGTCGTAATGGCAGCTGAGTGATTTGTCTTGAGTTAGGATTGTTAAGACACGTATTACTGAGAATTTTTTTTTTCTTTTTTGGTGTGGCTTGAGGATTGTCAGGGTCCTCCCAGCCTCCACCCGTATTCCACTCTCAACATCCAAACTGTTTCTAAACTTTCTTGATGCTGTCCATGAAATGGTCCAGATGTTTTAGTAAGGCTTACAGTATAATTTCCTCTGTATCTTGACTCTTATCATGGATTTTATTTATTTGTCATTTTGTTTCTGGTATGCTGTCATTCTCTCATCTTTGTGTCTCCCAGGAAAAAAACCCAGCTTGATGCAGGTGGTTCTTGCTTTCTCAAGCTTAGAAAGTCTTATGGCATTGTGTATCCATATCCTTGAAAATTATAAATAGTTATTCAGCTACTTCTAAGGGTTTTAAATAATAGATGCTGATTTTATTCTTAAACTTAACAACAAATCTCCTTTCTCGCCATTAGATTTGCATGACATACTAAGTCTTGCCTGTCTGGCTTTCTTACCTTCCTTGACTGCTTCTTCTTTAGTTTCCAGGCTTGGAATAGTTACCTATCTGTGCCAGCACTGAGAAGTCTAGAATGCCAACTCGTGCTGTATTCAAGGTTTTCACAAGCTGCTGATTGGAGCAGAATGGTAAAAATGGTGTCTGCTGATGCTTATGTCACTTATGAGCTAGCTTGGCCCTCCTATTAGAGTTTACTGTTGGATCTCCAGGGGTGCTGCCCATAGGACCAGCAGGAAAAAATATTAAAAGGTATTATGGTGCAATGAAAAGAGCAGTAAATTCAGCATCAAATTCATATCACGACTTTAATCATATAATGCCAGTCTTCTTTCTTTTTTTCTTTCCTTTTCCTCCCTACTTTACTTCGTTCCTCCCTCCCCCTTCCTTCCCTCCTTCCTGTCTGCCTGCCTTCTTTTCTTTTCTATTTCTAGAATGAATATGACTTTGTACTTAAGAGCCCAGCTCGGAAGTTAGATTACCTGTATTCAAAGCTTGATTTCACCCTCTTACAAACTGGGGACCTTGGTCCAATTAATTCCTTTGGGGCTCACTTTCCTTATCTAAGATGTCACCTCACAAGGCTATTATGAATATTAAATGAAATAATGTCAGTAATATGCTTAGAATAGTGATTGGCTCATAAGCATTGTAAGACTGTCTCTTTAGACCAGGTTCCCAAAGAGTAGGTGTTCTTTTCACTATGTATGTGCCTAGAAGAGTAGGTACCTTATAAATATTTGTTGAACAAATGGATGAATAAATGAGTGGATGAATCTGTCACTAAATAGCTATGCGATGTAGGGCATATGATTTAACCTGTTTGAAGATGTGTGCTGGGCATTTGGGATACAGTGTGAACTCATCGGGTTGTGGGGAGAATTGCATCAGATAAAAATAGGAAGGAAGCTTAAGAGCCCAAAGTTTCAGAGCAAAGGCTTTGAAGATAATTTTGTCTTAGTCAAGACTTCTTCTGCCACTAGATATAACCTTGAATAGATCATTACTTCTCTTTGAGCCTCAGTTTCCTCATCAGAAAAATAGACATCATAATTCTTTTTCAGGAGATTGATGTAAGGATGAAATGAAACATGTATGTGCTTAGAACATTGTTTTCTTAAAGTAGTTTGTTACCAAAGGAAAGGATTTTGTAAGCTCGAGATCACGATAAAAACAGATTTTGACTTTTTATTAAATACACAGTTTTCTATTAAATTCTCCCATGAGGTGGCACCAGATAAGAATCTAACAGTATCCTGAAGATTTAGAGAAGATTGAAGGGAATCAGGAAATCAGCTTTTTGATTAAGGAAAATAATTTGATGGTCATTTTGACAAGACAAGTTGAGATAATTCAAGCTTCTTAACTAGACTGATATGGTGTCCTAGAAAGTAATTTTTTAAATGATAGAAAGATGATTTACCTAAAAGTAAAAAAATTATTATAGTCCAGATAGATGCATTGTCTTAAATGATAAGGCAAAGAGATGAAGGACACAAAAAAATTTGAATTTTTATATTTAATGAGCATAGAATTTTCAGTTTTTGCGAAATAAGATTATCTCCTATTTGATGTGGTGACGTTTTTTCTTAAGAACTCAAAATATTCCTTCTGTAAAAACTAGGAATGTGAGTGATTTGCAATGACCACTGAGTTTATGTCGGGGAAAGGAAGATCACTGTGTTCTCTCCATTGTACTCAATTACCCCTAAGACTTCGACTCTTACTGGTTTTCCCTCCTCTCTGTACTCATCACTCAGGCCTACTTGCTGTATACTCCAACATTAGGGGCTTTGCATTTGCTATTTCTACTGTCTAGACTATATCCTCCAAATATCCTTAAAGCTACCTCTCTTACCTCCTTCAGGTGCTTAAATATCACCTTCTTGGTGAAGCCTTGTTTAATCACCTCATTGAACATTCAGCATGTCACTCCACCCAACTTTCCTATTCCTACTACCTGCTTAGTATTTCTCCATTGTACTACCAAAATTTGGCACCATGAGCAGTTTTATTATTTATTTTATTCATTGTCTCCTCTGACCTCTTGGCATAAACTTCATAATGGCAGAGATTTTTCTGTGCTTTGTTTGCTGCTGTATCCCTAGCATTTAGAACAGTGCCTGACCTGTCGTAGGCACTCAGTAAATGTTTGATGAATGAGTGAATGAACTCTCCAAATTAGGACAAAAAAAGTTGTAATTTCTTGTGATAGATTTCTGTTTCATAAATAAGGCTCTGACCCATATGTCAGATCAAATGTGGTTGGGCAGGTTGCTTAGGTACTGTGCTCCAAATGTAGAATTTCAGAAAAATTTTCTCTTTGCAGTTGTAATTTAGTAGACTAGACTAAATACCATTTCCCCCAAATTCATATCCACTGAGAACTGTGAATGTAATCTTATTTGGAAATAGGGTCTTTGCAGATATAATCTTTTAAGATGAGGTCATACTGGATTAGGGTAGGCTTTAATCCAATAGCTGATGTCTTTATAAGAGGGAAGTTTGGAAACAGACACACAGGGAGAATGCCATGTGATGACAGAGGCAGAGATCACGATGACATGTCTACAAGTTACAGAACAGGAAGGATTGCCAGTAATAACCAGAAGCTAGGAAAAGGCAAGGAAGGATCCCCCTGTAGAACCTTTAAAGGGACTATGGTCCTGCTGGCATACTGACTTAGGACTTTAAACCTCTAGAACTCTGAGAAATAAATTTCTGTGTTTTTTTTTTCTCCCCCATCAAATTTGCAGTAATTTGTTAGGCATCCCGAGGAAAGTAGTACACATAGAAATTGAGCTCATTCATTCAGCCATTGATTCATTGTGCAAACAGTTTTTGAGCATCAGACTGTGTTAGGTGATGATAAATGACCCAGTTCTTTCTGTCTTCTAGTTGTTCATAGGGTACTGGCAGAAACCAAGAAGTAAATAGAAATTATTATAATAAAAGCATTATGAAAGAATTAAGCTCAAAGAGCACAGAAAAGGAGCATTTAATCAATCTAGCTTGGGGGAATGGAGGATCAGAACATTTCTGATTTTCTGAAGTGGAAACTGCTGAATAAGCCAGATGGATGGAGAAGGGAATAGCTTTGTAGGCAGAGGAAAGTATGTACAAAGGAGCAGAAGAGGGAGAGAATTTGGCCTCATTTGGGAAGCTCCTGAAAGCTGAATTCTGCTGTAGTAGCTAATGGTGGAGGGGTTGCTTTTGAAGATTGTGGCAGTAGAAATAACCAGTAGTAATAAATAGAAATAGTAATAAATAGAAATAACTAGTAGTAATAATCCAGGTGAGACTTAATGATGATCCTAAGATAGGAAATGATAATCTTGTGGAAATCAACTGGTAGCTTAAAGACCTGGAATTCTATAGATGTTGGTGTTTAGTTACTTGGTTCTGGACAAGGATATGGTATTTACCCCAAAGATACAGATGTAGTTAAAAGAAGGGCCATCTGTTCCCCAATGTTTATAGCAGCAATGGCCATGGCCGCCAAACTGTGGAAAGAACCAAGATGCCCTTCAACGGACAAATGGATAAGGAAGATGTGGTCCATATACACTATGGAGTATTATGCCTCCATCAGAAAGGACGAATACCCAACTTTTGTAGCAACATGGACGGGGCTGGAAGAGATTATGCTGAGTGAAATAAGTCAAGCAGAGAGAATCAATTATCATATGGTTTCACTTATTTGTGGAGCACAACAAATAGCATGGAGGACATGGGGAGTTAGAGAGGAGAAGGGATTTGGGGGAAATTGGAAGGGGAGTTGAACCATGAGAGACTATGGACTCTAAAAAACAATCTGAGGGGTTTGAAGTGGCAGGAGGTGGGAGGTTGGGATACCAGGTGGTGGGTATTAGAGAGGGCACGGATTAGAGAGGGCACTGGGTGTGGTGAAAAAATAATGGATACTATTATGCTGAAAATAAATAAAAAATAAATCTTAAAAAAAGGATAGGAAAGGAGGGAACCTTCCTTGTTATACAAAGCTATGTCATTTTTTAAAATGGGAATCATTAAAATGACTTACAATTCAGAATTTCACTTTTTTAGTGAAATTAAAGTGAAAATTTCACTTTTTAAAGATTGTGTGTGTGTGTGTGTGTGTACGTGTGTGAAGGGGGTGGGAAGAGAAGGAGTGAGATATGCTGGGTGATGGGATCTGAAATATAACCATTTAAAAGGTAGCACACTTAAGGGATTTTGTGGTTGGAGAACATGCATTGAATTGGAATCTTGAGTCTGAGTTCACATCACAGTTCTGCTTCTTTTTAAACCTTGCAATTTTATCTTTTGGAGTCTTAGTCTTCTCCTTTTTAAGTTAATATTCACTTTACTAATATCACATTATTGCTGGGATAGTAAGAAATAAAAGTATTTGAAAATTTTTATGAAGCATTGTACAAATATGTATTATTATAACAGATATTTCCATCCTGAGAGGGCTTCTCAGCTAGGTGACAAACTCTAAGATTCTGTGGTTTATTTTTCTATTCAGCCATCTACCTAAATCAAATGAGCTTGGTTCCCATTTTCCAAACATTCTAATGCCATGAAAATCACACATGTAGTTGTTTAAGACTTTAAATAACTTGAGATAGAGGGCCACTTGGGTGGCTCAGTCGGTGAAGCACCTGACTCTTGACTTTGGCTCAGGTCGTGATCTCAGTGTTGTGAGATAGAGTCCTCAGTTGGGCTCTCTGCTCACGGGGAGTCCATTAGAGATTTTCTCTCTTTCCTTCAGCTCCTCCCCTCCGTCATTCATTTGGGCGCTCTCTCTTCTCTCTCTCTCAAATAAATAAATTTTTAAAAATAAATAAATAGATAACTTGAGATAGAAAACCTGAATAAACTGACCTCTGAATCCTTCATAATTACCCACAAGTCTGGCACAAAATTTCTGGTCAAAAGCTTGTATAGAGACATAAATACATGAACAACAACAAAAATATATTAATGAATTAAATATGTCTTCAGCCTCACTGTTGGATTTGTGAACCTATTGAATTCTTTCAGGTCACCTTCATTATTCTTTCCATAACTAGGAAGGATTATTTTCTGCCATTGCTGAAAATTACTAGGAACGTAAAGTCTAAAGGGATCAAGACTAGCTAGTGTTATGGTCCTATGTTACTCCACTGCCTTTCTTTTTAAAAGAATTACAGTGTGACTGCCTTTTAAATTTACTTTCATTTTTTTAAACTTTTAGATTATTTTTATATCATTGATCTGTTTAATTGTCCTTCTCTTTCACCAGCCTCTATGATCCTTGAGGACAGACAGTGTATTTTGTTTCTCTTTATATTTTAAGTCCTTGGCACCTAGAATGTGTTCTTTATATATGGTGGTTGAATGAATGAAATGAAAGCATTTGAAAAAAAAAATTACACAGATTTCAAGAAACACTTATATTTTTAATTTATTTTCATCAGTAACCATCAGTAAATAATAATAAACCACCTATAATACCACTATAAAGACTGAACTTGTTAATAAATTTCATATATGAGCAACAGACTTACAGCATCAAACATATACAAAAAAATTTTTAAAAATATGCATATATTTCAGCAGGCTTATATCATGAACCTGTATTTACAGAAAATAATGTTTGATTTATTCATTGCTTCCAATACCATCCTTGGAGTTTGTATTTCATTTCCTTGCAAAAGCATTCACATTCTTAACTCAGTCTCCACTATGAAAATAGGTCACTGTGATAGGTCCTTCAAAATACAAATACACATGTAATTAAGAGTAAAGAGCTAAAGGCAAAGGACTTTTTATCATACCTCAAATCTGAAGACCAATGATTGCATTACACATGCCTGGAAATTCTTGAAAGTGAGATTTCAGAAAATGACAAACAACTTGATCATTTTATCTTGTGATTGTATTTAGCAACTCTCAGAAGGTCTTGGAAAATATTTGAATTCAACAAAAGACACAAACAGCCTTGAGGGAAGTGAAGATAGTTTTTTGGAGTTAAATGAGCTCATGGTTGGTACTTCTGTTTGCTGCCCAAATTACAAATGACAAGAGAAAAATAAAATTTGAAGTAAAGGCAAAAAAAAAAAAATACAAATACACATGGAATTGATATTTGCAGTTAGATCTGATTTAGAGACGTTCTCATTGTAAAAAATATTATAGAGCAATTTGTCTTACCCATAAACCTCTTTATTTTTTATAAGAGATTTACCATTCAGAACAGCCAGGCAAGGGGAATTGGAACACTTTAGCCACAGATCTCTTAGTCACTGAATATTTATTATAGAGTATTTCTTAGTCTTGTTTAAAGAAGGGAAAAAAGGAAGTTTCCTAATTTTTGAAGTTATTCTCAACAAGTTTTAAAAATTTTATTTATTTATTTATTTGGGAGAGAGAGAAAGAGAGAGAGGACGGACAGAGGGAGAGAGAGAGCCAGAGAATCTCAAGCAGACCCTGAGCCAAGTGTGGAGCCCAGTGTGGGATTTGATCTCACCCCCTGAGATCAGGACCTTGAGATGCTTAACTGACTGAATCAGGTGCCCCTCATCAAATTTTAAAGATACTTTCATATGACTTTCCAAAGTGCTGAACCAACTTTGTCATCTGTAGCTAGGAAGTTTTAGATACTAGTACAGGAAATTCTTAGGATCAAGGTAAAATTTCAGATGAGAGGGGAAACATGTTTCAAAGATGGGAAATAAGTAATTGGGGGAAGATATTCTAGGTCCAAGGAAAAGGGTGAGCATGGTGATAGGTGAGAAGATATGAGTCAGGTTTTTCAATCTGATAGGCCACAGTGAAGAGTTGTATACGATAGGCAGGGAGATTTAGGGAGAGATGGTAAGGATGGAATTTTAACATTATTTTTTTATGCAGTTGGAAGATTTTGAGAGGAATTTGCAGAGTGTGGTAGGGATCAGCTATATACTTTAGGAATGTGAATTTTGAAATAGTGTGAAGAAAGGATTTGAAAGACCAAGACTTTGGGAAATTAGAAGAGCCATGAGACAACTTCAAGAGCAAAGGTAAGAGCTGAGCTGGAGAGGTAATAGTGGGAGTAGAAGGAGATGACAGATGTTGGAGACTGGGAAGATGGGGACTCTCCACATTCCACTTTTATGGAGGCCATAGTGGGGCGCAGGAGTGAGCATCATGGGCTGTAACTTGTCTTGTTCTGTCATGGAATTTAGCAGGGTCCTGAATCCAAGCTATGACAAGATGGATTTTCAGAAGGAGCAAATGGGGTGCAGATTTCATTTTCTCTTTTGCTGAGGGGCTTGAGCTAGACTTGGGAACTGAAAAAGGAAATATGACCTGAGGCCTGCAGTAGTGTGAATTGTCTTCCTTTTCCTTCCTTAGTCTTATAACTCTTGCACTTATATCCTTCTGCTCTAGGCAGGACCCTACAGTCCCTCTTAGGGCAACTGCAGGTGTATAAACAGTTTCAGTCTGAGAGACTTTGTGGGATCATTGTGCCAAATCCTATTATTTCTACATTTATTTACATTTTTTCTTTCATTTTTTTCTTCATTCCCTCCTTATGAGGTCATATAAAAAATTAGCAAATATCCAGACAGCAATGAAATAAAGCAGGAAGTTAAATCAGGTATCTACTTTACATAATTTAAGCAAAGCCTGCCTACTCCCCTTTGGTAGAGAGGGCAATAAGCAATTTTCACCTTACTTTATCATGTTACTTGCTAATTTCTGGCCTTGAAGACCCAAAGGGACAATTGAGGTAGTCTAGTGAGAGTCTTCTATTTGATCAACTTTTCTCCCTGCTATTTAATAGAAAGAACATTGAGATGCAAGTCATCAATTAGCATGGCATTTAACTTCTATGACCCTGGCATTTAACTTCTCAATTCCTTAGTTGCATAAAGGTTGTAAAGAAGAAAATAAAGAGATCACAGGTATGAGTGCTTTGAAATTTTTTGAGAGCAGATGCAGAAATGCAGAGCATTGTTTTTGTCACTCTTGAAGGCCTGATTGCTAAAATTTTCAAGTTAGATTGATTTTTTCAACCACAGGCTTGTTTGTCCTCTACATTTTTTCTGACATTAACGGTTATTTTCCTGTAAGTTAGTACAGTCTGTTTTTGATAATCAGCAAATCAGTTTTGATGAGAGATAGAAATGGGACTCGATCCAGGAAGACTCCTAACTTAAAATCCATTGTCTTTCCACCATGCTTCTGCCCTCATGACATCTTGTAAAGTAAACTGTGTTTGTGTGTGCACATGCATGCATATGTGTGTATGTGTATGAGAGACAAATAGAATGTACGTGTGTATGTGTAGGAGAGACAAAATGTGTGTGTGTTTACAAAAATACAAAAATGCAAATGCAGAGTCAGGGCTTTGTGAATTATCTGTAATTCCAGATGCTGACTTACCACTCTCCTTCCCTTTTCTTAGCATTTCTTCATTCCCTTCTCCATCTTTTTATCAATATTTCCTTTCCTCATTTTTTTTAAGTTTATTTTTCTGCTTTATATAAGGTGATGATAGTATTGATGGTGTTTGCTAACTACAGGGGTTAATGTGGTGGAAATGTATTAGGATTATTTTCTGTTTTCTTACTCACTTTGTTTAAGAGAAGCCTATTATTTGAAGGGTTTTTGGTCTACTTAAAACCATGCTTTCTTCTGGTGCTTCCAAGCCACCTCCCATGGTCTCAGGTCTAGCTAACTTATCTGCTGGGACTGTTTCCCCAGCAACCAGTGTACTTTTGGACATATTTCTGGGCTTCTCAGAGCCTTATGTCTCTCCTCCAACTGCTTGATGTTATACGTCTTTTTTTTTTATTTAAAAATTTTTTTTTTAAAGATTTATGTATTTATTTGACAGAGAAAGAGAAAGATCACAAGTAGGCAGAGAGGCAGGCAGACAGAGAGGGAGAAGCAGACTCTCCGTTGAGCAGAGAGCCTAATGTGGGGCTCAACATCAGGGCCCTAAGATCATGACCTGAGCCAAAGGCAGAGGCTTAACCCACTGACCCACCCAGGCACCCCAAAGTTATACCTTCTTAGACCATTATGCAGTCGCACCTTCTGATGCTATAATACTGCTCCTTCCCTTTTGGGTCAGTTGATGGCATCAGCTGGTAATGAGCCTGCCATGCAGTGGTGGAGTGCAGCTCTGAGTTAAGATAAGCTCTGAGTTAAGAGGAGAAGCTTGAGAACCACAGACAGAATCAGGCCAACCTTGTCTTTTTGTAATGGATTTGGTTATACTGAAATAAGTAGGAAATTATCTGGAACTCAAATAAGTACATCCACTAATAAGTAAAATTACACGATTTCCTACTTTGTGTAAAACAATTTTTTAGGTCTTGTGGTGGATACAGGAAAGAGTTTTGTATTTTAGGACACTTGGAATTCAGCAAGAGAGATAAGGCATATTCATTAATAACTGCAATGCAAGATAGAATGTGTATCACATATTATAATGTAGAAGAATGTAGCATAAAGAAGATAAAGGTTGGATGACTGAATGGATAGAGGGGAATTTTAAAGGACTCTCTGGAGACAGAAGTGACTATAGCAAGACAGAGTTAAAAAAAAAAAAAAAGAAGGAAGAGATATAAGAAAACTTTCAGTCAAAGGAGTTTAATTCCTTTGTCCCCCAATCAGTAGGCAAGCACTGGGAATATGGAAGGGAAGTAAAAACACCAAAAATCCTCTGCCTTACAGAGTTTACATTCTACTGGGGAAGACAAGTAATCACCAATATACATAATTAATTAGATATTGATCAATGCCTAGGGGAAAGAATAAAGGAAGGGTGGAGGATATGGAATGTAGAGTGGGTAGAGACGGTAGTGAAGACAGACCTTATTGAGACAGGGACTTTTGAATACAGACCTGAAGGAAGTGAGAGCAAACTAGGCAGCCATGGGGGGAAGGGGGAAGGAAAAGATTCAAAGAAGTCTGCCCAGTGTTGTAGAAGCACAGCAAGGAGGGCACGGTGGCTGAAGAGGAGTGGTAGGGGGAGAGGGGAGGAGGTAGGGGATGAAATCAGAGAAGTATTGGAAAGCCACATCCTGAAGGGCCTTTTAGACCACATAAATGAATTTCAGTTAAGGGACCAGTTCCTTTGTGCCATAAGTGAAGAGAAGTACTGAAGACATTTAATCAAAATTATAAACATAGTTCTGCTCCTTGGTCTTCGTTACCTTCTTGTACCAGCACCTTTGCCTAGTACTGGAAAGATCGATGCTGGGGTAGGCTGCCAACACTGATTTCAGTTTGGAAAAAGTGTAGAGAACTGAACTTCACTCAGGAGGTATTTGTATTCAACAATAAAGCAGGGCACCTGGATGGCTCAGTGAGTTAAGTGTCTGCCTTCAGCCTGGGTTGTGATCCCAGGGTCCTGGGATTAAGTCCCCTCATCGGGCTCTCTGCTCGCTGGGGAGACTGCTTATCTGTCTCCTTTTGCCCCTCCTTGTTCTCTCTCTCTGTCAAATAAATGAATAAAATCTTTACAAAAATGATAAACCGTTGTATTTTAGAGTGGGAAGGGTCTTTTTTTTAAAAAAATTGTGTTATGTTAGACGCCATATAGTATGTCATTAGTTTTCGATAGTGTTCCACGATTCATTGTTTGTGTATAACACCCAGTGCTCCATGTCATCCATGCCCTCCTTAATACCCATCACCAGGCTCACCCCCCCGCCCCCCGTTCTAAAACTCTCTGTTTCCCGGAGGGTCTTAGATTGAGCTGCTGTGATCTTTTAATTTTATGGGTGAAGAGATAGGGACTCTCGGAGAAGAATAGAGACCAAGGTCACAGCATCACTTAGTGACAGACTGAGGACTGGAATCCATGTTAGAACCCTGAACCATATCTGCCTTTCTATATCCATGTATTAACCCAGTGTGCTTGCAGAGAGGTCATGTAGGTATTGTGGGAGGAGAAATGAGGGAATGCTTTTAAGCTTGTTTTTCACATAAACCTTTTTCATAAAGGACAAGAACAAAGGACTCCTCCTCTTCTCACCTCTCCCTAGAGAGTCTTTCTGTGCCTCCCTTATCGGCAATTGCCCATTAATGTTATGAACTCATTGAGCAGAGAGTGTGCTGATTTTGTGGTTCACCTCTTACTAAGACCTCCTTGGTCCTCTGGTAACTGATCTTATTTGACTAATGATTGCAAATCATCACATAATGTTAATAATATTAGTCTCTTAACTGAAATTCATTTAACCTGGCTCAGCAGACATTTTATGCATGTTATAGTTCCCTGTTGGGACCACTGGGGCTGATAACCAAGGAAAATGTGATCAGAATGGGCTTAAATGGAAATAACATATAATGAGTCTGGCTTAACACTGGGGTTTTGATTGGGGAGCTGCATTGTAAAATGCTCAGTTGCAATAGGAGATCTTTGTCATGATTCTGAGGGGATTACAGTCAAATTGTGATGTGTTCTTTGCCACATGCTTTAGTTATCTTAACATAGGAATCTTAATGTGCTCTAATATATTAAATATTAAACGTGAAAGAGGAAGATAAAACTTGGAATTTATTTATGTTAGTCACTTGTGTGTTCATGAAAATATGCTATTCTTTGCCAAGGTCATCATTCATTCAGACATTTGTTCAGAATCTATGTGATTCAGGGAAAATATATGCTTTGGAGTCAGAGAGTTTAGTTTGAATTCTTGTCTTGTGGATTACTACCTGTGTGACCTTTGGTAGGTTACTTAATTCCTCTGAGCCTACACTTTTTTCAGAATGGTTGTTACAAGAAAAAAAAAGTCAATTTTAAAATGTCTAATACAATGCACACAGTAGGCACTTCATTACTAGTGGTTAAAGAGAGTACTATGGAAATTCAGAAGAGGTGGTGAATGTGAAGTAATCAGAGATGGCTTTTTGGAGGAGGTGACTTTTGAGATGGGTTTTGAAGGATAGGAAGCAGTTTATCAGATGCAGAGGGAATGTAAGAGTAGTTAGGTAGAGGAAAAACTTCGGTTGAAGTCTAGAGGTAAAGATGAGGCTGGATAGGTAGGAGAGTGAGTAAAATAGTTCATTTACCATTTGGTATGATTTGAATAGTGTTAGGGAAGTTCTACTCTCTACCCCATTTATGAATATATCATTAATCTAGGTGCTAAGATATGTGTGTATGGAATAGAAGTTTGCATTCTTTGCATGTTTCTTTCAAAATTCAAATATTCTTTTAGGATATGAAATTGATCCATTTCAGTTTAATAAATTTAATATCTATGTGCCAAGTATTATTCTAATAGCTGAGAAAACTACAATTAAAAAAAGGACTTGAACTAACCCCCAAGTAACTAAAAGAATAATGGGAAGGCCATTCTATATATCAGTAGCTTAGGTGCTAATACTGAGGAAATTAAAAAAAAGTAAAAAGGGTAGAGTATTGCTTGAGCTAAAGCTTAAAAGATGAATAGGCCTTCCAATTGTGGGTTTTTTTTTTCATTATTAGGACTTTAGAGGAAATTTGTTGAAAATGATTTGGATAGGTAGGGTGTTAAGAGGATCCTTGGGAAGTAGGCTGGGGAGGCAGGGCTCTATTTCTCACTTGTGTCTTTGGCTAGCTCTGCCCCTAGAGAAAGAATGCAGTGGTTTCAGTTCAGGTCATGATCTCATGGGTTGTGAGATTGAGCCCCCAGCGGACCCTGCACTCAGCATGGAGTCTGCTTGAGATTCTTTTTCTCTGCCCCTCCTTCCATTCACGCATGTGTTCTCTTGCAAATAAATAAATAAAACTAAAAAAAAAAAGAAAGAAAGAATGCCATTGTTTGTAAAAATCTAAGAAGATATTTGAGAGAGTAAACTCTATTTTCCATGCTCATTAGCACAATATATGTGTGGTTGATGTTTGACATATAAAATATGAATTATGCATGAGCAATAGGGATGAAATGTTGTCATGATAAAAATTTAATTACTATACACTATATTGCTGATGAGACAGCAAATTGAATACCACTGACAAGTTGTCTCAACAGTGAAATGTGTTTGATGAAATGTCCAGTCAATGATGAGATAATGAATTATCCTACTGGAACTATGATAACGGTAGCTTTGAAAAAACATTGCCCAAAAGAGATTGAAATTACATAAGTGAATTCTTATTTTTGTTTTTTTTTTTGATGACAAGGAATACATGTGATGCCACTGGACTTTAATAATAATGATAATAGACTAGAACTTTCTGACTTTTAGGAAGGAATAGCATATAAATCTATTCCATTACAAATTTAGGTGATTTCCCATTTTTAAAAATAAAATATGGAAATCTCATTTCAGCATTTTTGGTGATGAAGTATTTATTGTTTATATACTGTGTATTGGTGATTTCATATTCATTATATTACAGCAATAACAATAACTCCATTTTTGCCAAGGTAAAGTCTGAGGCTCAAAGTAGATAAATGACTTGCCCAATGTCACAGATTGGAAACAGCTAGAATTTCAACTCAAATCTCCCCAGTTTCAGATTCTTATGTCTTTCTACTATAAAACATTGTCCTTATTCGTTAAAGAATAAAATAATGCAAATACTTTGCATTACATTTGGAAAAATTGAGAATGAAAAATTGGGCCTTGAAAATCTTTTTGAGATAAAGAGAAACTACAGTTAATTACATCATACTTTGATCTCTCCTTTAGTGAGTACTTATTGTCTGGGTCAATCTTTATTAAATTGGTTTGTTTGTTTGAATCTCATGGAAGATCTTTTAAAAATATGGATTTCTGGGCTTATCACTAAAAGATTTTGCTTTCTTATTTCAATATGTTTCAGTATGGAACCTATTTGATAAGGTTTCCTATGTGATTCTGAAGTACACCTAGGTTTGGGATTTACAGTTTAGCTGATGTATTGAGTGGCTTATTCTCTCTAGTCATCTCTGCGTTGTTGTATATACAAATGCCTAGATCATGGTTAAAGCTCTATTTTATTTGTTTTGTTATTGTTTGTTTGTTTATTATTGGAGGGGAGAGTGTAATAGGGAAAGGACAAGTTTAGTTCCCTCACAGTGCTTTTCAAAGAGAGGGCAATAAACCACCTATGTAGGGAGTCACTTTTGGTTGTTAAAAAATAGATCCATTATAGGAGTGAGGGAATTTTAGAATGAATCTTAAGCAATAGCTGAGATATAATTTGCATACAATAAAATGTATAAATATTAAGTGCTTGGTTCAGTAAGCTTTGATAATTGTAAATACTCATGTAAGCACCACCCAAAACTTCACTCTAGTCACCTGATGCTTTTTTCCAATTACCTCACACGTAATTCTCAGGTTTGTTTTGTTTTTTGTCACCGTAAGTTAGTCATGCTTCTTCTAGAACTTCATTTGGAAAGAGTCATGCAGAATATATGCTTTTGTGTCAGGCTTCTTTTGCTCTATATAATGTTTTTGAGTTCATTGATACTGCAAACATTAATAGTTCATTCCTCTTCCTTGTATAGTTTTGCTTTCTATTAATACAACATAACATTTTTGTCCATTTATTATTGCTTCAGGGCTGCCTGGGTGGCTCAATCAGATGAGTATCTGACTTGATCTCTGCTCAGGTCATGATCTTCATGAGATTGAGTCAGACGTGGAGCTCTTCACTCAGTCTGCAGTCTGCTCTCTCAGTCTCTCTCGCTTTCCCTGTGCCCCTGTCCCTGCTCTCACTCTCAATCTCTCTCTCTCTCTCTCAAATAAATATATAAATAAATAAAATCTGTAAACAACTATTGCTCAGTTATTTATGTATTATTTATGTATTTTTGACATTATAAGTAAAGTTACTGTGAACATGTTTATATGTAAGTACATTATGTACATATGTTTTTAATTCTCTTGGGTAGATACCTGGCAATTGAATTGCTGGATCCCAAGATAAATATTTTTTAACTTTAGAGGAAACTGTCAAATAATTCTTCAGAGTGATAGTACTGTTTTATACTCCCAGCAGCAATATATGAGAGTTCCAGTAGCTCCACATTCTCAACATTCGGCATAATCATTATTTTTTATTTTAACCACTTCAGTATATTTGAAGTTTCTATCATATTTTCAAAGTAAAAAATTAAAAAGCAGTTTCCCATCTTACTGGAGAGATCAATTTCATAAAAGAATACTCCATTAAAATAGTAGACAGTTAATGAATGCACTCTGATAAGTACCAGAGAACAGGGTAAAGAAGAAAGTAGGGATGAACTATACTTTGGGATAGCTAGGTAATGAGAGAGAAAAAGTGATTGAGCTGGTTAGCTTGGATTTAGGGGCTTATACTACTTTTAACCTTTGATCTAATTTATGTCTTTATGTTCTAATGTAAGAAATAGATATTAGCTATCTATAATTATAGCAGAGCACATTTTTATAGCATTGTTTTAATGAAAATTGCTGTTTTGAGGAAAAGGCACAAAAAAATCAGTTTGCTAAAGACCTACTTCTTGTAGATAGTATTCTATGTGTAGGAAACGTCTAAAATACACATTTCTAATCAGCACTGGGGTTTAATTGGTGATTCCTGAGAAAATTTAAGCCATAGTGTCTAATACAATTGTATGGGCATACCTTTCAGCCCTAATACCTGCTTTTAAACATCAGCATCATATGTATGGTTGATGACCTTGTTGTCACGGATCGGCTAGTTAACATGTTGTGCCATGCTCATATATGTGGCCCTTTAACCAGATTGATGCCTGATGGGCAGAACTTTTTATGTACCCTCAGAACAAAGCACAAATACTGCTTTGGATATATACTGAGATAGACTGGTATTCATGTAATGATAGTTGATGCAGGTATTTTGAGACTAATTTTGTTTAATGAACACATGTATAATTTCAAAGTTTTCTAACAGCCACATTAAAACAGTAGAAAGAGGGGCGCCTGGGTGGCTCAGAGGGTTAAGCCTCTGCCTTCGGCTCAGGTCATGATCTCAGGGTCTTGGGCTCGAGCCCCACATTGGGCTATCTGCTCATCAGGGAGCCTGCTGCCTCCTCCTCTCTCTCTGCCTGCCTCTCTGCCTACTTGTGATCTCTGTCCATCAAATAAATAAATAAAATCTTTAAAAAAACAGTAGAAAGAAATGTGTAAAATTAGTTTTAATAATATATTTTATTTACTCAATACATGCATCTAATATATTATCATTTTAACATGTAATCAATATAAAAATTTTTAGTGAGTATTTATATTACTTTTTTTCCCTAAATCTTCATAACTCCATATCTGTTTCTCACTTATATTACAGTTCAGTGTAGCTTCTCAGGCACACTAACCATGTTTCAAATGTTCAATAACCACATGTGGCTAGAGGCTATTATATTGGACAACATAGCTTAGATATTGACTTTGTAAAAACTACAAACTAACTTATAGATGTTGATAGTCTGGTTTTCTAATGAAAGTTCAGAAAGAATTACCTTCTTTTTACTGGGCCTTTAGATAATGTAATCAGAACCTTGCTAGAGGTTATAGATTCCCCAGTAGCACCTATCATAATATAACACAGCTATTTTAATTGTACACTTACCCTGTGGTCATACTTTATCCATTATCACATTTAAGTCTTAAAACAAACTTAAGGAATAGATATTATTCACATTTTACAGATGAATTATGTGTGGCCTGAATGGTTAAGTAATTTGCCAAAGGTTACATACCTGATAAGTACAGGTAAGGAGCACAAGCTGGATTTGAATTCAGGCACTACTAATCTGTTCTGAGGTTCTTCCCTCTCCCAGTAAACCACAGCCATTCCTTGCAACTCTCATCCCTACCTTCTTTCCTTTCTTCTTTGTATTCCTTCCGTTGATATACTGGGAGTACAAACACAAGATGTACTCCTTTATCTTGAGAAATTCACAGTTTAATAGCAGAGAGGGACAAGAAAAAATATAAATTACAATAAAGCAGGGTGGGTCCCGTTGTAGAGTTGTGAGTATAATGTTTTGTTCATGGGAAAGAGTTGCTGGATCTTCTCATTGGTGAATGAAGGGGTGTTCAATTGCAGGCAAGTAGTGTGTGTATGGGTCACATTTGAGCTGATCTTGAAGATAACCAGGTGAATGAGGCGGAAGGAAGTGTTCTTGACAGAGGGAATACCAGGTGCAAAGACAGAGTCCCATTATATGATCTACTGTGATCTGGTAAACGTAGCACAAAAATCCCAATGGATCTACTGACCGGTGGGAATTTCATTGTGTCAAGAAACTTGAGGTAAGAGAAAGGAGGGGAGGGAAGTGCAGGGGAAAAGTAGTTATAAGAGACTGAAATGTTGGTCGAATCCAGATCAGAAATGCCAGAATGGGGATTTTGGGTTTTATCGTTAAGGCAGTGAAGGGTTATTAGATATTTTTAAATCAAAGCAGTGAAAGGATATTTTTTGTGGGGGCTATGGAAACCAATTTACTTAAATAAGACTGTTTTCTATAAACATTGGGGTACAGATGGCCCTTCTTTTCACTACATCTGTATCTTTGGGGTAAATACCCAGGAGTGCAATTGCAGGGTCATAGGGAAGTTCTATTTTTAATTTCTTGAGGAATCTCCACACTGTTCTCCAAAGAGGCTGCACCAACTTGCATTCTCACCAACAGTGTAAGAGAGTTCCCCTTTCTCCACATCCCCTCCAACACATGTTGTTTCCTGTCTTGCTAATTTGGCCATTCAAACTGGTGCAAGGTGATATCTTAATGTGGTTTTAATTTGAATCTCCCTGAGGGCTAGTGATGACGAACATTTTTTCATGTGTCTGATAGCTTATAGCAGCAATGGCTATGGTCACCAAACTGTGGAAAGAACCAAGATGCCCTTCAGTGGATGAATGGATAATGAATATATGGTCCATATACACTAGGGAGTATTATGCCTCCATTAGAAAGGATGAATACCCAACTTTTGTAGCAACATGGACGGGACTGGAAGAGATTGTGCTGAGTGAAATAAGTCAAGCAGAGAGAGTCGATTATCATATGGTTTCACTTATTTGTGGAGCATAACAAATAGCATGAGGACATGGGGAGTTAGAGAAGAGAAGGTAGTTGGGGGAAATTGGAAGGGGAGGTGAACCATGAGAGACTATGGACTCTGAAAAACAATCTGGGGGTTTTGAAGGGGCGGGGGGGTGGGAGGTTGGGATACCAGGTGGTGGGTATTATAGAGGGCACAGATTGCATGGAGCACTGGGTGTGGTGCAAAAATAATGAATACTATGGACATTGGGGAGGATATGTGCTTTGGTGACTGCTGTGAAGTGTGTGAACCTGGCGATTCACAGACCTGTACTCCTGGGGATAAAAATATATGTTTATAAAAAATAAAAAATTAAAAATTAAAAAAAAAATGAATACTGATATGCTGAAAATAAATAAAAAATAAATAAAAAACAAAAACCCCCAAATTAAGACTGTTTTCTACACAAAATTTGACTGCAACCTCATCTTTAAATTTACTTTTCAAAATTCTATAATTAAGTATGTATGTATGTATGTATGTATGTACATGTACAGTATATTTCAAGTACTTAAATTGATTTCATCTTGGGAACATTTTATAAGTACTATGAGGATTGCTATTATACCCTTTTGGAAACATAGTAGCTAACCTTCTTTAAATGAGGTGCCAAATATAATGTATCTTTTTTGTAGGGAAAAGTTTCATGTTTTTCACCATTTTCTTGGAGGGGTCTGATTGTGACATGCAATTTTTTAAGAACCTATGCTTCCCATGACACCTGAGACCTAGGAATCTGAAATGATTTGCCAATTTTCCTAGTTAGTAGAGTTAGAACTAGAACCCCTATCTCTGAACTCCTAATCTAGTGCTCTTACTATATCCCACTTTGTAAGAGAAGTCTCTCCTGTGACCATTAATCCCAGTACCTTTGCGTAAGACTTTTCTTTATAAAAGACTTTAATCTCAGGTGTTGACTAGACCAGAATCTGATAGTGTTCACTTGCACAAAAAATACATATGTTTCATCTGTCATTTATGATAAGTATAATCTTTTTTAAAAATAAATTTATTCTTTTTAAAAGTTGCATGATAGTCTATAATATGTACCTTAATTTATTCATCTACTTTTCTCTGAGGAATACTTTTATTATTTCCAGCTTTCACTACTTAAAGATTTTATTTATTTATTTGACCCAGAGAGTGGGTCATAAGAGAGTATAAGCAGGGGGAAGCAGCAGAGGAGGAGGAAAAAGAAGACTCCCTGCTGAGCAGGGAGCCTGATGTGGGTCTCTATCCCAGGACCCTGAGATCATGACCAGAGTTGAAGGCAGCTGTTTAACTGACTGAGCTACCCAGGTGCCCCTCCAGTTTTCACTATTATAAACAGTGCTACAATACATAACCTTATACAGGTATCTTAGTTCAATATGTATTTTTACAGGATAGATAACAAGAAATGAAGCCAAAATTTTAGCAGAAATAGTCTTCCTATGAGTTTGTACCCATGACTATACACCACTGGATATTATTGGTCTTTTATTTTTCAGATCCTCTGCCTAATTTTTAATTAAGTTGTTTGGGGTTTTTTGCTATTGAATTGCATGAGTTTTAAAATATATACATTTTGAAAATTCACCCCTTAAAAGATACATGATTTGAAAATATTTTCTCTCATTCCATAGCATAATTATGATCTTATTAACTTGTTATGTGACATTTTAATATTCACTGTTTTCACAAATATCATCTCATTTAATCCTTTTGACAACTTTGTAGTATAACTAAGCTTTTACCTGAGGAAATGCCAGAGAAGTTAAATTATGTGCCAATACCATGTGGGTCATAAATGTCAGGACTTGACTAGAATTTGGGGCTCCTGATAACCAGAGCCATATATCCATTGAACAATGGCTTAGGGGCTTCCTAGTGTTAGAGACTTTGTTCTAGTGGGTTCATTGCTTGGAATTTCCATCTATTCACTTGGAAAATAAGGGACTTTTGGTATTTGATCTATAGCGGTCCCTTTAGCTCTTCATATCTGTGACTCTGTCCTTCAACTCAATAAATAAAAGATTGGAGTGCCTGGGTGGCTCGGTGAGTTTTGGGTCAGGTTATGATTTCAGGGTCCTGAGTTGGAACTCTGTGTGGGGCTTTCCACTCAGCAGGGAGTCTTCTTCCTTTTTCCCTTTCCCTCTTCCCCTTCCTTGGCTTGTGCATACACACACACACTCTCTCTAAAAGGAATATATGGGTCTTTAAAAATAAATAAAAGATCATATAAAAAAATTAAAAAATAAATAAATAAATAAAAGATTAATTTAAAGAAAATAAAACTAAGGTGGTTGCTTCCCCCCCCACACACATACACACAGCCCCCAGAAATCATACTGCTTTTCTAAAGTAATCATCATGGGTTTTCTTTCAAGGTCAAGACTTCCTAATACCCTTAAAATATAGGTTCCTCATATGGGTTCAGAAGCCCATGGTTGAGTTACAGACTATCTATCAATCCTTTAACATTTTATACAGAATTTTCTGCAAATATAATTATGTGCAATTTCTGTAGAAAGGTTCATAGTTTTCATTAGATTTCCAAAGATATCTATGATAAAAAAGAAAAAAATTGAACTATGGATTTAAAGTGTAACTTGACATTTTACAATGTAACACATACATCATTTTAGTAGTATGTCAATTGTAAAAAACAAGGTTCAATTATATCTGAAAAAGGCCCACCAATTTATATGGTTCTCTTACCACATAGAGGTTTAGCACTTTAGTGCCTATATTCTTTTCATGAGACATTTTAAATCTATCCTCAGTTTTCTTTGATCTTTACAAGGTAGAAAGAGAGAAATATTCAGACTTTGTGAGATATAGCTATTTTGTTGTGTTTTATGAGCATAATACAACTGGAAAAATGAAACAGATATAGTTGATTCCTTTCATGTGGATCTCACAAAAGGGTGCTTACACTGGGTTTCAGTTCTCTTAAATATTACTTCTATCAAGAGAATAGTGTGTATGAAGACCTAATAATTTCTTTTGTATTTGGCTGGAGGAAATTGCAAGAAAAAGCTACTGTTTCCATGCAGTTTAGATAAAGCACTCTAATTTCATGATAATTACCCATGCTAACCATATATTTATTCTTAAAGCTCTTCAGTGCATTGTCGCAATGAAATCCCCAGAATTTTATCAAGTAAATGTTCAAGTCAGCCTCAGGTTTGGAGAAAAAAACAACCTAGCTACAGTCGTGTGCTAGAGCCAGCTTGTAATCAGCTTGTGAAACTGGTTTTTAAATTTCAAGGAATTTTGCCACCTGGTTGGCATCATGTTGATAATCTAAAATTGCTCATGGTGGGAATATTTGTACCATGGAAATAAGCAATGTACACTAATCAGGCGTCTGTTCTGTGGGAACCAGGCTCTTAAACATTGACCAGCATACCACTGTTTGGCTCATATAATTTTCTTGGTTAGGATTGCATACTTTACGTACTATCTAATTAGCAACCCCTAGAGAAAATTCAAATAAGGCAAACTTTAAATATTTTTTTCTTAAAATTATGCTTCTGAAAACATTCACATAGGATGAAACTCCTGTCTTCAAAGAACCTGTGTGTAATACTTCTCATTTGTTGTCAAATAAATTTTAAGATAATGGAAGTACCACTGGAATGGAATTCAAGGCGCAGGGATTCAGATGTCCTCTTTGTTATTCATTTTATGACTTTGAGCAGTTACTTCACCTTTTATGCTTCGGTCTCTCTAAGTATAAAAAGGAGGTCAAGCTCGATAGTTTGCTGGTCTTTATGAAGCTACTTAGTGTAAAAATTTTCCTTCCAAAGGAAAAATGAGTATTTAAAGATAGTCACAAAGAGTTAGTATTTCATCTAAAGTAATTATACTTTGTGTGGTGATTATACATTTTCTTGTTATAAAACCAAAGTATATGAAATTGTACTTCCCCCAATTTTTCCTATTTTAAATAGAGTTTTTATATATACTATATATATACATATATATATATATATATATATATATATATATAGAGAGAGAGAGAGAGAGAGAGAGAGAGAGAGAATAATACTTACACCATATAGTGTGTGTGTGTATATAAGGATTTTTACATTAGGTACCCAGGTGCTATTTCTTAATTTTCTATGTGCATTAGAATCACCTGTGAAACTAAAAAAATACATTTGCTTGTGTCTCATTAAACATCAGCTCTTTTAGAGTTCACTAGAGTGAGTTTCAGACATATATTTGTTTATATGTTCTTATATAAATTTTCTCTAGGTACTTCTGATTCATATCCCTGTTTAAGAACCAGTTTATAGATCTTTGGGTGGGTTTCATGTATTATGTCATAATCTGAAATTGTATATGACATATTGTGTGATGAACTCATGTAATAATTCCCTAAGGAGAAAATCCATATTTATAAAAGAGGCTTAAAGGAATGGGGGTGGGTGCTAGTGACTAATTTTCTGGTATATGAACTTTTCCCTACATATGAAAGCAAAGGTGTCCATTATGTCTATGTATACTATGAAATGAAATATCCTATCTGGAATTTTTTTGGAGATGCTTGACCACAAGGGAAAAACTAGAGAAGAGCTAGCCTAGAGCCCTCAAATGATAAAGGAGTTAGAATTTTGGTACTTTGTGAGTGGAACTAGGTAGCTTGGAAAAGGGAATACTGTGGTAAAACCTGATTGAATCTGAAAACAGGATTGAAGAGTCCTTACAGAAATAATAAAAAAATCTCCTATCTTGATATTTTTACTCAATGGTTGTCCAACTTCTGCTCTCAGAGAAGAAGAATTCATTATATTCCAGGGAAATCTGTTCTATGTTTGGAACACCTCTAATCTTTATATAATACATGATATAAAAATGACATCCCCCTTCTTATAGTTGCACCTTACTCTTCTTGGTTTTGCTTGTGTAAAACGAAACATGATGCCTAATGCCATTTTCACTCAAGGACTAATCTGAGGGCTGAATATATTGTTCTTGTGCTACTTGAGTTTCTTTTACTAGATAAACACCCTCAATTTCTTTAATCTTTTGGTTTGGAATTCAAGAACCATCCAGTCCCTGTCCCTAAGTAAAGAACATATAGTAGAAATAATTATAGTTATTTAAATAATTTGCCTCAAGTTTTTAATATAAGTATTTGCTGTTCAGAGGACACCAATCCAGAGGACAAGCCACAGCTGCTAACAGAGATCTTGTTGCTGGTCTCCAAGCTCTCAGGGAATCTCTTCAGGGTATGTTTCTCATCTGTGTTCTAATCTGTTTGCTCAGTGCTAATGGATTATGTTTGCTTAATTTCTGCCTTTTTGTACAACTCTTTAATATCAGAGTTTAGTTTGGGCTATCTGTTTCATTCTTGGTTCCAAATTTCTGGATCCTGTCATTTGATTTTCCCTTGGCTTCATGACTTTAATTCTGTAGGTCAGTTGTGAAATCCAAGTGAGTCTCTTAAACCCCTACCTGGGTCTAGTTCCTTGAGACCCCAGGTTTTGGGAGGAGAGTACAGAAACTTTCATCAGAAGTATCATATTTGGTTTTCCAGTAACAGTAATTCTATGAGCACTTCTTTATGTTGTAGGAGGGCAATTTTCTCCCTTAATTTATAGATTAAGAAACCAAGGTTCAGAGGTATTATGACCCTTATCTAAAGACACATAGCTAATAAGTAGATCTTCCCCTTTTCAATCCTGAGTATTTACACTTTCTTTAGTTTTCAGGTATAGCAGGACAATATGATTGTAATAAGTACCCTCATGGATCTGAAATTGGGTCTCTCCTCATCAGACAAGATCCTAGAGAATATTTTAAGGAACATGGCCTACCTCATTTGTTTCATATTTGTCATTATTAATGCCAACCTAAATGCATGTAATACTTAATATCCATTATTTCATTTTAGAATTGGAGGCATCTTCCAAAGCTATCATTTTAGAATTGGAGCCACCTCACAAAGCTACGAAGTAGATACCTTCATTTAAAAGAACAGTTACAGGGCACCTGGGTGGCTCAGTGGGTAAGGCCTCTGCCTTCGGCTCAGGTCATGATCCCAGGGTCCTGGGATCGAGCCCCACATCGGGCTCTCTGCTCTGCAGGGAGTCCGCTTCCTCCTCTCTCTCTGCTTGCCTCTCTGCCTACTTGTGATCTCTGTCAGATAAATAAAAAAAAATCTTTAAAAGAACAGTTACAAAAAATGGAAACTTAATTAAAGTTCATGTAGCTAAGCAGCAAAGACAAAACCAAATCTAGTTTTCATTTTCTTATTTCTTTATTTTATTTTATTTTATTTTTTTCTTATTTCTCTTAATAGCTCTTTATACATCCATATTTTATTAATTTCTGTAATATTTTCAGTTTTTTTATGTTTTGGCTTACATATTGAGGTGATAAATTTTGTGTTTATTAGCTATGATACAGACTTTTTAAATTTATTTACTGAAAGTGTATTCTTCTGAAGCTTCATGGAATGTTCCTAATTTTGTGTACGGAAAATTCAAATTTGTTGGGAGAAAGCTGATTAAATTCCCTTGAAACAGATAAATATATTATTTTCCCCCATATTTATGTTTTTAAATAAAATTGTGTTAATTTTTTAAAAATTTTATTAATATATAATGTATTTGCATCAGGAGTACAGGTCTGTAAATCATCAATCTTACAATTCACAGCACTCACCATAGCACATAAGTTCTCATAATTGTTTGTCTTTCCTCGGTGTTGGTTGTGATCTCTCCCTTTCATTCATGATTTTATCAATTTGGGCTCTTTCTCTTTTCTTTTTGATAAGTCTGGCCAGGGGGTTATCACTCTTATTAATTCTTTCAAAGAACCAACTTCTAGTTTCATTGATCTGTTCTACTATCCTTTTGGTTTCTATTTCATTGATTTCTGCTCTTGATCTTTATTATTTCTCTTCTCCTGGGTTTAGGCTTTATTTGTTGTTCTTTCTCCAGATTCTTTAGGTGTAGGGTTAGGTTGTGTACTTGAGACCTTTCTTGTTTCTAGAGCAAGGCTTGTATTGTTATATACTTTTCTCTCAGGACTGCATTTGCTGTGTCCCAAAGATTTTGAACAGTTGTGTTTTAATTTTTATTGTTTAATTTTTATTTGTTTCCATGAATGTTTTTAATTCTTCTTTAATTTCCTGGTTGACTGATTCATTCTTTTTTTTTTTTTTAAGATTTTATTTATTTATTTGACAGAGATCACAAGTAGGCAGAGAGGCAGGCAGAGAGAGTTGGGGGAAGCAGGCCACCCACTAAGCAGAGAGCCCCATGCAAGGCTGGATCACAAGACCCTGGCATCATGATCCGAGCTGAAGGCAGAGGGCTAACCCACTGAGCCACGCAGGCCCCTCTGATTCATTCTTTAGTAGGGTGCTCTTTAGCCTCCATGTATTTGAGTTCTTTCCAACTTTCCTTTTGTGGTTGAATTCTAGTTTCAGAGCACTGTGGTCTGAAAATACACAGGGAATGATCCCAATCTTTTAGTACTGGCTGAGACTTGATTTGTGACTAGGATGTGATCTATTCTGGAGAAGGTTCCATGTGCACTAGAGAAGAATGTGTATTCTTTTGCTTTGGGATGGAATGTTCTGAAAATATCTGTTGAAGTCCATCTGGTCCAGTGTGTCACTTAAAGACTTTATTTCCTTGTTGATCTTTTGCTTGGATGATCTGTCCATTTCAATGGAGGGGGTGTTCAAGTCCTTTACTATTATTGTATTATTGTTGGTGTGTTTCTTTGATTTTGCTATTAATTGGTTTATATAATTGGTTGCTCCCATTGTGAGATCGTCTTGTTGGACAGACCCTTTAAAAATGATATAATCTTGGGAGCGCCTGGGTGGCTCAGTCAGTTAAGTGGCTGCCTTTGGCTCAGGTCATGATCCCGGAGTCCTGGGATTGAGCCCCACATCGGCCTCCCTACTCTGTGGAGAGCCTGCTTCTCCCTCTACCTCTGCCAGCTACTTTGCCTACTTGTACTTTCTATCTCTGTGTCAAATAAAAAAATTAAAAAAAACCTTTAAAAAATATGATATAATGTCCATCCTCATCTCTTATTATAGTCTTTGGCTTAATGTCTAATTTATCTGATATAAGGATTTCTACCCCAGCTTTCTTCTGGTGTCCATTAGCATGGTAAATTGTTTTCCTCAGTTTAAATCTGGAGGTGTCTTTGGGTTTAAAATGAGTCTCTTCCAGACAGCATATTTATGTGTGTGTTTTTTTTTTTCTTCCCATTCTGATACCCTGTACCTTTTGATTGGGGAATTTAGCACATTTACTTCAGGGTAACTATTGAATGATATGAATTTAGTGTCATTGTATTGCCTGTAAGGTGACTGTTACTGTATATTGTCTCTGTTCCTTTCTGGTCTATGTTACTTTCAGGCAGTCTCTTTGCTTAGACGACCCCTTTCAATATTTCTTGTAGGGCTGGTTTGGTGTTTGCAAATTCTTCCAGTTTTTGTTTGTCCTGGAGGCTTTTTATTTCTCATTCTATTTTCAATGACAGCTTAGCTGCATATAGTATTCTTGGCTGCATATTTTTCTCCTTTAGTGCTCTGAATATATCATGTCAGTCCTTTCTGACCTGCCAGGTCTGTGTGGATAGGTCTGCTGCCAATCTGATATTTCTGCCATTGTATGTTACAGACCCCTTGTCCTAATATGCTTTCAGGATTTTCTCTTTGTGACTGAGACTTCTAAATTTTATTATTAGATGATAAGGTGTGGACCTATTTTTATTGATTTTGATGGGGGTTCTGTGTGCCTCCTGGATTTTGATGCTTGTTTCCTTTGCCAAATTAGGGAAATTCTCTGCTCTAATTTGCTCCTTCTGCCCCCCCCCCTCTCTTCTTCTTCTGGAATCCCAATTATTCTAATATTGTTTCATCTTATGGTATAACTTATCTCTTGAATTCTCCTCTCATGGTCCAGTAGTTGTGTGTCTCTCTTTTGCTCAATTTCTTTATTCTCCATCATTTGATCATCTATATCACTAACTCTTCTGTCTCATTTATCCTAGCAGTAAGAGTCTCCATTTTTTATTGCATCTCATTAATAGCTTTTTGAATTCAACTTGGTTAGATTTTAGGTCTTTTATTTCTCCAGAAACGGATTCTCTAATTTCTTCCATGCCTTTTTTGACCCCAGCTAACACCTTGATAATCGTCATTCTGAACTCTAGTTCTGACATATTAGCAATGTCCACATTGATTTGGTCCCTAGATGTTGGTACTACCTCTTGTTCTTTTTTTCTTTTTTTTTTTTATGGTGAGTCTTTCTACCTTGTCCTTTTATCCAGGTAAGAATAGATGGATGAGAGAACAAAATACTAAAAGGATAGCAATGACCCGAGAAAAATATGCACTAACCAACCAGAAGAGACCTGAAAACCTGGGAGAGAATGAAAAAAAAAAAATATATATATATATGATTTATTTCTCCTTTCTTCTCCCTCAGGTTTTTAGGGGATATATATATATATATATACTAACCAAATCAGAAGAGATCCAAAAACCTGGGAGAGAATATATATACATATATATACTAACAGACCAAAATACACCCCAAATCAAATCTATATATACATATACATATCTACATATATAGATATATATAGATTTGATTTGGGGTGTATTTTGGGTGTACATATATATGTATATGTATGTATATATATGTATATGTATGTATATATGTATATATATACACACATATATGTATATTTGATTTTGGGTGTATTTTGGGTGTACATATATGTATATATATAATATACACACATATATATACACATGTACATGTATATGTATATACATGTATACATACATACATATATATAATATATACATACATATATATATATTTGATTTTGGGTGTATTTTGGTCTGTTAGATTATATACATATATATAGATATATATATATGTATATATATATTTGATTTTGGGTGTATTTTGGTCTGTTAGATTAAGCTGCCTCCCAAAATTTTAATGACAGAAAAACCCATATGTATACAAAAAATAAGGTTAAATACAATGAAGGGATAGAATATGGGTATAAAAATGAAAATTTAAAAATATTTTTTAAAATGGTATTGATGAGATAAAATAGTTTAAAAAGTTTAAAATTGGAAAGAGGAAAAATGAAAAAATAGATAAGAAAAAAATAAAATTAAAATTAATTTAATTAAAATTAAATTTAAAAAAAATTTAACTTTGAAAGACTAAAGGATCATGGGAAAAGAGCCATGAATTCTGTGTTGCATTCCCATATCTCTGGAGTTATGCAGTTCTTATTGATTGGTCTTGGCTTGATGTTCTTGTTGATCTTCTGGGGAGGGGCCTGTTGCAGTGATTCTCTAATGTCTTTTCTTGAGACAGAATTGTACCACCCTTGCCTGGGACTGGGCTAATTAATGGGCATGGGTTTGCTCTTGGGAGCTTTTGCTCCCTGAATGCTTTCTGTACAGCTTTGGAGGACAGGAATGAAGATGGTGCCCTCCCAATCTCCAGCCCTGAAGGAGCTGAGAGCTCAGGGCCTCACTCCTCAGTGCACCCTCAGAGAAGAGCAGTCAATCACTCCCATCTCCCTGGCCTCTGGCTCTGCTCCATGCTCACCCAGCCTGTGACAGAGCGTTTCTTTGCCTAGCGTATGGGCCCGTTTGCAGTCTCAAAACACAGCAGATTCATGCAGCGTGCTCCTGCTCTGCTCCTCCTGGAGAAGGGGGGGGAGCCTCCAGGTCTGCCACTTGTGGGGTCCCATGCTTGAAGAGCAGTGACCCAACTGTGCCTTGGATCACAGTTTAAGGTAACCCCAAGCTGAGAACCCACTCCTCAGCTTCATCTCTGTGGCCATCTTCTCTGTTCTGATACCTGGGAGTTCTGCCACACTCAGACACCCTTGGTCTTTGTGGGACCCCACTGGTCCTGAGACCACACTGTCCCCAGGAGGGCTCTACCCCCTGCTTAGCCTCTGGAGCAACATCCCTCAGTGGAGCAACTTCTAAAAGTTCTGATTATTGTGTTCTGCTGCTCTACCACTTTATGGGATCTGGCCCCTACCCCCAAGGTCTATCTTTCCATATATCCTTTTGGATTCACTTTTCTGCATGTCTTACCTTCGAGAAAGTGGTCACTTTTCTGTTCCTAGAATTGCTGCTCTTTTTCTCTTCGATCTCCAGTTGAGTTTGCAAGTGTTCAGAATGGTTTGATAACTATCTAGTTTAACTCCTGGGACCTGAAGATATAGGTCTGCTACTCCTCCACCATCTTGCTCCACATACACCCATATTTATGTTTTTATAAGCTTTTAGAATATTCCTACTTTACCCTGTCTTTTTTTTTTTGAGGTACCTGTGAGTTCATTGGCTGTCCACCCAGCATAATTACCATATGATCCAACAATTCCACTTCTAGGTCTAAGTCAAAGAGTATTGAAAATGTATATGCACACAAGAACATGCACATAAATGTTGATAGCATTATTGATAATAGTCAAAAAGGGGAGATAATCCAAATTTACATATGTGAATAAACAACATGTAGCATATCCATACAATAGACTATTAATCATCCCTTTAAAAGGCTGAAGTACTAATACATGCTGAAATAGGAATAAACCTTGAGAACATTATGCCAAGTGGAGGAAGCCAGACCCAAAAGGCTATATATTGTATAAATCCATTTATATGAAATGTTTAGAATAAGTAAATCCTGAGCATTAGACTGTAGATTAGTGGTTGCCATGGGCTGCAGAAGAGGGCTAGGCACTGATTGTTAATGGATACGTTTTTTTTCTGGGGTGATGACAATGTTCCAGAATTAGAAGGAGGTAATGAAAAAGCCATTAAGCTATATACTTCAAAAGGGCTAATTTTATGGTATATGAGTTATACCTCAGTTAAAATGCAAAACTGGTGGTTTATAAAGATGGCAATATTAGAAACTCCTGAACTCTCCTCTTCCCTTGGGCACACTGTATTAATAGCTATACATAGAGGAATTCACTTTAAAAGAAATCCAGAAACTAGGTGAGTGACTCCTATATATTAGGTGAATGATAAGTGCACACACTAAGATGGATGGGAAAAGCTGACACACTCTTGCCACCACACCTCTGGCACAATGCAATTAAAATGGGAGGGAACCCAGGTCTAGCTTCTTCCTCAGGGGTGAAGGGTTTGGACCCACATCTTAATTTTCGACTTTTAATCCTCCTACCTGAAGGACAGGCCCCAAAACACCTAGCTCTGAAATCCAGCAGGGGTTGCTACCATGAAAACCACAGGACTCTGAAAAACAATCTGAGGGGTTTGAAGTGGCGGGGGGGGTGGGAGGTTGGGGTACCAGGTGGTGGGTATTATAGAGGGCACGATTGCATGGAGCACTGGGTGTGGTATAAAAATAATGAATACTGTTATGCTGAAAATAAATAAATTAACTTAAAAAACCCCACAGGACTATAGCAAACAAAGAAGAGCTATTAGCTGGTGTTGGAGCATTAGCTATGCTATTATCCCAGAGTTTATCATAGAGGCAATAGTAAAAAAATGACCATTTCTGAGTGTTTCTCTGAATAGGGCTTATGTGCATATTTGAAAAGCTGCTGCCTGGGAGACAGGCTTCTAATTTAGCACAGATCTAGGGACTCATTCCCAGAGATCAGGAATCCCTGCACACATCTTCTCTGTCCTCTCCCTCTAGCCCACTCCACATCATCAGATTTCCCTAGAAGGAGCTTTTGCACACATCTGATGTTCTAGTTTACTTGGCCACTGCCTAAAGGATGGTTTCCAAGGCCACTTGGCTCTGGTAGCTAATAGGGATAACATTCAGGAGTCTCAAGAGACTGTAGCAAACAAAGAAGTCCTAAACAGGCTGAAAATCACCTCACCCCCTTGTGGCTATAACCCCTGTGCCCACTACAGAGGGTGCAAGCAAATAATGCCTACCTTTCAGTTTCTTCCTGGAAGGAGCCTAACAACATAACTTCTCTAGCTACTGAGGGTCCGCTTCAAACTGGTTTGTTCATGTTGCTGATTGTGATCTTCACCAATGGGACACTGACAGTTCTTGGTATACCTTCAATCATGGGGAGCTACTAAGAGCAAAGGCAGTCATTGAGGTTTGAGAGACAACAAAGGGAACAGGCCAGGTTGGTCAATGAGCCTACTCTCCTCCTTGAAAGCACTCTGTTGAGAATGAGAGGGATGGATATATAATCTAATGTGCAGAAACAAAAACAAAGAGTCAGGGAAAATGAAGAAATAAGGAAGATGTTGCAAAAAAGGGTGAAATGCTAAAACTTCCAAAATAGATCTCAATGAGACAGAGATAAATGATTTACATGACAGTGAGTCCAAAATAAAACTCAGGAAGATGCTCACAACTAAGTTCAGGAGAGAAGTACATGAGCAAAGGGATAATTTGACCAAAGAGATAGAAAATATTTAAAAAGTACTAATGAGAATTTATACAACTGAAGAATACAATAATTGAAGTAAAAAAATCAATACACAGGTTCAACATGGGGACTAGAATCAAGTCAAAGAAAAGATTAATGAACTCAAAGGTAGAGGAGTGGAATTCATCCATTCAAGGGAGCAAAAAGAAAAATAGAATGAAAAATAGTGAAACTAACTTAAGAAAGTTATGAGACACCATCAGGTGGGACAACATTTGCATTATGGTGGTCCCAGAAGGAGAAGAGAGAAAGAAAGGGGCAGAAGCTTATTTAAATAAATAATGACTGAATAAATTCCCTAACCTGGAGAAAGAATCAGACATTCATCTGTCTGGAAATCCCAGAGTTCCATATGAGAGAAAATGAAAAAGAATTTTCATAAGACCCATTCTAATTAAATTGACAAAAGTTGAAGAGAAAGGGAGAATCTTATAAGCAGCAAGTGAAAAACATCTTGTTATACAAAGGAACCCCAATAAGATTATCAGTGAATTTTTCAGCAGAAACTTCATAGGACAAAGAAAGTGGGATGATCTATGCAATACGCTGGGGAAAACAAGAACAAGAACAACCACCACCACCAAAACCACCACCACCACTACCAGGAATAGTAGACCTGGCAAAGTTCTTTTTCAGAATTGAAGGAGAGATAAAGTTTTCCCGACAAGACAAAGCTGAGGAGTTCATCACCACTACACCAGCATTACAAGAAATGTTAAAAGGGGTCTTTAAGTTGAAATGAAATTACACTATTAAGTAACAGAAAACTATACGAAAGCATAAAACTCACTGGTAAATGTAGATATATAGCTAAATTCAGAATACTGTAATGTTAGAGTGATGGTAGATAAATTACTTAGTATGAGGTTAAAGTATTTAAGTATGAGGTTAAATGACTAAATACTGGGGGCACCTGGATAGCTCAGTCAGTTAAGTATCTGCCTTTGGCTCAGGTCATGATCCCAGGATTCTGGGATCCGGTCCAGCACTGGGCTCCCTGCTTAGCAGGGAGTCTGCTTTCCCACTTTCTCTCTGCTCCCCCCAACTGCACACACACACTCTCTCTCTCTCACAAATAAATAAATAAATAAATTAAAAGTACATAAATGACTGAATACTAAGGATAACTACAACTACAATAATTATTTAATGGATGCACAAGGCAGAAAGATGTAAAATTATTAAATTGAAAACATAAAATATGGGGAGGAAGGTTAAAAACACAAACCTTTTGTGCACCTTTGAATCAAGTTATCTTAAAATAGACTGCTATAAATGAGGTTTTATGTAAGTCTCATGGCAATCACAAAGCAAAAACCTATAGTAGATATGCAATAGTTAAAGGAATCAAACAGGTACTATACAGAAACTTAACAGATCACAAAGGAAGAGAGCAAGCAAAGAAGGAAGAAATCAAAACCATCAGTAACCAATTAACAAAAAGGCAACAGTAACTCCATACTTACTATTAATAATAACTTTAAAGGAAAGTGGACTAAATTCTTGAATCAAAAAATATAGAGAGACTATGGACTCTGAAAAACAATCTGAGGGTTTTGAAGGGGCGGGGGGTGGGAGGTCAGGGTACCAGGTGGTGGGTATTATAGAGGGCACGGATTGCATGGAGCACTGGGTGTGATGTAAAAATAATGAATACTGTTATGCTGAAAATAAAAAAATAAATTAAAAAAAAAAGCCATCAATCATGAATAAAAAAAATATAGAGTGGATGAGTGGATAAAAACAAAACAAAATAAAACAAGAAGTAGGAGCCAACTACATGCTGCCCAAAGAGATTCATTTCAGCTTTGATACACACAGAAAGCAAAGGGATGAAGAAGATAGTCATATGCAAATGGAAAGCAAAAGAAATCAGGAGTCACTATATTTATAAACAGACCAAATAGACTTTAAGCCATACTGTAATAAGAGACAAAAAGGTAATTATACAGTGACAAAGGGACCAATTCATCAAGATATTATAACATTTGTAAATATTTATGCACCCAAGAGAGGAGCCCCTAAACATATAAAACAAATAGTAACAAATATAAAGGGAGAAACTCACAACTATACGTAATGGTAGGAGACTTCCATAACCCACATTTGATGATGGATAGATCATCCACGTAGAAAATCAATAAGGACTTAAATGACATGTTAGACCAGATGTACTTAGCAGACATTTTAAGACCATTCCATCCAACAGCAGCACAGTATATAGTCTTCTTAAGTGAACTGGGAATATTCTCCAGGACTGATCATCTGTTAGGCCATAAAGCTAGTCATAATAAATTTGAGAAGACTGTAATCATATTAAGCAATTTTCCAATCACAGTAATATGATTCTAGAAATCAATTACAAGAAGAAAATTGGAAAGTTCACAAATACATGGAGACTAAAACATGAGCAATCAATGGGTCAAATAAGAAATCAAAAGACAAGTAAAACATATCTTTAGACAAATGAAAATGGAAATATAATGTGCCAAAACTTAATGGGATGCTGCAAAAACAATTCTACGAGGGTAGTTGATAAGTGAGAAAATGCCAACATAAAAAAAAAAAAAAAAGGAAAGATCTTGAATAAACAACCTAAGTTTACACCTCAAGGATTAGAAAAAGAAAAAATAAGCCCAAAATTGGCAAAAGGAAATAACAAAGATTAGAGCAGAGATAAATGACATAGAGAATAAAAAGACAATAGGAAAGGTCAGTGAAATTAAGAGCTTGCTTTATGAAAAGATAACAAAATAAACAAACCTTAAGCTAGATTAACCAAATAAAAAGGATGACTCAAATAAATTAGAAATGCAAGAGGACACATTGCAACTGAATCTAGATGAATACAAAGGATCATGTGTTGATTTTAGCCATTCTGACAGATGGAAGAAGATATCGTATTGTAGTTCTGATTTATATTTCTCTGAAAATCAGTGATGTTGAGCATCTTTTCATGTGTCTGTTAGCCATCTGAGTATCTTCTTTAGAAAAATATCTATTTGTGCCTTCCACCCATTTTTAAATTGGATTATTCACTTTTGGGGTATTGAATTTTATAAGTTCTTTATATATTTTGAATGCTAACCCTTTGTCAGATATATCATTTACAAATATCTTTTCCCATTCCATAAGTTACCTTTGAGTTTTGTTGATTGTTTCCTTTGCTGTGTGGAAGCTTTTTATTTTGATGGAGTCCCAATAGTTTATTTTTGCTTTTGTTTCCCTTGCCTCAGGAGACATATAGAAAGAAGTTGCTATGGTTGATGTCAAAGAGGTTACCGCCTGCGTTCTCTGCTATGATTTTGATGGTTTCAGATTTAGGGCTTTGACCCATTTTGGATCTATTTTTGTGTATGATCTAAGAAACTGGTTCAGTTTCATTCTTTTGTATGCTGCTGTCAGTTTGCCCAATACCTTTTGTTGGAGACTTTTTCCCTTGGATATTCTTTCTTGCTTTGTCAAAGATTAATTGACCATATCATTGTGGTCCATTTCTGGATTTTCTGTTTTGTTCTTTTGATCTATTTGTCTATTTTTGTGCCAGTACCACCATACCATTTTAATTACCACAGCTTTGTAATATAACTTGAAGTCCAGATTGTAATGCCTCCAGCTTTACTTTTCCTTCTCAGAATTGCTTTGGCTATTCAGTGTCTTTTGTTGTTTCATACAAATTTTAAGATTTTTTTATTCTAGTTCTGTGAAAAATGCTATTGGTGTTTGGATAAGGATTACATTGAACGTGTAGATTGCTTTGGTAGTAAAGACATTTTAACAATATGTATTTTTCCAATCTTTGAGCATGGAGTGTCTTTCCATTTCTTTGTGTCATCTGGAATTGCTTTCATCAGTGTATTATTGTTTTCAGGATATGGGTCTTTCCCTCTTTGGTTAGGTTTATTCCTAGGTATCTTAGTGTTTTGGGTGCAATAGTAAATAGGATTGACTTCTTAATTCCCCTTTCTGTTGCTTCATTATTGGTGCCTAGAAATGCAATGGACTTCTGTACATTGATTTTGTGTCCTGTTAATTCGTTTACTGATTTCTTTTATCAATTGTAGCAGGTTTTTGGTGGTCTTCTGGGTTTTCTGTATAGAATAGCATGCCATCTATAAATAGTGAAAGTTTTACTTCTCTCTTGTATGTCTGGATGCGTTTTATTCTTTTTTGTTGTCTGATTTCTGTGGCTAGGTCTTCCAGTACTATATTGAACAAAAGTGGTGAGAATGGGCATCCTTGTCTTTTTCCTGACCTTAGGGGAAAGGCTCTCAGTTTTTCCCCATTGATGATGATGCTAGATGTGGGTTTTTCATATGTGGCCTTTATTATGCTGGGGTATGTTCCCTCTAAATCTACTTTGTTGATTTTTTTTTCTTTTTAGTCATGAATGGGTGTTGTACTTTGTCAAATGCTTCTTCTGCATATATTGAGAGGATCAAATGGCTCTCATCCTTTATGCTATTTACATGATACATCATATTGATGGATTTGCAAATATTTTATCACCCTTGCAACTTGTGAATAAATCCCATTTGATTGTGGTAAATGATCTTTTTAATGTATTGTTAGATTGGTTTCCTAGTATTTTGAGGATTTTTGCATCTATGTTCATCAGAGGTATTGGTTTGTAGTTTTTTTTAGTGGTATCTTTATCTTGTTTTGGTACCAGGGTGATGCTGGTCTCATAGAATGAGTTTGGAAGTTTTCCATCCTTTCTTGTTTTTTGGTGTAGATTGAGAAGAAAGGTATTTAACTCCTCTTTAAATGTTGGGTAGACTTTGTCTGTGAAGCCATCTGGTCTTGGACTTTTGTTTGTTAGGAATTTTTTTAGTTACTGATTCAGTTTCTTTCCTAGGAATCAGTGTGTTCAGATTTTATATCCCTTCCTGTTTCAGTTTTGGTAGTTTATATGTTTCTAGGAATTTATCCATTTCTTGTAGGTTGTCCAGTTTGTTGACATATAGTTTTTCCTAATATGGTTTTATACATCTATTTCTTTGGTGTTGGTTACTTCTCCTCTTCTCCTTTGTGATTTCATTTACTTAAGTCCCTTCTTTTTTTTTCCTTAATAAGTCTGACTAGAGGTTTATCAATTTTAATGATTTCTTCAAAGAACTGGTTCCTGGTATCATTGATCGGCTTATTGCTTTTTTAGTTTCTATAACATTTATTTCTGCTCTACTCTTTTTTATTTTTTTCCTTCTGCTGGTTTTAGATTTTATTGTTGTTCTTTTTTGGCTTCTTCATGTGTAAGTTCAGGTTGTTTATTTGGGATTTTTCTTGCTGGCCTGTAGTGCTATAAAATTTTTTCTTAGAGCTGCTTTTGCTGTTTCCCAAAGGTTTTGGAACATTGTATTTTCATTTTCATTTTTACATGTATTTTTTATTTCTTCTTTTATTTCCTATTTGACTCATTCATTGTTGAATAGCATGTTATTTAGCTTCCATGTATTTTGGTCTTTCCATTTTTTTCTTGTGATTGATTTATAGATTCATAGCATTATGGTCACAAAAGATGCATGATATGACTTGGATCTCCCTGAATTTGTTGAGGCTTGTTTTGTGGCCTAAAATGTGATCCAAACTGCACTGTTTCGCATGCACTTGAAAAGAATATATATTCTGCTGCTTTAAAATGGAATATTCTAAATATGTTTTTTTCTGTCCATTTGATGTAGTATATCTTTTAAAGCCATTGCTTCCTTATTGTGATGTTCTGGTTAGACAATCTATCCATTGTTGTAAGTGGGGTATTGAAAATCTCTACTATTATTGTGTTATTATCAATTAGTTCCTTTTTTAAAAATTAACTGTATGTATTTGGGTGCTCTCATGTTGGGTGTATAAATATTTATGGTTGTTATGTGTTCTTGTTGATTGTCCCTTTAATTATGATATATAGTATCTTTCTTTGTTTATCATTACAGTCTTTGTTTTAAAGCCTATTTTGTCTGATACAAGTATTTCTACTCTGGCTTTCTTTTGATAGCCCTTTGCATGATAGATGTTTCTCTATCCCCTTCCTTTCAATCTGCAAATCTCTTTGAGACTAAATAAAGTTTCTTGTAGGGCACATATAGATGGGTTTTGTGTTTTAGCTATACTGTCAACCCATGTCTTTTGACTGGAATATTTAGTTCCTTTACATTCAAAATAATCATTGATAGATATTTGGTTATTGTCATTTCGTTGTTTGTTTTGTGGTGGTTTCTGAAGATTTTCTCTGATCCTTTTATGGCTTGCTGATTTTCTTTGGTGATATAATTGGATTTCTTTATCTTTATTCTTTGCATATTTTTTGTGGTTTTGATATATGGTTTTCATTACATTTGTATATAACCTCTTCTGCACACAGCAGTCTATATTAAGTTGTGGGTTATGTAAGTTTGAATCCATTCTTTACTCATCACCTGCCCATGTTTTATGTATATGTTATATTTTATATCCTTTTGTTTTGGGACTTCCTGGACTGATATTTTTAAAAGATTTTATTTATTTATTTGACAGAGATCACAAGCAGACAGAGAGGCAGGCAGAGAGAGAGAGGGAGAAGCAGGCTCCCTGCCAAGCAGAGAGCCAGATGCGGGACTCGATCCCAGAACCCTGAGATCATGACCTGAGCTGAAGGCAGTGGCTTAACCCACTGAGCCACCCAGGTACCCAACCTGGACTGATTTTTTAGAGAAATTTTATTTTTGCTTTTTTTGTGTTTCCCATCTTTATACTGTCATCTTTGGTTTCTCCTTTCCACTCAAAGAATTCCCTTTAGTGTTTCTTTCAGGGCTAGTTTAGTGGTCATGAACTCCTTCAGGTTTGTTTGTTTGTTTGTTTTTGTTTTTTTGAAAACTCATCATCTCTGAATGATAACCTTGCTGGATAGAGTGGGTATTCTTGTTTGCAGAGTTTTCCCATTCAGCACTGTGAATATATCATGCTGCTCTCTTCTGGCTTGGAAAGTTTCTGCTATAAAATAAACTGATAGCTTTATGGGGTTTCCCTTGTATATTACTACTGTCTTTTGTATTGCTGCTTTAGAAATTGTTTCTTTATCACTATATTTTTTGCCAGTTTAATTACAATATGTCCTGGTGCAAATTTGTTTTTGTTGATTTTCTTGGGGGTTCTCAGTGCCTTCTGTATCTGAGTATTGTTTCCTTCCCCAGATAAAGGAAGTTTTCAACCATTTATCATTTAGCCAAATAAATTATCATTTCCCCGGATAAATTTTCTTCTTCCTTTTTTTCTCTTTTTCTTCTGAGACTCCTATAATATTGTTACTCTGTTTGATGGAGTCACTGAATTCCCTAAATCTGTTCTTGTTTTGCCTCTTTTTTCTCCTTTGTTCAGTTTGATTACCTTCCATTATTCTACCTTGTATAGTATCAATTTGTTCCTCCACTTCTTCTAGCCTGCTGTTCATTGCATCAAGCCTCTAGTCTTATTTATTGCAATCTCCATATTTGATTGGTTCTTTTTTTCAATCTCCATGTTAATGGTCTCACTCATGTCTTCTACTCTTCTCTCAAGTCTAGTGAGTATTCTTGTGATCACTGCTTTAAATACTCCATCAGACATGTTACTTATGTCTCTTTTGCTTACATGTCTGACTGTGGCCTTGTCCTTTTCTGTCATTTAGAATAAATTTCTGTCTTCTCATTTTGTGTAAGCCTCCATGCCTTTTTCTATGTGCTGGCAGCTACATCTCCTATTTTTGAGGATAATGGTCTTATAAAGAAGAGATTCTATAGTGCTCTGCCATGTAATGCCCTGCTTCCTCAGGGCCTGGTGCTTCCAGGAGTGTCTCCAATGTGTGCTATATGTGCTCTGCTCTTTTGTCCTGGCCACTTTATCCTTTATCTTTGCCTGTTGTAGGTAGTGTTTTGTCCCTGGCCTGAATGTGGGAAGTTTTAACTAGGTATGCTCTGGTCTGCTTATGAAATGAGACCTGTCACCACTGCCACTAGAACCGAGGTCCTGCAAAACGCCTGGGTCAGGAGATGTGGTGTGGGCCCCACCATGTTTGGACTGAAGCAAACATAACTGGGAAGGGCAATTCCACCAGTGTGCAGGGGGCGGGGCTTAGTGTAAGCAAGGTAGGTAGTGGGCATTGGAACTGTGCTGTTTCCTACAGGTTGCCCTATACTGAGGACCAGGGGAGAGAAATGCCAGTGTCTTGTTCCTGGAAGTGTCTTCCTAAGAATGCTGCCTCTCTGGGACATGCTACAAGATGAGCAAACAATCTCCCCACTTTGTGTCCCAGTGCTCTTCAGATGGCTGTTTCTACACTATATGTATGTAAGCTCTTTGACCCACCTTCTCTCCAAAAGCAGTAAGCCTACTGACTGAAACTCCATGCTCTGAGCGCTGCTGGTTGCAAGAACTCATGAAATTTGGCTCCTCTCACTTTCCAAGCCAATTGCTGTGGGAATTAATTTTCCCTGTGCACTCCACTCTGTGCTAGTCTGTTTCTCACCCTTCTCAGCAGCTGTGGTTCCCTCCCCACCGCAATAGCCATCAGCCACTTCTGTCCCAAACCATGTCTTCACATTCCTGCCTTCTTTGATGTCGCTTTTTCTCTTTCTTTAGTTGTGGGGTTTGTTCTGACAAACTTCAGGTCAATTTCTGGGGTATTTAGAATTATTTGATAGTTATTTAGTTGTATTCATGGTAGGAGGTAAGTCTAGGGTCCTCTTACTTTGTGCCATCTTTCCTTCCTCGTATAGATGCTCTTTTTAGAAATAGCCACTTTTGACTTCCTTACAAATGGACCTTTAAAGGTTCCATAAAGTTGAATTGGATCTTTTTATAATGCAAATCAACAATTCTCTGTGTCTATGCATTTGCATTTATCCGTTTATTTATTCAATAGATTTAAACTGAGTATTCTTTGAGTACGTATTTATTAGGCATGGGTTAGATCTGTCCTGGTTAATAGGGTGGCCACTAGTTACATGTCTGAATTGAGAAGTTATGTACATTTAAAACACAAGCAGGTTTTGAAGACTTAGTACTAAAAAAAAAAAAAAAGTGAAATATTTTGCTTTGATTACATGAAGAAATAGTAATGTTTTGTATATATTGGGTTAAATAAAATATATTATTAAAATTATATCCTACTTCTTACTTTTATTTTTAATGTATCTACTAGAAAATTTTAAATTTTATATATGGCTGGCATTTGTTGTTTATATTATATTTCTTTTGTTCAGTGCAGGAGACCTCAGAGAACTAAAGTATAGGCTCAAGAGAATTCTGAAAGAATTTACAGTCTAATAGGGAAGCAAACCAAAGGAAAATTTAAAGTGATCAGCTAAATGTTAAAGAACATGGACTTTGATATTTTATTGACATGGATTTAAATCTCTTTTCTGTAATTTAATCATATGTGATCTAAACCAAGTGACTTAAACACCGGACCTCAGTTTTCTAGTTGTGAAGATTCAGTGAAATAATATTTGAAAAATACTTAGCAGAATCACTGTTTCATAAGTAATAGTTATGATGGTGTTGTTAATTGCATCGATTTGATGAGAATGATAACACATGGCTGTAAGTATGTGCAGGGTGCTCTGAGGACAAAGGTGAGGGACGCTTGGCTCATATATGTGGATTGTGGAAAATTATATCTGAACTGCATTTTAAGGGATGGAAGGAGAGGTATGAATGGTCATGAGAGGAGTTTGTATAAAAATGTGCGAAAACATGAGAGAATCTCAAACTTCCTGTTCTGACATTAAGATACTCTATATAAGGATTAGCAAATTGATGTAGAAAATTGAGGTGTGGCCTACAAAGTTTAGTCCAAAACAACTAGCTATGCTATTAAAAGAAGGGTGTGTGTACACATAAGGCTTTCTAAATATCCAGATTTATTATGTAATTCTTGAACCCATATCCTGAAGACCTCAAAAGTCAGGTAAAGAGAACATAATGAATTTGATTCATCAAGTAAGGAAGAGCTTCTTCTTTAAGAAGAAAAAGCAATAGTATAGACATTCATTAAAAGAAGATTAAAAGAGTAAAATAAACCTAAACACAATTGAGGATACTATTTTGAAATAGGCCTTTGCACCATTTTCTGCAAAGCATATTGCATCTTGGTATATTATGGCCAAAAAGCAAGCTGAACTGAAAATACAAATGCTTACAGTTTAAAATCATCCATTGGAAATAAAAGAAAAAGCAGACAAAATAATGAAAACACTTTAATGCTTATAGATAAGTACTATTTGGGGGATATTTTAATAAGCAAATGTTTATTTTAGTTGCTTTAGAATATTCTCTTGGATTCTACATACATAAATTTCAACCCACGTTCTCTAGTTGCCATAACAACTTGATGCATTTGTTCTCTTGTGTCATTTTTTATCACATCGGTTTTTTTTTTTTTTAAACTTTGGTTGCTATGATAACAGTATAGTTGTTAAATTTATTCTATTCACATTTTATTCTTCTGGAAACTGGTAATTTGCTTTTATTTTTCTTTGAAGAAGTTCATATTATAGAAGTGTAATAGGGAAAATTGTGGCCTAAATTCTAATACAAGTTTATATTGAAATTTTAATTAGGTATATTAATTTATGCCCACATGGTATTACCTTTGTGACATGGAACATAGCTAGTGGTTATCTAATTCCACTCTGGAGAAAGCCATCAACCTTTGCTGTACCAAATGAGGGAAATAGGTAGTTGAGTGGCAGTTGTATCTCTATGCATAAGTTTGACCGTTCTTAGTTGGTGGAAACTGCTTGGGGTGGTGTCAAGAAATTTACCAAATCTGCCATTACTTGCCCCCTTTGTAAATACCTTGCTTTACTACAAAATGCAAGCTCATTTATTACAAGGAATGAAATCCTGGCTTAATTAGTAGAACTCCCTCTAAACTGACCTATTCCTAAGAAAAGGGAGTCAAAGTCTGTTTTTTAAAGATTTTTATTTATTTGTCAGAGAGAGGAGAGAGATTGAGAGAGAGAGAGCACTGAAGCAGGGGGAGTGGCAGGCAGAGGGAGAAGCAGGTTCCTTGCTGAGCAAGGAGCCAGATGAACGACTTGATACCAAGAGACTAGGATCATGACCTGTGGTGAAGGCAGACGCTTATCTGACTGAGTTATCCAGGCATCCCTTAAAAGTCCCTTTATCTAGAATTACATATTTGGAGGATATAGAGCTATACAAAGATTTGTATTTTTCATTCAGCTAACTCCTACAGTTTCCTTGATTTTCTTGCTTTTAATGACACTTTCATAAAAACAACTAATTGCATCACTTAAAATTGATGATACTCTGGTCCCTTCCAGCTCTGGAAATTGTTGTAATTTGGACAGGCTGTTTTGAGAGGCATGCCAGGGCATAAGGGAAAAAGGAAAGAGAGTAGAGTCAGAGACTTAGACTCTAATAGTTACTAACTATGGAACCCTGAAAAATAATTTATCCGCTGATTCTTGATTGTCAGATCACTAAAATAGGAATAAGAATAATTAAAATAATAAGCTTTTTTTAGAGGAATTCAGTAGAATAATATATTCAAAAGGCCTAGCCTAATGCCCAACACATAATAGATGCTCAAAACATCTTAGTTGCCTCTTCTTCTTCATTTTCCCTTTCACTGAAGGCCAGCGAGAAAGAGTAAGAAGCCAGTGGCGTTGTAGAAGGATAGTGAGCCCGGATTTATAGAAGCCTTCTCTCAATCAGTAACGTTCACGTAAATGGAGTGTGGCTAATTCGGACTTTATTTGGATAGGAGTTTCTTCCCCTGACATTGCCAAATGTTCAGTTCACAAAGAGAGGTATGATAGGAGGAGCCTTCAGTTGTCTTGTGTTTATATGACTGTTTGTGTTAGAACATGGACCCAACCATAAGCTGAAACTTCATGTAACTAGAGAAATCCTCCTAGCAAAGACTTTGTTGATAGATCTGATCAGTCATATTTGGGCTGTTTTGAAAAGCCATATCTCAACCTGATTCCCATATATGTGAAACATATGAATCAAAACACATTAAGTGAGCACCTATAGATAACGTCTACTTTTGGTGTTTGTTATTATTAGAGGTAATAAATGTAACATACTTTCAATGAATGTTTGTTATTAATACTAGATGATTGTAGCTGATGGTGTTGTTAATAATAATGATAGCATTGATTGGCAAGTGCTAATTATAGTTTAGGACCCTGGCTACTTTGCCAGGGAATCAAGACAGACTTTTCTCCCAGCAGAAAAACCACAGGATTTAGGAGAACATATGAATGCTTAGAGCTTGTTCCAGTCACATCTTTGACTTAAAACTGTAAAACAAATAAATGCCTGTTATCCTCGGCCAGGTGAATGTGAGAGTGCTAGTATTCTATAGTCTTGGTCTGGACCGACTCAGGAAATGAGAGTGCTGTGTCTCTAGAAACAAGTGTCTGTGCTTAAGGGCAACTGAGGAGGCTGGAACTGAAAAAGTTACCATAATCCTATTCCTTCGGAATGCCTGAAGCACTCTGGAGTAATATGCCAGAGCATTCAGGGAGATGCATCAACACTGTGAGGCCACTAGGGTGTCATTTAGAACCTCTCTGCTGGAACAATGGAGACATATAAATTTCAACCCACATTCCCTGGTTGCCATGGTAACTTGATGCACTTGCTTTGAAGTGTCTTTTGTGTCTTCCCCACCCCCCTCTTTCTTTTTCTAAATATTAGGATTTTTACTTTGCCAGTAATTCCCTAAATGTGATTCTTGTGGCTTTCTACTCTTCTTTTTTCCATTTAAATGTCTGAATTTGTGGCTGGGGAATGATTTCTACCTAAAAATAATAGCTGAATATGCATGTTCACACAGACGTGCCTGTGTGTCTATAAGTCTGTCTGTCTGTCTGTCTGTCTCTCTCTCTCTCTCTCACACACACACACACACACACACACATACAGAGGCAGATAATTACATCAAAAAACTGCATAGCATTCTAAAGATTTTCAATTTTTTCAAAAGGGCATTCTGTGTGTCTTAGATAAAAATTGAAAAGTAAGTGGTTCAATTCTAGAACAACTAACTGATTTAGTAGTTCCTTAGCAACTGCAGTATGGCCAGGCTGAATAAAGAGTGTAATTTTCATTGCCTTTTTTTCTCCACTTGATTCCTTTAGCATTTTTATGTTAAGACAAGAAGTATGCTTCAGTGTACAAAGTAGAAGACAGACTTGAGTTGGCATTCATATTCCACTATCTCTTTGCTGTGTTACCTTCAACAAGTTACTTAACCACTCTGAACTTCATATTAAAATGGGTTGGTAGTTACTTGTAAGGTATTTGTGAGAAATACATTGAGATCATAGATGTAGAATACCTAGAATAGATCCTACAACAGACTCTAGGACATTATAAACAAATGTGAATTCCTTTACATCTAATCAATTAACAAAATGTATTTAAAAAACAAATGTATTTTGGTCTCATTAAATAAATGTATACTTCATTTCCATATATATTTCCACATAACAAAAATGAGACACATATGAAAATTTAGAAGCAGAATGGTATATAGTCTCATTACTTGCATGCTTACAATGTACAGAACTGACAGTGGAAAAAGGCATTTCCAGCAAACCTCCAAAAGAAGGTGACCTCTTGTTACATTCAGTTAGGATCTTTCATCCATGATCCATGTTTTTAACCAGGTTAAAAATGCCTGGTTAAAAACATCAAGCTCATAGGAGATTTAGAAACTGTTCGCTCTACTGAAAAACAGTAGACAATATTCCCCTTTCATGTAGCAAGTGACTGTGCTACAAGAACATTCTAAATATAAAAATATGTTTAATCAGGGGCAGTAGGGAGGCAGGAAAACAACATTAGGCATGCAGGAAAAGGGCTATTGCCAAGCTATGAGTGCTACTATTGCTATGCATTTCTGTGCAGTGTTGACAGGGAAAAAATAACAAGGGGATAGAAGCAAGATTAAATATTAAAAGGAGAACTGCAATTATATCACACGACACCTGCTTTCTAAAAGTATTGTGTCTTTCAGAGAGCAAGTCACAGAAAATTAAACAATGATGAAAAAGAAATCACGAGAAAAATTCTTAAAGGAATACTATCAAATCATAATTAAAATATATTATCAAGTAACAAGAAGAAGCATAAAAGAAGAAGCAAGTTATTTTTTCTTTAATGCTTGTAAACTGGAAGCATTAGGTGGATAAAAATTATTTGAACAAATATTTGATAGATTTAACAATCAATGTTCCATTGAATGACTGAAGAATTGTCTACTTGATTATAATTTAAATAGAGGATAGATTTTGGAAACTGATTAAGCCAAATTAAAATCCCAGCACTGCCTTTTAGTAGCTGAGTAATTTGGGGCAATTGATTCAACTTCAATAAACCTCAGGTTCTTTATCTGAGATAGAAAAACTGAATTTCAGTCTAGGTTCTGCTAGGAAACTTTGTGTAAAACTAGACAAGTCCCTTTGATTGGGTGGGTCTTTTTCTCTGATGTATAAAAGTGAGGGAGTTAGTCTCTAGGGATGGTCTCCATGAGTACATTTGCAGTTTGGACATTCCAAGGCTCTGTGTCTTAGTTAGTGTTGATATTTAACTACATCTTTATAGCTAAGACCCGAAGGCCTTTATTTTGGGGCTTCTTCTGAAGCCACTGTTTACACTGGATCAAAAAATCAGATCCTGAAATTAACACAAGAGGGCAGCTTGTAAGAATTTCAACTCTTTTCTTGTGCATTACTAAACCTTCTAGAAAGTATGCAGTTTATCTGTCTCTAGGATCTGAGTGTTGTTAGGTAACACAATATACCCAGGTCTCTAGCTTGCATTCATCTTTAGTCAATGAGAGGACTTTGTGGTTCTGCTTCTCTTCCTTGAAAACTGGCGAAGAACATGCTTGGTGCTAGGTACTACTCAAGTATCATTAAAGAAAAGCTTAATAAAAATAACATATGGCATTAGTTATTGTGGAAAATATAAAAATATATAAAGATTGGAATAAATGTCACATATTATCATGATATCCAGAAGGAATCACAACAGTCTTTTGGTGGATTTTATTTCTCAGCATTGGTAGTTCTGTGTGTGTGTGTGTGTGTGTATTTTCTTTTTACTAAGCTTTGAATATTCTTTTAAAGATTATTTATTTATTTATTTGACAGACAGAGATCACAGGTAGGCAGAGAGGCAGGCAGGGGGAGGGGAGCAGGCTCCCTGTTGAGCAGAGAGCCTGATGTGGGGCTTGATCCCCGGATCCTGGGATCATGACCTGAGCCGAAGACATTGGCTTTAACCCACTGAGCCACCCAGGCACCTCCCAACCCCCGAATATTCTTTTGAACAAACTTTTGAACTTCCTTTTATTTAAAAATGTCTGCTGACCTTTTTCTATTCATAAAGATTTTTCTATGGCCAATCTTTAATAAGTACATAATATTTGCTCACATGACCATATTGAGTCATTGGAGAATAGAACTGTCTAAGTACATGGACTCTGGAAAAAGACTATGTGGGATTGTGTTTTCCACTCAATTTTCTCATCTATAAAATGAATGTGATAGTAGTATAGCCCTCATAGAATATTGTGACAGTTAGATGAGTTAATCTTAAAAATAATCAAGAGAGCAGGCAGTCAATAAACATTTACTATCATTATCAAAAATTATTCTGTCCAGTCTGATATCCAGTTTTATTGGTAATTTTAGTTCATTTGCATGTATTGTGGCTCTCAAAATATTTAGATTTATTCTCTCACTTTAAGATATAGTTTTTGTTTGTTGACCACTATTTTTCTTTCTACTATATCCAACCATTTTTATCTTATATTTTACTGAAAATATTTCTATATTTGCTTTTTATTTTTTCCCTGTTGATTTGGAAACTTCTGATTGCATTTCTATTCTTTTATTAGTTATGCTTTTGGCATACATAATAATCTATAAATTACTTGAAGAAATCTTTTTTTTAATATGAGAGGGACCTTCTTGTACACTGATTCATTGAACACTGCAGTTTCCCAGAATATTATACTTAATTGAACATAAACATTAATTTTTATTTAAAATCAATGGCTTAAAAAATAAAATCAATGGCTTATTAAATTTACAATGTATTTTATTAATATCTGTGCTTACCATTGAGTCATGTACTTATGTGTTCCTCTGAGTTCACTTTCTTGCTGAAGTACACCCTTTAATATTTATTTTTTTAAGTGTCTTAATAAATTATCTTAGTATTTATATGCTTGTATTCTCACTTTTGCATGATAGCTTAGCTGGGTATAAACTTTTAGGTTAACAATTACTTTCTCTTTACTCTGTGAACATATATTCTATTATCTTTTTTTAAAGATTTTATTTACTTATTTGAGAGAGAAAGAGAAAGAGCACAAGTAGGGTGAAGGGCAGAAGGAGAAGCAGACCCCCTGCTGAGCAGGGAGCTCAACATGGGACTCAATCCCAGGTCTCTGGGACTATGACCCAAGCCGAAGGCAGACAGATGCCCAACCAGCTGAGCCATCCAGGCGCCCCTATTCTGTCGTCTTTTGATCTCTGTTGTCACTAAGGAGACTCTTCTTTTTAAATTCTTTTTCTCTAAGAAGGCTTTTCTCTCTTGCAGTTCTTGAATTTTCTCTTTATCTCTCATGATTTTCAGTTTTATGGCCATATGTCTGAGTGCATACTTTTTTTTTATTTTGGTAGTTCTTTAATAACTTTTTTTTATCAGAAGACTTTTCTTGTTTTTTCAATCTTGGCAAATTTTTTATGATATTTATTCTTCTGTATTATTCTCTCTACCTTCTTTTATTGTAATCCAAGAAGATATTCATTAGTCTTTCTCAATGCCTTCTTCATGTCTTCCTATTACTCTTCCACAATTTTTGTCTCAGCCTTTCGGGGCTCTATTCTGAGATGATTCCTTGTGCGGTCTTTCTTTCTTTCTCGATGTGTTTAGACTTCAGTTTATGACATCTATTAATCTTGATTTGTTTCAACAACTATACTTTTAATTCCGGTTTAATTGACTCTTTGTTATATCTATCTTATTACATCTCTTCTTGTCTCATTATTTATTATTTGGTTTTTAAAAAATTAACCTTGTATTTTCTTTTATCTTCTTTAGCATCCTATGTTTTTTTAAAGACTTTTCCATATTCTTCCATTACATTTACATTGGACATATTCAAATTCTGGTTACTGATTTTGTTTATATTATAGTATAATATTTTTTCAGGTGGTTCTGCAGATGTGTTTTAAAAACTATTTATTTTGAAATAATAAAGGATGAAAAAAATTGAAAAATAGTAAAAAATTGCCTCTATAATTCTCAAAAGTTTCCCAAATGTTAGCATTTTATTAAATTCGTGTTATTCTCTCAAGGTAGAAATACATATATTAAAAAAACAATTTGCAGACACAATACTTCTTTGCCCTTAAGTACTTCAATTTGTATTTTCTAAAAACAAGGGTATTCTTTTATATGACCAAGGTAAAATGATCAGAATCAGGAAATTAACCTTGAGTGTTAACTATTCTACATATCTTCTTCAATTTTTATTAATTAATCTGTTAATGTCCTTTGTATCAAAAGAGAAAACAATTATTCTGATCAAGACTCCAGTTTTTTAGTTGCATTTAGTTCTCATGCCTTGTAAGTATCCTTTAATGTGGAATGTACTTCAGTCTCCCATGCTTTTTTCCCAAGACTTTGACTTTTTTTTATTAAAGAATACAGGCATTTATTTTATACAGTAATCATTAACTGAGGTTTTTCTGGTGTTTCCTTCTAGTTAAAATCAGTTTATTCATTTTTGGTGGAAGACCTACAAAAGGGATATGTCTTTCTTAATACCTGATCTCCAAAAGAATGTAGAATATCTCTTTGTTCAAGTATTGATAAAGTTAATTTTATTTACTTGATTAAGATAGCTTTCAGGAGCTACTATTTTCCCTGAATAATTAATAAGAATCATGGGAGATACTTCGAGTTTAGAACAATATACTGTGTTTCACTTACTTCCACTCACTACTTTTAATATGCATTTATTATTCTTGCTTAAAGTAACTATAACTAAAGAGACTGACTGATTCTTTCATTTCAATTATTACTAAAGAGACTGACTAATTCTTTTATTTCCTCTACACTTATTAATTGGCATTTTCCTATAAGGCACTGCTTTCCCTTATCTTTCATTTTTTTATTCATTTCTTTTTACCAGTATAAATTTATGGGGATTCATCTTATTGTGTGGGTTATAATTTATTGCTATCTTTATTTGTTCAAACTGTCCTAAATTTGGCCATGGGAATTCCCCTCAAGTTGGCATCTGTGTCCTTTTGAAATATTCCCATTAAATTTTTTTTTAAATGCTAACACTTTTATTTTGATTTAGTCATATTTTAACATGGAAATAGATTGGTGTTTTTATTTTATTTTATTATTTATTTATTTTTAATTAATTTATTTTTTTCAGTGTTCCAAAATTCAGTGGTAATATGTGCTCTCCATAATACCCACCACCAGGCTCATCCCCCCCCCTCAGTTTGTTTCTTAGAATCCACAGTCTCTCATGGTTTGTCTCCCCTTCTGATTTCCCCCAACTCACTTCTCCATCTCCCAATGTCTTCCATGTTATTCCTTATGCTCCACGAGTAAGTGAAACCATATGATAATTGACTCTCTCTGCTTGACTTGTTTCACTCAGCATATTTTGAGCACTTTCTTATTTTCTGGCAGAGCAAGATGTAACAGGCTCATCTTGTATTCTCTGCCCTAACAGAGATCCCTGGTTCTATTTGATGGAGAATGGTATTTAGAAATCAAATCCTATCAGAAGAATAAACATTGTTAAAATGTCTATACTGCCTAGAGCAATCTATACTTTTAATGCCATTCTGATCAAAATTCCACCAGTATTTTTCAAAGAGCTGGAGCAAATAATCCTAAAATTTGTATGGAATCAGAAGAGACCCCTAATTGCTAAGGAAATGTTGAAAAACAAAAATAAAACTGGAGGCATCATGTTACCTGATTTCAAGCTTTACTACAAAGCTGTGATCACCAAGACAGCATGGTACTGGCATAAAAACAGACACATAGACTAGTGGAACAGAGTAGAGAGCCCAGATATGGACCCTCAACTCTATGGTCAAATAATCTTTGACAAAGCAGGAAAAAATATACAGTGGAAGAAAGATAGTCTCTTCAATAAATGGTGCTGGGAAAATTGGACAGCTATATGTAGAAGAATGAAACTCGACCATTCTCTTATTCCATACACAAAAATAAACTTGAAATAGATAAAAGACCTCAATGTGAGACAGGAATCCATCAGAATACTAGAGGAAAACATAGACAGTAACCTCTTTGATATCAGCCACAGCAACTTCTTTCAAGATATGTTTCCAAAGGCAAAGGAAACAAGAGTGAAAATGAACTTTTGGGACTTCATCAAGATCAAAAGCTTCTGCACAGCAAAGGAAACAGTCAACAAAACAAAGAGGAAACCCACGGAATGGGAGAAGATATTTGCAAATGATAGTACAGACAAAAAGTTGATATCCAGGATCTATAAAGAACTCCTCAAACTGAACACACACAGGGTGCCTGGGTGGCTCGGTGGGTTAAGCCGCTGCCTTCGGCTCAGGTCATGATCTCAGGGTCCTGGGATCGAGTCCCGCATCGGGCTCTCTGCTCAGCGGGGAGCCTGCTTCCCTCTCTCTCTCTCTCTCTGCCTGCCTCTCCATCTACTTGTGATTTCTCTCTGTCAAATAAATAAATAAAATCTTTAAAAAAAAAAAAAAACAAAACAAAACAAAAAAAAAAACCTGAACACACACAAAACAGATAATCATATAAAAAAATGGGCAGAAGATATGAACAGACACTTCTCCAATGAAGACATACAAATGGCTAACAGACACGTGAAAAAATGTTCATCATCACTAGCCATCAGGGAGATTCAAATTAAAACCAAATTGAGATACCACCTTACACCAGTTAGAATGGCCAAAATTAGCAAGACAGGAAACAATGTTTGTTGAGGATGTGGAGAAAGGGGAACCCTCTTACACTGTTGGTGGGAATGCAAGTTGGTGCAGCCTCTTTGGAGAATAGTGTGGAGATTCCTCAAGAAATTAAAACTAGAGATTCCCTATGACCCTGCAACTGCACTACTGGGTATTTACCCCAAACATACTGATGTAGTCAAAAGAAGGGCCATCTGTACCCAGTGTTTATAGCGGCAGTGGCCAAACTGTGGAAAGAACCAAGATGCCCTTCAACGGACGAACAGATAAGGAAGATATGGTCCATATACACTATGGAATATTATGCCTCCATCAGAAAGGATGAATACCCAACTTTTGTAGCAACATGGACAGGACTGGAAGAGATTATGCTGAGTGAAATAAGTCAAGCAGAGAGAGTCAATTATCATATGGTTTTGCTTATTTGTGGAGCATAAGAAATAACATGGAGGACATTGAGAGATGGAGAGGAGAAGGGAGTTGAGGGAAATTGGAAGGGGAGATGAACCACGAGAGACTATGGACTCTGAAAAACAATATGAGGGTTTTGAAGGGGCAAGGGGTGGGAGCTTGGGGGAGCCAGATGGTGGGTATTAGGGCATGGATTGCATGGAGCACTGGGTGTGGTGCAAAAAACATTGAATTCTGTTACACTCCACCTCTCAGAGATGGAATCAAGAAATATATGATAGAATTAGAAAAAACATAACCATATTTATTTATTTATTTATTTATTTATTTTTAATGTAATTTTTTATTTTTTATAAACATATATTTTTATCCCCAGGGGTACAGGTCTGTGAATCACCAGGTTTACACACTTCACAGCACTCACCAAAACACATACCCTCCCCAATGTCCATAATACCACCCCCTTCTCCCAAACCCCCTCTATCTATCCATCTGTTTGTCTGTATATTTACTATCTTTTAAAACTTTGAGTTCATAGCAATAGATACCTTCATTCTAACTTAATACTAAATAATTTATTCATTATTCCTTTGCATATTTATAACTACCTTCTCTGTTAATGAGAAACATGGCTTCCATCAATGGCATTATATTTACTTATTTTTTCAGTCTTAGAATACACTTTAAGGAGTTTTGAATTGCTAATCCTTACCATCAAGTAAACCTACCAACTAGATTTCATTGTTTGTGGTAATTTCTTTTTTTTAGCTTTATGCTCTCTGGAAATATAGTAAGAATACTTAGTCCAAGACTTACTTGGGTTAGTTTTTTTCCCCTCTTTTCCTGGATTTTAATACTAATTTGTAATGTAGCTAGGTTTTTTTGTTTCTCTGTATATTCCACTTTGGATCTTTCTTTTCCCTTCTTGAATTCCAGTCCCTCTTTTTCACTTTTTATTACAGAGCATCAATATGGTTCTAACATTAAAACTATATAAACAATATATTCATTTTTATTCATACCTGTAATCTTATCTATCTTGTTTCCATATACATATATTTTACAATCTTTCTCAATCCTTCTGGTAAGTGACCTGCTCATTAGCTTCTAGTGTATCATTCCTGTGTTTCTGTCAACAAAGAATCATAAATATGTATAGTTTTCCCCTTTATATAGATGAAAGATGTCACCTTATCAGTATGCTTTTACACTTCTGAAGGCTCATTTTGAATATGAGATATATTTTTGTTTTCTAAACTTTTTTTTTTAATAGAAAGTAATCTCTGAATGGAATTTTGTGTTTGCCCTCCATTTGGCCTCTTGGGTTTCCAATCCATAGTCAAGTCTTATAACAGTTTCATTTCTCTTTCTCCATTGTAATATAGCAGCTTCCACAGATTTAATCATGGTGTCAGCATGCAGGTTGACTCAATTCTTGGTAATGAGGTAATATTTGTAGATCCTCTTTCTACAACATTAAATTTTTGTTTTATTTCTGATCCATAGAGATGTTTATACTAGTTTATATTGCAACTATACCTTTTGTTTTCCCTCTTTCATATAGTAACTGTCATTGTGGGCTACTTAGAATAGAAGGAATGTGATATAAATATAAATTCATTGGGTCATCTTGACAAGAAACATAACCACTATTTATTATGTCTTTCCCTAATTTAGGATCTATAGGTTATTTCATTATGATTAACAAAATTTTAATGAACAATGTTACAATACATTTTATAAGCATCTCTCATTTTTTTTCTTTAAGGTATATTTCTGTAAGTGAAGTTACTAGGTAAATGAGTAACTGGATTTTCAAGACCTTTGAAAGGCATTTCCCATTGTCATATTTCTCCAGAATTATTATACCAATTTATATTCAAACATACTGTGATAAACAGTACCAAACTTTTGCTAAGACTACTTTGAATTATTTTTTGGAAATTGGTAAGTGGAGTATCATTTTAATCATTAATTAAATTTTCTAGGCATGCTTTAATAACATTTTTTTTTTTTGCATTGTTCTCTTCTCTCAGAAGAATTATTCACAGCTTTTATCAGAAAGTTCTGTAGCCAGTTGCTTAGTGTCTGTCTTCTCAAGTTGGCAGTCTGTAGCATAAGGGCAGTGGTTCTGTTTATTGAACATTGATTCCCCTATGCTTGGCACAGAGTAGGAGGTCATCAATATAAATTATTTGAATTGATAAATTCACAAATTCAAATGAGTAAATCATTGGATTATGTTTCTTAGATTAGTTCTCATTTGTTAACATTTTTCTCTCTCTCTTGTCAAATCCTGATTCTCCCTTTTTTTCTTTATTTTAGTCAATGGTAGATAACATTTGAACTTTTTTTAGTAAGGCTAACTTAGTTTTCTGTATTGCATCTTTGTTATTATTGATAGTGATGATGCTTTTTCTTTACTTTGCTTTTTTTCTTCCCTTCTTTTAGGTTAAATGAATATTTATTAGGATTCCATTTTCATCAACTCTATCAGCTTCATATTTTAGTGGTTTTTCTAAGTATTACAATATAGATCCTTAATTTATCGCATAGGTAACTATGAGTTAATATTTTGCCACTTCACATATAATGTAAGAATGTTGCAGCAGTATACTTTTATTTACATTTGCCTATTTTTTGTGCCATTGTTTTGTTATACTTCTACACATACTATTAATCCCAAAATACACTGTTGTTATCTTGCTTTGAGGAAATTAAAATGTGAAAAAAAATACTTATCTTATATTTAATATTTTTGCATTCTTCATTCCCTAGTGTAGCTCTGAGGGTGTATTTTGTATCCACTTTCTTCAGCATTAAGAACTTCTATTTCGGGGCCCCTGGTGGCTCAGTGGGTTAAAGACTCTGCTTTCAGCTCAGGTCATGATTTCAGGGTCCTGGGATCGAGCCCTGCATTGGGCGTTCTGCTCAGCAGGGAGTCTGCTTCCCTTCCTCTCTCTCTACCTGCCTCTCTGCCTACTTGTGATCTCTTTCAAATAAATAAATAAAATCTTAAAAAAAAAAAAAAGAACTTCTATTTCTTGTAGTTAAGTGTTTTGGCAATGAGTTCTCTCTGATTTTCTTATGAGAAAAATGCCTTTATTCTAACTTTTTTTAAAGAATGTTTTTCCTGGATATAGAATTACAGAATGTAAGGGATTTTTTCCCCTTCTTTCAATTCTTTAAAGATATGTTTCTATTGTATTTGAAGCTAAGAAGTCATTAATCATTATTATTGTTCCCCAGTATGTACAGTGTCTGTTTTACTGACTGCTTTTAAGATTTTTTATTGTTCATCTTTTGTTTCCACTAATTTGAGTGTGATGTGCCTGAGTATAGCTTTCATTGTATTTTGTTCTGTTGGGGGTTTGTTTAGATTCTTGGATCTTTGAATTCATATTTTTTAATCCTATTTGAAAAAAGTATAGTCAACTATTTCTTTAAATATTTTTCTACCCAATCTTTCTTTATCCTTTGTCTGGAACTTCAATTACACATATACCAGCCCATGACATATTTTCCTGCAGGTCTTTTTAAATGTCTTTATTTTAGTTTCTCTCTATTGATCATTTTTATACCCTATTTTCAAATTTACTGGTAATATCTTCCATAGTACATCCAATCTCCTGTTAAGCACATTCAGTGATCTTTTCTATATTTTAAATTCAATTTTTTAGGTCTTGAATTTCTGTTTGGTTCTTCTTTTTTTTTTTTTTTTTTTTGGTTCTTCTTTATGCTGTTCCTTTCTCTATTAATATTCTCCCATCTGTTCACTCATTATGTTCTACTTTTCTTTTAAATTCTTAAACATATTTATAATAACTTTTAGAATATTCATTAATTAATTCTAGTGTCTTGAACGTATTTAGATCTCTTTGCCTTGATTTGGCTGTTCACCCTTAGTGACAGGTCACATTTCTCTCCTTCTTTGCAGGGCTAGTACATTTTGATTAATGCTGAATACTATGGATTCTTCATTTTGAGGATTTGGATTTTGTTTTCTTTTAAACAGCATTGAGGTATGTTCTGGCAGGTATTTAATTTACTGACAGATGAGACTAATTCTTTCAATGCCTACTTTTAAAATTTTGTTATAGTAGTTCTAGAGTAGCCTTTATTTTAAGCATAGGGTAGTGCTTTTCACAAGGTGTGGCTTTTCTAGGTCCTCAACTTGAATTCTTAGAATTTGAGCATTTTCTCTCCCGTTTGGCTACTCAGATGTCGTATCTTTTTTTTTTTTTTTTCCAGATGACATATCTTTTTAATACTGTGCAGCTTCTGTAATCTTTATTCAGCTTATGGTTTCCCAGTACCTGTTTAATGCCAGACATTAGAGAATCTTCTTGTCGGCATGGAAAACATTTTACTAAGCTAAAGACTTAAAAGAAAGCTTTCACAGTTTTCTTGGAATAACCTCTTCTGAGATATTTCCTTTCTGATACTCTGTAAATTTCAGCTCCTTTAGTAGCTCTGAATTTTGACCTCAACCTCTTCAGCTCAGACAGGTTTGTCTTTATTTGGCCTCTTCTATTTTCTCAGGTCAGAAAATACCTCCAGGCAGAAAGTCAGAGAGATTGTCTGGCTCACCTCATAATGTTTCTGTTTTCTTGGGGAATCACAATCCTCCATTGCCTGTTGTCCAAAATCTGAAGTGTTGTTTCACATATTTTGTCCAGCTTTAGTGTTATTTATGGCAGTTGATCATATCAAGTATCAGGTACTCTGTATGGCTGGAATCAGAAGTCCTTTCTAGCTGACTACTGTGCAGGTGTGCAAAAGGTTAAGAGTTCTTTCTGTGTACAAATATAGAATCATTTCCAGAATATACTTTTAAAATGAAAAAAGAAAGTGCTAAAGAACATCTTTAATATGCTATCTTTCATATAAGAAAGAAGGAGAAATAAAAACATATACAGGTATTTCCTCATTTATGCAAGAGTCACAATAGGAAGGATAAGTCACTCATTAATAATATTGTTTATTTACAGAGGATGATTACACTGGAATAAAATGAGCAGAAGGAGAGCACTCCTTGAATTTTACTTTTGTATAGTTCTGGATTTTAGAACTACATTGTTCCACATTTAAGATACAAATAATGAAGGGCAGATGCCAGGGTGGTTCAGCTGGTTGGGTAGCAACTCTTGGTTTCTACTAGGGTCATGATCTTGGGGTTGTGAGGTTCAACCTCACATGGGCTCCACACTTAGCACAAGTCTGCTTGGATTCTTTCCCCCCCCATCTTTCCCCTTCTGCTCCTCACAGTAAATAAATAAATAAATAAAATCTTAAAAAAAAAAAAAAAGACAGGAATTCAAAATGGAATGCAAACAAACAAATGAGCCTTATTACAAATGAATGATGCAATCACCTTGAGGGAGAGAGAGAAAAGAACACAATTTAGTTTGAAAAACAGCATTTGACTATAATCACTAAGATTAATGGTAAAAAAATGAACTATTAATTAAGTTTATTTTTTATAGGACTAAGAGAGTGATTTCAAAACTGCTTTGTGTATTTTCAAAGATTGAGTAAATCAATATATGGTGGATAATCAGAGACAAGTTTAATAAGTCTCTCATTCTCTGTATCTCTCTTTGTGTGTGTGTGTGTGTATTCACATATACACACATATACACACACACACACACACAGATACAGAGAATGAGAGATGTATATTCACATATGTAGATGTATATTCACATATGTGAATGTATATTCACATATACACACATACACACAGAAAGAGAGATACAGAGAATGAGAGACTTATTAAACTTTCCTCTTTGAATTTTTTTTGTATATGTGAATATACACATATACACACATACATATACATGTGCACATATACAATACATATGTAATGTATAAGATATACATAATTTCTTAGCTCTGTCTGCTGAGAGAGACCAGAAGCAATGATATTCAGTAAGAATAAATGCAGGTAGGCTGCAGATTTAGGCTTCTTGTTACAATTCTCCATCAAATAAAACTAATTCTCCTTGGAGGAATGGCTGATTCTAAGATGAGGCAAAGCAAGAACGTATAAGATAAGTCTGTGATATCTTGCTCTGCCAGAAAGTAAGAAAGTGCTCAAATATATCAAAAGGACAGAGTAGCTAACTTGAAGGAAATCCCAATAGCCAAATTTGGGACAATTTGAACAACAAAGTAAATAAATAAATATAGTAACAGATCATAAAACAAACAGTAAAATGAAAATCCACGAGTTCATACTGGTAAAAATATGTGAATGAATGAATAAACAAAGGAAGGAGACAAGAGAAGAGGAAGTTCTGCCTTGTAGGAAAATGCCAACCGACAAGTATAGAAGGAATGAAGGAATAAGAAAACCACCACTGGCAACCTCTGTAGTAATAGTTGTTTCAAGCAAGAATGATTCATGAATGCTAAAACTAGTGAGTGGAAGTGAGTGAAACACAGGATGTATCTAAATCAAAGTATCTTCTATATGATTCTTATTACTTACTCGTGGAGAGTAATAACCTCACAGTGTAGAAACCTGGCAGAACCATCTTAAATAAGTGATCAAGAGGTAACATTACCAGACAGTGGGACAAACTGACAGCATGTACCTTCTGATAATGGTGTACTGAGAAGCACCTGTAGTCACTTTTGTGGTGATTTTGTGAAATATGTATGACCTGAATTTAATCATAAGGAAATATTAGCCAAACCCAAATTAAGAACCCTTGAAAAAAAATCCAATACTCTTCAAAATATCAAGTTCCTAAAAAACGAAGACTGAATTGTTCCAGATTAAAGGAAACTAAAAATACATAAAAAATAATGTAATAAATGATTCTGGATTGGACACTCAACTGCAGACCAATTGGTAAAATTTGATTAAGGTCTATATATTAGATAATAATATTGTGTCAGCATTATTTTCTTGATTTGTATCACTGTACTGTAGCTATTATAATATTAACATTTTGGAAATCTGTGTATGAGGAACATAGTATCCTTTGTCCTATTTCTACAACATTTTATAAGCCTGAAATTATTTGAAAAAGTGTTTTAAAATTAAGAGAAAAATGTAAAGCAAAAAATAACTAAGGCCAATATGTTTGTATAATCTTTACTTTTTAGACATTTCTCCCTTTTTTGGTTCACGTACTTTTTCCTCATCATATCTTTTCTCAATATTTCTTTGATTCACTGTTTCTCGTGAGATCATTTAATTCTGTAGTTTAGTGTCAGAGACCTTCCTAAATTGGCTTTTGCTTACTTTTCCTGCTTTATTTTTCACAACTTCTGCCTTGTGTTTCCTCGATATCAGGTCTGCAACAACTTCATTATGAGTTTTTGTCATATGACTTTGCTCATGTCTCAACTTACATTTCCACAGCATTCTTTTCATGTTTCTAATACTTCAAACTTGAATTAGAATGATCAGTTTATGTAATTGTCTCATCTACTTTAAGTTCCTTAGAGTTTTGCAATAGTAAGTGTTATTTATGTTTATTGAACTGAACCTCTTTTGAATTTCCAGAGCACTTTTGTCTACTTCTTTTTTGACACTCAAAGCCTTCTAAGTGATTTTATAGTCACTTGTGTATATACTTTATTTCCTTATTTGCATTAAATTTTTTGTGGTTTATGGACCACATCTTATTTGTGCTTTTCTTATAACATCTAGTTCAATGCTTTGTGTGTAATAGAGTTTGAGAAGTATTTGTTGAATCAATAAATAGTCTGAGAACCTTTCTTGAAAATTGCTACTCTCTTCTCTTGAGCACTTATGTAGTACCTACTTTTTTTCTTCCTGTTCAGGTTTCCAAGAACCCTTAGGCCTTTATTTTTAGGGCTAACATAATGGTGTTTACTTTTCTCTCAGAAAAAACCATAATTTAAATTCACTGGTTATTTATAATGCTAAAGTCTTCTATAAAGCAGCAGTATGTTGTTTCCTATAGCAGGTTTCCTATGAAAGAATATCAACCTCACACTTTGATAGTTTGCAATGTTTCTTATAGCTGAAGAGGATATAATCAAATGAAATATAACTAGCTGCTCTATAACTATAAAGGCCAGAATATATTAATAGGCCTGGACTACTTGAGAGCACACTAGGATATGCCTCAGGCTAGTCTGTACACTTCTTATTTCTAGACGAAAGGGTAGTGCTTCTGCTAAGAAACAAGAGCTTGTTTTCCTTACTTTTTGGACTCTATAGGAACTTTCGGTTCTTGACAGGACACAGATTCTGTGCATGACACACACCAGTACCAACATACATTTTCAAAAAAAATTCAGGTTTAAGAAGAATGGTATAAATTGACAAAGATGCAAACAAATAAACCTATATAACAGTTATTTCAGATGAGTACATTAACTTTACAGAAGAGTTCTAGAGTTCATAAAAATTTATTATAAGATTCTCTTTTGAAAACATTTTTTATTTATCCATTTGAGAGAGAGAGAAAGAAAGTGGGAGACAAAGAGAGAGCATGAGCAGAGGGGTGGGTTGGAGGGAGAGGGAGAAGCCGACTCCCTGCTCAGTGCGCAAGGTAGGGTTCTATCCCAGGGCCCCAGGATCATGACCCGAGTGCAAGGCTGACTCCTAAGTGATGGAGCCACCCAGGCGTCCCATAAGATTCTTCTTCTTCTTCTTTTTTAAGATTTTATTTATTTACTTGACAGACAGAAATCACAAGTAGGCAGAGAGACAGGCAGAGAGAGGCGGGGGGAATAGGCTCCCTGCTGAACAGAGAGCCTGATGCTGCTGCAGAGCTCAATCCCAGGACCCTGGAATCATGACCTGAGTTGAAGGCAGAGGTTCTAACCCACTGAGACAGCCAAGCACCCCAAGATTCTTTTAAATAGAAAACTCTTCTGGTAGATATGAAAAGGTGTATCCATTTAAAGTAAAATTGGTATATATTTATCAGCACATATTGTGTAATGCAGAGTACACCTGTGTAAACACTGTGTATTAAATTTAATACATATCTATGCACATTTATTTTGTTCAGATACATGAAGGATATAAAAGTAGTAATACACTCATTGCCTTCAAGGAGCTAAAAATTCACTTGAATGGTTAAGAAAAAAACAAATAATGCTTATAATGCTTATAATGTTTATACTGTGGGTTTTTACTAAATGAAGTGAGGTGGACTAATCATTACTAGAGATGTGTTCTGAGGGAATAATAGAATGTGGGTTCTCAGCTAGCTGAAGGCAGAGGATCAGCGCAGGCTTTGTAGAGGAGGGGAGGTATATGAGTAGTCCTTTAAAAACCGGTAGTGGCATTACCAGAAATGAGGTATAGGAGTAGAAGCAGGTTCTGAAGAGAAAAAAATCTTTATTTTTATTTGAGAGAGAGAGAGGGAGAGCACATGAGCACGAGCAAGTGGGATGGGGGGAGGGGAGAGGGTGAGAGACTCTTAAGCAGACTCCATACTGAGCTCAGAGCCCCACTGAGATCGACTTAAGCTGAAATTAAGAGTTGGACACTTAACTGACTGAGCCACCCAAACTCCTCGAAAATGATTCTGTTTATATTGAACAGATTCAAAGCACAAATGTGATTTTGAAGGAAACACAAACAAACATTTGAAAATGTAGGGCTAGCAATTAGGAAAAAAGGTCCACTGGAATTTGAGAGTCTAAATTTGAGAGTTATTTGGGAGTGAGTATTGAGAGAAGAGGTAAAGGAAAGGAATTTTGGAGTAATACTTAAGTCCAGGGGATAAAAAGAGGAAGAGGAAATGAAATAGAAGAGGCAATCAGAAAGGTGCAGTGTCAACTAGGAGAGAGATGTGTTTCTGAATATAGAAGTAAAAATTACAAAAAGGAGGAGTAGTTAATAGTATGAAATGCCAGAGAGAGTGTAAGACAATGAAAACTATGGAAAGTCCAGGTAGAAAGTCCAAGTAGAAAACAGTGAGGACTACAAGGTCCTTGATGAGTTTTAATTGTGTAGTATTTAGGGCAGAAAGGCGGAGTTCAGAGATAAAAGCAGAAGTCACAAACTGGCTGCCCTTATGTAGCCTCCAACATAAGTTTATATTTTGTTTGGCCGACTCTGTGTTAGCTCACATGGTATTTAAAAAATATGTAATTTTTTTTTCTCCTCCTCATCAAAAAAATATGTAATTTTTAAAGACTTTATTTATTTGTCAGAGAGAGAGAGGGAGCTCAAGCAGGGAGAGCCTCAGGCAGAGGGAGAAGCAGACTCCCCAGTGAACAAGGAGCCCAACCTGGGACTCTATCCCGGGGCTCTGGGGTCATGATCGGAGCCAAAGGCAGGCGCTTAAACAACTGAGCCACCCAGGCATCCCTAAAAAATACATAATGTTGTCAACATTTAAAAATCAAGGTATTTTACATAGAAGGTCAGACTTCCAAGTTCTCTTAAAAATTCTAAACGTCTGGCAATACTAGTCTGGGTTTCCTCATTGCAAGGAAAATGTCTGGCAATGACTAGAGATTATACCCATTAGGGAATGAACTGTCCATTTTCCCAAGGACCAGCCATCACTTCTTAGATATTTCTTGCAGCTGGCTTACTTTACTTATTTCGAGCACTTAAAATCATTTGACATTTTGACATCTAGATCAGTGGTTTTCAAACTAAGATGTGTCACATTCACATTCAGAAATAGAGCTTGCAGGATCCTATCCCTACTGTTTCTGATTCAGCAGGTCGGGGTGAGACCCAAGGATTCGTCTAAAAAGTCTCCATGTGATGCTGATGGGGAAAGAAAGGTTCAAGGGTAAGTGAGTTTAGGTAAGGAAGTAGTTCAGGAATTTAGTGTAGTGGTTAGATACATAGACTTATTCAGAGAGAACATACATTCAGAGAGAACTAGGTTCTCTGTTTCTCATCCAGGAAATAAGGATGAATTTATAATCTAGTGTTTACTTCAAAGGTTTTCCTTTTTCATCTAAATGAGATAATGCATATAAAGTATGTATCAAAGCAGAACATAGCTTATTATAACTTTCCGTTAAATTATTCAACTGCATGTTAAGTCTGTAAACAATCTTTCAAGAATACTGATTCTGGGGAGAAGATCAGAGATAGATTGCAAGTTTTGGAAAAAAGTGATCAAGGGTCTTTCTTTTATTTTATTTTATTAAAGAATGAAGGAAGTGTAGAAGGATAGAATAAAATTACTATTTCCATGAGAGCTAAATTGATGGGATGTTACCAGTTGAAGAAATAATGGTGGAGATATGGAAGCATAGAAAGCCAGTCAAGGTATTGAGATTCAGGAAGTATATATGGAACACCAACTGGAAAAGGTAGGAACGCTGTAGATTCATATCATCTAACCCAGCTGTGGGATGGTTGATAAGGAGGAAGGAGACTCTGCTGTGGATGAGATAATCTCCATATTATAGATGACACTTAGCTAGTAAGTGGAGATAAAAGGACCACTCATTTCTTCCATACCCTAAAACCCATGCTCTTTCTTTCTGAACATAATGCCTTTCAAAGCCCATACTATTTCCTGTTAGCCTGAATACTCTTGCTTGTTTGGATAACTTCTTGTCTTTAGAATTCTCTGTCCCATTAGATGGATGGGAGGATGGAGAAATACATGGAAGATAGATAATGTATATTATTGTTTTTGATATCCAGGAATCAATAAACAAGTTAATAAATATTATCATAAATATACAATCTCCAAGGTATAGATGCATTTTTAGAGAATGATAAATATTAATAATAATACTTAGTGTATATTGTTTAGTAGATGAAAAAAAAAGGTTAAAGTAGATGACTATATGGATTCCTGGATGAAGGAACAAATAAACAAACAGGGAACAAATGCTCTTATCCGACTTAAAATGACAAGCTCAGCTACCTAGGGTACCTAGGTATCCTCTGCAACAGAAACATGAAGTCCTTTACTTTGTGGTCTGCCTGGAACAGTGGATTTGCTGACATGTTTGGTCTGGCAGTGGATCCAGGCAACAATAGTAGCAGTGCAGACTCAATCAGATTGATTTCAGATGGTTTCATCAGGTCCTTGCAGCGGGCATCTACAGTGAGCAGCCCTGATTTGAATCGTTCATGACCCCAGGGAGGAGTGTGTTTAATTTGCCAGTCTCTAGTATTCAAACAGGACAGGTAGAACTTTTAGGCCATTGACAATACCCCAAGAGTCAGTAAAAATACAACAGGGTTTATCAGGAAGCACACTTGCCAGAGGTACAAGAATGACCTTGAGTTCTGCCACCTAAGTGGAGGAGCTTCCATTTTCAGTTCTGCATACCTGGAACTAAACACAAATTTCATCATCCCAATGAGCACCACCAGCTTCAGTTTAGTGAAACTAGTGAAGCAGGCCCAGGCACTTAGTGAAACCTGTGAATCCAGGACCCCATTGAAGCAGCAGCTTTGCCTCAGGGGATTTTGAGCAGAGGGTGCTTCTCTTTACCAGAGCTTGTAATCAATCTCTCTCACTCACAAAGTGTTATAGTTCAGAGGTGTCAGTAATGTTGTGAGGCTGCAAAGACAAAAAGCCTGCCACAGCTTGCTGAGTTCTTCCAGTAGAGCCAGTTGTTTTGGGCCTTACTTTAAGGATGCTGATTTGTGCCCTAGCTGGTAACATGGCCAAGTAAGATCATACTGGCTCCAATATTCAGAATCTAATAAGGTGCTGGGCTTCTTTTTGCTTGATGGTTGAGGCTAAAAAGACAGAAGTATCTCCTTGATTGCTGGAGGGAATTTGCTCAGATAGCCCCTCAGTTTTGTCAGAGTTTATCATCCACTGCTGCTAGTTGAGGCTTCTGACTTGCCAAGTAATAGGACACCATCTTAGTTAACAATTTGAAGCCACTCGTACCAAATCTTAATGGCAAATAGAAGAAGAATTTAGGTATTGAGGAAGTGCTATAAACATACTGGAAGCCTTGCCATATGAATAAAAATTGGTCTTGGACCTTGGGTGCCGGTGGAATAGAAGAAAGATGATGGAAAGGGAACATACCAAGGGCCATCAGTCAGTGCAGTGGATTTAGTTACAGTTACGTGTTTGGAATAGTTGAGGCAATGGGATCAACAGCAGAATCAATAATCCGCCGTGAGCCTTCAGATCCTATTAGCCTATTTTGCTGGCCATGCTTGGCTGTTGTTCTAAGATATTGCATCTTGGATTACCGTCCCTGCTTCCTTTAAGTCCTTAACGGGACGATTTCCTTTCTTCTTCCTAAGATTCTCAACTTTTTTTGTGGGGCTACCAAGAGAAAATAGAGAAAAGAATTAGAAGGAATGATTTATGTGTTCTGTTAGTATTTCTTTACACATAGCTTTTACTGATCAAGAGAATGCCTTCTGTACTTTCTGAGAATTTACAATGAAATGTTAATACCAATTATACATCCAGCAGTGAAAACCACACAGCTTTTCTGCTTCATGGTAAACCCTGCCCAAATCCAATCAGCTGAATTCTGTTCCTCCTTCTTCCAGCTCATGGAACCTAGCCGAATGTGATTTGGATGACTGTATGCAACAGATCTGTAAGAGTATGAGTGCTTTCCCTCCCAGAAGTTCTCCAGCATATTTCTTTGGGTCTCTATGACCTTTATTCCCTCTTAGGAGCAGGAAACTTTAATTTCATTCTTAATCATCTTTTTCCTTAAAGCATCTGAGGTCAGTATAACAGGGAAGGGAAGGACCATGAATCTTGGACAATGAGAGCAGCTCTGTGCAGTAAGAAGGCCCATTTACTTGTGATTTCGAGGGGTGTGTAGGTGGTTTGCTAATAACTGTTTTTGGTTCAACTGAAGTCCTATAACAGCACCAACGTCATCAACACTGCCAACCTAAAGACTGGCATATTAACCATGGGCTTCCCCAGGACACAAGGTGTGGTGGTGCTATTTCATGTAGATGCCCATCACTCATGTGGATGCCCACAGTAGGGCCCTGACGAGACCAATGGGAATAAAGTTGCTCACTGAGCCTGCATTGCCATAATTGTTGCTTGCATTCATCATCATTATGAAAATGGCAGCAATCTGGACTGAGCAAAAAGTAAATGACTCTGTATTTCTGGTGTCGAAGCTACCTTGGTATCCTCAGATAGGTGAGCTTCACATTCCTCTTAGCCAGATTGGAGCCCAGTTTCTTCTTTTTTTCCTTTAGTTAAATGTTCATCAATTTATTTAACTTAATCTTTATTTTTTCATTCATTAAGTAAATATTTATTAATCTCTAGAAATTGATAAATAGTAAGATATAATACCTGTCCTCCAAGTAACTCTAATAGGACAGACAGATATATAAACATGTGATTTATAATGCAATATTTTAGTCACAATGGCTCATGTAAACTATGGAACAAGAGGAGCATCTACAATAGACGAGAATCAGGGAAATATTGGTTTCTGCTCATAATAGTTGCTTGTTTCTCTCCTTTCATAATCAGCATGGGTACATTGCCCTATAACTGTAGTCTGAAAAAGAGTGGGAACTTCTGCTCATCCAGAATGAATCTTGGGACTTAAGGGTGACTGGTAGATTGGTGAAGATGTCCCACCATCAGGGGATAGTCAGCAACAACCAGGACACCATCTGGGAGCTGTCTTTGGGTTTATTTATTTCCCAGTACTTGGCCTGGAATCACTTCATAAATTTCTTTATCCATAACTCAAAAATGCCTTAACAGGTATTAAACTGGAAGATCATTATTAAGCAGTTGAGCATAAAGTTCATTAACATGTTGACTACCAGTTCCCAAGGGGTTCCTAGAAATCCCGTTCATCAGTCTGCAAGTCTCTGATCCTTTCTTTTCCAGAAAACCATGAGTGTCAGCATTCTGTCCTCATCACAATTGTCAAGAACTGTGAAGGGTCTAAGATTTAACCCTACTTGTAATCTAAGACATGGTTACATCTAAGACATGGTTAATCTAAGACATGACATGGTTTCATGAATGCCAGAATGTCACAAAACTCCTAGGACAAAGCCAAGGGACTTTATTATCTACCACTGTAGCATAGCTAGATAGCAGTTTCTCAAGCCCCAGTTCCTATAGGATGATGCAAAATTGGCCAAGTGATATATTCCCATGCAGTGGAGAATAACCCTCAGTCTAGGGAATGGAAATTTTTTACGATGTTCAGTAAGAAAACTTATCCTCTGCTCTGGAAGTAAATATTTTTTCATCCAAAGCTGTGGTTATACAAAGAGTATAATAATCAATAATTATTATCAATAATTATTGATTATTAATCAATTAATCAGAGTAGAGATTCCTGCAAGTATGGGAATTTACATAAGATGAAATTAACCCATCTGTGTTCATCTTCCTATTAATCATGTTCAGCTTTTACCAGATTATCAAGTTATACTTGAATCACCTATGTTTAACAGTCCCTGGTGAAAAGCTTTGAAATTTATAAAAACTTGCCTTTGAATAACTGTCCCATTTTATGTTTTCTCCTTGGGAGCAATGTAAAAATGGGTTAGAAAGTGCAGTCATATTCTAAAACTAACATAAGCAATACTGAATAATATTTATTTAGGTCGTAGACATTTTAATGTGCATGCTAAAAGTTTGAAGAACAAACATTTAATTCACGTTGCAGAGAACAAATAGGGAAGTATTGCTTTCTTAAACTTTTTTTTTTTTTTTTTTTTTTTTTTTAGCTTACAGATTGCAGTGGGCCGAAAGAAAATGCTTCATGTATTGAGCAAAATAAAGACAATCAGTGTTTTGAAAATGAAACTGGCAAAAAGACAAGAGTAAGTGTTAAGAGTGTTTTCTTTGTTTCTGCGTTTAATGGGAAAGATATGTTTTTTTCTCTGTGAAGTGTAACCTAATTCCACCTGGTCAGCATATTGGGTTCTCCTGCTACTGAGTTGACATTGGGTATGTATCATTTTGAACAGTTGTTGTGTTTTAATTTTTGAGAATTTTACGTTCTTTGTGTGTTTTGTTGTATATTCTTAAGTTGCTGATAATCACACAAGTGTTTGATAAGCTACTTCACTTCTCCTGTCTTCTCCTGTATGGTTCAGGACAGAGGAACCCTCATGTGAGACTTCAGTAGTGGCTTTTTAGGTCCTATTGGAGGTTTTCTTCCTTTCTTTCTTTTTTTTTTTTTTTTTAAGATTTTATTTATTTATTTGTCAGCGAGAAAGACAGTGGGAGAGAGTATATAAGGAGTGGGAGAGGGAGAAGTAGGTAGCCCGATGCATGACTCCATGCCAGGACCCTGAGATCATGACCTGAGCCAAAGGCAGACACTTAAGGACTGAGCCACCGAGGCGTCCCCTATTGGGGTTTTTGGGCAATAGCTTCCCCTAAGAAATCTGAAATAGACTTCAATCATACTTTTTTGTGGTTGTCATATATATTTATTCAAAATAGGGAATCCCAATCAGTCATCTATATGGTAATGTTAAAAAGATCACAGTGCTTTATATGATGCTTTAGATTCAAGAATAACTTGAATCCAATGAAAGTATGTGTATTTCCAAGTACAAATATTTTATTAATCAGTAACCTCAGATTTATTTCTGATCGATTGCCACAAATTGATCCTTACTTAACCCAATGATATAAACTGGGGTTCCATTTTTCATTTTATTGGTAAAGACATCAAATTTAATCATGAAAACAAGAAAATAAATCATGATTATTTTTATGAACATCTGATAAGTATTTAAAGCACACATAAAATTATCTTGGGAGATGATTCCTAAGTATTGGCTTTATTTAAGCTTCTTGAAATATGCCTTCAGTGATGTTGCTTCTTTCCTTTCTTCTGAATCTTCTGTTAGTAAGCAGAAGGAATCTTCATTATGGCTCTATAAGCTTTCAAGTTTCTTTCAGATATGGGGTGGTATGTCTACTGAATGGTAAATGTCAGTAAAGGACAGTTTTTCTGTTGATTATCATTTATAACTGGGCTGTTTTCTATCACTGCCAATTAGTTGAGTCTCTTAATGTTGACTTGATCTTGGAACCTGGGCAAAGTTCTGAGTCAGTTGCAGTTATGAATTTTCATCCTTATGAAATGGGGTCTGGAGAGAATGGTCAAGAAAGAATGCTTCAGATATTTTGGAGTGCAACTTAGTGCCCGTGGGCAGAAAAAGCTGCACTTTTGCTACATGAAACTGGTGGTTATATGCTTAATGCTCTTGGGGGAGGGGATGTGCAGGGAATATTAGATCATAGCTGTCTTCAAATTTCTACTCCTAAAACTATTTTCACAAGATTTCTCTGCTGCTTATCATTCAGCTCAATAATAGCTTTGGTAAGATACACAAGCAGATATGAGATCCTTTAAGAATGCAGCAGCCAGTACCTATTTGATCCTTATCAAAACTATGTAAGCTATAAGTCAGCCTTCTGGACTAAAGGTGGAAATTTTTCTGCTTCTATCCCTCATCAATGACTGTTAAGAATTTAGTTAACATAAGGAAGGTTGGATGGTAAGTTGTATTTCTCTTTGTAAGGAATCTGTGGAACCTAGAGCCAAATTTAACTAGTAAATAGTTTATGGACCACCTCTATAAAAGACTGTTGTCTCCTCTGCTGAAAAATGTTTTGTTTAACATTGAATCTGTTATTCAAACTATTTGAGACTGTAATAATATGCTAAAAGTGTTTCCAGGAAAGGAAGTTATCTAATTTGGCAGTGGCACAATTTTTCTCCAAAAGGCGAGAGGGAGGGTGAATGTCCATACTAGACTCGTGAATACTTAGAAAACAAATTTTTAGACTTCCTGACTGTCCAAAGGATATTTGTATTCTTGCTTCCTGAAAATGAAATCATCAGGCCTTAGGAGAATACAAATATGCCAATTTGTCAAGCAGCTAAATTAAGTAAGTGCTGGTAAATATACTAGGAAAACTTTTGTGTTTTTATCATGGGAAAATATATTGCTAGCCTACGTTATTTAAACTCTAAGAGCTTTAGTTTTTTAATCTCATAGGTTGGTTATGAGATTTTAATGAGATCTTAAATATGAACATGTTTTGTACTATCTGGTGAATAGTAGATTTTTATTCTTTTGAAATAAATTTCAAGTCTTAAATTTGTTCTATTAAAATGGTAGACATTGTTACAGATAGTTCTTAGGGTTTCCTTGGGTCCCTATCTATATTACATAACTAAGTCTATACCATTTCTTTTTGACTGGAAACCCTTTGGTCAAGAGGAGCCTCCTGCCTTGATTTCTACTTGTTGCTGTTCAAAATAAGTTCTGATTAAATTAAAGTAAGCATCAGTGAGAAGTTCTTAATTATCTTGAGAAGAAAATTAATTCTGTCACAAACAAAAGGGTAGTCATGATTATTGTAAGAACACAAGATGTTACTGTAGCTATTTAGTTCATAGACAATTCTTCAAAGGCTATTGACAGTAAACCGTAATTTAGAAATCACAGTTGTTTAGATCTATTACACTGGACGGTGGTTTCTTCATCTTCATAATTAGGGTGTTAGATCATAATTTTTTTTTAGGATTCTTCCAGGTATAAAGTCTAATCATTTTGTGGCAGTCAATAGCAGACAAATTATATAGAGTCCACTAATAATACAATTATTAAATGGAGTTCACTAATTAAATTAGCAAATTAAATAGAGTCCACTAATAATACAATTAAAGTATGTTAGCCAGCATAGCTAATGAGCCTCACACAAATTTAGACTTATGTGATAGACATGTATCTAGAACAAAAAACAGTAACATCTTCATTATGCTACATTAGTTTGAGAAAATTTCAACAGCCCAGCTCATGGGCCAGTGATTTTTTTTTTCTTTTAAAAAAAAAAGATTTTATATATTTATTTGACAGAGAGAGAGAGAGAGAGATACAGAGAGAACAAGCAGGGGGAAGGGGCAGAGGGAGATGGAGAAGCAGACTTCCTGCTGAGCAGGGAGACTCATGTAGGACTTGATCCTAGGATCCTGGGATAATGACCAGAGCCAAAGGCAAACGCTTAACCAACTGAGGCACCCAGGCACCCGGACCCATGATTCTTAAAGCATGATCCCCCAACAACCAGCATTAATATCTTCTAAAGACTTGTCAGAAAAGTTAATTCTTAGGCTCCACTTTAGATCAAGTGAATCAGAAATGCTCAGAAGGGGACCCAAACATCTGTATTTTAATGAGCCCTCCAATGGATTCTTAGGTTTGCCACAATTTGAGAACCACTGCCATGAGTAGTAAACCTCTGACTTCCTTCTGAAGAGTCACTCGACATCTTTTCTGTAACATGCTTTAAAACAGTCAATTTAGGGAAGACCTAGAAAGGGATTCGAAGTTTTAAGGCAATTTAAGGCAATTAAGATAGAAGAAATGCACCATACATACTCTTTAGGTTTCTTGTTTGCAGTTCTCATTTGTTGGTGAGCCTCCCAAAAACTCTGTGTGCTGATTTTCTAGCATCATTCAGAAACGTATTATTGTCTGTATTGCTCTCTACTCATGGTTGCCCACTTTTGACCATAGCTTAATTCATAACAGGCTTCTGGAAGTTATTATGCCAGGTGGGAGATGTCTTCCCTAAAAATATTGATTCATAAAAATCAGAATCAGAAATAACTTTTTAAAGATTTTATTTATTTTCTTGAGAGAGCAAGAAAAAGAGTGAGAATGGGAGAGAGAGAGAGCACAGAGAGAGAGGGAGAAGCAGGCTCTCCACTGAGCAGGGAGACAGATGTAGGGCTCCATCCCAGGACCCTGGGATCATGACCTGAGCCAAAGGCAGCTGCTTAACTGACTGAGCCACCCAGGTGCCCTAGAAATAACTTCCATTTACGTTCCTTATCTTTGCTCAGCAGGGAAAATTACCCCATTTTTGTTATACTTTTAGTGGAATTTCAGTATGCTTAGAGATGCTTTTTGCCATCATTGAGGTTTAGACAATTGATTTCTGTTCTTTTACAAAGTAGTGTTTTCAACTGCAAACTTTAGCTTGCTCCAGTTTCAGGACTTACGAATCATGTCACTTGTCATATGATGTGGAAAACTCTGAAGTTACAAAGGGGAATAGAATTTGCAAAATTTATTATATATGTGTTTTCCAGAACTGATGAAATTTTATAAGTTTAGTAAGAAAATTACAATTAGGAAATGAAAATAAAGATATCAATGAGAATTCTAGACCTTTACTGATAAAGAAATATTTTAAATTTAATGTGGTTCCCTTATTTTATTATTTCCTTTGAACAACCTTAAATAAGTGGAAGTATCTTTTAGGGCTATGCTCTGTGTTCAACTAAATCTAATAAACAAAAGGTGAAGTCTGGAGATACAGTTTTCTAGAATCCTAGTGAGAAACAATGAGGATTTCTAATCAGATCACTGGGAGAGGAGGGAATTTTGACAGGACTTGGTTAACAAGTAGATTTGAGAGATGGGTGATAGCAGAATGAAAATGGGGATATTTAGGTTGCCTAATGGACAAGCAGAATGAATTCAATAATGACGTCTTAAATTTGAGATAATGGCAGCTAAGGGGAAGTATTATTAGAGTGTTGGAAAAATTGGTTAAGAACCAAGTGTGATGTCAAAAGTAAGACAGTGTGATAGAGTGAAAAGAGAATAAGGTCCACAGTCAGAGATTACAGTTTATATCTTGGCTCTACCACTAATTAGTCACGCAACCTCAAGCAGATGAAATCGCCTCTATTGCTATTTGTAAAATGTAAGTAGTCTCTATCTTGTAGGGCCATAATAAGGAACAAATGAAACAGTTTTATATGAAAGGACTGATAGATAAATATTCTGATTATTGTTTACATTTGGAGACATGACTGGAGAACCAATGTCTCCTAAAAGCATTTAAGTTTTAGATAATGTTTTGGTTCTTTGGTACTTTAATTTTTTTTATTAAAGATTTTATTCATTTATTTGACAGACAGCACAGGTAGGCAGAGAGGCAGTCAGAGAGAGAGGAGGAAGCAGGCTCCCTGCTGAGCAGAGGGCCCGATGAGGGGCTCCATCCCAGGACCCTGGGATCATGACCTAAGCCGAAGGCAGAGGCTTTAACCCACTGAGCCACCCTGGTGCCCCAGGTCTTTGGTACTTTAAATCTAATTTCTTAAGCAGAAAAGAGCTAATCTTGTGAATTAAAACTGGTGAAGGTAAGTGGATACTATGCAAATACTACACTGGATGGGACATAAAGTTAGGTCCCTTTTAACAAGAACAGAGAGGTAATTGGGTGCAGAGAAATTTGACTATAAGAAACTATCAGACTGAAAAGGATGCATGATGTAGGAGTAGGTCATAATTAGAAGCCAGGGGTCTTGGGTCATTGTCTTTGTACTCGATTATTTGGGAGTTCTTGGACAAATCACTTGGCCAATCTATGCCTCAATTTCTTAATCTAATATGACTAGATAATTTATGTTTTAAGTTATAATACACTTATAACACTTAGATAGAATAGGAAAATTATTGTTAGAGAATCCCAACATTGCCTTAATTTTTTTCAAATTAATATCTGTTAATGTACTCTGTTAAATACCTGCACCTTCTGATTGAGAATAACTTTGCAACTTGTCTCTATTTCACTATTTACTGTCCTTGACAATTTTTATAAGGAATCTTCTTTTCCTTAAGGCTACTCAGCCATGGGGAAGAATATTTTTATGTTTTTTTTTTTAAGATTTTATTTATATATTTGACAGAGAAAGATCAAAAGTAGGCAGAGAGGCAGAGAGAGAGAGGAGGAAGCAGGCTCCCTGCTGAACAGAGAGCCTGATGTGGGACTCAATCCCAGGACCCTGAGATCATGACCTGAGCCGAAGGTAGCGGCTTAACCCACTGAGCCAAGCAGGCGCCCCTGTTTGTTTGTTTTAAAGAATGAGAGCAGAATAGGGAGTTCCTTGCCTTACATAGGTACCTTAGATACTCTCCATGGTCCTTATTTTTTTTTTTTTTTAATTTTATTTATTTACTTGACAGACAGAGATCACAAGCAGGCAGAGAGGCAGAGAGAGAGGAGGAAGCAGGCTCCCTGCTGAGCAGAGAGCCCGATATGGGGCTCGATCCCAGGACCCCGGGACCATGACCCGAGCCGAAAGCAGAGGCCTAACCCACCGAGCCACCCAGGCGCCCTCCATGGTCCTTATTTTAAAATGGTTCCAAATTAATCTTCCTGGAGAACTAAGTTCAGAAATCCCACAGAATCATCCTCTCACCCCCACCACATATCAACTTCAAGTTCCACACAGCAAGGCTTACCAACTGATTGCCCCCAGTCTGAAAAAAAGCATAGACTCAGAGGATTAAAAGTAATTTTTTATAATTAAATTTATTTATTTTCAGCATAACAATATTCATTATTTTTTCACCAAACCCAGTGCTCCATGCAATCCATGCCCTCTCTAATACCCACCACCTGGTACCCCGACCTCCCACTCCCACCACTTCAAAACCCTCAGGTTGTTTTTCAGAGTCCATAGTCTCTCATGTTTCACCTCCCCTTCCAATTTCCCCTAACTCCCTTCTCTTCTCTAATTCCCCATGTCCTCCATGCTATTTGTTATGCTCCACAAATAAGTAATTTTAATAGTAATTTGAAGTAATGATTCTGCTCAGGCCTAAATTTCTTCTACTACTGCCCTATAAGGGAGAATTTATCTTCTGGAAAGCCTCTAGTTATAGAATATTTACCTCCTCACAGGGTGTTCACTCCATCTGGGCAAGTTTAAATATTATGTAGTTATTTATTAAAATTAAACTCATGATATTCAGACCATTTTAGCACTGAGTACATTTTCTGTTTCCTAATGTCAGTGAAAGCAAAATGGTAAACTTCTAAGTATCTGGATTAATGGGGAATAATCTTTTCTTTTTAATGAGATACTGTAGTTAACTCTGGCTAATTTGGTTTACTAATGTAAAAGGTAGAATGTAATTACTCCTCATTTTCTGGTTGTTGAAGATATCGTGCTTTATCTTTAAACACTTGTAAGGCCTCAGGGTCAGTGTTCTGCCTTTTAAAGAACAATGACTAGACTTCTTTACTAGCAATGCAGGAGATCAGGTTTTTGTATTACCAACTCTGACATATTCATAAAGCAATTTTTGCTAGTCAATCCAAATATCAATTTATTGATTTACTAGTTGCCTCTGAAGCAACACAAATACTACAGAAATGATATTCTGGTCATTTGATATTTCTGTATTTAGGAACTTGGTTTTTGTTTTGTTTTGTTTTGCTTTACAAATGTTTGAAAACAGCAAACCATACACTGACGGTTCAGAGAATATTCAGATATAGAGCCCTCAAACCAAACATTTGAAGTTTATGGCATTTACTACCTGGATAGATGAGTTAATGATTTTGAAAGTACCTCCGATCCGCATTATACCGAAGACGGTATGGAACTTGGCATTAGATGATCAAGCTTCATGACCTGGTTCATCTGCTAAGTCAGTAGCGTGCCCACCATGCACTAGTTTACCAACTGAATAGCTATATAAATTTGAGCAAGTCAATTTTTTCTGAGTCTCAGTTTCGTCACCTGTAAAATTATACTTAATTCACTGGTTGTAAATACTCAATGAGAATATGTATATGAATGTGTCTAATTACAGCCTGCCAAATAAAAAGTTAATGCTAAATCTGAAAATTACTCTTTATTTTCTGTATTTGTAAATACTATGGTTAGTGTAAACACATATTGAGAAACCAAGCTATATTAAAAGTGATAGAATGCAAATCTCATGTTGTATCCTGATTCTAACACTGTTTAAAAAAAAAAAAAGTTTCTCTGGGATACATCTTAGATACATCTTACTATTCATTCAAAAAAGACTTTCACATCTGCTACACATCTGGCCACTGTTCTAAATACTGGTGATACAGCCACAGACAAAACAGATAAACTTCTTGCTCCCAGGAATACATTTCGAATAAAGGATGTGGTACGATATGAATAAAGAAGATAATTTCAGATTGTGATGTTTCCTATGAAGGAAATAAATAGGATTACTTAATAGAGAATGATAGAAGGGAATGTAATTTAATTAAGGAGGTCAGTTGGGGAAGGTCTTATAAAGTGCTAATATCTGAGCAGAGACTTTAATGAAGAGAAATGAGACAGCTGTATGGAAACCCAGGGGAAGAGGGTTTCAGACAGAGGGAGCAACAAATTCAAGGCCATGAGGAAGAATGAGAGTGAAACACTTATGTTTGAGGAAGAGATAGCAGGCCAGTGTGATGGGATTTAAAAAGGTGGAGTGTGGGAAGGGCAGTTAACAAATACTGCAGAGGGGATTAAATCAATTTGAAAACCAAATAGCATTTCAGATCATATAGCTTTCCAGATTTGTGGCCTATGCACAATTATTGGGATTATTAGACTCTATTAGACTCACAGCATTGTATAATAGTATGAAAAATTAAGCTTTATAAAGAATGTACTTAATGTTCAACAAACTTTATATAAACTTTTTTTTTAGGGCAGTGGTTTTTATTGAATGTTTTTTTTTTTTTATCATTTATAGTTTACCACGTGTAATTATCTAAATTTCAAAGATTGTTTCAATTTGATGATACTAAGGGGGAGTGTTTACATGGTCATCAGTTACATATGTTTCAGTTCACTTACATGAGCAAAACTGACATGCAAACCATTGTGGAAAAGTAGGTGAAAATGAACACTTCTTGATTTCTGGTGGTAATATTTGATTCCTTCAAAAATTTTATTTAATATTTATGTGTGCCTTACAAAGAAAACTACATACTTAACATACACAGAATACGTAGACTCCTACCTTTCCTAAATCATTTTCAAGATGTGATATCACCCAGATATTTTTTCATCATGGAAACTGTCTAGAGAAGTCAGTCCTTTTCTAGTTGATCCTAATTTCCTATTTGCCTCTGGAAAGTTTGGAAATGAGGGCAGGCATTTTGCCATGATCTGCCTGAAGTCTATTTATTTTACTAAGCTAACAAGCTATGCAGATGTCATTTGTGCGCCTGCTGTCCTGGGTATATGGAGAACAGACAGACGGGATGGAAGTCCATGTGGGTGGATTTCTTCAGTTATTTCCCTTGGAGCTAATCTTTCTAACTGGAGGCTATTCCTTGTGGGCTACTCCCAAGGCCCTTATACGCTGTAAGGACCTCAGTATAGGAGCCCAGAGATGTGCCTGTCTTTTTAGGGAGAATGCAAGTTGTTTGTAATTAGTCTGCACAGAGTCGAAGCTACCTTCTGCTGGAGAAGGCTTTTCCCATCTGTTTGTGTCTCACTGTGAGGCTGGACCCACCCAGCGAGGTAGAAACTGCCTCAGGTTTTGGGGTATGGAAAGCACCATGTATTCTGGTTTGGAGTAATTTAGGGGCTGTGTCACCTACGGTGAATTACATAATCCCAGAGAGCTTCAGTTTCTTTATGCACGAAACAGGGGTTGTATTTCCTTTTTGAAGGGTATAGTGACCATCAGAGATAGTATGTATAAAGTATCTGCCACATTACTTCTGATAATAGCCACATGACAAATATAAATATAATAAATATATTATTTGTATTTACAAATATCTTCAGATATATCTTTAGATATATAAAACCAATCTATTTCTTAAATATACAATACATGTAATATATAGTCTCTCATATATATATTCATATATCTATATATCTCACTATCAATGATAGCTATCTGTACATATGGTTCTCAAGTAGATGAAGAGTGCATATCATAGGTTAAAAATATCTCTTGTCAAAAAAAAATAAACAACATAACTGAATCTGTGATCATTCTTTCCTCCCCAAATATTTATTTTGTACCTCTTAAGTAAGTATATCATACTAGGTGGCAGAGAATTGCATTATATCTGTACTCGAGGGGTTTAGATTCTAGGAGAATAAGCAAAGGATATTTTTCACTCAGACTCTTTTCCCCCCATGGGGGGAAAAAACAAAATAAAGTAATGCATATAAATAGTTAGGATACAGGCTTAGTACAGGTAATTTATAAAAGTAATTTTCTGATATCAAACCTCCAATGGTAGATTTTTTACTTAGAATCAATATGTTCCTGGATTTGTATCATTAACCTTAAGGAATATCAAATCAAGTAAAGCAATTTTCAGGCTGTGGCTTTATATCTTGGCAAATACTTCTTGTGAAATCACAGACCCAATTGAGCTCTATGTCTGTAAAAAAAAAAAAAAGAAAAGAAAAGAAAAAAAAAGAAAGAAAAGCTTCAAGCTGATGCCTTGTTAATTTTAAAAATAAAAGAATGTTTCCCTTGAGACAAAGAAGTGGATTATCTTCTATCATCTTTACATCTGAGGAAAATCAATGGAGAGCAAGGTATACACAAAGTAGAAAGCTGCAGCCTAAATAGAACTATACTTCAAAATGTTAGTTATTTTCTTTTATCTAAACATTCAAATGTTGTCCAATTAATCACATGTGGTAAACACAACCTAATGATTATAGAACATGTATATTCCACATGCTTTTAGAGCACATTTGTACTCACTGAACATTACATGAATGATGCTCTATTTTTTCCCCAGCAGAGGCTGCATGTTGTTTGTGAAATGCCTGCTCTAAAGTGCTTTCATTTAATGGAAATCCACTGGATGTGTACGTGTAAGCTGCTTGCATAAAGATGAAAAATAGTATTGATTTACTTCTTTTCAAATACTAAAGTGTGCATTACATTCTTCTTCCTCTCAACTCCTAGCAAATCCTGTGGGTCCTTCTCAACTCAGTACAAGGTTCTTCTCTGTATAGCTTTCCCTGGCTCCTCTATTCTGGATTAAATGCCTCTGTGTTGTGATTCTCAAATACCCCAAGTACTTGCTGTATTGTACTAGTTGATTCATTTGTAGGCAGGAATTTGGCTAGCTTTTACTCACCCTTGTGTCCCCACATAAGTACATACATTGTGAAGCCCATTTGTTGAGTTAATGAGATACTGCAGTAGGCAAAGGGAATATAGAGTCAAAATTGCCAATAAAAAGCCCGTGTTCTAGTAAGGGATACAATCATTAATCCAAAAATCATATAGCAAGCCCTCAATAAACACATGTTAGGGGTGCCTGGGTGGCTCAGTGGGTTAAGCCTCTGCCTTTGGCTCAGGTCATGATCTCAGGGTTCTGGGATGGAGCCAGGCCTCAGGCTCTCTGCTCAGAGGGAGCCTACCCTCCCCACCCCCTGCCCTGCCTGCCTCTCTCCCTATTTGTGATATCTCTATCTCTGTCAAATAAATAAATAAATCATTTTTTAAAAGATACTAAGTTAACTAACAGTAAAACAAAACAAAACAAAACACATGTTAGATGAATGACTTCAGAAGTGTATGTGGTATGCCAGAAGCTATGCTGGATGAGTTAGTTGCCTTCATTCTGTAGGCCTTTACAGTTTGTGGAGTGTTTTATCTGTGATTAGTCAGGCTGAAGGTTAGTCAAGCTTCCTATGTCAGTTTGTCCATATCTTAGCTTTCTCTACTCTATGGAAATGGATATGGTTCCAAAGATACCTTTCTTACAAGGGTACCTTGTAAAATATCCATCTTACTCTGCTACATGATTTATTTCCTTTCTCTAGTTCCTGAGTGTTTCTGTTACGATCACAACCAACAAAACTTGGGACTTGCAATAAGTTACTACGTAATTGTCCTGAGGAAGTCATTTAAATTTTCAAGGTGGTAAGAATGTCACAAATGCTTTATCAGCTTTAAAGTGCTGTAGGAACATAAAGCCTAATGATTTTGAGGATGAATATAGCAGTCAGTCAATCAGTTGCATATTGGATAGCTTGTTTGTGTCACAGAAACACTGAAACCTGGGAAAGTTCAAAGACATGATGTTATATATACTTGGAAACAAGTTTAGGAAGTAATGAGTTAAATTATTATTATGATGTAATAAATGGGGAAGTAAATAGTCAAAGTGATGATTTTTTAACCTTTTGATATTGCTGAACCATCCGATAGTCACCTAATTGAATGGACCAGGACCTGGGTTTTATTTGTGTTGTTTAACTTGTAAATAATCTGAACTTTATTACACCAGTAGGATAGCAGTTCTATAACTATAAAAAACAAGTTTTTGAACCCCTTTTTCTTCTTTTCTCCTCTGAACACATAACTGATTTGGTATGAACTTTTTGTTATTTTAAAAAAATCCGTAGGAAAGTGCATTCATTTTGGTAGAATAATGACATGTCAGTTTCTAAGACACTCATCTATTTAGCAATCGGGAAGATATCAAGGTTAGAACCTGAATAATTCATGAAAGGTGGATTAATTTTACATGTTCATCCCATTTTAAAATTGTTTATTGTAGAAACGATATTTTTTTAATGAAAAATGAGGGTGTGTGTGTGTGTGTGTGGTAGGTGGGGAATGGTTCTACTGGTATCTTAAAGAGGTAATCACAGTATGCATGGGTCCCTATTCTTAATGTTCTCAGTGATCTAATTGACCATGCATTTTCTTCTTAGGAGGCAAAAGGAGGCACTGATTTTCCATTTTTATTGATCAGGTAGTGCTTTCCATTCTATCATTCATTCTAATTCCCCCACCCCTTCTCTCTGCACCCCTGTTTCTGTCTGTTCCCGTCTGTCTTTGTCTATGTGTCTAATAGGATGAAGGAAAAGTATATTATTATCCAGAGTGATGCTTTTCAAACATCTCAAAGGCAGTCTGTGTAGCAGTTTTGCTGGAAGATAGGGAGGGATTTGAGGGGAGGGGGAAGGTTAATCACTTGGCTGTTGAAATGCTGCAGAAGGGAACACAAAGCTCAGCCCACATAATGAGTGCCCGCAGGCAGCCAGTGAGGAGGGAAAAGTTTGGGAAAAGAACTCATTTCTTGTCTCAGAACGTGGAACTTTTGTAAACACGCTGGAACCTCCTGTCACCCCAATTTTATAATATACTTATTTCTTAAAATATTTAGGTTGTGTATTCACAGACGTCAGTGACCACACAAATAGGTACGGAAAGAAAAGAAGAAATTTAATCTTTCTAAGTTAAACCTCCAGATCTGCAGTTTTTAATGTCCCTGGCCCGATTTTCCTTTTCCAGCTGTTAGTCATTTGTAAGAAGCTGCCCTTGTAATTGCAAGTGAGTTGGGATGTGATGTATTCAGCACTGCGTGCACCGTAGCTTTTCAGTCATATCTTTCGAGTCATTTAGACTCCCGGGGAATCATGTTCATAATAAATAGCTTTTTATTATCCAAAGCCGCTGTTCTGGCAGCAAAACGACAGCCCTTTGATAGATGGGCCGGGTAGTTTTTTTGTGTTGTGCTTACTCAGAGTTGTTAGTAGGAAAGACGAAGGCAGCAAAGGGGGGACTTTGGCAAAGCAGCTCTTATGGGTATACTGAAGCAGCAGATCAGAATTCAGAAACAAGAACGAGCGCTGAAATGTGATTCTCTGGTGCCTGGTGTAACACTTCTCTCCACCATAGAACTGTGCGGGGCACTCTCAGGAGCCTCGTTCCGATCTCCGAATCCACTAAAGGACCATGCAGCCACGGAGCCCAGCAAGCCACCGGGAAGTTTTGCCGGAGCTGATTTCTAGGGGATTTTCCGGTGCCTAGGAGAATCCTGCTTGCTTTGAGCTGTATGGAGGAGGGCTCCAGTTTCCCATGAGGGGCCCCCTTGGAAAAGCCGTCTGTGCAGAATCCAGGCTCTGCTTCTCTCTGTGTGCTATTTATCAAAAGGCTTTTCTCACCTTTGCTGATTTGCTGGTGTGATTTCCATGTACTGAGAGTCCTGTGTAGGGATCCAGGATGGATTGCCTGTGCATTGTCACCACAAAGGTAGGATAGGAAACAGGGCTGTTGTGTGCAGCATTTTTCTATTATTATTCTGGTCCTGTAATTAAACAGCTCTGGTAGGTGCTGTCAGTTCATGAGATAAAATGATTAGTATAATGTACTTTGCTGGGCATTTTGTTCCCCATGATGGTCTGAGGGTCCTATCCTTATTTGATTTCAACTTCTTTAGTGATATTGTGTGTTTGTGCAAATGAAAGGGGAATTTGCCTGTGTTTTTTACGGGAAGGATTTGCTTTTGCCTCTATTTATAGCTCAATATTAAAATATCTATAGTAGTAGTATAGCTTACACATCATTTTAACATAACATATAAGGGTAGTCTTTCTGAGTGTGATAATTATCTTTTCATTTAAAAACCATGTCTCCTATGCTTGAAGAAGCCAATCAGCTTTACTGTGCCTTGACGTATTGTTTCTGATTGGAGAATTCTGACATTCTGTATTTTAGTGATTTTTTTAAAGGAAAAAAATATCCGTAGGTTTTAATTTAAAATAAACAGACAAACAAACACAATAGTTAATGTTGAACCAATTCTATTTTGATTCGAAGCAAATGAAATATTTGCATTATCAGAAATAGAAATAAAAGTGGGATTGGAATAAAATCAATAGGCATTCCTTCTGTGGGTTTATAGAAAAGATCTAGAAATTTCAAATGCATTTTATTTTATTCTGTCATCAGTTCAAAATAAGATATTTAAATTTCATGAACACTGGTTATTTAAAATTACTATTATTTTTTTAAAGAACTAATTAAAATATACTTATTCATCAGCTTCCTTTTTCACTTTGCATGTAGGCACACCATGAGTTAGGTTAAGCTATATCTTTTAGTATCTCACATTGATTAGACACCCAGTAAACATGACAAAATCAATAGCTTAGTGCATAAGACTCATTAAGTGTAGATTTCCCACTGTGATCTCCTTTCACCACTGAAGAAAAGATTATTTAATTTTGAAGCCACAAGCCAAGTTCTTTTCCAGATTATATTTCAAAAGATCTTAATGGATCTCTTCCCACATGACCTAGTATCACATGGCAGCTTCATTGATGTCAATAGAGCTGAAGCCTAAAAATTTCTGTTGGGGTTAGTTGACCAGCCTCAAAATTACATGAATACCTTATTTTACTTTTAAAAGTTGCCAACCATCCAATTCAGTTTTTTCCAGGTAAGTCATCAAGAACAAACTAAAATAAATTAAAAAACAAAAACGCTAAGTGAGAAATTTTATCTCCATAGGTTTTCTAGAAAAGGAAATAGTCTCTTAAACGTGTTGTACTTTCACTGACGTTTTACACTCAGTGTTAATTTTCTTGAGTGGTTACTGTCAGGTCTGACTTACATGTGTTTCTTTTATCCCCAAATCATAATAACTGCAGGTACTGTGAAACATAATTGGTACTTTAAAAATAAGTTATGAAAAGTTATTAATTACAAACCCAAACTATAATCTGTTGCATTGAACAATTTGTTAAACAATTAAATCGGACACTGAAATCTTAGTTTCCTCAATTTGGAAAACATGATCTAGTTAAGAAAATATGTCATGTGCTTTATATTCTTTTAACAAAGTATTAATGACCACATGGAAAATGAAAAATTACTATTCCACTTTAAATGCTATATCAGACATATATGTCATTATTCTAATATTTTGATTTATCATGTAAATTATACAACTCAACAGGACAAACACCTGTGTGAGAATTCATGAATTTTCTGAATTATATACATGAATATTTCTAGGGTGGTACACATATCATCTTTATAGGACAAACATATTTACAACAAATTCATATTATGATGGTAGTAAATAATGCATGACTGATTTAAAAGCTCCATATGAGTGAGAGCCTTCCTGGCCAGCTTCAGATCCCAAATCCTGTCCACCCAAATCCTACTACCATTAGTACTCTCTTATTTTTCCCCAAGTGGCCGTGCACTGGGGATGTCCTTGCCACACTTTCCTGGGACTCTTTGATAGGACACTTAGCAACAACTTGGAAATTTTAATTCTAATTTGGCTCAACTTCCATCTCATTCTCCTCTAGCAACGAGTCTACCTTCTAGCTGCTCTGGCCGAGATGCTTTCTTCAAGTCTGCCTTTACGGCACCTCTGTGTGAACTGGAACTCCTAACTATCCTGATCTGTCCTGGGCTCCACCTCACCTACAGTGCATCTCAGTATCACCCTTGTCAAAGTTTTCACTGGCAGGGAAACATAAATACTTCCCCTGGTTCTCTTTTCTTCCTGTGTTGGCATGAAAGGCACTTACTGTCCCACTTGGACCCATGTCCTTCTATTACACTGTGGAAGTAAATTTCTCTTCATGTCTCTGCTCCACATTCCTAAGAATGGGTGTTAGAAGATTAATGAGAGGAGAGATTATGACAAATCAAGACAAAGCACTGTATAATGGCTTATAAAAGGATCTATTAGACATACTAGAGAAGTGTTTTTATTTTTAGATTTTCTACATACAAAAAAGAAGTGACTGTGACACATTTCATAATAATCTAACCCTTCTGATAAAATAATCCTATCCTAGATCTCACCCATAAAACTCAGGTTGCTTACTGTCTTAATTACTCTAGCCTGGTCAGACTGATTTGCCCTCAGGTTTGGGGTAAAATCTTTTAGGCCAGGAAATAATCAGAGCAACCAAAAACAGAGTTTCTGCCACAGGGATCCCAAGGTCTTTTCAGATGTTCAGAAAACTCACTTTAAAAGAAGATTGAGTCATCTCTTTTATTTGACTGTTCCTGTCCAGTTTCACTTTCCACGTTTTTGTCACAGATGTCACTACTGAGAAAAAGAAGTAACATGACTTAGCGTGAAAAGTAGAACTCTAGAGCAAGACTTGGACTTAAACTGTAGTTCTGACAATTACTAGCTTAAGGTTTACCAAGTTGTTTAACCTGATCTCCCTGAGCCTTGATTTCCTCATCTGTGAAAAGGGTGTATTATCTGTGTGCGAGTGATGTTGTGGTAATAGAAAGTACCTACCACAATTCCTGGTATATGGAAAGAATTCAATATAGAACACTTTATTGAGTAGCACACAATTTATATCTTTAATCTATCCCTGTGTTTGGTTGTGGTCACTGAGGAAAATGAGGTCATCTTAATAATACTGATTAAATGCTATTTACTAGTTAATATAACACATTTTATAGAGTGGGCATTTCCTTTTCTTTTAAGATTTTTTTTATTTATTTGAGAGAGAGAGTGAGGGTGAGCACGAGAGGGAGAGCACGGGTAGGAGGAGAGGCAGAGGGAGAGGGAGAAACAAACTCCCTGCTGTGCAGGGAGCCTGATGTGAAACTTGATCCCAGGGCCCTGAGATGAGCTGAAGGCAGACACTTACGTGACTGAGTTACTCAGGGGCCCCGGAGTGGGCATTTCTTAAATATGTTTTGAATAATTGTAAAACAACAGTTCTAATAATTTTGATAACTAAAGTATAAGGCAGATAATGTTAGACTACGTTAGGCAGAGACATTCTGTTGGGTGATTGGTCAATAGGACAACAGTTCTAGACAGCAAAGCAGAATATTCAGGGGTAAATTTGATAAAATGCAAGCAGTAAGTCGAATTTTTCTTTTCTTGTGTAGGGATTCTTAAGTAATAGTAGTAGTAGTATATGTAGTAGTATATTGTATTGATTAAAGAACAGAAGAAAAGTGCGGCTTTGTAAAATCAAAGTAAATCTGCACTTTGTAACTTTGTGTACCAAGAGGCATCTGAGTATCAATGTCCTTGCCTGTCAAATGAGTGTATTTTATTGCACCTTTGAGGTTCTTCCTTTTCTCTCTCTAACCAGTATTATTCTAAAGTGCATTATCTCTGCAAATATAATTAATTATGTACACTAAGTATCTTAAAAAGTAATAGTGGGTAAAATATACAATGATATCATTTCCCATGTCCGTTAACCACACTTATAGACATTAAAAAAAGTTTTAAAAAATCTGCAAAGATGACTACAATACGCAAGGTAGCTGCTGTAATTTGTAATAGAGGAATGATGGTACTATTAATTTTTAATATGTTTAACGATATTAGCAGGTTACGGTGCATAATAAAATTCAAATAGCAGAATGAAAAGTGGAGTAGGCAGTGTAAAAGATGCTTTATTGATGTTGTTAATACTATGTCTCTTCTGTAAGTAAGATATCACTTTTTGGCTCCACCAACCCACTGTTTTTTACACTAACGTTGCTCAGAATTTCTAAAAGAAAATAAGTGTTGCTGGGCATTTGGAGGATATTTTTTTCAAGGCTACTGAACATCATATTACTTATGACATGAATAGAAAAAATAAATATTATATTCTTAGAAATAAATTTATCATAGCAATATTTATAACTATAATTTGGAGGGGGGTTAAATAATTTTTATTTTCCACCGGACCTTTATGTAGAGAAAATGAAACAAGTCACCAAGGCAATGAATGGTTTACCTGAGTGGCCCTGTCTTCATAGACAAAGCTGTTAATTTATGCAGGTGTGTAGTTCTGTCCAATCTCATGGCGGAAGCAGCACACCCATTCATTCATTCTATTTATTTAGCAACTATTTATTTATTGAGTGCCCAGTGCATACCTGACATATTGATAGGTCCAGGGATACAATGAATAGTCTTTTCGTCTAATGGAGAAAACAGCTGATTATAGAAATAACAGTAACATGTAACAAAGGAATGAACGTAGAATATTATGGCCATGAGCAGGGGGGGTATCTGAAGAATCTGGTGGGCATAGATACAGGATAGGCAAGGGCTTTATCAGGAAAGAGTTTTCTGGGGAAGTGACAATTAAGCTGAGAGGTACAATGGAGAGGACAATGGGGATGGGAAAAGTGTTTTAAGCAAAGTCCTAGATGTAATAGATAGATAGATGATAGATACACAGATAATGAAGTAAGGGAAGAGAGAGACAAAAAAGAAGAGGGAGAAAAGAGAGAATGGTACTTTTAAGGGAAGAAAAATCAGTGTAGCTGGGATCTAGGGGATTCAAAGTGAGTAGCAAGATCCAAAGTGTGCAAATAGGTAGGGACCCAGTTAGAAGTATCCAGAAGTTGAGATGTTTTCTTAAATAGGATTTTCCCTTTATCATCAACAATGATCCTAAACCCTCATTTGCTTTGACTTCCACACAGTTTGTTTCTCTGGTAATTGAGCTTTCTCATTCTATTTTCTCCGCATTGCCCTTTGCCCATCCTTACACCTATTTAGTAAAAATAGTGACTTTACATTTCACTAGCAGAGTGACCTTCTCCGGACTGTGTTTTTCTCTTCCATGAATTGGAAATTTCTCACAGTCTTGTTTTGAGGGTTCAGTGAGGTGATAAATATAACACGCTTAACATATTGCCTGTAGGGGTGGGTGTGCTGCTTTTTTATTGGCGTCTACAGTCTCCTTCTTCCTATAGTTCCTTGGTGCTCTTTTCATATTTATCCTGCCAGTGACTCTGATTTTGATACCTGTCATTCCAACCAAGTGTCTGCAAGGTGACAGGCCACTGTATAGAGACTCCACATACTGGAGCAGGGAGGGGACTTAATGGACCAGGGAAAAATCTACTCAGTGGCAGAGAGAGGAAGAAATACAGTTGAAAGTGGGGAAAATTTAATACAATCTGGCCTTTTTATGTAGGAAAGTAAGAAAACCAGTCAGTGTGAAGAGATTCCATGGCTCTATTAGTAACCTGGGATTAACCATTTTAATAATGGGAAACACTTTGACATATTTATTCCACTAAAATAATAGCTTAACTTTCCTTTCTTAAGTATTCTATGTAGCTACCAGAATGATTGATCTAATACCTATGTTCAATGGGATAGCCCTGCTGTAGCATCCTACTGAACTCAAGATGAGTAGTTGTCTAAGTTCTTTCCTTAGTATATAATTCTCTTTTGACCTAGCACCTGAATTCCTTTCCTGTCTTATCTTCCATCATTCTGCCTTGAGTTTTATAGTCTAAGAATCTTAAAAATGCATGGACCAGATCATACTTATGTCTATGCTACCTTCTATGACCTTCCTTAAACTAATGGACACATTGGTCTTTCTGGCCTCCCTCTATTCCTCGGAAGTATCAGCCATACTCCTGTTTTGGAGACTACCACTCACTACTCCTCTGTCTAGATGGCTCTGTCCATCTATCTAAATCTTACCTGTCTTCCAGATCTGACTATACATGCCACACCCTTTTGTAAAATCCCCAGTTAGATTGTATACTCATGGCATTATCTCATATTATTCCATATTTCTGTCACAATTCATAATTCTATACTGATTTGTATGATTATTTTTTCAGCGTCTCCCTTTTGATGAGACAGAGCTCCATGAGAAAAGAAACATCTATTTTTTCTCATTTTTGTGTATATAATGTCTGGGACATTTTCTAGCACCCTGAAGGAACTTGATGAATTTAATTAACTCATTCAGTTTCAGACAGCCCAGCAAAGTAAAATCCTCCATATCTTAAAGATTTGGCATAATCACACAGCTGAGCAGCTTCATAGTGGGGATTCGAATCCAGATCTTCATGATTCTAATATCCATACTTCTGTCCAGTATCATTATCCCGTAGTTGAATCACTTCAGGTTATTATTTAATTAAAACATACTCTTGATATTATATTTTGGATTTTATTCCTTCTCTACCTAAACACCTAATTAAATAAAAATAATGCATTCACATAATGGTTAATTTAAAATTACTCAGAATTAGTTACAGTTTGTAGTGTTTTGGACATGTAGCCATAGCCTGTGAAAGTAAACTTACAGAATGAAATAAAATTTTTATTTTATGAATCACACCAGACATTTTGTTAATACATTTGTTAATACACGTAAATGGCCTTCTCTGCCAAACCTGATTACCAGGGTATTATTCACAACATTAGTCCTTTTTTGACACTGAGGAAAGCCACATGTGCTGTGAAGAACGAGGAGTCTGAGAGGATTGTCCTTTGGAAGACCTTTAGATAAATCTTATTTTATCAGACAAATGTGGGTTTGCAAAGGAAACAAGTACAAATCAAATTTTGCAAATCAAATAATATTGAAACACATTTATTGTGCTCAAATTAGAAACAAACCACACAACTCTTTATAAATTAAAAAAAAAGAATTCATCACTTCTCTTTATTTTGTGCCCCTTGTTTAATATGCATATTTATAGATAAGATTTTCTTAAAGGAGATTACCATAATTACAGTTGCTTGAGAAACCCATCTCATATATGTCTCACCAAAGGCAATTTGGGAGTGTGTATTGGACCAAGGTTGAGAAAGTGAAGTCATAGACTTGGGTTTGCCATTTATTATATTAGTAATCTTAGTCAATTCAGTTTACCTTTACTGAGGCTTTTTTTCTCTATAGTTTATGTTGGTAATACTACTGGTTTATCTATATTTCCTTCACGGGATTATTGTACACAATCAAATGAGTTTATATATTTGAAAAATGCAAAATTCTTTGTACGTGGAAAGGATGACTATTACTTTTGAAAGGAGGAGATCTTAGAGTCAACTGGGATCTTTTATTACTAATAACATTACTACTGTATGATGGAGAAAATGAGAGCTGTGTTCATATATGTATTAGAACTCATTTAGTGACTTTGGCAAATTGACCAGACATGTCCGCGGTGTCTCAGAGAAGTGAGTATTGGGCAGGTGGACAGCTGTTGGCATCCACCACTGAATTTGGCTTAGAGTGACAGCATAGCATAGTGGAAGCACAGCCTTTGGAGTCAGACAGATCCTTGCTTTACCACTTATTAGTTCTGTTGTCAGGAATAAATTACCTAATTTGCCTAAATATCAGTTTCCATATTTATGAAATGAAGTAACAATAAGCACTTCAAAGGGTCGTTATGAGGATTAAATGCAATATTCATTACCTCCACAAATATTTACCGAGTACATACTGTATGTCAGGTAGTATTGTAAGCAGGGCAGATACAACAGTGACTAAAATGAACAAGGTCCCTGGTCTCATAGAACTTACATTATAGAGCAAGGAGATTGGCCATTAATGGGCACACAATCAGCATAATTATAGATAATGATAACAGCTATAATTTAAAAGGCAGAAAAATGTAATGTAGAAAAATGGATGAATGTACAAAGGGACAAGGGCTACTCTAGATAGACAGGGATGTCCTCTCTGAAAAAAGTTCTGGGCACTTGAAAGGACCAGCTTTATGAAGATCTTGGGGAAGAGCATTCCAGACAAAGGGAGCAGCTAGTACAAATATACACATAGGGTTTAGTATAGCAATCGTAGGTAACATATGGTTGCTAAATAGCTTGTGTATGTTTTTACTCCTTCTCATCTTCCTTTTCTGTTATCTCTTTTTTGAGGAATCTGACATTTAAGGATAAGGTTCATAGTAAAATCTCAATTCAATTAATCAGTTACTACTCTAGTAGCAAATTTTGTGGTGTAGTCATGGTGATGGGAATTTCCCAGGTTCATAGGTATTTACTGGTGAGAGAAAGAGACCAACCTGACTATTTCCCAGGTTCATCGGTATTTACTGGTGAGAGAAAGACCAAATGTGTTAACCTTTTCTTCCAGTGTGCATTCAAAATTAATACCAGATTTAAAATCCTTTGAAAAGAGCCCTCTCTCCAAATTCCTCTATTCTAAACATCTACCCACACATATCCATTTCTTTGTATGTAAGTAATTCAATTCTTGAACTAACCTTTCAGGGGACAACAAGTTTTGTGAAAAATTGGTTTGACAGTAAATGAAAAAATTCTTTGAAATTTAGAATTTTATTTACCTGTTAAGTAAACTTAAGTCAAAAGTTCCAGGAAAACATCCATTCTCTGGAGCCCTCTGAGCAGAAATCATTCTCCTACTCTGTTCTCTGCTCAGTGGGTATTATGTCATTATCTCAGTTGTTATGAAGAGTGGGAGTTGATCTGGATTCTTATTTGTCCCTAAATCCCAGTGTGTCCTAATTCTTACTCATTCTTCTTACCTTGTCCATTCTCCTACCCTTTATACATTTTTCATACTGCTGAGACCTTCCTTAAAAAATATACATGCAGATATGTATATTTATATATGTGTGTATATACTGTATGTATTTACATAAACGTGTGTGTGTATGTGTGTATACTTCATATGTATGCTGTAACTCTTGTTAAAACCCTTTAGGGGTTTCCTGTCTCCTACTGTCCCATTATTCAAAGTGTGATCTATTGATCAGTTGCAGTGGCATCCCTTCAGAGCTTGTTGGAATGCAGAATTTCAAACCCAATGGGCAAACTACTGAGTCAGAACCTGCATTTTAGTAAGCTTTCTAGTTCAGTTTGCACATTAAGGGTTCAGAAGCATTGGCCTGCAGGATGAAGTTTGCATGGCCCTCTGTGTTTGGACCCCTGCCTTACTTTTATAGCTCAGGTTCCACCATCTTTCATTTCCTAATGTGAACAATAGTCACTTTGTTTCATATTATTTGTCTTACATTATTTGTTTCCCCAAATAACCTGAGTTTCTTTCTCCCATTTCTACATGCTTTACTTTATGCCTAGAATGCCTCCAACTCTAGGCTGATGCTTACCTGATATGACTCTTTCTGACCTCTAAGATTCAGCTTAAATGCACTTTCCTACATAAGGGCCTTCCTTGATTACTTTCCTTGCAGATGTAGCCAGCCACTCTCCATGTCTTCAGTTCAATGTCTGTATCTGTGTGATAGCCATTATCTAGTTGTACCATTAATTTTTTTTTAAAGATTTTATTTATTTGCCAGAGATAGAGAGAGAGAGAGTACACACAAGCAGGCAGAGAGGCAGGCAGAGGCAGCGAGAGAAGCAGGCTCCCCGCCGAGCAAGGAGCCCGATGTGGGACTCGATCCCAGAACCTTGGAATCATGACCTGAGCCGAAGGCAGCGGCTCAACCAACTGAGCCACCCAGGTGTCCCTGTACCATTAATTTTTACATGTGTCTGCCTCTTGCTAGAATGTGAACTCTGAAGATGGGGGTGGGAGGAGTACTTACTTGTATTGATAACCAACTACTTATGGTGCTGGAAGGTACACCATAAGTGTTGACTGATTTTTTCATTTAACAGACATTTGATAGGTTGTTGAATAAGTGTCAGAGAACGACGTGCTTCCTTCCTGCAACTTACACACACTCGTACATGTATATGTCTATACACACACCTATCTCTATGTATACATACACAGGTGTATATAAGGTAAACCTTACAGTGCATACATACAATATATACATGCATACATGTAAAAGATACTTTGTATTGTGCTGCATAGACTATTCAGCTGACAGGCAGTCACTTGGTGAACTTAATTGATGAATGGCTGCTGGGCCAAAAATGACACTTGAAATATCATTTTAATATAAGAGAAATGGGCTAAAAGAGATGAAAGTCCCCACCACACACCAAGAAAAATGGTAACTGGATCACATCTATGATAAACCAACTCTAAAGATCATCATTTAAACTTCTAAAATCCAAGTATAAAAATATAAGTCAGTAGCCTAGTTTTATTAAACAAAAGCTAAAGCAGTTAGATCAGGTTTTTAATTGGAGAAGAGAATGCCAACTCATGTCCATTTAACTTCACAGAGACTTTATATATAGTTAGATACTTAATCTTGTTTTGGGGAAAAGTATTTGACTTTATAGCATGTATATATTTACCATAATTATATTGCAAAGGTATAGCAATTTTTTAATATACAGTGTATTTTTATAATACTATATATTTTTACTATAAAAACATTAAAATTTGCCTGAAAGCTATACAATAGAAAGTTCTAAAAAATGACTTTATAGTCCCAAATTGTTAGGCCATGAGAGAATTGAAGAATTAAAGAATTGAAAGAGATTTTTCTTTTTCTTTTTTCTCCCAAATCAGGATGCATTATGTTGTACTCAGCTTTCAGGATACAAACTTGTATAGGAAATGAATGTGAGTTCATAGCAATTCTGCTATTTGTTTTTGGTTTTATTTTATTTATTTATTTTTTACATTGCTTTGCATTTTGGAGAACAAAGTGTATCAGTTTCATTGACTGGTTTTACCCCAAGTAACCTCTAAAAGGAAACAAAAAAACTATAAGAATTATTACTTGGAATTTGTCCAACTAACCACAGATAATACCAGCACTATGTGAGAGTATCCCAAATGGATGTTATGGTATTCTGTGGCTAAGATCTGAGTTAAAAATTTTAGGCATTTTCAAATATTTCCTGAAAATTAACCTGAGACACCTAGACAGAATGCGTCAAAATAATCAAATATGCCAATTTTCCAGGTAGCAATATAGTCAGCAATAGAGATTCTCCTTGAAGACCACTTACTCACGTTAAAAAAAAAGAATACCCAAAAATTAAATGTTAAGGTATGAATGTATTTATTTATTTAATATTAGATATATAATATTATATATAATATATTTATTTATTATCCACACTAGCAAGAATTTTGGTTGTTGCATAAAACATTGTTCAAAAAGTGTTAATTAAAAAACCTTACTCTTAAAAAAAACTTACTCTTTTATGTTATATGTGTTATCTTTTATATTTTTACACAGATATTTATTAAGGTCATGCTATATTTATGCTATTCCACAATAACATAAATTATTCATTTTCTAATATGATTTTAATTAGAATATGTGAAGAAGAGTTTCATTCTTGCTGATAAAAAGTTTTTCAGAATCATTTGCTAAAGACACCAGAAATAAAACCATATATTTTTAGCAAAACAAATCCTTCCTCTCTGTCCTTTGTTATAAATCTCCTAGGATTTCAAGCTACAGTGCTTTCCTGCTAGTCCTTTAAAATAAAACTGTCCTTAAGTAATACACATGTAATTTACTCAGCAATCTGAAGTTCTATTTAAGTCGAGGACAGGTCTAATTGCTAGTTCTTCCTGGCTGACTACTTGATGTTGGGTATGTCACCTGATCTACAAAAGCCTGCAAATTCTTGATTAACATTCATCCAAAAATATATACTCATAGGTGTCAGGAAGACAAGGCACATACAAAAATAATATCAATCAACCCCCTTTACTTTGTTTTAAATTTTGCCAGAATTTTAATTATCTGAGAAAAAATTCCTATCAGAGAGAACTGTATGCCTTTAAAATGATGGCATTCCATGTGTATTTTTCAGAAAACGCTGTCTGACGTATATGCATTTTTTGAAACTTGAGAAGATTATAAGAACAAATTGATATGAATTGCATATTTAATAGGTTGTAATTATGTCTTATCAAAAGCTCAACTTTTTTAATCCTTTATTCTTTGGAAATATGGTAATTGTCCCCTTTCCCATGTAGTTAATTATAAATTTCAGGAAGAATTAAGTAGGCTAAAACTCTTCACTTTTTTTTCTTTGTCTCTATGGTAGCAGTGAGAATAGAAATGAATTGCTTTGATCTTGTTTCTGAATGGTCTTTCTTTCCTCAAAATATGGACCTTATTTTGTGGACTTGAAATTTTAGATATTTTTTATTAGCTAATAATTCAAGGAATGTATTTTTTTTTAATTTTTTATTTTTATAAACATATATTTTTAATGTATTTTTATAGATGAACTTAAAAATGTGTCAGAAAGAAAAATGCAGTTTATTTTAGAAATCACAGACTTTGTTTCCATAAGAATTTGTAGTTTAAAATAGATAAGATCTGCCAATGAAGAATATTCTTTGACTGCAGTAGTATATAACATCCAAAGCTTGTTTCTTGCAAGGAGAAAGGCACAACTATAGTCCATTCTTCTTGTCTTGTCTTGTTATGTCAGTAGGATGCAGAGACAACATGTAAATATTGATGATATTTAAAGTATTTTGCAAGACCACATTTTAAAATCTTGTATTTAGAGGCTTATTCTATTGTATCTAACTTCACATAGCAATAATTCAGTTTCCAAAGAATTCCAGAGTTTCGCAAAGTATTAGGACATACTGCCACAAAATGTTAAAATACCATAATATATTTTTTAAGAAATATTTACAGGCCAGTGACTTCAAGTAATGTGATCCCAGACTACTTAGTCAATTCTGTCTCCCAAATTCAGTTATCTTAAAACTGCAGTATTTCAAATATTCTTTTCAACTTAGATTTAAAACTTACCTTTAAAATTCCCCATGTTTGCTAAGTACTTTCTTGTGCTTTTTCTCATTTATTTTTCATAGTGAATTTGTGAGACAAATAATATTACTTCATGTGCAAAGGTGAGAAAATAGGCTTGGAAGAGCTAATTAATCCCTGATTAATGAGATAAATATTAATATTTACATAGTATAATATAAATATATTTATCTTAATACTGTTAGAATATGTACTAGACCCTGGGCTAAATATAGGACATATATTATCTTATATAATCCTTATAATAATCCTTTAAACTGGTATTTCTCTCTCCAGTTTATAGATGAGAAAACCACAACTCACAGAGACTAAGAAACTTACCTAAAGTTCCAGACCCAGAAAGTAAATAACTCTGGCATTCTAACCCAGTTCTAGTGGATTCCTCATAGTGTTAAACACCCTTCTCAACAACCTTGCAGGGTTAATGTGATAAAATAATGAACTAACAATATATGTCAAATGTCTGGCATCTAATAGGTGCTCCATAAATATGATTTCATTATACAATCAAGAAAATGCCTTCTGAATGTAAATCCTGGGGCCCTATCTCCATTGATACCATGCAATGTCAAGTTACAATAGTAACAGCAGCTCTCGTGTATAATATATCTTTAAATGTCACCAACCTGAGAATTCAGAGCTCATCTCACTCATCAGAGTTAATTAATCCAGGTAACCAGATGGTTACAATATTATTTTAACCTAGAGTGTTTAATTCTTTTATGTCCTACCTAACCACTAATCACACCTTTGCTAACCTGGGCAAATGCTTGTCTGGAGTCACAAGGGAGTTTGGAAAGCATGAATGTGACTCAGCGCCGCCATCGCTGCCCACTAAAAAACCCTCATTCTCAGCATTCTGTAGAGAATGGGTCAGCAGCATTTTCATTTCCAGAGGAGGCAAATGCATGACTCCCCAGCAGGGCTTCAGTCTTAGTAAGGACTTCCTCGGAAACAAATTAGGCCAACTTATTTTAAACATCTTTGAAACGAGCAAATAAAAAGAAGCAAGTAGAAAGAGAAGCCCAGGAAGGGATGAAGTCAGGTATTGAAGGATTATGAGGAATTACGTCCAAAACTGAATGAAAAGGTTAACAGTAATCATGAATATGTTTTGCTTCTGTAATTGATACATTGAAGAAAAAAGACTTATGGGATGTAATGATAGATGCCACTTTACTGGTACCCTATTTTTTGCCCAATACTCCTTAGTATTATTAGTGTCAGAAATCCCTACCCTGTTCTCTAGATGAAAACTCAGGTGATCCCATGACTTCCCATGAATTTCCAGTTATTTGCAGGGAATTAAAAGTCCTACAATCGGGACGCCTGGGTGGCTCAGTTGGTTAAGCAGCTGCCTTCGGCTCAGGTCATGATCCCAGGGTCCTGGGATCGAGTCCCACATGGGGCTCTTTGCTCGGCAGGGAGCCTGCCTGCTTCTCCCTCTGCCTCTGCCTGCCTCTCTGTCTGCCTGTGCTCACTCGCTCTCTCTCCCTCTGTCTCTGACAAATAAATAAAATCTTAAAAATAAAAAAAAAGAAAGTCCTACGATCACTTAATATCACAATACAGATTCAGTTTAGTAGTGAAAATTTTCCAGTTCCAAATATTAATCATAACTCTGAAGCCTTCTCCAGATATAAGATTTTTATTTTCCCTATGATGGGATCTTCAGATAAGACAGGGGGCTTTCCTTCTCCATTTGCTAGTTGGTTATTCTTCTTTCCAGTTTTGGAGCATGAGAGGGAAGTAAAATAAGAAAGCAGAAAGTTCTTATTGGATTGGAATTATCATAGTTTTTTGCTCTCTGAAACTGACATGGAATATAATAATAATTAGATAATAATAACGAATACAGAGATAATAGCTAGCACTTACATAGTGATGATAGTGTAGAGGGATAGTTCTAAGTGCTTTATTTGTAGTAATTCCTTTCATCTTCGTAACTGAGGCAAAGGGAGGTTAAGCAACTTGCCCAGTGTCACCTAGCTAGTAAATGGTGGATCTGGGATTTTAACCCAGGCAGTCTGGTTCCAGACTCTGTCTCTTCTGAGCACTGTTGTGGATCTTGGGGAGTTTTCCCTTCTGGGCCTCTCTGACTAAATCTTCTGTAATGTGGATGATGTATTTCTTTAGAACCTAGGTTTTCCAGCAGTGAACCTACATAAAGGGTTGTGGAAGGCATCACAGTGGCTCCAAGATGGGGTTTTTTTTTTTGCTTGACAAACTCTGAAAGTGCAGGCTGGCCCAAATGAAGCACTTCTCCTGAGGCAATGACCAATTTGCCACGTTCTCTCACTCGTTAAATTTTTCAGGTGAGAGATAGATCCCAGGATATAGGCCTCCCAAATTCAAGGAAGTTATATCAAGGTCTAGGTGTATGCCCATTGAAGCCTCATTCAGTAATTTAAAAGAAAAATGAGATTTTACCCCCCATCAACTCCTCTGCAAATAAATACCTTTATAAATGTCCAAACACATAACCCTCCTATAACTTCATTATAGATAAGGGTTCAGAGACCTGAAAGTAGTTCTTGGTAATTTCCTTTGAAATTATAGCTCCTTCTTTGGAATCTCATTTTTGTCATGTCTTGATGTTTAAGACAAGACTACCAATGTAACATTTTGTGCCTATACTACTGTGCCTGGCAAAATTTGATTTTCTCCTTTTCTTTAACAACTTACTCCAAAATTACACATTTTTTCTTATACCAAGTCAGGAAAATAACTGGATGAAAACTTTATTTGCTCAAATAAATTATTTATACGTATGTGTCTATATAAACATTTATGTATGTATGTATATACACACCTTATTTGTTTTTTGTTTCTGTATATGTGTTTTTTGTATCTATATTTATATATCTATGAAGTTGTTGATTTGTATGCATACTGAAAGTTTTGTATTTTTTTTTTCAAATTTTTTTGGAAATTTCCTTAACTCTCGATGTGCTGGAGCATATAATGAACTAGAAGTCAGAAAACGTGTTTTCTAATCATTTTAAAAAGAAGAACAAATTTTTAAGTATTAATGTTTATAATAATTATTACTGGAAATATAATTATTCATCACATTTATAAAGTACCTTACAGTTTGCAGCCCATTTGCACAAAAATTATTACTTGTCATTTTATTTCAGCTGAGCAAAAACCACTTAGTTTTACCATTTGAACATCATGTTTTCATGTCTGTTTCCTCACCTGTCAAACACCTGAGAGTTTCAAAAAGATGAGAAAGGCATCTCAAGTACTTTTCCGTAGACTTAACTCAGGAGAGCCTCCTGTGGATTTTTTTTTTTTTTTTTTTATTTTTTTTTTTTTTTATTTTTTATAAACATATATTTTTTATATACATATATTTTTATCCCCAGGTCTGTGAATCACCAGGTTTACACACTTCACAGCACTCACCAAATCACATACCCTCCCCAATGTCCATAATCCCACCCCCTTCTCCCCAACCCCCTCCCCCCGGCAACCCTCAGTTTGTTTTGTGAGATTAAGAGTCACTTATGGTTTGTCTCCCTCCCAATCCCATCTTGTTTCATTTATTCTTCTACCCACTTAAGCCTCCATGTTGCATCACCACTTCCTCATATCAGGGAGATCATATGATAGTTGTCTTTCTCTGCTTGACTTATTTCGCTAAGCATGATACGCTCTAGTTCCATCCATGTTGTTGCAAATGGCAAGATTTCATTTCTTTTGATGGCTGCATAGTATTCCATTGTGTATATATACCACATCTTCTTGATCCATTCATCTGTTGATGGACATCTAGGTTCTTTCCATAGTTTGGCTATTGTGGACATTGCTGCTATAAACATTCGGGTGCATGTGTCCCTTTGGATCACTACATTTGTATCTTTAGGGTAAATACCCAATAGTGCAATTGCTGGGTCATAGGGCAGTTCTATTTTCAACATTTTGAGGAACCTCCATGCTGTTTTCCAGAGTGGCTGCACCAGCTTGCATTCCCACCAACAGTGTAGGAGGGTTCCCCTTTCTCCGCATCCTCGCCAGCATCTGTCATTTCCTGACTTGTTGATTTTAGCCATTCTGACTGGTGTGAGGTGATATCTCATTGTGGTTTTGATTTGTATTTCCCTGATGCCAAGTGATATGGAGCACTTTTTCATGTGTCTGTTGGCCATCTGGATGTCTTCTTTGCAGAAATGTCTGTTCATGTCTTCTGCCCATTTCTTGATTGGATTATTTGTTCTTTGGGTGTTGAGTTTGCTAAGTTCTTTATAGATTCTGGACACTAGTCCTTTATCTGATATGTCGTTTGCAAATATCTTCTCCCATTCTGTCAGTTGTCTTTTGATTTTGTTAACTGTTTCCTTTGCTGTGCAAAAGCTTTTGATCTTGATGAAATCCCAGTAGTTCATTTTTTCCCTTGCTTCCCTTGCCTTTTGCGTTGTTCCTAGGAAGATGTTGCTGCGGCAGAGGTCGAAGAGGTTGCTGCCCGTGTTCTCCTCAAGGATTTTGATGGATTCCTTTCGTACATTGAGGTCCTTCATCCATTTTGAGTCTATTTTTGTGTGTGGTGTAAGGAAATGGTCCAATTTCATTTTTCTGCATGTGGCTGTCCAATTTTCCCAGCACCATTTATTGAAAAGGCTGTCTTTTTTCCATTGGACATTCTTTCCTGCTTTGTCGAAGATTAGTTGACCATAGAGTTGAGGGTCTATTTCTGGGCTCTCTATTCTGTTCCATTGATCTATGTGTCTGTTTTTGTGCCAGTACCATGCTGTCTTGATGATGACAGCTTTGTAATAGAGCTTGAAGTCCGGAATTGTGATGCCACCAACGTTGGCTTTCTTTTTCAATATCCCTTTGGCTATTCGAGGTCTTTTCTGGTTCCATATAAATTTTAGAATTATTTGTTCCATTTCTTTGAAAAAGATGGATGGTACTTTGATAGGAATTGCATTAAATGTGTAGATTGCTTTAGGTAGCATAGACATTTTCACAATATTTATTCTTCCAATCCAGGAGCATGGAACATTTTTCCATTTCTTTGTGTCTTCCTCAATTTCTTTCATGAGTACTTTATAGTTTTCTGAGTATAGATTCTGTGTCTCTTTGGTTAGGTTTATTCCTAGGTATCTTATGGTTTTGGATGCAATTGTAAATGGGATTGACTCCTTAATATCTCTTTCTTCTGTCTTGCTGTTGGTGTAGAGAAATGCAACTGATTTCTGTGCATTGATTTTATATCCTGACACTTTACTGAATTCCTGTATAAGTTCTAGCAGTTTTGGAGTGGAGTCTTTTGGGTTTTCCACATATAGTATCATATCATCTGCGAAGAGTGATAATTTGACTTCTTCTTTGCCGATTTGGATGCCTTTAATTTCCTTTTGTTGTCTGATTGCTGAGGCTAGGACCTCTAGTACGATGTTGAATAGCAGTGGTGATAATGGACATCCCTGCCGTGTTCCTGACCTTAGCGGAAAAGCTTTCAGTTTTTCTCCATTGAGAATGATATTTGCGGTGGGTTTTTCATAGATGGCTTTGATGATATTGAGGTATGTGCCCTCTATCCCTACACTTTGAAGAGTTTTGATCAGGAAGGGATGTTGTACTTTGTCAAATGCTTTTTCAGCATCTATTGAGAGTATCATATGGTTCTTGTTCTTACTTTTATTGATGTGTTGTATCACATTGACTGATTTGCGGATGTTGAACCAACCTTGCAGCCCTGGAATAAATCCCACTTGGTCGTGGTGAATAATCTTTTTAATGTACTGTTGAATCCGATTGGCTAGTATTTTGTTGAGTATTTTCGCATCTGTGTTCATCAAGGATATCGGTCTATAGCTCTCTTTTTTGGTGGGATCCTTGTCTGGTTTTGGGATCAAGGTGATGCTGGCCTCATAAAATGAGTTTGGAAGTTTTCCTTCCATTTCTATTTTTTGGAACAGTTTCAGGAGAATAGGAATTAGTTCTTCTTTAAATGTTTGGTAGAATTCCCCCGGGAAGCCGTCTGGCCCTGGGCTTTTGTTTGTTTGGAGATTTTTAATGACTGTTTCAATCTCCTTACTGGTTATGGGTCTGTTCAGGCTTTCTATTTCTTCATGGTTCAGTTGTGGTAGTTTATATGTTTCTAGGAATGCATCCATTTCTTCCAGATTGTCAAATTTATTGCCGTAGAGTTGCTCATAGTATGTTCTTATAATAGTTTGTATTTCCTTGGTGTTAGTTGTGATCTCTCCTCTTTCATTCATGATTTTATTTATTTGGGTCCTTTCTCTTTTCTTTTTGATAAGTCGGGCCAGGGGTTTATCAATTTTATTAATTCTTTCAAAGAACCAGCTCCTAGTTTCGTTGATTTGTTCTATTGTTTTTTTGGTTTCTATTTCATTGATTTCTGCTCTGATCTTTATGATTTCTCTTCTCCTGCTGGGCTTAGGGTTTCTTTCTTGTTCCTTCTCCAGCTCCTTTAGGTGTAGGGTTAGGTTGTGTACCTGAGACCTTTCTTGTTTCTTGAGAAAGGCTTGTACCGCTATATATTTTCCTCTCAGGACTGCCTTTGTTGTGTCCCACAGATTTTGAACCGTTGTATTTTCATTATCATTTGTTTCCATGATTTTTTTCAATTCTTCTTTAATTTCCCGGTTGACCCATTCATTCTTTAGAAGGATACTCTTTAGTCTCCATGTATTTGGGTTCTTTCCAAACTTCCTTTTGTGGTTGAGTTCTAGCTTTAGAGCATTGTGGTCTGAAAATATGCAGGGAATGATCCCAATCTTTTGATACCGGTTGAGTCCTGATTTAGGACCGAGGATGTGATCTATTCTGTGATTTTTTTTAGTCTTGCAGTTAATTTAATTTTTTCTTTTTCATTTTTTTTTTTTTTTTTTCTCGCCTTCGGGTAAAATTTTTTTTTTTTTTTAACTGTTACCTTTTTCTTTTTTAACGATTTTTTACTAGTTTATCTAATATATATATATATTTTTTTACATTTTTCTTAGGTGTTTTCTTTTTTAAAAAAAAAAATTCTTTTCTTTTTTTTTTTTTTTTTTTTCTTTTTTCTTTCTTCCTTTTTGAACCTCTTTTTTTACCCTTTCTCCCCACTCACGATTTTGGATCTCTTCTAATTTGGCTAAAGCATATTTTCCTGGGGTTGTTGCCACCCTTTTAGTATTTTACTTGCCCCTTCATTTACTCTTATCTGGACAAAATGACAAGACGTAAAAATTCACCACAAAAAAAAGAACAAGAGGCAGTACCGAAGGCTAGGGACCTAATCAATACAGACATCGGTAATATGTCAGATCTAGAGTTCAGAATGACAATTCTCAAGGTTCTAGCCGGGCTCGAAAAAGGCATGGAAGATATTAGAGAAACCCTCTCGAGAGATATAAAAGCCCTTTCTGGAGAAATAAAAGAACTAAAATCTAACCAAGTTGAAATCAAAAAAGCTATTAATGAGGTGCAATCAAAAATGGAGGCTCTCACTGCTAGGATAAATGAGGCAGAAGAAAGAATTAGTGATATAGAAGACCAAATGACAGAGAATAAAGAAGCTGATCAAAAGAGGGACAAACAGCTACTGGACCACGAGGGGAGAATTCGAGAAATAAGTGACACCATAAGACGAAACAACATTAGAATAATTGGGATTCCAGAAGAAGAAGAAAGTGAGAGGGGAGCAGAAGGTATACTGGAGAGAATTATTGGGGAGAATTTCCCCAATATGGCAAAGGGAACAAGCATCAAAATTCAGGAGGTTCAGAGAATGCCCCTCAAAATAAATAAGAATAGGCCCACACCCCGTCACATAATAGTAATATTTACAAGTCTCAATGACAAAGAGAAAATCCTGAAAGCAGCCCGGGAAAAGAAGTCTGTAACATACAATGGTAAAAATATTAGATTGGCAGCTGACTTATCCACAGAGACCTGGCAGGCCAGAAAGAGCTGGCATGATATTTTCAGAGCACTAAACGAGAAAAACATGCAGCCAAGAATACTATATCCAGCTAGGCTATCATTGAAAATAGAAGGAGAGATTAAAAGCTTCCAGGACAAACAACAACTGAAAGAATTTGCAAATACCAAACCAGCTCTACAGGAAATATTGAAAGGGGTCCTCTAAGCAAAGAGAGAGCCTACAAGTGGTAGATCAGAAAGGAACAGAGACCATATACAGTAACAGTCACCTTACAGGCAATACAATGGCACTAAATTCATATCTCTCAATAGTTACCCTGAATGTGAATGGGCTAAATGCCCCTGTCAAAAGACACAGGGTATCAGAATGGATAAAAAAACAAAACCCATCTATATGTTGCCTCCAAGAAACACATTTTAAGCCCGAAGACACCTCCAGATTTAAAGTGAGGGGGTGGAAAAGAATTTACCATGCTAATGGACATCAGAAGAAAGCAGGAGTGGCAATCCTTATATCAGATCAATTAGATTTTAAGCCAAAGACTGTAATAAGAGATGAGGAAGGACACTATATCATACTCAAAGGGTCTGTCCAACAAGAAGATTTAACAATTTTAAATATCTATGCCCCCAACGTGGGAGCAGCCAACTATATAAACCAATTAATAACAAAATCAAAGAAACACATAAACAACAATACAATAATAGTAGGGGACTTTAATATTCCCCTCACTGAAATGGACAGGTCATCCAAGCAAAAGATCAGCAAGGAAATAAAGGCCTTAAATGACACACTGGACCAGATGGACATCACAGATATATTCAGAATATTTCATCCCAAAGCAACAGAATACACATTCTTCTCTAGTGCACATGGTACATTCTCCAGAATAGATCACATCCTGTGGATTTTTTTTTAACAAGATTTATTTATTTGAGAGAGAGAGAGAGAGAGAGAGCAGAAGCAGAGGTAAGGGGCAGAGGGAGAAGCAGACCCCTGCTGAGCAGGGAGGCCCATGCAGGACTGACTCCATCCTGATTCTGGGATCATGATTGAGCTGAAGGCAGATGCTTAACCGATTGAGCCACCCAGGTGACCTGAGCCTCTTGTGTTTTGTATAGGACCAGGAATGGATGTGCCAAGGTCTGTCTTGATGTCTACTCCTTCTTAAGACTTATTTCCCCTTGGGGTGCCTGGGTGGCTCAGTAGGTTAAGCCGCTGCCTTAGGCTCAGGTCATGGTCCCCCTGGGATCGAGTCCCGTATCGGGCTCTCTGCTCAGCAGGGAGCCTGCTTCCCTCTCTCTCTCTCTCTGCCTGCCTCTCTGTCTACTTGTGATCTCTGTCTGTCAAATAAACAAATAAAATCTTTTTTTAAAAAAAAAAAAAGACCTATTTCCCATACAACCTGTTGTTCATGCATTCCCTGTGAAGTAGAGATAAATGAGAAGAAGGCAGATGTCAGCTGTCTGTGTAGCATAGAACAATTCTTTCCCCTCAGTCCTAGGTTTCTGAGACCCAGAACCAAGGGGCTTTCTGACCAAGTCCTAGAATTCCTTAATTCAACTGTGGATGATACATGGTACACCTTTACCTCAAAGGCCGTCTACTCATCCTTTCCCTTCTAAAAGCTTTACTGGAAACTGAAGTATTTCCTCTGTTAAGCCCTTCCTTATTTAGAGTTCAGTACTCTTACCCGTGTCCTAAATTTCTCTGTGTGATTTTTCTTAACCCTTTCTCATCCTTTATTCCCGCCCCTAAATGAGTGAGGTAGATCTTTTTGATTGGCCCATGTCATGTTTTATTTATATCATCTCAATTAATTGCCTTATAATTGCATGGTTATGAGGTCATTGTCTTCCTTAGACTCAGAACTTCTTTTAGACAGAGACTGAGTCATGGTATATCCTTATTCCTAATACAGTAGCTGGCACATACTAATTTATCAGTGAATGTTGACCAACTACATGAATGGATGAATGCTCATATAACCATGTTTTTTTAAAAGATTTATTTATTTATTTTAGAAAGAAAGAGAGCATGAGGATGAGCAGGAGCAGGGGAAGGGGAAGAGGGAGAAAGTGAAAGAGAAGCAGACTCCCTGCTGAGCACAGAGCCAATGCAGGGCTCAGTCTCACAACCCTGAGATCATAACCCCAGCTGAAATGAAGAATTGGACACTTAACTGACTGAGCCACCAGGCAGCCCTTTAACCCTGTTTTAAATGTAACACGCTATAGTGTATCTCCTAAAAGTTTGGGAGCTTCTTGAAGAAAGAATAATTGTTTAAATTTTTATGCCTCTAAATTTTATATCTCCCTATATAACTAGCATGGTATCTTCCACATAATACATATTCAGTAAATGAGTGGTTGGATAAAGGAATGAATATGTGTACAGTATTATCATAAGACAATTCTCCACCCAGGAAAAAACCCTGTGATTACAAGAATCATTTTACTATGACTATTACAATAGAACCTTTCAGCTTGTTCTCTGCTTTTAGAGGAGCATGCTGTTTTGAATGAAACATTTAGGTCAAAATTTTGTTTGGATGAATCAGTTCTCACCCTGCCATACACAAACTTGTTTGGAGGATTAAATGACTAAACCTCTACATAAATACTTTGTAAACTCCAAAGCACTCTAACAGACACAAGCTGCTGATATTCAAAAAAAATCCTCTCTTTTTCTAGAGATGGGATTCATTGGGTAGAAAATCTTTAGAGTTTTCTTTGCCAAGTGTTTGTCACTACTCAAATCCTCTGTAGTTACATATTTACACAATCAGTTTGAAGTGTAATTGTCCAGTATATCTGGCTCATTTGCTCAGGATAATCCAGAATGAAATATGTCAAGATATTATAGTCAGAAAAAGACAACCAAGGAAGATAAGAGACTTGGAGACATCAACCTGTCTAAACAGCATAGTATTTTAAGAAGACCAAAACCCATTGATAGCTTTGTCTCTTGAGAGAACATGTTTTCCAAGGTTAGCATTGCAAATGCTAAATCCTAATCAAGTCACATACAGACAATCTGTAGGTATGAATATCCAGGGTAGATGGATGGGAGAGAAGGGGAAGGAAAGCTCTGTCTCTGGGTTAATTTGTTACCAACTTTTATCTTAAAATCTTGCTTGGCCCTTTAGGGAATTCTAATGTTCCCTCTTGATTTATAGGCTAAGAATTACCTGAAAGGTAGGTTAAAAGAGCACTTTCCTCTAGTATTAGTTCTCTTTCTAAATGGCCTTGTAACGGGTGTGGATCTTCCAGTTAGGTGATAACCCTAAACTCTTCTGAACACATTAAATGTTAGAAACAATATTGAAAAAGGAGAATGAAAACTTACAGGGAAAAAGGAAGAATTTTAACCCCTTTACATTACCTACTGTGGCAAGTCCCTTGACCCCTGTTAGATTTTCTTCTTTCAAAGTAGAAGGAAGGTTTAAGTAAAACCAAAGGTTAGGGTTTTCAATAACTACACTTGAGTTGAAAGCTCTTGTGAGACCATCTCTACTGGCAGTTCTCAACCTTTGTTATAACTCAAACTCAGAGGAATAACTATATCTTATGGTAACAGTAGATCAGAATGATGGTGGTTTTCAAATGGACGGTACACTCCTTTGGAAGACAGAACATATTAAATTCTTGGGAGGAATGTGAGGTCTGGAAAAGATTCATGGGTGAATGACATTTCCTCTCCCCACATTGAGTTGTGGATCTAATAAAAACCCTCTTATTTTATACATGAGAAAAGTGAGGTTTAAAGTTTTAAAGTAACTTTCCCAAAGTTTCACAGATGGATTAATGGAAACACTACTGAAATCCAAGATCCAAAATTTATATTCTGGTCTTATTTTTTACTCATCACACACTAAGCATAATGATTTAAGTCCCTGTAGCCTCTGTCTTCAGTAGGCCTTTTTATGTGTCTGCCCCTGTATAGTCATATTGTTAATCTGCTTGATTAAAACACTAATGGGGAGGGGGTGCCTGGGAGGCTCAGTCATTAAGACAGCTGGGTGTCTTCAGCTCAAGTCGTGGTCCCAGGGTCCTGGGATTGAGCCCCACATCGGGCTCCCTGCTCAGTGGGAAGCCTTCTCCCTCTCCCACACTTCTTGCTTGTATTCCCTCTCTTGCTGTCTCTCAAATAAATAAGTAAAATCTTTTAAAAAATAAAATAAAATACTAATGGGAAAGTCTTCATATCCAAAACTCAGGTAGTAATGGAGTAAGAGAGACTTACTCAGATTTCCATCTTTCTTTACTACATGTTTCATCCCTGGAAGTTCAGATACTCCTTATTTTAGCTCCCTCACACTTTATGAGAACTTATATTCCTCCACCCAAGCATAGCTCAATTATTATTTAGCCTTTGCCATGTGCTCCATAAAAATAAACACTATCTAGATATGAAATAAGCTTACTACTATTACTACTACTAATAATAACAATAATCAATTATTACAAAGGAGACATTCCTCACTGTTAACATTGTTTGATATGAATTCTCATGATTGGGAATAAGAATAACTAGCTTTTTTGGTCCAAGTTTTGATTTAAATTCTAGATAGTTAACATATAGTGTAATATTGATTTTAAGAGTAGAATTTAGTGATTCGTCATTTACATACAACACCCAGTGGTCATCATAACAAGTGTCCTTCTTAATACCCATAACCCATTTAGCCCATCCCCTACTACCTCTCTCCATCAACCCTCAGTCTGTTCTCTATCATAATAATAACTAGCATTTTAATTTTTAAATTTTTTAAAGATTTTATTTATTTAGTTGACACAGGGAGAGAGCACATGCAGAGGGAGCTGCAGAAGGAGAGGAAGAAGCAGGCTCTCCCCTGAGCAGGGAGCCTGCTGGATCCTAGGACCCTGAGGTCAAAGGCAGCTGCTTAACTGACTGAGCCACCCACGTGCCCTAACTAGTATTTTAATAATATTTTCAAATTTCAAAAAGCTTAAGCTCATATGTAGATAAATTATATTTATTTATCTGGCTTCGGCTATCAGAAAAGGAAGATAAGATTGTCCTGTTACTTTGTGTGTTCTATTAACACCCTTGCAGGCTGTGGTTATGATTTGGGGTGAATTTATATGTATCATCTAATAATATTTGTATGAATAAGGTGAGACACTAACACTGTTTCACAGATGTGACTACCAAGACTCAGACCAGCTTATTACAGCAAGTGCATGGTTGAGCTTAGCTTGAAATTGTGATCATCTGACGTCAGTTGAGTGTACCTTATGTACCCTATTGGCATTAAGTTCATATTTTGATTTAAACAAGAACAATGAGCATGGGGATTGATGGCCTAAGTGTATTTTTATGGTGACTTCATCAATAATCACTCAAACAGCACTTTAGAGTTTAGTGATGTCTTAAAAATAGATTACCTAAATAAAGTTTGTTCTAAAAAGCTTATAAATCACAAAAAAATAATTCTTAGTGTAAGTACTGAACTCAATATTTTATTCCAGTTAGGTCAGAAATGTTAGGATCATTGCTAACATGAAAACATATTAGCTGATAACATGTCTAAAGGCCCATTAAAACATATTAGTTGATAACATGTCTTAAGGCCCATTAAACAGATAGAAAATGAAAAATACCAGAGGCAGCTTCTCATACAGGAAACATGTAGGGACATCAGAGCCAGTCAGCTTCTTGCTGCAATACCAGCAAGGCTGTTTTCTTGTAGGGTAGCTTTTAGGCAAGTTGCTTAGCCTCTCTGAGCCTCAGTTTACTCCCTTGTAGAATGGGTTCAATAATACTGCTATCTATACTTGTTGTGGTGACTAGTGATAAAATAATGGATCTAGAACAATCTTCAGCATATTTAGTAGCTCAATAAATCACAGCTAGGTTTTTTAATGACTATTGGTAACATTATTATTAGTCTGTTTATATTATAATTGAGTGTAGAATAAAATAAATAAAAGGTAAAAGATATGTTATTTGAATCACCTTCTCCCCTTTTTTAACACTAATCTGTTCTCATTATTACAGGGATGGAGGTGTATTGTTAGTGAAAGTGAAGCACTTCATTTTTTCTAAAAAGCCGATTAGAAATAATTTATAAGAGTTATAATGAAAGAATAGGTTAGCTAGAGATAAATTTCTTATGTAAGATGAAGTGCCTGGAAAATGGCTTACAGTGTCAAATCTTCATGTTCCATGTTTGATTTCTTTGCACCTCATTTTCTGTTGTGACAAGAAAGACCTCTAAGATCTGTTCTGTAATGACTGTACATTCTGGGGTTCTATGAAATGCTCTAGAGGGAATTATCACTAGCTCATAATCAAGAAGGGGAGACAGGTAAACAAGTTTGTCTGTACCTTGACTAAAGTGATTTTGCATGGGTAGAGTGTGTATCAGTTTTGTCTGGAAGCCCAAAGGAAAGAAGACCAGTTTTGCCTCTGGGTTAGGAGGGTTCTCAGATGGGTCCGGTGGGGGCCTGAAAGGCCACTTGCTGAGGAAGCTTAGTGACCAAAGTCCAGTCCTTAGAGTAATAGGAAAAGCAAAGTATGATTTCTTATTCCCTAATAAGAGTAGAAATTACATACCTAGTTTTCTGCAGCACTGCACCAAAAAATCATTCTCAAAGCCTTCTCCTATACTTTCAAATAATGTAATAAACATATCGATGATGGATATGGCAGCTTGTATGTATTGCTGCACATAATATATAAGATATAACAATCACTTTTACTTATTTGCAGCAAAACCAAGGCAAATGCCCAGCCCAGAATTGTTCAGTGGAAACCTCTGCTTGGATGCCTGTCCACCACTGTACTGTAAGTGTGATTAAAGGAGAATTATTTTTATATTTTGGAACAACCTTAGTGGAATGGGCTAGAATCCTTCCTGAGATTCTAGAAAGGTTTTTTTTTTTTTTTTTTCCAGGAAGCTCTGTGTTGTAAGAAATATCTGTGATCAGGGATTTATGGTTTCTGTGTGTGTGTGTTTTGTTTTTTTTGAGTCAGGGTAATTTGCCAAAGATTTATTTAAATGGATTATTGATGATTTAGATTTGGATGGACAGTCATTAAAATGAATATATTTGCACATGTATTTTTTCAGTAGCTGCATATTCAGCAATACTTGATTTTAGATGCTTTAGAGAAGGATGTTTTCTCTTCTGTCATTGTCGTGTTGTCTATTTAATAGTGATGAGTACACGGATTTAGAATTTTCAAGTCTTTCTGGTATAATAATGGTCTCTGCATTTGTGTGAAATCTTCTATCAGAGAATTTTCAAGTGCCTTAGAAACAAGCAGGTACTATGTCATTATCCCTGTGTTACCAGTGGGAGATTTAAATGCAAAGGGAGTAAGAATAGTGTATCAATTGTAGAGCTGGGAATAGATCCCAGACACCCTGACTCTTTTCATGAACTCATTCTACTACACTGTAAAGAAAAGTCAGTGAAGAAGTGGCTGATTTGTATGATATTCTCCCATACATGCTTTGCCTGATAGTTGGGACAATGGTTCCTTTGGGGAATGTGTGTGCTCTAACTGACAGTTTGCCTGTTATAAAATAATTTGTGTTTGTTGGAGACAAGGAATTTGAAAATTACTTTTCCGGCATTCCCCTCATTTGACCCACCGTGCAAGCCATGTAAAATGATATGCAGAGCTTCTTAAATACCATCATATATTGTTGCTATACAAGCTGCTGGAAGGTGAAGCTGGGCTATCATAGTGTGACTTAGGAGTGCTCTCTAATGCAGTAAGCCTGGGGGAGCCTACTTTTCATTCTGATTCCAAAGAGTATGAAGCCTCTTGTTTTTGTTTATCTATGGAAGGAGGAGAATGTGGGATCACTTACAATGAAGGAGAGATGGTGTAGCTAAATTTTGGAGGCATTCCTGCAGTGCTGAGGCAGCCCAGACTTGCTGGAGACTTGGAGAATAAAAATGTCACACTTGTGAGAGCAGATGGTCAGAGGGGTGTGCATGCTAAGGGATTCTGCTGATGCCAGAGAAAGGATGAGTTTTAATAATTCTGTTTCTTCATCAGTCACCCCTTCTACTGTATCCCTGGTGATATTATCTCATAATTACTGATTTGTAAGTCTATTTCAGCAGAGACTGGGTGCTATTCAGGGTCCCGGTGTATCTGTGCCTAGGTAAATCCCTGGTATGTGGTAGGTACTCTGTGAGAGCAAGTTCAATGAATGAGACTTCAATCTGTTGACTTCCTCTTTAGTAAGTTTTATTAAATTATCTCAGCTCTTAGATTTGTTGGTGAAGAGGAATAATTGTAGTATTTTACCTTCTTGGGTGGGTGGTTTCCATTTCTTACTTTCAAGGGTCATTTTACACTTTTCCTGCACAGAGTATGATTGAGAATGTGTTTTAAGGAATTTTGTTTCAACCTAAGCCAAATTTAGTGGTTTGATTCAGCTGTGTCAGGCGCTATGACTGTTGCTGGAAGTACGAAGATAAATAAGATAGTATTCCCATTTTATCAAAGACAATCAATATATAACACTAGAGAGAATTTTTATTAGGGGACTCCTGGGTGGCTCAGTGGGTTAAGTGGCTGCCTTCAGCTCAGGTCATGATCCCAGGGTCCAGGGCTTGAGTCCTACATCGGGCTCCTTGCTCAACAGGGAGTCTGCTTCTCTCTCTGCCTCTGCCTGCCACTCTGCCTACTTGTGCTCTCTCTCTCACAAAAAAATAAATAAAATCTAAAAAAACAAACAAACAAGAATTCTGATTAGTAGTGATCCTCTACTACACTGATAATTTCACGCCCAAATAACAGAAATTTGACATTTTAGTTATTTTGTGCAATCTTACGGCAAGTAAATCCATTATTAGAATTATGTCTTTTGGATTATTAAAAATAATACATCTCTTATTTATACCTTAGAGTTGAACCCTGTAGGATCTAGAAATCCCAGATTAGGTCTTTTTGTTATAGGAAATTTGTGACTAAGTCGATGACTACATTTAAGACTCTTCCTGAGGAGCACAAGTCAGAAATGCCAAATAGTCTGATTCTCAATTCTGTGGTCAGGTGAGAACATCAGAAAGATGTTTCTTCTTGTTTCTGCTGTGGAATTAAGAGCTGCTGGTTTCATAGATTTCCTTTGCCGTTTATTTAAAAGTAATTACATTTCCCAGTGGGGCAGACACTTTCCAGAGGAGTTGACAACTCATAATGATTCTGCTTTCTCTGTTAGTAACCCTGATCCACAAAGGTAGGCTTTCAAGGTCCATGTTTGGGCTATGTGATTCTGTCCCTGGCCATGTCTGACTGATCTAGGGGTAAATATCTCATCTCACCTGGGCCATTTGGATTCTCTCTCCTGGGAATTTAGAATATGTACTAGAGAGATACCAAAATGATATTCAATAGTATTGAATCATACAAATGACAATAGTTTGGAAAATCATCTGTGAACCTCAGCTGCTGAAATCCTTAGACCTGCTCTATACCTGTCCTTCTGAGATTCTGCTTACTCAAATCTCTCTTTGATTTTGTGAAAAGGTCCCAATAATCTGCTGGTCATCAGTAAGTTACATCCCCCCACCCAAGTTATTCTAGATTTTGTTTTTATTTTGTTTATTTGGGGAAGTGTAATTTAAAAAAACAAAAGATTTTTTTTAATTAATTTTTTATTTTTTATAAACATATATTTTTATCCCCAGGGGTACAGGTGTGTGAATCACCAGGTTTACAAAAGATTTTTATTTATTTATTTGACACAGGGAGAGAGATCACAAGTAAGCAGAGAGAGAGGGGGAAGCAGGCTTCCTGCTGAGCAATGAGCCTGATATGGGGCTCAATTCTAGGACTCTGAGGTCATGACCTGAGCCCAAGGCAGAGGCTTAACCCACTGAGCCACCCAGGCTCCTCTGTAATTTTTTTTTTATTTGCAATTAAAGAAGGAAAAATAAAAAACTCACCTTAATGAACACCCCTAGTCAGCAGCACTTACGAAGCTCCCAATAGCGTTTACATATTGAGTGGTAGACACACACAGGAAGAAATACTGAGAACACTGAGATTTTGAGAATTTTCAGAAGTTTATTTAATAATGGAAATAGTCTATTTCTATTTATTCCAAATATCTAATTACATACAACACTTCTGTACATAAAAAATGACCAAAGAATAATTTGGTAATGACTTACTCCACATTATAAAATTAGAAATATGAATAATTAACTGTACAACTAGCATAAGCATATTTATAAAACAAAAATACATATAAAATGTGTAGTCTTTTTGGTATTAATTTCCATTTTCTCATCTCTCAGGAAATAGAAAAATCTTAGCCTACTGTGTTTAAAAGAATGTTTTGTCTGTCTCAAATCCTTCATTGACTGAAGCAAGTTATAAATAAATTAATGCGTACTTACATTGTTAATAGACAGTCTGTTAGCTTTGTGCATTTTTAAGTTTACTTGATTGCTTCCTACATTTTTCTCCTGGATGTTCTATTATTGTTCCTTGGTGCTTTGCTCTGAAATGATTGTATCCTTATAATTGGGCTTTATTACTTTTTCCAAAAACGTCTCGGTCTTTGTGTGTGCATTTGCCCCAGGTTCATTTTAAGTGCGGAGCTTTTATCATTGGTTTTCTTAAGAATGCTTCTCTCTGCAAATTGCTCTGCAAATGCCTGTCACCAGCTCCATGTTGCCTTGAAAATGGCTTCTATTACTATTTGCTTAGTCTCTTCCTAGATGCTCTCTTTTTTTGGCACTCCACACCTCTGTAACAATGGAACCAAGAGGTATTTTAAAGACTTTTCCTTTTAGCCAGAACTGACTTGCACAAATTAGGGTTCAAGATGAATAGAAATTTTACCTTCAGTAATTATACAGAAACATGGACATATTTATACTTTTTGAATAACCGTAAATAAAATATCTTCCCTAACAAAAAGCATGACAGTTTTATTTTTTAATTTCTCTCTCCTCGTATGGCTGCATTAAGGACTAGAATGATATCCTGCTTCACCTCTACGCTTTAAATTTAATTGGGTCATACAGTCAAATGAATATGAGCAGTGGTTACCTGAATCCTTGCCACTTACAAGCAAATGAAAGAGACCCATCGGTTCTGGGACTCAGGTGAAAACTGGCTGATCTCTGAATCTGGGGTGAACTAGGCTAAGAATTAGTTTCTGGTGCTTAGGAACTAAGAACCTTAGATTCGACCAACTGCAGGAGGCTTGAGTGGCTGCTACATTTCAAGGCCTAAATGTCCGGACCACTCAGTATGGTTATGGCTTATACACGGAATTGTTCACTTTCAGGAATGAAACTTAGTTATTGGGCATTACTTAGAAATGACTGTAATATGTGATTTTATCGTTTGGAATATGATATGTAAATACATATGGTTTGTCTACAATAATCACTTTGTTTCTCTGCATATTTGCATACTTTAAAAATAATGCAATGAGAGGAGTTTCCAAAATCCCTGCTGTTATAGAGATTATCATGAATATTGTTATACCTGTGTATCTCTCTTGTTATATAATATTCACCCATAAATAGATATGTGAAGTATTTTCAAAAATCATGTTAACATTTGCAAATTAGAACGCTGCATTCTGACTACATCAACTTTCATCTACTCATTTAAAAAGCATTTGCTGAGTACATTTTCTAAGTTATAAACCCTTGCATTCTTTAAGATAAAGCAGGAAACAATACATTTAAATAATCATTATGCTGGATAATACATGCTATAAAATGCTAAAACAAAATGCTATGGGGTGCCTGGGTGTCTCAGTTGGTTAAGTGTCTGACTTTTTTATTTCTGCTCAGGTCATGATCTTAGGGATATACAATTGAACCCTGTGTCAGGCTCTGTACTGAGCATGGAGTCTGCTTAAGATTCTCGCCTTCCCGCACTCAGACTCTCTCTCAAAAAAAGAAAAAGCTATGAATGTACAGAATGGAGATGGAGGTTTGCTTCAAGATGGATTTTGGAAGACAGGAAATGCAATGTTTAGTAATAATTAAATATGCAAACTTTAAAACTGATTAAGATTTGTGTTAAAATACAAACTCTGCCACTTACTAGTCATGTGACCTCAGACATTTTACTTATCCTCTCTTGAATTTATACATGCAACAGGATATATTTTTAAATTTTTTATCTTTTATTAACATAAAACATTTTTATTAACATTAATAACAATATGTTATTAGCTCCAGGGGTACAGGTCTGTGAATCGTGAGGTTTACACACTTCACGGCACTCACCATAGCACATACCCTCCCCAATGTCCATAACCCAGCCACCTGCCCCCAATCCCCGCCAACCCCCCATTCTCCCCCCACCCTGTGGCAACCCTTCGTTTGTTTTGTGAGATTGAGTCTCTTATGGTTTGTCTCCCTCCCGCTCCCATCTGCAATAGGTTATTTTGAGATTTACATGTGATAATGCAAGAAAGTTTTAACATAGAACCTGGCATGTAGCCATTGCTTGGTGAGTGGTAAGAGAACAAAAAAGAAAAGGATAGGTCATCCCAGAAGGAAGTGAGTGGGGCAGGATGAATTGGTGAGGAACCAAAAAAAAAAATAGGAAGTAACTAGTTGTTAATTTAGGGCTATTTATTTGAATTTATTTAGAAGGATCCTTTCTTTGGAAAAGGATTTAGGCCGGGACAGAGAAAAGTTCTAGGATTTAATAAACATCTTTTTTAAGACTCTGAAAGCAGAAATTCTGAAGCTTTTGAAAAGAAACATTTTGCTCTTTGACAGGCAGGAGCTGATGATGTAATATGACACTTCATATTAACAACAGATGTTTATATTCTGAGTTACAAAGACCATTTTTGAAGAGTAGAGTTGGATACTCCCTTTAATTTAAATCATTTGAACATTTCCCTACCATGTCTCTCTAGATTATGAAAGCAATTTTTCTCTTCTATGGGAAATCAATAAAAACAGACATTCCCCCAAAGAAACCAGAGGAGATGTTCATTTAAAGTGTTAATTATTTCAGTGTGTTCTCTCAGACTGCCTGACGTTACCAAGTCAGAATCAGTCACTCTAATTGAAGCCAGTTAATACAATGTGCATAAGAAATGTGCATATAGTAATCTAAACATTTTTCCTCCTGATTTTATAGCTCCTTTCCAATTTCTGTTTTTTTTTTTCTCCACAGTTCACTGTGTGACCTCATTTTGTATACAGCCCACATAAAACCCAGACCGTGGCACTCAGAGACATCCAACCAAGTCATAAAATAAATAATGTTGTATATGCTCTCTGGGTGCTTCCAGAATTCCTATGAACACAGCACCCGCTGGGCTAACTCAGCTGGTGGGAAATCACACCCAGGATGGCTTTGATGAGTATTGTCTTTCCAAAGACCGGATACAATTTTTATTTTTTATAGCAAGGTTTTCATACCATCAGCAGTCCCCTTATAGAACAAAAAAACAAAAAGTCAGGACATTATCAGATGATCACAGTTTTCAGAAAATTGTGGAAAATTGCAGAGTATAGGGCCTTAACTTGGTCTGCACTGGGATTAGAGTGCATCTGGCCATCTGGGTGGTAGCCATGGGGTTAGAAAAGAATCTAGAGGGCAAATTATTTTAGAAAAATCACAATGCACTTTAAGAAATGTGAACTCTGCAGAATGTACTTGATTCCAATTTTGCTGTAGTCAAGTGCTTTAAATCAAGGCAAGATTAGATTGACACAATAGATACAGTCCTTTTTTCTCTCTCTTCTGGCCCTTATAGTACTTTGGATATATACTTGTTTCTAGAGTGTGTTGGGAAATGCAGTACTTATATCAGATAAATTTCTTACAGTGATTTCTGAAACATGTCCAGAAAGGAAGTCCATAGTATGGAGGGGTTGGATGGGCATTGCTTTATGGGAGAGATGAAAGGGTATTCCCAGTGAGCACCCATAAAATCTACACAGAATACAGAACAGAAATCAGGCAAACAGGTACCCTGCATGATTTGGTCAAAGAAAAGAAGGTTGCAAGTCCTGAAGTGCTACCAAGATCTAAGAAGCTAAGTGGAAGAATAATAGGTAACGATCTGGGAACAACAGGCAGGCCCACAGGAAAAATGAAGTCAGCAAATTTTTTGTCCAGTGTTCCCAGTTTCCTCTTTTTCTGTACCTTTGAATATTTCCCAAGAATTCCAACTTTAACCAACTTGACTGATTCAGTGCCTTCACTTACCTCTTTCTGCCTTCTCTTTTTTGTTATACTATTATAAAAGGGATTGTTTTTTAATTTGATTTTGGGTTGGCCATTACTAGTGTATGGAAAGAAATACAGTCAGTTTTTGCTTAGTAATATTGTACCCTGAAATGTTGCTGTAACTATTAGTTATAAGAGCTTTTCAGTGAATTCCTTGGGATTTTCTATATACAAGATCATGCCATCTGCAAAAAGAGATAGTTTTACTTCTTCCTTTCCAATTTGGACTCCACTTATTTCATTTTCTTGCCCAACTGCCTTGGCTAGAGTATCCATTACACTATTTAGAGTTGGCAAGAACAGACATTCTTGACTTGTTTTTTGATTTTAGGGGAAAGTATTCTTGTTTCATCATTAAATAGGATGTTAGCTCTGTGTGTGTGTGTGTGTGTGTGTGTGTGTGTGTGTGTGTGTGTTTAATAGATGTCTTTTACCAGAATGGAGTTCCCTTCTATTTCTAGTCTTTTGAGGGCTTTTGTCATGAAAGGGGGAGTTTATGGGGCACCTGGTTCGCTCAGTGGGTTAAGCCCCTGCCTTCGGCTCAGGTCATGATCTCAGGGTCCTGGGATTGAGCCCAGCTTAGGGCTCTCTGCTCAGCAGGGAGCCTGCTTCCCCCTCTCTCTCTGCCTCCTGCTCTGTCTACTTATGATCTCTCTCTTTCTCTGTCAAATAAATAAATAAATAAATAAAATCTTTAAAAAAAATAAGAGGGAGATTTGTATGTTTTGATATTTGTTTTTAACATAGATCCATCACTTTAGAGCATAATACAAGTTTTAATCTGCTCTAAGAATATTTTTCCCTTCTATTGAGAACATTAAGCAGAACTTTTCTAGGATTCCTGAAAGCATAATCTCCCTCGTCATAATCCCCACCTGACTTTGCCAAAGGATAGCTCTTTGGTTTGACAGATGAGAAAACTGAAGCTCAGAGAAGTGTAATATCTTTTTTTACACCTCACATTCAGCACAGAGAAAAGCTAGGTGAGTCTTTCAGGTACCCAGTTTTTTCCCATTTATGGGATAATTCATTATCTCTCCTGAGCAAACTGATGCTCTTTGAGTTTGCTGTGGAAATTAATGAATTCAGGAGAGATTGGTATTTTATTAGCTGTGTGTTGTATCATACAAGATGTCATGAAGATTCTATGCATTGCAAAGCTGGGCAACTTTGCATTGTTGGACAACCATCTTGGCAGCCATAGTAGCATATTTGAAGGTTTTCCTTCACAAGACTCAGGATTTCTAATCTTATTTATTTGGAAAAATCCATGTGGATAACCACTATGTAAACAGAGTAAAAAAAGAAATATATTCAGAAATTTAGATATGTCCTTCTGTTCAGAACTAAAGGAATTTTTAACAATGGGTTTTCTTTAAGAGGATTGCTAGACTTTATTTTCCTTCTTGGTTTCATTATTTGATATAGGAATTGAATGTGCAATGGTCAGAGATCTGCCATGATAGAGCTATAAGCTACAACATTATTTTTCACAGGTTTGTAGTGGGATGCTAATATAGAATAGGGTGATTCCATAATTTATAAATTATTGAGAATACAAAATGCTCTAATGTGATGGATCTGTGGATTTTCCAATTGAAGGGCTTTAGTTTCTGTATCTAGAAAAATCCCAGAAAGAATTGAATATTTGTTCTCTCTGCCATCGACTTAAAGGAGCTTCAGCTGTATTTACTGAACTTTTTACTTATTTAGTATCCAGCAACCTCAATTATGTAGTATAAACTGAGAACCATTTAGAAGTAAACAAAAATGTGTTGAAGTGGACTAAATCAATATTTCAATGTTCACAACCCATTTACCGACTACTATCTATTCTATGACCTCAGTGTGTAAGCTTCTTAATGCTTGCTTCTCAGGCACGTGTGTTTGAACATGAGAGACCCATAATACCTTTTTTCAGAGTCTATTTAGATACATTTCTAATGATCATGGCTAACCCATTAGGTAAGATCCAGATAATTAGAACAGGTGTATGGAAATTCAGGAGAGGGCATTACTAAAACCTGGTATATTAGCAGCCAACAGTGAGAAAAGAAATGGTAAAATCAAGCACAAGCTTTCAAATTCTATGAGATAATTCAGTGGTGGGGGCATTGGTATATTACAATGTAATATTTTAACTGATATTTATAAATGTTGGCCTTGAGCCAACACAGTAACCCCCCCACCTATAATTATCTCCAATTTTTTGAATACTAATTACTTTTATCATATCCAACTGTGGGCTACTAAAAAATTGCCTATCTAAAATTTTTTTAAAAATAAACAAAAACATATAATATTTCAATGGATGAATTTTAATTTTCTGGTAGATTCATGTTTGTAAACATCTCTTTCTTTGATAGTTTTGATAGATGAGCTGGCATGTTTCATCTTGTACAAATTCTCAAGATAGTGGGTTCCTCTCTTTTCCAACTTAAGTAACTGAGGTATTGGCTTGAGTTTGTGGTGGAGACAAAGATGGTGTTGAGTTGGGGAGGGAGACTGATAGCAAAACAGGGATCCCTGGTGATGTGTAAAAGATTTGTGTTGGGGTTGTACTGTCCTTGATTTTTAACAGTGTGAGGCATTGGCATGTATTGACATTACGTGGGCTTTGTACGCTAACATTCTTGCTGCTAAACTTTTCACTCATCACTCAGGAAAGGAGTGTTTCATAGTAGTAAGGCATAAGTTTTGGAGTCAAACACATCTCCCTGCTTTTGCTAGCCATTTGAACTTTGAGTAATCATTTCAACATCTTTTTATCTCACTTTACTAATTCGTGAAATGAAAATAGTAATAGATACCTACCTTGCAAGATTATTTGAAGAATTAAAGACAATATATGCAATATGCTTAAATCAGTGTCTGGCCCGTAATAGATCCTCAATACATGTTAATTTTATTATTATGGCATTATTATTATAAGCACTAGAGAACAATGAAAATGGTTACATGGCACTTAAGCAATGAGCTCTCTGACAGCTTGGCCTACCTTTAACTTAGCTCAGATATTGGAAGATGTAATTGAAAGTTATGTGTCTTGAATGTTTAAACGAGTTAATTTTTCTAAAGATTTTGTTTTTATTTATTTGTCAGAGACAGAGAGGGAGCACAACCAGGAGGTGTATCAGGCAGATGGAGAAGCAGGCTCCCCACTGAGCAAAGAGCCCAATGTGGGACTCAGTCCCAGGACCCTGGGATCCTGACCCAAGTTGAAAACAAACTCTTACTGACTGAGCCACCCAGGCATCCTAGTCAGTTAATTTTTTAAATATAAAGTTTGATTTTTTTTTTTTGACAGTGATTTCTGTACCCTTGGAAGTCATTTCTGAACTCAGAGGCATTGCTGTACTTATTTTAGCTAATTGAATTCCTGAAGAGTATTATGGGACAGTTGGTTCGATCCCTGAGTGGGGAAGAACCTCTGGGTACACACATGATTGCTTTGGTTATGATGTGCTAAGTCCAGTGCAACTATGATGGAATCTCTCTTGTTTTTTCTAGAAACAAAGACATACATGTCTTACAAACCTTCCAGAGTATTTCTCCCTAGCTGTCTTACTATTCCCTTTTATCCAGTGTTCTTAGATCACTACAGGACAAACACAGACATCATCGAGTGCTCTTGATGTGGGTGTTGGTATCTGTTTGTAGACCAGCTACAGATATGAATCATGAATGACAGCTCTTCCTAGTGAATCATCCCATCTTGGAAACCCCATACTGTGCATGTCCCCCAAAGAGTATGGAGTATGGTAATTCACACAACTTTATTTCACACAACTTTAGTCTTTAAACAAAGGTCGTGCAACATGTGAACAAAAGTGTACTTTACGTAATAGAATGATTTTAGGCATTTTAATTTTAGTTTTTTAATTTGATATAATAATAGATATTTATTCTCTGTCTTTTTTGGGGACATTACAAAAAAGTCATTGACTTTATAATGAACCTAGAAATCCAAGGAATAACAACAAGGAATTATTTAAATGCCTGAATTATTAAAAAAAAAAAAAAAGGAAGTGTTTTTGCCAAAGATGTCCTTGTACCTGTTTATGATTCCAACTTTTTGTGCTGCCCTTCTGATTGTGTTCATCTCCTGTTCAGGCTTGCCTCATTTAGATTTAGCCTCAGGTAGTCCAAACAGGGGAAGCCATTTGACAAGGCCATGTCTGTAGCAACAACCAACTTCCTATGACCAGTACAGAATAGGTGTCAATGACAAACCTCTTGAAGCAGCCTCCAGCTACCCCAGATCTCTGTGGAATTGTACAAAATGTTTGGACAAACTTTGGCCTAAAGAAAAATTTTAACAGCACTTGACACAGAAATGGAATATAAATTGCTGCAGCTCCTCAAGGAGGTCCTATTCGCAGCAGGCAGCATAGTCCATGACTGCCTCATAAAAACAGCCCCTTCTAGTCTGGATTGATGGATTGACTTCAGCAACAAAAGGTACAACAAATGCATCTAATCAAAACTGCAAAAAAGTAAAAAAAAAAAAAAAAAAAAAAACTGCAAACCTGAGCATGATTAGAGTGGGAGAACAAGCAGATTTTATAGCAATCACCCTTCCATTACAGCAGCAAGGGAAAATGTATACAAACATTTGAATATTTTATTTACTGACCCATATATTTTTAACCAACTCAGAACAAACATCTCTTTAAAGAAATCAATGCCACTTAAGTCTGGATTGGCTAAATCTTCCAACCTACTGAAAAAAAAATTGCTACTTGATCTTAATGGCTATTTTAGATTGCATTTTGGTAAAGTAAAAATTTTGCATAATTTAATATCCACAACTTAATTAAGCACATCATATAAATAGCCTCTCTCTAAAGATGCTAATACTTACTCTGTTGAAAGAATTAGTTTGTTCCTACAATGGATTTGGTCATACACCATTGTTCTTATTGTTCTTTAGGTTGTGTCAGCATTTTCATTAAAAAGTTGTACTCTATTTATAAATTGGAAGCAAAAATGCATTATGAGCTAAAACTTAATGTCCAAAGTCTTTGTCCAAAAGCAGTTTTCTAAAATGTACACAGAATGGAATTTTATGACACTCTGAAAACTTGTAGTCTATAAGAAGACCTATAAGACACCAACAAAAGAATCTCATTTACTTCAGTCCCCTGTGAATCAGTTCAGTCCACAAAATCTGGGAAGAAAACTGGGTTGTGGAAGGGGAGACAATCTTCCCTGACATGGTCCTGGAAAGTCAGAGTACTTAGGTTTTATCCTTGGTTGTACTACTTAAGATACACTGGAAAGAGCATGGGCTTTGGAGTTACCTGGGACTGCATTTACTGAATTTGGGCATATTCTTCACTTCTTTGAGCCATGTATATTGATCAAATGAGATGATGTACATAAACTCCAGTACATTGTTCATTTCCTTCTCTTATGATTGATGGTGTTGCTTGAAGCTACTGACTTGCTTTTCCTCCATTGTTAAGAGTACTTTTTTCTGAGAGTTGATTTTACGAGTGGCTTTCCTTAAATTTATGTTTTTCAAGCATAAAATACTAAGTCAAAAGAATGGTAATCACAGGACCATCCCTAAAGAGTGCAAAGTATTATACAGAATATAAGGAGATCTCATGCAATAGTAGAATATATAGAAAATTACTCCCTTTCTCTCCATCAGTCCCTAGTCTGGGGACTTCCTTTGCTTTCTGCAGTCTTTTACTATATAGGCAGAATAAGCCCAAACTGTCCACCAAGTGAACATGCGTAGTCATTGGTAGGTCTGTGGCTATAGAGAGCCCTTGGCAGCAGAAATGTGTTCTTTTGTAAATAAAGGGAAATGCTCTCTTTAAAACTGTTTAAAAAAATAGAAAAAAAGAGAAAATTTAAATTCCTGTTGTCAGAACTGTTCTCTTGCCTATAGCTAGTTTATCATCTCAACATTTATTATTTAAACAAGGCTGACTCTTCTGTAATACATAACTATTATTCTTTCTGCTCATTCAAATCCATTTATTTATCTATATTTCCTCCCTTTCTCCTTCATTAATTTCATAAATGTTTACAAGGTGTTTACTATGTCCCAGACACTATTCTAGGTTCCATAAATTCATAGAATGACAAAACATACAGTCTCTGCCCTTAAGGAGGAAGTAGAAATAAAGAATCTCACAGGTGGGAGCACCTGGGTTGCTTGTCTCTCTGCCCCTCTCTGCACTTGTGCTTTCTCTCTCTCAAATAAATATTACCTCAAAAAAAAAAAAAAAAAAGGAATCATACAAGTAAGATAAGGTTGCAATATTGATGAGTTCTGCAAAGGAGATGTACGTAGTGTATTGGAAATGCATTGAGATGGTACTGATGTACAAAGGAAGGTCAGAGAAGGCTTCCTTAAGGGAATGCTAATTAAACATAAATTTGAAAAGTAGAATCAACTTGGGAAGAAGGAAGAAGAGGTTTATTTTGGCAGAGGTAACTGCATGTACAAAGATCCTATCTCAGGAGGGGAAGTTCTCTTTATGAGGAGCTATAAGGTCAGTATGGCTAGAATTCAGAGAATACCTTTCAGGATGCTTGGTGGGAAAAGGATTTAGGAGGGAGACACAAGTCAGATGATATTTAGAATTTCACTGAAGTATTTTAAATAGACTGGTGAGAGAGGAGAGGATCTTATAGTATGGTCATATCTGAATTTTGAAATCTTCACTGTGGATGCTATGTGGAGAACACGTAGGAGAATGAAAAAAAAAAAAAAAGGTTGTGGTTAAAAACAAAAGAAAACATCAGCCCCAGCAACTTCTTCCTAGAAACATTGCCAAAGGCAAGGGAAGCAAGTGCAAAAACGAACTATTGGAACTTAATTCAAGATCAAAATCTTTTGCACAGCAAAGGAAACAGTCAACAAAACCAAAAGACAGCTGACAGAATGGGAGAAGATATTTGCAAATGACACATCAGATAAAGGGTAGTATCCAAAATCTATAAAGAACTTATCAAACTCAATACCCAAAGAACAAATAATCCAATCAAGAAATGGCAGAGGACATGGACAGACATTTCTGCAAAGAAGATATCCAGATGGCCAACAGACACATGAAAAGGTGTTCCACATCACTCGGCATCAGGGAAAACAAATCAAAACCACAATGAGATACCACCTCATGCCAGTCAGAAGGGCTAAAATTAACAAGTCAGGAAATGACAGATGTTGGAGAGGATATGGAGAAAAGGGAACCCTCCTACACTGTTGGTGGGAATGCAAGCTGGTATAGCCACTCTGAAAAACAGCATGGAGTTTCCTTAAAAAGTTGAAAATAGAGCTACACTACAACCCAGCAGTCATACTACTGGGTATTTACCCTAAAGATACAAATGTAGTGATCCGAAGGGGCACGTGCACCCAAACATTTATAGCAGCAATGTCCATAATAGCTAAGCTATGGAAAGAACCTAGATGTCCATCAACAGATGAATGGATAAAGATGAAGTGGTATATATATATATACAATGGAATACTATGCAGCCATCAAAAGAAATGAAATCTTGCCATTTGCAATGACGTGGATGGAACTAGAGGGTATTATGCTGAGCGAAATAAGTTAATCAGAGAAAGATGATTATCATATGATCTATTAGGAATTTGAGAGGCTGAGTGGGGGCTTGGGGGTAGGGAAGGAAAAAAATGAAACAAGATGGAATTGGGAGGGGGACAAACCATAAGAGACTCTTAATCTCACAAAACAAGCTGAGGGCTGCTGGGGGGAGAGGGAGTGTGGAGAGGGTGTTTGAGTTATGGACATTGGGGAGGGTATGTGTTATGGCGAGTGCTGTGAACTATGTAAGCCTGACGATTCACAAACCTGTAACCCTGGGGGAAATAATGCATTATATGTTAATAAAAATAATTTTAAAAATGGAAACACTGCAAACAACATGATGTTCTAACAGGATCTTTTTTTTTTTTTAAAGATTTTATTTATTTATTTGACAGAGAGATCACAAGTAGGCAGAGAGGCAGGCAGAGAGAGAGAGAGAGAGAGGAGGAAGCAGGCTCCCTGCTGAGCAGAGAGCCCGATGCGGGACTCGATCCCAGGACCCTGAGATCATGACCTGAGCCGAAGGCAGCGGCTTAACCCACTGAGCCACCCAGGCGCCCTCTAACAGGATCTTGATGCAATAAATTATGCTGTCCACACAAACTAGAAAGTGACCTTGAAGAAACACTTCAGGGAATGAAAAAATATATTATGGTATGGTGCTCATGGTATAAAGTAAATATTTTATTGCAAATGAAAACAAAACAAAACAGAACAAAATTCTAGTTATGAAGCTTTTGTAGAAGTCTAACATAAATTAGAGTGATGGTAGAAATGAAGAAGTTTGAACAGATATGAGATATTTAAGGGTGAGGATCCCAGGACATAGAGATGAATTGTGTATGGGAGTGGTTAAGAGGAAGGGAAATGTAAGAGATAACTCCTAATTCTTGGACTTGTATGAAATAGTGGGTACAAGTATCATTTACTGAATTCTGGTGCTCTAGAAAAAGCTTCATTGGGTGTGGTAATAGGAGGATCATGAAATCCATTCTGGACAAGTTCAGTTTGAAGAATCTTTAAGGTATAAGTAAAGATGTCTGTTTGGCCTGTGAACATGGGCAGGAAATGCAAGATCAAGGAAGGTGTTTTTGTTTTCTTGAGCAAAAAATGAGAACATTTAAATACTGATGTGTCTAAGAAACCAGCTGATTTAAGGACTGAGAAATGTTCAATAGATTATTCAATAAGGAAGTAATTGATAGTTTCAGTAAAGTGGTAGAGGTTGAAAAGGGCTTGAAGAAATAGAATATTGGAGGAGTCAAGATGGCGGAAAAGTAGCAAGCTGAGACTGCTTCAGCTAGCCGGAGATCAGCTAGAGGGCTTATCTAAAGATTGCAAACACCTGAAAATCCATCGGCAGATCGAAGAGAAGAAGAACAGCAATTCTGGAAACAGAAAAACAACCACTTTCTGAAAGGTAGGACCGGCGGAGAAGTCAATCCAAAGCGACGGGAAGATAGACCCCGGGGGAAGGGGCCGGCTCCCGGCAAGCAGCGGAGCAACCATGCACAAAATCAGGACTTTTAAAAGTCTGTTCCGCTGAGGGACATCGCTCCAGAGGCTAAACCGGGGCGAAGCCCACGCGGGGTCAGCGTGGCCTCAGGTCCCGCAGGGTCACAGAAGGATCGGGGGTGTCTGAGTGTCGCAGAGCTTGCGGGTATTGGAACGGGAAAGCCGGCTACAGAGACAGAGCCGACAGTAAGCTCGCAGCTCAGGGTGACCTTGAACCGGTCGCAGGCTCGGTGAGCTCGGAGCGCGGCCGGAGGTCAGGCAGACGGGAGTAACTGGGCGCGGTTCTCTGAGCGCGCACTGAGGAGTGCGGCCCTGGGCTCTCAGCTCCTCCGGGCCGGAGACCAGGAGGCCGCCATTTGTATTCCCGTCCTCTGGAACTCTACAGAAAGCGCTCAGGGAACAAAAGCTCCTGAAAGCAAACCCAAGCGGATTACTCACCCCGGCCCCGGGTAAGGGCGGTGTAATTCCGCCTGGGGCAAAGACACTTGAGAATCACTACAACAGGCCCCTCCCCCAGAAGATCAACAGGAAATCCAGCCAAGACCAAGTTCATCTACCAAGGAGTGCGGTTTCAATACCAAGGAGAGCAGCAGAATTCCAGAGGAGGAGAAAGCCAAGCACGGAACTCATGGCTTTTTTCCTGTGATTTTCTTTTAGTCTTGCAGTTAATTTAATTTTTTCTTTTTCATTTTTTTTTTTTTTCTCGCCTTCAGGTAAAATTTTTTTTTTAACTGTTACCTTTTTCTTTTTTAACGATTTTATACTAGTTTATCTAATATATATATTTTTTCTTCTTTACATTTTTCTTAGGTGTATTCTTTTTTTAAAAATTCTTTTCTTTTTGTTTTTTTTTTTTTTCTTTCTTCCTTTTTCAACCTCTTTTTATCCCTTTTCTCCCCACTCACGATTTTGGATCTCTTCTAATTTGGTTAAAGCATATTTTCCTGGGGTTGTTGCCACCCTTTTAGTATTTTACTTGCCCCTTCATTTACTCTTATCTGGACAAAATGACAAGACGTAAAAATCCAACACTAAAAAAAGAACAAGAGGCAGTACCGAAGGCTAGGGACCTAATCAATACAGACATCAGTAATATGTCAGATCTAGAGTTCAGAATGACAATTCTCAAGGTTCTAGCCGGGCTCGAAAAAGGCATGGAAGATATTAGAGAAACCCTCTCGAGAGATATAAAAGCCCTTTCTGGAGAAATAAAAGAACTAAAATCTAACCAAGGTGAAATCAAAAAAGCTATTAATGAGGTGCAATCAAAAATGGAGGCCCTAACTGCTAGGATAAATGAGGCAGAAGAAAGAATTAGTGATATAGAAGACCAAATGACAGAGAATAAAGAAGCTGAGCAAAAGAGGGACAAACAGCTACTAGACCACGAGGGTAGAATTCGAGAGATAAGTGACACCATAAGACGAAACAACATTAGAATAATTGGGATTCCAGAAGAAGAAGAAAGTGAGAGGGGAGCAGAAGGTATACTGGAGAGAATTATTGGGGAGAATTTCCCCAATATGGCAAAGGGAACGAGCATCAAAATTCAGGAGGTTCAGAGAACGCCCCTCAAAATCAATAAGAATAGGCCCACACCCCGTCACCTAATAGTAAAATTTACAAGTCTCAATGACAAAGAGAAAATCCTGAAAGCAGCCCGGGAAAAGAAGTCTGTAACATACAATGGTAAAAATATTAGATTGGCAGCTGACTTATCCACAGAGACCTGGCAGGCCAGAAAGAGCTGGCATGATATTTTCAGAGCACTAAACGAGAAAAACATGCAGCCAAGAATACTATATCCAGCTAGGCTATCATTGAAAATAGAAGGAGAGATTAAAAGCTTCCAGGACAAACAACAACTGAAAGAATTTGCAAACACCAAACCAGCTCTACAGGAAATCTTGAAAGGGGTCCTCTAAGCAAAGAGAGAGCCTACAAGTGGTAGATCAGAAAGGAACAGAGACCATATACAGAAACAGCCACCTTACAGGCAATACAATGGCCCTAAATTCATATCTCTCAATAGTTACCCTGAATGTTAATGGGCTAAATGCCCCTGTCAAAAGACACAGGCTCTCAAATGGATACAAAAACAAAACCCATCTATATGTTGCCTCCAAGAAACACATTTTAAGACCGAAGACACCTCCAGATTTAAAGTGAGGGGGTGGAAAAGAATTTACCATGCTAATGGACATCAGAAGAAACCAGGAGTGGCAATCCTTATATCAGATCAATTAGATTTTAAGCCAAAGACTATAATAAGAGATGAGGAAGGACACTATATCATACTCAAAGGGTCTGTCCAACAAGAAGATTTAACAATTTTAAATATCTATGCCCCCAACGTGGGAGCAGCCAACTATATAAACCAATTAATAACAAAATCAAAGAAACACATCAACAATAATACAATAATAGTAGGGGACTTTAACACTCCCCTCACTGAAATGGACGGATCATCCAAGCAAAAGATCAGCAAGGAAATAAAGGCCTTAAATGACACACTGGACCAGATGGACATCACAGATATATTCAGAACAGTTCATCCCAAAGCAACAGAATACACATTCTTCTCTAGTGCACATGGAACATTCTCCAGAATAGATCACATCCTCGGTCCTAAATCAGGACTCAACCGGTATCAAAAGATTGGGATCATTCCCTGCATATTTTCAGACCACAATGCTCTAAAGCTAGAACTCAACCACAAAAGGAAGTTTGGAAAGAACCCAAATACATGGAGACTAAACAGTATCCTTCTAAAGAATGAATGGGTCAACCGGGAAATTAAAGAAGAATTGAAAAAAATCATGGAAACAAATGATAATGAAAATACAACGGTTCAAAATCTGTGGGACACAACAAAGGCAGTCCTGAGAGGAAAATATATAGCGGTACAAGCCTTTCTCAAGAAACAAGAAAGGTCTCAGGTACACAACCTAACCCTACACCTAAAGGAGCTGGAGAAAGAACAAGAAAGAAACCCTAAGCCCAGCAGGAGAAGAGAAATCATAAAGATCAGAGCAGAAATCAATGAAATAGAAACCAAAAAAACAATAGAACAAATCAACGAAACTAGGAGCTGGTTCTTTGAAAGAATTAATAAAATTGATAAACCCCTGGCCCGACTTATCAAAAAGAAAAGAGAAAGGACCCAAATAAATAAAATCATGAATGAAAGAGGAGAGATCACAACTAACACCAAAGAAATACAAACTATTATAAGAACATACTATGAGCAACTCTACGGCAATAAATTTGACAATCTGGAAGAAATGGATGCATTCCTAGAAACATATAAACTACCACAACTGAGCCAGGAAGAAATAGAAAGCCTGAACAGACCCATAACCAGAAAGGAGATTGAAACAGTCATTAAAAATCTCCAAACAAACAAAAGCCCAGGGCCAGACGGCTTCCCGGGGGAATTCTACCAAACATTTAAAGAAGAACTAATTCCTATTCTCCTGAAACTGTTCCAAAAAATAGAAATGGAAGGAAAACTTCCAAACTCATTTTATGAGGCCAGCATCACCTTGATCCCAAAACCAGACAAGGATCCCACCAAAAAAGAGAGCTATAGACCGATATCCTTGATGAACACAGATGCGAAAATACTCAACAAAATACTAGCCAATAGGATTCAACAGTACATTAAAAGGATTATTCACCACGACCAAGTGGGATTTATTCCAGGGCTGCAAGGTTGGTTCAACATCCGCAAATCAGTCAATGTGATACAACACATCAATAAAAGAAAGAACAAGAACCATATGATACTCTCAATAGATGCTGAAAAAGCATTTGACAAAGTACAACATCCCTTCCTGATCAAAACTCTTCAAAGTGTAGGGATAGAGGGCACATACCTCAATATCATCAAAGCCATCTATGAAAAACCCACCGCAAATATCATTCTCAATGGAGAAAAACTGAAAGCTTTTCCGCTAAGGTCAGGAACACGGCAGGGATGTCCATTATCACCACTACTATTCAACATCGTACTAGAGGTCCTAGCCTCAGCAATCAGACAACAAAAGGAAATTAAAGGCATCCAAATCGGCAAAGAAGAAGTCAAATTATCACTCTTCGCAGATGATATGATACTATATGTGGAAAACCCAAAAGACTCCACTCCAAAACTGCTAGAACTTATACAGGAATTCGGTAAAGTGTCAGGATATAAAATCAATGCACAGAAATCAGTTGCATTTCTCTACACCAACAGCAAGACAGAAGAAAGAGATATTAAGGAGTCAATCCCATTTATAATTGCATCCAAAACCATAAGATACCTAGGAATAAACCTAACCAAAGAGACACAGAATCTATACTCAGAAAACTATAAAGTACTCATGAAAGAAATTGAGGAAGACACAAAGAAATGGAAAAATGTGCCATGCTCCTGGATTGGAAGAATAAATATTGTGAAAATGTCTATGCTACCTAAAGCAATCTACACATTTAATGCAATTCCTATCAAAGTACCATCCATCTTTTTCAAAGAAATGGAACAAATAATGCTAAAATTTATATGGAACCAGAAAAGACCTCGAATAGCCAAAGGGATATTGAAAAAGAAAGCCAACGTTGGTGGCATCACAATTCCGGACTTCAGGCTCTATTACAAAGCTGTCATCATCAAGACAGCATGGTACTGGCACAAAAACAGACACATAGATCAATGGAACAGAATAGAGAGCCCAGAAATAGACCCTCAAATCTATGGTCAACTAATCTTCGACAAAGCAGGAAAGAATGTCCAATGGAAAAAAGACAGCCTTTTCAATAAATGGTGCTGGGAAAATTGGACAGCCACATGCAGAAAAATGAAATTGGACCATTCCCTTACACCACACACAAAAATAGACTCAAAATGGATGAAGGACCTCAATGTATGAAAGGAATCCATCAAAATCCTTGAGGAGAACACGGGCAGCAACCTCTTCGACCTCTGCCGCAGCAACATCTTCCTAGGAACAACGCAAAAGGCAAGGGAAGCAAGGGAAAAAATGAACTATTGGGATTTCATCAAGATCAAAAGCTTTTGCACAGCAAAGGAAACAGTTAACAAAATCAAAAGACAACTGACAGAATGGGAGAAGATATTTGCAAACGACATATCAGATAAAGGACTAGTGTCCAGAATCTATAAAGAACTTAGCAAACTCAACACCCAAAGAACAAATAATCCAATCAAGAAATGGGCAGAGGACATGAACAGACATTTCTGCAAAGAAGACATCCAGATGGCCAACAGACACATGAAAAAGTGCTCCATATCACTCGGCATCAAGGAAATACAAATCAAAACCACAATGAGATATCACCTCACACCAGTCAGAATGGCTAAAATCAACAAGTCAGGAAATGACAGATGCTGGCGAGGATGCGGAGAAAGGGGAACCCTCCTACACTGTTGGTGGGAATGCAAGCTGGTGCAGCCACTCTGGAAAACAGCATGGAGGTTCCTCAAAATGTTGAAAATAGAACTGCCCTATGACCCAGCAATTGCACTATTGGGTATTTACCCTAAAGATACAAATGTAGTGATCCAAAGGGACACATGCACCCGAATGTTTATAGCTGCAATGTCCACAATAGCCAAACTATGGAAAGAACCTAGATGTCCATCAACAGATGAATGGATCAAGAAGATGTGGTATATATACACAATGGAATACTATGCAGCCATCAAAAGAAATGAAATCTTGCCATTTGCAACAACATGGATGGAACTAGAGCGTATCATGCTAGCGAAATAAGTCAAGCAGAGAAAGACAACTATCATATGATCTCCCTGATATGAGGAAGTGGTGATACAACATGGAGGCTTAAGTGGGTAGAAGAAGAATAAATGAAACAAGATAGGATTGGGAGGGAGACAAACCATAAGTGACTCTTAATCTCACAAAACAAACTGAGGGTTGCTGGGGGGAGGGGGTTTGGGAGAAGGGGGTGGGATTATGGACATTGGGGAGGGTATGTGATTTGGTGAGTGCTGTGAAGTGTGTAAACCTGGTGATTCACAGACCTGTACCCCTGGGGATAAAAATATATGTTTATAAAAATAAAAAATTAAAAAAAAAAAGAAATAGAATATTTACAGTATATTTTCTAGATGAATAAAATCTTTCTAGATGAATAAGAACAACTGCCACTTCAGAGAAAAATGATGACGGCAGTTGTTAGAATGAGTGATTAAATACATACGAGAGAAGGCCTAATCAATGCGTTTCCTTGAAGAAGGAAATGGACAAGGCACAAAGACCATGTGCCATGGTCGGTCTCTAGTATGAACATACAGCTATTGGAAGGTATCAGTATATTTATGCATATTTCTGGTGGGAAACTGAAAGAAATCCAGTTTGATGGCTTTTGTTTACTCTGAAATAGGAAGTGAGGGAGGTTGCCTGCTGAGAATGGGAGGAGAGATGGAAAAAGGAGGGTATCAGATGCTGGAACTACCATTATAGGGAATGAGAGGATGAGGTGATCAGACGAAAGAGATGAGACTGCCAGGGTTCCTTCAGAGTGCAAGTGGAAGTTTAGTCCTTTAGGGAAAATGCTTTCTGATCTAACCCACACCCCACTGTGTTCTCTTTGGTTTGGATTCTCTTAGCTCTTGTATGGAGGCAGCCTCTGTCACATCAAAACAGCTGCCTTGTCTCATTGACATCATTCTTGTCTGGCTCTTTTATACGTGTATGTCTAATCTCTGCAACAGAAGAGGGCAACTCAAGGACAGAAACATGGTTCCACAATACCTGATAGAACACTGTGCTCATAATGGGGGTTATTAAGGGTTTATTTGAAACTTGAAGAGGTTTATTAAACATGAGTCAACTGTGGGACATTCTATACTGGGAACTTGACATGAAGATGACTCTTTGTTTAATGTATGGTTTTAAGTAAAACAAAATATAAGGATGGCCATTTCTACCTTTTTCAGTTAAAGGATAATTTCCTTTTATTCTTGGAGACTTAGTCTAGGAATTATCTCTTTGAAGCCTCTCTTGACCTCCAGTCCTTCCATTGAGCCCCACCTGCTAAATTATTATAGCATTTATCCCATGAAAGAACATTTGAAATTTTATATGATTCTCTTCCTCATTACTTGTGAAAGTGGCTGAATCTTACTTAGCTTTCATTTCTCAGATCCTAGCCTAGGGCTTCTTGAAATTGAAATGAATGGGAAACAAAAGATGAGCACAACAGAAATCAATAGAGATTTTCTTGATTATCTTCATTCCAGGAAGGCTTGTTCCTCTGCCGTTTCTCTTTGTGTCACCATTTTCCAAGTTGCTGAAACCAGAAACTTGGACATTTTTGATGTTTCTCTTTTTCTTACCTTCTGTATTCAGTCCATTATTCTTGTCAGATCTACTTCCAAGATGTTTCTAAAATTCATTTATCTCCATCTTCACTGATACCATCAATATCTAAGTCACCCATCATCTCTTACTTGGATTACAAATGAGAGGATTTTAACTTGATCCTTCATTTTCACCTGCCCCTCCCCTCGACAAGCCACTATTCATGCATTTGCCCAAGTAATCTGAAAAAAAAAAAAATGAATCTAATTATACTACTACCCTCTCTAGCTTGAAACCCTTTAAAAAAAAAAAAAAGATTTCATTTATGTATTTGAGAGAGAGGGGGAGTGGGTAGGGAACAGGAGCTGGGTGGGGAGAAGAGGGAGACGTAGAGGGAGCGGGAGCCTGGCATGGATCTGGATCTCAGGACTCCCACATCATGACCTGAGCTGAATGCAGATGCTAACTGACTGAGCCACCCAGGTGCCTCAACGTAAAACCTTTTAATGGCTTTCCATTGCACTAAGCATGCATTTCACACTTCTTGACACAGTGTCAAGTCCTTGCATAGGGTGGCCTTTGCCTGTCTCTTTCAGTTCATGGCATAACAGTCTTTCTCCAACTTCCTGGTTCTAGGCATCAAGGTTTTCTTTTAGTTTTAGAAGACTCCAAGGGCTTCCAGCTTAAGTATCTTTGCTATCACTCCTTCATGTACACTGAATATTCTCCACACACTGAACAACCGGCTCCTTCTTGTCTTTACGTTTCAACCTGAATGTTACCATGTCAGAGGTATCTTTTCTGTTCACAGTTTCCTTCTAGGGAATTTCCCCCATCTCTTTCTATTCCTAATTGATTTTATTTTTCCTTTATACACTTTATCACAGTTTGTAATTGTGTATGATTTGCTGACTTGTTTATTATGTTATAGGTTGTAAGCTCTGTGATAACTGGGAATTTGTCTATTCTTTTTGCAGTAGTGGACCCAGTACCTACCACAATGCCTATGACTTAGAATTAACTAAGTGTTGCCTTAGTGAATGAAATGCATGTATTCATTAATGACTGAATAAAAATGAATAAATGAACAGAATAGGAGGAATGAGTTAGCTTGACCTCACAGGATTATTGAGGGAATGACACATGGAAGTGGACACAAAAATGTTGACAAACAAAACAGTTGTACACTTATTAAGCATTTATGTTAAACTTGCTATACGTTGCATTATTTCATTATTTCATATTTAATTTGCTTTTGTGCTACAGGTAAAAAGTGCATTTTGAGATTAGATTTTCTTGCCACTCTTGCTAAGCAGCAGCCTGTTGATATGCCATGATTAATCAATTGAAGCAGATTTCTTTATGAAAGAAGAATCAAATCTGATAATCTTTGGGTGGTTTGTGTATTTACGTGTATGTGCACACAGTAACATACTGGTGAGATGCATAGGACTTAAAGAGAAATATGATATGCTTTTTCCTTTGTGTTCATAGAGTGCTGCTTTAACTTAATTGAATTGGTTGTCTTTGGACAGTGAGTCTTATTTTGAGAGCTACTAGGTCTCCATGCCAAATAATATTTGGTAGCATTATCATAGCATTACTGTTTCCTCTGACTTCCTTTTCTTTAGTTAGTTGTTCACTTTTTTGTCTAGTTTTCTTTTACTTTAAAATTTCATATCAGAGACCAGTCAGTGTAGTGTATAAAGTAGCTAAGGGCAATTCAGTTTTCTCACTCTTCTATAACTATTGCCTTCCTATGTTCCATAAACTTTGAAATACTGAAAATGTCTTATCTGAACAGTTGTCAGAATTAGGGGGAAAACCCTCATAAAAGTAGAAAGTAACTTCAGTATGCTAAAAATAAGCTCAAATTTATTAAGATTGCTGAATTCCAGACTCCTGCTACTACTGATTTACACTGTAGCCTAAATTAGACCTCATCTACGGGAAAAAACATCAGAATTATGGCAATCCAGACAGTAAGATATTATATGACCACGAGTGATTAAAAATATATACCTCATTAAGGATATATCTCCTATACCTATAGGGTTAATTGCATGAGTTTTTTTTTTAAAGATTTTATTTATTTACTTGACCGAGAGAGATCGCCAAGTAGACAGAGAGGCAGGCAGAGGGAGAGGGGGAAGAAGGCTCCCTGCTGAGCAGAGAGCCCGATGTGGAGCTGGATCCATCCCAGGACTCTGGGATCATGACCTGAGCCAAAGGCAGAGGCTTACCCCACTGAGACACCCCAGGCACCCCACCTGAGATTTTTTTGACAAAGACATTATGAACTACAAAATACTCATGATTTGTTTTAATTACAACATTTCTTTCTGTAACCCAACAACAAGCAGAATTTACAATAATGCCCCTGAGTCGATTCATTCATCCAATAGACATATATTAACTACATGTTATATATAGAACACTTTTTTAGGAAGGTAGTGTAGTGAAGTGTTTAAAAACATTGACTTTGGCGTTACATTTCAAATGCCTCTGACTTGTGAACTTGGACAGTAAGTAGCATAATCTTTATGTAATTTTATTTACTCACCTATTTGATGAGTGTTATGAAAAAGTTAAGATGGAAATAAAATGTTTTCCTCACATTGATATAATTAAATTATGTAAAACTCTTAACATAGATCCTGACACTTTATAAGTGATAACTTCTTGATAAATGAGGACATTTTTTAGTCTAATTCCTTTTCTTATTCCTATTTTTAGAATAAATATGATTACTTTATAGAAAGATTATATTTCATAATAAGATGAAATAATTTCATCTTATTCCATAATATGAATTTCATAATATGAATATGAAATAATTTCATCAAATATTATTTCATAATAAAAATAAGAAAGATTATATTTCATAATAATTCATAATAATCATAATTTCATGATTATAAAATTTAAATAATCTTGTAGATGAAAAGATGTATTGAGAAAATGCATAAGACATGATACTTGATAGTGATTTAGTAATATCAGTTAATATTCTGTAAGGTGGCCCCTTTTTTTTTTTTTTTAAGATTTTTTATTTATTTATTTGACAGAGAGAGATCACAAGTAGGCAGAGAGGCAGGCAGAGAGAGGAGAGGAGGAAGCAGGCTCCCTGCTGAGCAGAGAGCCCGATGCGGGACTCGATCCCAGGACCCTGAGATCATGACCTGAGCCGAAGGCAGCGGCTTAACCCACTGAGCCACCCAGGCGCCCCAAGGTGGCCCCTTTACTACTTTTGGCTCTTATATTGAAACCAAACCTGGTAGTTGTCCTTGTTATATTATCTGTACAAACACAGTTCATTCCATCTACGAAGGCCTGCATAGCATGGCATGGCTTTGGAGCTACATGTTGTATACATAGCGGGAGCAAAGTTGGCAAGCTGTAGAGATTGCCAAGAAGAGACAGGTAGGAGCCAGATTATGGATGGCTTTGTATCATTTGCTATAAATAGCAGACATGAAGAGGAAAATGCATCAAGGCGAACTTGGCAACTCATGTAATACCATGGCATCTTTGATTGCGCAGTCTTGGAATCACTGCCCAGCTTTAAGCACTGTGCGTATAGTTGGTATGTTCTTTGCATCATGGCACTTATAGAATAAATGCAGAGAGTGTTGCTATGTCCTCCATCTAAATTTATCCATTTGCACGAAAGTTTGAAAAAAACCTTTGGGCCTAGACTACTAAAATTGAACATGTATTTCTGCCTAGAGACATAACATATATTGTTTGGGAGTGCTATGATAGCAGTTATTTTACTTTTCTCAGAGTAGGAGCAGGAAGAGTGTAGTTGACTCTATTAACAAATGATAACTTTGCAAGTACATACAGATACTCTACTGGATATCCACTGTGTTACTGATAAATTTATGATCTAATTGGGATGCAAAACACAAACATACAAAAAAATAAAGAATAATTGTAGACAAGAAATGTTAAGTTATATAGGAAAAACATTGACAGTTTTTCTGCAGATATTCAGAGAAGGAAAGAAGAGTTCCCAGCATCATCAAATGCCCTTGAGATGGTATCTAGGAGTTTCTGTATTCCTAAGACTAATTTTAGAAGCCCATAACTAAAAAGACTTGCAAGCCATGATGGAATGCTTTTTTGAGTCAGGATGACATTATGGATTGATGGCAATCCAAGTAAGGTGCAAAACAGCACCAGAATAAGGCTGCAAATGCCACCATATATTTCTCAGTAAGATAGTGGACAATGCTGTCATCTTTTTCTACTTTAGTCTCTTAAAAATTATTTATGAGCATAATTGTGCAAGAGTCAAAATTTCCTTGGGAGGTACTTATGCAAAGTGAGTAGTAGATAGCCTTCAAACTCTGGAACAAACTAGCAGTTCACATAGAACACATTATTTCAGCAACCCTAAAGATATTTGCATAGCTCTGAGGGTCCATTTTATACCTTTAAGATTATATCATTTTCACCAGCTCATGTTCTTTCTCATCAATATATCCCTTGCTCAGTTTAATTAAAAATACTATTGAGTCTAATAACTATGCACTAAGCGCTGTGTCACTCACTAGAGGCACCATGGTGAACTAGTTCCTACCATTAAGGAGTTCACATTTTTCCCATTGGAGCTGGAGTAGAGGATTGTATGTATCACTTGTTGAAGGGTAATGGAAGAGACATGGATTTACTCTGACACCACGAACCCATGGTGGCTCAGTGCCTTTGGATTAGGTGATAACCTCTTCATCTATCAAAACCGTGCTGATGGATATTACTTTATATGCATCAAGGGAGCTCTGAGAGCCACTCTTAATCCTACTAAATATTCTTAGTTCATTGACTCTCAAATTTGAGATGACTATCCCATACCTTTATGTTCCTCAAAACTCCACTCTCACTCTCAGCTAACTTGCTTTCTATTTCACAGAGAAAGTAGGAGCAATCGGAAAAGAACATTCATAACCCCTGCCTGCCTGCACCTGTACCCACATATTTTGACTTCCTCTCTAACACCTCACTTGAGGCCATGTTCTACTCCTTTTGTGCTAGATCTCATTTCTTCTATCACCTAAGGACATTTCTTTGGAAATTCTCTTCACCCCTTCCATTCTCTTCCCTCCCCTTCTTTCCCCTTCCCTTGTGTCTCTCTCTCTCGACCTCTCATGCATCATCAATTTTCTCCCTCATATCGATGTCCTTTAGATACTTGCTATAAATATTTAATTTTGAAAATCCTTTTATTCGGATGCAGATGTCCTTCCAGTTGCTCCCCCATTTCTTTCTCTTTTTATAGCAAAATCCACTAGAAATATCTATACTCCAATTCAATATCTTTAATTCCTATCTTCCATTCTTTTTTTTTTCTTTCTTTTTTTTGAGAGAAGGAGAGAAAGTGTGGAGGGGGAAGACGGGTTGGAAAGGGAGAGATGGAGAGATGGAGAGAGAGAATCCTAAGCAGGCTTCATGCTCAGTGTGGAGCCCAAAACAGGGCTTGATCTTACAACCCTGAGATCATGACCTGGGCCAAAATCAGGAGTTGGATGCTTAAGCGACTAAGCCACCTAGGTGCACCTCCTGTCTTCCATTCTTATTTGAACCTATTTTATTCAGGATTTTGTTTCTAATTCATTGCCAAATCATTCTTGACAAGGTCACCAGGGATTTCCATGATGACAAATCTAATGGATGAATTCTTAATTCTCATCTTAACCTACCTCTGTTAAATAGTCCATTCTCTTTGAAAATTTTGTTTGCTCTTGAAGCATTTCTTTCTCTTTCCTGGTTCTACTCAGACAGAAGTAGTTACTGTGGCTCTGTCTCTTTCACTGGTTCTATCTTATCTTCTTACCTCTAAATTTTAGGAGACCACAAGACTCTCTCTCTCTCTTTTTTTAAAGATTTTATTTATTTATTTGTCATAGAGAGAGCACAAGCAGGCAGAGTGGCAGGCAGAGGCAGAGAGAGAAGCAGGCTCCCCACCGGACAAGGAGCCCGATGTGGGACACGATCCCAGGACCCTGGAATCATGACCTGAGCTGAAGGCAGCGGCCCAACCAACTGAGCCACCAAGGTGTCCCCCAAGGCTCTCTTAAGACCTCTTATTTTCTTTATATAGATGAGCTCACTCAGTCTCTTGGCTTTATAGTCAATCTATAAACTGATAAGGCTCAAATTTATGTTTCTAATTCAGAGCTCTTGCTTGATAACCAGATTTATATATTCAGTAGCCTACTGAATATCTTCACTTGCCTATCTAACAGGCATTGGAAACGTGAACTCTTGTGTTTCCTAATCTTAGTAAATGGCAACTTGGTATTTTTAATTGCTTAGGCCAAAAGTATTGAAGTTGCCCTTGACTTCTCTCTTTTTTTTGCCCTGCATGATGGCTTTACCTTAGAAATATGTCTAGAATATTAGTGTTTCTTACCACATCCACTGCTTTCACATTGGTCCCAGCCATCATCTTTTATGTTACTGTAATAGCCTTCTAACTTGTCTCCCTGCCTTTGCTCTTGTCCCCAGCAACCTATTTTCCTATAAAAAGACAGGTCATAGGGGAAGGGAGGGAAAAATGAAACAAGATGAAACTAGAGAGGGAGACAAACCATAAGAGACTCAATCTCAGGAAGCAAACTGAGGGTTGCTGGAGTTGGAGGGGGTGGGTTGGGGTGGCTAGGTGATGGACATTGGGAAGGGTATGTGCTATGGTGAGTGCTGTGAATTGTGTAAGGCTGATGAATCACAGACCTGTACCCCTCAAACAAATAATACATTATACGTTAATTTTTAAAAATACAATTAAAAAAAAAAGGCAGGTCCGATTATGTCACTCCTTCCTGGACTCTGATCTCACCAAAAGCCAAATCTAAAATCTTTATGGGTATTTATATAGTCCAGTTTGCATCCCTTCTACATCTCCTACTACTTTTCCTTTCCCTTCACTCGACTCCAATTACATGGTCCTCCCTGAACCTTCAAGGTGTGCTCCCTCCTTGAAACCTTTACATTGCCTTTTCCTTGCCTGGGATGTTCTTCCTCCAGCTATCCACATGGCTCATTCTCTGGCTGTCTTCTGATCAAATTATATCTTATTAGGCCTTCCTTAGTGACCTTATATGGCACCTTCCTTAGTGACCTTACATGAACACACTTACTCCCAGTAAATTTTAGCTTGCTTTATTTTTCTCAATAGCACTTATCACTAATGGAAACTTATCTATTTATTAAGTCTCTCTCACAATAAAGTATTCTCTATGAGGGCAGGGATTGATTCACCATTTGGCACAGTTTTAACCCTGGGCATAGAACAGTACTTCATTCCTACTAGGTGTTCAAAAGATGTTTGTTAAATGAGTGAATATATAAAATAAATACAATAATACCAGCACCGTAGTTGTAGTGAGCATAAAATAATACACTTTATATTATCTCACTTAAAAAAAACCTATAGGACAATAATGTGCCAGCTTTGATTGCTTCTTAAATTCTACAAGATTTCAACGTGCTGTAAAATAATTCTCATAAACAGTCCAAACCGGCTTTGTAGAAATCAGAGATGCCATGTTTCAGTCATACAAAATGGAGAATATCCCTCTAAATAGCAACAGACACTGCAAGCCAAGAGTTGGTCTACATATATAAGGCAGGAAAAAAAGAACTGTTGGATTTTTTTCATTTTTTTAACATATTCCCCACACAGAGATAAAAATAGTGTCAGCTTTGAACTTGAAGGATGACATTATATGTGCAGCAGCACATTTTTCATTTTTATGTATAACTTTTGACAATTATGATGTTAAATGTATTTTTAACCTATATTTTTGCATTAATATTGAGTGAGGTTTTAACTTTCCATTCAGTGGCATTTAAATTTTTACTTTTAACTGTGCAGCTGATTTCCTTTAAGTTCTGACAGAGAAGCTAGAGGGAATTAAAAAAAACAAAAAAAAATTAGAAAGAAGGCATCTCGAAATTTCACTGCTAAATATCTCCAGTAGTATATGCTTTTTCAGCAATATTTTGGTACACATTTGTTCCTAGCACTCCGTTAATTGATATGTGTCCCAAATTAAGTATTACCCTCCTGTGAGAAGTCTTCCTTGTCACTCTGCCCCAGAGATAGGTCCAGGAGCTCTTTTTCCCAAACCCTAATCCTAAATTACTGTACTGTTTTTATACTATCATTATGATAAACATTGTATTGATTATATTTTTGCAAAGACAAAGTTTCTTTATGTTCATTTATTCATACAGTCAACCAATTTTGAGTTGCCAAATCTATACCAAGCACTGTCCTGGTGCTCTGTGTGTAACGATGTATGAGACATGGTTTTGATAACTTTGCTCATCTTTAGATGTGAGTGTTTTGAAGTTCAATCACTGAGGTTCTTATCTTTCTATGCCTAGTGATTAGCACAACATTAATAAATATATGTAGAATGAATGGATGAGTCTCTTAAGTTAGAGCAGGGAGTTCCTGAAGACAGGGTCATCTCTGTATCTGTGGTGCTTAATGCAATGCCTCGTACATAATGAAAGCTCAATAGATGTTATATAGAAATTAATCACGAGTAGTCATTGGGGCATCCTCCATCTTGGTGTCTGAGACAGGCCAACATTAAAGTAAATGCCTGAGTGTAGACTTTATGAGTCCCCTTGGCTCAAATGAGACCTTTAATTAGTGCTTCTCTGGAGACCCTTTTCTGTATATGCATATGTCTAGTAACTAGTAGAGGAATATTCTAGGTTGATTAGTTGAGTGTGCTGGGATATGATAGTAACCAAGAGAGTGCCGAGTCTCACTGAGGAAGGACCACGTTTGGAGTCTGGTGCTTTAAGACAATTCTTTTGCAGGCCTTGATTACATGACTATGACACATGAAATCACTCTTAAAATTTGGGATAAGTTCAGTGCTTACCTTCTCAAAACATTTCAGGCATGTCTCTTTTAGGTGGGTGAAGAAAATTTGGAAAGTTAATTGGCTATTTCCTGACTGAAGTCTGAAAATTGAACTCATCAGGAAGTGCTTCCTAGCATCCACTTTGAGATACCAGTAATTCTTAATTAAAACTGTTTTGATCTCATATGGTACATTTAATAAACAGTTTCCTGACTAGTTAGTTCAGACAAACCCATGTTGTCTCTGACCAGAGTTAGGAAAAATGCTATGATTCCCTTATATGTTGAATGGAGTCCTTAAATCTTTGCAAGACTGCTGAGCTCTTTGAGATCCAGGATATACTATATTTATCTTTGTATCTCTAGCTATAGCATACTTTCTGACACATGGAAAATAGTAATTACTACTTTGATGATATATGGACCAACAGGTCAAAAATATAAATGAATGAATTTATTTACTTGAAGACTTGAGGTCTCCAGTGGAAGGATACTCTAAATAAAACTATTAAGTAAAATGGCAAGGATTGTTGCTGTTCTTGTATCCCCCTTGAGATAATACTCATTTCACAACTATCACATGGATATACCCTCTTTATAATATTAATTCATTACAGGCAAGGCCCCCTTGGTTAGAACATTAAGTAATTAGTTTAATTCCCAGAGATTTACCATTATTACCAGTTTGGTATGTGTTCTTCCAGTCCTTGGCTTTTGCACATTAGCTTATAAGTAATTATCAGAAAATATATAGTACAGTTGTGTGTGTATATATTTAACTTGTTTAAATAATGGCATACTTTATTGGTTTTTGTTTTGAAATTTGCTTTTTCCACTTGAAAGTATGTTTTAAGATCTTTCCATGTGAGCATAGTTGGAATTACTATCTTATTTCTGACTGCATACATGTTATTCCAAGTAGCACATCATACCACATTTTATATGTTTCCTATTCAAATATTTAGATTTAAATATTTAGATTACTTTTAAGTTTTCAAAGGTTTAAGTAAGGAATGATGCAATCCCTTTGGGTCCCCTCCCTTCTTGGCTCTTTGTGCCATCACTTTGCTATCACTCAGTAAACCTTGCTTTGCTGCCCCTCCCCCCCCCAAAAAAAGAATGATGCAATGAACATTTTTAGACACATATCCTTAGGTATGTTGATTAGTCTTTTTACACCTAGTCTTTTATATTTGTCATTCCCTTTCTAGTTCAAATTTAAGAAACAGTTTGAAGGATGGTATGGCAACCTCAGTTAGGTTCATTCAGGCTTAACCTAATCTCAGTTAGGTTTTCCTTTCAGAGAACATTTCTCTGTAGGTTTATTAGGTCCTTCGTTTACAAATCAAATTGAAATTGAGCACATATTGTGTGTCAAGCATATATTGGGCCTGGGGATGTACTAAGGAAAAATCGTGGTTTCTTTGTTTACCAAGTTTAGTTACAGGGAAACATCTGCTAGTGATACAAATCCCAATATTCCTGATAACATTTCTCATTGTAGTATTGCTAACTTTTGTAAATTTATTGATTTTTTTTTTTTTTTTTTACTTTTTTCCAAGCGAGGACTCAATGCCCAATATTGTCTTGCTGGGGTCCATGATCAAAGGAACGAGGCCAATATAAAGTGAAGATTAAGCAAAGCTTTATTCGTGCCAAGCATCAAGAATCGACCAACGGGTCAGGGCCGCCTCTAAAGAGATCAACCCCTCCCAATCTTACAGGCTACCTTTTACTGGGTAAAACTGCAACCCATATCTTGTTATCTCACCTCCCCACCCCGGGTTCCTCTGTCTCTTGCTGATTGGCTAGTTCCATCTGGTTTGAACTAGCCTATCTCTCTGGTCAGAATTGGCACCCAAGTTTGGCGGCCAAAAGGTGGAGTTTACATTCTTTGGTGGTTAGGGAGGTTGCGTATATGCTTTTTACTGATTAGATGTTTCCATCTGGCTTGACTCATCCTTGTATTCTGGGCTCTGTTATCAGGAACTAGCTGACTACATTTTACTGATTTCCTGGTCTTGCTTTTAAGTAAGCTCCTCTGGGGGGCATGGTTAATTTAAATTTCCTGTACAAACAGCAAAATGGTTGTTTAACCGAGATGGAGTCGCTCTGGCTAAGTAGGCCCTTACAGTTTTACCATTAGCAGAATTGTCCTTCTTTTGTTTGTAGCCCAAGGTTATTCAGATATATGTATGTAGAGATTAATCTTTTTTTTTTTTTTTAAGATTTTATTTATTTGAGAGAGAGAGTGAGAGGGAGAAGTAGAGAGAATCTAAAGCAGACTCCACACTGAGCACAGAACCTGATGTAGGGCTTGATGCCACAACTCTGAGATCATGACCTGAGCCAAAACCAAGAGTTGGACACTTAACCAATTGAGCGTCCAGGTGTCCCAGCAAAGATGAGTACTTTGGTAGAAGCCATGTACCCAGCTACTGTGAATCTACAAAATAAAAGGAGAAATAGTTAATTATGTTGTGATTCTACCATGTGTCCTTGCAGGATCACTTTCCTTCCTGCTAATCATCCATAATGTAGGTCATTACCTCCTGATTGTAGGCTCCTGCTAATGTACTGGCAGAGTGAAATGCAGGCTGTTTAAGGCTTAGTAGGGAAAACATGCTTGAGAATTTGTAAAAAGGAACTCAACCCCAATGGGACTCAAAGATCGTCCTAAAACTTCAGAGGGAATATTCTGTGCCAGAAAGATTTAATTTAACATTTAGTTCCACTAGTATTTATTGAATGCCATCTTGCACTTACTGAATGCCAGAATATGGCAAGAAGCTACAACTCAAACCAGATTTGCAAGTGGTGTTAATGAGAAGCAGAAAGCAAACAGATCCAAATGGATATGAAGACAACAAGAACAAAATATCCACTATTACCATTTATTACCAGGAACTCTGATAGGAGTTTTATATGCATTTACTTCTATAATCTTTATGGTAACCTGGTAAGGTAGATACCCATATTTCAATTTTACAGATGAGAAAAATGACCTTGAGAAAGGTTATGAACTTTTTAAAGGATATATAGCTACTAAATGGCTAAGATGGGCTTTTAACACAGGTTTCTGTGGTTCTCTTGACTGGCTTCTTCCTCTGGGTCATTGCCAGTGAAACTGAAATCCACTCTTGGTGCCACTACCAGAGAGAAGACTGGGGGCTCCTTGGAGTAACTGGGCAAATAATTTCTTGTTTTCATAGTACTGGGTTTTCCTAAGTCTCTGACCCCACCCAGGTTGTAGAAGAAGGGATTTAGGGGCCTGGCTTTAGTCTTCATGAATATATCAGTTCTTAATCTATCCTACATTAATATTGCAAAGGGAAAAAAGTCAGTTTTAAATTTAGGAACAAATACATTTACTTGATCTGTCTATGATAAAATTTCTTCTTTTGGCTACCTTCACTCCTCATGCATCACTCAGAATAATATTAGTGTTAGTATCTAATAAATATTTCTGTTGCCATTCCAAAAGAAAAAAAAGTCTCTAATTCTTGACACTAATCTGAAATGAATGTTTTCATTGTGCATGCATTAGGTTGTTAATTGTCTTGTGTCCTGATGAGATGTGAGACTTTTATAACCCAACATCCAGAATGTCAGTAGATGCTATCAAATGATGAAATGTCATATGTATGAATGATTGATCAACTTTCTTAAATTTGTGGCTGGTGCTTACTGGTATGTTGTTAAGGAAAACCATTGGCAATATTCAGACTTAGCTTTTTGCAGCAAAGTGTATTTGTTGAAAGCATGCCCATTGGGATCACACAAACTTAGATTTGTATTCTGTCTCTTCCATGAGCTCTGCGAGTTAGCACAAATAATGTAAACTCTCCAAATCTTTTTTTCATAAAGATTTTATTTATTTGAGAGAGAGAGAGAGAGGGAGAGAGTGAGAGAGAGAGCACAAGAAGAGAGAAGATCTGGGGAAGCCAACACCCCCTGAGCAGAGAGCCCAATGAGAGACTCGATCCCCAGACTTCAGGATCATGACCTGAGCTGAAGGCAGACGCTTAACTGACAGAGCCACCCAGGTGCCCCTAACCTCTCCAAGTCTTAATTTCCTCATTGTGAAATGTGATGATACAGTAAAATTTATATCATAGACTGTTTTGAGGATTAAATGAAGTAAATGAAGTAATACACCTAGAGCCCTTGTCAAGAAGTATATGCTCAATACGTGTTAGCCATTATTGCATCAGGATCATGTACAATGTTTGTTTAAAATATTGGGCTTCTGGAAGGCAGTCAGATCTCCTGATTCAGAATTTCTTTGTTGAGGATGGTGAGCATAGAAGTTGCACACTAGCACTCATTCATAGAGTTCACACATACTAAAGTATGAAAAGTATGAGAAGCACCATCTCAGAAAGAGAGAGAGAGGAAGAGAGAGAATGTGTGTGTGTGTGTGTGTGTATGTGTGTGTGTGTGTGTGTGTGTGTGTATGTGTTCAGGGTTGCTTTATGCTCTGGTACAGCCTCATTTATGAGTGACTGCTATATTCCAGAATCTGCCTTAGGCACAAAGGAAGTGAATAGGGTGGTCCATTTTCAAAATCAGAATGGAAAACTCTTGTTTCTGTACCAGGTACACTTGTCATTCTGAGAACAATGAACTGAAGAGGGAAAAAGATAATGCAAATATCTTTTCCATTCTCTAGGTTACCTTTTAGTTTTGTTGATATTTTCCTTTACTATGCAGAAATTTTTTTGTTTTGAGGAAGTTCCATAGTTTAATTTTGTTTTCATTTCCCTTGCCTCAGGAGACACATTTAGAAAGAATTAGCTCTGGCTGATGTCAAAGAGGGTATTGCTTTTGTTCTTTTCTAGGATTTTGGTTGTTTCTGTGTCACAAATTTAGTCTTTAATCCATTTTGAATGTACTGTTGTATATGATACAAGAAAGTAGTTCAGTTTCATTCTTTTGCATATTATTGTCTAGTTTTCCCAACACCATGTGTTGAAGAGAATATCCCCATTGGATATTCTTTTCTGCTTTGTCAAAGATTACTTAACCATATAATTGTGGGTCCATTTCTGGGTTTTCAATTCTATCCTATTGATCTATATGCCTATTTTTTATACCTGTACCACAATGTCTTGATCACTACAGCTTTGTAATATAATTTGAAGTCCAGGATTGTGATGCCCTAACTTTGCTCTTCTTTTTCAAGTTTGCTTTTGCTATTTGGGGTCTTTTGTGGTCCCATACAAATTTTAGGATTGTTTGTTCTAGGTCTGTGAAAAATGCTGTTGATATTTTGATAGGCATTGCGTTAAATGTGTAAATTGCTTTGAGTAGTACAGATATTTTAACAATATTTGTTCTTCCAATCCATGAGCATGGAATGTCTTCCATTTCTTTGCATCATCCTGAATTTCTTTCATTAGTATTTTATAGTTTTCACCTTTTTGGTTAGATTTGTTCCTAGATATCTTAGTGTCTTGGGTGTAATAGTAACTAGGATTGGCTTCTTAATTTCTCTTTCTGTTGCTTCATTATTGGTGTATAGAAATGCAACAGACTTCTGTATGTTGGTTTTGTATTCTGTGAATTTGTTTACTGATTTCCTCTATTAACTGTAGCAGATTTTTGGTGGAGTCTTTGAGTTTTCTGTATAGAGTATCATGCCATCTGTAAATAGTGAAAGTTTTACTTCTCCCTTGGATATTTAGATGCCTTTTATTTATTTTTGTTGTCGATTGCTGAGGCTAGGACTTCTAGAATTATGTTAAGTAACAGTGGTAACAGTTGACATCCCTCTCTTGTTCCTGTCTGTAGAAGAAAACCTCTCAGTTTTTCTACACTGAGGATGGTGTTGGCTATGGTTTTTATATCTGATCTTTATCTTACTGAGGTATGCGCACTTTGTTGAGGGTTTTAATCATGAATGGATGTTGTACTTTGTCAAATCTTTTTCTGAAGATGTATCTAATTCTTACAGTTCCTGTCATATTGTCACCATCAAATAAGAGTTAATATTCATTTACTGTTATTATCTATAAAGTGATTTTTCCACACACCACATTTGATCACCAAATACTTCTTTTAACTGATTCAAGGTCAAGTTTGCTTTACCTTTGGGACATTTTGCCTCACCTGTCTTAGAGTCAACCTGTGAAACCAGGGTAATCCCCACCCCAGTACCTGTCATTGTACTAATGGGCAGTTCTTCTATTATATACCCACCTTGGACTGCCAAGAGCTGACCAGTAAGGTTTAGTGTCCAAGTCTGGAAACCTGGAACTAGAAGAGATGAAGATAAGAATAGAGCAGATTCCTGCCCTTAAAAGCTAACATGCTAGTGTTTTGAGAAGTTTATATAGTTTAACTCATTTAATATTTAAAAATAACTCTATTCATTATTATGGCCATTTTACAAATGAATAAATAGAGTTAGAGGGCTCAGGCAATTTTCCTAAGATCACACAGGGAAAAACAAAACAAATGATAAAAAACTAGTACTGCTAGGATTTGATCTCAGACAGACTGGCTCCAAGGTCAATGTTCTAAACTGTTACTTGTAGTCCTGTCCAAATTGATTTTGAATAAGAAGACAATGTCACAGGAGCCTAAATACCAACATGAAAGTAAGAAATGTAACTCTCTTAGAAATTTCACAGAGCAGAAGCCAAAAAGTATTGTGAGAATTTAGAAGAGGAAAATAGCTTGGGGTAGGCCAGTCATAGTAGGATTTGTAGAAGAAGTGGGAGAGGACTTGTTCCCTGGAGGGTGAATAGTGAGTGATTATATATAGCACAGTAGAGTGAAGTGAAGGAGCACTGTCTTTATAGTAAAACAGACCTGGGTTCCATTTTTAATCCCTACACATAGCTATGGGACTGTTGGCAAATAGCCTCTATTTTCATATCTACAAAATATTAATAATCTTATGTAGCCCACAGGTTTTATTTTTAGATAGAAGAATGGGTAGGATGCTGGAGAAAGGCAGGCACAAAAATCAGGAAATCAGAAATGCTGATTTGAGGGCACCTGGGTGGCTCAGTCATTAGGCATCTGTCTTTGGCTCAGGTCATGATCCCAGGGTCCTGAGATAGAGCCCTTCATCTAGCTCCCTCCTCAGTGGGAAGCCTGCTTCTCCTTCTCCCACTCCCCAGGCTTGTGTTCCCTCTCTCACTATGTGCCTCTCTCTGCCAAATAAATAAGTAAAATCTTAAAAAAAAGAAATACTTGGGGCACCTGGGTGGCTCAGTGGGTTAAGCCTCTGCTTTAAACTCAGGTCATGATCTCAGTTCCTGGGATGGAGCCCCGCATCGGGCTCTCTGCTCAGCAGGGAGCCTGCTTCCCCCTCTCTCTCTCTGCCTGCCTCTCTGCCTACTTGTGATCTCTCTGTGTCAAATAAATAAATAAAATCTTTAAAAAAAAAGAAAGAAAGAAATACTTATAATTTGAGAGGTATCTAATCATCTTCCTAGTGGAAGAGAGAGGATCTGTATGGCAATAATGATAGATTTGAGACTGTGGTTTGGGATCATGGTATTAGGAATCTGATGAATGTACTGCTTAAGACTTTAGGGATTGGTAGATATCCTTGACCTTCTTACTACCTGGAAAAGCTGGGCACATTACATAATTTTCTGTGCCTCAGTTTTCTCATTTATAAAACTAGGACTAAGTAAAATGAAATATGTAAAAATCTAAGCCTAGTTTGTGTTAATGTGTTAATGGTCAATTAACACTACATATTAACATCACTACCAGTGGTAGTAGTATTCAGCAGGAAAAATATCTATCTATCTATCTATCTATCCATCCATCCATCCATCCGTGGGAGTAAAATAATAAAAATGTTGTTTTCAATGGACTGCTATCAGTCTACAAGAAAACATAGCTGAAGATAGACAGTTGAAGACAGATACTATAAATGATAATTGAAATTATAATTATGAATGGATTATTATTAATCAATCAAAATATTTACCTAATTTATTAATAGTCTAAAGAAAAATGATAGTTACATTTTTGCTAAGTTCTATGATAATAGCACATTGCTGTTTAGGTACCATATTTTCAAAGAGTGTGACAAGTGACAAATTGCTGTATATCCTGGAGACTGATGAGTAGAAAATGGGAACCAGGTCTCATGAGGAAAAAGGAGTCATAGAATGAATGTGGGGTTTTATTCCCAAGAAGATATAAGAGTGCAGTTATGGTTGTTATGTGGAAGGGGAGATATATTTATTCTGCATATTCTAGAGGACAAAAGGATAGAATAAACTGGTGTGTTTTCAGTATGAATAACAACCTCTTTAATAAATTGTGAGCTCTTCTTAACTGCTCACATTCTAGGAGGGTTGTGATGTATACTTCTTAAAATACTGGAGAAAGATGCCTCACTTTGTAGATAGGACTGAGTGATTTTTAAGACCCCTATAAATCCTAAATATTATGATCAGGCTGGCTTTTAGGCTTACTGCATAGAGCAAAGTGAGGGAGAGAGAATTCCTAAAGTAACTAAATAAGTTTTTGAATAAGAAGGAGAAAGTGGGAGAACGATATTCCTTTTCAATTGAGACACAGTGACTGGAGTCTTTCATTAAGTTTTTCATTAAGCTTAGGAGGGGAAAAATGATAAGGAAATGCATGAAGAACCATAGGGTGTTCATGAACATTTTCAGAAATTAAAAAAATGTGATGATTGGGAAGGAGGTGGCATTATTCATAAGCATGACATGGTGATAACTTTAGCCCGGGTTGTTGTCCAGTGACAGCATAAGTCGGAGTCAGCATAAGGCTATTCTGTCATGAAGCTAGTAGAGTGGGGAATATACAGAAGAATTTCATGATAGGTTACCATTGTTCCTAACTTGGAGACAACCTGTGGTAAAGGTAGTATAACAAGGTAAAGAACCGCCTCTGCCCATCCCACCTAATTTATTCAATAACTACCAAAATGCCAAACATTAAGTGCTAGACTCTTTTCTCTCTCCATGTATAGATACATTTGTACGTTAATTTATATATATGTAAATGTTTATGTGTATATATGTATCTATGTTTGAGTATATTTATATCAGTTTATTTAATCCTAGTATCAATTTTGAGAGGAGAATATTGCCTGTATTTTACAGATTAGGAAACTAAAGCGCTCTAACATAGTCATATGCTCGGATTCTCATAAGCTAATAAGTAGATGCTCCTGGGATCCGGATGTCTGCCTAATGCCAAAAGAGCGTTTTCTTCTTAGAAAACTGGATATTTAGATTGTGGAAATCTAGTTCAAAATCCTGAATTTGCCTCTGCATATTGTGCAACTTCAGGCAAGTCATTAAACTAACTGGATCTCATTTTCCTTCTCTGTGATGAAGAGACACTTATCCTGTCTGTAGATTTCTATGTAAGTAGAGATGAGAGGTTCCCAAATCTGGAGCCATCAAGGAATTTTAAACAAGGGAAATACATGGCTAAATTTGCATTTTTACAAAGATCTGGTTGATACTGTGCAAGATATATTAGAGGAGGACTAACATAGCCCCAGATAGAGCCCTTAAGAAGAAATGTTCCTGCTAATAAATGGTTTACTATCTTAGGGTAGTAGTATATATATGGTAGAGGAGATACTTTAAAAAATATGTAGTACAGTGTTTCCTCACTATTTTTTCATTATTACCCCCCAACACACACACACACACACACACACACACACACATACACACAAACACACACACACCCCATCTAAGAGACCAGGAGACTTGTTACACACTTTGTCCTAAGCAACTCTTGCCTGGAGAACTTTGAATACCACAGATATACTGCAAGTAGATTTATGTGTATATATATATATATATATATATATATATATATATGTGTGTGTGTGTGTGTGTGTGTGTGTGTGTTTTATACATTAAATATTTTTTTTACCTTCTCTATTAGCTGGGGATAGAGAGAGATTTATTTTAAGAAATTGACTCACAAGACTGTGGAGGCTGGCAAGTCTGAAATTTGTAAGACAGGCTGACAGAATGGAGGCTCACGCAGAATTTCTATGTTAAAGTCTTTAGGCAGATTTCCTTCTTCAGCTTCCTCTCTCTGTTTTTAAAGGCTTTAACTGATTGGGTGAAACCTGCACATTATGGGGGGTAATCTGTTTTACTTACAGCCCACTGATTATAAATGTTAATTATTAAACACACACACACACACACACACACACACACACACACAACTTTATAGCTACATGTAGACTAGGGTTTGACCAAACAACTAAGCATCATAGCCTAGCCAAGCTGATACATAAAATTAACCATCACTTCCCCTTTTTCAAAGTAACTATTTTCATTCCCCTTGGGAGATATCACTTCTGTTGATACCATAGCCTGATATCTTTGTATTGAAGTAGGAGATAAAATAACACGATGTACTGTATGGTAGATCAATTTCCTGGTTGGACTATATGAGGCAAAGGATAGAGAGGTGCAGAAGGTGATTTACAGATTTCTAATGTGAACAAGTGAGCGGATAGTGGTGCTCTTCACTGAGACAGGAAACGCAGGAAAAAAGAGTCTATTTGATGTAGAATATGATGAGATTTGTATACAATTGTACTTTTTACGGTAAAGTTTCAGCATATTCATTTATAAGTCTAACTGCTTATTTCTAAAAAATTGAATAAAATTTATTAGAAAATCTTTGAGAAAAATATGATGGTTCTTGTTTTAGCTCAGAGGCAGCATGATAGGAAATCACTTTTAGCATTCAGGCCTGAAAGAGTTTCTGGAAATATTTGGTATCATTTTCTTGGTTGTGCTATATTCCTACTACTTGCATACATTGTAAAATAATATGATATCCTAAGAGCAAAGTGTTAATTGTATGACATTTTATTCCATGTTTGTCTTGTTAACAAACATACACATAGCCTTAGTAACTTTTCTGTATTTTTATTTTACCTTTTTTTCCCAACTAAATTGTGAGCTTATGAAGGAAAGGAATAATGGGAATTAGGTCAACAAATATGTAGGGTGTAAAATCATTTTATTTGTTCCCACAGAGCCCAGATGAGTGCTTTGCACATCATAGGTGGTTAATAAAAGTCAAATGTTTGTTGAAGTAAATGTTGTGATACAATTTAGTATAAATTTATCTACAAATACCACAAATCATTGCTTCTTATTAAATCACTGCTCACAGATTTATGAAGCAGTGAGGATTATTTTCATTCCACAGCCTAGATTTCATATTTCATCCAAGAAAAGAATGGGGAAAGCTCATTTAACCGCTTCAAGTTAGAGGGACATATAGCCTGTTGGTACTAAAGTTGGTTCTTTGTAACTTAAAACTATTTTGTTTTGTAGAGGCAGATTTCCTAACCTGATAATTACATAAGTCTTTAAAAATTCTCTTAGTCTACCATTTTTTATTGTGATTGACTCACTATGTATGGATTCCATATTGAATTTTTAAAAGTTACAGAAAGTACATGTCAGCTTCATATAAAAGATTTTGGGAGGGAGACAAACCATAAGTGACTCTTAATCTCACAAAACAAACTGAGGGTTGCTGGGGGGAGGGGGTTGGGGAGAATGGGGTGGGATTATGGACATTGGGGAGGGTATGTGCTTTAGTGAGTGCTGTGAAGTGTGTAAACCTGGTGATTCACAGACCTGTACCCCTGGGGATAAAAATATATGTTTATAAAAAATAAAAAATTAATTAAAAGTAAAAAAAAAAAAAAAGATTTGCTGCTCCATCACTTGATTGTGGGAAAATGGAAAAAAAGTGCATATTTTGTAGTAATACTAAGAATAAGCATAAGCAGTATACTAGAGGAAAATTTGGGATTAATCATTGTCATAACCCAGGTTCCCCAGAAAACTCTCTAAAAAACCTGAGATTTATATGGAAGCGTTTATTAGGGAATACTTTAGGAACTACTCGTGGGAAGAGTGATTTACCCAGAATTAGAGAAAGGGAGTTGAACCAAGTTCTAGTTATAACAGAAGCCTCAGATGATCCTATAGGGAGCTCTAGAGCAAGAATGGCCCTTCAGAGTTGTTCTCAGTTGAAGCCAGCTTGCTGGGTCATTGTACCTCTACATCTGTGAGTTGGAAGTTGCTTAAGGGAGGGGGAAATAATTTTGGTCTCAAGGAGGCTTTCTGGAGAGGGGCGCAGCTGTGAATCTTAGCAGCTAACATTCCGATCCAATGTGGGAGTAAGTGTATTGATCCTGAATTGAGGATGGCACACATCAGTACTTAATACAAGATTTGTTTAGATTTTGTTTAGTTATCACTATTTTAGTACTTAAGTACATTTAGAATTTTCAGTTCTTTAATGATTAGATGCCTTGACTGAAATGCTTACTGAATTAATTCAATTAAAATAAATATAAATGCATTTCATGATTCTTTTTAAAAAATTATTTATTTATTTATATATTTATTTGACATACAGAGATCATAAGTAGGCAGAAAGGAAAGCAGAGAGAGAGAGAGAGAGAGAGAGGAGGAAGCAGGCTCCCTGAGGAGCAGAAAGCCCAATGCGGATCTCGATTCCACGACTCCAGGATCACGACCCGAGCCAAAGGCAGAGGCTTTAACCTGCCTAGCCACCCAGGTGCCCCCCCATTTCATGATTCTTTATTCCACTTCCATTCTTGCTCCACCCCTGCTGGCAGAGCCATTTAAAATTTTTTTTTCAGACTGTTGTGTACTGCTGTAGGTCTATTATTAGTTTTTTTTTTTTTCCTGCTATATTGATTATGCAGTTCAGAAGCCACAACTTAGTTGTGGTCAGAGTATCAACTCTTTTAAACAACTGGTTTCAAATGTTTCAAAGGCAGATGCATGTATGATGCTCTTTTTAATTTACCAGGTCTGGCTTTTGTTTTTTTGTTTTTTTTTTTAAGATTTTATTTATTTATTTGAAAGGCAGAGATTACAAGGGCAGAGAGGCAGGCAGAGAGAGAGAGGAGGAAGCAGGCTCCCCGCTGAGCAGAGAGCCCGATGCGGGGCTCGATCCCAGGACTCTGAGACCCTGACCTGAGCCGAAGGCAGAGGCTTTAACCCACTGAGCCACCCAGGCGCCCCAGGTCTGGCTTTTCAATTAATTCAGTGATAGAAAACTTTTAAAGCATTCATTTCTGTTAATAGTTAAGATCATGGATTTGCATATAAAAAAATATGATTTAAGTCCTTCCTGCCCCTAACAAGCTGTATGAATCTTTTTTCACTTGATCTCTAATGTTGCTTATAGAGATAAAATTGTTAAGACATTGTTTAGGACATATAGATTTTCAATAAAACGTACCTGCTATTATTATCTCCTCAATAATCATGTGAAATGGGAATCACTAGCCCTTTTAACAGATGTATGCCTAAAGGTAGAAAATACTAGTTAAATACAAAATTCTTTTATGTAGAATTTTATAGCTGGAATGCAATTAGCAACACTAGTTAAACCTAAGTTGTCTCTCAAATTTTTTAATTGTTACATTGGTAAAGATTTTCATCCATAAGTAATGAACTTTACCTTCTTCCATGGCATAAAATAGCTTCATCTTATTTTCTGAATTGCTCAAAGAGTATTGTTAACTACTTTGAGTCTGAATTCTGTTTAACTTCAGATAACCAAAGTGAAAAAGGCACAAATTTCAAGTTTCATCAGTGCAGTAATGGGAAAATCCTGCTTACTTAGTGTATTAAAAACTCCAAAGTGACCCCTCTTTTTGCAAGTTATATTCATCTTCAGTAATCTGGTTAGACTAACCTCAAATCCTGCAGCTGAGTCATCCAAGTATTAGATGTCCTGAAATGGGCGGGAGAAATGTCCAGTCACGTGATATGTCAGGAGCAAAGTGCCTGAAGTATTAGAGCACTTGCCTGAGCAAGATATTATAAGATGAAATGAATTGAAATGACACTCAGAGAGCAAAATTGTTGAAAGGTTAATGGGGTCAATGCCTAGTGATATGCTTTAGATTTTATAACATTTTTATCCAGTAAAACAAAAGTGACAAAAATATAGCATAGAAATGTGAGATAACTTAGTGATAGAATTTGTAACTCTTGATTTGATCAAGATGATTCATTTTAGTGAAATTTGAAATTATGTATGTTCCTAGGAAGGACAAAAAGTAGAATATTCATATTTCAATTATCAGTTTTTCCTTTGGGAAGAAATACTAAATTTCCTCAGCTTTTACTGCTTTAGTCTTTTGAGGCTTGACTGACATGCCACCTTTCAAACAATATGACAGTTGCCTTCTGAGTGATGTGTCCTGAGAAACAGGGCATTGGTTGTTGGGGTCAAAAAAACAAGTTTCTAATTTTGTTTTTAATAGCTAACTTGGACCAAGTAATGTATGAGCAAAAAAAAAAAAAAATCAGCCAAAAAATTCAAATCATGTATTTAGTCTTGAAAATATTTGTAGAAAAAGGATGCCATTACAGAAAGAGAGGAGTCAAAATGACCTCGACAGAAATTCTAGACAGAAATTTCAATTAACACGCACACACACACACACAGACAACAAAAGCAAAATAGAAAAATGAGACTATGATCAAGCTAAAAATCTGCTACATAGAAAAGGAAACAATCAACAGAGTGAGAAACCAACTTAGAGAATGGGAGAAAATATTTCAATAATATCTGATAAAGGGTAATATCTAAAATATATAAAGAACTCCTATAATTAAGTAGAAAACAAAACAAACAGAAAACAAATAATCTGATTAAAAATTAGGTATAGGACTTGGATGGATTTTCTCCAAAGAAGACATACAGATTGCTAATTATATGAAAAGATGCTCAATGTCAGTAATCATCAGGAGAATGCAAGTCAAAACCATGACGACATATTACCTTACATCTGTTAGAAGGATGTTAGAAAAAATAAAACAAAAGAAGAAAAAAAAAAACCAGATAATAACAAGTGTTGATGAAGATGTGGGAAAATAGGAACTCTTGTGCCCTGTTGGTGGGTATAAAAACTGGTGCAGTCACTATAGAAAACAGTATGGAGGTTCTTTTAAAAATTAAAATTAGATCAACCATATGATGCAGCAATCCTACTGCTGGGTACTTATACAAAAGAATTGAAATCAGGATTTCGAAGAAATACCTGCACCCTCATATTCGTTGTAGTATTTTTACAATAGTCAAGGAATGGAAATGACCTAAATGTTCATGTACAGATGAATGGATAAAGAGGTTGTGATATCTGTCTTTCATCTATCTATAAGATAGATTATATATATAATGGAATATATAGTATATAATGGAATTATAGATATATAATGGAATATAACACACACAAACACACACACATAGAGGAATATTACTCAGCCATAAAAAAGAATGAAATCTTGCCATTTGTGGCAACATGGATGGAGTTAGTATAATGCTAAGTGAAATAAGTCAGTCATAGAAAGACAAATACCATGTGATTTCACTCATATGTGGAATTTAAGAAACAAAACAATTGAATGCAGGGGAAAAAATAAGAGAGGCAAACCATACAACAGACTCTTAACTATCAAGAACAAACTGCAGGTTGCTGGAGGGGTAGTGGGTGGGAGAATGAGTTAAATGAGTGATGGGTATTAAGGAGGGCATTTGTTGTGATGAGTCCTGGCTGTTATATGTATGTGATAAATTAATAAATTCTGTTCCTGAAACTAATATTACATTATATGTTAACTAATAGGAATTTGAATAAAAACTTGAAACAAAGGAAAAAGATTATATGGTATATTTGTACAATGGGATATTATTCAACTATTAAGAAGAAGGGAATTTTTTCATATGCTCTAGTATGGATGAACATTGACATTATGCTAAGTAAAATAGGTGAATACCACATAATTCCACTTATATGTAGTATTTAAAGTAATCAGACTGATTAAAGCAAAAAGTAGAATGATGGTTGACAGGGGCCAAGGGTAGAGGGAAATGGGGAGTTGTTCAATGAGTTTAGCTTCAGTCATGTAAGATGGAAAAGTTCTAGAGATGAAAAAAAAAATTCTAGAGACCTTGTGCTTATGGTTAACAATATTATACTCTACATACTTAAAATTTCAAGAGTGTAGATTCCATATCATATATTTTTACCATAATTCTTTAAAAAATCATATGTTGGTCTACTTACTTATCCATTCAGTCATATATTTTTTAAATTCAAGTAACATACTCTAGGGTATATCTTGATGAATTTTCACAAAGTGAACACAATCACTCAGATCCAGATATAAATATCAGCAAAACAAGGGCCTTCTCTGTGTGTTCTCGGTCACTAACACCTATACTGCAAAAGTCACCCTTCTCTTGACATTTGTTACCTTGGATTAGATTTGTCTGTCTGAAATTGATATAAATGGGGTTCTACAGTATTTTTTGTCTTGTTTCTTTCAAACACTATGTTTGCGAGATTTATCCTGTTGCATGCTAAAGCAATTTGTCCTTTCTCACTACTGTATAGTAGCCCATTACACAAATACACCACACTATTTATTCACTTTCCTGTTGATGGCTATTTTTTTTATCTCCAGTTTCAGGCTATTACACCTAACTTTGCTAGGATAATTTTGGTAAATTTTCAGTGTTTTTAAAATTTAATTTAAATTAAATTTTTATTTATTTATTTAAATTTATTTTATTAATTAAAATTTTAAATTAAAATTTAAAAAATTATTTAGTTATACAATTAGGAGTGAAATTGCTAGATCTTAGAATATACATATGTTTAGCTTAGCAGAAGATTATAAAAAGGTTTTCCTAAGTGGTTATATAAATTTATACTCCCACTAGTTAACACATGTTAGTTCCAGTGGCTCTACATCCAGATGGCCAACAGACACATGAAAAAGTGCTCCATATCACTCGGCATCAGGGAAATACAAATCAAAACCACAATGAGATATCACCTCACACCAGTCAGAATGGCTAAAATCAACAAGTCAGGAAATGACAGATGCTGGCGAGGATGCGGAGAAAGGGGAACCCTCCTACACTGTTGGTGGGAATGCAAGCTGGTGCAGCCACTCTGGAAAACAGCATGGAGGTTCCTCAAAATGTTGAAAATAGAACTGCCCTATGACCCAGCAATTGCACTATTGGGTATTTACCCTAAAGATACAAATGTAGTGATCCAAAGGGGCACATGCACCCGAATGTTTATAGCAGCAATGTCCACAATAGCCAAACTATGGAAAGAACCTAGATGTCCATCAACAGATGAATGGATCAAGAAGATGTGGTATATATACACAATGGAATACTATGCAGCCATCAAAAGAAATGAAATCTTGCCATTTGCAACAACATGGATGGAACTAGAGCGTATCATGCTTAGCGAAATAAGTCAAGCAGAGAAAGACAACTATCATATGATCTCCCTGATATGAGGAAGTGGTGATACAACATGGAGGCTTAAGTGGGTAGAAGAAGAATAAATGAAACAAGATGGGATTGGGAGGGAGACAAACAAACCATAAGTGACTCTTAATCTCACGAAACAAACTGAGGGTTGCCGGGGGGAGGGGGTTTGGGAGAAGGGGGTGGGATTATGGACATTGAGGAGGGTATGTGATTTGGTGAGTGCTGTGAAGTGTGTAAACCTGGTGATTCACAGACCTGTACCCCTGGGGATAAAAATATATGTTTATAAAAAATAAAAAATTAAAAAAAAAATTAAAAAAAAATAAAAAAAAATAAATATATATATTTTTGAATCTGTGACTTTCTGTTTTTTGTTTGATTTGAAAAATATTGATTATTTTAATATTTAATATTATATATATTATAAATATAATATATATTTTTTATAGGATATTTTATACATATCAATAATGCTTCTGCACATTCTCTGACCCAATTCTGGGAATCCATTGACACATACTATTTTCCTCTAGGATCTGTATGTGTTTTATAGCATTTTAAAATAATTTTTAATCTCTATTTTCTTACATTGGTTAATTTTGGATTGATTTATTAATATTCCTTCCAGTACACTAACCATTTCTTCCACTGAGTCATATTCATTTTTAAACCCACCTATTGAATTGTTAATTTCACTTACTGAATTTTTTAGTTTATGAATTTCTATTGACCCTTTTTCATAAATCTAGGTCTCTGGTATCTCTCCATGTTTTAAAATTAATATTTAAAACAAATTTCTATTGAACTGTAGGTCTGTTCTTCTTCTTTTTAAAAATTTTTTTTAAGAACAAGATTTTCTTTTTAAGTAATCTCTACACCCAGGGGCTAGAACTCACAATCCTGAGATCAAGAGTCATGTATGCTCTACTGACTGAGCCAGCCAGGTGCCCAATTGTGGGTCTGTTCTATTTTTTCTTTTTTCTTTTGTTCTTATTTTTTGGCAAGCTGTAAGTTTTTATTGAATGACAGGATTGTATGTGAAAAATTGTAGGAAATTTGAAAAACATCATCTTTGTTTAGAGAGTTTTTATTCTTTCTTCTAACATGGAGAGAGATTAGGGGCCTATGACTAATCCAAATTATAAGGCTGGGAAGAATTGGAGACAGTTTTAGTTTTTATGATGATGGTTTATTTCTGGTTTCTCCCTATCCCTATCCCTAATCTTAACTCTAACCCTAATCTTAATCTTGAGATGTTTATGAGGGCATTTCCTCATTGGTAAGCCTGAATCCCAATTTTTGTCTCTCCAGAATCCTGTGATTATTAAACATTCTGCTTCAGTTCTCAGAGGCTTCACTCTTCTCAGCTTCCTAGTCTCTATCCATGCTCTGCTAATGAACTGAATATTGCCTTCAGAGAAAAGATAGCACACAGCATTGGTCTCACTTCTTTGTTTGACTTCATTGCAAATTCTTGAATCCTCAAGTCCTAGCTTTTCTTTCAATTCTGAACTTCAGTTTTTGTTTCTAAGTCCCTTGAGACTGCCACTGTCTTTACTCAGCAGCTGTTTTCTGCTCAGCTTTCTGATTCAGTTCCTCAGCCTCTTGCTCTGTACCAGGTACAAATAGGAAAATGCTTTCTGGGGAAAAGAAGTGTTGAGTCCACCTCAATGAATTTCCTTCTCAGGGATCTTGGCCTCTTAAGTCCTGGCTGTCTTGATAGGTCTTTGATGACTTCAAACATTTCTTTGATAATACTGCCTTTTGAGTTTTTCTCAGCAGGAGGTTTAGAATGTTATAAACCAGTCCATCAGGAAGTTCTACCTCTCTGTCTCTCTCTCATAATTTTAAAACTCTGTATTTAAAAAGAAAATTTAAGGGTGACTGACTGGCTCAGTCAGTAGAGCATGAGACTTTTGATCTCCACATTATGAGTTCTAACCCCATGTTGGGATAGAGACTACTAAAAAAATTAAGAGATTAAAAAAATAAGAAGAAAATTTATAATGTAGAAAATTTTTCTTCTTTATATGATTATGTCTGTTTGAGGGTCTGTATTTGATAAAAGAACATGAGAGTGTGATTTGTCTGAAGTCATTAATTCATCTAATTAATGACAGAAATAGTGTTAGAATCCAGTGCATTGTTCTTTGCTTCACAAATCAGTCCACTGCCTGATTTAACTTGTTTGCTTTTAATATAGTTAAGGTCTTCAAATATTTGGAATCACTAAAGAGATAAATGAATTGCCCCATTCCTTAGCTAATTGATCTGTATTTTTATTACTTTTCTCTCAGCTACATTCTCTCAATAATGTATATATATTTTTCCTCCCTATTTTTTTCCTTTATGTGCATCTGTCAAGTCTTAAAAGATTGGTAAGGGTATCCAATTTTCCCAACACCATTTATTGAAGAGGCTGTCTTTTTTCCATTGGACATTCTTTCCTGCTTTGTCGAAGATTAGTTGACCATAGAGTTGAGGGTCTATTTCTGGGCTCTCTATTCTGTTCCATTGATCTATGTGTCTGTTTTTGTGCCAGTACCATGCTGTCTTGATGATGACAGCTTTGTAATAGAGCTTGAAGTCCGGAATTGTGATGCCACCAACGTTGGCTTTCTTTTTCAATATCCCTTTGGCTATTCGAGGTCTTTTCTGGTTCCATATAAATTTTAGAATTATTTGTTCCATTTCTTTGAAAAAGATGGATGGTACTTTGATAGGAAATTGGACCATTTCCTTACACCACACACGAAAATCGACTCAAAATGGATGAAGGACCTCAATGTGCGAAAGGAATCCATCAAAATCCTTGAGGAGAACACAGGCAGCAACCTCTTCGACCTCTGCTGCAGCAACATCTTCCTAGGAACAACGCCAAAGGCAAGGGAAGCAAGGGAAAAAATGAACTATTGGGATTTCATCAAGATCAAAAGCTTTTGCACAGCAAAGGAAACAGTTAACAAAATCAAAAGACAACTGACAGAATGGGAGAAGATATTTGCAAACGACATATCAGATAAAGGACTAGTGTCCAGAATCTATAAAGAACTTAGCAAACTCAACACCCAAAGAACAAATAATCCGATCAAGAAATGGGCAGAGGACATGAACAGACATTTCTGCAAAGAAGACATCCAGATGGCCAACAGACACATGAAAAAGTGCTCCATATCACTCGGCATCAGGGAAATACAAATCAAAACCACAATGAGATATCACCTCACACCAGTCAGAATGGCTAAAATAAACAAGTCAGGAAATGACAGATGCTGGCGAGGATACGGAGAAAGGGGAACCCTCCTCCACTGTTGGTGGGAATGCAAGCTGGTGCAGCCACCATGGAAAACAGCATGGAGGTTCCTCAAAATGTTGAAAATAGAACTGCCCTATGACCCAGCAATTGCACTATTGGGTATTTACCCTAAAGATACAAACGTAGTGATCCAAAGGGGCACGTGCACCCGAATGTTTATAGCAGCAATGTCCACAATAGCCAAACTATGGAAAGAACCTAGATGTCCATCAACAGATGAATGGATCAAGAAGATGTGGTATATATACACAATGGAATACTATGCAGCCATCAAAAGAAATGAAATCTTGCCATTTGCGACAACATGGATGGAACTAGAGCGTATCATGCTTAGCGAAATAAGTCAAGCAGAGAAAGACAACTATCATATGATCTCCCTGATATGAGGAAGTGGTGATGCAACATGGGCGCTTAAGTGGGTAGGAGAAGAATAAATGAAAGAAGATGGGATTGGGAGGGAGACAAACCATAAGTGACTCTTAATCTCACAAAACAAACTGAGGGTTGCTGGGGGGAGGGGGTTTGGGAGAAGGGGGTGGGATTATGGACATTGGGGAGGGTATGTGCTTTGGTGAGTGCTGTGAAGTGTGTAAACCTGGTGATTCACAGACCTGTACCCCTGGGGATAAAAATATATGTTTATAAAAAATAAAAAATTAATTAAAAATAAAAAAAAAGAAAAAAAAAACATTAGTAAGGGTAAAGTTTATACTACTTGCTAACCCATGTCTTTACCTCATTGGATTGCCCACCTTGTGAGGCAAACAGAGCAGGTATAATTATATTTATTTGGCTGGTGAGCCAAATTAGTCTCAGAGAGGTGACACAGTTTTGTGAAGTTAGAAGAGCCTGTACTAAAATCTGATCCTCTTGCTTGAGTGTTTTTTTCCACCACTACTAAAGCAGATGGCAACTCATTAAGCTTCGTGGAAATCATGAGATGGCAGGACTGGAAGGCAACTCAATGATAATGTAGTACCATTCTGTCAATTTGCAAAGAGAAAACTGAGACCACAGAGGTGAAATAGCTTCCTCAAAGTCACATTGCTAGGAGGTCACTGCATTGGTACTAGAATTCAAGCCCCAGATTTATTCTTTTACTTTTGATGGTAGGAAGAAAGCCAAACTAGAACAGAGAGGACAATGTAGAGAAAAATTTTAAAAGCACCATGTAGAATTAATAGGATAGAATAGCAGGATGTTTAAAGTAATAAATAAATTGATTCAAGAGCTTTACTTAGGTACAAAGCAGTAACGCTGAGCACCAAAGATAACTAAACGTAGGACCATATGGTGAAGGAAGGCTGTTGGCTTTCCATTTACCTGCCAGTTCATAGTCAAATAACACAGGAGCGTTTCTAAGGACCTTTCAGTCTTGAGATTATTAGATCTCTCAGATTGATCATATAATAGAAAAGCTTATGAATTCCTCTCTTCTTTTAAAAATTGCTCATGACAATACAAAGTAAAGTTCTAAAGTTATGTTGCTTAAACAAGTAATTTGCATATCAATAAATAAATATTTGTTACTCTGGTTTTTATATTCATCATTGTACTGCCAAGTCATTTTAACAACTGTTATGTAATCATAAGGAAATCAGAATATTTGCCAATATACCTTATAAATTCAGAACCAAATTTCCTTTTTACTCATCGGTCAAAAAGACCAAATATAGTTCACATTTTTAAAGGTATATAAAAAGTTTGACTATTTATGTAAGCCTATATCCCTTTTTTTAAATTACTTGTTTTGTCAGTTAATATTTAAGTCCTTTGTGAATTTAAATTTCTAACAGAGGGATAACTTTGATTCCAAAGAAGAACATTTTGGGGGGTAGTAATAATATATTTTTATATTAAAGTATGTTTTCTTTAATATGTTTTATATTAAAGAATCAGAAATAGACTATAAACTCCCAAGGGCATTGTTTGTTCATTTTTCTACTCCTTCACATGCTCATCTGATTTTTGTCACTTAAGAACCTTCATTATACCTAGTTGGCCTTTATAATGACATTTTCAACATTAGGGAACATTCTCTTTGCTTTTCTTGCATATTGATTTTTAGTCCCAGAGCAAATACACTCAATCTTTTCTTGATCCGAGAGCAATTTTCCAGCCATTCTTTCTAAAATCTCTCCTGCTGAGAAGTGTCTCTTTCTAGCCGTTATGGCATTAATTATTTATAATTTTAAATACATTGCTTATTAACCATTTTGATCGATATGACAGCACAAAAGCTATAGAGTACTTGAACCACACTCAAAAAGCAAGAGTTACTAGATGGTATAAAGGCATACTAATACTTATTAAGTACTAGGTGCCAAATCTATTCTGGGTACTTTCATATATAATAGAATATGTTCTTTACTCTTACCATAGAGTCTAAGGAAAATATGATCACCTCTACTTGAAAAATTAGAAAACAGATTTAGAGTAAGTAGCCATTGCTTATGCAATAGTAAAATTTGGTATTAGAATTTGAACTTTGGTCTAAGTTCTCCCCCACACCTTTCTACAACTCCAGACTATAAAAGTATTCAATCATCTTATACACCTCCTTCTAACAGTCATCATATTATTTTTTCAATGCCTCTATTCCTTGCTGGAATAAGAGCAAATATGTGTTTTTTTAAATTTTGTACTCATAGTCCTTAATATAATGCTTGGCACAGTTAAACCTATATACAATTTATAAGATGAGTGAATTGATGGATTAATGAATGAATCTAGATTTTTTAATAACTATACTGCATTTTATGGGAAAATTTATATGGTATGTATATTTATAAATTTGGGTAATTTGATAAGTTTTCAAGCAGAGTTTTTGGGAATGTCAATGGTCTACTTTCTTGCAGGGTTAGAAATATATATTCGTGGTACTGCGAATATATATTTCTTCCAGTAGAATTAAGTGAATATTTTGGTAAGAAGTGAGAGTTATCTATCATTGTGTCATAATAGCCAGTTGAAATTTTGATGTATTATTGACAGGCCAGAAACAGCCTTCTTCATTTACCTGCAAAATGTGGAAATAATATGAACTTAATGCATCTGCATTGTTTAAGAAGCGTGACAGCGCTCCAAACATGATGACTTTGAAATCTCTGTTGTTCTTCATGGTGCACTGGTGCTTGGCTGCCTCACTCAATCATTGTGGCATTAATGATGGCACTAGTGGCTTGAGGCCTTAACTGGGTACTTGGGGCCAGCTACACAGTAAATGGGAAAAATGTTAAGCCTTCCAACAATGTTAATGCTGACCAAACAGAGGTTGAATGCCTGCTAAACTAAAAGCTTATTGGGATAAGCAGAACAAACATGAATAAGTTTTAGACTTTTAGACATGATTGAAATGCAGATGGAATTTGAGTGATGATGAGGTTTGATATAAAAATGTTATTAGGGACATAATAAATCACATTTCATATGAGCCTATTGTTTGTTAAACACCTTTAATTCATTCTTACGGTTTTCTCTGAGAGCAGGGCTCACAAATACGTTTGAATGAAATGTTTGAAACGTTCAGTGAGGGGAATGGAATGAGAAGGCTTTGGAAATAACTTCTTGTGCTTGTTCCTCTTTCTACTTTTTTGGGTAGTAGAGAAACTTGGAGCTGGTCTAACATTCTTTTGGTGTGGGTACTTTTGACTCTGGAAAGTATGAGGGTAGAGATAAGGACTAAAGAAAGGAAAGGCAAAGGTTTATTCTTCAGGCCTGCTGGTTTAGGAAAAGATTTTTGATATTTTCTTTTGTGTGATCCAGCCCAGGCGACAGAGTAAGAGAGCAGATAGGAATTTAGAAGAGACCTCTACTGGGAATGCTTTTAAATGTGCATTTTAATTCCTTCTCTGTTCTTAATAAAGACTTCATGAATTTTTACCCTTAGTCCAGAAGATGTATATGTGCATTGTGTGTGTGTGTGTGTGTGTGTGTGTGTGTGTGTGAATGTGTGTGATGACACAGTGGATCACTTCTCTCTTCCTGGGAAAAATGGAGTTGCTGAAAGATCCTCTATATCTGTCAGAACTTAAATATTGTGTGCATCAGTAACTGGAAAAACAGGGTATCTAGCCAGGCAAGGGGAACTCCTAACAATTCCTGATGGGTAGAGGTTCCACCATAGCTGTTTCACACTAGGTGAATTATTAGAAAGGTGATGAGAAGTCTGGCAGTATGTTAGATATTATTCAGTTAATAATATCCAATATTATATTATTAATAATATTTTTTGCCTTTTTATAATCTGTTGTTTTACTATAATCCTTTGATATAACTAATTTTATTCTAATTATATTTCCCACATCTTTTTCCCCCCTTAAGTTCTTGATTACAAACATTAAGTCTCTTTGCATAGTGTGAAGCCTTTGCAGAAACTGTCTAAACTCTGGGTATTTGGTAAGTGCTTAAACTACTGATGGTGACAGTTCTTACTTAAGAATACTAGCTTAAAACAAAACAAAACAAAACATAAAAGAATACCATATATACCAAATATAAGAATTTCTTCTTATATTGTCCAATACTTCATGTCATAAGAAAGTACTGGTAGTACTTTTGCAATGAATCATGTATCACAACTAAGTATTTTGGGCAGTTTTGACCATTATCCCATGCTCATGGAGAACATGGTGGCATATTGTGAGTATAAACAAGAGACGCTGCTAAATATCCTGTAATGCACAACTATCCCCTGAAACAAACAACTGAAATGTCAGTAGTGCTCAAGTTGATAAATTTTGATCTAATGATCCAACAAATACTTGTGGCCAGTTTTCCATGTTGTAGACATAGTGCTAGGTCCTAGAGTTAGTGCAATCAGCATAGCAAATGTATCTCTACACTTACAGAAATACATTACATTTAGGAAAACACATGTCAAACACACAATACTGCCAAATGGTACTATAATTCCTCTTCTTAAAGAGGGATATGAGCTGGGTTCTAGGATATGATATGATTGATACTGGGGGTCTGGCAATAATTTAACTCATGGCAGCATTGATGCTGCAAATCCTGAATGCCTAAATCTATTAACTTTCTACATGTGCTCAGTCTTCAACAGCTGGTGATGCAGAGGATTGAAAGGGGGTGAACCACATGATCTCTTATTTAGAAGTGTCACAAGATAGTCATAGGTAAAGATCACTGTACACAAAATACTTAAAGAACAAAGCAACTATATATACTCATATCATTGTAGTACAGGGTCATTGAATTTTAATGCTAATCATAGTAGCTTAACTTCTTTATTTAGTTCTACTGGTTAAGAGGAAGATCTTTAGGAATCATCAAAGTAACAACAAAGAGAATGAAAAAGCATTATTCATTTTTCTATTTCTCCTTAGACTGTTGTCTTTGTTTATGCATTTTACATGTAATTCTCATTTTAATATGCAAGCTCTTTTTTTAATCCTTATTTTCTCCCATATAAGTCTGGTTTCTATTTTGTTTGACTATTCATACATACCACTTTTAATGGCTTCATTAAATCCTACTTATAGATGAACTCTAATTTCTATAAAACCTTTTCCCTAATGATAAACATTTATAACCTCTTTATTTTTACAGATGACAAAACTGAAGCCTAAGATGTTGCATGGTTTAACTCAATAATTACAGGGTAACAGATACTGCCCATTGGTTTGAAAAATTGGTATATAATTAATATAGAAAAATCTTAAGGTTGTTTCTCACATTTCTCTAGAATCTGTAGAGCAGAAAAGGCAATGTGTGATTGCAGATTCCGAAGGAGTCTCTATCTCTGGTCAACTTCATATTAGTTAGAGCAGTAGTGTCCGTTATAATAAGTGATCTTCTCCCCCACCCCCATCCTTCCTTTAATTTGGTGGAATTTCCTGGGTACTTCTTGTGTTGCATATAGAACATAACAATTTTTTAGGGTTTTAACCTTGTGGTTTGGATGTTGAAAGAAAGATAATATTGTAGGGGATGATTAAGAGGAGAAAGACTGCTAGTTTTCTCATTATCATTCATTAATCATGGAATCTAGTCATTTTTAGTCTGACAGTTTGACAATGGGTGCTTTTGTATTGCGAAAGCAAAAAATAATTGCTTTGTGTCATGTATTAAAGGTCGAAAAAGGGTATAGCTTTATGAAAAGTGAGAAAACACTATCAAAGCTGAGAAAACTATCATCAGTCTCTAGTAAAATAAATTAGTAGACTATTAGCAAGGCAACTTTTGCATGTTTCACTCACTATGAATTAAAGATAGAAGAGGAATCTCTAAGGCAACAAGGAAGGAATGCTCATGGAGTCAATAGTTAAATATCTCACTTAGTGGAAACTCCATTTTCACCTACTAATAATCAGAATGCCTTTTAATTAGAGGAGAAATGTCTGTTTGACTCTTACTGGTGATTTTTTTTTTTTGCAAAACTATACTTAGGACATGTATTTAAGACATGTAGGTATTGCCATAAGGCATTCTTATTTTTTCATTTGGTTTTCATAGCCCAATATTAAAAGCAGATGACTTTTTCTCTCTTTTAAAATAATTTATGTACAGAGTTTTGTGCTTCCATCCACAAAGCACTTCCACAGAGACTTATCCCAGTTATTTCTTTTAGAACTCTGAGGGATGAGTAACCTTGTTCCCATTTTGCAGATGAGAATATAGATCCTCAGGGAAACTATGCAATACGTTCTATTCTAGATCACATAGCTAAGAAGGAGTCCAAGTATTCATTGGGGTTAAATCTCATTCCCAAAAGCCATGAGGTCAGAATTAGCATGCCTCAACCTAGAAAGGTCAAGTTGATCATTCTGTAGTAAAATCACTCTTTCTGTATACCCCTGGATTTGAGGTTTGTTTTTTTTTTTTAAGATTTTATTTATTTATTTATTTGACAGACAGAGATCACAAGTAGGCAGAGAGGCAGGCAGAGAGAGAGAGAGAGGATGAAGTAGGCTCCCTGCCGAGCAGAGAGCCCGACGAGGGCTCGATCCCAGGACCCTGAGATCATGACCTGAGCCGAAGGCAGAGGCTTTAACCCACTGAGACACCCAGGCGCCCCTGGATTTGAGTTTTTAAGGAAGTTTTAAAATCAAACTATTTTGCTTTTATTTGTTAGCATTTTGTTATACTTGGATTTCACAGTGTTTACTATGAGAAGTATTATGGGCATGATATGTCTATTGTACTGATGAAAAGCCCAAGGGACTCAGTGAAGAAACTAAAGATACTCCGTGAGATATTGGGATAGCAAATACTTGGCAAATATAGTCTTAATGTAATTAGTTTCTTTTTTTGAAACAGTGATCCCTCTGATGGCAAAAATACAGAAATTTCAGATTTGGGAGGAAATTATAAAAAAAAAATTTAAAAATCAGTTATAATTCTGCCCCTGAGAAGTAATTATTGTTATATTTAGTGTCTTATATTCTAGTGTATTCTATGGAAAAATGTCCAAAGAGATAATAAATTTGGAAAATTAAAACAAGCAAACAAAAAGAATATACTTCTTTACTATAGAATATCTCAGGGCATTTAGTATGCTAAGATGCACTGTGAGTCTCTAAGAGAAAGAAATAACATTCAGGTTTTTGAATTCTGCATATATAGGATGGAGTAGAAGAGTTAAGAATTTAGAGTGATTTGGAATGTAACTTGGTACACATAAGCTATGTGAAGGTTAATGAAATAATGGATGCTGATATGGTGGGCAAAAGCAAGCCATCTATAAACTGAAAAACAATGGGCATTTTGGGGGTTTTCTTCTTTGAGGTAAGAACTGTGGCAGTTTTCTTTAAATTGATTTCTTAGTTTTAAACTTACTCTGTGAAATAATGTCCCCATCTCATAGGTGATGAAATTGTTTCTTGCAGTCAAAATGTCCTTCTTATAAGTCAGTCAGAGAAAGACAACTATCATAGGCTCTCCCTGATATGAGGAAGTGGAGATGCAACGTGGGGGTTTTGGGGGTAGGAAAAGAATAAATGAAACAAGATGGGATCAGGAGGGAGACAAACCATAAGAGACTCTTAATCTCACAAAACAAACTGAGGGCGGCCGGTGGGGAGGGGGTAGGGAGAGGGTGTGGGGTTCTAGACATTGGGGAGGGTATGTCCTAAGGTGAGTGCTGTGAAGTGTGTAAACCTGGCAATTCATAGACCTGTACCCTTGGGGTTAATAATACATTATATGTTTATAAAAAAAATTAAAAAATTTTAAAAATGTCCCTTTTGAAGGATTATATTGGGAATAGTCTTCCAGATTAACAGAGCAAAAGGTAAAAATATAAAATTCAATAGTCATGGTATGGCATATTTTCATAATAAATTCTTTCCCTTACTAGTAAAGGAACCCTGATCATTTGCCTCATCTGAAAGGTTTCTAGGCTCTTCTCTTATTGCCACATCTATGCTCAAATTTATCTAATTGTGATTCTTATATCAGAATATAGCATTAAATTGCTTGGATTTAGTAAGTAAGGAGTGCTGTGGGGCAGCAGTCCATATACTGCTAAGGGAGCTCTACCCTCAAAACCCCTTCTCTTTGGTACATACACAGCTTTCGGCTAGGAGCTAATTTCTTTTTTAACATAGTAGGAATTAGGTTGCACTTTGCTAAATTCTCTTTGAGAACATTTGAGCTGAAGCTGTCAAACTATCAAGATGCAGAAAGGGGTTTATTGGAGTTATCAGATGTAGGAAGCCGGGGGGCTATGAGAGGTAAGTTCTGGGGTGGAAGTCTGACTCTTTACCAGGCCTGAGCCTCAGGGAAGCCAAATTAAGCCCGCAGGTCTAGGCTTAAACCAAGCTTTCACTGCTATCATTTGCTTCATTTGGGGACATATTTTCTAGTGACATATTGGATCCTCTCTCTGCCAACTAGTGATAATGATATTTAAAATCCTGTAGAGAATAACAGACATCTCTAGAGAAGTGGTCCTTTTCTACCAAAATGTCTTGCCTTCTGGAATTGTTGAAAAGAGTCCTCATATTTCTTCTTCCCTTTGAAAAATTGAGACTATCCACAGTGCTAACCTCATTTGAACTTAAAAGTAGGCATATGTTTTTGCACTTTTATTGTGTGTTTAAAACCTTGTGTTTTTTTTTTTAACATGTTTTACTTTTCAAATTCAGCTTAATTATTTTCAAGCAAGTGTGATAATGAAAGATTAAGCTGATATGTATTGGAGGCGTAACTTTGGTTTGTTTGTTTTTGATGCTTTGTTGCTCTAGCCTTCCTATTACCCCTCCTTTTAAAAAAGATATTATAACATAATAATAAAAATTTAGGAAAGCAGAAGAGGAGGATCATTTATAATTTCACTACTATAATAATAAATCTATTTTCAGTTTTGCAGATTCCCATCTGTTGGTCTCTGAGGGGAGCCAATAAATGACATTCTACTTTTCTGCCTGGGCTTTGAATAATTTGAGAAAACAAAAGAGTGGCAGATGGAGCCAAAATATTACCTTTATTACTGATTAAGCCCACGTTGGAATATGGAGCTTATTTTGAGAGCCAAATGATCTGGTAACTAAACCTTGGAATTAAGCAGACTCCTTCCCCATGATACTTTCTTCCCATTTGCACCAGAAATGACCCATACCTGAACTCAGTAGTGACAAAGATTGTACTCTTTGGGGAGAGGTAATTTCTGGGGCTCATTTGCTCCCCAAAGGAAGAAGGGTACAGGTGGGCCCACATGCCCCATTTACTTCTTACCAAAACTGATAAATAAGCCACCCTTCATAAAAATAGTAGTCTCCTTTAGATTACATTTTTAAAAAAGATTTTATGTATTTGTTTGACAGATGAAGAAAGACAGAGAGAGAGAGAGAGCACAAGCAGGGGGAGCAGTAGAGTGAGAAGGAGAAGCAGTCTCTCTGAGGCAGAGCTTGATCCCAGGACCCTAGGGTCATGATCTAAGCCAAAGGCAGATGATTAACCACTGAGCCACCCAGGCACCCCTAGATTACATTTTTAAGAGAGATTCTAAGAAATGGGCCTCCTGAAAAAAAGTATTTTTTTGTTCCTTAGAAAATATTAAGAAATGCTTACTCTGATGAACTGTACAATTTACTTTGTTGTCAAGTTCCTGGTTCATATAGATGAGTTAGAGTAGCATTTTGAACTCAGCTTCTGTGGTGGTGACATTAGAATTGTGATTATATTCAGTGTACCCCCTCATCAATGATTAGTTAATGAGCATCTGTTCTAGTACTCTGGGGTTCCAGCAAAGGGTTAAGACAATAATTCTGACCCAGGGAGCTTTCAGTTTAATCAGAGGAATAAGTATCATGCATAGGAAACTGTAGAGCCAATTATAATTGTGAAATTGTGCCCTGTATACAAGGTAGTCTCAAGACAGTTAACATTTACAAGTGCAACCTACTCACAAAAGTGTACATTATAAGGATAACTTGAATCCTCTTAAGTTTTAGGACAGGCGAATAATCTGTCTTCTAGGCAATTATAGTAGGAGGAGGCAAAAAAGTTAATAGGCAGATATAATTTTATAAAGATGAAGAATAAGCAAGGGGGTACAGTAGCACAACATGAGGGACATCTAACACATTCTTGGGGTGTAAGAGAAATCTTTGTGGTGGATATTATATGTAATGAAAGCTTGAAAAAACAACTAAAAGCTACTCAGTGAAGCAGAGTCCTAGCGTGTGCATAGAGGTCACGAGATAAAGAAGGCAAAGTTAATTTAGGAAACTGCAAATAATTTAGGATAATTCCAAGTACAATGCCTGGAATATGCTCAGTGTTCATTAAAAATATTCTGAATATAAAAAAAAAATAACTTCCTCACTGAACTTTGAATTTGAAGTTGAAACATTATATACCAATGAGTAGGGAACTGGTAGAAGGAAGGAGAACAATATTGGAGAATACTAATGGAGAGGATAGAATATTCCTTTTCATTCTGTACTAAGACAATACTTTGTAATTTTTCACTAAGAACAGAACATTTAAAATCAGATTTGAAAAATTATTTTAAATGTATTTTATTAAAAGCAACTTGATTCTTTCTGACATTTTTAATGTAAAGGAATTATAAAGAAAGCTCCAGATTCTTTGTTGTGCTTAAGGTCTATAAACCGGAAGTTAAAGAACCATACATCTAAATAGCATTCTACATGCCTATAGTTCATTTTATTTTTAAAGTACTTTATTGTGGATCTTCTTTTCTTCTATTTATGATGATGTGAATTTCTTCTATTTATGATGATGTGAATCAAATTCCCTGTGGATTTGATTTTATACATTGATGGGTTAAACAGGTATGACAATAATCGCAATAATTATTTGGTGATGTTCTCCCATCTAAATCTCTCATGAGTAAATAATATTAAGGACAAAGATATAGAGATAGAAATAAAGATAGGGATAGAGAGAGAGAGCAAGAGAAAGAAAGAAGTTTATTTGTAACAGAATTATGTATAATGCTTACAATTGTGAATAACTTAAATGTCTAATAAGAAGGGAAAATTTAAATAAAGAAACCTATTAGGAATGAAGTCATTATTTAAAAAAAAAGAAATAAAGTCTTGTTGCAAAGACTGTAATAAAATAGAAAAAGGCTTATGAAGTGAGGGCAGGTTTTTAAAGAATATAAAAACATATATTTGATATTTTTCCATTCTACACAAAAGTTCTATGTATAGAAAACATTAAGGAAATATACTAAATATCAAGAATGGATAAAAATAGGATTGAGCAGTGAGGATCTGATCAGTTATTTTCCTTCTTTTTTGTTTTCTGAAATGTCTTCAATAAAAACCTACCATAGTATTATTTGTAGCATGCACATTTTTTCTTTTGGTTTTTATTTAAATTCCAGTTAGTCGGGGCGCCTGGGTGGCTCAGTTGGTTCAGCGACTGCCTTTGGCTCAGGTCATGATCCTGGAGTCCTGGGATCGAGCCCCGCATTGGGCTCCCTGCTTGGCAGGCAGTCTGCTTTTCCCGCTGACCTCTCTCCTCTCATGCTCTCTCTCTCTCTCTCTCTCTCTCTCTAATAAATAAATAAATAAAATCTGTAAATTCCAGTTAGTTACCTTCCAGTGTAATATTATTTTCAGGTATACAATTTGGTGATTCAACAGTTTCATATATCACCCACTGTTCATCATGATAGGTGTGCTCCTTAATCCCCATTACCTGTGTCATCCATTCCACCCCTCATCCCCCATAACTATCAGTTTGTTCTCTATAGTTAAGAGTCTTTTTTGGTTTGCTTTTATCCCTTCTTTTCCCCCTTTCCTCATTTGTTTGTTTCTTAAATTCCACATATGAGTGAAATCATATGGTGTTTTTCTTTGACTACTTAGTTTTTCTTTGACTACTTAGTTTGCTTAGCATAATGCTCTCTAGCTCCATCCATGTTGTTGCAAATGGCAAGATTTCATTATTTATGGCTGAGTAATATTCCATTGTATATCATGTATTGTATATACAATATCCCGTTGTATATATTGTATATCACCTCTTCTTTATCCATTCACCAGTCAATGGACACCTCTGCATTTCCATAATTTGGCCGCTATAAATAATGCTGCTACAAACATCTAGGTACATGTTTCCCTTTGAATTAGTATTTTTATATTCTTTGGGTAAATACCTAGTAGTGCAATTATTGAGTTGTAGGCTAGTTCTACTTTTAACATTTTGAGGAATCCTCATACTGTTTTACTGAGTGGCTGTACCAGTTTGCATTCCACCAATAGTGCATGAGAGTTCCCCTTTACCACAACCTTGACAATATCTGTTGAAAATGTTGATTTTCACCATTCTGACAGGTGTGAGCTCTGTCGCAGCCGGTGCGACAAATCAACCAGGAATATGAGGGTAAGAGGATGGTGAAAAGAACTTAGGAGACAAAGAGATGGGGGCGGGCACCTGGGTGGCTCAGTGGGTTAGGCCTCTGCCTTTGGCTCAGGTCACAGTCCCAGGGTCCTGGGATCAAGCCCCACATCGGGCCCTCTGCTCAGCAGGGAGCCTGCTTCCTCCTCTCTCTCTGTCTTCTTCCCTGTGATCTCCATCTGTCAAATAAGTGAATAAAATCTTAAAAAAAAAAAGAGATGGGGGCAGGAGGAGCACCAAGGAGGATGTCCAACAGTGCTAAGTTTATTCAAAGCACTAAGGCCATATATATAGTGATAGGAGAAGCAATATACCTGTGCCTAGTTAAACAACCACGAGTTCCCATAATAAGTTTCACATTTAATTATAAGCAGACCTCGTGACGCCAAACGGCTGATGCCAGTACAATTGTTCTGTATTGATACGGCAAACCTGAAAGTAATTTATGAGCAGTACCAGGGCAGCAAGGACCAGCAATGAACTTTTGACCCCAACCGAATTGTTCTCATTTGTTTAGCAAGCATGTGGCAAGTCTCGTAGGCGAGCGCACAACACATAGCACAGACCCTTTCTCAGTGCTACTCAACTTTTCTGCCTAAACCTTTTGTTAGGTTATTCGGACTTTAAAGGAGACACAAGTCAGGGCCTGGTTTGGGCCTTGTCTCAAGCCTTGTTGCGGCCTCCCACAGAGCTCATATTTCATTGTAGTTTTGAATCTTAGTTCCCTGAAGGTGAGTGATGTTGAGCATCTTTTCATGTGTCTATTGGCCATCTGTCTGTCTTTTTGGAAAAATGTCTATACATGTCTTCTGCCCATTTTTAGTTGGATTATTCATTTTTTGGGTGTTGAGTTTTAGAAGCATGTAAACTTTTTATTTTATTATTTATTTATTTGACAGAGAGAAAGAGAGAGAGAGATCACAAGTAGGCAGAGAGGCAGGCAGAGTGGGACAGGGAAGCAGGTTCCGTGCTGAGCAGAGGGCCCGATGCGGGGCTCAGTCCCAGGACGCTTGAGATCATGACTTGAGCCGAAGGTAGAGGCTTAACCCACTGAGCCACCCAGGTGCCCATAGAAGTATGTAAACTTTTAATCAACTTTGAATCTATCCTTTAAACTACTTAGTAATCTAATTGGGGTGATAAGACATTAACATACCAAAAGGTATTTAAATATACAGTACATGACAGATTTCTTATAAGAGTATAGGCAGCCCTTTGACTTTACACTTTACCTTATTAATAAAAAAGTCATAAAATAGGTATAGTTTAAAGTACTCCATGTGTGTTAAGCATTTTGCCTAGAGATTCTTATTTGTCTTATTTAATTTTTTGTCCGTTCTTCTTGTATGATACTATGGCATTTGTCAGAGAGGGAAGTCCCTCACTTACTAGCTATGTAACCTTAAATGGATCACTTAACCCATTTAAAGCTTTAGTTTCCACTGGAACAGAAAATTGGATTGCTGTGAGGATTAATCGAGATAATCTATGTAAAGCAATTAGCATAGTGCCTAGTACAAAGTAAATTCTAAGTAAATATTAGTAACGTTTTTTAATATTAGTAACCTTTTTAAACAATAAAGTTTGAAGTTCCCAGAGCTTGGTCCTATTTTCTCTTTTCAACTTACTCTTTTCTTAAGAAATCTCATTTATTTCACAGCCTTAAATACTACTAATGTGCCAACAATTCTTAAGCATCTGTGTTTAGCAGAGACCTATATCTGTTTTGAGTTTCAAACCCATATATCCATTGGCCTATTTGACTCAAACCTAACCTGCATCTAACTTAATTCTTGGTCTGACTCTCCCTCTTTCTGTTTTTTTTTTTTTTTTTTAAAGATTATTTATTTGACAGACAGAGATCACAAGTAGGCAGAGAAGCAGGCAGAGAGAGAGGAGGAAGCAGGCTCCCTGCTGAGCAGAGAGCCCGATGTGGGGCTCGATCCCAGGACTCTGGGATCATGACCTGAGCCGAAGGCAGAGGCCCCAACCCACTGAGCCACCCAGGTGCCCTCTCCCTCTTTCTGCCTTAGCCCATGAGACCTGTTCTTCCTTCAGGCCTCCTAGTGTTAGTAATTGGTACCTTTTATTTAAACGCTTATGTGAGAAACTGAGACTTTCTTTCCTTTTCCCTATCCCTAACATTCTATATTCAATTGATCACTGAATGTTGTTGATTCTACATTCAAATGTTCAGCTGAATATACATCCATTTTGCCCCCAACCTAATTGCCACAACTCTTCTACACATCAGCATCATCTTTCACTGAGACCATTTATTTATCTTTGAATCTGACTCTTCATTTCTGGTGTTATCCCTCTCAAATACATTTTCTCTGTGGCAGCCCAGAGTGATTTTTTAAAATGCAAAGCTGATTATGTCAGTCTTCTGCTTAAAACTCTCTGATGTTTTGTGTAATCCTCACAACAACCCCATGAAGTTGATGTGCCTTTTTTGTATTTTTTTTTATGAATAAAATGAAGCTAAGAGTCAGAGTGCCATACTAAGTGTATTGCATTAGTGACAGTTAATCAGATAGGCTGATGGAGCAGAAACTTGGAAATATAAAATCCAGCAATGAAGAAGCACTTATTTTCATAATAACTATCTTCTCACAAGGAAATCTAATCAGTTGCCATATCTCAAAGAGTTTGGCTCTTTTTTACATTTTATAGTACTTCTGCTACTGCACCATTGTCATACCAATAAAAACTATTTAAACCCTCAAAGTTCTACATAAAAGTATATTTAATTTTAGCAAGATAATATCAAGTAATTAAGAAACACTAGATAAAAGCAAAATAAATTAGGGATATAGAATTGCCTGGATAAAAAAGACAATCCCCTCCTCTGAAACGTATGCTATGAAGTAGAGAGGAAATACAATAGTTAAGACCCAAATCTGATATGCCTTTTACTGCAGGAAAAGGGTGAGCAAGTTTTAAATTTTCTTTCTCTCTCTCAGTTCCTTTATGTATAAAATAGGGATAATAGTGGCACCTACTGAATTGTACTAACTAGGTTGCAGGCACTGTACTTAGGACTTATATAATCCTCTTAGCAAGTTTGTATGCTGATGAGAAAGATACAGTGGAGATTGAAAAGATAAGGATTAAATGAGTCAAAATATGTAAAGTGCTTAAAGTAGTTTTGGCACCAGTACTTTTATATTTTCTGAGAGACAGGCTATATATTTGCTTCTTAGCAGCTATCAGTTACAAGATTCATTGTGTCCATAACACAGTAAGGTTGTGGAAGTTCACAAGGCAGAGCAATAGCTGTGAGATGTGTTGAATAAACTTTATAGCTAGAAGTACCTGTCAGTTGCTACTCATATTATGAGATATTCCTCCCGAGAAAGCATCATTCTCTGGTCATCCTCTGAAATGCTTTTTTGACAAGATCATTGTATTGCAGAATTATCTCATGTAATGAATAGATATCCTGGTCTGAATCATACAGTCAAATATGGCTTTTATTTCAGTATTGCAGTGAGCATAACATGACATTACATGGTGCATTGGGCAATGAAATAGGTATTTGTGTTATGTTTGAGTCATGTACATTTGTTTGTATTGCTTTAACCTTTTTGGGAGAATTTAATAATTCTTTTTGTCCTTGGTAGATTTCAAAGGGAAAATTCGACCCAGTTTTTGATAACTGACCTATTGTAGGGTTAGTTAGAATCTATGCTTTTTTTTTTTTTTTCCAAGTAAAATGACTCTAGAACTGCCTTAGAAACTGCAATGAATTTCTGAGCGACAAGGACACACAGTCATAGAGCACGTTTTTAAAATTTTTTTTCGTTTTTTTTAATTATTATGTTCGATTAGCCAGCATATAATACATCATTAGTTATTGAAGTAGTGCTCAACGATTCATTAGTTGCATATAACACCCAGTGCTCATCACCACACCTGTTCTCCTTAATCCCACAGAGCATAAAATCTTGTGGTAGAACTCCCATTCAGTTGCTTTTCCCCTTTCCCATCCCTTTCCTCAGGTGTTTCTGCAGCTTCCAAAGGAGGTAATTCACAGAAGTATTGTTCTTATTCTTTGAACTGTTAAACATTGCCAACGTGAATTAGACATCTGTGAGAATTCATTTGTTCAGCACTTACTGAGTGCCCACCAGGTTCCAGGCAGTGTGCTAGATGTTGGAGGTACAAAGTCAAATAAGAAGTGTTACACACTCTCAAGGATTTTGCAGTATATTGATAAGATGAGATAAGTTCGGGTGATTAAGAAACCCACATATTTGTACTTTTTCCCATTTTCAGTACTCTTTGATATAACATTTTTTTCTTATGCTAAATTTATACATCATCACCATCATCATCATCATCATGATTAACATTAATTTAGTCTTACAGTGTTGCAGATCTCATGCTTAGGGTTTTATTATGTGCATTGGTTTATTTAACCTTCTTAACAATTCCATGAGTTAGATGCAGTTAACATTCCCCTTATACAGGTAAAGAAACCAAGGCTTAGAAATGGCAACTGAGCTAAGTTTATACTATTAAAGAATGGTGGAAAAGGAATTAAAGCTTAAGATCTTGTTCATAATAACAATGTTATATTGCTTCACATTTGGGTATAACTAGTAAAGAACTATTTTGTCATTTGTCTGGTGTTGATAAATTACCTAAACTGTATATTAGATACTGTAGATTAATTCTGAGAAGTGGCAAATTTGGGGGGCATCAGGATATTTGGGTGGAAATTGTTTAAAGATAAAAATGGGTCAATGACTGTGGTTATTGAATGTCCCTAAAGCTTGAGGGGGAGGACCAATCATTAAAGAAAAAATTCCTGTACCAAGACCTCCCCCCTTGCTCTGAATAAACCAAAACATGACAGATAGCAGGCAAGGGGTTAACCAAAAATTCCAACAAGTTACAGCAAATGATATCAGACTGCTATTAGAATGTGAAATTATTATTAATTTCAAAATCACTCTGCAAGTGATTTTAAGAGTGATAAAGAAGACAGAAGACAAAAGTGTATTTATCTAAACTTATTTTTATAGTAATATTATGAAAACAAATAGTATTGAGTGTTAATTCCATATAATCCCCAGATGTCTTAGGGTGTGCTTGGCAAAAACAAATGCTGTTTTTTTTTTTTTTTTTTTTTTTAAATTGTATCAAGCTCTAATGTTTTAACCCAAAGGAAACACTAGACCCTGCATTGGTTTTCTAACCATCTGGCAAGTGCCTAATTTAATTGGACATTGTCCAAATAGGATCCACTACTTTTGTTCAACCTGAAACTTACAGAATAACAACACCCACTTTATAGAAACTCAACATAGTTCTCTCTTGGTTGTTTTCTTTAAATTTTTACCTCATTGACACATTCCTCTTGAGGTATTAGGGAGATATTTTAAATTAATTAAAGCAACACTTAAAAGTAACACTGTCCCCAAGCAATAATTTGTGGGTTTTTTTTTTTGGGGGGGGGGCTAAGTGAGGGATGCAGTAGTCCTAGATAATGAATAATTCAGAAGCACAATATAGGGAAATACACAAGTGAATATAAATCTTCATTCTTTCTTCTATTTAAATTTCTCAGAGCCTCCAGTTACCTTATTTCTTAACTGAACCTAGCAATACTTCACTCACAACATTGTCATGAGGCTTATATGAAATTATCTGTGGGGATATGTTCACACAGTCCAGAAATAGCTAGCAACTACTATTTATACTAACTATAATATCTCTGTGAAAATGTTGTTTTTCTTCTATGACAAAAATTGGATTAAGTGAGTTCATATAAATTATCTCAAGGATTTTCAAAAAGATAAGATCCAATATTTCTGCAGCTCTCTGAATGTTCAGTGGGTATCACTTTTCTTTTCTTTTTCTTTGTTTTTTAAATATTTTATTTATTTATTTGTCAGAGAAAGAGAGAGAGAGAGACAGAGAGTGAGAGCACAAGCAAGCAAAGTGGCAGGGAGAGGCAGAGAGAGAAGCAGTCATCCCACTGAGCAAGGAGCCCAATATGGGACTCAATCCCAGGACCCTGGGATCATGACCTGAGCCAAAGTCAACCGCTTAACCTGGTGAGCCACCCAGGTGTCCCTATCACTTTTTCTTTTTATGTGAAAAATGGATCTTTACTCTCCTTTATGATGTGGCTGACAGCTACCCTGGATTCCCAGGGTGTTCCAAGTGTGAAATGCATCAGAGGTCTGTAATCATCAAACCTCATGAGCATTCTTGTCCTTGAATATGCCTCTTTGTCATGAATACACACAAAATATTTACCTGCTTTGGCATATTTCACAGACAACCCAGATTCCTCTTTAGAGGAATTTAAATGAGAACCTAGAGTTTTTGTTTCATGTATGTTTGCTGTCTGAGAACAAACGACTCATTAAACAGATTATACCCAATATTCCACATACCCAGACATGACCCATATTATTGTTTGACATTTTCAGATCTATTACGTATTTAGCCAGAAATGTATGATCTATATTAATGAACAAGGTTAACATGTCTTTACTTATTTTAGAAACTCTTCTCCCTCACCCCTAAATTTAGGTTAATTTTAAGATTCTCATATATTTTAAACTGGGTTAAAGTTATTTTTCCAAATTGCTTTTTGTCAGGAATGAATGAACTTCTTAAAATAAATGCCAAAAATAAAGCATTTTAATTTTAGCAGTTAAGGATGGATTTACGTTTTAAGATACCACCTCAATTATAACTTTTTCTGGATGTGTTGTTCAATAGTACCTGTAATAATAAAACCTAATGATAATAGTGCCCTGCTGTCATAATACTATTCTGAGGTCATGTCCACATAAGCGAATCTTTTTCTGAAGCAGTGGCAAAGCACCCAACAAGGATCACCCCAATAAGTTGAAGTCAGCTGCCAGACCCTTATTTAATACCTATAACCCCCATGTTAAGCATTTTAATCCCCAGTGTACAGAAGAGGGAACTGAGTCCCAGAACAGTTAAAACTTTTGCTGGTGGTCAAATAAATGATGGAGCCAGTACTCAAATCCAGGTCTGCCTCACTACAAAGTCTGCTCATTTTCCACCACATCAGGATTCTGGAGATCTGGTGAAATACAATGGCTTATCCAATGAAGGCAAGGCAACAAAGACCAGGGGTTGGAGCATGCTAAATCTACCATGTGGGTTGATAGATAGTAACACAAACCTTTTCTCCTAGCTGTAAAAGGCTACTAAGATCTTCCAGAGTTGCTGGCAATCATGCACTCCTCTGCTTTCCTTTCAGCCTTTCATTTATTAGGAAATTCAGTGTTTACCACATGCCATATACTAGTTGAGTCCTAGGTGGTACTTCTATGAACAAACAGAAAAGCGCCCTCATGGAGTTTATATTATTGTGGTCCTTCTCTCCTGTCTTGTCTCATGTCAGTATCTTACAGCTGATCGCTACTTCTGCCTCTTCAGAAAATGAAGTAGCTTGGTGCATCCTTCTGTTAGACTCCTGGTCCCTGTTGTAGACAATCAGAACAGAAAACCAGGGCAAAGTAGAGCATCTGTTTTATATAAGCCATGTAGAGAACAAAGAATGCCACCTCAACAAATTCTTTGCTGGAGAAGAAAGTTATTGCTCTGTACACAGAGTAGGCACAACATACTCTTTGAATAAATGAATGAATGAATAATAAATGCATGAGAATATTTATAGAAGTAGTTTTATGTAATGAAAACTGTACTTTGTTTCTGAAGTTGTTATTGGTTTTTATAAACATTTGTTTTTCTCCCTTTATGTTTTATGGTAGAACTTTATAGAAATACTTTATTTCTACATGTGGTCTGTCACTTGAAAAATAAAATATTTATAATTATCAATAGCTTACTTTTGATTGTTTACTGTGCTAGATACTATGTTAAGTGCTTCTCATATTATTTCATTTAATTAATTCACTCAGTCAGCAGGTATTTATTGAGATTATGCACTAGGCATCATCTTGTTCCAGGGATATGGCAGTGAACAGATAGAAATCTCTTGTGCTTTTATTCTGGTTGTCAGGAGTGGGAAGGCAGAACACAAGTAAGTAAAATATATAGTGTGAATGCTACAGAGAACAATAAAGCAAGGAAGAAGGTAGGAAGTACTTTCATGTGTTATTTAATGGATTAATGAAGAAAAACCTAATTCAGAGGGTGACATTTGGCTAATGACCTGAAGGAGGTGAGAGTCGTTCTTGTGGATATCAGAGAACATTCTAGGCAGCCTTTGCATTTCATGAGGACAAAAATGATCATATCAAAAGAGGGCTTTCTGTTATTATTTATCTAGTGGTTAGTGCATTAAAGTTGAGATTTTGGCTTGAGGCCCAGAATTTTACCTGAACTCAAATACAGATGTATTACATGTAGAATTCCAGTGATAATAAATAAAGTCACGGGTAGCACAGGGAAATGAATGGATAACTAGAGATGGGGAGTCCTTACCAAATATACTGCAGGGGGTATTTCTACTTTAGCTTGAAAGTAGGAGTACGTTGAAAGGCAAAAAAAAATTACCATTTAAGGTGGCTCCACAAAGAGGAACCAGAGGGTGCAAATCATGAGAAAGCACAGAAAAAACAAGAATGTATTGCTGTCAGCTCGTTAACCTTTCCCCAGACACAATTCCTCTTTATGCTCAAGCACACACTTAGGTTTTTACGAAAAACTCCTCCCAGTTCTTACTCTGGAGAATGAATTCCTTAGTAATTCTCTCAGGACTCAGCTTCTTTTGTTTTCAAAATACCCGTTTCTGCCTTGGCTTTTTCTAATTAAAAATCCTCTTTCTATTTCACGTTGGTGTATTATCTTTCACATTTACTCCACTTTTATTTGGTAATCAGGCTCCAGACTGTATACTTCAGTATAAGGACCTGAAAACTCTCGAGGATTTTGCCTCTGATAATCATCTTCAGCTCTATACCTAAAACTAGGGATATCAAATACTCTCAGGACTATATTATCTGGATCCCATGACTTTCTCCTGGGCTTGAAGATGGAATGTTGAACTCCCTAAATCTTTCTCATGAGTTAGACTAAAACCTGTGAAGATTAAAATCTCTCATGGAATGGGAATTAGAATTTCATGCCCCTGTAAAATATGTCTGATTTTTTGAGGAAAAAAAAAAGTCCTTATCACTTACCTACTGAGAAAAAAAAATAAAGACTCTTATATTTCAGTGAAATAATATGTCATAAAAACATCAGATCCTCATTTGCATTAAACTTATATTCTTATTGCCATATATTCCTCTCTCAAGTGGAACACCTCAAATGGTTTCCTTCTCTTTCTATGTTTCTGTGTTAGAGTATTGGGACCTGAGATTCACATTTATTAAATGACTTCTCTGAGGTGAGACAGTGATGAGTCTGAGTGGCTCCACTTGAGGACTTTCCTACTCCACTATGCTGTGAATCTTTTATTAAAGTCTGAATTTCCACTTACAACTGTGTTTGAGGATAGTAACCAGAAAAAACAAGTGAAAAACAAAACAAAGCAAGCAATACTGTTGTTGGTTGGCAAAGGAATGGAGTTCAGAATGCCTTGTTTTAATCATGTGAAATCTTATGGAAATTGTCTCAGGTTTTATAAAGTTATTTTCTATTCTTTACCCTTCCAAGATGCTTTTATGGAATTTTTTTTCCCCTAGAATCCATTGTTTGAAATACAGTAAGGATCATGTTTCCCTTTATTTCCTGGGTCAGTGTCTCTGAGTATGAATGATTTTCAAAGGATATTCTTTTACAGTTTTAGCACGGTCTTCAGATGAAATCTTTTAATGAAAAACTTGCCTCTCATTGGAAAAGATTAAAATTTAGAGGAGCTGGATTTCTTTATAGTAATAAAATGGCTCACCTCAATTGTTTGTATATTTTATAATTTTATTCACAGCACAGTTACTGTTTGTCTGTTAGGGAATTTATACACTGAAATGCACATAAATAGTATTTAATTCTTTTTGTTGTTTTTGCATTTGCAAGATTGGGTATGATTTGCTTTCTATTTGGCTTGCAATGAGTGAAATTTAGAAAGCTTTCTTTTCTCAATTATTGGCATATTTGGTAGGGCACGCAATGCCAGATGCTCTCAAGGCATTAGAAATAGCCCTGTGAGAAGTTGAACCTGTGTAGGCTGTTGAGGTATCTCTACCACCCATCATTTTCTGAATTCAAGTCACTTCTGGCTACAATTCTTTAGAAGAGGCTGCCTCCTTCTGACTGTTTTTACTTGGTAATTTACACATCATGGGGTCCTCATCCACACACGTATTTTTTCCTTTTCATATTTATTTTCTTTAAACTCATTTTAAAAACACATTCAACATAGGTGGTTAAAACTAGAATTTGTTTTTCATCACTTAAGTGGTTAACTAATAGTAGTAACTGATGAAATGAATGCAATAATCTCATACCTTTTAAAAGATATTTACATTTTTGGAGAGACATCCCTGATAAAAGAATCTTAATATTTGGGGGAAATAATATATAACCTGAGCAGCAGATAGTCATTGAGTATTGTTTTAATAGTAAATTCTCATTTGCCATATATTCATCCTTGAAACAAGATATTTCAAATGATTTTCCTCTTTTCAGAAGTCATAACTTAAAAGAAGATGGAACACTGCTTATAATATAGAAAAATTTAATCTAATGCTTCTCTCTTCATAGTTAAGGGAAAATACTCAGCATATACATAAAACATGGCAGGCAAACAAACAAAAAATGGGTGCAAATGGCTGATGGGCTGAAAAATTTTAAAGGATATTGTTTGCAAGAGTCTTCTGTGGAATCACCTGGATTATTACTGTTGGGACAAAAATGAATGAATACTGGTAAGGAAGTTAGACTTTATTTCAACACTGGTAAACTTTGAAGGCATTTCTTAAAACTATTGAATTTCTGAAATCACATCTTATATTCAGAAATATATGTAGTTACAAGGATTGCTTCAAGTATTTTTCAGACATTAAAATATAAAGACTCCAATTCTAAATTATTTAGTGAGACAAGAGTTTGGAGGTGAAGGGACTGAAGGAATAATACTAATCAGTTAATGGAAAGGTGTGATTATTTTTCTTAGTGACTATGGGTTTGTAGTTGGATGAGATGTGTGGCAGAATTCCTAGCCTGCTATGGAGAGTGGAAGGAATGCCTGATAATAAGTATCTAACAAAAGCAAGGAAGCAGAAAACAGAAAAAAAACCAAAACCAAAAACCAAAAACAGAAAACAAATATAAAAATAGCAAATACTATTGAGAAAAATAAAGCTATCATATATATTATCAAATTAATCTGGGTGGGTTGAGTATCCTCTGAAAAGATAGGCTAAAAAGTAAAACTTACCTATATACTTTTTACAAATAAACATATCTAAAACAAAATGCCAAAGTATTCCCTCCCTAACGAAAGTGTGGGCAAATAACATATTAGGCAAAAGCAAACTACATGTGGTTCTTAATCTCACAAAACAAACTGAGGGTTGCTGGGGGGAGGGGGTTTGGGAGAAGGGGGTGGGATTATGGACATTGGGGAGGGTATGTGCTTTGGTGAGTGCTGTGAAGTGTGTAAACCTGGTGATTCACAGACCTGCACCCCTGGGGATAAAAATATATGTTTATTTAAAAAAAAAAGAAATACCAAAAAAAAAAAAAAAAAGCAAACTACATGGAAGCAGAGGAGGCAATATTAGGGTCTGACCAGCTAGATTTCAGGGCCAAAGGGAGAAGCAAAATAAACAAAACTAAATAATGAAAAAGCCAAAAAATGGGCACCTGTGTAGCTCAGTCATTAAGCATCTGCCTATGACTAAATCATGATCCCACAGTCCTGGGATAGAGTCCTGCATCCGGCTCCCTGCTCAGCAGGAAGTCTGCTTCTCTTTCTCTCATTCCCCTGGCTTGTGTTCCCTCTCTTGCTATCTCTCTCTCTGTTGAATAAATAAAATCTTAAAAAAAAACAACAACAAGGAAATATGTAAAAACATTCGAACACTTGGAAATCACACTTTTTTAAATAGCCACTGTATATAAAAAAGAAACATCTGTAATGATGAATTGCCCAGAAATCAATAAAATGTACAATATTTCATATAGAAAATTATGGGTACAGCTAAAACTGTATTCAGAGGAAAAGTATAGACAAAAATGCTTTTATTGTTAAAAAATAAAAATTGAGAATAACATGAAGTGAAACTGAAGAAACAAGGAAGCAAAAGGACCAATGACATGAATCAAAAGAAAATATGAGTAAAATTAATAGATATCAATACAAAGTATAATTAATCTAAGAAAAAAGTGAACAAAAATAATATATAATAAAATATAAATAATAGTAAACCTGATAAATTTCTTGGGAAAATGTGTAACATGTAAAACTACTAGCAAATCCTAAAAGAGAATAATCACATATAGTATTAGGGACAAGAAAGGTGAAATAACCACATCGAAGTATATAGAGTAAAAAAAAGCCATTTCTGATTTTTAAACATTATTTATTTTTTTAAAAGATTATTTATTTATTTATTTATTTAAGAGCAAGCAAGTGAAAGAGAGAGAGAGCCCCTGAGTGAGGGAGGGGCAGAGAGAGAGAGAGCATCTCAACAGACTAACTGCTAAGCCCAAGCCGCTGCTGGGCTCTATTGCTGGGCTTTATTTTATCACCCTGAGATCCTGACCTGGGCTGAAATCATGAGTTGGGTGCGTAACTGATAGCTACCCAGGTGCCCCAGCCATTTCTGATTTTTAAAATATTGATGATAAACATGATGAAATGAAACATTTTGACTTCGATAAAAACTATTTACTTGAACACAGTGCAAACAATAGTAAAACTTTTAAAGCATTAACAATAGAATCAGTAAAAAAAAAAAGAAAATAGTAAGTTGACCACTACCGTTACTATTAAACATAAGCATTGCCTTGATGATTCTAATAACTGGAGTAAGACATAATAATGGCATAAGCAGTATAACTTTTTCATAAAGTAGTAGGAAATTCAGCATTTTTCACAGGTGACACTACAGAATACTAAAAATATGAAGAAAAGTGAAGTAATACAGTGAAACTAGTGAGTTGGCTATATGAAAGAGTTAGTAAAAATCAGTAAGAATGTAAAATCAAAATGAACAGGCAAAAAGAAAAAAAATCCAATGTACTCTATTTATTGTCATGGTGAATTTGTGCAAAAGAAAAACAAGAAAACCCAAATGAGCAAACAAAAACTCTTTAACCATCCTGAGCCAAAAACGATCAAATGATCAAATATATATCAATAGCACAGTCACATGTTGGAGGAGTCCAATAAATGTTGGTAACTTGAATTTTATTTCTGATATTTCCTAATACTTAGTTTGCAACATCTCCTATTTAGACAATTCTGTTTTGTTTTGGAGCATCTCTAACAATTTAATAGACAACTTTTGTTTTACCATTGAGACAAAAAAAATGTACTGAGGGTTAGAGTACTCCTATGTTTCTACCTCCTAATTGCCAGAGAAGAAATATGAACACATTGTAGGATCTGTACTTGAAAAAAAAAAAAAAAAGATTTTATTTATTTATTTGAGAGAGAGAGAGTGAGAGAGAGCATGAGAGGGGAGAAGGTCAGAGGGAGAAGCAGACTCCCCATGAAGCTGGGAGCCCTATGCTGGACTCAATCCTGGAACTCTGAGATCATGACCTGAGCTGACGGCAGTTGCTTAACCAACTGAGCCACTCAGATGCCCAGAGTTGTACTTTTTACCTGCAATATTAAATAGGCACAGATTCCTGCATTTTCAAATCATCTGTTAGTTTGACAGACATTACAAGGATCCTGACTTTAGCCATGACACTTCAAGATGGTGTTTCCTCAATATAAAGGTATTTCAGAATTGCCTTGGACTTCTTAAAAAATTAGTAGTAACTTGAGGCACTTGGGTGGCTCAGTTAAGAGTCTGACTCTTGGTTTTGGCTCAGGTCACCATCTCAGGGTCTTGAACTTGAGCCCTGCATGGACTTGGGCTCAGCAAAGAGTTTGCTTGAGATTCTCTGCCTCTCCCACTCCCTCTTCCCCTACTTGTGCGCATGTGCTCTTTCTCTCTCAAATAAATAAGTAAAATCTTTAAAAAAAAAAATAGTGCTAGCTTGGTGAATTCCTAGTGAATGTTTACTGCTCTAATAAATTGGAACTTATTTGTACCTTAATATACTATTCCACTGACTCCCTGAGAATTTACAAACCTTTTAGGTGGGAAGACTAAATAGTAATACCTTCATATTACATTGTACCCTACTACATCTGGATGAAGAATAAGAAAAAATAAATATAAGACAACCTAATACTGTAAAATACTAGTGTTTACTAATAAAATTCTTTTTAATGTATGTATCACATGTTATTCAAATTGTATGCAATTTTGTATCCCAGCTTTTTACTAAATATACTCTTAGCAAATAATAATAATAATAATAATAATAATAATAATTAACATAAGATCACACTAGGAGTGGTATTTTATAATGTTTTGTTCATATATTTTTTATATCATAGACTTCTAAGTTAATAGTTCTATTGCTTTCTTTTAGGGGCAGCTACATATTTTATAATATGGACAAACTGAAATTTGGTCAACCATTTCTCTACTAATGAACATTTATATTATTTATAATGCTTTTCTATTTGAAATAATATTTTATTGAACATTCTTAAAATTGAAGCTCTGTGATCAGAGACAAATATTTCATAAATCAGATTCCTAAGAGCAAAATTGGAATGTCAGAGTGTGCTTATTTTAAATACTAAAAGTTGCTGTCAGATTGTCTTTCCTTAAGACTTTAAAAATACATATTCCCACCAAAACTCTATAAAGTTTCATTTCTATACATTTCTCAGAGTGCTAAATAGTATTATTTTTAAAATTTTGTTAAGTATGAGAAATAGTATCATAGTATTTTATTTGTATATTTTTTAATATTTTATTTATTTATTTGTGAAAGAGAGCATGAACAGGGGGGAAGGTCAGAAAGAGAGGGAGAAGCGGGAGCCAGACAAGGGTTCTCAGGACTCTGGGATCATGACCCGACCCAAAGGCAGATACTTAACCAACTAAGCCACCCAGGTGTCCCAGGATCAAGTATTTTAATCTGTACATAGCCTTTTCTGTTTTTCTAAATTGTTCTTTTCTGTTTTGTCTTTTTCTTAGTAATAGGCAGGACTCTCCCTATTTTAGACCCTTTGGTCTCTACAAGTTTGATAAACATTTTCTTCCAGTTTAGTATTTACCATTTGATTTGGTTTTTGCTGCCTTTTAATTCAGAAAAATTTAACTTTTACATAGTCAACTATATAAATTCTATTTTTCCTTCTGGCTTCTGGTTGTTAAATTATGTTTAAAAAGGTATTCTGCTACGAGAGTTATAAAAAATATCTTCAGGTATATTTTCCAAAATTTTTATTATCTTATTAGTTGCATTTAGATCAGTAAGACACCTGCAATTTGTTTTTGTGTATAGTGTGAATTGAATATCTAATTTTACCCAATGCCAAATTGACAGCTCTTTGTTTCTAAAATATTTATATCTTTTTCCCTTTAAGGTGGAATGTTAGGAGGCAAACTGTAAGAGATTTTTAACTATAGAAAAGAAACTGAGGGTGAGAGAGGGAGGTGCTTGAGCGATGGGCTAAATGCTTGATGGGCATTAAGGAGGTCACTTGTGATGATGAGCACAGTGTTCAATGTGAGTGAGGAATCCCTAAATTTACGCCTGAAACCAGTATTACACTATATGTTAACTAACAGGAATTTAAATAAAAATTTGAAAGAAAAAAAATAAAGTGGAATGTTACATCTATCATATGTTGAGTTATGAGGTTTTTTTTAACTAGTTCTCAGCTTTGTTCCATGGGTGTTTTTATTTCATATTAGTTTAATTAAGGTGACTTTTGAGGGAGATAAGAGGCAAAGCTTTCCTCTTTGTGTACTTTTACAGAATCCCTCTGCAATTACCACAGAGTTATTCTTCTAATGAATTTTATTTTTTTTTTAAGATCTTATTTATTTATTTGACAGACAGAGATTACAAGTAGGCAGAGAGACAGGTAGAGAGATGGGGGAGGCAGGCTCCCCGCCGAGCAAAGAGACTGATACAGGTCTCAATCCCAGAACCCTGGGATCATGACTTGAGCTGAAGGCCGAGGCCCAAACCCACTGAGCCACCCAGGCACCCCTCTTCTCATGAATTTTAAAATGATTTTGTCCAACATTTTTGTGATTCTAATTAGAATTACATTAACTTTTGTTATTAATAAAAATGTTAATATTATTTATATTAAATTGAAGATGATGGTTATTTTAATTAAATTAGTTGGTCTTGTATGAAAACATATCTCTACATATTTTGTGTCCTTCAATAAAGTTTTATGATTTTTTTTCATTTAGAGGTACTGAAGTTCTTCAGTTGCTACTATTTTGTATCAAAGTAGTTTGGTGTCAGTTACAGCTATTAGCAACTATTAATAGATGAAGCTACCATAGGTTTTTATGATCTCACATTTCATAGAGGAATGCTAACTCCAATAACACTTCTGTTTAACAAGAGTTCTGGTCAGGAACTGAGGCCAGATGTCAACAGTATCATGCATTCAGAATTGAAATAGCCATAGGAAAAAAAATGTTTCTTTTGTTTATTTTTCTTCATGTTAAATGAATTTGCCAGTACTCCCTGTACACTCAAATGTACAAAAGATATCGTACTACCATGGTGTGGTGGGTGTATGTATGTGTGTGTTTGCTACACATCGTAGAAAATCTGCCCACAATTACAGAATGCATTTAATTTTAAAATGCTTCACAATGGTCATTCATTCACAACTAAATATGGACTTACTCCGTTGAGGACAGGATAACTTTGATTGTTGCATCCACGTGAGTACTGTGGTAATCTCCAACCTAATAAATTCATGGAGTTCAGTGGGGATTATTATTTTAATCAGTGGGATATTTTACTCCCTAATATTTTTATGTCTGTAGTTTCTGGTATGTAATTTATTGTTTTGACAGAATGGTCTTACCCCAGGGAAAGATTAATAGAAAATCCCTCTGAAGACAATTTGAGAGACCTGAAATTATGAAAACATGTGAGGAAAGTCTAAAACAAGCCTTAGAATGAAATGTTTGTAGGGAAGACAGGGTTCCAAGAAGAATAGGTAAATGGAACTAAAGCCAATGAATGGAGAGGTGTAGCAACAGACATAGGGACAAAAGAGCACTTATAAACCTCTAAGGTTTTCATTCTACCATAAGTGGCACTATTTCTGAATGTTTAAAGGCAGATGGTAGCTGTATAGACAAAGTGCAATGAAGACTCAAGGCAATTATTCATTTTCTTTGGGCTTCCGGAATGTGCTGTGGAGGGAAAAAGTTGTTTGGAGGCCCTGCATTATGCAAATTCCTTGTCTGTGCTGATTGAATTCTAAGAAGAATTGCATAGTTTTCTACTTGACCCATGTTTTAATTGTTAACTCCAGCACTAATGAGATAGAAAAACACAGTTTCGATGCTATTTACCTTGAGGTTGTTTTGCACAGGATGTAATGTTTAAATTATTTTAAATATATAAAATCGTTTCAGATATATTGCCCATCCTGTGCTAGTTCCTGTTTCTTTGGTTGCTTGGCCTAGATTCTGATGCTGGGGAAGGGCTCTTCTCATCTTAAAAATGGCTTACCTTTGGTATACTTTGCAGTAGCTTTTATAAATCATCACATTTAATTTTCTCCATCAACCCAGGGAAATTAATAGGGCCTGTTAAATTACTGACAGCTTTCAGATGAAAAGAAGCTGAGACATGGCAAGGTCAAGAATCCAGTACATTTATATTAACTTCTAGAGGTGATAATTCTTCAGATGTCTCAACGGAACAGGAACAAGGTAGTGTAGCCAAAGTTATGAGCTTCAGAGTGACATAGGTGTGCTAACTGGGCCTTCATCAGTTTACCAACCTAAACTCTATAAACTTCAATTTTATGTTTGTGAAATGAGCATAAAAATTATTAAAATGCACGGATTTAGTGAGGATGTAATTTAGTACCGATGAAGCACCTACCAAACTATCTTGATGCTCAATAAATGATTGGTATTATCAGTATATCTCTATCATAGCTATAGAATAGTAGAGAAACAAAGTGCATCTGTATCACACAGTTTGGGAATTGGAAGCATTTGCTCTGTTCCTCTGAATTGTCATGCAGTGGGTTCCTCAAGGGTAGGAAACTATATTTATTTGTGTGTTTATTTTAACCTTTGTATTTTTTGTGTTCTATAATTATTTACTGTGTTAATATAACTAAAATAGGTAAATTTTGAAGCAGTTTTATCCAAGAAAATAGGTAGACAAAGTTAAACAGTTTTTTGTTTGGTGGGGTTTTTGCTTCATTTCATTTTTTGCATTTTGCAGTTGTGCTCCAGAAAGACACATTTTGTCCTGGGTGGACTCCCTTACACAAAGTTTAAACAAGTAATTGTTACTTTGGTCTACAATAAGAGTATCAAAGGTTGGAAATTTAATTTTACATTTTTTTCATTTAACTCTGACAATAATGTACATGAAAAACTAAGGAAAAACCCAAGGACATATATAAATATGGGAGTTGAAGTATAGAAATCGAAGTATATGTCTTTGCATCAGCTTTCTACCTGATTTCATTCTCTTTTAAAATTTAAAACATGTCAGATAAAAACAATATATCTTCACCATAACACAACTAAAGAGGGTACCTTTTTTCCCTATCCAGATATAAAAACTGTTGATATATCATCAGTGACTTTGTTTGCTTTTTATTTATTCATTTCATTTCATTTACTTATTTATTCATTTATTTATTTATTATCTTATTTCATTTTTTATTTATTTTTTAAGGACTTTATTTATTTATTTATTTGTTTATTTATTTGACAGAGATCACAAGTACACAGAGAAGCAGGCAGAGAGAGAGGGGGGATAGCAGTCTCCCTGCTGAGCAGAAAGCCCAGTGCAGGGCTTGATCCTAGGACCCCGAGACCATGACCTGAGCCAAAGGCAGAGGCTCAGCCAACTGAGTCACCCCAGAGCCGCTGCTTTCATGGTCCTTTTAATAGATAATTTCTATATGCATGTCCTGTTTCACCATCATTATGAGAAGCAAAGGTTTTTATTAATTATCTGGACTTCCCACCATAGCTACCTTTCTACCCTGAAAGAAAGCAGATCATGTTCTTTCAATTTTATTGTACTTCCTTTCATTAGTGTGATAGCTTTCAACTTTAGGAATATGGAAATTACATATTAAATAAGTAAGCATGTGTTACTGGTTTAGAGATTTAATTTCTATGTGCATGTCTTGTGCCAACCATCATTATGAGAAATGAAAATTTTGATAAATCATCTGGATCTCTGGAAGAGTCCCTCACACCTGTGCCAAATACATTTGTGTCATTAATCCATAAGAATGTCAATTCTATAAGAGAAATGGAGGCTCTGTTGTTTTTTTTTAATTTTTTTTTAATTTAATTTTTTATTTTTTTTAAACACATATTTTTATCCCCAGGAGTACAGGTCTGTGAATCACCAGGTTTACACACTTCACAGCACTCACCAAAGCACATACCCTCCCCAATGTCCATAATCCCACCCCCTTCTCCCAAACCCCCTCCCCCCAGCAACCCTCAGTTTCTTTTGTGGGATTAAGAGTCACTTATGGTTTGTCTCCCTCCCAATCCCATCTTGTTTCATTGATTCTTCTCGTACCCACTTAGTATTTCTAAATTCAGGAGATAACTGAAAACAAAAACAAAAACAAAAACAGTATATTCCAAAGTGTCCTGCACTCCCTTTGTTCAGTTTTTCGCTAGTGAATAGATGGTGATAATTCTAGAAGAGAGGGAAGAAGAGGCAATTGGGGTGGATATATTCTTCAAGGGGAACTGTTTGTATCCTTATGGTGAGGATGGATATTGTGTATTGACAGCTCACGAGACAGTATTCTTCTCTCCTTTATCATGGTTGTTTGATTTTTGTTTTGTTCCAGTTATTTGATTACTTTAACTCCAGTTGGAATAATACTGTTATTCCCTTATCTGAGAGGCAACAAAATGTAATAGTACAGAGCAATGCTGTGGCGCAGCTTAGGGTTGGAAGCTTCTAGAGATGATCCTGGTACGCACTCTTTGTTAAGAACATTGGATTATTAAGTTTTAAGATAAGAGTGCCTAAAATTGGGTCAATTAGTTAAAATTCAGAATTTCTCTTAAACTTGACAGGCAAGAGGTCCTCGTTAATTTTATGGGACTAAATTTCAAAAAGGTAGTAGGGAAGAAAGTCGGATTACAGGGTAAAAAGAATAAAGAAAAAGTAAAGTAAAGAGAAGAAATGTAGTGTACTTCCTGAACAAGTTGTATGAGAAGGAAAAGAGAGAAACAGGTCTGTAACTGTAGTATTTGAGCCAAAAATCACCTCCAAGCAAACATTTTTGGAAAAGAGATAATTATTTTTAGACTACATAAAAAAATTCTGGTAGAGTTAAAGTGTTTACAGTATAGATCAGAGGGTAGCAAATTTTTTTCAGTAAAGTGCTGGATAATAAATATTTAAGGTTTTGCAGGCCATATGATCTCTGATGACACGACTCAGTTCTGCTGTTGCAGCCTACAAGCAACCATAGACAATATGTAAACACATGGGCATGGCTATTTTCAATAAAATTTTATTTACACAAAGAGGCACCAAGCCAGATTTGATCAATGGGTCATAGTTCGCCAACTTCTGATAAGATGGAAGAGAAGAACTGAAGAGAATTAGGGGAGGGCATAAGGTGAGGCTGGCTGTGGCTGGGCATTAGCTTTCCAGATCTGGGTGTGGTAATGGGAGAACATGACTAATGGCCTCAAGTTTTCTCATGGGAAGAGAGGGCTACATAGTTTGTGAAAATTGAGGCGTTAGAGAATATTACGGAAGAAGGAGGGTGGTAATGATACAGAAAAGTTTTTGAGAGAAGGAGAGAGGAAGTTGCTGTAGCACAGGACACAACTGAGTGTGGAAACTATGACTGCATGGAGCATATACTATTAGCATGAATATGTGGTTTCCTTTCCCACAGAACTTCAGTACCTTCATGGAAAGACAGCTATAGTATTGATCTGGGGGTTGGGGTTTTGATGAGTGGGTACATGTGAAGGATTGGACTGAAAGGAATTGAAGCTATGGCTGAGACTGTATTTCAAATAAACAGCCCTGAGGTTCAAGCTGGATAAAGAAAAGAAGATCAAAGAGACGTGTAAACTGAGAGAAAACAGAGATTGAGGTGCTGCATATTAATCTCTGTGAGGGTGAAGAACAGGAGTTGAAAAAGGAATAAAGAACTGTTAAGAGATTGAGGTTTAAAATATATAACACAGTAAATGTTCAAAGGGTATTTTTTGATGATTACTGTATCGAGTAATGTTTACTGTGTGACCCTATAATGAAATAGATGTGAAAAGAAAAAAATGTTATACCCAATCTCTTTCTATCATTTATTTCTATTCTAGAGTTTCTCTTATTAAGAATAGAAATCACTGATCTCTATCAGTAAGATTAGGAATCACAAGAGTTGGGCTTTTGAAAAAATCAACAAAATTTATAAACTTTTCATATAGTGAGTGCTGTGAATTGTCTAAGACAGATGATTCACAAACCTGTACCCCTGAAGCAAATAATACATTATATGTTAATAAAAAAAAGTAGGGAGGAGGAGTCAAGATGGCGGAGAAGTAGCAAGCTGAGACTGCTTCAGCTAGCCGGAGATCAGCTAGATAGCTTATCTAAAGATTGCAAACACCTGAAAATCCATCGGCAGATCGAAGAGAAGAAGAACAGCAATTCTGGAAACAGAAAAACAACCACTTTCTGAAAGGTAGGACCGGCGGAAAAGTGAATACAAAGCGACGGGAAGATAGACCCCGGGGGGAGGGGCCGGCTCCCGGCAAGCGGCGGAGCAACCGCGCACAAAATCAGGACTTTTAAAAGTCTGTTCTGCTGAGGGACATCGCTCCAGAGGCTAAACCGGGGCGAAGCCCACGCGGGGTCAGCGTGGCCTCAGGTCCCGCAGGGTCACAGAAGGATCGGGGGAGTCTGAGTGTCGCAGAGCTTGCGGCTATTGGAACGGGAAAGCCGGCTACAGAGACAGAGACAGAGCCGACAGTAAGCTCACAGCTCGGTGTTACCTTGAACCGGTCGCAGGCTCGGTGAGCTCGGAGCGCGGCCGGAGGTCAGGCAGACGGGAGTAACTGGGCGCTGTTCTCTGAGGGCGCACTGAGGAGTGGGGCCCTGGGCTCTCGGCTCCTCCGGGCCGGAGACCAGGAGGCCGCCATTTGTATTCCCGTCCTCCGGAACTCTACGGAAAGCGCTCAGGGAACAAAAGATCCTGAAAGCAAACCCGAGCAGATTACTTACCCCGGCCCCGGGTAAGGGCGGTGCAATTCCACCTGGGGCAAAGACACTTGAGAATCACTACAACAGGCCCCTCCCCCAGAAGATCAACAGGAAATCCAGCCGAGACCAAGCTCACCTACCAAGGAGTGCGGTTTCAATACCAAGGAGAGCAGCAGAATTCCAGAGGAGGAGAAAGCCAAGCACGGAACTCATGGCTTTTTTCCTGTGATTTTTTTTTAGTCTTGCAGTTAACTTAATTTTTTCTTTTTCATTTTTTTTTTTTTTTTTTTTATTCTCGCCTTCGGGTAATTTTTTTTAACTGTTACCTTTTTCTTTTTTAACGATTTTTTACTAGTTTATCTAATATATATATTTTTTCTTTTTTACATTTTTCTTAGGTGTTTTCTTTCTTTAAAAATTCTTTTCTTTTCTTTTTTCTTTTTTCTTTTTTTTTTTCTTTCATCATTTTTGAAACTCTTTTTATCCCCTTTCTCCCCACTCATGATTTTGGATCTCTTCTAATTTGGTTAAAGCATATTTTCCTGGGGTTGTTGCCACCCTTTTAGTATTTTACTTGCCCCTTCATTTACTCTTATCTGGACAAAATGACAAGACGTAAAAATCCAACACAAAAAAAAGAACAAGAGGCAGTACCGAAGGCTAGGGACCTAATCAATACAGACATCGGTAATATGTCAGATCTAGAGTTCAGAATGACAATTCTCAAGGTTCTAGCCGGGCTCGAAAAAGGCATGGAAGATATTAGAGAAACCCTCTCGAGAGATATAAAAGCCCTTTCTGGAGAAATAAAAGAACTAAAATCTAACCAAGGTGAAATCAAAAAAGCTATTAATGAGGTGCAATCAAAAATGGAGGCTCTAACTGCTAGGATAAATGAGGCAGAAGAAAGAATTAGTGATATAGAAGACCAAATGACAGAGAATAAAGAAGCTGAGCAAAAGAGGGACAAACAGCTACTGGACCACGAGGGGAGAATTTGAGAGATAAGTGACACCATAAGACGAAACAACATTAGAATAATTGGGATTCCAGAAGAAGAAGAAAGTGAGAGGGGAGCAGAAGGTATACTGGAGAGAATTATTGGGGAGAATTTCCCCAATATGGCAAAGGGAACGAGCATCAAAATTCAGGAGGTTCAGAGAACGCCCCTCAAAATCAATAAGAATAGGCCCACACCCCGTCACCTAATAGTAAAATTTACAAGTCTCAATGACAAAGAGAAAATCCTGAAAGCAGCCTGGGAAAAGAAGTCTGTAACATACAATGGTAAAAATATTAGATTGGCAGCTGACTTATCCACAGAGACCTGGCAGGCCAGAAAGAGCTGGCATGATATTTTCAGAGCACTAAACGAGAAAAACATGCAGCCAACAATACTATATCCAGCTAGGCTATCATTGAAAATAGAAGGAGAGATTAAAAGCTTCCAGGACAAACAAAAACTGAAAGAATTTGCAAATACCAAACCAGCTCTACAGGAAATATTGAAAGGGGTCCTCTAAGCAAAGAGAGAGCCTACAAGTAGTAGATCAGAAAGGAACAGAGACCATATACAGTAACAGTCACCTTACAGGCAATACAATAGCACTAAATTCATATCTCTCAATATTTACCCTGAATGTGAATGGGCTAAATGCCCCTGTCAAAAGACACAGGGTATCAGAATGGATAAAAAAACAAAACCCATCTATATGTTGCCTCCAGGAAACTCATTTTAAGCCCGAAGACACCTCCAGATTTAAAGTGAGGGGGTGGAAAAGAATTTACCATGCTAATGGACATCAGAAGAAAGCAGGAGTGGCAATCCTTATATCAGATCAATTAGATTTTAAGCCAAAGACTATAATAAGAGATGAGGAAGGACACTATATCATACTCAAAGGGTCTGTCCAACAAGAAGATCTAACAATTTTAAATATCTATGCCCCCAACGCGGGAGCAGCCAACTATATAAACCAATTAATAACAAAATCAAAGAAACACATCAACAATAATACAATAATAGTAGGGGACTTTAACACTCCCCTCACTGAAATGGACAGGTCATCCAAGCAAAAGATCAGCAAGGAAATAAAGGCCTTAAATGACACACTGGACCAGATGGACATCACAGATATATTCAGAATATTTCATCCCAAAGCAACAGAATACACATTCTTCTCTAGTGCACATGGAACATTCTCCAGAATAGATCACATCCTCGGTCCTAAATCAGGACTCAACCAGTATCAAAAGATTGGGATCATTCCCTGCATATTTTCAGACCACAATGCTCTAAAGCTAGAACTCAACCACAAAAGGAAGTTTGGAAAGAACCCAAATACATGGAGACTAAACAGTATCCTTCTAAAGAATGAATGGGTCAACCGGGAAATTAAAGAAGAATTGAAAAAAATCATGGAAACAAATGATAATGAAAATACAACGGTTCAAAATCTGTGGGACACAACAAAGGCAGTCCTGAGAGGAAAATATATAGCGGTACAAGCCTTTCTCAAGAAACAAGAAAGGTCTCAGGTACACAACCTAACCCTACACCTAAAGGAGCTGGAGAAAGAACAAGAAAGAAACCCTAAGCCCAGCAGGAGAAGAGAAATCATAAAGATCAGAGCAGAAATCAATGAAATAGAAACCAAAAAAACAATAGAACAAATCAACGAAACTAGGAGCTGGTTCTTTGAAAGAATTAATAAAATTGATGAACCCCTAGCCCGACTTATCAAAAAGAAAAGAGAAAGGACCCAAATAAATAAAATCATGAATGAAAGAGGAGAGATCACAACTAACACCAAAAAAATACAAACTATTATAAGAACATACTATGAGCAACTCTACGGCAATAAATTTGACAATCTGGAAGAAATGGATGCATTCCTAGAAACATATAAACTACCACAACTGAACCAGGAAGAAATAGAAAGCCTGAACAGACCCATAACCAGAAAGGAGATTGAAACAGTCATTAAAAATCTCCAAACAAACAAAAGCCCAGGGCCAGACGGCTTCCCGGGGGAATTCTACCAAACATTTAAAGAAGAACTAATTCCTATTCTCCTGAAACTGTTCCAAAAAATAGAAATGGAAGGAAAACTTCCAAACTCATTTTATGAGGCCAGCATCACCTTGATCCCAAAACCAGACAAGGATCCCACCAAAAAAGAGAGCTATAGACCGATATCCTTGATGAACACAGATGCGAAAATACTCAACAAAATACTAGCCAATAGGATTCAACAGTACATTAAAAAGATTATTCACCACGACCAAGTGGGATTTATTCCAGGGCTGCAAGGTTGGTTCAACATCCGCAAATCAGTCAATGTGATACAACACATCAATAAAAGAAAGAACAAGAACCATATGATACTCTCAATAGATGCTGAAAAAGCATTTGACAAAGTAAAGCATCCCTTCCTGATCAAAACTCTTCAAAGTGTAGGGATAGAGGGCACATACCTCAATATCATCAAAGCCATCTATGAAAAACCCACCGCAAATATCATTCTCAATGGAGAAAAACTGAAAGCTTTTCCGCTAAGGTCAGGAACACGGCAGGGATGTCCATTATCACCACTGCTATTCAACATAGTACTAGAGGTCCTAGCCTCAGCAATCAGACAACAAAAGGAAATTAAAGGCATCCAAATCGGCAAAGAAGAAGTCAAATTATCACTCTTCGCAGATGATATGATACTATATGTGGAAAACCTAAAAGACTCCACTCCAAAACTGCTAGAACTTGTACAGGAATTCAGTAAAGTGTCAGGATATAAAATCAATGCACAGAAATCAGTTGCATTTCTCTACACCAACAGCAAGACAGAAGAAAGATATATTAAGGAGTCAATCCCATTTACAATTGCATCCAAAACCATAAGATACCTAGGAATAAACCTAACCAAAGAGACACAGAATCTATACTCAGAAAACTATAAAGTACTCATGAAAGAAATTGAGGAAGACACAAAGAAATGGAAAAATGTTCCATGCTCCTGGATTGGAAGAATAAATATTGTGAAAATGTCTATGCTACCTAAAGCAATCTACACATTTAATGCAATTCCTATCAAAGTACCATCCATCTTTTTCAAAGAAATGGAACAAATAATGCTAAAATTTATATGGAACCAGAAAAGACCTCGAATAGCCAAAGGGATATTGAAAAAGAAAGCCAACGTTGGTGGCATCACAATTCCGGACTTCAAGCTCTATTACAAAGCTGTCATCATCAAGACAGCATGGTACTGGCACAAAAACAGACACATAGATCAATGGAACAGAATAGAGAGCCCAGAAATAGACCCTCAACTCTATGGTCAACTAATCTTCGACAAAGCAGGAAAGAATGTCCAATGGAAAAAAGACAGCCTCTTCAATAAATGGTGCTGGGAAAATTGGACAGCCACATGCAGAAAAATGAAATTGGACCATTTCCTTACACCACACACAAAAATAGACTCAAAATGGATGAAGGACCTCAATGTGCGAAAGGAATCCATCAAAATCCTTGAGGAGAACACGGGCAGCAACCTCTTCGACCTCTGCCTCAGCAACATCTTCCTAGGAACAACGCAAAAGGCAAGGGAAGCAAGGGCAAAAATGAACTATTGGGATTTCATCAAGATCAAAAGCTTTTGCACAGCAAAGGAAACAGTTAACAAAATCAAAAGACAACTCACAGAATGGGAGAAGATATTTGCAAACGACATATCAGATAAAGGACTAGTGTCCAGAATCTATAAAGAACTTAGCAAACTCAACACCCAAAGAACAAATAATCCAATCAAGAAATGGGCAGAGGACATGAACAGACATTTCTGCAAAGAAGACATCCAGATGGCCAACAGACACATGAAAAAGTGCTCCATATCACTCGGCATCAGGGAAATACAAATCAAAACCACAATGAGATATCACCTCACACCAATCAGAATGGCTAAAATCAACAAGTCAGGAAATGACAGATGCTGGCGAGGATGCGGAGAAAGGGGAACCCTCCTACACTGTTGGTGGGAATGCAAGCTGGTGCAGCCACTCTGGAAAACAGCATGGAGGTTCCTCAAAATGTTGAAAATAGAACTGCCCTATGACCCAGCAATTGCACTATTGGGTATTTACCCTAAAGATACAAATGTAGTGATCCAAAGGGACACATGCACCCGAATGTTTATAGCAGCAATGTCCACAATAGCCAAACTATGGAAAGAACCTAGATGTCCATCAACAGATGAATGGATCAAGAAAATGTGTTATATATACACAATGGAATACTATGCAGCCATCAAAAGAAATGAAATCTTGCCATTTGCGACAACATGGATGGAACTAGAGCGTATCATGCTTAGCGAAATAAGTCAAGCAGAGAAAGACAACTATCATATGATCTCCCTGATATGAGGAAGTGGTGATGCAACATGGGGGCTTAAGTGGGTAGGAGAAGAATCAATGAAACAAGATGGGATTGGGAGGGAGACAAACCATAAGTGACTCTTAATCTCACAAAACAAACTGAGGGTTGCTGGGGGGCGGGGGTTTGGGAGAACGGGGTGGTATTATGGACATTGGGGAGAGTATGTGCTTTGGTGAGTGCTGTGAAGTGTGTAAACCTGGTAATTCACAGACCTGTACCCCTGGGGATAAAAATATATGTTTATAAAAAATAAAAAAAAAATCAATAGACGTTTACCCTTTCCAAAAAAAAAAAATATATATATATATATATAGGGAGGACTCAAATAAATGAAATCAGAAATGAAGGAGGAAAATTAACTAACACCACAGAAATACAAAGGAATATAAGAGAACATTACGAAAAACTATATGCCAACAACTGGAACAACAACCTAGGAAAAAAATGGATAAATTCCATAACTTCCAAAACTGAATCAGGAAGAAATATAAAATTTGGCAGACCAGGTACTAGCAACCAACTTGAATCAGTAATCAATAAACTCCTGACTAACAAAAGTCCAGGACCAGATGGATTACCAGGTTAATTCTACCAAATATTTAAAGAACAATTGATACCTACTCTTTTCAAAACTATTCCCAAAATAGAAGGAAAGCTTCCAAATTCATTTTACAGGGCTAATGTTACCCTAATAGCAAAACCAGATAGAAACACAACAAAGAAAGAAAATTACAGGCCACTATCTTTTATGAATATAGATCCAAGAGTCATAAAATTATTGGCCAACTGAATTTAGCAATACATTAAAAATTTTTTCACCAAATGAGGCTTTTATTCTAAGGATGCAAAAGTTGTTTGGTATTCACACCACACCTGTGCCTGGGGAGGTCAGGAACCTGGAGGACCCTCCAGAGAGATCCTGACAGCCCATCACCACCATCCCCAGGGAACACGGGGAACAATTCCAAAGCTGGGGAACTGTTCTGGGGCTTGCTAGTGCCACACCTGTGCCGGGGGTGGTGGGCAGGAACCTGGGGAACCCTTATGCACAAACCTGACAGCCCATTACCACCAACCCCACAGACAGGGCACAAAATGCTGAAGCTGGGGAACTGTTCTGTGGCTTCTTAGCGCCACACCCGTGGGGATGGGGGACAGGGGAAAAGAAAAAAAAAATATTTTTGATGTAATGTATTAATCAACTTGCTACATTGCATTAAAAGGAAAAGGATGCCAATCATATGAGTATCTCAGTAGATGCAGAAAAAACATTTGAAAATGTGTGTGTATGTAACACAGTGGAATATTATTCAGGAATAAAAGTGAATGAAATCTTTCCATTTGCAAGCTCATGGATGGATCTAGAGGACGTAATGTTAAGTCAAATAAGTCAGCCAGAGAAAGACAAATATCATATGATTTCACTCACATGTGCAATTTAAGAAACATAAGAAATGAACAAATTTTAAAAAGAAATAAACCAAACCAAAACAAAACAGGCTCTTAAATACAGAGAACAAATTTATGGTTGCCAGGAAGTAGTTTGGGTTGGGGGGATGGGTAAAACAGATGAAGGGGATTAAGAGTATATGGATCTTGATGAGAACTGAGAAATGTATAAAATTGTTGCGTCATTACATTGCACGCCTGAAACTAACATAATGTTATATGTTAATTATACTTGAATTAGAAAAAACAAAATAAAAATAAATTTCTCTGTAGAAGTCATACTTATTTTCATAAGTATATTCTTAGGTACTTTATATTTTTGATACTATTGTAATGATATTACTTTGAATTTTATTTCTTATAAGACTTTTGAATTTTTAATGATTTTTAAAAATTTTTTTTACTGATTTTTGAATCTAAGAACAATGCTAAGTTCTTCTCATCAAAAAAGTTATCAGTTTCTTTTGGATTCATATTTATACAGTTTTGTTTTATAAATAATAACTGTTTTATTTCTTCCTTTCCAATTCTTTTAATTTTTATTTATTTTTTTATCATACTGCAACTGGCCAGAATCTCAAATGCAATGTGAATCACAGTTTTAACAGTGGGAAATTTTGTATTGTTCCTATCTCAAAAGAAATGGTTTTACCGTCAACTGTGATATGTATCAATATGTTTTATAGACAGCTTTTAACTCTGGAGTTGGCAATCTATAGTTCAAGGGTCCAACCTGGCCTGACAACTGTTCTTGTAAATAAAGTTTTATTGTAACACAACCATGTCTGTCAATGTAAATATTGTCTATAGCTGTGTTTGCACTACAATGGCAAAGTTGAGTAGTGTAACAGAGATTATACGGCTTGCATAGCTGAAAATATTTATTATCTGGCTCTTTAACAAGAAAAAGTTTGCAAAACTCTACTTTGCCCAATTAAGATGTTCTCTTCCTTCTCTCTCTCTCTTTTTGCTACATCTTTTTTTACTATGAACAAATATTGTGTATTATTAAATGTTTTTCATGTGTTAAGATAAAAGGGTAATGTGATCTAAATTAGTTGTCTTTCTCATGTTAAACTAAACAAATTCTTGGAATAAATACCCTTTGTTAAAAAAAAAAAGAGTAGAAATCATTGACAATGTAATTATCATATGACATTTCCCAAAGTTAATTTACTTTATTTATTTATGTATTTATGTATTTATTTATTTTCTGGACTTAATTTTAGTAAAAAGAGCATGGGGGGGGTCTTACAATGACTACTTGATCTATTATTCTTTATTTTTAAACTTTTTTTTTTACCTTCTAAATTTACTTTATCTGTAAAAAAGGTAGTTTTTGAAAACTTCAAGCTTATTTGATTCTAGTTATTTATATTGTTTCAGTGCTGCTCTCAATTTATAATTCTAGTTCATTTCATAGACTCAAAGAAATTGATATTCCCCTACTATTATTTCTATGAGGTAGGTTACCATTAAATGTTAAAAGAGCATTAAATATAAGGTTAATAAGACACAAATTTGTGATACCAAATTCCATGATTCCATGTAGCATTTGATCAGAACTGGGGGGAAATTCTTGATATAGAAGAAAAATAGCTACAGTTATTTAGTCCAGCAATTTATCATACTGTGTTGTGAGCTTTATATACTTATCTGGGAAAGTTTATTGAAGCTGGAATCTAAGTTTTGCCAAAATCTACAAATTGTTTTCTTTTCATTCTTTCCAAGCATGACATTTTATCACTCTGTAAATTTAAAACACTGTCTTATATATATGTTTTGAGGTAAAGTAATTAATACTCCAATTTATGAAAGTTGGTAGTTTTTTTAAGATGATTTTTTTGAAAACAATTTACCACAGCAAGGAAGGGAAGTTTGTTTATTGTTTGTTTCTTTTTAAATATCAGTCTCTCCTCTCATTGAAAGAACCATGTTTTTATTAGGTGGGCTAGTGATAATGGACAGCAACATACCCTGTGTTAACTTTATGACTACAAATAGGCCAATATTTTTAGAAGAAAAAATTTATCAACCAATAAAATAGGAAATGAATGTGTGCACAGTAAACAACTAAGTATTTTCAAAAACAAAATGTACCATGTCACAAAGGGAGACACTTTCAATATGCCAGTTTAAAGAGCAATGTCAGGTACACATGATTTGGGCATTTACTATTTTTGTAAATTTGATAAATATTCACTTCAAGGATTTTTTAGTCTTATTTGTGTTTCCTTTAAGCATTACCAGTGTCCTTTGACGAATTTTTTTTGACTAGAGTCTAAATATGATCAATTTTCCAAAAGGGAAGTTTTCCAAAAATAAAATTTTTACCTGCTTTTAGAAAGTGAGAAAGATTACATTCTTCTGAATCAAGAAGGAAAGATTTCAATACAGCTCTAGGTGTGGATAGGCATGTGGATGTGGAGCAGGAGGTTCCCTTGTAACTTATGGAGTGACACTTGTATGATGAGAAAGGTAGAAGGGCTGAGGTAGAAGACTCAGGATCATTTTGTCAGTGGTGGAGGGCCTACTGAGGTTGGAGGTCGTAAATCTGGAGCAGTGGTCAATTATTGAAGTAGTTTGATTTTTTTTCCCGGCAGTGTAGACTATCCCTGACACAGAGAAAGAGAGTGCTGATTACAGAACTAGGACAGGTTTGGGGTATACCAAGAGAGGTACATGTTGCTGACAGAGATTAGAGGTCAGGGTGGGGCTTTTGAATATGAATCCTTTTGCTTACTCCACCTTCTCTTATGGAGAGTTAAGCTGTATAACCAAAGAAAGCAAGAGGTAAATACTGAACTACTAATGTCTATGTAGGAATCTCTCTCCTACTCATAGGTAGAGCTAGAAATTTGGAGAAAAAAAATTTCTGTTAGTTTATCTTGTCCTTCATGTTTGAATATCTGGTAATCTTTGATTTTTTTAAAAATTTTCCCCTCAGCTTTATTCAGCTATAACTGACATATAACATTGTGTATATTTAAGGTGTATAGCATGTTCATTTCATACATATACCTTGTAAAGTTTTTAACAGTGTAGCATAGGCTAACACCACTATTATCAATTTTTGGGGGGGAGGTTATTTACTTATTTATTTTTTTTAAATTTCTTTTCAGCATAATGGTATTCATTGTTTTTGCACCACATCCAGTGCTCCATGCAATACGTGTCTTCCTTAATACCCAACACAAGGCTCCCCAAATCTCCCACTCCCCGCCCCTTCAAAACCCTCAGGTTGTTTTTCAGAGTCCATAGTCTCTTATGGTTCACCTCCCCTTCTAATTTCCCTCAACTCCCTTCTCCTCTCCATCTCCCCGTGTCCTCCATGTTATTTGTTACGCTCCACAAATAAGTGAAACCATATGATACTTGACTCTCTCTGCTTGACTTATTTCACTCAGCATAATCTCTTCCAGTCCCGTTCATATTGCTACAAAAGTTGTGTATTCATCCTTTCTGATGGAGGCATAATACTCCATAGTGTATATGGACCACATCTTCCTTATCCATTTGTCCGTTGAAGGGCATCTTGGTTCTTTCCACAGTTTGGCGACCGTGGCCATTGCTGCTATTATCTTATATAATCATTTCTTTTTTGTGTTGAGAACTTTAATATTTGCTCTCAGCAACTTTCAAGTATATACTATAGTGTTGTTAACTATAATCAGTTATGCTGCACCTCAGATCCTCTTATTTATTTATTTAAAACATATTTATCCTGTAACTGAAAATTTCTACTCTTTGACCAACGTCTCCCTATGTCCTCCCCTTCCAGGCCCTGGTAACTACCATTCTGCCATCTGTTTCTATGAGTTTGGCTTTCTTTGATTCTATACATAAGTGATATCATGCAGTATTTGTTTTTCTTTATCTATCTTCTTTCACTTAGCATTATTCCAGAATGGTCCATTCATGGTATTACAAATGAAAGGATTTCCTTCTTTCTCATGACTGAATAATACTCTATTGTATATATACAACATATCTTCTTTACCTATTCATCCATCAACAGACAATTAGGTTATTTCCATATCTTGAATACTGTAAATAATGTTGCAATTAATGTAAGAGTGCAGATATCTCAATATCCTATTTTTGTTTTCTTTAGATATATACCCCAAGTGGAATGGTGCATCATATGATAGTTACATTTTTAATATTTGGAGGAACTTCTATACTTTTTTAAGATTTTATTTATTTGACAGAGAGAGAGAGATCGTAAGTAGGCAGAGAGGCAGACAGAGAGAAAGGGGGAAGCAACCTCTCCGCCGAGCAGAGAGCCCCATGTGGGGCTCAGTCCCAGGACCCTGAGATCATGACGTGAGCCAAAGGCAGAGGTTTAACCCACTGAGCCACCCACATACCCCTTCTATACTGTTTTTGATAGTGGTTTTCTCAATTTACATTCCCATCAGTATGCAAGAATTCCCTTTTCTCTACATCCTTGCCAACACTTGTTACTTCTTGTCTTAGTAATAGCCATTGTAATATGTGTGAGGTGATTGAGGTGATATCTCATTATGGTTTTGATTATATATTTTCAAATATATGTAGATAGATAGATAGATAGATATAGATAAGATATATAGATATGTACTATGGAATTATATGAGTTCTTTTATATTTTGGTAATTAACCCTTTTCAGATATGTGATTGGCAAACTGTTTTTTTCTCATCCCATAGGTTACATTTTCATTTTGTTGATTATTTCTTTTGCTGTGCTGAAGCTTTTTAGTTTGATGCAGTTCCACTTATTAATTTTTGTTTTTGTTATTTGTGCTTTTTATGACATGTCCAAAAAATAAACGCCAAGACAAATGTCAAAGTGATTCTCCCCTGTGTTTTCTTCTAGAATTTTTATGGCACTGGGTTTTATGTTTATATATTTAATCTATTCCAAGTTAATTTTTGTAGGTGGTGTAAGATTGAGGTTCAGTTCCATTCTTCTCATGTAGTTATTCCAGCATTTCCAACAACATCATTTATTGAAGAGACTACTTTTCACCATTGAATACTCTTGACTCCCTTGTCAAATAGTAGTCAGCCATATATGCAAGGGTTTATTTCTGGACTCTTGATTCTGTTTCATTGGTATATGTGTCTATTTTTTTGTTTAAGATTTTATTTATTTATTTTTTTAAGAGAGAGAGAGCCCATGAAAGAGAAAGAGCATGAATACTTGCTGAACCAGGAACCAGATGTAGGACTCCATACCAGGACCTTGGAATCATGACTTGAGCAAAAGGCAGATGCTTTAACTGACTGAGCCACCAAGGCATCCCTTTATGTGTCTATTTTTATGCCAGTACCATACTGTTTGACACTGTAACTTTGTAGTATAGTTTGAAATCAGGAAGTATGATGACTCTAGCTTTGTTCTTTTTCAGGATTACTTTGGCTATTCAGGGACTTGTGTGTGTGTGTGTGTTTCCATACAGATATTAGGATTGTTTTTTTCTATTTATCTGAAAAATTCCATTGGAATTTTGATAGCAATTGCACTGAATCCATGGATTTCTTTGGATTGCATGGCCATTTTAATGATAATTCTGATCCATGAACATTGGATATCTTTCCATTTATTTCTGCCTTCTGTTTATTTCATCAAAGTTTACAGTATTCAAAGTTTTATAATTTTCAATGTGCAGATCTTTTACTTTCTTGGTTAAATTTATTCCTAATATTTTATTATACTTGATGCTATTGTGAATAAGATTTTTTTATTGAGGTAAAATTAACAACATTATTTCAGTTTCAGTTATAAAATATAATGGTTTGGTATTTGCATATATTGTGAAATTATCACCACAATAGGTCTGGTTAACATTCATTACCATACATATGGAATTGTTTCGTGTGTAATGAGTACTTTTAAGATTTAGTTTCTTAGTAAATCTCTAATTTTCAAATATGCAGTACAGTATAATTACCTATAATTGCCATGCTGTATATTACATTCTCATGACTATTTTATATTTTTGTATCCCTTCATTCATTTTGCCTACTTCCCACACCCTACCTCTGGCAGCTCCCAATTTCTTCTCTGTATCTATGAGTTTAGTTTTTGTTTTTGTTTATTTGTTTGGTTTTTTTTTTAGATTCTACATATAAATGAGATCAGATGGTATTTGTCTTTCTCTCTCTTATTTATTTCACTTAATGTAATGCCCTCAGGATCCATCAATATTGTCACAGATGGCAAGATTTCATTTTTTAATGGCTGAATAATATTCCGTTGCATATATATGCCACATTTTCATTATCCAATCATCATGTGTCCATTAATCAATGAACATAGAGTGGTTTATATATTTTGGGTATTGTAAATATTGTTGCAGTAAACATGGTTGTGCATGTATCTTCTTAAGTTGGTGTTTTCATTTTCTTCAGATAAATACCTGGGATTGGTTTCTTTATTTCTTTTTCAGGTATTTGGTTGTTATTGCCTAGAAACATAACTGGTTTCTATATGTTAATTTTGTATGCTGCAATTATACTGAGTATATTTATTAGTTCTAAAAATTGTGTGTGTGTGTGTGTGTGTGTGTGTGTGCATGTACGTGTGTAACCTTTAAGATTTTCTCTGTATAAGAGCATATCATCTGCAAGCAAAGAGAATTTTGCTTCTTTTCCCCTTTAGATGCCTTTTATTTCCTTTTCTTGTCTGATTGCTCTGGCTAAGACTTCCAGTACTATGTTGAATGGGTATGGTGAGAGTGGACATTATTTTGTTGCCAATTTTAGAAGAAATGTTTTCAGCCTTGTACCATTCAGTCTGGTGTTAGCTTATCATATATTGCCTTTATTATGTTGGTTATATTATTTCTCTACCCAATTCATTGAACATTTTTATCATGATAGGATGTTGAATTTTGGCAAATGCTTTCTCTGTATCTGTTGAGATGATTGTAAGATTTTTATCTTTTATTCTATTAATGTTGTATGTCTCATTTATTGATATGTGTGTGCTGAAAGTCTTTGCACACCAGGGATAGATCTCATTTGATCCTGATATATGATCCTTTTAATGTGTTATTTAGTTCTGTTTTCTAGAATTTTCTTGAGAATTGTTGTACCCATACTCATCAGGGATAGTGACCTATAGTTTTGTGGGTTTTTTTTTCCCCTGTAGTATCTTTATCGATTGATATCAGGATAATTTTGGTCTTGAGAGTATTTTATGCTTTTCAATTTTTTGGAGGAGTTTGAGGATTGAAACTAATTCTTTAAGTGTTTGGTAGAAAGGGAGAAAAATCAAACAAAATCAGAAATAAAAGAAAAGACATGGAAACTGACACCACAGAAATGCTAAGAATCATGAGATTACTGTGAACATTTATATGCCAACAAATTAGATACCGTAGAAGAAATAGATACACTTCTAGAAATGTACAACTTGCAAAATTTGAAAATCTGAACAGACCAATAACTAATAAGGAGGCTGAATCAGTAATCAAAAACCTCCCCCAAAGAGGGACTAGATGGTCTAACTGGTGAATTTTGCAGTAGTGTAATTTCTAATAGAAGTGGGTCACCTTTAAAAAGTATCTACTCTTTCTTGAATTAAAAGCTCTGCATGCACAAACAAGACTTGAAAGGAATTAAAATATTGAGCTCCAAATATTCTATGCTAAGAATTTTGTGTACCTTATCTCACTTTTTAGAACAACCCATACTCTTTAGAACAACCCACTAGAGTATAGGTATTATTTCAGAGCTTTTACATATACAGAAATTAAGGTTAAGAAAAGTTAAGCAAGTTGCACAATTTAAAACAGATAGCACTGCTTGAAGCCATAATTTAAACTCAAGTCTAACTCTTATGGTTATGTAATTTGTATTACTTCTACTAATTTGTTATTGTTGATGTTCTTATTGTTTGCTTTCAAGTAGATAGGTGTCTTGATATTGAAGTTTTTTCTTTTGAGAAGAAGCCAGTTTTGGATATATAAATTATTACATGCTGACATTAAATTTATTGGTTTTTCTAACATTATGTGGTCTCTCCATATTATTTCTCTACCATGGCTGCTTCAAGGCAGCCAAAATCTTACAAGTTGGCTGTCAGGGCCCCAAAGGTGCATATCTATCTGTCTATCTAGAGATTGAGAGAGAAAGCGAGAAAGAGAGATTGAGAGAGAAGGAGAAAAAATATGCTAGTGGGAGCACACAACCAAAGACTAAATCTTGGAAGGAATATAGCATCAGTTCTACCATACTCTGCTAATTGAGGCAAGTCATAAAGGGCTTCCTAGGTTCAAGAGGAGGGTACATAGAATCTACTGCCTAATAGGAGATGGAAAAATTCTGTAAGAACAGGAAGCTTTTTTCTTCAAACTTTTTTTGCAGGGGGAAAATATGATTTTTCATAAAAATACTATCTTTAAAGACTGGTGAAAGATTAAATTTTTCCACACTGAAAAGGGAATATACTTAATATTTGTAAAAAAATTTTTTATGAACTTATCATTTTATATGAATGGCCTTATGTACTGCTTACAACAATTCTTTTCACTTCACAAATGATGAAATTTGTTTAAGGCCACCTGACTTCAAAGTGCAAAGCTAGAATTCAACCCCAATTTTTTCTGTCTTTAAAACATTATTATTATTATTATTATTATTCACACTTTAGAAAGGAAGAGTTTGTGAAAAATACTCATTTGATATATTTTCAAAGATTTTATTTATTTGAGAGTGAGAAAGTGCGCGAGAGAGAGAGAAGGAGAACGAGAGGGAGAGAAAGAATGAGCTGAGGAAAGGTACAGAGGGAGAGGGGAAAGCAGACTCTCCACTGAGAAGGGAGCCTGATGTGGGACTTGATCCAAGGACCTTGCAATCATGACCTGAGCTGAAGGCAGGCACTTAACCAACTGAACCCCCCAGGAGCCCCTGATTTGATATTTTATCAACATAAGTTCTCTATTAACCAAGACATTTTTCTATAGTTTTGCGGTATTTCATATCCCTAATGGTATATCTTATGTATATGTTTAATCAATAAATAAATATTTCACTATATTTATTACCACTTTAGTGGTAAATGCAATTCATTGTTTAGTAAAACAATTATATTTATAATTATGATACCCGTTGCATGGCATTAAAATGATCTGTTTAACATATCTAACTTCTTGGTCAGGTTGTGCTTTCCTTGATATCAAGGCAAGTGTCTAATTCATACAAATGTCCCTATAAGCTAGAATGATAAAGAATACTCATAGTAATGAATATCTGATGAAGGAATACATTGAACCATTGAGAATATATGATATAGTATTTTGTTGCCAGGTTATTGAGTTAACTATAAAAGTCTTCTCCATGTCTGTAGTAAAAAAATGTGTACAAATAGAGAAGTCTTGTAAAGATATGGGATTTTCTTATCTTTACATACTATAAAATAGAGTTGAACTACAGTAAATGAGATCTGTTTATTTGAAAAATATAAAGGCAAGCATTTCTTGTAAAGTCTTTAAGAGTAATATAATTCAAAAATTTTATTTTACATATGTAGAAATTGAGGCCTGGAAAGATTTTGTAAGTAGACTAATTTAAGGATCACAAAGCTAGTTTAAGTCAAGAAGGTATTCTTACCTATCTATACTTGTTCTTTCACTCTTTTCAATTCATTCTTGACAGAATGTTAAATAGGATGCTAGGGGAAATTGAATGTTTATGTCAATTTGGGAAGATAATGTTTTTTATTCCAGTTGTATCTCTATGTAGAGTCAAAGACTTGGATAGATTACATCTGGAAATATCATTCAACTCTATATATTTGATGATTTTATGTAATAGCTCTTTATGGAGGAAAAATAGAACACTAAATGGAGAGTCACAATTCTGGCATTTACTAGCTCTGTATCCTTTAGCAACACATTGAATGTTTCCAAGTCTCTATTTCTTTATTGCAGAATTTAGTAGTTGTAACAGTTCTTGACCTGGGCCATTACAACCCTGTGTGGTTGATTTGAAATATGTATTTATGGGATGGACGGTTGTTTTGTTATGACTGGGGATACTCTTGGTAAATAGTAGATAAAACACAGGAAATAAGTATCTTTTAAATGTGTGGTGTCAACTCACATAATGAAACATTTTCTTGACTAAAATGACAGTAGTGCCTGTGTTGAGAATCAATGGAATCTTTTCCTAATTCTAAAACTTTTTCGTAAGGCAAATTGAGAAAGTTTATCTTAGTTTCAATACACAGTTAAAAGGTGAATAGATTATTTTTTGCTTTGGGAAAAAAATAGCGTCTTTTTGTTTTGTTTTCTTTCAATATGACTTTAAACTATTTTTAAAAGTTTAGACTTTTAAAAATCCCATTAATGAATTACCTTGCAAAATAGGTCTCTGAGTCAAGTTCTAGGGTGAATTTTGGAACAATCCACTTGATTCAGTGTTGGATCTTCTGAAAACTCAGTGTATTTATAACTGAAATTACTCTCCCTTTAGAAGGTGCAGGTGGGAGAGAGAAAGATACAATGATAGGAGAAAAAGGTTTAAAAGGTGCAGTGTGGAGCTGCCTTACCAGTCCATTAGGATGTTTCACAGAGAGGACAATCAAGGACATGTATATCTCCTAATGATATATAAATCGTGTTAGGCATTGTGCTTAATGGAATTGGGTTTGAACTCTGAGAATATCTTTCAGGAGACTGAGCAAGCTGTGCTATTTATGGTCATTAGGTGGTAAGGATGCTGACACATCCTTTTATTACTAGAACTTAAATATATCATCAGGGTGTCTTTATCCTATTGGGTACAGACTAGAAAGAATGTTTTTACCATGTCTGTAAGAGAGAAATACATTTTTTCTTGTATTAAGCAAAGGCATATGCTAATCTCATTAATGATCTGATAAGATAATTAATAGATAATTTCTATTATAATAAGATTAATATTTCTATTATAGCCTAGAAAGTGAAATAGAAATTTTATTTTACTGACAATCACATTTCTAAGCTTTTCAAATATATTTCAGATTGCACTGATCTTTATTTCATGTTTTAGTCCTTTCACCTTCAAGATTAAATATTTTGACTTTAGGTACTCTAGCTTGTAGGTCTTACTGCTTGCATTGCTGAGAACAATGTTAAGTACATGGTCAGAATCTTTGAGTAGAATTCATTCAAGAAATCACAGAAATTCTCAGGAATCCCACCTTTATATAGGGGATCCTTTCAGGAACTAAAACAGAGTAGAGATGGACTTAAATTTCCTGGTTTAGTTATTTGTTAGCTGTATCAACCCAAAGAAGCAATAGGTTTAGATATGTGTCTTGTAAGCAATAGGTTTTTTTTAAAAGATTTATTTATTTATTATAGAGAGAGGGAAGGAGGGAAAGAAAGCAGAAAGGGAGGTCCAGAGGACTAGTGAGAGAATCTAAAGCAGACTCCCCACTAAGCATGGAACTCATCACGGGGCTGGATCTCATGACCCCTAGATCATGGCACAAATGGAAATCAAGAGTTAGGTGCCAACCCACTGAGCCACCTAAGCACCCCAGCAATAGGTTCTGATATGTTAGTTTCTCTTCAAGCTGTGTCAACTCTATTGCATTTATGAAATTTAGTAGTGATAGATAACCATCTCAATTTAAAAATGTGTTTTAATTATTAGCCATCAGGGAAATTCAAATCAAAACCACATTGAGATAGCACCTTACAACAGCTAGAATGGCAAAAATTAACAAGGCAAGAAACAACAAGTGTTGGCAAGGGTGTGGAGAAAGGGGAACTCTCTTAAACTGGTAGTGGGAATGCAAGCTAATATAGCTACTTTGGAAAGCAGTATGGGGGTTCCTCAAAAAGTTAAAAATAGAACTAGCTATGACCCAGCAATTGCACTAGTAGGTATTTACCTCGAATATACAGGTGGTGAAAACAAGGGCCACATACACCCTAATGTTCATAGCAGCAATGTCCACAACAGCCAAACTGTAAGGAGCCAAGATGCCTTTCAACAAATGAATGGATAAAGAAGATGTGGTTCTTATATACAATGGACTATTACTCAGCCACCAGAAAAGATGAATGCCCACCATTTGCATAGACATGGATGGAACTGGAAGGGATTATGCTATCTGAAATGAGTCAAGCAGAGAAAGATGATTATCATATAGTTTCATGGTTTCACTCATATGTGGAACGTAAGGAATAGCATGGAGGACAATAGGGAAAGGAAGGGAAAACTGAAAGGGGGGAAATTAGAGAGGGAGACAAACAATGAGAGACCTGTGAAATAAACTGAGGATTTCAGAGGGGAGGGGGGTAGGGACATGGAATAGGTGGGTGATGGGTATTAAGGAGGACACATGTTGTAATGAGCACTGGGTGTTATACACAACTAATGAATCATTGAACACTAAAAACAAATGATGAAAGAATAAAGCTTATGCAAACTTTTGGGGAAAAATAAAAATGTGTGTTTTTTTTAATATGTTTTACTTTCAAAAAGAGTTTGTTAGTATTTGTGTTATTGGAATTGATGTTCCCCCAATAAATACTAGTAAGAGACAATAAATAACATTCTTTAAAAAGGAATTAGTAGCTCTGTGTTTTTAAGAGTAGAAGAAAAGTTTTCTACATTAAATTTGAGTGACATCTTCTGATGTTTAAAATCTAAATCTTTCCAGTTTATGTAGCTTCTCACTTTCCCTCTTGTATGTCTGAATCCTGCATTTAGCCTATAACACATGAAGATGTACTACCAGAAAATTATTCTAATACTGATAGAAATATTTATGGCTTGGTTTCAGTTCAGGTCTCATGGTCATGGTATTAAACTCTGTATTGGGACACTCTGCCCAAGGAGAGTCTGCTTAAAATTCTCTATCCCTCTTCTTCTGCCCCTCACACTCTATCTCTCTAAAATAAATGAATAAATATTTAAAAAAATATTTATGCCTTGCTTTTGTAAAGGTCATAGAAACCATTAGAAGCAACATGCTAGTGCTCCAATCAATAAATTACTAATTTATTTTATTTTATTTTATTTTATTTCTTATTGCTCTTGAGTTTATTTTTCATTGGAGGTTTTGTTTTTGTTTTCTGGAATTTTTTTGTTGTATCATTGCATTTTGGTTTTCTTTTAATATTTCCTTAAGAAAGAATGGAAGTTTTTCTCCTTCAGGATAACTCTAGAACCAAAAGGTCTTAGATGAGCATTCCAAGATAAAGGTTGGTGTAGTTTATTCCTTCCTTGCCATGACCTAGAAAACCCAATTTTTTTTTTTATTATGTTATATTAGTCACCATTCAGTACATCATTAGTACAAAACCAAATGTAATATTGTTCCTTCCTTTCATTTTCACTTTATCTTCTGCCACTCTCCCCTTAGTTCCCTATATTTCAGTTCCATAGGCCCATTTCCTGCCTTTGGTCTTTTGTATCTGCTATCTTTTCTTCTTGGAATGCACTGCCTATAGATTTTCAAAGACTTTTACCAGCTACTTCTTGTGTTTAAAATTCCAGCTCAAATGTCACCTCCGCAGAAAAGTTTTGACTAACAACTGAAATGGAAATGAATTGTCCCATCAGTCACTTTCTATAATGCCATTCTCTTTTATTTCATTATAGCATTAATCAGTATTAGAAATGTTCTTGTTCACTTATCTTTTGTTGTTATTTGCTGGATGATAAATTCAAGGAGAACAAAATTGTTCACCACACAATTCATAAGATGTAGAAAAGGGCTGGTGTATAGTAAATTTCAATAAATATTTATTCATTGAATGAAAGAGTTAGGTTATATTATAGTGAAAACTAACAGTGTCTATTGTTTCTTTTATTTAAAATGATTAGACTATCACTCTTAGAAAGAACTCTAGAGGACATATTCTTCAGACATTGATCTTAAGCATATAGAAACTAAGGGTCAGAGGGGCGCCTGAGTGGCTCAGTGGGTTAAAGCCTCTGCCTTCAGCTCAGGTCATGATCTCAGGGTCCTGGAATGGAGCCCTGCATTGGCCTCTCTTCTCAGCAGGGAGCCTGCTTCTGCCCCCCTCCCCCCACCCTGCCTACTTGTGATCTCTGTCAAATAAATAAGTAAAATCTTAAAAAATAAAAAAAAAAAAAGAAACTAAGGGTTAGAGAGTTAAAGTTACTAGATTTCACAAAACTAGACATTGAGAGTCAAGGATGGATTCAGAAGTCCCCAAACACATATCTGTAACTCCAAAATCTAAAACCTCTTAAAAAAATAAAAAGTTTTGTGTGATTTTGGAATGAAAACTTACTTGGTTGCAAAACCCAACATAAACTAATATGAGGCTATTTATAGTTTTTTTTTAATGTATCCTACAAAGTATAACTACTCCTATATTTCACTGCAGAAATACTAATACATTTGATTATAGGCTTTTGTCCCAGATCCTGCTGGAGACTGTTATATAACACCTGGTATGTATAATGTGAAAGTTTTCTAAAATTCGAACATATATTTATTTATTTATTTATTTATTTATTTATTTGAGTGATTTCTATGCCTAATGTGGGGCTCAAAATTATGATCCTGAGATCAAGAGTCACATTGTCTATCAACTGAACCCACCAAGTGTCTCTAAAACTCAAACATTTCTAAATTCTCAAATGCAACAGACCCTAGGGATTTCAGATAAAGTAGGGTAGAGTTTTATTTCAATTTTATGTCCTTTCTCATGAAAAATCAGAAAACTAAAATCAGTTTAGCAACACAAGAAGGTAAATAAATCATTTGGTCTGCAGATAAGAAGTTGAGAGATTGAGTTATACAAAACTACACAGTTAGAAAGCCACAGAGCAGCAAACATGTTACTCCTAGTCCAGAAAACTGTCTTTCAAATCCTAAATAGAAAAAGACATTAAAGATACCATATTTCATTCTCTTTTCTGAACATGGCAAATAGATCATCCTGGTAATCTTCACAACTACCTTGAGTTTATATCCATATTACCTTCATATCTGGATGAGGTTCTTTAAGAAGTTATGTAGGTTGTCCAAGAGCATGCAGGTATAAATAGCACTCTAACAATTTGTACTCAGGGCAATTTAGCTCAAAACAGCTGTAGTTGCAGCTATGACATCTAATACATGAAATTTTCTTAAGAATAAGATTATCATATGATTCCTTGAAATTCTTTATATGTGATAAATCCTCTTTTAATTTTTGAAAATAAATCAAGTTAAGTTCTCAAAAAATAGAAAGGGATTGGAAAATTCTATAGAGGTAATAAACAATGAAATCTTATCATTTGCAACAAAGTGGATGGAACTAGAGGGTATTATGCTAAGCAAAAAGGCAATCAGAGAAAGATAATTATCATATAATTTCACTCATGTGTGGAATTTAAGAAACAAACCAGATGAACATAGGAGAAGGGAGGGCAAAGTAAAATAAGATGAAATCAGAGAAGGAGATAAACCATAAGAAACTCTTATCTATAGGAAACAAACTAGAGTTGCTGGAGGGGAGCGGAAGGGAGGGATGGGGTAACTGAGTACAGTTACACGTGATGTAATGGGCACTGGGTGTTATATACAACTGATGAATCACTGAACTCTGATTCTGAAAGTAATAATGTGCTATATGTTAATTAATTGGATTTAAATAAAATTAAATTAAAAATAAAATTCTGTGGCAGTAGATTATTTTTTTCTATTGGAATGCTAAGGTTTCAAGATTATTTGCAGAGCTTTCACACTTGTTATGTGATAGTAAATTAAGAATATTTAGACATTCTGATTATCCATCTATTCTATTAGATCAGAGGTTTCAAATAGCAAAATCAAGTATTGAACAAAAGAAGATAGCACTGTTTCTCAAACTGGAGTGATATACCCTTCACAAAGGAAAAAAAAAAAAAATTTCCTAGAACTCCCAAACTTGAACTCAATTCTCTTGGTATTACTTAAATATGCACAAGATTAAACTATTTAAGTTCTTTTTTTTTCCCAAAGAATTTATTTATTTATTTGACAGAAAGAGATCACAAGTAGGCAGAAAGGCAGGTAGAGAGAGAGGAGGAAGCAGGCTCCCCGCTGAGCAGAGAACCTGATGCGGGGCTCTATCCTAGGACCCTGAGATCATGACCTGAGGTGAAGGCAGAGGCTTTAACTCACTGAGCCACCCAGGCACCCCTAAACTATTTAAATTCTGTGTTCTAATAGCTCCTATACAACTATTAAACCAAAACAGATTTACAACTTAAGTACAGTGGAAACTACAAACAAATGCAATACAAATGAAAGTCATTAATTCAGTATGAAAAGTGATGTTTATCGAAATTAAATCATCATCTTGCCGTAACCATATGGTAATAACTGCTTCTGCGTGGTTCTTTTAAATTTGGTATGCCATATGACTGTGTGCCATAGAAGAAGAGCTCAATTTTTCTGGAACTTTTCTGTACTGTTTGTATTGTATTTAAACAATGGTGAAATGTTAGTCCACATAATCGTCCTTGAGGTGATTTGGGCTGTGTTTGGCTTGAGTGTATCATTACATAGTAAGTCTTCCTCTGCTCTTATTCTCTCTGACCAATTAAAGGAGAACAGTTTGTATCTGTGTGGCTGTAAACACAAATACCAATGTAGACATTAAAATCATAATGCCACACTCAGTTAAAAGGTGGTCATCCAAGTGAACTAGCATATATTTCTACCAGTACTTCAAAAAGGAGAACACCAAATTAAAAGTCAGTTATCATGGGGAAATTGTGAACCATTACAAACTCCCAAGAGTCCAAGGATCCTAATTTGAGAAGCACTGCATAGCATATCATTTTTTGGTGTATCTTTAAAGCATTATTTATTATTTCCAATTTCTCTTTCAACTATCAAATCTTTATTATTTCTTCTGAGTGGGATATTCTGTTGCCATTTTTTTTTTAAGATTTTATTTATTTATTTGACAGAGAGAAATCACAAGTAGATGGAGAGGCAGGCAGAGAGAGAGAGAGAGAGGGAAGCAGGCTCCCTGCCGAGCAGAGAGCCGGATGCGGGACTCGATCCCCGGATCCTGAGATCATGACCTGAGCCGAAGGCAGCGGCTTAACCCACTGAGCCACCCAGGCGCCCCTGTTGCCATTTTTGTAGTATCTTTCTTCCCGGCAATCCAAGTTACTTCCTGAAAGATGAGCAGAATTTCTTAAGATTTTGTAGACAACTAAGTATCATTTCCGTGATTAATGTATTAGAGGTAGAAAATTATAGCATTTCAAAGAAGAGCGTAGGTATTTGCAGGCGTGCCGGGGGGAAAAGCTTGTTTGGGCTACCCAATAAAGTCTTTACTAACTACGTCATAATTGGTATCAGTGCGATAAAGACTATCAATTTTTTTAAAAAGGTAATACAGATTTGTCAACCAGGGTTGAAATTACTGATAGTTGAAGGAAAACCACCAGTATTATTCCTGTTTGATATAGTTCTCTGGTGGCATCCAACATCTGAGAGTTAAATCTAATCTCCATAGCATAGACTATAAAAGCTTTTAAAATCTAAACATTGCCTGTGTCATGATCATTAGGTCTTAATAGTCCTTTGCTGAGTTTCCTCTCTTAGCTTTGACTGTATCTGCTAATGGGTTTATTCAAGCTCTCAAAAGTTTTTTCTAATTAATGGTTTATTATGGGTGGGGCAAAGACAGGTAGCTTCTCCTTTCACAGCAATTATTGCTAAAGATACATGGGATTTTTTTCTTTTTGGGGGGATTTTTTTCTATTAAACCATATTGATCTTGGAATTATTCTCAGTGTGATGCTTCAGACAACCAATAGTAGCTGAGAAAAGTTGGTTCATGAATAGTATCTATTTGCATTCCATAACTTAAAATATTCTTTGTGATAATGATGAAGCTGTGTTCTTAGATGAGATTAGAGCCAGTATGCTTTATTTGTTCGTCCAAATATTTGACCCTTTCTGGGCCATAATGGTGACGCCAAACCCTTGCTCTCTAAAAAGGATAACAAGGCTAGGATATTCAGACTGTAAATTATCAAATGCACAGAAGAAAATTGAAAACCTAATCACCCTAAGGCTAAATCTGACATAGTTACAACTCTCAGGTAATCTTTAGATGTAAATTCAGTTATACCATAAATATGTATTAAGCATACATCCAGTATGCCAGATCTTGTAAAAGAGGCATTCCCATACCTTAGTTCACTGAAGTCACACAATGAACATGTGAATCAAATATTATTATTTTCTATTTATAGATAAAGAAAGTAAAATTCAGAAATATTAATGGAGGGGCACCTGTGTGGCTCAGTTGGTTGGGTGACTGTCTTCGGGTCGGGTCATGGTCCTGGAGTCCTGGGATTGAGTCCCGCATCGGGCTCCCAGCTCCATCGGGGTCTGCTTCTCCCTCTGACCTCTCCTCTCATACTCTCTCACTCTGCTCTCTCTAGTAAATAAATAAAATGTTTTTAAGGAAATATTAATGGACTCCCTAAGTATTTCCAAACTATTAAATTGGTGTGTAAGGAACCAACTAAGTCTCTAAAAGTCCAAGTCAGTGTTCGTACCACTTCATTCAGCCAATATTCATTGGGAGATTACCTTAATGGATTAAATACCAGAAAGATTTCTAAGTTTTCTGAACTTAATGATAAAATTTAGCCCTTGTAATATTACCATGAGGACTAAATGAGCAAAGGAACAAACATAGTTTGGGAAAAAAATAAATGCACTTTGCAAACGGGAGTTATTGGTAGGGTTATTATGAATGTTTACTCTTTACCTACTGTGTATTGCTGACTTATTTAAATTTCTAACAGTACATTCCTCCAAGCACACAGGAGGGAAAGTGAATGGACAGAACCTACTGGGTAATGTTAAAGTAATGCACAACGTGTGATAGAAATAGCAGACATAATACTTGGTTCTTGGGAATAAGATCTCAAGAGGTAGATCTGAAATTTATTTAAATGATAGATGTTTTACAAAAAAACCTGCCAATGTGCATAGATTCTGGAGTCCCCTTTGGAATAGGAGGCAGATCTGCCATGCTTCCCAAGGCATCTTGTTATCTCTCTATGTGTGTGAGGTTTATTGCTCTGTTACCTAAGTGCTTAGGCAAACACTCATTTTTCAGCTCCAAGCTTGAGTTTCCTTTTTATAGGCATGGGAATATTCAGTCATGTGAACTCTGTAATGCTAAATTGAAACTATACCCCTGACAATAACCAATTTGTTGGTCAGAACCTTTCATAATTCTAAGACTCTAGCTCTTCCATTAACCAATCAGGCTATTTTGAAACTTTTAATAACTAAAACAAAGAGAAAACAAACAAAAAACCCAGAGTGAAACTTATTAAGGGAAATATTTTCTATATTGTTGTTTTCATATTTTTGCTAACCATCTGGTAGGAATAGGAATCTATTGCTCATTCCTTGGATGTCCAAGCCTTATCAGAAAAGTCCAAGTTTTATATCCAGAGATGACTATTTTCCTCATTTCACAAAGGGTATTTCAAAAAAAATAATAAAGCTTATATAAGACCAGATGTATGTCTTTTTGAGCATGATGCAAGCCAGATTCAGAACATGTATTAAGTAGCAAATTTGCCATCTCGATATATTTAGGTGAAGAAATCCAAGAAGAAAATAAAAACAAAAACCTCCCTTGAGGTCTCTATTATGAGTGGTATGGGGTATCTGTATAACAGCATTTAAGTTTGCCTTCTCACTCACAGAGGTGGTAGACATGTCTCTACTACATGATGTGGTATCACTATAATTAATTTATCTAAGGCTGACTGAATTGAACCTGAGCCAATCAGTCTCTCTTGCTCTGATATTTGGAACTGTGACCAAGGGATAGTCAATCCAGACTTCTGTTCCAGATGGAAACTGAGCTGATACAAGAAATGCACTCTCACTCTAAACCCATGGACTTTCTAGAAAAAAAAATGTAGTAATAATAAGTTTAAAGAAATAAAAGTAAAATCTTCAAATGGCTGAAATGAAGAAAACCCAACTGTGAGTAGAAGGGGAAATTGGGATTGCCTCTGGTATATACCTCAAGAACTAATGCTTAATACCTTCATAGGAATGCTACTTGAGGTCAAAAACCTATACCTAGTGGGCATCTGGAACTGGACTCTCTATATAAAACATAGAAAATTTCATACAATACAAGTAGGCAAAATAAAAGTTGACAAGTAATTCCAGTCTTGGAAGGTATAAAAGGACATACCTGATGAGCTTCCTCAGGTTCTCTTGGTACTGTCATTTTGAATCTTCAACAACCGTGATACCACCATTTAGGAACATTGAATCTGAGAACATATTTCTTTCTAAAATAAGTTCACAGACAAAAATTATAACATATACATCAATCTAGTATGATAGGAGGTAATCAGAATAAGCAGCAAATATGAACAATAATATGAGGGGAAATAGAAATAATGATTTGAAAGCAATTTTAATTATAAATAACTTTATATTTAAAAAACTTGCTTGCACTTCTCCCACCCACCAAGTCATAGATGCTTCTTAATTCATGACTGAAAGAGAAATATGTAGATTCAGGAGGTGCTGCCTAAGTGCATGTTGTCTGAGAAGCCTATGTACTTTGTAAAATTTCTCTGGCCATGGTCCCTGTCTCACAGTGGTCTGTAAATAAGGATGCCATCTGAAAGATGCTGGTGATCATCATTATGGAGCCTAGGATAAGACTAGCTGGCTGATAATCTTAATAGGGGCAAGTACCCAGAGAAACATGTGAGGTTAGCTTTCTGGGAACACAGCTAGTCAAGAAGGTCATGATGACTTGAATTCACTTTTCTACTCAGACACTGATGTTATGTTGATGTATTTCTTCATCAGTTATATTGGTAGTATAGGAAATCCCCCAGAAAAAATGGAACCTGGAAGTTAAACATTTCTATACCGATGTGTACATCATGCTGGTTTAGGAACAAAAATTTTCTCTTGGAGGATGAGTACATGAGGTGAGAACTAGTTAGGATGAAGCAACAGTTGATAAGTCGATAAGTTTCTAGAGACAGGACAAATGGGAGTGGCCATTTTGGGTGCATGGAGTGTTCAGCAAAACTCTAGGTAGAGTGGAGGAATTTTTTGAAATGGCCACAAGAGTGGTATTGAAATAAATCTATGGGAAGAAAAATGCTTGGTGCCTTATTTTGTGAAATGTCAGCTGTAAACAGTTCTCATGTAGTCAACTTTTTATGTATTTATGAATCTTAATCTATTTTAAAGAGAAAAGTCACAAGTAGGCAGAGAGGCAGGCAGAGAGAGAGGGGGAAAGCAGGCTCTCCACTGAGGAGAGCCCGATGCGGGGCTTGATTCCAGGACCCCGGGATCATGACCTGAGCCGAAGGCAGAGGCTTTAAACCACTGAGCCACCCAGGCACTCCTTAATGTGTGATTATTACCTTTTTCATTTACTTATAATATACCTAAGTTTACAAATCAGAAATTGTCTTGCTATTCTGTTTACAAATAATCATGATTATTTTTGACTTCTGTAACCAAACCATCTGCCCCACCAGGTCTCTCTATTACCATTCTAGCATCCCTTCTCAGCACTACCACTTGACCAAGTATCAATTCAAATAATTTCTTTCTTTCTTTCTTTCTTTCTTTCTTTCTTTCTTTCTTTCTTTCTTTCATTCTTTTTCTTTCTTTCATTCTTTTTCTTTCTTTCAAGATTTTATTTATTTATTTGACAGAGACACAGCAAAAGAGGGAGCACAAGCAGGGAGACTAGGAGAGAGAGAAGCAGGCTTTCCAACAAGCAGGGAGCCTGATGTGGGGCTCAATCCCAGGACACTGGGATCATGACCAGAGCTGAGGCAAATACCCAACAACTGAGCCACCTAGGCATCTCCAAATAATTTCTTAATTTCTCATTCCTTTTTAGGAAAATGAAGTGCGGGTATCTTTTGTGAATTAGACTGTAACTACTTTATAAATAATGTGGCATGCATATCATTTGTTAGCTTCAAGGCACTCTGGTGAGTTAACACTTCAAAAGTTTCACTGGTTATGTAGCTTTTAGAAATGTACACAGACTGAAAGGCCCAACTAAGTCCATATCACTGTAGCAAAGGTAGAGGTATGGTTTCTTGTTAGTTGTTTTACATTTGTTGTGTAATTAGTGCCCCTTAATTTACCAGAATAAATAGATTTTCCCCAACTAGATGTAGTTTTATAAGATTGAATCTAATACTGATATTTGTCATCTCTGTAGCAAATTATAAAAAGAAGAAAAGAACAAGTTGAGCTAGGAATGAAAAAAAAAATTACAGTTATTGAAAACCAAACAAACAAACAAAAAAGCCTTTATAGGTTAGTTAAATGCTAGATAAATCTTAATAATTAATAAATTAAAAATAGATGTGAATCACCCAGAATATAGTATAAGAAATAGAAAATATAAGAGAGAAGTTAAGAGACATGAATGAACCTCCATGCTGTTTTCCAGAGAGGTTGCACCAGCTTGCATTCCCACCAACAGTGTAGGAGGGTTCCCCTTTCTCCAACCTGTACCCCTGGGGATAAAAATATATGTTTATAAAAAATAAAAATTATATTAAGAGACATGAATGATAGAAGGAGAAACAGTGACATTAGTATAAATAGGGTAGAGAAAAAAGAATCAGGTAGGGGGTGGAAATGACAATTTTGGAGGAGATAGTGTCTGAGAATTTTCCAGAAGAAAGATATGATTTATCTCTAGATTAAGAAGTACACCAAGTCCCAAGCAAACAAAAAATAAAAGCAAACTCACATGCAGGCACATCATAATGAAACTATAAAACATATAGAATAAAAGTGGTGAAAAAAAAAGAAATTATCCATAAAGGAACAGGAAGCAAACTTTCTGACAGGACCAGTAGATACCAACAGATGACCAGTTCAGGTGAGTTGATCAATAGAAAAAAGATTAAACCTTAGAGTAAAAGCAAATTTGTCTTCTTCTTGTCATGTTTATGGAGAAAAAGAGCAAGCCATTCAGCAGAGATTAAGAATGAAGCAAGCACCTCTGTGGAAAAGCAGAGGTGAAAGATCAGTAGAGAGCAGTTGTACTCTTAATGATTTCCCAGGATCTGGCTCCATCCATTGAAGGACCTACCTATCCTTGACTGACTCCATTCCTTGAAAAGACCTACATATTCTTGACTTCCAAAAATTAATCCATGAACTTCCAATAAAATTTGTTCCTTTTTTTTTTTTTAAGTTACTTTAAGTTGGACTCTATTATTTCTAACCATAATGGTACTAAGACAATCTCTCAAAGGTTCCAAAGACTTAAAAAAGATTCAAATTCACAGAGTGCTTACTGAGTATCTATTTATATGTAAGTCTGTGTATTTCAAGATGGTGGTGGTGGTGGTGATGGAGTTGTGGTGGCAACAAGAAGATAAGTGAGGCCAAGTGTATGCATTTAAGTAGTTTATAATCCAGGGGAGAGAGGTGAATCAGCATTGCATTCCTGGAGTAAGTCCCACGTGGTCATGGTTACTATTCTTTTTATATATATTGTTTAATTATATTTGCAAATGTTCTGGTAAGGATTTTTACATCTTTCTAGATTAACTTCATGAAAAGATTTTTCCATCTGTTAGTTCTAGGTTGGGTGCAGGATCTAGGTAGAAGTCTATTAGGGTGGTTTATATGACATATGTTGGTAGCTAGAGCTAACTTTGGGATAGCAACAAGAATATGGTGAAAAAGAGATTGACTTGAGAGATATTGTAAGACAATATGCAAGACCTGTTGTCAGACTGGATATATGGGACAAGAGAGAAGAATATGTCAGAAATGACTCCTAGGTTTTTAGTTCATACACTGAAAGGCTGGAGGTATCATACACTTTTAGAGAGCACAGGTTTCTGTGGAGAAGATAGATTTCAAGTTTAGTATTGGACATGATGTCTGTAATATGCCTTTAAGATCTGTAGGTAGAGATGTTATATAGGCAGTTGAGAGCTCAGCATAGGGACCTGTGTTGAGAGTCATTGGAGGTAGTAATCAAAGCTGTGTAGATTTGTGAAATTCCCCGAGGAACAAATATAGAGTGAGAAAAGATTACAGCCAACACTTAATGGGTGTTTAGAGGTAGAAGAGCCTGCAAATTAGAGAAACCAGTGGCCAGAAAAATAGGAGTAAAATCAAGGCAGTGTGACATTGTGGAAGATAAGGGTAGAAATGTGGAAACTATTACCAAAGAGAAAAGGAATTGTCAACAATATAAAATAGTGCTTAAGGAGAGGTAAGATGAGGACTGAACCATCCACTGGATTTGGTGACAGGGAGGCCACTAGTGAACTTAATGAAAGCTCTTTGGGTGGAATGAGGAGGTGGAAGCCTGAATGGAGTGAAAGATGAGTGGGAGGTGAGGAAGTAGAAACAGTGAATATTGAAAACCATTTCAGAGTTTTGGCTGTGAAGGGGAGGAGAGAGGCAGAGCAGTAACTGGATGAGGATGTGGGAGTCAAGGGAACATCTTTTCTTTTTAAGGTGGAAAGGCTTATGTATGTTTAAATGTTGCTATATTAGGCTTCTTTATAAGTTTTCATTTAGGGAAGGATTATAGGACTGAAAAAAAATACCATCCATTATTTTATAGGCAAAACAGAAAATGTGAGTCATCCTGCAGAACTTGAGGCATTGGAATCTGTAGAATTCCAGTCAGAGCTCAAAACACAAGAATGGGTGCTTCAAACCTGGCTCTACAAGCAGCAGCAATCATACCCTCCCAGCTACAGAGCTAGATCTGTTTAGGATTTCTCTGCACCATTTCCTGGGGCCCCGTCTTGTTTGGATTTGTCTCACTGACATGACTGTCCCTCACAGAAATCAACCTCAGGGGAATGTGTGTCTAGTCTTTTACAAGATTTTTAAGTTCTGCCACATAAATTTGATTTCTTCCTGCACAGATAGCTAATACAATCCAAAATATAACATTTCTTTCTTTCTCTGTCTCTCTCTCTCTCTCTCTCTGTGTGTGTGTGTGTGTGTGTGTAAAATCAGAGACAAATGATAATAATTTTCAAAGTTCTTAGTTTTTAGTTCATTCTCACAGTAATTCAATAAAGCAGATCTGCCTATGTATTACCAATTCAACCAATATATTATGAACACATATATACTGATACTATATTAAATGCTGGTGATAGAGATGCATTAGTCAAAGGTTATGCTCTCCAAAAGCTTATATTCTAGAAGAGGAGACCCTTATAAAACTATATGGTGACTACTGTGAAAGAGCTATTCTGAGAGTCCATAAGAACACAGAGGAGGAGCACATGCCCCAGGTACAGGAAGGCTCAACTGGCAAAAGTAGGGGTGGGAGAGCCAAGTACCAAAATAAAAAACACACAGAGTAGCATTAATGTAAACATTAATGTAAACATTAAGGTGTTAGGTGCAAATAATTAGAGCAAGAATTAATGAAATGTAGGAAACATGACTTGACAGGTAAGCAAAGGCCAAACTGTAAAGAACTTTAGATACTTTAAAAACAAAAAATGTTGGGTTTCACTGCATATATAGTGAGTTGAGGAAGATTACCAAGTTGCTAGTCATAGTCAGAAGATGACCGCAGACATTCTTTTTTGCCCAAGTTGTCTTGGTGTCAGAAATGGCTGTAAACTATTATGAGTCCAGTTTTGGACATGGTTTTCTCATTGCATACCAGGCATTTATCAAGATCTTGGTTTTAAGAGCGGAGGGAGGGTCTTGTCTGGCATAAAAGCTAATTCATGTTGGCTGAGGAAATGATAGTGGGAATTCTTTTTAGGGTGCAGTGATGGTAGACCTTATGGGGTAAAGAATGTCCCAATATTTCAAGCTTCAAAAAGAACCATCATAAAGACAAGAGGTTAGTTAGATATTTAGAATTTCAAATTTTCAAGTTTCCTTTTGTCTTTTTTAAATTGAAATATAATTAACATACAGTGTTATATTAGGATTTGGGGGGTTTTTTTGGAACCAATACAAAATTTTCCAAATTTTTTCTAGAACCTCAGAAACCTCATAGACTTTCAACACTATGCCTATAATTCTGAAAAACAAAATTGCTCCTGTGTGAAAAAAGACATGAAACTTGTTACTAGAAGAGAAAGTAAAGAATGGACTAGAGACAAAGATCTTCTAGGACTACACAAGTATGTATGCACAGCCAAGGCCAAAGTCTAGTTTTCAAACTTCTTCTTTGATGTTTCTTTAATTAGAAGATCATATGCTTAGACAGATGCATTAGAAAGCAAATAGTTTTGAAATACATTTCAATATCCCTTAGTAAATACAAGTAATATATTTCACCCTTCCGTATGCATTCAAATTTCTTGAGATTTTTACTGTCTCAAAGTTTACAAGGAGACAGTACAGATAAACTCCTCTCCCAACATACTAGACTGAAGGTTTAGATCAGCATTTGATTCTTAATTTTTCAGTCCCTACAGAAGAGTATTCAAATAGGCTGTGGCCCTCTAACATTGAAATTTAAAGTGGAATTAAACTCTTCACAGATTTTTAACAAGGTAAATTATAAAAATCTGTTGTAGAACTTCTTAAGGATGCTGAATTTATTAATAATTCCCTCACTAATACATAGATTAAAGCATCACCTTGTGTGGCTCATTCAGTTAGTGTCTGACTCCCAGTTTTGGCTCAGGTCACTATCTCATGAGTCCTGGGAATGAGCTGTGGGTCAGAATCCATGGAGTCTGCCTGAAAATTCTCTCCCTCTGCCCCTCCTCCCACCTGCGCTCTCTCTCTGTCAATAAATCTTAAAAAAAAAAAAAAAATCACCTTTACAAAACCTATCTTAATGGGAAAATACATGACATGAGGCAAAGATCATTGATTGTGATTTTTAAACACCTATAGACAAAACTAGTATTATCTTACAAACTCCTATTATCCATATGTGTATGAGAAATATGTAATATTTGGTTTTCCTCTTGATTTTAGAGCCACATTCTCTTGCATGACCTGCTTCCTCACCATCCTTTCATTCTCCCTACACCTTCTTAAGGAGGCTGAAATTATCCTCCTTCTCTGTAACTATCCCCACCCAAATGATGACTTGGGCTTCATCAAGCTCATTTGTAAATGGGAAGTGGAATTACAACAAATTTTACCTTCTCTGTTAGGTACCAGTGTATAGTTGAGTACCTTATGAGGTAACCTTATTTGTGTTTGAATCTTTTGATTTGATAATGTTTGTTTCATCCAGTTTTAATTGGAAGAGGCCTAGATTTGGAGCCAGGAAATTAGAATGTATTTCCCAGCTTATCACTTACAAGAAGGGTAAAATAAAAAGCAGGATCCTTAAACTCATTGTGCCTCCATTTCCTTATATATAAATGGGACTAATACTTTCATGCTTCCAGAGTCATTGTGAGACTCAAAGCAATAACTTCATAAGCTATAAAACAATGTACAGTTATATAATCTTTAAGAAACATTAACATTTCAAGATACTATTGGTATTGTGTTTTGAGAAGGGTAAACTGAGTAACTGTTTATTTAGATTTATAAGTTTAAAGCAACTTTTTGGGGGGTCTTTTCTTTGTGTCTCCTCCCTCCTCTATTTTTGAGTTACACAATTTCATAAATATCCAGCTCCTTTAGGTAGAAGTTGAGTACCCCCTTGCAAAAAAGAAAGAAGTGGAGTCCCAGTTTATAAAGCACTAAGGACAGTGGGTGGACAGCAAACATATATCAGCCCACAGATGTTTGACCTTTTAGCACTGTTCAGCCAAACAAAAACAAAGGCAAAGAAAAGAAAGAGTGGAATTATTATCTATTATAGGTAATAAAAGTATACAAGTAAGAGTGTACACAGCTGGCACAGAAATATGACAGTTCTTGCCATTAAGTGAACATTTTACCTCAGGTAAGAGAGTTTTTATTTTTGTTTTTGTTTAATTCCAGGGGTCTGTAAACTACATCCACAGGGTCAAATCCCAAACCTGGCTACCTCTTTTGGTAATAAAGTTTTACTGGAATGCAGCTATAACCATTTGTTTATTTTCACACTGAAATAGCAGATTACAATGGCTCAGCTGCATAGAGACCATATGGTGAACAAAGTCAAAAATTCTTGCAATCTTGTCTTTTATGGAAAAAGTTTGCTGATTCTTGTTTTATTCTTATTTTACATTGAGAATTGGTCTGTGATGCATTTATTAGAGGTTAAAAAATCACACACCGTGTTTAATGTACTAAAATATATCCGCTAACATTAAATCTATTTTGAGTGTTTCATCATTTAAACTAGAATAAAAAGATCTGAATTAACAAATACCAAGAATTCTAAGGAGAGAGCATTAAGTGTATCAGTTAGGAAGCTTTCTGAAAGAGAAAGCTCAACTCACATTGGCTTCATAAATAATAAAAATCTTTAGCTCAAATACAAGAGGTCCAGAGGTAGGTTGTATTCCTGCACTGGATGAGTCAGAAGCTCAAAGGAATTATTAAGGATGACGTACTATCTCTTCATTTTCCTTCTGTGTGTGTTAATCTATGGCCTCAGGCTGGCTCCCTCTTGGTCCCCAGATTGCTGCCTGCAGCAAGTCAGTCAAAATGTGGCTTTGTCCACATTTAGTGGGAAAGAGAGTGATAAAGAGAGGGAGAGCCACCTCTTCAGATGATTGAATCATCTTAGATTCCCTGCCCATTTCAGCATAGCCACTGTTACCAGGGAAATGTCATTTGCCAATAGGCTTAGACTAAACAGCATACACCCTTGAAGTGAGTGGGGTCAGTTTATCCTGAGTTACTTCAAAGGCAGTTGGATACTAGAACAAAATTAGGATTCTGTTAAAAATGAAGCAGGAGGGTTATTCTTTCTCCGCATCCTCACCAGCATCTGTCATTTCCTGACTTGTTAATTTTAGCCATTCTGACTGGTGTGAGGTGATATCTCATTGTGGTTTTGATTTCGATTTCCCTGATGCCGAGTGATATAGAGCACCTTTTCATGTGTCTTTTGGCCATCTGGATGTCTTCTTTGCAGAAATGTCTGTTCATGTCTTCTGCCCATTTTTTGATTGGATTATTTGTTCTTTGGGTGTTGAGTTTGCTAAGTTCTTTAAAGATTTTGGACACTAGTCCTTTATCTGATATGTCGTTTGCAAATATCTTCTCCCATTCTGTCAGTTGTCTTTTGGCTTTGTTAACTGTTTCCTTTTGGTGGGACTGCAAGCTGGAGCAACCACTCTGGAAAACAGCATGGAGGTTCCTCAAAATGTTGAAAATAGAGCTTCCTATGACCCAGCAATTGCACTACTGGGTATTTACCCTAAAGTTACAAACATAGTGATCCGAAGGGACACGTGCACTTGAATGTTTATAGCAGCAATGTCTACAATAGCCAAACTATGGAAAGAACCTATATGTCCATCAACAGATGAATGGATAAAGAAGATGTGGTATATATACACAATGGAATACTATGCAGCCATCAAAAGAAATGAAATCTTGTCATTTGCAGCAACGTGGATGGAACTAGAGGGTATTAAGCTTAGTGAAATAAGTCAATCAGAGAAAGACAACTATCATATGATCTCCCTGATATGAGGAAGTGGAGATGCAACATGGGGGGTTAAGGGATAGGAGAAGAATCAATGAAACAAGATGGGATTGGGAGGGAGACAAACCATAAGTGACTCTTAATCTCACAAAACAAACTGAGGGTTGCTAGGGGATGGGGGGGTTGTCAGAAGGGGGGTGGGGTTATGGACATTGGGGAGGGTATATGCTATGGTGAGTGCTGTGAAGTGTGTAAACCTGGCGATTCACAGACCTGTACCCCTGGGGATAAAAATATATTATATGTTTATAAAAAAAAAAAACAAAGCAGGAGGCACAAGTGATGGATAAGCAACCAACAGTGTTTATTACATAGGTATGTTTTAATTGGATTAGGGAAGAATGAGAAAGGTTCATAGCTTGGAATTCTTATGGACTTTATGGGAAATCCAAACAGAGGAATGGATGTGAAGTGACAGATGGATGTTCTAAAAGTGAAGCTATCTTCACTTATCTGCAGAGGATTAGGCTTAGACCTTAACACTGACTAAAATTTAGAAAATATCCAAGACTACTGCTATTATTTATAGAAATCAATAATACATTTGTGTTTTAAGTCTTTTGGGTGCCTTTCTCAGGTTAGAATAATAAAGTTGTCAGCTGGCAATATACCAGAATGTTTCCTTCACTGCATTTCTTATTATAGAAAAAAATAAAACAATTTTAGAATAATAAATAGAAGACAAGAAGCCCTTTGACTTTGGCTGGAAGGAAGCCACTAACATACTCTGGCACTTGATAAAAGGAATATAAAAGGTCTCTTAAAGATGATATGAGATCTGTTCCTCGCATCATTTACCTAGTTGTACATCCAGATAAATTATAAAAGACCATAGACAAAGCTACCCTAGGGATATGGTTTATTCTCACAAGTACATTAGGTTTTGTGTTTCATGTGGCCCATTCATTTATCCAGAGCTGATATATTCAGTCTTGTAGTCACTGGCCTTCCATGCCATTAAAGAATTACTGTTTTAAACTAACTACTACATTGAAGAAAAATCATTCAGGAATTATTCTAATTTTTATCTTTCTCTTCCCACAAATAAATCTATTTTGACGTTTGAAAATCTCACCTGCTTGAGATTGAAATTGAGGGGCAAAGAGCCCATTTTCTCCTGCCTTCCATAAGCTGCTGGTTCTAGAATTGTTATTTTTCCAGAATAGTTTTTATCTTAACAGCATAAAATATAATCTCAACTTTTATTATCAAAACAAACAGTAGATTTATGAATGTCATGTAAATGTTAAAGCAGATTTTTAATGCATCATCCCACTTTTCCATCTTTATATATTTTTATGAGAAATGTTATATGTGTTAACTTGATTGCTTATTATTTGCTAAGCATATATCAAACTTTCCTATCTGTGTGCTTTTGTTGATTGTTTCTCCTTTTAAAGTCACTGAAGGACAAGTTTTCACATGTGTTATTGCATGTGAAAAGTGGCAAACATTGAGAAGAAACATTAAAAATCTTACAAGTAGTGCCTCTTTGTAAAGGCAGAAAGGCTTTCAATTTTACGTCAGTTCATCTTTCAGTGTTTAAGATCCCCAGTAGCGTCAGATACTCTGATAGTTAGTCACCTAAAAGTAAAGCTTTTTCCAATTCCAAAGAATTTAAAATCTAGTGAATTGAAATTTCCATAAATCTTAGATATTCAATAAATCTTGAAAATGGTTTACTTTATGGCAGAGTTAGTGGATTCCTCTTGAGAGCTTGGAAGGTCTCCATTCCACATTCTTAAATATGTTTCCCTCCTATGGTTAATTTAGCACTATTGGTAATTATTATTTTGCTAAATACCCTCTTTCCCCTAAAGCATTTATTTAAAAAAGAAATGTGCATAGTGACAAAGGAATATTTTAGGGAAGTTAGATGTTTTCCTGTCTGAGTATCTGTCAGATAGGAAGCTCTCAATAAACATTGGTTGAATGAGCGAAAGTATAAAAGGCAGATGAAATCCTTGAACATCTGGGGGTAATTGATCTTTCCAGTAAGACGCAAAGAGAAAAGAGTTGAGGGAGTGTTCAGATGGGATGGGGAAAGCTCTGAAAGAAGAACTAGTGAGATTTGTCTTCAAGTGCTTTACAATTATGCCTGGTATTGGCTAGAGGGCATGGAAAGAAGACATATTTCTTCTTGGTACATTTGAATCTGATTAAATACAATTTTCAGCACGACGTAGATTGTATTCTTTCACAGACAGCTGATTTTTCTAGACTCTTAAGGAAAAATAAAAAGATATTTTCTGAGATGACAGTTTCCTCTGTGTTCCTTAGAGAACAAAGAGAAATAAAGTGAACTCCCCCATGGAGTTTCAAATTCTTGAAGCTTTTGTAATTGGTAGAAATTTTCAAAAAGAGATTTTTCTCTGGATTTCCTTCCCATACATTTCTCATATAAAGTACTGGAAGATAAAAAGAAGAAAATCTGGGTCTCTGTGGTTTCGGTGAGAAGGTAAGCCAGAATTTGGTATTCAGAAGCAGAAATTAGTAGCAGATGGAACAGCCCCAGCCCCTTCCCTGAGACTTCCCTGGCCCTGGCTGGAGGCTGTGCTTGAGCGTCCACTTGAGATATTGAATCAGAGGATGAGGCAGCGAAGGGGACTGAATCCCAATTCTTTTTTGGTGGTGCTGCCTAAGGAATCTTAAATAAGTTAAAAGTCATTAAAAATCTTTCATAATTTTTCTTTAATAGAATACCAAAAATTCTATTACTGTGTTCTGGGTAACCTGATTTGCTCTAAATCAGAAGAACAACAACAGCAAAAGACAGTTCTGCACTTCTTTTGCAAGTGAAGAATCAAGTTTCCTTTGAGTTTTTAATTTCTAAGCTTTCAATAGGGACGCTTTCAACTGAAGCAATTATTGTATATATGCTGCTCTACACACATCACAAAGACTTGCTCCAGCAGAGAACTATTTTTCCGAAAGGACTAAAGATTAAAGGTAAAAAATGTTTTTGCAAATGTTAAAATTACATTTAAAATTATAACATTTGGTAGTTATTGCAGCTCTGTAGGCTAATCAGAGCCTAGAAAGCAGTGTTTTGTAATCTCCGTTCAGCCACTAACATGTTGGGTGGCCTTGAACAAATCAGAAAATTGCTCTCTGCTTTAATTTCCCTACATATAAAACAGAGATACAATAACTTGCTAGCTTGCACTAAGAAATAGCTGGGAAAATTACTTCCAAGCACTTTAACATTTATAAAATGCTAAATAAACTAGGTTTGGGGTTGATTTCTGACAACAAAATAATTCCAATTGAATTGTTTTTAGTGGACAGATGTACAGAAACTACAAGTATCTTCTAATACTCTTCACCCCAGGGGGTACCTGGGGGCCTCAGTTAGTTAAGTATCTGCCTTAGGCTCAGGTCATGATCCCAGGGTCCTGGGATCGAGCCCCACATTGGGCTCCCTGCTCAGTGAAGAGCTTGCTTCTCCCTCTCCGTCTGCTGGCTGCTCTGCCTACTTGTGCTCTCTCTCTCTTTCTCTCTGTCAAAGAAATAATTAAAATCTTAAAAAAAAATGCTATTCTCCCCACAGGCCCATGCTCATGAACAGACTCCTGAGAATCCATAAAGACCTTGACTCTTTAGGCAAACTGTAGATATATTTGCTTTGCAAGAGTTCAAAGCTTTCATCATACTTTCAGAGGGGTAACTGACCCCCTAAATTAAGATCCATTTCATCCCACAGAAATAAACCCCTATTATCTCTCTTACTACTTTGATATATACACTTCCATCTTCTTTATTGCACACACTGACACACATACATACAGGAATATTCATTACAAAATATTCATTATGCCAAATATAGTATTATACACTTCAGATATTATGACTATTGTTCTCTATAATTTTTTCCAAAAACATGATTTTAATGGCTGCATTTGTAATCAACTACATAGGTATCTTTTGACTATTTAGTTCTCTTTTGATGGATATTTAGAATATTTATATTTTGCTATTATAAAGCTTTTTATGAACTTCTGTTCATAAAAATATTTATGTATGTTTTTTCTAAATCCTTTAGTGTAATTGCCCAAAAGTTGCTTCTTTGATTTTTAGAATCATTCTTGTTCTTATTCACTGGCTTTCCTAGACTATTCCACTGGAATGCAGATTGCTTATTCTGAAGAATAGCACCTTTTAAATGTATGTGTTTTCATTTAAATTTAATATGGCTGTTTAGTTTATATGTTGTCTACTTGAAACAATGAGTTTGATGACTGCAGAAATGAAATGGTTTGATTTTTCTAAGTTATGTAACTTTTAGTCCATGAGGATTATGTTGAGGGTTTTCCAATCATGAAAATCTAACATAGGAAGGAAGCCAAAATGGTCTGATTCCTCATTTTTAAGGTCTTAACTATTGCAGGTATGTACATTCTGTAAGTAAGATTATTAAAGCAGCCATTTATCACATCAAAAATCAGAAAAGAAGGGGCGCCTGGGTGGCTCAGTCGTTAAGCATCTGCCTTCGGCTCAAGTCATGATCCCAGGGTCCTGGGATCGAGCCCCACAGTGGGCTCCCTGCTTGACGGGAAGCCTGATTCTCCCTCTTCCACTACCCCTACTTGTATTCCTGCTCTAGCTGTCTCTCTCTGTGTCAAATAAATAAAATCTTCAAAAAAAATTAGTAAAGAAATACTAAAATAAAGGTGCAATTTTGTTCATCTCTTCTATGAAACAAAATAGAATTAAACCATGCTACAGCTACACATCTTCTATCAATCACATTCTCTTGCTATAAGGAAAAAGATTCTTTTGCTGAGTTTCCTGTTTAAGTATATTAGCCAGTACTTGCCCCAGAGAGCAACTTCATTCACTTTATGTTTTTTAGTCTCTTCTACCAGGGCCATCTTGGCAGTCTTTTTGACCTTTTCAGGACTTGTGGATCGTCCATTCCTTCGTAAGTAATTTTTCACTGGCAAGCAACATATTTCATTTATGAAGTGACCTTTCCAATCCTTGTTTTTTAATGATGTGTTCCCAATAGTTGCCTTATTCCTTATAAAGAAAGGTGCAGTCCAAGATTTTGCAATTTTTCTACCACAGTAAAAAAAAGGATTTCTTGCTTTCTTAAAAGTATTGAGCTGGAATTATGAGCAATTTGTTTTTGGTACGTTGATTCCTTTGGAAGTCATTTAAAGGATTTTTTTCCCGTTTTTTTTTGTTGTTGTTGTTGTTGTTGTTTTGTTTTTATTTTTCATTTTTGTAGTTATAGTTGCTTATGGGCTTTTTTGGTCAGGAGGTCCTGTCATCACCTCAAATTTATCATACCCAAGACCAATAGAAAACCACCCTTTACCTTCTTCTACTCCTCTGTTTCTCTCACTTGAACTACTGAGTTTCCAGTCTCCCAAGCTAGAAACCTCAGTTTCACTTTTATCCTGTGTATCTTTGATGATTCTCTGCCCCAGATTTTTAGAATGTTTAAAATCCTGTCCTGCTTTTCCATGTATCATAGAAAGTCTCAGAAATGTCAGAAATGTGATGTTCTTTCTAATTTCTGATTTCCTGTCCTTCGTTTACATGTGGCATAGACATTTGTAGAAGGACCATGTATGATCCCAATTTTTGGTTCAGAATGAAATTGTAACTAATTTACATAATATCTGTCGCTAAACCTGCCTCTCTAAAAATATCTTTGTCTCAATTCCCAGTGGCATCCCTCCTCTTCACATGCCAAAGTATACCATAGCCTTCCAGATGGTCTTCATATCACCAGTAGATTTATCTTCTAATCCTTCCTTCAGAACACTTTCTGGCTAATCACTTGAAAGAACCACTTAAATCATATTACTCCTTCCTCAGAAATAATAGCTACCTGTTACTTTTTGTATTGCATGATTTCAAACCAAGGTCCCCTGAGTCCTAGTGTTCTGCTTCCAGTTCTTCAGGAAGCACATCATGTTGAGAGAGAGAGCGAGAAGAAAGTTAAGCTACTGGGTTTTTATCAAATTATGAAATGGGGCTTGTTACTAAGTGTAATGCTATAGAATATATATTATGTACATATTTCTTTTTCAGTTAAGCTAATTATAATTTAAAAAGTGTAAATTTTATTATTGCTTCCAGAAAGTTTACAACATATTATGTGCCTCATCAATAAATATGTATCCAGTTACTTAAATTGAGTGAATGAACTAATAATATTTCTTTCTCACAATCTGCAAAGAAATATATATTATCCCATATTACTAGTGTACAAACATTTTATGAAAGCTAAATGAATTTGAAAGGAAGTCTGCCTTATCCATAAGACTCATGTCTTTCCTGAGATAGCAACTGGAGTTGGGAGAGAAGATAGGAAATCTCCCATGTTTCTTTCCAATTTTTAAACAAGACGTCCTCTCCCAGGCACCAAACTTCTAATGCTCTCCTATTTTCTTTTGCTATAGATCGAAGACTCTTAGTATATTTTTTCACCTTTAGTAACTGGAAAGACTACCTTTAGTATTTCAAATGTATCTGTTACAAGGCTGGCTGAGGAATGGAACTCAGTTCCCCTGCTACTCACATTCTATAGGCCCTTTAAGGTTTTGTTGCTGATCACTATGGAGAAACAGAAATTAATGGATGAACGAAATGGAGAAGTTCCAAATTACATAGTGTTATATATTCCTTCAGTTCTAACAACTCCTCATTCACAATACTAGCATGTCTCTGAACTGTGTCTTAAGCCCAGCACAGATATCTGCCTCCAGACACCGTAGTTTGTGTTCAACAAAACTCCTTGTCCTTTACTTTAATAAGGATGTTTTCTCTCTTTCTCCGTGATGGCACTTCTTACCACATTGAAGGTGCAAGATCTCTTTCCCTGTGATGGCATCTCTTACCACATTGAAGGTACAATCCAGAGAGACCATTTGATGGCTTGTGTTTATGTTTATGTTTCTGAAAACCTCCAAGAAAACAACTCCTTGGAGCGCCTGGGTGTCTCAGTTAAGCCTTTGGCTCAGGTAGTGATCTCTGGGTCCTGGGATCCAGCCCTGCACTGGGCTTCCTGCTCAGCAGGGAGTCTGCTTCTGTCTCTTGTCTCTCCCTCTACCCCTCCCCACTGCACATTCTCTCTCTCTCTCTCTCTCTCAAATAAATAAATAAATAAATAAAATCCTAAAAAAGGGAAAACAAATCCACTACACCTATTACCTACCTAGAATTTCAACTGTTAATTCAACAAACATTGTTTTTGAATAATTACTATAATATCAAGGACAACACTAACAAGTCCCCTCAAATGCTGAAAGGACACAATCCCAACCCTCCCTAAGCTCACAGTGCACTGGAGAAAACAAAAAAAATGTATGGTAGATGTCATATAATTGCTATGCTAGCAGTTTACTGTGTGAATATTGGAGGGTGTGAATTTAAATCTTTCAAGGGAAGAAGGGAAGCCTTCATGGAAGAGATGGCATTTGATATTTGAAGAATGGTGAGACTTGAAGTAGCAGCTGAGACTTGGAAGATAGGTAACAATAGACAATCCTCAGAGGGCATCTAGACACATGTGAACACAGAAGCCTGGAATAGCATATAGTATTAAATAACTCAGTGTTGCTGAGACCTAAAATTTAAGGCGGGGAGTTAAAGAAGATGTAATTTTCTGGATAGCCGAGGCAGGGTAACAATGGTAATATGATCGTATTAGTGTATTTAAGATTTCTCACATAGTCTTATAATAATCATGTGATGGCATGTAGTGTGAGTAGTTAAACAGTATGAGAAGTTTTTCTAAAGTTTAAAACTGTGGACTGAAAAAGAAAAAAAAAATAATTTGATAGATGCAGAAATCTGACCCTGGGCCCCATTTGATTTCGTTTACTACTGTGTGAATAAAATTGGGCTTACCATTTTCCCCAAGAAGCTGTGATTCAAGATGTAGTACTGGAAAAACTTCAAGAGTTTGCCCAACCATAGAGGGTGTACCCCTACAACATCATGAAAGGTTTAGGCATCTTATGATATATTTACATGATGGACAGAGTGTTCCAGTTTTACTGTATAAATAATAGCAAAATATATACCTCAGTTTCCTCCCCCAAATTATTATAAATTGTTTGGGTCAACTGAGGACATGGATTTAAAAATAATTTTCTGATGGTCCCTTAGGGAATTAATCACACTGTTGTGGTTATTGTTGTTGTTGTTGGTGGTGGTGGGTGTGTTTTCATAATTTGTTCATATATCTATTTATGATACATTGGGTTATATTTATTTTGTGGTTTAAATGCCTATGTATACATTAGTTTTTAAATCTGAAAGACTTGGAGTAGACTTCTACAACCTTTGACTGTTAACCCAGGCCTCCATTTTCATATCTGCAGAATTGGTATAATCTTACTCATATGAAATATTCAGTGACTAAGTGCAATAACAATACATGTAAATTCTTAAGTCAGTACCTGCACATTTCATATCCAATCAGTGACTATTGAATGAAGAAAATATCTTGAATACACTACACTATAGCAAAAGGAATGTTGTCTTTCACTTGCTCCACATGGAGGAAAGGAAAGCATGTTTGAGGTCTCTACTTCAGGGAGTATTTGGAAATAAATATTTTGGGGGCATAGAGTAGATAACAAATGGAAATAGACCCAATGATAGTGCCTATACTAAATTACATGTTTCATCATCATCAATAAATTTACTTCTTAAAATTTAGTAATGGTAATGCACATTACCTAAGAATAGAAGGAGAAAAACACTTCAAAAATCAGTTAACCTAAGTACTACTACCCCTTAAAAGAAGAAATTCAAAGTGGTTGCCAGCGTTGAGATATTTAGAAATTGTCCTTAATATGTATATGAATTTTATTTTAGTGGGCAAACCAAAGAGATCTCAAAGATGAATTTTAATCACATACTTTTCTGTTTTTTTTTTTTTCTGATAGCAGAGGAAGGAAAATGAACAAACACATAATAAACTGAACTTTTTATTTTGAATTATAAATTAGTAAAAGAATCTGGGTTTCTTAATTTTTCTTCATCTTCATAACCAAGTTCTCTATTATCAGTGATTCTAGAAAGGTTTGATTGGTACAGTTACAGTTAGCGCGATCCAATGGAAACATGGTTCTTGCACAATTGACATATTTTAATTAATGCAGCTTAGAGATGTGAGAAGAACAAAGGTCTTGGTTTTTAAATTTTCTATTAACTTACTGTTGATCTTCATCAAGACATCTTCCCGTTTCCCCTCTGCAAAGTCAGGGGCTTATGCTAGGTGAAATTTGAGGTTCCTTCCAGTTTAGATACTCGCTGATTTTAAGTCACCTGAAAGTAAGCAGCTTAGATGCAAGAATGATGGTGATCATGGGGATGACAAGAGATGTCTTTGAGCACTTATGTGCTATAAACTGTGTGAAGTGTAGATCTGTGTTCAGTGTGCCTTCACCTGAATCATCTGAACATACATCTCCAAGGTGATCCTGAAATTAAGCTGTTAAGTATAGCTATTCTCCTGTCTTTCTTAAAATTCACATTTTCTATTTTCACTAGAAATGTGCTTTTAATCTAAATGCAAAGAGGATTAACATAATAATTTAAGTTGTCTCCGGAAGAGCTAATGAATAATGGTATCGGAGTTCCTCTGCTGATGCCTTATTGAAGCAGGCTCTAGGGTGGGCTAACGGTTTATTCTAAGGGCTTTATAGTCCCTTGCAGATTTGACTGATGTGACCTTGAGCAAAATGCTTAATGTGAAAGGGCAGATATGCTTGTCTTTATTCTTAAATCACAGTATAGTACAGATATTTTTCCCTCCAATTTGATTTTTTGACTGAATTCTCAAGAATTACCGTGGGTGTTCAAGGTTTCCAATAATAGGCGTATGTTACCATAGACACGTCCTTTAAATATGTCAGTGGTGCATTATTGCACAGCAATACTTAAAGGCTTTCAGAAAAGTTGTATTTTATGAAATCCTGAAATTATTTGGTCGTGAATGATAATTAGAGATTTGACTTTCACTGTGAAGTGGTCCTGAGATGTTTTTTAGAGTCTTGTGGCACATTATTATGGGAGTCAGTGCAATTTACTATAGAGAATATTTAGAAGATAAGGGATAAAAGATAATGAGTCTCTCTAACTATTCCAAGGTAGTCTTATGGGATTATTAAAAATGAGAACTTTAGGGTGCCTCGGTGGCTTAGTGGGCTAAGCCTCTCCCTTAGGCGTGGGTCATGATCTCAGGATCCTGGGATTGAGCCCTGCATGGGCTCTCTGCTCAGTGGGGAGCCTGCTTCCCCCCTCTCTCTCTGCCTGTCTCTCTGGCTACTTGTGATCTCTCTCCCTCTGTCAAATAAATAAATAAAATATTTAACAAAAAAGGGTGAGATCTTGAAAACGCAATTTTAGTTGAAGTAGATCATTTTTTAACCCCCTTGCGTTTGGGGGGGAAGTAAATTACCAACTACTAGCTTATTTTGCTTTGCAAAACTAGCATTAAAGAAAGAAATAGAAGAATCCTTAGCCATCTTTCCCATAGTCTTTCAACTTTTTAAAACTATTGCTATTATCTTTTTCACCATATTATAAGAAATTTTAAAACAGATGACTCTAGGTGCACCTGAGTGGCTCAGTTATTGAAGCTTCTGCCTTTGGCTCAGGTCATGATCCCAGAGTCCTGGGATCAGTCTCCCATCAGGCTTCTTGCTCAGCGGGAAGTCTGCTTCTCCCTCTCTCTCTGCCCTTCTTACCCCCTCCCCCTGCCTGTGCTTGCTTGCTCTCTCTCAAATAAGTAAATAGAATCTTAAAACAAACAAACAAAAAACAGGTGACTCTAAAATGTGTTTCTGCAAGGAAGTTCTACAGATGAGAGGAGAGACTATTTAGTGAGCCTATCCTATGCGCCTTGCACTGTGCTAAGCAGTGTGATGTTTCTTTTTAAATATTTGTCGAAATGCTTGCCTGGCACTAATGCTAGGGTTGTTAGGAACATAAGGATAAAAAGACGAGGACTCTAGAGTCAGTAAACCTCATATGTATTATCTCAAGTGATCTTCATAGTGAACATGGACATTTGTTTTTGTTTTGTTTTTCTATTTTTTTAACATTAGGAACTGAGGTTCATAAGAACAAAATAATTTGCCCAAGTTTATCTTTCCAGTAAGAGACAGGACAGAACTTGTGTTCCAGGTCTGTCTAGTGATCTTATACTATATCATATTGTTTACTTCACCTCTGTCATATCCGTGGCAGTAGAAGAGTCCAACATCTTGGGTTTAAGCTCAGGCTCCACATGCACTCCCCGTGGGACCCGAAGCAAGTTATTCTACCTCATGGAATCCATTTTCTTATCTCTAAGATGAGGATGGTAAGATGCTACTGTCAAAGGTGGTTAAGGATTATGTGAGATGATGGTTGTAAAGCACTTTGTATGTATTAGATTAGCACATTGTGGGTCCCATGTAGTTGCTGTTGCACTTGTGGGCATGAGTAATCTCTGCAGGAAATATTGGAAAATTTTATGGTTCTCTATTTGTTTGTTCCTTTATTTTCTCAGTCAAAAACTTATAGCACCATTTGTCTGTCTCAGGGGCCATTGAAGAAGTGATGAAGTGGTAGTAGAGCTAGGTATGGTTGCGGAGGGATCAGTCATACTAAAGGGCTCTTGTAGGATCTGATTGAGGATCAGCTGGGCATGAGCAGGGATCTGGACTCCATTTTCCCATGTCAGCTAAAGACCCTTCACTTTTTTGTCTTGATACGTGACTAATTCATTTTGCAGAATGTTAAAAAAAAAAAAAAAAAAACACTGCCTTAAAATGAAAGTTACTTGGGGGCACCTGGGTGGCTCAGTGGGTTGAAGCCTCTGACTTCGGCTCAGGTCATGATCTCAGGGTCCTGGGATCAAGCCCCGCATCAGGCTCTCTGCTCAGCAGGGAACTTCCATTTCCTCTCTTTCTGCCTGCCTCTCTGCCTACTTGTGATCTCTGTCTGTCAAATAAATAAATAAAATCTTAAAAAAATAATAAATAAAAGTTGCTTGGAAGGGATATATTTAAGGACTCTAGTTCTTTTATTTTATTAATACTATGTCCTTACCATTTAACATTTTGTCATGTGGTAGGGTTCAATAAATGATGATAAATGAATGAATTATCTAGTGAATAAACAAACATGTACTTACAAAGTGTCTGAGTGTGTATATGTATGTGAATATATACATGTATGTGTATTGTATGCATTCGTTGTATGTTTAGATTCTACATATAAGTGAGATCATATGGTGTTCATCTTTCTCTGACTTATTTCACTTAGCATAAGCCTTTCAAGGTGTGTGTGCACACACACATAAACACACACACACACACACAAAACCTTGGGTTAGAATTTAGGGTTGGAGACAATAGCTAAGCAAGAACCAGAACTAAGAATGATTAGGATATTAGAGAAGAGAGAAGGGTTGGAACTATGCATGGGATCATGGCTGGATGCTAAGACCCAGGGATTGGGTTAGGCTGATCGCTTTGCCTTGCATTTACACAATGCATTTCTGCTATAAACAGCTTTCACAATAGGCTAGCAAGGTGGGTAGAGCAGGCATGAGCTGCACTGTTGTAAGATCCTAGCTGTTGGGATTTTTACCCACCTGTGCTATCAGTTATACATTCTATTCAAACATCCATGCTGAAAATTCTTTTCATCTAAGCTTGTGCAGATTGTGGGACAGGCACCTACCAAGCAGAGCGCCACAGAAGTCCTATATAAAGGCTTTACTCACCTCCAACCAATTAGGAGGCATGAAACCTGAGCCCGCTCTCCTCTCAGCTGCCCAAAGTCCCGTTTCAATACATCTTTTACCAAAGGAACAGAGCAAATTCTCAACAAGAGGAACACTGCTTCATAAATATTGAATAGTGCTAGTTATACCTGACCTGAGAGAAACCTCAACTTGTTAGAGGACTGTGTTTATCAGCCTTAGCTCCAGAGTATTATATATCCGAAAATCTGCAAGGTTTGTGAACAATGAGGAAACTGAAAATGTTGTCATTGTCCTAGTTATCATCCTCATCATCAAAGGATGGGTATTTACTGTAGGCTCTTCTTTTTTGGCAGTGAAAAGAATAGATGCAGTTGAATAATTGGTGGATATGTTTTTTGAAGAAATGTTAAAATAATTGACATTTGGGGGCATCTGGGTGGCTCAGTGGGTTAAAGCCTCTGCCTTTGGATCAGGTCATGATCCCAGGGTCCTGGGATCGAGTCCCACATCGGGTTCTCTGTTCAGTGGGAGACTGCTTCCCCATCTCTCTGCGTACTTGTGTTCTCTGTCTGTCAAATAAATAAAATCTTTAAAAAAATAATTGACATTTGGGTAGAGAAATACATGAGATTATGTTTAAAAGTAAGGAAAACTGGAATTTAGGGAAAATTACATTATCTCTGTGTGTAGGGAAATAACAAACATTAAAAATGTCTTGGTTTCATTTGGGGAGGATGCAAGATTTGGAGGAAACCAGGAGGGTTTCATAATAGTGTAGGACCCAAGAGGAAGACTTGTGAAGTTTATGAGAGAATACAAGATGCTGTGGGGAAATAAAAAGAATATTGAGTCAAATAGAATTAGGTTCAAGTCTCCACTTTGACATTCACTCACTGTGTCCTAACACAAGACATTTGTGTCCCTAAGAGTAATGTCTTCAACAGTAAAGTGTGGACAATAAAACATTCCTTAAAATGGGATGATATGGGGCACCTGGATAGCTCAGTCAGTTGGGTATCCACCTCTGGATTTCAGCTCAGGTCATGATCTCAGGGTTGCAAGATTAAGCCCCATGTTGGGCTTGTACTGGGTATGGCACCGGTTTAGGATTCTCTCTCTCTCTCTCTGCCTCACCCCCTGTTTACATGCATGTGCTTTCTCTCCTCTCTCTCTTTCTCTCAAAGGAAAAAAAAAAGGGGGGATGATATGTATGAAATCCCTTGTGATGATCTGGCACGTAGTAGATACTCATTAAATGCGTGTTCTTTTCCCTCGTGAGTATTTCAGAATCACCACTCTTACAAAACCAATCTTTAAATCTACTAATTTCTAAGCCTTTACTTAACCAGTCTGTTCCTCATTGTCTATGCACATTTCCATGTTCTTTCTTTCTTTCTCTTTTTTTTTGTTGCCTTTATTCTACTTTTTTTCTTAAATTGAGACATAATTGACATGTATCATTATATTAGTTTCAGGCATACAACATAAGGGTTCAACATATCTATATATTGCAAAACAACCACTACAGTTAGTCTAGTTAACATCCATTACCACATGTAGTTACAAATTGTTTTTTCCTGTGATGAGAACTTTTAGGATCTCCTCTCTCAGCAACTTGCAAATATAAAATGCAGTATTATTAACTACAGTCACCATGTTGCTTTCATTTCTTGGCTATTATAAATAATACTTCAATGACCCACATTTCTTCTTTTATTCTTTATTTTCCCATACTCAAGAGAACATCCTATCCATATCTTTCTATATACTCAGGATTTCTTTCACAAGTTGATTAAGTTTTCCTTTATCTGTGACCCTGTCCTGGACCACTAAATAATGTTATCTCCCTGCACTGACATCCATAGAATTTATTATTTTTAACTACATATCTTATAATCATTTATGTCTTTATTTAATAAATGATACCAGGCACTGTGCTAAGCTCTAAGAGTCTATAGGTGGGAAAACAAAACAAAACAAAAACAAAACAAAACAAAACAAAAAACCAAGCTGTGTAGTTAGTAAGTCAAAGTCTTCTTGGGGAAAGAGATACTAAGACAAATAATTATGATTAAGTGTAAGTGCACTAGGAAATATTTGTAAATACTATAAAAAACGTCCTTTCATTCAATTAAATTATATACTATTAAATGGCAGGGCCCTGTTTTATATTTCTCCTTTTTAAACATTCTCCTCTAGAACATCTAGCTGAGTATTAAGTAATTATTACATACTTGTTGCCTTAAATTCTTCTGTGGAGAGTTTTAGTATTATAGAACATTTTAAATGCCTAAGAGGGAATATTTCCCTAAAACAATCATCATTAGGATTCTGTATAAAGCCTCCAAGCCAATGGAAACCCTTGGATTTGAAATAGACCCTTGGTTTGCTTTGAATCCTTCATTTGCATTTGTGAAACTAAAGTTCCCAAGCATTTAAGCAAAGTCAGGCTCTATAAAACCCTTCTCTGGTGGGGAGGCTATATGACAAGCCAGGATCAGAAGCCTGAACCACCATGGTAGGTAGGTATCTGTAGTGCTGGCCAAAGGTCAAATATCAAGAGCATGACTAAGGGAGCATAATACGTTAAAACTCAAATCCAATATATAGATCTGTTGTTAAGCAAAATTATCTTGGAGACCAGTGTTTAGAACTTGGGTGTGTGGTCAATTATGGAGGCCCGTGAAGGTTTTTGAGAATTGCTAAGATTTGTATGGTACTAATTCTGTAGCCACAATTATGAAGCTTATAGAAACCTAGATATTGGCTACTGGAATTTTAGTAGGCAAGGAAGGGCCCTTTCATGACACTTAGCTCAAATAGCCAACCTGAGCTTGCAAAAGGGAACTCTCACTGGAGTTGCCTCCCTGTAATATCACCCTGGTGTTTTATTGACATGGAATTCCTACTTCCTCCAAGACACATCTGTGTCTTTCTGGCTGCATACTGAGCTAACTTTGGGAACTGGAAATAATGGTGATTGAAAGATCACAGCTTATTAGCTTAATGTTTGCTTAGCCTTTTGCTGGAGCCAAGTATAAACAACCCAGAGGCAAATTTGGAAGCCCTAAGTTCCAAGAAAGAGTTTTTGACCCATGGGGCTAAATAAATGCTGTGGATTCATATGGGATTCTACAGTCAGCAAGTGTTGTTCCGTGATCCCAGGGCTGTTTTCCGTGTAGTTAATATAAGTATGTTCCTATAGGATGTGATTCAGGGACTCTCCAACCATTATTCACGATTAGGATTTGTTCCTGTGGGTTTTTCAACTGATTAATGAAGTAGGGTTTTGGAATGGAGAATTGGAACTTGCTGGGAGGGAGCAGGGGAGATGAAAAAAGGCCAGTCAAAAAGATGTAGAAAGATTAAGAGTCACTTATGGTTTGTCTCCCTCCCAATCCCATCTTGTTTCATTGATTCTTCTCGTACCCACTTAAGCCCCCATGTTGCATCACCACTTCCTCATATCAGGGAGATCATATGATAGTTGTCTTTCTCTGCTTGACTTATTTCGCTAAGCATGGATTATGGACATTGGGGAGGGTATGTGCTTTGGTGAGTGCTGTGAAGTGTGTAAACCTGGTGATTCACAGACCTGTACCCCTGGGGATAAACATATATGTTTATAAAAAATAAAAAATTAATAAAAAAAAGATGTATAAAGATAAGCAAAGCATAGTTTTTCCAAAGAGCAGTCCTAATATTATCAACTACTAATATATGTGGAATACGTTCTATGCTTCAAATACAGTATTAAGCAAATTTTAGCTTTTAAATTTATTTTTTACAACACCCCAGTAATAAGGGTGCTACAAGTATCCCAATATCACACATCTATTAATAGTGTGTCTGAGGGAGCACCTTGAGTCTCAGTTGGTTAACTGAGACTCAAGCACAGATTTATCTTACTCTGCTGATTCCCTATTCACAAGTGTGCTGTATGGGTTCATGGTTCTGCTCAGGAAATGAAGGCACTAAAGTCCAGCTCTTGCTGATATAGATTTCCAGAAGTGTGCACAGCAGTCATCCCATGAAAACAGGGCTTAATTGGTGATCTTTACATATCTTTTGTAATTAAGAAATGCATACATTTCCATAGTTTGGCTATTGTGGACATTGCTGCTATAAACATTCGTGTAGTGCTGTGAAGTGTGTAAACCTGGTGATTCACAGACCTGTACCCCTGGGGATAAAAATATATGTTTATAAAAAATAAAAAATTATATTAAAAAAAAAAGAAAAAAGAAATGCATACATTTACTTATTGAGGTAAAGAACACCTGCTTTCTGTCAGTCCTAATGCTACATGCAAGGGACTAAGACCTTTTTCAAAAAAAAAAATATTATTCTTTAAAGATTTATTTATTTAATAGGGGGAAGGAAAACAGAGGGAGAGGGAGCTTGAGCAGACACAGAAGTCACCTTGTGACCCTGAGATCATGATCTGAGCTGAAACCAAGAGTCAGTCGCTTCACCGACTATGCCTCCCGGGTGCCCCAAGACCTTTTTTTGATGTGAGCAGATAGGTATGTAAACAATGCTATGCAATGAAAGAATACAACTCCCCAGGAGTACAGAGGAAAGAGTGACCCATTTTGCCTTGAGAGGATGAGGAACATTTCAAAAAGGAGGTGGCAGTTGAGTCAGACTTCAAAGGCGTTGGCCTCTGCTTTCTAAGGCTGAGGAGATCAGCTCCGAATAAAGGTAAGTGAGGTGGCCCTAAATAAGTGACTGAAAGGTGGGCCATGAAAGTGTTTTTTTTTGTTTTATAAAGCACCACGTTATTTTTAAATATTACGTATAATGTAGACTAAATTATGTATAAATGCCAATAAATTAAACGGGGTAAGAAAATAAATACAATTTACAACCATGAAGTTATAGTTAGTGATCCTGTAATGATATAGTAAAATATACGAAGGCCGTGCAGTATAATATTGAGATGATATAGTGTAGTGGTTAAGAGCAGAGAATCTGGAGCTAGGAAGGCTAGGCTTGAATCTTTTCCTGTCTGAACCCGGGCAAGTACTTAATCTTTTCGTCTTCATGTTCTTCATCTGCAAAATGATTCTTCAGTTCTTCATTTGCATAATTGTATCTCTCCCTTAGAGTTGTGAGGGTAAAATCAGTTAATTCATACAAAAGATAGTGCTTGGCTTATAATAGACATTCAGCAGATGTTGACTGTTAATATGTCTGAAAGAGGAAAATTATATCTGAACTCCAGTATAAAGATACATGAAAAGATCCCTTATTTTCTTGAACCACTGGTTTGAAATGCAACGGATTCTAGACTTTGACTTCCTAAAGACTCGTCTTTTAAATTTTCAGAAAACTTATTCTTGATATTGTGCTGTTATACAATTATATACTCCACAGAGTAGTATGTTTTCTGTCACCTTGGGTGAGTCAAATAACCTATCTGGTCCTCATTTTCCTTATCTATTGGTTGAACAAATTATGCTATAAAGTATCTTTCAGGCAGAGGTTTTATGATTCTCTTAATTATGTTTCCTCCTTTAGCACATATCTAGTGCCTACAGTAGCAAAGGGCCAATATTACCATTCTTATTTTAGACACAAAGAGCTAGAAACACAGAACTGCCAAATTATGTCCTAGAAAATTGAAGACAAAAGATAAGATTTTAACACAGGTTTAACATGTGAAGTTGGTCAAGACCCATAGTATAGGGAAAAGACAATGGACATTGGTGTCTAATACACTCGAGTTCAAATTTGCTCTGGGTTCATGTCTAAGCTGTTCTATATTTCCTTCTGGCAGAACTGTGAAAATTTACACATGTTTAATGAGCTTCTCCTTCTATGTTAAAAACAAGGCTAACAATACCAATGTAGTGCTTAGAATAGATCTTCCCTAAATGTGAGCTTCTTTCTTCTTCTTCTTTCTTTTTCCATTTGGAATTATCTCCTTCGTGAAAAGCTTGCTATTTGAGTTTTCTATACAAACATCCACCTATGTTGATTTTCAGGAACATTGTTCATCTTTTTTGCATTGCTTGAGATTATTACCAGAGTCAAAGAGATTTCAATAGAAATGTCTACAGTTGTAAAATCATCAGGCATAAGAGGGAGAACCATGCAGATAAATGAAGACAGGAGGTATTAAGAGTTGCCTCAGGTCCTCAACCACAGCCTGATACCTGGCTGTGAGTGATTGGGGTCTTGCTTACAGGCTTCTCTTCTCTGGAAATATGTACTGCCTCCCCTTCTCTGTTAAGCCTTCTCCTGCTGTATTTATCAGAACCTCAGAATTAAATTTTAGATTCCCAATGTGTATTTCACCAAAGTCAAAAGTGAGTCCTTTACCAACTGGGAAACCAAAGATAAACTAATGGATGTAATATGCTCATTTATAAGTTATCCTCCTATCAACACTTTTCCAGTGTTTGGCACTTCGTATCTCTGTGAGCTAGTTGAGTGCTGGCAGATGACCACACAAATATAGAAGTCGCAAATAGTCACAAAGTCCAGAAATAATCAAGCACAATTTGCAACTTCCTTTGTAGAAAGAGTGAGGGATATTTGTATCCATGATTCTTTTTGACCACATATATCATGGTCTTCTTTTCTGTTGGTAATTTTGTTAAATTTGGTTTTTGAAATTCAATGTCACTAGTATTAGAACTTCTGAGTGCTCTTCTCCCTAAACAAATCTGAGAAGCATGGCCCTATTGTATGAAGTCTAAGGTCTTCTGCTTGTCAAGTTAATTTATTCTCATTTATTGAAAGGCCATATAGTGTTATGAATGAAAATACAGACTTTGGGGTCCAACTGCCAATATCCCATTTCTCCTGCTTAGCAGTCATGGATCTGTGGGCTAATTATTTAACCTACCTTGGGCCAAACTTCTCTCATCTATGAAATAAGAAAAATGAGACCAAGAGTTATTATGAGGATTAGTGTATTAATACTTGTAAAGTATTTAGAGCAGTGACCAACCCAGGGGAAGCTTTCAAAGGTATTACTATTGAGCACCTGTTATGTGCCAGGCATTGGGCAAGATAGTGCAGTGAAAATGAGTAATTTCCTTCCCCAAGGAGCTTATAGTCTAGTACGAAGTTCCATAAACGATAGCCCATACGCCAGATGCAGCCTGTCACTTGTTTTTTGTAAATAAAGTTGTATTGAAATACAGCCATGCTCATTTATTTACATATTATCTGACTGTTTTTCATGTTTCAATGATAGAATTGAAGAGTTGCAACAGAGATTGTGTGGCCTGAAAGCAAAATATTTACTAACTGGACTTTTACAGAAAAAGTTTGCCAGTCCTTGTCTAGTGGAGAAAACAGACATATCAACTAATAAATTTTGATGTGGTGTGGCAGATAGGCTTATCACACTACCTAGCGTATATTTTTCAACTGTTTGCCTTGTACCTGATAAGGTTCCAAGTGCTAGAGATATAGTAGGAAATAAAACAAAACAAACAAACAAACAAAGAGCAAAACACTCAATCCACATAGAGCTAGGGATGCAGTGGGGGAAACAGATAATAAACAAGATAAATGAGTGAAACATCAAAAAGTCAAGTGGGAACCCTAGTTTTCACAGCAGGACCACACCAATGACCAAAGGGATTATTGCCACCTGAAGTCAGGTCCCACCCAAATTTGTTCAATCTTTTTTTTTTTTTTCCAAAGATTTTATTAATTTATTTGACAAAGATCACAAGTAGGCAGAGAAGCAGGCAGAGAGAGAGGGGGAAGCAGGCTCCCTGCTGAGCAGAGAGCCCGATGTGGGGCTCGATCCCAGGACCCTGAGATCATGACCTGAGCCGAAGGCAGAGGCTTTAACCATTGAGCCATCCAGGTGTTCCAAATTTGTTCAGTCGTAATTCCTGCCAATAACCTCTGCTCAGTAAAGACTATTCCTTCATCAACTCTAGTATACTGTATGCTGCTAGCATAGGGCCTTGCACAGAGTAAGTGCTAAATAAAGATTTGTTGAGTGGATAAAAGAATCATCATTCTTTGTCCTATTTACCCTGGTTGGAAATTTCTGTCTACTTTCCTTGAATCTACCCATTCTTCAATATTCAGGTAAGAGTTTTTTCTCCTCTAAGATACCTCTCCTGACTATTATTTCTTGATTTCCTCATTCTTCAATGTTGTATTGCTGTCTCATCATGGAATATACTTTGTTGTGGCCCAGCTGGTAAAGGCAACCCAGATGATAGAAAAAGTAGAATTCAATGCAGGGGTCCCAGGTAAAACTTGAGATTTGTTCTTATAGGGAGGGTAGGATTGAAGAAGCTTGAAGATGACAAATAAGAGCTTGGCAGGGTGCTAGAGATTCACAGTGACAAGACTGACATAGATCCTAACCTTCATTGCAAGAAGAGCAATAAAATCAAGGAGAAAAGGAAATGTGGTAATACTTCATATAGGATACCTATGGAGAAAGGGAGGTTGAAAGAATGTGTTCATGGAAGAGGAAACAACAAATGCTAAGGCCCAAGAGGTAAGAGTTGAACAACCTGAAGCACTTTAGTTGGCTGGAGCCTGACTGAAGGAGGGCAATGGTGAGAATTATGCCTAGATTATAAAACAAGGGAGGGCCTTATAAGTTGTGGAAGTAGGAAACTTGAAGAGCCTTAAAAGGAGGGGTGTGATTTGTTCTTCATTTTACAGAGATCGTATTGACTTCAATGTGTAAAGTAAATTAGAATGGAGCACAATTAAAGGAACAATGGCTACCATAAGCCAGGTAGTCTAAATTTTTTTAGACTTTAAATCAGTAGCTCAATTTTTATTATCTCACTTAATAATCACAACTGCCCTGAAAATTAGGAACCATGGTTTCCATTTTATTGATGAGGAAAATAAGGTTAATTAAATTGTCCATGGTTATAAAGCTAAAATTTGGATAAGGTGGGCTTCCAATTAGCTTTCTCAAGATAGCTTGTATTTTTCCTGGGCTAACCTCCCAAGTCTCCTCCAGCATGACCTAGTGGGGAAAGAATGAGATTAAAAAAGAAAAGAGGAAAGAGTGTTCAAGGAAGAGACTACATATAGAAAACTAGAGTGTATCCAAACAGAAGATACAAATAGAAAAATAATGGTGAGCAGAAATAATTAAAGACCTAGATGGCATTTGAATCTTATCAGCAGATAATGAAGAACTGTAGGACCCTTCCCCAGCCTCACCTCAAAAAATAATATGAGCAGATTTGTGTCCTTAAGGAGAAAGAGTCAATGTAAAGATGTAGAAAGTGACATAAGACCAAAGCCAGAAAGATCAGTATGATATGATTGTAATAGTTCAATTAAGAAATGATGAAGATTTAGGCTTATATAGTAGCTGGAGAGGTAAAAAGGTAGGAAAAGTTTCATGAAATCCAATTACAAGGTGAAATGGGTAAAGTGAGCAGATTAGCCTCCTGGAACTAAAAGCACTTTTGGAGACTGGTAGGAAGTAAGCTGGAGGCGTAAGAAGGCTCAGCTCACAGAGAGGGTCTTGGAGACTCTTGAATTTAAATTTAGAATAGATTGTAAAGACGAGTGGGAAAATTACCTCTAGGTCTAAATTGGTTTCAGATTATAGGAACAGATTAAATACTTTCAATGTGCCCTTTCAGCCATGTGGTTCTGGGACTGTTAATACATGAACATGAAACCTGGTGTTTGATAAAGACTTTAAAAATTTTCTTGTATATTTTTCATCTCCGTTTCCTGTCCCCTATTATTTATTTTACATCTGAGCAATTGAAGATAAAGGCCTAGTCACAAATCTCTGACTTTGTCTCAAGTCCTCTTTATAGTACACTGCAGCACTTAACTCTTGGTGAAAATTGGAACTAAATGAAGTTCTGAATTTAATCTTAGGGGCTAAGAAACATGTCGTGCTAATGGGACCATTAGGGATGGTGATGTATTTTACTTCTTAGATTTTTCTGGATACTTAGTGACTGATAAAAGGTATATTAGGGAAGAAGTAAGCATAATTGGACTGCTACCCTGAGAGAAGAGTAAGAGCATTTAATTGTTAAACTGTTTATTTCAAAAGGACACATTACAAGCTTTTTAAGGTTACCACCTATGGGCAATGAATACTCAAGAGGAAATTTATAATAATGCAGTTTTCTAAACTCATGCCTTCAATGACTGGTTTCCAATAAATCAAGCACATGCAAACATTTTCAAGAAAGAGAGCACTAATGCATAGTTCATAAAGCTTTACACGTAGGAAGAACGAAAGTGGATGTCTACATGAATTAATTTAGTGCCTATATACACTTGAGAATGATCTATGCATATTTATGTATTCTTTAAAGTCAGTCACATATATTTTTGCATGTCCTTTATTCAGTCTTGGATATGCAAACTAAAATAATCAGAAGTCATTTTTAAATTAAAAAGACATACTTACCTATGTGAGAACCTATGCTTAACTAGAAATTGAATACTGGTCAGTATTTACAATAGGGAAGAATAATAATGAGCAAATCAAAGCATTTTATTTCTATTTATACTTCTGATTTTAATAATAGTACCTACCTTGCTTACAAACATATACCAAGGGTTTACTATTTCATTTACTCTGTATAAAAATGCTATGAAGTACTATTATCCAGAACTTAAACATGTACTCTGAATTATGAGGCTCAGTCTCTTAATGCTGTATATAATGAGTTTGAGATCATGCAAACTTTATTTCTTGTATTTAAAATAGAGATAATTCTTACCACATAAGGTTGTTGTTAGGATTCGAGATAATGCTTCAAAACCTCTCAGCATGGTTTCTGGCATATCTTGAGACCTTCTACATGGCAATGGAGACTTGCAGTATAAATGGAAGCATCATTTTTTAAAGTGTCAGTTATTTCCTGATAGTGTATTCAAGGTTTAATACAGATGTGCTTCTGGCAAAGATAAGCTGACTAGCCAGCATAGTCATGACCTAACTGCCCTTGAGGCCTCCCCTGCCCAAAGGGAAATGGAGAGCTCATTGTCATCTGGAGGAGTCTACCATAAATACTATTTGGAACAAGGCAAGAGAAAAATAGATTTGAAGTGAATAATTAAACACACGAGGAGGTATTGCCCCATAGTTACTAAGCCCCACCTTTTCTTTGAGCCCCAAACTCTCCTGAGAATTCATATCATATAGTCCTAGCTTCTGAGGCATATTTATATGTATATTTTATACACACATGCACACACACATATAACCATATGGGCTCATAGGAGATGTGTGTATGTGCACAGGGAGCAAGTGAGAAACAGAGAAATTGACTCCACAAAGAGAGGAGGATGTCTGTTTTGCTCACTCTATATACTCAATGCCTACTATAGTATCTGGCACAAAAAGCACTTAGTAGGTGCTCAATAAACCTTCATTAATGAATGCATACAGATTTATAGGTATTTATAGTGTATATACATATGAGCATGAATAGAGGAAATTAGCCTCCCTCTTTCAGGAAGTCTATTTGTCATTCACGATTTTTGTCACTGTATATGTTAGGAAGAACAGGAGGTCTGTGTTATATCTATTTTGAAAATATCCTTATTTTACTTTTTAGTAATGAGACCGAAATAGCCATATTTGCTCCGATGAGGGCTTAGAATCAGGCAACACCCACAGACAGCCAAAAATTTTTTTTATTAATCTTCTCATAATTGGGCGTTTTTAGAACATTGAAACAGCAATATGAAATCTAGCAGAGCTCAAGAATATTCTTAGCACAGTGCAGATGCTCCAAACTTAAAAAATTCATAAATGTGAGTGACAGTTAAGCAGGTTGTAGTCTAATTCGAGAGGCAACCAAATGTAAATAATCAGAATTTATTGTTGGAAGCATTTACTAAAAGATCTATTCATTATGATCCTCCTAAACATGACCTATTGAGTGACAGTGACAAGAACAATAGCAGTGACTATTTATCAATGTATACTATAGGCCAGGCATCTGCAAGGTATTTTCCGTACCCTATTTAATTTAAATTGCACAGCAGCCCTATAAAGTAGCTTTATTCTTCTCACTTTCCACATGAAGGCACTGGAGCTCAGAGAAATTATGTAATGTGCCAAAGTCATAGTACTTAAAACCGGTAGATTCCGCGTCCATCAGACATTCAGAGAACAAACACGTGTTTTGTCCCTGCCAAAGTCCATGCTGGTTTACAGTGCTGGGCAGAAGAGAAATGGTATCTACTCTCATGGACCTTATGGATTTAAGCTTAAGTGTTTCTGACTTTGAAGCCCTTGAACCTACATCACTCTGCCCAAGAAGTGCTACTCTTTAGGGAAAAGCCATGTATTTATGTAAGTTGGCTACGTAGATTACAAAACTTCATTGTTTCACTGGATAACAGAACACTTGAGATCAGCAAATTGAAGAATCCTTACTTTCCATTGACTCATTCCAGCCTCGCCCTTGTTTTCTTTGGTCATGTCTCCTGTCTGCCACATTTTTCTACATCCTGACATCAAGGGTCATCTCTGGACAGGCACAGTAGGTTGCAGAAAAGCAGGCAGAGAGCAAATTGCTTTCAAAGAAAAGAATCTGGAGAGAATGTTACAGTCTGAAATCTCATCTTAGAGTGACTTACTCTGTAGCGGAGAAAGAGAGAGGAAAATGGAAACAGAACAGAACGGAAGTTAGGAAGGTCTAGCAGCGTGGGAGAAGTATTTGCTATGGCAACTCTGCATCATCCTGCAGGGGTGGTAGGAATGCTTCAAGGGGAAAGGAGGACACTTCTTAAAATCCCATCTCATGTTTACTAAAGCTGGAAGTCCCATCAAAGAAAACCAGATATAGTAGGTAGGATACGCCTCTCCCCCTAACTTGATTTTATGATAATAGACTGAATTAGTTATCTGATAGCTCATCCACTTTTTACTGTCACCTGCCATTGCTCTAAGTCAAGTTACTTAGCACCAGATTGCCTGTTAACCCCTTTGTCTAATGAGCAATTAACCTAAATTGAGGATGCCCATAGGATTTCTCTTTTTATTTATTTTTATTTTTTTTTAAGATTTTATTTATTTATTTGACAGAGAGAGATCACAAGTAGGCAGAGAGGCAGGCAGAGAGAGAGAGGAGGAAGCAGGCTCTCTGCTGAGCAGAGAGCCCGATGTGGGACTCGATCCCAGGACCTGAGCCGAAGGCAGCGGCTTAACCCACTGAGCCACCCAGGCGCCCGGATTTCTCTTTTTAAAAAGGACATTTTTGAGAATAAAAAGGGGATGTTATTAATTACACTGTGACGAAGGGGACAAAACCCTGTGCTAAACCTGGTAGGTTGGGACAAATGGTCATCCTTTGTAAAAGTAACTGTTACTTTCTGCAAATACTTGTGGACCTGAATAAAGAGTACTCAAATGAGAATAAGCAAGAGGATGTTTATTCAGAACTTGCTGTATAGCAAGAGAGTCTGTCACTCTCATTTGGGTGTGGCAGAAATCGAAAGTCGGTAGAGTACGAACACCTCATAGTGGAAGAAAGAGAAGGCTTCAGATCTGCTCCACCTAGAGCTTGTTGGCATGGGGAATTTAGAGGTGCTGGACATCCTGCGTGAGGAGGGAGAACATTTGGCTTTATCTGATCCTAAGCTGGAGGCAGGAGCAAAAATTGGTGAAGCCAGCAATCATTGACCAAGTCCTAGATACTTTGGGCTGGTTGATGCAGAGGTTGTGGATCAGAGGTCTGTTGTTTTATGTGGTCTATCCATTGTCCATTTGTATATTCAGTGTCTCACCTTGAATTGCTCACTTAGTATGTTATGTTTTATGAGTTTTAAGGACACTTTATCCAAGTTGCCTAAGATACTTTCTAATGTAATAAGTGTTTATTAAATTAGTACTATTTGTAAACAATTGCATTGTTTTATATCTTTTGTGTCTTTCTGATTTATCTTCCTTTGAACACTTAAAGGAAATTTTAGCCTGTTTGTCTATAAACCTTCCATCCAACAATCACCTTGAATTTGTTTAGTTTTATCTTTCAGGTACTTGAAGAGATACAAAAACTGACACACAAAAGGCTTCTAATTTAGATAAACTGTTCATCAGGCAAAATTTCTTGTGTAAGATGAAGCATTACCCCTAATGACCATGGTACTCACACCTAGACACCCCTACCCGATATTAGGAAAAATGGTTGGCAGGTTTGAGAGGAAAGTAGAAGCTGCAGACATGGCCAGGTTTGAACTCTTTCATATTCATTTTGCCAGATGAAGAAAACTTAACATTTATAAACGTTAATTCTGGTCATACTCTAGTTTTAAAGTAATGACCAGTAATTCTAGTTTTAAAGTATGACCAGTAATTCTGGTCATACTCTAGTTTTAAAGTAAATCTGGAAAGAAATGGTACTCATAGATATCTGAATTTGTGAATTAGGTGATTTTGTGTCTTGGTGTGAAATACAAGTTTCAAAATCTAAACAGTTTTAATTTATTAGTGGAAGCCAGTTATCTGTAATCAAGGTAAAACTCTTAGCAAAAGCAAGTCATATTTAAATTGATATGTAATGAAATGGATAATTTATGGCTTTCTAAATTATTTTCCCTGCTATAGTCCCCTCATGTTTTATGTCCATAAAATTTGTGTATATGATTTTAATCAAGAATAATAAATACTGGCTGGTATCTGATTGACTTATGTCAGGTATCTATGAATCTTGTACTAGATACTGTGGACACAATAGCAGAATAAGGCAATATTTCTATTCATAAAGTGGTCATGGGTTCTTGAGTAAGATAAGCTTTGGTCTATAATTTTGTACAAGCTACTTAATTTCTCTGAGCCTTAGTAATTCTTGATATAAATAGCGATTATAATACACATTTCATACAGCTCTTAGGAGAAGTACACAGTGCCAGGTGCTGCCTTCTCCTGAAACAGAGCACAGAAGTTGGACTCCGGAGACCTGAGTTACAGTAAAGTTATATGACATTGGACAACCAAACTTTTCTCTCCGCCAAATTTTTCTCAACTACAGAATGAAGGAATTTCTACAGAAAATTCCATGTTTCCATGGAAACATGGCTTTCCATGTTTCCTTCTACCCCTCAGTTTCTCTGTTTCAAAGAACACAAAGGCAGCACAGAGTGATCTGTTATTAGTCATTAATTGTACTCATAAAATTAATCTTATGTTTCTAATATGTCTTTTTTTTTTTTTTTTTTTTTTTTTTAGTATTCTAACCTCACCTTTGTTTCTGTTGCTCTCTGAGTTCTACCAAATACATTTCAAGTCTCTTCATTGATTAAATAAACTTCTTGCTTCCAACCTATTCTAGTTAAATCAGTCTGCCTGCCAATCCCTAAACAAATTCTATGAATTGTCCATTTACTTCTCACTTTTGCTCAGGATGTTCCTTTGGCAGGAAATGGCTTTCCTCATGCCTTCTCCTCCATCATTTGTTATTGAAATCTTAGTCATCCTCCAAAACTAGCTGAAGTGTTAATTTCTCCATGTACTCACTGCTAGTAAACACACCTCTGCTTTCTCACTTGATTCAGTGTATCTCTTGTAAGGACCTAGTGGAAAGTACATTAAGTTTTGAAAGTAGCAGATAGTGGACAAAAGTTTGAGTTTTCTTTTCCCTTCTTTATCTTTTTTTCTCTTTCTTTCTTTCTTTCTTTCTTTTTTTCTTTTTTTGCCTCTATGACCTTGTAATTTATTTAATCCCTTGTAATTTATTTAATCCCTTAGGAACCTCTGTTTCTTCACTTACTAAATGGATACATTGAAACCTACCTAATGGGGTTGTCTTGCAGATTTCATGAATTAATGCATGGAAAGCCTGGGTGGTAGCAAGTGCTCTTTAAATGTCTGATCATCATCTATCTTGCTTTTACTTTTTTCATTACTTAATTTATCTACATAGGTATTTCATTTTTGTAATTAATTCCAAAACCTCTAAAAAGCAAGGATTTTGTCTTCTTCATCACACAACAACTTTTTACAGTCTCTCCCTAGCTAAGTGTTCTTCCTCATTCATTTTTTTTAATCTTAAAAGTCTTGCTCAGTGTAGGAAAATTAGGAAATTCAGAAATTCAAAAGAAAGGAATTTAAATTACCTCAATTCCATAATTTTGAGTTAACTAGTATCAGTATTTTGTTATTTTATTATTTTGTTATTTATTATATTTTTGTGTTTATGTATAGATGTATGTATGTGTGTATACAACATATGTATAGAAAATCTGTATAATGATTTTTCCAAATAATTTTTATATTAAACATATATATGTTTTCCTTATGAGATATATTCCATTATAATTTTAAATTTTATTATTTCCATTGATTTATTTAATTAATGATAAAAATACACAGAGCTAAATCTTTGCTTAATTATTTTTACATAAATACCTGTAAATGAAATCTTCACATAAAAAGATATGTAGTTAAAGCTTTTGTTTCATAATATTCACTTCTATGTATTTGTGTCAATTCCTGCTCTAATCTATAAAGTCTAGTACTACTGCAAAATACTCAAGAATTCATCAAAATATTTAATCTTCATAAAAATCTTTGTCATAGGAATTACTATTCTTATTTTACATATTTGAAAATGAAGCCAAATGAAATGTTAAGGGACCTGTTCAGGGATGTGTCTAATTAACAGCAAAGCTAGGATCTTCCATAGTGGTGTAAGCCTAGCATTCTTTCTATCTATATAATAACTTTATTCATTCGCCCATTCATTTGCTCATTTAGTAAATACTTTGAATAGCTAGCTAGGTGATAAGGGTATTGTGTTAAACACAGTTCCCAGCTTCATAAACAAGAAACCTGGCAAGGAAAGCAAACATACAATTAGGAAGTAACTAGTTTTAAATTACAATAAGGCTTCAAAAATAAAGAAAAAATGTGATAGGCATATATAGCAGGTGGACCTAATCTATAGGCAAAAGTCAGGGAGGAGTTGCTCTGAATATAGGCCTTCTAAACTGAGACAAAATAGGTAAGTATATTTCATCTAGACATGGAGGTTACATGGGGTATGAGTAAAAGGGCAAATCTTCCAGACTAGGGTTTCTCAATTTCAGTATTACTGACATTTAGGTTGGATAATTCTTTGTCATGAGGAGTTGTCTTATGCACGGTGGGAGACTTCACAGAATTGCTGATCTCTACCCATTACATATCAATAACATCCCACGCCCCAGTTATAAGGACCAAATATCTTGGGGGAGGAGTACAGTATCTCCTCTGGTTGAAAACCACTAGTCTAGACATCAGGAATAGCAGTTACAAGGTGGGCATGGTATTTTCTAGGAATTGAAACAACCTCAGTGTGACTGGAGCATGAAATGTGAAGTGGGAGCTGGCTCTCAATCAAGCAAGTTTCATACCGTATCTTGAAAATCCTGTTAATTATTTTGGACTGTATTTAAAAAGCACTGGGAAGCTAGCAAAGCTTGTAAATGACAGAGTGGTGTGGTTCAGATACATGTTTAGAAAATATCAGTTTCAGAGTTCTTGGTCAAGAGCAGATTAGAGGGAGTTGAGACTGGATGGAGGGAAACATTTAGGAGGCTTCCAAAGTAACTTCTGTGGAGACTATAGGTAGTTTTTGTGGAGATGGAGAAAATAATACAGATTCTAGAAATATTTGTTAAAATATTTATTTATTTATTTATTTATTTATTTATTTATTTGACAGAGACAGAGAGAGAGAAAGAGAGCACATGGGGGGAGGGGGAGGGGATAGAGAAAATCCCAAGCAAGCTCCACTCAGCATGGAGCCAGACGCAGGGCTTGCTCCCAGGACTCTGAGATCATGACCCAAGCTGAAATCAAGAGTCGGATGCTTAACCAACTGAGCCACCCTGGCACCTCCAGATTCTAGAAATATTTAGGAGAATTAGTTGGACTTGATAATTGACTCACCATTGGAAGTATAGAAAAGATATTGTCAAAGATGATTGCTAAATTTCTGACATGAAACTGGATTGTAAGGAGTGTTATTCAATAAAATAGGGGAAAAATGGAGGACGATGAAGTTTCAGACAGACATTCAAAGTTTATTTGTGACTGTAGTGAAAGTGAAGTGCTAGTAACATACTCAACACTCAATGAGCAATTTGATAAATGGAACTGGTTTTCAGGGAAGGGATGTGCATTAGAGAAAGATTGGGAAGTCATTGTCATGGGGTGGTAATAAATGTCATGGGAATGAACAAAGAAAATCTAGGAAAAGGTGTGGAATGAAAAAACAGAGGGGCCTACATTTGAGGCTTGAGGAAATATGGCATATAAAAACATGAGACTAAAGGAAAAGCCAGTAAAGGGAATGAAATGTTGAAGTGATAAGACAAACTGAGGATATAAGCCAAGGAGTCAGTATTTCAAGAAGGGGGAGTGCTCAGGTGTTTGGAATCTGCTAAGAAGGCTGATAGGGTGAGATATATAAGTGATTATTAGATAATGATATATTGTCTGTGATGCTCATTTTTATGGAGTATGAGGCATAAGCCACTTACTGAGTCAGAGTTGGTGTTCAAAATGAGAAAATGGACAGAACGTGAAATGATGGCTTTCTTAAACAGGTTGTGTGTGAAGGATGGAGACAGGGCAGTAGTTCATATAGAATTATGATAGGGAGAAGTTTTTCCTTTATATATTTTAAAATGACAGAGGCTTGATCATATTTAAATTGGCATAAGAAAGTAGAGAGAGGGGTACAGAACTGAGCAGAGAGGAACATTTGCTAGCGCTCCTGAAAGAGTGAGTAGGAAGATTAGGGTACAGAATGCACATGGAAGCAATGACCTTAGGTAGATAAGATGACACTCCCTTTTCAGCAGGAGGAAAAAAGGAGGGTGAGGGCAGCCATTACTTTTAATTTTCAGTTTATTTTGATGCAAAAATTGAGGATTTCCTGTGCAGTAGCTTTTATTTTCTCAGTAGAGTTGAAGAAAAAGTCAACCGCCTAGAGGAACAGGAATGGAGGAAGATCCGAGGTTTGAAGGGAGTGAAGAAGGTTTGTAAACACTTTTGCAAAGAATAGGGAGGAAGCTGCTCATAGAACAGAAGTATCTCTGTGAGGGAGACATCAGCAAGATGGCAAAGTAGGAAATACCAGCCTTTCTCCCTATACAAAAATAATTAGATAGCTATCCAAGAATGAAAATAGCCTTGGGGGGGCTCACAAGTCTAATCAGGGGAATGCAGCAATGCAATGGGATAATGGAGAATAGGTGCACAAACAGAAAGAGCCACTTTTGCTCCAATCAAGGACCAGGTCTGCTTTTTCTTCCAACTCTGGACATGCCCCAGAACCCAGGGCTGTAGCTACTGTATACATACCCCTGCTTCACACCCTGGCTTCATGAGCACACCACATGCCTACACCTCAGACACCAGACATTGCCACCTCAGGCTTGCCCGCACCCCTGACCCCAGAGTTGCTATTGCTCCATGTGTGCCTGTACTTCAGACCCTACATCCACAAATGATCCATAAATTCCTGAACTACAGAAACTGCAATCACTGCCTTAACAGTTGTGTCTACACACCAGACCCTAGAGACATAAATGTGGCACACATGCTCACTTTCCAGAACCTGACTCCACAGTCACTCCATAGGTGTTCATATCTGTGACACCAGTGCCACTGCCAGTGTGAATGTACCCATGAGCTAGACCTGGAGCCCAGAAGTAGGTATTCCCTTGGTTATGGCATCCCCTAAGGAAGAAAAATAAGTTAGGAGGGCCCTGGCAGCCATCATCATTGAAGATCCCAATAACATTCACCACCACTTCAGACACCTACGGCTTTGGCTACTGAGGACCCCTATAATTTTCAATGATAGAGACTACAGGTTCATAGAGACGAACCTTCTCTGGAGACAGAACTGCCACACACCATTTGGCTGCTGCCATCACACTCAGCTATAGATGAAGTTCTTTCTGCACCAAAGCCAGTCTGTGAAATTGCGAGCAGATGACTTTTTCATTAAATGCTCTGACATCAACCCAAGGCCACAAGAAATATTAAAAATAAAGAAAGGAAGAAAGAAACATGACATCACTAGAGGAAATGACAATTTTACAGTCACTGACTCCAAAGAAATGGATATCTTTTAGTTACTGGAAAAATAATTCAAGATAATTATTTTAAGGAAACTCATTGAGCAATAAGAGAACACAGATAGACAACTCAACAAAACTGGGAAACTAACATATGAATAAAATGAGCTCAACAAAGATAAATCATCTTACAAAGGAGCTAATATATTCTGGAGCTGAAACATCAACAACAAACATGAACAAGCAGAAGAAAGAATCTATAAATTTGAGGACATGTCATTTGAAATTATGCAGTTAGAGGAACTAAAAGGGAAAAAGAATAAAAAAGTATGAAGAAGACCTACGGGATTTGTAGAAAGACCAATAGACATATTATAGGAATAGCAGAAGAGAGCAAAAGGAAAAGGAAAAAAGCTTATTTCAAGATATAATGACTGAAAACTTCCCAGATCTGGGGCATGATTTGGACAACCAGGTATATGAAGCTCTAATGTCCCCAGAAGGTTCAACCCAAAGAGGTCTTCACCAAAACACATTATAACCAAAGACCATGAGAGAAGTTTGAAAGCAACAAGAGAAGAGACTTGACTAATACAAAAGAATCTCCATAACGCTGTCAGGAGATATCTCAGCAGAAACCTTGATGGCTAGGGAGATTGGGATGGTGAAATCAATGTGGTGAAAGTATACCTCAGAACTAAGAATACTTTACCCAGTGAAGCTGTCCTTCAGAAATGAAGGAAAGATAAAGACTTCCCTAAATTAAAAACAAAACAAAACAAAACAGAACAAAAAAACCTAGTGGTTCATTACCACTGGACTAGCCTTTTAAGAAATGCTAAAGGGAGTTCATTACGTTGAAATGAAAAGACAATAATTAGCACCATGAAATCATATAAAAATTTTAATACCACTGGCAAAAGGTATTTAGGTATTTAGTCAAGTTCAGGAGACTCTATGTTGTAATGGGGATGTGCTAATCACTTTTAACTATAGCATAAAAGCTAAGAGACAAAGTATTAAAAATATTTATAGCAACAACGATTTGTTAATGGATGCATAATAAAAAAAGATGTAAATTGCATGTCAAAAATTGTAATGTCTTGGGGGGGCGGTGCAGTAAGCAGGTAAAGTTTTTGTATGCAAGCAAAGTTAAATTGTAATCAGCTTATAATAGCCTACTCTATCTATAGGATGTTTTATTAAGCTTCATGGTAACCTAAAGACAAAATCTTAAAGTAGATACACAAAAGATAAAGAAAAAAGAATCAAAGCATACCACTTCAGAAAAATCAAATCACAAAGGAAAACAGCAAGAAAGGAAAAGAAGGATTATGAAACAGTCAGAAAACAACTAACAAAACAGCAACAGTAAGTCCTTACCTATTAACAATTTCTTTAAAGGTAAATGGATTAAATTCTAAAATTAAAAGATACAGAGTGGCTGAATGAACTAAACAGAAAGAAAAGACTCAAGTATATGCTGCCTATAATAGACTCACATCACTTTTACATACATAGGCTCAATGTGAATAAAAATGGATAAAGATATCCCATGCAAATGGAAACCTAAAGAAAACAGAAGTAGCTATACTTCTATCAGACAAAATAGACCTAAAGTTAAAAATGATAAATAAAAAGGGCACCTGGGTTGTTCAGTTGGTTAAGTGTCTGCCTTTGGCTCAAGTCATGGACCCAGGGACCCAGGATCGAGCCCCTTGTCGGGCACTCTGCTCATTGGGAGCCTACTTCTCCCTCTCCCTGCTGCTCCCTCTGCTTGTATTCTTACCCTCTCTCTGTCAAAAAAATAAATAAAGTCTTTAATTTTTTTTTATTTTCTTTTTTAAGGATTTTATTTATTTATTTGACAGAGAGAGACCACAAGCAGAGGAAGCAGGCAGAGGGAGAGGGAGAAGGCAGGGATTCTGATATAGACCAATCCCTGGACCCTGGGATCATGACCTGAGCTGAAGGCAGATGCTTAATGACTGAGCCACTCAGTTGCCCCTTTAAAACATTTTTTTCTAAAGATTTTATTAAATAAATCTTTAAAAAAATAAAGGACAAAGAGCATTATTATGTAATAATAAAGGGATCAATTCATCAAGAGGATATAACAATTATAAATATGTATGCACCCAACATTGGGGTATATAAGTATGTAAATCAATATTAACAGATCTGAAAAGGAAAATGAGCAGCAATGCAATAGTAGTGGACTTCATTACCCCTCTTTCAACAATGAATTGATCATCTAGTCATAAAATCAATAAGGAAAATGGCCTTGAATTATACTTTAGACAAAATGTACCTAAAAGATATATACAGAAAATTTTATCCAACAGCAGCACAATATACATTTTTCTCTAGCACACATAGACTATTCTCCAGGACAGATCTTATATTAGGCCACAAAACAAGTCTTAAGAAATTTAAGAAGATTGAAACCATATCAAAAATATTTTCCAAACATAGCGGTATGAAACTGGAAATCGATAACAGGTAGGAAACTGGAGAATTCACAAATATGTGGAAATTATACAACACACTCCAAAACAAACAAAAGGTCTAACAATGAATCAAAAGAAAAAAAAATGTGTATTGTGAAACAAATGAAGATAGAAACATGGAAATACAACATACCAAAAACTATGAGATACAACAAATGAAGTTTCAGGAGAGATGTTTGCAGCAATAAATGTTTACAGTAAGAGAAAAGATGGATCTCAAATAAATAACCTAACTTTGCACCTTAACAAACTAGAAACAGAAAACTAAAGTAAGCCCAAAGTTACCAGGAGGAAGGAAATAAAGATGAGAGCAGAAATAAAACAGAGACTAGAAAAACAAGGGAAAAGATCACAAAACTAAGAGCTGTTTTTTTGAAATGATAAACAAAATAGACAACTCTAGACAGTGTAAGGAAAAAAGAGAGAAGACTCAAATACTTAAAGTCAGCAATGAAACAAGAGACTTTACAATTACTACCATAGAAATACAAATGAGCATAAGAGATTATTCTGAACAATTACACAAAAAAGTTTGATAAACTAGAAAAAACGGATAAATTTCTAGAAACATACAACCTACTAAGACTAAATCATGCAGAAACAGAAAATCTGAACAGACCAACGAACAAGTTAAGGAAATTGAATCAGTAATCAGAAATATTCCAACAAAGAAAAGTCTGGAAACAGATGATACCACTGGGGAATCCTACCAAATGTTATTTGTCATTAAAGAAGAATTATATCAATTTTTCTCAACTCTTTCAGAAAATTGAAGAGGAAAGAACACTTCCAAAATCATTTTATGTTAGTATTACACTGACACCTAAGCCAGACAAGGAGACTACAAGAAAAGAAAGTTATATGTCAGTATCCCTAATGAACACAGATGCAAAAAGTCACAAAATGCTAACAAATGGAATTCAACAGTTTCTTAAAAGGTCATACACCATGATCAAGTGGGACTTATCCTGGAGATGCAAGGATAGTTTAGTGTGCACAAATCAAGATGTGATACACCACACTAATTGAATGAAAGTTGAAACAAATGAATGGAGGGATAACCAATGTTCATGGATTGGAAAAATTAATATTGGGAAGAGGAATGAGTGAAATAGATAAAAGAGAAACTGAGGGTTGCCGGGGGGAGGGGGTTGGGGAGAAGGGGGTGGGATTATGGACATTGGGGAGGGTATGTGATTTGGTGAGTGCTGTGAAGTGTGTAAACCTGGTGATTCACAGACCTGGGGATAAAAATATATGTATATAAAAAATATATGTTTATAAAAAATAAAAAATAAAAAAAAAATAAAATAAAATAAAAAAAAAAAAAATAAAAAAGATCAGGAAAAAAAAAAAAAAAAAAAAAAAGAGTGTACTTACTAGGATGAGCACTTAGTAATGACAGAATTGTTGAATCATTATATCATTATATCATACACCTGAAACAAATATAACATGGTATGTTAATTATACTTCAATTTTATATATATATAAAATTATTCTCTATATATATCTATATATATCTCTGTGTATATATATACATAAATATATATAAGTATATAAATATAAATATAAATATATGTATATATACACAAAATATATATATAATTATTATAATAGATGCAGAAAAAGCATTTGACAAATTTTAACATTCTTTCATGGTAAAAACTCCCAACTAATTAGGTATAGAAGGAGTGTGACTCAACATAATAAAGGCCAAAAATGACAAGCTCACAGGTGACATCATACTCAGTGGTGAAAAACTGAAATCTTTTTCTCAAAGATCAGGTATAAGACAAGCATGCCCATTCTGACCACTTCTAATCAACACACTACTGGAAGTCCTAGCATATACAACTAGGCAAGAAAATAAACAAACACATCTATTTAGAAAGGAAGTTAAAATATCCTTTCTTTGCAGATGAATTGATCTTATATAGAGATAATCCTAAAGACTTTACCAAGAAACTGTTAAATCTAATCAATGAATTCAGTGAAATTGCAGGATACAAAATCAATATACAGGAATCAGCAGCATTTCTACACACTAACAAAAATACCTGAAAAAGAAATTTAGAAAACACCTATTTACAATTGCATCAAAAACAATAAAATACTTGTTAATAAATTTAACCTTGTGAAAGATCCGTACACTGAAAGTTACAAACATTAGTGAAAGAAATTGAAGAAGACACAAGTAAGTGGAAAGATATTCCATGTTCATGGATTGGAAGAATTTATATTGTTAAAATGTTCATACCATTTAAAAGGATGTACTGATTCAATTAATATGAATCAAAATTCCAATGACATCTTTTATAGAAATAGAAACAAAACAATTCTAATATTCACTTGGCACCACAAAAGATCCTGAATAACCAAAGCAATCTTGAGCAAAAAGAACCAAGCTAAAGGCATCACAGTTCTTGATTTCAAATACTATTACAAAGCTCTAAAAATCAGAACAGACATAAAAACCAAAGCATAAAAACCAGAAACAAACCAATGGAACATAACAGAGGGGCCCAGAAATAAACTCTTGCATATATGGTCAACTGATCCTTGACAAAGGCACCAAGAACACAATCGAGAAAGGATAGTCTGTTCAATAAATAGTATTGGGCAAACTGAATATCCACATGAAAAAGAATGAACTTGAACCCTTATTTCACAGCATACATAAAAATCAACTCAAATTACATTACATACTTAAATATAAGATTTGAAATTATAAAAACACCTAGAAGAAAATATGGGGGGGTGGAATTCCTTGTATTCTCACTGGATACAAAGGGATGATGACAATACCTTCAAGGCTGGTGTGAAGACCAGGAATTAAATGTTTCTACTTCTACTATTTCTACTTTGTGAACCGAAGCAAGGATACCTCTAAGCATACACAAGTAGTACATATGCCAGAAGGTACTTAAAGCCATGGGATAAGCAGCACACAGTCTTCTTAGCTTATTAAATCTAATGGTCAGTAAGTAATATAAAACATTACTTTATAACAAATACAGAGATATTGTCAACTTGAATTTAGCATTTATGTGAATTTTAAAGATAACAAATGAGACATTAAAGAATTCCATTTTGTTCCTGTCCTTCAAGAGTAATAAATTCATTCCTTTCTGCTTTGGGGGATACTTTGGTGGAAAATCTTGAAAAGTTCTGACATGCTTTGTAATTTTTAAATTAAAATTTTAAGTATTATCTCAGAAAAATGACAAGGAAGATATAAAGAATTCCAATGTTATGAAATCAGTTCAGAGGTTATAATGAGATATCCATATTTCCAGAGACTCCCCTTCAGGGCTGATTGGAAATCCTAGGGAAGTCCAAGGTTTACAAACTCCTACACGGTATCTTCTAGATAGTTAGAAGTTAGTCAAGAGTAACGATAACATCTTTTTATATTTCTTCTTTCCCGTCATTTCAGCCTTCTTAACACTAAAAAGTGCCACTTACATTTACTGCCTACCAGGTACTAGGTCAAGCCGTTTGCACACCTTATTTATTTCAGTCATTACAGTGTCCCTGTGAAGTAGGTTTATTCATTTTACAGAGGAATACTCTGTCTCAGAGAGAGGTTATGTAACTTGCCCAAGGTCATGCTACTGGTAAGTGGCAGAAAAGGAATTTAAAGCCAAGCTGTTGTGGTTTTTTTGTTTGTTTTGTTTTGGTTTTTTACTCCGAAGTCTAAGAGCTTTTAGAGTTTCTAAGAGGAAAAGGATTAAATTCTAAAGTGTTAGTTGGATGGTCCCTGGCTCAACTGGCCTCTATCTCAGGCTTGAGCCTCCACTCTAGAGTGATCTCACATGCACAAGCAGTCATTTTCTCTTTATTATCTGTATTATTTCTCCTCTAAGGCTAATTTTTCTGTCTATACTCTGGAGTCTATGTCTTCCTGCTTTTGTGAGAAACTTAGCTCTCAGTTTCTTCTTTTGCTTTAAAGCAGCAGTTTTCAAACCTTAACTTACATGACAATCACATGGGGTTCTTGCTTACAGAGATTCTTGAGCTCTGTTTGGTAGGTCTGGCGTATGACCTGAAATTTTGTTTTCTAACAAATTCCCAGCTTATGCTAATGCTGTTAACTGAAGAACTACACTTTGAGAACCACTGCTTGAGATTCCAGAGTAAGGAAATGCAAAATACAAGCTAAAAAATGTTTTTACATGTTTAAATATTTGAAAGGTGTCAAAAGAAGAACAATGTTTCTACCATGTGAGCATTATATGAAATTCAGGTTTTAATGTTTATTAATGAAGTTTTATTGGAACACACTATATAATGTCTATGGCTGTTCTCTCACTACAACATCAAAGTTGAGTAGTTGTAATAGAATTTGTAGTTACAACAATGATTGTACGGCTTGCATGTATAAAATATTCCCTATCTGGCTCTTTATAGAATCAGCAGTTGACCCTGCTATAAGTAATTCTGTATCCTAGCTGCACATTATAATCACCTGAGGATCTTTATAAAATTCTGATGCCTTGATTCCATCTCCAGATATTCTGATTTAATTGGTCTGGAATACAATCTAGTGGATCCTTAACATTTAAACACATCTTATCTGTCCTAATTAAATAAAACAAAACCAAGCAAACCTACCAAAGTTATTCTGCCTTTAAGAAAGAATTAGATAGTACAACCTCATTTTATAATTGAGAATTTTGTCCAGATATATGAATTATTTGTCCATATTAACAGACATTGTTGCTGTCATTATTATTAACAAGTTTTAATTGCAAATTGCTTTAATATTAAAAAAATTACAGAAACTAGGTTATAATCAAAAAGTGTTGCATGCTTGTCTTAGTCCATTTGGGCTGCTATAACAAAATACTGTAAACTGACTGGCTTATAAACAATAGAAGTTTATTTTTCACAGTTCTGGAGGCTGGAGGTTCAAGATCAGGGCGCCCACTGATCTGGTGAGTGTTGACTTTCTGGTCATAGATATCCGCCTTTTTATTGTGTCCTCATATGGTGGAAGGGGCAAGGGAGCTGTCTGGGCCTTCTTTTGTAAGGGCAGTAATCACATTCCTGAGGACCTAACTATCTCCCAAAGGCCTCACCTCCAAATACCATTACATTGGGGATTAGTTTTCAACATAGGGATTTTGGGGGAACATAAACATTCGAGCTACAGCAGTGTTCATTGTAAAGAAAGAGAGAGAGAAAGAGATACGGACTATATGTAGGTGTCAGGTTCTAAATTCAGTGCTTACGGTAAAAATTTGCTAAAATCAAGTTTACTTGATAGCCACTTCTTAATTTAAGAAATAAAGTTGCTGGCTTGTGTTAAAGGCCATGCTTTAAGAACAATATATTACACTCTAGAATTATATGCCTTCTAGGACAATGTCACGCTGCAGCAGGTACTCAGGAGCTAACATCACTTAAGAATCGGTACATTTCTATCCCTTGTGTCATGATCATCTCTAACCAGTGCTCATTTTTGCTATAAAAGGCAGATCCCCTCACAGGTCCCTTCCTGTATCTTTATTTCTCTCATTTACCGAGAGAGGATATTGGATTAATAGTTCATTGTGGGTGAGGCCACTGTAGTATTTAGAAGATATAAAAGGAAAAATTAAAGGTAATATCTGATTTCCCTTCCTAAGCCTCATCTCAATTCCCAATGATCAACACTGCCAAAATTTTATACCCATGTGTGCACAGATACACACACACCCCTCTGCCACAATTACATATAAATATACATATAACTATGGGCTCATAATATACGAACTCTTCAACAACCTTGCTTTTATGTGTAACACTGTAACTTTAATATCTTTTGATATAAGAATATGTATATGTACCTTATATTTTTCTAATAAGTGTACAGTATTCCATGGTATAGATAAATGGTAATCTTACAGTAAGTTTTGCATTAATGGGTATTTATAATATATCTGCATATGTGTGTGTGTGTGTGTGTGTGTGTGTATCTCTTTCTATATATATCTATATCTATCTGGGATTAATTCCTGAGAGTTGAAGTTGAATCAATACATCAAAGAGAATGTGTCTTTTAAAATATTTGATAGATTAAATACCTTTCCCAAAGTTTTCACCATTAGTACTTGATATATCAACTTTAAAAATCTTTTCTAATTTTTATGCTTTTCCTTAAGTATGAAGGAGGTAAAGCATTTTAAATGTGTTGTATGGTCTTTTTGTGAATTACCACTTTATGTTCTTTACTTATTTTTTTCATTCATGTTCATATTTTTTTCTTAGTGACTTATGAACATGTTTTGTATCTTAAGGAAATATTCCACTGAATATATTGCATTGTTTTCCCCTTTTGCCTTTTGCCATTGTTACAATTTAGCCAAGCAGAATTTTTATATTTTTATATAGTCACAGTTGTTTATTTTTCTTACAAGGCTTCAGATTACTCTGCTATTATATAAAGCCAAAACTAAATCTGTTTTCTTCTAATATGTTTATTACTTCAATTTTTATACTTAAATTTTGATCTATCCAGACTATTCTGATGATGGCATTCATCTTGAACCTTCTCAGTGACGCTATGAATTAAGTATGATCCCCATTTTAGACATTGCGGTTTTATAAATGGTAAAAGAGAGGACCCGATGTGGAAGGAATTTTCGAGGACTCCTGGCTCATGAGGATTGGAGCCTAAATTTACTGTGCCATCTCATAAATATTTAGCCAGTTATTGTTTTCTTCTGCAAAAGCGAATGTTACTCTTTCAGAGGTACATTGTCCTGTTGAGCTCTGCCTAAAAACAGGAAACACTTTTCAGTAGGACGTTGTCATTGTAGTTAGTGCTTTCCTTGTATCTGTAAAATGAGAAAAATAAGTCCGCTATCCTAGTACGGTTAGGAAATCTAAGCAGTAAATCTACGGGTATGGCCCAGGTCCATTCCATACTGGGATGCTGTGGGATGGGTAAGCGTAGGTGGGAGTTTTAAGCAGATCTGCAAGTCTAAGAGCCTTTCTTTAGAATGTACATACATTTTCTTTCTTTCTTTCTTTTTTTTTTTTTAAGTTTTTATGTGTTATTTGACAGACAGAGATCACAAGTAAGCAGAAAGGCAGGCAGGGTTGGGGGTGGGGGTGGGAAGAAATCTCCCCTTGGGATCATGACATGAGCCTAAGGCAGAGGCTTTATTTAACCCCCGAGCCACCCAGGCACCCTGTATCTGAAATTCTGTCAGAAGCCTCCCTGAATGCCTTGGCAGGGAAATAAATCTCCATGTGCTTTTTCACCTGTAACTTCATTTTTACTTAATCCTTCCCTATGAACTGTTTTGAGATTTGTAACATTTCCTAGCTCTTTTCTATCTCTCCTGGGCCATCCAAATACCCTAGGGTCTACTAAGATAATATTTTTTTTTTTTAAAAAGCTACAAAGTTGCTTCCCCCAACCACGATCCCTAATGAAAAAAACAAAAACAAAAACAAAAACATAAACTAGCATAACTTATTGACAAATTGAAAAAATGGTTTTTAAAAATTTTCTGAACCCCCCAGGGAGAAATGCATTTTAAAATTTGTGTTTTCTGTAGCATTGAGTTGCTATGTTTGGGTTTGTTTATCAGGAAGTGCTGCAGGAAATGTGACCTGCTGTGACCTCAGGAGAGGAAAGTGTTATGAACTAAAATGTTTGGTTTTGCACTTAAAGCCATTATAAAAGTTGTGGAATGATGAGAGTTGGCCCTCCATGTTGTTGTTTGGATGTCCTGGAAGTCCCTGGTTGTGTTGCAAGTGCTCACAATTTGTAATTACTTAGGCTCATATGACAGACAGAACTGGGAATCAAATTAAGGAGCTGCCTTCTCTTACGATGCTAGAGAATCTCCAGCTTAAGACAAGATCGCCTTTTTTCCTTCCTAAAAAAAGGCACAAACAATGACAGCCCAAAATAGCTATTTAGTCAGAACTGACGACACTTTCTGAATGCTTGTCATTAAGAGAGAAATAGAAAATCTTGATTTGCTTCTTCCTTTAATTTCTCTTGCTTAAATACCTTGCTGCTCCTGAAGCTGCCTCACCTCATTGCCCAGGAGAAATGCCCAGTGCCTCTGACGGTGCCTCAGCACCACTGCGGGCTCCGGAGGGGAGGGGCCTTATGCAAAACATGTTAAAGAAAAATCCTAAAAGTCACTGCAGCTTTTTCTAGTGAGTTATGCTGATCTTCCCTGTTGCTGTAAGCTGATGGGGGAACGTCGTGGCAAAGACATAACCACTCTTTCCTCCCACTATTTTTGCTGCAGTGAGAACTGTTCCTTTCTGCTTGCATTTCGCCAGATAGCTTCAGAATTCTAGCTGAGAATTAGGCTGGAAATAAGAGTTTCGAACCTTAAATTGGACTTTGTCCTTTTGGCTCAGTAAAAATTGAGTTAATTTGCAGCATCGGGTGCCTGACTGGAATGACAACAGACAGTAGGATCTGACGATGTTCGATGTTCTTGAATTAAGTTGTTTTTTCCCCCCCTTATGGATTCATGGGGGCAGAAGCTTTTATTTTTCTCTCTTGCTCTTATCCTTACAGAGCCAGCTGAACATGTTACATTCAGCAGCAGTAGCTACTGAATCTACCGTTATGATATCCCCTGGAATCTTCTATCTTCATTTCAATCCCATCCTCTATTATTGATTATAATTTACCAATAAAGCTTAATTTGGGGAAAAAAAAAAAACAGATGCAGTGTTTTGTTAGCAAACCTGGCAACTTTATCCATCCCTGGAAGATGTAACAGATATTACAGGACACGGAAGTAAGAGAAGGTGGTATTTCTCAGGCATGTATCCACAGATCACCCTAGGGGAACCCCGCTTACATTTTAGGGGACTTGAGGAGACAGGGATCCTTTGGTCTTGGTCCTGTTCCACAGGAAAAAGCAGACTGAGATGTGTTTGCAGTGATTTGTAGGATTTGCCAAACAGGGTGCTGCATCAGAATAGCCTGGAATCTAGTGCAGAGCCCATATTAAACCTCCAAAGGGAAAGGGGTTTCCTCTTCATTTAGAGTCTGCCCGGTGCAGTCCCATTGTAAAGTATCTAATAGGATAATACCGGGGCTCTCCAGAAATATAAGTAACTCATTGGTTAAATTTCATTCTTCACCTTTCCCCCCCCTCCTTCCTGAGTGAGCTCATTCCCCCCTCCCGTTTTTTTTTTTTTTTTTTTTTAAACCCAGTGATTTAAAATGCTAGAAGGAAAAGCAACTGAAGTCTTAACTTTCAGATGCTGAATTCTCAGCTAATTGAAATTACTGGGCACAATGCTATATATAGCCAATGAAGAGATTTTGAGCTCTCACTCAGTGCCTTCAAGACATGTCGTTTTGTAGTCAGAGAAAACAGAGATCAATGCATTTTCAAACTGACAGAGGGAACGGATGCTCCTTAGTAGCACATGCCCAGGATCGTGTGTGTGGGGCTTGCGCTGTGCTGAGAAGCTGAATACCGGTCCATATGCTCCTTATTTACTGCAATGTTCTTTGCATGTTACTGTGCACTCCGGACTAACGTGAAGGTAAGAGGAGGCGAGCCGGCAACTGGGCACAATATACATGTTAAACCAGCTGCAGAAAATGTCTACCTTGTGTAGCTTCAGGACTTTTCGGATTGCTGGCTGAGCAGGCAGATTATTACAGGTGGTTGCAAGGGCTTTGTTTTATTGTTGCCGAGCAGCCTCGCTGGGGGAGCATGTTGGAACGCTGCTGGGAAGTGACCTTCAGGTTTAACTATTTGTAATTCAGGTTCACGCTCACACTTGGGGGGTGGAGTTGGGGGATGAAAAGATGACAATTATTTAGGTAGGCCAGAACCAAGAAATCAGAGAAGGTTAAAAAAAGCTATTATACAGCATGATTTAAATTAAGATTAAAGTCTTTCTCTGAAAAAGTGCTGTGAGCTGCCTGTGCTCGTGCAGCTTAATTGAGTAAGCGCTGGGGATTAAATTTAGTGGCTATTATGGCATTAGAATATGATCTGTGGGATATCTGACCATCCTGTTCATATAAACAAATTGTTATCATTGGAAGTTGGTGGTACTGATCGTACGGATCCTTGTCTCTGGGTGGGCTGGTTGCTGGGGCTGCGTGGGCGCCCCTGCCCCAGTGTTGTCACTCTGCTGACATTCACTTGCGATAGCTAATGAGCCTCCAAAGTTGAGCCTAAGTTTCGGAGATTTACCCCTTGTCAGGAAGGACGGCATTATTGTTGGAGAGGTTTTCTGACACTGTTCATTCAACACTGAGCCAGACAGACAGGCCAGCTGTGGAATTCCTGTTGCATAATTTAAGTGAATTACATCCTCTGTTAGCTTTGTGAACTTGTATATCTTATTGAAGGAAGCCCAAAAGGAAAGTTGATTGCCTTTCAGGGAAAATAAATAAATAAATAAGGGCAGTTAAGTCTTAATACCTAAAACAAAGAATCTTTAAAAGAAAAAATGTCAATGTAAATTGTTTCCCCCTTTTCACTGGGGCAGTATTTTAATGTGTCTGGGCACGAAAGTTTTGTTTTCTCTGTTTACAAGTTTTATCAAAGAGCTCCCTGTTGCTCACTCTTTTGTAAGCCTTTTTGTTTTCTATTTGAATTTCAAACAGGTAGTATTTGTGTTTTGGTGACCAATTCTTTTACAACTATAGTCTGGCAACATTGTGTGGGTGATTTTGCAGAGTTCTGCAGAATTTACTTTTTACTACTTTTAAGATTAACTTCAGCAATCAATTTTTTCCCATACATATGATGGATATAGTAAAAGAGATGGAAAGAGATATTTAAAAACCTAGAATGTGCTCTAATGTCAGCTTGGATTTCCCCATCATCAACTCCTATTCCTATTATGGGGTATGGCATGTACTGTTTTGCAAGCTCAATGAATTGTAAATGTTTTCCCTCCTCATCTTTTTCTCATCTTTTTTGAAGGAGAAAAGTGGTTCCCCACCCCCGGAGAAATCTTCATACATATTTTAGATTAAGAGATAACATTTGTTTTGATAGTCCATTGCCATATTCCAGAAGTGCAGGAAAACCTGAGTCCAAAGTTCCTTTAATATGGGTTTTGGGAAATCCATCTTTTTTTTTTTTTTTTTTTTTTAAACTCTTGACTACTATCAGTGTGGTCTTTACGGGTTGTGCTGTAATTTTTTTCTCACTTAAACTCATAAGCAAAGGAATGAAAGAGTTTTACAAATAGTATCTTAATTCAGATGACTTTGAGATAATAAATTCTTAGTACTTTAGCTAGTCTGTACTGAAATACAAAAGCTTCAGTAGAAGCTCAGAACATGCATGTTGCCACATACAACACATAAAACCTTGCTTTGAGTTGTTGAACATCAACTTTACATATGCTTAAGTCCTTCCAATAATTAGTTCCTGCACCTTCTTTCATCATTTTCTTTTAGGGTTATCTTTTCCTTCTGAGATAACAAGGTTTTGTGAATGAGTTTACATTTCACTTGTGGTCTGATATTCCATCAAGTTGGTACAATGAAGTCTTATCTGATAATTTTTATCTTTAATTTTTGTTTTATTTCATATTACCTTTTAAAGTATTTGATTTTATTTCTATTGTGCCTTGAATTACTTACTTGCTTGGTTCTGGTAAAGTCCCTTTCAGAGTGTATAGCTTCTTATATTTCCATGATATAACATGATTGGTGTTACAGTGACCCAAAACTTTAAGGTGGTTAAGATTTAATAAATATAAACACCTCTTATTTATTTTTTTTCTGCACAAAATTAGTCTTAAATGTCACAATCTTTTGTTTTACAATGATTGTTTTGCTAACTGGACATTTATAATATAGTATAGTCAAAAGAATTTTTTGAAAGTGGAACATTATATTTCATATGTGTTTTTATGTAACACGGGCATTAATCCTGTGCTGTGGGTATACACTATGTATGTGTGTCTCTATTTCTAGTATGTATGGACTGTGTATGTATCTATAGTACACCCACTATACACACACATACAATTAAGAATTCTCAGAATGTGACTCATGCGTCACCATTCATTCATTCATCTATCAAAAAATTTTGAAAGACAACTGTGATTTATGCACTGGGCTAGAGTCTGGGAAACTAAGATTGATAGAAAACAGTCCTTGCTTTCAAGAAGTTTCCAATCTTGGAAAGGCCACAGACATACAAACAAGCAAGTAGTTTGAAATATTACAGGACTAGTAATGAAAGTCTATGTGGGGCATTGTAGGAACAAAACAAAACAGAACACTGACCAATTTTACATGGGCTGATCAAGAAAGGTTTCACTATGAAGTCACCTTTGAGTTGAATCTTGAAAGAGCTAATGGAGTTTTGCCAAGCAGCCTAGAGCGAGGAAGTCACGCCAGGTAGAAGGAATGGCAAAAACATAGTACTGAGAAGTAAAACACTTTGGAGAGCTGCAAATAGTTTGCAGTGGATGGGGCATGGGGTCTTGCAAGGCTGAACAGTGAATTAATAGGGCAAAACAAATAAATGGTAGCTAAAGCCAGTGCTGTGAGAGTGGACTGAGTGATCATCACAGTCTAACTCCTTAGAAGTTGTGTTCTTTTGCCACCCATGTCTGGAAGGAGAGCTTTCTAATGAAGGAAAAGAAATGAAAACTTCTAAACAAAGGGTATGATTTACATTCTGTGGATTTGTTGTTGTTGTAGTTGTTGTTAGCTTTAAGTTTGAGTTCAATAAACATTCATATCCTATGTGCTTAACTTTATCTTTTAAATTTTTAAAGAATATGATTAGAACAACTTAATCTGAGACAGCTCAAGGAAAAAGGAGCAATGGGATCATTATAAAGATGTATAATAACTCATCATCTCAAATTGTTTATGTTGTACAAAATGTACCTCTTTGATAAGAAAATATATAAGAAATTTGTTGTACCAGATGTACATATCATCTTGTCCTTAAAAATGGCTCTATTTTTGAAAGTAATGATATTGATAATAACTTACCTCCAGGTGATACCTTGTGCCTTTCTAAGTAGCTTTATGTTCCTCATCTCATTATTTCCCTCTTTTATCCTGCTGCTGTAAACATACATATATACTCACAAACCCACAGTCTCTGAAATATGAATATGAATGGCAAATATTAGATCCATTTCACAGATAAGAAAGTTAAGATAGAGAAAGGAAATGGCCAGTACCTCTTTTCCACAGGGTATCAGAAGCAGACCTAATGTAGGGCTTAGACCCCTTGACCCAGTTTACTGCTTTCCTTCTCATTCTACTATATCCTGCCACCTACCTCATAGATTCAAGAATTCTCTTCTATTTTTGAAATTCCTTAATAGTAAATATAAGAACTTTTCAGAAAAAGAGTGTATCAAAATGATTTTAAAGGATTTGGGATTCCGAAAGAACTATGTCTGGGTCAATCTTTCCCACTGATTGCATAGAAACTTTTTTTGTACAAAAAATTTTTGATCTACCTGATGTTCAATAATAATAATATAATAATAATAAGAATTATATAAGCCAAGGGTTGTAAGTACTGTAAAAGAGTCTCAGAATATAATAAATACTCAATCAATTTAATTCGTAACTGATAAAGTTGAGGCCACTGGATAGGGGTAAGACTTCAAACTTGCTTTCAGTAAAAATATGTCAGGAAATTCCAGGAATTGAGCCCAATTAAAAGAAATTTGTAATTAATGAGAACCATTCAGATATAATATCCTTCTCTCACCACTATCACTATGGTGATAGTGACTACTATACATGCACATATGAGCTTGTAAACTCCACAGAAACAACGATTTCAGTTTGTTTTGTTCAGGTCTCTGTATTATCAGCATCAGGAACAATGCCAAGTACATAGTACATGCTGAATAAATATTTGTTCCACGATTGCATTAACTGAATACCAGATTTCTCTTTATTCCTCAGCTTTTCCCCAGATTAATTTATCTTAATGCTTTTTAAGGGATTTTTTTTTTTTTTTTTTTTTTTTTGAGAGAAAGGAAAAAAGAAAACCGTAGACTTTAAAGTCATATAGGCTTTTGGAATTAAATACTGGATTTGGCAATCACAAACACTTGCTTTCAGTCACTCTCACAGATTTGCACAGCCAGGTCATATAGCTAAGTTGGAGGGAATCAATAATTCAAACTAAAACAATTTATTGGATGCCTAACCACTCTACAATTCAGACATTCATCATGCTTATTTCTACTAGGTTTACTCAATGAAGTCATTCTTTTCTAAACACTGCACCCTTTTCTGCCCTGAGCATTTGCTAAAATTGTTTCCCGCAATGGGAATCACTTCTATATAGGGTCATGCTTGTCTAAATTCTGTTCTTCCTTTAAGAAGTAGAACAGGGTATCTATCTTACAAGAGGCTGGTACAGCCACATAACTCCCTTACTTTATCTCTTCTTAGATTTAAGAATCAAAATGAGTTCAATTTTTACATCATTCATGGCAATAAATCTTATATTGCCTTATGCCATCACTTTGCCATTAATATCTTACATTGCTAGGTAATTTTTATTATGTTTGGGTATTGCCCTCACTGCAATTAGATTTTAAGCATTTTTTTTTTTTTGCCTTTGAATTTTTTTTATTATAATTGCTGTCTTTTTTTTTAAAATTTTTTTATTTTTTATAAACATATATTTTGAGGACAGGAGCTATATACTATTTTGTTCATTTTTTCCCCTTGCATTTTTTATATAGGAATTTTAAAAAAATGATGGATAGACAGATTGAAGGGGGAACTTGCAGAAACTCTACCTCCTTATGCTACTGATGCCTACTCTCAGCTAGATTTCATGATACATCCCACATATTGATGCTTTTAATAAACACATTATTTTGTTGTAGGCAGGGCCTGGAGTCATGAATCAGAATGTGTGGACAGTTTGTGTAACACCTATGGCTCATCCAAGTCAGGAGTGGTCCCTCTGAGGGTTTCAGTGGGATAATTATCTCTTTTAGGAGGCCAATAATATATTAGCCCCTCACTGGGCCTTTGTATTATGGCCTCCAAATGGTGTGCACCTGCTCAGTATGTTAGGTTTATAATACCTAAAGCCTACTCAATGTATTGGATTTATAATTTCTAATGAGGCTCTTTAAGACAAAACTTTAAAAAATAGTACAAGGAATTAATTGGAAGAATAAACTAGAACCACAAACAATAGCAATGATAGCTACAATTTGTTAAGCTCTTAGTATAAGGCCTGGACTCACCAATAACTTTGCACATATTTTTTCAAAGTGCTTTCCAGTGACCTACGATAAAAGAAGCATCTTCATGAAGTTTAGGGAACAAACTTTGCCCGATGTCACACAAACATTAAGTGCCTATGAAGATAGCTTCAGGTCTGTTCTACTATAAACCCTTTAAAAACCTTCCTAAATAGGCAGTGTAGTGTACCATTATAACCACTGTATCACAGACACTTCAAATCTTTTTTAATAAGGTAAAGAATTAGCTAAATAGTAAAATTATGTATCTTTTGTGTAGTATGACCTTACCATTTCTTTTTCTTTGCTTCCTTCTAGTAAATGGTGGTAAGAGTCAGGATATGAGGCTTTGTTCTGATTCTACATTCATTCAGTCAGCAAATATTTAATGAGCATCAATTATGTGTCAGGCACTGATCTAGTTGCTAAAAATACAGGGTGGAATAAAACAAACAATAATCAGACAATAATCCTTATCCTTATGGAATTTAAATACTAATAAGGTGAATGGGCAGTAAAAGGTGAAGTAAAATCCATAGTGTAGGGGCACTTGGTTGGCTCAGTCAGTTAAGTGTGCAACTCCTGTTTTTGGCTCAGTTCATGATCTTATGGGTCATGTGATGGGTCACATGATCTCAAGTGTTGCTCCACGCTCAGCGTGGAGTCTGCTTAAATTTCTCTCTCCCTCTCCCTTTGCCCCTCCCCTGACTTGTGCACATACACTCTGTCTCTCTCTAAAAATAACTAAATAAACATCTTACAAAAAAACTAAAGTGCATAGTCTATAATGGCAAATGTTAAAAAGAAAAAAAGAATAAAACATGGAAAAACCATCAGAAATGTGAATGTGGAAAGGTGTTGAGATTACAGTTTTATACAGAGTGTTTAGTGAGAGTCTCTTGAGGATGATGACTTTTGAGTAAAGACCTCAAGGACGTGAAGGGATTAGCCATGTAGGAGATGGTATCAGAAAGTGCAAAGGCCCTGAGGTGGGAGCCAGTCCAGCATTTGAAGGAATGTCTAAGTAGCCAGTGTGGCTTGCAAGAGAAAGAGCAAGAGTAAGCAACTCATGTAGGGCTTTTGTAGGTTAGGCCTCTTCTCTTGGTGAGATGGGAAGCCAGAGAGGCTTCAGGAGAGGAGGACTTTGATTTGGCCAATTTCTTCACAAGATCATTCCGGGTGCTGTGTTGAAAAGAGACTAAGAGGACAAGGGCCAGAGCAGAGAAACTAGTTAGAAGTTCCTGCAGTAATCCAGGTGAGAAATGTTGCCAGTTTGGATCAGGTTATACCAGTTGAGACTAGAGACAAGTTATCTAGTTCTGTATGCAATTTTACTTTTGGATATTTATCTTTGTTTTTCCTGCCCTATTACTGAGATCTCCTCAGCTCTGCGGTCCTGGTTCTCAGCTCTTCTATACTTAACAGGTATTAATTAGAGAAGAATGCTTTCCTATATGGTTGCCATTGCAGTTTTACTGCTTTTTAATCCTCTAAACATTTTGAATGGTAGTCACTCATAATTTATGTCATACATGTACATTCAAGACTTCATTTTATTTTTGGCTTCAGATCTTTTGATCATCAGGGGACTATATTAATTCTGAAATGAGTCTACTCAAAGCTACTTGAGGGCAGGAAGCATGTCTCGTATGCATTTATATCCCATTGCTTTGCATGTGGCAAATGATCAATAAATGTTTTGCTAAATGAATAATTGAATGAAATCATTTAAAAAGTTGGACATATTTTACAGAATGTGCCTTTGGATTAGACATGGTACCACCAAATGAGAATACATACACAATAGGGAGAATTGATTTTGCTTTCAACAAATTTCCTATCTAATGACAAAATTATCGCCTTTTTTATGACATTATTTCTCCAACATCAGAATCTCTAGGGAAGAAGCCTGGGAATCTGGAAATTATGCTAGATAATTCTTATCATAAGACAAGTTTGGAAAACACTGCCTTATGGCTTCTGTTTGGAATTACAGCAGTGAATCAACAAGTTTGTTGAGAAATTATGTGCTAATATTTGCATAAGTAACATATATATTCCAAGTTTTTCCAATTTTTTGGACTGCAACCCATAGTAGAAATATAAATTAAAAATTGCAACTAAAAAGTATATAAGTTTCACAAAGTAATACTTAACTTTCCCAAAAGCTATGCATTCTGGCATTTTCTATTTTATTTTATTTATTTTTTTTTAAAGATTTTATTTATTTATTTGATAGACAGAGAATACAAGTAGGCAGAGAAACAGGCAGAGAGAGAGGAAGGGAAGCAGGCTCCCTGCTGAGCAGAGAGCCCAATGTGGGGCTCGACCCCGGAACCCTGGGATCACGACCTGAGCAGAGGCTTTAACCCACTGAGCCACCCAGACACCCCTGATTCAGTAGGCATATTTGCCGCCTATTGCTGTGTAACAAATTACTTCAAAACTTAGTACCTTATAACAAACCTTTTTCCCCTTCCTCTTCCCTTTTTATTTTTTACCTTTTAAACTTTTGTTTCATTTTTATAATTTTGATCAGGATTTTCTAGATATATTTTAATCAGAAAAAATAGTTGAGGAATAATAGAGTTCGTACTGACCCATTTAAAACCTGTATCTTTATTTACCCTTAATGAGTTTGAATGGATACCGAATGGGTTATAACTCACAATTTAAAAAACACTATATAACATGTTCCCTACTTTAAGGAACATACAATTTCAATTAGCAGTATGCATCTGGGAGATGATGAATTACAATAGTCGCAAACACCAAGAGGGAAATGTGTGAAAGCCGTACCCTGAACACAAGCTAGGTGTCCATATAGCCTGGTCCATTTACTGATTAGTGTACTCATTTGAGAATTCATAGTTCAGTACTACTTCCCTGGTCCTGGCCCTGTCCTTTGAGACTTAGCCTGTCCACTAACATACTTCAGTATGCCTAATAGCAATAGCTAATGTTTATGGAGTTAGTAGTGATATGATGACAGGCACTGTTCAAAGTACTTCACTCATTTAATTTTCACAATAATTCAAAGAGAAGGTTTTTCTTATTAAATGCATTTTACAGGTGAAGGGGCTGAGTTACAGAGGTTTAGTTGTCCAGGGCCTCACAGCAAATAACTGGTATGAGGATAAATCGCAGAAACAGGAACCAATGCTCAGGATAAGACAGTACCTGGAAGAAAACCTCTCTTACTCTTTTTTTTTTTTTTTTAAAGATTTTTAAATTTATTTATTTGACAGACAGAGTTCACAAGTAGGCAGAGAGGCAGGCAGAAAGAGAGGGGGAAGCAGGCTCCTTGCTGAACAGAAAACCCGATGCGGGGCTCGACCCCAGGACCCCAAGATCATGACCTGAGCAGAAGGCAGAGGCCCAACCCACTGAGTCACCCAGGCATCCCAGACCTCTCTTACTCTTGATCCTTGCCCTGGTGCTTAGTACCTTGGCTTCTGATTCTCTTCATCAAAGGGCGGCTTTGCATATCTTTAATTTCGATGACTCTGTTGGGCTGTTCTCTGGCTTGTTGATTTAGCATCTGATCAGATCTCAGTTCCCCCTGATTTGGGTATGTCATAGTTTCTTCCATTACCTACTGCCCAGAAGAATTCCCATGAGCCTGGTGAACTGTACTCTAGGGGTGACTCTAGGGGTGCTTGCTCTAAAGAGACAGTCATAACCAATTGACCCTTTGCAAGAGGACAATTTGCTCAACTCTGCTCTTGTTATTAGTGCAGTAAATAAGGTAATAAAACTCTCCAGGATGAATTGGTATTGCTAGGAGAACCTAGCTCTTGAGAATTGAAAAGGGAAAGATGAACAATAAAACAAAGAGATATTTGGCCCTGGGAAGGTCTGGCCCTAAATATTTATGAAATGTAAACTAGATTTTTTTCTTTTTGTGTAGGCTCATAAAGGACTTTGACACTTTCAACTGAAAGAAGATGAGGGAATGTCTTTAAGATGAAAGATGAATAGGAGACAAATTTTGAGTCATGTTTTATTTATTTATTATTTATTTTTAATGGGTGTACTGAGATTTACATATTCTTTAAAAAGGTATACATAGATTTATTTACTTGGTTTATAAGGCTGTACCTAGATTTGGAGAGGAAAATGAGACCACAGGGTATGTAGTGAAACTGGAATGGAGAGATTTGGGTAGGTTTCTGGAGCGGATCCCTGAGTCTTGCTGGAGAAACTAAAGGAGCCCTTGGCACTTATGTTGGATGTTTAATCAAGTAATTTATAATCTGTACTCTTTAAACTCATGGGAAAAGTAAACATAGAAATCAGTTTTGAATGGGTCAGTATGAACTATATCTCAACTGTTTTCATGATAATGAAAACAATAGATGCTCATTATAACAAATGTGTAAAGTCCAAAGGAGAAAAAATTTATACTTGCTCATAGCCTTGTCACTCATATATAAAATCTCTGTATTCTTTTCATTCTAAAAATATATGTGTGTGTGTGTATAGATGAATGTATATGTGTTTTGTGTATAACACATGTAGGATCAAGATATATTATTTTTACCCCATGTTTTCATTTAATACCATGTCATAAGGACATTCTCACATCATTAATAATTCTTCATAAGCATCTTTTTTAATGGCTGCTTACCAGGGAAACTTTTTTGAAAAGTAAATAAATAAAGGTAGGTGGGAACAGAAAGCATTGTTTTTCTCAGACCATTACTTTTCAGCAGAGGATAGAAAGCTTTCAAGTATAACCTTGGAATAGCTTTGAAATGAGATTCAGTTTGGAAAAAAATATACGGTGAGTCTGAGTTTCAAAAGCGTCATTCTACTTCAAACAGGGAAACTATGATACTTAATGCAAGTATGTTCCTTTAGCTAGTCCCCTAACACAGTCTCTACACTCACCCCACCAAATAATTGTTTTGAACTGTGTGTGTGTGTGGGGGGGGTCTGTCTGTCTGTCTTATTATTTTAAATAGAAGCCAACCAGACAACTTCCTTATTATCACTATTCTCCTAGGCATTTAGAGCAGAAACATGAAATCAGTTTTAACACTCCAGCCCCTATAGAAATCTAATCAGCACTAATCCTGTAGAGTCTACCTCTGAGTGATTTCTCCTACCTCTTGTCTTTCTATCTCTTTCTTCCTCAGTGAAGATTCTCATTACCTCTCAATGTAGGCACTGACTCTCTCTGTTTCCCCTTCAAATTTATCCTTCCCATGGTGTCACCAAACTTATTTTTCTAAAACACAGATAAGAAGTGTTTCTCAATGCCATAAAAATTCTCACTTTATGCTATGGCCTTCACCACCTTTCTATCATTACCTCTGCTAGACTCTACTTACATGCAAGATATACAGCCAGAATCCAGTCCAACAATGTATCCATCCATTGCTCATGCCACAGCAGAGATGTAGGAAAAAATGGATGTTTTGTAGAAGACCTAGGTTTGAAATTAATCATCTCCACTTGCAAAATAGTCTATAATTCTTCTGGGTGAGTAAATCAGTTTTTCTGATGTTTAATTTCTGGATGTTCTAATTGAAGTTGATAATGTTATCATCAACTTAGTAAAATGAACATGACTTTGGACAGATAAATCCTAAGTGGTATGCAGGATCCATTCAGAATATGTTGAATATTTCAAGAAAGCTAGTGAAGAGTCAATGGAAGCAGTGAAGAGCATTAGCCTTAAACTTGGTAGTTTTATGCACATGTGTAGCTAACAATTCCCTTACAGTATATTTTGAATCCAGGGGACATGGCCTAAGAAAAAATTCTTTTATTCAATCTTGGAATTCATGAGATAGTGACTGTAAACAATATTTAGTCTATCATTGAGAAGGTAAGAAAAATCACCTTCAGTATTTGCAGATATCTGTCTCCCAGCCAAGATCTCTACATGAGCTACAACCTCAGTCGGGTAAGTAAAATACCCTCAAAATTTCTTGGTAAACCAATCACGAAATTGGCATAATTATTTTCTTAGTGGGCAAATATCTCTAATCCTGAAAAGATTTTGATCAATTATAGAATAATGAAGGAAATTAAACTTTTTAATTAATATTTTTGTTATGTAATAATACACATATTTAGTAGTGCATGTGTTTGTATTTTTAAAGAGAATTTGTTAGATTAAAATATTTAACTAATTCACTTTTAGAATGTCAAAGAATTAATTTTAACTTGAGATTTAAGATGAGAAATAGAATCTTACCATTTGCACTATAGTAGAAAATAGAAGAGAGCTTAAAACTCCTCATGTTTTGGTATAATTTTCAGATGTAAAATAATTATTTAAATACTTGGGAAGGTTTGTTACTCTGATAAAGTACAATTAGGAAAAGCTTTAAAAGGAAATTTAATATATTAAATTTATAAATGCAGGTTAAAATATACAAGGGGAATTTAATTAAGTCATAAGAACTTCCTTAACTGTGATTGTAGAAATCTTGCTAGATTTATAAATAGAACAGTAAATTATATATTGAACTTAAGAAGTTAAGTAAAAATCTAGACTTTATAATTTATAATTTAAAAATTAAATATTAATTTTGCAAACCAAGAGAGCTCCAAATAATATTTTTCCAAAAACAAAAGATTACCTAAAACACACACATTGGACACTGTAGGACTGTTACAAGGCATGAACAGAATAATGTATATGAAAACCTGTAAATTCTGAAACACTATAAAAACATTTGTCATCATTTTTCCTTCTAATTGGTTTTGATCAGTCTCTTACTTTAGATTTGAAAAGTATTTACCTTTTCTCTCCCTTACATAGTAGTTATCCAGTCAATCAAGTCCCTTCAGTTAGTATCTTCTCCTAGGTAGACCTTCACTGTTTCCTGTTCTCCAGTATTTTGTATTACTTTGTATTGTCAGTATAATACTTGTTAGACTTTGTATTACTAGTGTAGCACTTTGTCTTACCAGTGTAACATATGTATACACCTAATATTAGAGATGTTTAGTCTTTACTCATGTTTCTCTTCTAGAACGGACTCCTGAATCTTCAGGTTACATTTTTTTTTAAGCAAACATTAATTGAATCTCCCTTATGTACTAAACACTATATTCTTACAGGCGATAGAGCCATTATTAAGAAAGGATATCTATGTCTGTGTTTAGTAGATAATGAGTTATTGGATTTAAATTGAAATAAAAAACATTCTGTCCAAAGGAAATTCTGTAATAAAATTTTTAGAAAAGCAATTGATTAGTTCAAAAAATTCAGTTAATGTAATTAGCGAATAAGAAAAATTCAAAATACATTAAAGAAAAATCGAGACTTCATCAGCATAGTGAAAAGCACTCACTTTCCCTTTTAGGTCTAAAATACTGTTTTAGTTCAGATAAACAAGTTAAAGGACAGGTTTGCCAAATCATGGGAGCAGTAGAGGCTGGGGGTGGGTGGAGATCAGTGATACAGAACTGTTTCTCTGTAATGAGAATTACTCAGTCAAGGCTGTCTGCCCATTCCTATTATGTAGACTCTGCTGCCCACCTCCCATTCCTTCCCTGCCTTCCGGTTCACCACAATCAGCAAGGCTGTTCTCCCTTTTCTTTCGTCCAGCAGTCAATAACATTGATTTTTGCAGCACTTGGTGATTCTCACCTCTTCCCTCATTATCCCCTCCTTTAGGGCTAAACAAAGCCAAGTTCTCTCGTGTGCACCACAGTCTGGAGAGCTTGTAAGACAGAAATGGCTAGAGGCAGAATGTAGGGCTTTGGCTGGGTGGGAGGGACAGTTAGTGCCACAAAATCCCTCAGGAGCATCCTGGGCAGAATATTTTTGACACAATCTTCAGTTAAGGGATAATATATCCTCCAGAGAAAAAGAGCATATAAAATGTCTATCTTCTTCACTGCAGTTCCATTGAGTAGGCTGAGGGGAAAAAGCCCTAGGGTCCTATTTCCATGTGTAATTCTTACTGAGCCTTATTTAAATAGACAGATACTACTCCTGGGGAAGAGGGCAACTATTGGGGATGAGTCAAAAGAGCACTAATACTTAACAGGGCCATCGATGGTTATTGTATTGCAAAAGAAAAGGAAGAATTTACTCAATGAGTGCTTACTATGTGCTGGGAATTTCATAATCTGTATTTATTTTAATCCTTATAACAACCCCATCACCGCCCCCATTTAATAGACATTAAAACTAAAACCTAGAGGGACACATTCATATGCCCAAAGTCACATTGCAAGCAGATGATAGACACAGTCTTTCTCAAATGCACCATACTGCCTTCCAGAACCGCTGAGTTTTCGTGAGAGTTCATGCGAAATCTTTAATAATTAGAAGGAGTGGAAATATGACCCCCTCTGTTTAGAGGTGAAGGGGAAAGTGTTAAAACCAGTTTTGATTCAGTAGACTTATGAGGGAATGATAGAGTGTTTTGTTGGATAGCAAAGAGGAAAAGCAACTGAGATAGGAAACTTCAAGTATTGTTTAGGGAAAGACTTAGCCCAAGCTTGTGAAGAGGTGCCTAAAAACAGGGTTTCCTAAAGATCGGAGGAGGAATTTCAGATTTCTAGACTATCTGGGCTGCAATAACTCTAGAATTTTATGTGCCCAATCAGGGGTAGCTCAAGTAACACCACCTCTTAAATATTATAGCCTTAGGTTTGAATTTTTTCTCTACCTATGTCTATTTTATAGGCATAGATTTTATTGTATGACTTATATGTAGTAATATTTATAAGCCTTTCAAAATGTCTTATCTGCCAGGGAGACTGAGTCAATGATATACTTCTTCCTTCTTTAGTGATGTCTCCCTCTCACCCCTCTTGCCCCATAATGGGAAAGATAATTATCCAGTCTTCCTTTCTGCTAGGGTGTAAGTAAGGGTGATGTTACTACTCCCAGGGAAAACTCCCTAGAGATCAAAGCCTTAACAATTGACATCATTCAACTATAACAATTAATTTCAAGCCTAAACCCTCAAGTGGTAGAGGAATACATATATCCCTTGAGGGGTCTAAGCAGTTTCTTGAAGATACATTCTAGAACTGTTTTGTCTGGTAGAGTGGCTGGCTAGTCACATGTGACTATTAAACATTTGAAATGTGGCAAGTCTGAATTGAGATGCATTATAAGTGTAAAATCAATATTCAATTTTGAAGACTCAGTGTGGGAAAAAAGTAAAATATCTCATTAATATTTTTTCTTGATTACATGCTTAAATTATAATATTTTGTCAGGTTAAAATATAGTATCAAATTTAATTTTATCTGTTTCTTTTTACATTATTCAATATGGTTACTAGAAAATTTAAAAATAGATATGTGACTGATATTTTGGTTCTCATTATATTCTTCTTGGACAATGGTGATCTACAGGCTAACGGGTAACTCATTCTTCCCATGGATAATCTGGTTCTTGACCAAGATATTTTGAAGGTTTTTTTTTTTTTTTTTTTTTTTTTAATAATCAATGTGGTTAGCAGTCTTTCTCCCTCTCCAACTTTGAGAAGGAAGGATAGGACTTCTAACCTGGTGGTTCTGAGAGCTTAACACAACAATTGAACGTTAGACTTTGAAGGGAACTTAGAGATTCCAAGTTTTAACTCTCAGCTGAGGTTCAGAGAGGTTAATGACTCAGACCTACAGCTAATGCCCTGTGCTTTTCCCATTCAAATGCACTGCATCTCAAATGCATGACCATTATTCCTGGTGAACTTAAATGTTTATACCATCCTGGGAAAACACAAACCCTGTCATTTGGGTGTGGGCATGCTTTCTTGGAATAAAGCTTTCTTTTCTGCCCTGTTGCAGTGTGGTTCCAGTGGAGAACTCCTATCTGGACTGCAAAATTATATACTAGTTTAACCTTCTCAGTGGATCCTTCTGGCCCTAAGCAAAATTAAACACTTTCCATCTTCCTTGAACTACACTGCCCTACTTTAGCTCCAAACTCATTGCGTGGTATTGACTTAAGGCAAAGTACTTATATCATGGACCCAGCATTGGATGTATGGTAGGCCTGCAGTAAATATTTATTGAATTGAACTGTTTTTTGAACGCTTTCACTGACTGTTCTTTACATCTGAATTCTTGTTATTATGTAGGTCACACTCTATAAAAATTGGGGAGAAAAAAGCCTAACCTCTCTTCCTCTCTTTCTCTCTCCCCCATATGTATATATGTGTGTGTATGTGTGTGTGTGTGTGAATGTGTGTGTTGGTGTGTGTGTATTTTTAAATCACCCATACTTGCAAAATGCTGTCATGTGTTGGAAATGCCATTCCTTAACGCTTCTCTAAAACTCCCAGTTAGTCATATGTTGAATTTCCTCATCAAAGAGATCTTCTCTGTATAAATGAAGTTGGGCCTGTCAGTCAGGGGAGGATTGAGTAGGCCTGAAGAAGCCATGATTCAGACAATCTCATTTCCATGGTGTATGCCTTAAATGCCACATCTTCAGTCAGCAGTTAGTCTCCTATGAAAACAAAACCGAGCTTTGCATTCCCTTTGGGTTTTAAAAATGCACATTGAGGTTTGTGCTGAGAAGTGCCAATGTGTAGTCATACTAGCGATGCACTCTTTCTGGTCCTTCGGCTTTCTCCAGGTGAGATTTAGCAATGGCTTTATTTCCCCAGAAAATGGATTATAATTTTCCATAAATCCTGTCTACTGATACCTTTATTTCAACATTAAAAAATATATAGTAGTTCAAAGAAAGAGGAAATGAAGTTTTTTGTTTCACTTTATTTAGCTTGCCGTGTCCTTGGTTCAGTTCCTTTCTCTCTTTCTATGTAGGTATGTCAGGATGACAGACAGTCTGAATCTATAGAAATCCTGGTTCTAGCCCCTGGACCTGACTCTTCCTATTTTGTTCTCACTGCTAACACTCATATTTTTTTAGGCTGCGGAAGTAAAAGGCCTGTACTCGTGACAGTCCATCATATTCATGACCACTGATACAAGAGATTTTAAACTCATATAATAGACTCCTTTATTCAACTTTCATTCATTTGACACCAACTGTGTTTTAGCCACAAAGAGAGGTACATTCATATATATACATATATTTATATTTATATGTATATATATGTACACACATATGTGTATACACAGAGGCAAACTATATATTTATATATAGTTTGTTTCTTTGTTTAAATCTCTGTTTCAGAGTTGAGTAAGTAAAACTAAGAGACATTAAGTGATCTACCTAAAATCATTGCTTACAAGTATTAGATCAAGCACTTAAACTAGTCTTTATAGTATTAACAAACTTGTGCTCCTTCTATAACATCCCACTACTGCTCAGAGTATACAAGAGATTATGGGTCACAGTAGGTAAGAGTGGGGGAAATCTGAGAAAGGAGGTCAAACTACCTAGGTTTGAATCCAGATTCTACTACTTCATAGTCCTTCGATCTTGGCCACATGATTTACCATCACTGAGCTTCCACTTTCCTCATCTCTAAAGTGTGGATAATTATATTATGTACTTTATGTGGTTGTAGTTAGAATCATATAAATTAATCCATATCCAGTTAGGACTATATAAATTAATCTAAAAATAATCCATTAATTTATATAATCCATATTCATCCATATAGTGGTTTTAGCAGAGATATTTAGTAAGAGCTCAGTAAATACACATATATCTATTTATTTATTTATTTACTTGCTTATTTAATTTATTATTTTTTAAAGGCTTTATTTATTTGAGAGACAGAGAGCAAGCACAAGGTGAAAGAGGGAGAGGCAGATCCCCTGCTGAGCAGGAAGCCTTAAGTGGGGCTCGATCCCAGGACCCTGAGGTCAAGACCTGAGCCAAAGTCAGATGTTTAACCAAGTGAGCCACACAGGCACCCCTTATGTAATATTATTAAAAGCAATAATATTTGGCTATGCCTCCTTATAATTACTAACATTTTTTAGCACTTATCATTAGGTTACTATATTAGGTATTTTAACTGTATTAATTTTTCACAACAAACTCAAGGTAGATATTACCCTTTATTGACAGATGAGGGAATGAAGAATTTTAAATGAAAAGCTCCTCATTCCAAGGTAATACATTTGACAGGTGTTAAACTGGAATCAGAATAAAAGTCTAGCTAATTCCAATCTATCTCTCTCTCTTTTTTCTTCCAAGTTTTTACTTAAATTCAAGTTAGTTAACCTATACTGTAGTGTTGATTTCAGGAGCAGAATTTAGTGACTCATCACTTACATATAACACCAGTGCTCATCGTGAGTGCCCTTCTTAATACCCATTACCCATGCGGCCCATCCCTACTCACCTCTGTCCATCAACCCTCAGTTTGTTCTCTATCATTAAAACCTCTTATGGCTTGTTTCCCTCTCCAATCTCTTTCTATGGGGGCTATTCTGGCTCCTGGAATTTCTCCCCCTTCCACCAAATAGAAGCTATTAGGGTTGGGTTTTCTCATTACTGTTGTAGTTGGATCCTCAGAGGGTAAGAAAGGGCAGGAAAACTGATGTGTAGCCTTCCAGCTGCAACACTGATGAACTAAAATCCTGGTCCCACTACCTCCTGCTCTTATGCACTCTTGCTAGATAAGGCAGTTCTGGTACCTGAGTCCCTCATCAACACAAATCTCTATTTCATCCTCAGCTCAAAAATGGTATTTCTACCAAGGCTTACAACCCTATAGTTCTGGGTGGAAAGACCCTCACTCAACTCCTCAATGACTTGACCTGTCAATGTGTATAATTTTGAGGCTCCAGAAAGAGTCTGATTCTTTTGTGACATTGTTTTGCTCTAGAAAGTTCCACCAGCTACCCACCTCTCTTTTTCAAACATTTTGTTTTGTTTTTTCTTTCCACCTCTACTGTTGCTACTCTAATGAAGGTTCCTTTTCTTTCTTGCTAGGGTTACTGTAATATGTTCTTAACTGGGGCTTCCTGCATCTATTCTTGACCCACTCTAGACTGTTTTTTATAATGCTCTGGAGAGACTTTTCAGATGTGGATTTGATCATGTCACACCCTGCTTAAAATGTTGAAAAGTATTTCGCTCACTCTAAATATCTTTTATATCATCTTGTGTGATCTAGCTCCAACCTGCCCATGTACCTTCACTCTCCGTGACACCCTGTTTTCCCTATGTGAGCTGCACTCTCTTTAGTTCCTACAAGTATTAGATTTCTTTCCAAAGTAGCCTTTGTTACATTTTCTCCCCAGAACATACCCCACCATCTCTTCATTTGGTTTAGCCCTACTCAACCTTTAGATCTCATCCCAAATGTCTGTCCTTCATGAAACCCATCCTGCTTCTCTACTCTAAGTCTGGCCCCCAGTATAAACTCTCCTATCATTTGAACCCATTGTTAATAGTACTTACTACACTCTGTTAAAATAAATGCATTTCTTGGGTCAATTGCTGTTTCCCAACTATTCTGCAAATTCCATAATGGTAGAAACCATAGCAGTTTGTTGGTATTACATCCTCAGCCTTAAATACAATGCCCTGCATTAAATATATATTACATAAGTGAATGATTAAATGACCTTTGCACTGTGTCCCAAAGTGGATAAAGCAGACTTACTCAGTATGAGTTGCCTGCCTTCCTAAAGCATTGGCCTTGAATCTGGAAAGGAGCTCTCATTCTCCTCTTTGCGGGTCTCAATTCTAGTGAGTGGGGAACATAACTACTTGTTTCCTCCAGGACTCCACATGCCATCATGTAAACAGATCCATTGATGGTTCAAAGGAGTGATTATTATATAATACATTTCTATTTTCTTCTGGATGCTATTTTAAAATCTTTACACACACGATAGTTTCTTTATCTTCACTTAAAAGTTCTCATTTAAACAGTTTTACCGACTCTAAAACTCTAGATCTTTCGTCTGCATCAGTATATCTAAAACTTTACTGTCATTAAAAATCCCCTGGATAGCATGTTACAATGCAGACTTCTGAGTTCTACTCCCAGAAACTGTGATTCTTCAGGTTTGGGGATGGTCCAGAAATAAGCTGCTGCATATTGAGGTACCTCCAAGAATTCCCGGTATCCCAGCCCTGACTAAACTTCCTAACCAAGCTCAATCCTCTATTTCCTACTCTGAAAAAAGAAGAGACTGTGATCGTTCACTCAGTATCATAGGGATATTTTAAGAACTGCATATGATAATTTAATATACAGAGTATACAAGGAATATAAAACCCAACATTGCTATTTTCTGTTTAACATTTCATATTTCAGTTGTAAGGAGTTATGGGCATGATAAATGACTGAAGGAGGCAAACATTTTTTATAAGCTGTCAGTTTATTTTCTCCAAATTATCATGTCTCCTGTCCCAGATAATATATTTTTGTTTGATATTATATCCATCATCTCTCCCTCTCTGACCTGGAGCACACTAATAATTGCCACCCCTTGGCTCTGTGTGTGTGTTGCTCTTGCTGTGTGTAACGGGCAACAGATGGGTCAGATTACCAGGTGTTCAGGTGTTTTTCCTTTCACTACCGCGTCTCCCTGCCTGATGTATCTATGTGGCACAAGTTAATTTCTCAGGGAGGCAAAAAAAAAAAAAAAAAAAAAAAAAAAACCAAAACCAACAAAACAAAACAAAACAAAACCCCAAAAAACAAAAAGCCCTCAAAAACAAATATGAAATTAGTATTAGTTCAAGATAAAGGTGATAAAAGAGAAGAAAGAAATATAGTTTGTTGCTAAAAAATTAAAACACATAGTATGTTCCTAAGGCTAATAATACTTTAAATGACATTTGACTTCTTTACACAGTAGGTGGGATACAGATCCAGGTTTTTGCACTATTATATACAGGAGGAAAGGGTTTTACATGTTAAGATTTTGTGTATCTATTGTACAGTTATTCTGCCAGGATGGTTTTATTGGTTTTATATTTTCATTAAGGGTACATGACAGTACCAGTTCTAAAGAATGATTGATTATCATCTTCTTTTATAATATTTGTTGGTTTGGTAAACAATTTTATTCCGGTGTTGGTTTATTTCTTACATTTCTGAATAGTGTTATGTTATGGACTAATAGTGACTTGTATTTCTTCTTACATGAATTACCTTTCATATTATCGAGAAAAAAACAACTTTTTTCTATTCAACTGAAAAACCTTTATGTATTAAGAATACTAATTTTTATCTATCACCTATTGCAAATATTTTGTCTGAAGGAAATGTAGTCTGTATTGACTACTCATTTTGATTTCTATGAAAATTCCGATGTATAGATACATTTTACTTTTAACACCAGAAACTTGATTCTCACTAAAACATTTGAAGGAGATGAAATGTTATAACTTGACTGTAGTTTTACTTGTGTAATTATGACTTTTCTATACTTCTCTGAAGTGAAGATATTTCTGTATATTACACACATAATACTTGATTCATTAAATTCATGTATGTTGCCAAATACCCAGTATATGAAGAAGCATGAGAGGTTCTTGGCTGATGAGTTTCTGTTGCAGTGGGAGATTTAACGGAATATATGAACATTTACCATCATGATGATGTAAGCAAACTCTGGGAATAGAGATGCGTGGGTAACTATGCCTAGGGGAATTGGGGAGAATCTTGAACTAGATCTTAAAAGGATGAGTAGGAGGTAGGAGATTTCTGTTAATTAGAGCATAAGACATGAAAATAGTGCAAGTCTGTGATCTTGTTTTGGGAATATCAAATGTATCTGCTGCTTACGTCTTCAATGTGGGAAAGGTGGAGTTAGGTATGCTTTGGGGTAATATTTTCTATAAGAGGTTTGGATTTATCTTGTCGTCATGCTTTATACCACCACCAGTTTAATTTTTCTGAAGTTTTAAAGTAGGGGTGTGTCTTGACCAGACTGGTGTCTTTAGGAAGACGACTCTGACAGGAGAATTGAAAGATGGCTGAGATGTGCAGTCAGACAAATGGGGAGACATCTTTAGGAAGCTTTTTTAATTGGTCAGAAAAGAGAATGGTAAGGGCATAAACTATGCCCTATGCCCTATGCCTTTACCATACATATTCCTTAAGGAGGAATCCTACTAAAGAGATCATTAGAGAAGGAGAAGCCAAGACTTTGAAATTTCTAGCTTAGTTAACCGATCGATGATGGTATTGTTATTCTTAAGCATTTAAACAGAGACAAAATCTGGAGAAGAGAATCGGTTTCCATATGTTGGGAATGATTTCCTAATGAAACCCAGGGAGTTTTTCAGTTCACAGCTACATGTGTCCGTCTACATTTCCAGTCTGAACACTAAGCTGAGAGTGAAGATTGCAGCATTGTCACTACACGGATGGTGCTCAAAATTGCAGGTGTGATTGATATATACCAGGGAGACTGTGAAAAGTGAAAAGAGCTGAAGAGCTATGGACAGAACCTTGTGGGATACCAGCATCGTGGGGGGAGATGCTGTGACGGTGAAATCAGATTGTGTGTATGAAAGTACTTTGTGAGTGGTAATGCGTTTTGTGGATGTAAGTGATTATTATGATGATGACAATGATTATGGATTTCAGCTTCTGTAAGGATTCTGTAAAAAGGATGGATTGAAACAGAATAGTTGCCATTTTAACCTCAAAGGCATTGTGAAAGTCTACCAGCAAATGTTTTTATAAACATTTTTTATAAAAACATTTCAAATGGTAAGGTAAAAGAAGCCTTTGTCAAGACTAAGTAAGAGCCAGAGTTCTTAGTTTTGCTTGTTCCAACTGAAGCCATGGATTTGCCATCTGGGAATTTGTAGTAACTGTAAGCAAGTATGTTACCACTGAGTCATCCCCCCTGGAGTACTGGAAAAACAAGGCCTGGGTCCAGATTTCCATTCAAGAATTTTACAAAACTGCCTTCTAAGAAAGCCCAAGAAATTGTCATGAAACAGATTGGTTTAAAATTTGTACGTAGCTTTTGCTTGGATTTGTGATATTAAAAATATATATATATTTTGGGGAGAAGGGGGTGGGATTATGGACATTGGGGAGGGTATGTGCTTTGGTGAGTGTTGTGAAGTGTGTAAACATGGTGATTCACAGACCTGTACCCCTGGGGATAAAAATATATGTTTATAAAAAATAAAAAATTATATAAAAATATATATTTTTTAATTTTTTTATTTTATATAATTTTTTATTTTTTATAAACATATATTTTTATCCCCAGGGGTACAGGTCTGTGAATCACCAGGTTTACACACTTCACAGCACTCACCAAAGCACATACCCTCCCCAATGTCCATAATCCCACCCCCTTCTCACAAGCTCCCCTCCCCCCAAGCAACCCTCAGTTTGTTTTGTGAGATTAAGAGTCACTTATGGTTTGTCTCCCTCCCAATCCCATCTTGTTTCATTGATTCTTCTCCTACCCACTTAAGCCCCCATGTTGCATCACCACTTCCTCATATCAGGGAGATCATATGATAGTTGTCTTTCTCTGCTTGACTTATTTCGCTAAGCATGATACCCTCTAGTTCCATCCATGTTGTCGCAAATGGCAAGATTTCATTTCTTTTGATGGCTGCTCAAAATGTTGAAAATAGAACTGCCCTATGACCCAGCAATTAAAAATATTTTTAAGGTCATTGAAAGAAAATAAAATAATTCTTTATTATCACCTCTATATATTCAGATCCCCCAATACTTTCAAAACTCCTATGGTTTTTATTTAGTATTGTATATTTAGCCTTTCTCATTTGAAATTGAAAGTAGGGAAATACTTGCCCAGTAAACTATGTTGTAGTGCATTAGAAATAGCATTGAATTTGAATGGGAATACATGAGATGTTTGTATTTCACCTTTGATACTTGCTGATGTGGAACTTTATTTCCATGGTCTTCAGTTAACTATATCTGCAAAATGGGAGTACTAACAGCTAATGTCTGCTGTGTAAATTAAAAGACCCTATAACAACATGAGCATTTTAAGATGTAAAACACTTTATAAATCTATGGGACTATTCAAATGTGGAATTCTAATAGTTAACTCTCCCATGACCCTGAAAGAGTTGAGTTTAAAAATATTCTGGTTGATAGAGTAATTGAGTTTAAGATAAATTTACTCTTACTTAAAGTGAATCTTGAAAGACCTCCATTTATAGAGTTTGAAAAAGAGGACTATGTGGAAAATCCATGAGTGGGTATTGACCGTGTGTCAAAACCAACATCATCTCTAGTAAAGGTTCTGGGTGACTTAGCTAGGACATCTCTCATTCTATGGATTGTCAGGAAGATTGTAAATAGTAGTTCCTCCTTCCAGCTTTCCCAGTTTGTGCCCCTCAGAGTTCTTGGGTTTATTAGAAAAGGGTACTTTGTGACCCCTCCTCTGGTCACAGTCACTGAAGGTTGTTGTAATTTTCCATAGCATTTATCATATAAAATTACCTCTTGTGGTTATTGATGTGGGTCTTTTTTTCCTGTTAAGCTGGCAACATGGCACAGAAGGGGAAGTTTTCACTTTAATTCTTTTTTTTTTTTTAAACATTTTTACATCAAAAATTCTGTCTCCCATGGGGCACCCGGGTGGCTTGGTTAACCATCTGACTTTGGCTGGGGTTGTGATCTTGGGGTCCTGGGATCAATCCCTAAGTGCCTTGCTTAGTAGGGAGTCTGCTGGTCCCTCTGCTACTTCCCTCGCTCATGCTCACTTGCTCTCAAATAGGTAAAGTCTTAAAATTCATCCCATATTTAATTTGCTGTTTTGTATAGGGGCTTACTAAGCATTTGGTGGGGGAAAAGGGAAGAAAAGAAAGGACAGAAGGATGTCATAAGCCTTACAGAATTACAGTACATTTTCATAATGAACCACAATGACTATGAGTACTGTATAGTACAAAAAATTCTGAGGTTGATAATTTGATCTCAGGTGTTTAAAACAAAATATTCTCTAAAATCTGAAATAACCTGTATAGATAGGGAGCCAGATAAATAATAAAAAGGGGGAAAACTCCCAAGAAATAGATTTTCATTTCTATTACAGAAGATTATTTTTAAATGTGTGAAAAGTGAATTGAAGAGCTAAATTGATTTCATTTTATCTTCAGTGATCTAGTTATGCATGATTGTAATGTTGTTTCTTATTACAAAAATAGCCACAGAATTTAATACTGTGAATATATACAGTGTTATATCTATAATTGGTTTTTATATTTTTAACTACTGAGCTTTATGATCTCAGTAATATAGTTGACTAATGGACATTTTCAAATTGTTAAAGTAAGAGAAGAATATATTTTATAGATGAATGCATTTCTCTGGTTACTTATCTTTTCTAGTGGAGACTAGAGTACAAGTATCTTGAAGACAGGCATTCTTTCACTTACCGGTATATTCTCAGCACCTGTCCTAGAGAGCACACAGTTAGGAATAGAATATTTGTAGGTTGAATAAATGTATACATCACCTAATTTATTTGATGAGAACAGAGGTGGTTTTGATATTGGAGTTAGGCTTTATATGCAATTTTAGATTTTTAAATTCATATCTACATTTTTGAACACTACAATGATTTGAGAATGAACTGTGAGTGTGTTCCTTGCCAGAGAAGAAAAGGTTTCAGAAATATATTCATTATTGCTTCTAATAAAGAGCACAAATCATTAACCTAATCTATTAGCTCTACAAAATAGGTCAGAACACTTCTTATTCCTAGCCATGGTAGGAAGCCAAAGGTCAGAGGAAATGTTCTTAATGATCTGAGGCAGATTCTCTCAGCTTAGGATATTCCCAAGGAAGTGAAGTCCTGTTCCGTAGATGCTGCGTGAACTCTTTCAGACCACTGGGGTACTATTGAGTGCACTGAAGCTGCAGTTTACCAAATGGTACCCTGGTGGTCTCTCTCTATTACTGAAGCTTCCAGAAGGGCCTATGTCTTTCCAGAGAGCAGTTTCAACATTGGAAAAATCTGGTCCAGTGTATATTTTCCCAAGGCGATGCTTAAAGGAAATAGCTAGTGCACAGCTTTACCTTGTAGCACACAGTCATTTCTTTGTGTAAATGTACCTCTGAACAATGAAAATGCTCTCCGCTTCCCTTTTGCTCACCACCATTTCCAGGGGAATTAGAATAGATTATGGTGTAGCTTTGGTTAAAAACTGAAATTTGCATAATATAATGCTTTCTGTGACCCAGTAATATTGGTATTTTGGAAATTCTTTTAAGGCAGAAGGGGATGCTAGGGGCGGTGGGAAGAACTGTGGTTATGAAAGAAAAAGGTCCTAAGTAGCTTTGGATGTTAACAGTATTCCACAGTGAAGTCCCTTGGGCCCCAGTAATTGCTAGATACAAGCGAGATTAGCAAAAATTGTAGTCCTTTATCTTTTAATTTAGTCATGTGGGCTAGCTAGGAGGCAACATTGTTGAAATAATTGTGGCAGTGACTCAGATTTAACATTTGCTACACAATTAGATTTTTTTTAGGTCAGCCATAGCAGATCAAACTTTGCCTTCAGCAAACCTTCCTCAGATCTATTGTAATTTCATCAAAGAGTGGTGAAACATGGTACTAGATGGGCTTTAGTGTTTGAAGAACCATTCCACATTCATTTTTCCATTTTTCATGGGTTTTGATGTTTTCTCTATTCAGTGTAGCATCAGTTTTATTCACTGAATCCTTTTTTTTTTTTTTTAATATCAGATCACCTACAAGTTTGTTCTGTTGGCCTAAGTTTAAAACCCGTTTTTAGTGCCTCATTTCAATACCTCTTTACTCACTCAGTTTCTCATTCACAAAACATTTAATGTCCCCTCCACGGAGCTTCTGAAACAGTACTAGGGATACAAAAAATGAATAAAATTCATTTGCAGCTTTCAAAGAGTTTTAAAGCTGAGTAGAGAGTTATATGAATGAATAGTTACAAGAGTCATAGCTTTAATAGACATATACACAAAGTGCTACAGAAACACCAAATGACTAAATTCACTCTGAGCCTTGAAGGGGAAAAATCCTGCAGAAGAATAACATTTTAGTTGGACCGTGGAAGGTAGGTAAAAACTTTTTAGAAGAAAAGGTGGAGTGGAGTGAGAAAATTTCTAGGAAGTCAGAGTGCCACGCAGAGTAGAACAGGGAAGGGAAGGGAACTTGTTACACCTGGGAATGAAAGCCGGGTGAAGAATTTCCAGGAAAGGATGAACAATTAAGTAAGTAATGATCCTGAATTTGGCAATGAGGAGTTTTGTAATATTGAAGAGCATTTTCAGTGGAAGAGTAGGGACAGGAGATCGTTTTCTATGAAGAAATAGAATTGTATAACAAAGTTAGTGCAGAAGAAATTCAATGTTCTTTCCAGGAGATTTACAGGGAAGAAGATAAGATGTTAGTTGGAGGAAGGAACATGGTTTATAAAGGCTTTGGAGATTAGGTAGATGTGATATTTGAAGCTCAGGAAATAAATTAGCAAAGCCCAAAAACAAAGATAAAATTGTAAAAATGGCTCTTTTGAGTAATTAAGTGCACTGTTCCAGCTGATTAAATACTTACCTCCCTTCTCAATTCTGTGCTTGAGTACTATAGATTTATTTTAACAAAGTTAGTCATGTAAAAACAGGTTCAAAAGTATGTTTTAATTATGTGTAGTGACTACTTTTATTGTCCTGTCTTTGAAACCAATATTTCAACCCAATATTGCCAACTTAAAATTTTTTTCAAGCTAAGATTTGAGTTTGTGAATTATAAAGATCCACCTTCAAATTTACCTTAAAGTTTGCCATCTTGAGAATAGATAAGTACGGTTAATTTGGAAATAGCCTTCAGTCATTTTCATTTGTGCTCATGTGTTTTCCCATGAATTACCCTTTATGTGGGTAAAAACTATGTGTTCTAAATTATTTCTGAACCATTTTACCCAATATTTTTCACACAGATATCTGGCTAGTGTGAATTATCTTAAATGGTTTACTTTAATGATGTTATAAACCTTGGACTCCTGCTTCCCAAAGCCTCAATCTTGGAGAAGGCTGTGTTTGAAACGGAAGGGTTTTTTCCCTTAAAAATTAATATCTAACTTTTCTGTGGTCTTTTATATTTTTTGAGGGATATCACATCAGAATCTAATCTTTCTGCTTTCCTGGAAATACTAGAAAGATATCAAGATGAGCATTTTCAGTAGAATGGTATTCACTTGATTAAGAAGATCTTAGGAAAAATTATCAGGTTTTCTAGATATCAGGATACACTCACGATGAAAGAGAAGAATATAAAGATTACTTAAATTCTAAGAAGTTTTCCTTGGAGAGTAAGAGAGAAGCTCATATCCTCTCTCTAGGGTCATTTCATCTCTAGTGAATAGCGTAAGTTCATTTAATAATTATTGACTTAACAAACATGTTTAACCATATTGCTTGTAGCATCATTGTTTATAATTGCAGAAACTGGAAATTGCCTAGCTGTCTGTACATTGTGGCTTATTTATATACTGGAATACTATACAGTGTTGAAAATAAATGAAATGCCCATATGAGGCATGGATGAATTTCAATAACAATATTGAGTATAAAATACATCATAAGATCCTATTTACATGAATTTCAGAAACAGGCAAAATTAAACACTATTATTTAAGGTTATGCATATATAATAAATAGAAAAGCAAAGGAATAATGAACACAATATTCTGGGGGTGTTGGTGATTTAATTGTGTGGGTACATTGGGTGCTTCAGAGACACTAATAATGATAACATTTCTTAAGCTGGCTAATTGGTGCATGACGGTTCATTTTATAATTTAAAAAAAGGATATGTGTGTGTTCATGCTCTTTTATATGCATATTTTATAATAAAAATTACAACTTTGCCAGGCATAAGGCAAAAAGTCAATAAATGTAGGTTGTATTATTAATACAATTACTATCTATTATTCAATATTTTGTTAAATGAGTCACAGCTTCTATCACAGATTTATTAGATTTTTCCCAGATTTTCTGCTATTAATGAAGACATGGCATCATAGCAGGAATTTTTTTTTTCATTTTTTTCAAATGATAAAGGAAACTTATTGACTTATGTAGTTAAGAAGTCTAAATGTAGAGAAGGCTTGGAACTTGAACTGATTGAGATGTTCTAGTGCCAGTAAGGTTTTTTCTCGATTCTCGATGACTCTCCAAGGTCTGTCTTCTTATATGTTTATTATTTTCAGGCTGGCTTTTGAGGCAAAAATAAGAGTACTTCATGGACTTAACAGGGCTGTGTGCTTCCTTTTGCATATCAGAGCTGGAGAATGCATGTCTTTTACCACAAATATCCATCAAAGTGTACACCTTGGTGACAAAATTCCAAAGATAAACATTTTCATGTCTATCATAACAGGAAATTTTGAAAGAAAAATTATTTAAGCATCTAAGTCTTTAATAACAATTTAATTATTTAGAAACATCTAGGTGATTGGCTAAATTCTCCATCTTCACCTCCATGATTGGACAGTTTTGGTGGAACTTACACTTGTAGAATTTGGATACAAGTTGGATAATTTACTGACGGCACAATATATTATAGATCCTATCTTCTGAATTCAAAATAGAAGTGAATAAAATGTGTATAAAAGCTAATGGTTTAAATAATTTGGTGTGTCAATATTTCACTTTCCAGGTAGCCTTTTCACAGAAAATTGAACTAAATCTCATTCTCAATTTCATTGGTGTTTTTTCTTTCTTTCTTTTTTCTTTTTTGTGCTCACTCCTAATTGAACAATCACCCAGTTACTAAGAATAATTTGGATGTCTACAATGTATCCATGTCTATATTAATACATTAAAAATATTAATAGTTGTTTAAAGTTTAAAAAGTGGGAGTTGCTCTGCTTACATGTACTTCCAGGTTCTTTATATACTACCTGATTTCTCAGATTTCATAAGATATTAGTTACTCCTCATTCTCTGCTAACCATTAAACATAACTTTGCTCTTAACTTGACACAGGAACTCCAAATACTTATCTTGAATTATAACTTCAGATTAATCAATACTATTTAAAATTATTTTAACTATTTAAAATTTGGTTGAGAGAAATGGTAATTTTGAAAGATTGCCTTAAACCTCACAGAACTCCTAGAATATCTAAATCTACTTGCCTTAGTCTAGCACTGGTGCTTCCCACTAACCCCCAGAACTACTTGATTGAAATATAGTTTGGAATAATGCCAAAAGTGAATCTGGTAAAAGAAACAAAGCTATGAAGTCATTGCTTTGTCTACTGTAATGTGCTATCACCATATTTATCTTTATGAGAACCCAGGAAAGATAGACTTTTGTGGCCTCATTTGACTCCCGAGTAGTTTGCCTTGATCTTCTTGGTCTTTTTAAAAATAAGGTCACTGTGAATTAGGTCACTGATTGTGTCTTTCTCCAGTCATAAACTAAGGTGCTTTGAGTCATATCTGTGGCCCTCTAGCATATGTTCAATAGCTAACTGCCGTTTTTTCTTTGCAAAATACTATCACTGTGGTTTATATCTTTCCCACTTCTCTTATGTTTTCCAACCTCCTATAATACATATACCTTATATAATTATATATATTTATATATATAGTTTTAGTTTGATATATGTGTGTATGTATATTATATATAAAAATGCTTATATATACATATATGTATGTGTGTGTGTGTGTATATATATATATAGATAGATAGATAGATATATAAATGTTTTAGATGAGAAGGTTTAAATAAATTGTCCAAAGTCCTGTAACTTATAATAGAAGCAATATTCAAATATAGTCTGGTCTTTCTGACTTTAAGACCTGTGTGTTTTCCACAGTACTCTTCATTGATTATCCATTATTTGCCAGACACTGTTCTGTTTATGAGATATTCAAGAATGAATGAGACAGTCCCGTCCTATGGAGACTTTTGACTTTTGTGTTAGGAAGACAGGAGAACTAAGCTGGCATAGCTAAGGCATGAACCTTAGAGTCTCTAAGAGGCTTCAGTAGCTGTGTGGAAGAATAGCAGAGGCACTGATCAGTTCTCACACAATGTGAAAGGGAGCTGGAAGGAAGGGGCAATTTAGAGAAAATTATATGAGAAATGCACGACAAGATTTCTGCCTTAGTAAAACTGTCTCTGTAGGAACACAGACTAATTATCATGAAACAGTTAAAGAATAATTAGAAGCCAAAGTTTCGTTGATGACCTTGACTATACCAGGGTTCAGAGAAGAGCCATAGAGGGCGGATAAGAGTAGCCAGGAAGCTTTACCCAGAGGCCAGGCTTGAGAGCCTTTGAAAGATGGGAAAATTTAATCAGGCAAAGAAAGGATGGCATTGCATACATAGATTTATAGAATCCCAGTGACTATAATTCAATTGAGACTGTGTTCTATAAGCCTCACAGAAAATTGGTTTCATAAAATTCTAGACACTTCTGAGATTATTTTTAAATTTCTTATGTGTATGATTTATAATATCCAGTAGGGTCATAAGCACCCAGAAGCCTCAAGCTGTTTCTTTTATTTCTTCTGTATTGCTCAAATGTGCCTAGGGCAGAGCTCTAAGCTAATCGTTTGCAATAAGTGCTTATTGGCTATACCATCGCCTTGTGAGGTAATAACTCTGATAGCATCTACGTGGACACAGTGATTGTGTCCTAAACAGTTCCACCCATAATATCTGTAGGACTTGAGGCAAAGTACACATGGAGACCATGTACTAAGTATTTACAAGTTCTAAATCAAGCTAAGAAACTGTTAATGAATATGCTTAATGTTCCTACTTCAACATATAATCTTTCAGGATGAACATGGAAGACCAGGTTCAAAGTGAGACTTGTCGAGGGAATTTTCAGACTCTTCAGAATTCCTTAAGAGGATAATAAAAGGAAGAATGGACCTGAGGCCCTGGGCCAAGACCCAACTTACCCACCCAACCCCAAGCCATCGGCTTTATCCAGCAACGGCTCAAGACTCATGCTTAGGATTATAGACATGGCAGTGCATTCGTACAAGCTTCACATTCATTCGAGTTTAGGGCTACATATAACAATGGGCTGGTCTACCAACAGAATAAGGATTAGAGACCTAGCTAGGGTCTAGAAAGAGGACAGTTTGGACAAGGGATTAAGGGTTCAGTTCTTGGTGTGTGGTGCTTGGGCTTCAGGTAGGCACATGACCTTAATCCCACAAACTGGGCATGGGGAGGAGACTTTGCTGGAGGAGAGCCAGAGTGAGGCTTTCTAAAGCATGTGACCAGAAACAGTGGTCAGAAACACGTGACCAGAAGGAGGAATACGTATTGCCAGGTATTGTGCTAAACAGCTGAACATTTGGTTAGTAAGAAGAAGAGGAATTAAAACTATTAAACTGACCTGCTCAAGTTCTGAAAGGTAATACATAAATGGTGAATTTAGGATTTGGATCCTAGTCTTTACGACTCCAAAGTCTCTTTTCTTCACTGGAGTGTTTTTCAGGTCCAGAAACCCACTTCATTCTCTGGCTTCTCTTTCTTATTCTTCCACTTTAGGTTATGAAGGTGGATGGGGGAAAGGGCTAGAATTGGCAGCTGCAGGAAAGGAGTGACAAAGGACACATGGGAATTTTGACCTTGAAATTGGTGGGAACCAGAAATAGAAGGGGAAGAGTCAAGAAAGTGACATTATAGACAAAGGCGAGGTTAGGATTAACCCTGTGGTTTTAAAGTACTGGTAAAAACCTTGAAATATTTAGATCTCTTTTAAAGGGGAAAATTTGCATAAGTCCTTGGTATTATTTTTATTATAGAGCTATTACTTGAGCACATCAGCCTAAACTATTTTTATTAACTATTAGTTTTACTTTATTCAACTATTAAACAAACATAGAATTAGAAAACAAATATAAAGGACACATGCTTTCTTCCTTCCTTAATTCATCCTGCCAATGGCTAGCAGACAGTTGTTATGAGCAAGGCCCTGGAGATTTAGCGGTAAATAAGACTGAAAACGCCCCTTCTCCTGTAGAGTTGCATCTAGATGGACGAAATGAATATGAACAACTTTTATTTAAAATGAAGGCACGGGGGGCACCTGGGTGGCTCAGTGGGTTAAAGCCTCTGCCTTCAGCTCAGGTCATGGTCTTAGGGTCCTGGGATCGAGCCCTGTATCAGGCTCTCTGCTCCTCGGAGAACCTGCTTCCTCCTCTCTCTCTGCCTGCCTCTCTGCCTACTTGTGCTCTCTGTCTGTCAAATAAATAAATAAATAAAATCTTTTAAAATGAAGGCATGGCATTTTGCTGAAACTGAATCTCTACTCACAACTTGGGTACAATCCTGACAGCTTCTGAGTTTGGCATGACCATAACTTACCACAAACCCTAAGATGACTCATTTCTCTAACCATTTGTCAGTATTCATATTACTAACTATCCCATGTACCGGTTGGCTTCTATTCTAAAACATTTATATTTAAGTGCATTACTCATTAATCACAACAGTTAAATAATAAGTACATGCAATTATTATCACAAGCATTGATGTAAACCCCATAGTCATGTATTAGTACTCAGTTATAGTGTCATTAAGATGATCCCCAAAATCTTATTTAAAAGATGATTGCACAAATAAATACAAACTTAAGGACTGTATCATAGAGAATTCCAAGATCCATAAGAAATATCCAAAAAACCTGGTTTGACAGATTTTCTTTAAAGATCTTATCTATTTGAGATAGAGCCAGAGAGAGAACAAGCAGTGGGGAGGGGCAGAGGCAGAGGGAGAAGCAGACTCGCCAGTGAGTAGGGAGCCTGACTTGGGGCTCATTCCCAGGACCCTGGGATCATGATCTGAGTGAAAGCAGTCGTTTAACTGACTGAACCACCCAGGCACCCCAGACAGATATTGTAATAAATGATGCTTTATATTGTCTCTTTCAGTCTGACTTCTAAGTATGTAGCACTGAGGGGATACATGGACATGGTTTTTTGAGTGTCTGAACAGAGGAATGACTGAAAGCTCTGGGTATAAAACATTTTAGTTTCTTGCTATTGAAATCTTCCCACCAGACCCTTATTGGCATAGTAGAGTAATTTTCCTCTGCATTTTTAAACCTATGGTTGTAAATGTGCCAACATTATGTTGTTTTTCATTAAGACTAATTATTCTGAAATTAAAATTAGAGTTTGGGAAAGAATTCTTTTTATTTTAATGGCACTCTTTTTATTCATTGATGTTTTCCTTCCCATATATAGTGTTGAAATGGTGTCCTGTGTATGTGTGTATGTATTTCTTCCTTTATTATTACTTTGTATACATTTCAAATGTTGACTGATAGTAATACTCCTAGTATTTAACATGTTAATATTTATCCTCATTATAAAATTAAGGCACATTTTTATAGGTAGTTTCAAAAGACAGGTAAGCAAATAATAAAATATCACATTCCTACCATGAAGAAAAATCTGCTGTTACTTTATTTTCTGGTATAACCTTCAGTCTTTAATATGTACATATGTTCAAAATGGAAACCAACAGTGTATACTATTTTAGTATATTTATAGTATGGCATATTTAAAACGCATAGGGAGGTGCTGATGTGTAAGAACAACAACCAGGATGCCAAAAGGAAATCCACGACATATACTGCCACTACACATCTGAAATATTCACAATATACAGAGCCTGGAAACACCTGTATTCTCTGGGAACCTGGGTAAGGAATGGTAAGAAAAAGTCTGGGTTTTACAAGTGACTAAGCCAAAGGCCTAAGAATTGAAGTTGGAGAGAAGCAGGATCTTGTTGCTAGGCAACCAGCATTCCAGGAGGAGACCTCCAGACAGCACGCCGGCTGTTCTGCCCCCCAGCGTGTGACATGTGCTGAGTTTTTGCAAGGATGGCTAGACTCTTCTATGCATGCTGGCTTCCAAAGTCCAGCATGTGTCCTGCCATTCTCAGCTCTGTCTGCAGCCCAGATGGAAAAGACAGACAGCTCTGGGACAGTTCTTCAGTAAAGCCCCTGTGGGCTTGTGGTGAAACTGTATTGGGCATGATGTGGCTGTCATTGGCTTTTCCTGTCAATGACTTCAGTGTGGTGCGGGTAGAGAGAATTCTAGACTCAGAGCCGGAAAAACATACTGACAAGTCTTTACAGGTATATTCAGGACTTGGGGGAAAAAGTTGGAGGTAGGGCAGAGAGAGGAGAACAAAGTCTGTTCCATCCCCTCTGGGAAGAAAGCACATATCAGATTGCGATAGAATTGTCAGTGTGACTTTCTTACTCAAACTCTGCTTCTTATAAAAATATGACTAATCAGCATCCCCAAAATGCAATGTCCTGGAGGACGTGAGCACTCTCCAGTACAATTAATCATTTGCCTGACACCCAAGAGGTAACTTTGTACCTTTTGTACTTTGCTGGAGCACAAAGAAGGAAACTACCAGTTATTGAAACCTTAAAGAGCATCTTTTTTTTTTTTTTAAGATTTTATTTATTTATTTGACAGAGATCACAAGTAGGCAGAGAGGCAGGCAGAGAGAGAGAGGAAGAAGTAGGCTCCCTGCTGAGCAGAGGGCCCGATGCGGGGCTTGATCCCAGGACCCTAAGATCATGACTTGAGCCGAAAGCAGAGGCTTTAACCCACTGAGCCACCCAGGCACCCCCTTAAACAGTATCTTAACCACATGTCCAGTACCCCCAAAATACCAAAAGTAAAATTTTCTTTTTACTTTATTAAAAAAAAAAAAAAAGCTTAGAGAAACTTCAAGAATAGCTAAATCAATCCTGTATACTCTTCACTTTTATCCATTAATTGTTAACATTTTGTCTTATTTATCTAGAAAATAAAAAGGTTTGATAACTTTTCAACAGACTAGTTTGGCAACAAAATTTGGCCTGAAATAATAAGTAGCTCTTCACCCAAGGTCTTTATTCACTCTCTTGTGGTGACAAGATCCATATATTTCATGGCAAAACAATTAATTATGGGGTACCATCGCAGACTCTACTGAAGTGTTAAGTAATACATGGTGTGTGCATTTTTGACCTTCCTGCAATCCATATACGGGCTCTAAATTCCAAATTACATTTGGTTGTGATAATTGTAGATGAAGGATTATGGGCCTGGACTATGTGCTAGATGCGATACTAGGCACCTGACCTTTTTTTTTCTTTTTTTTTTTTTTAACTACTCCTTTAATCTGCGTAGCAATTCCATGGAGAAATCATTATATAAATTCAGGTGCATTAAGGAATTCCCCCACAGTGTCACGTCATTAATAAGTGGTAGATCGAGGATTTAAACCCAGGTGCATCAGGCTCTATCTTAGGGCTCTCCATGATACACTGTTGCTTCATTTCACTATCCTGTATCTTTGAAAAAACAGATTACAAAATATCCTAAGGTTGCAATGGTAGATGTAGGGTCAGATTAGAATCTATTGCCCGAGGGAGACACCTTGGTTTGTTTCCTTCTGCCTCTTGGTTTGGCAAGCAGGAGTCTTGGGTAGATATCTAGATCAAACCCTAAGTCAGTGATGGATGAATCAAAATGGAGAAGTAGATACCCATGCCATTCTTGAGTACCCCAGATCCCTCAACATGATGGCTAATAATAGGGCCTTTGCCTTGGAAGACCTCCAGTCATCCAAAGTTCATACTCTTCCAGTCTTGCTGTCAGGGCTTACCAGCTGCATGCATGTCCTTAGCAAGTTATTTAATCTCTCAAAGCTTTACTTTATGTGTTGCTAAAAAGAGGTAGTAATTCTTAAATTATGGAGTTGTGAAGAAACTAGACAGCGTAGTGCCTATCATATAATCAGCACTAATCAATATGCGAAATTGTCATTATTATATCACCCCGTTTGCCCTGTTATCCTCCAACAGTATCCTTGGGGGGGTGAGTCTCACCAAAATATGTTTTCTATTCTCTCCATTTTTTTCTTGTCCATAGTAATACTGGTTTTGTCCAATAATGGCTAAGTATTATACGACCAGTTAATATTCCCCAAGCCTTTGGATTTCCATAGCTCGCGGTAATGTTGCCATCTAATATATTCTGATAGTATTTGCTCTCTTTATAGCTGCCTACCACTTGGACTCCATAGTGTTATAATATTTGCCTTTTTAAGTAACTATGGAAATTAGGATCAATGTCTTTATATTTCTTTGCACCTTTAACAATGACAAGCCATAATAGTTAGACCTTTGAACAATATCTAAATAAACATTCGTGATTTGAATATGGAACTTTAATGTGTCCTCTGGTTTATTTTTGAGAACTTCTGAATTTGAGTTAGGACTTTTGAGCCCTTTAGTTGAGGATGTAAGACCTTTGCATTGCCCTCCTTCCCTCTTCCATGGAAGACATTAAAATTGAGTTGTGCCACTCACCCAGACGCACCTCAGAAGTTTTTCAGCTGTGGCCAAGGCAAGCTTGGTCAGTGGATCCAAACCAAAGCTCTGGATGACACATTGAACATAGGACTGAAGGATTTAGATGAAAGCAGAGGCAGCCAGGATTCGTTGATGTTCCTGGAAAGCATAAAGGTAGAGAGGATGGCTACAGATAATTCTTAGAGACAGAGACAGAGAGAGATACAAGATGGAAGCTAAGATGAAACAGACCTCTTTTCCTGGAATTGCAAAAGAGGCTAGGAAAAATAACAAAATACATGAGCAAGAAAAACCCTAGTTTGATGATTAGCCCGTAGTGGGCTGTGGTGGAGGGAGAAAAAGATAAAAGAAAATATGAATAAATGAGAGCGCTGAAGTTGTATTGTTGTTGCTTTTGTTATTATTCATAGTATTTCAAAGAAACTTTCAACTCCCAGAAATAGTCTTTCAGATAATGGACTGGTAGGGGGAGATTTGAATTAATTAAATGCAGCTGGATGACCATGGATCCTTGTTATATCTGACATAGTAGTCACACTGAGGAAAGGGAGAGCAACCAACCCCTTTAATTTTAGCCCAGGGGACGATCTACTACAGTAAAAAATACTGGGTGTGCAGGCAGACAGATCTGGATTTGAATTCCCACTCCACTGATTTCTAGGAACATGACCCACAGGCCAGTAACTTAATTGCAAGGCTCCGTTTTTTTTTTTTTTTTTTTTTTTTTTTTTTTTTTTTTTTTTTTTTTTTTTTTTCCATATGTAGCCGTCAAAGGATGATACTTGGTAAATCATTATTATTGCCCTGATTTAATGAAAAATGTATTTAATGCCAATTCTCTTGATTCTGGTTAAGTGGACTGGACTGGATTAAACCCCCAACTTTTGTCTTAACATGTTGTCACCAGTGGGTTTTTGCCTAATTCATATCAGAAGGAAATACAGAGTTAATAGAGGCATCCCAGTCGTAATAAACTCCTTTTAGACTTTTTATAAATTTTTTGCCATTTAAAGATTCTTCTCCGAGTATGAATATAACCAGATGGTCAGTGATAAAATTCAAATCCCAAAACTTCCTGATATCTATAGATGCCAACGTTTTCACTTTCATTATCAGCTACCCAGTAAGCTTGAATTAAGCATTTCGTTTCTTTTAAGGGAGGCTGTTTTGCTTTTGTTTTTAATTATAACCCCATGTCCGGATGTTTCCAGTGTACTTCTTTGGAGAGCAGTTTTTATGATTAAGAAGTTAATTTTTTTTTTCTTCAACATGAACAGATGGTACTTTTCAGTGTCTTTCTAAAGGTGCTCCATATCTCTTGCACAGCAGAACCTAAAATATGAATCAGACATTGTATAACGGAAAACATGTGGAAAAGGAGATGTTCATGGTTTAAAGTCTCCATCAGCTCTTCTTATTGGAGGTTTATTCTCTTCATTTTCGTAGCATTCTTGGGTCACTTGACATTGAGATCTGAGTGAAAATCTGAACATAGGTACCTCTTTGGAACTTGAGATGACATAAAGATGAATATTTTAAAAAATTAATTTCATACAAACTGTAGTTTATGATAAATCCTCCAACAAAATTATATTTTAACATATTTAATGTTTCGCACTGATGATTTGATTGTGTTTGACCTGGTCACATGTGAAGATTAATGGGCATAAATATTTTCCATTAAACATTCCTTATTATCCTCTCCTGAACAATGTGCTTTCTACCCCTGCACATCATGGGGTTACCGACCAGGTGAACTGCTCAGTTAAGGAGATGACAAATGCCTGGCAAATGAAGTGGCTTTGCTCCTTCAAGTTACACTGTTTTTAGATGCATTCCGATATTAAACAGACAATATACACATATGAATAATTTCATGCGTTGGGGCTGTGGTAAATCTGAATCCTTTCTGACAATGGCACCAAGAGATGTTTGAGGGTAAGCTTGGGAATTGTCTTCTATGTTTCCCCAGAAAGGTACAGGGTCTGGAATCTCCCTTTAACAAGAATAACTTCTAATCATCTACCTTGTTTTTCCTTCACATTCACTAACCATAATAGATTGGTAGAAGACTCATGACAGAAAATAAAAGGATCTCTTTGTCCCTCTTTAATTTTGTTAGTCAACAGATACGTATTTTTCCTGTATTATAAACATGGAGTCCTCCAGAAAAAAATCTGAAAGTAGCCCTAGGAACTATCTTGAGTGTAGGGAAGTAGAAGGCGCACCTGACAGAGACGGATGGTAAACCTCAGGCTGTGTTTCACTGTCGCTCATTCTTCAAAGCCTTCCTTGGCCTTCCCAGGCTAGGCTTATTCCTCCTTTCCTTCGACACTCCTCTACTCCTTTAAGGGATTCATTATGTCCGTGAGTTTCTCTCTCCAGCCTGTTCCCTCCATGGAACAAATCCCTGTTTTATGGATATTTCAACCTCTGGAACCCAACACTTGACCTAGTGAAGAGTAGACAGTAAAAATTTGTGTGTTTTTTAAATTGAATTTCCAAGGGGAGCATCTTTTCTTGAATCTGTTGAATCATGGAGTCATTCTGTCACCGCTTGTGTTTTGTTTCTAGTAATGACTTGAAAATCCATTTAGTCCTTCTGGCCAGTGGAGCCTTAAATCCTTCACTAGAGCACTGTATCCTAAAAGGACTGAAGGAATGGTGGTGGCAGTTTTCACTGCTAATAGCAAGGGTTCAGGTAATGAATACTTAACACATGCCAGATACTGTGCTACATGTTCCTCCAACGACCTGGGTATTTTTATCTCCCTTTTACAGATAGGGAGACTGAGGCTGTAAGAAACTAAGCAATGTGCCCAGCCTCATAGCATGCGTAATATTCAGAGCCAAGAATTTAAGTCCTTTTCATTTGACTCTGGTTTCCATGGAATTTAACATTATTCTCTATTGCCTTCTTACCGTGTCTGCCTTTGTACATGTCATAAAATCATTAGAGGCTTACATAAAACCTGGCTCATTAAATTGTTTTTTGAATACTTGCAAAACTTTTCAAAGTCCTTTCAGATAGGATCTTTTCCCTTTAGTATGTAAACAACTTTTGCCTGAGTGCTGGTCTTTGCAAGGTTAATGGCAATGCTTCCCCGTTCACCATTTAGATTTGTTAATAGAAATAGTGAATAATGGGTGTTAGGACCAGAACAAAACCTTCTTAAATCAGTATGCACATCATCTACCTTGTATTGAGTACCTGAAAATGAATGTAAAATTTGTGTGTGTGTGTGTGTGTGTCTGTGTGTCTGTGTGTATCTATATCTATATCTGGATAGATAGATGGATAGTTAAAAGTTTGTTGATCAGGGTTACCCATTACTGACATTGCTTTTGAGTTTCTTTAGTACTTCAGAACTAAAATGCTTAGATAGCTCTGAGGATTCTTATACATAATTTTATAATTTATTTTTCAATTTATCATTTTTCAATCCAGGTATCATATCACCCCCCTTTTTTGCCTTCTATTTATAAATTAGAATTTAATAATTGCTTAGAGACCGTAAGGTTTTTTTTTTATCCCCCCCACTCAGACAAGTCAATAACTATGAGATTTAATAGCCCAAAAATAAAATGGTTCTATTTTTTTTAAGATTTTATTTATTTATTTGACACAGGGAGAGAGAGAACAAGTAGACAGAGAGGCAGGCAGAGGGAGAGGGGGAAGTAGGCTCCCTACCAAGCAGAGAGCCCGATATGGGGCTCGATCCCAGGACCCTAAAACTATGACCCAAGACAAAGGCAGAGGCCCAACCCGCTGAGCCACCCAGGTGCTCCAAAATGGTTCTATTTTAATCAGAAAATGCTTGACTAAGATAATTCTCTAACACCAGATTGTGAGGCCATTTGAAATTAAAATATTTCCCCTTTTTTTCCTCCAATAATTGTCTATAGCAGTGGAACTCCTTATTTGATATAAGTAAGGATGTGAGTGTTTATCCTGGCTTATGTTTTGATTTGGGGAGGGGAAATATACTCTAAAATGCATATATCATATGTGTAAATAGCTTAGACTCCTGAATGTGCCGTTGTTCTCAACATGATACTTGTAATGAAGTGGTTAAACAGTCTTCTTTGGGCTTCCAGGTGCCAGGCTAATGTATAACGTTTTGCCACAGGAAGTCTCAGGGTACATATGTTTCTGCACAATTGATAGTTTCCTGCCAAAAGGACTTAAAGTGCCACAGAGCACAGATTCTACAGAGAACGCACACCCAGACACAGAACATTTTAGAGTCACTCAGTTGTTGCTTACGTTCTGCTGAGGGCAATGAAAGAAACAAGGCCTCTAGAGGAAACCTGATAAACATTCAGTCACTTAAATGAATAGCATTTTGAGTAAGACTGTGATTTAAGTAGGTTCTCTGAAGAAAGAGGTGAACATCCTGGCCCTGATGGTTTGGGTCCAGATTTTGGGCTGCCAGAATTTTTCTTCTAAACCTACCCATGTAGGTTAAGGGTAGGTGCACCATCTTCAGTAATTAGGGAGGAGAATAGAAGAATGAGGCCTCATCCGTGAACAGTAAGAGCTCTTTAAAAGTTCTGTATATATTTCTCCTTTAGGAGTGTGGATTTCATCCTCCATAAAATCTTTTGTCATCTTAAGAAGGACTTGAGTTAAATCAACCAATCAAGATTCCATGCCCAGAAAGGGCAAATTCAGGCATATGGAATGCCCCTCTCCCCCAAAATTGCTGTCTGTGAGGGAATAATGATAAAGATAATTTACTAAAAACCTTTCCAAAAAGAAGGTGGAAGATTTCAAAGATCAACCTCAAGTCATTCACAGTCACTGAAAAAGAGGAATGAGCAGGCATTTCCCTATGTGGGGCTGCAGAGACATCAGGTACTATCTCAACTCTCCTGATTCCTCTCCCTGCTTATCACAAATGACCATGGCAGCATCTTGACTTAACCTTCCTATTCTCCTAGTGGAAGTTCTCCTGTCTTGTCAATTTCTGACTTGGAGGGAGAAAAACAGCCCAAACTCCCTGCTGCTAGAATGGAACAGACATGCCTCACAGGCATTTTTGTTTTCCTCGCTGCCTGTCTTTTGGTGTCAGCCACAAGCCCCTTTCCCATGAGAACCTGCTTCCCTCAGCACTCGGAACTGACACACTGGAGGAGGTCCCAGACAAACTCTGGGAAGTTCGTTACTGATGCATCCTTCACAGTTTGTGTTCTTTGGAGGTCTCCTTAAGGAAGGAGAATTACACTGTTTAAGACATTAGGATTAGAGTAGTGAATGTTTCCTTTCATTTTGAGGATTGCTACCATTCCTTTAGCGTCCTTGAGAAGCTCTGTAAAACAACCAGCGTCCTGTAAGGGCAACTCAAATCTGAAATCAAGATTGACAGGTCAATTAATATGTAAATTTAAGGTATGTATTTTGAAACAGACACTTAAAAAGAAGATGGAGTGTGTTCCCTGTTTTGGAAACTTTAAGTGATCCTAGATGACATTTGGGGCCATCCCTGTCCAGGACAGCATTACAGGCTCTCAGAGATTCGGGGCCTCAGTCTTTGTGCCACCTGAAGTTGCTTACTGATTACCTCTTACTATCTGCCTTGTTGATATCTCCACCAGGCATCGTTATGACTGTATCGCAGTTGGTCTTACACAGTGGTTCATACCTGGTGGCAGCACCATTCCCCTAGGCACCCGTTAGAAATGTTTGGTCATTATTTTTGTTTGTTGTGATGCCTGGAGAAAGCTACTGGCATTTAATGGGAGGAGACCAGGAGCGCTAAGTACCCAGCAGGGTACGAGACAATAACACACTGGTCTGTCCAGAATATCAGCAGCACCCCCATTAAGAAGCAGTGGGCCTCTGGAATTAGCACTCCAGTTTGGAAAAGGCTAAGCTGGTTCTTGATGTTGAGACTAAGCTGGTTCTGGATTCTTACAGAATACTTCAGGCCTTCATCAGTGACTGGGCTGTGATCTTCCTCAGTTGGTTCAGCCTGAGAGGGGGAGAATATTTGACAAAGAGAAATTCCAGACATGTGCTTGTCTTTGTTTATGCTTTTCCCTTCTGTTGGGAAGCTGACAAGGAGAACTCCGCTGTAGGCAGGTCTGTAGATATGTGTTTGCTCAGACGCCTCTAGCTACAAAAGTGAAAACTCACACTAGGCAAGGAAAAGGAAAGTGAATGTTATAATCTTTTCCTTTTATTGCTGTTAAAATGCCTCCAAAGAGAAGGAAAAGTAAAACATCAGTGCTGACCGATATTATAGGTACAAGCATTGGCTAAAGTGCTTATTAAGAATTCAATGTTTTTACTTTTTTTTAATGCAATGTTTTTATAAAGAAGGGCTTATAGGAAAGATTCCTGACTGATGAGATGGCTATTTTATCTTTTCATACACAATCAAATCACTTATAGGAGATGAAGAGGCATAGTAATAAAGTATCCAAGCGATGGTTCCAAGGATAGCAGGAAAGAATGTAGGAAAGTCAAATTTGAGCAATTTCAAGGTTCTGATCCAAGATGATGATGTAGGAAGACCCTGATCTCACCTCCTCCTACAGACACACCAAAGCTGCAACTGTACATGGAACAGTTTGCTCTGGGGAAACAAAACAAACCAAAACAAAACCTAAACTTAAGAAACTGGCGAAGCAGCCCCTTCACATCAGCACATAAGAGAGAAACCATATCGAAGTGGGTAGGAAAAGCTGAGAAACAGTCTCACCATAAACATCACCCCCCGGTGTGGTCACCCACAATCAGGAGGGAACTCAAAACCTAGATCTCCTTGAGGAGCAAAAAGAGTTTGTGTTCCACATTGGGCACCCTAACTTTTAAGATCAGCACCTGAGAGATGAATCCGTAAAACATCTGACTATGAAGAAGAAAAGTAAAGTTCAGAAACCCTGGGGGATGGGAGAGGTAAAGAAGAGACAAAAAATTCACAGAAGTAGCAATGAAATTACAGTCAGTCAATTAAGTAAAGTACTTGAGTTTATTGTCCTGTCCTGATCTACTTTGGGGAAATTTGGTTATCATTAATCTCATCTTAGATTAAAAAACAAAGAACAACCAAAAAAAGCATATTCAATTTTTATCCATTCCATAAAACAAAAATAAAGTTTTTGATAAGGTTTACGTCTGCTTACAAAGTTCCCCAGATCAATATTTTAAAAAATCAATTAAAATATTATGATATGAGCAAACCTGATGTAAAACTGTTACAAAACTAGCATTATACCATATACCTAGATTTTTACTGAAACAGTGCTTATAAACAAGAACTTCCAGAAACCATGTCTGTAATTACCTCCAGAAATGACTTGACTTAGTTCAATTTTTCTTTTCCTGTATTTTGCTATTTCCTTTTAACCTCTTCAATTGGATTTTTAAAAAATGAAGTGCTAAAGGTCTTGGGAATGAATAATAAGTTATTTTGAGTTTTTTAAGTTACATCTTCGAATGTTTTCGAAACCAAACCTTGTAACCTATTGTCAGGATAAGATAATCGGAGGCTTTGCAATATCAAGGCAAAGGTCACATCAGGCACATTCTTCTCCAGTTTTGATCAGCAGGCACTTTCTAATTTTTGTTGTCCCTAACTTACTTATGCCCTAACACTACTCTGATAGTTTGAAGATAGGATGACAAATTATATACTTCAGTTGGTTGCAATATGCTGCAGTTTTATTTTTTGATGTGTTCTCACATTCCTCATACTGTTATTTATAATTGCATCTGGCCCACCAAATGTACGCTCCATTAGCATTTTATCTCCGTATCTCTAGTGTCTAGAAATGTGCCCTACCTATTAGTAGGTGCTCAATAAATGCTTATTGACTGAGTGAATAAGTGAATGGTTCATTTTTTTAATTATCTAATACTTCAAGTCTAGAGATCACAAATTATTGGAAGAGTTTGGGCCAAACTAAATTATGTGTACTTTCCTTGGAGTCACCTACTGCCAATACATCAAGCATTCTGAACACTCTTGAATACCATGGAAAAAGGGCTGAATTTTTTTTTTTTTTTTTTTTTTTTAACATTTTTATTTTTTATTTTTATTTTTTTAATTTTTTATTTTTTATAAACATATATTTTTATCCCCAGGGGTACAGGTCTGTGAATCACCAGGTTTACACACTTCACAGCACTCACTAAATCACATACCCTCCCCAATGTCCATAATCCCACCCCCTTCTCCCAAACCCCCTCCCCCCGGCAACCCTCAGTTTGTTTTGTGAGATTAAGAGTCACTTATGGTTGAATTTTTTTAACTGTGCCCATGAGCTTAGTTTCTTAGATGTTCTGCTTTGAAATAAAGGAATGTTATTGTTAGAATCCTTATTACATGGAAAGCAGGGTCTGTGTTATACCATTTAATAAATCATCATTTATATGATAAACATCTGCCAAATGATACACTTATACTTTAATAATTTCATTTTTATATAAACTGGAAGGTGGAAATATATCTTTCAAAAAATTCAGGATAAACCAACCATATCTCAGACTGTACCCTGAACTTACCCATGTATCATTTAATTTGTTGGGCAGGCTGACATAGGAGGAGGGGTTTGAAATAAGTCACCAGGATAGCTGGACACTGTACTGTCTACATGTTTTAATAGGGATTCCCAGTTGGAGGTGATTGATGCTCAGAGTGAGCTCTCCGTTCCACTGAAGTCTGTCTTTGTCTTAGAGGCAGAGGTGAACCAATTCTGTCTTCTGCTGACTTTTTCCTGCTTATTTCCTTTGTCAGTCTTGGGCTTCTTCTTTGTGCAGTTTTATAGTGATTTTTTTCTCTAGTAAGTATTTGCCTTCTCTCTGGTGAGCTATTTCCTCTCCATTCATTCTCATCTACTATGACTACTGTATTATCTTTGTCCCAAGTGATTCACAGTATGATTGTTCTTAAAAAACAAAAACAAAAACAAAACAAACAAACAAAAAGACTACATAGTACTCTTCTTATTTCCAGCTTGTTTGTTAAAGGCCCTTAAAGTTGGTTATTTTCCTAGGCTTTCACTGATTTGGAATTTTTCTAGAAATATCTGTTAGTATAAATTCTGCTGGACTTTTTTTGTCCATTTGAGTACCATGATTCCATGATTCACTGCTCTAAGAAAAGTTGGGATTAGAAGGATCTTGAAATCATTCATACTTGGATTGAAATGTATTTTGAACCTATTTTGTATTTTGAGCCAAAATATATTCTGAAACCAGATTAACACTTTGTAATAAATGGGCAGTGGTGGCCCCATATTTGTAGTGGGGAATATATAAAATATTCTGATCCATGGCTATGGTATCCTAAGGATTGTCAGGAAATAGTGTGTCATCCTTGTGCAGAGGTCATGCTAATCTTCCCTGTATCATTCCACTTTTAATGCATGTGCTGCTGAAGAAAGCATGGGATTGTCAATAAATAATGATACTGACAATTGAACCTCCCATCCCTGTGACCTAGGGTTTGCTTCACACAAACAGACCTAGTTCCTGCCTTCAGAATCCCAAAATCACATTTTCCTTACTTAATCAGACTGACACATACCTCTTCCCTCATCCTGTTTCTTGACATCTTAATCATTAGAACATACACACCACACATGAGATCACTCCTCTGAGAGCTCTCACCAACCATTCTATCCTAAATCCATGAGCTTAATTGCCCTTCTAGCCTATTGTCTTGTGATATATATAACTTATGAGCTATCAGTAAGTTATGAGTTTCTGGAAATCAAGAGTTAGCTTATGCTTCTTAATAGTCCATGGTGTCAAATATTTCCTTGGGCTTTTTTGTTTTTGTTGTGTTTGTTCAGTTTAGGCATTCAGTCAATATGTTTGACCAAAACTTTTATACTGTGTGTGAGGCAGTAGGTATTTTGTGGAGTCATTCAAGGAGCAATCTATTTCTTGTAAGGGCATATGATTATATTTGTTGGTTGACTAACAGTCATTGTGGTGACTCTGGCTGACCCAGAGGAGCTAGAAAAAGATGATAAACAGTCCAAAGGAGCCTAGCCATTTCACAACTGTAGTGTTGTGGAGGGTTTACTCATTTGTGAGAAGCTTCCTATTCAGGCTGACCAGAAAAGAGCTAGCAATTTGTATTTTACAAACACAATCTAACCTCAAAACTATGGGCTGAGATTTCTCCAGTCTCTGGAAAAACTGGAGTTCTGGTCCATGCTGTGTTATTGAGGGCCATATAAGCAGACTTTCGTATGGCAAACCCATCCTTCAACAGGTACGAAGTCTGTGGTGAAGACAGGCTCATCATGGCCTTCATCCAGTTCACTACAGAAAATATTGACCGTAGTTGATTTGTTAGATTGTTCCCTTTAAAAATGGTTTTCCGTTTCCATGATGACTAAATAGATTTTATTTATTAGTCAACATAATGAGCTGGCAGCTTGTTATGAAGAGCTACTTATATTAGCTATTTATTCTTGGGAAAGTTGCTTCTCTAATGATCAGGACCTTTATTAAAAATGTTGAGTTTTAGAAAATGTCAAGAAGAAAAGGGTGAATTGCAAGTGAACAAGAGAGGGAATTATAACTTCTTCTACTTTTATTGATGTCTGTTTGTTCTTTTGGAGCTTATTTGGGAACGGAAACGAGAGAAGGCAGATACCATATTCCTGATGATAAGGAATAATGGGAAAACAAAAAAAAAAAGGAGCCTGCTTCTCCCTCTCCTCCCCACCTGTGAGATAGATCTCTCTCTCTCTCTCTCTCTCTCTCTCAAATAAGTAAATAAAATTTTAAGAAAAAAAAAGTTGTACTGCATAATTTTTTAACAATAGGCCACAAAATTCTGGGCGATCACATCCTGTCCCCCTTCTCTCATGCCAGTCTTTCTTTCCCTTCTTGTGCTACAGTCTCACCGCTTTCTTTCAGTTCCCTAACTAGATCAAGTTCCTTCCCATATTGGAATTTGTACATGCTTCTTCCTTTATTTGCAGTTGTCTAGGGATTTTCTACCCCATTGTCACCTTAATTCACACATCTTCAAACAAAGACTTCCTTGATGCTGTGGGAATTGGAATTGTGTCCCCCACTCCCCCCGCACCAGTCAAAACAAAAATTCATATGTTGAAGCCGGAACCTCCAGTGTGATGGTATTTGGAGAGAGCGCCTATGGGAGGTAATTGCCTTTAGATGAGGTTACAAGTATAGGATCCTCATGATGGGATTAAGGCCCTCATCACAGAGGGTAGCAGAGAGTATTCTCTTTCTTGGCCCACCCCCTTCTCCATACCTCTGTATCTCTCTGTTCCTCTCTCTGCCCTTGCCCATAGCAAGGGGACAACTGCCTGCAAGTCAGGCAGTGAGCCTTTACCCAGACACCAGTCCTGCTGACACCCTGATCTTGAACCCAGAACTGCGAGGAAATTAATTCCTATTATCTAAACAACCTAGTCTATAGTGTTCTATTTAGGTAGCCTGAGCTAGTACACTTGATTAGCCACAAACTAGTCAGTGGTCCCTTTTATCCATTCTCAGAGTCTTGAGTTTTTAAATCTTTTTTTTTAAATTTTAATTTTCTGTCATATAAAGAGGTTGAAAGAGAGTTGTAGCAGGGGGAGTGGCAGGCAGAGGGAGAAGCAGGCTCCCTGCTGAGCAAGGAGCTGGATGTGGGACTCGATCCCAGGACCCTTGGATCATGACCTGAGTGGAAGGCAGAGACTTAACTGACAGAGCCATCCAGGCATCCCTCATTCTCAGAGTGTTTGTACTTTTAGTCTTGTCTTTGTTAAACGTTAAGCTTGGTGAGGTTTTTCTTAAACACTATTCTATTTCCAGTCCCCAACTCAGTGTTTGGCATATCAAAAATTGTATGTTAAAGGATATTTGTGTGAAATATATAATTAGTGTACTTCCTTACAAAAAAAAAAAAAAAGGCTTTCTATCTTGGTCTATATTTTTCTTAATCAAACTTCATCACAAAAGGTATCTCCTCCTAGAGTCCTTTTATTTCACTGACAGCCTCTTCTACTTATTGCCAAGACAATCTTCTTAGGAAACAGACAAAGCTGTCAGTGGAGGTTGGGTTATTGAAACCAAGAATCTTCATCAGGGCTCTTGCTCCTAGGAAAAATGGCAGAAGGTGCCAGGCTTTAGTTTTCTCTAGGGTTTTACTTCCATGTTTTCACTTCTGCTTTGACACTTTCTCTGATGTTTATGTATAAGGTTATTAAGGCAAAGGGTGGTATCTTTGGCATTTAACTATCATGGTAAGAATATCCAGCCCCATGTTTTATGGACTATCATTACACCATTGGCTATCCCTCAGTTGTCAGCTTATCTGATAACTTTTTTCAGATGAGGATCATTAGCTAATCCTTAACATTAAATTTACAAATTAAATTTACTCTTTTTATAGGATGGTTAAGGAGCCCAAAGGCCAGGTGTTGTTCAATAGACCACAATATACTTTTCGAAAATTCTATAGAAAAGAACAGGGATACTATACTTCTAGGGAAGATAACAAAATTTCTGAAGAAGAGTGAATAATTCTCCCTCTACTATCTTTAGGAAATCTTTGACCTCTCACAGTGAAATGATACAGGTGTCAGAGGATTTTATGGCTTTCCATGCTTACAGGTCAACTCTTGTCTTGTTGAGGCTTTGATATAAGTATTAGTTTACTAATGCTGCTGTAATGAGTCACCCCAAACTAGGAGTTTAAACCAACAGAAACCTATTATCTTAGGTTTCCTGATACTGGAAATCAGAAACAAGACTTAGAGGTATAAAGGTGATGGTGTCAGCGGTGCTCCATTCCTTTTGGAGACTGCAGGAGAGAATCTGTGTCCAGCTTCTGGAGGCACTGTGCATTCCTGGGCTTGTAGCTCCTGCCTCCACCTTCAGAATGTACCATCCTGCCTTCTCTTTCCATCATCACCTTCCCCTTTCTGACCTGACCCTCCTGTCTCCCTTTTAGAAGGACTTTTGTGATTACACTGGGCTTACCTGGATAATCCACGATAACAGTAATATTCCCACCTCAAGCTCCTTAAATTCAGTCACATCTTCAAATTCCCCTTTACCACGTATTGTGACCTATTCAAAAGCTTGGAGATTAGTACATGGATATCTTTGTAGGGAGAAGAAGGAAGCATTATTCTGCTTACCACAGTGGCATAGATCTAACAACTTTGTATTTCTCAAAATGCCTGTTAGACAGGATTTAATTCAAGGAACAAAAGTTATGTCATGTCTTTTTCTCTAGGTGCTTTACTTAAAGTCTCGATTTTCCTATGCAAAATGCCATCTATATATCATAACTGCTTATTAACAGTCCCTTCAGTTAGGCACCTATTTCTGCTTGAATGTGATGGGTAACCATTTGTTAGCTTAAGTTAGATCACTGATCCAATAGAAATTGCCTATGACACTGTAAAGAGAGTTAAGAATTTTAAAACACGTGAGACTGTGCATTCCATACTTATGTATTATAGCGCACTGAAAAGCAATGTAAATTTGGGAGAAGTAAGTACAATCCAACTGGGTCTTCAAGGTACAACCTAAATGTAACCTCTTCTACAGAATCATTGCTGACCTCCCTGGGTAGAACTAGGTACTGCTTCCACCTGGCTGTGGTAGCAGGATGTTCATGACCCTGTGGTAGTACTGACCACCTTGATGTATTGATCTGTTTCCATGACTGTCTCCCAAGTTCTTAAGGGGAGGAACTCTCTGTTCTGTTTTCCCCAGTACTGTTGCTGCCTACAACAGTGTCTGGCACATAGCTGGTGTTTTACTGATGCATTTTGAAGGAATGAATTCTTTTGTAAACCTGTTTAGCAACTCTTTGTGAACCACTGGCTGTCTAATTTGTAACATTGGCTAAAGAGTACAGTGATGAGACTGACTGAAAGAGTATAGACAAATCAACAGAAATCTACTCCCATCCCTAGGAAGGAAAGTCTGAGTTCATGTCTCTACTAATAATGGATCAGTAGCAGCATTTCCTAGCACAAAGCATATTGTAGTACATGATTGGGTCAGATCATGTCCTGATGGAGTATTGATAAAGAGAAGTATATTCTCAGAGGAATATGATGGAATATAAGCCTTTGAGTGCAAAATTAAAATACTACATTAATTGGGTATAAATTAGATCCAAACAGCTGGAAATATGTCATTTTATAGCTAGGTTTAAGGCATATGAATCAATCAAATTTCTCTGTCCCACGAGGACTGTTTAAACTCAATCATAATCCTCTTCAGTTTACTTTTTTAAGATTAAAAAAATCACATGTTTTTTATTTCTAAAGTTTTATAGATGTATAATTGATATAGAAAGAGTGCATGTATTTAATGTGTACATTTTGATAAGTTTGGACATATGCATAAACCATTCCCACAATGAGGGTATTAAACATATCCATCACCTCCAAAAATATCCTTGTGTTCTTTTATGTGTATGTGTCTTAATGGTAAGAACACTTAATATGAAATCTATCCTTTTAATGTGTTTTAAATTGTACTATACCATATTCTTAACTAGAGGCACTATGTTATACAGCAGTTTCTAGAACTTATTTGTCTTGCATAACTGAAACTTTATACCCATTGAGAAGCAGTTTCCCATTTTTCCCTTCCCCAAGCTCCCGTCAACCACCATTCTGCTTCTATGAGTTTGACTATTTCAGAGATAACTAATACAAGCACTACAATATGGTATTTGTTACTGGCTTATTTCACTTAGCATAATACTTTCCAGGTTCATCCATGTTGGGACATATGGCAGGATTTCCTTTTTTAAGACTGAATAATATTTCATTGTGTGTGTATACCACATTTTTATCCACTCATCTATTGATGGACATTTGGGTTGTTCCTATATCTAGGCTATTGTGAAGAATGCTGCAGTGAACATGGGGAGCACAAACACCTCTTTGAGATCCTATTTCATTTCTACTTAATAGGGGCCTTCACTGTTTTGTTTTGTTTTTTCATTTTATTTTATTTCTTTTCAGTGTTCTGGAATTCATTATTTATGCACCACACCCAGTGCTCCATGCAATGTGTGCCCTCCATAATACCCACCACCAGGCTTACCCAACCCTCTTCCCCCCTCCCCTCCAAACCCCTCAGTTTGTTTCTCTGAGTCCACAGTCTCTCATGGTTTGTCTCCCCCTCTGATATCCTCCAACTCACTTCTTTCCATCTCCCAATGTCCTCCGTGTTATTCCTTATGGTCCACAAGTAAGTGAAACCATATGATAATTGACTCTCTCTGCTTGACTTATTTCACTCAGCATAATCTCTTCCAGTCCTGTCCATGTTGATACAAAAGTTGGTATTCATCCTTTCTGATGGAGACATAATACTCCACTGTATATATGGGCCATATCTTCATTATCCATTCATCTGTTGAAGGGCATCTTGGTTCTTTCCACAGTTTGGCGACTGTGGCCATTGCTGCTGCGCACCTTGGGGTATAGGTGGCCCTTCTTTTCACTACATCAGTATGTTTGGGGTAAATACTCAGTAGTGCAATTGCAGGGTCATAGGGAAGTTCTATTTTTAATTTCTTAAGGAATCTCCACACTGTTTTCCAGAGTAGCTGTACCACCTTACATTCCCACCAACAGTGTAAGAGGGTTCCCCTTTCTCCACATCCTCTCCAACACATGTTGTTTACTGTCTTGTTGGTTTTGGCCATTCTGACTGCTGTAAGGTGTTATCTCAATGTGGTTTTGATTTGAATCTCTTTGATGGCTAGGGATGATGAACATTTTTTCATGTGTCTGTTAGCCATTTGTACGTCTTCTTTGGAGAATTGTCTGTTCATGTCTCCTGCCCATTTTTTGATGTGATTATCTGTTTTGTGTGTGTTGAGTTTGAGTATTTTATAGATCTTGGATATCAGCACTTTATCTGTAGTGTCATTTGCGAATATCTTCTCCCATTCCGTGGGCTGCCTCTTTGCACTGTTTGTTATTTAGCAGTCATCTCACAGTTTCTTTAAGCTCCACTTTCTAGAGGTGTTAGCACAAAATAGCATGTGTTATAGGTGGAAGTCCCTGAAGTTCCAGAGTCTGGGTTATAAGATATAAGGGTCTTTTAGCCCCTGTATTTGTAATAGCTCTCCCAGTTACCCGGGCAGATGCCTTCTGGAAGTCCTGAGAATATCATAGTCAGTGATTTCCAATAATGACTCAGTATCAGAATCACTCATGGTTCTTTAGCAAAACAAGATTCTAGGAACCCACCTGAGATTCTCCTACAGGAAGCTTATTGCATACACATGGCGATGACTATATGTAAATAAGCACAGAGATACACATATAACCATCTGTTTAGCTATTTGTCATTTCACTTCCTTATTATCAACAGCCATTGGGAGTTTCTTGGGGAGTGATTCAGAATTCATCAAATGGAAATGATACCCAAATTGTTCTCTTAAGGAAAAAAAAAGAGCCATTCTTATGTTATTTTCTTATAACCCACTAATCTAGGGGGAAAACAACCATAAAGCCATGTTCAGAAATCCAGTTGGAATATATTAGTTTTTTTCTTTCTCTAGGTCACTTTTTAAAGCTTGTAAAAAAGCAAAGATCTTGTTAGGAAAAAAACAAGAGAAAGAGATTTTTCCATTTTTGTCTCTGGTCTCTTTAACTGTTCTCATCCTACTTTATAGGCTCCTCTTTTCCCATCTACCCCTAAAACATTGCTGTTCCCAGTCTTGATATACCCCATCCATTCTCCTTGGGTGATGTATTTCATTCAAATTATGCTTAAAATGATGCTAACAATGGATAAATTTATACATCCACCTTGAGGGCATCTGTGTATCCCATGCTTCGCATGTGTAAAATTGACCTGCCTATTTGTCCACCAAAGCCTGCTCTAGCCTATGTTTCCCAGCTCTGCAGTTTCACTTTTATGTCTTCAATTACCCAAATAATAAACAGGAAACCTTCCTACCTATCTCCTACTCCTCATCTCTGACACGCAAATCCCATGTATTCTGCTTGCTTAATTAAGAGAAGTTGAAACTGTTCTCTTCTTTCCCTTCCTTATTGTCTTAGTTTATATCCACGTCATTCACATGGAATGCTACAATTATAACTCTGATTCTTTCCACCTCTATTCTCACAGTCTGTCCTCTCTGTTGATGGAAGTGATTTTCCTGAACCATAAATCTCATCGTGAGTTCCCCAAAACTTCAATTACTTTCCATTGTCCATACCATAAAATTGCTATTTATTTTGGCATAGGAAATCCTCAAGCACCTCAAGGCATTTCATATTTCCATACCACGGTGTACCCCTCAGCTGCCTTGGCCTGTAATGCTGTTGTACATCCCCCTCACCACTGATGAATGTCTTCCAGAATAACTTCATGGCTTCCTTCTTGATAAACTCTTTCTTAAGACCCCATCCTCCAGCAGAATTGAGTACTTCCATCTTTGTGCTGACACTTGGGTGACATTTTTTCCCACCAAAGTGACAGACCAGGTGTAGTGAAAGTGCTATGTAGTCATGTCTTGGATTTCTGATGGGCGTACATATGATTCTTCTTTTCTATCCTGCATCTTCACTGGCAGTTTCTCAAAAGCCTACCAAACTAAAGAGAATATTCCAAAATATTCTCCATTCTCTGCTTTAAGAGAAACTGGGAATACCATATTCAAGTTCACAAAGTATACCTGCTTATTTAGGTACTTCAATTGGTATTAGGAAATAAGCCTATTCGGCATCTAGTGTACCAGTCATGGTGCTGGGCTCTGGAGTTCAAAAGTTGGGAACACACATCCTTCCCTTCAGATAATGTAGTCTAGGAGAAAGAAATGGGGGAAATACATTAAACAAAATGATTCATTTCAGGCTTTCTCTTAGGTGCAATTTTATGAGGAGCTTTTAATGTATATTTTGAGTTACGTAGAATCTTTTCTGCATGTTTTCAGTTAGTATGCCAGATTCATAAGATGTGCCACATTTATAGATTCTATAGAAGCACATTCCAAATTGAGGAAGGAAGAGGTTTCCCCCCCATTTGAATTATATAAGGTTCCAACTTTTGGAGCTTTTCAGAGCCACGCTGTTTTCAAAAATGGCATTGAACAAAACTATCTTAACTCAATGTTGTCAACTTGCCTGTGACATATGAAGGCACAAAAAGGCTCAGCCATCACATCCAGCTATCTCTTAGGTGCTGCTCAGAGCATCTGAAATCCTGAAATTAGGGCAAGCCTCTTCCTGAGCAAGAAGCAGCCCTATGGGCACCCCAGGTTACTCAGTAGCCACCACATGGTAGCTATTTCTAGCCGTGAACCCTAGAAGAGACAAGGATGATATCCATGACATACGTGTTCACTTCTATTCAACATTAGAGAGACACGAGAGGTAGAGAGACATGGTGATTTCCTAGCAACTATAATAAACAGGAAAGTGGAAACTTCTGTGTCTGATTTGTTCTTCCCTCTTCTTAAGTGATAGCATTTCCCTTAGATATGTAAATTTCACATGCTGCACCATTTGGGGGTATTAACCAAATGCTGGCTTTGCATCTTCCCTCAGTCACTGTCATTAGGGCTGGTCCCCAGATCTAGAATCTGAAAGGGCATAGTATTGCCAGATAGGACCCTATTGAGTTAGTCAATAATCATTTGCTTCTACTGTATGCCAGGCATGTTACTAGTAAATAAGCTTTGCAGTAATTTCTTCTGAGATATTGGCCACCTCCATGAGCTACATATCCCTTATGTGAATGAATCATACAAGTCTGTGTGGGAGGTCAGTCTCTCCCCAGCCTACCACTGAGCCTGAGAAATCCCTGCTTTGTCAAGTATCTGCAACATTGACACCCAGTCCTTAATTCCTCTTCAAGGTCTTCTACCTCCTAGCCTAGGAGATTTTTAGCAATGAAGGTGGGCAGCTTTGACAGCTCTCATCATGTGTCTGCCCAGATCTACAGGGAGTCCTTTCTGTTTCTCCAGCCAAGAGAGACTTTTAAAACTCAAAAGCTGAAAATGTAATCCTTGTTTGTTTGTTTTGGTGTCATCTCTTACTTGAGGCAATAGATGCAGAATGGCTTGGCTGACTAAATGGAATAAAGGCCAAGGAAAATAAGAAAATACACATGTATAGAAAGGCTTGTTTACTTAAAATATTTTTTCTATTCCTACAAACTGCTTGGTGAACCTGAAATTTGACCAAGAGATTTGATAGCCTTATTGGATAGTCTTTATAGATCAGGAAGAGACCTATTCAAATCAAACATGCCTGCTGTGTAAGCCTAACAAGTCCTCAGTGACCGTGATAGTCACGTGCTTGTCTTCCATAATCCTTATTGGACAAGGCATTTGTAACTTTTTCTGTATTTTCCCCCCTTTCTCTTGATACATGTATCAATGTCAATGTCAGAGTCTCCTTGCTGCTTCTGTTGGTCCCAAAGATACCTACTTCTTTTCCCATTAAGGAGTAACATCATTACTACTTTTGCTTGTCAGATTTCTCCAATTCTAATTCACTGCATTTTTAGACTTCTTAAAATCTTGACTTTGGTCAAATCCCTTCTTTATTAAAGTTGGTGATGTTTAACCTTACACAACGAAAGCAAATGAGAGAGAAAATATGGCTTTGAAAGCATGGCAAATATTTGGCTCCACATACCTTCTAAAATTTGAGCCTTGGGACTCAAGCATTATTTACCTAACAGTTCTAAAGTAGTATGTGAAAACAGTTCTCCCAGCTCACCATGGCTCACCCTCTGCTGAAAGCTAAAGGAATCCATACTTCCAATTCTGGTTAAGCCTTAAAGACCAGACACTTCCAGCATGTTTTCAAAACGGAGTCCATGCATTGTGTGAAACCACAGAAGACATCTAAATGTGGAATATAGTGGGACTTGGAATTTGTTTCTATGTCTGTTTGTTACTATGACTCCCCTGAGGCCAGGAAGTGAATATTCTTCATCTTTAAATCCCTAGCACCTAACAGGGAAAAAAAAAAAAAAAAAGGTGTCTGACAATAAGATGTACTAAATCAATGTTTATTTAGCTAGGTTGAGCTCAATCAATTGACACTTAAACATCATTAATTTATTTATCAAATCTTTATTGAGTATCTACTATGGGGTAAATGTTTTAGGTACGCAGAGATACTGGGAGAGCTTAACCACAGCTTGTAACTTTGAGAACTGAAGGAGCAGATACTGTGCAGTGAAAAAAACAACTACTTTTTGAGTTAAGACTTGAATTCTGTTTCTGCCACTTAGCAGTTGGATAACATTGGACATGTCACTTAACCATTCTAAGTCCCAGTTTCTTCACTTAAAAAAAACTAGGTATCATAACTACTTCACAGGCTTATAGTAAAGATCAAGTGCAACTGTGTGGGATAAATTTTTACCTTAAATTATTATAACCTGTCCTCCCACCTATTTCTTCTCCACTACCTTATAAATACACAGGACCCGAGAGAGATGTGACTCGTCCAGATGAGAACAGTGTTCTGAACTCAGGTTCAGTGGACTCGAGTGATATTCATGGGGTTATACAGCTCGTAAGCAGCAAGACAAGACTCCAACCCAGTGTCTGCAGAATGAGAGCAACTTCCATTCTACATCTTATGCCTCCTGGGACTATGATGAAAGTCAGTCACCTTCCCTCAAAGTAATCTTGCTCATATCAATCATAACTTCCAAATGAAATCTTACTCCAAGACTCTCCTTACATTACAGACTGAGAATCTTTCCGGTCTTGTCTTGGTCTCTTTCCATGGGCTTGTGGGCGTTCATTTGTTTTAAATGGTTTAGAAGGGACAGAAATACACTTGGTCAGGCTCAAGTATCTCTTGGTTCTGGCAGCAATCCACCTTGACTTTGCTGGTTCTCCCATTGTCAGCGTGCCCAGAAGCCTAAAGCAATGGGAGCTCCCATAGAGGGGCATAAAATAAATGTGTTTCACATGTAATTGACTGAAATTGGAGATTACCCAGGCTTCCATCATTCAAGACATCTTAGAAAACTGAATGTTAAAAGGAACGGTATCTAGCTCGATCATTCCCTCTACCTTTTGATCCTCTTCCCTGTTGGTAATCACTGCTTAGCATATTTTTTGCTGCTGAGAAAGTGGGCAGGCAGCTGCTGCAGCCTGTAGCAGACTCTGAGGTTGCTCCGTAGGGGGTTGGCAGGGATACCTTGTGAAGCTGAGGGTTTTTCTGTTTTGTTTTGTGTGTGTGTGTGTGTGTGTGTGTGTGTGTGTTTTGTTTTTTAAATGTGTTTGTTTCCTTCACCCTGGAGAGTCTGAGCAATCCGTCCTGGGCTTTTCTTCTCTGAACTGTTTATGCTTATAAAGGAAATAATTTAATCAATGTGTGAAAGTAGACTTATTTTTCTAAGCATGCTTTAACTTTTTTTTTTTAAGGTTTTATTCATTTATTTGACAAAGATCACAAGTAGGCAGAGAAGCAGGCAGAGAGAGAGGAGGAAGCAGGGTCCCCGCTGAGCAGAGAGCCCAATGTGGGGCTCAATCCCAGGACCCTGGGATCATGACCTGAGCCGAAGACAGAGTCTTTAACCCACTGAGCCACCCAGGTGCCCCAGCATGCTTTAGCTTTAATGGTTAATTTATGTACATGTTGCAGGAACTTTGTAAAATGGTGGCTTTGTTCAATGCAGCCTGTCCACACTGACTGTGTTTCTAGGATGCTTTTGTTAAGTAATATAGGCTAAAATTTTCTTAATTTGAAGTTGATAACTGCTCATCACTTTCAAAAGGCTGCAGTTAATTACGTGGTTATTTGGCTACATTTGGAATTTTGGATGATTGAAATTTGCCATTTTCTTCCAGATATTTATTGTCTAGACTCCCTCCCCCCAGGAAGGCCATTCCAAATCATGGACTCATGTAGGCTAAGAGAGATAGGCATTCATATAGGCTCTGCTTGTCCAAATAGGGGATATAGTGAAAGGATTTCTTCTGTTATATAACAGTATACCTTTTACACCCACTCCTCCCTCTTAATATACATCATAGAAAGGAGATGAAAATAGGTTTCACTTCAAGTGCCAACTCTAACCAATTGCTAGTGGTCTCTTCAGTCTCTGTGGGGAAGGACTCTGAAGCTATCTCCAGTAAAGATGAATGCCTTGATTGTGTATCACTGTGTACAGTGCTGTAGCAAGAGTCAGGCACAGGCACATGCTGGCCATTATCCCAGTTGGACTATGAAGTTTTTTATGTATCTGTTTTACAGGAATGATAGAGACTAGCCTATGACGTATTTGTTATGGATAGAGCCCCAAGTAGGGGACCTCTGTCCTCTGTTAAGTCCTTTTTACAGATCTTTAGGCAGGTTTTCCTTGGTGTAGTCCTCATGTGGTTTATTAACTTGTCCTGGCAGATAATGTCTGTGCATAAATAATTCACTCCCCAATATATTGGATTTTCGCATCTCCATGCCTTTGCTGAAGCTGTCTCCCCTATCTGAAAACGCTATCTCTTCTTGCGTAATTTGTGGACATTTTTCTCTTCACGGACCACCTCAAATATTGTTTCCTCCTCTGTCAAGCTTTCTCTGACCTCCTCAAGCAGGATGGGTGACTCTTTTTCATCTCTCCAAAGCAATCAGTTGAATCTGTATTACCACACCTTCCATAATGCTATATAATTCCTTTCTCACATGCTGGAATCTAAACCAGAATATTAGACATATGTTTGTAGACTTGAAGTGCATAACGCATTGTTCAGAAAAACCTACAGTTCCTCACTTAAAGCTGTGAACGTCTAAAGGATATTTATAGAAAATACACTGGGTGCAAATACAGTATCGATAGTGGCTAGGAGGGTAGAAAGAAGGAGATCGTAAGCAGGAAAGAGAAATAATTGATGCAGAGTCTGCAAAGAAGACAGTAAAACTATATAAAATGAAGGAAGAACATTGACACGAAGGACAAGGAAACAGATGCAGGCTCATGTGGGTATGCATAGCTACAGGTTCTGCATGCCCTCAGTGATAAGATATGGTTGACTCTGCTCTGGGTGCATGTTCAATAGACTCAGGACTTCTCTGCCAAGTATCTGGCAGCAGTAGGAAATTCTTGCTTGGTCAGAAAAGAGTTAACTGGGGGGCTCAGCTAAGCTGGAAAGCACACATCCCTTCTAAAGGCTTTCAAATTCTGTTTGAAAAATACGGTGTACATCAAAATAACCGTGTGTATTGAAAGAATTGAGCTACAACCTTTGAAAGTCTTTTGCTTGTGCTGGTCAGTGTCAACAGGTCTGTTTCAATAGGTTAGATGTGAGTCCCCTGTCCAATATATAGTTCTCCACTGTCTTGAAGAGAGTACCCTTTCCCAGGCGGTGGTCAATTCCCTTAAAATTACTTGAAACATTATAGTACATAAGGAAATTTCATGTTCTTTACTTCAATGAAGTCTTCCTGGACAAGATGAAACAACAAAAACAACATAATGACATAGAACTGTATCCATTTTAAAGGTGGAGTGACTCAGGTTAAATAACTGGTTCAAGGCTGCAGAAAATAACATAGTTTGCCTTTAAACCTAGATTCTAAGTATGCTCTAAGTCCCATGCTCTATAGTTGAAACTTTGATAACCCTTTTGCTCTTTGCCTTACCGCATTATTTCCTTCATTTCATTAATTCTATATGTTCCTGTTATATGTCTTTCATGAGATTCTAAGCTCCTTGAAGTTCTTACAGAAGCCCACGTGGTGCCAGATGACATCCTGTTCTTTGCAGATATGCAATGTACGTGTTTAATCAGTAAATAATAAGAAAATAAAAGAATGTAAGGATTAAAGAATAAGAAATAATAAATCTAGCAATCACACAATTATGACTATTTAGATTGTTTCCATTTTCTAGGACAAATGTTAAAGACAAGAAAAATCCACCTGAGATACTCAGCTGAGGTGACATTATGAAGGAAGGAAGGAAGGTAAAGGAATTTATCAAGGAAAATTGTCAGATTTCCTCAAATAGAGAATTTTAGACGGCGAGGGCAGCCTTTGGAAAGGTCTGAATGGCAAGACCTGGCACTGGGTCAGAAGCATTAGAAGAATGAAATTGGACAATCCATTAGACTAAAGACTTTTAAAAATGGAATTGTGAACCTTTGCATCCACATAAACAGCCAGGCCTAAAAAAACTAAAGGTCAGCTTTAAACTGTGATGAAAGGATCTACATTAAAAAGGTACAGCTATTTAAACGGTCAGGTGAATCCTGAGCTAATGTGCATTGGCTGACGTGAATTTCCTTCCTTAGGGAAGGCGAGGATAGGAAGCAGAAATGAGGGCAACGGCTAATGTTGTCTGTGTTCGTGGAAGGGAAGGAAGGAGGCAGAAAGGAACTAATATTTCCTAAACCCCATCTAGGTACCAGTGGTATGAATATGAAGTGCTCAAATGATAGAAAACTGAGACGCAGAAAGGTTTAGTGATATCGGAGGCGATATAGTGGGTGGCAGAGCCGGGTTATAAATCCAGCCATGCTCAACTTTTCTCAAGCTTCTGAATGTCTCACATTCTATCTTATTATCAAGATACAGCTCTCCCCTTTCTCCTTCCTCACCTCCACTCTCTTTACCAAGCCATTTTATCTATCTTTTGGCTCTGGGTAGATTACTACCCCAGAAAGAGTTTTCTGACCTTCAGACAAGCGAAGGGCACCACTTTGTTCCTTTGTTGCTCCCAAATAATGTAAATGAGTCCAACCTTGTTCTGTTCACCACACTACAGGCTGGTAAGTCAAGAGGCAAGAGGGGGTAAGGGAAGTGACTTTATCCGGAAAGCCAGCAAACTGAGGAGATAATGAACAATTGTCCCAAAGAACAATCTCCCCTCAACATGAAATGTGAACCTCTTTTATGTTAACAAAAAGGCTAAGTGGGAGGAGGTTGGAGTCAAAAGATGAGGGTTTTCTGTAGACATCCCAGGAAAGTCGTACACGTTCTTTGTCCTTGGTCACTTGATAATTGCATGCAGGAATTAGGTCGCGACATTCTTGTAAATCTTAAACAGCCTAGTCATTTCTGTACACATGTACCTCCTTGAGTGAGGGAGTGTTGGGTAAAAAAGCAAGCTTTTGCAAACCTCAGCTACAAAGCAAAATTCCTTTGGCAATTAACATGTCCATGTTCAGGGCTAATCAGAAGTTTCAAGCTATGGGTCTCAGCAGCAAGGGAAATAGAAGCAATATGGAGTTGGGCATGCTAAGTGTGTCCCTGTTATGATACCAGTTAGCAGTATTTTACATACTGAATTGTGGTTATATGTTTACTTCTTTGTCTTCTTTTAAACTGTGAGCTCCCTAATGGTACGGACTGCAACTATATTATTTTTGTCCTTAGCACATTGCATAGTGCAAGGCACATAGTAGGTGTCCAGTATATTAGATGAATAAATAATCTAACGTTCTTTCTAAGTCAGAGCTAATGCCTTTCCACTTTTATTTGTATCTCCCTCAGCTCTTCCCTTCTTGGGTAAGCCAATCTCTATTTAGCTTTGGGGGGGATTCTCTTCAACATTTTCATTTTTCTTTTGTGTTTCATGTTAGTGTGCTGTAACATCTAATCCAAAACACTCATCTTAGGATATTAGGTATTATGCCAAGCTGACAGTAGACTGGCAAATGAAAAGAAGGCAGAGTTTGGTCCATTATTGTTAACACAGGTGTCCTTTTTTATTCTTTTGTACGCACCGTTAGATTATTCACCAGATGAATTTTTGTCAACCTGGAAATATAGTCTACACATGAGATTGGTTTCCAACAGGGGTTGGAGGGAAATGCAATTGATAGTGTGGAAAAAGTACTTAAAATAGATTATCCCTTTAAACAATAGAAGATTCTACTCCATATGCATAAAATACATCATTCTACCTACAAATGAAGCCCTTGCTTCAATTGTCAGATGATTACTTGTGAAGAAAAGTCAATCAATCAGCAAGTACTTAATGAGATTTCTGGCTATTGTGCTCCCCTCCCCCCTCCCCCGCCCCCGCCGTGGGTAGAGTTGGCATGATGACAGAAACAAAGACACATAGATTATTGGTCACACCTGAAAAAGCTTACAACATTGTAGGCTATGATTAACACATGTGAAACAATTAAGAAAGCAAGGAGGCGTGTTGTTTCATGCTCACTTATGAGTCAAGAAAATAAATAGAAGAGGATTCCCAAGACATTCATTCATTTGCTCACTGGACAAATGTTTATTGATTTTTAGTTGTGTGTGAAACATTGTGTTGATCCTGGAGATGCCAAGATGAATACAGTTAGTATCAGTCACTGAGGAGCTGCCTGTGTGTTGAGGTTACATGTAGGACCTGCAGCAGTGATGCAAGGGTCAGGAAGGCTGCGAGGCACGCACGTGATTCTCTGAGAAGTCAGAAAGGCTGTATAGTTACTGGCTTTTGATCCAAGTGTTAGATCATGGAGAGCATTTTGTGCTTATCTCAAGAAAAAGTAGGGTTTTGTTTTTGTTTTTATTTTTATTAGGTTATGTTAGTCACCATATAATACATCATTACTTTTTAATATAGTGTTCCATGATTCATTGTTGGTGTATAATACCCAGTGCTCCATGCAATATGTGCCCTCCTTAATACCTATCACTGTGCCAACCGACCCCCCGACTGTTTTCTGTTTTTAACTATGCCTTTACTTCTCTTTGACTTTGCTGGTTAATGACTCATACGCTCAGCAATGGATGTTAATACAGTGCTGAGGACAATGAAGAGATCAGAGGTATTTTGCTACAACTGTCCCATTTTATAGAACTTCATAGGAGTGTTTAACTGTAGAAGCTTACCACTTGTTACTTCCACAGATTAACTGTCATCTAATATTCTTTTCTTCCAATCTTCTAATATTACTTGACTTTAATATATGTTATATTTTGGTTTTATTCAATTATCAGTTATACTTTCACAGATGTATACCCTTCCAATATATTGGGTTTTCTTGAGAGCAGGAATTACAGTTTATGGTTTTTTGTTTGTTTGTTTGTTTTTCCCCAGAGGATGAGAGAAAAAGGAACAAACGTTTATTTTATGCTTCCTCGTAACATGCATGGCTAAACATGTTTGTTGTATGTAAGCATATACTATGTTACAAGAACAGTGCTGGGTGCTTTATGTGATATTTAACCTATTTAATAGCCCTTAAAGTATGTTGTGTTAATGAGTTTCACAGATGTTTAAACTAAGGTACAAGACTAAATGTGTTGTCCGAGGTCATATACTTAAATTGTAAGTGTCTAAGAAATGATTCTGACCTAGGGTATTTGCATCTTCTCCTCTTTTCTACCACGCCACAAAATGTTAGTTTTAAAATGCATGGAATATATTTTTAAAATATATAGAATATATATATATATAACTTAAAAATATATAGAATATATATAATTTTAAAATTATATATATTATATAAAGTTTAGTTTTAAAATTATATATATTATATTATATAAAATTATATATATTATATAAAATTTAGTTTTAAAATATATAGAATATAATTTTAAAATATATAGAATATATATAAAAGGCAACAAACTGATTAGTACTCTTTATTTAAGACCTTTGTCTCATTCATTAGTTAATTCACAAAATATCCTGTTATATGCCAAGAGTTTGGGATTCTAAAAAGAAAGAAACAAAACAACAACAACAAAAAACCTCTCATTTCTTTCATGGAAATTACTGATTAGTAGCAATAAGATACCTTGGAGACGATTGGGTGCTTTCTTAATTCATCTCTTTCTATAAGCTGAGGATTCTAATAAGGTCCACAGTGTCTTATTTTAACAGAAATTATAGACAGCCATTTCTCTAGACCTCCAATCTCTTTTAGGCCAGAGGCCCTCTTATTAGAAGCTGACTTACTTTTTCCTTTTTGCAAATAGTAGCAATATATTTTTTTCCCCAGGCAACCATAACCTCAGTGCTATTTCTAAACTTTGCCCTTAGGGGTATATATTTTTTTAAAAAATTTTTTAAGCTACTGTTTTCAAATATCGGGGGAATAACAGCATGATTTACTGGTGCAAACTTTAGTTTTGAAATAACGATGTCAGTGAGCTACAGGTTCAAACAATGGATCATAGGTCTTGGTTCCTCCATTAAGACAACATGCAAGGTGAGAGAACAACATCCATCTTAGAGTTTGATTAATTCATGTTGAGATGCTAAGGAGTATCATTCAGGGGTAGATGAGGAGGCATAGCAAAACAGAAGTCATTTTTGTGATGGAGGCTGGGTGAAATCTGAAGAATATAGCAAATGCATACTGATTTGGGTGAAAATACACTTATTAAAAGATTTTAAACTTTTGCTTACATTTCCTATATAGTGTCGTATACTATATGTTAGAGACATAGTAAGAAACCCTTCCCCTTTCCAGAGGTTTCTTCTCTATCTTAACAACTTAGTAGTTTCATCTCGTAAGAAAAACATTACTTCTTATATTTAAATTGCTCCTTGAGGACTCACTATATGCCAAACAGTATTTTGCATAATCTTGTAGTGCCTTGATCCTACCTTCTTACTTCCTCAGGAAACTTGTTTAATCAGTTAACTTATTTCATGTTTCCTGAACCTCTCCTTTTCTCATAATCTTCCTATTAAAAAGAAAAAAGAAATTTTCTATTTTGACTTTGCTGCTGTTTCTAGTTTCTTCCTTGCTCCTCCAGGTTATGTCTCATCTCAGCATGACCTGTCTGTGCCTCTAACATTTTGCCCAGAAACTTGTTTTTATTAAAGTTTTGTTGGCTCCGTAGATGCCAAGTCTCATCTTGATTTTGACCTTCTTAGAGCATTTGAATCTTTTGACACTTCTCCCCTATAGAAATTCTCTCTTCTCTTGACAACCCCTATTTTGTTTCTCCTATTTCCCCTGTGATTGCTCTTTGTCCATCTCTTTCTCAGGTTAGTTTTCCTCTACCTTTTCCTTATCTAGGAGAGCAGCAGAAAGATTAGTGTGGAGAAGGGGCAGAAGGAAGCTGATAAGAGAGGCCGGAAGAGGGGAAGCATTGGAGGCTGTTTTAGCCATGTTGGTCTCTGTCCTGAGAGCAGCAGAAAGCCTTAGAAGGGGTCAAAACAGAGGTATAATGTGACTTGAATTACATTAGGTATAGATGGGCAAGCATAGAAGTAGGGTGACTGAGAAAGAAAAAGCTTAGGTAAAGGAAGAAGGTAGCTGGACTAGGATAGTAGTAAAAGTGAAAATAAGTGAATATATATATCCAAAGTATACTTAGGGCATTGGTGATGGATTGTATGTGAAAGGGAGGAGAGAGGTAATTTTTTAGCTTGAAAAACCTGATAGATCATGGGACCATCTGCTGAGCAAGGAGGATGTTTGGGGTGCATTAATGGGAAGGAAGTTAGTGAAACTGATGGTTGAAGGGTACCTCACTTCGTCTCCTCATATCCCTCTCTCTTCTATAGTGATGAAACTCAACTGTCATAGTTTCCTAATAGCTTTCCTTATGTAGAAACGCCATGACCTTTTCATAGCCCTCATTCTCCTTGACATTGTTGTACATATTTCACAGGATGAAATATGTGACAGCTCTTTAAATATTAAGAGGACTATTATTTGGAAGAAAGATTAGAATGACTTTGAATGGCCTTAGAGAGGAGAATGAGAACCTATAGAAAGACAGATTTTAGCTGAGCATAAATAAAGAATCTTATTGTGATTGATTAGGGAACATGTCAGGAGAATGGTAGCAAGGTCCATGTGATCAGAAATGTTTGTGCAATACTCTGTGACCATTTGATGGAGATTATTATAGAAGATTGACACATTGGATGAGAGAGGCTCCAGGAAGGCAAGACCTGGTGATCAGTAGGCTCTGTCCTAACTCTGAGATTCTCTAGTTTGGTGAAATTTCCATGTTCTTCTTCTTTCCATTGTGACAAATACAGGAAGTTATGAATAACTATGGCCCGAAGAATGTCTCCTGAGTGCTGACTACTTATTCATTCAGAATTTTGTCATTTCTTTGAGTGCATGCATGAGAGCACAATTTATTCAGAACAGTCACTCAGCAGTAAGACACCGAGAATGCATTAATGAAGCTACAGTAATTGAGGATTTTACCCAAGTGTAACTCCCGGCCCTCACTCATGCATAATTCTTCCTCAGTGTGGATTGTGCCTTTCCTAGCTAGCAAGGGGTGGCTGCCTTGGAAGAAATGCATGTTTTAATTATGTGAAAAGATGTTTCTTGTTTTGATGATCCAAACAAGGGAATTGTTTGGTTCTGGAAATACAGATGAGTTTTGAATGCAGGATGCCTTGGGAGGTAGGGGGAAAATTATATCCCCTCCTCAGGTATTTTACTAACTATACAGCTACAAATTGTCCCAAGGCTGTCTGCATTGTAAGTGAGGAAAAAAGACATTTCATTTTTTAAAAACTATTCACATTAAGTTGTTCACTTTAAAACAACATCTCTGTCAATAAACAAAGTAAGGAATGCATTCAACATCAAACTGATACTTCATGAAGCAAAATGGTCAAATTCCCACAATCTCTGGAAAGTGGTTAGAGTTCCGTGGATGAGAGTGCATTGTGGCATCCAACTTCCCGTGCTAAAAATAGGGCAGGGAGTGTGAGTTTCTCCGAAGACTGTTTTATTCTTAGTTACTCTGAGTTTGTTCAAAGTGTCATGATTGCTACTAATTTTTACTCGCAGATGCATTATAAATTTGTAAAAGCAGGACCCATGGCTGTCATGTTCTTCATTGTATTTTGTACATCTAACAAGGTATCTGGCATGTAGTAGGCACTCAGTTAATCTTTGCGGAAAGAAGGAAGTCTGGCAGAAGAGGACTGGGATATGATCTCGTATCATGAAAGCAAGCATAGGGTAAATACCCAAATGTCCATGATGGAAAATGGAAGTCCCATTCACAAGCAGGAACAGGTACCAGTCTTGCATGATTAACAGATACCAAGTCCACGTGTAAGACTCAAATTCCATGACCATATTCTCTGTTTACATCAGTGGCAGTTAGCATGGGGGCAGGAACATGAAGCTATGACATCATGAATAAGCCTCTGTCATTGTTTTAAAGGCTTAACTAGCCCTCTGAGTGAATCAACTGACACAACCATGGAAACTCCAGGAACTATTCTGTGTTAGATGCTCGGAGAGATTTTTATTTTTTTTTATTTTATTTTTTTTTTTTAAATCTTTTTTTTTTTTTTTTTAAATTTATTTGACAGAGAGAAATCACAAGTAGATGGAGAGGCAGGCAGAGAGAGAGAGGGGGAAGCAGGCTCCCTGCTGAGCAGAGAGCCCGATGTGGGACTCGATCCCAGGACCCTGAGATCATGACCTGAGCCGAAGGCAGCGGCTTAACCCACTGAGCCACCCAGGCGCCCCTCGGAGAGATTTTTAAATAAAGTAGACAGTTTAGCTGCTGCTGTCATAGAATCCTATGAATGAGAGAAAGCTTGCATGAAAATATGATCGAAAGAAATATGTGGTGAGAGTCAAAGTGAGTGGTAATTCACAATACAAGGATCACTATGGGGTACAAAGGCAGTCCAGCATTCATTGGTGGGCAGTATTTTTACTAGGCTTTAGATATATGATTTGGATTTGCCTCAGTGATGAGGAATAGGAAAGCATTTTAGGCAGGAGTTAGCTATAGTGCAGGAAATGCTTAAATCATGCTGAGGGTCCCTGTGACCAAATTTCAAGAAGGCTCACATTAGAATTGCCCTTGAGTACAAATGATTCAATTTCTGAACAAAGATTTAGCCTCACTAGGAAAGGGTTTGCTATCTATTAAAAAGTCTGAGATTTTCATTGGACATGTTTTCCCTTGTTAAGCATAATCCTGAGCTGTGAGTCTACCTGCTACCAAGAATATACGTTTGGTAGTTTTGGTAGCACCAGCAGGTCCTTCACTGAACTTTACCTGTGTTAACTTGTTTAATTATCCAAGTATGCCAGGTGTTTTAAGTACTAAGATCATTCCAAGTCTTAAGATGAGAAAACAGACTCAAAGAGGTAGAAAAGGGAAGGGAAGGAATTTGTTCATGATCACAGAACTACGGGCACCTACTTACAACACAGGGCTTATATGAAGCATTGATAAGAGATTAGAAGAAAGGCAGTGACTCGATGCCAAAGGCTAGATGAAGAAGGTTTTCCTACAGTTCATGGGTGGTTGTGGAAGGCATTTCTGTCCTTCATGTCATGTGGGAACTAGGGTGTAACCCAACTGTCCTCATCCTATCACCACACAAGCAATGGTTGGGCTAATCCCCAGTACTATGTGTCTGCAGCAAACTAGGTCAAAGGGATTTCCTCGGCCTCTGTGATTGTTGGGACCAATCAAAAGCCTCCAGAGCTGACACACTACATTTCAGTTTTTCTCTCACTGATTTTTTTAAGGAATCTTAAAATGAGAGAGATCATCTAACTCCCACTTAGATCAAATTCTCCATTAATATTCAGCCAGCTTGCTTTATTTCTCTGTCTGCTAAAAATCCACAGGTGACCAGATTCTAAGGTGACTTACATTGGAATTTCACTTCAGTATAAAGGGTTCAACTTTTTAATAAAAATTTAGGTTAGTTGGGGAATGGTTTGTAGTGTGAGGAAAGGAGACTGGGGATTTTTCAGTGGGCTTGTTTACCCTTGGTAAACTTAAGGACTATTGCTAACAGCATGGGGCAGAAGAAATCCTTATCCTGCTGGTCTGATTTTCAGTAATCCCTAAGACTTAGCCCAGTTCTTAGTGCATGGTATTTCTTTATTAAAGATGTAAGTAAATATTTCTTTAATAAATGAGAAAGAATATAAATTGGATTTAATGATTAGCATTTAATTTTAAAATGTCTGATTTGAGAGATGTACATATTAGAACAAATTTGAGTAAGACAGGTAAGAAATTGTCTTGCTCCTTCTTCACAGGTTTTACTGTCAATTAGGACAAATGCAGGCAGTCCATCAGTTTTTCAGTTTTGTTTTGTTTTGTTTTTATTTTATATTATCTCTTTAATGTGAGAGACCCAGATGCTCTTTGGACTAAATTGCCTTTAAAATCACAGTGGTGTTTTTCTGTAACCTCCAGAAAGAGTGGTCCAGTAAGAGAGCAAGTAGCTTATTCAAAGTTCTTTAAAAACATAGGCTTTTAGGAAACTTAAATTCAGAACCCTGTAGCTGCATTTCTGCTGTGATATAAGATGAGTAAAGGGCTTCTTGGACCTCAAATTCTTCATCTGTGTAACTGAAGGTAATAATACCTTCTTTGGGTTTTTTAAATTGATGAGGAAATTGTATAAAGTACCTGGCACATAGTAGGTGCAAAATAAATCTCATTTTACTTCTTTTGTGAAATGAATAGTTTGTACAATTAAATAGTAAGTATAGCTCTGCTAAATTTGGTCTGTGTGGAGGTTCTAACACTGTTACTATGACAACTCACTTTTTTTTTTTTTTCTTTCTGGAAAGGCATTTTCTCTAGGATTGGTAATTTTCATTTTAAAAATGAAACTGGCCTGTAAAGTTACCAGATACCTGCCAAACACTTGGTGTACTCCATTCCTTTTAACCATTTTCTTAGAGTATTTTTAGTTTATTTTATTGTAAGGTAAGAGTTGCTCTTTTTTCTGATAAACATACTTGGATACCATAAAACATGTTTTATTCTCTTTATTTAAAAGTAATTATTTTAAAATATATGAACTTATACTGAACCATTTTAATCAAGATTACTTTTCAGACATCTGAAATCATAGAAGATCAGGACTATTTGTTGTTCTCAAAATTAACGGTGACAAACACATGGCACAAATTCTGCGATTTCCCACAACCGTGCTATTGGCATTCTTTCCTATTATTTCAGTTTTTCCTTCAGAATCCTCTGAACATAGCAGTACAGAAAGCAACTGCTCATAAGTTGGTGTTAATGCCTAAGTTCATATATATTAACCCTTCATGGACTAAGCCATGAGTGAGGTCAGATGCTCATCAAGGTTTCTTGATATTCTGTCTGAAATTATATCATTTGGTATACATTCTTTGCACTAACAATGACTTCCCTGCAAAGATCTCTTTGAAATGTTTTTACCCATAAAATTAGTAACACATTGATCCTGTGCGGTGAGTTGCAGTTCATTCGTGCTGACTGAATGTAGATAAACTGGAGCCAGGGATGATACATAAGAGAAAGTAGCTACAGCCCCAGGTTTATTGCACGCTGACTAGCCTTGAACCAAAAGATGAAATCTAGACCTACTATCTATATTTTAACTGAAAGAAATTATACTTGAGCTATCAAATCTGTTAATTTGGTGTCTCCCAAACTTAAATCATTTGCTTACCACCTTCATGATTGCCATATTCATCTTTCATCTCAACTATTATGTAATATTTTTCTTTATTGTGATTCAATTTTACTGAAAGTTTATTTAAACACAAATTTTACTTCTCTATTTTGATAAAGATCTACATCACTGAACACCATAAAATGTGACCATCCGTGTAAACACTTCAAAATTTAGACTGTACCATTAAATTCTAGCTAGAAACTATGTTAATAATTCTAAAAAGCTCGGTTTTCTCTTTGTAATAAAACATATATGTATATTTTTTATTGGTCAGATGAGGGAAGTCCAATTTTTGAGAGATCAGTACTTCCCCAAAGTCTGGAAGACAAAACTTTTTCCGTAAGAAAATTCTTAATTCTCTGTTTCCTTTGCAGAAATACGGTTTTTTTTGCAAAGAGGAGACTAACTTCTTAGAGTCGTTAAGGCTTAAGTCAGAATATATATGTTAGAGAAATTGACAAGCACGAGATGAGACTTTCTTCATGATAAAATCAGAAAAGTTTGGATATCGCTAAAACTAAATGAGCAGTAGATATCACCAACAAGTTGGTTCTATGAGTTTATATCTTATAACTCTAAGACCATGGGCATAATAGAATATATATTCATATCTTTATATCTCTATCTATTTAGTTAAATAGACATAGAACTGCCCAAAAGATTGATAAAACTCTTTCCATTAGCCAGATACGGAGCAGAAACATGCAGATGCCACTGGAGACTAAAGCTGTAAACCTCCTGGGCTCCAAGCTGGGCAGGGATATGATTATTGAGTTAATATGAACCAAGAAAACCACATGTGGCAAGAGACTAGAGCAGGCCCACTATACTACATGCCATATGTTCTTAGAATATTATACAACATTGAGAATTAGCTACTAATCACACAATACACAGGGAGCTCTCAAACATAATATTCTGTGAAAGACAAACACAGAAGAGAATACACTGTATGGTTTTTCTATTTTAGAAAAATAGGTATAACTAATCCAAGTTGTTGGAATTCAGTATCATAGTTATTTTTCAGGGGAAGTGACTGGAAAGCAGCGTAGTGGGGAAACTCTGGGGTGCAGATAATATTCTGTTTATTGCTCTGGGTGCTAGTAGGATGATATGTTCTGTTTTTGAATATTCATCCACTTTTACAGTAGTATTCACATTTTTCTACCTATACGACTTAAAAATACACTCTAAAGTATTTAGAGTATAAAAGTTCGCTGAAAGTTGTCAAATAAAAATAATTTTACACAGAGATTTGTCGTAGTGTAACTACAGGATATCAGAATAAAACCACCTGAGATAAAGGGATCAGTACCCACCTAAGAACCATCATTAGATGGGTAGTGGGTTTCTCTCACTATAATAGATGTCCAAAAGTCAATGATAGAACATCTCCAAAGTACTGAGGGAAAAATAACTGTCATTTTTGGAAATGACTAGCTTAGCCATCGTTCAAGATTGGGGGTTAAAAAAATAAATAAATAAAACCAACAACTCTCAGACATTTTCCAATATCTCAAGCTTACCACCTATAGATTTTAGCTGAAAGGGTGCCCTGGAGTAAAAATTGAAGTATATTGGGGCACCTGGGTGGCTCAGTGGGTTAAAACCTCTGCCTTCGGCTCAGGTCATGATCTCAGGGACCTGTGATTGAGCCCCTCATCCCGCTCTCTTCTAGGCAGGGAGCCTGCTTCCTCCTCTCTCTCTCTGCCTGCCTCTCTGCCTACTTGTAATCCCTGTCTGCCAAATAATGAATAAAATCTTTAAAAAAAAATTGAAGTAAATTAACATTAAACACACACTCAAAATCATTAAGATCTATTTGTAATTAAATATTGATTATACTATGTAACTTTTTAGACAGTAACAAAAAACGGAGCTATCATTTAGACTAAAAAAAGGTGGGAGGTAGGAAAAGTTCAGGACATAGTTAAAATGCTATGATTCTTATATTTTTCAGGAAATGATAATAGATACTGAATAATTTTAGCTTTTTGTTTAATATGAACTTTAGAGTTCAAGAAATTGATGACCCAGGTATATTTTCTGACCTAGGTGTATACCCTGGGGAAAAGTCACATAGCTTCCCAAGAAGACATATGAAATAATTTATTTATGATAGTGAAAAGCTGAAAGAACTCGTAGTTCCATCAATAGTGGAAAACATAAATAAATTATGTTATACATATATGATGGAGTACTATATAACACCGTTAGAATAAAAGGACCAGATCTAGGTCTATGACAATATACCAATATTTCTAAAATGTTGAATGAAATAGTTATCAAAGTACATATAGTATAATCACATCTATATAAACATTTTAAAGCCACTAAAAAATAGTATACATGTGTGGATATACATTTATTTAAAAATTTGGAGACATGGATTGGATACATACTTAAGAGAGAAATTGATTCTAGAGAGGCGAAGCCAACTATTTATAATTTATTTTTAAAAATAATTAGATGAAACAGGGGTACCTGGGTGGCTCAGTTGGTTACATGTCTGACTCGATTTCACCCCAAGTCATGATCTCAAGGTTGTGAGAGACCACTGCATCATGCTCCACTTTGGGCATGAAGCCTGCTTAAGATTCTCTCTCTTTTTCTGCCCTTCTTCCCCCACCTCCAAAATAAAATAAAATAAAATAAAAAATAATTAGATGAAACAATGTCAAAATATTGATCTTTTTAAAGATTTTATTTATTTACTTGACAGACAGAGATCACAAGTAGGGAGAGAGGCAAGCAGAGAGACAAGGAAGAAGCAGGCTCCTCACTGAGCAGAGAACTTGATGCGGGGCTCAATCCCAGGAACCTGTGATCATGACCTGAGCCAGAGGCAGAGGCTTTAACCCACTGAGCCACCCAGGTGCCCCTGATATTTTAAAATTAAAGGTGATAGGTACTTGGCCTGGTCTTTATCCTTTGTATTTTTCTGTATTTTTCATAATTAAGAGAATTAAGTAAACTTTACTTGAAAATTGGTGTTATTTAATGCTTCAAAGAAAATAAAAAAAATCCTATTGATACTGGAAAATTCTGTAGCATTGTAGAAAAATGATAGAAACTTCTGGGAATCAGAGCCTGCTTGGTTAGAGTTGAAACCAATAGGTCACAAACAGAAAGGTCTAATTTTTGATAGATAAGTAATTCCCACAATATTTTGGGAGACTATGCTTTTTCTTAGGAAAGCAATTTTTTGTTTCCTTTTTGGAAAACAATTTATGGATTTTCAATTTAAATCTTTTCCCTTAGATATTTTTTAAAAAATTCTTCAGCTAATTGGTCTGACTCTTCTTCCTCTTCATTAATTTCTTTTCTTGAACAAAATATCAATGCTTTGTATGTCATTTAATTTAACAGATATATATTTTGGCTATAAATACCTTATCAGATTTTTGCTTTGCAAATATTTTCTCTGATTCTGTGGGCTCTTTTCTCTTTCCTGATGGTGTCCTTAAAGGACAGAGGTTTTTAATTATGATATCCAATTTACTTATGTTTTTCTTTTGTTGCTTGAGCTTTGGTGTTAAATCTAAGAAAACATTTCCTAATCTGTGCAAGGAGATTTACTCTTGTTTTTTTGTTTGTCTGTTTTGTTTTGTTTTGTTTTGTTTTTGTTTTTAATAAGAGTTATGTAGTTAACAGCTTTTACATTTAGGTCAATTTTAAATTAATTTTTGTGTAGGTGTTGAGGTCAATAATCAAAATCATTTTTACATCTGGATATCTAGTTGTCCCGGTATTATTTTTTAATTTTTTTAAAGATTTTATTTATATATTTGACAGAGGCAGAATGAGAGAGCATGAGAGTGGGGAAGGGTCAGAAGGAGAAGCAGACTCCCCGCTGAGCAGGGAGCTCAATGCAGGACTCCATGATCATGACCAGAGCTAAAGGCAGTCACTCAACCAGCTGAGCCAACCAGGCATCCACCAGCATTATTTTTTGAAAAAATTTTGTTTCCCTATTAAATTGTCTTGGGAAACTTACTGAAAATCAATTGACCATAAATGAACGCGTTTGTTTATGACCTTTCAGTTCTATTCCGTTGATTTCTATGTCTCTCCCTATACCAGTACCACACTGCCTTGATTAAAGTAGCTTTGTAGTTAAGTTTTGAAATCAGGAAATGTGAAATCTCCAATTGTGGTCTGTTTTTTTTTTTTTTTTTTTTCAAGCCTCTTTGACCTATCTGGTTCTCTTGCATGCCCATATAAATTGTAGGATCAGCTTATACTTTTTTTTAAAGAAAAAAATACCGAGTGACATTGAGCACTTTTTCATGTGTTTGTTGACTTTGGGCTGTCTTCTTTGATACATTATATATTAACAAAAAATAAAATTAAAAAAACAAGGCAGCTGGAATTTTGAAAGAGATTGCATTGAATTTTTATGTCAATTTGGAAAGTATTATCATCTTAACAGTACTGAGATTTCCAATTCATGAACATTAATGCCTTTCCATTCATTTGGGTCTTCTTTAAATTCTTTTAGTGTTGTGTGGTTTCAGTGTATCAATCTTGTGCTTCTTTGGTTTTATTCCTGATTTTAGGGGAAACATATTTGTTATTTTACCATTAAGTGTGATATTAGCTATGGTGTTCAGTAAGTCAGTTTGTCTCTTTTCTTTCCTTCATTCCTTCGTTCGTTCCTTCCTTCCTCTTTCGCTCTATCTCTTTCTTTCTTTCTCTCCACTAAATTTATTTCTTGCTTACATCATGGTTCAGTAGAACCTACTGAAATGAAATAGACTGGGGGCTTCCTGATCCAGCTAGTCACTTAGTAAGCCAGGCTCTTCCTTTCCTAGTTCTTTGCGGTTCAGACTATTCATCTGGTATCTGGGAAAACAAGAAGATGTGGCATGGCAGCTTTTGAAGGGCAAGGCCTGGAAGAGTGATGCATTCTTTCTTCTTTCATGGTAGAATTCGGTAACATGGCCAGACCTCATTTTAAGCAAGATTTGTACTAGTCTGTAGCAGACAAGGAGACCAACCATCCTGGTTTACCCAGAACAGAGGCGTTTTCTGAGATGTGGGATTTTTTTTTAAATTTTTTATTTTTTATAAACATATATTTTTATCCCCAAGGGTACAGGTCTGTGAATCGCCAGGTTTACACACGTCACAGCACTCACCAAAGCACTTTTAATGTTAAACCTGGGACACTTTTGGACAAATCTGTACAATTTGTTATACTAGTGGCCCTGTTGGGATTGGAAACCATAGCTGACATAAAGACATATATATATATATATAGCAAAATTTCGTGTTATAACAAGAAGAGAATAATAGAAAGGAAACCATTCATTCATTCATTCAAAAATAAAGTGAGGGGGGATGCCTGGGTGACTCCGTTTGTTAAGTGTCTGCCTTTGGTTCAGGTCATGATCCCAGAGTCATGGGATCAAGTCCCACACTGAGCTCCTTGCTCAGCAGGGGGCCTGCTTCTCCCTCTGCCTGTTGTTCTCCCTGCTTGGGCTGTCTCTCTTTATGACAAATAAAATAAAATCTTTGAAAAAAAAAAAAGTTGGAACAACTTTAAGAGCACGGACTTCGGAACAATAATTTGAATCTGGGGTTCAAAGCTTGGTTCTATTGTTTATTTCTATAATCTAATGATGATTTAACTTCTTTATGCTTTAATTTTCTCACCTATAAAATGGTAAGTTTTTTTGGGAGGGGGAATGTGGAATGAATCAAAAAATCAATTAATCCAGTTAAGAAATGGGCAGAAGACATGGATAGACATTTTTCCAAAGAAGATGTACAGATGGCCAACAGGCACATGAAAAGATGCTCAATATCACTCATTATTAGGGATATACAAATCAAAACTACAATGATATACTAGCTTACACCTGTCAGAACAACTAAAATTAAGAAAGGGAACAATACATGTTGGTGAGGATATGGAGAAATGGGAACCCTCTTACACTGGTGATGGGAACGCAAACTGATGTAGCCACTCTGGAAAACAGTATGGAGGTTCCTCAGAAAGTTAAAAAATAGAACTACCTTATGATCCATCAATTGCACTACGAGGTATTTTTGAAAAGGATACAAAAACACTGATTCGAAGGGACATATGCACCCCAATGTTTATAGCAGTCTTATCAACAATAGCCAAATTATGGGAAAACCCCAAATGTGTCCATCGACTGATGAATGAATAAAGAAGATGTGCTATATATATGGAATGGAATATTAGCCATAAAAAGGAATGAAATCTTGGCATTTGCAATGTTGTGGATGGAGCTACAGTATACTATGCTAAGTGAAATAAGTTAGAGAAAGAAAATACCGTATGATTTCCCTCATACGGATTTTTTCACTTTATTTTATTTTATTTCTTTTCAGTGTTCCAGAATTCATTGCTTATGCACCTCACCCAGTGTTCCATGCAATACGTGCCCTCCATAATACCCACCACTAGGCTCATCCAACCCCCTGCCCCCTTCCCCTCCAAACCCTTCAGTTTGTTTCTCAAGAGTCCAGTCTGTCATGGTTTGTCTCCCCCTTCTGATTTTTCTCAACTCACTTCTCCTCTCTATTTCCCAATGTCCTCCCTGTGATTTCTTATGCTCCATAGTAAGTGAAACCATTTGATAATTGACTCTCCCTGCTTGACTTATTTCACTCAGCATAATCTCTTCCAGTCCATCAGAAAGGATGAATATGGGCGCCTGGGTGGCTCAGTGGGTTAAAGCCTCTGCCTTCGGCTCAGGTCATGATCTCAGGGTCCTGGAATCGAGCCCTGCATCGGGCTCTCTGCTCAGCAGGGAGCCTGCTTCCTCCTCTCTCTCTGCCTACTTGTGATCTCTCTCTGTCAAATAAATAAATAAAATCTTAAAAAAAAAAAAAAAGAAGTGTTTAAAAAAAAAAAAAGAAAGGATGAATATGTTGGGGTCTGTTATCAAAGGAACGAGACTGGGACAAAGTGAAAGTTATGTAAAGCCTTTTTCTATGCCAAGCATTAGAAGTCAGATTGACCAGCCAGGGCTGTCTCCAAAGAGAGAGACCAACCCCAGCTTACAGGCTACCTTTTATTGGGTAAAATTGCAACCCATATCTTGGTATCTCAACCCACCGAGTTTGTGTGTCTCTTGCTGATTGGCTAGTTCCATTTGGTCTGGTGACTTATTATTTAAGATTACCCCATACCAGGAACTGTTACAAATAGTACTTTCCGGGAAGGCTTAGTCAGTTAACATATTCAGTGTGAATAATAAGATGGTCGTCCTTCCCAAGATGGAGTCATTTTGGTTTGAGCAAGACCTTCTCACTGTTACAAACAGTACTTTTTACTGATAAGATGTCTCCTTCTGGCCTGACTCGTCCTTGTATTCTGGGCTCTGTTATCAGGAACTAGCCGACTACATTTTACTGGTTTCCTGGACTTGCTTTTAAATAAGTTTCTCTGGGGGGCAGGGTCGGTTTAAGTTTACTGCACAAACAACAAAATGGCTGTTTAACCAAGATGGAGTCACTCTGGCTAAATAGGCCCCTACAAATACTCATGTGGAATTTAAGAAACAAAGCAGGTGGACACAGAGTTTAAAAGAGAGAGGCAAACCTTTAAAGACTCTTAACTATGGAGAACAAACTGAGGGTTGCTGGAAGGGAGGTGGGTAGAGGGATGGGCTAAATGGGTAATGGGTATTAAGGGTACTTGCGATGAGCACTGAGCAATGTATAAAATTTTTGAATCATGTTGTACACCTGAAACTACTATAACACTGTATGTTAACCATAGTGAAATTAAAAATAAATCTTCAAAGCAAAGAAACAAGTAAAAATGGTCCGTGTCTCTTGCACATGCAAAACATCTTCTCCAAACCAAAAGCCTCAACTCTGATCCCAACAACGCATCAGGCCCAAGCTTAAAGTTTAGGATCTCATCATCTAAACAGGTGAGACTAAATCAGAATTTGAAGACTTTCGAACCAAGCACAGAAGTCATGTGTCTCCCATATACCCAACATAAAATGATGAAACAGAGGGGAGGAGTCAAGATGGCGGAGAAGTAGCAGGCTGAGACTACTTCAGCTAGCCGGAGATCAGCTAGATAGCTTATCTAAAGATTGCAAACACCTGAAAATCCATCAGCAGATCGAAGAGAAGAAGAACAGCAATTCTGGAAACAGAAAAACAACCACTTTCTGAAAGGTAGGACCGGCGGAGAAGTGAATACAAAGCGACGGGAAGATAGACACCGGGGGGAGGGGCCAGCTCACGGCAAGCGGCGGAGCAACTGCGCACAAAATCAGGACTTTTAAAAGTCTGTTCTGCTGAGGGACATCGCTCCAGAGGCTACCCGGGGCAAAGCCCACACGGGGTCAGCGTGGCCTCAGGTCCTGCAGGGTCACAGAAGGATCGGGGGTGTTTGAGTGTCGCAGAGCTTGCGGGTATTGGAACGGGAAAGCCGGCTACAGAGACAGCCGACAGTAAGCTCGCAGCTCGGGGTGACCTTGAACCTGTCGCAGGCTCGGTGAGCTTGGAGCGCGGCCGGAGGTCAGGCAGACAGGAGTAACTGGGCGCGGTTCTCTGAGCGCGCACTGAGGAGTGCAGCCCTGGGCTCTCGGCTCCTCCGGGCCGGAGGCCAGGAGGCCGCCATTTGTATTCCCGTCCTCCGGAACTCTATGGAAAGCGCTCAGGGAACAAAAGCTCCTGAAAGCAAACCCGAGCGGATTACTCACCCCGGCCCCAGGTAAGGGCGGTGTAATTCCGCCTGGGGCAAAGACACTTGAGAATCACTACAACAGGCCCCTCCCCCAGAAGATCAACAAGAAATCCAGCCGAGACCAAGTTCACCTACCAAGGAGTGCGGTTTCAATACCAAGGAGAGCAGCAGAATTCTAGAAGAGGAGAAAGCAAAGCATGGAACTCATGGCTTTTTCCCTGTGATTTTTTTTAGTCTTGCAGTTAATTTAATTTTTTTCTTTTTCATTTTTTGTTTTTTTTTTTCTCGCCTTCGGGTAAAAACTTTTTTTTAACTGTTACCTTTTTTTTTTTTTTTTAACGATTTTTTACTAGTTTATCTAATATATATATTTTTTCTTTTTTATATTTTTCTTAGGTGTTTTCTCTTTTTTTAAATTCTTTTCTTTTTTTTTTTCTCTTTTTTCTTTTTTTTTTCTTTCTTCCTTTTTGAACCTCTTTTTATCCCCTTTCTCCCCCCTCACGATTTTGGATCTCTTCTAATTTGGTTAAAGCATATTTTCCTGGGGTTGTTGCCACCCTTTTAGTATTTTACTTGCCCCTTCATATACTCTTATCTGGACAAAATGACAAGACGGAAAAATTCAACACAAAAAAAAGAACAAGAGGCAGTACCGAAGGCTAGGGACCTAATCAATACAGACATTGGTAATATGTCAGATCTAGAGTTCAGAATGACAATTCTCAAGGTTCTAGCCGGGCTCGAAAAAGGCATGGAAGATATTAGAGAAACCCTCTCAAGAGATATAAAAGCCCTTTCTGGAGAAATAAAAGAACTAAAATCTAACCAAGTAGAAATCAAAAAAGCTATTAATGAGGTGCAATCAAAAATGGAGGCTCTCACTGCAAGGATAAATGAGGCAGAAGAAAGAATTAGTGATATAGAAGACCAAATGACAGAGAATAAAGAAGCTGAGCAAAAGAGGGACAAACAGCTACTGAACCACGAGGGGAGAATTCGAGAGATAAGTGACACCATAAGACGAAACAACATTAGAATAATTGGGATTCCAGAAGAAGAAGAAAGAGAGAGGGGAGCAGAAGGTATACTGGAGAGAATTATTGGGGAGAATTTCCCCAATATGGCAAAGGGAACGAGCATCAAAATTCAGGAGGTTCAGAGAACGCCCCTCAAAATCAATAAGAATAGGCCAACACCCCATCACCTAATAGTAAAATTTACAAGTCTCAGTGACAAAGAGAAAATCCTGAAAGCAGCCCGGGAAAAGAAGTATGTAACATACAATGGTAAAAATATTAGATTGGCAGCTGACTTATCCACAGAGACCTGGCAGGCCAGAAAGAGCTGGCATGATATTTTCAAAGCACTAAATGAGAAAAACATGCAGCCCAGAATACTATATCCAGCTAGGCTATCATTGAAAATAGAAGGAGAGATTAAAAGCTTCCAGGACAAACAACAACTGAAAGAATTTGCAAACACCAAACCAGCTCTACAGGAAATCTTGAAAGGGGTCCTCTAAGCAAAGAGAGAGCCTACAAGTGGTAGATCAGAAAGGAACAGAGACCATATACAGAAACAGCCACCTTACAGGCAATACAATGGCCCTAAATTCATATCTCTCAATAGTTACCCTGAATGTTAATGGGCTAAATGCCCCTGTCAAAAGACACAGGCTCTCAAATGGATACAAAAACAAAACCCATCTATATGTTGCCTCCAAGAAACACATTTTAAGACCGAAGACACCTCCAGATTTAAAGTGAGGGGGTGGAAAAGAATTTACCATGCTAATGGACATCAGAAGAAACCAGGAGTGGCAATCCTTATATCAGATCAATTAGATTTTAAGCCAAAGACTATAATGAGAGATGAGGAAGGACACTATATCATACTCAAAGGGTCTGTCCAACAAGAAGATTTTAACAATTTTAAATATCTATGCCCCCAACGTGGGAGCAGCCAACTATATAAACCAATTAATAACAAAATCAAAGAAACACATCAACAATAATACAATAATAGTAGGGGACTTTAACACTCCCCTCACTGAAATGGACAGATCATCCAAGCAAAAGATCAGCAAGGAAATAAAGGCCTTAAATGACACACTGGACCAGATGGACATCACAGATATATTCAGAACAGTTCATCCCAAAGCAACAGAATACACATTCTTCTCTAGTGCACATGGAACATTCTCCAGAATAGATCACATCCTCGGTCCTAAATCATGACTCAACCGGTATCAAAAGATTGGGATCATTCCCTGCATATTTTCAGACCACAATGCTCTAAAGCTAGAACTCAACCACAAAAGGAAGTTTGGAAAGAACCCAAATACATGGAGACTAAACAGCATCCTTCTAAAGAATGAATGGGTCAACTGGGAAATTAAAGAAGAATTGAAAAAAATCATGGAAACAAATGATAATGAAAATACAACGGTTCAAAATCTGTGGGACACAACAAAGGCAGTCCTGAGAGGAAAATATATAGCGGTACAAGCCTTTCTCAAGAAACAAGAAAGGTCTCCGGTACACAATCTAACCCTACCCTAAAGGAGCTGGAGAAAGAACAAGAAAGAAACCCTAAGCCTAGCAGGAGAAGAGAAATCATAAAGATCAGAGCAGAAATCAATGAAATAGAAACCAAAAAAACAATAGAACAAATCAACGAAAGTAGGATCTGGTTCATTGAAAAAATTAATAAAATTGATAAACCCCTGGTCCGACTTATCAAAAAGAAAAGAGAAAGACCCAAATAAATAAAATCATGAATGAAAGAGGAGAGATCACAACTAACACCAAAGAAATACAAACTATTATAAGAACATACTATGAGCAACTCTACGCCAATAAATTTGACAATCTGGAAGAAATGGATGCATTCCTAGAAACATATAAACTACCACAACTGAACCAGGAAGAAATAGAAAGCCTGAACAGACCCATAACCAGTACAGAGATTGAAACAGTCATTAAAAATCTCCAAACAAACAAAAGCCCAGGGCCAGACGGCTTCCCGGGGGAATTCTACCAAACATTTAAAGAAGAACTAATTCCTATTCTCATAAAACTGTTCCAAAAAATAGAAATGGAAGGAAAACTTCCAAACTCATTTTATGAGGCCAGCATCACCTTGATCCCAAAACCAGACAAGGATCCCACCAAAAAAGAGAGCTATAGACCAATATCCATGATGAACACAGATGCGAAAATACTCAACAAAATACTAGCCAATAGGATTCAGCAGTACATTAAAAAGATTATTCACCACGACCAAGTGGGATTTATTCCAGGGCTGCAAGGTTGGTTCAACATCCGCAAATCAGTCAATGTGATACAACACATCAATAAAAGAAAGAACAAGAACCATATGATACTCTCAATAGATGCTAAAAAAGCATTTGACAAAGTACAGCATCCCTTCCTGTTCAAAACTCTTCAAAGTGTAGGGATAGAGGGCACATACCTCAATATCATCAAAGCCATCTATGAAAAACCCACCGCAAATATCATTTTCAATGGAGAAAAACTGAAAGCTTTTCTGCTAAGGTCAGGAACACGGCAGGGATGTCCATTATCACCACTGCTATTCAACATAGTACTAGAGGTCCTAGCCTCAGCAATCAGACAACAAAAGGAAATTAAAGGCATCCAAATCGGCAAAGAAGTCAAATTATCACTCTTCGCAGATGATATGATACTATATGTGGAAAACCCAAAAGACTCCACTCCAAAACTGCTAGAACTTATACAGGAATTCAGTAAAGTGTCAGGATATAAAATCAATGCACAGAAATCAGTTGCATTTCTCTACACCAACAGCAAGACAGAAGAAAGGGAAATTAAGGAGTCAATCCCATTTACAATTGCACCCCAAACCATAAGATACCTAGGAATAAACCTAACGAAAGAGGCACAGAATCTATACTCAGAAAACTATAAAGTACTCATGAAAGAAATTGAGGAAGACACAAAGAAATGGAAAAATGTTCCATGCTCCTGGATTGGAAGAATAAATATTGTGAAAATGTCTATGCTACCTAAAGCAATCTACACATTTAATACAATTCCTATCAAAGTAGCATCCATCTTTTTCAAAGAAATTGAACAAATAATTCTAAAATTTATATGGAACCAGAAAAGACCTCGAATAGCCAAAGGGATATTGAAAAAGAAAGCCAACGTTGGTGGCATCACAATTCCGGACTTCAAGCTCTATTACAAAGCTGTCTTCATCAAGACAGCATGGTACTGGCACAAAAACAGAAACATAGATCAATGGAACAGAATAGAGAGCCCAGAAATAGACCCTCAACTCTATGGTCAACTCATCTTTGACAAAGCAGGAAAAATTGGACAGCCACATGCAGAAAAATGAAATTGGACCATTTCCTTACACCACACACAAAAATAGACTCAAAATGGATGAAGGACCTCAATGTGTGAAAGGAATCCATCAAAATCCTTGAGAGAACACAGGCAGCAACCTCTTCGACCTCAGCCACAGCAACATCTTCCTAGGAACAACGCCAAAGGCAAGGGAAGCAAGGGCAAAAATGAACTATTGGGATTTCATCAAGATCAAAAGCTTTTGCACAGCAAAGGAAACAGTTAACAAAATCAAAAGACAACTCACAGAATGGGAGAAGATATTTGCAAATGACATATTAGATAAAGGACTAGTGTCCAGAATCTATAAAGAACTTAGCAAACTCAACACCCAAAGAACAAATAATCCAATCAAGAAATGGGCAGAGGACATGAACAGACATTTCTGCAAAGAAGACATCCAGATGGCCAACAGACACATGAAAAAGTGCTCCATATCACTCGGCATCAGGGAAATACAAATCAAAACCACAATGCAATATCACCTCACACCAGTCAGAATGGCTAAAATCAACAAGTCAGGAAATGACAGATGCTGGCGAGGATGCGGAGAAAGGGGAACCCTCCTACACTGTTGGTGGGAATGCAAGCTGGTGCAACCTCTCTGGAAAACAGCATGGAGGTTCCTCAAAATGTTGAAAATAGAACTGCCCTATGACCCAGCAATTGCACTATTGGGTATTTACCCTAAAGATACAAACATAGTGATCCAAAGGGGCACGTGTACCCGAATGTTTATAGCAGCAATGTCCACAATAGCCAAACTATGGAAAGAACCTAGATGTCCATCAACAGATGAATGGATCAAGAAGATGTGGTATATATACACAATGGAATACTATGCAGCCATCAAAAGAAATGAAATCTTGCCATTTGCGACAACATGGATGGAACTAGAGCGTATCATGCTTAGCAAAATAAGTCAAGCGGAGAAAGACAACTATCATATGATCTCCCTGATATGAGGAAGTGGTGATGCAACATGGGGGCTTAAGTGGGTACGAGAAGAATAAATGAAACAAGATGGGATTGGGAGGGAGACAAACCATAAGTGACTCTTAATCTCACAAAACAAACTGAGGGTTGCTGGGGGGAGGGGTTTTGGGAGAAGGGGGTGGGATTATGGACATTGGGGAGGGTATGTGCTTTGGTGAGTGCTGTGAAGTGTGTAAACCCGGTGATTCACAGACCTGTACCCCGGGGATAAAAATATATTTTTATAAAAAATAAAAAATTATATAAAATGAAAAAAAAATGATGAAACAGAGACATGAATGCTATAATAGAAGCTCCCATTAAAAAAAAGTTAGGGGTGGGAAGGCAAATGACATTAACTGACTTCTAATTAATTCTGAAGTCTAGCTCAACACATGTCACTAACCGTTGGGGCAAAAAAAGTATAATGATTAGAGACCAGTTTTGGTATTTGAGAGTAGTTCTCTTTGATTCTCGATTATCTGTGTTCCTGGATCTGTAATTTTTTTTTTTCCCATTAAAAACTTTCTTTTTTCACTATAAGAACTTGAGATTCAAAAGTCTCTTTTCTTTGAACTGTTTGTGTCTCTTTCAATATAATCTCATAATTCTTTTTTTTTTTTTTTGCTATTTTTTTTTAATTTTTTATTTTTTATAAACATATATTTTTATCCCCAGGGGTACAGGTCTGTTGCTGGGGGGAGGGAGGTTGGGAGAAGGGGGTGGGATTAATCTCATAATTCTTTTAAAAACTTTGTTGCCTTTCTGTGTGTCAGATTATAGGTAAACTTTATGAGTTTGAGCCACAAATCTCTGAAATCAGCCCCATCCTACTTTGGGGTCAGAGTCTGAATGCTATGGTCCTCGAGTTTTTCTTCGGTTTAGTAACTTTGATCTAATTAAAAAAAAAAAATAAGCTAGGAAAGACTGAGTTTTATTTAAGTGGGAAGTTTGTACACCTTTCTTCTCCAACTTCTACCCTTATAAGCTTCAAGGAAAAGTTTAGTAACAGTTATAGAAAACAAAGAAGTAACTTTTCCTGGCACCACTGAACACATTGGACAGGGATTTCAATCCACTAGACCAACCGTGTGATTTCTTATGACTTCACACTAGTCTTATTTGTTTCGCCAATTTTTGCCAGATGTTACTGAGCTTCTTTATCAATAAGCAAAATCAAGAGAGAGGATGATTATTCTTTGGATTCTTAATTTTAGATGCTTTTGCTCTATCCACAGTAAATTTGCTCACTGATAATGTAGTGTATCCTAATAATATCATGCAGGCAACATTTTGATTTTTTTTATCTGCCCAAGACTTTTATTTCTTTTTTTTTTTTTAAATCTTTTTAAATCTTTTGAACCACTTTTTCCCTTTCCCATCCTCAGCCCTGTGGAAACCACCAATCTCTTCTCTTAATCTATGTTTTTTGTTTATGTAAGATTCCACATATAAGAGAGATCATACACTATTTCTTTTTCTGTCTGGTTTATTTGACTTAGCATAATGCCTTTGCATACTACACATACACACATACACATATAGAGGAGTATTATTCAGTAATAAAAGAGAATGAAATCTTGCCATTTGCAACAACCTGCATGGATATGTATATATATATTTCTCTATATATGCATATATTTTGCAAACATATATAATATATTTATAATTTATAATATATAAATGTATATTTATAAGATATTATAATATAATGCAACATGTTTATAATATGTGCATATATTTTACAAAAATATATTTATAATATGTAATATATTACACTCAGCATAATACATTTATAATAAATATTTAAATATGTTATATAAATATTCATATAAGACTCATCTTTATCCATTTAGTCATCATTGGACATGTAGGTTGTTTCCATATCTTGGCTATTGTATGTGGGAATTGAACTGCATTGAAGTTGCATTGAATGTGGGTAAGGGTGCATATCTTTTCAAGTTAGTGTATTTGTTTTCTTTGGATAAATACCCAGTAGTGGAATTGCTGGATCTCCTGATAGTTTTACTTTTAATTTTTAAAGACCCTTCATACTGTTTTCTAGTATAATGGCTGCACCAAGAGATACCAAACTTTAAATTTTAGTATAACATAGAAAAAACCTGTTTTTCTAACCTCCAATAACAATGTCCTTCCATTCCTTCCAGACTTAAAATCTCCTATAGGCCCTTTTAGTTTCTTCTTGCCACCATTTCTAAATAAAGCCAATGCCATATAGTTTAGGTTTTTGTTATGACAGGACCCACTTTCAGGTATCAATTTCTGTTTTGGTTTTTAGTTGTTATGTGACAAAACACCACAAAACAATGGCTTAAAACAATGATTTATTTTATCTCTAATTTTTATGGAGGTTAGTTGGCCTCGACCAGGAAATTCTTTAGTTTTATTTGAGATCTCTTAAGTGGTTGTATTCAGATGGCATCTGGGACTGAAATTTTACTGGGATGTTGGCATGACATCCTCTTTTTCTCTGTTTATAGTCTCAGTGCTTCTCCTGTCATGTAACCTCTCCACATTATATCTAGACATGAGCTTTCTAAAAATGTGGCCAGAATTCCTTCATGGAGACTCATGGTTCCCCAAAACAAAGGCTGCCAATTCTTATGGCTTAGACCCAGACTGACATAAAATAGCTCTTGACACATTACATTACTTAAAGCAAGGCATAGACCAATCCAGATTTGGTGTGGGATTATATGAAACAGAATTCATTGAGGGTAATCTCTGGAGATTAGCTACATGTGCTATAATTTAAGTCTCCAGTAGGTTGCTCTGATTGTTACAGTTAGAATGAATTATGGGGACACCACTGAAGTAATATAGATGAGAAATAATTGAGGCTTATTATAGGAGGTCATAGTGATGGAGGAGAATAAACTGTTCAAAGTATATTTGGAGATGGATGTGCAAGGACTTATTGATGTACTATTTGTGAGGGGTGGAAAAGTAGGGAGAAATCAGAGAGTGATTTTTAGTTTTTAGGTATATGCAATAGAATAAAAGGTGGTTCCATTTACTAATTTATATTAAAGTGGAGTAGGAAGAGGTTTGGAGAATTTTCAACCAGTAATTGTTTTTTATTAAGTGTTAGAGACACTTAAGACATAAAAATAAAGATTTTACCTAAAGAAGTAAATACACAAATATGTGGGTGAGGAGAGGAACTCAGGGCTAGAAATCATATTTCATAATGATCAGGTATACATAGTATTTAAAACCATAAGATTCCATTGAGATTACCTAGGAATAAATGTAGGTGAATAGCAGAGGGCCCAGGGTTGAGTCTAGAAAACTCCAATGTTTTAAGGTCTAGAGAATGATAAGGAGTCAGCAAAAAAAGACTGAGAAGAAGATTAAAATGAGGTACAATGATAATCAAGAGTGGGACCCACAGGAGCCTGGAGAGGAAATTGTTTCATTGTGGAATGATGGCTTAACTGATTTAAATTCTGATAAGTCTGTAAGATGAAGACAAAGACGTGTCCATTGAGTGGCTTTAATGACTAGCTCATTTCATTCTAACCACTTGTTCATTGATAGATATTACTGTTATATATTTATTATGTAGTTATTTATTATCTTTGTCCTCCACTACAGTATAAACTCCAGGAGAACAGGGATATTTGTCTGTTTTGTTTATTGTTACAAAATTGTTCCTGGCATGTAACATGTGCCATTAATTCATTCAATAGCTCAATAATCTTAGGAAGTTAATATAATTATTCTCACTTTAAGAATAGGAAACTTGAAGATTAGAAATGTCAGATTCACACAGGGAATACATTGGATAACCATGTTTCAAATCCAGATATCTAAGTCTGAAGTTTCCTGTTACTTTCACTAAACCATTCATCATCTACTAAGAATGTTCTGTCACATTGCTCGTAGGTTTACTGGGAATATTTTAGTGGTTAACCATTAGGTATATTTTTAAAAAGGCATCATAAGAGTAATTGCTGTTTGATTAAGTATGTGATTGGAATAATAATATCTGTATTTGCTTCTTTGGAAGTTCTTTCTACCTTAAAACACACTGTTCTTCAAAACAGCATTAATATGCATATCTTCTTGATTTGCATATAATTTACATATTAATAAATTTATTTTGCACTTCAAGTAACAGTGAAAATGTTCACGTAGGTAATACATTAGATAGAACCAAAACAGTTTTTTAAACACATGCATTGCAGAACAACACATAATTTAACCTATTACATGTATCTTTTTTAATGTGTGACTTTTTTTAATGTTCATATAAAAAACATGGAAGACACTTTAGTTAAAATGATCATAGATGTTACTTGAATTACTTGATTTTCTTGACTCTAATTAATTTATCCTGTGTGGAGACTTGCACACAGGATAGCAAGTAAGGAAGGAAGTTAGCTAGAGACTAACAGCAGAAAAGAAATGAAAATGAGGGAAAAGAAAAAATATAATGGATGGCAGAGGGCTGAGGTGGAGGAGAAAACAGGGAAGACATTTGAGAGGAAGTGAGGAAAAGGCAATAAGTATTCTGAGAGTATTTAGTACTAGAGGGTGAGTAGTCCTTGGAATTATGACAATAGATTCTGGAATGTAGAGGAGGGCCTTTCTTCCCATGTACCTGAGTTAACTAATATAAAGCTGGCTGATATACTCATTCTGTATATACTCTAGGCCTTGCTAGGTGCTATACTAGCCACTTTACATATATTAGCTTTGTGTGTCCTGAATCCTCACTCAAGATCTCTGTCAAGTTATATATACCTATATAATCTTCCCAAATGGAGATGAATAATTATTATGGTGGTGGTAACTAAAACATGTTTAATGTGCTTGGTACCTGTTAAGGATTATGTTCGTTACAATCAATACAATGATATTGGTACTATTAGATACAAAAATGAAGAACTGGGTTAAGTAAACTTACCTAATATCATACAGTAAGTGAATAGCAGAATGGGAATCTTAACAGATATGATTCCAAATTCCTGTTCTTATTATCAAGTTCTAATTGGTAGAAATGAAACTATCTGCACCTCTCAGAACCCTACCACTTACATACTTCGCCCAGTTTTCACCCATGTGTGTGCATTGGATCATGGAATGGATTTGATGGTGGTAAAACATAGTGAAATTGACGGTATACAGACCAATACTTTGACAGATATTTATTATATCCTTCCACTGGATGATCCCAAGCCTTTAGCAATGGTCCTTCTTGTTCTTTTATTGTAAATCTCAGGGGCCATTTATTTAGTTCCTTGTCCTATTCTTCACAGTCTTGTTAGAATGGTACTTGAGTTGGTAGGCAGGGAGAGCTGAGGGAAACTTCCTTGGCCTGCCTTGGGAATGCTCGAATAGGGGCATATGTGTATGGCCATGTGAAATACAGTTTGTCTAAGAGCAAAAGATGAGCTATTATTTTCTTGCTTGTGGTAGTTGGGAACATCTAGAACTTACCTCTTTGAAGCTACTTGCTCAACAATCGAAATAAGGGTTCTTCCTTCATACCTCAAATCTTGTTTTCATTGAGAAGATACAGAGAAATAAATGGAAATATTGTGGACTTTGAATCCTTTTCCATCACACATGAGCTAGTAACCCTGGCAAAGTTACTTAACCTCCAGAAACCTCAGTTTTAACTTCTACAAAGTGGGGATAGTGCATGCCAAGCAGGCTTATAAAGATACGCAGGGATAATTTATGTTAAGCATTTAAGATAGTGCTGTGTTTATAATAGAAACCTAGTAAGTATAAGTCATCTTTATTACTGGAAGGTTGGACTTTCTAATCTTTGTAGTTCTTTCTAACCCCATAATGGTGAGTCTGAGAGTCTAGGAAGAGGAATAGGGATGGGAAGGGATGAAATGCCCTGCTGGAGGCAGTGTAAATTTGTATAACTGTTTAAGTGAAAAGAACCATAAAAACGTCCAAGCCCCAGTGAACCAGGAATATGTTGTCTGGAAATTTATCTTGAGGGTATATTTTAACATAAGAAGAAAGCTGTAAGGCAAATTGTCAAATAAAAGTGTTTATTACAACATTGTCTATAACAGTAAAAAGTTAGAAACTCGTAGAAGAGTGGTTAAGTAAATTATACATAAAATAAGGATTTTCTTAGGAAGAAGAAGTATCAGAACAAGAAGGTGGGTTTTTTATATAATGTTAAGTGAAAAATAAAAATGACATGTTCACTTTGGTTTTAACAAAAAATATATTCATGTGGAATAAAACTAAAAAAGGAGTGGAGAGGGGCGCCTGGGTGGCTCAGTGGGTTAAAGCCTCTGTCTTCGGCTCTCATGATCCCAGGGTCCTGGGATCGAGCCCCACATCGGACTCTCTGCTCAGCGGGGAGCCTGCTTCCTCCTCTCTCTCTCTGCCTGCCTCTCTGCCTACTTGTGATCTCTGTCAAATAAATAAATAAAATCTTAAAAAAAAAAAAGAGTGGAGAAAGTGGAGATGTTTTGCAGTGTGACAGAGTTAAAAGGCAATGTCTAGGAATTTTAAGAATTTATTTAAAAATAAAGTGTACTTATTCATAGAATAAATATTTGTGGGATGCCTACTATTCACCTGGTATTGTTCTAGATACAAGAAATACCTCAGTGAACAAAACAGAAAAAAGAAATTAACCCCTTCTGCCTGGTATTGTCAGAGTACTTTGTAAAAAATTTGTTGAAGTCCTATTATGTCCAAATTAATATTGTATTTTTCCATTAAAAGTTTTAAAATTATATAGTTTTGGAAGCAAACAGAGAAACTTGGAAAACAATACAGTATTCATCCATGTACCTAGGACACAGAACTAACAGATGTTTGTATTTTTTATTTTTTTCCTAATCCACTTCTAGGAAATAAAACAGGAACAGCAAAAGGGATGAATGCCCTCATCCCTTTTACTTTTCTTACCCAAAGTTAACATTAGTCTTAATGTAGTTATGTTATTATGCCTATCCATGTTTTAATTTTTTTATGTTCGCATATGACCATAAATAATATATAATAATATTTTGTGATTTTTTAAGATTTACATAAATGGTGTCATGTGGTATTTACCCTTACAGAGTCATTTTTATCCACTCATTTTTACTGCTACATAGTATTGAAATGAATGACCAAACAGTTTGCATAAAAGTGAAATTCCTGGGTGGTGGATATGGGCATCTTTAACTTTGAAGCATGTTGCTGAGGTGCTTTCCCAAGTCCAAACAGCAATGTATGTTTCCTTGCATCCTCACCAAACTTAAACATGTTTCACCTGTTTATAGCAGAAATCCTTCTTGTTTTAATTACTGAATCTCTCGGGGGCTCAGGACAGAATAGATAAAGACAAGGTCATCTCTTGAGCCCAGCACGAGTCACTGGTGAAGGAGCCTTTTTCTAGGCAGGCCGAAGTCCTAACCCTGCGAACTACGAACAGATAGTAGAGAACACTTTGAGTGAGACTTATTCATGATAATAAATACAGTGGAGGCTCATGCCATGGTAATGTGGGATATATCTGTATCCTCATATGGAATTAATGAGATTATAGGTATTAAATGAAATGTCGGATATCTGATTCATAAGAGCAGTTCAGTTAAATTCATAAGAGCAGTTCAGTTAATGTCCTTTCCTTTTCTTTCCCAGTCAGAAAAAGTACTCAGGGTAATATACTAAATAGCTTTCTTTTTGCCCTCGTGTGCAAATGTTTAGATCAGTGGCCTCCAATTTTGGTGTGTATCATAATCTCCTGGAGGTTTTGTTAAGGCACAAACTGCTAATTCGGTTTTTTGATTCGGTAGATCTGGTGCGGGGCCCAAAAGTTTGTATTTCTTGTATGTCCTCATGTGATGTGATGTGATTTTCTTCTTGCTGCTGGTCTGGGAACCACACTTTGAAAGCCACTGTTCCATTTGCACCCACCAGAATGTTATGTCACTGGTGCGTGGGTGTTGAAGGATGAATGTTGACAGGGTTACACGGATCATTGCATTGATCGATCCACTGATGTTCCTATTTCATATTGGGGCTCGTGTTTTATGTACCTATGCTTTATTTAGGTGACAGTTCCTGCAGCAGTAGGATAGTTCTACCTTCCTTCTTCACTCAGCACATTTGTCTGATGATTCATGAAATCACAAAAGGATTGAACTTTTTTGCTTCTTTCTGCCTGTCTGACTCTGATTACAAATGAGCTAAAATAAGCCCGTTGAGATTTAGGGCAGTTTTCACTGGTAGGGAGCTGCTTGGTGCCAGGAGCCATCTAGGGGAATGGGCAGGGTTTGCAAGGTTCTTATTTTAACCTAATGTCATCCATCTTGCTATCTTTTTCACCATCTTATCTTCTTATCTATATCTTCAAACACAGATATTCCATGCTCTTTCTTTGAACTCTTGTCTAGAACCATTCTTCACTTACATTCAGGAACTACACTGTTATGCAAAAGGGAAGCAAGATGAAAACCTGGGGAATCTGTCCACTTGAACAGGTGTGAATTTTAGAAACTTTCTTTCTACGCTTTCTGTTTAAAAAAAGTTTTTATTCATAATAGTTGAAATGTATTTTCATACATATAGGAAGTATATTCATAACCATATACTTTCTAAGAAGTGTATTTCTTATAAACACTGGCATAAGTTATTCATTTGGGAGCTCTGTATGGGGCATACTTCAAATATAATATTACAGATTTTTAACAACAAATATAAAGTCATGGTATTAGTTGTCAGAAATAGAAGATATTAAAGAACTTTTTACATTGCAAAAATCACTATACAAAGATGAGGGTGGAGTGTTTTTATACCTTACCCGTAATATCCTCGAGGGCCAAGGCTGTCTTCTTTACATTTCCCCAGTTGTATACATATATAGTTGAGATATAACATTGTATTATTTTAAGGTGTACAAGATGACTTGACATATGTATATATTGCAAAATGGTCACCTCAAAAATGTAAACGTCCATCACCTCCCAGTTACAATGTTTTTTCCTTATGATGAGAACTTTTAACATCTAATCTCTTAGTAACTTGCAAGTACAAAGTACAATATTACTAACTGTAGTCATCATGTTGTATACGATATCCTCAGGACTTAGTAATTGGAATTTTGTATCCCATACCCTTCATCCATTTTCTCTACCCCTCACCCTTCTTCTTCCTGGCAACCACCAATTTGTTCACTGTCTATGAGCTTGGTATTTTAGAATCCATTCGTAAGTGAAATCAAGCAGTGTTTGTCTTTGATTTCAGTTAGCACAGTCTCCTTAAGGCCAACCCATGTGACAAATGGAGTGAATTCCTTTTTCTTAATGGCTGGATAATATTCCTGTGTGTGTGTGTGTGTGCGCGCACGTGTGTGTGTATGTATTCCGCAACTTTATCTGCTCAACCACTGATGGACACTTAGGTTATTTCCATGTCTTGGCTATTATAAATACTCCTTCAGGCAACACCTGCGTGGTTCAGCTTGGGTCATGATCCCAGGGGCCTGGGATGGAGCCCTGTATTGGGCTCTCCCGTAAACAGTGGGTCCGCTTCTCCCCCCTTCCTCTCACTTTATGATCTCTCTTGCTCTCACTCAAATAAATAAAAAGAATTTTTAAATAAATAAATAGTGCTTCAAGGAATATGGGAGTACAGATATCTCTTCGAGATAGTAATTTTTTTTTTCCTTTGGTTAGGTACACAGAGATGGAATTACTGAATCATATGGTACTTCTATTTTTAATTTTTTGAGGAAATTCCATACTGTTTCCATAGTTGCTGCATCAATTTACATTCCCAACAAGAAGTCACAGAATTCCCTTTTCTTCACATTCTTGCCAACAATTGTTAAACATCTTGGTGTTTTTTTTTTTTTTTTTTTTTTTTTTTTTATAGTAGCCACTCTAATAGATGGGAGATGATGCCTCACTGCAGTTTTGATTTGCATTGTATCTTTTTTTTTCCTTTCTTTATTTTTTTTTTAATGACCTCAGCTAATGATAATCTCTGGTACAGAGCAGTGTTAAAGAAATGAATGGAAAATAAAAAGGAATGTTAGAGAGTACAATGAAAAGTCAGGGACTTTGAAGTCTATCAGATGTGTTTTAAATTCTGATTTTACTGTGTGGATACTCTGGGGCAACTTAATCTTTCTGAACCCAAGCTTTCTGGCTTATTAAACAAAGACTGGATCTTATTCCCTGTCTGAAACCATCATGTGAAATTTAAATGAAACATACTGACTGGTACATTGGTACTCAATACTGGTCCTTTCCATTTGAGCACTATTAGTTTCTTAACAACAACAACAAATACGATATTAAAGTTATTGCTGAATCTATGACCAATATGGACTATATTTTTAGACTCCTTTATACAATTATTAGTTTCCAGTTCTCTTATAGGAATCCTGTAAGAAATCATCCATGTTTTATGGAGGTAATGAGGTAAGTGAGATTAAAGATACTATGAATAACTGCCTAAGGACAAGTCAGAGAAACATAAACCAAGAGCTGAATTTCCAAGTTCAGAGTTCCTGCTCCCATATCTTCTTTCTTCTCAGGCTATGCAGCCAAACTGTAATTCATGATTCTATTTTTAGCAGCCGAGTTGGTTTGGGGACCTAGAGAAGTTTAAGCCATTTAAACTTCTTAAATAACTTAAAATTGTTATTCAGCTTCATATTTTTCCAGTGAAAATGGGAGAAGAGATAACCAGACAACAATATAGGTCACTTTTTGCTATGCCTTGATCACATTATTATATCTGTATTCATTAATTAGATAGCATTAAAAATGTATTTCATGTAATAGCCTTTGAAATAGATGGCTGCTTCCTAGACAAGCTTTGGTGCTGAAACACTGTATGTACCAGGACAAATCATTACATATTAATAACAACAATAATAAAGATAGCATTTATTGTTGAATTCCTAGGGGCGGATTATTGTGGTAAGCTCTTCATATGCATTATATAAATTGCTCCCCAAGTATATATATCCCTCTGAAGAAAATGTTCTCATTCTCTCCATTTTATACATGAAGAACTAACTAAAGCCTTCGAAAGTTGAAATAAGTTACCTAAACTCATGCTAAGAAAGATTAAAAGCCAAACTCAGATTAAAGTGTGGTCTGGCTACCTTCAGAGCTGAAGCTCTAAACACTGACCTTATAAATATTTATTGAGTGTCATGCATGTTAGGCCCTGAGGAGAGAGGAATTACTAAAACAAAAAAGATCCTTGCCCTCTTTGGGAATTGAAATCTGGTTCTAAATATAGAATAAATACCCCAGAGTGAATATGAAACGAAATTTCCTAAATAATGTCTATGGAACCCAGGGTTTCTTTGGAGTTTTTGGTTTTGTTTTTAAAAGGGAAAAAAACAAGCCAAACTCTAATAAGTTTAGGAAGCTATGCATGCTGTTTTTCTGTCTTTGAGAAGCACATTGCATATAAGTATATTAAAGTCAATAAAAAGTCCTCCTATTTCAAATATTAGCATTTTTTGAGCTTAATTGATGACAACCTCACCCCCCCCCCCCAATTATTTCTACTAATACCGTTTGTGACGACGGTATTCCATGGAACATACTTTAGGAAATGGCTGGGCTAGACAAATTTTTTAATATTCAATCCCTTTGTTATCTTCAAGAAAACTATAACCTTTGGCATTCTTGTTTTCTGAGCACTCCAAACTGTGTTGTGCATTAGAGCAAATTACCTTTGAGATTTTAGTGTCTGTTCATTAGTCAAAAACAAAACAAAACAAAACTGGTCATGCACTTCATGATCTGGAAGGTTCTATGCTCATTCCTAACACCCTGCTTCTGTTCCCTTCTTCATGGTCTTTCTTAAAAACACAGCTGTCTCTATTTCCAGCCCTTTCTCCCCACCCCCCCACCCCCAGTGTGCTTCCACCTGCTATGTCCAGCTGTGTGGTTGGGGTTAAAAACAAAATAACTGTGGAGATTTACAAAGGTTGTCAACAAGCAAAGGAAATTTCAAGGAGTTGATAGCATTGAGAACAAAAATAGGAGAGAGAGAGAATGTTCACCTTGAAGGCTGTCTGTGAGCTAACAAGAGAAAAGGTGCAAGTCGACCTAGGTAAGAAAAGATCCATCTTAGAGGTGGAGGTCGGAAGGTAGGCTGTCATGGGCAGTTTGATTCTTTAGCTTTATGGAGTTCTCAGAATAAATTTGGAGTTCAAATATTGTTTGGAAAAACTAAAGAGAATGAGTTGTTTTCTTTATCACAGCTGATCAAGAATTATCTCTTCATCTGTTATTTTCAAAGTAAAAATTGCCTTTTCAAATGGTTATTTATATTAATTAATATGAATATTAATCTTAATTAAGATATTTCCATTGTTCTTTAAAAAAAAAACCTCCTTAAAATTTAGATTTTAGAAATCTGGGGCACCTGGGTAGCTTAGTTGGTTAAGCATCTGCCTTTGGCTCAGGTCCTGATCCTGGGGTCCTGGATCAAGGTCCTCATCAGGCTCCTTCCTCAGCAGGGAGTCTGCTTCTCCCTCTCCTGCCCACTTATGCTGTCTCTCGCTATCTCTCTCTCTCTCTCTTTCTCTCCAATAAATAAATAAAAATCTTTAAAATTAAATTAATTTTAGACATCTCTAATGTCTCTTCTTTCCAAAGAACTGTACTTACTTTTTTCTGCAAAAAGATGAGCTTCTCAATCTGCGTGTATTTGATTTTATAACAAATGTTACAATGCTAAATGAGCACAGGGCAGGGGCTAAAATAAATATTTACCCCTTTCCCTTTATACCCTATTTGATAGATAAGTGTATAATTCTCTGCATGTTGACCTTGAGAAGTCCACAGCCACTTAGAAGTCCAGGAAAGCCATTGACTTTGGAAGGACCAGAAGTTTGTTCTACATGAAAAGCAATTATATTTATTGTCTTTACAATGAACTTTAACTCAGGAGCTCATAAGCATTTGCTGCTTCTGGACTTAAATCAACCTTCTGTTATCCTACTTTGATATCATAACAACCCACTAAGGTAAGAATAATTAGTCCCCTTTTAAAGAAGAGAAGAGTAAGTCTCAGAGAAGCTAAATGAGGAGGCGATGCTGTCCCGTGTGCAAACCCAGTGTGGTCTGAGTCACCGTCCTTTAGCATGTGTGTGTGAAATACTTAGACTAGTGCCTGGCATGTGGTAAGGATGAGATAAATGCTGGTTTCTCTTCCATTTTATTCCATTTATCATCCTGTGAGCAGTAAATAAACATTCCGCTGAAGTAAAGCTCACACACTGAACTGTAGGCTTTCAGCTCCCTCTTCCCACTGACATGAATTCATTAGCTCAGTGAGCTCAGAACCTTCCAGTAGCTGAGAAAGAGAAGGGGTGGAGGCAGGAGGCACTCGGTGACACAGGAAATATCGATCACAAATTCTTTTTCTTTTTCTTTTTCTTTTCACTTTCCATTGACTAAATAAGAAGGCTTTCAGTTACCTACTCTGGGAGTGTGGGCTCGTGAGAGCAAATGTATCAAATCCTCCCAGAGTTCATTTTGATAAGTATGACTTTGGCTCATTAAAAAGCACAGCCCAACATTCCAATTAAGCAAAATGTATGCCTTATACTCACCGTACAGTTCTTTTGCTTCGTCTTTAGATGATACACCCTGGCACCCACGAGGTTTTGGGATTCAGACAGTATAAGCTGGTGGAAGTTGCTTAGCAGAATTGCTATTAGCAGTTTAATCACTTGTGGCAAATGCCGTGAATGTAATCCAAAAGTGGTGGAAATTGCTTTCTGGAGTGCTGGACTTCAGTGGTTTTGTAAGCTTAAGAAATTTTCTCTCAGCAGAGTATTTGGGTTTAAATCTTAGGTCTATAAATACCAGAAATAAATAATACAGTCAATGACAGTGATTTATAAGTAGAATCTGACAATATGTGTCCCTGATCCCACCATATATGATTACCTATTTATGTTGGTTTGTAGGCCTAAGAATTGTTGCATTATTGTTGAATGAAAGAATTGTTTAACTTCATTACGTTTGTTCTGGCTCTTTTGCAAGAGTCCTGGGCCACAGTTTTTGCTGCCGTGCCTTGCTCTGCCCTTGGAGGTATCTCTGTTTCATGTTGTAGTCAAGTTCATAACCACTTGGAAGAACAGAAGAGGCCACTCCTTGCCTTGTGGAAGAATCAGGCTTTTGTTGGTCTTACTTCGAAAACATTTCTTCGTATTACCTGTAAAGCGAAGTTTAACCCAAAAGAAAAAAAAAAAATTAGCCACTTTGGAGTCTACATCAACCTTAACAGAGCCTGAATGCCTCAGGTGGTTCAGCATTTTATATTAGACAGGTGTGGACTGGGAGTTCAAGTTTCTGACACAAACAAACTCATCTGATTTGACTTCTTCCCCTGAGTTGTCCCTAGAGCTCTTGCTTTAAGTCAACTTTCTAACTATGAGCTTAAAACAGACCAAAAAAAAAAAAAAAAGACATCTTTGTGCATAGGGTAGGGTAAGGTAGGGAAGGCAAACACACCGCACAGATTGCCGTTCTGTGCCCAGAGCAGACATCGTTCAATCACAACACTTCTTTCCAACAATTCTTGGAAATTGTAACAGTACCTGGCATTTAAGAAGTGCTTAATTGTGAACCACTGATAATAAACATCAATTATCATTAAAAAAAAAAAGTGCTTAATTGCTTGTTGAATGAGCTTATGCTGTGCTTCCCAGAGCTAATCACAAGCTCTCTGAGAGCAAGCCCTCACTGGGTGTGCCTCATGAGGCCCAGCGCGTCCAATGAACTGGAAGTTTCATTGTGTGTCAGCGCGTTCAAGTGGGTCAGAAGTTCAGCTGGTTTTCCCCTCAGAGCAAACTTAATTGCATATGCTTGTTTGTCCTCCATTTAGATAAGGGGGCATGCAGATTATTAGCGAAGGTGGTGAAGACAGCCAGAAATACAGGGTATAGATGTTTATTAGGCAGTGTTGACTTTATAGAGCAGTAAACTATCAAAGACCCAATGCAGGGGCACAGAGAAGGTGATTTTTTACCTTTGTATTCCTTTAGTGCATCACTGTAAGGCAAAGAGAACACAGGCTTTGAAATCAGGCTTTAAATTCATGTTGTTGTTGTTTTAACTTATTGTGTGGTCTTGAATGAGATTTTAAATTTTACATATACTCCCTTACCTAGGTTGCCAAGACATAAAGTAGACATGGTAATTATCTCAGTTCATTTTGTTTTTTTAGTTTTTGTTTTTTTAAGAAAAATCAAATTATGTAACACAGGTAATGCTTTCCTGCCTATTATTCACTATTCAGTGAAGACCTTGGAGGGAGGCTGAGTAGATAAGCAGAAGCTATTTGAAATACACAGCATAGAAGTAACATAAACTAGACATACACCCATACCCCAAACATTTCTCATCTCTGTCTTGCCCTTTTAAAATGATCTAAAGTGTATTTATGTCTCTTAGTTCTGTCAGTCTCTACAGAGTTAAAGGCAAATATAGACATCTGTGTTGCTTCGGTATTCAGAAACATCAGAATTCTGCATCTGTGCAATTCTTGAAAATGGATTCTCAAAGAAAGAACAGTTTGCCTAACAGCTGTGTAGCCCCATTGCCCCTTTTTGGTTCTTTAAAGTATACTATGAAGTACTTCCTTCCTTAGTATTGGGGGGGCAGTTAAAGGGGGGTAGAAGGTGGAGAAAGAGAGCAAAACTGCTTCCTTTGATTAATGGTAGGAATTTTGACAGCTCAAGGGCTCTTAAATTTTTCATTTTTTTGAGATTGGGGAATGCTGAAGTTTTATTCATAATCGTATTGCTGTTTGCTGCTTATGTTCTTGTGGTTCATTAAGAGAAGTAATTTTTGATGTGAAGCCAGGCTAAATATTGTCTTGCAAATGGAAAAGCAAAGGTGTTCTAAGGGAAAGTTCACTTGGTTTACTCCAGGAATGGTGATAAAAGCTAATTAATATGTTTGCTTATTACCAAGGCTCTCTCATTTTTACACTTCCACAGGCTGCAGTGAGAGCATGCCTGCCTTTGAGTCATATCATTCTTCCTGACCCAGGATAATGCTATAAGTAAGAGGGGTGAAGATGCGTACTTTGCATATTGGAGTCCTTGGGGACTAGGGTGGGAAGGCTTTTGTTTTGCCTGCTTCCACAAGGTAATGAGAGTTCACTCTTCAGCTGGAAGATAAAGTTGAATAAATTAACTAAACCCCGTTTTTCACTTTTTCCCACCTCACTTCCAGACCACTTCATTTTCCTTTTAAATTAGCTTCTTCCTGCTCCTTTGAGTTCCGCCACTTGCCAGACAGAAAGGAGATGAGACCTGCTATTACAAGCGGGTTGGGTGTGCTACACACTAGAGAAGGTACAGAGCCCCTGCATTTTCACTCCATGAACGAGACATGATTTCCCTAACAGGGGAGTTCACCTGCACTCCTGCTTGCTTCTTCACAATAGGGCAGAGAAAGGTGCTATTCATGGAGTGAAGCAGTGATTAAGAGCGCTGTAGAGATACCTGGGTTTGAATTCAGCTTCTGCTGGGTCCCAGTCATGTGGCCTTGGGTTTTTCCCTCTCTGAGCCCCAGTGCCTTCATCTGTAAAGTGGCGATGAGCAGGAGGAATCTACAGATAGACATGCATATGTAATCGCAGAGTATACCTGTGCATAGTAAGTACTCAATACATGGTAGTAATTAGTGTCTGATATTTGCACATTAAACCCAATGCCATGCTTTTCCCTGATACTTCCTGTCAGATTAGCAGTTACCCAGCTTCTCTCAAAGGTTCTTTAATGCAGCAGTGATGTCTTAGCCTCAAATCCCTTCTTTGGACTTAAAAAGAACCATATATTCTGATTCTTTTCTTTTAATTCCAGTATAGTTAACATATACTCTTACATTAGTTTGAGGTGTAGAGTATAGCGATTCAACACTTCCATACAACACCTGGTGCTCATCACAACATGTACACCCCTTCATCCCCATTGCCTATTGTACCCATCCCCTCACTCACCTCCCTTCTGGTAACCATCAGTTTGTTCTCTATAGGTAAGAGTCTGTTTCTTGGTTTTCCTCTCTCTTATTTTCCTTTGCTTGTTCGTTTTGCTTCTTAAATTCCACGTATGTGTGAAATCATGTGGTCTTTGTCTTTCTCCGACTGACTTCTGTCAGTTAGCATCGTATTCTCCAGCTCCAACTATGTTGTTGCAAATGGCAAGATTTCATTTTTTTATGGTTAAACAATATTCTGTTGTGTATATACACCACATCCTCTTTACCCATTTATCTACTAAAGGACTCTTGAGCGGCTTCCATAATTTGGCTATTGAAAATAATGATGCTATAAACATAGGGGTCCATGTGTCCCTCTGGATTAGCATTTTATCCAGTATTTATTAGCATAAATAGCCAGTAGTGCAACTGCTAGACTATAGGGTAATTTTATTTTTAACTTTTTGAGGAACCTCCATACTGTTTCCCACAGTGGCTGCACCAGTTTGCGTTCCCACCAATAGTGCAGGGTTGGTGAGGGTTCCTTTTTCTCCACCTCCTCAAGAAACACTTGTTTCTTTTTTTTTTTTTTAAAGATTTTATTTATTTATTTGACAGAGAGAGATCACAAGTAGGCAGAGAGGCAGGCAGAGAGAGAGATAGGAGGAAGCAGGCTCCCCGGTGAGCAGAGAGCCTGATGCGGGACTCGATCCCAGGACCCTGAGATCATGACCTGAGCCGAAGGCAGCGGCCTAACCCACTGAGCCACCAAGGCGCCCAACAAACACTTGTTTCTAATTTTTGTAACTCTGACAGGTGTCAGGTGAGATCTTGTTGTAGTTTTGATTTGCATTTCCCTGATGATGAGTGATTGTGAACACATTTCCTTATATCTCTTGACCATCCATGTGTCTTCCTTGGAGAAATGTCTGTTTGTATCTTATGCCCATTTTAAATCGGATTATTTTGGTGGGGGGAGTGTTGAGTTGAATGAATTCTTTGTATATTTTGAATACTAACCCTTTATCAGATATGTCACCTGCAAATATCTCCTCCCATTGAGTAGGTTGTTTTTTTTTTTTTTTTTTTTAGTTTTGTTGATTGTTTCCTTTGCTGAGAAGAGGCTTGTTTATTTTTGCTTTTGTCTCCCTTGTCTTAGGAGGTATATCTAGAAAAATGTTACTACAGCCAATATGAGAGACATTCTTGCCTGTGCTCTCTTCTAGGACTTTTATGGTTTCAGGTCTCACATTTAGGTCCTTAACCCATTTTGAGTTTATTTTTGTGTATGGTGTATGTTTGTGGTCCAGTTTCATTCTACATATTGCTGTCTGGCTTTCCCAACACCATTTGTTGAAGAGACTGTCTTTTTCCCATTGCATATTCTTTCCTGCTTTGTCAAAGATTAATTGACCATATAGTTGTAGGTTTATTTCTGGATTTTCTATTATGTTCTAGTCATCTATGTATGTATTTTTGTGCTAGTATATTGTTTTATTTCCTACATATTTGTAATACAACTTGCAACCTAGAATTATGAGCCCTCCAGCATTGCTTTTCTTTTTAAAATTGCTTTGCCTATTCAGGGTCTTTTGAGTTCCATACATTCTGATTCTGAATGTAGACCTGAGTTGGGATATTTTTTTTTCTATTTATTTGTAAACCTATGTTAAATTATACTATCAGAGATGTGATCATATGTGTCAAACAGAATAGATACACAGTACCTTATATACCTTTTGATTTAAGTAGCACTTACTGAGGGCTTTTTTTGTACTAAGTGCATTGCATGTGATGCCTCTCACTTCCAAGAAATTTTCTGAAAGGAAAGATTGTTATTAATTGTGAGACTGGAGAGGGAACTAAAGTTCAGACAGGTTAAATAATGACCCAGGTTAACTAAATTTAAGTAGTTACAACCTGGAGTAATATATGGGCCTGTTTAAATGCTAAACTCATGGTCTTTCCACTATGCCATGTTGCCTCCCTATATCTCAGCATAATGTAAAAGTGACTTCACAATTCATGTTTGCTTCCATCAGCATAGACAGGATTATCCCAAATTGTAATGGCATATAACAATGAAATATATTTTCCATTTATGTTATATGTCCTTGATGGATCAGGGGCTGAAGGAACCACCCCAATGTTATGATACGAAGGTCTTAAAGTAGACAGAAAAATAGTAAAGATGAGACAGTATGATGAGTCCTAAAGTTTCTGGTCAGAAATGGCCTATGTCACTTCTGCTCACAGTTTACTGATGAAAACAGATCTCATAGTCAAAGCCAATATGAATGGGGTGGAGAGGCATATTCCTCACTGAGGGAGGGCAGCAATTATTTGGGAATACTAATAAATCTAACATACTATCATGTGATTTATTTTCCTTGTCTAATTTCATTCAGATTTATATAAAAATATGTTTGTTCTCCCTGAAACAAACACTATGGTGATGGTTAGGAGATAATCTGAGGGGAACTCAGCAGAAGAGAAACTCTGCCAGAGACTCACTGTTGACTTGGCCTATCTAACACACACGATATTACTGGGATATGATACTATGGTCTTGTGTTGGCAGGATCAAAATATGGGAACTGTCCTATTTGCCAAGTTCATTTCTTTCACTGCTCTAGATCATCTCTCAGCACACCAACACAGAGCTGTTCGAAAGGTGATTATTTTGCATTTCTACAGTAGCCAATAGAGCTTAAATTGCATTTCTGAGATGATATCCTGAGGTAGAAGTGTATTTTCAATTTCAACCAGCTGATTGATATGGAGGTGATTTTACTGTTTCTTTACTTTGGCTCCTGCACATAATTCCTCCTCCCTGGTTCCATCATAGGAGAATGCTTTTGGCTTCTTTCAGAGATTAAATATGAGAAGATCAATAATAGGAAGATAATCATAGGAATTAACTGGAGAATAAAATCAGAGAAAGAGAGAAAAAATTTTATGATTTTTTTTTTTCCCTACAAGTGCTTTTCTTCCATTATTGCTTACTGCTATTGTTCCCTTTAAAAAAGAACATTCAGTTTATTTTTCCCCCACTGTCTCATCAACTATTCTAGTTCTGGTCTTCAACACCTCAAACCTCAAGCACAGTAAGAGCCTCCCACCTTGCTTCCTGTGTCTACTACCTTCCTCCATCCTTTGTCATGAATGATTGCAGAAACAACTGGATTGTTTTAAGAACCAAAGTTACAGAATGCCTCACAAAACATAGACCCATACAGTCTTAGTAGCTCTATTGAGAGTGCCTTCCTTATTCTTCTTACCTAATGACACCTTTCTGACTGCCTTCTCTCCTTCCTTGCCTATCCAGTCCTTTTGGACCCATTCTCATTTCAACTTTCCATCTTGGCATGGCAACTCACGTACTCCTCTTCCTCTCCCCTTCCCCTGAGATAGGATTATATCCAACCTACCTCAACCATATCGAAACTACTCATCCAAAAATTCTTCTTCTGATCAGTACCGCTGTCCCAAGTTGTAGACATGGTTTCTTTCTTTCCCGTTGAGTCAAGTCAAATGCTCTCTCTCTCTGGATTTTAAATTCTGTGAAATTATATTGGAGAGACACCTGACCTACATAAACATTTCTCATTTTTCTTAGTTGGCTTTCAGTCAAGGTAAATTGCCATTCCTTTCTCTTTATAACTTTAACAACCTTCTTACTGAGCTCATCTTTGTTCCTACCAACTCTGTCCTGCTTCTTCTGACATGGTGTGGTGGGAGGACATAAGGGAAACGGCTTTGAAATTGGACTCCATCACTCACTAGCTGTGCAACTTTGGTCAATTTATATATACTCATTTATATGATCATTTCCATCTTCCTCATCTGTCAGTGGGGTTATTAATACTCCAGGATTATTGAGAACTTAAGGACATCTTTCTCTAAAGGATGTGGAATATTGTAGAGAGTCAACAAGTTGAGTTTTGTTAGTACTCATGCATCTAGTCTTCCCCATCATCTAGAAGAATCTTGTCAGAAGGTTTTTCTATTTCCATTCTTCATTGAACATTCAGGCTTGGACTTTATTGTACAGGAAAAGGGAAATGTCGAAGGGTTTTGAAAAGGGAACTAGAAACATGAGATTGACTTTCAGAAAGGTCACTCTGACTACTCAAAGGGAAATTGAGACTGGAAGCAGCTACAGAAGTATCCTGATGAGAGGACAGGGCTCCTTAAACCGTGGCAGTGACATTGGAGGTGTGCCTCTGTGATCCAAATCTCTACTGTGTCAGGCATGGCAGAATAAAGCCCTATCTCTGTGCCCTTCCCTGGGGCCCAGAATAGGACTCAACTAACTCAAGCATAAATGTTAAAGTTAATGAAGGTAAAGAGGTCATAGTTCAGAAGAAATAGTCTTTTTCAAACTGAAGAGTTAAAGGACAATTTCAAGAGGAAATTGCGGTCATCCATTTGGGGATGGCAGCCTAGAGCTGCAAGTGATGTGATAGGGTTGAGTTTGTATTTTTTGCTTCTCAGTGTTTCCTAGTCCATCGCTCATGCTCTAACAAGGCTATAGATGCAGAGTGAATTCTGGAAGTCATCTATTTAAGAATATTAGTGGAAGTTAAAATAGAATGCATGCCAAGGACAACAAAAACAGAAACCAAAGCCCAAAACTAAACACTAAGGTTATGTGCTATGCATCGAATAATTTAATGTTTTTCTTGTTTAGGAAGGGGCAGGAAAAGCAGAGAGGAAAGAAGGGATAGAACAGATCTCAGTGCGTCAGGGTAACATGTCAGCATTTAGAGGGAATAGAAGGGAAAGAAAATATTCTGTTACTGACTGATGAAGAAGGTGAACAAGTGGACTAGGGTATATGTCTATGGAAAAGAGTAATTAAAACTCTGTATGAACCAAAATATTTTAGCATCCTGCTGGTTTATAATGTGACTTGAAATAGTAAGGATGCTCAACAGAAGTTACTGAAATCACCTACCAAGCCAAACAGACTAACCTGTAAGGATATGGTTGGATGAGATGGTTATCCTCAGTCATTATAGGAGTCTGAAACAAGTCTGTCAGGCAGGAAAGAGCAATAGAACACCAGCAGAAGTCAATGAACACACCTTTATCACAGTTTTCTGCATTCCTGGATTTAATTGCTTTTGGGTTTTTTGGTAGCTTCTTCAATAGCACATTTTTCAGAGATGGTGACTCTTTCAGAAGAAGCAGTTTAGTTTCTCAGCAGGTCAAGAACCCTCTGGAAAAGTTCTAAGGTCCTTACAGCTTATGCAAGCCCTCCCCCCATGAGTGTGTTTAGTATGTCAGCCCTGGCCCTAAGAACTGGAAGAGAGTGCATTCTGTCTACCTTCACTTCCTTATCGTGGAAATGTGACTACAGGAAGTTGGTCTTGTCACAGGACTTTCAGCAGTGTGTATGTATTTAGCTGGGATTCAAATTCAGGTCTTCTGACCCTTGGGCCTCAAGTCCAGCGAGCTGTGTTCTAGGTCATGCTGTGCTTCTGTGGCGGTTCAAAGACCATCTAAGACTGCCCAGAGCTTGAGCACAGGACTCCCCAGCAAAAATTCTTTCTTTCTTTCTTTCTTTTTTTTTTAAAGATTTTATTTATTTATTTGACAGACAGAGATCACAAGTAGGTAAAGAGGCAGGCAGAGAGAGGAGGGGAAGCAGGCTCCCTGCTGAGCAGAGAGCCTGACGCGGGGCTCCATCCCAGGACCCTGAGATCATGGCCTGAGCTGAAGGCAGAGGCTTAACCCACTGAGCCACCCAGGCGCCCCCCAAAATTATTTCTTGTTGGAGACAGTCTCTCACCAGATTTAACTGTGATGAACAAGTGATTAAGTTAATTTATAGGTTTAAAGGGTATTTCTCACACCCACGTTTATTTTCCCCTATAGTTCTAAAGGTTCCAAATGTCATGAGCTCACAGTCAAGGTCAGGTTAGACAGCAGCAGTGTGTCTGGTGAGGAACAAATGCCTGAATCCCTGTAATACAGGAGGAGTGGTTGAGGGGGAGGTCGCCTGCTGACAAGAGAGCCGGTGTGTGCTGCCACACACGCACTGTGGGCGTTTGGTAATTGTTAGCTCTGAATCCTGCAACACTGAAGTCTCAGCCACACGATTTAGTCCCCAACTGAATACCAACCCGTGTGGCTTCAAAACATGGCAGTTAGCACCAGGCAACTTTGCAGCACCTTTGGTAACGAACTAACGGAACGTCTCTGAGCCTTGGGTTTTCCACAGAATGCCAACAATATGACCAGGTTTGCTGAGCTGTCACAAGGACTATGGGAAAACATTGGTGACGTTAACTAGCATGATGGCTTATCACTTGGCATTGATGGATAAGCATTTCCCTTTTAGCGTCTGATTTCCACAGAAGCAAGCTACTCAAAAACAGAATATACAGCACCTCCCCCGTTGCTCACTCAATTTCTGCCCGCAGATCGTGCCAGATGAGATTTCTATTTCCTTCCTTATAAATTGCATAGTATTTACTGTTTGGAATCAAACATTTAAAGTTACTAAGAATCTTTTTTTTGTAAATTACCTATTGATAATTTTTAATATTGCATCTTCTTCTGTAGAAGTCGATGACTATTCCTCAAACCCTCCAGATCCCCACAGCACCTAGCGTGGAGCCTGGACCTTGGTAGCCCTCATTAAATGTTTATCAGCTGCCTGAATTTGTGAAGATGTGAGCACAAGATAAGAGCGCAGCTTGAAGTCCGTGTTTCTCTTGCTCGGCGGTGGTTCTGCCTGCAGGGTTTTTGGCTGTCAGGATTGCTAGGATTTTAGATCGGCTTTTGGTGAGAGAGGCACAGAGCAGGAGCTGAGTTTCTGGCACAAGGAAATAGTGCTCTTGAAACCCAATGATGCCAGCTTGTTAGCTCCATCCCCTGTACAGACATTGTCTTACTCGTCTTTGTAACTCACCCAGGTTCCTTTCCCAATTCCTGGATCCTAGTAATTCATATTTTTGTAATAAGCAGAACTGTGCTACCTTTGTTCTTAAAGTTACAGATTTGTGTAGTTCATCCACTTAACAAATATCACTGAGCACCTACTATGGACTGGGCATTGTGCTAAGGGCTTTTGTTCTAAGACAATGAACAAAACAAAAACAAAAATCCCAGGCACCATAGAGCTTGTATCCCCAGAAAAAGTAAATAAGCAATGCTTTTAGTTACGTTAGTGATGATTGGTATTATGGAGAGAACAGAGCTGGGTATGGGAACAGATTTTGTGTGTGTGTGTGTGTGTGCGTGCACACCTTTGAGTAACACACACTTTTGAACAGGATGATTCAGGGAAGGCTTCCCAGATAAGGTGACATTTGAATAAATACTTTAAGCAGGTGAGAGACCAAGCCATGTAACACCTGGAAGAAAGCATAAGGAATACCAAGTGAAAAGGCTTAGAGGCAGGAGCATGTCGGGCATCTTCAAGGAGAAAAATGGCCAGTTGGGTGTGACTGGAGTGGAGTAACAATGTTCCAGAAGATGAACTCCAATCTTGTAATACTAGTAGCTTATTATAAGGACATGATGGCATTCTTTAGTGGATTCCTAAGAGTTGGATGAAAAATTGCAACCTCTATGTCCTAACCAGACACTACAGTGCTATTAATTTGTTAATGCCCTTACTCTTTCTTTCATCAATTCATTATTTATTGTTGATACTGTGTAAGTATCAACAAATATTGAGCACTTTTAATTAGAGCTTACATTTATTAAACACTTGTTAGGTGCTAAGAAATATGCTTTATGTGGTTTTAGAGTAACCTTCACACAGTGCCTAATAAAATAACTCTTTTTATGCTGCCATTGGCAGATGAAGAAACTGATGCACTGAAAGTATTTTTAAAACATGTATCGCCAGGGGCTTTTTATTTTACAAGGGAATTGTGATAACTGCACACCTCGTGCCCAAGATGGTTATAAGTAGTATATGTGGCTCAACCAAGTTGGAGAAATTTAGGTAAAGGAGCAAATATCAATTCTTTTCACCCATTTTTTCCCCTTTGACAATATAATTGTAGTGACAGTACTTCTTTTATTCTCTTTGTGTTTCTGAAAAGCCCAGACATGTGTCAAGGTTTCTGAGTGCCAGTCCTCTTTCCACAGGAAAATGTCACGTAGTTCAGAATCACTACCGTTCTAACATCTTAGGCTCACCGAGTTCCTAGAAAGCCAGACTGTGACCCTGCCATTTCAGCCTGACAGTGTCTTTAAACTTCCTAGTCATCTTCTAAATTTAAATAGGGATCCAGATGGTTCCTAATGTTCCCTGAGAAACACTTACGGGAAGGGCAGATTTTGGGGAAATAACTAAATGGACTGTAATAATTGAGTTTGCTGCTTCCTTGCACTTAAGGCCCTTTCACAATCCCTATCTAATTAATTATTTATACTCCTCCTGCATTAATCTGCTTTGAAAAAGAACTTTGCCCCCTTCCTATTATCATTTACTAATCCTATCAGTCACCTCCTATAGATAATAAATGTCTTGATTGCATCATTTGTAAAAATGCTGTCTCAGCGCCACTAGGCATAGGAGGAGGAGCTAGTGAGTTTAATTAACTAATAAATAATTGAAAGCACTTTGCCAAATAAAGTGCTTTGGACATTCTAAGAAGATAGCGGATCTGCCTTCTGTGTGTTGAACAGCAACGGTGCATGCAGTTCTTTACGTATGAGCTATATCTTTTGGAAAGCAACAGACCTTATTCTCCAAAATGATTCTTTTCTCATAATTTTGCTTTGACCAAATACTCAATGTGTTATCAGGATGTAACTGATCTCACCAAAAAGACACTTGGTTACCCTAGCCTTGAATTTTGTTGTATGAGATATTTTGAATTTTTCATCCATAGTCACCCCATCACCACAGGCTGATCAGGGCCAATCTGTTCCAACATTCTGCATGTGCCCCCCCCCCTTTTTTTTTTGACAGAGAGAAAGAAAAGTTCACCATTTTCCATCCTGCAATATGCATACATTGAGCCTGATAAACGGCTAAGGCCTTTTTAGGCAATGTGACAAATCATTCATCTCGCTTTTTAGTTCTTGTTTCTAACTTTTTGCAATGCTCAGGGGATTATTATTTCTATGGACAAAAATCTTTTTTTTTTTTTAAGATTTTATTTATTTATTTGACAGACAAAGATCACAAGTGGGCAGAGAGGCAAGCAGATAGAGAGAGAGGAGGAAGCAGGCTCCCTGCAGAAACAGGCTCCCTGCAGAGCAGAGAGCCCGATGTGGGGCTTGATCCCAGGACCCTGGGATCATGACCTGAGCTGAAGGCAGAGGCTTTAACCCACTGAGCCACCCAAGCGCCCCTGACAAAAATCTTTTATATTAGAAAGAACTCCCCAAACCAGCAGTTAAGCCAAAGTTTTGTTTCATTTTTGTTTTTAATTTGTATAAACCATAGATATGCAAAGGAAAGCCCATGGGCCAGATTTGTTTTTGTACAACATTTTTAAGTAAGTTCAGACAGAATCAAGAAAAGAATAATATCTGTGAAACACAAAAATGATAAAACATTCAAATTTCAGTGCCCATAAAATTTTATTGAAACACACAATGTCCATTCACTTTGGTATTATCTGTGGCTTCTTGCACCCTACGATGACAAAGTTGATTAGTTGTGACAAGGACCATAGGACCTGTAAAACTTAAAATACTTACTCTCTGCGCTTCATAGATAACATTTGCTGACTCCTGGTATAGACTATTGTATGAGTTCTATGTATTGGTGGATCATGAGCTCACTGCTCTCTGGAGAAAAAAACAGAGTGACTCATTCATCATATTTTGTACCATAGAAAAGACCCTTATTTTAGCACTTAAATAAAGTTATTTCAGAAAAATGGTTATAATTATATATATTCTACCTACACTTATAGCCTGTCTATGCCATGTCAAAGGCCCAGAGTAGTACAAAGGTAAAGAACACAGAATATAGCCCTTGCTAAATGCATAGTCTATTGGAGAAGATACCCATCTGAATAAGTAATTTCAAAGCATTGTAATAAGTGTACTTATCTGCACATGGTACATGCAAATCCTTTGGGACCCGAAGAGAGGGAATGATTCATTATAGGTGAATGGGGAAAAAGGATATTTTAGTTGGGTCCGAAAGATGAATAGCAATTTATTTTATTTTTTTATTTTATTAACTAATATTATTTTTTGGCAGGGGGAGGGGTAAAGTGAGAGGTAGAGAGAGGATCTTAAGCAGGCTTCATGCCCAGTGCAGAGCTCAATGTGTGGAGCTCAATCCTGTGACCCTGAGATCATAACCTGAACCAAATCAAGAGTCAGATGTTTAACCAACTAAGCCACCCATGCGCTGCATATTTTTATTTATTTATTTTTAATGGGAAAGTTCATTTTAGGAGCAAAAGCCAAAGTCCAGTGGACAGAGATATTAAAAAAATATGGTGTGTCTTGGGAAAGCCAGGTATATTGTATGGCTGGAGTATAAGGTGCATCAGGGGAAGGACTGAAAAGTGAGTTTGGAATTAGGAGGAGAAGATGAAGAGCATTGTCCATGAGGCTGGGGGTTCTGTACTGCATGCTTCCGGTAACAGAGCCAACAGAATTTCTGAGGGAAGCAAGGCATGGTTATCTGTGCACTTTAGAAACAAACAAACAAACAAACAAACAAAAAAACAACAACAACCACCTCCCGCAGCAATGTAGAAGATGGCCTGGAGAGGAAGGAAACTAGAAAAGGGGACTGTATTCCCATCCAGAGGTAAGGTTCATTGTGTACTAAGGCTGTAATGAGGAGACTGTCAAAAAAGAATATATGGTTTCTTTATATTAAAATCAGCTTGAATCCTGCTAACGGTTCTGAATATCTCAGATTTTAGTCTTCGGCGAAGAGGAGAAGCAGGAGGCAGAGGAGAGCCCTGCTGGTATTTTCAGTGTTTGGTAGAATACTTTTTTTTTTTTTTTATAAACATATATTTTTATCCCCAGGGGTACAGGTCTGTGAATCACCAGGTTTACACACTTTACAGCACTCACCAAAGCACATACCCTCCCCAATGTCCATAATCCCACCCCCTTCTCCCAAACCCCCTCCCCCCAGCAACCCTCAGTTTGTTTTGTGAGATTAAGAGTCACTTATGGTTTGTCTCCCTCCCAATCCCATCTTGTTTCATTGATTCTTCTCGTACCCACTTAAGCCCCCATGTTGCATCACCACTTCCTCATATCAGGGAGATCATATGATAGTTGTCTTTCTCTGCTTGACTTATTTCGTACTTTTAATTGTAGTTGTATTTAATTTTTCTTGTGAACCACATGTATAATGTTCTGTGGATCCTTGCGCTTTTTGTTTTGTGATGGGCAGGTGGCCCTATACGCAGTCTGAGGGACTGCTCTAATCTGGCAATCCTGGCTCTGAATTTCCCTAGGTTACTCTCCCTGGGAAGGGGTCCCAGAGACCACCCTTGTAGCAGAGGTACAACTCTGGTGCAGAGCAGTCCCCAGATGTTTCAGGGCCTGAGGGTAGGGGGACTCTGTCAGCCAGCTGTAATGCTGCAGCCCTGTTCTGGTTTCCTCCGCTGGTCCCGGGGATGCACTCCTATGCGAGTACTTGTGAGGGTGGGAATTGAACAGCTGCTGCTTTCAGTTCCTGGGCTGCCATGTCATTTGGCTGCATCTTGTCATCTGCTGTCACCATTTCTCAAATCATCAATGAGACTACAACTTGGCTGTCCAAGGTTTCCTATACAGGACAGCTTGACAGGACAAGGGATAACTTAGATGGTTTGTCTTGTCTGGGAGGTGGGGAGTAGATTTTGGGATTACAGTAGGCCCGGATTGCTAGGAAGGGATTTTTTATAGGATTATCTCCCATGTCTAAGGTCATGACAGTGCTAGAGATACAGGCATGAAAAGGTCACTTTTTCAGTGGATGGACTGTTGGAGTGATGCAAGATATCTCAAATACTTAAACCTGTGACATCTGACTCTAAAGAGGACAGGGGTATAGCTTATTTCCTTCTTAGTGTTGCTGAAGAAAAACCAGTATCGAAACATGCTGGAAATGCCAGCAATCATCTGAGACCTGACAGAGGTGGCTTCTCACAGGTGACTGCTTTGCCCACATTTGATACAGAAAGGAAAAACAGCCTCATCAATGGAGAAGTCACAGACTTCAGGGTCCGTAGATATAGACTCAAATACCACATATCTTCTGTTTATGACACTTCAGTAAGTTACCCCTTGGAGCCTCATTTCTCTTATCTATGTGATCTCCCTAGGTTGTTTAGAGAATGGGAAGAAATCATGTGTATGTGTGCAAGTGGGTATGTTTGCTTACACATACAAAGCACCTTTGTAGAATATTTGGTGAATAAGAGGCTCTCAATAAATGTATTAGATTCTGACCACTTTTGAGAGAGAAGGTTGATCTCAGTGATGAAAATAGACTCCCTAGAGAGCATGGGTAAGGTAGTATTCTTTATCTCTGAGAGGAGGCATCATAGCTTAATCAAGAAGTTCTGGATTTGGGGCGCCTGGGTGGGTCAGTTGCTTAAGCGTCTGACTTTGGCTCAGGTCATGATCTTGGGGTCCTAGGATTGAGCCCCAGGTCAGGCTCCCTGCTCAGAAGGTAGACCCCTTCTCTCCCTCCCTCTGCCCAACCCCTGCTTGTTCTCTCTCTCAGATAAATAAAATAAACAAATAAATTAATAAAATCTTAAAAAAAAAAAAAAGTCTTCAATTTAGAGGCCAAAGATTTCAGCTTGATTCAGGAGTCTGATACTCAAGATGAGAATTTGGGCAAATCATGTACCTCTACAATTCTCATGTCCCATATCTCTAAAACATGTGCCTTAAAGGCTTAAAATGTATAATAAAATTTTTATAGAGAAAGACCCAATTTGGGGGGCCCAAATCTTTTATAATTTAGCAGAGAGAACTTTAAGAAAGTAAAATTATAATTGTAAAATTATATTCAGGGCTTTGAAAGACATATGTAGTTGAGGGGCCTTCATTAACTTCATGTTAAATCTACTTCTGAGTTTCTGGTACTTAAGTATATTTATATAATATATCGAGTATAATAAATATTTACTGGATGTATTCATTAAAAATGAATATGACTGTTAATTTGACAAGCCTGAGGCTTAGAGATAATAAATGCAAAAGTTAAGGGAAATCACTCATTGAGGGTTTCATTTTCTTCAAAAAAACCTTTTTAAAAAAAATCCCTTTTTTTGCAGGACACAGCAATTTGAGATCAATAAACCTTTACTGAGTATGTTGGTGCCAGGCACTGTACTAGGCATAAGGGAAACAGTATTACTTGAGTGAATAATAAGCATTTCTTGAAGAAAGAATGCCTGTTGGTCACTGTCGTCCACATGGAAATTTTTGATTCTGCTGCGCATCTTGAGGTCATTCTTCTGACTCAGAGAAGTATGAAAAAATGTACAGAAATATTTCAGAGCTTACGAGATGTGAGGGACCAGTTTAAATATTAGATTTATTGATGCATAAAACATTTACTTGGCATTTACTAGTGCTTAGGATTGAGGGAGGCACTGGGAGTATATTAGGAGTAATATTAGAATTGATACATACTTGTACTGTTATGATTGTTTTAAAGGAGAAAAAAATATTCTCAAGCAGCTGGCTGTCCTATACCCTCCTTAATTATTTGCTTACAGATTGACCTGCCATAGCACTCACCCCTTCTTTACCTATGGCTTCAGAAACGTCTTGTTCAAGGCAAATCCCTCCTACCTGAGCAGTAGATGTTTTTTTCTGTGACTTTCAAGGTGAGGATGCCTCCTTGCCAATGTAATCGTCTTCAACCTAGTACTAGTTGAAAGCATTGTTACTCTTACCCTAGCAAATCACCATTTAAAAAGAAGAGAAAAGAAAAAAAAATGCTTTGTAAGGGGGTGCCTGGGTGGCTCCATTGGTTAAGCATCCAACTCTTGATCTCAGCTCAGGTCTTGATCTCAGGGTCTTGAGTTCAAGCCCTGTGTTGGACTCAGTGCTGAGTATGCAACCTACTTTTAAAACATGCTTAGTAGGTATTAACCTGAGACTAAAAGAAGATGTTCGTTCTCTTCCACACTCAGAAGCCACAGACTACCACAGGGGGCTGGGACAGAAGTGTGCGGGTTGGCTGTTGCAATAGTCATCTTTGTCAACCTGATACTTGGAGTCATGGACTAGAGTTCAGGGTTTTTTATTTTTTATTTTTTATTTTTTGTAGTTGTGTGCCGTAAAATAGTCCCTGAAATCTGAGATAAAATCGTAGGAATGTGTATCATTAGTTACCTTTCATGCTGGGTTCATTCAGCCCTCTCTCTGGGTAAAGAAATGGAGTGTGAGTCCTTCCTGCAGGCCTAAAGGGAATCACTCAGGACCTAGGTCCTTGGTAAGCATGCAGCCTGGCTCCCCATCATCCTTGGGAGTGTCCTTTTGCTTTGAAAGATCAATCACCAGCACTGATATTAAAAGGGCAGCTGCCTGGAAAAAGGACTTTGCTTTGGGGCACTCAAATAATTCAAATGAAATAGTATCCTCTGCAGAGCTGGCAGCAGATTAGGTACCCATCAGAGGGAGTCTTTGTCTTCTTTCAAGATCTAAGTTGCCTTGAGTGCCCTAATTTATTATGATTTTTTTGCCCCAATAAGAGCACCTCAAATTGGCATTGTACTTCACAGTTTACAAATCACTTTCATATCCATTATCTAATGTGCTCTCAGCCCTGGTTCTGCAGATGAGTAGGATATAAGAGGAAGTAGGTAATTTAATAAGTAATAGCGACCCTATTTTACACATAAAGAAACTGAACCTCAGGAAGGTGAGGTGACTTAGCGAGGGTCATATAATGATAGGATGGTTATGATGGTTGTATACAAGCCATTTAAATCCAAAATAACTCTCTTTCTGTTACATTTTTCCTTTTCATTTAGAGCTTACAAAGAGCCTTCATGTATGTTATTTCATTTACTTCAGGGCAGTTTGGCTATGGTGGATGAGAGTATCTGTTAGATCTCTGTTCCAGTTCCAGCTCATTATGTACTAGCTGAGTGATCTTAAAGAAGATACCTCACTTCATTGACCTCAGTTTTCTTTTTGGTAAAATAGAGATAAGCTTTCTTGCAAGCATGAGAAATCTTCTGTAGAAGACACCTTGCACCCAATAATGCTCAAAAGATGGCAGCTATCCTTGGTCTTATTAACCACTCAGTGACTGATTCATTTTATTATGAACCGTTCTTTGACCCTTGCAAATGAGAAAACTGTGACCATGAGGAAGAGCCAAAGAAAAACCATTAGGTTTTGAAAGCCCTTAAAAGAAAAACATGTTTGTGTATATGCTGGTAGAAATGAAAAGTGTGGAATCTTGACTCTGGGCACCATTACCAAGGTTCTTTGTCCAGTTGGGTATGAGATGAAGGTATTTAACAATTTGTGCGCTAAGGTTTTTCAGTGGCCAATTTGGCTTTCAGATAAATGGAGTTGGTAACAATAAAATGGTACCAGGTATTCCCTTGTCTTTCTCCTCTAGAGGCAGTCTCACTCTCTTTGCACTTTTTTTTTTTTTTAAGATTTTGTTTATTTATTTGAGAGAGAGACAGAGAGAGAGAGCATGAGAGGGTAGAAGGTCAGAGGGTGAAGCAGACTTCCCGTGGAGCTGGAGCCCGATGTGGGACTCGATCCCGGGACTCCGGGATCATGACCTGAGCTGAAGGCAGTCGCTTAACCAACTGAGCCACCCAGGTGCCCCTCTATTTACACTTCTAATGAATCAAAGTCAGCCTAGTATCAAATCAAATTCTCTCTGCTTCAGGTTCCAGAACACCTGTGGAACAGCTGACACATGTGTTAGATTTGTACTCCAGAATGAGCTGGTAATCCCTTTCATGTCATTTTTTCACCATACAGAGCTTTTGAGAGACTATAATTGTGTCGAGTTGTGTTCTCTCTTTCATTTATGTTTACCTCAGATGGTTGCAACCTGGAAGGACAAATTGACAGCTGCTTGCACTATACTGAAAGACTAAGAGGCAGTTCCAGTGTCACCCCTGTAGGGACGTTTGCTATCTTGGGGACTGATACATGAAAAATGCCTTGGATAAAAATGCCGTGCCCTTTTAGCACAAGGTGGAAGAAGTTTCTGGCTTGCATCCCCACTCTGGGGCAGTGTGCTGTGTTCCACAATTTCAGATCCCATCATGTGTGCGAAGTTTTCCCATCGTAACTCATTCACTGCATTCCTCCCAGCTAATAGATGTGAGCACTGGGGCAGATAATCCAAGACTCATTTATATATGGCTTTTAAAATCCTTAAATGAATTTTTCAGCAAATTGACCTTCTTAATTTAGTTTTGCTTAGGCTCTTAATTTACAACTCACATTTTTCTTAATGAACAGGGTATCTCTAGCTACCTCGAAGGTCAAACAAACATTCTCAAGGTGCAGTTCTTTTAAATTAAATTTAAGCCAGCAATTCCTATAGAATATTAATAATATTGCCTTATCAGCTGCTTATGGAATACTGCAAGATGCCAGGAACTGGGATAGCCTTGGTGATGCAGCAGGTAGGGACTCCCCCAGCTGGTCAAGGAAGCGGACCTATGAAATTGTATTTCATGAAATATGTAACCCGGATATTGCCGAGAACATCTTGCCCATGGAGAAGTTGTCACACTTTGAACCTCAGTTCCATAATCTGGGACAATCCAAAACTCTCCTCCCATTTTCTGCAGGTTTCTGTAACTTACTTTATTTCTTGCTGTCTCCAGTGCTCTCGTGTTTCTGTATGTACACAGATACTGTTCTGCTCTCTCCCAATCAGTGCAAGTATAAAGCAAAGCCTCTTGCTAGCTTGCCCCACTCCCCACCTCACCCATTTGTTTCCTACTAATAGTCTGTGAGCTGAATAACTTTACTGATAAACTGGAGAGTTACAGTGAGGGGAGTTCACACATTTCACATTTCAGATCATGGGATTTTCCTCTATCTGGATGACTTCCTCTCCATCTCTGCCTCTTGTGCCGGTTCTGTTATGTTCCTTTTCCCCTTCCAAAGCCTTTTCTCCTTCTCTGCTTGTTTCTCAGGAGGCAAGCCTATCAGGACAGGCATCTACACAGGGTACCTTTTAAAATTTTTTTTATTTATTATTATTTTTTTTTTATTATTTTTTATTTTTTATAAACATATATTTTTTATATACATATATTTTTATCCCCAGGTCTGTGAATCACCAGGTTTACACACTTCACAGCACTCACCAAATCACATACCCTCCCCAATGTCCATAATCCCACCCCCTTCTCCCCAACCCCCTCCCCCCGGCAACCCTCAGTTTGTTTTGTGAGATTAAGAGTCACTTATGGTTTGTCTCCCTCCCAATTAAGTGGGTAGAAGAATAAAATTTTTTTAATAGCAGATCTTTTACTGTAAGAGACTTTCCTAAGGGAATAACACCCTTCCATATTGTTATAATCATAACACAACAGCGTAAATGTGATGAATAATGATGTAAAAGTATTATGAAACCCAAGAACAGATATCTAACTTTGGAGGGAGTGGTAGTCCTAACCAGGGAAGCTGGCCAGACAAATGTGGCAGGCGGGGTGGGGGGGTAGGAACAAATATGAGCAGATGTTCAGAGATGAGAAGCAGTATGATGTATGAAGGGAATTGCAATTAATTCAGTGTTTTGGAGCATGAAGAACTAGAGAATGGAAGCATTTGAGGCTGCACCTGCAAGAAGGGCTGGAGCAGGGAGAGCCTGAAGTCTCAGACCAGGGAGACATGATCTAGTCAGTGCAGAGCCACTGATAGCCAGGGACACTCTGAGGTTTTTGTTCTGGATCGATCACTGTAGTGGCTTTGAGTATCTGTAATTCAGAGACATAGAACTGGAAAAGCCTGGATTACCATCTTAATGGACCTAGTCCATTCCAGGTCACATTTAAGAGGAGGGATTTGAGGTCCCAACAGTGACTTCCTTTATGCCATACCACTTAGACCTGTCTTTGCATTCAGCGTCCAACATGCCGAGTTGCAGGCCCAGAGGCTGCTGGGCATAGTCTGACCCACAAAGTTGCCCACAGCAAATGGGAGCCCTTCCCTTGTGCTGAGCTGGGCAGTCCATGAGAAATTTCCTTTGAGGGGAGTCTTGGAATATGAGAAGCAAGTGTAAAATTCTATAAGCTTATTTTGCTAAAAACAAAGCAACAGGGTTTAAGTGGTATCATTTTCATAGTAATGTTTTAGGGATGGAGAAGACCATTTCGAAAGGGAGTACATCTGTAGGAAAATAATACGGGATTAAGTAAAATATGCTTTCTTTTCTGTTACCATTCTTTGAAATGAACCATAGATAGGTAGATGAGCCGTAGATAGATGAGCCGTAGATAGATAGATGAGCCGTAGATAGATGAGCCGTCTATCCCAATGATAGAAGGGTGGGAAGAGTTCAGTCCCTTCCCAGTTGGAGGTGGGAGCAGGAGGAGATAAGTAACACTGGGATGCTGGAACATATAATAATATCAACAGTTTTCGGTTAAGTTTGTAATCAGCATTAGAGTAGCTATGTTTCGTCACAAAGGTTTAAATATATGATGTGTAAAGAATTCAGGAGAACCTTGTCCTCAGTGCTCAAAGGAAGACACCCCAGAAAGATAAATTCTGTGTCGTTCCGAGACCAGCCTGGGATTGTCTCCTTACCTCTTCTGCCCCTGGCAGTCCTGTCAGGCATTCCCAGTCATTGTATGGTGTGGCTTTGGGTCCCATACTAGTCTCTTTCTTCCAAGCGTTAACCTCTTCTCTCTTTTCCTCCTTTTTCCTATATTGCAGAGAAAGTGGTTTGGTTCTTAGATAAACCTAGCTTTCTTATTCTTACTTTATAGTCAGGTAGCATTGGGAGAGAGAGAATTATCTTTACTGTAGGAAATGCGGAAAATCTACCATTTCTCACAGTGTTGCTCTAAGGATTTATTGTAACGGTTCTAAAGGACAAGCATAGTACCTGGAACACAAGCACGAAATGACCATGGCCCCTGGGAACGTTACCCCCAAGTAAATTTATCCCCAGTTCCAGGACCACTCCTGAGGCCTAGTTTCTATGTATGTGTGTTTAATTTTGTATGTGGATTGAGTCTAAAATAAGTGAATGGAGCATCTGGGATCCTGTTTCTCATATATACATTCCCTCTGTATACATATGCAGTGAGTCTGGAGTCCTTTTAAGGATAAACCGTCTTCCTATTAAATATCAGAGATGAAATTAATATAACTGACTGGACAAGTGCCCTCAGACTGCCAAGGAGACAGGGGGAAACTCCAGCTCAGTTTCCTACCAGCCTTGTAGTCCGAGGCAGGGAGTTGTAACAACACAGAAAGCCGATGAAAACGCCAAATACGTCGCACCACCATATGGGACTTTAATTTTCAGATTACATTCAGCTAGCACCTCTCAGTCGCCTTAACCCCTCATTGTAATTCTCCTGCACTGTAGGAGACAGAGGAAAATTCACCCACTCTCTAGAACAAGCCCAAAGGAAAACTCCCCTTTATGCCTCCGAATCATAAATGTTATTCTCTGTTCTCAAGGAGTTTCACATTTCCAACAGGAAAGAGTTGCTGATAGAGTCTAAAAGAGAACCTCCCAGAGGCTGTGGCATTTAAAAGTCAATGCTAAATGATGTGGTTTTAAAGAAAGATTCAGGGGACGTTGCCAACATTTATATTTCATATTGCTTTGTGGAACTGCTTTCAATTCCCTCTCACTTAGGTCTCTGCGCAGTAAAGATGCCTGGGTTGCTATGGAAAATATGCACTTAAGCTGACTGCTATGGTAACTAGTCACATATGGTGGAGAGGCATAATATGGCACAGGATTTGCATAACTAATTTGAGCATGTTAGCGAACAGCACAATCTGTGCATAAGAGGCTAAGCAATGGGAGGCTTTTTTATTTTATGTTATTGTGCACACAAAAGTATTAAGGGTTGGTCTGCTTTTATGTTGGAAGTTCTTGACTCCTCTCTGATTTCAGGTCTCAGTCCATACAGTACGCTACTGTCAAGCTGTGGCCTTGTGTGTTTATGAGTTTATAAAGTTGAATCGCGCACCTTATAGTTACATTTCACTTACTCGGCGTTCCAAGTCTTAGGCCCCTTTTTCATGATAGGAGAAGGATTTGATTAAACTTGTATTACTTTATCACTATTTTACTTAATTCACCTCAGTTTATTATTTATTTGAGGTGCTGCTGTTCGCCTGGATCATGCCGTCTCTATCTTCAATGCCTGCTTTTGTCTGTATCTTAAGCTAGAATAGTGACTGATGCACGGCCGATAGGGAACAACTGGAAAAATAAACAGGCTCAGTTCTGGTGTCGTGGTCTCCAGGAGCCCTGCTTCAACAGCCTTGTTCCTGGTCAGGTTAGGTTCTCTACCCTATCTTCCCATGACACTCTGTAAAGCTCAATTATAGAACGACTGCATTGCTCTAAAATTGACAGTTTAAAAAAAAAAAAATCTGCCTCTTCTGTTGGATTCTGAGATCCTTAAAGGGAAGAATCTGTGTCTTATTCAAATTTGTATCTCCATAGCCTGACGTAGTTCCTGTCAGAGAATAGTCCTGAAATACATATTTTTGAATGAATAACCAAATGAAACGACGGACAGAGGAGTGAATGAATGATAGGCATATCAGTCACACAACTACATTTGAACACTTAGGGTGAATGTTATTCAGAAAATCCCACAGTTTTCTGAGTTTTTTTTTCAATAACCTCCATCTTCCTCTGAAATGATAGGATATTAAGTAAACAGCGTAGTTGTCACTATTAGTATCCTCATCCTAATGTTGGTTTTGTATACATTCTACATCATGGGGAAAGGAAAAAGATTGACCGAATAAAATGATGCTCGCTTCCTTTAGTACCCTGTGTCCAAAGGTCTGGGTTACTATGTCCCACTCACCTCTCTCCTCTCCTTCCCACTCACTCACACACATTTGTACGCACTGAACATACCAGCCCATAGTTGAGTCAGCTCCAGGATAGAGGTATGGGGAGTGAGGCAGGCACGGGAGAATGAAAGGCCAGGAGTTCCTTTTCTAAGTTACTTTAATAAATAAAACCTATTTTGAGATAATTGTAGGCTCATATACATTTGTAAAAAGTAATGCCTCTGGAGAGATCCTGTGTACCCTTTACCAGTTTCCCCTAGCGGTTACGTCTTGTGAAACTGTAGTGCAAATGTCAAACCAAAATATTGACATCGATGTAGTTAGGACACAGTGCTTTGATCACAAGGATTCCACGTGTGGCTTTTTCATAGTCACACTCACTTCCCCATCTCCAGTCCCGTTGCAAACCCTGACAACCACAAATCCATTCTCCCCTTCTATAATTTTGTCTTTTTAAAAATATGAGAGACACCTAGGTGGCTCAATTGGGTAAGCCTTCAACTCTTGATTTTGGCTCAGGTCATGATCTCAGGGTTGTGAGATCAGACCCCCACATCCAGCTTCTTGCTCAGCGAGGAATTTGCTGGAGACTCTCTCTTCCTCTCTCTCTACCCCTCCTCCGGCTTAGGCATGTACTCTCTCTCTCTTGCTCTTTCTAAAATAAATCTTTAAAAAATAATAAAACAAAAATAAATGAAATATATCATGAAATTGTACTTCCCTTTTGGGATTTTCCCTTTTTTAACTCAACATAATAGTGTGCAGTTTTATCCAAATTGTGTGTGCGAATCAATACTTCTTCTTTAATGCTGAGTAGTATTTTATGGTATGGACATACCGCAGTTTGGCTATTAACACAAATGGTATCTGCACTGTTTTATTTTTGGTTATTACAAATAAGGCATTTGAATGTAAGTTTTCATCTCCCTGGGAAAAATGTCTAGGAGAGCAACTGCTGGGTTGTAGGGCAACTGCATGTTTAGTTTGTTGAGAAACTGCTGAGCTGTTTTCCGGAGTGGTTATAACATTTTACATTCCCACCAGTCATGTGAGTGATCCAGTTTCTCCACATCTTAGTCAGCATTTGATATTGTCCCTACTTTTTACTTTAACCATTTTGTATGTTGTATTGTCTTACTGTGGTTTTATATTTCCATAATGCTTAAGGATAATGAGCATCTTTTCATGTGCTTTTTTGCAATCTGTATATCATTTTTGGTAAAGTATCTTCTCCTTTCTTTTGCTTATCTTCTAATTAGATTTTATTTATTGTTGAATTTTGAGAGTTCTTTACATATTTTAGATACTAATCCTTTGTTACATGATGCTTTGTACATATTTTCTTCCATTGTGTAGCTTATCTTTTAGTCTTCTTAATATGGTCTTTTGTAGATCATATGTTTTTAATTTTAATGAAATTCAGTTTATCAGGATTTTTTTTTTTTAACCTACTTTTGGTGTCAAGTCCAGGAACTCTTTGCTTAACAATAGATCCTACAGGTTAAAAAAAGAAAAGAAAAGAAAAAAAAACTTCTGAAAGCTTTATAGTTTTAAGTTTTACATTTAAGTTCATGATCCATTTTGAGTTAATTTTTATATTGTGAAATTTAGATGAAAGTTCATTTTTTGCTTGTAGATATTCAATTGTTCCAGTATCATTTGTTGAAAGGGCTGTCATTTCTCTTTGAATTATATTGGTACCTTTGTCAAAAATCGGTTGGGCATGCCCTACCTGTTCCATTGATCTACGTGTCTATCCTTCTTTGAATCGCACATAGTTTGAATTACCATAGTTGTATGATAAGTCTTGAAATGAGATACAATGGTTTGTCTCACTTATTATTTTCCGGAACTGTTCTTATTATTCCAGGTCTTTTGTCTTTCCATATCATTTTTAGATTTATCAATAGCTACCAGAATTCTTGCTGGGAATTTACTAGGAACTGTGTTAAACCTGTATATAAATTTGGAGAGAACAGTTTACTATTTGAACTTTATAATTCCTGAACACAGTGTGTCTATTTATTTAGAACTTCATTTCTTTCATTAAAGTTTTATAATTTGGATCATGTAAGTCCTATGTGTGTATTATTAGATTTTCACCTAAGTATTCCTTTTTTGTGTATTCAGTTGTAAATGGTACTATATTTTTCAGTTTTGGTGTCCCCGTGTTCATTGCAAATGTGTATTGCTGAATTTTATTTGCTAATATTTTAAAGGATTATTTTCTGTTTATATTCATGATGGATATTGATCTGTACTTTCTGCATTGTCAGTTTGAGGTATTTGAGTAGTATTAAAAATGAATTGGGAAATATTCCCTTCTCTTCTGTTTTCCATAAGAAATTGCATAGAATTGGCCTTAATTTTATATTTTAAAAATCTGGGAGAATTCTTCAATGAAACAACCTGGAACTGAAGATTTCCTTTTTGGGAATTTTTGAAATTATAAATTTAATTCCCCTGAAGGCTACAGTGCTATTCAAAATATCTATTTGATATTTCCTATGCTATGTTCATACTCATATTTTATATTGGTTGCAGCACTTTGTGTTTTTTTGAAGAATAAGTCCATTTCTCAAATTTAAGCTGTCAAACTTATGTATCCAGAGCTGTTTGTAGTATTTATTATCCTCTTAATGTCTGTAAATTCTGTAGTGATAACTTCTTTTTCATTTCTGGTATTGATAATTTATACCTTCTTTCCTTTTTCTTTGTCTTTCTTGCTAGAGATTTATTTTGTTATTTTTTTCAAGCAACCAACTCTTTGTTTCATTGATTTTATCTCTTGATCTTCTGTTTTGAATTTAATTGATTTCTGCCCTTGATTTCTTTCCTTTAGCGGGGTTTGATGTCATCCTTTTACCAGTTTAAGTGTAAAAACATTAACCCCATTTATATACCTTTACTCACCCCTGTTTATGATATAATTTTAGTAATATAATTATGATTTTCTTAAACATTTTTTATGCTCACTTAGAACCAAATGAGATGTGGTTTTTTTTTTTTTTTTTTTTTTTTTTTTGAGGATGATGAGATGTGTTTTAATTCTTGTTTCTATCATCAAACATAATTTAGGGAACTTAACGAGGAAAGTCTCTATTTACCCTTTTTTTTTTTAAGGCCAGTCAGTTTATTAGAGAAGCATCACTTTTTTTTTATTATTTTTTATTTTTTGTAAACATATATTTTTATCCCCAGGGGTATAGGTCTGTGAATCGCCAGGTTTACACACTTCACAGCACTCACCAAAGCACATACCCTCCCCAATGTCCATAACCCCACCCCCTTCTCCCAACCCCCTCCCCCCAGCAACCCTCAGTTTGTTTTGTGAGATTAAGAGTCACTTATGGTTTGTCTCCCTCCCAATCCCATCTTGTTTCATTGATTCTTCTCGTACCCACTTAAGCCCCCATGTTGCATCACCACTTCCTCATATCAGGGAGATCATATGATAGTTGTCTTTTTCCACTTGACTTATTTCGCTAAGCATGATACACTCTAGTTCCATCCATGTTGTCACAAATGGCAAGATTTCATTTCTTTTGATGGATGCATAGTATTCCTCTATTTACCCATATTATTTATTTTTTGTAACCATGTTATTTCTTCTTTTTATTATCACTTCTTTTCTGTTTAAAGAACTTTCTTTATATTTTGTTTTTTGTTTTTCTGTTTTTAGCATGTCTGGTGGTAACAGGTTCTTTCAGTTTTATTTGAGATTGTCTTGATTTTTTTCTTTATTTCTGAAGAATTTTTATGGGTACAGTGTTCTGGATTGACAGATCTTTTCTTGCAGAGCTTGGAAAATGTGTTGATTTTTTATGGGCTCTGGAAAGATTTCTATGAGAAATCCAGTCATTCAAATAGACTTTTCTCTGAAGTTAAAATGTTATTTCATTTTGGCTGCTTTTAGAAAATTTTTTTGCCTTTAAGTTTTATAAGATTGGCTATGATGTGTCTGAGTGAAGATTTCTTTTGAGTTTACCCTGTTTGGGCTTTGCCTAGCATCTTGAATTCATAGGTGTTTGTATATGTGTGTCCCAAATTGGGAAGTTTTCAGCCATTATTCCTTTGAGTGTTTTTCCAGATCTACCCTCTTTCTCCTCTCCTTCTAGGACTCTGATGATATAACTATTAGACGTTTGTTATAGTCCTACAGATTTTTGAGGCTTTTGTCCATTTTTGAGGGAGAGCTGTAATCTGTTCTTGGGACTTATATTGTTTTATCTTCATGCTCACTGATTTTTTTCCTCTATCCCTTCCATTTTCTTATTGAACCCATCCATTGATATTTTTATTTCAGTTTTTGTATCTTTCAGTTCTAAAATTTGAATTTGATTATTCTTGATATCTCTTATTTTTGTTGTTGTTGTTGACTTTCTGTCTCTTTCCTGAGACTTTTTATTTTTCCATTTCAGATATGTTCATAAATAAAGCATAACTGAAGCATTTTCATGATGGCTCTTTTAGATATTTGTAAGATTATATCAACATCTCTGTCACTTTGGTGTTGAATTTATGCTTTTTGTTTTCAGCTCTAGATACTCTTGGTTCTTGGTATGATACGTGTTTTTCTATGGACTCCTGTACATTTTGAGGTAGGAGAAAGAGAGGAACAAGTGTCACTTCACTACTGCTACCTGGGGACAGAAGCTCAGGTTTCTCACCCAGTCTCTGTTGACACTAAGAAGGCAAGGCTTCTCATTATTGCTGAGTGGAAGTGGGCATTCCAGCTCTTCACTAGCCTTCCAATGACACCTCCCTTCTGCTACTTCTCTCTACACAGCTCCTACAGACACCATGGTGGATGGAGGCAGGAGGGTATGATCTTAATACTATTGGATGATGGTGGTGAAAGTCTTCACTCTCTAGCAGTCCTCCTCTAATACGACATTGCTAGGGAAAAGAAGGGGTCCCTTCCAGGTAGGAGTAGAGGCCCAAGCTCCTCAAATGGTCTGTATTGACACAGCTTTTGATGAGGATAGTTTTATTACTGTCTGGTATGGATGAAAGTACTAGATCCCTACTAGGCTATCTCCGACACCATCTCATCAGGGACGTGGGGGACCTTGTCTGACAAGGGTGGAAATCTAGGCTCTCAAGTGGACGTTTGTTGATGTGGGTAGGGTTAGGGCCATAGTTCTTTGTTGTGTGGTGCTTGGTAAGAGGAAAGAAATTATAATCTAAAAATTTTCTGTCTTTCTGGGCTGCCCCTTTCTTGGCTTTTTGATTAGAGAAAAAAGGCATTTGCTTAAGCTTTTGGTGTGTGTGCCTGTTGACATCTCTGGGTTTCTGGCTTTTTCAGTTCTAACTCTGGAATTGATGAAGCAAAAAGAAAGTGCAAGGAACTCAGCACCACGTTTCTCCTCTAGTCCCTAGGTGTCTAGATGGTTGGTTCATTTTTGTCCACCTTTTAGATTCTTCTCATGTTTGTTCTCTATATAATACCCAGGGTTTCTTGTTGTACTTAGTAGGAAGGGTTGGGAAAAAAACACCTCCACTTTACCTTGACAGAAGTAGAATATGTGGGTTTCATTTTTATTTGTTTAGCACTTGGCATTTGGCATGTGGTATTTTTCCTAAAATCTGGGACATTATTGCCACTAGTCTTTGAGAGGTATCATTCCAAGCTACACAATCTGTCTGGCAGTGTCACTGCAAACATCAAGTTGGCAGTAGTCACAGGTTGAATACAAAGACTGGCAGTCTTGCTCTGAGTACAGGCATGTATGACCAAGACTCAGTCATTGGAAAATAGCTGCCATCGCCATAAAATTTACCCTGTGTGCATCATTTTAGCATCAATCTTAATAGTAGCAATAACAAAACAATGGTAATAATTGCCACCATATTGGGGTGCCTATTTCGAAGTGACTTGGATATAGCATGCAAGCTAATTCAGACATCAACTATTTTTATGTATATGCTTTTCTGTATAAGTGTTAGCTTATTTAGTATCTACTCTCAAACTCTGTTCTAGGTATTCTTGGCGTAAGGGAGAACAAGATAACCTAGGTCCTTGCTCTCATAAGCAAAGAAACAGACAAACAGATCTTTGGGTACAAACATGCCTAAAGACAATAAAACAATTAATACATAAGCAAAGAAATAGATAAATCTTAAGGTAGAAACATGCCTTAAAGACAGTAAAACCTGGAGAAGTGGGCAGAGAGAGCCTAGGTTAGAGTGAAGACCTGTGTAGCATGGACATTCTGCAAGGTCAAGAGCACTGCACTAAACTTCAGTGCCTTTGATACTAAATACTAATTTTAAATGTGAAGGCTAAAAGTACACACATAGTCTCAGAAAGGGAGGCCTTTTGCTTTCTATTGGAATTCTCTGTTCATAGATGAATGGTGGAGTATACGGTATAAAATGTATAGAGCTCTCAGTTTCCATTGCTGTCCACTTCATGTGCTCTTGGGTAGAATTGTGCTGGTCAGAAATATATAACTGTTTTTGTAAGGCCCTCCTATCAGAGCTGAAAGAAGCATATGGTTTATAGCACTAGATAACTTACTTTCCTAGTGCTCTCATCTTTCTATTCATGGTTTCCCTGTTGTGTAAAGAAAACAGAACAGCCTTCTAGAAGAAGAAACAAAATAGCTTCTTGAGGGGTAAACCTTGTTGGATGGTTGTTGGATTTTAACAGAGAATGTACCCTCACCTTCACAATGGTGAGTTACTTTTAAAAATAAGGTAAGAGCTAGCTACTGTTAACCCCGGATCTGCTGTGGGATGTGCACTGAGTTCTGTACCTTCATATAATTCGCTTAATCTTCACGTTGATTTTTTCTGGAAAGGATCTGTTCAGTTCTTTATTATGAATGAAGAAGAAAAACACTCAGAGAGTAAGCTGTTTTTGTCTGTTTGCTTCCCCTCAACCTAGAATAATTACCACTCTCCTTGGCCCTTTTTGGCGGGCTGACTGTTATTGTCTGGTACATCTAGGGATTCCTTGCTGACTGGTTTTTATAAAGATTTTAGCTAGCTAGCTATCTATCTGTCTGTCTCATAGAGAGAGCACAAGCAGGGGGAGCTTCAGGCAGAGGAAAAAGAAGTCTCCCTGCTGAGCAAGGAGCCTGATGTAGGACTCGATCCCAGGATCCTGGGATCACGACCAGACTTGCTGGCTTGATGTTAATTGGGTTTGGACAAAGGGTGACCCTGCCAGAGATCAGCAGGCCAGAGAGGAAAAAGACGAGTGCATTCACTTCCCATATAGCACCGTGGCATTTGTCCACTAGTGATGATAGCTCCTTCCGGGCAGCAAACACTTCTTTGAAGGCTCCAGCTTGTACTAGACTCTAGTTCTCTATTTTTCTTGCTTGCCCTAAGCTAAAGATACAGTAAAGGCATCTTACCCTTCTCTTGAGTCCTGACGGCCTCATATTCCTTGTCAGTTCCCTTAACCCTGCCTGTACCTTCTTTCGCTAAATTAGCTTCAGAATTCCATCTGAATTGCTTTTTGTTTCCCCTGACCCTCTACACTGTAGGCAGCTAAGTTGCACAATCAGTATGTGGTAAATCTGGGATTCTTAGGATTTGGACTTTAGTCTGCCTGACTCCAGAACTTAATGCTTTCCACTAAAATTAAGCTTTGCTCCCCCATCCCCAAACATTAAATTGTACCTAAGTTATGGAAAGTTAATAATGATTCTCTGGGGAACCTGGGTGGCTCAGTCCATTAAGTGTTTGGTTTCAGCTCAGGTCATGATCTCAGGGTCCTGGGATCAAGCCCCACATTGGGCTCCTCACTCAGCAGGGGAGTCTGCTTGTCCCTCTGCCCCTTCCTCCCACTTGTTTTCTCTTTCTCTCTTAAATAAATAAGTGAAATCTTTTTTTTTTTTTAAAGGAAAGTCAATAATGACTTTTCAAAATGAGTAAGTCGTGGAGGTGAAAAATACAGTGCAGGCAGTATATTCTGTAATGTTATAACAACATTGGTGACGGATGGTGACTATAAGTCCAGTAGTGAACACTTAATACTGTGTAGCATTTTCAATCACTATACTGTACATCTGAAACTAATATAGTTTTGTGTGTCAGGAACAACCAGAAAGAGTTAGTGACTCATCTACACTGACCAACAGAAATTCAAGAAGTTATTGTTCATACTGGCCGGTTTTTAGAAATGTGCCCTCTGTAAATGCAGAAAGAGAAAACCTGCATATGCAGATGTAATGAGTTATGTGAGACATTCTTTTGGTGTGTCCTCATTGCCAAATTTGTCCCAATTAGAAACCTTTCTGACATTATAAGTGTTCAGTATGATGGTTTTACTTTAATTAAATAATATTGGGTCCTTGAACATTATAATATAGTTAAAAAGTTTTGGCTGTTTAGGACTTCAAGTATTTTATGGTTATGTCTTATGATGATCACAATAGCTCTTTTCATTGTGGACATTAATATAAGATAATTGAGCTTGGCTCCCATGATTTGCTTTGGGCTTGGGGACACAGCTCCCATCATGGTCAATTATCTCACAGTAATTCCGACAATAAAAGTAACTATTGCTTAATAATTTTCTAATCACCTTCTTGGACTAGAGAATGTAGCATGGGAAATACTAGTACTATGACTGCTTTCAGTGAAACTGCTGTCCCACCACAGCTAAGTCACATAGAGAATAAAGTGCTTTCTGAGACGGAACAATTTTGGCATATTAATATTGTAAAGATAATTTCATATTGGAGACACTTTGAGGGTGAATTAGGACTTCATTCCTATTCCTGGGCCTTGTGCTTAGTGCAGATAAGACAAACTGCTTTGTCTTTGCCAATTAAATTCAGGTCTCCTTGCTACTCTCAGACTTGCTCATCTGAGCTGCTCAGAATGCTAACAAAGTACATATTAAGAACACTGCACCCCCATGTGGCGGCAACAGTGTTCTAGGGAAGTCATGTATGATCAATAGGGACTTTCCTATTTATAAAAATGTTTAATCCTTCCAACCATGGCATTTTTATAACTTGCTAAAGTTAGAAATTTTTTTTTTTTTAGGTTAGTGAAAAGAACCTAAAAATATGTTCTGTGTATAAAATGTTAAAATGTATTTGTAAAAAATAACTTTCTTTCCTGGCTCAGTATAGTCATATCATCTAGAGAAAAGGGACTGAAGCCATAAATTAGACAAACAGCAAAGATCCAAAGTGTTTTTGGAGCACCTTTTGTTATAAACTGTCATGCCTTGTAAGAGATGGTGCAGACAGTGCTCGACCAAGAGTCAGAAGAGATGGTTTCTCGATCTACACACTTCACTTGGCAGTTCTGTGGCCTGGGACATCATTTCTAGCCTCATCATTGTTACATGCAGAACAAGGGTCTGATTCTTGTCTCATTTGTCATTTTAAAAAGGGTCATGGATAGAGTAATGCTTTATTAAGTTATACTTTGAACTTCCTTAATTTTACATGTAAATTTTAGCTGGAGAGCTTTAAATTGTATAACTAGCTAATTTAAAATGTCAGAGACTCGGAACATAACATTTTGAAATGCTAGCTTTAAAATATTTTCTCAGGTACGCTGTATATTTTAAAACTATACACACCTACAAATCTATATTTACATTGAATTCACATAAACACAGGAGAGGAAGAGAGTTTGATTGTTCAAGCAACCGTATTTCTCTTCTATGGCTAAATGACTACGACTCTTTCCTGTTGCTGTGGAGTGCTTCTTGGTCTCTCTTTCAGCTTTGTACGTGCAGGCTTGTAAATCTAAGCCCCTGCCCCCGCTACACACAGGGTAAGACCTGTTTCTCTGATGACAATAATACATTCACTTCATCAGACTAGAGAGTGAGTATTGATTGGCTGTCTCTTTTATGCCTGATTTATCCTGTAAAGGGATGTTAAGATTCAGCAAGATGTGGGAAAGAGCTTTCTATACAGCACCATATAAATGGTGAGTATTATTATCCAGTGTTCACCTAGACACTGATTTAAGGATATTAGTTATTACTGTTTTTTAAAACAAAAACAACAAAAAAAATAAAACCACAGTTAGAAAACAGGTGGATGGAAATAGGATAGAGAAACGTGGGCAGAAGAAAACCATCACATGAATGTTTCCTGGAGACCTTTGGATTTAACACTTTATGGTACAGTTTGGTGAAATTGAGAAGGCAGAAATGTATGACGGAGAAGAAAAAGTGTAAAAAACATCCTTCCTCTGAATCTGAGATGTTGATAGGAGATTGAAAATAAAGCCTTGTAAAGTATTTAATCAACCATTGCTTTGATACTAAACAGATTTTGAAGAACAGTAAGTGGCACTCAAGGGAGGTTTTGAAGACTTTGTGTAACTTTGGGTGGAGAAAGATCATGAAAGCCACAATAATAGGAAAGCCTGGAGACTGGATGAAACCGGAGGCTGGCTATTTCTTAGCAGTCTTGTCAGAAATTCCAAGAAAAGCAAGAGATTGTCAGAACATGCCTGCCTAACAGTCATCATGAAAAGGCTGCGGTTTCTAGACTCCACCTTAGAAGAAAGGTGAGAAACAAGGGCACAGAGAATTGATTTGCAAGGTGTTATGCTGAGATTATTTCTCTTTCTTTTTTTTTTTAAGATTTTATTTATTTATTTGACAGACAGAGATCACAAGTAGGCAGAGAGGCAGGCAGAGAGAGAGAGGCAGAAGCAGGCTCCCTGCCGAGCAAAAAGCCCGATGCGGGCTTGATCCCAGGACCCTGAGATCATGATCTGAGCGGAAGGCAGAGGCTTTAACCCACTGAGCCACCCAGGTGCCCATGAAATTATTGTTCTTTCATATGTCTGTCTTTGTTTCACTCTCCTGCATCATCTTCTGGGTGATTCTTTATAGTAGCCATAGGTTCGTGTTATTTTGTTTTTAAAAAATACCAACTTGATAACACCATCTTTATTTCTTCTCCCAATGAGAAAAAAGGGAGCTGCCCTGAGTTACCATGAGGTCTCTCAGGAACAAGACTAGGAAAGGATCACAATATCTGGAAACAAGGTAGCTCAGATCTTAGAAGATTGATATATTTCTTCAATGATTCAACCCATTTCTTTTGGGATGACCTTGTCTGTGGGACTCCACTGGGTGATTGGAAAAGTAGAGATTTTGAGCATAACAATGACAACTTTCTCCTTCTCAAGGGATTTCCACAGTAGTAGGGAAGATAGTCAAATAATTACATCATAGCCTTGTTATTTAGTTTATAACACATGGTTACAAATTTATATAATGGATATGTATATACAGAAGAAGGAAATATTTTATATATGTAAATAAACATAATTATGTAATAGCTTATTAATAGATATAATATAAATGAAGGAGAGAAAGCATATTAGAATATGTGAGAATGTATTTGCAGAACAACTCAGGGTCATATGGTCGTATAGTATGTTTCTGTTTGGTATTATTAGATCACAGTTACAGAGACATTTCTGAAAGTGGTATACAGCTTCTTAAATACATTTATTAAGTATATAGCTGTTGACCACTTACGTTTCAAGTAATGTGGGGGAAACTGACCATAGATTATAAGTTAGATGGGATGGTGCATGTTCTCTGAATCTCTCTCAGCAGAGAAAGTAACAAGTGTAATAGGGAAAGGTCCCACTTATTTGTGGCCTTTTTAAGTGTTACTCTTCTACTAACTGGCCACCTCATCTGTGTGACCTGGAGTTTGGGAAGTTAGTGTCTTGGAGGTAGTGTCTCCCTGTTTTATATTCCCACAAATCTTTGTTCCTCTACTTGTTCACTGGATGTTCCATAATATATCTTCCATTAGCAAGAATCCCTCAAATATTCATGAATGTCCTTTGATGTAGTAGAAGCTAAAATAGAAATTGGGCAAAGAAAAATAGCACATTTCTTTTACTCTTGAGGCTCAGAATATTATAGAGGAAATAAACACAGAGTTGCATAACTTCCATACTAAGTGGGATGACAGAGGTTTGCATTCAGTGAAGAGATAGAACAGAGGGAATGAGCATTTCTTACGGCAGAGATGGAGTAGAGAAGAGTTCAGCAAAACTTTGTAGAGGAGCTATGGAAGTTTAGAAGGAAGAATTATTTAGAGAAGGAAAGACCTTCTGTGCAAAAGGAACAGTATGCCCAAAGGTACATAGATATAAAACAAATAACTGGCTTTGGGGCTAGAGTAGGACACAACAACAACAACAACAACAACAAAAATCAAACCATGGGAATCTGAAACACCCCCGGTGAGAATCAGTAGAGGAAAAGAGTAATGGAAGCTAATGTAGAAGCAATGGGAAGTAGAAGAACCCATCCGAGGAAGACTCACCAGAGAGGCTTGCAGAGAATCAGTCTAAGAAGGGGGGCATGGCTCTGCTCCTGTGGTACTGGGCACAAGGGAGTGTGGGTCATGTTTAGGGCAGCCTTGTGGCACCCAAGGGGGAAAAATAATTGTTGCTCCTGTGTTGGTTCCTTGAGTCTCATTAGAGAGTACCCCCATGGCTCAGTCACTTTGATTAGATTGGTTTGGGTTCCCAGTTAGGAGATCTGGATTTTTTAAACATCTCTTCCCACCAAAGCTATTACTCTTTAAAAGCCAAAGCAGTACCAAGACTTACTTCAGAGCATTTTCCTGGCTCCCTGAGCCCTAATTCAGGGACGGTCTGAACAGAGAGAGGAGCTTTGTGTATCTTTCTGAATGTGGAGAGGTGGCGTCCCAGAGAGATTTGTAATGCCAGTGAAGTCTGTGGCTGTGGTAGCTCTTTTGAGGATTTTCTGTAACTGTCCTTTTGCCACTGAAATGGAAATATTTGGTTGAGGCACCACAGATCCAAGGGAGGAATGCCTCAGAGGAAATTGTCTCTGGCCCAGTGGAGCTTCATTCAGATCCCGCGTGAAGAGGGCCTGACATTACAGGTGATGTTTTATTTGGCACTACTCTGTTTACGTGATTGGAAGAAAGGCAGAACAGAGTTAAGGGGACTCGGTGCTCTGCCTAAGGAGCTTGTGATTAACCACTCAATTATCCTATTATTTATAGAGGGCCTTTCTTACTGTATTTAATTAGGAACTTACCACATGCCCCACTATGGAGTTAGGGATTTTCTGGCTTTCATCTTTCACTTTTGCGTGTAATAAATCCAAATGGTAAGCCCCAGATATGCCAGTGCTAAAGGGTATATAGTGTTTCTGTATGATTGGATAAATCAAATACCACTTTTTTTTTAAATGCTCAGTATAAGGGTGTTTTTATTAATCTCATTTTTCAGATAAAGAATTGAGAGTTGAAAATTGTTAACAGATTCTATCATTTACTCTACAGGTGACTAGAAGAGCTGGGATAAGAACCCAGGTTTTTGTAACATTGATAAAGTTAAATAAAAATTGAATTAATAGTTCAGAATGAGTCATGATATATTTTATCTTTAAAAATATAATATTTCCTAGTTCTATTCATTCAAAAGGGCTGGTAGCAATGAAAGCTAAATAATTATGAACACCCATCATACCTTGAGTGTGGTTTCTAAAAAACATTCCTCCCTCCCCCCCCCTTTTATTTTAAGCCAGGGCTTCTTGAAAAAAACCTCATTTTTAAAATATTTTATTTGTGAGAGAGAGAGAGAGCACAAGCAGGAGGAACAGCAGGCAAAGGGAGAAGCAGGCTCCATGCTGAGCAAGGAACCCAATGCGGGATTCCATCCCAGGGCCCTGGGATCAAGACTGAGCTGAAGGCAGGTGCTTAACTCACTGAGCCACCTATGTGTCCTGAAAAAAACTTACTTTTTAAGACAAATTTTATTCTAGGTCTGAGGTGGGTAATATGAACCTGGGATATCTTATATCAGAAAGCAAGTAAGCTCTCTATCAGGATATGAAATGTCATATGTCAGAAGCCTGGGAAAAATGAGACACTCAGAGAATTGACAAGAATGCTAATTGAAATGAATTAAGACACAGCAAATGTGTTGAAATCCATCATTTCAGAATAATATTGTTTAAAAATTACCTCATTACCAGCTTTGTGAGGTGCTTAGGGAATCTATTCATTACTGTGAAAACTGGTAAATAAAGTGTAAGAAACACTATCCTGTTCTATATAAACTGAAATTTAAGTAAGCAAATAGTTGAAAGGAAGTGTCTCTTTATAGCAACAAAATAGGAAGGAATAGTAGAGTATCATACTATGAAAACAAGAGATCTAGAAAATATTTGTCGATGGGTTCAGCATCATAAAAAGACAGACATCATATGGCATCTGATGGAAATATACCTCAGCATTTGTGAAATGGTCTTGCTCAAAATGTAGAACTTGAGTAAGACCAAGTCTCTAGATTCAATTCTCATTTCATAGGAGATACAGGGGGGAAAAAAGCACAGGACTGTAAAATCAAGAGAATCCAGTCTACAGAAAGTTGTACAGGACAAATAATCTGTTTTTCCCCCCAACAAATCAATTGCAAAGAGTTGGGGGAGAGAGAGATCTTGAGGATTAGAAGAGACTTAAAAGACATGAAATGTATGTATATACTTGTTTTGAATCTTCATTTGAAGAAACTTTTACAGAACATTACATAATTAGAAATATTTAAATCTTGATTAGTTATTTGATGACATTGAAGAATTTTTGTTGGTGCTAGAATCATGTTTAAAAGAGAGAGTTCTTATATTTAAATCTTCTTACCAAAATGTTTATCAATAAAGTGAAATGATGCCTGATATTGCTTCAAAATAATCTGAGAAAGTGGTTAGGAGTGTAGATTTAGTAATTTTGGTTATGAGGTGATCATGGTTGAAGTTGGGTAAGGAGGTATTGGTGGTGTACAATACCATGTTCTATTCTTTTAATATAACTTAAATTTTCCTTAACAAAATGTAAAAGGGAGGGAGGGAGAAAGGAAGAGAATTTAGGTACTTCTGACACCAGAGTCAACGTTCTTATTTTCCATGCTTGAAAATATTGTACTTTAATATATGCTTTAAGATTTACCAGGATATGAGGGGCGCCTGGGTGCCTGGGTTAAGCCGCTGCCTTCAGCTCAGGTCATGATCTCAGGGTCTTGGGATCAAGTCCCGCATCGGGCTCTCTGCTCAGCAGGGAACCTGCTTCCTCCTCTCTCTCTGCCTGCCTCTCTGCCTACTTGTGATCTCTCTCTGTCAAATAAATAAATAAAATATTAAAAAAAAAAGATTTACCAGGATACAAAAAAGTGATGGAAGTCTTTTCAAGTAGAAAACTCCATTCATTGCCTACCCACCCTAGCCCTAGCATGTACCCAAATGGATTGTACAAAGTATGAGCTTCATATATGTTTATTGAATCAAATTACATCTATATATGTGAATCATATAGATACAAATAGTTATGTGATATGTTGAATACATGTGGAGGGGAAATTTGAAATAGAAATCAGGTTTCAATTCTAGCCCTAGGTCAATTGCCTTAGCAATTGAACTGATGAGTTTTGGGCTGATCACTTAGCTTCTCTGAGTTTGAGAATTAATAGTAATTATTTTATCAGGCTTTTGAGAGGCTCTACTGAAATAATATATGCAAAATCCTATTGAAGTTATAGTATTATACCAGTGTATGCTGTTCTTACTGATTAGTACAGAATGTAGATGGCATGAAAACCCCCAAAAAAGAAGCCCTTCTCCCAGATTCAGAAATTTGGGAAGATTTCATGGATTATGAAGAACCTTGAAGAACACAGAATGTTTACTGTGGTAGAAAGAACACTGCAGAAGGAGAGTACAGAGGAAGCAAGGACTCAGGTAGAATGAATATAGCGTTTGAGGGGCATAGTGTCATAAAGCCAGAGAGTATCAAAGGTTTAAGGGATCTTGGAAATTGTCGAGCCCAACTACTTCATTTAAGAGTTGAGAAAATTAAGGCTCTGACAGAATAAGTGTTTTTTGCCTTGAGATGAAAGCAGCTAGGAAGTGGTTGAGCCAAGGACTTCAATCATCACTATCTTTCCTCCTATGAGAGCTTCTTCCCCTTAGTGGTAAGATTTAGCTGACTGAAGCTGAGGAGGCAAGAATCATGCAGCAAGGTAAGACAAACTGATTTAAAAAAAAAGGATTTTGACGATTAGGTTTTCATTTGGATTTCTTATGGGGCCGAGAGCCTCAGCAGAGTTTTCGACAGGAGAATTACAGGAAGCAAACGGTTGAGAATGCCGTGCTTCATGCATAGGAACGGGTAAGGGTTACAACAGCAGGATGGTAGAATGCTACTGCAGCTCCTCATACGTGAGGATGAAGACTGCTTCAGAGGTATGCGCATGCTGCTGGGTTGGAGAAGAATGGGGACCCCGAAGCTGACACTTAGAACTATTGGTTCCCGATTTGAAATAGTTATGTGGGACCACAAAGGGCTATAAGTAGATTCATACCCTATCTGTAGGGTATGAATCTACTTATAGATTACTTATAGATTTATGTATAAAATTTTGTATGCAAGCTATGTTGAAAAAGATTAGATAGCCATCCCTAACCCAGCCCTCCATGTAGTAGTCATTCAGCAAATGCAGTAAGGAAACTGAAATTCAGAGACAAGAGTTGATTTATCCAAGGTCACATGGACGACAAATGATGACTGAGTCAAAACTGAAGTTTTAGAACCATTGTCACCATTCTAGTTTCTTAACCTGAAATCTGTGGATTCTCAGAGAGCTGCTGACAGAGCCTCAGTTAGTTTCTAAATGCTAGGGACCTATATGCACATTAAAAAAAGTTATTTGTGTGGTGTGTGTGCACCTGTGTGTGTGTGTGTGTGTGTGTGTGTGTGTGTGTGTTGGGGAAGTTAGTGAGGGTGAATTTTCATAACTTTTAACAGATCCTCAGAGTTATATTTGGCTCCAGAAATGTTAAGAACCGAAATCTGTGTTGTGATATATTTAAAACCTTATCATTTGGGATAAATGTTAAATTATAGTTTTCCCCTATCAAAAATTTTTCTCTTTCCCTCTGAATCCACTTGAGGATGATATTTGGGAGTTGTAGAAAGTTTATATACCCTCAGAGATACAGGAGTGAGCATCTGAACCAGATGTGGATGTCTGCTCTCTGGGACTTTGCTCGTATCCATGGAAGTATTTCCTGTCTTTGTTTCTAGGAATCATACTGATGTCTGTAACTAGAGATTGTGGTGGGTGGTATCCCCATCATCTCCTTTTGGCATGGATGGAGCCTTCAGGTGTGTCTCTTGCATCCTAGCTCTGTTCTCCATCCAGTCTCTGGTATAGACCGTCCCCTCCATTACGTATGCTCTGTGATCACTACAGAAGTTGTGAGGGTAGCTTGGAGTTCTCAGCTGCTGGAAGTTGTCCCCACTAGGAAATACTTGGTTTGCTTCCATGCCACACAGCTGCAAAGAGCGACGCTTGAATGTCATTTCTAGCTTACTCTTCACCTAACTACACCTTGAAATCATTTTTGTCAAGACCGTAGTTCCCTCACTTAGCACAGAGTCTCAGTTTCCACATTGGTAAAATAGGGTCAATAGTCTCTCATAAACCTATGGCAATAAGGGTTATGCAAGATGATATTTATAAATGTCTTAAAATATATCCTGATATTTAAAGGACAATTGCTACCATGCATTAAGTATAATAAGTCTTATTCTTCTTGGGGTGGCTGGTTGGCTCAGTAGGTTAAACAACCAACTCTTGCTTTTGGCTCAAGTCATGATCTCAGGCCCCTGACCCTGAACTCCACATCAGAATCCCTGCTCACTGGAGAGTCTATTTGTTTCCCTCTCCCTCTGCTCTCTCTCTGCCTCTCTCTCAGATAAATACATTGTTTTAAAGTCTTATTCCTCTTAGTATTCCTGATGCCTAGCACAAAGTTTGGGACATAATAGGAACTTAATAAATATCTGATTAATATTAATGAATAAAATAAGTTTAGAGAAGGGACCAATATGGTGCTAAAATAGTACAACAAAAAAGAAAAACTAAGTTCTTAGTTTATCGGCAGCCATTCTAGAAAATATATCAGCTTGGTGTCTTAAAACTTACAAATCTCTATTTCATAGGATATTATTGAAAATTATATATTGTCTGATGAAATTAGATCAAGTTTCAGAATGATTTGCTACAAGGCATTTGCTTACCATTGATTTATGTTTAATATACAATTTGTTTTGTATTTTCATATGTTGTGTTCCATCCACATTTGGTAGTTCATGCTTAGATTGAAATGATTTTGGAAGCACACACATTAGGTTATGGTGAGCTCTAACTTGGCAGTCTGTGGAGTGTCTGTCGTCTGTCCCTTACTTCTTTCCTTCCTTCCTCTCTCTCTCCCTTCCTCCTTCCCTCCCTCCCTTCCTTTCATTCATTCTTTTTTTCTTTTAACAGTCAGGGAGAAAGGCAGCAATTCACAATTCATAGCCCAACTTTTATCCTGTTATTATCTAACGATTTTCTTTCCGCTTCACAGCAGTTCTACAGTTGAACAGCTGCCATCTAGTGGGCAAAATCCGTAATGGCATAAAGAATGAAAAACGCAAAATTTGACATCAATGAGATGGAAACAGTGATGAACATAACTGGAAGAAGGAATTTATTAAGTCCACTACAAATTTTTCAACACTGATATCATCTGGAACTAAATTCAGACATCAGATCTATAGAGAAATCTATCAAAACTTGAGATATTTTGAGGTAGAAATATAAAAGAAAATTAAAACCATAAGGAGATGCCACTACATACCTACTAGAATGACTCAAAACTTACAGAAATTCAAATGACAATATGAAATATTGATGAGTATACAAAGTAATCAGAATGCATACACACTGCTAATGGGAATGAGAAATGGTACAGTCACTATGGAAAACATAACTTATCAAATTAAACATAAATTCACCATATAATGCAGCAATTTCACGTAGACATTTATCTAAAAGAAATGAAAAATATCTCTTCACACATCTGTACACAAATGTTTTTAATAGTTATACATAATCATCAAAAACTGGAAACAACCCAAATGTCCATCAGCTAAATAATGGATAAACAATCTGTGCTCCATCCACACAACGGAATACTTTTCTGTAATATAAATGAACAAACTAGTGAAGGGCATGAAAATAGGGATGAATCTCAAATGCCTTCTGCTCACTGAAGGAAGCTAGACTTGAAATCGACATAGTGTATGATTCCATTACTACAATATTATAGAAAAGGAAAAAATTTCAGGGACAGAAATCCTATCAGCAATTCCAGAGGCTAGTGGTTGGGACAGGGGATGGATCACAAAGAAATATGAGAGAACTTTTAAAGTGAGAAAGAAGTTCTCTATCTTGATTTTTATGGCAGTGTTTTTTTTATGTGACTTTAAAGTTCCATCAAAAGTCATAGAACTGTACACCTAATTTGGTATACTCCAATTTAAAAAAGAAGGGAACCAATATTTTAAAATAGTAGATTAAACAACCAGGCAGATTTGGGTTTCAATCACTGAAAAACTGGAGAGGGGTTATCAGTTGTCACGGGCCACCGTATCATGAGCCAGCGGCAGGACATTCAGACAACAGACAAGAGAGAGCTCTTTGTGCACACCCTGCAGAAATCTGAAATTGGCTCTTACATTTCTAGTAATTTTATGGAAAGTTTCCCCCTCCCCCACAGTTCTTTTTATTTATTATCTGTTTTAGGCTTTATAAACGTGTTCAATTTTTGTCTCTGGGCTCATTTTACTTCCTTTATAACAATGTGTCTAGCATAGTTTTGTGTAGTAAACATAACACCAGTGAATAACATTTTAATCATATTTTTTAGTTTACCAAGCGTTTCTATAAACTACTGCACATCCTTGTTAGGCAGGCCAGAAAGTTTTTTCTTTTTCAAAGATTTTCTATCAAACAGGTTAGGTTGTTTCAAAACTCCATTTATTTTAATTCTGAGATGACATTATTCAAAGAGCCACGCATATCTATTTGTGAAAAAACAAACTGTACTGCTGCTTTCACATTTCATGGGCAGTGTGGAGTTGAATTGTTTCATGATGGGATTCACAGTGTTTTGAGAATAACAAAATAAGTACAAATACAGCAGGTAAAGAGAAGCTCTGGAACCATGTGAAGGCTCAAACTTTAAATACCCACATATGAGCAAATAGTGACATCTTGAGGTAGGGTGGGGAAGGTCTGTGTGGGGGGTTTGTTTGTTTTTTGTGCATAGTAACTTCATACTTAAAAATATATGTACAATGAAGGTTGTTAGGCTGATAGACATGTGCATTGTCATTTTACCTCTCTATATTAGATAAAGGAAAGAGGGATGGAAGAGATGGGTTAATTCGCCAAGGATAGTATTTCAGAGAAGTGGCAGGATTGAAACTCCTCACTGCACTTATTCTTTCACTCCAGCTTCCTCTTATTTTTTTATTTTTCTTAAATATTTTATTTATTTATTTGTCAGAGAGATAGAGAGAGTACAGGCAGAGGGAGAAGCAGGCCCCCTGCAGAGAAAGGAGTCCAAGGTGGGACTCGATTGCAGGATGCTGGGATCATGACCCGAGCTGAAGGCAGCTGCTCAATCAACTGAGCCGCCCAGGCATCATCCCCAGCTTCCTCTTCTTAATGCAAGCACAGGTCTGCCCTGCCATGGGTTGTTCTGATAAATATAGTAGTAGATTGTCTGTCCCAGAAAAAACGGGGTTTTAGGGAAAGGCCAAAGGGAAAGGAACATAGGGTTCTAAATACCTACCGTAGGTCAACTGGGAAAGTCTTTCCTCAAGTCTCAGAGGTCCATCATGTTGGAATATTCCTACTCTGGGGATCAGGGTACAACTATTGTGCAAAAAGAACTCCTCGCTTCTTCAAACATCCCTCCCCTTTCAGGTCAAGCTTTTCTGCATTGGCAACTTCTAGTGAGCATTTCATTCATCTCCAAGTTTCTCAATGGAACCAAACATCCTATCACAGAACTTAATAAAACAAAAATTTTGGCAGAGAGTATCATCTCTTAAATCTGGATTTTAGTTTTAAAATGGAAAGTGGGGAGTTTATCATCTCTAACTAGGGCCCTTTGTGAGTCCCTATGTTTTAAATCACATCTTAAGCATTTCCTGTGTGTTAACCACCTCTCTTTTATTTGAATCCATACAACGATTCTATATGCTTTGTGTCGCTCTGATGTATAGATGAGGAAATTGAAGGTTTAAATGTATTAGGTAGGGGCACCTGGGTGGCTCAGTGGGTTAAAGCCTCTGCCTTCAGCTCGGGGCATGATCCCAGGGTCCTGGGATTGAGCCCCACATCTGGTTCTCTGCTCACTGAGAAGCCTGCTTCCTCCTCTCTCTCTCTCTGCCTACTTGTGATCTCCCTCTGTCAAATAAGTAAATAAAATCTTAAAAAAAATAAATATATTAGGTAATATGCTCTAAGCCATCCATCTAGTAAATCATGACATAACTGTCCTGGGCTAATTCCTAAGCCTTTGGCCCTACCTAGTATGAATTTTAAAAGCTAGTAATTTCACTTTCCTTAAATAATATACTTTTTTGACCACCGTAATTCCAGTATTCTAACATGAGATATATTGGACTTGCATATGAAAAAAGCATTGATCGCTAATGGGCATTTGTTGTATACCAGGAATTGCACTGAATATGATATAATCGTTTTCAAAACTCAGACATGTTCTGAGAGTGAGGTCCCACCTCCCCATTTTAAAGGTAAGGAAACTGTGACCGAAAATGGTTTAATGACATTTCTAGGGTTACTTACTCAAGCAGGAGACAGTGGAGCTGAGATTCAAACCCAGGTTCTATAGGATTCCCGTATTTTACACAATGGGAAACATATGGCCTTTGGAATTCAGTGAATCTCAATTGTCCCCAAAACTAAATCACCACTATTTTTCATTTTGCTTCGTTCTATCATTAATGGATGTATTGCCTATGCTAGAGAGCTCTTGAGGAGATGGACTATTCCTGCTTAACCTTCTGTTCCCTTTTCCTCCCCCATTAATTAACAGAGTACCTGCTCTGTGAGGTTTCAATAAAGCAGTTGATTGAATATAATGAAAGCATTAAAATACTGAATGATTTGAAACTGGGTGAAAAATAGGTCTGATCTAGTATGTTATTTAATCCATCCATTTATTCATTTAACAATTATTTACTGATGATCTGTTATGTTCTCTGCCTTGTGCTGGGTGCCCAGCTAAATTTCAGCTGGTACACAACAGTGTGGTAACCCAGGAAGCATCTATTCCAATTGATTAATGCCTGTGCCAGACCAATTGCTAACTATTTTTAATGTTTCCCTTAGTTGAGTTATTGGCATATGATGATGAGCCAGAAAAATAAAAAAAGATTTGGTCATTGTCATGAAAACTTCCAATAAATGTAAAATTATTCCTGTGACAGGAAGAAAGGTATATGGTGCTGTGACAGTGCACGACAAGGTCACTCAGTCTAATCTGGATGCAAAAGGCTCTTGTGATGAAAACCAGGGAGAGAAAATCCAATCAGTTCCTCCATCATACAAATTTACTTTTCACCCTGTGAAGGCTAAAATTAACTTCTGTTTTATGGGATCAGCGGTGTTCTATAAATAGCAGAATTCAGCTATTCATCTCCACAACGTTCTTGCATCCTCTGATGGATGTGTCAATGATAGTAAGTTGAGTGATGCTCAAGGCCCCTATGGAAGGAGCATTGCACTTCATTAAATGTCTGCTGAACTGAGCTGCAGGTGTTGTGGGAATCCTTGTTAACATCCTGTTGAGGGGTATTCAGATTATGTTATAAATGAATGCTGTCACCTGGTCAAAAGCTCAGGAAAATTCACCAAGAAAAGATGATGCTTCAGATATAGAATAAACTTGGTTCACTAGTGAGGGAGTGCAGAGAAAGGGAGAATTTCTCCGAAGAGATTCTCTTGACTGCTATAAGAAAGCAAATTTGTCCTGAAATGGAGTGACTTAGGAGACTGACCCCTTATATCTAGGAATTACTTTATGTTACCTAACTTTGGTTGCTTTTCAGAAGAAAGATAGAGTGAATTGCTTAAGTGGTTAAAAAAATAAAAAGCTAAAAAATGAAAAGTAATTCTATACTGGGATAACAGCAAGGTAATTAAGTGTATATATACTCTGGCTCAAGTACATCTGATATTTCCTTCATAGACCTTAAAATTAATGAAAGATATTGAAAAATTGTGTTTTCACCCTTCTTTTTTTTTATTTTTTTTTATTTTTATAAACATATATTTTTATCCCCAGGGGTACAGGTCTGTGAATTGCCAGGTTTACACACTTCACAGCACTCACCAAAGCACATACCCTCCCCAATGTCCATAATCCCACCCCCTTCTCCCAAAACCCCTCCCCCCGGCAACCCTCAGTTTGTTTTGTGAGGTTAAGAGTCACTTATGGTTTGTCTCCCTCCCAATCCCATCTTCTTTCATTTATTCTTCTCGTACCCACTTAAGCCCCCATGTTGCATCACCACTTCCTCATATCAGGGAGATCATATGATAGTTGTCTTTCTCTGCTTGACTTATTTCGCTAAGCATGATACGCTCTAGTTCCATCCATGTTGTCACAAATGGCAAGATTTCATTTCTTTTGATGGCTGCATAGTATTCCATTGTGTATATATACCACATCTTCTTGATCCATTCATCTGTTGATGGACATCTAGGTTCTTTCCATAGTTTGGCTCCCTTCTGTCCAAATCTTGTGTGACAGGGCATGATCCAGGCCCTTAAGAAAGCAGTGATTGGAAAGGGGACTCTGTGTTCTTGGGAGTCTCCCATTCTGGGAGCCTGAGTCAGTGCTGTCAGATAACCATTTTCCAGGAAATCTTGCTTATCCTACTGCAAATACAGAGCTTCCTTCTATTAGCATTGTGTGCCTGTGCTCAGCCCATTAAGTCAAAGCCAAAATGAGGTACCACCCCACACTGGTTTGAATAGCTAAATTAACAACTCAGGAAAGAACAGATGCCTGGTGAGGATGCAGAGAAAGGGGGAAGTTCTTATACTGTGTAAAAGGCAAACTAGTGCAGCTACTCTGGAAAACAGTGTAGAGATTCCTCAAAAAGTTAACAATAGAACTTCCCTATGATCCAGCAATTGCACTATTAGGTATTTATCCAAAGGATACAAAAGTAGTGATTCGAAGGGGCACATGCACCCCTAATGTTTATAGCAGCGCTATTCACAAGAGTCAGAACTATTGAGAGAGCCCAAATGTCCATCTACTGGTGAATGGATAAAGAACTGGTATACGGGGACGCCTGGGTGGCTCAGTTGGTTGGACGACTGCCTTCGGCTCAGGTCATGATTCCTGAGTCCGGAGATCTAGTCCTGCATCGGGCTCCCAGCTCTGCAGGGAGTGTGCTTCTCTCTCTGACCTTCTCCTCACTCATGCTCTCTCTCACTGTCTCTCTCTCAAATAAATAAATAAAATCCTTAAAAAAGAAAGAAAGAAAGAAAGAAAGAAAGAAAGAAAGAACTGGTATATGATGGACTATTACTTAGCCACCAAAAAAAAAAAAAAAAGAAAACTTGTCATTGCATGTATTATGCAAGCAACATAAGAGAGACAAATACCGCATGACTTCCCTCATATGTAGAATTGAAGAAACAAAACAGATGAACATAGGGAAAGGGAAGGAAAAATAAAATATGAGAAAGATGAGAGGGAGACAAGTCATAAGGGACTCTTAACTATAGGGAACAAAATGAAGGTGGGTGGAGGGATGGTGGGGGGTTGGGGTGACTGGGTGATGGGCATTGCAGAGGGCCTTTGATGTCATGAGCTCGGGGTGTTACATGCAACTGGTGAGCCACTAAATCTACCCCTGAAACTGATACTACACTATATGTGAACTAACTTGAATTTAATAAAATTTTGAAAGAAAAAAAGACAGGAATAAATCCCACTTGGTCGTGGTGAATAATCTTTTTAATGTACTGTTGAATCCTATTGGCTAGTATTTTGTTGAGTATTTTCGCATCTGTGTTCATCAAGGATATTGGTCTATAGCTCTCTTTTTTGGTGGGATCCTTGTCTGGTTTTGGGATCAAGGTGATGCTGGCTTCATAAAATGAAAAAGTGCTCCATATCACTTGGCATCAGGGAAATACAAATCAAAACCACAATGAGATATCACCTCACACCAGTCAGAATGGCTAAAATCAACAAGTCAGGAAATGACAGATGCTGGCGAGGATGCGGAGAAAGGGGAACCCTCCTACACTGTTGGTGGGAATGCAAGCTGGTGCAGCCACTCTGGAAAACAGCATGGAGGTTCCTCAAAATGTTGAAAATAGAACTGCCCTATGACCCAGCAATTGCACTATTGGGTATTTACCCTAAAGATACAAATGTAGTGATCCAAAGGGGCACATGCACCCGAATGTTTATAGCAGCAATGTCCACAATAGCCAAACTATGGAAAGAACCTAGATGTCCATCAACAGATGAATGGATCAAGAAGATGTGGTATATATACACAATGGAATACTATGCAGCCATCAAAAGAAATGAAATCTTGCCATTTGTGACAACATGGATGGAACTAGAGCGTATCATGCTTAGCGAAATAAGTCAAGCAGAGAAAACTATCATATGATCTCCCTGATATGAGGAAGTGGTGATGCAACATGGAGGCTTAAGTGGGTAGAAGAAGAATAAATGAAACAAGATGGGATTGGGAGGGAGACAAACCATAAGTGACTCTTAATCTCACAAAACAAACTGAGGGTTGCTGGGGGGAGGGGGTTTGGGAGAAGGGGTTGGGATTATGGACATTGGGGAGGGCATGTGATTTGGTGAGTGCTGTGAAGTGTGTAAACCTGGCGATTCACAGACCTGTACCCCTGGGGATAAAAATATATGTTTATAAAAAATAAAAAAATTTAAAAAAAAATAAAAATAAATAAATAAATAGTAAAAAAAAAAAGAAAAAAAAAGAAAGAAAAAAAGACAAGAGCAGATGGAAGGTGACTGGGAGAAATCTCATGCAAATGTGGGAATGGAGATTCAATTTAACAAACACTACCTGCACATAGTTGGGTCTATTCTGTGCATTATGGAGGATCCAAAGATACAGGAGTCAGGTTTGTTGTCTATTAGAAGCTGATGATCTTAGAGTATTTAGTATGGATCCAGTTTTAATTACGCTGTGATACATGATAAATAATATGAGAGGTATAAAATATGGTGAAGGTATAGGAAAGAGATCATTTCTTGACATTGTGCAAATATTAACCACCTTCTTGTTCCCTCTTTCAGGCTTTTTGTTTTCCCTAAGATCTATTGGATGGAGTCTAAGTTGTTTGGCATTGCACATGAGTTCCCCCATGAACTGACCCTGCCTACATTTCAGTTCTTATACACCCGTTATAATAAACTGCTTGCAACACTTCCTTCTTCCTTTACTCCCTATTCCTCCCAGAACTCCAACCAAGCACTGTGCTTAGCACATAAGCAATGCTAAAAAAGTGTGTTTGCATAAATTAGTGAATCCTCATACCATTCTGTTTCATGTCTTCATGTCTTTATCTATGCTGTTCTCTTTGGGTAGAATGTGTTTCTCCATCTCATTAACATCTGTGAACTCATTCTCTGAGACTTAACCTGCTATAACTTCTAAGCTTGTTTTCAGTGTTCCTTCCCTGTGCTGCCATGGTAGCTGGAATATATCTCCCTCCCAGTCCTTCAGAGTGAAATGATCAGTTTGGGAATCTATCTTCACACCATAAAGAAACCCTCTTGATGCCAGGGGCTACATTCAAATAGCTGCCATCTTGAGTGAAGTGTAGATTTGGGAGTTAGGTTGCTTGGGTTTAATCCTGATATTTCCCCCTTTTCTAACTCTATGATCTTGGATAAGTTACTTAACCTCTCTGAGCCTCAGTTTCCTCATCTGTAAAGTGAGGATACTAATAGTATTTACCAGAAAGAATTGTTTTAAGTATTACATTCGTTATTATAAATGAAGGACTTAGAACAGTGTCTGGCACAAAATGAACATCATACAAGTGCAAATTATGAAATGCCTAGAAATATTGACTAGAGCAACTATGGAAATATATGGAAGAAGACAGTCAGTGAAGTCTTTGTACAGGTGGAAACTTAAGATTAAGTTTTTGGTGTATAGAGATGGAGGTAAACTGTGGAGAGAAAGTCATTACAGGATGAAGTTAGAGTCAGGTAGGATATAGCACTGGGACACTGAGCTACCCTCATATTCCCTCCTGCCCCACACACTGTCAATAGACATCCAGGTACTATAATATGTTTTGGAAAGCATTTCTCCTGCAAGTTTAATTTCCCTCTTTTTTCACTGTCTCCCAGTGTCTCCTGTGGGAGCTAATGAAATGATTAAACAAAAAGAAATTGAAGGAGTGTCATGTTGACTGAAAGCTGCAAAGACTGCAAGCTCGCTAGGTAGATTTGTAAGCCAGGCAAATTTTATAATATAACTAAGTCAGTATCCATAGTAGAATATGATTGAATAAAATATAATTATGTAAAATATTTTGAAGGAGGTAAATGATACTGGTGTAGTTCACAAAATACATGAAATGGATTTTGTAGATGAGGTAATATTCCTACACTGACTTCCATTATAAAATTGATGACATTTGAAAAAACTCATTCTGAAAACCTCAATTCAGTGGAATGACAGCTGTATCCCTTGCACTGATCTCAATGCTTATCTAAACCCCTTTCTTGAGGGAGGAACCACTTGAGAGGTAGAGGTAAATTGACAGCAGGTGTATACCTCAAGGGGTATTTCCTGTTTATGGGGCCACAAATGGGAAAAATAAGAGATAGTACCCCAGAGAGGGCATGGAAGGCAAAGTCAGAACTCTGAGTTTAAAACAGTTTGTCAGTCAGAGGGGCTGCTGAACAGATTGTGATCCAAACGAGGGTGCCATGAGAAGGAAAAGAGCAATACTGAGACTGAGAAGCAAGCAAATAGGTAAATTGAAATTGATGTAAGTCCACAGGTGGAAAGTAGATATCACGGCAGGACTGTGATACCACCCCAGCCCTGTTAGCAGGAGGAAGATGGATTTACTTAGGGATATAGGAAAAGACAGGCCCTGCGGGATGAAGAAGAAAACATTACTGCCCTTGAGGAGCTTCCAGTCATGCAAAGTGATTATAAAGTCATGTGGGCTATTAAATATTCTTTACATTTCCAGTGTCTACTCAGCTCTTACATAAAAGCAGACACTGTGCTTAGGTGAGGATGTGTCAGCGAATGGACAGATGGTGGTCTGTTCTGAGGGTTGCACAGGAATTAGCCAGATAATGGAGTGTGGACAAGTTCAGGACAGGAGAATGATATGGCAGACGGAAAGGCATGTCTGTGAAGGCCCTGGGCATGAGAGAGTTTGTTATAAAATGTTTTCCTCAAATACTGGGCATTGAGTTCAGTGTTTACTCTAAGAAATATTCCATGTGTGATGCCTGGGTGGCTCAGCCGTTAAGTGTCTGCTTTTGGCTCAGGTCATGATCCCACAGTCCTGGGATCTAGCTCCGTGTCAGGCTCCCTGCTCAGCGGGAAGCCTGCTTCTCCCTCTCCCTCTCCCACTGCTTGTGTTCTCTCTCCCGCTGTGTCTCTCTCTGTCAAATCAATAAATAAAATCTTAAAAAAATATATTGCATGCATCTTTGTTCTTGGTTAGATGTTTTCCTGCCCCATCTGTAGGACTCTGCTACATCTCTCATCAGAGCTCTTACTGGGCTCTGTTGTCCCTGCTCACTCGCTATCACATCCCCCACTCTATAGCAGCAATCTCAGTCTTCACATTGTATCTCAAAAAGTACCTAGCACTTGGGGCACCTGGGTGGCTCAGTGGATTAAAGCCTCTGCCTTCTGCTCAGGTCATGATCCCAGAGTCCTGGAATCGAGCCCTGTATTGGGCTCTCTATTTGATGGGGAGCCTGCTCCCCCACCACCCCCTGCCTCCCTCTCTGCCTACTCGTGATCTCTGTCAAATAAATAAAATCTAAAATAATAATAATAATAATAATAAAGTACCTAGCACACTGACTGGCCCATAAATATTCAATATATTTTTGTCAAAAGAATAGATACATGATTAGATTAGTGGAGATAGGGTTTCAAATATGAAATTTCTTTTAGAATTTAGTACCAAGAAAAAAAAAAAGAATTTAGTACCAAGATTGGGGAAAGGAGAAGAAAACAAAAGGGAAGCCCTCACATCTCTATGCTTGTTTTTAGTTAATTTTTTAAAAAGACATGTTATTAACTATCTTACCTATACTAGCTTTAAAAGCTATTTTAAATCCTCTTGAGAAAGAATGTATGAGAATAGATCATAATAAAATCAGTTGTCCAAAATTACAATTACACAGATTCCAAACAATTTGATTCATTCTTTCTATAAATATTCATTGAAGTCCTACTGTGTAAAGTACTGAAGAAAAAAAGAAATATAGGAAAGTTTAAGACCTTAAAAAGCTCATGCTCTTAATTTTTAGGCATTATTTGGATACTTGAAGAGTGTAATAACAATGTTTAAGTGAGATCTTTGGCAATTCATTTCACTTTGGATTACTACCTAAAATATGAAGGTTGGACTTGACAGGGGTTCTATCTTATTTTTAAATATGATGCTTCAATAAATAAAAATGAGTGATAGAGTAGCAAAATATTCTGGTTTAAAGTAACAAAACATACCTTTTTCCTTAGATAAAACCAAAAGACAATTATTAATGCAGATATAGAAGTGAATAATAGGACTCAAGAGCAGGGCTGATCTTCAGAAATGGACTAAAATCAAGAAATCATAGTCCTAACTCTCTTGAAGAGACCATCCCATATAAACTTTCATTGTTTCAATTACAAAAGTCCCAAAAGAGAGAATCTGATTGGCTGACTTGATTCGATATGGACTTGATTTGGATTCTCACAGAAGCAGACATTGAGACAGAGATTTTAGTGCAAATATGTGATTTGGAGGTAGGAGAACAGCAGTAGGGAAGAAAGGGAAGAAAGGCATCCAAAGGTATTATCAAATCAGCTTTCACTTTGTGTCTCTGGAGATTAGCCCACTGGGGATCCCCTGAAAAATCACTGATAGAACACACACCTCAGTTATTTCTTCCCAGGGACAAAGTACCAGTTATACATCAACCTCCATCAGTCATTGGTTGGGAACTACTAGAGGGGTGGTAATCCCCTATTACTTCTGGCTTGCTGTGGACTTAGGGAGAGTGTTCTTCTTCAGCTTTGGAGAAAGCCCTCAGGCAAAAATATGCTGAGATTGGCCATTACATGTTGGTATACACTGAAGCAATATGGAAAAGAAATACGGGTGGAGTGCTGGTAGTTTTACTGATTTTAACCCCTAATTTAATCAACAGTTCCTTAAGTGATGGTGGGATGGTGTGGTAATCCATCTCTGAAGATGAGGTAGTCAGTTATAGAAATCAAGGTGGGCTGAGACCCCAAAGGATGCCTACTGTATAAATTCTATAGGACTTCCGAGACAGGAGAATGTGCTCTTGGTAAGATGTGTGTCTGGAAGCACGAGTGATATTTGGTAAGTGATGTAAGCTTACAGTTAGAGAATAGGCAAAGGCCAAGGACATGAGGATGAGGCATGGTAAGAAGGCGGGGAAGTTGTGAGTAGGAGATCAGGCTGGAGAAGTCCTCCAAACACAGATAAAGAGGACTTTGAGAAATAGACCAAGATGTTTGTAGTTAATGCATTAGGTCATTAACTGTATATTCTTGGAGTCTATAACAAGGTAAGTTACATTTTTAAGCCTCAAACTTTAAGCACTTTCTTCCAAAGAAACTCATTTTGTAGCATAGCTCACATTTTCAGTTTTATATAGGGACTTTTTTTAAGTTTGCTTGTAGTTGGTGATACCTGAGACAAATGATCATCACTTACTATTGAAGTGGCATATGTAATGTTATTAATCAGTCAAGGCCACATTTAACTGTCTTACAGTGTGTGTTTCTGTATAAAAAGTTCCCAGTGTATACTTTTCTGTGGCTAATTATTAAAACATTCTCAGAAAGAATTCGAGCCTCTGGCATTAAACATGCTATTCTCATTCATTTATCAAACTTTCAACGAACATTTATTGCGGGCCATGTCTTTAATGGCAGGGAAAGAACTGCACAGAAAAGCAAGTTATTGTCCCTGCAACCAAGGGTCCCATAATCTCACAGAAGAGGTAGGTCAAAAATAATATAAATACAAGGTAAAAGGTACAGTAATGTAAGTGTGCACAAAGTGCTGTGGGGATGCTAACTCACTGAGGAGAATCCTACAGAAGACACACGTATTGTCACATCCCAATTAGAAGCAGAGATGGAAGAGTTGATTGTGTCTGAAACTCTGGTTTGCTAGGTTGTTTTTCTCTCCCCTAAGGAGAGGTGAACCCCAGACTATTGGTAAACATATAGGATTTGGTAATGAAGTCAATTTACTAAATGTTTTATGGAGAGTTTGCCCTTTTCTTTGGATGGATCTCTGAAAGGGCAGACAGGCTGGCAAGTGCATGAGAAGAAACAGGAGACTGAAGCTGAACTTTTTTCAAAACTAGGACAGTGCATTTGCATCCAGCCCTAGGTTAAAGACAGTCAGACTACCATTTATTCACACTTTTATTACCTAGAGAATGAAGTCCCAGGAACAAGAAAGTAAAACTTAACTACATACAGAGATAAACTATTTTACTTACCATTGATTTAAATCCTCCAGGTAGAATGGAAATTGATGCGACACCCAGAATTCTAAACTGATGTCTTATAAGATGTTGCATTAAGAATGGCATTTTATTTACTTGAGAGAGCAGAGAGAGAGAGAGAGCATGAGTGGGGGGTTGGTAAGGGGCATGGGCAGAGGGAAAAGCAGGCTTCCTGCTGAGCAGGGAACCAGACATGGGGCTCGATCCAAGCACCCTGAGATCATATCCTGAGCAGAAGGCAGCCACCCAGGCACCCTAACAATGGCATTTAATTTTAAAAGCTTACAAAAAACCAAAACCAATCATTATTCTTTCATGTGAATAATTCATTACATCATAAATATATTGCACTGTCGATACCTTGAAAGAAAAAAAAAACTTGTTAAAACTGCAATTCCATAGCAATATAGTTACTGCAAAGGTGAGTTTCAGATAATGTTCAGAAAAGATACCTGGATCCCTCTGTGTGCATATATTTTTTCAAAGGATAATCAATGTTTTGGCTGAATTTACCAGAATTAAAAATGATCACTTCTTTCTAGAGTTTCCAGTAGAATCTGGAGAAGCATTTATATTGCAATGGGGAAAAATGTCATCCATCATTTATGACTGTGTCTTTTGCACACACACACACACACACACATACACACACATACACACACACACACACAAAATGGTGTTTTTACTAAGGACACTTCTGCTGTTGTGTATAGAAAAGCAGGGCAGTCCCTGATTGCCAGTAACTGCCTTTAAAACATTTGTTTTCAGAAATCAGTTGACTGAAGATCTACTGTTGTTTAAATTAGATGAAAGGAGCTGGATTATCATAAATGAGTTGATTCTCTGATGCTGATGGTTAAATGTTATTTAAATCACCAGGTTCTGATTGAAAACCTCACTATGAGCTAACTTGTACCAAATCCAGATCCGTCCTATTTTATGTCATCCTTAACCTGCTGCCCAGCTTCCTATTCATACTTGCTCAGTATCTTTCTTTTCCTTGAGACTTTGCAAAGGTTGGCACAATGTCAGTCTTATTTATATATTTGGGTGCTAGTCAGCCATCTAGCAGCAGTGGTTACTTAATTTTGGAAGTAACAGTTAATGAGTTGTTGTGTGCCTTTCATTAAAAACAAGAACAAAACAAAACAAAAAAACAGTCTTTAGGACCTTTGCCACCTAGTAAACCTAAATGACCTTGTGTATAAAGATCTTCAGCTCCTTGCCTATGAAATTAAGTTTGTTTTCCTTCCAGATTCACAGGAGGTATATAAATATTAATTCAAATCAGAGAATGAAAAGCTTTTCTGTACCAAAAAGCATAATATACTATTACTGTTATTTGCTGAATGAATTAAAATAATAGAATCGTGAATTCCTGAAGTGGCCTAGGGCAGAAGAAACCTATAGAGTAAGAAGCAGGCAGAATGGATCGGTATCAGAAGACAATGTCCAGAAGTGTGAAAACAAGCAGAAAATACATTGTAAAGGGAAACCAGTTCAGCAGACTTGTTTTGAGTGCCTGCCATGAGCTTTCATTTGCAATTGCATTTCATTCTCATAGCTGTTCCGTGATGTGGGGATTATTGGCCTCATGTTGCAGACATTAACTGAGTAATAAGTCGTTCACCTCAGGTCTCATCTGTATGCTACAGTCAGGAATCAACACAAGTTTTATATAATTAACAATTCTATAGCTTCCTAAACAAAACACACTTCGTTGCTACAACACAGAGCAATTCTGTGTGGTTGTTCTGCATAGCTCCACAAGGTAGAATTAGGACCAAAGAAGGAAAATTACTAAGAGATTTCACAATAAATAATCATCACTTGACTGTGAGCTTATCCTGAAAGAGAATGAGCTACCTTTGAGTGTAGTGAGTTTCTATCACTGGAAATATTCACCCTTACAATCCGTGACCACATCACTAAGTACGTTGTGGCAATGAGCAAGCACTGAAATAGAGGGGGTAAGATTATTCATAAGGTACTTTTAAGTCCTAGGACTCTGTTTTCAGTTGATAACTCCTGCTTGTCAGGCTAAAGAAAAATTCCCATGACGGTAGAACTAAAGGCAAGCCCTTTGAAATGAGACTTCATGTGCCTGCTAATGTCACAGCCAACAAGGAAATGACTGGCTAAGGGAAGGAAGCTACATTTGGGAAGCAAGTAAAGTTTAGAAGCAGCATGGTATATTTGAAAGTATGTAGGATTTAGAAGGAAACAAACCTGGGCTCAAAATTGTTTTCTGAGTCTCTTTCTAAGCTGTTGTTTCCTCCTTCCATGAAATAGTATGATAAACATTAAATATAATGAATTAAATGAGATAATATAGGTAAAGAGGCCAGCATGGTTAGCACTCAGGATTTGTTAGTCATTAAAATTATCATCATTGTTTTTATCATAATCTCTTTGCTGCAAGGAAGATGTCTCTTTGGAGACCATCAAGCAGTAACTATCTCATCTTCCTCTGGAGTGGGCCAGCCTCTGGCAACATGGCAGAGGATACAGTCTTGTAGAATATTAAGGTTGAAGAGTTCCTCAAATTATCTGTGATAAAGATGTGTGTGTGTGTGTGTGTGTGTTTAACTTTGTAGTATGTTGCAGACCAGTACTTTTAAAAAAATACAATAAAAATGAATTACTAGAGAAATGGGGGGGATCCAAAATGGGCAAAATACAATCCCATATATTTTCATTTTTCCAAAGACATAAAATCAGTCTATTAAACTGCTATGAAAATTTCTACTTATTCGCAGCTTCAATGCTTATTTTGTAGTAGGTAGAAAACAGTTTGCAGACTAGAATCAGTCCACAGATCACACTCAAGTAGTGCTGATCTTGCTCATTCCTTCTGTGCATAAAAGGGTGAAAGCTCAGGGTGGAGAAAGGACTTGCCCACTGTCCCATACAGAGCATCATCCCTCCAACTTAGGGAACCTAAGGATTGGGTATGTGTGTAAAAAAGCTAGATATACGAGGAATTGTGATTCTCCTAGGTACTGTAGAGTAATGCCTCTACCATTCACTTATCTCACTGGGAAATTACAGTAGGCTTTCTTATCAGTTTTTAATTATTTTGAATAGAAGTTAACGTTTTGTCAGAAAAGATGAAAAAAATATTGATGGTTATGTATCTGTTTTATAGGTACACAAGATTCCCTTTAACTCTTATAGCATCTCTCAAATGTGGGCGGAACTACATATGTATTTTTTGAGAACCGAGAAAGTTAAGCAAGTTACTCAAATGAATCCAAGCAAGTGGTGGGACTGAGGTGCGAGACCAAATCTGTTAGACTACAGAGTTCTTCTCTTTGCTCCATATCATTGTATAAACCTAGTCCGTAGTTTGGCTGCATCATGCTTTTGAAGGGAAATCGTCTCCTTAATAACTATTACCATTTACATAGCATTTTGTGTTTGCCCTAGACCTTACAACAGTTTATCACCTTATTCTCCTACATTGCAAAACAAAGCCTTTCATAAAGACTAGGAAACAGAGGAACAGTAAGATATTCTTTAATGGTAAGTATTGCGAGTTGGTTACAAACACATATTCCACTTTGAAAACTTATGATGGTTTACATTTTTTAATAACTTCTGGTAGAGTTCCACATACCCTTGGCTTTCCTCACTAATCTGTCCAGGCCTCTTATACCCTGACTGCTACATATGTTTCCTAATTATTTTTACAACCTCTTAGTACTGATAGATACTTAGTATCCAGTCATTCTGTTAAAACCAATGTTTAATGAGCACTGAGAAATGTCTAGAATTGTGATTCACTATACTGTACACCTGAAAGTAATACAACACTGTAATTAATTATACTGGGATTAAAATAAAAGAACTTAATAAAAATAATGTTTACATATCTGCTCAAAAAAGTAATATTTTAACTCAAATTATACTTTGGAAGGGAACAATAATCTTACATTCTGCTATATTTTCTAATCCACCTGAATCTCATAATGAAAGTGACCTTGTGTTTTCCCCGTAGGAAATACTGAAAATTGGTCAAGCTTCCTTTTTCTTTTTAGACTTTTTTCACAGTTCTTTCTGTTGACCTATCCTAGATAGTCTGGGTAAAGGTTATATGCTGAAGTTCTCAATAACTATGAGATAAAATGACCAGATGTAAGCCCAGCCCATAAATTGTCATGGGTAGTCCGTTAAGTATTGACCCATGAATAAGGAAAGAAAAGGACATGTGGCAGAAGTGTTATAAAGATTGTCAAGATATGAAAATGCACTTTTTCTAACAGTTAACAAACAAGCATTCATCCATTTGAGCAAACCATACTGTCTTTTGACATTTATTGACCACATTCTATGATCCAAGTATTGTGCATAAGGTTTTTAGGACCAAAGGTTTTTTTTCTTCCCTTGATTCAAAATGAGTTTGTGATTAAATATGTCTTCTACAGTATTCACTGTGACAACTGGGGTTCTCCAAAATCTATACTTTTTGAGTTTATATTGTTTTAAATCTAGCTTGCTTTATGGACATAAATATGATACCAGAAAACATTCTGTAGAAGTTATAGATACTCGGGATTTAGTTCAGGTATTTTTATTTCTTCACAATGTCCCATGAGTTATCTAAGACTTTTGTCTTATTGATTTTTTTTTTAATTTTTTATTTTTTATAAACATATATTATTATCCCCAGGGGTACAGGTCTGTGAATCACCAGGTTTACACACTTCACAGCACTCACCAAATCACATACCCTCCCCAATGTCCATAATCCCACCCCCTTCTCCCAAACCCCCTCCCCCCGGCAACCCTCAGTTTGTTTTGTGAGATTAAGAGTCACTTATGGTTTGTCTCCCTCCCAATCCCATCTTGTTTCATTGATTCTTCTTCTACCCACTTAAGCCTCCATGTTGTATCACCACTTCCTCATATCAGGGAGATCATATGATAGTTGTCTTTCTCTGCTTGACTTATTTCGCTAAGCATGATACGCTCTAGTTCCATCCATCTTGTTGCAAATGGCAAGGTTTCATTTCTTTTGATGGCTGTATAGTATTCCATTGTGTATATATACCACATCTTCTTGATCCATTCATCTGTTGATGGACATCTAGGTTCTTTCCATAGTTTGGCTATTGTGGACATTGCTGCTATAAACATTCGGGTGCATGTGCCCCTTTGGATCACTACATTTGTATCTTTAGGGTAAATACCCAATAGTGCAATTGCTGGGTCATAGGGCAGTTCTATTTTCAACATTTTGAGGAACCTCCATGCTGTTTTCCAGAGTGGCTGCACCAGCTTGCATTCCCACCAACAGTGTAGGAGGGTTCCCCTTTCTCCGCATCCTCGCCAGCATCTGTCATTTCCTGACTTGTTGATTTTAGCCATTCTGACTGGTGTGAGGTGATATCTCATTGTGGTTTTGATTTGTATTTCCCTGATGCCGAGTGATATGGAGCACTTTTTCATGTGTCTGTTCGCCATCTGGATGTCTTCTTTGCAGAAATGTCTGTTCATGTCCTCTGCCCATTTCTTGATTGGATTATTTGTTCTTTGGGTGTTGAGTTTGCTAAGTTCTTTATAGATTCTGGACACTAATCCTTTATCTGATATGTCGTTTGCAAATATCTTCTCCCATTCTGTCAGTTGTCTTTTGATTTTGTTAACTGTTTCCTTTGCTGTGCAAAAGCTTTTGATCTTGATGAAATCCCAGTAGTTCATTTTTTCCCTTGCTTCCCTTGCCTTTTGCGTTGTTCCTAGAAAGATGTTGCTGCGGCAGAGGTCGAAGAGGTTGCTGCCCGTGTTCTCCTCAAGGATTTTGATGAATTCCTTTCGTACATTGAGGTCCTTCATCCATTTTGAGTCTATTTTTGTGTGTGGTGTAAGGGAATGGTCCAATTTCATTTTTCTGCATGTGGCTGTCCAATTTTCCCAGCACCATTTATTGAAAAGGCTGTCTTTTTTCCATTGGACATTCTTTCCTGCTTTGTCTTATTGATTTTTACAGCCAGCATCCCAATGAGCAAATTTCTTCTAAAAGTTCCCTATAAAACATACCTTGTGTATGTTTATTTGAAATCTTTTTGATGTTTTGGGAAGTCTCCCCAAATTTATAATACATAATTATTCTCTATCTGTTTAGTAGGATCATTTATACAAACATTTCTAGATGATTTTATTCCATCAGATTATTTTTATATAGAAGTGAAGAGAGCATCTACTTCAGAATAGATACAATTAATGACTTAAAGGATACTGTCCAAGAGGCCTCACTGCTTTTTCTTACCAATCCTTCCTACCACAAAATATTTGTACAACGCTTGAGAGTGTATAAACCTCTTCTACATCCACTTAGTCATTTGATATTCAAAATAGTTTTTGCTGAAAACATGATCACCATCCTTATTTAATTTATTTCCACCCATTTTCTTGTTCTCTCATTTAACAAAGCTCATCAAAGGACTAGTCTATTCTCAAGGTTCTCCATTTCTTCACTTCTCATTCTTTTTCCTCAACCCATTTCCATTAGGCCTATCTCTACACCACTCCAACCAAACAGCATTGGTCAAGTACTCATGATGTCCTGCTTGCAAATTGCATTGATAAATTCCTGGTCCTTATCTTTCTCCATCTCTCAGCAATATAGAACTAGTTGATCACTTACTCACTCTTCAGACTTTTTCTTTGTCTGGTTTATTAATATGAAGTCTGACTTTCTTCCCACATTTCTGAACACTCTCTCAATTCCTTCAGTTGAAACTTCCTGCTCTGTCAGTCTTTAATTACTGCTGTTGACCAGGGCTCAGTCTTGGACTTCTCTAGGGATTCTCACTCATGCCATTAAGCATATGTTCCATGTGTTTATGGCTCCAGAAATTCTATGTCCAAATCCTTTATCTCTCCTCCATATGCATGTGCTCCATATATATTTACCTAACTGCATATTCAACATCTCTGCTTGGATGTCTCATAGTGACTTCAAACTTACATAAAAAAACAAACTCTATTCCTCCCTTGCTTCCGAGGACAAAAACATAGAATTAGTCTTTGATTCCATATTTTCCTTCAGAACCTACATTCAACTTATCAGAAAATGTTGTAGGTACTAGATTCAAAGAATGCCAAATCCAGCTGTTTCTATTACTACTGTTGTGACCCTGTCTGTGCCACTTGATCATTCAGACCACCATTTTCTCTCACATAAGCTATGGCAACTGTTCCCTGTCTGGTCTCTCTGCTTCCATTCCTTTACTTAGCAGTTAGCTTTCCCTCCAGAGAACAGAATGACCTGTTCGAAAAAGGGAAATTAACTTCAACAGCTTTCTATCACATTCAGAATAACGTATCTCTATTTTCTTGCTCTAGTCACACTGGCTTTCTTAGTTTCTTGAACAAGCCAAGTTCATTCTTATCTGAGAACTTTTGTGAGCACTGTTGACTCATTCACCCATACTCGTGTGTTCAGATTTCTGGTCCCCTTCTTCAGAAGAGCCTTCTTTGAGTACCCAGTCTCAGATAGCCCATACATATCTTGCCATATTCTCTCCTAATACTGCTTTAGTTTGTTTCTTTCTTCTGGAGGGATTATTGCTGTTATGTAAATAGGTTACAACTTTGTAGGTGCTCTGTTTCTTCCATTAGAATGTAAGCTTCATAAAAAACAGGACTTTGTTGTGTTTACTCCATCTCCCCAGCACTGGGGAGAGTGTTTAGCAAATAGTAGCTACTCAGTACATATGAGTGAATTCCGAGTGAATAAAGGAAAGTGAAGTAAAGAGGCTAAGTGATCCAAGGCCAGAGAAGCCACCCTGATTGTAAAACCCAGGTTTTTTCCACTATATCTCCACTATATGAGCCAGGCCATAGGGAGTTTGATTATTTGAATATTTTTCTGGTATCAGCCATCACTCACCTGCCAGTTGTTCAGCCAAGATATTGCAATCTAAGGGCACCTGGTTGGCTCAGTCAGTTAAGTCGACTTAGGTCATTATCCCAGGGATCCTGGGATGGAGCCCCATGTCATGCTCCCTGCTAGCCTGCTTCTCTCTCTGCCCTTCCTCCTACTCGTGTTCTCTTTCTCTTGCTCACTCTCACTCTCAAATAAATAGATAAAATCTTAAAAAAAAAAAAAAAGATACTGCCATCTATCTGTTTGGAGAAATAGTCGACGATTTGTTGAATACAAAACAGATGAGACCTTCTATATCCCTCATGCCTGCAGCCCACCACTAAAATCAAAGAAAGAAAAATCAATTGATCTAATTGTGAACTTTGCAAAACCACATTTTCTTTCTGCCTGGCAGTCTAACCTCTTCTAAGTAAATGCTCTTTAACACAGTGTTACACATTTGTGCATTGTGATCAATTTTAATTTGTTACTGATAATGAAGCACATTTTATTTACTTGAAAAATAAATTAGAGTCTATTCAAACACATCAATAAAATAAAGCTTCTTTTACATTTCTGAGTGCTTTTTATAAGCGCTGGTACCAAGAATTGCATGTAACCGCAGCTGCTATTCTGCTATGCCATAACAGCTGATCTGGAAATGCCCATGAAATCATGGCCCCATATTCCATTTATGTCACAGCACAGAGAAGGAAGGGGTAGAACTACCATTTTTAAGATATCTGTGATTTGCATGAGAATTTCTGCTGGATTTAATTGCCTGGGCAGGGTTTCTCCCTTCTTTAAAAAATGGAATACCTGTCTCAAACTTGGCCCTCTACTCCCTAAATTCTTATTTCTAATACCTGAGATTTTTACAATGATAACAAGCTCCGTCATCTAGCTGCTTGAAATTTTAGGCAAGTCACAGAAGCTCTGTGAACCTTCACTTCTTTAGATTAAAGAAGAATGAGATAATGATATTTGTTTCTCACTGTTGTTTTTTCAAGGATTAAGTGAGATAAAGTACATAACTCTGATTGGAGAAGTACCTGACCCAGATGCTTAATTAGCGTTAGTGCTGTGCTTCTCCCCATGGAGCCTTACAGTCCTTTCTGACTTCTCAATTTCCCTCCCAGAATACAATTGTGATATAAGAGGCTGAACATGGATTTGCCATCAATTCCTCTAATTGTCTTATTTTTTTTTCTAGTTATCTATTCCATTGGTTTTTCCTCATACTATCCCTGCTATCAGTTATATACATTGATAATAAAAGGAAAATTCTTGGCTTAATTGGGTACCACAATGCCTGGTTTCAATCTTACAAACATTGTATTTCTCAACAATCTAAACCAGAAACCACCAGGAAGTGTTAATTAGGTGCTAAAAGCAAATTGGATTACTTTAGGGATCTTTTCAACAATAATTTTACACTCAATCAGGTAGTGAAGCCATAAATTACACATAATATCCTAGTGTCCAGTCAGGTGTATTTTGAAATCCTTGACTTCTCTTTCATCATTCAACTTTGCATCTTTATAAAATTATTTGAAAGTGTTCCATGTTCTTAATACCGTGATTGGTGAGATAGAATTGGGAAACAGTGATGATTTGATAGCCAGCTTCAAAGATCTTCAGTCTCTGGACACAGAGTTCATTCTACCTTGAACTAAAAGCATCATTTATTACATGGTCATTTTTTAAGTAACTTTAAGAAGACTTTATTGAAATATAATCTATAAATTATATTTCATTTTGGAATAAAGAATTGAAAGAAGTTTTTTTTTTTTTTTTAAGATTTTATTTATTTATTTATTTGACAGACAGAGATCACAAGTGGGCAGAGAGGCAGGCAGAGAGAGAGGAAGGGAAGCAGGCTCCCTGCTGAGCAGAGAGCTGCCACGGGGCTCTATCCCAGGACACCAGGATCATGACCTGAGCCGAAGACAGAGGCCTTAACCCACTGAGCCACCTCGGCACCCCGAAAGAAGTTTTAAACATAAATTTTTCTCTTTAAACTCAGCAATAGAAAAAGCTGTATACTGCCCTATGCCAGCCCTGATCCCAAATCTTAAAATATGATGTAGTAAAATCTAGTCAGAACACTGGACTTCAAACCTCAATTTCTTTCTTCTCTTCCTATGTGGTCTTGGAGAAATCAATCAATTAAATAAATCTTCATTTAATAATTCTACAAATATTTTCTGAGCACTTCGTATATGTGAGACAGACTTCCAGTTATTTTAGATATAGCAATGAGCACACCAGACAATAATCTCAGCCTTTGTGACAATTGTGGCTTACATTGATTGTTGGGGCATGTATGATTCTAAACACGTAGTAGATACACAGAGCAGGAGGAATACAAAAAGACGAGATTACCATCATACCTGGGAGAAGCTTATTCTGAAGGCTTAATTTCCTCATTTTTAAAAAATGGGGAAAAAATAAAGAATAGGAATTACACAAATATGCGTATCTCAGTGTTGCCATTAAGTTCTAAATATCGGTTATAATCAAATCTGTTGCTCAATTCAATGAAGAAGCATGGAAGCTGTGTTTTCACTATAACAGCATGGACACAGTTTTTTTGAGATGGAAAAGACTTTCTGATTCGATGGTATGCAAAACATGGGGTCTGGAAAGAGCAGTATCTGCTCAGTGAAAACTCTAGTTAGCAGAGAATGGTGTACATGTAAGGGAGGCGTGGCTTATTAATCTTAAAAGATCATTTCAAATACTCCTCTACCATCTCTTTTTCAAGATAATGGAAATTCTCCTGTAAATTTTTCCTAGCTTCCCTGAAAGAATATAGTCTTTGACCTCTAGTAAAATTATTAGAATTATTTAGAGGAGAGAACACTGAATTAACAGAGGACCTAGTGGCCAAGTCTATATACAGATGATTTAAAGTCTCTATAAGTCTTTGCTTCTTTTTCTGTTATTTTTTTAAAGATTTATTTATTTATTTGAGAGAGAGAGAGAGAAAGTGAGCTTGTGCAGGGGAGAGATGTAGAGGGAGAGGATGAGGGAGAATCTCAAAGAGATTCCCTGTTGAGCACAGAGCCTGATGTGCGGCTTGATCTCAGGACCCTGCGATAATGATCCTAAGATCATGACCTAAGCCAAAATCGAGTAGGATACTTAACCAACTGAGCCACCCAGGTGCCTCTATAAACCTTTGCTTCTTAAATGTAAACCAAGAATAATGTTGACCTCATAGTTCCAGAATAAGGGACCAAGACTTACTTATGCTTCAGGTCATTTTTAAAAAGGCATACACAAATAAATTAAATAAATGAATACATGGGATGCTTCTTTTTATATTCATCGATAACACATAGTTGGGAATCAATAACAGTTTATTCAATAAACAAATCTATAAATGCATGCCCAACACTAAGGAGAAAGGGGAGGAAGTGTACAAAATTTTATAGTGTTATGCAAATGAAAGTGTTAATTACCACCTTACTGATCTCAGTTTATTGGTATACATGCTTTTTTGAGCATACACATCTGACCACTCGCTGACCAAGAACAGAGGCCAGATTTCCTCCCATCTCAAGATTTTTTTTTTTTTTTAGATTTTATTTATTTACTTGACAGACAGAGATCACAAGTAGGCAGAGAGGCAGGCAGAGAGAGAGGAGGAAGCAGGCTCCCCGCTGAGCAGAGAGCCCGATATGGGGCTCGATCCCAGGACCCTGAGACTGTGACCCGAGCCGAAGGCAGAGGCTTAACCCACTGAGCCACCCACGTGCCCCCCCATCTCAAAGGTTTTTGATGCCTGTCGTTCAGAAAAGCTCACTGGATATCATTTGACTTGCTGAGGGCCAGAGCAGAAGCTGTTGGGTAATCTAATTGACAGCCCTTCTAAAAGCACCTAGTTTCTAAACAAGAAAGGTTTTCTTACACACTATTTCCTATCCCAAGATCCAAATGGGAGAGCCCTGCCGCTGCATAGCCAGAGAGCAGATGTTGCCCTGTCAGGTGTCTTTGATTCTACTTGGGAAACCACAGGAAGCTGGTTGCAGACAAATCATCAGCACTGCAGGAAGGGGAGAAAGGCAGCCTACATTGTGTGCTCACAGAGGAGACATGGCACTTGGCCACAGAGAGGGGAAAGGGACTAGAGCTTGTCTAGAAGTACAAATAAGTGGTACCTGGCTGTTGCCTACTTCCACTTCGGTTCAGAACTCCTCACACTGTGCTTTGTAGTGGAGCTGATTATTGAGACATTTGTGTTTCCTTTTTAATTAAAAACCTTTTGATGTTTAAGACCATCATAAAAAAGTATGTGCCATAAGATTTTTATATTTCAAGTATTTGAACTATATTGATACCTAGGGACACTATGGATAAGTGAGCCAAAGCCAGCCAGCAGGACCTGAGCTAGTATTTATTGCATATCTTAGGGCAAGGAAGAATATTTTCATATTATGTCATTTACTTTTATTTTTATATGATTCTATATGGTAGCTAATGTTATTCTCATTGTATTGTGAAGATGGCTGGAATGTCTAAATGAATTCCTTGAAGTCATATATTTAGTGGATTACAGAACTGAAATTCAAGTTCATGTTTGTCTGATAACAAGCCTAACATTTTTCTTCTGCCTCAAAAATTATTAGATTGTTTGCTTTGGTACAATAGTTGAAATTTAGCTATCATAGTGAATGCATTTTTATTGTAACCTCAAATCAGGGCGCCTGGGTGGCTCAGTGGGTTAAGCCGCTGCCTTCGGCTCAGGTCATGATCTCAGGGTCCTGGGATCGAGTCCCGCATCGGGCTCTCTGCTCAGCAGAGAGCCTGCTTCCCTCTCTCTCTCTCTGCCTGCTTCTCCGACTACTTGTGATTTCTCTCTGTCAAATAAATAAATAAAATCTTAAAAAAAAAAAAAAAATCAATTATATGCACAGGTTGTATGAATATGGATAAATTATAATTTAAAAATTACTTCAGGATTTCTGGCCATAGGCATAGTTTTCCAATAAGAAAGAGAACATTTTCGGGGCACCTGGGTGGCTCAGTGGGTTAAGCCGCTGCCTTCGACTCAGGTCATGATCTCAGGGTCCTGGGATCGAGTCCCGCATCGGGGTCCCTGCTCAGCAGGGAGCCTGCTTCCCTCTCTCTCTCTCTGCCTGCCTCTCTGTCTACTGTGATCTCTCTCTGTCAAATAAATAAATAAAATCTTAAAAAAAAAAAAAAAAAGAAAGAGAACATTTTCCATTATAGCTTTCAGAAACACTTTTGGTTGTCTACCCAGCATTCATTTGCCCCCTCCCTTCCTCACAGAATCCATTGTAAAAGCGCTTATTTTTCCACTCTAAAACCCATGTGTCTCAGGAGAGACATGACCTGCTCAAGCACCAGGAATTGGCCTTTTTTGTCTAAGGTTAGCTCCATTCCAGTGAAACTCACTAAGGTTAATCCTTTGCCAGTATTTGGTTCTGAATTAACCATGTAATCCATTTGGAGTCTATAAAATGTGAGGGATGTCCCTGAAATTTCTGGAGACGTTATTTTTGATCTTTTGAGAGACCTTCTGTATGCCAACCTTCTTTCTTCTGTTCATTGCAGTTCATAAGGTGAAGTCCAGAACTGCTTACAGCCATCTTTCTGCCTACCTGAGGAGACTAGATCCCCATACAGAGAAAGGCCAGGTTAAGAGATTGGCAAGGATGGTTTGCTCCTGGGTTTCAGCACCAATAAAAAAATAAATAAATAAACAAAAAAGCAAGATTGGCAAGGAATTGGATCTGATCCCTTTAGATTAAGTTGCCCATATGCTGTGGTCAACAAATGTTCTTACTCTTTAAACACATTCGAATTGGGTTTTCTTTAACTTGCATCCAAAAGATAAAACTATCCTGCATCCACAAAGAAAGAAATGAAAAACTAGATCCTTTTTGCTAGGTCACATCATCTTTTTATATATTATGATTTATAGCATATGAGGATCTCCCTTTTCTCATCAGATCCTGTTCATTAACCTCAGTTTACAGATTTAAGAAATGGTGTCTTAGAGTTAAATGACTTTCTCAAAGCCACAGTTCAACTAAGTAACTTGAACTTTGGGGTTTCCAACTTCCAATTTAAAAATGTCTTGCTTTTTATCTAGACAACACTAAAATGAAGAAGAAGGGTAGTGTCAAATTCATTGCTAATTTCTAACGTAAAACAATAGAGTATCGTGTTACCTTTATTCTGTTTTAAAGAATTATTTGAGAGCATCTGTTTCTAAAGTCTAATAAATAAAAAGACATATCTAGGCCTTCTCTTTTTTCCCCTGTTTTTTCACTTATGTTTCTTTTTCCTTTTTTTTTTTTTTTCTCTTAAAGAATCACCTTCATCCTTGAGGTTGGGTGAGTGGTCCTCTCCTGAGTTCCATGATCCTCTGCCCACAACTATTAACCCCCCAAACATAAAATTATCTACTCCTCTATCTCACCCACAATATAAGCTACCCAAGAGCAGAAAATATCTTAACTTATCTTTGTATACCCCACTTCTGGTAGGTAGTAGTCAGTTAATTCACATTTATAGACCTGAACTAAGCGTCTGCAATCTATGTGAAATTTTGAGGAGGGAGACATTCTGAACTTAGCTAGGTTTTGTAGATAGTGGAGGGTTGAATATATTAAGTATATAAACTTCTACATTTCAGTTCACTTCTGAATGGAAATCTTTATTAAAGTCAATGTATTATTTTCTCTTTTCTTAAAGCTTACAGAGATACAGGTGAACCATTTTGTGTAATGCTGTCCTCAGAAAGTACTCAAGTGTTGACAAACATTTGACCTTATGATGGCTGATTCAAAATCACTGCTATTTTTAAATTCTTTTCTTTAACTTCAGGACCTCGAGAGCAGAAACTTTTGTGGTTTATGTTTAGTAGTTCCCCTTCCTGAAAATGCAGGTGGGCTTTCTGGTTTTCCTTCCTCAGACTTACTGATTTGTCTTTCTTCTCAATTTGTTTTTCATTTGTATCTGGCTGTGGGAGAAAACTTTTTGAGAAATTTCATGTACATTTTGTTAAACTGAATAGGAGAATATGCAAACATTAGCTCAGGTGGAAACTTGACTTTGCTCCTGCCTGCCTCATTTTAGCTTAGCATTTCAACTTTCAAAGAGATTTAAGTATGTTTAACATTTTTATAGAAAAGTTCTACCTATTCCTTTTGAGGACACAGAACTATAAATTCTGTAATTAGTACAGTCAGAACTGAAGAGTTCTTCCTGAAAAGCTGTATTCACACAGGAGGATTTTGCATAAAGTGTTTTCAGTTAAATTTTCAGAATTTGTTTCATGTTAAAATTTACCACAGCATGATACATAAGAAAGAGCATTCAAGAAGGTGTGATAAGGCCTATATTTTCCAGCCCCAGCTGCACCTTGAATGCATTGTGCAAGAGTTAAAAGGTTTGCCCAATCTTAGCTATTTCTACGTGTAGAAATTACATAGTGTCTGGTATACAGAGAATGTGATTCAATTCTTTTTTTCTCAGTACAATATTTTTAGCAGCTCCTTGAAGATCCCAGGCCGATGTCTTTGTTGTTGTTGTTGTTCAAAATTCCTCTATATTTATGTGTTGGCAAGATGAAATCTGATCTCCTTAGCTTGGTTAAAACTACCTAACCAACCTCATGTCCCATTACTTCCCACCACGAACTTTGCAATCCAACCAACATGAAGCTTCTTGCCGTTCACCGAGCATACTAGACTTCCATGGCACTTGCTATACCCTAGGTGGAGCCCATCCCGACTTACCCACTTGGGAAGTTCCTCAAGATTTTGATCTATGTCATCTCACTAAATGGCTTCCTTGCCTTTACCAGGCCAAATCAGTTGCCCCTCTCTTGGTTTCCCGCAGCATGCCTGTATAAGTGGCAATCCTCTCCTCACTTTGTTGTGTCTTCTCTGGTGTGCGAGTTAACAAAGTGATTGTGTGAGTAGTCTTGGCCCACTTAGCATTTTTTCCTACTTCCGGGAGGTTGAACCCTATGTAGAAGCCTATCACTTAACAAAGCAGGAAATTACCAGTTTATGTAATGCACATGTGGGAAAAAATTTAATTTAGGAGTTACTTTGTTTAAACTCTGTACCACTGGTCTTTAATTATAATTCACCTAGGATACTAATAAAAATCATGTTCTTGAATCCTAAACCATCTAAGATTATGTTTAATAAACATTATTGAGGTACAATTTATATAATAAAGTATACCTATTTAAAGTTTATCATGTGATGAATTTTAACAGATTATATATACATATATCTGTGAAACCAGTGCTACACAAAGATACAAATAATTTCCATCAACCCTGGAAGATTCTTCATGCCCCTTTTTAGCCCTACCCTCCCTCTGTCTGTAGGTGTAGGCAGCAATGTATCTACTTTGTATCACAGTATGTTCATTTTTATCTTCTGGAATTTTATGTAAGTGCAGTTATACAATATGTTTAATTGAAATAATGATTTTGACTGTGGATATATCTCATTTTGTTAACCCATTTACCTGATGATATGCATGTGAGTTGTTTCTGCTTTGGTGATAGTATAAAAAAAGCTTCTATGAACATTTGCGTACAAGTCTGACTAGACAGGTTTTCATTTATCTTGAATACTTAGAAATGGAATGGCAGTTTATGTTTAATGTTTTAGGAAATGTCAAACTGTTTTCCAGGATGGTTGGACCATTTTACATTCCTACCGACAGTTCTTCCCCATCATTATCAATACTTGAAATTATCAATTCTTTACAATTTAATCATTCTAATGGGTGTGTAGTGGTATCACATTTATTTAAATTTTTATTTCTCTAATGGCTAGATAATTTTATTTATAAATTTTTATAATTTTTATATAAATTATTTATATAAAGTATATTTTATATAAATTTTTAATAATTTTTATAAAAAGAAAGTTTATTTCTCTAATGATCTTTTTCTTGGGGTTTTAGTCTAATATTTTTAAATATCTCAAATATCTTTATAATTTCTTATGGGAGATGTATTTTTATTGGGAAAAAAATAAACAGCAGAGTTCCTGATAAACTGAAATCAAGAAAGTAGCTAACTATAGGCACTGCAGATGTTGCTATTATTATACCCTTACATTTTTTTATTTTTCTGGCTGCAGTGTTTATTCTACCACACCACTTTGACGCCTCCCTGCCACCAAGTCACACCCAAACTGGATGGCTTGTACACTAGTGGAAAGTGGCTATTATGTAAGAGTCAGAGTCAATAGAATGGCTACTAAGAAAAACAGGTCCTGAAGATCAAATAAATAAATAAATAAATAAATAAATTTATTAAGTCTTGTAGTTCTTCGAGCCTGGTCAAAGGCAATTTTCTCAGGCTCTTCTCTCAGGTTAGATGATATCATTCATACTCAAGCTTTTAATACAGCCTATTAAGAAACAAGACATAAACTTGTGTTTCTATCCCAGAAATTTACTCTGAGGTCTAGATACATGTATCCAGCTCAGGGTTAGAAAAGAGATCTTAAATTTAAATGAACAGACAACCAGCATACATTAATTAACAATGATGATTCCCAACCCACACTTACATACTCTGTTTCACTCCTTTTTAATTATAGCCTGTTTTAGTAAATGACATTATAGATTATCCAGGTGTATATAAATCAGAAACCCAGAAGTCATTCTTGAGCTTTCCCCATTTGTGATTTAGCACCAAGGCCTCTTATTTATACTCTAAAATGTTCCTTGAGTCCAACAATTTGTCTTTGTTTCTACAGTGAATACTCTAGTCTAAATCTCCATTATGTGTTGCCTGCATTACTGAAAGTGCCTCCTAAATGGTCCATCCACTGCCCTTATTACCCCTTTTCAATCCTCCACATTGTATGCAGCCAGAATGATTTTCTTGAAATGTGAATATTGCATCCCTATTTTCACTTAAATTTTTTATGTATACCTACACACACACACACACACACACACACACACTTGTGGCCCAGATAACTTTATTCTGGTGAATTCTACCAAACATTTAAGCAAGAAATAATACTATTTCTATGCAAATTATTCCAGAATATTGAAGAGGAGGCAATACCTTCCAGTTCATTCTATGAGATAGGTATCTGATACCAAAAACAGGGAAATATAAGAAAACAACAGGGACATAAATGCAGAATTCTAAACAAAAGTTTAGCATACAGGATCTAATACTGCATAAAATTATAATACATGACCAAATAAGGTTTATCTCAAGAACATAGGGTTGTTTAATATTCAAAAATCACCATATAAACTAAGAAAAACAATCATCTCTTCTATCTACTTATCTAGCTATCTAGCTATCTGTGACACCTGAGAAAATCCAGTATCTATTCCTGATTAAAAAACAAACAAAAACAAACAAACAGACAAAAAAAACCAACTCTCAACAAAGTAGAAGAAATTAGAAGGGACATTCCTTAACCTAATAAAGAACCTTATGTAAAACGTATAGTTAATATTATACTTAATATTGAAACACTGGATACTATCACTGTATCAAGAATAAGGGATACCCATGCTCATTCCCTTCATGAAACACTATATTGGATGTTCTATTTAGCATCTTCAGTCAAGGAAAAGAAATTATTTATAGATGACATGATGTGATCTGATAGAATCTACAAAAAGGGGGACACAAATCGGTGAGTTTAGCAAGTTTGTAAGATAAAAGGTTGGTATACAGAACTCAATTGTATTTCTACATAGTAAGAATGAACACATAGAAACTGAAATCAATAAAGTGATTCCATTTACAATAGCAAAATAGATGAAGTACTTAGGAATAAATCTGATGAGACATGTGGAAGAGCTGTACATTGAAAATTACAAACTATGGGTGAGGAAAATTAAAGATGACCTAAATAAATGGAGAGGCACCTTGCTCCCAAGTTGGAAGACTCATTATTATTAAGGTGTTCATTCTCTACAAATTAATCTTAGAGATTCAACATAATCTATAACAAAGTGCTAGTGAAATTGTGTTAGACATGAACAAGCTAATTCTAAAATTCATATGAAAATTTAAAGTACCTAGCAGCGTCAAAATATCTCTGAAAAAGCAAGCTGATATAAAGATGGTATTTGTATAAAGGTAGACAAATAGTTCTATAGAAAGGAATTAAGGGTCCGGAAATAAATGAGACTTCTAAGGACAACTGATTTTTGACAAAAGCACATAGTTCAGTGGAGAAAAGAGGGTCATTTTAGCAAATCATGCTGGAACAATGGGATATACATATGCAAAAAAAAAAAAAAAAAAAAAAAGAACCCGGGTCCATACTTCACATTGTGTATAAAATTAATTTCAAATTTATTATAGACCTACAAGTGAAACAAACTATGAAAATTCTAAAAGAAATCAAAGGATAACATCTTTGTGACTTAAGGTAGGCACCTTTCTAGATATGACACCAAGAATGTGAACCATAAAGTAATAAATTGGATGGACATTGTTCAAAGATTGAGAAAACAGAGTACAAACTGGGGGAAAAATATGTGCAAACATATATTTAATTAGGGCTTACATCCAGATTATATGAAGAACTCTCGAAACCCAGCAAAAAACAACTCAATTTCAAAGATGCCCAAAATATTTGAATAGACAATATCAAAGAAAATACAGAGACAACAAATAAGCACATGAAAAATGTTCAACACCATTAGTAATTAAGGAAATGCAAATTTAAATTACAATGACTATACATCTATTAGAATTAAAATCAAAATGACTGACCATACAGATTTTGACTTATATCTGAAGGGACTGGAATTCTGATACACCTTTGGAGGGAATTTAAAATAGTGCAATTACTTTGAAAGTTTCTTATAAATGTAAATGTATGTCTATCATGTGATCAACCTATTCCAATCCAATAGAAAACATATGTCTATTCAAAGACTTTAAAAAAGAAGATTTTATTTATTTGACAGAGAGAGTACAAGTAGGCAAAGCATCAGGCAGAGGGAGAGGGAAAAGCAGGTTCTCCACTAAGAAGAGAGACCCATGTGGGGGCTGGATTCTCGGACCCTGGGATCATGACCTGAGTGGAAGGCAGACAGTTAACCGACTGAGCCATCCAGGTACCCCTATGCAGACTTATAACCAAATATGCATAGCAGATATGTAGCTCCAAACTGGAAACAATTCAAATGTCTACTGACGGATGAATGGATAGACAAATTACAGCATATTTTTACAATGTGATTTTACTCTTAAGAATAAAAAAGAAATGACTGACACACACAACAACCTTGATAAATCTCAAATATGTTGAGTGAAAAAAATTCAGATTAAGTACATACCATATTATTTCATTTATATAAATTTCTAGAAAGTGCAAAGTAATCTGTTGTAACAGAAAGCAGATCTATGATTCTTTTGGGATGGGGAGTAGGAAAGAGTTGAGGGACAGGGACTATGAAGTGGCATGAGGAAGCTATTGTGAATGATAGATATATTCCCTGTCCTGATTATGCTGATGGTATCAGGGATGTATACATGTGTTGAAACTTACCAGTTTTTACTTTACATACTTATAGTTTATAATATTTCAGCTATACTTCAAGAAAGCTATTTAAAAAATATTTCCAATGTAGTTTCCTAAGGCTTTTAGAATAAAAACAAAAATTTTAAATGTAGCCTGCCTAGTCTGACCTTTACTTTCATCAGCGTCTTCTCACTTGATGTTTGCCCTTGTTTTTGTGTTCTAGTTATTCAGAGCTTATCTCTGTCCTTCCTACACTCCTTGTTTTTGGCGTCACATGTTCTCTGTATATTTTATTCCCTCTATTTGAGAAATTTTCCTTACTGCATTTGTCCAGTAAGTTCTCATTCATCTTTCTGATCACTTTCTCAATCATGCCTTCTCTGACCTCCTTATTAGGTAAGATCCCCCTGTATGCTGTCATGGAGTCGTGAAGCTCTACTCAAAGCACTTCTTCCAAATTGCCTTCCCTTACTAGTCTCCATAAAGGCCAGAACTGTATTGATCTACTTACACTGTATTCCAAACTTAGCATAGCATATAGCACATGATAGACACGCAAAAGTACTTGTTGAAGGAATTGAATGAAGAAGAAAATAGTAATTGGGAACCAAAAATGGGAAATGAAGTAAATACACTAACATCATAAAACCAGCAAAAGCTTTTCTGTGGTCAGATGCTAACAACTTTAGCAAATACAATTCAGATCTTAAAACACATTATACTTGAGACTGACTATCTGTATAATGAAGGGAGAGAGCACCACCATCAGGGATTAATTCACACACTGTAGTAAAAGATAGTTTTTTTTTTCATAACAATCATATTTTAAGCAAACAGGAAATGGAAATTTAGTTAAGCTATGTTTATAATTTACTGTCATCAAGGACTTTAACCAGCATGCTTGCAGCTTACCAAGAGAAAAAGAGATAATTGGGTTATAATCTTAATTCTATGGTATTTTAGTGAAGATTGTAAGAGAGATCTGATGTCTTCATAGTTTCTGGCATGCATTTGTTTCATTGAGTATTTATTTCACTTTGTTTGGGTAGGATTAACAGAGGGCCCCTGCTTGCAACATAATAGAGTGGTGTTCTTGAGGGTAAGTAAGTCACCTCGTTTAGCTCTTGCAGCTTGAAGAACCATCTATTGTTCAGATGAAAGGAAGCTGATAAGGAAAATCTATTTGTAGTAGTGAAGCACAGTGGCAATATAAAGCCATTTAAAATGAGCTGCGTTTTTGACACAGCCTGTCCATGAATTGCTGCTTTCAAAGTTGAACTCTCATTTAGTATATTTTGTTGACAATTAACAATTTGCTTTTGTTTCACAGATGGGCAAACACAGTATAAAAACAGAATTAGTGATTTCATAGAAAATTTGCTGTGTTTGACATATATATGAAATAAGTTTCTTGGTTAGATTTGGTGTGTAATGAATGAATGAATGAAAAAAGAAATGAATGAGTGGACAAATTAGTATTATTAAGCATGCATTAATAAGTGACAGATCAACAAAATAAACAATCAACAAAATGAAAAGTCAATTTCTAGAATGGGAGAAATATTTGCAAATCATATATGTACTGGATAAGGGATTAAGATCCAAAATTATATAAAAAACTTATAAAACTCAATAACAAAAAACCTCCCAAACCCCAAAGATTTAATTAAAAATGGGCAGAAGAACTGTGTGGATATTTTACCAAAGAAGACATACAAATAGCCAACAGGTATAAGAAAAGATACTCAATATCACTAACCATCAGGGAAATACACATTAGAACCATGATAAAACATCACATCATTCCTGTTAGAATGACTATCATAAAAAAGACAAGATCACAAGTGTTAGTGAGAATGTGGAGAAGAGAAAATCCTTGGCTGGTGATGCTATGGAAACAACCTGAATGTTCATCTGGGTGAATGGATTAAGATGTGGTATATACATTGGGATATTATTCAGCCATAAAAAAGAAATCTTGCCATTTATAACAACATGGATTGAGGACATTGTGTTAAATGAAATGAGTCAGACAGAGATAGGCAAGGACTGTATGATAAGACTTATGTGTGGAATCTAAAAAAGCCAAACTCATAGAAATGGAGAGTAGAATGGTGATGACCGGAGGCTGAGGAATGGAGGGAATGGAGAGATGTTGTTCAAAGGATGCAAACTTTTAGTTATGAGATAAATAAATTTTGAGGATGTAATGTTCAACATGGTGATTATAGTTAACAATATTATATATTTGAGAGTTGCTAAAAGAGTAGATCTTAAACATTCCTACCACAAAAAAGGAACAGCAACTATATGAGATGACAGAGGTGTTAGCTAACACTTTAGTGGTCATAATTTGGTGGTATATTAGTGAATCAAATCAACAACTTGTGCTCCTTAAACTTACACAACTGTATATCCCAATAAAAAATAGAGCTTTTATAACTTAACAGTACAATAACAAATTGAAAACAAAATAAGTGTTTTAAAGGTCTAAAGACAGAATTAGTACATGGAAAGATTTCTGAAGAAATTACCCATTGCAGCATAAGCAGCTAAAGAGCAAATACAAAAGAAAGAGAAAGTAAATATATGTATAATCACAATTTAAGGGAAAAAAAAGAGAGGATAAGAGAACATGAGGGATAGAAAAACGCAAAGTGATATGCTTTCACATTTTTTATGATTGATTGAAGACATAAATCCTTGGATTCATTTTGTAATTGATTGAAGACATGAATTCTTAGATGTGACCCTCAGAAGAAGACCTAGACAGGATAAAGAAAGTGAAGTCCATATCTAACTACATTTGAGGTGAATCTCCAAAACAGCAAAACAATGAAAAAAAGCAATCACTGTGAAACAACTGAGCAATTACAGACAAAAAAAAAAAAAAAAAAAAAAAAAAGCAACTGGACTTACTCTTGAAAATACTGGAAAAAATAGCTGGCAACTGGAAAAAATAGCTGGCAACCTAGAATTTATACTCAGCTAAACTTTCATGTAAAAACCTAATAAAATAACCAAATAAAATAAAAGTAACATTTTCACAGAAATCAAAATATTACAGCTGATTTTTGCTCAAGTATAGTCTATAAAATACTTACGGAGAATAAACATGAGTCTAACAGGATTTTTAATGGAAATTTAAATTGATACAAACATAAACATATACAGTGGCTCTTAACACTAAGTAGCACTTAACACATTGAAATTTTTTTTAAAAGATTTTATTTATTTATTTGACAGAGATCACAAGTAGGCAGAGAGACAGGCAGAAAGAGAGGAGGAAAGCAGGCTCCCCGCCGAGCAGAGAGCCCGATTTGGGGCTCGATCCCAGGACCCTGGGATCATGACCTGAGCCAAAGGCAGAGGCTTTAATCCTCTGAGCCACCCAGGCACCCCAACACATTGCTCTTTGCTCCAAGAATTCCTTAACTATAACTTTTAGCCTCATAATTTTGTTATATATATGTGCACATATTTGCCCATATGAACATTTCAATTTTTTTCATAATATTAAGAAATATTTTTGACCTGCAACAAGAAGAGGCTTGTGAAATATGCCATGAAATATTGAAATACTATGACATTATTAATGCCATTTTTGTATGAAAATTTTTGTCTAAAATCATGAATAGATATCAAATGTATATTATTTTCAGAAACAGCACACACTATTATACATAGTTTGAATGCCATTTTGTTATGGTGTTCCTGGAGCTGTCTCTTCCAAGATACTATAATTAGTTACCTCTGATGAGGGAGTTGTGAGTATTTTCAAGTTGCTATTTTTTTCTGTTCCCATTAGTACTTAAAAATTATTTCTAGGTGTCCCTGGGTGGCTCAGTCAGTTGAGTGTCCAACTCTTACTTTCAGCTCAGGTCCTGATCTCATGGGTTTGGGATCAATCCCTGCATCAGTTTTTGCACTCAGTGGGAGTCTGGATGTTCACTCCCTCTGCCCCTTCCCCACTCTCTCCCTGTCTCTCTCTTTCTCTCAACTAAATAAATGAAATAAATAAATAAATAAATAAATAAATAATTTTATTTTTACTTTGCTTTTGTACTTAGCTTTTGTACTTAGCATTTATTTTTAGTAACATTTTTTCTATCTTTAGGTATGAAAAAAAGGTATATATATGCCAGGTGCTGGGATCAGGTATTTTCACATATGGCATTTTAGTAAATCCTCATAGGAACCCAATAATGTATGTGTTTTATTTAACAACCCTTCCATATTTTTTAAAGGATAAGAAAATTAACTGTCAAAGGGGTTGAGTGATTATCTCACTTATATAGTAAATGGGAAAGCTAGGCCTAGAACCCAAGACTCAAATCTTATTCTTTTAACACTGAAATCAAATTTGGTAAACAAGCCTAAACAGAGGTGTGTGTTTGTTTTTTTCATTTGATTTTCATACTGAAGAAATTTGTCCAGGTGGTACAGAAGGTGATGTTTGGAGTAGCTTTTTCTAAATGGTAGTAAAACTGAACAGTAGTAAAAATGAACATGATGAGAAATCTTATAGACAAAACTTTGCCTTGCCTCATATTGAAGCTGAGGACAATCATTATTTCAAAATACTTGATGCTAATAGAAAATCTCAAAATTGATTTTGAATCATTGGGCTGCATTTCCTCAATAAAAGTTGTATTCTTTACAACTAGGAGTTGGAGGCTTGGGGGCTGGATTAAGAGATAAAGATCTACACTAGTTCAGCTAGGGCAGAGGTGGGGACTATAGAAATCCTGGCTTAACCCATATCTTCATTTTTTTTCTTAATTTACTCATTTAGGGACTCAATCATTCCAGATTTCAAATAGGCACAATTATTTCAAATAAAGGTCAAGCATGCTAATTATGATTCAAATAAAGGTCAACTAATAATTAAGTGTGACTGGCCCACATACTTCGGGGCAGATGGGTAGACATGGAGGAATCAGATATGACAGAGCATGAAGAGTGGGGTAAGCATGATGCATTTTATTTAATTTTTTAAAGATTTCATTTATTTGAGAAAGAAAGCATGAGCAGGGAGCAGGGGAGGAGCAGAGTGAGAAGCAGACTCTCCACTGACAGGAGCTCAATGTGGGACTCGATCCCAGAACTCTGGGGTCATGACCTGAGCCAAAGGCAGATGCTTAACTGACTGAGCCACCCACGTGTCCCAAGCATGATGCATTTTAGAGTCAGTTTTATGGGGTCTGACTCTAGTACAAACCCTCACTGTGGGTACGTGTTCCTCAGTGGGAGGGACTTGAGAGAACTGAGGAAGTGTGTGAGGAGAATTTGGGAGAGTACAATTTGTGAAGAAAGCTTCAAGAGTCAGAATTGTTCAGTCTAAAGATATTATACACATCAGGTGGCTCTAATAGGTTTATTCTTTCCTGTTAATTTTAATTAAGAAATAAAATCAGGAAATCAACATAAAGCTCTTCCAATTTACTGAGTGCTTAGAACAAACCAAGTAAGAGTGACAGGAGTTTTGAGGTACATTATCTCACAAGCCTTATAACAATCCTATAGCTTTATTATCATTTTATAGAACAGGGAATTGTGGTTCAGAGAAGTTAACTAAATTGGTCAGACATTCTTCAGACTGAAAGTACACTTATTAATAATTCTATATACTTTGTTACTGTTGAAAAAAAAAAAAAGCTACTTCACTCCTTTTTCCCAACAGTCACTTCAATTAGTCTGTAAACTCAGTGATGACAGAAAAGCATATTCATAGGCCTATTCACCTTACATATTTGAGGAAGCTCAATGATAAAAATAGTATGTATTACAACCTTATTGATGATGTAATTACATGAAAATATCTTCACTGAAGATTAAGTGAAAATAAGGAGACTCAATTTATAGTGAAAGGAAGTGGGAGGAGAAGGAGTATAAGGCTGAAATCACACAGGTGTTCGTGGCAAAACCTAGTGTGTCTAATTGACTCCAAAGGTCTTATGTTTTCTAAATCTATCACACTTTCCTTATAGGAGTCACTGGGAAGAATTCCCTTGAAGAGGTACTAAATAACAGACCTTATTATGGAAAGTAGGTGAAAAATAGAGATGTGTTAGCTGTAAGTAAGAGGCAGAACAACCTACTTTAAGAACTTGGCTCATTGAGTCTGACTGGTTGGGTTCGAATTCTAATTCTATCACCCAGATAAGGTGTTATCTACTGTGTTATTGTTCCCAATATTCTCTCCTTCCTCCACGTGAGAGGATTATCCTTTTCCACCTGACAGGCATCACTTTGGGCCATAGGACCTGCCTTGGCTAATAAAATGTAAAGAGTGAGAGGTTGGTAATGTCTGAGCAGAAGCGTTAAGAGCCACTGTTTATTCAGCCATTGACTGGTTTTCCTTCTGTTGGGAGAATATCACGTCCCTAATAGAGGCTGTTTTTCTGTTCATGGAATGACATGGCTCGAGCCATAGTCAATCTGTGAAGGACATCTAACATGAGGAAAAAATAAACATTTGTGGTTGAAAGCCATGGAGATTTTTTTGAGAATATGATGGGCCTAAATTTTTTTTGTCAGTTGATTAATTAAGCTAACTAGGATCAGTTTTGTTAGCCTACAGACATCTCTTTGTGATTCAGTTTCCTTTTTTTTTTTTTTTTAAATAAGATTTAGTGGTTGTGGTGATTAAATAAATTAGTGTAGATAAAGTACTTAAACCAGAAGGGAGGAAATAAGTATATCTCTGAAGAGGAAAAGTCTTGATCCATAGTGTTTACCAATTTATCTGGTGTACATACTTTTTCCAAGGCTGATTGCAAATTATCATCATCATGGTGTCACTGAATGGAGGGTTGTGAAAGATGTACATACATCGGGCTCCCAAGAGTAGAGTTTGGCTCTAGCACATTGGTGAATTTAGAGCAGTGCACCTAGTGGACACTGTATTTGAGCATATCAAATAGTAAGCAATACAGAAGAGTTTAATGAAGATAGGTGACTGGATGAAATTGGTTCTTAAATTTTCTTTACATTCTTAAGAGTCTATAATGGAAGACAACTCCCAATTTAATCACCACAGGTAAACTGAGAGGTGCTCTGGTTTACCCATTTCATTGTGTTAGACAGGAGAATTGGGGCCTAGAGAGGTTAAGTAGCTTGCTCAAAGTTACCCAGCCTGCGAGAAGAAACACCAGGACTCCTAGTGTCCACTATACTTTTCCCCTTCCAACATGAACCATCTCTTCTTAAAAATTGCTATGGAAAGGATCAGCAAAGAAAGAAAAAAAGGATAAATAGCTGATGCTTCTTACCTTGTCTCAGTTTCTGACTAGAAATGATAGCAATAACAATAAATAAAAGATTAAAGATAAGCCCTGTTCATGTTTATCGATAATCCTATTCTTTTGGTGTGTGATTTTGAGTCAGTTTTGAGGGAAGGTTGTCACTAGAAAAAAATTTTAATTGTGTATAGTTGTCATGTATCATTTTGAAAAGTGATGATTATCAGAAAGAACTGGAAATATTACCAATCATTGAAATGTCTAATTAAGGGTGACTATTTTGACTATTAAAATGAGTAAATGAGTGCATCAGCTCCTGGCATGCCCCAGTAATATCTCCTCCTAAAAATATTGCTGTACATTCCCATGTAGAATACTCCCAAATTAGTGCTTTTCAGACCAATAATGCAGGGTGTTCATATTTTAAGGTAACAGTGATTCATTTTTTTTTTTTTTTTAACCATAGTGGTTACTGGCTGTAACTATGGAATGCATTGTCATGGAAACCACATCTCCCCTTTCTCCCCCTCTTCAATTCACCCCAGAGCCATTATTGAGAAACAAGAATTAAAGGAAAGCATTTTGTGAGATGCCTATGAGAAGATAACAGGTACACACACACAGACGCACACACACACACACACACACACGTGTGTGTGCGTCTGTGTGTGTGTACAGAGAAATGAATTCTCATTGATTAAATTTAAACAATAAAAGATTAAAACACTGAACTATATATTTTTCTTTATATATTGCCTTTGGCTTTCTCAATCTAAACCAGCACAAATTGTAGAATGGGAAATAACTTGAACATAGCAGCCTTAAATGCTGCCCTAGAATAGGAGGTCAGCCTTAGCTTGGGTAATTCATTAGGGAAAGACTGTGTTAGTTATTATTGGAACATCACAATATAGAGCATACAATACTTTTGGGGTGTTTGAAATCCAAATTATAGGCTAATGAATAAGGGAAATATTGTACAACTTTTTTAGAATCCATTTGCCTTTGGAAAAACAGCCATAATTATAGATGCTCTGTAGGTGGAAGTGCTCACACAGTCACACATTTTATGGTAACATAAAGGGATAAAATGATAAGGGGTACACTTAACGTGTGAATATGACTTTAGGATTCTATAGAAGGCACCAGACCAGAGTTCTACTCCTCAAAAGTGACTCAGGGTGTTTAAGCACATATATATTAGACCCCCTGAGTCCCTGCTGACCCTGATGCATGACAGATTGAATCAGTGCCAATTTCCAGGAAGGGAATTGACGAGGTAAGGATTCCTGTGCTTAGTAGGGGAATCCTCAAAGCCTGAATCCCTAAAGCTGCCCTCTTCAGTTAGAGCCAGATTTGTCTCAACTTTTACTGCCTTTTCATGCTGATCTTTGCTCATACTTTGTTCCATGTTGATTTCCCTTTAGGAGGTCTTAATTTTGTAAGCAGGACCCATATTCCTCTCACCAGAAGGCTGATTAAAAATGTAGAGCCCTTGATATCCTCCTGGCCTATGGAATGATAATGTAAGGGTTGAGCCTGAGACTCCTCGGGAATTACGTGATCAGGTTCGGTTTCCATTAGTCTGAGACAGGAGGGTGGGGTATTTTGAATACAGGCTGGTGAAGAAGTTATGGGGCAGGCGCGGCATTCGACTTGACAGTTTGCAGGTTGGTTTGTTTTGTTGCTGTTGCTGCTCTTGCTGAAACTTTGTAAGTCTGAATCATATAGTGATATTGGGGCTCATTAATTCAGAGTACAGTTGGTCGGTATTCTCATGGAATTGCATCAGGAAGATGTGATTCTGGCTGAGTTTGCTGTGGATATTTAGAACTATTTTGTTGCTCTATTTCAAGTGGGATCTGAGGTTAATGCCCAATCAGAGACTTTGGAAACTGCCCTATTCCTGTATATATGACAGGCCTAATCTTTCTTGGATAAATCTGGAGTCTTTAGGGCATAATTCTGGAGAAGTGTGATGTTGCTTTGTAAATTATCTTCTATCACTTGTCTTTGAAACTTATCTTCTTTTTTTTTTTTTTTTTAAGATTTTATTTATTTATTTGACAGACAGACAGGCAGGCAGAGAGAGAGGGAAGCAGGCTCCCCGCTGAGCAGAGAGCCTGATGTGGGGCTCGATCCTAGGACCTTGGGATCATGACCTGAGCCAAAGGCAAAGGCTTTAACCCACTAAGACACCCAGGGGCCCTGAACCTTATCCTCATGGCTTATTGATTGTGTGACTTGGGCAAATGACACAATCTCAGGGCCTCAGGTTCTTCCTCTAGAAAAACATGTCCAATAATACCTGTCTTTCAGGCTAAGACAGGAAACAGGCTATGTAAGTAAGGAGCAGCTGCTATGTACCACTGGGGCTCAATCAGGAATTTCTTTACCGTCTCTAGTCTTCATGATAGTTCTGCAAGGTAGTTCTGCTTTACAGAGAAGCAAACAGAGACTCAAGTACGGTAAGTGACTTACACAAAGCCACTCAGCCTGCGAGCCAGAGTCTAATTCCAAATCCTGATGCCTTGCTCTTTTTCCACCAACCATTTATAAGGCATAGTGCCAGGCACTCAGGTGGCACCAAAACAGTGCTAGCTAGCTTTACCCACTTCCTACTCTTCCTGCTTTTCTGCATCCTTCCTATCACTTTTTTTTTTTTTTTTTTTTTTTTTTTTTTTTTTTGTCTCCAATAAGCAGTTTTGCAGCTGGGCCAGCCACATGCTGAAATTTTTTCCATCTTAAGCAATTTTGATAGCTTCACTTTCAAAAGGAAGAAAAAGAAAAAGAGAGAGAGAGAGAGAGGAAGAAAAAAAAAAAAAAAAAAAAAAGAACAGCACATCATCCACCAGTCATGTCATTCATACTTCCAGAACAGCATAGAGACTTCTGGGGCTTTCTGGAGCCTCTAAGATATCAAGGTGGGGAAGGGACTGACTCTTCTTTTTTGAGTTTGAAAAATGTTGTATCAGATAAAGCCTGCGGTGGATTCTACCACCTAGGGAGTGAGTCAGCTCGCTGACCCAGAAGTCAAGGGCAGAGGGCCCCAGCGGAACCATTTCCAGTGCACTTCTACCCCAGGTGCCTTTGCCGGCCATCAACTCAGGCACAGCAGTTTCAGAGGGCCAGCATGGACAATGCACTCAGCAGGGTGCCACAGGGGCCTCCCCTTCTTCAGAGCTCGTCCTTGGAGGTCGCCTGTGGGGAGGTAGCGGCGATGGGGGCCGAGTGTGGTCTCGATTGTTAGCCCTGGAGCCCTCTCACAGCGACCCCAGAGATTCCTGGGTTGCACGGAGGGAGCGGCAGGCTAGGCTAGGCTGACGAGCACCTTGCTCCCTCCCTCTGTCAGCCCCTCCCTTCCACCCCATTGCCCGGCCAGCGCTCCCCACGGTGACTCTGGATTGCAGCAAGCCACTGGCTTTTTACCAAATCGGGAGCTGCAGTATTTTTTTTTTTTTCCCCCTTCAGAGAGAATAATTTCAGCCCCCTTCAGCTCGCATGACAATCTTGTGTGACTGGGGCGAGTAGGCGGGCACATCCTTTTACATGCTAATACTGCCCCACCTCCTTTGAACCCTCCTCTAAGCGCCTGGCTCCGTTTTATTTTTATTTTATATATTTTTAATTTTTTTTTTTTTAAATTTTACCTACTCCAAATTCACCGTAGGGGGGAAAACCCTTCTTGGTTCTGTCCCTCCCCCCACGCCTCATTCCCCAGGGAAGGGAGACCCCAAGACGCTTGTTACTTGCCCGCGTTGCTTCTACCCCGGCGCTGGGATGGCTGCGCGGGGTGCAGGGGGCAGCTATCGGAGCGGCTGCTCGGTCTAGGCTGTCACTCCATGTGCCCGGCGAGCACCGTGTTCGGGTCCCCCAGCGAGCTGCCACTGCCGCAGCCCGAAAGGAATGTCCCCTGTTGTTAAGGACCCTGACTGTTTTACCCCAATGATTTGCCACTGCAAAGTTGCTTGCACCAACAACACTTTGTCGTTGATGTTTGGATGCAAGGTAGGACGAGGTTCATGTCTTTTTAATGCATGCTGCCTCCCTTGGGGGAGCTAACAATTCCTTTTGTTGTTTGTTTATGTGTCTGCTTGTTGGGAGAGTGACAGAAGCTAGGACTTGCTCTACCCTTTCTGGGAGCTGGCTGGGTTTGGGGGAACTGATTTTTCTGGCGTCCGATGTTGGGCTGATAACTCCTTTGTGGCAGGACCCTGGTCTCTAATGTACGGAGGTTCCCAGAGCAGATCACGCCTGGGAAAGGGGGCGCCTTAGGTGACTCTGTGCTTGGGATCTTGTTATACATTTAGTTAGTGACTGGGTTTCTGGCTGCTCATTTGGGAGCTCCTGAACTCATCACAGGTTACCACTGCCTGGAGCCCCGGACCCAGACCGCCCACAGTCAGGGTTACCTGCGATGGTGGATGTGCTTGAAATTAAATTGAACATATCAGTTTGCAATTTGACACTTTCAAAACTGAAGAGCTTGTTTTTATTCTAGACAGAATATCTGGAAATAGGCTCATGTTGCCCCTAATTGTGTATTTGTCTCTGAGCTTATACAATCCACTCAAAATCAACACTCAGAAATTTTATCAAGAGGTGGCGCAATTACTCAGTGGAGTTTCTAGTGAATAACTGTCCCACCCCAGATTTTTGTAAAGGTGATTGGTGTTCACAAGGAAATGATATTTGAAGAGTTTTGAAGAAGGTTACTATTCATTATTCCTTGTCTCTAACTTTTTTTGGTGGGCTCAAAGGTGCACCTCCCTGGAAAAGATGCATAGAATGTGGTATTTGAGCAGTCCTCGCCCGTGAAGGGTCTGAGTGCATGTCCCCTCACTCCCAGACATGCACCTTCACTTCTTTTCATTGTGAAAAGCTGGTGGGTTTGCCTGGTCTGTCTGTATGAAACACTTTTGTGGCCACTATGGTGACTGTAAGGACAGAGAAAGCATCATCTAAAAAACAACTAAAATTCACCTTCTTAAGTGAATAAAATCACATGATCCTTATTGCTTTGAAAGATACTACTAGTGACTGGGTTGGACACTGGTCAGCATCTTACACAGGAGAGTTAATGAAACATACACGTTCAACTTCATGGCTAGTGCTCAGTGGAGGTGTAAATGTAATGAAAAAATGGGGAGTCAGGACTGTGAGTTTTATACTGACAATGCTGAGAATCTCTCTTCTCCGAGCCTCTGTTTTTCTATCAAAGGAGAGGCATAGGTGAGGTGATCTTTCTTGGCTCTAATAGTCTCCAGGGATCCTTTCGTAAGATCATTTAGTGGTAAAGTTACTGCCAGAGATTTACGTTTTTTACCTCATATAGTAGACTGCACCTTAGAGTCAGTTAAAAAAAAATATCGATCATACTAAAGACTAGCTAGATACTCCTTTGGAAACCCCTGGAAAGGTCTTAGAGTCTTAAGGTCTGTGTGTTCATTGTTGTCAGGAAGATGTATGTGAGTGAACAGCACCAGTAGCTAACTTGTTAGCTTCTCTCCCTCCCACGTCCTGCTACTCTCCCCTGTGCTTCTGTCCATTCACTCCTCTAATTGTATTTACAGCAGCATCTTAGCAAAGGCGACTATTTAAAATCCATTCCCATAAACTTATGAGAATGGCATTGTAGCACTTAATGATTATAAACAAAGGTGAATTATTTGTCAAGGGAAATTAAACACAAGCTCATAATCAAATAAGATAAGTTATTGGTGTGGAAATATTGTTGAATATGTGTTCAACCCTTGAAACTCATTTTCAAAGAAGTTTCTTTCATGCTGTTAAATTTTCCACGATTTGCAGACCATTGGAGGGAATTGGTATATTCACAAGCACACTTTTTTTTTTTTTTTTTTTTTGGTAAGTCTGGGGAATTACTTTAGTTTAACTTCCTTTAAGTTCTCTTCCTTTTGGTGTTCAGGTTTGGAAAGTTCAGTTGGTGAAAGGGAACCATATCAATAGAGTGAAACACCTAAATCATGTCTGTTGGTAGACATTGGTCCATGGAAAAGAAATCAAGTCTCTGTGAAAATAAAATAATAATTTTAAAGGTTCTATCCCATTCCCTTTTGTCAAGTATTTGAATAAGATCATTCTTCAGCCCCATATACTGGGATTGATAATTATATTGTAATCATACTAAACAGTTGGTTAATTACACACTGGTTGATGTAAGGCTCTCTCCTTAGAATTTTAGATATGGAAAGAATAATAGAACCTTCTATTCTAACCTTTCTCTGATGAACAGCACTCTCTGATGAAGATAACATATGTGAAACCCTTACATAGCATCAGATAGGCCTGAGTTTCAAAGCTAGGTGTGCTACTCACTGGTTGTACAATTTCTCTATGTCTCTGCTTCCTCATGGGTAAAGTGGTCCCAGTGAAACTACTGTCTTACATCCTGCTATGTCACTGTGAGAAATAGAGTTTAAATGAGATGTATGCAGTGCTTAGTACTTTTGCATTCAAAATGCAAAATTGATATTTTTATTTGACCTTAGGTTATTTTTATAGCTATTTTACTGCTGGGGTGGGCAGTGTATCATCTCTTCTAGAAGGACCTTCTTTCACTGTTAATTCTTTGGATTAATTGTTTATTTTTACTGTAAGCTTGATCATAGCTTCTCTTAGAGTTACTTTATGTGAAGTGTTTATATAAAATGTAGGAGCCATTGGTATATAGATAAAACATTCATAAAACAAAGGGGATTTATGAAAACTCATGAAAAACTGACACCAATGTTTTACTCAATCAACAAATATTCATTGAGCAACCAAAAAATGCTGCGCAGTAGAGATGTAGCAATAAACAGCTCTTGTCCCCCATGGTCTCAAAGTCGAAGGATGTAGTAGGTGACAGTATTAATTGTAGTGTTGATTTATGAAAAAAACATGAAATGAGGATTTTAGTTGAATCTTTGAGCAATGAAACTGGAATTTTAAATAATTATTGGGGAAAAGATAGAGATGTCTTGGAGATAGAGATATTAATATGGAGCCTCCAAAAATGCATTTATTCCAATATTATCTATAAGTCTGAATATAAGGTTATCAGGATGAGTATTTTTCTGGAAAGATATTTATTATGGCAAAGTCTAAAACCGTGTTTACATGTAGGCTGAACTTCATCATCTTCAAAAATAACACTTAAACTGTTTGTTCTTATTCTCCCAAATCTAGTAGTGGCTTAAAAAACATTGAGTAACTTGAGCTTTGAAGGAGGAAGCCCCAAGTAATTTTATTTTGTCACTTAGCAATCTCTAGGGCCCCCGTTTGCTGCATCCTGGCTGTAATTCAGTTTAGTTAGCTGACTATATGACTTATGACTATAAATGTGAAGTGTCTTTCTGTGCCAGGCTCTACGCCAGGCACTGTGAAAGGCATTAAAGGTACAAATAGAAGTATGACACAGTTCCTTTCCTCCAGGAATTGCAAGTTTATTGAGGGAGATAATCCTCCTCCCTCCCCTAAAATATAGAAAACTCAAAGTCCCACCTGTTTCTCATAAAAGAAACGAAAGCACTGTTATTAAAAAAAGAGTTTTCCTATCTTATTAGTCCTCTTTTTGCCCTGGTCCGTACACCATTATCACACAATGCTGCTTATAGGAATGGAATTTCCATGGAGAAAGAGGCCTTCTGAAAGCCTTTTCCCCCCTCATGGTAGTTTTTGTATTTTATCTGAAAATAGCCATCACGTTTACCTTTACTTAACTCTGTCCTCTCCACGTGTAAAGATCCAAGTTCAAATGTAATTCAGTGGCCAGTCTATGTATTGTTTCTCTTTCCTTTATCTTGCCTGTAGCTGCATTACAAGGGTCTGCAGCATCTGTGAGTCCCCTTCCCTTCACTCGCTCTTTTCCAGTCACCATTTCCAAGGCAAAAATAAACAACACGATGGAATATTCATTATTTTCCATAATATTCTAAATGTTCAATATAAAGTGAAATGTTCTCCACAGTTATTGCTTTTCTTTTCTTTTCTTTTCTTTTTTTTTTTTTAAACTCTAAAGGAGTTGTTATTGAAATAGGATTTTGCCTTGGAGAAGCTCTCCCTTCCCTACCCCATATAGCCATTTGTTAATATAACAACTCATCTGAATCAAACCTTCAAGCTCCTAGGCCACATCAGGTGCCTTTAATAGTTGTCTGATGGGATTAGGATCAGGAAGAGTTCTTAAAAAATGTTGTAAGTCCTGGAACTTTTTTTTTTTTCTTTTTGTCCTGTGATTGTTTAGACATTGCGCAAACAGTCCCACCCCTCAAAAGAAAGGGATTACTTAGCAGAAAGCAACTTCCCTTTTGTCTATATGGGAACTCGCCCCAAGAAAGAAGAATGAGAATAAGGAAGAGGTTAAAAATATTAGAAAATAGAAGAGGGTGGAAATAAAAGGAGGAAGGGATTCTTACTGAAGAAGTAAAGGGTAAGGGAAAAATAAAATCAGCTTGTTTAAATATCCACAAAAGCAAGACACTGTCCTAGGTGCTTCATAAGAATTATTTCTTCAGATCTCTAAAGTTATCAGGCAAACGGAGAAAGCAGAGATGGAGGGAAGGAAAAGGAACTAGAATGGGTTGATGGGAAGGGAAAGAAACTTCAAGAAAGAGGATGAAGAGGAAAGGAAAATGTGTTGCAGGCTTTTATCCTACAGAGGGTGCTTATGTAGTTTCCCAAGATCAGAGCGTGTATCAGTACCTCTCTGGTGGACAGTTCCCTGAACACTGGGATTCAACCAACTCCTTGCAAGTTTGTTAATCCTGCCTAGAAAGTCTCTGGCAGATAAGTGGTTTTGTTTGCTCATTTGTTTATTTGAACAAAGCCAAATTTGTTACATAAGAGTAGTGAATATATCTGTCGTTATATTCATTAATAGATATATTACTATGTGTATTATTGTGGTTGATAGGATAGTTTTATGTATTTTGAATATTGCCAGTGCCTGGCGTTTTTGGTATGTTCTTTATTTTTTTGTCTGAAAATGAGATATATATTTGTCAAAATAAATTTTAAAAACATAAAATCAGAAATTAAAAATTTTAGAAAATACCATTGTCCCAGAAGCCTGGAGATTGAAACTGTTATTATCTTAGCATATGTTTTCTTAGTTTTTTTGGTATTTTTTTGTTGTTGGGGGTCTGCAGATAGCTTATTTTTTAAAATGTAGTTGGAGTGATAGTGAGTTTACTTTTGAATGTTTTAAATTTATATTAGGATTTGCTTATGTATATTAATAGCTCTATTTTACCTTTATCTTTGGATATTTAGATTTTTCCCCTATATTTTCTACTATTAAAAATAAAATAAGATGCATATCTTGATAAATAAGTCCTTTTAGAATTTAGAATTTCTTACTTTGGGGAATCTAGATCAAGAATTACTAAGACATATTTTAAATATTTTCAAACTTTAAAAATGGCTATGTAAATTTGCACTGCCACAGGTTACTTTTTGTGTTACACAATTCTCCACTTTAAATTCTTTTCTTCTACTTTATGGACTTATAAATAAAAGGTAGTCTATTCTCCTGTGAATAAGGTTAAAACTCTGTTTGACTTTGAGTTTATAGGCATCCCATGCCTCTATTGGTGTGTCCCACTTTAAAATGATCTAACATGCAAAAAAATCCAAATGTTCAAAATGGGTATATCAAGATAACAGCTATTGATACTGTCATTAGGATATTAGTCCCATCACGTACACACTCACCTGCTACCATGTGCCAAATACTGTTCTGTATGCTTTATAAATGTCAACTCACTTAATCCTCACAATAGAGGTGGATATGAAAGTTATCTCCATGTTAGAAATGGGGAGACTGAAGCATACAGACTTTAAGTAACCTGTTTAAAGTCACAAAGCTTTTTAAGTAGCAGAGTCAAAATGTGAGCCCAAGCAGTTTATGTCTAGAGCCTACAACTCATTTCTACAATTAATTATAGGGCTCTCTCTAATAACAACTTCATAAGTGCCTTTAAATCAGGAGTCAATTTTCAAAAAAAAGTAATTTATAGGGGCACCTGGGTGATTCCGGGGGTTAGGCCTCTGCCTTCAGCTCAGATCATGGTCTCAGGGTCCTGAGATCAAGCCCTGCATCGGGCTCTCTGCTTAGCGGGGAGCCTGCTTCCCCCTTTCTCTCTGCCTGCTGCTCTGCCTACTTACGATCTCTCTGTGTCAAATAAATGAATAAAATCTTTAAAAAATGTAATTTATACATACCTTTCTTGGCATAAATTTGAATTTGAATACAAGGCACACCTGTTAGAAGACTCAACCTCCTTTTAAAGTATTTATTTCAAAGGAGTTTGATCTAATACACCCTTTCCTATAGTATTCATGTTCTCATTTCTTACAAAGGTTACTAAACTATATAGATAGGACATGACTTTTTCAAGATGACACAGCAAGTCACAGAGTCAAAGCTAGAACCAGGTCTCCTAATTTGTAGCTCAGTGTTACTTTTCTATGCCATGATCTCTAACTATGAACTAGAAGTTTTAAGAAGGTGAGAGAAGAGAAACTGACAAGTTTTCATCTGTAAAAAGCAGGAAAAATAACACCTTGCTTACGGGACTATTGTAAGAATTAAGTGATATGTCACATATGAAAACATTTAACACAATGCATGGAATGTAGCAAATACTCAGGACATATTTTTGTTTTCCATTTTATTAAGGCCACTTTGCAAACTGGTAAAAAAAAAAAAAATGGAGGTTGTTGGTAGTCAACTGAAAAGTGTTTTAGTCAAACACATTGAAATTCATCTGTTAGTAAATGGGGTATACTCTAACCTAACACATTATTAAAGTTTTAATGCCACAAAAGGCAGAATCTAGAAGTTTATATAATTCACACCAAAATATATATATATATCCTAGATTAAATCTGACCCAGAAAGAGAAAATGAAAAATGAGCTAATAAGTGAAGCAGGTGCTGAATATCCCAAGAAGCAGGTTGCATAGGGCTTGTGTCCCACTTGACAAAGGATACTTGCCAGTTCAAGGTCTTTTTCAATTTTTTTACTGGTAATAGTGGAAATTGGAGGGGGTGAGACACTACGTATCAAAAGATAAGGAAGGTTAAATGTTATGCAGTCACTAAAGTATGTTCACAGAAAGGAACATTAAATCATAGAATTTAGGATCTTGAAAAACCTGAGACTTTGTTATTTGTTGTGAAGCCTTTTGCTTCATAATCACTTATGGATTTTCCAGTGAAGTTTCAAAGTCCCTATGGTAAAATCATGTTCAATCCTTTATGAATTCAGTTACTTCAGGATTCCTGGGATACCTAATACTTAATGTTCAAATATTCATAATATTCAGTTGTAAATTCTCTTTCCTTGTTCTATTGTCCTTCTAAAGGCTGACCTCCTTAGGGACAAGGTCCATATATATTCATTTAGTATAGTACCCAAGAAGTCTAGTAAATGTTCCACAAAGGGCAGTCAATAAATATTTCTTGAATGAATGAGCCAATTCTATAGGTGCTTGCAAATGTTTACTGAATGAGTGAAAAAAAAAGTGTGTATTTTCTTATAGTTTATTTGTTATTTTCCTTTGGCAATTTGCCTCTGAAAACCTCTTATTATATCAAACTTCCTAGAGTTTATGTTTCCCTGAAGCATAGACGAGGCATTACTCAATATGTTACCTTGGTGTGATGGTTAATTTTGTGTTTGAACTTGATTATGCTCTATTGGGTGCCCAGATATTTGGCCACACATTATTTTAGGTGTGTCTGTGAGGGTTTTTCTGGATGATTTTAACATATGAACATCTGAATCTTCAGATTGAGTAAAGCAGATTGCTTTCCTTAAGGTGGATGGGCCTCATCCAATCAGTTGAAGACCTGAATAGACCAAAATGCCTAAGAAGGAACTCCTGCCTCACTGCTTTGACCTGGGATATCAGTCTTTTATTGCCTTTGATCTCAAACTGAAATGTGAATTCTGCTTGAGTCTCAGTTCTGGTTGGCCTTCAAGTTGGACTTAGACCATAAGCTATCCTAATCCTCAGGCCTTCAGACCTGGATGAAAACTGCATGTCGGCTCTCCTGAGTCTCCAACCTGCTAATTGTAGATTTGGGGACTTTTCAGCCTCAATAATTGTGTAAGATAGTTCCATATAATAAATCTCTTTCTGACTTTGTAAAATTCTGAGTAATATACCTGGTATCTAGGATAAGATCCCTGGACATGTCATCGCTAGTAAGTCACTCTTTTCTAGTAAACTACTGGTGAGCTAATAGATTATAATTCACCTGAATCTCTGTGCCATGGGGATCTTGCAGTTAAGTTTGTTTTCTCAGAAGGTCCTGGATTTATTTCATTATAAATTGCAGATTATACCTCCAGACATAATACAGTAGAAATCATTCAATACTACTTTAATGAATTTTACATCTATATTTGCATATATGAATGTTTGTCAGACTATAAACACATTGGACATTGCAGTGATTTTTATTAAATATTCAATTATAATTTTACTATGAAAATTTAGATGATCAGATCAAAGAGAATAAGAACATTGTCCTAAATTATGGCTTCTGGAAACCTCATAAAAATATAGTATTTTTTTAAAAGATTTTATTTAAATTTGACAGAGATCACAAGTAAGCAGAGAGGCAGGTGGAGAGAGAGGAGGAAGCAGGCTCCCTTGCTGAGCAGAGAGCCTGATGTGGGGCTCGATCCCAGGACCCCGGGATCATGACCTGAGCCAAAGGCAGAGGTTTTAACCCACTGAGCCACCCAGGCACCCCCAAAACATAGTATTTTTAAAAACATCATTTGTGTGTGTGTGTGTGTAATTCTTAATATAAAATATTATTTTGGTGATATTCCATTGCATTATCTTCATTAAAGTTTTGCCCACGTTTCTGAGATAGTTAAAGCATTTTATTTGTTGAGAGGGCACACTAAAAATAGTTACAATACCTAAACTGTTGGTCCAGTACATTCTAACTGCCTTAATATCCACATTATGCATTAGGCCAACCAGGGATTAAAATCACTGCATTATATCTCAAATAATAGTGGCATCAAATTATGATTAATGGTATCACTTTCATAAGATCTCATATAATATGGTGGTTTGTCATTGACTTGTTATTTAAGATTAGGAAACTTCGATTTTCCCTTGGAACTATGTCTCATGTTCTCACTATATTTGGCAAAAATCTCCATTTGGAGAAAGGTAGATACACAGGCCATTAATCAATTTCTAGCTTTCTCTTGCTATTATATTTAGCATTAGAATTGGCAACTCTTGGTTACTCAAACAGAATAAGATACTGTTGATGCCTTAGGACTCTCAGTTTGGCTAGTGCATGAGCACTAAGAGAAACATATGGAGAGAGAAAAAGAACCGAAAGGGCAGGTTGGGCAAACACTTATTGAGTGCTTATCATGCACAAGGTCCTGTTCTAAGAAGTTCACATGAATTAACTTACTTACTATTCAACATAGCTCAGTGAAGGGAGCCGTTAATCCCTATGTGATAGCATCTCTTCATATGTACAACTAATATATAGAAGGTTCCACAAAATAGTTGATTTCTTTCATTATTTCCTTCCTTCCCTCTTTTCTCTCTATCTCTCTTTCTTTGTAGTATAGTTAACACATAATGCAAAATAGTTCACATTTTTAAAAGTGTCTCATGCTTTATTTATTTATTTATTTATTTAATTTTACTTATTCATTTGAGAGCGAGTGAGTGAGAGAGGGCATGAGAGCTGAGAAGGTCAGAGAGAGAAGCCAACTCCCCATGGAGCTGGGAGCCCAATGCAGGACTTGGATCCCATGGATCCCAGGACTCTGAGATCATGACCTGGGCTAATCATGGTCACTTAACCAACTGAGCCACCCGGGAGCCCTGCCTCGTGTTTTATAGTTTGGGAAGAACTGCTAGAGATAATAAGAGGACAAAAGAATCAATGATTGCTTTAAACATAGTTAGAGAAGGCTTTTTGGAGGTAGCTGAAATTAATCTGGGTTTTTTCAAGACCTTGGACTAGGTCAGAAAAAAAAAAAAGAGTGTGACTTTGGACTCAAGGCTACTACTGATCCTGTGACCCAATACTTCTTTGCCAGTGTTGAAAGAACATGATAACAGAAATCAGTGGCATGATATTAAACCTTCCTTTGGTTGGAAAAAGAAAAGGGAGAAAGAATGAAGAAGAGGCAGAGAGAGTGTTAGATTATACCCAACCTACTATCTGAATGAGGCAGAGAGATATCTTGAGTGAGTCTCAAGCTTGAGTGTTCTTGGTTAGGCAAATGTGGAAGGAAGAAGCAAATTCTGAGGATTAGGTTTGGTATTAAAGGTGTTATGTGACTAGGCCATTCGCTCTGTGATGTTGGGGAAGCCCTTCCACCTCTCTGCGCTGCAGTTTTCCCATCAATACAATGGAGATAAGACACATTTAATAGGCTTGTTATGCCATAGGAATAAGAAAGCAATTAATACTATACCTGGCACGTAGTAGCCAGTAAATAGATATTGGTCTTCTTCTCACTCTCTCAGATACAGTCTCTTCCCACGTCACTTTTGTTTATATGAGCATACTGTGTGAATGACTAAAAAGAGGCCTTTTCATCTTCACATGTCAGATTCAGGAGGTAGGAAGAAAAAGCTTACTGTGTGAACCAGATCAGATATTAGCTATATTCAGCCACCTTTACTGAGTGTTCAGTGTGGCATCATTTTGTTAGAAAGATTTTGTTGATCATCTCTAGCATTTTATTAATACATCCCATTTGGTCCTCTTTGTAGTAATATTGGCATAACCTTCCTCCCATGATTTTACCTCAGAGAATCTTTGAGAGAATGCACCTAACTCCTAAAGCACCTTACATGTGAGCACAGATTCAGTAACGTGTCTGTTATTATAGCTCTTGTTACCTGAGGTATTAGTGCCTAGAGGTATTAAGCAGATAACCCTTTTCTTAACATCGGCTGCCTGAGAAAATTTTGTTTTACATATCAGTAAACCTTATTTCTTTTATTTAAAATGCCAAATGACCCTCAAAAAGAAAATGCTCCTTGAGATTCTGCAGCCCATCTAATTCCCAAATAGACCTTTCTTGAGTTTTGTAAAATGAAAACATTTTCTCTCTGTGCTTGAGCCTGTATATTGCCCTTTGCTAGAGCTATTTCCCCAGAAAATTGCTATGGTTGGTCTCTCAAGCCAGAGGGAAGAAAAAGGTTTTATAATGAAAATGCTGACAGGTTCTTATCTACAGCAGTATGAGTAAGGATGCTATGATCTCATTTATTGTAGAAACCGGATGCCTGTTTTGGCTGAAGGGAGATCAGGCATCCTCCAGAGCTCTGGGGTTTTGAATTTTTATCTTGAAAAGTTTGCAAGGAAAAAAAAAATAACTGTAGGAAACTAAGAAACCAGGACCATGAAAACTGCACCTTTATTCTTCCAGTAAAGTAGTAAAATGAATTTCAATAAGGTTCTCAGATGAAGGTGGTCAGAAGGTTTAAGAGGCTGGAAATGGGGATTGTGTATTCGCTTGCTGCATGCGAGGCTTGCCTCTTTGTAATGGATTTATCTGACTATGTAGAAAGAAGCTTTATTCTTGATCTTATTTATGTTTTAAGGTGATGATCATGATTTGTGGACAGCATTCTGAAATCAGTTATTTTGTCCCTCAACATAATAGCTCTGCAAGGTACTTTATGGATATTACAGAAACTTTAGTTTCTAAATGCACATCAAGTTTAAAATTCTCTTCACTATGGATATTTCAAGTATCAGGCTTAACACTGTTTTTCCACATATTTTTAAGGTGGTCAAATAACTAGTTTGGGCTAGACTGGATATTCTTTAAAGTTTTTTTGTTTTTTTGTTTTTTTTTTCTGTTCACACTTCCTACATAATGCTATGCCTTGTCCTAAGTCACAGAGCATGTAGTGGTGGCACGGGGGTCCAAGCTTACTTTTCTGTTTCTAAGCTCAGAAAAGTCTCTTTTTCCCTTGTTTGTCCTTCCCTAAGCATTTTCTAGGGACTGACCATGCTTCCAAAGCATTCAACCAAGATATTCTCGGGAACCTGCCAAGAACAGAGGGTGGAGCTGGTGCTTGTCCCATAATACTCATTTATGGGATCAAAATGAGTATGTGATACCTGTATTGAAGATTGAAGGGCTGACAGTGCATAGTGCAGAGGCTCAGCAAGTGTGTACCCGATCAAATCAGAATGCACTTGTGCAGTGAAGACAGCTAGACACTTCAGAGTATCAGGGCAGAACTAGAGTTGCATGACTTTGAAATACTTGTCCCTTCCTTCCTATGGCGTCTAACCTGTTGAAGATAGCCCTTAGCGTAAAAATATGGTGTGTTTGGTGCTTCTGAACCCACTGATGTGAGAGCATGTAGTTAGGCCAGATGAAGACACTGTGGGCTTTCTCTTTCATTTTTTTTGTATCCCACTTTAAGAGTCCAGGACCTGGATACCACCTTCTTACCTCCAGTCGAATCAATTTCATTAACAGCCCCATTATCATATTATTGGTTTTTAATACCTTTACTGGTAAGCCAAGAAACTCAACAAAAATTTGCATGTCCCATGGCCCAGCTACTTCTGTCACAGGAATATGAGGACCAAAATATATCTTTGAAAAGTGAAAAATCCGTATCTTTGTGTAAAGATGGTCTAGGTGGTAGACTTTCTGAATTCCAGGAAAGCAGAGAAGACATGCTTATGTAGTTAATTTCAGATGAACCAGCTTTCTACTAATAAAATCAAAATCTAGGTGTTTGCTTGCATAACACAGAGCAACTAGGGTTGCTAGTTTTTGAATATTAAGAGCCCCACATGTATATTTTCTCTTCCATTCATATGGACTCAGTAGGATAATTTCTAAGTTTTCTGACTGAAAAGGACAACCCAAAATGTATTATTTCACTCTAGCACAGGTAGGTGTTCTGCATTTTTGAATAAGCATTTGGCACTGATGTATAAGTCTTCTTTATATACATCTTTAGAGAAGAGACCTATCTGACAAACCCTTGATTTCTTTTGCAGTTATTGGTTAACATTTAATTGGTGATGTTTTATTTCAGTTATTTATCTCTGCAACAGTTTAGGAAAACTGCACAGTGACTTTCATTTCAGTACAACCAAATTTTGGGCAGGAGGTAATGGATGGACTTAAGTAGATTTACAAAGATTTAGTTTAAAAAAAAAAAAAAACAAACAAACAAAAACCCAAACCCAAACCTAGGTATATATCAAGATTACTTCCCATCTGGAGAGGCACATCTGCCAAAATGAGTTTCTTCAGTCCCCAAGCATTAACATTAAGGACTTGATGTTGTGCTTCACAGATGATGATAGTTTGCAAGATCCTTTATTACATATCATAGACTCAGTCCATTTAGTCTAATTCCGAGTTAAGTTGTGGTGCATCTTTCAAGGCGTTCCAATATGCCATTCAGAAAATATTAATGAGGTGGTTCACACCATGTGTCTACAGTTGCTTACTTTCAAATGTATGATCCTAGTGTATCGCAGGGTTTGAAGTCCTTGCCTTGCATACAGTCTAGCTGTTCTGAGCCCTCAGTGTGTTAGCACCAAGTGGTCCTCCCTAGCCTCGGTTCTAGAGTTCAGCAGGGAAAATTCAGAGTGAAATTCTTAAGCAAGCGAGAGCCTGTAACAGTGGTCAAAGCAAAAGTGGGGGAGTAGGCAGGCCCAGAGGGGGCAACTACCCCAGGGGAACAGGGTTGTCTTTTCTTTTTATGTTTGCATGAAAAGGGGTAAGAGTCATAGCAAGTGTGGTCTCTGACTGAGGATGCTTCCAGTCATCTCAGGGACTCCTCCTACCATTGGGGAGGTGGAGTTTTTGGCCCTATTATATCCTTGTTGTAATTGTCATGACAACCCCACAACCCCCACCTTGTGTGTGGGGGGTGGTTAAAACCACAATGTAAATGTATTAAAATGAAGCTGTAGGTTATTGTAGGGCAGTAGTTCTAGGGAAGAAAGCACGCATATCCCCTGGGGATCTTTCCCAACTCTTTGGAACTTGGTTTCTGCCTTTTATCAATATGAGAGCACCCATGCCCCGCTCAGATCTGACTAACTGCCTACTCCATCAAATGCACTCTCTATCTTGCTACTTTTATCTATGAACCATCTAGCACCTTGTACTGTTATTTAATGATTGCATGTAAACATTCAACTTACCTATCCAGTAAGAACACTACTGGTTTATTTTAACAAACCAATTAAGTATTTATCCTCCTCTGCACATGTCCAGGGCCTTAAAATGATAAGGACTATTTCCAAGGAGTGAGGAAATCAAAGAAATTGCCATAATATGGCCAGTCTTGGCTTATCCTTCTGGTCTGTTTGTGTTTTCTTTTTATGGAAGATATCCCTGGCTACCGTATCACCTCTCTGATTCCATGGAGTTGTAGACATTTTTCTGTCGTACTGAAATGAATTGTCCAAAGGCTCTAAATACCATGAGGTGCCAAAGTCTGGGACTTAACATCTTGAACACCTACCTACTAGTATAGTGCTTGCAACATACTACGTGTTCAATGTCGGTTTGTTGAATGAATGGTTTATGTAATCTTTTTGTTTAATTATTTAGGCAAGTGAGACCTAATGCTAATTTCAAAGAAGGACCTGTCCTAGTTTTGTTAAAGCTTCTTTTGCTTCCCCCATAATGACACCCATCATACTTTATTTTTAGGATATTTTTAGCTGCATATAATTTCCACTGAGCTTCACTTCAGGAGACCAAAGGGAAAACAAATAAGGCATTCAGTAAATATATGTTGAATGAACAAATGAATCCTTCAGTGCTGGCAACTAAAAATTGGTTGATAATATGTGATAAAGGAATGAATAGATAAATGAATGCCTAGAAACATAACATCCTATTGTAACCCATGTTTTGTGAGGTAGTTTAAATTCATCTTAAAACAATTTATAGATTTCTAATAGCTAGAAGGGATTTGTTTTGCTTTTATTGTGTTTAAACTGACACTAGCTTTCATCTCTCTGACGGCCTCAGAATCCAGGTATAGTCCAGCGTCTTTAACAGAGTCGAATGATTTATAGTAGGGCTGTAAAGAAGAGCTGGTCATCAGGAAGGGGCCTGGCTCCAGCGCTGCCACAGAAACCTGGCAGCATTGGTGCTCTGGGAAAGGAGATCACTGGAAAATTTCCCTGTGCGCAGTGTGCTTCTCGGCACCACTGTTTTCTCCATCCCAGGTAAACCAGAATTACCAATCCCGGTGTAAGTCCTTCTGAACTGAGTCCAGTTAAAACTAGTTTCTTTTCCATTTGTTAGCTAATTTGAATGCTTCATTCCCTCTAGAAATTGTTCTGGCTAACTGGGCAGAACTGCTGAAGACTGTTGCTAAGAGCAACCAGCAAAGAAGTTCTTAAATTAACTAACAGCCACTTCAACTTCATTCTAGAAATGAGTGTGTGCATATGTGTGCTTGCTCATGTGCCTACTTAAGTAACAAATATACACATACATGAATAAACCCATCATTACCTAGAGATTCAGGTTAGTCAGGGCTTTTGTGTAGAAGAAACAAGAAGAGGAAAATGATGAGAGTCTTTTGTGAAGGTAAGAAAATGAATAATTGAGAAGAGCCCTAGTCAGTAGTGGTTAAGCTATTTAAATATCAAAATGCTTCATATTTTAAAATTATTTTAGTGGTATGAGTTCTGGCCTACATGTAGAAAACCTAGCTTGTGTTCTCCATGAGATCCAGAGCTCTCTTATGTATGACTCTACCTACTAACCAGCATGACAGCATAGAGTAAGTATTAAGCTACTTCTAACCTTTTCCAAATAAATGAAGGAAATACTGTCTAGATAGTAATCCCATCTTATCAATGAAGAATTGGAGGAAACAAATAACATTCCATGGGTTTATAGAGAAATGAGCTACATTACTCTTCAAACCCAGGTCTAATTATGAAAACTATATTCTCAAGTGAATGTATTTTTTTTCCTTTTAAGTATTTGGCAGGGCCCAAGTCTAGACACCTCATGATTTAAGAACTGGTACCTGTGAAGATAGTATTGTAGAGGTGGAGATGTGAATTTGCAAAGTTTGAAAAATTGGGGTTGAGAAGTCAACTCTCAACATTTACTAGTAGTAGGAAAATAGGCAAGATACTTAAATTCCCGAAGACTAGTTTCAAGGGCAAAATGGAAATACTCGTGGTTTATGAAAACACATATTGGAAGGATTAAATGAGATTGTAAATTAAATATATAAGTACTTAGTATGATATATGCTAAGAAATAATGGCTACTACTATTATTGTTACTGAAAGAGAAGAGAGCAATGTGGTAATGTGCTAGCTATTCTGGGAAATCAATTCCACCAAAATAAATAAACAAGTACATAAAAATCTTGAATAACTGGGGGCTCCTGGGTGGCTCGGTGGGTTAAAGCTTCTGCCTTCAGCTCAGGTCATGATCCCAGGGTCATGGAATAGAGCCCCACATTGGGTTCTCTGCTCCGCAGGGAGCCTGCTTCCCCCCCCACCACGCCTGCCTCTCTGCCTACTTGTGATCTCTGTCTGCCAAATAAATAAATAAAATCTTAAAAAATAATAAAAAAAGATCTTGAATAACTGAATACTTGCATATATATATATATATATATATATATATATATTTTTTTTTTTTTTAAACTATCTGGGTGAAAGCCATCCTCTTTAATTTCTTGTGGTTTTGTTTAGATCTAATCTGAAGGAAGAAAGATTTATGATTGAGAACAAGTCAGGTTCTCAGGGTTTTCTTCAGAGAAATTGAGTAAGTCCTACTACAGTACACACAGTTGAAACTGTGATTCATGTAGACTGTGGTACCTTACAGTTTTTCTTGTAATTACGGCACATTCATTTTAAAAGATGACTCAATTAATCTAAGCATAGAAATAACTCATTCATCTGCTACAATAAGAAAATTACAGGTTCTTCTTAAGCACTTTTTCTCAAAGAGAGTAAGCCCCTTTGAAATGTGTAAAACATTTTAATTATTTTTAAAGTTTTTATTTAAATTCCAGTTATTATACAGTGTAATATTGTTTTCAGGTGTACAATGCTATGATCCAGCACTTCCATACAACACCCTGTGTTCATCACAATGAACGTACTCCTTAATCCCTACCACCTATTTCACCCATCACCCCACCGACCTCCCCTCTGGCAACCATCAGTTCATTCTCTATAGTTAGTCTGTTTCTCATTTTTCCTCTCTCTCTCTCTCTTCCTCCTTTAGCTTGTTTGTTTTGTTTCTTAAATTCCATGTATGAATGAAATCATATGGTGTTTGTCTTTCTCTGACTGACTTATTTTCCTTAGCATTCATTATACTCTCTAGCTCTATCCAGGTCTTTGCAAATATGATTTCATTCTTCTTTTTTTTTTTTTTAATGGCTGAATATTCCATTGTGTATATATAGCACATCTTCCTTATCCATTCATCAATTGATGGACACTTGGGCTGTTCCCATAATTTGGCTATTGTAGATAATGCTTCTATAAACATTGGGGTAAATTTATCCTTTTGAATTTGTATTTTTACATTCTTTGGGTAAATACCTAGTAGTGCAATTGCTGGATCATTGGATAGTTCTTTTCTTTTTTTTTTTTTTTTTTAAGATTTTATTTATTTATTTGACAGAGAGAGAGCTCACAAGTAGGCAGAGAGGCAGACAGAGAGGAGGAAGCAGGCTCCCTGCCGAGCAGAGAGCCCGATGCAGGGCTCCATCCCAGGACCTTGGGATCACGACCTGAGCAGAACGCAGAGGCTTTAACCTACTGAGCCACCCAGTTGCCCCGGGTAGTTCTATTTTTAACTCTTTGAGGAACCTCCATACTGTGTTCTAGAGTGTACTAGTTTGCATTCACACCAACCATGCAAGAATGTTCATCTTCCTTCAGTTTCCTGGCTAATACCTGTTTTTTCTTGTGTTGTTGATTTTCACCATACTGACAGGTGTGAGGTGATATCTCATTGTAGTTTTGATTTGTATTTCCCTGATGATGAATGATGTTGAACAGCATGTTTTCATGTATCTGTTGGCCATCTGTATTTTTTTTTTTAATGTCTATTTATGTCTTCTGCCCATTTTTAAATTGGACTATTCATTTTTTGGGTGTTGAGTTTTATAAGTTCTTTTTATATTTTAGATATTAACTCTTTATCAAGGTTTGTTGATTGCAGATTATTTCCTTCACTGTGAAAAAGTTTTTAATTTGATGAAGTCCCAGTCGTTTATTTTTATGGTTTAAGTCTGACATTTAGCTCTTTAATCCATTTTGAATTTATTTTTGTGTATGGTTTAAGCATTTTTGGTGAAGCTCTAGAAGCATAGTATAAATATCTCTGCTTCAGTGATACTAGTGATGTAGGAAAGTTGTTAGGTTTTGAAGCTGATTGCCAAGAAAGAATTCTTGAGATGTCTTTGGTGCAAAAAGGTTGTTTTATCAAAGCACAGGGACATAGGCAGAGAGAGTTGCACTGGGGTCATGAGGAGTGACCCATTATATATTTTCAAGTTGGGAGGGGGTTAAAGATGGTGTAAATCTCTAAGAAACTGAACGGCCTAGCTATTGTTAGGAAAGGTCATTTATTACTGTCCAATAAAACCTTAATCATGAGACCTTTCAGATGTATATCGGTGGGTTAGATGCTTGGGGGATGACTGCTAACAAATATCTTTGGGAGTTTAGAGATAAAGGAAGTTTCCAAAGGAATTTTTATATGTTAGAGTAGACTTACAGAATCCTGTGGGTGCGAGGTGGGTGGGCTAAGATTGCCTTTTACCCTTAATAAAATATTAACATGGAGGCAACAGATGAGTCCCTACAGGAATGCCATTCTGCCTGTTTCAGGGACTTGTCAATGGGCCATAAGTAGTAAGGAAATTTAATAATTTCCCTTCCGCCTTTGTCTCCCACAACACTAGGACCAAATGAAAGAGGCCCAGAAAATAGGCATTTCTTTGGCAAAATGATCTCAGTAAATAATTACTATTTATTTCTTATCTTGTGTGGATCTTTTCTTTTGCCAGTTGCTTGTGGCGTTTTGAGAAGATAATGATGAGGAAAATAGAGATGGTCTCTCCTTCGTAGAGTTTATAGTTAGATGACAAAACAGATACATGTACAATAGTTAAAAAGAAGATGGTATGGTAAGAAACTATACAACACCTAATTTAAACTGGGAGGTCCCTGGAAGATTTCACTGAGGAAGTAGTATTGAGAGAGGATGAATTAGAAAGGTCAAGAAGAATATATATTGGTAGTAATGTGGGGGCTGCTGGAGGTAGAGGAAAAAGAAATACTTGAGGGGATTATCTAGATTTATTGATAATGAATGGGGAGGGTAGAATGCAAGGGAAGAGTCACCGGACATCTTAAAGTCTTATGACTGAAGTTTGGGGATCATTACGTTAATGTCAACAGAACTAGGGAAATCTGTAGTGGGTGAGAATGAATTTGATTTTATTTGTATTTAAACATTAAGTTTGGGGTGACAACAAGTCATCCACAAGGTTAATGAGGACCAAGCAATTGAAATGCAGCACTGAGGAAATGAGTCAAGCCGAAACTATAGATTTTATAGTCAAGGTCTGTTAATGTCCTCAGAACGGGGAGCATGCAGAGAGAAGCAAAAAGTTGAAAGCCCTACAGTGAGAGGTGAAGAGTCAAAGTTTAATAAAAACCAAGAGATTTAGTACTATAGCAACAAAGTGGGGAGAGAAGCCCAAGGATAGGGTAACTGATGTTACTGATGATTGATTTATTCATTCACTAAATATAATTTATAGTGAATATTGTGTCCCTAGCTTGTGCCAGGCAAGTGGGGCATCAATATAAACCAAGCAGACATATGGCCTAGAACAGGACATTTTTAATTGAGAAAAAAAGGGGGTTGGAAATTTCAGTAGAGTCAATAAGTTGGAAGCTAAATTGTGGTTTGGGGAAGAGATGATGGGGCAAGGATAGAGGCCACAGCTATGTCTTATTCGGGGAAATCGTCAGAAAAAGAAGGGAGGAAAAATAGGGTGTGATCTGCGTGGGTCTGTGAGATCAAGTGCAAGTTCTGCTCAGTCCTTCAGACAGCACTACAGAAAGAGGAGGCAATGCAGACACTGTTGAGTGGGGTGTAAAGGAAACTGCCCAGTATTAGGAATTGTAAGCCTTTAGTTCCAGAGCCAGCTTTGCTATGAATACATTCTTTCTATTTTCTGGGCTTCAGTTTTATCAGTAAAAAGAAAAAAAAAAAAAGTGGTAGGAGGTGATTCAAACACTTCTAAAGTTACTTCCAGTTCTAACATTCTGAAATTTCCACAATAATGGGGTAAAGAGACAAGTCTCACAGGAGGTGGTCAGGGTGAGAAGGAGGGTGTGTAGGACCTAACATGCTTTAATAATAACAACATTAATAGCTACAGCAACATACTAGGCTAGACTTGTTTTCTTTGCAGCAACTCTTGGAAGCACACATCAGTTCCCATGTTAAAAAACAGAAGCCTGCAATTACAGAGATTAAGTGATTTGACCAATGCTGCTAGCCAGTAAGTAGAAGAGATGAGATTCCAAATCAGGCAGACTTAACAATGAGAGAAGATAAGAGTCTCCCCTCCTACTGGAATTCAGCCTCTTTAAGAAAAAAGAAAGTGAAATGTTGGGGGTAAGAAAAGTAGTTTGGGCACAGAGGCCTGTGAAGTGGTGCAAAGGTCTAGGCCAGCCATGACTGGGCGTGGATCCAAGAGAAAAACAAGACAACCCTACCAAAGTGGCCTTGCCTAGGTCTGCGGTTTTCACCCAGCCCTGTTACTGGTTCTGTATAGCATTCTGTTCTGCAGCTTGAGAGCCAGAACGGAGAAGCAGGAACTGGAGAGGATCCAGGATCCAGGACTGACACATATGTCTTGGCGGAAGTTTAAGTGGGAGACCAGGGAGTGATGGCAGGCTGTTCTGCCTGGCTGACGGCAGGCTCGGGGCTGGGCAAGGAGTCAGGGTAGACAGAAGCTGACTGGTAGTGTGGGTGCCTCTGCCTTTGCTTGCTCAAGTTATCCAGCACGTCCTCTGTAATAAAAATCCATACAGAGGCAGGAGAACTTGGAATAAAGCAAACAGAGGATTCAAATCCAGACAACATCCCCGCTCACCAAATGAACTTCGAGCAAGTTCCAATGTCTTGAACAACCTCTTAGTCTCTATATTCTGCTCTGAATCATGGGGCTATTAATGCTGGTCTTGTAGGTTGTTGTGACTATTATCTGATATGCAAAGTGTATGAGTGGCTTATAAATAATGTTTCTATGCCCCATGTTATTATTCACATTGTTTGAGACATGACTTTGTAAAAAATTTTATTTTCCTGATACATGAGTTAGCCATATTTTAGTTTTTCTCATAGAAAAATTATATACTCTCCCTTCAAAATTTCATCATATAAAAAGAAGTGTCAAAATGTCTCAGTATAAATCAATTTTCATATAATGTTGAGGATAATGAAGGCAGATTTTTTTATTGTTGCTTTTTTTGCTTTTCACACTTAGCAGTCATTTATGTACCCTGAGATTGGCTTCACTGGATACTCCTATTTGATTTCAGCATACTCCCAATTATCTTTAGTAATTATTTTCTCTTGAGGTTGTAAAAAATAAGTATCATTCATTTATAATATATAGTGTCACCCGTGTTAAAATAAGGCAACTAGTTACAAAGTTATATCTTTAATAAATATGAGGTTTTTTTTTTTAAGATTTTATTTATTTATTTGACACATAGCGAGAGAGGGAATATAAGCAGGGGAGTGGGAGAAGGAGAAGCTGGCTTCCCACAGAGCAGGGAGCCCAATGTGGGGCTTGATCCTAGAACCCTGGGATCATGACCTGAGCCAAAGGCAGATGTTTAATGACTGAGCCACCCAGGCACACCACATTATGAGGTTTTCCCCACTTCAGATTCTTCTTACTGGATTAAGAGTCAGTTCTATTTGCTAGCAAAGGAAGTAAGTGCAAAAATAACATTTATTATATACCTACTATATGTAAGTAACTGTCCCAAGTGTGACATGAACATATGAAGTAGAGCCAATTTTTAAAAATGGAAGTATAATTGACACACAATATCCTATTAGTTGTAGGTATACATTGTAGTGATTCCATATTTTTATACATGATGAAATGATTCCTATGATAAGTCTAGTTACCATGTGTCACTACACAAAGTTATTACAATATTACTGACTGTATTCCCTCATGACTTACTGTATAACTGGAAGTTTGTACCTTGTAGTTTCCTTTACCTATTTCTCCTACCCCCAATCTCTCTACCCTTTGGTAACCAGCTATTTGTTTTCTATATTTATGAGCCTGTTTCTGTTTTGTTTTGTTTGATTTTTTTTTTTATCTTACTTATAAATGAAGCCATATGGTATCTTTTTCTGACTTAGGATAATACCTTCTAGATTCATCCATGTTGTAACAACTGTCAAGATTTCATTCTTTTTATGGCTAATATTCCGTGTGTGTGTGTGTTTATGTTTACACTCCACATCTTCTTTATCCATTCATCTATTGAAAGACCATTAAGATACTTCCATATCTTGGATATTGTAAATAATCCTGCCATGAATATAAAGGTGTATATATCTCCTCAAATTGGTGTTTCATTTTCTTTAGATAAATACCAAGAAGTAGAATTGCTGGATCATATGGTAGTTCTATTTTTATTTTTTTTGAGGAACCTCTGTACTGATTTTTCATAGTATATTAGCTGCACCAATTTACATTCCCACACCAAAAGTGGGAATTGATTTCAGCATACTCCCAATTTTTTGGGAGCAGCATACTCCCAATTTATTTCAGCATACTCCCCTTTTTTCTACATCCTAACCAACATTTGCTTCTCCTTCTTCTTCTTCTATTTTTTTTTTTTTTTGTCTTTTTGATAATAGCCAGTCTGACAGGTGTGAGGTAATATCTCTTTAAGGTTTTGATTGGCATTTCCCTGATAATTAGTGATGCTGAATATCTTTTTATGTGCTTGTTGGACTTTGGAAAAATACCTGTTCGAACCCTCTGTCCATTTTTTAATTAGGTTTTTCTGATATTATGTACTATAAATTAGCCCTTTATTAGATGTATGATTTGCAAATATCTTCTTCTATTCAGTAGGTTTCCTTTTCATTTAGCTGATAGTTTCCTTTGCTGTGTAAAAAGCTTGATGTAGTCCCATGTGTTTATTTTAGCCTTTGTTGCTCTTGCCTGAGGAGACTTGTCCAAAAAAATATTGCTGAGATCAGTTGCAAAGAGCTTCATCTCTATATTTTCTTCTAGGAGTTTTATAGTTTTGGCCCTTACACTCAAGTCTTTAGTGCATTTTGAATTTATTTTTGTATATGCTATTTCATAGTGGTGCAGTGTCATTCTTTTGCATGTAGCTGTCCAGTTTTCTCAACACCAATTATGAAGAGACTGTCTTTCCCCCATTGTATATTCTTGCCTCCTCTGTCAAAGATTAATTGATCACATAAATGTATTTTTTAATCTCTTTATTCCATTCCATTGATCTGTGTGTCTCTTTTCATGCCAGTACCATACTACTTTAGATTACTATAGCCTTATAGTAAAGTATGAAACCATGGAGCATGATACATCTAGTTTTGTTCTTTTTCATGATACATTTGGCTATTCAGGGACTTTTGTGATTCTATACAAATTTTAGAATTGTTTGTCCTACTTTTGTGGAAAAATACCATTGGTGTTTTGGTGGGGATTGCATTGAATTTTTAGATTGCTTTGGGTAGTTTGGATACTTTTATAATAACGTTTTTTTAAATTCCAATCCATGAACATGAAATATTGTTTCATTTATTTGTGTCATTCTCAATTCTTTCATCAGTGTTTTACAGTTCTCAGAGTATTTTTTTTTTCATCTCCTTGCTTAAATTTATTCCTAAGTACTTTAAACTATTTGATGCATTTGTAAATGGGATGTTTTTCAATTTCTCTTTCTGATAGTTCATTAGTAATATGTAGAAATGCAGCTGATATATGTATGTTAATTTTATATCCACGCAATTATTGATTTCATTCATTCTAAGTTTTTTTTGGTAGAGTTTTTAAGGTTTTCTATGTATACTATTAGTACACTTGTAAATATTAACAGTTTTATGTCTTTCTTAATAATTTGGATGCTTTTTATTTCTTTTCTTGCCTAATTGCTGTGGCTAGGATTTCTAATACTATGTTGAAAAAAGTGGCAAGAGTAAGTATCTTTGCCTTGTTCCTAATCTTAGAGGAAAGACTTTCACCTTTTCACCATTGAGTATAATGTTAGTTGTGGGTTTGTCATATATAGCTTTTATCATATTGAGGTACATTCCATATATATCCACTTTATTGAGAGTATTTTTTCATAAATGGATGTCAAATTTTGTCAGATGTGTTTTCTTTTTCTATTGAGGTGATGATATAATTTTTATCCTTTGCTTTGTTAATGTAGTATATCACATTAATTAATTTGTAGATATTAGACCATCTTGCATCCTTGGAATAATTCTCAGTTGATCATGGTATATGGCCTTTTTAATGTATTCTTGAATTGGTTTATTAATATTTGTTGAGGATTTCTGCATGTATGTTTATAAGGGATATTGGCATATGGTTTTGTGTGTGTGTGTGTTTTCTTTGTCTGGTTTTTATATGAGGAAAATCCTGGCCTTGTAAAATGAGTTTGGAAGCATTCTTCCCTCTTCTTTTTTTTTTTTTTTTTTTTTTTTTTTTTTGTAGTAATTGAGAAGGTAAGGTAGTAATTCTTCTTTAAATGTTTGATATAATTCACCTGGGAAGCCATTTGGTCCTTGACTTTTGTTTTTTGGTAGTTTTTAAATTATTGATTCAATTTTATCCTGTATAATCAGTATATTCAGATTTCCTATTTCTTTGTGACTCAGTCTTGGAAGATTGTGTGTTCCTAGGAATTTATACATTTCTTCTGGGTTTTCCAGTTTCCTGACGTATAATAAACCATTATATGGTAGTTTTTTTTATGATCCTTTCTATTTCTTTGGTGTCAGTTGTAACTTCTCTTCCATTTCTGATTTATTTATTTTGACCTTTTATCTTTTTTCTTGATGAATCTGGCTAGATATTTTATCTTTCTGAAGAATTTTTATTTTCATTGATCTTTCTATTGTCTTTTTAATTTATATTTCATTTATTTTGATTTGATCTCTATTATTTCCTTCCTTTAACTAACTTTTGGCTTTATTGTTTTTCTAGTTTCTAGGAGTAAAGTTACATTGTTTTTTGGGGATTTTGTTTGTTCGTTTGTTTGTTGAGGTAAGCCTATATTGCTATGAACCTCCAGCTGCTTTTGCTGTGTCTCACACATTTTGGAAAGTTGTATTTCCATTTTTTTGATTTCCTCCTTGTTGATCCATTCGTTGTTTAGGAGCATGTTTTTTTAGTTTTTTGTGCCCCCACCCCACCCCACCTTTCAAGGGACATGCTAAGGTCAGTGAAAGGATTTTCTTTATTTACAGTCTAGTTTCCCTTTAACCTGCTGTCTTCTTGCTGTGCCCCAGGGCAGGTGAGTATGGACAAGGGCCCTTCAGTGATATCCCTCCTTACTTCAGGTGCTGGGTCAGGGATGAGTTTCCTGTCATTACTGTGTCTCTATCTCTTCTACTTTTCTCTGTGTGGTCCCTCTGTCATCTATTGTGCAGAAGCTGTTCAGTCAGCCCTCAGTTCTTTAGGAGAAATTGCATTATATGTAGGGTAGATTTGGTGTGTCCATAGAAGGCAAGTTCAGGGTCTTCATAGCCATCTTCTTAAACTTCCTTTCTCACATGTTAGTCCATTTTAAAGATGGAGAAATAAGCTCTTATAGTTAAATAAATCTCCTCATGTTGTACTGCTCGGAAATTTGACCCAAAATTTTTCAGATTCAAGTTCATGTTTTCTCTGTTATAGTGCATTCAGTGAATGAATACATGAATACATGAAGTTTGCTTTCTTGAATTTGGAAGCCATCTTAATATGAAGCCCCTTTTCAGGTTACCTCAAAACAGAAGTGGTTATAAGAGAAGATTTAGATTTGTATAACCCACACAAGAAAGAAGGTAGCAAGTTAGTACCTAGCCCATTAAGAAAAGGTGGAGGAGGAAGATGGTCAGGAGGCAGGGATAGAAAGAGTTAGAAATCAAAAGTTTTTTGTACTAGATTTATAGCTAAACATCAGTCCTCTAAGTTGGAAACAGAGAAGATGAGAATTCTTTAAAAGTAGATCCCAACAGTCATCCCTTATTTTGCTCAAATATAGGATCAGTCCCTGCCAACATTTTCCAAGGGCTTTCAGTGACATAAAGCTGTTCCCCTCACAAAACAGCTCATCACATTGTTGGGAGACTCTGATCATCACAAAATGCTTTCTTATATTAAGAATAATTAAATTAAAACCACTAGGTGCTATATTTACCATACGCTTCTGGCATTTTATTAATAACATTGTTTCTAAGTTTACCCTAACCAATTTATGTATGTCTCCACACCACAAATATTTTGAGACAGTTAGGAGCATGGCCAAGCCCTGACAGTGGATAAGAACCAAATCGAGGCATCTGGTTCTTCTTTATACCAAGTTGCTGACAACTTCTACTCATTGTTCTTTTCCAGAAGAAATCTAAGATATTGAGGTACAGCTGAGTCTTGGAGATTCTGAATGCTGAATAAGAAAAAGAGAGGGAATGAGGTGGGGAGTGGGCCAGCGGGTGGTGGCAAGAAAGTGGATGTTGTACTGATCCCCTGCCTATGGGAATTTATCCATAAGGAGATGACTTGAGGTCCTGAGTTATAAAAATTACAATGCAGCTAGGATTGATAACTATTTCATACTATGTGTAAGAGGAGATGAAATTTTAAGTTTGAATAACAAGATATTTTCAGAATTACCTAAAAGGCCCTAAAGGAATTCAACAATGATGAATTACAGCAAAAACACACAGTATTTTCAGTTGACTTTTAGGAATTTACTGTGTTCTTATATTTAAAGCAGTATACATTTAAAAGGTATTCTTGTTTATGTTATTAATTCCAGATATCTTGCTGATTATTTGGGAGGGACATTTTATTTTTTCAGATGTGCATCTTGGGATATGTGCTATAAAAGAACAGTTAAACTTAGAGCAGATTCTAAATACCCGTGACATATTCTAAAATAAAGTTAGATCTTACAATTACTTATACTTCCCCCATCAAATCTATTATATCTTAGCATCTAAGTGACCAAGGTTTGCTCTGCCACTTGTTTCTGTGTGACCCTGAATGAATAGCTTAATTTCTTTGAGTCTTAGTTTCCTCATTTATGGACTCAGTTTAAAATCCACTGTATTATTGAACTGTGAGGATTAAAAGAAATAACACTTGTGAAGTATCTAGCACAATGTCAGCATGAAGTCTGACATCAGAAACAGAGAAAGTAAGTCAATTTTGTATGTGAAAGAAAAACATTGTGAATTTAGAAGGTTGGACTGGATGGCTCTATCTCACTATTTGGCTCTCTCCCTTCAAAATACCTTTTCATCATCTATTTAGTGAATTCCAAGAAAAGGCTCTGTTCAAGCACCGTTGTGTATTTTTCATGAAGCAGATTGAATCCCCTGGCATACTTGGAGTAATTAAGAATTTCAAGTGAAATATGTTTAATGTTATACTGCTGCATGTTTCTTTGATGATAGATATTAAATAAAACAACTAATTGAACTGAATAATTGAATTTTCAAAGCAATTTAGTGGTAGAAATTAGCAGTACAAAAAGTAATTTTGTTTCTATCAAAGGACATCATGACTAAACACATTGCTTTTTATGGTGGAAAACAAATATATCTTATATTTCTGAACTATTTTTAGGTCTATATAGCTATAACACAATCAATGTGTCCTTGGTTTATTTATACTCTGAATTATAAAATTACTTTAAAAAGGAAACTGTGAAAGGTATGTGACCGTGACAGACATTTTTGAGCTGAATAGTTTGAGAATGAATATTCACTCTTCTTGAGAAATGGTTTTGAATGAATAAATTGTAAGAAAAATACATTTTAATAATTTAATATAAAATTGTAATACATTTTGGTTTATCATTAAAATGGAGATAATAGTACCAACTCAAGGAATTATAATAATTAAATGAGATAATACATGGAAATCTTCTGGCAGACTGCAGAATGTATAAGTATTAGTGGTATAGTGTATTTCAAATCTATATAATTGCACTAGAAAGTCTATACAAAGAGTATGTTATTGTGTGGTTTTTTTTGTTTGTTTTAAACAAAATTTTTAAAAAAAAAATAATCACCTGGGGCGCGTGGGTGGCTCAGTGGGTTAAAGCCTCTGCCTTTGGCTCAGGTCATGATCCCAGGGTCCTGGGATTGAGCCCCACATCGGGCTCTCTGCTCAGCAGGGAGCCTGCTTCCTCCTTTCTCTGCCTGCCTCTCTGCCTGCTTGTAGTCTCTGTCTGTCAAATAAATAAATAAAACCTTTAAAAAATAATAAATAAATAAATAAAAATAATCATCATCTGGTTGTGTTTTAGAAATCTAAATAAATATAGCTGAATTTGATTAAAACCAAGTTCACCTCCATTACATTTTTTTTCATTCAAAATATGCTTATACTTAGGAAGAAATCGGGATACCAATTAGGCCAGGAATGAAGAAGCTCATTCTGTAAGATGTTGGGTTGTCATATTAGATTTTTTGTGATTATACTGCCTCAGGGAATCTAGCTGTAGTCACACAATCACTGAAAACAGTGCCATGCTTCATTTCAGCCATGGTCCCTTAAGGTTTTTGAAACAAAATTTAATAACTGATTAGGTTTTCTATATCTTCCCTGCTGTTCCTGTGATGCTTTCATTTCCCCATAAACACAGGCAGGGGAATTTTTTTTCCATCTCTCTCATTGCCCAAGCTAAAAATTTGGAAGTTATTCTCAGTTCTATTTCTTAACACCAGTCTCCTCAGTTACTTAGTTTGCTGATTTGATCTCGTTAATATTTTGAATCTCTCTTCCTTCCTTTTTTTTTTTTTTTTTTTTAACATAGACACTGACCCCATTTTTATTCTCACCTTCTCTTACTTGAACTGGATTTACCCTTTTGACTACTCTCCTGCCTCCGATCACACCTCATTTCCTCCATGCTCTAACCAGAGGGAATTTCCTAAAATAGAAATCTGGTAATATTACCTCTCTGATTAACAGCTTCTACACGTCCTGTAGTTAAAAACAAACAAACAAACAAAATCTGAGGCCCTTATTAATGGAGCTCCAAGTCTTTGTGGTCTAGCTTTTGCTTTTCCAGCACAGGCTCTCGAGTCAACAGACCCGGTCATCAATCCTAGCTTTATTACATATGTGGGTGAGTTACTTATCTTTTTACTCTTCAGTTTCCTTATATATACAGCTGGGATAATAGTCCTTATTTTAGTTTGCTGTTTTGAAGACTAAATGAGATAATGTTTATTTTACCTATATGACACATAGCAAGATGTCCCAGATTTAGGGTCCTTGGTATTATTTGTCACTTCTCCCTCCATATGTATCCTATATACTAAACATAACTAAGTGCCTTCTGTTCACCCAACAAGTGGATTTCTCTTATTTTTATTTCCATGACTTTGTGTTTATTTCCTTTGCCTGTTTGCCATCACTTACCCTCTTCTTCCTCAACCTTCTTGTCTATCTCGCTCACCTATCAGACTTGCTCACAGGGCTTTTTTTATTGGAAGCTCCCTTGACGAAGCTGTTAACTTCCTTCTTTGTACTTCATTCGTGGGTCAAGGCCATGATTATACATTTAGAAGTCTTAGTGCCTGGATTTAATCCTTGCTCACTATGTAATCTTGGGCAAATTATTTAACTTCTTTAAGCTTCCATTTTATCTATAAATTTGTGTGAATAATAGGATATATCTAATGAGATTATGTGAAGATTAAATGAGACAACCTCTGTAAGTGCTTAGCACTGTGTATAACACATAGTAAAGGCTCAAAGACCGAAAGTCAGTTACTATAATAGCAGGTAACCTAGAGTTCATTGTCCTGACACAATGCCTCATGTTATCATAGTCTTATTATTTCCATGACTTTATATCTACCCGACTGTAAATTCCTCCTAGATTTTCTCTTTATTCACTTTTATGTTCCCCACACATGATTTGGAAACTGGCTCACAGTAGATTATTGATGCATGTTTATTTATTTATTTATTTATTTATTTTTAAGATTTTATTTATTTATTTGACAGAGAGAGATCACAGTAGGCAGAGAGGCAGGCAAAGAGAGAGCGGAGGAAGCAGGCTCCCTGCTGAGCAGAGAACCCGATGCGGGACTTGATCCCAGGACCCTGAGATCATGACCTGAGCCGAAGGCATCGGCTTAACCCACTGAGCCACCCAGGCGCCCCATTGATGCATGTTTATTGATGAAAAGAATGGGTGAATATTTTTTGATCTTACTGGAAAACTGGTAGGAGTTTTCTTTTATGTTTTAGTAGTATTTATGGAGCAGGCAGCCCAGTATAGGGAAAAACATTCCATTTCAATAAACAATACCTACTAGTCTATAGTCTCCTTGGGGATGATCTCAGTATCTTGCAAGTCTCTATCTCCAAAACACCTACATTTATTGCTCAGTATATTTTAACCATTGAATAAATAATTTATGTGTTGATATCTCTTATTGTGATTAAATTTTAAGCAGAGATAAATTCCTCCTGTCCAGTAATACCATTTACATAGTAAGTGAATTTAGATTTTAAAGACTTTATTATAATTCTAGACCAATTATAAAGACTATATAAAAATGCTGTATAAAACTGCTATATGTAGACTATATAAAACCATTCCATGCAAAAAGTTGAAATCTCATTCTATGTTCTCTGACAAAACTATTATAATTTTTAATAGTACCATTTATTTTAGCAATTTTATTGCTTCTGTAATTCTGTCTGTATTTTTTTTAAAAGTACATGCTACCTTTAATTTGAGGACCATATATTAAATACATTTAAATGTGATATTCCCGAAGTGGAAAGTTTGAGGTCATTATGATTCAGAGATTCTTCCAACATTGTGTCTGTAATCATGTAATCTATACAGGACAGTATAAATTGATCACAGCAATTTAAAGCTAAAAAGTCAAGGTTCATATCTTACCTCTGCCAGTGGTGCAGTCTCAGACATGGCATTAAACCCCTCTGAACTCAGTTTCCTCCACTGAAAATGGGTCTTACTCTAGGTGCTATGATGAAGCCCTGGAACATAATAACAGTTTAGTAAATGTGACCATTATAATTTTAAATGAAAAGAGCCACTGTTTTACTGAAGCCCAGTTATTTTATCTTATAGAAGCCTTTGTCCACTGGTAAGAAATTGATTCTTGAGTGTCAGTTACTAGAGGGTACCCTAAAACTCAGGAACAATGAAATGAATTATTTAACTATTTCCTGGATAACTCTTGACAAATTACATATGAGAGATGACTTGAACATACAAAGTGTTCTTGGAAACCATTCTTGTCTTAACAATAGATAAATCCATCTGTTCTCCTGCAGTTTCATTTATATTACCCCCACCCCATATTGTAAACCCATATTTGGACTTAATTAATTCTGGATTAATATCTGATGTATTGCCTAAAAATAGAAATACTAGAGGACCCAATAGAGAGAGATGACTATCAGGTAATAGGATCATAGGTATTCACCTTTTCTTCCTTCCTCTTATCCATGGGTTTTGGAAGGAGAATTTTTTTTTTTTAAAGAATGGCTTATTTTCTGAAAAAGTAGGTCAGTAAAAAAATTTATATAATTCATGTCATATATCTACAGAGGGAAGGAATAAGCTAGTGTTGTCACTCTATCAGTATGTCTTAGTTTCTTAATCACAAAAAAGAAATATATATATTTCTATAAAATTTGCGTGTGTATATATATATACACACACACATGCCTCAGAACTATGAGCATGTTACATGAATTCAATGAGACTGATAATGTTGAAATGCTTAGGAAGTAGAAATAAATATGTGTTAGCAGTGCAGTTTTCTTGTAATTAACAATTGCAAAGCTTACCTCTCAAAGATCTAAAACTATGAAATTGATTCATTCAAGTGGCACATAAGCATTTACTGCTGGATGTGCAGTGTTGTGTTTACATGGTATTTTGTGTCCTTACATCACAACATAACCACAACTGCCTTAGAGAAGAATTTTCTTAAAGAGAACACTCATAATAATGGCTAAGGTGACTCCAGTCTTGAGAACCAGATAAGACTTCCCTCTTCCATCCCTTCTGTTTTTTTGTTTGGCTCCTACTTTGTAATAGGCAGCATGATGGTTATGTTACAAAGATGAATAAGGGACATTTGTGCCCTTAGTAAGCCTGTGGTCTATTTGAAACTATAAACTTAAAGCAATTACATATGTTATGACAAGTGCATCAATCATGGGGGCATGAACAAAAAAAGCCACATGAGATGGGAAAAGTTAACTTGAATTTCTAGTTTGGGGAAGTCATGGAGGAAAAGACCTGAACCTATATTTAAAAATGAGTCCAGGGGCACCTGGCTGGCTCAGTGGGTTAAAGCCTCTGCCTTCGGCTCAGGTCATGATCCCAGGGTCCTGGGATCGAGCCCCACATCGGGCTCTCTGCCCAGCAGAGAGCCTGCTTCCTTTCCTCTCTCTGTCTGCCTCTCTGTCTACTTGTGATCTCCGTCTGTCAAATAAATAAATAAAATCTTTAAAAAAAAAAATGAGTCCAAATTCTCAGATGAGTGGTCATGGAGAATATTTCAGGTGGAAAGAGTAACATATTAGAAGCAGAGTTCTGGAGCTCTCTGGACTCACTGGGGAATAATATAAAGATCCATATGGCAGGAATGCAGTGTTCATAAGAAGAAATGGTGGGAAAGGAACACAGACAGGTAGGTAAGGGGCAGATGGCGTAAGGATTGTGAGGAAACTTGGGCTTTATCGTAAGCCAGTTCTTTCTCCGTAAGACTACCTAAACTTTTAGAAATTTTAATCCTTTTGTTTTTCTTTAGTGTGTGGTGCATAGATGGGGGAGACACTGGTGCAGGAAGAACAACTTTCAGATCTGTAAAAATGTGGTGGGGAAAATAATAGTTCAGAGTCAGCTTCAGGTGATAGAGTTTTCTCTTGTGTCTCAGTTTAGCCATAGTGCCTACAGTTTAGCCTTCATGTCACATGATTACATGAGAGCCCTTCATGGTGTCCTGGTGGGCTGAGTCAGCAACAGAATAATGCCTACTTGTTAGCAATGTGATAGCTAAGTGTTAATCACAGAAACATCTGAGAAAACTAGTCCTCATGGTATACTGAAGAGTAAAATTGTATCTAAATGTTGTACATCTACAATCATGTATATTATGTTTGTCTTACATTTCTTATCAATTAATGGTGATAGTAATGCCACCTAAGGAGATGTTTTGAGAATTGATGAAGTGAGTACTTGTAAGGCATTTTTGAAATGTTTGAGTCGGGCCATTTGAGAAATCAATGAAAGCTATGTATTTCCCTAGAAAATAGAGGTAATTGACATTGTGCTTAAGAGTAAAGTTTGGGTCGGAGAGACATGGGTTGGTTTTCCAGTTTAGGCATTTATTAACTGTGTGGTAAGTTCTGTAACTTGTCTCCATTTCCTCATTTAGTTGCAGTGAAAATTAAAGGAGGTAATGAATGTAAAATCCTTAGCTTAGGACCCAGCAAATAGTAAATGTTAACTACCAGTAAATGTAACTATTATTATCATTATTTTATACCATATCATAGAATTTTGCATAAAATTTCAGGTGAATTCAAGCACTGTATCCAGTGTAGTAACTAACCACTGAAGCCTGGTTAAGAACCAAATGAATGTAAAAGCTCCTTGATAGTGTTTTTTACTTCAAGGATTCTTAATAAATTTTATTCGAATTTAAAATACCTGTAATAAATCCTCCATTTATATGTTTATTTTTTGTTTGCTTAACCATACACTTGACCCCAGGCCTAAAAGCAAGCTGGTTTCAGGTTAGCATGTTTATAACCAGGTTATTTTTGTTCTACATCTAAAGGAATATATCTGCTATAAACTGGGAGAAAACCAAAGCAGAGACTTGTTTTGTTTTGTTTTAATTTAGGATCTGTTGTTGTAAGCAACAAAGTGAACTGTTCTGCATTTCCAACTCCTAGGAGGGCTATAATGATCAGGTACATATTGTCATAATTTTGAAAGTAATTTATTTAATGGCCAATTATGACTAAACACGGAGATCGTTGTAATTTTACAGCTTGAAAAGGTAATAATATACAGCATAACATATTAAAATTAAAGCTTGTTTAAAACAGCAGGATATAGAAAAGGGAAACAAGTTGGTGGTGGCTATTTGTTTGTTTGTTTGTTTAATACCTATGTCCTGACCCTTGGGAATTTTAAGTGGTCTCACATTCATTAATTCATCTCTGAGCACCCACACAGGATTTGAGCTGAATAGGAAGCTAAACACTAAGGCCAAAAACAGGGTGTGTGGTCTGGTAGCAGACGTGAACATGGAGTAAGTATACTTAGATGTCTGTAAACAGCTTTGCTATTGTGGTAATCATATTACAATATATATAAATCAAATCATTGTGCTATATGCCTTAAACTTACCGAGTGATACATGTTATGTATTGTCAATAAAACTGAAAAAAAGAAAACACTACATGTAGAGAGAGGAGGTTTGCAAAGGGAGGTGAAAAGCCAAGATACAGGGAGAATGGCACCTTTGTTTGGGGACTGCAGGCAGTTTGTTTCGCTAATATCATGGGATGCTAAGGAAGAAGTTACTGAAAATGAATCTAGAAGGGGAGGCAGGACTGAAGTATTGGATGGTGCTGTATGACATGAGAAGTTGATTGAATTTCCAAATACGATGCCAGTTTCAATTAATGGAGACATTCCACAATGACTACACAAATAAAATTCTCAGAACTTCCTACATGATAGATATACACGTGCGTGCATATGACAAATACATAAAAAATTATATTTATTTTTGTAGAAGCTTCTATTTGGGTGTATCCATGTGCATGTTGGGGACCTTTAAGAAAGAAGGATTATACATATGGAAGTAACATGGGTATATATGTAATTCTAATATTATTGATTGCCAATATACTTAATCACATTCATTTAAACCAGGAGGGAAAGCCAAGCTCAATGAATGAAAATATAGAGTAGACTGTTATTCTATTTCCAAGTTAATTTACATTAGAAATAAGATTGTTTAAGATAAATTGTGCTTTCCAAAGGCTTATTTCAATAAATACATAACAATGATTTATAACTATTGAACCCAGTGAATAAGTATTTATAAATTGCATTAACACTGTTTTCGGGTTATTAATTTTCTGTTATTTTCTCCTTCAGTTGTTTAACCTATTCGTATTTTCATAGGTAGTTCATGTTCATATTTCTATAGGTAGTTCAAAAAAGAATTTTAACCAGGAAAAAACTATATACTTTGTCTGAGTCCTTGCCAGCTATAAACACTTACAATTTTGTGACCACAAAAAAAGATGTAGGTATGATTTGGGCATGGATGACTACCTCCAGAAGTCTGCAGCCTAGTGGGGAAGATATGTTTATAGCAAAAACAATTAAAGGCAATAAGTAGCACCATAAGAGAAAAGTGTGAGAGTTCAAAATTGGGACTAAGTACTTCCAACTGGAAAATATCACAGAGCATTTAAAAAGCAAGTGGCATTTAAACTGAACCCAGTGGGATGAATAGGACTTGTGCATTTGGGACGAGGCTAAAGGTGAAAGAACAGAACATTATAAAATACAGAAGCAGAGAAATGGGAAACTGTCCTGTGGAATATGAATAACATTTATTATGTAACTAAAAGCAATTTCTTTATGTTGAAAGAATCATATGAATTCTCATATGAAAGGGAAGTATCATATAAAATATAAACCAGTTAAAATGACATCTGTCAATTTTACTTACTCTCATTGTCATTATATAGTGGTTAAGTACATGGGCCTTGGAATCAGAAGCCTGGGTTAGAATTACCCCAGCTCTGCTTCCTATTAGGTGCATGATTTGCTATAAATCATGTAAGCTCTCTGAAACACAGTTCCCTTACATGAAAATGATGGGAGTGATAATATCTAACTCACTGAATTGCTGTAATGATTAAATGAGATGATGAATGTTAAGTACCTGTTACCAGTGCAGCTCACATGTAATAATTATGCAATAAACTGCTGCTGTTAAATGGTACATAAGTCTTGAGAAAGAAATTTACTTTTTAATTTCTTTCCCATGCTCTACATTGTTTTCAAGAGAGAAAGCATAGGAAAATGACCATAGAGAGCTTTTTGATGATCGGTATAAGGGGAGAGTGGAGGAAAGAGAACAAGGCTCTAATCCCTCCTCTCTTTGTTTTCTTCTCATTCTGTTTAACAGATTTGCATTTCAATATACACCTAATGCATGTGAGTGTTCTGAGTGTCAGTTACCTGGCTTTGTTCAAAGTTTGGAACTACTTTATCTGTTCTTAGCCTCTCCCCACCCCCACCTCCAGCTTAATAGTGCATGAAATATGCATGCACGCGCGTGTGTGTGCGTGTGCATGTGTGTGTTTGTATGTGTGTGCTTGCTCTGCTGTTCACTTCTGCTACCTTCCATTGGACTAGATATAATCATATTAGTGCCAACATTTTGTATGTGTAGTTCCCTGCTTTATGCTCTTATGGCTATAGTGATGGGAAAATTGTATGACCAACTGTACTGAGTTGTCAAACCTCTTCTTGAGTTCTCTAGCATAAGTATGGAGAATGGAGAAAATAGAATTAATTACAAGAAAAGTGATGTCAATGGTGCTGACACTGAAGTACTAAACTATTTAAATGCACAACAGTTACCTAGAAACTTGTTCATTCGTAAGCTTATATTTAACACCAGTAAAGTGAGTCATGTCCTCATTATTCTCGACTCAATAGCTGCTAAAGTTAAACGTTTTACTGAGGAGGAGGGATGATTCTACAGTATATCTCATATGCTATTTCTCTTTGAAACATTGTTTCTCAATGGACACATTCATTAATGAATTCAAAGGATCTACAATAGAGTCTGGCTTTATTACATGGCAATCTGGATGTTGGTCCTGTCTCAGGGGGATGGATAAGATATTCCATTTCTAGAAGTACTAATAAAATAACAATTTTAATAAATAACAATTTTCTTATACTTACTAGAAACTTATATACAGATTTTCATCTGATGAAGCCATGTAAGCAGTTTATAATTTCATATCTGTATCTACACATATGAGTTAATATAAAAATCTTGGAAGTTGAAACATCTAGTGAAGTCGAATAACTATCAAAAATTTTCCTTCATAAGGTCATAAAGGAAAACCGGCCACCCTCTTTGCATACTCTCACGTACACAAATCTGATGCAGCTTTCTGGGGTTTTCTTTTTAAAAGTAAAAAAGAGAAAGAACCATGTACAGCATGGAAGCTTTTTGTCAATTTCTCGAGTGTGGCACGGTTTTAATCCGCTGCCTTAAAGAATCCCTGAAAACCACCTGGTGAGGTAAGGCGCAGTGGGGCAGAGCTTCACGGCCTCGCATGCGGGGCAAGTGCTGGCTCCCTCAGGGACCTTGGCCTGACCACTCACCTCTCCCTAGGCCCCTGCGCAGTCTTGACCCTGGTGGGACTGAGACTGGAGAAGGAAAGAAACTTGAAGGAGGATAACGGAATCCATGCCTTTGTTCCTGGGAGGAGGAGTGGACACAGTCCCACACCCCTTTCTCTTGTCCATCCTCGCTTCTTGCGCTCGTGCCCCGGGATTACGACCGGTACGAGTTTCCTGATGGTGGAAGGCACGGCCAAGAGGGGTGCAGAGCCGGCTTCCACGGGACATGAGGAACTGCTACATGTTAGCCACAGCACTAGCATGTTGCATACATAATCTCTAATCTGTTTAGCAACACAGTGAGGAAAGCTTTATCCCACATTCTACAGATTTAGGAATTCAAGTCCAGAGCCATCTGGTTTCTGTGTAGCTAAGTATATGTATAAACTGATCAGAGATAATATACTGTCACTTTTGTTTTTGAGGTTTGCATGGTCCATGAAGAAGGAGGGGGTGGGAGAGAGGCTCCTAAAAAGGTACAGTAAATACACTGTGGGGGAGTTGTGGGGGCAGAGAAGAGAGGGGTGGAAGGGTCACTTCGGAGCTGGTCTTGATTGGGAACTTTTTCCCAGGGGAATGGAGTAGGCTGGTCATTCTAGGCAGAGAGAATAGAGTTAATGGTTATTAAGTGAAAGGAAAAAAACACTACAAGTAAGAATTTTTATTTATATTATTTTTGTTCACTGAATTCTAGCTGCACATCCTAAGAGCATGGTGTGTGTATCCCTTTGAGGGATTGTATGATGCTATTATCAGTGATTATCATGTGCAGGCCTATCTAGTTGTAAAACAACAAATAAAGGTATTTCTCCTAATTTTTTTGGAATGTATTAGGGGAGGGCCCGGCCTATGCAGATGGTATTTCATTAAGCAGTCTTGAAGATTTGTGACCATTGGCTTAGCACATTTGTCTAAAGAGGAAGTTTTTATTTGTGATTTTCTAGGTGATTTCTTTTTAAAGGATCACTTATAGTATTAGAAAGAATATAATGATTATAGTAAATGGAATATTGTGCTTCTCTCTCATGGTTGGTTGGAACTGAGTTGTTGAAAAATCCAGGCAATTATAAACAGAAGTAACATTAGAGATACTGTTGAAACTTCACCCACAGGAGAGATACTCATGTGGAGATATTTATTGAGAGAAACCACAGGCCCAGTGTCTTGCCAGAGGACTAGGAAAATGGCAGGCCCTAGAACCCAGAGGACTGACTTTCTGCACTTTTTCCTCTATAGATTCTGTCTGCACTTTAAGAAAACATAGATTTAACATAGAATTATTTAATTCTATACTGATGAGAACTGAGTTGAGTCTTCCCAAATTCATAATTAGTGGCCTGGCCCTCAGTACCTTAGAATATGACTGGATTTAGAGATAGGTTCTTGAAGAGGTAATTAAAGTTAAATTAATTGCTAAGGTTGGGACTGTAATCCAGTAGGACCTCTAACCTTATCAGAAGAGGAAGAGATACCGGAGATGCACTTGGACAGAGGGATGGATGTGTAAAGATGCATCGGCGGGGGGGGGGGGGGGGGGTGGCTATCTGCCAGAATGGGAGAGAGGCCCCAGGAAAAATAAACTCTGTTAACACCTTATTTTGGATATCAAGCCTTTAGAACTATAAAAAGTGCACTTCTGTTGTTTAAGCCACCCCATCTGTGATATTTTGTTATGGCAACCCTAGCTAACTAAGATACCTGGTAAACATCCAAATTAATAAAAGTACATTGACCTTGTTTCCTGATTTTCTGCTCAATTTTAAGTGTATATTATATATTTTGACACTTGCCTACAATATCTACTTAGCATTTGCTACTTTGATGGAGTGCTTCTCCCCTTATGGGCAAGAAGTGTATTTTTTTTTCATCTTTATTTCCCCAATGCTTCAAATCGTGCTTGGAATAGAACAAGGGCTCAATACCTATGCAAATAAATGAATGAAAGGAATGATACTTTTCCACATAAGCTTATCATTTTCAAAACTGAGTTGTATGACTTTGATGCCAAGCCTTTAAAAAGTTAACCTTCTTTTTAACCAGAACATGTATTTCTTAAGATATACCTTCTTTTTTTCTCAATTTTAATATAGTGATTTATCTTATGTATACCTTGACTGTGAACACCATGGGCGGGGGTGAGATGAGCACTTCTTTATGGCAAAGTTCAAGGACTGTTGACAGGTGTTCCATGCGATGTTGAGAGGCTTTTCTGTCAGGTTCTTGTCATGACTGTGATGCTTAGTGGGGCTCCCAACACAGAACATCTCTATCCTTTGTGATAGTTCTTGTTCTCAAGTTGTTTCCTTTTGCTCTAGTAGAGAATGGAAGGAGCCATGAGATGTACAATAGATGTCTATATTTAGCAAAATCATCCAAGCACTGAGGACCATGTTTTAGGCTTCTCTGTTACCCTTCTGCTACCACACACACATATTGATGGGTCTCTAAGCTCAGCAGCCAGCTGCAGTCGTCCGTAGACAAAGCCACTTCTGTGAGGTACAGTACTTACGTAAAATACTGGGGCATCTACCAGGTGGGTATTTATTCGCACCTGGAATCCTTCCAGCCTCAGTTTTCAGTTCATGGGGCAAAACTGTATTCTCCAGATTATATATTTCTCCCGATTATATATTTATCTCACTTAGTAGCTAGCATTATTATTTTCTGTTTCTTTCTTTGAACCTTTTTGTTGGGGCATGTAATGTGTGTACCTATGAGTTAGGGAAAATAAATAGTAATGGTAGTTCTGACCCTCAAGAGATATACTCAAACTGAAACTTTTTATGCAAAAAAGTAAGGAGTGTGGTTTTTACTATGGGTGGTATGGATTCACTGTCAACTACTAGAATCCTTACAGATGAATATTTTTCTGGCTCTCATATTTTAGATGATCTAGCATAGAAAGAAAAAAAAAACCCTCAGGTCTAATTGTGTTTTAGATTAAGAGAGAAGAGTTTGGATATGCAGTAAGATAAAACATAGTTCAATTTCATAATGTAATTTTTCAGTGTGTTAATACCAAGTCACTTTAAGAAATGGAAAGAGCCATGTGAGGTCATTAAGAAGCATTTTACATATAAGAAGAGACTACTTTAGAAAGTCCTAGAATATGGGGAATAGAAACAACCCCCAGTTTTTCTCAGACCCGGGGTAATGTCCTCTGTGACATCTGCAGGCGTGGAGCATGGTGGAAAGGTTGCTTACCACATGCCACAGATTGATGTTAACAAGGGAGCCGGGTATTCAAAAATGATTCAAAAATGAATCATGCTGTGTTTTTGGATGAAGGCCTTTACCTCCAGAGACGTGGCTTTGACAGCCTCTTCTGGAGAACTGCACTCGGAGGCCACATTTCATGCCAAAGTTAGGCAAGCAGGCAGAACTGGAGTCCGAGGCTGACTGAGTGCCTGCCCATATGCTTCCGGCTGGAGCCAAAGTTCCTGCTCATGAAAATGACGGACAGGCCCACTAGGCACTGCTCTTAAAGAAAGATCTCTGTTCAGTGCTTTGGATCTTATAAAGGAGTAAAGAGGTTCCCTGAAGCATCAGAATTGCTGCTGGCCCAAAGAATATAGGAAATACAGAATTAAAGATGACTTCAAAATGTGTTTTCATTTTTGGTAATCCTGCCATGTTTCTGATGTTCTCTCTTTCTCTCAATGTGCCTTTTATCTGTTCGGAAACTTTTAATGCCTTTGGCAGATAGAACTGTAACTCACCATAACAGGTGAGTGAAGAGTGAGCATCAGGAAAGAGAGGTAACGTATGTATGGGAATAATAGGGGAAATTGTTTACCTGTTGGATCTGGGAGGTGGGTTGTGCTCAGTTCTGTGTGCCCTCATTCAACTTGGGTGGCAGTGGAGCTTTTTGGCCTAATAACTCTGGGATATTTCCTGGGTTCTATATGTAGGAGTCGCCATAGTTAAATATCAGTGTTTTAGGAAAGGATACTCATTCACTCATTAAAGATTTTTGAGCAGCTCCTCTGTTGTAGGAACTTGGCCACATAATGAGGACACAAGCATGAACATGCCAAGTGCTGCTTTCCAGGAACTCACAGAGTATTTGAACTCCTAAAACTGAGGTTGGATGGAATGATGGATAAGGATTCAGAAGACTGGAGTTCCAGCCCTGGCTCTGGCTCACACACAAGCCATGTGACTTTAAACAAGTCACTTTTCCTCCATGGGCTTCAGTTCCCATGTCCCTCAAATGGGATGATGGTGAATGCTTATAAATCCCTCAAGGATTATTGAAGATACAAGAGGTGATGTCTGGGTGAGAATCATAAAGACATAAAATGACAAACAAATGTAAGCAGTCTTAATCACCTTTACGATATAAAAGATCTCATATAAAAAATTTAAAAATCTTACTCTAGAAGCATCATCCTTCGAAATTCGCAAAGCCAAACTCTTCATTGAGTGTACAGGAAGAAAAAGAAATAGGAGTTACTAGGTTGCAATAATAACTTGTATTTAACAAAAATAATTGTATAATCAGCCTAGTACACGATGCTTTACTTATATGCTATTATGAAAGTCTTTTAACAATCCTGGGAAGTGGGAATTCTTACTCCCATTGGACAGAAGATAGAATGGTCTCAGAGAGCTCATAGAGCTTATCAAATGTCACATGACTTGTAAAGAACTGAGCTGGGATTTAAAGCCAGGGCTGACTCACGTGTTTAGGTTACTTTCAGTATACTGTATACAAACCCAACCCCAGACAAGAGTGCAGGGCGGGTACCACCATGATTGTGATGTTGGAAGCCTGCCAATAAACATGTTCCAAGACATACTGTGTGAAGCCTTAGGCACCCTGAATATTGACGAGTGGGCCAGAGAAGCTTAAAACTAGATTTCTGGACAAGAAAAAGTAGTGGAAAGGAAACCAGGATATTGGCATAGAGATGATCATGTAAGGGGAGCAAACTGGGTGTGGATGAACACGCAGGCTGAGACCAAGAATAAATTAACACACAAGAAAAGACCAAAAAGCATACATACGCTAAATGCCGCAGGGGCATTTTCTCTCACTCCTCAGCTTGTCATTTCATATCTGCCAATACTTTTTGTGAGTCCTTGATATTGTAGCCCAGGTGGAAAATAAATACATATTGCACCTATCCTGTGCCTGCTGCCTGATTAAATATCCAAGATGCAATAAAACCATAGTTTCCAGAACATTTTTTATTCATAAGGCAATCTCAACATGAAACAAATTGCTTAGGGGACTGAAAAGCTGTATTCATCCAGGCTAAATCAGATGCTTTCTATTTGAAATTTGTAAATTTGAGATGCTTTGTTCCTGGTTTTGTTGGTGTAGATGTTTTCCAAAACCTGCCTCTAAAAATAAATCAACATGTATCACTTGGATATTTTGCCATGTGGAAAAAAAAGAGATTACTTGTTCACATTAGGGACCTTCTCTTTTTCTTCTGTGTTCAGCAAGAAGACATTGTGGAGCTTGGTTTCACAATGAAATTGTTTCTCACAACCCTTCCTCCTCCAAACTTCATCTTGCTGGCTTAATTGATGCTCTCAGTGCACCTGCAAATAATGGCATGGCACTGTGACTTCAGCCCATTTCCTACCAGCTGCATGTGCTCCTCTGAGAGTCCGAAAACCCTACAGGGGTTGGGTGGTTTTGAGGCTGATAACCATTGTGTAGAAAGCTCTTAGTTAATCCTGATTCCTTGGCTGCTTGTATTTTTAGCAATGATATATCAAGGCCAGTCATTTTTCCTAGAAACTTACAGTATATGGTTTTTTAATTCTTGGGTTGAAGTCCAATGTTTGGCTCATGAGTTTTAAGCTTTTTTGCCAGTGCTTGTCTCTAAAGCAGTGAAGAACTCAAGGGGACACATAGGCAAAATCTGGCTTACCAGGGCAGGGGGCTCTTGGATCATCACCTCCTAATCACTGTTGGGGAGAGCTTTATGAGAACCAAGGAGAACCTGAAGCTCATTTAAGTGCTCCTTGTTGAGCGTAACATTAAAGCACGTATTAGACTTGATTCCTTGACGATGTCTTTCTTTCTGCACCTCTTCCTGCTCGGTCACTACACCATGTGGATTCATTTCTGCTTCTGATGCTTACGAGCTCTTTCTTCCATCAGAAATGCTCTTCTCTCCCCTCCTCCTGGATAACTGCACTCACCCTTCAGACTCTAACTTAAATGCTGCTTAAATGTCTTCAGAGGCCCCACTGCAAATCTCCCAAACTAATTTGGTCTACAATAGCTATCTATCACCATCTTGTGATAAAGGAGAAATTGAGAGGCAGGAAGTTGGTACTGTTTGCTTAAAACTGACCCGATGAGTACAGGAATCTAGGCTCATAAAGCCCATACTTTCTGTTTCTACAACTCCGATCTACTGGACCGAAGACTTGAGAGCAGAGGAGTAGCGCAGCCGGAGGTTTGACTGCAGGGCCATCAAATTCTGGAGTCAGGGCTCCCTAGAGTCCCCTCTGGTTAAGATTAGGTCGTCCCAAACCAGAGCTGGCGCTGAGGCTGAGGGCCTAATTCCGAGGCCCCAGCTGTGGAGGTTGAGAGATCCATGGGGCTTGGAGTTTGGCCTAGATATCCAAGGGCAGAACTTTCACAGCCCTCTCCCAAGGCTGTTAGCTGTGTCTCTTCTTAGCAACCACATCTAAATAAAGCTTACTATACGCCACAGGAAGCAAGCCATGGAGCAGCATCAGGCTCTGCCCACCCAGAACCTTGCCTGGCAACTACCTCTCAGAGCCCCTGTTGAGAGAAAATCAATTTGCATTTTGCCTGAGAATGCTCAATACCTTTTTCCTCAGTAGCTCTATGGGCCCACCCTGCTCTCTGAAGTCAGCCAACCAGGTACTATTACCCTGTTGTTCTTACAGCTGTCAAATAGAGTCACCTAGAGGTGAAGTGATTTACTCAGTGTCACATAGCCAGCAAGTGACTGCCGCGGAACTAGAGCTCCAGTCTCCCTACTTAGGTCGTGGAGCATTCTTCACCACATTGAACAGTCCCGCCAGCAGCGTGGTGATGACCTTACTCCGCCAGCCTGCCTGTTATCAGGAAGGTAGTATCTTAGCACCATAAATGGGCCAGGCTTCCTTGCACTGGCTGTCCTCACAGTGATCACAACAACAGAATCTTAGTCTGGCCCTGCTTTGACCAAACTCTGGAATGTGTTTGGCTTCAACTCTCAGCTTCTCTGCTTACTGTGGTATGATTTGGGAAAAGTTCTTCAACTTCTCTGTGTCTCACTTTGGTATCAGTAACCTAAGGGGAATAGTGATACTACTTACCGCACGGGATGGTAATGAGTATTTAATGAGTTATGTGAAATAGTGCCTGACATGAAAAAAGAAGTCCATAAATACTGGTTTGTAGCTGGGTTCAGCAGTTACGTTAGTCCCTCATCTTGTTCACTGTCCCATTTTAAATCCAGCTCAGTTATTGAGCTCACCCTACAGAGATAGAACTCAGGCTCTGTGACTGTTAGTTCCAGTCTCTTTGGACCAGGGATTTTAGAATGTCCTCTGCATGTATCAGGACATTTAGAGCATTTCTGGCATCTTCAGATTTCTGTGCTCTAAATGGGTAATTGATGGCCACACCATCTTTGTGGTGGGTGTTTCCCTTAATTTTCAGTCTCTGATTTGAGTTCGTTTGCTGAGCAGATCTAGTCGACATGCCACAATCTAAGGAGTCACCAAATTTTATCCTGTTCCAGAAACCAGCTTCACTCAATGCCCCACTTCTCTCTGATAATTAAATCTGTTTCCTTAAATCCTTTCACCTGTCTTGGAAATTGGCTCTTAGTAGGGCTGTTTTACAACAACAGTACTCCATAAATGCTTGGCAACTAGGTTAGGCCTGGTGGTCAGCAGGAGAAAAGAGAAGGCATTTCTCTAAGGTACTATTTTTTCCACATAGGTCTCTGCTTTTCCCCACAAGAGAGCAGCAGGAATTACTGATTCTGAATCCCAGCAGGGGCATGCCTTTAATTGCCCCGACTAGCCAGGAGTCCAGGACAGTAAAGTGGCATGATTACTGACTGCAGATAGATTGTCTTATCTGCAAATTCCCACCTGCAGAGATCCAAGGCATTAATTGAAAGCATAAAAGTGGTTGCTGGAAGAACCAGAATCTTTTTTTTTTTTTTTTTCTCCTGTATTCTGAAGTTTTTTTCTGCTATTAAGAGACCTTGGAACCATTCATTGTGAGCATAAAACCACATGTCCAGACACTCAAACCAGTACTCACTACTCCCTAAGTGTACCATTGTATATTCTACATTTTGAAATCACACACCAATACTGTACAAGCAGCTGGAGAGATCTGATTGAGTAGCTTTGTGGCCTTCCTCAAAGACACCTAACCTTTCTGAATTTTAGGCTATTCATCTGTGAATTTTTTACTTCATGGAGTTTCTGAGGAATAAAAATGAAATAAGGTAAATCACCTAGCACAGATAGGCACATAAGTATCCCTTATTCTCTCATAGCAGGGCAAGAAAGAATTGGGTGTGTGTGTGTGTGAGGATTTGAAGTGATCTTCAGGCTCGTCACTCACCATTTTCCAATATGATTATTGAACACATTTCTCAAGTTTACTTTTATATTTAGAGAAAATTGAGGCTCTGGAAACTATATAAAATAAATTAAATAGAAATGAACTCATTCCAATGAAGTCATATAATCTGAGATGCAGTATGGTTCTAATAGATATTGATGGATCTTGCTGGCTATTGCATCACAGTGTCCTGACCAGAGCCTGATACACAGCAGATACTTTATAAATGTTTGTTGAATAAATTGATCCATGATATATCATTACAAATGATCCACCTCATTGATTGGAAGCATTTAAACGTGACACCATGATCAACACCTCCTTTTCTCAGTGTACCCAACTTGAATCCTATCATTTAAAAACCTACAGACTAAGGACCGTGTTTACAAACCACTAAAAGACGATTGAAATGTTCACTGAAATGTTCACTGAAAAATGAATATTGCATGCAAGCATGATGTTAGCACTGTGTTCTTGAGCTCTCACACCAGCAGTACAAACTGTGGCATTAGCGGCTACTTTATGAGAGGCTAACTTTGTCCAAATTTATACAGCCAAGAAGTAGAAGAACAGAAATTTGAATATAAGTATGTCTGGCTCCAAAAGCAATGTTGATGTCACCACATTAGATTAGATAAATATTTAGGAGAGGTTTTTACTGAAGACATGCCAGTCTCTCTATCCCTCAATTGAATTAACATCCTGGATTCCAAGATCAGTTTGAATAAGAAATGAGTGTCCCTTCTGAGAGGACCAGCACTACAGGGATAGGTAGATTCACCTTGGAAGTCTGAGGATCTGAGGTGGCAGGGGGCTGGTGAGTTCAGAAGACAAAGATTGGCCTTGAAAGAGATTAGCATTATCTTTGTACTTATCCTTAGTACATTAAGTGAATTGCCGTAGTCCCTATGTAGTCTGGAGTTTTTCAACAAAAAGCAAAGTTGATACAGGGTCAAAGGGACGGATGGAAATAGCTTTGAAGATGACCGAGGATTCTGTCCAGAGGATGTCTGGGGAGGAGGAAGAAGAAAATTGACCAGAAACTTGAGCAGACGCTAAGATCATGCATTGGAGCACAGAAGCCAGGGCACAAAGATGTTAATAACATGAAGTGGGGCGGGGGGAGCAGTGAAGAATTGGAAATGGCTTTAAGTTTGTTCATTTGGAAAGGTAATGGTGTGCTTTCTCCTAGTGATGTTGGGCAACCAAGTTATAGCCATGCACAAGGTCACCTGCTGGTTCCGTAATACAACACGATTGTAAGTGCCTTGAAAGCTGAAACGATGACTGTCATATTTACATACGTATATATGCATATATATGTAAATATGAATATATATCCTCTGTTATAAAAGAGCATGAGCTCTGGATCTAGACTATCTAGATTCAGATCCTCATTTTATAACTTAATGTATTTGTATTTGGGTCTCAGTTTCGTCATCTATAAGAACCATGAACACAATGCCTCTTTGGTGAAGTGTGTAGATTGAATACCTTTAGACCTGTGAAATGAAGACCAGACCCAGGCATATAGTAAATACTCAATAAATGTTTGCCATTGTAGGTAATTTTTTTTTCTTTTCCCTTAATCATCTATCACTTGTCACAAATTAGAGATTCTTCCTGAGGTTAACTCTCCTTTACATATTCTTTCTTACCCTCCTGGTTTTTCGTTCCTTATTTCTTTCATTCTTGCCTATTACCTCAGGACAACTTGTCTGACTTTCTATCAGTCTACTTATTTTGGAACCTAAAACACTGGGAAAAGCCAGCTGGAATCTGTCATCAAACTCCATAATTTATGAAAATCACCATATTGACCTCAGAACTTCCACATCTCTATCAGCCTGCAGACATCTCTCAATGTGCTTTCTTTCCAGCATCAGCACTTGAAGCAAAACATTATTCCTATTCAACTGATTTGTCCTTTTTGTTCTATTCTTACTGGAGTCATTGCTTTTGCTTTGGATTATTTTTCCATTGCAAGTGCATGTTTTTTTTTAAGCTATACTTGAGGTGAATATGTTGCTGTGGACTAGCTTGCAAACTTACCTAACACTATTTCTACAAAAAAATACTTTAACATTTATTCTTTATCCTAAACAACTCAACTGACTTAAATAGGAACTTTCTCACATGGAGTTTCATTATTTTACATAGCCATATATTATCTTGTCTAACTCTCAAAACGTATGAAATAAGTATATATTTATATATTACTAATAAACATAATACAAGATTTAGAAATTTGAATAACTTACCTAAAGTCATGAAGCTAGCAGGACAAGATAGGGAACTAGATCCAATTTCTGTATATTTCTAGACCAAAGAGCTTTCATTACACTAACCCTTCCCACCACATACACACCACATTAAATCAGGGTGTAAATGTGTATTTACAAATGAGCAGCTGGCTAGGTGTTGACAATAATCTGATAATGATGATGTTAATAAAAGTTACAAGATTTTCAGGAATAAGTGTGGGCCAGACATTATCTTAAGTGTATGATTTTAGTAAACTTCATTATAGTGGTGAGAAATTGGTCTTACCTCTGTGTACATGTGGAGAAAATGAGGATTCTAGAAGTGGTCAAACGTCACACCACCAGGATGCTGCAGGCGTGGAATTCAAATTCAGGTCTGTTTGACTTCAAATTCCACATTTTAAAAATCACCTCCACATTTTGCTTCTCCAATGGCTGGATAAGCTGCATGCATCCTCTCCCTCTCAAGACGGCATGGCTTGCTAGATTCCAGAAGCAGATGGGGACAGCGAGTGCTCTTGGCAATAAGCAGGACAATACCCAAAGAGAAAAGTCAGAGCTAACCAAAAAGGATATGTATGTCATTAGTTTACATATGATATATGTACCCTGAGGAATAGATGACATTGTCCACAGTCTGAAAGAAAGGAACAGAGAAACAGTGATAGTGGCCTGGGATGATTCTTACCATCTGGATGTGGATGGAGGAAAAAGTGGTGGGATGAGAGAGCCTACTTCTCCAGAGTCTTTCCATGAATCCTCCAGGACACAGTTTGTCACAAGTGAGCTTTTACAACTCCTTAATTGCCTTGAAACTTAATGGCATTCTGCAGATTTGGAATTCCTTCTTCAGTCTGCGAAGAATTTTGCTTTGTATGAATATTAAGTTAATACTGCTCTGTATGCCATTTGTATATGCGCTCTTAGTAGACTTTTTAAATGGTAGGACTGAATTGATGTCTTACAAAACTTTGAAAAATCTGTGTCATATTATAATGATTCTATGCAGAAATGTTGTCATAAGGAATGATTTGTAAGCACCTCTAATTTCTAGGTAGTAAGTAAAGAGCTTTTTCTTCAGGTTTGGCCACTAGAGAAATGCCACATTTTTTTTTTAACTATTGCTCTTTTTAATAATAATGCCTTCTTGCTCTTTCTTATAATAATGTGTTCACTGATCTAAGAGGCACCCACCAATTTATTTAATGGCTCCCCATATCATTTGTAATCAGCAAGAGAGTTCCAGACTGTGAAGCTTCTCTCATAAACAGGTATAAGTGAAACTGCTAAAATGCCCTGAAATGAATTCATTTGGGGGATGTCCCAACTGATTGAATACAATTTGAAAAGAAATGACAACTGAATGCTTTCCCCACATTTATACAACCTACTTGAACAAATACCTCAACCTAAATCATTGTGATTCTCATCCCCTGAAATTTAGCCAAGCACCTAATAGTTTTCCCTATCATTATCAAATCAGTGGCATTTTTTTTTCAAAATACATATCTGACCATGCCACTTCCATGCTTAAATCACTTTAATGAAGTCCAGTTACTCTTGGGAAAAAAATCCAAAATTCATTTCATGGCTTCCATGGCCCTTCAAGGTCTTTCCCATTGCCATCTCCTATTGTCACCTCCAGCCGTGCTTTTGCAAAGGCCCCTTTCTATTACAGGATTTACCTATATGTCGTTCCATCTGCCTGAAATGTTCCTCTCTGCTCTTCTCATATCCTAAGTTTGCTCTTACCCTTCAAGTCTCAAGCCTTTTGCTATATTTTGGCATCATATCCTATGTTTCTTTGAGCACATATTGCAGCATAATTAAATAATGATTTGCTAATAAGTACATTGGGTTTATATCTGTCACCCCTACTAGACCGTAGAGATAGGGGTCACTTCTGTATTTTATACCTGCATTTATAGCATGTGTTACAGAATTAAGTTCATCATTGGTCACACAAGTCTGTTATGAATTACTTAATATGTCAAAGCACTTAGAAGAATGTCTGGCACAGAGTAGTGTTTTGCATGATTAACTAATTGAATTGTTATTGTCATTAGTAGGTGTTGATAAGAGGGTTTTGGACTATACCATGGGGCCTTAGGTCCAAGTTGCAGCTCTTCTATATGGTCTTTTGAAAGTCATCTAATCTCACAGGGCTTTGGTTTTCTTACTTTACAGGCATGTCTTAAGAACTTTTATTTTAGAATCCCTGAAAATACAGAATTCCTTGAAAGCCAAAGTAAAGAGAAAAGTATAATTGACTAATTATGAATTTGATGCTTTTCTTCAGGTTTCCAGAGTTTCTTTCTGAGATATTCTCCACATCCAGTGTGTCCCTTTATTTCATAGACACAAAGAGCCAACCCATCATCAATTTATTCTCACTGGAAAGGCTCTTACATCATTTATTGGGCCCAGTCAATAGCTCTCATCTTCCCTCTCTGGGTCTGAGTCAACTGAGAAAACAGGTCAGCAGGAGAACTATAGTACCATTTTGTTACTGATAGAGGACAAGTTAGAGGATATAGCTTGTATGAGAATTCAGATGGACCTGGTATGTGTCTCCCTCTGTAACTGGATAGTGGGACAACTTATTCAAAGGATGTAGTCTTCAAAAGGAGACACACATATCCAGGAACCCATCTCTCACTGGAGTAGGTAGAGAAGAATGGAGAAAAGGCCAAATTCCCAGCACATAAGACCTTAGGCAATTAACTCCACTCAGCTGGGAAACCTGGATCTACAGCCACCATTCAGAACCACTCAGTCTACCTCTGTGAAAAAGAGTAAGAGATAGGACTATAAGCTAGGATTAACAGTCAGAGAGGGGGCAAAATGCTGTCACTTTAAATGTCAGTTATCCCATGAACTTTAGTTAGTGATTAGATAGTTTCTAGAAATAAACAAAGTGAACTGTGTCAGGCAGCTGGTACTATGGGAACCAGAAACTACATTTATTATTAATTAATTAATTAATTTTTGTAAACTAAAGCAACAACAAGAGAAAAACATAGCTCAGGAGCTACCAGGATTTAAAAAGGCTGTAATAAGCAGTATGGGATTCCCTGGGGCATTTGGGTTTTGAGTCTGAATTCCACTTGTGGAATGGCAAGCCTTATCTTATTCCAAGGCATCTTTGGTCCCATGGGAAAAGTTTTTGGTATGGATAGACTTCCCAGAGCTCCTGACATTATTCCCTAAAGGTAGTGCTGCCTCCCTAGGAGAGAAGCACTGCTTCTTAGAGCTATTGCCATATTTATATCTTCACCTTCCTAATTTCTCTTAGGATTTTATCCCTAGAGGCTTATTTTCATGACTAGTTTCATTAAGGAAATGGAATCCAGGTGGTGTTTTCTGAAGCAGTTGCCATAATACTGCAAGTCTTTTGAGAGTCTATACATATGTATTGATGTATGTTTGTATTTATATATATATACAAATAAACACAAATTATATGTATATACATATATATGTATATATAAAATATATATAAAAGTATGTATAACACTTATATATAATAATATATAAATAATATAATATATAATATATAAATATATAAATAATAAATATAAATAATATAATAATATAATAATTATATATAAAAGTATATGTGTGTGTCACACATGTATATATACACACACACATATACATACTTTTAACTATTTAGGTGTGTAAACATAAACAGTTCCATATATATGTGTGTTAACTCAGGGAGACTTAACTGATAAGGATGCTAAAGCATCTATCCCATGACTGATGAAGAGCAAGTCAGACAATGGTGGCAGGGTCTAAGTGAGTTGTGGGGCTAGTTCTCAAGGAGGAAGGTCAGTCTCCTGACTGGCAATGTTCAAGAGGGCACAGTGAATTTTTCATTGTTACCTAAGAAGGTCTAAACTTGGAGGTTGTCCAAAGATTCCAGGTGGCTAATACTAATATTGAAATTGAGGTACCCACTTATGAATTCATTCCTCTGTTAAGGACAACCTGTCCAGTTCATAGAAATCTAGAGAACAAAATCAAGACCCTGACATAGGGTGCTGCAGGGTTGGACTGGATCACAGAATTTCTATTTAGCAGATCAGGTTTATTTTTGGTCTCTAGTTGTACCTTTGTGCAAATGAGGAAAGGAAAGCAGAAAGCCTGGTGCTATATACCAGGTTTACACAGTAAAGGAAAAGAAAGTTTTCCTCTTGGGAAGCCTCCATAAATCCAAGGGTTTTCTAGAATAAAAAGTTGATAGCAGGACAGCTTATTTTGGTTAGCTGGTAGAGAAAAGCCAGTAATGTATGGAGAGCCTTAATCAGGCTTGGCTCAGGAGCTAGGTGAGGTGGAGTTTGAGGTCATTGACATTAGAAATTAGATGAGCCCTGTAAGGAATGTGAAGGCATGTATTCATGAAGACATCTTCCCACCCCCCCACACACACAAGTGATATATGCCTATTTATGGACACATAACCATATATTATGGTCATGAAGCTTAATTTCTGACTGGTTTCTGTCCTTACAGTCAAAATCTGAAAGAAAGTCAATGAGGAGTGGCAAATGAATTTTTGTTATTCTTGAAATATCCCTACTTTCCCAACCAACAGGATAGAACATGTCACAGTGGTCAATAGGAACAGTCATGCTTGAAACACACTTGTGTCTTGTGCAAAATATTGTCCTGTATCTGGACCTATAATATAATAAGCAAATGCAGTTTGCATAAGAAAGTTGAAGAAATGCATGAGACTATAGTTAGCTGGAGAGAGGATCACTAATTTGGAAGGCAGGATAAACTGGTGCAGTGACTGTTGCTTAGTAAGGCTCAGCAAATATTTATTAAAATAATAATACCCTGTCCATCCATATATTATCAGAATCATAATATGTAAGCCTGGAGGCAAAAAGTCTTCTCTTGAAGACTTATGTCCAATTTAGTGGACGGTGTGAATACGTGTTACCAATCAGAAAGTGACCTGGGATCACACGCATTTCCCCAGTAGAGTACTGTTGAATACAGTAGCACCATGAACAAATAGTCCAGTCTTCCTGAAAAAGAAATCCAAAAGATGGAAACATGTGGAGGGACATTTGTCACTGCATCACTGTCACTATTGTGCACAACTCTGTTTCTAATTCTCAGTTCTCAAAAAGTTTGCATAAGAGTTAACCCTAGAGCATATGTGTCTTGTTGCCATTTTCCTCTACCTCTTGTGGACTTTGCTGCCCATTGGAAATCAACTGAAGAAAAGAACTGATGATTCAGGGTCTGGGCCTAGGGCCAAAGCTAATTAGCTCTAAAAGTAAATGAAAGCTGTTATTACCCATGTTCCTCAGAATAGAGCAAACCAATATTTGTATTTTTTGCTTTTCCCAGACTGATAGCGCTCTGGATGGGAATAAATTGCAGGTAGTGTGATTTTCAACATAAATTCAATGTAGAATAATGGGTGCAGAGGTCCTCACATGTAATCTCTTTTAATATCTAATAGACTACTGTATTGGTTAAAGAGATACACTTGCTTGAAATGTATGTAATTCAGTAATTTTTCTAATCTCAGTTCAAATTTCCCTCTAGTTGGGCGCCTGGGTGGCTCAGTGGGTTAAGCCGCTGCCTTCGGCTCAGGTCATGATCTCAGGGTCCTGGGATCGAGTCCCGCATCGGGCTCTCTGCTCGGCAGGGAGCCTGCTTCCCTCTCTCTCTCTGCCTGCCTCTCCATCTACTTGTGATTTCTCTCTGTCAAATAAATAAATAAATAAATCTTTAAAAAAAAAAAACAAATTTCCCTCTAGTTTTCCAGAAGATTTCTTACTCCTAATTGTCACAGTCTTCACTAATTAGTGGGATATTCTTTAGGAACTAAGGATTTTGATATTTTTTTCCTTGGTAGGTTTAGGATACGTATATATATTAATATATATCTATACTTATATATATTAGATATCTAATATATATAATACATATAATATATAATATATAATATTATATAACATATTATATATAATATATAATATATGACATGTTATACATATTACATATAATATGTATTTTATATATTATCCAAATAATAATGCCACAATTTATTGAGCACTAACTATATAGTAGGCACTTGTTTATAATATCTGTAACCATTTATTCATCCTATATTTGGTCCCATCTTGAAGGGAGGGAACACAGATTATATTTGGCAGAGCCAGGATTCAAACCCAGATCTGGTGCCAAAGTTTATCCTCTTTCTTAATCCATATCATGCTGTCTCTCTAAATTAATTGGGATTAGGTTCAGCTGCATGTTGTATAAACACCAAATAATATAAAGCAATATTTCCCTTTCACACGGAACAAGTTCAGAGGAAGACAGCTCCATGATTCTCAGACTTTTCCTGCTCCATTACCACTGCCTGTGACTTCCTTCCCCAAGGTTGTGTTGTGGTCCAAGGTGGCTACTGAGACTTTAGCTATAAGTCTGCATTCCAGATGGCAGGAAAAAATTAGAGGGGATGGTGAAAGTGTTGTCTCAGATGCCTGTCTCCATTTTTAAGGAGATTTTTCTGGAAGTCCTATTCATCAATTTTCACTTACTTATGACATTCTCATGTTTATAACTCCAACATTTAGGATAATTCCTGGTGCAATGAATGAGCAAATCGATGGAAGTGAATAATCTTGAGACTTAAACTTATACTGAGTTTGGGGTATACTTAAGACAACCTCAGATATGTTGACTTTTCATTTACTATTTTTTTAGTCTACCAGATGTGCCCCTCTCTATCCCTCTTTCTCTCTCTCCTCCCTTCCCAAGACATGGATATATCATCTGGCTCTTTCCAACTCATTGTTCAGGTTTTGGCTACCTCAGCTCTCTCTCAGAGGAGCTTCGTGTGCTCTTCCTGTTCAAATGCAGGAGGACAAAAACAAAACGAAACATCTACTTCCACCAATTTGTTTGAAGCCAGCTATCTTTGTACAATTCCTACACTTATTCAGTTCCTATAATCACTATCATGTCTATTCTCAGAATAGTGCCTGACTCAGGTAAATTTTCAGAAGCGAAGATTAAACCAAGGGGAGAAACCCATACCAGTCATTGAAAAAGTAGTAAAAATTCCCAGTGTGCCTGAAAAAGAATTTGTAATGATTTCAGAATCTGCTATATAAGCCATGTTTGTTTGCTTGTTTGTTTGTTTGTTTTCTCTACTGAGGACTCACGTACAGAAGTGATAGCCAAGACAAAAGTCATTCTGTTTGGTAGAGATAGGAATTTTCCGCAGTGTTTATATGGCAGTAGGTCCCCAGAGCAGAAGACTGTTTAGCTAATCTCCTCCCCAGACTTGTCATCTTGCTCCTCTAGCTGTAGGGCATTGAAGAGTTGTAAAGTCTTCAGAGGCTTTCCAGGATCAAGAGTGGATTGTTTCAAGTGCATTCCTGAAGTGTAGAAAGAGGGTCATAAGGCTGCTTGATGTAGCGTTTGGCTTCCAACCTATGGGGCATGCACTTAGACATGTGTGGCCTCACGACAGGAGCATCAAACCCAGCAAGACAGTGTTTTTAAAAACTTGCTCAGAGGAGGCTGTAAATTTGTAATTTAAAAAATATTATTTATTTTTTAGTAATCTCTATACACAACATGGAACTCGATCTCATGACCCTGAGATCAAGAGTTGCATGCTTTTCAGACTGAGCCAGTCAGGCCCCCCTGTAATTTTTTCTTAGAATAATTAATTAAAAACATGAAAGTCATTTTTTTAAATCAGTTCTGTCATTAAGAAGAATGTTAAGTTCATAGGAAATTTAAGATAAAATGCAAGTCTTGAAATTAATGGTGTTTTGGACCATGAGCTCCCAGAATTACCTAGAAGCACACTGATCATGGTCCTTTAATATTAGGGTGAGAGTGATGTGATGGAAAGAACAGGGACTTTGAGCCAGGCAGATCTGGGTTCAAATCTTGATCCCAGGATGATTTGTATGACTTTGAATTCTTAGAAGCTGTTTTCTTGTCTGTAAAATGGAAATTATAACATTGGTCTTGTGGTTGGTATTGTGACTGGTGACAGTGTATGTAAAGGCACATGTTTAATCAGAGGTTTGCATTGACATTTAAATTATTATGCTACCACAGACAATAGAAGCAGAGTTGGAAACTGTGAGTGAGTCTACTGTGAAATGGCCATGATTTTAGTGTTCTGGAGTTTCCGGTAGACACGCTGGCATCCCTTCGTAAGCACCCTCCCTGAGCCCTGGAGAGAGGCAGTAGAGGATACCACTGAGGTTATTCTTTTTCCTCATGGCTTACTTATGCATTCAAATCATGTGTAATGAGAGTGCTTTTTTGATTTAAATGTGATGAATGCTGAGGATGTCTACTTCATATCCTGAAAACCAAATCAGAGGAAAAGAAAGACCCTACCCTCTGAAGGCTTATACACTTTATTGAGAGGAAAAGAAAGACCCTACCCTCTGAAGGCTTATACACTTTATTGAGAATATGGATATTTTATTGAGAGATACAGTGAAGCTGAGACATGGAACCTGATACACTGTAAATGTGATCAGGAGGAAGATTGGAATTGAACCTGACCATGTTAAATTCTTCCTTCCATCTCATTCAGGATGAAGTCTTAACTCCTTTAAACTGTGTGACAGGTCTCCAAGTTCTGATCTTTCCTCCTCCCTCATAAACACTAATCTCCAGTCCAGAGAACTTCCTGAAATTCCCACAATGGGCCTTGTTTTGTTGGTCCCCATTGTCCTTTCTTCTAATTCTAAGCTTCAGCTTTTTAGGAAGTCTCTCAATCCTTTCAGTATATCGGTTGGGGACCCTTCACCCTACATCTTAGGGGAATGGGTACTTGACTTCTCGTAGTACCAATCACCAATATTGCAAACATCTCTTTTTTTCTACTACAAAGTAAGTGCCTTGTAGTAATCAATGCAGGGTGACTACTGAACAGACCTCAATAGCTTAATGCAATAAGACTTGTTTCTCTCTCTTGTTACATACAACATCTGTGTGGTGGGTGGAGAAAGGAGAGTCTGCTCCATGTAGATTTTCAAGGACCCCAGAACTGGATCTTCCCTTCTAAATGGTTCCAACCATTCCTATGGTCTCAGAGTCACCCACTATTTTCCTGTTTATCCAGCAAACAAAGGAAGAGAGAGATCATGTAGGATCTTCAGGGAGGTTACGGACTAGGCCTAAAAAAGGAGTACAACACTTCTTCTGATATTGAATTTGGTCAAAACTTTGTCTGATGGCCCTTTCAGACTTTGGGGGATTGGGGAATAGAGTCAAGCTTTGTGTTCAAGAAATGAAGAGACATTGTTTGGCACCAGGCTTCTTGTGCCTTTCCCTGTAGTTTTTCTCTCTATCACATTTATCAAGATCAGATATACTATATAAAATATTTATTCATTGTTCATCATCATCCCCCCCCCACCTTAAATATATACCCATGAGGTCAGGGAATCTATTCTGTTTTTGTTTGTTTGTTCATTTTCCTGTCACCACCTAGAACAGTGCCTGGTACATTGTAGATACTCAGGTATTTTTGAATGGACATCCTTCATTTGTTTTTCACATGGTCCTTTGTGTCTTTTTGGCACAAAAGGGACAAAAATTAGTTAATAATGGGATGTAAAAACACTACCAAAAATGTTTGACAATGAGCTGTAGAAATGGAGGGGGTAAGAAGAGAATTATTAGCAAGCGGTGGTGGTGGTTTAACTCACAGACTCAGAGATCAGTGCTATTGCTCTGAAAGGAGGCACCTGAAACCACTAGGGACTGTTGTGGAAGTGTTTCCGTGTTTCTTTCCAGAATGCTGATTTTGATGTCATCCAAACATTCAGTGGATGCAGCTTGAAGGAATTGACTGTGGAGCTAAATAAACCTATAATGAGTACTTAAGCCATTTCAATTTAGTCTTATCAGAAAGGTCGTTCAGCGAAGGAGACATTTTGATCACAGCAATTCTCTTCACAGAAATGGTATTTGGGAAGCTAGTCTCTTTCTATTTGATTATTCAAGGATACATTTGGGATGCAGAGAACATTTGCCAAAACCTATCTTTAAAACTCAGCTGCAAAGAAGAAACAAATGCACTGTAGGATTGAAATTGCCAGAAGAGTCCATTCTGCAACTTCTTTAATAAAGTCAACTTAGAGCATCATGGCATTATAGAAATATGGACCTGGAAGAAACCTACAGGTGAAGAAAATTAGGTATGGAGAGAAGGGCACAAATACTTGTTGAGAATTCTCTGTTGGGCACTGTGCAAAACACTTCATACAAAATGAGCATTGCTATCTTGAATTAGCACTCATATTAGACTGGTTATCTTGTCCATTATTATACAGCAAGTTTGCAGCAGAGCTGGGCCCCCAGTGAGATCTGCCTGACTCAGTCTCTTGTAATTTTTAGTTTGTTTTCTCAGGCCTAAAACATATTGGCACCCCCCCACCACCACCAAATTTCTTAACTATGAAATAATATATCCAGAATAACAACTCAAGTATTTTGACTCCTAGTTCACTGCTCTTTCTACCAGAGTTATTTATTTTTTTTATTAACATATAACGTATTATTAGCCCCAGGGGTACAGGTCTGTGAATCGCCAGGTTTACATACTTCATAGCACATACCCTCCCCAATGTCCATAATCCCACCACCCTCACCATACCCCCATCCACCCAGCAACCCTCAGTCTGTTTTGTGAGATTAAGAGTCGCTACCAGAGATATTTTTTTGTATAGGGACACAAAGGTAAATTTTATGTAATAAATCTACTTATTAAATATCAGTCTATAGTCTATTCTCTCGTATTTATCTCAATTTTGACTTTAAAGACTTTATTTGTCTAAGACTAGACATAAATTTATATTTTACCACTAGTGTGTTTTTAATATTTATGCTTATATTCATGTTTTCATATTACCCATATCTGTATCTTGATAATAATGGTACTTTCTCTCTTACAAGAGATGCATTAGCTTTTATCACTATGTGGAAATATCTTGATAGCCTAATGTTTCTATTTTATAATGTTGATTACTTACCTGCCAAGTGAGAATGGTATCAGAATGTGTTTCATAAATTGCAAATAAGAACATGAAGTATTTATTATTAACACTAAAAATAGCTAACACAGAGAGCCTAATATGTGCAAGTAATAAGTTACTTTTTTAAAAAAAATTAACTCATTTTATTCTCACACAGTCGTCTTAAGTCAACATTATTGTTACTCTATTTTATAATTAAAGAAATTTTGGAGGCACAGAGAGGTTAAACAGATTGCTCAAGGTCATACAGTTAGTGAATAATATGGCCAGTATTCTAACCCAGCCAACCCTGTTACAGAGTCCAAACTACTAACCATTCACAATGCTGCCTCTCAGGGTGCATTTCTGGACTTTGTACAGACCTTTGGAAAGGTCTTTATCATGCCCCCTCCTTCCTTATAGAAGCCTTCTCTAGAGGCTATAGCTATACCCGAAACATTTCCACTTTATCTCCTCTGATCCCAGGAAGATAGCAGAAATAATTTGAATAGTGGAGCAAGAGAGTATGTGAGGACATGAGATATTGGAGAACTTAATACTGGGAGACAACATAAGGAGAAGAGTGGATGTATTGGAGTGGCTCAGTCATAAGTGTCTGCCTTTAACTCAGGTCCTAATCCCTGGGTCCTGTGATTGAGCCCACCTGCTAAGCAGGGAGGCTGCCTCTCTCTCTCTCTCTCCCTCTGCTCCTCCCCACCCTTGATCTCTCTCTCTTTCTCTCCCTCAAATAAAATCTCCAAAAAAAAAAAAAAAAAAGGCAAGTGGAGCCAACCTGGTGCACCCCCATTTGCTTACTTTCTAGCTACATGACCTTGGGCGTGCTTTTTAACGTCTTTGACTCTCAATGTCCACATATGTACAGTTAGGGAAAATAATGTCCAATTCTTGGTATTCAGTAAGACCCCCTTCAAAAGCAATATATTTGAAGCACCTCCATTAGAGTTGTCACATAATAGTTGCTCAAAATGTTGAAATTAGGGCGCCTGGGTGGCTCAGTGGGTTAAAGCCTCTGCCTTCGGCTCGGGTCATGATCTCAGGGTCCTGGGATCAAGCCCCACATCGGGCTCTCTGCTCAGCAGGGAGCCTGCTTCCTCCTCTCTCTCTCTCCTGCCTCTCTGACTACTTGTGATCTCTCTCTGTCAAATAAATAAATAAAATCTTTTTTAAAAATGTTGAAATTATCAATAAATGCTTTAAAAGAGGACTAATAAATAGCTCACATAATTTAGGCAAACTGGGTTAAAGAAGAGGCTGTGTAGATAGGAGAGCATGTAAGTTTTGCCCACCATGAAAGGAAGCTTCTTTTTGGTAGTATAAGTGTGTTAATTAATAGCTTAGACCTTTAGGGTCATGCAAATTTGGATTTTTGAAACTATTTTTATCTCAGTTCTGTACTTCTTGGGTATCTGTCCTTAGGTAAACCTTCCTAAGCTTTGTTTCTTCTTTCACAAAATGGAGACAATTGAAATTACTTCAGAAATCTGTTGTGAGATTTATGAAATTACTTAAATAAAAATATATAGTATATATGTGTCTATACATGTATATATGCACAGTACATATGACAATGGCATGGCGTATGGAGCTAGCTAGCTTTTTGGAAAGTATATTCATTTGGTACTGAATTATTTTGTTGATAATTATAAGGTCCCAAGATATTTGATCCCTGTGCTAGTTACAGTTCTCTGGGGAAACAGAACCAATAGGAAATTTATATTTCTTATATAGATATCTATCTGTATCTACCTGTCTATAGCTCCTTAGAGATTTATATTAAGGAATTGGGTCACATGATTATGGAGCTTGGCAAGTCTAAAATCTGCAGAGCCAATGTCCCAGTTTGAGTTCAAATACCAGAAACTACTATAGAACCAGTAAGAGTCAATGTCCTAGTACAAAGAACGCCAGACAGGAGAATTCTCTTATTTGGGGGAGGGAGGGTCAACTTTATTCTTTTTAGCCCTTCAAATAATTGAATACGGCTCACTCACATAATGGAAGGCCATCTGCTTTACTGAGTGTGCAGATTTAATATTAATCTCATTCAAAAGCACCCTCACAGAAACACCCAGAATGATGCTAGGCCAAACATCTGGATATCCTGTGGCCTATTCCAGTTGACATATAACAATTAACCACCATAATCCTGATTGGTCCATGAGGTAGTCTCCTACTCCTTCATGAAAAGAAAAAAAAAATTATATATACACATAAATAAATACATACTCCTTTGGGACCAAAAGTTTTTGTTAGGCTGAGAGGAGAAGAGGTTTAGGTAGTAATTCTTTAGCCCAATTTCTGATTATGCCTACAGGAATCCTTGGCAGGGCAGAGGGGCAGGGGGCAGAGAGGGTATGAACTGAAGTGAGGAAATCCACTTGTGCTAAAGAAATCATACCACAGGTGGAAGAGATTTGATGTACCCAATGCTATGACTATTTTATGATTCAGAAAGTGAACTCAGCCACAAAAATAGAACCATAGACTAATAGAATGTTTGTCTATTCCCAGTTCTTCCTTTGGTTGGCTTTAAGAACAAATTGTATTAGTCACCGAAATCCTTACATTCAGTCAAACTTTTTTTGATCATTGACTGCATCATAGTCACATAGTCACAGGTATAGTATTTAGTCCTAGAGTTAAAGTTAAGTGAAATATTTTCCCCACCCTTGAAGAGAAGAGAGGCACTAAAATTAAGTAGTAACAGAGTTACAACAAAAGTATTTATGGAATGTGGTGCTGTCATAAAGGAAGCAACCATGTCCAAGAAGTTCTGGGACAGTGGCAGGGAGGTGATAGCTGGTTAGGAAGGAGTTGTTAGACTGACAACAATTTTCTCTCTGAGTTGGGTTATAAAGGATGAGTAGGAGTTTCATAGATGAGAAAAGAGTGAAAGAGAATTTCAGACAGATTAGCATGTGGAAACTTATGGAGGTGAAAAGGAGTTTTGAATAGTGACAGAATATAAAAAATAAGACAGATAAATATATGGGGAAGTAGTAAAGTGAAACAGGTAAGCTCTTAGCCCCTGAAGCCATAATGCCCAGGTTTAAATTTTGGCTAGGCCACTTACTAACTATGTAACTTTGTACAAATTACTTAAATGTCTTTGATTCAGTCCCCTCATCTATAAAATGGAATTAAATAACAGTATATATAAGTACTTGGAACAGTTTCCGGCAAATTGTACAGCTCTGTAAATGTTATCTGTCGTCATTATTATTATGTAAATCCACTGTGGTAACAATCATACCTAACATCTTAGTGATTTACAAAAATCACCCTTTATTTTCACTCACATTACTTACCTGAGAGTCACTATCCTCTTCGCTGAGGGTCTGCTCCCCTTGTCCTCTCGTCCTTGAACCCAAATTAAGGAAAGGTATCCACTGAGACATTGCCTTCTCATGGCAGAATGTAAAAGCAAGATTACTGGCAGAAACTCATGGTACTCCTCCCAGTTTCTGCTAAGACATAACATGTGTCATGTCCATTCATATTTCATTAGCCAAAGCATATAGTAGGGCCAAATACAAAATCGAAGGGTGGGACTATATAATCTCCTAAGGCAAAGGGATAACTACTAAAAATTGGAAACAATAACACAGGACACCTGAATGGCTCAGTCGGTTATGATCGGGTCATGATCCCAGGGTCCTTGGATGGAGCCCCATGTCAAGCTTCCTGCTCAGTGGAGAGCCTGCTTCTCCTTTTCCCTCTGGCCCTCCCCCCACCACCTCTCAAGCTCTCTCTCTCTCAAGTAAATAAATTTTTAAAATTTAAAAAAAAACCAATAATACAGTCAACTATAATCGTCAAATATAAGCATCTTCATATTATTCTGTGTAGGGTGCTGGTAGGGAAGGTAGAAAATAGATTGGATGTGGGGTCAGAGCATATCTGGAAATCAATTGTTTTTCCTGGACATATTCTGTATTTTGGCCCACAGAGTCTTCCCTCCCATATGTCTTGCCTGATTTTCTGTTTTGTACTGTGAGTCAATCACCTGACCTCTAAACATTAAGTCTGAAAAGCTAGGGCCTTTGCCACATGTTACAATATGTAGTAACTTGGATTTGAGTTATAGATAGAAAAAAGAAGAACGTTTATGTTACCTCTGTAATTGAAGTCCTGACCTCTTGTTTTCCAAGCAATGTAAACATTTGTCAAAGTCTCCTATTATAATTGTACTTGCCGACTTAGAGTCAGTTGTCATTTTCATTATATTACATGACTTCGTAATTAAGCCATTTGAAATAGATGGAATTTGCAATTGTAGTGGATAAATAATTTCAGGCTTGGTTTTCTGTTTTTAAATGATTTGAGGAGGAGGCTTGGAACTGAAACTCCTTTTAAAAGGGACAGTATGTATACAAATGTCATTGACAGCTAATACTTCACTCTGAATTATGATTATGTGTGGTTGGTTATCCATAGAATAAAAAGGATAATTTGAAAATGTTAAAGTATTTCACGGAAATGTGCCTGCCACTTTTCTTCACTCACCAAAAGGAAGGCTCTTAAGAAATAAAAGAGCCTTTGTTACTCTGTCTATAACTTTCCTTTGGGATTTAAATGCTAAATTCTGGTTGTCAGCAATGGAAACTTGGGACTTCAAAACAGGAGTTCTGTACCCAAGGCTTAGCTCCTGGGGTACCTGATCTAGGGCCAAGATATTTGCCAGCCCCTGTGAATTAAGTAGGGAGGGGAGGGGGAAGAAGAGGGGTAGAAACTGCTGATGTAAAGGAAGGTTCTTCCAGGTCAACATGTGCTTAAGAACTAGACATAAGGACTTGGATCTAAGGATTGGAGAACCTCTGGATCCATACAAGAGGTTACAAAACCTACAAGAATAAATGGTGTGTTGTGGGTGTTGTGAAGGTATCAAAAACACTGAGTTATATATACCAAATTACCAAAAAAAAAAAAAAAAGGTGAATTTTTATGGCATATGAATTACATCTTAATTTCAAAATGTTTAACATGAAAAAAAGAAAGCAAATATGTATTGGGACTTTCTCCAAAATTAAAATCTGCCAACATAAAGCTAGTTCTGACTTTAAATAAATTCACCCATAGCTACAAGTGAACATTTATGTTTGTATTACTTTTTCCTTTTCTAATAGTTGCTGTTAATGTAACACCTTTGATGGTGTACATTTAGCAAGACCTGTTCTTCCAGGTGGGATGGAAAAGTTTTACAACATCTTTTTGCTTATTAAAAAGCTGTGAGTTTGAGAAAAAGAGGAATAAATGAGGTTGCTATAAAACTTGTCATCCAAACCTTTTCATTTTGGCAAGAGAAAGATAACATATAAGTATGCAGGGTTAAAAATCATAAATCAGGACAGTCCTAGACAAACAGGACATAGAGGGGTGAGGAGACAGGAGAGAGAACAGAGAAGGACCATCCTATATCCTTGCCCTACTCATTCATCCATTTCTTCAATAAATATTTGCTCTATGTCTACTTAGTAGAAACTTAAACTGCCCGAAACAAGGTTTGCGACTTCCAAGTTATCCTATTACTAGACTGGTGGAATAGACTTGTTTGAGATAATCAGGTTTGCTCTCAAGTCCAGGCCATCAATATCTGATTCAACTTTGATCAGGAAGTGGAGGGAGAAAGAGGGGGTGGTGGGGTTTCCTGGAAGAGATATCTGAGGTGATCTTCAAAAGGGAGAAAGTAAAATGTGGGAGAAGGATGTGCTATGGAAAACAGTTTGGTTTATGAAGGTGACCCTGGTGGCTAAGAAATTTGGAGAAGGTGATGTTGTAATCAGACCTAATAACTTTGTTTCCTCCCAGAACTTAATTTTAACCAACGAACTCGGGAAATGTACCAATTTGTTAAGAGTAAAATTCATGGCTTCACATTTTCTCAGTTCTCAGGTTTAATCCATGACTGGAGGCATCTGACCAGGACCTCCATTAGGCAAAATCAGGCCTTCTTAGAAGTGACTGCTTTTATTTTTTTATTTTTTTTTAAGATTTTATTTATTTATTTGACAGCCAGAGATCGCAAGTAGGCAGAAAGGCAGGCAGAGAGAGAGAGGAGGAAACAGGCTCCCTGAGGAGCAGAGAGCCCGATGCGGGGCTCGATCCCAGGACCCTGAGCCGAAGGCAGAGGCTATAACCCACTGAGTCACCCAGGCGCCCCAGAAGTGACTGCTTTTAAAAGAGAGATTTATCAAGGCATTAACTCTAAGGATTGGAATCTAATACTTACATCTAAGTGGATGGGCTTGCAGGCAGGCAGATATGTTGAAGGAGGTGGGCCCCAAAAAACCGCATTAACATACCTCATATGTTTCCATCTATGATTCCATAGCACAGTCTAACCCTTGTCTACATTAGAGAAATTCAGAAGAATTCTAGAGGAAAAAGCCAAAAGAAAAAAAGAAAAGTGGAGGTGGTATTTTGTCTAGGTGCGAGTGTACTCCCTTTCTTTTAAATCTCAATTAACCGTGTCTTATGCTTCTTTCTTTAAGTGAACTTGAGATGAGAAGTCTCTCAATTTACATTAAATCATCAATATATAAACATTTCTACCAAACATCTTCAAAGGTCAAGGACTATGCTACATGCTGCCAATTGGTTTCTACATTCTAGCAACTTAAAGGAATCTCTCTTTCTCTGCATTTCTCTTTTTCTCTCTTTCCCCCATTTCCCTCACCTCAGTCACACACACACACACCCACGCATACACATATGATAAATTATGAGCACGTCACAGGGAAGGAGTGTGTCCTATTCATTTTTTGTATCCAAAGCTTCTACCTCAGGTCTTGGCCCACAGTAAATACTGAATTATCAAGTGGTGAAATTAATAGTAGAGATTAACGTTTTAATGGCAGTCTATAGTTTTAAGGCACATTTTACAAATATCTAATATTTAGAATCTCTAGTGGGATGGGCTTATTTGTATTTCAGTTTTATGTGAGAAGAAACTGAGCTTCAGAGGATGAAGGAAGTCACTGTGGGCGTTTGTAGTTTAAGTCAGAGGTAAAACCCATGACTCCCAGCTTTGAATCTTGTTCCCTCTCTAAATCATATTGCTACATTGGTGAGTGTAACATTCTCCTCCATTCGACAAGGTAAATGCTTCTGATCCTTCAAAAGAAAAATAAAAATAAAACCACTTACTCTTATTCAAGAGCCCTCAAGCCAGGAAACGATCTCATAACATCTCTAAAAGAGGCAGGAAGAAAACGCTACCAACAAGGACATAATTACATATAAGCCTTGTGTGCTTGTATTGTTCTCTATACACAGAAAAGCTACGTGCCTTTACCTATAGTACACCGAGTGGGGAATATTTATGGTAACAAAGTCATAAAACTTTATTTTATGATCCATCTGCAGACCCTGGGAAATGTTGTAGACTAACTTTAATTAATCATCCCTGCTTGAATTGATTTAGATCCTCCCACTCCCACATTAAGCTGTAATGTATTCTTTACAAAAATGTACAACTTGAAGTTAATTTGAGTCCTTTGGGGCCAAAGAGTTTATTTATAACATGCGGTGAAACATTTTATGGCCCCAATTTCCATTAAATCATAAATTCAGGAAGTAAGAGAAAGAAACAGGCCTACTCAGTCACCTTGCCCTTGTCAAAAGGAATATGATGTGCATCTGTGGTATATTTCTCAATGCTTGGGTCAATGTGTGTATTTATACATCTCCCCATATTCAATGCTGCTAATGAAAATGGCTTTCATGTGAAAAACCATGGATCAAAAGGCTGGTGTGGGATGTAGATTTTCCCTCTCTTACAGCGTGTTCCATCATAGTCTGGTTCAAAGCTTGGAACCTTTTTTTTTTTTTTTTTTTTTTTTTAAGCTTCACAAAAGCAGTCTTCTGCCTCATTGCCCAGATTACAGTATTTTTACTCTGTGTCAGGTTGGTCCGCTCTTCTTAGTATTTCCTTAATAGTACCAGACTAGGCTTGAGGGAGTCATTTGGAGATAATACATACCGAATATGATCATAAAGATTCTGAAAAAAGCACAGACCATAGCAAAGTAAGTATTTAAACAGAGCAAATGGGGTGTTAGGGTACCTGGTAAAATATTGGCTTTGTTGGTGTCAAGTCTAGGATCTTGGAAGCTGAGAGGGATGCTGTATGGTTAAGAATTTAATCTTACCCAAAGAGAGGTTCTGTCTTTGCCTATGATTCCTGAAAGAGAATCTCTAGGCCCTGAAATATTATGTTTGATAAGAATGTTTTTGTTTCCTGGGGCCTTTGGCTACTGGAAAGTCTAACAGTGTGATTTGTGATAAATATTTGGGAACATGTGCTACTGGTTTCACCTCCAGGAGGGCTGGAGAATAAAACTCAGTCATGTGAGCAGTATGTGATCCAGCCCCCCCCAAAATTCTGAGCACTGAAGCTTAGATGAGTTTTCCTGGTTTGCAATAACCTGTACATATTGCCACATATCAATGCCAGGAATGCTATGCACCCATGATTCTGTAAAGAGAAGACAACAAAAGCTCCATGTTGGGCACCTTTTTCTCAACTCTGCTTGACAGACTTCTTTCCTTGCATGATTTTAATCTTTATCCTTTCCCTGTAATAAACCAAAATTGTGAATGTAACAGCTTTCAGTGAGTTCTGTAAATCCTTCTAATGAATCATCTAAATTAAAGGTGGTTCCAGGAACCCTCCAAACTCACATTTGGTGTCAGAAGAGAGGTGGTCTTCTGTGTACTGTGCCCTCTAAAACTCAATAGTTGGCCTAAATGTATCACAGATGTATTATTGAAAACCAATGTCCAGAAGAGAATTCCAAGGACCAGAAACTGGGAAAAGAGGTGAGGGACAGTCATAAGGTAATTTAGTTGATTTCATATGTTTTAATTCTAGGATCTGTGAGATCTGTATGTATGTGTGTGTGTTCCTCTCTCTACTGTCACAAAAGCACTGTTCAGCCTGAAAGGGCTGATCAAACTTCTAGCATTGGACATACCTAGATATCTACAAAGCATCAAGAGATGGATCCGAAGTTTATTGGTAGTCAAGAGAAGATTGGCATCCCAGTCCAGAGCTAAAGCAAGCTAAAAGGAGACTTGGAAAGGCATTGTAGGAGAACCAGTTGAGGTTGGGGATCAGAAATCAGAGATCATTCCTTAGGTCCAGGATCCAGGGTCAAGCAGGACTTCAAAAGAGGGCTGGAAAAAGCAAGATTAAGCTATACCTAAAGACATAAGATTAGATTAGATTAGATTAAAGCTAACCCCAAATTGAATTGATCCTTGTGTCAGAATTAAATTTACCCATGATTGACAGAAAATTTGCAATAACAACAGAAGTTCCTTTCTTTCTCATGTAAATAAAATCTAGAAGTAAGCAATCCAATCAAGAATGACAGAATCAGGGATCCTGGCTTCTTCTGCGTTGTTCAACCAACCTCATCCTAAGAAATCCATTTCTTTTTTTTTTTTTTTTTTTTTTTTTTTTTTTTTTTTTTTTAAAGATTTTATTTATTTATTTGACAGAGAGAAATCACAAGTAGTCGGAGAGGCAGGCAGAGAGAGAGAGACGGAAGCAGGCTCCCTGCTGAGCAGAGAGCCCGATGCGGGACTCGATCCCAGGACCCTGAGATCATGACCTGAGCCGAAGGCAGCGGCTTAACCCACTGAGCCACCCAGGCGCCCAAGAAATCCATTTCTTAACCAGTCAAATATTCAGCCATTCTATCTACATTCCATCCTACAGGAAGGAGAGAAGGATGAAAGAAGGAAGAAGGGGTGGAGAAACTATTCACTCCTCATTTAGGAAAAATTCCTACACAGAACAAGTCTACTTAAATTTCATTGTTCAGAACTAATTCAAAAATAGCCGTACCTAGCTGCCAAAGACTCTGGGGGATGTGATCTTTATTTTAGATGCTTATGAGCCTTGTGCCCAATTAAAAATTGGGAGTCATTGAGGCTCCTGGATGGCACAGTCTGTTAAGCATCCAACTTTTGGTTTCAGCTCCGGTTCTGATCTCAGGGTCCTGAAATTGAGCTCTGTGTCGGGGTCCACTGAGCCTGGAGTCTGCTTAAGATTATCTCCCCTTCTCCCTTTGCTCCTCCTGCTCATGCTTTCTCTCTCTCTTTCTCTGTCAACTAGATAAATAAATCTCTTAAAAAATTGGGAGTCATCTAGGGAAAAAGGCATGGATATCTATTGGAGAGTAATTAGTAGCCTATGCTACAATTCTGGGTCAGTAGACAACCACATACAATTTTTTACTGAAGACAGTGTTGGAACCAGAGCAACAGTTGAGCTTAGTCTGATATACAGACCTGGAGTCTGCTCTTCAGCAAAAATGCCCGGGAGCAGGGAGCCAAGCTGGTCACTGCCATAGCTGTGGCTCTTTACTCCCTCTTTGGCTTCTCAAAGCATTTCTATCAGTAGTCATTCCATCACAGCCTACTGTTTGCCAGTACTTGGTTATTCCACTCATTGTTAAGTGAGCTTAGCAAGTGCAGTGTTCTGAAACATTCCCAGCATACATTTTATTGCCATTAGATTAAAATATGTTTTTCTTTTTTTTTTTTTTAATTGAAGTTTCACTGGAAAAGGGACTATTACTTTTAATTGGGTCACTCTTGCCTGGTTTTGAATATTTGCTTTAGCCTTTACTAACTGCATGAGCCTTGGGAAAATTCCTAATCTCTCTGATCCTCAATTTTATTAAATGGGGACAAAAATACCTATTTTCAAAATAGTTGTTAAGGCTAGAGATAGAGGCAATACCTGACCCAGAGTTGATGCTCAATGAATAGCAATTATTATAAACAAAACTTTAGCTCAGACTGATCTTGACTTTATAAACTTTCTTGGGAGGAATAAAGAGTTCCAGGGCCTGCTAGGCTCCAGATATTTTAAATGTGTGTCGTCGATCCCTATAACACTCTTTTGAGGGAGTTAATCATATTTCCACTTAACCGATGAGGATACCAAAAGTCTAATAATTTTGTGGTTCTCTCAAGGTTAATTTATTAATGCTAGCGTTGAGACTTGAACCCAGCTCTGTCGGACTCCTTTATGCTTTAGATTGTTTAAATTCAACTATCTTATTTCACAGTTAAAGAAGTGGGTTAAAATAAAGCTAAGAGACATTGCCAAGATCCCAAATATGATTTGTTGCAGGTTATTAGATGTCCAACATCTAGCCCAGAGTCCTTCTCTTTCCTCCCTGCCACACAATATTTAACTTATATTTCCTTTCTTCAGCCTTCAACTATAGGCTCGGTATGATAAACTTTTTGTTTTTCTGAACTTCCAGTGTTTTGTATTGTTTTACTGATTCACATTTTTCATATACTGATTGACTTTTTTAGCAAGCAGAACTATAAGGTTTTATGATGATTTTCATTCTCTTCCTTGGTTTGAGCAAATCTAATGGATGCCTTTGTAAGAGAATTGAGCAGATATTGGATCTATTTCCAAATCCTTTTGGAGGATTGGGCTGGCTATACACATGGAAGAGTTTCTTTGCTCCTGACGAATGAATTGGAACTGAACGTATCATGATTCTAACCCATCGATGTGTGCCATATGGAACAGCATTCCTCCCCTGAGAGGGTGGTGTTACTCTTCATGCAGAGGTGGTATGCCAGGGTGACGGTTGTTGTTAGCAGTGTCTGTACATCTCCTGGCCTTTCCTGTGCATGGTGAAAATTGACCTGAGGTAACAAGTTTTTTCTTTATCTGTTATCAGGTCATGAATAAATTAGTTTTGCTTTCTACTCTGAGGCCCAGATCAATATTCTGCTGGAATGTTGATTGTTTTAGTGAATGGAAATGAACGGGCAAAATGCCATCCAGAAGATTCGCACACTGGCAAATGAAACATTTGCATGGGTGGATGAAAAGGCCCCCTGATAGAAATTAAGAGTAGCATTTGCATAGTTGCTTGCCATTTACAGGCATTTGCACGTATATCTAATTCCCAGAACTACCCGAGAAATAAAGCAAAATAAGATTTTGTCATCATTTTACAGATGACTGTGAAGAGGATAGGGAAGTTGTGACTGGCCCAAGGTCACATCATGGACTGACCAAAGCACAGACCACATGCAGATGTTCTGGCCCTAAACTGCTGCTCTGTCTTCTGGGCATCTCGAGCTCTCCAAACCTGGGCTCTTTCCTCTGAATATTGCTTTTCTCTTGGCTTAGCACTTTTTTGCTTGAGAAATAGCATGCAGTGGGCCATGAGCTTTATTTTGTGCTCTATTGCCTACTAAAACTTTCAAGATAACAAGAAATTTCGACTCTTGGCTCAAAGGAAGTTGAGGAGTTATGAGCTATTGGATCAATAGTCTTGTCCCCACATAGAACCCCCATGTAGGCTACTCAGTATTAAGATGTATGGAGTCGGAATATGTTTACATTCTCCTGAGACCTTTGTGACCCTGGAGAATGAATAACTCTGGATTTTGGGTCTGTGTTCTGCTTCTGTTTCCACTTTTTGTAAGATATAAAGTGGGATGAGAGAAAATAGAAGTCACACTGCAAACGTCTCCATAATAGATATGATGCTCAGGGCAGATCAGAGTTTTTCTTATATCAGAGGTAGATGACTGGCCAGCATTTCAGTTTTTCTGGGGAGTAAGTGTTTTAAGCATGCATTATTTATATGTCACAAATAGAAATTCAATTAAAAGGAATAGTTATTCCAAAAGGCTCTGAAACTGTAGATACGTTTCTGCCTTGAGGATGCTGCTATTTTTAAGGAATCGAGAGAGCTCCATCCAGGAAGGATACAGGTGACCTGCTAAGGACAGGGTCAGGAATGGGAAAGAAGAGAGTTCTAAGAGCTATAGCTATATGGGAGTCTGAAGAGTGGCAGCAAACTTCTACCTCTGAACTTCATGTCAGAATCCACTACCGTGGTAAGGGTATGGTACATGTGATAAAGCAAAAGGTTGATGCCAGGTAGCTGTTGATTCAAAAAAATTTCTTTTGCATCAAGTACAAAAATAAGATTCAGGCTCTGACCTTGGATAAGAGTAAAAATAATGGTAAGAATGGCAGGGCCTATTAATTGGTGATGATGAGCCAGGTTTATCCTGTTCATTCAGTACTTGATTAGCTCTTCCTAATGAGGCTGTAAGGTAGATACTAGTTTATTACCAATTATAGATGACTAACCAAGTCAGAGAGGTTGGCAAAGGTTGAACAGCTATAAACATAACCACTCTAGGAAAGTGATCGATGGTAGGTTCTTCTCAGTTCTTTCAGCAAACAAATATTTATGAATACCCAGTTATGCTTCAGATGCTCTATGCAATATAAAGACAAGTGATGCATAGTCCCTACCTTTGAAGAGTTCATAGTAAATGAAGAGGAATTAGATGGATCTGATAGTCCCTGAGATCAGTGTGAGGTGAGATGAGATGAGCATCATGGGAATCTTTTCTTCAGAAACTATGCAGGTTAGGAGGAAATTCCCTGGGAACTGGTGATGATAGTAGTGGCGGGAAGGCTTTCGCTCTCTGGAAGGGAAGGTCCACAGGTTCATATTAAGGTACATGTATGCAGTAAAACATGTTGCTGGAGCTATGAGGCACCACTTCATATTCTATAATGAAATCAACCAGTTTTACACACATAGCCCTCTGCAAACAGAATAGCTGAGTTGTAATTATTACGGGATGTGTAAGAAGAAGCTAAGGCTAGATATTTATCTATAGGGATGTCTCAGAATCCTGCAGAGTGATCCAGGTGCAAAAATACTACTACCAATGCTATAGAGAGCAAGACTACTAATCCCTTGTTCTCTCTCTCAGTTGTGGCCTACATTGTTGTTGCATCCAAGAGCCAAGATAATGCCTTGACAGAGAGATAATTTCCTGAGACCCATGGGGAAACATAGGTCATGAGTGACGAAGACTTAAAATATCCTGGTGGGATTATAACAGAGAGGCATTATAGTCTCTCTTGAATATATAGTGTGTTTATTTCTGGCATCATAGTATAAGACGAGAATTCACAAAATTGAGCAGGCACAGGTGAGGACAGTCAGGTTGGCCATGTGAAAAATAAGTTAAGGAACTGAGCTTGTTTACCTGAAGGAGAGAAGGTGGTAAGTAAATAGAGGAGTCACTGGTCAAGCTGGGAATAAGGAGACTGACCATTGGTTTCAAATAGCTGACTGTAGTAGACTTTGGCCTTGTTCTATTGATTCCAGAGATAGCAAATGGAAACAGAAGTTACCAAGAGGCTTTTCAATTTAATGTAAGATGGAATTTTTGAAAGAGTCTTCAGTTAGAATTGAAACTCTTCTGTATTTCTACCTACATCCTTCTGGTCTGGAATCATCTCAGCTCTGGTGATTGAAAACCCAAGGTCAGATTCTATAATAGCTCACCATTATTCTGCACTATGATTAAGCACACTGTCTCTTGATTCAGGCTATCTGGACTTATATCCCTATTCTTCCACTTGTTAATTCTGTGACATTAGATGAGTCACCTAGTCTCTTGTGCTTTGGTTTCCTCATCTGTAAAATGGGTATAATTATAATAATAAATATCTTATAAGGTAGTTAAAAGGTTTAAATGGAATAATACCTGCAGGAGTTGAGCCTGGTCCCATATATGTGCCAACTATAAAAAATGATGGTGATGATGATTATCTTCATTAGCATATCTTTTTAAAAGAGTTACAACAGTGAGCTGTACTCCACTTTATCTTAGAAAACCTTTATTTTTCCTGTTTTTAAGTAGTATTTGTGCAACTCTGGATGTATTATTTCTGTTAAGGGGGGGAGGACTGACATCCTTAATGAAGATATTCAGTAAAACCCAGATCAAAACACCTTTCAAATGTTCATTGGAACATGTTATGTGTAATAAGACAAATAACAACATGGGGCAAAATACCATAAGACAAATAAACATGGAAACCTCCAAAGCCATGCTGAGGGCAAAGGTCACTCCTCTTCTATTTCCTGGTAAACTTTCTACTACCTGAGGTGGTCACAAATGGTTAGAATCTGGAAGCAGATAGAGCTATTGGTGTTAGGTTAGGTAAGAGATATGTAATTTCTTATATTTATATGATGGAAACTGGAACTGATAAGGCATTGAGATATTTTCTTTGGTGGTAGAAAGTGTTTTTGTGACTTACATAAGCTTGGGAAGATATAATCTTGTGAATTGGACTGGAGATGTCTAGAACCTTCTTCCATGGTCCTGAGAGCACCTTAAAAGCTGAAAACTATGAGCTAACCCAGTCTCTAAACTTTTCATATGTTTTAAGACCTCAGGTATCATGATTGCAAATATATAAGTTTCAATGCCAGCAGCAATGCAGTGGTCATAAGTACTGGAAGATAGAGGAAGTACATTGGATCAAGAACACCCCTGTAAATATATGAGTACATGCGGGATTAATATACAGCTAGAGGATTTTAGAAGGAAAGTAAGAAAAAGATGGGTTAGCCTAGAAGAATGATTATGAGAGAAGTGATAAAATATTAGTAAGAAGGATAAAATATTTGAATAAGAAAATATCTCATGTTTCTAGAAGAGTAAATTTTGTAAACATGTTATTTCTTTCCAAAATGAGACATTTGTGAACTTGTATATTTTGTTTTTGTTGTTTCTTGATCTTTATGATAGCAAAATCAGAAATGACAGAGGAATGGGAGATATATGAGAGTTAATGCGGAAGTAGATTTAACAATGTTTGGTAATTGATTGAGTGCGTGGACTAAGGGAGAAAATCTAAAACAGTGCACAGGCTTTTGTCTCAGACTAGTTGAATCATTGTGGCTTTCACTATCATAGCAGAATAAGAGAGAGACCAGGTTTGAAGGAGAAGATGATAAAATGAGCTTTTGGCATTTGAAATCAAATTATCTATGAAATGTCTAAGAGAGGATATTTTAAAAAACTGTGGGATACAAAGATCTGGAGCCAAGAAAATGGATCTGTGCTAGAATTATCTGACAACTTCAGCACATAAATATCACATTTTAAACAATAGGTGTAGATCTAATTTCTTGAGGAGGGCTGTAGACCAAGACAAAAAGATTGAGCCCTGGACGTACTCAGCATTTAAGGAGAGGATGGAGGAAGATGGAGAGACAGCAGCCAGAGAGGTGGAGAATCAATTGGAAGAAAGTGGTCCCATGAAAATGAAGGCACACTGAAATGGAAGAAGTCAACAATGCCAAATGGCTCAGAAAGATCAAGTAAGATTGTTTAGTTTCATGCAAATCGGTACAAGCTTTTTGGAAAGCATTTTGATAATATCAATCACTCTCATATAGTATAGACTATTTGACTCAGTAATTTCATTCCTAGGGATTTTTCATGTGAATATAGTTCCACAAGTGCACACAAATTATATCTATAAGGAAATTATTGCAACATAATTTGTTATAGCAAAAGCTGAAAATAGCTCATCAATATGTGATTGATTGAATATACCATTATAGTTTATCTGCACAATGGAATGTAATGCTGCTATTAAACACGGAGATCACTATGTACTTATGGGGAAATCCTCTGAAGCACAGTATTAAAAAGTAAATAAAAATTTAAAAGACTACAGATGAATGGATCCAGAAGATGTGGTATATATACACAATGGAATACTATGCAGCCATCAAAAGAAATGAAATCTTGCCATTTGCAACAACATGGATGGAACTAGAGCGTATCATGCTTAGCGAAATAAGTCAAGCAGAGAAAGACAACTATCATATGATCTCCCTGATATGAGGAAGTGGTGATGCAACATGGAGGCTTAAGTGGGTAGAAGAATAAATGAAACAAGATGGGATTGGGAGGGAGACAAACCATAAGTGACTCTTAATCTCACAAAACAAACTGAGGGTTGCCGGGGGGAGGGGGTTGGGGAGAAGGGGGTGGGATTATGGACATTGGGGTGGGTATGTGATTTGGTGAGTGCTGTGAAGTGTGTAAACCTGGTGATTCACAGACCTGGGGATAAAAATATATCTTTATAAAAAATATATGTTTATAAAAAATAAAAAATTAAAAAAAAAAAAAAGTTGAAAAAAAAAAATTTTAAAAGACTACAAATAGCAGTTTAGTGAGAGGTTTAAGCAAGCAAGAGCCTAGCTTCCTGGCTTAAAGTCCAGGTTGCTACTTATAAGTTTTAGAGTATTGGCCATTTTCTTAATTTCTCAGTACACTCCTACTCGCCTTTGCTTTGAATGAACACTCCAGTTGGCCCATGCTTTTCTGAACCTTTTAACTCTAAATAATGGCCTCAATTCAGTAATTAAAATGTCCAGTTTTTCAATAAGAGTCTCAATTCAGTAATTAAAATGTCCAGTATCATGTCAGAACTCCTATATTCTCAATACCTACAACAAAAGTGAGAGAAGGTTCTTTTTGCATTTGGACTTTAGGAAGTCATTGGTGACCTCCCCCAAGTTAGCTGGGTGGAGTAATAAGGAAAAGCCTAACTGCAGAGCAAGAAGGAAGGAGTGAGAGGCATGGAAGGAATGGAGCAAGTGTGGGTAGACTTTTGGAGCAGTTGCAAAGGGAAAACTTACAAGAGAGGAAAGAGAGGTATTTAAAGAAGTGAGATTGCTGGGGAAGTGAGAAAGGACAGGTGGGATTCTTAGCTTGGAGTGCATTCATTTTGGAATAGAGGTTACTGGAATCCATAAATCTAGAGCCCCCACAAATCAACTGGAAGCTAAGAGAATTCCTGCTTGATGCCTCCTATTTGTTCCCCAGAGGAGAGAGGAGATGATGTTGGGGACTCAGAGAGTATGATGGTTGTTGGGATAATCTCTAGAGAAAGGCGAGCTTCCTAGAGTCACACCCTAGAATTACTGAGCAGCTTTAAGAGCAAGTCTGACTTTGGAATTCATAAGTTAATAGAAGCTCCAGAACTGTGTGGTTCTTTGATTTTTCCTGGAAGACTCAGAAGCAGGGTTGCAAGCACAGAGCATGCCTTCTGGGCTATGCTGCAGGCTATCTCAGAGGAACCTCAACACCAAATGGGCCAAAGGCAAGATCTGCCCCTCCTCACTATTGTGCTGCAGGTTAACTCCAGAAGGCAGCACCATCTATTAAATAAAGAGATGAATACTTTGGCCATTCTAACTGGTGTAAGGTGATATCTCAATGTGGTTTTGATTTGAACCTCCCTGATGGCTAATGATGATGAACATTTCTTCACATGTCTGTTAGCCATTTGTATGTCTTCTTTGGAGAAGTGTCTCTTCATGTCTTCTGCCCATTTTTTGATGTGATTATCTGTTTTGTGGGTGTTGAGACTGAGTAGTTCTTTAGAATTCCTCAAACATTAGAGTTTGAAGAACTTTAAAGTTCTTTAGATCTTGGATATTAGCCCTTTGTCTGTATTGTCATTTACGAATATCTTCTCCCATTCCGTGGGTTGCCTCTTTGTTTTGTTGCTGTTTGCTGTGCAGAAGCTTTTGATCTTAAGTCCCAAAAGTTCCAAAAGTTCATTTTCCCTTTTGTTTCCTTTGCCTTTGAAGACATGTCTTGAAAGAAGTTGCTATGGCCGATGTCAAAGAGCTTACTGCCTGTGTTCTCCTCTAGGATTTTGATAGACCCCTGCCTCACATTGAGGTCTTTTATCCATTTCGTGTTTATCTTTGTGTATGGTGTAAGAGAATGGCCGAATTTCATTCTTCTATCAACAAGACAGTAACCAACAAGTGTTGGAGAGGATGTGGAGAGAGGGGAAACCTCTTACACTGTTGGTGGGAATGTAAGTTGGTGCAGCAACTTTGGAAAACAGTGTGGAGATTCCTTAAGAAATTAAAAATAGAGCTACCCTATAACCCTGCAATTCCACAACTGGGTATTTACCCCAAAGATACTGATGTAATGAAAAGAAGGGCCATCTGTACCCCAGTGTTCATAGCAGCAATGGCCACAGTTGCCAAACTGTGGAAAGAGCCAAGATGCCCTTCAACAGTCAAATGGATAAAGAAGATATGGTCCATATATACAATGGAGTATTATGCTTCTATCAGAAAGGATGAACACCCAACTTTTGTATCAACATGGATGGGACTGGAGGAGATTATGCTGAGTGAAATAAGTCAAGCAGAGAGAGTCAATTATCATATGGTTTCACTTACTTGTGGAGCATAAGGAATAACATGGAGGACATTGGGAAAAGGAGAGAAGTGAGTTCGGGAAGATCGGAAGGGGAGACAAACCATGTAAGACTGTGAACACTGAGAAACAAACTGAGGGTTTTGGAGTGGAGGAGAGTGAGACCTTGGGTGAGACTGGTCGTACTTATTAAGGAGGGCATGTATTGCATGGAGCAGTGGGTGTGGTGGATAAACAGTGAATCTTGGAACACTGAAAAAAAAAATTTTTAAATAAAAATTAAATTAAAAAAGAGAATACTTTGTATAATTTTCCTCTTGAAAAAGCAGTACATTGATTTCCCTGTTTAAAAACATAATATAAACACTGACTAGCTCAACAAATCACAGCCACTGTGAGTGACTTTATACATTAGCACCTAATTCATCAACATGCCAATCCAAACACTTGGGTTTCTTTATTTAATACATGGCGTTCTTACCACCTTATTCATTATGCTGCCTTTCTCCCTCACTCCTAATATCTACCTCTTGTGGCTCTGTTCTATAAGATGTTGAGTTGCTCCCATTATCAGAAATGAGTATTTTCTGTTGAATATTCATTTTGATGCTTTATTATAACCTTTTTTGAAAGCGGGGTATTTGTACATTGTGATGCTCTGTAAAAAAGCTGTTACTAGGGAATGAGCTGACTATTGCTCTCATCAGAGAATCCTTAACAGTCATATTCTAGAGCTCAAAGGTTTGTGCAACTCTGAAATACATGGCATTACTCAAGACCCAGGGAAGAAAACAAAGAACAAAATCTACAAAGAAAGATGGTCCAGATGCAAAACTTAACTAAGATGAGTATTTTGTGGTTATAATCCTGACTCATTGGAGGAGAAACCAAAGAAAATCCTAAGTGCCTATTTGTAAAAATTTTTATTTTATTAACTTTGATAGCTTTAGAAAATATACTAATTTATTCATGAGAAATCTTAATTACCCAGAGTGAGGCAGTGTGGTATAGTAAAAGAAAGAAATGAACCAGAATAAAGTGGAAGTCAAGAAGTGAGAGTCTTGCCCTTAGATTTCAATCTGTCACGTCCATTTCACCTCCTTGGACCTTGGTTTTAGTCTGGGAAGAACCGTCATTACTTCTGAATCCACTTACCTATGGCTGAAGACTTTTGTATACATGTGCCCTTCGCACTAATAACAAAACAGGCTCCTGGTAACCAAGATAACAGAAACCAGTCTACATCTTACTCTGTGCAGCGAAGAGATGAATAATCCATCACTAAGGTCCCTTTTGGTCCTAACATGTGCATCATCTCAAGGTGGTTATCATAGAAAGGGCCGAATAAGTTAACGGAAGTAGAGGAACACAGGTTTTGGCAACAGTAAGTTTTTGTTCATGATTTTAGTTCATATTCTTAACAGCTGTGTTACATTGGGTAAGTTACTTAAGCTTTCTGGACCTCCTTTTCTTCATCTATAAGGAGGCTGATGACTCCTGTTTTATGAAATTGTGAGGATGAAATGAAGTAATGTGTGTCAAGCACTGAGCACCATAACTGTCACATGGTAGAGACAAATACGTGGTATGTGTTATTAATATAAATGAATAGCCATACAACTGCAAGGTACAGAGGTGTATATAGTATTTGCTACATATAGAAATCATTTCACTGTATATTCATATCTAATTTTGGTAATAAAATGCGAGCAAGTCTGGTAGTTGGCTCTATGTGTCCCCCCAAATGCTGTTCACACCTCTACAACAGAGGTTATTGTACTGAATTGATGTTGTTTACTTGTCTATGACACAGACTGGATATGAGCCTTTGCTGGCAAATTATTTAGGACAATTTAGTCAACACATAATGGGTTCTCAAGGAGTGTATGATCTAATGGTTGCTTGACCTCCTTTAGATGTTAATGGAGATATTTAATTATAAATACAACAACAGATGAATAAATGAATGGAATTAGTCTTGGAAATTTTTTCTTTACACAGGACAAAATTTTGATTCTTAGATTTTCTTTTCAAAACATTGCTACTATAAGAATAATTGTAGTCTGAAAAAAAAAAAAGAATAAATGTAGTCTCAAGTGCCTTATTTGGTTCATGCTTGTCTCTTATATATTTCCTTGAGTAAATTCTAGCCAAAGATGTATGATCACTCATTTCATAATAAATGTGATGATAGCAGCTCTAGATCTAGGGGAGGCATTGTTGGCCTCATTTATTTAAAGACAGGTATATGAAGAATTGTTCTGAACAAGACATTCCCTTCTGCTCTTTCTTCAACTGGCAAAGTTGTACTTACCCTTCTAGGTACCATTAAGATGTATCTCCTTTGTAAAGCCTTCCTCATTTCATTCAGGCAGAAGTCAATGTTCTTTTTTATGCTTTTATTTTTCTTTTTATGTCATTAGTACATACAACACTTACGTATATATGCTATATACAGCAGGCATAAGTTATATATTAGTAATACTTGTGTGATAAATATCTGTGGAATTTATAAATTTGTATTTTTTTTTAATATTGATCTGTCTCATTTTCTCAGTAGCTGCACACACAAAGGTCATACACGTAGACATGTGCTGTGAGCACCTCAGTGATGGGTCTTAATTATAATTTGTTCTGCTAATGTGTGAAGAAACAATGCCTTATCATTAATTATCTCAAGATGATATTTTGCATCTCAGGGCCTAGCATAGTGCTGCTTATTACAGCATATACCTGCAGTAAAGGTTTGGTGATTTTAATTAAACAAAAGTTTATAGTATAAGTATATAATACTATCAGGGATTGACTAATAGATTTATTTTTGGGTTTTCCTTTTGAATGTAAAATCCTGTGCTCTGAGGTTTTGGTTTTAGTTGTTTTTATTATTTTTTTTAGGATTTTATTTATTTGTTTGTTTGTTTGTTTGAGGGGGGAGGAAGAGGGCTGGAAAGGCAGAGGGTGAAGGAGAGAGAGACTCTCAAGCAGACTCTGCACCCAGCACAGAGGATCCATATCGCAACCCTGAGATCATGACCTGAATCGAAATCAAGAGTAAGACACCTACCTGACTGAGCCACCCAGGTGCCCTGGTTTTAGTTGTTTTAATTTTTATTTTTTAATTTTTAAAATACTTATTTATCTGAGATAGAAGACAGGGGAGAGAGAGAGTGAGAGAGAGAGGGAGAAAGAGGGGGCAGGGGCAGGGCAGAGGAATAGAGAGAAGCAGACTCCCCACTGGGCAGGGAGTCCGGCGTGTGGCTCCATCCCAGGACCCTGGGATCACAACCTGAGCAGAAGACAGAATCTTAACTAACAGAGCCACCCAGGCTCCCCTAGCTGTCTTTAAACTAAAGTTGTCTTTAAACTAAATTCCAGACCATTGATTTCAGAAAGGTGTTTATATATTATACAGCATTGGGTTCTGGTTGTTTCTGTCAGATTGAAGCATCCAAGTGTTCATGCTGTGCCTGTCTCCTGGGTGATGAGAAGTCTGCAGAAGTTATTCTGGCTCCCTGCCTGGTCCTGACAAAGATATCAAGTAAACTCCAAAGAATTAAGGTCGAAAGAAGTTGTCAAGAAGCTGCTTGCTTTGCTTACCCACAGACGCTGTCTTAATTGCCAGCTTCCATAAGCAACTGGCACCCTTTATTCCTGACTGATTCAAATGCTTTTGACAACTCTCTTTTTTCATTTACACACAGAGATGGTCAAACCCTGTAGTGTCAAGTGATCTATGCCAAGTTATTTGCATTTAAAGAAGCTGGATTTTAGGGGAAAGAGGTTATTTTTCCCATCCTTTATGTGCATAGATTATCTGAAGTCCTGTAAGTTTTTACTAGCCACTGCAAGACTGTGATGGTTAGAGTCTAGCATTCCCTTGCCCTCACCCTGGGATTTTTAAGGACCACAGCTTTGTTCTCCATAGGAAACAAAGCCAAACAATTAAAAGCAAAACAAATCAAAAACAACAACCACCACCCCAACGCTTTAGATATTTTAGAGCTGACACTCTTGTAAATTTTCAGATGTCTCGCACTGCTGTCTTTGTGAAAGAAATGCAGCGAATTGTCATTATCGTGGTTTTTTTCTTAGTGGATTGGTTTGAGTGGTGGGAGTCAGATTTTCTATGTTCATTCCTGGGGTGGATACACCCCCACTGGAGACCTGGTCTACCAGAGCACATACAATTAATAAAACAAAGCACCGGAAACCTTCACCTCCTGTGTTCACCACTTTATGTAAAGTCATTATTAAATGTACTTGTGGCTCTTCATTTCCTGACTTCCCTTTGCATATAACAGGAACTTTGCTCAGACTCTCAAAAGAGGGGAGGTACAATCTGCTCCTGAGGTTTTAGGCAAAAATAAGTCATCTTCATGTAGGCCCTATTACGTATCAGTGTTTTTGATAGTTATTTTACATGTATCATTTCGTTTAACTTTGAGATAAAAAGCTTAGAGGTAGATATTATAAACCCCCCATTTTACTGACAGTATTTTAAAGTTCAGAAAAATGCAAAAGTTCGTTCAAGAACACCATCAGTACTGGGAGAATAAGGACATGAACTAAGCCTATCTGCTTCCAAAGTCAGTTCCCTCTTTCTTCTTATTAAATGCTTCCTACTTTCCAGTTTTGAAAGTAGAAGTGCCTAGAGGGTAAGCTCATGGTTTCAAAGTCGGTGGGTAAATTTTCCATTCTAGAATATTAACTCTCCAGTGCAACTCTGTAGGGGTGAAGATAAGCAAGAATTTGCTGCAGTATGATTTTCCTGTAAATGAAAGCTATACGTTTCCCTAGCACTGCAGTTTTCAAATTCAAGGGAAGTTGTAAGTCTTGAAACAGTAGCAAAGGATGAGGAAGGCTAGTGATTCAAAACTCCTGCTTTCCCTTCACCTTTTTCAAGGACCCACGTTACCCTCATTGTTTTGTACCTGGAAGGATGATTCTTTTCCTATTCTCCCCATTTTGTTTTCTTGGTCTACTTAAAAAAAAAAATAAAATTGTTTTGTTCCAATAAAACTTCTTACATATGCTTTTTGGTGCTTTTCCACCCAATATTTTCAAGGTTCTCTGAAAGAAAACCTTACCAGACAGGGAAGTCATGGTGATCTCTTACTGATGAAGTCCCAGAACCTAAGTCAGGTTCGGTGGGGTGAGGAGGTTCGGAGCCGACGACTAAAGAAAGAATTCTTAAGACGTCGTTGGTGCAAAAGGTGATTTATTAGAGCACGGGGACAGGGCCCGTGGGCAGGCGGAGATGCGGCTGCCCCGGGTTGTGAGGAGTGGTTGGTTATATACACAGGAGTAGGGTAGGTGAGGACAAAGGGGTGTTCAGAAGGGCTATTGGGGCAAAGAATACTATCAGGATATTGAAGGCTTAGTTGCTATCAAGTAAAGACAATTGGAAGTCTGGTGGAATGTTACATTCCTGCTATCAAGCATCCTTGTTAATGAGATTTAGGCTTTAGAAGAAATTTAACTTTATTTACTTTTCCTTCTACTTCCACCTCCTTCGGTTTTTTATGGAGGGGAGGGTGATATTAGGGCTTGAGGAACTGAGTTCTGTGTCTTTGGAAATTGGGCTATTGATAAGGTAACTTCTTTGTTGTAATCTCAAGGACATTCGCAAACCAAGGGAGACTCCTGTCTTGCAGGATTGTGATCTCAACAAGTTAACTATTTATCATTTTATGGCAGTCAGGGGTGCCTGAGGAATGCTACACATATGGAGGGGAGCGGATGAAGGGGGGGGGGTGCAAGGCGCCAGCTCTTGCTTTGTCCTCAGCCAGCCTCCTGCTCCCTCATCATTACTGCAGGAGGAGGAGAAGGAAGCTCCTTCATCCTGGGTGCTGCTCACAGAGATACAAAATCCTCTTTGTTCTGAACCGGATTGAGTGTCTTTCTGGGTAAAACAATGGACTAGGCTTATTGTGTGCAAATGAGCCTTCTATAAAACCTCCTTGAATCTCAGGAAAACTCAGGAGTTGTTTCCTGAGTCTTAATATGATTGTATCTATACATGCAGTAAGCCAGTTGGTGAGGAAGCAATCACCTGTCTTTTAGAAACAGGCAGATTTGGGTTCAAATTCCTTATCTACCACTTATTAGCTGGGTGTCTCTAGGCCAGATACTGACCCTATGAGCTGATTTGCTCACTCACACACTGGTGATGATTAGCAACATTGGTGTGGCTGGTTATAAGAATTAGAGGTAGCATATGGAAACTGTTTGATGCAATGCCTCAACATGGAATAAGGTTTTAACACCTGGTTGCTCTTCTGGTTACTATTCTTGTCATACTTAAGGAATAGCTAATCTCGCCTCAATGAGAAGCAGCCTTCAATGCTCACTGGCCCTAAAGATATATATATATATATATATATATATATATATATACATATAATGGTTATATCAAGTGGTGAAGGAAAAGTTGAAAAGAATAAGCCTATTACAGAAACATGTTGAGCTAAAAAGCAAAAAATCCCCCAAAGTGTCTAGTTCTCTAACTTGGTTCTCAAGGTGTATGTGGGAGTCATACTTATAAAAGGGTAGATTCCCCAGATTCAGGGGAACATCCTTCCATATTTCAGGAAATAATAGTTGTCTAAGACTTTTTATTGCATACCATGTGATTTCACTAACTTGCGTTATAAATTTTCCTCGAAGCAAAATCTGTTTGGCCCCTTAGCATTGCAGGTGAGGAATTAAGGTAACACACCTGGGAAGTATAGAGCCAGGCCATTAGATTCTGTGTACTATGCTTAAACTGCTTATATAATGATTATAACTATTCTTTCTGTTTCTGAGGGAAGAAGTTAGGGAAGCTGTGTGGGTTGTTTTGGTTTCCTTTAGATAAGTTATAGTTTCAGTAAATTCACTCAAAGGGCTCCCGGTCCTGAGCAGGCCCTGCCAGGAAAGGCAGCTTCCAGGGTCTCTCTACCTCCTTCTGTAGTCCTCAAGTAACTGGCACGGCCTCAGAAGTGCCGACCAACTATTACCTAGAGTTGCACAGAGAACCTACCTCATAATGTTTTAACAGATGTATATGTGGTGATGAAAAAGAAATTGATTTAACTGTGGCCAGAGCCTGAAGAGAATGGAAATACATTTAGAACACAGGACATTTCATTCTCTTTAACCACCAGCTTGGACTGTCTTCCTGGAGAGACAGACAGACATACATACATATGCTATGGCATTATTTTAAGTATTCTTCTTCATGCAGGTAATTTATTTTTATACTTTTTAGTTGGCTAACTCAGTCTGTAGGTACTCTCTGGGCTTTCCTGACAGGAAAAAGGAAAACCTCTGCCTTTCCTTTCCATTGTAGCATTTCTCTGTTCTCTTAGAACGTTGCGGACATTTACCAGTAGTTCAATATGATACATTTAAGAAAGAAAAAGCACTGAATGTCTCCCTCTCCCTTATGCCAACCAGGGAGGTCCAACTCACTATGTACAGTGAGGGACAAGTAGGGTCTAACAGTGGATGACCGGTGGCATAGCAGACAGGCATATGTTGTTGCTCCTGCTTTATTGTTGGTGGATCATTCTTCATTCCTGTCTGCTTGCTGTCTTGATTATAACAACAGAAAGGCAGATATTCTCTCTTATTCCCTCATCGTGTACCCAGTACTTAACTTACTGTTTGGTACTCAGTATGAAATGTTTTCAATCTAAAATGATTGCAGGAAGTTATTTAAACTGTACTTCTTCTTATCTCCTTATAAAATTTATCATTACATTGAAACATTTATTTTGACTTGGTTTATATACCCTATATAAATGTATTCTATGCAGTTTAAATAGAAAAATTTTATATATACAAGATTGCAGGGGTTGTAAGAATTATTTTTAGGACTTTGTTACATTAGTTGTTGAATGATTATGGCTGCTGTTAATTTGAAATTCACTGAAGGAAGTTTAGTAGTAATTTAAGAGCAAATTTTAGTTGTTCAGATTCCTTTAAGAACCTAAAAAGGAATCAATCTTTCTTAATACACCCACCCCCTCCCCACATAATTTCATTCTTTGACAAAAATTGACATTTGTACATCTCTAATTGGAGCTGGTATTTATTTAACCAAATTCTATATAGAATTTATTATTTGCAAGTAATGTTCTAAAAATTTTACAAACATTGAACTAATTTAATCCTCATACCAGCCCTCTGAATTAGCTACTATTATTATGCACAACAAGATTAAGCTTCTCCCCAAGGTCATCCAGCCAGCTAGGAAGAAGTAGAATAGAGTCAGAGTTTCCAACCATGAAGCTCTAGAGCCTTTTAAAATATGCTGCCTCACTGGAGAAGTACCAGGGGAGCTAAGTCAGGCCAAGCTCACACACAGGGGTACACCAAGTCTGGAACACTTCAGACTTGCTGACTCCCTTCTGGGAATGTGCAGCTTGTTTCATCACTATGCTTCAAGCTGGTTTGAGGGTGGATTCAGAAGCCCACCTCTGAAGATCAAAGTAAAGGGCAACTGAGAAGGACATCTCAGAGAGGAATCGATAGTAGCTAATAATAGCTAAAATGTATTGAGTGCTTACTATGGGTTAGTAAGTATTCCAAATACTTATGTGAATTAACTTATTTAATCCTCAATGTGATCCTAATATATTCATTTTACTATATGATGAGGCTGAGGCACAGGGGACTTAATACTTTGATAAAAATGGGCAGCTGAGAGGCAGAATCTGTGGTTCAAGTCCGGGAGCCTGGGTTCAAGGTGTGTGCTCTTGTCAACTGTACTATGGTCTGAAGGAAAAGAGACCATTGACGGTGACTCTGAAGACCTCAGACAGCCCTGCCACTTCAGTCTGTTGCCATTGTGGTCCCCCCGTTTGTTTTCCCTTGGAGTTAAAAGTTCAAAGGCTTGGAAAATAATAAAATGGGGTATGATGAGGCTACTCCACTGTCAGGAGGGAGGAGATAAGAAACCCTGGGAGGAGGGATGCCAAACAATCTGCAAGCAAGAGACAGGCTGAGTCTAGGAAGGGATTGCACACCCAGATGGAAGGGAGCTCAGGAAATAGGATTGGCTCTCCAGAGGGTCACTGGCATTGAGCCACCAAAGGCCCACCAGCAGCCCTTGGTAGACAGACAGACAACCTAGAAGTCCAAGAGCATTGGGTTTTAATGTCAGTAATTAGCCTTATGCTTTCATGCCCTAGAAATGCTCAAATGCTTCTACATACAATTTAAAATTTTGAGGTCAAGTAAAACTTTATAATAAACATTAAAACTGTCGATACTATAACTTATCAGTAGCTATTATTTGTTTATACTTTATTTATAGAGCCCTTAATGATTCCTTAGTTTTGCAAAATAAACATAATCAAAAGGTCACTTTGTAGCTAAAAACAAATATCTGGAATATACTATTATTATATTGTCATTTTTGAAACATGAAAAAATGTGTTCAGTCCAAAACAAAACAAAACAAAAGAGTCAAAAACTATAGCCAGTTGAATTATTTCCAAAAATGATACTCTTTCTTAGATTACACTAAAGCAAAACGTCAAAAGTGAGCAACTGTCTCCGAATGCTGGCATCTTGGATGCGGTCGTTACAATATTGGTTTATTGAAGGGGGAAGCACAGACAAATAAGAAGCAACTGATGATATGCTTGGTAGAATAACTAAATTAAAAATTCAGAGAAGATGAAAGCCTTAAAGTTGTTTGTATTCATGAGGTATGATCTGGGATCACAGGGGGTAGTCTTAGATTTTATCCTCAGGTTGTATATTCCTGAAGTAACAATGGAGGTCCTTGAGTTATCTTCAGTATTTCAATATAAATATATCAGTGATAACATCTAACCAAGCTAATGAAGGCATCAAGTTTTATCTTGGAATTCCATTACTGCAGCACGAATGGCACGCTGATCAAAAACTATATAGTTCACTGAACACATGTGTACATGTGAAAATATGACAATAAATTGTTTCTGAAATATTTGATTTCTTCTGTTCTTTCTATTTCCTACTATAGTTCTATGATTAAATTTAAGCCAAATTTTATAATGATAAAGTGTGAACATTGGAGCCAGATAAACAAAGGGACTCATATGCCAGCTAGCTCTATCATTTTGTCACTTTGGACCTTAAGTGATTGCCCATCTTTTTTTGAGTCTGAACTTCTTCCTTTGGAAAAATAAGAATGGTGCTTATATTACCAGGTCGCTAAGCGATAGTGCCTGCCATGTAGTAGATACACACTAAATGCTGTTTTCATATCTCCTATCCATCCTGTCTGTGGTACCAGTTGAAGTTTAGTGAAAATTAAATTACCTATTTATATTTTCTTTTCACCTCTTAGTTGGGACAAAGGACATACTTGGACCATGTAGGAGGTTAAACAAAGGTCACAACTGATGTTCTTCATTATGTTCTGTTCATTTTTATTACTCTTGTTGCAATTGCTTATTTGTAATCTGGCAAGATTTCAAGACAGTGGATTGAACAAGCATATCTAATATTGAATCAAAATGAAAGTAGAGGTTAAAGCTGTTAAATCAAAGATGAAATCAGCCAACCAGGCAAAGAGATTTCCATTCAGCTCTCTAAGGCAAACATAAGGTTGAAAAACCAGACAGAACACAATGCAGTTAAGAAAACCACTGATGTCATTACCATAGGCGAAAAGAACTTTATTTTCACATGTTTTTTAATTTTTACCTTTTTCTAAACCTCACAAAAACTTGAAGTTTTCCTACAAAATCCTATAAGAATCGAATTTTTATCTCTTACCTGTGCCTGGGTGCCATGTTTCAAAGAGGCTGCATTGTAAACCAAAAGCTTCACACTAAAAATCATCCTGGGCCACGGATCTCAGATCTAAACCACAGTAAAATCACAGACCACAAAAAGAAATGAGGTGTCTAGAGAGTAGTGTCTGGCACTTTTGCCTTTGGCATTTCTTTGCTCTGAATCCAAACTTCCCTCATCAAGAGTAGATGAAGCCATCTTGCTTCACCTGTAATCTCTCTTTGATCCCAAGCAGTTGGTCTTAACCTCTGCCCCTCCAAGGTTAGGTTTTAAGTTTTCAGGTTTGTTTAATCGCCTGCCCTTTCAGAGGTCCAAGCGCATTCAGTTAAGTTTCTATAGGCATTTATCAACTCCCTTTTCGATGTTAGACCCTATGGTGGATACTGAAAATTCATCTTTGTTAAAATCATGGTCACTGCTCTCAAGTTGCTCTCCATCAAGAAAAAGACCCAGGCAATCAGTCATTCTATTCAGTATGAACTATGCTATGACGGAGAGATAAACCATGTATTGGGCTCATAGGAAAGAGTGATGCCTGAGCTTGGAGGTGCTGCATTGTATTTGTATTTTTGTATTTCCCATTGTAATCTTTGTAAGGGTTGCTCTTTGAAACCTTCTCCAACTGACCTTCTTTGACCCCTCCCCAATGGCTGTATGTAGACCTTTAACTTTTACAACATTCACTGACATACATACTCCACTTTATCATTCAGCGAATGCCAATGTAGTTACTCCCATGCCTTTAGCCTGAGCAGTGCCTGGGGTTTCCTCAGACCATGATGAAGCAGAGATTCTCTCATTTTGCACTGGCTTTTCACTTCCTCTCATTTACTCTTTAAGGAACAAATTGTTTACTGTTAACTGTCTTTGTGACAGTAGTATTTGGTAGCTAAGAGGACAAATATTAGAGGCAGATGGACCTGACTGCAAATCCTGGCTCTTCCAATTTACTAGTGTGTGATCCTGGTGGGGGTTACCTAACCCCACTCAGCTTCAGTTCCCTTGTCTGTAAAATGAGGAAGATGGCAGTTCTTGAAGGGAGTAAATGTGTGCAAAGACTTTAGTATCATGCTTGGAACATAACAAGTGCTTTGTGTGTTTTAATCTTCACAGTTAGGGTTCTAAGCAAAATAATGGGAGAAACATGTGGTTGGAGGAAAGTAAAGGAAATAGTTTATACTTATATGTTTATAATTCAGAACGTCTAACTACCATATATGGATTAAGCATTAATTATGAGCAAGGTCCTCAACATGCTAAATGCTTTGGTTTTCCATGATGTCTGTATATTCTTCACATTCCTTTTTAAGCATTTGCTCGGAAAGAAACCAAGACCACAGTGGATGTGTTTCCAGGTTAAAAGGCAAATGTGACAAAAGCCATCACTGTTGGCTCCAAAGGAGGATGGGCGGTGAACAGAGATCTTGTTGGAAAGGCGCCCTGGCCTTCCTCCCAGCTGTCTAATAGTCCCATCACATGGGCCGTACCCAGGCTGTGGACCTTGAGGCTGACTGTGCTGGTCCTGTGTCTCTCATTTCTGCTGCCTGGGAAGAGCTAGAGAAAACTTTTTTGTTTTCATTTTTTTCTGAAGAACTTCTTAAGGATACTAAAGCTTCTTTTTCTTGAGAGGATCCACTGCTTGCTCTGTGTAGAGGCACCTGTTCATATCTTCCCCTCCTGTGGCCCCTTGAATTACTGTGTACCTCTTCTGAGCCTCTGGATTGCTCCTCTAATCCTTCTCTATCACCTCTCCATGGCCTGGTTGGTTTTGAGTTTTTTCCAGTATTTCTCCATTTTTACTCATGCTGTTCATTGAAGGGCCTGGGGAAGCAGACTGAGAGACAAGTGCATACTGCTAAAGCTCTCAATGCACGTGGCACAGGAGCTCGCTTTGCTTTGGCCTACCCTGAAAAACCCAAAGAACAGCCCAGGAAGGAGAATGCCATTGATTCATTCATTTGACACATTCCTATTGATGCTTTATTTGTGTCAGATACTTCACCAGCGAAAGGTGTCAAAATGGTTGAGATTTTTTTAACTAAAAAGGTACTCAGAGATCATCTGAGAGGACAAGATTGAAAGCCAGGGAGATAAAGTGAACAATCCAGGGCCATACAGTTGACTAAAAGTAAAGCAAGTTCTCCGCCCCAGGTTTCTGAACTGAAATCTCCTGACATACTCTTCATACATGTTTAAATGCTTAAACTGTAGAACCCTTGAGTATAAAAGAGAAGCTGTGTAAAATGTTTTAGTTTTTACATCTGTCTCTATGGGTTTTTTGTTTTTGTTTGGTTTGGTTTTTGTTGTTGTTTTTTTTAGGAAAATATGACTAAAGGTACCTATGATCCTGGCCTCCCTATTATACCACTTCTGTTATTGAGGTGAGGCCACAAGCTGCCTTGTGGTGACTTGATTTTTATGACTTTTCTTTTACTTTTTCCTATTTACAATTGCTTTTGTTACCCTACTTAGGACTCCAACAGTTGAGAAGAGGTTAGTGGATGTGTGTGATTTACTGAGATCCTGTACCACAAAGATGGCCCTAAAGTTGTATGTTCCTTGTAAACGAGCCTGGTCCGTAACCAACCCATAAACATCCATCCATCCATCAATCCATCATCTTTCAACAACATTGAAAATGTTTTGAGCATCTACTAAGTAACAGTCCTTGTAAAAATACATAATGAAGAATAAGAAACAGAACCTAGCTTTAAGGAACTTCCTTCTTTAAAAAAAAAAAATGTTTATTTATTTTAGAGAGAGCATGTGCGTGTGGGGTAGAGGGAGAGTGAGAGAAAGTCTTAGGCAGACACTGTGCAGAGCCTGACATGGGGCTCCATCTCAAGTCCCTGAGATCAAGACCTGAGCCAAAACCTAGGGTCCAATGCTTAACAGACTGCACCACCCAGGTGCCCAAGGGAACTTCTTTCTTAACAGATAATTATAATATAGGGTGAAAGGATACTATAATCGGCTTTTACAAAATATTGTGTGAAACCAAGGAGTAGATCCTTATTAATGTTTGGGAAAGAGGAAGAAGAGATAGATAAGGAATGCTTCCTTGAGTGAGTTCTGGATGAACCTTAAGGGATGAGGAGGAGATGTTTAGATAAAAAGCAAACAAACAAAGTATATAGCAGGGCGTAAGGGTGGGTGGGAAGAGTAGTTAAAACCTAGACATAGAGCATGAGCCAGGAACGGTACAGAGGAGTCATGGCAATGGCCAGTAGTTAAGTGTGGCCAAGGTAAGTGATCTGAGGAAAAAAGCAAGAGCTGCAGATATTATTGAGAAAAATAGGCTCAAGCCAGATCAAGACAAGCTTTGTAAAATGGGCTAAGGACTCTGAATTTTAGTCTAGAAACAAAGATGAACAAATGAAGGATTTCAAACAGTAAGTCAGTCAATTACACATTTTAGAAAAATTGTTCAAGCTGCAGTAAGGAGAACTGATTGGAGCAAGGCCAGAATGATGGTGGTTAAATAGCCCCAGACTTTCTTTAAATGGCCACAGTATTAATGTACATAGATCATAAATATTGTCATTTGAATCCTGTGTAGCTAGCTCTTCTTTTTTTTCCATCTCAAAATTAGAGTTCTTTTTGAGGCTCAGGAGCTTGCCCATGAGTGGAAAACTGGAATTGCTAAAAATCATTTCATAGTTACTGAGTTATGAAGAAAGTGTACATTTAGTCTCTTCCTTTATTTGTGAATAAGGAAGGATCTTTATTACCCAGACAGGATCTTGCCTGCAGTAAAACTAAGAGATGTGGAAATTTGGAAGTGTTGTGGGGTTTTTTTGTTTGTTTGTTTGTTTATGAGCTAGGAAGAACTTTAAAATATGCCCAGAATTCTAGTAACATCCAGAAAGGTTGAGGAAAAAGCACAAGCCACAAAACCTGAAGCTCCAGTTATTAAATAATTTCAAAATTTACTTTCAAGGATGGCTTAACTGGGTTAGAAGCATGATCTGAAAGTTCTTAGATGATCTGTCTCCATGGTTAGACATGATTCTGTCTCCATGGCTAGACATGATTCAATCAGTAGGCGTTGGAGCACATCAAACTCAAATCTGACTTCAGGCTGTCACCTTACTATTGTAAATGTTTCTTTCAGCAATATTTGCAAAATGGGATTGAATCTATATGTTCTGGGCTATCCTTTCCTTTTCAGGGTCTTATTTGGAAAGGGAACACTCTTTTGCTAGGTCAGCTGATCTCAAAACTAGAAGCTTTCAAAAAAGTCCTTATTTACAATAATTTTCCCCCCTCAAACATGATCAAATAACCGCAGGTTTTAAAGGTGTTATTTTGGAGGGTTAGAGCTGCCTCTGTGGAATGATCAGTGAGAAATTGTCTGGTTCTGTCTTGGAAAAGAAGCGACATTGACAGGATTTCCTGAATCTCTGCTGTTCTTGACAAGTGCTAAGCTTTTGATAGAAGGAGCTCCAGGTCCCTATGTTTGAATTCTGGTATAAATATTTCAACACAGCAGACTTCTGTTTGGCAGTTTGGCATTCAAGTCTGATAGTGGGCAAGGTCTCAGGCAAAATTGTTGAGAATGAGTAATATACTCCTTTTGCTGGCTCAGTCAGGGCCTAGGATGGGGGCAGCAAGGAAAGGTAAGTAAAATAACATTTACTGAACATCTAGTATAGTAGACACTTTATTATTTCCTTTTATTTTATTCTCTTAATAATTGTAAGGAGTATGAGCCATTATAAGAATTCTACCAAAGGATGGGGCGCCTGGGTGGCTCAGTGGGTTAAGCCTCTGTCTTCAGCTCAGGTCATGATCTCAGGGTTCTGGGATTGAGTCCCACATCAGGCTCTCTGCTCAGTGGGGAGCCTGCTTCCCCCTCTCTCTCTGCCTGCTGCTCTCTCTGCCTACTTGTGATCTCTCTCTCTCTGTCAAATAAATAAATAAAATCTAAGACAAAAACAAAAACAAAAACAAACCACCAGATTCTTAAAAAAAAAAAAAAAAAGAATTCTACCAAAAGAACACTTGGGTGGCCCACTCAGTTAAGCATCTGACTCTTGATTTCGACTCAGGTCATGATCTCCGTGTGTTAGGCTCTTTGCTCGTAGGGAGTCTGCTTGAGATGCTCTCTCTCCCTCTCCTTTGCCCTTCCCTTCTTCTCTCTCTCAAATAAATAAATACAATCTTAAATTTTTAAAAATTATCGAAGAAAAAGATGTGTCATAGATAAGCAACTTATCTAGGATTATATAGCTAAGAGGTGGCAGAACCAAAATTTGTGCCCGTGTTTGTCTTCCAAGTCTGTCATTTCTATATTATGTCATGCTATCTGAAGTAACAATAGGTGATACTCATTTCCTTAGCATCCATTTAAAAACTTCCTTTTTGATGAGGTTATTTTGTTGTACTGTTACTGTTGTCTTTTTGTGTATGTGTATTGGGGCCAGGGTGGGAGTAGTTGGTACTGGCCTGTTTTAGCCTAAACTTTGAACCTGGTTATGGTCTCCTGAGACCCTGTGCCACCTTGCAGTTCCAGGTGTCACCTCATTTGATCAGCATAATGGGTCTATGAGGATATCTTGTTACTGTGACTTTTTGATAGACAAGGAAGGAGGATCAATAAAGCTGTATTGCTATTGTACATATTAGATTTCTGACTAAATCCTACATTTTTTTTCCATACCTCACTTCATTCTCCCCAAAACTAATGTAACAGGGTCAGAAAATCTTATCGTCCTCTGTCTAGTCTCTTTAACTTTTTTTAATGTTAATTCACTTAGTTATTCATTCATTCAACAAGCAATTCCTTGACTAATTGAATGTCTTTTATGGGCTAATCCCTGGTCTAGGCCTGAAAGAAATAAGAATGAAAAAGATAGAGCCTCTCCTCCATGAGGAACATACACTATTTAGTGAATTATTTGCAATGCCCAGCCTGCCATAACTTTTTTTTTTTTTTAGATTTTATTTTATTTATTTGACAGAGAGAGACACAGTGAGAGAGGGAACACAAGCAGGGGGAGTGGGAGAGGAAGAAGCAGTTTCCCTGCCAAGCAGGGAGCTAGATCCTAGGACCCTGGGATCATGACCTTTTAATGAAAGAAAATTTTGATGTCTCATTCAGTTAAAAAACAGGAGGTTAGAAACTATGTACAATACTATTCTTAAATAAATACATGTATCAATGTATGTAAGAGGCTAATATACCATCAGTGGCTATCTTTTTTTTTTTTATTATTTTTTTTTTTAAAGATTTTATTTATTTATTTGACAGAGAGAGATCACAAGTAGGCAGAGAGGCAGGCAGAGAGAGAGAGAGGAGGAAGCAGGCTCCCTGCTGAGCAGAGAGCCCGATGCGGGACTCGATCCCAGGACCCTGAGATCATGACCTGAGCCGAAGGCAGCGGCTTAACCCACTGAGCCACCCAGGCGCCCCCATCAGTGGCTATCTTTAAAAGATAAGATTATACATTTATTTTTCATTCTCTTTATTGTGATGTTCCTATAATAGAACCATTGCTTTGTCCTATAACATGAAATTTAAATTACTAGAGTTTAAAAATTGCTATTAAAAAATGTAGGCCATGCAGTTAAAAGCACTACAAATTCAAAAGGAAAATGAACGTGGATTGAAAATGAGACTGAAGGGGAAAACAATATAGTAACATCAAGAGCTTTCTGAAACCTAGCCTCTGGGCTCAGAAGCCGGCTGGAGAAATTCCTCCATTTTTTAAGAGCCTGTTGCTGCTCCTGAGTTGTTTCTTCAGACTCTGGTTCTTGCAGTCCTTCCCCCTCTCTCCTAGGTGCTATAAGGAAATCACTTGGTCTTCCAAGGCTGAGTAGATGGTGTGATCATCTCTCATGGGCATGAGTAGGCGGTATGGTCACAGGGGCACTAGGGATTCATCACTCATCACTGGAGCCGGACAGCCTTCTCAGGCTGGCCAAGCCAAGGGGTAGGTAAAGCTAACCTGATATGCCTTGAGTGTCTCTATATCACCCCAGTTGCCCTAGGAGGCAGACAATTGTCTGGAGAGGGAGCTTTGTACTCACAGTCACTGTAAGTGTTTTGGAGATGTTTTGTCTTATTTTTATTTTAAGACTCTGTCTTTTGTAAGGTTATGAGAAAAAGGTGTGAGGAGCTTGTTCTCCCTTTTTTCCCTTCCTCTTTCCTCTCCTTCCCTCTTTCCTTCCACCTCTCCCTTTCTTCCCCCTCAACAGTTCTCCCAGGAAGCTCATCACCCCCTCTCTGTTATTCCTCCTCACCCTTTTCTTCTTCCTTGACCATACTCTTCCTTCCTTCCCCTTGATTTATGGATTTATCATCATTGTTTTTGTGAGCACCTACGCTGTCAAGTTCTTTTAAGCCCTGGGGACACAAATGAGCGGGATAGGTCCAGTATGTCTCCAAGGTAGAGAAGGACTAAAGGATTGTCAGAACACTTGTTAATCATAGAACCCAAGAAAGAATTTGAAGTCTTCCATTTTTTTGCACGAAGAGCAGAAACTTTTCCTGGGTACTTCTGCCAGTGTGATCAAATGAATTCAGCAGTTGAATTTCTCACTTGGCTTCTAGGCACTGTCAATTTCCGGAGCTCGAAGATATTTCTCGTTGCCAGTGACAGCACAAGCATCCCCCAGCTGTTCCCCAGAGCAGGCAGCTTTTTGCTATTACATGTGATTAAGGAAGAAGGAAACAAAGGGGAGTATTTTTTTCTCTCAGTAATTTTTAAAATAATGTTATAGTATCTGTGAACTCTGAGCAGATTCTTCTGGCTTTTTTTTTTTTTTTTTTAACAGATTGTGCAAAAGGGTTGGGGGCAAAGAGACTTGCTTTTTAAGGTCAGAAAACCCTAAGTAAAATTGGCTGTTGTATCTCAGGGATTAGGAAATTCAGGAAAAGACAGAGCAAAGGTGACACTATAATTAACAAGCAGTTGCAGGAAAGGAAGGATTCATGCTGTGCAGTATGTAATTTGGAAACCAAATGTTCTTGTCAGAGAAACCTGGCCTTGTGCGCAAAGCTATGGGAGCTGTTCTGGACAAATGAACTGACAAAATCTGCTTTGTGTGCCGGCAGATCCTCGTTACCTGTTCTCTTTTGCTGTCCTGACCACAGCCTAGCCATTTGTTATGTTATTCAATTATTTATTTAACAATTATCGATCACCTGCTATTCACCAGGCACTTTGTTGAGTACAGAACCGCAAAGATGAATAATTAAAAAAAAAAAAATCTCTGCCCTCAAGTAGGTCTCTATTATATAGAGGAGATAGACAAACTGACATCCTCCCCTCAACCCACCAACTGACTTCTGAGACAGAAGCTTACATGGGTTGCCATGACAGCCAAGAGGTGAAGCTCTTTGAGTTGCTCAGGTGAAAGCTGAGGAAAGTTTTTGAGAGAGAATTCACCCAGATCTCCTGGGTGAGTCCAAAGAGGAGGAGTACTCTAAGCAGCAGATATAGCCTCTGCGAAGGCACGAAGATGAGCAAGATCTCCTCCAATTCAAGGAGATTTACATAGTTCTTACAACAAGAGTGTGTAATAGAGCCAAGACCGGTAGGAGATGAAAAGCTAGAGATATTCTAGGACAAAATGATACACAGCCAAGTTAACTCCTTTATTCAAAGAATTTCAAATCAATGACCTGTTTGAAGGTCAGTTAAAAGGGTCCGGTCGGAATCCCTCAAGGACATAAATCATATCATAATTCTTTACATTGCCAGCTTGTAATATAATGCTTACATATAGACATTCAATGCTTGACACAGAGACCTTGGAATAATCAGAGAACAGTCCTTGGCGCTGTTAAGCCATTGATTCTAAAAGAGTAAGGTAGAGATCAAGGAGAAATATGGAGCTATGTTCCAGGTCTTGTGTTAGGAGATTTATATACATTCTGCTAATTACTATTCACAGTGGCTCATAGGGGTTTATACTTATCTCCCTCTTTTTCAGAAGAGGTGTTTGAAGGTTTGGGAATTGGGTGATTTACTGTGGTCACACAGCTAGTAGATGGCCAGAAGCAGCATTCAAACTCAGGTCTTTTTTTCTCCATAGCCTACATTTCTACTTTTAGATGTGAACTTTTACTGAAATTTCTGCTGCAGCACTCTTGGGAGAATGCTAAAAAATGTGTTAATTTATAATAATAGAAAAATATAGAATTACACAATCATGTGCTAATTTAATTTATGTAGTGTCTTGTGAATCCTGTTAAACTTCAGAGAAGCAGAGTTGAGAATTAGGGTCCCCCCCCCATATTTTGTAGATTCAGGAAGCTTTTTATTCAACTTACTACTGGTAAATGAAACATGAAACAAAAGAAATGAATAACAAATGAAACTGTTGAATAAATGATTGTGCATAGCCTGTGTTTGGAGCAAATGTTTCTGAAGTTGCCAGTGTTAGATTGCTGCTGTACGGTGTTCTGGATATTTTAAGTGTGTAGTTGATGACTCATTTGGCCTCCAAAGAGAGTGAGAGTATAAATATAACAAGCGGGGAGAGGAGAGTACTTCTAGAGAGCTGCTTAGAAAACCCTGGGCAGTGGTTTGGGCTTACTGTCTCTGTACTTGTCCCTCTCTCTTAACTCTTCCTCACTGTGGAGCAGAGCTGGCCTCGCGCTTCCACAGCCTGAGCCTTGTTGCTTGTTTTCTAAGCAGTATCTTTTTTCATTTTTTAGGGTTTATAGGATGTGATTTAAAAAATAAAAAATTCTCACATGCCAAAAAGCTCTGCTGCCTTCAGACCTCTGAGTCATGGGCAGTGACTGGCTCCTCCAGCTTTCCGCCCCAGGTCCCACATGCTTCCAAATGTGCGCATTTGCTAGATGAATCAATGATGTGGAGGAGGATTCCAGATAGAGTGGACCTTCCCACTGCTGCGCGGTTACCCATGGCTTTCCTCCTACCTCAGTCTTCAAGGGCCAGAAGTGTTAGGTTTTGAAGGGAAGAGGAATTCTGCCCAGGATTCTGTTGCCAGGGTGCCAGAGATAAGGGCTCCCCACAGAGAATAATCTGCCTCCTACTCCCCACAATGTAAATTTGGAAACTACTGATGAGTTATATGTATGTTCTTTTACGATCTCCCAGTACAGTTGAAAGAGGGACACAGTTTTTAGTATAGGAGCAATATATATTAAATGTACCTTTATTACTCTATATTCATAGCAATAAAAGATAATACATCTAAACCTGAACTAGTTTCAAAATAATTGATCCTCTGTAAGTAATAGCACTTACAAATTGTGATTATTATAAGAAAGACAAAGGCAATGGATATAGTCTGTGCCTGACACCGAATTCCTTAAATCCCTGACCTAAAGATTATCCTGAATTTCATATTTAAAATGTTTGGGAAGAGAGAAAATACTGATTTTATTAATAGATTATAGCTGTGATTATTCTCTTATGATCCAAAAGCTGTCTAGGCTTTTCAAATTACATGATTTTCTTTCACATGTTAAGCTGTGGTCTGGCTAATTATGGGAAAAGTGCAGGGTTTGATGAATCAAGGAAACAGTCAATACTTTGGATAACCTCAGACTTCAAATTGTCAATGTACTGATATTTTTAGGAAAGTGTCTGCCACTCAGGTGTTGAGTGAAGGTAATCTAGGCCAAATGTGTTCCTGTCTGAAGTTTTAGTATTTTTATCATTTTCCTCCAATAGAAATGGGGTCTGGCCTTCACCTGGAAGATCTATTTCATGGATCGTAAGATTGTGTTCTCAGAGTGCTGGAAGTTATAAGCAAATGCTCCCCAAAGAAACCCCAGACTTGATTTGATTTCTAGGTGACACTTACAGAGTAACCTTGAGTAGGGAAACTACATAATTAGCCCAGTCTTGATGGGAACTAGTCATAAGTAATACAGAAGCAGCTTGTACAGAGAAATTGGAGCAGACAGTTTTGTAATTCAGCCCAGTTGCTACTTCCTGTTTCTGTTGCAATTGCCAGGAATGAATAAAGTAGACTTCGGCAGAGTATTTTGCGTTGAATAATGGGAGATGCACTGGGTTTGGGGGATGATATTAAAACTTAGATCGATTTGGATGAAAGGTTAGGCTCCTTCTGGAGGCAACTTCATTATTGAAGAATCTTATTATGATAATCTTAAGATGAGGGACCCTGGAAATGCTAATGATGAATAAGGGGCAGGATGCCACAGGGAAAATCTTGAGGAGCAAATCTCTGGTCCTTAGTTTCTGTCTCTGTTAAGTGGGAGTGACAACGTGGACCTGCTGGGATTGCTGAGAGGGTGAGCAATCACATATATGCCAGATCGGCTACAATGTCTGAACAATATATGTTCCATATGTCAGAACTCATAGAAGTTATACCCGCAATGGTCATTCTGATAGTTACTCTAGTAGTGATGATAATAAAAAAGAATGGAAATAAAACAGTAACAATCAGATGTTGCATGCTTACTATGTTTTAGACAGTGTGTTAATGCTTTACATGCGTCATTTTAGTTATAAAATTAACCTTTTGATGGAATATGCTCTCATCATCCCATTTTAGAATTAATTGTAGATAGGATAGTGATGGTAGGGACAGTGGAAGTAGTAATAGGAATGGTGTAATGCTATTCCTAACACCTCAGACATTCTGTTTTGTGGACATAGGAAGGGTAGAAATAATAGGATTACATGCATACTAAACCTTCCTGAGCTCTTTAAAAAGCAGTACAGTTCCTTGAAACTAGACCTTATCTCTTGATTTCTTTCCCCAGACTTTGACTCAAGTAGGAGAACCAAACATGTGAATTTCTGGCCATAATCCATGTTATTCAAAGGTTATCCATCAGAGTTCACAATTCTAGGAAGCGTCTCAACAAATACTCCTCAAGTGTTTACAGTGTGCGATTACCCAGCTAGACTCTGGGGATAAAAAGATGAATATATTGTAGTCACTGGACTGGTTTAGGAACTGGCAAGAAATGATGGGTAACCAGATCATGGTAATAAACCAGATCATGGTAATCATCAAAACAATGTATGTAGGGAAGATTCCCAAGAAATAGAATAGGTAAGAATATTGTGTGGGGTTTAGAATATGAGATTTGGATTCAGGAGGTCTGTGATTAACACTAAGTCGCAAAATCTCTCTGATTCTTTTATTTCCTAATCTGTCAAAATATAATATTCCTGCTCTAACCCTGCCATATTTTCATAGATTTACGTTCTACATAAGCTATAAAATGCTATATACACTTGAAAACACAACATAAGTATTGGTTGCTTCTGAGTGTATATATAACTGGAAAGATTACAGAAGATGTCATGGAAAGAGTATTCCTTAAATTGAGCTTTAATGAAAAGAATTTGAATATGGAGAGGAGGAATTTGTGTTGGGGAGATCAGAAAACCTCCCAATTTCCTCTCTTGAGAAGAACGGACAGGGTCATCACAGTGACCTTCTTTCGTGTGATGGAGGGAACAGAATAATTAAATGTGTATTAGTAGGAAATCTTAGGACTAAGTTTGTTGGGGTTATATCTAGTCCTCCATAGGGATCCTAACAGTAGTAGTAGTAGGTAGAAGTGTACCACAGTTAAAGAGCTATGTTTGGGAGAATTTTCTGTTGCAGTTGATAGGATGCTCTAGAAAGCAAAGACAAAATGAAGAAGAGAGTTAGAAGGCTAGAACCAACAAGGACTCAAACTAGGTTAGAGATTAAAGGACTAGAACGGAGGAAGAGGACACAAGAGATATTACAGTGATAGAAGATCCAGAACTGGTTTATCTCTCAAGCTCCTCTAGTACTACCATGGCCAACATAGATTTGAAAGAACTTTGAAGAGGTGTTATAATGGCTGAAATCCTCCATTTCCTACAAAACAGAGCTACACCATTCAAAGCTTCCCATGTTCAGGCTTTGGTCTGCCATTTTTTTTTTTTTTTTTAAGATTTTATTTTTTTGTTTGACAGAGATCACAAGTAGGAAGAGAGGCAGGCAGAAAGAGAGAAGAGGAAGCAGGCTCCCTGCAGAGCAGTCCTGGGCTCAATCCCAGGACCCTGGGATCATGACCTGAGCCAAAGGCAGAGGCTTTAACCCACTGAGACACCCAGGCGCCCCTGGTCTGCCATTTTGATACTCCAATTAATTTTGTGCTCTATAGCCATAGAAAACCATTCCTCATTGTGTGACTATGTCTAATTTTTTTTTTTCTAATGTTGTTTATTCTGCCTATAATACTGGTTTCAACACAATAGCATGCTCTCATCCTTCAATTTCAAGCTAAACAGTCACCTTTGCTGCAAAAATTCGCCTTTAACATGCCCTCTCCCTCCCTCAGCCCTCAAGTTAGAATTCCTGTCTTTCTTGAATCAACTAACAAGGTGTTGGTCCCTTCATCAGCCAAGATAAGTATGTGTAAAAGTTGGGATTTATTCAGTAATCAGTACAGATGTAAGCGTTTCAATCCATTGTGGGATCAGATTCTTATGAAGGAATCTGATATCTTTTGGATTTCATATTAGAGAACCCTTATGAACAGCCTGGTTCCCCTCATGATACTCAATATCAGTATATCAGAGCTGCTGTAGAGCACACTATGCAGTCATACACTTTTGTTAAGAAAGACTATTTCTGGTAGCAAACTAGAAATTAAAACATTTTATTTATAAAAACTATTAACAAAGTAAGTCATTCAGGATACAGGTACCTCCTATATATATATATATATATATATATATATATATATATATATATATTTTTTTTTTTTCCTGGCACAAAAGAAGGCACTTTTCTGCCCTCAATCATTGTAGCTTTTCCAAAAGTTGCTTTTGTAGCAAAAGTCCTAAATACAAAGCTGCACATTCTCTGCTGATAAACTATTAAGTGGTAAATTACCTCAAACAATGCCCTTTTGTGTGTGTGTGTGGAATGTGATAAACAAGGGTTTTAACCTTTTCACTTACTTGTTGGCCTTTGAAAGTTCTAATAGCAGCTTTAAAAAATTGCTCGATCAGTGTGCAATTTCAACAAGCAGCTTCCCCTTTATAGGTTACCCAAGCTTCCTAGTGGTTAAGTAGGTTTATTTTCCAGCTCTAGATGCTGACATTTTTCAGCTTGGAAATATTCTAAGCAAACAAAACCCCCTTTCCTTCTAATTACCTCGCATTCACACACTGTTACTCCCAGGACACAGTTACTACCCTTTTCGATCACTCTAAGTAAGATCAGATTCATAGCTGCCTTCACCTTTGCCGGGTAATTTCGAATGCTTATTAGAAGGGACTGACCAACCAGTCAGTGAATCAGCCAGTAGCCCCTTCTTTCAATGCTCTTCTAAATTGCTTATGTACCTGTTTATCTCTGAACATTTATTGATGACCTCAGGAAATTTCTCCATGTACTTTAATTAATTTTGACTCCTCATAAATATTCAGCTCAGTAAATTAATAAATGAGGTGACATGACATACCACAGAAGGCTCATTCACTTTTCAGTCGAATGGATCTACAACACAGTGATCGCACCTTTTGGAGGAAATCCACCCATCTCTTCTTCATAGGCATAGCTACTCTTGGCTGAATCGCCATCTTCTTTAGCCTTCTAAGAGCCTCCTAATTAACCCCCTGCTTCTAGCCTTCCTCTCCTCCAGTTCATTTTTCTCACAGCAGCTAGTGATTTTGCTGTTGAATTTCATTCTCTGAAGAGACTTTTGTACTACTGAGGGTGTCACAGTTGACAAAATTTTAAAATATCATATGTGTGAAAATAATAAAGTAGGGTAAAAAATAACCACACACCCCTCTCCTCTCTTCCAAGTTAAGGATTATAACAACTCTAATATCTTTGAGGGTACCTGTGTGCTAGTCCCAAGTTCTATTTCACTGCCTTCTTCTGCAGTTCACTGTTCTCATTCGGTAGAACTTGTTAAGCCCCCCATGTTACGTGTGTAGTGGTACATTGTTCTTGTTTATCGCTGTATAGTACTTCACTGTGTGGACAATTATTTATTCATATATCCATCCTCCTGCCAATAAAGATTTAGATTGTTTCCAGTTTCCTTATTACAAACAATGTTCACGGTCATTCTTGCCTATCTCTTTTAGTGTCTGTACACAGAATTTCCCTAAGATTGGAATTGCTGAGTCCTGTAGTATTTACCCGTTAAATATTACAAGATAATGTCAGGTTGTTTTCCTAAGTGGCTGTGCCTAGCCACGTGCCTCCCAGAACTGTCAAGGAATCTACATTTCTTACAGTCTCATCAATATAACATTTGGCCAAACTGACATTAATTTTTGCCCATGTAGCAGGTGTAACATGCCATTGTGCATTTCACTTACTTTGCATTTTCTGGATGAAGAGTGACACTGGGGATCTTTCAATATGTTTATTCAACATTCATGTTTCTGTTTCTGTATTCAGAGCTGTTTGCTTACATTTCTATTGCACTTCCTTTTCTCGTATTGATTTATAGTTTATCTGTTTTATTCCTTCAGGATATTGATATACCATTGATTATAGGTAGTTTACATTGATTACACTGTAATTTAAGCTCTCAATTTTAGTGTATGCAAACATATCAATTCTTTGGTGATATTTAAAACTTTCTCTGTTTTGTTTAAGAAATATCTTCCTGTGTCAAGGTCAAAAAGATATCAAACTATAACTTTTCTCTTTTATACGTAAGTGTTTAGTCAATCTGGTGTTGATTCTTGTGTATTCTTTTTCCCAAATAAATAAATAATTCTCACAGCACTGTTTATTAAATAGCCTCCCCTTCTCCTTCTCTCCCCCTCCCTTTCTCATTGCACATTCTAACATATATTTCTTTCTTTTTTTTTTAAAGATTTTTATTTATTTATTTGACAAAGAGAGATCACAAGTAGGCAGAGAGGCAGGCAGAGAGAGAGGGGGAAGCAGACTCTGTGCTGAGCAGAGAGCCCAATGCGGGGCTCGTTCCCAGGACCCTGAGATCATGACCTGAGCCAAAGGCAGCGGCTTAACCCACTGAGCCACCCAGGCGCCCCTATATTTCTTTTTTTAAGTATATTCTTTTTGTTTTCATCTCATTGTAGTTTATTTTCTCGAGTCTATCAATGGCAGTGCACTTTTTTACTGACATTTTTAATTTGTCTATGTTTTTCTTAATTTAGAAATAATGGCTTATAGTCATACGTACTAGAGGAGATTATTCTTTTTTAAAAATTCTTTCTTTTTTTCTTTTTTAAAAGTTTTTATTTAAATTCTTGTTAGTTAACCTACAGTGTAATGTTAGTTTTAGGTATGCAATATAGTGATTCAATTATACTTTAAGTGCTGTCCACAGATTATTTTCAAGATACCTAAATTAATATATTATATTTCTGTACTATGTGGGCCTGTTTCTATGTTCTTTATGGTGCTTTACTGGTTAATGTGTTTATCCCTGTGCCAAATTTATACTATCTTAATTAAAATTCTTTACAATTAGTCATGATGTCTAATAGCTCAAATTCTTCCACATTATTTTGCTTTAGAACTAGTTTGAATTTATTTAAGTTTTATTCTTTGGTGTGCATTATAGAAAGGCAGCTATGCTCACCACTATACCACCAATGCTGGTGTGCATTTTAGAATGCACTTGGAAATTTCTACCAAAATTCCTGTTGTGGTTATCAGTGTATTTGCTTGAAACTATATGTTAATTTAGGAAGATTCAGCCTTTTTTGAGGTTGAGTCTTCATATCTATAAAGTTAGACTATTTTTGCCTTTACTTAGATCTTAATGTCTTTCAATAATTTTATTTTTTCCATAAATCTTTCACAATTTAAAAAATTACTAACTTCAAAAAACTTTTGTGAAATTTTCCTTCAGGTTCCTATATTGTGATTAATAATAAATAGTATCTCTTCCCCCATATGTATTGAAAGGATCATAATGATTTTTCATCCTTATTCTGTTAATGTGATTAATTACATCGGTTGAATTTTGAGAGTTAAATCACTTTATATTTCTTGGGAAAGTACTTTTCCTTTGTTTTCTTGCTTGCTTTGGTTCTTTTTGTTTTAGTTTCATTATTCCCCTGTTATTATTATCACTTTTCTTCTAACTTTTTTGAGTTTAATTTTTTTTTTATTTTTATAAATGCCTGAGGCAGTTGATTAGCTTTCTGAATCAGCCCTTTTCTTTTATGTTAGCATTAAATACATTTCCCTGGAAACATTTTAGATACATTGGCATCATATAACATTTTATATGAGTCTTTTTTATTAACATTCAAATAAAACCTTTTACAAAGATTTATTTTATGACTACTTTGATCTAAGAATTATTTAGAAAAACATTTTTTTAATTTCCAAAAATATGGGGATTTTTCCTTTCTGTTATTGATTTCTGATTTAATAAAACAATGTCCAGAAAACAGTCTATGGTAAATAGCCTTTTCAATTTATTTTAGATTAAAATGTGGTCAGTAATTTACTATTGTTGTGTGCCTGAGAAAAATGTGTATTTTCTAATTATTGGAATTAAGTTTTTAACTACATTCAGTAGGCCATGTTTGCCTTTTTTGTTTTGTTTTGTTTTTAAAGATTTTTATTTATATATTTGAGAGAGAAAGTGCAGGGAAAAGGGCAAAGAGAGAGGGAAAGGAAATCTCAAGCAGACTTCCCTCTGAGCACTGAGCCTACAGTGAGGCTTGATCTCATGGCCCTGAGATCATGACCTGAGCCACCCAGGCATTCCACTAGTATTTTTTGTTATTGTTTGTTTGTTTGTTTGTTTGTTTCAAATCTTCTAGTCCATGGCTAAATTTCTACCTATTTAAGCTATTAATAAGTCAAAGAGATTCGTTTGTACTCTCCCTCTTGAGTAGTGGATTTATTGATATTTGCTACTTTGTGCTTGTATTTCTTTCCTTAAAATTTTCACAGTATTTTTAAGTTATATATTTGATAATCTTAATATCTGAGTTCCTTATAATTCTGAATCTCAGGGTAGTAATTCTCAGGGTAGTCTGTTTCTTAATGTCTCCTTAGTGATGACTTTGTATTTTTGCTGAACTTAAATAATTTTGAGGAGTCAAACCTTTTTCTTCTTTTCTTCCACAGAGGATTAGATTCTTTGGAATTGGGTCCCCTTTGCTTCCTTTTAGGGAACCTGCTTAATTTTAGATTCTCATGTTCTCTCATCTCAGCCCTGAAAACATTATTTCCCTCAGGGCATTCCTGGCTTTTATTTCCTACAGCCCACTTTTCTGGTTTTGCTTGATGGTTTGCTGTTTGCTTTGGTCTTGCTGGTTTTTCTCACATTGTTACATGTGTGTGCTTCATTGAAAGCATGATAGAATTTATCAAGACAAAGATGCATTTGCAGAAGGAAGGTCCACTAGAGCGAGTGCCTTGTTTACAAGACTGATGAACATGGGGATGTTTTAATGCAGATTTTGAACATGTTGATTCTCTGCTTAAAAATCTTCCAGTAGCCCTCAGGATTAAGTACAATCTCTGGCAAAAGCATGAAGGCCCCAAGAACAGGTATCTTTTCAGATCTTCAATTTACTTTCCTTCTACTTACCAATATTAATCTGTATTCACTATACTAAATATCAAAATACTTATAATTCCCTGAATGTGTCAACTTTTTTTTTTTTTAAGATTTTATTCATTTATTTCACAGACAGAGATCACAAGTAGGCAGAGAAACAGGCAGAGAGAGAGGAGGAAGCAGTCTCCCTGCTGAGCAGAGAGCCCGATGCGGGGCTTGATCCCAGGACCCTGGGATCATGACCTGAGCTAAAGGCAGAGGCTTTAACCCACTGAGCCACCCAGGCTCCCCTGAATATGTCAACATTTTTTAAAATTTAATTTAATTTTATTTCTTTTTTTAATTATTAATTTTTAATTGTTTATAAACATATAATATATTTTTATCCCCAGGGGTACAGGTCTGTGAATCCCCAGGTTTACACACTTCACAGCACTCACCATAGCACATACCCTCCCCAATGTCTATAACCCCACCCCCTTCTTCCAACCCCCCTCCCCCCAGCAACCCTCAGTTTTTTGTGAGATTAAGAGTCACTTATGACTCTTATGGGCAGTTTGTCTTCTGCCCAATCCCATCTTGTTTCATTGATTCTTCTCCTACCCCCATAACCCCCCATGTTGCATCTCTACTTCCTCATGAATATGTCAACTTTTTAAAGTCTTTTTAAAGTCTGTCTGATGCTTCAGATCTTTTTACTATTTATTTGGATACTTTAAGCCTTTAGGTTTCAGGAAACATATCACTTCTTTTTAAAGTACTTTCTAACCCCCAAAGAATAGTTTAAGTGGCCTTCTTCCGAATTCCCATTACAACTTAAACGTACCTTTTTTTAAAAGCTTTTACAATACTGCATCACTTTCATTGCTTGTTTTTATCTTTTTTTTTTTCCCCGTCAGATTCTGAGAAAAAGGCTGGTTTTTACTTCTGCCTCTATTTACAGTGCATATACTTAGGGTGATCAAATATGCTAATTTCTTAGTTCAGGGGCTGCTATCCTATGGAATCCATAGACTAGGTGGCTTATAAACAACAGAAATTTATTGCTCACAGTTCTGGAGGCTGGAAAATCCAGCATCAAGGTACAGATTTGGTGCCTGGTGAGAACCTGCTTCCTGGTTTACAGACAGTTATCTTTTTGCTATGTTCTCACAGGGCAGAAGAGGCAAGGGGACTCCTTGGGGTTCTTTTATAAGAGCACTAGTCCTGTTCACGAGGGCTTCATCCTCATGACCTTTTCACCTCCCAAAGACCTCACCTCCAAATAACATTACACTGGAGATTAGGTTTCAACTTCTGAATTTTGAGGGAGCATAAATGTTCAGTTGATGGCAGCTAGGTTGCCCAAGACAGTCCTGGCTTTTATCTCTAGTTTTCTCCAGGTCATGATTAATAGTACTCACTTTGGTTTTGAAAGTGCTAACCTTGATTGAGGAGTTATGTAGTGACCCAAATGATATTGTAATGTTTATTGAATGAATGAAAACATAAAAGAAATGGAAGGAAGGATACCTGAAACTGGACAATGAGATGTGGCTCACCTTTCTAACAGTGTTGCTTTGTAAAATTATTTAACTCCTCTGTGCGTTAGTTTACTCATCTACAAAAAAGAGTAAAAAAAATCTGTGTCAACTTTGAACTGAAGCTAACAGTAATAAAAACCCTAAACTTACGTGATGCTTGAAGATTTGCTAAGCACCTTCACAAAACAGCTACCTTTATCTCTAAATGAGAGTGCTAAGTAGTGAGGGGTTCCCTACATTTTGAACTAACACTTTACATGACCAAGAGCCATTGTTAGTAGGTGTTAAGTGGTCTGGTGACTCTGCTTCCATGTCTGTATCTATGGAGAGTCTGCTGTGTGTAAGGTGCCTGTGTTCGGTACAGGTTCATGTCACTTTTTCAAGTTTATGTTACATTTAATGTGACTATTGAACTCCTCTAATAAAACTAAAGCCACGCTTATTTTTCACAGGTTTCCCCCTCTCCAAATTTATAACCATGACACCTAATACCTTCCATGGAACTCATGAAGGTCTCTCTCCCACAGCAATTAGGAAGGGCAGAAGAAATCAATGGGGAAATATTTCATTGAACTGTATTATCCTTATGAATTGGGAGCTTGCTTGAGTGCTTGGCTGAGTAATTAATTGTGTCTTTCACTTAAGAGTTCTATCAGTTATATTTACTTCCTTCTTATTGGATTAATTCATAAACTATGAAAAACAGTGGCAGGGCTCATAATGCTACTTTGAGTTGCATCAGATTGTGGATTATGCCACAATTGATTCAACTTCTGTACATGAATTGATTGTCCAGATGGTCAAAATGGCAAGACAAAATAGCAATGGCCATCGCACCTCTCACATTATACAGCATTCTCCTTCTTTTAAAACTCTTGCACTCACATAATCTCAAGATGATTCTGTTTACCATAACAATGTTATGAGGTAGACAGGAAGCTGTCTTTAAGAATAAGGAAATGAACCAGTTAACCTGTGTGTGTGTGTGTGTGTGTGTGTGTGTTTTATTAGTACTTATCTGACCTTAAATCAAACAGTCTCCCTTACTATAGTTGACCTTACTGACAAGAGATTGTTCTAAATGCAAATCTAACCTGCTTTCTCTATTATATAGAATCTGTTTCTCTATTTTGACATGAGTTAAAATTCAAACAGTGTAACCTTTGTGTGTAGGCACCTCATGTTCCCCCTCTTCCTTGTCTCTCCAACCTTAATCTTAATCCTGTTTCTTTTATCTCCTACTCCTTTCACCCCTCCCACATTTTGCTCACAGGGTTTGTTGTGCTTGTTTGCATTGCCTGTGAGTTGCAAGTTACCTGCTTCCTAAAGCCTTTGCCTGCCTCTCTTGCCTTTCCCCCAACTCTCTGGGCTCTGTACTTCTCTATCAAAAGATTGAAGAATAAATTGTGTTTACTTATTTATAAATCTGCTTTTCTTTACTGGTCTCAGTGCCCTTTTCTTTCTGTACTCTTTAGCTTCTGGCAGGGTTCCAGGCAGAGGATAAACACTGAAATCCTATTTATTGAAAAAATAATAAATGAATAAGTAATATACAATGCCATTTCTCCTATCTCACTTTATCTGAAACAGTTGTTACATATTTACAATTCTTTATAATTGATCAAATGTGTTCATATCTCTCCTTCCATCTGCACCATGGAAATACCGTGAGATGACAAGGTAGGCAAGGGCCTCGTTTACAGCTGAGGAACAGGAGGCTCACGAGAAATAAATGACTGCCTCCAACTTGGTGACTACTGGATGTCACTTCAAGCTGAGAGTGTGTGTTCTTGCTGTGAGTGCTATAAGTGTGATCATTAGATATCCTTGGGCAAGGAATTTCCACCATTGATTTAAATGAGCGGAGATAGGAAAGCTTAGCCTAGCAGGTTCTAAAAATGCTTAAAGAATTCCAAAGAAGAATTAAAAACTTGTATTCTGTATTTTCCCCAGTTCATCATTTTGTCTTGGCAATTAGGCATTGAGCCTGTGGCAGTTAAGAATAGCATTGACAACAACTGCAGCAATAATCAGAGTAGTTAATATTTAGTGAGCACCTACTATGTTCAGGACATCGTGCTCACTGTTACATGACTTTTCTCAACTAACCATCAAAACCTATTCTTTTAATAGGTACTGTTTCCTTTCTTTATAGATAAAGAAGTCAAATCTCAGAGGGATTTCACTACCTTGCCCAAGACAAATAGCTATTTCATGGTGGAGCCAATAATTCTCTCTGGAGGGAGCTGGCTACAGCTATTGGCTTCATGTGAAATTTTAAAGGGGACTTGCCAGGAACTGAGCTTCTCTTTGATGACTTAGATCAGAGAGATTGTTTTCTTGGCATGATTGTGATACACTGCTATCTGGTGTTTGTAAATTGCCTAATGGTCTATATGGGATAGAAAATACCAGTATTTCCTTCCTGATTTGGTTATCCTGAACATTGTGTGAAATCTTGGTACCTCAAGAGAGAGTACTTGTCCTGATCGTGTTGCTTGGAGGAATTCAAATTAGATCAAGCCAGTCCCCAGTGTGGTGCCACGCTCTCCTTCAGCCGCTGCCTCACAGAGCACTGTGGTGCAAGCTGATTCCGTGGACTCTCTGTCACCTCATTACGCTTGCCTTCAGGAATGCCTAATGTCTCATGCATGCACTCTGTTTTATAAAGATATGTGATGTAGCACACAGGATTAAGGGTTCACAGAAGAGGTAGGAAAGAACGAGACCTGTGGAGCTAGGTCGTCTTTAATGCAAATCACAGTCGCTCTAATTACTAATGATGGGGTCTTAGGCAAATGATGTAGTCTTTCTGAGCTTTGGTTGACTCATCTGTGAAACTGAGTTTCTTTAAGTATGTCATAATGTTATTGTAAGGATAAAGTGTAATGTGTGTGTGTGTATACATATATATAAATAATTCCACCCATAGTAAATGTTTAACAAGGATTATTACTTGCCCCCTTTATTTTATAAATAGTTAAAGTGATAGAACGATATTATAAGACATTCATAAAATGAGAAAATAAAATATATTGCCTATAGTCTCACACGCATTAAACAGCCATTCTAATTTTAGTGTATTTTCTCCTTTGCATTTTTCATAGGGCTACTTTAAATCCTGTCTTTTCACTTAGTGTTACATTGTAAACACTTTTGTAGACAACCTCTGCTAAACTGCTCATTCCTGGTACTGACTGAAGCACAGTGAAGGTAGACGCCTGCTTAAGTCCGTGAAGAATTGTACTTGAATGTTTATAGCAGCTTTATTTGTATTAGCAAAATTGTGGAAATACCTAAAAACTATCAACGGGAGAATGGGTAAAGAAATTGTGACATATCCATATAATGGAATAGTACTCAGCAACAGAAGCGAATAAACTATTGTTTATTTTATTATTCTATAATTTTATAAACTTATTTTTATAATCTTATAAATCCATAAGTATGCTGAATAAAAGAAGCTAGACCCCCCCTAAAAGAGAAATTACCATAGAATCCCACTTATGTAAAATTGTGGAAAACGCCATACTCAAATTATACTGACAGAAAGCAGAAAATTGGTTGTTTAGGAATGAGAAGCGGTAGAAGGGAAAGATGACAAAGGTGTGCAAGGAAGCTTTTTAATTATCTTGATTAAACCAATGGTTTCACAGGAATTTATATAGCTCAAAACTCAAATTGTATACTTTAAATGTGTAGTTTATAGTAAGTCAGTTGTATTTCAATAAAGCTGTAAAAAATTATATATCTTGGGGAAAAAGTGTCACTATAATAGTCCCATTGTATCAGTTCATTTACCTATTCCCACTTGTACGTTTAGATTGCTTCCAACATTTTGGTAGTATATACAGCAACATTGCTGTTGCTTTGCCAAAATCTTTGGCACAAAGCTGTTATACATTGTTTCCTTTCTCTGTAGAATCTACCAATAGTCAAATAGTATTTCAGTGAGCAAGACTGGTAGAGAAAAGTATTTGTAGTTCACGCCCTATTAATGTAACTGTTCTTATGAGGGAGCTATAGGTATAGCAGATTCCCTAGCTATTTTTTTTTAATGATTATAATCACTTCTTTCTAAGGACCACTACTTGGGCCATGATAAATACAGTAGTATAGTGGCATATGAATAGTAGAGTTGTAAAACCAGGAGTTTTGGGCAGGAGATCAATAGTGATGGAAATTTAAGGTTCTTCAAGCAGCTGACCCCATCAGGTTTCCAGAGGCCTCATGAACCACCCCTGCTGTCTGTATATGCTACCAGCCATCCTGTTCAATAGTCAAATAGTCCGGTCATCCATTCACTTCTAAGTGCTTACTTCCTTTCCTACTTAGTCAATGGTGTTTTTCCTTTTTGTTTTTTGTTTTTGTTTTTATTTTTGTTTTTCTACTGAGAAAGTACAAGGTGCCATATGGACCTTTCACTTCTACATTTACCATTCATTTTTTCATGCAGTTCATGCAGGGAACATTTGCTGAGCTTGAACTGTGTGCCAAACATTTGATATGTATTAAAAGCTATGAGTAATACAGAATGTCAGGCTTCAAATCCTTACAGTATTGTTTGACAAACCATTATGTAAATAATAACTGAGAATGGGTGGTGATTAGCTCAAACAGAGGCATATACCACTGGGGAACATATACATGTAGCCCAGCTTAAAGTGTGAGGGTAGACTAAAGGAAGTGGCACCTTCGCTGGCCAGTAGAAAAGGAAGATCCTGTTGAAGAAGCATAGAAGGAAAGGGAGGAGAATGTTTCAGGTAAACAGCATATATAAGACATGAAAGGGAGAGAAGGGATGGATGTGTGTTTGACTATGATGCTGGTCTGGGAGTGAATGGCCAGGGCTGCATACTCAAGCTGCTGCCCTTGGCTTAGTCTGCCTCTTTGGCAGAGGTGAATTGTGTAAAGCTACAAAGGCAGGATTGGCAAGTTTATGGTAGTAAGTGTTAGAGAGTAAGAGAGGCAAAGGGACTAGACTGGGGCTAGACTAGACTAGGGGTTAGACTGGGAAGGGGTTTGCCATTGACCTGGTGGTTCAGGTGTCCCACCATTGGCTTACTCCTTGATCCCCTTCATCAGCAGTGAAGTGGATTTCATGTCTTTCAGTTTGCAGAGCCTAGCAAGCCACCTGATATCTCCTTTAGGGTAGTTCAGGTTTGGATCATGATCTAATGATAGCAAACATATTGATGAAAGTTTGTTTGTTTGTTTTTTCATGTGTCCTGAAGATGAAAGACTCCTAAGAAGTATCCAGAGTAAAAACAAAACAAAACAAAAAAACTGCTAAAATAGTCCTTGAAGTGTTTGTTTTCTGATTATAAAAGTAATATATGCTCATTATAGAACAATATTTATCATTAATTATGACTGTCTTAATATATCTATTATAGAAAAGTTGAGAAAATACAACAGCATAAGGAAGAAAACAAATATTAATGGCAATATGGCAATATTCAGAGGTAATATAGGGAAAGAAAAGATTTTCCTATCTGCATATCTTATTATATCTAAATCCGAATGTATTTAATCAATGGCCCACTAGTAAATATTATGTAATTTCCAGCATTTTTTTAAATAAAATTACTACAGTGATGATGCTTACATATATATCTTAGCATACAATTAGTATGGCAATAGTTTATAAAGGTGTAATTGTTAGAGAAGGCAGGGAAGCTGTTACTCTTACTTGAGTATTAACCAGGTTCCAGTTCCCATATTTTTTACGCATTACCCCATTTAATTATCTCCTCACCTGTGTCAGGGATGTATTAGCCCACTCCAGAGATGAATAAACTAAGGCTCAGAGATGAATAAACTAAGCCCAAGTTTACAACCTAAATAACTTTGAGAGGTGAGACCTTAACCAGTCTATCAAACACCAATGCTGACGTTCTTCCATCTCTGCATGTCTTCTCACAAAAATCGGTAAGAATCATGGTTCTTCTTTTGTAACCCAAAGATAAGATAATATCTCTCTTTCTTAATAAACAGTAATAGTTACCAATCACTGACCATTACTGTGCAACAGGTACTGTTCTCAGTACTTCATATGTGTTAACTCATTTAATCCTCCAAACCCAATGGCATAGGGTCTGTTATTATACCCAACAGAGAGATGAGGAAACTGGAGTACAGAGAAATGAACTCAATTACATGGACACTTAGCTCCTGGGCACAGAATGCAGGATTCGAACCAAACAGTTCACTCTGGAGTTAGTGTTCTAAACCTCTCCAGTGTATTGCCTCTCACACACAATTGTCAGTTTGTGCCAGAAATCAAACTGCAGGTGCTGTCTTACTACACGGAGTAACATCGCATAATATGAGAAGGTAGTATACGGATCAAGAACACAGTGTTTTAGAACCAACCTACCTTTTTGTTAATCCAGGTTCTACCATTTACTAGATTTGTTAACCTCTCTATTTCTGAGTTCTTCATCCATAAATGGATGTAAAAATAGTAAGCATCTTGTAGGGTTATTATGGGAATAAACACTTGTATAGTACTTAAAATAACTCTTGGAATATACTTACCAGTATTTGAGTTTTTGTTAAACAGTCTGTAGTGTCTGAGTTCTCTTCTGATTCTGTCCTCACAAACCACACTCTAGGAAACGGTGATCTCAGTGGCAACATGAGGGGACCAGACACACCCACAATTTCTGGTTTTCCAAAATGCCCTGCCCACTATTGCTGCCCCAGCAAAGATCTGGGCCCCAAGCCTTCATAGTATCTTATATTTCTGAGAGATCTGTTTTAAAGGGAAGAATTAGCCTTGCCAACTTTCCAAATTTAGCCAAAACTGGGTCACCTAAAAAAGTAGTGCAATGTTCCCTCAAGTAACCTTTTGCTTATGTTAATTTTATATGAAGCGTTCCTCACCAAATCTTAGCACGTTCTGAATTTCATGAGTCACTCTTCGGCAGATGAATGTGTGAAGAGTGCCTTTTAGAACTGTTACCAGATGTGGAACAGCTTGCTTTTGCCCTTGGTCGGGTCTGTATCTCCAGAGACTGATACCAAAACTAAAAAACAAACAAACAAAAAAGAAGATCAGATATGAGCTTTTTTACTTTTGTCTTTCCTGTTATAAAATCTTCGGGAAGGAATTTTAGTTGGAATAAATTGGGCCACATCCTAGTATTGCTTGCTGGCTGGTGTCAAGCTCTCTGCTAGGTGCTCTGGTTCAGACAGCAATTTGATTCTGGTCCTGTCTTTAAAGACAGCAGTTGTTGATTTTTACAGTCTTTAGAGAAATGTTTCTGAGGAACTCTCTTCAGTTTGGGGTCAGAGGTTGATTTTCTCAAGCCTAACATGACATGATCATACGAATCATTATCAGACACAGGGCCCTTACCTGTGTCCCCTGACTGAAATAAAGGTGTGCAGAGGGCCTGGATTGTAAAGTCAAATGAAGAGCTACTCTCTTCTCAATGGGCAAAGGATGTGTGGGTTTCTGTAAAAGGAATGCTACTAATGCTTCGAGAGGCCTTCCTATAAGCCAGGCACTCTATTAGAGAGTTGGCAATCGTGTTTTACCTCTAGTCAAATCTGTGAGGTGATTCTGTCTTTCAGCAGGTGTGGGAACTGATGCTTACTAATAATCTTCAATGAGAATAACTTGATTAAGGTCAGAGCTACGAAGGTGTAGGGTCCAGAATTCAAACTTAGATCTGTCTGGCTCTGGAGTCCATGTACTCAGCATTGTAGAAATTATCTCCTCAGAGGAATCATTTTAGAGAAAATGTATATTGCATTTCAGATGTTAGAAATCCTTGCCAGAGTGAAAGACTTTTAAAGGCTACTGACATCATGTTCTTGAAGAAATGGTATTTCTTCCATCACCATAGAATCTTACTCATACCTTTTTTCTAACAAGTGGATCTTTAGAGCCTGTTCTAGTTCAGCGTAAGCAAAGTTATGCATCAAGAAGTTGAATTTTATTTGCCTCTATCAACTTGACAGGGTGGAAAAAGATGGGAGCTTCGGAGGCTCATAAAGCTCAGTTCTATTTGTATACTTGCTGTTGAATCTCAAATGGAAAGAATAATACTGCGTTTGTGGGGTCAGCATACAATAGAGACTAGTTGTTTTTCATCAGCTGGATTACAGTTGTGCATCAATACATCATAATCTTTTCCCCTTCACAGTGAGACAACTGAGTGACTCACTATGTGGGTAAAAGGAACTCAGCTGAAGATACGTACTAAGTACACGTAGCAGCATATCATTTTAGATGACTGAAGAGCATGAGCAGTAGAGGACCGAATGCCTAAGTGTCCTGCCCTTGATGCCCTTCGATCTTGGATATGGATAAAGCATTAGAAAGTAGAAATAACTGAGAGACAATTGCTTTAAACTACTAAATTTTCAGTGAATAAAATGGAATTCATCAAAAGTAGAGATTAGTACAGGGGAGGGTTCAAGGAAGGCCTACTGGGGAAATAGGGCTTGAATAGGTCTTAGCACAGGAAGTGGAGGTCAAGGAAAAAAGTTACACAGGCAAAAGAAAGAACTTAAGCCATCAGTTTTTCCTACAGCTTCCCTCCTCGCCATTTTATTTCCTTGTTTCCATAGTAAGGGCATAGAGGTCATTTCCTTTTCTTCCCCACTCTCCTTCCATAAGACTAGTGTGACTGTTCTACTTGATTATAGAGATAGAAGTATTGATCTTCTTGTCATCCTTCCAAAACCAGTTTGGATTGTTTCATTTTTTCATCACCATTGCCTTAACTTATTAGTTAAACTAAAAAAAAATTATCTTTCAGTTTTGCAACACACCCCAATGTTTATAGCAACAGTGTTCACAGTAGCCAAACAATGGAAAGAGCTCAGACATCCACTGACAGATGAATGGATAAAGAAGATTTTATACAGAGGCACCTGGGTGGCTCAGTGGGTTAAAGCCTCTGCCTTCGGCTCAGGTCATGGTCTTGCAGTCCTGGGATGGAGCCCTGCATCGGGCTCTCTGCTCAAAGGAGAGCCTGCTTCCTCCTCCCTCTCTGCCTGCCTTTCTGACTACTTGTGATCTCTATCAAATAAATAAATAAAATCTTTTTTAAAAAAGAAGATTTTATACATATATATACATGTATATATATGTATATATATATATGTATATATACATATACGTAATGGAATATTACTCACCAATAAGAAGGATGAAATCTTGTCATTTGCATGACATGTATGAAACTAGAGGGTATTATGCTATGCAAAATAAGTCACACAGAGAAAGAAAAATACCGTATGATTTCACTTATATGTGGAATTCAAGAAACAAAACAGATGAATATAGGGGAAGGGAAGGCAAAATAAAATAAGATAAAAACAGAGGGAGGCAAACCATAAGAGATTCTTAATATAGGAAACAAAAAGGGTTGTTGGAGAGGAGAGGGTGGGGGGGGATGGATATGTAGGTGACGAGCATTAGGGAGGGCATTTGATGTAATGTGTACTGATGTCATATGTAATTGATGAATCACTAAATTCTACCTCTGAAACTAATAATACACTACATGTTAACTAAACTGAATTTAAATAAGATATTTTTAAAATGTCCTTATTTAAAAAGGAACATGGAAGTGAAGCTATTTAAAATAAAACCATGCATGCCTAATAGGGAATATTTGAAAAGCATAGGCAAATATATAAAAAAATATTTAACATCAGCCTACCATACAGAGAATATTGTAAGTTATATTTTGGAGTATTTCCTGTCAGCTTTTTTTTTTTCATATGTATTATCATCTGTTTATTTATCCTAATGAAGACTACACTACATAGATTTTTGTATTCTTTGTCTAACAGTTGTTACAAGCCTAAAATTCCAGACAGACCATGGTTTTCTTTTCTTTTTTTTTTTTTTAAGATTTTGTCTATTTATTTGACAGGCAGAGATCACAAGTAGGCAGAGAGGCAGAGAGAGAGGGGGAAGCAGGCTCCGGGCTGAGCAGAGAGCCCGATGCGGGGCTCGATCCCAGGACCCTGAGACTATGACCCGAGCCGAAGGCAGAGGCTCAACCTGCTGAGCCACCCAGGTGCCCCAGACCATGGTTTTCTTAACTACTACCTAGTATCACACATCCATAGTTTCCACTGGTAAAATAAAATCATATTAAAAATGATCAGTTTTCATTTTGAATTATTTCTAGAAAATATAGTCTGGGATGTGGAACATTGAATTAATTTTTTGGTTGAGTTAAGTTTTTAATTGAAATATAATTAACTGTCTATGGCTATACCATCCTGAACATGCTCGATCTCATCTGAAATATAATTAACATACAATATACTATTAGTTTGAAGTGTACTTCATAGGACCTTCATATTTTTATATTTACAAAATGATCCATACATTAAGTGTAGTCACCACTTGTCAGCATACAAAGCTATTATAATATTTTTTACTATATTCCTTATGCTGTATATCACTCCCCATGACTTATTTACTTATAACGGGAAGTGTGTACCTCATAATCTCCTTCACCTATTTCACCCACTGCCAACCCCTTCCCTCTCTGGTACCAACAGTTTGTTTCCTGTATCTGTGAGTCTGTCTCTATTTTGTTATGTGCAGAGCATTTTTTTTTATTTTGCATTGTTTCTTAGACTCCACATATTAAGAAAAATAGTATGATTTTGTCTTTCTTTGTTTGATTTATTTTACTTAGCATAATACCCTCTAGGTCCATCCATGTCACTGCAAATGGCAAGATTTCATTCTTTTTATGGCTGAGTAATATCCCATTTTGTGTGTATGTGTATACACACATACAATATATATAATATGCATACTATATATTATATATATTATATAATATATACACATGTATAATTTGTGTGTACACACACACATATATATGTATGCCGCATCGTCTGTATCAATTCATCTGTTGATGAATCTAGGTTGCTTCCTTATCTTGGCTTTTGTAAATAATGCTGCCATAAACATAGAAAACATATATCTTTTCAAATTGGTGCTTTTGTTTTCTTTAGATAAATATCCAGAAGTCAAATACCTGAATTATATGGTAGTTCTATTTTAATTTTTTGAGGAACATTCATCCTGTTTTCAATAGTGGCTGCATCAGTTATTCTCACCAGAAGTTCATGAGGGTTCCCTATTCTCTACATCCTTGCTAACAGTTGTTATCTTTTGTCTTTTTGATAATAGCCAGTATAATTGGTGTGAGGTGATACCTCATTGTGGTTTTGATATTTATATTTCCCTGATGGTGAGTGATGTTGAACATCTATTCATGTGCCTGTTGGCCATCAGCATGTCTTCTTTGAAAGAATGTCTTTCATATCCTTTGTCCATTTTTAATCAGTTGTTTTCATATTAGGTTGTATAAGTGCCTTATATATTTTAGATATTAATCCCTTATGAGATGTATGATTTACAATTGTCTTTTCCCATTCAGTAGGTTGCCTTTCTGTATTGTTGATGATTTCCTTCTCTGTGCAAAAGATTTTAGTTTGATGTAATCCCATTTGTTCACTTTGGCATTTGTTCCTCTTGCCTGAAGAGACTGGTTCAAAAAACACTACTAAAACTGATGACCAAGAGTTTACTGTCTATGCTTTCTTATAAGAGTTTTGTGGTTTCAAGTCTCACATTCAAGTCCCTAATTCATTTTGGATTTATTTTTTTATATGGTGTAAGATAATGATTCAGTTTAATTTTTTTTATACATAGCTGTCTAGTGTTCCTGGTACCATTTATTGAAGAAACTGCCTTTTCCTCATTGTAAATCCTCATATTCTTTATGATAGATTAAGCAATCATATGTGAGCAAGTTTATTTTTGGACTCCCCATTTTATTCCATGTCTTTGTTCCTACTACCATACTGCTTTGATTACTATAGCCTCATAGTGTAGTTTAAAAGCAGGGAGAGTGATTTCTATAACTATTCTTTATTTTGATGCAGATGTAAATGCTATTTTTTACATTTCTCTTTTTCAGAGTTCATTATTAGTATATAAGAATGCTACTGATTTCTCTTTGTTTCATATCCTGTGACTTGACTGTATCTATTTAATAGTTCAGATAGGTTTTTTTGGTGATTCTTCAGGGTTTTCTATATATAATATCATGGTATCTTCAAATAGGGAGTTCTACTTCTTCATTTCCAATTTGGTTGCTCTTTCTCTCTTTCTCTCTCCCCACTCCCCAACTGCTTCCACTATGTCACCCAATAGTATGTTGAAAAATTTGGCAAGAGTGAGCATATTTATCTTGTTTCTAATCTCAGAGGGAAAATTTTCAGCTTCTCACTGTTGCTTATTAACTTATTTGTGAGTTTGTCATATATGATTTTATTGTGTTGAAGTACATTCCTTCTATATCCACTTTGTTGAGAATTTTTTATTATAAGTTGTTTCTGAGTTTTGTCAAATATTTTTCATCTATTGAGAGTATTATATTATTTTTATTTTTTGTTGTGTTAATGTGGTATACAACATTGGTCTGTTTCCATGTGTTAAACCATCTTTGTATCCCCCTCAAAAAAATCGCACTTGATTGTGGTATACAGTCCTTCTAATGTATTGTTCAGTTCTCTTTGTTAATTTTTTTTGAGGATTTTTGCATATATGTTCATCAAGGATATTTGCCTAAAGAGTTCATCCAATAAGTGAAAAAAAGGAGCTCATTGCCACTAAATCAACCTTACAAGAAATGTTGAAGGGTCTTCTTTAAGAAAAAAAAAAAAAAAAAAAAAAAAAAACCATAACTAGAAATAAAAAAACATATGAAAGAAAAACTCCTATTGGTAAAGGCAAACATATAGTAAAGGCAGTGGGTCAGCCACTTAAAAAGTTAGTGTGAGGGCTACCTGAGTGTCTCAGTAAGTTAAACATCCAGCTCTTGATTTCAACTCAAGTCATGATCTCAGGGTTGTGAGATTGAGCCCCACATGGGGCTTCATGCTGAATGTGGAGCCTGCTTGTGTGCCCCAAGGAGGGGCACAAGCCTTTCCTTGTGCCCCTCCCCCTGCTTGTGTACACATGCTCACACACTCTCTCTTTCAAAACAAACAAACAAAAATCAAACTAGTGTGGAGGTTAAAAGACAAAATTAGTACAATCAACTATAACTATATTGTAAGTTGTTAAGGAATACATAGAATTTTTAAAAGGATGTCAAATAGGTCAAAAACCCAAAACACTGGGGTGATAGAATAAAATGATAATGCTTTTAGAATGTCTTCAAAGCAGCTATTATCTTAAAAAAGGGTGATATATCAATACATGAGAATTTTATGATAGTCAGAAAACAAAAACCTGCATATATACACAAAAAAGGAAGAGAAAGAAACTTATACATAACAGCTAAAGAAAATCAAGGGAAAGGATCAAGAGAAGGGAAGGAAAAAACAAAAACAAAACAGAGAACTACAAAACAACCAGAAAACAATTAACAAAATGACAATTACTATGTACTTATCAATAGTAACTTTAATTGTAGATGAACTACATGCTCCAGTTAAGAGATATAGAGAGGTTGAATGGATAAAATAGTAAGATCCAATTATGTGCTGCCTACAGGAGACTCACCTTAGACTTAAGGACACATACATATTGAAAGTAAAAGGATAGACCAAGTACTCCACACAAATGTAAACAAAAAGCGAGCTAGAATAGCAATACTGATACCCAAGAAAATAGACTAAAACAAAGATTCTAACAAAAGACAAAGAAAGGCACTATGTATGATAAAATGGTCAATCCAAGAAGAGAATATAACATTTGTATGTATTTATGCCTCCAACATAGGAGCTTCTAAATGTATAAAGCACATATTAAGACATAAAGGAAGAAATTGACAAGTAATACAGTAATGATATTTATTATAATGGGGACTTTAATGTCTCACTTACATCAATAGATAGATCATCCAAACTGAAACCAAAAGGAAACACTGACCTTAAATAGCACATTGGACCAAACGGACTTAATAGAAATATGCAGAATATTTCATCCAACAGTTGAAGAATACAACTTCTTTTTTTAATGTGCATGAACTATTCTCTGGGATAAATCACATACTAGGCCACAAAACAAGTCTCATTAAATTTGAGAAGATTGCAATCATATCAAACTTCTTTTCTCACCTCAACTATATGAAACTAGAAATTAATTACAGGAAGAAAACTGGAAAAAAACAGAAACATGTAGAGACTAAATAACGTGCTAATAAAAAACCAGTGGAACAATGAGGAGATCGAAAAGAAAACCAGAAAATATCTTGAGACAAATAAAAATGGAAATGTAGCTTTTCAAAATCTATGGGACACAGCAAAAACAATTTTAAGAGGGAATCTCATAACTATGCAGGCCTACCTCAAGAAACAAGAAAAAATCTCAAACAATCTAATTTCACTCCTAAAGGAACTAGGAAAAGAAGAATAAAGCTCAAATTTGGTAGAAGGAAGGAAATAATAAAAATTAGAGTGATAGAAATGAAATAGAGACTAAAAGAGTGATAGAAAAGATCAATGAAACTAAAACTGATAAAACCTCTAAGCAGGCTCATCAAGAAAAAAGAGGAGGGCCCAAATTCAGAAATAAAAGAAGAGGAGTTTTAACTGACACCATAGTAATATAGGGGATCATAAGAGACTACTAGGAACAGTTACATGCCAACAAATAGGAAAACCTAGAAAAATAGACAAAATTCTCAGAAACACACAAACCTTTTAAAACTGAATCATGAAGAGATAGAAAATCTGAATAAACCAATTACAATGAAACTGAGTCAGTAATTTAAAACTCCTAAAAAAAAAAAAAAAGTCTAGGATGATATGACTTTACAAGTGAATTCTACCAAACATTTAAAGAAGAATTAGTACCTATCTTTCTCAAATTATTCAAAAAGTTGAAGAGGAAGTAACACTTCCGAGCTCATTCTACAATGTCAGCATTACCCTGATAACCCAAAGCCAGATAAAAACAGCACAGAAAAAGGATAATTATTTATTTCAGATGTATTTGAGGAGCCACTGTCTTTCAGGTAGCATGCTAAATGTGGCTGTGGATAGGTAACAGACTAGTGGGACAATTAAGACAAACAGAAAATCATCAGTGCTTTAACGAAAGAGAACAATTATTTAAGAAATTCAGAGGGGCGCCTGGGTGGCTCAGTGGGTTAAGCCTCTGCCTTCGGCTCAGGTCATGATCTCAGGGTCCTGGGATCGAGCCTCGTGTCACTCTCTCTGCTCAGCGGGGAGCCTGCTTCCTCCTCTCTCTGTCTGCCTCTCTGCCTACTTGTGATCTGTCTGTCAAATAAATAAATAACATCTTTAAAAAAAAAAAAAGAAATTCAGAGAACTTAGGACTAGAGTGTTGAGAGAGGTGTCATAAAGAAAGGCAAAATTTGAGCTAGGATTTGTATGATAGGATTAGTAATCCCCCACAACATAAACACAAGTGCAAAAATGGGAAGGAACTAAAAAAAAAAAGGAATCAAAGATCACTGTGCAGGAACTTAGAAGCCCAGCAGAGAAATTGTAGCCCAGGCGTTTAGAAGATAAATTGTTGTCAGAGGCCCATAAATATCATATTAATAATTCAAACACCATTTTAACAGTGACGATTTCTGGGATTTTTTTTTACAGGTAGTTATACAATGTTATAGATAGTCATAAGAAAGGGCTCATATAGAAATACTGATATCACTAACTGTAAGGGCCTACTTAGCCAGAGCGACTCCATCTTGGTTAAACAGCAATTTTGTTGTTTATGCAGTCAACTTAAATTGACCCTGCCCCCCAGAGGAACTTACTTAAAAGCAAGTCCAAAAAACCAGTAAAATGTAGTCAGCTAGTTCTTGATATCAGAGCCCAGAATACAAGGATGAGTCAGGCCAGATGGAAACATCTAATCAGTTAAAAGCACATAAGCAACCTCCCTAACCACCAAAGAATGTAAACCTCACCTTTTGGCCGCCAAACTTGGGCGCCAATTCTGACCAGAGTGATAGGCTAGTTCAAACCAGATGGAACTAGCCAATCAGCAAGAGAAACACGAACCCAGTGGGTTAAAATAACAAGATACGGGTTGAGATTTTACCCAATAAAAAGGTAGCCTGTAAAATTGGGAGAGGTCGCTCTCTTTAGAGGTGGCCCTGAGCAGTCAGTCAATTCTTGATGCTTGGCATGAATAAAGCTTTGCTTGACCTTTGCTTTATATTGGTCTCATTCCTTTAACAATGGACCCCAACACTAACAAGAAAGGAATGCAAATTAAAACAGACCAATATCATTTTTACCTGTCAGATTAAGAAAGATACTAAAAGATTAATAATGGTACTGACAAGCACATAGGAAAATAGATACTATTATCACTGATGTAAATTGTGCATAATTATGAGATTATAAATTGGCATAAACTTTCTGGAAAACAATATGGCAGAATGTACTAATATTTGTTACCCTTATACTTGGTAATTCCATTTCTAAAAATATATTTTAATGTTACAACAAAGCAATACTCAAAAGTGATAGCACACGACAGGCTTAATAGTATGTTGTCTAATACCATATAACACTGATAACAGAAATTTTTTTTAAAATGTTTTATTTGAGAGAGTAAGAGTGAGAGAGAGTATGAATGGGAGAGTGGGGTTCAGCAGAGGAAGAGGGAGAAGCAGACTCCCCATTAAGCACCGATCCTGGTATGAGGCTTGATCCCAGAACCCTGAGATCATGACCCTAGCTGAAGGCAAGCACTTCACCAACTGAGCCACCCAGGCACCCCCAGAAATTTTTATTAATGGGAATATCTTAAATAAATTTTGGTATGAACCTTGAACAAAATGCTAATAATTATGGTTTTCCAAAAGGATGATTTCAATATTTATATACTAACATAGAATGATATTCTTTGTATGTTAAAAAAAGAGATACTGAAGAATAATTTTGATATAACTTGTGTAAAAGTAAAAACTTCAAATGGAAAGAAAATAATCAAAAAGGATATATACCAAATTGTTAACAGTGATTATTACTTGAGGGCAAATATATAGCCAATTTCATTTTTACGTTAAATTCATCTGAGTGTCTTATATGAACATATAATTTATAAATTAAATTTTTAAGTATTTTGAAAAGCTATTAATTGATTATCAGAAACATCATTTTGGATGCAGGTTTGAGTATAAACTAGAGTAAATATAAAAGCAAAGATGAAAATCAGTGTCCTCTGTGACAGCTTTCCATATCATCCAGTGTTTGTGTTTAAGTCTTCATTTCTCATCACATTATCCTATTCTTAGTCCATTATGGCATTTGGCAATACATCTTACCTTCTGTTTGGTTCGGTTTGGTTTTGTTTTAATTATCTTGCTGAAATTAAATACTTTGCTTATCTTACTCCATACTGTATCTTCAGAACTTAGAACATTGCCTGAATGATAGGTTCACATAAATGAGTTGAATGCTATTTGGGCAGCTATTGCAATGGTTGGTTTTAGAATAAAATCTAAACACTTTAATGACTTAGAAAGCTCTACATAATTTAGTTCCTGCCAACCTCTCTATCTTTATTATCTTCTCATATCTACCTTCATCCCCTCCAGTGTCTGTATATATTCAACTTTTTTTCAATTATCTTCATATACCCTTCTATTTACCTCCAGACTTTTGTACATGTTATTCTTGCTTCTAGGAAAATTAACCAAGCTCTTCTTTCCCCTACTCCTGATATCACAGGGGTGATATCAGAATAATTTAAGCAGCATTACTTCTTGAGATCACAGGAGCTGTAGCTAAATGTCAGATTAATTATGTATTAAGTTATGTTTGCTTAAATATCCCTATCTGTAAAGTAGAAATCATAGCACCTCTCTCATTAGGTTGTTTTCTCAAACATTAAGAAGAATTACTGATGCATAGTTGCTATTCATTACATGTTCTGATGATGATGATGATGACGATGATTTGTGATGCGGTAGTTGTAGTAACAGTGATGTCACTGTTCATTATGAGTTAGGTTCCATTCTTCTTTGCAAATAATAATAATAATAATAATAATAATAACTATTATATATTATTGCTTTTGTTTGCCTTTGAATCTTACTTATGTTCGTAGAATCAGAGGCTGAGGCCATTGAGTTCACCAGAGTATCCACAACATATAACAAAGTGGCAGATAGTAGGTGCTTAATAAATGACTGAGATGCATGAGCTAAGAAGTATTTTAAGAACTGAGAAGATAGATCCTGGTGCTGGAGAAGAGTGGAAAAGAGAAAGAGTCAAGGATGACTCAGGTTTAGGGATTGGAGACTAAGAAAATGATGAAGCCATTAGGAGAAAAGATGACGAGGAATGTCCTTTGTTGGCCCTTCCAGTTGATCCTTATGAATGATCTTTTGTCCTTATTCATGCTTTCATAACTGTCCTAAAGAGTTCTTAGATTTATTGCATCCTTTGACATTCAGAATCTTATGTTGTAGGCAGTGCATATGAATATGCCCTTCTGGAGATGAGCAAATTGTCTGAGGTTCAGACATTAGTGGCTTGCTCTAAGTTGTGTTTGAATAGAAGGAAAGTCATATTCTATGTAGGAACAATGTAATTTTATTGAAATTACTCATTTAGAAACATATACAGAAGGTCTGCTATGTACACAGCATTGTGGTATGGGCATATTAAGATGTAAATGATGTGACCACTGCCCTTAACAGCTCCATATTTATTGCTACAAACAGTTACATAAACAAGTTCAGGCAGACTGATAAACCTTCTAGAGGATTCAGATAATGCCCTCTGGCAGTACCGTGAACAGAGCAATTAGTTCTCAGAAGACTTAAAAAGGGTTCTTGGATGAGGTTATTTTTGACCCAGGCTTTTATGTTAGTCATTTTTCAGTATTTTATTCAATACATTTCTTTCAGAGATAGGCTAGACTTTGATACTAAATTAGAAAATTCTAATTTCACCAATGTGCTTGTAAAAGAGCATTATCTAATGCATGTCTATCATTTAGCTTTGGGAGTTAGCGTTCTGTAAATTGTTTTGCACTTTTTCTTTTCTTCTTTTAATTTAACTCAGCAACAGTAGTTCACAGCTCTGAAGAAACACTGAATGAATTTATGTTTGAGGTGACAATTGTCAGCATACTTTAAAGATCGTCTGTAAAGCTGATAACATGTTGAGGAAGCTGTCTTTTTAATACAAAATGAAAGGTAGAACCCAAATGAGAATATTCTAGAGCCTCCAGGTGATCACTGTTTCACCACTGCATCCTCAAAGGGACATGAGGAAAAACTCAAATTACACCTGGATCTAGGTGATAACAGGAAAATAGATGATTTAATATATGAAGAAGAGATCACAGGAATGTAGATCACAGGAACTAAATTTAGGTTGAGAATAGAATCATAATGTTTACAAATTAAAACGGAAATTTAGTGGTAATCTAGTGCAGTCTCCTTCTTATTTGGAATCTGATAGGAAGATAGAACTGAATTGAGCTGCTTAGTTTTCAATTACTTAGTAGGTTTCCATTACTTAATACCTTTATGAAATTGGGTGAGTTATTTAGTATCCCTATGTCTATTTTTTTTTCACCAATAAAATGGGAAAATGGAGGAAATAATAGTTATCTCATAGAGATGGTGAAAGAATGGAATGAGATAATGCACATAAAATATTGGTGGCTGGGGCGCTTGGTGGCTCAGTCAGTTGAGCAGCTGCCTGCATCTGAGGTCATGATCCCGAAGTCATGGTACTGAGGTTCCCTGCTCAGCGGGGAGTCTGCTTCTCCTTCTGACCCTCTCCCCTCTTGTGTTTTCTCTCTCTCAAATAAATGAATAAAACCTTTAAAAAATATATTGGTGGTCATGTTATTGTGGCCCTCCCTGCTCCCCCACCTCTAGGAATGTATTAAGGTTGGATAAATGATCTGCCACATATTTTTGTCCCACCACTGTATTTTCTAGCACCCTGCACAGTGCCTGACATCTAGTACTCAGTAATTCTTCCTTGAATGAAATGTATGAACCTGACTTTCTTTATGCTTTTGTATTAACTGATGGACCCTTGAAGGTGTTTAAATTTTAGACCTTTTAAATCTAAGTTCTTCGTAGCATAATAGAAGTGTAAATCACTATGTTGTACACTTGAAACTAATATTGTGTGTCAACTATACTAAAAAAAAAAAAAAAAAGCTTAAATCTAAGCTGCTATTTTAACAAAAGGGTAAATTGAGCCCTGAGTTTTAGAGAACTGGCATATGTTCACAACGATGAACACATTAGAGTGGCAGATCCATTTGGGACTCGAGATTTCTAGCCAGTAATACAGTATATTTTCCATCACAGACTTTTAAAAATATTAATAAATAATGTGTTTTCCCAACATTCTAACCCTTGTCAAATATACATATTCAAGAGACACAATTGGATAAAAGACTATATGTGTATGTATATATAAATATATATTATTTTTAACATGTTATATATATTATATAAATGTGTGTCTGTGTATATATGTACATATATATAATCTTTTTAAAATTATTTATTTGACAGAAAGAGAGCACAGTTGGGGGGAGGGGCAGAGGGAGAGGGAGAAGCAGAGCAGGAAGCTGGACATGGGGCTGGATCCCAAGACCCTGAGATCATGACCTGAACCAAAGGCAGATGCTTAATGGGCTCAGCCACCTAGGCACGTCGTGTATATTATTTAAATAAGTTAGCTTCCCTAACTTATTTAAACACTGAACATTTAGGAATTCTCTCTTGGCTCTTTCATTTAACATCACCATGAGTAATTATTTTGTGACTAAATATTCTTTAAAAACGTTTTAATGGTTGTTAGCATTCAGTATTACAGAGATACCAGATCTTGTTATTTCTTATTATCAGATATGTAATTTCCAGCTTTTTACTGTCACAAATAATGCTCTCATACACCCTTATGCAACAATGTCTGTCTTGTCTTCTGATTATTTACCTAGAATAAATTATTGAATATGAAATAATAGCTGGAGCAAAAGTTAGGTCCATTTTTAAAGCTCTCAAATCGTAAATAGTAACACTACATTTCTTTCCAGAGACTTTTACCCATTAATTTCCCAAAAGAAATGTTTATGGTGCTTTTCTTGATGCCTTTACTACAAAAAAAAAAAAAAAAAAAAAAAAAAAAAAAAAAAAAAGGAAGGAAAAAAGTATCCATATTGAAGGACAATTTCCTCTTTTTTTTTTTCTTTTTTCTAAAATTCATTCAGGGACATATCACTGCAGCTTCTAGAATAACATCAATGCCAAGTATCATTCCTCATTATCTTTGCTTGATAATACATGCTGATTACCTGTGTTCAATCTCCATAAAAATAACAGAAGAGAAACAGCTTCAGCATAGCTGATTCACTACCTTTGTACACAAAATCGAGGCATAATAAAGGGAGCAGAGGTCATATTTTAAATAGTCAAATCTCAAGATTCTCTATGGTAAAAATTTTTTACCTTTTCTTAAGTTAATGACATTTGAGCTTTTATAGCAGTCATCTAAACATTTCTTAAACACCTACTATATACCAAATTTTTGTGTTAAATGATAAAGAACAGTGCTTTTCTTTCTTTTTTATTTCATCTCATCCTTTAATTAATGTTGGTAATCCCTGATTTCATTTTACAGATTTCTCTAGTATAATTCCTATTATCCAAGAAATACCCAAGAATGCTAGATTAGGCCAGAAATAAACAGGTGTAATTGACTTTAATCAACTGTGAGATCTTGACATGAAACACTTGCTATCATGATTATATATAAGATTGTTTTATTCCTGAGGAATGGATTTCACAAAATAATAAATGAGGTATTTTTTCTAGTTGTGACCTCATCGCCAGCTTGTGTTAAGAATAAGTTACTTAGACTCAATAATTCTGAATTTACTAATCTGTAGAAAATAGTAATTCTGCTGACCCCACATGATTGTTGTAAGAATAGGAAGAAAAAAAATCTAGGAAATAAAAGTTTAAAAAAACTATACATGCAAATTAATAATAAATACTCAGGACCTAGGTTGAAATTTATTTTCCTAATAATGGTATGGTGGTCAAGAACCCAGAAATGCCCTTTGACTACCCTGCATCTCAGCACCCCTTGTCATGAGGTTTCTGATTTAAGAATCTCTACATAAGGCAGAGAAGCTAAACTGGTGTCAGAGTACCGCTTCATACCTGAAGACTTATTTTTCAATGCATTTTTACCTGCACAGTTTTGGTAAAAAACTGAGAAACCATTGTGGCACAAGCCTGAAGGTGTAAGGTAGATATCCTGCTCTTTCCCTGATGAAACTGAGATATCTGAATATGCCACTCAAATTCAGGTACACAGCATCCAAAAGAGAAAGAGTGAGACCTAGATCAGTCTACCTAGCAGAACATTCCCTACTCAGTCTGCCCATACAGAAAGCACAGTAGCAAAAAACAAAGAGTGGCCAAGCATGGCCAGAGCAAGCTGATTCAATCTAGGTGAACCATGTTTCACAACATGGAGTCTGAAGTAGAAGAGGGAGCATTACTTATGGGTGCTGACCCATGAGACAGTTTTTAAAGACCCTAGGAAAACATGGTTCAGTGAGTGTTCTGAGCTCTGACCTATCTCATTATTAAAACCAAAAAAAGGTTGTGCAAATATGGGTAGAACAGGTGGAGCTCCTTACATACGTTTAATTTAGACCTTGTACCTGGGAAAAGGTTCTCGGAGTTTATTGATGAATTAGATCAGGTGAAGTGAAAACAAGGTTGAATGGTACCAGCTTGGGGGCTTTAGAAATACTGATTTCTGGAGTCCCATTTCCAGAGAGTCTGATTGAATTTATCTACAATGCAGCTAGGACATCAGGATTTTTTTTTTTACTGCTCCCCAGGTGATTCTAATGTGAAAGCAAAATTAAGTAACAGTGATGTGAAGATGCTTAAATATTTTTCATCTGAACAGGAATAAAGTTCCCTTCCATCTCTATTTTTTCTAACTCATTTGGAGCAAGGTTACACTTACACTCAAGTATTCAAAAATTTATCTACAAGCATAGAGTAGAAACAAAATAATTTAAATTTATAATTTGAAGGAACAGAGGAGCACTGGATTTGGAGTTAAAGTACTATAATCTACAGCCGGTTCCTACAGGTACTAGTGTAGGCTGAGCAAGAGAGAGCCTTTCATACTGCTAAGTACATGAGGGTTTGGATGAGATGATCTCTCTAGCATAGTGTGGCCCACTGCAAAGCACACCCTCTGAAATCAGATACCATCACCCAAACCCTAGCTCAACCAGTCGCCCTGCAACTTTGGACATCATCACAAAATGTTCTAAGCTTCAACTTCATCATTTGTGGAAAGACACGGTTGTAGTTAACCTTGTTGGGACTCCATTGATGATAAATGAAAAAAATATATATTGACTAAGCTTTAAAATTTGTTTTTGTTGCTCATTATTTTTATAAAGATGCTTTCTAGTGCTAGAATTAAGTGAATCTAGGTCCCTTACTTCCCATATATCTTTTGTAAATGGTCATCCAACATTTATTTGAGCACCTATATGTGGTCTAGCCTATTATAGATTAATAATTTATCTATTAAAAGTCTAGCCATAATCTTCTAAGTTGGCATTATGACCAAAGAATTATTTGTTGCCTACAAGTTTGGAACACACAAATTTAGCTTTTGCCAAATGTGTGTCTCACTCATGACACTACACTTCCAAAAGCAGAAGATACTTAATGTTCTGATAATGTAACAGATGTATAATGTATTCACTTCTTGGAGAGTGGTGTGCAGTAATATAAAAATCTTCAAAAAATCCTGTGGTCACCCATACCTTTACCTCAGCCACACATCCATTTATTTAAATCTTTGATTTCTTGTTAGTCTGCCTTCCCATTTCACCATCTTGGTGATTTCGAGGTCCACATGGATAAACTGGTTAGTACTCTAGGCCCTCGGTTTCTTGACCTCTACATCTTCAGTAACTTTTTCCTCAATGACATAGGAGTCACCCACTCCTATGATAATACTTGGATTTTTCATCATAAAAAATTGCCATCTGTTTTGAAATACTGTCTTCAAACATATAACTCTTTTACCATCACATTCTATCTTTCCAGCTTGTTTACTGTTAATACTCCTATAGCTACAATTCATTGGTTGCACGAAGACATCCAATCCTTGAAGTTCCATTACTTTCTAATTATCTGTTGGTTTATTCTTGAATTTGTTCTTCTTCTCTTGCCTAGATTCCATCATCCATTAGTATAATCACTTTCTTTACTCTTAGCCAAAGACTTTGCCCCATATTTTACTCAGGAAATATTAAATAATTTAGGGGGGAAACGCTTATCTTTTCCCACAAACCACACCAATTCTCTTATTTCTTTGTCTGCTTTCTGCTTCCCTTCTATCATGTTGAAAGATGTTTATCTGCTCTTCTCAAGGTCCTATACACTTGTATTTGGGATACCAGCCTCTATTGCCTTCTCAAGAACTTTGATATTTTTATATGTTTTTATAACTTTATGACTGAAATAATGTTAAAAATAAAGGTGAATTGTATCAAAATATGAAATAAGCCTTTTACTCAATTTTTTAAAAATTATCTGATGAATTCAGACATGACAACTCTATATCACAGTTATTTTCATCTCTCAGAAGGGCCCGTACACACTATTACTGATATTGCATCAAGAGCAGTTCTCCAAAATCTCACATTTTTATTTCCCACATTTTTCTGGAACTAGTCTTGTGCTCCAGGTACAAACTTATAATTGAAATTTTCAGGTTTTTGAAATTATGAAGAATTTTTACATTTATAACTAAAAGTTTCCCTCTGGTCTTTGAGTATTAGAGTCAGACATATCTCTGTATCACAAGTGGAAAGGGGTTTTAAAAAACATTTATTATGGAAAATTCAAACATAGAAGTAGAAAAAATAATCAATCCCCATTCTCACATTATTGTTTCCTCTATCTATTCCTTTTCACTTAATTGAATATGTGTTTAATAGAATAATTTGAATCATATAATTTTACCTATAAATAGCTCAGCATGGTTTTCAAAAAGATAACTGTAATTTTAATATAGCCAAAGTAAAATTATTAAACTAAACAAAATTAACAATAATTGATAAATAATATCTAATATTTAGCCCATATTTAGTATTTCCAAGTGTATTTTAAAAACTTTTTTACTAAATTTATATATTTATTGATGTGTAATTGACATATTACATTTTTTACATACAACTTATTAGTTTCAGGTATACAACATAATGATTCCATGTTTGTATATACTGTGAAATAATCACCACAATAAGTCTAGTTTCCCCTTGTTTCCATATTAAGTTCCATAGTATTACAATATAGTATTACTGATTATAGTTATCAAGCTGTACATTACATCCCCATGACTTATTTTGTTTATGACTAGAAGTTCATAACTCTTGACTCTCGTCATCCATTTTTCCCACCCTATAACCTCCCTTCTCTCTAGTAACTCCCAGTCTGTTCTTTGCATCTATGGGTTTTATTTTGTTTTAGTTGTTTGTTTTGTTTTTATTTATATTTCACATGTAAGTGAAATTATATGGTATTTTTCTTTCTCTAACTTTTTTAACTTAGCATAATACTCTCAAGGCCCACCCATGTTGTCATAAATGGCAAGATTTTATTATTTTCTATGGCAAGTTGTATTTTATATATATAGTCTTCTTTATTCATCTGTCATTAGACACTCTGGTTGCTTCCATATCTTGGTGATTGTGAGTCATGCTGAGGCGAACACAGGGGCACATATATCTTTTCAAATGTGTGTTTTCATTTTCTTTGGATAAATACCCAGAGCTGGAATTGCTGGGTCCTTTAGTAGTTCCATTTTCCTTTTTTGAGGAACCTCCATACTACTCTTCATAGCAGTTGCACCAATTTACCTCCTACCAAAAATTGCATGAGAGTTCCGTGTTCTCCACATCTTCACCAATTCTTGTTATTTATGTTTTTGATAATAACCACTCTGACTAGTATGAGGTGCTATCTCCTTGTGGTTTTTATTTGCATTTCTCTGGCGATTAGTGAGGTTGAGCATCTTTTGATGTGCCTGTTGGCCATTTGTATATCTTCTTTAGAAAAATGTCTATTCAGGGGCGCCTGGGTGGCTCAGTGGGTTAAGCATCTGCCTTTGGCTCGGGTCATGGTCTCAGGGTCCTGGGATCCAGCCCCACTTCAGGCTCTCTGCTCAGCAGGGAGCCTGCTTCCCCTCCTCTCTCTCTGCCTGCCTCTCTGCTTACTTGTGATCTCTGTCAGTCAAATAAATAAATAAAATATTTTTTAAAAAGTCTATTCAGATCCTCTGCCCATTTTCAGTTAAGTTTTTGTTTTGTTTTGTTATTGAGTTGTATGAATTATTTGGATATGAACTCCTTGTCAGATATAAATTTTTAAATATCTTTTCCTGTTCAGTAGGTTGTCTTCTCATTTTGTTGACTCTTTCCTTTGCTCTTCAGAAGCTTTTCAGTTTTATGTAATTCCATTGTTTATTTTTGCTTTTGTTGCCCTTGCCTTTGGAGTCAGATCAAAAATATATCACCCAGAATGATGATCAGGAGTATACTACTTATATTTCTCCTAGAAGTTGTATGGTTTCTGGTCTTATATTCATATCTTTAGTCCATTTCCAGTTAGTTTTTGTTTATGAAGTACAATAGTGGTCCGGTTTTACTTTTTTGCATATGGCTGTTCAGTTTTCCCAACATTCATTATTGAAGAGAAGGTTCTTTGCTCCTTTGTTCTTGCCTCCTTTTTTGTAAAGTAACTAACCATATATGCAGGGTTTGTTTCTGGGCTCTCTATTCTGTTCTATTAATTATGTGTCTATGTTTATGCCAATACTGTGTTGTTTTTATTGTGTTTGCTTTGTATTATAGTTTAAGATCAGTGATGGTGATGTTTCAAACTTTGTTCTTCATCCTTAAAATTGCTTTGGCTGTACAGGGTCTTTTGTGGTACTATACAAAGGTTAGGATTATTTGTTGTATTTCTGAAAAAAAAAAAGTCATTGAAATTTTGACAATGATTGCATTGAATCTATGGATTGGTCTACATAATATGAACATTTCAACAATATTATTTTAATTCATGAGCATGGGCTACCTTTCCATTTATTTGTATCATCTTCAATTTCTTTATCAAATTCTTTTAGTTTTCAGTGTACAGATATTGCAACTCCTTGATCAAAATTGTTTCTTGGTATTTTATTCTTTTTGATGCAATTATAAATGGAATTGTTTTCCAATTTTTCTGATAGTTTGTTGTTAGTGTATAAAAATGCAATAGATTTTTGGACATTGATTTTTGTATCTTGAAACTTTCCTGGTTAATTTTTTAGTTCTAGCAGATTTTTGATAAAGTCTTTAGGGGTTTTGTGTTATAAAATGATGATGTCTGCAAATGGTGACAATTTTAGTTTAGTTTTTTTTTTTTTTTTTTTCCTTTCCAATGTTGATGCTCTCCACAATTGCTTTGGATAGAACTTCCAATACTGAGTTGAATTAAATGATAAGTGTGGGCATCCTTGTCTTTTGGCCAATCTTAGAAGAAATACTTTCAGCTTTTCACTATTGAATATGATGTTAACTGTGGGCGTTTTATATGGTCTTTATTATGTTGAGGTACATTCCCTTTATACCCAGTTTGTTGAGAGTTTTTTTTTTTTTTTATCATAAATGGATGCTGAATTTTATCAAATGCTTTTTCGGCATCTATTGAGATGATAATATGATTTTTATACTTTGTTAATATGCTCTATCACGTAGATTAATTTGTAAATGTTGAACCATCTTGCATTGCTGTAATAAATCTACTTATCATGGTAGATGACATTTCCAATGTGTTGTTAAAATCAGTTTGCTAATATTTTGTTAAGGACTTTTTCATATGTGTTCATCAAGAATATAGGTCTGTTATTTTCCTTTTTGTTATGTTCTTCTCTGGTTTTGGTGCCAGAGTAATGCTGGCTTTCTAAAATAAGTTTGGAAGCAATCCCTTCTCTTCAATTTTTGGAAGAATGTGTGAAGGATAGATATTAAATCTTTGAATGTTTGGTAGAACTTGCCAGTGAAGTTTTCTGGTTCTGGACTTTTGTTTTTTGTGAGGCTTTTGATTATTAATTCGATCTTCTTTCTCATAATTGGTCTACTCAGATTTTTAATTTCTTCATGATTCAGTCTTAGAAAATTATATGGCCCTAGAAACTTACCTATTTCCTCTAGGTTTTTCAATTTATTGGCATGTAATTGTTGTCAGTAGTCTCTATTGAGCCTTTGTATTCCTTTAATATCTCTTGTAACCTCACTTCTTTCATTGCTGAGTTTTTGTTTTTTTTTTATTTGAGTCTCTTTTTTTCTTGTAGGTCTACTTAAAAATTGTCAATTTTGTTTATCTTTGCAAAGAACCAGCTCTTAGTTTCATTGAACTCTTCTATTACCTTTTTAGTCTCCATTTTATTCATTTTTTGCTTTGATCTTTATTATTTCCTTCCTTCTAATATCATTGAGCTTTTCTCTTTTCCTGGTTTCTTTAGGTGTAAAGTTAGACATTTATTTGAGATAGCTCTTGTTTTTTGAGATATACCTGTATCACTAGAAACTTACCTCTTAGAAAGGAAGGGTTTTGTTTGTTTGTTTGTTTTTGCTTTTGCTACATCTCTTAGATGTTGGTAGATTTATTTCCATTTGTCTCAAGATGTTTTTTGATTTCTGCCTTGGTTTCTTCATTAACCAGTTGACTATTCAGTGACATGTTTAATCTCTAGCAATTTGTGCTTTTGTTTTCAGTTTTGTTTTGTTTTGCTTTTATGATTAATTTCTAGTTTCATACCATGTGGTCTGAAAAGGAGCTTAATATGATTTCAGTCTTCCCAATGTATTGAGAATTGTTTTGTGGCCTATCATGTGATCTCTCCTGGAGAGTGTTCCATGTGTACCTGAAAAGAATGTATATTCTGGTATTGGATGAAATGGTATGTATATATCTAGTTAAGTCCATTTTGTTTAATATGTCATTTAAGGCTGATATTTCCTTATTGATTTTTCTTTCTGGATGATCTATCCATTGATTTAAGTGAGATAGTATATCCCCCTACCATTATTGTGTTGCTTTTGATCTCTCCCTTTAGGTCTATTAATATGTGCTTTATATATTTAAATGCTTTGTTGTTGGGAACATAAATACTTACAAGTGTTATATCTTCTTCCTGGATTGACAGTTTTATCATTATATAATGCCTATCTTTGTATTTTACCCCAGACTTTGTTTTAAAGTCAATTTTTTCTTATATAAGTATAGCTATCCCCAGCTTCCTTTAAATTTACATTTGCATGAAACATCTCTTGCTTTCTTTCTTTGTGATTTGATGCATTTCTTTAGTATTATGTTTAGATTCTATTCTCATTATTTTTTGTGTACCTACTATAAATTTTGGCTTATAGTTACAATGAGGCTTACATATATAAACGTGTGTGTGTATGTATGTAGGTATATGTGTGTGTATGCAAATCTATTTTTAAGGTGACAGCAAGTTAAGTTTAAATCCATTTGAAAACTCTACATTTTTACTCCTCCTCTTTCCAAACATTTTATGTTTTTAATATCACATTTTACATCTTTTTATTCTGTTTTTTACCTAATTGTTGTTATATTTTTACTACTTCTGTCTTTTAGCCTTCATGCTAGTTTCATATATTGATTAATCCACCACCATTACTGTATGTTATTTTTACCAGGGAGGTTTTCACTTTTAAATATTTTCTTGTTACTAATTAGTGACCTTTCTTTTCAGCTGAAAGAAGTATCTTTAATATTTTTTATAAAACCAGTTTATTGGTGGTGAATGTTACTTGTTCTGCTTGTCAACAGAACTTGTTATCTCTTCAATTCTGAATGGTAACCTAGGTATTCTTGGTTTGAAGCTTTTTTTCTTCTGGCACTTTGATTATATTTTTCCACTAACTTCTGGTATGAAAAGTTTCTGTTGAAACTTTTTTGTTAGATGCTCTAACATCTTTGGGTTCATCTTGTTTGGGACTGTCCTTGATTCCTGGACTCAGATATCTGTTTCCTTCCCAAGGTTAGGGAAGTTTTCAGCCATTATTTCTTCAAGTAAGTTCTCTGTCCCTTTCTCTTCTCTTCCTTTTCTGAGATCTTGATAAGGTGGGATGCTGTTCTACTTGATGTTGTCCCATATAGTCTTCGTGCTGTCTTTACTATTTTACTTTCTTTTTTTTTCTTTTTTTGCTGTTCTCTTTGGGTGAATTCCAATGCCCTTGTCTTCTAGGTCACTGGTCTTTTTTCTCTGCATCATTTCATCTGCTGTTGAACCCCTCTAGTATATTTTTCAATTCAGTTATTGTATTATTGAGCTCTGTGACTTCTTTTTCATATTTCCTTATCTATCTCTTAGAGTTCTGTTTTCATACATTCTTCTCCTGATATTGGTGAGCATCTTTATGAACATTATTTTTAACTCTTTATTAAGTGAATTACTTCCTGGTGTTTGATTAACATTTTTTCCCAGAGTTTTACCTTGTTTTCTTGTTTGGAACACATTCCTCTGTTTCTTCATTTGGTTGACCCTCTGTGTCTGTTTCTATATATTAAGTGAAAGAACTATCTCTCCTGTCTGAGGGGGTGGTCACAGGAAGACTGGGAGTGTGTTTCAGTCTGTTGTCTGTGCAGTGCCCTGGGGCTGGTAACCAGCCAAGAACTATCTCTCCACTTATTTCAGTGCTGTGGGGCCCAGAAACACAAGCCAACAGAGCCAGGTTTCAAGGGGTGTCCCTTATGGGATGTGCGTATATGCAGGCTTTGGCAGGACCACAGAAGAACAATAGTCTGAATTATGTGTACCCACTGGGTTTAGTGGAATGGTATTCCAGGGAAGTACTGCTGTGTGGCCAGCTTGCATGCTGTGTTTAGTGAGCAGGACCACAGTGGGGAGCACTAGGGTAGGTAGGGAAAGCATTGCCAGTAAGGTGGAGGGAGAGTGCAAAAATGGTGCCTGCCAGCACTGGCTATATCCAGGTAGAAAGAGTGCTACATGGCTAAATGGCACCCACCAGCACCTTCATCCTGGAGAAAGTTCAGGTTCCTACCCCTCTGGTATATGCCTTTTTTCCCCCTCTTCCTTTTTTTCTTTTTCTTTTCTTTTCTTTTCTTTTCTTTTCTTTTCTTTTCTTTTCTTTTCTTTTCTTTTCTTTTCTTTTCTTCTTCTTCTTCTTCTTCTTCTTCTTCTTCTTCTTCTTCTTCTTCTTTTCTTCTTGAGAGAGAGAGAGAAAGAGAGAGAGAGAGAGAGACATTGAGAGTCTTGAACCTGAAGCAGCCTCCATAGCCTCCATGCCAGCAATAAGCCTGACACAGGGCTCAATCTCATGACCCCAAGATCATGACTCTTGATTTCAAGAGTCAGATGCTTAACTAGCTGAGTCACCCAATTGTCCCTTTTTGTCAGATGTTTTTAAGATTAACTATAAATCTCCTTTACATATAGTCTAAGTGCTCAACTTGCTTCTTTGGCATAGGGTTCCAGGATGAATGAAATTTGAAAGCTTATTAAGTGTGGAGTCTTTGGTCCTGTAGCCCTGTGAGTCTCCTGGAAGTAAGCCCTGTTGGTTTTCAGAGCCAGATGTTTCTGGGGCTTTTCTCTCCATTGCAGAGCCCAAATATTGGGATGCCTGGTATGCTGCTCTAACTCTTACTCTTCAGGGATGTGCTCCTTATTTGTGAGATCATTCTACTTGTGTGACACTGTACTGGGCATGAGGTTTTTGGTGGAACTGGGTCTCTGTGTAACTGCCATATAACACTGTTGTAAATTGAAGGTGTACAATGTGATGATTTGATACAAATATATGTTATGAAATTATTACCACAAAAAAAACTCTCTTTTATAGCTTATTATAATTATGATCCAACCAAGATTAACATACTGCATGTGGCTGATCTCATCTTAAATACCTCTTAGGCTATTACTTTTCCCTCTCTTTTTATCCCACTCATGTTAAAAGAGCTAGGACCCACATCCTGGAAATTCCCAATAACTTTGGATTTGTCTAACATTATTCTTGTAGAATCATTTAATTTGTTTCTTTTGTTCTTATTTATGTTCCTGTAATTTGCTAATTAAGGGTAGAGGCCTGATTAGATTGAAGATTTTTGTGACTTCTCTGTTCGTTTTCCATACTGTTTTCAACTGGCAGGAATACTTTATAGGCAGGACTGGTTACTTCCTATTGCCACGAATTAGAAGGCACATGATGCCTTGTCCCAATTTTACTGATGCTATAATTGATAGATGGGTTCAGATAGTGTCAGCCTAATTCATCCATTATAAAAGTGAAAATCAGGGTTTTAGAGATAGGCTTTCTTTATTTACACCACAATAATTGACTGCTGCTCTAATGGTCCATGATTGCCACAGCCATTCTTCTAGCCTTCCTCTTAAAAAGCATTTGCGCTTTACAAATAAATTAATATCAAAATGAGAGAGTAGAAGAATGTTTGTGTCCTGTTATCTCCCTTTCTTATTATAATCTCCACCCTTGCTAACCTCCTTGTTCTCATTTAAAAAGATATTTTGATATAATTTTTGGATTCTATCTTATAACCTATTGGGGAAAAAAAAGTGCTTTGAAAACAGTATCCATTTTTTAGGAAAAACATTTGTCTAATCATAATAGTGGTTATAAGGAAGAGAGGTACTCTCTTACTCTGTCATCATTCTTCCTTATAATTAATGTTTATGTTTCTCTTTTCCCAGTTAGACTCTAAGCTCCGTAAGACAAGAAATCTAGTCTCTCACTATCACCACCTTACAGGGAGCTTGCCTGATACATAGCATATCTTCCAGGCACAGTATTATATTTTATTTTATTTTATTTTTTTCAGTATTCCAAAACTCATTATTTATGCACCACACCCAGTGCTCCATTCAGTCGGTGCTCTCGTTAATACCCACCACCGGGCTCACCCAACCCCCACCCATCCTCTCTAAAACCCTCAGTTTGTTTCTCAGAGTCCACAGTCTCTCATGGTTTGTCTCACCCTTCAATTTCACCCAGGCATAGTATTTTGAATTAATGATTAGGAAAGTGATGGATTTCTTGTAATAGAATTCAGAAGAGTTTGGTCCTCAGTTCATTTCTCATTGAGAATAAATCATCTCAAAATCAAAAGGAACTTAGAGGTTATCTGGTTCATATATAATGTATTTTATTTTTCAAGATTTGTTTATTTGAGAGAGAGAGTGGTGGGGCGGGGCAGAGGGAGAGAATCTCCCAGAAGACTCCCCACTAAGCATGGAGCCCCATGCACAGCTTGATCTCACTACCTGTGAGATCATGACCTGAACCAAAACCAAGAGTTGGACGTTCAACTGACTGAGCCACCCAGGTGCCCCACACACAAAGCTTTCCAAGGCAAACACACACTGGCTTGTTTTTGTCTGTTGGAGCAACACCAATGAAGGATGGCACACTTTCTCTCAGCTGTAGCACATTAATTTAACAAAAGTACTAATTGTTGGAGATGACTTCCTTATGTTAAGCTGATATTTGGCACGCAAATCCCATCCTTCCTTTAAGATCTTCACTGGAGTAAGGCTGATCATTCTTCAAACTGGTAAGCCACCTCTGTAGTTTGCCTAATAGATGTTTCACCCTAGTTAGCCAATGCTAGATGTTTATTTAAGAAAAAAATAAGGGGCACCTAGGTGGCTCAGTTGGTCAAGCATCTGCCATTATCTCAGGTCATGATCCCAGGGTTCTGGGATCAAGCCCCAGGTTTGGCACTCTGCTCAGTGAGGAGCCAGCTTCTACCTCTGCCTGCCAGTCCCCCTGCTTGTGCTCGCTCACTCTCACTATCAAATAAATAAATAAATAAATAAATAAATAAAATCTTTTTAAAAAAAGAAAAAATAAAACATTAAAGTCATTTTCCCTATAATATCAAATTAAAATCACTCAGATGGTGACTGTATTTTTTTCCATGTTAATATTCCTTTAACTCTTACCCTTAAGATGTATTATTTTGTTCATTTTTGTTGATTTTTCTACAAAGTAGTATCTGGTTATTTTTAAAATCCATTTCCTTAAAAGTCAGCTTAAAAAAACCATGCCAGGGAATGATTATACTTCCCAGCTTCAAAACCAGTTTTTAGTATATAACTTAAAATCAAGAAAGCATCTGGAGCTTTTGGATGATTTTGTGATATCTCTTCTTTTGTGCTTTTATTTATGGTTAGAAATATTAAGCTTTCATCAGCAAATCTGAAGAAAGCTTGAAATCACGAAGAACTGAAACAGGAATAACCTGTGACGTTGTTCTACCTTGAGCTGAGAGCCAAACAGTGCTTCCTCCTGGCAGAATCCATCTATGCAGATCCGGGAAACTCTTGGTGCCTGTGGAGCTCTTCCCCTGGACTGGGCATGATAAGGTTCAGCTTCTTGCATGTTCATTTCATTCAAATAAGCAGAGAACAAGTTCCCTTTCTACAAAGGGCCTTTACCTCTTCCTGAGCTAGCTTTGACAATGGTTCAGCCTTTCATTAAGATGTACTTGGTGGTAGCTCAAAATAAAACCCAGAAATATGACTTTTTCTATCATAGCTATATTTTCAAGAAAAATATGAGATCCCCAAAAATATAAAATCATTATTGGTTTACATCTCCATTTTATAAAAAGCTGTTGTTACTTTTTTTTTGGAATGATCTATATTTTGTGTCCTAGTTTTTGTGTAGGGGTCATCTCCGTGATTCCAAAGAATTTCTATAAGCAGCAGTTGATTAGAATGCTGAGCTTATATTTTGGAAATATGCCTAGGAGTCCTGAGGTAGGAGGTTTTCTTTAAACCAATAAAGATCACATGATGTTCCATGCTCTGTTACTAAATAATTCCCTATGCCTAGTTGTATCCATGGAAACCTGCAACATTCCCATAATTGTAAAAGTCTCCAAACTGGTCCCTCACAGGTTTCTCCATTTCCAGTCTGTCACTCATACTGCTGTCAAAGTGATTTTCTGTAAGACAAATAAAGCAAATCATTCCTGATTTTATACCTGGTAAATCCCAAACTTTGCTGTGCATGTCATTCAAAGCTCTTCTATGTGGCCCATTCTAATTTTCCAGCTTCATGTCCTATCAGTCTGGTCCATATGCCAGGCACTTTCCTTTGTACATCTTCCTTTCTTTTCCATGCTCTTTTCTCATGTTTTATAATGTTTTTCCATCTCCACTTTTTCCTCCTCGTAACCTCTACGCTGGTCTTTGAAAAACCAATTCACATGCCCTGGGTGAGGTCTTCGCTGGCACCACAAATGGAGTAGCTACACTTTTTTTCTGAGTCCCTATAGTACAGAGACCAGGCACATAGAAGATGTTAAATAAATGTTAAGACATCTTCAGTTCCTACCTTTTTAGAGTTTCCTTCCTTTCATTTTGCAAGTATGACTGTGTCTTTCCCTAAAGATATAAAATCTTTTGACACTTCCTTTTCTCCCTAAACTGTGTCATTTCTTTTCCCATTATCACCTAATTTCTTAAAAGGAAAAAAAAAGTCTGTATTGTCTCTCTGAAAACTTAAGAGGTGTTAGATGGGAAAAGTAGTGTTGTAAAATCAAATAAATCTAAAAAATACTGAATTAAACAGTGCCAAGCAGATTTCTTAGTTGAGTGATTTCTCAGTCTTTAATATGCTAATACCACCAAGGCAAGGTGGCAGGGTGGTGTCCTAACTCAAGTGGCTAGAGGGAGACTCTCAAGAAACTATTCTTTCCCTGGTGTACATCTGTTTCATTCCCTTTTTTCACTGCTTCAACAATCCTGTGAATTCTGGCATATGCCTACATCACATACATTAAACCATACTCAGAAAGGTTACCTTAACTCATTGAACCCTTAAGTCTGTGGGTTTCAATTTTGAATACACTTTGAAATCTAGGGAGCTTTAAAATGATTGCTGCTTAGGGTCTACAGCCAAAGATTCTGATTTTAATTCATTATGGATACAGCCTGGACACAGGGATTTATAAACCCTTTCCAGGTAATTTTCAGTGCAGGCAAGTTTGAGAACTATTGGCCATTGCCTCATGCTGTTAGTTCATGACTTTATTCACCTAAGTATGAAGTTCTGAGGATTAAAAAGTAAGTGAGGCATGGTCTTCTCCCTGATGAATCTTTAGGGTATAATAACAATTACATGTACATACATATATATGTATATGTGTGTATACACACATGCACATACATACATACACATACACACATATACATACACATACATGACATAGGTGCGAAGTGTAGCAGTGTTTACACTGAAACTCTCATAGGGAAAGGGAGCACAGATAAAATTTTAGTCAGTTTTACCTAGGGAATTGGGATGGGCAAGAAAATTTTGATGGAGAAATTCCGTTATGAGGTAGGCATTTGTCCGGTAGGCTAGTGCTGTGTGGAAAAGGTCATTTTAGTTTGGGAGAGTCAATATGACAAAGGCCTGGTGTATAGCTGTATGGTTATTAGGGTAATTGCAGCAATATATCAGAGCTGCTGATAACATGAAGGGAGGCATGAAAGATAACATTGGAGATGTAGATGGGGCCTTCATCCTGGAGAGTTTTATATGAGCCCAATAAATGATGGACTTTCTTGTGAAAGAAATGAGGAATTATTGCAGTGTTTGGATCAGACAGTGGTGTGATCCAGTTTGCATCTTTGATGTGTTACACCAGTTTCTTTCTAATTTATACCTCCCAGGAGCAAGCTCTTGTCTTAATTGTCTCTGTGCCCATATCACCCTTCATAGGCTTTAAATCTCTGTGCTTATTTGAATGACCAATATATATCTTCCCCCAAAAATATTACCTGTGTGCTCTATGAGAGAGGGACTTTGGAATTATTCATCGCTGTACATCCCTTGGGATATATTGGATAGAGAAGCCTAGCATCTCGATAGCCACAGACAGACACTACCTGTTAAAGTATAGTACTGTGCCAGTGGTGTAAATCACATAGTTTGGAATCAGATCTTTATTTTTTATTTTGCCCCTACATGCTATCACCTCCTGTCCCTAGAAAACAAAAGCAAGTATTTACAAGTTGTTTTAAATTTTGTTCTGGATACTGTCAGACTAGCTAACCAAGTGTGTTTTTAGTAAGTGCCTGCTTATTCTATTCCAAAGCTTGAAGGCCTGTACTATCAGGAATTTTTAAAAATTCAAGACATGTCTTCTAACCTCAGAGCTATGTCTCCTAACCTCAGAGCTTATCTAATTGGGAGAAAAGAGGTACCAGTCATAAATGACAGCTTAAGAACCCAGAGAATGAAATGTGCTAAGTATCTTAAGATTTTTGAGAAGAAAAGACTCTCTTAGGGCTTGCTGGGCAGCAATAATTGTGGCAAATTTTCTACTGTCACCACATTTAGACGTTAATTCAGAAGCTGATCCCAATTGGACACTGTTCATTACGCACTAATTACTATTTGCCCTGCAGTGATTGTTATGTGTGACAGCAAGTATAAATGCAAACCTAGATGCTTATCATTGCCCTTCCAATGGGAAGAAAAAGGACTGATCTATAATTTTGTAGGTTTGTTCTTTCTTCAGAACTGCAGATACCTATTTCCTTTTTAAACACCTGTAGTCTCCCCCGACCCATTTCCCAGAACCTCAAAGACATCCCCATTTTCTTCTCTACCTTCTACTCATAACACATAACATCTCCACTCCGCCAAAGTCAGGATACCTAGAACAGTTATTAAAAGGGGTATCAGAGCCAGTAACTTCAGGGTAACTATGCTCTCAGCCACATCAGATTCCAAAGGTGAAAGTGTGGCTACCTGTTCGGGATTAGAGAGAAAGAAGTCATAGTGCAAAGAGGATATTCTAATTATCCTGGCACCATCCGAGAAATAGCAAGAGTATAGAAGAAGGAGTAACTGTTTCTGAAAACGAAGTGTTTAGGGAGGGTTAAAAAAAGAAAGTGACTTTTGGGTGGAGTTTGGAGGATTATTAGGAGTTGCTAAAGGGTTATTCTAGGCAAGGGAAACAGTGGATTTGATGAGGGAGCAGGAGGCTGGCTGAGGACAAAGCAAAAGCTGGCGCCTTGCACCCCCCCCTTCATCCGCTCCCCTCCATATGTGTAGCATTCCTCAGGCACCCCTGACTGCCATAAAATGATAAATAGTTAACTTGCTGAGATCACAGTCCTGCAAGACAGGAGTCTCCCTTGGTTTGCAAATGTCCTTGAGATTACAACAAAGAAGTTACCTTATCAATAGCCCAATTTCCAAAGACACAGAACTCAGTTCCTCAAGCCTAATGTCACCCTCCCTTCCATAAAAAAACCGAAGGAGGTGGAAGTAGAAGGAAAAGTAAATAAAGTTAAATTTCTTCTAAACCTAAATCTCATTAACAAGGATGCTTGATAAAAGGCATGTAACATTCCACCAGACTTCCAATTGTCTTCACTTGATAGCAACTAAGCCTTCAATATCCTGATAGAATTCTTTGCCCCAATAGCCCTTCTGAACACCCCTTTGTCCTCACCTACCCTACTCCTGTGTATATAACCAACCACTCCTCACAACCTGGGGCAGCAGCTCTTTCTGCCCACGGGTCCTGTCCCCGTGCTTTAATAAACCCCCATTTTGCACCAACGACGTCTTAAGAATTCTTTCTTTAGTCATCGGCTCCGAACCTCCTCACCCCACTGAACCTGACTTCACCGAATCTGGGACTTCATCAGATTGAAGGATAGAATTCCCATCTTTGTATTCTGTATTCTGTTGTTGGGCAAATGGTGGGCCCTTAATAAATGTGAGTTGAATAGGGAGGTGGAATTGTGAGGCATGTTCAGGAAATGGCAAGAGGTTTGGTGAGCCTGGAACAGTGTGTGGGGGAAATGAAATTGAGATTAGGGGTTCCTATAGGCAACACAGCTCTGGAGGTCATCCTTAAGTATTTGGACTTTATTTTGTAGGCAGCGGGGGACATGTGGAGTTGTCAAACAGGAGAGTGACATTTTCAGAATGGGAGGTGTACTGAAGAAGGGAGTAACTGAAAGCCAAATTGAGTTATAAAATGATTGCCACGGCTCAGGTGAACTGTAAAAAGGGTATGAAAGGGGGGTCCAGAGGAAACAAATCCAATTTCTTTCCATAAAGGTAATTGATTTTCCTACTTTAGAACAGGGCTAAATAGCAAAGATTGGGTAACATAATGGGCTAGGTTTATGTGGAATCCCTTAGACTCACAGGAATGAAAGTCAAGTCCTAAGGGTGTTTTGCCAAACACTGCAGGTGCGACTCTGGCCCTGGAAGGAACATGCCCCTTCAATGAAGTTAGAGATTGAAAGCAAGTCAGCTCTTAGATGCCCTGGGGATATTTAAATGGCAGGATTACATTTCTAAAGATCAGGAAAAGACGCGTTAAACCCTCTGTCTAGAGTAAATATATTATTTTGTTTAGAAGTGAAGCTTTATGAGAAAAATAAAAGAGAGAAAAACATCTATATAACAGGTCATGCATGCCATGAAGCTTAACTTACTGTTGTGATGGTACATAAATAATAAATAAATAGTAAACTTAATAAAAAGCTACCCACTTTTTTTGTATTTTTTTTCAGACTTCATGGTTTATACATTGTTAAATATTAAAGGACTTGTACAGGCTATGTGAGGTGATGTAGGTGGTGTGTTTATTTAAATAGTGTCTCAGGGAGCTTGGTACTATGAAACACAGACATCAGAGGGTAAAGATTGCATAAGAGAAGTTTGAGGTACCTTTTAATTAGAGGTTTTCCAATAAAATACCTACAAATTAGAGAAATTAACATAATCCGTGACAGAAAGCCTCAGCTTTTCTCAAAGTCAGATCCTTTATGCCAAAGGAAACAAATGGATATTTTCTTACCCTGTAACTCAACTTCCTTCTGCTACATTCTAATCACAATAGCTGAAAGGGTTTTTCTTCTCCAATTGAATAGACAAAAACCTATCACCAGAATTTGTGCTTCTAGCAGTATGGCAAAATAACAGTGACTTAAGCTAGAGCAGGGAGCAGTGAACAATAAGATATAGGGAGGTCAAAGTTACCCTGAGGAAAATGATTCACAATTCTTTACAAAAAGGTAATTTATTTTTCTGATTTTATTGCTAAGCCTTGGAGCCCCATCAAGGTAGAAAGTCAAATGTGAGATTCCTCTATTTACCTGGGAGTAATTGGATTTTGAGTTTTTGCGTGTGTGTGTGTGTGTGTGTGTGTGTGTGTGTGTGTGTGGTGGGGGAGGGTTGATTAGTTAAGATACTAACAAATTTCACATTTCAAGTTATAGATGCAAGGCAAAATTAATAAGTATTAAAATATTAAAAGTGGGGTGCCTGGGGCGCCTGGGTGGCTCAGTGGGTTAAGCCGCTGCCTTCGGCTCAGGTCATGATCTCAGGGTCCTGGGATCGAGTCCCGCATCAGGCTCTCTGCTCAGCAATATTTTTATGCTCTCTTTCTGCTTACCTCTCTGCCTACTTGTGATCTCTGTCTATCAAATAAATAAATAAAATATTTTTAAAAATATTAAAAGTAACTATTAAAATGTCAAGAGGAAAGATAAAATAGATTAAGAAAAATTCCAATCAATGAAAAGATCAAAAGATAAAAGGGGAAAAAAAGAGTATGACAGAAAATGAAATAATATAGAAAAACAAATTTAAATATAATGACCACATAAATATAAATAGATCAAATTTATATATTTATATTTATTTATATAAATAGAGGGAATTAGGGGCACCTGGGTGGCTCAGTCATTAAGCAGCTGCCTTCAATTCAGGTCAGGATCCCAGGATCCTGGGATTAAGCCCCACATAGGCTCCCTGCCCAGCAGTAAGCCTGCTTCTCCCTCTCCCACTCCCCGTGTTCGTGTTCCCTCTCTCATCTGTTCCCTCTCTGTCAAATAAATAAATATAATCTTTAAATAAAAAAAAATATATAAGAGGAAATTAAGGATTTGAATAGTAAAAATCTACCCAAAATGCTATTTGATAAGAGATACACCTAAAACAGAAGGACACAGAAACTCCGAAAGTAAACAAATGGGGAAAAAAACGTAATATCAAATGCTAAATTAAAGAAAGTCGGGTTAGTTTACAAATATCAGACACAACTGACTTTGGAATAAAGTGAACTATTAAAGATCATTACATGATGATAAAATGTTTGTTTCATGAAAAAATATTCTAACCTTGTGTACATTAATAAAATATTCTTAACACATTAGAAGTAAAAGAGTGTAGAGAAAGAAATTAATAAATCTACCATAATCATGAGAAGATTGTAAGATAGTCTGCCTTATTATGCCAAGGGGTTAAAAAATTACTATTTCTGGTAGTATGGTAGACCACTTCCAAGTAAAATGCAAATACAAGCATAAAAATATTGGGTACTTAGGAGTTACACAAACAACATATATGCAAAATATTTACAGAAAAAGTATGTATTACATTTTAATGAAGTTTATTAAACAAGACTGAAAAGTAGTACATGCCATAACTATGGATATGAAGATCTAATAAAGACATCATTCCTTCAAAATTAATCTGTATAGATTGATTGAAATTCCTATAAAAATCCCAACTTGTAAGGATTATTTGGTATTTTTTAGGATTATTTGATAAGCTTGTTAATCTGATTCAAAATGTGTATGAAAAAAGTAAAGACTAAAGGAAAAGCCAAGATATTTCTGAAAATAAGAGGTAGGGGGGTACTAGGCCTCCCAGAAGACACAACGTGGTTTTAGATTCAAACAAGCATACGGACTAATGAAACAACAGATGACCCCGATATAGAAGTTGAGGGTACCAGTTCTAGACCTGAGCTACTAACTTTTCCATGCCTCAATTTTCTTACTATTGAAAAAGGAATGAAAACACTATCTACCTCATAAGGTGATTCTGGAGATTTAATGAGTTAATTATTTATAAAACATTAAAAAATTGCTTGGCACATGGTTTATGTATTTGTTAACTATATGTAAATGTAACATAGGATAGAAATGGCACTGAGAATATTGAAGAAAGGAAGACCAGTTAATAAACAGGGCAGTTTTATATTATATGAAAAAAATTAATTTGATCCCTACTCCCATCAGACATAACAATTAATAAAAGGTTGGTCAAACACATAAATGAAAAAGGCAAAGCTTTAAGTATTTTATAAGAAACTGTAAGAAAATCTTATTATGGCTCCATCATTAGCAAGTATTTCTTCAGATATAAACCCATAAATGAAAAGATTGTTGAATCCAATTACATTAAAGACATTCTTTTTATCAAAATATACCACAAGGAAAAATAAAATCCAAGTCTCAAAATACAAATATTTGCAACATATTAGTCAACAAAAGATTTTATCAAGAATATATAAATAACGCTTACAAGTCAATAAAAACAAAAACCAGTAAGAAAGAAAAATGATCAAGAGACATCACCAAACATTTCAAAAAGGAAAGAAACAAACAAAAATGAACATATGGTTAGATACCAAACCTTACAAATAATAAAGGAATCTAAATTAAACTAAGTTCCATATTGTACCCAGTTTTACATAAAATTAGGAAGCCTGACATTGTCAAATGCTATTGCGGTTATCTCTTATACACTATAGGTGGGTACAATTTTGGAGAATAAATTGACATTATCTTATAAAGGTGAACATTATGACTTGGCATTTCCACTTCTAGTGCTATACACTAGAGAATTTTTTTTTACACTAGAAAAACCCTTGTAAACATTCCTTGCCCACAGCAACTCTGTTCCTAAAAAGAAAAAAAGAAAAAAACTTGGAAAAACAAAATATACATCAATAAGAGAATGCAAATATAATTTATGGCATATTCACAAAGTGGAATAATGTACATCAACACAAATACATGAACATGGATGAGTATTAGAAACAATATTCAATTGGAAAATCAAGTCAATGAAAACTATATATAGTAAAATAATATTTGTATGAAGCTCAAAATCAATATTTGTATAAAGCAATATGGTTTGGGGTAGATCGGTATGTGAATAGTAAAACTACGCAGTAGAGAAAGTTGTATTATGGTATTTAGGAAAGTTTTTACAGCATAAGGGATAAAGAAAGATAGGACTGACGGCAGCTAGCATTAAAAACCCTATCACATTTTTGTTCCTAAGCTGTAGTAATTTTATTACTGTATTTCAAAACTTCCCTTTACATTGCATAATGTAAATCTCTCCTATTAAGCATAATATAGTAAAAAAAGATTAAGTTATATAATCTGAAGGAAGGTTGAGGCAGAAAGTGTTTCTTTTAGACTTTACCATTTAAAACAAAGCTGGACCTGTAAGCATTTCTCCCTTCATGGCACTGGGGTTGCCTGAAAGTGGACTTGAGTTTTGCTCTGAAGAGATGACAGACAGAAATGAAATGCAGCTCTTCCAAACAAAGCAGTTGTTCATAGTGACATATCTTCTGCATCTGTGATAGCAGATGCTTTTAAAAGCAGCAGAAAGAGGGAGCAGTAGTGGGTGGAATTAGAAGCAAATGCTTATTCATATGCTGCCATGTGAAGCAGATCTGCTCTGCTTCTTTCAGATACACTTAAGAACAATCTAATCTTAGCTGGAACTGAAATATCGGAACTGTTGAATTGTCATTGATAGAAGCTGCCACCATGGCTATTTTCTGAGTGTTTCCGTGCTGGAAGGAAGCATAGAAGCACGCAGTCATCAGGCCAGAATAGACCTTTCAAGGAAGCTTAGAGTTCCTATCGCTTTCACTGGGTCAAATGTAAGCAAAACCATGAAACTGATGCTCTTTACCCTTGACCAACAATGATATTAGGCAGGAGGAATGAAATAGAATCAGGATGACACCTCGTCCTTAGATGAGCTGTTCACAACAAAGGTACACACGTGCCTGTCTTGACCCACAAGGGTTTCTAGGAAGCGATGCACTATTATAACCACAAATCAAAATGACTCTCCCATCTTAGAAACCCTGTGTCCGATCTGAATTCCTCTGTCTGCATTCAAGACTCTCTCCTTGACCTTACAGAGAACAGCCAGTCTTACAATTTATGAAACAGTATTCCTACAGTTGAAAGATTAAAAATCACCCCTCAGTTTTTTACCACCATGATTCACTGACATAGATATACAGATATATCACTTCAGATTGGTCTACCATTAATTGCTACCCTGTAATTATAGTTCCTTAATTCTATTTATGTTTTAGATAATACTGATTCCATCTTTTTTTTTGTCTCTGTCCCTTCCAAGCTTAGTATAATTTTTATCCTTGCAATCCAAGTCCCTTATAAACTTAATGAGTCTTCCTAAAATATAATCCTCATCACACTATCTTTTAAATCAAGAATGTACATTAGTTTTCAAGGGTTGGGCCAATCAAGTTTAGCTTCTCAGACTAGAAGTTAAAGCTCTGATTTATCTCACCTAACTTTAGCTTGCCAACCTTTTCTCTCTTGTCAGACAGACCTGAGTTTGAGTCATGATCCCACCACTTTCTAAGTGGGCACCAGTTAATTCAACTCGAAACTCCAGTTTCTTTATTTGTGAACATAAAAACTAAATGTTGATTTTCTTAAAAGCTGTCTCCACTTGAAAAATAGCTAAATTACTTTTTAAAAATAGTTAATATACAGAATTTCCTGTAATTATAGGTTTTGCATGAGAGACACTATAAAATTAGAATAGTAAGATCTATCATGTTTTAAAGAATAAATCGAATTTGAGAAATAGCTTAGCAAAGTTGTCCCATAGTAGGTTGTCTGTAAACTTTAAAAATTATCCTTTCTCCTCCTTCGTTTAGAGAAAAAAAAATTGGCTTAATGCTAGAGGAATAATCATGAAAAGAATGACTCATAGAGGAAATAAATATAGTACATGATGATGAGATTTTCCTTTACTAAGAAAGGCCTGTCTGGATGAGGAGAAAGCAAGGGAGAAAAACAGACTCTGTCAGACTTCCAGAGATGGACCGTCCTTCAAGTTCTTACCACAGTTTATACCAGGGGTCTAAGAAGTGGCGGGTTTCTTATTGGGAAATAAGTAAGAAACGGAAAGCAAAACAAACAAACAAAAAACCCAAATCCTAAATATTTCATAGTTGTTGTTTGCTGCAACTTCTGTTTATTAAATAATTGTGAAAGGAAATAAAATGATGAGTTCTACCATAAGGAAGGAAGGAGGCAGCTGTTTCGCCACAAATACTGGAGCCATTGCACATGAAGACAGAGGACTGTCTTTGAATGCTTCTCTACAACGGCAGACTATATTAACTGACTTTAACACTTTTAAAAATACCCTTTCTTCTGCTGAAACTTTATGAATTTGAGATCAGTAGATGCTGAGTATTCCTTACCCAGGAGCCACCTGATGGTAAAAGGAATCTTTTTACACTTTGCGATATTTTGAAGGTGGCAAATAACAACTACATCCAAAAGACCCGTGCGACCTCTTAGCACGTAAATCCTAAAGTGCATTCCAGATCTGTGAATCATTAGTCTTACACGGAGTAAGAATGAAATTACAACACAAGTACTATATTCACTCCAAAGGACCTATAAAGTCCAAATAGCTTGCTATTTCTTTCCACATTTCAGTGTTTCAACAGGGATCCTTTCAATCTTTTCAAAATACAGGGAGACAGAGAGCACAGCGCCCATGCACTGCCTTTTACTCGCAGCTAGACGGTGTGTCAGATTCTTCTAGGCTGACCTCTTGAATGGGCTGCTCACTGAGACCCAAATCACACAGGGCCTGTGAACTGCTTTAGTGTGGTTAGTGTGGTCTCATTTAAATGTTTCCACCCAAGGATCAAAGACAGAGCGGGTGAACATACATCTTGGGGGTCTGTGGATATAATGGGAGGTGGAGATTGTAAGCACAAGTCAAAGAGTCAGCAGCTCATTTGGAGACAGCTTTTGTCCTAAAAATCCATGCAAATTTCATACTCCAGACAGAATATTCACATTCTCTACACTTCACGTACATTTATGATCCAGGAAAATGTCTGTGGTTTCCTGAAATCCCTGGGATATTATTGCAAATCCCTGAAACACTGCGGAAGGAAGGAAATAAGCAACTGTTGGATCCTGTGTGTAGCCCAGTTCCTCCCCCTGAGTTCCGGAAGTCTGCCAGTAAGACATCTTTTCCTTCTACTTGTAAGACCTCAAACTTCAAATGCATAAACTTTGCTCCTCATCTTTCCCCTCCTCTTCTCAACTCATTCGCATGGTGAGTGGCACCTTCCAGGCACTCAGCTGCTCAAGCCAGAAACTTGGGAGTCATCCCAGACATATCGTTCTGTATCAGCCCCCACATTCCATCAACCCCCAAATCCTGTCAATTGTGCCTCCATCTGTTCTCCTTTTGGACGGGCATTACTTTCATTTAGCCCTTTCTCATCCCTTTTCTGAATTATTATGGCATGGATCATCTACCTAGTTCCTCTGCCCCTCTGCCTGCTACGTCCCTAGTTGGTGATTATCCATTACTTTATGATATAGTCCAAATTCCTTAGCATATCTGGACTTTTATGATTTTGGCCTATTTCAGTATCTTCAGCTTAATGTCCATACCCTATGGGCTCGCTGAGCCCGCCTCCCCGTGTTTCTGCCGTATCACTGCAGCTTACATTTGGGATCTCCACGTGGCGCATTCTTCTTATGCTTTGGGGCTTTTGCTCATGTATTCTATTCTTGCAATGTCCTTCCTCCCTTCTCTTCTCCACCTGGATAATTACTACTTGTTTTTGGCTGTGGTTTAATAATGGAAGTTCTGATAATATTTTCTCCCTTTAACAAAAACCCCAGGTATGTGTATGTGTGTTTGGGTTTTTTTGTTTATTTGTTTGGTTTGTTGGTTGGTTTTTGTTTTTGTTCTTTGGTCACTTCACATAGGAAACCATAAAATTTTGGCACTATATATTACTGAGTTTTTAATGAAAGTAGAATTGAAGGGCACCTAGATGAGTCAGTTGGTTGGGCATCTGCCTTTGGCTTGGGTCATGATCCTGGGGTCCTGGAAATAAGTGTCTGGCTCCCTGATCAGCAGGGAGGCTGCTTCTCCCTCTTCCTCTGCCTGCCACACCCCCTGCTTGTGCTCTCTCTCTCTCTAAAAAAGAAAGTGGAATTGGTTAAGGTCTTATCAGAAAACTGTATTTCTCCTTCAATATGTGATTCAAGCAGACTGGTATCTTTTTAATGGTATAATTGTCTCTATGTGAGTGTATCTCTTAAGTATAATTTAAATCTATGTAAATGTTTGACATGCACAGCATTTTTAGGGGGGAAAAAATGCCAAGAATGACATTGTTCACAAAGTTTCCCCTGGTTTTTGTCTCCATTTTGTTAGATTCCTTTTACTGCTTTGATGCTTATAAAATACTCTCTTTCTCTCTCTCTCTCTCTCTCTATATATATATATATATATATGCACACACACACATATATGCATACATACATACAGCACTTACTTACATAAATGCTCTTCATGAATTGTGATTGTTTTTTTTTTTTTTCCCCTTGGCTCCACACTGGACTTGAATTTCATGCTTTTGTCTCTAGTCCTTAATACAGTGTCTAGTTGATAGTAGGTATTTAAGTAAAATGAACATTTTCTCAGGATGAATGAAAAGATGAGTGAATTTATAGGAGTCTATTTGTTAAAAGTCTTTATGGGCATACTATAGGCATATGGGCATAATACTATGATGAATATGAAAGAAAAATCACGAGGTCCTTATTTATACTGAAGGTTAGGTCTAAATGGGTAGAAAACACACACACACACACACACACACACGAGTGGAATAATAATGCAAGCATATATGAAAACTAACAAGAATGATGTAGGCAACAAGTATATCCATGATAGCAAGTGACTTGAATAGATTTTAATATTGTAAGAATGCATATATATTTTAGAGATACATATATAAAATTAAAAATGCATGTCAATTTTTGTAGTATTTGCAGAAATAAATTATCTAATAACAAAGTATTGAATTTAGCCGAAATTTATTCATTCATTCCTCTTGCTCATTACCTGCCTAGTACACCCATTCCAAACAGGCATGCACTGTCTCATTTTGTGCTCATGCTTGTTCCCGCTACCTAAATAGTCTTTTAGTATTAACAAGACCTTATTGAGTGACTACAATGTATTGGACTCTGAGCTGGCCGCTTACCAAGACACTATTTATTTTGATAACTTACCCCCTTTCTCTGCCTGGAAAATCCTTCAAGGCTCACCTTAATTATCTCCTCCTCCTTGAAGCATTTCTTGATCCCTAGAGGCAGAATTAATCAGTTCCACCTTTTTTTTTTAAGATTTTATTTATTCATTTGACAGACAGAAATCACAAGTAGGCAGAGAGGCAGGCAGAGAGAGAGAAGAGGAAGCAGGCTCCCTGCCAAGCAGCGAGCCTGATGTGGGGCTCGATCCCAGGACCCTGGGATCATGACCCGAGCTGAAGGCAGAGGCTTTAACCCACTGAGCCACCCAGGCGCCCCAATCAGTTCCACTTTTACAAGCTTTCATAATTTTATAAACACCTCTTTCCAGTAAACCAGGCATGGTAAATAGAATTGCATCATTCATCTATTCAAAAGATAGATGGATAGATAGATACATACATACATACATACTATGTGCCAAGCATTCATACTAAACAAAATAGATGATCCTTGCACTTGAGGAAGCAGACAGTAAACAATAACCATGGTTAAAAAGTGAATTGTATAACATGACAGAATGATAAGGGCTATTAATAGATTTAGGGACACCCGGGTGGCTCAGTGAGTTAAGTTTCTGCATTCGGCTCAGGTCATGGTCTCATAGTCCTGGGATTGAGCCCCGCATCGGGCTCTCTGCTCAGCAAGGAGTCTGCTTCCACCCCTCTCTCTGCCTGCCTCTCTGTCTACTTGTGATCTCTCTCTCTGCCAAATAAATAAATAAAATCTTAAAAAAAAATCTTTATTAAGAAGATTTGGAGAGTTTGGGGGGAAAGGTCCTACCAAGTTTAAATGCCTCATTGTGAAAGTGCTGTCTGAGAAAAAGACTTGGGCAAGGAGGGGAGCAAGCCATGTAGAACAGCTCTCCAGGCAGAGGAGACAGCCAGTGTAAAGGTTGTGAGGCAAGAAGTGTGTCTTGCTCTACCTCTGAGATTCTAGTTGGTCTCTAGTGTTAGCAGGGACCTGGCCACAGATATTTTTTAAAGTTTTCCGAGGTAATTCCATTATTTAGCCAGAGTCGAAAAACATTATACAGATGTAGGGTAACAGAGATCATCTCAAGTCTCAAGAAACCTATAGAGTTTGTGGGAGAAAGATGCATGAACATAGATACTTGTTATTTACTATGGAAAGTGCCGTAAGGTTCGTGCACACACAGTGATGTGGAAGGGCTGAGTCCACTGTGCCCGGCCTGAAAGCTGGAGGATAGCATAGGGCTTTCTGGAGGAGCTTAGGTAAAGGGAGTCTTGATGAACAGGAAGTAACTAAGGGAAAAAATGTTTAGGGGCGGGGTGATCAGAGGAGTCCATGCACCTGAATCCTGTGGGTCAGGAGGAAGTGACTATATGTAATCCAATATTATAACATGAAATGTTGCAAGAGATACAACTAAAAATATAGAAAGGGATAAGATCCTAGGAAAGTTTCTGTCAACTGTGAAGGAACTCAGACTTTATCCTGAATGAAGTGTGACTTTAAAGGGGTTTGTGAAATGAATAACAAGATTTAGTTAGCTCAAATGGCAAATCGATTTGCAAGGAACCCCACTTAGAGCAGGGTGCCTAACTGAGAGTGAAACAGGTGTTGAGGAGAAAGCTGATGATGATCCTCATCGGGTTGGCTTTGTAGAGATGGAGTGACTATGGAGAGGGGAAATCTCAGAGTCATATTAACAAGGTGTACTTGGACTGAATTGTGACCGATCGGCTGGGAGGGTGCTGGGCACAGGGGGAAGAGCTAGCAGTGGGAAAAACCAGATACTGCTTGGGTTTCTGACTCGGGGACATGTGGAGATGATGGTTCCAGTCACTAACAAAGGCGACCCAGAAGCAAAAGCACATTTCGGAGGGGGTTGGGACTTTCCAGTATGAACATGCCGCAAGTGCCTGGAGGAGCAGGCGTGAGGTGATGACCAGCAGGCAGACAGCGGAGGGTGCCGTGAAGTTCTGTGTCTCTCGCTGTGGTCCCAGGCAAAGTACAGTATGTGCTACCCTGAAGCATTTTCCAGATGAATTCATTAGTGTTATCATGTTCCTAAAGATCATTAGAGTCAACATTAAAACCTTAGGCAAAAAGATTTTAAAGTCTAATTGGTATCAGGCTCCTAAATAGTAATATTTAGAGCACATTTAGATAAAGCCTGGTCCAAAAGGAAAAGACCAGAGAGACAAACATTGACATCAGTTTGTTAATTTGGTATTACTGTTTAAGAAGTTAAAGGGTTTTTTTTTTTTTTTTTTGCTTTGTTCTGTTTTGTTTTTTTTTAAGATTCTTTCTATTTATTTTGAGAGAGGGGAGTGTGTGTGTGTGTGTGTGTGTGTGTGCAAGTGGGGGTAGGGGCAGAGGCAGAGGCAGAGGGAGAATCTTGAGCAGACTCCATCTTAGCACGGAGCCAAACACGGGGCTGAATCTCATGACCCTGAGTTCATGACCTGAGCCCAAATCAAGAGTCACGTGCTTAACGGACTGAGCCACCAAGGCACCCCTAAGGTGGTTTTGTTGTTGTTTATTCCCTAAGGGAAACATTATCTTAAGGAAATAGTATGTAACACTATTTCGGAGCTACAAACACAGCAGTAAAAGTGTAGATATCTGCCTTTCCTCCTTCCTGAAAAGAAGTATTTGGAATGGTACCTGCCTTGGTACCATTTGGAATGGTACCTTTGGAATGGTATCTCCTCAATCCCAGTCTGTTTCCATCTAAGTCAGTGACTCTGCTTCACTCAGTGAACCACGCCGAGGGAGCAAGAGCCCTGAGTCATGAGAGGAAGTTCAGCACAGAGACGAGTAAGGCTTGGTTCTTTCACTGCTAATTTGCTCTGCGACTGAACAAGCTATGCCCCTTCACGGTCCTCACTTCCTTTTCTGTGAAGTAAAGCAGTTGGTTGAATAGTTGATTAAGTCCCTTCCACACTATCATATTCTATGATTCTCTCATCACAGCTGCCTTTAAGTCTTCAAAACCCTTTTCAGTTGTTCATAAGGAGTTTTGTGAGTGACTCAGAGCTTCCCAGCCTGGAGCCTGAAGATGAACCGTTATTGCAAGCTAATGTTGTCACTAAAGAAATGCTGCTAGAAGTGGCCAGTGCCGTAATAACCCCCAGGTTCATGGACAGTTTTTCCTCCTTACGGTATCTGATTTACCGTCATTGAAACACAGATTGAACATATGCTTTTATGTTAAATATCCTTCTCTTTTTATGACAGAATGTTTATAGTTCCCGTCTAGGGCCCTATGGCATTTGGGTCTTTTCCTGGATGGTTGTGTCTGAGGAAAAGATTGTCTTTTCCTGTTTTCAAGGTAGAGTAACTTTTCTCCTCAGTGGTATTTGAGTGTAATGTCATTCGTGATCTACCAACCCACCTTTAATGTTCATGGTGCATCCTTTTCCATCCCATTCCTTTCAGTAAGAAGGACTATAGATTTGTATAGTGACTCGTAAAGATCAGAAATTTGTGTTTTATCATAGTAGTCTATTTCATATTAAGTACCACCTTGAATGAATAAGTTAATGCTTTTCTTTAGATCAATTCCCTTTTTAATTTATTTAACTACTACAAATGGAAACTGGCATAGTTTGCTACTTAGTAGGTCAATTTAAAAAAGATAATATTTGGAAATAGTTAAAAAAGAAATCTTTTTTTTTAATTTTAAAAATATTTTTATTTTTTATTTATTTGACAGAGAGAGAGTTGGTTGAGAGGCAAACAAGTAGGCAGAGAGGCAGGCAGAGAGAGAGGGGGAAGCAGGCTCCCTGCTGAGCAGAGAGCCTGATGTTGGGCTTAATCCCAGGACCCTGAGATCATGACCTGAGCAGAAGGCAGAGGCTTTAACCCACTCAGTCACCCTGGTGCCCCTAAAAGAAAAATTTTAAATTAAACCCCTAAAATTAGTGCAGCCTATTGGCACGTCTCTTACCACACATTGGGCAACACTGGCCAAAGGAGTAGGTTGCAGGCATTTTTGCTGGTTAATTACTGTTGTCCACTGTAAATATGGTCACTTAAAACAACCACCAGTCATGTAACTCATAGATATGTGTCAGGGTCTGACACGTTCTCCTTGTAGGCTAATAATCTAACCTGTATTGTTTCTTGGGTGATGGCAGAAGAGATGGGACTCTTGGATCAGAGACAAAGGACTTCATCTCTTATGGCATAGAAAGCAGCATGAACATCAGTCAGCATGCTGGTGTTGGTTTCTCTTGGCCCCCAAACCCCATGGGGAAAACATGGAGGGGTCCAGGTGGGTGCTGCACAACCAATAGTTTTTCATGACAACTACCAAACAGTAGGATTAAGAAATTCACCTTTTTTTTTTTTTTTTTTTTTTTTTTTTAATAATAAGCCTGGTGTTTGCCTTGGAGAGAAACATTACCTCATCCTTCAAGATTGCTCACTGCAAATACAACCCTGAGAAGTGGCCCAGGCAGAGAGTGGTCAGAGTCTTGTGTTCTCTATATCTCCATGCAGCAGCTCTCAGGGCTTATAGTGAACTGCCTTTCCCAACATTCTGAAGGCCAGCATTTGGGCTAGGCTCACTGCAGGGTCTGCTGATCTAGGCTAGACTCGGGTGATCTCAGCTGGGGGCTGATGGGCTTAAAGCATCTCAACTGTGATGGATCATCTCCACATAACGTCTTATTCTTCAGGAGACTAGCTCAGTCTTGCTCACATGGCTCTGGTGACAGGTACCCCAAGAAGGAAAGAATTGAGGCCTCTTGAGGTCTAGGCTCAAAACATCACTTTTGCTGCATTCCCTTAGCCAAAGCATGGGATGGCCACCTCATTTTCAAGGGGGTATTTTTTCTCTTGCGTTAAAAGATATTACAAAGATTTAGGACATTTTTGCAATCTACTGCAATGTCAGATCCAAAAGGATAGGATTTAAACCTTGACATCACTTAATCTCTCGGAATCTTAGTTTCCTCTTTGTAAAATGAGGATAAAACTATTAACATCAAAACATAGTTAGTACAACTGAGGAGAAGCAGAGGAAATATCCAGACCTGTGCTTGGGACATAGTAAGTGTACAATAAAGTAGTTGTTATTAAACCCAAAATATCTACATGCTTATTTAACCAGTTGTGGTTTACCTTCCATGCTTATTTTCCATCTGTTTGCTTAAGGGAAGAACATGTTTGGAAATTGAGGCCTTCCCCCCACCACACACCCCCACCACTCACTCAGCCATTCTGGTTCTATGTATTTAGCTATAGCTGAAATTCTGAGGCTTTTTGTACCTACATGTTGACTCTGTTGAAGCTGTGTGGGAGCAAAGTGTGCTGAGTGGGGAAAGGGCATTGAGAACATATGAAAAGAGGGATGTACACATGGGCAATTTGCATTCAGGGAACAGAAGGAGGGGAGGGTGTCATGCTGAGCCACCAAAAGGAAGACATGGAAGAGACTAAGACTGGTCTCTTCAGCAGCAGTTCATTATAAGAGTTCTGTTGGGATGCTTCCCTGTCAAATGAGTATGATACAGTCTGAGTTTTCTTCTGAATGCAAGAGGAGAAAGAGGAAAAAAAGGAGATAGAGGAGTAGGAGGAGAAGCAGAAGGATAAAGAGAAGAAGCAGATAGATACGCAGATTATGAAGGAAAAGGAAGGAGAAGGAAAAAGGGAAGGAGGAGAAAAAGAAGATGGCTGCCCAAACTAAGAAGCATCTTACCTGGTGTGTTTGACAAAACAAGGTTTCACCTTTCTTTCCATGTGCTCCTCTTCACAGTGTAGGCTTATGCGGCCAACAGAAACACAGAGCTGGGCTATTTTGAATGTTCATAAATGTATGTGGCCTCATCTCACTATTAAATAGAAGTGCTAACTATTCTCTAATTTTAGCACATATCTTTTAAATGTCAAAAACCAGATTTTACTCCAACCCCCTTTCCTCGTCCTCAAGCTTTGAGTCATGAGGATAACTTCACTCTATGAAGAAATTGGCAGTAAAGAATAGAATAAAATGCAGAGGAAATGTTTGACAAATTAATTTTAAGACATATTTCTAATCCAGTATCTGGCCAAGTAGGCACCCAAAATGAACTAAGTTGATAAGGAGGAGGGGAAAGGAGAAAGAAAGATGTCCCTAAAGACAGAAGTAATAGAAATTAAGGAACTTCCATAGAATGGTAGGCAAAACGAGTAATGCCATGTAGTACCTACTCTGTGCTAGACACTAAAAAACATGGCTGATAAAGACACAATGTTCCCATATTTCAAGAATCTCACAATTTATGGAGGAGATATAGAGATACGAATAAATGATTATAGTTAACTAGGATCAGGTCTAAGTCAAAAGCATGCACTAAATACCATAGTTGAGGCACCTCACCTTCGGAGGGAGTCAAGGAAGCCTTTCTGTAGGAGAAGACAGCTGATCAGAGTCTTGAAAAAGTAAGAGTGAATAAAATAATGAATTAGACACAGAGCAATATAATTAATTTCAAGGGGGAAACTGCAAAGAAACTGGGGTAGAGGTTATCAGTAACTGGGTGTATCTGGAGGCCAGAAAGTTGAGTAGGGACTAGTTCCTGAAGACCTATGTCCATCTTTGTTCTACAGATATAGATTGAAAGACCCCCTAATAGGGGCACCTGGGTGGCTCAGTGGGTTAAGGGCTCTGCCTTCAGCTCAGGTCATGATCCCAGGGTCCTGGGATCGAGCCCCACATCGGGTTCTCTGCTCAGCAGGGAGCCTGCTTCCTCCTCTCTCTGACTGCCTCTCTGCCTACTTGTGATCTCTGTCTGTCAAATAAAAAAAAGAAAGAAAGAAACACAGAAAGACCCCCCTAATGAATTTTTTGGTCATAAATTATTTAAAGATCCATTCTTCCATACATCCATATCTCTACCCATTTAACCACCACCCCCACCTCAACCATAATTGAGTTGTGAACACAAAAGTCAACACAGATGTTTAGTTATGGTTAGGGACTGCTACCAATTGAAAGGAAACCAAAATAGCAGTAGTTTAACTGGAATAAAAGTTTAATTCTCTCTCACATCAAAGCCGAGGTAGTCACTCCTGACTGCGCACAGTGTTAGGTACTCACGTTCTCCTCTCTTGATGTTCCCCCATAGATAGCTTTAGTTTTAAGTGAAGATGGCAGGACAAAAAAAAATTGGGAAAGGGTGTGCAAACCCCATATTTTAAGGAATGTTCCCAGAAACTGCAACAAAGTATTTCCGTTCACATTCCATTGATCAAAAGTTGCCACGTGGCCACATGTAGCTGCAAGGGAGGTTGGGCAATACAGCCTTATTCTGTAACAGGAATGAGTAATGAGCCTTATACTGCAGCTGTTATGAAAGAAAAGTAGGGAATTATAAAAGAGTCATCACTTTTATATGAGCAGCTCTTTAAAAAAAAAAATTACACAACTCTTGGGACTTGTTTTAAATCCTTATTAAGCAAGAAGACCTCTTTTCTCGGGAAAGCTCACTCCATATCATACTGGACTACTGACCAGTGTTCCATTAAAACTTATTTTCTAATTACAATTGCCTGAGCTTTCTTATAGAAATTTCTTTTCACCTCTTTATATATATATATATATATATATATATATATATATATATATATAATATTTATAAATTTTGAGGTCTTACTAATATGGTAGAAGAGGAAAACAGATATTGTGAGATAACTCTGGACAAGGTCAAGCCAACTCATACATTTCATACAATTTAGTAATTGGATGGCTATTGATGGCTGCGTGACATTGGAACTCAGGACCTCAAGCCTGCAGCAGTCCAGCAACAGTATTTAATTCCAACTTTCACATTTAGGAGGTATGCTTTCTTTTAACAATATCAAGCATTATGCCTGATACACAGTAAATGTATGATAAAATAAAGGTATGTTGAATTTACTTGTACGCTCTAATGATGAGGTCAAATGCATGAAGACATATATTTTATTCAATCATATGTTTATTCTAATTCATTGACTAATTCATTTAATTAACATTTATTGAGCTCTTCTTAAGGACTTGCATGATGCTAATTGCTGGGGGAATTATAACAATTACCAACTTTAGCCTCTACTTTCAAAGAGCACATAAGAGAGCAGAAAGAAAGATGTATACACAAGTAATTTTAATCATCTAGTAAGTGCTACCAACACTGAAGAAGTACATTGAAGATGTGTTATTTCAGCCTGATCGTTGGGATAAGGCTTCACAAGGAAGGTAGTACTTGAACTCAGCCTTGCAAGAGGAGTAGAGATCCACCAGGGAATCGTCAAATATATGAGTAGTTCCTTCGGTGTCAAATAGCACCTAATATTTGTTCCAAATTCAGCTTGAGCAATATAGCCTCTCCTCCCCAAGGAGATCTCATTCTGCGTTATGTTCAACAACTGACTAGTTATCTCGTTGTATACTTGGCAGCTTGTTTTCTCACCGCCTAGGGTAGTTTGAGTTTTCATATATAGTGAATAAATCCCTTGTCACCCTCTAGGTACCATAATCATAATCAACCATGAACCAATTATTCAATACCCTCCTTCATGCCTGTTTTCATTCTCCCTTCCTATTCTGTTCAATAACACGTGACTGAGGTAAAGGCTACCATTCATACCCTGCAGCTAGACAGTCACCTTGTCTCATTTTCTGAGGTGAAATCAGTTTTTCAGCTGTAGTAAGCATGCTCCTGGAAATGTGTCACTGCCATTCTCCCCTCACCAGCAAGTATTTTCTGTTTTTCATCGCGAAGTAGTTATGTGTTTCAGGCTTTGAGCAACATCCGAGTTTCCACCAGCTGTGTTTTGCATTGTCCTCATTTTGTATAATTAAGAAAAACAGGAAGCCAATCACTTAAGTAAAGCTGACCCTCTTCATTCTGCAAACCCGAGAAAGGACTACATCAGGGTTTTTTATAGTACAGTTTTTACAAAATTTATCCTGCAATCCACTTGAAAGTGGAACAAGGTTAGAGGAACTGTGGCAGCATGGTGGCCTTCCTCTTGACTACAAACAGCTGTGCTTTTCTGAAACCACACAGTCTGGTTTAACACTCTTATATAATTTGATTTGTCACATTGTGAAAGAGGATTCCCTTGCCATTTTTTTAATACCAGCTCAAATCTTGGGGTCTAAGGGGGCGTTTTGATTTAACCCTTATATCCTCCATGTGTCCAACTTTTTCACATTTTTTGACCTCATTTTATATAGATATTTGTAAGTGAGTTTCCAAGAAGCCCTAGGCTGCTATTTGGTTTTATGAAGATTAAAACCTATAGTATGTATCTGAGAAAGAGCTTCAGATTCTATTTTATTAGAGTTTTATTTCCTTATATAGAAGAGAAAAGCAATTACTTTACTATGTTCAATTTCATCTAGAAACAGGGCTATGTTAGGGGTCAGCAGCACTAAATTAGATTAAATATTTATTGAGATCATATTTGTTGATCATTGTGGTTGGTGTGAATGTAAAGATATTTAAAATGTACTCTGCTGCGGTGTCAGTGTCTCTCAGTTGGTTAAGTGTCCGACTCCTGATTTCAGTTCAGGTCCTGATCTTGGGCTCATGAGATCAAGCCTTGTAGTAGGTTCCATGCTGGATATGGAGCCTGTTTAAAATTCTCTCTCTCCCTCAACCCTCCTACCCCCATTGCCCTGGCCCCACTTGCATGCTCTCTCTCCCTAAAAAATACAATGTAGTCACTGCCTTCAAGGAATTCATGGGCTTATAGGGGAAGTGGATGTGAGTACTACTAAAGGCAATTCGTAGCAGTATGTTACATGATCTGAGTGCTATCCTGGTAAGCCCTTGTTTTGTGATCAAACCCATCTCCTATCCATAAAAATTTGATCTAGAGTATCAATGCCTAAAAAGAGATCTTTCCCACCAACATTTCAATGTAAGTAATAACTGCTCATTCTTTCAACAAATACGTATTGGTCACATATGGTGTTCTAGGCATTGTGCTGTTTTCCTTAGGTTTGGAAATCTTCCCTCCATGGCATCCATAGTGCTCTGTGTGCCCACGGAGCTATCATTTGTTGACAGTATTGTGTTTGAGTCACTTTAGTCATCCAGAAAGCTCTGTGAGGTCGGGACTTTCATCCCCATGTACAAGTGGAAACTGGCTCAGTGGAATTAGATAATCTCCACGGCATTATATAGCAAATAACTAGTAGATTTACATTCAGACCCCTACAAGCGTGCTGACTCTCCACTGTATTACTTTTGACCTCTCATGCTTTCAGCTAATGGAGACATTGCATGGGTATTGTGAGTGCATGGAGTACTGATGGAAAGAGAACTATTTCATATATCAGAGGGTTCTACTGGCAACAGTTTAACACCTATGTATAATGCATTTCAGTTTTGGTTTTGGGTTTCAAGATCAGAAGGAAATGCTTTAAGCATATACATCAGGAATACATTAGGAAGGATTAATACCAAGAAAGACTTCAAACAAGGTTAAACACAGAAATTGTGCCATGGGAGTGGTTGGGGACTCTACTCTAGGGGTCTTTAAAATTAGAATATGATTTTTTTATGTCTCAGCAAAAATCATATGGACTGGATTGACTCTTGAGACCATTTCAACTCACAAACTGATCACATTACACTGTGGTGTTATCACTAAATTGAGTTGAAACTGCAAACACACCTAGAAAAAAAGGACTTCGTGGTTTAACAACTGTCCTCCAGGTAGCTGCCACTCCAGGTGACAGTGGCCAGGTACTGACATGTGCTATTCGAGAAAACCACTGAATTGGAGACACTTCAAAAGGACCCTAGATAATATTTGGTCCAAACCATCTGACAATTATGGGAACTTGAGACCCATAACCATGATTAATCATAGTGCTGTGAGAATTGCTTTTTTTATTAAAGAAAAATTCATATAAATATTAATTAAGCCACATTATATGCAGAATAAAACCAAATTGGAGGTGCTATTTATAGTAATATTTAAAGCAAGAGATATTTTAAGCTTATTCGCATTCTCTTGCTTACTCTTCCCTCCCAATCAGCCCTCCTCCAGCCAGCCTCACCAAATTAAGAAACCATACAGGACACTCTTGGGTGGGGCTTTTTTTAGGGGGTGGAAGTCTTCCATCAGGAACATTTACAGTGTCCCCAGGGTTTCTGCCAAGCCGGTCCCCTGAGCTTGACTCTGATCCAGATCACTGAAGCTCAGTGCTAACAGTGACTTAGGCAGCCTTTTGAATAGTGTTGTCACACTTTTTCTCCTACAGCAGGCATGGAGGGGCAACTCTTCCTATAAACATCCCAGAGCTTCTATGAAATCCCTCAAAATATTGCAGGGAAAGAGCATTACAGTCAGTTCTTCTTGTCACAGCATCAGTTAGGTCCTTTCCAATTGTTCTAATCTGGATAAAATAGCTGTGCTTAAAATAGCTAAATGTATTGTAATTGGGCTCCTTTCTCTTCTTCTCTTTGAAGCAGACACAACAGAAAACAAGTGAGTGAGATTTGATGTTCTATCCTCTTAAATCTGCCCTTTTTTTTTTAAGTAAATGATTTGTAATCGTTATATTAATATTAGGATACCTGTAGTGCTTCTCACAAGTGAACATCAGTGTATCTCCACAGTACAACAGGGTACTGCTATTCTAGCCTAGTTCCCTAAAAAATTTCGGTTAGGAATCTGTCTACCGGAGAAGGAGAATGACTTTCCCTAAGATCATATGTCTCCTTAGAGGCGGAGCCAGGAACGAGGCACAAGAGTCACTGTACTCATTCTGATGTTCATTTAGCTGCTTTTCTTAAACTTCCTGGAACTAAGAGCGAGATATGCAGGAGTTGTAAGAGCAAAAGTAATTTTAGGGTCTGCCTTTTAACTGCGTCATCCTGAAACAGAGAGAGCATCTGAATCCCATCGGTCAGTGATGCCACCTCGCCCTGTACTATAACACATTTTGACCCCTTTCATTGAGCTCGCAGCACTACTGCTCACGGCAGAAATGCCAGGTTCCAGAGGAAAGCAGACTTTATTGCAGCTCTGGGGATTATTGTCAAAAGGTCATCCAGTTCTTACATTTTGCTAATTATGTTAGAAGAAGGCCTCAGAAAATGTCAGGCGTCAGGCTTTAAAAAAAATATCAACATATATTTTAAACATAAAAAAATCACAGTAGTATTATGCATAGTGTTCCCTGCCTGTATGGACGTGCTGTGGGTGTGGATTCATTCATCAATTTACTCAACCTTACAGCTGCAGTGGCCTACTGTCAGACGTAGCTGGAAAGGTCCGCAGGTGTCAGTAGATCCCTTTTTTATTCACTCAGCCAACGTGTATTTAATTAGAGACTGTTATATTTTCGTCACTGTGTTAGGTGCAAGGAATGTGGCCTAATAGTGAATGAATTTTTATATAATTATTACTCAAACTTATTTAAATGGAAAAGTTGTATTTTTTTTCTTCTAAGAAATCAATTAAATGTTAAAGGTTTTTTTTTGAATCCTTAGTATCATATGTACAATGTGCATCAATTCTGCTAACTGCTTGGAGGAATATCAAGAAATGGAAGATGAGATTCCTGTTAAAATTAATTTAGTTGTAAGGCACAATACATACATCTCTTAGATTCTCATTTAAATAAATGTTGCAAGCAACATTTAAATAAATGTTGCAAGCAACATTTAAATAAATGTTGCAAGCAAATGAATTGTTGCAAGCAATTTCAAAATACCTTTATATAATTTTCAAGCTAACTATTATAAGCATTGAGTAATAAAATGTAAGGGAGAGAGCCTTTCAGATGAGGCAAACCCCTAAAGGCTTCACGTATACCTTGGGAGTTTGGGTTGAGTTGAACTGTCCCTCTAAAGTAAGTTAGTATTCCAAATGCAAAGAAGGAAGTAGGTAGCAACTTTTTTTTTTTTTTTTTTTTTTTTACACTTACTAGTGTTTTCAAGCCTGTCATTAGGTAGAGAGATAGTCAAAGGAAGAGTTAGCATTAGGTTAGATCTTAGGGGACTTTGATGGTGGGTCATTGTTCAGCCTGTGAAAGTCATGAACCGGGTGTTGAACAAAGGATGTCTTAGAGTTCCTTCCCACTCCAGGGTCACTGATTCTATTAGATATTGGAAAAGTATACCTTCTTCAATGCACATTTCACCCCATTTTGGTAAGCACAAGTCAAAATTGGGGAACAAATGCAAAGCTAAATTACTTAAGGGGATTCTATTTGATTGAAACCTAGTTGCTATTTTATTTGACATTTATAGTGTTCATCAACACTTAGGAAGTGAAAAAAAAAAAACCCAGTGTCCATTTTAAATCTTCAAATTAATATGTATTGTGTACCAGGTGCATGGTCTATTCTGGATACTTATTAATGAACAATTTGCCTTTCAAATATTTTCTCAGCAATTCAAATGAAATGCTACCCATATTTTCTAATACATGTTTCATTCTTGCTATAGACTGCATAACAAATTATATTTCACTCAATTATTCAACACATATTTAATGAGTACCTATAAATAGCAAGTACTGAGCTTACAAGATGCAGGGGATATAAAAATAAATTAAATGCTTAAAACTTAGTCTCCTTCCTCAAGAAGATTACAGTCCAGTGCAGGAGTCACACATATAAATAAATCAATTACATTAGAGTTTAAGCTAAGAGCACTGGAAAGCACAGAAGAGGGAACATTGGCTTCCTGGCTTCCTGGGTGGAAGGCTTCATAGACAAGGTAACATTTAAATTGAGTCTCAAAAGAGTGATAGCAAAATGACAGCCCTCTAGTTATAAAAAGCACATAGATGAGATGTCTGGTAGCATCTGGCATCATGGAGTACATAAGAGTCTCATCTGTGACCAGAGGTTATTTGATTCTTATAAAAATAGTTGCAGAAATAAGAAATAATGCACAGCATTTAGCATAGTGCCGAGAATAGAATAGGTGACCAGCTAAGGGTAGCTGTCATCTATATTACCACCCAGACCTGTGGAACTATATGTATTGCTACTCATATGTACATACTCCAAATTTCAGTTGTACGTTTTCTTCATAGCTTATATTATGTCTGTAATTAAGAAGTCATTGATGCATTTACTCTCTACCTTCCCTACCAGACTCCATGAGAGAAGGAAATAAAATTATTTTGTTGATTATTGTATTCTTAGTATCTAGCACAGTGCCTAGAACATTAGAGATATCCAAAAAATATTTTTGAAAAAATATGTAATAATAGGAAGACATTAGTAAGGCAGGATCTGTTATTAGGCAAATACAATATCAAGTCACATGAAAAAGTATGAGTACTCTAACTCGAGAAGAATTTTTTTTAGAGAGCGCACATGTGTGTGTGCACAAGTGATGGGGGAGGGGAGGGGAGTTGGGAAGAGGCAGAGGGAGAGAGAGAATCTTAAGCAGGTTCTACACCCAGGGCCAAGCATCCTCCTCACCAATGCCAAGCATTCTCTGTATCATGACCCTAAGCCGAAATCGAGAGTCAGTGGCTTAACAGACTGAGCCACCTGGGCACTCCTCAAATATTAATCTATTAATTTTCCTTCACAGCCAAAGAAAGTACCCAGACTTCTTAGACTCCTAGGTATTCCATGTGGAGTTCAGGGCCAGCATATTCCTCATTTTCTTCTCTCCACCTCGCATTACTATCATCCATAAATGAGCCTCAAAGGGAATACTCCATGGGTGGCCAAAGAAAATAACTTTGTGAAAATAACTTTTTGTGGCCCAAAAAGTAGATTTCATTCACTTTCTTCTATCTCCCCACAACCCTTAACATTTTCTAGGAAGACCCTTCTCCTCCTTCAACCAATATGACATGTCTCATGGAAAGTTTATTAGAGGAGCCCATTCAGATCCCCAGAGACTTCATTACTTTCCAAAGCCATGATGAAGCATTATTCTGAATAAAATTAAGTTCTATTTCTTCCAATTAATAGCAGATGATGAAAGTGCCTGCCAGTTCTGTTGCCTTTCAGCTGGGTGTTTTTCTCTTGCTTGGTCATTTGTAAAATGTGAGCCCTCCTAATGGGGATCTAGTTACTCACTTGAATTAATGAGTTTTAGCTGAATTAATAGTGCCTAGCACACTGTGGGTATTCAATAATAGTCAACAGCAATTTATATGCTGACTTAACATGCTCCACTTGAGAATGTTGGCTAAAATCAATATAATGTGATTTTCCTACTAGATCTGACTTAAAGAAAAATATCAAGTTCCAGGTTGGGGGCTGAGAATATACAGAGTTCTGTACTTCTCGGAAAGTAGTTGAAAGAATTCTGCAAAATTTCTTGGGAAGAACATACACATTTCCAAAAGGTACACAAGATCCTCCAGCATACCAATATAAATTTTTTGAGACTTAGATTCTTTGTCCTAGAAGAATATCTGGCACAGAGTAGGCCTTTATCAAAATAATAGCTGAAAATAAACAGAAGGAGCATGTCACAGAAATATGTTAGGGCATAGCCCCTTACTATGCCCCCAGTAGGTACTCAATATCTAGTGATATAAATTTTGAATTAAATAAGAATAAAATTTTGAATTAAAATAGAATAAAATTTTTGAATTAAATTTTGAATTAAAATACAATAAAAATTTTAGTGTAAGTTAAACATAGAGAGGAAATCTACTAGATATAAACCTAAGAAGATAAAACACAAAAAAGTACTGATCAGGAAAGAGTTATGTTCATAGGACTAAAGAGGTGAAGTTAGCAAGTTCAGATTATAGTGCAACATATGGTGCCTAATGCCTTATGGCATATGTTTGCATGTTGAAGCTTTTAATTATAAGGAATTATAATTCCATAGGGATCCTTATAGTTCCGGACTGAGAGCCTTAAAAAAAATCAATATTATGTGCTTGTTAAGTTATAACCTTTGTGGAAAATCAATAGTATGTTTGCTGAGAAAAATATTTGACATGTCAACTGAATTATGGAAACTTCTCATGCCAATGGCAAAGCCCAAGGATTTATTTAATCACATGCATTAAGTGAGCTACTTTATTATATCAGTATATTATACTGATTTCCATATGCACACATTGCCTATTTCCTGAGCTATGCCAATTCCTGACTCCCCTTGGCTCCTGATGGGCAGAAGCAAGTCTTCCACCTCTTGTTTACTTCCAACTCGGTATTTACTTTTAAATGAATTTAGTTATAATAACAACAACAGTAGTAACAGATAAAAATTCTAACAATGTAAGCACTGTGTTAAGTGCTATATATACTGATGGAAAATATGAATTACTTAAAATTTTGACCTTTATACAATATCCATTCATTCATTCATTCATTCAGCAAACTAGTTAACATTCACTGATCCTACCAGATGGCCAGGGATAGCCCAAGGCTCTAGGACAGAGTCAAAGGAAAATCTATCATGACTCCCTGTTGGTAAGTAATGTTTGAGGAGGGAGGGACAAAAAGACTAAAATGTCATAATAAAACGTGACAGCTCTAACAGTGCTATATAAAAATGTTGGAGGGTCTTAGAGGAGTCACAGATAACTGCTGGAGGAAACCCTGGCATCTTCAGTAGAATGTTATTACAACTGGGACTCAAATTCATTCTTCAGTTGAATAGGTAGAAAAGAAATGGGAGCGTACTCAGGGTCAATAATCCTGGCCACACATGTGGGAGGGATTTGGTGTAGTTAGGTAAGACCCTGAAACATGAAATGTGCAGAAAGTGGGAGAAAGTGTGTGTGTGTGTGTGTGTGTGTGTGTGTGTGCTTGGAGTGGGAACAAAGTAGGAGGAAATGAAGCTAGAAATCCAGGTTCAATATAGTTTGTGGAAGGTCTTGTATGTCAGTCAAAGGAGTCTTGAATGTACTCTGTAATTAAAGGGAGCCAAAGAAGGATGATCATAGAGCACTGACAGGTTCTGAATTTTTCTTTAAAAAAAAAAAAAAAAAAAAAGTAATGTTGATTACTCCTTTATAGAAGGGAGAAATAGGTAAATATTAACATATTACAATATACCAAAAGGATGAATGTTATATCCACAAGGAATCAAATTCTTGCTTTATAAACTTTCTAAGAACAGTCACTTTCACTCAGACCTCAGCACTGAGCTTTAAATTTGAGGATGCTTAGCTTGCCACCTTGTGGCGGAAGCAAGATTCTGCACATGAGGGATGTTTAATCTGAGAAACAGAACAAACCTAAATCAGTTAGTGAACCAAAGTATTTGTTCAACTTTATCTTGTGTATTTAAGATAAAGAAAAATAAAAAAATACACTTAGAGTAAATATTAATTATTGAAAAAATTAAAAAAAATCAGAGAATGGTCCTTGGCTGCTTTCTCTCCTTCATCTCTCGTATAATGTATCCATAAACCATGTTGATTCAGTTTTGCAAATAGATCTGATATCTATCCAGATTAGAAGCATTTTCCTTGATAATACCAGGTTTTGCCAAGAATGTGGAATAATCATAGCTCTTATTTATTACTGGTGAGGTAGAAATTGATATATTTCTGATGATAGATACAACCATTTTGGAACAATTCAGTAATCTACTAATGTTGAAGACGTCTATACTCTATCCAGAAATTCCACTCCTGGGCTTATGCCCTAAAGAGATTCTTACATATGTGCACCAAGAAATATATAGAAGAATGTTATAGCAGTATTGTTATAGTTTTGTTATTCTGGAAAGGAAAACAATAAAAAAATACCTTGAATGTCCTTAAGCAAGAAAATGGTATATTGTGGTATACCATACAATGAAATACTGTACAAAATTAAATGAATTTTACCTGCACACGTCAACATGAATGAATTCCACAAAATGCAGAAAGAGAGCCTCAGTATGAAACTGCTTACATGAATTTCCAAAACAGACAAAACTACACACATATTGGGGATACTCTATCAGTCAATGTTTTACCAGAGAAACAGAGCCAGTATATCTAGTATATGTAATTTATTTTAAGGAACTGGCTTCCATGATTCTCGGGGCTGGCAAGTCTTAAGTCCACAGGGAAGACCAGTAGTCTGGACATGCTCCACAAGTGGGATTTCTTTTGAGAAACCTCAGTTTTGCTCTTAAGGCCCTCCACCTGTTTGGACAAGTCCTCCCTGCCGATAACACCCGGTTATGAAGCATAATCTCCTCTACTTAAATTCCACTTACTGTAGATGTTAACCACTGCTAGAAAATTCCTTCATAGCACCATCTCGATTAAATAGTGCGTACTATAATTTAGCCAAGTTGACACATAAAACTACCGCAGATACATATCTGTATAGTAAGACCATTGAGGAGGAAAACAAATATTTGTGAACACAAAATCTAACAGTTGCCTCTATGGAGAGGGAAATAGAAATGGCCAGGGATGGGTACCCAGGGTTTCTACTGTATTGATAAAACTCAGCTTCTTGAGCTAGGTGACAATTACAGGGAGTCTTTTATATTATTCTTTATAGCTTGTATAGCTTTGATATAAATTCATGTATGCAAGAAAAACTTCACAATGATTTTTAAATACAACCCTTACCAAAATGCAAAATAATTACCTTCTAAGCATATAGAGTCTCCCTCCTTCCCTCACTGTATAAGCTAGGGAGTTTGAACTCTTCTGTTTTGCCTTCAAGTATTTTAACCATTTAGGGCTATAGCTCTGATCTAAAACAGAAAAAATGAGTCAGGAAGAAAATTTTCTATCTTGATTTTAGGTCAATGTTCATGTCCGTTAAAAACAATCAGGAGGCAATTTTTGCGGGGAGACTCACACCTAGTATCTAATCCCTGAGGCAGATTACATACAGTCGCTTGAAATCCACCTGTTATCTGACCTCTTCTTTCCTGTCAGGCAAAATATGAGCCCAGGTGAGAGCTGGTTTCATCACCAACTATCTGAAAGTTCATTTTGTTGTTGTTTCTTACCTTTTCTGAGGAAAGGTGTTGCAAGGTTAAAGAAACGAGATACATGGGCATTTGGAATGTTTTTGTGGGTGAGCGAGCGAGGATCTGGAGTCTGTGGGCCTTGATATTTGCTCACTATGGAGAGTGCAAAAGCGGGGCTCACTGCGACTCTGCCACATGCCTGTCCCAGCTGCCAGTGTGGGTCCCCTAAGAGCCTCCCAGTTGGCTTCCTTCCTCCGGCCTCTCCCCAGTCCAGCCCATTCTCCACAGGCAGCTGGAGTGAATTTTATGGTTAAAAAAAAAAAAAAAATCATGTAACATAAAATTGGCCATCTTAACCATTTTTTAAAGGCACAATTCAGTAGTGTTAAGTGTGTTCACGTTGTTTTGAACAGATCCCCAGAATTTTTTTATCTTGCAAGTCAGAAGGTCTCTGCATATTGAACAACTCCCATCAAGCCCCTGGTAATCACGATTCTAATTTCTGTTCCTATGAATTTGGCTATTCTAGATACCCGATGTAAGTGGAATCATACAGAATTTGTCCTGTTGTGACTGGCTTATTTCACTGAGCATAATGTCCTCAAGGTTCATCCATGTTTGTGTGTGTCAGAATTTCCTTGCTTTTTAAGGCTGAATAATATTCCATTGTATGTACAGACAACATGGTGTCTATCCATTCATCTGCCCACAGACAGTTGCGTTGCTTCCACCACTTGGCTGTTGTGTATAATGCTGCTACAAACACGGGCATGCAAATATCTCTTCCAGACCTTGCTTTTAACTCTTGGCTATCTGGCCTGAAGTCAGAATACTGGATCATAGGGTAGTTCTATTTTTACTTTTTTGAGGAAACCACCATTTTTTCATAGTGGTTGCACCATTTTAAAATCCTACTGACAGTGCAAGAGCAAGCTTTTATAATATAAATCAGATCATGTCACTTTGTTGAAACCCTCTATTGACATTCTATGTTTCTCAGAATGGGGGCTTAAATCCTTTCTGAGGGCTAGATGGTACTGTGTGGTCCACCCCAGTTTACCTTTCCTGCCTCATATTTCACTTCACGGGCCCTTCCTTAGAAAGCTCTGTCAGTTCTGGAGCACGCAAGCTCTTTTCCAGCTCCGATGCTTTTGTGGTTAATCTTCCTTTTGTCTGGAGTGTAGCCCACCCGACTCACCATAGGAATTCTCTCATTCTTCAGGATTCAGCTTGTACATCATCACTTTAGAAAGTGTCCCCTGACCTCCTCTGCTGAATAAGGTTTCTCCTTTGTGCTCTTCGAGTACCTTCTCATTTCCTTGACAGTCTGGAATTATTTTGTTTACTTGTCAGTTGTGTTTTGCCGGTCACCTCTACTGGAAGGAGAACTCCATAAGAGAAGGAATATTGTCTGTCTTGTTTATGGTGGAATCCTAGCAGTTAGTGCCTTTATAAACTTACAGATTATTCTGTATTCAAGATCAAACAAGCCTTATCCAAATTAATGAAACTTTAGGCGAAAGAATGGCATGATTGAGACGCTTCCCTGTATTGTTAATTTGTCCTATCTCAGTAAATCCTTTACAAGAAAGAAGAAGATAAAATATACAAAACTGAAAAGGTAGCCATGAGCTGAATGGACTGCCACAGGTTCCCAGATAGAGGCCAGAAGTTTCTCATAGGTTGAAGAACTACGTTTTCTTATGATGAAGAGGGAACGTACACCAACTGGCTGCTGTCTTTTTTTTTTCTTTTCCAAAGATTTTATTTATTTATTTGACAGACAGAGATCACAAGTAGGCAGAGAGAGAGAGAAGGAAGCAGGCTCCCCGCTGAGCAGAGAGCCCGATGCGGGACTTGATCCCAGGACCCTGAGATCATGACCTGAGCCGAAGGCAGCGGCTTAACCCACTGAGCCACCCAGGCGCCCAGTCTTTCTAAGTCTACTAGCTTATGCAAGTCCTAGTGATACCAGAGTCTGTTCTCATGGATGATCAATTTAACATGGATGATACGTTTCAGATTTTCAATTGACTATTTCAAGCAATTTATTCTTCAAAATTCCCATCAATGTTAGTTCCATGCTGAAAAAACTTTTTCAAGATTTATTTATTCATTTTGCGGGGAGGAGAAGGGCAGAGGGAATCTTTCAAGCAGATTCCCCGCGGAGCGAGGAGCCAGACTCAGGGCTCCATCCCACAAGCCATGAGATCGTGACCTGAGCCAAAACCAAGAGTTGGATGCTCAACCAACTGAGCAACCCAGGTGACCCATAAATTTTTTTAAAAGTTTATTTATTTATTTATTTGAGAGACAAAGAAAGCATGAGTGAGCAGGGGGGTGAGCAGAGGGAGGGGGCCACACAGAGGGAGAGGGAGAAGCAGACTCCCTGCTGAGCAAGGAGCCCTCCAAGCTGCTTGATGAAGGACTCAGTGCAGGACTTGACCTGGGCTCGCTCCCAGGACCCTGAAATCAAGACTAGAGCCAGAGTCAGATGCTTAACCAACTGAGCCACCCAGGCTCCCCTCCTTATTGCAAATTTTAAGGGGAAGTTGACAAGCTTACTTATACTCTAGCACATAAACAGTGATCTCCTTTTGGTAATATTCCTATGGCTTAAAAAAATTTAATTTCTATCGAACACAACTATTTGAGTCTCTGTATGAAGCTCCCTAGAGGAAACAGTGTAAGAACCTTCCTTCAAGCATTTTAATACCTTAAGATATTATACTGTATTATCACTCCTCCCTGACTTTGAATTTGTTGTTCCTTTGCCAGCAAGCTTGCTGCCTCTTTGCCTAATGCCTTTTCATTTCATAAGATAAATTGAAGGTGTGTTATTCTTCAAAAAGGGCTTTTTCATTTTGTAAGATAAATTAGAGGTGTGTTATTCTTCAGAACTGTCCCCTCATGCCCCCGAAGCTAGGTTAAGTGTGTTTCAATCGGAACCTGTGCATATGATTTTGTAATGTGGCATTTCACCAATTCTAAGATGTACTTTAAAATATTTAGCATCCCTGAAATCAGAACATGTCTCATCAATGACATCCTAGATTGATTAGATTTGTCATTCTCAGCTGCTGAAAAGGGAGTTTATGGGGGTTGGGACTGTGTTTCATCTCTCTAAATATTTCCAGTGTCTATTACAGTGACTCACTAACTCACTGTAAGTGCTTACTGAAAGGACAGATGGATAGAAAAACTACCAACTCCGTGATGGACTGTTTCATTACGACAGCAGTATAAAATGAAGATAAAGAGAGGTTATATCTGGGGGCGCCTGGGTGGCTCAGTGGGTTAAGCCGCTGCCTTCGGCTCAGGTCATGATCTCAGGGTCCTGAGATCGAGTCCCACATCGGGCTCTCTGCTCAGCAGGGAGCCTGCTTCCCTCTCTCTCTCTGTCTCTCTCTCTCTCTGCCAGCCTCTCTAACTACCTGTGATCTCTCTGTCAAATAAATAAATAAAATCTTAAAAAAAAAATGTTAAAAAAAAAAGAGAGGTTATATCTGCTTGGGAAAGATTAGGGGAGATCGGAAAAGATGGCATTTGAACAGAACCTCAAATAAAGAGAAAGATCTTTCCCACCCGTGATTCAAGGATCATCATTTAAGGCAGAAGAAAGAGCAGAAGAGGGGAAAGTAGGAAAGACGAGGGAGACTTCAAAAAGAAGTTGTTTGACTAGTTTGAGTAGAATGCAAATGTGTAAAGAAGCCCAGTAAGGGAAGTTTAGAGAGAGATCAAGAGTGGCCAATACTATGCCAAAGTGTTCTGGTCCTGAGCAGTCGGGCACTAGTAGAGGGCTTTAAAGATTGGGTGATATGGTGAAGTCGTGCTTAAAGATGTATCTGGGAGTGATTAGTTGAATGGCTTGGCTGGTGGAGAGAATGCAGATAAGAAAACTAGTTACTAGGCAGCTATTTTTTATTTAACAGACATTTCTTCAGCATCTGCTGAATGCCTGACACAGGTGTTAGGACAGCAAATAAGATTCAGTCTTTGTACAGAAAGATCTTAGAATCTTTGTACAGAAAGATCTTAGAGTCTATAAAGTAAACAGTCAAACAAACAGGCAAAAATTAGAAAATAAAAAATACTCTGTGTGTGCACAGGTTGCTATGAGTGAGTCCTGACCCTACTCCAGGGTTTGGCTCAGATGCCAGGGGAAGTAGATCCATCAAGGAGGCCTTTGGGAAGAGGTGTTATCTTAGCTGAAGCCTGAAGGTGAAGAGATGGCCAAGTTCTCTGGGAAGTAGCATGTGCAAAGTCCCAGTGATGATGTATTTCTCTTACTCTGGATTACAGATAATTCAGAGTGGAATGATAAGTTGGCATAGTGGGGGATAGATGGAGAAAGAAAGGAAAGGAAGGGAAGGGAAAGGAAGGGAAGGAAAGGAATGTTGGTGTGTTGGGTGGGGAGAGGCAAGAATGTGGTTGGAAAGGGACATAAGAGGAAAGTGCAATAGTCTCGAGACAGGAAACAAGGGCCCGCTGGGCTATGGGCAATAGAGATGAAAAGAACAAGAGTCCTTGCTGAAGTAGAATCCATTTAGCTTCCATTAGACTCCTTCACTTGGCAAAATATACTAACCCCTCATACTTGCCAAAGGGGTACTGAGATGACCACAATGAGTGCATCACTGCTTTCATCAGAGAACTTTCAGTCTGGTGTGAAATATTTTGGCCTTGACTCTGATATTAGGTGTCATGTCCTGCCAAGGGGTCAGGTTGATCTTACTCTGGAAGTCATAGGAAGAGAAAGATGCTAGAGGGTCTTCTGCATCCGTGTGTTTTGTATTTGGGTGATGAGGGAAATGGCAGTACCCTTATGTAGGTTATTTCCGTTTGTATTTCCAATTGTATCTGTGGCCCAACAAGGATAAAGGGAAACTTAAGGACCTGGAGTTTTATTTTTTTTTTTTAAAGATTTTATTTATTTATTTGACAGAGAGAAATCACAAGTAGTCAGAGAGGCAGGCAGAGAGAGAGAGGAGGAAGCAGGCTCCCCGCTGAGCAGAGAGCCTGATGCGGGACTCGATCCCAGGACCCTGAGATCATGACCTGAGCCGAAGGCAGCGGCTTAACCCACTGAGCCACCCAGGCGCCCCAGGACCTGGAGTTTTAAATCAAAGAGCCAAAGTATCTACCATACTCGGAATAAACACGTGATTCAGAGACTAAGAAATGCGTAATATTTGAGAGACAGCCTAGTACAGGATTAAAGGTAGGGATTACAAGGATAGGGAGGTATGAATTTCAGCCTGTCCACTAGTTGTATGAACAGGTTACTTAGTTTTTCTTTGTCTCTGATTTCTCATCTGTAAAATGAGGGAAAAAATAGTAACCCATTCGTAGTTTGTTGTGAGGATTAAATAAGTTAATATTAATGAAGCATTGATACATAAGTATGTCACATCACAGGCACTCATCTGAGAGATGACTGTCAGTTCCCAGCAGGGAATTGTACTAGGGCAAGAAAATGAGAAAACTTCCTAGGTTTTCTTGATTTGGGACTTATATCTTAAGGTTGTAATAAGCACACAATGGCATTCTTTAATTGTACATATTTAATTGCATATTCAGGTGCCTAGATTAAGTATGACAATGTCTTCCCAAGAGAAAATTATCTCATTTGGAGGTTAAACCACCATAACCAATCATGGATCATGAAGTGAACTTATTTGAGGAAATATTAACATCTTTATAACAGTATCAGGTTTCCAAATAATCCTTTGATTGGAACTCAGGGCAGATGAGATCAGAATCAAGGCCATACCGTCTGTCTCAATCCTTTACCTGTTCCATGTTCCAGAGTCACTGAGGCTGGCACATCATGAGGGCTTATGGGGCAAAGACAGCTGGATAAGAACAGTTAGATGGATCCAAGCCCATTTGTACCACGCCCAGCGATAATTCAGACTGTTTTCCCACTTGGGCCACCTGACATCTTCCCATGGAGATATCAGCTCTTCGTGCTTGCAGTTAGGTGAAGGAAACACATTAAAGAGGGAAAAAAAGAGAATTCAGACACAGAGCTGTATTACCTAATGCATCTAGAATTTAATCTCTAAGGGGTCATATGTTTTTACCTTTTTTTTTTTTTACTACTGTATTCTTAGCACTTATGATTTAGTGATTAGTACATTATGTGCTCAATAAATATTTTGTTGAATCAAAAATGATGATACTTGCTGTTAGGAAGAGATTTTACTCTTTTCAATATCACAGAGGAAGTGCATGCCAAAAGGCTGATGAGGAAATCTCTGGTACAGCCAGTCAGAGAGAATCTGGGAGATGTTCTAGGGTCAAGTGTTCAAGTGGTCTAATCTTGGGAAGTCAGTTATGGATGGAAGGCTGGAGCAGGTGCGAATTCCACAGCAGATTCTGAGGTCCAGAAGCTCAAAGGGGTCAGAAGAGTAGCTTGAGTGATCAGCCAGTGGTGGCAATTTCTGCACTGTAGGCTCCCCCCCTACTGGACAAAAGTGGTAATTGTAGGCACATAGCCGGGAACCTTGGCTCAGGAGGAAGCATGGCTAAAGAGGGTAAGGTGGCCTTACAAACAGAAAAGAAACTGAAGCTTTGAGTAACAGAGGCAAGGCCTTCACAACTCAGCGTGCATCCTTCAGAGAGTTTGCACTCATCTACAGCGATGCTACAATGCTCGTAGTAGCGTGCAGGAAGCCGGCTCCCTGTAACAGGGGGAAGGCTGAGCTGAGTATACGCATGCATGTGTGTGCGTGTGCATGTGTGTGTGTGGTGACCCAACACATAGATATGATACTGACACAGAAATAAGAAGAGGCTTAGATTTCCTAAGCTTCCCTCAGGAGTCAGGCCCTCTGCCAAGGCATTTACGCATATTATCTCATCAATTTCCCATAGCAACACTGTTATGAGTATTATTAGCCCAATTTCACAAATGAGGAATCCGAGTTTCAGAGAGCTTCCGCACTTGTGTGAGGCTGCATTGCTGATGAGTGGCAGGAGCAGAATTTAAACTCAGGACACTAAGGTGCAGGGAATTTGCATCACTTGATGAGGAATCCCGATGAAATCATCATTTCATCTTTTCCTGGCACCGGGAGCACTGAGAACACACTTCTGGGCTTGAGCAGCAAATGATTCTCATGGAAGCCACAGAAGCTGTCCAGCTGGTAGACGGAATCAGACAGTGACTGCCCACAAGTCCTTACTGTCCTCTCTTGCATCCAGTGGCAGTTATCCTGGAAGAATTACTCAGACTGTATTTGAATTTGTGCTTCCAATGGACAAACTGATTGTCAAGATTGCTCATAAATCATTGCTTTGATTTCTTGGTAACAAAACGATTTGACTTCCAACTCTCTTCCTCCCAAGTAAATTCCTTCCTCGCTCCCCCTCCTTTATTTACTGCTGGCAATCACCCTGTGCCCTTCAAACAGCTCTCAAAGTTGACTAAACCTGGAGAAACTTTTTCCAAGGCAGGAGAATCTTCCCTCACCACGAACCTTTTCCATTACAACAAAGTAAATACTTGATCGTGTCCTACATGTTCTCTTTTGTTAATTTTTTTTTATTCTCCAAGTAGTATGTGTGGCTCAAAACAGGAAATTAATAATCACCGAGAGACACCACCATCCATACAGTGTGTATTCTTCTAGACCTCTTCCCTGTTTTGCCTACACTTTATTTTACTGTGCTTCTGCTGCCCGGGAAATTAGAGAGCCTTGGGCAAGATTACTTGGGATGGCCTTATTTATGTTTTGCTCTCACTCAGTATTGGTAGAGTCAGAGCAAGGATCGGGAACTCACTCAGATCCCTTCTCGCATGTCACAATTTGTCTTCCTTTCAACTCCTGATTCTAGAAAGCCAGCAGTTGACATTCCTTCCCAGGTGACTCACACTGAAAACTTGAATGATTCTCCCCGAAATAATGCCACTTTATTATGACTACATGTGAACCAATTTTTTACTTCATAATTGAAAATCTTATGTGGGACTGTTCAATAGCCAGATCTCCTATAGAATCCAGACCGGTTTCTTGAGTCCACACTATCTCTAGGATGTGCTAGGTGTGGTGGGGTACATAAGAGTCTGAGGAATTTACATTTCCACCAGCTGCAGTTCAGTTTGGAAACGTATATTGGTGGAATGTTTGTTGCTAGAGGTACAATAATGAATCAAGCCATTTTTATGTTCCATTGGGAAAAGCAGGTATGTACATGTTTAAAAACAAACAAAAATAACCCTAAGAAAAAAGAGAGCTTCTCAGTGTGCCAGTCATGACAGCATGGACAATTTGCCAAACCTGGGTATCCAGGGAAAGCACCTGGGAAGAAACCATATGTGAGTTAAGTTTGAAGGTTGAGCAATAGCCAGTTGAAAGACAATTGGGGAGGTTATCAAGGTAGGGAAGACTTCAAGAACAAAGGGGAAAGGATGTGTCTTTCTTGTTCAGTGTTGTATCTCTAGCACTTACAATGTCTGGCACATAATAGGTGCTCAATACGTTCTTTTATTTTTTTAACAGTACAGCTGGCCTTTTAGCAACATGCATTTGAGTGGCATGGGTCCACTTACACACAGATTTTTTTTTCAATAAATACAGTACTATAAATGCATTTTCTCCTCCTTACAGGTTTCTTAACATTTTTTCTCTATCTTTATTAGAAGAATACAGTATATTATACATATAACATATAAAATATGTGTTAATGGATGGTTTATGATATCTCTAAGGCTTCTAGTTCACAGTAGGCTATTAGTAGTTAAGTTTTGGGAGAGTCAAAAGTTAAATACAGATTTTTGACTGTGTGTGGGGGTTGGTGCCCCTAACTTCCATGTTATTCAAGGACTAACTGTATTATTCCCTCTAGTCACCATGGTGTTCAATATATCCCCATGGTTTACTTATTTTGTAGCTTGAAATAAATTCTTGTTGAATGAAAAAAATTGGGAAGAGAGAGGAGTAACAGTAGCTAGAATAGCCAGAGCAAGTCAAGTTGAGTGGAGATGGTTTGGAAGAGCCTGGAAGATTTTTAGGCATTGAAGATGGCATAGAGGAAGGCTGGAGAGTGTTTTGTGGGGTCAGGGGAGCTGTGAGGTTGAAGCACAGACTCTGTATGTTATATAGCAGTGGGAGAGTTGTTTAAAGAAATTGAAAGCAATAAAGAAAGGCTCCATTTTTTGCTGTTAGTTTTTAGATCTTTATAGTATTTGATAAGTAAGTACAAAAAATTTAATGTTACAATAAAATAATCATAAGTGATACTACTTGACCTCTTACCAGCTCACAGTCTACTAAATTCATTCCACGCATTGGCTCACTTGGCCTTCTCAAAAATTCTGTGAGGTAAATACTAGTCTCATTTTACAGATGTGGAATATCCAGTCTGGATAGTTTTGAGTTTGAGGAGTTTGATGAGTTGCCCAAGGTCATGTAGTACATGACAGACCAGGGAAGTGGTCCAGGCACTTTCTTCAGAACCAGCATTCCTAGAGATGATTCTACCATTGAGGTTTTTAGAAAGTTCTTCTATTGTGAAGGCCTAAGGAAGGGGAAGATGTTAGATGTATTTGTCTGTAAATGATTATTCATATTTGTTTCCATTTTGCTAATAGCATTGACACTCCAAAGAGTTCTCTTTTAGAGACCACTTGCTCCTGTTCTTTCATTTGGAAAAATCAGAGTGATTAATACCCTCTTTTTCCAGTTCTTGAGAATTTCTTGGAACAATGTTTCTGAATGTGCTTTTGTAAATGACAAATAGCAACCTGAGTGTGTGACATCTTATTCATATTCACTTTCCAATTCCACACCGGTTATTTTCCCAGATCCTAAGTCTGTAGTCCCATTCTGACTTGCTCAGAGAAGTGCTATCTAAGCATACAATTACCTCTCCTGAGAAGTTTAGGAAAGGTAGCTTGCCTTTCTTTTCAAGCAACATATCCAACATCTTCAGTTAACACATGGAGGGCAGCACTGAGCTAGAATAAGTTCCCTCATGATTATTTAAATAGATCTTAAGATCCATTAAATATTCATGAAAGGAACTTCTTGGCAGTTCCTCCATTGTAGGTAATTACAGGGGGTTTAAAATATCTGACGTTGCTTGGAAGCACACAAAGCTCTGTCAGCTGCAAGCAGACAGCTGATTTGTAATTTAATTAACATCCTGGCTTGTCCTGCTCTTTGTGGCAAAAAGCGGGAATGTATTTCCTTTCATTTTTGAGTTTTGTTTGAAAAAAATTCAAATGGAGCACCTGGGAGAGCTTTTCATCCCTCAGATCTGTCATGTTCCTTACATCCTACTCCAATCCCCAAAACATTCCTCTTTCAAGTGTCCTTCGGGACAGCTGTATGGCTGATTGTGGGTCATTGGGTGTTGTTTTCCGTTTTGTTTTGTTTTGTTTTGGAAGAGTAACTTCACTTGAGGAAGATCTGGGTGCGATCAGCAATCACTGAGCTTCAAGCCGCCCTTATTAGCTCTTTGAATAACGGATTTGAAGAGAGATTTATTTGGCCAGAGATGATTTATTCAATGAACATTGATTGAGATCTCCTTATGTAGCCGGTACTGAAGGACAGCAGTAACCAGACTCCATGGAGGTTTCAGTCCAACAGAGGAAGCAAACATTAAGCAAATGATAATGGAAATTAAATGTAAAATAAAAATGAGATGAGTTTTCTGAAAAGCAAGTATGGGGTACCCTGAAATCCTGCGAGGCAGGGAGTGGAGTGGTACAGGAAGATAAGGGAAGCCAGGAGGCCCCCTTGAGGAAGTAGAGGTGAAAAATCATTCCTGGTCCATCTTGTGCTTCTTTCTCCTATTGTCCTCCTATCTAATGACCCCCCCCCCATATGCATAACATATGGATGACTGTTCCTGAAGGAGGGACTAGGATAGTGGCCAGAAAGGATGGAAGGAGGAAAGAGAAACCTGCGCTTGCCAAAGTAACATTCAGAGAATTTTTTTTTCAAATTAAAGAAATGAGTGTATTACCAATCTGATCGTTGCCTTAACCATTCTTCTATCTTGTATCTTCTTCTTTTTCTTTCTTTCATTCATGTTTTCCCTCCAGAAAGGGAGACAGGGAATTGGAGAGGAGCATGCTAATGGAGAAGGGTCACAGGTAACAGATAAGCTAAGCTATCATGGGTAAAGGAGCTGGAGAAGAGAGATGGCTGACTACATACTGTACAAGTCTCTAAGTAAATGGAATTCCTAAAAAGAAATATCGAAGTATTTAAATGAAATATGCTCCTCAAAATAAGACAGTAACTATTCGGGCCCAGATAAGCATGTATTGTTTTGGGAGTTAAACTTCATTTTGAGAGGATATGAAGACCCTTTATTTCCACGGAGTACATTTTTCAAGACCACATTCTTCACTCTTGATTTTCTCTATTTTCTGATCTTCATTTACTTCTTTCTTAGGAATCATTGCACTTTGCAAGTTCATTATTTACCTAATTTTCTTACTGACTTTATGCTTCTTCTCAAATATGTTGTGTTTGTTTTTTCTTTTCCCCTGCCAGAGCACATTAATAAAACTAAGAGTCTTCCTTCCAGTGGTGGTCTAGCAGCCACAGCTGTGTGGTTGATGCTCTGGCCTGACCGTTCTGCAGGACATGGACAATTGTCAGGGTTCCCTGCCCTCTAAGAGCTGAGATCACCCAGAGGGGGCTAACACAGAAAATGCTATTTGTCGCTATTGTTAACAGAGGTGGTAGAACTAACAGATGGGGGGCATTTCCTAAATGTCAGGCTTTGTGTAAGAAACTGTAAATCGTTCCTTAATTTTATACTTGCATCATAATGTTGCTTTGAGTTTTCAGTGGGATACTCTTTCAAACACTCCTAGCAAAGGGCTCCCATGGGTCGGGTTCACTTGCTGTTCCAGAGTGCACAAACCTGGTCTGGCTCTCAGAGTTTGATCTGAGTCTCTCATCAGAACAGTGCCGACGCCTGCTGCAAGGGGGAAGCAGAGCACTTCTTATGCAGAGACAGAGACAGACCCAGATTTTATTTATGGGCCTTGAAAGATTTGTGACTTTTCCCTCAGCTCTCATGCACTTCGCCAGTGCAGTATCACCTTCTAGCCTGTGCAGGAGGCCTTCAGGTGATGGGTCAGATGCATGGAGGCTCCTGCCTTTGAAGTCTGGATAACTCAGGGTAGTTTGGACTCACGTGGGCATCAGCAAAAGGTTGTGAGTCGAATCTAGTCAGACTTCCTGTCCTTTGTCCATCTACATGGGAGGCTCTGTGGTTGAAAAGGAATGTGAGTATGATTCCATTCAGGTTCGGGTAGGAGAGCTTTTTGATCAGGTATATCACAGTATTGCTCAGATTATTTAAGTTTAGTTCAGTTAAAGTCACATTTAACTGGTCTTTTAGTAAGTGCCATCATCAGTGGAGCACTAGAGATTCAGGGATGGTTATGGCTACATCAGTGCTCAAGAGTCACTCAGGGGCTGGTAGGAATGATAGGCACATGGGCAGGTCTTTGCAGTGTAAAGCTGTGATTTGATGAGAGAAATCTGTGCTGAACCCAATGAGAGCAGATCCTTTCAACCTTTACAATCAGAGAATCCTTCCAAGGGGAGATAAATCAAGTCTGAGGATCAAGGACCTGAAAAGCTTACCTGATGAGGGAGTCCATGAGTCAGGGATTAAGCTTCAGAATGGGGGATAAGCTTCAGAAGAGGATAGGATTCCAGAAGTCAGGGACAAAATGAGCTAAGACCCGGGGTGGGGGGGCATGAAGAGCATGTCTTCCCTGTCTTGAGCTCTTCTTAAAGCTGAGAGAGAAAATATAATCTGATTTCAAACTTGCTTCTGCTCCAGAGTCCCCTCTAATGGACCAAGCCGAAGACAGGAAGAGGAAAGCACAGATTTCAAAACAGAGGCCTTCTTTAAGTGGCTCTCCTTTTACAGGCAATACAGAAATCCTCAAAGATGCCCAGAATGGTGTCAGTAGTTAATAGACAAGCCCTGGCATGAAAAATAACTCAGAATTGCCCAGAATGTTAGGACTGATTCTGAAATCAGGATGTGACCTTTTCAGAGTTGCTTAATCTCCCTTATTAGATGACTCTTGAAGATTTTCTAAGTATTATATTTCCTGAAAATAAAGTGGGTCTCCTAAGATCTTTGAGGAGCTTCAGAAGAAGATTCAGGTACTTTAGCTCCAGAGTCAGAGTGACCTGTGTTTGAATCCTAGCTTGCCACTCATCAGGTATGTAATCTTAGAAAAAAATGCCTAACTATGCAAGCCTCAGATGAGGAGAATAAGAACACTTATCTCTCAGGTGTGAAGATGCATATAAAGAATTTAGCATAGGGGCGCCTGGGTGGTTCAGCTGAGTGGCTGACTCTTGCTTTTGGCTCAGATTATGATCTTGCAGTTGTGGGATCAGACCCCGTGTTGGGCTCTATACTCAATGTAGAGTCTGCTTCAGATTTTCTCTCCCTCTCCCTCCAGCTCACTCTCTCTCTCGCTCATGTGCATACAAAAATAAATTAAATGTATCAATTAAAAAATAATAATTTAGTATAGCTACTGATATTATTATTGACTTTAATATTGGCATTAGTGTTAGGATTCGTATTTCTCTTAATAATAACATTTGTTTTAATATTGATTTTTGTCTATCTAGTATAAAGCAAAAATATGATTTATAGTCCAGCCAAAGTTGAATCCAAGCAGATTCTATGCCCTGTTAGGGTGATTCCTTTTGAGGCTTGCTTTTTAGTTAAATATGGCACTTGTCAGCAGATATTGTAACCCCTTGCTTCATCATCTCTTGCAGGACACTGGAAGAAAACAAATTTAAAAAGGAGGGGGACTATGTGGCTGGCACTAGAAAGGGCATCATTTAGCTCCCTTGGGTTGTTCCCTCTTGTCTACAGTAAATAGCAGTCTGCCTTTCAGCCTTGTGTCTTTTTTTTTTTTTTTTAAGATTTTATTTATTTATCGGGGGGGGAGGGAGAGAGTGAGCACAGGCAGACAGAATGGCAGGCAGAGGCAGAGGGAGAAGCAGGCTCCCTGCTGAGCAAGGAGCCTGATGTGGGACTCAATCCCAGGACACTGGGATCATGACCTGAGCCGAAGGCAGCTGCTTAACCAACTGAGCCACCCAGGCATCCCCAGCCTTGTGTCTTGCCACACGGTACCTCACATCCCAGTTTCCACCCAAATTTTACATCAGGCTCACCAGATGTAAAATGGGGATTGGTGTGTGCATGATTTGTGGGAGGCGGTTCCAGAAGGAAACTGTGAAGGATGTGAGGAAGCATCAAGAAGTTCTGCAAGAATGTAGGTCCAGGTGCAGACAAGCTTCAACCCCAATCCCATCAGATGCCTTGGAGTGTATTTGGCCCCACAGGATTTATTTCACTTGAGGTATAGAAGTTGGGGATTCCACTATAATTCCCAGGCCCATCTAAGTGAGGACGCTTCAGTCACCCAAGTGTGATCATTCTGAGAAGTATGCAGTTGTGGGCTTTGAATGTAGAGAAGGGATTTCCACGAATTTGGGGGGATGTGCAGTAGAATCCACTATAATCCATTTCAGGATTTCATTATTCCCCCAAAACATCATCCTCTCTTATCACTTATGTCCTTTATACTTGTTAGTGCCTTTGCTTAGAATATCTCTTCCTCCTTTCTGTTATCATTCTAGATCCTGTTGCCAACTGGGAAGGCTTAGATGGAGTTAGGGATGACCTATTTCTGTTCCCACAGAACTCAGTTTATACTTGTCGTTAGGACTGTGAATTGTGGCTTAGCCACACATGTATGGAACTCATTTAATATTCCATGGTTTTCTCAAGGTCAAGAACTGTTTCTTATTCAATTTATATTCTTAGCAAATCTTACTGAAAGAAATGATAAGGCAGAGAGATAGAAAATACTTAAGAATACGATGTCCTCTAAGATTGTGTCAAGCAAGTGATGTAGTTGCCTTTTTTTACTTAAACCTGATTTCATAACATTTTCATAACATGAAGGAGCTTGCATCCTGCAGCCAAAATAACTTTGTAGCTTAAGCAAATGATCCCCATTTCATCCATTTGTTTGTCCTATAACTTTATTCAACAAATACGTATTAAGTATATGTGCCAGGCACTTGCCTCAGGACTGGAGATAAGAGGATAAACAAGACTCAACTGTCCAGTACTTGCAGAATCTTATAGTCAGTGTGAACAACACACACATACACACACACAAGTACACAGGCACATAACTTGATAAAAATTCCAGGGAACTATGGGAACACCCACAAAATTTCTGACTTACAGTTCACAAAATGTTCCCAGAAAAGATAAAGGCCAAGTTGAAGCCTAAAGGATCAATGAATGTTAAAATGAACAGTTTGTAACTAATCAAATATTAATTGAGCATAAAGATTGGTTTTATAGCTTAATTTAAGGCCCTATCAGTCTTAAAAATGTGTCTTACATTTATGCAAATAGTTTAAAATAAGTTATTTGTGACACCACATAAGTTCAACTGAGTTTGTTATCTGTGTCTTGATAGTTATTTGTCCAAATAGTTCAGAAAAAGTGTATTTTAATAGACAGAATCTTTCTCTAAACCAGCTAAATCTCACTAGAAGAATCCTGGAGGAGCCACATAATCCTTTTAACTTTGCAAGATTTTGCTTTTGGCATTCTTGGATCTTTATCAGAACACAAGCATTTCCTAACTGTTATAAGTAACATGAACATGGTTTTACACATGTGAAATGTTAAAAAGCTTAATAAATTCCTCAAAAAACCCCAAAATGTAATAACCACATAATCCAGCAATTCTACTTCTGGGTATTTATGTCAAAGAATTGAAAGCAGGGTTTTAAAGAGACACTTGTATGCCTCTGTTCAGAACAGCATTATTCATGATAGCCAAGAGGTAGTAGCAACCAAACCACCCATCTACAGATGAATGAGTAAACAAATGTGGTGTGTACATACAATGGAATATTATTATTCAGCCTTGAAAAAGGAAAGCAATCATGTCACATGCTATAGCATGGATGAACCTTAAGGACATTATGTGAAATAAAATAAACCAGTAATAAAAAAAAATAAATACTGTATGATTCCACTGATATAGGGTATCTAAAGTAGTAAAATTGATAGAAATAGAAAGTAGAATGGGTAGAGTGGTGGTTGCCAGGAGCTGGAGGTTGGAAAAATTGGGCATTGCTGTTTAATGGCTATAGAGTTTCAGATTTGCAAGATGAAAAAGATCTGGAGATTGGTTACACATTAATATGAATATACTTCATATCACTTAACAGTTAAACCTGATTATGATGGAAATTTTTATGTGTATTTTACCAGAAGTTTTAAAAATATGTATTTTTTTAAAAACCTGAAAGTAATGATATGTTTATATTCATTCCACAATCCTGAAGTAGGAGTGGTGAAATAAGTGTTCAGAAGTCATGGGGGCTCTGCTCAGGTAGTGGTGTTGAGGGGTACCTTATAGTACAAGGAAGCATGAGTTCTGTCCTATGGGTGGTGGGGGCTGCTGAGTGGGTTTAAAGAGAAGAACTTGCCAATTTGTGATTTCAGAAGGCCAGGCAGTGCAGCGTAGAGGAAATCTCTACACTGGGAAAGAGCGATCTCAGTGGCAGTTTGTACATCCCAGGGGTTCCCTGTACGAGAGCTAATCTGAACCTGAATTTGGGCAGTGGTGGTAATGGGGGATGAGGAGGAAGTAGACTCAATAATTATTTAAGTATAAATTTAGGCAGACTCAGTGAATTTTTTTTAATTTTTTGTTTTTTCAGCGTAACAGTATTCATTATTTTCATTATTTTTGCACCATACCCAGTGCTCCATGCAATCTGTGCCCTCTCCAATACCCACCACCTGGTTCCTCCAACCTCCCACCCCCCGCCCCTTCAAAACCCTCAGATTGTTTTTCAGAGTCCACAGTCTCTCATGGTTCACCTCCCCTTCCAATTTCCCTCAACTTCCTTCTCCTCTCCATCTCCCCTTGTCCTCCATGCTATTTGTTATGCTCCACAAATAAGTGAAACCATATGATACTTGACTCTCTCTGCTTGACTTATTTCACTCAGCATAATCTCTTCCAGTCCCGTCCATGTTGCTACAAAAGTTGGGTATTCATCTTTTCTGATGGAGGCATAACACTCCATAGTGTATATGGACCACATCTTCCTTATCCACTCGTCCGTTGAAGGGCATCTTGATTCTTTCCACACTTTGGCGACCGTGGCCATTGCTGCTATAAACATTGGGGTACGGTTGGCCCTTCTTTTCACTACATCTGTATCTTTGGGGTAAATACCCAGGAGTGCAATGGCAGGGTCATAGGGAAGCTCTATTTTTAATTTCTTGAGGAATCTCCACACTGTTCTCCAAAGTCGCTGCACCAACTTGCATTCCCACCAACAGTGGAAGAGGGTTCCCCTTTCTCCACATCCTCTCCAACACATGTTGTTTCCTGTCTTGCTAATTTTGATCATTCTAACTGGTGTAAGGTGGTATCTCAATGTGGCTTTAATTTGAATCTTCCTGATGGCTAGTGATGATGAACAGTTTTTCATGTGTAGACTTCGTGAATTATTAAATTGGCAGATGGGAGAGTGAAAGATAGGATGGAGTCTGGCTGACTCCTACTTTTCTGGCTCAGGTGGCTACATAGACGGTAGTATTTATGTGGTTTGGAGGCTTACCTGGAATTCCTGAAGCGGGGCAGTTGTTCCTGCAGTTGTTTGAATGCCTGGGAACTCTTTTCAGTTGCTAAAATAGGCAGACCCTTGGCCTTCATTTTTGAAGTTCTTTAGAAGGAAGCTCTGTCTCTGGAAATTGTGATTCTTTGTCCCAGAATCTGATTAACCCAAATCAGTACTCCTTCTCTTTGAGTATGAGAGGAACAGAAGATTGTCTTCCTTTTGAGGCCAACAAAAATAATGTGGGTGGTAAAAATTGTTCTTCATTTCCAAGGGAACTTTAGTCTTTCACAAATTCTGAAACAAAATTACATTTCCTGAATGGAAGATATTAGAAGTCTGTTTCTTTGCTCAATACATTTTTTTTTTCCTTCTCCATTTCTGACCTAGACATTATAGCACACACTTAGGTACTCTGGTCATTAGAAGGAAGGCTTCGGTAAATCACCTCAGTCTCATTTGTTTTCCCCTTCCTGTACCTTAAAACAGAGATAGTATATTATCTGGTAAAAACAAATCATCAAAGTCGGTCAGTACTGAGGCTTGTTCAGTGTTCAGTATCAAGGTTGCTTATGGTGGCCACCAGAAGAATCTTCAGCAAAGCCTCATATTTATTATCTGTTCAGTCAACAGTAGGTATGCACGGGGTCCTGTAAGTGAAGTTGGAATAGGAAGTTCTTAATTGTACCCTTTGCAACACTAATGCTTCTGCTCTTCTTTCATGTCTTTTCTCATAGAAGTATCGATACCAAGATGAGGACGCTCCACACGATCATTCCTTACCTCGACTAACCCATGAAGTAAGAGGACCAGAGCTGGTGCACGTATCAGAAAAGAACCTGTCTCAAATAGAAAATGTCCATGGATACGTCTTGCAGTCTCATATCTCTCCTCTGAAGGTCAGTTTGATTGTTCTCAGAGCTGGCAGCAGTGGTTGGTCTGCAATGCTAAGGGAGATGTCTGTTGACCCGATGAAAGGAGTCTTTGTTAAAGCACTGTAGTGGCCCATGGTTGCCCAAGGGTCTTTCTGTGGTTTGGACGCTTACCTAGAATCCCTAATAGGCAGTTGTTCTTGCGGTTGTTTGAATGTCTGGAAACTCTTTTTTAGTTGCTAAGATTGGGCTAAGGAAAGAGCAAGGGATGAAAATTGAAAGGGAAAATAAGGTAAACACATACTTAGAAAACCCAGGAATACATCAAGATTCTGTTCAAATGCCATCTCTCTACCCCTATACCCAGTCCTAGGTAAAACAAAGGAAGTAAGTATAACATGTTAGCACCTAATGTTCACCTTATCATGTGGACTAATAAAAAATCTGTGTGAGTTGGCCATCAACATCTCAGTTTTATACTGTATTTCTTCCTGTTTGGTGTCATACTTTTCTGACACTTTCTACTTTTTTTCTTTAATTTTTAAACAATGTCTTGATAAATGGTATTTTTGCAAAGGACAATTAAGCGAAAAGACTTTCTGTGCTCTTTGGTTGCAAATTACTCTTTTCTTTGATTTGCTATGGGATTTTGTGCTTTAAATAAAAGCTCATAAATGTCGATTAGAGTTAAAAAAAAGAAAAGTGGAACTAGACTCAATGATATAACAGAAGTGAATGCAGACGAGAAACAAAACAAGACAAAACAAACTAACAAACAAAAAAAACCCTACTAAAATAATACTTTAGCGCTAAAGAAAATGTTTATTTTGTTAGCCAGAATATTCACTCATCACTATTTCCATATAGCTGTGTCAAACAAGCAAACAAACAAAAACCCTACTAAAATAATTCTTTAGCGCTAAAGAAAATTCAGTTTATTTTGTTAGCCAGAATATTCACTCATCACTACTTCTATATAGCTGTGTCACAATAAAAAACAAAGCCATAAATGTGGCCCCAGTGCCTTCTAGAATCTTACTATACCTTCTAAGACATCAGAGAGGCTAAATTATGTTCTAATATAGTTCTGAAATTTGGTACATTTTAAGTACCCTGGCATCCTAAAAATGTATTATCAAATAAGCTAGCTCCATTTACCACCAATTAATTAAAATATTAGGTTGATTGTCAAATTCCAGTAAATATGTTATAATGTGTAAGAATATGAAAACATTGTACCACTGGAATTCATTGTACAGTTCTTCCCAGATTCTTTTTAGAAATCATTGAATGACTGATGGAAATGGGTATGTTTAGCCTGGGGAAGAAAAGATTAAGGGTTGAAGGGCAAGGGATTTCCTTCTTACACCTCAGGAACTGTCCTGTGGAAAATATTGGTGTCACCCAGAGGGCAGAAACAGAGCCATTGTGTATAACTAACAGGGAAGTGTATTTGGGATCATTGTAAGACCACAACTCCTGTCAGTTTGAGCTACCCCAGACAGGTGTAGACTAGTGCAGGAAGCAGTGGTTGCCTGTCCCTAGGAATCTTCCAGGCCTGGCTGACAACCTGGTAGTGATATTGCAGAAGGGACTGCTTTAGCAGGAGGGTACACAAAATTGTTTCTAAGGTCCAGTCTGACTCTAGGACTCAAAGATTGTAGTTTGGGGTCAGATGAAAACATTCCTCTTTAGACAAATACTCATGTTTGCAGACAAATGCTCATCCTTACTCTGTGTAAGGATGTAGAAGTTGAGAAGGGCCAAGGGTGGGAGCCTGCATTTCATTAAGAGTATTTAAATCTCAGCTTTTTTCTATTTCTTTTCCCTTTCTTTTCTTTTCCTTTTTTTTTTCTTTTTGTTTCTTTTCTCTTTTCTTTCTTACAAGAAATCTTTGTAAGAACCTTCACAGAAACTCCCTTCTTTTCTCCCTGCTTGTCTTTCTCCCTGTCCTGGCACATTTTAATTAGCTCTAGAGCAGAGCTCCCAAGTGTTGGGTAGGTTCATCAGGGCTAGTCTAAAGCTAAACTGCTTATAGTAAGTAAACGAACAAATAAAATAAATAAAACAATAAAAGCGTAATAGAATGTTCATTTTGTATGTTAAGTCTTAAGCACAAAATTGTCAAAATAGCTACAGTTTGGGTGATTACACATGTGTTATGCTACTTACTGCCTCATTTGGAAAATGCCTATTAGAGTTAAATGAAAAGTTTGCTTTTTCTGAAGCTCGCATCTCGAAGGAATCTTTCCTGTTTTTCTTTATCCCTTGCCTTCCAGGAATCTCAAAATTAAGCATCTTCAATTGTGATTGTCCGTAGCATAGGCTTTCTGTTTCTGTTTCGCCCTGCTGTTTTATTTCTTATTCTCTTTTTTGTAAAGATGATTTATTGGTTCTTGTGGTTTTACTGTAGTAGTATCTTCTACTGATGGCACTCCCTATTGGTTTAAAAGTGGTCATCTATGAGCGATAAACCCCTGATAGGAAACATCCACGTAGGAATATGTTTCCGTCCTTTTTGGAGTCACCAGTGTATGGTGTGTCCCCCAAGGTACTGTGAAGAGGAGGGAAAAATAAGTCCATCTGGGATTTCTGTGCCTAGACTGTGAAATAGCAATTTCGGAGCCAGGACTTTTTCCCCATGACATTTTAGAGGTGTTGTTGATGCTGAACAAGATGTACTTTTAGATCATCTTAATGAACAGACTGTGTACCTTGTTTGGGTCAACAATAATGATGGGGTAAACAAGCACAATTTTTCTAGAAACACACACACACACACACACACACTGATAGGTAGAGTTTGCCAGTTTCATGGTGTAAATACTCCCATTATGGCTGAGTTTAGACTAGCAACCTGAAGCCACTGACTGCATTTGGAAAAAAGAAGCGAGTGAGGCTTCTTAAGTAAGCCAACATGAGCTGGCTCCAACACAGGCAGGCTCAAGCACATGCATTTTTGAAGCAATAGGACACATTTCCTAATCAAGTTGTTAAGGGATTATTACATTATCACAGTTCAAGTGTTCGGAAAACCTGCCATGATTAAAATCTAATGTGTTATTTTCTCATAAAGGAAGTCTATTAGAGTCAGAGAAATGCTAAGAAGGTACAAATTCTCAATTAGACCTGGCTTATTTTCAACTTCTTTGCTCCTTTGATCTTTCTGGTCCTCTTGGGTCAAGCATTAAAAGAGGGAAGAGTGAAGAGGCAAAACCCACAATCAGATAATGCCCCTGAATCTTACTTTGGAGTCAATGCAGCTCTCTAGTATTAATTAGAAATTTATATATGGCATGCCTGAATAGAGTGTGAGATGGCTAGATAACAGTTGAAATGCTGCACAGAGCAGGCTCTGAATCATTAGCAGAGCAATCTTACCATTGCAGGTTTGTCAATCGTTTCTTCCATCATCGCTTATCACTGGAAGCCTCGGTTCTAAGAGTCATCTGCCTTTGGTGCACACCTGCTGCCTGGCTGATAGATGGGCTTGCTTAGCCTGCTTTCATTGGAATGCTTTGGCCATTGTGAAATACGGGTTTAGAAGGAGAAATGCAAGTTTGCAGTGAATTTAACAGAATTTGTTTTCTTTACCTCAAGATGGGAATGCTTTCTCTTCAGATGCTACCTAGAATCTTCCACAAAAGAAGCTGGCTTATAATAAAACATGAGAATTTTCCTTTCCATTTAAGTCAATTCCATAATATTAATTGGGTCTCTACTATGCACATCATAATAGGCGATGGGAAATCCAAGGGCAGTAAAACATGATTTTACATATACTTATCACTTTCTTAAAAGACCTCAGGTCTAATTATTTATTACTTACTCTCACTCCGCAACAGAAATTCACATTCCTGAAGCTTATATACTGTGAGACCTCAGACATTCTGGAGAGTACTCTTTACAGAGTATCTGTTGAGAGAGAGAGACCAGGAGAGCGGATGAGGGAGGAGGAAAAGTCAGGCTTATTTTTAAGAACCTGGACTTTAGAATACCTGGATTTCAATCCCGCCCCTTTCATTCGGTAGCTATGTGACCTCGATCAAGTTAACCTCTCTGTCTTAGGCTCCTCATTAGTAAAATGGAAGTAGCAATAGTATCTATCTCATGGGATTTGTGTACTAATCAAATAAAGTAATATATGTAAACTGCTTAGAAAAAGTTTGGCACACAGTAACCACTCACCAAATATTGTTTTTGATTGTATTATTATTATTATTAGCCAGCTATCGTGACAAATACTTTAAAATCACTTCATTTATCTCATTTTATCTCTACAAGATTATACACGATTTTAAAGTTAAATAGTTTCCTGCAATCCAAGAACCAGTAAATCGGAGTGCAAGTAAATGTAACTTAACCCAGGTCTCTCTGGATCCAAAGCTTGTGTGTTTTTGTTTTTGTTTTGTTTTGTTTTGTTTTAAGATTTTATTTATTTATTTGATAGAGTGAGAGAGAGAGAGAGCACAAGTAGGCAGAATGGAAGGCAGAAAGCAAAGGGCAAAGCAGACTTCCTGCTGAGCCAAGAGCCCAGTGTGGATCTTGATCTGAGCCAAAGGCAGTTGCTTAACCAACTGAGCCACCCAGGTGCCCTGAAAGGCTAAATTCTTTATCACTCCTGCGCTACATCACCTTTCTCTAAACTCTTCTATTTTTAAAGAGATCTCAGATTCAAATTTTCACTTATCAGGTCCTTTATTTCATATGGCCTTATCCTTAAAAATAATTATTAAGCAGATATATAAGGGAATGTCTAAGAAATAGTTTTATAAGTGAGAGCCAACAACTGTGATGATAGACGGAAACTTTATGAAGAAATAGAAGGAAAATAAGTTCTATCTTTAAAATACCTCAGTTCACCCAGTGATGAACTTCCAAGGGAATATGTTCTCTCTGCTCCTGTGACTAAAAACAAAACAAAACTAGTATTTGGGAGCTAGTTTCCTTTTGAAAAATCCTTTGACATTGTAAGGATGTGTATCTTGGCAGGAGAGACACACTTTGTCTTGAGCAATTGAAGAATTTCCTTCACTGAGATCTACTCCTCACAATAGACGTATCTGTCGGTGAAGATCTCAAATAAGTCCAACCAACCACAGCCATCAATCATGTTCTTCTTCCCAGGACCTAGCAAGACCTCATTCTATAATTTTTACTTGGTTACTTATTCTTTTAAAATATTCATTCCATATATGCTTAATTTTATAAACCAACTTACCATTTTCCAAAATAAGCAGTGTAAAAGTTACACATTCAACCACAAATTAATAAAGGAAGAAAGCTCCATTTCAGGTTAACAAGATATTTGTTCAATCAGAAATCCAGTAGGTTGTTCTAATTCTACTTTTCTGCATAACCATAGGCTTTGTTTTAATAAATTTACTATCAGTTACCATCATTACATGAACATCCCACAGTTAAGTTTTGTATTGGTTTTGTTCATTATTATGTCCTTAGTCCTTCAACAAACAATTGTTGGGTTAATTATTTTTAAGTGGCTATACAAACACTCATAAATAATCCCCTTCTGCGAGATTTGTGTCATTAATATCAAAACAGGCAAGAAATCAAGGGACAGACTTCTTGTTTTCCCATTTCTGTTGTCCTCTTTTCCCTGACCTACTCATCATTGATATAGACTGTCATCAACTTTCAAGCTGATATTTCCTCCTGTATTACATATCTGAAACATGTCCTAAATAATGGCATCTTGCAACTAAAATTGGCACTATCTCCTAGGGTACGTAAAAAAAAAAAATTGATGTGTCTTACAGTTAAAGCCATCTTAGATTCAATGACTATTTACAAGGAAGATTAAAGCTGTTTTTCATAGATTGGTGTGAATATCTTTAATCAGATAAATGTGATTTTCTGCCAGAATAAACAGTTCTAGAAGCTTTACTGGAAAGTCAGAATAGGAGAGGTTAGGATATATTTCTATATCCTTGGAACACCATGCATTTGTTGAATATATATGGGAAAACAGTGGAGAAACAATAGGCAATGCAAGTTTGGGGAAATTGTAAGAGAGATTGCTTATAAATGAAGAAGCTGGTATATAAATTGTAGGCAAGAAAGATAACGAAGTGTACTTTGCTCCACTGTTTCCTTACCAGAGTTGCCAGACCCGGTTTACAGGAAAGTATATTTTACCCAACAGTATAATAATCCCCCTTCCTCCATGAAACCATCCCTGTTAATTCTTGCCTGACTTAGCTTTTTAAAAATATATATTGTTTTATTATTCTAAATAGTTTTTGCATAACTATGTATTGTCCTTTCCATTACATTTGTCTTTCTCTTAATAAGTGTGCTAGCTCCTGGGGGCGCCTGGGTGGCTCAGTGGGTTAAGCCTCTGCCTTCAGCTCGGGTCATGATCTCAGGGTCCTGGAATCGAGCCCGTCATCAGGCTCTCTGCTCAGCAGGGAGCCTGCTTTCCCTCTTTATCTCCTGCCTCTCTGCCTACTTCTGATCTCTGTCAAATAAATAAATAAAATATATATTTTTTTTAAAAGTGCAGAAGCTCCTGTAACTAGACCATATCTTATTCTTATTTTGTTTTATTTTCTTTTTCCTCCCTTATTTTCAGTCATCTATAATGAAATTCAACCAGTATTTCCCAAATAATATTGGTGGATTTTTATCAGCCAATAATATTGGTGGATTTTTACAAGAAAAATAAAAGCATGAATGCTGAAATTATTAGGGAATTTAAATCCACTAACTTTTTAAAGCATTTCTATAAGTTTTTAATATGATAATATGTAATAGAAACCTGTAAGATGGGACTATGGTTATTATACAGTATTTCCCAAACATATTTGGTCATGGAATGCTTTTTTGCAAATAAAATAATTTTTTGGTTGGACAGATACACTTTTGAAAATATTAAAGCAGAGACATAGCCCAAGGATAATATAACCAATAGGAAATATAACATAAGAATTCATTCTAGCCCTGAAATCAGACTCAATCAGATTCAAATACCAGTTCCTCTACTTACTAGCTAGCTAATGTGAGCTTCCTCAAGTTACTTAACTTTCTCTAGCCTCAGTTTTTATATTTATAAGACAGTGGCATCCACATATATGCCTCTGTGATATTTGAGAAAGAGCTATTCAAAGATCTTAGCTCAGAGCTTGACACATGAGAAATAAGTAAAAAAAAAAAGATAGTTATCCTTATTGTGAGTGAGGTATTAATATTATTCTGATATTTTAAACTAGAAACTTGGGGATTAGTTTTGTATTTTTTTTTTTTATCTTAAGTTCTTCTTTGTTTTCAAATACCTTAGGGTTCTTACCTCCGTCTTTGTAGTTTCTAGTTCATATTTTCATTACTTCCCGGCAGAAAGTGTTATGGTTACTGTAAAACATCATGGGCCTGGAGCTAAAAAAATATGTGTTTGAATTTTGATTCTACACTTTCTGGCTGGATAAACTTGGGGAAATCATCTGGCATTTCTGAGATGCAGTTAAGTTTAATATGAACCAATCTCTTACATGGTTTGGCTGATTGATTCATTTATTCATTCATTGGCACAGCAGAGTCTCTTTAACTTCCTACTGTATGCCGGGATCTATGTTATTCCCTGAGGATACAAGGAAGAATATGCCTTCAGGTTGCTTACATGCTAAAGTTAGATTAAAAAATTTGGGATGCATACATAAAATATGTCATATCATGTGCAATAAAGAAATGATCAAACAATAGGCAAATTCCCAAGACCTAGAGAAGTGGCTTAATTTTCTCTGAGTTTAGAGTGCTAGAGATGGATGTGATCAAAGAAAGCATCATAGAGTAGGTCATTGTTTTACTTGAAGGAAGTAGGACCTGTAAAAGGAGAAAGGCCATAGTTGTCCTAGATTCCAACAATCTTGTAGCAGTATGGAAAGATTCTAGAAATTGCAGATAGTTGAGAAGGGGAGAGGGAGAGAATGAAAGGATGAAGGAAGAAGTACACCCAAAGCATGCCACAAAGCAAGAGAGATGGGTAGGAACAGGTAATGAAGGGTCTTATGTGGAGATTAGACTTTGCCTTGTAGGTAACGAGGAGTGACTGTACAGTTTGAAAGAGGAGAAAGCTGGTCAGATTTGCAAATTAGGATATTAATCATGTCATGTAGCAAAGTAGAAGAAAACAGTGATATCACAGTCAAGGGCATCAGGTAAAACACCAGAGATGGAAAGTCTCTGGGATTAAAGCAGAGGCATTGGGGTGGAACAAGGGATAGACTAGAAAGCTTATTTAGGAAGAGACATCATCAGGACCTTGATACCTAATAAGTACAGAAAGTGGAGAAGAGAGAGAAATAGAGGCTAATTCACATTTTTTTTTCATTTGACTGATTTTTTTAAAAGATTTTATTTATTTATTTGACAGAGATCACAAGTAGGCAGAGAGGCAGGCAGAGAGAGAGGAGGAAGCAGGCTCCCCACCTCTGAGCAGAGAGCCCGATGCGGGGCTCAATCCCAGGATGCTGAAATCATGACCTGAGCTGAAGGCAGAGAGGTTTTAACCTACTGAGCCACCCAGGTGCCCCCATTTGACCGATTTTATGGAGGCAGAATCATGAAATGAAATCAAGAATTCCAAGAAGGGGGGCGCCTGGGTGGCTCAGTGGGTTAAAGCCTCTGCCTTCAGCTCAGGTCATGATCCCAGGATCCTGGGATCGAGTCTCTGCTCAGCAGGGAGCCTGCTTCCTCCTCTCTCTCTGCCTACTTGCAGTCTGTCTCTCTCTCTCTGTCAAATAAACAAATAAAATCTTAAAAAAAAAAAAAATTCCAAGAAGGGGCCCCTGGGTGGCTCAATCAATTAAACATCTGCCTTGAGCTCAGATCATGATCTCAGGGTCCTGGGATCAAGACCTATATCGGATGAGAAGGGAGTCTCCTTCTCCCTCTGCCCTCTGCCTACTTGTGCTCTCCCTTTCTTTCTCTAGCAAACAAATAAACAAGCAAATAAATAAACAAACAAATAAATAAAATCTTTTTAAAAAATGCCAAAGGAAAGCAGATTTTAGGGTGTGGCAAAAAGATTCTGAGTTTGGGTATTAATAATGGAGTTTGAGGTATTTTTGTTATACCCAGGTTGATAGGTTTCATATGCAGTTTGAAACAGAGATCTGGGGATTGAGAGTGGGCTGATCTAGAAAGGGAGCCTTGGAGCCTTCAGTGTAGTTGAAGCAGTATGGCCGGGGTTGTCCAGAGGAAGTGGGGAGAGAGCTGAGGACTACAGTGCAAGAGACAGTACTGCCACGCCAGAGATTTATGGATAGAAAGGAGACTGTTGAAGAGACCATGAAGTAATGAGTGATTTACCACAGTGCATAGCCTGATATTTCTTAACTGAGTCAAACATTTCTAGTAGAAGAGGATCATATTTTATACCATTTAAAAAAATGTAGTTCCTCTGACATGCATAGAGTAGTATTGGCCAAACACTAGATATCTTTCAAATAATTGTTACTTGATAACTAAAAAAGAGAGAGAGAAAGAAATACCTTATGAAACATATTTGAATCCAATGATCATGGGGTCCTAACCATTAACTGAAAAAAATGGATTTTCTTCCATTTTAGCCAAAGTCCTTTTAGTATTGTTGCTAATTAGAAAACTAAGCTGTTTTTACTATTTTAGAAAATTCATGATTTTTTAAAAAATGTAAAATTTGCTCATTTCTGTCTCTTGCCACTAGATGGTAGAAGTAGCTGAGCTGTTGGTTCAGGAAGCATATGGTCTTAAGGGAAAAACCTGAGATTTGTAAGGCTAAATTGAGAAGCTCTTAGTTACTAAAAACATAAGAAGGTTTTGGCAGGGATTTGCATACTTGTGAATAATGCATTTTTGTTCCAGACCCAGACCTTGGTGAAAGGAAATGGCTGAGTGAAATATGGCCTTGACAGACACATATACTGAATCCAGACACAAAAGCTCCTGGTCGAAATCCTATGTAAATGAAACATTTCTTCAGTTATCATAAATTGGAAAGGATACTGATAGCTTACCTCAAATAATCCTGGATATTCAAGCCAGAAGTTCAAGAAAGGGAAGAAGACAATAATAGGTATAAGACCTACCACATTATCTTACAATTAAAAAATGCTATCTAGGAGTAGCCAACCATGGGTTAATGGGCTTTCTCCATGACTTTGGAAAAGATAAGTCAGTGGAATGGCATCCAAATCTCCTATTTTGTTCATCTGTATGCTAATTATAGCAACAGCGATGCTAAATTTTCTCTAAGAAATATTAGGATAAGTATATTAAAGGCATAATACTTTAAAATATGAGTACTTGTAATAATCATAAAGAAATGTCATCAGTGACTATTTGTAGCTGCGGATATTCCTAAGTTGCATACAGAAGTTCTTCTCAAGACTAAAATTTCACTATTGCCGAGGCTTTCTGTAATGATAAGAAATAATATCCATACGGGTGCATGGGAGGCTCAGTCGGTTAAGCCTTTGGCTTGATTTTGTCTCAGGCCAAGTTCTTAGGGTCATGAGATTGAGCCCTACTTGGATCTCCATGCTGAATGAGGAACCTGCTTAAGATTCTTTCTCTCCCTCTGACCCTCTCCCCACTGCTCGCTCCTGTTCTCATGCTCTCTCTTAAATAAAAAAGAAAGAAAGAAAATATAAAAATATATAGAGTTCACAGAGGCTACCCTCACAGGGGCTTAATGAGAGTGTTTTCTTTTTTATTAGCACGGATGAATAGAAATTATTCCACATCTCACACTTACATTCATAAATAAGTGTTGATGTTGATTGGGCTATGGAATTTTTAACTCTTTCCCAACTAATTTGGAAAAGTAATAACATACAGTGGAACGCAGATGGACTTTAGAATCAGACCCACTTGGCAAAGCAATTCCACCTGTTTTGCTTCCTAGCAAACCTAGTGCCCTCTCCCCTACTGTAAATAGTAATATGCTGTAATATGCTGTAGGGATTGCCTGAGACAACACATCAATAGTCTTTAACATAGCACTTGACACCTACTAGGTGCTCAATATATGGTAATTATTTCTATTTTAAAAACAGAAAATGTGTGTATGAAAGAGCAAACCTTAATTTCAGATAAGTCGACTCTTTGAGCTCACAGTGAAGATGGACTTTTGTTACAGTATCACACTGGCTGTCCTCCAGACAATGGCTTTACATTGCAGAATACCCTCAGTTCAGCTAACCAAGCGTCCAACCTCGTCTCTTACATAAAAGTGAATGTCAATTTGGCTAGCTCAAATGAAATGTAGTAAATAAGCTGAGGGCATGATCAGGTGTTAGGTGGTTCAAGCAAGACTAAAGCATAAAAAGGATGTATTTTCTTTGATGACTAGTTATGGAAGATGTTAGAATATTTGTATAATCTTTCAAGGTGTTACTTGGAGAGAGGTTTGACTTAGACATATAATTTCTCATATGTTTATTAAAAATTATTACTTTATTTTTTTAAATTATTTCATAGCTCCAAGTTGATACCTAGTAAACTTTCAGTAATAAAATAGGGAAACTTAACAGTCTTATTGATTTCATGGATTAACCAAAATAAAATTCTGGAGAATATTATTAACTCATGAAAACGCAACCAGTTTTTATTCTTTGTCAAGCAATGTGTTTATGATCATACTTCACTAATTCTAACTATAGATCGAATCCCACTTCTGTAAACTCTAAGCCTTCACTCTGGTACCATTTTGTATGATATAATTTTGTCGTTGTCAAAATCAAGTTAACCTGGGGTTCTCTTCAACAAGGGGATTTTAGTCATATCAACAATCTCTGTTCTTTTATATTCGTTCAACAAAAATACTAGTTTCCTTTACAGGGAGGGAGTATGAGGTAGCTGCTAAGGTCTAAAATCTAATATAATGAATTTTTCTTTCTTTTTATTCATATGCATTTATCAACCTTTCTACCTAGAGGTTGTTTTAGGAGAAATAATAGTAGTAAAATGTAGTATTTCTTTAATTCCTATTGTATGTTAGCACTATTCTAAATGTTTTGAGTTGTATTGAGTTATTCCATTCAATCACCCCATAAAATACGGCTTCTTATTATTCCCTCTCTGGGGACAAAAGAAAATGGGCACAAAGAGGTTAGAAAAAACTTGTCTAAGATCACGCAGTTAGTCCTTGATGGTCTGGGATATGATGATGCTAGTTTGACATCATCCCCTCCCTCTCAGTCATGGTACTATATCATTCACCAGCGAAGGAGAAGTGCGTAGTTTTACAATGGAAGGGGACAAGCAAATCCAGGATTTTCTAGCTGCAACTGACCCATTAGTAGATATGAAATCAATTTGGTTTGTAATTTTAGAAGAGAATAACAGAACAGAATAGAAAATAAGAGAGTACGTTACAGGTATAAATCGCACTTCAGTTTACCGTGGGCGCATTTGGGTGTGTACTGGCTTACAATGTAAAATATACTTCTTAGCGTGATCAAGGTCAAGAAAGTCAGGGAACCACTGATCTGGTTCAACTTTCCCATAGTGTAAAAGGAGGATAGGTCATAGAAAACCTGAGACGCAGAGGAGTTAAATGATTCCCTGAAAACACATTGGTCAGAAATGTCAAATCCTGAACTTAAATACTTTGTAGTATTAATCACTCCTATTCTCTCTGTCCAACATCTGTTGTGGCTGCCATTACTACAAATTAAGTTACTTAAACTGGAATTTCTCTAACTGGGATGTGTATTAGAATCACACAGAAGCCTAGCCCCACCCTACTTCAAGGAGCCTAGGGTTCTATATTTTTATTACCTCTCCAGGTGACTTCATTACATACTAACTTTGAAGAACTGTTGTCTTAAACTCCATTGTGCCACAGCATATACTGACTGATTGCCATGTGTATTACCAGACCTTTGCCAAAGACCGTTAGAGACAATAAAAGAGATAGAGCCTCTGTCGATGAGGAATTTAAATTCTATTAGGAAAATCAAGATGTGCATTAATGATTTAAGAAGCATAAACTATGTAAGTGCTTTTTTAACCTTACTTAATAAGATTATTAAGTACAAACGGAATTCCAGAAGGAAATTTTTAAAAAATTCCTGTATAGGCATATACAAAGGAAACCTTATAATGCTTTTTTAAGAGAGAATGTTTTATGAGAAAATATGGTAGAGAAAGTTGAATTGATTTTCCCCAACTCACAGAGGAATTGCCAGTGTCAAGTGAACAGATTTAACTCCAATGCAGTACTCCTAGGATGTATTCCCCCAGGCCAGCTGACTCACCAAAATCACAGTGACAGCAGGTGATTTGTTCCTTCTTTATTGGCAGAACATTGAGTGTGTTAGAGTTCTGACCAATTTGGGGTCAAAGGTAAGTTCATTTGCAATGCTTTCAAGAGGCTCTTACTGCTGTTCCTTTGCATATAACACCAATGGAGGGTCACTTTAAGGACCCTTCAGTCACAGGGCACACATAGAAGTCATGGGTCACTTAAAAAATCAGCTCCAAATTGTAGTAAATTAAATATCACAGCTGGTTCTCTAGAGATTTTCTGGTTTTATCTCTTCATGTTGAAATGAAAGAGATAGATTCCCTCACCTTGGTTGAAGAAATCTAAATAGTTGTGTTATTTTCTCAAAGAACAGTAAAACATTTCTGTTATCAGCTTTTAATGATAAAATTTAATTAATAAAAATAAATTACATACAAAAATATGTAATATATAGTATAGTATACATAATACATATATCAAATTATATAATCTTTTATTTAATAAAACTATAAACTTACATGTTGAAATGTCATAATTATGGAGAACTATTTAAAATTAATTATGAAATCATTAACTTTCATGTAGTTCGATAGAAAAGGCTGTGTTTCTCCTTTTATGAACAAATTAAGTAAAGCTGCTACTAGAAAAAAAAAGGTGCTACTAACTGTTCAACGTATTTATATGAATTAGAAAAGGGAACCCTTACAAAAACGGCATAATACCTTGTTATAATTTAGATCTTGCACTGCGTGGACCCCCGCAGATGACCCGTATTCAATAGTAAGATCATAGAATCATAGAAATAAGCAGGGGCATTTGAGATAATGTAATCTAACACTGTTATTCTACACATAAGAGTCAGATATGTTATAATATTTCCTGGGGCAGACACGTAGTTAATGCTAAAGCTAGGACCGGAATGTGGGTCCCACATTCCCAGACCACAGTTTATTTCTCTATTTCATAAGTAAAGAGTAGATGTGTTCTACTCAATAGGTCACAGAGGTTTACTTATTCCCATTTCTAGATGTTGCTGGAAATTGTTATCACTAAATTTTTATTTGTTTATGCCGATGTTCAGCTTTCTCAAAGGGCCAAATCAAGGTTGTTGACTTGGGACAAAAAAATCTCTTTCCTCCTAAATCTCTCTAGCTAAATTGTGTGCCAGTTTGATTGAGTAAGAATAACCTCTGCTTCATCAGTAGTTAACTGTGATATCATGTTGCATATTTGCATAAACATTGATGAGATAGTTACATAAAAAACACCCAGATTTAAAGGATTCGTATCTAAAAGACAGATCTAGGGGCACCTGGGTGACTCAGTGGGTTAAAGTCTCTGCCTTTGGCTCAGATCATGGTCTCAGGGTCCTGGGATTGAGCCCCACATTGGGCTCTCTGCTCAGCAGGGAGCCTGCTTCCTTCTCTCTCTCTCTCTCTCTCTCTCTGCCTGCCTCTCTGCCTACTTGTGATCTCTGTCAAATAAATAAATAAAATCTTAAAAAAATAAAATAAAATAAAAATAAAAAACAGATCTACACAGTGCTCTACCAGAGCTGCAGGGCAGCATGAGCTGGGTGTGGGAAGGATGCCATTTGGGAAATCATGGAACCTCTCTGAGCTCTAATTTCCACCTTTGTATACTGAAGACAATAATAAACACATTTAGGGAAGTTTTTAAGACTAAAAAGGTTGTTGTTTGTCAGCTTGCATTTTACTACCTGCGCTTAAAATACCCCCACCCCCACCAGATTCCTCTGGCAACCTCCACCTTCCCTTCTGATTTCTATAGTCTCCATTTTCCCCTTTCATTCTCCTCTCCTCACTCCCACTTTCTGGGATAGTTAATAGGTAAGGAAAGCGACACCTGATAAGGAAAAAGGGGCTCGAGCGGTTCAGCATACAGTCAGTTCACAGAGTTGCCAGTATGTGGGGATCCCACAAAAGTCAATAGAGTTTTTGGCTACGCTAATGGAATGGTCATGCCAAGACCGAGGAGTTGATAATTCTGTCCTGGCCAAAGTGTGGCTTTAAAATCCAAGAAGGAGAATGGTGGCAAATCAGAGTGCTTCTGGAGAGGGGCAAATATGCTGGTGAGAAGATTAAAAATCTCATCAGATGTAAAAATCAAAGTCATGCGTGATGTTGTCCTTGGAGAATGGTTTCAGCTCGAGGGACATGGTAGTCCCCGGCGTCAGACAGTTTATAAAGAGCAACTACTCCGTACAATTTCTATAGATACCATGATCTCTCAAGTAGGCAACAGGGAGACAGAAGCCATGCAAGTTTTTGTTGTTATTGTTCATTTTTTACTTTAAATATAGAGCTGCCCAAAGATAGGATGGGCTTCCTCCTAAGGGAGTGAGCTTCCTGTAACTGAACTTGTGTAAACAGAGGTCAGAAAATCTTCAAATACAATATTGTACAGTTAAGTCAGGAATGAGATAGGATATTGGACAAGAATATATTTACCTTTTTTTTAAGGTCATGAACTTTGACAAATTGTTTAAAATTATGAGCGCTTTTCCCACTTAAAAACAAAACAAAACAAAGCCCGAGTGACTGGGTGCCTCAGTCAGTTAAGTGTCTGCCTTCAGCTCAGGTTGAGAACCCAGGGTTCTGGGGCGCCCGGAGGCTCAGTGGGCTAAGACTCTGCTTTCGGTTCAGGTCATGATCTCAGGATCCTGGGATTGAGCCCCACATCAGGCTCTCTGCTCATCAGGGAACCTGCTTCCCACTCTCTATCTGCCTGCCCCTCTGCCTACTTGTGATCTCTGTCTGTCAAATAAATAAAATCTTAGAAAAAAACATAAACAAAAACAAAAACAAAACAGGGTTCTAGGATCCAGTCCTGCATGGTCTCCTTGTTCAGCAGGAAGCCTGCTTCTCCCTCTGCCTGCCACTCCCCTGCTTGTGCGCTCTCTCTCTCGTGCTCTCTCTCTCTCTCTCTCTCTGACAAATAAATAAAATCTTAAAAAACAGAAAACACAGCAATGCATACCCACTAAAATGGCACATAAATTTTCAGGGAACATACGGCTCACACAAAGCCCATCTATGGACTCCGTTAGGACCACAGGCCTATAGTTAAGACTTTGGGGATGGAACAAGTTTTAAGCCCCCTTCCATCTCTGAGAATCTGTGATTGTTATTTCTCTGCTCCCAGTTTTTGTCTGAATAGGCACACTTGTCCTTCTCAAGAAAAAATCTTTTGTAAGTATCAGAAAAACAAAACAAAACCCAGGAGAGCTCCCAAACCAGTGTCGGTGAGGACCAGGCTCCCATGGCAGTCCTCAGCAGCGGGGACCAACAGGTTTACTGACGCAGAGGGCTGAGGGTGCAATTGTACGTGCAGAACTTCTGCCCTGATCCCACCCTCTCGCTACTTTTGATGTGCACTCCCAAGGCAATTTTCTGTGTTTATTGGTTAGTATCATATGCTTTTACCAGCTATGCAAGCCCTAGAGCTATAATATCCTTCCTCTTTGAATTTGGGGTTTTAACTGTCAAAAGATTGTTTTCTTTATGCTGAATGAAAGTTGCAGTCTAGCAAAGAACTGATTTCAAATTACCCCATCAACTTGCTAAAACGATGATACATTTGCCATAGTATTCAGGCACAGAGGGTTTCCGATATGTGGCTAGATTGTTCGTGGAAATGTCAGTCATCAAAATGCACGGTGGATATTTATTTTTTTCTCTGGGTCACAGAAGTGCACTTGAATTGGATGCTTCCTCTTTTCTCTGTACCATTAAGATATTGACAGGTTCGGAGTGGCTGGGTTTGAAATTTTAAGAATAACTAGCTCATAACATTTCACTTTCCGCTCTAGGGCAGGGTGAGCTGCGTATAAATCAGGCTGCAAATGTGATGAATTGAATGTCTCCGACTCAATTAGCTTAATGTGGGTAGGAGGATTTCCAGGTTTTGCAGCCTCTGTTTTACTAATCCTCTGAGCAGACGGTTACATAAAATGTGGCTGTGTATTAACGCCGGAGCCTCAGAGAAACATGGTTGGTATTTTTCATTTCAACATCTAATGTCATCCTGTACTTCACAGCTTTGATTTGGATCCGAAGTTGCTGAGCGATGGTTCTTACTATGATTTATATTGTTGCAAGCCTTTCCTTGTTATCTTTCTGCCTCCTGACCGAGTTAAGAAAGTAGCCTAATAGAACTGCTGCTGTCACTGGGTGATTTAATTGGGGGGAAAAATATCTGAGCAATTTAAGGAAAACTGCAGAAGTTGAAGCTATTCCTCTGTCAAATAAATGATCAGATGAGATGAGTCCCAGTAAAGCAGATGCTGACGTTTCAAGAGCTTTCAACACACTCATCATACTTTGGTAGTGAAATTTGTTGGAGGAACTGATTACAGAGTTTGTTTTTTGTTTTCTTAAGGAGAATCTACTGAGGCTGTGAATAATGTCTATTTAAAAAAAAATATCTTAGATTTAAATACATTTTTTTGCCTCAGGACATTATTAGACATCTTCTCTAAATTGCCTCTGTTGGCATTCATTGGTTGAATCATTATCCTGTATTTTCTTCTCCCCCGCTCTTCTCTTTTAGTCCCTCTATCAATCTCAGTTTCATCCTTGCTCATAAACTGTGAAGGATGAGGACCCTGAAATGATACCCAGATGGTTTAGTCCAAGATCCTCCCAATTCAGTGTTTGTGACCTTGGGCAAGTCATTGGCCTCTTTAAGCTTTGTATTGTTTTTTCCTCTAAAACATGATACTATGAGTACTAGATGGGATTGAAATGAAAATCTGGTGAGCTTGAGCACTGTGCTGCTGTCCTCAATGGTAAACTGAGGCTTAGGTTCGTTGTCAAACATTGTTTAACAATGTTTTGGGGTAGGCACTGTGACAGGTACCTCAAAGTAGAATGATGAATGGGACATAATCCGCCCACTTTATATTCACATAATACAAGACATTGGATGTCTTACGATTTACAAGGTGCTCTCTGATGTCCCTTTCCATTAGCCCAATGGCCCTGTGAAATAGGTGGCCAATTATTACTACTTACACTTTTCAGAGAAAGAAAAAGACCAAATGAGATTAGGCTATTTGCTTAAGATCACATAGTTATTTTGCAAATTCCTACTACAAACATATGTAGTTATCATGTTCTGTCCTGTGCAAACCACTATAAATCTAAAGATAAATGAGAAACAGTTCCTGTTCTAAAGTTCAAAGTCAAATGCAGAAGAAAAACAAACCAATAAGGTAAATAAAGTGGAAGCACTCAGGATAGAATTACTAGTAGCAACCTCCTCATATGTCTCAAACCTGATGTTTTTAAGGCACTCTGCATTCCGATAGTTGGATCCCCATTAACATTCAATGTTCTCTATACTCCCAGAAGTTCTTGGTAAGTACTGATATTGTTTACTAAGAAATCTGAGGACAGACAGACTTTCCCCTGCAGAAAAACTGAAGAAAGATTAACACAACCCAAAAGTTATAATGGTTCTCCTACTGGGAGGGCACAGGCAGAGCTGTCTTTATGTTTTTACTAAGAAATGCCTATGGCCTTTGGAAATGCCACCTGGCCTCTGGCCCATGCCTAAGAATGAAAGGCAATAATCCTAAAGCCCTTTGCTTGCCTTGACTGAGAAAAGAGCTTGCCTTTAGATTCAAAGGCAAAGACAGACACACACACACACACACACACACACACACACACACACCCCGCCACAGTCATTTTTTTCTTTGTCAGGCTGAAGCGGAGTTTAAACTAGGTCAGATTCACTCCAGCTCTGGTCACAGCCTACTGTCCACATTCTGGTCCCAGTTGATTTGGTTAGAACCTGGCTTCAGTTCATCCCAGAGCTTAGTTCAAGGGCATACATAGCTTTCTCAAGTCCGAGGAACAGCAGTAATCCTAAAGCCTTTTATTTGCCTTGGCTGAAAAAGTTGAGTGGGTAGACTTATATAGGCTTTGGAGCATGCAGAACTAATTTTGAACTGCAGCTCTGTCGTCTGCTAAGCGTGTGACCTTGAGCATGTCACAGAACATTCTGAGTCTCCATATATTCATCTTACTTAGTTGAAAGGGTTACTGTGAGAATTCGTTTTTCCCAAATTTTACTTCACCACAAGAACCATGTGGAACCCCCGTTTTTATAAAAAATCTGCATACATGGGTCCATTGAAACCAATCGAATCAGGATCTCTAGACAGGGCCCTGAGAACTTGCATTTTTAATATACATCTCAGATGATTTTAATTATGAGGGGAGTTTAAAAAATGCTGAGGAAGAGTGTATAAAAAACCAGCATAATTTTCTAGCACTCTGGAGGACCATGAGCACCCCCCAGTGGCTACCTTTTTGTTGAAGATTGTTATGTAGCATTCATATAAGCATTGGGCTATTGAGGTTCCTACATTGTTTGTGATTAGCAGACTACTTGGTACTTCAGTGGTTGTCAAAATAAATTTTTAAATCAAATCACTTAATGAAGATTTATTTGGAAACTTCTAAGTACTGGCATTATTGCAGATACCATAGGAGACACAAAATGTATATAAACTCTGATATAATTCTGAAGTGTGAATGCCATCATTAATTTTCAATAGTTCCTGAAGGAGGGATTCATTCAACCTAGAGTCTAAAGCAAAGGTACTGTTTGGACTTTAGGATAAACAAACTTGCCAAGGAGAGTGTCCATTTTTATTATTCATACATTCTTACATTTCATTTGATTATTCCTACCCTACCTTGAAAGGAGAAGGACCTTCTACCTTAAAAATAAATTTACAAAGATAAATTTAGAAGGAAAAAAAAAGTGTTTCTGCACTTGACATCAAGAAGCTGTAAATTGGGGGGGTTGGGTTGACATCTTTTCTCAGCACAATATCATTTCCTGGCACACCCACCAAGCCCATTTTATAGATTATTGTCTATTTTTTTTTATCCAGAAAATAACTTCTGAGAAACATTTTTTTTTTCCTTCTGGAGTACAGTTAGTACTTACTTAGCCACTAAATCTTAAACATCAAGGAAGGAGAGGCTCCCCGTAAGAAGGTTCTAACTCAAGTTTATTCTTTAAAGTGAATCAAATTACTTACCCTCTTTTATGGAAGACTTTGTAAATGGATTACTTGGCTTCTCCAGTGCTAGAGAATACCAAAGGCTAACTTCTTTCTGTTCTATGATCAATATTAACAATGTAAATTATTATACTTTAATAATAATTCACTTGTGTTAGTAAAATTCCTATTATGTAGGACTATAGAGAACAAAGATAAATAAAACGAGGTATCTTCCTACAATGAATCGTTGCCTGCCAAATGCCACAATCAACTGGTAATAACACAAATACCAGCATTTTGAAAAGTACTAGATACGTGCCAAGTTGTGTTCACTCACATTTCACAAAACTCTTCCTCACAGCAGTTCTATGATGTTAGTACTATTTTTACTCCCATTTTACAGATAAGGAAACCATCTCAGGCTATGTAACTTTTTTAAAAATCCCACAACCAGGTTAGTAACACACTTTGTGGTTTTGTTCTGTTTTGTTTTGATATCTTATTCAGGAATTCTGTCTCTTTCACTTCTCAATAGCGTGACTGAGCAACATATCTCTGAACTCACTTTTTCATTTTTATAAACTGTGTTTATGAGAATGGATATTAAAAAATAATTAAAATGGATATTAATAAAAAATTTTAAAACATTAAAAAACAAAACAAAACATAGTACCTGGCACCTAGTCGTTACTCCCCAAATGTTAGCCCTTCCTTTTCAGTTTTGTCAGACTAACGACAGCTAACACTTCTATGGACTTCCAGAATGGAAGCTTCCCCAAATTCTAACTTACTGTTTCTAATTATTGTGTGAAAAACACAATAAGAATAAGTAAGCTCTGATTAAGTTCTGACTATTTTTAAGGTTTTCTTTTTTTATCTTTGGTAGTCTGAAGTTTTACTAAAAGGTACTAGGGGTGAATTTATTTTTATGTTGTTTAGAATTTGGTATGCTTCTTCAAATATGAGGATTCATGTCTTTTTTTAATTCTGAAAATTTCTAAGCAATGGATCTTCCAATATTGCGTCTTCCCCATTTTTTCCATTATCTCCTTCAGAGTAGATAGAAGTTGGACTTCTCATTCCAGCCTCCATATCATAGTCTTCTTCATTTATTCCATCACATTTTCTTACTAGCTTGTATCCCGCATAATTTTCAATTCTCCAATTCCCTTTTTACCTATGAAAAATTTGCCTACTATTTTTCATTTTAAACATATTTATTTTATACTTCCTCCCAGATTATTCATTTTTTCCCAATTCTTTATATGCAAATCCTTCCATTTACTGTGTGTGCTGCCTCTCCCTCCTGGTGGAGCGTTTTCTCCTGTAGTTTGTAATTTATTATTGTGAGCTCAACTTTGATAAAAATAATTTTGTCAGTGCTAATTATGCTTGCCATGAGATGGGGAAATATCACCAGAGAAAGGTTTTGTGATTACTTCTGCAGAACACTACAAACTACAGTGTTTTACATTAGTTTATCAATTTAAAAGGGTCTCACACCACATAGGAATGTGGAATGCATACCCACATGAGGCTCTGGCTTGTGAATTCAAATTTCCTTAAAAGATTTGTTATTTAAAGCAGAGACCTATCCCTTGTTGCTTCCTCAAGACAAACAAGGTCAGAGTTTTGTTCATTTGTTTGTTTGTTTGTTTGTTTTTAAATTCCCTTTAAGGGGCAACTTTGACAGAATTTACACTTTATGTAAGGGTCGCCATTTCAAATCTATGCCACATCTCCGAAGTGGGTATTACAACTCCAGTTTCAAGCCGTTATGATTTTTATAGTCAATATATGGGATATTATTGGTTTATAAGCTGATTGTTCTGGTTTCAACCTCCTGCATTTGTGACATCATGGGATTTCCAATTCTTGTGTTTGAGCTCAGCTGTCTATTTTAAAATACTTATTTTTACATTTTACTCAGAATTTCTATATGTTGGTATTAGGAGGTTAGCCATGTTGTAGAAGCCCATATACTCTATACACCTACATTCAGTCAAAAATAAACATTTATTGAGTATTTACTTTTTATCAGACACCCGTGAAAGCACTAGAGACAACAGTGGTGAATGAAACAGAAGTTCCTGTTTTCACAAAGTTTAATTATAGTGGAAGTATACAGACCATAAACAAATAAACATTTAATGCCAGATGGTGATAAATGCTGTGAGAAAAACAGAACTAAAAAACAAAACAAAACAAAACAAAAAACAGTAGTGTGGGGAAGTAATATTGGGAAGGATGACAATGACACTATTTTAGATAGAATGATAAGGGAAAAAATTTCTATCACAGTGACCTATGAGCAAAGGCCTGAAAAATAAGAAGGCTAGGTATGCAAATAATGAGAGTGTCCCAATGAAAGACAACAGCTAGTGCAAAGGCCCTGAGGTTAGAAGATGTTTACTGTGTTCAAGGATCAGCAAAAAGGCCAGTAAGGCACAATAAACCAGAAGAACTGTTGTAGCAAGTGGGGTCAGAAAGGTTTTGTGGAAGTAAATGGACGTGGCAGGCAGCTCATTTGTGTCTTATAAACCAAAATGAGGACTTGTGGGTTTGTTTAGAATCGGATAAGAAATCAGTGCAAGGGTTTTGAGAAGCCAGTGGAGGGTTTGAGAAGAATAAAAGAATGTGATTTATGTTTTGAAATATATCTTTCTCTATAGAGAATAGACTATGTCTGTGTCACATAAATCAAATATTGTCACCTTGTTTGCCAAGTGTGAATTAGGGTAGAAAAAGAATTACCTAATAAAGTTTCACCTTTATAGATCTGAGATGATTTTAAAATCAAACTGGAATTTCTAGCCAAGTATTAACAACTTTACCTTCTCCTACATCTCATGGTTTTTATTTGAGATACATAGAGATATAGCTGCTTCAAATAAAACTTAAATCAAGTTTGAATTTGAGAATAGGATTAGTGCAAATCCAAATACAGTCATTCCTCTAAATTAATTCATTTCATTTCTTAGGATATATTTTAAGGTCAAATGACTTCTTTTGAAGTCTTCTTTTCTTGATAGAAAATTAATATTACTCCTAGAGTTGCTGGTTTAAGATTCTCTTTGCCTTGAGTTAAAAGACCTACAGGGAAGTCAAGATTTAATTGTCCCTAAGGATATCTTGTATTTTATAGTGCTTGCTATTTATATATATGCACATATATCAAATGCTATATATAAATATATGTCAAAAAATATCAGAGAGGATGTATTTTCTAGTGGCATTCTATATTTGGCGTTATTATTTGTCAGCAACTAGTACTTCAACTTTGCAAAAACAGGAACTTAGTCTTGTCAGTATATCCAGAAGTGATCAGATTTAAAGTATTGACTCATATTAACTAAATTAATGAAATTTTTAGTCTCAACATACTTATCACTTTTTTCCAGAGCCCTTCCTTAACTCCATGAATCTGAATTAGCTACCCTCCTGGTGCTTCCCTAGCAGCCTGTTATTTATTCCTGTCTCAGCATTTACCATTCTCCATTGTAATTGTTAATTTATAGATCTTCAGGCTCTTTCCCTATAACTATTAGCTTTTTGAGGGTAGGCACTATATTTGATTTATTTCTGTAGTAATAGTATCTGACACATAAGGAGACTCCGTGAATATTTGTCGAACATGAGTGAATGAATGAATAAAAATCTGATGCCAACTAATTAATCTGCTATGATGGATAAGTCTACCATGTGGGCAGAAAACCTCACTGGCAATTCAACCAGGCTGTCCAGTAGAAATGTCTACTTGGGAGGCCAACTGAAAGACTTCTCCTAAAATCTCCTAAAAAGATTATGGAATGAATGGAGACTTGGAGTGAAGAAGTATAATGACCTTAACCACTTGTAACATTAAGCCACAGTTGCCACCGCTGTAGCCATCTCCACTAAGGATAGACTGCCTGTGAGAGTAGAATAATTCTTGATATTCTCAATTTTTCTCTGGACAATTTTTGAGTTTGCAGTAAATTTTTTTTCTCTCTTTTTTTCTTAGATTTCAGATATACCAACATTATACCTTACGCCAGCATAACTTCTGTAACGAGTTATCACAAACTGCATGGCTTAAACCAACACAAATTTATTATTTTATAGTTCTGGGTACCAGGAGTCCAAAATTGGACTCATTGGACTAAAATCAGGGTATCTGCAGGGCTCTGTTCCTTCTGAAGACTCTAAGGGAGACTCCATTTCCTTGCCTTTTCCTGCTTCTAGAGGGCATCTTCAATTCTTTACTTATGGCCCCTTTCTTCATCTTTAAGGCCAGAACTGTAGCATTCTTAAATTTCTCTTTGACTCTGCTTTTGCCCAAACATATCTTTCTTACTTTTTATTTTTGTGTGTTCTAAAGATTTATTTATTTCAGCAGAAGAGGAGGGGCAGAGGGAGAAGGAGAGAGAATCTCAAGCAGACTGCGCTGAGCACAGAGGCCAACTCAAGACTTGTTCTCACCACCCTGAGCTCATGACCTGAGCTAAATCCAAGAGTCAGATGCTTAACCAATCGTGCCACCCAGGTGCCCCTATTTTTCTGACTTTTTAAAGGACTTTCTGATTACCCTGGACCCATGTGGATAATTCAAGATAATCTCTCCATATCAAGATTCTTAATTAATAATTTCTGCAAAGTTCATTTTGCCATGCACCATATTCACAAATTGCAGGGATTAAAACATGGACACCTTTGAAAGAACATTATTCTGTCTCCCATGACCCTTAAGAGTTTTTTTTTTAGAAAGTTCAGCCCAAGATGTAAGGGATTGAACTATAAAGTGTATTGTTCTCTATTGATATTTGATCCTGCAAATATGCCTAGGACATTGTTTTGTTCCCCCAAATGAACAAAGAATTAGAGCAAGGGAGGTACAGTGACCTTCAGTACTGATAGCTTTAGGCTATGGTTGTAACATTTACAAACTCTTTTCTAAGATGTCTAAAGAAAACTCACATTTTTAAAAATTATTGTTATTTAATAATGGTTATAATAATGGTAGTAATAATAATGATAATAAACTACTATATTTGTCACTGAACAAATGAGACACTAGCCTAGGGACATTTTATCTCAGTTAGTACCTATAATAAAACAGAAGTTAGTTTCTTTATTTTGCAAATAAGGAATCTGGAATTGAGAAAAATGTAAACACATGCTCAGAGCCACTTAACCAATAAAAAATGGAGCTGAAATTCAAAACTGTCTCTTTCAAAACCAGCCATGATTTTTACTAGATCGGGGGACTTAGATACATTACTTAACATTGCGAAGTGCCAGATTGCCTACCTATAAAATGGAAATAGTATCTGTCTCACAAGAATTTTGTGAAAACAATTACAATGTTATGTGTAGTGTATGTGAATACTTGACACAATGGCTGTTATACACTATGAGCTCACTAAATGATACTTTTTATTTAAAAACTAAAATTTAGGAGCACCTGGGTAGCTCAGTCCTTAAGGGTCTGCCTTTGGTTCAGGTCCCGATATCCGGGTAATGGGATAGAGCCCAACATCCGGCTCCCTGCTCCTGCTTAGTGGGAAGCCTGCTTCTCCCTCTCCCACTCCCCCTGCTGTGTCCCCTCTCTCGCTGGGTCTCTCTCTGTTAAATAAATAAATAAAATCTTTAACAAATAAAAAATAAAATTGAAATCTTATTTCCTACCTCGTGATATATTGTACTAACATTTGGTGGTCATTTATCATTGTTTCATTGCTTCATAATACTCATTATATGAAATAAATAGGATATGTTTTAATATAACCCATTCGCCACAGTCAAAATTGAGGCACAGAAAGACGGTGCTCCAACTATTGGCAATTTCGACTAGTGTGACATAAAAAAAAATACGTAACTGAATGGTAAACACACTGTTCATATAATACCACACAGCAATGAGAACAATATTTTGTTATCTGTGTTTGTATGTGTGTGTGTGTTGGGGATTATATTTGGACTTGTGTGTACATGGATGATTTAGCCAGTCTGAGATCACATTTTAGAATCAACCCAGAGATGTTGCTGCTAGATCACAGGAATCAATACACTGAGGGTTTTCATTTGTTTGTTTGGCTCTCACTGTTGCTTTTTACTTTACTTTTCTTTTCTTTTCTTCTCTTTTCTTCTTTTAAAGGTAAAGTTCCTCAAACTGTTGTTATTGATACGTGATCCTTTGGGTCATCACTTATATTTCTAACAAGAACTAGTGCTCCATGAAGATTTCAGGGTTAAAAACTTTATTTATTTATTTATTTTTTAAAGATCTTTTTGGTTGGTTTAGTGGCTGAAAAAAAAAAAAAAACTACATAATTCCTCACTTTACCTTTTAATCAACTTTGGAGTTCAGAAAAACATAAAACAAAAACCCTGAAGATGAAAAAGAGTTGTTGTGGCAATTAGGTCAGCACAATCTTAGTTTTTGTCTTTGAAGTCAAGCTTAAGTTGTATCTTTGATAAATAAGTAATGAGGTTTCACACACTGGTCTAAATTATCTAGTCATAACAGTGTTTGATAATAAAAGAGATATCATTAATAATTGAGAATCAGTAATACCCAGAATGGTTTCTGATAAGCCAAACATTTAGTAGTTTGGTAGGATTTGGCATTGTGAGTTCAAATACTCCTGCCAGGGATTTCCCTGCTGGAAGTTGGTATCTAAATAGTTGAAACTTTTTGGCCTTCTGCAAGGAGGGAAACAGTGGAAACACCAGGGGGTACCCTTTTTTTTTTTAAGATTTTATTTATTTATTTGAGAGAGACAGAGATAGCAAGAGAAAGAGCATGAGTGGAGAGGAGTGGGAGAAGCAGGCTCCTTGATGAGCTGGGAGCCTAAGTTGGGGCTCGATCCCAGGACCCTAGGATCATGACCTGAGCTAAAGGCAGATGCCCCAGGGACTTCCCTGTTAAATGAATATGAGTTTGAAACTTGGCCTTGACTGTATATCTCTGAACTTCAGGTTTCTTATCTGTAAAGTTGGTGTAATGCTTCTACTTTATAGAATTACTAACTGAGAAAACACATGAATAGGGCCTAAAATAGGGTCTAGTATGTAATAAGTGCTCATGAAATAACGGTAGCTCTTTTCATTGTTATTCAACAATCGTATCAATGCCACATTTGGGGGAATACATGCATCTGTATTGCAGTTATGAATACATTTTCAAAGTCACACTCATATTCATCAGAGGGTATGGTAGGGGAAAAGTACATAGTGATCTTAAAGAGTTTGTGATGCCAAGAAAAAATAAATGTTGAGGAGTCCCAGAATGTAAAGGCACCCAAGTTTTGATGATAAGAATGGCACAGTTATGTTTATTTCAATATTTCAATCTCCTCACTGATGTCCATTTCCCGAGTGTTTCTGAGTTTTTATTAAAGTTCTACAATAAATGTGTACCCTGTTGAACCCGCTGAGTCAGACTTTTCCTAAGGACCATCTATCACTTTAAGTTACCAGGCAGTCTAGCTCTGGGGCTGGAACACGTGGCAGAGACAGATTGCTTGGTGGAGATGAGGGTGACTTGGCCACAGAGGTCTCTCATCTCATCTGTTCTCATGAAAGTATCTGTGACACTCTCTGAGAAAAGCCAAGAGACTTGGTCCTAAAAGAGCACACACAAGGCAGACTGCCTTTCTAGGGAAGGGTCTAAGTATCCCATTTAGCAGGCTGTATTAGAGAAACTTTGACTTTGACATTAAATCCACCTGCTTCACAGGATCTTCACCTGGTTGTTACACTCTTTACTCACCAACCTTTCCCCAAAATGTAATTCAGGGACATTTATTATGTGTCTACTCTGCCATATCCACTATTAGATCCTTTGCACGTATTAACTCACTTAATATTGAGGCAAACCCTTAAAATATTACTGGGTATTCAGAGATGGATAAAGCGGTGGCCTTGTCTTTGTTTAGTTAGTTCTCTGACTGCCCAAGGAGATCCTTGCAAAAGGCCCCTTCCTAGGAAATGGTGCTGCATGAGGCCTCACTTTTCCAACCCGCTACCTCTCTACTCTGTATCCTAGTCTTCAAGTTGTTATCAGAACCACGACGAGGAAGAATTTTAGAATGTATTGTAGGGGGATCTCTTCCATTTCACTTGGTATAGGTGAGTTCTTCTCAGGTTCCTGCTTTTTCTTTCCCAACCATTCCAATCAAGCATGTATTCTCGACCTTCCTCCCACAGGGATTCCTCCTGAGCTGTGAATGATGACGAACTTATTTTTCCTTCTTACTTTTCTTTTACTGTGAGTTACAGTTTCTGTTCTCCTTCTCATCCCTTTAAATATTCACCTACATCTGTGTCTTCCATTTCTACGAATAGGATCCTTAGAGGGGTAGATGTCTTGAAGCCCTCTGTAATAAGCAAGTAAACACCTCTGGAAAATGTTCAGAGAATTTTAAGAAAATCATCTAAAATGGAGTAATTCAGTTTACATTGAATTTTACAGATAAGGGAACCAGAAAGTAAGGCAGAACACCTAAGTTGATAGCACTGGGGTCAGAGTAGGATCTGATATGCAAAGTCTCCTGGGTATCAGTGTATTTAAAGATTGGAAAGAAGTAGTCCATCTTTATTCCAATGGTCTTTCCACTGTATCATTTACTTCCTCTTAACAAATTACTTCCATAATAGCTTGACCAGGTAATTATATCACTGAGGAAAATCTAGGAATTAAAATGTAATTTAGAGGACATTAGTTCAATTTTTATCATCACAAATAATAAAATCCTTTAGATTTACATTGCACTGGAAGTTTGTAAGAACCTAAATATACATGACCATTTCTCACAACATCTGCATGATATGTTATTTTTCTCCCAAACACATAGACGGGATATTAAAAGCAAAAAGTACGTCCTCCATAAAAACAAAAAAGAAAGATAAAACTCATATAATGAACCTTTTTTTTAAAACTTCTTTTTCTCTATTACTTTATGTCTCTGATTTCTCCTATTTGCTCCTTAGTCTTAGATATCTTACCATTTTTTCTAGAAACATTTCAGAATATTTCTAATAAATGAGCATTTTGTATATATATTGACTGTTTCATGATTAAAAGCTTAAAACATAAATTTTGCACTTGGGGATTTATATTTCCCATATTGGGGTAGTTAGGTGGAAGGAAGAGTTGGAAACCTTTTGTCCGTATCTCGGTATAACCAATTCTGTTTGAGAATCTGCTATGGAGCAAACAATAAGGAAACTAGGTTTGGGAAGCTGGGGTGGGTACACTTGCCAAAAATCATGCTTTCTGAAGTTTGAGGTACTGAATTCATCAGATAATCAATATCATAGACAATTATATGGGGATTATTGTAGGATCTTGGCAAATACATTTGTGAATTGCTATTTATAATACTTTCTGAATCAGGGAACTAGGACCTTTTAACTACTTTAGAACAAGTTTCTGTCTACCTGGAAAGCTGGTTAGAGTGAGAAGTCTTCTCAATATTTGTCCTGTGTTGTGTTGGGATTAATGATCTTTCTAATTGTTTGCCTGATTTTCTGGTCCCAGTGCACCTTGGACCTTAAATCTTACTAAATTTAATGGCTTTTGCTTAATTATCCCCAATTCAAGTGGACAGGGGTGCTTTCTTGATGCTAGGAGATTGCAAATGCAGATCCTAACCTGTGTTAAGCAAAATATGCTTAGGTGACCCCAACTAGATCACATTCCCTGACCAGATTGGAATGACTCCAAAGATAGGAAAAATGCTCTGGAAAGACACTAAGCAGTTCCTTCTCTCCACATTCCAAGGAGTTTTATCCTGTTTTATCCATGTCTGAATCTAGTTTTCTTTTTTTTTTTTAATAATTTTTTATTTTTTATAAACATATATTTTTATCCCCAGGGGTACAGGTCTGTGAATCACCAGGTTTACATACTTCACAGCACTCACCAAAGCACATACCCTCCCCAATGTCCATATGAACATTATGAATCTAGTTTTCTAATGTTTCAATCAGTTCTTTAATCTATCCAATTTTCTAGCAATTAATTTCTTTTTTCCTTAATTTAGCAAAACCTATTTGCTTATTTGCTTTCCCCTCCTTGCAACCAAATAACCCTGGCTGAGACATTATCTGTGTGTGAATAGGGTCTATTTCATGCCTGGGTGAAACCTGTCAGTTGTCCTTTCCAACTGCCCAATCAGGAGGGGACTGAGGTTCAAGGCAGAATGTTGTGTTTGACTGGCATGTTCTCATACTTCAGTTTCCCGTTCAAAAATCACCTCCATAGGGCGCCTGGGTGGCTCAGTGGGTTAAGCCACTGCCTTCAGCTCAGGTCATGATCTCAGGGTCCTGGGGTCGAGTCCTGCATCGGGCTCTCTGCTCAGCAGGGAGCTTGTTTCCTCCTCTCTCTCTCTCTGCCTGCCTCTCTGCCTACTTGTGATCTCTCTCTGTCAAATGAATAAATAAAATCTTTAAAAAATAAAATAAAATAAAATAAATCACCTCCATAAAAAGATTTTCTTTAAACATACTATCTAATGGTTCGTCTTCAAAGCACTCAACCACATGACCATGTTTATTTTATTTCCTTTATCACAAGCTGTCTTGTTTGTTTATTTTTGCCCAAATATTGTATCTTTCCTTCCCAAATGTAATCTCCTTGAGGGTAGGGATCTTGTCTATCTTATTCATCTCTGTGTCCCTAGAAATAATGACAATGCTTGGTACATAGTAGATCACGAGTAATTACTTTAAATGAAAGAACAGGTGAATGAGTGAGTGAATAAGCTTGCCCACGACCACACAGCTTCTGAGAGGTAGAGATTGGATTTGAACTGAGGTAACCTGACCCTAGGGTCTATGATCAGCTTTGTGGGCAGTTTAAAAGCAAGTAGGTTAATGTGTATGTGCACACATGTAGCTACATGAGGGAGAGAGAGAGAAATGGAGACCAAGAATGCTGATCAAGAAAACAGAAATGGTTACTTTGATCTGCTAACCTGGAAAATGTTTCTATTTAGTGCCAACCCAAGGCTCTTTTTTAAAAAAAATTTAATTGGTTATAGTTGATACTCAATTTTATGTTAGTTTCATGTGTACAGCAGTGATCCGACAAATTCATATTTATGTTGTACTCACCACAAGTATAGCTACCATCTGTCACCATACAGCACAATGACAGTATCATTGACCATATTCCCTGTGCTGTATCCTTTATCGCAGTGACTATTTTACTCAATAAATGGAAGCCTGTATCTCCCACTCCCCTTTACCTATTTTGCCTGCCCCAAACCTCTGGCATCCATCAGTTTATTCTCTCTATTTTGGGGTCTGTTTCAGCTTTTTGTTCATTTGTTTGTTTTTACATTAGTTTTGTTGTTTTTTTTTTAATTACACATATAATTGCAAACATATATTTGTGTTTCTCTGTCTGACTTACTTCACTTAGCATAATACCCTCTAGGTCCATCAATGTTGTGACAAATAGCAACATCTCATCCTTTGCAATGGCTGAGTAATATTCTATTGCATATATATATATACCACATCTTCTTTATCCATTCATCTGGTGATGGACACTTGCAACCCAAGTTCTTAAAGAAGTAAAGCTGTTAATCTTTGCTTTATGTTTAAGCCACTTTGAGCCATTTTCATCAAAGATCTCTAAATAGTTCAGTTTAATATAACAGTTTGAATAATAGTGTTGTCATGAGCCTCCCACTTGTAATACACAGGCCTTATGTTTTTTAGCACCTCTTTGGAATAAAGGTCGTGGATGGGGTAATAAAAAGTATGGCATTTTTGCCATGAGCAAAATGGTCCCTGGGCTACCTAGTCATAGCTTAAATTAGCCCTATTAGTGATTAGCCCTACTAGTGATTAAATGGCTATTCAACCCAAAGTCCGTCATTATCAGGGACTATGTTCAGCACTAATGGACATTATTTCACTTATCCTTATAACAAATAGCCCCATGAGGCAGACATCATCATCCCATTTTACAGATGAAGCAACTCAGGTTCAGAGTTTAAGTAAATCACCTAGGTAGTGTCAGTGACCTGGTTGTCAGCAACCAGTCCAAATTCTTAGCCATTTAGCTGTTGAGAATAGGGTATTAAAACCCTTGGAAAAGAATATAGTTTATATTTAAACAAATTATTAAAATCTAAAGAAAAAGTGAGAATCAGTGTTTTGATGAAGCAGCCTAGGACTCATAATTATAAAACGGAGGTCCCAGGTATAAGTTTGACAGAGTGGACTAGTCATTCTTTGGCGTGTTCAGAATAAAGGCTTGCACCTGTCCTGCATGTACATGTGTCCAACGCCAGCTTCACCACTTCTTTTTCCTTTTGCTTCAAACAAATTACTCCCCCGACCCAAGATTTATTTATTTATTTTAAAGAGAGAGAGCATGGGGAAAAGGCAAAGGGAGAGAGACAGAATCCTCAAGCTGACTCCCCTCTGAGTGCAGAGCCCCATGCTGGGCTTCATCCCAGGACCTTGAGATCGTGACCTGAGCTGAAATCAAGAGTCTGATGCTTAACTGATGGAAGCACCTTGAAACCCCTAAAATCACTGTATTTCTAACTGCTTCAATTCCCTAACTGTAGGATGAAGAAAAATAATACCTGAAACATGTGGTGAGTGAGAAAGACAATCCATGTTTGAAAACTCTAGAATGTTCTAAGAATGCCAGGGGTAAGATTTTTAGGTAATGGCTGCCTCAGCACTTTAACAGATACGATTTTTACAAGGAGGGCTTTCTTCTGGCACAAGAGAATGTTGCTTCGGTGTTTTAGACAAAACTTCCATTTATACCCTATCTGTTTAGTTTTGTTTTTAACTAGTACCATTAACAAATTGTTTACATTATCTGTTGTTACTGACATGGTGGGACTGTTTCCTTAACAGAGTTTAGAATGTTGTAGTTCTCTTTTGTTGAGATTTGATGCCTCAGTCAGCAGAGGAGTTTTATTAGGGTGGAGACTGTGATTTATTCGTCTGTCTCCCCTGAACCCACACATAGTACCTGACACCCATTGAGCTCTGTGTCATTGGGCTGATTGAATTCATGCATTCCTATGAAATAGACTCTTTGGATCTCAGTTTCTCAATCATTGTGGATTAACAAGAAACCCAATGTAATAAGCATCCCTGAGAATTTAAGCCAAACCTAGGAGATGCGGAATTTCATGTTAAGACATTTTATAACGTATTTATTGTTGTCTAACACTAGTTATCTCTTTTAGCTTAGTTTACACTAAGCTGATGGGTAGGCAATAAGTATCCCAGTTTCCACCCCACTGAACAAGTCTACCTTTGGAAACAATCTGTGGGAAGCTGTCATGGAGAAAATGATTGTGTTTTCATGTGTGGCTTGTACCCATTGACTTTTTTTTACCATGAGTGCCTCGGTTCTGTCCTCTGCTGTGCTGTGCATTTAGATTGCCAGTTGGTTATGAGCCATAGCTCGATCGGTGGATCCCTTTTGCTGACTCCTTCCTTGAAGCCTGTGTGTCTGCCTGCTGTCAGATAAAGGTGATGTGGCTCCATGATGGACCTAAACAGAACTGACATTCGGTGGAGGTATGATGGCATTGGAGTGTCATGGATAAGAGATGATTACTTACTTTAATTTCCATAGAGATTGACATATTTCATTATGCAAAATAATATACCTGTTTTATACGAATCCTGAGGTTCCCAAATTCATGAGATGAGAATTCTAATTAGTTTTATGTGAGCCACACAGAGGGCAATTGAGCTGATAATTTTGCTTGAATTAAAATTTCAGAGATTTCCTCAGGGGTCTCCTTTGGAGATAGCAGTGTTTTCTCAGGAGATTCTAACAGCCTTCTGAATTTCTTTTTTTTTTTTTTTTTAAAGATTTTATTTATTTATTTGACAGAGAGAGATCACAAGTAGGCAGAGAGGCAGTCAGAGTGAGAGGGGAGAAGCAGGCTCGCCGCTGAGCAGAGAGCCTGATGTGGGGCTCGATCCCAGGACCCTGGGATCATGACCTGAGCTGAAGGCAGAGGCTTTAATCCACTGAGCCACCCAGGCGCCCCTAGAGCCTTCTGAATTTCTAACTCCTTGACCCCCACATGATTTAGAAAAGGTGTTGGCTTTCTGATTGGATAGTGGGATAAGTAACCAGATCTAGGATGTTTGGGGTAGAGGCCCAACTCTGGAAGTGTAGAAGCCACAGAATACACTTGTGATAGGAATAACCTAGGATTTGGGAGAGCTCAGAATCACTCCCAGCTCTGCTACTTATTAATTGTGTGACTTCAGTCAAGTCATTCAGTGTCTTAGGACTCTCAGGTTTCATACATTTTTAAAAAAATAACTACCCTAATTCCTCCAAAATCCCACAGCAGTTTATTTATATCTCCCTTATGGGAAGAGAAAGGAAGGGGTACTGATATTAACTGAGTATCTTCTATATGGAAACCTTGTGCTAAACACATTCATGTTTGTTTTTTAATCTACATAACCAAGTTATGCCATTATCTATTTGCTTAACTACTGAGGCCACTGCGAATCAGACTTAAGTGTTTATTCAAAACTAGAGAACAGGTTAGATAATAAAGGGAAAATTCAAACCTAAATCCCCTATTACCCCTTAACCTGTATCCTTCACTGTAATTTCCCAGGTCTGTAATATTTCCCCTACTACTTCCCAATAAGTAAGTAGACCATTCCTTTATTCAAAAATTATCAGTATGTATCACACAAGGTACTGGTCAGCATATTAGAGATATAATGTGAGGCTAATTATCAAGTCACATCTCGTATGAGACTGCCTTTTCTCTTCCAGTGGACTGTGAATTGTGTGAGAACAAAATAAGATAACACAAATGAAAGAGGTTTGGAAAGCATAATGTACTAAATAAACATTGGAGGTTAATCTTTTGTTTTTACGTAGAATAAGTTTTCCCCTGCATTGACTTGGGGTATTTTTCAGTAAGAAGCTCTATACTTTCCCCCATATGTGTTAAGACAATGTTTGAATAAAAGTTCATGTTGGAAAAAAAAAATCATGTTGGAAAAAGCAGCAGTCAATCGAGCAGTGAATTTCACCTCTATTAACCAAGGTAATAGAGAATCTAGATTTAATGACATAACATATATGTGCCCTAAAGTTAGGATCATTCTACTAGTTGATTACTAAGGTTAAGTCCCCTTATCTGTAGTCCATCTATTTAGCACACACAAAATACAACAACTCTTAGCATGCCTGGGTGGCTCAGTGGTTTAAGACTCTGCCTTCAGCTCAGGTCATGATCTCAGGTTCCTGGGATCGAGCCCCACATCGGGCTCTCTGCTTGGCAGAGAGCCTGCTTCCCCCTTTCTGTCTGCCTGCCCCTCTGTCTACTTGTGATCTCTCTCTCTCTCTCTCTCTCTGTGTGTGTGTGTGTGTCAAATAAATGAATAAAATCTTTTAAAAAAATGCAGCAACCCACACAATAGTTGGGAATTTACCACCCTGACTCAAGTGTTGTGTCTCTCTGAAAATATACATAACTCACACCAAGTTGTATAACAACACATATCTTTAAGAATGCAGCAGGCATTCTTTATGGATCCTCTTGCAAAAAGACTTCTTTCCAGGCAATTAGGGAAACATGAAACTATGAAAAAGTGATGAACCTTGTGGTTCAGGAAGTTGGTACATTCTGAATTTCAGTACACTCATTTAGTTGGTCAGAAGTTTCAGTAAACCCATTTCCTATTAGGAACCAAAACATTCTCTCCACCAATACAGAGCTGCTCAGGTCAGCCTCAGCAGAGCTTAGATGCCTGGTAGTACTTGAAAAGGCAGGGGATATAATGACTTTCTTGGTCCCCAGCCCCATATCCTTACCTGAGTCCCATCTGTAGATTAAACCCTGCTCTGGACCTTGGAAGACACCATGACTGGGGAGGAGAATATGACAAGCACGAACCCTATGGCTCAGTAGAAGCAACATCAAATCATTCTTGTTCCTCTAACATTGTGCCTATTCAATACCCTTTTATCATTCTTCAAACATAAGTGATCACCTATTATGCACCACATCTGCTTGAGTGAACAGTGCTAAATATGTGACTTCACAGAGCTTGGAGAATAGTAGGGAGGCCATGTAATAAGGAGGCTATTCTGCTCATTGTGAGTATTGTTGGTGCTAATAGATAAGCGCAGGGTACTGTCGGAGTACAGAACAGGAGAACCTCACCTCACCTGAGGGTAGACAAGGAGTCTTCTTAAAAACAATAAGCTGGCATCATTCTTTCATTTATACAACAAAGATTTTTTGAATGTCTGGCAGCCACTGTTTAAGCAACTGACACAACGATGAAATGAACAAGGTCAAGTCCCTTTTCTTATGAAAGGGAACCAAGCTAAATACTGTAATTTGAAGTTGAGTGCTGTGAAGGAAAATAAAGCAGGGGAAGGGGAATGCTGGTTCAAAGCTGTGAGCCAAGTAGGATGGCGCCTTTATGTTAGGGTGGCCACATCAGACTTCCTTAAGTCTGAGGCAATATTTTGAGTAGAAACTTACAGAAGATGAGAAAGCAAGCCAAGAAGATACTTGGGTACAGGAAACCAAAAGCACAAGGACCTTGAGCCAGTAACCGTTGTGTCAGAGGAACAGCAAGTGTGGTCGAGGGGGAGAGTACTAGGAAATGAGGTCAGAGATGGCCTGAGGGAAGAGTACATAAATCCTCGTAGGATAGGATGGAACTTTACAGGGAAAACTATTGGGGGATTTTTTTTTTTTTATATTGGGGGATTTTTGACAAAGAAGTGACACAACTGGGTTGTTTTTAAGAGGACGTAAGCAGGGGCGCCTGGGTGGCTCAGTGGGTTGAGGCCTCTGCCTTCGGCTCAGGTCATGATCCCAGGGTCCTGGGATCAAGCCCCGTATCGGGCTCTCTGCTCAGCAGGGAGCCTGCTTCCCCCACTCTCTCTCTCTCTCTCTGCCTGCCTCTCTGCCTACTTCTGATCTGTCAAGTAAATAAATAAATAAAGTCTTTAAAAAAAAAAAAAAGAGGACATAAGCATGTGTGAGTATGCACTGTGTGTGTGTGTGTGTGTGTGTTTCAATAGTGGTAGAAACAAAGAAGAATGATGAGAGAAAAATGTGGGATGCTGAATAATTTTGTAATTACTCTTGATGCAATGGAAAATCACTGAAGGGTTTTAAAAAGAGAAAGGGCAAGTAATGATTGAAATGGGCTGTAGGTACACTCCTCTTGTTGCATCAAGTCAAGCTTGGCCTCCAGACATTCCTAAAGAACCCTGGAAAACCCATCAGAACTGAGCTCGCATTATTCTGCATGGCTCCTGCTTCTTTTGGTTATAGTTGAGGCTCTGCTATTCACTGCCCAGTATATCTATGGGTAGCACCATGCCGGAATCACTGCTTTTCACCTGCCCTTAGTCCTTGAAACCATATTTATTCATCAGTCATCACCCTCTGTGTCCTCTGGGACTTTGCAGATCACATGCTAAGGCCGCATCCCAAAGACTGGCATAGTCCTGACTCTAAACTCTTCCCTGTCTGCCTCAGTCAGTTTCTTAGTACATGTTCCACTCTCTTGGAGTGGCCCTGTGTCTAGTCCCAGACTTTCCAGATATGGATTGTTTCTCAGCAACCACTCAAAAAGAAGGAATTTTTAGACTTCATATTCTATTGTGAAATCAAAGTCTGTCAGAGAGAGACATAGTCTTCATCTCTACCCTGATCACTGCTCCGTTTAGATCACTTTTCACCTTCTTTCTTCCCTCCCCCACTCACCACGTGCACCATGGTCCTAGCCAAAGGGCATGGGCTACACAGTTTGGAAGAGTTAGAAAACCCCATGTGTTATCTTCCATTTTCTCATCACATACAATAAATATTTGCCTTTTGCAGAGGATCTTGCAAAGAAATTGAAGGCAGAGTATGCACAGGTTGTCAGTCTTCAATGTTGGGTGTTAAGGTATGTGAGAGGTAGATAAAGTGGAGCACATTTGTCTTCTCTGCCTTTTACAGGTCATGACAATGGTATAATCTGCCCACCCTTTTATGCTTTTAAAGTGCCTCACCTTTATCGACTAAATCTAACCTAGATTATAACAAGGTTCTTAAAAACTTCATTAGTTCTGTTCCAGGCCAAGACGCTCATCTCAGCAAATATGGTCCTTTCTGATTAAAGTGAATGAGGAGATATGAAACATTATTAGTCTTTTCTTAAAACTTCCATTTTTTGGAATGTCTATCATGCTAGCCATTGTTCTGAACAGTTCAAATATATTATCAGGGACCTAGCAAAGTAGAGATTACCAGCCCTAATGTAGTGATAAAGCACCACTGTGTCCTACCTGGGCCTATGAAATCTTGCTCCTCAGGCTAGCTCTGACCTATGTGATGGTAGCTTGGGGATTTGGACAAAGTCTGATTAATTCCAATGCCCAGTCACTGTTTTTCTGGAGTTAAACAGCATAAGAGGGGGACATTTTTCTCCCTACTATCGTATCCAAGGACCTGGCCAATGTGTGATACACAAAAACACACCCAAAATAGGAGTTGTTATTATGACTCAGACAGGGGCTGGCTGGAGAGGATGGGGAGGAGGGGGAGGGAATAGGCAGGTGATGAGTGAGTAGGGGGAAAGTTGCCAGACAATTCCAAAACCCATCACCATTTACAGTTAGAAAAGCAGGGACTAAATATTTCCTTTGTTCTGCTTAGCAAAACTAATTTTACTGCTTGGTAATGGAATATTACTTTTATGTAGGTAGTAAAATACATCATGAGTCTGAGCCTCTGCCTAAGGCAGAGATTCCCAATGAGTCAGGAGTAATCAACTGGGTGATACTTGGATCTGATTTGATTAATCCACTATCACACCATGTTCCCAAACTGATGGACATTTCAGATAGGAAAGGAAATGAGACTAGAAATCAAGACTTATCATCCCATTTTGTCTCATGTTGGCACTCACTGTTCTCCTATGCCCTTTCTTCCCCCTTTTCATTTTAAGATAATGGAAAATGTTCAGCTTATCAAAACTGCAGGGGTCCCACCATTAGAATTATGGTAAAATTCTATAAGCATACTTTAAGTTTGTGTCCCCTGGAGATGGAGCATACTTTGAGTTAGCATCCATTGGAGATAGATATTCCTTTGGTTGATGGTTGAAAGTATTTATTGCAACTAAACAAAAATCACAGAACACTCCATGTTAGCCTGTAGTACTCAGGCTAAGATTCCCAAGCCCACTGCACTTCTTGAATCTACTAAAGTTGAAGATAACTTGATGATGATGGCAGTGGTGGTAGTGATTATTATGATGAGAAGGATAATGATGGGAAAAACGACAACTAATATTTACTAAATAGTCTAGGCATTGCATTAAGTATTTTATATTCATTATTTGAATCCTTACAACAGCCTTGTGAGTTCTTTTTTTTTTTTTTTTTAAAGATTTTTTTTATTTATTTGACAGAGAGATAGAGTACAAGCAAGCAGGGAAGCAGGCTCCCTGATGAGCAGAGAGCCCGATGTGGGGCTCGATCCCAGGATCCTGGGATCATGACCTGAGCCGAAGGCAGAGGCTTTAACCCACTGAGCCACCCAGGCGCCCCAGCCTTGTGAGTTCTGATGGACTATTATTTTCCCCATTGTACAGTTGAGGAAACTGAGCCTTAGAGAGGTTAATAACCTTGTACAGGGTCCCACAGATATTAAATTGTGTAACCAGTACTCAAATTCAAACCTGCCTACTACAAAGCCCATCTTTACTATGCTGCTCTCAATATTTCAGGAGGCCTGACGCAATAGAACATTGGCTCTACAAAAATCTGTATTATAAATAAACAAGTTCCTTTACTTTTGGCTGGAGTTCTATCACCCACTCTGCTAAAAATGATTTGTTCAGCCTGATTAGAAGCTTGTCATGATGGTTCCAGATATACTTGAATGTAGTTAGAAGCGGGGAAGGGTAGAGAGAGAAAGAGAGACATTTAGGGAAAGTTAGCCCAAGGAATCTATGAGGTAAAATAGTAAATGGAAACCCTTTATTGATATTACAGAGTTGGTGCCTCTGTTCTGAAATGTAATATATTCCATCCTGGAAAGTCTTAAGTTTGCATTTCTGGTGTGTGAAATTAAATCAACATCCCATTTTATGAATACTGTGGGGTCATAATTTTTTACCTCTTGTTTATTTAAAATGTCTTTTGAAAATCCTCCTGGAGCACCACCAGGCTGCTTTTCTGTAGAAACCATCTCTACAATAGAAAAAGAAAGTAGCAAACTTCTCCTGCCCTAGATGACAAAGTCAAAATTTGAGTGAGGATGTGGATCTTGGAAGAGAAGCTTAGTCCAGGGTCAGGCCATAGCACCAGGGAAAGTGAATTAGGTGAAACGCCCATTTGACACTAGCAGTGTGAAGGCTTTAGAAAGGATTATAGAAAGAAAAGCATTTCTGCAATTTTTAAGAACCATGGAACTTGACTTCAAGTGGGAGTTGGAAATATGTTTAGAACTTTAAGGTGGATACTGTAGCCCATGAGCCAAACTGCCAGTTGCGTTGGCATCAGAGGTGGTCCAGAGGGAACTTCTCAAAGATGGCTGCTTTCTGGCAGCTATGTTAGAATTGTAATAGAGATTTGATTATAACAAGAAAGACGTGTTGATACAGTTACTCTCCTTCTCTTTCCCTTCCTGATCGAAGCCTTCACCTTGTTAGTATTAATGAGAAGTCAGTATTAACAAGAAGCCATTAGCTTCTGATTTCTCCTGATGCTGGCAGTGTGTCCTGATACTCCATCTTCTCCCACCCTTTCGGTTTCACATCCAGAAATAGGTCTGGCATCTTAGTCTTGCTGCTTTCTCTCTGATCACTCTTTTGGCAATTGGAAAATAATTGCCTTTATGTGTCGTCCAAAGTGCTTTGATCAATATTCTTTCACATATTCCTCTAGCCAATCAGTCAGCAAACATTTCTGAATATCTCTTATATTTCAGGCACTGTAATAGGGGTGATGACATAGATCACATAAAATAATGTGTCTGTATGCCAAGGAATAAGAAAGGAAGCCAAATAGATTTATAATGGAGATGAGGAAGGTATTGCTAGCATCCCTAACGTACAGATGAGAAAAGGAAGGCTCCAAGGTTTTAAATCACTCATCCTATTAGGGTTTATCATTAGCCAACCCCACCTTTAAATTTAGAGTCGCAGACAACCACAGCTGCCAGGTATGTATTTGCTGAGTAGAACCTAGAATGGAAAGCAAGCTGTGGTCTGAGTATGACTCAGGGATTACCCCAGCAGGAACTTCTGACGTAAAGACAGCAGGGATATGTGATGGACAAAACGTTTCTCCTCATTTATTGAGTGTGTATGTCCTTGACCAAAAAGCAGAGAAAGGAGTGGGAAAGAAATCCTGTAACTCTATCTCTAAGGTGATTCAGGGGCACAAAAGATACTCCTTAATTGTTTACAAAAACTGAAGCAGGCCAACTTAGCTTCACACCATCATTTTATCTGTAACTTTCAGACCGCTTCAGTAGATGTTTTGATCTCTTTAAGCCTCAGCTCCACAATATGCAGAACCAAGATTGTAATGGAAGCCACCATAGAGAGTTAGAATTATGGGAGGTCACACACACACACACACACACACACACACACACACACACACACATGCTGTGCACACACCACACATGCTCATTCACACACATCCACTTACACACACACACACACACACACACACACACCACTTAAGACTGAGAAGCTGTTGCAACCCCAACTCTCCAAAACTCCAGAGGATAGAGGATGTCAAAAGAAGAGAAGTAGGCACTCTTTGCTTATATTTGAACTACCCATAGATACGTGTTTCCTTCCCTTTATTGTATTTCTTTTGACTTCCCAGAGTACCTTTGGGTCTAGTCTTTAGACCCATGCTTCTGTGGCACAGGCCTCTATTTCTTGTGCCTCCTCCTATTGGCCAATCACAAGTTGCTAGTCTGCTTGTTTTCTGTCAAGATATCAATAGGCTATTTTTAGGGATGAAAATTAATCTTCACTAAAAGTCATCAAGAGCTGTGATTAAACAGATGCCAGGAGGTTATTAAACCAGGACTCCATTCTCCAGAGCTTTTCACTTCAGAATATCGCTCAGATGGCCCAGACTTCGGCCCAGTTCTCATTCACTTTACTTTAATGGAAGTTAGAAAATATACATTTCACCTCTTCTTCTGATTCTTAACTACCATCTTTCTGTGTTTTCTTTTTTTTTTTTTTTCACTTTTGTTAAGTGTTAATTTTAATTCCAGTAAGTTAACATACAGCGTTCTGTTAATTTCAGGTGCACCATATAGTGATTCTGCAACACTCCATATTGCTCAGGGCTCATCAGGGTGCTCTTGATCCCTTTTATCTATTTCACCCATCCCTCCACCCACTTCCCCTCTGGTAACCATCAGTTTGCTATAGTTAAGAGTCTGTTTCTTGGTTTGTCCCTCTCTCTCCTTTTTCCCCTTTGTTCATTTGTTTTGTTTCTTAAATTCCATGTATGAGTGAAATCATATGGTATTTGTCTTTCTCGGACTGACTTATTTCACTTAGCATTATATTCTGTAGCCCCACCCATGTTGTTGCAAAGGTTAAGACTTCATTTTTTATGGGTGAAAAATATTCCATTGCGTGTGTATAGCACCGCTTCTTTATCCATTCATCTATTGAAGGACCTTGGGCTGCTTCCATAATTTGGCTTTGTAAACAGTGCCACAATAAATCTGGAGGTACCTTTAGCTTTTAGAATTAGTGTTTTTGTATTCTTTGGGTAAATACCTAGTAGTGCAGTTACTGGACTGTAGGGTAATTCCGGGAACTCCCTGCTGTTTTCCACAGTGGCTGCACCAGTTTGCATTACCACCAACAGTGCATGAAGATTCCTTTTTCTCCACATCTTCACCAACATTTGTTTTCTTACCATCTTCCTGTTTCAAGGGAAATTGTCAATTCCTATCTCCACTGTTTAAGAGCAGTTTCTGCCACTTAATTAGTTCTTCAATGAACTCAAAGTCATGTGCCAGATTCACTTAGGCATTTTACTAATATAATTTTGTTATTAATATTAATTTTATTTAATCCTTACAACAATCCTGTCAGATAGCTACTGTTATCATTTCCATTTTACAGATGAGAAAACTGGCTAAAGAATATGCTCAACACCACAAATCTATTCAATTATAGGTCTGAGACTTGAATCCTTTCTCTCTGACTTAAGAGCTCATGTTCCTAATAATTATTGGACAATCTTTCCAAGATTTGTAGAAGAAAGCCTTTTTCAGGGGTGTCTGATACATGACATAAAATGTTAACCATTATAAAGAAAAGATATTTTGAATGTGGGTGATTAGGAAGGATTTCGTGGAGGAGGGAGATTTGAGCTGGGGTAAAAGGCCAGGAGCATTTGCAATGCCTGCTAAAGCCCATGCAAAGCACTGAGGAAAGAAGACCAGTGTGAATACGAGTGTCATACTAGCATTGACGTGGAAGGTTGGAGCCATAATTTCAGTTTGGTCAAACTGAAGAGTGACTGGGGAAATTATTAGGAAGCAGATTTTGGGTAACAAAGTGGGCTAGTTTGAGGGGAGCTTGGTATATCCATGTGAGGAGTTCACACTTCACTGTAGTTATGGATAGCCGTGGGATATTTTTAAGCAGAGACACGACCATCAGAGAATTGTCCTTCAAGAAAAATGATCTTCTGGCAGCATAGAATATGAATTAGAGGAAAAGGAAATTAGAGTGAAAGTGTTAGCTTGGCTATTGTCAAACTTGATTTCTGCCAAAACCCAACTGAGAGATGACATTCATATAGGTACAGACCAAGGGTATAGTCCTGGGAAATGTACAGTCTCCATTGCAATGGCTGAAACTCCACCCACTTTTCTTCTCTCAATAAAGTACATAGATTGGGATGCAAGTGAGTTAGAGCTCTATTGTTATAATGATGGACTTAGATTTTCTTTCATTTATTGTTTTTAAGATTTTATTTAAATTCCAGTTATCATACAGTGTAATATTGGTTTCAGGCGTACAATAGGTGATGCAACACTTCCATACAACACCTGGTGCTCATCACAAGTGCACTCCTTAATCCCTATCACCTATCCAACCCATCCCCCACTCTCTCCCCTCTGGCAACAATCTATTTGTTCTCTATAGTTAAAAGTCTGTTTCTTGGTTGACATCCCTCCTTTTTTTTTTTTATTTGCTTGTCTGTTTTGTTTATTCAATTCCACATATTTGTGAAATCACGTAGTATTTGTCTTTGACTGACTTATTTTGCTTAGCATAATACTCTTTAGGTCCATCCATGTTTCTGCAAAGAGCAAGATTCCTCTGTTTTATGGCTGAGTAATATTCATGTGTGTGTGTGTGTGTGTGTGTGTGTGTATCACATCTTCCTTAACCATTTATCAGCTGATGGGCCCTTGGGCTGTTTCCATAATTTGGTTATTGTAGATAATGCTGCTATAACATTGGTGTGCCTGTATCCCTTTGAAGTGGTGTTTTTGTATTCTTTGGGTAAATACCTAGTAGTGCAACTGCTAAATTGTAGTAGTTCTAATTTTAACTTCTTGAGGAACCTCCATACCATTTTCCAGAGTGGCTGCACCAGTTTGCGTCCCACCAACAGTGCAAGAGTGTTCCCTTTCCCCACATCCTCACCAACACCCGTTGTTTCTTGTGTTGTTGATTTTAGCCATTCTGACAGGTGTGAGGTGATATCAGTGTGATACATCACATTAATAAAAGAAAGATAAGAACCATCTGATCCTTTCAATAGATGCAGAAAAAGCACTTGACAAAGTACAACCGATTCGTGATAAAAACTGTCAACAAAGCAGGGAGAGAGGGAACATATCTTAACATCATAATGGCCATATATAAAAAACCCCACAGCTAATAGCATATTCAATGAGGAAAAACTGAGAGCTTTTCCTCTACAGTCAGGAACAAGACAGGAATGTTCTCACTCACTCTGTTATTTCACGTAGAACTGGAAGTCCTAGCTGCAGCAATCAGACAACAAAAAGAAATAAAAGACAACCAGATCAGCAAGGAAGAAGTACAACTTTCTCTGTTTCCAGATGACATGATGATCTGTATAGAAAACCTGACAAAAACCTGCTAGAACTGATAAATGAATTCAGTAAAGTCGCAGGATACAAAATCAACATACAGAAATCGGTTGCATTTCCATACATCAATAATGAAGCAGCAGAAACAGAAATTAAGGAATCAATCTAATTTATAATTGTACCAAAAACATTAAGAAACCTGGGAATAAACTTAACCAAAGAGGTGAAAGACCTGTACTCTTAAAACCATAAAGCAATGATGAAAGAAATTGAAGATGATACAAAGAAATGAAAAAACATGCTCTCTTTTATTTTTAACTAAATTATGTCCAAACTTGGCTTTTATTAATATTAACCAATTTCTTGAAATCCATCTCGTTACTCTTTGCATCACACAAGAATACCAAAGCCTCTTGTCAAAACATCATGGTTAAAAGCTTCTGGTATTCATTAGGGTCATGGTGGTGAGAATTAAAAGAAGAGGAATATGAGAGAAATCATAGAAACAGAATTGAAAGCAGCTGGCAGCTTATTACCCACGAGGCCAGAAAAGAAGCCTCAGAAAAGCTTTCAGGGACTCGAACTGGTTACCCCAGTGTCAATAAGAAGTTAGTTAATCAAAAATGTGGGGGCGCCTGGGTGGCTCAGTAGGTTAAAGCTTCTGCCTTCAGCTCAGGTCATAATCTCAGGGTCCTGAGATCGAGTCCCACATTGGGCTCTCTGCTTAGCGGGGAGCCTGCTTCTCTCTCTCTGTCTGCCTCCCTGCCTACTTGTGATCCCTGTCTGTCAAATAAATAAATAAAATCTTTAAAAAAATGTGAATTTTAGGGGGGGAATTGTTGAATCCAGTTCTTTTTTTATTATGTTCAATTAGCCAACATATACTACATCATTAGTGTTTGATGTAGTGTTCAATGATTCATTAGTTGCATATAACACCCAGTGCTCATCACCACATGCATGGTTTTGATAAAAAAAAGATTATTAATCAGATACATACTGCATCTAATATCATTCTTAATAAGTAGAGTAAATGTGAGTATACACTGATGATTTACATAAGCTTGCACTTAGTCACCATAAGGCACCTTGTGTTTTCTTTACTAGAAAGGGAATGAACAGAAAGAGATATATTTTAGGAAGCGAATTTTAAACAAGAATATTGGATGGGTTCAGATAAAAGGAAGTGATACTCAAAGGGCATAGCACAGACAAATAAAGTTGCTGAGGGGCACCTGGGTGGCTCCATTGCTTGAGCATCCAACTCTGGATTTTAGCTCAGGTCATGACCTCAGGGTTATGAGATCGAGCCCCATGTCTGGCTCTGTGCTCAGAAGGGAGTCTGCTTGAGATTCTTTCTCTCCCTCTCCTTCTGCCCCTTTCCACCTCCCACTCCTGCTTGCTATCTCTCTCTCTCTCTCTCTCTCTCTCTCTCTGAAATGGAAGGAAGGAAGGAAAGAAAGACAAAAGGAAGGAAGGGAGGGATGGAGGGAGGAAGAAAGAAGCTTATTAAAATGTAGAATAAGGAATCACCATTATCCTTGGGAACATAAGTAATGACTGCTTGGACCAAAACCAGATTATAGCTAACAAAAGAGAAAAGCACTACAGTGAAGTTTGTTTGATAGTGTCAAATTTTACAATGTCTTTATCCTCTGAGATAAAGCAGTACAGAATAGATCTGTGATACAGTCGTAAGAGGCAGAACAGCTGATTTGAGCCTGCTTTGCAATTTATTAGACATAATTTTGGATAAAGTCATTCAATATATGTGAACTTTGTGATCTGCTAGTATTATTGACATTTGAGCGACTGTGGTGGATTAGGTCTCCTGTTGACATATTCCAGCTAAAATACCGTAAGTGGATGCTCTTGAAGAAGACTAGGCAGATCTTTATCTCCTAGATGGTATTTAGTTTATCGGGTCAGTGTTATAAATATTAAACATGCATTTAGATGTAAAATTATAGACTTTGTAGCACCTCGGATGAACTACAATATTTGTTATTCTGTCAACCTTGTCAAGACATCTTAATCATCCTCCTTTGCCTTCTGTAGGATAGTTTCATCATTGTCCTTTCCCTTTAAGCCACCTGAAGGCAATGACTTCTTTCACACAGTCACCAATCCTTTGGATTCCAGCCCAGTTTCTAGCTGAGAGACCGTGAGATGGTGATGGGGAAGTGGCCTAAGCTGTCTTGCAAGTGTCCTTGACAATGGAAAGTAGTGCTGGTCACACACAGAAGAGCAGTTAAAATGGGAATCCATCCTCTTCTGTGGGCTAACAAAAGGGATCCTTCTGCTAGATAAGTCACAGCCTGGAAAGCGTGCACCCCACAGCAGACTCCGAAGGCTAACAGCTCAGTTGGCCCAGCTCCCACGCAGTATCTTGCCTTTGATCACGCCATCAACCAAGGCTTTCACCAACACTAGCCAGCTCTGCAGGTCAGCTCACAGTTCCCCCTGCACCCGTCATCCCCTCAAATCCCAGAACTCTCCTCTAGTAAAGCCCCTGGGTGCTTACCCACTAGTGGAGCCTCCTTCTCCCCCTATTTCCTTTCCAGTTCCATTGTCAGAATAAAACTTTGCTGAGCTTTCCTTTGTTCCTCAGTTTTGACTCTCAACAGCTTAGTGAGAATTCAAAAGAGGAAACTCTGCTCAGTCTGCCTTGTTTGTTTGTTTTTTTTTTTTTTTTCCTTTTGGTTTCGTGAATGCAGCAGCTATGTTGGAGGTTGAGAACGTGAGGAAAGGAGACAAATATCAAAGATAGTGTTTCTTGACATGTGCAGATCTGCAAATAACTCTTTACTCTGTAATTCAGGTTCATTGCTGATTTGGCCTAACTCTGCCTCTCCAGCCACACCTTTCACCAGTCCCTTTTCTCCAGTGAAACGAATTCTTTCTGGAATCTAGTAGAGGCTTTTTGCCTCCAGGCTTATTCAATTGTAGAGTATTCTCCCTTCCTGGAGTTGGTTAGATTTCCGTTATCTTAGCTTTTATCTCAGTTGGAATCTTCCCATCTAGTTTTTAATGCCATTTTAGTGGTACCTGCTTAATGAAGCCTATCCTTACTTTCCAAGGTGTGTCCTACACTGAATCCTCACGACTTTTCTTAACTCTTCTTCTGGCCCATTATAGCTATCTGTGTATTTCTCCTAACATTTTTACTGGTTTGTAGACTCCTTAAGGGCAGGAGCACCATTTTATAGTATCTTACAGATCTTATTTTATCTTTCATAACCCCTCTATTTAGGAGAGGTTAAATTGAAAAGCTTTTAGAAAATGCCTAAATCATTGGGCCATGCTAAAGTGAGTAAGTTTTATATTATTTTAAATCTGTGTTAACAAAAATATGTGTAATCTTTTCCACCTGGTGACTTTCAGGGGTATACCCACAGACATTCTCTGTGATTCTGTTGTTTCTAGGCTTGTGATGCCTATAATGCCAATTCTTGTGCACATATAATCACAGTGGCTAAATTTTATCAAGCTTTTTTTTGGTGCCAGGCCGAATATTAAGTATTTTTTAAGAATGATAATTTAAAGACCCTGAATTTGTGTTTTATTATGAATTATCACGTAAGCTGTATTGCCTTTGGAATCTATATATTTTAGAACCAAATAAAATAATGATAACTTTCAGGCAAATCCAAAGTCTGAAAAGGAGGACTAAATTGCTATTGATTAATCATTCAGTGCATTTTCCATTTCTCTTATGTTTTTTGGTTGCCTAAGCAACTAGGTAGATGCAGTCAAGTATGACAGCCAGATATTTCTTCAGAAAATAAAACAAAGCAAACAAACGATTTTTTTTTTCCTTATTCTCATTCTCAATTTGATGGAGCATATTTCTTATTATTGTTTTCCTTTATCTTCTTAGGTCAGATGAAGTATCTATATGCTCCTATATGGGGGCTTATTAATGATACTACATCAACTTAGCAGAAGAACATTGTATTGCTGTGAGCCTACTGAGAGTGAAGTCTTGCATATCTTTGTATATCTTGTGCTTAGCTTAATGTTGCTAAATAGCGTGTACTAATAACTGTATAATGAAGGGCTGAATGGATAGAAAGATATTTCTGTACTTTATCTTAGGGTACCCAGTTTTTTTCTTAAGCCAATAATAATGAGCTTCCTTAGTGGCATAGATTACTCCATTACTCCAAGGACATTCATAGGACACTGTCCTGCCTTAGCTCAAACGACTTTTTACCTTCCTTTCTGTCTCTGAGAGTGGAAACTGTTCATCCAGGCAGAATTTTATACCTGTTTTCAATAGGTAGAATTCATCCTGCTATTCACAGGAACATATAAATGATTAACACAGCAGCTCACACCACCTTGCAATTTGCAGGGTTAATCTCGATGGACACCTAGGAAGGACCTAAGAAGAAGCAGACACAGCAAGGTCATTTGATAGCCAGCTCCAACAGGCTTCTAATTTTGGACAGTTTGTTCAGAGGAGAAAAATGAAACATCATATGTTGATTTTAGGCTGTCTTAACTGAAACCCACTGACTTTGGGTTAAACCTGAGTTGGAGGAATGATCTGAAAAAACAGATTCTGAAGTCTGAGCTGTTTGAGCCTTGCTGAAGGTCTCATGAAGGCCTACTCACAGGTTATATTTGTATCACTTAATCCCTTATTGAGATCTATTTTGTATTTAGGAACAGGGAGGTTATTAACAATGAGAGTAGTGCCACTCCATCTGCCTCTCTGCTTTGCTTAGTCCCCTTATAGTTAGATTGGATCATAAGACTAGTTCTGGCCAGTAGATTTGGGAAAAGTGATAGGCGTCAGACCTGGGCCAGAGCAGATCAGTACACCTTCCTCCAGTAAGATCTTTTCTTGACACAGAGATCAGAGAGGCCTCATGTTCTGGATTCTAGAGCTACGAAAGGCAGAGTCTGTGAGTCTGGATCCCTGAACGGACTGTGCAGAGCCGAGTGCCCAGCTGATCTACAGTGAGGTGGCATGAGACAGCAGTTATTAAGCTATTGAGAGGTCAGGGTCGCTGTGTTCTCACAACAAACCTAACCTATTCTGACTAACACAAAGTGAGGGAGAGAATTAACATTTATGGAGCACCCATTATATGCCTGTAGCGTACTAGGATCTTCATATGGTCTGTTGTTCCTATTGTTGTTTTGTTTACTTCTCATAAAACATATGTCAGTTAATAGTGATAATCTCCATTTTCCTGATGAATAAATTCAGGCTCTGAGATGTGATAACCTCATGGACAGGAGAAGGTAGAGATGGTCTGTCAGTAAAGTTCTATTTGAGTCTCAACCCCATACTGTTTCAGAGACCCCCTGTTGACTTCTGTCAGCATGTACTTGCTTACTTTTAAGACCAAGTTTTGAGCAAACGCAACTGGTGCTCTGGTACCACAACCCATGAAATTTCTCTGTTCCAAAGGAGGGACTATGAGTTCAGAATGTCACCTATAATGGGGGCTAAACACCCTGTAGGCATGCACAAGTGATAATTCTGCGTCCAGACTAAGGTCCTTTGTGTGCAGAGACTACTGTCAAAAGACTCCAGCCCAGTAATTGAAGTTGGAATCCAGCCCTGAGCCTAAATGAAGCCAAGGTGGGGGGTACCAGAGGGCACTGAAAAACACAGAGGCAAGATGATATGGATACCTGTGTTCACAATTCATTCTACTCTGACCCTTCTGCTTCTTCTCTCTTAAAGCAGAAGTATTACAGACCTGCCGTCTGACGGCCATATATACTGGCTACTTATTCAAGAAAAATTAATATTGATTAGGTCAATGACTACAGAGTCAGCATAAGCCATTTTGGAACGAGTTAAGTGTATTTGTGTCAGAATGCATGTTCAATTATCATCCTTTAGAGTTATTTGGGTGTTTCTTGCAAATTATTGTATATGACTCACTTTGGCTCCATAGGAATTATGTTATTTAGTCTCATTATTGGCTATTGTTTGTTCTTGCTAATGAATAAATTAAAAAATGGAAATATTATGCATTTAAAGTATATCAAATTAAGTACCAGTAAATAGGGACATATTTACAAGATCATGGCATATAGGAGCCTATTTTAGCTGAATAATAAACATCCAAATTCTTTACTGTGTATAACAACTTTTGGACTTAAAGGCAGAATACCTGGGCTGAAATTCTGGCTCCAGATAAGCTATAAAATGAAATTACTTAACTAAACCACATGTTTCTTATTTATAAAGTGAGTACAGATTAAATTTACCTTACAGAATCATCCTGAGAATTACAGAGTAGAATATGTCTAAAAGCACAGATGATCTGGGGCATTAGAAATGCACAACAGTGTTAGGGATTCATTACCATAGTAGATCATTCAGGTTTAAAACATCAATGGCTATTGTTGACTCTTCTAATAAGAAGGTGTGGGCATAGCTTAGATGTGTCAGAAAGAGCCACCTGGTTTCAAAGAATCCTCAAAAGGAGTGAGTGACCTTAGTGAATTTATGGAGCTTCAGTGTCTCACTTTGTTTTAAAAGCTCAAAAACTAACTTGGCCGAGTCCCATGGTCAATCAAACTCAGGGATACTGATCTGTATTAATAAAGTCCCTAAAAGACTGGTAGAGATGAATAGATACTTATTAGAGTTTACTAACATTCATGAAAAAATTCTAAGCTGACAAAATATCCTCATTCTTTAACTAGTTCACCATCTGTTGGTACATAAATTATAAGGAGGAGCCAAATGATAACCCTAAGCTTGCCTGTGTCGGAGTAGGTTGGGTGATACTGGGACACACAGCCACAAAATCACAGGGTCCTTAAATACCAAGGCTCAGTTATCTCTCAAACTTCATGTCCCATACTGGTGGGTGACTCTAACCTTTCTTACTAAGGGACTCAGGGATGACAGAGGCTCCCCTTCATGCAAGCTGATTCAGCAAGAGAGAAGGAATGATAAAGGATCTTGAACTTTGACTTTACCAACCTTCCACCTGGGTGCCTGGGTGGCTCAGTGGGTTAAAGTCTCTGTCTTTGGCTCAGATCATGATACCGGGGTCCTGGGATTGACCCCACATCGGGCTCTCTGCTCAGCGGGGAGCCTGCTTCCTTCTCTCTCTGCCTGCCTCTCTGCCTACTTGTGATCTCTGTCTGTCAAATAAATTAAAAAAAAAAAAAGTCTTCCACCAATATATGGCACATATCCCTGATGATGAAAGAATGAATTTCATTAACCAGAGTAAGTAAAAAATTGCTATGCCTAAGTGTGAGGAGGCAAAGTGCGATCATCCCATGTACCCTAATTTAGAAGGGAATTAGATAATGGTGAGTACACTTGAAAAAGGTACATCAGACGTGTTTTCATTGTAACTTTTGAACATTGTGCAGCCTCATGCTCTGAAGTGGATGTTCCTTTAACCACGTAAAAGTATAACGGCCAGATGTCTATGCTCTCATAAAGTTCCATTGACAGAATATCTTCCCGTGGAGTAGAACTAGGATGTGCACTGCCAAACATTGACTCAATGATTCTTTGTATCCACCTTCTTGGCTGACTGACCCTTCTTCACAGAGACATATTCTTGAATTATACCCATTAATTTACTCAGATGACATTTAGGTCTTGCTGGCCTAGGACCCTTCTAATCTTCCTCAGATGACTTACTACTCTATTAAGTCTTGGTTAGGTTAAGACTTGAATTAAGGATAATAATATAATAATAAAATAATAATCTTATTTTCCTTATTTCACAGTTCAGGGGTACCAAATTCTCCTCTCTCTCTCTCACAATGTCCGTACCTACAGATTAAAAAAAAGTTTTCAGATAACTTCATAATGATACATCTGTTTCAGATTATTGGAAGCTGGTTAAGAATATTTGGAAGGCAGAGGTGCCTGAGAGGCTCAGTTGGTTAAGTGTCCGCTTTCAGCTCAGGTCAAGATCCCTGTGTCCTGGGATCTGGCCTGGCATTGGGCTCTCAGTTAGGCAGGGAGCCTGCTTCTCCCTCTTCCTCTGCTGCTCTCCCTGCTTGTGCTCTCTCTCGTTGCCTTCTTACTTAATGTGTGCTTTCCCATCCTTTCAATTGTGTGGGAATGACTATGCAGAAAGGAACTCCAGCCTCCTTGGTTGTCCAGAGTAAGTTGCATTCTGCTCATAAAGACTAAATGTAAGGGGTTTGATTATGCTTTAATCATTGCATGCCAACCTCACAATTTATATATCCCTTAATGTGAAATGACCTATAGCTTAGCAAAAACTCCTGTATTTGTACCCAAATCCAATGAGTCCAAAGAATTTGTTGATTTCTAGATGGACACTTTTCTGTTTTCATAAATTCATTATATCCTAACCTTTGAACAGTTCTGTATTTGACAACTAATGATAGTCAACTTTTTTTCCTTCTGCTAAAACGTTTACTAAATAGTTTCCTCAAGTCAGAAGAGCAATTTATTCATTTAATTTCTGATAACCTGTTACCCATTCATTCCATCCTTTATTTTATGCATTCAGTGGACTTCAGAAAATCTACTCTGTTCAAAGTCATAAGCTTTGGGAATCAAGATGAAAAATAAGTTAATGTTGTCCTCAAAAGGCTTCATTTCTGGGGAGAGAAAGAAAGACATAGGCCTTCATGACTAGAAGTAGTAAATGAAAGCAAGAAGAAGTAGCTGACTTTAGGACTTCACAAGACTTGAGCATCCTTAAGATTTATTCTTCTGAGTTTACAAAGCACATTCTCAAAGATGATCTCATATAATCTTCTCAACCATTTTGTGGGAGGTAGTGTTATCCCCTTTTACAGATGAGGTAATACAAGTTTGTAGAATTTAAACAACTTGCTCAAAATTTCTTTATTAGTTACTGACATAATCCACATTTCTAAAATATTCTCATACTGTAGTTTTAAGTCCTGCACCTAAATCATTTGGATTTCCAACTGGTCCTCTTGTCTGAATCTTTCGGCACTACAAGTTACAGGAATGCCAACGTGTTCTGATTTGGTGAAAACTCACCTTTGTGGGGTTGTATTTTAGAAAATAAGGTACACAATAGGAGCCAACACTTGTTTTGGCTTGTTTTGAAGTAGTGAATTTAAACAATTGTCATCTGGGTTATATACATGTTTATTCTTCTGTTTATTTTTCTTTTAAAAATGAAGTTTTGTTTGCAATTATCTTTCCAGAAGAATAGGCTGCTTCTATTTTTTATATAAATGCATTTGCTCCACATTTCATTGCTCAGTTTGTAGAGAAAAACTGTAAGAATGCTGGAAATGGATTTCTTTTATAAGTAAAGGTGAAGAAAAACAAAAATATAATGTGATAGAAAATGATGCTTAAGTTAAAGAGACTTAAGTAAGGTTATCAGAGAAGATGACTGTTGTATACTCAGAAAACTTCAAGGGCAAGAGGTGTCTGGGTAGCTCAGTGGGTTTGCAGTTCTTAAGGATATTTATCTAGTTACTGCAAAAATGGAAGAATTATTTCCAAGAATATTCTCGAGTTTTGTTTTCGTCCTCAGATATTGATGGAGAGCAAGAGCTCATGGCAGTACGGATGTAGGACTGAGTGATGCTTGTGGCTTAGAAACATTCCGGTCACTATTGAAGGAGATGCTTTGTCTTCTCTTAAGAGTGAACTTAAATAACAGTTTTCAGCAAGATTGTCCTTTTTATGTATTATGATTCTTATTTCTTAGAAGTGTCATAAAATTAGAAGTGATTCATCAGGATGCAAAGAGGTCAGCACCTTTATCTATTAAAGGTCTTCCTTTGAATGTGCCTTGGCTATTTAATCAGATTTTATTATCAAGGAAAAAAAAAGCCTTTGTACAAATCACCTTTTATAAGTTTAAAGAATAAATTTTAGAATTGAACAGATCTGTGTTCAAGTTTAGCTTGGCCTTTTGCTAGCTGACAGGACTTAGTCCTTTTGGATCTTTGCATGGATAATAAGAATACAATGATATAATTGTTGGTGTAGAGGCTACTCTTTTTAATTAGGACACTAAGACTGGTTGTGTAAGATTTTGAAAGGTCTATTTAATGCCTCTATCTGGTTTCCTTCTCTTAAAATTAGATTACTGTCTTTTAAGTTGGAAGTCCTACTCTTAGGAATTTATCTTAAGGTAAACATGCAGGGGTTTATGCATAAGGGTGTTCATATGCAGTGTTACTTGAAATTTAAAAGATCTGGATGTCTAATAATAGCAAATTGATTGAATTATAATATAATCATACATTTGAATTATATGCTGCCAATAAAACTGTGGATAGATATATTTAAATTAATGTGTATTGTTACATGGAGAAAATGTTTACAAAGGAAGATGTATAGCATGCCTTTATTTTTTAAAAGTAAATATATCTGAGCAATATGTACAAAAAAGAAATGGCGTATTGTATGCTATGTTCCAGATGTTATTACAACTACTTCACATGTATCACTCATTTCATTTATATAATCATCTAACAGGCATTGCTATCAATATCATTTTTTATATATACATATAAAAAACCTGAAGCACGGGAATGTTAAATAACTTGCCCAAAGACACATAGTCATTGATTGCAGTACTTGAACCTGAATCTGTATTCTTTACCTTTGTGATATTCTTCACCACTGCTTCCTAAAAAAAATCTATAATAATGACAAATACGGTATTAATAGTAGCCATCTGTTAACCTCTTTCATGTAATAGTTGGAGGCTTAGAGATGACACATTACTCACGAATGAGGCTCTGAATCTTGTCTCTGCCGCTTACTAACTCTGTGACTTTGAAGTTCCTTAGCCTCTCTGGGCTCAGTTTCCTTATCTGTAAAGCAAGATGAATAATTTCTTATAGTTTTGATGAGCACTAAACAAGTGAATACATGTAAAATACTTAAAATGGTTCTTGGGAAATGAAAGTAGTTTTAAAATGTTAGCTGTGGCTAAATCCGCCACAGAGCTAAGACAGGATGGAGTCAGATTTGAAACTTAATTTCATTCCAATAGTATTCTCTCATCTCTACTCTGATTCTTCTAGACCTGTATTCCTATCTATCACCACAATGCTCATATTCCCCCAAGATTACAAATGAGTTAACTCACCTTTAAGTTCTTTCCACTGAAGGGCTAGAAAATATTGTTTGGATAGGCTCTCATGTGGGATAAAACAAACAAAACAAAACAGCCTTGTGTATTTGCACTCCAATCCCTAGAGATTTTACAGTACTTTACTCTGAGTTATTTGCAGAGCTTTTTCATCCTAGGAATATTGTTCTCAATGGTTTTGTGGAGGAGTTTCTCTCAGTTAGAAGAAAAGGACAAAAAATATAGTGATCACTAAAAGTTATGATCCTACTCAAACTATCATTAGAAGCCTATATTCTTTTTACATTGGGACTCTTCTCTTCATTCAACAAATACTTATTCAGTGTCCACTCTCATTCTAGGGTCTATCTACTAGTCTTTCCTGTTCTCTCCCCAAGGATGACTATACTGGTTATGTACTCCGTGAAAATGTTACCTGAAATTTTGGTGGCTTGAAATAATGGCGCTCATGGTCTTCTTTCTCATGGTTGCTGTGGCTAAGAATTCAGATAAGATACAGTAAAGATGACATGTCTGTGCTCCGTATGTGTGGGGCCTCAGCTGGGAGACTCAGAGGGGGTGTAACCACCAGGAGGCTTGTTCACTTCAATGTTTGGTAGTAATGTTGGCTCTCTGCTGACTCCTTAACTAGGGCTATAGGTCGGAGCATCTATAAGCAGCCTTTCTAGGTAGCCTGGATTTCCTCACAAAATACAGGATGACCTCCAAAGGCAAGCATCCCAAGGGAGAAAGCCGAGCAGAAGCCATCTTATTTTTATTACCTAGCCTCAGAAATCACATAGCATCACTTTTACTTGCTTTAATAAGGGAGCAAGTAGGTAAACTCTAAAATTCTTTACATATGTTGTTACTGGTTGAATGCCAGGACTTTTCAGTGTTTATGGCTGATTCTCAACTATAACTTCTCTGAGGTTGGATTTTTCTTCTCCATAAAAACGGGGACTATGGTAATAACTATAGTGTGGTTAATAATTACATTAAAATGATGATTAAAAGAAAAAAAATCACAAAATACTAGTATTAAAAAATGAAAGGTATTGTAGGTATTTGTTTTCTATTATGGGCTTTAAAACCTTTCCAGGAACCTGTGTTTTAGGGGAATAATTTCCATATAGGCCATATGATAGCACACAACTTATTTTGGGAGATCATAGAATCATATAGATATGGGTTTGAACTCCTGTTCTTTTGCTAGCTATGTGCTTTTACACAAGTACTCATCTATAAAATAAGAAATATGTATTCCCAGAGTTTAGATAAGATTAACCAGTCAAAAATTTTAGTTCTTGTAATTTGAGTAAAAGGCCCATGAAGAATGACATAACTGATCTCATTTGCAGTCACGATACTAAAGGTGACTGTGGAGTATTAGTGTGGGACACATTCAATCTGAGTTTGAGCCACTGCTAGCTTAAAAGGCAGCTTTTTCCAAAATGGAAAATAAATATGACCTCCTCCAGTTGATCACAGAACCATGACAAGGCATATGGTTTAGAGACCAAGGGTGGGCTGGATTTCAGTCCTCACTTATTTCCAGACCGCTTCCTTTGGGCACAGAACATATACTATCTACTTGCACAATCATATACTATGGCCCAGTGCCTTCCTATTTTGCAATAACTACATGCTAATTATTTGTGGTAAAGTTCTTTATCACAAGAATTAAATGCCCTGATGCACTATAAACCATGTCTTAGGAGGAAAAAAAGGTTTTGATTTATACCATTTGCTGATATCCATGGTATGAAAACTCCCACCATGACTGATTTCCGAGTACCAGCATTTTAACAATAGCTCACAAAACAGGTGCTTTTTACTTCCCTATCAGAGCTAACTCCAGCACACCCATTAGCAAAGAGTAAAATTCAAGCAAGTGTTAGAAAACAACCTTGAGACCTCATAACTTCCCTTAGACACAAAGCATCCTATGAGCAGTCCCAATGGCAAAACAGAAGGGCTCCCAGAGCCATGGGCAGCTTCATGGGTGGTATGCACCCCCCCCCAAAACTCTCTGTACGCATGGGAAAAATACTCTATTTTTTCCCAAACTCTTATTGATATCTTGTGGAAGACTAGTAGAAATACTTTAGAACATCCTATTTCAGGAGAAAATGTGGTGTAATATATATACATATATTTTTTTAAATGAGATATCCTTTTATAAGACAGTTTAGGAGGAAAGGAGTTAGGAAATAATGTCACATGTTTTGTATTAGAGAGAGGCCAGGAAGTGCCAGCCAAGAGGAAAAGCTTGGTTACAGCTTGTTGGAGCTCTACGTACCCTATCAGCTCATCCTTCTATTTTTTGGTCACATGTAGCAGACTTTATGGTTATAGAAAATGTTATTTTTTTCATTTGTCATCAGAAATGAAGTTTAAACCATAATCAAAGACCTGAGGCTTATATTTTTTTAAACTAAATTTCTGTTTTTGATTTTGTATCCTACCCCCAAAGGGAGTAAGTAGAAGGGTTTAGATGAAGGCATTTTTCAGTAGGGGGAAGTTCTTAGTGAGCAGGCTAGTGGGACCTCCATTTGGCTTAATAATATTCATTTGATTTCAACCATTATAAATAGGACATGGTCCCACCCCTCAAGAAGATTATGGTTTCATAGCCAGACTTGGACAACTTAATATAGCAGAGAAAGTGCTGGTGGTGGTTGTCATAGCTATAGTAGCAGTGGTAATAGTACCAGCAGCGGCAGCTGGGAGAAGACTCAGGTTTATATATATAATCAATATATATATAATATAGTCATATATATATATATATATATATAGTCAGTGCTACCCATTGACTATATGAACTTGGACAAGTTACTTGATTCCTCTGAATCGGTTGCCTCATTCTAGCATTAGAATTCTACCTCAAAGGATGAAAGCAATATTTGTCAAGTTATCAGTAACCTATCTGACAGATTAGAAGTAAATAACAAATATCTACCTGTAGTGATGGTTTCATCATCAAAGCTGTGAGGATTAAATTAGATAGTATGCCTTTAAGAACATTCAATAATTATTTGATGAACGTTAATTGTGGGTTCAGTGCATCTGTAAACTGGGCCACATATTGACTGCAACAATGAAGAGACACATACATGTTGATTCCTTTCTCTCCTACAGTGGCATTGCTTATAGAGAGCAGGGTAGGGCTTTAATAAAACAATGACAAAGTCTATCTAGAGTCAGAGAAAGAGGAGATCTTACTGGATGTCAAGGGTCAAAAATGGGGTTTTAAGAAAGGTGATATTGAGAAGAGCACTGAAGAATGGAGGAAGAGATATTGAGAGTTTTAGCCCGTGGAAACTACTAATTGCACAAAAGCATGTTCATTACCACCAGATATCATAAATATGAGAAAGAACTGCTTCTACCCCTTCTCTGAGAGATACAGCTGAAAGTCTACAGCTTACCAACAGTGAATCAGATAGACATAATTTTACCTAGACATAAAGAGCAACATTTTAATCACACTTTAGAAAAATTGTTGCCTTAAGGTATAAATACTGGGAATGTTTGCAGGAGCAGCCAGTGTAGAAAACTATGTAATTCCATGCTTCCAGGTTTCAACAAATTCCTTCTTTTACCCTAATTTATAGTACTTAGTATCATGTCTTTAAAATGTAAAGGAGGGGCGCCTGGGTGGCTCAGTGGGTTAAAGCCTCTGCCTTCAGCTCAGGTCATGATCCCAGGGTTCTGGGATCGAGCTCCACATTGGGCTCTCTGTTCAGCAAGAAGCCTGCTTCCCCCTCTCTCTCTGCCTGCCTCTCTGCCTACTTGTGATCTCTGTCAAATAAATAAATAAAAATTCTCTAATAAAATAAAATAAAATGTAAAGGAGACAGGGAAACCACTTACTTTTCTGAGTCAGAATTGTCATCTCTTCAAAAGCATGTCTGGTTGGCTATAGTAGATTTTTTTTAATCAATTTACTCTTGAGAAGATGGCTTTAGACTACTTCTAACAGAGCTAATACTGACCTTTCTCTGCTCATATGACACTACTTGGTAAGGCTGATATGCCATTCCACTATATCTTGCCTATTTATGGTGCAGTTTCTGTGAGTGGCATCAAATGGGCTATTTAGAACATACATGTAATCTCTGTTAGGGTGATCTGCTTTCCCCAGGCACAGTATCTTGTAAAAGAAGGGGTAACTGTACATTTTACTCCAAGGAGCTTTGTACTCAATAATGGAACCATCTTTTTACATCAAAAGATACAAGGATACAGTTCAAGATGGGAGCGTGGGAAGATCCTGAAATCATCTCCTCCCATGGATACATCAGATCTATAGATACAAACAGAACAATTCCCTCTTAAGAGGACCTAAGGACTAGCTGAACAGTCCTTCTACAAAAATGGATAAAAGGGCTTCTTTGAGATGGGTAGGAGAGGCAGAGTTGCTATCTTACCAAAAATGTGACATCTCATGCAGTGACTCACAATTGGGAGAAACCTCATGAATACAGAGACTATCCCTGAGAAACAAAGGCTTCATGCCCCACATCGGGTATACCAACCCTTGCAACCTGCTCTAGAGAGGTGAGTCCCCCAAACTTCTGGGTTTGAAAACCAGTGGAGCTTATGTTGAGGAGCCCCACAGGATTGTGGGAAACTGCAATACTCTTAAGGCTCACATGCAGACTCACTCACCCCAAGACCCAGAATAAAAGCAACAGTTGGGGAAACACCTATACTTATATGTGAATATTTATTTGCTAATTTAAAGCCTCTGCCAGAGGAGTGGGGGCTTTTCAGGACGCTTTCTGGTGATGGAGGTGCTGATGGGTGCTATTTTTCCACTTTCACTTCATCTTGCTAGCGCTGGGGGGCATGCTGTGGTCTCCCACAGCCTTGCTACATTTGGTTGATAAGCCCTGGTCTTGCATTCTCCATGGTCCTGCTAAAGCCAGTGGGTATGCACAGTCCACACAGGGGATGCTTCTTGAGCACCTGGCTCTTATGCCCAGGGAGACTTGTACTTCTGTACTCCAAGGAGTGAAATAATCAGAAAGCTTTTGGCAGTTTGCCTCCCCCAGGGCACAGCAGACAGACACACTCAGTCTTCTTGTGAAAAAGATCACTTTACTTGTCCTGAACCTATAGCCTGAGGGGCAGGCTCAGGTTTACTACATATCTAGAGGCTATGGAGATGCTCTCAAGGAATTTAGGCTGGGGATGCCATGTTTGTACCCTGTCTTGACTTCACAACAACTGACTGGTACCTCCCAGAAAGAAGCTTATACATTTCCCTGGAACCCCAATTTTTGTAACAGTCTTCAAAGGGACACCTCCAGATCAATGTACAGTTTGTGACAGTAGTCCCACAAGACTGCATATATTTGCATACTTCAAAAGCTGCTGCCTGAGGGTCTGCCTTCTAATCAGTCCAGAGCTAGGACTGCTTTCGCACCTCTGTTTTGAACAACAGCAGATCTCAACACAACTTCAACAAGTGGGACCTATCAAGAATAAATCAGGATGCTTAGACAATCACAGAGATTCAAGAGACAATCAAGAGCTAGGGAAAGGTTGAACAATAGGGTTCATCTCCTACCCAAGTCTACTTTTTCAAGCCTAGGAGATGTAGATGTTTTACATAATACATAGAAACAAACACAGAGAATCAAGCAAAATGAGGAAACAGGAGCATAGTCCAAATGAAAGAACAAGGTAAAACCCCATAGGCCAGGAGTGGGAGATCCCTAATGAGATCAAGAGAAGTAATTTATCGGGTGCCTGGGTGGCTCAGTGGTTAAGCCGCTGCCTTCGGCTCAGGTCATGATCTCAGGGTCCTGGGATCGAGTCCCGCATCGGGCTCTCTGCTCTGCAGGGAGCCTGCTTCCTCCTCTCTCTCTCTCTGCCTGCCTCTCTGCCTACTTGTGATTTCTCTCTGTCAAATAAATAAATAAAATCTTAAAAAAAAAAAAAGAAGTAATTTATCTGATAAAAAGTTCCAAGTAATGGTCATAAAGATGTTCACTAAACTTAAAGAAGAATGGATAAACACAGTTAGAACTTCAATAAAGACATAAAAAATAAAAGAAAGTACCCAACAGAAGTCATAGAGCTGAAGAATAATATATAATATAATGACTGAACTGAAAAATACATTAGAAAGGCTAAATAACAGACCAGAAGCAGAAGAAAGGATCAGTGAAACAAAATACAGGGCAGTAGCACTTCCCCAAACAGAGGAGGGGAAAAAAAAAAAAAAAGAATTTAAAAGATGCACCTGGGTGACTCAGTTGGTTAAGAATCCAACTCTTGGTTTCATCTCAGGACATGATCTCACGGGTTGTGCGATCAAGCCTCGCATTGGGGAATCTGCTTGAAGATTATTTCCTTCTTCACTTTCTCTCTCTCTCTCAAATAAATCTTTAAAAAAAATTTAAAAAGTGAAGATAACATAAGGAATATGTGAGACATCAAGCAGAGCAATAATCATATTATAGGTGTCCCAGAATAAAAGGAAAAACGGGACACACAACTTGTTTGAAGAAATAATGGCTGAAAACTTCACTAACGTGGTGAACGAAATAGGCATCCAGTTCCAAGAAGCACAAACAATTCCAAATAAGATGAACCCAAAGAGGTCCATATGCACATACATTATAACTAAAATGTCAAAAGTTAAAAATAAAGAATCTGAAAAGCAGGAAGAGATAATTTGTTATATACATGCCTTTAAGACTATCAGCAGATTTCTTGGCAGAAAACGAACAGCCAAAAGAGAGTGGCATGTTATATTCAAATTATAGAAAGGAAGAACTGAATTTTTTTTCTGATTTGTTTTACTTTTTTTAAATTTTTGTTATTTTTAAAATTAAATTAAATTTTTTATTATGTTATGTTAGTCACCATACAGTACATCATTAGTTTTGATTTACTTAGAATTTAAGGGGAAATAGAGTTTCCCAGAGAAGTAAAAACCAAAGGAGTTCACCAACATTAAATTGGCTTTGCAAAAAATGTTAAGGATAGTTCTTTAAGCTGAAAGTAAAGGTTACTAATTAGCGGTAAGAAAGCACACAAAAGGAAAAATTTTAATGGTAAAGGTGAGTATATAGTAATGATAGTGGATTAATCACTTATAAAGCCAGTATGAAAGTTAAATGACAAAAAAAGAGTAAAAATAATTATAAATAAAATAATTTATTAAGAGATACACAAAATATAGGGATATAAAATATGGCATCAAAAACATAAAATGTGGGGGAGTAAAGTGTAGTTTTAGTATGCATTTAAGCTTAATTTACTATCAACTTAAAATAAAATAGACTCTCATATATGTTGACTGTTTTTTGATAAAGGTGTCAACTAAAAAAGAAAATATAACATTTGTAAATATTTAAGCATTCAACCTAAATATATAGAGCAAATATTAACAGACCTAAAGGAGAAATCAAAAGCAATACAATAATAATAGAGACTTTAATACTCTACTTACATCAGTGAATAAATCATCCAGACACAAAATCAGTGATGAAACACCAGCCTTAAATGGCACATTAGTACAGATGGACTTTATATATATATACAGAACATTTCTTCCAAAAGCAGCACACACGTTCTTCTCCAGTACACATGGAACATTTTCCAGGTTGGATAATATATGATGAGACCACAAAACAAGTCTCAATAAATTAAAGAATATTGACATACCAAACATCTTCTGACCACAATGATATGAAATTGGTAATCAATTATAAGAAAAACAGACAAGTCTCAAATATTTGGAAATTAAAAAAACATATTACTGAACAACCAATGAAGCAATGAAGAAATAAAAGTGGAAATCAGAAAATACCTTGACACAAATGAAAATGAAAATCCAGCATACAAAAAATCTATGGGATGCAGCCAAAGCAGTTCTAAGAACAAAGTTCATAGTGATACAGGTCTACCTCAAGAAATGAGAAAAATCTCAAACAATTTAACTTTATGCCTAAAAGAACTAGAAAAAGACCAAGTGAAGCTCAGAGTTGGTAGAAGGAAGGAAATAATGAAGATCAGAGCAGAAATCAATGAAAGCGAGACTAAAAAGACAATAGGAAAAAAATCAATGAACATAAGAACTGAAACTTTGATAAGACAAACAAAAATGGCACATATTTAGTTAGATTAAGAAAAAAGCAGAAATGTCTCAAATAAGATCAGAAATTAAATAGAAATTGCAACAAATACCAAAAAAATTCAGTGAATCATAAGAGACTTCTATAAATAATTAACCAACAAATTGGACAACCCAGAAGAAATAGATAAATTCCTGGAAACAAATAATATTCCAGGACTGAATCATGAAGAAATAGAAAAATTGAAAGGACTTAATCACTAGTAAGGAAATTGAATGATTAATTAAAAATCTCCTAACAGACAAATGTTCAGGATGACATGGCTTCAGTAGTGAACTTTACCAAACTTTCAAAGAAAATTTACTATCTGTTCTTCTCTCACTTTTAAAAAAAATTGAAAAAGAAGGGACACTTCCACCCTGATGCTGAAACCAAGCAAGGATATGAGAGAGAGAGAGAGAGAGAGAGAGGAAGGGAGAGGGAGGGAGGTAATAAGGAAGGAAGGAAGGATGGATGGATGTTGGGGAGGGAGGAAGGAAAGAAGAAAAAGAGAGAGAGGTAGGGAGGGAGTAAGAGGGAGGGAAAGGGAGGAAATGAGAAAGGGAGGGGGAAGAAAGAGAAGAGAAAAAAGAAAGAAAAAAGAAATGACAGGCTAATATGCCTGATAAATAGAGATGCAAAATGTCTTAACAAAGTGTTGGAAAACCAAATTCAGCAATACATTAAAAAGATAAAAATGATAACCTCAGCAGCCATTTATAATAAAAACTCTGAACAAACTGGGTATAGAGGGAAAGTAGTTCAACATAATAAAGGCTATATAAGACAAGCCCACAGCTAACATCATGCTCAATGGTGAAAAGCTGAAACATTTTCCTCTAAGATCAGAAACAAGACAAGGACACCCAATCCTGCCACTTCTATTCAACATAGTGTTGGAAGTGCAGCCAAAGCAATTAAACAAGAAAAATAAACAAAAGACATCATATGGAAAGAAAGTAAATTATCAGTATTTATGGACAATGTGATTTTAATATATAGAAAACCCTGGGGATTGGGGGAGAAAACCCTGAAGACATCATCCAAAACTGTTAGAGCTGATTCATGAGTTCAGTAAAGTTGCATGCCACAAAATCAATATATAAAAATCTTTTGCACTTGCAATAAGCCAGAAAGAGAAATTAAGAATATAGTTCCATTTATAATTACATCAAAAAGAATAAAATAGGGGAGGAGTCAAGATGGCGGAGAAGTAGCAGGCCGAGACTACTTCAGCTAGCCGGAGATCAGCTAGATAGCTTATCTAAAGATTGCAAACACCTGAAAATCCATCAGCAGATCGAAGAGAAGAAGAACAGCAATTCTGGAAACAGAAAACAACCACTTTCTGAAAGGTAGGACCGGCGGAGAAGTGAATCCAAAGCAACGGGAAGATAGACCCCGGGGGGAGGGGCCGGCTCCCGGCAAGCGGCGGAGCAACCGCGCACAAAATCAGGACTTTTAAAAGTCTGTTCCGCTGAGGGACATTGCTCCAGAGGCTAACCGGGGCAAAGCCCACACGGGGTCAGCGTGGCCTCAGATCCCGCAGGGTCACAGAAGGATCGGGGGTGTCTGAGTGTCACAGAGCTTGCGGGTATTGGAACGGGAAAGCCGGCTACAGAGACAGAGCCGACAGTAAGCTCGCAGCTCAGGGTGACCTTGAATTGGTCACAGGCTCGGTGAGCTCGGAGCGCGGCCGGAGGTCAGGCAGACGGGAGTAACTGGGCGCGGTTCTCTGAGCGCGCACTGAGGAGTGCAGCCCTGGGCTCTCGGCTCCTCTGGGCCGGAGACCAGGAGGCCGCCATTTGTATTCCCGTCCTCCGGAACTCTACAGAAAGCGCTTAGGGAACAAAAGCTCCTGAAAGCAAACCCAAGCGGATTACTCACCCCGGCCCCGGGTAAGGGCGGTGCAATTCCGCCTGGGGCAAAAACACTTGAGAATCACTACCACAGGCCCCTCCCCCAGAAGATCAACAAGAAATCCAGCCGAGACCAAGTTCACCTACCAAAGAGTGCGGTTTCAATACCAAGGAGAGCAGCAGAATTCTAGAGGAGGAGAAAGCAAAGCACGGAACTCATGGCTTTTGCCCTGTGATTTTTTTTAGTCTTGCGGTTAATTTAATTTTTTTCTTTTTCATTTTTTGTTTTTTTTTCTCGCCTTCGGGTAAAATTTTTTTTTAACTGTTACCTTTTTCTTTTTTAACGATTTTTTACTAGTTTATCTAATACATATATTTTTTCTTTTTTATATTTTTCTTAGGTGTTTTCTTTTTTTAAAAATTCTTTTTTTTCTTTCCTTCTTTCTTTTTTCTTTTTTTTCTTTTTTTTTTCTTTTTTTTCTTTCTTCCTTTTTGAACCTCTTTTTATCCCCTTTCTCCCTCCTCACGATTTGGGATCTCTGCTAATTTGGTTAAAGCATATTTTCCTGGGGTTGTTGCCACCCTTTTAGTATTTTACTTGCCCCCTCATATACTCTTCTCTGGACAAAATGACAAGACGGAAAAATTCAACACAAAAAAAAGAACAAGAGGCAGTACCGAAGGCTAGGGACCTAATCAATACAGACATTGGTAATATGTCAGATCTAGACTTCAGAATGACAATTCTCAAGGTTCTAGCCGGGCTCGAAAAAGGCATGGAAGATATTAGAGAAAACCTCTCGAGAGATATAAAAGCCCTTTCTGGAGAAATAAAAGAACTAAAATCTAACCAAGTTGAAATCAAAAAAGCTATTAATGAGGTGCAATCAAAAATGGAGGCTCTCACTGCTAGGATAAATGAGGCAGAAGAAAGAATTAGTGATATAGAAGACCAAATGACAGAGAATAAAGAAGCTGAGCAAAAGAGGGACAAACAGATACTGGACCACGAGGGGAGAATTCGAGAGATAAGTGACACCATAAGACGAAACAACATTAGAATAATTGGGATTCCAGAAGAAGAAGAAAGAGAGAGGGGAGCAGAAGGTATACTAGAGAGAATTATTGGGGAGAATTTCCCCAATATGGCAAAGGGAACGAGCATCAAAATTCAGGAGGTTCAGAGAACACCCCTCAAAATCAATAAGAATAGGCCCACACCCCGTCACCTAATAGTAAAATTTACAAGTCTCAGTGACAAAGAGAAAATCCTGAAAGCAGCCCGGGAAAAGAAGTCTGTAATATACAATGGTAAAAATATTAGATTGGCAGCTGACTTATCCACAGAGACCTGGCAGGCCAGAAAGAGCTGGCATGATATTTTCAGAGCACTAAATGAGAAAAACATGCAGCCCAGAATACTATATCCAGCTAGGCTATCATTGAAAATAGAAGGAGAGATTAAAAGCTTTCAGGACAAACAACAACTGGAAGAATTTGCAAACACCAAACCAGCTCTACAGGAAATCTTGAAAGGGGTCCTCTAAGCAAAGAGAGAGCCTACAAGTGGTAGATCAGAAAGGAACAGAGACCATATACAGTAACAGTCACCTTACAGGCAAAACAATGGCACTAAATTCATATCTCTCAATAGTTACCCTGAATGTTAATGGGATAAATGCCCCTGTCAAAAGACACAGGGTATCAGAATGGATAAAAAAACAAAACCCATCTATATGTTGCCTCCAAGAAACTCATTTTAAACCCGAAGACACCTCCAGATTTAAAGTGAGGGGGTGGAAAAGAATTTACCATGCTAATGGACATCAGAAGAAAGCAGGAGTGGCAATCCTTATATCAGATCAATTAGATTTTAAGCCAAAGACTATAATAAGAGATGAGGAAGGACACTATATCATACTCAAAGGGTCTGTCCAACAAGAAGATTTAACAATTTTAAATATCTATGCCCCCAACGTGGGAGCAGCCAACTATATAAACCAATTAATAACAAAATCAAAGAAACACATCAACAATAATACAATAATAGTAGGGGACTTTAACACTCCCCTCACTGAAATGGACAGGTCATCCAAGCAAAAGATCAGCAAGGAAATAAAGGCCTTAAACGACACACTGGACCAGATGGACATTACAGATATATTCAGAACATTTCATCCCAAAGCAACAGAATACACATTCTTCTCTAGTGCACATGGAACATTCTCCAGAATAGATCACATCCTGGGTCCTAAATCAGGACTCAACCGGTATCAAAAGATTGGGATCATTCCCTGCATATTTTCAGACCACAATGCTCTAAAGCTAGAACTCAACCACAAAAGGAAGTTTGAAAAGAACCAAAATACATGGAGACTAAACAGTATCCTTCTAAAGAATGAATGGGTCAACCGGGAAATTAAAGAAGAATTGAAAAAAATCATGGAAACAAATGATAATGAAAATACAACGGTTCAAAATCTGTGGGACACAACAAAGGCAGTCCTGAGAGGAAAATATATAGCGGTACAAGCCTTTCTCAAGAAACAAGAAAGGTCTCAGTTACACAATCTAACCCTACACCTAAAGGAGCTGGAGAAAGAACAAGAAAGAAACCCTAAGCCTAGCAGGAGAAGAGAAATCATAAAGATCAGAGCAGAAATCAATGAAATAGAAACCAAAAAAACAATAGAACAAATCAACGAAAGTAGGAGCTGGTTCTTTGAAAGAATTAATAAAATTGATAAACCCCTGGCCAGACTTATCAAAAAGAAAAGAGAAAGGACCCAAATAAATAAAATCATGAATGAAAGAGGAGAGATCACAACTAACACCAAAGAAATACAAACTATTATAAGAACATACTATGAGCAACTCTACGCCAATAAATTTGACAATCTGGAAGAAATGGATGCATTCCTAGAAACATATAAACTACCACAACTGAACCAGGAAGAAATAGAAAGCCTGAACAGACCCATAACCAGTAAGGAGATTGAAACAGTCATTAAAAATCTCCAAATAAACAAAAGCCCAGGGCCAGACGACTTCCCGGGGGAATTCTACCAAACATTTAAAGAAGAACTAATTCCTATTCTCCTAAAACTGTTCCAAAAAATAGAAATGGAAGGAAAACTTCCAAACTCATTTTATGAGGCCAGCATCACCTTGATCCCAAAACCAGACAAGGATCCCATCAAAAAAGAGAGCTATAGACCAATATCCTTGATGAACACAGATGCGAAAATACTCAACAAAATTCTAGCCAATAGGATTCTACAGTACATTAAAAAGATTATTCACCACGACCAAGTGGGATTTATTCCAGGGCTGCAAGGTTGGTTCAACATCCGCAAATCAGTCAATGTGATACAACACATCAATAAAAGAAAGAACAAGAACCATATGATACTCTCAATAGATGCTGAAAAAGCATTTGACAAAGTACAGCATCCCTTCCTGATCAAAACTCTTCAAAGTGTAGGGATAGAGGGCACATACCTCAATATCATCAAAGCCATCTATGAAAAACCCACCGCAAATATCATTCTCAATGGAGAAAAACTGAAAGCTTTTCTGCTAAGGTCAGGAACACGGCAGGGATGTCCTTTATCACCACTGCTATTCAACATAGTACTAGAGGTCCTAGCCTCAGCAATCAGACAACAAAAGGAAATTAAAGGCATCCAAATCGGCAAAGAAGAAGTCAAATTATCACTCTTCGCAGATGATATGATACTATATGTGGAAAACCCAAAAGACTCCACTCCAAAACTGCTAGAACTTATACAGGAATTCAGTAAAGTGTCAGGATATAAAATCAATGCACAGAAATCAGTTGCATTTCTCTACACCAACAGCAAGACAGAAGAAAGGGAAATTAAGGAGTCAATCCCATTTACAATTGCACCCCAAACCATAAGATACCTAGGAATAAACCTAACCAAAGAGACACAGAATCTATACTCAGAAAACTATAAAGTACTCATGAAAGAAATTGAGGAAGACACAAAGAAATGGAAAAATGTTCCATGCTCCTGGATTGGAAGAATAAATATTGTGAAAATGTCTATGCTACCTAAAGCAATCTACACATTTAATGCAATTCCTATCAAAGTACCATCCATCTTTTTCAAAGAAATGGAACAAATAATTCTAAAATTTATATGGAACCAGAAAAGACCTCGAATAGCTAAAGGGATATTGAAAAAGAAAGCCAACGTTGGTGGCATCACAATCCCGGACTTCAAGCGCTATTACAAAGCTGTCATCATCAAGACAGCATGGTATTGGCACAAAAACAGAACCATAGATCAATGGAACAAAATAGAGAGCCCAGAAATAGACTCTCAACTCTATGGTCAACTAATCTTCGACAAAGCAGGAAAGAATGTCCAATGGAAAAAAGAAAGCCTCTTCAATAAATGGTGCTGGGAAAATTGGACAGCCACATGCAGAAAAATGAAATTGGACCATTTCCTTACACCACACACAAAAATAGACTCAAAATGGATGAAGGACCTCAATGTGCGAAAGGAATCCATCAAAATCCTTGAGGAGAACACAGGCAGCAACCTCTTCGACCTCAGCCGCAGCAACATCTTCCTAGGAACAACGCCAAAGGCAAGGGAAGCAAGGGCAAAAATGAACTATTGGGATTTCATCAAGATCAAAATCTTTTGCACAGCAAAGGAAACAGTTCACAAAATCAAAAGACAACTGACAGAATGGGAGAAGATATTTGCAAACGACATATCAGATAAAGGACTAGTGTCCAGAATCTATAAAGAACTTAGCAAACTCAACACCCAAAGAACAAATAATCCAATCAAGAATTGGGCAGAGGACATGAACAGACATTTCTGCAAAGAAGACATCCAGATGGCCAACAGACACATGAAAAAGTGCTCCATATCACTCGGCATCAGGGAAATACAAATCAAAACCACAATGCGATATCACCTCACACCAGTCAGAATGGCTAAAATCAACAAATCAGGAAATGACAGATGCTGGCGAGGATGCAGAGAAAGGGGAACCCTCCTACACTGTTGGTGGGAATGCAAGCTGGTGCAACCTCTCTGGAAAACAGCATGGAGGTTCCTCAAAATGTTGAAAATAGAACTGCCCTATGACCCAGCAATTGCACTATTGGGCATTTACCCTAAAGATACAAACGTAGTGATCCAAAGGGGCACGGGTACTCGAATGTTTATAGCAGCAATGTCCACAATAGCCAAACTATGGAAAGAACCTAGATGTCCATCAACAGATGAATGGATCAAGAAGATGTGGTATATATACACAATGGAATACTATGCAGCCATCAAAAGAAATGAAATCTTGCCATTTGCGACAACATGGATGGAACTAGAGCGTATCATGCTTAGCGAAATAAGTCAAGCAGAGAAAGACAATTATCATATGATCTCCCTGATATGAGGAAGTGGTGATGCAACATGGGGGCTTAAGTGGGTACGAGAAGAATAAATGAAAGAAGATGGGATTGGGAGGGAGACAAACCATAAGTGACTCTTAATCTCACAAAACAAACTGAGGGTTGCTGGGGGGAGGGGGTTTGGGAGAAGGGGGTGGTATTATGGACATTGGGGAGGGTATGTGTTTTGGTGAGTGCTGTGAAGTGTGTAAACCTGGTGATTCACAGACCTGTACCCCTGGGGATAAAAATATATGTTTATAAAAAATAAAAAATTATATTAAAAAAAAAGAATAAAATAACTAGGAATAAATTTAACCAAGAGGTGAAAGTCCCCTGCACTAAAAAGTATAAGACATATTATTGTTGAAAGAAGCTGAAGAAGACATAAATAAGTGGAAAGGTAATTTGTGCTCAGAGATTGGAGAAATTAATATAGTTAAAATGGTCATAATGCCTAAAGTAATGACTACAGATTCAATGCAATCTCTATCAAAATTCAAGTGTTATTTTTCACAGAAATAGAACAAACAATCTTATATTTGTGGAGAACCACAAAAGATCCCAAATCACTAACATGGTATTAGAAAGAACAACAAAGCTGGAAACATCATGGTCCCTGATTTCAAGCTACATTACAAATTTATAGTAATCAAAACCATATGGTATTGGCATAAAACAGACACATAGATTAGTGGAACAGAATAGAGAGCCCAGGAATAAATCCATGAGTATATAGCAATTAATTTGTAAAAACAAAAAACAAGAATATACAATGGGAAAAGGACAATCTTTTCAGTGTTGTTGGGAAAACTAGCTAGTCTCATGCAAAAGAATGAAACTAAACTACTATCTTATACCATAGACACAAATTAACTTAAAATTGACAAACCATGTAAATGAGGATTTGAAAAAGTAAAACTTCTAGAAGAAAACATAGGTGGTAAGCTCTTTGACATGGGTATTGACTGATTTTTTAAAAATCTGTCTCAAAAGACAAGAGCAACAAAAGCAAAAATAAACAAATGGCACTACATCCTTGTCCACTAGCAAAGGAAACCATCACCAAAATGAAAAGACAGCTTACTGAATAGGAGAAGATAATTGTGACATATGTATCATACATATGACATTTTCAAATCCTATATTTCATGCAACTCACCAACAGTGAAACAACCTGATTAAAAAATGGGCAGGGCATCTGAAAAGACATTTTTCTAAAGAAGGCATGTTAATGTCTAACAAACACATGATGGTCATGTGGTCATGACATGAGGGTCAACATCACTAATCATCAGGAAAACACAAAAGCCCAATGAGATAACCTCACACCTGTTAGAATGGTTGTTATAATAAAGACATGAAATAACAAAGGTTACCAAGGATGTGGAGAGTAGGGAACACCTGCGCACTGTTAGTGGGAATGTAAATAGTTTCAGCCATGATGAAAAAGTGTGGCGTTTCTTCAAAAAGCTAAAAATAGGAATACTTTATGATCCAGCAATTCCATTTCTGGGCATTTATCTATAGAAAATGAAAACACTAACTCAAAAAGATGTATGTACCTCTTGTTCATTGGAACATCATGTACAATAACCCAGATGTGGAAATAACCCAAATGTTTATCAATGGATGAATGGACAAAGAAGATGTAGAATATATACACAATGGAATATTACTAAGCCATAACATAAATGAAATCTTGCTGTTTGGGACAACATGGATGGTTCTTGAGGGTATTAGGCTAAGTGATTTAAATCAGACAGAGTCACATACCATGATTTCATTTAATAAGTGTACCTGAAACTAATATAAAGTTATATGTCAGTTATACTCATTGAAAAGAAAGAGGGGCATGTTGTTAGATTCACTTAGGCTATTTGTAAGTGATCCAGGCTTTAGTGGCCTTTACATGAGGGCATTATAATGCAGTCCTAATGGACAAAACCTCACCAGAGTCCTGTCCTTAAAGAACAAACCGCTTTGTTGAAGAGAGTCAGTCTACTTGTAGAACAAGCATTAGACGGGTCAAAAGATAAAATTTAATGCTTTAGTTCTGTAAAAAAATCTAGTTGTATGAACTTTAGACAAATCAAATGACAATTCTAGGTATCTTTCTTTCTCCCCATTTGTAAATTAAGAAGATTAAACTATATAACTCTAAGGTCCTTCTAGCTTTGGCACTACCATCACTGTCTGGGACATCTTCTAGCTTACCTGAGGCAGTTTAGATGTTGCAAGTTAGGTCTTGAAATGCAGGAATGAGGTTTTGTGATACTTGATTGAATATTCCTAATTTTAATTTTTTTAAGTTTGTTGTGGTTGTTTTTTGTTTGTTTTTAAGAGTGAGAGAGAAAGAGAGCAAGTAAGAGTGGGGTTGAGCAGTAGAGACAGAAGCAGGCTCCCTGCGGAGCCTGACTCCAAGCTCAATCCCAGGAATCTGAAATCATGACCTGAGCCAAAATCAGATGCTTAACCGACTAAGCCACCCATGCACCCCCCCGCAATGATAAATATTTTAATTTGTGACAAACTCCACTGATTATATCTGATGCTAGAGGGGAGTTTGAAGATAGATATTAATGGGAAATTATCAGGAAAATATATATACATATATTCCTTTTTTCATTGCTAGTATAGCCATATTCCTACAACCTGACCTTAATTGACTATCCCCTTGCAAATATCATGTCAACACCTATTTTTCTGAGAGCTTTTGAGCTGATTATCTGACACTTAAACCTACCCAAAAGCACAAAAATGGAAGGTGCTAAGAATGTCCCTTCCTTGTCCTAGCACTGCATATATTAAAGGCTTCTGAATTGTTTATCTGATTGTCCCTTCTTAGAACATTCAGTAACTTAACCGTTACCTGTAGAATAAAGTACACAATCATGAATACGGCCTAAAAAGCCCTTTCCAATCTGCCAAGTTGTTCATCTGCCTTTTCCGTCACCCTGCTGTGCGCACTCCAGCTGTCCTGAGCTCCCTGTACTATTGGGTCTGCAGGTACTGTGCGTGAATTTACTTCTGCCCTAAAGTATGGTACCTACAATTTCCACAAATGAGTCCCTTATCTATGAGCATCGCTCATGCAGTCCCTTTGGCTGGAATGGTGCTCTTTGCTGTCTTTGCCCAGCAATCTTTTCCTCAGCCTCAAATCTCAAATTACTGAAGTCTTTCCTAACTCCAAATTCCTCTACAAGCATTTACCTCACTGAATGGCAATTAGTCTTTTATATGCCTATATTTTATATTAGACTTCAAACTTCTGAGTGACAAGAACAATGGCTCATATATTTCTAGATCTTTTGCACCTAACTTGGCTGAGACAGAAGATTCCTGTGAACATTTTGGTGAATAAATGGGAAGTGAAGTGTCTTAAATGAAATGCACTTTATCCTCTTCTTCCTTGAAATCCTCCTTGGTTTACCCTTACGGGTCCTCAATGACCTCACTCCCCAGAATTTTCATTCCACTCTCATCTTTATGTATTTGGGTTCAACTATGTTTTCCAGCACTTGTGCTTTATATATTTCATTTCATTTATTTTCATGAGACCACATTTTCTATACACTTTGTCTTTTCATATAGCTCTTTGTCCATGTGACTGTTCAATAAAGCTGTAAATAGTTTAATATGAATGTTATTTGTTGTGTGTTCCCACCTTTTAATATTCATATTCTCTATTTTGTCTATAATTAGATAGGAAACGATGTTAAAAAATCATTTTGCTACTGCAACTTAGAAGTACTGGATAAATATTTAATGATGCTAATGTTGATTCATTACAATACACAGAATGAAAATAAAGGAATTGCTATCACCATGCAGTGTAAATCTTGACTGCAAAGATTTGTTGCCCCTGAAATAGCTCCCATATGATATCTTACTTTTTTTGCTGAAGCTTTGAAGGTTTAAATGATTTTATGAATTTTGACTTTAATTCCAAGCCCATACAAGTAAGTCACTGGGCTTTGCAGTGCCATCAGCCTACTATTTTAAGGAAAGAAATGGATTGTCCCTGGTATTAAGTTCAATCCCTGGATCTAAAGAAATTTCTGTAGCACTATATACACAAGATATATGGCCAGCCTTCTCTATTCCTTCAGTGTGCTCTTCCTCAAATTCACCATCTGCCTCCCACTGGAAATTCTTGCCAGACTAATCTTCCTAAACCTGTTCTTCATCATCTCACTCTAGTAGGATAAAAACATTCAATGTTATATCCATTGAAGGGAGACTGATAAATAGAAACAGTTATACCATGGTATTGTAAATATGAGGATGGATACATTATTCATTCAAGAAACATCTAATGAGTTCTTACCTGTCCTTGTGATGTGCAAATTCCTGGGGTTTAGATTGGTTTGATCTCTGCCTCTGTGTTTGGGAAGAGTCACAAAGGAAATGTCTTATCAGCTGGCACTTGAAGGTAAATTAGGAATTCACTACTTCATTCAAATGTCTTACTTTCTTACATCTAGACATGACTCTCTCCCTCTTTACCTCACCTTTTTCTAGAGCAAAATAGAATAGTTCTGGGAGGCAGGATGGCAAGGATCAAAATTTTAAAGTAAAATGGAATAAAGAAGAACCTGGAACTTAATCTAACATGTAACATTTTGAAGTCATATATATTTTAAGTATTTTACCACCTATTGGTAAATTTCATTTTTTTAATGTAAGTAAATTTAGGAAACATAGTACTTTAAAGAAAGAGTTAAACTGCTAAAACATGTCTTGATGTAATCCCAGAACAAGGACCCAGTGAGGAGCAAAACTGAAAATGTTGGAAAGGCACTCATCTTAAATAGAGCAGTTCTGGATGTGGTAGGAGTAAGGGAGTTAAAGGCAAATATATAAGACTATGGTAATTGGAGGCTTCAGTTGGTGTGTTAAATAAGCGTAGCATGGGAATGTATGTAGGAGATTTGGTGTTGAAGGGGACATGCACAGGGAGGATTATTGTTGTTTTTCACTTGGCTGAGTTTAAATGGAAGAACTAGAAGAGAAAATAAGAAAATAAACAATCCTCTCTTCCTTTGGGAAATTCAGAACTAGCCAACAAGATCCAATTAACACATACGGAAATCAAGGGACTATTTTATAGTAATTCAGCTTAATCACATGTTCACGAAATCCAAAGTTGTCCACACAACCCGTAAGGCATCCCCAATTTCCGCCAATGCTAATGGCATTCTGTGTTATAAAATGTAAGATAGTACAGGAAGAGAGTAAAACAACATTTATGCAGAAGCTGAATCTTAAGATGTTGTCACCATAGATTGTACACTTTCTTTTATTTGTATTTAATGTTATCATAAACCTCCAAAATAGATATTATCTTAAATTTTCATTTTTCTAGCATTTTATCAGACTTATAGAAAGTTTAAAAATACTATTTCATTACATACAGTCATACTTTCTGGATAAACAATTATTAGCTCTGTCAAATATGTATTCTCTATCAAGTTATCAATTTATTAATCTATCTACCTTGATCTATGCAAATAGCTAGATTTGTTTTCCCAGAACCATTTGGAAGCAACTCACAGACATGGTAACTTTAGTATTCGTCTTCTACATAACCACAACAGCATTACCACACGAAAGACAATGAATAATTGCTTTCTAATATTATTTAATATCCACTTTATATTCATATTTACCAACTAGCCTCCTAAATTGTTTATAGTAATTTGTTTTCCAACCCAGGATTCAGTCATGATTCATGCATTGTATTTGGGTCTTCTTTTTTTTTTTTTTTTAAGATTTTATTTATTTATTTGATAGGCAGAGATCACAAGCAGACAGAGAGGCAGGCTGAGAGAGAGGGGAGGAAGCAGGCTCCCTACTGAGCAGAGAGCCCGACGTGGGGCTTGATCCCAGGACCCTGGGATCATGACCTGAGCCGAAGGCAGTGGCTTAACCCACTGAGCCACCCAGATGCCCCTGTATTTGGGTCTTCTATCTTTGGTTTTGTTTAATAGAAATATCCCAACTTTTTTCCTTGACACTGACCTTTTCCCCCAACTTTAATTTTGAATAATTAAAAACCTAGAGAAAATTAGAAATAATAACCAAACACCTTTGTCCCTTTATCTTACTCACCAATTTTATCATTTTGCCACATTTGCCTCTCTCTAGTTCACTTGCTTGAATTCTAATATTTCTTATACATGACACTTTTTGATAAAGTTTTCCTTCATGATCTTATGATGCTATTCTTTGGATGCAGGATGGTATCATACTTTTCCTTTAATTACCCATTTAAGTAAAGAGTTAGTGTAAAAATCAACTCCAGTGATGGGAAATGTTTTAGTTCAATTTTTAAGAAAGTATCAACATTTCTTTTGATGCTCAAATTTTTACCAGATTTGGTCAAGAACTGGCTCTCCAGGGACTTTCCCTTTCCTAAATATAAAATGAGCCATTTCTCCAAGGATGCCTGACTCCTTTTAGTAGAAAATGAAAAGTAAGAAACCAATGTCTTAGTGCTAGTTATGTTAATTGTTATACAAGGGTATTATTATTTCTTAGACCCTTTTAGTAAACATATATATATTCAAATGTCATGAGTAGATACTGATATTTTCAATTCAAATCCAGCACTTCATAATAATGTTTCCTTAAAATTCTTTGACTTTATATTTGTAATTTCTTTCTTATATTATAACATTGTTTTATTAATAATATTTTTACCCTTTTGCTTTGTTCTGCATTATATATCAAATATATAGCTTCAAAATTACAACATTAGTAATATAAATAAATAGTAAAACTATTGAATAAAATGTATATTTTTGTCTCTTTGTTTGTTTGTTTGTTTCAGCTCTCTTTTTACTTAGGCTGTCCTCCAAATAGGATGAACTGTATTCAAGTCAGTTGAAATTATTATTATTATTATTTTTTTTTTTTTTTGACAGAGAGAGATCAGAAGTAGGCAGAAAGGCAGGGGGAAGCAGGCTCGCCACTGAGCAGAGAGCCCGATGTGGGGCTCGATCCCAGGACCCTGAGATCATGACCCGAGCTGAAGGCAGAGGCTTAAACCACTGAGCCACCCAGGCGCCCCTGAAATAATTATTTTCTGTCTGGGATTAAACTACCAGTTTGATACTTAATGTAGGTTGTTTCAGTTTGTTTGCATTGTTAGAATTTATTATTCCCTTTCTCTTACATATTTGTTATTTTGAAGGCATGTGCAGTGAAGAACACTGGGTGTTACACACAAATAATGAAACATACATCAAAAACAAATGAAGTACTACCTGTTGGCTAACCAAACATAATAAAAAAAATAAATAAATACAGTGATTTAAATAAACATACAGAATTGTAAAAATATGTATTATTTGTTTTGAATATTTGTGAAGCAAATGTAAAAATTACATTAAAAGACAAAACAAAGGTGCCTGGGTGGCTCAGTGGGTTAAAGCCTCTGCCTTCGGCTCAGGTCATGATCTCAGGGTCCTGGGATCGAGCCCCACATGGGGCTCTCTGCTCAGTGGAGAGCCTGCTTCCTCCTCTCTCTTTGCCTGCCTCTCTGCCTACTTGTGATCTCTGTCTGTCAAATAAATAAATAAAATCTTAAAAAAAATAACCTGTAATAGATATAGTCATATATAATTCATTGTCTAAGTAGTATACTTTTGAAGAGGAGGGAAATTACTTTAAATAATTAAAATTGCAATTCATAATTTTATAGTAATTATGTATTGACTAAAATCTAATTTCGTATCAGAGAACAAGTAAAATAGTTGCACATTAAAACAATTCTTAAAACACTTTTAGGAGGGCACCTGTGTGGCTCATTCCTTAAGCCTCTATATCAGGATCCCTGCCCAGCCAGAAGTCTGCTTCTCCCTCTCCCACTCCCCCTTCTCATATTCCCTCTCGCTGTGTCTTTCTTTGTCAAATACGTAAAATAAGTTAAATAAATAAATAAATTTTTTAAAAAGCTTTTAAGAATATATAAAAGTCTTATGTATTAAAAATAACATAAATACATATATAATAAAGAGAATATATCAACAAAAGAGTCTATCCTGGATAAAATGGTTTTCATGGTAGGCTTGCAGAGCTACCCATCTTATCATTTTATGCTTACCATTTGGTATTTATTTCCAAAGAAATGAGAAGTGTATGTGTATGTTATTTCCCTTCCTTTCTTATATAAAAGGTAAGCACATCGCTATTTCACTTATTAAAATGTAATGGAAATCAGTCTATAACAGTGTATAGAGGTCTTCTTCATTCTTTTTTATAACCATACAGCCCTCCATTCGGTGTCTGGTCATCACTTATTCAACAAATCCCCCATTGGTTGGATATTAGAGATCCTTCAATCTTTTCATATCATGTACAATACTATCACAAATAATCGTGTGACTATGCTGTTTGGTGTTTGTAGAGGTATGGATGAAGAATAGATTCCAAGAAATGAGATCTCTGGATTACAGGAAAAACACATACGTAATTTTGTTGTCAAATGCACTGTCATAAGGGTTGTAATACTTTGTACTCCTACTAATATATAAGAATGTATGTTTTTTTTCCTTGCCACCTGAGTATGCTATCAAACTTTGGAATTTTTGCCAGTCCAGTAGTATGCAAGGGTATCACAGTGGAATTTTCTTTCTCTTAATGAGTGATATTAAACATCTTCTCATATGTCTGAAGGCTATTTGTCATTTTGGGGGGGTATAGTCATGTATTCTCTTGTTCTCTTGGGCCTTTGGCAATGTTCTCCCATTTTTCTAGAGGCTCTTTCTACATTAAAGTGATTAGGTCTTTGTCCCTATAAGTTACAAATATATTTTTATGTTCGTTGTTCATAGTTTTAAAAACATATGTATGTTTTTATTGCTCTTGTATTATATGTATTTTATTGTTCATGGAGTTTGAGTCACAATTATAAAAGTTTTATCCTCTTTTAGGTTATAAAGGATTTGATCATGTTTTTTCTTTTTCTTTTCCTCTAGTACTTATGTGTTCCTTTTTGTTTTGTTTGTTTGTATTTACATCCAGTTATCTGAATTATTTGGAGTTTATTCTAGTATTTGGTGTGAGGTGCTGAGTGGATTTTCTCTTTTTCAATGTGACCATTTAGTTGTCTCAACACCATTTATTCAAAAATTCATCTTTTTTTTTTTCACTGATCTCAGATGTCACTATATCAGATACTAAACTCAGTATATACAATTGGGACTTATCTTCAACCATTTTTTTGTACTTTAATCTGAGTAATGTGCAAATATCATACTGTTTTAATTATAGATAATAAGAGCCTCCAAATCTCAGGAGAGATAAATGGTTTGCCAAGGTCAATTTACTGAAAAAAATGTTAGAGCTAAGATTTAACCCATGGCCACCCTGTATTGGCACAGTTTAAATAAACTAAGCAGACTCTTTGTCTCAGTTCAATAAGCCTACCTGGCATAGATATTTATGTCAAAGGAGCACTGTGAATAAATGACCCTGTTTGGTGGTTGTAAACTACAAGATTAAAGGTGCAGAGTAGTTTTCATAACACAGGATAATGATTTTGTTAGGGAAGTCTTCTGATCCCTTTCATAATATATTAATCATTCTATAATCTGATTTGAAAAGCTCATCGAGAACATTTTACTTAAAAAAAAAAAAAAGAACATTTTACTTCACAGAAGTGGGTGTTTACATGCAAATATACTATTATACTACATATGGCAAACTTTTAGCTGATTTAAGCCATAATGGAGATGGTGGGGAGAACCTCTAGCATTGTCTCGTATGCCCCACGTTCTAATGCCCATGCAGAGCGAGAATCCCTATAATGACTGCATTCTTTTACAAGTATGAAGACCCACTAGTAAATAGATATGAAGCAAATAAATATTGTTTCCCTAGTGTTGAGCGGTTTAAAGCAAAAACAAAAACCCACTGGCAGAAGCCATCTGGTCCTGGCAACTTTCCCGGTTAAACACTTTTAATTGCTTCTGTGATCTTGGTGGGTTGGCGTGCCATGGTTTCCAGGGATTCGGGAGAATTGACCTTTATGAAGTAATCACAGTTTGTTGTACAAAAGAACTCTGAGTTACCAAAGTGGGCAGCATGTCCTGCTGTGGAGCCATGATAATGAAAATGTGTCAAATGTGTGATGGTTTCCTATTTGGATTAACTTCTCTCCAGTATTCCACATATAAGAGCATTCCAACAGCCAACAATATTCCACCTGGAATGGTCTGTAGCTCTGGCACTGAACCTGAAATCCGATACAGTCTGTAACTGAGATCTGTTTGTTTATCGTTAAGAGTCATGCTCATGATGCTGATTTCTCTTTTCTGTACATCTTGAGATTTTGCTTACTGGTTGGGAGAAACACTGATCAGTATATATTTTCCCCTGTTGTCCATATCTATTTATGTTGAATTTACTCAAGGTCAGTTTAGATCAAGTCCATTATAGGCTAGTTCTCTCATCTTAAATTAGTATTTTAAATAATGATGGTTAATATTTTATTGAATAATTCATTTGTGCTTAGCAGTGCAGAAATAAGTTTCATATCTTCATTTAGTCTTCACGATGCTGTATAATTTAGGCACATTTATACCCTTTATGGGTAAAAGGGCTAAAACTCTATACTAGTGAAAAAAAAAAATTGGTAAAGATCAGACAGTAGATGACAGAACCATTTGAGTCAAGGTCTTTGTGATGCCACAGCCCACACTCTTAACCATTACAAAGGAAGAGATTGAAATACAAGGACATTAATTCTCTATTCTATATCATATAGCTAGATTCACACAAAGCCAGGTTTAGAACTCATATCTGCTATTTCCCAAATCCCTATACTGAGAAGAAGCTATTGGTAACTATGTGAGAAGCCTGAACTTTAAGCTTAATATACCCAGAATTATTTGTTGCCTCCTCTCTACTCCTATAGTTGCTTTCTCATACCTCTGTTGTGACAGTTGTCATTCTGTATATTATTCTCTGGTGACATGTTTGTCTACCTGACAACAATGTGCAATATTTGAGTCCAGGGTCCTGTGTTACTCTATGTCTTTGGAGCACCCAGCATAACCTGGCTCTCAATGAATGCTTCTTGAAATCAATTCCTAATGCAAATTGGTTCTCTACCTCAAACAAGGATAATTCATGGTAAGGGTAATAGTTTCTGAATACCCTAGAATAAAATCACGTTGAAACTTGACACATGTAATTTATATTGTTGCATTCATAACTGCTAAACCATTCCCCAAAGGTGCATTTCAGTTTATGCCTGAAGTAGAGGGCAAGGGGACATGGATTACATGCCCTACTCTCCCTTTCTCCTTCTGAATCTACTAAAGGCGAACAGTGTAACAGGTCAATCAAATCTGGCATTGTAAGCCTAGTCAACTTTTATTATTTTATTAATTTTTTAATGAAGAATATTTAAAAAATAATAACATCCAGTATCACTAGAAACTATATTATCAAAAAACAGAAATAATATTAAAAACAAAAGGCAAGGGATGCCTGGGTGGCTCTGTCTGTTAGGCATCTGCCTTCAGCTCAGGTCATGATCCCAGGGTCCTGGAACGGAGTCTCCCATCAGGCTCCCCGCTCATCAGGGAGTCTGCTTCTCCCTCTGCCTCTGCCTGCTGCTCCCCTTGCTTGTGTGCTCTCTCTCTCTCTCTGACAAATAAACAAACAAAATCTTTAAAACAAAAACAAAAACAAACAAACAACAACAACACAAAAAAACAAGGCAAGGGTATGTTCCAAACTGGCCATTGTCTTATAGGCACAGCAGGCACCTACTTCCTTCCTCTCTTTCTTTCATTGTCCATCCTCCCTCCCTCTCCTTCCTTCCTTCCTTCCTTTTTTCTTTCTTTCTTTCATTCAACACTCTTTGAACACCAAACATGTGATAGGCCCTGACGATATAGAGATAAACTGGGCCTAATCCCTCCCCTCGCTGAACTCATAATTAACTTGAGTATTATAACAGATAATTCAGGTGCAGCGAGATCTGGTAGAAGGTCAGTCCTATCCAGATAGAAATAATAATCCAATACCACTTTCTCTTTCCCTCATCCTTACCCCAAGTGGTGCTGAGCCCAGGTACTGCCTGATTCGTGGCTTCCAGACAAGAGTATTAGGAATGGAATCCTCAGCACAGAGAACTCAAAGATGATCAGTCTATAAGGGGCCTCTTTTCAAGTTGCCACCTTTCTCCTTCCTCTTCCTCATCAGACTTCTCTGGTATTTCTGAGTAGAATGAATCATATCCTGACCCTTTGTTCCTGAGCTATCCCTGTTTAGAACATCTGCATTCTCAGAGGATGCACCCAATCAGGAATACTGTAATAAATATACCTCTAACTAAGGAAGAGAGATTGTGTGGTCCTATGGAAAAGAATGTTGCCCTGGAAAGTAGGGGAGCAAAGTCTGTGATCTAACTCTGCTCCTGGGTGTGACCTTAGACAAGGTCTGAACACCTCTGTGACCTAGACATTTTATTTGTAAGGCAAGAGAGATGCCTCAGAGATCTGTCTGGTCTTTTCCTTTTCTGACATCCCATCTCTTTGAATGTTGCTTTGTAACCAATAGAAGTAAGTTGGGATTTTATATAACACCTACCCCCATCTATGCATCTGGCAGTTTTAAGAGTTAGCCCTTATATTTTGAAATTTACTTGAACTCAATCTTCTTTCTTCAGAGTGGTAAGATCAAGTCTGTGATTTTTTATGAGTGGTCTGCTGAACTCTGTAGGTGCTGTGACCTTACCTGAAAAGAAAGGCAGGGACCAGTTCTTAACCAGACCACTAACAGTTCTGCTTAATTGAACACCTGGTTGAGTTTTTAAATTTCCAATACCTGGTGGGCGATGGTATAGTCATTTCCATCTCAGAAAAGTAAAAGTAAAATACACTACATAGTTAGATTCATAAAAGCCAGGTTTAGAACTTGTATCTGTTATCTCCCAAATCGCTATACTGAGAAGAAGCTATTGGTAACTATGTGAGAAGCCTGAACTTTAGGCTTAATGTACCTAGAATTATCTTATTTCTATGGAACCAAACTGACATCTCTCTAAATGCTAATAAATATTTTGCCCAAATTGTAGAAAAGTGATTAACTGTGAGTTGTGTAAGAAGAATGACTGTATTAGCTTATTAACATAGGGTCATTTCTCAGTTTTTGGACAAGTAGTACATTGGGACAGCCAGATAATATTTCTGTGTTCTGGAAAATTAGATTTTTATACACATTTAAAAGCACCGTGTTCACTGCATTCATCAATTAATTCCAGCTCTCTTATATGTTTATTTGGACTGTTAAATAGTTGTGGGGGGGAAAGGTTTTTTAAAAAGTTATACTTTATAGTTATAAAATAGGATGTCTAGGAATAAAAGCGATAAGGACATCTTGCATGCACTACCAGGAAGCCTATAAGTGGATTAATTTGACTGCCTGGCTGCCATTTTGATAAATTTGAGCTTCTACTCTTTCATGGTTAAGAAGGCTTTGTAAGAAACTGTTGAAATTATGAATTACAGATCATAGAATTTTAGAGTTAATAAAGACTTGTGGGATCATTAATTTAGCCTCTTCATCTCCCTGATGCAAAAACTGAGGCATAGAGAAGTTAAATATCTACTCAACATTGATGACAATTAGAGTGGAATCAGGCCAGGTGTCTTTTTGTATTATCTGTACTGATTTCTCTAGGGTTACAGAAATTCATTCAGTCATTCCTTTACCTAAGCATTTACTGAATAGCAGTTATGTGACAAGTGTTGTGCCAAGTGCTAGCAACCCAACAATAAATAAAATACAGATGCTTCTCTCCCAGAATTCACTATTCCATCTATCAGAGGAAAGGTATAAATTGGTACCCTTCTCCATCCGAAAGGAAAATTTCCTAACAGATTGATTCAATAGAGTTGTGTTAAAGCTCTATAGTTAACTTTCAACCTTGGGTTCTTCACTCCCTTAAATAATTTCTAAATTCTTACCAAATCTTATTCTGAACTTTTATCAAGGTTTCAGGGAAGTCCTAACAATATTGAACTGATTATATCTGATGAGTTTCTTCATCATATTTGGACTGTTGCCTGTATATGATTGATTGACAGGTTGGCTTTCCCCCATTTCTTTTACTTTTTTGAACTTCTCTGCATTTCTGGCCGTTTATTTATAATTATCTGAAAGCATACCTTAAAGATTTTTAGAGGCACTTGTTCTTCACTTAATTCTCTGAAAGTAATAGAGTTATGTAACATCCTTCTAGGAAGGGCATAGCAGAGAGGCAAAAATAAGTTCCATGGAGACATACTAACCTGAAGATGAATTCTAGGTCCTTTAGTTGCTACTTGGGTGACATTGGTCAATTTTTTTTTTTTTAAATTCTGACTATTTCTTCAAGCATAATATGGTAATAATGCCTGCCTTAAAATGTATTTAGGATGCTTAAATGAATGCATGTTTGTGCATTTCATACGGCCTGGAAGAGAATGTGCTCAGCAAGGAAAAGCCATAGCTCCTAACTTTGAAGAATAAAAGTCAATACTATTATAGTTTTCCCATTTTCACATTCTTGACAATGAGTTTTAATGAACTGAAGGGGTTTCCAGCCTTGAAGAATTAGAGCTTAAAGAATTTTCCAGGGGTCATCATATCTCCTTTTCTACCTTTAGGTCAAACTAATTACAAAATTTTAAACATATGTGGAGCTACTTCCTAAAAATCTTCAAGTGAGTCTTTCATAACACAATAAAATAATTTCATAGCAGCCCAAAGCCACTTGTTAATATCCAACATAAGTAATATTAAAAGAGTATAATTCATGGATATAGTATTTATCAAGTGAGTATAATGATTCTTTTCCTAATAGAAAAACCAAAGTACAGGGCATCCCTAAGAAAGAATGTGAGTATGATAGAGCTATATGCTACCTGAGCTAACTCTTTGTATAGCATAAATTGTAAGCCTTCATCCACGAACTACTTTCTCTAGCACATCTCCAAAGTGTGACTGGTTATTTATTTATTTGTTCACTTTATGAAGTTAATATTATCCAGATGTCAAAACTGACACACACACACACACACACACACTTAAAAATACTATGACCTATTCTTATTAATGAATAAAAATGCACAAATCCTAAATAAAGTGCATCCAGAAAAAATATTATTAATTGAATAATTATCTATGAGGAATAAGTAGGATTTAATTCCTGGAAGGCAAAGAAGGTTTAATTAGAAAGCTGTTACTATAAAGCATAACATCTAAAAATCAAATAAAAAAGTAGTATTCAAAAATACGTTAAAAGCTTTTGATAAGGGGCGCCTGGGTGGCTCAGTGGGTTAAGCCACTGCCTTCGGCTCAGGTCATGATCTCAGGGTCCTGGGATCGAGTCCCGCATCGGGCTCTCTGCTCAGCAGGGAGCCTGCTTCTCTCTCTCTCTCTGCCTGCCTCTCCATCTACTTGTGATTTCTCTCTGTCAAATAAATAAATAAAATCTTTTAAAAAAAAAAAAAAAAAAAAAAGCTTTTGATAAAATTCAACACTCATTCTGACTAAAGCTCTTAGAAAACTTAGAATAAAATGCTACATATTAAAAATTGTAAATAATAACTATCTCATACTAATAATTTCTGTCATATTTAATGTTGAAAACTAAAATAAAACTAAAAGAATCCCCATTAAAATGGGAGGATTCAAAAGATATCTGTTATAACTTCTATGCTTTAACATTATTTGAAATTTCCGAACACCAAAAAATAACATGAAACAAGATAAGTTATGTTAGAGAGAAGATTAATTGCTGTTTCATTCTTTTTTTTTTTTGCCCTAAATTCAAGATATGGGTCTGATAATAAAACAAGTATAAACAAATGAGTTCATTTCCTAGTTACCTGAACAGAGAGAAAATGAAGTTTCAAATATTCCATTCACAATAGCAGCAGAAAGTACAACATATCTGGAATAACTCTAATTCTGTCTATGTAGGATATAGATAAAACCATAAAATTTTACTAAACAATGTTAAAGGATATTTGAATAAATGGCAAGATAACCCATATTTCTGCATAGGAAATGTGAAATTGAAAAAAAAAAACTAAAACTTTTCCAATATTTAATGTAACTTACTATAATATAACTTAATATAACTTACTATAGATCAAATAATAAAATATCTGAAAGCAAAAAAAGAAGTGTTATGTTTGCTTAGAATAATAAATGGATAATAAGAATAATGCAGTTGCCAAAAAGTAAAACAGTGAATGAGCTATTTGTCTTACTATAAATTAATGAGAACTAAAGCTATAACAAGTAAGAAATCTTAAGTGCTGGCATAAGAACTGGCTACCAGACCAATTCAATAGAATAGTTAACGGTGAGATAGAGCTTATTGTATACAATAATGTCACATATGATGAAGGGAGAAATAAAAATGAAAGAGGGAACAGTTGTATTTTGATTTAGCAATTATTTGGCTACTATTCTTTTTAAATTTTTTAAAAATTTGAGTATACTTATTAAAAACAATATAGGGAAACTTATATAAAATAGCAGTAGTGTCCTGGGATAGAGCCCCAAACTGGGCTCTTTGCTCAGCAGGGAGCCTGATTCCCTTCCTCTCTCTCTGCCTGCCTCTCTGCCTACTCGCGATCTCTGTCTGTCAAATAAATAAATAAAATCTTTAAAATAGCAATAGATGTTAAATTTACACTATCCTGGGTCTTATGGAAAAAAAACTTTAAAAGTCTACTAAAGAACATGAAAGTGTTAATAACAGTATTGTGTAAATGTCAATATTTTTTAAAAAGTGCTATCTAAGTTAGTACAATTTGAAAGTTGTGAGGACACTTTTTATGGTACTTGGAAAATTAAACAAGAGGTTCTCTGGAAGTGTGAAAAATTTATGGAATTAGTGAAAGTAATTCAGAGTAATATGGGGGAAAACATGTATGTTCTAGAAGTCACAGAAGATAAAAATACATCAAATAGATAAAATAGAAAATTGAGAATTATATGTGTATATAAATGTTTCATGAGTTATAAAAATGGTATTGAAAATTAGTAGAGAAAAATTGTTTTATTAATAGTAAAGGAAAATCATTTTGAAATATAAGACTGAGATAATCTCATTCATGGTTGGTGCAAAATAAATTCAGAGGCTCTAAAAAGTTTCTAAGGAAAACTAAAGTACTAGAATTTTGTTTCAAAAATCAAAAAGGAAACAGATTTATTATTCAAAACATGGTATTGAGAAAATTGATAATTTATTGGAAAGTCAAGTTAGAGCCATTCTACATTAATATAAAAAGAATAGTTAAGGAGAACACGCTCCAGTGACTGCCAGAGTTTAAACACCAGCTACATCATTTACTGATTGTGTAACCATGGGTAAGTAAATCAATCTCTCAGCTCTCATACAAAACAGGGACAGTAATAGTTTTTACCTAATACCAGTTAATGTAAGTAATAGTTGTAAGGTATTTATGAGAATTAAATAGGAGATAACTCATATAAAGAATGTAGTATACTATTTGGCAAGTCTTCACTCAATAAACATTATTAATTATTTCTAGCATCAAACACCAAGTTAATTACAGATATATTAATAGGCTAATGTAAAAAAATTAGAAGTCCATATTTAACTGATCTTAGATGGGAGAAGGCCTTCATAATCATAAGTGTAATATAAGAATTAATATAGAAAAAAATTAACAAAGAAAAAACATAGATTTGATTATATAAGAACTTTATTTAACAATTTTTTTATGTGAGAATTTTAAAACACTATAGTTAAAACATAAAAAATTGGGGCACCTGGGTGGCTCAGTGGGTTAAAGCTTCTGCCTTCAGCTAGGGTCAAGATCTCGGGGTCATGGGATTGAGCCCCATATCGGGCTCTCTGCTCAGCGGGGAGCCTGCTTCTCCCCTCTCTCTCTCTGTCTGCCTCTCTGCCTACTTGTGACCTCTGTCTATTAAAAAAAAAAAAGAAAAAAAAACATAAAAAATTGAAAAGCCACCAATAAGACAGTTATGTTTAAACTCTAAAAGAGCTCTTTAAAATCAATTTAAAAATCACCAGTGTCCTAGACAATTCACAAATATTCAATATTCTTAAAATATTTAAATCAAAATTTAAAACAATGTAAACAAAAATATGAATGAGCATCGAATTAGGAAAAGGACATGGCAATACTCCAGGTGACAAGAATGTGGGAAGATGATCTCTCCAGGATACTGCTGGACAGGATTTATATCATGTAATGTTTTGGAAGACAATTTGGCAACACTTAATAAAATTCTCAAAAATGTTTTCACCCTCTTAGTCTTATTCTAGGAATTCATCCTAGGGAGATAATTAGAAGAGCAAACAAACATTTTTGTATACTTATTTTATCATAGCATCGTCTATAATAGTTGGCACATCCATGAGATAGACTATCATGCCGCCAAAAGAAATCATGTCTTTAAAGCATATTGAGCGGTGGTCCAGTTTCTCACAATAACAGCTAAAACATTAGGCAAATTATAATCCGTAACTACACCAGTATATACATTTATCACTATATCTGCCTCTGTATGTATATCTATACATAAAAGGGAATACACCAATTTTCTAACAGTTAGGCAGATAACAGAATTACAGGCAAATTTTACTTCTCTCTTACATTGTGTATTTTCAGGTTTTCTGCAATAATTAGCAGCATGTGCACCATTTGAAAAAATAAGACCTGGTTGAAACATAGATTGCATTCTCTTTGTCTCTATTTTTTGGAGAGAAATACTTCACATGTGATGTGACAACTTTCATTTATGATATTTGTTGTATTTAATCAATTTTGCATGAATTTAATTATAAATTTAACCTTTGGAAAGTTAATAGTGGACTTTCTCTTTAGTTTGTTAGCTAAATTTGGGAGTGAAGAACAAAACTGAGCTTATGAAACTGGTCTTAGGAACAGCTGGAAACATCATTCAGGGTTGTACTCTGTTTAATGTTCAGTGCCCTTTCACAGGGAACGAAGAGAAATATGAGTCTTGGCATATGTTATTTTCTGCATGAAGGCTTACCACAATCCCTGGTGTATTTCAGTTGCGGGAGTGGTAGGCAATAGCATTTTATTGTCTCTGCCATACAGTTTGGTATTTGATTACATTCAGTTTAGCACTTTATAATATACTGTCTTTGTAATTTCTCCCTCTTATGAACTCTCAAAGCATTTTATCTTTTTACCCTATTTTAGCACATCTTATTCCATTTATCGAGTTTTTATTCGCTGAGGAAGTTTTATCTTGTAATATATATCCTGCCTCTTTTACCAGCCTGTAAACTTCCTGAAGTCAGGAATTGTGCCTTATTCACTTCTATACCTCCTGCATCTAGCCCAGAATGCCTTACACCTGGCGGTAATATTTTGCTATGTGAGCAAATAAATAAACGGTGAGCAACTATTTAATATTATAATATCTTCTAATTGTTGCAGAGTGTGTGTTTTCTCTCCCAGCAAGATCGGAAGTTTCAGGAGGGCAGTGCCTAGGATGTCATATGCTAGTTTTGCACCTAATAGTTTCTTTTTTCTTATTTTGTAATTTTTTTTCAGTGATGCAAAATTCATTATTTATGCACCACACCCAGTGCTCCATGCAATACGTGCCTGCCTTAATACCCACCACCATGTTCACCCATCCCCTTACTCCCCTCCCCTCCAAAACCCTCAGTTTGTTTCTCAAGAGTCCACAGTCCCTGAGGGTGAGGCACCTAATACTTTCTAATAAACTCAGAGTATTGCCTACTTAATTAAATTATTTAATCTGTTGCTTTGCAGAGCAAGTTTAGATGGAATTTTCTGAACATAGCTTATAAGCATAACTACTAGTTAACCTTAAACTAAGAACAAGGATTTATTGAAAAGCATTGCTTTTGTTTTCAGTCTACTGATTTATGGTAACAAGTGCTAGTTAACGTAAAGCCACTTCTAAAGGCATCATTTTAGCTAATGAATATTAAGGGTAAAAATCTATGCCCTCCTTAAGTGGGTAGGAGAAGAATCAATGAAACAAGATGGGATTGGGAGGGAGACAAACCATAAGTGACTCTTAATCTCACAAAACAAACTGAGGGTTGCTGGGGGGAGGGGGGTTGGGAGAAGGGGGTGGGATTATGGACATTGGGGAGGGTATGTGCTTTGGTGAGTGCTGTGAAGTGTGTAAACCTGGTGATTCACAGACCTGTACCCCTGGGGATAAAAATATATGTTTATAAAAAATAAAAAATTCAAAAGAAAAAAAAATAAATAAATAAAAGACCAAAAAAAAAAAAAAATCTATGCCCTCATAGACCTTGCATTCCAGTAATGGTGTTGGGAAAAGAAATAAGTGAAAATGATGTTACGTGCTGATAAATGCAATGTTGAAAAATAAAAGGAGAACAATGAAAGAAAGGTGTCATTTTAGCAAAGACTTGAAGGAGGTGAGGAATTGATTATATGGATATCTTAGAATAAGGACTCTAGGCAGAGGTTAGAGCAGGCATGAGATCTGAGGAGGGAATGTACTTGGTTGGTTGGTTGGTTGGTTGTTAATTGTTGATTTATTTATTGTTTGTTTATTTATAATTGACTTCTAGTTGACATATAATATCGAATTAGTTCCAGATATACATCATAGTGAGTCAACAATTATATACATTAAAGAATGTTTACCACAATGAGGTTATGACAATATTATTGACTATATTCCCTGTGCTGTACTTCTCATTCCTTTGACTTATTTATTTTATGACTGGAAGTTTGTACCTCTTAATCCCTTTCACCCATTTTATTTTATTCTACCCTGTTTTCTTTTTTTTTTTAAGAGTTTTATTTATTTATTTATCAGATAGATCACAAGTAGACAGAGAGACAGGCAGAGAGAGGCGGAAGCAGAGAGCCTGATGTGGGGCTTGATCCCAGGACCCTGAGACCATGACCTGAGCCAAAGGCAGAGGCGTAGCCCACTGAGCCACCCGGGAGCCCGTAGCCTCTTCTCTTTTAGCACCAGTTCTCTGTATGAGTCTGTTTCTTTCTTTGTTGTTGTTGTTTTAGTTCATTTGTTTTATTTTTCAGATCCCACATATATGTGAAATCATATGGTATTTGTTTATCCTGTATCTGGCTTATTTCACTTGGCATGATACCCTGTAGATCCATCCATGTTGGGAATGGTAAGATTTCATGCCTTTTTATGGCTGAAAAACATCCCATTGTGTATATATTCCACATCTCCTTTATCCACTCATCTACTGATGGACACCTGGAGTATGTAAAGCACCAAGACCAAAGCAATGATCCATTAGGGGACCCGACCTGAAAGGGTAAAGTTAGTTCCTGACTTTGCAAAGTTGTGATAAGGTATGAACTGCACGTAAAGTACTTAGCACAATGCCTTGCACATACCACATATTTGATAAATGCTATTTATCATGATTATGTAAATAATATGAGAGTCTGAGGCCTTTAAATTATATGTAAATTATATGAGACTCTTACTATGAGGCTCTTCAACCATTGCTAGAAGAAAAAAAGCACTCCCAATTGGTGATGTCTTTTCAGGGTGAAAACTAAGAAATTGTTCTATCCCTTGTTTGGGTCAAGCCACCTGATTCTAATGCATTATTTCCTTATATAACGAATTGCCATGTAATCTTATTTCTGGTTGACAGCTACTTATTCATATTTCTAAATAAGCTTGTTTAAAATGTGGTCCACGGAGCTTCAGAGTATGAGCTGAGGGAGTTTGAATTTGTCCTATCCGAGTGCCTGGAGATACCAGCAGGTTTTTCATGCAAAGTTGCAACACTGAGACGAAGGCCCTGATGCTCAGAACCCAGTGTTCTATGCTCCCTTGGAGAGGGTTATGGTTGTTCTCATAGACATTGGGTCTTACAGACATCGTCAATGTGAGCCAAGTTCCCTTAATGGATGTGCTGGAAAGAGCTCAGTGTTACTGAGTCAAGAATGTAATTTGAGCTGTGTCGACAGGAAACAAATTGATCATTTTGGCCCACATTTCTGATTCTGAAGCAGCCCTTCCTCATCAAGGAAGACTTTCCAACATGATGCAGTTAAATCCCCAAATGTTCCTGGATGTGGAGTCCTAATTTAGAGTTGCTTTTAAGCCCTTAAGTATAGTTTCAAATAGTGTCTATGCCCTTTAAATGCTCAACAGAAAATGGGATGAGATTCTAGTATGTGCCGTCACATACATGATCCTTGGTGATTTTTTTTTTCTTTCCAATGTGGGGGCCTCTAATTTTCTTGCATTTTGGTAAAGAAAGGGAGCACAAAATATTCCTGGGATCTCTTAGAATAGTCTGTCTGCCAAAAATTGCTGAGATGAATAGTTTAAAGTATAGACGTTGAAAACTTTGTTTCCTAAGCAACAGCAGAAAATAGAATAAGAATCAATTTCTGAAATCAAAATTAAGTACCATGGTTAAATGTGTTTCTATACCAAAATTGAAATAAATAAAATAGAAGAGAAAAATAGAATTAATCAGGTTTTCTTAAATTCTTTATTGATTCTCTTGCATTGCAGCTCAGACAGAAACATATACCCAAAATACATTGTTAATACTTGCACTGTTACTAAATGTAAATGGTGTCAGAAATGGACAGGTGTGAAATTTCATTAGAAAAATTGCTGTAGGTGAGAGGAAAGAAAAGAACAGAAGTTAGGTAGAGATAGAATTAAAAAAAAGAAATAGACGGGTTTTTTTTTTTCTCTAAATTGCCCTAGTTTCTGCTTCTTTTCTTCATTATTTTATATTTCTTTCTTTTTTTATTAAGTCATTTTGTCTTTTTAAGTACCCACTTTTAGGAAAACAAAATATATTCAAGTTTCACATGCTAAGCATCCTTTCTGTTTGTTTTAACAGCTTTATTGAGGTATAATTGACATAGAATAAACTGCACATATTTAAAGTGTTTGATTTGATAGAATTTGACATATATCTACACATAGATCTATTACCACAATCAAGATAATGAACATATCTAGCATCCCTTAAAGTTTCCGTATATATGTGAGTCCATCTTCCCTCTTCTTACCTCAATAACCATCAGTCAACAACTGATACACTTTCTGTCACTACAAATTTGTTTACATTTTCTAAAATTTTATGTGAATGGCGTCAAATGGTATGTGGTCTGGCTTATTTCCCTGGGCCTAACTATTTTGAGATTCATCTATGCTTTTGCTCATATCAACAGTTCATTCCTTTTTATTTCTGAGTAGTATTGCCTTGTACGAATATAACACAGTTTATTCATCTGTTTATGAACATTTTCCCCTAGCTTTTGGCTATTCCAAATAAAACTGTTATGAAATCTGAGTACAATCTTTGAATGGACATACGCTTTCATTTCTATTGGGTAAATGACCTAGGGGTGGAAGTGCTGGAGCATTGTTTTAAGATAGATTTCACTTTTTAAGAAACTGTCAAACTTGTCCAAAATGATTGCACTATTTTACATTTCCAACATTATTATTCTGTTCCACATTACCTCTTTTATCTTACTGGCAAGACATTTTCCTGAGGTCAGCTGGTAGTCAGAACATGTCTGTTTCCTCTAGGTAGACAACCATCCCCACCATGAGGTTAGCTCCCAGATTTCCACCTCCAGCCATCTTCCTTTGGAACTTCAGCTTTGTAATTCTTAACCACTAATTAGTTAATCATCTACTTTTTAGTAGACTCTTAGGAGACTTTACAGATGGAGCACTAGATTCAAGTACCCAAAAGTAGTGTTATCAGTCCTCCAGAATCCTCTTTCCCTTGGGGAGATCCTAGGTTTGAACTGCTTCTTAGAGGATCTGGCTCAGTCATGAATAAAATCTTTCTTCAAGTCTTCTGAGATAGAATGCCACGTTCCCAAAGATTTCACCAAGTACTTTGCCAAAGAAATCAAAGGATATGAACACAGAATAAGAAGAGGGTTTCTTTCTTGCCTTGTCATTTTTTGCCATCCTAAGGTGGTAAGATGGTATCTCAATGTGGTTTTGGTTTGAATTTCCCTGATGGCTAATGATGCTGAACATTTTTCATGTGTCTGTTAGCCATTCCTGTGTCTTCTTTGGAGAAATGTCTGTTCATGTCTTCTGCCCATTTTTTTGACTTGATTATTTGTTTTTTGGGTGTTGAGTTTGAGAAGTTCTTTATAGATCTTGGATATCAGCCTTTTGTCTGTAGTGTCATTTACAAATATCTTCTCCCATTCCGTAGGTTGCCTCTTTGTTTTCTTGACTGTTTCCTTTGCTGTGCAGAAACTTTTACCTTGTTCAAGTTCTGAAAGTTCATTTTCATTTTTGTTTCCTTTGCCTTTGGAGACATGTCATGAAAGAAGTTGCTGTGGCCAATGCCAAAGAGGTTACTGCCTATGTTCTCCTCTAGGATTTTGATGAATTCCTGTCTCACATTAAGGTCTTTCATCCATTTTGTGTTTATCTTTGTGTATAGTGTAAAAGAATAGTCACGTTTTATTCTTCTGTATATAGCTGTACAGTTTTCCCAGAACCATTTATTGAAGAGACTGTCTTTTTTCCACTGGATATTTTTTCCCGTTTTGTTGAAGATTATTTGACCATAGAGTTGAGGGTCCATATCTGGGCTCTCTATTCTGTTACATTGGTCTATATGTCTGTTTCTGGGCCAGGACTATGCTGTCTTGGTGATCACAGCTTTGTAATACAACTTGAAGTCAGGCATTGTGGTACCCCCAGCTTTGGTTTCCTTTTTCAGCAATCCCCTGGTGATTCAGGGTCTTTTCTGGTACAAAAAAATTTTAGGATTGTTTGTTCCAGCTCTATGAAAAATGCCATTGGTATTTTGTTTGGGATGGCATTGAAAGTATAGATTGCTCTGGGCAGCATAGACATTTTAACAATGTTTATACTTCCAATTCGTGAACATGGAATGTTTTTCCATCTTTTTGTGTCTTCTTCAATTTCTTTCATAAGTGTTCTGTAGTTTCTAGATTACAGATCCTTTACTTCTTTGGTTAGGTATCTTATGGTTTTTGGTGCTATTATGAATGGAATCAATTCCCCAATTTATCTTTCTACAGTTACATTGTTAGTGTATAGGAAAGTGACTGGTTTCTGTGCACTGATTTGTATCCTGCCACATTACTAAACTGCTGTATGAGCTCTAATAATTTGGGGGTGGAGTCTTTTGGGTTTTCCACATAAAGTATCCTGCCATCTGCAAAGAGTATGAAGAGAAAGAGTTTGACTTCTTCTTTGACAGTTTGAATAGCATTTATTTCTTTTTTGGTGTCTGATTGCTGTTGCTAGGACTTCTAGTACTATGTTGAATAATAGTGGTGAAAGTGGGCATCCCTGTCCTGTTCCTGATCTTAAAGGAAAGGCTCTCAGCTTTCCCTCATTGAGAATGATATTCACTATGGGCTTTTCATAGATGGTTTTCATGAAATTGAACAAACAACATGCTTAATATATATTCAGGATCATCAAAAAGTTTGGTCTCCATTTGTCAAGACAGTCTTATTTGAATTTAGTGTGTTTCTGCCTACTAGAACTTTGACTAAAATAAATTATTTTTATGCAAACTAATGTTCTCTCATGTTTTCCTATTAAAAGATGAACTTCAAGCAGAAGGTCATGATAATTCCTACAATTTATATTGTCACTAATTTAAGAAATTTCTAGGAAAAATAAAAAAGATCAGAAATGATAACATTGAAAGATACTTGAGTATGGCACCCAAAATCTATGGACTTTAAACAGTTTATGCTAAATATACATCACTAGTAACAAAATTATGCTATCAAGTAAAGGATTTTTCTCACTTCTTTGTATAAAACAAAGAGGGGTTTCTGATGCCCAACATAGCTGGCAAGCTCACAGGGGCTACAGCCTCTGCCCCGAGGGAAAAGGACTGGTGCCATATAATAGGTTGGGAGAAGGAATCTGGAGCCATACATCAGCTGGATTCAGGTGCCATAGTTAGTTTAGTGACCTCCAGCAAATTATTTAATTTCTCTGAGTCTTCTTATGTATAGGTTGGCGCCATCTCATAGAATTCTTCAATGGTTAAATTAAATAAGCACTTACATGTTTGACTTATTTTTTTCAAGATTTTAATTATTTATTTGACAAAGAGAGAGAGAGAGAGAAAAAGCACAAGCAGGGGGAGAGCGAGAAGCAGGCTCCCCGCAGAGCAGGGAGCCCAATGCGGGACTCGATTCTACGACTCTAGGATCATGACCCGAGCCGAAGGCAATGGCTCAACCACCTGAGCCACCTAGGCACCCCTTGACTCATTTTTTTTTTAATGATAAATGTTTGATTTGATAAGCATTTTAGCCATATAAAATATAATATCCCCAAACCAAGCCTTAAATATCTGTATATATTGACTGTAGTGATTGACTCCAGCATGATGGTAATGATTGATACCAGCAATCTTCTAGTTGCTACCTTGTCTTATAATTCACTGACCCTATCACCTTTGTTCTGTTTCTCGCCTCTCTCCTAGCCTTACTGCCTTTTCCACCCAGCTTAAATCCCGTGGACACTCATCGTGATCATTTCCATCCCATACACTTTCAACTTGCTTGTCCTTTCATTCTATTTACTGCTTTCATAGAATTCACAGTTCGGTAAGGAAACTATATATTAAAGAGATAACTGTAAATGTTGAAATGTTCAAGGACTTCGTCTTTGAGCTTTTTCGCTATCTCAGCCAGCGACTGTGGTTTTAAATACCATTTATATGCCAATATCTTCTCCGAAATGCTAGAATTGTATATTCAGCAAGTCTGACTTGATGTTTCCATGTAGATGTCTAAAAGATAGCTCAAACTTAACACATTCAGAGCCTAGCTTCTTCTTTTTCCTGAAAAACCTGTTCTATCCACAACCTTCATTTCATCCAGTAGTAAGTTCAGCCTTGTCATTGCTCGTGTTGGCAGGTTTGGAGTCATCCTTGCCTCTGCTCTTTCCTTCATGCCCCATATTCACTCTTTTCAAAATATGTCCACAACCTGAACACCAGTTTTGTTTCCATGTGCATCACTTTCGTCCAAGTTACCATTATTTTTAAACTTGATAATTGCACTAGTTTAATTGTTATCTCTGCTTCCAGCTTTGACTCCTGACAGTCATATTTTTCGTGACAGCAGCAGAAGTGATCTTATTGCCATGGTAGTCATATTGTACTGCTCCTCTGAGGTTGCTTCCCACCTACTCATAGCAAAAGCCAAAATACCCATGATAACTTCCAAAATACAGATCTACTTCTCCACTTTCCATGCACTCCCCTCTCTATCCCTCTGACTTGATTTTGTACCATCTTTCTCCTCACTGTGCTTCAGCCACACTGACTTCCTTACTGCCATCAAACATTAAGCCCCTTCTTAAGAACTTCCATAGGAATATTCTTTCACTGGATAACTTTCTGACTTACTTTCATGTCATTAGGACCTTCGCTCAAAAGTTACTCTTTCAGTGAAATTTACTTTAGTCAGCCTACCACCAAATTTAACCACGTTGACAAGTTTTTATTCCATTTCCCTATTTATTCTTTTCTTCACCATGTATCAAAATTTAATAGACTATATATGATGCTATTTATATTTCTTATTGTCTCTTCCCTACACTAAAATCTGAGCTCCACAAGATAGGTTTGTCTGTTTAGTTCACTATTATATCCTCATTGCTTAGAAACATGGCTGACACATAATAACACTCAAGTAAGTATTAAATAAAGCAATTAAAGGAAGAGAGATTTTTTTCATAACTTTCCTTACTAGACATACCTACTCCTGTCTTTTCTGGGGCCATCACAGCATGAACTGTCTAAAAGTTAACATAGCATTACACATTTCATGTGTAATATGGAAATCTCCAAGATGCGGGTTAAACCCCCTAGAACACAATGAAGTAGAAAACATCAAAATTATTTGCAATAGCACTTCCTATTTTTAAAAAATCCTCTCTTTTAGAAGAGTAACAAAGAAAATTTGGAGTTCTTACGTGGAAACTAATGACCAAGAGGAAGAATTGGTAGATGCAACAAATGATAGAATTAAATGTCTAAGAAATTTAACAGTGAAAATTTCAGACAAAGACTGTAAAATAAGAATACTTAAAATTGGGGCACTTGGGTAGTTCAGTTAGCAAAGCAACTGCCTCCAGCTCAGGTTATGATCCTGGAGTCCCAGGATGGAGTCCTGCGTCAGGCTCCTTACCCAGTGGGGAGTCTGCTTCTCTCTCAGACCCTACCCCTCTCGTGATCTCTCTCTCTCATTCTCTGTCTCAAATAAGTAATTAAAATCTTGAAAAAAGAGAAAGCGAAATTAATAATGAGGAAAGGAGAAAAGAGAAAGTAAAACGAAGGAAGAGGACACTGTAAAGCACATTCTTCCTTTGTCTTTGAGATAACTAACTCCAAGCCTCCAGGCTCAAATCTTCATCTGCTTTTGACTCTATGTTCTTAACCTAGGAAGCATCTGTTACATTGTACAGATTCTGTCTCCTCAATTAATCCTTCTTTCATTCATGCATTTAGTAAATCGTTTTGGAGAATTTCTTATGCACCAGGCACTTTGTGTCAGCAATGAAGAAAAGTTAGGCACTGTCCCTGCTTTTATGGAATGTCCTGCAAGGAAGTCAAGGGAAATACATATACTGAATAGACAATTGTCATTGTAATAAATATTTTGAAAAGTAATATGTTGTGCTAAGGAAGTGAATTGGGGCCCAACTCTAAGCTAGGATATCAAGAGAAAATGTTTCTTTTATTTCTTCTTGCCTTTTGTCCTACCACTATCTGCCTAATTAAGACCCTGAATAAATTTACTGCCTTTATTATTCTCCCTGATCTCCAACTCTGAACAAGTTTGTCATGATTACACATTTATTGGCATTTGTCTAATTACTGTATGGCTATTGCCTTTTCTTCCTTCCTTTCCACTATTTCTCAGACATGTCTCATGCTTTCCAGCCTTTTTACTCTTACTTAGGCTGTTACTCCTGGCAAATAAATGTCTTGTTTTCTTTTGATCTGTTTTCTAAGGCCCAATTCAAATTTCCTTTCTTATGCAAAGCTTGTCTTGCTGTGATCATATAGTGGTTAGTACTCTGTGTTGTGGAAAGCCTGTCTTCCCTGCTCCAACTCATAGGTTCATGCACGTTACCTGAATACACAGCACTTACTCCTTCTCCATTTCATTGATTTTCATTTCCAGGTAAGTTTTGAAAATCAAGAAGTGAGAGGCAAAGCAGGATTCAAAGCCTAATTCCTTTAGGAAAAATGGCCTTGAATAAGTTACTTAATATCTGAGAAATACGGTTTCTGAATTTGTAAAAGGAAGGGGATGCTATTTGACTCAGAGGTGTCTGGGGGTGATTCCAGGAGATGAGACTATTTCCTAAGGTGTGGTACGCTTCAGATGGTACCTGGCAAACATTTTTTAAAAAAATTATACTTTAGTATATGCATATGTTAAAAAAAAAAAAAAAACCTGAGATTAGATAAATACTGAGATAAGGAATGTTAAGTAACTTAGTGGGCAAAAGAGATTATGTATTTTAAAGACAATTTTTTTATTAAAAGATTTTATTTATTTGATAAAGAAAGAGATCATAAGTAGGCAGAGAGGCAGGCAAAGAGAGAGGGGGAAGCAGGCTCCTCACTGTGCAGAGAGCCCAATGTGGGGCTCGATCCCAGGACCCTAAGATCATGATCTGAGCCAAAGTTAGAGGCTTAACCCACTGAGTCACTCAGGTGCCCCTGAAGACAAAATATTTTAATTTCATATAAACACACCTAAGGTAAAGTAGCTGACGTGGAGTGGCACCAAGCAAGTCGGTCTCCTTCCCTTTTCTCCCTATTTAGCTATAAAGGATACAACACGGTGATACTATTACTTTTTTTTTTTTTTTTTTTTTTTTTTTTTTTTTTTTTTTTTTGCCTATATATACTCTTTAAGCTGGAAAGAGTCTGCAATTAATATCAGGATTATTTTCAGTAACGCTATCTGCAGTTGACATTTGCACTGAGGATTTCAGCAGCTGCTGTTTCTGTTTTATGTAGGTGGCCAGATGGAAAAGGAATAGTTTGCATGTCTTCATTAATAGGTCTCATTTTTAAGGCAATGAAAGAGGGAGAGAGTTTATTTACTTATTTATTTAATTATGGATGTGGTGCTATTTATTAAATTTTTTAAAAGATCACACATGTCTATCTAAAGAGGGGGAAGAATTACAAAGTGAAAAAAATTGATAGCTTGTAGGCCATGAGTCAAGAATTCTCATTGATTTACCTTTTGAAATGTGTTTCAAAGCACTTTGAGCCCTTCTTACAGTGACTTTGATTTATCTCTTATAGTATGAAGATGAATGTGAGGTAAAAATACAAATAGAAGGTAATAATAAATGCTTAATGTATGTCGCAACAGTGCCTTCCAGTTTTCTTTTGGGGGTATGAAGCAGCTTAATTCAAGTGATAACCTCACACATTTCTTCCTTCAGCAAATAACTATTAAATTATCTAACACATTTATTGAGTGCCTACTATAGGCAAAGGACTATGAAGATCCTTGAGGTTGCAAAAAAGAAATAAGGCATGGGGATTTTTTAAAATTGCTTTTGGTCATTTAGGGGAAACCGCTCAAATTTAACATAGTCACAAATAAATGTAATAAGAGCTAAACTTGGGATATGTACAAATTGCATTGGGAATATTAGTTTTAGCACAAGAGTACAAACTGTCTCTATCTAGAGGGATTAGGGAAAGTTTCATGGAGAATTACTGAGCCAAATCCCAGTACACGTGTAGAATGACAGGCAGCGAGAAGTGAGGTGGAGAAGAAGGACTATAGGGGGAGGAAAGCGCATATACAAGGATGCCGGTATGTGGAGTGCGTCAGTGAAACAGAAAATACTTTGGGGACGACCCAAAAGATGTATGGCAAGACTACAGCTTCATAAAAAATGGCCACTGGACTTGAAGGACTACTGACTTACAGATCAATTTTGGGTCACAATGTCAGGGAGTGATAGTTTATTTGATCTTGAGGGGAATTTAGAGATTGATTATACAATACAATACCCAAAGGTAAGATGACTGGTAAAAATAAAATTAAAACTAAAAGTATTGACTCCCAAATTAAGCACTTTCCTTCTGTGGATGGAAATAATTCTCTTGTTGAGATAGGTACAATATTAGACTGTGTAATAGATTATAATTGATAGGAGAGTTCCCATTCCTAAGGGCTCAGGTTAGATGAGTGGTGTTTAAATGCCTGTATTTGTGGCATGCTCTGGCAAGGCATGCAAATTTGGAGATTGAACTGAATTATCTGCTACAAAATTATTCAACTACTCATGTTTTAACATAGTGTAGCTGTTTCAGGAAAACCCTCTGGTCACGTGTTGCATTGTTTTTTTTTCTCACAGGTCATAGTTCTTGTGTGTTCCATTAGATAGCCATTTTTGTCTTAGCTGGTGGCTTGTTGTTGTTCTACTTTGCTTCTCACCTGTATTCACTCAGCAATGCATTCCTTTAGATAATAATGGCTGTATCAATCCATATCCTCAGTTGTAGCAGAATTTAATTGTAAGCATGTGGATAAATTATAACATGTGAATTCAAAAGTACTGTATAGGGTGCCTGGGTGGCTCAGTGGGTTAAGCATCTGCCTTTGGCTTAGGTCATGATCCCAGGGTCCTGGGATTGAGTCCCACATTCTCCCTCTGCCTCTCTCTCTCTATCATGAATAAATAATTAAAATATTTAAAAAAAATTTTTTTTTAAATGACTGTATAATTTCAGGATTCATTTGAGTTTTTCTTTTTATGAGAGATCTGTAAAATAAAGAGAAACTCTCAAAAGACTCAAAACAAACAAACAAACAAAAATACCTGTTTAGAAAGCTTAATAAAATATTTATTTGGCCCAGAAAGGAAACATTTATGAAACTGAAAGTTTTTAAACTTATGAAAGATTTTACAAGGGTTTGGAAATTGATTTGTTTTCTTGATTAATAAATTTTTTAAAAAGCAGTGAAGATGGCTAAATAAAAAACATAAAGAGAATTTTAAAAAGCACTCTCTGCTTTTTCATTATAGTAAGCACAGGTCTTCTTTCTCATGTGGTTTTTTTTTTTTTAATTTCTTGAAAATTAGAGGATGAATAAAACTAAAAACATGTTTATTGTACCCATTGTGTGCATCAGGTGCTGCTCTAAATTGTTTGCATGTCTTATTTCATTTGACCCTTATTATCACAGAGGTATCATTTCCATTATTACCCCATTTTATGCACTCAACATTTCTAGTCCAAGGTCACAAGTGTGGTAGTAGTGGTGATTTATAGGTAATTAATTATTATATGTTAGTGACTTGTGAATAGCATTTTAATTAAATGGCCTACTGGAATCTCTTGCATGAAACATTTCACAATACATTGTATACATACAATTGTCAGACATGCTTATTAAATACTAAAAGCTCATGGGCAGCCCAGTTAAGTTCTTCAGGTTGTTTGGGGGTTAATTGAGAGGCATGACAGTTTGACTTGTTTGAGTTTGTATAAAATGATGGCCAGAACACTGATTTCTTAGGCTGACTGTGGCATCCAAATGGTACGTGGGACTCAGTATGAGCCTTTGGAGTGAGAGTGTGGGGGTTTTGATGCCCATGCAGGGCAAGACAGTTGACCTTGCAATTACCAAAGGAAGAGAAATGAAACTAAAACTGCATGAAACTGAAAACTGAAGATAAAGTCATTTAATGATAGAGCTTCTAAAATACTTTATTCATCAGCTCAGGGAAGCAATAAGGAAGTGTGTTTTTATTATGTATAAAAAAGGGGAAAAAGTAACCTTAACCCTTTTGTGTAGAGAGAATAACACTAAGCCAAATATTTAACATGAAAGTGGTTCTGGGCTAGTGAAACCTCTGGGCAAACAGCAGAAGGATATGTGAATTATTCTGTAACAAGAGTCATATAACAAAAGTCCCTAGGACTCCCACAGGAGGTATAGTCTTATTAAAGAAGATTTTAGAATAAAAATGTACAGTTACATACAGAAATTATCCACCCTGGGTGGGATCAGCAGGTTAGACTTCCAAGAAAATTAGGTAACAAGAGTAACCAATAAAGACCTCAAATTAAATGTTTTAATCTAAAAACATAGTAAAGGAAGGAATAAAAAACATAAACAGAATACCCTTATGAGAGACTGTGTGGATTAAAAAAAGCAAAATATAAAATCTCTAGAAATTAAATATATATATAATTCATTAAACATAAGCACTCTGTAGATAGGTAAAACAATAGATTAAAACCTAAGAATAAAACAGTAATTAGAGCTAAGAATAAGACCCTGAAAATAGCACAAGGAAAGAAGAATAAGAGATAAGGAAGCAATAGGATGGGTCAAACGAAATGGTCCAGAAAAAAATATTCCAGGACTTTTGAAGGAGAGAATGGAGCGACTGAGGGAGGATTCTTGAAAAGACTGAGAATTTTTTTTAAATAATCAGATTAAAGAACCATAATGAGTTCCAAGCAGAACTTTAGAAAAACAAAAACAAAAACATTGTATTGAACCTGTAGTTTGACAAAGACAAAGAAAACAAAACCTTCAAACAAACCAAAAAGAGACATTGTTCTTACAATGGAACAATTTGATCGACAGCAGACAGCTTCTGTAAAAATAGATGCCAGAAGACAGTAGGAAATAATATGTTCAAAATGCGAAGGGAAAAATCACTGTCGATCTAGACATTTCCATTTACCAATGCTATCATTCAAATTCTAAGCTGAATGTAGGCCATTCAGGAAAAATATAAAAAGGTTAAGCGTGTCCAACCATCACAAATCTTTGCTGGAATAAACTATAACAATATACACATCAGTAAGAAGTTTAGGAGTGTTCAGATGCTAAAAATAATGTGGAGAAAATAAACTGATAGAATGTGAGAGTTATTTTGAGTAGCTTTTAATTATAAAACAATAAAAATATGCTGATAATGACTGATTTGATCAGGAATGGCACTACCACAAGAGAGAACCAAAATATTATAAAGTAACAACATGGAACATTGGATGTAATAGTAAAATGATCAATTGTACAACTTTATAAAAATGAATAGCCCCTCATATTACTATTTATTATAAAGCATATTTATCAAGATAATGTGGTATTGGTCTAGATAAATAAAAACAGAGCAATCCAAAAAGAGCCCAGAAACAACTATATGCACATTCATATGATCTGAATCTATTATTTAGGAACATTATGAGTCAGTAAGGAAAAGGAATAACATTCTTATATACCAGTAAAATACATACATACATACATACATATGTATGTCTACAAACAAGTGGCCATATTTTTGGGGAAAGTAAATTCCTATCTCACACTATAAATTAAAAAAAAAAAAAGACTTACTTGTGAAAAGAAAAAAACTTGTTTAGAAGAAAATGTAAGATAATGTACTTATGTACTTGGAATAGGAAAAAAATTCTTTGAGATAAAAAAATGGACACACATAAAAGAAAGTATTGATAAATTTCAGTAAATTTAAATTTTTATAAGGACTCATACGTGTATGGTAAAATATAAATGAAATTTAAAAAGAGTTACAGGTTGGGAGAGGATATTTTCAGTGCCTATAATAAGGAATCGGTATCCAGAATACATAAAGTAATTTTCCAAATGAATGAAATAAATATAATTTAATTTAAAAATGGGCAAACACTATGACTAGAAGAAAGTTCAAATTGCCGACAAACATATAAGATGCTAAGTCTCACTAGTAATCAAGACAATGTATATCCAAACATCAGACACTAATATAATGCATTATGTTAATAAGTCTGATTATACCATGTCAACTAAAACATAGGGCTTATTTAAACTACTAATAATGTGAAATAGTGAGAAAATTTTAATGAAAGTTCAAGATGGACATACCCTATGATGTGTTAATTATATTTTGTAGTACCTACTCTAGATAAAGTTGTTGTGTACTTAGGTACAAGAATGGTTAGTGAACATTATTTTGAGTTGAATTTCAGGTAAGGTGGAGTGAAGTGGACACATTTTGTGAATATGATAAAGGGTTTATTTATTTAAAATCAATCAGAATCAAATATGGCAAAATGTTATCCCTTATTAAATCTGGGTGGTAGGCACATGGGTAAGTGTCATATTACTCTCTTACATCTCAATATATCACGATTAGACATTTATAAGAAAGGGCATGTGAGATATGGAAATATTAAAGAATTAGTTTTAATGATTTTGAAAACAGAAAGAGGTAGGTTTAGCCCATCATAATTAGAGTCAATAGGCTTATTATTTGTAGTGATTCCAATATTTTTTCCACACTTATCTGTGACTGGTTGTGTCTTCGGGGTAGAAAGATATCTCTCTGCACCTGGGTCAGTTTGTAAACATTCATTTTGATAGACATACATGCAGAGAGATTTAGTGATTCCTTTGCCTTTTTTATATACATTGGCACTAATTATTGTGCTTTTTCTAGCTAACATTAATTACTGTTCTTATATCCTATAGAAACCAAACAACAGTTTTTTTTCCTGAGTTCCCACATTATTTTTCATACATCTGTTAGAAAGCCATCCTGCACTGAAATTTCTTTATACATCTGTGCTCCCAACTCTATAGTCCTATCTCCCTTGAAAGGGAGGATTATATCTCATTAATTTTGGGTCCCTAGTAAATAATCAACACAATTTTGTGAAAAGATAATTGCTTCCCTTTTGAACCATACACTAATAACACTAATATATTCCCATTGTAGAAAACACAAATATTACACAACCATACAAAGCGAAATGTAAATGTTTTTATTTTCCTTTTCCCCTACTCTCTCAAGAGATAACTGATACCAACATCTTGGTATTCCTGTGAATTAAATTAAATATTCTGTTTCTATTCCTTTAGTCATAAATTCTATGTAGTGTATTTCTGACACCCGTGTTCTATTAACAGGCTAATATCAGATGTTAACCAAAGGGCCCTAAATATGAATATCAGGTATGCAAGCAACTCAAATACTTGAATGTTTATTGGTTCTTTACATTAACTTGTTTATGTCTCAAACCTGTATTTTCTCTGGTGTATGTTAAACACCTAACCTAGATAGCTTTTCAAGCTACCAGATACTAGCTTCTAGGGGTTCATGTTTACTCAGTTTTTATAATTATCCGTGATGTATTTAGGTGAATTTTAAAAAGAAATCACTCATGTGTTAGGCAGAAAATGTAGTTGTGTAATACTTAATGGCTTGATTTAAACATTGCATTTACCTCAGAGGAGGCTCACACAGTGTGTGTGTCGAGGCATGAACCCAAAGCTGCTTAAAGGATTAATGTTGCATCTCCTAGTCAGCTGCACTGGTAGACTTCTGTCATATGAGAGGTATTAAAAATGAAATTATAAAGGAAAAGATCTGTCCAGGTACTGATGAAATACAGATGGAAAGCATCTGAAAAAACTTTGGCAGAGCCGCCAAAGTTATTTATCTCCATCAGCAGAGCAATGGTTAGAGACTCAGGATTCCTATGGGCAGCTGCCTCCCTCTCGGTAGCAGACATGTGTTCCCAGAGAGAGCCCCGGGAAGATAGTTGTACAGCTCTGGCAATGACTTCATTCCATTTACAAGACACCCAGACTGAGCTTTCCAAAAACTTTTTTTTTTTTTTTTAAAGATTTTATTTATTTATTTGACAGAGAGAGATTACAAGTAGACAGAGAGGCAGGCGGCGGGGAGGGGGGGGGCAGGCTCCCTGCTGAGCAGAAAGCCCATGGCTGGACTCCATCCCAGGACCCTGAGATCATGACCTGAGCCGAAGGCAGCGACTTAACCCACTGAGCCACCCAGGCGCCCCATCCAAAAACTTTTACAACTGAAAATTTGTGGACTTGCTTCTGTTGCCTTGTCTAGTCTTTCCAATTTGAGGCTTTTCCTATTACACCATAGACACATTCAACAAATAGAGTTTGAATATCTACATTGTGCGAAGTGCTCACATAACACGGGCCTGGGTCCCGAGTACAAATGATGAACTCCACGCCTATTTTTACCCTTTCTACCTCCAGTTGCCTATTTCAAGTACAGTAGTTACTTTTCTGATTTTTTTTTTAAGATTTAATTTAATTATTTATTTGACAGAGAGAGAGACGTGGAGTAGAGAGCACAAGCAGGGGGAGTGGCTGGCAGAACTGGGAACCCCGTGCGGGACTCATCTCAGGACCTTGGGATCATGACCTGAGATGAAGGCAAATGCTTAACTGACTGAGCCACCCAGGAATCCCGTTATTCTTGCGATTTTTAAAGTTAAATCTTAGCTGATGGGCCCCAATTTATTTTAAGAACTCCGTCCTGTAAAAGTTAATAAAACCGCTGGGTCAGGTGTGTGAAGAAGGTCATTAAAGGTTCAATTTAAAAGCAAAACCAACCAACAATATGATCAAACATCAAAGATCTCTCCAAGTTCCAGTTTTAGTGACTTAGGAAGTCTTATTTTGTGAAGAAAGTGCAAATATTATTTTCTGACCAGGCATTCCCCTAGAGTAAATTAACATTCTTTAATTCCCTTTAGATATCAGTGGTTTGAAAGCTCAACATTTTTTTTCTCACCTCTTTATTGACGAATTCCATCTTAAAATATTAAAAACAGGAATTTCTGCTCATTAATTTAGGAAGACTTGCTCTCCCCTCCTCTCTCAATCTACTTTATTCTGTTCACTGAATGGTCTTTCAACTAAAACGTGGTTTGAACAAACTTGTGTGAAGAAATAATGAATACCTTTAGCATGATGGCAATATTAGGGTAAGCTGAGGTCCTGCTGAGTTGCTCTTTGAAAACTAAGCAGGAGTTATCATTTATTTATTTGCTGGATTTCTGTGGCACTTTTTCTCCAAAGAGTACAGGGTGTGATGTGGAGAATTTTGCACAGAGGCTGTCGGAGAGTGACAAAAGGAAATTCAAGGAAAATCGCATTCATAGGAAGCGGGAGCATGTAGCAAAAGAAACAGCAAATGGCAAAACCAAATTGTAGGTGGCAGTTGCCCATGTTGAAGAAGGTAGAAGGATCTGGGTTGCCCCAAGGGTGCTGCTGTTAACTTTTTAGAACACAGAGTGCCCCTCTGAACACTACACCTGTCTGTTTGGTACTCACACGAAGACTCATAATCAGAATCATAGATTCATAGGGCAGGGGGGAGCCTTAAAAATCATCTGTCCAATTGTCTTCCTTTACAGTGAGGCAAATCAAGTTCAGAGAGAACAAAGAGATTAGAAACAAAGCCCTGGTTGGAATTCAAGTCATTTATCCATTCAACAAATATACATTGATTTCATCGTGCTAAACACTGTTTCGGGGGGGGGGGGTGCCTGGGTGGCTCAGTCGGTCAAGTATCTGCCTTCAGCTCCAGTCATGATCCCAGGGGCCTGGGATCAAGTCTCACCTTGGGTTCCTTGCTCAGCAGAGAGTCTGCTTCCCCTTTTCTCTCTCCCTCTACTTCTCCCCCTGCTGATACCCTCTCTATCTCTTTCATATAAATAAGTTAAAAAACTTTAAAAAAATAAATTAGAAAAATAAACACTGTTTTAGGCATCGGTGTTACCTTAGTGAGTAACTCAGGCATGGGTCTTGACTGCCGCTGTCCTATCCCACACTGCCTTGTTCTGCCTCCAGTTACCTACCAGGGCATCTGATATAAGAACCCTGCCTTAGCCATGGCTTTGCTCCCAAGGTTTCAGTTATCTGCAGTCAACCACTACTTGAAAGCAGATAATCCTCTTCTTGACTTATGGTGGGAAGTTTGGCAGTAGCCTCATGCTTCGTCACTCATCTCACTTCATCTCATATTACCACAAGAAATAGGGTGAAGACACTACAACTAGTTACGTTTGAGAAGTGATACTCACATTACTTTCATTACAATATATTGTTATAACTGTTCTTTATTACTAGTTATTGTTAATCTCTTATTGTGACTAATTTATAAATTAAACATCATCATAGGTATGTATAGGGAAAACATATGTATGTCATAGTAGTAGTTTATGTAGAGCTGGGCACTATTCATGGTTTCAGGCATCCACTGGGGATCTTGGAATGTGTTCCGATAGATAAGGGGGAGAACTATTGTATATCTTACAAAAGAGCTTGTGGCTGACTGAAGACTCAACCCTCTTTGAGAGTAAACCTCAAGTGACTTATATTGAGAGAAGGGAATTATTTTCCAGTATCTGTAAGTGTGTTGACATTCTCTGGACCATTGGTGCTCTTAGGACAGTTCCTTCAGGTCAGCTGGAAAACATTTACTGGATTGAGTCTCATCTGTATATCACTGGAAGGAAAGTTTTCCTTGTCAAGACGAGCAGTCTAATTTTTGTCCTCTAGCAAGATGGGTAAAAGCTTAACCGCTATTTCTCATCGGAGGGAATGTTTGTCCCTTAAAATTGACTTATCTTTAAAATGCCTCACGTAATAATCTAAGCCCTAATAAGATACTTGAAGTTGAAAGCACCTGGTGTAGAATCAAATGCGAAAATTCTTCAAAGGAGCATGGTTTAAGAGTTGCTGTAAATCTGTCGTCTCCAAAGTGATATTACAGTCCTTCATTTATCACTGGATATTACTGCAAGAAAACTCTAGGCTTAAAAAAAAAAAAAGAAGAAGATTGCCCCATTTTAGTTTAAAGGTGGATTTAAGCCCCTCTCCATCCCCCAGTCCCCATGTTGAAAACCTGTTCTTATAAAAGAGGCTTCTGTTGCATCAGAGGTAGAACTGCTGGGTTTGGAAAGGAAGGACCTTTACCCATGCATTTGGGAGTACACTTTTTTCAGGCTCACTGTGCCCTTTGTCCCCAGGCCAGTCCCCAGATAAATAAACTGTGGCTCTTGCAAGCTGTAGATAAGTCTGGTGATGATCAGAGATAAGACTTTCCTTGGACCAAAAGAAGTTGAGGAGGGGGCAAGGGAGGGATATTTCTGTTTCCAGCCAGCCAGCTTACCAGTGCAAATTCTTGGAGCTTCAGAGCAGGATTCAGGCTCCAGGGACACCTGTTTGTGCCCACAGGGCAGCTCCATGGTGGCCTTGCCTCTCCCTCCCCCCCAGCCCCCCTCACCGAGCCAGGCAGCTCCTGTATTGGCTGCTTTACCTGCGAGCCTGTATGTGGATCTGTCTTTTCGCGGCCACTGCCTCCAGCACGTACTGTCAAGACAGAGGGAAGCCAAGCGAGGAGTGCAAATGCCCCAGCCCAGAGCGGGAGGTGAGCCGCCTCCCGGAGGAGTTGACTGCGGCTTCCCTTCCTCCTGACACACATGGAGTTTGGTGACGGTGCCCGAAGAACCGCAGACGGATACTTCGCGGCTGGATGTGTGTGAGCTGGCTACTGAAGGCAGCACCCGCCTCACTCGGACCTCCTGCTGGCAGGATGTAAATATACCTGCAGACCGGCCAAACAGGACTGCCTTCCCCCCCCAACCCCCTCCTTCCTCCCACCCTCTCCCTCGGCTAACCAGCATGAGAGGAACTGAGAAAGCAACAGCCTGCAAGTGACAGCTCCAGCCGGATTCCGTTTGTCTCTGAGCCGAGGTGGGAAGTTGATTGTGCAGCAGCTTCATTGTGAATTCCTGCCATTGGCATCGCTATGTTTGCCTCTATCTGGTATGCCAAGAAGCTGGGTCGCAGGTTCGTGCACAATGCCAGGAAGGCAAAATCAGAAAAGGTATGGAATGAGCGGGGATGAAGATTACCTTTCCGATTTGCCAACTGCCTGCTCTGGGCTGCTAGTCTGAGGGCAGACGCAGTCTTCATTAGCTTGGGATGAGAACCTGCTTCTCACTGTGAATGTGGTCCATGCCACTCACGGGAGGGCTAACTCTTGGAGCTTTGCTACTTGGGAAGGGAGCAGTGGGGGTTAAGCAGGATCATCTGCTCATCAGAATATTAGGTGAAATCATCAACTGATAGACTGGCTCGGCAGAGACTTAATATTCCTTTAAATGTCATAGCGGGGAAGCAGTGGAGCTGCTGAAATATTTGCTTCTTCCAGGAGCTCTCTAGTAAACTTGTTGCTATCCTGCGTTATTTTTATTACTATCGTGTTTGGTTCTGAAGGGGGCATTATAAATCCTCGAGCCTTTCTCCAGTACTTGTGTCCTAGTGTGTGTCCTAGGAACACATATTTGGGACTCTCAGTAACACTGACCAGACTCCAGAGGGTGTTGGGATCTTTTCAGAACCACCGAACCATCATTTCAAAAGTGTTTATGATGAGTAAGAATTAATGTTTATCATTGGGGAGCCATGGACATTTAGAGAATGGCTTTTTATTTCTTTTATTCAGCATGACTAGTTTTTCCTCCTAGAGAACCTCTGTGTAGATTTCCCTCTTTAATTATCTTCCTCTAAGAAAATAAAATGGCCTGTAAGTCTTGAGATGCATTTCAAGCTTTCATCTCTAATTTGTCCCCTGCATTCAGAGGCACTGACCAAACTGCCACATTTAGGAAATTCTGTGTCCTATTTGATAGCTGTTGGGGAAACTTCCTTGGGAAACAAAATTTTGTGAAACTGAGATTTTTCCAGATTTCTCTGAGGCTCTTTGGTCCAGTCTCCTTCCTGCCTTAAATCTCCTGGTGAGATTGACCCAGAGATGGTTTTTCTGAACTATGGCATAGTCCTTCCTCACCGCTGCAAAGGTTCCTTCCCTTGGACTTGCTATTTGCTCCTTCAGAGTGGAAATATTGGTAACATGAAGAAGAATCTAGGGATAAACCTGAGATATGACTGTTTGTAGTATGAAAAGAGAAAACATTACTGGAGTTCTGACTTTAGGGTTGTAGCTTTTTCAACTGTCTAGATCTGAGGATTGTAGAATGATGACAGACTTGTTATTTAATGGCCCTTTTGGTGAGGGAAGAGGGCAAGGATGGGGTAGAATTGATCCCTTTCCTATTCTGTATATCTCAGGTGACAAGGTTGCAAGTAAAATTGTCATGTACCAGCAGCATATACATTGAGCAGTTGGGTTTGGGGGTTTGGGGGTTTGGGTTTTTTGTTTTTTTGTTTTTGGGGGTTTTTTTTGCTTCCCAAGTGATTTTTTAAGAAAAGAGACTTGTAAGTAGGTCTTTTATTGGAGCAAATGTTTTGAAAAAGTGCCTTCTTCTTATGAAAATTATAGGTTGTATGGATGAGAGGACTGTCAGGACCACAAATGGCTCTGAAAGCCACAGGGAGATAATGCCTTATGCCAAATTAGTATGCAAACAAAAGTTGAATCTCCCAGTGGCACTTAATACAGGCTTGGACCTAAACGTGGAGAGAAGCAGTCTGAAAATGCTTTGTATAGAACCTAAAAGGTTGGTAATCCAACAAAGTAACATGGGCTTCTGCTTCTTGAGAGTTGGGAGAAGCTAGTAAAGGGGCTTAATATCTGCCTCCCTTTCATTTCTGTGGTGTCTGATGCTTAGGACAGGTAAGAAGAAACCAAATGTAGAATTAATGGCTTTAAATTATTTATTTCTCTTACTCAGGGAGTGAGGAAATCAACATTGGAGAACTGAAGTTTTGCAGAATTATAAGGACCAAAGGAAAAATATTAGCTCAAATGCCCTTGTGCTAGCCAGGGGAACTAAGAGGAGTTAATTTTGAACACCAGGTGATGATAGCTAATATGAAAATAGCATCCTTTTTTTTTTTTTTTTTTTCATGGGTTTGTATTCACAGTGTTCCTAGAATAAATTAAAAGGTATGCTGCCTTGAACAATGAAGGCCCTCAGTTAATGCTTGGTATATGGAAATAGTTTATTTATTCTGTGTACCTAATTTTATTACATGCCTTATTTAAACTAACTATTGTGGATTAATATTTTGTCTAATGAGCTCAGCAATAAAGTTTAACTGGCAAGACAGTTAACAAATGATACTGCAAGCTGAATAAATTTGTGTAAAGTATTACTATAGCATCAGAGATCACATAATTGCAAACATGGAGGGGGATATAAAGTGCTACTGACTGTATGTTGTCATGCTTTATTATAAAATGGAGGAAGATGAATAAAATCAGATGATTATTGAGTTTTATCTGGAGAATGACTGGTATATTTAAATATGAAACAACTAGTACTAGAGTCATAGCATGTTTAGCATTGGGGGGTATAAATCTGTGTCATAGATAGTGAATGTGGTTTCATTTTAGTACTCTGTAAATTTTGGCTTTTTTTTTTTTTTTTTTTTTTTTTTTTTGCCATAGGTAGCATAGTTTTATTTTCTCCTACTCTAGTAAGACAACCTGAACCCATCATAGCCCATCAGTCCTATTTTAGCATTCAGGTGTGGTCTGGGAAGTGAATTCCTCAAGGCTGGGGTTAATTGAAAAGCTAATTGGGAATGTGCAAGTCTAAATGCCATCCCTAAACATGCAGTATGCCTTATTCATGGTTGCCTGGTCTACTGTTTTACCTCATTCAATGCCAACAGAATTAAATAGCAGCATGGAATGTAATGATAATAACAAGCCCAACAGTAGTATTAAAGATAGCCCTCACCCACGCACATTATACACCAGGTGCTTTTTGCCTGTCATCTTCACAGCAATCCTATAAGGTAGAAATCATTTTTCTTGAGTCCCAGAGAGACAAGTAGCTAGCCCAAGGTCACTAAGTTAGTAGTAAGTGTCCGTGCTGGGATTTGAGCCCAAGTTTACCCAAGCTATTCCAAAAATGACTCCTTGAGTCTACAGCACTCGCCTCCATCCACCTGTCATTCACCTGTCTTGCCTGAATGAGGTCAACCATTCCTTCTTACCTTGTCCCTCTCGTTTGATATAAAAATTCAAAAGTCATGAGGTTTACAGAATCAAAGTTACCGATCCTGTAACTCAGTCCCCTTATTTCTGATAAGACTATACCTAAGCTATCTTGAATAGACAATCATCTGTCCTTTTATTAAAGACTTTACACTCTTTGTCCTCTTTAGTTCGGTAAGTATAGCAAGCTATCATTCTGGCACCTACGATTCCTTTGAAATAGCTAGTAATTGTCATATCATCATAACCTAAACATTGGCATTTGTACTCATAGCTTATCCTAATGAAACCAAAGATGTCTTTCATCAGAAAGAACCTAAATGCTTGGCAATTGAAGATGCATCTTTTTTTAGAGTGAGTCAAAGATATTAGGTGATTCACATTGTTGTTTTTCCAAAAAGAAAACCAAAAGGTTCTTTGTTATTCTTTCATTAAAAAGACAGTCTGTGCATACCAATAAATTCTTTGAACAAAATTATTTTAAATGTGATAATATGAAATCAAAATGAACTGGCTAGAAAAGAACACCTCTGTTCTAGTAATTATTCTTTTTTTTTTTTTGACCCCATGCAATTAATTGAGATGTTAGTGTCTTACTTTTATGACTTTTGGTCACATTTTGACTAAAATTGCTTAATTTAGGCCATCTCTAGATTGTATTACTCTAAACGGGCAGCTGAAGAAGCTTTAAGATAAATCGAAATGCAATTTCTGTTGACATAATAATATGCAGAAGTAGAAAACACTTGAAATTGTGAACCTTCACTGCCCCATCAACATTGCTTCTCTCATTTGTTTTTGTTCTCATTTTTATATTTAACTATTTTTATTTTAAGTATACACCCTGAAAAGATGCATGATGCATTTGGGAAAGACTGGCCTCAATATCCATCATCTAATAGACACAACTGTGGATGAGCTTAGCAGTGATATATAACCTACAAGTGAAATGACTGAGCCCAAGTATCCTGACATTAGGCCATTTTTACCTTAAAGAATTCCATAAGAACCATCACACTGGTTCTACTCTCCTTTTCACCTAAACCAAACACATTTCTTCAACATAAACTAAAATGGAAAATAAACAAGTAATGCATTTGCTCACAGTATGGCCAACAAGAGACAATAAATCCTGGGTGACCCTGGCATAACATGAAAAGCATTGGGCTTAAGGTGAGGACCTGGAGGGAGGGATTTAAATCAGTCCTATTCTTGGCTATCCAGCCTTAAGCCAATCATCTGGGCTCTTCTAGGCCTCAGTTTTCTTATTTGTGGAATGGAAGTAACACCTGTGCTTCAGTAGAATGCCAGTGTCCCCAGGATCAACCCAAACGTCTTGCCATAGTCTGCAAGGCCAATCATGGTATGGCCTCTGCTTTCCCTTCTGCCACTATACCTTGCCCCTCTTCCAGGACACTCTAATTTCAGGATCCTGAACTACTTTCAAATCCATGAATGTCCCATGCTTTTTCTAGCTTCCAGGATTTTTCTTTTCCTATTTGGCTGATTTGCAGACCACAAGCTAGCCCTATGCCACACTAACTGCACACCAACTTTAAGTAACATTGCTATCATGAGGAAACCTTCCCTGGCCCCTGCAAGCCCAGGATGGGCCTTCCATTGGCTCCCACAGCTGCCTGTACTTTGGCTGTAATCGTCTTTCCTTCCCTGTATTCCTCATCAGAATGTGGATTCTCCAAATGAAGGACTGTTCCATCTTGTTCCCCTTATTTTAAGGCCTAACAGAATGCCTAGAATATGGCTATTTCTCATAATCTATTTCATTGACTCTAGGTTGTCCTCAGTTGCAATATGCTCCATTATTTCATGTATTATTAGGGGGAAAAAAAAGATTTTCAATGGAACTTTACCACATCATCAGTTGCAAGATGCATCTTGATTTCAGAGATGTTCAAATATAAAAAGAAAAGTTTATTTTTAGAATCAATGAAGTATGGCATAGCTGAAAGAAGGAATAATGAATGGGTTTATTTTGAGGATAAATGAGTTAATATAGATAAAGTGTTTAAGGTTACACTTGCTATCAAATCACTTTTATGTCTTTGCAAATCATAACAGTACTTGGCGTAGGGAAATTTAATAGATAATCCTAAAATATATCACACATCTTATTCTGTGCTGATGAGACTCAACTGGCATTATTTGTCCCATTCTGGATTTAGGAAAGTAAATGAAGAAAGGGAAAAAGGAAATGAAGGTTATGGAAGAAATAAATGAAAAGTAATCAAGCTGGGACCGTTTAGATTGCAGAAGAGAAAGCTTAGAGAGCCTCCTGGCTTCTAACTACATGTTTATATGTCTAAACAACAAGGAGAGTTAACTTACACTGAATTTTTTCGGTGAGCTGAGAATGGTGCTAATATGAAGATCTAGTGAGATAGTTACCATTATTATGTTTTTCGAGCAAAAACACATCACCAGGTAGCTGGGATTAGACACCATGTCTGACTCTAGACCTCAAGCTCTAAACCAGTAACTGTGCTCTGTATGTATGTGTGTGTGCGTGTGTGTGTGTGCATACAGTACATATAAAGTACTGTACATTATACAATACATGCTGTACATTGTACTGTATATATGGCATATGTTTACAGTGAGCTAGATATCAAGTTTATTTTTCCCTGTAAAAGATCAATATTAACACAAATTTAAGGCAAATTCAAAAATTTAGCTTAAGCTTAAGAAGCAACATCTTGATGTTGAAGACTCTCCAATCCTTAGTGAATGATAGCATCTTCCTACTTCTATTTTTGCCTCATGGCAGATTGAAGAGTAGCCTGACCCAGAGAGAGATGGACAGATTGTCCTCTCAGGTCCTTTTCTTAGAGCCTTCTGAGTCTTTGAGAGCTCATCGGTCGTGAGCATCAGCATGACTCAGCGCCCGTGTCTGCTGGCTGTGGTGACAGAGAGGACAGGTGTTAGTCCACACTGAATACAGCCCTGCAGTTCTCCCTCGTCACCTGGCAGGTGAATCAAGCAACACAATGGACAGCAGCACCTGTTCGGAAGTCCCAGCTCTGCTGCCCAGCCTGGAAGAACCCAAAGTGTAGCTGTTAGCAGGACAGGGAAGGAGACAGAGAGGAAGGACAGGATAAGAGATATGCCAAAATGAAGGAGAGGGAGGTGGGCCAGAGAGGAAGATAGCAGGTCACACAACCGCTGTAAAATTGTTACTAATAATGATAATGCCTTGCACAATGACATGGACTTTACATGTATCATCTCATTTAATCCTCACTACAACCTTCTATGGTAGTCTTATTTCAGCTCCCATCTCCCATGGAGAAACTGAGGTATGTAAGTGTTGCAGAATTTGTCCACAATCATAAATCGTGAAGCCGGCATTCAGGGCCAGAGCTAGCTGAATCCAGAACCTATATCACCCTAACTATCCATGTGCTCTTTAAACTTTTCTTGGGTTAGGTGAGCCACTGGTGAGAAGGAACAGACCAACACAGCAGCCATCTTCTCATCTACCCAAGCCTCATCTATGTTGAATAACTATGTGGCTAGAAATAAGACTGGATTTTTCACAGGAATCAGATATCCAGATAGTTTAATTTCAGTGCAGTTTATAGAACTTAAGTTGCAAGATGCCTTTTTTTTTTTTTTTTTTTTTTTGTCTTGTTTTGTTTTGGATCCTTTAAAATGTTATTCGTCAATCGGGTATCATTCAATGGTATTACATCGAATGGTGAAAATGGAAGGGGAGACTAGTTCAACCATGATGATTCTTGTAGAGATAAAATTGGTAATCGGATAAAAAACAAATCTTATTTACATATGTACTATGTTTTGGGGGTTAATAGAGAAACCATCTCGTTTTAAATAATGCTTTGTAGTATTCACTACTTCCATCTGAGGTAGTCTTGTTTCCCCAAATAAATTATTAAGTTGTTAATTAAATTATTAAACCATTGTAGACTCTGTCCTATTCTACCAGGGCACCTAGGACATCGTAGACCCTGATAAATCCTGGCTGAAAGATTGAATTGAATCAAGGACTCTGAGCTATATGGGGATAAAGAGTGGATTAGGAGTCAATAGGCCTGTGTGTCATCTACTCTGTCCCAAGCACCTGTCCTTCGCTGGCTGAGTCTCTCAATCTCTCTGGGTTCTTCATCTGCAGTCAGATTCCTTTCAATTTTAACATTCTGTGCTTCTAATTATGATTTGCTGTAAGTCTGCTGAGTCCTTCAAGGAGAGGATTTGGTCTTATTTGTCTTTGTGCTTCTGGCACCTAGAACAATGCCTAGCATGAAGAAAACTTAAGAAAATCTATGTCAAATGAATATACAAAACAGATCTGGAAAATCTTTAAGTATCAGTAAGAAGAATATAGTGGAAAATCTACCTGGTTTCAAAGTGGGAGCAAGATAAGAGACACTTCTTTATTGCCTTTTTTATTTTTATTTTTTTTTTAAGAAAATGGGAATATGACACATTGGATAGCTCTGGGGTAGGAGGCTCTGGTTCTTTTTCCTTCCCACTCTCCATGCCACTAACACTGAAGTGAAACAAACAGTAACCAGCAGAATACCAGAGTTCTTTTCAACTACCAACAATGATATGTCAAACTGTAAAATTTTCCAGCTGCTTTTTCCTATCTGCTAGAAGATTGTAGGCTTATATTTGAGTGTGATATGTTTGTTTCTTATACCTTCTCAATCTGAAAAGTCCAGTTATGTAGAGAATTCCCCACCCCATTTGCTTTGGACTGAATGGTGTCTCCCACCCCAAATTCATACATTGAAGCCCGAGCCCCCAAAGTGATTATATTTTGAAATGTGGAGGTAAGGATTTGGGGAGATAATTAAGATTAAATGAGATGCCAGTAGGGAGGTCCTGATCTGATAGGATTGGTGGACTTGTAAGAAGAGAATGATTTCTCTCTTCCTCTCTCTCTAGGTCTCTTTCTCTCTTTCTTTCTCTGTCTCCTCCCCTCTTACTCTGTCTTCCTTTCTACCCCTCATTTCTTCCCTTTCACACCTACTTGTTATTCTAGGCCACTCTGATTTACAAACAGAAACGATTTGCTTTCTATACCATCCACTCCACTGTTCCTCAACACTGACTCTGAGAGAAAGTTTGTACTACGAGGGGGGCATCCAATTTTTCACCATCGTTTACAGCAAAGCATGATAAACAGGTCTGAGGCAGAAGTCAGTGACGTTGGTGTTCACTTTCATAGCGGTATCAAACTATGATACTATTTAACATGAGAAATTTTGGTGACTCTCTAGCACAGGAAGAGTGGAAACTAATGTGCTGAGCATAAGGAAAAATTATGTTGGATGTGGGGGACTTGGAAGGGGGTTGCTGTTTGAGAAGGTATAAGAGAATAAGAAAAATACTTTTCTTTCTTTTTCTCTGAACACCATTCTGGCCTAGGACTTATATTCTTTTAAGTTCCTTGGATAATTCCTTTGTCACCTTTACTGACCTCTTTTCTTTATACATTTTGTGAATGCTCTTGTTGACACACCCAAGAACAATAGTATGACAGTGGAAGATAACAGCTTTGAGTTCAAATTTGACTCAACACCTTTACAGGTTGGGTGACCGTAAGCAAATAACTCCATCTCTTAAATTACTAATATTCTTACATATTTAAAAAAGTGGTAGCCATCCTTGCCTGGGTTTTTGATTCAATTAAAAACTACATTTAGGGTCAGCTGGGTGGCTCAGTGGCTTAAGTCTCGCCTTCGGCTCAGGTCTTGATCTCAGAGTCCTGGGATCCAGTCCCGCATCAGGCTTTCTGCTCAGTGGGAAGCCTGTTTCCCTCGCTTTGCCTGTCTCTCGCCTACTTGTGATCTCTCTCTCTGTCAAATAAATACATATATAAATACATAAAATCTTAAAAAAAAAAAAAAACTAATGTAAAGCACCTGGTCTGTTGTAAAACACTTAATATTTCCTTCCTTCCTCTCTCTTTCCCTCTCTCATTTCCTTCGGTCCATTCATTTTCATCCTCTACATCATTCCGGAAGGGATGCAAAGCAGCTTTTGATAACTTTTTCATTAGTGACACCTCTTACTCTACTACTCCCTTGGGCTTCAGAACAGACTTGCCTTCCCATCCTAGTTTTATAGAGTGAGGAGATGTATAATTATGTCCCTGCTGCTGGTTAGAGGAGAAAAATTACTGAGGAGAACATCTTACATGAAAATTATCAGTACACTGACTATGGGGGACTTCTTGGTTTTGACTTCCTTTTTAATAAATAAGTCCTAGGCCATTTTTATAAAATACCCACCCCCCCAACCCTGCTCTGTCTCCCACCTTCCCCATGCCTCTCCTGTCTCAACACACACCATGCAATTTTCGAGAGAGTGATTCTGTGTGTTTGATGACTGTCACTCAAAGCACATTACTCCCTTTTTTTTTTTTTTTGAAGACTTTCATTTATTTATTCAACAGAGATCACAAGTAGGCAGAGAGGCAGGCAGAGAGAGAGAGAAGAGGAAGCAGTTCCCCGCTGAGCAGAGAGCCCGATGCAGAGCTGGATCCCAGGACCCTGGGATCATGACCTGAGCCGGAGGCAGAGGCTTAACCCACTGAGCCACCCAGGCGCCCCAAGGCACATTACTTATTTGAAGTGAAGTGCTGTGTGCTGAATGACTCAAGATGCTCATCTCCCAGCTGATGAATGCATCACATCACCTTTGTAGCTTTATTTCAGGTCTTGGAAAAAAGGGAGAGGGCAAGCTCCATATATTGAATTAATGAACACTTATTGCGAGTCATTACTATGACCAGTCACTATTCTAAGGTTTAACGTGTCCTACCTCAGCTAAGGCTCACAATAATCCTATGTGCTAAGTACTGTTCTATCCTCATTTTTATAGAGGAGGAACAGAAAAGTCAATTCATGTGCCCAGAGATGCACAATTAGCATTAGTTTTAGAGGAAGGATTTGAGCCCATGCCACCTAGATCCGAACCCACATTCTTAACTACAGGGCTGCGTTATTGCCCGTGTCTTCCAAGTGAGCAAACTGAGCCCCCAGGAAATGTGAGATTGGGAAGTTTCTTGCCCAGTGTGGGTGACAGCCAAGCTTTTGGGATTTGAACTCCGATCTTCCAAATACCAGGTCATCCCTTCTTTTGGCCAGGGCGTTACTGTTCCACCCACCATTGAGACGGATGGCCCCACATCTATTTCCTATGATCTCTCAAGGAACTTTAAGCACTACCCTTTTAGTCGGAAATAAACAGCAGCTGGTAGATTCCATCCGTTTCACCAAAAGTATTATCGGTTTGTATTCCTGTTATTAGATGGTGGTATTAATAACGTATGATGATATTTTCAGTAAATAATCGTTCCGAATTCACTGTGACTTCTGAGCCCTGGTTCCATTAAAAAAAAAAAAAAAAAAGTTATCCAACAGGATGGCATTTGGAAAACAATTCCACACCAGTGGTTGCATTAATTGCTACTTTGAGTGTTCCTGCTGTGAAATGAATGGAGCCACTTTGGATCTATTTCTTAGAAATAACTATCTTTATTACCTCTGCTCTAGGATGCACAGTTTTGAGATTTTTGGAGGCAAATATCTTCACTAATCTGTTTCTATTTTCCGTTTTCATTCCGTAAGTAATACTTTTCATTGTTATCACCATTTTTAATGTTCTCAGATTGAATTTATGGAGGGCATGGGATTGTTATAGGACGTTTTTGCCTCTTGCTCTCTCAGCATATAACATTCAGTTAACTCCCCAAGTGTAACATTTTGAATATCATGTTTAATTCAAATATGATCCATTATTTTATTAAAGTTTTTCTCCCCTTGCAGAGCTCTAGAATTTGCAAAAGCTTTATGGAAATGGCTTATGCGATACACAAATAAGAATTTCTTTTAGTATTAGTCATTTCTCCAGTATTTTAAGAAAAACTGGAGGAAATGTAATATCACAAAATGGTGCTTATTTGCAGTTATGAACTCTACTATGCCTTTTCGAAAACAAATTTAAATACATTTCCAATTCATTTATGCTTTCATCTCCTCGTTTCTTATAATTCACCTGTGTAGTTGTCCTGACAGATTCAAAAACATATTTTTTCCAACGTTTCCAGGTTGACCCCCAGATGGCCATAGGAAGATAAAATGCTAGAAAATAAATGAGTTCACTATGGCCTCTTAAGTCGATTAAGAATTTAACAAATACTTATTTGCCCTTTGTATGGAACAAGGACTTATTTACACAGTATTGCTACCTCTACTACTGTGTGGGGATTTATAAAGGATAGAGAATGATCAAGCCTCAGTCCCAATGTTGAGGAAGTTCAGGAATAGATTAGGGAGAAAAGAACATACACAATTAAAGCAAACTCTTAGATGTGCTTTCCAGTATAAATAACTTTTGTTTCTGTTGCCTTGCCAGACCCTCTGCTTTTTCGCTGAATCTTATCATTCTAGAGCTGTGGGATCATGCCTGATTGCAAACCACCTGGCTTACCTCTCATACTCAAAGCCTCACTCTCCAAGTTTAGAATAAAACACACCTGGTCTGACTATGCTCTTAGGTAGCACACGTGGATAGGCATAGTATTCTTGGAAAGAAAAAAGAATGCCTTAAATTAAAGTAGCCTTTCTTATTTTTAATACTTCTCTTAAGATATATCAAGACAAAAGAGTGGGGGATTTCAGAACACTATTTCTGAATCCAGTGTTCCTGGGTTCAAATCCCAGCACCACTTCTAACTAACTGTGGGACTTTGAGCAAATTACTGAAACTTTCTGGGTGCTTCAGTTTCCTCATCTAGAAAATGAGAACAACATACCTCTCTTGTAGTGTTGTTATGAGGACAGAATGAGGAGATATTTGTGATGGAACAGGCATTATCTAAGTGCTTTTCACTAAGTAGTGTGGCGCATGTCATTTAAAAGAAAAAGAGATTTGGGGGTGAGTCTGGTTGTGTGGAACCTCTCAAATGAGTGGCCAGTTCTCCCATCTCATACTCTGATCATGATCTTGACTTATAATAGGACTGCTCTGAATTGCTTCATAATCATGTGCTCTACAATGTTGGCAGGAATGGGCATGCAAATCTCTGCCCCCATACAGCAACCCCGAGCTTTAGTGAAGGTGCTTTTAGAAAGTGGCTGTGAGCTACAACCCTGACTTGAAGCCACTGGCCTCGCCACAGATGCTGGGACTACTGCCACGTGGTTGTTGAGTCATTAATTTGAAAAGCATCTACCCAAGAGTGTCTGCCTTGATATCTACCCAAGAGAACATCCTCGGAGGAGGTAGGGCAAGGGCCTCTAATTAGTATAATGAACTTCTGTCTTCCCAAAGTACCAGCTCTGCTTTTGGAAAAGAATCAATATTCATCATCACTATTTGTTGCTCAGTGATACAGAGACTTCCATGTGTTTCTGTGCTCTTAGGGCCTGTTCAGTGCATGTGAGAACATTCAAATACCAGAAGATGGCTAACTTTTGCATTTTTAATTAACATTCTGTGTTCTAGAATGCATATTACCTCTTTTCCGTGTCATACCTATTTATAATTAATACAGTTTAACCACTGCTTGAGCAAATAGCTTAAATAAAACTATTTCCTTTTCTTTAAGGAAAATAGCCATTAACTTTGAGTAACTGGTAGAAAAAAAATCTCAACAATCCATAAGTGTATACATTTGGTAGGTGCCTTACAATATGCTGGGGAGCTGGGGTGTGGTGGTGAATGCGGCCTGTTCAGTACTCAAGGGATATATTGTGTGGTGGATGAGGGAGACACTAATAAAACCTGAAGGTAGTCCAGCTGTGATAAAATAAAAATAATGTAAAATATGCCATTTTAATCACTTTTCTTTTAAGTTTACAAAGAGTGGCATTGAGTACATTTACAGTATTACACAACTATCACCACTATCCGTTTCCAGAATTTTTTTCATCCTGAACAGAAACCTTATACCAATCTGAATATGGTCTTAGTGTAAAAACGTTCAGATTTCCCCCATCTGACCTTCCTAAAAAATCTACTGATTAAATTACAATAGTTTCATTTATCTGTTAAAGCTATTCTTTTTTTTAAAAAAAAGATTTTATTTATTTATTTGACAAAGAGAGAAATCACAAGTAGGCAGAGCAGCAGGCAGAGAGAAGGGGGGAAGCAGGCTCCCCACTGAGCAGAGAGCCTGGTGCAGGGCTCGATCCCAGGACCCCGAGACCACGACCCAAGCCAAGAGCAGAGGGTTAACCCACTAAACCACCCAGGTGCCCCTGTTACAGCCATTCTAAGAGTGTTTTGGAAATACTTACAAATACCTGAACTTCCATTATTTCTTTGGGAAGATTTTAAAATGTCCCGAGTAATGATGTTAAACATTTTGCTCAAGTAATGCAATTTAATTTTGGCTGCGTACATTTAGCTTTACTAAGATTAGTAATTAAATATTTAATTGTGTAGTAAATTAGCAGTGGCACATGATCATTGGAAAGTAGGTACTCCATTTACTGCAGCATAAATGTTTTACAAGGTATTGTAATGTAACTAGTAAATTAATAATGACAATTTGGGTTTCAGCTAATTAAAATCTTCCTTAGCATTTATTAATTTGAGGATCTAAAGGAAAACAACTTTGACAGTGATGATAGCTTTTAGATGGTTTAGCTGCACTTACCAAAGATAAAATTGGGAAAATAGAATATATGTAACCAGTTGTTAAGATAAAAAGTCACTTTCCAACCATCTCCCTTATGAAATGATATTGACAAATCTAAACAAGGATTCAAGATTCAACGAAGAGAGAGACCTTTTCATCAACTTCATACCCATATCCAGTCAAAACATTTTTAATGAGAGCTGACACAATTACATAGTGAACCCTCGGTCACAAGTGCCCAGAGCTGAGCTAGATCTGTTGAAATAGCATCATATAATACAAAGAATTCAGTTCACAATCTTAGATTATTACGGCTGGAAGCTATTACATTAATATGTAATAATAATAATAGATAATAGATAACAAAGTCCTTTTGTAGCTGAAGAAATTGAGGCCCAGAAATATTTGGCTTCAAAAAGTTAGCTCTTTCATGACCTAGGTCTTTATTTCTTTTCATATACTAGAAACTACATAGTAGGGAAGTGTGAAAACCATGTCAAAGAAGGTTTATCTATGTAGAGTCACTCAATCTGTAGTTAATTCGGAAAAACAATGTGGTTTGGATGAGGAAGCATCGGCTTTAGAGTCCAAAGCACTTGCACTTGAATCAGCTTTGCCTTTTACTAGCCTTTTACTTAACCTCTCAGGGGCTCAGTTTTTCCATTGATGAAATAGGGATAAAAGTGATGAGTTGTAGCCTAACGATGCTGCAGACAGGAGGTGTGTGGAATTCAATCCATTTATTCACTCAAAGAAATAGCAATTGGAATTCCTAATATAGTCTCAGTTAAATGTATAATAATAAAAAAGACATAGTCTACCCAAATATCCTCCCCAGCTTCTCTGAAGGATTCAGGCTAGTGAGGGAGAGAGCTGTGCAAGTAGACTATCATGCAGCATGACAATTCAAATTTATTCATCCAAGTTGTGCAATAATAGAAGTATTATTAAAAAAAAAAAAGAGGTACTATAGATTCATTTCTATTTGGAGGTATAAAGGGAGAAGTGGAGAGGAAGAGGTGGGGCCACAGGGGGCCTCAGACAGGCGACAGAGCTTGGGAAGAGTCTAACAGGACAAGAAGGTGTCTGCCAAGCAGACAGGGTGAGGGAGGTCATTCTGAGCAAAGAAAACAGCTTGAGCAAAGCACAGATTCCTCAAAGAGCATGGCCTTTTCATGTAACAGCAGGAAGTTCATCATGGCCTGAGCATAGAGTGCACACGGGGGAGTGGGAAGAAGTGACTTTGGAAAGGTCGAATGGGGCCAGATGGTGAAAAGGCTTGGTCTGCCATCTGAGAAGTTTGAATTTTATTTGATGAGCGATGAAGCTCCGGTGTCATGGAAGGTTTGAAGGAGGGGGGGAGAAAAGCAGGAAGAGCCAGACAGAGACAGAGGGAGAGGGGACAGGTTTGACATGAGATTCAGAGTTTGGGAAAACTGATCTGGTGGCCGTAGGGAGACTATATGAAGAGATGAGCAAGAGTAGAGGCAGAAGAGACATTTCGGGAGGACTTTATAGTGCTCTCTAACCTGATGTATATCAAGATCACCTGGAGGGCTTATAAAAACAGAGGTTGCTGAACTCTACACTCAGAGCTCCGGATTCTGTAGAGCTGAAATGAGAAACAAGAATTTGCATTAACAAGTTGCCGGGGGCATCTGCTCCTAGACCCTGCTTCTAGAATCACTGCCATAAAAGATGATAAGGGGCTCACTGGGGCCGGGATGGAGGCAGTGAGATAGAAGTGGTTAATGAAATCTGGTGGTGAGGGCCTCCCCGCTCGCTGATAAGCAGCCCCCTTGTGATACATACTTCCCCGCTGAGATTTTGCCGGGATCTTCTGCCTGCGCCTGAGGCACTCAAAATCGCTGGAGGGGATGAGGGAAATTAACGTGCATCAGCTGTTGCCTACCAGGCTCGGAGCGTGTCCCCGTGACCTGTGGCCTCCAACGAATGTTAATGCCAGAAAGCGCCCTGAGAATTTCCGAACTCAAATTCCTTTGTTCTAGTTGTTGTTAAATGAAGAAATCAATTCCAAGTGCAGAGAAGAAAGAGACCAGCCCTGAGCCATGGGGCTGTTGAATGTGGGGAGACTGGTGCCTGATGGAAGGCGCTGCTGAACAGCCTTGCCTTCCGCTCCGGCTTGGGGAGTGGGCCAAGGGAAACGAATCTGGCTGCTCTTGAGCTGTTCCACTGGTTCATTCCTTTGAAAAGTAAGTGCATACTTGACTAAGGAGGTTCTTTTGGTTGGACAAAGCTTTTCTCTTGTTTGTGTGTATTCAGTGCTGGGTTTGTTTTTGAGCCAAACATGAGCGCTCTAATTACCTTTCATTATAACCAAGGTTCCTTTGTCATGTCGTCCCATTGTTCTGATGAAATGGGCTTCATCTGCTGAGTGTAGGGAAAAGGTTTTAATTGACATAATTAACTCTGGGGTGGTTACCTCGGATTTAAAAGAGGCGGTTGATTCTTCCAGAATGTGAGGGTATTGCCTGACAGGAGCCAAGCACACTGTGTGTAATAATGAAGGTGGTTTGGGAAGAATTTTGTGCTCTTAATTAGGAATGAGATGAGGTAGCCTTCTGCTGGCGGGAGGCTCAGGACACAGGGTTGAAACTGCAATGAGCATAATGGGATTACCTCACACTTGAGACATTGCTCTCACTAAAGGGGGCACAGAGCCATCCCTTTACAAACCTACGCTAGTGTGAGGTGGGGGTGTGGTAGTGGGATGTTTTGAAGAGAAAATTGATTGTGTAGTTTGAGGGATTTTTTTTTTCTTCCTCCCTTTTTCCTGTGTGCATGTGTGTGTTCACAGCGAGAAGAACGTAAACATATTTGCCTTTCTCCATTATTGTGCTCCTAATGGAAGGGCTTTTGAGGGTTGTCTCGTATATGAGACAGTATGTTCAGGATGCTCTAAATGATGTCCGGAATAAATATATTGTACTTCTGTAATATTGCAGTGCCTAATATTGCAGCTCATAAATGTTTACTAAGATAAAATATTATTACATTAGTCAGTGTAAATTTCTCCCAGGTATAGGGATAGATATTGAGCAGATACTATTAAATACAATGAGTGTTTGGAAAGTATATATAGAATTCTGAACGCATTTTAATTTCAAAGGAAGGGCGGGTTTGAGTTAATTAAGCACCAGGGACTTTATAAAAGCCACCAAATTAAGTAATCTCTCTCTCCTCCTCTCCCTCTCCCTCACCCTTGCCCTCTTTCTCTGCTTCTGCCTCCTGTCTGATTCTTTTCTCTCTCTCTTTTCTTTATCATCCGTTCATAAAACTTTAAGTACATGCTTATCAAGTAATGTGTAAGGCACAGTCCGTTTACTAGGACCAATAAGAAGCAACTTCTGCCCTTAAGGAGTTTACATTTCAAGTAAGAGGCAGGCAAATCATTAATCACAAAGCAGTTTGTTATCACCAAGGAAAACCCAAGAGTTTTGGATGCACAAAAGAAGGAACAAATAGGGGCATCTGGGTGATTCAATCAGTTAAGCTCAGGTTTTGGGGGCTCAGGTCATGATCCCAGGATCCCGAGATTGAGTCCCTCATCAGGCTCCCTGCTCAGTGGGGAGTCTGCTTCTCCCTCTGCCTCTCCCCGGGCTTGTGCTCTCTCTCTTTCTCTCCCACTCACTCTCTCTCAACTAAATAAATAAATTTTTTTAAAAAAAGGAACAAAAATTCCAGCCTGGGAATAGAGAATACTGAAAACGAACTGATCATAAAGGACAAAAAGGATTTTCATAGGTAGAGGTGGGTAGGATGGCCTTCCAAGGTGAGAAAACAGAAAGCAAAGGGACAAGATTATTTCAGGGGAACTGGGTTGTTTATTCTGGCTGGTGGGTAAGGTGTTAGGGGGTGCCAAAGTTGCATCTGGAGAGGCAGAGTTGAGCCAGATTGGAGAAAGCCTTGAGTGTTATGGTAAGGAGCTGTGATCTAATTCCAGGATAGAAGGTAGACATGAAGTGGCACACAATTCGAAAAGCCCTTGGGTGAGACAATACAGTATAATAATGGTTAAAAGCACAGACTCCATCAAGATTTCACACTCAGCCTTTTGTTTGTTGTTTAAGTTTGAGGAAGTAATTTGATGTCTCTGTGCTTCAGTACCCCCATCTCCAAAAACAATGATACCTCCTTCACGCTATTGCTTTTTTTTTTTTCTTCAAGATTTTATTTATTTATTTGATAGAAATCACAAGTAGGCAGAGAGAGGAAAAAGCAGACTCCCTGCTGAGCAGAGAGCCCAATGTGGGGCTCAATCCCAGGACCGGGCCTCTATCCCAGGACCCTGGGATCATGACCTGAGCCAAAGGCAAAGGCTTTAACCCACTGAGCCACCCAGGCGCCCCATGCTATTGTTATAAGGACTAAACTAACAGTATATGTAAAGCCCTTAATAGAGTGGCCAGTGATTGTTCTGGACCAGTACTGTTGCCACTTTCTCCTCCTTTCCTCTATTTCTTAAACTGAAAGAATTTTAAGCCCTTATGTGTTCATAGAATTAGACTAGACATTTTGTTAAGGTTCGTTCGAGCCTTACTGCATGCTGAGTCTTATGGAAAACATGGGTGACAGAAGGATGAATGAAAGGGGTGCCTGGGTGGCATAGTTGGTTAAGTGTCCAACTCTTAGTTTAGACTCAGGTGATGATCTCAGGGTCCTGGGATTGAGCCCCGCCTGGGGGCCTGAGCAGGGAGCTTGGGATTTTCTCTTTCTCTCTCTAATAAATGAATAAATCTTAAAAAAAAAAAAAAAGGTTGAATAAGAGCCCGCCATAAATAAGGGTTTGTACTACCACACACTAGTGCCCTAATGCAGCCTCTTTTATAAAGTACTCTTGGAATATGAACCAGTCCACACATTGGAAGAGCTTTTGTCATTCTCCCTGCCTTATGATGTAGTTCCAAGAAAGTTAGGTGTGGAGTTTATCCCTTAATTTAGCACTTAATGGACAACAAAGAATTTATATTTCATTGTAAACCATGGGTATACATCAGGGTTGAGTGATACCCAAAGTGTGGAAGTGGGGTGAGGACTAGGAAAATAGAAGTCCATTCCCAGATGATACAGGGTAAAAAGGAAATTCAATTTGATGAGTTTCATCTGGGAAGCCTTCCTGAAGAAGGTGGGATTCTAATGCTCTTTGAAAGCCTGGAAAATAATATATTGACAGATAAGGCGAGAAAGAAGCATGTCAGGACCTTATGGATCCTGGCACTCCTTTGAAAAAGGTGGAGGGAGCCATGCGTGAGAGCAAGAAATGAAACAGTGAGGGGAAGCTATGAGACTGTATCCTAAAGAAGTCCTTTAAAAAAGGCAATGTAGGTAGAGAAGATGGGCATGGATGGGTAGGGCTAGGGTGTGTGTGTGTGTGTTACTCTAGAAGGGGTTTTAAACACAGAGAAAGTAATACAGAGTCTGGATTTTCAAACTGACTTGGAAGGCAAATACATGATTGTCCTGGGAAGGGGGATGGCAGAAGGTGACAATGGGCTCTCTTCGGTAAGTAGAAGGCTATGCTAGTTCAGGAAAAGTGGGACTTTAGTACAAGGGAAAAAGACAAGGACACTCACTGCTCTGTACCAGACATGATGCTGGCTAGCATCTGTATTTTAGTTCATCCCATGCCCCCATTAATTGTGTGGGGGCAGGTGTCATTATTCCTATTTAACAGAAAGGAAAACTGACTTTCAAATAGAACAATTCTCTGAAGACCATATAGTCAGTAAGTTCTAATTAAGGAATTCAAGCAAAGTAGTCCTAATTGGAAAGCTTAAATTCATTGTTTCTATTAAACCACACCATATCCTTCATCCATCCATTCTTTCAGTCACTAACCAGTGAGCCCTTCCTGTGGGCAGGACCGTGTCCGTGAGTTCTTTCTTGCTCTGTGTCTACTTGCTATCTGATCTTGGAAGACTTTTCTTTGACTATTTTCTAACGTGTTAAATAGGCTTTTATGAGGATTCAATGAAGTAATATTTGCAAAGAGGCCAGCTGTGACACACAGTAGCTACTCAATCAGTGTTGCTTGAATCTAGATTTATATTTCAATAATTTCCAGGTAAATATTCTTAACTATTTCCCAGGGAAGCACAAGGATTGATATTTGACATCATTTTTTTTTTTTTTTAGTTTCTCTCTGTTATTTCAGTTTCTTTGCAATATTATCATGATGAAGATTATATTGATGATGATGTAAGTGGTCTTAGTAATAAGTAATAATAAGTAATAACAGTAACCTTTTATTGAGCACAAACCACGTGATAGGACCTTTCATTTAATCTTTGCAAAAATGCATGAGCTCAAACTATTCCTATACCCATTTTTTTTATGTGGAAACTCAGGCTTCTGAAGGTTAAGTGACTTCGCCAAGACTGAATAGCCAATAAATGACAAATCAGGATCTTAAACACCAGGATGCCTTACCACAAACCACATACTCTTAATCATGAGGCTGTCCTCTTTAAAAGAGTATTTTTTTGAGTCAGATTTATCAGCAGTTCAGGCCATCTTGCTCCTAGTTACTCTAGATTAGCGAATTTTTACTTTAATTCATGCTATTTAAGGTTAGGTTACTGCTGTTCTAAATGCCTTTATTTAAAGGAGACAGTTCCATCCTCTTCCTTAAGTGGAAAAAAAAAAATGGTTTTCCTAAATATGCATAGACATCCCACAGCACACAACTACTGAAATGCTGATTTGGTTGGATAGAAAATGTGAGATTCAATTTCTTCTTGGTTGGGGAACATTTTTCTTTATAGCATTCAATGCTAGTCCCTCTCTCTCTCTCGCTAAGCCATCCAGGAGTGATGATGGTTGGGTTGATTTTCGACATGTATCTTGGAGGGACTAAAATAGAACAAAGAGGACTGAAATGGGATCCAGAAAGGAGGGATATTAGATTGGTGTCAAGGGGCTGGGGTAAAAAATTACAAACTGGAGAAGGGGGGTAGTATGAACCTTTTGAAGTTTCAGTTTCTACACGTTTAGAATTTGAGATTTGAAAAGAAAAGGGAAAGAAACGGAAGGGGGTAAGTGATTAATTTTCAGGCCTCCAGAATAGTCATTAAATTCAGTAGAGAAGGGGAAGGAAACAACAGCTCCACCGCTACCATTTATTGATAACTCATGATGCGCTGGATGTTGAGCAAAGTATCCAAATGTTGTTAACTCATTTGATCCTCTCAACACGATTATGAAGTAGGTGCTGTGATCACTGCTTTACAGGTGAGAAACTGAGTTTTGGAGCAGCAAAATAACCTTTAAAAGGTCACACAATGAGTGAAGCCAAATGGATCTCATTTCTAACTGAACTTAGTGATTTGCCCACTGACCACTGTCTTGACCATCAGCGAGAGTCAAACCTGAAGGTTCAGAGGCAAAAGTGGCCCCTATTCCTCACCAGCCCTAGGCACACCTGCTCCAAATCCCCACCTTGAGAGAGCACTGATTCTGATTTTTAGACCTGAGACAGCATGCTTGGTTTGACAAAGAAAGAACTTGGCCTTAGGAATTTGGCAGTTGTTCCCCATCCCCCTCTCTCCTCCCCAACTGCACAGTTTTCGGCAACACTTCCCAGGACTTATTGTATTCATCTATAAAATGGGGAAATTGAACATAAAGATTATATGATATGAATGCAAAACTTTTTTGTAGAGCCTTGTACTTGATTAGTGTTCATAACAGAAGATAAAATACAATAATATTATTAATAGCATGTTTTTAAGACAATGCCTGACTCTTAGAGGTGTTCCTTTGACATCATGATCCTTATCAGCTTCTGACTTAGAATATTAACAGGCACATGCAAGGGCTTCCATAGTTCTGCTCAATGAGACAAGTCTTGTGTCCTTACTAATAATAACCACCTCTCCAAGTTAAGTTCTTAGAGTATGTGACAATGCTACAGTAAAGCTTCTTAGAATAACATCTTTATTAAATAAAAGCCCTATGCCTTTAGGGGGATAGTAGTGCACATTGTATAATCCTCTGCTTTGCATATTGAAATTCAGCTACCAGCCTTTGCAAAAGGAATTCAGAGGCATCTTCAAGTGGAGGATGACCTTCACATTTTCATAAAATAAATGATTAATGTGGGGACCATTAATTCCACCCATACTCTATTCCCCAAACAGCTTTATCCATCTTGAAAAAGGCCTTTCTTTCACTTTCAAGGATAAATGATACATATTTTTAATACAATTATGAACAATCAGGTATGTAATTTATATTTGTTATGCATAATAAAATATATAATTAAGCGTCACTTCATAATTAATCAAGGCATTAAAACCTGGAAGTGGCAAGAAGCTACTCTGCAGCATCCTCAGTTGGGGAGATTATTTATAAATAGAATTTTAGGATTGCTTTTATTCCTGGTTCATTCTCTCCAAGTGTCATTGGATAGGTCATTCTTGACTATATACTGCATTTGGATGCATGCTTTAAGTGGAGTGATCCGAGGCCACTCACCTACCCTGTTCAGATAAAATCTAAGGAGCCAGAAGTTTAGTCCACACACAGTGCTGACCCAGTTCTAAGTAATTGAATAGATTGGATTATCACGACAGTGTCAATAAGTTAGTCCCAGTTTGTGCCTGAGACAACTGCTGCTGCATCAAAACTGTAGTGGATACGGAATAGGAACTAAGCCATTTCTTTTAGGGCTCTGCAATAGTGGTAAAAATAGAAATTCCAGATTTACCTGTCTGCCTTCCTTCCTGATCTTATCGGCTGTGATAAACAAGTAAATAGGCTGTACTGAATAGTTTATTAATGATGATTACCCAAAATAATAGTAAACATTTGCCACACCCTCCATGAAGCACTTGAAACATACTCATTTATTTAGGCTTCACCATAGTCCTTAAGTAAGCATGGTTATTCTTGTATTACAGAAGAGGCAACTGAGGCACAGAGAGTTAGGGTGACCTGTCATGTACATCATAGCATGGTCCCTCTTCCAGCTAAAAAGAAAAAGATGAAAAGGGGAAGAACACCTAGGGATTGTATGCGATTGCTGTATTCTGCATGTGTGAGAGATGGTGTTCTTTTGGAATGGGCTGGGATTTGTTTTTGAAGTTGGCATTGGTACTATGATAAAGAGGACTCCCACATAATAGATGTTCTTTGCCGTTGAATGAAATTGAAGGTGCCCAGCAGGCTCCCAGCCGGTTTCCTCCTGGAGGAGTCAGAATGTCTGAGTTGATGATTATACTGAGGGGAAAAAAAACGTTTCTACATTACCATAACTGTCAAGGAGAAGGATGGATACGTGCAGAGGAAAGGTTCACTGAGCTGCCCTCATCAGGGATAATCATATTCCTTATTTCCAAGTAATGCCCCATTTGATAGCTGATGTCAGCAGGTATTGATTGAGTGTGTTCTGAAAACCTGCAACTGAACCTGCAGGGAGTTTAGTAAGTGTGGGGGCTCCTCAAAATGCACAGACAATATGAGAACAGTGGGCTGAACTTGACTACATCTATCTCATATTCCCGTGAACGCTTTATGTGTCTGAGGGCTGAGGGTACCTGACATTTCCAGATTCTGGTGTTTCTCCTACCACAAAACTGCTATGCCTCTTTGTTTTACTCATACCAGGCTGCTTGACATTCTTCAAATATACCATCTAATTTTAAAACTCTTCTACCTTTGAGTATGCCTCTTCTGGCCTTCCCTCCCCCAACTCTGGGAAGCTCTTACCATTCCTTAAGACCCAAGCCGAATAGCCCAGTGGACCTAGTAGCACCATTTATCCATTTGTTTGGGGCTCTCTGCTGAATTTCTTCCACATCTGAAGACTCGAGTGGAGGCATGATGGTTTTGGGTAAGGAGAGATAGTGGACTGGACCAGGCCTGGAGGACTTTGCATCGGAAGAGTAGATTCAGGGCTGAGATATCAGATAGCAGGAAGTAGATTGAGTTAATGAGGAAATGACCTGACAAGGTTATTCATTCATCATGATTCAATGTCAGGCACCTTGTGGGTTAGTGGAGACTGAATATGTACTTCTAGCCTTTAAAGGGCCTAGAAGGAGACATCAAGATTCAAATATTAGTAGGTACATTTGGTTTTCAGAGGATATTTAGAGGAATGTTAGAGGAGCATGAATGCCAGTAAATTTTTATCTTGTGGGCAGGGAGTCTCCTGTAGACCATCCCATGTTGGGCTGTGCTTCCCAATAGACTCCAGTCCTTAAAACAGAGGCCAGAGGGTGAGCCAACATAAAAGCCCAGTCCTAGGAGCTGGAGTGTAGGAGAATGAGGGAAAACTGAAACTCACAACCATGGGGCTTGTCTTGGGGCAAGTGCTTAGGCTAGCAACACAGCAAACTCAGAGAAGGATAGTTGGTACTCAGCCCCTACACAGGGGACCTAAGACAGCTTAAAATAAATACAAAGAACAGATTGATGGTTACCAGAGGTGGGGCCTTGGGAGGACGGATAGAATGGGTGAAGATGAGTGGGAGATAAAGGCTTCCAGTTATGGAATGAGTAAGTCACGGGAACAAAAGGCTCAGCGTAAGAAATATAGTCAAAGGTATTATAATAACATTGTACAGTGACAGATGGTAGCTACACTTGTGAACATAGCATAATGGATAAACTTGTCCCATCACTATGTTGTACACCTGCAGCTAATGTAACATTGTGTGTCAGCTATGCTCAGAAAATAATTAAAAATACACTACTGTTTGCTTTATGTCTCCTTTGATCTGGGACCTTTTTCCTCTTACTGTGTCACTTTGTAGCTGTGCAACCGTGGGCAAATCTCTTAATTTCAGCAGCCTAGATTGCTTCATGTAAAATGAAAATTAGGGATGCCTGGGTAGCTCAGTCAGTTAAGCATCTGCCTTTGGCTCAGGTCGTGATCTCAGGGTCCTGGGACCGAGCCCTGCATTGGGCTCCCTGCTCAGCCGGGGTGTCTGCTTCTCTCTCTACCTCTGCCCCTGCCCTTGTGGCCTGTCTCTCACTCACTCACTCACTTGCTCTCAAATAAATAAATAAAATCTTTTAAAAAATGAAAATTAATAATAATTACTTCTGTGGGTAATTCTGAGAGTTAAATGGACATTTAACCCATCATACAGTATCTTATATATAGGAATGTCTCAATTCATAGTGACATCATCATAATCACTGTCCCCATCACTGTTCTCAATATTATTGCCAGCTATCATAGAACAGATTTTAGCTGAGCCCAGCTATAGGGTGCTGGAGATTGCAGATGTGCAAGCAGAAGTTCTCACATTCTTACATTATGGCACTTAAATTTAAACTTGGTGTCAGTGCTGTGCAACTTCCACTTGCTTGTTTTATTAAGTTATAAATTCAAGTACATGGTATCTGGCACAACTAGGACATATTGGACAAAAGAATGACTCACTCAGGCAGAACAAAAACTCCAAAAATGTCCCCAAAATCTGTGTGTTAAGAAATAAATCCAGTCTATAATTAATTTATTTTAATTTACTTGGATTTCTAAACTTAAGTAAAGGAAATTTTAAGACACAATCATGGCCTAATAATGTTACGTGAAATGTGGTACTATGTGTGTTGTGGTACTGTAGATACTTAGTTCAGAGTCACTGGCCATAACCTCTTGCTCTCTGTACCCCTCACCAAGCGAAAACATGCTTCATTTTATTAAATAAACTATTGACCCTTAGCTGCACCATCTATCCACCTTCTATTTATTTCTTCCACACTAATCTAAGAGTGATTAAGACAAAAAACATGTTTACAGATGTTTTCTAAAATTTTTTAATTAAATATTTTATTTATTTATTTAATAGCCAGAGATCACAAGCAGTCAGAGAGGCAGGCAGAGAGAGAGAGAGGGAAGCAGTCTCCCTGCCGAGCAGAGAGCCTGATGTGGTGCTTGAGCCGAAGGGAGAGGCCCAACCGACTGAGCCACCCAGGCACTCCTCTAAATTGTCTTAAGTGGTAAGAGAGTCATTGTCTATTTTCTCATTGTAATTAATTGAATCAGTGTATGACTACGTTTTATATGACCCATTGATTTTGATTTTATTTGCCATAGATGTTGTCCATTCTTGGTAGATTTCTAGCTCTAGTAATTCTAAATAAGATGGCATCTGTCTACCTTGTTATTTTCTGAAAAGATAATGTATGTCCGCAGAGCCAACAAATTTGTATTCATAAACATTAGCATATAAGAAGCTGTTGTGTCAGGAACGCTGAAAATGTGATAAATATTAATTTCTAGACTGGTATTTTGTCAAGGATTTTTAGAATCAGCATATCATGTTTTTGTTTCTGCCCTTGGAGTCTTCTAAATGATAGAAATAGAAGCTGGCGGTCTTTAACAGGGTCTTCTCTCCATGTTTAGAGGTCTGCCGGGATTTTCTTTCTCTACATAGTACAGTTCTACCCTTGATTATCAAAGAGCTGTGTTTCCTGCTTTAACACAGTATAACTCTGCTTTTCATAGATGTATGGAACAAGAGTATATATTTTTACTTGATTTTATTTTTAGATATCAGTACACACTCCCCCCCCACCTTTTTTTTTTGCTGGAGGAGGGACAAAAGGAGGAGAGGGAGAGGCTCTGAAGCAGGCTCCATGCCCAGCATAGAGCCCCATGCCGGGTTGGATCTCATGACCCTGAGATCATGATCTGAGCTGAAATCAAGAGTCAAACATACCTGACTGAGCCAATCAGGCACCCCACAGATACCCATATACACTATTATAAGCAAACAGACACAAGAAAATGACATTATGTAAGTAAAATAGCAGATAACACTATTCTATATAATTTAGTATGCTAAACATAACCTCAAAAGAAAAAAAAAGTAAGTTGAAGTGTTTAAAAGAAAATTACTGTTCACATTACTGGGGTTGTTGATTCGTGTTTTCTGTCTTGCTCGGAGTGAGCCTCCAGAAGATCCATCTAAATTGGTGACTTTCCAGTCACAAGGCTCTGGCCTCTGGTAAAACGCCCTCCTTTGGGTCTTTTTGGTCTGTGGACACTTGAAAATGAAATGTGAACCATTCACGGGGAGTGGGGTTTGAAGCCAGAAACTCCACATTATGAGGCATGAGTTTGAATCCTTACTCTCTTACCCCCTAACTAGCCGGGTGACTTACGTTAAGTGACTCAACCTCTTGGAGCCTTGCTTTCTCCATCCCTGAAATAGAGAAGATAATACCGACTCTACAGATTTGTGTGAGAGAATGCTCAGCCCTCGAGGATCAGGAAATGATGAACTCTTCTTTTCTGGGAGGTTCTGGTCTAGCTTCTACCACTCAAGTACTGTAGGATTCTTCTGGTCCCTATTTTCTTTTCATAAAAAGTTGGCATTATATTAAGAAGTCTCTCAAGTAACTGTGATTTGTATAAAATCACAATTCGAATTCTCATATCAAGGGAAGAGAAACTAGAAGCTGCTTGTGTGGTCTGCTCACTAGCTTTGCGTCTGGGACTATCCGGTGAGGGTAAGAAAGTATAGTGTACCTACCATATGTAAATTATCCATTTTCCGAGAATCAGGGGAAATATAGGATTCCACTAAAATTAAATTCAACATGTTTATCTTGAATGATTCAGAGACATGGTTACAGTGCAGGCACTGATAAGGGCATGGAAAGAAAAGAGACTTACAAAGTGATTCTTACTCCTTCCTCATGAAATGGCATTGGAGAAACAATCAGTTTGTGTAAGCCTAATTTTCCCTATCTTTAAAATGGAAGAAAGATTCCTACTTTGTTGCAAAGTTTAAATGTGGTACACATAGAAAATAGGATTTGTAATGTCTGAAACACACCGTATGTACTTACAGAATGTTATTTTCCTTTTTTGTCATCTCATTCACTTCCCTGCAACTAACCTCAATGGTCCCCCCCCCCCCCAACAATTCTGGTCTTACTAGATAAAAAGTCTTCGAAGAAGGATCCACAAAAAGGGTTGCGTCCTACACTTGATATTGATTAGGGTGGCGTGATATTGCTGGGAACATTCTGTACAGAAGAGAGAGCCCCTGGCATAGAAAGACCTTCTATTTCTGCAGGGGATGGGAGTCCTTCTGATTATGGGGATGGCTCTTCTTGTTAATCATGTAGCCTGGTCGGTGCTCTGGTTACAGATAGAGGAGCACCTGGGGAAGAATCGGGGAGGTATAAAAGAGAAAGGCTTTTTTTAGAGGAAGTTCGGGGAATTCAGCATTGCTGGAACATAATGTACAAGGAGAGAATAGGAATTGAGACTTGAGCAGATAACAGGGGCTAGATCAGGGAAGGCCTTACAAATGGTGAGTCACTGGAAGATTTTAACCTCCAGAGTGACGTGATCGGATCAGCAGCAAGATCATTCTGTCAGCAGTGTGGAGGATGAATTGAAGGGAGGTGAGGCTGGAGACTTGAGATCAGCCAGGCCATGCTTGAGACATCTACTAAAAAGTGACAATTCCCTGAGCTAAAGTAGCAGCACAGGGAAAACCTGGTTTGCAAGATATTTTAGGCATTGAAAGTGGCAGATTGGATAACTGCTTGGATACAGAAGGTGAGACAGAGCCTGTATTCAGGGCAACTCTCATGGTTCCGTGGCGGGGTTGGGGGACCGAGGAGAGGGGACTGGTTCAGGGCTACCTCTGACCTCCCAGATGCCTTTGCTTCCATGACACTCTTGCTCACCCACTTTGGTGGGAAGAAATCACTTTTGCAGCAATTTCATTGCATTCTTGGTCATACCACAATGACTTTGTGTCTTAAATGATAATTATTTGTACACATAGCCATCTCCCCCCAATTATTTTAAACCCATCAACATAAAGATCTTGTTTAATACATCTCTGAATCCCCCGTAGGCGCTAGTCAGTTACCTTAAATATGTGCCAGTTGTCGCTTCACTAGAAAGATACATTCAATAGACGTACCATGTCTTCTTCTAGGCCACAGATTGAATTGTTTTTAAAGGCACTGGTCTGGGGAATGTCTCCTGTAGAGTGTCATTTATGCCTCCTGGGATGATTCGTTATTAACCACTCTCTGATTTGTTTTCTTCTCTCAAACGGTTAATTGCTTTGGATCCCTAGATCATTTTTTCCATGCTTACTGGCATCCAGAAGAGAAATTCAAAAATATTACTCTATTTGAGATAATTAAAGTTGTGGTCTCCTCCTGCTTCTCTACATTCTTCTATGCCTTGAAGGAGATTCGATTCATCTAATAGGATCTGTTTTGCTTGAAAAGGTGCTGGCAGCAGGTTAGCACTCTAATTGTATCAAGGGGCCTTCAAGGGAGTCTGTGGTTCTTGTTTTACAGAGCCTGGACTTGTGAAAAGCAGGTTTACAAGGACGACAGAATGTAATGAAAAGAATGCTTCTTGACTGGAACACAGGAAACCGAGGCCTTAGCTGGTCATTCTTCTGCAGACTGTCTGTGTGGGCTTGGGAAGATCACTTCACCATTGGGCTTCAGTGGCCTCGTTTATAGAACAAGAGTGTTGGACTAGAGCCTTGGCAGAGAAGCTCCCAGTAGCCAAATACTGTTAGCCATGTTCAAGGGGGCTGGGCAAACCTCGTGATATCCTGGAGACTTTCTCCATCAAAGTGTGCCTAGACTTATCAGAGTGGACAGGATGAAGCAAGGCAAACGTGGGGGGTCGGGAGGGTGGGAAGGATCTAGAAGGAGAAGAAAGAAAGAAAGAAAGAAAGCCAGCCAGACCAAGGTCCAGAGGTTTTAGGAGGCAGGCCAGTTGAATAGGCAAAGCACAGGTTCTGAGGGGTATGGCCTTAGAGAGCAGGTGGTCATCTAAATAGTCAGATGGTATGGGGGAGGGGGGATGGGGGTTGGTGGCCACAGCAGGCAGGCAGTGAAAGGCAAGGAAGAAACACAGGAATGTGTAGTGCTCAGGAGTCAGAATCATGGACGTCTGTCAGGGATTAGCAGGGTCCTGGCCACCTGCCTGGGTTCACGGGCAGGGCAGAGATTAAAAAAGAGAAAGGGGAGGGGGAGAGCAGGATAGACTTCCAGCATTGGAGAGCCCTGACATATTAGGCAGGTCTCCAAAAGAGAGATTTGGGCAAAGAGGAGCAAGACAGAAGGTGAATTCTCAGAACTGGGCCACCAGGTGGGGGCTGAGTTGCAAAAGCCCGAGTTATAGGAACTGGGACAAAAGGTCAGAGCTAGACGAAGAGGAAGAAGGTTAATGCTGAGGACTCACATTTTCGAATTTGAGGCACCATAAGGTTGCTCCTAATCCACAGCTTTTAGGAAGCAGGGATTTCTCCTGTCTTTCGGCTGCCCTTCTTCCACGACTGAGTCTCCTTTCCCTCCCTGACCCTCTCCCCCCGTTCTCTCCGCCCTCATGAGTTTCACTGAGAATTTACCGAATTCCAAGTATGAAGGGTTATGGAGTTTTCTCTGGAAGGATGGGCAGAACCGAGAAAATGTAAAATCACAAGGCAGTGTGACGACAATAGCAGAGAGGTAAGAGGCAAGGTGCAGAGAGTGCTGAGGATGAAGAAGCCAGTGGCATCCAGAGGAAGGGGGGAAGGTGTCCCCAGAGGAGTCACTCTATGAGCAGAGTCTGGGAGGGCCGGTGGCAGTCTGCCAGGTGGAGAGGTGGAGCAAGGGAAGCCTGGGCAGGGGGAACAGTATTCATGGGCAGGCATGGAGTTAAACGAGGAATGGACATGTTCAGGAAATAAAGGGTGAAGCGTGGTGAGAGCTGGGGCAGTGTGTGTGGGGGGGGTGGGGGGGCATTGCCAGAGATCAGGGCTGAAAGTAATCCGGGAATTTCCAGAAAGTAGTTGATGCTAGGGTTGATTATAAGGAAGATGACATTTTCTGGCAGAGCAGAGGGGACGATGGCGTCTGGAGAGATAGTAACAGGGAACCAAGAAGGAAGTCACTGGGTCCCGGCAAGGGATGATGGGGCCAAAACCATGGCTGCGGCTCTACTGAAGATGAGCAGAAACAATCAGATTTAAGGCAAGAAACAAGAGATGCACAAATCCACAACAGAACTAAGTCAGCAGTCCTTTTTAGGAGTCAGGGCAGACAGCGAGGGAACAGACTGAGTCTTTCCTCAAGCGGCGCCTGGCCCTGAGACCTTCTCCAGCAACTCGGTCAGCGCCTCGCTCACACTCGCCCAGTCTCCTTCCATGGCTTTTATTTTTTTTTTTCCCCTCCTCAGTTTTCCTGTCCTTCATATCCCATATTTTGTTTATCTTATTTATTGTCTGTCTCTTCCCACAAGAATGTAGCTTTTTGAGGGAAAGGATTTTTGTTATTTGAGGTCACTATTTTACCTTCATATCCCTAGAACTTAGAACATTCCCTGATACACAGTAATTGGTAAATACTGAATGAAATACTGAATGGATCAAGGCACTAGCAGCTGTGGACCAAAACAGAGAGCAAGGAAAGCCTTGCAGTCACTGAATATTCACTATTAGATGACCCCTTCATTTTGTAGAGAATGAAATGATTTGCCCAAGGGCACCCACAGAACATGTCAGGCAGATTTAAGAAGAAAAGGGTCTGTGAGTGTGTGGGGTCTCATCGCCCAGGGGCTGATTGACAGGCAGGAAAGGAAACCGGGATGTGGGTGCCAAGGCCTGGCTCTTGAAAAGACAGGGCAGCCACAGGTCAGTCCTGATGTCACAGAACTGAAACTTACCAGCACAGAACGGAATTCATTTGATTTCTTTGTGTAAAGGAAACATACTGAAACAATTGTTTCTTTCTTCCAAGGACTGTTTTCACCTATAATGTCTTTTGTCCCTATATGTAAATTCCTCGCCCTGCCCCCCACCCGACACCCCACCCCACACTCACATCCACATTGTTATAAAAATAAAGGATCTTCTGAACCTGGACATCAGATATCAATACTGCATCTTTTCCATAATAATAGTGTTTCTGTTTCTTTCCCTTTCTCTTTGTCTCTCAATGAATATTAACACTTAGTAAATACTAAGCCATTAGTATGTAAAGTGTGAAAGACAATATTTGGTTATTTTTCATATCTAGAAGTGTTTGAAGATTCTGAGTTATAAGAATTTGAAGAGGGTGTGAAAAGTCAGATTACCACTTCCTTTTTCACCAACTCATTCATTTGTCCATTCTTCTCATCATTCATTTATTTTCTCGTTTGACTCACGTTTCCTTCGTACCTACCAGCTGTAGATGATTAAGCTGTTGGGAGTACAAAACTAAATCAAGGAGTTTACAGCCTGGTAAAAGAGATAAGGAATAAGGCAAACTTAAACTTTCGATCATTCAATAAAAACATTTCTAATTGGCGTTCTATTTATTTATATTTCAATAATTTAACAAATACTGACCCAACAGCTACTACCTATCCAGGCACTGTTTTGGGCAACACGGATCCAACAGGAACTATGACAAACACTAGTCCCTGCCCTTCACGAAATTCCATGCTAGTTGAGGAAGCAGGCAGTTAAATGTTTGCGGTGTGGGCTACAGTGGGAAAATGTGCTGGTGCTAACTTTGCCCAGGTAATAAGGGATGCTTTTTTAAAGAGGTGATATTTGAGTTGACCGCTGGATGCTGAATAAAATAAATAACCTAGGTAAGAGGAGGTGCAGTGGAGAAGTCTAAGTAATAAGAACAGCAGGTGTGGAGGCCCTGAGACAGGGAGAGCATTTCTCATTAGTAGAGAGACAGAAGGCCAGTGCAGGTGACTGCAGCAGAAGGGATGTGAGACCCCAGAGCATTATATATAAAAAGCCATAAGCCCCCTAGGGGATTTCAGTCTTCTTCCCCAGAGCAATGGGAAATCAATAAACATTATAAGCACAGGAAAGTAATGATGGAATTAGAAATTTAGAGATTGGTGGAGTGAGGCAAAAGTAGGTAGAATAGAAAAAAAAAATAAGGATTGTAAGAGAAATGTAGAAATGTAATCGTAAAAATTGAGAAGACTAGATTATACCCTTCTAAGAATGTTGAAGAAGTATTCATGGAGGAGATAGCTTTGGACCTGGGCTTTGAAGAAAAAATGAGACTCAGGAATGTAGGCATGGGAACTGTGACTTGTCAAGGGCGTTTTCAAGAGAGGGTCATCATGTGGAAGGTCAAGGAGATGTGAAAGCATAGGTGATGTGTGGGGAACAGCAAGCCACGAGTTCTGGACAGATAGACACCGGAATTACATGAGTGGGAAGTAGATTGAAAAGTAGAAGTAAGGGCAGAAAGGTTTGGGTTATTGTGCTATTTGAATTTTATTATTTAAGTCAACAGGAAAAACAAACAGGAGTCATTGAAAGATTTGGAGTCCACAGTCACATTCTCAGACCCGTTTTCAGGGAGATTAATCACACAGCAAGGTGTAAGGGAATTGGACAGGAAAGAGGCTGGAGGAAATGAGAACACTTGGGAGTCTAGTGCAGTCTAGCCTTGCATGTGGATGGTGGCCGTGGGATGAAAATGCAGAAGACGTTATGGAGATGAGATGAACAGGCTAACAAGTCACTGGTCTCCAGGGAGCGTGGAAGAAGTCTAAAGACTTCATAGTCTTGTCAGTACCTCATTGTACGTGTTCTTGTACAAACCTTTGAGACAGGTTATAAATTTGGTGCCCTGGAATGCAGACCAAGAACCACACGATATCTTGCCCACATGCCACTGATAGCTGTGTTACTAATGTAGCAGTTTTTGGGTGACTCCCAAATGGACTAGATTTTAAATGTTAACCTACTAACAATTATCTCCGTGTCCTATTAGCAATCAGCTGCACCATCTGTTCCTACCAATAGAGGATACCTTCTGGAAAATGAATTTGAGAATGGTGAAATATTGCATGTTTAAAAAACCCCGACTGAGAACATTATTTTAGAGCACTGCATTCTCTGGTGAAGGGGGAAGATGTGGGAAGGAATTTCTTCTTTTCTGTTATATAAAGCTTATGCTAAGATACACAGGATATATAATGAGTTCTATGACTTAATTTTGTGTTGCCAACTCTTTTTTTTTTTTTTTTTTTAAGTGAAAGACTAATCATGAAATGATTCAAATGGGAAGGCAGTGCCACCAGTGGAAAAAAACCTAGACTCAGAGTAAGAAAAGGAAATTTGAGCCTATCTATGTTATGTGTTAGTGATAAAATCTATGTTTTTACTTAATATCTCACAGTCTTAGAAGTCCCGTCTATAAAATGACCGTACCAGCACCTGCCTTGCCTAAGTCATAGAATTGTTGTGAGGATCAAGCGAGTTGAGGTATATGAGAGAGAAGCCCCGATAATCATATCATCAGACCTGAAAGCTACTTGATTGGAAAAATCCAGACTATCATGGATCTGTGAACCTCTAAACGTATATCACTGACCAAGAGAGGGTTATTGTTATGTGAGGTGTAATCAAGGTCGATCGATTAAAAAAAACTTCATCACAAATTTGTGAGTTCTTCATCACAGTTCCAGAATAATAGGTCATGGTATGTGTCTCACTGCAGTCAGTGTGCGACATCTGTGCTGTATAGAGCAATGTATTTTAAAGTGTGGTGCCTCGACTTGGAGCATCAGCAACACTGGGAATGTGTTAAAATGCAAATGGTAGGTACTCACCCTAGACCTAAACTGAATCAGGAACTCTGCAGGTGGCACCAAGCAGTTTGTGATTTAAAAGTCCCTCCTGGAAATTCTGATGTGCCTTGAATTTTGAGAACAACTGATAAAGAGGGAAGAACGCAAGCTCTGGAGTCAGATCCTAGCTCTGACCTTTAATTGTGCAATGACCTTGACTTGTTCTTTAAGGACAGCTGCCCAGAGAGTCCCTGCTGGGGTGGAGGACGACGAAGGACAATATAGATATATTTTACTCCTCTTAAAATACTAGCCTACTAACTAGGCCAAGCATCATATTTGTTAGTTCTTCTGCCCACATAAAGCTTTTCCTTCTTTCCCCTCTTCTTCATTTTTTGCAAAATTTTTTTTGGTTGGAAGTAATTTTCCAAGAATAGAGTTTTTTGGTTAAGCGCTTGGACCATAGAGAGGAATGGCTCATCTGGAAACTCGAATATACTAGGAAAAAAACAAAGCCAGATTTTATTTTTGACATTGAAAACAGAGTTTTCAAAGTGTATGGGCTACTCCTCAGGAAAAAAATACATCTTGTGCTATTAAAATTTATATCAGTGTACATATTTCATAAAGGTTTATCTGTTTCAGACGAACCGGGCATGAAAATGAAAGACAGCTTCTGCGAGATGCCTTCGTTCTATTCAAAAGTGTACCTATAGCTAGAGTTCATAGTAGTGTAGTTATTTGGAGTCACTACTCAAAATGATCCTATTGCTAAGCACAAAGATTAATGCATACGACCAGGTCTGGGTCCAGTATACTTTTTTCTTCTGCTGGAAATGAGCTCCACAGGTATTTATATTGAATACTAAAATGTTAATTAAGAGCACCAAAGAGGAGTTAATTAAGAGCACCAGAGAGGGTGGCTCAGTGGTTAGGCCTCTGCCTTCAGCTCAGGTCATGATCCCAAGGTCCTGGGATCGAGCCCCACATTGGGTTCCCTGCTCAGCAGGAAGCCTGCTTCTCCCTCTCCCACCCCCCCTGTTTCTGTTCTCTGTCTCACTGTCTCTATGTCAAATAAACAAAATCTTTAAAAAGGAAAAAAAAAAAAAAGGCAGCAAAGAAACCCTTAAGAAAGCTGCTGAGACGATGAGGCCAGAAGAGACTGATCTGTGCAGTGGCTAGACGGAACCCACCGCTTGTCACGCACTGTGCTGAGTACTGGGGTAGCGAAGTAAGGAAAAGAGAAACAGTTCCTGTCCTCATTGAAGGAAAAACGTAACGGGGAGAAGGACGTTAAACAAGTGACCACAAAAATAACATAATTATGAGTTGTGATAAATTCCATGAAGAAAACAATACAGGGTGTTTTGAAAACATGTAGCAGGAAGAACCATAAGCCGCTGCCCTGAGTTTGCAGCCTTCTTTAATGTGTTTTGCATTTTGTATGCTGAAAGTTGGTCTATGTAGTCCTTTATTGCTACTCATAGGACAGGAGGACCAGAATTTTATCCATAGTTACCTAAATTTACCTAACTTTCTTGCTACCTGACCTTGGGAAAATTACTTAATCTCACCAGGGTTCAGTTTTCTCAACCATCAAATGGAACAGAAATACCAACCTGGTAGGGATGTTGTGAAGATTAGACAGAGAAAGACACAGAACTGTGTGTGCTTGGCACATGGTAAGTGTTGAATGGATATGTTAGCTGTGTGAGCCCAGAGAAGGCGCAGGGGAAGGAGGAGGGTGATGAGATAATTTGAATTTCTGTACTCCTGATGCTCAGACTAATATTTGTTCCTTAACAAAAAATACATACCTCAGTGTTATAACCAAAATATTAGAAAAAAAAATTCTTAAACACCCAAAAAAGTAACATCTAAAATCTGTTGCCTGGTCTATTTTTTGTCTCTGTGCTAACAGAGTGCAGAGTGTTTTAACAGGAAAGGATAAAGGGAAGATGCTTAGTTTCAAGTTCTGGTCTGCCCTTTTGATGGTAACAGAATAGTGATACTCAAGTTTCTGTATTTCTAACTATTGATCTAGGACTCAAAGAAGAGGGCTTTCCTGTGAGAATGGACACAGAGGCATAAGGAGACATGTCAGAAAGACATGCTGACTAACACCAAGGTCCTGAAGCAAGCAGGATAACAGCCAAGTCAAGAGAACTAGGCTTCAGTAGGTAGCCCTCGCCTCCAGCCTGCCTCTGCTTCTCCAATGAGCTGTATGGTCTATTCATCTTACAGGACTCATCTTTTCCTTTTGTACAGTAGGGATGAAATAACATATTTATCGAATATATTTTAATTCCTTTATGAGATAGCTCTCCCTCAGGTAGATGTAATACTTTACTGAAAAATAGTATTAAATGAGAGGACATATATGAATGGCTTTTGGAATTTGAAAGCCCGAAGTCAACTCAAGTTTACTGATTACAGTGTTGCTTTTGTAATGTGGGCCTTATATTGTTAAATGAAAGTCTTCTGTCTTCCCCAAACCATTTCTAAGCCCCTCGAGTATTGAGAGGATGCTGTTTGTTTTCATGTGCCTAGAGCAGGATTTCCAAGCGTGTACTGAGTGAGCTATCGAGAACTGATCCTATTTGGAGAAATCAGAAGAGGTGTTTAGAGAGGCAGAGGAGCACAGCATTTCTAAGGGGTGACATAGTGACAAATGAGGTTGAATAGCTTCCTTAGACAAGAGTAGAACTAGAGTAGCAGAGCAGACCTACTAAGCAGAGAGTTCACGTTTATTCATGAAACCAAAGTTCAGGCAAAGATAAGAACCTTGGACATTTGCAAAACCATAAAAATGTATAATGATTCTACTTAGTTTTATTTACTGAATAAACTTCTAGTGAATGTAACAAAGGACAAATATGGATCATGGTTCCTATCCTCAAGGAACCCACCATCTACTGAAGTGGGGAGCAACATGCGTATTGCACAACTGGAGAAGGTCTGAGATGGAAGTATCAACAAAGGGCTCTGAGATCAAAAAGCATCCCCCTGGGGAGGCCAGGGAAGGCTTCTCAGGAGGGTGAAGCTTGAGTATAGAAGGAGCAGCACCCGCAGGACACTGAAGGGGAGAAGGAAGCAAAGGCAATCCCGAACATTTTCAGTTCCTGTTCTCATGTAAGTGAGCTGTCTTAAGAAAGGTTTAGATTCCGGTTTAAGTTAAAAGATGCGTATCCTCATCATAGACATAATTAAGATCCCAGTTAATGAATTTGTTGGTGATTCCTTTTCTTTTCTTTCTTTCTTTCTTTCTTTTTTTTTTTTTTTTTGCATACCAGCCTTAGTTTATTCTTTACAATATACATATTAAAAAGTGAAAATGTAACGCTGTAACTGAGAAAGTATCATAGAGTTTTGAAAATGAATTCACTGTAGGAGTCTAAATAGAAAATAAAAATCAGCTTTTTAAGCTGCTTTTTTACTGAGTGTGTTTTGAGTCAGCAGTAATTCTGGGTATAGAATACATATTGTGCTTCATAAATTGGGCTGACCCAGAATACTGATGCTACTGCTACAGCAGAGATCATATGGCCTCTTATTTGCACAATAAGGATTGTGTACACACTACCATCTCTGCTCCTCACTGGAGTGTGAATAATGTCTCTGGGCTATTTTGTTTGATTTATCTTCACTCTCATCTAAAATATCTGGGAATATCAGCTGCACTGAACTTCTTAAAACAACCCTAAAATGACGATATGAAAAGAGGTTTTAGGGGCGCCTGGGTGGCGCCTGTTAAGCCTCTGCCTTCGGCTCAGGTCATGATCTCAGGGTCCTGGGATCGAGCCCCGCATTGGGCTCTCTGCTCAGTGAGGAGCCTACTCCCCCCTCTCTCTCTTCCTGCTGCTATGCCTAATTGTGATCTCTGTCTCTCTGTCAAATAAGTAAAATCTTAAAAAAAAAAAAAAAAGAAAAAAAAGAAAGAAAAGAGGTTTTAATAAACAAAGAAACGCATACTGCAATGTGTATATTGCAAATCCATAGTAAGGTTAGGGATCTTAAAAATCCTCATTCCTATGGGATCCTCCATTTGAGGGGTAGAAGTAGATAGAGAAGAGCAGTATTTCCTGGCTTTCTGGTCATCACTCATCTTCCTCTGGCATATTTCCAAAACACCCTAGATCACCCTAGCATGAGCTCTACTCTTGTTTCTTCATAGTGCCACTCTATAGTATCTGTTTCCTTTTTCTCCTGTTCCTTGACCCTTTTGTCCTTGGCTTTCTTCCTTGTTCTCCATTCCTTTGATTCCGTCCACACAATGCCTTTTAAAGAGCTTTCACACCTAATACTTGGCCAGCACTCCCTCTACAGGTGATCTGATGAATCCACTACAATTACCCCAGCACAGTTAGATCTTCAGTTCTTGTGATGTCACCAAAGCCTGTGTATCATCTGGTGAAAAGCATTGTAGCAGCAGTAGAAGGAAATCTTTCAGATCGGAGCCATTTTAAGTAGCAGTATCACTTGGATTCCCATAGTCTCCTTTTCCCTAGATGGAATTCACTGTTATAAAAATAAAGCATTGTGAAGAAAGAGCTCATGTATAATTGATTTTTGCATTAAAGCAAATTATGGTTCATTTGTCCCAGATGAAAACAGAACCATTGTTAATTTCCACAGACTGACAAAAGCATTTTTTTCTAATCTAGACGAGCGGTTATTACAACTTGTAAAATCCGATAATGAGCCTGAGTCCTTAAAAGTAGGAAAGAAAGGGAAAATGTCAGCAGAACATTAGTGGCTTTATGGAATACAGTTTCCCATGGTTCACAGGTGGTGTCCAAGGTGGTGTCCAAGGTGGTGTAGGCGATCTACTGTAACAGGCCACAGTGACTTCATACAGTAAAGGCCTATAGCTCTCGTCTCAGTGACCACTGCCATTAGTTGTCAGGCTGTGGGCCACCTTTGTCACTGCTACTTTCAGCATTTGACCTCCAAGATTGTGAAATAATAGAAAGAGAGGGCTAGAAGAATTCTGTAGGAAGTTTCATGACAAGGCCGAGCTTGTCCCGCTTCTTCTCTTGGCCCACATTCTTTTGGGAAGAACACAGTCAGCGGTGCCAATCTAACTGCAACAGAGACTGGGAAAAGTCATTGTCTTGTGGGTCCGGCGGGGCGGGGGGGAGGAAACAATTTGGTGAACACAAAGCAGTGCCTCAGACAGCATTTTGCCATTGTCAACGAAGTGACTATTTTATAAGTGACCAATATAATTCCCATCCCTTTTTTCTGTTCCAAAGAGAAATCTGCCTCAGGAAGCTTTAATGCAAAGAGGTAGTATAGCCAACAGTTAAAAGCAAGGACTTTGGAGTCATATCAACCTTCCTTCAAATTTCCCTTTACATTTGCTAGCCTTTTGCCTAGAGGTCTTCTTCTGTATTCGTGAATTTTCTCCTCCATTCTTCGGGAGCTACCGCACCTAAAAATAAGGAGACTGTGATAATAGAAGGAGATAATATATGTAACACAGGAAGCAGCTGATGAGTGACAGTGTAATATCTGGATGGTTACACCGGGAAGTGGGAAGGAAAGGAGCGCTGGTGACATCTACCATCAGGCCCCTCCAGTTCCTTACATTTAGGACATTTTCTTTCATTCAGACTATAAGCCATTTTCAACAAAGGCAAGTCACAAAATAAAGGAAATGGGTGAGGAGAAAAACATCCTTAGTTATGGCAGTTTTAGCAGAACTTTACAGGTTTTTAATTTTGTGGGGGTGGGGGTTGATAGCTGCCCAGTCCACTGGAATGTGACGCTTGTCTTCCCAGTGGCATGAGGATGACTCACCCGAGAGGTTGTTTTTGCCAGCTCTCTCTTCTCTTCTGTACCCGGGAGGAGGCCTGCTTGTACATCTCAGGTAGAATGGCCTACTGTTTGTCTCCCTAATTTCTGTGAAGTGTGCTTTCTCATTGATGTATGCACATAAATCACAGACATTTGCAAAACAAGTAAAATATTGTCTAGGGCTCAAGAGAATTCATCACAATTAAATAAAAGTGTTCTCAGTCTGTGCCCATGCAGGAAAGCAATTGTGTCATCCGGCGCAGAATGTTTTCTTTCCTTGTGTTTAGGAAAGAAAGAAAGAAAAAAAAAAAAAAAGGAAGAAAGAAAGAAAGAGAAAGCGAGGAAGGAAGGAAGAAGGAAGTACATTTATTTGTTTGTTCTAAAGTATCTTTTATTAGAATTTCCTGATGAGATATGGTTAAGTACTTTTATTGGTAATGTTTCTCATTTTTGCAGTGAAAACCAACTGTAAAGATATTTAGCTCATGTAAATCTAGAACTTTGAATTTACAGAGTATCCTCAAATCTCTTCCTGGGAACTCCTCACTTAGCTGAGATAATTTTATTTATGGGGACCAAAAAATGGAGCCACAAGTAAAACATATTTTCCTTTTGGTTTATAAGTGGGAAAATTAAATCAATATTTAAATTAAGTATGTGGTTAACATTATATGGTTGAATGCCAACGGCCAAAAGTAAAAAAAGAAAATAGCAAAGCTCAGGTCTCTCAATTTTTAGGTCCAAATACTCCTACTAGAACAGTCTGTCTTGTATTAGCCCTCTTATTGTTTGATGCCTCATCGTGATTCTGTAAACATTATAGGAAAATGACATACAGAAGATTATCTCATCTAATGCACTGCCCTTGGGCAGTTGAATGATCAAACAATTCAAATCAAAGATTTTTGTTTCTGGTACTATGCTGGATTAGTTTATTTAGACCATCTCTCCCTCTGACCACAACTAAAAATGTTGGATATAGCATTTTTTTAAAAAACACACAAACAAAATTTCTTGAAAGTGCCAACAACTAGCAGGATAATAGAGTTATCAGGCAGAAACCTAACTACTTGAAGGCAGGGCTGATGGGAGGGCTGGTGTTGCACTTAAAGCCAATCTACCTTGAGGAATTTGTTGAACCATGGGCAATGAAACTTTGAAACTGACCCATAAAGGATGTAGACTGGAATTGTAAGATGCAAACTATAAAATAGTCATCCTTATTGTTTAAATTAATTAAAGAGAAGTTGAGTAAATAATACATGAAACTATAAAAAAAAAAAAAAAAAAAACTGTCCCAGCAGATTTGGGAGAAAAAAAACAAAAACAAAAACAAAAAACAAAAGAACTTAAAGAGGACCTCAATAAAATAAATAAAATGAAAATTAAAGATGAGGTTGAAAAGTGTAAGGGCAGATTAATCAAAGCTGAAGAGACCTTGAGAGACCTAGGGTATCATTCAGAAGACATGAGGCAGTGCTCGCTTCAGCAGCACATATACTAAAATTGGAACGATACAGAAGACATGAGGCAGAGGGCAGAAACAAAGAGGAAATACAGAAAGCTAAGACATGTTGCTGACAGGTGAGAAGGGTTGCTAAGTGTCTAAGAAGAATTGCAGGAGAGGGTGTGAGGGTGTGGCAGAGGCAATAGTTGAAGGAAGAAATGGCCAAGAAGTTTCTGGAGTTGATAAAATATGTGAATACACAGATTCAAGGAGATTCACGAATCCCAAACAGAATTTTAGAAGTCCACAGCTGGGTATGACAGGGTGAGGACACAGAACAGCAGACACAAAGGGATATGTCAGCACTAACTGAGGAGGAGGGAAGTGTATATCTCAACATATGCTGGGAAAATAACTCTCATTCTAGAATTGTTTCATTAAAATATAAAGGCTAAATAAAGACATTTTGGAAAAACAAAACCTGGGAGACTTTGTTGCCAGCAGACCCTCACTAAAGAACTTTCTAAAACATGCCTCCTAAGCAGAAGGAAAGTGATCTGAGATGGAAAACAGAACCTGCCAAAAGAAGAACAAAGTGCCATATATAGGAATTAATCTAAATGAATATATATTTTATAAAATAATAATAATGGTTATAGGACTAAATAAGATAGCCAAAATATTGTCAATAATAATACATTAATAATCTGTATATATTAATAATATATTTGTAGGCAAATAAAAGTGTTGACAAAGTTTAGACTTTGAGAAGTGCGCATGTTATAATTCCAAAGGTAAACACAAAAAATGGAAATCATAAATCACATTAAAAAAATTCAAAAGAAGAAAAAAAAATAAGAGAGATGCAAAACAAGTGGGATAAGTCTAAAGCAAACTAAGAATGTAGCTACGAAAAAAAAAAAAAGAATGCAGGTAGAAAGCCAAATACGTCCCTCATTACATGCTCATAAACCACTACTGCACAAAACCAGATAGCTGCACCTCACAATATAATGGTAAGAGGAATACACAAATTACCCAATAATAAACTTTGTGTGACTCTATTTCTATATATTTCGAAATAGGTAACACTATGCTATATTGTCAAAGGCTGCAAGGTGATGATATCTGTAAAAGAAAACAAGGACGGAATTATTACAGATGTCAGGGGAGCACTTACCCTTTTGCAGTCAGAAAGGGGAGTATTTGGGGAGTGGTCCTGTGTAATTTTCTTTAAACTGTACATATATGTTTAATATACTTTTCCACATATGCTTTACATACAAGTATCTTCCCATAAGAATTGTTAAAAGATAGACAAATACATATATAAATGATGTTTTATACAGAATTTCCTTGTGTTTTGTACTTCTTTAGACCAGACTTCCAGAATGGAAATCAATGTGTCAGTGATACTAATTGTTAGCATCCTTAATGAAAATGGTTCAAAGCCAACTCTCTCTGATTTCTAGGCCATCTTCTTATACAGTACACATTACATCCCACATACTCTTTTTTTTTAAAGGTTTTATTTATTTATCTGACAGAGAGAGAGAGATCACCAGTAGGCAGAGAGTCAGGCAGAGAGAGAGAGGGGGGGGGAAGCAGGCTCCTTGCTGAGCAGAGAGCCCTATGCGGGGCTCGATCCCAGGACCCTGAGATCATGACCTGAGCCAAAGGCAGAAGCTTAACCCACTGAGCCACCCAGGCACCCCTACATCCCACATATTCTTAAGTTGTTTACCAAAATCTTTTTGTCACCTTGTAGTACAACCAGGATTGTATCATTATCAGAATATTTCTATGTCACCAATACTATCATTTAAAAATATCCACTTTCAAGTGAACTTAATAGGTAATTACTTTGACTATTTTCAGGTACATTTGTGCCATATTAAAGATAAATTTTCATTTTAAGGTAGTATAGTAGAATGTGCCTTCTGGACCCATGTTGCCTAGATCCACGTCCTAGCTCTCCCAACAGCAGCTGTATTAGCTTGGGCTGGATATTTTACCCATTTCTCAGTTTCCTCAACTGTAAAATGAGGGCAATAACTGAATCAATTCCATAGGCTTGTTGAGAGAATGAAATGTAAATGCCTAAAACAACGTCTGGTACATTTTAAGTATTTGATACTTGTTTGTAACTATTTATTGCAAGAGTAGACCAAAATGGATTTGAGCTCAGTACAAATCACATCCTTACCAACAGCATACATGTAATCAGTAAGACATTCCATGGCCAACCTAAAAGACAGATACTCGCCACTCCTCCATGACCATTGTCTAATTCATCTCATCAATGCTCTTCTCTTAGAATGTTAGTGCTAACTGTGGGGAAAATGAACCCGCGGGAGGATCAAGAATGTTTTCACTCACTCATTAAGTTTAGTAATGAATTCCTGAGCTACATGCCTGGCTCTGCAGTAGAAATGTGGAATGCGAGAGTTTGCAAGACACTGCACACTAGTAGGAGAGAAAAAAAAATCTAAATATTGGAAGAAGAGGCACCTAGTACAAGAGATCAGGTTAACAGAAGATCCTAGTCTCATTCAAGACATCAAAGAAAGCTTCCCGGGGTGTGTATGGTGGGCGGGTGGGGTTGGGGGGAGATGACATTCTGTATTTACCACTGTATGCATCTCTAACAGATACATTATCTCATCTTCGTTCTTCACAAAGACCCCATTAGGTAGATGTCCAGTCCCTATTTTGGAGGTGGGGGAACAGAGATTCAAACAGGATAACTGGCTAGATAGGGTTGTTTCCTTCATTTCCAGAAACACAGTGGGAGGGGGTATAGCTCAGGGGTAGAGCATTTGACTGCAGAAACACAGTGGGATTCTCATGAAATGAAAAATCTACTTAGGTAGCACTTAAGTTTCTTTCTGTCCTCTCTTAGCACGCAAAATCTAGTACCCACCGTGAGCCAAATTCTCGAACACAGATCATCAACAGCAAACAGCTGCTTTGACTCTTTTTTTAAGACATTAACAGGAAATCCCAAGCTAAATTTAAATGGGGCTTTTAGGAAGAAACAATTCAAGGAAAAATAATCAGCATCTAGTTGTGTTTGCCCTCCATTAAGAAGTCTCTAAATACAAGCGCTATTAAATGCTCCGAAACCATTCGAATTCACATCTTTGCTGGCCTTCCACATTGGTTTGTCTTGGAGTTTCTTACCTTGCAATTATGCTTGAATTCATTAAAAACTAGATTACCCTAACAGGTGTGTTACTTGATATTCCTTGTTAAAATAATGCAAATCCTGGTTATTGAAGAGAGAAAATACCGAAACCATTTGTCTCAGTTGGTTTTGGGTAAAAATAAAACTAGGCTGCCTTATTTTTCAGTAAAACAAAAACCAGGCTGATTCAACAGCTTCCTCTGAAATGGGTACTATTGTCAGGGGTTTCTTGGGTATCCTTTTATTGTTTCATTGTAATTAAAATATTTCAGATTTGTTCCTCTCCACAAAAAAAGGTAACAAGATATACAGACCTGTCTGCACTTGAGATTTTTACGCAATGATGTATCTTCTATATCTTCCTATGTCAGTGTTTGTTTTTTTAGAGCTTTCCATGGTAAGGATATAACCTAATTATTAAGTAGTTTTCAACTGATGAGTATTTGGCTCATTTCTAATTGTTTGCTCTTACAAATAAACTTAGGGACATAAGTGTTCCCTGCGTATGTGTGCTTTCCTAAAGTCCAGTCTTGTGGATGGGATGGGGCTGGGGATGTGTGTCCGGGTTATAGACAGCAAGGGTAGAATTAATAGAAGCCATTTTCAGGCCTGAACCTTAAATCTATTCTGTACAACCCTCCTATGCCCTCTTCTCCTGTAAAGACCCCTTGGACAACATGTGTTCCAGATGGTGTCGTTACGATGAAGGAGACCCGCCCCGCTAGCACATGACTGTGCCATAACTGGGGGCAAAAAAGGGTCATCGTGTTAGGTGCCTGGGATTTTGTGGGTTAGTACAACATCATGTACTGCTTCCTGACTCATGCAAACCCTTCGCATGAGTGCAGTTACATTGATGGAGTAAGTTTCCCCAAAGTAGAATTTTTGACTTAGCGCTAACTTTCCCTGCTCACTCTCTCTGGGTTTTCAGCAGACCCTCTAATTTATCCTCGTGCTTCTCATTTCCGACCCTGGCCTTGCATTCCATGGGCACTGCCTTGGCGTTTACCCTTCCTGTTTACCCTCTGATGGTCCCCTTGTTGCTGACCTTTCGCTCTCTCAACTGTCCATGCCCAATGCTGTCAGTCTCATGTTTCTCTCTGCTCTCAGAACGAATACATTTTTTCCTGACCCCCCTAAAATTTTTCTTAACAGTTGCCAACTGCCTCCAGGCTCAGTTCTAGATTTTTCTAGCCTGGCATTTAAGCCTGCCCACACTAACATTTAGAAGATAGTTACCAGTACAGTGACCAGCATGGAGTAGCTACTCAGTAAATGGTGGGACCTCTTATATTTTATAGCTGCAACTAGACAGTGTCTTGTGCAGGGCTGACATTCAAAAAATAATTTCTGGTCAGTAGACTCTATTAGGGAGAATTCATGACTTACTAAATTGCATTACCATAGGATTCCTTGCTTTTTCCTCTAACAGCATGGTTTTAAGGTTAATATCCATAGTGTGTTGCTTAATCAGAGGCTTGGATGGTGAGGCTACAGAGGAGTAGCTCATACAATCCGTTAAACATCTAGGGAAGCATTCCTTTGTACCTGGGGTGGATTACGCAATAGTGCTTATGGCGTCCAAGGATGGTGGTACCACTTAAGGCAATATGAAAAACAATGTATCACACTGAATATTCACATGGAGCTTCTATACCTAAAAGACACTGCTAACTCATAATCAAGTTGGAATAGCTGTTTTTAGCATTTTAAAGTGTAACGTGCCAAGACATGATTATTTGCATGTTGTTACTCCCCCACCATGCATTCAAAGTGAGCCTGTACATCATCCATGTTTAACCATGTTTTGGGGATGAATGTGATGTTCCAGCAAGAGATAGCTGCATTTTTGTAACATGGGAATGATGAAGGAGAATTTTATTCCTGTTGATGTGGATGTTTATTCAAAAAAGAGAAGTATTTTTAAATGTTGGTTATTTTTCACATTGATTTAACTGATTTAAGTGAAGAAAATGTGTGAAATTATTCTGAAGCATAAATCCAGTTGTCTTGGAAACTTTGAGAGATAAAAAATGAAAACAAGATATTGTCATGCTTAAACTGCAAGGGATCTGAATATAAATCACCTCTAAATTTCTCTTTATTTTGTTCCAGTATAAACAAAACTCATTATTAAGGACCAGAAAATATTAAGGACATGGTGGATGTAAAACAGTGCATCTTTTGTAATGTATTTTATTTATATCACCTGTCCAGAAAATCTAAATCCAGTATTTTGTTACTGATTTGGGACAGATTTTTTTCTGGAGGTTCAGTGGAGTCAAGCAAAAGTTAGTCCATCTGTCTGTTTGTCTCTCTTTCTTGCTAATAATTTCACATTTGTTTATGCTTTAGGTAACTGTGCCCAAGTGCTGAAATCCCATTTAACGCTTAATCAGATTACAAATTTTAAATGACACAAACAAATAACATACAACGAAATGCTGTTTGTACTGGGCTTTACTGAGGAAAGCTCAGCGCTGTGACCAGGTTCTTACAAAATGACCCTTCCCACCAGCATTAGCTATAGAGATGCCCACGGAGCTCTCTGATACTTTGCGGAAAATAAAAAGCAAGTAGGAGCTGATGCATTCTTTCACAAAGGGTTTTATAAGCAATAACCTAGTCTAAATGAAAACCATGGAAATTAAAGCACATCCTTTAGTAGAGGCAAACAAACTTTCTCTGAACTAAATATTTCAGGGAGAAAGTAGAATTCCTAAGATTGTAAAAGTGGCATCTAGGATTCGTTATGTAGTTAGCTTAAAAAGTGATCCACGTTTAATCAGAAGCAAGAATGACTTTATTTAGCAGGACTATTACGAGTGACTTTCGTTAATACACTTGATCTTAGCCAAAAGGCTGAGAAGCGATGTGACTTTTGTTAATAAGAAAGCAAGTTGCTTCTGTACATTTCTACTCCCGACTCTTATATCCACTGGCTAATATTCAGTCACCTTTTCCTCCTTCTTTCTTTCCTTTCTTCCTGATCTCAAATTACACACTTCTCTCTTGTGGGGTTTCTTTTCCTTTTCTGCTTTTTCTAGTAGCCAAGGATGTGTTCTTTCAGCTATGACCATTCTGGAAACATGGAGTATGGAATAATTATAATCTATAATGTATACATTTTGATTTTAAGTAAGTTAGGCAGATATAAATTTAAAAAGGAGTCGCTATCTTCTTTCCAGTTATCCATGTCCTAGGGAAACAACCTTCCCATTCCCTCTCCCTACCCTCCCTACAGCACCAGTGCACATCCACGCACACACACACAGCACCCCGAAGAACAGTGGGAGGTCTCCTGTTATTAGACCACACTTCTAGTTTCTCCCCCCTAGGCAGCTTAGCAAATTAGTAGACACGGAAGAGATGTGTTCTTGTTTGGATGGGTGCTTTGGAATTGATAGTTTTTAAAGATTTAGTTTCATTCACCTGATAGGATCTATAGCCTCTTTTAGGAATTAATGACTTGCCTATCCAAACAATATTTATGGTATTTCCCTCCCAGGGCCTGTTACTGTTGGGGTTCTGTATCTCTGTAGGATAAATTAAATGTACATTTGTCATCAAAACTGTTTTTCATTGAGTATCCCCTGTGCATTATTTCTCTTATGATGCTGTGTTTGAGCATGCACGATAGAAAAGTATATGAGTGGACCAACAGGCAAGAAGTAGGGCGTGAGAAGGACTGATTCTTCTGACTCACAGTTATTTCTGGTTGAGAGCTGCGAGTTAGGGTAGCTGGGTTCTAAATTTCTCAGATGGGATCACTGAAGACATCTAAGAGTACCAGCGGTAAGAGGTGTGCAAATCACAAATCTGTTTTGCAGTCTTTCTTAGCTGAAAGGGCCGAATGGTAAAGGAACCTAACACTTGAAGTCCAAACTATCTTAGGTGAATTTGAGAAAAATGAGATTAGAAAAAAATTTTTTTGTGTCCTGTCGGTAATAGCCACAGTAAGGAGTGGCTGAAGGAGGTGGCATTAACTCCAAGAAACAAATGAGGTAGTCTTGCTAGAAGAGAAGAGAGCGTTTCGGCACTACTGATGATTTCCTTGGAACTGGCTTCAGAGAGCTTTGTAATGGGAGCCCTGGCAAGACTGTGATCACGCGGTCAGCCAGCCTTTAACGTGGTGGTGAGTCTCCATCAAGGAGTAGAAGAGCAAACTCTGAAGAACTATGGCTATAGCTGGGCTTGGTTTGGGGTAAGACTTACCCTTTCACCTTACGAGTGGAGTTAAATGGTGGAAAGATACTTGAAATGTAGGCAAGGTGAAAGACTATTGTAGATAGGAAATCATAATCTGGCATACATATGTAATTCTAACATTTGATGTCCATGGCATTTGGGGACTTTCTTGGGACAGGGAGAGGGTCTTTTATTTCTCTTTTGCATGCCCGACCATACCCAGCAGGGGACCTGCCATGTCCTCAGTTCTCAGTTCTCAGTCAATGATGATTTTGAGGCTAGTTGATCATAGCTGCCTATTTATTTTCTTATGGGGAGGTTGGAGTAGTTCTTTTTTTATGTAAGCAGTTTCTTTGTTGAATTTTTAGACGTTTGGGTTAAATGAGAAGTATCTCAAGAAGGGGGTTTTATGCATAGCTTGAAATGTTCATATAACCTAAATATATATAGAAAGTGGTAGATAGCATCATACCAGTTTAGATTCATGTGGACTTGCATGAAATTTGCAAATAATAACTTGTATTTCACAGGTGATGCAAACTTTTTAATATTTACATGTTTTTACATTGAATGACTATATAGAAAATGTACTCTTTCAAGAATATACACGATTTTCTAATGACAATGAAATCTTAGACTAAGAACAAAACTTTTCAATTCTTGGATGGATTGAGAAGAGTTATCACTAAAGTATTATCAAGAGTATGATGCTTTTCATGAGATTTTCATTGTAGTATTAGCAATTTTTCTTTTGATACACATTAATGGTGGTGTTAAGTTAAAAACACAATTCATGTATTTGAAAACTTTCCCAATTTATTCTTACACTAAATGCTTTTGCAAGGTAATGGAGGTTTGTTGGAAAAGATGTTCATTAGGTTCACAGTAAAATGACTCATTGTTAAAAAAACAGAAGAAGACAACCTACCGAATGTAGAGTTTGAGAAAGTAAACACTGCACTCTCAAAAGCTCACTTACTGATTTTCTTTTTTTTTAATTTAAATTCAATTAACCAATGCATAGTCACTTACTGATTTCCATGTTTACCTTCCTTATCTGAAGAAATTAATTATCCTAGAGTTCTAATAGTATTTAGAATGAGAGTTTAAAGAAGTGAAAGTCTAAGTCAAATGGAAGAAAATGCCCTGTATTAAATCTTTATATGTTGTCAACCTTGGTTGAATACAAAGAAAGAAAGAAAAAAGGAGAAAACATTCTAGACTCAAAGAAGGTGTGTGTTGGGGAAAAAAAAAAAAAAAGAGGTGAGAAGGGAAAATGCAATAGTGAGAAAGAGATTAATAATCCAGAACCAAGAGTGGAATTATTATAATAGCTTTTAACTTGAAGGAAATTGCAGAAAGATCATAGTGATGTGATAATTGATAACATTATGTTTTTTTTCTTTTACACTGTCCCCCAAACTTGTTATATTATGGTTATAGAAGTTAAACAATTAAAAAGTTTTAAACTCTGTAATAGAGCTAGTATTTATGATGTTAAATTGAGACTATCAGATTAGATTTATTCATTCCATTTATATAAATCATATACTGAGTACCTGAAGTTAAAATACAACATCCACAATAGATCTAAAATTATGGTCTTTTTTTGTTTAAAGATTTTGTTTATTTATTTATTTGACAGACAGAGATCACAAGTAGGCAGAGAGGCAGGCAGAGAGAGAGGAGGAAGCAGGCTCCCTGCTGAGCAGAGAGCCCGATGCGGGGCTCGATCCCAGGACCCAGGACCCAGGACCCTGGGATCATGACCTGAGCCGAAGGCAGAGGCTTTTACCCACTGAGCCACCCAGGTGCCCCTAACATTATGATCTTAAAGAGGACAAACTAAAACTATATATTTGCTGATACAGTCTTACCTTGACCAGTGATCGCTTGTAGGATTTTGCTTATAGCCAGACTTCTCTGTATCTCAGCTGATTTGAATGTTCTGAGTCTGGCTGGTGTTTTTCAGTCCTCAGAGTTCATTGTGGCTTAGGCAACTTGGTTCCCCTTAATCATGATGAGATTATTATATGGATACTTTTGTTCCATGTAATCATACTCTTACAAGTTCAGTTATTTAATAAGAACATAGATGTGCTATGCAATAATCAGCTTCATATAAAAAGTCCAAAGAAATTACAGTTGTAATTATAAAAAGGAGGCAGCAGTAATACTTGTCTCACAAGGCAGTTGGGAGGATTAAATGAGTCCGTACACACATGTGATTAGAGCAGCGCCTGTCATATAGTAAACTTCCAATACATATGTGTTTTTTAAAGAAAATATTGTATTTTATCTAGGCAAGACTGGCAAATCTCAAGTCGGTTTGGAGATCTTAGTGTTTGAACTGATCCTTATTTGATGAGGATAATTTTAATCATGTATTCAAAATGATTTGGCTTCCATAGAGGAGAGAAGAGCTAGGAATACATTTATAGGAATGTATTTTAGCAAACCTGTGAGTGTTGACACAGGATGACATAAAAGCAGTGTAGTAAGTGCAGAAAGCATGAAACTTACAACAGGAACACTGGGGTCCTAAGTCTTATAGACTCCCCGCATGGCTTTAGGCATATCACTTAGATTTCCTGAGTTAATCCCTAGTATCTGTATTTATAGAATAAAGATCATTTTTGCAGTCCACAAACTTGTGGTGAGGCTCCCTTTAAGACAGTATATGTACATCTCAAATATACTGTCTGGCATGTAGTTGGGATTCGTAAAGTAATTCATAATTTATTTTTGTTAAATAACACTTGCTAAATAACTTAGTATTTAGTTTAATCAGAAGATAATATAGTGCCAAGTTTTGAAAATAAATTCTATATATCGGTGATGACCCTGCATACAACCATTTCCCTGTGATTATATTTCTCCTATTGATCACACTAAAATTAATATACAATGCTTTGTAAAATATTTCGTTTTGATTGTAGAGGACTTGGTTGCTCTATGGTCTCTGTAGCATGTTTGCCTTCAACATAACTGCGGCTTAAAAAGCCTGTGGGTTTCCAGTCCTCCATCTTCTTTTCCTTTCCCGCTCCAAGGAAAGCTCCATCTGGACCTTGTCTATACTTATATTAGGGAGGACAGCCCGTTTTAAGAAATTTATTAATTTTAAAAAGCTCTTAAATTGGGGCAAAGTGATTGGTATTCTTGGTGTTAACATCAATTGAAATTTACTTGAGAAAGGTCCATTCCCGATTTCCGAGCCCTCTCTCTACTTGCGGATGTGACACAGTAAACAGACAGATCTGGCCCATGGTCTAGAGTCAGCTGAGCTTGGATGTATTTCTGTCACTCTCCCCACACCCTGTGCCACTCAAACAGATTATCCTAATGTCCGTTTTTAAAGTCTAGATTTTTAGAGACATGTAACCACCATAGTTTGATAAAATTTCAGAAGGACAGATTATCGTCTAAAAGAGAACAGAAGTTTTAGGGCATTTGTTAATCCACCCAATATTTAAAGAGTTCCACTAAGTAGAGGGTGATAGAGCAACGCTTTCACAATTCTGAGGGGAATTTTTCTTAACCGAAGATTCCCTAACTAGCCAAAATGCCAATCAAGCATGGGAACAGATTAACTATATTTCTAATAATATGAGCTCTTGGAAAGTTTGTATCGCATACATTCTTGCACTGGAAATGTCATGAGATTGTACTCACTGAGAGGGTAAAGCCAGAAAGAGAAAGCCACAGATGGAGGAAATAATGGTGTCAAGTGAAGAGCAAGAAAGAGATAGTGGTGGGAAGTCTCAAAATGGCACATGTACAAATGGCCTGGGAAGGGTTTAGGTAAAGAAAAAAAAGTTCTGAAGCTCTGGAAGAAGCTTAGAGAAACAGTGACTTGACAGAATATATTATGTAATCACAAGTCTGTAAATCACTGAAAGTATATAAATGCAAATGGTTTAGGAAAAAGGCAAAGGCATTTCAGAGTGGGGGCCTGGAGAGAGACTACATTTCAGAGGCCACCTACTAAGCACACTGTGTAGGCCAATACAAATATAAAACAAATTCTGATGAATTTTTATAATTTCATGGTTTGTGAGGGGAAAAAATCTGTTTGATCTTAATGTGAGAAGCATTTTCTCATGAGTGATCCAAGACTCATGGCATTGGATCTGTATTGGAAAAATATATATATATACACACATGCACATGCACATACTCATAGCTAACACATTACCTGGCTTGACACTGAACAGTTATTTACAGAATTAATTGTAATATAAGAGCCACTTATTGATTTTCAACTTGTAGAGATAACACATAATGAAATATAGAAGTCTTTGTTATGGTTGCATGACAAAATAAAAATATCCAACAGTCTTAAAAAGATAGAAACCAAAGTTTAACCTGCAGGAGATAAGGTATTGAAGGAAGAGGAAGGTCTAATATTGACATCTTACAAAGCATGGGATTGAGAAAGCCCACCGAAAAGTAATGAAGTAAGAAATAGGGTTTTAAGAAACTCTTTACAATTACAGAGCTAACAGGACTAAAGTAATAATAATCAAACATCTGCAGGGGAAATGGAAGTAGAAGAGAAGTCTGAGTGCTTTACAGCCTCATTTTTGATATAAAGAAATCAATAGATAACACAATTGATAAAAATTAGAGTTATGCTGATATTGCATAGGAGTTCAGAGACAACCCAGAAAAGAATTTGAAGTGGAAACAGGTTAAATTCCTAGAGGAGTATCAGCAGTTACAGAAGAATGGGTTGTTGTGGAAGATTCTGGGCTTTTCTAAACAGTTTGTATGGAAATTTAAATACATATATTTGCATGTGTCACGTTGAACACAATACAAATAAATGTAAAGTAACCCCTAAATTGGTTACAGCAACATGCTGTTCTGACTTGATTGTTTATTACCTCCTGTGTTTTATCTCTGCCACACTTAACCCCTTGGGAATTGGCATCGACATTTTGGGGGCTTACTCAGAGTCAAATCTGAGGATTGTTAAATAAAAATAAATAAATATATTTGGAGTGATCAAGCGTCTATATTAATTTATTAAACAGAAACCAGATTTATGGAAGTATACAGGTCCATTCATTGTTAATCCAACTAGTTTACTGAGCAACTACAATGTGCAGGTCACAATTGTGGGCTCTTATGAACTCAAGGTACAACATTATTTCAGATTGATAAGTACTCATATAGAGTTTATTATTTTTAAAAAATATTTTATTTATTTGAGAGAGAGACAGAGAGCATGAGCCAGGAGAGGGGCAGAGAAGCAGACTCCCCAATGAGCAGGGAGCCTGATATGGGACTGACTAGATCCCAGGTCTCTGGGATCATGATCCAAGCCAAAGGCAGACCCTAACCAAGAGAGCTACCCAGAAGCCCTAAAGCTTATTATTTGATCAGTATTTTTTTTTTAATATCTCTGGTGTGCCAGACACTGTCTAGGCCTTGGAGATGCAATAATTCCATCAGACATAGGAGAGTCCTTGTTCTTTTAGGACAAGTTCTAAAGAGTCTGCTGGTTCCCCCCAAAAAGCACCATATACTTTCTGCATACTGTTTGGTTGACTGATTATGATATGAAAGGATTCTAAGTATCTATAGAAAGAGGAACTTACAGAATATCCCAGTTCAGGTACTATCAAAGAGTTCATGAACCCTGGAGAAGACCACTTTTTAGAAGAAAAAGAAATGAATTTAGTGGAAGTGTGTGACATAATAGAGATTTCAAAGGACTAATCTTAAAGAATGATAAAAAGGTCCCACCCCCTTCATAACACTGAAATAATATTCATTTGTGGCTGTGACCTGTGGCAGCATAGGATCTTTGATTTTTAAAACCCTATTAAGAGATCAAATAATTGGTGACACTTTAGATGACTTGGGGATTTAAGTAGAAGTAATGTATTTGTGAATTTGCACCAGTATATGTGTGGAAGGGTGAATGTTACAGGAGTAATTGGAAAAAGCAATAATCAGGATGGGTTGTGGTAATTTTGGGGTCACATGCAAATTGGAAGTTGTATCCATGAATAGTTTTTCTTTAAATATACATGATTTTATATCCTGTCTTCTCCCTTTCCAAGAGCCTCCAAATATACTGCTAAGTTCCTCCATCCAATCCTTGCACCTGGCACAATGGGAACAGATGGAAGAATCCAAAGTCTCAATTAAAATTGTCTTTGAATATATAACGAAATCCTGTTCTGAATTTTTGTGAATTAGAAACGCGGTGCCCGCACTCTGCCACCTTGTGGCGCTTGAAGTCATTGCAGCACATGCACAACTAAAAATCAGCACCCAGTTAGTTCCTTAACTGGGGCTATGTGGGTTATGTTTTATGGGCTTTCTTTCTTTCTTTCTTTCTTTCTTTCTTTCTTTCTCTCTCTCTCTCTCTCTCTCTCTCTCTCTCTCTTTCTTCCTTCCTTCCTCCCTTCCTTCCTGCCTTCCTTCCTCCCTTCCTCTCTCTTTTCTTTCTTTAAAAGATTTTATTTATTTATTTGACAGACAAAGATCACGAGTAGGCAGAGAGGCAAGCAGAGAGAGAGGGGGAAGCAGGCTCCCCACTGAGCAGAGAGCCCAATGCAGGGCTTGATTCCAAGACCCGATCATGACCCAAGCCGAAGGCAGAGGCTTTAACCCACTGAGCCATCCAGGTACCCCTGGACACGTTATTTAAAGAGATGTAGTTACCCAAGATTCATGAGAATATATTTAAGACTTAGTTTCCGTGTGTGTGTGTGTGTTTGTATTTTTTGTAATGTAGATACGTGTCATTGGTGTAATTCTTTAGCCCGCCACAAAATAATGATTTCAAATTTCAATTTTAAGTATCATGGAAGCCTAGAACTGGAAGGACCTTAGAGACCATCCAGTCCAATATTAGAATCCCTTTTGTGATCCTTCTAATGGGAGAGCCCACAGTCTCAGCTTAACTATCTCTAGAAGAGTTTATTTAATTTTGCAAAGCTGATTGTCCTAACCTCCTTTGATAATATTATCTAAAGACCTGAAAATTCAACTATAATGTTACTTGCATACAGCTCATATTTTTCCCATATAAACTATAAACAATTATAAAAGGATCTTAACTCAACTGCATTTTCCAAATCTCTTAGGTCAGCACTGAGTATATAGTACTATTCATAAATAATAGAATTTAAATAGAACAATTCAAGTTTTTCCATATTCAATTCTTTAAGATTCAGGATCAGAGATTATTAGAACTGTAAGGAAACTGTATGCCCCATAACAAAATGCTTTCAGTAGCTTATCTAGTATTCTTCCAGTTTTACGTTTTTAACTTTGTCCGTTTCATTATTTGCTTTTTGAAAAGATGAGTCATAGAGTATATCCTATGCTAGATGCTGGAGATGAAAATTAAAAAGACACACTAAGCGTTCTTAAATTTTTTATCCCTTGAGGAAAAACTTATTTGAGTATAAAAGTTTAAGTTTCTTGAGGGCGGTATTTGAAAAGTGCAGTAGGACCCCAGTGAAAAGTATCTTGAGCTGCTCATGTATTCATTTTCTATGCTATGTAATAAATCACCACAGATTTAGTAGTTTTAAACAGTACAGTCTTATTACCTCACCATTTCCATTGGTCAAGAGACCAACCACAGCTTAGCAGGATTCTCTGTTTCGGGGTTTCATTGACTATAATCCACTGAGGAGCCCAACTTCTTTGCTGCGGGAGGAGGTCAGCTCAGGTATTAGAGACCACCTGTATTTCCTGTCATGTAGCCTTCTCCAGAAGTAGTTTATAAAGTGGTTGCTTGATTTTTCAAGGCCAGAATAAGAATATCTCTCTCTCCAGTCTTGTAAGACAGAGTCGTATATAATAAAAGGTAATCCTAGGCCTAATATGCCATCATCTTTGTCATTTAATGTAACCTAATCAAGAGAGGGACATCCCATCATTTTACCATATTCTCTTAGTTAGATACCAGTCACCACTGGTTCTGCCTGAATTCAGGGCAGAATTCAGGAAGGCATAGATACCAGGAGGCAGGAATTTCTGGGGGTCATCTCAAACTTGAGTCTGTCAGAGCTGAAGAAAATCTGTCTCGAGGGCCCAGGAAGACTTCTCAGTGGAAGTGGACATTGTGATGAACTGTGGAATTTTCCATGTGGTTAAGAAGTAGGAAAACAAACCAACCTGAGAAAATAGCTTTGCTGGTATGTAAGAGTGAAGAAAGAACTGAATAGGTAGGTGAGGGTCAAATCATAAAAGGCCTCATTTTGTGAGTTATGGAGTATGCCAAAGGGAAAGGGGAAAATGGATGAGTCCCAGGCACGAAGTAACCATGGTCCGAGGTCCATGGTGTAAATGCTATCCTGGCAGTAGTATAGACAACAGGTGGGAAGATGATAAGAGGCAGGGGAACAAATGACATGCTCTAGACCTCAGTCGTGTGGCAGACAGCTCAGGCAATAATGTAGCTTCTGGATACAGGAAATTGTTAGGAGGTGCAGTCATGTCCCGTGTGTCATTGCGTAGGGAGTAGTGGTAAGGGAGAGGCGATGGGTGTTTTCATATCATATGTGGATTTAGAGTTAGTAGATTTCTTTCAGGTGGGATGTGACTTAATTTTTAATGGTATTCTAACTGAAGGGCACAGGTATTTCTGTAAAAATGCTAAATCCCTTGCATAAAACCAAATTGGTCTTTAAAAGCCAGTGGCTGTGATAAACCCAGATCTGTAGGATGAATATCTGACCCATAGCCAGGTGCAGGGTGGGCAATAGATGACCAACCCCTACCCTGGGGGAGCAGAGGACATCTAGAAGCTTCATAACACTTTATCATCTGATGTCCTATCGTAAAGGAACCTCGTGCTTCCTTTGGCTTCAGTCTGATTTTAAAGTGAAGGTGGGATATCGGGTCCTTTTGTCATCAGCCGTAACTGAAGATTATGTTCTGGCACAGGACTGTGTGGGGGGGGGGCAGCCTGAGAAGTGTCTCAGCAGCCGAGACTGACCTGATACCTATTCGACCGTCTCTGAGAGGAGTTTGATGAGAGTTGTCCGATGGTTTTACCTATGGCTCCAAGACTGAGAAAAGACTAGCCTGAGGAGAGAGACTGACACCCTTGCAGACATCAATAGCGTGAGGAAGCGCCAGCTTAGGGAAGTTAAACTCATTTCTAGCAGAAAAGCTGATTTGTGGGCGCCTGTTTGTTCTGCTCCACATCACGACTGCTTCTGGCTAAACAAGCGCGAGCAGATAGTTCTTGTCTTTTTGTCTGCCCGGCATTCGTTTTTTCTCTTCCTGATCGCACTCCGTTTCCTTCTTGGGCTTCACCTCTCTCCCACCAGGGACCATTTTGATATGATCGTAAATCAAGATACATGTCCCCCTATTCCAGAAGCCAGGGGAATCCCAGGGGCAATAACTTGCCCCTTCTGCCAGGTGCTCCCTCCTCGGTGCTCCTCGGAGGCGCACACACATTTCCAGTGCTGTTGGCATTTAATCATTCCAGCAGCAGCTGTCTTTCTATGTCTGGTTCTTTGATCTTATGAGCTTTCCCACATCCTTCCCAATACTTTTTTTTTTTTTTTTTTTCTGATTAAGTTTGTCAGAGTTCGTTGTTTATAACCAAAGAAAATGATCCACTGGTTCATTAGCATTTAGAAGGGAGGGGGAAATAATGTTCATTACACTTCTATCAGCTGTCAGAGACTCTGAGATGTTTTACATAATGTCTCATTTTATCATCGCTAAGTTGTCAAGAAGTATAAACTTATCTTAATATTAATGGATTGAATCACCTTAATAGATTTCTAATATTAAACCCAATTTGCAATTCTGGAATAAAGCCACATTGGTCATGATGAATTTATATCTTAAAATGCAGACGTATGTATATAGCTGGATTCGGGCTGGTAAGATTTTGAGAAGCATTTTTTTAATCTACGATTTGTGATGAGATGGCATAATTGTAGTAGGTATTTAGGGTTTCTAAATTAAAGTTATTCAGGCTTTCTCTGTGTTTTTGAGTCCAGTTTAAGAAATTATGATTTTTCAAGAAATTTGACCATTGCCTTCAGATTTTCAAATTTATTGAGAACTTTTTCCAAAATGATTTTTTATTATTTTTTCATGTTTTCTGCTATAGCTAAAGTTATGCCCTTTTTTATTCCTAATACCATTTAATTATACCTTTCCTAATATTTACCTTTCATATAAGTCTAAAAGACAACATTAACACTGTACTTTCCTGTGTGAAGCAGACTCCCTGAATCCCAATCCCAATATATATCCTTTCTATCAAGTATTATATGAATGTGGCCGCTGAAATTATGTTCTGATCTTCTTTTCCTCTTTCTTGAGAGATATTTCCAGAATTTCACCAATTGTATTTGTTTTCAAAAAACAAAATTTGGCTTTGTTTATCCTCCTTATTGTATTCCTTTTCTCTTTTTACTAATTGGTTCTCTTTTTAATTGTCTTCTTCCTAAATTTATGTTGGATTTCTGGTTTTTTTTTTTTTCTTCTAACTTCTTTTTAAAATATTTTACTTATTGGTTTTTCAGATTTTTTTCTTTATTAATATACACACTTCAGGCACTAATTTTTTCCATTTTGGAACACCTGGGTGGTTCAGTCAGTTAAGCACCTGCCTTCAGCTCAGATCACCATCCTCGGGTCCTGGAATTGAGTTCCAGGTAGGGCTCCTATTCAGGGGAGAGACTGCTTCTCCATCTCCCTCTGCTCCTCCCCTTGTTTCTTGTGTGCCCACTCTCTGTCAAGTGAATAAATAAAATCTTGAAAAATTGTTAAAATATGTTCCATTTTCAATCATTTTAGCATCATTCTACACATTTTGGTATGTATTACATTCACAGCTATTCAGCTGTCTTTTTTTTTTTTTTTTTTTTTTTAATGTAGGCTCTGCTCATGGAGCCTTGAACTCATGACCCTGACATCAAGAGTTGGATGCTTAGCTGACTAAGCCACTCAGGCACCCCTCCACTCTCTTCCTTAACTCCTAAGTTATTTAGAAATGTTTCTTTTACATTTCCAAACAATGTATCTTCAAAGCTATTTCTTTTTTCATAATATCAAGTTATTTTATGGTTAACAACATTGTTTTTATGGTATAGATTCTTTGACATTTGTCAAGGCCTGATTTATGGCCTACTGTGGGGTAAATTTTTATTAATGTTCTGTGTGTAGTTGAAAGTTGCGTTCTCCAACTGATGAGTATAGTGCTTTATATGTGACAGTTAGATCAAGATTATTAAGTATTATACTCTGTTACTTCTTGTATATCAGACCTTTTTGTTTACTTCCAGTCTTCCTTAAGCATATATTTTCAAGTTTTTAGTAAGGGACTGCTGGTCATAGTATCTCTGCTTTGTTTCTCTGAAAGTGTTTTTATTTTATCCATTTTCTTAACATATATTTGCATGATATGAAATTCTAGTTATTTTTTTTCTGTGCAATTTGAAGATATAATGACATCCTCTTATAGCTTCCATTTTATTCCCTATTAAATGGTGTTACTTTGTAAGTAATATGTCTTTTCTCTTGAGCTGATTTAAAGACCTACTCTTTATCGTTCTTTACTATTGTGAGTAAGTTTTTTGTGGAGTGGTTGTTTCTTTTTGTAAATCCTGCTGGGACTTAGCATACTACCTGTCTGTGGACTCGTATATTTTAAATCTGGAAAATCCACAGCCAGTCTTTTTTGGGACAATGTTGCTCTCTTTTCAGTTCCTTGTTAGAACTCCCAGTAGAAGAGGATGGGCAGGATGCTTTGAGAGGTCATACAGGTTCTGCTCTACACAAAGTTTCCAGGAAGGGAAGAAGTAAGGCTTCGAGGCCAGCCCCTTCTTTCTTTGCCACCTTGTGCCTGAGAGTCTGTGCCTATCCACCAATGTTGCCTCTTTTCTAAAATGTTCTCTAAGTTGCTTTTTTGGCTGCCTGGGGTACCATATGCTGGACCACTTTATTCCAGCCTCCGTTTTTTTGCCCTTAACTTTGTCTTATTTTTCATCTTTTTATCTTCTGCACTGTCCTCTGAGGAAATTTTCTCAGATCTGTTTCCCATTTCCTAGTACTCTACCTATTCAGCTGAGTGTAATTTGTTTATTCTTAAAGATTTATTGTAAATGGCTTTTTTTTTATGTCTGGAAACTTTATTTGGTTCTTTGGATCCGCTTGCTCTTTTTAATAGTCTCCTGTTACTAACACACACCTTTGACTTTTTCTTTTATGTCTTTGAACACATTAAAACCTAGTTATTATGCATTATTTATCCTGTAGTTTAAAGTGTTTGGGAATACATTACTCTGTTGTTTTCTTGTGCTGCCTCTCAATAATGATGATTTATCTTCTTGAAAATATTATGATTGGTTTTATTGTTTTCTTAAATTTTGAGTTCTTTTTTTTTAAAGATTTTACTTATTTGTGAGGGGGAGAGAGCACATGTAGGCAGAGCATCAGGCAGAGGGAGAAGCAGGCTCCCTATTGAGCAAGGAGCCAGATTTTGGGCTGGATGCCATTTACCTGAGCCTTAGGCAGATGCTTAACCAGCTAAATCACCCAGGCGCCCCCTTGAGTTCATTCTTTATGGAGAATTTATCTACAGTATTTCTTTGAGATCTAGGTTGAAGGTGATTTCCTAAAGAAAGAGTGTGTGGTTTTTTTTCTTCCAGACATCTGAAGGACTACTTTATTTTCTTATGTTGGTGCTTTTTTGGACCACATAGTGTATTTGAGCCCCAAATCTGAAAAAAGGTGTAAAGTTGTGATTACAAATGCTCATTAGATTTTCTTCCTGCTTATTTATTGTCAGAGTCAAGATTGATAAACGTCCTCACCACCTTTTATTGGCTATATTTGTCTGCCCATGTGGCTGTGACAGAATGCTATCGACTGGGTGGTTTAGGGAACATACTCATTTTTCACAGTTCTGGAAATGGGGAAATCCAACATCAAAGTGTCAACAAACTGGGTTTCTGGGGCAAGCCTTCCCTCTTGTTTGTAGATGGCTGCTATTTTGCCAGGCCCTCACAAGGCCCTTCCATGGTACACATGCCTGGTGAGAGAGCTAGCTACACCCCTGTGCATTCTTCTCCTTCCTTTTCTGGACACGAATCCTCTCACACCAATGCCCCACCCTCCTGGCCTCATTGGATTTTGTTACTTCCTTAAAATCTCCATTTCCAAAACCCCCTTCCTAAATGACATTAAACTTCATTAAACCCTGAAACTTCCTTAAAATCTCCATTTCCTAAACCCCACTGGGGGTTTAGGGGTTCTACATCTAAATTTTGAGGGAACACAAATATTCAGTCTTAACAGCTAGTCAGTGATTTTCCTGGTAAACCCTTTTTCATTGAGGAAATGAGGATTTGGGTCCCAGGTTTACACAGACATCCTTGTTCTGACTCCTCCCCTTGTTTGAACCTTAGAGTAAGTTTTCCGTTCCTATGATTTCATTAAAAGGACTATTTAGGCAATTGGGAATGACTAGTGTCCGTGGGGAAACCGGTGTCTTCTATATTTCTACCACTGGGTTTATTTTCAGCTTCTGAGAGTTTTCTATAGCCTCCATTCAGATTAGTTATACATTTAAAAAAAAATACACACACACACACACTATATGCATATAATTTGTATATACAAATACATTGCATATATTAGTATACATGCTATATGTATATAATATACAATGAATATAAAATATTTAAAATATATAATATATAAGCTATTGTAAAATATTTATGTATATTTTTACCCTATATTTTAAAACTTTTATTATAAAAGTTTTCACTTTTGTTACGTACAAAAATAAATAAAATAGTAAAGAACATATAACAAGTTCTTATTTACCTATTCCATAGATGAACAATGATCAACATTTTGTCAAACTTACTGTAGTATCTTAAAGCCATAATATCACGTTATTCCACCTCACAAACCAATGTATGTAATGCTACAAATAAAGTTATTTTCTACATAATTACCTAGAAAGTTACCAAAAAATCTTTACTATCATCCAATAGTTGGTCTATATTGTAATGTCCTTTAATGTTTCAAAAGGGTCATTTTATAGTTGGTTTGTTCAAATCTGGATCTAAATAAGATGGATCTTGCTCTTTGCTTTTCTGTTTTTATTTTAAATTTCCTTTAATCTAGAATAGTCCCCTTTTTGTTTTTTAATTCCAAAGACTCATTGAAAATTAGTCAATTAACCTTATAGAACTGCTTCCTTGTGATGTATAAAATGCTTCTGTACTCTATATTTCCTGTAAACTAGAAAACAGATACAAAGACTGGATTGTACTTGGATTCAATATCACTGGTGTGGATATTTCATAGGTTTTGTTGTGTACTTTATATGCATGAATCCAGAATGCACATATATGTCTGGCGAGCATAGTATTAGTGATGTTGAGATTGGTCAGTAGTGCAGATTTCATCAGAACCTTTCTTTGTGAAGTCCCTTGTTAACCTTTTTGCCTATTACTTTACTATCTATTGATGAGTGCTGTCTTCTTCAGTTTTTGCTTTTGTTTTTGTTTTTTTAACAGAGATTGCCAGTTGGTGGTTTTCTAATTCCATCATTTTCTCTGTATTTATTAGATGAAAATTTTCTGAAAAGAATTGTCCTCACAAACTAAGGCTATTATGTGTCTCTGAACTTGAATTTGTACAGAAGAGAGGACAAACGTTTCATTTTTTCTATTTAATTACCAATGATCATAGTAAATGGTTTCTACCTTAGTGACTTCATTTGCTATCCAATAAGTTTTGGTTTATTTTGTTTTCAGTTTATGCCTTTTATAATGGGCTTCTTCCAGTTGTTTTTATTAGAAGAGGGAATATAAGTAGAAAATAAATAATCAAGGATACTGACTGTATTTTTGATTAGTATTTCTTGGGTTCATGAAAGTTGTTAGATAGCCCATTTGCTAAGATATAAGTAAATATCTTCATATTGACATAAGAGTAGTTCTTAATTTCTTTTATAGAGGTGGAGGGAGGAGGAGAGGGAGAGCAAGAGAAAGAACCTTAAACAGGCTCCACACCCAGCTAGGCAACTGGTGAGGGGCTCCATCTCACAATCCTGAGATCATGACCTGAGATAAAATTAAGAGTCGAACTCTTAACCAACTGAGCCACTCAGGAGCCCCAAGGGTAGTTCTTAATTTGGTGAGCATTCAAAATTAAATTTCCCAGCCCTTTAGATTCTATGCCATTATTAGTGTTGTCATTCATTCTTATTATCCTTTAATGTCATTGTGATCCTACATTTCAATAATGATTTTCCTGATTTTTTTTCCCTAAGATTTTATTTCCCCAGCACTGCACTCTTTCATCCGTAGAATTTGGGTTGAGATAAATAACAAGCCTATTCTTAATCTCTTTTATCCAGCAAAGGATTAATAATGGGTAATAAAACAGTCAAATAGTGAGTTGTTTTTTAACTCATGCTAATAGGAATGAGAGAGAATTAAAGCTTATAGGAGCAAATTTCTTAGCATCCAAAGAAAAGATAAATGGCACTTAAAGCAAACTTAGAATTAATACTTTGTGAAAACGTTCATTAATATGACTGTTTCTTTTTCTACCTTGTATTTTATCAATACCTTTTTGTGTGGAGAAAATAGAGACATCAATGTAGTACAGAGACCTTATTTAAAAGACAAATGGGTCACGTTTGTATTAAATAACAATTATGAAAATAATCACAAACAAGTCACTGAATAAGATTTAATTAATTGGGTTATACCCAATGAAAGGTTCTGCAGCACTGTGTTTAACAACCAAGAAGAACACATTCTGATCACAAACCATGTATAGGAATCTGTAATAAATATGAGTAAAGAAGAGGTAAATATATAAATGAGAAACTAGGAGCAGAGAGGTGGTTTTAGGTAGCAAGGATTTGGCTTCACTAATTATTAGTACTAAAATGTGGGTAGCTAAGTCTATAATTAAAACAAATAAAGCTCACTCTTCTGAAGGCAACCTGTAGTTTAAAGTAACAGGATGAAGTCATTGTAACAAAAATTTTGATATTTGATATATAGACAGAAAACATATATCAAAAAAACTTCTAATTTTAAGTACTTTATTTGAAAAGACTCCTTTTAAAATAAATAAATAAATAAAAATAAAAAGCCTCCTTATAAGACACAAAGAGGTATACAAAAATGCAAAGTGTGTATTGTAAGATGGGAATAGCACATGTCATGCCATCAGACCAAGCAGCACTGTTATTTGATAAGTTTCTATATGCTGGTGTCAAAGAACTAATTGGTGAAGAAAAGTATCTTAACAATTACAGTTGGCATTCACTCTTTCATTCATGCAGCAATCACGTGTCAAATACCACGTGCCAGACAGAGTTCCAAGTGCTAAGGGGAGGAAAAAAAGAACAATAATAAGGGTGCTTCATTTAAGGAGCTCAGAGTCTCTTTGGAGAATTCTGCACAGAAACAGTTAACAGGAGTTCACTATGAAAAGTGTTATCACGGAAATATGAAAGATGTGCGGTGGGTGACTTGAAAAACATGGGGGTTCTTTCGTCTGGATAAGTTGGAAAGAGCTTTTCCTGGGGGTAAGTTTAGCTACAGGTGTTGGATGTTGTACACCCATCCACAAACTGAAGAAATGGAGAATGGCAATTCCAAATTAGAAAATCAAAGCACATTTGTCAAGACAGGAGGTTTGGGAACTGCAGGTAGTGCTTAGAGTAACCAGTAGGTCTGTGTGATCGGAGGAGAGAGTGCATGAGAGGGACTGGCAGGCCATGAGGCCCCATGAAATGTGGGTGAAGATGGGGAAGACGGGATGCTGACGGAAGAAGCTTAGGCTTATAGACTCCAGTATTCCCCGGTGTCCAGCAAAAGTTTTGGTGTAGGTTTATGTAGTTACCAGTTCTGTGGTTTGTGGGGGATAAGGGAAAGATGGGGGGAAATTGTAGGCAGAAAGAGGAGTTTGGAGGATATTGCCACAGGAGATAGGTTATGAACGAAAGCAGTGATAGTAAGACTGACTAAATAGGGGACGGTTTCAGACGTTTTTAAAACATAGAATCAACTAGGCTGGAGGAATAGTTAAACATCATGGGTTACAGAGAGAATCTAGAATTATTCTGAAATAGCTAAGCAGGGTAGATTACAGTGGCAGTGAATTAAGAACAATTGGAGAAACAGTAGTTTTAGGGAAAAAATTTCCTGAACTTGGTTTTGGGCATGTTAGGAACTAAAGAATACCCGGGAAGAACCATGACGGATGGACACTGCAAGATATCTTCCTCCCCATAAAATAAGTTTAGAAGGGAAACATCAAGCTATCCATTTGGGATTTGATTCAGTTTGGTAGGTTTTCATTAAAGCGAAGGATTATTTTTCTGTCTATGAAAAAAAAAAAAAGGCAAGCAAAACTTACGAATATGGAACAAACATGTTTATTTAAAGCATCAAAAAGCTCAAAGGACCTTTTGATATAAATTTTCATAATACAGATTTGAGAAAATTATCATCCTTGTGTTTCCATTTTAGATTCATATTGTAAGATTAGGCCCAAGGTTACCTTTAATCTTGATTGATAGAGATTTAATGAAAGGTATACAAACTTTGTTTAAAGTTTAGGAAATAGAAGGTTGTTGTGAGGAATTTGGGGCATTTGGAGAGTTCAAGGACTTTTTTTTTTTTTTTAATAATGAACAGCATTTATAAAACAAGGGTTAAAAAATTGTTTGGAATTACTGACAATGTGATAATTCAACTATCACTTACTTCCTGACAGTATTTGACAAGCAAGTGTTTTTTTTTTTTTAATCCTCTATTCATTATTTCAGAGTTTTCTTTCACAAGCACCTCAATGGTTTTTCTCTTCTTGTTTAGAAGAGAACAAAGTTTAGAGAAATTAATTGACATTGTTGAGAGCATCCAAATAGTCAACACACCAGAATTTGAGAGTCAGTCCTCTCTCTCTCTCTCTCTCTCTCTCCAGCTGTTTACTAAAGTATCCATCCAAGTGGGGGTCTATAGTTATTAGCTAACATCATTGTTAAAATAGGCCAGTAACTCCATGGTTTCATTTTTTGTTTTATTTCTGAGTATTCAGTAAGATTGTTGATTATTTAGTAAGGGGTAAAGTGCCTCTCTCAATAAGCAATTCATAAATGAATGTGAATGACTTAGTGCTATCCAAAGTACTGAGCCAGAGACTTAGTTGGAAACTAGTGAACTAAATCTTGTAGATAAATGACAGCAATAGGATGAGGCATTCAACGTTAAGCTTACCTTTACTTAAGCCAATGGAAGCTGAAAACAGAAAAGGAGTTTTGGTATGTTAAGAAGCAATAGATTCCCAAAATGCACCACCAACAGAGCTTGATTTGTGCATTTGTGACTTTTTAGAGAAACATGTATTTATAACACTATTAAGCAGAATAACCTTAAATCAAAAGCATAAAGTGTGGTTTGACCAGTAGCATCTGGAAAGAATCAGTCACTTTGCCTATAATGTTTCTAAGCAACCACAAATTGGAGCAATGCAAGGATAGTTCGTGGAAAGTGAAAGCTATAATTTTTAGATTTTTACAATTTTGGATCTGCTGTAGGGCAAAAACTCTGAAACTAATTTACATATTTTATCTTTATGTCTTGAATACAAATTTCATGTGACATCAAATAATCACAGCTTTTTGTGAGCAAATGGACCTTTTTAGGAGGTCCAATTTAAGACTTTGCTTATTAGGTATCATTATAATCTCAGGTGTAATCCAGCATAATTATTTTGTGAAATCTACAGCAATATTGCAGCTGTGGTATTATTATTATAAAGCTATGAATTTGCTGACATAATTCAGATACTTACTGAACTTAAAAATTTTAATTGGATTGAATCCAGTCATTATCAAACAATATTTCAGTGTACTTTTTACGATATGAATCTAAATGTAAGTCATCAATTTTCCCCTTCTTGCTGGGTTCCTATTTGCATTTTTTCAAATTAATTTAAATGTAAATATATTTTACACAAATTACTTTTTTAAAAACCTTGGAGGTAAATCTCAAAGGTCTGCCCCTTAACAAGAAGACAGAAAAATACAGACTTTTTCTTAGTATTTTACAATAAAGCCATTTTAGAATTCTAAATTCTATTTTTAAATGGCTTTATTGTAGAATACCGTTTCTCAAAAGGATTTCCTTTTTTTTCCGTGAAGTAGTTTCTATTTACCAATGTAAAATCAAAGAGTACGTAGCCAAGAAGAAATGAAATAAATCTGACTCCTGTATCATGCGGGAGAGATTCTCTTCTCTTGCAAATTTAGGGTACATTTGTAAAAATGTTCCATGTAATCAGAGAATTTTAATAAGGACTATCAGGACTTCTGTAACTGGTTATCCAAGAAAGAAAGAAAGAAAGAAAGAAAGAAAGAAAGAAAGAAAGAAGCAGGAGGGAGGGAGGGAGGAAAGGGAAGGAAGAAAGCAAAGAAGAAGGAAGGAACGAATCAGTAGAAATTACTTAGTCTACCTTAAAAGCTCCTTAGTGTAAACACATAGACTTTGGTCCTTTAGGCATAAGTGGGCAAGTGGCTTTGTATAACAGCCAGAATGGAGAGTGTGAAGACTGAGTTTGCAGTGGGGGCATTCCTCTATCAGCTAGCCATCCATGGTATAGACCCCTAGATAGCTCTCTTGCCACCATCGGGCCACACACATGATTAAAGCCTTCATTAGTACTTTCTACCTATGTCAGAGTCCAATATTGTGCATTGGGCTTTGGTTCCTGCATTCTGCCTCAGAAGTCTATTACCTGTGGTTTCAATTCACCAATAATTCTTTGAACACCCATAATGAACCTGTGATGTAGAAACCTAATAGGTAATGAAGATTCACACATGACTTTCCTTCTGTGGAGGAGGATGAATACATACGTTATTAATGCTAATAAAAAAAGCATTCTGCCATGTGTTTATCAGACTGTCACAAAGGAGAAGGAATTGTTTTCTAAGGACCATGCTGTGGGCCTCGCATTGAAAATAAAGACACTCAAACTTTCCTTATCACACTCTGTGCTCTCAGTGATCCTGTGTGTGGATAAGGGATTCCAAATCACATAAGTAACCACTGGTGTACCTGAACTTAGACCCAGGTCTGCTAGTCTGAATGTCTGACTCCAAACGTTTTACTATTACCTTGCTACTTGTATTATTTCTGATCTGGGAAAACTGGGAAGGTTCCTCCAAGAGGATAGATTATAAAGATGTAATTACATAGCTTATTTTTTTCTCTTTTAAATGAGTAACACTTCAAGTTTTCATAGGGAATCTAAGTACCTGATAAAGTCACTTTATGTCACCCTCTGTCACTCTTATTTAGGTGAGAAGCAGCTCAGACCTGTGAAATTGTTAAATATTAAAGTCTGTAAACGGATTATATGGAGAAAGCAGCTGCAATGTGTGGAGGCAATGCTTTCTGGCCAGAAAAGAGGAGTTTCCTCTTCCTCATGAGAGTTTATGTTCTTTCCTTGAAGGAAGGAGGTAAAAGCCCACTCCCTGAAGCACTATCATAGTGACTGATACTGTCCACTTAAAATTTTGTGAATGGAGTTTTAATGAGAGCACAGACTCAAAAACTCACCTTATTGTTGACCAGCTAAAGGACCTAGAGCAAGGGAGATGGCTTTTAAAATTTCAGTTCTGCAAACAAAGTGAGAGGATTAAGTTTGCCTCCTATGTTAGGAAGATCGAGATAATTACACATGCCTGGGACATGGCAAAGACTCAGTGCATGTTCTCTTTCCCTTCTTATGATCCTCAGACTGTTAGAATGTCTGACCCTGAGATTTCTTGGTACAGGACCGCACACAGCTGTCCATCCAGCATTCTTTTTTTTTTTTTTTTTTCCTTAAGGTTTTATTTATTTACCTGACAGACAGAGATTGCAGGTAGGCAGAGAGGCAGACAAAGAGAGAGGAGGAAGCAGGCTCCTCATGAGCAGAGAGCCCGATGCCGGATTCCAGAACCCTGGGATCATGACCAGAGCCGAAGGCGGAGGCCTTAACCCACTGAGCCACCCAAGTGCCCCTCCATCCAGCATTCTTTATGTGACATTATGCAATTTGGCAAAGTCATGTTTCTAATGCTTCAACCATATCTGTGGCATGAAGCCCTTTGTGCCCTTAGCCAAATGCCTGATTGAATTTGGAACCAACTTGGTTTAGGGGTCAATTTTCATTAGAATGGCTAAAGTAAACCAAGAGGTTCTTTGTGTGTTTAATCCTCTGAAAAAAGGCAAAATATATGACCTTAGACAAGTCACTTACCTTGTCTCACCCTCAGTTTGCTTATCTGAAAAATAGAATTGTATCTGCTTCAAAATGTCGACATAAGAGCATAATAAATGAGATGTTTTAGGTGCATGTGTCATGTGACGTTTTTCTTCCCCTTCTCCTTGAAGACCGTGGCAATTGGTAGGGACTTGTATTTCTTATGAAAAGACACAATAATACAGTAGTTTAAAAAATAAATTCCAAAGCTTAGCAATCCTAAGTTTCAACCTAATTCTCCTGCATGGTGGCTGGAATAACTTCTCTGGAACTCTTAGTTTTTGTTCGTTTGCTTTTCCTTTCTAAGTTAGAATAATAATATCTAAACTCACAGATTTGACTCTTTAACAAAACTTATTTATGTTTATATATAAAATATCTTTCGTAGTATCAAAATGTAAATGTAAATTTGGGGGGGAACCAAGATCAAGATTTCAAATGAACCTCTTGATTAATAGTGGGAGTGATAAATGATTTAATGACAATACAAAGTCATCATTATGAGGAAGAAGGTGTCCATATGTAGAAACTTACTTCACTTCAGTTTCATCCAATAATATTTGAGTACCTAGTAGTTATCAGGCATTATGCTTAACTCTGGAGATAGAAAAAATTGGTAAGACATTAGTTGTAGATTATACACAAGGATTTATGTTTTCTATCTCTCACTTGCTAAACATTTACTGTGCTTAAAACACATGGAATAAAAATAATACTAAAAATGTATTGAATGCCATTATTAAGCTTCATTATGAAACTCTGCTAATTTTTTCATGCATTACTTCATTCAGTCTCACACCACTCTTAATGAGGTATATCTTGTTTTCACATTTAATAGATGAGAAAACAGTCTTAAAGTGTAAATAATTTGTCTAGGGCTATACAGATTCTGTTAGTAAACAGAATCAGAATCTAAATCCTAAATTCCTACTCTACTTTTAAACAGGTCTGTTAACACCAGAAGCATGATTTTCCTTTGGGAGTTGTACCATTTTCCCAAATGAATAATTTCTCTTAAATTGAATTCACACCATTTTATATATGCAAAAAGGCTAAGATAGGTATTTTGGAAGAGCAGATGGAACAGATTATTGCTGTATGTATCACATATCCTAAACAGAATTGATCAAACCTTCATTCCCACTGACAATAAGAGCTGACAGTGGTGATAGTGGGCACTTAAACAGTTTAAGGTTGTGTTCAAAGTCACTAGCTGTCTGGGCTTTGACAGTAGAATCAAAGCACAAAATAGCATTGAAGAGTTTGGATATAGGAATAAATTACCTGTCAGTGCCTTAGATCTTGTCTTTTCTATGTGCATTAACCAAGAAAAGTAAATATGAGGTAAATTTAAATAAAAAGACTTGTGAATCTACTACTGGTTCTGATCAAAGCTTTCTAGAGTAGTGGTAAATGCACAATTCCAGGGATAGAAAAAAGATAACCACAGAGACTATGAACAGTCATCCTATTCTTAGAATGGAGCTTAGCAAAATGCAATTCATGGGCCTTCATCTTCATTTTTACTGTTTTTTGTAAATAAAGCTTTATTGGCACACAATCACACCATTCATTGAGACATTGTCTATGGCTGCTCTCATGCTTCAAGGCATAATTGAGTAGTTGCTACAGAGACTGTATGGCTCTCAGAGCCTGAAATATTTATCATCTGGCCCTTTGTAGAAAAATGTTACTGACTCCTAACTTAAAAGATTTTCTAAATTCTGGAGTTTTCAAAGGAAATGAATAAATTAGCATAAAACAAACAAAACATAACAAGGTCCTCTTAAAACAATTACTTAAAGATTTTTTAAGTAATTTCCCCCTTTTATAAACCTATTATTTTGCAGGAAGTGATTATTTCACCAAGGCTTTCCTAGAATTTTCCTTGTATGTGTTATGAAATAAGTTTTAAATATGTTCATTATTTTAACAAACAGATTTGAGTAGAATCTGAGTACTAGTACTGAGCTAAGCCCTGAAAATAAAGTTTAGTTAGATATAGCCCACATCCTTAAAGAAATCACAGGAGTTTATATTGTATCTTCTTATTTAAATTCACTTTCTTATAGATACAATATAGTTTGATCCTGCTTTATTATCTAGTCCGGCAATCTCTTCCTTGTAACTGAACAGTTTAGACTCTTTATATTTGATGTAATTATCCATGAGCTAGAGCTGCAGTCTGCTAGTTTGCTACTTATATATTTACTCTCTGTTCTTTTCTCCCTTTTTTCTATTCCCTTGTTTTTTTAGGTTCATTTTGATCATGAGGAGAGTTACTGTGGTTTTCCTTATGCTCATTCCGCTTGGGGGTTGTTGGGCTTCTTAGATCTGTGGATGTGTAGTTATCATTAAGTTTGGAAAATTATCAGTCACCGTGTCTTCAGATTTTCTTTTTCTTCCACTTTCCGGGATTCCATTTGTACAGATGCTAGAGAACTTGATATCATTCAACATAACATGGATACTCTATTTTTTTAAAATCCTTTTAAATCTCGGTTTCATTTTGAACAGTTTCCCTTACTGTTTCTTCAAGTTCACTGTTTCTCTACTTCTGCAGCATCATAATTGGTGCTTATTCTCTTCTCATGCATTTTCCCTTTAGGTATCTTTTATCACCCTTGTATATTCTGTTTTTTCCTTTTCATCCTCTTCACCCTATCCATGGTCTTCACAACATTCCTAACTATATGGAGCATATTTTTGTATTAATTTTTCATATATTTTTGTCAGCTAACTTTATCATCTCTATAATTTCTAGCTCTGTGTCAATTTTTTTTTTATGCTGATTAGGAGTTATATTTCTCTGCTTCTTTGCGTACCTGGTAATACCATCTTTTGGATACTAGATGTTGTGTACTTAATATTGTTGCTTGCTGGGATTGCTGCATTCCCTTAGAGTATGGGATTTTTCCCAGGAACACTTAGTTACATGAAATCCGATTAATACATTTGAGGCTTGCTTTTAATCTCGGTTTAGCTATGGCATCCCTAAATCTAGGGTCAATTAGGGTGATTTTATCCCTACAACTAAGGCAATATGCTTCTTATTCTTTGTCCTGATGCCCAAATAATATAAAGCCACTCTACTCTGACTGATGGAAGCGTGAAATATTCCCAACCCAGTGTGAGCTCTGGAATGGTTCATTCTGTTGCTTTCCAATGATTCTGCCTCCAGCCTCATGGATCCTCAACCTATACATGTCTAGATTGTTAGACAATCAGAGAATTGGCATGGAGAGTGCTTTGCAGATCTCTGGGGTGTGTGCACTGTCTCTCTCTCTCTTTTCCCATACTGTGCCTGTAAAGTCTACCTAGCTCAGCCATCCTAAACTCTAGTTTTTGCCTTTTCAATGTATTACAAAAACTAAGCTCTTGTTGGGTTCCATATTTCTTGCTTTCTTCCTATAAACTGCCTGCAGGCAGTGAGCTGGGGCAACTGTCAAGTTCACCTCTTTATTTTCTTTTTCTCAGAGATCATAGGGATATTTATGACCAACTGACTGAAAATAGTTGGTTCATATATTTTGTCTTGTTATCTAGTTATTTATGGTTGGAGGGTAATTTTCCTAGCAACTAACTCTTCATGGACAGAACTTGAAAGTCACAATTATTGTAAATGAATGGTGAGATATAATGGATAATTATAAAATATTTACTTGAGTTTCCAGAGGCAGAAGCTACTAATTACCCTGAAAAGTTGGACTAGAATTTATAAGGAACATGTAACATTTGAGTTGAGGCTTTAATGTATAGGTAGGAATTTGGCCCTTGACACTGATTTTTAATTTATTTGAATTTAGCCAATTTTATTTTCTATTCCTTTCAATGCAGCCCTTTACTTTTCAAGCCTTCTATCAAAATTATCATACCTTATTCTTAAAAATTGGCCTTACTTAAAATACTGATATGATTTGACTGATAGGACATTTTCTCCCTCATCTTCTCCTCTTTCCTTAATATATTATTCCCCTTCACAGGCATATTTACCCTCTTTCCTCCTGTTGAAATCTTAGCTATTCACTTGTACCATCGATTCCATCTTATTAGTGATTTGGGGTAACAGTAATACATTTAGAAACCAGAATGGATTATATTCCTAAGTTGCCAATTGTATTTTCTTTGAAAATGAGTTTAGAAACCCCTTTTTCCTCTTAGTCTTAAGTGGTGGGTATTAAGGAGGGCACGTATTGCATGGAGCACTGGGTATGGTGCATAAACAATGAAACTTGGAACACTGAAAAAATAAAATAAAATTTAAAAAAAGAATTAACTCATCAAATACAGCAGGAAATTTACTGTAAAACATAAATTAACAGAATTTGATAGACCGAAATGCACAGATTTAAAATCAAGTGCTTAATGTGGAGGAAGCAGAATAGGGCCTATTATCGTGATTGGTGTGGGGAGCCATAGGAAGCCCTAATTACCCAGGAAGGAAGGATGCCTTTTTATTCCTTATTCAAACTTAGGAAAGGCTGGAGAAATTAGAGTGGGAGGCCAAAGTGTAATAAGCACCACTTTTAACACCATTTTAAGGAGAGTTGTTTATAACAGTGCTTGGGGATTTCATAAAAAGAAAATGACATTTCTTTTTTCTTAGTTTCATATATTCCTCAGAAGTCACTGGACCTTCTCTCATTTTGAAAAGTAAATTCCAGATGCCCTAGATGATCATTTGCAGGCAGTATAACCTTTACTAATAGCAATAAATATGTCTGGAAATGCATTAACTCTTTTAGATCTCTATAGCACCCTTAATGAAGTTCAAGTCAACATATTTCTCAATGATTCTGTAGTAGGTGAAAAGAATGAACACATCTAAGGTATTAAGACCTGGTCCTTGAATCTCCTGTTAAGACCTAGTTTCCATAATTGAGATTTACTAAACAATGTAGCAAAGTCTAGAGGTTAACAGATTAGAACAATGCATACTCATTCACTTGTCAGTTTTACCACTGTTTTAAAATTTATTATCTTAAACTAATTTGGAAAAAAATAATTCTCTGAAGAAGAGTATTTTTAAATGTTCATTTGCTCTAGGGAAGCATGTTGTTGAACTAAAAAGGGGATCATTTTTGTTGGCAGTGGAACGTACTTAAAATATGGAGTCAGACACACCTGAGTCTAAATCCCAAATCTTCTACTTATTGTCATACATACTTTTATACCCACATCTCCTTACAAAACCCCAATGCTGTATCTTTGCCGCATTGAACTGACAAAACAGAGAAAGTAATGTAAGAGAAATAAACAGGGTTCGAACCCCAGCTCTGCTATTTTCCTGCTGTGTGACCTTGAATAAGTTGCTTGATTTCTGTGATCTTTAATTTCTTCAGGTATACAGAAATGGGATTTATGGTATAATGATGTACATTTTGGGGTTGTTCCTAGGAGTAAATGAGTTACTACATATCAAGAGAAAAGCCAATGGTTTAATGTAGAGCAGTTGCCAGTAAGTGACAATTTTCTTTGTTTTAACAATATTAAATATAAATCATCAGGTTCCAAAAATGAGTATATCCTGTCTGTCATAATAGGAATGGCACATCTGTGTACACTGTGCTTCATCTCTTCACCATGTCCTAGCTGCCATTTATGTTCTATGGGAGAATAATAGCCAAATTTTTGTTCCTGGACAGTTGGTAGAATTATTTTTCCAAACAGCCTAGGAAGTTACCACCAGATTCCCCAGGGCTTAATTTCAGAAGTGTTAGGTTTGGGAACAGGGAATCATTTTCATCTACTTAGTATCTGGCACAAAAAAAGAAAATAAAGGCATGGAAATTGGTTTCACATACCAATGAAAGAGTAGCTTGTTATCAGTTCTACCTCCAAAAAAGAAAGCCTGGGAGTACTGTTTGATGAAGACAGAAGGTAAGAGCAGGTGCCCTTTCTGAGCTCAGCATCATCTGATAGTGCTTCAAACAATGCCAAGTCTTAATGGGGGCTGAATTTAATAAAATTCCACAGTCAGCTTTTATCAAGGCCACTGCAAAGGAGATCTCTGTAGAAATGATCCAGAAAGTGTGTGTGTGTGTGTGTGTGTGTGTGTGTGTGTGTGTGTGTGTTAAATGGATGAAATGTTGAGTACCTGCTTAATGAGCCCTGGGATAATATATGCAGCATTTCTTTGTAGATTGGAAAGCACTATGCAAATAGAAGCAATTGTCATTGCTAATATTATAATGATAATGTTTAGAATGCTTTTTATTTCACTTTTTTGTCTGTTTCCAAGTCTGTAGATGTACCACAGTCTTAATTCTTCAGCATGGCCAACTTTTAGAAAATCATTAAAATAATTGTCTTGTATAATCAGAAATGTGGGACAAGATCTGTTGTGCTTTGTTTAATGCCCCGTTTTTTTATTAATGATTTAAAATTATTTCCAAAGTTTTCATTTGTCTTCAGAAATATTTTTCTTACTTTTACTAATAATCATTTGAAAAATAATACCAAGACTTGAAAAAAAAATGGATACTAAGGTCTTTGTTGTTAATATGTTCAATTTAACTTCTCCTTTTCCCATGTCATTGCCACATTTATTCACATACTTCTTATTCTGCCCTCTCCACTTTAGTGACACAGTTTATTCACTTAACAAATAATTTCTGAGCACCTGCCATATATGCTAGATAGACCCCGAGGACACACTAGTAAGCATTGCCACTGCTCCTAGATATGAGACAAGCCATCACCCGACTAGTATAAAATTAAACTTGATGGGTACTATAAAGGAGAAGAACTTGGTACCTTGGGAACATATAAAGGACGTCAGACTTAGTCAAGGAAGCCAGGAAGGCTTTCCCATGGAGTAGAAAACACACATAGTTTTAGAGCTGAAACACCTGTGTGCCTTTTCATAAATTGTTTTGGAGCCTCCTGCTGTTTACTGTAAAATGGGAACAATAATGTTTATCTCACTTGCTTGATGTGTGGGTTAAACATACCACAGGAATTTCTACTAACACTTGCGTCTGTGGTGATCCATTCTCTCTGTGTGTGGTCAGAACAGTCTTTTTAAAAACACATCCGGATTAGGCTGCATCTCTGCTCACAGTCCCTTCATAGCATTCACTCTCTCATGTCAGGAAAAATCTAAAATCCTTCCCAGTGGCCCGCACAACCCAAAATGAATTACTTCTTGCTCACCTCTCCTACCTTACCTCATTCTCTCCCTTGCTCATCTACTTCTAGTCACAGCATTTTATTCATTTTATTATTTTATTTTTTTACTAGTCTTTAATCCCATCAAATCAAGTGGGTTTCCTGCCAATGGCCCCTTGCATGTCCGGGATTCGCTCTTCTGTCTCTGGAACACTCCCTCTAAATGGTCACCTCACTCACTCTCTCATTTCTTTGAAATCTCTTGCTGAAATGCCATCTCCTCAGAAACGAGGTTTATCCTCATGCCTCTGTCTAGATTATCTCCTTCCACCCATATTTCCTACCCTGAAATTGTCTGCTGCTCTTCTCCTTGACCCTGCTTCGAGTAATCTTCATAGTGCTTATTGATAATACTGATTGTTATATCAACAATAAGAACTTTAGCTAATAATAATACTTAATATATGCCAGGTTCTCTTCTAAGCTCTTTACAGCTGTTAACTCATTTAATATTCCGTGTGATGGAGAGAGATAGATAAGTACCATTAACCTCATTTTACAGGTAGGGGAACAAAACAGAGTAGTCATGTAACTTTTCCAAGGTCACAGAGCCACAGACAAGTGGTCGAGTAAGAATTCAGGGTCAGACAGTTCTGATTCCAAACATATGCTCTTGACAACTATGCTTTGCTATCTCTCAGCTTGGGAGTGTGCTATATAATCATTTTTTTTTTTTTCCTTGTTGGTTCTCTGTTTTCTTGCTGGTGTTACAAACTCCATGACGGGAGCTATAAGTGCAGCACCTAGAACACTGGCTTTGGCTGCTCAGTAAGTATTTGTGACTAGCAGTGCCTTAATGCACTTAGTGCAGTGCCTAGCAAAGGTGGTTTTTATTATGTACATTTATGGTAGTTACATTTCATGGTATAAAAATTGACATATAGGGGCACCTGGGTGGCTCAGTGGGTAGCCTCTGCCTTCAGCTCAGGTCATGATCTCAGGGTCCTGGGATCGAGCCCTACATCAGGCTCTCTGCTCAGTGGGGAGCCTACTTCCTCTTCTTTCTCTCTCTGCCTTCCTCTTCACCTACTTGTGACCTCTGTCTGTTTTTTAAAAATATTTAAAAAAAAATAAAAATTGACATACAGAGCTAGGAATAACTATCCATAGAAAAATTATTGTGTTTGAAACATCTGTCTTAAGTGCGCTCACCCTCCTGTTTTAGCATCCCTTACCCTCTGCTTGTGCCTCTTTAGGTCCCATGCTCTCCTCCTGCCCCTATTATCCTTCTTGGAAGTGATCTGAACTTTCCTACTTGAATTAAAGAAAACTGAGTGGTGACTTAGTGACCCCTCGATGCAGCAAGCCTCTAACTCACATCATTCACAAACAATATTCAATATAGATTTATCAACACTGACTTGTGTTTGGGACACTGTGCAAGATGCTGGGAAGTAGGGTAAAAATTGCATTCTCCCTCTTCAGAGCATCCTACCTCTTCTCATCCATCCTCCAGCATGAGTCTCAGAAAATGACACATTTGCCTCACAATTCTAATGGCTTCAATGAAAGGCCGTGTGTGGTCTTTTTTTTTTTTTTTTTTTTCTGTATCCTCATCCCACCTTCTCTCAAGCTCCAATTATACTAATGAGCCTCTGAGTCTATCACCATAATGGATGCCTTCTGCACCTTCATGCAACCCTTTCTGCCCCTTACTGTGCTCATGGATCATTGACTCACTGACATCTCCATATCCTAGCCTGACCGTCCAACTCTAAAGATATTCTGCTGCCAGAAAATCCTGCTTGTGCTTAAATCATCCTATTTGCCAGGGGACCCTATGAGTGGAGAATTAAAGTAGGTCCTATGTATTTATCACCCATTCCCATGAAACATTACCTTGTACATGGCAGAATTCCTGCTTGCTCTGTGAAAGATGCTCCTAAATTGTTTGTTAGAAGAAAAGCAAAGTAAAGACCATTTGAATCAAATTGATGTAGTAAACCTAACTGTGTAATCACCAGCTTCAGTGAAGTTGGTGGGAAAAGAAGTTTCCAGAACCCTTCCCACTGATGGCAGGTGCTGTTCGCTCTGAGCCAGACTCCAGGTTGCAGATATGGGTAACGAGACGCGACATGGTCATTCTGGGGATTGACAGTTCGTTCTAAAGTCTAGAGATTAATTCTCTGCTCCTATTTTTCTAAACAACACTTCTAAGGTGTCAGTGAGAGCAATTTTCCACAGTTGAATCACTTTGATAAGAAATCTTTCTTCGTATTCCCAGCAAATAGCATTTTTCTCATCCCTAAAGACAAAGTTATTCTGCCAGGAAGAAAATGTTTTGAGGTGGGGGGGGGGGGGGAAGGTTCATTTCCTTCTCAGAATCAGGGAAATGAAGATTAACATAGGAGGAGAAAAGGAGACTAGTAGGCAAACATGATTTGAGTTTAAACTAATGCAGTTGCATTACTTAAAAAATTATAAACAGTCTAAATCACTTTTGTAATTCACATATTCAACATTTATTGAATACATAAATGCAATGAACACTTCTAAAATTTTTCACTTTGATACATTTTTTTTACTTGGATTTTATTTGACTTTACCCTGTTCTTCTCAGATGTTAAAGAGGAAGATGTTCCTATTTCAACACTTCATTGAGGAATTTGAATAATGATTGAATCAGCATTTTCATTCAAAATTTGTTGAGAGCTACACATGACATTGTACCAGATGCTAAATATATGGTAGAGGACAAGCTGAGCACAGTCTCTGGCCTCTCGGAAGCCGTATGCGAACATTTAATTGGTTCCGGTTGTGGGAAGCGCTACCAATGAGAAGGGAGATGTGAGCTGAGGATCTTCCAGACCAGGGCGGTCTGACCTACCATGTTAGTCTGACCTCCCAGGGAGGTTGTGGAAGAGTTAACGGAAGTTAAATCTGAGAGCAAGAGGATTAATGGGAACTGGTTAGTAAACTGATAAAGTTTTGGAAGAATACTGTTGAAAACAGAGGAGTCAGCCTTTGCAAGCTTTCTGAGACAGGAGGGAGCATGGCCAGAGTGACGGGAGAGCAGAGAGCCAAGAAAAGAGGAGAAAAATGAAGACAGGAACAAATTGTACACGACCTTGAGGGTCACACTGAGGATTTCAGATTTTTTTCAAAAAGCGTTGCTCACCATTTGAAAGTTATCAAACACACCATGTTCTGTGAAATTACAGCTGCTCTATGGAGACTGGTTTGGAGGAAAAGTAAGCTCCATGATCTGAAGGGGAAGGGATATGACCCATAGAACAGGAGGACTTTGATTTGGACTAGAAGCCGTTGCAGAGACAAAGAAATGGAAGAGCGGGTTTCTTTCTTTCTCCCTCACTCCTTCACTCCTCTCTCTCTCTTATTCCCCTTTGCCCTTTTATTTTCCCTTCCTTCATTCCTTCTTTTCTTCCCTTTTACCTTTTTAAAAAACATCCTGACTACAACACTGAGAATTACTTGGAGGGAAGTAGAATTGAACAGAAGGAGATTTTAAAAAGTTAAAATCCTTAATTATGACTGGAACTAAGACAGTGTCATTAGAGACAGGAGGTGAGGATGAATTCAGAGACTATTTCAGAGATAGACAACAGACCTTGGTGACCAATGCATGTGTGAGGATGAAGAATTGTCAAGAATTACTTTCAGTTGTCAGATGGGCAGCTCTGGGAATAGCAGTGCTGTTCACCAAGGGCAGGAACATTGGGGAAGACCAGGTTTGGAGAGAAGAATGTCAGTATAGTTTCGGATATTTGAAGTGTGAGATATCTCTATGGGTTTCAAATTGTATTGCTAAGTAAATCCTAAAACTTTCCACTGAATTTAAGTACCATGGAAATTTTTGATAGCCTTAAGGTGAGTGGCAAAAACCTGTTAGAAAAAGTTGAGAAGCAAGTGGGACAGAGTGGAGATCACTGTTTTTGAGAAGTATGGTTGTAAGTCAAGGGAGAGAAACATAGTGATAGGTGGGAAAAGATTTTTTTTTTTTTTAAGATGGGACCGAGATTTGAGCACATTTGTATGGCCATGAAAAATATCTAGGACGATGAGAGAACTTGGATATTCTGAAGCAAGAAGGAACAACAATGTGTATTATAAGGAAGAGAAAAGGATCCAGGGTATAGGAGAAAGGGTAAAACTCGTCAGTGTTTCTTCATTAGTCATCCCTGAGATTCAGAACTTTAAAACAAATATTAAAAATATTTGATAAACTATTATCTGCCAGACATTCTTATGAAACCTTTGCCTTTCTCTTTCATAATATATAATCTGTTTTTTTTTTTTTTTTTTGGGAAACCCCTGTGGTAGATTCTCCTAAATCACAGAAATTCAGTATCGAGGGTGAAGGGTATTAATGACCGCACGTGTTGTAATGAGCACTGGGTGTTATACGTAACTAATGAATCATGGAACACTACATCAGAAACTAATGATGTAGGGGCACCTGGGTGGATCAGTGAGCCTCTGCCTTCGGCTCAGGTCATGATCTTTAAAAAAAAAAAAAAAAAAAAAAAAAAGATTATAATCTGTTTTAATGAATGATTTCCAGGTTGTATGTTACCCCTCCCCAGCATTTTAGGGAGTATCTGAAATACTGTGATCCACAAGTTATTTTAAGGCATTAAATATATATTTTTTCAAAAGATTTTATTTTATTTTTTTGACAGAGATCACAACTAGGCAGAGAGGCAGGCAGGGGTGGGAGGGAGGCTCCCTGCCAGGCAAAGAGCCTGACGTGGGGCTCGACCCCAGGACCCGGAGACCATGACTGGAGCCGAAGGCAGAGGCCCAACCCACTGAGCCACCAAAGTGCCCCAGGCATTAAATATATCTTAAGGCCTTGGTCTAGTCACAGCCCGTTCCAGTGGGGTCAGATAGCAAATTTGTGTGTTGCAAAATGGCTGCTGGTTCACTTGTATCCAAAATCTCCCACGGGAGTCTCTCCTGTGGCTCACTCTAACTGGAAATATACAAGAAATAGAATTCTGGGAGATGCAGTACTATCTAGCCAAGTTGACACACGACCAAATGATGACAACAACTTCATCACTTCATTTGGTTTCACTATGTGGCTTATTCATTTTGTCATTTCCCTCTTTAGCGCATAAAGTCACCTGAGTGCTGTGTGTCACGCATTTTGCCAAGTGCTTGATGTGTATCATTTCTTTTAATCCTCACAACTACCCTGTGGAGTGTGTATATTATTACCCCTATTTATTTAGAGGGAAACTCCCTGTCTTTCCCAAGGCTCTTGAGCTAGAAGATGTTAGAGCTGGACCTGAAACAAGGTTTTAGGACTTCTAGTTTCATGCTTTTTATACTGGTGGGGGGAAAAAAACCCCACATGGACTTTATACTATAGAAAAAAGAAGCAATCTTCCTTTGGTTAGGTGAAACTCCCCCACCCCCACTTCCATCTTTTCTCAGATTGTACTGGCTCATTTGTTTAGAAGTCAATACACATTTCCAATGGTAAAGTTTGCAAGAAGATATTGTGTGGCTTAGGCATGAAGATGTGCACCGTCCGCCTCAAGCAACTTGATAAACCTTCATCTGAATTCAGCAATCCTATTATTTCAGCCCTAAAAACTTCTTGCCTAGGAGCTGTTGTTGAGAACTACGACTACATTTTAATTACTATATGGATTTATATATGGCACAATGTCTCTGTTCTACTTCTCCCCCATTGTTACAGTCTGTTCTAATTAGTGTTTCAACTTAAATGTGCTGAGGCAAGATCATTTTAAGTCTTCACCTCATGCCAAGAATCAGAATCACCACTTTCCTAGGATTACTGGCAAATTAATATTTCTGCTGACTATTGATTTATCAAAATTGCCAGTTCTTTATAAGGACAGTAAAAGAACAAATATTGATGAAGTACCTACTCTGCTCCAGACTTCCAGTTAAAATATATCAATAAGTCAAATGGTATTATATACATTACAGTCCCATGAAGTATCTACTGTTGGTCGTTTTAAGTTTGAAGAAAGTTCAGAGAGTTTAATTACCTGGCCACGGTAGATGAGGTCCTTACATTATTTATATATAAATAAATAACTTATGTATGTATGTGTGTGTGTTTGTATTCCCCCTCTTTTTTAAGAACAATTTGAAATTGTTTTATAAACCTGGATATAATACAGTAAGGTAAAATAAGAATAAAATTAGGAGAAGTAATCATAAATATGATATAATATGGGTTTAAAATCGATGGGTCTTTAGTAACATTAGATGTAGAATATAAGCTGCAGAGGTTCTCTGTATTTGCGCAAAATAAAAATACAATAGCTGACTCTGGGTCTTTAAGCAGCCCATAAAAGCGGGAAAAGATGATAAGAGGTTTTTATAATCTGGAGGTATTTATAATACCTCCCAATTTGAAAACAAACTTTATTTTCCCCCCCTGGAGAAACATAATTTTTCCTGGAACTCAAATCAGAGTGTCATTTCCTGTTGGTTCTGACAAAAAAAAGCTCTATATAATGGACTGTATAGTGCCCTCAAAAAAATCTTTATAATAATGAAATCTGTAGGGATTATAAAAAAATAAAAATCTTTAATAGATGTAGATGGACTGATACAAAAGCGTGACTCTAAACACAATTTCTTATATTTAAAAGGTGGTGGGATAGAAATGGGAAAACATTGATTTGGTCTAGAGATATTGCTCCCTGGTGGCTAGATTATTTCAGAGTTAGATTTTAGACTATTTAGGAGACCAAATGAGGAGCAAATTATTCCACAAATATTCCATAAATACTATTTGGTGTAATCAAATTTAGATAAGTACAAAGTGGAACTGAATGAAAGATTGTACCTACAGAATGAGTATTTTATATGGTTAGATAAAAGCAGAACCACATTCATTAGGAATTAGCCAAATAAGGAATTAGCCAACCTAGGTAACATTTGTTGAATGATTACTCGGTGTTCACGACCACTCCATCTCTGCATGGAGGTTGGCCAAAACAGCGTCTGTTGTCAGGAACAAGTTCTCAAGAGATCTGAGTATACTCTTCCATTTAGATATTGGTGAGTAAGACCTCAAGGTTCTATACTAAGGAACAATGGTTTTAAACTCATTTTGTTACCCTTTGCCTATCCGATGGAGGCTATAGAGGCCATCCCTGTAAAAATCCACACAAACCTTTTACATGTAATTTCAAAAGGTCATAAAGCCCCCTGGAACATACCTCTCCAGGTTAAAAAACTGTTGAAGAGCATAGCCTTGGTAATTTCAGTTTGCAGTTTTTTTCAAAGCCTGAATAATCAAAGATCTATCTTGGCCTTATTTTTTTTTTTAATATCCATGGAATTTAAGGTTACTTTAAAAAATGTGTATACCCATTGAGATAAACTACAGGAGAAAATTACACCTGATAAAATAAGTGAGAAGAAAACATTGTATATAATTTTTAATTGGCTCTCAATCAATTAAATGTTAGAGGATCTCCACCAAAGGTGGCCATAGTGGCATATGTTTTTCAGTATGAATCCCTCCTTCTATGTCATTTAGGCAGTAGTGCCTTTTGTTACATAAGGCTGCCAGAATTCATGAAGATAAAATCAGATCACTCTACTGTGGGCCATGTTAGAGCTGTCATGCATGGCTGTGCAGATTGAACACTGAACAAGAACTCAAGAGCTAAGGGAGCATCCCTCACAATGTAGAATCATGATTTCTTAAAAATATTTCTTATCTAGATATATCAACTATATCTATATTTCTGTCCACTTTGGCCAGTGAAGTTTCTTTTTTCTAATAAAATCTGAGTATTAATAGTATTTTCCAAGGGATGGAAATAAACTATAAAAGAAAGAATAACTTTTTCAAACTGCATAATAAAGCACTTTGTAGGAAGTAAAACCCCTGGATCTTATATAGCCAAGACTTTATCTGGTCACTAAAGTTTGAGTCAAAAAGAAGAGGACCCATAATACATATGAACTTTATACACCACCCTCCTTGGAAATGATTTCTTGAACTGTCAATATTCTGTCTTTTATATCCTGATTCTGGCTTTGTTAATAAACCTTAATAATATAAGGATTATAGTGAGCTCATACATTTGGCTCATAATACATGAGTAATGGTTAAAGGAACTTGGGTTGGTCAACGTGGAGTAGGTAATACATTCAAATCTCCCAATGTGCCCAAATCTCCCCTTTTTTAGCAATAACAGTCATATTAGAGGCCACTCTGATGATTTCATCATAGCCTGACTACTTTTACAAAACCACTATTTCCAAATAAGTTCACATTCCAAAGTACTGGGGGTTAAGACCTCAGCGTATCTTCTGGGGAATATATTCAACTCACAGTGCTACATGGACAGTAAAAATGGGAAACATTTATTATAAGGATCCTCTCTTGGTCATTCTCTACATGTGGTAGCATATTAAGGGTTCTGAGAAACTCTGTTAAACAAATCTGAATTAACTTTGTTCATCCTAGAGTTCTCTAAATCTCACCCACTCCAGCATACCTATGAATATCCTCCAGGAGAAAATATTTAGATGGAAGAAAAGCATAGACATGGAATAGGTAGTGTAGGATTTAGAGTGACATATAGGATAAAATTCCAATTCTGTCATTTCTTAGCTATCTGATCTTTGACAAAGTACTTAACCTCTTTTGGTTTCAGTCTTCTCACCCATCAAATGGATGTAATTATTCCTACTTGATAAGTATATTTTAGGAATTCTAAAAAAGAAAACATACATTGAATCAACTATTTACCTCATTATGTATAATACTTGGTACATGGGGAAAATATAACAACTAATAACAGCGGTGACAACAACATATGATATTTGTTGAACATTTACTATGTGCCACATACTTTCCAAATGCTCTAACCTGTGTTATTTATTTTGATGCTTATAACAAAACTTTGAGTGTCTTTGTTCTTTCTGTCTTTTAAATGAAGATATTACATTTTAGATAGAGATGGTTACTTACTCAAGGCCATACAGTGTCAGAATGGGGATTCAAACCCAGGTGCTTCTGGCTCCAAAGTCTTAAAACCCTTTACAATCTGTATCAGATGATAATAATCTAGGCTACAAGCAGCAATGTACATAATAGTGACAAACCAAAATAAATTATTTTTCTCACCTATCAAGGCTTTCAGGGTGTTAGCTTCTATGCTCTCAGGGCTAACTCCACAAACTTTGTAGAATCTCATTTCTCTCATTATTGTAAGACGGCCTCTACATATCTGGGCATCATCTAGTATTTCTGTACAGGACAGGGGGGAAGAGGACATGAAGATGCCAATAATGTCTGCCCAGTTTGTCATGACCACAGAAGCTTTTGCAGATTTTCCTTTCACCTCATCCACAGATCTCTGCTCTCAGCTCATAGACCAGGATTTAATATATGGCCACTTGTTCCAGAAGGAAAGTCTAGAAATACAACTATTTAGCTTTTTCAGAATCTATAGTGGATGTAGTCAAGGTAGAAGGTAGAGAATGGATATTGGCTTTGCTCGTCTAAAATACCTTCCATACTGCTTCTCATTGATTGGACTGCTTTCTTGTTCTAGAGGGTAAACTAAATAGCAATGGACAGAAGTAACTGGGAGGGGGCTATTGACTTAACATAAATTATAAGTAGAACTGCTCAACAAAGGCATGCCCACTTGACAGTTCCAAGTACATGGCTTGCTTTGTAGAAGTGATAGGAATATCAATAAAGAGTGAGTTACACATCATAATATTCTGAAGGCTGGGACACATCTAAGAGGTCATCCAATCTACCTTCCTCTTCTACCACCCCAATGAATACATTTCTTCAGCAGCACGCTTCCCACTGACTACCCAGCCTCTGCCTCTGTATAGCTATGTAGGACCTCAGATCATTTGAAACTCATCAACAGCCCTGTATGAGGGGTAGGGTGGGGTGATTGGTTCCTTCTTTGAAAAAAAATGTTTTTATGAGATGATCTTTTTTTTAAGATTTTATTTATTTATTTGACAGATAGAGATCACAAGTAAGCAGAGACATAGAGAAAAAGAGAGAAGGAAACAGGCTCCCTGCTGAGCAGAGAGCCCAATGTGGGGCTCGATCATGACCTGAGCCAAAGGCAGAGGCTTTAACCCACTGAGCCACCCAGGCACCCCTTTATGAGATGATCTTAAGTGGCCTTTTCAGCCCTAAAGTGAACCACAGAATAGCTATTTACTGTTATTGTTTCTTTTTAGTCGTGTCTATGATGATTTAGTGAAATGATTCTCCTAGAACACGTGGAATATCATAGAAGTGGTCTTAAAAGATATCTTAGAGCACAACATCTGTATTTTACACAATAGCAGTACCAAAATGAAAACTCCACTTTCCTGACTAGATGCACTAAATTAAATGGATAGAATACTTGACTTGTTTTCAGACCTGGGTTCAAATACCAGCTTCATCATATGCTGGCTGTGTAACCTGAGGTAAGTTAATTTCTTAATACTTCCTCCCACCACTTTTTCAGCTAACTTCAACAAACATTCACTGAGCAGCCTACAACATGAGTCAGTACTGAAGAGAGGAGATACAAAGATGGTTAGGACACTGTGCTCAATTTAGAGGCACTTACAGGTTAGGGGGAAGGGCAGACATGCAAATCAATCAGTGAAATATACTCTCTAATACGGAAATAAATTTGAGTGAGACACAAAAAGAAATGGAAGATCCATTTGTGAGTGTTAAAGAAGGCTTTACAAGAAGGCTAGGACTGAGCTGAGAACCTGGAAGAAGGAAGTATTGGGACTCACCTTGGTGATTATTTTCAGAGACAATAGCCCAAGCTGAGAAGTAATATATAAAACCATATACATTTTTATGTATAAAAATAGAACACTGTAGGTTTCTAATGATCATGAGACATAGATGAACTAGCTTCAGAAATACCGTTTTCTTACTGACTTCTTAATGCACTGCCTTTTCCTCTATTACCAAAGGTTAACGGACTTCAGACATTAAATATTTGTGCTTTTGGAGGCTAGAATGTCTCTTCTGGAACTACTCAGCTCGGCCGTTGTCGTACGAGAGCAGTCATTGGCAATACAAATAGCATGAATAAGTTTCAATAAACCTTTACTTATAAGAATGGGAGGTTGAGTTGTCTCTGGCCCACATGTTGCAGTTTGCAAACACTTGGTCTGTACCATGAAGACTCTGCCAGCTCTGTGGGTGAGTTACTTGTCACAAAGTCCAAGAGAAGGAGTAGGAAACCTACAGGCCAAAATCAAACAAACAAACAAACAAACACTAACAGAAATGCAGATGGTGACACCATCTCCAATTTCAACATGTGATTCTCATTCTAGAAGATGATTCTGTCTCTTGGGGCATTACAAAATTATGACTAGCCCATTCATTTTCTTGAAGAAAGAAGGTTTTTATTACAATTTTGTGGCCAGAATAACTTCTCTTGTAAAATTTAAGAGAATAGAAAATGATTAATAATAGTTTAGGAGCTTAGAAATTGGGTGAATGGCCTGCAAAGCCTAAGCTTCACAACTCTTACAGCAACCAGCCTTGAATGTGCTTTGTTGAGACTTAGTAAGTCACCCATGTACAGAACTATGCCTTTGTTCCAAAATATTACCTTTATGTTCTCCAAGTACACTGGTTTTAAAATTTCCAAATTTGTGTTTCACACACGATTTGCTACAGTAATTTTGCAAGGTCAGCATAAAAATAGTTCCTGCTGGTGCACATTTGGAAAGATAATCTATGGGAAAACAAATGATCTGGCAGACATTTCTGGTACTTCCCTTTCCCTTAATTGCATGAGGTTGCATTTGTAGTGCCTCTTTCAAGCCACTTTCTAATGCAGTTGAACACTTTGGCCAAAGTGAGTTCTGGCTAGGGAATCTCAGATGTATATGTAGCATTAGGATTGCTTTGCAAAGGATCAAAAAATAATATGATGAGGCCTGAGTCTTTTCCCCCCATTTTGACTTTTATTAGATTTATAAGATTGGAATTTTATGTATTTTCAAATATACAAAATCTGTATATATCTCTGTATCTATCTATATCTATATTCTGCAATCCAAATAAAAAGCAACATCCCTATCGTTACCTTCCAGGAAGTAGAGGAAATAATGAATGGGAATGAAAAATACAGCAACATGGGACCCTGTCTTTCAGCCAAGTCATTTTTAGCTCTGGAATTTTCCTAACCTGAGTACTTACCATTCTTCAGACAACCACAGGTGGAAAGGGGTCATTGGGGTTGGCTAGGGAGGACTTTGGAAAGTAAGTTATTGTGATTACATTTTGAAAAGAGATCTTTTTTTCAGGTAGAGCAGAGTTTGCAATTGATGAAGTGATTCCTTTAATAAGTAGAAAAATTTTGTCAACAGCAAAGACACTTCACTTCCCGTTCTGCCATCTCCAACAAGACACATAGAGCTCTGAGCCAGTTACCTTTCCTTTAGTTTCTTCCTATTAGGAGAGGTATAGGTTTAAAAGAGTAATCTTGATAGTTAAGAGTGATAATGATAGATAACACGTCATAACCACTTAGTGTATACCAGGCACTGACTAAAAACTTTGCCTATATGAACTTATGGAATCTTTCCAAAAGTGCTCAAAGTAGGTACTGTGATCATTCCAACTTTATAGACCGGCAAAGATGAGTACAGATAGTCTAAGTAGGAACCTAGCGTCAAATAACGAATAAGCAGAGGAGGCAAGCTGAGGAAGCAGTCTTGCTTCAGCACCCATTGACTCTGCTTCTCTCGCCTACTGCATCCCTTTTCAGAGGTTCTTCAAACTAGACTGTCAGTATTTGTTGCTTCCACTGGGATGGCCATTGTTCTTTATTTCCTCATCCTTCCCTGGCCTTAATGGAGAAACCTTATAGGTGGTGTGCAGTCTTCAAAACATGGAGCTCTTTGAGTCCTGTCCTTGTTCTCCATGAGTGTGGGCACGTTACATAGTAGGTGGCATGTATTTATTTTTCTCTAAAAAGGGATAACTCTGAGCAAAATCATCATACTGATGTCTCACGAACAATGTAAACAGTTGGTGCAAAACACTTCTTGTGGATGGGGTGGTATTTCAAGATATAAGTTTACATTGAGAAATGTCTGTCTATATTTAAGGAAAAATGTAAATTGTTGACTCTTTTAAATAAATTAGGTCAATAAGGTGAGGGACACTAGTACTCCTGCCTTATATATTTACATATACTATATTCTCCACAGTGTTGTAACTTAAACAGATCATCCTAGGAATTAGGTAAAATGATTCCCAGTCCCAAGAAGTTAGATATAAAAGAACCCGCTGCCCTTCACCTACTGAACACTGTCCATAGCCTGCACTGCTCCCCAAACACCAAGTCTTTCTTTCTTTCTTTCTTTCTTAAAATATGTTATTTCTTTATTTGACAGGGAGAAAGAGGAAGAGAGAGAGAGAGCACAAGCAGGGTGAGTGACAGGCAGAGATAGAGGGAGAGGCAGGCTCTCTGCTGAGCAGGGAGCCCGATGCAGGACTCAATCCCAGGACCCTGGGATCATGACCTGAGCTGAAGGTAGTCGCTTAACCGACTGAACCACCCCAGTGCCACCACAGTGCTCTTTAAATATGTGATATTTCCATTGGATTTCAAGCTCCAGAAAGACAGGGTGTGCTTCTCTTTTCTTTGACTGCATTCCCATTTTCCTGCATAGTGTCTGACATATATTAGATATTTAACAACTAGATAGTCAAACACTAAATAGCAGGTGAGACCACTGACATGATTTTGATGAAAACAGCTCACAAAGCATAATCCAGAGCTTTTCCTCAGGCAGGGACTATTAAAAAACATTAACAGTAAATACAAATACACTTGAAAGCTTCTTTATATATATATATATATTAAATGAAATAAGCGTTTTTATCCTATATTTTGCCTCAGCCCTTTTTTCTTTTCCTGGCAAACTCCTATTCATCCCTCAAATCCCCAGCTGGGTTGCCATCTCTGCAAGGCTTTCTTTCTTCCAGATAGTTTGTTCCTCTCTGTGTGCATACCCACATTACTTTCCACTCAGCCTTCTCTTGCTTTGTTGCACCACATTATTGTTATTTCTTGGTAAATCAGTTTTTCCCACCAGATTAAAAGATACTGCAGAACAGAGCATTGCATCTACTCTGGTGCATAGCATACTGTATGTTTTAGCACGAAGGGATTTGAAGCATCAAAGTCTAACTGAATGGGCATAAATTCCAATTCACAGGATGGGCCCAGGTTAAGCTTCCATGGCTTTCTTCTTAACATGTGGCGTTATCAGTCATGGGGCCAAGTCTTATTTCACTATTTTATACCAAGTGGATATGTTTAGTGTTCCTGCCCATCAAATTCCTTCTTTCCCTTGATGCTGTTGCCTGTATGTGAATTAAGTTTCAAAAGTAAGATTTTTACTATTTGCTTTTAAAACTATTATAAGCTTATACTTATGGTTTTGGGTCATGTATTGTGCTAAGTGATTTATATATATTTTCATAGTCTTCATAATAAACTTAAAAAGTGGATATTATTTATCCCAAGATATGGAAGTCTTCACTTTGAACTAAATGATTAATATCCCACTGACTATTTCAACTAACAGGTACTTAAAAAACAGTCCTTTTGGTATTTCCTCTGCCCCCCACCCTGCCTCTGGTTCACAAATTCTTAAAAACCTAACATCCTTAAAAACCTGATATCTTTACAGAAGTGAGAATAAGAGTAGTTAAAAAATACAAGCCCAGCTTCAAACCATCTGTCCTACCAACAGGGACCCTAGATCACATTTCTGCTATATTATTGTCTAATTTTAAAAGTATAGTGGATAACCCATTCTGACTGTGATAAAATTGAAGAAGCAAGTGGGTAGAACCCACATTCCTTCTTAATTGGGGTCTGGGGCCTGATCAACTGCCACGCTCGGAGCTCCCAAGACATTGCCGCCAGCATTAACCATCTGCTCAGTTGTTCCCCAAAAACAGAACAGCCAATCAGCCCATCATGGTGGCACCAGGCCTCCAGCCCAGGGATGCACCTGCTGACGTTCAGGCTGGAACATCTGTGTTAGAATTTTTTTTTATTTTTTTATTTTTTCAGCATAACAGTATTCATTATTTTTGCACCACACCCAGTGCTCCATGCAATCCGTGCCCTCTCTGATACCCACCACCTGGTACCCCAACCTCCCACCCCCCGCCCCTTCAAAACCCTCAGATTGTTAGAATTTAGTAGAGTGGAAGTGAACTAAGCAGCTCAATGAATGAATGTGAATCTAGGTCTTTGGTATCCAGATACCACACTGTCGTTAATGTTTCTTTCTGCAGAATCATGGAATGTTACTTACCAAAAAAATTGCTTTTATGGAGCTTTACTGTAGTCGATATGGACATGGGTTAATGAGGCAGTCACTAGCCATTATTAAAAAGGGGCACAGAGATTCTGCAACTTTTGACTGATACTCCACTACCACTGCCCAAAGTCAAAACATATGACCACATGGAAATGGTTTTTTGTTTCATCCTTTATCTCTAGCAGATGGGTTCACCCATGTCTGAGAAGCCTTGAGGTAGATTTACCGTTGCACAGAGTTGTCCCATTAAGCAGTGAGTATCAATCTTTTTCTTGCATATTGAATAATAATACAGAGATTAGTATGAATACTACAGAAGTAAGTATAAATAGTATTTTTTAACTGATTCTATTGTGCGGCCAAGGCTGAGACTTAGTTGGCTTGCAGGAACTGAATGCCAACAAAAAGAGACATGCTTATTTATTTCAGTTTATTACCTCTTTTCCCTCACCATTTTTCTCTTTTATTTGGGTAATAACCATTTGTCTTCCAAAAAACCACAACCACCACCAGCACCATCACATCATATATTAGGCACCTGAGTTGCAACCCAGGTTTTCGTATATATCTCAAGAGCTAACAACCCTTCAAGAATGGTATTATGATATCTACTTTATACTGAGGATATTTAAATTCTGGGAAGTTAGAAAATAATCTCACAGCTAATGTGCAACAGAGTGGGGACCTCAAAGCTTGAGCCCCACTAGGCACCTTCCTTACCAACTGTATGCTTCTTAAAGTGGGAGACCAGACTAAGCAGTTGTGGCATTTCCCTTAGTCTTCCTAGCCTGGTGAAAATGTTTGTTAATTGAAGGTGATCTTCTCTTATGCATTCATCTGGGCAGATGCTCTGTCCCTCTAGCCAGCCTTGCTTTAGTCCTACAGATCCTTCTGCTCCCTTTTCCCGTTCTGAACCATCCTTTGTCTCCCGTCGTCCTCAGTCAGCCACGATGCTCTCCCTTTTATTCCAAGAGCCGTCCCTTTGTTACCAGCCCCACGCCTTTTTCTTCTGGATCTTTTGGTCTTGCACCAACCTTGTATACATGCCAGAAGTTTTGTCCATGACCAAGCATCGATTATTTTGTTTTCTTGGAGAAGTCAAGAAGCGTAACTGATATCAGAGTCAGGAAGTGCCTGCTCAAGTCCCTGTTCTATTTACTAGCTGAGTGTCCTTGTGATATTATTTAATTTCTCTGAGCTGGAGTCCTTGTTGGTAAAATGGACCATACTGTCTGCATTTCTGGAGATGCACTCTATGTTTTGTAGTACATGATCTAATTTATAGTACTCTCTACGTAGTGTAATTCTCCCCTTCCTGAGTTTCACGTTCCTGTCTGAGTAGTCACAATGAACAACTGCAACAAATGTTACTGAAGTGTTGTGAAGCCACTAATATTTGTCTAGTTTATTATTTAAAATAATTATCAAAGATGTCTAGTTCACTTGTTTTCTTAGAGGATTATTGTATTTAGCATAAACATACATGCATGAAGACCTAGGCTTTATGTATCTGTCCAGTAGATGCCTGTTTCTGTCCTGAGGTGGTGTGGATAGAATTGTGGAATTATGAGAGATTAAGGCAACTGGTGAGATTTTGCGTTAAAAACAATTTTGGGGAGCACCTGGGAGGCTCAGTCAGTTAAGCATCTGCCTTTGGCTCAGGTCATGACCCCAGGATCCTGGGATGGAGCCCTTCATCGGGCTCCCTGCTCATCAGGGAGTCTGCTTCTCTGTCTCCCTCTGTCCTCCTTCCCTCCAGTTCATGTTCTCTCTCTCTCTCTAATTAAATAAAATCTTTAAAAAAATTTGGATTGTTGGCTGAGAAATGCTGCTCAGTATTGCCGCCGCTGCCTTCTCCTCTTCCTCCTTCTTATTCTTCTTCTTGTTCTTCTTTTTAACTACTAATCAGCAAATAAACCAGATTCTCCTAAGGCAGATACCTCATCATTTTCTTTCCTTTTCCATATGACCATGTTTCTGGCTGTGCTTACTGGGAGGCTTTCTGTAATTGGGGTCAAGCAGCTCAGTAAACATACTCGTCCCCATGCACACACAAACCTAATCTCTAAGTAACCGGTATGGTTTTTAGATGACTGTACGGTTGGGAAATTTACTGATACTGAAGAAATTAAATTCCCCAGGATTATTTTTCTATACTTCATTCTCTGGAGAGCAAAAGCAAACTCCTCACATGTTGGTCAAATTTAACTTGTCATCTTCAGCTCTAGGAAGCCCATGTACCAATACCAATAATGCCAAATGCATAAAAATAAGATTCTGCTCTATAGGAGATTGTTTTAATGAGGGCTTCTTCCTTGGGGAGATGCTGGAATTCCAGGGTCCAGAGTTCTGCTCTGCTTCCTAAGGGGTGATCTTAATGGGCAGACTGAGCAAGTAACTGGAGTCCAGACTCATCCTTAAATTGCGAAAATTTTACATCATTGTATCATATGGGGGTGGGAGAGATGGTGGTGTAAAACATGTGAAGCCAGCTGAAAGGAGATTTTTTTTTTTTAATTCCTTGCCCCCAAATTTCCTTAAAAATAAAAAAGACAAATAGAGGGAAAGATATCAGCATATATTTATTGGATGTCCGCTGTGTGCGCAATAGAGGGTAAAAAAAGGCAAGTAATTGGCTTTTCTAGGTCTCAGCTTGGATTGTAACATGGAGACAATGGACAAGGTCTCTTCAAAAAATTTGCTGAGGATTTAATGAAATGACAGTCTTATAGTGGCTGGCACCTTAATGCTCCATAAACGTCAGTTTCTTGCATGCTATTACCCTTAATGTTAACACAGTTGCAATAAGTTTTATCATATAGTTGATCAGCTTGTAGCCCTCCGTTCCCTCAGATTGACTGAAGTAGAGAAAGAAAGCTAGGAAAGTAAGTGGCAATTGAAACAGTGCTATGATAAAGATGGGAAAAGAAATGCTACAACCCTCCATAATATGTGGACCCTGTGCTCAAGATGTCACAGCAACTTTTGGGTAATATAAAGGGACATAAGCACTATAGCCTTTCTAGACAACACTGTAATGTAATCCATTTTGATAGTACATGTCTATAACGAATGATCCTGGTTAGCAAATCCACATTGATAACTAATAAAATGATTACTACTATTATATGAACTGTGATAGCTTCTTCTCTCTCTCTCTCTCTCTCTCTCTCACACACACACACACACACACACACACACACACACACACATGAATGCATACATCAAGGACGGTTGACCTTAGCTGATGGTAAAGATTCATGTAGGTGGGGGGCTTTGACATGTACAAATCTGATGATATCTGGCTCAAACTGTGTTTTTAAAAAATGACTCATGGGTGAATAAATGAATTAGCACACTCTTATTTACACTGTGGTCCCAGGATGCCAGATGGTGTTGTGGTATTTCAGTAGACCTAAGCATCCAATGAGTTGCCCTTTTGCCTTTATGTTTTGTGTTTCCAAGTGTCCTGATACAGTTTCTTTCCCTTCCCACTTGAACTACTTCTCTTCCACCCATAGGGAACTCTCATATGGGTTTTATGCCAGATGAGGGCTAAGTTGCCAGCTTGTAGCAAAACCCATGATCACTGGCTGTAATGATCTCTTATGAAGTAGTATGTCTTCCTTCATGTGTATGTGATGGAGATACAGTGTCTTCTGTTTCTGAGGCTTTATGTCTGCTGTGGCTTCTGTCAAGTAAATCCTTCTGTGAATCAGTAAACTGGGGAACTTCCCTGTAAGCCTCCAAGGCTATTAGCAAGGCTAATAACATACAAGGAATATGGATTTTTAAGATAATTATCAAAAATACCTGGTCAGAGGTATTACAATGTCCAATCACTTATCAACTTTTTTCTCTTAGTTTATATAATCTGAGAATATTTATTGATATGAAAAAAGTATCAACAATATGTTAAACATAAAAAACAGATTCAGGGTGCCTGGGTGGCTCAATCAGTTGAATGTCCAGCTCTTGGTTTTTGCTCAAGTCATGTGTTGGGTTCCATGTTTAGCGGGAGAGGGGGTTCGTGCTTGGGGATTCTCTCCCTCCCCTTACTTGTGCATGCTTATGTGCATGGGTGTGCTCTCTCTCTTAAATAAATAAATAAATAAATAAATAAATAGAAGATTAGGGGTGCCTGGGTGGCTCAATCATTAAGTATCTGCCTTCAGCTCAGGCATGATCCCAGGGTCCTGGGATTGAGTACTGCATTGGGCTCTCTGCTTATGTTCCCTCTCTTGCTGTGTCTCTCTCTATCAAATAAATAAATAAAATCTTTTTAAAAAGATTAAAAACAGTAAGCATAGTATGATTCTATCTTTGGAGAAAAAATTATATAGAAAAAAGTCTGAGAGGACAGTACCAAAATATTAAAAATTATTGTCTCTAAGAAAGGGATTGTAACTCTTCTCTTTACCCATTTGAATTTTCTATATTTCCACAGTGAATGTGATAGTTATGATGATGGTAGTAATGATAGCCAACTTTTATTGAGTACTCACCATAGTGAACTAGCCATGGGCACTGCTTTGAGATCAGATTAAATGGGTTTGGATCCTGTGTTCCCCTTTTATTAGCTGTGTTAATCAGTGTCTCACAACATTTCTATGAGACAGATAATACTATAAAGCCCAATTTTATATGTAAGAAAACTAAAGCTTATAGAGTTTAATACAGTTATACATATTCATATAAAATATGCATATATTAAAATGCTAAAACAAAGGGGAAAGAAAATTATTCTTGTAAAGTATGTTCAGATTCAATCCTGTTAACTATATTAAAACCTCACAAATGGTTTTTTAAATCAAGATCACAAAAAGTTCTAAAATGTATATATATGTAAATATATGTATATATACAGAGTGTACATACGTGGGGGATGTTATATACTTGTTTTCCCTTGGATTGCGTTTTGAAATTGAGATGTGTGAGGAAGAATATTCAGTTCGAGGAATCTCAGTTACACTTCCACTCAGCAAATTCATCAAGCTTATATTCTCCTCCTTCCCTCTTGCTATAGTCATCCATTTTCCACATCACTCCAACCCAGAAGAGCTGCATCATCATAGGCTAGCTTCAGGGTGGGAAGACTAGCTGTCTTCCCAGACTTGGATCCTGGTAAGCCATGCTGGACATTTAATGTGGTGGCTGGCTTGGGGCTTAGCACTAGAGATGGTGATCCACCAGAGGGAGGGAGCCGAGGAGAGCCAATGAAATGGGTCAAAAATCAGAAGCTAGGAGACGAAGTTGATCTGTGTGACTATCATGGGATGGGACTCAGTAGTGTTGGTAAGAGGAATCTGTGAGGTTAAACTGTCGTTGGAAGTAAGGGATCAGACTTTATGAGTTCTGGTCACTTCCTGGGTAGGCACTCTTGTGTGGTATGACAAACAGGCATGGGGCTAAGTGAGGGTTGAAAATATCTAGGAGAAACTGAAAGGAATCAGGCACAAAAGACAGTGGGTTTATTGTAAAAGACAGGGGGACAGGGAGGATGGTACTCAAGAAGTCAAAAAGTTATTCATCAGGAGGCTATAACAGCTGTTCTCCAACTGCTGTCACATTTAATCACATTTGATTTTTATTTTCTAATGTCTCCCCATTCATTGTGTTGTACGGTATTGAATTATCAGATAGCCACACTAAGGGTGTGCTTAGAGAACTAGCAGAGTATGGGCACCTAAGATATAAGACAGGCCCTTTGGTAAACAGACCCCAAATTTTGCAATTAGAAATATCTAGAAAGAAGCTATGTCGATTGTAACATATATGTGCATCACATTAATTAAAAGAATAAAACATATTTTTAATTACATTGGTAATTAAAATACATTGGTAATATTTTCAGGTTTTAGGGTTATTAAATGTCTTAATCCAGCCTTGCCATTGTGGTAGGCTTTTCCATAGTCACCATTATCTCCTTCATCATCATCATCATCGATCACTGTTCCCACAAAGAACCCTAAATTTTGAACCCTTGCAATATATTGAAAGAGCATGATGTCAAGTGAATCACAAGCATTACCTAATCTATTCCTCACAACAATCGTAAGAGGTAAGCATCACCTTCATATCCCAGATGGGATGACTGAGGCTGAGAGAGGGAAAGTGACTTATCTGAAGTCCCACAGCTGGTCTATGACGGAGCTGAGATTCCAATCCTTTCCTCCCTCCTCTGGAACTTTTACATACTCTGTGAGCCAAAGGTCATTATTAGCAATCGAGGGAGAGAGTTAGAAATAATATACAAAGTCCAGGTTGAAAGAATTTGAGACACTTGGAAAACCTCAATCTTCAGCATGTCCATACTACTTGAGAAGGGTCATGTCAGCTCAGATGTTTGGTCCAGAATTCTTCAGAGATCTGTCAGTAGTGCCATGCTTTTATTCAGCAAATATTTTAGAAGTTCCCAGCTGGCACCTATCCTTTTATCAAAATAAAAGAGATCTGTTTTGTTAATTTTTTTTAAATTTTGGGGGGGGGGTTGTTGTTGTTGTTCTTTTTGTTTTGTTTTGTGTTAATTTAGTTTATCTAAGCAGTATAGTGTTGCTGCCAGGCAATAATGAGGTAAACTTATTTTGTATTTTTGAAGCTGTGTGAAACTATTGCCCATTTTCCCTCCATCTCTTCTTTCCTTCTCTTTTCCTTTCTTTTTTTTTTCTCTCTTTCTTACTTGCCTTTTGCTTTATTCTTACTTTTTTTTTTTAAGATTTTATTTATTTATTTGACAGAGAGAGATCACAAGTAGGCAGAGAGGCAGGCAGAGAGAGAGGAGGAAGCAGGCTCCCTGCTGAGCAGAGAGGCCTATGCGGGGCTTGATCCCAGGACCCTGAGATCATGACCTGAGCCAAAGGCAGAGGCTTTAACCCACTGAGCCACCCAGGCGCCCCTAAGTAAAAAAGTATTTTACTTAGAGTATAAGACTGTGAGTTGGTTCTGGCTAGCATCAGTTTTAAATAATAAGGAAACCTACATTTGGGGCTGTAAATTTTTATCTATTTGTGTTTTGGAATACATTTTTTTTTCATATGGAGGTGTATACATTTCAGACTGTAAAATAATTTTACACAATCTGATTTTATTTGCCAAGTTGATCAAGAGTAGAATGGATTTGACTTTAATATACAATAGCTTTCTTGGTTGAAATGTTATTTACTCAGAGAAACTGTCCCTTAAGCCTGTCTTACACATTCTGATAACTTCTAAACATCTCCTTTATCACTATTATCAAGGTTCTATCAAGTTATATGTCTCTGGTTACTTGTTCGAGGGTCTTTCTTATACACTGCTGTAAACTGAATATCCAGGCACAGTGTTGGATTACAGTAGACATGCTGTTAATTTATTGAACAAACAAATAAAATTCTCTACCCCTACTGTTTCTTCTCTTTGGTCCTTAATGTTCTGGACAAATAGATTTCAACTATTTTAATGGTTTACTGCATTTGAGAACTGAAAATGTCAGCAGGCAGCACTATGCTTGAAAGCTATGTCATGTGCCATTTCTTTCTGGTAAATTAACACACCCATATCTGCTAGTAAGAATAGCACTTCAGTCATGTAGAAGAACTAGCAGAATGCATCAGAGATGTCCATAATGTAGATCAGAACTCAGAAGTTTGTGTTAAAGCTGAAGATTTCAGGGTTTCAACAACAAAACCTGATGATTCCATCCTAACTGTGAGATTCCAGGAGACTGAAATATAAGAGTGACATAATCTTGAGGAGGCTGTGAGGATAATTTTCAACTTAAGTATTGATTTAGTGACAGTCCCAGAGTCTTCTGCTCTGGGAAGCTGTTTAATATTCCAGTGTTGTGGGAACATGCCAGCCTGAAGGACATGGGGAAGTATCCGATCTCTGTGCCGGTCCTATAGTTTGGTAGCAAATACCTCTCACCATCATCTTCTTTATCCCCACCTCTACCCTACACATGCTCATATATACAGCCCCTGTCTGTTTCTCTGAACCCCATCATTCTTTTTAAAAGTGTTACCATATCTGTGCCAGTGACATCCTCAGGCATTTTTAAGGTTTAAATGATTTACTTAAGACCTCATATGCTCACATTCCCAGTATGTGTGGTCTTATGTGGATTAGAGATTTAAAAAGGCTCATAGAACTGGCTTTCAGAGAACTGAAACATAAAGATAAGTATTATGGATTGTAGTGTTAAGATTATGGTGGTTAGGGGCACCTGGGTGCTTCAGTGGGTTAAAGCCTCTGCCTTTGGCTCAGGTCAGGATCGCAGTGTCCTGGGATCGAGCACCGCATCGGGCTCTCTGCTCAGCAGGGAGCCTTGCTTCCTCATCTCTCTCTCTCTCTCTCTCTGCTTGCTTCTCTGCCTACTTGTGATCTCTGTCTGTGGTTATTGTTATGGTGATTATCGTTACTGTGGTCACTTTTCTGTTTAGAAACAGATCTGTTTTGTGAATGTTATTCTTATGTGGGCTTCTTCATACTCACTTAAAGAGCTTAGCTTTAAGACAAAAGTGTCATTAGCCTTTTACTTTTCTGTTACTTAATTGTACCGCCAAAGTTATTAGGAACCAGAACTGATTGTGTTAGATTACCTTTGAAAAGGAGCCAACTCCTTTCTGGTCCAGTAGAAGGATATAGCAGAGATCAGCAATGTCACAAAGAAGAAACTGTTGTCTGAATGCCAAGTCAGTCACGGACCAAACCCAACGGTTGACAAAGCCCTAGATCATAAGAGAGCATACTTTAGATAGAGCCTAATTTAAAGCAAAAGCAATTGTGTTTTCACTTGTTGGGGAACCATTTGGAATGTAGATGTTTAACAGCACAATTTAATTTTAGAAACACTTTGGGCAATTTTTTAAAGATGTTTCCTTGAACGAGGTGTCAAAGGAGTATCAGTCCTTCTCATTTATCCTTGTAATATTCTTTATAAAGCATCAGGGGCTTCTCATGTGAATAGCCAAAAGGCAGTAGATAGGGAAAGTCGTGGAGATATCAGAAAAGTGTGCAGGAATGGAAGTGGTGCTCACGAGTGCACACTCCTGCTTAGCCATTCACGTGGGTACTGCTGGGTCTTATCAAAACCCTACACTGCAGCTCTATAATAGGGACTTCCTGTTGGATGCTCCCTCCTGGAAAGATTTGTTTTACTGTCATTAATTCATTTTCCATCCCTCACTTTCTGAGGCTGAAAAAGAGCCTGCCCACATGCCCTAGTAACCATACGTGGAGGAAGATATGAACATTCATGTCAAGGTTTTCCTTAGGTCATCTGTGATTTGTTCCAGGTGGAATGAGGTGCTGCTCTGATATGTAGTTTGCCTAATTGGAAAAGACCACCAAGCAGGTTGGTGGCAAACAGGCAATAATTTCTCCCATTGCCCTCCAGACAGGCTACACATTACCTGCTTAAAAGAGGGCAAGCAATATTGTTTTCTTTAATGCAGAATTATAAAAATAAGGAAGGAGAACTATCAGATAATTGATTTTATACTTTTCTTTGCTAGCAGATGATTATGAAGAAAATTACATGTAAAGTGATGTACAATTCTTGCTGCACAAATTACACCAAAAGAACATATTCCAAGGATGAAATAAAAGGCCTTTCTGCAGAAAAGATAATGTTTTATTGTTAATGGCATGATAATAAATTTGCACCAGGTGAATTCTCCCAAGTGTATTTTTAATGTCAGTGCCTGGGCTCCAAGTGGGGTGTCTTAAGGCCAGCATCAGTTCTGCAGAACCCAACCCACAGATAATTTTGCATATCATGCTTGCTTTGTTGGCTTATGCGTAAAACCTAGAATAAAGATTTGCTTGAAAAGTATCACAGTGGGCACTTTGGTACTTGGTGGTACAAAGCACATTTCATTTAGCCCAGCGGGTTTAGATGAATTTTCACTATACGGTGGCGAAGAACTTGACCCCAAAGTAGCTGATAATTCATTTCGGCTTGAACTTCTTACCAACATGGGTTTTATGTAATTACAGTTTGAATTGTTTTCCCAGAGCCCCCACAACTTGACTCAGAGTTTAACATTTGAAGTATTTACCAATGGAAGGTAAAAGACTCCTATCACTTTCTTTCTTTTTTTTTTTTTAAAGATTTTATCTATTTATTTGTCAGAGAGAGTGAATGAGAGCGAGCACAGGCAGACAGAGTGGAAGGAAGAGTCAGAGGGAGAAGCAGGCTCCCTGCGGAGCAAGGAGCCCGATGTGGGACTCGATCCCAGGACGCTGGGATCATGACCTGAGCCGAAGGCAGCTGCTTAACCAGCTGAGCCACCCAGGCGTCCCCCTATCACTTTCATTCACTTTTTGTTTCATTTTGTTTTTTTAAGAAAAGCAACATGGCAGAGTAGGAAGCATCAGGACTTAGAATCAGACTTATCTGAGTTTGAATCATGACTTTGCCGTTCACTAACTGTGTGACCTCAAACAATTACTTAACTTTTCCGAACCTCAACTTTTTTCATTTAGGTGCTTAACTGACTGAGCCATCCAGGCACCCCTATTTTTTTTTTTTTTTTCCATCTAGAAATGGGAGTAATAACCATTTGCCTTTCAGGGCTGTTGAAAGAATTAGCTCTGATTCTGTATATTTCTTGGCACATTTCTAGCATATGATCAATAAATGGTAGTTGTAGCTATTATGATTAAAGCTGTTCTGCAGCCAGAAGAAAAGTGGGCTCGCATAAACTCAAACCTCTTTCTTCTGGCTGCGAGAAACTGGAGATGTTCCTGGACTTCTATGAGAAAATATAATCAAGACAAAAGCTTTATTTTCAGTTCAACCATTTAAGTTTAAGAAGCCATTTTCTTCAGAGCTCTCAAAATCCGGATTAATTCTTTCCCTAAGGATAGTAAGTAGGAATTTAGGAGGCAAATGCAAATTTCATACTAGCACTAAACTTAAAACCTTAAATTCTAGGTTTCCTAAGTGTTCCTGTCTTTTGACCATAGTTTGAATGTAAAGGGAGGGGCAAGATGTCTTGCTTTCATCCCTAAAAAGGAAAGTGTTGTATGTGAAAACAAGGTGGGGTAGTGGAGAGATTTTGCACTGAGCACTGAGCTTTGACTTCTGGTTTTAACAACACTTCTTATCAGTTGTCTGATCTTAGACACATTATTTCACAGCAGTGAAATTCAGAGCTCCCCTCACCCCACTCTCTGCCCTGGATACCATATGTGGGGCTGCCTTGAGGATTAAGATAATTCAAGGATATTTTTTCCAAAAACCAAACTCTAACACAAAAAGGAGATGCGATTTTGCACAGGTTTTCATGCACAGGTTATGGTGTTGCACAAACCTTGATTTTATTCCTGGTTCTGCTCCTTACTAATACTATGACTGTGGGAAAATTATAGAACCTTTCTCAGTCAATTTCTTTATCTTAAATTGGCATCTCAATGTTTACCATGTAGGGTTGTTAGGATCAAATGAAATATCTCTGTTGGACCCACTGTATGTACTCAATAAAGGGTTGATATGTTGTTGTTAGTGGTGATGTTATTTAGCACCTGGCCCAGGGACAAAATGCCCTCCCCAAAAATAGGAGTAAAGAAATTTAGTCCTAATATGGAATTCTGACATTTAAGTAAAATCAATTGACCTTTATTGAGTGTCTGTATATAGACACTGCAGAATTTTTAAATGTCAGTCTCTGGAACTTGTAATTGAGAGGGGAGAGGAGGAGGAGGAGGAGGAGGAGGAAAAGGAGGAAGATGATAGATAAAGCTTATTGTGCATTATATCACAGGCACTGTACTAGGTACTTTATAGAAATTAACTCATGTTATTCTCACATCAATCCTATGAGATAGGAACTACTACCAACCTTATTTTATATGTGAGAAAACTAAGACACAGGAAGTTTAAGGAAATTGCTCAAAACCAAAGGTAGTAATGGTTGGAGTTGAGATACATACTCAGAAGTCTAGCTGTAGAGCTCATGCCTCATCTATTAAGAATGGGAGGGGGAAAAAAGGTGCATAAATGCTGTACAAAGCTTTGAGGCATCATACAAAAATATAGGAAAAAATGTTCCAAATGAGGAAGAAAGTCCATCAGACTTCAGATATTTATGCAGCAATGGGAACAGCTTCTAGATGGGCACAAGAAAGAACTCTTAGGGAAAGGAAGAAGGTGCCTGTCCCAGCCTTTGAACAGATGGTGGCAGAGGGATGGATGTAACAGTTGCCTTTAGAGGCCATGCTTCTAACTACTAGCTGTTTGGCAGACTCTTATTGAAAGAATGTACAATTGAAAAAAATAAGCCAAAAAGATTCACAATGCCATATTCTAACTACCTTGCTATGTGTTAAAAATTATAATAAACCTACGTGTTTATGATAATAATATGCTAAATCTGGTATTTCTACATTCAGTTGGGAGGTATTGTGATTAAACCTAAAGATGTGGACAGGGCATCACTTATCAGCTTTACTTATGGTGGACACCAAGTGTGGTCTCATGGACTCTTTAGTCCACCCCTTAATTTTACAAATGGAGTCATTAAAACTTAACAGGTTATAGCAGCATGTCTAAGATGAGAGAGCTAGTTAGTGGCAGAACTGGAACTAAAACATGTTTCCTAAACGCAAGCACCATATTGTCCGAGTTTAATTCAACAACTATTTATAGAACAATAATAATTGTATTATAAGGCAATAGCAAGGAGGGTGCAAATTTACATATAAAAAATCATCTTTGCTCTTGAGAACTTTATAATCTACTAAGAAAGACAAATATGCCCACATGTAACCATAAAACTCCCATAATGGGCAAGTTCAAGAGCAGGGGAGATCCCACATCTTGTCTCTGTATGTCTCCCTTTCATTACTCAGCACACCTGTTTTTCAGGGCCTTTCTGCTCTGCTAAATTGCTACCCTCTTGACAGAATCTCTAGCATAGTTCCTGACACAGAATAGGCACTCAGTAAATATTTATTGAATGAAATGGGGGGGGAAGCAAAATAATATAGAATTACAGAGGAAGAGGTGATTAATTAAATGTGAATTTGAGATGCACAGGCCAAAGCAAAGCCAATTAGGGAAAACTTTACTAAAATGTCACGTCTCCAAGGAGAGGAAATCATACAGCCGGAAGAGGGCCTGTCATTTCTGTTAATCCATACCCCTGCCTTTAGGCCAGTCCACAGATGAATTACCTCTGACAAGTCAGAATCTGGCTTATTTTTAACTCGGGTTTTTTAAACCTTTTGATAAATTTAGAAAATATCTATTGAAAATCATTTGTCCGAAAAATAAGATTATGTATAACTTAGACAAAGAAAGATTCTAGCTCCTGGTTCTCTCTCAAATTTTGGGTGTGGTAACTCCAAAAATCATGTGGACTGCTTCAAGAGGATCTCAGTGGTGTGCCCCAGACTTTCCACAGTCACATGTTTATTCCAGTTGGATTCTGTGCGTGGCATTACTCAACTTGACTCTGTTTTAGCTTTCTTGAGAGATTTCTTTCCTCAGTTTGTGACTATTGGCTCCATCTTTTTTCCATCTTTTTTATGTTCTCCCTTTTTAACTTCCTTCCTTGCTTGCTTCCTTCCTTCCTTTTTTATTCCTCCCCCTCGTCCCTCTCTTTTCTTCAGTTATGAGTCACTACCATAGTGTTATTTTTGCACATTTTCATTAATTGTGCATTTCCTTCCTCATGAAACTCAGCACAAGGGATGACATGTGCCTTTGCCTGGTGTAGAGACCCCACACTCTCCCACACTACCTGCTATGCTCCTAGAAACCAGAAGAGAGTCAGTCGTACATCTAGCATTGTAAGAATGTGAGAGATCAGCACTTGGAAACCACACATGTTAGGTCCCCAAGAATCTGATCAAGCGCCAAGAGCCTTCCCCCTAATTTAAATCAATAGACTTTAAATACTGAAATGAACTTTCAAGTTTATTAAGACTCGAACACAGACATACTGATGCCTTCCATGCACTAAGTTCAGTGTTTAGTGCTATAGCTTCTGTATTAAGAACTAAAAGAGTTAAAAGATAAAAGTATAAAATTAGCTATAACTAAAACATGTTAGTGAATGTGCAATATAAAAAGATGTGATTTGTGATATCATTGACTGTGAAGGAATAAAAATGCAGGCTATATACAGTTGAAGTTAAATTATTATCAGCTTATCTACTTCAAGCAGGTTATTATAACTACATGTTTTATGTAAGCCCCAAAATAACCACAGAAGTAATACTGATAGAACATATACAAAAGAAAATGACAAAGGAATCAAAGCATGTCACTACCAAAAAACAACAACAAAAAAAAGTCAATGAAACACCAAAAAAGACAAAAGAAGATGTGCAAAAAAGCTACAAGACAGAAAACAGTGAATGAAATAACAATAGTAAGTCCTTCTCCACCACTACTTACTTTAAAAGTAAATGAGTTAGACTTTACAGTCATAAGACACAGAGGAGTTAAATGGATTTTTAAAAAGGCTAAACTGTATGCTGTGTAAAAGAGACTCATTTTGGATTGAAGGGCACACATAGACTAAAAGTGAAAGGATGAAAAAAAAATTTTTTAGAAAAAATTTTTTAAAGATTTATTTATTTATTTATTTGACACACACACAGAGAGAGAGAGATCACAAGCAGGCAGAGAGCCAGGCACAGAGAGAGGGGGAAGCAGGCTCCCTGCTGAGCAGAGAGCCAGATGCAGGGCTCAATCCCAGGACCCTGAGATCATGACCTGAGATGAAGGCAGAGGTCTAACCCACTGAGCCACCCAGGCACCCTGAAAAAAGATTTTCCACGGAAATGGTAACCAATAGGAGCAGGGGTGGCCTTACTTAGACAAAATATACTAAGTCAAAATCTCTCAAGAGAGAAAAAGAAATAACTTACATAATGATAAAAGTGTCAGTTCAATTAGGAGGAAATAATAAATATATATGCACCCCAGATCAGAGCACCCAAGTATATGAAGCCAACATTTATACAACTGAAGGGAGAAACAGACACCAACACAGTGAGAGGAGGCGATTTCAGTCCCACACTTTCATTAATGGGTAGAACGTCCAGACAGAATATCAATGAATAAACAGAGGACTTGAACAGCATCACAAACCAAAGGGAACTATCAGACATATAACAAAGCATTCCATCCCCACTGGAAACAGAATACAGATTTTCCTCAAGTACACGAAGAACATTTTACAAGATAGATCACGTGTTAGGTCACAAAATAAGTTAACAAATTTTATTTGGTTTTAAGATTTTTTTTATTTATTTGAGAGAGAGTATGAAACCATGAAGAGGGGATGGGCCAGAGGAAGAAACAGACTTCCCACCAAGCAGGGAGCCCAATGTGGGACTAGATCCTGGGACTCTATCCCGGGACTCCAAGATCATGATCTGAGCCAAAGGCAGTTGCTTAACCAACTGAGCCACCCAGGTGCCCAGTCTTAACAAATTTTAAAAGATTGAAATCATACCAAATATATTTCTAAACTACAGCAGAATGAAACTAGAACTCAATGGCAGAAGGAAAACTGGAAAATTCACAAGTATTTGGAAATTAAACAATATATTCTTTTTTTTCCTATTTTTTTAATTAACATATAATGTAACCATCAGTTTGTTCTCTATAGTTGAGTCTGTTTTTTGCTTTGTCTCTTTTTCTCTCTTTTCTCCTTTGCTTGCTTGTTTTGTTTCTTAAAGTCTGTATGTGAGTGAAATCATATGGTATTTGTCTTTCTGACTGACTTATTTTGCTTAGCATTATAGTCTCTAACCCATCCATGTTGTTGTAAATGCCAAGATTTCATTCTTTTTTATGGCTGAATAATATTCCATTGTAGATGCATATCACATCTTCTTTATCTATTCATCTACCGATGGACATCTGGGCCACTTCCATAATTTGGCTATTGTAAATAATGCTGCTATAAACAGAGGGGTGCATGTATCTCTTTGAATTAGGGTTTTTGAATTTTTAGGGTAAGTACGCAGTAGTGTGATTACTGGATCACAGGGTATTTCTGCTTTTAACTTTTTGAGGAAACTATGAACTGCTTTACAGTGTGGCTGCACAGCTTGTATTCCTACCAACAGTGCAAAAGGGTTCCCCTTTCTCTACATCTTTTCCAACACCTGTTGTTTCTTGCATTTTTGATTTTAGCCATTCTGACAGGTGTAAGGTAATACCTCATTCTAGTTTTGATTTGCATTTCCCTTATAATGAATGGTGTTGAGTATCTTTTTATGTGTCTGTTGGACATCTGGATGTCTTCTTTGGAGAAATGTCTGTTCATACCCTCTGCACATTTTGATTGGATTATTTGTATGTGTGTGTTCAGTTTTATCAGTTCTTTCTATATTTTGGATACTAACCTTTTATTGGATCTCACATTTTCAAACATCCCCTATTCATTATGTTGATTTTTAGTTTTGTTGATTGTTTCCTTTGCTGTGCAGAAGCTTTTTATTTTAAAGTAATCCCAGTGGTTTATTTTGCTTTTATTTCCCTTGCTTCAGGAGACAAATCTTTAAAACATGTTGCTATGGCCAGTATCAGAGAAATTACTACCTCTTTTGGAAGACTTACATTTTTAAAATATCCATACTATTCAAAATGACCTATAGATTCAATGTAATCTCTGTAAATATATTTATGGAAATAGAAAAAAATCCTAAAACTTATTTGGAAAATACAAAAAACCCTGAATAGCCAAAACAGTCTCAAGAAAGAAGAACAAAGCCCATTACCAGTTAATATAACCATTATCAAACCAACCAAACAAACAAAAACCAGAAAATAAGTGTTGGTAAGGATGTGAAGAAATTGGAAACCTTATGCACTGTTGGTGACAAAGTAAAATGGCTCAGCTACTTTGGAAAACAGTATTGAGCTTTGTCAAAAAAAAATTGAAAATAAAATTACCCTATAGTACTATGTAATATATACCATATATACCATATTTCGAACCACTCCATTTCTGGCTATGTATCCAAATAAAATTAAATTAGGATCTCAGAGATATTTACACTCCTGTGTTTATTGAAGCATTATTCACAATAGCCAAATGGTGGAAACAATCTAAATGTCCACTGACAGATGAATGGATGAACAAACTGCAGTATATACATACAGTGGACTATTATTCAGTCTTAAAAGTAGAAATCCTGCCATGTGTGAGAACACGGGTAAATTGTGAGGACATTATACCCACTGAACTATGCTTGTTACAGAAGGATAAATACTGCATTCTTGCCTATCATATGAGATCTCTAAAGTAGTGAAATCCATAGATGCAGAAAGCAGAATGGTTGTACCAGGGGCCTGGAAGGTGGTGGGTGGTACTGTGCGGTAAGGATAGAATTTTAATCATGAAAAATGAAAAAGTTCTAGAAATGTGCTGTACAACATCATGCTTAGAGTTAACAATACTGTACTCTATACTTAAAATTTTGTTAAGAGGGTAGATCTTATATTGTGTATTTGTACCACAATTTTTAAAAAAGAAAGTAAAAAGGATGCTTGTTTATGAGTAATCATGCTTGATTTTTTTTTTTTTTAACTTTATAACTTGATTGGAAGGAGGACGAGCAGATGTCATCTTGACTTCCGCTCTCTAATACGCACTTTCAATATCTTGTGAAATCATTCTACCTTTTGGATTATATTTTAAGAGCAGCTTGACTCTGGTGGCTGTACTTTGGGATCTGCTCCCTGCGTTACCACTGACTGGCTTTTGATATGGGGAACTTCTCCCCCTTTTGCACTATCTATCTAGAAAGGGAGAACAATTGAAAAGCACTTGAGAGAAAAGCCCATCTGTCAGGAAGTACAGCTTTTATGAATGAATATCTTGCTAAAATAAACAAAAGCTGTTTCAATTTCTTAACATCATAAGATCACTAGCAAATTTCTTCAAAAAAATTAGTTAATACAGTTAGGCTTCTCAGCCACAGTGAATTTTTCATTTAAGTGCTGATCTTAAAAGCACATTGTTTTCTTAATTTTGTTTTGTTTTTAGGTTCCAATGCTTATTTATTCATTTTACACTGGGAGGTAGAACACAGACCCAAATGCTTATGTTGGTATGAACCCTGAAAGACAAGTTTATCTTCTTTCTTGTTTGATTTATTTTAATAAATACTAACATTTACTTTGTGCTTGGTTTGGAGGATGCAAATTCACAAAAGAGAGCCCTCTCCCTTCCCTAATGGGCATTACCTACACTCTGTCTGGGGAAAAGGGCGCAAAACAAGTAGTAGCATAATTATTGTTTGGAATGCAATTGTTCTAGTGTTGTAGTCAAGAAGCCCAGGTGCTAAATGAGTGTTCAGTGAAAGGATGATATGATCTGTTCTGGAAAGGGGAGACAGTGTTCTGGGAATGCTCCCTTATAAAAGTGACTTTTGAGCTGAGCCCTGGATGGAGGGGAAGATTCCAGAATTTCTGAATAGAAGAGGCTTAGGGATGGCAGACTGGTAGGGAAGAAGGTCTGGGAGATTTGTTTCGGGGTTGTGCTGCCTGGTAAGCTCACTTTTACTCTTAGATTTTCTGTATGTTTCCTTGGGGTGGCTTTGGGAAGGTTGTCTGAGGATGCACGCTGTGGAAAGGTAAGCCTGAAGGGCTTGTGTAGAATTGAGGAGTGGGGGAGGGAGCATGCGCAGGGGCACACGGTGGCACTAAGCCTGGCTAGTCAAGGTCTGTGCGGTTGGAGAGTAGGGCAAGGGTGTGAGCACAGGTGAGACTGGGGAAAGCTGTGAGCACAGGTGAGACTGGGGAAAGCCGCAAAGGCCAGGTCACACGGGACATGATTAAGGACCATGGAAGCCACTTTAAAGACTGTTCTCTCTGTGGAGATTAAGATCCCCAGAGAATGGGACTTTATTGATGGCTGTCAAGCAGGGTAGGACCCGATCATTTTCACATTTTAGAAGTCCCTCTTGCCACTGTGTGAGAATGATTAGGCATAAGGATGGGTGCCAGAGACCAGTTAAGAAGCTGTTTCACCAGTTTGACAGAGAAATGACGCTAGCTTAGGTGGGGGTGGTCATCGTGGTGACCAAGAGAGACAGAAACGTGGAAGATACTTGCTCAGACAAGAGTGCAAACAGTGTAGAGTGAACCGAATGGGCCAGGGGGTGTTGGAAAACTTCACAGAAGTGACATCCGGTTAATCCTGAAGGATGAGAACAAATTCCTCTAGTAGTGCTGTCCATCACTTAGATGCCATTCCTAAAATATGTAAATTATAACTGATTATTACCTTTTTCTTAGTATTGTTTTCAGATTCTCTTAAGAAATGTCACATAGCTTGTGTTCTTATTTCTCTAATAGTGTTACTGCATGTGTTAGAATATAATAAATCTGCATTTCCTGAAAACCGTGTTAAAGTTACAGTTTAGCCTCATTGTTAATTCACACTGATCCCGTCATCATCCATATCCACCCAAGTCCAAGTACATTAGTGAGAATGTACTTGGGGACATTTTTCAAATTTTTTTCCACTTTCTAGTAAATCCTCAGTCCAAGTTAAATCTCTATGGCAATTTGGCATGTGTCTTTCCATCCTCTTAATTCTTGCCTGTGTCTGCCCTAGAAGTACAATAATTGAATTGATTTAAGGATTTGGGAAATAATTTTAAAGTCTAAAACACTTTAAATATTGTCAGATTTCTTTTACTTCCAGAGGTGAATGTGCTCAGATCTAGAGATTGCCCAGGCTGAAGGCTATTAGATGTAGAAAAATATTAGTTGACGTTTATAACATCTCCAGGCTGTGGCCCCAGGAATGGACTATGTATGCTTTTCAAATCAAGAAGAATTGTAACTATTACCTTATATTATTTTGTGATTATTTCCCACATTACTTATAACTGCTACAGGGCTTGTGCTGCTCAGTCCTTCTTTAGCAAGCACTCAGCTCTTCTTTCGTAATTAATATCTTCATTTCCCCATGCATAGAATGCCTGAAGGAAAATTTTTTTCTGAAAACAGAGTCTGCATCGCGCTGTAGTACAGCACAATTTATTCAGTAATTCATCTTTGCTATTTTTTTATTAAACAAATGAAGCCGGATATTAGTTTTAAGTCCTTGCATTAAAACTAGTGGTGGTTCTGTGGAGTCTGTATCAGGTCAAAGAGAGGTCAATAAGATATATCTCATCTAGGCATTACCCTGTACACCATCTGCCCGTGTTAAATCACAGTGATAAGTAGGATATGTACTTGTACACCACTAATTCCTCTTTGGCCAGAATTTCGTGTCTTCTCATGGTCATTATAGTTGTCCAATTACAGCTGATCAAATTGAATTATCTTTAATTAGTAGGTCTGTCTCATAGTACAGTGGGCTAGTTGGACATATTTATCTGTGGAAGTGGTCTGTCATCAGACTTAGAAAGCCAAATGTCATGTTTGAAAAGAAAAAAAAAATTGGGGGAAAGGGGAAGACAGGAGGCTGGATATATGTTGTGTATGTTAAAGTGAAAGGCAGTACAGTCTTGTAATACATGTCATGAAGGTTGGCTACGGTCTTTAGGATTCTTGGAGGAAAGTAACATGAGTTATGCAATGTATGGTGTTTATTTATCTGTATGGAAATGGCATACCGAGGTTAGTAAAGCAAAAACTCTATTGCCCTTGTAGTGGAAAGAGATAGCTCATTCCGAACCACCCATTCATAACACATTTAGGTCCCTGTGAAGATTTATAATATCTTTGTGTAGTGCCCAGCCGGGAACTTTTCTATCTTGCTGCAAACTGCACACACCATTACAAAATTTTAATGGATTCATACTGACTTATTCCTGTTCAGATTGATTCTTATACTTGAGAGGCAAATGGGTGAGAACAGGGCATGTGTTCCCTAAAGATGGCAGTGGGCATTTGAGCAATGATATCTGCCTGAAAAATTCGAGAAGCATCTGTGGTTAGATAAGACTGGAGAGAGTCAAACTTATCACTTCTTGACAATCTCATTTGGGGGTGATCGTATTGCCATATCACATCAAGTCCTACCATATAGCCATGCATCATGGTGACACCAGGCAAATACGAAGTTCTCTAGGGCTTTATTTGACCTAGAAGTTCTTTCAGGCATTATCCCTTGATCCCAGCCTAAAAAATGAAGATGGGGGAAGGAAGAAAGAGAGGGAGGGAGAAAGAGGAAGAGAGAAGAGAGCAGAGAAGGGAACAGACCTGGCTGATAGTCTGCCCTTTTACCCACTGAGCATCGCATAATGATCTATTTGCCTCAATTTTACTATTTTTAAGTATTGATCTTAACTCCTAAATCCTTTTTCAGGAATAAAGACCATTAATGCCATTGTTATTTCTACCCAGCAGTTCAAATCTTCATCTATTTATTTATTTAGATAAATTTCCATAACACCTCACTAAACACTGAACACTAAAGCTAACCTTAAAGGAATAATTTAAGTTTCTGGAGCATTACTAAACTCAATATTATTTCAAAACATGTCAGGCAGCTCCTGCCTGGCTCTCTCCTTCTATATATGCAGTCACCCAAGCATTCATTCATCCATCCAAAAAATATATAAGTCTGCTATGTGCTGTGCAGGCAGTGTGCTAGGTGCCTGGTTAAAAAAAAAATAATTCTGCAGAATTTGGGAAAGAATTTGGGAAAGAACCCTTTTATGGAGATACATAGGAAGAGTAGCTCCTATTTTTATATGTAACAGTGATTTGTCCAGGGAGTTCTAGTGTTGAAAAGTAGAATATGTGGTAACCCTACCCTTTGAAATAAGAACTTTGCCAACTCAGCCAGAAATTAGGTCTACACTGCCCCAGAGGTGAGAGGTGGATCTGATGGTCTGGGGATAAAAATCATTTTATCTTGGGACTCTCTCGTTTTTGTTTGGTGCTGCATAGATGGTAGCTTGTGTCCCAATCAAACCAAATTTTTCCCTCAGAGATATGTGATAAGGATAGACATTTTGGCAACAAATATGGAAAGTTTCAAACATAATAAAAATTCTAAATGCTCTGGTAATTAGCCTTTCTCTTTACTAAAAATACTATGTATGGCTTCTGCAATCATACTAAAATTTTAAAACAATCATGTCCTCTCTGGAAGGCAATTGCTTTAAATTGGATAGATTTCACTCATTTTCCAGTGAAAGAATTTGAAAATTCTGTCTGTGGAAACCAAAATACTGGAGGGTAGAGTTGGATGTGTGTTTCACTTTAAAATGCAGACTCTCTCTGTGGTGAATGTATTTGTTGTGGTAAAGTATTTGAAAGGAAATCCTCAGAATAATTTGGGGTAAGGAAAAACACTATGTTAAAATAAGCCAACCCATCAGTTTTGAACTTTGAAAATTGCTTCATTTTGAATCAGAAAGAATTAATAATCATTCATAGCTTTAAAATACATATATTCGGATTATAATATGTAATCATGATCTAAAACAAATGAAAGCTCCAAATTTTAAAGGACTGTAGTATAATGCTGTGACCTCAGTGATTTTTCTAAATGAATTAATGTTGTGGAGCGTTAATATTGACGCTCTTAATTCGCCACCTTGTGATGTGCTCCGTGTCTTGGCAAATATCTCTCTACATAAGTGATTCCTGTAAATGTTGGAAATCTCTTTACAGGTTAACTTTCCCATCATTTTAAATTGCCAATCTCATATTATTTCAGCCTAGAAGGGTCCTTCTAGTTTGATAAGCAGCTTTCCCTCCTGAGATCTGTATTCTGTGCAGGGCTCATCTAGCAGAGGGAAACGCCAGAATGCCAAATTGCAAAGAGTATTCTTTACCGTGGGGCTCCATCCAAAAAGGGTTTGTAACACAGTGTACAGTCTTGTAGCCCAGCTGTGTGGAGCATTGATTGCTTCTGCCTAGAGCAGGGATACTGTCAAGTTGCTCTGTGAGTTGAGTCATCTATTGACAAAGAGCTACCAGCCCGCAGATAATGCTGTGCGGAGCTGCTCTCGCTGCTCCCACCATGCGCTGCTTATAGCAGCTGTCAAAGATACTGAGAGATCCACGGGAGGACAAAAAAAAAATTAAAAAAAAAAAAAAAAAAAAGACTTTTACAACTGCCTGGAAGAAAGGGGTGTGAGGGAGGAGACATTCCTGTGCAGAGCTGACCAAAGGAAAGAGTAGGCATCAGTGCAGTATGAATGCATACCTCACCAAGCAACACAGCTGCAGCCGGGGGTCCGATGGGATGGATGCCGGCAGGAGCGCCCCCACCCTGATCAGGGATGCCCACTGCGCTTGTGGCTGGCAGAGGAGCCCTCAGGGGCTTGGGTACAATTCTCAGACCATGCCCGCTTCAGGACCTGGGGGCCCAGCTTCAAACAGGACCAAGCTGGTCACTTTGTGGGACAGTGTGCGGAAAAGCCCCCACAAGATGGGCTCCAAGGGCAAAGGGACTTGTGGGGAGCGTTGCGCCTGCCCACATGGTTGGTTCAGCCCAACACAGGTGAGCCTTTTCCTTATGACTTTCCCTTGAGTATCGGAAGAAACTGAGAGCAAGTCGTGTGAGGGTAGCATGGTTTGGAAACTTTGCCGGGTCCTCCTTGCTGACTGGGTGTGTTCCTGTTTGGAAAATGGTGGGCTTGGGAAAACCTGTCGTTTTCACAGGTGTTTGGGGGCTCACACCTCTGGGTGGCCTGCGAAAATCCAAAGATGCTGTGCTCAGTTTCTTTCAGTGACTTTTCCCCAAGTTCAACTTCTCTAGTCCTCGGATGATTTTACTGTGCTGTATTTTGGCAGCACTTTAACTCCTAATCGTTGTTAACTTTTGTGTCCTGCCTAGCCTCATTTTTTTTTAAGGGAGAAAAAAAATAAACTTCGATACATTCCGTCTCTTTAATCATAAAAGGGCATTTATTTCTTCAGCTATGGAAAGCAGTGATTTGAAGTATGCTATTCTAATTTTACTCTTATAACACTGTATACCTTTTCAGTAATAGGGAAGAAATTTTGTTTATACTAAATAATTCATTTTACAAACAAAAGGAATAATTGGGAGCAAACTAGAGGATGATTATACTCAGAATAAAATAATGAAACATTTTATTTATTCATAGGGAAGCAATAAGGTTATTTATACTAAAGACTATAACTCTCTTTCTTCTTAATGTATTTCTGAAGCAGATGTGCAGATTCCCTTAATTTAATTTCTAGCTTATTCTTGCCCCAAATTACTGGCATTTTATCAGAAATGAAATTGGCTCATTTTTTTCCTGGCCCCATCCAGAAAAGGGAAGACAACTTCCTGTAAATGCTGTAAAATTTAAATAAAGTGCACCTGTAATCACTGTCATAAATATTGAATGATAGTACTTAAATATCCATTGAAGAAGAGAAAAACTGTTTGCAGAAAAAAAAATCCTTTCTTGATTTTATTGTGATCTTAGCATAAATGAGAAGTGGCTATGGATCATGAGTGAAATGTTATGTTCTGAGAGGTGGAGAGTACATTCTAATTTTAATATTAGTTTTTTAAAAAGTACTTCCAAGAATATCACATGTCACTAGATCTTAATGATACTGTTTGTATACGTGACTTTTGATCCATTAATATCATGCATCTCAGCATCTTGATTTAAATAAGGAATATATTGTCATTTTAGTATTAAACTGGTTCAGTTTGAAATGGAGCCTGATATTTGGAAACTCGGTTATTTTTTAAAGTTAACATGAATTCCAAACTGAAAAAACAGTCTTGAAAATTTCAAAATCTCTACATATTCTTTTACAAATGCATGCATTTAAATGTCTTTAAAGTATATCTCTGTGTCGATTATGTTAGATTCTCAAGGCTCACATAGGCAAAGAAGACAAACACACATCTAGCTTCTAGTTTTTGCATAGAGTAGAATAAGCCAACTTGTTTTAGAGTAGAATAAGCAAACTTGTTTTATGGTCACAGTTTTTTTCCAACATGTAAAAAGATGTGCATTTCATAAATGATAATTTCTCAAACCAAAAATCTGTAATTGTACATTAAAATAACCATGCTTTCAAATTTTTGTACATTTTTCATCAGTCAAGGGAAACTTTTCCCTTCCTTGGTTTTTAACAAAGTCAGCCTCCTACTTGCCTTAAATTTACAGACATTTAATGCTTTAAAGGATTGAAATAGACTCTCTGTAATGATAATTAAGATCCAGTGACATATAAGAAGGCAATAAATTGAGACAGACACCATCTCCCATTCTTTTTCACATACATTTCTATAAATTTTCTCTCTTATTCATAGGTCCTTTATTCTTAGCTAGGAAGAACAAGGATACTCAAATATTGGGGTTACAATACTGTATCTTTTAGGGTCTTTAGTGTTGTGACACCTGACCCTTCCTCTCTTTTACCACCTCAGACCTGTGAAAGTGCTGTGAATAGATTTTAATATATGTATTTAAATATCCCTATAGTACCTAAATACTTGCACATATTAATGTATTTTCATGTATTTATAAGTATATATATACATATACATGTAAGCATGCATATACATGTATACATATAAAAATTAAAGTTCTGTTTAAAGTTCTCTTTTCTAACCCAGAAAGTACTAACTTTTTCTTCCAAAGGATGTTTTATTCTCTCCATATAAAGTACATTTCTTTACTTCTTATAAGTGTTCTAAAATGCTGATTTATGTATGTATATTCATATACCTATAAATACATGTATAGATATGTATATTCATTTACACATGTATTTATAGGCTATAACTAATATTTAAAATATACAGATATGTGTAAGTCCTATATACCCATAGATACCATCACAGAAATAAGACCATCTGTGTGTCTAGGTGTATGCATATGTGTCATTAACAGCCAAGTCTGTTTTGAGGGTTTTGTGGTACTATTCATACCCCTTAAATTAACTAGAGATATCCTGTGAAATACTGTGAAATGAAGGATGGAGGTTAATCATACTAAACAAGAGAATTCTTGATAAAGTAGACAGGAGCAGAGTGCAGGCTATAGAGAAGCCACGGTCCCCACATGTGGTACAGAACGTGCCTCAGGGCTGTTAAATGTCTGGGAGCTGGGATCCTGCCCTCAGAGATATTTGCTGTATTACGTGGACATCAGCAGTGTGATTTCCGGCTGCTATAATAGAGGGCCATGGTAATGACTTGAGTTCCTCCCAAGGCTCTTTGCCAAACTCCTGTTATTTGGGGTGCTGTGTGCTAACAGGACACTGTCATTATGTTGTTCCTCAGCATGACTGAAAAATAGCTTCTGTCCTTTCTCAAATAAGTTTTCATTCCACTTGGATCTGTAGAATTAATACAACCGTAATAGTAGGTAAGAAGATGGAAAATTAGAGGGTCCAGAAGTGAGTTCTAGAAGGCACATCTAGGATAATAGTGTTGGCCTGGGTCAGGGAGCGGGGGGAAGGATGTCCATCATCACTTATGTGGCGTTTCTCCCCAGTGTGGACTGATTTGGGCAGGAAGCACAGAATAGTAGAAATTCAAAGCTCAGGTTTCAATACCTTTGTACTTCATTCATTCTTCATTTGTTTATTCAACTATCATTTGCTGAGTGCTTGCCATGTGGCTCTGTCAGGCCTGTGGATATAATAGTAAACAAAAGAAATACTCTCCCTACCATTGTGGAGAGTATATTCCATTATATACCATTGGCCTCCAGTGGTATATAATATTTATTAAGTATATCATAATATATATGGAATTATATTGTCATAAGTCACACATTGGAAGAGAACCAAGTCCCATAGAGTTTTACAAAGTCTACAGTAGATATATATTCAGGATACAGAGGAACCACAGAGAAGTAAGAAAGTAAGATTTGTTAATGTATATGTATATATTTACTTATTTTTATTTAATTTTTTATTTTTTAATTAATTTTTTTATTTTTTATTAACATGTAATGTATTAGTAACCCCAGGGGTACAGTTAGTTAATTTAATTTTAATGAAAAGGCACTGCATCTCTTAAGCCTAGATTTTCTGTTTTATAAAATGAGCATAAAATTAGACCCTAACTCAGGATTGTAGTGAGGAATTAACATAGTAAATGTAAGGTACTTATTACAGTGCTTCCATGTAGTAGGAGGTTCAATAAATATTTGTATAATGAGTGAATAAGAAGCCTGCACTAAAAGTTGGCTATCATTAACCTATTCCTTAATTCATTGTATCTGATTGTCTAGGAAGAGAAAAATAAGTGAATCAGGGAAGACTGCCAGAGGTAGTGATCCTTGGGCTGCATTAAATTGAACCTGAAAGTAACATGCCTGTGTTTATCAAGTAAGCAAAGAGAGATAAGCTTTCAGGGTAAAAATAATAGAAGCTGAAACACATATATCACGTGGGTTGCTGTGTAGAAACTACTCAGAGTTCTGTTTCCCGGAACATGGGGCACTAGAGAGTAGCTTCATCAAGGGCTGGGGCTGGAGGCCTGGGCAAGGCTTGGTCACAGAGTCTCATGTGCTTCGACAGGGACTCTGCTGGGCGGATCGCATGGAGCCCATCACTACAGGATCCTGGTGCCCGCTCTCACTCTCTGTGGGTTAGGCTTTGTGCTCAGTCAACTGTTTCTCTGTTTCTCTGTTTCTAAGAAAAACGGTCTTCCCTAAATGAATTCCCATATCTCTTTCAATACTAATATTCTGTGACTCTGTCAACTGATACCCATCCATTAATGGGAAGTGCTTTGGAAATGATTTATACTTTTTTTTTTTCCTAAAAATTTATTTATTTGACAGACCGAGATCACAAGTAGGCAGAGAGGCAGGCAGAGAGAGAGACTGGAGGAAACAGGCTCCCTGCTGAGAAGAGAGCCCCATGCAGGGCTTGATTCCAGGACCTTAGGATCATGACCTGAGCCAAAGGCAGAGGCTTTAACCCACTGAGCCACCCTGGTGCCCCAAGATTTATGCTTTAAGGCAAGACAATCCTAAATTTGAACTTACTAGCTCTCTGTGACCTTACTTACTTAACTTCTTTAAGGTTCATTTGTCTTCTCTGTAAAACTTAGGTTGATAAAATTATATTACGGGAAAATGTAATAAGAATTGAAAAGATTCTACATAAAAGAGCCCAGTGTGGTGCTTAGAACATAAGAATTGTTCAGTAAGTGGTATTTATTATTACTGATGATATCCAAATGTTTTTTTAATCTGAAGAACTTATTGTCCATCCAATTAATTAATCAGTATTGTGGTGTCCTTTATTAGAATTTCTACTTTGTTCACTGAATTTTTTGATGTCTTACTTATAATGATGAAGGTTAGGTTGGGCAACTGTCCAGAAACATTAGGCACAGTACCACAGGATGACGGGATGACATTTTGCCCTTCAGGTTTCTCAGAGATTTACGACAATGCCTACACACACACACACACACACACACACACCACACACACACACACACACACAACACACACACACATACACACAGAGGGAGAGAGAGAGAGGAAAAAATATATACATAATAGAACTGTGTTGATGAAGTAGCATTTCCATTATCTTATATTAGAAGGTAGGTGAGATTAGATTTTCTCAGCAAAATCCTGCTAGAATAACAGTGTTTGAAACATTTAGCCAAACTCTGTAAATCTTCCCTAAGGGTCCCTTTGCAGCTCCTCCAAAACACAGTAGTTTGTAGCAACTTGAGTCCAGAGAACCTTTTTTTTGTCCAAGAAGTAGGATTGCCCTGGGCTCAAATCTCAGGCTCAGCTTATGCCCAGCCAGAAAGATCTGGCAGCTTGTTTTAACTCTGCAACTGCTTCTACAGAAGCAGCTGAAGAGAGAGCCCATTACCAAAGAAGAAGACGACTTTTTAGTCTCTGGAAAACACCAGCTGCCCCCAGGCAAAGGAAACAGAATTGAATAAGAGATAATACCAAAGGAATTAAAGTTCTAGGCAGTTCCTTGGGCAGACTTGAAGCTGCTTGGTCAACACTTAGGTTACCCCCCGCCCCTTCTGGATGCTGACATGAGCAGAGCATTTTCTCTAGGGCTGGACAAGTAGGACAAAATACTGAGGGTGGGAAAGGAATGAGTAAAGGTAATAGCATTTATTGAATACTCAGGATACCCACAATGTGTGCAGCATTACGCTAGAGCTCTATGCTGGTCATTTTTTAATTCTGAAAACATTAAAAGACATATTAAAACCCCCATTTTATAGGGATGTCTAGGTGGCTCAGATATTAAGCGTCTGCCTTTGGCTTAGGTCATGATCTCAGAATCCTGGAATCTAGTACTATATCAGGCTCTGTGTTCAGCAGGGAGACTATTTCTTCTGCCTGGGCCTCTCCCCCTACTTGTGTGCATGCTCTCTGTCTCTTTCTCTCTCTCTCTATGACAAATAAGTAAAATCTTTAAAAAAAGAAAAGAAAAGAAAATCCCCATTTTATAGGTATGAAAATTAAGGCTGACTAACTTTCTCCTGATGGCACATCTAATAAGGGTAGAATTTGTTTCAAAGGTAGGTGTCTATATGACCCTTTCCACAGAATCTTACAGAAAGATCTCTTTGAGGAACAGCAGGAAGTAGAACATCCCCAGAGACCTTTTTAACTTTTTGATTTAACAGGAAATCTCCTTAAGGAATTGGAGTATTTAACATGGTTGGGAGAACTGGCATCCCCTAGCAGAATCCTAGATTTTCCCATTCTGCTCCATTTTCTGGTGTTAGGAACCCTGAGTTGGTTGGACCACTTAAACCCCTCCCCCTCTCTGATTAAGTTTAAGAATTGTGCTGCTCTGAAGGAGTTGAAGTTGATTCTCACAGCACTGATACTTGCTCTTTGAAATACCTTGAAACAGGGCACCTGGGTGGCTCAGTTGGTTAAGTGTCCAACTCTTGGTTTTAGCTCAGGCATGAGCTCAGATCATGAGATCAAGCCCCACATCAGGTTCTATGCTCCGTGCAGAGTCTCCTTCAGATTTTATCTCCCTCTCCCTCCTTCTCACTCACTCTCACTCTAATAAATAAATAAAATCTTTAAAAGAAAAAAGATGAAGAAATACCTTATAACTTGTGGTTATTTGCAAATTAGATTCAATCTTATAAAAATTTATACTGAGGAATTAAGAAGCATGTAGTTTAAACTTAATATACATACATAACAAAAGCACATGTAGGCATTATATGTCTTACATCCAAAAGAATTACCAGACAGGGCGCCTGGGTGGCTCAGTGGGTTAAGCCGCTGCCTTCGGCTCAGGTCATGATCTCAGGGTCCTGGGATCGAGTCCCGCATCAGGCTCTCTGCTCAACAGGGAGCCTGCTTCCCTCTCTCTCTCTCTCTCTCTGCCTGCCTCTCTACCTACTTGTGATCTCTCTCTGTCAAATAAATAAATAAAATCTTTAAAAAAAACAAAAGAATTACCACACAGTGCTGAATTTTGTAAATCTCACATGTCAGTTACTTGTGTCTTTATGATACCAAGAATCAAATATCTAACTTTAATACCACCATCTCCGTTGTCCATCCTCTTCCTTCTTATGATATTGTTTGATCTGTTACAAGTGTAGCCCCACCCAATTTTATCCTCTTCATTCTTTAGTCCACTTTGTTCCCTTTTAATTTCCCAAAGGCTTCTATATGTGTTATAATTATTTCAGAGGTAGATAGGAATTTAGAGGTCATCTAGTACATTTTCCAAAGGAGAACAGGGTCCTTCGGTTTGCGGCAGAATTGGCCCTTGTCTTTGAATGCAGAACTGAGTTACCTTTTTATTGTCAAGCTTCCTTCCCTCTTGAAGCTCTGTGCTCCTCTTTATGAAGTTCATTATCGGCAGAAAGTTGTGAAGCTTTTAACTTGTTGGCATTGCAGTGTTGGGCATTATATAAAAAGTTATCTTACTTCTTACCTCTATTGTCTCGTAATTTAGACCAGCAATCCCAAAGAGATAGAGAGAAGAGCCACTAGAAATAATTTTAGAATTGTATGGAGATACTTTATGTATTACTAATGATTGGGAGGTGATGCTGGCATCTAGCAGAAAGGAGCCAGGGATGCTGGATGCACTGTCATTTGCTAAGAAGTTCTGCACAGCAAAGAATCCCCCTTTGTACTACACAATTTTTAACATGGTACTGGAAATTCATGAAGATTTTTTCAAGTTTATGGTTTTTTAAGCCTGAAGTCAAATTCAGTTTTAAAAACAGTTAAGAAGCATTTTCTGCAAGGATTTGCTAATCGTTAAGTCTTCTGGGAATGTAACTTCTATGTAAGTCAAGGAATCATTGTATTTTGTTCTCTTAGGAATTTGACAGGAACTGATTCCCATTTTGGAAGACCCCATCCTAAAGCTGAAACTCCTGCACTGGTTACTGTCACCAATACATCTCCCCTGCATGAATCTCCATTTGTAAATATCACCTGCATTATGGGATGGAAGAGATTTGAGGCTTTTTTTTTTTTTAATAGATGTAGAACCAAAGATTTTAAGTTGTTAGAAATACATAAAATACTGACTTTGATTGCAAAATAAGTCAATCAGAGAAAGACAGTTATCATATGATCTCACTGATATGAGGAATTTGAGAAACAAGACAGAGGATCATAGGGGAAGGGAGGGAAAAATGAAACCAGATGAAACCAGAGAGGATACAAACCCTAAGAGATTCTTAATCTCAGCAAACAAACTGAGGGTTGCTGGAGGGGAAGGGGTGGGAGGAATGGAGTGTCTGGGTGATGGACTTTGGGGAGGGTATGTGCTATGATGAGTCCTGTGAATTGTGTTAAGACTGATGAATCACACACCTGTACCCCTGAAACAAATAATACATTATATGTTAATTTTAAAAAAAAGAAATATGTAAAATACAAAGCTCTCACTAAATTTCATTAATAGGATTGTTTTAAAAACATTTCATTTCATTGACGTACCATATATTAATTTTTAAAACATTTTTATCATATAGTGAGAAATATGTTTTGTAAAAGTAACTGAAATTACTTATTGTCTAGTTCTCTGTTGCTTTCAGTACTACTCTGATATTAGCCCAAAGGTCATCTGTACTCAGCTTCCCTACAAGCTCTTACATTCTGAGTTGTTATGTTGTTGTTGCTGCTGCTGCTGTTGTTGCTGTTGTTGTTAAATCCAGTCCCCATTCCCCATTTTTGTAATCAAAGGATAGAGTTCCAGGTCTGTGGAAGTACTAGAAATCAAGTGAATACCTTTATACTGAGGAGAAATCCGAACAGGAATAAAGAGATAGAGAGATGATGAATTCCCTCACTGGCCTGTCCTATAGAAAACAGGAATTATTTTGACACCAAACTTATAAAAAGTTATAAAAAGTGTCAGTTTATTTCTAAAAATATGACCTTTTAAAAGATTTTATTCATTTATTTGATAGAGAGACACAGCGAGAGAGAAGCACAAGCAGGGGGAGTGGGAGAGGGAGAAGCAGGCTTCCCGCTGAGCAGGGAGCACGATGCGGAGCTCGATCCCAGGATCCCGGGATCATGACCTGAGCTGAAGGCAGATGCTTAATGACTGAACCACCCAGGCACCCTCCCAAAAAATTTTTTTAGCTATCTCCACTTTAACTATTGGCACTCTTCTTAGATTATCCATATTGAATTGAGGTTATTTCCTTTGATCTCTTATTATCTGCAAGTGATCTGTTATTATTTCTTCCAACACTAATCAGTAATCTAGGATCCTTCATATATGTGTTTCTTCTTTCACGTTTCCTATACTTCTTGTAAGAAATGGTATCTGGTCTCTTTAGTCCATTGAAATCCATATTTATTAACTATAAGAAGAGGTAAACATTTGATTACTCCATTGCTCTGTTCAGTACAGTTGGGCTCACAGACTGACAAATTGAAAACATCTTTCTAATATAAAACACATTTTTGTATTTTTCTTTTTACTTTAGTATAAAAGTATGTATAGGCCATTGTATTATCTATGAATTTCATTTCAGATGGAGAGAAGAGGATCTTACAAAACAATCATTGTAAAGTGGAAAGGTTGAGTCAAATAGAATTGAGAATCTCGCCCTTTGCAGAAAAAGTTTGCCAACCTCTGCATTAGACTATCAGTTCTCATTTCCTTCTGGTGCAGTGTCCCATTCTGCCTCACAGTCTCTCCGTTTTTTAAAGACCTGGTTCAAGCACATCCTCGTCATTAATCCTATCCAGCTCATAGTTAGCTCGCAAAACCTATACTTAACATGGTGTCTTGCATCATTAGCATATTACTTTGCATTGTGGTTTGTTTCCTTCCCGTTCTGCTGATGAGAGAGTGAGAGATTTCTTGTATGCCCAGCTCAGAGTCCAACTCACGATGCTAGTTGTCCAATTATCTTTGTGATAATTCTTATAGTATCATTATTAAGTCATACATTTAGACCCAGACTCCTCAACTGGATCCCAGGCTGTGGAGAGGAGAGACCTCATCATCTATACCTTTATGTCTAGCTGAATACTGTACATGATTTACCTATACATCTTACCCCAGTTATGAGTACTTAACCTTATGTTCCACTAAGCTGAATTCCATTAGAGTGCAACCTATTCACCTTTGTTTCTCCAGAACCCAATAGTTCATTCAACAAAGTGTTCTTGGTTTCTGAATGAAGATTAGCACAGGGCCTTGTATATAAAGTACTTAAGTAGTTTTAAATTTCTTTTTAATTATTATTATTTTTTTAAAGATTTTTTATTTCTTTATTTAGCAGAGAGAGAGATCGCAAGTATGCAGAGAGGCAGGCAGAGAGAGGGCGGAGAAAAGCAGGCTCCCTGCTGAGCAGAGAGCCTGATGTTGGGCTAGATCCCAGGACCCTGAGATCATGACCTGAGCCAAAGGCAGAGGCTTAACCCACTGAGCCTCCCAGGTGCCTGCTTTTTAATTATTATTATTACTAATATGTATGTGCCTTAAGGTCAAGAGTGACATTTTACCCTTGTAGTAGCTCTCTTTAATAATAGAATATAATAAAAAGTTAACAATCACTTATTGGTTTGTTTTTAGTTTGACTCAGATTCTTACTTTATTGTGGTGCTATTGAAATATTGGAATCAGTGTTCAGAAATTAGGTTCTGCATTCAAGTGGGTCATGGTGTTCAATGATGAAAGGTACAGTACTGTACTTTGAGAGGACAACCAGAGAAAAAATTGATTCTGCACAGTTTCATTGTCCAATTTAGGAGCCACTTGTTCTCTAGAAGACTGAAATAATGTCATGAAATATTATTTTATAATTCGTTTCTGTACAATCTATTGTAGACTGCATAATCTTCTTTATCCATCATTTTCATCGTTAAATATAAGTGCTCAGATTACTGTAGTTGGCACCACCACATTAAAAAACCATAACTGAAGACCTTTGTACTTTATTCTGATAGGCTGTGCTCTTTAGCTAGTGGTCAACAGTGATTGTTATCTTTTTTCAGAAATACTGTTTTGTTTAAAAATTGTTAACTTTAAGGCTATGTAAATAATTCTTAGGATTTTATTACACTTTAGAATGATTAATAAATATATCTGCAGGGGGAGGTGGGAGAGGGAGAAGGAGACTCCCTGCTCAGCAGGGCTCGATCCTAGGACCCTGGGATCGTGATCTGAGCTGGAGGCAGACGCTTAACCCACTGAGCTACCCAAGCACCCCTGTACTGGGCTTTTGATTTCACATTTCTCATAGAGATATATTTTCAGGAAAGAAATCACTGAGTCAATTATGCAACTTTTTAAAAGCTCATAGTATTTACCTAGTCATTCAGTTGATTTTTATTCAGTAATTAATGATTGAATAGTACCCATATGCCAAAACACTGTGTTAATCAATGGGGATACAAAGGAGAACAAGAGAGACAGATTCCTACTCCACACAGCTTAGAGTTAATTGCCAAAGTGCTTCTAAGAAGACTTTACAAATATACAGTCCTTCCATTTCAGGAGCGTATGAATAAGCCTTTCTTCCTGTACTCTTGATGGTTTTATCATTGTAAAAAAGAGTTCATGAATTTGGTAAGCTAAAAAATTGCATGCCATTGCTATTGTAATTTGTTTTTATTTGTTAATGAAGAGGAGTTACTTTTTATGTGATTGTAGCCAATTGTGATACTGTTAAGGAATTGTCTAGAATATCTAGCATAATGATAATATCCAGTTGGCTATTTAATATAGGCTTCATTTGTTGATTGGGTGGATGGATGTGTGAATGGATGGATGGATGGGTGGATAGATGGGTGGAAGGAAGGAAGGAAGGAAGGAAGGAAGGAAGGAAGGAAGGAAAGAAGGAAGGAAGGGTATACAAATAGGTGAGTAATTCCTGCTTAAAAGTCTTGGTGAGAGAAATTTCTGCCTATCCTAAATATAGCAGAGTAGTTCTTTAACCACCTTTGTGAGTGATACCCCTGTCTCTCCTGTCACTATAACTCCTTTCCTTAAGTCTGTTCTCTGGAAGGAAAAGAGCTGAACGCTCTTCTTCTCACACTGACGTAGGTGAGCAAGATTGAATTGAGTGACAGATGAAAAGGTAATTAGTAAAACAGGCAGACTTGGGCTATCTGACTGTGTCGATCGAGGGTGTGCTGAGGAATGCAATGTGGGCACTAAATTGACACTCAGGGAACCCGAAGAGGAAAAGTGATCTAATGGATGAGATGGGGAAAAGAAATATTCTGGAAATATCCTGCCTATCTTACAATTTGGTATATAGACATATTCAAGGATGATTTGAGGTCCACATGTCTTAAGATGCAGGCAGGCTGCCCCTCCCTAAAAGTCAAAACCATATCTTAAAATGATTCTATGAAATGTTATCCTATAAAAACACACTACTACCGTACTGATGCCAATATTTAGAATTAAATTTATAAATGAGATAATTCTATAGACTCCTCTTATCACGGCTGGACACTCCCTGGCTGTCCTAAACAAAATGTGAAGACGATCTATCCATGATGTGAGGGTGACTGTCTTTTCAGCACAGGAGAGAACATCATTCGGAAAGGACGAATTGAAAGGTGATGGCTAAATAGGTTGAGGACTGTAAGTAAATTAAGGACAGAAACTCTTCTGAGTTTATTAAAGAGCCCAGTATAATTGGTACTTCCTTGTAGACTTAAAATTATTACTTTCCTAATAATTAAGGCAAAAAAGAATGGGTAATGATTGATATTATGATCCCTTTCATTTTTGGGGCAGTTCACGCAGAGTCTTCAGCCTGTTTTTTTGTTTTTTTGTTTGTTTGTTTCTTATGCCCTGTGCCGCTCTCAACCCTGTTCTACAATTCAGTCCATTTACCATGTCAGAAAACCAGGGAGTCATCAACACCATCACCATCACCTTCCCCCTCCCAGGGCCCTCACTCATTAACTGATGAAAGCTAATACAGAATTGCATCTCAGAGTGTACCAACCATCTTCCCTTTTTATATCCTCTCTTTTGACTCTTAAGTATAGATGTACATTATCATTAACATAAGCTATTTGCAGTAGCCACTGGTCTCCCAGACGCCTTCCATCCATTCCAAATGTTTTTGTTGCCAGATTTATCTTAACACTCCGTTCTATTCATATCACTCACCGATTTAAATGACTTAGCAAATCCAAATCATTTAAAGTAGTGCTTCGCTTTAAGAGTACTCTGACTTCTAGAGAAGGCAGGTATGTCTGGAAATATTAATGGATGGTCAGTGTTGGATGTTAAATAGTTGTTTATTTTTTAGTAGAAGATTGTTCAAAGCCCTTGGGGTTTTACATCTTTCCAAGGCAGGTAAATTAGGTGCAACGCTGCCTAAATGTGTGTGATGAAATATTTACCAGCATTTCATGAGTCACAAGCTTCCAAACACTAGTTTGCAAAATAAAACTTCACTTTCCTAGCAGAGCATTCAAGATGATCTACATTTTGGGCTCAACCTGCTCTACAACCCCATCTCCAGCCACTCCTCTTTTATCTGGTAACAACCAAACTCTTGTGCCCTGGTTTCCTGAAGCCACAGTGCAGTCTCCTGACAAATCTTTCCCCATGCCCCCCCCCCCTTTATTATGACTCTCCTTGTTCCTGTGTTTGATAGCATCACATCCATTATTCAAGGATCATCTCAAACATTATCTTCTTTATTTTTTTATTATTTTTTTAAGATTTTATTTGTTTATTTGACAGACAGAGATCACAAGTAGGCAGAGAGGCAGGTGGGGGGGGGGGCAGGGAGCAGGCTCCCTGCTGAGCAGAAAGCCCGATGTGGGGTTGTTTAACAAGTAAACAAATACATAAGATTACTTCAGAGAGTGACATATGACTAAAATAAACTAGAGCAGTCCGGTATGGAGGATAGGTTGATGAAAGAGGTGTTTCTTTGGATAAGACACTAGAGTAAGGGAAGGCTCTAATGAAGAGGGGACCCCTGAGTTGATATTTGAAGGATGAAAGATGAAAAGGAGACAGTCTTTATAACAAACTTCAGATGATGTTACAAATTTAAGAATAGCATGTTCGAGGAGTCTAGAGTAGCAACAAGTTTGATATGTTTCTGCAACAGAGGAAGGTTAATATAGAAAAGAGAGGAATGGAGAGTGGAGAGATAGGTAAGTCCAAGTCATGTAGGCTTTGAAGACTATAGGAGGGAGTCTTAATTTTATTCAAAATTCAATAAGAAGCCATTGGACATGACACGATCTTAATGTACATAGTAAGGATGAGCTGTGGGGAGGCGATAATGGCTGGAGGGAACCTATTTAGAATATCCTGTAGCAGTGTGTGTTTCCAAGGGAGGGATAGTGCTGTCTGAACTTCAGTAGCAGCAATGGTGATGATGGTGATCCACTGTATGGATTGAGGTTATATTCTGGATGCAGAACAATAAAATGGATTAAATAGTGTGGGTTTCTTTGTGGTAAAATATGACAAAATGAAGCAGATAAGAAAAATGGAAGAAGTGAAAGATAATTTCCAGTTATTGGATTTCTCTCCTTGGAGTCAAAGCATCTTTGGAATTCGTTAATTATTTGAACTCAAATGGTTACACTCTTTCCCACCTAGTGTGACCCTGATTGGTAGACATTCCTTGTCTCTGAGAGTTCCCTTTTTCTTTGCTTCCCTTCTTGACCCATAGTATCTTTTCCAAACTTTGGATTGATACAGTTTTTTCCTTAGGGAGAATAATATTTTCAACCATCCTGCTGTCCTGAGTGTTCTTGCATTTCTGTTAGGTATCCTTGAATGACTGAGCTTTGGTATTATAAGGGCAATTATAATTTACTTCATTTTTAAGCTGGATATTGGAAGTAGGTCATGACTTCTCAAATATGTGATGCTGACCCTCCCCTTCCTTTGTAGCTCTGGCATTGACCCTTCCCTTTACAACTTCCATGAAAAAGGTATTTGTAATATGGTGTTTAAATACATTGAATGACTGATGATCTTTATCTAGGAAAGTCACTAGATAAAGAGAGTTTGGGTGGGATGCTAAGAAGGAAATAATCACTTGACTTTACCGAAAATTATCTTTATTATTATTATTATTTAGAGCATATCGTTCAAGCGTATGGTCTCTTCTTTCTCTCTCCATCCATATCTTTTCAACTGAACTATGAAATCTTGAGTATATCCCTGGAACACCATTCATTAAATTCATTAGAAATTACCCCCAAAATGAAGGAAAGATGGTGTAAGAAATTGAGTCCATCTAAAATGGGATCTAGTCTCAATTTCTTAAAATTAAGCTTCAAGTAAAAAAAGAGTACCGCAGGTACATGTCCATTGTTCTTTCGAATCTTTTATTTTAAGAGTTGATACCCTTCTTTTGCTAATTAAATTCCAAGGGGATTTTTGGAAAATAAACAAGCATTTTTCTAAGAGTTATTCTTCTTTTAAACTTCAATTTGATATTGAGGCAGTAATGGGTAAGATGTATTTTTTATGAATAAACCAGCCACTGGGAACAGATACTCCCTTTATACATTCCACACCAATTGACTAAATTGATGTTGAAATTGATAAATCATATTTTGTAGAATCTGAAAATGTCCTCTTATCATGTGATGGCTGTGGGTAACATGTCAGCAGTTTGGTATAATATCCATTATCCCATCACTAAAATTACATATTGTTGACCCCATTTTAGCATTAGCCTTGACAGAGTGCATGAAGAGTTTCCTAAGCAGTTCCTTGTTGCAAATCAGTCTGTAACTGTATATTGCAAGGATCATGGTTTAATCTTTGCCTCAGCAGAAATCACATAGTGCCAGGCTGTTCAGTGATCTGTCTCTCCCAACTTGGACTCATGCTTAAATCTCACAACTCAGAGGAGAGTGAGTGAGTGTGCTCCAGCAGAAAGATGCAAAACTAGAAATCAGGAAATGTACCTGAGCTAACTCTGGATTCTGAATGACCTAAGCCAAGTCTCAGAATCTTAGTGCATGTCAGCTGAAGGAAGCTAGACTACATGAAAAACATCATTCATATGTCTCGCTGTGTTGACCCTGATTGATTCATGATGGCTGAATGGACAGTGATGCTAAGAAAGATGGTGAGGCTACATCAGAACTGCTTAGAAAAGAGCAGAGTGAAAATTAGCACAGTTGGCCATGAATAATAAAGAAAAAAGTGGCAGCCTAGAGCTGTCATTTCTTTTATAACCCTGGCATTCAAAGATCCTGTGTACTTTATGTGAATGGTGTAACTATAATAAATTATAATAATAGCTATCACTTATGAAACATTTCTTATATACTATCTTAATTGAACTTACCCTTCAAAAAGGATGGGGATATGGGTCATCCTTCCCCCACTTTACAGATGAGTGAATGGACTTTAGAAGCAGAGGACCAGATTTATGTTTGGGGTTTAGGTCTGACCTCAAAAGGTCACTCCTTTCATTGTGCTGTACTAATTCTTATGTTAGCCTGAATTTGTTGATGTTGACTTGATTTATGAGAAGTTGATAAGTATTAAATGATCAGAAAACTAAACTTATTTAGGTCACAATAGGACTCAAAAAATAACTGATTATGGTTGTGATTTCTGCAAATATAATAGGTTTGGGAATGACGTAGGAAAAATACAGTTTTATAAATAACTTACTTACAGCTCTTTTGGGAATTCTATTTAAATACTTATTTATTGATTGATTTTCTTAAGACTTCATCATTTTGTAATATGGATAAATGTGTGAAAAACTAGAATGGGAAAACTTTCTAACTTCCTTTGAATTTTGAAAGGACAATTGATGGCTTAAGGGTAATGCCCTCTCCCATGCTCAGAGTCCATTGTGGCTGCTGCAGTTTTCCACCCAAGAGACAAATCTGTTGCTTAATTAACACAATGGAGAACATCCAATAAGTTCTTAATAAATACTTGCTGAATAAAGAAATACAGCATTGTATCACTAAGTTTTTTTTTCTCATTTCTGCAATAGGGAACAAAGGATGCTCTTCAAAGAGCTAGCTCAATTTGCCCTTTTTAATGTATGTATGATAGCTTTAAGACATAAACCCATACTATTTAGTTAATGCAAAGCAAAGTGCTTGTTTAGCAAGATAAACACAGACCAGATTATGGACGATTAGGTAGGTAGCTGTGATTTCCAGTCCTGTTCTCTATTAGAAATTCCCTCCTATTGGGTACAGCTTATATCACAAGATGAATTATATCAAAATTATCTTTCCTGTACCCTTTATGACCTAACCTGCTATATGGGTACTGCTATGTGCGTATTCTTTTCCTGGTGGTGGTAATGATGACACCAGAGGCTTGTATGCTCCTTCCCCCTACCCCCTCCCAGAACATGTAGCTATTGCGTGATGGGAGAAATTTGGCTTGTCTTTCAAACAATGGTTTTTAAATTAGGTGTGATTATTTCTGATGAGTTCTAGATTGTCCACATAATCATCTCTTCATTTTAGCAACAGCTGAGCTTAGCTCCTCTTATTGGAACACTCCTTACAGATATTCCTCAACTGACAATGGGACCAAGTCCTGATAAACCCATTGTAAGTCGAAAATACCAAAATTGGAAAAGGCACTTAATACCTCTAACCTACGGAGCATTATAGCATAGCCTCCCCTACCTTCAATATGCTCAGAACACTTAGGTTAGTTAGATGGCAAAACCATCGAACACAAAGGCTACTTTGTAATAAAATGTTGTGTCATGTAATTTGTTGAGTACTGTACTGAAAGTGAAAAAGGGCATGATTGTGTGTCTGCAGAATGGTTGTAAATGTCTTGCTTGTCTACCCTCATGATCACAGGGCTGATGGGGAGCCTCAGTTTGCCGTGCTGCCCAGCAGCATAAGAGGGGCTCATCCAACATATCAGTAGCCCTGGAGAAGATCAAAATTCAAAGTACAGTGTTTACTGGAAGTGTATCACTTTCACTCTTTTGTAAAGTCAAAAACAAAACAAAACAAAACAAAACCATAAGACAAACTGTCTGAGTTAGAGACAGTCTGCATATGCAACTTTTTTGCCCTTTGGCCTTTATGATATTTTAAAACTACAATTTCAAGTAAGGTATATTGGCCTTCTGTCTTACATTTCTTAGATTCTAGGAGAATTTAGAGCTCGATATTGGATTGATGACTAAATCTTCCCACAAAGATATTACCTGGACTATTGGAACAGTGTTTAAATTGGCTTTCTGCCTCCAATGCACCACAAAATTCATCCACCTCAAGCTGCCAGAATATTCCAGGACCCCTTCCTCCCACAGAAGGCCTTTTCATACCTTTCCTGCTTCAAGCCCTTCAATGGCTATACACAGCTTATGGGGTATAGTCCAAATCCCTTAGGATAACAGAAAAGCCCTACCCCACCCCAAACTCACTGACCAGCCTAGAACCTTAAAACCAGTTTCTCCTCCTTTCCCCGTCCCAAGTGTATTATCATCCTGGAGAAAAAACGGGTTGCATTTTGAGTACACTATGCACTTACTTATTTCTAAATTCTCACTCTCTATCAAGTCTAAGGACCTCAATAAATAACGACTTTTTTTTTAATCTTAAAACTAAAACCAGATTGGATAGAGGTGTCAGATTCTGATAGGGATTTAAAAAAAAATCAGATTTATTACTGATAAAAGCTACATTGGAGGAAATGGCTATGGTAGACAGTCAAATGGGCTTGCTGATATCTTGAACTAGATTTACTCCCCACCCCAAACTGCCAGCTTCTGCAGAGGTAGAGCCTGGCTTGCTAAGCTTATCTTACAGTGAAAAGAGATTGCAAAGCTCAGACTAGCTGGTAGGCTCCCAAGAGGAAAGAGTGAGCTGAGCATGCCCAGTTTCTTTCTTCAAACTTACCCAGCATAAAACTTTCTTCTTCTGAGGATGGGGTAAAAGATGCACAGATGCATTTCACTGGAGAAGTTGTCTCTACTCTAAACCGTAGGAGTGAAGAATACTGCTTCATGTGTTTTGATTCTGAGCCTGGGAAATCCTTTCCTTCCTTGTTCTTCTGCAGAATTCTGGCCACCCTGCACATGCAGCTTCAGTGGCATTTCTTTTCGTCCAGACTTTTCCTTGGTCTAGTTACTCCTCACCCTCCCCTTGACCCCCAACTAATTTGCTGCTGTTTTCCATTACACTCCATATTCCTTCTATCATAGTGTATGAGGTCAGTTTCATGAAATGATTAGCCAGCTGTGATATCCTCGAGGGTAAGAGCAGTACTGTGCTTCACAATACCTAATAAGGAGTTTAGAAACTTGTGGGCACTTAATAGATTCGATGTTTTCTAAAATACTTTAGGAAAAGGAAACTGAGATTCCTGGGTGGCTCAGTCTGTTGAACATCCCAGTCTTGATTTCAGCTCAGTTCACAATTTCAAGGTTGTGAGATTGAGCCCTGCGTCCGGCCCTGCCCTGGGCATGGAGTCTACTTAAGATTCTCTCTCTCCTTTTGCTCTTCCCCACCTTCTCTAAGAAAATAAATAAACAAGGAAAGAAAGAAAGAAAGAAAGAAAGAAAGAAAGAAAGAAAGAAAGAAAGAAAGAAAGAAAGAAAGAAAAAAAGAAAAGCAAGGAAAAGAAAAAGGAAACTAAGTGAAGATAACTTACTTCAATGACTGCCTCTTATGTACTACGAACTAGGTTATACATGTAGCCATAGCCTCCTCTAACCTGAACAATGACCATGAAAGATTAAAGATACTATTCCCATTTTACAGATTAAGAGAATTGTTCATAGATATTTGCTTAAATATCTGTAGAATTGATGTTTAAGCCCAAGTTCACCTGTTGTTCTTAGATGGACCTTTGTATCTCCCAGATCTTTGGGTTATCTCTAGATTTTTTAGATTATAAATCAAAGATAAAGGTCATTGGGTCATTACATGAGGAGAAACCTCACACTTAAATATGTTTTAGTCTTGTTTAATAAGTTTTTAAATAGGTAAATGGGGACTATAAGTTCAGAGACTAGCATTTTAACACTGACTTTTTAATGTTTTCAATGAAAGGACCATATGTCCCATATTATTTAGGATGTATAATGTAAATTATACTACACAGGAATGGATAGCCAAGAAGTCAGACCACATGTCAGTCAAGATATTAAAAGATTCATGCATTGACTGTTTAGTCTAATTTGGCAATATTCATTCTTTTTTCCCTGACTTTACTCATTCTGCATTATCTTGACCATAATTTTTACCTTCACCTTATGTCTGATTGGGTTTATTTCTTTAATTTCATCTATTTTAACTCACCCAGCTGACTTCCCATAATTTTAGTCAATGTTTAGTTGTATATGATAAAATCTACCTCATCTTCAAAAAACTCAGAATAAATTATAAGGAATTTTGATATTTTCCTGACACATCCACTAAGCTGGTTGTTCACAAACTTTTTAAAATGATGAAACAGCAATAACATATACACTGATTGCTAACTATGTGCCAAGTATCCTGCTAAGTGCTATGTATGCATTCTTTCTAGAAATCTTCACAACTATTTGGGTAAAGTCACTCAGTCTTTCCCGTTTTTAGATGAGACAACAAAACTTCAGAGAGGATTTAAGCAACTTACCCATGACAACACCGAGAGAGTAGCAGTGATAGCATTCAAGCCTTTGCTGATTCACTCTCAAACCTTGCATTTCTACCACTATGTACCAAAAGCATAATTTCCCACTTTCTGGAAGCTAAGCATTGTCTTTGGAGAGCAAAAGAATTGATTTTCATTTTGTCTCTACAATTATCAAGCTTGGAGAGCTTAGATACATTACACGGTCTCTCTACCATTTCCTTTGCTTGTCTGGTCTGTAGACAACATGCCCATCTCATGGGGTCCTTTATTAAAAGACCTAGTACATAAGGGGCTTAGTGCTGTACCTGGTATTTGGGCAATGTCCAATGAAGGCTAAATGCCTTTTTCTTTCCCTTACACAGAAAAATAATGACCCCTTAGTATTTCCAAATCTTTTCTATATTTTTTATTTGAGCCCCCAAGATCCCTATCATAACAGGGATTATTGCCTTTGTTCTACAACAGAAGATAAAGGTTCAGAAATGTCACCAAGCTGAGTATCAGCCACAGACACCTTGTAAGGAGCAGAGCAAGGGCTCCATGCTTCTCACTCCTTTTTTATGCCCAAGTATTTACTTCTCAGGAAGAAAAAGACAGAAAGCAGAGGATGTCAACAAAATCTAAAAGACCCTTCTAGGAAAATACATTCTGGAAAAAAAAAATATTTGATCAATATTCTATCCCTCCTTTCCCTGAGAGGCAAAAATGAAGAAGTAATTCTGTCAGGAAGGAAGAGTAGAATCTATTAGGAAGATTGCCCCTTTGCTCAGTGAAGGCCGTGATCTGAGTTGACATCTAATTGTATTTGCTTATTTCAGAGCTGCAGATACTCAGCCTTTAGTGAGGACTGTTTTGCAATAGGTTAGAAGCTGCACTGAGTATTACCAGAATGAGTCGGCTTCATTCCTGAGAGTAATCCTTCTGGTCCTGACTAATGGACCATTATAACATACATTGCTGTCTTAGGGATCTGGTTACTACTCCCTCTGGCAAAAGGCACCTGAAAAGAGACTTTCTTCTTTTTATCACCACACAGTCCCCTAAAATCCTTAAAACACATAGCAAGAGTTAGAAATAGTTGATGCAACCTGCTGTTAATCGTACAATTTGCATTTAGGCTTTTGGAACTATTCCCCACCCCGTTCTCGTGATGCAGGTGAGACAATCATATGGAGATGGATTACGTCCCATACTCATCTAGGGTCCTCACCTCCCTTCTCCTCTCGGAATTGGGAGGTTTGGGGATAACATTAAAAGATTGTTTGTCAGTCTGGATCTTGGGGTAAAGCCTCACCTATTTAGAAGGATAACGTGTTCTGGCTCTCTCTCTGGACCTGGACCCATAAAGTTTCCTTTTACTCGTACTAAGAGACCAAGTGACCCACATGCCCCATAGCTGGGAGGCAGAACCCATTTTTCTCTCTCCATGGCACAAAAAGCGCAAATCACAATTACTTATTTGATCTCCCACTATTGGTGTTCTAGTGGGGTTTTTCTGCATTGAAAAACATAGGTCAGTAATGGCCAAGATTTGGTTGATTCTTGTAATTGTCCCTCATTCTCTCACAATACCTCAGGCCAATATTAATTCCAAGTTCGTGGCTTTACTGTAGAAGTAGTATTACCTAATGACTATGCTTTTATCTCCCATTTCTGAAAGGGAGACTCTTTTGTTATGTTTGAAAGAATTTAAAAATGAGGAACCCAAGGTTTAACTTTTTAATTAGATGTAATGATTAGAAAATTTTCATCACAGCAGTTTTCCTTTCATTATAAAAGGAAAATTGACAGATTTTGTTCAGTTAGTGTTCACTGAAATGTTTTTTAAAGGAGATTATTACTGAGTGAAGGGATATAAAAAGCATATGCTTTTTTAATATTTTTATGGGGAGAGACCCCTGATTGAAAGGAATTATGAAGCCCACAAAACATTATATTTCTGTGCCTTAGTAATATTTAATCTCAGTGCATTAGAAAAGCTTCACCCCAGTATAAATGTTTGTGATCTCTGTGTGAAGTGACCTTTGATCACACCAGCACAGTTCAGTGAAATCAAATTTGCAAGGCTTATTATGGTGGAATCCATTATTTGTGCTAATGGCCAGTCTTTCAACTTTGGAATACTTCACATGTCACTGTCTTGGCTTCATAGTGTAATTTCAAATGACTTAGTTTAATTTGGGGTTTGCTATTGATACATTAACATTCTATGTACAACTTCATTTTGGGCGAATAGGCCTGGAGTTCATGAGCACTAGGATAAATGCTTTTGATCACTCTGAGACTGGAGTTTAGCTTTTGTTCTAGCCCAGAACAACCTGACTTTTGAAAATAAAGCCTAGCTGAACTCCATGCATCTGTGGTACGTACCTCTGAATCATTTAACAAATGACTATGAATTTTCTTTGAATAATACTCTATCCTCTCAGCTCTTTATTACCTAAAGCTGCCCACCAGAAGTTTATTCCCCTCACCTCAGAGGCCTTCTCTATTTTCTCCTTCCTGGTAGCATTAATAATATTAATGATAATGATAATAACATTGCTAATACATTTACATTTGTTGTTATTGATTTAGCATTCTAATGTGCAAAGAAATGGTAAGCAATCCATTCAGTCTTCACAGTAGGCCTGCAAGTTTACAAACATTACTATTAATTATTATTATTCCCGAGTTACACAGGAGAAAGCGGAGACGTGGTAAGGTTAACTAAATTTCCCAAATTCACACAGTACATAGTTAATGGAGCAGACGCACCAAACCATTCAACTTCCTGCAGCAAGACTTTCTGTTAATTGTTGTTGTTCCCTGCCTACAAGCTTGGCTAGAATCAAGAACTCTCTCCCCTTTCCTCCCTCCCTTCCTGCCTGCCTTTCTCCCCTTTCTCCTCTTTCTTTCCTTTCTTCTAGCTATCTATTTTTATATCAAACTCCATTCCTTTTGCTTTTTCATCTCGCGCTTGCCCCTTCCCTGCCCTAATAATCTGGGCTCATCTCTCCCTAGCTCTCACCTGATCCCAGTCTTTTCATCACTTTGCTTGGAAGCCTCAGAGTCATCAGGGATGCCATCCTCTCCTTCCATGTGAAATAGATCAATAAGCTCTTTCTTCAGGGGTGTGGTGTGTGTGTGTAAGAGAGGGAGAGCTGGAGGGGAGGGAGGGAGAGAGGGAGGTGGGGAGGAAGAGAGAAACCGAAAGGAAAGGGATGGAGGAGGCAACAGGGAAAGGTAGCAAGAGAGACAGAGAGTCTTATTCAAGCACCGAGTAAAGTATGTAGTTGGTCCCCGGAGGAGATCTGCTGATGAGGAGGAAGGAAAAGGGAGGACAGACTCTCAGGGAGCTTCATTGTAGGGCTATTTTGATATTTTGAGTTGAGACAGAAATGGATCTATGACAATTCTATGATGTTAACTGTGCAAGAGTATCCCTAAAGCCACCAGCTAGACCCGGCCCTACCACTGTCTAACTGCATAATCCTTGGCCCATTCCAGTCATCTGGGTCTCAGCTTCCTGTCTGTAAAGTGGATAAAGCCATCCGAGACTCATTCGGATTTTTTAAGAATTGATGAGATACGTACACAATGATGAAAATACAGTGGCGATTAGGTTCTCAAGGTGCTTACAAACTAGTGAGATAATAAACATAGGACATATGGATAGAACTTTGTGCTACATAAAAACAGAAATAGGTATAATTGAAGAAAGATATTAGCTACTGATTGTTTATTGAGCATTATTTCTTGCTGGTCCCATGAACTCACTATTCAATCCTCACGATGACCATATAACATACATGCCATTATCAAACCTATTTTATAGATGAGGAAACTGAAGACCAGGGTGTAGAGAAACGTGATCAAATTCACATAATTAAAAAGAGTCCAGGATCTTGTACCCTGAACCATGCTCACTGCTTTGGTGTAGAGATAAGAAAGTATAGGCATTACTTGCAGAGGAAAAAGTCCTTCAACCTCCGGCTCTGTGCTGCCAGTAGGGAATTTGGAACATCACAAAGCCCACCAACACAGCTCCTCTCCTCAGTGACAGCTTTACCTCTGGACAGTGTGCCCTGTCCTCTTCCTCATGGGCCAGCCACACATAGGTCATTAAAAAAAAAAAAAAATGAGTAACAATGCTGTAGGGATCTTGCCTGTCAAACCTTTGGAAAACAAAGATGTAATAGGCATGCTGAAGGTGCCATTAACTTTTATTTCTGTTTCCAATTGAGATGCTTCTGCCTGGCCATACTTAGGCAGCATGGAAATAAATGATAACTTTAATCGGGCATCCTTATAAGTTCTTTCATGTTCTAGTTAGCAGTTCTGCAATGCCTACATTAAAATCAGATTATCCTCACCTGTCATGTGACTGCTTCTTTCCAGACTTTTTACTAGAGTGGACCACAGGGCTAAGAATACCATAAAAGCAAATTCATTCAGGGGAATTATTGATTTTTTTTTCTGTCTTGCATTCCTATTTCAACATGAAAAGCCCTAATCGCCTCCCTCCTATATTTCATATGTTGTACATTTTCAAAAGCATCAGAGTGCAGCATTACTGGAAGCTACTATGAGGCCCTGAGCACCTCAGACCTTGAAATGCAGTTAGGTATTTTCTACTGTTGCATAGACTGCAAAGACAAAATGCTTTGGGAAACTTCGAAGGGAGGGACGGAAAGCCATCTCAGAAGGTAAGAACATGGTGATGGCAATCAAATTAATATAGGCTATCAAAAAGACCTGAGCATGGAAATCCAAGTTCAAGTCTTACATCTACCATTTATTGCTGGTTGATCCCTGTGCCTATCATTTAGCCATTCCCTGTGTCTGTTAGCTCAGTTTAGAAATGGGAGTGCTACTTGTGTCTGCACATACTCCACCTGGTTTTTGTGATAGTCAAATCCATTCATTTATTCAACAATGTTCAGTGAGCACCTATCTCATGCTAGACAGTGTGTACATACAGTTGATACAATGATAAACAGAAGGACTCTTTTCAGTCCATAAGGGGGTCCTTCAGTGAGAAGTCCAGCAAAAATCTAAAAGTCACAAAGAGATTTATAAACTTGATTCCATGAAAAGCTATGACAAGATGTCCTGATAGGGTCAGGAGCAGTGGGGTTCTCAACTAGACAGATTTGCATCCCCCCAGGGGACATTTGGCAATGTCTGGAGATCTATTTGGGTGTTACTACTGGGGGAAGGGAGTGTTACCGGCATCTAGCAAGTAGGGGACAGAGAAGCTGCTGAGCCTCCTACAGTGCACAGTGGGACTGAGATTTGAAAACTAAGTGGGAGAGAATTCTGGGGAAGAGGTGGGAGAATATTTGAGGCAAAGTAACATTTGCATAGGAACTGACATGACAATGAGCTCCATCATATCCTACTGGAAGCAGCCCTCTGGGGCTGCAGCACAGAGAGGGGAGAAAGGGCACCTGATGACATCGGTGACAGGCAAGGTTAGAGCCAGTCAGTCCTGGGGTTGTAATAAAGTGGATATTGGGGGTTCCTGCGATGAATGCATGTAGCTTAAACAACCAAATGGAAGGAGCTGGGATTTACTGGATAAGGAAATGAAAGCAATACAGATTTGAGGGGGCGGAAGGAGAATAAGAGCTCAGATCTTGAAGGCAGTAAGTCTGAGATGTCTGTGAGATACTTGGGTGGAGATGACCAGCAGGCAGCAGAATATGCAGTTCAAGAGAGGTATCTGGGCCAAGAATATAAATGAGGAAGCCATTGATGTACTAACATTTTTTTTTTTAACCTAAGCTCTAGGCCCAACATGGGCCTTGAACTCACAACCCCAAGATTGAGTTGCTTGCTCTACCTACTTAGCCAGCCAGGTACCCCTAATGTAGTCGCATTTATTTATTTATATATATATTTTTTTTACTTAAAAAATTTATTGTATTATGTTAATTACCATACAGTACATCATTAGTTTTTGACGTAGTGTTCCAAGATTCATTGTTTACGTACAACACCCAGGGCTCCATGCAGTATGTGCCCTCCTTAACACCCACCACCAGGCTCACCCATCCCACCCCCAAAACCCTCAGTTTGTTTCTCGGAGTTCATAGTCTTTCATGGTTTGTTTCCCTCTCCAATTTCCCCCACTTCATTTTTCCTTTCTTTCTTCTAATGTCCTCCATGCTATTCCCTGTGTTCTACAAGTAAGTGAAACCATATGATAATTGACACTCTCTACTTGACTTATTTCACTGAGCATAATCTCCTCCAGTCCCCTCCATCTTGATGCGAAAGTTGTATTTATATGAGTGAATAAAGAGAGGGTAAAAAGTAAAGGGGAAGAGACTTCCTAGCTGTGAATGTGCTTTGTCAGCAAATTTGTTCTCTATAAATATAAGGATTTCGTGTCATTAAGGGCAATACTTTTCACATCTCTTCACTTGTTTAACAAACCATTGCCAGTCCTCATTATATGCTATATGCTATATGCTATTGCTGTGTGCAAGGGCCTAGGAATAAACAGATGAATAAGAATGGCACTTGCCCTCAAAAAGAGTCAAGAAAGCAAGTGGAGAAAGGATCTTAAACTCTTAATACTGACCTATCAATGAGTTCATGTAGCTTTCCTTCTGTCAGGAGAGTCTAGAGAAGAGGTGAGGGCTCTGGAAAGAGAAAAAGATAAGGAAAACAAATTTGATCTGCCTCATAGTTCTGTCCAGGTGAACCCTGCCCTCAGTCCCACCCTGAGGGTTAATGAGCTGTGATCTAGTATTCGATAGAACGATGGTCAAAGGAGACCTAGTGTCCTGTTTGTTCCACTCAGCTTCTTTGGGATCACTTGCTTTCTCTCCCTTAAAGTACTGGACTTGAGTTTTCAAAGATCAGCAGAGAGTAGGGAATAGTACTCTATGACCATGATTTCCATCTCAACGCCTCTGAAGTACAACTGACTGACAAACTGAATATATAGCACACTTCTCTGCTGTATGAATTTTTATATACTACTGTCCATTTCATGCCCTCTGGAACCCTGAAGCATGCAGGAAAAGTCCATTTGCCCTTTTACTCTGGTACAGTCATGTGAGTCTTGCCCCATCGAAAAAGACATGTCATTCCCTCTTACATAATGCAAAAATGGGACACCTGTGAATTTTTGATAATAAGAACGATGGCCAAATTCACCATATATCTTTGAAAATACAAAAGAACATTGTAAATATACCAACATACGCTTTCTGAAGTTTTAGTATGCTTTCATCTAGTTTAGGGTTCATTAGTAATACTATCAAGCAAACACAGAAAGAGCCCATCCTATCCCAGGCACTGTGCTGAGTGAACATTTGCTTCTCTTCTCTGAAACTATAGTTTAGTGGGGAACATAGAAGGAAGAAGTGAATAGGGGTGCCTGTTGGCTCAGCCAGTTAAGCATCTGATACTTGATTTTGGTCTCAGCGTTGTGAGATCAAGCCCTGAATCAGGCTCCACACTAGGCATGGAGCCTGCTTAAGATTCTCTCTTCCCCTCAGCCCCTCCCCCCTTAAATAATTAAACAAGAAGATAAATAAATAAACAGTGAATAAACAAATATATTTTAAATTAAGATGGGAATGGTGCCGAAGCAATCAGGTTTCAGGGAGAAAGAGCTTTAGGAAGATACATACTTTAGACTATGGTGTGGTGATAGGGAAGGTGAATCTGCAATTACCTAAATATTTCTTGATCACTGGTCAGATGGAGTCAACAGGTATGAATTTATTGTAGATCTTACTTACTACCTACTTATTATTTCTTACTTACTAAATATATGAATAAATTAAAATGAAATTTATTAACTTTATAAACACTAATGATAGGGCTTACTGTGTACCTGGTTCTGCTCCAAATATTTACAAATATTAACTCACTCAATCCTAAAAGTACTGTTATAATCTCCATTTTATAAATGAGAAACTGAAGCAAAAAAAATCAAGTAATTGTCCAAGGTAACATAGCTGGTAAGTGGTGAAGCAGGTTACGTTAGTGAGTGCGGTATCTTCATGGGGATGCGAAGGATGCTGCAAGGGAAAGTAGTTTTTAAGAAGGAAAACCGTAAATTTCTATTCTTACAATCTTAATATCAGTTATAATGTCACTGTTACAATGATGTAAGCTCTGAACTTTAAATGTGACAGGGAAGCCAGAAATTTTAAGATGGAGGATCCTGGGGCACCTGGGTGGCTCAGTGGGTTAAGCCTCTGCCTTCGGCTCAGGTCATGATCCCAGGGTCCTGGGATCGAGTCCGGCATGGGGCTCTCTGCTCAGCAGGGAGCCTGCTTCCTCCTCTCTCTCTCTGCCTGCCTCTCTGCCTACTTGTGATCTCTCTCTGTCAAATAAATAAATAAAATCTTAAAAAAAAAAAAAAAAAGATGGAGGATCCTACTCTTTAGAGAGCTTACTGTCTTACTAGAGAAAGATTATCAGCAGGCGTGACATAATACATAATTCAAAATTACATGGGATATCTTTGCTAAATTTAAGGTCATATCTTTAAGTGCTTATTTGGGGAGGAAAATGGGATTGCTAAGGATTAAAATATATTCACATATCACTGAATTACAGCTCTGAAAGACAGAAGAGATAGTTGAATCTAAGCTTTTCATTTTATAAATGAATAATTGAAGTTTGTCAAAGCAAAATAACCAAACCAAGATCTTGCAGCTAATTAGGGCAAGAATCATAACCAAGAGTAACACCCCTGGATATGAAATCTCAGCCCTTTTCCCCTGGTTAAATTATCCATATATTTTGTTTCCCTTCCTACTAGAAAGTCATTGCTTTCTAATCCTGTCCCCTTCTGTGGGAGGTGGATCAAACTGTAGTTTAACGTTAAATGGTGACAGAGATTGTCACATGGGATAAAACCCAAGAGAGGGAGACTTTATGCTGGTTTTTCTAGCAACTTTAAAATAATTTTTTAAAAAATAGCTTCAGTGAGGTATAATTGATATCCAATTATTTGAAGATATTTAAGACATACATCTTGATAACTTTTGACTTATGAAACCATCCATTCAAGTTAACGAATGTATCCATCACCCTCAAAACTTTCCTCCTGCCCCCTTGTAATCTCTCTGTCCGTCTCCTTCCCCCCACCTTCTTCACCTCCTCATCTCAGGTTCTCCTTTCTGTCACTGTAGGTTAGTTTGCATTTTCTAGAATTTTATGTAAATGGGATTAAACAATATGTACTCCTTCTGTCTTCTTGGATTTAGCATGACTCTTTTGAAATTCATTCACGTGTTGTATGTACCAATAGTTCGTTTGTTTTTATTCATCTGTTACAATTTGTTTATCCATTCATTTGTTGTTTCAGTGTTTTGGTATTACTAATGAAGCTGCTACAAATATTTGTGTACAAGTCTTTGAATGGACATAAGCTTTCATTTCTCTTGGGTAAATACCTAGGAGTAGAATAGTTTAATTGTATGGTAGGTGTATGTTTAACTTAAAACAAAATTAAACAACGACAAAAATCACTGTACTGTTTCCAGAGAATTTGCTCTATCCTCGTTTCCACCAGCAATGTATGAGAGTTCCAGTCTTCCACATCTTCATTAGCCCTAGGGACCCTAGGGATAGTCTGGCTTTTTTTTTTTTTTTTTTTTTTAATATTAGCCATTCCAGTAGGAATATAATGGTATCTCATTGTAGTTTTAGTTTTTGACATTGAGAAATGACATTGCTCATCTTTTTACATGCTTATTGGATACATGTGTATTTTCATTGTTGAAGTGTCTGTTAAAATATTTTGCTTATTTTTAATTGGCTTGTTTCTTTCCTTATTATGGAGTTTTGAGAGTTCTTTATGTGTTTTAGAAACAAATCCTTTATTAGATATATGGTCTGTAAGTTTTGCCTCCATTCTATGGCTCGTCTTGTCCTTATCGTACCAGTGTTTTTTGAAGAACAGAAATTCTGAAATTTGATGATGTCCAGTTTATCAGTTCATTCTTTTATGGTTGTGCTTTCATTATTGTACCTAACCTAAAGCCACAAATATTTTCTTCTACTTATTTTTTGATTAATTAGGTTTTACATATAGGTCTGTAATCTAACTTGAGTTAATTTTTAAAGATAGGCATACATCAAAATTCTCAATTTTGTGTATAGATATTCAATTTGTTCCACATTATTTGTTGAAAAGATGACCTTTTCCCCACTGAATTCTCTTTGCACTTTTATTGAATATCAGTTGTTTAAATGTGTGGGTCAGTTCCTGGAGTCTCTATTCTGTTCATTGATATACTTATTTATCTCCGTGCCAATGCCACATTGCTTTAATTACCTTAAGTTTACAAGACCAGAAAACAAGTAGTACTTTTCCTCAAATTGTATTTTTCCTTCTCAGAGTTGTTTTGTCTATTATATATTCTTTGAATTTCTATATAATTTTAGGATAAGCTTGGCAGATTCTCCAGGACAAACAAAGAAGCAAACATACAAATAACATTGCTGAGTTTTTGATTGGGATTATGTTGCATTGAATCTATAAATCAATTTTCAGAATATGATATCTTAACAATATTGAGTATTCTTACCCAGAAACATGGTGTATCTCTGCATTTATATGTCTATAATATCTTGTATTCTGAAATTTTTCTGAAGTTATTTATCAATGCTAAAGTTTGTTTTAGAATCCATGCAATTTTCTACATAGACAGTTATGCCATATAGAAAGAAAGACGTTCTTATTTCCACCTTTGAATTTTTATTTCTTGACCTGTGCACTATCTAGAACCTCCCAGATAATGCTGAATAGAAGTAGTAAGAAAAGACATCCTTATCTTGTCCTGAGATTTTTTTTTTTTAAGCCAGGAATGGATATTGAATTTTTTATGTTTTTCTTGCCCCTACTGAGATGATTGTATGTTTGTTTGTTTGTTTGTGTTAAAAGAATATCATAGATTGTACTGAATTGTTTTCAAAGGCTAAACCTATTTGGTCATGATGCATAACTTTTTATATGTTGCCAGATTCAATATGCTAAAATTTTATTTAGAATTTTTGCATATATATATATATATATATATATATATATATATATATATATATAAATTCATGAGGGCACATGGGTATTTGCTTTTGCTGGTAATATCTTCGTCTGGTTTGGAACCAGGGTAATCTGGCCCCCCCAAAACAAGTTGGAATTCATTCTTTCATCTTCATTTCTCTGAAAGAGTTTGTATAAATTATTATTTCTTCCTTAAATGCTTGATAGAATTCATCAGCGAAGGCATCTGGGCCTGAAGTTTCTTGGTTATAGGTTTTTAATTACAAATTAAATATCTTCAATAGATACATGGAATGACTATTTATGTTACTTACCTTTTTTGAGTGAGTTTTGGCAGTATATATCTCTCAAGGAATTCATCCATTTCATCCAAGGTGTCAAGTTTGTTGATATAAAGTTGTTTATGAGATTTTCTTATTGACCCTTTCATAGCTATAAGAACTGTAGTGATTCTACTACCTCTCTCATTCATGATTTTGATAATTTATTTTTCTCATTTAGCCCTCATTAATCTTATGAGAGTATTATCAATTTTATTATCAAAGAACTAGGTGTTAGTTTTATTGATTTTCTTTACTTTCTCTTCCGATCTTTTTTATTTCCTTTTTTTTTTTTTTTAGGTTGCTATATTTTTTCTAGTTGTGAAAAGTGCAAACTGAGATCATTAATTTGAGATCTTTTTTTCCTTTAAATGTAAGTGTTTAGTGGTTTACATGTACTCTTAATTCTGTCTTTAAGGGTATCCAACAAATTTTGATATGTTGTGGTCTTATTTTCATTCACTTCAAAATACACACTGATTTCTTTTTTTATTTTTTATTTTATTTTTTCCTTCGGCCAGTGAGTTATTTATAAGTGGTGGGGTTTTTTGTTGTTTTTTTTTTTTTTTGTGGGTTTTTTGTTTTGTTTTGTTTTGTTCTTTTTTTGTTTTGGTTTCCAAATATTTTGGGACTTTCCAGAGCTTGTTTTACTTTGATTTCTAACATGATTTCACTGTGGTCAGTGAATTTCTTTGACCTGACTCCCTGTAGATTGATCAAAATTTGACTATAGAAATTGAGATATACAGAAAGTACTTTTAAACATTCTAAGGCCTATAATCTAATTTAGGGTGTGGCAGTGTATTTAGATATGATAGACATATAGCTTAGTGACTGTGTTTAACAGAAAATGGTCATCATTACATATCAGGCATTGTGCTCTTAGGATGAAAATAAGTACACTGTACTTTGTGAGCAGGGGCAAATGCACATTGAAGAGTAGTTGAAAAGAAACAGTCTTGAAATATATTTATCCTTGCATTCTTTGTTGCCAGCACAGTGCTGAGCACATAGTAGAGCTCAATAAATGTTTGCTATCTCAGCCAAGTTGAGCCGAGTCACATATTTGATCAGGTAAGATTCATGTTGTACTCCATTTGGAAGTTGAAAGTAATAGATCACAGAACTTACAACAGTGATTGAGCATGAGTATAAATCATGTTATAGGTACTTAATAAAAACTAACTCATTAAGTAAGTAATATGCAAGCCAAATAAGCAAGCCACCTAAAGCCTCCAAAAGTATACCAATGCACTACTTCAAAAGTGGGGAATAAATAAATGGAAATTACCCCTTCGTGAGGTTTAAGAAGAATTTCACTGAGTTAAAGCACATTGATGCTCTGAAAAATTGGTTAGAGCTAAGACTGGTTAGCATTAGGAATAGGAAGCTACTGAGTATGCACTTAAGAGCAGCTTTGGCTCTGGTGTAAATCTTACTATTAAGCTCTTTTAGTGTCATGTTCCTTCCAAACCAACCAGTAATGGACTCCAATTTCCCACTCTGCTTTTGTTCTACTTTTCCTTCCCCAGGAATGTCCCCTGTCTATCCCTGCATATCCAAATTTTACCCTAACTTCAAGCTCTAACAAAGTGCTGACTCTTCCATGAAGATGCCCTAATTTCCCCCAATGGATGTATTTTTTTCCCCTTTTTCATTGTTTCGGGAATAGTTTATGCTATCTCTTTTATGGCACTAACCATGTTCTAACTTGGCTTTTTGTTATTTGTGTCATGTATCCTCCCTTTAATTAGACTTAAAGCTCCTGAAAGGCAGATTCAGCTTCTAATATATCCATTTGTCCATAGCACAATCAAAAAGTGTAGCACATGAGAGGTGCTTAATATGTTTATTGGATCAATGAATGAATGATTCTAAGGTCATTTTTTTGTGTAGAGTTCCTACATGTAGACTGCAGATTATCTATCCTTTTTTCTAAAAAGTAAAGAAAGGAGGATCTTTTGGGACATGTTGCTTAAATGAAAGAATGAAGGGATCTGATGAGGCAGAGGAAGTACACGGTAGGACAGATGATCCAGCTGGGACTGAAATCATGGTGAATATTGACTCAAGGTATTCATAAAGGAGTGGCTGGAATTTTGGAGGCTAACTTACCAACTTTATATTTTCTTGTTATTTGCTAAGAAATACAGAACATTTACTAGTGAAAGAATATTTTCTGGAAGTTGTGGGTTGGCTGGTCGACAGTGCATGAGGAAGAAGCATGTGGCTGGGGCAGATGGGGGAGTCTAAGGGCAGGAATGAAGGCAGAGGAGGGACTGTGGGTGTGAGCTGAACAGAAGAACATCATGAATGAGCAAAAGAGAAGGAAGGTTGGTTGAATTGATATTGAAAAACAAACTAATGGCAATAGCCTTATGGTGGGTCTTCCCGAGATATTCAGGAATATCTTTATATTCTATGTATTCCTAAATAATCTTCCTACAAATTAGTCCAGGTAAAACTTTGGAAGATCAATTCTACTTCCAATTCTTTCAATAAAAATTGAAAAATAATTGAGATAAAAGGCCCTCAGCCTTTGAGATTTTCACACCACAAGGTCATTATCATGAACTAATCTGCCATCGCCAAGACAGAAATGCAGAAAAACTAGGTAACCCAAATCATGCACCTCTTCTAAAAATAATACAGCAAAAATCCTTCATTTATGTCGTCAAACTGTTTCCTCTAACTTGTACCTTGTTTTGTACTCCCTAGATTTTCTAGGTTAATTAAAACTACAACTTAATTTTTTTTTTTATGTTATGTATTGCCCTAGGTTTACCCCCTTACCTCTAGAAATGCTGGAATATATGTTCTCCGTGTTGGCTATGTAACTAGATCTGAGTATAGATTCTTCTGGAACTTCTGAGAACTCAGCACATTCTCTTAAGATGCATTACCCCCTACTGAGCAATCCACAGAGACTAGAGGGGGCTAGTAGAGACTCACTTTACTCTGTGAGCTCCTGTCTTAGGTGAAAGAACATTTGGGATATGTCACTATATTCTGTCATCCAGATTTTATTTAGTGCCTTGGACTAGCCTTTTTGATGTTAAAGTGTGTAACCAATTTCTCTGGAATTAACATGTTCCGATTCTGTGCAGACCACTTTCTAGTCCCAAGACTATTTAAAGGCTCGATTCTCCTGACGATAATGCTGAGAATTCTTCTTAGAATGATAAAATAAATGTGACTTTTCTCTAATACATAAAGCAACAGAAAGGTTTTCTCGTGGCTTTTAAATTTCAAGATAAACAATTGACTGCCTCCTATACCTAGGAACCTTCTGTCTAGTCTTGACGGATACTTTCAGATACACAACTCTGTAGTTAATATACGTGGTAATTCTCCATAGATAAAAATGTCATGTGTAGATCTTAACTGAAGTGAGAAAAGAGTTGGACATATTAAATAACACTGTTAGAATAAATGTATATAATTGGATATCTCACATAGCAAACAAGTGTAGACACCTGCACATGTACATATGTGTGTGTACGTAATCCACTCCCATCAATTTTAATACTTTTCACAAGCTACTCAAATTCTACCTTCATGGCCTGCCACCCAAATCTTCTGGTAGAAATATTTTTTCACATCTCTTTCCCTCCTACTTCTTTCCCCCCACACACTTATGGTATGTGCAGTTTCGCCAGACCCGTGTGAAGACAGGGGAACATTGATGGGATTGCTTTTCACAAGTGTGGGAACGAAAATCCTTCCCAATGAAAACATCTGTCTCTGTTCAAGTCATGCCCAGTTATCCCCCAAAAGAAATGTTCTGATTAACTTTTTTTTAAAGTCTTAAGATAGCAGTTTGTGTAGCAGATCTAATTAAGAAGTTTATGTAACAGATCTGCAGGGTTTTTTCCTTCTTCAACTGGGTTCTTTGAGCTCAGTTTGAGTGTTACTAGCTTTCGCTATGCAACGGCCAAGTGCTTCCCGGGCTGAAAATTATCAGCTTTTGTGGGATACTATTGCTTCCTTAAAACAATGTGAACAGGCTATGCAACATGCATTCATTCCGGTAAGGAAAATTTCCTTTTATTCTCCTAAAGATTTCTTTTTCTTTTTCTTTTTCTTTTTCCTTTTATGGCTGTAGATAAGTGGCATGTATTATATGCATTTAAAGACGTGTTATCTTCTCTGTAGCTCTTGTTTGGGGTAAATATATCTCTGCCTTTCTTGGTAGGAAGTCTGAATTCTTAATACAGTCAGACATTGATCAATGAGAAACAGTAAACAGTGGTGCAAGCAAACTCATCCCCCTAAAAAAAGTAGTTTCTAAAAGTAACATGTACTAAGAAAGGGAACACTATTGGTATTTCTCATAATTAATATTTGATACAACTTATAGTTCATATTTCTTGGTTGATGCCTCCAGAATGCCTTAGAGTGGCTTGAATATATTTTGCAGTAGGTATGATACATAGATCAAGAATCCGAAAGTTAGTTCTTACATTTTGGTTGCTTATCCAAGTAAAACCCACCATAAAATCTCTCTTTAAAAGCATGACTATTCCTTTAGTAAATCAGTGATGCACTGTTTAGAAATTTGTAAGTATAATTGGTAGAAATATATAGATACATAAAATGAATTAATAAGTCAGTGTCATTGTGTTACTTATTGCAGAAGTAATGTTTGTGCTTATAATTATTTAGCCAGGGGACCCATGCTATCTGCATCAGATAGGCTGAGATGAAGTAAGTGGGACTTGGAAGAAGAGTTTTTAGTTGATTCTTTAATTAGATCTGTTTCGAGGTTTAAGAATAAAGGAATTAAGAATTAAGGAGCACTCTCAACAATTAGTCTCTGCTAAAATTTATTTGGAATCTCTCAAGAAAAACATTATTTCTGACATAGAAACTCAAGAGACATACCTCTATCCATAGTGGGAATAAATCTTTGAAGTTCAAGTTATTTTCAACTGACTCAAGTTAGGTGCCATTATGTTTTTCTCTGCAACTTAGGAATCACCTAAGTGTTTTAAAGGCTATGCTACATTTAGAGTTCTTCTCATGGAGTACCGTTCTGTAGTCAGATCTCTATAAAGTGACCTTGATTGTTAAAGACATAAAACATCATTTTTGTGAGGAATTTAAAAACTATTGGTGAAAGCTCTCTAAATCAGGTTAACTAGTAATGATTCTACATTGAAGTGTCTTTATTAAACTGCTCTTCCTTGGCTTCATCATGGAGAGTATGATATTTTCCGTGAAGTTAATATCACCTAATTGTGGCGCTTTCTCTAGCCAGGCAATTATTTCCTCCCTTCTGTGTTCCTTGCATGCTCCTCCAGTTTATCACCTAACATATTTTATTATAAGTGTTTTCTTCTCTCTTATATTATAACTTCTTGGAGTGAAAGAGAAAAGGAAAGTAAGTTGAAGGAAGGAACTAAAACTTACATGTTTCTTTTCTTATTTTCCTGTCTTGAGTTCCGTAAATAGAGCATGCATCTATCCTCGGGGTCTAGCACAGTGCCTAGCACAATAAGGGTGCTTGGTGAGCACTTGAGAAATGAAATCAAATAAAAAAACTCCAATTCTAGCATTTTTAGTTAACACATAGCAGTTTTCGTCAACAGCTTTGTCTATACTGACCTCATAAAATTATTTCCATTTAAATCCATCTAGAGAAAACAATAAACCTTGATTAAAGCATTGCAATGGTGTGATGGTGGGAGCAGTAATGTGTTAATGCAGGGGATAGAGCCTTATGGGAAAAAATAGCCTTGGATTGAATTCCCCTAGTCCTTGGGCCACTCTTTATTTCATTCTCGTGTCTCCTCCTAATTCCCTCTACTGCATACACACACACACACACACACACACACACACACACACATACACACACACACACAGGCATTTCCAAGTTTAATTTGGATTTGCTTCATTTTGACACCTCTAAATCTTTTTAGAAGATATTAGGAATTTGCCAATCTCTCAAATCTCAATTTTTTCCAAGTCTTGCATTCAATATATCATTATATCATCACAATTTTATGAAGACTGCTTTTAGAAAACACCCTATTATTAAAATATTGCTATCAGTTGGAGATAAATCTGTTTAAATTGAGCCTCAGTTTATTTTTTGTTGGAAGATGACAGTTAGACCTCAGAACAAAAACTCTTCCGTACTTTTTGCACTTTTTAAACCCAGTGATAATGTGTTTCATACACTCGCAGATACACACATATACATGCATGAATGCATGATATTCTTGCGTGATGATACCCTTCATTATTTGGGATATACAAATAAATTCCAAAATATGTATATTTGCCATGATGTATTTAGCATGTCAAGGAAATGGCGGAGTATATCAATTTAATCAATTACCACCTTTAAAATAAAACTTGTTCTCCTTTCAAATAAAATCCTGGAAATGAATAATGTAGACCCATGTAGGAAATGTAGACCCATATTATGTAACTCCCTTAGGAAACCTGACCTGAAAACTTCACAAGCAGGTAAATGCTGTTTGTACATCTCCTATGGGTGTGTACTTCTACCACATCATTAGAATGCAGTTGGACCGTGTCTCGCACACACAATAAGCTGGGGAACACAAAGAGTTTTTCAGTCAGTGTACTTCACTGAACTAATAATAAACTTGAGGTAAAATCTCAAGTCATTATACAGTCAACCCCAGAGAATCTGTCCATACAGCCTAAAGTTTAGCTTGATGAAGGAAACTTAAGTAACTGATAGCTGGGCAATGCAATTGTTCCACACAGTCAATACAAACAGAGAAGCCAGTCCGGGAAGTCCTTCGGTGCTCCAGTACTTGATTTCATATAACAGATCATGCCTTATAATGACGGTGGACATCAAATCTGGAAACTCAAGCAGATTCATCTGCTTGACCCAAGAGCCTGGAGTATAGAAAAGCAACTTGGAGTTTCCCGTATGTTTAGCCTAAGTGCCAGCCAGCGTGAGTTGTAAATATTTATTAGATAGATGGATAAAAAGCTTTCTTTCGAATCCTGTAAATTGGTTTCATCGTTGGGGCTATAAGCACACCTTTCTAGACATTCAGTATCTTTGGGGTCCACGCAAATCAAAGGTTTTGCTCTTACATTATTCAAGTAAATAGATATGCTTGTAAAAACAGTCCCATAATTAGTGGTTATTTTCGTAGACTGACCTGTGTTTCTGTTCATTATTTGTTCATTCACTTCATTCATCTTTCACTGAGCTCCTGCTATGTTCCAGACACAGTCCAAACACAGGCCAAGGACCTGAAGGTACACTTTAACTTTTATGACACCATCACTTTGGAAGAGACACTTCATTGCCTCTTGCCCAAGTGGCACCCCACTGTTTCTTGCTGCAATTAACAAAGTTGATTTTCCTTATGCTGCTAGTCATCGTGCTTTAATTTTGTCTAATGTGAATGTCATGCAGCTTGCCAAGCCTTGGGAGAGATACTGAGATGAATCAGTTAGGAGAACCCTGATGAAACCTACACAGAATTCTGCTCATGAGGAATTTTTTCAAGTGGATACACAGATGACTCTAACACCCGCTACTAAGTGTTGAGTGCCCTAAGTACCCATGACTTACCGTGAGAATTAAGGAAAGGGGTGAATTTCACAGAAGAGTATCAGCTAGATTTTAAAGGTTCAACAGATGTTGGCATTCAGTGATGATGGAGGAAGAGGACCTTCGAGTGGAGGGAACAGCAAAGGCACTTCCTAATTGTACAGAGGTGGTCCATTTTCCAACTGTTCATTCACTCGACCAATATTTATTAACTTTTTATGTATCTGAAAATTGTGTAATATGACTGACCATGTAACAGTAAATAAGACAAGCTTAAACCTGCCCCAAGGGCATTCACATTTTAGGGGTGGAGACAAACACTAAATAACCAATTACATAGATATATCTGTATTTCACCCTTTGATGCTATCCTATGTGAGTTGTTCACAGCACTTCTCAGCTTTGTGCTTATGCATATCTAGATACACATCTCTTATCAGAATAGTATAGCAACTGTAGATATTTTGCAAAACCTCTGCAAACAAGACTAAATGGAATAAAATATTTTTTTCCAAACATTTTTTAGTCCTAAACTACATGTTAATTTCCCTAGCAAACAATTAGTACATCCTGTCTCACACATCCTGGGCTTGGTACTTATAGTAGAAAAGTGACATCTTGACTGAGAACCTCTCTTATGTTGTGCACTCTTCTATGTACTTCACACGTTAGTTCACCTAACCTGTCAATAATTCTCTGATGTACGCACTCTCCTCTCCATTTTACAAAGTTTACAGAGGGTAAGTGACTTTCCCATGATCACATAGCTAGTAAACGGAAAGGCCAGACTTTGAAACTGATTATGTGACTCCAGTACTCATTTCTTAATGGGTTCAGTAGAATAAGGAAAAAAAAAAAAAAACACTAAGATCAAACTGTTTGCAACACAGTGTGGGAGGAGCATTAGTCAAAGGATGCACAAGCCACAGTAGATGCTGGAAGGTGGGAGTGATCAATCTGCCTGGATGGGAGGTGAAAGATGAGGAAGGAAGACTGACAAGAGAAGTCTTGGGATGGCTTTAAAATAGGCGAAGGAGATAGGAAAAGATGAAAGAATACATACAAAGGCCCTGAGGCATAGAAAAGTAGTGTGCAATGAGGGCTATCAACTTTCCCCAATTCCTGATCTTCGTCTTTGAGTACTAGGCAAGAAGGACAGAGACAACAGGGCTACATGTTGTAAGGTCAGTCATCCTGCAGATCAGTCAGAAGTCACTGAATAACTCAGGCTCAGACTAAGGCACTGGAGCCTTTGAAGAGAATCTCCAGTGGAAAGAAGAGGTGACTTTCAGACTCCTGGTTTTATTAGCCTTAATACATAGGGCTTGGCCTACGGGGTTAACACTTGTCTGGAGGTGAGGTCATATGCCTAAAGAGACAGAGATAGCTTATGTACAGATATGAGAGAAATGTAAGAAGAGAAAAGGAGATGAGAAAGCACCTGGGCCCTAAGAAAGATATTGATAGAGATGAGTCTGGGAGGAACAGTGAGAGACTGGCAGAGGCCACGGAGTCCTCCTGGGTCTCTCAGAATCCCCAGTCCTTAATTTCTGTCCATCACGTGGTTAATCTGCTGTGCTTCCTGCCCTTTCAACCTGATAGTTCAGATTTTGCTTAAGCTACCGTAAGTGGCTTTCTGTTCTCTGCAAGCAGAGAACCTTCACGAAGACAGTGGCCAGTTAGTGGCTAGTGGTCCAGGGACAGGAACTGGCCCTACAAGAAAGAGCAGAACAAGAGCCAGAGAGAAGGAAAACAAATCAGCTGAGGACACTGGGCTTCAAAGGTGAGGTTCCCTCATTTACGACTTAACTCACATCACCTTCCCCAAGACTTCTTTGCCTTCTCCCTCATTATTTCAGCCCTCATTAACAACACTTCCAGAAGAAAAATAAGAGTAGAAAACATGCTCATACATTGCTTTAATCTCTTCTTTCTTATTTAGTTGTCACAATGCCAACATGAAATGGCCCCAATATTATTATCTCCATTTTCGATTGGGGGGGTGGTCAGCTACCTTATTTAATATCATACAGGTAGTAAGACCAGGAGAGAACCCAGGCCTTCTCACACTAATCCTACCTTTCTCTTTCACACCCACCATGGGACTTTGCCCCTACATCTCTTATGCTGCTGCTCGACTTTTATGACAAAAATATGAGGGATTTCTCTTGTTTTTACATCACACTGTAAAATCCTCACAGGGCAAAACCGTGTCCTGCTTCTACCTACTTTCTGCAGTTCCTTGTATAGTGCCTTAAATATGATGTTTGCCCAATAAATCTGCAGGGGCTGATTAATACCTAAAATGTGAGAACTTGGGCAAGATAATGAGGGAATAATCCTTCTTGTCTGGAATTCCTCCTTAAAGCCTGTCTCCTCAGCCCACAGACCCTGCCTTTGGTTCCTGGATGTTGACTTTGAGCCAGTGTAAGCTTAGGTCAGCTCTAAATAGGATTTGCTCAATGATGAGTTTCAGTCCTAGTTCATGGTGTTCCAAGTGTGTTTTGTCCTTTCTGGATTCTAAATATTACTTGACTCATCATCCTCAATCATGTCGGATTCATCTCTCGGTTTTATTCCTCTTAGCCTCACTTCGCACTTCTGTCTAGTAATACCCCAGTTTTTAGGCTATTTCCTCCTGAAGAATATGAAGAAGGCTATTAATGGAATTCCTATTAGTAAAGGAACAAAGATGACTCTTAATCTATAGAGATATTCAACCTAAGGTGGGGGGGGGAATACATCAGACGCGACCTGAATAATTGCAACAGCCTGGGACTGTGTGAGCATTTGCAGAGTTCTGGTAAAGTGGAATGAGATTGTTGCTTTTGTTTTTTAACAAAAAGCAAGAACTTGCTATCTTTTTTATCTTCCTCTCTTCTGCAATTTGCATTTTCTTTGACTGCTGGTCTTGTGATTCCTGTGCATGGGCATCTCAAGTCCATAAAAAATTAATGCCAGGTGCAGGATGTCTTCTCTTTATCCCATTGTTGCGCCTACTGTACAATGTTTATGTTGACTCATCCCAATGGGTATCCGTGCGGATATACGTTACTGTACGACAGAGTAAAGCCCATTCTCTGCCCCTCCCACTTTCCCCACCCACTCCAAAAACTGCAAAAATAGGACTCAAAACAGTTTTGTTATAGAACAGGAAAATAGGCAGTTGTTCAGCGCTAATAATATCAGTCCCCCTCCAAGTAGCAAAACAAAATTAAAACACACATCAAATCCTTAAAAACTTTAATGAGCTAATACTAGATATGTTGTACTTCTGTAAGCTTCATTTAGATATTTTTACTTAGCAGAGAGATGCTTAACAACAATACGGTTTCTGATTTTTATCTTGAAAATATATTGTTCTTGCTATTGCTGCTTGCGAGATCCCCACTACCCTGCTAATGCTGTCTTCCTTATATTGCTCTATCATGTTATAGTTTTCAAAGCAGCGTAAATTATATTCTTTCTCTTTATAACCTGGCGAGGGAGGCAAAGCAGGTTTTAATATATCCATATTATTTATAAGAGAATTAAAGTTGAGATACCTGAAGTGGCTAGAATCAGAAGTGGTTAAGGAATAAGATACAACCTACTAAGACTAGAAGCTCAATCCTGTGTACGTTTGCTCAAAGTCAAGAGTTTTAGCTGCTTCGAAAAATCTGGGTCTGAATGCCTGCTTAACTTTCCTGGACTTCAGCTTCATTCTCTGTAAAATTAGGTTTTATACAACCCTTTCGAGGGTTGTCTCTGGTTTAAATGAGATATTGTGAGTTAAACCCTTAGCACAATGTCTAACCAAAGAAAGTGTCCAGGGAGGGTTGCCTTTATTTATGCTGCTAATTTTTAACATCCCAATGCATCCTTTCACAAATTGCATGGGCTTTTTATATATGATCCTGTTTGCTTCTTAAAGAATAATTATATCTCCCTTTATACACAAACAGAAAATTTGGGCGTTTCAACAAGGCTAAAATCATAATATGGGTGAGGAGAAAGTTCTTAAATTTCAGTCAAATGACCCAAATCCTAAACTCCTCTTATTACTATTTTTATGATATTCAAAATTAGGTTAATATTAAAGTCAGGAATTACCCAATCCTTATTCATAGCTATATGCAGCCTTAGAAACAATTTAGAGAGTCAAGTGACCTGACCAAGTTCTGCAGTGACACAGCCAGCCCTAGACACCGTATCTGCTGACTCCAAGTGCAAGACTGGGAAGTGCTCATCCTATAACATAAAATCATAACCGGGGAATGTTTTTATTGAGTTTTTGTGGGCAAAGAGGGGTCATAAAATATAAGTTGTAGGGGCACCTGGGAGGCTCAGTGGGTTAAGCCTCTGCCTTCAGCTCAGGTCATGATCTCAGGATCCTGGGATTGAGCCCTGCATCTGGCTCTCTGCTCAGTGGGGAGCCTGCTTCCTCCTGTCTCTCTGCCTGTCTCTCTGCCCACTTGTGATCTCTCTCTCTCTGTCAAGTAAATAAATAAAATCTTTTTTAAAAAATGTAAGGTTGCAAACATTATATTCACAAGGAAGTTATCATCACTTTTCCAGTTAAGGAAATCTTTTATAAAACAAATGAAGGTTCTAGTATGTCTGAATTTATAGTTTTAATGGACAAAGTGGTCTGAGAGTAAAGTGGAGAGTCAGCCTGAGAACTACCATTTTGCTACCCACTTGTGGCCGAGTCCCCACGCACCATAAAACAACCTCCTCTATGCCTTCTTTCTCTTCCTTTTACTCTTCTCTCATACTGTTTCCTACTCTCTCCTCTAGCCCACATCAACAGATAATATTCTTCCATCTTCACTCTGAAGCACAAAACTGTAGCTTATTCTGAGCCCAGAAGGAGGTTAACTGGCAAGCAGAGCCTTTGCTTTGCAAAAGAACTGTGAGGAAGGGAGCCATCGGAAAACTGAAAAACCAAGACTGACATAGACATTGCCACTCTGGGAAGCAAGGGCAGCTGTGGGGCTAGGAACTGGTTGGCATTTTGGACCTGGAGAGTTGTAGGCTTTTTCCCGTGGAACAAAGAGTTCATTGCCTAGTCAATGACAATATACAAACACATCTGCAGAATATATTCTTTGGCATGAGCAAATGCTAGCAGTAGTTAGCCAGCTTCTATTTTTCTAGTCCTCATTCACTTCTTTTCTTTTTTAACCTATTTTTTCTGTTTTTCCCCGATGAAAATAATTCTAAATATAACATTAATTTTGAAGACAGAATGGCTCAAGGGAGACTGATAGACTTCCAGATATTATCAGAATTTAAAATAAAGGAAATGGAACTAAAGTGTTTTCTACTTTGTTCCTTCTGCAACCCAGCCCAAGCGCTATGTTTCAGAAGCAGGTACTGAAATATCTTCTAATCTAACATGGACTTGAGCACATTATGAGTTACTAGTGGTAAAGCAGTAAACCAAACTCATATCTCCCTAACATTTCCTCTCATACCCTCCCCCCCAAAAAAAATCTAAATATGAAACATTTTAAGGCTTTCATGGTTTAGTCTATTGTGTTTTTAAACTTTGACTGTATGATCTAATATCAAATTATGATTGATAGGGAGGAAAATGAAACAGAGGGTTGGATGTTAGTAAATTCTTCATTTTGGAGACAAGGCTTATAGAAAATAGAGAAAGGCAAGGACAGAAGAAGGAGCTTGGTGAGACTACTACACTTCAAATATTTTTGAGTTTTTAATATGGGAGGGAATTTTTTGCCACTCATTGCATGGTCTTAAAGCCAGAAAATTAACTGATTCACAAGAAAAACAAATTATATACTATAAACATAGAGCAAGATGATCATAAATGCATTTAGAGTTACCTTTCTTTTTTTTTTTTTTTAAGATTTTATTAATTTATTTGACAGAGAGAAAGATCACAAGTAGGCGGAGAGTCAGGCAGAGAGAGAGGAGGAAGCAGGCTCCCGCTGAGCAAAGAGCCCGATGCGGGGCTCGATCCCAGGACACTGAGATCATGACCTGAGCCGAAGGCAGCGGCTTAATCCACTGAGCCACCCAGGCGCCCCTAGAGTTACCTTTCTTTACCTAATTTATTAGAAGCCATTTTATATCATTGATATTTTCCCAATTTGATTTTTGTCTTATTTCAGTATGTCTTTCTTGTTTGCTTGTTTGCTTGCTTGCTTTCCCCTTTCTTTCTTTCTTTCTTTCTGTCTGTCTGTCTGTCTTTCTTTTTCTTTGACAGAGAGAGAGATCACAAGTAGGCAGAGAGGCAGGCAGAGAGAGAAAGGAATCAGGGTCCCGGCCAAGCATAGAGCCTGATGCAGGGCTCAATCCCAGGACCCCGGGATCATGACCTGAGCTGAAGGCAGAGGCTTAACCCAATGAACTACCCAGGTGCCCCTCACCATGGCTTTCTTAACATTATCTCTTCTTTCTGTAACTGAATGATAAAAGCAGAGATCATTATCCGGAAAGAAGATTTGAATAGCATGCCTGATTTTTTTCTAGTGTTTCCCAGCAGAGCAAAATTTATTATGAGTGAAATCAAATCCTTGATGAGACACAGACTCTTAGAGGTCATACATTTCACTCCCTATTCCTCAAATATAGAAATGAGTAGGGAGGCTCAGTGAATTGCTTTTTCACCTTGAGTTACTGAACTTCTTGGGTCTAAAGCTTCAATCTCCTGATTCCCAGTCCATCCGTCTTTATGCCAGTAACATAATCCCTCAACTGGATTGTAGTTATTTCCATAGAGGTAAAGTGTTTAACTTTTGATAGCCATGCAAGAACTATGTGAGATGTTAGCTTGACTACATTATAAATAACTTCAAACATTTTTATATTTAAAAAATAGTTGTGAAGTAAAATATTAAGACTAAGAACTTTTTAAGGTAGAACATGAGACTTCAAGTGAATGTTTAGTTTTGGGTGAATCTTTTGATATAGTTCTTCGCATTCATCTGAAAGAATTTAGCAAGCTGTTAGGATGCCATTTTGCTTTATTCATGATCTTTGAATCTTTAACTTTTCATTAAACCTCATGTGTCTTTCTGCCTTTCCAACTTCTAAAATGTACAGCTGGAGGTAAGTTAGAACATGGAACAATTCCAGGGCTACCTACCTTGCTTTATACAAGGTGGTGTTACAACAAAGGTATGGATTTGGAGTCATGAAGAGTGACTTTTTTGGCACTGTTGCGTTACAGGTAGTAACTTCTTTGAAATCAGGCATAGCAACTTCTTTCTAGATAGATCTCAAGAGGCAAGGGAGAAAAAGCAAAAAATAAACTATTGGGACTACATCAAAATAAAAGTTTCTGTGAAGCTAAGTTAAAAATCAATAAGATTAAAAGGCAACTTACAGGATAGAAGAAGATGTTTGCAAACGACCTATCCTATAAAGGGTTAGTATCCAAAATATGTAAAGAACCAATACAATTCAACACCTCCAAAAACAAGTAATCCAATTTAAAAATGGGCAGAAGAAATAAACAGACATTTCTCCACAGAAAACATTCAGATGGCCAATAGACACATGAAAAGATGCTCATCATCATTATCATCAGGGATATGCACATTAAAACTACAATGAGATATCACCTCATACTTGACAGAGTAGCTAAAATCAAAAACACAAGGAACAACATGTATGGATGAGAATGTGGAGAAAAAGGAACCGTCATGCACTGTTGGCGAGAACACAAACTAGGGCAGCCACTGTGGGAAACGGTATGGAGTTTCCTCAAAAAGTTAAAAAAAGAACTTTCTTATGATCACACTACTGGGTATTTACCCAAAGAATACAAGAACACTAATTCAAAGGCAAACATGCACCTCTATGTTTATAGCAGCATTATTTACAATAGCCAAGATGTGGAAGCAGCCTAAGTGCCCTTGAGTTGATAAATGGATAAAGATGCTAGATATATATAGATATAAATAAAGATATACATATATATAAAATATTTGATTATATATAATATATGTATAATTTTATTCAGCACTTGCCATTTGCAGTGACATGGATGGAGCTAGAGAGTATTATGATAAATGAAGTCAGTCAGAGAAAGAAAAATACCCTAATGACTTCACTCATATATGGAATTTAAGAAACAAAACAACCAAAAGGGGAAAAAATAAGAGAGAAAGCAAGAAACAGACTCTTCATTATAGTGAGCAAACTGATGTTTACCGGAGTGAAGGGGGTGGGGAATATGTTAAAAAGGTGGTGGGGATTAAGGAGGGCACTTGTGATGATGAGCACAGGGTGATGTATGGAATTGTTGAATCACTCTGTTGTATACCCGAAACTAACACATTTAAAAAAAACTTAATATGAAAAAAATAAGAGTGATCCCTAGCTCCACTAGTTATTAGTCTAGTGACCTTGGATAAGTTGCATTATAAGTCCATGCCTCCCTTTTGCTATCTGGATAATAAGCATAATGATAGCATGTAATTCATAAGCTTGTAATGAGGAGTAGAAAAGAATGAATATAAACAACCTGTGTATGATAAGCATAGAAGAGTCTTTCAGTTTTTAACTGTCCTTAATTTACAGGTCACACTTCAGACTAGCGTAGTCTGTGGTACATGGCAAGTTCCAGATGCTTCCATCCACAGCATCAGTGGTACAAGAGTAGTCACCAAGGGGCAGTGTACAGTTTACCCCTTTGTACCCATTTCACCTAAACTGTGGACTCATGGGTTTCTCATGAGTCCTATCTCTTGTTGCTATGGCTCTAGTTTTAAAGGTCTAAAACCCCATTAGCAAATATCTTTGAGTGTATTGTATGTCAAGCACTGACGGTAGCTAGGTGAGGGAGGCTGGTTAAGAGTCCCACCGTCAAAACAATTACAGTTTCAGCAAGGAGATACAAATATCACACACGAATCAGTTAGCCATCAACATGTATAAGAACAGAAAGAAGCGGTCATTAAGAATGTCAGAGCTTAGTGCTTTTGCATAATTTCTTTCCTTTAACATTTGTAATTCAGTGTGAATGGAAGTAATACAACTAACGTGTGTTTTTAAATTTGGAAGGCAGGACGGTTAGATAGATTGAGACCTGCAGTCAGGATTGAGGAAACTTTCATGGAAAGTCAAGGGCTTTAGATTGTCCTTCAAGGATGGATAGAATTTGGATAGGTAGATAAGAAAGGGGACCATGATTGATTCATGATATAAGAGAAAGAAGAAATGGAAACAGTATCTCATGATAGATATGAGGAAGGCATGTGCTTGGAGTCGTGAGACTCTTGACTTAATGGAAAGAAAGGAGATGGAAGGGAGTGAATAGTATCCAATTACTGAGCCTACTGTGTGCAAGACCTTCATCCAGGTGCTACAGAAGACTCTAGCCCTACCTTAGCCTAATGAAACAGGCTGACAGTTTGCTTAGAATTCTGGTATCTCAGTGTGGAAAACACAACTGTGCTGCTAAGATTATAGCTCTTTGGTGGCTTAGCAAAAAGGAGCAGATGGGATCCACGTGGATCTTTCCAGGAATAGCACCACATGGAGTGAATCAGTGAATTAAATATGTGTGGTTATATGGCATGGGGCATTGACTAAACCACACTTGAGATTTGAGCTAATGACTCCATTTTTCGTGAGATCTCCAGAGTATTTGCATAAATAAAGCAGTTAGGTTTGTAAATCCTCAGCGTGAATCAGTGGAATTTGTGGCAGAAATGGAGAAAAACAAGGGATTTAGAGTCCAAGGACCTGGGTTTGAATCCCAGCCTCCTCTTCTCTAGGTGTTTGACGTTAGGAAATTCACTGAATCGCTCTGCGCCTCAGTTTACTTATCTATAAACAAAGAAAAATTCCACCAGGTTCTCCGGGTTCTTGTGAGGAGTAAACAAGGAGACACAGGTAAAAAGCTTATCGTATTTGCCTGGCACGCAGTGGGTATTTTCTCAATCAATGTTAGTTCCCTCTTTTTGTGGAAATTAAATGATCTAATGTATATCAACACATTCTATAAGTTATAAAGCATGGTATTTGAGGTCAGCGTAATGCAGTTACCAATTTGAGTTTTAGTGATGACCTGAAGTTTGGTGAGTCATTTATTTTTGCCTTTTATACCAAGTGTAAAAAGGTATGTGTCAGGGGAGCTGGATCGAAATCCAAAGAACCCTCATATCTAGTAGTTCCAGCAACTTTTACCTCTTATTCTAAGTGGAATTAATTCTAGAGAAAACATAAAGAAAAGTCTCTTTGGTTCCAGGTCTCCACTTTTCTGTTCCTTACTCTGCAATTCTGTACCAAAGATAGAGGTACCTACCTCAGCCTACTTACTTGTGGCCTTTAGGATACCATCTCTTTTCTGCAAAGTATTATACTACCTTGTATTTTAAGGGAGGATCAAGCAGGTATGTTAATACTTCAGTCCAAAGGGATAAAAGATTAATGGTGTGTTTTCAAGGATCCATGAGGGAAGTCGTGTTAACTAGCACAGACTTCTGGAAACTTACCAAACCCAAGCAAATGTTTTGTGATTGTTTATGAGTTACCCGCATAGGAACCAGACTTCCAGGTTGGACTCTCGGTGCTGTTGTCACCAGCTAGACGGCCTGGGGGGCAATGGGTAACACCTTGGTGCCTCAGTTTTCTGTAAAGTGAAGATAATCTGATTTATATTATTGAGAGTTCAGGCAGGCAGAGTTGAATTGAATTCAGGCCAAAGATGAATCTGCCATTTTTTCCCATCATCCTTTTTTAAAATTATGAAATATTTATTATTTGTTTGTTTGTTTGTTTGTTTCAGAGAGACAGAAAGAGTGCCTGTGGTGGGAGGGACTGAAGGGAGGGGAAGCAGACTGCCCCTCTTTTCCCCCAGTGTTCCAAGCTAGGCTGATAGCTGGTTGGGTAGCTATCTATGCATTTTGTTAAATGTTAGGCAGAGGGGCCAAGGTCTTTGCTTTGTCCAGAGTTGTTCCCCTGAGACATCCTGCATCATCATTAACCTGCAAACAATTAACTGTTCATTCACCCCCCACCCTGTTATTGCCTGAGTGTCCTTACTGGTGTACATGGCAGGGTTGGGGGTAGGCTATATCACTGAAGGGTAAAGGCAAAACAGGGTACAGACCAGAACCACGTGGTGCTACTATTGGTGATGACTCAGAGCTCTCCTGGATCAAACTGCATGCACTCGGTTGGTCTTGTAGAGAGAAAATATGAAAAAGAAAAGAAAATCCAGGAAAACAAAAACAGCCACAGTAATAAATAATATAAACTTACATCTGTGGAATATCTCTCTTTTCGCTTCACATGCATTATTTCTCCAGCTAACTTCTCGGGAAATAGGTTAACTGGAAAACAGTGTTGTCCCATTTTTTAAGTGGGGGTAAGGGACTTAGAAACCCTCTGAGAATTGGAGAATTGAATCTGAGTCAGTACGGTGAGGAATTTCTCATCAGACAGTGAAAGAGGAGCCAGCAACTTGCAAGACAGAAAAGAACTGCATTCCATCATGTAGCCTGGAAAAAATCAGCAGAGGGAATCAGGAGATGGTAGTGGTTAATCAGCATGAGATCTGGGGCTAGAAAGATGTGGGCTTGAAACCTGGTTGTGGTCCTCTTAGATGTGTGATATTAAGCAAGTGACTTAGATACTTGGAGCCTCCCTCCCTTCCTTTCTTCCTTTCTTGTCTTTCCAAATGGAAACAATAATGTTTTCCTTAAAACATTTTGAGAAGTAAATGCACTGATGCATCTTAAGTATTTACCAAAGCCTTGGGAACATAATAGTAATTTAATATATGCTTAACAGTTTATTCTTGTTCTTGTTGTTGTTGTTATCCTGTCTTCAGTTTTGATATTAAGTAATTATGAGATCTGGGGCATGCCACCTACTTTCTGTTTCCATTTCCATATTTACAAAGTGAAGGTAGAATTAAATGACCCTTTAAGGTCTCAGCTTAAAGTTTTATAATTCCAGAGTAGATTTGTTTCTTTTGTTTCTCTCTCACTCTCATTAATGTATCTTTAATAAGTTATTTATCAAAACTTTTTCTTTGAAGCTTACTCAGAAAAATCCTGATTGAGTCAACTAAGCTATGCCTGTGCCATTAACCTGTTCATATGATACACAAGGGCCCAGTAACTGGGCCAGAGTGAGGTGGGGAGGGCTCTGGCCCCAGCCAGGATCCACATGGATATATCTAACTTTGTTTTGAGCTGGCCTCTGACTTGTTAGTGAACAGTGAAAGTTAGAATCCAAAGAGCTCTGGTAAAGTCCAGTTCCATTCTGAGAGGCAGTAGAGCACAATTATCAAAATTAACTCTGAGCTAGACTGTCTAGGTTTGAAGATGGTCTCTTTACCATATGTATGACCTTGGGACAATTACTAACTTCTGCTTCTCCATTTGTGAGCTGAGAATAATGGTAGCTGAGAATAATGGTTCTGTAAAGATTGAATAAATTAATTGATGCAAATAGATATAAATGCTTGACCTTATTATTATCCACCCCAGTGTTAATTCAGAAGGTCCGGGGGCGCCTGGGTGGCTCAGTGGGTTAAGCCACTGCCTTCAGCTCAGGTCATGATCTCAGGGTCCTGGGATCGAGTCCCGCATCGGGCCCTCTGCTCAGCAGGGAGCCTGCTTCCCTCTCTCTCTCTCTGGCTGCCTCTCCATCTACTTGTGGTTTCTCTCTGTCAAATTAATAAATTAAAAAAAAAAAAAATTCAGAAGGTCCGGGTGTGGCTGGGTCAGGATACTCTGAGATTTCAGAGTGATGATGCTTACGGACAATTGCAGGCTCCTGGTTAACCCTTCATGTAGGAGTAGGGCCCTCCCTGCCCTAAGGATGTGGGGCTCTAGCTCAGCAGATTATGAGGCAGGAGAGGGAAGATAGGGTTTCATGTCTAGTGGAGAACAAAAGGTAGGAAATTGAGGTAGAAGTCTCCCCCACGCCAATCATATCACATTTTTTAAATTTCCAGAATGCCAATATAGTGGAGGATTAGGGGGAAAACTTGAAACAAAATAAAGTTATCCTGAGTTCAATCCTTAGCATACCAACTCAGTATTTAATGTTAGAGATCTCATTTCAGACCTGACATGGGTGGTAACTCCAATATTCTACTCTGTGGTTAGAATGAGGATGCGGTCTGATTGGGGCTCAGCCTAATGTGTGAATTGTGTGTGTGTGAATTGTGAAGCTAGACTATTAATAACTTTGTAGCAACTGACCTTAGCCAACTACTTTCTACCTACCTGGAACTTTGGGGATCTTTAGCTGTCTCAGGGAAATCACCTGCATAGATTCCATTGTGTTTCAATTTGTCATGCCATACCATATATGAAAGTCACTTATAGGACCTGTGTTATTTCTTGCACACACAGGAGACTTGGTTTTTAAGCCTGAGAAGATAAACCAGAGATACTGTGCCCCAAAAGCAGCTGACGTGTTATTCTTGCCATATTTTACCTCCTACTTGTTTTGGCTTGACAACCACTTGCCTTCAACTTGCCTGTTCCAGGTCATTTGAAATCCCTGCATAGTTCCTAACCCATCCGTGTTACTTTCAGTTTCTGCTGTATTTAGGTTTCTTGACTGTGTGGATTTCTCTCCTTTTCCACTTTGCTTCTTAAAAGTTTAAATAAAGACCCAGATTCAATCTTGTGACCTTCTCACTGGTTAACCTACACTGGTCAGATGGAAGCTTCCCAGAGTGTGATCTTTGGCTGACTGGCTGTTGTGCCTTCCTTGCCTGTACCTTGCTTGACCTGGCTTCCTGACTATCTGACTTAGTGAACACTTTCCCATATATGTCAGAAGTATTTCTCAAATCTAGCACTTAGCAAATATCAAGAAATAACCACATCATTCAGAATCAGTGAACTGGGGGTACCCAGGTGGCTCAGTGGGTTAAGCCTCTACCTTCGACTCAGGTCATGATCTCAGGGTCCTGGTATTGAACCACATGTTGGGCTCTCCATTCAGAGGGGAACTTACTTCCCTCTCTCTCTCTCTGCCTACTTGTGATCTCTGTGTATGTGTGTGTGTCAAATAAATAAATAAAATCTTAAAAAAAAGAATCAATGAACCCCTTTGATAATTTGCATTCATTCTGTAAGATTCTTTTTTAGTTACATTTTCTTGGTGGCAAACAGTAGGAGCTTAACTTTTACTAGCATAAACAAAGTTATTGATAAAATTTGAAGAGGGCTGTAACTGATGAATAACTTGATCTAACAACTTAAATTTTTCAGTGTTCTCTCTATTGGCTTCTGGCTTCTCTACAATTAGCTTCATACTTCCTTCTTGCTTTAAACTGACTTTCTCCATATAGAAGAGAATGTAATATAAAACGCAAACCATGTATATCGCATAGTTTGGGCCGCCTAAGAGAGATTGATTTTCTGCTAAGTCACCAGTTTGATTTAGAGGTTCAATTAAATAGAATACCCAATATAGAAGGAGATTGTGTATACAGCAGGGCAGTACACATTGTAGAGATAAAGCTTAGAGGAACAACAAAAGTAACTAGGGAATTGGTTGGTATTAAGAATCTGAAACCACACTTGATCAAACTGGCATGGACTCACATGATTTCAAAAGTGAGAAAATCAACAGAAGCCAGGATGACCCAAGGGGAGATCTGAAATTAACAACTGGTGAGAAGAGCACACTCATGGGCCAGACTTAGAGTTTGACTGCATTCTGTCACCATTTGGGATTTTTATTCTCTGCTGATACGTGCCATTGAGAACCTTAAGGATTCCAAGAAGCTTCTGTGAAAATAGTCTGGAGAGGACTGTGAGGGTGCTGGAGCCAAGATATGGGAGATCTGATCTTCTGAGAGCCGGATGTAGCAGCCCAGTGGGATACAAAACAGCAAACCATGACATCTCCTTGGTGATCAAGCCAGGGGTTTGCCAATGTCAGTTGTATGTGTTGTGTCTGTGGATTCACATGTTCCATACATTCTGTTTCTTAGTGACTTTAATATATACAGGCATTAATAGGGGTTCTGGACCTTTCTAAGTACCAGAAAGGAGCAATGAGCTTTCCACATAATAAAGATCGTACTTTACAACATCTAGAATCAGCAGTTATGGAATAATCATTATTTTGTAAAAGCTGGACAGTTAAGAAATAGGGGTGGGTTAAGGAAAGAAAGTGACAGTGGATATTGGAAAAGTGGTCACAGTCTTGTTGGTACCAGAGGAGATTTTGGAGTTATTCTAGAAATGTTCTACTGAGCTTACAAAGAGGCATGAGGTCCCTTTATACCCACACCTATACTTTGTAGCTACATTTAGTCAATAATTCCTAAGTACTTAATGAGATCCTTCAGTTTACCCAAGTGCTGTGAAGAATTCTAGGGAAGTATACAATCCTTGTCACTTTTTAAATATAGAGTCCGATTAGAAGAACCAAATCTACATATATGAAACAGAAAATAGTAGCATAAACAGATGAAAGTGATAAATGGCATCATGTAAGAAAGGGGTTTCCATATAAAATTTATTCCTAGACAACATTAATGTAATCTGTAACAGGAAAAACAAAAGTAAGATGGGTTGAATTCAATTGATGCATAGTTATTGATTATACTGTAATAGATAATAGGGGAAAATATAAATATTGGGTGTGATACTTGGAAAGCTTTTAGTCTGGTCAAGGAGACAAGGCCCAAGTGTTTTGGGTCATCCTGGGAACCAGTTAGAAAGCATAGAAGAGAGGGAGTCAAAACTGAAACACAGACTAGGAGGACAATACCAGTGACCATTCAGGCATCACCAGATTGCTTTCAATGTCTGGCATATGCAAGACCTTACAGCCTGCTGAGTGGCTTTGCTTTGCCTCAGTCTCATATACTGCTCTAACTAGAGATCTTCAATCACTGCAGGACACTTGCAATGAGCCACCTAGATAGGGTGGAAAAATGGATTTTGAGGTCAGAAAGGCCAGTGTTAAACCTAAGCTCTCATTTTCTCTGAGCCTCTGTTTTCTCATTTATAATGTGGGTATAGTGATAATGATGCTTCATAATAAGGTTTTGTAGAAATTAAAGAGGATATGTGTGCATATTCTTGTACATGGACAAGTAATATAAATTTAATAAATAGTGCTTCACGTGGTCTAATCTTCAGTTTTCTTTAGTGCAATTGTAGCCAACAACATAGCATTAAAATCTCTAGCATATAAACTGTTCACAAATCATTTGGTAATATAGTCTTACAGTAGTTCATCTTTAGGGACAGTAATAATATTTAACATTGATTCTGAAATTTAAGTTTACAAAGCACATGAAATATATCACCTCACTTATTCTTCAAGCAACTCTTTCAGAAGGTGATCATCTCCATTCCCATTCTACAGAGAAAGAAAAAATGAGGCAAAAGGAGTTAGTGTAATTGCCCCCAGATCATACCATCAAGAAGTTGCTCAGTCCTCAACACATATAATCAGGAGGTTTCCAAACCAAACTCAAGCCCAGGTTTTCTGACTGTAAGCCTCATGTTCTTTTCCCTACACCACAGGCCCATAAGCACTGTGTGTGTATGTGTTTGGGGCTGGATGTTTTTGTTTTTGTTTTTGTTTTTGTTTTTTTGGTGGGATCCAGTGGAAACTGTCTTTCTCCTATTCACCCTAAGGTACTTGCTTTTAGGAGTTAATGAATAAACTGTGAACATCTAGCTGACCCACCATGTAGATATGTAGACCAGGGTCCTGCTCTTAATGCCCAGTGTGTTGTGTTAAAGCATGGAATTTTGTTTTGTGAAATCTGCTGGATTGCCATTTGTTTTATCATTCTATTAGGATTCCACAAGCACAGATTGACATTAAAAAGCTGTTAACTCTGTTAATTCCAGAGGGCACAGCTAATGAAATGTCCCAAAAGTTGAGCACTTGCCAAAGCCACCGTGTCTTATAGGACCGCTCTCAATTAATCATGATGAGAGTATTTCCTCTATCTAAATGAAATCTGCAATTTGGGAAGGAGATTAAAGATCCTGCAGGGAATGAAGGAGAAAATGCTGTGAAAATTCTAGAAACTAGAAAATAAAGATAGGTCTACTCAATATTCATGAAGTCAGATTGGTGGATGCAAATAGATTGCAATCTCTTATTTGCTAATGACTTGGCTTGTAGCACTTCTGTATCAGTTTTACACAGTTTCCTGCTCAACTTTAAAGAGAATGACTGCAGTTTGTACTAATTTCCTTTAAAAAAAAATTTTAGCATACCCAATGTGACTTTATGCCATCTTTGATGAATTTTTAATTTCCTCTTGAAGGATTTCTAAGGTATGTGTTCAGAAATGCATACATGACCAAAGATAGGATAAAGAATACATAATAGGTAAGCATCTATAAGATGTCAATGAATGACTTGAGAGGAAAAAAAAAAAAAGATGTCAGTGAGTGAACCTATTTTCAACATATTCTAAAAAGGCTGTTTAAAGAGAATGATTACAAATGCTGGCTTGGGTTTAAGTTTGCTGCCATGAGAGAGAAGTTAGATTTACTTTGTACAGCTATTTTATAAGGAAATGCTATACGTTTTTAGCTGTCACCCAATTTATTAGAAATTCTTACCTCATATGCAGCTCAAATCCTCACCTCCTACTGTTGAGCAGAATTTAAGAGAAAATGAGTAGAAATGCAACTGCTTACTTCATTTCATCATGTAGCAAATGTAGCAAACACATATTTGAAGGAGGAGGTTGCAGCAAACTCCAAGGTATTTCACGTATCCCCCAAAACCCTGACACAGTGCCTGTACAGTTCCTCAAGAAATGCTTTTGAACTCTGTTAAATCCGTTTAACGGATCCTATCTCAAAATAGACAACTTTTTATTTAATTTGTTTTTTCTGTTTCTCTTTTTCAGGCCAGCCCTGCTCCTATAATTGTCAACACAGATACTTTGGACACGATTCCTTATGTAAGTAACATTTTTATAAGATTTTCTTTACAAATTATGTTAGAACTTAATCAGCTAAATATAAGATTCAGTACATTTTCAGTTTTACCCAATCCAGATAATCTGAACTGTATAGAATGAGTTTTTTGAGTTTTGTTTTGATATCTGTTAAATCTCAGCTTAGTCATGCAAATAGTTACCTCTTTCATTCACTGTTTTCTAAAGGACACATCATGAGAAAAGGAAAAAAAGAAGTCGATTATATTCAAATAATGTTCGTTTCCTCGGTGTTTTCCTAAAGAAATAATGAATTGCTTATAGAAGAGATGGATAAACTTTTTTGGGTCTCTTAGTAAAGGGATACTCAAATCAATTTCTGTGGCAGGGCTTAGAACATAAGTAAGCTATCAGTTAATATTTAATGAATTTTGCTGGGCTTCTAATGAGAGTTGTAACAAATTTTGGTGAGGGGTGGTCTATCTATATATAATGAGACCTGTGGTTTTATGAAAGCCTGAAGCATGAGATAGGTGTGAAGATCAAGCAGAGCAGTTAAGCTTGGGATTCTGTACCTGAAATACGCCACTATAAGGGCCAAACTTCTTGTCAACAAAGTCTGGCAGGGGCAGGAGAGATTGGCACATAGCAACAGTCCACAATGTGGGTAAGTGGTTGACATCATGGAGGCCCAACAAGGCTTCCTGAGCCGCCCTGACTAATGGATAGAGAATAGTGATCGGGGAAGATGCAACAGACACAGATGCATGCAGAGAGAGACTTTGAAGCAAGGAGAAGGACTGCAGGGATAACAGCTGAGAACAGATTCCTAGTCTTTGATTAAATGAATCAAACTAGTGAAGCAACTGAAAGAGTACCTGACGCAAAGGAAATGCTTGGTAAGTATCAGCTATTCTGAATCTCAGACCCCCACTCAACCTCAAATGCCTACACAGAGCAAGTAACTCAGAAATACATGGGGCAGGGGGCGTGGGGACGGTAGGGAGTAGAGAGCACGTGGCCTTCCAAAGGGGGCAGCTGCTCCTTGGCTCCAGTGGGTGGGACCAAGGGGGAAATGAGGACCAAGTGCTGCCAGGTCATCCCATTTTTCCAGAGAAGTTGTAAATTTGAATTTTTATGTAAAAGTTTGGAATTTTTAAATATAGGCAGCTGATTTACTGAAGTTCATACATGGTGTGCCGAAGTGTGTCCAGTCCCGAGGCTGCCCTTTGGGAGGTGTCTGCCTCAAAGGAACTGGAGATCCTGAGCAGATCCTCCAAGCCAGGACTCACCCCCAGGGGAGCAGAATGCTAGAACTGGAGTACAAGGTTGGGACTTGATTACAGGAACAAGTGACTAAAACTGGGACACGGGGTCCGGACAAGAATAACAGCAAGCTTGACTTGATGCTGACTCACCTGAGCTACTGACGAGGGCTTCTTAAATCTTTCTGAACAAGAGTCATTTAGGGTCAGACAAGAAATGGGTTAAAAGCTCACTGGTAGGAATCAGCGGCCCCAGCTGAGGAAAGAAAAGGACTCAGAAGCCAGCAAAACAATACATTAAAGACACATAGAATCCACTATTCTCTCTCTTACTCTCCCTATCTTCCTTCATTTATCAAACATTTATACCGGGATTACGGTACATCTGACACTAAGCACTTGACAAATATTAACTCGATCCTTAAAACAACCCTGTGAGATAGGTTCTATTACTTTCTCTATATTACAGGTAAGAAAACTGAGTCATAAAGAGATTAAGTAACTTTTTCGAGTTTGCATTAGTGGCAGAGCCAAGAATGAAGCTGGGTAGCCTGGCTGAAGAGTTTCAGGTTTTACTTAACTTCTGTCATGTAGTTGCTTGTGTTTCCTCCTCCCCTCCCTTATTTTCTGCCTCGCCACGTGGGAACAAAGCATGCTTTCTCCTCTGCCATAGGTGGCTTTGGGTGGAAGACAACTTATCACAGAGGTTCCAATACCTTTGGGGTACGGATCTGTGTATATTAAGGAATTCTGTATCTATACTCTAGTTAGTTTTTTGCTATATCCATTGGCAAAAGCAGAGGATCAGTGCTTTAAAGTAGGCATTACACAGAGACTTGATTTTGTAAGTAGGACTGCTTTCTTGTGGTAGATCTGTATTATTTCAAAGCCTTCTATTAAGATTCTCATGCCTTAACTGCCAGATGCCCTCATGTACAAATAATTTATCAATAGAATCTAAGGCTTTTGTGTAGACATGCTTGGTTAATAACCCAACTAATCAGCTAGTACAATCAGCCACATATAACAAATTAATCAAATTGCTTTCTATTTCCCAAATATCGACTGTACGTGACTTCTTCATGGCCTTCTTCAAAGGGCCTTTTATTTTTTAATCTTTTTTTAATTGTGTTACGTTAGTCACCATAAAATACATCATTAGTTTTTGATGCAGTGTTCCAAGATTCATTGTTTATGCACCACACCCAGTGCTCCATGCAATACATGCCTGCCTTCATACCCACCACCAGGCTCACCCATCCCACCATGCCCCTCCCCTTTAAAACCCTCAGTTTGTTTCTCAGAGTCCAGGATCTCTCATGGTTCATCTCCCCCCTCCGATTTTTCCCCAAGTTCAATTTTCCTTTCCTTCTCCTCTCCTCTCCTATTCCTTATTTTTTAATCTTTAATATTTTTGTACTTAATGAAAACCTCTTTGAGCTTCCTTAAGAGTAGGATCTTTAGAGAGGTTTACTGAGTAGCTCAGTATGGTGAAAATGTCCCAAAGTGTCCCCTGGCAATGTGTTCTTCAGCAACTCATTTAATTTTTCTGGATCCAAATTAATCTTTAAGACAGGAATTACAACACCTACCTCAGAAGTGGGTGTGGGGATGAAATGAAATGATGTATGCAAAATCATGCTTTGTTAACTTCTGGTTCATAGGTGTTTATTTATAACTTTATTTAAATAATAAAAACTTATTAAGTAACACATGCTAGATCCTGATAGAATGGTAAATATGACTGTCTTTCCCCATATGTGAGTACATCACTTATTAAAAATGGCAGACTTAGTACATAGCCATTAATGTAGATATACTTTGGGACTTGGCATGGGTCCAACTCTCCTCTTTGTTCCTGACTCACTGGGTAACCTTGAACAAATCACTGTTCCGTTGGCAGGCTATTTTCTCATTCCCCAGTGCTCTATACTTTGTTTTCCTCTTTTCTTTCTCATGTTCTAGTTGTTCACATAATTTCAGATCTATTTAATGAAAAAACGATCTCAGAGCTCCCCAGAGCATTTCAGTCATGTTGCATAAGAACATTTCCTTTTTTAAAAAATATTACCTAAATGACAAATTTTAACATATATTACCATCTTTCTTACAAATAATTTAATTGCAAGTAAACATATTAATTTTGCCAATTAGCAAGTTTGATTTTAGAAATACATTGTCCTCATGGAAACAATTCCTTGGCATGCATGCAAACAGCATATGAATAGAGGAAATCTGTGGTCAAAGGACATTTTTCATAAAGGCACAAAAAATATTTAAAGAGATATCTGCCCTTTTTTTAGGACAGTAAGTTAAGGGTTATTAGAGCTTCTAAAGTGTCTGCCATTCACAAAGAAGGGGTCAGTGAGGTTCTTATGTAAAAATGCTTCAAATAAACTCATTCCTGCATGATGTCATGATACTGTAAAGTTTTGTAAAGATATTGAATAGGACCTTACTTGTGGTACAGTACCCCCTCTCTTGCAAAGCTGGAACCCCTACATGAAGATTAAAATCATTCAAGGAAAAGCAAAGAAAGAAAAAGCAAATTACTATTTCAACACTGTAGTTTACATTTTTCCCTCCATATTTTTATTATTCCCTATTACATGTTAAATATTATCTTATGATAGATGCTGAAAATACTTGTTCTTAGAGAGTTCTGGGGGATCGGAGCCTGCATATGATCTGTATGTCTACATCCCTGAAGACTGACTTAGTAAAAAGGTAGCATGACGCCCTCTCAGTACTCTGCAGCCAACAGACACGGAGGCCTCCTTCTCCTGACATACTTTGCCCCTCAGTAGACGTGTCAGACTCCTATACTGAACAGCATCCAAACCAACCCCAGTCTTTCTACTTTAGAAAAATAAAATTGAGCAGAGAGATTCTAGGATCCTTTTCTCTTCATTCTTCTTCGGACATCATTTCATAGTGGTTATATTTTGACTTGTTTTCTGGAAATATGCTGTGGGAAGTGGTATACTCAAGAACGATGAGTTTTAAATCTTGTTAAGGAACTTGGGATCCAATGAGTGCAAACCTCTCATTTTACAGATACAGATATTCGAGCCCAACCAGTAAATGGTAGAGTGTGGTCTATCATTTACTTTTACTCCACATAAGAGTCAGGTTTTGGTGGGCAGCCAATAACCACATAATCAGTGGCTCATAACAATAAGTGTTTATTTCTCCCGGAAGTGTGTGCTGGTTGGCTGGGCCAGCTGCTTTAGGCTGCTGGTTACCAGGTTAGCAAGGGCATCTCTGCTTCACGTGTTTCATTCCGGGGCCCAGAGTGGGGACAGTACTACCCAGAGGATGTTCTTTTCATTGTGATGGCCAAAGCACAAGAGGACAAGCCCAGGGCACAAAGACACTTAAAAGCTATGTTCACATCACTTTACGAACACCCCACAGGGCAAAGCAAGTCATATTGCCAAGTTCAAAGTAGAAGAAAGAGTGACTATTTGCTAAATGAAAAATAAAGTTACTATACCAAAGTCTTAAATAAAAGGGCTAAGAATTTATATATGTTTTTTGTAAGGAAAGCAGGTACAAAAGAACGAATCTTGTGCTTTAAAAATATTGACAATGATAATACATAAAAATATATATAATATATATAAAATATATTTAATATATATATAAAATATATAAAAATAGTAGGTCAATGATAATAAACAATTGAAGTGTCAAAGGGACCTGGTTCAACTGATATGGGAAGTGAGTGTCTAGATTATTAAGGATGTTTAAGGGAAACTATTGAGATATAAAAGAAAACTCTAGCAAGTACTGACAATATAATGACCTTCCTTTTCTTGGAGACACTTTGTTGTCTGAAACTTTGCTTCCAGAAGTAGAAATAATAATGGAGACAGGAGATTTGTTCCAGAAATTCCAGTACTGACACTTGGAAAATCTCCCAAGAAAGTGAGGGAGTAAGAGAAGTAGAGGAGAGAAGAAAGATGAATTAGGTAACAAAAACAAAAACAAACAAACAAACAAAAATGAAAAGGTCCTTAACAGTATCACTCACTGTATTTGACTTCCAAGATCATTTAAACAAAAGCTATTTGAAAACAGACATAATATCCTTAAAGTATTATCAAGGAGGTTTTTTTAAAAAGATTTGTTATTTATTTGACAGAGAGAGAGAGCACAAGCAGGGGCAAGAGCAGAGGGAGAGGGAGAAGCAGGCTCCCCACTGAACAAGGAGCCCAATGCATGGCCTGAGGCCAGGATCCCCGGACCATGACCTGAGCCGAAGGCAGACATGCTGAACCAACTGAGCCACCCAGGCACCCCAATCAGCGAGATTTTTGTAGAGAACTTTGAAAGTGAAAGTTCATTGGCCGCAGACATGACTTCACTTCTGGGACAGAGGACCAGAATGTGGTCTTGAGGGAATAAAACAGCCCAAGAGAAGCTGACAGTAGAGGGAAGAGTATTGAGAAGTGTGGGGGATAAGAGAAAATAATGAATGATGTGGGTTCAGGGACATAGAGGAACAATCAAATTAGCAATGAATTTCATTCCAGAGCCAAAGAATGGGCTTGAAACTAAGAGGTGTTGTTAAGCAAGGTTTAAATGGCATTTCTGATTGATTCCAGCAGCAGGAAGCTGGGGGTAAGAGCTCTCTGAGGAGGAAGTTGCTGTATTGCCGAAGTGGGATGACCAAGCACTTGGTCACAGAGCTGGGCAGTTAGACATTAATTCCTCTGAGTCACTTTGTACAATAACAGGCCCTTGTGATTCAGGCTACTATTCACTCTTAATTGGATAGTTCTCCAGAATTACCCATGAAGAGAGAGGAAGCAGAATTATGTTTGTTTCTTTGAACCATTTAATTGTGATTAATAAGGTTAAAATATTTTAGAAGACTTTGCTGATTTTAGTACATTTGTCTTTCAGCAAACAAGTTTATTTGTTGTGTTTTTTCCCCCTATGAACACTGGTAAAATTATATTGTTGATGTTTTTATCTGTTGGGAATATAGTATTATCTAAAACTAAAAAATCCTTACCAACCAGAAAACAGATTAATTTTGGCTTAAACTGTGCCCATGAGACAGTAAGACTTTAACAACAGAGGTAAAGCTATCAGTATTTATTCTAGATTCAACCCTAGCCAGTCTAAATCCATTCCTTAGCTGCCACAATCAGCAGATCCCCTGCACTTCCACCTGTTGCTCTACTCTGTAAAGGTAGAGATAGCACATGATAGCACTTTTCAAACATTCGCGTGCATCAGAATGACCTGAGATCTTCAAATGCAGATTCTGATTCAGTTGGCCTGGGATAGAGCCCGAGAGTCCTCATTTTTTATTAGCCTCCAGGTGAGGCTGATGTTCAATTGTACACCACACTTTGAGTAACAAGATTGTACAAGGAGAGAGGCTAGGATTTGGATTCAGGAGTGATTAGGTTCTGAGCCCATCTCTGACAGTTAGAACTTGGGTGGGTTTTGTTTAAGTCAAATTATCTATCTAAACCTGTTTTATCATTTGTAAATGGGAAAAAATAATATTTGCTCTGCAGGGGTTGTTATGACTACTCTTTCTAGTATGTAGAAGGTGGGCTTAATAAATGTTCATCACAAGAGTGAGGGCGATGGTGTGCCTTTGATAAAATGGAGCAGTCCTTGGTTCGAGCTGGGACTACTGAGTCCAAAATGCAGATGTTGTATCTTGTTCAAAGGTAGATCCCGTAGGGGTTATGCTGATCCATTGGCCTACCTACAACTAGATCATTGCTCCTTTAAATGGACTTTTTAACTAGCAACAATTGTTATTACCTGGGACCTTGTGAATTCTATGTTCACAGTATCTCCCTTTGGAGACCTACTAAATCACAGTCTGTATGTTTAACAAGAACCCTAGTAATTTATTTGCATATTAAAGTTTGAGAAATATTGATCAATATGACAGAAACCTCTTTTGGCTTGGATCCTCTGTGTTTGTTCTTTCACTACACCTTTTGGCTTACCCTTGGGGCAGCTGTCCCTTTCACTCACCACCTTAAACATACGCATATTTGTATGAAAAAGGATCAATCCAATACAGCTCAACAAATTGACACAATTACCAACTACCTTGTCCTTGCTTCTAAACCTGTATTCTCCAAGACAGCTACAAGTCTCATGTAATTATTGGAATTTAATTAAAAGAATATAAAAGGAAAAAATTCAGTTTCTCAGTTGTACTGGCTACATTTTAAGTGTTCAACAGCCAACATGGCTAGTGGGTAATGTATTCAGCAGTGCAGGTATAGAATCCATCATTCCAGAGAGTTCTAAGGGACAAAACTGTTCTAGATAATAAATAATAAAAAAAAAAAATAGAATTTGGGGAAGGAGCTAGGGTTTATCAAGGGACCACTGTGTTCTACGGGTGCTTTATATGTATTATCTAATTAATCATCAAAATTATCCTCTCAGCTTTTGTGAGTTGCTTTCATTTCCTCCTTTTTAGAGTAAAGTATTTTCAGATTCTCTCAGCAGTTATATATAACTCTCCTAGGGAGTTGTGTGCTATGTTCATATGAAAGACATGGAGGCGAATGCCAGCAATTACTGAAAGCCTTCTAAAGCCTTCAGCAATTCAAAACAAAACGAAAACCAAACCAAAAATAAAACAAACAAACAAACAAAAAAACAATAGTTCAGTGATTCATCATTTTCTTTTTGTGAGATTATAAAACTATCCAGACTTACATGGATCTTTTAAAATCACAGGATAAATAGAAAACCTGACCTATTTGCCCATTCACAATCCTACTTTCATTTTTCCTTCCTGGGGTGGAGACCTTAGAGAAGCCTTAGAGAAGGCTGTTTGCTGGACGTTTGCTGGCTACTCTATGGGTAACTCCTCAACCATTGGGAAACCTCTACATAAGCTGGGTGGGGACGAGAAAATATAGCAGTTTCCCAGGTGGAGTATGTGACTGATGGGTGAGAGTCACCACACAGGCCCTTCTTTCTTTTTGGGCAAAAGAGCCACTTTTGGTCCAAGAAGCTCAACCTGGCAGAGCAGGTTTAAGAACAAGGGAAAATAATTCTGAGAAATATTTAATATAATTTCTCTTTATAGAACTGCTACTCGAGATCTGGTCTGTGAACTGGTAGCATCAGTTCTTTCCAGGCAGGTTATTAGAACCGAAGAATTTCCCGCTCTACCCCAGATGAATAGAATCAGAATCTCAGGGGATGGCCAAGGAACCTATGTTTTTACAAGCATCCCAGGTAAATCTTATGTACACCGAAGTTTCAGAGATGTAGTGGGGATCCCAGGAAGCTTCTGGATCCTGGACTGAAGTGGCGGTAAAGGATGGGATAAGAAATACTTTATAGAAGAAAGACAAAATAAAACCATAGGGATTCACAAAAGTACAATGGTAATACATTTAGTGTTAACCTGAACCAGCATTTAATCTTGCTGGTGGTAGTGGTGTTAAATGACTTAGGATGCTCTTTAACAACATTGACTTTCACAGTCTAATAGAGTCTAGTGGGCAATCCTTAGTTCTGGTAATGCTATTAAAACCCCCTTGCCATTCTCTGCCTGACTCATTCCGATACATTCTAAGGGATTCAGCTTAAATAATGCTTCTGGGAAGCTGAGGTTAGATGTGGTGCTCCTAATGTGTGTTTCTACTTCAGATTCATCCCTTTGGAAAAAGTTGTCACACTGCACTGTAACTGTTTGATGCCCAGTATCTCTTTCTAGAGTCTAAACTTCATAAGCATGAGAAAACTTGCTCCATTTTTATTACTGTCTTACCTCTATAACCAGACACATTTTTTGCTAGGTTGGTTGGAGGCTGAATGAATAAATGATTAAGACGTGAAGAAACTGCTTTAAGAGAATATGGTATAAGGAACAATCCCACTTGAGGAAGTCAACCTGGCTCTTAAAGATAGAGTAAGATGTTTTCAGGCTGGGTATGGAAAAGGCATTCCAAGAAGGAACTGTATGTACAAAGGTCAGAGGCCTGGAAGCTCATATATAGTGATTTCCGTGAGGCAGAAACACAGAGCAGTTAAAGAGTATGAGGTTGGGAAGGCAGGGTTCTGTCTGACTTTGAAGGCCTTCTTTGCTTGATAAGGGATTTAGACTTCATCCTGTAGGCATAGCCAGAACTATCATCTTCTCATATATTTAGAAATTTATAGACACTTTTTTTACCATTATACCTCTATGACCTTGGTTATGCCTACCTCTGTAGCAGGTACCCTGAAATATATGTTGAATAAATAAAGCCAAGAAACAATATTGATCACCTAATGTCTCAGACCCCAGCCTTTCTGGAGTCTTTCCTATACTTTATCTCCTTACCTTTGTTCACTCTGTTAATCAGCCCAGAATATCATCTCCTCCACATACATTTTTTTTAGAGATTTTATTTATTTATTTAGCAGAGAGAGAGAGATCATAAGTAGGCAGAGAGGCAGGAAGAGAGAGAGGGGGAAGCAGGCTTCCCGCCAAGCAGAGAGCCCAATGTGGGGCTCCAGCCCAGGATCCTGAGATCAAGACCTGCACCGAAGGCAGAGGCTTAATCCACTGAGCCACCCAGGTGCCCCATCCACACACATTTTTTAAGATCTCATTGAACTGCTACCTCCAGCAGGAAGCCCTCATTAATTCCTCTATGAAAAGTTTATGTCTTCTTCCTCCTTGATTTCATAGTATTTAACTTACAGGGGATTGCCTGCATTAGTGAAAAGAGGATGGATTCTGGGTTTGTTGTTTTTGTTTTTTAAGATTTGACTGATTGATTAATTTGAGAGAGAGAGAGAGCACAAGCATGGGGAGTGGTACAGAGAGGGGAGGAAGCAGGCTCTCCACTGAGCAGGGAGCCCCACACAGGACTCAATCCCAGGACCCTGGGAACATGATCTGAGCCAAAGGCAGATCCTTAACAGACTGAGTCACCTAGGCACCCCTGACTCTGTTTTGGTATTTGTTTGTTTGTTTGTTTTTTTAATTCTACCATATAGTAGCTGAGTAACCTTGGAAAATTAACTTCTTAGGCCCTCTTCCCTCATCTGTAAGTAGAGAGAATAGTAACTCTCTTGCATGGTGCATTATAGTATATATGTTCAGTTATAGTATATATAGTTCATATATAGTATATATGTTCAGTTATGTATAACAGAGAGCAAAATAACAGTGCTTTTGCAAGATAGAAATATATTTCATATATAACAGCCTGTAAGTCAATGGTCCAGAACTGAAATATCTGTTCTGTTCCACAAGTTCTTAAAGAGATGGGACCCAAAACCTTTTTCTTGTTGCTCTACCACCCTTGGGCATGGCCCTCGGGTGTATAGTCACCATGATGACATGTCAAGGAGCTCGTTAAAAGAAGTACAGAGTGATGAGCTTGGTTTCTCCATTTAAAACATGATTTCCCTTTATATCTCAAGAATTAGAACTTAGGTGCAAAGCCACACTTAGCTGCAGGGATAGATGGTTACATGTAATACCTATTGCTTGCAGTTCTACTACAGAGAATTAACCAAATGAAATAAAAACACTAATTCAAAAAGATATGTGCACCCCTATTAATAAATAAAAATAATGAATAAAAATTAATGCTCTAATACAGCATTATTTACAATAGCCAAGATATGGAAGCAACCTAAGTCTCCACTGATAGATAAATGGGTAAAGATGTGGCTGCACACATGCACGTGCACACACACACACACACACACACACACACACACACACTGGAATATTACTCAGCCATAAAAAAGAATGAAATCTTTCCATTTGTAGCAACATGAACGGACTTAGAGGATATTATGATAAGTGAAATAAGAGGGAGAAAGACAAATACCTAATGATTTCACTTATATGTGGAATCTAAAAAAAAAACAACCACTAAAAAAACAAAAACAGTCTCATGAAAAGAACAAACTGGTGGTTATCAGAGGGAAGGTGGGGGAAGGAATGGGTAAAATACATGATGGGGTTAGAGTACAAATTTCATTATAAAATAAGTCATGGAGGTGAAAAGTACAGCATAGAGAATCTAGTCAATAATACTATAATAACATTGTGTGGTAACAGATGGTAACTATGCTTATCATGATGAGTATTGAGTAATGTATAGAATAATTGAATCATTGTGTTGTACACCTGTAACTAATATAGCATTGCATGTCAACTGTACCCCAATAATAAATACTTTTTTAAAAAGCCTTACAAAAGCAAAAGATAATCCCTGTACTGTCTTGTCTTAAAACTGGGTGTAGATCACAGAAATCCAATTATTTGCCACACTTTGTAGTTCCTTTCCTGCAGAGACTAAATTCTCATGGATCATTCTAACCTTGTTTCTTACCTTATGCCAAATATTGTAGTACTCTAGTGAGTTGGAAAGCCCATTAAATTTGTAAGTATTTTTGCTGTAAAAAAATATTTTTTCTTTCTCACATATTTTGAAAGAAAATGCAGGCAGCATATATGATAATGGTTAGTTGGGTGAGATCAAATAGAAGAAGAAGAAAAGAAGAGTGATCATTTAGTAAAAAGCAAAATCAATAATGGAAATAGAGTAGAATAATATAGAGTAATGCCTTGAAATATATTATGTTGCCTCAATTTTAAGTGTATTACTGAAATGAACCTAAGAAACCCTATTTTGGGGCACCTGGGTGGCTCAGTGGTTAAGCCTCTGCCTTAACCCACTCAGATCATGATCTCAGGATCCTGGGATGGAGCCCCACATCAGGCTCTCTGCTTGCAGGGAACCTACTTCCCCCCATCTCTCTGCCTGCTGCTCTGCCTATATGTGATCCCTCTCTCTGTCAAATAAATAAATAAAATCTTTAAAGAAAAAAAAAAACCTAATTCAAACTTTTTATTAAGAAAAGAAAGCAGAAATACTAAAACATCATTTTCCTAGGGCATGAGGAATTTTATGTGATGCTTAGAGTACTTTGTAATCTTGCCCCTCCCTTGTTAAATTTTGTTGAGCTTTTAAATGCACTTTTCTACACTGATATTTTTTAGTTACCAATTCTTGGGAGTTAACTATAGTTACTTATTCTCTGGGCAACTGGACAGACACCTTGTCTCTATGACTATTCCATTATAAGTCCTTCCTTTAGTGCCACACATCACTATTTGAAGTCACTGAAAGCCTCTCTCCTTTGCTATTCATCCTTTTTTAGTTCATCTTCAGGATACAGGCTCTTTAAAAACTAAAAAACAAAACAAAACAAAAGCTATCTTTCTCTTAGTGCCCAATTATCTTTTTGAGGAGTCTGTGATATTGGCTGTAGAGATTGGTATCGTCTGGTGGGCATAAATTTATATCCTTCTTGGTCTACCTATGAGTCCTGTGACACTGGGCAAATGACCTAAATGTTCTATGGCTCAGTTTCCTCACATATAAAATGGCATAATATCAGCTACCTCATGGGTTTGTGCATTAAGTGAATTATTGAATATGAAGCACTTAATATCAAACCTACCAACATAGCAATCAATTATCTCTGATCTCTGATTTTTTTTTTTTTTTGTAGAAGAAATCAGTCTTTAAAATAATTACATTTTGAGGAAAAAAAAATTCTTGATGATTTTGTTTTCAAAAGACCCAAGTGATTCAGTCCCCCTTGTCTATAACAACAGGGTCTAAGACAAAGAGACGTTGTCCCTAGTCAGTTCATACTGGGAGCTCTCTACCATGTGGCTTTCAGTGGTTGGCTCCCCTAGTATGTTCTCTTTTCTAAGTGTATCATATCTTGGCCCTAAAATATTTTCCTTCAATTGTCACTTATAAGCTCCAGGTTTGTTTGAATATTTGAATAACAAAATGAACCTTCTTGAACTTTTCCTTTAGTGAAAAAGCATAGTTGCTGCTTCACAAAGAGCTTTAATAGCAGTTTATTTTGACTATCCTGATTTCAACTGAGTGCTCTAAATTATCTTGCGCCCAGAGGTGTATTATTTTGAAAATTCAGGAGTATAAAACTCAGAGAATATCGGGCTAATGAGATATCATAGGAAGGGAAAATAGTCAAGAAATAACAAAGCCAGATAGGTCAACCAGCATGCTGACAGCAAACAATAGCCATTCATAATCAGTATCTCTTTAAAGATAATCTTGGGAATTTTTTTAATTTTTTTTTTTTTTTTAATTTTTAGCACCTTGCTAATAGTTTTCCTGATACCCTGAAGCAGTAATTCTCCACCTTAGCTGTTCATTTTCTTTCTTGGTGTGCTTTAAAAACATTGATGCCTGGATTCCAGAAACACAGATCCTTTCTTAATATGCCTAACAATAGTCTGGGCCTACACATTGGGGTGTTTAAAACCTCCCAGGTGATTCTTTTTTGCAGCCAAGTTTGAGCTATAAAATGGAGAGAGTTTGAGCTATTTGAACTGAAATTATAAAAGTAGACACCAACACTTGCATGCTAATTATTTTGGGGGGTGGGGAAGAGCAGTAACCGTCATATGGACTCTGTCATAAATCATCAAGAATATTAAAGTATGTAATGTTTCTAATGCATGTGAGTCTGAAAAGACCTTGCCATGCAAGTGTTTGGTTTAGTGGGCTCATTATAGGTAATAAACTGAGCTTGCCCCCTGTTAACTTGGAAATAGACACAGTGACTGTTTAACAAAGCTGTCAATGCAAGGCGCATGCCCCCAGGTACAGACATGATTGAGTTAACCAAACGCCCCTCCAAGGGTAGTTCTGCTGACACATGTCACCATTTATGAGCTGTAATTGGATTAATTAAAAAAAAAAAAAAAAAGAGGCATGGTCTGTGTTTGATCAGTTTGCCTGTGGGTCCCCAACAAAACTGGAAAAAGAAATTTGCCGGCCAGACTAATGCTAAAAGCTGGTCTGGCATTGACCTTTACGGAGGTCGTTGTAGTAACCTAAGGCTCAATGTAATTAGAAACAATCAAATATCTGGCTCCGTTCGGGTCCTTCAGAAGCTTTCCCTGACAACCCATCTCACTGAGCTTTCCCATTCTCTGAATGCCTATTGCTCCTGCCTTACGTCCACAGTCAAAAGTATATTTAATGACAGTTTATTTGATGGCAATTTGGTTTAATAAATGTCTGCTTTCATGATGAGATGATCTGGCTTCTTTGTTGACATGGCCAAGAGCATAGGCTTGGTTTCCCATAAAAGTGGCTCTTGGATTAATATCAGCACTGCCATTTCACTATGTGAACTTGATGTTACTTAAACTCAGGAGCTTTAATTTCTTATTTGGTAAAATGGGGAAAACTAGGAATATCTCATACTACTGATAAGAGCCTGATGGGAGTAATTTCATACATGGTTTAGTAAATGTAAGAATAACAATAGTTCATAATTGTTGCATTGTATGCTAGGTACAATTAAGAATTCTTTACATATGTTAGTTTATGCAGTCCTCACAATAACCCTGAGCAATGCATTGTTATCTCCATTTCACAGGTGAGGAATCTTAGGCAAAAAAGAAATCTTTAACTTGTCCAAGGTTACACAGCATGTGGTGAGGGACATTTAGTAAGAACAGCGTTATGCTACCCTGCCTCTCAGTAGTTGTAATAAAATTTAATTTGCTGAGTTACTCACTTAAGAGACTGAAGAAGACACTCAAAGGAAACTAAGGTCAAACACAGGACTGTTACACACCTCATTAACAAAAGGTCAAAGAGCTACAGAAAGAGGGAGGTTGTTCAGAATGTGGTAAACGGGAAAATTACAAGTATACAAAACATGTTGTTAAAGTTAAAACTCATGCTGGGAAGAGATCTTAGAAGTAGCATTAGTGATGTCATTGTGTGTAATAAATAATAAGTAGGAATCGAGAATGAATGCTTTAGGACAGATTGGATGAAAGTGAGGAACAACATGCTTCCATGTATGTTTTCCTTTTAATTCTCAAAATATTCATGGAACAAGCAGTCTTTTTTATAGCTAAGAAATCTGAAAGATGCTTTGAGGTCATGAAATTCATGAAGAAAGTGTCATTAGTAAGTGCCAAACTGGACCCAAGTCAGGTCTTCTGACCCCTCCCAACTAACCAGCTGTGTCATTTGTGACAGGTTTTTATGGGCACTGCTGGAGCTCAGCTTCCTTGTGGTCTGTTACTGAGGGACTTCTCATGTGATGGCTTTGGTTCCTTCAATCCTGTTTTTAGTTTTTAGTTTTATGTATGATCTCTGAGTTCTATACTGGTATTAGGTATTGTGATTCACTCATACAACAAAAGGTTTTGAGTGGTCACTGTGTGTCAGGCACACTTTAGTTTAATTAATGGGAACGAAACAAAATTTCCACTCTCATAGAGCTTACATTCTGGTCAAAGTACACAATAAAAAAAAGGAAACTATAATAAGAGCTCTGAAGAAAACACAGCCAAGTGCTGTGATAGGACTGGTGGGTGTGTGGTGGGGGGGGGGGCAGTGGCTTCTTTAGAAAAAGGATTTAGAGAAGGCTTCTTGGAGGAAGTGATATTTAATTTGCAACAGAACACGAGAGAGCCAGACCTGCAAAAATCTTTCAGTGTTGCTGTTTTTTTTTTTTTTTAATTTTCTGTTTTCCCCCTTCCTATTTCACAAAGCCTGACTTCCATCTGCATTTTTTAAATTCATTTTCCTTCCTCCTTCATTCTGTGTCTTGCTGAATAACATCACCATTAAGTCAACTGTCCAAGCTATCTCATTTCTTCTAGTCATCCTGACTTCCTCTGCTTCACATCCCTGCCTTTATGGGGTTACGAATTCTTACATAATATGTTTGCTAAATATCTCTTATCTCTGTCCCATGTCCTCATGGTTAAGGAAGGCCCTTAGGCCTGGCCTCTTCACTCTCCAGGATTCCTGCCACTGCCTCTGAACCTGTTTCTTTGTTTCTTGCTTTTCCTTCTTTGAGTTCACATAGCTCTCTGAGTTATTTCTAAAAACCAGTTATTGTCCTGTCATTTAACTACCTAAACTGTTAATGGCCCTGAAATTGCCACACAAAATCTAAACTGCATAGTGTGATACAGCAGGCTTTTTACTGGTGCCTGTCATCCTTTGTCCCCTGTCCCCTCCCCATTGCTTTTCTGCAGTACACCCTGTGCTCTCACCACACAGAACATCTCCTAGGCTCCTGAACATCCTGTATTCTGCGTAATTTTTATGCACATGTTTGTTTTTCTTTGGTTCCCCCTCTCCTTTTGATCCCCTTCCTTTCCTTCAGTAGCTGCTTTGAATGCCACATCCTTCCTGAAGCCCTTCCATATTTTTGTACTCGTCACACTAAGAATTAGGGCAAGTGGTATACAAATCCCAAGATAAGAACAGCAAAATCAGGGGAAAATCATTTTCTTTCGCATAAATTGAGTTGAAAGTAAGGCATGGTGCTCTATAGCTTAAGACATCCAAAGTCAAGGGCGCCGGGGCGGCTCAGTGGGCTAAGCCTCTGCCTTCGGCTCAGGTCATGATCTCAGGGTTCTGGGATCGAGCCCCGCATCAGGCTCTCTGCTCAGCGGGGACCCTGCTTCCCCCTCTTTCTCTCTGCCTGCCTCTCTGCCTGCTTGTGACCTCTATCTGTCAAATAAATAAATAAAATCTTAAAAAAAAAAAAAGACATTCAAAGTCAATCTGCTTAATTCTTCTAGCATTTTAACACCAGGATTCCTGTTTCTCAATCACTTCATGGTTCAACTGAGACTTTAGCTCCAATCATTGTATCACATTTCCAGCAGCAGGAAGTGACATGAAGTAGAGTATTTTGCCTGTTTTTAAGGATACTTCCAGAAATTACACACAAGAATCACCTCCTTCATTGATCAAAAATGGTCATGTGGCTACAGCTCGCTGAGGGAGGGAGAGTGATTGACTTTTCCCAGGGTAACAATATCTAAGGAGAAGAGGAGAGTAGATACTCAGAGGCAGTTAACGGTCTCTGCTCTAGTCACTCTCTGAAGAGCATTATTAGTATTCAGTATGATTTTAGTTTTTATCTTTCGAGTTCTCATCCTTCCAACCTGACTCTCGTGCTATGGGATAGAAAACAACTATGTTGCCTTCTTGGATCTGGACATTATCTTTGTCTCTACCATATATTTCTAGGACCATTCATCTCCTTGTTACCCTTTCTATTGAAGGTTTCTAATTTGTCTGACTATTGTACACTTTTGGGAAAATGCATGAATTTTTCCTTTAATTGCAGTGATCTATTTCAGTCCTACTTCTAATTTATAAGTGCTCTCCTTATGCATCCCCTACCCTTTGGAATTGATCTTGTATTCAATTCTTTGCTCACATATCTGTTCCCAACTACAGCATACATAGCTCCTTAAGCATATATAGACTCTGAATCTCCAGGACCTAGAAAATGACCAGAAAAAAAAAATATCACAGACTTTAATGCATTCTTGAGTCAATGAATGAAATGTACAACCAAGGTACATATTCAGTCATTCATTTCATAATTTTACAAACATTTTTTATTAACAGTATATCAAATATCAAGCAGCAAGCTGGATGCTGACATATCATGGTGAATGAGGTAAACATTGTCCATCCCTCATGGAGTTTAAACTCACGATGAGAGGGACAGACAGCAAACAAACAGAATAACTTTGGTTTTGAAGGAGAATAATACAAAGGGGGAAGAAAACCAACTGCCTGAAATTCTTTGGGGCTAGTAGCAGGGCACATTTCAGTTATTTACATACATATTTAGGGATGCCTGGGTGGCTCAGTCGGTTAAGCATCTGCCTTCGGCTCAGATCATGATCCCAGGGTCCTGGGATTGAGTCCTGCATCAGGCTCCTTGCTCAGCTTGGAGCTTCTCCCTCTTGCTGCCACTCTGCCTGCTTGTATGCACTCTCACTGTCTCTCTCTCTCTCTGACAAATAAATAAGTAAAATCTTTAACAAAAACATATTTAGTTCTTATTTTTCTGTATTCCTCATGAAAAAATAGATGAAGAAATTTCTTGCTATATCATGACAAATTCATGCCTCTGAGTATAGCTACCACCAAGAGAATTGTTAATTAGCTGCTTTTTTAAGTTCAATGACTTGAAAAATTATAACATGCCAAGTTTTGGATGTGGATGGAGATTAATGTGATTGTTGACATTAATGGCTTAAAATAAATTATGGTGGTGAATTAAACTCAATTAAAATTTGTAGGATGTTCATCTCTGTTGACTGGCTAAATGTTTATAATGAGAAACCTTTAATTATTCATAAAAAATTATACTAGGTGCTCACTCAGTACTGGGTAACATATAAAATGTTTTATATGCATTAATTAATTTAGTCCTCATGTCAACCATTTTAGTTTGATACTGATATTATCTTCACTTACATATTAAAAAAAAAAAAAAAAAAAAAAAACAACTCACAGAAAAAGAGGTTTGTTTAAGTGGCCAGAGTCATGTAGCTTCTAAGAGAAGGAGACAGCACTAAAACCCAAGCAGCATCTGTGCCTCTACCCTCTACCCTTGTTACTCAAAAGGGTAGACCTCAGACTGGCAAAATCAGCATCACCGGGCAGCTTGATAAAAATGCAGACTCTCGAGCCCACCTCAGACCTACTGAATGTGAACCTGCATTTTAACAAGATCCCTGATGATTCAAATGCATATCAAAAATGGAGAAGCACTGCCTTAAGCCACTATTCTGTAATGCTTTATAGGATCTTACAATGGGAGTTACTTGATTTTTTTTAATTTAATTTAATTTAATTTTTGTTTAGAATGAACTTTCTTTTTTTATTTTTTATTTAAGTTCAATTAACCAACATATAGTACATCATTAGTTTTTGATGCAGTGTTCAATGATTCATTAGTTGCATATAACACCCAGTGCTCATCACATCCCGTGCCCTCCTTAATGCCCACCACCCAATAACCCCATCAGCTCACATACACAGTGGAGTATTACTCAGCCATCAGAAAGGATGAATAGCTATCATTTGCACTGACATGAATGGAACTGGAGGGTCAATCAGAGAAAAACGACTACTATATGGTTTTACTTATACATAGAGTATAAGGAATAGCACAGAGGACCCTAGTGGAAGGGAGGAAAAACAGAACAGAAAGAAATCGGAGAGGGAGGAAAACCATGAGAGACTCTTAACTCTGGGTAACAAACTGAAGTGGTTACTTTCAAATGCTAAATATATATTTAGTTCCCTTTGTCACTGGGCCAGACACTTGTATCTTCCGATAGCCTCAGCAAAGTAAGATATGAAACCATCCAGCCCACATAGGTATTCCCTCAGAGAATATACACCTTGCATTTCTTATGTTCTATATAATGGTACTATATCCAATCTGAGAATGTGGCTACTTGTTGAGGTTGAATTAAAATATTAGTCAGAAATGTTGGCACCACTGACTTTCATTTCCATGAACCACTAGGGTCATGTAGATTAAGAGAAATGTGGTATCATCTCATCATTAAAAGTGGCTATACTCTGATATTGAAAAAAAAAAAAAAATTGGAACCAGGAGGTTAGATGTCAAAGCAGAGAGACCATTTTAAATCCTCCATTGATTTTCTTTCTCTGTGTTTTGCTCTTTCTTATTGCAGGGATACCTGCCAGCATTGTTTTCTTCTTTTTCTGGTTTATAACTTTTCCATTAAAAAGTAATTTGAAAGACAGTATAGCCAGAGAATTGTATCTCTACCTTTCTTATAGCACTTTATCATTTTGTCTCACAGTTATTTGAGTGCATACCAGGGTATAATTACATTCCCTAGCATCTAAAGAATGTATGTGATAAACCAGGAATGGTGCCAAGTGGTTTCTGTTTCCTTGGAGAACTCATTTGATCCTCACTGCAACTTTGTAATGGAGATGTGATTATGATCCTTGTTGAACACATGAGGAAACCAAGACCCAGAAAGTTTAGAAATAAACCCAAGTCTCATAGCCTGTAAACACTGAAAAGGGAGTTGAACCCAGGCAATGCAACTTTAGAGCCCACCTTCTTTACCAATGTCCTACAGCCGCCAGCCATGACTTCATTACAAGTAGTGGGAAGAAAATGGGCACAAATAGTAGAGTTTATTTCTTTTCTTCTTTTTTGCTAGATCATGAAAGCAGGTGTTACCTGACTTGTGTTTCTGAATTAAATTTTTAGTCTCACAAAATTAAGTTTTTAAATGATAGATATTTCACACACATACCCTTTCTTTTATGTATCATATTGCATCAGAATGTATAACATTGAATTAGAATTGCATGGGCATTGAGTTTGAAGATCAGTTGGCCAAAATTCTTAAGAACTATTTGGGATTCTTTTCCCCCTGAATTTGCTGGCATGAACCACATGTAAATTAGTGATTTGTAGCTGAGAGTAAAACTCTGATTGAAGTCTGGCTCCCTATAGGTAGTAACTAGCAATTGAACTCTTGCAAAGAAGCACCAATTGAGTAAGTACCAATGAGGGTCAAGATGAATGTGTCAAGGGCTAATGTGCCAAAACAATTAGTCTCTAAATCTCATTGAATCACAGTATATCTATGAGTGGTGCAATTAAAACAAGCATGACTGGATTGGACTTAAAAAGCAACAGAGGAATTCTGGGAAATGTTCCCAAAGAGTCAAGTTCAATGCAGGTTGGAGGTGAGGCAAGGAGGTGATAGTCAACCAGAGGCATTAGAAGAGTAAGAAAGTCTATCATATCTATGAGGGAACCAGAAGCAAATCAGATCCTTAGAGAAAACCTCTCATGAAATGATTCGTCAGCTTGCTTTTATTTAAAATGAACACAAGATTTTACAATCTTCCCATATAGTACCATAGATCCAAAATTTTGAGTCTGGATTTTATGTAAGAAGATGCAATTTTCTCATTCAATATATATATATATATATATATATATATATTTAGAGCACCACTGCTACCTGACAAAAGTTAGCTGTAGTATAAGAGATGGATTCTGCCCTCAAGCAGTGTATAGCTTAATAGAAGACTAAACTATTGTAAAGCAATAACTAAAACTTATTATATGTCCTGTGACAAAAACAGATGAAAGGCTCAGTGGGGACACAAACACTGGAAGGTTCAATTCTCTGTGCAGTTTTCCGTGACCGGCATGACCTTAGACCCACTGCCTGACTTCCTATATGTCTACATCTGTTCTACATTTCTCTCCCTCAGCCTCCTTCCTTCCTGCCACACAGAACTTATTTTGCCAATCACGTGATGATCTTTCCTGACCTGTATGCTTTCGCACTTGTTGCTCTCTGAGTCTGGAATGTCTTTTTTCCTTTTATCTATATCTGACAAAATTTGACTCATCTTTAAAATGAGATCTTCTGAGATGCCACCTCCTTTGTGAAGCCTGCGTTCCAGTAAACTTTGAACTTAACTCTGTAGTAGCAGGTTATCACATTACATGTGGATTTGCATCTGGAACTCCTTGGAGGAAAGTTTGTTTTTATATCTGTCTCAAGATTTATCAGAGTGTCTGACATGTACTGGGCTTGCAGTAAGTGTTTTGTTTTCTTTTTTCTTATTTGTTTTTGATGCATAGAATTTTTTAAGTCCTTCTCAAACCTACTTCCCTTTCTGGCCCATGAGGTGGCTGTCAGTTTACATATATTATGATATATGTGCCATTGGAAGTAGTATTTCTAATTGATCCTACACTGACCTATTTTGGGGTTTAAAAGTCCTATTTCACTATGAAGTTTCTGTATGATCTTCCTTCAGAATATTAAGGATTATTAGGACATTTCCATTCCTGAATTAGAATGAAGGGTATGAAGCTAGTTCTATGTGTGTGAATTAACCTTCTTAAACTTATACCTGATTTCAAGGGGTGACTTTTGCAGCTAGCCGAGTGCGCAGAAACACTCAGACATGCCAGCAGACAGCTCTGAAAAGCTACATTTAGAGAACTTGTAATCTGCTATTCCAAACAATTCAAAATCAGGAAGTAAAAATTAGACATATACCATCCTAGTAATTTAGTGACCTAATAATCACAGAAATATTTCTTTTAGGTGCTAAAAACATGTCACTATCCTAGTGAGAAGGTTGGTTAGAAGTCTATCAAAATTTTAGATAAAAATTAAACAATAAACTGAGAATATTGTTGAAGTCTACATATTTGTTTAATAAGTATATTTTAGGGCACCTTCTCTATGTAAGAGAGTATGATTAATGCTATGGAAAGCCTAAAGAGGAAGTGCATAGAAACGTAATCCTCCAAGGAATATATAATAGGGGCAAGGACAAGATAGGGAAGAACATGAATGTCAGTGTCCCATCACTGTGTGTGTGTTCCTTCACAGTGACACACAGCTGACAGCAAGGAGGCCCATTAAAGGGGAGGCTTATCTGTGAATCCTATTCTAGTGGAATGTGATCAATAGTAGAATATCCTGCATAAGAACAGGTAGATCTGTCAGGACAATTGGAAGACCTGAAACAAGACCTTCCTATTGTTGGAAAAAATTGTCATCTCTAGATCCCCAGAGCAGGAGTAAAAACAGGAGAAAATGAGACCAATTTCTCCAAGCCCTGCTTTTTTAGTTGTCAGAAGAGGTTAATGATCCACACTTTCTAGTTTAGATGGGCATCTGTCATATGTGCATGTGTGTCCATGTAGAATGTATAAAAAGCATATCATCAACTCTTAGGTGCTATCCATCTTTTGACCTGTGCATCTCCAAAGCCTGGGGTAGGGGCAGAAGGCTCTGTGGTGGGCTGGTGCTGGCCTCACCATGCATAACATGACCAATGAGCAGGAGATGGAAAGCACATCTTAGTGGCTAGAAAATAGAGGAGAATGTCTTAGAGGGTTAAATTCCTAAAAGACGTACTCTTTAGCTTCATCCACCCAGAAAAGGACATTATTCCATGTCACACTCTATCTCAGTCAGTATCTTATTCAGGACAACAGTATTTCATTCAATTCTGTGGTGCTTCTTGGTCTGACCACCACGGAATCCCTCCTCACTCTTGGGTCATTTTTCTTATTTCTACAATGCAACCTGGCATTTTCTGTTGACATCCCATCTTTGTACTGAATTATTCCTTAGAAATTCTAACCATGCTTATCTTAATTTTATTTGGGAGCTGAACAATAACAGATCTTTGAACATTTTGGCCTCTTCAGGAGTCTGACCCGGCTATCCTCCTACTGCACTGGAAGGTTTAGCAATAGAAGGACATGCTGAGTATTCCCATTATACAGACAAAATGACCTTTACCAAATATTAAACTCATTAACATCTTCATTATGGCATGCATTAGCTAAGGATTTTATCACCTTTTTTGTTCCTTGGCAATTTAACCAAACTGGTGATCTGTTTTTAGATCATTCCCATTATTAGTAAGAATTAGCAAAGATTTTTAACAGTTATTTAATTAGCATTAAATGTATGTCTCTGGATCCATCATTAAGCTCTAGAGTGGATTTCTACAAACTGATCAGAGTGAGGTAAATAGAAGCCACGATGTGTTACTTTGTCCATGCCTACTGCTCTTTCCAGCTAACCCTGGAATTTGTAGGCTTTAAGCCCAGAATATTGATAGCCATCTCTTAACGCTGTGGTTCAATTACATGATCCATGTGAAAAGTATTTTGTAAGCTTTAATGTATGTAAGAGATTTTGAATATTATTACTAATGTTATTAAGTATCCAGGGAAGAGAAATTTGGTGCTTTGTAGAACTTTCATTTGTGTCTTTTTTGCAAGGTATATTATAGTTGAATTCTGAATTATAGCTGAAAATATATTAAAACTACGAAGCAAAAGAGAGGCTATAGTATGATATTTCAGTAAAATGTTATGAATAATTAATTTATTGTAAACACCAGCACTTAAAAATATTGGAGGGTATGCCTGAGTGGGTCAGTCAGTTAAGCGTTTGACTCATTTTCATTTCAGGTCATGATCTCAGGGTCTTGAAATCAAGCCCCACATCGGACTTCATGCTTAGCAGGGAGTCTGCTTGAGATTCTCTCTCTCTCCCTCTCCCTCTTCCCACCTGACACCATGCACACGCACATTTTCTCACTCGCTCACTCTAAAGGAAATAAATACAACTTCCTTCTTGACCTACCTAAAATATTTCTGTCTTCTTTTTTAAAGAAGTATTGATTTATTATCTTTCATAGTTCCTATGTTAGTCTATGTAATTTTCCCTTCCACATTTGATTTTCGATATGTATTTTAACACCTAAAATATTTCCATTCTTCCTGCTGCAAATAAAACTGGTGCTATTGTAAAGTAAAAATGATAAACAAATAAATCTTTAAAAAATATAGTGGAATGCATTGCTTTGTTAATATTAACATAACATCAATATGCTAGTATTATGTTACTGTTAGGTCTTTGGCCACTTATTTAATATTAGAAGAATAATAGCTGTAAATATTTAGAAGAAGTAAAAAAAGAACATAAATTTTTCCACATATTTAAATTTTGATGTCACAGAAGGCTCAAAGTTATACATCATTCACTAACTCAGGAAACATTTTGCTAAATTCCTGACATGAAGCGAATGTGGCACTAGTTAGTACGGATTAGGAACAAATGAAAATATGGAGTCCCTGCTTTCAAATGGTGAAAGAGGCCCTAACTCCCAATTCCTTTAGAAGAAAATATTTTCTAGTATTCCTTAGAAAAATTGAAAGTGGTCTTCTCAGCAAAAACAGGATATGACATGTAAAAGAAATTTTGTTAAAATGTAGCTCATGAGCATCAAACTTCACAGCTATCCATAACAAATAAAAATAAATAAGAATTAAAAAAAAAAAAAAAAAACACCTTTTGCTAGAAAACGGCCTGGAACAAGCTTAAAGAAAGAAACTTTGCTATTCAGCACTTAACATAAATAGTGCTAATTGGGAATATTTGCCTCTTAATAGTAAATGTTAATGGTTGTACAGATATAGGCCTTGTGATTTGTTTGTTTACTTTGCATAATCAGGATGCTTAAGAGACTGCATGTGATACTGTTTGAGCTAATATAAATTCCTCATAATATAAATAGTCAGTATTCTCAATCCCCTAAACTCATTTGGTAGAGTAATTTTTATACATTATTGGGCTTTTATTCCTCTTTCATTAGCAAACCTTCTTGAGTATGTAATTGTTGTACAAGTGTTAGAAGATTGATATTATTCCCTGAGTACACTAATTCACAGATTAGCACTGCCCAAGTTCTGTTCTGTTTTATGCATTCCCTATCTTTATTTTTATTTGAGTTTGTTAGCACCACAGGTTGAACATAAAAACCAATGGAATTAAGTTTGTGTGTATGTTTTGGATTTGTGAATCCTCTCCTTGGAGTCACTGAATTATTTGGAAAACATATGGTAAAGAGTATTAATAATGTCTAGCTCTTGTGTGAAGCAGTGAGTGTTAGACTTACTAGGCACTTACTATGTGCAGGTCTAGGCGATATATATAAATTAGTAATCTGTGGTCTACTTCCTTAAGGAATTCAGTCTAGTAGGAGAGGTGAGGGAAAATATAACGGACTTCAGGGGACAGAGTGGTAAGTCTCAGCACAGAGCCTGGTGCTTACTGATTATTGTGGAATGAGGAAATCAATGGGGTAGGTAAACACATGAATGAACAAATGAGGAAAGATACTAAGGTAATGTTTAGCAGGCATCTCGGGGCAGTTTTCAGGGTGAAAGTGAAGCATTTGACAGAGTGCTAGAATAGGGACTTGAAAGAATTCCAGAAAGGAGAAACCATGTGAGATTTTGACCGGGTTTTTGTGTTGGTCTGCTCCCCCAGTTGTTTTTTAGAATAACTTTTTGTGGACAAATGACTAAAAATAAGAACTAGTTATAATATCTGTACAAAGCACACAGGAACAACTTTAAAACCACTATGGTAAAATGATTGAATGGCTACCGAAAGGAGCCCATGTGTAAGGGGACTGCAGAGTCTGAGTGTCACAAAAACAGAAGGCTAGCACTGAGTGTGAGTCTTCTGGGCAGACCCATGTGTGTAACTCTGGACAGTGCTTGGATAGTCTTAAAGATTTCCTGCCATCCTGAATAAACTCACTGAACAGTAAACAAACATCCACTTAGAGGGAGAAGAATAGCAAATAGTTTGGTGATTCTGGGGCAACGCATATTTCTTTTTTCCTAATAATCTCCTAGGATTTAATGCATACTTACCATATTCCAAGTAGTATAGTATTTCTTTGTGTGTGTGTGTGATTTATTTGAGCGAGAGAGAGAGAGAGAATGCACACATGCGTGCACACGTGAGCTTTTGAGTGAGGAGAGGGGCAGAGGGAGAAAATCTTTATGTTGACTCCCCACTGAGCCCAGAGTCCAATTTGGGGCTTGACTCATAACCCATGAGATCACGATCTGAGCCAAAACTATGGGTTAGACACTCAAACAGCTGAGCCATTCAGGTACTCCAGTGGTATTCTAATTCTAATTCTTAAAATAACAACAACAACGACAACAAAAAACTAACCTTAATATTTTTATCTGTTTTACAGAAGAAATAAAACTCAAACACATGAACTTAGCGTTTTCCAAAATTACAAGTATCAAAGCTCAGACTTAAATACATCTTTTCAATCATCAAGTCCAGGATCTCTGTATAATGAAAAGTACAAAAAAATTGGCTCTCATTTTTCAATGAAAAGTACAAAAAATTTGGAGACAAAACCTTTAGTTCAAGTTCTGGTTCTGCCACTACTTAATATTGTGACAATAACTAAGACAGCTAGAGACAAAGAGCCCATTTCGGAAACTGTTATCATAGACCAGTAAAGGGGAAATATATACATGAATATGATATTACCAATGAAAATAAGAGAGGTTGGAATGAATTTCAGCAATTTTCAGAAGGTATAGTCAGAGTGTCTTGGCAGCCAGTATAATGTATTATCTAGGTTTACAGTAACATTTATATAGTCTACTTTTCCTGAAGTATGATCTTTGGAACACTAGCTCTGGAAGAAACTGAACAGAAATTAAGGTAACAGTAGCTGATATAGAAAACCCTGAGATTTTAAGGGCTTAATATGGTAGAAATATTTATTTTCTTCTCTCATTACACAGTCTAGTGAAAGGTCTCTCAACTGTTGACATTTTGAACTGGATAATTCTTTGTTGTGAGGGGCTGTCTATGCATTGTAGAGTAAGGATAGCTTTCTTGGGCTCTGCCGATTAATGCCAGTATCATCCCTTCCTCAACTGCATTAACCAGAAATGTTTCCAGACATTGCCAGATGTCTCCTGAAGGACAAAACTCACTGATATAATATATATATTCTGGTCACTGAGATTTCCTCCACACAATGGTACAAAAACCCAGGTTCCTTTCATCTTAAGAGTCTGCCATTGTCCTCTCCAACAGCTGACAGAGGATTAAAGAGATCATGGAGAGACCATTTCTTACTCACATGATTTTCCCTCAAATCTCATTGACTCGAATCCAGTCACATGCCATACCTAGTTGTAAGAAATAGACTCCTTAGTGGGAAGCCTCTTTCCAGTTTCTACTTTTTATTGTGGAAAAGAAAGCATGGATTTTGTTGGACAGCTAGCTACCTCTATCATAGTCTGAATTAAAAGAAATTTATCTAGTCACAAAAATTTGGAAACCCTTCAGATTCTGTTCCTCCCTTAAAGACTCACAATGCACATTAACACTGTAAAGTCTTTGAAAAGAGCGACATGAAACGTGTCTTTTCAACTTTAACTCAACATAGCTCAAATGTCTATGACCAAAGAATTTCCCTCCCCCCCTCTTTGTTTTTCTTTCTGAGGTAACATCATTGTTCTACTGAACACTGAAAAATGGCCATCATGTCTCTCATTTTTCCTCTTTCCTCTGCCACTTTGTTTCTGGTTCATTTCAGAAGCATTAGAACCTCAACCAAATAGTGGGCAGGAAGTAGCACGCATGTGTGATGTACGGTTTGAGTGTATTCATTGACCAGTTAGTTTTAGGAGACATTTTGTAAGTCCTGTTTATTGGTTTGGTATTAGCTATTGATGATCTTTTTTTTTTTTTTTTTTTTTTTTAATAATTGGACTTCTTTCTACCATTAACTTACTCTTTTTAGAAGCTGAATGTGAGTCAATACTGTCTTCTCTCCTGTGTTACTATACTTTCATGATTCCCTAATGCCAGCTGTTGAATGCAGAGAAACAAAACCACTTTATTCATTATAATGAGTTTAGGTAGTAGGGAATCATAAAATTCTTAACATATTTAAGCCTCCTAATACCAGAATTACCACAAGCAATAGAACATTCTCTTTGCTATTAATGATTTACTGTGACTGTCAAATCTCTCCACTGATTGCCAGTGTTTACCTTATTGTCTCCTTCATGCTTCCAATTTCACATTCCCTTCTTCTTCTAGTCTCCTTCCTTCTGTGTACTACTTTTCTACATATATCATAGCTTGCCCTGTTGCCCATTATTTGTCTTCATTTTCCCTTATCCCTAAAAATTAAACTAGTTTATTTTTTATATCTTTCTATTTCTTACTCATTACTCATTCCAACCCAGATCCATGGCAAATATGTCTGTTTTGAGATAACTTATTGACAAAGCCCTTTCATATAAAATAGAAATATTAAGGATAAAGAGGCCTATGACATTGTCATAGGAGGAAGAGTTTTAATTCCCATGATCTTGGCTGGCTAGTATTATTCCTATGGTCATAATGCTTTATATTTACATGAAAAAAGGAAATTTGTAGATATTAATGAGATTACTAACCAGCTGACCTTAAGATAGATTTGCTGGATTCTCTGGGTGGACCCACTGTAATCACAGGACTCCTTAAAATTAGAAGAAGTCAGAGAGATTTGAAGAGGGGAGAAGGACTTCCCTGTCATTGCCACTTGAAGAGGTAGGAGGCCTCATGCAAAGTGTAGAAAAAAAAAATGAGTTCAACCAGTGAGCCTGAACCCCAACCTTCAGACAAGAACACAATCCTCAGTGAAACTTTCATTGTATCAGTGAGATTCTGATTAGAGAACCCAGGCATGCCATGTCAAACTTCTCATTTAGACAGACACATATTAATAAATAGCTATTGTTTTAAGCCCCTGAGTTTGCAGTAATAGAAAACTAAAATGTGGGCAGCAGATCAGTTCTTTCCAAAACTACTATACCTGGTATATTTTTTTAATTATAAATTCAGCTAGCCAACATATAGTACCTGGCATTCTTCTAAGCAGTGAGCATTTGCAGTACATTCAACATTATAATTTGATTCGAGGTATTGCCCAGTATACCATGTTTTCTGGACCAGTTCTGTACTAAAAAGAAGGTAATCCTGTTTATGACAAATGATGGTATCTTCTTTGTCTTCACCCCAAATTATGCCCCTACTCATCTTCCTTCCTCAGAGATTTTTGTTTCTACCAGTGCTAGCACTTCTTTGATATCATCTAACTTATCATGCTCACTTGTAACATCACTAACGATCTCCAGTATCTGATTCTCCTCTTCTTCATGGGTATATAGAAGACTGTATCTCCCAAATTACACAGGGTCTTGTGATTGAGTCTCACCAATGAATTACGAGCTGAGGTCGTGAAAAGCCCCTTCTTGACCTTTCAGCCTGAAGAACTACTCACCCTGTAGAAGATTTGAGTCAGAAACAAACATTTGTAATATTAAGGCACTGAGATTTGGGGGTTAATTTTGTTCAACAGTGTAATCTAAACTATTCTGGCTAATGCAGGTAGGAACAGGACAAGTTCTGCCCAATGACAATATTTTATTAGGTTTCCAGATTATTACTGATTGTATAGAAGTTAACCCATGACACCAGGCCTATAGTCATGCAGAAGTTTGGCTTGTAATTTTGTTTATATTGAGAGTATGATTTCTTAAGAGCAAATTAAGAGTATGATTTCTTAAGAGCAAAAATAAGTTTTGACATGTTTTGGACTTGTGTATCGATTAAAGCAGGCACATGCATAATTCCCCCAGCAAAGTCTGTACTGTGATTCATACTCATTTTCTGTGATTTTCTTTGAAGTTGCTTCATTCTTTTGAAGTTCACCTTGAAGAACTGAGCAACTCTAAGACAGTCATTATTTCTTCACCATGACATGACAAATAGCTTCTGCCATAGGTGACAGTTCTTTGCAATCTTTAATTTCTCTTTCTATTCTTCTTCAAGATTTGTATTGAAGTGTATTTTCTTCAAATGGATATGCTTATACCTATCTAGACTTAATCACATTTATAACATATGAACACTCTTTTCAGTAGTTACCTAAGTGTCTGAAAAATAGCCAATCTTAAGATAGAACCACAGTGATTTTCTCTCACAGTTGAGCTGGAAAAGAATCCCGACAGTTGATAATCTGTTCAACAAGGGTGGTGAGGAGGGCTATAAATTGAATCTATTAGTTATGGTTCTCTCGTGAAATTAAAACCAGTTGAGCTTTAACTTCCAATCTGAGATTTCATTGTCACATACTTTTAAAAAGCTGGACTGGGAATGCAATCTTTAAATTTATCTAAGTTTGCAACATTATTTCTCCATGGAGTTCCTGGGGCATGGAAGTATTAATCTACAAAGTTTCTGGTCAACTGAGGCTGTGATATTGGAGGTTTTGTTTATTAATATGTGTATTATATATGTTATAATGTATAATTATATGTATTATACTATATATATTAATATACACACACATATATGAAGAGACCCTGGTTATGGATTTGAGTTGATAATTCAAATAGTATGTGTTTTATTCATCACCACTTTCTTTCCACCAATTCTACTAAGTTTGTGCTTTTAAAATTATGATTTAATTTTGTTAGGAACAAGAAAATTTAAGTGAGATCATAGTCTATTGGCTCATTTGCCTTTTTTACTTATGATCAGTGTACCCAAGCATATTAAGGACAAATGAAAGAACAATTATTGTGAAGTATATATATATTCTTCTTGGCACAGTCCTCCTTTAAAGCCAGAGGAATGACCACCACCATATTTTTCAACTTTAATGGGCACAGGAATCACCTAAGGATCTTGTTAAAATGGACATTCTGATTCAGTAGGTTTGGGTTCTTGTACTAGAAATATGCATTTTTAATTAGCTCTCTGATGATGCTGATGCTATTGATTCATACTCTGGGCCATGCTTTGAGTAGCTCACCTCTAAAGCACTTATTTATTTATTCATTCATCCATTCTTTCAATGGATATTGATTAAGCCCCCAAGATGAACTAGGCCTTTTAGGTTCAAAGATAAGACATTTATATCCTTGCTCTTAAGGAGCTCCCATTCTACAATGTCAAGTTCATACACAGATAACTAAAGAAAATGAGCAAAGTAATGTGATCAAGATGACTACAACGGCTATAAAAAGAAAGACAGGGAGTGATTAAATCGTCTTTTAGTGGGCAAAGAAATGGGAGTAGAAATGGAAGACTTGGTTTAAACTAAGACTTTGGGATTAGGAGTTTTTTTTATTTTGAGGAATTGATATTCACTGAACAAGCCCTAAGGAATTGGTAAACAAGGTGGCAATTCTTCCTCCAAGTAAAGAATACTAACAATATAGCTCACAATCTGACAGCAACTTGCAGATGGAAGCTATCTGCCTCCCCCTGCCACCAAGAAAAAAAAAAAAAATGAATGCAAGTACAGTAGTTGAATTTAAAGAAATGACTAGGTAGAAATGAGTCACTAACCACTTATTTTCAAGTCAGTTTAAGAAATTCCAAATGCTTATTCAATAGTTCCTAAATAGGCTTTATGTAGACTAATCCTTTGATCTATTGCCACTACCTCCTTAAAAATATGCTTGTGAAGGTAGATTTATCTTTAAGTTAATGAAGCTTCCAGGTTATTCATTTGCACAGACTGTAGGCAGGATCTTAGCAATTTTGCTTTTGTCATTTTGTGACATTTTTCTTTTAAAAACAAAACAGAAACTTCTGAAATTATGCAAGATTCAGATTCTGCAAAATCTGGATCCACTCCTAGAAGCATACCTTCTATTATAAGAAGTATTATATGTTTAGTGTTTGCTTTGAGGAATATGTTCTGGCATCATTATAATTAGAAAATGATATTTAATCAATTTTCATATAGTTGAGCTCTGCAGGTAATAAACAACCAAAGAAAGAAACTCTCCAGGGATGATAAAAATTATCTTTTAGCTCATGAATATTCCATTTGCACATTTTCTACAGATGGATGACTTCATTTGAAAGTAATAGAAAAACAGAACAGTCTGCATTAAGTAAATAGTGCTTAGTGCAGAAAGGTCATAATGAAACCAGCATCTTGGCCTAACTCTTCATGTGTGATACATTGAGCCCCTTGAGCTTTCCCTTGAAAATTTACACATACCCATTCTCTTTCCTTTATATAGAGTGGAAGGATGGAATACATGCTAAATTTGGAAATGTTGAAGCAATCTACTTTATTTAATTTTGATAAATATGTCTTATCTCTACAACAAACAAATGTCTGGATATAATTACCCTTTCTTTTTTCTTTAATGGGAGGGATTTTCTTTTTTTTTTTTTTTTTTTTTTTTGATTTTCTACTTTGTTTATTTATTTATTTATTTATTTATTTTTTTAATTTTTTTTTTTTATAAACATATATTTTTATCCCCAGGGGTACAGGTCTGTGAATCACCAGGTTTACACACTTCACAGCACTCACCAAATCACATACCCTCCCCAATGTCCATAATCCCACCCCCTTCTCCCAAACCCCCTCCCCCCGGCAACCCTCAGTTTGTTTTGTGAGATTAAGAGTCACTTATGGTTTGTCTCCCTCCCAATCCCATCTTGTTTCATTTATTCTTCTTCTACCCACTTAAGCCTCCATGTTGTATCACCACTTCCTCATATCAGGGAGATCATATGATAGTTGTCTTTCTCTGCTTGACTTATTTCGCTAAGCATGATACGCTCTAGTTCCATCCATGTTGTTGCAAATGGCAAGATTTCATTTCTTTTGATGGCTGCATAGTATTCCATTGTGTATATATACCACATCTTCTGGATCCATTCATCTGTTGATGGACATCTAGGTTCTTTCCATAGTTTGGCTATTGTGGACATTGCTGCTATAAACATTCGGGTGCATGTGCGCCTTTGGATCACTACATTTGTATCTTTAGGGTAAATACCCAATAGTGCAATTGCTGGGTCATAGGGCAGTTCTATTTTCAACATTTTGAGGAACCTCCATGCTGTTTTCCAGAGTGGCTGCACCAGCTTGCATTCCCACCAACAGTGTAGGAGGGTTCCCCTTTCTCCGCATCCTCGCCAGCATCTGTCATTTCCTGACTTGTTGATTTTAGCCATTCTGACTGGTGTGAGGTGATATCTCATTGTGGTTTTGATTTGTATTTCCCTGATGCCGAGTGATATGGAGCACTTTTTCATGTGTCTGTTCGCCATCTGGATGTCTTCTTTGCAGAAATGTCTGTTCATGTCCTCTGCCCATTTCTTGATTGGATTATTTGTTCTTTGGGTGTTGAGTTTGCTAAGTTCTTTATAGATTCTGGACACTAGTCCTTTATCTGATATGTCGTTTGCAAATATCTTCTCCCATTCTGTCAGTTGTCTTTTGATTTTGTTAACTGTTTCCTTTGCTGTGCAAAAGCTTTTGATCTTGATGAAATCCCAGTAGTTCATTTTTGCCCTTGCTTCCCTTGCCTTTGGCGTTCTTCCTGTCTATGCTACCTAAAGCAATCTACACATTTAATGCAATTCCTATCAAAGTACCATCCATCTTTTTCAAAGAAATGGAACAAATAATGCTAAAATTTATATGGAACCAGAAAAGACCTCGAATAGCCAAAGGGATATTGAAAAAGAAAGCCAACGTTGGTGGCATCACAATTCCGGACTTCAGGCTCTATTACAAAGCTGTCATCATCAAGACAGCATGGTACTGGCACAAAAACAGACACATAGATCAATGGAACAGAATAGAGAGCCCAGAAATAGACCCTCAAATCTATGGTCAACTAATCTTCGACAAAGCAGGAAAGAATGTCCAATGGAAAAAAGACAGCCTTTTCAATAAATGGTGCTGGGAAAATTGGACAGCCACATGCAGAAAAATGAAATTGGACCATTCCCTTACACCACACACAAAAATAGACTCAAAATGGATGAAGGACCTCAATGTACGAAAGGAATCCATCAAAATCCTTGAGGAGAACACGGGCAGCAACCTCTTCGACCTCTGCCGCAGCAATGGGAGGGATTTTCTACAGAATTAAATCTAATTCTTAGAACTTGAGTTTCTTAGAGGTGTAACACTAGATAAAATTTAGACATAGTTGTAATATGTGGTCTGTGTTCTTTTAGTTGAATATTTTGTCTTCTATTTTTATTATTATTGTTTTTGTATGTGTTGTTTTCTCTTAAAACAGTAGGGAAAACTTGGGAGATAGGCTACTCTTGTCATATATCTATAGGCTTTCTTTTTTCTTCTTCTTTTTTTTTTTTTTCTTAACCTGTTAAAAATTATTCAAGATAATTTTTTTGCAAGCTTCTCTGGTACAAGATATGGCACTGGTTTTAGTCTAGGATAGGAGAAGAGTGAATTACAAGAAAGATAATATTCAATTCCTAGGCTGAAATATTGTCTTTTGCACCCATCTCCATCCTAGAACAGAAATGCCGTAAGAAAGATTTGCAGAGTTTTGACAGATGTACTCCAAATCAAGATAGAGTATTGCCATGACCGTAGAAAATACCTTTGCATCCTTTTCAGTCCACATCCTCCCTGAAGCAACCAGTATTCTGATTCCTCTCTCCATAAATGAGTTTGCCTCTTTCAGGTTCATACAAGTAGAATCAAAGTACTTGTTTGTGTTTAGTTTCTTTTACTCAACATAATGGGATCCTTCAGTCTGACAATCTCTGTCTTTCTTTGTTTCTCATAACCTTGGTGATCTTAAAGAATACTGACTATGTATCCTCTAGGATATCCCCAATCTGTATTTGTCTGATTTTTTTCTTTGCTTAATTAGACTGAAGTTACAGATTGTTGGAAAGAATATTGCAGAGTCCAAGTCTTCTCATCACATCATATAAGGGCATATGTGATGGCCACAAAACATTTCTAGTGATGTTAACCTTTATCATTTTGTTAAAGTAGTATTTTTTAGGCTCTTTCAAGGGGCAGGATTAGGTACTATGTGCATATCAACCCACATATAGACACATTATCTTTAATTTTTATATTTATCCATTTGTATGTTGAATCAATGTATGAGTGTAAGTTCATATTGGTGTCTCTGACTCATGCAGTTCCATAGAAATCACTCTACATTTCTCTTCTTATCAAAATTTCCCTCTTTGACAGTGAGAAGCCCACCATCTGCCGTCTACCATCAATTTACTTGTTTAATGCTGATATATATATAGTTTTGAAATTTTTTACTTGAATCCCTATGAGAAAGAAATTTACCAGTTAGAGTGCCGTGTTTATGTACAGTGTACAGATCATTTTATCTTCAACTTTACAGTTTCCAGCCAAAACACGATTTTTCAATGTTACCTAGGTCAGCTCCTATTTTCCAAATTAAAAACATGAGTTGTTTTCTTCTTTATTTGTAAGAGTATGTATATATCCAAAATGAAAAATTTTAGGTATTTGTTTTACAATTTTTTTCCAGACTGTTTCTTGCATTTTCATATTCCTTTTTTTTTTTTTTTTAAGATTTTACTTAGTTATTTGAGAGGGAGAGCACAAGTGGTTGGGTGGCAGGGGAACAGAGGGAGAGGGAGAAAGCAGACTGCACTGAACAGGAAGCCTGACATCTGGGGCAGGGAGCCCAATAGGGGACTGGTTCCCAGAACTCCAAGATCATGACCTAATCTGAAGGTAGATGCTTAGCCAACTGAGCCATCCAGGTGCCCCTGCATTTTCATATTCTTAATAGTGACTTTGATAAAAAGAAGTTCAAACTTTTATGAGCCCCACTCTGTCATATTTCCTTTGTGATTAGTGCTTTTTGCTTTCTTTCGTTTTTTTTAAATTATATTTATTTATTTGACACGGAGAGAGACAGCAAGAGAAGATGGACAGACAGGGGGAGAGGGAGAGAGAGAAGCAGGCCTCCTGATGAGCAGGGAGCCTGATGTGGGGCTTGATCCCAGGACTCTGGGACCATGACCTGAGCCAAAGGCAGATGCTTAACAGCTGAGCTACCCAGGTGCCCCTTCTTTTTGCTTTCTGAAATACTATCTCCAGGTCACAAAGTTCTTCTTTAATTTTTTTTTAAAAATGTTTTATTCTATGAATTTCATCATCTTAGCTTTAATATATATGTCTTTAATCTATCTCAAATTAATTTTTTAAATGATGTGATATAGATATTGGGGTTCAATTTTGTCCATACAGATATTTAGTTGATCTAGCATCATTTATCTGTACTTTTTTTCATATTTTAAACTACATGTAGCTCTTTCCTACTTAACTTTCCTCTGCCCTTATAGTGTGAATTCTCTTTTCTCCAACAGTGATAAAGTGTGCTAACACTCAGTTTTATCTTTTTACCTTACCCTTAATTCTGATATATCATTTATTTGAATATTTGTAGATAATCATGAGTTTTGTGTTTTTTAGAATATGTGCAATTTATTTAAAAATGCCTTCAAATTTTATTTTGGTTTTTTGACATTACATTATCTGTAAAATAGTACTATGTGATTCTATTCATTTCCTGTGTTCTCCCACAACTAGAGTAAACTGTTGGCTAGAGGCAATTCAGTACATTTCAATTTCTTTAAAAATAAAATCAAGAAAAAAAATACTTTCCTTTTATTAAACACATTTTCTTAAAGCTATTGTTCCTTCTGAGAATTCCTAAGTAGAGACTCTAACTTTGTTACATCCTGCATTTTGCATTGAAAGCATATGGCATTGTGGAAAGAATATCAAAGGCTTTAGTTTCTGAAGAATAGTGTTAGTATATATTCTGTACCATTTAGTAACTGTGTGAGGTTGGGCTAGTCATATCTTCATTCCTAAGATGGGGATAATAATATTTACTTCATAGAGCACATGTGAAGCTAAAATTAGTTAACAAGTCAGAATATCTTTACCTATGGGTAAACAGAAATAGTCTGGAAGGTACTCAAACCAAAGGAAAAACATGGCTCATTAATCTGAAGAAGTATAATAGTACTATATTTGGAAAATATGTATATTTTTAAATATAAAGTATGAGGCAATTAACTCTGGGGAGGGGTTGGGGAAGCAGTATGTAACGTATACTTCCAAATTCTACATCCCAAATTCAATTATTTTGTAGCCGTTATATATGTTAGTGAAAATATTTCAGAACCTGTAGACTGACCCATGAAAAGTGCCCAGAATTGCTTGGCACACCGCAGGTGCTAACAAAATATTGGCTGTTATTTTTGTCATTTAAATGAGTAGGCATTTGGAACATAACTTAGCTTTAGAAATTCTTTTAGCCAATAATGTGCCCTGCTTTTGTTGTTGCCCCTTAGGTTGTTTTAGTGCACCTTTGATATAGGATATTTTACTAAATTTTTAAAAACCTTTTTAAGCCTAGAGTACCTGGGTGGCTCAGTTGGTTAAGCAACTGCCTTCAACTCAGGTCATGATCCCAGGGTCCTGGGATGGAGCCCTGCATCAGGCTTCCTGCTCGGTGTGGGGGGCCTGTTCTGCCTCTCCCAGTGCTTGTGCGCTCTTGTTCTCTCTCTGTGTCAAATAAATAAGTGAATGCAATCTTTAAAGAAAAAAAAATTAAGCCTAGTAGTTTGAAATATTTTCCATGTAGGATATACTTTTTGAACCAATGTAATAGTTTCTTGATTTTTTGGAGTTGTTTTAATGATTTGTGTTAGATTCTTTTTCCTGGAACATGAGCATTATTGCCCTAGTCCTGGATTAAATAATGGACATCTTTATTTCTTTTTCTGCAGAACAGATAAAAAATGGCAAAGTAAATTAATTGTGTTTTGACTATATATATCTATCATAATTTTAGGGATGGGAGATTTCTTCTTTGTTATATTTTGGTTATATATGTAGATCACTTTACCCATCATGGATCCCTCCTTTTGAAAAATAGCATAATATAAATCATTAGGGATCCATTCAGAGGGAAATGAGTGTACAAGGTAGGTGGACCTAGAGATAATTTAGAAATCAGTCTTCATTTCTCACATATATCTAATGTACCTTAAGTCATCACTTAGTATAAAATTATCCAACCTATGGTCTAAATCCTTCTATTTGAAAATAGATATTGACTTGATCATTATTTTTATTTCTTTTTTTATTTATTTTTTTTAAAGAAAAAGAGATAGTAGAAAGAACATGGGCAGGGAGTAGAGGGAGAAGCAGGCTCCCTGCTCTGCAGGAGGAACTGGATCCCAGGATCCCAGGATCCCAGGATCGTGACCTGAGGCTAGGAAGGATGCTTAGGAGACTGAGCCACCCGGGTGCCCACATCATAATTTTTATTTCTAACCTGGTTCATTTGGGAAACTCTCCATATACATAAATAAGTTTAAATGACAGAAATGACTACTTCCCTTTAATTTGTGATAAATCATACTAGCAAATATATCAGAAGCCAGTCTTCCTGAAACATCGGTTGATTATATTATTTAAAATTCTTCCATAGTTTCCTGACATCAAGATAAAACTCTGTTTTCCCAAACTAATTTTGAAATTATAATTTGCAGCTTTACCCCAGTATTAAATTCCATTATTTATCAATGGAATTACTCTTTTATACCTCAACAGGTCTCATAATTGTCACTCATTCTAAGTGTCATTCCAACATTAGCACTTCCTTGCATAGCTCTCCTCACCTAGAATTTCCTCTCTTCTCCTCTCCACTGGGGCACAATGGAACAAAGGAGGATATTTCTAATGAAATATCTCTAGTATTGTAGTTCCTATCATAATTTCAACTCAGCTGGTCAGAATAATCTAGGTTGACCTAAAAGCGACTAGACACTATATCCTGTGAAGCACAGAACCCTGAATAAAATATATGTTTCTTTCCAAGATGAAATTCTAATAAAAACTAATATATAGGTTTAATCCAAAAGAGGAAAAAAATCCCAAAATATTCCATAAGAAACATAGAGAATTAATTATATTCACTTTGCTTTGAAGAGGGATGGTTCACTCTATAATAATGTTGGACATTTACTCATTATTTGTTATATGTCAGCCACTGTTTTTAGCACTACTTTCACATGTGATTCATTTTTTCTCCCCAGGGTCTAGTCTGGAGTCCCTGTTTTAAGCATCACCATTAGCCTCCTGTATAGGTGCTGTTTACTTGTTAATTTAACATCTATGAATCTCAAGGCAATCTAACAGTAAGAGATAGGGCTGGTTGTATTTTTCTTTAAAATTAGTTTCCTTAAGTCACTTTAAATCCATGATTGTATCAAGTGTTCCCCTTTCTACGCTCCTGTCATTGTTTCGGGCATGGAATGTTTTCTTAATTTACTATTCTCCAGGGATAACTTTTTTTTTTTTTAACTATATTCCATTCATAGTAACAGTGCTGAATCAGAAAAGACAGAAAGAGTACATATTGTATGATCCCATTTACAAAATTACAAAATTGTCCATCCCATGGACAGCAGTAGTATCTTAACGGCACACTTTGAACTAACCTAACATTTTGTGTCCTTTTAAATCTTCAGACCCACATAGTGTCATCAGAGTGGCCCACTTCCAAAATAGAAATGGAGTTAGCTGATAATAGCTTGGGGAAATTCTAAGATGTTACTACATGCTTAGGTTTCTTTATACTCAGCATTATTTTTAAGTTTTCAGTGGTAGATTTAACAGAAGTTTCTGGGCAAAGTTACAGTTTGTTCTTGAGTTGGCTGCCAGAATTTGAAGCTGAGCTAAATGTCCACAGTTCTCTTCTCCCCACCACCACCATTCTCACTACTCACTTTGTAGATTCAAGTAACAGACTGTATTCACTTGTCAATTATGATTTATTAACTAATAACCATCTGTTCCAGAATTCCTGCAAGAACTATTTAATCTAAGCTATTTCTTCCAGCTAAGACTTTTCTTAAAGAAAGCATCTTAATGAGTATGAGAAAGTATTTCAGAAAGCTCTAACTTTGGATATTTTTAATAGTTTATTAACAACCTGAATTTTCTAGTTCTCACTAAATGGCCCTTTTGCTTTGAGGAAATTTGGCGGAAGTTTCCTTAGGAAAGGGATGTTCTACTATAGTTTACACTGTAATTCTTGAAAGAGTAATAACCCACCTTGGCCAAAGATTTGATGATATTTCCTTTTATGGGCCAACCGTGTCCCAATTATTTCCCCCTCTTTGATTTCCAGCTAAAATCAGATACAGAGGGGCCAGAAAAGAAAGACTAAGGTAGCCTACTCAAATAATTTTGTGTAGAGTCCTATTCTGCCAAGCTCGCATGAGCAGTCATTTTCCTTTAGACTTAAAACTGGAATTTCTGATATTATTAATATTTGGGATATTAAAAAGCAAAACCAAAAATGAAACAGAACCTTAGTGATCACAACTCAAATACTAAAATCATAGATTCAGAAACTGAGACCAAATAGAAGATTGGACTTTCTTCAGATCACACATTTGGATGGCAATAGGGTCAGGATTTGCTACTCCAGATCTTCTGATTCCTATACCACAAATTAGAGTGCAATTTAAATGGACAAACTTTTAATTTTTTATCCTTTTTTTTTTTTTTACTGTTTTTTGTCCTTTCCTTAAAATTACATCAATGACTACTCAGTACATATTTAATGAACATTATCCTTATTTTAGTAACACAGTACTATTGTCCATTTATTTTTCTATTTCTCTCTTAAACCAGTGTTTCCAACTATTTTTTGTAGTATACAGCTATTTCCTACTTATCTGAAATCTTTTTTTTTTTTTTAAGATTTTGTTTATTTGACAGAGAGATCACAAGCAGGCAGAGAGGCAGAGAGAGAGAGAGAGAGAGGGAAGCAGGCTCCCCGCCGAGCAGAGAGCCCGATGCGGGGCTTGATCCCAGGACCCTGAGATCATGATCCGAGCCGAAGGCTGAGGCTTAACCCACTAAGCCACCCAGGCGCCCCTACTTGTCTGAAATCTTACAGGGAATTTACCAACCGACAAGGAAGTGAGGGAAGCAGAAGGAAAACATTTTGCGTTGAAAGAAATGTTTGAGTGGGAAGAAAGGCCATTCAGCCGTCCCTTCCTTTTCCTCCCAGAATACTGCAGATCATCCCAATAATCTCCCAGTAGGGAATACGTTGTGGGCCTCTAAGAGATACCCAAGCAATTACTATCCATTTGAATATACTAGCCAATTTTCCTTTCTGAAAGAATTTTCAGTTTAGCAGCATTAGAGGGCTGTGTCTTAAAATTTACAACCTGAATTATTTCAGCAAAATTATGTGCCTCACATGCATTGGCTTTTGGTTTCAAATCCAACTGCATAATAGGGTTTATTATTAAATCAGATGTCATTTGGAAACTGCAAATTTAAAGTTTGTGACATTTTCTAATCTTGGTAAACTCCTTGTCATCCAGGGATGCTTTCTCTTTGTGTCTTTCTCTTTATCTTTATGTATGCTGAGCCATTTATCTAGGCCTCTAGAGTATACTTCCCCTCTCCTTCATTCATTCTTTTATTGCCTATTCATCCTTCAAGGCTGTTTAAGCATTACTACAGCTACAAAACCTTTTCCTGGATACTTCTTCCAGTCAGAGCTATGTGTGTCTTCTGTGGACTCCCACAGCACTATATTTCCACCTTAATCATGACATTTTCCTTACTGTGCTGCCTATTTTTACACTTGTCTCCAAGATGCTTGGAACTTACATTAGCTTGACTATTCACTTGTCCTAACATTAGCAGTGATCCCCTTTGAACCTATAGCATTGCGCATTTCTAGAACATGGTAGGCACCCAAGACATATATGAATGAATGAATGAATGAATGAATGAATTGTATTAGTTAATGGGCTTCATTGGACACCTTTTACTGCTCCTTGGCTCAGCTTTGAACCTAGTGAAGCAGATAATTCAGTGACACTTCAAAAATCTTTCAAGAAAGGCTCTACAGATGATTATTGCAGGCACACTGAAGGCCTTTTTACAGACTGCCCCCCCCCTCAAATAACCACTACTCTTTGGCTCTGTGCTCCTTTAAGAATGTTTCTTGGCCAAAAAAAAAGAAGAAAAGCAACTCTTTGCCAACACTCTTCTGCTGGAAAAGTAGGAGGAGTAGAGGGATATATTTCGGGAGAGCTGTGGCTTTGGGGTTGCAATTTTGAAGACAGTTTTTATAAGAAATAAATCTTGTTTGAAATTTTTATTCCAATATTAGCTCAGTGGGAAAACATTTTCTTGCAAAGCTTGTGAAAATTCCTTGAAGTTCCCAGGTTCGCAAAAGGTGGCCTGAACCAATAGTCAAAAAATATGAATGCTCATCTCAACTCAATAACTTGTTAGGTGAACTCGGACAAGATAATTAATCTCTCTAAGCTTCAGTTTCTTCATATATTTTTTAAAGACTTTATTTATTTATTTGAGAGAGAGAGAGAGAATGAAAGGGAGCATGAGCAGCGGTAGAAGGATGGGCAAAGGGAGAGAGAGAAGCAGGCTCCCTGATGAGAGGGGAGTCCCCAGAAGGTCTCAAGTCAGGTCTCAATCCCAGGACCCCAGGGTCATGACCTGAGCTAAAGGCAGACAAGCTTTACCAACTGAGCCACCCAGACACGCCCCATAGTTTCTTCATATATATTTTTAAGATTTTTATTTATTTATTTATTTGACAGACAGAGATCTCAAGTAGGCAGAGAGGCAGGCGGTGGTGGGTGGGCTGGGAGAGAGCAGGCTCCCTGCTTAGCAGAGAGCCTGATGCGAAGCTCAGTCCCAGGACCCTGGGATCAGACCTGAGCCAAAGGCAGAGGCTTTAACCCACTGAGCCACCCAGGTGCCTCATAGTTTCTTCATATTTAAAACAGGAATAAAACCAATACTTTTCTCATAGTAAGATAATGTATTTGAGAACACCTTGAAATACTATTATGAAGTCTAATGATTTGTCACTTAAAAATATGTCTATAATTGAAGAGTTAAAAATGATTCTAAATTATTACATTTCTAAAATTCAGATTTTAAGTAGACAAACATATTGATTATTCAAATGTTTTTTCCTGCATACACTGTCATATAAACATATATACATAAAGCATGTAACTGTTTTGTGTGTAATAGGCTCCATCAAGATCCCAGAATGTTTTTCCTGCTCTAGTAGCTGAATCCTTGATCAAGAATGTTCTCACAAGACCGCTTGCATATTTGGATACTGGCAAGTTTATAGGAATCTACATTTAAAATGACTTTGAATGTTGACTGGAAACCAGCAACAGTAATTGTATCCTATTTGATATTGGGAAAGCTGAACGCTGTGGGCATTCTGCAAAGATTTTAGCCAGTAGTGGTTACATTTCAGAGTCTTTCTAATGATTTCTTATAAAGAACACATGCCACATTGCCAAGGCAATTTACCTTATGTTGAATACTTTCTGTTTTTTAATCCTGTATTTAAAGCAGTCAAATATATTATGAAGAGAATATTCTTATTCTATCAGTTAATAGTTTCAGTAGTTTGAAGGCTTTTACCATGAACATTCCCTCTAAAAAGATACTCTTCATTGACTCTATTAGACAAGAGGTATAAGGCAGTCACCATTCTTTTTACCTGGAATAATGCTCATTTGGGTAATTTCTGCTGATGACAACACCAGGAATAATTAGCAACAGCAAGAGAAAAATTCTCTTAAGGCTAGACCTAGAAAAAAAAACTGGGTCCTTGTTAGTTCAGAATGCATTTTCTCTTTCAGTTTTAAAATGCTCAAATTCCAAAACAGCAATAGTTTTGAAATAGTCCTTGGTCAGATTTGATTCATAGCTCAAACAAGAGGGAGCTTTCTTTCATTCCTTGTGTGGACAAGGGATAAAATCCATACAAGTATACTGCCTCTGAATCTTTATAAGCCCTGTGATTTCAAAGAAAATTGACAAATCGCCCTCAAGTGGCCTTTGAAACGGAATGTGTGCTCTAAAAATGAGAACGACATTTTGTCTGTTTTCTTTCATAAGCCTAGATATCTGGAAAAGCATTATGAAGATAATGAATATAATAAGGACATACCAACTCTGTTCTTACCATTTTTTTTTACTTTTTTTCCCAGTTTTATTGAGAAATAATTGGCATACATCACTGTATAAGATTAAGGTAGACAGCATGATGGTTTGATTTACATATAATTATGACATGATGACCACAATAGGTTTAGCTAATGTTCGTCTGCTCATGCAGCTATAAGAAGAAAAAAGTAGAGGATAAAACGGAATAAAGTTTCTCATTGTAAAGAAAACTCTTGAGATCTACTCTCTTAACTTTCCTGTATATCACATAGCAGTGTTAGCTGTAGTCATCATGTTGAACATTGTATCACTAGTACTTCTTTGTCTTATAACTCTGTTTGTACCTTCTGACCATCTTTCCTGATACACCCTCCTTAACCCCTGTCTCTGGAAACCCCAACTCTAATTTCTTTTTCTATGAGTAGATTTTTGTTGTTGTTGTGTTTCACAAATAAGTGAAATTGTATAGTATTTGACTTATTTCACTGAGCATAATGCCTTTAAAGTCCATCCATGTTGTCAAAAACTGGCTGAATAGTATTACACACACACACACACACACACACACACACACACCTCCCATAACTTCTTTATCCATTCATCCATCAACAGACACTTAGGTTGTTTCCATGTCTTGGCTATTGTAAATCATGCTGCCGTGACCTATGTATGGGTGCAGACATCTCCTCCAGGCTGCTGATTTTGTTACCTTTGGATATGTTTCCAGAAGTGAAATAACTGGGTTGTCCTATTTTTAATTTTTTGAGGATCCTCCATTCTGTTTTCCATACAGGGTGTAGTTTACAGCCCCACCAATGGTCCACAAGGGCTTCCTTTTTTAGCTCATCCAGGTCAGCATTTGTTATCATTCATTTTTTTGGTAATGGCTGTTTTAAGCATATGGTGGTATCACATGGTGTGTCCTTACTAATTTTTAGTAAAGAAGAATGCTATTATTTTATCCCTTTATTTCATTTGGAAACATTAACATCTCAAGAATAATGTATATATACATATATAATTTATATATGTGTATATGTATGTATATATGTGCATATGTATATACACATATATATCCCGAAGGATAGCTTTAGCAAAATCTTCAAGCATCAGTGTCAAATGAACTTAATGAACGCCCACAGCATTCACTTAATGCACTCTCATCACAAGGATAAAAACAAATTGAAATGAACAACTGAGTGGTACTTAATATTTTTCAGAAAGCTATTTATCAATAATTACTATTCATACTTATATTTCTGCTGCTAGTAGGTAACTTTCATCTACCATTCATTTACTTAAGCTTATTTTTGCTTCAAAATGAGTTTTCTAGCCTTACCACAATGCTTAGCATAATGCTGCTATTTTATTGAATCTGATAATATTGACAAATTGATTATAATATATATATACTTTATAAAATACATTCTCTATCATTTTTATTTTATTTGTAGCCTATAACTCTGGGGATCTAGGTAGAAATAGTGTCCCTAGGCAGCAAATACTCATTTACTTAACATGTAGAACATTATGAGTTTCTCAAATTGGTTTGGGGGACCTCTAGGATTTCTCCTAACCTGGAAGTTTTGGGTCTGACAAAGTTCAATATAGCATATATTTAGTGTAAATCTACTATGTACCCTATACTATGGTAGATACTTATATAGGATGATGAGTAAGACATAATTCTTGTCCTTGGAGAGCTTGAAGTCCAATGGAATAAGAAAATACAAATAGTTAAAATATAGGATAATTATAATGAGTGCTATGCAGAGGACAGTAACGAAGATATTTTTTTCCAGTTCCTTGGGTTTGCTATTAGGGTGATATTGGCCTTGTAGAATCAGCAAGTGTTCTCTCCACTTCAAAGTTTTGCAAGAGATCCTAGAGACTTGGTTCAACTTCTTCCTCAAATGTTTGGTAGAATTCACTAATAAACCCATCTGGATCTGGCGTTTTCTATTTTAGAAGGCTATTAATTAATGATTCAACTTATGTAATAGAAATATGTATATTTAGATTGCTTCTTTCGTCTTTTGTGACTTTTGGATGATTGTGCCTCTCAAGGAAATGGTCCATTTCGTCTAGATTATTAAATTTGAAAGGTGCATAGTGTTGTTCATACTATTCCTTTATTACGCTTTTAATGTCCATGGGACCCATAGTGAAGTCCCATCTTTCCTGTCTGATATTCGTAAGTTATATCAACTCTCTTCCTCTTATTTCACCTGGCTAGAGACATATCAACTTTATTGATATTTTCAAAGAACTATTATTTGGTCTTACTGATTTTCTCTATTTCCTTTTTTTTCTTTCAATTTCACTGATTTCTGCTCTATATTTTTCTTATTTCTTCTTCCTTTGGATTTAATTAGCTCTTCTTTTCCTAGATTCCTAAGTTGAAGGCTTGGATTATTTATTTATTTTTCTTTCTGTTATTGATTCCCACTTTAATTCTGTGTGGACAGAAGATGGACCTTGTATGACTTCAATCCTTTCTTACATTTACTGAGGGTTGTTTTATGACCCAGAATATGCCTTTATCTTGGTAAACATTCTGGGTACACTTGAAAAGACTGTGTGTTCTGTTGTTTCTGGATAGAATGTTCCATAATTGCCAATTAGATAAAGTTGATTGATAGTGTTGTTCAAGGGCTTTAAATCCTTACTGTCTGTGTACTTATTCTATCAAATACGGAGAGAGAGATGTTGAAATCTTCACCTATTATTTACGGATTTCTCTGTTTCTCCTGATACTCTAATCAGTTGTGCTTCATGTATTTTGAACCTTTTTATCTGGAGCATAAATATTGATAATCCTTATATTATCTTGACATCTATCTCTGATAATATTCCTTCCTGTGTAATCTACTTTTATACTAATATCATCATTATAGCTTTCTTTTTAATTAGCAGGCTCATCTAATTTCTACTCTTTAACTTTTTCCTTGTTTCAGAAACTTAGAAGACTAGTATTTACATAGCAAAATACCCTTTTGCTCTTCTGTTTCATAGAATTGTAGCTTTATTGGCATAAAACTTGATGTTGATGTATTTTTTAAAAGATTTTATTTATTTATTTGACAGAGATCACAAGTAGGCAGAGAAGCAAGCAGAGAGAGAGGGAGAAGGCTCCCTGCTGAGCAGAGAGCCCTATGCGGGGCTCGATCCCAGAACCCTGGGATCATGACCTGAGCCAAAGGCAGAGGCTTTAACCCACTGAGCCACCCAGGTGCCCCGATATTGATGTATTTTAAAGGTTATATTGATTGATATGGAAATATATAACAAAATTTATACATATATACACAAAATATATATACTTTTTGCTTTATTGCAACATTATTCACATTAAGTCCCTGGTAACTGAATGCTCTGTGAATATAAATACAGATTTCATGTGAACAATGTGTGTCCTTGGGTAAGTTACTTGACTCAGTTTTCTCTTCTATAAGATGAGGATAGTAATAATAATTCCCTCATTTAATGGTTGTGAAGATAAATGAGCTCATACATCCAAAATATCAGAACAGTTTTTGACACTGAATAAGCACTATAGAAATGTTTACTACCACTCCATCCTTTAACTTCTAATCAGTCTGTTTCATTACATTAAAAATGGGCACCTATGGTTGACAAAAGGTAGTCGGATCTTTCTTTTTATCTGGTCAGACAATATCTACCTTTTATTTATTTATTTTTAAGATTTACTTATTTATTTCAGATAGATAGCACGTGCATGAGTGGAGCGGTGGGGAAAGAAAGAGAGAAGGAGAGAGAATCCAAGCAGATTCTGGACTGAGCACAGAGCCTGGAGTGTGGCTCGATCCCAGGCCCTGAGATCATGACCTGAGCTGAAATCAAGAGCCAGAGCTTAACCTACTGAACCACCCAGGCACCCTGACAGTATCTACCTTTTAATTTGTGTTAACACCATTTAACAGAAGGACAGTTGGAAAACCCTCCAAATTTAACCTGAACATTAAATAACACCCTTCTCGATAACACATGGTGTATGGAACAAATACAAAATGTGACCCTGACATTAGGCCTTAAAGTAAACCATAATAAACTCCTGAAAGTTGAACCATTTAGTCAACTTTTCTGAACACAGTGTAATCAAGCTAAAACTTGGTAGCAAAAGGTCACTGACAAATTTTGAACCATTTATAAATTTTTTAAACTATCCCTCTTAGAGCACTGAAAGGCAAAATCAAAGCAGATGTTCAGAGATGAATGACAATTAGAATACTAATTGTAATGGTTAAGAGAATGGGGCCTGGGAGTGAAGTCCTGTGGCCCTGATCCAAGTTCTGGCTTTGCTGCAAGATGACTATCATTCTGACCCAGGTGCTTGAAATAAAGATAGTAATAGCTATCTTAGAGGATTTTTTTTTTTTTTTTTAGATTAAATAAGCTGATCGCACTCTTTAAACATCACTGATTTTTGTGTATGTAACATTCCCTGTCACAATGTAGATATGTAAAAAGCTACCATTTTACATATCTGAAGGTACTAAAAAGTAAACTCAAATTCTGCCTGGGGTGGGAAACTGCTGCAGCCTGATTTAGCTGGCCTGGAGTTTGCTTCAGGCTCAAGGGCTACTGCCTGAGGGCAGTGTTTGTGTGACTAACAGGTGCCAAGGACCTGGACCCTTCTAGGTCAGGGATGGTCTCAAGGAGTCTCAGGGAGAGACGCTGGAAAATGGAAGGGCTAGGAGAGGAACCAGGAAGTGAGTGGAGGGAATGAGGTGCAGGGGGGACACCTCCAAAGGGTTAAGGCGATAGGCCTTTCCCATCTTTGGGTGATGGGCTGGAATGACTGGGCAGATACCATCACAGTTCTTTGCCTGTTCTGCTGCGCTGGTGTCTTCTTTTGGTTCCACTTCCTTTCCTAAATGGACTTCCTGCTCTCGGTCAGGAAGGCTGACCTGTAGTTAGGGCAACAGGCTCTCTTGTCCTCAGGCTTCTGACGGGTTTAGCAATGGGCAGGAACAGACAGGCAGAGGAAATGGCGCCCTCCTAACCACTTCACCGAGTTGGGCTCAGGGACCCTAGCAGTGCCCTCTTGCAGCCCACACAGCACTCTCTCTGTGGTTCCCTCCGCTCTGCTAGAGTATTCGCTTTAGGTCTTTTTATCTTACGTATGCACTCCGTGCTATAGATTTCCCCCTTACGGCCGGGTTTCACTACCTCCCACAAATTTATTAGGTTGTATTTTCATTTTCATCTAGTTCAAAGTATTTCAAAATTTTTCTTGAGATTTCTTCATGTGTTATCGAGAAGGGTGTTATTTAATGTTCAGGTTAAATTTGGAGGGTTTTCCAACCGTCCTTCTGTTATTGATTTCTAGTTTAATTCCATTGTAGTCTGAGAGCAAACATTGTATAATTTCTACTTTATAAACTTGTTGAGGTGTGGTTTATGACCCATAAGGTGGTCTATCTTGGTAAATGTTTTATGTGAGCTTGAGAAGAATGCGTAATCGATTTTTGGATGAAGTACTGGTATAGATGTTAATTGTATCTGGTTGATTAATGGTGCTATTGAGTTCAGCTATGTCCTTACTGACATATCTATCTATCTATAAATATATATATAATCAAATATATTGTTGGTAATACTATATTTTTTAAAAACTTATCTGTTAAATCAGTTAAGAATAAGAAAAATATCTTTTTTGTTTTACTTATTCATTCTCTGATGTTTTTTCTTTCCCTTTGTAGGTCTATTATTCTAACATTTATCCTTTTTTTCTTCTCTGAAGAACTTCTTTTAACATTTCTTGCAAGGCAGGTCTGTTGGCAATATATTTTCCCAATTTTTCTTTTTTGTCTGAGAAAGCGTTTCTCTTATACTTTTGAAGGGTAATTCTTCAGAACACAGAATTCTGTATTTTTGTTTTCTTTTACATTTAAAATATTTCATGCCATTTTCTTCTTGTTTGCATCTTTTCTGAGAATTCGAATATAATTCTGGTCTTTCTCTTATAGGGAAGGTACTTCCTCTTTTCTCTACTACCCCCACCCCCGCCACCCCAGCTTCTTTCAGTTTTGTTTTTTTTTTTTGTTTTTTTTTTGTTGTTGTTTTGTTTTTACTTTTTCTTGAAATTCTAAAGTTTGTATATGATATACCCTGGTGTAGGTTTTCTTTGACAGTTGACCTTCTTGGTTTTTGTAGAGCTTCCTGGATCTGAGGCTTGATGTCTAACATTAATTTGGGGACATCTTCAGTCTTAGTGCTTTATATATTGCTTCTGTTGTTTTTCCTATATCTTCTGTTCTGGTATTCCAACTATGTTTCATTTTTTGTAGGTTTCTCTATTTTGGAATATTTTGAGGGTTTTTTTTTTTTCTGTCATTGTTTTTTTTCTTTTTTGTTTTTTGGATTTGCTTTTGTTTTGGCTTTCAGTTTTAGAAGTTTCTATTACCATATCCTCAAACTGAGACATTCTTTCCTCAGCCATCCTAAGGTTACTAATGAAACCACTACAGACATTCTTTATTTCTATTACAATGCTTCTATGTCTGGCACTCCTTTTTAGTTCTTTTCTAGAATTTCCATCTTCCTACTTAAATTATCCATCTGTTCTTGAATGTTGTCTACTTTTTTCATTAAACCTCTTAGGATATTAATTTTTTTAAAGAACTCCTAGTCTGATATTCCAACATTCCTGCCATATCTGACTCTGGTTATTTTACTCGTCTGGTGTCTTCAAACTGTGTTTTTCCTTTTATGATGCTTTGTAATTTTTAATTAAGATGGACATCATGTACTAGGTAAAAGGAATGCAATAAATAAGCCATCAGTAATGTTATGGTAAGGTGTCAGAGGAAGGGTAATGATCTATACTTCTGTGATTTAGTTTTAGTCTTCTAGTGAGTCTGTAACTCTGGACCATAAGTGTTACCAGTACTTCTCAGTTTTTCCCCCTTTAGGTGGTTCAGAATGTCTAGAGGGATGCTAGAGTTTATATTTCCTTTCCCCATGTAGGTTAGGCTCTAGTAAAGTGGTTTCTCCTCAGGGAAGGTCTTATTTAGAACAGAATACTCTGGCATGTTCCATGTTTTAAATGTTCTTTCCCCCTGCCCCCCCACCAACATGATTCCCACTCCCGCTGTATACTGGAAGGATTTTTCTCCTATCTTCACTGTGAGTCTGGGAGATTTAATGGAGGACAACTCACGAAAGTGTTGGTATGACCCCAAAGACCAAATGAACCCCTCTGGAGTTTTTAACTCCCAGATTTGTCCACACTCCGCAATTTTTCAATTCTAGTTCAAGTTTTCACATCCCGACTCTGGTTCCTGTGAATTTCTGCTCTAGTTACTTGTGATTCTCTGGACTCACCTGTCTCCAGCTTTGAAATATGACTTGAAGTCCAAAATTGTGATGACTCTAGCTTTGCTTTTCTTTTTCAAGATTGCTTTGTCTATTCAGAGTCTTTTGTGGTTCTTTACAAATTTTAGAATTTTTGTTCTAGTTCTGTGTTGATATTTTCAAATGGATTGCATTAAATATTTAGATGACTTTGGATCATATAGACATCTTTTTTAAAAAAAAAAAAAAAAAAGATTCTATTTGAGAGAGGAGAGAACATGGGAAGAAAAAGGTCAGAGGGAGAAGCAGACTCCCCACCAAGCAAGGAGCCCAATGCAGGACTCGATCCCAGGACTCCAGGATCATGACCTGAGTTAAGGCAGTCACTTAACCAACTGAGCCAGCCAGGCACCCCTAGGATAGACATCTTAACAATAATCTTCTAATCCATGAACATAGAATGTCTTTCCATTTCTTTGTGTCATCTTCAGTTTCTTTCATCACTGTTTTATAGTTTCCAGAGTACAGGTCTTTCACTTCTTTGGTTAGGTTTATTCCTGGGTGTCTTGTTATTTTTGGTGCAGTTGTATGGGATTGTTTTCTTGATTTTATTTTCTGCCACTTCATTATCAGTACATAGAAATGCAACAGGTTTCTGTACCTTGATTTTGTTTCCTGCAACTTTACTGAATTTATTTATCAGTTCTAGCAGTTTTTTGGTAGGCTCTTCCTGGTTTCCTATATATAGTATGATATCATCTGCAAATAGTAAGTTTTACTTCTTCCTTACCAATTTGGATGCCTTTTCTTTCTTTTTTTTTATCTGATTGCTGTGGCTTGGACTTCCAGTACTATGTTGAATAAAAGTGGTAAGAGTGGACATCCTTGTCTTATTCCTGACCTTTAGAGAAAATTTTTTTTTTTCTCCATTGAAGATATTAGTTATGGGTTTTTCATATACAGCCTTTATCGTGTTTAGGTATGTTCTCTCTAAACCTACTTTGCTAAGGGTTTTTATCATGTATGGATGCTATACTTTGTCACATGCTTTTTCTGCATCTTTTGAAATGGTCATTTTAAATTTTATCTATTTATTTGAGAGAGAGAGTGAGTGAGCATGAGCAGGATGGAGGATCAGAAGGGAGAGAGAGAAGCAGACTCTCAGCTAAGCATGGAGCCCAACGTGGGGCTCAATCCCAGGATCCTGAGATCATGATCTGAACCCTGGTCATAAGGTTCTGATCCCTTCTCTTATTGATTTAATCATGTTGATTGATTTGCAGATATTGAACCAACTTTTCAACCTGTGAATAAATCCCATGTGACTACAGTGAATGATTTTTTAAAATGTATTGTTGAATTGAGTTTGCTAGTATTTATTGAGGATTTTTGCATCTATGGTCATCAGGAATATTGGCTGTAATTCTCTTTTAGTGGTGTCTATATCTGGTTTTAGTATCAGGATAATACTGGCCTCATAGAAAAAATTTAGAAGTTTCGCTTCCTCTTCTATTTTTTGGAATAGTGTGAGAAGAATAGGTATTAATTCTTCTTTGACTACTTGGTAGAATTTGCCTGTGAAAGCATTAGACCCTAGAGTTTGTCTGTTGGGAGTTCTTTAGTTGCTGATTGAATGTCTCTACTGGTGATCAGTCTGTTCAAATTTTCTGTTTCTTCCTATTTCAGTTTTGGTAGTTTATGTTTCTAGGAATTTATCCATTTCTTTTAGGTTGTCTATTTTATTGGCATATTGTTTTTCATAATATTCTCTTATAATTATTTGTGTTTCTGTAGTGTTGATTATTTTTCCTCTCCCGTTTGTGATTTTATTTATTTGAGTCCATTCTCTTTCTGTCTTTGTGTGTGTGTGTGTGTGTGTGTGTGTGTGTGTGTGTGTAAGTGTGGCTGGAGGTTTATCAGTTTTATTGAATTTTTCAAAGAACCAGCTCCTGGTTTCACTGATGAGTTCTATTATATTTTTTAGTTTTTGTATTATCTATTTCTATTCTAATTTTATTCTTTCTTTCCTTCCACTGCTTTTAGAGTTAATTTATTGTTCTTTTTCTAGCTCCTGGTGTAAGGTTATTTATTTGAGATTTTTTCTTGCTTCTTGAGGTAGTTCTATATTGCTATTAGCTTCTCTCTTAGGACTACTTTGCTGCCTCTCAAAGGTTTTGGATCATTGTGTTTTCATTTTCATTTGTTTCCTATACTTTTTAAATTTATTCTTTTTTTTCTGGTTGTCCCACTCATTGTTTAGTAGCACGTTATTTAACATTCATGTATTTGTGGTCTTTCCCAATTTTTTCTTGTGGTTGACTTTTAGAACATTGTGTTCAGAAAACATGCATGGTATGACTTTGATCTTTTTGAATTCCTTGAGGCTTGTTTTATGGGCTAATAATCTGGAGAATGTTTGTGTACTTGAAAAGTATGTGTATTCTGTTTTAGGATGGAATACTGTTAAATCCATCTGTTCAGTGTGTCATTCAAAACCATTGCTTCCTCATTGATTTTCTGTTAAGATGATCTGTCCATTGGTGTTAAGTAGGGTGTTAAAGTCCCTACTGTTATTGTATCAAGTATGTTTGTTAATAGCTGTTTTGTGTATTTTGGCACTCTATGTTGGGTGCATAAATATTTAAAGTTATTCTATCTTCTATTTGGACTTTCCCTTTTATTATTATATAGTGTCCTCCATTATCCCTTATTAGTCTTTGTTTTAAAGTCAATTTTATCCTATATAAGTATTGCTATCTGGCTTTCTTTAGACATCCATTTTCATTTAAGATGTTTCTCCATTCCCTTACTTTGAACCTGTAGGGTTTTTTAGGTCTAAAATGAATCTCTTTTTTTGTGGTTATTTTTTTTAACATTTTCTCTGGTTCTTGTCTTTCTGTCTTTTATGTTCTTGCTGATTTTGTTTAATGATATATTTGGATTTCTCTCTCTTTAGTCTTTGCGTATTTATTAGTGGTTTTTGATATATGGTTACCATTAGAGTTGTATATAACTTCTGCATATAGCAGTCTATATTAAGTTGATGGTCATTTAAGTTTGAACCCATTCTTTTTTCCTCTCCTTCCCCCATTTTAGCTATATTCTATTATATTTTACATCCTTTTTAATTGAGTTCCTTGACAGTTTTTTACAGAAATATTCCTTTTTACTGCTTTTGTGTTTCCTGACTTCATACTGTCACTTTTGGTCTCTTTTTTTTTTTCCCCTCAGAGTTCCTGTTAACATTTCTTGCAGAGCTGGTTTAGTGTTTATGAACTCTAGGTTAACGCTAGATTTTGTTTGTCTGGGAAACTCTTTATCTCTTCTATTCTGAATGATAGCCTTGCTGGATAGGGTATCCTGCCTGAAGATTTTTCCTATTCAGCACTCAGAATATATCATGCTACATGCCACTCTCTTCTGGCTTGCAAAGTTTCTGTTGAAAATCTGCTACCCTTAAGGGTCTTCCCTTGTAAATTCAGGACTTCTATTGTCCTGTTACTTTAAAGGTTTTTTTTTTTTTTTCTTTATCACTGTATTTTGCCAATTTAAATACAATATGTCTTGGTATGGTTCTGATTTTGTTAATATTTATTAAAGTTCTCTGTACCTTGTGGGTCTGGATGTCTGTTTCCTTTCCCCAGGTTAGTTGTCAGCTATTACTTCAAATAAATTTTCTGCCTCCTTTTCTCTCTCTTCTTCTTCTGGGACTCCTACAGTATAAATGTTATTACATTTAATGGAGTCACTGAATTTTCTGTGTCTATCCTTGTTTTGTGTAATTCCTTTTTCTCTCTTTTGTTCAGCTTGATTACTTTCCATTACACTGTATTCTAGGTCACTAATTTCTTCCTCTGCTTCTTCCATCCTACTGTTGATTTCCTCAAGCATGTTTCTCACTTCATTTACTGTACCCTTTATCTCTGCTATGTTATTCCTTATTACTGTGCTAAGGGTCTCACGTCTTACACTCTTTGCTCAAGTCCACTGAGTATCCTTTCTTTAAATTCCCTAGTAGGCATTTTACTTACATCTCTCACTTAGATCTCTGGCCATGGCCTTGTCCTATTCTTCCATTTAGGATATATTTCTCTGTCTCATTTTGTCTGCCTCTCTGTGTCTGTTTCTCTGTGTTAAGAAATTTAGCTTTATCTTTTGCTCTTGGACAGTAGTGGCTTTATAGAGAGGAGGTCCTGGAATGCCCTGCAGTGCAATGTCACCTGTTCACCAGAACCTGGTATTTCAGGACAACTTCCTATGTGTGCTGCTCCAACCATGTTATTGTGTCTGAGTCACTTTTCCTTTCAGTCCAGTTGTCTTCACTGACTCCCTGTTGTGAGCTGGGCTTGCTCTCTGTGGTGTTAGTAGGATCCAGGCAAGCCAACTCTGAAGGGATGTGCCTGTGGGGGAACTTGGAAGCAGGACAGTGGTGTTAGCAAAATTTACACTGCACTACTGCTCCTATGCCAGATCCCCAAAGCTCTTGGTAGCCAGGCACCCCAGGATGTGAGGCTGGGCATGGAGCACATCCTTGGCTGGAGGTGTGTGGTTAGTATGATTCGTGGCAATGGCCATGCCCCAGAAGCTGGGTAAGGTGCATGTGACAACCAAATTTGCCCTGAGCCCAGGACCGAGGCTAACAGGCTTGGAATCAGTGAGTCCTCGGGACTCATGGGATGGATGCACTGCTGGCAGGTTAGGTAGCAAGTGTCTGTGCAGCCCCACCTCTTACAGGTGGCTCTCTATTTATGCTGGGCAGTACAGGAGGAAAATGGAGCCTCTAGCTTCCTCATTTTTGGGTAAGTGTCCCAACGCACTCCAAAATTGGTATGAATAGATCTGTCTCCTATTTCTTCCCCCTCCTCCAGCATTGTTCCAACTGCCATTTTTATGTTGCTTCTCTATGCAGACTGCAATCTCTTCAAGGTGTCCACCCAGCCATCAGTCACCCTCTGGCCTCACCCAGGGCTGAGGCAGATGATGTTTCAACCTCCAGGCTCTAAGTCCCGCTGATTTTAAAAACTTAGGAACTCAGCCCCTCTGGTTTTTAAAGCCAAACATTATGGGGATTAATCTTCCTCATGTGAGCTCCCTGGTGTGAGGTCCCCTCTCTCTGCCCTTTCCCTGAGCAAGGCTCCGTCCATTCTGCAGCCAGCCTCCCTCCCCCTCTCTAACCTTCCCAACCCTTCAGATGCAGCTTCATTGCTATATTTAGTCATAGAGTTCTGCCAGTCTTCAAATTGCTTTCTGGTTTATTGCCTTGGATGTGTCTGATATCTAGTTGTAAATGTGGGACAGGGAGCGCTCAGCATCCTCCTTCAAGTTTTTAATCTGCTAATTCCAACATCTGAGATCCCTCAGATACAATTTCTATTTCCTGCTTTTCTTCTTCTGTATGGGTCATACTTTTCTTAGCATGTCATATAATTTCTTTTTAAAAATAAGCTATATGATAATATGTTAAAACAACTAATGATTCTGATTTGTTCTTTCCCCCATCTCCAGTTGTTGTTTCTTTTTATTTGGGGGGTACATTTAATCACATATATGGGCAAGATTTACAGAGTCTGTCTTCCTGCATTGTTTAGCTGCTAATGTCTCTTTTGAGCTTTTGTTGTTGTTGTTGTAATTTCATTGTTGTTGCTGTTGTTGTTCTTCTTCTTGAATCCTAGCTTCCTCTGGTTGACTCTGGATCAGCATAGCTTACTGGTAGGCCAATTACTGGTCAGAGGTTATATTTAAACACCTTGTGCCAGTAAGGCACAATTACCAATGGGTTTGCAAGCGGGTTAGGAAATGTGTTCAAACTCAAGCAGTATAAAAATTTGTCTGAAATTTTAGTCTTCAGTAGACCTTATTATAATTCCTCTGCATATGTGAAAGGTCTCACACTCAGCCAGGAATGTGTAGATGACTAGGACCTGCTTCAGTCTCTATAGCATCTGAGTGACCCTGCACATGCACTCAGTGTTCCAATCTGGGAGTGATATGTTAGAACTATTGATTTGTTAGAACTATCAAGACCTTCCATGACTCATTCCACAGATCCCCCTGTTAAATTTCTGGCTTTTCTAGACAGCTGGTAGCTTTCACCAACCAGTATTGCTACCTTAGGCTACTGCATTGTTGACTTTTCCTGATATTTGCCACCAAACCATGATTATTTTCAACACCTCTGAGCATGAGGTTTTCACACATGCTGGTTCAAACGAAATTGTCCCTCTCCAATGGTGGCAAAGATGCTGATTTTCATAGCTTAAGCTTTCTCTGCCCTGGTAGAACTGTGGTACCCACAGAATTTGGTGGAAGGGGTGTAGGAGCAGCCCAAGGCTGCAACACCATAGAGGCCAAGTGTTATTCATAGAGGTTCTGGAATCAAAGTTTTTCAACTTGCCATATGCCTTTAATCAGTTTCCAGAGTCCAGAAAACGTTAATTTTGGCACTTCTGTTTGTTTTCAAGTTGTTCTTTGGGGAAAAGATTTGCCAAGCCCTTTATTCCACCATGCTTTAAGAACAATGATGAATATAATAGTAACACTTACCATGTGCCAAATACTGTTCCAAGTACTTGACTAATTATAGTCACTTATACTAATTTACTTATTCACTCTAGGAGATTATGAATCCTATTTCGCAGATGAGGAAACTAAGGCAGGCATCTCAAAGCTAGTAACAGAATCAAATAAGGAAATCTGACTCTAGAATATGTATCTTGAGCACTCTGCTTTATCACTTAATTTAAGACTTCTAACAGCCTTATTGGAGTAAATAAAAATAGTACAGTAGTCCCCCATAGCTGTACAAATATGTTCCTAGATGCCCAGTAGATGCCTGAAAGCACAGATAGTACCAAATGCTATATATTATTTTCAAATATATATTCCTATAATAAAGTTTGATTTATAAATTAAGCACAGTAATAGATTAACAATTAATAACAAAATAGAACAATTATAATAATATACTATAATAAAATTTATGTGAATTTGTCTGTCCCCCTTTCCTTCTCGAAATGTTTTACTGTACTCACCCTTCTTCTTGCAATGATGTGAGATGATAAAATTCCCTTGTGAGGCGTGAGGCAAGGTGAATGATGTAAGCATTGTGATGTAGGGTTAGGCTATTACTGACCTGACTCTATGTCAGGAGGAAGATCATCTGCTTCCAGATGGTGGGTGACTCTGAGTAACTAAAACCATGGGAGATGAAATCATGGGTAAGTGGAGACTATCCTACCTTATATTACTGAAGAGAAACTGAAGCTATACATCTTCTCTAAAGCCACAAAGTTAATAAGTAGCCAATTTAGGATTGGCATCTGTGTCTAATTGAATCTAAAGTTTGAGATGGTAACCAGAACATTATACAATCAGGGAGAAAGATTCACATAGGTACTCTATAAACAGCGAAACAGTACTAGCACAGCCTGGCTTATGTACGTGTGTGTGCACTGTCTATGTGTGCATGGATATGTGTAGGAGAGCTAAGTTTTAGATGGTTTTTTAGAAGGGTTTTTTGGAAGTCCTTGCATATCTTCTCCCTGACCTACCATGTTTGATTCTTCATGTTTTCCAGCTGAGATTTACTGTCTGATTAATATTTCTTTACTATTGCTAAGGTGTTCATGTAATTTATTTCATTCAAGGTAATTGAGAATTTATGCCAGCACCCTTTTGAATCTGTCTTCCTCTTCTGAGAGGGTATTTAAAAAAAAAAAAAAAAAGACTGACCTATGGTTAATCATAACCTGTTTAGAGTTTATACTATTCGTTTTCTAGTTGGCACAGTGTCCAGAGATTGATTTACTGCATCCAACCGAGAGCTCCCTGGTGTGACTAAGGATTGTCACGGCCACAACTTAGTATGCATGACCCTTTTTAAAATTAGGAGCTATCATAAGAAGCACTAATATAGATACAGAAACTTGAACTTTCAATTTTTTCTTTGAAAGATATATTGTTTGTACCTTTTTCTTTTTCTTTTTTTTTTAATATAATTTTTTATTTTTTATAAACATATATTTTTATCCCCAGGGGTACAGGTCTGTGAATCACCAGGTTTACACACTTCACAGCACTCACCAAAACACATACCCTCCCCAATGTCCATAATACCACCCCTTTCTCCCAAACCCCCTCCCCCCAACAACCCTCAGTTTGTTTTGTGAGATTAAGAGTCACTTATGGTTTGTCTCCCTCCCAATCCCATCTTCTTTCATTTATTCTTCTCGTACCCACTTAAGCCTTTTTCCACTGTAGAATTGAATCGAACAGTCTTCTATACTAACTCAAGACTTGTAACTCAAGTCTTCTGTAGGAATACTGAGCACACTTGATATATATATAGAGATATCTATATCTATATATCTCTTGATTTTTATAAACATTATTAGCTGAGCAATTTTGAGCAAATACTTTACCATCTCTAAGCTCTTTACTCATGTGTAAAATTCAGTAATAGTATTATCTACCCACATGGGATTGTTATGAGTTGCAATATAATAATGTATCTAAAAGTAGTATGTAAATGATTAATCTTGTTAGTGTAATCTGGGAAAAGATGTGTATAAATAACTTGAAACCTTACAATTTCCATATTTTATCAACTGGTAAAGGTATATGTATAGGGGGGTAGGTAGAAACAGAATTAATAATTTGCTCCTTGTTATGATCCTAAAGTACTTCAAAAAAGGTGAAATAACGTAAGTAGCCAAATGCTTTCCCTTAGTGTCTGTTCCAAAAAGATAGATCTGACTTTTTTTTCATAATAAGCATATCAAAGCATTTTTCTGGAATCATACAACTAAAGAACTTTTTCATGTGATTTAGATGAAATAGCAGAAGAATTAGCAGGGCAGTATAGCTCTGTAGCTTTTTTCCAAGTCTGTGAAGATGGGTGATGTGCTTTTAAAAATCAGATAAAAAGAGATCATATGAGCTAGCAAAGAATGTGGGGATAGTCACTCAATATGTATTTGTTGATGGATGGAGTGATCCTGAAGGATGCCAAAAGGGTGACATAAATTCAGAATAAAAGGGAGACTGTTTATTGTTGGCAATATCTGAAGTAAAATGATGAGAGGGAAATTAAGGCAGTTCACTCATTTGGAAACTGACTGTGGTGAGGAGGACTTTTAAAGACAGAGGGATTTGAAAGATTTATGACAAATCAGAATCCCTTAATGTAAGGTTCCATTAATTTATTTCTTCAGATTATTTATGAAATGATTCTATAGACAAGTCATTATGATAGGTGTCACAAGAGAAAAAAAATCAAAGATAGTGCCTCATCTAAGAAAGAGGACTGTATATCAGGAAAGGTAAAATACAGCGTAAGGTGTTGGAATTTGAGAAAGAGCACAGTATAGTACAAGAGGGACTATGCTCTGTGTGGTCAGGGAGAAAGACTAGCGTTTAATATTAGACATCCCTTGATTCAAGCATTAGATACTTCCATCCTTGCCTCCCTCCATATAGGCACTCATTCTTTAATTTCTTCCAGCAAATTTGTATTGAGAACATATTTCCCATCACTAAGTGATGAGAAGGATGAAATTGTACTCATTTCATGTTACTTAAAACTGTATAAACTTGGTGAAATCACTTACCTTAAGAAACCTGACTTAATAGTAAAATTAAAATGTCTCACTCTTGGTGTTATTTTAATTATTAAAGCAATTTATGATAGTCCCTGGCATGTAGTAGATACTTAATGGAATGTGGTGGTGGTGTTGGTAATTATTTTTTTTAGGATTTTTTTTTTTTTTAGCATTTTTGTGGGGGCAATTTAGAGAATAGGATGGTAATTTCTAGGAGATTTCTAGGAGATTGTTAAGAAAAATCTTTTCGACTTTATGAAGGAGAAAGCCATATGTTGACAGTTATAGAAGCTTTCCATATCCCCACATAGAATCTCACTTCATGAGGACAGAGGCTCTGTCTTTACTATTAGAGCCCTAGGACCTAACACACTAGTATAGTACCTGGGAAACCCTAGTCATTTAAGAATATTTTTTCTAAATTAATTGAGATTTTAATAAGCATCTATTAAAATAAAGACATTTAGTGTGTACTGTGTGATATTAATGAAGATACCAAAGAGAAGAGTTGCTTTATACAACTTTAGCACAATTACTGGGCTCAAAATGTTTTTGAAGATAAGAAGCAGGGTCTGTAGCTACAAAAGTAGATTGGGAAAACTGGTGGGTGTTCTGAAATGTTCTTTAGCGATGAAGAAAAATTACTTAAAGCTACTTGTACAGAATTATTAAATGACACACTGCTTTTTCGAAAGGTAGCTCCAGGGTTGCCCAGGTGGCTCAGCCAGTTAAGCATCTGCCTTCGGGTCCTGGAATTGAGCCCTCCATTGGGCTCCTACTGCTTCTCCTTCTCCATCTGCCTGCCACTCGCTCTGCTTGTTCTGTCTCTCTTTCTCTCTCTCAGTCAAATAAATAAATAAAAATCCTTAAAAAAAAAAAAAGGTAGCTCTCAAAGGATATGAAAAATAGAGTGATAATGAAAAAAATGATCTGGACAGAAATGTTTTTTAGGAAGTTATAATGATGGTATTAAGAAAGTAATAGTTTAGAACTTGAAATAGAATGTTAGGTATTGATCACAAAGATAAAGGACACATGAAAAAGAGGATTCCTGGGGCTCCTGGCTCTCCTGGCTGGTTCAGTAGGTAGAACATGCAAGTCTCAATCTCAGGGGTTGTAAGCTCAAGTCCCACATTGAGTGCAGAGGTTACTTGAAAAAATAAAATCTTAAGGAAAAAAAAAAAAAGAAAGAAAGAAAAAGGATTCCCTTAACTGATATAGAGAATAGTCTGGAGGAAATGATGATTATAATTGATCGTGATTAGTCCTGTCTCAGACTTATTAAGACGGGGTGACATCAGAGCATTTACTTAGAAAATAAAAGTTTTGTGTAACAAAAAGAGACAGATTTTGGCAAATGCTCATATCCGGCAGGAAGAAAGGAAACAGATAAACGCAGTGGACAGAGCAGTAGGGAGGAAACCAGTAAGGATATCAACTGTGTGACAGAAGGAAAGGGGAGTTTCAACTGGTGATCCCTCCAGAGTGCCAAACACTGCAGGAAAGCCAGGGAGGCTGAAGGCTGGGAAAAGATCATTGTATTCAAATGTGGGAAGGTCTTCACGGATCCTCTGCTTTTGAAGGGTAGTAGAAACAAGATTGCAAATGAGATTGAAGAGAGAAGTTGAGGATGAACTGGGTGAATTGATATTCTGCCTCTCATTATAGTCTTATTATACCCAAGAGAAAGAGGAAATATTCTTACTATCAGCTTACATCATAGTATTTGTAAAGTCTCTTATGGTTCAGCACTCACTTTTTTGTTGTAACTCTAAATCTTTTGGCATATGTTTGAGCTCTTGATTCTCTTGGACACTGCTTACAATTGCAAAGTGTTTTATTTATGGGGATAGTCAAGTGAGGGAGGGGGCTTGATGGTGGGTCATGATGTCTTCACAACCATTCATCGGTATGTTCTTAACACCATTTACTGCTCCAAAGAGTATGTTTTAACATGAATACTTAAAGCCCCAAAACAAAACAGCATATGTCAGATGGGAGCCAAATGAAAGCATTAAAATTACCAATTACTACTCCATCCAGCAAATGTTGCAAAGCAAGGGAGCAAAGCTGGGGAGAAATTGGCCATGTCCAGATCAGAAGCAAATCCAGTTCTGAACTTACTAAGTACTGTATTTTCCCTTCTTTACAGAAGCCTTTAATCAAGACCACATTATATCTATCTATGTATTATCTATCTGTCTCTCTATCTAGAGTTTCTTCTTACACATGTAAGAACCCTCAGCTATTTTTCTTGATTTTTCTTGACAAAAAAGAAAATTTGTGACATTATTACAGGTGAAAATCTGTTTAGTAATAATGATTTCTAAAAAAATCCATGATTTCTAATTAAATGAAAACACACATATTAATTATTGAGTCTTGGAACCATTTTTAGACCCAAAATTCTGTGTTATAAAGTCTTAACAAAGGCAGAGGGAGTAACAGAAACAAAGGAAAATTGTTTAAGAATGGAAAAAGTTGTAGGATACTGATTAATTTTTTCTCTTTGGTGGATGCTATGATTTAGCAGTTCACTGAGCTCAGAAATTTAATTAAGATTAGAAGTTTTAACATGAAATCAGGGTTTACTGGTAGATCACAAGTAGGTGAATAATAGGAATAGTGGTCCTACCAAAACTAGAATCTTGACTAAGAATGTCAATAATTATTTGTATAGTTTGTATTTATTAAAAGTAAGAAGTAATTACTATGATTAGCTTCTTTTCAAACTGCATATTCTTTTTTTTTTTAAATTTTTTATTTTTTATAAACATATATTTTTATCCCCAGGGGTACAGGTCTGTGAATCACCAGGTTTACACACTTCATAGCACTCACCAAAGCACATACCCTCCCCAATGTCCATAATCCCACCCCCTTCTCCCAAACCCCCTCCCCCCAGCAACCCTCAGTTTGTTTTGTGAGATTAAGAGTCACTTATGGTTTGTCTCCCTCCCAATCCCATCTTGTTTCATTGATTCTTCTCCTACCCACTTAAGCCCCTATGTTGCATCACCACTTCCTCATATCAGGGAGATCATATGATAGTTGTCTTTCTCTGCTTGACTTATTTCACTAAGCATGATACACTCTAGTTCCATCCATGTTGTCGCAAATGGCAAGATTTCATTTCTTTTGATGGCTGCATAGTATTCCATTGTGTATATATACCACATCTTCTTGATCCATTCATCTGTTGAAGGATATCTAGGTTCTTTCCATAGTTTGGCTATTGTGGACATTGCTGCTATAAACATTCGGGTGCATGTGCCCCTTTGGATCACTACGTTTGTATCTTTAGGGTAAATACCCAATAGTGCAATTGCTGGGTCATAGGGCAGAGGACATGAACAGACATTTCTGCAAAGAAGACATCCAGATAGCCAACAGACACATGACAAAGTGCTCCATATCACTCGGCATCAGGGAAATACAAATCAAAACAACAATGAGATATCACCTCACACCAGTCAGAATGGCTAAAATAAACAAGTCAGGAAATGACAGATGCTGACGAGGATGCGGAGAAAGGGGAACCCTCCTACACTGTTGGTGGGAATGCAAGCTGGTGCAGCCACTCTGGAAAACAGCATGAAGGTTCCTCAAAATGTTGAAAATCAAACTGCATATTCTTAAATGAGTCTCATTATAACTGAATAGTATTTCTAAAATAACCAAATCCATCCATACCTTAGATTAAAACAGATCCTCTACAAAGCTTAAACTGAATTTTTTTCCTTGCTGTTTAAACAATATCTATACACAAATATGTATAACACATAAAAATATGAATTCTAACAGCTTTTAAGTGACAAAACTGGTATTGGAATTCGAATCTTTTGGATCCCAGAACCTAAGTTTTTTATTTCTATGTGATCATTCCTCTTAGTATGAATAGAGGGCACAATTTTAGGCAGTAGAGACAGTCTAGGAGAAGGAACATAAGTTAAAGGAAGTGATGGACTGCTTAGTATTGTGCTACATACCTTGAGCTTTGTCTAAGGATACTCTCCTTCTGATTAGAGTTTCCATGTTGGTCGAATGACTCTCACTTTCTCAGTATTTGATTGTTTTTCATCCCTTCAGCAGAGACACTTAAAGTTAAGTGTGACAAAAAGATAGAGATAATGTACATCAGCCTTCAGTTCTTTCTTTTAGATTGAGGTAGAGCAAAACTGCCTTATCTTTTTTTCCCCCTTTTTCAAAGAGGCAAAGCTACTTTTTATTTCTTCTAAAAGTCTCAAGAAGAGTTCAGCCTTAGGGAAGTGTGTGCCAATAGAATAACATAATGGTCAAGACTGGGCAAGACAACGTTAAAAAGAAAATATAAGAGGGAGCAACGAAAGATTTCAAGAAAGTTTAATGGAGGTAATATTCTGAGTGAAGGCCATGCTGAACTGATTTGGGAGAGAAAGCTAAGATGATTCCTCTTCACAAAGGAGTACATCTTAGATGGATTCAGGAAAGCGATGTTTAGGTTAAAAAAAAAAAAATTAGTCGATTTTGTAGAAGAAAGCAAGTTTATTTGCTTATTAAGTTATATTTTATATTACTCAGGAACTTAACAAATATTCAATAATTGATCATAGAAGTTTTGTGAACCTTGCAGATTATTAATCCACAACTAATTAAAATACCTCTCACTGTTGAAGAGTTATTATGTTTCAGGTAGTTGATAATGTATAATCTCATTTATTGCTCCCAAAAACTTCATGAAGAGGATTGTGTAATATTATAGCTAAATGTAATTTCTTTATCACTTAAGGTGTATACCAAATATTTTACACCAATTATCTAATATTCACAATGTCCATATTAGGTACTTGTTAGTGCCATTTTGCACATGAGAAACTTAAGGTTTTGGGAGATTGAGGAAATTGACTACATTTGCATATCTCATAAATATTAGAACTAGGATTCGGATCTGTGTCTTTTTTTCTTTTTAACTCTGGAAACCATCTTACCTACTGAACATAATAGAATGTATATAGGAGATTCAAGTGTAAAGAGCCACAAAGCATCCTGATGTGTTTGCTGTAATAGAGCTCTAGTAGGAAAGGGGGATGACCATTGGCAATGCACTAAGATGAATACCAACAAAGGGTGTGTGTGTGTGTGTGTGTGTGTGTGTGCGTGTGTGTGTGTGTATGTGTTGTAGACTACCTGGGGAATCTGATCATGATTGCAATTCTGTGGAAGGGACTCCTGAGAAGGACTGATATCAAACATGAGGATATCTAAGCTGTGAATCTCCAAGGGCCTGGGTCCTATAGGAATTGCATCTCCCTTTGAGGCCACAGTTTTCTCTGAGAGCATCAAATTTTACCCACCCCCAAAAAATCACATTCACTGAATCACATGGTCACTGAGCCTCTGTGTGGTAGGCACTGTGTTACCTGCTGCAGCTACAGATGAAGCAGAGTGACGTGGGCTTTGTCTTGCTCTGCGAGTGGCAAGAAGCCACGAAAACCAGATGCTCCAGCCTCTGTGGTCATCGCATCCCCTCCCAAAGTCCAACAGCAACTTTATATGAAAAACCATAATATTCGGAGATAAGTCTTGCTTACTGCATCATGTTTGTTTATTTATTTATTTATTTCCCTTTTTTTTAAATTTTTTCAATTTATTTATTTTCAGAAAAACAGTATTCATTATTTTTTCACCACACCCAGTGCTCCATGCAATCTGTGCCCTCTATAATACCCACCACCTGGTACCCCAACCTCCCACACCCCCGTTTATTTTTAATAAAGGGCAGAATTAGTATATTATATTATATCCTACTAGGGAATCATATATATATAGATATATGTTATATGTCATATATATCCATACTTATACATATATACAACAAACAGTCCTTCCATGTGGCAACAGTGGAATTGTGATTCTAGTCCATCTCTCTGTTTTATATATTGGATACCACACTTCTCTGAGGCCTTAGTATGTTTGGTGCCTCCTTAAGAACTGTGCATTTAGTGAAAATAGGGATTATATCTTAAATCTCTATTTTTTCAGTACCTGTCACACCACTTGGCACATCATGCATGCTCAATAATTGTTCATTGAATGGAATTAGGTTTAGTTTTAAGAAGCCAGTCCTTTGATATTCCTGTATTGGCCCTCATTATAATATGGAATATAGAGTTGTATAAACATTTATTTATCCCAGATTTTAGGATGCTGTTAGCCTTAATGAAATTACATGTGTAACAAAGAACAAAAAAAAAAATGTGGAAAAGTCATTTCTATAGATTCCAATTAAATGCATTAAAACATGAAATTAAATTAATTTACTTAAATAAATAAATTAAAACATGAAATAGCTCATGTACGTTATTCATGAAAGACCTCATTTCAGAAGATTAAAAATACATCTCAATTAAATTATATGATCACCTGGGCAGGTAGTTAAAGTAGCACTGGAAAAGAAGGAAAAACAAAAAAAACAGTGTGATAATATTCAAAGTTCATGAAATTATACCTTTAAATACCAAGTTTGAATTTGAATGGGTCACTCTCTTAACTTCTGTAGGATGCCAAAAAAGGCTACATGCCCAGAACAGTGCAGGACAACGTGTGGCATCATTATGATTTTCTAGCACCCGTAGAAATTGCCCAGCTGTCACCACAGAACCTGAGGTTCAGGAAAATCAAGTCTTTGAAGAAAAAAATTTTTCAAAACCAGGAAATTCCCTCTATCTCTGCAAAAATATCAACCCTCTCATTTTTCTAGCCTTCAGTAATGATCAGTGCAGGATATGGGAAAATTTGAACCTAGTCCACATAACTGTCCAGGCCCCAGACTGTCAGGTGCATGAAACATTGCCTGGGGACTTAAGTGTCACCAGAAATGTCACCGGTCAAGAGCAACAACACCAAACGCATGTGGCAGAACTCTTTTCAGGAAGAGAGTCTTGTGAGTTTAAAGACATGCATTGGTAAACTGATTGGAAATCAGGGAGACCACCAAGGCAAGTTCAGGCAACAGTTGGTCTGTAAGCCCCCAGAAGATGATGGGAGCTCATTCACAGCATATGGTTTTTGGTTTTTTTCTGGGCATTCATGAAATTATGGCTAGGAGACAATTACTGCCTATACTTCTTGTCTCTTTACCAAGCAACCACTCCTCTAACTAAATACAGAAAAAATTATTCAGAGAATATTGTATTGATATACTCATTTTAAAAGTCACTAAATTTTCAAGAACATCACAACCCACTCTTATCTTCTTCTGATTAAATGGAGGTACACTGGGACACCTGGGTGGCTCAGTCAGTTAAGTGTCTGGCTTCACTCCAGGTCATCATCTCAGGGTCCTGGGATGGAGCCGTACCTCCTGCTCCTTGCTCAGCAGGAAGCCTGCTTCTCCCTCTTCTTTTGTCTCTCCCTCTGCTTTGTGCTGTCTTACTCTAGCTCTCTCTCAAATAAACAAACAAATAAAATCTTTTTTAAAAAATGGAAGTATACTTAGCCATGCTTTATTTTTATTTATTTTTTTATTGTGTTATGTTAGTCACCATACAAGACATCATTAGTTTTTGATGTAGTGTTCCAGGTAGACAACACCCAGTGTTCCATGCTTTCTATTCCTTCCCCCAAGGTTTTTGCCCAGAGAGGCTGCGAGATTTCTTGTCTCAGGTGTCCTGAGGCCAAACAGAGATCACACTGCCCTAGTGATGACGGAATAGAAAACAGGACCTCTTAAATGGCTTTCCTGAACTCCCACATTGGCTCTTGTGATACCATGTTTTAAATGTTCTCAATTCACAGTATAAATCTTGCCTCAGCTATGCTAAAAACCTTTCATTCCTCTATAATTTCACTAAATCCTGTTGCAGTCATGAGATTCTTTTTTTGAGTATAGTTGAAATACAATTTTACATTAGTTTCAGATGTACAACATAATAATTCAACGATTCTCTATGTTATGCTATGCTCACCACAAGCCTAACTACCATCTGTCACCCTACAAAGCTATTATTAATAATAATACCTTTGACTCTATTCCCGCTGCTGTACTTTTTATCCCTGTAGCTTAGTCATTCTGTAACTGGAAGCTTATAACTCCCACTCCCTTCACCCACTTTGCCCGTCCTCCCTCTCCGATCTCTTTCTGGCAGCCAGGAGTCTGTTCTCTGTATGCTTCTTTTTGTTTGCTCATTCATTCATTTTGGTTTTTAGTTTTCACATCTCAATAAAATCATATGGTATTTTTTTTAAGGTAGCAATGATTATTTTTATTGTTTATTCACAGATTAAACAGAACATCTGGGTTAGTGAGTTGTTGAATATTTTATTATACTCAATTGAGAAGTCTATTGTTTCTTTTTTTTTTTTTATGTTATTTAAAAAAAAAAAAACAAGGAGCCATCCCAATCTGGATGGCATCATCTCTTCTTATGAAGACATCCTGGATACAAGGGAATTAGGCAACTGCCATGACTTGTTGAGGTTGAAAACTAAAGACCCATAGAGGCTGTAAACCTCCCACAGTTTGTCTGATGAGGGATCTTTTGAGTAGCACTCGGTATGTATCCATAGTGTGTATAGGAACTGAAGTCAGCATACATGATCATAGATTTGTTAAGCAGACATTCAGAGAGACTCCACTAAGGACTCCACTCTGCATGCCAAAAGGACTTTTGTCTTTTAAGAACTTTTTTTTTTTTTTAAGATTTTATTTATTTATTTGTTTGATAGAAAAACAGAGCACAAGTAGGCAGAACGGCAGGCAGAGGCAGAGGGAGAAGCAGGCTCCCCACTGATCAGGAAGCCTGACATGGGGCTCAATCCCAGGACCCTGAGATCATGACCTGAGCCGAAGGCAGAGGCTTAACCCACTGAGCCACCCAGGCGTCCCTTTTAAGCACTTTCTAACAGCATTTCTTTCAGCCTGAGCCCTTAGAATTCATTATCACAGGTTTGTTTTTGTTTCTTTGAAGTTGTTTTTGTTTTTTTGTTTTGTTTTGTTTTTTTCTCCCCACTGTTCAGCGCTTTGATAATATGAAGGGCTTCACTCCAGAGAAGTCACTGAAGCAAAGAAAAGCTTCACAGAGCCATACTGGGAGAATTAAAACATATCACATGAATTCAGTCTTCCTTTTCTGTCTTCCATCAAACAAAAAAGGAATTAATATGGAGACGCACCCATACAGGGACTTTGAGTTTTGTTTTGTTTTTACACATGAGGAACAAAAACCTCCATAAAGCCACCAAAGCTTCCTAACATCATCAAGTCCTCGTCTATGAGTCATTAACTTGCTGAAGCCCAGAAAATCACATTTGGTTTAAGGCTGTTTGATAATGTAGTAACACAGTAAAATGCGATTTACCAATTAGCTCAAGTAATTAGAAAATCAGAAACATGCTCTAAGTGGCTGGTAGACACACATAAGTGAAGTCTATCGTCATTCTTTATAGCTGTTGATTATAGTTACAATTACACCTTCCACTGATGATACTGCATCCAAGTACCTTATGGAAGAGAATTCACAAGTACCTATGTTTACAAATCCCATAAATAAATGAATACTGAGTTCGGCCAGTCATTCTTTCCGTCCTCTTTTCTTTCCTTCACCAATTATTTCTTGCCAGACTTGTTTAGCAATAGGGTATCTGGTCCTTGCCTTTATAGAGCTCTTAGTCTCCAAGAACTATGTTTAAATTCTTCTAAGGGAAGAAAAGTCAACTGGTTAAGACCCTACAAACGTGACGGTGGTTAGAAATTTGTCTTTCTAGAGGATCCCTAAATGCTAATGATGTTGCCGAGACACGCGTAAGAAAAAAGACACAGCCAGCGCAGGAATTTTCTCGCTCAGAGGTTTTTGCCTGGCTGGAAGGGACTCTGTGATGAGAATGGGGATTGAATATTTGTTAGATTATTTTAAAGCCGCTCTTCATCTATTCTGTGTGCATCCTGTTGACATCAAAGACCTATGTGATTTGTTGCCTGGCTATATTTAAGTATTTCTCTCTGTAAATTCATATCAATGCAAGAGTTGTTTAGATGGTTAAAGCTTTCTCACTAGGAATTTCAAACATGTCCTACTTTATTCTCTTCTTGCTGCTACTGAAGTACATGAGCATGGTTATGTTACATGGTCCAGGACTTCCTAATAAATATAACGAGGATAATGGGGATGAATTACCTGAGCTTGAGCAATAAAGAAAAGGCATTTCTTATCTGACATGATTATTCTGAATACTATTTTTTGGCAAAATACGACTAAGTGTGTGCTGCCTTTTCCACTGACTTTTTAAGGTCATAGTTTCATTTTCATTAATGGAAATTTTAAAAGATATTAGGAAATTATTTCCCTTGTAAATGTAACATTTTGCCCCTATGTGGTTTCTTCTTTGTAACCTCGCAATGCATATTTTGTATTGTTCCCTCTGTCCCAATTATCACAAATTCTAAGGAATCCAATAAACTTTATTTTTTGCAGTTTCACTCATATATTTAGATGATATTTTATTTGGCTGAAACATACAATCACGAACATTAAGAAAGTGTGGTTTACTCATAGCCAGAATGAAACTTAACCCCAAATGTTGTTTAAAAAGCAGCCGTCTCCTCCTTAATATGTATTTAATCATTCTTTCTTTTTTTCCTACTTACAGGTCAATGGAACAGAAATTGAATATGAGTTTGAAGAAATTACATTGGAAAGGGTAAGAAAAATCCAACAATCCAAAAACCCCAATCTTGCATTTGACATTCTGCATCGTAATGATTATTTTGTGAAATCACACAATTGTGTATTATACCTTGGAAGTTTCTGACGAGACTCAAAAATATTAATGAAATGCTTGCAATGGAGGGCACAGAGACAAACAGATCAAATCCCCAGAATATTCCATATGTAAATTGCATTGCCAAGATTTGGAGAAATGAATGAGAAAGTCAGAAATATTCAGTGAGCTAGTATAGCACTTTTTCCTGTTGTTTTCATTATTAACATTTTGTTATGCATTTTTAGATACAGTACAAAACATTTTCATTTATATAATGTTAATGCTATCTCACAACTACCATTATCATGCATTTTTTAGTTAAAAAAAAGTAATGCATTTTAAAGACACCCTCATGGAGAAAAACAGCAATCCTGTAGATCTCTGCAAGTATGTTATTAAGGCCTTTGAAAGGCTTTGACAAATTAGGAAATTTCTGGGTTACAACCCTAATATATAAAAGTATTTTGTAAAATGGTAAGAGAAAGACCAAAAACCACCTAGAAAAAATATGACCAAAAGACATTAACAAGACATTCATCAAAAAAGTAAAGGCTAATAATACATGAAAACTTGTTCAACCTTATTAATAAACAAAGAAAACAGTGATGTTAAACGGTTTTTATCTGTCCAATTGGCAAAATTTAAAAGAAAGGCTAATATTCACTGCCATGGAGTGGCTCTAGAAATTGTAGAAGTAATTTGGAAAAATGGATCAAAAGCTTTAAAATGGGCACAGTTTTTGGACTCAAAAATTATACTTATAAAATATATAAAGCTGTAAAGAATGCTTATATTGGTATTTATAATAGTGAAGATTTTAAAAGTCAAATGTTTAATAATACATTATTATATTCCAAATAATAGAAAATTATATTAAATTATATTATAATAATATTTTTAAGAATATTTAAACATAAGAATGGAAGGCCTAACAAAGTTATCTTACCAAATTAAAAAAAAATAAATTTTATAATGGTATGTAAATATAATCCCATAAGTACCAACACGTATAATTTTCATTTATAAGTATACACAGAAAGCCTGAAAGGATCTACATTAAAATGTTAACTCTTGTTAAGAATTTTGGATAATTTTTTGTTTCTTCTTTTCATTTGCATTTTTTGCCAAATATTCCATAATAAACATATAATTCATTTATGATAAATAATAAATAATAAATTTTTCTAAGCTGTTCCATTCAAGTATGAATTCAAACTCTAGACCTGCACTTAAACGTGTATTTCCTTTTAAGTTTACTGATTATTCACTTTCCTGAGTCAGAGAATTTTTCATTCTCAGCCTAATTTTTATTGAGCATGAGTGGTTTTAAAAGGAAATTTACATTAAAAGTTAAGTGTTTGACAGATGTGTTCTTTAAAACTTCCATTATGAACTTTGGTTAAATTTTAATGGCATGCTAAATGGAGAAAAATGAGGCTTATGGAAAATTAGCCCAAATGAAAAAAGAGAACACATTTCTCCTACTAAATCACTAATCTTCTCTCTAAGACTGGCTATATAATTTGCAGAGCACAGTGTAAAATGAAAATGTGAGGCCCTTGTTTAAAAATTATTAAGAATCAAAAAAGAGGTCAAGACCCAGACATAAAGTGCCACACGACTTTTCTTAAATGCAGGCGCCTGTTCGACGGCACAGATATCACACTCATGGAGTCACCCCTTCTCTCTCCCCACACGCCCTCATCTTCAACATGATACTGTTTGGTTATCCTGGTTCTATAAGGCAGAAAATTGAAGCTCACTTTGGTGTGAGGTAGAACATTCAGTGGGAGTGAGACAGCTGTGTGCTCTAGGCTGTGTTCTGACACTCCCTTGCCTCAGGATCTGGTGGTCATCTCACCTCCTGCCCTTGGAGTCTCAGTCACACTCTGAACCTCATCACTGCCATGAGCTATACCGGCCCCCCAAACCTCTGTCGAGCATCGTCTTTGTTGAACACGACCTCTTTTCCGTTCTTTTCATTTATTCCAGTACCACCCCCCTCAAAAAGTCTTCCAACTCCACTGGGACCTGGAATCACCAATTTTACCATTTCCCTCCAGTTTTCACCTTTCCTACGCCCACCCCACCCCCACCCACCATACTACAAGTCTCTCTCTCACAGGCTTTTAATATGCCTTCTCCTCTCTCCCCTTCCGTGCTCCAAGAGCAAAGCCTCAGCCCTCCATGCCAGAGCCTGGGCAAATGAATGGGTCTAGAGAAGCCCTCGTTCACCTCACTTTAATTTTATAGCTATTGATTTCAAGCGAACCTTCAAAGCATTTTAGCAATCTTATACGTTTCTTTAGAAAAATCACTCTCTCATTCTCTGGGACAACAGATTCACAACTTATTTGCTCTTCTCAAATCTCAAACACCCCCAACCTCATACTCAGCCCCAGCAGTTGACCTCTCTCCCTGTGTCCTTGAGAAAACCCAAGTAGTCACAGGGAGATCACGTCACCTTCCTGCCACCAGCTCTGCCAGCGTGCTCTCCCTGTTCCAATGGAAGAATGTTCCCTGCTCCTTTAGGAGGTCGGCCCTTCACTTGTGACCCACTCTCTCTAACCTTTTGTCTGTTTAAGGACTCTGCTTCTGTACTTGTCTCCTCTCTCTCTCTGTCTCCTGCAATATTAGTTTCTCTCTCTCTTTTCCCCCTGGATAAATTTAATACAGACATGATGTAATATCTCTCGTTAAAAAAGAAAAAAAAAAACCTCTAGCAATGGAATAATAATAAGAAAAAGCAAAACAAAGCAAAACAAAACAAAATGTCACGTGGCCCAGTGTTCCCATCTTCTTATTGTTTCATACTTCCAGTTTCTTTACCAAAAATCTAGGAAAGCTGTCCGTTTTCAATAACACTTTATTACTTCATTTTCTTATTTTAACCAAGTTCATTATTTTCATCAGTAGTCCTACAACCATCTTCATCAAAGTCTTGACAGTTTCCATCTTACGAAATTCAAGCATCACTTCTCTGCACTGACTTTTCAGCAACATTTGATGCAGTTGTCACTGGCTCCTTCCTTCAAGATGATAATCCCTTGCCTTGCAGGACAAAACATTTCTCCCATTTATTCACCACTTCATCGACACTCTGTCTTCGTCTCCTTGCTGGCTCCTCTTCTAAATGTTGGAGCACTCCAGAAACCCAATGCACAGACCTCTTCTCAACCTCTCCTCATTCCTTCGTGATCTCATCCAGACCCATGGTGTTGAATACCAGCTATCAAGTAATGATTCCCAAATCTGAGTTATGATCTCTCTCCTGCTTTCCAAATGTGTACAGCTAACAGTCCTGTTGGCATCTATACTGAATATAAAGAAGGTCTTCTAAACTGAGTATGTTCCTAACAGAATTCATGATTTCCCTGCACTCCCAACCCTGGGGGCAAAAGCTGCTTCTACCCTAATATTTCTCTTCTTAGCTAATTGGTTCTATCTGTTCCCTTATTATTCAGGCCCTCAAAAAAAACCTCCTCCAGGAATCTTGCTTAATTGCTCTTTTTCCCTTGGCATCCAGAGCAAGCCTACCAGTGCTGCCATGAAAATGTATTTCAAAATCAATCAAATATTATCACTGACCCTGCTGAAGCCTAGTCCAAACTCGTATCATTCCCATGCCTGGACCCCTGTAGTAGTTTCCACTTCTGCCCACTCCTCAAAGTAGCCAGAGTAATCTTTATCAAAATATAAACCAGATTATGCCACTTTTATTCTTAAAACCCTCCAAGAGGTGACAATTACACTCATTATTATCACCTGCAAGACCTTATACAATCTGACCCCTGCTTCCCTTGGTGACATAGTGCCCTCATCACCGACTCCTAGAGCATTTCACACATACTGTCTTGTCATTCCTCCAAAAAGGTCAAGCTTTCCCTACCTTAAAGTCTTTATGTTTGTTATTCTGTCTTCTTGCTAGAATCTCCCTTTGGATCTTTACCTGACTTGCTCTTTTCATCATTAAATATCTGCTCAAATGTCTCAGAAAAGCCTCCCTTGTGCACCCCATTTAAATTCGTACTGACATCCCCATTGCACTTTTTTCCACTTTCATAGCTTTATTATTTTTTTAATTGCACTTACCAGTATCTGAAATGTATATATATATATTTTTAAAGATTTTATTTATTTATCGGGGGTGGGGGTCAGAGAGCGAGCACAGGTAGACAGAATGGCAGGCAGAGGCAGAGGGAGAAGCAGGCTCCCTGTCGAGCAAGGAGCCCGATGCGGGACTCGATCCCAGGACGCTGGGATCATGACCTGAGCCGAAGGCAGCTGCTTAACCAACTGAGCCACCCAGGCATCCCCTGAAATGTATATTATTAATGTATTTATTGCTCACGTTGTTAATATCTATATCCTTCCCTAAATATCTGGTATATGTAAATATGTAGTCACTTCTGTATCCAATTTGCCTAGAACATTGTCTGGAATGTAGTATATACTCAGTGAATGTTTGATGAATGAATGAATGGATTATGCCGGCGCTCTACCCCTGCAAATGCGGTGAAGTAGAGACACATGGCCTGCATTGGAATCTTGGCTCTATGACTTACTGGTTGAGTTAGTTTGAGCGGAATACTTAACCTTTCTGTGCTTCAGTTTCCACACCTGAAAATGAGGCTGAAGGGTTTGTAATCTCTCTTCGGGTCTTTATGATGATTAAATAAGTTAATATAAAGGTTTAGGACAGCATGCATAGTGATTCTTCACTTTTACTTTGTGCTAACATAGTAGGTCTCACAAGTGTTATTTATTAGATCATAATGGAAGCTATTAAAAACATAGCCTTCCAGTCTCAATGATCTAACAAGTCTCATTAATCTAACAATGTCTCTCATATCGATTTTTTCCCTGTCACTTTGATGATTGTCAGACATCCAATCCAATAATGAAGTTATGGTTCTTATTATATGCTCTAACAGCTTCTACTTTTTCTATCTTTTAATCTCTATAACATTTAACTTAGGAATAAACTCATCACATTTAGTAACACCCCTATGAAGTGGATATGGCCAACTCCATTTTACATATCAGGACACTGAGGCTCAGAAACTAAATAACTTATCAGAAGTCACAATGTTAGTGAGGAATGGAGCTAGGCTTCAGTCCCATGACCAACAGATAACCAAAACCTAAATTCATTGCCACTGAGTTAGAGTGTCCTCAAAATTAAGTTCGAATGTCATTTCTTCCAAGAACCTTTTCTTGATTTTCCCTCTGGGCTAGGTCCCCTTTATCAATTAACCCAAGCAGAAAACTTCTCACACTAAACAATGAATAAAATGTGTCTTTTCCCCTGACCTACGAATTCCTTGACAGGAGGAATTTTATTATAGTGCTCTTTATATTACCATGATCACAGAAAAAGAAAGAGGAAAGGCATTGAATAACTTCAGAACAAGTTGATGAGCCCTCCTCTGTGGCAGCGTTGTTCAGTGCCTTGGCCATTTGCCACACACAGTGAATTCCACATGTGTCTAAGGTACATATATCTGTCGGGCACAGTCCTTGTTTCTTAGAATTTTACGGCCTGGTAAAGAACACAAATAAGTCAATACACAAAAACCATGAATAACAGTGCTATGCATACCTGCTCCAGAATGGGGTATTTCCCTGAGCTGGCTTAGGAAAGATGAGAGGAAGCAAGATATAGAAAAGGGAGTGGAAGGCGGCCTCTCAGACAGGGAACAGCAGATGCAACTGTTGGGGGACCCCATGGAAAAGTAACATGATTAAGGAACTTCACATCCAGAATGACTGCACCTCAGGCTGAGGTAGGGCTCCAGGGAGAGGCCAGGCTAGAGAAGGCTGAGAATATAGAGCCCTTAGGTAACCTATAGAGGAGTTCAAATTTTATCCCAAAGGCAATGAAGAGCGTTTGAATAATTTTAAACAGAAAAGTAACATAATTGGGGCACCTGGGTGGCTCAGTTGATGAAGTGTCTGACTCTTGATTTTGGCTCAGGTCATGATCTCAGGGTCGTGAGATGGAACAGCAGGCAGAGGGGGCTGCATCCTCAGCAGGGAGTCTGCTTTTCTCTCTCCACCTCTGCTCCCCCTGGTCCCCTGCTCGCACTCTCTCTCCCTCAAATAAATAAATCTTTTAAAAAGTAACATTATCATATTTGTGTTTTAAAAAAGATTACTTTGGCTGTGATATTGGGTATATGTTTCATAGCATTCAGGAGATAATACACGAATGCCATTTAAGACATAATTTAGTGGTTAAATTCTGCCAATGGTGATAAAGAAGGAGATGATTCAAAACATGTTAAGAACGTTAGAAGAACAGATTCTAATGTTTTATAAGATAGGAAAATGCCAGAAAGAGCAGAAAAATCAAAGATACCTAGATTATAATCCAACAAATTCCTTTCATTAGCATGGTCTGGGACTCTCAGAAAGGCCACCTGTGATATTTCAAATCTTTTTGTCACCGTAGGCTCTGATGACATTAACAAAGGTAGCTGAGTATAAAGTCTATGCCTCTGAGTTATTTATCCATTATTCATGCTCGAAGTTAATAGGTTATGTACCCTCAGTATGACTTATATCAAGAGAAGCTAGTTTACCCAGCATGGATAATAGATTCTTCAAGGCTTTATAACCCTAACCATCATGCATGTCTGCAATTTAGTAGAGATACTGAAGTGACTATATAACTATCTGTCACCTCCTCTGACCCCTTTCCTGACAGCTGCAAAATGTATGATCATGTGGTTCTACTTGAACGTTCAGTCTGATGAGTCAGGGATATTCTTTTGCAGTTAAAAAAAAAAAAAATCCAAAGATCTGAGCCATCTTCCCAAATGTAAACAATTTGTAGGGCAGAGGAAAGTGACTGATTTATTAGACCCTCAACATTCCTATAGATGGACCAAGTCTTGGGTGTAAGGTGGGTAACACGTGGATTCTGAAGACAGTATTTGTGAACTGCCAGGTAAGAAGTAACCACATAAAGTGTCTGGGGGACTCTCCAGATTCATCCCTGTATCAGATTAATTGGAAAATCATTGGGTGTCTGAATGATTTAGGCCAAATGTGTTTATCTCAAGTAACTGAATTTTCATGAAGATGAAAATTCCAAAATTCAAATGGAATTAAAGGTCTATCACTTCAAATAATGTAGAAGCTTTGGATTTGTAAATTCCTGATTTTCTTCTGGGTGTCCTCAGCTAGTTTCAATTTAATAGTAGCAGGAATAAAAAGCCAGAGTACCAATGATATCTGATGGGATTTCAGCTATTATATAGTTATCTATAGTACAGTCTTATCCCCATATAATTAATTTTTAATAATCAGTACATTTCTTAAATTCCAAAAATTATGTATGTTCAGTTATCAGTGTATATTTTAAGTGTGTTTGAAACATATGCACACATGTATATTTGTGCCTAGAAACCACTTAAACATAAATGTGTATTTAAATATAAATTAAAACATTTACTAAATATGTATGAATTTTGATCTGAATTTTGTTGGCGAGATTTGTGGAACAAGAGTAGGTTTCTATAGGCAGTGGAAAGAAGCATAGTCTTTGAACTCAGACCTTATTTGGGATCCAGGATCAGCCACTTTCTGTGTGACCTTGAGCAGGTTACTCAACCTATGAAAGCCTCATTAGTTTTCTCCCTAATGAATGAGACACTAATATCTATCATATAACATTATTGTGAAAAGTAGAAATAACATATGTATAATACATAAAAGTGTTTATAGAACATCATAGATGTTCAGTAGTATTAGCTACCATAAAGCGTGTACACACACTACACTCTTATGGAAGCCTTGTTTTTTTGTTTTTTGTTGTTTTTTTTTAAGATGTCACTGCTTCAGGCTATGATTCAGAGGCTAGGTCAAGTGGCAAATGCTTGCTTCCTCTTTCCCCTGTGTGTGTGTGTATGTGTGTGTGTGTGTGCGTGTGTGTAGCTATATTTGTGGTAAACAATAAGCTGCTTAAGTGATCCCCAGAATGTTCCTATATCCAATTATCAGTATACTCTTTAAGCACGCTGATTGTATAAATGGAGTCTGCTCTTGAATTTGCAGACAGAGCTTCCCATAGTGCTGTTTGTAGCTCTCTCCTTTGTTAGCTAGTAAGAATTTAGTTCCAGGCTAGACAGACAGTTGCAGTGTATTGTTTTGTTTTCGATAGCTTCAGGCTATGATATCTGCTTCCCATGCCCCAACAGACCCAATAACTTTTGTATTCTATAATCCCCCACTTCCAGTGTCTACATATGGTACCATGAGCAGCTGCTATGTCAGACAGAACTGATAGAAGGATCATCCCCCTTTGGGGGAATGGCTCCTCTCCCATTCTAACCATGGCATTCTGGGGACAACTGCCAGTCCTGGCAGCCATCACACCGGGAATTGGTCTAGAGCAACGAATTGGAATTACCCGGTGAACCAGTAAGAAATAATACTGAAACATGAGTCTGGCTGGCCCTAGACTAAATGAGGAAGTATGTCAGGAAAGTGGAGCATGGGACATCTTCATTTTGACAACATTCTTAGTGATTTAATTCACAGTTTAGGGGTTGACACCTGAGACAAAATGAGCCAATAAAAGGTCCCCCTCGGGATTTTTCCCACTAGAGTGTGAGGAATAGAGAGGTGCCTCATTCAACTGTGTAGCAAAGCTGGGAGATAGGAGACAGAGGAGGCCGGTGGGTCTCCTGCTGTGTGGGGTCAGCTCATCTAAGAAAAGGAGGCTTCCTGCAGAGAAAGCCAGAGACAGAAAATAAGAGAAAAAGGGAAGGAGGGAGAGTGAGAGAGAGAAGAGGGAGAAGAGGTTGAGAGAGAGAGAGAGAGAATTGGAAGCATTCAGTTACCCCGTTAGGGCTATCTTAAAGGCATGAGACACCACTCCCTGTCCATTGGCTACATGAGTCTTCCCTTAAATTCTTCTTAGCTGAATTACTTCAAATCAGGCACCTACGACTTGCCAACATTTGCACTTACCCAAATGTATCTTGGTGTTTTAATGGAGCTCTCACTGTGCTGAAGTTGCTGAGTAGGTCCTAGGTGATGGCTAGGCCTGTACTGCCCTAGCCTGTTCTCAAAATAAATGTTGCCTTGCTTAGAGTCTTTCCCTTTTCTAAATTCTAGTCCTGTCTCTCACCGCTAAGGTAGGGTCATAAAGCAAAACTCTCCGGTAGAAGAGTGTTGGCAGGTAGCTGTAAGCCTTAATACCCCGAAGCTTACACATACCATCTCCTTTAAAGTAACCCATTACTGTGTTCCAACTCCCAGAAATAAAAGAGCAATAAAAAAAAAAAAAAAAAAATGGCAAGTAAAGAGAATGGCCAGTGACAGGTCTATGAATTTAGGTCTCTACTGTCTAGAAACTTTTCTGATTTGGGAACCAGCAAGCTTTGTACCTGTGGAAAGCAGTCTGCAACATTAACGACTGGACTCAGACGTCAGGGGAAAAAAAAAAGACTGCTAGAAATATAGTTTGCAGTCATTTGAGGGGTCATTAATCTAACTTTTCTTTGAAGATAAGCATCAAAGTCTCAGAATTGAAGAGCTCCTGGTAAATATACCTCAAAGGACTGATTTAGACGAATTGCCACAAAGCACATTTAGCTGAAATTCAGCTGCTGACTCCAACTATCTCCATTTTTCTTTATAAGCTCCACCTGAGTTATCTCCCTTCTTTCACCTCACAAACCCTCTGTTAGCTGAGTATTTAGCAAGTACTCCCTTCTAGTTCATTAGTCTGGCCTCAGTGCCCTCATATCATCTAAACTAGCCAATGTTTTTTCTTCATGAACCACTTGTCACGCTGTTATTACCCCCATCTTCCTTTGACATGGCCCCGGATTCTTCCATGCATATTTAATGTGAGTGTAGTGGAACTTCTAAACCTAACTTGTTTTGTTTTGTTTTTTTAAAGAATTTATTTATTTATTTGACAGAGAGAGATCACAAGTAGGCAGAGAGGCAGGCAGAGAGAGGGGGGGAAGCAGGCTCCCTGCTGAGCAGAGAGCCCGATGAGGGACTCGATCCCAGGACTCTGGAATCATGACCTGAGCTGAAGGCAGTGGCCTAACCCACTGAGCCACCCAGGCGCCCCTAAACCTAACTTGTTTTAAACAAAATCCACACTGGAAAGTCTTACACAGAAATGATGAAACTCTATCATTCCCAAGTTGAGTTTTCTAAGCAGAATAGATCTATTTCTGTGGCTTGTACCAACAAGATACAGATGGTTAAGAAACTTTGGCAGGGAGAACCCTCACTAGAGAGTCCCCGGACTGTTTAGGATTATGATGAGTGTCCTCAAAAGTAAAGACCCAAGGAGCAACAGTACAAGCCACCAGAAATCACAGATGAATCACTAAATACTAGATCTTGAGAAACGATAAAAACTGCGTATTTGGGGGCACCTGGGTGGCTCAGACGTTAAGCATCTGCCTTTGGCTCAGGTCCTGATCCCAGGGTCCTGGGATTGAGCCCCGCATTGGGCTCCCTGCTCAGCGGGAAGTCTGCTTGTCCCTCTCCCACTCCCCCTGCTTGTGTCCCCTCTCTCGCTGTGTCTTTCTCTGTCCAATAAATAAATAATTTTTTTTTTAAACTGGGCATTTTGCTACTTGTAACTAAACAAATTCTAACTGATGTAGCTAGCGCAGGAGCAAAAGCAGTCTCAGTAGCCAACTGCCAACCTCGTAAGCAAATGTAAGCTCAGTCCTTAGTGCTTCTCTTACAGCCACTTCAGCCATCTCCAGAATGATCCCACAGTTCTATGTCCTTACCCAGCGGTAGACAATGTGTTCCTTTGTTAGTCATTTTTCCTCACAAGTGACTGCTGGGACACCCACTGCCCCTTATCTGAGTTGTCCTTTCTAGTCAGTCAGGTTTCTGCTGTACCTTCCCAATGTTGGTTGGACATTTGTTGGTTATCTATCCATTTCTTTCTTTTTATGTTTTTCACTTTGCTAACTGTCCCCAGATTTTAGTTCAGATATCTACCTTGGCCATGACAGCCCACGTGATCGGATGAAAGCTTAGGTGACTCTCAGTTCCAAGGGTAGTTTCTGACTGATTTAGGCCAGTTAGCACATCCTACCACCCTGGCCTCCATCAGGTGGTGGATATGCAACCCAACTCAGTGCAACCAGAATTCCATGACTTTTACTGGAAGAGCATGAGGTGAGGAACTCTATAACTCAGATAGGAGTATGGAGCCATTTATGACAATAAGAAGTTTCCAGCTTTAGAATGAAGGAGCATTTTAGATGGCAAAGTAGATAAATGGGTTAAAGATAAGCCTTGGCAACATCTTGAGACCATGACTCAAACCACTTTTGAAACACTCCTTCTGATTTCAACCCTCTCCCTCTTTACCTCCCCTTACAATGAAAACCTGCTTTAATGGGGAGAAAGGAAAAGGGAAAATACAGGAGAAGAAATAAAAATACTAGTAGTATCTCAAAATAGAGATGCATAGTAGAAAACCTGGAAGTTATTTCAAGAATTTAAAAAATAGTTAGAACTGGTGGGTTTTTAAAGTATATATTTTATCCACTTAGCTTAATGAGCTTGATGCATTTTTAAACTTTCAAATGATCTATCCTTCTGAGAAATGGAATGCGTGTGTTATGAAAATATTCATAGGCAAAAAAAAAGAGAATATTCATAAGCATCAGAACTTCTATGATATACTGTCTAGTTTTAATTTTTTAAGATTTTATTTGTTTATTTGAGAAAGAGAGAGAGAGAGCACATGCCCATGAGCAGGGGGAGAGGCAGAGGCAGAGGGAGAAGCAGACACCTCGCTGAGCAAGGAGCCTGATGCAGGGCTCAATCCTAGGACCCTGGGATCATGACCTGAGCCGAAGGCAGATGTGTAACTGACTATTATATATATATATTATGTGTATATAATATATATATATAACAATGTTCAGTGTGTATAGACTGTGCATAAATTAAACAAGATATATTTAGTCATTAAGAAGAATGTCATTTTGGATTTAATTCAGGATCACCAATCAGGCCTTATTGATCCTAAAATTGCTCTTCACTGCCTTACCATTTTTGTGTGAGAAGCTCTTCCTGAAAACCCAGTTCGTGTATTACCTCACATGAACAACTTTGTCAGATTCTCTCAGTTATGGTCAGCTAATTCATCCTCTGTCACCTCAGGACTTCCTCATTGTCATCTATGTTCATGTTGTATCTACATTCTATATAAACTTCAAGGTCCTCAAAGACTAAAATATTTCTCAGCTTAATCCTTTTTATTTGGAATTTTACATCTGGCTGTTTTTAATCCCCAGAAGAATCTAGTAGCTTGCTTATTGAATCAGTGGAAGAATTATTTGGTCTTCTGACAAAAGGTACAGCATAAGGATAATTTGTTTACTCCTGATTGTGTATATGTACATACATAAATACACACAAACACATATGTGTATACATTTTACATACATCTTATATTACACAGTTTTTAATATACATAAGCATATATTTCTTTCATGTGTTCATGTGTTTATGTGTGCTGTAGATAGACAGATAGTATCTTCTTTGTAAGCAGGGGCCAGGGCTCAGTGCTATTTCTAGTGCTGGTAGCAGTAGCTGCTGTAACCATAAATACATCAACCTCTATCACCTATTAAAGGTTGAACCTCATATGCTAATCTCTTACCTGCTAATCTACCGGGTTATGTCATATCTTAACGATTAAGCCATTACGTAAGTTGTAGAGCTTCTGTTTTACAATAAGCAGACAGTAGTTCAAGGAAGTTAAGACATTTGTCCATGGTCATAAAACTAGCATGAGGCAGAACTGGTTGATATTTCAATGACTGTGTGGTACCACCATAGCATGAAAAATATGGAAAACTTTTCAGAGTAAAACATTTATTCTTTGACCAGCAGTAATATATTCAGACTGCCTTTAAGGCTTATACGTTTATCAAAAGGAAACATTCAGCCCAAGGCATAATATGTTAGGTTAGCTCTGAAAGGATGAAAGCAGCTTCAAGAGAAAGACAAAGACAAAATAAAAGATAATGACAGTGAATAGAGATGCATTTATTTTTCTTTAGGATTATATCTTAATATTTGAGAAATGAGCCAGACTCATCTCTCCACCCACCCCCAGCATCTCCTTAAGCTGCTCAAAACTCTGTAATATAACCCAGTTCTGGGGGAAAACAATAACAAAAATGACATCACATCTTGCATATTTAGCATTCTTCTAATCAGGGAAAAAAAGAAGGAAATCCAGTTCAAGCAGTGCTCCAATTGTGTTTTTCAAATGTTCCTCAGGAAAATGTACCCACGTTTTCTGAAGTGAAAACTGGGGAGATGGTTAGTTCCACTAATCAGGCAGTGTTACTGTTTCATCACTTGATACGATATATATCTTATAATGTGTTCAATACTTATATCATGATATTATGACTATATCATATTTCAATATCACTTCATTATTTTCAAATAATTTTCCAGAGATTTCATCCTTCAAACTACTCTGTGAAATAGGAAAAGAAAACATGACTCTCCTCATTTTTGCAAATGGGGAAACAAACAAACAAAAAGGCTCAGAAAGTGTATTCCTGGGCTCCTCAAGGTCACTCAATACAGAGCAAAGGCCTGTCTAAAATTCACATCTCTAACTTCTAGCCTCACTCCTTTTCCTCTCTTTGTTTTATTTTGGTTTTCTTTTAATATCAAATCCAAATAATCATGTTCTTCAGGTAAAACAAACTCAAAATATTAAAATGTGGTTATTGATTTCTCAAACAACGCTGAAATCAAAACTTTCTCTCATACCAAATTTGATTTCAAATCACCCCAAATTATTTAAACTTGCATTTTTTAAAGCAACTATCATACACATTTAGGCTCTTGAGAAGCATTTCCACATACCAGGTTTTTATCTTGCACCTCCAGTTGGAGGGAACCCTTCAAACTTCTAAATTTTGGACATTACTCTAGGAAAGACATTTCTTACATCAGTTTGAATTATCATACCAAACTACTTCTACCAGTAGAACACTATTTCAAGTGTGGATTTTATGGCCATTTAACCTGAGGTCATATTGTGGCTCTAACACTTACCAGCTTGGTGAGGGTGAGCAAGTCCCTTGATCTATCTGTGCCTCCTTGTGCCCATCTGTAAACTAGGAGTGACCATAATTCCTGCCTCCTAAGGTTATTATATGGACTACATGAGTTCATACTAAAATAAAGTACTTGAAACAGTGCCCGTCCCTAATGCATGCTATACAGGAGTTCGTCATTATTATTACTACTCTAGTCGTTCTTCACAGGATGGCCCTCAAATGATTTCACAAAGAAATCAAAGTTCACTCTCTCCCTTGAGGCTTTTCTCCTGCAGAATAATCCCTACTTCCCTATTCCTTTCATTATTCCTCACACAGTCCTCTTCCTTTGGCAGTGCTCCTAATGATGATTACTTTTCCTGCTAAAATGTTGTATCATTCTACCGATTTGCATGGACTGCTCACTGCGGCACCAGAATCCATGCTCTGTTCACTCCACAGTCATTAGTCGGTCACCTCTTCTGTGACCACCGTGTTAGAGATTGTCAAGAGGTGGTGAACGAGACAGCCTTGTCTTCAGAGAGCTTAGTAGTAGTATTATTAGTAGTATTAATTGGAAAGATGGACATACTGAATAAGTCATTACTTCACGGGGATCTACAATCATAGAGTATCAATCAGGCTTGTCATCTTGTTCAGTGTAACTATTCCATGACATAAACCTGAAAAGAAAAAGAAAAAGGAAAAGGCTTTCATACTCACTTTGCAGTGACAAAATGAAAACCTGGGCTTTTACATTGATCAGTCATTAGAGTGAGCGTTTCTCAGTATATGGTATGTTTCTCTGTGTCTGCATTCAATGATAAAATATGCAGGTGACAAAATATGTTGTGAGGGCTATTTATTACTGCTTCAGAATTAAACTCATGTCAGTGTTAACTACCTTTTCTTCCAGCATGCTACTGGAGGGACAGGCTGTCTTTAGCCTGGGCTGTTTTGACAGAAACTATTACATGTGCTTTTCCAAGTGTTCTGTTGTGTTCAGCAATGCCTACCAGGATGTTCTAGGTGAACTGACTAAATCCTTTGCCAACACTTGAGAATGTAGTTGAAATGCAGTATTCTGCTTTCCCTGGGCAACCTATGCATCACTCAGAGCAGTCTGTTCTGAATAAGAAGGGGATTTTTAAAAAAATATATGGGAAAATATTAAGGACATCTGAACTTTGTGATTAAATTCATTAATTGTGTTACCTTATGTAGCTCTCCTTGCTACAGCTCTCTGAAGTAAGTTTCATACTCTCTTGCAAACTGAGACTCTGAGTGATAAGTTGCCCAGCATTGCACAGCTGGAAGGGGGTGAGCAGAAATCGGAACGGAGACTGGTTCACATCTAAAATGTCACAAAAAACCCCTTGCTCCATAGTTTCAGTATCTTTTCCGCTTGTTGTCGAGGCTGACTGTGTTAGTTCACATAGCATGGGATTTTCCCTTTGGAAAGCTTAGCATTTGAACAGCTGATGGAAGGATTCTAGCCTTTGGTTCCCAAAGGGATGTTTCTTAACTTGAGCCTAGAGTCTGCATTTGTGCTCAGTGGGGAAGGAAGAGTAATGGCATTAAATGAAGGCAGCACTGACTGTGAAATCAGTTACCTTTTAAATCTCAGGGTTATCAAATTAATGAATTAGTCTTAGAAGGCTGTGTATCATTCTTGGAATCCTGAGAAAGGAAACTGAATATTAACCCAGTTCACATACATAACACACAATTTATAACCACATGCAGACTAAACCATATGGCAGAAACATTCTTCCATTCTTTCAGATTATTTTATGTTGGGAGCCCCACATACAGCAGGTCTTTAAACTGACTTGTGTATGATCAAAAAAATAAAACATCTGTTGATAATAACCTTGAGAACAAATTGGTGCTTCCCAAACTTGCTTGAACTGTAAAACGTCTATGGTAATAATGACTACAAGATACAGAGACAGTATTTTAAACACACACACACACACACACACACAGACACACGCAGGCACACACACAATTTGGTCATGTCACCTCCAAAGTTATGCCGTCCAACATTGCTGAAACCTCATTCACAGAAAACTCAGCTCCACTGTGAATACGTGGGGCTATTTTTTTTTTTTTAATGGTTAGAATGGTTGTGAGTTCTTAAAAAGTCCACAGAAGGAGATTAAATAACCATAGTTAGGCAGTTTCATATGAAGCATGTCAAAGCTGCATAGTTTTGAAACCTCAGGAGAAAGTTGAGCCTTCTGAGCATTTACAAGCCACCAATGAATTGCCAGGCCCCAAACCACCAACAGAATTTCCTGATGTCTGGTAAGTTGCCACAGCCTACATGATTGCAGCCAAAAACATACCCGGTACTGGAAAATCTGTGATTCTCATCACAGTCCCCTCCTTGCATGCCCTGGTTAGAAGGAGCCCATGGAATAATTTGTAGTTTTTTCATTTCTGCTACTCCCCCTTCCTTCAATTCTGCCATTGGCATGAGGTTCCTTTGGACAGAGCAGAATCCTTAGTAGAAATTCCAAAAGAAAAATTCTGTGAAACATTTCCACTTCCTGCTTTGGATAAGTGTAGTGAATGCATTAGAACTTTCAGCTCCCAGAAATTTGAAGTCTACTGTTTTATTGGGCCTGAGTGGAAGCACACTAAGTTTGTATGAGTGCTGGTACCCACTTGCCTTGCCACGCAGAGCCCTCCAGAGGCTTTACCTTGACTATAAACACAAATTAACTTTTATCCAACTGTGAAGTTCCTGACCCAGTATTTCCTACTATATGTTGGCTGAAAATCTCAGCTCTAGCCTGTTGTCTCTGGTTCATTCTTTTGGCTTATAAACTCATTGTGAATATATTGCTCATTGTCCTTCCCAAGACTGTAAACCACTTCCTTCACTTCTTGAGAAAATGGTCCACAAAATGAACAGAAGAGTTTATAATATGCCATTTCCTTTAAACACAGATGTCATGATAATTGTAACAATAGTTCCTAAATACTCGGGATATACTGCTGAGGCCTCCATTATTTTAGTTAAGCTCTATAACAAACAAACATTTCGAGTTTCTTATCCTTGTTGGGAACATAGGAAAGGGGTTAAAGTAACTGGGTTTTAAAATCACATTTCTATTAAGCAGAAATGGGACCAGAATTCAGTCCCAACTATTACGATGACATCTGTCCAAGTCCTGCTTCTTACTATAAACATCCATGGTAGATGTGACTCAAACCCTGTACAGATGAAGAAAGTGAGGCTAGAGAGTTAAGTCACTTACCCGGTGTATAAACTTTATGTGAAAAGGCCAGGGGGAGAGAAAAATGATGCAACTGTGTATCTCTAGAGCATGCTTCCTTCTCTGATATTCTCGCCTTGGCATCCCCAACTGTTTAATCAGAAAACAGCCCCTACTGTTCATACCTAATCAGTTATTGGGCCAATTCCACCTCTCTAATCCCTCTCAAACCCACCTGTTTTTTTCTCCAGACACACTGTCTAGAGGGTGTTGTCACTTACCAGGATTATAGCAGCCCCCAACTAGTCATTATGTCCCAGTCTTAAGTCCCCTTCTGTGCATTACTCACACCGCAGCCACTGTGATCTTCCTTAAGATAAATCAGACAGGGGCACCTGGGTGGCTCAATTGTTAAGCATCTGCCTTTGACTCAGGTCATGATCCTAGAGTTCTGGGATTGAGCCCTGCGTCAGGCTCCCTGCTCAATGGGAAGCCTGCTTCTGCTTCTCCCATTCCCCCAGCTTGTGTTCCTTCTCTTGCTGTCTGTCTGCGAAATAAATAAATTAAATCTTTAAAAAAAAAAAAAAAAGATAAATCAGTGCTGTGATATTCATTAGTCCCCATTGACTTTTAGGGAAAATCCAACCTCCTTGGCTGAACACCCAAGGTCTTATATGTTCTACTTCTCCCTTAAGCCTCCAGCTTATCCAATACTATACCTTCTTGCATCTGGACTCTAGTGACATGGCATGACTTAGAATTTCCCAAACCCACAGGATACTTTTCTCACTTCCTCTTTTCCTGTGAATGCACCTCTCCATACCCCATGCCCTTTCCTAACTAGTGTCTGCTCAGACTGAAGGTAAGCTTAGGCATTCTCTCCTTCTGGGAGCCTCTCCTGACACACTCCTTAACTCTTGAGTGCCTTTCTCTTTTCTTGGCCATTTGAAAGTCCTCTGTCAAGAACACTATGGGCCCTTTTCTGGAACTTAGGAGTTGAGCTCCCTTGGTAGCTGCTCAAAATACTATTAACAACCTCAGTGTTCTTGTCCTTAAAAAGAGAGTACGTAAATTTAATTAAAGAGAAAACAAATAGGGTGTCTTCATTGCCTCCTCTGCCACAATTGTGCAGCCGTTCATGGGGCCAATTTTCCATTCTAGCAGAATCCACCTCAGATGGACTCAGATGTTGCATCTCCGCTGATTTAGAAAAGATTCATTCATTCAGTCAGTCACTAAATATGTATTGATTGCCTACCACGAGTTATGTTCTATTTTAGCCTCAGGGCATGCAGCAGTAAACAAAATAAATGAAAATCTTTACCCTTGGTGAGCTTATATTCTAGTGGAGGTGACCTTAAATAAACTAAACGCATAAAATGAATACTATATTAGATGGTGGTAAGTGCTATAGGGAAAGTAGAGCAGATTTGTTTTGACCTTAGTTACCCAAACAGAAGAAAGTCATTTACTATTTCCTGTACTATTTCCCCCTGAAATAACAATTATTTTTCAAAATAGTCATTGTCCTTCATCCCCTGACTAGCCTGGGTGAGTGGTGTGGTAACTCCCCACTCCCAGGTGGACTTCAGGCACCTTCAGAAAAGTGCAAGTATGGACTTAGCCCATACTGCTCTTGCAGAAGCTTCAAGAACATTCCACAGATACATCAATGGGACAAATGTAAACAGAACTGCTGTCTCAGACAGTATGTACTTTCTATTTCTCTCTTTCAAACACACACACGCATATACACACATACACACAGCCCTAACAGAAGAGGTTCTGTTATCACATGTATCACATGTGATAGAACTCTATTTCTATCTAACAGATGCCATCTTCAAATATTTGGTGATGGGAATCGGACCTCTTTCACTGTCGACTATGACTGGAACAAGTCAAAAGGCATTGTGCATGTGCCCTCATGAGTGTTCAGGAGATAAGAAGCTGGGCTTTGAATATGAATGAACTACTGAGCATTGTCAAGGCCTGACATAAGATGCTGACCACTGGTGTACTTTTCTCCAGCATCCCCCTGCTTCCCAAGCTAAACTTCCTAGCACTTCTCAACCCACATTAAATTCACCTCATTTCTGTGGAACTAAGAAAATAGCTCAAGGAAGTGAACTGTGTACTTGAAGTGAAGCTATGATGGCCAATGGTATCTCTTCAGGAAGACTCTTTCTTTCTTGCTTGTTTGGATCAGGAACTCTTCCTAGAAGCTACCTGTAACACCCAGGTGCATATCCCAATATCATGATTGCTTGCTTCCTGGTCGGTCTTCATCCCACCCCTCTGCTACATTAGTCTCACGTGAGGGCAGTGTTATTCACTGCTGAATTCCAAACAGCAGAGTGCAGGCACCTAGTTAGAAACACATGAAGGAAGAAAAGAAAATAGGTTTCTACCAAAATAAGGAATTCATATCATAGAATAATATTGGAGCTGGAAAATGTCGACAACTTAATTCAACCCTATAACTGATTTTGATAGATGAGGGAAATGGAGTGTCATAGAGATTCAGGGACCCATTCAGAATCAAGACAGGAAGCTAATGTTAGGACAAAAACTATACAAACTCTCTCGTTTCTTCCTCTGGTAGGAAATTTCTCATTATGGCATGAACGGATAAACCATATGCTCTTTTGAGCAGCCGAAAAGGAAATGATTAATAAAATGAATAAAATATAAAGTACTTTTTAAATGAGAAAGTACCACTTCCAGGGGAGCTATATACATTTTGCAACACAGTATTTTTCTGATACGTTTCCACCCAACTGTAATGTAAAACAGAATGCTGGAAGTGAAAAATCCTGTAAATATTCAGCAGGTACAGTCTTCAGTAGCCAAAATAGGCTACTCAGAGATGACCTTCCACCAGTGTCTTTGTCCCTACCCTAAGAAATTATGTGGCATCAGTTATGCCTCCAGAACGGAAAACATCAAGAATAAGAATAGACTATATTCCTCCCTTATTTGCATTGGAATGTTCATTCTGTTCCCTTGAAGATATTTGACTTTTGAATTTTTCTTGTATTTACATTAAATATAGATAGATATATAAATGCTTCTCATGACTTCATATTATCACTATTTCGCAGGAGAAACATTTGAGGCAGAAATATTCCTTCAGACTTCTTGCTTGGGTGTCTGTATCGCAGCATGCCAACCTTAGCTTAAGTGTTTAAACTTTATATATTTTTACAGCTTTTCAATATATTAGCAGCGACCTTTAGTCAAGGGCAATAATCTTCTAACCTAACTTCTGTAAATACAGCTTTCCTTTAAAGATAATTCTGGTTGTTTGCTCCTGATCATTTTGATTTATTTTCCCTATTTGCTATTTAAGACTCACGGATACTTTCAAGCCTAAAAAATGCAAGATTTAAAAAATGCTAATTCATCAGCTGAAATGCTGTTTCATTCACTTTTTGCCTAGCAATTTCCAGATGTCCTTCAGGTCATGATTTAACTGTTGCTTCCTCATAGATGTTGTCTCTGACTTTCGAATCTAAATTAGCCAGCCCCTGTTATTTTCTACCAAGGTAGTTGTGAATTTATTTGTATTTGCTTATTTCTCTCTTTAACATCTGCCTCTATCATTGGATATTAAACTCTATGAAAGCAGAGACCATCTACATAGCATCTAGCACAGTGCCTTGTGCATGGTAGGTTCTCAATAAATTAGGGGCATATTAAAAGAAAAGTTTTTATAAGTATTGAGAGATGAAAATTCTATTCTTAATGCGCCATTGTTTTGGTGCTCACTCTTATAAGCACTGTTTGTGTTCAGAAATCATTGCCAGCTGGAAGAGTGAGAAGAATACAGTAGGGAGTCAAGTAATTTTATCTTGCTTCCTGTGTTCTTTTCTCAGAACCTCTCCACCACCACCCCTTCACATGGCCGAATTCTGCTAGTGCAAACTCAAAATAAATATCAGATATTCTGATAATGCGTTGGTGAATCTTCTCTGCCCACATGAGTAACTCAGTGTGAATTCCAAACACTTACAAGAAGCTGTGCAAATGCTAAGCTCTTTGGTGATCACCTCCAGCCATTTAACTAACAGCCTTGACCTTGACCTGAATTAGAGCCAGGACAGAAGCAGTCCGCGTTCTGCCTTTGATAAACATAAGCCTCTAGAAAGCCTCTAGAAAGTCTCCACATGCAATATCAGAATTAGAGAAGTCATCCTGATATATGTCAGAAGAATTATCTATTATATGCTTTTTGTTCTTTTTTTTAACTTTTTAATTTTTTTGTTCTTTTCTTCAAATTCGATTTAGTTAACATATACTGTGTTATTAAATTCAGGGTTAGAATTTAGTGCCTCATCAGTTGCATGTAACACCCCAATGCTCATGATATCATGTGCCTTCCTTCATGCGCATCACCCAGTTACCCCATCCCCCGACCCAACTCCCCTCCAGCAACCGTGTTTATTTCCTGTAATTAAGAATCTCTTATGGTTTGCCTCCCTCTCTGTTTTTATCTTATTTTATTTTCCCTTTCCTCCCCCATGTTCATCTGTTTTGCTTCTTAAATTCCACATATGAGTGAAATCACTCATTAGACATGTCTGATAAGTCAATACAGAGTAGAGATTGCCCTGTATAGCAACGGTGCCTTTTATTTCTTTGTATCCTTGACAAGGCCTAAAATTAATCTTTGCCTATTGTAGGTGTTGGTGAAGGTGTGATTTTTCTCTTGTGTCCTAGGGGATTAGTGAGTATTTAACTTGTCTTCCTATTTAGAACAAAAGCGTTGCAATGCTATTTTTAAGACTGTTGTAGGTTGATTCATTTTGAAATATTTTTAAAAATTTAACTTGTGTTTAGAAGATAGTTTTGGATTCACACTCCCCCTTCTTGAGATTGTGATAGGTCAGTCTAGTCTTGTTGTTTTGTGTGTCACGGAATGTATTCATTTTTTGGTAATTAATAGAGCCAGGGAATAGCTTTATAAGCTAGAACTTTTGTGAAATTATGAAATACTTAGTATGGTACTAAATATTATATTAGTACTTTTCGTTAGTGCTTGTGGAAGTATTAAATATTTAACATAGTACTAGGTTCTGTATTCTGTATGTTAATAATTTTATGAAACTTCTAAGCTTTGGAATGGGAAAAGAGGTTTCTGGAAACATACTCACTTTTTTTGAGGCATAATTCACAGGTCAGTTAATTTAAGAAATTCCTTTTTGGGGTGGTGCAGAGAGAAGGCATGAAACTCATATTTAAGACCCTGTGGTCACAAAGTATAGCTCTGATTCAACTTAAAGCCTTATAGTTGCGGTTGGGGTTATCCCCTTAGTTATCCTGTGGTTGGATATGAAAAGAGTACAAATATTTATAGGGAAATTGAACTTTGGAGTGAATATTTTACCTTCTCAGGAAAAGGACCTATAAACTCCTTTTGCTACCATGTGTCTTTGCACCCACCATGGCAGTTCTGAGTAAGGATGGCAGACTCCCTCCCATCATGCATTCTTTCTTTGTAATGCATCATTTGACAGTGAAATTGTGTGCAGCATTCAAACTCAAACTCAAAAAGTACTGAGACATGTAGCTTAGATATGTGAATTTGGGGAACATTTGGACAGTTTTCCACATCATTGAAATTGGGATCATCTTGGAAAATTCAGATTACAGGGTAAGGGCTTTTCTAGATGTCCTCCCACATACCAGACTTTCTTCCTACTGCCATCCTCAAAGCCAAAGGACCTTAGAGATACCACTTCACTCCTTGGGCCTGTGTCCCCTAGTCTATAAAAGTACAGAAATTCAGTAGATGACCTCTTAGTTCTTCTCAGATTTAAAAGTTTTCTTCTGGACCTGAAGGACTGAGTCTATTATATTACACCTAAATATTTTCTCTTCAGTCATTTTGGGGAAAAAAAAAAAATCCGTAGAAGAAAACCTGTTCAGGTCCCTGGAACACTTTTCCCCTGACCCAGCTGATTTACTTTTTCACTGCATTTTCATCTGCTAGAATCTGAATGACTTTGGTTGAGTTCAGGGTCATTAAGCTAAAATAAAAAGACTGTTTTCAAGAACACTAATTGACAGCTTAGAAGTCTCTAGCAGAACATGCCAAAAGGAGGTGAATTATTTCATAAATTGTATGTTGAACTCTGAAGTTCAGAGAAGTACTTCTAAAACCCATACACGTCTCTTCAACTTAGACTGCTGTTTCTTGCATTTCTTCCCCTTAAGGTTTCTGGTTTACCAGCTGCACAGTCTCGGCTGATTCTTTGAAGTCGATATTGCCCCTAAATGCATGATTGATCCAATTAGCAAACACTGAAATTTCCTAACTCCTGATGCAACTAAGGGGGGAAAACTTGAATATATTAAAGTCAACTCCAGTGCAGACTGACAAAATTAAGAAGGAATCTGATAAAGGAAAAAAAAAAAAAAAAAGAAAGAAAGAACAGTTAGGTTTATCAGGTCCTACATAATCATCCACATCTCTAGCAGGAAGAATTGTTTTTGTTACTGGTAAACACCTAAGTGACACAACTGTTTTGAAACCTGTAAATGATAATAAATGGATAGACTGATGGCAGAATAAAGAATTGTGTGAGAAATCAATAATGTAAAATGTCTGATTACTAAAAGGTGGTGAGCTAGCAAAAGGAATGTCTCAGTAAAGTAGACATTGACAGCATTTAGCACAGGAAAGCAGGATAGCCTTTTTGTAAGCAGGTATAGGCTCTAACTAACTAGACAGATTTCTAAGTATCTCGGTAACGCAAGGTCTTCTTTGATCTGAATCTCAACTACTGGTCTAACATTGTCTCATACCCCCCTCCTCTCTATCCAGTTCTCTACTCCCACCAAATAACTGTAATTCATTCACTCCACACATTTTAAAGTGCTTCCTGTATGTCCGCATAATTTCATGCCTTGGGGATAGAACAGTGAATGAGCAAAGTATTCCTTTCCATGAGACAAACATCACAATAAACAAGCAAACAGAAGTTGTACAGAATACTAAAATACGTTAAGGGTGGTTTTGGCTTGAATTATGTCTCCCTCCTCCCCCAGAATAGATGGTGGAGTCCTGACCCTCAGTGATTTTCAGTGCAACCTCATGTGAAAGTAGGGTCTTTGTAGATGATCGTGTTAAGATGAGGTCATTAAGGTGGGCCCTGATTTAATATGAATGGTGTTCTTATAGAAATGGGAAATTTGGACACACACCAAGAACACGGTGTGTAGATAAAGGCAGAGAAAGAGGGTGATGAACCTACAAACCATTAGAAGCTAGGAGAGAGGCATGGGATAGATTCTCCCTCTCAGTCCTCAGAAGGAATCAACCTTGGAAACACCTTGGTCTCAAACTTCTAGCTTCCAGAACTATGATACAATTTCTGTTAAGTCCTCTAGTTTGTGGCGGTTTGTGATGGCAGCCTGAGCAAACTTGTGGAAGCATTCAAGAGACAAATGAAGTAGGGAAGGAAGGGAAAGAATTGGAGAAGTTGAAAATTTAAGTGATATAGTCAGACCTCACTGAAAAGATGGCATTTAACAGATTCAAAAATGAGGCAACAAACCCGGCAAATGATCGGAAAGAAGAGCAAGTAGAAAGTAACCAAGGGCCGAGGGGGGTTGGTGTGTTAAGCAAGGTGGCAAGTGGTATAAAATGAGATAAGAGAGAAATTAGGAGATCAGCTTGTCTCCCACAAGTAGTGCTTCTCAAATACTTGGGTCACAGGTTTGCTTAATATCCTTAAAATTATTGAGGACACTGAAGAGTTTTCACTTCTGTGGGGTACATCTATTGTTGTTTACTGACTAAGAAATTTAAAAACTATTCATTAATGCATTTAAAAATAGTGATGAGAGGCTCCTGGGGGGCTCAGTCGATTAAGCATCCAACTCTTGATTTCAGCACAGGCTATGATAACAAGGTCGTAAGATTGAGCTCTGTGTCCCACTCTGTGCTCAGCAGGGAGTCTGCTTGAGAGTTTGTCTCTCTGCCCCTCACCCCTGCTCTGTCTCTCTCTCTCTAAAATCAATCAATCAATCTTTAAAAACATAGTGATGAAAACCTACCACTTTTATGGAAAAAAAAAAAAAAGCTGTCTTTTCTAAAATGAAATTACTGAGAACAGCTTACTCTAAGACGTATGACCTTGAGCAACTTACTTGATCTTCTGTGTCTTAGTTTCTTCATCTGTGACTAGCTTATAGGATTATTGTGAGGAATCAACGAGATAATGCAGATAAAACACTCAGTATGGTACATGGCCTATATAAAGTGACCTGTGAGCATTGCCTGTTACTTTGTGGCTTTTATTATTGTTTTTTATAATTACATGTAATAGTGAAACAGTGAGGACATTGGTCACATATTGTGTGCCAGGCCACTGCCCTGTACCATTTGTAGTGTGTCTCTAAACTATATCATACATCTATACGTATTTTATATTTTCTGCAAATAACACAAGATGGTGTATGTCAATTTCTTTTTTATTTTTTATTTATTTATTTATTTATTTTTAATTTTTTTATAAACATATATTTTTATCCCCAGGGGTACAGGTCTGTGAATCACCAGGTTTACACACTTCACAGCACTCACCAAAGCACATACCCTCCCCAATGTCCATAATCCCACCCCCTTCTCCCAAACCCCCTCCCCCCAGCAACCCTCAGTTTGTTTTGTGAGATTAAGAGTCACTTATGGTTTGTCTCCCTCCCAATCCCATCTTGTTTCATTTATTCTTCTCGTACCCACTTAAGCCCCCATGTTGCATCACAACTTCCTCATATCAGGGAGATCATATGATAGTTGTCTTTCTCTGCTTGACTTATGTCAATTTCAAAATAAGGGGCAGGTGGCGAATCTTAGGTGTTGAGAACAGGAAACTGCTCCGCCGGATTAGGGAACTGCAGTAAGGCCTTGCCGTAGATGTGGAATTTGCTCTGCTGTATAAATAGGATAAGCACTCAGAACAAAGGAAGGAAGACATTTCAGACCACAGAAATGAGGAATAAAATCATCAAAACTGGTCCGTTTTACTGTAGTCAAGTAATTAGTAAAAGAAATGATTATTTGAGGAGTGAAAGGTCCTAGCTTTAGCAGAAGCTAGGTTGGAAAGGTGGGTAGTTCACAGCTAAATGTGACTGGGAACATATGGTCATTAGGGAATATGGGAATCTATATCAGAATTGGGTGCCCTGCAGCATTTAGTCCTAGTCTTAAAAACTGGCTTCATCCTTTGGAGTTCCTGTACAAGCCATCAGCATTGTGGTTTTCAGAACTCCCTGGAGTCAGGTGGTCTCGGTTCAAGTTCCGGTGCAGCCACTCACTCGGCCTCTCTGTGCCTCAGTTTCACCATATCTAAAAGGAGAGTAATGATGCCCACTTCATAGAATTATTGTGAAAAGCAAATGAAATCAAATCATGCATGTAAAATTGTTAACACTGAACTGTTCTAACATGGGCCTCGTGCAGCCCTTTTGGGACCCAGAGGAAAATCGGAGAATCTTTTGGAGTTTCCAGACCTCCCCCTTTTCCATCACTCTCCTTTTCCACTCCCTAGAACCATGCACTGCTATTCCTTTACTCTATCATCCATGATCTGAGCAAACACTTACTGTTGTCTCTATTTGTGCGCATTATTGCTAGGTGTTCAGACTAGACCCTTCCGGTACCAACAATAATTAATAAAACCAAAGGCTGTGTGTTCTATCGTTATCCAATCTACAACATGCACATTGTGTTTGTTACTTTGTCTTCTAAAGCTTCTCTCACATTTCACCATCACCACAGTTATATCTAAGCAAAAAACGAGAGAGTGATTTGAACTAGTCCCACTGCCTTCATGAACCATCAGACAAAATGAGAACAGTTGTGAGTTTTATGGAGGAAATGATGTCAGGATTAGAGTAGCAGAAAAACACAATGAGCCGTGCATCTTAGTGATTAAGAGGCATTCTCTAAACAAATATCCAAGCCCTGCTTAAAAACGCTAGTGCAACTTAAAATCAGCACTATCAATGCCAAGCTAGAAGTGTACATAAAACACACCTGTGTATATGCATTAGGGCATTTGTTCTAGAAAAGACCAGGAAACAGAAGTAAAAGTGGTTTATCTCCTCACAAGGGAAACTTTGGAGAGAGGCTTTATTCTAATGTAAATAGCACAAATGAGTTACTACAAAACCAAAATTACTCTATTAACTAATAAAGGCCACAGGAGGCATAAAGAAAATACACAATTCTATTTTGAGCCTGCAATCAAATTCTGTAATTAATATGAGGTCATTAAATTTTTATATCTGCCTTAAATCCTTTAGATGAAGATTCTAATCAGTTTTAAGTTTGGCTTAAATATTCTGTTAGTCTTAAGCATCTATTAAAATATAATCCTAAAAACAGAAATTGTTAAAAAAAGAAGATAGATTTAAATATATGTGTATAGTTCTGTAAATATAAGAAAGCTCTGTGCGTGCAAAGGTTTTTAGAGGTTAGAATTAAAATCAGAATAATTAGGAATGATTTGAGACTTATAAAAATAGGCCCTCAGTTTTCTTTCCTCTGAACATGGTGGGAAGAAATTTAGTTGTTGTTGTTTTTTTAAGTTCCAAAGAGTTCTGGAAGGAACTCTTAAGCTTTTTTAGAAATACTTTTTCATATTCTTTGTAGAAGTTTTGATAAACATGAAAAAACTCAAAGGTAAAGTCTCCTATGTATTTTTTTCAGTCACTAAATGTATCCCAAGTTGTTTTTATAACAGTTTATATCATACATATTACTTTAATTTCATGGTATATTTGAGCATTCTTCAAAGCCATAAAAATGATTCTAAATATTAATTATAATGTTTGTTTAGTATATTATTAATTTTATGTGACCATAATTTATTTAATTGAGTATTTATCATTGGACATTTAAAGTATTTATAATCACAATATACATAACTTTTTGGTGAACATCCTTATCCTAAATTATATAAATATTGATTCTTTATCTTAGATAAATTCTTAAAAATGTCCTTGCTAGTTTGAAGAATATAAAGCAAGGGCCTTCCTCCCTCACCAATACTCATTCATTCATTCATTTACTATGTGTTCACTGAGATCCTATGTTGTGCTCCACACTGTACAAAGAATTGAAAATACAAAAGTTAACTGGACAGACTTTTTTACTACCTTCTTGATGTCCAGTTCAGTGGGCAAGTAAGAGACTAGTTTATAAAATAAACAGACTAATTTATTAAATAGTTATAAACTGTTCTAAGTATTACAAAGTAAATAGGCAGATGGTCTCATTTTTAGGTTTGCCAATTTAATAGGCAAGACCATGTCTCATTGTTTTAATTTGCATTTTATTGCTAGCGAGGTTGAACAGAGTTTTAAAAGTCTACCAATTGAATTGCATTTTCTGAATTATCCATGATGTCTCTTATCCATTCTTTAATGCTGACACATTTTTTTACTGAGTTTTAAGACTTATTATACATTAAAACCATCTGTATTTTACCATCTAAGTTTTATATCAGATGATTTCTGAGGCATCCAAGTGGTCAGGTCTGTTAGTATTTCTTGTATAGTTTCCTTCATTTTGTTATGTTTAAAAAGACCATCCTCTCCCTGCTATCAGTTAGATGTGGCCCTGTATTTTTGTTCTACCCTATGTCTCTTGTACATTACCCATCAATCTCCTTCTTGTCCTTGAATTTTCGATCTCTTTCTTGATCTCTTGTCAACGTTGAAACATACTTGGTTATTTACTGACATAAGCAAACCCTTTCCTCCATACCTCTATGTAACCATCCTCCCTCTACATAGGCTTTGCAGCCACATTTCTCTTGCTGCTTCAATTTCCTCATCTTCTCACTCCTCAGACCACCCTCCAATGGTTTTTATGCCCAGGGAGTCACAGGGCAACTCTTGGTGAGATCTCCCTCAACATCATTTTTCAAATGGATCTATACATCCTCAGAGATGGAGAAGTTCAGACACAGTATTCTTTACTGAGGCAGATGATCTTATCTGCTTATCTTATCTTGAATAAAAAGGAAAATCTTAGTCTTTCCATTAAAGCTATCTCAGTTTCTTCCTATATAAGGCAATCATTTTCAATATATGATTTATTAATCACATGGGATGAATAATCAATTTCACAGTACAAATTTGTTGTTAGAGCTACTTCTTAAATATCATTGCCTCTCCATGGCCCTTTGGCCAGACAACCTGGAAGTAAAAGAAATCATATACGTCCTCACCATGATAGGAGCTTGTAGCTGGTTTGCGTATGGTTCCTTGTGCTGTCGTCTGAGTCTCTGCTGAATGTTGTGGCTATTTCCCTGTCTTTTCTGGCCATTGGACATCCTGCTGGCATCTGGGCCTGCAGCTGGAGAATCTGCGGTCTATGTTTTGGATATTACAAGAGCCCATTTATCCTCTGTGGTGTACTTGCCTCCATCTTGGATCTTGCTAACTCTAGAGATCCTCAACCTCATAACCACAACTTCTAAATGTTCTTGGCTTAGGTTGTTTATATGGAAATGCCTGCTTAGAGCCACCTCATTCTTTTGCATGATATCCCCAAGGGAAGCCCACTGGCTCTCTCAGTTACTTTCCTTTGAAATCCCATCAGAGGCACATGGGAACGTCTGGTTCTTTTCCATGCCATCTGAAAGCCATAACCAGCGAACTGTGAGTGGGAGGTTGGATATGTTGTATAAAGTACTGTCTCAGCTTCACTCCCCCTCTCTCTCCATAGAACCACTTCCAACTCTGCTGGATGAGAGTCCCCAAAACCTATGCAGTTGTTTCCAACAGGCCCCATTGATTACTACCTCAAGCATCTGAAATTGTGGCCTAGAGAATGGATCAAGGTCATGCTTGTTTGATCCTTTGCCCTTCTATTCTCCTTTTTGGAGAAACTTTTGTACTTTCTCTTCCTATTTAACAAGATCTTCCCTCATTTGAATCTTCAGTTCTTCCTTCCTTTAAGGGCATCCTATTTGAGGCATTACCTTTCCCTGAACTATTGATTCAACGGACAAGAAGTCTTAGGTCAGCATTTAAAGAATGAAAATTTTTAAAAATATGTCAGTTTAATCCGCTCGGAAAAATGAAATTGGACCATTCCCTTACACCACACACAAAAATAGACTCAAAATGGATGAAGGACCTCAATGTACGAAAGGAATCCATCAAAATCCTTGAGGAGAACACGGGCAGCAACCTCTTCGACCTCTGCCGCAGCAACATCTTCCTAGGAACAACGCAAAAGGCAAGGGAAGCAAGGGAAAAAATGAACTACTGGGATTTCATCAAGATCAAAAGCTTTTGCACAGCAAAGGAAACAGTTAACAAAATCAAAAGACAACTGACAGAATGGGAGAAGATATTTGCAAACGACATATCAGATAAAGGACTAGTGTCCAGAATCTATAAAGAACTTAGCAAACTCAACACCCAAAGAACAAATAATCCAATCAAGAAATGGGCAGAAGACATGAACAGACATTTCTGCAAAGAAGACATCCAGATGGCGAACAGACACATGAAAAAGTGCTCCATATCACTCGGCATCAGGGAAATACAAATCAAAACCACAATGAGATATCACCTCACACCAGTCAGAATGGCTAAAATCAACAAATCAGGAAATGGCAGATGCTGGCGAGGATGCGGAGAAAGGGGAACCCTCCTACACTGTTGGTGGGAATGCAAGCTGGTGCAGCCACTCTGGAAAACAGCATGGAGGTTCCTCAAAATGTTGAAAATAGAACTGCCCTATGGCCCAGCAATTGCACTATTGGGTATTTACCCTAAAGATACAAATGTAGTGATCCAAAGGGACACATGCACCCGAATGTTTATAGGAGCAATGTCCACAATAGCCAAACTATGGAAAGAACCTAGATGTCCATCAACAGATGAATGGATCAAGAAGATGTGGTATATATACACAATGGAATACTATGCAGCCATCAAAAGAAATGAAATCTTGCCATTTGCAACAACATGGATGGAACTAGAGCGTATCATGCTTAGCGAAATAAGTCAAGCAGAGAAAGACAACTATCATATGATCTCCCTGATATGAGGAAGTGGTGATGCAACATGGAGGCTTAAGTGGGTAGAAGAAGAATAAATGAAACAAGATGGGATTGGGAGGGAGACAAACCATAAGTGACTCTTAATCTCACGAAACAAACTGAGGGTTGCCGGGGGGAGGGGGTTTGGGAGAAGGGGGTGGGATTATGGACATTGGGGAGGGTATGTGATTTGGTGAGTGCTGTGAAGTGTGTAAACCTGGTGATTCACAGACCTGTACCCCTGGGGATAAAAATATATGTTTATAAAAAATAAAAAATTAAAAAAAAAATATGTCAGTTTAGTATTTTTAAATATATTGTGTTTGTTATAGGTACTTTATGTCTCTTAAAGGAATGCTTAGCTATGTTTAATACTTTTTATTACTTGCCTATCTTGAAATAATGTATTTTATCTTTCTTAATAGTAGCCTCTCGTGGTCTATGTGTATCTATCTGGTTTGCTTTCTTAGTCAACCTTATCTGTTCCTCTTCACCCAATTTCTAGTGACTGGGTGTTTCAGCCTCAGTCCTAAGTTATTCTCCTCTCTCTCCATGGATAAGCTTGTGCTTTCTTATGCCTTTACACCCATCCATAAGCAATTAATTTGCAAATATGTATTTTCAGACCATGCATTTTCTTGTGCTCCAGTCCTGTATATCTAGTTGACTAGTCAGCATTTTCACTCGTCTGTCTTACAGGCACTCAAATTCAGCATATCCAAAATTGATCTCATAATCTGATCCTCCAAAGTTATTTCTCTCAGAATTCTCTATCTCAATACATAGGCCATCCAATTTTATAGGTCAGAACCCAACAGTTAGATTATCTCTTGCCTTCATTGCCTCGTCCAAACAATGACCTAATCCTAGCTATTTTTACCTTCTCACATCTCTCAAATCTAATCACTTCCTGCATCTTCACTACCAGCAAACCAGTTTAAAGTGCCTTATTCTCTACTGGGCATGAGCACAGTAGCCCGCCCCCATCAGTTTTGCTACTTTCTCTTTTTGTTCCATCAACCTCTCCTTCTATTGTATCCAGCGTCTTTGCAGTCCTTTGAGTCACTTAATCTTTCTCTGTTTCAGTTCCCTCATCTGTAAGCTAAGAATAGTAACAGTTCCTACTTCATGTAAGAATTATATGAGTTAACACGTGTATAAAGAACACTGCCTGATGCACAGTAAAACTCTGTAAGAATTTGCTATTCTCATTATCATCATCATTCTTATTATTGAAATATACCTTATTCAAAATATTTTCCGTGGTTTCTTACGATGTTTAGAAGAGAGCTCAAAAGTCTTAGCAGAGCCTGTAAGGCCCAGCATGATCTGGCCCCTTTCTATCAGTATTACCTTGTGCCAAAGTCTGCCTCACTCACTGGGCTCAAGACACTGAGTTAGTCTTTCGGTTCCTCCATCTGCTAACTCCTTCCTGCGCCAAAGACCTCCCTTACATTGTTCCCTCTGATCAAGATGCTCTCCCTCACATTCAGACTAATCGATTTCTGTTCATTCAAATGTCATTTTCGAGAAGAAGAAGACTTCTGACTACCCAGACTAGGGCAGGGCCTCTGGCGCTATTTCCCCGTATGCTCTTTTCTCCTTTGCAGCACCTAGAGCTATTATACATTAAATAATTTACTGTATGACTGGTTGCCTACTATCTGTCTCTTGTCTCCACCACTGTATTTTCTAGATACGAGTGTAGGGAACTATTTTGCTTATCATTATTTTCCCAGATTATAGCACAATGCCTTGCACATTGTGGGTATTCAATAAATATGTATTGAATAATCAAAGGTACTGAGTATCTTAGTAAATTTTATAACTTTTTATTTTCATGTAAATCCTTCATAATTCCTGTTATTTCTTCATACATATTTAAACTTTAAACTGATAGTATGGATGGGATTGTATTTAAATATGTTTTCTAAATCATCACAACTTGTATATAGGAAAGGTTTTTTTAAGGTATCTTATTCAGTTTACTCAGCTGGGTCATGGGTTCTAATTTTTTTTTCCATCTCCATTGTTTCTATTTCCAGACTCACAGATATATTGTCTGCAAATTATATTGCTTCATCAATTCCTATACTTCTTACTTGTTTTGCCTTACTGCATTTGCTAAAACATTTTGAATAATGGTAAATAATTGTAATGGTAGAGTTATGTTCTGTGTTGGTTGTAGACTGGGAAGGGTATTATATACAATATTTATGAAGTCTGTTTCTTAATTAGGAGTGGCTGTTGGATTTTATTAGCTTTTATATGATTTTTCAAGATGACCTTATAGTTGATATGATGAAGTATATTAATATTGCTCTAACTTCATATTCTTAGATTAAGTTCTACTTGGTTATGGTTTTATTCTTTTAGAATATGAAACTTCAAGTGCACATAAAAGCATATACACATGCCACATTTTTGTTCATGTATATGCCTATGAATGTTTGTGTATGTATATATAATATATTTGCTTATGTTTATGTATCTATGTACATATGCACTTTCTTTTTTTTTCCCCAAGAGATTTTATTTGTTTATTTATTTATTTATTTATTTGAGAGAGAGAGAGGCAGAGAGAGAGAATAAGGGCACGAGCTGGGATGGGGAGCAGGCAGAGGGATATGGAGAAGTAAACTCCCCAGTGAGTAGGGAGCCCATGTGAGGCTCAATCCCAAGACTTTGATATCATGACCTGAGCTGAAGGCAGATGCTTAACCAACTAGCCATCATCCCCCATATACTCATTTCTAAAAGCCTAACAAAATTGAAATTTTATTGGAGATAAAACCACACAACTAACTCAAACATCAATTTCCTTTGGTTTTGCCTCTTTTTTTTTATTTAATTTCTTTTCAGTGTAACAGAATTCATTTTTTATGCACCACACCCAGTGCTCCATGCAATACGTGCCCTCCATAAGGTTTTGCCTCTTAATTCTTCCAACCCATTGTGATCACACTGGTTACCTTAGGCTAACAAGGAGCCTGCACTGGCAATTATATATGTATTAGATTAATTAAAACTGAAAATAAACTATTTTTCAGTAAATAAGATTTCCTAGAAAATGGTATTTCGGTATCATTTTTGGGCAAAATCAATGTAGTTTGTTTAGAACATGAAATCGTTCAAGAGGCTAAATAATGAAGGAGTTCCTGGCCCATGAATGTCTAGGACCTTTTCAATGGATATTCCTTGGAGATACTACTGTCAGGCTTATGGTAAAGCTAGGGAGAAGATGGAAGGAAAAAGATCCATCACTAAATATTTGTTAAGTGCCTACCATGCAGAAAACTTGGTTCCACAATAAGGATCTAGAGATAAATAAAAACTATTTTCCACCCTACCAGAGAGATTAATGAAGTAAACACATTCAATAAATAATTTCTTTTTATCATGTACTAAATGATAGGATAGAAGTATATGAATGGGATTCTGTAGAATCCCTTTGGAGGCAATCTTACAATCTGTGAGTTAAAGGTATCTTCTTGGAGATAACACATTTAAGGACTTTCCCTAGCCTGCTCTTTTCCATTGTTAGGTGAAATGTATGTATGAAACTCATAGGGAGACTTGTTTTGTCAGAGGACATGGAGGTTATATTTTATGTCCTCTCTCTATACCATTCTTGGACAAATAGTTTTTCTGGCTAAACCTGTAGCAAGGGGACATCGCATATTTTGAAGATGAGCTCCAGAACCATGCCCCCCAGACAGGCTTTGTGGCCTCCACAGTACACTGTGTCATCTGAGGTTCATTATAAAATAATCTTCATTAACAGATTTCTTTTAGGAGAGGGTTCTTTTGAATGATAGTTTGCTAAATTCAATATTGTGAATTCTAAAGTGGAATTTATTTTTATATTCATGAGTCACCAAACATAATGTTGGCAATTCCTGGCTCTCTTTTTATTGAATAGAATACATTTTCAAAACCATTTTGAAACTAATCAGAATGCATACCTCAACTGAAGAATAATTTCTTCTATGTCTGATAACCTAGTAAGTAAACCAGCTTATGGAGTGTTCGTAACAGTAGCCAGGAAAGATACAGTAAAGATATATATTTACATATATATATGTATATATATACATATATATATATACCTCTCTCTTTATCCACTTAGTTGCCTCTTGGGCCCCTATTTCAAGCAAGAAACATGCTTTAGACCTTGGTAGCAATATATATATCAACCTTGCCACAGGTAGGAGGCTAGCAATTACACTGGAAACTCTGAACCCCAAGTCACTGCACAGCAGACTAAGCTGAGTCCTCTGTCCCAAACATGGGAGCTTAGCGCCAAAACTCACTGAAGGTATGAGATTTAAAGTGGCTCCATCTGCAAGAGAAACCTCATAGCATGATTGCAGAGTCTAGTTCTGGATCATGTGGTTTGATTGTCAAGGGTGACGTAGACAAGGCTTAAATTTGACTTTACCCTGGTGTTTTATGGAGGAAGCATGTAGTTTAAGAACATCTTATACCAAGATCTGATAACTCCAGGCAGTGTATCTTTCACTTATTGTATGACTTATTGATATAAAATCAAGTATAATTTATTGTATGTCCACTCTGTGAAGTACTTGTTGCAGATGATTTATGAACTTTAACTATTTTTAATCCTCACAAAAACTCTGTGAGGTAGGTTCTATTATATCCATTTTACACATATTGAAACTGACTCAGGAGCAAGTAAATATCTTACCAATTTTATTAAGAAGCAAAAACGTGCAATCAAAGTCTGACACCAAAACTCATAGTCTCCATTACAGAGAGCACCTAGCACAATCCATGTCCCACAGTCCTATCCCTGCAAATGTTACTTTTTTTCCTTCAATGTCCCATTTCTTCCTTTCTTTTTTTTTTTTTTTTAATCATTACCCCCTTTTTAAAAATAAACAGCCCTTTTATGGACACATGAGTGGCTCAGTCGGTTGAGTGTCTGACTCTGACTTTTGGTTTCAGCTCTGGTCGTGATCTCATGGATCATGAGATTGAGCCCCACAACAGGCTCCGTGCTCATCAAGGAATGTGCTTGAAGATTCTCTCCTTCTGCCCCTCCCTCCACTCATGCTCTCTCTCTCAAATAAATGAATAAGTCTTTGAAATAAATAAATAAATTACCCTTTTAAAAGTACTAGACTTTAGAACCATAATTCTTCCTCTCGCCTTAGGTAGAATAAATGAATTGCTTTCTCCTTCTCACCAATTAACATGCATGTGAGTGTGGTCAGTCTCGGTCTCTCCCACAAGATTATGAGATACCCTCCATTTAACTTAGGGTTAATGCTGCCTCATTTAAACAATACATCTAAGAACTGTTTTGGTGAAATGAATAGTACTTTATTTGGGGCACCTGGGTGGCTTGGTCATTAAGTGTCTACTTTGAGGTCAGGTTATGATCCCAGGGACCTGGGATCCAGCCCTGAATCAGGCTCCCTGCTCAGCGGGAAGTCTGCTTCTCCCTCTCCCACTCTCTGCTTGTGCTCCCTCCCTCACTGTGTCTCTTTCTGTCAAATAAATAAAATCTTAAAAAAAAAAAAAAGAATAGTACATTATTTATTTCCACAAACACTTTTTAAGTCCCTAGTATATGCTTAAAATGAGTCTACATGTCCCAAAATACAGCCTTGAAACCTTTTCTTTTTTGCTCAAGTATCCCAGAGATTTAACTTATAAAGTCCGTTGTGCAGTGGATTTAGAGTTGTGAGCTCTCGGGTCACAGGATTCTATGGACAAAATTTGGAGCAAAAATGTCAGTGAACAGAGCATCCTTGGTCATCAGTTGATTTATGAGTTTCTAGCTTTACGGGACATTGCAATGTCCTCTCCCCAGATGTTCTTAGTGTACCGAATTCCCAATGAGAAAATTTTGGCTCAAGAATTATTTTTACTACTGATTGGCTAATTTAGTTTGGATAAAGTCAATCTGAGTTTCTCCATCTTCACTTGGATAATGGAGCTAGTAAGTCCCACTCTGTCTTTCAGCATTGTATAAAGATGTTATATGAAAACTTGCACAAGCGGTCTTTAAAGATAAGCAAGGGTAAAAATAAATAAATAAATAAATAATAAGCAAGGTAAAAAGGGGGAGGCTAGGCAAACAGAAGTGGACACACTGACTGCTGAAAACATCTACAACTGTACCTACGAAGAGAGAGGAGAAACAATATTGTCCCAAATATTTGCTTCCATTTAATGTATCTCACTGTTTAAGTAATCGGCATATTCATCCTTTGCTGCATACACTGACTTTGTAATGAACATACAGTGCCCACTGTATGTCAAGAAGCCAGGCATATGAAACTGTGAATAAGACAGGAATACAACAGCCCCGCAAGGCAGATATTATTACACACACCCCCTTACAGAAGGAGGAAACAGAGACTCAGAGAAGTTAAGTAACTTGCATAAGATTGTAGCTGCAAATCATTTTCATATATAAAACTTTGTTGATTAATGGAGGCCCCGGGAAGTCAGAAATGTGCTGGTTCACCTTGACATATCCAGCACATCACCTATAGCCACACAAAGAGTAGATACTCAATATTTGTTAACTAAATGAATGAACAAGAGTTCAGTGGAGTAGAAGAAAACATAAGAAACCAGGGGAATATTTATAATTGAAATTCGTTGCCGTGTGAATCCCTAACTGACCACCAGCACCAAACATATGACAACCAAATGTGGTGATGTGGTTATTTGAGATACTAGGAACTCCATGCTAATAAAGGCTGCATATTGTGCTTTTAAACACAGCTCAGAACTTTTACTTTGGCACATGCCTAACATGACTAACTTAACTTGTTTCTTGTACCTTTAGTTCTATTTTGATGACTGGCCATAACAAAAACTTGCTGGCTGGGTGAAAAGTACAGAGCTACTGCACGACACCCAGTCTGGATTCTTCCATTAATTGCTAATGAAGGAAATATAGTTTATCTTTGTAGCCCGAAAGGTTTCAGTCTCAGTATCTATCATCCAGCATTCTTACCCACCACTATTGTAGACCTGCCATGTAAGTCTGTCTACACCACCACTTAATTTACCTAGACCCTTTTTCCTTATCCTTGATGGAGAAGAGATAAGGTACAAACATTTTTCAGACCCATAATGAGAAACAACATTAAAGAATGGATGTTAAGCTATTATATCCATGACCCCAGTCACATAATCAAATAATTTCTATCCACCCCCTCTTAGGTTTAAAAGAAATAAATGTGGTATTCAAAATTAGCAGCTTTCTGGAGTCACTGAAGTGCCCACCCCTGTATTCCCATTTGGGAATACTGTTTCCCTATTTTTATGTTACATTCTGATATGTAACTTGAAAATCTTTTAACAGTGAAATTTCTGGGCCATGGAGAAGGTTTCATAGTTTACAAATAGGAGAGAGATTGTCAGAGAAGCCTGTAGACATTAAGCATCTTTGAAAAATTATTTATTTTTTCAAGGAGTAAGAAGGAATCCACCTCACCCAAAGCCTGGGCAGTTCTTGCCAGTTGTCTTTAGATGAATTGAAATTGAAAATGAGTTTGGGCGTCAAGCCAATTCTCTTCCTAGTTCTCCTCTTCCAGCCTGGAGATGGGCGGGGGGCGGGGGGGGGGAGTTAGTGGAAATTATGCAGGCTATATCCTACTCAAAAAGGAAACAAATGTCCCAGTACAAAGTCAGTAGGAGGCTTTTGATACCAGATGAATTCTCTATTCTTTCATTGCACTTGCTTTTGTCCATAACCACACCCACAGTTCTTAATAAATGATCCTTTAGGTTCTAAGTAAAACCTTGCTAATAGGTGACTTTATATGATCCTTTAAACAAAATGTATAAAGATTCATGTACTGTCCCTAAGCATTTTTTAAGAAGTGAAAGGCTTAGAATTTCTCTTATTAAACTTCTTTTGTTAAACTTGATGTATATGCTCGTTTGAGCTGGGTAAAAATTAAGTAGAAATAGGGCATATCTTCAAAAAGAAGACTTCTTTCCATGTAACTTCTTTAATATTCTAATATTAACTCTAGATATGACCATCAGCTAAATACCAATATAACCCTGATGTATAGCGATGTATAGTACAAGTTCAGTATTTTCAAATGAATAAGTGAAAGAATGAATGAATGTTCTAGCCTACAATTGAGAATCTATTTTTCATACAGATATTGTTCTGGACATTCGGGCTTACAAACGGGAACTGCTTAGACCTGCCATGAAAAGTGATCATAGAAAAATGTTGTACCTGTGTAAAAAATTCCACTAGTGCCTTTTTAGGGGAAGTCTTCTCAGATGTCCCAAGGTAGCATTCCAATGGGTTGGTTATTCAGGAGATCATGTTTCACTGTGGTTTGTGTGTATAATGCATATACATACACACACACACACACACACACACACACATATATATATGCAATTTATATAATGTATATGAATTCACACCACATATAAGAATTTGGTAGTAATACCCTAAAACTTTCATCTGCATATGGTCTTAACTGCCCCTGCTTTGCCATAGTAGTTAAAATCTTTGTCTTCATTCTAGAAGGAGAGCAATATACACTTAGGCAGACATACCCCCCATCCAACATTAAGGCAGTGAAATGACAGTATTGGGATAATAAGGTTCTGTCTCTAAAATGCTGTGCTGTGCTTTGTTACCAGAGATTTGTGACCTGACCTTCTAAAGAAGCTGCTGTTTTCAACTCAGCTTTCATTTTTTTCTGAGGTTGTCACTTTTGCCATCTGCTAGATGTATCTTCTGGGGGAGAAGGAGCCGCATGCACAAAAACTTTCAAGGAAGCATTATTGCATAATTTGCTTGAGGTCAAAGCCAATATTCTGGAAGTTGCTTCATCATTTATTGTGAGGTGGCAGATCTTAGAGGATTTTATAAACATGTTGTGCTTTTGAAGTATATTCACAACAGGATTGAAAGTGGCAGAATGTGGCAAGTCACATTTACGTCCCAATGAGAATTATTAACCTGCCTAAAGTACAATGATAGACTAAGGCTTTTTTGTCAGTTCTACTTACCCTTCAACTTCAGTGTCTGAAAGACATTTTAGGGAATCAAAGAAGTAAATGGAAAATATCTTTGTGTTGCCCGAATCATAAACATAAAATTTATCTCCCCTGCAAAGTAGGAGAAAATAAATACCCCCATCTTTCTGCTGCTGCTTTTAAAAGGATAAGTGAAGAACCAAAGAGATTTTTTATACTCTACTTAAGTACCTTCTAAAAGAAATATATACCTCTCTGTTGCACTCCAATTTAGTTTATTTACTTTACCTTCAGATGTAGATATATTCTAGAATTGATGCTGAGAATTAAATATTTTATATTGTGTTCTTAAATCCTTAGTCAAATATGAGCTCTTTAGAGAAAAGTGATTTAGGCAGAACTTTACTCTAATAGATGAGAACAGACTCTAAGAGGAATATGAAGTAGATTTCAAGCCTCATTTTCTTCTAAAGTCTGATTGGATTCTGCTTGTGATTAGGGAGTTACAGGGAAGCCAGGGAGGTGAATTAGTTCCTTCAGGCTTCTGTTGTGCAAACTATTATTCTAGTGCACATCTCCATACAGCAGGAGGCTGAATGAGGTGTTTTTTTTTTTTTCTTCTTCTTCAAAAGGTAAATTGCCTAATCTTTTGAACAGGTAGAAGAATACGAAAAATAAACAGATATTTAAATTGACTATTTTAAGGAATAACTAAGATAGAACACATAAAAGTGCTTAACATAATAATGATCAATAAAAATAAACCTCTCACTTATTCAACAAATACTTTTAGCATATTTACCCTGTGCTCCTAAGTAAAATTAATGTAGTTCATTCCCTATGAGGCCAGTGTTTGTGATGCAGTGATATAACTGTGGCAGCAGAAGGAAGGTCAATGTGCCCTGGGACCACAGGAAAAGCCTGCCATATAAACTCAACTGGTGAGCCATTCAAGCTTTATAGGACAGATTGTGCTTGAGCTGAGTTTAGATGAATGGGAACTGGGGGGCATGGGGGGAGGGGCAGGCATGGAAATGGAAATGACTTGGTTATATTCAGAATACTATAAGAAGAGGGAGAGAAGAGGAATGGAGGGAGATGAGAAAAGAAGAAAGCAGGAGCAGATCATAAAGGGCTTTTGTGGGCAGGGCCAAGAAGGTTGAACATTATTCAAAAGCTAATGAGTACCACTGTGTTCAGCATTTTGTAAGATAGGATATGAAAAATGAGTTATTCATGGGTTTGGTTCTCAAAAAACCCTGATGAAAGTAATAAAATGTTAAGAGTAAAAATTGTGAAACAAGATGGCCAATAGAAGGTAATACGTGAGGGCACCATACTAAATTGTGTGGCATGGAATTTCCACGCCTGCATGGGCATCCCTCAAGAGCCTTTTCAACTCAGTGCTCTAGGAAGACTTCACAGTCCATTGGGATTGGCACAAGTTATAAAAACCATTTGTCATTCCTAATCTGTAATACTGTAAAATGGGCGTAATCTAAGTGGAAGAGCACAGTCTTAAACTGAAAGACCCCAGTAGAAAACTGAGTCTCCCACTTTGTTCCTTTTTCTTCATTTTAAATTCATTCATTCATTCATCTCACTATGTCTAACTACTTTGGGGACATCTATGATGTGAGATGACAAAGATAAACCGGAAACAATTGCTGACCTGCTCTTAAAGATGAAGCTGAGAGATAAAACAAATACACATACATTCCAAACACAAAGTAGGGAGTGGAAAGTTGCTAAGCGGGGAGCCTGCTTCTCCCTCTGCCTCTGCCTGCCTCTCTGTCTGCCTGTGCTCGCTTTCGCTCACGTTCTCTCTGACAAATAAATAAATAAAATCTTTTTAAATAAATAAATAAATAAATAAATAAATAAATAAATAAAGAAGAGGTATAACCACCTGCTCTGGGACCTTAGAAATGGGACCAATTGCTTCCAGTTGTGAGGACTGGGTTAACGTGAGGTCACTTCCTGAAGCAGGTGACAATTACTCCAGGCCCTGGGCCAGCAGAATTCAAGTAAGGAGTGGGAGAGCCAGCAAACAAAGCTGCAAGGTTTCTCAGGCCCATATACATACAGTGGAGTTGATTAGGATAGCTTTTAGCTAGAAAACACCAGTGGGAAATGAGGGTTGAAAAGCAAGGTGGAGTCCAATCGTGAAGCACCATAAATGTGTTATGCTAAATGAAGTCGGCCTTTATTCTCTAGGTGGTAGGAAGCCAATGGAAGTTTCTTTTCTCCCTCTGGCATTCCTTTGGCACTTAACATATACTGACATTCAATATCATATATCTGTATATCCTGCTTCCCCACAAGATGGTAAATTCTGTGGTATCAAGGACCTAAGCATTACTTGTCCTGCAAGTAACACGTACGTATCCAGGCTGAGGGGGGGCGGGATACAGTTTTTATGTGTCAAACAATATTGGATGCTTTTACACAGGAAAACATTCTTTGCAACTGTCTGTCACAGTTTTGAAATGAGAAAACTAAAACCCAGAGGAATTAAGGAACCAGCCCAAAGTTGCACACTTAGTAAGTAAAGTCAGGAATCAAGCAGGTGTATCAGCTCCAAGACTTGTACTCTTTCCACTGTAGTACAGTGTCGGATTGATTGAGTTACTCATTTCTTAAACACATATTTCCTGAATGCTTGTGCTTTTGCCTGGCTCTGTTCTAGGAACTGAGAATACAGGACGGGGGTGAACACAATGGAAAAACCCTTGCCTTCTGGAGCTTACACTCTAGCGAGAGAGTCTGACAATTAATAAATAAGCAAACAAAACAAATTCAGATGGTGATAAATGATGTGAAGAGAATAGGGTGATAGATGGGGAGTGCTGTAGAGTGGGGGTGGGGAGGCGTTTATTAGTGGTCAAAGGCAGACTCCTTTGAAGTAGTAACACTTGAGCTGACTTCTGAATAACAAAGCTGTAAAAGTCATGGAGGGAAACGTGAGAGCAAACACAACACCCCCAAGGAAGAAATGAAATTGAGTTTGAAACTTTAGGGTGGAAGGATCGTAAAGGGGGACGTGGTGGCTGGAGTCTAGTGAGAGAGAAGGAAAGTGAAACAGAAAGTCAAGAGGAAACAAGTATTCATGAGACCTAAAATAATTTTGCCCCCTATAAAATCTATAGTATGTAGATATTAACCCAAGTCCTCAATGGTACACAAAAAGCAGAAGTACCCCAAGGGCAAAGGAGTACACAGAGCCTGCCTTTCCCTACCTGCACCTCCCCTTTCCCAACATACATCTGTGAGTCTATTTGCTCTGAGGAAATATTTGTTTCCTGAATCTAGGTTGCATGGGCATCACCCTGAAGTTATGGTCGTTTGGATACCGATGAACAGATTTGGAGATTAGAGACAATGTAGGCTGAGAGGACTTTGGCCTCCTGACCCAAAGGAATGCTTATTTCCACTTGCTCTGAAATCTATACATGATGGTTTTTTGGGGGTGTTTTGTTTGTTTTGTTTTTAGTAAAAGATACAGACTCTGCAAACAGCATTGCCTAAAAATAAATAAAATTAAAAATGGCTCTGAAATCTTTATCACTGCCAATGCTCCGTGTATATGTCAGATGGAATGAAAATGCTTGCTATGGCTTCAGCATAGCTTTAAGAAGCCTTCGACTAATGATATGCTTGGTATAAAGATGGGAAATGACACCAGGCATGGGGGAGCTTGTGCTCCAGATTTCAAACAAGTAGCCTGCGCAGGCTTTTAAAATCTCAGGGCAGCTGCAGAAAAGCATATCATGTTGTAATTCCTTCCACTTCAGGAGTTGGCCCTTTATATTATGTCTTGAGGTTGTAAATAGTGTTATTAATTTGATAAGTAGTAAGTGACGATGGACCCATCTATTCCCTCCCCTCCTTGAGCAGTTGGCCTCTCAGCCTCTTAAGTACTTAGTCACACTGAGAAAAATGTATGTGTCAATCAAGGAAAAGAGGCTGTGAAACAACCAACATATTTATCTGGGAGGCACAGAGTCGACTGAAATCAAAAATGTGCTCCAAGTTGCTTGTGAGTGCAGAATAAAGGCTTATAATGGCAAAACCCAAGAAGTTATATAACTTGTTTTGACAGAATTATGATTGGTGCTGGTGGAGTTTAAACTATCTAATGCATGATTGGTTATTTAGCAAATAGACTTTTCATGATCTCTGTGTCCGTCCAAGGTAGAGGATGAGTTTCAGGAGGTTGTGCAGTTACAATTGACAAGAGTCAAACGATGGTGTTTTGAGAATTGAAACAGGAGACTTGCATGGGCCATACTTCCTCAATATCCTTTTGACTCTATTTTGAGTGATTTTCTTAGCAATGCTGACTTCATTTTGAGTCTTCTTTCACAGTGAGAATCCAGGGTGGTCTCAAGAAGCCTGTTAATACTAGCTAACACTTACTGTGTACTCAGTGTATCATAGGCTTATTGGCAATTTTGGAGCCTTATAGTGTACCACGTTAAGTTCTTTATGAGAATTATCTCGTACTTTTTACAACAGCAATTCTTAATAAACATTTCAGTTTCAGGATCTCTTTCACTCAAAATTAATGATGCCTTTTTTTTCTCTTAAACTCATTTTATTTTCTTACTTATTTACTGATTACTTTTTGAAAGGTGCTTTAGCTACCTATTTTTTAATTAACATACAATGTGTTATTTGTTTTAGGAGTACAGGTCTGTGATTCATCAGTCTTACACAATTCACAGTACTCACCATAGCATACACCCTCCCCAATAACCATCACCCAGCCACCCTGTCCCTCCCACCCCCCTCCCCTCCAGCAATCCTCAGTTTGTTTCCTGAGATTATGATGTCTTCCATATTGTTCATATGCATTTTATCTTTCAATATGTATTAGATTAGAAATTAAAACTGAGGATTTAAAAAAATATGTATTAAGTAATTTACAAGTAATGATAATAAACCTATTACATGTAAACCTAAGTAGTTTTTTGTTAAAAATAGCTATGTTTATCAAAGCCAACAGGATTTGCAAGAAGAATGACATTATTTTACATTTTTATATGTTTTACATTTTTTATATCTGGCTTAATCTAACATCTAAACTCTTTTATCTTCATCTGTGTTTAATCTATTATGCATGTTGCTTTAATTGAAGTAAATGAGGAAAATATGATTTTTTCACAGATATGTGAATGGAAAAAGGTGAAATGTTTGCATAGCCTTTTCAGATAATTGCAGATCTTCTCCTTGGACACTACACTAAAATTTGGCAAATGGTAATTTTTTAAAGGTTAATTAATATGTGAAATCTGAAACTATTTCAGTGAACTTTTTGTACTATCTTACACTAAAATTTATGCATCTATCTTATACTTTAAATGGACCTTTTTGAAAAAAATGAACTTTTACCACATACGTGGATTTGTAATGTCATATATTAGTTAATTGGAAAATATTTATACAGACCTTTGAAATGTTGACATATTTCATTATGCAATATCAAAAAATTTTATTTGTTAATATTACCACCCATCTCATCAGGAAAGTATTTAAGTCATAGAAGGTTGTCATGCTCATGGTAACAGATGCAAGGTTTCCAAATTATAATTTGCCTGAAAACTCAAATTTTACTATTGACAACAAATGCCTTCAGATGTTTCCTTGAAAAAAAACAAATGCACTTCATTGGTTTTCAAAAAAGTTTTTTCCAAATACCCAAGACTAAATAATCATAGTTTACAAGTCAGTTATTCTTTCAAGTAAACATGATATCCAATGAAAATGTGGTCAGTTTAGCTTGCAACTTAAGTGATTGCAGAATCTCTTTTATCCTGAGAAAACCATACAATAGAGTGCAGTAGGCATGCCTCTCATTTCATCATGTAGAATATTTCAAACTTATGGACTCAAAAGTCAAGATTTTTAAAAATTAAATAATTAAATTACATAAAAATAATTAAATTAGTAATAATAACTTGCACTGTTTCATAGAAGATATTGTTAAATAAAACTAACTTTTTTTCATTGTGAGTGTATGGTTAATAAACAATTCAATTATTACTAATAGACTTTGGTGCCATTGTCTTAATTTGTGCTAAGGCTCCAAGGGTTTTACCCACCATTGCTTTTGCACCATCAGTGCAAAGGTAAACACAATGAAAAAGGAAAATAATATTTTATTTTTACAAAAATACTTTTGATCTTTCATCTTTAGAGAACTGTTCAGGATGACAGCCAAGATAAGGTAGAGTTAGGATCTAAACATATCAGAAATTATTCTAGCGCTTGTTTTCTTAATCCATTCCAAGATAGTGATGCCGAATAGAGGATAGCAACTGTTTATTACCATTCTTCTTGCCCTAACCAAGATTGGTAGAAGTAGAGTTAGGGGTATGAGTTGAAGTCTTGTTTAGCCAGAGTCACAGTTGATTATTTCTAAGTTATCATTTCAAAGGAGAGTTACATGGCAGTAGCAAGTTACTACTGCCAGGAAACACTAGAAATTATATATATATGACAACCCTAAAAATCAGTATTTTTTTTTAAATCCTCATTTTTAAAATCCTCATTAAAGAGTGAAAAGAAAAGATTGTTTTAGTCAACAGTTTTTGGTTTTCAAAGATTTGGAATAGAAAAAAGTAGATGCAAAATGTTGATTGCAGAGAAAATGGGTAAATTGAACTTCTGAAATACAATGAATCAAAAGAAGGGGTATAGAAACTGATCATTCTTGGCATTATGCAATATCCTGGAAAATGGTAAATGAAATTAAGTAGGATAGATGCAATAGGGATAAAAATAAAAGGGTGAAAATTAGAGGTACTCAAGAGATAGAATCAACAGAACTTGGCACATAATTGTTCACAATGTCCAGGAAGAGAAGAGCCAAAGACTAATTTGAAATATTGTGCCACACTGACACTGTTATTGAATATATGGCAAATCTCCCCAACTAGACCATAAGCACCTTGAAAACAAGGAACATATCTTTTTGGTGTTTTGTTAGTACAATTTGACACAATGTTGAGCACATTGTACGTACTCAAACAAATGCAGAATTAGGCAACTCAACGTTTAGACCTCTTACATTAAAACCAAATAACCCCCTTCCCCTGACCTTTCCTTATCAGCTTAGTCACACAAATTATTTCAAGTATTCTTCCATTAAGTTTAACTCAGCAAACATTTATTGAGTAGTTGCTGTCACCAGGAATTGAATGGAGAGCTAGAAATACAGATGCAAATAAAGTATGGCCCCTGTCCTCGAGATGCTAAGAATCTAATGGAAGAGAGACACATATATAAATAGCTTTATGGTCTTACTCACATTATGAATGAAGTCATGTGGAATCACAGAGGAAAGGGCAATCAACATCTCCCTGAAGCAACTGGAGAAAATGTGAGATAGCATTTGAGATGAATTTTGATGTGTGAAAGGCAATTCAACAAGAGAAGAGAAGTATTCTAGGCAGAGGAAGCGGGTCAGTTTAGTTTGTGCAAAAATGTATTCAATTCTTTTCACATATAGTTGCTACATGATTCTGGCACAGGAAATGAATAACTCAGTTTTGATACTTTGAGTTGATGCTCACGGTAGAGCAGGGAAGATAAACATGTAAACAAGTACAATAAAATGTGCTGTGTGTAATAATAAAATACAGAGGAGGATGAAGGGGAAAGTGAGGACCTACTTTAAGGCATTTTTCTTTACATGCTGCTGAGGGATATATAATGCTATACAGAAGAATGTTGTGAGCAGCTTTTAAAAAAAAACAACAACACACAGTTACCCTAGGATCTTATCTGTGGTTTGTGGTTGTATTTTCCTTAGTCACTCTGCTGACCTGAGGGACATCCATGGAATGTGTCTCACAAGTTGCCAACTACAGGGAACATAACTGACCAAGAGCCCATGTACATATATTTCAACTTAATAATTCTCCAACATTGAAAAATGATACTTTACTTAGGAAAACTTGATTTCTGACTTCAGTAAGGAGGGGAGTTCAATCTTCCAACTTTAGACCCCCATTCTAGAATGGCAACCACTCATAAGAGCTAAAGAGTCTCTTCCCTTTAGATAAGATACATGTGCTCAACCCCCACTTCTTCTTATTTTATTTCCTGAACAAAGATCATTTGCCATTTAACCACACTCTGGCTCTGTTATTTTACTTCTCCTGGGGCCACATATACCCTCCTGTACAGTTTGTCGGCCTTCATAGCTATTTGCACTTGAGATCTGTTATTCTGAGCATATTTGACTTCATTCCATGAATGTGAATGAAGTGAATTAGTGCTGGAATTCCGAAGAACAAGGAGGAAAACTAATGAAATTCTAAGCCGGGGCAGTGATGGCAGAAGTCAAGAGGAGCTGGATGGATCTGAAAATATTTTAGGGGTTGAATCAACAAGACACATGCTTAATAAAGTATAAGGACGGATGAACAGGCAGAATCAAGGATAAGTCTCAGATTCCTTGATAGGGTAACAGAGTACCTCATGAGCTTCTCCATTTCTTTCTTAGTTTTCATACACAACATGTTCTGGAAGTTTTCGGAAAACACAGGAAGAAATGTCATTGGAAATACATGGCATAATAGGGATGCAAGAGAGGGACTCCATTGTTACCAACTTACATTGGAAAAACATGATCAAGAGGTTGAGAAACAATGTTGGGAGCTGTTGAGAAGTGTATATTGGCTTCTAATGGCATTTCAGTTAAATATGATTGCAGGGCACAAGAGAGAGGTCACTTGGCAGTTTTGTAGTTGAATGTCACTGACAACATCCTAAATCAGATCTTGGGAATTCATAGTTCAAATATTGTATGTGGTCCCAAATTACTCTCCTTGATTTCTGACTCATTCCACTAAGCCTATTTTTGCTTTGGCTGCACACTGTCCTCCTCAAATTAGTCATGGTAAAATATCACATTTATCATGTCATTCCTTATTACGAAAATCTGGTTTCTCCAGGAAAGCCCATACTCCTGGGTCTGGCCTTCAGAAAACATGAGGGCATGTACCCTCAGAGCTGTTGGAAATACTCTTGCAGTTACCACCATTATTTTCTTGCCAGTATCTTTTTTTAAAGTATCTTATTTATCTGATTGAAAGGGGGAGAGGAATAGGAGAGTGGGAAGTAGGCTCCCCACTGAGCAGGGATCCTGTTGCTGGGCTCAGTCACAGGATACTGGGATCATGACCTGAGCAGAAGGCAGACAAGTAACTGAATGAACCCCCCAGGTGCCCTCTTGCCTGTACCTTAACTATCATTAAAAAGGGAGCTATAAGTTCTGTACAGCGCCTGACATGTAGAAAGCAATCCCTGAGGGTTAGCAATTACCATTATTCTTTCTCAAGACCTTGGTATTTTTTTTTTTTTCTGCCACTCCAGTGATACTGATATATCTCTCAAACTTACAACTTGATTTACCTCTTGTCAACTGGTTTTTCCACCCATATCACAGTCTTTACATCTCATATAGAGATAACATAGGACATCTCTGCCCAGGTAGGCACCATCTTTGATTCTTTTCTTTCCTTGAGAATTCTAGCCATCAGTAAATCCTGTCAGTTCCACCTCCAAGTCATGTCTCAAATCATGGCACCCCCATTGCTACCAGCCGATCCAGCTACCATCAGTTTCTGACCTGGGCTGTTGCCGCTGGTCTTCCTGTCCTCACCTTTGCTCTCTCCGATGTTTTTAAAAAGCAACCAGTGTAATCTTCAACTAAATCAGACCAGATTACTCTCCTGTTTTAAATCTTCATGACACACAAACCTTACACCACCAGTGTTTGACCCTTTGCTACCGTCTCTGACCTCATGCCCCTTCCTTACCTAATCAGTCTACCGCTCTTCTGGATTCATTTTATTCCTTGAACAAGTCAATCACTTTCTTCTTCTTAGGACTTGGTACATCTTGTGCCTCTACTTGTAACTCTTTTAACTGCCATACTGCTTCACATTCTACCCTTCTTCTTATCTCTACCCCTAACCTTATCTTTGCCCACTTTCACTAAACGTTTTTGACCTCCTTAGCTTCTCTCTTTTTGTTACCATCTTCCAAGGAAACTTCAGTGTCAGCCAAAAAGGACTCTGACTGGATCATCATTTTAATGCATTCAGGTAACCTTTACTATACTCATGTGACTATCACTGAGTACTACTTCATCCCTGAAATCTTGAGCCCAGAAATCCCAGTGTCCACAGCCTGCTAGTCCCTCTTCCATGCTCTGTTCTCCATGAATCTGTACTTTGACCTTGTCATGATCTCAATCTTTTTACCCACTTCTGTTCTTCCAGGCTGCACATATTCCTGGCTTCTCTTCCTTTTTTATCCTTTCTGATTTGCATTCCTCATTCCTTTGAGAGTTAGCCACATTTGATTTTCAAACTTCAGCCCTAAAGCAACCATACCTTTCCTTCTCATTGTTCATGATTACTAAGCGCTGTGGGAGAAAATCCTATAACCATGCTGATGATGGGGGCGCCTGGGTGGCTCAGTGGGTTAAGCTGCTGCCTTCAGCTCAGGTCATGATCTCGGGGTCCTGTGATCGAGTCCCATGTCGGGCTCTCTGCTCAGCAGGGAGCCTGCTTCTCTCTCTCTCTGCCTGCCTCTCTGTCTACTTGTGATCTCTCTGTCAAATAAATAAATAAATCTTGGAAAAAAAAAAAAAAAACAGGCTGATGATGGCCCATCTCAGTGCTGCTCAGCAGACCTCTACTGATTCTAAGGTGTCTCTCTTGCCTCACAGGTGCAATTCCAATCCTTTACTGCTTTACATAAGTCTCCAAATTCATTCTAGACTTCCCTTTGGTGTCCTGACATCTAAATGTGTAAGACAAAGACACTATCAGTTAAGAACTCCTTCAGCTTTTTTCTCCTGTACCTGAAAATAATCCTGTAACTCCTTCTGCCTTAAAATAACATTCTAACTTTGTAGTAATTTGATCATTCTTATCCCAAATAGAAAAATATCGCCCTTCCCACCTAAGGCTGAGGTATGCTATCTTAGAAAAACAAACTGCCATTTGTTCTTTGTTAAACATGTTTTGTAAGTATAATGTATGTGTGTGTGTTTATAGGGAGACATATTTATAAGGAAAATTAAAGATTGACTTGCTTAAAATGACAAAAATAAAAAGATCTATAATTCTGAAATCCATTGAAAGTAACTTTAGTATATTGGTGAATATACTTTCAAACTTTTCTATGCCTATATATTATAAATGTAAATCTTATATTGTATTCGCCTTTCTTTACCTAAATGTGTATTGTAAAGATATATTCATCTCATAATACCATCGTATTCCTTCATGTGGTTATACCACATGTACAGTAGGCGCTCAGAAATCCAGACTCTAGACCCTATTCTCACTCCTCCTTCTTCAGGACTTTGCTTCCCATGGACACCTTTTCTCTTTTGTATCTTCATTCTGCCTTTCCAGGAGCTTCTTTCCCTTGGCCCACAGACATGCTTGAGTCCTCTCCCTGCCACACTCTAAAATCTTTTCCCTACTCCTGCCTCCTCTCCATCAGCCACTACCATGTGTCTCTTCTAAGAATAAAACTGTTTCACAAAAACAGTAATCTACCTTCACACTATAACCATTTACTTATCATGTGTTCTTTGGCCTATTGTAAACTAGCATTCTCTTTCCTGCTGCTTCCTCTCCACAGCCCCCCAAACCTTGACAACACTTTCCTCCATTTACCAGTCCCCAAACACTGACCTCCTAGTGGCTCCTCAGGAGCAAATCCTAAATACAACTTCTAGAACTTCTAAGTAAGTGGAAACAGGCATCTCTTATCCCTAGACTAAGAATGTTATTCAAAAATACATGGATTATTGGATAACGTCTTAAAACATTTCTAGGAGGAAAATTTTTATGAAGATAACTGCAAGCAAGAGTAGTTAGAAATGTCTGAATTATATTCATATCTTTATATTATAATAATAGGCCTGTGGGTATTCATCTTTTGATATTGCAGTATGCTATAGAATGTGGATGTGAGAAAGACTTTGAATGATTTTCAACAAGTAATGTCTATGAAAAAAGACATCTTTTTATCCTTTGTACCATTCCAGATTTACTGCCTAAAATAAAATATCTTCCAAGACAATTTAGAAGATTATTTGCTAACCAATGGACCTATCAAGTGACATTTTTCTCCTGCCACATAGAGGATTCCTTTAATTTGCTGTTGTCTGTTTTAGACTTTTTTCATATCTTCCTTCTGTCTACTCATCTTGTTCACTATTCTGTGTGCTAATCACTAGTCAAATTTTGCACTAGTAATTTTCAGTCGGGGGGTCTATCAGAAACTTACAGATGGGAGACTGAGGCATGATGATATATCCGAAAACAATATGCATATAATTTTGCAGTATAAGTAATACTAAATAAAAATTAATATCATTGCTGGAGCAGCTGTGCAGAAAATAGACCTATATATTGATGATTCTTGGCAGAGAGTTAAAGGAGCATATAGTTCCTCCTGGAATGAGGGAGGTATATAGGACTCCTGGAGTTGGCAACAGGATATATAAAATTTCAATATTACTCAAAACAGGACATGACTGTTAAAGCTTAGAAGAGTTTGAGTCTTTATCTAGCCTTTATTTATCTAACATTTTTTAGGACTAAACATCCCTTTCTAAATATCCCTTTCCCCACATTCAGAATTTTTAACTAAATTATCTTTTTTTTTTTGTTAAGATTTTATTTATTCATTTGACAGAGAGAGAGACAGTGACAGAGGGAACTCAAGCAGGGGCAGTGGGAGAGGGAGGAGAAGGCTTCCCGCCAAGCAGGGAGCCGGATGCGGGGCTCGAACCCAGGACCTTGGGATCATGATCTGAGCCAAAGGCAGACACTTGATGTAATGCTACTGTGAAGTAGGTATTATCTACATATTACAGATGAAGAAACTAGACTCAAAGATGAAAACTTAGCCAATGTCAAATAGCTAATAAGTACAAAGCTGACACTCAAAACCAGGTCTAAATGGCCCCAAATTTCCATGAAATTTTGAAAATTTTCCATCAGAAATTTTCTAGGGTGCCCAGGTAGCACAGTCAGGTAAGCATCAGACTCTCTCTCAGCTCAGGTCTTCATCTCAGGGTTGTGAGTTCAAACCCTGCCCCCCCCCCACCAAAAAGTAAAAAGAATTTGTTTTGAATATTTTCAGATACTGATAGAAGTAGTTTAGACTTTTTTCAAAAATCCAAAATACTGGTTTGTTAGTATGATCATTTTTATTATGTATCCACCATCAAATTATTTTTCAACCCAGGAAAGGCAATGTGATATAATGGAAAGAAAATAATATTTGAAGCCAAATGAATTTGATTTGAATCTGAAATCCGCTGTTCACTTGTTTTCTGTGTTAAGCTGCTACTTCACTCTTCACAGCCTCAGGGTTTTTTATTTGTTTGTTTTTTGTTTTTTAACATATAAAAAGGAGGAAATAGTATCTACTGAATGGGGAATTAAAAAATATTTAGGTCATGTTTAGTTCAGAATAAATATGCAATAAATGTTAGTGTTCTTGAGAAAATTTTTAGTATTTTGATATTTTTTTGTTTTATTAAGAACTTTATAATTTTTTTAAAAAGTCTCCCTCTTATTTTGACTTATTAAACATTTTTACTGTTACTAATTAGTGGTTAATAATTTTCTCATTAAAAATAAATCATTTGCTTTTAATATTTCAGTGGTGATCATACTATAATTAAAATTCCATATACTTTTTTTTCTCTCACATTTACATAATGAGCATTTCCTGTTGTCATTATCACTATAATTTTAATAGCTCCAAAATAGTCCACATTCAGATAGATGTACTACAGTGTTTTTAACCATTTCTCCATCATTTGAATGTTTATTTCCAGTTGGGAGTTGTTCTTTCAATTTTTTGTTTTGTTTTGGTTTTAACATTAAAAACATAATACTGTGATAAAGACTTGAACACAAATCTTTGTACATATCTCTGAATATTTCTTCACAATGAATTCTTAGAATTGAATTACTAGATTAAACAATACTTTAAAATAAGAACTTCTAAAAAAAAAATCAAAGAAATTCCTTATAAATAGAAAATTCTATAGGGGTGCCTGGGTAGCTCAGTGCGTTAAGCATCCATCTCTTGGCTAGGGCTTGGGTCATGATCTCAGGGTCATGGAATTGAGCCCCACTTTGGGCTCTGCACTCAGCAGGGAGTCTGCTTTCCTCTCTCTTCCTCACCCTCTGACCCTCCCCCTGCTCAAGCTCTCTATCTCTCTCAAATAAATAAATATTTTTAAATTCATGCTTATGGTTATGATATTTTATGTTCTTTTGGGGGTAATTTTCTTTTCTTCTTTTAAGATTTTTAAGATTTTATTTATTTATTTGACAGACAGAGATCACAAGTAGGCAGAGAGGCAGAGAGAGAGAGGAGGGGAAGCAGGCTCCCTGCTGAGCAGAGAGCCGGATGCGGGATCCATCCCGGGATGCTGGGGTCATGACCTGAGCTGAAGGCAGAGGCTTTAACCCACTGAGCCACCAAGGTGCCCTGGGAATAATTTTCATTTAGAGAAACACTTTGAATGAAAGAGGAACTTTTCTCAGAATATTATATTTATATTTGCAACCATCAGTAAAGTGTCTTTGCTTTCAGTTGATTCTTTTTCTTAGAAGAGATAGAATATAGTACAGGAAAAAGAAAGTGCCATTTGACTAGGCAGCAGACTTTGCTCTTGGGGGAGAATCAGCAAATGTGGAGGATTAGGAACCAGGAGAAAGAATGGTTCATGCCAGCCACATTCGTCAGTCATGGAATGTACCCAGCTGCAGGGGAACGGCAGCTACCCAGAGCCCTGTTCAGGGACTGCCCTCACAAGCATGGCACCTCACAGTTGCCATGGACTGGGTCAAGTATCAACACTCGGTTAATTAGCCACAATTCCCAGGATCTAAGGGTGTCAGCCAGGGGTCTGCCTATTCACATGGAGAGATCGCCACTTGGAACTGAGAGGTTCTGGGGTCTGGCCCTGCAGCTGGCTGGCTCCGCGATGATTGTCAGGGGACTGGAGTGACTCAGCTGTGGAGAACAGCAGGCAGTAATTTCACTGTTGCTTGTTATCTGTCCCTCTCTCCACTGAATGCTGCTGGCTGGTAGTAAAGACCTGAAAGGGACGGCTGGGAGACAACAATAAGGAGAGACAGGAAAACACTTTAAATAACGTCCTTAACTGAAGTCACGTGAACATCCTCTAAAGAATCGTGGTGACCGGCCAGGCCCAGCTGGTTTTAAATGAAACACAAAATTTGCTTTTGGAAATCCGTGAGACTGGAAACACAGGTCTAGTTACACTCTGCCTCTACCTACCACTGTTCATTACGGATTTCCTGATCCATTCTTTCTTTTCCCTCAGAGTAGATTTGAGGGTAGGAGAATGTGTGTTAGGATCCAAAGGCCACCAGATCTCCTTATCAGGGTCAATTCTAAAAACAGTACTGGTTGCTAGACTGTCATCAAAAGCTATCCCTTCAAAGATCTGTTGATTCACAGGATAAGCTTTAAAAATGCAATGGTGATCTACTTCTACCGCTGCACGTCCCTTTTTCTTTGTTTGCAACAATAGGTTTCCTACAAATCTAGCCAAAGATCCAGAAGAATCCTTTGAAGTTGTGCAGTTTAACCTCCCCAGAAATACTCAGGTCCCTCACGTCCAGCAACAAAGCAGCTGCTCTATGAGTGAACCTTCCTCCTTCCCTTCCAGAGCGGCCTATCCCCCCAGTTTGGACAGTTTTGTCTCATCAGTCATCCTTCAGCTAAGCCACAATTCAAATACCTGAGCTTTCCATTTTTATTCTTGCAGAACACTGAACAAAAAGGCTTCTACTTGTATATTAGATTTCTGAACACATTGTGGGCTTTTACTGTGTCCTTTCTGTGTCTTCCCTTTAGATATTGAATATTCTCAGTAGGTTTGTTTGTTCATTCATTCGTCAGTTATTTACTGAACAGTACTGTGTGCCAGAGAAAGTACCAAGAACAAAGGTGAATACTACACAGTTTCCTTACTTTAAAGGAAAGACAGACTCAGAAATATATAAACTCAAAATAGTACAGTGCATGGCATAGATAAACACAGAAATCTTTAAAGACTTAAGAGAGGATTGAATTACCCAGAGAAATGGAGTTGTGATCTTTTAATATTTTCTGTAGCACTTGCCTTCTGAGCTTTATCTTGGATAATAGGTAGAAGTGGGCCAGGCAAAGGAGTAGTAGAAAGTTTCTGGTAGAGAAAGCAGCATGAGCAAAGGCCAAGAGACAAGTCATGGTGTCAGCTGTGCAGGAAAAGAGCCAGCAGCTCAGCTGAGTACTCCTGGGGGTAAAAGTGCAAAACTAGAAATGAAGATGATAAGGGTAAGAGCTAGAGAATGAATATGTTTTGCAAATGGCAAAGTTTTGAGTGCCCTCTCCAAAACTATTGATATTGTCAGGAGAAAGCATTTGTGTACTTCCCAGCCTGTGCTTGCCTCTTTCCCTACCCCCTTATGCAGGAAATGATTATCCAAGGGGCCAACTCTAGTAAGACCAGTATACTCCAGTTGATATTCATGGAACTAGACCCAAATTACAATGAGGATACTCATCTTCCCATTCTTTCCTTCCAAAAGGATCTTCCAAAGGATCTCTAGATCATAGAGAAACTGCCTTGTAAGTCATCTTAATGCTGTCCTGACAATGTAGTTGATGTTACAGTGAAAATGTATTGATTACCAGATGCCCAATATCACCGCCTTTTCTGCTCTTCCTTGAATTCCGTGAAGGGAAAAATCATCTGCTCTTGTTCCCTGTAGCCTTACCCTTAGTAGCTACTCAGCCATACCGGTAGAGTCATCTGGTGTCAGTAGGTACTTAAAGCCAAGAATAGGTTCTCTTGAACTCATGGTAAATATTTATCTCATCCAGTTCATTTTGCTTTCTTAATTCAAGCCTTCCTGTCTATGTCTTGGACGTGGCATACCCTTTCTCACCTCAGGGATTTTACATGTGTTCTTCCTTAGACTGAAATATTCTGTCTGCCTCCCCATTCCCATCCTGACCCTCTTAAGAGTAACTAAGTGCTTTTCACCTTCTGGAAAACTCCCTATGCTTCCTTCCTCCGTCCGCCACTCCTGCACTCTGTACTTTCTCTTCTTGTGCCTCATCAACTGACATATTCTCTGCTGTATTTCCCAGAATTTAGTCCAGTGCCAGGCACAGTGCTGGTGTGTAACAAATATTAAATAAGTTTATGATTGCATGACTGCTACTGAGTAATATCTCTGTTCAGTGAACATTGCATTTTTTCAAAGAAAAACAGAATTAGAGAAATGTCAGAAGTATAAAGGCATGGGATTTTAGTTGTTATGGTTGAATTATTAATTTCAACTTTTCAACATAAATGTATAATTGTGAAATCAGCCTTCTGGAATTTTTATTATTTAGTCAATAAAAATTGCTAAATGTTACCATACATTTGTAGTGATAGAACTGTCAAGTTATAGCTGATCTTGACACTGAACTTTTCTGACAGTGTCTTAATTAATTTTTCTGGATTAGCTACTAAATTCTTAGTCTTCATTTCTTTTTATCCAAGAGCAGGAATTAATCAAGTAGTTGTAAATTTAGTAAGCTATCTTGGTTATAGTGAAATTAAATATCCAGTGATAGAGGACTGGTTAAATAAATAATAGGATATAACCTTGATGAAATATTATTTAGTCTTTTTAAATGGATAATTATAAACACTACCTAGGTGTATGGATATGGCTTAAATAACATGTCATTTAGAAGAAACATCAGAACATAATATGGAAACATAATGTAGTCGGGAAGATATAAATTAAAGAAAAATATGTAAATAATAAATATGTCAAGTAAGATGGCTTGTGAATTTGGGGAAGACTTTTAATTATGTCTTATATACAGATTTCAGAAGGTTGTATGTACATTGGGTATCAATTACTATAATCTGCATGAGTAAGTATGAAAGCTTTATTAGAATATAAACTATCAAATTTACATGCTGCAGTGGTAATACTTTCCTTGCCAATATCTATTGCAAATTAAAATCTGTTTATTACTGAAAAATATCTCACATTTATTATAACTCTAGAAGGGAGACCTGCCTTCTGAAGCCAAAGCTTCTTGTTACATAGGAACACACTTATTTGATGCATAACAGTACTGGAAATAAAATTAAAACAGCCAAATTTCACTACTCTATCAAATCAATTTTCATGCAACTGGTTTCCTTCCATTTCTTTTTCCTACCTATGTATAATTTTTAAAACTGACACTAATGTTTTTGTATTTTTGTATATAACACAATTTATAAGCTTTATTTCCTACATTGTAATGATCATTTTAATTGCTGTATAAAAGAAACTTTTCTTAAAAGCAACAATTTAAGACCCTTTGAATAAGCAAAAATGTAAGGCCTCTTCAATTCTTGCAATGCAGAGACAAACTTGAGTGTTTTTCCTGACCTTCCTTTGTCTGCTGACAGTGCACTTTATAGCTTTGCGTGGAAGACTGTTATCACCTGATTTCCATTTCAGTAGTAAGATGATAACACAGAGTGCAAGAGGAACTAGGTTTAGGTGACAGCCAAATCATTTAATGTCTACTTATTGTTTCTCCAGGGGAATTCTGGCCTGGGATTCAGTATTGCTGGAGGGACAGATAATCCCCACATTGGAGATGACCCTGGCATATTTATTACGAAGATTATACCGGGTGGTGCTGCTGCAGAGGATGGCAGACTCAGGTAAAGCTCTGAAACGTTAGAATTATTTGGAAGGTAAATCTGCCACATCAATGAGACATGTTTATACCTTCGGAGAATAATAATTTTACAAAGCTCTGTACTTGAAAGAAATGGCTGTCAAAGCAAGCTTTCTGTAATGACTTCACAGATTTCTTCTTTAACTAAAATTCAACTAGTATTTAATTTGTGTTTGTTGATGGGCACCATGTTCACCTGGCTCTGTAAGGAAGATACGCAGATAAATTTTTGTTCCATGTGGCCGTCATTCTGGTTTGAAGGGAGAATACCCAGAGCTTGTGAGCAAATGATAAAATGTATCAAAAAAAACACTATACTGTAAATAGAATTAGCAAATAAGGCAATGGTATACATACTGTGTATATTCATAGACTCGGCGACCATTTATAAGGGTTTTTGAAGTAATTAATTAATTCATGGAGATGAATAGGAGGGTAAATTAATGAGTAAGAGGAGAAAGGGTTGCACAAGCAGAATCCTCTGGGTAAGACAAACTAACTTGCGTGGAGCCACAGTGTGGACTGTGAATTAAGTATCACAAATGCAAGCTTTGTAGCCTGTCCTCAGTCTGATTTTTCTTTTTTTTTTCCCCATTAAACATAAGTAAACTAGTTTATTGTTTTTCTTACAAAACAGTCAAGGACATTTTGTTCCCTAGCTACTGTTCTGATGCAATGATTCCTTAGGATAGCTTGTGCAAGAGAAGCACAGATTTCTTTTTTTTTTCCAGATTTTTTTGCATCTCCCATCAACATGAAAAACAGGAGGGACACTCCCACAGGAAACCCCTGCTTTTTGACAAAAGAATTTTCAAACTGAATTGATGAGATTAATTTCTGAGTGAGGAAATATCCGTGCTACAGAAGTGAACAATTTGAAACAGATACTGTGTAATTCTTGAGTCATAGTGGGGACTGGGTTTGCTTATATTGAACGCTGGGGAAGCACCATTTTCCAAAATTTAGAAACAGAGTTGTTAGAAGACAGCTCTGAAATCGATAGTCCACAAGGGATCTCCACAGCTCACACCGCTCTGCCTAGAAGCAGGGGAACTTCCCTCTCTTAGCGGAATTCTGGGCCCACATTTGGGATAGAATAGCCTTTATGTTAAACATGCTTGGCCTACAGTTAGGAATGAAAAGCAGCCATACCGCCATTGTTTGCTTACAAATCTAGGTGGCGATCTCATGTCTGTGGAGGTAAAAGGAAGTTCCGCTAGAAGTGACATTCAGTAGTTAGAAAGAGAATAATCTAATGCTAGCTAAAACTTATTGAGTTTTTTTTTTTTAAGGTTTTATTTATTTTTTTGACAGAGAGAGAGCACAATTAGGCAGAGCAGCAGGCAGAGGGAGAGGGAAAAGCAGGCTCTCTGCTGAGCAGGGAGCCCAATATGGGGCTCGATCCCAGGACCCTGAGATCATGACCTGAGCCAAAGGCGGCCACTTAACCAACTGAGTCACCCAGGCAGCCAAAAACTTTTTGACCTTTTTATACCTATGGAACATTGTGTTAAAACAGATAGAACTAGAGATGTACATAAACACGTACAGTCTTCTAGATACAACATCCAACGAGGTAGGTAGTAGGAACTGAGTCCTACCACGACCAAATGAGCTTAGAAGACCAAAGCCTCCAGATAGATAAGACTGTTGCTCAGCTAACATCTTGATTTTAGCCTCTAAGAACCTAAGCAGAGATTCCAGCCACACTGAACCAGACTTCTGACCTATGAAAACAGTGAGCTAATAAATGGGTGTTATTTTAAGCTGCTAAATTGGTGGTGATTTTCCAATGAGCAATAGAACCCTAGCACACACCTCATTCTAGGAATTCCAAGTTCATTGTAAAAAGCCTTCCTGCATGAGGTTCGTCATATATAAAGTGACTGTGCAGGCTTAAGACACAGATGAAATGAGAGGCAGTTCTCTTCCTGAAGAGATTAGACTCCAGAGTGAGCTCAGGTCTCAGGAGTTGCCCCAGATGAGAGATGTAAGAGAAAGAACATACTCTTTGGAGTTAGAGGACCCGGATTTCTAGCTGCGTGACCTTGGGACTCTTCTTAAGCTTTCTGTGCTCTAGTTCGCTCACTGGTTAAATTGGAGATAGAAGCATAGATCTCAGGAAGCTATGGTAAGGATTAAATGAAATGGTAACCCTGAAAGAACTAGAATAGAATTCCAAGTGCTTCCCACAGCTCATTCTGCCAAGCCAACCATGTAACAGCATGTGGAACTTGAGCCACAAGTCTGTGACAGCCAGGAAGGGACCCTGGGGGTAGAATTCTAAAATCATTCCCAGTGACCACACCCTTTATGGTCTCTTCCCCAAGAGTGTGGGAAGCACCTGTGAATAGGGCGAGCTATCACTTTCCTGATAATATTGCTTGATATGGCAGAAGGGATTTCACAAATGTAATTCAGGTCCCTAATCCATTGACTTGGAGTTAATCAGAAGACAGATTGTATTGTGTCAGCCTGACCTAATCCAGTCAGTACTTTAAAACCCAAGAGATTGTCCTGCTGGCCCGGACAGAGCAAACTTCCATGTTGGGGGAGGCTCTAGCGAGGAGGCCCTATGGCCGGCCCTGAAGGCAACTTTTGAGGGCTGAGAGCCTATGGCTAGTGAGATATGGAAGGTTGCAGTCATACAGCTAAATTCTGGCAATAGCCACCTGAGCTTGGAAAAGGACCCCATGCTCCTGAAAGGAAGCTGAAAAACCAAGCAAACAAACAAAGTAAACCTTGACACCCTGCTTGCAGTCTTGTGGGACCCAGACTGAAGAACACCACTAACCTGTGCTTGACCCTGGGCCCACTACAACTCTGAGATGAAAAATGTATGTTGTTTAGAACTTTATAATTTGTGGTAGTTTATCACTCAACTATAGAAAATGAATATGAACACTGTGGAATTCTGACTCAGAAACTCCCTCCTGGCTGGGTCCATTGCAGGCCTCTGCCAGGGGACCACACTGTAAACCTCAGAAACACTGAGCAGGCCTCACGGGTTGTCCCAGGCCCTTCACACACCTGGAGGCAAGAGGCAAAAAGCACAATGAATAGCAAGGTATGGCAGGGGGGATATCACTGCCCGGAGGAGAGAGAGAGTAGCAGTCTGTTTAATCTGATGGCTGGTGATATGTGTCTAAACTAGAGTGAAAGAAAGAGCCAGAGCTAGGGAGAAAATGGGCAATGAGGGCTAAATTAAGAGCAATACAAGTAAGTACATAATGGTTTAGATTAATTTCTCTGGACAGTGACCTTTTCCCTATGCAACCTCTTTTTAAATATAACTTATTGTGTATATGTGTTTGGGGATATGATAGTTGTTCTTTGTGGGGTGTGGATAAAATGCAGAAAAGTAGACAAAAATTAAACAAAATACAACACAGTTATTTTTACACTACTCAGAGTCAATCACTATTAACATGTTTTGTGCATTTATTTCTAGGCTTTTGTTGCTATTTTTTTGAAATTCTGTTTAGATCATGCTCTATACATTTAGCATTAACTTAACTTCTCATAACCTTATTAAATAAACCTTTCCCTACATAATTTTTTAAAATCCTCTACAAGTGTTTTGTTGTTTAATAATATATTTACCACTTACATTGTTATGAGTTTATTTTCAGTTTCTCAGCATTTTAAATAACTGGCAATCTTTTAGAAGACATTGTTGACCCTGATTTTCATAATTTCCTTAGAATACATTTCTGGTAGTCAAGTTTTATGACCAAAAGGTAAGAACACATTAAAGAGTTTTGATACATACTACTAACTTTCTTTCCAGAGAGATCGTACTAAATTTTACTTCTACCAGGAATGTTGGAGAAGGCTTATTTTAGGATATGCTCTCAGAATCTCATGCACTTACACATATATAACTTGGGGCTGTTTACCAAGGTAAACAATGGTGTATTTCCTTGCTTTACTTGCATTTCTTTGACAGTTAACAATAAGATTGAACTTTTCAAAAATGTTACAATTTATTTGTATTCTTTTTTGGGGGAAGTAGTCATTAAAATTTGATAACATTGCCTATCTTTAAAGTAAGAATGTTTTGGAAAGAACACTGGGTTTTCTTCCAGGGCAAAATAGATACATCTCCATGCTTTGAGGAGTGATTTTTATTTCTACTTTTGTTTCTGAACCATAAAAATGCCCTTTGTGTGGCTTCAAGTCCCTGGATTGCTGCGGACCAATATTGATCTGTCATCCTGGGGAAGAACTATCACATGACAGTCTCCATTTGGCGATGCAGCAATGACATTTTACACAACAGTGCATTTATTAAACCCATCCATAGCACAAAAGCAGCATGTAGTAGCAGGCAAAAAAGATGGCTGCTTGCCAGTTTCCTGACAAGTGACACAATTTAATCTCTGAGCCCTCAGCACAATAATTTCTATTCCTAGACAAGATGAAAGGAAAAAAAAAAGTTTTCTTTAAATCCATTGCTTCATTTGTTCCTTCCATGTCTCTTTATGGGTAAGGCTGGCTTTGTCCTTACAAAATCCAACACAGCATACATGTTGATTTTAAGCAAGAATAATATTGGTCACGCTGAGGTTTGAGAATATTGACCAAAGCTGAGAGGTCAAGGATCAATGTTTCAAGAATACTACTCCTATGTATAAATCAGAACATTGTCCTTTTGGCTGTCATTTGGCAATCACTCTCTGATTTTATTCATTAATTCATATACATTGACTCACTAGTGATTTTAAAACAAGAAAATAAGAAGAAAGAGACAGAAGGGAAGAAAAGGAGCAAAGGGAAAAAAAAAAAGAAAAAAATTGATCATTAGGAGCTAAAGACAACATGTACCTTGGAAATGGAGAAGACAAACCTAAACTTAATATTTGAAGGACAAATTAAAAGCACCAGGCAGAGGAAAGAGAGCAACTTCCAAGCATCACTTCCAAGACCAACTTTCAGATTGTTTAAGGATAGAAGATTTTAAGTAAGTAAAACTGCATAAGAGATTGCTAAATTTTTTAGATTACCTGTCCACATTGAACTTTCATGAGTTGGGATGATTGCAAATTAAAGCCTTATGAGTCACCAAGTCCAACCTATCAATTTACATCATAATCCAACTGATTATTGCACAAAATGACTATGATGATGCTCTATTTTTCAAAGAGAGAGACTCTCAGTGTCTTCAAAACCAAGTGAACTTTTCTGTAATTATTGTTTTGAGGGTAACGCAGGACATAAATCTGTTTCCCTGAACAGCATCTTTATGAGAAGCAAAACATCATTATTTAATGCAAATTATACCAGTGCCCACCTTGGAAAGAAATTTGGTGGAGGGTCTTCTTTTTTTTTTTTTTTTAAAGATTTTATTTATTTATTTGACAGAGAGAAATCACAAGATGGAGAAGCAGGCAGAGAGAGAGAGGGAAGCAGGCTCCCTGCAGAACAGAGAGCCCAATGCGGGACTCGATCCCAGGACCCTGAGATCATGACCTGAGCCGAAGGCAGCGGCTTAACCCACTGAGCCACCCAGGCGCCCAGTGGAGGGTCTTCTCAGTGGAGTCATACTTATAGATTATTTCCTTTCATGTCTGCTTACGAGAATGTAAAGGAGTGAGATGGAACAGCCCTGTGTCCTTTGATTTTCTCTATCAATATTATCAGCCCCGAATATGTCGACAATCTGTTAGACCAGAAAAAAATCACTTGGCAGTTAGTTCCATGGTGACTGGTAGTCACCTCAACAATTTAGAACTACACAAGAACTAAACAAGAAGAATAATTTTATCTACAAAACTGGTAGAATACCAGGTACCCATGTACAGTCTTTTATATCTGAAAAGGCACCTCTAACAATTTTCCTAATTTGGTCAAGTGTTATACAATTTAATAAGAGAAATCCTTCAGTTGATTAAACAAAATAGCCTTATGGCAAACATACCTACCCTCTTCCCTTTTTCTAACAAATTGTGCCAAGACTTTGAGATATCTGTATGCAAAAGAATTAAGTTGGGCCTCTACCTCATACCACACACAAAAACTAACTCTATGTCAATCACAGGAGTAAATCTTCATGAGTAACCTTTGAATTAGGTGGTGGTTTCTTAATATAACAACAAGAACAACAAAAGACAAAAGCAGATAAGTTGGACTTCATCAATTTTAAAAACTTTTGTTCTTCGAAGAGCATCACCAAGAAAATTAAAAACAACACACAGAATGGCAAAAATACATGCAATAATACATTTGATAAGGGACTTGTAACCAGAATCTATAAAGAAATTTTATAAATCAAAAATAAAAAGACAAATAATCTAACTTAAAAATTAGCAAAAATTTTTGTGTTAGTTTCCTATTTCTACAGGAACATATTATCATAAACTTAGTGCCTTAAAATAACACAAATGTGTTATCTTATAGTGCTGGAGGTCAGCTATCCAAAATCAGACTCACTGAAATAAACTGAAGATGTTGCTCAGAGGCTCCAGAGGATAATTGAAAGAATCCATTTTCTTGTCTTTCCCCAGCTTCTTGAGGTCACCTGAATTCCATGACTCATAACCCTTTCCTTCATCTTCAGAGAGCATCAGTCCAATCTTTGCTTTTGTTATCATATGTCTTCTCTCACTGTATCTCTACTGCCTCCTTCTTCTAAGGACTCTTGTGATCACACTTGACTCACCCAGATAATCCAGGATAATCTCCCTTCCTCAAGATCCATAGTTTAATCATGTCTGTAGAGTGTCTTTGATCCCTAACAGGTATATTCACAAGTCAGAGATTAGGTCTTGAACCTTTTTACGGGGGAGAGAGAGGGATTATTTAGCCTCCCACAAATCTGAATAGATATTACTTTAAAGATATTTGTCATTACAAATGACAAATGAGCACATAAAAAGATGTTTAATATATATTTATTAGGGAAGTACAAATCAAAACTCTAGTGAGATACTAGCTTACACCCAGCAGGATGGCTATAATCAAGAAGATAAACAATAACACATGTTAGCTGGGTTATGGAGAAATCAGAAGCCCCGTGCAGTGCTGATGAGAAGGCAAAACAGTGCAACCACTATGAAAAACAGTCTGTCAGTTCCTCAAAAGTTGACATTTGCCATGTGAATGGCAATTCTACTCCAAGGTATGTACCTAAGAGAATTGAAACTTACATCCACACAAAAACATTACTTCTAATAGCCATAAAGTATAAACAACTCAAATATCTATTAGCAGATGAATGAATAAATAAATTTGGTATATCCATACAGTGGAATATTGTTCTGCCATGAAAAGAGATGAAGAACTGGTGCATGCCACAGCATCGATGAAACTTGAAAACACTGTTCTATGTGAAGAAAGCCAGATACCAAAGGCGCATACTGTACAATTTTTATTTCTATAAAATGTCCAAAATAGAGAAATTCATATAGGTAGAAAGAAGATCAGCAGTTGCCAGGGGCTGATAATGAGAATGGGATTTCTTTGGGACAGGATGGAAATGTTCTAAAATTAGATAGTGCTAATGATTGTACAACTCTACAACTATACTAAAAATCAGTAGATTATATACTTTAAAAAGCCAAACTTTAAAATATGGGAATTGTATCTCAATAAAGCTGTTATTTAAAATATCCAGTCATTCTTTTCTGGGATAAAATATTTATCATTTGCAAATATGAGTATTTTTCCTTCTAGTTTTAGAAAACTCACGACTTCTTCACATTGCTGCTACGAAATTACAGAAGGAATTCATTTGATGTTCTGCAATTTAGGAAAGCTCTTTTAGGAAAGAATCTATTCATGAAAGAGAGAGGACCTATGGTTTGGGCTCCATGCCTGTGCAAGTCTAAGTAATCTTTAAAGTAGGCAGGGGAGCCTGGGTGGCTCAGTGGGTCAAGCCGCTGCCTTCAGCTCAGGTCATGATCTCAGGGTCCTGGGGTTGAGCCCAGGGGGAGCCTGCTTCCCTCTCTCTCTCTGCCTGCCTCTCCGACTACTTGTGATTTCTCTCTGTCAAATAAATAAATAAAATCTTTAAAATAAACAAACAAACAAATAAATAAATAAATAAAGTAGGCAAATATCACAACATGCTCCCATTTCCTAGAAAAATGAACAGATATTTGACCTTGTGTCCCAGGTACTGACTGAATCATTAACACTTTAGAAAAATTAAGGCAAAGTTTTTATTTTCAAAAGCCAAAAACAAATCACTAAGTGTTTTAAAATTTAGGATGATTAATTCAGACTAGAATTTTATAAAGTTCAGTTAACCGAACCTGCTTTAAGAAGAAAAGAACATACTGATCCTGGCAAAGGAACAAAGGGATTGGTAAGATGTAGATGTGATGGTTCATATCCCTTTAGACTGGTTTCATGGGACTCTAAATTTTCTGATTTGATTCTAGCCCCTGCTTGTGTAGAGAGCAATTTCTGGCATTGTTTGTACATCTAGACTCTAACTCCCAGGTCAGACTGAAAGTTAATAAGATGCCCTGCTCTAGTGAAGGACAGAGACACACCTGGGGGTCTCCGCCACTAACTAGCTCAGAGGCCTTGAGAATGTTACACAACCTTCTTGATCTTAGCCTTTTTCTCCCTTAAAATGAGTAGGATAGAAGTTCTTCGGGAATTTTCTGTTTCAAAGTCAAATTGTTATTATTTGACTTTTGTTGACTGAGACATCCAGAATGCCATTAGAATGGTCAGAAAAATCAACCCTTTCTTTTGATTACATCTGTAGCTCTGAGAAGACACAATCTTCGTTATATTCCTCAAGCAAAATGCTGATCACGACACTAAACGCTGATAAGGTATTTGTTATTATTTATTCCTGGTAGTCTCCCAAGAAGGCATGTTGTCTTTCTAATATTATGAAACTAACTATATTTGATATTGATTTTAGCAAATAGCTATTTGGGATCTAGACCAAAATAGAACAGTTTGGGGAGGGGGACAAAACACTCAAACTAACTCCTCATTTTTAGTTCAATAGTTATTTTTCAAGAATGTTTTTTCTACACAGTCACAAGTTACATTACTTAGAAAGAACTAATAATGTCGTAAGCTTTGCGCAAGCATCAAGTCATTACAAATTGGCTTAACAGTTAGATGCCAAAATCATCAAAATGTTGGGGTTATTTAATATTCATTCAGCTCCTACGCAGGGCAGGGGATGGTAAAAGTAACAGTAAAATGAAGACTTATATATCATCTTCTGTGTGAAGTTTCTCCATGCTGTGAGGTCCATGCCAGGCATTCTTTACTGACAAGCTATCCCTCTGTCCTCCCAAGCCCTCCACCCACCCACCTCTGCACATTGCATTGTTTCCCAGAGGAAGCTGAGGCTGGAAAGCAGGTGAGAAATTAGAATGTTAGACTCAGAGTTCTGCACCCGGATAGGCACAGGGAGAGCAGGCCCCAGCTCGCAGCCCCTCACCAGCCTTTTCTCTTCCTGCTCCCAGCTCCCTGCTGCACCATGGGGACGGTGGGGACATACCCAGGACACTGCTGTGTCACTGCACATCCAAGCTTCATCCACACCTTCTGCAAACAGTCATTCTTCTACCACTTTTGAGTCTAAGGTTGTGTGCACAAAGCCTGAACCATTAACCCTTCAGAACTTGAACTTGGGAGAGTAGTTTACACAGCCAGCAAAGTCAGAGAATTCCAGAATATGTCTGTTGTGGAAGAGGGGGAGTCCACCCTAAGTGGTCATTCTCCCTAGGCATTGTTGACTCCCTGTAAGGTGATCATTAGTGAACATTAATCCCTTAAAAGTTACTTGGCAGGCACAGTAAGAGAAATGTATTCATTGACTTTTGGGGTCCAGTAAAAACAAAATAAATAGGATATGTATGTTATTGGTAGAGTTATTGGCTTATTGAGTTTCTCATATTAAATTTCACAGTATTAACTATTGCCTCCATTCTAATTTATAGAGAATAAGGTTTGCTTTGTCTTCTTTTTTTAAAATATTTTATTTATTTATTTGACAGAGAAAGAGAGCACACAAGCAGGGAAAGCTGCAGAGGGAAGAGAGAGAAGCTGAGAAAGGAGGCCAACGCGGGGGTCAGTGTAGGGCTCGATCCCAAGACCCTGGGATCATGTCCTGGGCCAAAGGCAGACATTTAATCAACTGAACCAGAACCATGAGGGCCCCAGTTTTGCTTTGTTTTAATGGTAACACATGTACTTGCTTTAAATGACTGAGTTATTTTCTTGACAACTATATCTGAAGAGAAAAAACATGGGAATCTCTAAACCAGCTTAAAATGCCACCATTCTGTATGTCTGAAATCTTATAGTACGTATTTAATATTCTATCTCCTATAACATCTAACAATGTTCTTTACCCATAATAGACACTTGGGACTGATAAGAGCTGCTATTTCTCAAGCTTATTACATTAACTTATGAAGGCTCAAGGAGGCTAAGTTACAAGTGGCTGAGCCAAAATTCTAATCCTATATGTTTAATTCTACAATCTATGTTCTTCCTACCATAGCACATGACTGCAATTATCTGCAGATCAAAAACTGAACACATATTTAAATATCTGGGAACACAGAGCCATGCCAACATCCCATGTGATAGTATGAAAATTTGAAAGTTCAAATCCACCTAAGTGACACTCAAATTCTTTAAGCTCTTCAGGAATTGACTGCCTTGGACTGGAGGTTTTGTCACAATACAACTCTATATGAAAGGAACATGAAAAGATTAAATAATTTTGTTTTTGAACATAATGCAGTTCTCTGATTAGGAAATAATGCACATTCGTTGTAAAAAATTTGGGAAATATAGACATTTAGAAAATAAGTTAGAATCATGCATAATCTCATCATCAAAAAGATGTATTTATTATACTCCTTCATATTTGGTGCATGTTTTTATATAGTTGACTTTTCTATCCTTCCTTTTTCATTTACTATCACAATACAGGCATTTCCTTACATGAAAATATACTTTGCAAACATTAGTTTAAATTGCTTCATAGTTTCATATCATATAGGTGTAACATTAACTTTTACCCTATTTTGGATATTTAAATTGTTTATTACATTGTAATGAACATCTTTGTGGAAGGAAGTTAAAATTCTCACAGATAGGGACTCCTGGGTAGCTCAGTGGCTTAAGCCTCTGCCTTCGACCTGAGTCGTGATTTCAGAGTTTTGGGATTGGACCCCACATCCTGCTCCCTACTCAGCAGGGAGCCTGCTTCCCCCTCCCACTCTGCCTCTCTGCCTACATGTGATCTCTCTCTGTGTCAAATAAATAAATAAAAAATATTTTAAAATCTCACAAATATTAGAGGAAATCAGGTTAACTGTTCCTGGATCAAGTACTTACCACATACAACTGAGTTTGAAATGTCTGCAGACTGGCTCTAGTACTCCTTATTACATTTGTTTTGTGTTGTTGTTTGTTTTTTAATCATAAACCAGAAGTTTTCTTTTGCATTATAGCTGAATGAATTAGCAACAATAGTTTTTACTGAGTAACACAAAGCTTCTAGAGAATGTTAGCATCCAAGACAGTATCCATATAATACCCTGACCTAAGACAATTTACAAGTCAACCTCAGGCAAGTGACCTAAAATTAGTCAGTAAACACCCAGGATTTGGGCCCAAATCATTTTTAGTTATACAAGTTAGTCTGGTAGTTAGCACACAGACATCAGGGGCATGATTTAAAATCTACAATACCCTATTACTAATTAAAATGCTGGTATTATTTCCCTTCTACTCCTCCCTCCATTAACTCCTTTAAATATTATAGTCTAATTTAGTAGTAAATTACTAAAGAGAAAAACATGACCATTAGGGGGAGGGGAAAAAAAAGCAATTCTTCCTTTCAGAAAACAATGACTTAGAGAAGGAACTATTATCTGGTTCCTTTGTTTATGACTGTACTAAAACACAAATAAACTCTAATATTCATTATCTCAGACATGTATTATTGTCAAAATACATATATATTTTAGAGCTTCATTTAAAGATACTATCTTGACTAATGTGTTGTACGGGGCATTAGAGTACCAGAGCTGCTTTATTGCCATAAACTCATCTCAGCATTCCCGTGTCTCTGGCATTCAGTTAGGGGCATGGAACATGCATATCTGAGCCAAAAAAAAAAAATGTGGGCAGAACGTTTTTGCATGAATGTGGGGAATGGGAAGGGGTAGCCTCAGGACTTTCAGTGTAGTGGGGTGAGAGATCTTGAGTGGGCTTATACCACTGTCATCAACTCCAGTGGCACTCACTGAAGTTGGGAAATTGAGTGAAGTGACAAATATAAGGGGCAAAGCACGACTTGTGACCCACTTGTCCTATAAGTATTTCCTGAGTATTCTGCTATGTATCAGACACTTGGAGCTGGGATAGAGCAGGAAACAGGAAAAGCAGGATGTGTGCTGTCAGTGCTCTCTCACAGGGGACATAGAGTGGAAGCGAGCACTATGACAGGAAAGCACATGCGCTGTTCTGTGACCTGACCTAGCCTAGGAGTATATCCAAGGAAACCTTGCAGAGGGGAGGTATGTAAGCTGAGACGGACAAGGTGAGTGCTAGCAGAGAGAAAAGGGGTGGAGGAGTCTCTGGGCAGAGAGAGTATGTCCAAAGCCTTAAGGCAAGTAGGGGCCAGTCCACTGGGACTAGAGCTGGGAAGTGAAGGTGGACAGACCCGAGATGAAAAGAAAGAGTTGCACCTGAGAAAGCATACTATCATGCCATAGTAATTTTTCCTTATCCCTTGAAAAGCATCACGAAACGTTGAATGTTTCCGTGAGAGAATGGCTGAACTGATTTGTTATTTATAACGATCACCCTGATTGCTGTGGGAGTCTGCCTTGGCTAACAAGAGCACACGCAGGGGGAGCAGCTTGGGGAGCTATTGCATCGTTCAGGTGATGAATGATCGGAGTTTGGACCGAGATGCTGACAAAAAGACTGAGAGAAGTGAGACAGATTCTGAAATAAACTGAAGGTGTAAACTGGGAAAGGCTTAACGACTAATTGGAGTTGGATGTGAGAAGAGGTTGTATTCCCTCTGACAAATCAGCAGTGCCTTCTCTGTCCTGGGCCCCACTTCATGTGCTAGGTGTACAACAGCCTTCACTTCATGATGACCACCCACTAGAATTATTGGAGTGATTCTGAGGTGGGAACATGAGAATTGGTAAAGACTGGTAGAGGATCAATGCTGGAAGATAAGTTTAATAGTTCTTTTTTTGAACAAGATTAGGTTTAAGATGCCTGGGAGGAATTTCCAGTGGATGTATCACGCAGTCAGTCGAACATAGAGTTTGGGAACTCTGAGAGATCTGGCTGGAAGCGTAACTGTGAAACATTGAAGTCAAGGAAATTTAGAGACTTCCTTGAAAATGTATACAATAACAAGAAATACCCCTCCAAGAAGTAGCCTGCCATTTCGCATGGGTTTTTCTTTGCCACTTTTCTACTTATGGTGATTGTTATCCTATTTTACAAAAGAAAGGTATTATGTCCTAACCATCCCAAATCCCACTATGGCTCTATTTGCTATTTAGTGCTATTTTACTACTAATTTAACAGTATTAAATTACTTCTAGGTTTAAAGGAATAATCTGAAATAATGTGGCTCAGATGAGTTAGTCAATGACTTTCATCATTGAAGTTAATGATTAATTAATGGATAATAAATTCTTTAAGTCATGTGGTTTCCCATTCTTTGCTCTTAATGAAATTGAAAAGGAATTATAATCTGACAGATCATTAAAATAGTTTTAATGATAGCTTACAGGATTTGAGGCATTTTACTTAGAAGGAATTTAAAGTTCTCTTTCTATCTCCATCTACTCGTTTTTGTGATCAAGTTTTCTCAGCACTAAGATTTGTAGAAATGAAAAATAGAAATTCTGACTCTTGTTTTATATTCGCCTTAATTTATATTTATCAATGGAAACACGAGGTAATTTTAAAATGCTTCACTTACTCCACGAAGGAATGAAGCCCTAATATGATTGCATTTTTATTGTTTTTAGATAAGCATCTGCCTTCTGCTCAGGTCATGATGCCAGGGTCCTGGGATTGAGACCCACATCAGGCTTCCTGCTAAGTGACAGCCTGCTTCTCCCTTTCCCATTCCCCCTGCTTGTGTACCCCCCCCCAATTTCTCTCTGTCAAACACATAAATAAATAAATAAATCTTTAAAAAATAATTAAAATAACTCAGTCAAAATAATTTTTTGACATTTAGAGGCTTATATCACAGGAAATTTTTAAAATCATAGGATTTATATTTGTCTATGTGTTTTTATTTTATATAAGTATGTTAGGGTGATCTGTATAAGATGTTTGAACATAGAATATATTAGGGTGAATGAAACTGAAATGAAAGCATAAATTCAAGATTAAAAAAAGAAAAGAAAATTTCCAATTCCTCCAAAAGTTCTTGTTAATTTATATTTTAAATTGATGGTCATGGATTTCAAATTGATATATATTTACATTCCACTATATAAATTTGAAATGATGATGTAACCATTGAAAATAAATTTTATAATTCACAATAAACCAGAAATTAAATCCTTTGCTATTATTTAAATTTCCAATGAAAAAATTAGATGTCAACTTAAAATATACAAAAGAGCATAGTTTGTTTTTCCTTTTGTTTTCTAAGTATAAAGGTCAATAGATTGAAAGAGAACTCAAATGAGGAGGTAAAAGGAGGTGATCAGAGTGGTAGGGAGATGGGCAGGAGGGTCAGGCAGGAGAAGAACACTTCAAGGCAGTGGTAGGCAACTGGCTTCAACATTGTCATAAGATAACTAAGATCAGGACTAAAGAGACTGCGTTAGATTTGGCCCAAACCAGATTTGTGAATTTAGTAGGAACATTTTCTGTATTTTTCTTGTTAGGGGCATTGTGAGGAGACAGGATTAAAATGGGGTAAAGAAAGAATGGGAAGGAAGAAATAGAGAATATGTGTAATTAACTCATTTGATAAATTTGATTTGTAAAGAGGAAAGAGGACAGCAGCCAAGAGGTCATGTCCGATTAATGGAAAGATTTTCAAAAGGTAAGAGATATCAGAACATGTTTGAATATTCCAGGACTGGGCGAAGTAGAGAAATGAGATTTAAGGATATAGGATATAAAGAGATTAAATGATCAGGTAAGGTCTTTAAAAAAAAAAAAATGAATTGATGGACATTTGGTGTCAGAAGGGACACTTCCTCCACTGCAATAGGAAGAGAGTAGAGGACATGGGCTTACATGTAGTTAAGCATGTAAATCTGGCAGAATCAATGGAGGGATTTCTCATCAGATAGCTTTTCTCTCTTGGAAGCAGGAAGAAAACTTATGCGCTGAAAGTTGCAAAAGAAAAAAAAAAACAGGTTCAGAGATTATCATTGCAGAACAAGGAACAGCCAGCTGACCAGGCGTTTGAGATGATGAATTTATAATGACTCCTGTCACCTACTGATTTTCTCCAGCACTTCAGTGTTCAGAGCTGTGGAAGAGGCAATGGAGGAGACAGAGAGTTGTGCTCAATCAGGTTTAGGGTTTTGGCAGACAGTTGTCATAGAAGAACCAAGTGGTAGCCGCATAAACAGGAGTGATAAATGGCAAGGAAATAAGACCAGCAGCCCTAAGATGAATGTGTAATTTTTATTTCCATTTTTTAAAACTCTTTTAAAAGATTTATTTATTTATTTTAGAGATAGAAAGAGAGTGCAAGCAGAAGGGACAGAGGGAAAGGGAGAGAGAATCTCTAGCAGACTCCAGGCTGAGCATGGAGCCTGACACAGAGCTTGATCTCAGCACCTGGAGATCATGAGTGGAGCAGAAACCAAGAGCTGAACACTTGAACACTGAACACTACATCACCCAGAAGCCCCTTTATTTCCATCTTTTATCTGCTACGTGAATTTGAGTCAGTTATTTAACTTGTCTAAGTCTTAGGTTTTCCCACTTGAAGATGTAGAATTACCCACATGACGTATTTCCAGACTTCAAGAATAAAATAGATAATGTTGTTGAAATGTTTTATGAACACTGTTTCTGGAGGTTACTACATTTGTTGTCATAGGAGTCCCATGAAATGTGTAGATCTCTTTTGCATCTCTTTCTGGTCTCCTTTAGAGAGGTCCCCCAATAATGGGTCCGTGATTAAAGGAGTGAGACTGATACAAAGCAAAGGTCAAGCAAAGTTTTATTTCACGCCAAGCATCAAGAATCAAACTGACCGGCCAGGACCGTCTCTTACAAAGAGGCGACCCCTCCCTGCCTTACAGACTTTTATACAGCAAACTTTTATAGGGCAAAGACCATGTGGTTGGGCCTGGCCACACACAGGTGGCCAATGAAATTGTAACACACAGAGAAAGCTGCACAGTCATGCTAGGTCACACAGGCGTGGCCAATTGAATTACAGTTTACCCTATAGTAGCTATTTGAACTAGCCTATCACCTTGGCCAGAATTAGCACCCAAAAGGTGCCCAAAAGGTGGGGCCCACACTCCTTGGTAGCTAGGGAGACAGTATGCATGCCCCACTGATTGGATGTCTCCGCCTCGCCCGACTGGATTCATCCCTGCATTCGGGCTGTTATCTCCACCCTACCTGACCCACCCTTGTATTTGGGCTTTGTTACCTGGGACTGGTTTCCCAGACTTAGGGGAGGCGGGCAGAGTCAGTTTGAGTTTTACTGCATAAATAACATCACTGTTTAACTGGACGGAATCGCTCTGGCTATATAGGCCCTTACACTTTATCTTCTGGAAGCTTCTCTTCTCTGCCGCCCTGGTGCCTATGGTCTCCTCTAATAAATTTTTCCATTAAATTACCCCTCATTGTTCCCCTGTTCTTCCTATCTCTAAAATAAAGTCCCATCGTCTACATGGAGAGGCATTCATAATGACAGACAACAATGGACTTATTAGTATTTTAAAAGAGAAAATTATGAATCAGATGAAACCCATTTACTGAAAGAGAGATGATATCTGCAGCAAAGGATCCTATTTGGTGCCTGTAACCCCTTCTGGCTACCATCCTGAGGCCTCTGAGTTTTGCCTCCGTAGCCGAGAACAAGTGTAAGGACTAAGTATACCATTTGCAAACATACCAATTCAACCATTAAATCAACGAGCACTCGTTTGGGTTTTATAGAATCATAGAATAGTACCAGTTTCAAAATGTGTCATGAGTTTTCATCACAACAGTAATTTGAATTTATTTTATGAAATATGATTTAGCCTCAGAAAGAGATGAGGGGTATGGGTATTATGAAATCACATAAACAATAACAGCTGATTATTGTAACTTAGAAAAGGTCAAAAACAGCATCACTAATCATCTACCCTCAAAAATTACTACCTCTAAGCAATTTAGCATTATCTGCTGGATAGGAAATTGCTCACAGCCTTTGCCAGTACTAAATAACTCTGATAATTATGGGTTTAAATTTAAGAAGGGCTTTGAACTAGAACTATCAGAATTCAAATCTGGATAGCAAGATTATGTATACTTTGTTGTTGACAAACCCAATCCAAGTTAGGTAGACCTCCCCTTTATGCGTCCATCCCTTCATTCATTAATCTATTTGCGATTCAGCTGTTTACTGAGTGACTGCTATGAGCTTGGCACTGTCCTAGAGTAAGATGGTCAACAAGACAAGGTTTCTGTTCTAAGGAACTTAAATTTTTATCTGTTGGTCAGGAAATCAATAAATACACAAAATACCACAAGTAAGAAATGCTATGAAAAGAATGAAGCAGAATGTTGTAGGATGAATTCCTGGTGGCTACTTTCAGTTGGGTGCTCAAGGTAGGCTTCTTGAAGGAGGTGACACTTAAGGTAAGATCTTACTGACAAAAAGGACCTAGCCAAGCCAAGATAAGGGAAAGACTTTCAAAGCTGAAGGAGTACTAAGATGAAGTACCCTAGGACAGAGATGAGCTAGGTACCTACTAGAAGAAAGTAGGGCCATTGTGGTTAGAATAAAGGGGACGGGGGGGGGGGGGGAGGTAGACGATGAGAGCATGGGAAGAAGTGGGAGCCAGGAATGACATAGAAGACTGGTAAAGGGTTTCGATTTTATTTCATGTGATACAGGAAGAGGTTGGAGGACTTCAGGAAACAGTGAGTAACACCATCCAATTCACATTTAAAAATCAGATTCACAGACCTGTACCCCTGGGGATAAAAATATATGTTTATAAAAAATAAAAAATTATATATATAAAAAAAAAATCAGGTACTCTGGCTTGCGTGTAGAGAACAGGAGTGGGAACAGTGAGCCAGCACATCCACGTAGAAGTGTGGTTACTTGGACTGGATGGTAGTAGTGGAGGTGGAGGGAAATGGATGCATTGGGATCTATTTTGCAAGATTGATCTTGATGATAGATTGCAGACACAGGGTATGGGAAGGAGAGGGAACCAGGAAAACTGAGTGGATTGTGGGAGCCCACTGTGAAGAGCTGGGCCAGCCACTGGCAATAAAAAAATAGAGACAAGATATCTTAATTCACAGAGCTTAAATTCTAGTGGGGGAAAATCTAATAGATAAGAAAATAAATAGGGGCGCCTAGGTGGTTCAATCAGTTAAGTGTCCAACTCTTGATTTTGGTGCAGGTCATGATCTCAGGGTCATGAGATGGAGCCCTGTGTCTCGTGCTTAAGGTTCTTTCCTTTTCCCTCTTCCCCTCCTCCCCGCTGTGTGTGCACACACACTCTCTCTCTCAAGAAAGAAAGAAAGAGAAATAAATGAATTTAGAGAGGTATGTTATTTGCTATTGAACTATACATATGCTGAGAATTGCTTCCCTTTAACAACCAATGAATTTACTTACCATGAAATTTAATATTTACAATTTTAAGAGTCTTCAAAGATGCCAACAATTTCCTCTTAAATATTTTATACACCTTATGGACTGCTGAAATCACTTATCATCAGATAATATGTATTTGCTCTGTAGAAGTGTACAGAACATCAGCTGGTTCATAAGCTAGTGTACACGCGCCATGGGGGAGCATCAGGGGGCACCTCATATATTCCTAGTAAGTGAAGAACAATGCAAAGTAAGCAGCAAGATTGCAAGCAGTTTGCCACATAGTATATACTCGAATTTTTGCTGAATTCTCTTTCTATGGAAATTAAGCTCCAAAAATTATGACAATCACAAGAAAAATAAATGAAAACGTGAAATTAAAACACCAACTTTGAAGTTTGGAAGATGTACTTAAGCTAGAGCTAGTCTTACGTTAAGTGAAACAGGCTGCTGTCCTTATGACATAATTAGGGTCTTCTTGTCAATCTCCTCCTCTCCACCCGCATGTCAGGGGCCATCTGTACCTTTCTCATTCACCACTGTATCTTTGTGCCCACACAGCACCTGGCACTATGTAACAGAAGCTCAGTAAATGTTGGTTGAAGGTGCATCTTTGTGCATATCAGATATATTACATTTCTCAACTAATATTTGAGATCTTATCATTGTGATTACTTGCTCTTTTTATTTGTTTAGACCTTGGCCTCTTCCCGGAATTCTTTTTTTCCTTTTTCCAATGCAAACAGAGTTGTAAATAATAGCTTGTTTCTTCCAGTGATTACATTTGAGTTGATTCTATTTATAGAAGAGAAACAAGATGACATAAGACATAGCCTTCTCATGGGGCAAGGTCCCTGGAGAGGATGAGGAAAACATGGATACTGGCAGCAAAGATGTCATTGACTAACTTCCCTATTTTTAAAATTCATTCATTTATTAATCAAATATATATTCACTGCCTGCTGTGCCAGGCATGATACTAGACACTGAAGATACAAAAAAATGAATTTAAGATAGAATTTCTCTCATGTGACTCATGATTCATAGGTAGATATAAAAGTTTAAACAAAACATTTCCTCTTTTTCCTTACCTCCCTTACTAGATATCCATCAGCATATCTAGTAGGTTCGAATTAGCCCTCTCATCATCGCTCCCCTTCTATCTAATTGCCTCTGCCTGGTTTAACCCAGGCTAACAAATCTTTTATCAGATTATACAATAGCCTCTAACAACAGTCTTTGTTTTCTTCTACCCTAACTCCACCTCTGAAATCTAAGCAAGTCTCCCTACCTCTATATCCTACCTAGAGAGATTCTTCTTCTTCTTCTTCTTTTTTTTTTTTTTTCCTAAAATCTATTCTAGCTAAGCACTACAATGGCTTTCTACTGCCTGTAGGTTCAACTCTGATTCCTCAGCAGGTTTTACAAGGTCTGGAAGACTTGGTCTGTGGTCCTCACTTCACCGGCCTAAACTATTCCAGGAACACTTCTCCCTCTATTCATCAGGCCAACTTCTTCTTGTTACCCTGTATCCTATATTGCTCTCACCACAGAACTTAAAATACCAAAATTTAGTAGTTTGTTTTTCTATCTTCCCTGTTGAATCAAAAAGCTACATCAGAATTGGCATTAGTCTTAAAGGATGGGTAAGGTTCTTAGACAAATGTAGAGGCTGGAGGTGGTTATTCAGGCAGAGGGACAGTCCTAGTCTATGAACTTGATGTTTGAAGAAACTGTTAATGACGTAGCAAGAGACAGGGCTGAGGAGGTGAATCACAGCCAGATTATAGAAAGACCTGTTTATTGTGTAAAGGTCTGTGAGCTTTATCCAAAAAGGATTCAGTTTATGTCCCACAGAGCCCCATGAGTAGGCGCTGGCCTATAGAAAGCCTTCACGTCAATTAGAAAAAGATACCCACTTCAGCAGACCCAGGACAGCACCAGGGCATTTGGCTTGGAGAGAGGGCTTGCTTTGGATTTCTTTCGGTACTCGCTAGCTCAGTCATATGCCGTGCCCTCTTTCTGGATCCCTTGGAGCCCTCTGAGAAGTCACAAATGAGGCCTTCCACCACGCTGCACTGTGACACCATTCCCTCCCCAATGCAGAAATTACAGAAACTCTGCTTTTGTTTTATACAATTATACACTATATGGCTTTTGAGAAAGATTTCATTTGAAGAAAGAGCTTCTTGGATTTTTTAAAATCCTTGAAAATCTGTAGGCAGTGGAGAGCAATTAAAAGACTATTAAATAGAAGAATAAAGCAATCAGGTGTGTTTTTAATAATACCATCCTGGCAATAAACTGAAAATGGATTATAGAGAGCAAAGCTGACATGCAGACTGGCAAGAGGTTGATCCTCACCCCCAGAATCCAGGTAATTAATAATAAGAGCCAGATCTTAGATAGGGTAAGTGAAGATAAAGGGAAGACCTTAAACAAACAAACAAAAAGTGACATTTCGATGTGTGGTTGAGAAAGAAGCACTTTCCACTTTGGGTGATGGCATAATTTACCTTGAGAGAGAATAAAAAATAATGGAGAGAGTTGTTCATTGGGAAGAGAGGAGGATAATTTGGCATTCCTCCCCATTTGAGATGCACTCCAGATTTTCATACAGAGATAGATGCCAGGATAAGCTGACCTTGAACTTAGATTTATAGAACACCAGAGCCAGAAGAGAATTTAACATCCCTGAATCCAACTTAACATTGGGGGTTGTTAAATAATGACCTATGTAACTGGAAAGGGGCAGGACCAGAATTAGAATTCACATCTGGTTATAACTCAGTATTCTTCTCAGAATACCACGTTCCTTGTGGTTCTCAACTTTTCCCTGAAAATTTCAATATCATTAAGTCATATTTAATTAGAATGAGAAGATGTATAATTATGAAGTTCATATTATGTTGATTCCTGCTTCTGGGATTGGAACATGTTGCGTAGAGAAAAACAAGAAATCAAATTCAACATTCTTAAATGTATTTCTTAATGTGTATACTCACTTTTAGATTCTGTGGGGGCACCAAGTCTATCTATAGCTTTTTGGTGAGAATCTACCATGTATTTATACTTTACTCATTAGGTGCCATGGAGATTTGATTGATTAGGAAATAGTTTATGAAGCTATGGCTTATAAACATGTCCTGGAATGAGGCTGGTCTTGATTAGGGCTTTGCAAGTCACCATGAAATAAAATGCAGAGATGGGAATGAGCTCATTATCTTCTCAGGACAATGATGATATGAATTAGCTAGAACAGGGGCTTGAGAGGGGTCAGATTTAGAGTCCCTTCAGTAATGTTTATTCATTTGTAAGTGACAATCTCATGCCAGACATTGGTAATGCAAAGATAAACAGTTTTTATATGGGTTAAGTAACTCTTGATGAATGTTGAGGGAGAGGAAATGACGATAGAGTTGCTTCCAGAAGCCAAAGCTGGGCTGGTGTGTCTGGATGGAGAGGAGGGGGGGCGACTTAACCTGGCAGTCAGGAAAAGCAGCTAGGAAGCTACTGCACTGACCCAGATGGGAGGTACGAGGACCTCGTTTCATAAACTGATATGCAGTTCAGTCTGCAGAAAGAGTATTCATCTGAATGGGCTAAGTAATTCCCAGTCCTATGATCTTTTCCCTTTGAAATTCCCATTTCATGCCTCTTTTCCATGTTTACCCACTAAGTACCTGGCTCAAGATTTGCTGCTGGCCTCCCTGATTTTCTGGGAAAGTGCCGAAAGACCAATCACTGATGCTGAAATAGCCAATTTCTTCCCCCATTGTGGAAAGCTGTGATCTATCCCAGATGACAGCTGCAGAGAATCCTGCAAACATTTTATATAAGGGAAATGAAGTGGCAAATACAGAGAAACAGTACATTCACTGTAGGGGATGGCTTCTATGGATCATAAACCAAGTTACTCTTACTCAGAATTAGAGACACAAGATGAAGCCCTATTTTTTAAAGTGTAGAATGAAGTGGCCACCGCTTGGTCTTTGCTAAAGGAAAAGAGTCAGGAAAAGAGTGACAGACAGGAAATGAGTGCTGGAAAATGCCTTACATATTGCACAGTCTCACACATTGTGGCAGCCCAGGTCTCCTGGTCCAAATGCATTTAGAGACTTCATGATAATGAAAAGCTGCAACACTCAGGGAACTGGCTCTAGAGTCAGCTCAGGACTTTTATCACAATCAATTTGATCTACATAAGATTGAGTATTCCTGTTCGTTTTAGAATGAACCAGATATGAGCCAAGTGAGTGACTATTTAATACATAGCACAATAGTTTTCAGAGTATGGTCCCAGACCAGCATGGCCAACATTACCTAGAAATTTGTTAGAAATATAAGCCTTCTCTCCTGCCCCAGACCTACTGAATCACAGACTCAGAGTGGAGCCCAGAAATCTGTGGTTTACTGAGCTCTCCAAGTAACTAGCGCATGCTAAAGTTTAATAGCCCTTGATCTAGAATTTGTTATTTGCCTTGGCTTTACTATTGGCCAGTATGATCCTTGACCCCATTGATGGTTACTCAGTAGTTGGGATTGGCCCTTAAATAAGTCTCAAAATTATTTTTAACCGGAAGAATGTGGATAGTAGGGTACATGAGATTTAAGACTATGTAGACATAACTTACTGTCATTATAAACCTCTTTGTGTTTCAGTTTCTGTTGCAAAATATATAAGCATATCCATAAGCATAATATAAGTATAGTTCAGGGCTTTTATAAATACTGTATTTTTAAAAGGACAGGAGACCCACTGAAATTTGAATATAAGACAAACACAAGTACATTTAGTATGTCTCAGACATGTTATAGAATATAGTTATACTAAGAAAAGTGTTTGTTTTTCTGAATTATTATTAGTGTTTCTTGAAAGATCTTATTTATTTATTTATTTATCAGAGAAAGAGACAGAGCCCAAGCAGGGAGAGCAGCAGGAAGAAGGAGAAACAGGCCCCCTGCAAGGAGCAAGGAGCCTGATGTGGGACTCGATCTGAGGTCGCTGGGATCATGACCTGAAGCAAAGGCAGACACTTAACCAACCAAGCCACCCAGGCACCCCTATTATTAGTATTTTATTTGAAAGCCAAATTTAGCTTGATATTTTAAACTTTTTATTTGCTAAATCTGCTAACCCTATTAATATTACCCACTGACTTCCTTGCAGTGGGACATGGGACAAGCCAGTTGAGGTGAGGATTACTTCCTAGAAGACAAGACGAACTTAAGTATTAAAATGAAAATAAGATATAGCTAAAGGAAATAATGCATGTGATCAGTTAAGCACTGATCACAAAGTCTGTCTATATTTGTTAGAAATTTTTGTTGTTTGGGCATTTGGGTCGCTCAGTCAGTTAAGCATCTGCCTTCATCTCGAATCATGATCCCCAGGTCCTAGGATCTAGTTCCATATCAGTCTCCCTGCTCTGCAGTAGAGCGTAAAATTAAAGGGGAATTACATTACTCGTCATCAAATAAGACCTCCTGAAAGCCCTCTTTTTACATTTTTCTTTCTCCAAACCTCATTCACCTCATTTCTTCCTCTCTTTCTCATGGAAGATGTCAGAAACCCTTTCAGTATCCTGATTGTATTGCTCTTCCTTTGTCTCCCTGCTGTATCTTCTTTCTATAGTTACATCTTATCTTTATTAGGCAAATCACTTACTGCCTTTTCATGACTACGATGTTTTACCCTTGTCTGGTGCTATACTGAGACTTCACATACATTATCCCATCTGATCCATGCAGCAATCTTTTCCCTGTTTCCAGATGAAGAAACTGAGACTGTGAGATGTCATGTGACTTATCCCAAGCCACACTGCTCTTAAGTTCTAGAGGGGGGCCAACATTCCATGTGGATGGGGTATGCCAGGGCTCCCAGGCCTACGTTCTTAGATTCTCGGCCCTGATATATGCCCATTTTAGCACCTGGCATAAAACCCAAAAGCAAAAATACGCTTTTTAAAACACCTGCAATCTCTATGTTCACAAAGAACTAGAGCTGAAACTTTGTTATCTTTCCTTTCAGTTATTTTAAATGCATAACGAACAGGGATGTTTCCATTGTAACACCAGCATTTGGTGCTCATTTATAGTGAATCAACGCTTTAAAAAATGCAGAAAATCACAAAGTTTATTTTCCAACAAAATACTTTAATACCTATGCAAGAGTATATATTTCTTGTTCTTTTAAATTGTGTCTTCAAAGTGGAACAAATAATTTGTCAGGTATTATTTGACTTTTCAGTGATACTGTATCATGTTCCATAATACTTACCTGTTTAATGCAAAATTTAGGTGTGATTCTGTTGACATGTTAATGATAAAATGTCCTTTTTATTTCTAAGACATTTTCTGTAAGGAAAAAAACAGAATTCTGAAGAAAATGAGACAAGAAAAAGATTTAAATTAGGCTTTTAATCTCTTGGATAGTTCCATTTCACAAAATGAATATTGTAGACTTAAATTTGAAACAGCGAGCACTGGAAAATGAAACCATCAACTTAGTTGCATGGCTAGAGAGGAGATGTTTATATAAATGAATTTCTAATACATATCAAGAATGTGATAAAGGCTGTACTTTTTATTGGGGCATAGTATTACTTGAGTCAGAAGCTAGTGATACATTTATATATTTCAAAATGAATGTGGTGGTGACTTGACTCACAAAGGTTATCTACTAGTAGTGAAAGCAAATTAATTTTAAATAACTGAGAAAATAACTATGATCCTCTAGCCAGATGCTATTTCAAGTGAGTGCCCTACTTCAGCTTGATATTCTTTCCTCTATATTTGAGAATTTGAATATACAAACTCTGCCCCTCATCTCTCTCTATCTCTGCCTTTTTTTTTTTTTTTTTAATTTAAAATGATCCATTCTGAGGAACTCTGTATCAGCATAGGCTTTAGAAAAAGGCCAAGTCAGGCTGGAATCATGTCCCTGCCCTCAACACCACTGTGACCTTGTCAGTAAATTTCATCATCCGTAGAATGAGAATCAGTGTTTCAGAAATGGGGGAGGGGGGACTTAAGTGCCAGTGAATAAATGAAGTGGCTAGACCGATAGGGCACATAGCCAGCCCTCTTAAATTTTCCATTTCCATCCTGTTCACCTTCCAGTTTGTCCTTGAGCACAGCATCTTTGACTCATCTTTGATCAATAGCTACAGCTCTTGTATGTACTGTACTCTATAGTCCACACACACACACACACACACCCAGATGCATTGCCTGTCTGCTTACTCCTCTCATGAACTGTGGGCACACTTACTCTCTTTTCATGGGGGAGTGAGGTTCAAAGAGATGAAGTGACTTGACCGTGGTCACGCAGCTGGGACTCCAGTCCAAGTGTCCTGAAGGCTATTCCAGTGCTCTTTTCACTGCGCTGAAGTTGCCTATTTTCTCCACATGTTCAGGAAAAAAACATGATTTAGGCTGTGATGTCCTCACCCCTGCAATTGACAATTAAGGATTCCACTGTATTCAAAAGGAAAAATTTAGTACAGTTTGACTAGATACAGCATCCAGAATTTTTTTTTTAAATGTCAGCCACTCCCTTCGATGGAAAGCAGTGTTTTAAGATATGATTAATATTCTGAGCATAGGGCGACAGTAAACACTATGTGTTTGCATTATCATGAGATGACAAAATTACCCACTCTCAAAGGACCAGCTGCTGCAGGGCGGCTGGCACCCGTGTTGCCTACATTTTCAAAACTATTTTAATTGGTAATTTTCCATGTTTTTTTTTTTTTTTTTTTTTTTGGTCAGTCAGAGAGGAAGTGTATGTGTAAACCTAATAAAACTATAGCATGTGTTATGATGAAATGACATCATTGAATCTTAATAAGTGAAATTCAGAAATTCAGAATCTTGAAGCTAATCAGCATTCTCATTGAGACAAGAGTGTCTATAACTTAGCTCCCCAAACAGGTATAGAGAAGTTATGGGGGAAAAAATGATAGAAAAATTCTTCCTATACTTTTTGTATAACATTTTCACTACCATGTTATAAGTTTGAATTGATGTATACAGTATATGTGAAACTGTTTGCAACATTTAGATGTATGTGATCTCTAAGAGGAGAGTGCCCAACTTTGGAAATTGTAAGACCTAGCCAATTGGATATATGACTGGAAATAATATGACTGAAAGATCATATTCAATTTCTACCCAAATTTCTGACAGCTTTAGACAGAGAACTTGATCACTTGGAACAATTCTCATTTCTGTAATGTGGATAATGACTTATTCACAAGATTATGGAAAGGATCTAGTAGTTAAAATTATAAGTCAAAAATTTTTCACTGCTACCAAATATTAGGTGTAATACATACCAGACTCTTTGCTAAAGATTTACATGTACATTATCTCATTTAATCTTCCCCATAAGTCTTTATTGTAGATGTTAGTACTGTATTTATTTATAGATGTGAACACAGGGCCTAAGAAGCTAATTATCAGTGTTTACTAACTTAGGAAATGGAAGGCCTGGTCATTGAACTTAGACTTATTATTTCATTCATTAAAAAATATTTCCTAAGGAGTGATTGTCCTGAGCGAATCAGGCACTGTTGGGAAGAAGGAAATGGGGAATGGAAGACGAAAAAGCAACCAATCATGTTCACTTTACCCTGTCCACTGTGTGGAAAATGCATTAAATGTTGACAAGAGAGGGTCCAGGGGGAGTAGGTAGAAGGCTGTAGAAATAATCCAGGTGGGAGAGGACTTTGACGTCAACCAGGATGGTGGCAGTGCAGATTAAGAAATGTGGACAGATTGCGGATAGACTGCAGGTAGAGACAAACATGTGGTAGTGGGATGAGGAGGTCAAGCAAGAGTAGCCCCTTATTTCTTACTCTGAGTAACATATTAAACTGAGATAGGCAATATTAGAGTGCATATTCAGAGTAAAGGAAGGAAATCTTTCTAGTCTCAAATTTCATACATTTAACCATTATTAAAGTTTTTACTAGTTATCATGAACATAAAAGAGATTTGAAGTCTATGGCTACATAAATATATATTACCTGGACATTTTTATAGAAAAATGAGATGATTCCTCCTGAAGAGAAAATGTCAAAAATTATGTTACCATAATTCTTGGCTTTCAAAGTAAATACCTAAACCAAAGATTACCTGAAATTTTCTTTGAATTTTGTGAAATCTGAACTTCAATATCTATGATATTGTGATATGAATTTGAGGGAGAAAGGGAAAACAAAACAAATCAAAATATGGGAAGACACTTTACCAGAAAGCTAACGCATTTATTTTAGATGATTAGGTCATGTACATATTTTCTTCTTTCTTCATGGTTACATTTTTCAGATTTTCTAAAATGACCATATATTACCTTTATAAGTAGCAAATTAAAAATTTGAGAAAATTCATCTATAAGGTTACATTTGTGATGTCTGTATAATCCATAGTAAGTTCTGAGAACCACTGCAATCATAACCCTAGGCAAACCAGTTAGAAACAATTGAAATATGGGATGCCTCGGTGGCTCAGTCAGTTGAGTGGCTGCCTTGGGCTCAGGTCATGATCCGAGGGTCCTAGGATCAAGTCCCACATTGGGCTTCCTGCTCAGCAGGGAACATGCTTCTCCCTCTGCCTCCCATGCCCTCTGGTTGTGTTTTCTCTCTCACTCTCTGACAAATAAATAAATAAAACCTTTAAAAAAAAAATGATGTAACTGACAGCGGCCTCAAAATATGCAGTCATCCGAACTCACAGTGTGTACCACACGCTTCCTGTCCCAGGGAACCCAAGTGCAAGAGGGGCCTGACCAGTAGTGCAAGTTCATTTGGAAAGCCTGGGAAGGCTGGGGAGTTCAAGGTTTCCTTCATTTGAATTGCTTCTTCCAAACAGAAACATTTTAAAATTGCTTGTACTCTTTGCTTCCTCACTAATTCAGGTTCACTAACAATGATAATATACTTTAAGAAATCTTCCCAGCCACCCTCACTTTTTCTTCTTACCCTGTCTTCCAGGGTCAATGATTGTATCTTGCGGGTGAATGAGGTCGACGTGTCAGAGGTTTCCCACAGTAAAGCCGTGGAAGCTCTCAAAGAAGCAGGGTCTATTGTTCGCCTGTATGTGCGCAGAAGACGACCCATTCTGGAGACTGTTGTGGAGATCAAACTGTTCAAAGGACCTAAAGGTAATAAAATAAAAAAAGACTCACAATGAGACACCTGTGACAAACCATTTGGCCAAAATGGATATGCCATAATCCATCGTCAGCGTACTCTCTTCTCTTAGTTTCTGACATTCAGTCCTCGCCTAGAGATCCGAAATGGTGCAGTAGTGGTTTTTACAGAGGTCAAGGAAATCAATACTCTAAATAGGAACTCACAGAAAGAAAAGGACAGATTTATATAGGAATGTCCTTATAGGCAGTGTTTTTATAAACCATTGGCGTTTTCTATAAATTTTTAATTTTACTGTATCATTGTGACTTGGCTGGCACATATATTCCTTCTCATTTTTAAGATCTAAATGGTGACTCCTCATTTAGTAAACCAATAATATGAATGATAATAATTAAACTAGTCTATTTCAAAATAACAGTTATTGTATTTTTATAATACTGTTGTGATTTGTTTTTTTTTTTTTTTTAATTTTTTTATTTTATTTTTTTTTTTTATAAACATATATTTTTATCCCCAGGGGTACAGGTCTGTGAATCACCAGGTTTACACACTTCACAGCACTCACCAAATCACATACCCTCCCCAATGTCCATAATCCCACCCCCTTCTCCCAAACCCCCTCCCCCCGGCAACCCTCAGTTTGTTTCGTGAGATTAAGAGTCACTTATGGTTTGTCTCCCTCCCAATCCCATCTTGTTTCATTTATTCTTCTTCTACCCACTTAAGCCTCCATGTTGTATCACCACTTCCTCCTATCAGGGAGATCATATGATAGTTGTCTTTCTCTGCTTGACTTATTTCGCTAAGCATGATACGCTCTAGTTCCATCCATGTTGTTGCAAATGGCAAGATTTCATTTCTTTTGATGGCTGCATAGTATTCCATTGTGTATATATACCACATCTTCTTGATCCATTCATCTGTTGATGGACATCTAGGTTCTTTCCATAGTTTGGCTATTGTGGACATTGCTGCTATAAACATTCGGGTGCATGTGCCCCTTTGGATCACTACATTTGTATCTTTAGGGTAAATACCCAATAGTGCAATTGCTGGGTCATAGGGCAGTTCTATTTTCAACATTTTGAGGAACCTCCATGCTGTTTTCCAGAGTGGCTGCACCAGCTTGCATTCCCACCAACAGTGTAGGAGGGTTCCCCTTTCTCCGCATCTTCGCCAGCATCTGTCATTTCCTGACTTCTTGATTTTAGCCATTCTGCCTGGTGTGAGGTGATATCTCATTGTGGTTTTGATTTGTATTTCCCTGATGCCGAGTGATATGGAGCACTTTTTCATGTGTCTGTTCGCCATCTGGATGTCTTCTTTGCAGAAATGTCTGTTCATGTCTTCTGCCCATTTCTTGATTGGATTATTTGTTCTTTGGGTGTTGAGTTTGCTAAGTTCTTTATAGATTCTGGACACTAGTCCTTTATCTGATATGTCGTTTGCAAATATCTTCTCCCATTCTGTCAGTTGTCTTTTGATTTTGTTAACTGTTTCCTTTGCTGTGCAAAAGCTTTTGATCTTGATGAAATCCCAGTAGTTCATTTTTTCCCTTGCTTCCCTTGCCTTTTGCGTTGTTCCTAGGAAGATGTTGCTGCGGCAGAGGTCGAAGAGGTTGCTGCCCGTGTTCTCCTCAAGGATTTTGATGGATTCCTTTCGTACATTGAGGTCCTTCATCCATTTTGAGTCTATTTTTGTGTGTGATGTAAGGAAATGGTCCAATTTCATTTTTCTGCATGTGGCTGTCCAATTTTCCCAGCACCATTTGTTGAAGAGGCTGTCTTTTTTCCATTGGACATTCTTTCCTGCTTTGTCGAAGATTAGTTGACCATAGATTTGAGGGTCTATTTCTGGGCTCTCTATTCTGTTCCATTGATCTATGGGTCTGTTTTTGTGCCAGTACCATGCTGTCTTGATGATGACAGCTTTGTAATAGAGCTTGAAGTCCGGAATTGTGATGCCACCAACGTTGGCTTTCTTTTTCAATATCCCTTTGGCTATTCGAGGTCTTTTCTGGTTCCATATAAATTTTAGAATTATTTGTTCCATTTCTTTGAAAAAGATGGATGGTACTTTGATAGGAATTGCATTAAATGTGTAGATTGCTTTAGGTAGCATAGACATTTTCACAATATTTATTCTTCCAATCCAGGAGCATGGAACATTTTTCCATTTCTTTGTGTCTTCCTCAATTTCTTTCATGAGTACTTTATAGTTTTCTGAGTATAGATTCTGTGTCTCTTTGGTTAGGTTTATTCCTAGGTATCTTATGGTTTTGGATGCAATTGTAAATGGGATTGACTCCTTAATATCTCTTTCTTCTGTCTTGCTGTTGGTGTAGAGAAATGCAACTGATTTCTGTGCATTGATTTTATATCCTGACACTTTACTGAATTCCTGTATAAGTTCTAGCAGTTTTGGAGTGGAGTCTTTTGGGTTTTCCACATATAGTATCATATCATCTGCGAAGAGTGATAATTTGACTTCTTCTTTGCCGATTTGGATGCCTTTAATTTCCTTTTGTTGTCTGATTGCTGAGGCTAGGACCTCTAGTACGATGTTGAATAGCAGTGGTGATAATGGACATCCCTGCCGTGTTCCTGACCTTAGCGGAAAAGCTTTCAGTTTTTCTCCATTGAGAATGATATTTGCGGTGGGTTTTTCATAGATGGCTTTGATGATATTGAGGTATGTGCCCTCTATCCCTACACTTTGAAGAGTTTTGATCAGGAAGGGATGTTGTACTTTGTCAAATGCTTTTTCAGCATCTATTGAGAGTATCATATGGTTCTTGTTCTTTCTTTTATTGATGTGTTGTATCACATTGACTGATTTGCGGATGTTGAACCAACCTTGCAGCCCTGGAATAAATCCCACTTGGTCGTGGTGAATAATCTTTTTAATGTACTGTTGAATCCTATTGGCTAGTATTTTGTTGAGTATTTTCGCATCTGTGTTCATCAAGGATATCGGTCTATAGCTCTCTTTTTTGGTGGGATCCTTGTCTGGTTTTGGGATCAAGGTGATGCTGGCCTCATAAAATGAGTTTGGAAGTTTTCCTTCCATTTCTATTTTTTGGAACAGTTTCAGGAGAATAGGAATTAGTTCTTCTTTAAATGTTTGGTAGAATTCCCCCGGGAAGCCGTCTGGCCCTGGGCTTTTGTTTGTTTGGAGATTTTTAATGACTGTTTCAATCTCCTTACTGGTTATGGGTCTGTTCAGGCTTTCTATTTCTTCCTGGTTCAGTTGTGGTAGTTTATATGTTTCTAGGAATGCATCCATTTCTTCCAGATTGTCAAATTTATTGCCGTAGAGTTGCTCATAGTATGTTCTTATAATAGTTTGTATTTCTTTGGTGTTAGTTGTGATCTCTCCTCTTTCATTCATGATTTTATTTATTTGGGTCCTTTCTCTTTTCTTTTTGATAAGTCGGGCCAGGGGTTTATCAATTTTATTAATTCTTTCAAAGAACCAGCTCCTAGTTTCGTTGATTTGTTCTATTGTTTTTTTGGTTTCTATTTCATTGATTTCTGCTCTGATCTTTATGATTTCTCTTCTCCTGCTGGGCTTAGGGTTTCTTTCTTGTTCTTTCTCCAGCTCCTTTAGGTGTAGGGTTAGGTTGTGTACCTGAGACCTTTCTTGTTTCTTGAGAAAGGCTTGTACCGCTATATATTTTCCTCTCAGGACTGCCTTTGTTGTATCCCACAGATTTTGAACCATTGTATTTTCATTATCATTTGTTTCCATGATTTTTTTCAATTCTTCTTTAATTTCCCGGTTGACCCATTCATTCTTTAGAAGGATACTGTTTAGTCTCCATGTATTTGGGTTCTTTCCAAACTTCCTTTTGTGGTTGAGTTCTAGCTTTAGAGCATTGTGGTCTGAAAATATGCAGGGAATGATCCCAATCTTTTGATATCGGTTGAGTCCTGATTTAGGACCGAGGATGTGATCTATTCTGGAGAATGTTCCATGTGCACTAGAGAAGAATGTGTATTCTGTTGCTTTGGGATGAAATATTCTGAATATATCTGTGATGTCCATCTGGTCCAGTGTGTCGTTTAAGGCCTTTATTTCCTTGCTGATCTTTTGCTTGGATGACCTGTCCATTTCAGTGAGGGGAGTGTTAAAGTCCCCTACTATTATTGTATTATTGTTGATGTGTTTCTTTGATTTTGTTATTAATTGGTTTATATAGTTGGCTGCTCCCACATTGGGGGCATAGATATTTAAAATTGTTAAATCTTCTTGTTGGACAGACCCTTTGAGTATGATATAGTGTCCTTCCTCATCTCTTATTATAGTCTTTGGCTTAAAATCTAATTGATCTGATATAAGGATTGCCACTCCTGCTTTCTTCTGATGTCCATTAGCATGGTAAATTCTTTTCCACCCCCTCACTTTAAATCTGGAGGTGTCTTCGGGCTTAAAATGTGTTTCTTGGAGGCAACATATAGATGGGTTTTGTTTTTTTATCCATTCTGATACCCTGTGTCTTTTGACAGGGGCATTTAGCCCATTCACATTCAGGGTAAGTATTGAGAGATATGAATTTAGTGCCATTGTATTGCCTGTAAGGTGACTGTTACTGTATATGGTCTCTGTTCCTTTCTGATCTACCACTTGTAGGCTCTCTCTTTGCTTAGAGGACCCCTTTCAAGATTTCCTGTAGAGCTGGTTTGGTATTTGCAAATTCTTTCAGTTGTTGTTTGTCCTGGAAGCTTTTAATCTCTCCTTCTATTTTCAATGATAGCCTAGCTGGATATAGTATTCTTGGCTGCATGTTTTTCTCGTTTAGTGCTCTGAAAATATCATGCCAGCTCTTTCTGGCCTGCCAGGTCTCTGAGGATAAGTCAGCTGCCAATCTAATATTTTTACCATTGTATGTTACACACTTCTTTTCCCGGGCTGCTTTCAGGATTTTCTCTTTGTCATTGAGACTTGTAAATTTTACTATTAGGTGACGGGGTGTGGGCCTATTCTTATTGATTTTGAGGGGCGTTCTCTGAACCTCCTGAATTTTGATGCTCGTTCCCTTTGCCATATTGGGGAAATTCTCCCCAATAATTCTCTCCAGTATACCTTCTGCTCCCCTCTCACTTTCTTCTTCTTCTGGAATCCCAATTATTCTAATGTTGTTTCGTCTTATGGTGTCACTTATCTCTCAAATTCTCCCCTCGTGGTCCAGTAGCTGTTTGTCCCTCTTTTGCTCAGCTTCTTTATTCTCTGTCATTTGGTCTTCTATATCACTAATTCTTTCTTCTGCCTCATTTATCCTAGCAGTTAGAGCCTCCATTTTTGATTGCACCTCATTAATAGCTTTTTTGATTTCACCTTGGTTAGATTTTAGTTCTTTTATTTCTCCAGAAAGGGCTTTTATATCTCTCGAGAGGGTTTCTCTCATATCTTCCATGCCTTTTTCGAGCCCGGCTAGAACCTTGAGAATTGTCATTCTGAAGTCTAGATCTGACATATTACCAATGTCTGTATTGATTAGGTCCCTAGCCTTCGGTACTGCCTCTTGTTCTTTTTTTTGTGTTGAATTTTTCCGTCTTGTCATTTTGTCCAGATAACAGTAAATGAAGGGGCAAGTAAAATACTAAAAGGGTGGCAACAACCCCAGGAAAATATGCTTTAACCAAATTAGAAGAGATCCAAAATCGTGAGTGGGGAGAAAGGGGATAAAAAGAGGTTCAAAAAGGAAGAAAGAAAAAAGAAAAAAAGAAAAAGAAAAGAAAAGAATATTTTTAAAGAAAGAAAACACCTAAGAAAAATGTAAAAAAAAATATATATATATATTAGATAAACTAGTAAAAAATCGTTAAAAAAGAAAAAGGTAACAGTTAAAAAAAAATTTTACCCGAAGGCGAGAAAAAAAAAAAAAAAAAGAAAAAGAAAAAATTAAATTAACTGCAAGACTAAAAAAAAATCACAGGAAAAAAGCCATGAGTTCCGTGCTTGGCTTTCTCCTCCTCTGGAATTCTGCTGCTCTCCTTGGTATTGAAACCGCACTCCTTGGTAGGTGAACTTGGTCTCGGCTGGATTTCTTGTTGATCTTCTGGGGGAGGGGCCTGGTGTAGTGATTCTCAAGTGTCTTTGCCCCAGGCGGAATTACACCGCCCTTACCCGGGGCCGGGGTGAGTAATCCGCTCGGGTTTGCTTTCAGGAGCTTTTGTTCCCTGAGCGCTTTCCGTAGAGTTCCAGAGGACGGGAATACAAATGGCGGCCTCCTGGTCTCCGGCCCGGAGGAGCCGAGAGCCCAGGGCCGCACTCCTCAGTGTGCCCTCAGAGAACAGCGCCCAGTTACTCCCGTCTGCCTGACCTCCGGCCGCGCTCCGAGCTCACCGAGCCTGCGACCGGTTCAAGGTAACACGGAGCTGCGAGCTTACTGTCGGCTCTGTCTCTGTAGCCGGCTTTCCCGTTCCAATACCCGCAAGCTCTGCGACACTCAGACACCCCCGATCCTTCTGTGACCCTGCGGGACCTGAGGCCACGCTGACCCCGCGTGGGCTTCGCCCCGGTTTAGCCTCTGGAGCGATGTCCCTCAGCGGAACAGACTTTTAAAAGTCCTGATTTTGTGCACGGTTGCTCCGCCGCTTGCCGGGAGCCGGCCCCTCCCCCCGGGGTCTATCTTCCCGTGGCTTTGGATTCACTTCTCCGCCGGTCCTACCTTTCAGAAAGTGGTTGTTTTTCTGTTTCCAGAATTGCTGTTCTTCTTCTCTTCGATCTGCCGATGGATTTTCAGGTGTTTGCAATCTTTAGATAAGCTATCTAGCTGATCTCCGGCTAGCTGAAGCAGTCTCAGCTTGCTACTTCTCCGCCATCTTGACTCCTGAAAAAAAAAAAAAATCGTGATTTGTTTTGATTTGTAATACTTTCATGTGTTACACGTAACAAGTACCACATAATATTTTATACTTGCTATAGTCAAAATAGAAAAAATAGAATAGAAAAAAAATTATTTTTTCTAAATTTTATTTATTTTTTCTAAATGCAAATCTCTCTCTCTTTTTTAAAGATTTTATTTATTTATTTGACAAAGGGAGAGAGTTCACAAGTACAGAGAGGCAGGCAGATAGAGAGGGGGAAGCAGGCTCCCTGCCGAGCAGAGAGCCCCTTGTGGGGCTCAATCCCAGGACCCTGAGATCATGACCTGAGCTGCAGGCAGAGGCTTAACTCACTGAGCCACCCAGGCACCTCTAAATGCTCTCAGATCTCTTGAGTAATTGCAGTTACTCTGGGGAGTCACAGGAACAGTGAGATGAATTATTACACTAATTTTTAAGAATGATCATTTGGGCTGTGCTCTTCAGAATGATGACATTTAATATTAGCTTAAAAGTATTTCAAATATTTTAAGAAAAATCCAATAATTGGCTTAACAGTTTTTTAAATATTTTTAGAAGATTATGACTAGATAGTTACTGTATTATTTGAGTAAATCATTTCTCTTTCCCTTAAAATCTACTTAATCTCTAATGCTAAATGGGATTAAAAAGGAAGTAAGTACACTGCCTTCTCTAGAAGGTCGTAATGGCTGGTATTTAAGATCTCAGACCCAGGAGTCAGACAGGACTGAGTTTAAAAGCCCGATTCAGCCACTTACCAGCAGAGTGATATTGGTTGGACCAATCCCCTCATTATTAAATGGGGATCATAATGGTAGTATCTGTCCCACAGGGCTTATGAAAATTAAACATTTAACTAAATCTTGCTGGTTAAAAGTGTAGCCTCCAGAGCTAAAGTGCTACCTCTGCAGCGCACTAGCTGTTTGACCTTGAGGAAATTGCTTAACCTCTCTGAGCCTTAATTTTCTCATCTACAAAATGCAGATAATAATAGTAGTTGTTCCTAGAAATGTGAGGATTAGATGAGCCAATTCACTAAACTAATTAGAACAGTGGCTGGCCCTAATTGACTCCCAAACGAATATTACCTGTATATACATGTTATTTGTAGTATGTTTTACTACAAATAGCTTCAAACTTTGCTACAATTGCTTGGTAATGTAATGAAAATATACAAAGATGCCCCATGGGCTAAATTCAAATGGATTAAAATCACATAATTAAATCTGGAGGAAAAAAAAAGGAAGTAAAGTATTTGCATACCACAGTGTCTGATAGTATGAAAGGAAAGACTTTCTAACCTCTACACATTTACTAAAACCCTATTTGCAATGTGCTCTAAAGATAAACAATTTGAACATCACATGATTTCTATAAAAAATATATGCTATTTACAAATAGCAAGCAGGTATTTCTACAATTCAATTAATGGTGATTATTCAGCACCACCCTAAAGCGAACACCAGTTTGAAGCACTCAGCAAAGCATTAGCATCTATTAGCAGGCCTCCTGCTAGCTGAGTCACTAGCTAACTCCCTGACCTCTAGCTGCTCAACAGAGCACTTCAAGGTTCTTGTGAATCCATAGCCAAACCCTTTAATTTTAGCAGGAACAGTTTGGGGGGAATCTTTGATGCCAGGGTCCCCTCTGGCTGGTTTATTTCAGTCTGAACTGTTGTCTCCTTTGAGCAGAGAGTAGAGCAGGAATTGCCATAGGACATAAAAAGGGGAAAATGGGGACAGATGAGTGTAATCCAACAAGAATACCCTGGCAGTAACCCCAAAGTACATGGCAGACGACTGATAGCTTTGGTTTACTGAGGCATAAAAAACTAGGACGTTATCAGAACTTAACCTCACCTTCCAGGAAGCAGGAACTGCCATATCCCTAAAGAGGGGTGTGGACCTGTTAGTCCTGTTGGGATTACATTGAGTCAGTCATACATTTTTATACTGTCACCATCCAAAGGTCACTGATGGGGATTTGTTTTTCTATAAGTTTATTGACACACAAGGAAAGAAAAGGTGTTAGTTATTGTTTAAATTCCTAATGCATTTCCCAGTGCCTTAAACATGGGAAGTGCTGAATTAGTAAGTTGAATAATTAAATTAGATTCTGCACTAAATATGATGGTACCTTACAATATTAACTTTACTGGGTGCCTGGGTGGCTCAGTGGGTTAAGCCGCTGCATTCGGCTCAGGTCGTGATCTCAGGGTCCTGGGATCGAGTCCCGCATCGGGCTCTCTGCTCAGCAGGGAGCCTGCTTCCTCTTCTCTCTCTCTCTGTCTGCCTCTCTGCCTACTTGTGATGTCTCTCTGTCAAATAAATAAATAAATAAATACAATCTTTAAAAAAAAATATTAACTTTACTTAGCACCTCTTAATTCATAGTTTTTGAATGGCAAGATATTTAAAATAAATTTTGGGGGATGCCTGGGTGGTTCAATCAGGTAAGCATCTGCCTTCCACTCAGGTCATGATCCCGGGGTCCTGGAACCAAGTCCCACATAGGGCCCTTTGCTCAACAGGGAGCGTGCTTCTCCCTCTGTCTGCAGCTCCCCCTGCTTTAGCTCGCTTTCTCTTTCTCTGGAAAACAAATAAACAAATAAGTAAGTAAATAAAGTCTTTTAAAAAACTAAATAAATTTCTACCAATGTTTAGTTCCTACTGTGGAAACCGTAGTGCTCCCCGGGGGAAAAAGATAATTCAGATGTGATTCTGATGGAAGAATCAGAAAGTTCTCATGGGCAAGAAAAACATAAAGTCAACTAACTTTAATGCAAGGCAAAATGAAATCAGCTCTGTGATGGAATATGTGTCATGATTCATCTTGACCAGGAAAGCCAAAATGCTCCAGAATATTTAAAATTTTAGCATATGCTCACAGGTCCTTATGGACCCTTTGTTGAGGACATGGGCATTCTCTATAGTCCATCAACTCTCTAGCTAACTGGGCTAACTAACCTCGATCACGCATGTGCAATACAGAGCTAACCAGACATCTTCATCAATTTAGTCCTTCAATGACTCAAGGAATATTAAGTATTTATTATGTTCCTGGCACAGAGGCTGACAATGGAGATTCATGGAAAAAGTAGAGATAGTTCTTGCTCAAGGAGATATTAGCCTAATGTAGAAAATACCCATGATGTATATTGGGAAACACACTAGCTCGAATGAGCATAAAAGATTATAAAGTGGCCAATCAAATAGAGGGTCAAAGAAGACTTCTTTAAGGAAGTGCCACTTAAGCTAAACCTTGAAAGAAAAAGAAAAGTAGAAGTAAGCTAGATAAAGGGTAGAGAAGAGCATTCAGACAGGAGTAAAAGCATGTGTGTATGAAGGCCCTAAAGTAGAAAATATTTGATAAGGAAGTCCACTGTGACTGGTGTTTGATGAGAGGATAGTGAATGACATTAAATGATACTGTCACGGTAAGTGGTACCCGATCACCCAAAGGCTCGTTGACCACATTTAAGATATGTTATTTTATTTCAAGATAAAGCAGCAAGAAGTTACTGCACAGTTTTCAGCATGGGAGTGACATGATCAAAATAGTAATTTTTAGAAGATCATTTGGTGGCTGTGAAGAAAATGCATTGAAGGGGCATGAGTGGGAGCAGAGATCTGTTAGGGGTTACTTGCAGAAGGTCAAGAAAAATGGATGGAGTCCAGCTAAATGTCAGAAATATAATTTTTTTAAAGATCTTATTTATTTGTCAGAGAGAGAGAGAAAGAGCACAAGCAGGGGGAGCTGCAGGCAGAGGGAGAAGCAGCTTCCTTGCTGAGCAAAGAGCCCTATGTAGGACTCGATCCCAAGACCCCAGGATCATGACCTGAGCCAAAGGCAGACACTTAACTGACGGAGCCACTCAGGCATCCCTCAGAGATATAATTGATGCCACTTACTGATTTTGATGGGAACTATGTCCAAGGATAAGGCACAGTTTTCTAAAGGAGCAATTGAATGTGTTAGGATACCATCTATGAGACTGGGAAGACTGGGGAGGAGCCCCTGTGGGGAGATTAGGAATTCACTTTTGAACATGTTGAAAGACTGTGATGCATTTGAAAAGGGTTTCCAGGAGGCAGAATTGGAAGCTGTCTGTCTGCAATCCCTGTCAATATTCTCAATTTACCCTATATTTTGTCAAATATCTAGAATTGGGTAAATACTGAATATTGACTCTTTCTTCAAAAAATCTTTTTTTTAAAGATTTTATTTATTTATTTGACAGACAGAGATCACAAGTAGGCAGAGAGGCAGGCAGAGAGAGAGAGAGAGAGGAGGAGGAAGCAGGCTCCCTGCTGAGCAGAGAGCCTAATAGGGGTCTCGATTCCAGGACCCTGGGATCATGACCTGAGCTGAAGGCAGAGGCTTTAACCCACTGAGCCACCCAGGCACCCCTCAAAAAATCTTTAACATAAAGAGGGTGAATATGGCTATATTAGCTATTTTGAACAGTTATAATAAAAAATAAGAATCTATTTTTGTAGATATTCTTAATGCCCAGACTATTTTTATTTTAGGATTCTTTTTGTTTTATTTATTTATGGGTTTTTTTTTCTGGTTATATAGATGACAGTGTTAAGGGATCCTTAAAAAATAATTTGTGATAGAGTTAAATATATAGTTTTCTAATTCTATACCCTTATGTTTATTCCATAATTGTACAAAGTACTAATTCCAAAATGACCTTCAGTATATGTGATTCTGTCTCTGTAGCAGTGCTGATCTTCCCAATATTCAACTAGAATTATCTGGCTGGTGATTTACGGCCCCATATTTCACTAATAAATATTTGGGAAATGGCCACAAATAATTTAGAATGTCTTTCCTTAACAGTATGTAAAAACTTCCCTAACCTCAGACTTATAGATTTGGTCACTGCAAGCAGCCGGGGTGTCTGTTTGTGGACAGTGTAGAGGGAAAAAAAAAAGGGTAATCATGTATAGGAAATAGCATTTAGGCAAATTCATTTAAATTTGCCAAGCAACCAAAAATACACAAGGAAAAAAATCTGAAGTGGGTATGTGGTTCCCTAGGAAGTTGGTTTACAACAAAAGTCTTCCTAGGGACTTTCCTAAGAACACACTAAGTCATAATTTTTAAGAAGCTATATGATTAAACACATGCAGCCTTGTTTCTGTGGCCTGAGCCAAGGAAGCCAAAATCTATATAAGCAATGAGATGTCTTTTTTAAGATGTTCTTATTGCTTAAGGATTATACAACTAGGTTAGGGCCAAGCTCTAACTGAAAAATGTTCAGGCCATAACTTTGTTAATATCCCAAAGTAGACTTGCTTGTGACTTTATTTTAGCCAGTTTATTAAATCTGAAGTAGTGATAAAGTCCATCTAGCCAAACATTTCTACAGTTCTTCATTAGTTACAAAACGTATTTTTAATGTTTAAAATGTTTTAATTTTTTCACACTCACATATATGTGTTGCACTTTCATAGGTCTGTAATAGTGCAAACTGAAAGTGCTATGATGATTATTATTCCCAAATAAGTATAAAATACCCCGGCTGTAAGAGTCATTACACTAACGGCTACCTATAATGTGTATACTTCCATGATTGGAAAAGCCAGTTATGTAGCGGGGAGGTTCCTGGGCATCTTTAGGTCGACGTGGGTCCCAAAACATGAGTCTTAGCCTCTCTGTGTCTCAACCTTCCTCATCTGCAAAATCGACAGGACCTGATTATCTAATTTATAAGTTCATCTTCAGGATAGCAATTGTAAATTTTAAGTACATGTTTGTATTATTTTTAGTCTTTTTATTATCATAATTTGCTACAATTTGATTTTAAAAAGCAGCAAAGCCCATACTCATCCCAGTGCTTTCTTTTCTTTTTTTTTTAATTTAAATTCATTTAGCCAAAATGTAGTACATTCTTAGTTTTTAGTATTGTGTTCAATGATTCATTACTTGTGTATCACACCCAGTGCTCATCATATCTGCAGTGCTTTAAAAGAGCGTCTTCTAGTATTTTTTACAATCTTTTTTTTAGTATTTTTTGTTGACTATTATTTGTTGACTATTTATTAAAATAAAAAGTTAATTAAAATGTTTTAACATTCAGCATTTCCAGATAAAGCAAATATATTTAGATATATACACATATATACATATATATTTATATTTGCATGTTAACCCAAATTTCTTTCTTTTAATTTAATTTTATTTTTTCAGTGTTCCAAGGTTCATTGTTTATGCGCCACACGCAGTGCTCCATGCAATCCATACCCTCCTTAATACTCAGCACCAAAATCAGCCATCCCCCTACCCTCCTCCTTTCCAAAACTCTCAATTTGTTTCGCAGAGTCCACAGTCTCTCATGGGTCATCTACCTCTCTGATTCCCCCCAATTCACTTTTCCTTTCCTTCTCCTAATGTCCTCCATGTTACTCCTTATACTTGACAAGTAAGTGAAACCATATGATAATTTACTTTTTCTGCTTGACTTATTTCACTCAGCATAATCTCCTCCAGCCCCATCCATGTTGATACAAATGTTGGGTATTCATCTTTTCTGATGGAGGCATAATACTCCATTGTATATATGGACCATATCTTTATCTGTTTGTCTGTTGAAGGGCATCTTTGCTCTATCCACAGTTTGGCTACTGTGGCAATTGCTGCTGTGAACACTGTGGTACAGATGGCCCTTCTGTTTGCTGTGTCTCTATCTTTGGAGTAAATACCCAGTAATGCAATTGCAGGGTCCTAGGGTAACTCTATTTTTAATTTCTTAAGGAATCTCCACACTGTTTTCCAAAGTGGCTGCACCAACTTGTATTCCCACCAACAGTGTAAGAGGGTTCCCCTTTCTCCACATCCTCTCCAACACATGTTGTTTCCTGTCTTGCTAATTTTGGCCATTCTAACTGGTATAAGATGGTATCTCAATGTTGTTTTGATTTGAATCTCACCGATGGCTAGTGATGATGAACATTTTTTCATGTGTCTGTTAGCCATTTGTATGTCTTCTTTGGAGAAGTGTCTGTTCATATCTTCTTCCTAGTTTTTGACATGATTATCTGTTTTTGGGGTGTTGAGTTTGAGGAGTTCTTTATAGATCTTGGATATCAGCTCTTTGTCTCTAGTGTCATTTATGACTATCTTTCCCCATTCCGTGGGTTGCCTATGTTTTGTTGATAGTTTCCTCTGCTGTACAGAAGCTTTTGATCTTGATGAGGTCCCAAAAGTTCATTTTCGCTTTTGTTTCCTTTGCCTTTGGAGACATGTCTTGAAAGAAGTTGCTGTGGCTGATGTCAAAGAGGTTACTGCCTATGTTCTCTTGGACTTTGATAGATTCCTTCCTCACTCTGAGGTCTTTTATCCATTTTGAGTTTATGTTTGTGTTGTTAGCCCAGATTCCTGTATGCATATGCATACACACACACACACACACACACACACACACAAAACATATTAGCATTAGTATATATACATGCACATATATTGTATATATACATGCACATATACAATATATGTGCATGTATTCTCTGGCTCTAGTCAGAGTTCTCTCTGGCTCTAGTCAAATTTATTTCTAACAGCGTGTGAGTTATGATGTGGCATATGAATCTGTTTCATGAAAATGTGCATATATGTTATATGTATGTATTTTCCCCTAATTTTCCTAGTATGGGCAAACATTTCGGTAGACCCCATGTGCAGAAATACCTCCAAGCATGTTGAAAACTGACCTCATGGTGTCCCCTTAGTACCACCTTCCACCACAGGTGTTTCATCAGTGTAATCTCCTGCTCTGACCTCTCCACTTCAGTTAAAGGTTATCCTAGTCACCAAATTAAAAAGCTCAGAGTCCTTTTATTTCGATTCTTCTCTCTTCCCTACTGCTTTTATTAAGTCAGGCATCATGTCCTTTGGAAGTTACCTCCACCACAACTAATCTTCTCTTTAAAATCTCCACTGCCGTTACTGTGAGGTCCATATCCACCGTTACGTCTTGTCTGAGCTACTACAATAGACCATTGCCAATCCCTCCCTCCCTGCTTATATGCTCCTCCTTGATAAATTTTGCAAAAATCACAGCTCTGTGCATTGTTTTCCCCTGCTCAGAAGTCTCCAGGGATTCTTCATTGCCATTACGTAGAAATCTAAATCTCTTGCCAGGGCATTTAGTGCCCCTTATGATCTCCCTCTCCTCCAGGGACAAAATTCCATCTCAGCCTCTCTTCTGTCTTCTCTCCTTCATGCATCTCCACACCCAGGGAAGCCAGACTCTGTACAATTTCTTAAATATGGGACATACTCTCTTGCCCTTAGGACTTTGCTCATCGAATTCCCATCTTTGGAATGCCTTTCTTTATCACTGTGACCACTGACTGTCAGAATTATATCCATCCCCCAAAAGCCAAGCCAGTTCAGTTTTATCTCCTCACTGAACTGTCAGAGACTGATCAAATTAGAAGTAATCTTTCGCTTCTTTTTTTTTTTTTTAAAGATTTTATTTATTTATTTGACAGAGAGAAATCACAAGTAGTCGGAGAGGCAGGCAGAGAGAGAGAGGGAAGCCGGCTCCCTGCTGAGCAGAGAGCCCGATGCAGGACTCGATCCCAGGACCCTGAGATCATGACCTGAGCCGAAGGCAGTGGCTTAACCCACTGAGCCACCCAGGCGCCCCTAATCTTTCGCTTCTAAGGACTTCAGAAGTGCTTTATTGCTTTCTCTCTGCTCCTGCTTTTGTTACCTTGTGATCCAAGCAACCCATGGAGTGTAGGAAGGATAGATATCAGCAGCCTAAGTTAAGAAGATGAACAAGCTGCTAATTCTCACACTTAAGATACTAAGTTTATGATTTCTACCCTGACCTTTGCATATTAGAAGCATCTGATGAATGCTGAAAATACAAGCCCTGGATATAATCTGTACCAGACTCTGAGCAGTAAATGGAGGAGAGGCCAAGACAGATCATGACCATTACCTCAGTATGGAAAGCAGAAAAAGGAATGGCCAAGATGTAAGATGCATGATTTTATGGCCAGGAGTAAAACCCTTGCATTGTCCCCCCTTTTTAAAAAAAAATTATTGTAACTATCTGTCCAAGAGATTGTGATGAAACAGTATTTGAAGCATCTAACACTTTGCTTAAAAGGCTGATTTATCAAAAACCAGTTTCCAACTTATTGAGGATTTTCATTTTATTTTTTCTTAATAGCCTACTTGACAGATGTATTGTCCAGCTTAGTTAAAGATTAATGTGGCATGCGTCCAGTATTATAGACAGAGGATTTCTCAGGTATCTAACTTGAATGAAGTTTATGACTTGTCTCTCTCTGCATTTTCATTTTTTTTTTTTTTTCTAATCTGTCCTTGTTCTACCATCTACTCTTCTCTCTTCTCTCTCTGACACTAATGGGACTGGAGTGAACTTCCTCAGAGTTGATGTGGGGCACTGATCTGACAGTTTTCAGAGATGGTTCCTTGGTAAATTATTCTACAACTTGAATGTTGGCGTGTAGGCCTACAGCAAACAATAGTGTTCCGTGAACATTTGAATATACTAAGATTTTAGTTGAAAATTAAATGCATCCTCCTTACACATACTGCAGAGATGGCCAGCCCCAAAACCAGTCTTTTTACTCCCTTTGTCCATGGATAGCTTTGCTGATGGTGTTCTCTAACAAGCTGGGCTACTGTCACCTGACCATGGTAAGTCAGAAGTATTCAGAAGAGCAAAGTTTTCAGATGTCCACAATTCAGCTGTTCATACCCAAGAAGTTCACCAGGTCCGTGGATCAAAACTGAACATGAAAATTATGCAACGGCTTTTATTACTGGCATCCAACCACGCACTCCATCGAGGGACGTCACACATTCCCCCCCTTTCTCACCATGGGGTAAATTATAACATGTATTCATTTTGAATACATATGCAAGTGGGTCCCTGAATGCAAGGCACAGCTTACTCTCTATTTAGGCCCATGTCCTGGGCTCTGAGTTCTAAGTGGCAGGTAGGCCTATCTGTGGTGAAGGACCGTTCTAAATAATGGTTTGATTCTTAGTAAGCACAAATGGCAAATTCCCAGCTGTTTGTCATGAGGTCTCAAAACAGAACATTTTCCTTTTAGTGCTAAAATTTTTCTGTCCTTTTGAATTACCAGAATTGTTCCCTTGAATACACAGGGGAATTTACTTGACGGCATGTGCAGTGAAACCTCTTATTGAAGTGTAATATTCAGAGTCAAAAAGAAAATGCCTGTTTGTATTAAGCCAGAGAACTAGTCTTCTTGGAAATACATTGTGCCTCAGTCACCACTCCCTGTCCCCCAAAAGAATAAATCCTTTTTTTTTTAAATTGGACAAAGGACAATACATTGGATGAGTTCACCTTGCTCTGAGGAACTTTCTATAGAATTTCTTGAATACATACACGGTTAGTCCTTGGTTATTTCTGGGTAAAAGATCCTTTGGATTGTGGGGCTCTTTCTCTGAGCTAGTATTTGGCCAGTCTTCATAAGGATATCTGTAAAAAGCTTTCTCCTGAAATCTTGCAGCAAGTTATTTGTTCATGAAAAACAAGCTACAGACATGGCCACTGCAATCGCTCTGTTGTATACATTCTACATTATTGGAGAGTAAAACAACTGACAGCATTTGCTAAATTGTTTTGGAAACTAAGGAATGAAGCCGCTCCTCTCATTTGCCTTTTCAGGCTAACATGTGGCCATCGCTTCTTTCCTTAGTTTACTTCTTTGCTGTGTAGAGCTGGCTCATAACTTTTAATGGAATTTGTGATTAATGTCTCCTTAACAAATCTTTAAAATCAAAATTATTTTACCATGAAAGCTTCGGATTGCAAGAATGCATTGTAGTAGGTAGGTGTAGCTTTGATTTTTTTTTTTGACATTTATAGAACAAAAGTTTTATAATTCACACAGCAAACACTGTTTATCTAACTGTAAATACTTGCTGAGGTAAATACCTATATAGCATTTCTTAAAGTTTTAAAAGGAAATGTGTTGTCATGGTAAATACTGTGACAGATCTTTCCATTTTATGACCAGAAGCAAAGCAGTTTTACTAGGCTTTGGAGAGTACCTTAGTTAAAGTCCTTCCTTTACCTAACTATTAAATGGGAATAATATTAAGAGGCTGCCTTGGTTTTCATGAGAATTTAATGAAGTCCCAGGTACATGTTAGTGCCCAAAAAGTTTAATATATTCCTCTTCATTGTCTACACTTTCAAAAAGCAAACACATGCAGAAAATAGTCATCTATTCACTCAATAAATATTTTATTTCAAAAACATTTATTAAGCCAGGCAGTTCAAAGTACAAAAACAAAAGAATATCAATAAATAAAGAAGTGTTGGCTTTTCTCCTAAATACCTTCTTAAAATACAGACATTAATCTAGACCAAAATAACAAAGTCCTCTTTTGACTAGGATGAGCTTCATGCTAAATTTATTGCAGTCCCCTAACTAAATCCATTCTGGTTCCCTAACTCATCAACCAACATACATTAAATTCTTCTCCTCTTATGGAAAATTGAGATCCAATAAAATTAAAGATTGTGGTATTTTTTATTCATGAACCGTGACTTCAGGGGCCATTAGCTGTCAGTTAAAACCCTTATGCTAAACGGACTTCGTCCCTGAGTATAATCCAATTGCAACTGGATACCTTGGATACTTGATCCCTTACAGAAAAGTTAATAAGGGAGATAAAATCTCTGCTTGTAAACTTCATAAAAAATGGCAACTTGGGGATTTGTAAACATGAAATATGTTATGGGTTTGCCAGTTATGAGGTCCTACCAAGAACCCACTGAAAGTTGGAAATTTCCACAATAAAGATGATCTTAGGAAAGCTGAAAATTATCAATAAAGGCTAAAAAGAGAGAAGTTAAGAAAATGGAAAAAGTAAAAATAAGAAAGAAAACAAACAAGACACATTTATTTAGGCAAGTCAGTCCCTGATCATCATGAATGAAGAAAACATAGAGAGTTTGTTCAGTATACACATTAGTCTAAGGAAGAAGGACTTCAGTAGTTGCTTCCCAGGAACCCAAAAATATTTGCTGGATATTCATGAGCAGCTGAGTCATATGGGAAAACTGCCTCTATAGACCAACTCATTTGAATAAACTGAATGTAGTAACTACTAATTGCTTAAAATCATAATAATGTTGATGTGCCAGAATTCTTACATGTCAAATATTCTAATCTCTCAAAATGCTCACACTAATTTATGTATTTGACAGAACTATAATAAACACCTTTTACTCACGCTAGTTACAAGTTGGAGATAGAGACATGGTATACCCTCAAGGGAGATAGTGGTCCCACTATAGTGTGTGGAGTGTGCATGAATGTAATAATTCTAGTACCACCAAATAAATACAGATACAGGTTTTTACAAGTACTTCAATTTCTGCTTCAGTGCTCTGGGAAGAAGCAGCTTTCCAACACTGGTGACAGCTCTTCCCTTGGGAGACTGCCCCATTCACTGGATTTCCACCCCCTTCCCAAAGTTGAGCTGAAAGCTGGAGTTCCTTTGAAGCTGTCTATTAATGTCATTCCTGCCCTCTCCAGCTACAATGGACAACTCTTCATAGGACAGCCCCTCATTCATTTGTAGGACACTGTCAAGTCTCCATTTAGACCTCTCTCCTTTAGACTAAAGAATCCTCACATATTAACCATTCCTGATTCATCATATTTTCAGACCCTCTATTTTACTGTTTCTTTTCTATGAATTTTCTCCATTTTGGCAATATCCCTCCTAAATAAAAATATACAGAACTGTATATAGAGATCCCTTGATATGTTTGTAATTAAAAACCACAGTAAGTGGAGTTTTGTATATGAACACCATACTTTAATATACTATAAAACTATTAGCCTTGTTTTTAAGACCCTTTTTGTTGGTTCTATCCAAATTACATATTTATATATGTAAATACTTCATATGAACTACTGGCTTTTATATATTACATTCTGTCTTACAACAATTGATTTTTGATGTCCATTTATAAATTTCTTCTTATCTCCATTAAATATAGGATATTGGACTGAGCCTAGCATCCAGACCTACTGGTATCGTTCTTGATAGTAATTTAACCATTCCTCATATTAGCCATCCTTTACTCATTTGTGTCCGTTACAAGTGACCTAAAGGCAGACAGATGATAGAATAATTAGAAACAGGATGGAATTGGTCAGGAATACATTGCCCAGTTAACATAGATATGAAAGTGAATCCCACAGATATAAGAAAAGATTGAACAAAAAAATAACAAAGATAAAAAGAATGCCTATTATTTTGAGTCATATTATACACCTGAAACTAATATAAAACTGATGTTAATTATACTTCAAAATAATAATAATAAAAATAATAATAATAGTGTCTATAGGCAAAGTTTCCCATGAAGCAGATTATATGTATTCCTAAAGAAATAGTTTCCAGGTTATAAGGACAGAGTAATCTTATCTGCTCACAGAAATTCTCTCCTCCAATAACACAAAATGAATAATCCATAAGGGAAATGACTGATAACAACATCAAAATTTTTTCTAATAGTGATATATTGCATGGAGCACTGGGTGTGATGCATAAACAATGAATTCTGGAACACTGAAAAGAAATAAAATAAAATCTAAAAAAATTCATTAAAAAATAGTGATAAAAAAGGAATGAAGCCCAACTTAATATTGTACTCTTAAAGGACAGAAAGGACAGAAGGACAGAAAGAGTTGTAGATAGGCTTAGGAAGGCTCAGATTCCCATTCTCTTCCTGAAATTCAGTTGGTAACTGACAAAATCCTGAGACTTCTCATATTTTCAGGTAAATCTAGAGTAGAGTACACTGAGCTGGCAGGCTATCTTTTTTCAAAGAGTAGTTGACACTTGAAACTTGCTGTTGGGAGAATCTAAAGTGGGGGAATTGTGCAGTAATGGCGATATTCTCTGATGGAAGTTAAGGTTCTGGAACAACACCCTGAATTAGAGAAATGACCCAAGTAGATGTACCTTGGTCTAGGACAAGAATCTCAAAGACAGCAGAATTTGAGTGTTCTAAGAAAAATGGCACTGTTGACTACAGCCTCTACTGAGCTCTCCCCAAATTCCTTCCCCAGTTTTTGCCTCATGTGCCAAAGTGCTTAGAACACAGAATATCTAGACCCCACCACCACCACTGTGACTCAGAAGGAAAAACAAAATGTTTAGAGATGTAAATAAAAAGAGTAAAGTGGGCATATATACTTTTTCAGAGCAAAGAACATCTGATTGAATTGTCCAATCATAAGCAGGATGGAAACATTTTAATAACTCCAAATATACCACAATCAAAATGAAAAAGAAGCATCCTCATTAAAATCTAATTTAGTAAGCACTTACTGTATGTTAGGCACTTACATATAGATAGTATTTACATATGTTCTAAGTGTTTTATATGTAGCTACATCTATATATCTCTTATCATCCCTGTAAGAATTCTAGTGTTATTATATATGCAGATATTAGATTCAATATCTTGCCAGAAAATACACAAATAGTGACAGAGACAGGATAGAATTTTCTGGCTCCAGAACTCATGCTATTTCCCCTAGGTGATCTTGGTCTTCATAACCTGCAAACAAAAGGAAGAAAGAAATAAGACAAATAGCTAAAATTCTAATTCAAGGAGCAGAAAGAAATTATTCATGATTCATGCTATAGAAGAACTTAAGAAAATAAATTCAATAAAGTGGGGCGGCTGGGAGGCTCAGTGTGTTAAGCCTCTGCCTTCGGCTCAGGTCATGGTCTCAGGGTCCTAGGGATAGATCCCTGCATCGGGCTCTCTGCTCAGCAGGGAGACTGCTTCCCCTCTCTCTCTACCTGCCTCTCTGCCTACTTGTGATCTCTTCCTGTGTCAAATAAATAAGTAAAATCTTAAAAATAAATAAATAAATAAGTAAATCCAATAAAGTAAGTGCTGAAAGACAAAATTATAAAACTACGGACTGAGCTGCAAAGAAAAATTACAGACCTGAGGAATCCAATAAAGGGCCTAAAAGCATCTTTATAGAACTCATGAGTATAGTGTAAACAGTAAGGAAAAAAAAGATGTCATTGAAGTTAATGAGAAAGAGCAAAACTTGAAATAGTCATACTGAGCACAAGGTTTAAAAAATAAACAAAAGGAGAAAGGAATATTCTAAAGCTATATCCAACAAGCACTGCAGAGTTTTGAGAAAAAGAGCTGGTGGCCCAGGGTGTTGAGACAAGGCAAGGGTTCAAAAAATGTATCGTCAGCCATGCAGACTTTCTAAAATACACTATCACAGCTATTGTTTACATTGTTCCAGACATAAATTTGCTTATTTATTGAAAAGTGAAAAAATACTCTTTATGTGATGATAAACCAAAGAAAATCATCCAAAAAATATTTAAAACAATAAAAGAATTGAGTAAGGTAGCTATGCATAAAACTAATGTACAGAAATCAATCTGCAATGTATCCATGTATATAAACACAGTAACCAATTAAAAGATCTAGTGAAAGAAAATATACCATTTACAATAGCAACAAAAATGGTAAACACTTAAGAATAAGCTTTTTGATAAACATGAGATTTATATAAAGATAGCTTTAAAATGTTACTAGGGAATATATAAGAAGAGAACACCAATATACATCATTGAAAAGGAAGATGCAGCATTAAATATGTCAATTTTAACTTTTATACTAAAAATTTAAAGCAAAAATACTAATGAAAAAAAATTGAACCAGTTTATATGGAAAAATCAATCAGCAAGAATAGTGAAGAAAATTCAGAAAAAAAAAATGAGGTATGTCCAGGCCAGGCAGATACTAAACATATTATAAAGCTGTAATAATTAATAATTGGAAATATATATCAAAATAAAAGACCAAAAATAGATAATGAACATCGAGAAGTTTCATATATGACAAAGGTGGCATTTTGAATGAAGAAGGGAAGAGAGATTGTTTACTAAGTCATATTCGAAAACCTGCATCTATCTTTAAATTAATCAATTAATTAGTTAATTAATTAAATTGTATCCCTATTTCATAACCTAAACCCAAATAAGTTGTCACTCAATCAAATTTTTATACTTAAAAATGAAAACATAGACCTATATAGGTAGAGATGTGTAAACGGAACTGGAGTAAAATTAGTAACCTTTGTTAATTAAAAGAGAAAAATAGAAAGCCATACAGTGCAGAAAGTATTCCCAATAAAGCTATCATACTCTGTAATATTGTCAATCCTACTCCTAAAGAAAAAACTGTAAATTAAAGTACAAGATGCCACTTTTCATCTGTCAAACTGTCTACATTCAAAAGCTGTGATGATGCACTGTATTGACAGGTGTGGAGAAAGAAGCTGATTCACACATTGCTGCAGAGTATACACTGCTTCATTATCTTTAAAAACAATTTTAAAATCCCTCCAGCTTTTTAAATGCCCAAACCATTTGGTGTTTTGCTTAGTGATTCTACTTCTAGGAATTCATCCTATAAATGAACTTGTGTATGTGTGAAATAAAGTTACTTGCAACAATGGCTCTAGTATCAAAAAATACAAATGACCCAAATGACAAAGGAATGGCTAAAATTATAATACATCCCTGTAATATGATACTAATTACCTGTTAAAAAAATGAGGAGCTCTGTATGTACCCTTAAGGAACAAAATCCCATATATGTTGGTAAGCCACATACAGTGCATACAGTATACATAAAGTTTTATCATAAGTTCAAAAGAAAAATGAATATAAACAACATGTTTGTATATACATAGAAGATATTTAGAAATATAACTGGTAATAGTGGTTGCCTCAACAGAGAAACTGTGTGAGAGGAAAATGTACTTTTTAACTATATACTCTTTGTACCTTTTGGACTTTCTATTATGTACATATATTATGCATCTTAAAATAACAAAAGTATTTTTTAAGGAAAAACAAAGTTTAGAAATGGAAGGATGAGCAGATACACAAAGGGAAATAGGCTAGGCAATATTAATACCAACAATATAGAATTCAGGTTTTATTTTTAAGTGCTTATTTATTTTCTGGTTATAAAAAGTATAGCATTATGTATAATGAAATGATAATCACTCATAAGAAATAGCATTATCATTTATAAAACGGAAAGCATAAAGTATGACACTATATACCTAAAACATGGGGAGGAGAGAAGAATGGATTCAAACTTAAGATGGGCTGCTATATGCAGATGTTATATATAAACCTAATAGTAACTGCTATCAAAAAATGATAAAAGATATGCAAAAAATAAAGAGAAAGGAATCCAAGTATATCACTTGAGAAAGCCAACCCCTGGAGAGAGAAAAGAGAGGGAAGAAGGGAACAGAGAAGATCCACAAAAACAAATACAACATTTAAAAATGGCAATAAATACATACCTATCAATAATTACTTTGAATATAAATAGTCCAAATGCTCTAATCAAAAGACATAGGGACAGAGAGGGAGAGAAGCAGACTTCTGGCTGAACGTGGATCCCAACATGGGACTCAATCCCACAACCCTGAGATCATGACCTGAGCCAAAATCAGGACTCAGATGCTTAACCAACTGAGCCACCCAGGCACCCCAGATAAAATTGACTTTAAGGGCGCCTGGGTGGCTCAGTGGGTTAAGCCGCTGCCTTCGGCTCAGGTCATGATCTCAGGGTCCTGGGATCGAGTCCCGCATCGGGCTCTCTGCTCAGCGGGGAGCCTGCTTCCCTCTCTCTCTCTCTGCCTGCCTCTCTGCCTACTTGTGATTTCTCTCTTTCAAATAAATAAATAAAAAAAAAAAAAAAGAGGTTTAAAAAAAAAAAATTGACTTTAAAACAAAGACTGTAATAAAAGAGACAAAGAAGACAAATAAAGACATTATATAATCATTAACGGGGCAATCCAGCAAGAAGACATAACAATTATAAATATTTACACACCCAATGTGGGCACACCCAAATACATAAAATAGTTAATAACAAATATAAAGGAACTAATCAATAGTAATAAAATGATAGTTGGGGATTTTAACACCCCACTTACATCAACAGACAGAAAATCAAGGAAACAGAGGCTTCAAGTGACACCGTGGGCCAGATGGATTTAATAGATATATTCAGAATATCCCATCCCAAAACAGCAGGATATACATTCTTTTCAAGTACACATGGAACTTTCTCCAAAATAGATCACATGTTAGGCCATAAAACAAGTCTCAGGAAATTATAAAGATAGAAGTCATTCCTCGCATCTTTTTGGACCAAATGTAATGAAACTGGAAATCAACCACCAGGGCAAAAAAAAAAAAAAAAAAAAAAAAAAAAAGGAAGACTACAAATACATGGAGGTTAAATAACATCTACTAAACAATGAATGGGTAAACCAGGAAATCAAAAAGTACATAGAAACAAATGAAAATGAAAACACAATGAACCAAAATCTTTGGAGTTGCAAAAGCAGTTCTAAGAGAGAAGTTTATAGCAATTGCAGGTCTACCTCATGAAGCAGGAAAATTTCAGACAACCTAAACTTACAGCTAGAAAAAAGAAGAACAAAACCCAAATCTAGTAGAAGAAAGGAAATGATAAAGATTAGAGCAGAAATAAATGGTATAGACACTAAACAAACAAACAGACAAACACAATGAAACCTGGAGCTGATTCTTTGAAAAGATCAATAAAATCAATAAACCTCTAGCCAAACTCACAAAAAGAGAAAGAAGGTAAGAGAGGACTCAAATAAACTGAATCAGAACAAAAGAAGAGACATAACAATGGACATCACAGAAATACGAAGGGTTGTAGAATATTATGACAAATCATATGACAGCAAAGTGGATAAGCTAGAAGAAATGAATAAATTTCTAGAAATTCACAACCTACCAAAACTTCCAATCAGGGAGCAATAGAAAATTTGGACAGACTGATTACTGGCAAAGAGATTGAATCGGTAATCAAAAAAAAAAAAAAAAAAAAAAAAAACTCCCAACAAATAATACTCTAGGATCAGACAGATTCACTGGTGAATTCTACCAAACATTTGAAGATAATACCCATTCTTTCAAACTTTTCCAAAAGAACAAGAAGGAAAACTTCCAAATTCATTCTATGAGGCAGCATTACCCTGATTTTAAACCAGATAAACACATACACAAAAAAGGGAATTTTAGGCCAATATCTGTGATGAATATAGATGTCTCTACACCTTAAAGAACTGGAGAATCAACAACAAATTAAGCCAATACCACACACAAGAGGGGAAATAAGATTAGAGCAGAGATCAAAGAGATAGAAACTAGAGATACAGTAGAATACATTAATGAAACTAGAAGCTGGTTTTTTGAAAGAATCAATAAGATCGATAAACCATTGGCCAAACTAATCCAAAAGAAAAGAGAGAAGGCCCAAATTAATAAAATTATGAATGAAAAGGGAGAGATCACAACGAAAACCAAGGAAATAGAAACAATCATCAACAGTTATATGTCAATAAGTTAAGCAACCTAAATGAAATGGATGCATTCTGGTAAACTATAAACTTCCAAAATTGAACCAGGAAGAAATTGACAACCTGAATAGACTGATATCTAGTAATGAGATTGAAGCAGTGATCAAAAACTTCCCGAAAAACAAGAGCCCAGGACTTGACAGATTCCCTGGGGAATTCTACCAAACTTTCAAAGAAGAAATAACACCTATTCTCCTGAAGCTGTTTCAAAAAACTGAAGCAGAAGGAAAACTTCTAGACTCTTTTTATGAAGCCAGTATTACCCTGATCCCCAAACCAGGCAAAGACCCCACCAAAAAAAATAATTTCAGACCAATATCACTGATGAATATGGATGCTAAGATTCTCAACAATATCCTAGCAAATAGAATTCAACAGCATATTAAAAAGATTATCTACCATGACTAGATGGGATTCATCCCTGGGTTTCAAGGATGGTTCAACATTCGCAAATCAATCCATGTGATAGAACAAATCAATAAGAGAAGAGAGAAGAACCACATGGTCCTCTCAATTGATGCAGAAAAAACATTTGATAAAATCTAGCATCCCTTCCTGATCAAAACGCTTCAAAGTATAGGGATAGAGGGAAAATTCTTGAACTTCATAAAATCTATCTATGAAAAACCCACAGCAAATATCATCCTCAATGGGCAAAAGCTCACAGCCTTCCCATTGAGATCAGGAACATGAACAGGATACCCACTCTTACCACTCTTGTTCAACATAGTATTAGAAGTCCTAGCAACAGCAATCAGACAACAAAGAGAAATAAAAGATATCCAAATTGGCAATGAAGAAGTCAAACTCTCTCTCTTCGCAGATGACTTGATACTCTATATGGAAAACCCAAAAGTCTCCACCTCCAAACTAATAGAACTCATACAGCAATTCAGTAATGTTGCAGGATACAAAGTCAATGTACAGAAATCAGTTGCTTTCTTATACACTAACAATGAAAACACAGAAAGGGAAATTAGAGAATCAATTCCATTTACTATAGCACCAGGAACCATAAGATGCAAAAATCCTCAAAAAAGTATTAGCAAACTGAATCCAACAATACATTTTTTTTTAAATCCCACAATCAAGTAGGATTTATTCCAAGGATGCAAGGTAGTTCAATATTTGCAAATCAATCAACATGATACCTTAGGATAAAAATCATAGGATCACCAAGAATTCAGAAAAAGCATTTGACAAAGTACAATATCCATTCTTGATAGAAACCCTCAACAAAGGAGGTTTAGAGGGAACATACCTCAATATAAGAAAGGCTTATAAGAAAAACCTACAACAAATATCTCACTTAATGTGGGGAAAATTGAGTCTTTCCCTTAAGATCAGGAACAAGATAAGGATGTCACCACTTTTATTTAGCATAGGACTGGAATTCCTACCCACAGCAATCATATATGAGAAAGGAATAAAAGGTATATCCAAATTAGTAAGGAAGAAATACAACTTTCACTATTTGCAAATGACATAATACTATCTACAGAAAACTCTAAAGACTCTACCAAGAAACTATTGGAACTGCTAAGTGAATTCAATAAATTTACAGGATACAAAAACAGTGTATCCATAGCATTTCTATACACTAGTAATGAAGCAACCAAAAGAGAAGTTAAGAAAGAAATCTCATTTACAATTGCACCAAAATGAATAAAATACCTAGGAATAAACTTAACCAAAGAAGTGAAAGACCTGTTCTCTGAAAACTATAAAACCTGATGAAAGAAATTAAAGACAACACAAAGGAATAGAAAGAAATTCCATGTTCATGGATTGGAAGAACAAATATTGTTAAAATGTCTATACTATCCAAAGCCATCTACAGATTTAATGCAATCCCTGTCGAAAAACCAACAGCATTTTTCACAGAACTAGAGCAAACTATCAAAATTTGTATGAAACCACAAAGACCTCAAATCGCTGAACTAATCTTGAAAAAAGAAAAACAAATCTGGAGGTATCACAATTTCAGCCTTCGGGCTATATCACAAAGCTGTAGTAATCAAAACAATGTGGTACTGTCACAAAAATAAACACATAGATCAATAGAACAGAATAGAAAGCCCAGAAATAAACCCACAATTCTATGGTCAGTTAATCTTCAACAAAGGATGCAAGAATATGCAATGAGACAAAAACAGTCTCTTCAACAAATGATGTTGAGAAAACTGAACAGCTACATGAAAAAGAATAAAACTAGACCACACAAGTTACACCATACACAAAAATAAGCCCCAAATAGAATAAGAATCTAAGTGTGAGACCTGAAACCATATAAATTTAAGAGAGCACAAGCAGTAATTTCTCTGACATTGATCATAAAATTTTCTAGATATGTCTCCTGAGACAAGGAAAACAAAAGCAAAAATAAACTATTGGGATTACATCAAAATAAAAAGCTTCTGCACAGCAAAGGAAAACAACCAACAAAATTAAAAATCATCCTACTGAATGAGAGAAGATATCTGTGAGTGAGATACATGATAAAATGTTAGTATCCAAAATATGTAAAGAAGTGATACAGCTCAACTCTCCAAAAACAAATAATGCAATTTAAAAAGTAGGCAGAGGACATGGACAGACATTTCTTCAAAGAAGAAATACAGATGGCCAGCAGACACATGAAAAGATGCTCAATATCACTCATCATCAGGGAAATGCCAATCAAAGCTCCAAAGAGATATCACCTCACAGAATGTCTAAATGTCACAATGACTAAAATCAAAAACACGAGAAACAACAGGTGTTGCTGAGGATGTGGAGAAATAGGAAACTTTGTACACTGCTGGTGGGAATGAAACTGGTATAGCCACTGTGGAAGACAGTATGGCGTTTCCTCAAAAAATTAAAAATGGAACTACCTTATGATCCAGTATTTGCACTATTGGGCATTTACCCAAAGAATTTAAAAAAAAAAATTCTAAAGATTTCCATGTACCCCTTGTTATAGCAATGTTATTTACAATAGCCATGATACAGAAGCAACCTAAGTATCCACTGATAGATGAATGAATAAAGACGTGGTGAGGGGCGCCTGAGTGGCACCGTTGGTTAAGCATCTGCCTTCGGCTTACATCATTGACCCTGGGGGCCTGGAATTGAGCCCCACTCCGGCTCTCTGCTCAATAGGGAATTTCCCTGTGCCTCTCTTTCCGCTCCTCTCCACTCCCGGTTGTGCTCTCTCTCTCTCAATCTCTCTCTCTCAAATAAATAAATAAAATCTTGAAAAAAAAGGAAGATGCGGGGAATATATGTATATAGAGAGAATGATATTCAGCCATAAAAAAGAATGAATATTGTCATTTATAATGACATGGATGGACCTAGACAATATAATGCTAAGCAACATAAGCCAGTCTGAGAAAGACAAATACCATCTGATTTCATTCATATGTGGGATTCAAGAAACAAAATAAGCAAAGAACAAACAAGGAGACAAATCAAAAAACAGACTCCTAACTATAGAGAACAAACAGATGGTTACCAGAGGGGAGGTGGGTGGAAGGGAGGGATGAAATAGGTAAAGAGTATTAAAGAGTACATAGTTTGATGAGCACTGAGTAATATATAGAATTATTAAGTCACTGTATTGTACACCTGAAATGAATATAACATTGTATGTTAAGTACCCTGGAATTAAAAAAAAAAAAAAAAAAACTACAAACATTCAAAATACATGAAGAAAGGGAAAGAAATACCACTTGAAAGATATTTGATTAGGAAGAGAAATGCTGAATGGAGTAGCTTCATTCATTCAACAGACATCTTGTCTATTATCTTTCACATGCACCACAGAATATAGAAATAAGTAAGACATTTCTCTCTCCTTCAATTATAATTACTTACGCCTTGAACAATACAATCCTTCCATCAGAAATATCTTGAACTATGGTTTTGCACACTGAAATCAGTATGCTCTCTGAACAGTCTTAAGAGTCTCACTTGAGCCAAGGTGGATCAAAACTATTGTTTTCCCTGTCAGGCCTACTCTTCTCTCCTAAAAAGAAACTAGACTTCTTTTTTTTTTTTTTTTTTTTTTTTGGATGGATCTCATCTTCGGAAACATCAACTGTCTTTTTTCTTTGATACTCTATTCTTTCCTAGGTGTTTGCACTTTGATTTTCTGGTGAATTGAAGCAGCGTGTGGTTCTTCTTTAAGAATATAAATGTTAGAACAAAAGGCGCTTAGTTTTTAGAAGTCTTTTCTCTATGCTTAAGCTAACTCTCTGAGACTCTGCATCTACATTAACTAATAAAAGAGTCTTCTAGGTCTATCATCACGTGGATTTCTTCACTGCTCTAAATAGCACAGTAGTGTATTCATTTGCTTGATTATCTGTCATACACATTTCTACCCTGGGTTGTTACTGGCAACAGGCATTTCAGATGGTCCAGAAAGATTGGTGGTGATCATTAGGTCAAACTTCAGAAGGGTTATACTTTGCATGAGAGCTTGGAAACCAAATTTGACAGTTGAGTGTTTTGGCAGCTCACCAACTGTTTGATGAAATTGAATTGCTCCCTTCTAAATCTCTCCTTCAGTGCTTGGAAATTAGTCTCCATTCTTTCATAGAAGGCACCCTGACCCAATCAATGGGGGGAGTCGTGCCTGGTTACTTTGCTCATTAACTTAGTTGCTGGAGTTGCTCAATATGTAAATCACAACCTTTAAAAGTTTTACCTGGAACTTTCTCTTGAAACTTTTCTTAAGAGAACTCTTTAGGTTTTCTTTTTTTTTTAAATTGTTTTAATGTTTTATTTTTTATAAACATATAATATATTTTTATCCCCAGGGATACACGTCTGTGAATCGCCAGGTTTACACACTTCACAGCACTCACCATAGCACATACCCTTCTCAATGTCCATAACCCCACCCCCCTTTTCCCAAATCCCCCCAGCAACCCTCAGTTTGTTTTGTGAGATTAAGAGTCACTTATGGTTTGTCTCCCTCCCAATTCCAGAAATCATTGAGATGATTATTAGATATTTACAATGTTAGCTATAAATTCAATACAATTTCTCAGGAATAAAACATAACTGTTAAGAATAGTGCCTGGAATGGGTGCCTGGATGGCTCAGTGGGTTAAAGTCTCTGCTTTTGGCTCAGGTCGTGATCCTGGAATCTTGGGATCAAGTCCCGCATCAGGCTCCCTGCTCAGCAGGGAGCCCCAACTTCCTCCTCTCTCTCTGACTTCCTCTCTGCCTACTTGTGATCTCTGTCAAATACATTTTTAAAAACCTTAAAAAAAAAAAAAAGTGCCAGGAAAAAAATGGAATAGTTAATTGTGAAAAGCTTCAGCTCTGCTCCTACTTTTTTTTTATTCTTTTTTTTTTCAATTTATTTATTTTCAGAAAAACAGTATTCATTATTTTTGCACCACACCCAGTGCTCCATGCAACTTTTGTAGCAACAAAAGTTGGGTATTCGTCCTTTCTGATGGAGGCATAATACTCCATAGTGTATATGGACCACATCTTCCTTATCCATTCGTCTGTTGAAGGGCATCTTGGTTCTTTCCATAGTTTGGCGACCGTGGCCATTGCTGCTATAAACATTGGGGTACAGATGGCCCTTCTTTTCACGACATCTGTATCCTTGAGGTAAATACCCAGGAGTGCAATTGCAGGGTCATAGGGAAGCTCTATTTTCAATTTCTTGAGGAATCTCCACACTGTTCTCCAAAGAGGCTGCACCAACTTGCATTCCCACCAACAGTGTAAGAGGGTCCCCCTTTCTCCACATGCTCCTACTTTTTGTATTCAGGATGCCTTTGAGTTAATACCAGTGACATGATCTGATAGGACATTTGTTAGAATGGAGCATTTGATCCATTAGACAATGTTTTAAAAAACAATTTGAGGCTTCTGCCTTATTTTTTTCTGCCTTGTTTCTCAAGTCCTAATACTAACAATTCATTTTCATGGAGGAGATCAGATATATTATGAGGAAACAGCCACTTTGGTTTTTCAGTAACTTGCTCTCAAAATTTAATATGTTAAGATATATGAGAATGTAAATTTAGGAAAGGAAATTATAGAGGTTTTCAAACATCTTTCTATCACCTCAAAGCCTAGAATTCCCTAAGACTCAGTGTTGGCACCTCCTTATTTCTCTAGCTACCTCTCCTCCTACATAGTCTCATCTGGTCCTATGGTTTTAATTTCCATCCCTATACTTTATATTTAATATCATTATCTTCATGCTATATATCTAATAGTTATTTCAAGTTAGCATATATAGATTGTAATTCTTAATTTTACTTTTCACAACCAGCTCCTCCTGGAATCTTCCTTAGCTCATTAAATTTATGACACCTAGTTGCTTAGAACAAAAATGTATTAAAAGTCATCATTGGGGTGTCTGGGTGGCTCCGTCAGTTAAGTGTCTGCCTTTGGCTCAAGTCACGATCCTGGGGTCCTGGATTCAGCCCCGTGGTGGGCTCCCTGCTCAGCTGGAAGACTGCTTCTTCTTCCTTTCTCTCTGCCTCTGTCTGCCATTTCCCTTGCTTGTGCTCTCTCCTCTCTCCTCTCTCCTCTCTCCTCTCTCACTTCTGCGCTCTCTCTCTCTCTCTCGTTCTCTCTCTCTTGCTGTGTCAAATAAATACATAAAATATTTTTTAAAAGAAAGAAGTCATCCTTGATTTTTCTTTCTTGCCTATACCCAAATATATTACCAAATCCTGTCAACTCTATCCTTAAAATAAATCTTGAATTGATTTTTTCACCTTTTTTATCAACTCTGCTCTTGCTGCGATAATCCAAACAGCCATCACCTCTTACCCAGACTATTCTAATAGTATTCAAACTAGTCTCTTTTACTACTTTGTCTCTTTTACAATCTATTCTCCATACAACAGCCAGAGTGATTTTTTTTTAAAACTCAGATTGTATCAATTCAACCATCTTCATACTACCTAGTAGCTTCACTTCTCACTTAAATCCAGGGCTTTACAGTAGTCCACATGCCTCTGGCTACCCCTATGACTTCATCTCTCAATTTCCCTTTCCCCTTAGGGCTTCAGTCTTGCTGGCTTTCTTGCTGCTGCTGCTGCTGCACAATTACAAACACGTTTCTTCCATTTTCTGCCTGGAACACTCTACCCCATGATGTTCACATAGCTTTTCCCTTCCTTTATTCAGAGCTTTATTTTTCCTCATACCATATACCTCCACCCAGCATTGTATCAAGATTCTATTCATTTCTTTATACGGGAATATAAGCCCCAGGAGGACAGAAAGTTTTGTTTTCCTCATTGCTATACCCCCAGACATCTATAATAGCAGCTCTCACAAAATGTTCAAGTGTTTGCTGAAAACTGAGAAAAATACTGAAGTATTGCAATACCAAAAAAGTCTGTTCATCTAAAAGGCAGAACCAGGGAGAGTAAGTATGATGGGGTAGCAGATCTTGGCTTGATGAAAAGTAAGTCTTGAGAGCAATGTGAACTCCCAGACACTAGAGCATGGAGCCTTGCAACCACCACAGTGAGCTCTGTTAACTCAAGAGTTCAGCAAGAGGCTAAAAGGATCCTTTTCTAGAGGAGAGTTCCAACTGGATCATCTCTTAAGTCCTCTTCACCTTTTTTTTTTTTTTTTAAGATTTTATTTATTTATTTGAAGGCAAGAAAGAAAATGGAGAGGGAGAGTGTCAGAGGGAGAAGCAGACTCCCTGCTGAGCAGGGATCCTGATGCGGGACTTGATCCCAAGATTCCAGGATCATGACCTGAGCCGAAGGCAGTCACTTAACCAACTGAGCCACCCAGGCACCCCAAGCCCTCTTCACCTTTAAGAATCTAGGCCGGGGGGGGGGGGGGGGTAGGGGAGGTGGAAGGTAGAGAAGGAAAAGCTTGCAAACATGAGGCAATTTATTTATAGATACGAATACTTCAGATAACTCTGCAAAAAGTTCCCCAGGAAAGGAATGAAGTGGTCTCCTACTTCATCCACGATCTGTTTGAGAATGCCAGACAGGCATGTCATTGTGTGTATAAGGAGCCTTTCTGATATACAGAAGGCTCCAAGCCACTGACCTCTTGCTGCGCTTTGGCTATTTGCTGTCTCCTGTCAGACGGTGGCCAAATACACTAGGTGCAAATTTACATTCTCTTGAATGTGAGCATTTAAATGAGGAGGCTTCCCAGAACCTTATTGCTCTTCCATCGAAGGCATATTGAGGAAAGACTGACCCCCATCTATGCTTTTAGTCTGTAAAGGACTCAGGGAAAGTTATTATGGTGTGAGATATTCTGTAGAAAATTCAAGGAAGAGCTTCAAAATTATTCAAAAGTTTATGCTGCTTTTTGGAAGAATTTTTCATTGGAAAGAAAGCGCAGAGAAATAATATATATCTCAAGCGCCTGCTGTGTTCCCAATGTTTGATCTTCACCGTTTACTGAGCTCTGATGCTATGTGAATTGTTTTGTAAACTTTTGTACCTTATTTGTTGAATGAACTGGATTGAGTAAGGTAAAATCAGAAGCCAACTGTATTTTTTTTTTTCCTTCTGCCCTCTCACAAACCCCTTTGAAGATAAATTCACCCTGGCCTTTGATACAATCTCAGGCAGGTCACTTATAATAATAATTGAACATCTACTCCAATCTAGCAATTCCCTATCTTTAATGTAGTTAAATATAAAATAAAATCTCCCAGCTCTGACCTAATTTAAAATGACTGCACTTTCCCAGCACCACCTTACTGGAGACAGAGCACTCTGGAATGAAGAAAGGCATATGATTTGCCTCCTTGTTGCATCTCTTTGTTTTCTGTGTTTTTCTTTACCTTTCTGGAACAGAACAGGCAATCATGGGAAAATGATATCGTTTTGCGATATAATTATAACCTGGTTTCAGTACCCTTAGGATGGCAAAGCTGTACTCTCTGGAGCTTTCTCCTTCCTGGGGGTTTGGGGGTTCCTCTGAGCTCCTGTTGGCACACACAGGACTCTGGTCTGTGGATGGAAGCAGGACTCCCCCTGGATGGCCCCATTTAACTCTCTCCCTCAGCTCTGGGTGACCAGTGGTCCACACCTCTACCGAAACACAGACAGTTCTTTTACATAAAGTCCTTCTAAATAAGGAAACAACCAGCTTTCCACCTCTAGACCCAACTCTAGTTCATGGGAGATGCGTCCCTGTTGTTCTGAGAATTTGAGCTCTGCGCCATTGCAGCATCCAGCCTTCACTCTGCTCCTGTTCCGGTGGAGGAAACTATTCATACTTTCGATCCTCCCAATTCAGGAAATACATATCAGAAGCTCTGAATCAACTCACAGAAAGCCCACCTCTTTAAACTTAACTTGAGGGGAAAGCGTTCCCAAGACTGACAAAACCAGTTTGGGATCACTTCCCTTTCCAAATCCTATATGAATAGTCTAGTACCTTATTTCTGAATGTGGGGCTATTCTGGGAGTTCTTCAAAAAGCAACAGGAAGTTGTACTTGGGGTTCTATTTCATGTTCATTTTTTCTTCTAAGTGATCCTATAAGGTAGATAGCTACTATTGCTGTATTTTATAATTCAAACAATTAAGTTTCAGAAAATTTAAGTTACTTATCTAAGATCATACAACCTACATTGGTGAGTGGATAAGATAATTGTCTCTGTTGGGGTGCCTGGGTGGCTCAGTGTGTTAAGCCTCTGCCTTTGGCTCGGGTCCTGATCCCAGGGTCCTGGGATCGAGTACCACATTGGGCTTTCTACTCAGTAGGGAGCCTGCTTCCTCCTCTCTCTCTTTCTGCTGCCTCTCTGCCTGCTTGTGATCTCTCTCTGTCAAATAAATAAATAAAATATATTTTTTTAAAGATTTTATTTATTTATTTGACAGAGAGAGATCACAAGTAGGCAGAGAGGCAGGCAGAGAGGCAGGCCGAGAAAGAGGAGGAAGCAGGCTCCCCGCTGAGCAGAGAGCCCGATGCGGGACTCAATCCCAGGACCCCGAGATCATGACCTGAGCCGAAGGCAGCGGCTTAACCCACTGAGCCACCCAGGCATCCCTAAAATATTTTTTTTAAAAGATATTGTCTCTGTTTTCACAGCACATATTTCTTTGGGGGATATAAAAAGTATACGGATATATAAGAAAAAAATGCATCCACGTTCATACACCCATGCATACAAATTTCCAGGTGCTGTGATGGATGATAACAGTGTACAATGATGAAAATTACAAGGGAAGTCAGATAAGGCCTTTATAGAGAGGTAGTCATTAAACTGAGTCATAGGCATAAGGTTTCCCAAAGCACTCTCTTCATGAGAGTTTCCTCATGAAGCATAAGAACGTTCCAGGCAGAAACCCTAGCAGATGCAAGAGTCCTAAGGTAGAAAAGAGCCTGGTAGGTAAAGAACAGAACACAGACAAGAGCATAGTGAGTACAGAAAAGTTGCACAAGGCATGATTGGACAGGTAGGTGATCATGGGTCAGAAAACCAGTGGGAGTTCTCAGAGTTACGTCTTTGCTCTCCTCAACTTTGCAGTATTATCATACAACCCATGGAACCAATCTTGGCAGGACTCATTCTTTATACTTCGTGACACCCCTGCCTTGTGTCCTGTCTTTCTAGGCTCCTTGCTGCCAGCATACCTTCATTCGTTCATATAGTTCACCCCTCAAAATGGTCTTTCATCTCCGTTTATCCTGGAATCCTTTTATTAAGTCTAACAAAAATCCTGAACTTGACTACTAGGCTTTATTTTTCTGTCTCTCTAATCCAGCCCGCTCTCCCCTCTTCCCCCTGAAAGATGCTGTCAAACCAAGAGTGCTCACCCCAGGAAGCTTAATTTGTAACCACCAACCAACCAACCCAGTCTACATCTAAAAGGCCACGTGAATGACGAAACAGACCAGCTGAATGGTCTTTTACTCATTTGCTTGTGATGCTACTCGGCTGGAAGGGCTGTGTCATTTCTGTTGCTCTTTAGTCTGAGCTAAAGATGAATAAGGACTTTTAGTTAGATGTGCCTTCCCAAAATTTTAAACTTTCGTTTAGAGAGTTTGATTCATTTTTAGCATTTAAGAGAGTTATAAATATAGATCTCTCTCTTAGGATCTAAAATCTCTAGAATTCTTCCTTTTGTAGAAAAGCATGCACATCACATGGAAGTTGAAAGCACAGGCCATGAAGTCAAGTGGATCTAGATTCAAATCCTGACTTTTTGACTTAGGAGTATATAAACGTATGTGAAGTCTTTAAACATGACTAAGCCTCAGTTTTCTCTTTTTATAAATAGAGATAATAGAATCTACATTACTTAATAGTTTGTTGTAAGGATTACGTGAAGCTGGTATTACCAAAAAACAGCATAATGATTTGGGGAACCTTTGATTATGGTGGCTAAGAAAGTGTTAACAGTTGATATCCTTTGGAAAAATGTTCAGGAAGTAACTGGTTGAAAACTAAATTTAGGAAGCCTTTTTCTTGGTGGTTCAGTATTCTAAAGCATTTTACTTAGTTTCGGCAGATTCTTGACACTCTCACTGGTGATGAAGTAACTCATTGAATCTTCTAGTTTTACCCCTTAAAGCCCGTGAGTACCTGCCGATTGCATTTGTGGCAGTTTAAGGAAAGGAAAAAGATAAAGGGAAAAAAACTATTTCTTATTGTGTGTTCACTGATTACATACATGAGCTCTTTTAATTCTCAGACCAACTTTATTTTAAAGATGGAGAAGCCATCCCCTCGGACACCAGCTTTGCTTCTCCATCATCGAATTTCCCCTCATTGCATAAGTGGATTGCCCCAACAAGAACCAGCAAGAGATTTATTTATTATCACTCCTTGGGGACTTCTATAACATTTTGGTCACTCCCTTTGAAAGTTGCTTGTCCAATAAACCATCTTTCACTGCCAGATATATATTTTTTTTAAACCATGCTGGGCAGCCTGTTTCCCACCATCCATCCCTTCCCAAACAACATGTTTTTGATGTTGTTTCCTCTTCCACTTTTTATTCTACCTTTTCATTTTATAAAATATTATTTCAACAAGGACCATCATTTCAGTATTAAGGAGATACTTCTGCTTTTGCTCAGAAGTCAGAAGATGATGCATAATGATTTCTGCCTCACTTAGAATTCTTTGTTTCCTTTGGAAAATAGGAGAATGAAGAAGAGGGTTTTCCTCTCCTGCTAGCAGCTGAGTCCTTTTATTTGCCGGACCCAGTGGGGCTTTTGTTTCTATCGTAGAGAGCCCTGTTATTTTTCAAAGGCTTTGTGTACAACAATCCTTCCTGTGGTTCTGCTCACTGAGCACATTTTGTAGGAGTTAATGTCAAAAAGACTAAGTGTTGTTGAGTTTGGGTGTGTTTTATGATGCTGTTGTTCTCCCTCCAAATCTTTCCTGAACAGAGACTCGGTTCTCTTGCTGAAGGGTGGATGTGTTGGCTGTTTGGGTCACTTGTTTGATTTTGGTAGTTTGGACTGAAAGAAACAAATGTCGTGGGTATTTTTTCACAAGATTTCCTTGCGAGTATTGCTGTTTCTGACCAGTATCTGTAATCTGACAGAAGAGCATCCCAGGTGCAGTCGGGATTAAAATCTGAAAGTATATTTCACCTGAAATTTTGCTTCTACTCAAGGTTACCTCTTCCCTGATGTGTCAGTAAGAAGAACTATGCTTATACATAGTTAAAGAACAAATAATGGAAAGAAAGTGCAATACATATTGACAGGTAAACATTATTTTTTACCTAAATATTTATTCCTCCAAATTGATGTTAGTAGGTGTCAAAGGTACAAGGACAGCAGCTGTTTCTCTCCTTGGAATTCCACCTGCGGGTGCTGTCAAGGGACTTGAACGGAGCAAGCAGTCGCTGCCGACAGCCTTAGAGAAGAATATCCTCCCATTAGCGGCGGCTCAAGGAAGGAGCCGACCGGGGGAAGTTCTCAACCTGTCAGCTCTTTCTCTTGAGAACGACTGCAGGAACACAGCCAGGGTCAGCTCTTATGTCACAAATAGGTTGAAACATGAACTCTCGAAGAGAAAAGACCATATCTCATAAGGGACAGCAATCGTTTTTTGCTTTGTCAGCATGGCAAATTGGAAAGCGTACAGGTGGGATGTCAAAGTAGGTTCAGTTCCTAGACATGATTCTTAGTAGTGGAACCCCATAAATACACATTCTCTGAGTCTCGGCTGCATTCTCTGGACATTGAGAAGAATAATACCAGTGTCAAAGTGTGGTTTTTCTAGTTGAAGATAACCGTGCATGGGAAGGCTAGCAAATAGAATCCTGGCCATAGTAGACACTCTACAAATGGCGGCTTTTATTCTTTGTATTCTAGAATTAAGCATTCAGCTGTCATGGTGCCCCTTCCTGTTTGTCGAGTAACTTTCCATACCCATTTGCTGACTTGGGAGCCCAGCTGTCCGAGGATTACTGCTTTAGGAAGAAATTGCAGAGGCACAGCCTGCTTGGCATGAGGGGCCCTTGAAGTGCTATCCATAGTGAGAAGCCTCCCTCTAGTTGCCCCTGTGATTGACTCTCCATGCTAAGGCTTTGACAATGTTGTAACCAACAGAGCTGCTCACACAATCACTTAATGGCAATGGTTATAATGGATGGTCTTTATATTCAGAGCAGCCTCCCGGAGAGAGGTGACATGGGAGCCGTTGTGGAGGGGCTGCGCGGATAGCGGGACAAATGCCCTTGCCCACAAGGCTTGAAAGACAAGCACTGAAAATGAAAAAAAGAAAAATAACCAAGCAGTACAGTTGCAGAAATAACTCCTGTGACTTCAAAACATTAAAAATAAAACCGCTTGCCTTGTGTGCCCGTCCTTGACAGTGATTTCATCTTTTTAGTTGCCTTTCAGCTTGTTTTATTTCCAGCTAAGAGGGATAGAAGCCACTGAATGAAGAGTACTTGTTCTCTTTCTCTCTATAGACATGTTGTGTATCCACAGGTATACAAATAAAAAATAAGTTTATTATATGGCTAACCAATCTACATATTTCTATTATATCTACATTTCTTTATTTCTTTTAACATATACATTGCTTCAGTGAGAAGCACACCTTCTTCTTCTGTATAAATATAGTTATCTCTCGTGTATATATTAATAAACGTAAAAACTACCTGGGCACACATCGTCCTTAATCTATGTCTAGATTTACATATGACCTGGATGTCAGACTTCTCACCCTCAGGAAACACCCTTTCCCTTAATATTCCATAAGAATTCAGGCCCTCAGCCTGCTTGCTGTGGAAAAGTCCCACCCTCTCCACAGCATTTCAGAAGATTGAATCCTGGTTACCTCCAGCCTTAAACTTCTCAGCAGTCTCAACACAGGGAGCTTCTCCATGGTGCCTTTCTCCTTAGTCCAGACTTGGCCATAATTTTGGGAGCCCACTCTCTCTCCTTGTTTTAGCTTACCAGGACTGCTGTTAACCAAATACCACAGATTGGGTAACTTGAACAATAGAAATGTACTGTCTTGGAGTTCTGGAGACTAGAAGGAACCAAGGTGTTGATTCCTTCTGAGGGCTGTGAGGGAGAGTCTTTTCCCTGCCTCTCTCCTCACCTCTGGTGGTTTGCTGGCAAACTTCAGTGTTCCTTGTCTTACAGATGCACCCTTCCCCAGTCTCTGCCTTCATCTTCACATGGTGTTTTCCCTCTGTGTGTCTGCCTAAGTGTGCCCTTTTTATAAAGACATGGTTAAGTTGGCTTAGGGCCAATTCTGATGACCTATCTTAACACAGTCATCTACAAATGCCCTGTTTCCTAGTAAGATCACATACTAGGGTTATGACTTAGACATCATTTGGGGGGATGAAATGCAACCCATAACACTCTAACCCCTCTGTTTATTTCATCCTTTCCCAGCTGGTTCACTCTTGAGGACTATTTTGATAAAATTAAGAAGTCTACCCCGGTTTTTCCTCTAATAAAAACCATTGGCCTAAGAGAAATTTTTACTTTTCCCTGTAACAACCAGTTCAAACTATAGTCAGCCTTCCAAAGACATTTTTTTCCATCCTCTCTCCTAGTTTGTATGTGAACTCTAAATAGGCACATAGAGAATAGTGAACAAAATATTGTGTGTTGTACCATATTATTGTGAAATAAAATATAGATACAGAAAAACACATTCAATAAATGTAAAGCCTACTGAGTCATTTCTAAAAATAAATATAAGGCAAACATTCTGTAACCACTACCTAGATCAAGAATAGAATGTTGCCAGCCAGGAGAGTCTTTCTGGCTCTTTCTCATTATAACCACAGATCCTTTCCTCCTTTTGAAAGTAACCTCTGCCTGACTTTTACAGTAATCACATCACTGCCTTTCTTTGTTTTTATCAACCCTTTCTTTATGGTTTATGTGTCCCCACATCCTCTATTTTAGTCTTGCTCAGATTTTTTAGGTTAGTATGTCTTAAGTCTCTCTTCATCTGTAGAATCCCATCTTTCTATTTTCCTTAGAGTTTATCTGCTGAAGAACCCAAATCATTGTGGAGTTTCCCAGTCTACACACCTCTGATGTCTTGTGATATAGTTCAACATGTCACTCTCTCCTCTGTAGTTCCCACAAATTGGCAGGTGGATCCAGAGGTATGATTAAACCCATGCATGACCCCTTTGGCAAGACTGTAAGTGGTGGTATGGTCTTTTATAAGGAAGCAGGTAATCCTAACCTTCACTCTAGCAGCCACTGTTATTCAGTTATTAACTATATTATTTCATTAGAGGTAAAAAACGGAAATATTGAATTGTACCAATTTGTTTATATTTATTTTCTGGAATTATTTTATTAAGAGTACTTTCCTTCATCTATTATAGGGTTTATATATAAAATGCAGGATAAATGATGGATTATTTCCCATTATTCATCCAGTTCACAAGATAATGAATTGGCTCCCAGTCACCTACAAAAAGGTGACCAATTTGTTGTATTATTAAAATTTATTGTTACTATTGAAACTAAGAAGTTATGAATTTAGACATACCTGAAACAAGAGGAGAAAAAAACAAAAAATAATAAAATAAACAGAGCCTCAGTGACCTATAAGACAATAGAAAGCTGTTTAACATTTGCGTCACTGGAGTCCCATTAGGAGAGGAGAGAAAAATGAGTAGGGAAAAGATATATATATAGGCTAAAATTTTTCCAAATTTAATTACAACATCAACACATGTATTCAAGAAGCTCAGTAAATTCCAAACAGAATAATACAAACATATAAAATAGAATACCATAACAATAACAGATTGAAGGAACACAGAAACACCATAGGAAAGATAAAGATAATAAATAAAAGCAGCCAGAGAAAGCAAACGCATTATATAAAGAAGAACCATAATAGGAATTACTCTGGACTTCTCATCAGAAACAACAGAGGTCAGAGGCCAACGGGATGACATTTTTAAAGGACTAAAAGATAATATGTAAAGTGTTTCAGTGTTTAGACCCATGCCAGACACATAGTAAGCACTAAATAAATTTTAGTTGTTGTTGCTTGTTATTATTACCTTTATTATCAAATTTCTTCTTTAAGGTGGTAGAGACTACCTATCCTTTTTACAGTACCTAAAGGATTAGTTTAAAGTGTTCCTTTCTTATAGAAAATACAATGTCGTGGTTGTTATGCCACTGACATTATTCAAAACCAACTAGCTGTATAAATGAAACTAAAAGATCATGAGATTTGTTGTTCCTTTCATTCAAGGCATGGATTTAGAATCTCTACTTTTATTAGATGTATAATATGTAAAATATTTTTCAAATATTTGACCTCAGACTGATAATCAGAAAAGAGAAAAATAAATGGATTTTTACTTAAAAGTATAATAAAGAAATTCTTTCCAATTATGACTGGTTCAATTTATATATAACATGGCTTTAAAATCCCCTGTGAGATAATTCTTCCATTTATTTCCTTTGTTTCTATCCTGTGAACTTGTAGGAAAGAAGACCATAGCTTATTAAATTAATGCATTATTCAAGTAGAATAATATTTGAGAAGGCTATGCTTTTCTAAATGCCTCCTTTCAAATTCATTAGTGGGTGTCCTCACTGCTTCTCCTAGTTTGAAATCACAATTCTTTACAAGCTGAGTTGACACACTTTTTTGCTTCTAAGTGTTATTTTTTTTCTCTCTCTCTTTCTGGGATCTTTGCCTATGTGTTTTCTGCCAAGGACTCCTCCTAAATACTCTGACCTGGTTAATTCCTCCTGTTCTATCAGAACCCAGGGGGGTAAAAAATTACTTCCATTGAGGAATACCCCCTGTCTGTTTTCAGAGCATGGTGTTTTTCTATGAATCTAGTTGCTTATTTAGGTAGCATAGTGTAATGATTAAGACTCCAGGCTCTAGATTTGAATTATTTGAATATGAATCCTGTCTCCATTGCATTCTTGCTATATGATCTTGGTAATCTCTGATGTCTCCATTTCCTATCAACAAAATGAGGATAATAATTATACCTATCTTATAGGATGATGTGACAGTTTTTAAAAAGTTAATAAACACAAAGTTCTTTGAGAAGTGTTTGGCATATTGTAAGCTAAATTAATAAGTGGTAACAGAGCTTTCATATTTAATATTTTCCTTGGCACATGCTTTATGTATTAAGTGATCAATAAATATGTGAATGCATAGAACTATAGCAACCACTGATTCTGATTATTTTTTTTTTGTAAAATCAGTCTACTTAGTATTTATTAAATACCTAGAGCATGGCTTGACAGTTATTTCTGGACTATATGAATAGGTGAATGATTGAATGAATGAAATGCAATATTGAATTGCTATTCTATAAAAGTTAAAAGTAGAAGGAAATTACTGTCACTTAGTTTTCTAGAGAACAACTAAATTTTTAGGAAAGAATAATGAGGAGCTATTCCTGAAAGGGTATGTATTCAAACAGCAAGAGAGGAAGTTGCAGGGGGGTGGTATCTTTCCAGAATGGGAAACATTTATAAAGGTGGAAGTAGATGATAACGAAGATGTTAGCTTTTTTAAGCTCAACATTAAATAAAGAAAAGAAAACCGTGTCTGGATTGGGGTTGCCATATCCAAAAATTATGGTTGATTTTACATTGGATGGTGAAAAACAAAATGCATTATACAATTCCATTTATCAGCTCTAGGAATGTGAACCTGCTATCAATCATCTGTAAGACTCCTAATCTGTTAAGTTGGAGTAATAGTTGGTCTAAGGACTGAATAAAATAATGCATGCAAAGCTCTAAGAACAGTGCCTTGTACATGGTACATAGTAAGAACCTATTTATCTGAGAGGAACAAAACCACTAGTTGTCCAATTATTGAAAAAAATCTATACACCTGTTATTCCCATTTAAAACATGAATATATATTAAATTGCCAATTTTTCTTTAAACTGATCCCCAATTTTAGAAGCTATTTTTTGAATATAAAATATACAAATAATATTGGGAATGTAATCTAAGTACATGAATACATCTAGACTTTGTATTTTTTTCTCAGTCTTCATAGTTGCTTGCCTTATTAATTTAATAGTATTTTAAAAACAATCTACTTTCAAAAAAGCCTTTCTAAAATATTCACCTTACATATTATAGAAACAACTCCTTCAGACTAAATGGTCTTGATAACAAATTCAGATAAATCTTGCTAAACACACACCTCTACTGAGTAGGTATACAGCTCCACTTGTAAGGGAACAGCTCTGTTTGTTTGAGGAGCACAGTGAAGATGTGCTCAAAAGTAGACTCCTAGCCATATATGCTAGCATACTCTGTTCCAGTCAAGACAGTGAAAAGTTTTGGCTAATCCAGCAAGTCATTAACTAAAGTGAGCAGACTTCTTCTATACTATTGCTACCATTAAAGGGGTTGGATTACTTTTATTTGTTGAAATATCACTTCAGTAACACTTCAGTAACACTCTGCAATCTGAGACCCACATTCCCAGTAGAAATTTAGATACACTTCATACTCCATGCTTTAATTATTTATCTTCCAGTCTAGACTGAATTCCTCGATATTAAGTACTTACCCTTTTTGTGCCACCACTCCCTAGCCTGTAATAGACACTGGGAGATGTCCAGAATAGTCTGAAGTCTAGAGGACATGTCCCATGAGAGAAATTAAGAGAATCTGGATTTGCTTAGTTTAAAATAGAGATGACCAAGATGGCTGTACCAGCTGGCTTTAAAACCTCTGTTTCTGGAGTAACCCAGACTCCCTTCTCTTTCAGACTTTGCAATTAAACAGCTTTGGGACTCTGAGAAATCACTTCATCTTTAAAGATCTTGGTTTACTGAACTGTAAAATTAGGGAAGTAGAACAGATGACCTGGGGAATCCCTTCTAAGTTAGTTTTTCCACTTATTTGAAGGGCTGTCATTTATGTTCATAGGCACCCTTATTTATTCCCTTCCCCCCTCAGAAGACAGAACTGGGATCAGTAGGTAGAAACTATAACATCATAGCTATTCAATTAACATAGGAAAAAAGATTTAATGATTCCATCTTGGCTACAAAGTGTTCAAGTAAAGGCTTAAATGACCATAGGCACCGACCGGGAGTGGGGGTAGATTAGGTAACTCCCAAATCCCTTCCAATGATAAGATTCTTTGATTATATAGATCAAGGGGCCAAATGAAGCAAGAGCTTTCAAGTTCCTTTCAGTTTAAATTTTTCTGACTGATTCTGCTTTCTTACCTTTTGTTCATATGTACTGCAATGCTGAGAGTTATTTTAAGTTTACTCTTTTTCCCTTCAATCTAATCCTAAATCCTGTTTTGAGTTGCTGACCATTTCAACAGTAAAATCAAGGCAAACCACAACTACACAGTCTCCCTGATAGGTTAGAGAGATCCCAACTGCATTTACCAACTGAATACCAAAGATGTTAGTAGTTAATGCCTACAGCAATATCTAAATGCCACAAACTGTGACCATTGAATGAATCAGCACCAGTCAAGATCAACGTGATTGGAAGGCTCACCAAGTTTTCCAGAGTGAACAGGAATCTACGCTTAGCTTGACTTCCTGCCTCTCTCCTGTTCTCTGCCAAAAATCAGCATCTGTATTTCTACTCTCTTACAGCTATTGCCCAACAGCCTCCAATATGTGAGGATATTTACAAATGGATGAGGACAGAGAGACAATAACTAAATTGTTTCACAGCAATTACTATGTTGGGGAGATTATTTATTCTTAGATGCAAGTTGATCACCTTCAGGAGATATCCTTAGCTCATTTTGTTAGCCATGAAAATCAAGAGAATTGTTCATTTAAAAGGTAGACAATGTGTTTTGTTGTTTCCTAGCTTTATAAATCTTGCAGAAAATGTCTTTTCCTTAGATTTCAATCAGGATAAAAAATAAGCTCAGTCTAGCAAATGACTGCTTGAAAATCCAATTAATTGAGTCATTTGGTAAAAATACAATCCATTTTATATTTTACTTATTTTCAATTAAAACACGTGCTATGGACATGCACATTTTTATTTGATGATAAGATAACAACATTAATGGTTGGCAGTATTTTTCAATGTCAAAGTTTGCATATTAACTACTCTCGCATTCACAGAGTATGTTCAAATATATTTGACAATAGTCATTGCCTCATTTGGTAATGGGCTATGCTGTCACGGAAGGACTAAGGTTTTTCCTCACTCTTAAAAGTGCGGATTCAAGTTGTTTTCATTCTTATATGCAAAGCTTTGACTTCACTGGAAAATTCCCTGAGACATTACTGATTCGAGTGGCTAAAAATACTAAACAACGGTGAAGAATCATTTCAAAACTTATACCTTAAAAAGCAAGAAAAGCTAAAATTGTTTTATTTAATTGGCTTCCTGTATTCTCTAAATGTCTATCTTTTTAAAAAATTACCAAAATCAAACATTTTTAAGCTCACTCTACTCATTTATTTAACTTATTTTAGTGGTCATAAAGATTTTTCATGTTTTTCAAGGTAAAACAGTGAAAGCACATAATTTATAAGACAGATTATACAATTTTATGATTAGCAATAATTTGAAATACAGGAAAGTAATTAATTTAAATTTAAAGGAATTTAAAGTCTATTTTTAATGTGTTCAAGTGTAAGACTTGATAACACAAGAGTTATATACCCAGTTACACATTAAAATTGATTGAATCAACTCTAGCAACCACTAAGTGCCAAGACACAAGCATATAATTAATAATAATAGCATTCAAGAGTTTACACGGAACTAGTAGGTGTTTTGATTACTCACTTTATAATTCATATCAAATGAAAAAGTGAAGAAATTACTTGAAATTTATGTTGGCATACTTCGTTTGCTATAATATTTAAGAAAGGAGCTAAGACTTTTCCTAGCACATCAACTTTTAGTTTTATTGAAATGTACACATCACCAGTTTCATTGTGTGAAATAAATCTTGGTAGTCAGAATCATTGATGTCATTGAAATCTTTAAATAAATCTATGATTTAACAATGTGTGTTACAGTTAAAGCTGAGTTCTAGCTAATGTCCAATGTAAAAAAGATTAGTACTTTTATACCTTACTGTTCAGATTTCTTTTTTCCTAAGAATTTTTTTAAACCTGTTTTTATTGCTACTACTGCTAAGGGTAGTGTACATTTGTATAATGTTTTAGAGTTTTCCAAACTGGAACTCTCAACACACAGACCAGGAGGCAGAACTGAACAGCAGTTAAGAGCAAAAGCTTGGCTGCCACACCATCTTGAGTTCATGTCCTAGCGCCACCAGTTGTTAAATTGCTGACCTTGAGAAAATTGTTTAACCTTTAATCTTTATTTTTTTGTTTGAATAACAGTACAACATCTGCCTCATTGTCTTCTTTTTTAATGAGGTTAAAAGAGATAAGGCATAATATGCAAAATATGTTTACCATACCTGGCATATAGTAAATAATAAATACAAATATTTTTGTTCCTCACAGATTTATGCCATTTAATATTCATTTGCTAAAAGAAAACCTCTAAAAACTCTGTGCCATTCAATGTCCCAAGTGGACAGCAGTGTTGACTTCGTCATCCATCTTAGACTCCCCACTTTAGTTGCTCTCTATTGACCTCTTTGGAATCAAATGAAGCTCAACCTTGATGAAACTAACAGGCAGCTTAGCTTTCCCTTGCTAAATTAGTCCTTCAAGTCATACAACCCAAAAATTGAAGAACAGATTAGAAAAATATATATACTATGTAATAGTATATATATGGCACATATATATGTGACATATAATGTATATATATGTATATAATAATAGATTATATTATAATAGACTAGAATAGAGTAATAGAATTAGAAGCACCCAGTATGCTCATCTTAAGACACGAGATTTCGGAGCTTTAGTAAGCATTTTTATGGGTATACTTTTATCTTTCACATCTAGAATCATTGCTTGTGGATATATTTTTTGATTGTCCATTGTTTGGGCTTTTTTGTTTTGTTTTATTTTGTTTTTGGTTTTTTTGCATCTTTAATGCCAAAATATTACGGCAAAGGTAGGAGGAGAGGTTGAAATAAAACTAAAGGATCACCATGATCCAAATGGGCATAGTTCTCACAATCTTTTTTTTTTTTTAATATTTTATCTATTTGACATAGAGAAATCACAACTAGGCAGAGATGCAGGCAGAGAGAGAGCCCAATGCGGGGCTCAATCCCGGGATCCTGGGATCATGACCTGAGCTGAAGGCAGAAGCCCCAACCCACTGAGCCACCCAGGCGCCCCTAGTTCTCATAATCTTAATAAGAAGTGCTTTTATCTTCACGTTTCTGATCTTCTATGCATATTCTACCTCAAAATTCCCAAATCAGAGTCAGTAGGATATAGCGCATGTCCTATTAACATGAAGTAAGGGTATAAGAAACTATAGTTAAGGGTTATATGAATCTGAAACCTTTAAGAAAAATTTGTTCACGAAGAAATTAACAATAACAACTCTGTTCTGTTTGTTTATTCAGTCCATAAATATTTATTGAGTGCCTAATATTTTCTGGGTAAGGAGCATTACAAAGAGAGGTAATTTGGGTGATACCTGTTTGATTCCTGCTCTAGGAAGAAGAAATCTGAATTAAGACAGGACCAACAGATCAGGATACATGCAAAAAGAGAGTTATCCACCTTAGCAAGAACCTGTTCATCCTAGGACCTTTTATTTGAATGTATCTCTATCCCTCTTAGATCTCTTTTGACCCTAGTTTTGCCCCTACTCATATTTAAACTTCATGGTGTAAGAAAGAACGAGCATTCGAATTTATCTTTGATAATAGGGTCTGAATTCACCTGACTTCACTTGTCGAGTTTGTTGTTGTTGTTTTTTAAGATTTTATTTATTCACTTAACAGAGATCACAAGTAGGCAGAGAGGCAGGCAGAGAGAAAGGCAGAAGCAGGTTCCCTGCTGAGCAGAGATTCCCAATGCAGTGGCTTGATTCCAGGACCCCAGGATCAAGACCCAAGCTGAAGGCAGAGGCTTTAACCCACTGAGCCACGAAGGCACCCCATTTTTTTTTCTCTTTTCCATTACTCTTAAAACACTTAAAGCACTTCTCACATTAAAAAAAAAAAAAAAAGTGGGGTATCTGGATGGCCTCTGTCTTTGGCTCAGGTCACAATCCCAGGATCCTGAGATCAAGCCCCAAAGCACTGGGCTCCCTGCTCAGTGGGTAGCCTGCTTCTGCCTCTCCCCTTGGCAGTCCTCCTGATTGTGCTCACTCTCTCTGTGTCAAATAAATAAATAAAATCTTTAAAAACAAACAAACAAATAAATATTTTTTTTAAAGCTCTGATCACATTGTGTTGCTGTTTGTCTAATTTTCTCCCACGTACTTACAAAAAGTATTTGATGATTCTTTGGAGATGAAGAATGTTCTAGAGCAGTGATTAAACCAAATCCTTATTAAATCTCCATCTGCCCACAGCTGCCTAAAAATGGACTGAACCTACAACTCTAAAAGATACAAACTAGTTGTGTCAGTCATTGAGATATATTTACAGTTTCTATACCTTTGGAGTTTTTCAGCCAATGCCAGCAGAATTCCAAATGTATAGACATTATTAATTAAATTTCATATTATGTACATGTAAACCCTGATAAAGTTAAAAACTCACACTTAACCAAGTATTGAGTAAGTGAAGAGGATTCACTAAGAAGGTAATATAAGAGTAAAGTACTAGAACCCAGATCTATAATCTCATTTTCCTTCATGGGATAAGCCCAATTTTAATGATGAATGACAATATTTTAAGAGAGCTTGAGAAATAAAATACAAGTCAATGTGAGTGACAGATGATCTCAGAGTTTTGTGTCTGATAGTTCATTTTATATTCTAGTTTTTATCATTCTTTGTATATTAATAATATATAAAGTCTATATAAATATAAGTGATTTACAGTTTATAAGGAAGTATTATCACATTAGACATTCATTACCATCTTGAGAAGGGCACACAAAGGAAATGGATATTCTTTGAATATTAGTATTTACACTGCACTGTGTGGTTTCTTCTCATAAATTATCATAATTAATTTTCATTGTCATGTTATGAGGTAACCATTATGCCCCTGATAAAACTGATGTTGAGAGTAGCTAAACATCTTGTTACAAAGTCACACAGTTTTTACTGATAGAACCAAGGTTTGTGCCAGTAATCTGGTACATCACACAAAAGGCATGGCATGTATTATTATAGCCATCTTATGTATTAGGAAGCAGACCTATTGAGAGTAAGTGAATTGTTCTAAAAATCCATTTGTTATTTTATCATGGCATGTCTTTTTTTCTAGTTTTATGAGCTGTAACTGACACATATCGCTGTAAAAATTTAAGGTTTGCAGCATAATGGTTTAAGGCAAACATACTGTGAAATGATTACTGCAGGAAGTTTAGTTAACATCCATCATCTTATTTAGATAAAGAAAAAACAAACAAACAAACAAAAAACCTTGTTTTCCCTTGTGATGAAAACTTAGGATATGCTCTCTTAAGAGCTTTTCCTATATATCATACAATAATGTTAACTATAATCACCATGGTGTACATTACATTACATCCCTTGTACTTAATTATCTTGGAACTGTAAGTTTTTAACTTTTGATCACCTTCCTCCAATTAACCCTCCATCAAACCCCCTGCCTCTGGTAACCATAAATCTATATCTTTTTCTATGTGTTTTGTTTTTTCAGATTCCACATAAAAGTAAGATAACATGGTATTTGTCTTTCTCTAACTTATTTCACCTAGCATAATATCCTCAAGGTTTTTCATGTTGTTGCAAATGACAGAATTTCACCATTTTTGCATGGTTGAATAATATTTAATGGCTATATAATATTCCATTTAATATATATAATATATATATCCACTATATTATCACTATATATACCACCAGTTCTTTAGTTATTCACCATCACTAACCACTTAGATTGTTTCCATATCTTAGCTAATTTTAAATAATGCTGCTATGAACATGGGGGTGGCAGCTATCTTTTTGAGTTAGTGTTTTTATGGGCATATTCCCAGAAGTGGAATTATTGGATGAAATGATAGTTCTTTTTTTTTTTTTTTTTGAGGATTCTCCTTACTATTTTTCATACTATCTGTACCAATTTAAAATCCTACCAAGAGCGTACAGAGATTCCCTTTGCTCCACATCCTTGTGAGCATTTGTTATCTCTTGTCTTTTGGTGATGGCCATTCTAAAAGGTATGAGATGATACCTTATTGTGGTTTTAGTTTGCATTTCCCTAAGAACCGATGTGGAGTATCCTTTCATATATATCTTCTTGGTCATCAGTATATCTTCTTTGGGAAAATGTTTATGCAGGTCTTTTACCCATTTTTAATTAGATTGGATTTATCTCTAGGATCTCAATTCTGTTCCATTAATTTGTTTTTCTGTTTTTATGCCAGTACCATACTGTTTAATTACTACAACTGTAGAGAATAGCTTGAAATCAGGAAGCATGATGCCTCTTGGTTTGCTCTTCTCCTTAAAGAGATTCAAATATATAACAGGATTTTTCTGTGAAGATTAAATCTATTTGCATGAAAGTATAAGATTAAAAGCAAAGGCACATGCTGCATGCTTTGTACAACTGGATATGTAACACAGAGTAGATTGTTGTAAAGAGTAGAGGACTTGATATAAGAGATACTTAGCTTCAGTGAAACAGATTTTATGACAAAGTAAAGGTACTCTAGTTCAATTGTTGTATAATTGAAGATGTTAGCACTTGTCATATATAATGTAATAAGGCAAACTCTGTTACTCAGTGGTTCCAAAGATTTTTTTTTTTTTTGGCACATCTGAAATCATACAATAAACACTGGAAATACTGATGAGCCACTTTTTAAATCTGAGTGATAGGAAGCCCTTTATTGTTTCATAGTGAGCAAAATGTCCTTGCAAAAAGAGGTACTTGTGTAATTATTTCAATTACATAACTCTTACTCTTTCCTAGGACCCAAGCTGAATCTAGATTTTCCAATTATCTCTTTTACAAAGAGCCCCCTAAGGATGATCAAATGCAATAGTGAAGCCAGACATTGGCTGAAAATGTCCATTTGAAATCTTTGGTGAATTATGATATGCTTATAAATGAATTTATAAATTTAGGGTTGGCTCTTTAGATTCTTAGCAGGCTACAAATGCCTGTTGATGTTAAATTTTATAATTCAAAGTTTGGTTTTATGAGTAGGTTGTGACAAACAGGGAATGGGAAGAGGGAACAAGAAAAAAGCTAATATGTTTCAAACTAGATCATAAACACAAGATTAAGAAAAAAAGCTTCCCCAAAATACATTTTAATGAGTGATAACTGAACATAGTAAAGAAAAAAAAGACCAAAATCTGGCAAGAAAACAAATTAACAGTTTATCCTAAAAAACAGAACATCCCCCAACCACTTAGAATATAGTTGAACGTATTTTCAAGCAACAGCTGTGACTAAAGAGGAAAATTCAGGAGAGATCAAACTTATACATGTCATTCAGGAATTGAAACTCCTCAAAGACTTTCCATTACTGCGAATACAGTGTCCAGAATTTTTTTTCTTTTTTTTTCTTTTTTTTTTTTTTTTGAGAGAAAAAGATGGAGAGAGAGCGCACAAGAGAGCCGGGGGGAGGGACAGAGGGCAGACTCTCTGCAGAGCGTGGAGTCCATCTCAGGACCCACAAGATCCTGAGCTGAGTTGAAATCAAGAGTCCAACATTTAAACCAGCTGAGCCCCCAGACACACACTCCCCCAGGGTCCAGACATCTTAACACAGCACCTCTGATCCTGTATAGGTCTCTGTCTCACCAGGGTCTCTTCTCAGTATCTTCTCCTAACCCATTTGCTCCTTTGACTGTAATGATCAGAGCTGCATGTACTTTTCTATAAGCTACTCCCTCCCTCTGGTTAGAGTTCCTCTCACTGCCTCTCTTCTTCCAGCCATTTAACAGGACTCAGCTCAGCTACCATTGTCCCCAAAAAGTTTTCCCTGACTTTACTATCTGCCATTCCTCTAAAGCACTGGCTTATGCTCTGTTTATTTGTCATTCCTTCCATCCTGGTCTGTGAGCTCCTTGGGGATGGGAACTGTGTGCTCTTCATAGTTATCTTTCCCAGTGCCAGTGTCCTGAGTTGAATTGGGTCCTAAAAGATTTTGAAATCTTAGCTGCCAGTACCTGGGAATATGACCTTAACAGAAAATCGGGTTTTTGATGATGATCAAGTTGAAATGAGGTCATTATGGTGGGCCCCCATCCAATATAACTAATATCCTTATAAAAAGAGGAAAGTTGTACACAGAGACATACACACACGGGAAACATCATATGAAGAAGAAGACAGATTTAGGGAATGTATCCACCAACAAACCACCAGTAGCTAGGAGAGAGCCAGGAAGCAGATTTTTCTCCATAGCCCTCAAGAGGAATTGCCCCTGCTGATGCCTTGATCTTCACTTCCGGCCTGCAGCGTTGTCAGACAATAAATATCTGTTAAGTCACACAGTGTGTACCACTTCTTTCCGGCAGCCCTAGAAAACTCAAACAGGTTGGAAATGAATTTTTTCAGTTCAGAATGAATGAAATAACTCACCAGTTTATTTTATCAGCCTGAACCCTTTCCTGCATAGTTTATTATTTTTATGGAAAAAAGGATTCAGTGATCTTTATTTAATTCACTAATTGATTTTATTTTTTTAAGGTTGCTTTTTTTAAAGGATTTTATTTATTTACTTACTTATTTGAGAGTGAGAGAGAGCATGAGAGGGAAGAAGGTCATAAGGAGAAGCAGAGTCCCCATGGAGCTGGGAGCCCAGTGTGGGACTTGATTCCGGGACTCCAGGATCATGACCTGAGCTGAAGGCAGTCGCTCAACCAACTGAGCCACCCAGGTGCCCTCACTAATTGATTTTAAACATTAGCTTTGGAGTATCTACTTTATTTATAACATGCCTGGAAAAATATAAACAAAAGCAATATTATTCTCTCTACCATCAAAATGGTAACAACTGTCAACATGTGGGTGGGAAATGAAAATTTTTTTACACCAGAGCTGACAGGTGGTAAGTACTACAGCACTTGCTTATGGCAGATACCTTCTCTGGTTGTTTGGTGTCCATGTTACATCAGCTATTCACTGTTAAAAATATCAAAGCTTACAGAGTGCCTGGATTAAGCATCTGCCTTTGGCTCAGGTCATGATTCCAGGGTCCTGGGATTAAACCTTACTTCTGACTACCTCCTCAGCAGGAAACCTGCTTTTCCCCTCTCCTCCCTGCCCCTGCTCTTCATTACTACCTCTGTCTCTCTCTCTAAAATAAATAAATAAAATCTTTAAAAAATAATAATAAAATCGGGTGCCTGGGTGGCTCAGTGGGTTAAAGCCTCTGCCTTCAGCTCTGGTCATGATCTCAGGGTCCTGGGATTGAGCTCCACATCGGGCTTTCTGCTCAGGAGGGAGCCTGCTTCCCCCTCTCTCTGCCTGCCTCTCTGCCTTCTTGTGATCTCTGTCAAATAAATACATAAAATCTTCAAAAAAATTAAAATAAAATAAAAACAAAAATAATAATAGTAATAATAATAATAATAATAAAATAAATGTAAAAACTTCCTATAAATAACTATAATTCAATGTGGAAAGTAATGTGTCATTGGAAGATAATATTATCTATGGTCATGGAGAGAGCTTACTTTTAATTTAAAGGAGTGGGGATTAGGAAGGACTTTGCAGAGAAAGGGCTACTGGATAAAAGACTTCATGGATGGAAATATAAGACCCACCCAGTTATCCTTCAGATTTTTCAGTCTGCTTTCCCCAGCAACAGCCCTGCCAGCTGGGACACTCCCATCAATCTTCAACATGCGAGATAATTTTCACAGCTCTTAAATAATCTGTTATTCTGGTGACTTTTATTCAGAAGTCAATGTTAATGACCTTGGTTTGCAGTGGCAGCTAGAATTAACCTGGGAAAACCACCCAGACAGATATAGTTGATAGGCTGAGGTAATGCCCCTAACATTTAGGTTGTATTTCAATGATGGGAGCATGAGGATATTCCATTTCAAGTACAATAAAACAGACTGTAAACCAGTAAGAAAGCATCTAATTGCATTCTGTCATACCATCCCATGAGCAGTCAGCTGTGATCGGAGCAGGTTATTTCATCTGTAAGGATGAAAGCAGGTTAGTGCTGATCATTCTTGGAGTTAATAAAGAGTAAATATGTCTCTCATTTTTATTTTTTTCCATTGTTCCTTTAAACATAATAAACACAGATGTACTCTCCATTAATTCTTTAGCATACGACATGGTTGTTAGCATGCTAAAAATACTCAATATGAATTATTCTGGTACCTCTTTTTTTCTTGAGCTAAAGCTGTTAATGTGAGAAGCTTTACATTTAAAATTATGCCTATGCCATGTAATCATTGGTCTTTGAACAATTCAGTCATTAAACGATTTATTGTGCAATTACTATATGCCAGCCCTATGCTCAACATGGTCTACTTTATATAATTCTTGCTTTCTAGGATCATATAATTTAGTTGGAGAGAGAAGATCAATGCACAAAAAAAGATTATTTTGTAAAGTTATTTAATCTAACTGCTTACACTTTCTGTGCTTATATTCAGACTGCTAAGAATTGCTAAAGGAAAAAATATATGTATTAAAATAGTGCGATCATTAATTCATAGTAACTCAACCCTAACAAGACAATCAGCAGTTCCTTGCCACTTTTCTGTATTTCTCTAATCAATTGTTCCTTCTATTTTCTAGAAGAGCCATTTCAAATTTCTGTACTTTCTTCAAATCTCTAACCTCACTCCCTCCTTCTTGACTAATAAACCCCAATTTCTCATTATCAGAGTAAATTGAAGATGAAAACTCCTTTAGTGTCCTGCCTTTAAACCTATAATCTTAACCTTTACATCATCCTTTTCTTCTTCCCTTCTAATTCAGTGGAGAAGTGCCCTGTTTTCTCTAGTCATTAATTTATCCCAAACTATTTATTAAGTTCAGTTTAGGTGCTGAGCATACATTGGTGAGAACAAAAGTTACAGTTTCTCCCCAGAGCTTGTATTTTGCCCAAGACTACTTTTGCTCTCACCTGAACTATTTTCAGTATCTCAAATAGGCCATATTTTCATGTTTCCCTCTGCAGAGATGTTCTCTCCCCCAAATCTTTTTTTTTTTTTTTTTTTTTTTTTTAACCCTGGGTCACTTTCATCTTCCAGGTCTCAGAACCTACAATTAGTCTTCTCTGACACCCCTCCCCAACCCAAGATAAGCAACCCACCTCTGAGTGCCTACAGGCCTTGTTCCTCTCCTATCAACACTTAAACCGCTGAGCTTTTATTGTCTCTTTTCTTGTTCAACCCTCCACTAGAAAAGAACCATAGATCTCTGATTGACTCATGTGACCCCCATGTTTGGACTAGTGCTTGGCACATGAGAAATCAATAAGTGTGTGTTGAATGAGTTAGCTCATTCTGTTTAAATGGAAGTGGAAAGGCTGATATAGATAACTGGTTCTACTGGAGTTCGGCTTAGAAATGAACTACCGTAATGGGTTTGAGTTGTCAAAGACTTGAGTGTTCTTGAAAATTAAGGTTGGAAAGGCATTCCAGATGTGGGGAAGAGGCTTAACAATAAAAACAAACAAACAAACAAACAAACAAACACTACAGGAAGATCAGCTTGCATGGGGGGAAGCTTAGTAGCCGAGAAGTAAGAAATAGTAAGAAAAGGGTATATAGAATTCTTATAGAAAATAACCAGTAATGAATAATTTCAAATAACAGAGAAACATGATGAACATAGAATTTCAGGGAAAAAAATAACCTGGAATATATTTGCCAAACAGATTGGAGAATCAGGTAGGGAAAAATGGGAATCAGGGAATGTGGTCATGAGACTTCATGATTAGCTAAACACTTGATTTACTGAAATAGTCATAGAGAGGGAGTTTTACATTGACATTTATATTTATATTCACAGTGGCTTCTGATAAAACATAATAACAACTACTATATTAAACTTTATTACAAAAAAAAAAATCTTCCGATAACTCTCTGCCAGATATCATAAGAATCCCTAGGATCTGGTGGTGAATAAGTATGATGCCAAACATTAAAGAGCTTCTAGTTTAATCTGAAATATTAATCTCATTAGAAAACACAGAAGATAGGAAAGGAGGCCAGTTTCGAAGGGAGGTTATAAGTGCATTTTTTCAAGCTTTTGAGTTGAAGGTGACAAATCAGCTCCCAGCAGTGATGGAGATAGTACAGGAAGTGTAGATACTTATCAACTTAGCAGTGATAATTGAAACAAGAAATGGATTCTCCATGAGAAAGAGATTATAGATAGAATAAGATTCTGTGGAGTACGTTTTGGAGAATAACTCTTATTCTAGAGAAATGGCCATCAAAGTTAGCATGCAGCCCTGGGGTTTCTGGTTTAGGATATCTGCCATGGGCCCCAAATTTTATAAATCCAACAAGCTCCCACATATTAATACCACTGGTGTGAGGATCTCATTCTGGGAATCAGTGTTTTAGAGCCATTAAACAAAGTTAAATAAAACAAAAAAAGTAGCAAGAGAAATAAAAAAGAAACAGGGCAGTCTAATGTGTGTGTAACAATGAAAAAGCAGTAGTAATGCTCTACGTAATACAGAAAGAGCAAAGGCCCATCAGAATTTTGCAGGCCTTTTTTTTTCTTTTTTTTTAATTTTAAGATCATATTTATTTATTTATTTGTTTGACACAGAGAGAGAGTGAGAGAGAGAGAACATAAGCAGGGCGAGTGGAAGAGGGAGAAGGAAGCTTCCTGCTGAGAAGGGAGCCCAACTCAGGCCTCAATCCCAGGGCTCTGAGAGCATGACTTGAGCTGAAGGCAGACGCATAATGACTGAGCCACCCAGGTGGAAATTCTGGATGACTGGCTAGGCTCTTTGCCTGCTGGAAATGGTACATAGTTACCTCACTCACGTTCATTGTAGGAGAGGACAACCTACATACATTTGTACATCCATACATGCATACATACATACAAAAGAGTTCCATTGCAAAGAACAAGAGACAAATAGGCAAACGCTCCGACTATAAAGACTGGATGCTGTATTAGTTTACTGTGGCTGCTGTAACAAATGACCACAAACTGTGCGGCTTGAAAAAACAGAAATTTATCCTCTCAAAGTTCTGGAGCCTGGAAGTCTGGTGTCAGCAAGATTTATCCTTTCAGAGAGCTCTGAGTGTTTGTTTCATGTCTCTCTTTTAATGTTTGGCAGTTGCTGGCAATCCTTGGCATTTTTTGGTTTCTAACTGCATCACCACAACCTCTGCCTTTGTTGTCACCTGCACTATTCCCCGTGTGCCTGTGTTTCTATGCCTAAATTTTCTCTTCTTACTAGAAAAGTATATTCAGAATAATCCCATCTTAAATTGTATCTTCAAAGACCCTGTTTCCAAATAAAGTCACATTCAAAGGCACGAGAGCTTAGGAGCTTAGCAAATCTTTTGATGGAACATAACTGAACTGAGCAGATGCCACGTGAAATTGTGGTATATGGAGCAAGATGGGTTAAGATTGAGAAAGGTGTGTGGGATGAGAAGATAGTAATGTGAAATGGTATAAAGGAAAACCACTAAATTGGAGTTGGGAAGACAGAAGGGGAGCTCCCTCATTCCCTATCTGTTACCATCAATTGCAGACCCAATAGGAAAGACATACCTTGCGAGTCCTTAGGACTTCGGCTATTACTTTACCACCCCAGTAGAAGCAATAAATGTTTCCCTCTTCACCCTGACAACAACCCAGCCAATGAGAGACTTGCAATTCAGCCAGCAAAAAGCCACTATACTCCCAGTTTACTGGAGTAGACTTTTTGTTTATAACAGCCCTTCCAACTTTCTCTTTTCCTCCATAAAAGAGTGCTTCTCTTCTTTGCTGTCCAGTATTGCCTATAATTTTACTATAGCTTGCTTGTTCCAAATTGTAATTTTCTTCTGTTGCCAAGTAAGCTCAGTTTTTGCTGATAAAATGACTGGCAGTCTTATTTTTAAGGTTAACATTAACCATAGGTAACTGTTTAAAAGCTTCAGCTCTTAACAGAGAAGAGGCTGGGACAAGTTCAAAAAAAGATATTTTCAGGATAGGACAGAGGCATGGTCAAAGCCAGAGAAGAAAAGCACTGCAGGTAAGAGATTTACTATTTTAGAGAGGGAAGAAAAGAAATAATGAGTGAAGTTCTGGAGTGGAAGGGAAGGTTTAGGCTTAGAAAAAAATGAATGAAGAAAGCAATAAGACATAGGGACTTTTTACAATAATAGTCATTAAAGTGATGTGTTAGAAGAATGAGTGGATATTATGAGGTACATTGAGAAAAAGTTTGGAACATTGTGATAAGTTAATTGGGTGATCTGGGAGACATTTTTTTTCTTTTTTTAAAAGATTTATTTATTTGAGAGAGAGAGTAGGGGGAGGAGCAGAGAGAGAGTCCCAAGCAAACTCTGTGTGGAGTACAGAGCCCAATTTGGGGCTCCATCCTACCCATCACACCCTGACCAGGACTAGAGAGGAAACCTAGTGAATCGCTCAGAAGTCTGCATTACCCAGGTGCCACCATGAGAGAGTTTTAGGATTGCGCATGCTTAGCTAGGGCTGTGGGAAATTTTTTTTTTTTTTTTTAGATTTTATTTATTTAGTTAGTTAGAGAGCACACATGTGCATGTGAGGGGGGTGGGGGGCAGAGGTCAAGGGATCATCTCCCGCGGACTCCATGCTGAGTGGAGAACCGCCTCAGGGCTCAAACTCCTGACCCTGAGGTAAGACTTGAGCCAGAAGCAAGAGTGGGATCCCTGACTGACTGAGCCACCTAGGCACGCCCCCATGCCATGGGAATTTTAAAATGAACCCCTTCAATAAACCCCAAACTTTGTCTTTTGGACCCAGGGAGAATCCAGAGAGTAAGTAAATAAAGTTTTGGCTTTTAATTAACCATACCAACAGTGCCCCGTGAGATTAATTAGTCTTTCAAATTAAAACGAAAAGTGCATTTCTGGTGTTTTTTAAGCAAAGTTTTCTGTCTGGAGAGGAAGAGATGTCAGTCAGCTCTCTGTGTGGGCCAGACTCACAGGTAAAGTTTTGTGTGTTGTTTTTTTAACTGAATCATATTTACATGAGGTTAAATTGCCTGCACCAGTGGGTGTTTTCTAAAACAGGGCTGGCCAGGGGTTGGGCTGGATTCTGGTTCCTGTAGTAAAAACATGTAGTCAGAGTGTAGAGAATACCACTAGTGTTTTCTGTAAAGCATAAAACGCCTTACCTCACGGATCCTAGATCAATTCTGACAGAAGCAGCCTGCTTAATAATAACGAATTGTTTGGAGAAGCCCCAAATGTGTTCTCTTAGGAAAGTCACATAAAATGTAATTGAACCATTATTGAATGGTTATAAGACATCATGGGGCTTTGTTCTTTACACCCACAAAAAATATATGGGAACACTGTAATCATACGACTCTTTTAAGCATTTGAGTTTTTATTCTGAGCTTCTCGAGCACAATATCAGTCTATGCTGCCAAGATTTTTTGCTTTTATTTCCCCACCTCTCTGTAACACCTTCTCCTCACCATAGGCAAGCAACAAGGGGAAAGGGTGAACTGTGAACTGTTCCTTCTCCTGTTCTATTTTATAGGATGAAGAAAAGGTTTTGTGTGGAAAAAGTTATAAGGTTTTAACAAGGTTCAGATATTCCTTTCCTTATGCCTGCATGTTCTGTGTTTACCTGAGAAATTTCAGTTTGCGGAGATGCAAGAAATACAGAAAAAGGAACCCAGCTTTGTGCAATAGAGCTAATCCTGAAATTGTTTTTAATTGCTTCAGGAATTAGGTGTTTAATTTTCACCTGTTTTTTTGTTTTGTTTTGTTTTTTTGTTTTTTTCTTACTAGGTTACCGAAACAGCCACTGATTTTACTTCCCTTTGCAATTTTAGTATTTATATTTTTCTGTGTCAGCTTTGTTTCTTACTGGTACTGCATAGACATGTTTAGGACTATTCTTAATAGTCAACATTCTACAGTAGGTTGTATTAGGGTCAGTGTTTTGCTGAGACCCACCAACTCTTTTCACTGTGTTTTATAATTGATTAGTCCACCATCACCTGATGGTCCAGAGCCCTTTCTTCCTCCCACCCCCACCCCAAGGCCTCTTTTCTCTTCTCTTTTCTTCTCTTCTCTTCTTTTCTTTTCTTTTTAAGATTATTTATTTGAGAGAAAGCAAGAGAGCAGGCCAGGCAGAGGGGGAACAGGCAGAGAGAGAAAGATAAGCAGACTCCCTGCTGAGCTGAGTTTGGAAGGAGGGGGCAGAGAGCTCACCAAGCCATTTCTTATTCATAAACACTTCTTTTCAAAATGATGATCAGTTCTCTAAATTAGTCACTTCCATAAAAGCAGTGTTTTTGTTATTTGTAAGGCTTCTTACCTTTAAATCATAATACTCATCGTATTTATCCCATTGAGGACCATTCTGGCTTGTCATAAGTACATGTTTTGAGTTTTTGCCAAGCATTTCTGTCTGAATTTCCAGCCTGATGAAGCTGGGATTTTATGAGCATCGTGTAATGTACGTCAGGGCAGCTGACTCTTCAGTCTTTTAGTCACGAGGAATCCGGAGGATGTGTTGGTTTGAAAGGTGCTTTCCCTGTTATCGATTCTAGCTTAAACTTCAAGACTCAGCCCAAGTGCTAAACCTTCTGTTGATTCTTCTCCTCAGAGGAAGTCATGCTCCCCTCTAGGCTGACATAACATTATAGGACTCATTCTAGCGGGTTAAATCATGTCAAGGTGTTTAGGTATCGGTTTCTCAAGACAGCTTGAGAGCTTACTGACAGCAGAGAATTCTTACTTATCAAGCATCTGGTATGTGCTAATTACTATAGAACATGGATATACGTACTCCCTTATCCCAGATGAGACAATTGTGGCTCCAAATGACAGAGTCAGTAGATGGAGGAACCAGGACATGAAGCTGACTCTGCTTTAGCCCCGTTGCTGCCCAGTGGTTGGCATAATCTCTGCGTAGACTGAGGACAGAGATCAGAGTTGACCCAAGGCCAGTAATGCCTCATCCAGTTAGTCACTCCAACTAACAGTGCTCACTTTTTCAGCAGCCCCTCATTCATTAAACCTCAAGCTTCCTCTTTAAGGAGAAGTTTTCTCAGAGATCTGTGACTTTCTCCATCCTCTTGAATTCATTTGTTCATTCATTGTTCATTCATCCCTTGAATAATTAGGTCGTTATATGACGGCTTTGTTCTGTTGCTCAGCAGAAAATGATGCATATCCCTGGTATCATGGACTTCATATTTTCATATGAAAATATGAAATGATATGAAAATATGACTCCATATTTTCATATCATGTTTATTGTCTCTTCAAAGAGACAATAAAAAATAAAATACATGAGTGACTTATATGTTAAGAGAAAATAAGTGCTAAGGTAAAATGAAAAGTAGCTTGAGATAAGGAAGTGGGATGTATGGTTAGGAGCCAGTGTTTAAAAGGAAGTCAGACTCAGGCTCCTAGAGAAATTAAGATTTGAACAAAACCCTGAAGGATAGAAATTCCAGATAGAGGAAACAGCTAGATTAAATGCCCTAAGGTAGGAGTATGTCCACTGTGTTCTAGAAGTATCAAGACTGCAGCTGTGTCTCAAATGGAATGAAGAGGGGGAATATTACATAATAAGGGAATAGAGTGGTCCTAGAATGTATGCAGCCCACCGCTGCTTTAACAAAATATATCCGGAGAATACCCAGTGCCTCCAAACTAATCATTCTGGATTGCCCACATTTGTCTTCATTGGGTAGTCTTCCCAAAATCAATGGCCCTGTCTGGGCTTAGAACATTGCCTCAGCCAGGTTCAACCACACTCCCTTGTATTTCTGTAGTGTTTTGGTCAATTCTTGTACATTATATTGACCACAGTTGACAACAACTGGTTATATGATTCATAATAGGTGCTCAAGAGATGTTCATTGAATGGATGGATGCATGAGTGAATCAATGAATGAGAACAGATTTAGTCTTAAAACACAGATGGATGCTCCCACCTATAAATAAATTTGTGTTCTAGCTGTAGAGATAAGCTACATATTTACTTATATTAAATGAAACTTCTGGAATATGGCTGAGTGTTGATTAAATGCTGATTACTTTTCAACGTATCCATGTTCCATCCAAGAGAAATCAGGGACAATTTTCAATTCTGTACCATCAGAGGGTTCTTACTAAAAATAGCTTGTTTCGCCTTGAGCAGAGTCACTAGTTTTTAACCTAATCTCTGGGGGAAAAATTATTTCCTTTATAGCTGATATATTTATGTCTATAGTATAGTGATTTCATTGTCTTGGTACAGACTTCAACTTCAAATGTCAACTACATAGTTATTCCCTTTGTTGGGCTTAACCTTATTTACAGTGGTAATTTGTTTCCTTAGCTCTTCTGTAACTCAGTCAGTCTGTGGCATTTACTATTATTATAGTGGATGTAAATCAGAGTCCCTGGATTTGTTTTAACCTTTTCTTTCCACAGTTTGGAATGACTTCTATACTATTATAAATGCAGTAGATTGATCCTAGCATGTGGGTCTGAAACTTTTGTAAATCTATTTTTTTAATTCCCCTATAATCATATATAAATGTAAAACAAGTTTTGAAAAGCATGAGCTGATATGCATCATAAATTTCATAGGAAAAGCCAATTGGGAGCATTTTATTTACTCTTGGTCATCTTTTGCTCGATAAACAAATTCTTTAAATTTGAGACAGATAGATACATTTATAGATCTATGGGATGTCAAAACATCAATAAAGAATAATTACCCACTTTAGTAGAATATTAGATAACAATTATTTTAATTGTCCTATCAATTTAAATCCATTTTGCATTTTTAACAACTATTATAGTTAATTTAACAGAAAAATTATTTTATTTCAAATGTAATTTCAGAGGTGTAACTTTATAATTTACTATGCCATTATTTTTCCATTATCTAATCACTTAGGCCATTAAAAGCCCCATTCAATATTTAATCAATAAAAGCATAGTGAAATGGAGCTTTTTTTTTTTTTAAAGATTTTATTTATTTATTTGACAGAGAGAGATCACAAGTAGGCAGAGAGGCAGGCAGAGAGAGAGGAGGAAGCAGGCTCCCTGCTGAGCAGAGAGCCCGGCGTGGGACTCAATCCCATGACCCTGGGATCATGACCTGAGCCGAAGGCAGTGGCTTAACCCACTGAGCCACCCAGGCGCCCTAAAATGGAGCTTTTTTTAAGTGTTTTTCATTATTGTCATATAAAGTGCCAAAAATTTTTGTGATTGTTTTATCACAAAACAGGTTTTTTTTTTTTAAATACGAGATAACATAGTGGGTAGTTTGTTTAAAAAAAAAAATTCTTCAGCTACATAAGTCATAGAAATTTCCTATGCCTTTAGTACGAACTCTTCTATTTATATTTATCTTTCTGAATAATTTCTATGGTAATAATTATAGTTTTGAATTTCAATGAATATATAGGCTACAGGTATTATATCGAATGTGTATTCAATCATATCCTGAAAAAGACCTTTTTATTTTTTCACACAAAAGAGTCTATCACTCGTTCTTTGAAAGTGCCCATAATGGTTTTTAATAACTTCTTATCCTTCCATAGTTTAATATAAACAAAGTTTTGTAAGCTATGGTACAGTATAAATTTGTCTCTCCAAATAGAAAATTTCCATGTTTAAAATTTGGCATTCTGGGATTTGTTATAAAACTAATAAAGGTAAAATACTATTTCTTGTGTCTTTAGACTGTGTACAGGGATGATTCATTTCTCATGTGTTACTACCTCACTAGCACTTAATATGTGTGAGGAAATATGAAAATATGACAAGGTGGCTAGAGAAACAAACAAGGACAAGCATCTAGTTTCTTTTTGCCTTCTCTCTGAAATTATTACATAAATATCTCATGTATCTTCCTTGTGGCTCTCGTCTGAGAATTTGTGGAATTTTCTAACAGCTGTACTTTTAATCCTGAAATGTCAAGAGTATCTAGGTCTCTACCCAAATGATTTGCAATTCTTCTCTGTGCTAGGAGAATAACAACAAAGACAAGCTCATCAATTCCACATGAGCAGGGCTGAACTTGTGCTTTGCCTGCCTCACTGAGGATTCTTCCACATCCTTTTGCCATATCCCTATTTGGCCAATCACCCATTATCTGCTAATTAGCTAGGGAGCAACAGTTAGGTGGACAGTCTTGAAATATAACAAAACTAATGGCCATATAGGCTTGACTTCAAGAGCTTTGCCTCGTTAGCATTAATCAACAAACCGTCAAATACTTAACAAAATCGATTGAAGTAGAATCATTACCATTAATTATTACTGTTGTAATAAACTGAGGATTAATTTTTTTTAGACTGCTTAAATATGGCTAATTGCATTTTCTTAAACAACAACAACAACGAAACTTTTCCTTTCCCATAGGTTTAGGCTTCAGTATTGCAGGAGGTGTGGGGAACCAGCACATTCCTGGAGACAACAGCATTTATGTAACTAAAATTATAGATGGAGGAGCTGCACAAAAAGATGGAAGGTTACAAGTAGGAGACAGACTGCTAATGGTAAGTGTGACTCATGCAAAACTATGTGTGTATTTATAAAGCTCTTGTTTCCCAGTGTATGACTGTCTCAGTTCAGGCTGTCATAACAAAATACCATAGACTAAGTGGCTTACACAACAAAAATTTATTTTCTTGGAGTTCTGGAAGCTGGGAAGTTCAAGGTCAAGGTTCTTTCTCATTCAGTTCCTGGTGAGATCTCTCTTCCTGGCTTGCAATCAGCCATATTATTGTTGTGTCCTCACATGGCCTTCCACCTGTGCTTGGGCTGCAAGAAAGAGATCTCTCTCTTCTTATTGAAGCCACCGGTCAGTCCCATTGGATTAGGGCTTCACCCTTAACTCATTAATTGATAACTTTAATTACCTCCTAAGGAATCTTTCTGTAAGTATAGTCATATTGGGTGGTGGAACTTCAGCCATTAAATTCCTAATAGTGATCACGAGCAGAAATGGAAAAAAAGGAAGAGCAGATTTTGTGGTGGGAGATTTCAGAAGTTCATGTACAATCGTATCTGTTTGTTGACATTTTAAAAACAAATCTGAATTTTCACTAGTTTTCACAGATAGAACAAGACACGGATTGTTATTTTTCCAAGATAACCTATTAGCCCAAGAGAGTGTTACTTGCCTACTGTTAGTAAGGTGGGCTTTGCGTAACAAAGTGTTCTCTGATTTTTTAATATGTACATTTCTGTGTCTCTCTGTGGTCCCTTGTTGAACCAGTGTAGACAGTATAAACAGTCCCTGATTTACCAGAATTCATAATCTAAATTCTGTCACATGTGTAAACGTATCTTTCCCCCCACCCCAATCAGATAGGGTTAAGGCTATTTTATTTACCAGCTGCCTACATGCTTCAGGACCCTGGGCAATGAGTAACACCAACACGCAGCTGCCCTTCCTAAGCCATGGAGTTCTAGGATAAACTAAAGCAAAATTAAGGCATGACATAAGCAGTACAAATTTGGAATTGCACTTAATAAAACTACTTTATCTCTATTTACTATTTTATACCAAACCTACAAGATAATAAATACTGAAAATTAATAAAAGAGAGCTCTGAAGAGAAGTATATTATGTCTGCCCTTGTAAAACATGGCCTCTAATCTCTGCAAGGAGCCATTATCTGTAGCACAAGTGAGGATTGTTAGGAAAAGGTCAATTTATATACTCAACAGAATAGTAATTTCTGTGACATGTGCAAGCTTCAGAGGTTGAATCTCAGTGCATTGTGCCCACTTCCCTGGGCTTTAGACAGCTTGTCCTTGGTCCCATTCATCTAGTTTCATAGTTGTAAATGATCTTGGTATTGAATTACCTAAGTAAACCTTTATAATAATCTTGATAACTAATATTTATTTGGCATTTGCTACATTCCATGGATTATTAAAAGTGCTTTTTTGTAATGAATTTATTTCTCACAACAAGCTGTTTTATATAAGCAAAGAGGAACTGAGGTATAGAGAGGTTTATTAACTTGGCCACAGTGATATAGTTAACAGTAGACAGAACTGGATTTCAAATCCAGGAACTGAGGCTTATAAGCACAAAGCATGATCTTTCATTTGTTTCTAGAATTTGCCAGTCAAATCTTTCCTTCATTTCTTTAGTTACCATTCATTCATTCATTCATTCCTTTATTTAGCAAGTTATATAATAAACACCTACCATGTCCAAGGCAATAACCACTACTCAGGAAGTAACTCTGTCAGGAAAAAATTTATGATCATACTGGATGGGCAAAAAATGTGGCATTTATGACTTGAGTCAAAGTGGCAATGAAGAGTGTGGGCCTCTTTACCACCTGAAGTTTTTCTCTTTCTTTCTTTCTACCATTTTACTGTAGTATAGTTGACATATAAACAGCTTTACATATTTAATACATATAGCTCCATGGGTTTGGGTATTAAATATATACCCAAGAAACCATCACCATTATTAAGGCTTTAAATATATTCATCATTTTCCAAAGTTTCTTCTCACCCCTATTGTTATTGTTTTTATTATTTTGTGCTTGTGTGTGGTGAGAACAATTAACATAAGATCTACCCTTTTGGTAAATTTTAAGTATGCAATATGCTTTTATTAGCAGTAGGCCCTATACTATGCAAGAGAACTACTATTTTCATTCTTGAGACATTCTGCATTTTTTTTTATGTTGTTGGCTGTTTTTTGTGTTTTCTGATTTTTTTTTTTTTTGCCTTGGATGTAAAAGTTGTTTTTTTATAATTTTGTGTCTTCTGAACCAGAAAAGTATTATTGAGGTATAAGATCTAACAATGTCTCTCAAGAATATAGACTTCATTGTTAGTTGACTTAGGAATAAAATACACCATGATATCCATCTTTTACATTGCATGAAATTGAAAAAGCTGAAGAGGACATTTTCATTCTAAATTAATGGTTATCACATTTGACCTTTGGCTCATTGTTCTGTAAAGGTTTGGTTGTAGACAACTCTTTTGCCATTTCTTTAGTGGCTGCTGTTGTAATATCAAGCTAGATGTTGTGTGTTGATTGATTGCTTGAAGTTCCATTTAAGTTCCTAGCTTTATTTTAAAATTCTTTAAAATAAATAAATAAATAAAACCCTCAAAGTCTAAATAATTCTGTCAAAGGATTATCCAGCACCATGCTATTGTTCCATTACCATTTTCTTGATATTCATTGTACATGTAATGATTTCAAAAATAGCCGAGACAAATCTTTAACTATTCTGAGTTTTAAAGCCTGTTTAAAAAAAAAAAAAAAAAAAAAGAACCTTCAACAATAATAGGTCTCTCCTCTCTTATGTAAGGAAAACATAATTAGTACTTCCAAGGCAACTGCCAAACTAAATCTGGAAATGAAAGAAAATGATTCATTTTATAATATTCTGAAAGAAAAATAATGCTGAGGAAAAGAATAAAAAAAAATCACGGAAGCCACCCCGAAGGACCAATTATCTTGCTTCAACCCAACAATATTTATTAATGCTCTCCTTCTGTCATTCCTTTCCCCTTCCTTTTCTCTTTATTACCCTACATTCACATCATCTTTATCTTTCTCCTCTTCCACTCTCCTCCCTCAAAGGAAGTACAAATAATTTAGATTCCGTGATTTACCAGCTGTACCACACTGTATATTTTTCTCCAAATAGCTATTCTCCTTTCTAAAGCAATTTGCACCACTCCCTCCTCTCACTCCTTAGGAAAATTTCTCCCATATGTTACTCATTCATAGTTCTTTAAGCAAACTGGCCTAAAATGAAACTCTGTTCATTTCCTCATACCATATATGTTGGGTCCTTTTTTCCCCCCTAAGTACTTCTTATAACTCAGAATTGAAAAGTATCTCTCTTACATGTTATCTTATTCCAACTCATTTGGTACATCAGAATCCACAGAAAAACAAGGTGAAGTAGTCCCTCACCTCTGCGAGAACACACGAAGGGTGGAGAATTTAATGCCTCCTGGAAGCTACCCATTAGATCCTAGCTATCCTTAGATTTGTTTTTTCTTAAAATTATACCAAAACACATGTCCCTCTACATTTCTTGCTTTATTCACAGCTCTGTCCCTTGGAGACAGAAAGGTAAAGATTAATTCTACATTTGTTTGAAAACTTACATCTTGCCACTTTTTTTACTTCTCAGCCTTTAAGATGTTTTACACATTTTCTCTCACTTTTGAAGTCAGTTTTACCACACAGCCACTTATCTTCTCTAAATAGATTACCCTTTTAAGAAAACTTTTGATTCCTTAGAATGTTATTCCCCCATTTTTAAAACCACAGGCAATATTGTTGCATCTGACCTTTACATTTATTCTATAATAAGGAAAAAATTACTCTACCTATCACTTCTGCACTAAGACTCTTAGCGTTTCAAATAAAACGACTTTAATGTCAGTCTTCTCTGATGTTTCCTCGTGTGCTCAGATGCATGGTATTTGTTCTCTTTACCAAAATAATATATACATTTTTAATTCTCCTGCTGCTTGGCACTTATTATCATTCACTAGAATTTTGGTTTTTTATTTTGTCAAATGCCAATGACATCTGATTTTTATGGACTATACCAGTGGTTTGTGTTGTGATCTCAGACTAAACACAGTAACTCCTGGCCTTTGATTTCTTGAGACAGAGGGTTAGAAGTTAACAGTATTAATAATTTTAAAATTCATTCATATATTTTTACACACTGGTTTTTATGAAGCCCTATCAAGATGATACAGGGGGCCACATATATTATGGAGAAGTGATCATTTTCTTCATCTTTTTTCTACACAATACCAGAAAATTTGAATCCAGGGTCATCTGACTGTCTTTTCTACAGCAATGATGTGAGCTGTTACTTGTTGAAACTTCCGTCGCATTGTGATTGGAAGTTTATAGTCTTAGTCTCCTTTTTTCATAACTTTTGCTTGACCTTGAAAGAAAAACATTGTCAGTAAGAGCACTTTTACATTTTTACAAGGAATAAGTCTGTGTTTTTACTTCCTTAAAGGGAAGGAGTAGACAAGGGGAAAGGTAAGAAAGGCATTGAGTGAAGTGGGAAGACGGTGGACTCACAGCCAGCCACCCAGAATTAATTCGACCTAAATGACCTTGGACAAGTCATGTACATCTTTGGTCTTCTGTTTTGGCCTCTATAGCATGGTAGCAGTGCCTTAGATCAGTGTTTCCCAAGTGTGTTTTAAAATATTAATCTCATTATTGTGTCACATAAAAAGGTCAACTAAGTATGGGAAATTCTACAACTTGTATCTCACCTCTCTTACAGATTCTCAATGAACTTAAGTATATTAAAGAGTCTGAAGTTCTGTAATCAAGGAACTAATTTAACTTGAACACTATAATCTTCAAACAGACTTCATTATGCAACACTTTGCTTAAAGTGAACAAAGGAGCTTAAAGCACCTAGAACTAGTGTTCAGGGGAGTAGACTGGATGTGCTGTGTGAGAGTGACTTTTTGTTTATTTTATTTTTTAATTTTTTATTACGTTTATTTTTTATTTATTTTTATTATGTTTATTATGTTTATTTTATTATGTTATTACATTTTATTACAGATAGCCAGCATATAGTACATTAGTTTTTAATATAGTGTTTAACAATTCATTTGTTGCTTATAACAACTAGTGCTCATCACAACATGTCCCTCCTTAATACCCATCTCCTGGCTACTCCATCTCCTGACACCCTCCCTCTGTAACCCTCACTTTGGTTTCCTGAGTCCACAGTCTCTCATGGTTTGGCCCCCTCTGTGATTCTTTTCATTCAGTTTTCCCTCCATTCCCCTGCGGTCCTCCATGCTATTCCTTATGTTCTGGGTGTGAATGAAACCGTATGATAATTGCCTTGACCTATGTCACTTAGCCTAACCCCCTCTAGTTCTCACCCATGTCAATGCAAATGGTAGGTATTCATTCTTTCTGATGGCTGAGTAATATTCCATTGTATATATGAACCACATCTTCTTTATTGATTCATCTGTTGAAGGGCATCTCTGCTCTTTCCACAGTCTGGCTGTTGTGGACACTGCTATTATGAACATTGGAGTGCATGTGCCCCTTCTTTTTCCTACATCAGTATCTTTAGGGTAAATATCTAGTAGTGTAATCACTAGGTCATAGGGTAGCTCTATTTTTAGCATCTTCAGGAACCTTCACACTGTTTTCCAGAGTATCTGTACCAGCTACAGGAAGGAAGGTTTTATAACCCATCAACAGTGGAAGGAAGGTTCCCCTTTCTCCACACTGTCACCAATACTTGTTTCCTGTCTTGTTAATCTTGGCCATTCTGACCGGTGTAAAGTGACTCTTATTTTTATTTCAAAATTAATATGCTATGGTAAGGACATTAAGTGGATTTAGGGAATGTGAGTGGAAACAATACAATTTTCTGAACAAGTATTAGTTGTGAGCACTTATTAAATTAAATCTTTTTGGTGATTTACAAAACTGCCTAGCTTCACCCAAATATTAATAAGAAAATCACCTTGAAGGCAGGGCAGATATGTAAGAATTTCTGAATAATGAACAGGACTGAAAGCACTTGAATTTGTTAGACTGACCTTAGACGAGAACTGAAATGGGTAACGTTCTCTGCCCATGGCTCTTCCCCGTGGAAGAGTGCAGCTTGCACACAGTCCTCACTCTATCCCCTGAGAGATGGAGAGGGCAGCCAGTACTGTTACTCTTTCTTTCCAGAAGAGAAAGTTGGAGCTTAGAGATCACAAAGGGATTTCCAATAGGACATAACTAATAAATTGTGAAATCAGATTCAGACCCAGATGTCAATGTCCTAGTGCCACATTCCCTCCACCAGTTTATGCAGCCCTTCTGATTCTTAATCCTGCTCTCATATTTCAATCACGTGGTAAATTTTTGATCACTCTGGATGCACCCTGAAGAATCAAATGAGAATCTTGGAGGTAGGCACCACGCTTCCTTTTTAAAGAAATCATTTTAAGTCTCCCAGGTGATTCCGATGTGTAGTCAGGTTAAGAACCACAGTCCTACACTGATCTAATCACATTCTAGCCTGTTCTGCTGCTGCTCTAGTGCTTCTCCTGAAGGTGACTTTGGGGCTAACATTCTTTCTATCAAGCCAGTACAGTATCATTTAGCATTTTCCAACAATGGGCTGACCACATTTAGAAATACTTCACCCCTCACACTTTCTCCCCTGTAATTAGAGTACTTTCTGAAACACAAGGGGGGAAAACCTGGATAATAATTTCTTGGACTCAGTTGTAATTTTTTTCAAATGTAATAAAATCAAAATGCAGTGCAGTTGCAATGACATATCTTATTTGAGGGTTAAAACCTCCCATTATGTTGTTTTCTATTTTTTTTTGCTTATATTTGGTTTAACACTGGCTATAGAATTCGCTCTCTATATATTAATTTAATATTAAGTTAATATATATATAGATGCCTACTACAGAGCAGTGGTTTCAAAATTATTTCCATCTGTAAAACACAAAAAAATTGCCTCATATATATATATTGTATATATACATATATATAGTTCCCTATTTTATATTGCATACATATATCACTATTCTAATACATGATATACATTTTAAAACATACATTAAAAAATAGGAAGATGATAATTAGTGTGATAAATATTAATAGAAGTTCAGATACAAAATTCTTCCTGTGTTCAGTGGATTGCCCTGCGGTTCATATCATATTGTCCATGTTGGTGACCACTGCTATAGAGGACACTGGAAAAGTCAATCAAAACGTCATTGTTATTTGCTCTGTCTATATGTAGAATAAAAAGTTAAGAAATTCATCAACAATTAATGGAGGAGAAAGAAATTCACACTGTTGGAGTTTTGATCGTGTCCTTGATATTCTGATGTGACCCATTACTCCCATTCTCTACCAACCTTTCATCCTTATATCCCATGCCTGCCACAGAGTGAGTGTCCTATAAACGTGTGTTGTTTGTTGAATGACCTTCATTTCTTATCCTTTCTGACTCAACACAAATGTAACCTAGAAACTCAACACAAATTCCTCCTTTGTCTTATAAATTAGGGATTTTTTTTAAAGATTTTATTTACTTATTTGACAGAGATCACAAGTAGGCAGAGAGGCAAGCAGAGAGAGAGGAGGAAGCAGGCTCCCTGCTGAGCAGAGAGCCCGATGTGGGGCTCCATCCCAGGACCCTGGGATCATGACCCGAGCTGAAGGCAGAGGCTTTAAACCACCGAGCCACCCAGGCGCCCCATAAATTAGGGAATTTTGATAGCTTTTCCTTGGAATGTTACTTTTTTAAAAATTTAACTTAATTTTTTTCAGTGATCCATAATTCATTGTACATGGAATGTTACTTTTAACTTCTTTATCTAATTGTTTCAACATTTATGAAGTGCCTACTACTTATGGTACATCAGTTGGAGGATTACAAAGATGAAAACACTCTAATTAGGGTAAATGGGTGAATGGTGAATGAGATACCAGTTTCTAGTTAAGGAATAAGTAAGCTGGGGAGGGGTGGATAAAAGGTATAGTATAAAGAATATAGTCAGTGGTACTGTAATAGTGTTGCATAGTGACAGATGGTAGCTACACTTCTGGTGAGCAAAATATCATGCACAAACTTGTTGAATCCCTGTGTTGTACACCTGAAAATAATGTAACATTGTGTGTCAGCTATACTCCAATGTCCAAAAAAAAGGTGGGGGGGGACAATCTAATCATTGCCTTTTAGAAAATCAGTCCTTGAACAGGAAAGAGACATTGCAAGATTAACTGTTGTAGAAGGTAGGGGGTGATCATTTTCACAGAAGGAGCTAGTTTCAGCAACAAAATCAGCAGAAACATTGTGTATGATTGTGAAGTTTGATGACTCTTTGTATACTGCTCTATCTTACACGATGTCTTTTCATGTTCATGGTATCCCTCCTTTCTCCTAAACATAAATAAATCAACAAATAAATTAGTATCATCCCTATTTTGCATATAAGGAATCTCTAATCTTCAATAAATATGTTAACTGAACAAAATTCATGAATATAGGAATTGAAAACAGATGTGGTACTACATTTAAAATTTACTCTCATTATGCCAATTTAACTTCATTTCTAGAAACATCTAGGCTTAAAATAATAGCAGGTTGTTTTTTTTTTTCTAAAAAATTAAATCAGTTTGCTGGCCATTAGAAAACAAGTTCCTTCTTCTCCATCCCAATTTTCCATCACTCCTGAGATCTTGCTATGTGTGTTTCATAATGAAGCCACTGCACTTTGGTTCTGGGGTTATCTTGTTTCTTTTTTTTTTTTTTTTTTTTTTTTTTTTTTTTTTTTTTTTTTTTTTAAGATTTAGCTGTTTATTTGAGAGAGGGGAAAGGCAGAAGGAGAGTGGCTTAAGCAAACTCCATGCTGAACATAGAGCCCGACGTGGGGCTTGATCTCACAAGCTCATGACGGAGATGATAACCTGAACTGAAACCAAGAGTCAGGCACTAAACTGACTGTGCCCAGGCTCCCCACTTTGTTTCTGTTCTTATTTGAAGTTTTTTTTTCTTTTTCATTTAAAATATAGAATTAATTTCATTCTAACTATAGTTCATGATCATTGCTAAAAAAGTGAAAAATAAGAAGATGTTTATTATCCAGAGATAACTATTATTGTTCCCTATTTATTTGTGGTTACTGTTTTTAAAATAAAATTTTTTATATCCTTGAATTGCAGTGTACTGCAGAGATTTTAGCCTTTGGCTTATGCATATTCATTTTCATATCATTGATGTTAGCACATTAGATTTGTCAACTTTTTTATTTGTATTTATTTTTTAATTTTTTAAATTTTATTAGGTTTTTAAAATTGTATTTCCATTGTAGTTAACATACAATGCTATATTAGTTTTAGAGGTACAATACAGTGATTCAACAATTCTATCCATTGCTTAGTGCTCCTTTTTAATTCATCTCATCTAGTGATCAGCAACTTTATCTCCTTAGAAGTTAACTTTGGAGTTCGTGATTTTTTTTTTTTAAAGATTTTTTCTTTATTTATCTGACAGAGATCACAAGTAGGCAGAGAGGCAGGCAGAGAGAGAGGAGGAAGCAGGCTTCCTGCAGAGCAGAGAGCCCGATGTGGGGCTCGATCCCAGGACCCTGGGATCATGACCTGAGCTGAAGGCAGAGGCTTAACCCACTGAGCCACCCAGGTGCCCCCGTGATTTTTTTTTTTTTTTTTAGTGTTTCTAGAGTTCCCCCATTTCCTTGTACTATGTCTCAGGTAATATTTATGTCCACCTCCTAGTTTGTGCCACCGTGTTGGTATTCCTGAATAAATACGGAAAGGTCAGCATCTCACCATCTGTACACCACCCATTCCTCTTTATTATCATTCTCCTGCTGCCACACCTCCCACCTTTGTCCCATCACATACCTCTTTGCTTGCACTCAATTTGATTCCCACAACACTGACCCTGCTCTTCTTGCAGGTTTTTTGGCACCTCGTTCTTCAGCTAGTTTGCCCTCCTTTGTCTCTGCATCATGCTCAAATTCAGTGCTCCCTCTTCTGTTGGAGAAAATGCGTCCTCTCATCTCTAACCTCTCTCCTTGGCCTCAGTCCTTCATCCTATTGCAAACATATGGCCAGGCTGCACACATGCCCCGCTCTGTGTAGTGCGCCCACAGAAACACTGCATTCAGATGCACATAATTTTTTTTTTTTCTGAAATCAGGCCAGTTGTTCAGTGTTCACCATTATAGGCAGATACTTGATGCAAAAGAAAAAAGACAATAAAAAACAATGACAAGAGCAACTAGCCAATCAGTGTAATGTCCCTTCTCTCTGTGTACAATCAGCTCCAGCTGTAGGCCCTTTATCTTGAGAGTTCATAGGATAAGGCACACACATAATTAACCCAAATAAACCCACTTTCGTGAAAAACATTTTGAAGACTTCAGCACAAAAGAGCACTTTTTGGTCCAGATCCTGTACTATTCTGAATTTTTAAAAAGACCACACAGAAGCCTCATCAACAGTACCCTAATTAAACTCATCAGTTCACAGATGTTTACAGGAAAATGCTCAGCAAAAATTTTTACCAAGCATTCCTGTTTCCTGAGAAGAGAGATGTATGATGACAATAGTAATAGTAATAAAAGCTAAAATATTAGCTTTTATTACTATTATTATTATAAGAATTTTAATATTCCTGCCACTTTACATAGACTAATACATTTACATCAATAACACTTTGAGGAAGCAATTATCATCATACCTATTTTACAGATGTCAAAACTGAGGCTAAAAAGATTAAGTAAGTTGGTCCAAAGTTACACAGCTAGAAAGAGCTAGGACCAGGACTCAGATCCTGGTCTGCGCGACTCAGAAGCATGTGCTCTTATGTTGCCAATATCATGCTACCTGTTCTATAACTAAAATCTGTGTTAATGTTCCAACACTTTGTAGTCACCAAATAAAAACCAACTGAAGTACTACTATTATAAACCACCATTATCCCCACTTCTCACCTCTACCCTTTGCTCAACTTCTTTCCGGTCTGAGGAGTTCTCAGGTGGTACTTAAGAATCTGTATGTAAAGTCCTTCTCAGTACGTTTCAGTTTCAGTGCTTGAAACTTGAAGTGTATCTTACTAGAATATGAGATTCAAGGGAGCTGGAGATCTTCTCTGTCTATCTGAAAAAGGAATATAGATGAGTGTTTACAAGCCTGGTATCTGGATCCAAACTGCTTGCTTTTAATCGGCTTCTACCACTATTAGATCAATGACTTTGAACAGGTTTCTTAACCTCTTGGAGACATGCTCTTCTAATCTGTAAAATGAAAGTAACTGTAATAGTTACCACACAAGTTGTTGTGAGGTTCAATTGTGTTTATGTATGTAAATGACTTAGAATAGTTCCCAGAGTGTAATATAGGCTCTGTAAGTTTTAGCTATGATTATGATTTTCATCCTATTTATTACATATCTCTAATATGTAAAACCATGACTGACACATGGTAGCAATGCATTGACCAATGGATGAATAAGTGCTAGATGCTGGAAATACAAAAGGATATAAGAGAATGTCACTTGTTCAGAAGAGAACTATAGGAACCAGAGGAAAAGTTGATATCTTAATGGAAAGTTCATGGTCAGCATTCATATATATACATACCCCTCCAGTTCCAGGGTCCCTAACTTCAGCTATACCATCAAGGATTAATTGGCACATAGAATTTATAGAACATAGGCAAAGGGGGGGGGGGAGGAATGTTGCAAGGTCTTCTATGACTAGCGTGCTAATTAAATAGTACAAAGAATATGTACAGAATCCAATCTAGTGCTCTCTGGCATGTTTACTTTAATTATGCATCATTTCAGCAGAAATTAACTAAAGAATAACTCCATTAAAATAATAGTAGCCAAATAAGAATAATGTAGGTATTTAAAACACATCATAAATGTTTTAAAACCATCTAAGAGAAGTGCTGGAGAAATTCCACTATAATGTCACTGCTATGAAGTAAAATTGCACTTTCATCAGGCTCTTCTGTCCAGTAAAATGGAGGGGTTGCTATTGAAGTGGATGGGAGTAGAGTACCCTTGAACTTGTTCACCTGCCAAGCCCTGTTTACTAATATTAGCCTTAGAAAATCAACTTGTTAAATAACATTTTGCTGGGATATTTGTTTATTTATTTATTTTGGTGGGGCTGCGGAGGAGAAAGAAAGCATGCAGTAGTGAGAGGGAGGCTCTTAAACAGGTTCCATGGCCAGCATGGAGCCCAACATGGGGCTCAATCATGACCCTGAGATCATGACCTAAGCCAAAACGAAGAGTCAAGGGTTAAACAATTGAGCCACCCAGCCCCCCACATGGGAACAATTTTTAAAGTGGAAAAAAAAAAAAAACAAATTTGTGTAACTCTAGGAAAATTGGGGCTCTCGTATAGTGGTGGTATAAGAGTAAACTCGTGCCTCTTTCCACAGGACACTTTAAGAATAGGTATCAGAAGGCTTGTAATATTCATATAGTTCAGTACAACAATTCCACTTGTATGATTTATCCCAAATAAACATCAAAGTTGTGTGAAAATGTAGAAAAAAAAATGTTTACTGCAACATTATTCATAGTAGAAAAAAATGCGAAGCAAACTAAACATACTTTAGTTACAGATTGGTTAAAGCATTAGTTTACTACCATGCAACACAGTGCTCTCTAGGAAACAAAGTCACGTTGTTGCCATATGCTATGATATGGACCAATAGTCACTCTAGATTTAAAAAGCAGTTTTCAAAACAATATGTATAATATGGTCACTGATATTTTAAAAATATATCCCAAATAGAGAGACTGATTAGTTTTTCTTCTTCTTCTTCTCCTTTTTTTTTTTAATAGTTCCATAAGTATGTATTACTTTGTAATTGGAAAAACCATAGCATAAGAAAAGAGACAGTTGACCCCTTCTTTCTTTTATCCACAAATAGTATCCTGATTTGCATTATGATACATTGCTTTCTCATAGAAAAAAACAGAAGCAGCTTTGTTTTTTTGTTTTGTTTTGTTTCTTGGGTTGTTTTTGTTGTTTTTCTTAATTTATAAAAAAATATATAATATATATTTATTATATTATATGAAATATTATAATATAATAATATAATATATTATATTATTATATTATATTTTTTATATATATATATATATATATATATATATATATATATATATATATAGCATCAACAATGGTACCTTATCTGCTTTGGCTAATGCCATAAATCCATCTTTCTGTCCGAGTATGATGTAGATCCTGGATTGTAATCATTGCTATTTAATGTTTAAATAAATAATCCTGTATATGCTTTTGCCTGTTTCTTTTCACCTGCCTAGATTTGACTCTAATATTGAGTATTATTTTCCTTTTAGGTAAACAACTACAGTTTAGAAGAAGTGACGCATGAAGAGGCAGTAGCTATACTGAAGAACACATCCGATGTCGTTTATCTAAAAGTCGGCAAACCCACCACCATTTACATGACTGATCCTTATGGGCCACCTGATATTACTCACTGTAAGTGCCACACTCAGAGTCCCTGTGCCAGGGGTACAGAATTGGAATTCTGCAAAACTTGGCAAAGTACTCTGCATCTTTGCTCTTGTTTAGCTTGTGGAAATAGTTGCAAGGAACGCTGTACTTCACTCCCTGATTGCCTTACAAGCCTTAACTAGTGTTTTGTTGGTGGGACACCTTGATGGGTTAGAAAGTCCACCATTTAAGAAAGGCTTAATGAGGTATGTTTTGGACAGTGTCATTACAGTAACATAAAAGCAACACCTTTTTAAAGTCTACTTCTCAAGGCCCTAAAGTATGATAGCTCTCATGCCATAGTATCCCCCTTTCCTAGTTCAAACCTACATAGTAGCCAATGAAGAAAGAGAAAGACTAAAAGACCAGAAACAGCTCTTTGCTCCCTCCTGGGGGAGAGGATCTTGCACTTGGCTGGAAACATTATGATCCTCAATCACCATCGCCATAGCTCTTCCCTTTACCTGAAGATTATATTGGCAAGAAAGCAGCGGGGTGGAGGGGAGGGGCTCTCAAACACTATGGCAGTAGAAATGAGTTGTAGGTGGGGGTTTCTAGGACAAAAACTAACTCTGAGATGCTGCTTTGTTGAGTCCTGCAAAATCCACTCCTACAGAAGCCCTGTATTTCCTTCTCAGTAGGTCAGCAAAAACTTGATCTAAGGTTCTGTCTTTGGGGACTAGATTCAGAAGCAATTTTTTTTTTCTACCTGAGATTAAGGGATAGTTAACATCACTAAGCTTGCTCATTCCGAAATTTTGAGAAACCAGTTGTGAGATTGGGATCTCGCAATAGCTAAAGAACCTGCCACTAATTAGTACTATGGTCTTAAGTCATTTAACCTCTCTCAGACTTAGCTGTTTCTGTTGAGGGAAATTTAAAGGTTGAATAATTTTGTTAGCTGCTCATTACGTTAGCTATTGCTTTTCTTAATGATGATTTAGAAATGACTTGCCCCCAAAATGTGTCTTTTTCTCAAGCATGCAGGAAGCTGAGATCAGCCTCACCTTAGGATATGAAAGAATTTTAACTATTTTATTCTCTTCATATCAACTAAAAGAACACAATTGCCTTGTGTAAATATTGGTAGGCTAAAATCCAAACTGCTGAAATGTAATTTGTACAGAGATAAGGTGACTATCTTTTTTTTCTTTTGTCTGCAGTATGAATGGTAACAGTAAAAATGCAATAGAATAAAGGTAATAAATGGAAATGTTGGGAAATAATAAAAAAAAAAGTTTTTCAAACTGAATGAATTAGAAAAAGCAGCCTTCAGACTCTGAGCTACTCCCTGAATGGTGTAAAGAGATAAAAACAAGAAAACAAAGCTTGCTATTCAATTTAAAATATATATATTGAGTAACCTCAATATGTAGAAGACACCTTATAAGGTAATAGGTGGGATAGAAAGGAAATGCAATCATGGCCTTTACTGGAAGAAAGGCTAATTCAGATACACGGATAGCAGCAATATTTGGCAACATAAGAAGGATACCATGGGAGATAAAAATGTACATGCTTTTGGATATTCAAAGGAAAGGGATACTACCTGTCTTCCGATGATCATAAAACTCTTTATGGAAGGCGTGGCGTTTGAATTGTATCTTAAAGAATCGATGAAATTTCAATATCAGAGATGTGTTAAGAGACAGAAATTGTAGGCAACTGATGAGAGCACAAACACTGGGAAGAGCTGTCTTAGAGGACTCTAGAATAGAGGGTATTAAAATGGATCAATCTTGTAAGAACGACAAAAGGAAAGGTTTATATTCAGTACAGTAGCAGCAATGGAGAACACTTAAGCAGGAGAACAGCATTATGAGAGTTGGATTTCTCAGTGTATTAAATGGATTTCTAGAGAGGGGTGGAGCAGGCAGGAGGGGCTTTCATACATTCGAATGGATGATGAATTACTGTAGAGAACTAAGAAAGGCCAGTGCCCTGGGCCTTTCTGGGGTGGTAGTACAGCATATTTTGGGATTCAAGTCTTACACAAGAACTTGCTCCAGGAGCCTTCTAGATTTGATGATTGAATATTAATTATGTGAAAAGAATGTGAGCTCTGCAATTAGAAAGCTAGCATTTTTATTTCAATAGAAAATTAATCATCCTTCTGAAAATTCATGTTCTGGCTCTCTTCCCCAATTCTTCTCTTCACCTAATTATACAAAATGGGTTTATAGATATAAATGTTATTACATCTTTCCAATCCTAAAGGTCAAGCACCATGTGCTTGTACATACTAAATGCAAACAAACAGTAACTCCACCCTCTTAGGAGACAAGAAAATCCTCAGCATGTAGCAAAGTCTTCCTATTTTTAACAGAACTGTAGCATGACACATTGAATCACCCACCTAACAGGTTTCTTCTCTTTTCTCTTTTTCACCGCTTAGCTTATTCTCCACCGATGGAAAACCATCTACTCTCTGGCAACAATGGAACTTTAGAATATAAAACTTCCCTGCCGCCCATCTCTCCAGGAAGGTACTCACCGATTCCAAAGCACATGCTTGTTGAAGACGATTATACCAGGTCAGATATGCTTATTGGTTAATTGGACTTGTGATCACTACGGGAAGAAACGGCCTTTGCCTAACATGTCAGCCATTGCTTTGGGGGCTAACTCAAGTTTCTGAGCACCACTGAAACTTATTATTATCTTGTCTCCTGTGGAAATCTGCGAATTCTTGTAAATATGTATCATTAGGAATCAAAATCACTAATCTTTGTAAGAAGTGGTACTATACATGTACTCCACACTTTGCAGTTTATTAAGACTTTCACACGTGATGCCGTTAGAGCTCAACGGCCATTTTGTCAGATAGCTGACTTGAGAGGAGGTGGTACTGAGGTTCAAGTAAGGAAGTAACATACCAGTACCACATTTCTGTTTACCGGGGAGTCAGGACTGAAACCTTTGCCTTTTGGCTCTGAATACCATGTTTTTGTCTCCAGTGGCTACTCGCAGTTCAGTGGAGTTGGCAAGAGAGTCAACCCTTCCTTCAGCACAGTAGCTAGAGGTAGAAAGAAAATGGGTGACATTAACTACAGATGGTTTGATTTTAATACACACTGTTAATTCCAAAGGGAACAGGACAGGATTTGAGGATAGAGCCCGGAACCATATTGCTAATGCCATGAAGTAAAGCCAAGTTTAGGCAGCATACTTATGAAAAAGTCATGTGTGACAGTCCACAAAACAGACCAGCTTCCTTGACTTAATTGTCACCATTAAGAATTCAGTAAATGTTGGATAATGAATAAATCCACAAATGAATATGGGAATAAATAAGAATAAATGTACTTTTTCTTTTTTATCTTTCAATGTTTTTGTTCCAAGGTAATGTATGCTCTTTGCATTTGGTGAAGTAATGAGATAATGTTCAAGAAACAAAACCCTCTCCCCAGATCCTGCCAGGGCAACCATCTTGATGTTCCCAGTGTAACATCCTGGCGTGAACCTTTCATACCTTCTGCATGTTCATACAAACCCAAACAAACTCACAATCAGTTACAGATGGGGCTTGATACTGTTTTTACAAAGTAAGTTTATATTTTAGAAATTGTTCTGAAACTTGCTTTTCTCAGTGAACAATACTTTTACCTGAAATGAGATTACATATAAATACATACACACTTTTTCTGAAAGTGTTTGTGTGTAAAAATGATAGAGATGAACCCTTTTGGTTTAATATCCTGCCTGTCTAATGAAGCCATTTGTCAGCCTTTAAAAAAATAGAGGAGGCTTCCTGCCGCTTAACTTCCCTCACCGGTACCCAGGCCTGCTTTGGTCTTTTCATTCCTTTGCTATTTCTTTTTAAATGATTAAGCATTTTCCATTTATTTTGCAATTTCAGGTTTGCTGAAGTAGCTTGTTACATCTTTAGCCAAGGAATGGAATGTTTAGATGCTGCAAATATGCATCTGGGGTATAAATCAAATATAAACTTCTTCCTATGCTGAAACATCTAATCTCTATGCTCTTAATCAAAATGAGGGCTGCAGCAAAGATAATCCTCATGGCTCTCTAAAGAATTGTATAAATATAGGCACCTTTATTCACCAGAGCAATGATCTATTTGCTTTCATTCTATCAGTAATATTTGATATGATTTTAATTTGAAAATGTCATTTTATCTTACTAGATCCCATATGGAATTAAAATTGATTAAATCCCCTTCATAATCCAGGCCCTTTGCTAGCTGTTTTCCATACACTATTCATTTAACTCTCCCCAAACACAGATAGAATGGCTGCCATCCCTATTTTATAGGTGAAGAAGTTGAAGTTCAAAGATGTTAAATAAGTTGCTTATAGTCCCGCAGCTTTTAGGCAGAAAAACTGTGTGTGCCCTGCCAGTTACAAAATCCTGGCTAAGAGGAAACATTGTAATTTTCTTCTTATTTTTAAAATGAAAACCAAGTCCTATAAAACTGTTCATCAGAGAAATATGTAGCTCTAAAGGGACCCAAGCGTTTCAGTAAAGCTCTAAAGGCATTTAGATGAGAGCTGAGACCTATTTCTACCATTGGTTAACTATATGACCACCAGAAAATTGTTCAACCACCAGAAACCTGATTCTTCATCTATACAATGGAAATAGTAATCACATTTTTAACAGGTTGTTGTAATGATAGAATGACATAACACGTGCAAAGAACTTAAAACAGAAGCCTGGCACATCATGAATTTTAGATGAGTGTTACCTATTTACAGTAACTATATTTGTTATAATTCTTACTCTACCTAAGATGTCACATGAATTGTTTTTTAACAGTGTCCTAGGAATAGAGTCTGCCTGTTCCTATAGAGTTATGCCTTGGTATTATAGTTCTTGTCCCCCCTCCTCTCTTGTTCCTTGGCAGGGCAGTTTCACTAAAAGCTTCATATAGAATCTCCTGAATGGCTAGTGCCTGGCAAACTCATGAAATAAATTATAAATTATATCACACACACACACATATCTCCCACTCGCACCTTTGCTATGTATGTCCTCCCACAGGGCTCGGTGCTGTAGGCCCCTGCCATGGATCTCAGAGGTATTTGCTCAAAGGAAAATTCATTGCCTTGTTCATCAATATTTATTGGCTATTTCCTACTAGATAGCAGGCACTGCACCAGGAATGCAAAATTGAGTAAGAAACAACAAATCTAAGAATATCAGATTGGGACAAAAATATAGGTAAACCAGTGGATCCCTCAAAGCCTATTCCCTGATTACGCAGACTGCCTCTGTGAAGTTTTCTATAAAGCCTAACTTATTAATTTTTAAATTCTGAGATCATATATCTTCGTATCAAAATGTCATTTTTGTGTGTGTGGCAGGAAATGGCAGATATTTACTTTACCATGTCCTTTTTTATTTTTTTTTTTAACTTTACCATAACCTTACTTAGAAAGTGAAACGTGGGCAACTTTATATCAGTTCTCATCCTTTAAAAGTAAAAGGTCTGTAAAATGTCAAAGGGTGGCAACTAGTAACAGCAACAAACAAAATTAGGTCAGTTCTAGGGAGTGCTCTGGTGCACCCCTAGAATTCCCTAGCACTATGGGAGTTTCTTAGTAAATACTGGTAAATGAACTTGAGTTTTAAATGAATGCCCAAGGAAAAGCCTGTGGGATCAAAGTTTTAAAGAGGAAATAACTCTTCAGTTGGAGTTCGAAAAACATGTGTAGGCGTCGATCAAGGTCAAGGAATCAGGGTGTTCATGGTAGAGGACAGCACATGCAGATTTGCAGAAGAATGTGACATAGAATTAAATGAAGCAACCATCACAGCTTGAAAAATAAGACTTCTAAAAGAGAGTGGTTTCTACATTTAAGTTGTCTTTATATTCCTATCTTTTCTGTCATATACAAACTACTTGTAAAATTTTAAAAAGATATAGTAAAAACAAAAAGATCACTACTGTGCACTCTTAACACAAAGTCCTTTAATATATATTATTGCCCTTGCTTATATTATTATTCTTGATTTTTATAAATAACAAGAGTGCTCAAAGCATTTAAGTAATTACCGTGCATCATACAGCAAGCAGATAGCAGAATCAGAATTCAAATTCAGGTCTGTGTTCCCATGACTTATCTTCATATTACTCCCTGTGCCCCATTTATGCATTTAGTTCCACAGAAAAATATTGGGTAAACAGGACTGGGTTTATATCAGGGATTGGTTCTAGTTCTGCTTCTACCAATGTAACACCTAGATGATCCTGAACAGGCCATTTAATCTCTGTGTCTTGATTTTTTTATCTATAAATTTGAGATAAAGGGTCTTCTAATTTCCTCATGGAATTGTGAAATTTCAGTGTGATAATATGTGATAAAGTTGTCATTTTTAAAGAGCTAGATAAATTTATTATTATCCTAAGATGTTACAGTAGCTTATACGTGAAGCCTACTTTGAGTTTTTCTTAAACAATAAATCAAGGTAATTGATCTCTAATGATGGGACGTAAGCTAATGGCGAAATAAGAACCTTTCAACAACATAAACTCCTCAGATTGGGAACTTTTTATTCCAGATGTTCATGATCTCTTAGTCTATTGTGAGAAATATTCTCTTTTCCTAAAGCATATTCACTTTTTGTGGGGAGTAAGAAAGTAAGAAAAAGTAAGAACTTTTTAAAGGAAATTTGATTAGAAAAATGCTACACTAACTTAGCTGGAATTTTTTTGAACTCTTTCTATTTGAGGAAATGTATACCTGAGAAAACTGAAAAATGTTTTTCTGTTGATTTAGGGAAAGTACAAAAAAAGAGGCCCTGGATAAAATTTTCTTAGTAGAAAGTCTGTCAAGTACCCTATAAATCAATGCTCATTGTGATGTAGATATCTGGTCTTAGGTTGTTGGTATACTATTTTGGAAAGCTGTCACTGTGATGCTGAGATGTGTTTCTGGCTCAAAGAATTATAGGCTTTCAGAATTGGAAGGGCCAGCAATGAATCTAGAGTCTAATCTTCCTCCTTCTGATGGGTAAGGAACACAAGCCCAGAATGATATGTTGGCTATCCCTAAATCCCATAACTTTAGAATTAGATATAGAACCTATGTCTTCAAATACCAAGTCTAGTGCTTGTTCTGTTTCTCTGAGCTGGTGTTCACTTATGTTGTCACTGTTGTTGTTCTTGGATGGAGTAAGAAGGTAAGAATTATGAAACCCATGAACAAGCAGTGATCACCTGTGAACAGTACCCACTTTGTATATTACCCACAACTATGGATTCTACCTTTACTGGGCCAAGTGGTAACCTGGTCCCCCAGAAGAGGTGCAAACCACAGACCCTTACCATCTGGCTCACTATTCTCAGGATACACAAATCATCAATCCTAAAATGAAACAAAAAAAACTTTGAGATGCAATTTATAACTGATCTTCCAAGAGGTGGGGACTCAAGTTACCAAGCTATGAATTTGATAAGTGTCATTATGAAGGCCAGGGACCTAGATTATAAATATGAACCATATATGTCCCGGTGAGAGAAACTAAGTTCAGCTAGCCCTTTTCTTAGTATACCCAGGTGTCTTTCTCATTGGCTCTACATAATGTTCCCTCACATAATTTGGTTGCTCAAGAAGCAGAAGCTAAGTGAAGTCTCAAGAAAAGCTTCTTGTCCCCAGGAACCTTCCAGAATGACTCCAAATTGTGACTCTGATATTCACCAGTTTAACTTTTTTATTTACTAAATAGGTATGAGCCCAATCGACTAGAGTCTGCCTCTACTCTTTTTCCCCAGATTATAGAACATTAGCTTACTGGATATGGTATCTAAAACGTATTCCAGTTTTCTTTTTCTTTCACTCATTCATTTCTTCATTCAGTGAATATTTAGCTTCTCCCATATGTCAAGCCTGGATATTAGCAACAAAGTTACAGTGGTGAGCAAACCACGGGAGGTCCCTGTCCTTATGGAATTTACATTCTCTTGTGTCAAGTAAGAGGCACACAGATAAATGAGTTAAGTACAAATATTAGTCAGTACTATAAGGAAAAAAATAGAATAATGTGATAGAGATTGGGGAAGAGGACAGTATTAAGTAAGATAACCAGGAGACCCTTCTCGGAGGAGATAGCATTTGAGCTGAGACCTGAATAACAAGAAAAAGTGGTGATATAAAGATCAGAGAAAGAACATTCCAGGAAGAGGGAATAACAAGGCCAGTCACTGAGGCAGAAATAAGTTTAGCATGTTCTAGGAATATAAGGCAATCCCACTTGTCTGGGAAGAGATGAGCTAATGGGAATATGGCAGAAAATTGGGTTGGAGAAGGAGTCAGGAGCCAGATGACGTAGGACTCTATAGCTAATGATGAGGAAGGATAGGTCTGATTTTGAGTGCTTTGAGAATCCATTAAAGACTACTAATCAGGAGAATGAAATTACCTGATTTATATTGGAATAAAACCTCTCTGCTATGTGGAGAAGTAGAGGGGCCATTGAAGAAATGAGGGGAGAGGTTATGGCAGTTGGGATTAGAGGAAGAGAGAGCAGTGCTGAGGAGGAAGGCCACCTGAACTCTTTTAGAGCTAGAGTCGGTAGCCAACATTTCATGTGGAGAGCAGGCCTGCTTTAGCCAGGCTAATTTACTACTGACCATTTCTACAGTTATTATCACCTGTAGAGTAATCTTTTAGAAACAGTGTAAGTTTGCCACTGCTGGTGATTTTTTTCCCCTTGCTGTTTAGCTTTGGATCAGAAATGGATAGAGACTAATTCTCAAATGTTTCTATCCACATGCCCTTAGGCCTTGAAATAGGAACTAGTTTTTCCTCAGGATCTGGGGTAGAACATGAATGAAGCTTTCCATTTAAGCATGAAACACACAAAAAAAATCTTATATTTTCTCATAAAACTTGGGAAATATCCTTGTTTATGTTAATGTAAAAACACTTTGGTTACAAATTGAATTATTTTATCCAAAATATTAACGTGAAATCAACATACCAGAAAGATTTTTTTCTGGGAATACTTGGTCCCCAGCAAGTACCACAAACCCCAAGGTACATAAGAGTACCCAAGTTTGAGAAGCCCCGATGTGACTTATATAGACTTGTCAGTTATTAATTTTATGTTCTAGAAACAGCCCATTAATAATGGCTTAAGGTGTATAGTCTCTGTTAAGGACAGCCTCTTAAAGGATCAGAGAAGACTTTGCATCGGAGAAAAGTCTGGGCATATTCTAGCCTCTCTACTTTTTAGCTTACATTTAATGACTTGAAATCTTTTCTGGATGAACTGGAAATTCTTTCTTCAGACACAGAAAAGAAATCTTTTCTTACTCATCTTTAACTAAGTACAATAGGAAGAACTGGTTGTGCCCCATGGAGACAACTTAACCTCCTCTAGAATACACATCTGTGTAGCTGAAAGATTAGCCTTGGAGCCACCCTAGCTGTGGGACTTGGCAAGTTCCATAATCACCCTTTACCTCATTGTCTCATTTATAAAAGAAGCAGAACAATACCTCTCAAGGAAAAAACAAAACAAAACAAAACAAAAAGCCTCTCAGTAGATGTTAGATATTATCAATACTCTTTAAAACAATGATTTTTCAGATGAACACCACAAATAAAATCATTTTTCAGTGAATGTCCTCCATAGAATGAAAATGTAGCCACCATTGGTGTGTAGCTGCTCAAAGTTAGCTCTGTGTACATTTTTTTCAAGTTACCTTGCAGAGCACATTAGGACATTTTATTACAGAAAGTCTTGCAGTCTGAATGCTTTATTAGGGATCTTCATGTTCACGACTGCTGTGAATATCTAGTACCACCTGCATTGAAATCTAATCTATGGTTCAGTAGAACCAAATATGACCAAACAACAACAAAAACAACAACAAAAGCTAATCTATCAATCTGGCCTCTGTGGTTACACACAATTATCCTTTGGATAATTTATTGACCTTGCCCTTTTTTATTCATGGTAGCTCTCAACAACTAACATCATGTAGCTTTTCTCTTTAAATAAATTTTGTGGAACATGGCATCGGACTCCTTACAGGCTTTTTGTTTATTTACTTATTTTTTAAAGATTTCTTATTTATTTATTTGACAGAGAGAGAGAGATCACAAGTAGGCAGAGAGGCAGGCAGAGAGAGAGAGGGGGAAGCAGGCTCCCCACTGAGCAGAGAACCCAATGCGGGGGCTCCATCCCAGGACCCTGAGATCATGGCAGAGGCTTAACCCACTGAGCCACCCAGGCACCCCTCCTTACAGGCTTCTTAAAGTGCATTATGAAACTTAACCAAATCAAAGATTCATCTGCAGTGTCTCTGAGTAATCTCTTGTTCTGTGCCTTGTGCTGGACTCCTCTGACATGGAGCCTGCTATGACAATGTCTTTTTTGAAGCAAAATGTAGTGATGGGAAGGGGCAAGTGAGGCAAAACTAGTGACATAGATGGAGGCTAAGCCATCATGTGGAGACTTGAGGGGAGTTTCTCTTTATTGATGGTGGCTCCACATAACCATTTTAGGTTTACTTACATCAACCATGAGGCCTGACTGATAGTGCTGTCCTGCTAGAGATAGGATGAGTGGGTATGCTAATGAGGAGGATGACAAATCTTAATTAAAGGAAGATATCCAAATAAGTATTGGAAAACATGGTAAGCTTCTGTTTGCCGTCAGGGAAGCAAACTTAATATTAGGAAAAATGAACCAATAATGAGGATTTTAAACCTGTCTTTTATAGATACTTCTTATTCCTCATACCTAATAAATCAGCCAGACATAAATACATAATTCTAGGCCTTATAATTTTATGGAAGATGGTTATTATACATATATATCTATTATTGTTAGAAATATAAGTTCCACATAGATATTTAATCAATGCTGCTTTACATTTTTTTTCATTCATCCTTGGCTTTCGGGTCTAGTGGCAAAAAGAAAAAAGATAAATGACGGACAATGGAGAATTTTGGAGGGGCCACTTTAGAAGTCACCAACTATGGGTTGACCCCTGTCCTTACATATTGCAAGTAAATTACTGTCACAAACACAGTATGTGCTTATTTCTGGCCTTTGTTTGTATGGTATTGAAAAAGGGTATGTATGATGACTTGGGATGTGTAGACATGGCCTCTTTCTCTAGCAGTTTATTTTCATATCCATGTGTCAGTAAAGTAATAGTAGTCAGAAGACAGCTGATCCCTAATTGTCCGCATCTGGGTGTATACTTTGCAAATTATCCATGCCAGCATTGGAATTCCTGAGTGACTTCTTGCCATCTCATATATTATAAGCTGCTGTCAGTGGGTTACCATATTAATATTAATTTTGCTTTAATAAAATACAAGAAAAGTATGTGATACATTCTTGCATTCCAAAGACTTATTCTTTTTTTTTAAGATTTTATTTATTTATTTGTCAGAGAGCATGAGCATTGGAGAGAGCACAAGTAGACAAGTAGTAGGAGGGGCAGAGGGAGAAGCAGGCTCCCCACTGAGCAGGAAGCCCAATGGGGGGCTTGATTATGGGACTGTGGGGTCACGACCTGAGCCAAAGGCAGATGCTTAACTGACTGAGCCACCCAGCTGCCCCAAGACTTACATTCTTATATATCATAGATTTATAAAATTACATGAATTCTGGATTGCATCATTCCCTTTTTGCTTCTAGTGATCTAAATCATGAAACAAGTTATATCTGAGTTAAAAAAAAAAAAGACATTTTGAAAATACTGCCTTCATTCATTTTCCCCAGATATCCTTTTCAGATATCCTTTTCAATCTTTGCAGATACTCCTTGCCCCTCTGTTGTCTTTTTGCCACTTACCACTCTTTGTTTTTTCCTTAAGTTCTTACTATTTTCCCTAATTATAAAAGTGATAGGTATTTGTAGGACAATTATAAATGTAAAGAAAAATTCATGAAAATTACTATCTTACCACAGAAAAACAATCATTAATATTTTCTTTAGGATTTTTTCTATGACTATATGTGTGTTTATTAAATTTGAACCAGACTGTACTTTTTTAATTTTAATTTAACATTATATCTTGAGCACTTTCTCATGTTTTTAAATAGTCTTCATATTTTTAGCAGCTGTATAATACAGAAAAACCATAATTATTTCCTATTGTAGGTATGACCTTTTGGTTAGTGCTTATATAATCTTTGTAACCTTGACTCTGAATTACATAGTTCTTTAAGATAAATACCTAGGCCCTCACTGCCTAACTAGCACCTCAAATGGTTGCCTTACAGACATTACACCTTTAACATTTCCAAAAGCAAACTCCTGATGTTTGTCCCCAGCCCGCCCTTCCCTAGGAAAATATGACCCGTAATCAAGAGAAAATTCAAGCAACAGAAACAGACCCTAAAATGGCAGAGATGATGGAACTGGCCGACAAGAAGATTTAAAAAGTTATTATACATATAGCCAATCTCTCAAAAAAGTAGGGGAAGTTGTGAATAAAGAGGAGAGAAATGGAAGATATAAAATAAATCCATATTAAGCATTGAGTGGTGAAAAAATAGTATCTGAGGTGAAAATTAATATCATAGTACACACTGGGGAAGAAAATATTTTGAGGGTTGCCTGGATGGCTCAGTCAGTTAAGTGTTTGCCTTCAGCTCAGGTCATGATCCCCGGAACCTGGGATTGAGTCCAGCATCAGGCATCTTGCTCTGTGGGGAGCCTGCTTTTCCCTCTGCCTGCCACTTCCCCTGCTTGTACTCTCTGTCTGACAAATAAATACATTAAAATCCTAAAAAATAATAATAATTGTGAACTCTAAGGCATAGTAATAGAACGTATCCAAGTAAAATGGAGAAAGACTAAAGAAAAAAAAAAAATCCTAGTGACTTGTGGCACCAGAAAAAAAGCAGAACCAAGTAGTCAATATTTTTTGACATTGGATGAAAATTATAAATCATATTGGTCTAAGACTCTCAACCTAGCCCCAAGATATTGTAAAGAGAGGAACATAACAAAAATTGATCTCTTAAAAAAATTGATCTCTCATCAGAACTAATGCAAACCAGAAGAAAATGGAGTATCTTCACACTGTGTGGGGCTAACCCCAGGGTTCGGGCCAAGTAGCAGCAGAATAGAGCTCTTATTACTGAGAATGGGAAGCCTGTAAAGGGGCAAACATCAAGACTGGGGACAAACATCAAGAGTTCTGGAAAGTGCTAAATGTGCACTGTCTACAAGGCAACCAAGTGAGGTGCTAATTAAGCAGTGGGATCTGGTAATTAGAAAGCTAGAGTCCAAGCTCAGTCAGTCGGGTTCCAGAATCTCTTGTGCTCCTAAAGGTCATGCAGCTGGTATATTACAGGATCAGAATTCAAACTAACCCCAGAGTCTGGCAATGTTTGTTGCACTACACAGGTAGCATTATTAGCTTTAGGATTTCTCGCATCTCCTCTGTACTTCAAGTTCATCTTTGTTGTTGTTTCTGTCTGTGGAGGTGGAAATAAAGTTTTCTATCATGGCCCACACCCAGCAATACTTACAGCCTATTTGGGGGAGGCAGTCAGCATTTCTCAGGGAGAAGGGAGGCCTCCTGAACTGTGCGGTTCCAGGCAGGGGCTCAGTCCTTAAATTCCTGTCATTCCAGCTATAACACCAGACCCCATATGGTTGCTTTAATGAACATTTTAAGTCCTCACTGAAAGAGCTTCAAGTACCCTGTGAGCGTATGTGTCTCTGTGTAAAGATCTAAATACCAACCTCCTCCTTGATGTTTTTAAATTAGATTGACCCTGAAGCAGAACAATGTCTAAGTCCTTTCTCATGTAGACTGTGTCCTAAGGGAAATGCTGTCACCTAATCCATTGGTGCCTGATATTTTGCTTTATGTTTTTTATCCCCTTAATCTTTTTCTAAAGTTTCATTTACCATCTTGAGGCGGGATGAAGGCAGAATGAAACAGCTGAAGTAAATGTGATAGCCAGAGATTTCAAAGCCAATTATGGGAGGCCTTGCTCTGAATTTATAATAGTATTAGTAGACCCTTAGAGCTGCCTAGTACTGCACTTTCCTATTTCTCATTTAGTTTTTAGAATGCCACACAAAATGGGCAGAGAGCATTGCTCTGCCTGTTTAACAGACTGGGAATCTGAGATGATAGAGATTCTGTGATTTCTCCTACAATAAATAGAAAGTAGGTGACAAATGCAGAATCAACCAGCATGGCAGCACCTGGGTGAAGAGCTCAGATTTTGGGGTCACAATAACTCTGGGTACCCCACTTAACTAGCTGTTTGACCTTGGATGACTTATATAACCTCTCTGTGTCTGTTTCCCCAAAAATGCCAGTACCATGGGTTATTATTGGGAGTAAATGAAGTAGTCTATGTGAATCACTTTCAGCAGAGCCTGGCCTAAAATAAGCTGGATTCAGGCTAGCTGTTTATTATCATTACCATTATTATTACTATGATTATTATTATTATTCCCCCTGACTTTCAGTCCTGGGTACCATGGTACCGCAGTGCTTGTAGGACTGGCTGCCATTGTGATAATAGCATCGCTGTTTGGGGATGATAGATGAGATTCGGGGATGAATGAAGGGAAGATTTGATTCCAGATAGCATAATAAATATAGATTTGCATAATCTTTACACTTGCCTTGAAGGATAGATTTTTAGACTTTATATTGATTTAGTCATGCTTCCTTTATATTTCATTGTCCTTTAAAAACATGTATTGATCACAGACCTGTACCCCTGAAACAAATAAAATATTATATGTTAATTAAAAAAATGTATTGATCCCAATTAAAAATAATCTACTCAAAAACAAGCCTGTCTATAAAAGTTCTGTAAAACGAAAAGCCTACAGGGACATCTGGGTGGCTTGGTGAGTTAAAGCCTCTGCCTTATGCTCAGGTCATGAACTCAGGGTCCTGGGATGGAGCCCCACCAGTTCTCTGCTCAGCAGGGAGCCTGCTTCCCTTCCTCTCTCTCTGCCAGCCTCTTTGCCTACTTGTGATCTCTGTCTGTCAAATGAATAAATAAAATCTTAAAAAAAAAAAAAAGAAAAGAAAAGCCTACATATTAAACTGATTTTTAATTTAAATAATCTAAATTTTAAAATTCTAGAATGTTCAGTAAACATAAATGTATACGCTTCCAAACACTCAGATTTACTATGCAGACACTATACAACTTTTAAAATAAATGTACTTTTGCATACTTTCATGACTTGAGCACAGAAACCAAGTATATGCCTAGCAACATGTAATGATGCTTCACAGTTCCCAGGGGTAGCGCTGATTCCATGGCTTCAGTGTATAATATTAAATTGGATTATGTATGGTTGGGTATAGTTTTACCTATAGTATATATCTAAATCCATATGATGTTGGATGTAACCATAATTAGGTAAGGCAAAATTTAAATTTGTGAGAACTAAGGGGAGCTATGTATAAGTTGCAACTGAGTATGAAACTCACACTGAAAATGTGATCTACCTGACTAAAGCAAAGTTAGATTTTCCCCAGAACCATTGTCATTATAGTTTAGAGAGAATTACTTGGTTAAATTCTGCTTACAAAAAGTAAATTAAATTAGATAGATAGACACACAGATACGGTGAAATAAGAGGTACTATTTCTTACCTTCCCTTAAAAAATTAATATTTATACTCTACATACAGATTATAACATTTATTAGCTGAATATTGTGTCAAAAATTGTATAGCGATACTTGTTTTCTACAATATTGGAAAAGATAATACAATTCAGGAATGTGACTAGTTCATACCTTTCTCAAAAAGAACAGGTCTGCTGTCTAAAATTGTAGTTCCAAACGCTGACTGCCTATCAGTCACCTGCAAAACTTGTGTAAACACCGAGTCCTGAGTCACACCCCATAGCTACCGAATCTGGGTGTCCAAGGATAGAACTCAGATATTAATACTAAGAACAGAACCAAAACCCTCACAGGTGATTCTGATGCACAGGGAGGTTCGGCGATCGCTGGCTTAAATTCATGTCTTTGACTTCAGAAAAATCAAATGACCAGCAGTAAAAGCAAAATGGAGCACATTGGACAAAAACATGGCCAGAACTGGGGTGCCTGGGTGGCTCAGTGGGTTAAGCCTCTGCCTTCGGCTCAGGTAATAATCTCAGGATCCTAGGATCAAGCCCTGAGTTGTGCTCTCTGCTCAGCAGGGAGCCTGCTTCCTCGCCTGCCTCTCTGCCTACTTGTGATCTCTGTCAAATAAATAAATGAATCTTTAAAAAAAAAAAAAAAACTGGATAACCCTAAAACACTGACAGTATTAGTGACAATGTGAAAAGAAATGGTATTACTCTTAAGCAAGGTTACCCAAAGCAGAGTTTGTTCAGACTTTATCATTAAAATTGCTGGCTATTGCAGGTATGTGTTTTACTCTATAAACATACCTTTAAAAAAATGACACATTACTTCATTTCCTTCAAGTCAAATTACATCTAATAATGGGTTTCTATTCTGCCTGCATTTTTTAATTTCCTCCCTGAATGTCAATCTTTTAGGAGCTCAGATTTTTAAAAAACAAAAACTGGGAAGAGAGTCTCTTTGGGAAATTTTGCTTTCCCTTCTGTATATCTATCTCCAGTGAGACAAGAAAACACAAGCATCCAAATATCTGCTGCCAACTTGGGGAGAAAAAGGCATAGTAAGTTCAAAACACAAATTAGTATATTGGGGCACCTACGTGGCTCAGTTGGTTAATCATCTGACTCTTGGTTTCCACTCGGGTCATTATCTCGGGGATGTGAGATCGAGCCCTGTGTTGGACTCTGCACTCAGTAAGGAGTCTGCTTGAGTTTCTCTCCCTCTGCCCTGACTCAATAAATTCCAAAAAGAAAGAAAAAGCATCATATGTTAGTGCAATTCAAAAATGCTCTGTTTCCTAATCCCCCTTTTCTGTGAAACAAATGTTTTTATATAGGAATGTTAGATAATTCTAAGTTCCTTAAATACAAGCTACCTACCACGTTACAGCAGAACAGACAATATCCTTATGGCAAAATGCATGTCAGAGTTAGGACTCGCTGTTCATCATCTCACAGACCTATCCCAGATGCCAAATAGCTGTGATCAGAATACAACATTCGAACCTTCTCCCCTCTGCCAAATCTTTTCCAGATTGGTTAGATGGAGTAGTTGGAGGGTTCAGCATTATTGGTAGTTTTAAAAAAGGAAAAGAAAAATCTCCTCCATCTGATTTTTGTTACTGTATCTTCATTCATTATAGTAGTTCATTGACAAGCAGCTCTCATTTTCATTGGATATACTGGTCCAGTCACGATCTCTCTGGATCCTCCAGATAAGCCAGGAGTCCTCTCCCCAAAGTGACCCCAATGAAAGGCATCTCATCCTTTTGTGTGACTTGTTCTCTTACTCAACCGACTAGAAATACTTTGGCCAACAGTGTACAAGGATAGCTCTCCTACTTAAAACTCCTCAAAGCGTGAGCAGGAATGCGATCGGAATGACAGTTTCAAAACTGCCTTTGACAGAGAGGGAGAGGAGGTTTAGGAAGTGGTGAGGGCAATGGTAAGTCTGATTAATGTTGGCTGGGTTCTGCCAATCTCAAGCATTCTGATAAGTCATTTAGATACTTTTTTCCTATTCATTTTCACAATAGTGCTGTTGTGTGCTATCTCTCACAATTGCACAGGTCTGAAAATGAGAAAGATTAAGTAGCTTGTCTAAATATGCACAGCTAGGGGTGGCTGGGTGACTCAGTGGGTTAAGCATCTGCCTTCGGCTGAGGTCATGATCTCAGGGTCCTGGGATCGAGACCCGCATCAGGCTCTCTGCTCAGTGGAAAGTCTGCTTCTCCCTCTCTGCCTATAGTCTCTCTCGGTGTCAAAAAAATAAAATCTTTGAAAAAATAAAAATGCACAACTAATAGGTAGTAGAGATGGGACTCAACTTGGTCTGTGTTTCACTAAAATGTGTCACTATGTAAGAGACTAAATATGTGTAAAATTTCTCAGACACACATAATCCACTTAATGTCCCCAAGAGTTGAGAGTTTATTAAAATAAAAGTTCTCCTATAAATGGGTTTGTATGTTGTACATTGTTATATTTTCATAATATCTTAACACTTTCTCCTTTGTGCCTCCATGCTCTGATCAACCTAAAAAGGTAACTAACTGGCTTTACCAGCCACCCTGCCCTCTCTTGTAATGCCCTTGACCAAATATGCTTCCCTCAACCACTGCCCTCTTCATTTTCATGTGTTTCAGTCCTATCCACGGGTCCTGGTCCAGCTCCAGTACCTCCTGAGAAGATTCTCCCTGCTGGATATCATTTCGTTTTAATCTGAATTCCCAAGACAGTCTTTCTTTCCCTCCCATCATGGTTAACCAGTTTTGGTCTCCTTTACTATACACACACATACACACACACACACACACACACACACAGCCTCTCCAAGACAAAATGAGGCTTGAGGAAGGCATCTATGTCTGGATCAGTGATTTATCGTGCACATCACCTAGATTAGCACGTGAAAATAGCTATTGACTAAGCACCTACCGTATGGCTGTGATTTGTTAAAGCTTTGCATAGATTATCTCATTTAATCTTGCAGCAGGCCTATAAGATAGATTTTAAGGTAAATCCCTTTCCATGTAAGACAGCCAAGATTCTGGCACCTTAAGTAACTTACCCAGTCACACAGCTAAGTAAGCAGCAGAACAGTATTCATACCCAGGTTGTGTTGCCTGCGAGCTCATGCTCTACCCACTGTGTTCATAGCCTCCCTGTATGTTCTCTAAATCCATAAATAGATGTTAGATGAATGAGTAAATGCGTTAATTAAAAAAAAGACTATAGTTATTGATTTGTTTTAATTATCATCACTTCTATAAAAGAATTCTGGCTAGCACATAGTTTCCCTGAAGTAGACTAAATCTTAACTGGGATCCTCTTAATAAATGAACATATTTGCATAACTGAAGACATTTGAGATTCTGACACTTTTAAACAGTAAATATGGTGATGCCAGCTAAGCCATCGTGTTAGTCCCAACCAGTTATTCATAATGCTGCATTGCCACTCATGTAATACCTTGTTAGTACCTGTGTATCACATAGAAATGAAAGTTGCTCAATATTAAAGAAAAACTACCCCTAAAGTGGGAAAACTTATTTTTTATTGCTGACTTGTTTGAGAATATGTCAATTTTGGGGGCTTAATTGCACAGACCCAATATAAATTCCAAATAGTCTTGTGAACTAGGAAATATATATATATATATATATACACACACACACACACACACACACACGCACACACATATACATATGTGTGTGTGTATATGTGTGTATATATATATATATATATATATATATAGTAACTTAAAAATACAGGAAAATATAATCAAGGAAATCAAAATTACTTATAATCCCACCACTCAGAGAAAGCACTATTAGCATGCCAGCGACTTTTCCAGAAATACAGGTAGGCATACAGATCTGCTTCTCATGAAATTGGCAGTATATGCTACATAGGCTGATTCATGGCAGATTCATTTGCAGATGCTCAGTTTCTACAATGAACCATTTTTAATGTCCTTTAAAAGTCATTTAGAAAACACGTAAAATTGAGAGAAAATAAAAATCTAACGTGAACATACTTCCCAGGAATGCTGTTCAGCAAATGCTCTGGCGTATGCTTCCAAATTTTTTTCTCATTCTCTATTCTATAAAATTGGGATCATATTTCATTTTTTTATTGTTTGCAAAAACTGGGTTAAACTGCATACACTGTTTTCACCTGCTTTCTTCAGTTAATTTTATGTTGTGCATATCTTTCCATGTCATCAGATCTCACACGGCAATATTTTTAATACCTACATGTCTGTTCAATACAAATGAACATACATGGCTTTTCCAGTGTTTTGCTTTCACAGATTTTGTGACAGTGATAGTTTAGGTAAACCTGTTGTACTCAGTTTCATAGGACAGATTCCTGGAAGTGAAATTTCTGGGTCATAGGTTCAGCTGTTTATACATACACCAGCACCGGTGTCTGAGAAGGGTCTTTGCAGCTATTAGAGAAAATGTACGTGGTGCTGTGTGTGCTAACTTAGAAGGATGTCTGTCAGAAGATGTAAATGTAAAAAATAAAGCAATCGCATAACAATATATATATATTGTGATCGAGATCAAATTTTCATCTAAAATTAACCATCTGCATATAGATTGGGGCATAGATATAAACTCGGGCACAGATACAGAAATGTAATGTTGAGTACTGGGTATACAAAAATAAATAAAGCACATTTGCTGACTTAATGCAGGAAAACAAAAGGAGCATCAGAATAAAAATGTAAACTACACCACAGTTTGAATGAATGTGTTATGAGGCAGAATACTGGCCATTGACAGGAGCTCAATGGCAAAGAGGCCAGCTGGCTGCCAGATCAAGGAATGACGTCCAGTTAAATTTGAATTTCAGCAACAATAAACAATGAATAGGTCTTCAGTATAAATATGTCCCAGGCAGTATTAACATTTATATTAAAAATTATTCATGGTTAACTAAAAACTCAGATTTAACTGAACATTCTTTGTTCTTATTTGCTGTATCTGACAACCCTAGGCATGACTATAAACATCATTTTGTCATCATATGAGGAATCATCTCTTAAGAATGAGTTTTCATCCACAAAAATCGCTAGAAATGGGCATATAAACCAGGTCCCTGCCAGATTTCCAGTTCTGATTCCTGGGATGGTCATGGCATTTACTGAGTGCCTGTCAGGCACTGTGCTAAATGGTATTCAAGCATCATTTCACGTAATACTCTGAAGGCACGGTTCTTGCTCACAGGAGGAGAAACTGAGGCTTAGCGGTAAACAAATTGCCCATTATCGCATGGTTTGCAAACATAATAAGGCTGGAACTTAAGTCCAGACCATCAGACTCACAGCTTGCTCTCTTTATTCTATCCTCTACTGCCTTTAAAAGAGGGGATATAATTGCCAAGATGACCAAGAATACAGGTAGACCCTTGGAGGAAAGTTTATGCTAGAAAAAAGACAGTACAGTGGTTACACACTCAGACTTTGCAGCCAGACGACTTGGGTTCATAGCCCAGCCCCACCACCACCAAGTCAGACACGTGAGGGGAGGCAAGTAGTTCTAAGCCTTGCAGATACTACATATCTGCAAGATGTAGATATTATATACATCTTAGGATCTATGGGAGAATTACAGGATGTAGAATCTATAAAGCATATGTAACACAGGGCCTGCCTCCTAGTAAATTCCCAAGATATGTGTACGTAGTTGTTACTTTTATCATTTAAAATACAACAGAGTACAAAACCAAGTGGCAGTATGGGAGTTGAGAAAGCAGAAAAATCTATAATCAGGTATACGTCAGAAGGTTTGGGGAGAAAAAAAATGGGAGCAAGACCCTTCTTAGGAACTAGGAACACCAGATATATTTACATATACAAATACAGGATTGGAAGAAGGATCAATATGTGTAAATTTTGTAGAAATTTGAAGTATCAGCTCGAGGGAATTCAGGACCTTAGTCTGTGTCTTGGCCTGAAACCCTTAGTGGGTGATCCTCTCCCTAGTGAGCAAGGCAATGCTATAGCTGTCTCTTGTTCTTATGGATGTTTGATCCTCTCTCCCTGGCCATAAAGCAATCTTTATAACCTGCTTGCAGTAACAGGCCCAGAAGAGTAAATGGTGTAATAGCTGCATGAAATAGAGGAAAACGGACCATTGCAAAGGGATGGAAAAGAAATCCATCTAAGTGATTTGGTTAAAGCCGCCTCACCCTTCCTGTTGATAAGTACAGAATTATATTTGAACATTATTTTTTTTCCTCCTAGGAGCTGCTGTTATACTCAAGCTGAGCTTTCTTTCAGTTAAGGTGTAAAGTATTTTCTCCCCTACAGACTCTGTATTAATAATGTAAAATTGGCATACAGAAGTAGATAGCAAAATTAACAGTTTGCATTCTATTTTAGAAGATACGATTTGGCAAAACGTGTTCAGAAATTTTTATGTAGGTGTGATTTCAAAAACTCAAGATCTTATCAGATCCACAAACCTCTGGTTTAGATATTATAGGTATAAATAATTTTGTAGTCTCTGAGAAAAGAAAACTATTGTAGAGGTAAATGTTTTGTTCCATAAGATTATTTTTTTATTATCACAATAAACAGAAACCCTGGGGAGATAATTAAGCTTTGAGCCTTCTTTTGGGGACATTTGTGATGTTCCCCATATTTTTTTTAAAGCCTTCAGACTTTTCTGTTTCCAAATTTGTATCCAAAAGAAATGGCCCTTTCTTTCTCTATAACATTTTTGAATATTACTTGCCGGAAATAAAAAAGATGTGTTTAGTTACCCTTCAGGTCAAATCTAAGAATACCAGTGGGATGCCTAGCTCACCTCAGACCGCTGTGCCCTGCCTACATCCCTGTTGGAAGGGTAAAACCGAAAGGGGCAGGTGGCTCATCCCCCAGCAAATGAACAGGGTGTGTACTTGACCCGAAGGATCCTAATCCAGAGGCTAGCCGGTGCCCAGCAATTGGTTCAGTCAAAAAAAGTGAGCTGGGTCTATTGAGTCCTCTCAGGAATTTTTAATTAAAAGGCAGCCTGAATGAACACCTGTCAGTGAAAAATGAAGCTAATAGGTAATGATGAAAAGGGTCTATCATGAGTCGTGTGCAGGTTGGTGTTATTAGGGAGCAGAAATAAGAGCAGCAGGAACAGTGGGGTAGAGAGTATCTCATTTATAAAGTATCAGTTAAAGAATCATGGCTAGAGAGAGAAGGAAGTAGCACAAAGAGGAAAGTTGTCACCTTGACGGGAAAGCTCTAGAGTTGAAACAGTTCACTGCAGCCCATCTTCTGGAGCTCCACCAGTTCAACTTTTCCTGAATGCCTGTGTACATGGGTCTATCCCCTGCACTAGCTCAAATGATTCTCTCTGCTGCTAGAAATCCAATTTCCTTGTAAACAAGATTTTGCTCAATTAGCAGAGGGAACATTTTATCTTATTCACTGCCCACACACACACATATTACCTCTCTCTGGGCCTGGTACAGGGGAGGTTTTTGGTAAATATAGATGAAATAAATGGATGAATGTAAAATGAACAGTACAGATGATTGAACTCTCATTGCATTCAGTGCGGAGAGCACTAACCTCCATGGCTTTCTGTCACTGGTAGATTTTAGATTTGTGCTCAAGACCTGCCTACCTTTTCAAGTTTGTCTCCTACTCAAGCCTTTTTAAACTTCCTGAATGGGACATGTGTTTAGATTCCCCTTTAACTTTGCATGTGTTATTCATTACCACTTCCTAGAAGGCCCTCGTTCACCCCACCCCAACCCTGTGTACAATCCTTACTCTCCACAGCCTTTACTTTCCTGTCTTCTTAGTTTAGGCTCCTTAAGAGAACTAGTTTTTGCAACTCCCACTGTCCCCACAATCCAATATACAATTCCATATTACACTTTTATCCAGCATGATAAAGGAAACCATTTTCCTGTATCATTAGAATTTTTCGTGAATCTTTAATGGCTGGACAAGAAACCATCATGTGACTGCATCTCACATTACACACTTTTTGTCTATTTTTTGGACGTTCTGATTGTTTACTTTTGTTCTTTCTTTTATAACAAACCATGGTGACTTTCTCTCTAATGGAACCCTATGTCCACAATTTTTATTTTCTTACTAGGATTACACACTGGAGGTAGAATTGCTGAACCAAGGGGCAGGATTACTTCTAAAACTTCTGAAATACATTGCCAGATTGCTTTCTTGGAATGTTGTAAGGAAGTTGAACACTCCGTGGCACCAGCAATATGAGTGTCTAGCTCACCATATCACAACTAAATTGTGATTTATTGATTTTAAAATCCTTCTTGATTTTTAAACAGGCAAAGGGGAGGCAGAGCATTTAATTTGCATTACTTTTATTCCTAGTAGATTAAACATTTATATTTGTGTGTCTATTTGTTGTTTGTGTGTTCTCTTTTGGGATTGAATGATAAATGTCTTTGTCTATTTTCTATTGAAAATTTATGGTTTATCTTATAGAGTTGTAGAGCATCTTAAAAATATTAATAGATGTATTTGAGAAGATGCTTTACCAACTTATGGCTTATGACTTTTTTTACTTTAGCAAAAGTATGACTTTTATTACTTTCAATTGTCATGTAGTCAAATCTCTCATCTTTTATATGACTTCTTTCATTTATTTTATACATAATTTTTTTTCCAAGGTACTTCAGTGGCTCAATCAGTTAAGTGTCTGACTCTTGGTCTCAGCTCAGGTCTTTTTATCAGGGTCATGAGTTCACGCCTCACATTGGGCTCCCAACTGGGCATAGAGCCTAGTTAAAAAAAAAATCTTCTCCATCAGGATGCTAACTGCTTATTAACCTACTTTTTTGGTAGATTTACATTTTATCCTAGGAGTTCAACTAAAAAGAAAAAAAAAACCTTTAGATTTGTAAAAATAAAAGAATTTAAACACTGTGATAGGGCATAGTAAACCTTGCTCAAATAATTCACATGTCAAAAACCTTGGTCTAGCCATTATTTTGGGGCTTGTGCATTTTGGACAGTATTTATTTCAACATCTTTCAGAATGCCATAAAAATACTACTGTAACTGGACACACTTACCCAATACCAAGGTACGGTGATTCTGGTCCTTTTTGGAATTACTTCTATTATAGACACTGTTGTCAGGGTCATTGACTTTCAACTTCTAATTAAAAAAATATATATATTGCAGGAACCATTTATAATCCACAGTCATGGGAGACTAATTTTATTGAAACTCAAACATTCTTCTGAAAAAATAAAGCACCTTAATAAATTGAAAAGTTTCAAAATGACTTTAAATGGTATAGCTTGTAGACAGCCATTTCTCTCCTCAATAAACAAACATAGTAAAATATAACTGAGAATGGTGCTTATGCAGAGAAAATCGTGAATTGACCCTATTTTAATAAGTATTTAGATCATGGTACATAGACTATTGCTAATAACAAATTACTTATGGCCCAACAATTTGATATGGCACCACAGCTGTGAGTCATAGAGGAAAGCAAATCATTATGAAGGTGCAGGCACAAATTAAGAGTTTGAGTTGGAGCTATGTTGTTAGAGACAATGAAAATAATTGAGAGGTTCATACAAAGGGAGCATCAGCCCCGAGGGCTATGGTAGATGACCAATTATCTTTTCCATATCAGAAGCAAAAGTGAGTCTTTAAAAAGCAACATTATGCAGTGCCTTTGGTGATACTGAAAACCACAGCTTGTTGCTTCCTTTGTTCTCTCTTGTGCAGAATCCTCGTGACATTAACGGGCTAATACATGAACTGCCTGATGGGGAGCGGTATTCTCAGGGGCTAGGATAGGAAGCCCTGTGAGCACAAGTGCCTGAAAGTGATAAACAAGATAAAAAAAAAAAAAAAAAAAAAAAAAACAGAGTAAGGTGGATAACTGAACATAATTTAAAAATACATAAATAAAAACAGAGTGAGGTGGTGAGGTGGCTCAGTCAGTTAAGCATCCGGTTCTTGATTTTGGCTTAGGTCATGATCTCAGGATGGTAAGATGGAGCCACACACTGGATATGGAGCCTGCTGAAGATTCTCTATCTCCCTTCCCATCTACCTCCCCACCCCCCCCAAAAAAAGATGAAAAAAAGAGTAAAATGGTGGTTACCAAGAGATGGTGGGGGTGGATAGGATAAGAGTGGTAGTATTTAAGGGTACAAACTTGTAATGAGTAGTAAATAAGTGGTAGAGATCTGATGCTCAGTATAATGGATAGAGACAGTAATACTGTACTAAAATTATATAATGTAAATATCAGCACATCAGCAGTCATATTATAATACATAAATGTATCACAGTAATGGACTGCATACCCTGGACTTTTACACAATGGTTGCATGTCAAATTTATTTTAAAAGAAAAGAAAGGAAAAGATTGACTGCTGTTTGGTAAATTCACGGTGCATCCCATGCACTGAGCTACGTGATTTATGTTCCTCTCAGGGTGACCTTACTGTGCCCACTTTACAGATGAGAATGTCAGGTTTCAGGGAAGTTGAGAAACCACAGACCACATAGAGTAAAATTTAGAAGAGCCAGAGTCAAACCTAGCTCTCTTTCTTTGCACTTACCATACTGCTCTGTAATAGTTTACCTCTGTGTATAATTTTATAGCTTAACAACTTTGTTGCTATGTAGAGAAGGCTTTTTAATATCATTACAAGAAAGAAGCCACATTTTAGAAAAGCAAGTACAGTGCAAGTAGGCCTCTAATGAAAGGTGGAATCCTGATGGTGCTTAGAATGAGGGAGTTGGATGAGCGCTCACACATCACCTAGACCAAGTCATTCGCCACATCTCTCTGTGTTGTACTTTGAGTTCTTACAGCACCTTCACCAAAGGGCTGACACTTTTCTGCTCAATGCTCAATGTAAGAGAAGTCTGCTTCTTCTTTCATCCTTCCTGTTATAATGCCAGGTTCACCTGTTACTCCACATAGTTCACAGCTGGTCCTATATTCTCTTTTCTTCAAAACCATTACTTTTAGGCTCCCCGGAATTCTGCCCTTAAGACCTATTAGCCCAGGCCTAGAATTCAGCCCTTTTTGCTTACTTCTCTACATCCTTGGTCCCAAAACACTGCATTATGTGTAAAGGGGAACATGAGACACTCTCGTAAGGTTAAAAAACAAAACCTTTTCCTCCAAATTATGCCAAGCAGTATACCAGATGCTTTGGTTCTGTGTCCTGCATGGGGCTGGATGCTACCTTCAGAGTGTGCAGGGGAGGCTGCAGCAGGGGGAAGCCTGGAAGACCCGAGCAGTTTGCAGATTCATCCACATCATTCCTTATGACAGATTTATGGCCAAAAGCATACAAATATATAACTCAAATCCTTCCCTTCTGTAATTTTAGACTCTTCCTTTTAATTCTAGCTCAGGGAGAAGGAATAAAAAATACTGGTCCCTTTCCCTACCCCTATAGCTTTGTTTCTTTCCTATGACAGTATTTCACTCATATATTCTTGCATATTGCAGGAAAGCAATATAGAAACAAAGATAAATGAGATTTGGGCCTGATCCTCTGAGAGCTAATAATCTGAAAAGAAGGAGGCCGGTGCACCAAAAATGACAGTATAATGAGGTGAGGGTCCTGCCTGATTCAGCCTTTGGGCTTTGAAAAAAGCAGTCCCTTTTATGGAGAATGGAGAACTCAACAGGGTATGAGTCACTCTTGCTACTTCTAAGGGAAGGAAGTCCTATCCATTTGACCTGTCTTCAGGTGCCACATGGATGAGTACTAACAATGACTGTCACCCCTACATTAAATATTTTTTGTCTCTGGTACAGACAGGACAAGGACTAGGATGAGGCAAGTGAAGTATCACGTCAGACGCAAAATTTAAGGGGGCACCAAAAAACTCTGCAATTAAGATAATATTTTAATGCAGTGTTGTAGAAGATAATACAAAAGAACCCATAATAAATAAAAGACAGGATCAGTTAAGCATTGGTCTCAGGGACTATGGAATTACATAGGTGTCCAAGTTTTATCTTTTGTCTTTGAGTGGCATAATTTAGTTGAGGGGATCTAAAAACGATAGTAAAAACAAGCAGAGTGTCTGTTTTATTTTCACTCGTTTGATTGTAAGCAAGCGGTGTGACCTAAGCTCCAGGGAAGGAGTACTGTGGGAGGTGGTAGTTGATTTTCATTATGCATCTGATGTCATATGGGAGCCAGGAGAGAAATTTAATAGCATGAGCCCTAATAAGTCCCTTAAAGAGGGAACACAGACTGTTTTCTGGATTCAAGGAATCTCTAGACACTTTAGCAACAAAATCTGGGAAGCTTCGTTCTGAAACTTGGGAAGTTTCACTCTAATTAGTAGACACAGCCACAGCTACCCTGTACATGCCCGTGTCCTTCCCTCATGCTAAAAGCTGACCATTTCTTTTTCTGCTCCTTGATTCATATTCAGGAGTCGAATCCAAATGGCCTATGTTTCCCCCCGCCCCCTCTTCCCAGACATACTCTACAGGTCCTACAGGTCACGGTTGCAGAATCAGAGTCCCAGTCCTGGTTTAAGCAGCTTTGGCTGAGTAGGGAACTGAATTGGGTGGGAGTCCATGGGACAAATGGGAAGAGGCAGTTGCAGACGGGGTAGTTTTCCTTAGGAGAGGGTTGGACGAAGCACCTCGCTCTACACTATCTTTGCAGATTAGCAACTGAAAATGCCAAGGAAGCTGAACAAATAGCAAGTGCTAATGGAGTTCAGAGAAGAGGGGTCACAGAGGGCCAGGGTGTGCTAATTATATGCTATAAGAGCCTGCAATTATAAACCCATAGATATGCAAATAAATGCTGATGGCTGAACACTAGAGACTACAAAGCCATTTATCTATGGCCCCTGATAAGTGGGCAGCAAAATAAATGGTTTGTTTATAAATTCACTTAGAGATTACACTCATATCTCTAACTCTTTCCCCCTCTTTCTGGGGGCATTTATAGAAAGAGGAGAGACAGGAGGTACCACAGACTGGATTTCCATATTCATTACCTCCTGACCTGGGCGACTCTGGAGGTTTATAATGGGGTAAACAGGCTCCTTCAGTTTGTGACTGGCTGATTCACACTGCCTAAAGTCATTTCCCTGTGGCACTTCTTTACTGAATAAATGGGAAGTGATGGTAGCATCTGTTCCTGCCACCCAGATTCCAGTGACAGCTCATAAATTGGCATTTCTTGTCTGTCTGGCGGAGAGGTCACAGAGAATGTCACTGCAGAGAAATACTAAGAATGGTGACTGCTGGCATTAGGACTTCTGGAACTCAGGCCTGAGCTGTGTCTGTGCCCTGAGCCGGTGACTCTCACAGGAACCACGGGCAGGCTTGCAGGTGCAGGAAACCTGGCCGTCTAGAGGGGGTGAGCCGTGCACGCGAAGTACCTAAAGACAGTAATTTCTCACAACATTGAGGTTTCCTTCTGGATAATCTATGGTAATTAATGATGTCCTAAAATTCTAAATGGAGTTAGAGGATTCAGCATAACTTAGGGCTTCCTTGAAAGAGCCAGAAATCTTCTTTCATTGCTCTCAGTGGAGAATAGTTAAAAAAAAAATCCATTTATTCCAAGAAACATTTCTCAAGTACGTTCTATATGCTATTTCCTGTGCTCAGACTGTAGCTTGTTGTAGTACTGACTGGATATTGTACTGTGGCCTATATAGTACATTATACACAATAGAATCCTAGGAACTTAGTGAATCTAGCAGGCAGAAATCTTCAAATATAACTCCATTTTTACACTACTTGGAAGGATATTCTCACCGATCTTTTTAATTTAGTTGTTTGGTTGCAAGAGGACATTGTGAATCTTACAAGAAGGCTCTGTCAGGTGTTTTGTTATGTTTTGGTGTTTTTCATCTACCCATCTTCTGAAATAGCAAGTGTTTTCACAATTAAGCTGGATTTGAAATGTCCACTCAATAGTCAGTGACTGCACAAAATGACTTGTAAATAAATTCAGGGTGAAGTCCAAGCGATAGGTATAAATGAGTCTGCAGCTGTAATAATTGTATCTCTGCTTTGATCAGACTTTGAATCATGAGTAATTAAGCCGAGGCAAGGAATCCATCCACCATGTAAAAATTTGGAAGTGACCGTAGGCAAAGATACAAGGTCCTTCATCTAAATTTCAAGTTATCTAAGCTTGCCTCCAACACCAAATCTTACTAAAACAAGTGAGTCATGAAGTCATGAACTAATATGTCCACAAAATGATTCCAAAAGGATAGAAGTAAAGGTCTTAAGAGTTCAACACTGAACAATGTACAGGGCCTAGTTTTTATTATCTTGAATTTATTGTAGTGTTCAGAGAAAGTTTTTTCCTCTTCATTTTGCTGAGTGCAACCCAAGTAGGATCTTTTTCCTTAATATATGTATTAGCCAGATCTGATTCTGATAATTTGTTTCAAAATACAGATCTACTGAGGTAAAAAGACTAGGAGAAAATTGGTAACATCATTTTCTTGGTCTGCCAAATCAATAGCAGCCTGAGAAAATTAAATCAGCCCTACAAGGCAGAAGGCACAATGTTAACTGAAATGACATCATCATGAGAATATTTTATGACCTCAAAGAAGTCATCAATTCCTTTATTCTTAAGCCCTGTGTTGGCAGTTTAAATCAGTTACCATTTTATATATATAATATTTTTTAATAAAGATGCAGTGAGTTCTCTAAACAGTCTCTCAATAAAACCAGAGTAGCATTCTTTCTATTTTTTTGTGTATACAAAAGGTGTCAGATGGACTTCTTTTTTTTCTTTAAAGATTTTATTTATTTATTTATTTAACAGAGAGAGAGAGAGAGATCACAAGTAGGCAGAGAGGCAGGCAGAGAGAGAGGAGGGAAGCAGGCTCCCCGCTGAGCAGAGAGCCCGATCCGGGGCTCGATCCCAGGACCCTGAGATCATGACCTGAGCCGAAGGCAGAGGCTTAACCTACTGAGCCACCCAGGTGCCCCTGTCAAATGGACTTCTAACATAATTCAATATATTAGCCCCTTTTGGTAAACCCTATCTATAGTTATTTCTTTGTATTTTGTTACCAATCTTACGTTTTGTGGGTATCTGTTAAAATTAAGTCCCATTTAAAACAAAAAAAAATGACACTAGCATAAACATACTTTATCTCTCATAAAAGAAATACAGAGGCAGAAAGTCTGAAAGTGGAATAGTGTAATTCCTTATCATCTGTGACACAATGACCATTATGCTCCCCTCTCTGTATTCTTTTTATTCTCAAATTTGCTTCATGGTCCAAGATGACTATTGAAGCTCCAACCCTTATATCCACGTTCCAGGTAAGCAAAGGGAAGAGATGGGAAAGAGCAAAATCACAGGGGTCCTAGCCAAGTCAGCTCCCCGTTAAGCAGCTATCAGAGAAGTCCCACATAATCTTGTGTTCCAATTACATTGGGCTTAACATTTTCAGTGGACCACATCTACCTACAAGGGAGACTGAGAAATAGTTTTTCTATAGGAAAAGTGACTAGTGGAAAGCTGGCTTACTCTTTTTTTTTTTTTTTAAGACTTTATTTATTTATTTGACAGAGAGAGATTACAAGTAGGTAGAGAGGTAGGCAGAGAAAGAAGTGGAAGCAGGCTCCCCGCTGAGCAGAGAGCCCAATGCAGGGCTCCATCCCAGGACCCTGAGAACATGACCTGAGCCAAAGGCAGAGGCTTAACCCACTGAGCCACCCAGGTGCTCCCTGGCTTACTCTTAATAAGAAAAAACTAAATGGATGTTTGGGACGTAGTCAAGTCATGTCTGCCACAGCAGCTCAATCATAGAGCCAAAAATGTATCATATCAGGTCCTCTTGTGATCACTTATGCAGAAAAATCCCCGCAGAGTTGGTACATTCCTCCTCATAGCTTATTTAACTGATAGTTATGTATCTCATTAATACAAAGCCCTTTTCAAGATGAGTTTTTGTGTGGATAAGCCCATTTTCAGTACAGACAGAACTGTGATCTCCCAAGCCAATTTTCTTTATCAGACTGGCATCATGGATCTTTGTGTCTACAGAACCATAGAAATACACATAAATCTTCCTAAACCTGAGTATATTAACAAAGCAAAAATGGACTCCTCCCACAAAAAGGTCAAGAACAGTATCAAATCTGACCATTTGAAAAGATGTATTTCAGTAGATAACTGAAAGCATCTTTCCTTTTACATCACTTCACAGAGTGTGAATTACTTATAAAAACTGATAAAAAGCACTTTTTAAAAGTAATCTTACAGCTGCCTTTTTAAATGTTTGTCATGAATTTTGTGTACTCTATAAAATTGATAAACAGAAATTGACCAACTTACTCGGTTTTTCTGGAAACGGAGCACTTGTCGGAACAAGAATATATGCTAGCTTCCATAAAGTGAGGGGGGGAATGGCTATTTCATTAAGGAAACCTTAAAAATCTCCTTGTCAATGTTATTTTATTAGCTATTGGGATAGGATAAGCCAACTCCATTACAAAGCACCTCATCTTACCACTGAGATAGTTTTTTGAATGACAAAATAAGCCTCTGGATTCCTTCTATCCACTCCTCAGCCCCTCTACTGTGTTGTTGAAAACAAACAGATCCAGGAAGGCATCCCTTGCTATGTTGTGGAAGGCTTTGTCTTAGGGAAGATACTAATTCTCTAGATAGTGTGTCTAAGCCCCGGCTGGCCCACAGTAATACTATAAATTAGGTAAAGTTCATTTTTAATGCTTTGATTATCCTCTTTTCTCCCCTGCTCTGTTTAAGAAGCATTGACTGAGCAACTATAAGACACTAGGGACCCCTTCGGGAGCTATAGAAACACGAACTATGCCCTCACTAAGTTCACCACCTGTACTTCCTGTACCTTTGATCAGGGATATGGTGGCCACCGCTTGCTGCCTCTGATGTCTCATGGACCCAAGGGGCACTCACACCTGGATCTGGCCTTGTGGACATTGCCCTATTTGCTGACCTGCTCCTTGCCTTCCCACCCAGACTGCCAGATAGTTCTTGCATTTGAATTTGGATCTGTCAATTCTTAACCTTTCCTGCAAGATACTGGTAGCAGTTTCAGACCATATGTTAAAAGAGTGGGGTACAGAGTTGTGAGATTTTTTTTTTTTAATAACCAAGGACTTTGTAATATATGCACATTTGGCAAAAGCTAGGGCTGAAATGTACCTGATCTTACTTCCCATGTTTGTAACGACAGAAAGATACTGCTATTTTAGGTAATGTTTTAGTATCTCTCAATTAATTCACTTAGTAGAAATTTTACGAAAGTGATTATCCTCTCGGTAGAAGACTTTCTGTAACTAATCGTTGGGGGGGCAATTTATATATAAATCACTGAGATCATATAAGCAATTAGACTTCTCAGTAAGTCCAACACCCCCCCAAAATTGCTACATGAATGTGTGAAGTTTTGTCAATTTATTCATGCATATGTGAATACAACGAATATTTATGGAGTGTGGACTGACTCTACTCTAAATAGTTAACAAAATAAATGTAGTTTTTGTCCTCATAAAATTTATGGTGTAGTGAGAGTAATAATTATAAATTAAAACAAACAAGATTATTTCATGCTCAGAAAAAATAGGAAGTATGAACAGGGTGATGTGAAAAATAACAGGATGTCCTGGCTAATGGGTTCAGGAAAGTCTCTATGAAGTTTATACTTAAGGTGACACTAAAGTTTACAAAGGAGCCATGTCGGAGGATCCCACAGTTTGACACCTCAGACAACGTTATCCAAAAAAGGTTTGGCCTTTATAAAGCTGACTAGGACTCCACTGAGGAATCAGGCCTCTGAATTTTCATCATGCCTGATGTCAGCTGGAAGTTCTCATTTCTACCCAGAGATGGTGTTTCTTAAAAAGACACTTTCTTCAAGCCTAACAAAGCCCAAGGCATTGTTTTGGGCGTTTACTGGTGCATACGATGAAATGCAGCTGGTTGCCCAGTTGGGTGTGTTTGCTAACCGTGCATCTCTCTTTCTTCCTCTTGTGTCACCAGGCCTCCGGAACCCGTTTACAGCACTGTGAACAAACTGTGTGATAAGCCTGCTTCTCCCAGGCACTATTCCCCTGTTGAGTGTGACAAAAGCTTCCTTCTCTCAGCTCCCTACCCCCACTACCACCTAGGCCTGCTCCCTGACTCTGAGATGACCAGGTACTGCATGCGCTTCCTCACTTCATCTTCTCGAATTGCATGTGCTTCCACAAGGATGAATGGGTAGAACCCACCTCTGCTCATGTCTCTGGAGCTTGACATCTTCCTCCGTGGAGAGATGTTCTGCTTCTTTGGTGCGATGGGAGGAATTAAGAACATTGCCTTCTTTTTTCTTTTTAGTGTGATCACAGAGCACTCGGACATGATCACATGATTTTCCAAATGTTCTTGGTTCCCATGCATTTTTAATAAGGTATTAATTATATTTTTCCAGAAGAATTAATTTTGGAATTAATTTTGGAATTTAATTAGCACTATTTCCCTCGTACAGAAGGATAAAAGAGCATGTACTTAGTACATTTTTGAATAATATTTAATAATCACTTACTATTCTCCAGGCATAACATAGTCTAAGAAGTAGGTACTATTATTCCCATTCAATATTTTAATGAAAATATTACCACTACTTAGTTGACTCCCGAAGGTATTAAACAACTTGCCCAAAACTACAGAATTAGCTGGTTCTATCAACCACAAGAATTTTAACCTTTATAGTATGCCGTCCTGGTAGGTTTTTACCATGTTCTCTTTATTTAGTTACTCCCATTTTATATAAGAAAACAAGGGCTCAAAGAAGTTAAGGCATTGCCTCCCGTACGGTATTGCCAATAAATGCCGAGTTCAGATTTGACTTGGAACTCTCCACAACTTTCCACAACTCTCTAAACAAATCATTGTAAGGCTAAAGGTTGAATATGATTCTGCACTAGTATTCTAAAGTATATGTATGTTAAATAATACAATCTCATCTTTATGCAATAGCAAAAGTCAGAGAGGAGAGTAATAAAAGGACAATCTAGTGTCCTATAAGGTAGTTCCAGTTTTTTTTTTTTTAATCAGGAGATCTCAATTATGATGTTCTACATATGATGAATGAGGTACAAAACGGGTTATGTTTTCAGATAGAATACCTTCATATGTTTTCATAATACTGTTAAGATCAAGAAAATGCAGATTTAAAAATGATTCAAAATGAAAATGGATGTATCAAGAGGGTTTCCTTAGAACATCATCTCTGTTTTTCTTTTCTATTTTCAAAGAAAAAGTTAAAAGTCAAGTATTGGCCTTTCTAGAGGAGTTAAATAGCAAATTTTAATTATACATAACATTTCTAGAAATATATGAGAAAACATATTTTTGGCCATGTAATCAGCTGGGGCATTTTCACTAATTGCAACAATTAAAGCCTAATAGCATTTTAGAATGCTTCATAAATATTTATTAAATTTTCTCTTATTTTGAACAAATCTTAAAAACCTGTTCTTGATACAGCAGATTATTCCATTTTGAAGCTAAGAAAGCAAAGTTACCGTAGTCATAGGGAAGCAGAAGGTGCACACACACCTACAATAATGACTTCCTGGTATTCAGACATCTATAATTAGCTATGCACAGTCAGCTAGCACTTACTGAGCTCTCCTCTGTGCCAGGCATTTTGTTAAGTAGTGCTTATGAATTGTATTTTCTAACCCTAACAGTTGCCTCATGAAGTAGATGTTATCAATATCCTCCTTTTACAAGTAAGGAAATAGAGGGCTTGAAGTTACCTGACATGCCCCAGATCATCCCCTAACAAGTAGCAGGGCTGGGATTCAAACCCAGGGGACCATTAGCACCTGCATCAGCCTAGGCATGATGGCAGAGATGTCTTTGCTTGCTGGAAAAATTCTCCACCCATTTCACGTTTTCTCTCCTTTCTCTATTCTTATCCTACCTTCTCATCTCCCTTCTGGCTCAGTATCAATAACCCATGTTCTTTTTTTGATGAACCTGAGGTCACATTCCTTGCATCTGACTGGAGATTTTGATGCATCACTCTCTTAAAACTCACTGATAAGCAGGTGGTAGACTCTACCTCTTGTGTGGATCTACCAGATACAATTCTTCTGCAGTTTACTTTCTGTAATTTGTATTATGAAGACCATGGAGTTTCTTTTTTGTTGTTGTTGTTGTTTTTCCCAAATTTATATATATATACATATATATATATATGTATATGTGTATATATATATATATATATATATTATAATGTTGACTATGTCTCTTTCAAATTATATACCTTCAGCAATCCTGATATGCCCCAGTCTCCAACCCTCACCCTCCATCACCCCATTGGGAATTCAGTTTTCTAGTCTAATTCTGTCCCCTTCTTTTCCCATTTCTCTTTTTTTTCCCTATTTTATCCCCCATTTCAAAAAAAAAGTCACATATACACATATAAATTCACAAATATATATACCCATTTTAGTGACATTATCACCAATACACTGATACTGAAATTCTTGATTTCACCCCATTTTCTCCCCTTCCCTACTTTCCCAGCTCATTAAATGGCAATTCATATACTTCATTGCTGAAGCCAAAACTTGAGGATCATGCCCAACACCTGTTCTCCCTCACACCCATCCTTCAGTCTATCTTCAAGTCCTATAGATTCTACTTCCAAAATGGGTCTCCAATCTATTCATTCCCCTCTACTTCTCTTTCTAGTATTTGAACCCAAGCCTCCATTATCTCCCACCTACACTAGCCTCCTAATTGGTCTCACCACTTCCATTGCTGTCCTCCTGATTTCTTCTCAGTGCTAACAAGGCGATCTGTTAAAAATACAGATAACATCTCTTTCTCTTCTTTTGTATTAGTATAAAATGCAAAGTCACTAATATAGCATCCAAGCTGTGCATGACCCAGCCCCTGCCTGCCCCTTAAACACCTCATTTCACTCCTCCTGTTGCTGATCACATTATCCACATTCACAAAATGCACTAAATCTCGACCTATTTCAAACGCTTCACACATGCTCTTTCCCCAAACTGAAAAGCTCTTACTACACTTTGCCTGGTTCACTTCTGGTCATCTTAGATGGAAGCTTAAGTTGCACTTCCTCAGAGAAGCTCCCTGAAAGAAAATCTGTTCCCCTATTATATCATGTCTGTCTCTCTCTCTCTCTTTTTTCCATAAGACTCAAGCAATTTATAATTATATATTTATTTATATGATTTTTAAAACCAAACTCCTGTCTCACACTGAATGCTATAAGCTTACCAGGTACCCTTGGTAAGACCCAGGTCTGTGCACTGCTAAACCCCTGACACTTAGCATAGTGTCTGGCACAATAGCAGCTCCGAATTCTTGAGTGATAAAATCAACATGGAAGTAAGATCTGCAGACAAGCAGACAGATCCGTGTTCAGGAACATGTGATGGCTAAAGCTGTGCTTTATTCAGATCTTACGGGTACATGAAACAACCCCAGGAGTGAATGAATCTATGCATTGAAACCAAGAGCGGCAGACTAGACCTCACTTTGTGTACTGTAATTTTACCTCGAATTATTTCAGTGTTCAGTACGTTATCATTGCATTAGGTAACTGTCCATTCTTCATGAAAACGGAGTAAATCCTTTCAGAGATTATTTACTTCCCACAAAATACCACTCTCATCAGATGTTTCTTGAAATGCCACCGTTAGATAATTAAAGGGAAAAGTTCAAGGGTTCTTAGTTCCATTTATGACACCATCACTTGCTTTACCCACTGTGACCTTAAGTAATCTGTAGAACCTCAGAGGTACCTGAAAACACAGAATTAGATGGACAAACCCTTATTCAACTCTATAATGAGGAGGAACTCAAGCCACTGTTTTCATGAGTGTAATGCTTACTTCTCCTTACAATAAAATAAAAGTCCTGGGGGTCTTCTGCCCTCAAAATGATATTACTGGAATATATCTTTCATTTCATCCAACCAAGATTTATCAAGCACTAACAAAGTGCAAGGTACTGTACTGGGGAGACTTTTTACAAAGGAAGTATAAACTAAAAAAGCCAATCAAAAGTGTTGAAAAAAATGCCTCACCTTTAAGTTGCCGTATGTGATTATATATATTATATAATACATATGATATTTTATATATAAGTAATGTATATGTGTATATACACATATATGTGTATATACACGTATATACATATATATGTATATATATACACATATATGTGTATGTGTGTATGTGTATATATTTATCTATTAATTTAGTTTAGGGCACTAGAGAATGTCCCCTAGTCTATTTCAGAAGCATGCACCTACTCACATGAAAGTTACCATCTCAGATTAGAATATGAACTAGCTCTGCGAAAGTTACCATGTGAAGCCACCTTTACATGTGCACCAGCTTAATCCCTAATTAGCATCCAGAAGGCTAGAAACCAGTCAGTGGAAGCAAGGAGAGCCAGTCATCTCTATTCTGTGCCTGTCAATCAGAATACCCACATATTCAGCACTTTGATTTGATAGCAAACATCCAGGAGTAAATTAATTGTATAATTCTGTAACATTGTCTGGAAGAAAACAGTGGAAAGTTTTTCTTAGGAAAGCTCTTTCAATTACTTGGCAAAGTGTCAGCTCCTAAGGCTGCAGATTATGTTTAGATAATTGACTTTTCAGAACTTAGGAAAGCAAGAAATGGGCAGAGCCTAGAATCAAACTAAAATCTGGAACTCTGTGAAACACAGGATTGCTGTGGGGCTTCTGCTTATCCAGTACATCTTACTCTTCAAAAAAAAAAAGGAATGTTTTTGATGTTGTAATTGGTTTTTCTGCTTTGGGAAAATGTCAGCTTTTGATATTCCTAGGGCAAGGATTGTCTGTTTTCTCAACATGTACGGAGTTTTCATTCATCCTTTTATAGGTGGCCCTAATTATTGTTACTTGGTAGTTGGTAAACAGAGACTGAGATGAACCAGATGAAGACTAAAGTATGTTGGCAGATTTGGGGTAGGAAATGGATTCTGAGGCATTATGTGATCAAAAAACATCTTTACTCATTGCGGAGTATGTATTCATGAGACTTCTACTAGGTTCCAGGCATTGTCCTGGATGCTGGGGATTCAAAGGTGAATATGATACTGTCCACCCTTTTCCTTGAACAGTTCAAAGACATGCAGATGAAGAAGTCCTCACTGTGGCATTGTGATGAATATATGCTAAAGCCTCTCCATTTCTCTAGTGTGCCTGATCTCAAGGTAACTGAAACCAAACTAGTGTAAGATAGCTACAGAAGCAAGCCTGGTCTTAGACTGTCCCTTCTCAGAAGGTGAGCATCTACACAGGAACGTTCTCCACTCACACGTTGTTTCATCAACTCCTAGTATTTGTAAGAAGTTATTTATGGGAAACTTAACATTACCTTTCCATAGGTCCATTTGCTAGTCTGTCTTCTAACTACTATCTACAGAGCTTGGAATTATGTAATACTCCCTTTGTAGAAGTCATAAAACTGGCACCGTCAAACCATTCCCAGCCTTGGAACATAGAGCAAGATCTTTACCTCATAAGACCTCCACCGTATGTTATGGTGGCCTATCTTTGGCAAGCTCTCTTTCCTTGCAAAACAATAGAAAGTTTATGTGGGCTTTTAATGTTTTAACTGTCCCAAAGTCTGTAAATTCAAAATCAGATATAACTTCTAGACATAATAATGCTATAACAGAAGTACATGTGAGTCTCTAAAGATAAGCAGAGGAAGAATCATCTAACTTTGCCTCTGTTTTTCTTTAAGTTTTCAGAAAGACACTGAGCTCCTCAGTCAGTGAGGGAAGAAATGTGTTCAAAGTCAAAGAAGTGTAGTGCAGAGTTAAGCTCCACATTGTGAGAAAGCTTAGTACACTCCAGGGATCACAGCATTTCCGTGTGGCTAAGGGTTATTGGGTGGGTGATGAAGTTGGAGTCACAGGCCTCGGATCATAGATGGCCTTATCTACCAACCTGAAGATTTTGGACTTGATATCCTGCAAGCAGTGAGAAGCTGTTGAAGAAGTTTCAAGCTGGGCAAAGACATAATTTGATTTGTGTTTTTGGAAAGATCAGTCAGCTGTATAGAAAGACTTTAAAGGCAGGGATACTAGTTAGCAAATCCACTGCAGTTGAAATCATGAAGAACTGAACTAAAGTAGTACAGATAGATGTACATGGATTCAGAATTATTTATCAGATGGAATGGGGGTACTTAGTGATTGTTTCAAGGGCAAGAATTTTCTGGCTTGGGTTATTTACAAGGTGATTACATCATCTCCTCTCAGACAGTGAGCGCTTTTGTCCACAGTAAATGTATTTTCTTTTCCACAGTGAATGTATTTAAACCTAAAACTCTATGGAAGGAAACTCAGAAGAAGGGAAAGCATATTAGAGGGTCTCTTTGAGGTGGTGGCAACCTGATGACATTGGGGAGCCGGGGATTATGTCCAGACTGTCTAGGTGTGAGGCCTTCCTTTGGCCATACTAAGCACGTGGATTTAGATAACCTCTTCGGGTGACTCAGAGCCTCGATTCACTCATCAGAAAAGGGGGGAAATAATCCAATCTGTGCTCTTCTCTTCATAAGATTGTGAAGATCAAGGGAAATGGAGTAAAAGAATTTTTATCTAGGCTCTATCCGTATTAGTCATTATTAGTTGTTTCCATATGTTCATTCTACTTTAAAGCCTTGAGCTCATGTATATTTATTTTTAGTGCCATCAGAAATCAGGTGAAAAGTACCTGTCAGCTGAGGCAAATCCCCTGAGACCATAAGAAAACTGTCGATGCTGATTCTGTCATTCTTAGCAGCAGTCCTCTGTGTCACCATAGGCAAAGTCACATATTTCTTCTTTTATTAATACATGTATAGGCTCCCTGTAAAATGTGGTGAGTTCTTAAGCTGTATGTGACTTCACACTCCTATGAGATAATTTTCTTTTTTTTTTATCTACTCGTGTACCCGTATTTCTATCTCGCCATGTGCCTTTTTAGGAATGTAGACCAAAATAACAGCAATTCTCTGGAGCAGATTAGGAGCTAGACACTTCACAAATAGCCCTTATTATTTCTAAGAATCCCAACAACCTTGCAAGGTGTGGGTTTTGATCTAGCACAGGGAATCGCTTCTCGGCCTTTTGGCTAAGATCAAGTGATCTAGCACAAGGAGGGGCCAGGACTCTAATCGGGGCATGCCCACACCCAAGCTTCCGCTGGAAGCCTGCCTCCCTCCGCACGTGCGCACTGTATCTTCCCTCCCAGTCCTCCGCATCATGCGTCCACTCTGCCACCCATCTGTGGAGCCTGAAAAAGAATTTAAGCCCTGTTCGTGCAAATTAATCTGGGGAATAGAACCATTGGAAAAAAAGAAAGACACTTAACAAATCATTGACCTTCTTATGTCCTTAAAATGCTGATAAAATCTTAAAGAATTCTTAATTTCATTTTTAATTAAAACCTGGAAAGGAAACCCTGTGGGGCATGGCTCATAAGGCATAGCCCCTTCCCAGTTTATGCAGCAGCTTCTTCAAAGGCCTCCGCTGCCTTTTTGAAGTAGGTGATCACTAAGCCCAATTTAAATTAAGGAAAATAAGGAAAGATTAATTGAGTCCCACAGAGGCTACTCTTGCCACATTACGTTTTATAGCCTCTCTTTCCATAAAGTGAAACATACGCAAGGATTCACAATGAGAAAAGCACCCCTTGCTTTGACATTAAAGCATTCTGTATAAGATACTTTTTAAAAAACATATCCCGTTTATTGCTGCCTTTCACTCTTTTTTTTTTTTTTTTTTTTTGTAAGGGAGGAGATGTTCTTTCATTAAGAATTCAAAAAACATATTTGAAATTTCATTGTAAGTGTAAAGGAGGAAGGAAGGCGGGGAGCTCACCCTGTTCCAAAAGCTCTCATTTACCCTTCAGGACATACCAGTCAGTTGAGAGTAGGAGGCTCGGAAGAGCTGGTAAATGAACCCAGATTGGTCTGATTCCAAAATTCCCATTCCGTGATATTCAAATAACTCTGTAATGAAACAGCCTAATTTGCTTAAAAGGGAAAAAGTCTGATTATTTATCTGAAAAGTTATGAATATTTCCCCTTAGTTTTAGTATATTTATTTTTTGTGTTTTGGGAGCAATCTTTATTTATATTGACTTTAGTAATCATTATATTACTGAGTAGCAATAAGAGATTGAAGAATAAGCATAATTTCAAAAGCAGTCCTCTCTGGAGGGAAAGTAGCTATGAGAAAATGGCTATGCAAAATCACTATAGCAACAGAGTATAGGAACTCGGAAAGAATCAAGACAGTAACATTAAGCCATAACACCCACAGCATAGATGTTAATTAAAACCACTAACATGTAGTCAGTGCTTTTATGTGCTAGGCACTGTTCCAAACTTTTATATGTACTAACTCATTTTATCTTCCTAACAACTATGAGGTAGGTGTGATTATTCCAATTTTATAGAAAAATTATGGTACACATTTAAACAAATGGAAACGATGGGATGAGATAGTTGAAATTGAGCACATCAGGACTTATATACTTAGAATATTAATTTGATTAGACAAGACTTTTTGCTTGTCTCATTTGCTCTTGTATTGTCTGTGCCAAAAATGGTTCCTGGCATGTCATACTAATAGTAATAGTGGTGATGATGGTAATGAAGAAAACAATTATTTATATAATCTTACTACCCGCCAGGAAGCACTTTATACAAATTAGCTCATTAATCCCCACAGCAATTCTGGAAGGCCTGTGTTACTAAATCCCCAGTTGGCAAGATAAGAAATTTGGCCTAGAGAGATTGAGTAACCTGTCTAAGGTCCCACAGTTGGAATCTGAATCTAAACAGGCTGGCACCAAAAATCAAGGCTTAGAAAGGTACTCAATAAATATTAGTTGAATGTTGTTCTCATCACACATAATATTCCTCAAGAATTAAATTCTGTCAGAAAAAAAGTACATTCTCCTTTAACTATAGTCAGATTTCAATAGATTCTGTGTGAGAAGAAAGTAAAGCTCATTAAATATGATCAGCTTTTAATAGATAGGTAAGTAGATAGGTAGATGAGTGTATGGTGAAGAATGTGGACTGCGAATTGGAGCGTTAAGGTTTGCATCTGGCTGCCTCAGCTCCCTGGTATAGCAAACTGGAGCAAATGATAACTAGTCTGAGCTTATGTATCTTCATCTACGTAATAACAAAAATTGTAGTATCCCTTCTCATGGGGTTGCTCTAAGGATTTAATGGGGTTACATGTAACATGCTAAAAGCAATGCCTGACAAATGTGAAGCACCCCATTAGCATTATTGTTGTTACGTGTGTATATATTACACACATAGACCTGTTATGTGACCCTAAATAGAAACCTCAGGCTGAAGAGGGAATGAATTCTTCTTAAAGGCTGTCCTCATTGGAAAACTGATGGTGAATCCCATGAATTATAAAGGGAGATGAATTTTAGGTTTTGCAAAATGGGAAGAGTAGCTGTGCAAAGCTGCTTATATTTATATAGAGATCTGAGTATTTTAGAATGCAGAGTTTTGTTTTGATTCAGGGATCAAAATTTACCTCTCAAAGCAGAGAAAGTAAATCTTCCATTTCAACTCTTTAATTCAGTTTTGTAGACCTTAAGCTCATGTGAAGTTTAAAGGATCTCTTGAACAGGGTGTTTTAAGTCAGCAGGGATGTGTGTTCCAAATTGAATACTAAAACCTAAAATCACTTTCCTCCAGAGAAAATGAATGCATTAGAGGCTAAAGAGGAATTTTATGGCTTGCTTTAAAGGGGACAGGGGGAGAGATAACCTGAGCCTCTCTAATCAAGCCAGAGCCTTTGTCCAAAGGAGACTTTTAAAAGTCTCCCCTTCTTCTGGAGAAAGGACAAAATGTTTCGGAGCCCACATGTGACATGATAAACAGAGTTCAGACAGGATTTCAGCCCGTGCTCCTTGCCATGTCCAAGTGTTTTCCTGAGTGACCCGACCAACAGAAGGGACTGGCCTAGACTGAGGGTAGGGATGGGGCTAAGAAATGAGGATCTTATTTCTTTTTGATATTTCTGACCATTCTAATGTTCTGCTTCCTCTCCAATGCCTCTGGCATAATTACAAAGATCCCACCCTGTCCAATCTTTATATGTCCCAGATGAGGAAAATGTCACTCAAACTACAAATATATACTGAATGCATGTTATACGGTTGGTACTTCTGGGGACAGTCAGTCCAGACATAGTCACACCCTACTCTCAAGATGTTTGGGGACCACTGGGCCTGGAGGGTTTCTTTGTGGGTATAACTGACAGTCACTAAAAATGCTTAAAAAAAAAAAAGCCTAGAAATTTATTTTGGGTTTCATTCCTCAAATATACATGAATTTTAACTTTGCCTTGCCTCTTTTTTGTTTTGTTTTTTGGAACCATCCTGATGTCTACAAGATATCATAGGTATAGTTTTGTATTCATAGGTTTTCAGGCTTTCAGACCTTTTTCATGTGAAATCTGAAGGTCAAGTAACAGTCCAGATTTTCTTCCAGCTCTTCCCACTCCCGTGATAATGTTACTTGATGAGTTCTTACTGTCTTGCTATCACTGGAATCTATATTCCTTGTAAGTTTATAAGTAGGCCTTGAGCTGCATTGGAAAGGGCTGTGAGTTAAAAAAAAATAATTTTACATATATATACATATATATATATATATATATATATATATATATATATATATATAGTCTTACCAGATTCCCACCAGTACAATTACCAGAATTCTGAGACTCTCTCCCTTCTTTGCACAATCTTCTGGTGACTCATAAGTTGTACTGGACAACCATTTCCTTAGTTTTATAATACAGCCTTTTCCCATTATTTCCCCCTTAGGACACCCTTCACTTTAAATAGATTTAGTCTTCTCACCTTTGTCCCTGTCTCTACTCCTTAAAAGGTGATGCCATTTCAGGTGTATATCTCATTCCCACTGTGGTCCACATTGGCACTTTCTGCCTAGGCCAGACTTAGAGAAGCTGGGTAGCATCTAGCAGGGACTGTTGCCATCTGCATTTTTGCTCCTGTCTTCCATAGCAGCTTGTTTCCTGTCCCAGCCAGATTCCCTGCCCTGTTTGCATATTGGAGCCCCCAGACTCTTCCCCAGCAGAGAAAGAAAAAAAGACAGACTTTTCTTGGTTGAGGAGTATTAATATTCAGTTTCTGGAGCATCAAACCTTTTTCAGAAGACGATCTACTTTTTAAATTCCCAAAGTTAAAAAAAATAAAGAAATTATAACAGGAAGGATGGGAATAGTGACTGTGGGAAATCAGGACCATAGGGAAGAGGTGGAGGCCTTGTCCAGTGATACCTTAGGCATCTGCTAGCATCCAGTTGGTCAAGACTTCCTCAAACTTATGATCAAAGACCTCCTGTACATCACAGCTCCACATTGCTAGTCTTTCCTGAGTCCTCATCTAAGCATACAGCATTGGTTTCTTTTCTCCTTTTCTCTAAGCTATCTTTTAGTGTATCCCATGCCCTTGGTACACATCTCAATGAGACCTCTCTTATGAAGGATCAAGGGGTCCCCTGTTTCCCTGGGTCAACAAGTGGAAATCCACATATGCTGAAGACTCAGCCTCTTTCTACCCCCACATCTGCCCTCTGAGGTTGTTGGAGTCTTCAGACCTTCCCTTCTTGCTGGGCTCAAACAGCTGCAAAAAGGACCTTGCAGAAGACCTTTTATTTTTCTTGATGTACTTCCATCCCATAGTGATGGGGTGGTTGGATAATGAACCTCAGGAACAGCCCGGAATGGCTTACAATCCTTTACCAATGAATGAAAGAGTATTTCAAATTTTGCTGTGAAAAAAAGGAGAAGGCAAGGGCGGTGGTCAATGCTCAGAGGTGAAGATGCTTTGCTGGTCTTTGCTCCTGCTTTTACTGGTTGGTCCACAGGATAATCACAAATCCTTATCACTGTTTCTCAAGCGTGTGATGTGCGACAAGGGGGGTCTCACTGAAACTAGTAGGATCTGTTGACAGGAAAGATAACATATGCTAATCTTCTTGTTCTACTAAACATAGCCTATGGGACAATGCATACATCTCTTAGATCACAGGGTGGCTGTTTGGGCTAAGAAAGCTTTAGGAAGGCAACTAACTCCCCAAGGCATTCCAATGGCAGAATGGTCATGCATTCCAAAGGCTCACCGGCTTCTCCAAAACCTTCCTTCGTACTCAGCATTCCAAAGGCACATGGGCTTCTCCGAAAACCTTCCTTCGCCCCCAGCGGCCTCCATGTTACTTTTAGCAGCCAGGTATTATGGCTGAGTTTATGCTCCACATTAACCCCAACAGTCACGAATTTTCCTCTAGTAAGAACTCTGTGTCATCTAAAACAAGGTGCCTCTCTGTCCCCTCCTTATGGGTAAGAACCATGTGATATGTTTTCCATGTGGCACATGAGCACATTGTAGACATTGAGTAGAATGACAAGTGGTGGGTGTCCACCTAGAACAGTGACTTACTTCTCAAAGGGTGAATTTACATTTAGTGAAAGCTCTTCTCCAGCCTGAAGAAGAGGCTAGTTGGAGAAGGATCTTTCTCTAGGGGTCATAGTTCACCTTTATTCTTTTAGGAGAAGGTGATGCAAGCGTTTTTTTTTTTTTTCTGATATTTCTGAGTTAGGCCACAGAAACAGATTTTCTGTTGTGCACTACATGAGGTGATGTCCACTTTTTGTTGAAGTCTGTTTCATTTTTGCTCTCCATATGTCAATTCCAGATTGACATATGAGAAGAAGTCACATCATATGCAAGTTCCTCAAACATGTCTTAGAAGGGTTGGATCATTGAAATGTACAATGCTAGACTTCCAGAAATGGATCAAGCTCCATAGTAAGCAAACCTCTCAGCAACTCTGATTGACCCTGTGAATGGTAATAAAACAAAAATCAATTCAACAAACTTAGAAGATGGAAAAGAAACAGATTAAGACTTGCAAAAGGACTTTATTTTCAGCACCAGTCACTCTGAAAGTTTGCTTAGCATGCTAAGTAAATGTCAGTTCTTGGCAAGGTGAGGGTAATTGCCATTCCCTTTCTCTGATGTTCCCTCTACCAAGTCTAAAGAAAAAGAAATGGAAAGCAGCATATGTTGCAAATAAGCCCGAAGCTAATAGTATATCCTCAAAGTGCTCAGTATCATTAAATCATAGAATGCTTTATTGAAAAGGCTTATGCATCCAAATACTTAAGATTTTTTGAGAAAGTAATTTTAGCAAAATTAAGAGACTTACCCAAGGTCTCAGAGTCAGATACGTATGACTTTGATCAGGAGTCACTACTTCTTCTCCCACGCCAGCTTGTAATTTTAATCCAGTCTTCCAGAATGTTTCATGCTCAGAGATATTCCATACATAGACCAAGCCTAGAAGGAGATAGAACTGTAACCTCAGGAGAACAGTATTTACCTCAGGAAAATGTGATTGGAATAAGGAAGGATATTTGTTATCAATTTTAAATTGTTTTCATTGCTTATAGTATGTATAAGTTTTGTTAGTAAAAATTAAAGAAGCCACCATTCAGACTCAGCAGTTCCACTGTGAGGTGTAAACCCAAAAGAAATGAGAACATATGTACACACAAAACTTGTGTACAATGTTCGTAAGAACATATGTACACACAAAACTTGTGTACAATGTTCGTAGCAGCATTATTCATAATAACCAGAAAGTGGAAACAGTCCAAATGGATAAATTGTATGTGATATATCCATACAGTATAACATTATCCAACCAGAAAAAAAAGAATGAAGTAGTGACATACACTACAGCATGTATGAACAGTGAAAACATGTAAAATGAAAAAAGCCATTCACAAAGGGACCCCATGTTGTATGATTCCATTTATACAAAGTGACCACAGCAGGCAGACCTACAGAAAGAAACAGATTAGTGATTGCCTAGAGCTGAATGGGGAGGTGGCAGGAACTAAGAGTGCCTGGTAAGGGTATGGGATTCCTTTTGGGAGTTATAAAAATGTTTTATAATTAGCTTGTAATGATGGTCACAGAACTCTGATACTACACCAAATGCTACTGAATGATGCACTTTAAATTGGTGAATATATGGTATATGAATTGCATCTCAATAATGCTGTTTAAATTCCCGTTTAACACTTAAATAATTCACATAGCAACATGAAACTAAGATTATGTCCTTATGATATCAAATACTCAGACAAAAATAACAAAAAACACACTTAAAATTTTAGATGATTTTTCTAGCCTCTGACAGCTAACTCAGTAAATTATTCAGGGGATTTAGAGGTCTTCAGACTTTTCATATTTTTAATAGGGCTATAGCTCTCATTTACTAAATACCAATGTTGTTAGGTATTTTGCAAATGTAATCACTAATCCTCACAATAAATCTGCAAAGCAGGTATTTTTATCACTACTTTACTGATGAAACTAATAGCGGACAGGGCTGACATTTGAACCCAGTTCCATTTACTTTTACTAACACAACCATCATCCCATTATATAACAAATAATCCTTAAAACTCTGCTTCCCAACTAGAAGAATTGTCTATATACCCTCCCTTCCTTTCATCCATTAATTCTTTGGAGCTCTGTAGCCAAGTTTCACCCCAGCCCTGCCCTGAAATTATTTTCACCAAGATCCACAAGATTCTCTGTTTCTAAATCCAGGGGAAACTTCTTAGTCCTAATCAGATTGTATCTTCTGTACGCTTTCTCTTTTGCTGGCTTCTTTGTGAAACCTGTTGTATTATTATTATTCTACAATCCCACTTTCAGACTCGTGATTCTTTTTGAATTTCCAACTTCTCTCGTCCCTCTCCTTAGACATCTCTTGTTTGTCCATTCCACCAACAGTGTCTTCTCTTTCTGTTCTGTATACCCTCCCTCATACAATACCTCCACCTCCACAGATGGGGTTCCCAGTATGTGCCCGTGTCTGCCATCTCTGTATCTGCAGCTAAATCTTTTTCTGACTCCAGACCCACACATCTACAAAACTGCTGGGCATCTATCCTCAAATGCCCTAAGGCATATCAAAAATCACCCTTGTCATCTTTATCTTTTGGATTGTTGTCTATAGCTCTTTCCACTATATAATGACCATGAATAAGTAGTATTTAAGAGCATGTACTTGGATTCAAATTCTGCTTCTCCTCCTCACTGGCTGTGTGATCTCTCTATGCCTTAGTTTTCTTATCCGTAACATGGGGATAATAAAAGTATTTCTCTTACAGAGCTGCTGTGAGGAATTATGAGCTTACACATGAAAAGTGACTGCCACATGGTAAACCTAGTACTTCTGTGGTTTTAGCACCAAGACGCTTTCCTAGATTTCTCCTACTAAATTAATCTCTAAGTGTCCTATCAATATATCTTGAATTCTTGAGTAATTCCTTTGCAGTCTTTTCCTGTTGCCTCCACTCTAGATCAATCTAGAATCATTGCTCATCTGATTACCAACTGGTCTCCACCACAAGCTCTCTGCACTTTCCATCTCTTCACTGCACTATAGCTGGTGTGGGGCCTTTGGTAATATACATCTGATTTTGTCCCTGCCCTGACTTACCCTCTAACATGCCTGCATTTCCTTCATATCCATTCCTTTTGCAGTTCCTGGGGAGGGGAAAAAAGCACTCTCTCCTTATCTTCAGGTCCTGACTCGTGTTTCCCCATTCTTAAACTCCTCCTTCTCTAAACAAGGACACATAGCATTCACCTGGCCATCTCAGTGCCAGCTCCCACTCGTAGATCTCTTCTCTTCACCTACCAGGCTCCGGAAACACATCCTGTGTGGTACCACTGCAAACCTCTTCCTGATGCTCTCAGCCTGGGTTGCGGGCCCTTCTCCATCCTTCTAAAGCTATAGAACTCAGCCTAGTGTATTACTGTTAGTATTATTTGATTTCCTCTTTCCTTATCTGTCCCATTAGCAAGACTGAGCTCCTTGAACTCGGATGCCATGTTTTAATCATTTCTGTATTTTTGGTGTCCAGCAATGTACCTGGCAAGTATTAACTCTTGATTTAAAAAAAAAGACAATAAAAATTATTTAAATCATTATTAATTTCTGTATCCAATAATTACTTAGAGAGCCCTATATTTAATGAGCCTGTGACAGGCTCCGTGCTCTAAGTTGGGAATACCAAGACAAATTAGACATAGCCCTTTCCCAGAGAGACTCAGTCTTTTTTTTTTTTTTTTTTTTTTAAGATTTATTTATTTATTTATTTGACAGAGATCACAAGTAGGCAGAGAGGCAGGTGGGGGCTGGGGGGGCGTGGCAAGGAATAGGCTCCCTGCTGAGCAGAAAGCCTGATGTGGGGCTTGATTCCAGGACAATGAGATCATGACCTGAGCTGAAGGCAGAGGCTTAACCCACTGAGCCACCCAGGTGCCCCAAGGGCCTCAGTCTTATAGAAGGGCCCACAACAGACAGGAAAACAATAGAATCTCATACAGTAGATGCTCTATAGAAGGCATATGTTGAGGGGTTATCAAGAAAGGAGAGTATTAATTTATTAACATGATTAAAATGGTAGAGGAATTAAGGAATTTATATATCCACAAATACACATGTACACACACATGCATATTATTGACACTCAGAAGTCTACAGGATATTAACTAATGGGGTCAGTAATTACATTTAATTTGAAATGAAATAACCCTTTCTTGAATATACCCATAGCCTTCTCTAGAGCCTTACTCTTTTTTTTTTTTTTTAAGATTTTATTTATTTGAGAAAGAGCACATGCATGCACTTTTAGGAGGAACCGACAGAGGGAGGAAGCAGACTCCCTGCTGAGCAGGGACAGCCTCCCCTCACCCTCCACCATGAGCTTGATTCCAGGACCCTGAGATCATTATCTGAGCTGAAGGCAGATGCTTAACTGACTGAGCTACCCAGGTACCCCTCTGCCTTACTCTTTCCACTACTTAAGTTGTCTTATTAAGCTATTCCCTAACCATTGATGAAGCCATAGACATACAATAAAACATTTTATTCTGTGTAATTCTGGTACTTCTGGATTTCTTGAATTCAGTTTTCTCAAACTCAAGTCCATAGACTGGTGCTGGCTTATGGCCTAATTTCTACTGTCTAAAGCAAGACGCAGGAAAAGAACTTTGCAGTTCTTTTCACTCTAACATCTGTGTTAGAGTGCCCTCTACCCTGCGTTGAGAAGATTCCTTCCTGAGAGTATGATCTTCCTCTAACTCTAGTTAGAAATAAAATAAAATATATTTTATTTTATGAAGCAATAGTGATAATAGATGTTAGCTTTGTATTCTTCTTAATTTGAGAAACTAAGAGGTGGGTTTGTCTCCAAAATTGTATATTTACTTGTTCCTGTCACCATGTGCTCTTGGCACAGTTCCCAGTCACCCTCTCAAATCAGCTAGCACTCTATGTTGTTCCCTTGTTCAGTATCCCCATCCACAAACTTTAGTAGACTCTGTGTTTAAATATTTGGTTAGTTCCAACTATGCAGTTTTGACTGTGAACTCTCCCTTTCCAAAAGCCATCAGACCTAGGCTTTGCAACCTACAGGCCTGCCACCTTCAATGCCTAAACAAAATAGATCTTAAATATGACAACCCAGTCATAAATTTGATAATTGCCCTACATAGAAGTCATCAGCAGCAGTGTTACTTTAATGTACATTTTAGGGTTTTGGGATTCGTCATTAATAACTTTTTGCAATTTCACCAAGAGAAATTCATTTAGATCAATGACACTTTTATTTTTCCTTCCTTTTTTTTTTTTTTTAAGTATAGCTGTGGTACACAGTTGCCTTCATTTGCTGTCAACACCCCCTCCCCAGCAAGTCACATTATATAAATGCATAATGTGACTGCTCTTTTTGCTTTTATGGTTTTTCTTTGTTGTTGCCATTTTAATAATTCTTCTTTCCACTATTCTAAACTTCTTATGTATATTATAACCTTTGGGGTAAAAATTTTAAAATTCTCTATAGAACTTTCAAAACACCAAAATAAGGAAACACATTTTATAATTGCACTGTCCAAAGAAACGTTTTGCTTTTCTCTTAGGGACAGGCATAAAAAGTGTCCTTTTATTCCCTAAAGTTTTTTGCTCAAAATTGATCCCTCAGTATTTTAGCTGATTCATTATAAAATGCTAACCTTATGAAAGAACGCTGTTTTTTGCAGCTTTGATTCTCCTAGATAAAAAAGTAAGATGATTTAATAGCTCTACATCATTAAATATTATGAGGCTAACATGTTGGAAAGTGCAGTTGGGAATTACAGTGGCAACAGAGGCCAGCAGTAACACATGGAGAGGATAATTGTGCTGTAAAACCAGCTTTCTTAAATGTCACCCATTAACACTGTGTGTGCAGAAGAGCTGGTCTGAAATAGAAAGGAAAAATCCCACACATTTTAAAAAAATGAAAGAAAAAAACTTTAGTTCACAAAAACCCGCACTCAAAGACAAGATGGTGAGGAGTAGAAAATTGTAGGTTTAGCTTCTTAATTCTGCTCATGTGAAGCTGCAGCCTGGAGACAAAAATAATCATGGTCAAAGCAATATCACATTACAAAAGAATTGTGTTTTTTTTTTTTTTTCTCACCTAGCCTGCATCTTTGTTTTGAATTATCATTAATTACCTTCTCAATTCAGGCAGCTCTCCTGCTGTCACTTTCTTTCCCTACCTCTAACCATCTTAAACTGAGCGGCTTTCTCCATTCCTCTCGGATGTTTCAAATTCTACCGTACCAAAATTTAGCCCCAGAATTTACCACTTTCACAAATCTTTCCCTGAAAATTCCCACCTTTGTGGCTCCCTACGTTCTTTGAAGTTATAACATCTCGTCCCCCACTCTTGGTCAGATTATCACTGGATTCAAAATTGTCTTGTGTTACTCACAAATCATTCATTTCTGTACTCTTGTCTCACCGTATTTTAAGCCTCTTGAATATAGAGGCCTTTGGTATTAATTTTTAGTGGTTCCCAAATCCTAGAATCATGGCAAACACAGGAGGGACTCCAGTACTCAGTGTTGTATTTTCAGCAGTCTTTGCTGCCGTGATCAAAGGCAGCCAGAATGGATTGTCAGAGTATCCCTATGAAAACCAGAATTCACCGGAAGTTAACTTTACTATACTTTTTTTTTTTCTGAATAGCCTTTGGTAGCACAAGTTGAAACAATAAGGAAAACACATTCTCCACGGTGCTTCTAGGACCTGTCCAGTTGATGGAAATGTCTCATGGGATCTTGACCCCTTTAGCAGGAGAAAAGTAAAACCTTCGTGAAGTCCCTATTAACCAGGTATTTTCTCAATTCCCAAGTCGTTGGCTTTGAGGTTGCCATGGGTCACTTTGAAAACTCTAAAACCTTTCTGCCTTAAAACCAGACTTCTCTTCTCACGTCACAGCATAGTATGTGAGCACTTGTTCCTTGGGCATTAACTGCTCAAATAGTCCATTACAGCGCCCAGCAGCTGCCGTCCTCCTACAGGTATGACACCTTTTCAGTCCAGCTCTCCGATGTAGCATGCTTTCCACTTCACGCGGTCGACTTACTCTGTTGGGTTTATTACTGAACTGTTCATTTAATTTAATGACTGACAAAGGACTCAGATAAAATTCTTTGTCCGGTTTTTAGAGCCTAGCATAATTAGTCACATCTCCCACATCTTCAGATAGCAAATTTAATTAGACTCTCCAGTGGATCACTTTCTAGGGCAGGAATAGGACATGGAAACATTGAGGTTGCTTCCCTGGAACGGAAAAGAGTGTTCCCAGGTTTACTTGGTATTGACCTGTATCCAGTGTTTTGGAGGAAGGTTGGACTAGAAGATAAACCCATGATATATTCAAAACCCTGTGCAATGCTGTCTCTGCGGATCAAAGTCCTTTTTCTCAACTAGTAATCTTTTGATGAAGCAAAAAAATTAATTACCGTTATAGTTTCTCAGTTGGTCCAGGTGTCTCCTTGCTCAGATATTTTATATCTCCTTGTTTCATCATGCATTTGAAATTTAAAATTGACATCAGTTAATTTGTAAACTTAGTTGAGCTTCTCTTTGTTTTACAGCAACCCATAATTTAGAAAAATTTTCTGTTCACTTTTTACATCCCCATATTATGACCGTATAGCTTTACCAGAAGTACTCTGCTTTCTTGCTATTCACCAGAATGAATGTGAATAAAGCCTTGGACAGTTGTTAATCTCAGTGCTACCAGTCTTGCTTGGGATGGTACTCAGTTTACTGCCAGGAGTTATTATGCTCATTCCTCTGATTAATTATTTCTGAGCACCTTGCAGCTGGGTAGAATCATAGAGGGTTAACACTAAAAGAAGTTCCAGAAATTACGTTTCAATACTTCCCATTTTATAAATGGGAGAATAGTCCCAGGAAAGGGAAAATGGCTTGCCTAAGTTATTTAACAACCTAGTAATAAACATCCTAGAAGAAAGGTCTTGTTTTTTTTACTCCACTTGTCACTCTAGTATTCTACATTGGACTTTCTTGAATATTATGTGACCTAAAGCCCTATATTTTCTTTACTTCCTTTATGTTGATAATTTGGATGAGGGAAATCTACAAAGTTTGAGAACCTGCATTTTGGGTCCCTTCTTCTGGCCACTGGGCTACTCCCAACAGTCATGTGCCATAATCTTTCATTCAACAAACTGAGCAAACATTTACTGTGCTAGGAATAGCTCAGTTAGGTGATTATGGGGAGATAAAAAGAAAAAAGGACACTACCATTCGGTCTCCAGAACAAATGCTAATGGTGAGTATGAAGCACAGAAATATACTCTTCTGGGTTTTTTTGTTTTTTGTTTTTTGGGGTTTTTTGTTTGTTTGTTTGCTTGCTTGCTTGCTTTTTTTTTGTATGTGTGTGTTCATATGTGCATGTTGTTGGGGAGGAAGAGAATTAGAGAAGAGAGACAGACATATAATCAACACATGGTTCTGTAGGAGGTTCTAAGGAGAGAGATCGCAGGTGGTTAGAAGTTTAAGAACAGGGGCATCTGGGTGGCTCAGCCATTAAGCAGCTGCCTTCAGTTCAGGTCATGATCCCACTGTCCTGGGATGGAGCCTGCATCGGGCTCCTTGCTCAGTGGGAAGCCTGCTTCTCCCTCTCCCACTCCCCCTGCTTGTGCTCCCTCTCTCCCTGTGTCTCTCTCTATCAGAAAAATAAATGAAATCTTAAAAAAAAAAAGAAGAAGAAGAGGAAGCAAGTTCAAGAACAGTTTATGTGAAAAAGTTAACATAGTGGGGAGAAAAAGTTGGTGTCCAAGGGTGATGGGAAAAAAAGTGAGACGACTTAAATAGAAGGAGTGGAGATGAAAAAGCACAGATGAACTTATTCATTCATTCATTTATTCATTCATTCATTTATTCATTCATTCATTTCATGATCATTTGTTCATTACTGTTCTTTGCCAGAAGATAATAGAGGTTGGGATACATAGAAAAAAATTGTGTTTCCTGAAGTTAGGCAATTCGCAGTCTAGATCAAACTTCTCAAATTTGAATATTTCTCAGACTTTAATGGAAATACGAATCACCACTTCTAACGAGCTCCATGTAGATGCTGGTGCTGCTGCTTCTTGAACCATACTTTAAGTGTCAATAAACTTGCTTATAGAGAGACCATTATAATCTGACAGTTGCCCTAATGGAGGAGATGCTGACAGTGGTTGTCTCAGTGGGCTTAAAGAATAGACCATGTGCATGGCCCTAGTAGACGAGTCTGGACCCATTCATAAAATGAAGGGCCTTGAATGAAGGAGCAGGAAAGAATTCAAAACTTGCTTATGAACTTCTTAACCACTGCTCCTGAGCATGGTTTTCTTTCTTTTAGCCATAGTTATGGGTGGTGTGAATAATATTAATGATAATAATGAATAATATTGGGCATTTATAATGGGCCAACACTATACTAAACATGTTACATTATCAGTTCATTTGATCTTCACAAGCATCCTATGAAATAGGTGCTCTTATCCTTCTTTTTGAGAATTAGAGAGGATTTCCAGGTAGTTAGAAGTATTCATATGAACTCCAGGGCAGCTGTCAACCCAGTTCAGTATAAAACGGAGGAAGGCCCCATGGTCATACTTTCTGTATTCTATTCCCTATTACTTGTGTATCTTGTATATGCTTCTGTTATCACATTAAATAATAATTTGCTTGTCTGTATTCCCTACTATGTTGTATTTTATTCATTTTTTTCCCCAAGTGTCTGGGATGCAGTACGTGTTTGGTGAATGGCTATATTTTTAACTTCCTTTCTGGAATGATCCTCCTACTATCTTTCATGCCTTCTTCCTGAAACTGTTTCTCCCACGTTAAACGTTCTCTCAGTCTCTACATCTAAAATGACAGTCTGATAACTTCATATGCCATCTCCTCTATATAGCCCTTTCTGGTTCTTCCTCTACACACCTGGAGGGAAATGGGCTCTTCCTTCCTGGCAATCTCATAGCATTTTCCTTGCACCTCTGCTATTGCATATTTCATTACACGTTATTATTTGTGTGCTCATCTTGTGTCACCACTAGACTTTAATACCTCTTTAGGAGTAATAAATCTCTGGGGCACCTAAATGGCTCAGTTGGTTAAGTGTCTGCCTCTTGATTTTGGCTTGGGTCCTGAGCTCAGGGTCATGGGATTGGGCCCTGAGTCAGGCTCTGTGCTGGGCATGGAGCCTGATCAAGATTCTCTCTCTCTCCCTCAGCCTCTTCCCACCCCCTGCACAAGCATGTTCTCTGCCTCTCCCTCTCTTAAAGAAAAAAAAAAAGAAGAAGAAGAAGAAGAAAAGAAAAAAGGACTGATAAACCCCGATAGTGCAGTTATCAAATGGTTAACATTTGGAGCCAAACTGAACTGGAACTTTGTTTGTTTTTGAGGCTAGTATTGATTTTGTTTCATTGGTTTTGGTTTCTCTTTGGTTGTTACAACATTTCTGCTCATTGACTCAATGATATTGGGCAAGTTTCTTAACCTCAGTGAGATTCGCGTGGGAAATGGTGAAAATAATGTCTCCCTCTAAGACTCTCTGGACAATTGAGGAGCAGTATGCAATGAGCCTGGCATTGCCTACATAATAAGCACTTGATACATGGAAGCTATTGTTATCATTTGTGTTACCCACACCACACTACTCTCTCCAAAAGTAGAAGCCAATAACATGTTTGAATGAATGAATGTTCAGCCTTTATTATGAGGCTCACACCCTCTATAATATTCTAAGAAGTTATATTGCATTTTTCTTCTACTCCACTCTCTCCCAGATTGTGTACATGATACCAAACATTGTCATCTAATACAGCAACCTTCCCATTACCAACTGGGAAACATGAATTCACTTCTAACCAAATACAGCTATTTGAGAAACGATTTCCACTTTCTATTTTGTGAACTCTTAAAATGTAAAACAATATATTTTTTTTAAAGATTTTATTTATTTATTTGACAGACAGAGATCACAAGTAGGCAGAGAGGCAGGCAGAGAGAGAGGAGGAAGCAGGCTCCCTGCTGAGCAGAGAGCCCGACGCGGGGCTCGATCCCAGGACCCTGGGATCATGATCTGAGCTGAAGGCAGAGGCTTTAACCCAGTGAGCCACCCAGGGGCCCCCAAACAACATAATTTTATTAAAATTGCTTCTTTAAAAGAGAAATTTGCATATCAGAAGTTATTTGGCCCACCCCATCTATCATATGACTGTATAACAGAATGTTGGTAATGTACAAATGGCTTATGGCAAAGGTGAATTAGACCATTAAAACATAAAAAAAACAACAACCCCTCAAAAGATGATAATCAGAGCTCAATGGGGCATTTAAGACATTTAGTACTCACTAAATGAAGAAGTGCTTAACAATCAATTAGGATAAAATATTTCAAATGATGCAGTTCTCAGTAAGTGGCCCATAAAATGTATACATGACCAGGAATGTCCATGGTAAACATGTCTTGTTACTACACTCTTTATTAACCACTCTACACTGTGCTTTCTGCAGTTCTGCCTGCATTCCATGGAGTCTGAAAATGCCTCTGAAATTTCTCATGGGTACAGTGAGACATGAGTTTCACTTATTCTAGCATTACAAATTTACTATTATCACAATAAAGTTAACATAGCTGCATTACATGGTATTTTAGAAATAATAACATCAGTGCTGTGCAAGCAAAATTTTAGGTTATTTGCAGCCCCTTATTACATATAATTCACTCATTCATTCATTCATTCAGGATATACATTGAACATACAAGAACATACATCTTGGCATCTATCATAGAAAAGCTTAGAAAAGCATAGAAAAGAGAACAAAGTAGACCTCATCCCTCTGTCCAAGGGAATGTGTCAGATGGAAGATAGTACATAAGCTATCACGGGGTCCCTTAATTAATCATGCACTTAGTGTAAATGGTGGTGTAGCATACAAGTAGTATAAATGGTGAGTGCTACAAAGGAAAAGAGCAGAGTGCCATGAGGAAATAAGACTGGAGGGAGGGCCAAAAGGAAGCCTTTTTAAAGGAAGTTCTATTTAAGTAGAGATCCAAAGAATAGGGTCAGAATTAGATCTTTGTGAGTTGTGTTAAGTACACTTGAGTGATTGGTTACCCCTTGGTTCTCCCCCGCCTCCACTGGAAAAGTTTTATTGAAAAAGAAATTGTACAAATAAACAAGTAGGCAGAGAGGCAGGCAGAGAGAGAGAGAGAGAGAGAGAGAGAGAGAGAGAGAGAGAGAGAGAAAGCAGGCTCCCTGCTGAGCAGAGAGCCCAAAGTGGGACTCCATCCCAGGACTCTGGGATCATGACCTGAGCCAAAGGCAGAGACTTTAACCCACTGAGCCACCCAGGCGCCCCCCACCCTTGGTTCTTCTGAATAGATGAAGCTGCATATCAGTTTCTTCACATATTAAGTAGTAATAACAAGATTTCAGTTATTAACGGGTAATATTTACCCCTTAGCATTGTTGTAAGATTTTGCATGTAACATGCTTAGTAAAATATTTGGCACCCATTGAATATTAGCCATTGTTGTTGTTGATGATGATGTTATTACTAGCAATTTTATCCTAAATGCAATGGGATACCACTACAAGAGGTTACACAGATTTAAGCAAGAAAATAAATGTCAAGAAATGTGAAAAATCTGAGATTTTTTTCCTTTATTTGATATCTAATCAATTAGATTATGGATATTGCTGCATCATCATTGATACTGACAGAAAATGTGAGAATCATGGGTAAGAGATATTATTACTCATAATTAAGAGTTGTAGCCAAAGTATCAGCAAAGAATTGTCTCCCACAAATTATGTCATCAGGGGTGCCTGGGTAGCTCAGTTGGTTAAATGTCTTCCTTGGGCTCAGGTCATAATCTCAGGGTCTTAGAATTGAGCCCCACATTGGGCTCCCTACTCAGTGGGAGTCTGTTTCTCTCTCTCCCTTTCCCTTCTTCCTCGTGCTCTTTCTCTCTCTCAGATAAATAAAATCTTGGAAAAAAAAATCATGTACTCATATCTGATTTTTTTTCTTTCTAGAGAGAGAGAGAGACAGAGAACATATGTGCACCCAGTGGAGGGGGGTGGTAGTGGTGAAGAGGGAGAGGGAAAAAAAGAATCCTACGTAGGCTCCATACTCAGTGCAAAGCCTGACACCGGGCTTGAACTCACAACCTCAAGATCATGACCCAAGCCAAAATTAAGAGTCGGATGCTTAACCAACTGAGCCACCCAGGGCCCCAGATCTGATATTTTACAAAATCATTCTGGCAGCTGTTGAACTTACAAGTTTTCACACAGTTGTATATCTGTTACTTCATTTTTTACATCATAAGCATTTTTTTAACTGCTATATCATGTTTGTAACACTAATGTTTAGCGATTACACAATCAATATGATCAATCAATAATATGATCCATAATAATTTATTTAGTTATTCTCCTAATGAAGGAAGTTGAATTTGCTTCAGAGTTTTGGCAGTTATCAAGGAACATTTATTTTAAGAGACGGAATGGTTGAAAATGTAAAGCAAATACATTTCTGTGCTGATGTGACAATATAGATGACAGGAAGTATTTGAAAAGGCTAGAAACTGACACTGCCAGTTGGCCTAAGCTTGCAGTTTCCAATAGGGGATGATGCTAATAATGGAACATCTTCAGCCTGATTGTAAAGATTTATAATCTGTCAATAAAATGTTCAATATGTACATAAAGTGAATTTTACTTCTACCAAAAACATTTTCTGAGACTGAGAATCAATGAATACTATTTATAAAACCATAACAACTTTCTCCTATGCAATTCTTAGCCAAAGAAGGGGTCAGGGACAAGAATATTACATTACATGAAGCTTGTGCATCTCCATCTTTCAAATATTTTCCATGTAAAATCGACTCAGTGGGCTTTTTCCAATGCATTTCAAAAATCATTTTTTAGATTGGTATTCACATTTTTGATTATTAGATAGTAATCTTTGTGATTTTAGCTATTAGAAAGATTATTATATAGCATTAGTTAGAATACTAGATCATCAAATTTGAAATTCTTGTTTACCGCTAACAAAACTCATTAAAACGATGAATGAATTTCCCATGGTTATAAAATTAAATCAATTTCCATTATTAAGTATCTTTTGTGTTAAAGAAGCTGGGTTGGCACTATGAACGCTAAGACGTTGGTGGCACATTTCCCACCCAGAAACAGCTCACATGACAGTGGTTGAAGTAGAGACACAGTTTGCTGTGGAAAGTGCTAGGACAGTTGCAACAACTGCAGTGGAGGGTAGAAATGTATATGAAGCATCTTGGAAAGGCATGGAAAAGACTCATGAAGGTGTGGCCCTTGAGTCATAGCCTCTCATCTCATCTTGTGCATTACCTATGGGACACTCGAACGCCTTCTTCAGTGTCTCTTTTAGTCCCCCAAGGCCTTTTTTTGTTATCCTCAGGGACCGGAAACTCGATCTCTTTATGCAGTCCAACCTGCCTTCCAATACTCCTGGTGATTAGAAAGGGCTTCTTTGTTTTGTTGTTGTCATTTAAAGTTTTTATTTATCTATTTGAGAGAGAATAAAAAGGCATGAAGCAGGGAGAGTCAGAAGGAGAAACAGACTCCCTACTGAGCAGGGAGCCTGATGCAGGACTTGATCCTGGGACTCCATCCCGGGACTCCATCCCGGGACTCCAGGATTATGACCTGAGCTGAAGGCAGTCGCTGAACCGACTGAGCCACCCAGGCGCCCCTAGAAAGGGCTTCTTTGGAATGACCTCCCTCTTTGACTCTTCATAGCCTTGTCTGTTAGCTTCAGTGCTACTCTTGGGGCCACTCAGCAGATGTTCACTGCCCATTCCTCATGAGGCCATTACACAGGTGTTTGAGTTGTTCAGAGCCTTCTCTTTGCCAGGTTAAACATTGCTAGTGCCTTCTACAGCTCCTCGTGTGGCATGTTTTAAAAACACTTATCCTGGTTCTTTTCAAATTGAATAGTCCATTTTGTCTCTGTTTCTCTTAATGTATCCAAGATCAGTTTTTATATCTAATAACATTCTTGATTCATTACAAGCTTACTATTAAGTGAATCTTTTAGAATTTTATTTTCTATTCCAGGCCGGTGATTTATGGTAGGTAGTACAGAATGAAGATAATACCTATGGCAAAATATATGAGGTGAGAGGAATACATTCTAGGATGAGGGGAACCATATATAAATGTCTAGCAACATGAAAGAACATAGTATGTTTGATAAATGTTGAGTAGCCCAGAGTTGATATACCATAGAATATGCAGAAGAAGATGGAACTTAAAGGGGCTAATTTTTTAAAATTACATTATTGAATTAGTGTTGTGCAAAATTACTCTGATAGAGGCTCAAAGAATGAATCGGAGAGAAAAATCTTAGAGTGGGAAGTTACTCAATAGTGATGAAAATAATAATATTTAGCTATTAGTTGAGTACTTACTATATCCTGCATAATATATTCTGCATAAATAGCCTTTGATGTCACAAAATTCTGTGAAGTACTCTTCCTCCCATTTTATGGATAAAGACACTGAGACTTAGGTAGACTTACCAAGGTAACTCAGCTTTTCAATGGTGGGGTCTTGGTCAAACCCCAGTCTTCTGACTTTGTACTGTGCTACCCTACAATGATAGCAGGTGTACTCTGACCAGTGTGAATACTCTAGAGGTAGAACCAGTATCAATTCATAACTCAGGAAATGATGGGGAGAAAGGAATACAGCACAACTGAGCTTCTCCAGCCTGGGAGAATAGGAGGCTGGGACAGTGGCCTGAGACAAGAGCCAACAGCACTAATTAGCCCCGGGACAGTCACTTTTTAGGAAGTGAAACTGGTGACTCCAGACAGGAGTATAAATTTCCCAAGGAAAGTCTGAGGAATGATGGATGTGCCTTGGCTGACAGTTTTTCCTGACCCAGAGCTGGCAGTAAGAGTCAACCATATATTCAAAAATTATTACATTTGGCACTCCTTTATCAAATGATTCAACTTGAATGTAACCTCATTCGTTGTATATAAAAAACACTCCCCTCGGTGCATAAATTCAACCATCTAACAATTGGCAAAGGGAGCTATGCTCTTTAATCCTCATCTATCAGAACAGAAATGCTCTCTCATGTACTTACGAGACTTGGTAAGGTTGTTAAAAATTTAGACTATATTATCCATATTGTACTATAATCATGTATCTTCTGACATATACAGAGAGATGAAATAAGTTGGTAGATGAATTAGCAAAATTGATAGGCTCTTGTTATTAGTCTCCAAATATTTCAGAGGTGTTAACATTAAGGAAAGACAAGATTATAAGAAGGTAGAAGTAATTGGAGAAAATTAGGTCAGACAAAATTGAAGTTGATTATTGGAAAAAATACTCTTGCCTGTGAAATTTATTTTTTAAAACTGTATCTTATGGAAAGTAGTAGTAAGAAAAAAAAATGAAAAGAGAACAAAACTGTCCTTCATTTCATTTGGTCAGTGTTAGTACAAGTTCCTGAAAATTTTTAAAAGAAAAATTCACCATCATCAGTAGGCTTATAATGGATGACACAGAACACCATTACGACTTTATGAGTCTACATAAAACAAAATCATGGCTTACCATTTTAGGTACAAAATCTTAACTGAAGCCCTATAGCCTGACAAAACCATGCATATATAGCTTTCTTGAGAAGATAGATATTTATATTTTCATGAAAGTTAAAGATTTTTATATTTAAATACATGCAGTGTATATGTATACATGTGTTATGTAGAGATGTATGTATACAAATATATTTATAAATGAATATAAATATATAAACATATATAATTTACAGTATGTGATTATAATTCCACCAGAGATTTCCAAATCTAAGCACAGATCTCCACTATTTCTTATAATTCCTAAAGAGCACTTAAACAACTGCAAATTCTGAAGGCAGTCATCTTTCAACTACTGATTTTTCTCAAAGCCCTTTGTATACACAACATTCATAGTAGTTAAAAGCAGACTTTGAACCTTGAGAGACTGAAGGAGAATCTTACCTCTTACTATTTCCTGTCACTGGAGAGAAAACATCTACCTCTATGAGCCTCAGTTTCTTCTTCTGCAGAATGTTGGCAAAGCAGCCTTCAAGAGGATCAAATGAGATAACGTATGCAATTTAGCAAAGTGCCTTAGACATAGAGAGTTCTAAATAAAGAGTAGCAATTTTCATTACTTTTTTGTTTTTTGACCTCCTATGTACTACCACTGTGTGAAAGTAAGCTGAATGAGGAAGGGAATTTTTTTTTTTTTTAATTGTATCTTGTACTTTACCTCTAGGTCTTAGAGAGTACTCAGCACATACTAGGACATGCAGTATATTTCTGAAAGAAATTAACAGGTGAACAATGTAATGAATAATTTGGCCTCTATATCCAAGATAACCTGGAGAAACAAGTTATTTCTCTTGCTCTCTCTAATGATAAATAGTATTTCATATTCAAGTAATTTTTAAAGGCTGATTTGGAGAGTAGAGACTCAAACAAATAGAAGTTTAATGCAACAATTAACATTTTAAGTGTAAGTGGTTTTTTTTTATGGAAAACACAGTTCAGGTTCTGGTAGTTTCCCTTAAATATCACTTTATAATCAGAGGTATTTAAATAATTGAAAAACAAAAACATTATTCCTTAAGGACAGTTTATATCCTTCCCTTTAAATCTTTGCTTTGGTAGTTTTGTTTTTTCATTTGCTTCTTTGTCAGTCTCTTCCCATGGCATGAAGTTCCAAATACAATAGTGATAAATCATCTGTGGCCGAAGTATAAGGAATAAACTAAATGTCAGCAGCTAAAGTCACCACATACTGGCGGATGTCCCATCATACTGAACTTCATTTAGCCCTAGCAGCCTGTGGTTTATGAAGCCTCTAAGTAGATGCCTTCTCTGATTTAAGGTCAGAGAGGAAAGCATGACTAAACATGAACGTCATTGTCAGGTGTCCTCCCTTCTATATAAGTTAATGTTTTCTGCTTGTGTGGGACCTGATGAAAAATTTGGTAAATGTCTTAGAAATTTAGAGCTTAAAAAAATGCAACAAGTCCTTAATGACGCATCATTTAAAAAAAAAAAAATCTTGAGCTATACTTTCCAAGCTTTGTAGTTTGCCCTAATTTTTTTTTCATAATTTCATGGGATCTCTTTTATATATCATAAAGTGTATGCATTTCAAATATACAATTCAATAAATTTTAATAATTTTACCCAGTCATGTAACCAATAGCATAAATCAGTTTTATAATGTTTTCATGTTCCCAATAAGATCCCTCATGCCCATTTATAATTAGTTCCCATTCTCACCCCAGCCCAAGACAACTACTAATCTATTTTCTGTCTATAAATTTGCATTTTCTGATTAACTTTTGTATTTTTTAATATGTCTCAATCCATGAAAAGCTACCAGTAGTAATAATATTGTTTATAGAGTAAGATTTTTTCTCATTTTTTCTTTTTTAACCAAAGAAAATATAGCCATTCCATTATTTACAAAACTAACTTTAAAATGGCATTTGACTGTAATCCTAGTGAACATCTCCATATGGGCAGATTAGGATTCTATGATTGTGTGAGGAGCTCCATTGATGACTTCCAGCATTGTGTAAGCAGCGCTAACTGTGGACATCAGTAAACCCTGCCAAGTCTGGTTGCTTAAATCCTATATTTCTGTAACTTTCAGGACTGCCATTTCAACTCAGTGTTTCCAAAAAGGCACAAGTGTCTTAGAACAGATTAGAATTCCTTTACTGTCATTTTCATATATTAAACTCCACTACATATTTTATTCCAAAGTTAAGTTTTACCACTGTGTTCTCTAAGTGGTAATAGATTTCTTCCTTATATGCATTGTCCATATTCTTGAATTTGAGATGGTCTACTAAAAAGTACATTTTCAGGGGTGAAAAATTGTCAGGGGTGGTCTATATATAGAAAAATCCCAGGTTTATTTATTTGGTGTCATTAAATTCAACCTCAAAGGTTTTTGCTTGACATAATTGAATATTTTTGCTTTAGGATCCCAGTGGAAATAGTGTAACAAGGATTCCAGTTGGCATGGAATGAGGAGGGTACGGTGGTTAATTCACCATGTTTCCTGCCTTTAGGAAGCTTATAGTTAGCTAGGAAAACAGCCATTTTTATTTTGTAAACAATTTTATTTATTTATCTGTACAAGGAGAATAATTTAGTAAACATGAAGTGGTAGATTAAGTGAATTGTGTTATGGGTTGTTGCCTGGCCCATGTATGGTGCACAGTAAATGTTGGTTGAATGAGTGTACTAATGAGTGAGGCTATGCCTTGATAAAAAATCAAAGGTATATGAAAGGAACTGGAGCATTTACAAACCAATGCTCAGAATAAGACATAAAATGAAATTGGGAAACACAATCATACCCAACAGGGTTTGACTGGATGATCCCTTTGAAATAAAGCCAACACATTGTTCTTAAGTATTTCAAACAACCAAGACAGGAATAGAAGAAGAAGAAAAGAAGAAGAAGAAGAAGAAGAAGAAGAAGAAGAAGAAGAAGAAGAAGTCGTCGTCTAAGAAAGCAAGATACACAGCATTAGGTGGTTATTAAAATAGTGACCTTTGATTTAAATCATGGCATTAAAGAATCCTGAATGAGTTCATGAGTTTATTGTATCCAAATAGAGCTAGGCTGAATGTCAGTTCATATACATGTACACACAGACAAGCTCACATACATACACATATATATTCCACATATATAGTACCCTCATTGATCCTACTCATGGAAGCAATATGCTTAAGAGGAAAGGCTATCAATGAACACAATGATCAAAAATGGATAATTTCAGTGAGTGATAAATAGAAGTGCTAAGAAAGATATAGAGTGGTGTAAGACAGGATGAGAGACGACTGTCTTTTTGTTTATTTGTTTGTTTGACAGAGAGATCACAAGTAGTCAGAGAAGCAGGCAGAGAGAGAGAGAGAAGGAAGCAGGCTTCCCACTAAGCAGAGAGCCCGAAGTGGGGCTCGATCCTAGGACCCTGAAATCATGACCTAAGCTGAAGGCAGAGGCTTTAACCCACTGAACCACCCAGGCGCCCCAGATGAATGTCTTTAGTTCCAAGTCTAGAGGAGACCTCTGGAGAGGTTGCCTTCTAGTGGTAACCTGAATGAGAGAGAAGACCTGGGGCATAGCAAGAGGTTAATGCAGATGCCTTTAGAGAGGAACTAGTGAGGATATCTGAGCTAAGAAGAATGCCAGTATGGCTGGGTCTTGGGGAATGATGGACAGAGTGGCAAGCAATGATCCCTAAAAGGTATCTTATAGCCCTGGAGGTGACTGTGAATTTTATTTCAGTTGGAAGGGAAGTCTCTGGGAAGTTTTTATAAGCAGGGGAACCATATGATCTGATTTCATGCTTTAGAACTGTCTCCTCACAGTTTGCTATGAAAAGTAGCTATTAGAAGTACAGGAGAAAAATCGATTAGAAGGCTGTTGCAACACTCCAACAAGAGAAGGTGGTGTTTCCATTAGGCTGGCAACCCTGGGGAGGTGGGAGTCATTTTTGGTAGAAAAGAGCTTGTTAATGAATTGGTTGTGGAGTATAATAGTTGCAAGTGAAGAATCAATGAAAATGCCTTGATTTTTGTACTGAACAACCAGTGGAGAATGCTGCTGTTTATTTAAAAACTGAGAGAAAATGAATTCGCATGATCAAATGAGTAGACCAGTGTCCTTTCTTGCAGATTATATTATAAATATTTGAAAATTGTTTTCTTCTATTGCTTTCTTCATTACATGAGGCGTAGTGCTTTTTTAATTTATTATTTTATTTTATTTTATTTTATTTTGTCAGTGTTCCAAGATTCATTGTTTATGCACCACACCCAGTGCTTTGCATCTTGTGGGTGCTAATGACTGTGTATTATCTGATAAGTTGCTTGGGAAATTGAGGTATGAAGAATCCATGTCTGGGCCTTCCAGTATGTTGCACTATACTAAAACTTTTAGCTTCTTAAAAAGAGATTATTTTTTAAATGTTTTGCAAATGTTAAAAAATGTGAAGAAGAAAACTAGCCTACATTTACAACTTTTCCTTTACAACTTTTCAAATCCTTTCACGTGGACCTTCAAGGAATTGTAACTTGCTGCAATTTAGTTACTAAGAGAGTCATTTTCGTTAATGAGGATAAATACTACATTTCCTTCATTTGGGAGTTTGTCATTAAGTTTCAAAGACAAAGCATTTTAGAGTTTTGATACTTTACTTACATTGATATTTTACATTTGAATTTTCTTTACATTGGTTGTCCAATGGCTATGAATGCTACACATTGTCAAGCTTTTCCTAGCCACAAAGACCAAAAAAAAAAAAAAAAAAAAAAAAAAAAAAAAAAAAAAAAAATCGCTTCGTGTTGTGAAACTTATCCCCAAGGAAAACAAGAATTTGTTTAAACAGAGTTTGCTGCTGGCACCTAGTTTCACCTCACTGGACCAAATTAAAAGTCTACACTAAAGGACTTAGAAAGCACTGTACTTTTTTTGTTGGGTTTTAGGTCCAGATTTTTAGTTCTGGTAATGCGTAGTAGCTTAGCTCAGCTACCTTGAGCACCAAGGGAGGATACCAGAGAAGGAGGCAGGTCTTACCTTGGGAATATGAATAGTGTGAAGAAAGGAGGGAAATGAACAATTAGCAATTAGCCTTTTACTTTTACATTCCACTTGTTAATATATTGATGGTGATGACTTCTCTGTGGTGGCCATTGTGGGGAAGCTTTGGTATTCATACTTGTCTTCTTTTTTTTTTTAATTTATTTTTTATTTTCAGCATAACAGTATTCATTATTTTTTGCACCACACCCAGTGCTACATGCAATCCGTGCCCTCTATAATACCCACCACCTGGTACCCCGACCTCCCACCCTCCGCCCCTTCGAAACCCTCAGATTGTTTTTCAGAGTCCATAGTCTCTCATGGTTCACCTCCCCTTCCAATTTCCCCCAACTCCCTTCTCCTCTCCATCTCCCCATGTCCTCCATGCTATTTGTTATGCTCCACAAATAAGTGAAACCATATGATAATTGACTCTCTCTGCTTGACTTATTTCACTAAGCATAATCTCTTCCAGTCCTGTCCATGTTGCTACAAAAGTTGGGTATTCGTGCTTTCTGATGGAGGCATAATACTACATACTTGTCTTCTTAAGACCAGCTTCCTCTTAAAGCTCTGGGCTGTCTCTGACCCTTCTCCAGCTGTTTGATATACCTGGGGATTACAGAGGGCTCTTTCTTTTTTTTTTTTTTTAATATTTAAATTTTTAATTTATTTTTTACAAAATATAATGGAGTTTAGATTCATTTGAGTATTTTTTTTAATTTTTTATTTTTTATAAACATATATTTTTATCCCCAGGGGTACAGGTCTGTGAATCACCAGGTTTACACACTTCACAGCACTCACCAAATCACATACCCTCCCCAATGTCCATAATCCCACCCCCTTCTCCCAAACCCCCTCCCCCCGGCAACCCTCAGTTTGTTTTGTGAGATTAAGAGTCACTTATGGTTTGTCTCCCTCCCAATCCCATCTTGTTTCATTTCTTCTTCTTCTACCCACTTAAGCCTCCATGTTGTATCACCACTTCCTCATATCAGGGAGATCATATGATAGTTGTCTTTCTCTGCTTGACTTATTTCGCTAAGCATGATACGCTCTAGTTCCATCCATGTTGTTGCAAATGGCAAGATTTCATTTCTTTTGATGGCTGCATAGTATTCCATTGTGTATATATACCACATCTTCTTGATCCATTCATCTGTTGATGGACATCTAGGTTCTTTCCATAGTTTGGCTATTGTGGACATTGCTGCTATAAACATTCGGGTGCATGTGCCCCTTTGGATCACTACATTTGTATCTTTAGGGTAAATACCCAGTAGTGCAATTGCTGGGTCATAGGGCAGTTCTATTTTCAACATTTTGAGGAACCTCCATGCTGTTTTCCAGAGTGGCTGCACCAGCTTGCATTCCCACCAACAGTGTAGGAGGGTTCCCCTTTCTCCGCATCCTCGCCAGCATCTGTCATTTCCTGACTTGTTGATTTTAGCCATTCTGACTGGTGTGAGGTCATATCTCATTGTGGTTTTGATTTGTATTTCCCTGATGCTGAGTTATATGGAGCACTTTTTCATGTGTCTGTTCGCCATCTGGATGTCTTCTTTGCAGAAATGTCTGTTCATGTCCTCTGCCCATTTCTTGATTGGATTATTTGTTCTTTGGGTGTTGAGTTTGCTAAGTTCTTTATAGATTCTGGACACTAGTCCTTTATCTGATATGTCGTTTGCAAATATCTTCTCCCATTCTGTCAGTTGTCTTTTGATTTTGTTAACTGTTTCCTTTGCTGTGCAAAAGCTTTTGATCTTGATGAAATCCCAGTAGTTCATTTTTTCCCTTGCTTCCCTTGCCTTTTGCGTTGTTCCTAGGAAGATGTTGCTGCGGCAGAGGTCGAAGAGGTTGCTGCCCGTGTTCTCCTCAAGGATTTTGATGGATTCCTTTCGTACATTGAGGTCCTTCATCCATTTTGAGTCTATTTTTGTGTGTGGTGTAAGGGAATGGTCCAATTTCATTTTTCTGCATGTGGCTGTCCAATTTTCCCAGCACCATTTATTGAAAAGGCTGTCTTTTTTTCCATTGGACATTCTTTCCTGCTTTGTCGAAGATTAGTTGACCATAGATTTGGGGGTCTATTTCTGGGCTCTCTATTCTGTTCCAGAGGGCTCTTTCTAAACTGCAAAAGTAACTATATTTTAATATTACTTAAATTTTCTCATGACCTCTTCTTTGCCTGCAGAATATAATCCAAACTCCAGGAACCAGTTTCCCTTGTTTCATATTTAAGCTTTGTAAGGTTTTTCTCACTATCAACCAAACTCTCCTTTTTAAAACTGTCTCCCTGCTCACATTCTTAGCTGCCATTAGCTCATACTCTCTTGGTTTTCTCCTGCTTCTCAACTCACTTCTTCCTAGTCTTCTTTCCAGTTTTCTCTTTCTCTACATGTGTCACAATGTTGATTTTCTGCAGGTCTCCCAAACTTTCAGTCATTTTTATCACAGTGTTTGTAGGAATATCCGTGGCTTCAAATGTACTTCAGATGTTGACTCCAAAATGTACTTCTTTATAATAGAACTGTCTACTAAGCTTGAACTCTAATGTCTACCTGTCTTATGAAATGTCTCTACCTTGTTGGCACACAGGTTCCCCAAACTCACCACATACAACATTAAAATAATTATATTCCCCCCAGATCTGTTATTCCCGTACTACTATTTCAGTATGAAGTACCAGCATTGATCCAACAACCCCAACCTGATATATGAAAGCTGTCCTAGACTCCTCATTCACCCACCACACGCAACTGCTAAATCCTATACATCCCATTCCCTCAATGTTTCTTAGCTCTAGCCTTATTTTCCGTCCTTAGGCCCTTGGTTAGTTCAAGTTCAGGTCACCTTATGACCAAACGACACTGCCTCCCTGGCAAGTAATTTCCATTTACTATTCCCCATGCTTCACACTTTACAAAATTTATTTCACATATATTGCTCCATTTTCTCCCTAGAGCCATCTGTGAGAAGGCCCTATATATACATTATACTGATGACAGACACATCAATAGGAGTGTTTGGGTTTTAAGATTGTCAAGAACCTAAGAAAAGGATAAATCCCTAACCCAAGACCATCAGCTCTGGAGCTCATGCTCCTTTCCTCATCATGTATTGTTTCCCACCAGTGCCCCATCAAGTAGATGGGGAGACCAGGAACAATTGTTTCCTCCTCAAGCTGAGGAAAAAAATCAAAACAAGGCAAGTAGAGGACTTATCTAAGGCCTTTGAGCTCTCCTTAGGAGCACAGTGGGAAAACCCACATTTCTGACTTCTAGGCTTCTGTTCTTTTTTCCATACAACTCTGCTTCCTAGATATTGTCAAAGAATAAAAAGAATGTGAAAAAATTTCCTGAAAAATATGTTTTGTGTATGAAATAAAGGGATACTCAGGGTCATATCAACTAATGCCTGAAATCCCAACAGGCATACGAAAATCTTCCCATTCCAGGTTCTGTAATTGTTGGTGCATTTTGTTGTCCTTGGCCGCATTTTATGTAAAATTCCACATTAAAATCTGCTTTCCTTTTTGAAGTTGCTATATTGGTGGAACTAGCTGAGACTTGATTTAAGTTCTTATAGGTCCAATTTTTTACTTTCCTTGTGAAGAATAGTCTGTGTGGAAAGGAGCTTTTGATACACGTTCTTACATTACCTCCTGAGATGCAACTTGCATACTACAGTAGCTAACAAGAGTGATGTGCAGTCTACCCTCCAAAACCAAAAGAATAAAGGCAGCTATATGCCTGCTGTATTAAAATACTACCTTTTGCTTCTGATGTTTCAGGCTCTGAGACCAGGCCTCTATGGGTTCAGTCCTGAGGGAAGAATACTAAGATCAGCATTTGAAGTATACCTTCAGAGTCTTAAACTACTTAACAGTTATGACCAGGAGTTTGAGACTGGCCAGTGTCTGGGCAAGTCGTATTTATTATTGAACTTCTGTCACAGAGAAGAACATGAAGAGGTCTCAGTGTCACAGGACAGAGAAAACCATGGGCTAGGAATTGGATCTGCATTCTGATCTCACCTTAACCATTCTGGTCATGCATTATAACCTCTCTAGGTCTCCCCTATAAGAGGACTGTGAGGTCTCCCATGATATTCTTTAAGGATAAGGAGAAAACTAAAATCTAGGTGATAATCCTATTAGGCATTCATAAGATAGAAATTCTCATCACCCACACATCTAATACTGGTTATTGGTTTGTTAGTTAAACGTTTGGACACACTGTCATCATTTGGAAGGAAAAAGAAAAGATACCTGAATGTTGTCATTATTTCACCTTAATTTTTTTTTAATTTTTGAGAGAGCATACATGATCACATGAGTGGGTTAGAGGTGGATGGAAGCCGCAGAGGGAGAGAGAGAGAATGGAGCCCAAGGCAGGGCTCAATTTCACAACCCCGAGATCATGAGCCAATATCAAGATCCTGTGCCTTAACCACTTGAGCCAGCTAGGTGCCCCTCAACTTAAATTTTAAACATATAACTATACAGTGGCACAATCAAATAAGTGGTTTAGTGGTATTTTTAAAAAGTAGTAGAATTTCTCCTAATGCACTTCCTCTAATTTTTTTTGAGTTGCCATGTTATTAATGACTTGATTAAAGCTGTTCACCATTAAGTAAAACCACATTTCTAACATCTTTGACTATGGCATAAGAAATTTGGTGCCCTGAATTTGATCCACATTTTTTTCATATTTAGATGTTTACCCCAGAATGCATGCTTTCTTCACTGCCCATACTTTTAGTTTTCAACAGATCATCTTCATTAGTCCAGAGTTACATGGTATCTTTCTATAAATCCTCAGTACTCTTAATTTGTCTGATATCACTTATCAGATTTTTTAAAATATGAGGGTTAAGATTTTCTCTACTATCGTCAACCTCTGGCCACACTTTTTATGATGTCATTTTCTAGCATCTAAATTGTCCATTAATTGCTTTAAAATGTTTGGTATACCAAGTTGATTAGGAAGGCCAAAAATCTGGTGTCCATTTTTTATGAAGGTCTACTTCATTTTTCTTGCATAAAGCACAGACTTAATTCATTATCCATGCCTTTCAATTTAGATTTCTTTAAATTAAAGTCAAAATCAGAAGTTTGCTACATCATTTTATAATTATTTTCTGACTTTTATAATTGTCTGTCTCACACATTATTTGGCAGCAGTGTTTTGAACTACATATAATTATTATGTCTTTCTAGATTAGTAATTTTTTTTTATACTTTTTTTATTTTTTTTTTTTAATTTTTTATTTTTTATAAACATATATTTTTATCCCCAGGGGTACAGGTCTGTGAATCACCAGGTTTACACACTTCACAGCACTCACCAAAGCACATACCCTCCCCAATGTCCATAATACCACCCCCTTCTCCCAAACTCCCTCCCCCCAGCAACCCTCAGTTTGTTTTGTGAGATTAAGAGTCACTTATGGTTTGTCTCCCTCCCAATACCATCTTCTTTCATTTATTCTTCTCGTACCCACTTAAGCCATCATGTTGCATCACCACTTCCTCATATCAGGGAGATCATATGATAGTTGTCTTTCTCTGCTTGACTTATTTCGCTAAGCATGATACGCTCTAGTTCCATCCATGTTGTTGCAAATGGCAAGATTTCATTTCTTTTGATGGCTGCATAGTATTCCATTGTGTATATATACCACATCTTCTTGATCCATTCATCTGTTGATGGACATCTAGGTTCTTTCCATAGTTTGGCTATTGTGGACATTGCTGCTATAAACATTCGGGTGCATGTGCCCCTTTGGATCACTACATTTGTATCTTTAGGGTAAATACCCAATAGTGCAATTGCTGGGTCATAGGGCAGTTCTATTTTCAACATTTTGAGGAACCTCCATGCTGTTTTCCAGAGTGGCTGCACCAGCTTGCATTCCCACCACCAGTGTAGGAGGGTTCCCCTTTCTCCGCATCCTCGCCAGCATCTGTCATTTCCTGACTTGTTGATTTTAGCCATTCTGACTGGTGTGAGGTCATATCTCATTGTGGTTTTGATTTGTATTTCCCTGATGCCGAGTGATATGGAGCACTTTTTCATGTGTCTGTTCGCCATCTGGATGTCTTCTTTGCAGAAATGTCTGTTCATGTCCTCTGCCCATTTCTTGATTGGATTATTTGTTCCTTGGGTGTTGAGTTTGCTAAGTTCTTTATAGATTCTGGACACTAGTCCTTTATCTGATATGTCGTTTGCAAATATCTTCTCCCATTCTGTCAGTTGTCTTTTGATTTTGTTAACTGTTTCCTTTGCTGTGCAAAAGCTTTTGATCTTGATGAAATCCCAGTAGTTCATTTTTTCCCTTGCTTCCCTTGCCTTTTGCGTTGTTCCTAGGAAGATGTTGCTGCGGCAGAGGTCGAAGAGGTTGCTGCCCGTGTTCTCCTCAAGGATTTTGATGGATTCCTTTCGTACATTGAGGTCCTTCATCCATTTTAAGTCTATTTTTGTGTGTGGTGTAAGGAAATGGTCCAATTTCATTTTTCTGCATGTGGCTGTCCAATTTTCCCAGCACCATTTATTGAAAAGGCTGTCTTTTTTCCATTGGACATTCTTTCCTGCTTTGTCGAAGATTAGTTGACCATAGATTTGAGGGTCTATTTCTGGGCTCTCTATTCTGTTCCATTGATCTATGTGTCTGTTTTTGTGCCAGTACCATGCTGTCTTGATGATGACAGCTTTGTAATAGAGCCTGAAGTCCGGAATTGTGATGCCACCAACGTTGGCTTTCTTTTTCAATATCCCTTTGGCTATTCGAGGTCTTTTCTGGTTCCATATAAATTTTAGCATTATTTGTTCCATTTCTTTGAAAAATATGGATGGTACTTTGATAGGAATTGCATTAAATGTGTAAATTGCTTTAGGTAACATAGACATTTTCACAATATTTATTCTTCCAATCCAGGAGCATGGCACATTTTTCCATTTCTTTGTGTCTTCCTCAATTTCTTTCATGAGTACTTTATAGTTTTCTGAGTATAGATTCTGTGTCTCTTTGGTTAGGTTTATTCCTAGGTATCTTATGGTTTTGGATGCAATTGTAAATGGGATTGACTCCTTAATATCTCTTTCTTCTGTCTTGCTGTTGGTGTAGAGAAATGCAACTGATTTCTGTGCATTGATTTTATATCCTGACACTTTACTGAATTCCTGTATAAGTTCTAGCAGTTTTGGAGTGGAGTCTTTTGGGTTTTCCACATATAGTATCATATCATCTGCGAAGAGTGATAATTTGACTTCTTCTTTGCCAATTTGGATGCCTTTAATTTCCTTTTGTTGTCTGATTGCTGAGGCTAGGACCTCTAGTACGATGTTGAATAGCAGTGGTGATAATGGACATCCCTGCCGTGTTCCTGACCTTAGCGGAAAAGCTTTCAGTTTTTCTCCATTGAGAATGATATTTGCGGTGGGTTTTTCATAGATGGCTTTGATGATATTGAGGTATGCGCCCTCTATCCCTACACTTTGAAGAGTTTTGATCAGGAAGGGATGTTGTACTTTGTCAAATGCTTTTTCAGCATCTATTGAGAGTATCATATGGTTCTTGTTCTTTCTTTTATTGATGTGTTGTATCACATTGACTGATTTGCGGATGTTGAACCAACCTTGCAGCCCTGGAATAAATCCCACTTGGTCGTGGTGAATAATCCTTTTAATGTACTGTTGAATCCTATTGGCTAGTATTTTGTTGAGTATTTTGGCATCTGTGTTCATCAAGGATATCGGTCTATAGCTCTCTTTTTTGGTGGGATCCTTGTCTGGTTTGGAGATCAAGGTGATGCTGGCCTCATAAAATGAGTTTGGAAGTTTTCCTTCCATTTCTATTTTTTGGAACAGTTTCAGGAGAATAGGAATTAGTTCTTCTTTAAATGTTTGGTAGAATTCCCCCGGGAAGCCGTCTGGCCCTGGGCTTTTGTTTGTTTGGAGATTTTTAATGACTGTTTCAATCTCTTTACTGGTTATGGGTCTGTTCAGGCTTTCTATTTCTTCCTGGTTCAGTTGTGGTAGTTTATATGTTTCTAGGAATGCATCCATTTCTTCCAGATTGTCAAATTTATTGCCGTAGAGTTGCTCATAGTATGTTCTTATAATAGTTTGTATTTCTTTGGTGTTAGTTGTGATCTCTCCTCTTTCATTCATGATTTTATTTATTTGGGTCCTTTCTCTTTTCTTTTTGATAAGTCGGGCCAGGGGTTTATCAATTTTATTAATTCTTTCAAAGAACCAGCTCCTAGTTTCGTTGATTTGTTCTATTGTTTTTTTGGTTTCTATTTCATTGATTTCTGCTCTGATCTTTATGATTTCTCTTCTCCTGCTGGGCTTAGGGTTTCTTTCTTGTTCTTTCTCCAGCTCCTTTAGGTGTAGGGTTAGGTTGTGTACCTGAGACCTTTCTTGTTTCTTGAGAAAGGCTTGTACCGCTATATATTTTCCTCTCAGGACTGCCTTTGTTGTGTCCCATAGATTTTGAACCGTTGTATTTTCATTATCATTTGTTTCCATGATTTTTTTCAATTCTTCTTTAATTTCCCGGTTGACCCATTCATTCTTTAGAAGGATACTGTTTAGTCTCCATGTATTTGGGTTCTTTCCAAACTTCCTTTTGTGGTTGAGTTCTAGCTTTAGAGCATTGTGGTCTGAAAATATGCAGGGAATGATCCCAATCTTTTGATACCGGTTGAGTCCTGATTTAGGACCGAGGATGTGATCTATTCTGGAGAATGTTCCATGTGCACTAGAGAAGAATGTGTATTCTGTTGCTTTGGGATGAAATGTTCTGAATATATCTGTGATGTCCATCTGGTCCAGTGTGTCGTTTAAGGCCTTTATTTCCTTGCTGATCTTTTGCTTGGATGACCTGTCCATTTCAGTGAGGGGAGTGTTAAAGTCCCCTACTATTATTGTATTATTGTTGATGTGTTTCTTTGATTTTGTTATTAATTGGTTTATATAGTTGGCTGCTCCCACATTGGGGGCATAGATATTTAAAATTTTTAAATCTTCTTGTTGGACAGACCCTTTGAGTATGATATAGTGTCCTTCCTCATCTCTTATTATAGTCTTTGGCTTAAAATCTAATTGATCTGATATAAGGATTGCCACTCCTGCTTTCTTCTGATGTCCATTAGCATGGTAAATTCTTTTCCACCCCCTCACTTTAAATCTGGAGGTGTCTTCGGGCTTAAAATGTGTTTCTTGGAGGCAACATATAGATGGGCTTTGTTTTTTTATCCATTCTGATACCCTGTGTCTTTTGACAGGGGCATTTAGCCCATTCACATTCAGGGTAACTATTGAGAGATATGAATTTAGTGCCATTGTATTGCCTGTAAGGTGACTGTTACTGTATATGGTCTCTGTTCCTTTCTGATCTACCACTTGTAGGCTCTCTCTTTGCTTAGAGGACCCCTTTCAAGATTTCCTGTAGAGCTGGTTTGGTATTTGCAAATTCTTTCAGTTGTTGTTTGTCCTGGAAGCTTTTAATCTCTCCTTCTATTTTCAATGATAGCCTAGCTGGATATAGTATTCTTGGCTGCATGTTTTTCTCGTTTAGTGCTCTGAAAATATCATGCCAGCTCTTTCTGGCCTGCCAGGTCTCTGTGGATAAGTCAGCTGCCAATCTAATATTTTTACCATTGTATGTTACAGACTTCTTTTCCCAGGCTGCTTTCAGGATTTTCTCTTTGTCATTGAGACTTGTAAATTTTACTATTAGGTGACGGGGTGTGGGCCTATTCTTATTGATTTTGAGGGGCGTTCTCTGAACCTCCTGAATTTTGATGCTCGTTCCCTTTGCCATATTGGGGAAATTCTCCCCAATAATTCTCTCCAGTATACCTTCTGCTCCCCTCTCACTTTCTTCTTCTTCTGGAATCCCAATTATTCTAATGTTGTTTCGTCTTATGGTGTCACTTATCTCTCAAATTCTCCCCTCGTGGTCCAGTAGCTGTTTGTCCCTCTTTTGCTCAGCTTCTTTATTCTCTGTCATTTGGTCTTCTATATCACTAATTCTTTCTTCTGCCTCATTTATCCTAGCAGTTAGAGCCTCCATTTTTGATTGCACCTCATTAATAGCTTTTTTGATTTCACCTTGGTTAGATTTTAGTTCTTTTATTTCTCCAGAAAGGGCTTTTATATCTCTCGAGAGGGTTTCTCTAATATCTTCCATGCCTTTTTCGAGCCCGGCTAGAACCTTGAGAATTGTCATTCTGAACTCTAGATCTGACATATTACCGATGTCTGTATTGATTAGGTCCCTAGCCTTCGGTACTGCCTCTTGTTCTTTTTTTTGTGTTGAATTTTTATGTCTTGTCATTTTGTCCAGATAAGAGTAAATGAAGGGGCAAGTAAAATACTAAAAGGGTGGCAACAACCCCAGGAAAATATGCTTTAACCAAATTAGAAGAGATCCAAAATCGTGAGTGGGGAGAAAGGGGATAAAAAGAGGTTCAAAAAGGAAGAAAGAAAAAAAAAAAAAAACAAAAAGAAAAGAAAAAAAAAAGAAAAGAAAAGAAAAGAATTTTTAAAAAAAGAAAACACCTAAGAAAAATGTAAAAAAGAAAAATATATATATTAGATAAACTAGTAAAAAATCGTTAAAAAAGAAAAAGGTAACAGTTAAAAAAAAAAATTTTACCCGAAGGCGAGAAAAAAAAAAAAAAATGAAAAAGAAAAAGTCAAATTAACTGCAAGACTAAAAAAAATCCCAGGAAAAAAGCCATGAGTTCCGTGTTTGGCTTTCTCCTCCTCTGGAATTCTGCTGCTCTCCTTGGTATTGAAACCGCACTCCTTGGTAGGTGAACTTGGTCTCGGCTGGATTTCTTGTTGATCTTCTGGGGGAGGGGCCTGGTGTAGTGATTCTCAAGTGTCTTTGCCCCAGGCGGAATTACACCGCCCTTACCCGGGGCCGGGGTGAGTAATCCGCTCGGGTTTGCTTTCAGGAGCTTTTGTTACCTGAGCGCTTTCCGTAGAGTTCTGGAGGACGGGAATACAAATGGCGGCCTCCTGGTCTCCGGCCCGGAGGAGCCGAGAGCCCAGGGCCCCACTCCTCAGTGCGCCCTCAGAGAACAGTGCCCAGTTACTCCCGTCTGCCTGACCTCCGGCCGCGCTCCGAGCTCACCGAGCCTGCGACCGGTTCAAGGTAACACGGAGCTGTGAGCTTACTGTCGGCTCTGTCTCTGTAGCCGGCTTTCCCGTTCCAATACCCGCAAGCTCTGCGACACTCAGACACCCCCGATCCTTCTGTGACCCTGCGGGACCTGAGGCCACGCTGACCCCGCGTGGGTTTCGCCCCGGTTTAGCCTCTGGAGCGATGTCCCTCAGCGGAACAGACTTTTAAAAGTCCTGATTTTGTGCACGGTTGCTCCGCTGCTTGCCGGGAGCCGGCCCCTCCCCCCGGGGTCTATCTTCCCCTCGCTTTGGATTCACTTCTCCGCCGGTCCTACCTTTCAGAAAGTGGTTGTTTTTCTGTTTCCAGAATTGCTGTTCTTCTTCTCTTCGATCTGCCGATGGATTTTCAGGTGTTTGCAATCTTTAGATAAGCTATCTAGCTGATCTCCGGCTAGCTGAAGCAGTCTCAGCTTGCTACTTCTCCGCCATCTTGACTCCTCCTCCAGATTAGTAATTTTTTTATAAGTGACGTGTCTTTTTAAATTTTTAAATTTTTTTATTGAAGTATAGTTAACATAGAGTATATTATTATTTTCAGGTATACAATATAATGATTCAACAATTCTACACATTTTTCGGGATTCATCAGATAAGTGTACACTTAAGGACCCATATTCCCACCTCCACCCAACTACCTTCTGTTTGGCCATCACCAGTTCATTCTCTGTATTTAGGAGTCTACTTTTGTGATTTTTTGTGTGTGTGCTTATTCATTTTTGTGCTTTTCTGTGCTTATTCATTTTTTTGTGCTCATTCTTTTGTTAAATTCTACATATGAATGAAATCATATGGTACCCTCTTCCTCTGATTTATTTCACTAAGCATTATATCCTCTAGTTCATCTGTATCTCTGCAAATTGCAAGTTCTCATTTTTAATGGCTGACTGTGTGTGTGTGTGTGTGTGTGTGGTGTGTACATCTACCCCGTGTTTATCCATTCATCTATCAATGGACACTTGGGTCATTTCCATATCTTAGCTGTTGTAAATAATGCTGCAATGAAATAGGGATGCATATATCTTTTCAAATAAGTGTTTTCATTTTCCTTAGGTAAATACTCAGTAGTAGAATTAGTGAACCAAATGGTACTTCTATTTTTAATTTTTTAAGAACCTCCATACTGTTTTCTACCAGTTCATATTCTCAACAACAATGCATGAGGGTTCCTTTTTCTGTGCATTTTTATGCAAACATTTGTCATTTCTTGTGGTTTTTTTTATTTTAACCATTCTGACAGGTGTACAGTAATACCTCATTATGGTTTTCATTTGCATTTCCCTGATGATTAATGACATTGAACATCTCTTTATGTGTCTGTTGGCCATCTGTATTTCTTCTTGGAAAAGAAGACCTGACCATTTTTAATTGGATTATTTGTTTTTTATGTGTTGAGTTGTATAAGTTCTTTATATCTTTTGGATATTAACCCTATGAGATTTATCATTTGCAGATCTTTTCTCTCATTTACTAGATTGCCTTCATTGCTTTATTTCCTTTGCTGTGCAAAAGCTTTGATGTTTTGAACTGCTTATCATTAGTATGTCTTTCTAGATCAGTAAACTTATTGTTGAAACTTCTTTTTACACACTCACATTTAATAAGTGTGTATATTTAAATTACATGAGTATAAAATGAGTATAATAAGAATAAACAGATTTGAGAACAGTTACAACTGAATCTTAGTAAACATACAAGTCATATGGAAAGAATGAGAATATATGGGCCATGAGCATTCCAGTTGCAATGAACATTGGTCAGCTTGTCACCGAGGATGAAGAGGACTCATTAATCTATAAAAAGATGTTGATTAAGAGAGCTCAGTAGTTGGGACACCTGGGTGGCTCATTCAGTTGAGTGTCTACCTTTGGCTTAGGTCATGATCTTAGGGTCCTGGGATCGAGTCCTGCCTTAGGCTCCTTGCTCAGCAGGGGCCCTGCTTCTCCCTCTTCCTGCTCTTCCCCCTGCTTGTGCTCTCTCTCTCTCTCTCTGACAAATAAATAAAATAAAATAAAATAAAATATAGAGAGAGCTCAGTAGTAAAACTTGTGGACTGAACAGTTAAACTGGAGGAGGACCAGTGATGATTTGCTAAGAATGCATGGTCCTTGTCTCTTATTATAATTAATAATTTGCATGAAAATGTAAAAGACATTTTATCATATTTGGAGATGATAAAAAACTACATGAAAAAGTGAAGTTCTGTAATGGCTAGCACATCTTATATACTCAATACATATTTATTCAGTTGAATTGATGACCTAATGTTAGCTCAGCTATAAAACTAGATCAAAATTAATACCACTAAATTTGATGATGGTAGATATTAATTAACTATCTTGAGTTTCCAAAGCCCCATATACAAGTACACGATAAAATTGATTTCAAATCATTTGATGTCAAAAATACATGAGATGTTAGCTTAACCTTAAATTTAACGACATAGTTAAGCAAACTTTAAAATTACATGTTATCTGGGCTCCTCTGGAAGGAGTATGGAATACAGGTGGAAGAAAGTCAGCATCTCCTGGCACTCAGCCCTGGTTTGAACATATCTGGATCTCTGAATTCATTTCTGGGTTCTATAATTCAAGTAAAAATCAGAAGAAAAATGGGGTGCCTGGCTGGCTCAGTCTGTAGAGTGTATGACTCTTGATCTCGGGGTTGTGGGTTTGAGCCCCACATTGAGTGTTGAGATTACTTAAAAATAAAATCTTAAAAAAAAAAAAAAAAGAGTGCCTCGGTGGCTCAGCCAGTTAAGCATCTGACTCTTGATTTCAGCTCAGGTCATGATCTAAAGGTCATGAGATGGAGGAGATGGAGTCCTGCATCAACTTATGTCACCTATGCCAGGCTGTGTGCTCAGCGGAGAGTCCACTTTTCTCTCTCTCTCTCTCTCTCTTTTTTCCCTTCTTCCCCCTCTCTCCCTCTCACTTTGCCACTCCCCCTGCTCATACTCTCTTTCTCTCTCTCTTAAATAAATAAATAAACCTTTGAAAGAGTAAAAATATGTATGCTTGTGTGGCTCAGGTGGTTAAGCATCTAGCTGAAGGCAGATGCTTCAGCTCAGGTCATGATATCAGGGTCCTGGGATGGAGTCCCACATCAGGCTCCCTGCTTAGTGGGGAGCCTGCTTTTCCCTCTGCCTACCATTCCACTGGTTTATAGTCTCTCTCTCTCTGACAAATAAATAAATATAAAATCTTTAATTAATTAATTAATTAATTTTTTAGATTGGATTATTTATTTATTTTCAGAAAAACAGTATTCATTATTTTTTCACCACACCCAGTGCTCCATGCAATCCGTGCAATACCCACACCTTGTACCGCAACCTCCCACCCCCCCGCCACTTCAAACCCCTCAGATTGTTTTTCAGAATCCATAGTCTTTCATGATTCACCTCCCCTTCCAATTTACTCCAACTCCCTTCTCCTCTCTAACACCCCTTGTCCTCCATGATATTTGTTATGCTCCACAAATAAGTGAAACCATATGATAATTGACTCTCTGCTTGACTTATTTCACTCAGCATAATCTCTTCCAGTTCCATCCATGTTGCTACAAAAGTTGGGTATTCATCCTTTCTGATGGAGGCATAATACTCCATAGTGTATATGGACCACATCTTCCTTATCCATTCGTCCGTTGAAGGGCATCTTGGTTCTTTCCATAGTTCGGCGACCGTGGCCATTGCTGCTATAAACATTGGGGTACAGATGGCCCTTCTTTTCATGACATCTGTATCTTTGGGGTAAATACCCAGGAGTGCAATGGCAGGGCCATAGGGAAGTTCTATTTTTAATTTCTTGAGGAATCTCCACACTGTTCTCCAAAGAGGCTGCACCAACTTGCATTCCCACCAACAGTGTAAGAAGGTTCCCCTTTCTCCACATCCTCTCCAACACCTGTTGTTTCCTGTTTTGTTAATTTTGGCCATTCTAACTGGTGTAAGGTGATATCTTAATGTGGTTTTAATTTGAATCTCCCTGACGGCTAGTGATGATGAACATTTTTCATGTGTCTGATAGCCATTTGTATTTCTTCATTGGAGAAGTGTCTGTTCATATCTTCTGCCCATTTTTTGATATGTTTGCCTGTTTCATGTGTGTTGAGTTTGAGGAGTTCATTATAGATCCTGGATATCAATCTTTTGTCTGTACTGTCATTTGCAAATATCTTCTCTCATTCCGTGGATTGCCTCTTTGTTTTTTTGACTGTTTCCTTTGCTGTGCAGAAGCTTTTGATTCTGATGAAGTCCCAAAAGTTTATGTTCGCTTTTGTTTCCTTTGCCTTTGGAGACATACCTTGAAAGAAGTTGCTGTGGCTGATATCGAAGAGATTACTGCCTATGTTCTCCTCTAGGATTCTGATGGATTCCTGTCTCACATTGAGGTCTTTTATCCATTTTGAGTTTATCTTTGTGTACGGTGTAAGAGAATGGTCGAGTTTCATTCTTCTACATATAGCTGTCCAGTTTTCCCAGCACCATTTATTGAAGAGACTGTCTTTTTTCCACTGTACATTTTTTCCTGTTTTGTCGAAGATTAACTGACCATAGAGTTGAGGGTCCATATCTGGGCTCTCTACTCTGTTCCACTGATCTATGTGTCTGTTTTTATGCCAGTATGCTGTCTTGGTGATCACAGCTTTGTAATAAAGCTTGAAATCAGGTAACGTAATGCCCCCAGTTTTATTTTTGTTTTTCAACATTTCCTTAGCGATTTGGGGTCTCTTCTGATTCCATACAAATTTTTGGATTATTTGCTCCAGCTCTTTGAAGAATACTGGTGGAATTTTGATCGGAATGGCATTAAAAGTATAGATTGCTCTAGACAGTATAGACATTTTAACACTGTTTATTCTTCCGATCCAAAACCATGGAATGGTCTTCCATCTTTTTGTGTCTTCTTCAATTACTTTCATCAGTTTTCTGTAGTTCCTCAAGTACAGATCCTTTACCTCTTTTCTTAGGTTTATTCCCAGGTATCTTATGGTTCTTGGTGCTATAGTAAATGGAATTGATTCTCTAATTTCCCTTTCTGTATTTTCATTGTTAGTGTATAAGAAAGACACTGATTTCTGCACATTGACTTTGTATCCTGCCATGTTGCTGAATTGCTGTATGAGTTCTAGTAGTTTGGGGGTGGAGTCTTTTGGGTTTTCCATATAAAGAATCATGTCATCTGCAAAGAGAGAGAGTTTGACTTCTTCATTGCCAATTTGGATACCTTTTATTTCTCTTTGTTGTCTGATTGCTGTTGCTAGGACTTCTAATACTATGTTGAACAAGAGTGGTGAAAGTGGGCATCCTTGTCTTGTTCCTGATCTCAACAGGAAGGCTGCAAGTTTTTTCCCATTGAGGATGATATTTGCTGTGGGTCTTTCATAGATAGATTTGATGAAGTTCAGGAATGTTCCCTCTATCCCTATACTTTGAAGCGTTTTAATCAGGAACAGATGCTGGATTTTGTCAAATGCTTTTCCTGTATCAATTGAGAGGATCATGTAGCTCTTCTCTCTTTTCACATTAATTTGTTGTATCACATTGATTGATTTGCAAATGTTGAACCATCCTTGTAGCCCAGGGATGAATCCCACCTGATCATGGTGGATAATCTTTTTAATGTGTTGTTGGATCCTGTTGGCTAGGACCTTGTTGAGAATCTTAGCATCCATATTCATCAGTGATATTGGTCTGAAATTCTCCTTTTTGATAGGGTCTTTGCCTGGTTTGGGGATCAGGGTAATGCTGGCTTCATAGAAAGAGTCCGGAAGTTTTCCTTCTGCTTCAATTTTTTGAAACAGCTTCAGGAGAATAGGTGTTATTTCTTCTTTGAAAGTTTGGTAGAATTTCCCAGGGAATCCGTCATGTCCTGGGCTCTTGTTTTTTGGGAGGTTTTTGATCACTGTAATTAATTAATTTTTTAAAAGAAAAATGTTAGAGTATAGAAAAAAGATAGCTAGGAATCTTAATACCGTCTAATAAAGAGTCAGAAGCATTAAGAATGTTTATTAGAAAGAACAGAAGTTGCAAGAATATCTGTCCTTCCATGGCTACTGTGGCTATATCAGTATTGCACCAAGAGAAAGAACTTTTCAGTAGGTATAGCTGTTCCACTGTAGATCATATTTCCCACATGTATAATAGGTACATTAAGCTAAGCTTCTATAAAATGAAACTCGGTTACATTCCTAGTGTCATTGTCCAAGTTTAGGCATTTATTAACTTTCTTTCTCATGATGATTTCCCCTGGTCTCCCCTCTTGTAGATTTGCTCCTCTTCCTTCCACTTTTCAGAGTATTTTTAGGTTTACCCTTCTGAATCATAGATAGCACCATATTGATCCCCAACTTTAGAGAGTTCATGATTGCCATCAAAATAAAGTCCAGACCTCTTGGCATGGTATTCACTGCCCCCCTTGACCCACCCCAAGTCGGTCTCCTGATCTCATCCCTGCCTAGTCTGCTCTGGCCAGGCCAAGCCCTCAAGGTTTTCAGAACACAACATGTACTTTCAGTCCTCCATGATTTTGATCATACTCTTCTAGCTTCTCAGAAAGTCATCTTTCCCTTCCACACCATTTAAAAAAAAAAAAAAATATATATATATATATATATATATATATATATATATATATACACATACATACATACATATACATACACAGGGGAGCCTGGGTGGCTCAGTGGGTTAAAGCCTCTGCCTTCAGCTCAGGTCATGATCCCAGGGTCCTGGGATCGAGCCCCGCATCAGGCTCTCTGCTCAGCAGAGAGCATGCTTCCCTCCCTCTCTCTGCCTTCCTTTCTGCCTACTTACGATCTCTGTCTGTCATATAAATAAATAAAATCTTAAAATATATATATATATATATCTTATATATATATTATATATATATATAAGTATATAATATATATATCCTTCCAGATCCAGCTTAGATGGTCTACCAAATATACCTAGAGATTGATACTGAATAATGTTATCTATATGAAAAGATCCCATGTGGTTTATGTGATTTTACTGATTCTATTATCAAGTATTTATTAAGTACTACACCATTAAGGAATCAAAGAGTCATCCCAAGCACCTAACATAATCCCTGGTACATAGTAAATTCCCAATGAACATTTGTTAGATGGAACCAGGAGATGTAAATAATTATATGAGACAATTCGTGTTAAGTATCAGTAAAGCAATAGGAGAGATACCCAGCTTCATGTGGGAAGGTAATAGTTTTGTCTATGTTGCATTTGAGGTACTGGTTGGATACCCAAGAAGATATACACTCTTCTTTTTAAGAATGGCAACTTAATGCATGTGTACAAAGACAGGGGAAGTAGAAAAAGAGAAGAAATAAATAATAAGAGAGATCATATAAATGATAGATAAAGGTGTTCAAGAGAACGTGAAGAGTTATAAATGACAAGGAGAGATGAAAGTTATTCAGAAATGTGGGTAAAAAATGAAACAGAATAATGAAAACATACCAGGAGGTATTTTACGTGGATGGGACTTTACAAGGCACATTAAATTTCATTGTTATCACCTTGTTATTAAAAGACCCAAAAATCTTTTTGTGTTCTCCATAAAATGACATAGTTTTAACACTACAACATTTTGTAAAGACTAGTTATCCTGTCTCTTATTGCTTTAGAGTTGGAGAAAATTAAAAAGTCATTTATCATCACCATCTAGGTCCTTTGTGTTGCATGTGTCATAAAACAGTTTCAAATCAGATGCTCAACAAAATTTTAATTTCACACAGCAATAGAATTGCATCTTTCAGCACCATTCAGATGTCATTTTCTTAGGCAATAACCAGAGTCTCTTACTTGGAAAATCAGAGAGTTCCTGGAAAAGTGATTCTCCTGTTCTCTAGTTCAGTTTTAGTCAATGACAGCATGATTTTTAGAAAGGGAATAGGGCTATTACCTCTCTCTAAACCTGAAAAGGTCGTGGTAAAATTGACCTCTACAGTTGCCTGATTTGCCACTTCAGCCAAGCTGCCTAAGTACAGAGAGGTGCCACAGGATTTCTACCACATGATGGGACTTCGTCCCCAGTGTCATTGCTGTGACATTCTGCTGAGCCTTCTCATCCCACTCACTCACCATTCACTGTCACTCACATGCTCATAGATGTCCAGGGCTCATTAATAAGGTGGTGTGGATAGGAGAGAGAAGGCCCTCTTTTAAATTACCTTCATTAAAAAAAAAAAAAAATGATCTTCAAAAGCCACTGACATGCAAGTTGGACAGATATGGTGACTATAATGGGTGCTGCTTTATGCAAAACAAAACTGTCAGATTCAGCATTTCCTAACAAAATGTTTGGGATCCTGTATCTGAACTCATCACAGAGCTTTGCTTTCACTTTTCTGTAAGGCAACATGATTTGTCTTGGAGGAACAAGGACAAGGACTTTAGAGCCAGCAAACATGGGTCCTGCTCTTGCTACCTACTAGCTGTGAGACCTTGGTCTTTAATTTCCTTCAAAAATGGGCATAATGGTTCGCTCTCGATGTTGTCACAAAGTTTGAAAGAGACGGGGCATGGGGCCTTGCAGATAGATGGAACTCAGACCATGGTTTTCATGCTTCAAGAAGGCATTTATGAAGCATGTTCTGTGGGCCAGCCCTGAGCTGAGAATGTGCAAATGAATAAACCGCACTCCTTTCTCTGAAAACAGGCGTCACTTAGTGGGAAAAAAACGACAATCACAACAATAGGCATGTAAATGAATGGTGGTGATTCTCAGTCTTGGGTGCTATTTTGGATGTGTGGAAGACATGGGATGGTGCACAGAGCAGCATGTCAACAGCATTAGAGTGGTGGAGGGCACATCCTAGAATGCTTTACAGATAGATTCAATTTTGTCTTAGAAAAATGATAGGAGGAGAATGATGGCCATTTTTGATAAGATTTTTTTTTTTTTTTTTAAGACGAGGATATTCTGAGCACTTGGCTCTGCAATGTTAAAAGCTTGACGTTTTAGCTTAGCCTCCTCCCATGCTGCTTCTTCCCACAGTTCTCAGAATTCCATCTGATTGGTCTGTGCCTGAGGAGCTGAAAGGGCCAGGCAGTAGTTACCTATAATCTGTTCGTCGTGGTGGAACTAGCCACACACTGTCTATGCAGTCAATAATATGGAATACATGGACCTGCTCGGTTCCGGGGGGAAATGTTTGGTGTTCTTAAAAAATGCAAGTTATTATCACCATCTGGTAGCTCCTAATACCCACTGCAAGTGTCCCCCCTTCAAGTCCTGCTTACACATTGCTATCAGGGAAGAACAAAAGTCCCTTGTGTCTGTAGGTCTTGATTATCCAGTAATTCGCTGTGTTTGTCTTAATAAAGTAAGAGGGTCATTAGATGTTGTAAAAGGCTCTGTTTCTTCAAAATTTTCACACCAGGAGAAACTGGCTGACTTCGCACGTGTAATATACGAGGAGTCAAATTCTGTGAGCACTTCACAGTATCTCCCACATTTAAGTGTCACTAAAACCTTAAGAGGGGCAGATGTTGCAGATAGATGGAACTCAGCCCATGGTTTTCATCCTTCAAAAAAGCATTTATGAAGCATGTTCTGTGGCTCAGCCCCGAGCTGAGAATGTGCAAATGAGCTGAGAATGTGACATTACTGGAATAATGTCGAGCAGAATAATAATTAGTTTAAGGTAGTGATAAGTAAAGAGAGATTGCTGAATATTTGTTTTAATTGTATGGGCTAGGCTAGCGGTGAGGAGGCAATCAGGAATTCCAGCTACTCATTTGTCTTGGTTAGCAGGCATCATTGATCTTTACCCAAAAAGGACTGTTGGTACTTTCTAAACCAGCGCTATATAGATGGTAACAGAAAGGATTAGACAGTTTAAACAAAAAATGCAATTAGCAAGTAAGCATATAGAAAAAAATGGTCACTTTCACTAATGAGGAAATACTTATAAATTGGAAGTATCATTTTGTACCTAGTATCAATTTTTTAAATTATACTGTTAGTGTCCATAAAATTGTGGTGAAATTGGTGTATGTATGTATATATATACATACATACATATATATATATGTACATATATATATTTAAAAATATATTACATGGAATATATATATATATATATATGGTAGAGGCAATAAAATGATAAAAAGCTTTTAAAAAATAATTAATAACATAAATGAAGAACCAGGTGAATGTTTCCATTTGGGGGACATAGTCAAAGGAGATTGTCAAATAAGAAAAAGTAATTGATAGCAATATGTTCATGCAGCATGTTTATAATATTAAAACAGTAGTATTAACCCAAATATCTAACCACAAAGAATAGTTAAATAAAATAGATCTCAGAGGAAGTAACATTATATAACACCAAAATAAAAATAATGGAGACCCTATAAAAATGCTTAAATTATAATGAGCAAATTTGGGATATAAAGCTATATATGGTCTGTGCATGTATGAAGCACATGTGGACATAGAATCGATAGCATAGCATGGAAAGTACACACATTGGCAACAAGGTAGGCTTTAGTTTGAGTTCTAGTTCCATATTTGCAAGCTGTTGATTTCTAGTAAGTCGTTTGTTTAGGTTTTGTGTGTTTTGTATTTTTTATGTATAAAATGTGGCTACTCGAAAAAAAAAATGGGTACTCGAACATGCCAACAGGACAGCTGCAATAATTATAATTAGATAATTATGAGACATCTGAGACAAGGTAATGGGATTATATGTGATCTTTTTTAACTTTCTCTTATTTTGATGTTCATTATTTTATAATATTTTTACAATAGAAAATACATTTTAATATGATATTGATCACTAAATTTATATTGTACTCACAAATACACATCGTGTGGCATTGACTAGATAAATAAATGATCTGAGTAATTCTTATTCAGTGCTAAATATGTTAAAATACGCATTCTGCTAAATCATATTAGTTTATTAACAAACAATGTAGCTTTTACCATGTTAACACTGTTTTAAACATTATATTCACTGAATCCTTATAACAATCCCAGGAAGAAAGTACTGTTACTATCCTGATCTCACAGGTAAGAAACTGATCCGCAGAGAGCTGTGGATCACTTGACTGAGGTCACATTAGTCCGTGTGGTGGAGCTGGGATTTTAACTTGGACATCTGGCTACATGGTCCAACTCCTGAACGCTACGCTGCTTTCTGACTGTCAATCAAACCATGTTCAGGGAACATATATAGTGCTCGCCCCTATAAAGGATGCCAGGAAACACAGGGCATCATCCTTAACTTGAACAACGTTCTCTAGTTTTTAGCTACGGTGCCCAAATTCTGCTCCCTCAACCTCAGATAAATGTCATCCATGTCACAACTAAATGCAATTAAGAGAGATACCACTTCTCGTCCATAATGACTGGAGTTCTGGATGAAAATCTGGAGCCTACTTCTTGACTCTGTGACAATGTCATTGTTTTCCAAAGTATGTGCTGAGAAATTGTGGAGTTGTGTGAAGCTGTCTAATGTTCTGCAAACATCTGACTCAGGTTTCTCTTTATTCATATATTTGTATATATACAGCTTCATAGCCTATATATACATATATATGTATATGTGTGTGTGTGTGTGTGTGTGTAACTAATATTACAACTAAGATACTAAATACTACAAACTAAAATTATACACTGAAATTAATAAAATTTTATTTTAGTAATAAAATTATATACATTTTATGATACATTTGAACACATAGGAAATCCACAAAACATTACTTTTTGGGGTTAGATTGTCCTTGTATATATCTATTGAAACTTCATCTCTAATTGAAGAGTATTCTGAGATTGCAAAACACATTCTTACAAATTTGAAAAATTGTCACCATTTGAGAGATGATATAACACGATGGTTAAGAGTAGTGGCTCTAGAATCAGTCTAAGATTCTAGTCTGAGAATCTAGTCTCAAGGACAAGTATTTACCACATGACTCAGGACAAGTCTCTAAACCTCTCCATACCTTAGTTTATTCGCCTATTAATGGGACAGTGTGTACCTCATAGGGTTGAGAGAAGTAAACAAATAAATTTAGACAAGGGATTCAGGCTACATGAGAGCTCAATGAATGATAAACATTATAATTTTTATTGCAACTGGTTATCTATAAAATCAGTCTTATTACTACGCAACCAAAACAAAATATGGATATCATTAAATTCTAAGATTGGCAGGACGCTTGGGTGGCTCAGTCAGTTAAGTGTCTGCTTCCAGCTCAGGTCATGATCCCAAGGTCCTGGGATAGAGCCCTGCATCGGTTTCCCTGCTCAGCAGGGAGTCTGCTTCTCCCTCTGCCCCTCCCACTCTCTCTCTGTGTCAAATAAATAAATAATAAAGCCTTAAAAAAAAATTCTAAGATTGGCATGCAACCAGAGGTCTCATTTTTTTGAGTTTTTGTGTTCATCCAACAGCTGAATTGTTATTAATTTTACAAGTAAGTGATGCAAGTGTGAACTAATATGAAAACATACTAATTAAATACTTCTCCAGTTTTCAAATCCACTGTTTTAAAAAGTGTTATAAAAATATTCTTATTTAAAAAGTAATACACTGCATCATAATGAAATTATGAAAATTACCTCGTCCAAATACTTTTGTTTCTTTTCATGTCCTTCTGTCATTTCAAGGTTACTTTTAAATAATACATGCCAAAATCAAGTTATAAGGAAATATTAACCCCTTATCTGGTATAGTACCAGATTTTGGTGGATGATTCTACTTGTTATCAAAGAACATTTAATCTCCACTGTATTTCTTTCAAGATTGGTTCTTTTCTTCACAATAGGACTGATTAGAATGTGCAAAGCCATTTTAAATAAAAGATCTGTGTTTGTTTTTTCTTTCTTTTGTTGCAGTCATTCTCAACACAGCACTGCAACCCGCCAGCCTTCAGTGACTCTCCAGCGGGCCATCTCCCTGGAAGGGTAAGATAAAAATAATATGGAACCTTCTCTTAAACTAAACTGCAGCCTCATCTCTAGGGCATAAAGAAGTTCTCTGCCTTCCTTCCTTCCCTTCTTTCCTTTCGTCGTTCCTTCCGTTGGCAAATATCTATAAAGCTTATGTTATATGCCAAGCACTGTGCTAGGCACTACATTTAAGAAGTCAAATAAGATCTCTTCTTTCCCTTCCAAGGGCTCATTGCCTACTGGGAATGGCAGAAATACAGACACATATTTGCATCCAGCGTAAGCATCACAAAAGAGATGCATGTAAGGGATTAATGGAAGATCCAGGAAGGCCATCTAGCTGAGAATGGGCATCAAAGAAGGAGGGGAAGCAGGTCAGGATGGTTTCAGAGAAGGCATAACTGTCAAGCTGAGAACCGAACCCCCTGTGGGGATTTGCCTGACAGACACTGGAAGGAAGGGTTCTCTGAGCAGAAGAAAGGGCGCGTGCAAAAACACGAACACATGAGCAAGCATGAGGTGGCATAAGGCCTTTAGGTGATTCAGAGATTGGCCTAGGGTGTGTGAAGCAGTGAGGCAGAAGAGAAGAATGGAGATATTGGGGGTTCCTGGGTGGCTCAGTAAGTCAAATGTCCAATTCTTAATTTCAGTTCAGTTCAGGTCTCTGGGTTTGTGAGATCCAGTCCTGGGTCAGGCTCTGTGCTCAGCGAGGAGTCTTTTGGAGAGTATCTCTCTCCCTCTCTCCTGACACTACCCCTGCTCACACAGTCTCTGGCACTCTCTCTCTCTAAAATAAATGAATAAATTTTTAAAAAGAAAAAGAAAAAAGAGAATGGAGTTGTTGGCTGGACGGGCTTACATTTTAGAGGACTTAGTATTTTGTATTTCTGAATTCCCCAATCAGATAAAAGCTGGAGGGGCTGGGGGAAAGGAGTTAGTATTTCCCTCCACTTGTTTTATAATTATAGCTGGTTTAATTGAGAACATTTAGTTGATTAATGTATAAAAATTAAATCATTTTACTTCTCCAGTATCTGTTACCAATTTTGTTTCAACCCTATTTCTCAATGACACGTAGGCGTCCTTAATGGCATTTCAATTCAAATCTCTAACTTTATTATTTATTAGTCCTTTCTATTTTAAAATATTATGTTTTATTCAGACCTCTGTCCCTCCTTCTAACATAAATAGGACTTGGGTTCCACCAGAGCGTTCTGGAGTCGACAGGGGTGTGGTCCACTCTGTCTCTCATACCATCCCTCTAGATATTTCTTTCTCTTAGATTTCTCCTCTGGTAGTACTGGGGCAAAAAAAAAAAAAGGAAACAAGAAGTGGTATTTCCTCCCCATTCTACTGAGGCTGTTCCCTTTCTCTTGGTTATCTCTGGTGATGTAGCCCGAATGAGTGAATAACCAAACATGCACCAATGTTGAAAGACTCCCACAGCTTCTTCAGCCGAGTGATCCCCTGGGAGACCAAGCTATTGTTTCCACAGAACCCCTAGCAATAGCACACTGTGCCTTCCCATGCACTCACCACTGCTTGAACCATAGTCCTCCCTCCCATGCCTGGAGTCCCCATTTCTCATCTGTCCTCAGCAGTTTCAAACCTGAGACTTACAGGCCAAGTGGCAGCCATCTTTGCTTCCCCTCAGGTGGAACTTCCCAAGGACAGTCCTTACCTCTTTTGCCCCTGGTTGACCTTCTCATCTTCTCTCCCCATGGTTATTTTCCATCCTGGGGAAGAACAGGGCAAAGCAGCAAACTCCATTGCTAGATGGATATCCACTTGGAAGAGATGTTAGTCTTTACGTCATGGAAGAGCATAAATATTATATTATAAATACTTTTCATGGAGTGCCCTTTCTTGCCCTCAGCTAAGGAAACTCCTTGCATGTCCCCAAACCCATAGGAAAGTGAGCAAAAGGAATGTGGCCTCTCCATGGGCACTGCACTCCCCACAAAAGGACACCTCCTTCCCCTGGTAGTCCTCCTCTTCTGTTTGTAATGGTAAAGAACATCAGACCACTTTAGCTCCTCTAGTAAACAAATAAACAAAATCAAAGAGGTGGGAGTAGTAGGCTAAATATGAATTCAGCTCTGGAGAATTAAGTAACTTTTTTCTCAACAGCACAGTATCTTCATTGTTAACGTTTGTTCTAGTCCGTAAAACAACAAAGGCATAGGAAGTTTCCAGTAGATACGTCACAGCATTTGGTTCTGTGGTAGTATTTAAGGTAGTCTAGGTTCTGGGTCATAGCCAGACTCCCTGAGTTTAAATCAGGACTCAGGAACTTACTTGCTATGTAACAGCAAGTTGCTTGGGGTTTTTTTGTATGTTTTTTGTTTGTTTGTTTGTTTGTTTGTTTGTTTTTATATGCCTCAATTTCCTCATCTGTAAAATGTACATACTTAGTATCTTCTTACAGAGTTTTCTCAAAAATGAAAGTTATATATATTATTTTTTATAATAGTACTGGCATTATATGTGTGTTTTGCTGTAGCATAGTATAATGTTCATTGGTGGTGTTGTTAGACATAACATACTTAATTTATCAGGCAAGAGAATTTTGCATTTATATTAAATAAGGATTCATTAAAATAATCAGAGATCCTTGCCTTCACTGTACTTTGGAGAGACATATTCTTGTAGCACAGGTAATAATCACTTTTGGAAGCAATCCAAATCATTGAGTTTGCTTCATTGCTGCATCTATTTATATATATATATGTAAATATATATTTATATATATAAACAAATGTATTTTAATTACCAAGATTATACTTAAATGCTCATTAAACACATTAAATAATAGTGTAAGCCTTTTCTACATAACGGCTTATCCTCAGCTCTGAAGGGAAGAATACAGGACCAGAATAAGAAATGCTCTTACATTTCTGGCATATGCATCTCAGAAAGTTTAAGACAAAGACGCTACATAAATGTGAGAGGAAATAGTTTCCCAAGCACCTGCAGTGCAGGTGTGTGTGGCCTTGTGACTATATCCTCCATAACACCCCATCGATTTCCTCTTCCTGGAAAATGCCATAGTTTAGAAAAAAATATTCCACAAAACTCGCTGATCACATTCTCCCGTGGACCGTGATCAATTTTGAATTCTGCATGTTAAATCGGACATGGGGAATGGATGAGGAAAGCACGCCCAGAGTTAACAAAGGGCTGGGACAGCATTCTATTCCAGAAAACATTGACAAGATGAGGATTCTATGATTTGAAGAAGGGAACTCATCATTAAAGAGATTACATTCAAAAAGTGCAACTTGTTGAGAATAAAAATAGTTCAGATTTGTGGATATGTCTTCAAGGGGAGAGAAAAGAAACTAGCATTTACCGAGTGCTTATCAGGTCCCTGGTGTGTTCTCATTTTCTCTCTCTCTCCTCATCCGTCTGTTAATCTTCTCTAATTTTGTTTCCAAAATAGTCATATAAAACCGGCATCCTTTTTTTTGAATCTTGATTCTCAGGGAGATTAAGTAATTTTCCCAAGGATACCTACCTAGAAAGCACAGTTTGGATTTGAAATCAGGTTATACTCTGCTGTACAGCAGTGCAGCATGAAAAGGCTTATTGAGCTGGAGAGCCCTAGTCGCACCATTCATGACCGCATTCAGAATAAGTTAGACACAGTGAAGAACTTCCTGGGACTTCCATTTCAAAATGAGAAAGAATTAGAACTGACTCTAAGCCTAGACATCATTAAACAGAGCTAATAACCCACCACTTGGAGTAGATCTGGAAATTCATGTACACGCTACGTAGCTGAGGTGTTTGTGGTAGAGGTGAGGGTATGGGGACTGAGCTGCGCACTGGTCTCTACATCATCTTCTTTGTTCCTTATGAGGACTTCCCTTGGCAGGACACAGAGTGGTGGTCAGTCCACATGTTGGCCATTAACACAGGGAAGATTTCCTCTAACTAGTCTAACTAATGCTGTTTTCTTTTAAAGCTGTTTACAAATCTTTTCTTTCTTCTTATTCACAGAACCTTATTAGCAGTTAGCCAATAAATATTCTTTGAGCCTTTTGCACTGCTTTCCGCTTTAGTGCAATAACATCTGTCATAACCACAATCAGTAATTCTCATTCTCTGCTGAGACCAAAAATGCAAAGGCCTTCCCCTCACTTCATAATACAAGGATGACTCCTTTTCTAAAATCAAAAGTGGTCAGGCACCTGGACAACTCAGTCCGATAAGCACCCGCCTCTGGCTCAGGTCATGATCCCAGGTTCCTGGGATAGAGTCCTGCATTGGACTCACTGCTCAGCAGGGAGTCTGCTTCTCCCTCTTCCCCTCCCCACTTCTTGTGATCTCTCTCTCTCAAATAAATAAATAAAATCTTCAAGAAAATGATATTCTCAGCTATGCTCCATTGTTTTAACTGACAAAGCATTTTGCCTCATATTTAGCAAATCCTGTGCTATGAAAAATATTGTGTTCCTTCCAGTCATGGAAGAAATCTGACTCTGGAATCAATGAATTGGTTTTGAATCCTGGCCTCTGCCATCTGTTGTTGTCAGTCTTAAACAGGACCCTTCCCCTCTCTAAGCATGAATTTTCTCTTAGCCAAAAGGGAGAATCGCACAGGACTCACTAGCTTTGTGCAGTAGCATGTACATATTTGACCCTCACTAACTACTAGCTGAATATGTACTTAGTCCAAGTGTTCTGAGAAAACAAAACTTCTATAGCTTAGATTAGTTTGAAGACAAACATTGAATACTTGTTATTAAATATATATGTACATATATTTACATATATAATATATAAAATTTCTGGATGTAAAATAAAATATTGGAGGTAGAAATAATGTTACATTGCTGGAATATCTAGAAGGGGATGCCTCAGTCATTCTTTATAAGGTTCAGAACACTAAAACTCGTGCTGTATGTGCTCAGCTGGCCAACACAGAGAGAGATAACATGGCACGCAATCATTGTCACTGAGCACATGGTGGGAAAGTCATTTTTCACTTTGCATAGGCCAATAGGTCTTTAGCAGTATTCCCATTAAGGTGTTATACTGCTGAGTGGAGGCAATCAGCTGAAATGGGAAATTTTAGTTTTTTCAGAATTTCCTTCCTAATGATTTCATGAAAAGCAACTACTAAGGATATTTTTTAAATAAATGTACTTTAAAAGTCCTTATGTTTATATAGTTCTTACCTAAGTTGCTGTTTACTTGACATAAAATAAGTGAGAATGTTTCAGATTTCCAGTTAATTTGATCCATGAAGACAACAAAACTGTCTAATTGAGCCTCCACCTAGAGTTACTGCTGTTTTTTAAATCAATGTGTGAGTCATCTTTAACTCTGCCAGGCACTCGGGGGCAGAATACCATCCCCATTCACAGTGTGATCTCCTGCTTCAGGTTCAAGTTGACAGATACAGCCCACCACACCTTCATCTCTTCTTCCTCCTGGGACCCCATGAAAAGGACACTGAAAGAATAAAAAAGGGATAGTCCCATAATGGTAAAGGAAGTGAGAGGGGCATCAAAAGCCAAAAGATTCCACCACATGTGTAGATGACAGGAAGCAGATGGACAAAGCAACCGCAGCCTTGAATCCCCCACAGAGGCAGGGCTGGCGTGTTCTGCGTAAATGCTGTCTCCTAGGGTTCTGTTTCCAGGGACGCCACCCACAAAAAGGCCCACCACAGTGCAGCAGCCTTGCCGGCAGGGGCCTCCCGCTCAGGAAGGGGGCAGAACTGCCTGGCAGAGCCCAGGAAATTCAGAGACTTCAGAATAGTGACAGCAGATGGGACTGAGCGCGGAGTCTGAGAATAGGACTGAGGGTACCCCCACTCAGCATCCACAAGCCTGACACAGAGCGACTGCTGGACAAAGGACTTAGCACCAGCCAGGAAATGAAGGCTCTCCTTTAAAGAAACAGAGCACAGCCAATGACAGGGATGGTTTTCAGGTTTGCTTACGTAACCGGAAGCCTGTCCATGGAAAAGTCTCGCCCTTAACTGCAGCATCCCCTGTAGCCTTTCTACTATTTCATCCTTGAATATGCACAGCCAGCCACAGGTTACCAAATAGTTTAACAACACCTGCAAAAGGACAAAAACAAGATTAAAACACACATGCACAGAGAAAAACTATGCTCGTGGAAACAGAAATAATTCTGGGAAAAAAATAGGATTTAAAGAAAGGCTCTCATAAGCATATTTTTAAACAATACGGAGGTAACTACTAGAATGAAAATCAAAATGGTTAAAAGCGATTGCCTCTGGGAAACTGGGTAGGCTTCTGGTGTATGTGTTGGGCGGGGGTGGGGGGGTGACATAAATTGAACTTCTGGAACAAGGCAGAGGTTTATAAAGGGAAATCGTGAGCCAAAACCTAAAGTACTTGGCTAACAGTGCCAAGAGGACATCTCTTCAGCTCTCAAGTAGCGTTCTTTCACCCACTAGAGGGCGCACACTTGGTTTTACACCTGGTTTTATTTTACCTTACAAGAACGTTTCAGTAACATTCTAGAAGCAGATTCCTACTAACTGGTATTTTCACCTCAGTGAAATAGCTGGCCTGGAGCCTGTTGACCACCCTCTACAAGTGGCACTTCACAAGAAGCTAGAGAGCCATTGTCAGTGATACCGTAGGAAGGACTCTTTATAGAGTGGGTGGTTTATCTAACTGACCCTAACTAAATCTCTCTCCCAAATAGAGAAGTTTCTGAGTATCCAAAGGATAACCAAAAGGCAGTATGTCTGTAAACAGATAGATCTAGGGGGAAAACCCATCCTCTCAGGTTAACTGTTCTGTGTTGGTATCATTGTCATTCTTTCTTAGAGGGACAGGCCTGTCTTGATGGGAATGGCCATGAGCCTCTGTTTGACACAAGAGACTCCCCTCTCCACACTCTAAGACCTCTGGACTCTTGAGACCATGGCACCACTGGGGCCAGGGAGCCTCTGATGTTCCCATGTGGGGTCTGAACAAGTGTGCTTTCCAAGGAAAGAGAACTCTGGGAACAGAACCTTGGATGGAATCATTGGCCCTCTTATTCTCTACCCAGTTCCTTTTACCCTGATGGGAAAAGCTTTTTTATAGCTAATGTGCTTCAGATGTTTTAAGACGATGCTGACTTAAAATAGTCTTCTTAGTCTAAGCGTCCATTCGATTCCAAAACACAAGGTCACTATAGAAAGTGCAAGCCTTATTGACCTGAGAAATAGGAAAGCTGGGTTCTATGTTCAAATCTGTCACCTCTTGCAAGTGTGATTTTGAGCAGATCTCAGTTAACTTATATGCAAAACAATAAGGTTGAGTTAAATCAATGTCTTGGACTTTTTCCAACTCTAACATTGTATACCTTCATGAGTTTTGAAAAGGAAAAGTTTGACATCTGAACTTCTGGAAATATTTCCAAATGTTAAGCCCAAGGGACTATTGGGCTTTAGACAGCTGGCCCTCAAGGGTAGTGGCTTGGGTCATCTCTACCCACACACTCACAGACCCAGCCATCCTTCAGGATTTGTAACGAGAATGAACGTTCAACTTCCTTCCTTACCCTGAAGTCTGTCCAACACATTTCCTTACCTTAATCCTCAAAAGCAGTGCTAAGCTGTTTCCCAGACTAACCAAGGGGGGCCTGATATGCTGAACTACTTTCATACTTGAAAGAGAAGCATTGGGGTGCCTAGGTGGCTCAATGGGTAAAGCCTCTGCCTTTGGCTCAGGTCATGATCTCAGGATCCTGAAATCAAGCCCTGCATTGAGCCCTGCATTGAGCCCTGCATCAGGCTCTCTGTTCAGCAAGGAGCCTGCTTCCCCCGTCTCTCTGCCTGCCTCTCTGCCTACTTGTGATCTCTTTCTCTGTCAAATAAATAAATAAATAAATAATATCTTAAAAAGAGAAAGAGAGAGAGAGAAGCTTTGTTCAGTTTGTTATTTGCTGGAGTCACTGGTCAAAAATATGAAACTTTGTTAACCATAGAAATGTACGTGACCCCACCAAAACAGGGGGCCAAACTGAGTTAAGAGGAGAAGGTTTCTGTGTATCTTTAGAATGTGTTAAGAAATACATATAGTCATTGCCTTCTTCTTTAATTTGCTAGCGAAAGAGTTTAGGGAGAATACAAGAAAAAAAGACAAGCAACTAGGTGATTTTTAGAAATGCTTGGGAAAAAAATCAAATTTCCTCCTGCTTCTCCCCAAAATATTTTTGCTTGTGATTTATGATGTGTTAAACACAGACTCCTGTTGGGTGAGAAAGCTCTGGATGAGAGACCCAGCTCTCTTTTGTTGCTAGGTCACCTGCTGGGGATCCTAGCTACTAGGAAAGGAAAGTTAATGGAAGTTAAAGGAAAAGAGGAGTTTACACACCCCTCCTTTCTTCTCCGTAGGGAGGCAGGACCATCAGAGCTTAAACCTCAGAGGACGCATTAGAATCAATCAGAACAGCAGATAATTCCAGAGCGTATGTTTCCTGTAGTTCACACCATGTGTTTGCTTTTCATTTCTCTTCATGTCCCTGCAGTTTCCACCTCTGCTCCTAGTGGAGCTGTCAGCTTATTTTCCTAGCCCCATTTCCACTGGCCTACTGCTTCTTTTTTCCATTTCCTTATTCGATAAGACATCCTTCCCTAGGCCTTGTAATCTTTCTTCCTTACATGTGTAGAGCTGAAAGTATAAAAGGTGTCATCACAGCAAACTGTAAGGATTGCCAAACACTTATCAGTGTTGAAAACCCGCTGAGGCTCCAGAGAACCAGGGCACAGGCTGCGAATTCCTGGGAGCCTAATTCTCTCCCAGGATCTGGGTTCTGTCGCCATCTGCTGTTGAGATAACAACTATGGGGGAAACAAAGACAAACCCAAACCCAAAAATGTCCACTTTCTTGTATATGATGGAAGTTTTCAAATTTGGAATTTCAAGTAAAATATGAACATAGACTTTGGGAGTTGACAAGGAGTTTCTAAATGTCTGTTTTTTAGCCAAAGACTTTTATAAACATTAACCACCGTTATTCTTATTATTCCATCAGAGAAAGTCTTCCTTAAAACAGTGAAATAGGAAAGACATAACATAGGAGTGCCTGGGTGGGGCAGTCGGTTAAGCCTCCTACTCTTGGTTTCAGCTCAGGTCATGAGCTCAGGGTCCTGCCTTGTACCCTGCGTTGGGCTCTACGCTCACCATGGAGTCTGCTTGGGATTCTCTCTCCCTTTCTCTCTGCCTCCTCCCCCCCATCACTGCATAGGCTTGCACACTCGCTTTCTCTATCTAAAGTAAATAAATAATTTTTTTTAAAAAGGGAAGACATAAAAAAAGAATATATAGCACTCCATCATAAAAGCAGGCAGATTAGAGACATAAACAACAAAGTCCAAACAGGGTATTTTCCTTAGTCAAATGCTAAAATTATAACATCTTTAAATATTTTGTATTTAGTAGCAGCTGATATAAGTGCTTTCTGTGGATCTCATCTAGTTCTGACAACAATTATTATTACTGTACATGGGCACACTATCCCGCTTTATGGATGGGGACAGTGAGGCTTGGAGAAGTTAAAGGTGCTTCCTGAGGTCACACAGCTACTAAGTGGCAGGCTTGGAATATAAAGCCACATTTTTAAATCACTACCTTTTCTTGCCCTCTCAGAATTATATGTGTTTTGTTATTACAAATGGGTCAATTTGGAGACCCAAGTAAGGTGTTGAAATACAGTGTGGAGCTCAGTACAATTCCCGGGGCTTTGGAGGTTTTTGTCATTACTGTTATTGTCAAAAATCCAGTTTTCCTATAAGAACATTAACAAAAATAGCACAGGCACCTAACAGTGATTTCACTTATTTTGCAATGTGCTAAATTAAAAGAAGTGGAGAAATAATGTTTCTGTACTGTTGGCATCTGTTTTACCCAGCAGGACTAGGAAGAAAGCCGGGAGGGACAGGTTAGGAATCTGGTTATCAAGAGCTGCTGGGCTCTCCTGTTTGATGGCCTTGGACATGAAGGATGTTCATGCCAAGTAGCTGGAATTTATTTTAGAGGGATGCCACAGAATCTACTGCGGAATTCAGTTTGTTGGGGTTTTTATATAAATAATTCTTATTTTTTGCATAGTTCAATGCCAGTATAATTAATTATCCATGCATGTCTTCCTTAGAAACCTTTTCATTTTTTTTGTTTGTTTTTTTTTTAACAATTTTATTTATTTATTTGACAGAGAAAGTAGACAGAGAGGCAGGCAGAGAGGGGGAAGCAGGCTCCCTGCTGAGCAGAGAGCCCTATGTGGGGCTCGATCCCAGGATCCTGAGATCATGACCTGAGCCAAAGGCAGAGGCTTAACCCACTGAGCCACGCAGGCGCCCCGAAACCTTTTCGTTTTTAATAAAGTGGTTTAATAAAAGGGCTCAAAGCAAGTTGTGAATAAACTCCCTCCTTATTATTATATAATGAAACATACTCAAAACAGTATGCTGCAGAATATTCAACTAGAAAATTGCCCCCTCCATCAATACTCTTAATTATTAATGCTAATGATAATATGGTCACCCATGACGTCGATTGAGATGGCACTGAAGAGCTAGTCAATGTACTGAATGAACCAAGAAGGAATTTTTTTTAAAAAAGCACGCAGTCATAGGTTAGTCAGGCTAGTAAAAAAAAAAAAAAAAATGAATACAGGAAACCTATTCCTTAACAGGATTTAGCTGCCCAAACTGGTAGAAACACTTCTTAGCCACAAATCTCCTTGTAATCCTGGCACCACGTGTATTGGCCCCATTATCCTTCTTTGGATACTGCCCTTTTTCTTGTATCTTTCTAGTATGAAGGCTGCTCTTAACTGACTTGTGTGTGTTTGTGCCCAGTAAATAAAATTAATTGGGAATATAACGATGAGCCATGCAGACACTACTTCTGCCCCCAGCCTGGCCGGGAGAAGCAGATATTAATCAAATAATCACCTAAACAAATGTAAAACAAATGTAAATGTAAAACAAATGTAACTCTGTGACTATATCAAGTACTGTGAAAAGAGTGGCCTGTGATGCCCAGAGTGGCCTGTAAGAGGGGATCTGCAGTAGGGGACTGGGAGGTTGACGAGGTCATGGAAGGCTCTCATCTGAACAATGAGTAGGCCTTAAGTAGGCAAAGAGAAAGGGCCATCTCAAATGGCTGCACAAGCAGTGATGACCAATCTGGATGTATTTCTGAGCTGAGCACTGACTAGAGCAAAGTGAGGTCAGTAGAGCTTACCCTTTAGAAATTTATAATGAGGAGGCTGACTCGTGGTTGACACTCTCATTCAGAGAGGCCATCTGATGGAGACTTCCACTTGCTTTATCAGACGGTATGGTCTGCAGAGATGGGATTTTCTGAATCCCATCTCTGATCATTCTGCTGTTCCTTTGGTTTTTGTTTGATGTGTCTGTCTGCTTATTTGCCTGCCTGTGTGCCAGAACTTGGAGATCCTTCCTTGCCACCGCAGCTTCCAATGCTTCTCCTCTACCTCCTTTCCTTTGCCCCTCCTACTCTCTTTTTCCTTCCCCCTCCCTTCCTCTCCATAAACTGCCCCCTCCTCCTCCTTTTCTTTTGAGTCTGCATTCATTTCTTTTTCATTTTTTGTCTTCTCTCCTTTTGCTATTCACCCTGAAGGCACTAGGCTTATGTTTGGACAGCGTATTATAATTTACAAAGAAATCTCACGGACATTATGCTGTTTGACCCCAGTAACAATTTTGTGAGAATCATTTATCCTGTTTGCAGATGTGTCACAAGGTAGGTGACTTCCTCAAGATTGTGTATCTGGGAAGGGGAGGAGCTTTGACTGCACACCACTGTCATCACTAAACCATCCTACCTCAACGCAAATGTCAGAGGCATCCCAAATGTATCTTTTAGTCTTTTTGACAGAGGAGGCCCTTCATTACCCTGTCTTTATTATTCACAGTAATGAGTCTAGACAGAAGTTGTGGTCAGAGAGGTTTTCTGGTTGCCCGTCCATCACATGAGTAGGAACAGCTTCGGTCTCATCTGATGAATATTTACCGGACATTGCATTTGACCTTGAATTGAACCCGTAATTGGAAAGATGATTTTCTTTATAATATTTCTCCTTGCCTGGCTGTGACCTGGGAGGTGGCATGGCTGTGGAGAGCAGGGAATGAAAAAGACTGCATTATCAGCCTTCATTAGATTACTCATCTTGAGACATCCATCTTTGTATGTCCATCTGAATCTGGTGTTTTTCTCTGCATATATTGCTAACCCCTCAGAGACCTGCAAATTCCATTAGGATTTTTGTTTACTTCCTCTTCCTGGCCAATTATAAAGAATTTAAAGAAAGAGCACATCCATATCCTATGCCACAGGCCAGATGCCCCTCCATTACCAGAAAAGCAGCCAGTGGTCTTTCTCCTTTATTTAATCTCCCTGCTGATTTCCAGTCCTGGAAATGTTTACTCTACTGAAGCATGCTTTTGAAATGTCAGTCAGCAACCTTTATTGATTGATGGTTCACAGTTGGTAAAGGCTCCTGCTGGTTGCATGGAAGGTCTGCTCAGGGACAGTTGCGAAGGAGACAGGTGCCACCCATCCATTCATTCAATCAGTCATTGACTTGATTGAGTCACCTTTTACTCATTCTTTCATTCAACTAAGTATTTCCTGAATGCCCAGTATGTACCAGGCACTGTAGTGAGGCATTTAAGATAATCAAGAAGAAAACGGCCCGTTTCCTTTTCTTGAGGAGCAGAGAGTCTAGCGGGGCTGACACAACATTGAAAATTGCAATAATTCCACTCAACTTGTATCTTTGTGGTTTCAGAACAGAACAAGCAGCTGATTTGGGGAGAACAAGGAACCCTTGTTTGGATGTGGTTTCAGTAATTTTTATCAAGGGACTACCAAACCCAAAGGGAAAAGGTACTCTCTTCAGACTGAGGAAGTTCTATGCTCGTGTGGGCTGGTATCAAGAGTTGCAAATCTTTATTATAAGCTCAGGTCTATAAAAACCACACAGAAGTGTAGAAGGGAGCCATGCTTTTCACAGCCTACTCATTCTGCAAATGGGGAAATTCTGTAGTCAAGCATTAGTTATACACATTGCTGGGAAATCGCATTTCAGTATCGATGTTGCATGGTATTTAAACGTGTAAACATTGCACCCCTGAAATGTTTACTTGTCCTCAATTTCCTCTCCTTTGTAAAGCAGCCTTGTGTCATTTTAAAAACATGACTTATGATTTATCTCTACTTTTATTTAAATACTGGCTCTTACTAGCTTTATCACCTTGAGCTGTTACTTAACTTGTCTGAACCTGTTTCTTTAACTTGTAGAGTAAAAATTAACAGCTCCTTCATGAGATTGTTTTTGGAGAATTTTTTTTTTTTTTTTTTTTTTTTTTTTTTTTTTTTTTTTTTTTTTTTTAGTATGTAAACATCTTAGCACAGCTCTTATCAAGCCCTAGGTACTGACTAGGAGCTAATTCTCTCTTTTCTCTTTTTCTCTCCCTATATCCCATCTTCCCCTTTTCTTTCTGATGGGCTAGAACCTCTTCCCTCATACCAGGCATCAACTGCAAGAGTCTCCCTTTATTGTTCATTTAACAAACATTTCCTCCGCACCTGTCTTGTGCCATCGGGGAGATAGAGTCAGTAGTGTAGAAGATAGCACAGCACATGGCAGAAAAACAAAGGAAGAGAAGAGAGTTGGCCCTATTTAGAAAGAGACACCATACGTCCTAACACCCTTCTACATACAGAGAAAAGAAGTTCTTTATGGCAGGCTTTCAGATGAGAAAGCCGATGAGAAAAGAACACTTTCAGGTAAAATGTCACCTCATCCCACCTCCTTATTTTGCATATGACAGGCTAAGTCCAGGGCCCATGCATGTGTGTATTAGCTCACATACACTCACACACAGCTGCTCTTTTCATGCACCTGAGTCTCCAGTGGTTTCCATTACATTCAGTGGGTTTGTAGCAACTAAAACATACCCCCAGGATCCTTTCTTGATTGCCTCTGTAACAGATCAGATCCCTGCCAGACAACTTAATGCTTGGAGTTGTCTCCTTGTTTGATGTCAAAGTTTCTCTCCTCTACTAGACTCAAAACTCCTAAGTTGCTTCTAGGTCCTATCCTATTTCATAATTAGGAAGCAGCCTCCCAGACACTGGCTATGTTTAACAAGCGATGATTTGTTGAATTTCCTTCTCATACTGTGACCTGAGGAATAGGGAATTCGTTCTCCCTGGGTGACTGATTTTTCTCTACTTCCAATCCTTATTTTACTAGAGGAGATAAGCCAACTGATCATATTCTTCTTCTCCCTGGGCAGCCGCAAAGGCTTCTGTAGACAGTCAGAGTATGATGCTGCCGTGGCCACTTTTAGCTGGTCGATATTTAGACAAGAAACTTAACCTTTCCAGACCTTGGTTTTGTTATCTTCAAGTGAAGAAATTAATACCCGACTTACAGGGACACCATAAGGGTTAAATAGTCTTAGCTCTTAATAAATGTCAGTTATTATAATTAAAGGCTTATGTCATTAACCAAAATATAAATTTGTATTATAAATTGTATTGTTCAGATGTGAAGAACACCAAGGCTGATGGTCGTGGTTTCACTCCCTCTTATCAGATTCTGTGTAATTTTTGGCATATTTAAGTGGGTTGAATGTGCTATAGTTTACAAAGCTAAAGGAGTGCCAGGTCACTATCCATCGGTCTGTCCCTCTAATTAGCTAAATAAACCCTGTAACAACACCTCTCACCTTTGGCAGGAGAGAACCATGACTGTCAAAAGTTGAACCTTTTGTGTTTGTGAGGAGTGGCCTTGGAGTAGACTCCAAGTTTTAATTTATTTGGGGACATCCTCAATTTGAGGGGAAAAGTTAATTTGAGAATTAAAGTTGTCAAATATCTAAAATATTGCCCTGCCCACCTGTACACTTTCCGTATGGGGAAATTATCTGAGTCCAGAGACAGGAGATTTTTCCAAGGCCACACCAAAGCCAATACCAGAATCGAGGCTTGTTTGTAATGTCCTGGCCACTTCTCTCTTTCCAGAGGAGAATAAGATGAACAGGAGTCTTCCTCTGGTTATTCTTTTCTCACTTTTTCTTGCCTTCTCAGTATTTATCCTTCATCTGAGACTTAGGTAAGGCACATTGAGCTTTCTAGAAATGTGTGACTTCAGTGCTGAGATGTGAGGATTGTGGCTTAAGTGACACATCCAAACACCCAGAAACCCAGATCAAATTGAGCTGTGATTACGGCATGTAGGGCTCGTGAGAGAAGCAAATCTGATATGCAACTGTTAACGCAGACATACCAGGACAAGGGAGATAGATTGACTCAGAGCTTGTTGTTGTCGTTGTTTGGGTTGTTTTTATAGGGCTTCTTTTGCCTGGAGAGAGAATGATTATTGGGAAATAGAAGTGCTTTATGGGAGAAATTGTGTGAAGAGATATGAAATATTAGAAGATTTTTGCCCTGTATGGTGCTGACCTTATGACATACCCATGAAGCCATTTCTTTTTTTTTTTTTTTTAAGATTTTATTTATTTATTTGACAAAGAGAGAAAGTGAGAGAGAGAACACAACCAGGGGAAGTGATATGGAGAAAGCAGGCTTCCTGCCAAGCAGGGAGGCTGATGTGGGACTCCATCCCAGGACCCCGGGATCATGGCCTGAGCCAAATGCATGTGCTTAATGACCAAGCCACCCAGGCGCCCCTCCATTTCTTGTCTGACGGAATTTCTATCACATAACCTTCAGTATCACATCAGGCATGGCAAAAATTCTGGATTGGCCTTATGGAGAACAGAACTTACACTCTGCAGATCAATGCGTGGGGTGTTTTTTGTGGCCATCTTTACTCCTAGACCAAGTTCTCTCATCCCTTTGCTACCCCCCCCCCATTGTTTTCAGTTCCCAGTGTTACAATTTTGTTTTAGGTTTTTGTTTTTGTTTTTAATCAAAACAACCTCAAGATCACCTTACTTGCCCTGAGATATAGGTGTCTGCTACGTTTTTATTCCACAGTCATTTTCTGAGCATGTTCTCTGTGCCACGTACTTGACCAGGTATTGGGGACACACGAACAGATGAAAGGGAGTTCATATTTATTAGACACTTCCTAGATGTCAGACACTAACTCACAAAGTGAATATTGACACTTGGGAATCTCAGAGTCAAGCGGAAAAAGCAAGCATACAATAAGTTATTATCATTATAGAAGACTATCACTTTTCTTACTGACTGGATAATTGCCAGTTTGTTCTTCTGAGCTACCACTATAGTGGAAACTCCTGGGAGCAGAAACTGTCTCCTTTATGGTTATGATCCTAACCCCATTGGGGCTCCCCTGGAATATAGTGGACTCTCAACAGATAATTGTTAAATGGATACAGAGATAAAGTATGATAGTTAGGACAGTCTGTCTATGAGTCCAATGCAGTGCAGTTCTCTAGGAGCTAGTGTTAGAGCTGAGGAAAGCAGAGGTTTAAAGCCATGAAGAAAGAGATGGAGCTCCCCAAGCATACAAAAGAAAGAGCTAGAGAGCTATAGGCAGAGAGGACTGTACATACAGACCAAAGGAGGAAAGGAGTCAGGTGTCTGAGGGAAAGCCAGTAATGCAAAGAAAATCAAAGAGTGATTGAAATTTAGAGCATTTTTGAAAGTGGCCAAGAGGTGAGGCTACAAATGTTTGTTCAAGGAAGAAAATGTTGATGGTTCTTTTAAAATCAATTTGTGTTAATGTCATTGTCCACATTTGGCTTTCAGATTTCACCATGGCTACAGGAACTAGTTAGTCAATGACTTTAAGAATGTCATACTAAAATGGTTTTGAACCAATCTCTACTCAAGTGCAGGTGTCTAGGAAGAAATAGGTTGGTAAAAGAAATGAAATTTCTCAGTTGGAAAAGCCAGATGTAAAAGCAATGATTTTCCATTTCTTTTCCTGATGAGGAAAAACAACAACAACAACAAAATAAAAGGAATCAGAAAATCCATCAGGACTCAACTCATTGTTATATAAAGCTTTCTCTGGAATTAGCAGAAAACAGAACTTGAAGCAGGAAAAAGCTACAGGGACATTTGTACAAGCCAACATTCACAAGAGAAGAGAAGAACTGAATGTTTCTTTTAAGAGAAGATTTTTTTAAAAGATTTTATTTATTTGAGATGGATAGAGAGAGAGAGAAAGAGCACAAGCCAGGGGAGTAGCAGAGGGAGAAAGAGAAGCAAACTCCCTGCTGAGCAGGGAGCCCGATGTAGACCTGGATCCCAGGACCCTGGGACCAGGATCTGAGCTGAAGTCAGTTGCTTAACCGACTGAGCCACCCAGGTACCCCAAGAGAAGAATTTTTAAAGGTCCAGCTACAGCTAATGGTTAGTGAGGTGTTTATATTTCCTTACATATTTGTTTTGAAAATAAACTTCACTATTATTTAATGATGCTCATGTTCATGGTTTTGCCTGTTTTTTCTATGTAATTCTTACATAGATGCCTTAAGTATGGGGAAATTTGATATTCTGTTAATGGGGTTTATGGGAAGACTTGTCATTTGAATATCCAGGTCACTGCCCAGGCACCTGCTGATAGCTACCCTTTGCTAACAATACTAGCATTTTACTTCAGGTCACAGCAGTCCTGAGGGTTGGATCAGCCTCACCGACACCCTTGTCTTGCCCAACAGGTTGTGTTCATACCAGTCTTCATTTTGATTCATGGAGTTCCTAGCAGCATGTAATAGCTTCATAGAGCCATCATAAAAACAGCACAACTGAGTTGATTAAGACAACAGAAATTTATTGTTTCTCAATTCCGGAAGCTGCAAGTCTGAAGTCATGGTGTTGGCAAAGCTGTGCTTCCTCTAGAACCTCTAGGGGAATCCTCCCTTGGCTCTTTCCTAGCTTCTCATGGTTTTCTGGCCATGGTGGTTGTTCCTTGGTTTATAGCTCACTCATAACTCCTGTCCCTGCTTCCATCTTTACATGGTATTCTCCCTGTGTGTCTCTCTTTATCAGAAGACCAGTCAGCCTGGAGAAATGGCCGACCCTATTCCAGTATGACTTCGTCTTAACTAATACCTCTGCAACCACTTTATTTCCAAGTAGTGTCGCATTCTGAGGTACTAACAGGACTTTAACATCTTTTGGGGGAAGGGAACATAATTCAGCTCATAACACAGAGTGTAAACCTCTCAAGGACAGAGACTGTGTCTTTGGTAGTTTTGTGGCTCCAAGGCCCAGCTAATATCTGGCCCACTGCTGTATAAATAAATATATTTATTTTTAAATAAATGAAGGGATGTGCAAATACTCTACTCTCCTGCAAACTGGGAATTGAGTTTCTGTTTGCCCATCCAAGAGCATCTTCCTGATCTGGCCTCTGCCTCCACTGCAGCCCTGCTAGAACCCAGTGTTCCAGTCAAGCGAAAACACCTGCTTTTCTCCACACACTACGTATTATCTCGCTTCTTTCACATATACTTTTCCTTATGACTCCTACTACCCCCAACTCTGTGTCATATCAGGGCTCTCTGCCTGTTATAAACTTACCCCAATTGTTTGCAGTGGAACAAATGATACTATAATTAGTTGTTCTTATATATTTCCCTGTCCCACCAAAATGAGAGCTCCATGAAGTCAGGAACTGAATTATGTTCATAATTATATTCCCAGTACCACGCACAAGACCAGGAGTGGATTTACCTTGAAATTCTAGGGTTCTTCAAATGCATGGGCCACTTCAAGCCCCTGTACCTCGTGCCAGGCACTCTACTGGGTACTGGGGACACAAATGCCACAGAAAAGGGAACTCATATTTATTAAGTACTTTTTAGATATCAGACAGTAGCACTTTGGGTGACTAAGAAATTTAAGAAGTGGAATTTATACATGTAATATTACATTCTTTCTTTAAAGATGGGCCCCCAAATTGTAAACCCTTAAGACCACATTAAACCTGTGTCTGCCCCTGCATAGAACCTATCATGTTGAGCAATGTAATTCTAGTTATATTTTCATATGTAACTTAAATGTAATCTCCTTCATCAAATGCCCCCTGGTTCTGATCCAGAAATTATTTATCTCCAGACCCTCATAGGACCTTTTATATAACTCTTATTAATTATTATTTTATATAGTTTTGTATATTTTGTTTAGTTTTATTTATTCTTTTAATAATGCAAAAACTGACGCTCATCAAGATAAAATAAATTGGTAGGTCTTTTAAGCTAATAAATGGAGATCTGTGTTTCAAATTTAAGTGTGTGTCTGGGCACCTGGGTGGCTCAGTCAGTTAAGCATCTGCCTTTGGTTCAGGTCTTGATCCCAGGATCCTGGGATTGAGTCCAGTATCAGACACCCTGCTCAGTGGGGAATCTACTCCTGCTTGTGCTCTCACTCTCTCTTTTCCTCTGTCAGTCAAATACATAAATAAATAAAATCCTTTTTTAAATTAAATATGTATCTGGGTACCTGGGTGGCTCAGTGGATTGAGCCTCTACCTTTGGTTTGGGTCGTGATCTCAGGGTCCTGGGATCGAGCCCCATATCAGGCTCTCTGCTCGGCATGGAGCCTGCTTCCCCCTCTCTCTCTGCCTGCCTCTCTGCCTACTTGTGGTCTCTCTTTCTTTCTGTCAAATAAATAAATAAAATATTTAAGAAAAAAATAAATTAAACTAAGTATATATCTGAAGCCAAGGTTAAACTTTTAATCACTGCAGAGGAATAAATCATTCTTTAAGAGGTTAAATAAGATATATTTCCTGTGCTTAAAGAATCCTCACTTTGTGAAGGAGTTGGATATACATTTTTTTAAATTATGAATACTGTAATGCTCCCAAAACAAAATGTTCTGGGAACAACCTCAAGTGATTGGTAACTGTGCCTGAGAGAGTTGCTGAAGCCATTCAGTTAAGGATGAGTATTGCAAACAAAGGAAGAACACATGAAAAATACAAAAGATCACAGCTGTCAGAAGCACACAGGAAGTTCTGTATGATAGGAGAGCAGGAGCTATAAGGAATGTGTTGAGTTGAGGCTGAAAGTGTCCATGGAGCCCAAATCATGAAGGCCTTATATGTCATGCAAAAGAATATAAGGAAGACTTTATCTTTCAGGTAGTAGAGAAGCAAGGGGAGCTTTAAAGAAGATGGATGAAATTATTATATGTATTATATTTATATTTATATATATGCATATATATATATATTTTTTTTAATTACCCTGAGAACAATCTAAAGGAGAAAGGGCAGGGGTGAGAAATTACTAGGCAGAGCCTGATTGGGAATTCCTGGCTGGTCTGAGTGTGAGAATCCAGAGACCTGAACCAAAGCAATAATGCAAGGATGGCTTGAGAGGCATTTATTGCTAGACCTGAAGTGCTAGATGAGCAGTAAAGAGATGGGACAGACAGTGTTAACCGAGATAAGGAATAAAAAAGAAGAAAAAGTCTAAGGAAAATAATGAATTCATTTTTAGTTAAATAAGTCGGGAATACAGGAGACTGTGGTCTGGACTGAAGATATGGATTAGTGAATCATAAATAAGGGGATGGATAAGACCACCCATTTATTAATTTGTTTAACAAATATTGAGGCCCTAATATGTTCCAGGCACTATGCTAGGTGGTAGAGGCAAAGGTTTTATTGCTCTGGTAGTGATTACATTCCAGTGGGAAATAGGCAACAAGCAACTTCACTCTAAGATAAACATCATGAGGAAGACATACAGAAGGCTAAGAAAGAAAGTAAGAGTGGGTGGAGTGGTCAGATCATACCTCTTAAACAGAGACCTGAAGGAAGAAAAAGGTTGCTCTGCGGGGAAAAGCTAGAAGAAAAGAGTTAAGGAAGGCTGCCAAAGATGCTGTTTTTGAAAATGCCGTCTATGAACAGCAAATAATTAAGAGGAGCCCTTGGAGGAGATTAGAGAGTAATGGAGAGGTAAGAGATTAAAAAAAAAAAAAAAAGCTTAGTTCTCTTGGACTAGGGAATGAGATTCTAGAACTGTGCTGTCCACTATAATAGCCACTAGTCACATGTAGCTATTTAAATATAAATTTCTTAGAATAAAATGAAGTGAAAAATTAAGTTTCTCTGTCTTAAAAGCCACATTTCAAGTGCCTAAAAACACATGTGGCCAGAGGCTACCATATTGGCCAACAAAACAAGGAACATTTCCTTATCATCAAAAATTCCATTGACAGGTCTTATCTAGAGTACTTATATAGTGTCAAAAGCTGAAGACAGGTCAAGTTGGAGAAGACCTTAAAGTACAGCCATTTCTGTCCTCTCTACTCTCTTCAAGGTGACTACTAAATATATATTAAACAATCAAATAGAATTTTGGTTTTAGAAGTGGGAAACTCCCATTTCCGATTTTCTTTAAGCAAATCCAGGTAATGCTAGAATTCGAGGGAATCACAGCAATTCTGATTTGCCATCCTCATCACTCACTCTCTCATAGAATATAGGAACTATTGTTCTGGGGCCCATGGGTGGCTCAGTTGGTTAAACATCCTACTCTTGATTTTAGCTGAGGTCATGATTTCAGGGTCATGAGATTGAGCCCTGTGTTGGGCTCCATGCTGGGGGTAGAACCTGCTTGAGATTCTTTCTCTCCCTCTTCCTGTCCTTCTGCCCCTCCCCACTCATGTGCTTGCTCACCTTCTCTCAAGAAAGAAAGAAAGAAAGCAAGAGAGAGGAAGGAAGGAAGGAATGAACAAACTGTTATTCAGGAAGGTGGTTTTTCAAGGACAACCAGGAGTTAATGTTGGAATCAGGACTGGGAAACAAGTTTCAGGCTAAAACTTTTCTACAATAATCTGGATGTATCCAAATTAGAATTGAGAGAAGACCTATAAAACTTGAACTTGAAGAATTTTATTTTAATTAATCCAAGCCATTTTCCCCATATCATACTAATTGAAGAAGGTTTGGGCATTTAGTTATTAATTGGAATTTCATAATACCATAGAGCTCTAGCTCAAAAGATAATTTAAAAAATGTTTCATAAAAAATCCCTTGCCTTTAGGAAGAATATTCAGGATCCCCCACTCCTACCAATCCTATTATCAAATTAATTTTGCTTATACTCTGGCTTTTATAATGTTTTCAAACAATATTCTACCAGTCATGAAAGCTTGAGGACAAATGATATATCTATTAAAAAAAAAAAAAAAACCCAGTTCAGTGGTTAAAGTTTGTTTTTAATTTAATGACATTGTTAAAATGATTGCTTTTATAATTCCTTTTATAATTAATTGCTCTTGTGGGGAGGGCACCTGAGTGGCTCAGTTAGTTGGGTGTCCAACTCTTAGTTTAGGCTTGGGTCATGATCTTGGTCATAATATCAAGCCCCTTTTCGGGCTCCATGCTCAATGAAGAGTCTGCTTTGCTCTCTCTCCCCCCTCGCCCTCTACGCCTTCCCCTGCTCACGCTTTCTCTCTTTCTCTTTCTCTCTAATAAATAAGTCTTTAAAAAAATAAAATGAAGTGAAAAATTAAGTTTCTCTGTCTTAAAAGCCACATTTCAAGTGCCTAAAAACACATGTGGCCAGAGGCTACCATATTGGCCAACAATGGGACTGGGTGGTTAAACATGGGACTCTTGATCTCAGCTGAGGTCTTGATCTCAGGGTCATGAGTTCAAACCCTATGTTGGGGTCCACCCTGGGCATGAAAAAAAATTCAAAATGCAACAGGAAGCAGAAACAAATACCTGCCATTATGAATAGTATGTATAACTTGATGGGGAAGTTTTCAGACAAAATATTATGAAATAAATCAAGAGGGATAATCTGTTTTCTTTTGCTTTGGAGATGAGATGATCCTTAGAAGATATGATTGTGAAAAGTGAGAACATATGTGAGAGCAAAATTTAATTGCTTCCTTATCTTTCTGAGAAATTTAGACAAAAGCAAATTGAGATGAAACATGGTTATTAGATTATCATATGTGATATATGAATAAGCAAAAACTCTATTTCAAAATCAAGTTAATCAAGATTAGGTTGATACTAATCTATAGTTGATTTAGATACTAATCTATAGTTGAATGTTACATGCAATCTCAGATGTGTAACTAATTCCAAGATTTTCTGCAGAGAGAAGCACTCAGCTTTACAAAGGCTGCAGACTAGAAGTAGTCAGTTCAATCCAAGGCCATGGTCACAGTCTCAACCAAAGCTCCCCACCCTTTGCAGCAGGGATGTCTTTAGAGACCTTAAGAATGTTTAATTAAGTCCCTTACAGGCTAACCTGGGAGGTTGTAGAAATAGCACTACATAACAAGAATACTTTTAGTTACAGAGTCTCCCCTTGGTGAGGAAACATTCAATACGTTCACATTATCCAAGTGCAGAGTGTGAATTCCTTAGTGTGGCATTCATGTTCCTTTCCAACCTGTTCCCATCTTCTCATTTTCTTTGACACAGACCCTACTCTCCATGCAAGCTGTGATACTCCCTGTTCTCCAAACACATCTTTCATTTGCTCCCCTCTGGCCCTGGGCTCCTGCCATCTACTGAAACACCATCTGCTTTCCTTTCCACCTCACTAATTTCTACCCATCCATCAAAGCCTAGCTCAGATTCTGTCTTCTCCATGACTTCATCTTTCTTCTTTAATGCTAGAGATTTCTCATTATCCACAGTAGTCATTTGGTACTTAATATATATATAGCTTGCATTTGTTGATCTATTATTTTTAGGTGTGACTATTTGTTTTCCAGAGGTGGTAACTCAGAGGAAAAGTAGGTGAGGTGAGTTAGCATTTACTGAACACTTGCTAGGTGATCCTAGGACTTTATCTCTTATTTCAGCTTTGCCATTTTATTTATATCTTACTTCACTATGCCAAAAAATAGATATTACGATTTACAGCTAAAAAAAACACCAAAATATTAAAAAATTCCAACAAGTTTATCTGGCTATTAATTGATATGACTCATTCCAACCTAGATCTATCTAGGTCCAATGCCCATAGTCTTTCCTCGTATCACAGAATGCTATACTATCCCCATCTAATAGAGTTCTCTTTATCTCACAAAATACCAACCATGGTATATTTAGTATACACTCAGTGTCTTTATGGCGACTCTTGCTGAAGTCAGACTACGGCCTATAGCATAAAGTCTAGAGCACAGATCTTCCCCTGTAATGTGAGATTTCTTGTATGTTATCTTCACATCATATCCTCAGAATAGCAGTTCAACAAAACCCCTTTATCTTTGTGTATCTATATGATGTCCAACAATCTGCTTGGCTGCTTAATTGACAAGTTAATTATCTGAAGGTGAAGCATACATTATGCTTAGTCTCCTTAGTCTTCTAAGGAGATAGATCATTTAGATAGAAGACATTGGTCATAATCAATCAGCAGCTTTAAAGTCTTCTGTGGTTGACCTCCACTCCACACCTTTGCTCTACTCCCTCTTCATGCATTTACCAATATACATCTTTTCATCCTGCTGAAAAGTCTCTTTTATCTCCTATCCCTCTCCTTTTTCTTAATATTGCTCATATGAATATAGTTACATTTGTAGAGAAATAAGAGAGGGCACAGGAATCCTAGCTGGCAATTTATTCATGATATCAGAGAATAATAGTCCCTTATTGGATTATCATACTACTGGATCTGGGCCTTCAGTCTACATGCTCTGGAACTTTTTGTCATTATATTCAGAGGTGATCAAGTTTATGTGACATTATTCCAAGTTACTAATGTGCAAGAGGAAATACATCTGCTCAAGATACTAGAATGTGCTAATTAGCACATTTACTTCCATTAGGAAAAACACTATAAGAAACCATATTTTATGAGCATGTGATTTGACGAGCCGGTCTTCTGAAAGATGGAAATCAGCTAGCCAGATGACCCTGATGATTAGTGTCATTGAGCTAGGATGGCCACATGAACCCATCTTGTGGGTTACCCCAACCCATCAGCATATTCATATATATCAGTGAGCTAGAGCTGGAGATTGCCTCTAGTGCAGAATACCGGAGATATATTGCCCACGTCTTGTCCCCTAGCACCCAGGTAGATTTTTTTTCTCTCTTCTCCTACTTTATTCAGTTTTATGAATTCTACTCATATATGACTTTTTCCACATTGAGTCATGCTTTGATTAGTTCTCTGGGTTCTTTCTTCTTGCTTTGAGCTACGGTTAGGTCAGTTTTGTGAATTCTATTCCTACAGTATAACTTCTTCCACATTCAGACATGCCTTGATTAGTACCCCAGGCCCTCTCTTCTTGCTTTGAGCCAAAATCAGGTCAGCTGTGTATCCTTGACAACCTTGAGGTGATCTGCTTTTGTGCTTTATCCTTTTGTTTAGGGTATAGTGTCCTGATTTTGTCCTGGAGTCTCTTATCTACACCCCACCTCGGGGTCCACGCAATCCTATTCTCCATGCTACCATCAACTTCGGGCTCTGGAAAACTAGCTCTTTGGGAACCTGTCCAAGCTCTTCAGCCTGCTGCTAGTCTTACTATTTGCTTCCTCCTCTTGTATTCCCACTCCATTTTGGCCTCTGAGGATTTCTCTTACCTACTTGCCATTTTAGTCATTTAAAGATATTTTATAAGTATCCTACTCAGAATTACTTTGCTTCCTTATAACGAGGTGGGTTTTCAAGAAGCCGAATCTGACAAACGACTGGAAGTAGAATCTCAATGTACATTTTTCTCTAAAACTTTTCTGTCTTATAAATGCTTTCAGCTCATTGTCCTATCTGAATTTTACCACTTTCCCCTAGGGCAAGTGTTATTATCTGCCAAGTTATGACCCTAGCAAGGAACCTGCTCCACAGAGGGCATGTCTGTGCTCCCACAAATCCCTAGATGGGTGGTACTAAAATTCATTTCTCCCAATGCCTTCCTCATTCTTTCTTTATTCTTGGAATATATTTTGTGTGCGTGTCTCTTACAGGCTCAACCTCTACTATTTCCCCAAATCACAAAAATTGATAAACCATGGTCTTTATCCTTCAGAACCATACAGATGTACAATACAGATAGATAAACAAAATAATTTTAGAACAGTAAGGGCAACAGCAGCGGGATGATCAATGAAAGGACAGTGTGGTTCCAAAAAAGGAGAGGTGGCCAGTGTATCTAGAGGAGAGGGTGGATAAGGTATCAGAGAGAAAGAGATAGCACCTGGCTTCTTCCTGAAGGCCAGTAGAAGTTCACACTCTGAGGATAGCAAAAAGAAGGCATCTTTTTCTAGCCAAAAGAACACCTTAGCCAAAGATGGTGAGACAGGGAACAACCTGGTGTGAAGAGCTGTGGTTGGCAACTTTGTGTAGCTGGAACATTCACTAACAGTAAAGTTAGGGATCAGGGAGGTAGGTGGTCAAATGATGGGGGACTTGGAGTGCCATGCTCGGAAGCTTAGACTTTATCCTGAGGGCATACAGATCCCTGCAAGGCTTTTGAGCAAGAGGGTAGCATGGTCATATTTGTAATTTAGAAGGATGACTGGAAATATTTTCATAGCTTACTTCTCACTATGCCATACCTGGATGTTTGGGACTTAACTGAAGTGATTCACAGATGTCAGAAGTTCAGAGCTCAAGGAACTTCCCACTAATGTCACAAGAAAGCCTTTAGGTTTAAGTAGTCCCTTCCTTTTGTGAATCCTAAGCCCTCTTAAATTATTTGGTTTAAGGAGAAAAAAAAATAGCCCATAGCACCCTGCTCCCCTCTCCTGAAAACATCCTTGCTGGTTTCAAGCATCCTCTGAGACTCGACCTAAACAAGATTATGCTGCTGCTGATCTCCCACAGCTGGGAGAAAGTCAGGCTGGCATCTATCCATAAATTCATGAATAAATTCATGTGGTATATTTCATCTAGGTGATGATAAAAGGATGAAATCTTTTTAGAAGCAGATCAGTTGTTCTTTCTCTTGGCTACGTTAGCTTATTGCACATGTGTTGACCTAGCACGTGTCCCTCCCTGGTCTTCTCTGTGTTTACACAGGGTTCCTCACATCCCAGGCTCCTTAATCTCTGTATCACAGTGCCTGACACAAAGTAGGTACTCTGTAGATGTTTGTTTGTTGAAAGATTGGGTGGATAATTAAGTACATATTTTTAAGTGAATAGATCAGTTTAAAAAAAAAATTGATACTGTGAGTCGACAGACTTTATCTTCTGTAGTCTCCACACCTAAAATCTAAAATGAAAACTGAAATTGGGAGATAGCACCTACTCTGTAGCACAGTTTGGGTACAAAAAGCAAATGGCATGGTCCCTGACCTCAAGTTAAACAGCTCTAGCTGGAGAGGTGACAAGCAAACCAACCCAGTATAATAAATGTTACAATAGATGCATGGAAAGAATGCTAGAGGAGGCTGAGGAGAGCACTGGGAATGACTTCCAGAAGATCATGATCCCCAAGCTCAATCCTGAATGAGGAATCAGAGTTAGAATTTTGTTACCCTGACCATCTATAATGATGCAGAATAATGAGTATTAATGGGTGCCTAGGCCATCTGAATTCTGGATGGAGAATGACATAGTAAGTTAGAGTCCAAATCTCTTCAGTATAAAAAGTATTGCAGTTCTTTATATATTGGTAGTGTGCTCTCATTTATTCATTCATCAGGTATTTATTGAGCACTCACCTAGGATTATTGGAGACGCCTAGAAATATAAACCATGACACCATATCTTCAAGAGATTACAATCTCTCTGGAAGCCACAGTGCCTTCACACATGAAACAGTTCATGGACATGCAGGGCATTATATTTACAGACCAGGAGTCATTGGCATAGGCAGTAAACATGAGGAACTGAGAGCTGAGGCTGAAAATGAAGCAGGCAGTCTTTGAACACTACTATAAAAGGGGAAAAAATGAGACAGCAAACAAACTAAAAGAAAAAATATTCCAGAATGAGAGAACTTAAAAAGAGAAGGGCAGAAGTGGAGTTATAGAGAATTACCATGAGCAGAGTACCATACGGAGCACCACTGAGGAGACAGACCTGAAACAGACATGGAATGTGCCATCAAACTGTGAACAGTGCAGAGTCATTGGTAGCCCATAGCTGGGATACAACAGAAACATGTTTGGTTTGACCGGCACTACTTCTAAATTATTTTTTAATCATCATCAACATAAAAATTCTGGAAATTTGCATCAAAATCTGGATTCTTCACCTATATTTACAAATTAGAGAATCTGGAAGTACTAGTCAGTGTTTCTGCTTGAAGCAATTGTCCAGAGTTGAGTAGAAATAGCCCTTTAGATGGAATGTATTCCCCATTTTGCTATAATCCCTACTCAGCCTGCCACATCCATTTGTGTTACCTGTCCTATCCCTGTGGACTTTAGATTTTACCATCTCTAGAAAAAAGGAGAGGCATTTATATAAATAACTATAATATGAAATAGAGGGTAATGAGGAGTCTGAAGCATCATGGGAGTTCATTCATTTGTCCATCTGTCCATCCGTCCCTCCATCCATCCATCCATCCTGTAACTATTTCCTGAGCCCCTACTACTTGTCAGGCATCTTGCTACTGCTAAGGTCGCACTTACTGGTACCTAGGCTCCTGTGGTTCACAGTCTATTGAAGGAGAAGGATACATTAGCAATCACTACATAGCGTGATAAATGCCATGGTAGAGTTCTATGTAGTTTAGATGAGGATTCACTCTTGATGTTGCCCATTCTGATTTTGGACAGATGTATAATGATATCTATCCATCCTTACAGTATTCTCCAGAATAGTTTCATTACCCTAAAATCCCCTGTATTCCACCTTTTATGCCCTTCTCCACATAAACCCTGACAACACCGATCTTTGTATCATCTACATAGTTTCAGCTTTTCCAGAATGTCATATAGTGGGGAATCATGCAGTACGTAGCCTTTCCAGACTGGCTTCTTTCACTTAGCAATATGTATTTCCTCCATGTCTTTTCATGGCTGGATACCTCCTTTGTTTTCAGTACTGAATAAAATCCCATGGTCTGGATGTACTACATTACCTATTCACCTCCTGAAGCTCATGATGTGTCAATTCACGTTCATCAATTGTAACAAATGTACCACTCTGGTGGGGGATTTTGATAGGGAGTAGATTCATGTGTGGAAGCAAGAGGTTTATGAAAAAATTCTGCACTTTCTTCTCATTTTGCCGTGAACATAAAACTGCTCTTGGGGTGCCTGGGTGGCTCAGTGGGTTAAAGCCTCTGCCTTCAGCTCAGGTCATGAGCCCAGTGTCCTGGGATCTAGCCCCGCATCGGGCTCTCTGCTTGGCAGAGAGCCTGCTTCCCTTCTCTCTGCCTCCCTCTCTGCCTGCTTGTGATCCCTCTCTCTCTGTCAAAAAAATAAATAAAATCTTAAAAAAAAAAAAAAAAAAGAAAACTGCTCTTAAAAACTTGTCTTAGAAGGGGGGGCAGTCTGGATGACTCAGTGGGTTGAGTGTCCAACTCTTGATCTCAGCTCAGGTCTGGATCTCAGGGTCGTGAGTTCAAGCCACATTTTGGGCTCCATGCTGGTTGTGGACCTACATAAAAAGAGAGAGAGAGAGGGAAAGAGACTGGTTCTGGGTGTTTAGTGGCTTTGCAAACATAAGCTATGTGTCTAAAGCTCAATAGCTTAGACAAGTTGACTTATGTAAGCATCAGTGTAGTAGAACTTATAATTCTCCACAATGTTTTAATCCCCTAGCAGAAAAAAAGGACATGAAAACATTTTTAAAATCTATAGTTTAATGTAGTGAGTTATTAGTATAAGAATTTTAAATTTAAAAAAAAGAAAGAAATTTAAAGTAGGGGTGCCTGGCTTGCTCAGTCAGAAGAGAGTAAGACCCTTGATATCAGGGTCATGAGTTTTAGCCTCACATTGGGTATAGAGATTGCTAAAAATAAATAAATAAAACTTTAAAAAGAAAAAAAAGGCTTAAATTAGAAAAAGTACATGATTTGAAGTGTGCTTAAGGTATTTTATTTTCCCATCATCTATAGAATTATTTGTCATTTTCCCCCATTATTAAAAATAAGCACAAAAAAGTATCATAATTCATTATGATATGAAAAATTCTATTTTGGGGGTACCTGGGTGGTTCTGTCATTAAAAATTCTATTTTTAAAAAGGTATTTAATCTTATAAGTTGACACAATTCCAAATAATTTGATTTAAAAGACTTATCCAGGTAAAATAAATAAGATCTACTGTCACTCAAGAATTATGTGTGTTATGTTCAGGGATCACTAACAAAATTCCCCCAGATGGTAATGGGGAGAGATGTTTCATAATGACCTTTTAAAGCTATATTTTTTCCTGCAGAGAGTCACTTTGCATATTAAACATGTAAGGGTAATCCCTTCTTTCAAAGCAATCATGTTCTCTACCATTATACTATTAAAATACTAGGCTCTCTCCACGAAGCTTTTGTGTTTTCTTTTCATTTTTGATAAAGCCACGGGTACAAAAAATATTTTAATTTCCTCTTTGCAAGAAGTGTAAATGTGGTGCAATGTACAGCTTTTTTGTCTGAGAACCTTGAGGGAAAGGTGAGAGAGTGGCAAACTGGAGAAAGAATGCACCATCTAGAGAGGGACATATTTAGCCAACTGTTGCTGTAAGACAAGGTTAAGAGTTCGTGTTCATAGAATGTCTGATTTTTCATATAAAGTTATAAATATGCATTTCATGCACATTTTCCCAATTTTAAAAATGGACAAATTCAAAAAATTGTAAACACTAGATCAGATTAAGCCTTTAGCTTTCTGATTTGCAGTCTCTGGAATATATCTTAGTCTAGACTCTGGGATTTTATGTCAGAAAATCTATGTCTTAATCCTGCCTTTGCTACTTATTAAACTTAGTAAAAACTTGGATAAAGCAATGTCATTTCACTAATCACAAAAGTCATAGTAATTTGTTCACTAGGCTTATTTTTCTCAAGATATTGTTATAAAAGTTTTCTAAGCATAAAAATTTAAAGATTTTTAAAATGAAAACTTAATGCATTTGCCATCTAGATTGCACTTTTAACATATTACTACACATGTTCTATAAAACTCCTATCCATCTATCCAGTCATCAGTCTGCCTTCCCTTTGGGCTTAGTTTCAAAAGAGTTGCAGACATCTCTGTGCATCCTTCATTGGATTGTCTTGAGGAATAAATGGTGCAAAAAAGGCAACAAGCACATCTGGCACATAGATAAGCATTAGAATTGTAATAGCCCCTTCCCTCCATGTGTGGTTACTATGTGTAGATTGAAAGTCACTGGACCTAATAAGCACATGTGTTTTAGAATGAGGGAAGAGGGATACTTCTACAATAACTTTTTCATCAAAATCCTGCTGGCCCCTACCTTTGAAATGTATTCAGAACCTGGACTTCTGGTTGTAACCAAAATAGTAATTCTCCTTATTAATACACACACACACACACACACACACACACACACACACACACACACACACTCTTTACACATGGTAAACCTGGGAAGACTATACAAATTGGGAATAAGACTGGCTCAGAGAGGAATGACACTGTGGTGAGTTCCATGAACTTCTAGCCCCACTTAGAGACAAGGGGGCAGAACAAAATAGTTTAAGACAGTGCTAGTCAGCACCCTATTTTCACTTGCTCATTGGTATAAGTGGACCCATAGGGAACTAAGCTTCTACCCCTACTGAGTGACAGTGAGGTAGAGTGAGTAGAATACTGGTTAGTACCCCACTTTCCTCCCTGGTGTCCCTAAGAACAAGTAGGGAGCTAAATATCCATCTTACTTGGAAATGTAGACTATACCTGAACTGATCCACAACCTGTAAAAAACTACAGTTAAGGAGGATAGAGCATTTTACACTCTAACACCCAAATGTCCTGTGTATAATAAAATAAAATCACTTCTCATACCAGGAAGAGCTCAGCTTGAATGATGAAAGATAACCAACAGGTACCAACAGTGAGATAACACAGGTGTTAGAATTATTTGACAAGAATTTGAAAGTACTCCTCATGCTTCATAAGTGATTACACATACACATAAGTAAATGGGAAAAGAAATGAAAGTCTCAGCAAAGGAAAAGAGGATACAAAGTAGAACCAAATGGAATGTTAAAGCTCAAAAATACAAAAACCAAGGTAAAGAGCTCATTGAGTGGGCTCAGGAACAGAATAAATAGGACAGAAGAAAGAATCACTGAATGTGAAAATAAACAGAAATTACTGTCTGGACAGAGAGTCAAGACTGACTAGAAATGTCCCCACTGCCTACCACTTCCTCCAATACCAGCCTCAGCCAAGCTACTATTTTGCCTGCATATAGCCATTAGACACATAACTGATACCACTTTTTCAAATTTTGTTCCTTGGATCTTTTTTATACCAAAGTAACTATTTAAAAACATAAATTACGTCCAGTAATCTTCTTTTACATGGCTCCCCATTTTGTTAGAGTAAAAAATCAATTTAGAATGATGTACAAGACCCTGCAGGATTTGTCCCCTGTCGTCTCTTTGCCTGTGGTAGGCAAAATTCTAAGATGGCCCCATGATTTCTAGCCCATGATGTGACTCCCACAGTTAAATGATCTTACATGGAAAAAGAATTTGCAGGGTGCCTGGGTGGCTCAGTGGGTTAAGCCGCTGCCTTTGGCTCAGGTCATGATCTCAGAGTCCTGGGATCGAGTCCCAAGTCGGGCTCTCTGCTCAGCAGGGAGCCTGCTTCCTCCTCTCTCTCTCTCTCTCTCTCTCTCTCTCTGCCTGCCTCTCTGCCTACTTGTGATGTCTCTCTGTCAAATAAATAAAATAAAAAATCTTTTTAAAAAAATTGCAAATGCACTTATGGTTACTAATCACTTGATCTTAAGGGAGGGAGATTATCTGAGTGGGCCTAACCAAATCACAAAAACCATAGAAAAGCTGAAAGTTAGATCTAGCTAGTTGTGGAAGAGGAAGCCACAGAAATTCCAAATGAGAAAAGGATTCAGTGTGTCATTACCAGCTTGAAGATAGAGGTTGCCACGTAGCAAGGAATGTGAGTAGCCTCTAGAACCTGAGAGAAACCCCCAACTGAAGCCAGCAAGGAAACAGGGAGCTCAGTCTTCGTGGTGGTTAATTCTGTATGTCATCTTGACAGGGCATCCAGATATTGAGTTAAATGGGGCACGGATGTTTGTTTTGAGTATAAATTTTCTGAGTACTTGGAACAATTCCTGGTATAGTAGTGCTTACGAAGTATTTGTAGAATAAAATAAATTAACTCTATGTCAAGTTGCCTCAGACTTAAATCATTACGTTGTAATATTTATGGTCCAAGGTGTATATGCATTTTACTTCCTTCCTCAAAACTAGGCTAAACACATTGCTTTGTACATGGGAATGTGATAACAAATAATAGACTATATGTAGTCATTAGTAGAAAAATATATTGGCTGGCAGGGCGCCTGGGTCACTCTGTTAGTTAGGTGGCTGCCTTCAGCTCAGGTCATGATCCCAGGGTCATGGGATCAACCCCCACATGCAGCTCCTTGCTCAGCAGGGAGCCTGCTTCTCCCTCTCCCTCTGCCTGCCTACCTGCCACTCCCCCTGCTTGTGCTCTCTTTCACTATTCCTCTCTCTGTCAAATAAATAAAATCTTTTTTAAAAATATATTGGATGGCTCTGCCATTCTTACATCATTAAATACAGGAAAGTATAAGAGAAACTTCAATAACTGACACTGGGGTACTTGTGAGAGGTGGGTAGGTGATATGAAAGGTTTACAGAACACATTTCTAAAACTACTTAAGAAAACAGAACCAGGGGGCTCCTGGGTGGCTCATTCATTAAGCATCTGCCTTCAACAGCCTAGAATCGAGCCCCCCTTCAGCTCCCCTGGGCTTGTGTTCCCTCTCTTACTATCTCTCTCTGTCATAAATAAAATCTTTAAAAAAAAAAAAAAAAAAAGAAAAAGAAAAAGAAAAAGAAAAGGAAACTGGATGACTTCTAAGATCCCTTGAAATGCTATATTCCATAGTTATCTAGCCTCCACTCAAGTAACTCATGGCTCAACATTTGATTATCTTTTTATTGATGACCCTGAAATGTGCATTTGTAGTCCTCTTTGTGGATCCATATTCCTAACATTTTGTCTCTGACAACTTCCAAACATCACATGGATGACACACCATTACCCAGAATGGAGCATGTCAATCAAGGTCATACTCATCCTAATGATCCTGGATTCCATTTCCCCCTCCTTTTGCCATTTAGATATTTTTCCCTCTCTCCTCTACGACCTGAGTCAGTCTCTGGACCCGGTTTTCCTTTCATATTTCCTCACTCATATTGCCCTTCGTTTTCATTAACACTGCTGTCACCCTTGTTCACGCTCTCACTTCCTCAAGTCGAGATTATTTAACCAACATCCTAACTGATTTTCCTACCTCGCATCATATCCACACTCTCCCTCCAGCAATCCTACAATGTTATTAATGTTATTATGTTATTATGTTATATTATGTTATAATGTTATTAATGTTAATGCTATTAATGTTCCTGAAATGGATTTAAATATTCTCAATGCCTCAAAATCTTCCAGTGAGTTTCCACTACTACAGGGTGAATTTTAATTAACAGTCAAACAAATCTGTAAGGTATTTCCTGATCTGGCCTATTTAGTCTAGTCTCTTGTCCCCCAAATTCTCTTCCCTTTTTGGACACATTCATCCTACTGAGCACTACTGTGGGTGCTCAGTAGAAGAGCAAGTGGGTGGGAGAGTGAAATGGGTGAAGATAGTTGAAAGACACAACCTTCTAGTTTTAAAAGAAGTAAGTCCTGGAGACATGGTATTCAACATGGTGCGTTATACTGCATTCTATGTTTGACTGTTGCTGAGAGTAGATCTTAAAGGTTCTCATCACAAGAAAAAAAAATGTAACTAAATGTGGAGGAGGATGTTAACTAGACTCATTCTGATGATCATTTCACAATATATACAGATACTGACCTTACCTTGTACAGTGGAAGTTAAATAACGTTCTATGTCAATTACATCTCAATTTAAAAAGATACAAGAACAGGTGTTTGAAACATAGAAAAAGTGGAAGTAAGGACAGTTTAAGAAAATGTTTTAGAATTAAGGAATGACTTAACATGGTATTGTGGCGTTTGTTATAGTGAGAAACTCACTATATATCTGCCCTGATATTAGCATTTTTCTTGGAGTGCTGGTGAATCTTATTTTGGGAAGCCATTTCATCGGTGGTGAATTGTTGGTATCATATATCTCAATGAAAGTAAAAGCACCCTGAATCCTGAGTGGGTCCCACTGGAGCTCTCTTTTCTCCTTGTTTCTTCAGGGAGCCCCGCAAGGTAGTCCTGCACAAAGGCTCCACTGGCCTGGGCTTCAACATCGTGGGCGGGGAAGACGGAGAAGGTATTTTTGTATCCTTCATTCTGGCTGGTGGACCAGCAGACCTGAGTGGGGAACTCCAGAGAGGAGACCAGATCTTATCCGTGAGTATTTCTTCTTAATCTTCATTCCTCTGTGTCTGACACCATTTAAGGTGAAAAAAATCACTTTCAATTAGGACTCCAGACGCACCTTCATTAAAAAGAGAAAATGGAGGAGATCATTATGGCTTCCAGCACCTGTTGCGGTTTACGTGGTGTTGAAGTGCTTGATGCTTGTTACTCACTTCCCTCAGGTACAGGTAAAAGTGCTAATGTTTTCATGCAGATGTTCTGAGACATATTTGCATCCAACAGAACATTGAGAACCATGCCTTTTTAAGGTATTATTTATTTTTAAAGCAGATTTTTTCCCCCAAATCCATGACTCTACTCTAAAAACAGCACCTTTATAAGCATGTATTTTGTTGCATGTAACTATATAAGCAAATACATAAAATAGGCAGTTGGATGCCACTGGTAAGTGGTAGCAGCCACACCACTTACCGAAATGCAAGAATTACCAGCAACAAGCTATGAGCACTTATTGTTAACCAAACATTTTATACAAGTCATTTTATTTTAAAAATATATTAATTAAATTATCTTATCTTATCTCCTATAATTTTTTATTCTCACAATCACCCTGAAAGTACCCCACGTTTGGATGAAGAAAATGGGGTTCAGAGAGGTTAAGTCAGTGACTACCTAACTAGAGAGAGTAAAAACTTGGATTTAAATAATCGGGTTTTTTTTTTTTTCTAAGGTTTTATTTTTAAGTAATCTCTGCATCCAACATGGGGCTCACACTTAAAACGTTGAGATGAAGAGTCATGTGCTGTACTGACTGAGCCGGCCAGGCACCCCTAAGCATTCCGTTTTAATGCCGACCACACCTGCCCACTCTTTTCCCTCCTTGCTTCCTCACTCCTTCCTCCCTTCCGCCTGTCTTCCCTCCTCCTTTCTTCTCCTTTCTTTGATTGGAATCTTTATTGCCTGCTTCTTTCCACCAGATCAAGCTTTCTTTCTGGTATGAACTCTGTGACAGGTAGTTAAAAACATACTGACATTTTGGCAATCACGCAAATAATGAGAAATAATCTAAGGAGCCTTGTTCTTACGGCTGAGTTTATGGTTCATAACTCAATGGAACACTTACTTTGTGGTTTTCATTGTTTTAGAAAAATTTGTCTTTGTTTTATAGCTATGATTTATAACTAGAATTTTCCAAGGGACCTTATCTGTGTTAGCCATCATGCCATACCCACCTTTCCCTCACACACACACCATACCTGTGTAATATAGTCAGTTGACCTGAGCAAAGTGTCCAGTGGTCTGAATGGATAGCTTTGTCTTACATATTCCGGTAGTTCTCCCATACATTAAGTCTTCTGCTTAGTGCTTAGCTAGCAGATGTCTGGATGAGAGAAATTGGGTCAGGTCCCATGATAGGACCTTGTTCTGTCATCCAAGAGCTGAATGTCACCCCCTTGACTACTCCCCTCTGCATCCTTCTTCTACACTTAAATGAAATATATCTTCCTGGACTTATAATGGGGTTATATCTTGATAAGCCCATTGTAAGCTAAAAATATTATAGTCAAAAATGCATTTAGTAAACATGTTCAGAACACTTCAACTAGCCTGCTTTGGAGAAAAATCACCTAAAACAAAGCCTATTTTATAATATTTTATAAGTGTCGACTATCTCATATAATTTGAATACTATACTAAAAATGAAAACAGAATGATCATTTAGGTGCAGAATGGTTGTGACTGTATCAGTTGTTTACCTTGGTGATGGTGGGGCTAAGTGGGACTTGCCACTCACTGCCCAGTATCACAAGGGTGTGTACACTGCATTGCTAACCTGGGAAAGAAGCAAAATTCACAATTCGAGGTACAGTTTTTAGTGAACACGTGTCGCTTTTGTACCATCATCAGAGTTGAAAATTTATAAAGTCAAGTTGTTTGCTAACTCCAGGACCATCTGCACAAAATATAACTTGCTTTTATTGATATGTCTTTCTTTTCTAAGTGGCAAAATCTCCCTGAAAGCAGGTTCTCCATCTTACATGGTTTTGTATCCTTGACATTTAAATCATAGTGGCTGGCACATAGCAGTCTCCCTAACAATGTCTATCGAATGAAAAGGTGTTGAACAAATGTGGTGATGCTTTACAGAGTCACTGTAGCCTCACAGATGGATTCTGTACAATTCTAAGCAGAGCATACTTACATAGTGTCATCATTCTGGCTTAAAATCCTTAGCCTGGGGACCACACTGTTACTTTGCCATAGTCAGCATTCACACTGGCACAGCACTTCCCGCACACAAAGCACTTTCACATGCAATAATTCTAGGGGTCTTCAAAGAAATTCTAAGTGTCAGGAACTAAGTTATTATTACTCTCACTTTCTTACATGAGGAAAAAGGGATTCAGAAAGGCCCAATGATTTGTCCAAAGCTCCACAAGCTACTAACTATGATGTTAGACTGAAAATTCAAGTCTCCTGACCCCAAATCAGTGTTCTTTCTCTTTACAGCACAATCTCTTTTCAAAACCTGTCAACGGTCTCATTCCACATTTTCTTATCTCACAGCACTGCTCTGTGTGCTCACTCAGGAACGCACAGAACTATAAAGGACTAGTACTTCCAGGTTACTTTTGAGTCAGTCACTGTTATAACGAATTTAATCTTATAACCTCCCTAGGCCCTGTTATGCTCATTTTTAAAGTAAGCTCTATACCCAACGTGGGGCTTGAACTCACAATCCCCAGATCAAGCATTACTCACTCGACTGACTGAGCCAGCCAACCACCCCCCCATTATGTTTGTTTTAAAGGTAAAGACACTGAGTCACAGAGATGACATTAGACTCTGTTTAAATGAGAAATCCATAGGTTTTATTTGTTTTAACTTCCAGACATGTGGTAGAAAAAAGGATGAGCTAGTAATCTTATGACTCAACAAAGAAAATTCGCAAGTGTTTCAGTTTTCAAAAGTAGATGTATCCATTTAAATACTGCCAGAACCACATATTAAAAGAAAGCAACCAGTCAGATGACTTAATAGTCTTGCTGGAGATTACAATCCATAGAATATTACAATAGTCTCTGATATTCAGATATCATATCCTTTCTTATGTATAACATTTACAAAGACAATTCAATGATAAAAATATTACCTGCTTTTCACAATTGAAAAAGAAGAGGGAACATTTTTTTAGTTTGCAAAAAGTTATTTGAACTGTGGCTTAAAATTGGCTAGTTTCAAGGCTCGGTTTTGGAATTTCATGGGTTAAAGTGAAAGAAAAGAATAAACAGGCTCGAAAAGCTCAAACATTACAATATGGAAGGAAAACAGCAGAACAAAATTATTAACAATGGCATATGGAGGATCTGATATTTTACATCTACAGCTTATACTGGATATACAAGGACAAGCTATACCTTCCTGGAAAACACAAGACCAAAAACTCTAAATAGCAGTCAAAAGTTAAACACAGATTCTATTGCTAGATCTTATAAGATTATTTTGTAAATAATGTATGGTAACGGTAATGCAATTAAGTTCAGAAAACAGAACTAGAATGCCCAGGGAGAAGCTCTAGGGAGTAGGTCTCTGTCCTCAGTTGGTCTTCATCGGGAAGGGAGTTGAATAAGAGGTAATTAACCTTCTAATCAGGGGCAGAATGTCCATGCCTGCATTCCAGAATTACTCTCCTACACAGACTATACAGACTTTAGATATAATTTACTTTATTAATGACTTAGTATGTGACAGACTTTGTGCTAGGATTAGAGATTTCAAAGAATGAGCTAGATATCCTATCCTTAAAATATTCACAGCCTAAAGGCAAATATATCAATATATCAATTATATGTGAATATATAGACATGGTTACAGGTATAGATGTAGATACAGTATAGACGAAGATGGCACATTGAGGAAAGAAAGGAGACAAAAACTTCAGCATATCAGATTGTCAATACTCAGACAACACTGCTATTACTAGCAACAACTTTGCCTTAAGAATGTGTCCAGTGGTTTTTTTTTGTTTTTGTTTTTGTTTTTTTAAGCGTCAGATAACCATGTCTAAAGAAGGCCTCTTTTGTGGAGTTTGAGTTATTCCTTCTTTGGGACAGGGCTTGGGTTGGATGAGCATTTCCCGAAGTGTGTCTCACAGGACACTGGAAGAGCAGGATTGGATTAGGGTGCTGCTGACAGACAGGGTTCCTTGCTGTCATATTTCTTCACCAAAGAACTTTTCAGAAACGTCTGGTGTTCCGGTATGCACTGGAGAGTCTTTTCAGAAGCAGTGTTCTCCCATACTTACTTAGCTATCAAACCCTCATATAAGGAGCACTTCACAGGACAAGAATAGGAAATGCTGGAGTAGATATTTTTCTAATTCCCATACTTGACTCTTTTCCTAAGGAGGTAGCCATACTTGCCTATAAAGAAAAACCGCCAGTCTTTTACTATGTTTAAGATGATGGGCGCCATCTAGTGTTTATGCTTTGTCTAAACATGGCAACCTGAGAACAGAGGAGGGTCCCACAGCTCCATTGCAGGGCTTTGTTAGCCTTCCCTGCCCCTCCCCACCAAAACTACAGAACTAAAGCAGCTAAGAAGCTGAAAGATAAAGAAATCATCACCATCGGCTACATTCTATACACGTACTGTGAGTGCTCGTCCCTCTCTAATTTGCCTTTTATGTGTTCTATTTCTCGAGCATTTGTTGTAGAAAGTCTTATCCAGTAATTGAATCATATTCTTGCGATGCTGGTGAAAGAGAATTTAGGACATTCAGTGTGCAATCACATTAACAAGCGCAGTAGCCTCCTCAGGCATTCTTCCTGCAGAGGAAAACATAAAAATTCTTCTGTTATTATTTGTTTCCGTGCTTTCTTATGAAAAAAGGGAAGCAGAGCATGTAGAAGCGATACCCCTACAGAGAGATCCTTTTCTGTGTCACCAGGCAATTGTAGTTTTCTCATGCCTTGGGAACCTCAGAAAGAGCACCCCCGTTGACCTTGCTAACTCCACAGCTCACCCTTGATGGACCTTAAGTATTGAACTAACTGTGTTCCAAGATACGTGGCTGGGAATAGCGAAAGGCTGCCGTTGTTGAGGTGAAGGTAAAATAGATAACTGTGCATTTTTACACTGAAGTTGAAATTGTATAGTGGATTTAGAAAGAATGAAAATGAGTCACAAGTCACCTGGATGGTTCATTAAATCTTAGCCTACCTTGCCATCTTCACGTTCAGGGCCAGTTTGCCAGATCCTTGTTTCGTTACTCAAATAGAATGTGAGCACCGTATACACTGTTTGTCATCCTGGGGTACTGATAAAGTCACCCTTCTCTTGCTACCTCAGATGACAACTCTGTATGTTATGCCTGAAACCCAGCCCTCCTCCTGCCCTCCCCCAAAAGTCCCAAATTATCTCTTCGATTCCCTGAGGTGCTCTTCTTAAGAGCTTATAAAACCCTTCCCTCTCAGTGACAATCCAGTATGAGCCATGTCCTTCCTCTCTGACTCTGACCCCCAGTACAGGAGCAGTCTCCCCAGCTCTGTGCTGCTTTGTCCCCTTGTCTCAAAAGCACAACAGCTTAGACTAGAAGTCTCACAAAGCCTCTCACTTAAGCAATACCTTTAGCTTCTCTCCTCTCCTACTCAACACTTGGAGTCACCAAAACTCCAGCAAAACCTTCCCCCTTCCCCTAGCATTTCTCTGGCCAAGCTCCACCCATTCCCATCTTCCCCCACCAAAAGACAGACAAGAGTCAGAGACGAAAATGAGCTTAAACACAGTGGTATATGTTTCCAAACAGGAACGATGCAACATCTGTATTTGGGTTAAGGGAGATTTCACAGCTTCCCCCAAGAAAATCTGTCCTCTGTTTACAGCTTTGTAACCAGTGGCCCATCTTATAATTTTGCCCAAGAAAACAGTATTTGCTGATGGGAATTGGGAAATTTTTGGCACACTAAACAACAATGCCTTTTTTGTGCCTCCCCACCCTGCCCTCCTGCTCTCTCTCCTCAAGGTCTCAGAAACTTTCAGGTCCTCTCTCAGCCAGGTCAACCTATTAAGCAACTTCAAAGTAAAATCTAACCAAGCAGAACTGATGATGTTTTTGAAAAGATGAAGACTTCTTGCCACAACCCTGACAGATGAAATTCAGGTTTCTGACCCAGAGAGCATGCAAAGCCTGCCCCAGACCTCATGAGCCCATTCTAGACATGTGCTGAATCCCACATTCTCTAGACTCACTGGCTTTTTGGTCTCTGGCTTTTGTCTCTGCATTGTAGAGCTCACTCAGACTTCTCTCCATCTGCCTGGACTTGTCTTCATGCCTACCTCCGAGCCCAGTAGCTCCCCTGCTCAGGGACCACCTCAAATAAAAACAGTATGGCCAGTGAAAAGGCTCTTGGGGAAGGGTTTTCCTCGCTCTTAGCTTTAGAACCCCACCATCCTGGCCCACCTACCAAAGGGTGGGGATTAGCAGGGTGTAGCTATGCCTTCAAATCCTTTATTCTTATAGATACCCAAGGATGCACAGACATCCCCTGTCCTGTACCAACTTTCAGCCTTCGGGAAGAGCACGCCTTTTCGAAGCCTATCTGATCATGTCATATCTCCCCTTTTCTTAAAAATTTTCAGGGACTTTCTGTCATTCTTAAGATAAAGTCTAAAATTCTTAACATAGCCTACAAGGTTCTATAGAATCTGTTCCTGCCTGCCTACCTAGCTGCATATATGTCCTCATATATGTCCCAGCCAGCCTCTTTTTTTTTTTTTTTTTCTCCTCCACTCAGGGGTGCTACTCAAAATATTTAGCAACTTGGCACATGCAATTTAGCACCAGCCCATACAATGCATGACTGACTGTAGTGCCTCAGCGACCAGATTGTATGGAAGTGGAGTCTTCTGGCAGCCAGGGTTGTGGGTCACTGGGGAGGGCTCAGGGCACGAATTATTTATTGGTGATCCACATGGAAGTGTTTCACTGTTCTAACAAAGGGAATAGCCACTTCTATGGGTGCAAACTCCCGCCAGGCACCTGTGCATGTACTAAATTTGCTCTGCAAAGCAATTCAGAGTGAGCAAGGGCCTTCTGTGACCTAAAGAGCTCCTGAGAACTTGTGCATTGCCCCAGACTCCTCTTGGGAACCATCTCCATCATCTGACTTAGAATCTGGCTGATGAATGATAGCCATCAAATGAATAAAGCCAATAAACTTTATGGGCATGGTAGCAAAATGAAATTAGCATCGCTATTTCCTCATACATTTCTTAAATACTGTTCATGGTTATTAACCTTCTCTGTGTCACATCTGGTAGAGATGCAGCAAGAATAGTGTCAGGAAACATGCACTTAAAGTCAGATTCTAATAGATAAGCCACAAGACAACTGTTTGGTGACTCAGCTTTATGCAGCCTTCAAAAATCTGAACTTCAGGATACAAGTTCCAATTTTTTTCAAAGACATATTTCTACAAATGCCTTCTATATACTAGACCTGTGACATGCTCCATGAAAAAAGGCTCATGATCAAATGAAGGATCTGAGAAGTCTTACAGCAAATAAAGAAGTGCTATTAAAGCATTTTTTTCCCTAAATTTATCTGACTAAAGAATCTTTTTTCTCCTGGAATATAAATTGCCATCTGATGGAATATACTCTTAGAAATTCTGCCTTAAACTCGTCTCCAGAAGAATTCATGCAAGTGTTTTATTAGGGAGAAGCAACATTTCCACAGTGAAACGTTATTTGCAGAGTTGGGAGGTGCAGTGGGGAGTGTAACTCAAATACCTTAGACAAAAGAGGAAATCTGGAAAGATCGTGATCAGTCAGAAATGTAAATGAGGAAGGGGTTTACGGAGCATTAGATAAAGGACATTCTTCACAGGGGACTTATTGATCTGCTCACATAAAATCAAGCTGCAGACATTCACCGAGCATCTACTAAGTGCCAAAAACTACAGGACATTAAGTGTCCAACATGAGAAATATAGCTCTGTCTTTAGTGAACATTCAGGCCCATATGGGGAGACACACACATAAATAGGTTGTTTCCATTATGACGTGGGAAGTGCTGATGGTAAGTTCTGGGGAAGCACATGGGCACAAAGAGGCTGTCATTAGCCAGTCCTGGGAATGTGAGAAGGCTCTCCATAGGAGATGCTACCCAACAAAGACAAAGCAAGAACAGTGGAGAATTCAGGATAAAATGCCTAGTGTTTATAGAGTATCTCCTCAGTACCATGTAGCATAATTTACAGTGATTACACCAAATTCTAGCAACAACCTTGTTGGGTTGAGACTCAGAATCATGAAATGGTTTGCCCATGATCACACAGCTAATCAGAAAGAACAGTAGTATTTGAAGCTCTTTTATTTCTTTTTTTTTCCTTTAAATATTTTATCTATTTATTTATTTATTTATTTGACAGACAGATCACAAGTACGCAGAGAGGCAGGCAGAGAGGGTGGGGGAAGCAGACTCCCTGCTGAGCAGAGAGCCCGGTGTGGGACTCGATCCCAGAACCCTGGGATCATGACCTAAGCCAAGGGCAGAGACTTTTACCCACTGAGCCACCCAGGCACCCCTGCTCTTTTGTTTCTGATGTCAAAGTTATGCTCTTTCTGTAATGGCAGCCTTCAGAAAGAACATTGAATTTGTCTGTTTGCTTATTTCTGAGGCTGTCCACTCTTTACGTCCATTTAGTGAGAAATACATAAATGCCTGAATTAATGGAGCATTTCCAAGGAGAGCTGTGAGCCACCACAGGAAGTCATTGTACATGGAGATTCTAGAATTGAGGTGACTTAGAAGCAATATTTAGATTCTCTGAAGCTTCCCTGGAGGGCAAGGACTATGTCTGATTCATCTCCCCATCCCATTGCTTAACAGAACCCAGACCCTGAGCACATGTTTAGTGAATGAATGAAAGATTCATCCTTGCCCACTTCTCTGAGGGCAGCTGGGAATCCTAGAGCTCCTCGGATGTATTTATTCCCAACTCACGGCCCTGTCCGGAAGATTAAGAATATCTTAAAACTCTTAGCTTTCTGGCCAACAGAATGTATTTTCCAAATCAGACAGAGCCCTTCCTAATGGACAAAAAGGAATTCCAACAGATTAGGAAAATATTAAATAAGTATTCTATTACATGCTAAATGTGATGTTTAATTTAATTTAATTTTTTTGAAGATTTTACTTATTTATTTGAGAGAGTGAGCCAGAGAGAGAGAGAGAAAAAAAGAGAGTACAAGCAGGGGGAGCATCAGAGGGAGAAGGACAAGCAGACTCCCCACTGAGCAGGGAGCCTGACGTGGGGCTCAATCCCAGGACCCCGTGACCACGACCGGAACCAAAGGCAGATGCTTGACTGACTGAGCCAGGCACCCCATGTGGTGTTTAATTTTAAAATGCATTTATAATATGTACTCTCCTTCCAAAAAGATATCTAGGTGATGAAGAGTTCCTATATAAGCCTCAAGGGGTGAACACTTGATCCTAAACCATCTCCACGTAAGCATTGAAACCCTCTGTCACAGCTGACTCCTGATAAAGAGAAATCCTGGCACAGATCTCAGGTTGTAAGGAAAGAGTGTTCCTTAACTGAAAATGGGCTGATTTTGGGCTCCAGTTTGCTTTTGCCTCTGACTAACCTTCTTTGCTAGCTAATCTCTAATAACCCTTACATTTGCCTCACCATTTCTGTGTACCAAGATCCTTGCTGTGGACATTGTCTCGTTTGCTCTGCATAGGATTCCTTCAGGATGGATTGGAAAATGACCGTTTACCCTTTTATACAGGAAGAAACTGAACAGTTCAGTAATCTTCTAACCCAAAGCCAGTTGGACTCTAGGTGTAGGCCTCCTCCTGTCACAACCAGTTTCCTCACCTACTACTCTAGGAATGTGCCTGATGGGACATGGTTGGTGAATTTATGTGCTGGAGTTCTGGACTCCAGACAACAGACTTCTGGGTGACTTAAATGAAAAAAGAATTTGTTGGAGAAATAAAAAATAGCTCCTTGGATCTTCAGCCAGGCTGGGGAACCAGGGTCAGAGGCCAGGGAGGAAACCCTGCAAAAGAACAGTCTGTTAAAGATGCTACCCTTGAGGCCATCACCACTGGCCACCTACCACACTGCTGGAGGTGCTGTATTTAGTATTCATCCCCATTTCTGGCACAGAGCTCCTCCTAATGCTCTTGGAATTTCCTAAGTGATGAGGGCATTGAATAAAATAATGTATTTAAGCCATAGGCACAATCCTTAATGAGAACTAATTATTCATTCATGCATTCATTCATTTATGCAACAGTTTATTCAGGAGTCATTGCGTGCCAGGCATTATTATAAATATTAGGAATATAAAAGTTTAAAAAAAAAAAAAAAAAAGGAAGCAAATTGCTGCCTCATGGTACTTTAGTTCTAGTGTGGAAAAGCAACCAATACATTTTTTAAGTAATGGGTAAGTAAACTATAGAATCTATCAGAGGGTATGGAAAACCAATGGAGTAGTATAAAGGGAGTTGGAGTGCGGAGAGACCTTGAAGTTTAAAGGTCAGGTCCGGGTGGATTTCCCTGAGAAGGTGACATGATAGCGAAGACTCGAAGGAAGGGAACGTGGGCCATGCAGGTACCTGGGGTGGTTCCAGACAGGGAACAGCATCAAGTCTGTGCAAGCTGCATGCGCAGGGTATTGAGGAAGCCACTCTGGGCTGGGCGGAGGGGAGAAGAGGAGGAAGTCAGGACGAGGAGTAGCGGGCAGGTCCCAGAGAGCACAGCCTCACCTCTGTAATAGCTTGACTTTCACTCTGAGAAAATGAAGAACCGTGGAGGATTATAAACAAAACAGTGACATGATAAGGATTCACTTACGTTTGAAAAGGATCACCCTGGCCGCTGTGTTGGCAGTGGGACCCAGGGACAAGGATGGAAGCAGGAGGCGAGCTTGGAGTCTACATGAATCATCAGCGTGAGAGGCAGTGGAGGACCGGACAGCTGTGGTAGAAGTGGCGGAAGTGAGGAGTGGTGCCGGGTTTGTTGAAAAGGGACAGTTAGCAGATCTCCTGAGAGACTAGATGTGGGGGAAGAGAGAAAGGAAGTGACAGAGCATGACTGCAAGGTTTCCTGCCTGAACACGAGAGAAGCGGGGAGGCGACTGACACTCCTCCCAGTGGAGCAGGGAACAGGGGGAGACCAGCTGAGCCTGTGGCCCACAAAGGTCCTTCTCAGGGAGAAGAGGAGGAACCAGCAAAGTAGGAGTAATCAGGTAGGACCCAGGAGCCAAGAGAAAGGTTTTCCAGAGAGAAGGACCAACTGCTTCAAATGCTGTCGTCAGTCACTGAAGATGGGAACTGAAAACTAACTGGTGAACTGGACAGGAAACTGAGTGATTCAAATCAAAAAGCAGTGTCTATAGTATAATTGGGTGAGAATCCATGCAAGGCAGATTTCTGAGGGAATGGGAGGAGAGGTGTTAATGGCCATGATTTCAGTCTCTCTGCTTTGAGTTTTGTGGAGAAGGGGAGTGGAATGGAATGGCCCAGCAGGCAGAGTTTATTTTTTATAGCAATGTTTTTTATGTGGGTAGAAATAGTGTTTGTTGATGTAGAGAGGGGGAAATTAGTGTTTTATTTATCAGTTCACCTAAATATATGTGTATTGAGTGGAAGAAATGGAAAACACATTATATACATGACTGCTGTTCTTGTGTAATTCTTGGATTTGTTCAATACCTCCTATTGATCCACTGGGTTTATCGCTGTAATTCCCAGCTTCTAAACAGATCCTGGCACTTCATAGAGGCTGAATATGAAAGCACAACTCAAGTACTATGCCAGGAGCTATAGGGAAGAGGGAGGTGAACCAGACATTGACCCCCAGCTTCATGGGGTAGTCATCTAGTAGAGACACAGAACATGGTTATAGTGCTTGGCAGATGTGATAGAAAGAAACGACCACTTTGTTTTAGTCTTCCCCTCCTATTTGTTGTTTATTTTTTAAAAGATTTTAATTATTTATTTGACAGAGAGAGAGTGAGCGGAGCAGCAGCCAGAGGGAGAGGGAGAAGCAGCAGGCTCGCCACTGAACAGAGAGCCCCATGCAGGGCTCGATCCCAGGACCCTGGGATCATGACCTGAGCTGAAGGGAGACACTTAACTGACTGAGCCACCCAGGCGCCCCCTGTTTGTTGTTTAAAATAAATAATAAGTTCCTTGATATCACGTATCACCTTCATCATCGTCGTCATCATCATCACCATCCTCACCACCACTGCCGCCCCCACCACCAGCACTCATTTCCCCACATCGAGCGACCATTCTCAATAACTGACCCAAAACATGAGAGCACCCATCAGCGGCACTCCGTCTTTGTGGAAGCTCCTTCCCTTTCTACTACTCCAAATCTCCAAGGGAGGCTTTGGCCTTTTCTCTGCTTCCTAACTTCTGCCCGGGTTCTAAGCAACTGCAGGACTTGAAGCAGCAGTCATGGGTCACAAGGTATGAACTGCCAACTAGTGCATAGTTTGGGGGGACCCACCTACTTCACGCAGGCTCAAGGAGAAAAGAGACACAGGCAGAATGGGAATAGGAACCTTCTGAGACCAATGTGAAGATCGCGATGACACGGAAACTTTAAGAATAAAGAGTTAGGAGCTCCTGGGTGGCTCAGTTGTTAAGCGTGTGCCTTTAGCTCTGGTCATGATTCACGGGTCCTGAGATCGAGCCCCGCATTGGGATCCCCACCCAGCAGGGAACCTGCTTCTCCCTCTTCCATTTCCCCTGCTTGTGTTCCCTCTCTCTCAAAGTGTCTCAAATAAGTAAAATCTAAATAAATAAATAAATAAATAAATAAATATCTTTGCCCTCCATCTAATGGCAGATTGGAGCAGGGAGAAGGAAGACAAATCCTTAAATAAGACCATACTAAGGGGTCTAAGAAATCAGGAGAGTGTGCACGGGTAATAAAGAGAATCTTGGGAAAGAGAAAGGAATAAGAATAGACAGGTACTGCAATAGTCTAGATGCTACAAATTGTTCACCTGGAGAAAATCCTATCTTCTATCATCTCATGGAAATTCCCATGCTGGTGGGGGGTACGGTGTTCATGCTCTGAAATTGCAATGTCTGAAAACTGCTGAGAATTGCTAAAAGCAAAATTCCTAACCTATAGTAGATGCATAGTACATTTTTAAAATTAAATTATAAAAACATCAGGAATGGGGCAGCTGGGTGGCTCAGTGGGTTTAAGCCTCTGCCTTCGGCTCAGGTCATGGTCCCAGGGTCCTGGGATAGAGCCCCGCATCGGGCTCTCTGCTCAGCAGGGAGCCTGCTTCCTCCTCTCTCTCTGCCTGCCTCTCTGCCTACTTGCGATCTCTGCCTTTCAAATAAATAGATTAAAAAATAAAAAATAAATAAAAACATCAGGAAGGAAGGAATAAGGATGATATTTGAAGCCATAGACTGCTATAAATGATTTTATTTTTATTTTTTAAAGATTTTATGTATTTGAGAGAGAGCAAAAGAGAACATGAGCAGGGTGAAGGGCAGAGAGAAGCAGAATCCCTGTTGGGCAGGGAGCCTGATTAATTGTAGATAGAGAAGTATGATAGAGACTGATTTGGTGAAAACTAACCAGACAAAGCACCTCAGATGATCACCAGGGGAACTAGTTATTACAGATAAGAGCTTTAAGAGTTCAGAGGAGGGAGAAATTTATTGATCAGGGAGGAGGCCAAATTAAAGAACATACAAAAGACCCCTAAGCCTTATGTGGGCTCAGGTATGCAGGGAGACAGTCTCTCTCCTCCTCCCCATCCTGTGTCCCCACAGTTCAGTGATGCCCTGTGTTTTCCTTTTGGTCTTGGTTTGTTTTCACAAATATTTCCTCAACAGAGTTCCTTGAGGATACAGTTATTGACCATAACTGCATCCCAGGGCCTAACCCAGTGCTAGAGGTGTTGGTGAGCAGTGACTAAGTTAGTGAATGAAAGAACTTGAAGAAACCTTTCCTAGGAAAAGAAAAACCCTTTGAAGATTTTGTTCCAAACTGTTCCCTGAAATGCACAGATAACTTTTTTTTTGTTTAAGTTGTCAGTGTCATCTATGATCCTACACATTGCCTCTGTTTTCCATTTTAAGTGTTTGGGAGAGAAAATAAAGCTGAAAATGTTATAGGAAAATGACTGAAGTGTGGGTCAGTGGATGGTATCCCAAGGATGGCAGAAGCAGCTCTCTCTGGACTGCTTATTTATTGTATTTTTGGAATGTCGGGACACCCACTTGCACATCAGTAAACCAGTAGAAAGAAAATACCCCTTCCTCAGTCCCCAGGCCCAGAAGAGATGATCTCCTGGGGTTATTTTCACTGGAAACATCTACTCTCTTGTCCCAAAAGCCCTCAAGATAAGATAAATCACTCTGAAGACAGGCACTAAGGTCTGGATTTTTCAGGCAGAACCGTATTTACCTTGTTGCTTACCTGACGATGCATTTGCTTAGGTAGTATTAAACTAGTGGTGCTGCATGATACCAAGGATGATAACTGATCGTTTCTGAATAATTTCTGGTTTACAGAGCAATTTTATGTTTTAATTTTCAAAGCAAACTTGCAACAGGCAGGGAACACACCATTATTAAAATTCGTTATTTTCATGAAGAATTTAAGACACATAGAAGTTAAATAGTGCACCCAAAGTGGTCAAATTAAATGGGAACATGAATACTTAGTTGCTATATATATATACGTTTCCCTGATATTTTCACACACTGAGGCATAGGAACCCTAGGACTCTACCGTAAACAGCACATTGCAACTGAGGCTATTTCCTAAGAATCCACAAGATGGCAGTAAAAGATTTTGCACACAGCTGTGTGTGCTGGTGGTATCTGACTTGTTTGCTGAGATTTTGTACTGATTGTATTTGATTGCAGTTTTAAAACGGGTTTATCATAATGCTAGATTTTTAAAATATAATTCAAGGGAAAAATTGAATTAAAACCTGAAAGTAGAATGTATGGCTTTGTTACTTTTTTTTAATATGAGGAAGTCCCATTTTTACAAGTAACTAAGCACTGAGAATCCCCCAGGAGCTCTAGGAAGCCAAAATTGCTTGGAAAAGCTCAAAATGAGAAATGCTGTCCCATTCTTAACAGGGACTGATCAGTTATTCTACTGCTTGAAGAAAAGAGAGGGATCGGTGAAGGGCCAGTAGGTAATCTTCCATATAATTTAATTGCTTATTATTTCTCTATGTTCAAATCTATGCTTCCTGATGAACCACGGTAGAAATAATGCTGTGATTCAAACTACAAAAACATCTCTTGCCTATATCTCTCGTGTTTTGTGTGCAACATAATCACTAAATTATGGCTGTTTTTTTTTTTTTCATGTATTTTTATTCTACTGACACATTTATGGTAGAATTAAGGAAGGTATAAGTACATTTTACTTTATTTTTTAATCTGCCTTTATATTCAGCATATACATGCATGACTTAGTTGTCTCTGGAACTGTGAATTTCACAGAAAAGCACACTCTTTCTCAATCTAACATAAATGAAGTGTTCGTTAGCATCCCCTTCGTGTGTGGTAAGCTGTAGATAAAGCTCAAAAAGTTGTCAGTGTTTTACATCAAACCTGTAAAAAACATCCAAATTAAGCATCAGATATACTTCTCTAGTGAGCACTCTTCCATGCTGCCCAGATTTTTCTCTTTCTTCTGTGACCTCTCTTCTCTAATTTCTTACTACCTTCAAAGTCATAGTCATTCTTTATGAAAAAGAATACAATTATTATCTTTGCTTTTTTTAGGAGACTCTCCTTTCACTTCAGATGGCTCATCATTCTATTTTCTAAAATCAAATTCTTCCCTGTGGAAAAAATCTAATACAAGCTATTAAGGTAATCTATCTTTCATGCCCTTACTAACATCTCCTTAAACCTTCTGTTAGGAAATGAGATCTCCCACTCTGTTCATTTATCCACCCACCTGTGCCCACAGCAAACTTGATAGGGGCTTTCAGTGCCCACATGACCTTGCTATATAGGGTGTAGTGATGACTAAGCCATGTGTCATGTCCTCAAGATGTTTGTAGTCTAGAAGAAATGAATCAGTTCACAATGAGTTGTGCCATAAGAAAAGTACAGAGAGGCCAGGGCAAAGTACAGAGGCAAAACCTGACTGGTGGTCGAGGCTGGATTGGTGCTCTAATTAGTCATAAGAAGACCCTTCCAGATCTTTCTGAAAGTCTAAAATAAACCACCTTTTTATCAGACGACAAAGAAAGAGCATGCAGTCCAGAGTGGAGGTGAAAAGCCAAATGCTTAAGAATTCTGAATCCTCTTAGCCCATGAGACGTGAGATAGAGGAATCTGAGATCAAGGAAAAGCAGTTTCCAGGTACAGTCACTCAGTGCAATCTGAGGAAATTCCTGACCACCCCCTCCTGCCAACCTCTTCAACCTTCCAATCCTACTTCCCTCCCCTCTACAGTAAAGCCAGGGAAACTTGTGACCTCTGAAGGCCCTTCAGCTCTAGCATCCTAGGAATGTGTGTGCTTGAGGGAAACTTGGGTTTGAAAAAGGACACTCTGAAAGTGTCTTTAAACAGTGACTTTATAAAGTTAATAACTAAAATTTTCCCTTTAATGAGCTTTAAAAAAATAAAAAGTGAAGGCATGAGTTCATGCTTTGTCAGAGCCCACCGGTTATGAATTAATCACGAGAATAAAGGCTCAATTCCCCAATATAGCTTTTAAAAACTTTCGTGCAGCCTCATCTCTAAAACCCTCGTTTCTCTATTATCTAGCCTCCTCAGCGTCGTGTCTTTCCTTGGAATCCTCTCCCTACCCTACTTCCTTCCGAATAACTTCTATTCGTCTTTCAGATTACTTGTTACACTCTCAGAGTGCCTTCCAGTGGCTTCTCTCTCAAATCCCACCCTGGCCTCCTCAACACACAGAATCACGTCCAGGTTAGAGTTTTCCAGTGCACACAGATACCCAGTTCTTTCCCTATCACCGTTACCATGCTAATTTGCAATGACATATTTAATACTCCATTTTTCTCACTCGAACATAAGCCAGGGAAATGTTGTGACCACAGGTAACTCTGTGTCTTGTGCTTCTGACAGAGAATAGATCTCCTCTAAATATTTACTGAGTGAGTAAGGTTAGGTTATTACTTGAAGTCAGCATATCCTTTGTGGAGACAATGAAATGATGCATAACCACTAATGCACCACAGAGGGCATCTACACGGGGCAGGACACAGCGCTAGGCACTGTCCCTCTAGGCTGACTCTTAATGTGTTACCAAATGATAGAAAGTATGTAACATAACAGTGTAACTGTTTACGAGGTTGTGTCTAATATCTCAAAACCGAAAATGTTAAAACTGCAGTCCGTCTTCTATAAAACAACCACTAGAGGGCAATGAAAGCAAACGTTGAACATCTTTTAAAGCATAAACAGAATTGTTTTTTTTTTTATTTATTTATTTATTTATTTTCTGATTAAAATCTAGGTAGTTGATCTTATGTTTGGGGTAGTTTATAATACCTCTAGGTGGTAGTTTCTGTGATTACAGGTTGAACAGTTATAATTACCTGTATGGTGTGATATTAAAACCTAGATTATCTGTGATAATAATATCACCTTACGTTTTGTGCATTATATTTAGTTCCCACAAAACTAGCAGAGAATATATCCTTGTCCATTTTCCAATGGAAAAACAGGTTCTGCGGTATTAAGTAAGTATCCACAAGAAAGCAAATTACCAGCACCAACCCGATAAGTACTTATTGACTGTTTGCACTAACTGGGCATACAAAATTCCTTGGCTAGGCAGACAGTTTAGGAAAACACAGTTCCCAGAATTAACTGCACCAGTTTAGAATAGAGATATCTGGCAGCAACTCCTTAGAAGATGATCTTTTGGTTTTAGGTGACCACAGGTAACCACCTGATGAAGCTGCCACAGTATCTCCCTAGAAGCTATTTACAACACTCCGTGGTGCTGGTGCTTGGGAAGGAAACATGCTTTCGGACTCCACACTGGTTAGGACCTTCCTAGGGACATATGTTCCATTCCAATTGGTGCATTTTTATTCTTTTTTATTTTTTTAAATATTTTATTTATTCAATTGAGAGAGAAAGAGAGTGAGAGTACAAGCAGGAGAAGCAGCAGAGGGAGAGGGAGAGGCAGGCTCCCTGGTGAGCAGAGAGCCCTGAAGGGGGCTCTATCCCAGGACCCTGGGATCATGACCTAAGCTGAAGACAGACACGTAGCCAACTGAGCCACCCATGTGCCCCCATTTTTATAAAGGAGTCAAGAAGCACCAGACAAGGATGAATGTACATGATGCATTAGAAAGTGAAAGGGAAATTGGGGTGCCCTGAAAAGGGTGAGATCAAGGGAAATGGAGTTAGAGATAGGGATTCTTAAGAATGTTGGCTCTAGAGTCAGAAAGAGTGGTTCTGGGGTGCCTGGGTGGCTTAGTCATTGGACATCTGCCTTGGGCTTTGGTTGTGATCCCAGGATGCTGGGATAGAGCCTTACACCAGGCTCGCTGCTCCGCAGGAAGCCTGCCTCTCCCTCTCCCACCGCCCCCTGCTTGTGTTCTCTCTCTCACTGTCAAATGAATATATAAAATCTTAAAACAAAAAAAAAAAAAAAAAAGAAAGAAAGAAAGAAAGAAAGAAAGAAAAATAAAAAGAAAAGAAAGAGTGGTTCTCACTTGGCATACACACTAAAAATAGAAAACTAATAAATCCAGGGATCTAGGTTGGCCCATTATGTGTTTCCAACATGGAGGTCAGTATGTGTTTGTATAATGAAAGAACTCGGGATTTGCTTGCTAGAGAAGCCCTCTATCGCCTCTGTCTGAGCAGACATGAGAAATCCTTTCTGGAGGTCCTATAAGGCCTGTAGGAGGTGGGTCTGGCCTCACACAGCTTTAGTAGTCAGGTAAAGGAGAGTTAAAACAGCCACTGGCTTGCTCCCTCCTTGCTCAGTGAGAGGGACTCCATCTCTTGTTCATTCCTCGAGTGAGCTGCCGTGGGAGTCAACCAGAGAGGGGTGCCACAGTAGGGCATTTCCTTGGCCCAGGGAAGGCTCTGTGTCTCCTGCAGGAGACAGACATCCTGCCTGGGCTCAGCTGTCCCCACACTCATCCCTAAGATAGCAACATCAAGTATAAATATAAACTTATGATGAATTTCACTTCCGTGGAGGTCATTCATCACAAGAAGTTCTCCATTATAAGAACGGGATTGGCTGCTATGGCCTGCACCATCACCATTTCACTAGAAGGCTTGAGAGGGGACCTTGGCTCTGTGGTTGTTGACAAAAGCAAACTGCAAGGTGAGACGGTGGATCTTAAACGTGCCCGTCCTTTCATGAAAATGCCAAAATTGTTTCCTTGTTACTGCAGGCTCCAGTTTAGGGATTATCACAGCAGGTGCACATCAGGAACAAATCTACAGGCTACAACAGATGTACAGATGTATTTCTTCACTCATGCGCCACAGCTGAAACCCAACACCTGCCATTTGTAGAACACTTGGAAAGGAGTTGGGAGAAAAAGAAGGATTTTTCTGTGCTTAAGTTTTAAGTACTGACAAAGTACATTCCCTTTCCTTGCTAGGTTGAATTTCATAGAAGTAGGATTTGAATTGGGCTTCCCAAGGCAAGAGTGAGAAGAACAAGTGGCTGTCAAGAAGACAGAGCTTTCTGGGCCCAGTAGAAAGTACAGGTGGAAGTTCAGAAGCTACTGGGAAAGGATGCTGATGGCAACACTGGGAATACTTGTCTGAATCACTGGTTTTGGAAATCTATACCCCTGCGTACATTTTCATGTCTTCATTTTAGTTTCCTTTGAACATTTTAAACACTTCTTCTCCCACACACCCTCTCACACTTCTCCTACGCACTCCCAGTCCACTGTCTCACCCACGTACGTAGTCAAAAAAAAAAAAAAAAAAAAAAAAGTAAACGAAATCTCTCTCTCTTTTGTACTAATTTCCTCTAATCTTTTGTTCAGTAATATGTCCCAGTCAGAATAAGTTTCAGCTCATTAGCTGACATTCTTATGTCGTTCCCTTGAAATAGTCAAAAATTTGCTCTTTTCCTTAACAACCAACAAGAAATATCAATTTTAATGTCCCGTACCCTGTTGCCTGAGGCTGAAATTTCCACAACACCAAACTCAAACTTGAGCCTTCTAAGACTCCTCTGGGAAAAAGAACCAGGCAGATGTGTTTTACCACTTCTTCCCTATTCTAAAAAGCAAATGACATAAATTTTACCCATTAAACCTTTCTAAACCGGGAAATAATCCCCCAAAGCAATTTTTAAATTTTATATGCCATTCATATTAAAAAGTATAAAATTGAAATTTGCCTTTAATAGTATCATTCACTAGTAGTATTAAGTTGAACCATGCAAAATTGTCACTTTTGGAGGTCAAGTCAAATACTGGCAATTTTGTATGGTTCAAACTAATATTCAAACTAATATGGATTTGTATCTGTCTAGTACCCATAACATTCCCACAGATGTCTCAGTCCTTCATCTTTTGGATAAAGATTACAGCGATAGATGGTATCATGTAAGAAACTGTCAGAGGATTCAGACCCAAAAAAAAGCTATCTATATTGGTTTACTTATTTGAAAAAGCTATTAAGGCAAGAATGTTTTCCAATTTCCCATACTCAAAGCAAAAGCCACCATCTATTGGGTAGTTTTTGTGTGCATCATCTTATCTTATTCCGTCCCCAGTATAGCTCTGCAACTCTTGGAGGTTAGATATTCCTATCATCCCTTCATAGATGTGAAAATAAAGTCTCAGGTAACTTGTACAGAATCACACATGGGTATAAGGCAGTGCCAAAATTCCAGACTTGAATCTGCTGGATAAAACCCCCATTCTTCCCCTTCTATACTGCCCTCATTGATTTTGTTTAAGATTTAATTGTTTATTCTAGAGAGAGTACATGTGTGCATAAGTGGGGCAAGGGACAGAGGGAGCGGGAGAGAGGATCTAAAGCAGACTCCCCACTGAGCGCAGTGCCTGGATGCTGCACTGGATCTCATGACCTTGAGGTCACGACCTGAGCCAAAATTAAGAGTCAGATGCTTATTGACTGAGCCACTCAGGTGCCCCTGCCCTCTTTGATTTAGAAAAAGAGAGAGGTAAACAGTTATCCAAAATGAAATACTGATTGTCATCAGCACTTAGTAAATATAGCTACCTGCTAAGTTTCTTGCATAGAGACTTTAACTTCTACAGTTGCAATCTTTGAGATAAAATCCTATGAAATAGACGATCCACCTTTAGAGCCTGAGATCAAGAAAAGGGATTGTGTCTAAATAATGTTGGCATCCTTGGGGCACCTGGGTGGCTCAGTGGGTTAAGCCTCTGCCTTTGGCTAGGTCATGGTCTCAGGGTCCTGGGATGGAGTCCCTCATCAGGCTCTCTGCTCAACATGGCCTCTGCTTCCCTCCCCTTTCTCTGCCTGCCTCTCTGCTTACTTGTGCCTCTCTCTCTCTCTCTGTCAAATAAATAAATAAATCTCTACTCTCTCTCTCTCTCTCTCTCTGTCAAATAAATAAATAAAATCCTTTTAAAAAATAAAAGTAAAAAATAATGTTGGCATCCTTGAGACATGTCATATAGTCCCAAATAAATGCTTCTAGAATGAGTGTTTGAATGAGTAAATGAATGACTTTATAAATAGAGGGAGGCAGAAAAGGTACATAATTCTTTGCAAAATCAAACATCTTACAGTATATACATATTTTTAAACCATATGATTGAGTCACAGAATCGTAACTCTGAATGGAGCCTCACAGACTCCTTTGCACAATGTCTATGTGTTAAATAAATGAAGGAACTAAAGTACAACCTTCCAAAGCTAATTGGTGACAGAGTCCTATCCCCTAGCATTCTGGAAAATATACTGGTCTCTGGATTTTGCCATCTATTGGGACATAAAAGCACTAATCTAAAATAGAGAATTATCCTAACATATTTATATTTTAATACGTAGGATAAAGATATATATGTATATATGAAAGACATACACACACATATAAATAAGGGTAGAACAGCTTGCTTTCTCTATGGAAATCATGAAGTTAATTTTTTTTAATCCATATATGTAATTGGTAAAGATCAGTATTAGCCAGGAATATCATGTCAAATACAAGTTTTTTGCTTTGAGAACTTCACACATTTACTGACCCTTGGATGTATTTATAATCCAGAAAGGAAATTTACATGGCCAGACACCTATAAGCCAGCTTTAAAGAAGAAAGAACAGGTGACTTTTCATAAATAGAACAGATACTTTTACCTACATTATTCTTTAAAAAAAACGTACAGTTATACATACCTTTCTTAGTGATTAATGATTTTTACCCACATTTATTTTATCTTCCATTCATTGAAAAGCCACACCTTTTTCTGGTTGACCAGACTTTGTCAGGATCCCTGGCTCTGAAAGGAAGTCCTCTGGAGAACAGATGTGTTCCCTGTAAATGGGTGGAATGCATGCATAATCACCTATTGTCATCGAAGAGTCCTGGTTTTCAATTAGCCAGTTTACAGGTTTCCAATGTGACTCCCCCCACCCCAAGCGCCTCTTCAGCCCCATATTTTGTATCTGGGGTACATACTAAAATTTCATCAACATCTTTTCCTGCTGTTACGAGGGAATGATTTTTTGGTGAAGGATGAATGAGAAATAGAGGTTATCATAGAGGGAATGTAAGCCTTGAGCTGTGCCCATACCCAGAGCCCAAAATTAAGCTGCTGTTAGCTGGCTGATGCTGGGTAAGCAGCTAGGGGTAGATGGGGGGGGGGGGGTGGCAATCTAGAATGTTTAGAATCAGAATATTCAGTTTGTAACAGCAATATTAAGAAGGAGGGCAAACATTCTATCAGTTCCTTGATATGCAGCACCTTTTTGCATTAGACAGAAACAAGTGGGTTTTTAAAAAAAACCTTTTACAGCAGCTCCAGGGCTCTATAAATCACAGGGAACTTCCCTTGAAGCCTGATGTAGAAAAACCCTAACTTTAGGCTTGTCCTTGACTTAGAGGCACAGAGCATTAAATATAAACAAGGCAGCCTGAGGTAGCACATGAAAATGCAAGCAGAAATAAGTTTATTTCAGTTTGAAAGCCAGCTCCTCTTGTTTGCCCATATTTGATAGCCAACCCAATGTTTTAGCTGTATTAATGGTAGAATAAGAAAAATTTTTAATTTTCTATGAGTGTAATTATAGGGCTCTCACAGAAAGTCAGAAGGGATGTGTGTTGTGAAGGGATGTTCTGCTTAAGTGGTAAACACAGTTAAGTTGTGGGCTGTCCTCAAAACAGAGCAGGAGAAATCCACCAGAGAAGAGAAAAGAGGATGTAGCAAGAAAGTGGAGGCAGATCGGTCAGACAGAGGGCGTAGGAGAAAGGCAGGCAAGAGAGATCTGCGCAAGAGGAGGGAGTAGAGAAAGCCGCAGAGGAAAGGTAAGGACAGGAAAGTGAAGGGAATGGTGTCACAGATGCAGATACAGAGACCACATGAAGAATAAAGAGGTGAGCCTCTCAGGGGGCGGTGGGAGGAAAAGATGGAGGAGATAGAGTGGGAAACCGTGTCTGAGAATCAAGAGACCCTACCCTTGCAGGGCGATGTACGTGGTAACTTTTCCAGGTGGCTAGACATTTGGCATTAGAAGAAACAATACAATCGGAAGCTGCATGTGATGCTACGTTGTAAAGGGGAAAGGTGATGGAAGGGGATTTTAAAGATCTGCAATTACGTGTCTGGGTTCCAGGGAATTCCCAGCCCCAAGAAGAGCAAGGACTCGCCCTGCGCATTTCATTCTGGTGCTGGCAACTTTTTTTTTTTTTTTAAGATTTTATTTATTTATTTGACAGAGATCGCAAGTAGGCAGAGAGAGAGAGGAAACAGGCTCCCCGCAGAGCAGAGAGCCCGATGCAGGGCTCGATCCCAGGACCCTGGGATCATGACCAGAGCCGAAGGCAGAGGCTTTAACTCACTGAGCCACCCAGGCACCCCTGGTGCTGGCAATTTTTGCTGCAGTGAATGAAGTTTGAGCTCATCCTGGTCTCAGGCAGCCTCCAGGGCTACTGTTCTTTCTGGGTCGGCCACTGCCCCTGCACTTATGAACTGAATGCTGGCCCATCTCTCAAGATGTGGTATAGCCTGGCTGGTCACAGCACCTGCAGCCAGTCTTTCACAGGGCTGGCCCCAGCCTAGGGGGAGGTACAATAAATTCAAGGAGTGAGCTGGGTGGGGAGGCACTGAACTTGGCCAAAGGAACATGAAGGGGTCTGACAGTGATTCAGATGCTCTGAGGGATTGGGGAGCTCTCCATCATGCCCAAAGTGTCTAAGCTGCTGAAGGGAACTGGCCCTGCACTAGGATGACAACAGTCGAGTGGGGTAGGGAACTAAAGAGAGCAGCCCTGAGAGACCACACACCTGGAGGGGCTGTTGATAGAGATGGAAAGACAAAGTAGCCTGCAGGGATTGCAAGCACTGGCAGGAGCTAAGGCTGCTGTTAGAAGTCATTCTTTTGTGACCTCTTGTGAAGGGATGTATGTTGGGGGAGGGGGGCAATTCAGCAGCACCCCCCCACACACATTGGTGGCTGTCAGAGGAGTGTCCCCTGCAGAACTGAGGCCAGAGGCAGCGGGAATGGCAGAAGAGGACAGCGTAAGTGTCGAGAGAAAGAACACCATCTGTGTTGCACAGAGCAGAGCTCTAACCCACTTCTGCTGGTTGGGAAGGTTTTCACCTCTCTGTGCCTCAGTTTCCTCCTTTTAAAAGCTGACCTCAGAAACATTCTTGGAAAGATTAGCATTAACAAGCCCAGCACAGTACCCTCTTGCCCAGTATTTGGTTACTAGTATTATCCTTATCAGTAACTTCCTTGCTTCACAGTTAAATTTCTGGTCACAGTTTGAAGAAAGCCAGATTCACTGGATTTCTTCACCCTTTGTTCCTCTCTCATTTCTTCCCTGTTCTCAATTTTCTTTCCATCCTTCCCATTGCTTACTGAGCATTTACTTTGTGCTAGGAACCAAACCATGGCAGTGGAACCTGATTTCTTGATGTTTTTCGAAGGGAGAGTGGCTTTTTGGCTTTGTTCACATCCACAGCTCTGGCAACTAACCATGGAAACTCACTCCGCTGGGGAGTTGTTTTCTGTGGGGAGCAACATTCTGTGAGCTAAATTGGGAGGGCTGGAAGGAGGGAATTGGTTAGTAATTAGAAAAATTTAAATGACTGAAAATACCTCTCTGTGTAAATGGAAAATTTTCTGGTGTTTACAATATTCACTTGGGGCTGATGGTAAAAGACTGCACATGGCCTTGGCTGTTTTTATGAAGTCCTGATACATTACTGGAGAGAACAAAGGAAGTGACGACAGAGAGAGAATTGCGGAGGATGCCGTTCTTCCTTGCGCTTTCGATTTTATGGAGTTTGTCCTTTCAGAAGAGTTTGAACTCTATCTCTTGCTCTTGCTTCTTCTGGTTCTTCCAGTGACCAGAAAGAAACTTTTCAGAAGATCATTGACCATTAGAGATAAGGCTCTGTGCTGTGTGTGTGACCCAAAGATGCCATATTCAAGATGGCCGCTCCAGCACAGAAATCCTCCCGTCCTTAAAGAAAGCTGACTGCCTCTTTGTCATCATCCTGCATATCCTCTCCAGTAGCTCTCCTGTCTTCACTTTCCTTTTCCTTATTAGCCAATGGAGCTGGCCACTAAATTATTGGTGAGCTGGTTAATGATGCTTCTTTAGAGGAACAGGAGTCTTTATGAACCCTTAAGACCTCTTCAGAGTAGAAGAGATTCATGAGGCGCATGTAGTTGTAACCATTCTCAATAATAATTTATGAGGAAGGAAGTTTGTGCCACATCCTGGGAATACAGGAGAAGTAACACATTGGCTGGTACTGCCCTCATAGGTCTTACAGTCTAGTTGATGACACTGATCCATAAAAAAATAATTCAGATGGAAAAAGAGAGCCAATTACATAGCACTGTGTTGTGTGATCTATTTTTGAAAATGGTAACTACATAGGAAGTAAATATATGTATTTTTCCAGCTATGTATGTTCAGTCACTGACATGTATCAGGTACTATTCTAGACATCAGGACTATAGCTGGGGATATTATTTATATGTGTGTGGGGGAAAATGTATAGAAGTTATATATTCAATTTATTATCAGTGGTTACCTGAAAGTTAGAGTAGAAAAAGATATTTAATTTCCTTGCCATTTTTCTACATTATTTTAATTATTTAAAATGAACTTGAGGGGTGCCTGTGTGGCTCAGTTGTTAAGCATCTGACTTTGGCTCAGATCATGATCCCAGTGCCCTGGGATTGAGACCTGCATCAGGCTCTCTGCTCGGCAGGGAGCCTGCTTCTCCCTCTCTCTCTGCTTGTGTTCCCTCTCCTGCTGTGTCTCTCCCAGTCAAATAAATAAATAAAATCTTAAAAAAATAAAATAAAATGCACTTGAATTCCATACCTCAAATAAATAGTAAAGCACTATAAGGGGACAAAAATCCATGTAATGCTGCCAGGTTGTGAAGCTAGTGGCCAAGTGAGTGGTACAGACCATTAATAGGAGGCCCAAGAAAGTAGAACTTGTTGTGGACATGAAGGAAGATCCAGACTTCAGGTAATCCTAGGGAACAAGAAGCAGGACAGGGAGGAAAATGTCCATAAGGAATGGCATTGAGATAGGGCTGTGCAGGAAGCTTCTGGTTGCAGCAGAGGGTTTGCTTGGGAGGGGAGGTATATAATAATATAGAGGAACTAACACTAGTGTTCTCATCTGGTCTCTGTCACAGAGTGGCCCTTCAAGTGATTTCCTTTCCTGGGCCTCAGTTTCCTTACCTGTGAATTGGAAGGATTGACATGATCAGCTCTCATCAGAGTTGTCTATGGTCTTATGAGACTAGAGAGAGGTATAATAAAGGCCAGATTATGGAAGGCCTTAAAAAGGAAAATATAGAATTTTCACATAACCTACAAGCATTGAGGAACATATAAGCATCTGCTTCATGTGTAAAATGTGAAAAGCTGAACAAGTAGACAAGTAGACTGTCCATGATATACAAGATGGCTGTCAACATGGTAGGTGTAGAGAAAACAGAAGGAGAAGGGGGGGAGAGAGAGAGAGAGAGAGTTTAGAGGAAGGTTTGTAGGTCAATTAGAGGTCTACTACACAGGGGTGCCTGGGTGGCCCTGTCAGTTGGGCATCTGACTCTTGTTAGTCTCGGGTCAGGTGGGATCATGAGATCGAGCCCCACAGTGGGCTCTGTGCTCAGACTGGAGTCGGCTTGGGACTCTCTCTCCTTCTCCTTCTGCCCCTCCCTGCTCTCTAAAATAAGGTGAATAAATCTTTAAAAAAAAAAAAAAAGTCTTCTGCACCATAATAGACTGTGTCTTGAAAAGTAAAAACAGAAACATGAGTCCATAGTTATAAAGAGAGAAAGAGAATAAGAAGAAGTTCTTTTGCACAGAAGAATACCAGCTAATGATTCTAGCAGAAATAGAGAAGTAGGAGGTCCTGGGTGGCTCAGTCATTTGAGCGTCTGCCTTTGGCTCAGGTCACAATCTCAGGGTCCTGGGATCCAGCCCCATCAAGCTCCCTGTCCAGTGAGGAGCCTGCTTCCCCCTCTACTTCCCCATGCTTTTGCTCCCTCTCTCCTCAAATAATAAATAAATAATTTTTTACAAAAATAGGGAAGTAGGGGGGCCTGAGTGGCTCAGTTGGATAAGGGGCTGCCTTCAGCTTGAGTCGTGATTCCAGGGTCCAGATTGAGCCCTGCATCAGGCTCCCTGCTCAGAAGGAGAGCCTGCTTCTCCCTCTCACTCTATCTCCTGGCATGTGCTCTCTGTCAAATAAATAAATAAGATCTTAAAAAAAAAAAAAATAGAGAAGTAGAAAATCACCAATTTCCAATCCTAAGTAGCATTATTGTTTTAGGCAAGCTTAGTTAAGAAATACTAAAAAATATTGAGATGAATATTTTCATCTTATTGGGAAAAAAGGATAGTCATATGGTCTCTAAAAGTTACCCCACAGATTTGTTATTTACAAAGGTATCATTCTGAAGGTGCCTTTGGAATGGGGAGATCTGGTGGTCCTTACCAAAGTGACCAAACTTAGTATCACCAATAGTGAGACAACTTCACATTTATAATCTTCCTAATGTGATCCAGTAAGAAGCACACAATGTTACTCACTAGATTTTGCTAAAAATGTTTGACCTGATTCTGATAAGGGAGAAACAATTAGACAAAACTAGAATGTAGAGCAGTCTGTAAGTATCTAGCTTGAGTGCTTAGAGAGAAAGAAAGAAAAGAAACTCAATGTCATAAAAGAAAAAGAAGGTAATTTTTTAGGTTAATAGTGAGTAGAGATATAACAACGAAACACAATGAGTAAACCTTGATTCAATCCTGGATTGAAAAAAAAATCTATAGAAGACATTTTGAGGGCAGCTGAGAAAATTTGAATAGGTGTAGTATATTGGATGGTATAGAATTACTGTTACCTTTTTTGATTTAATAATGATACTGTGTGTACGTAGAATATATATTTATACTGAGAGATGCCTTGCTGATATGTTAGGTTTGGAAAGGACATCATATCTGTCACATATTTCAGAGGGTTCTAAAAGAACAAGTGTGTATATTTATGTGTGTGTCTCTTTTGAGAGAGGGCAGAGAAAGGGAGAGAGAATTAATGTGCCAAAATATTAACAACTGTTAGATCTTGATGAAAATGTCTGAACTTTTAGTATAGTTCTTTAATTTTTTTAATTTTATTTTTTAATTTTTATTTTAATTTTTTAATTTTTATAGTTTTTTAATTTTTTTCTGTAGTTGAAATTCTTCAAAAATAAATTGTTGGGAGGGGTTCTATTACAATAGTCTAGATTGAGACTTAGGGATAGTAGTAAATTAGGAAAAAAAGAAAAGTAAAAGATATTTTGAAGGGACAGTAGATGAATATCATTTCTCAGCAAGAGTCTTAAGTACAATTCGATTTTCAGCATTCGTGCCTGTTCAGATCTCCTCCCCTTCATCTGACGCTGAAACAATTGGAGAGAGGATTCAGGAGTCCTTGATACTGTTTGCCTGAACTCAGAAACTTGTATCCTGAGAGTTTTTAGGCAGTGAGATGATAACCTAATTTTTAGGTAAGGACTAAGTACGAGAAATGCTACAGTGTAATTGTGGACAACAGTCAGATGTCAAGACACACCTAAACCCAAACACAAAAGAATGTCATCATCCTGAGGAATGGTAGTGAAACCAGCATTAAGTGGTCCTACAGCAGTGGCCAGAATTTGAGTTTTACATTAATGGTTTTTGACCAAGATAATTGTATTAGCATCTTATTCCTCTTGAAGGCCTTTAAGTGCTTTAGAAATGGGCTATTTGACAGGTATGGCAAGGTTTTTTTTCTTCCTTTAAAAGTGATTTTAAATGCTTATGATTAAGGTCATGCATACAGGTCTGGGTGGGAGAAAGGAACAGAGAACCTCTTTCACCTACACTATAATCCCATTAAGGTTCACTGGGAATTAACACATTTCTCTGATCCAGTATTTCTTACTGCAGATGCTACTGCATTTCTGGAAGGACCGATTTTCACTGTGTATGCCTGTACCACACTTTGCAGAACACTTACCACATCTGAGCTTTTCACAATTAATGCTAACCCTCACCCCAGACTCTGATATTTTAAGAACAAAGAATATCCCCCCTCCACATTTCTATACCCCATCGAGAACTGCTGTTCGGTTCCAAGCCACTGGGGACAGAGCCATTCCTGTCTTCACCAGTACGTTCCCAACATTTAGTGCGATGACGACCACAAAGAAGATGCTCAGAGACAATCTGTTCAATGACTTGATGTAACATATGAATATTTGATTACAAATCTTTCACTTTTTCTATAAACATCACTGTGTTTTGCATGTGCCTTGGCAGCCCCTTTTGTTTTGGTTTGGTTTTTTTTACCATCTCTCCTCTTCAGCATTACCTCCAACCACCATGGCCTCAAGACTACAGCCCTCCACAGCCTCTCTTAGCATTTGGTTTTGTAGACTTTCAGGCATTTTCAGTGAGATAATATATCCTTTTCCTAACCTTCCTCCCTTCTTTATTTTTCTTTTAATAAGCAGGGTTATCTATATATATATATATCGTTTTTAACTTGTTCTTTAACTTAGCATTATTTCACAGCTATTTGTTGATATGAGAATATTAGGCATGTATGCCTTTGTTTTTAGTGGCTACATCATATTCCATAATAATTTATTTAATCAATTCCCTGTTGATGGTGTTTTTAATGGTAGATTAGATTTAGCCATAGTTTCATATCAGAAACCCGGAAACCACAGAAAACTAAGTTTAAAAAAAAAATAACAGCATTTGCAGTCAGTCCACTGGTTTCACAAAGGAGAACATGCTGAGCAAACTGGAAAGGTCGCTTTTATTACCACCATCCATCAAGGAAACACCTCAGCTGTAAGTCTGACATTAACCTAAGGGAATCCATTGGCCTAAAAGCACACACATGCCTTCCCAGAATAGAGGGCTTAGAGAGTGAGATTCAAAGCCGATCCCTGAGTTTTACCTTTTGCCTGAGCAGTTTGGGGGCTTGGGTGAGATGCAAGTGAGTGATTCCATGTTTTCAAAGGCATTGAGACAAGGAAAGGGAGCTTCAAGGATACTTCTGCCATGATACCTACAGCTTTATGTGGCTCTGAGAGATACTCGTGTCAGTGGATACCCATGCCGGAAGTGCAGTGTGGTAGACAGAAGCCTGGAATGAAGAGAATGGGTCTGGTGTGGCTTGTATGGGTCACTGTTGTCATGTTCATGTGTTCCCTCCCAAAGTGTATCTTATAGGAGGTTCCAGAGCCATTCTCCTATCACCTAAGTCCTCATTGGTGATAGAGTCCCAAAGGGCCAGAGAGTTTGTAAAGCATCAAAGTACAACTTGAGACTATTTTAAAATCAAGTATGTATGAATAAAGGACCAGCAAGAGTGCATAGGAGAGCAAAGAGCTACATCTCCACAAGAGGGGCCCACATCTGACAGAGCATCTGTCATTAGAGAGCTTTTCAAAAATAAAGATTCTGGAGTTGGGACCTCAGGGATTCTGATTTATGAGTCCAGTTTAATCAACCATTCTCCCCCTAGAGGACAAATTCCTTCCGAAAAGGACTCTGATCAGTACCTGGCTCATAATAAGTATGCAATAAATAGTGGTCAGATTTTAATGATTTAAATAAAGAATGTGATCTAATGATTATAATCAATTCTTAATGCAAGGAGTACAGTGAAAAATCTGCATAGCATTGCAGACCTTAGAAGTATGGAGTCAAATGAAACAAAGTTTCTATTTACAGGAAGCTTTTCTTGGGGTGGCTGGGATAAGAATGCAATATCAGGTAGACCTGAGTTCCAGAAGAAATTGAAAAAGGATGTTAAAGATAGGCTACCGGGCTACTTTAAAAGGGGTAGTCAACAAAAATCGGTTATTAGCCTATAAGCTAAGACTTTTAAAAATAAGGGATGAAATATGAGAATTGCTAAGGAAGAGCACCACTATCAGAAAGACAGCTGGAACAAGTGACCCTTACTGGAAGGAAATTGAGTTTAGGTGAAGCAGATCTAAGGCCTTCATGCCTGTGAAATAGGGAGGCAGAGTGGAATGAGATGGAATCAGGATTGGTCAAGGTCAAGGTAAGGTACAACAACAACAACAACAAAAATCAATGTTAAAAAAAAAAAAAAAAAAAAACAACCTAGCAGGAGGGGGATCTGGTCTGATATACACACATTTTGAAAAGATCCCAATGGCTGTTGGATTGAAAAGGGTGGGGTGTTGTGGATCCAGCATTAAAAGCAAGCCCAGTCAGGGGGCTAGTGCAGAATCCCTGGGAGAAGCAGTGGCTTTGCCAAGGGGGCTGGGGGGAGTTGGAAAAAAGTAGACTTGCAATGTGGCTTGGAGCTAGAGTAAACAGACAGGCTGACGGATTGCACGGGAAGTGGGAAGGAAAAAGAATGAGGGTTGGCAGGTAGGTTCTTGGCTGAGTGGTTTGAGTGGTGGATGGTCGTATTACTCATTTGCTGAAAGTGGTAAAATTGCCCAGAGAAAATTGAGAGTTTGATTTTGAGCATGATAAGTTTGAAAAATATTAGACATCCAGCTGGAGATGTCAAGTAAGCACACAGATTTGCAAGTCTAGAGTTAAGAAAAGAATCAGAGCGAGAGGTACTAGTATCATCTTGTATTTGTATAATATGTTATAAGACTTCAACTATTTCTGCTTATATATTCTTGCAATATATTCTTGTTCCTCAAAACACATGAATCCTAAGTTATTTGCTGTGTCTTAGCCTATACTAAATTGGGTTTGGAAAATTATATACTATATATAAGATCATATATATAATATAAATATTATATTTATATGTATATAAATATATATGTATATAATAAATATATATAAACATTATATATATAATAAAATTATATATATATATATATATTTGGATTATTTTCAGTTAAAGACTTCAAAATGATCAGCCATCTGTTAATGTCCTGGTAAACCAAAATATTTTTTCTTTCTTTTTTTTTTTAATACATGTTTATTTTTGCATCACCAAACCAAATTTAAAAGGGATGTTAATTTTAACTGCCAAGCCATGTAAATATCCAACATCAGTTTTTCATTTTGCTTCTGCTCTAGGTAGATTCTGGTCTTGAGCTCTCATACAGCTCCTGTCAGAAATGTTATCACTCTGCACCAAGCACAACAGCCTCCAGGAGGAGAAAGGAACTTAATTAGAAATTTCCACTTCAAACACAATTTATAGTTCATTCATTCTGAGATACGCTGGAGGGTGTTTGGAAAGTTATCACTAAATGAACTGTTTGTTTTTCTCACGTTGTCAACAAAAAAACATATTGGGCACAGAATATATTTGTTTATGAAGCACTGGAGGGGGGCCTCAGTGATTTAGCATAAGGCTTTCTTTTTAGGGGAAGAAACTGAACCCCAGAGCGGGAAACAGACTTCCCAAAGTAACATGAACTAACAGCAGGTTGGGTCTGAAACTCAGGACTCCTCACTCCTAGGACCATACTTTCCAGAGTGCCATGCTGCCCCTTTCAGTACCTCTAACCCTAGTACTTCTCCATGCCCTGCTGAGTCTTTATTGAGATAATTTTATACTAGCCCAGGTCATCATCTTTGTATATGTCAGGGTAGGGCTTAATAATAGCTAATAATTATATGTCCTTACTATGTAGCAGATACTGTTGTGAACTAATCTAACCTTTGTACAGCAAGACTCTTCTATGTCTGGGGCTAGTCAGATCAGGGTACTGACCTTAGGAATTCCAAGACTAAATTGATTATTAACATTGACTCTTTCTCTAAGCTTTCTCTAAGCTTTCCCTAAGCTCCAGGAGATAAAACAAACTCAACATGTCCAAAACAAAATACATTATTATCCTCTTGTCCAAACCCACTTTCTACCCTGTGTTCGCATTCTAATGGTAGCCTCACTTCCCTGATTACCTTTCTCAGTTCCCATTTCCAAACATTCAATGTTATTATAAATATTATTTAAACCCTATTTAGTCCCCAGAAGCATTTGAGAATAGCTATCTAGTACCTACCTCTGTTTTCTCTCTCAAGCCGATGCCCCATTTCCCATGGTTCCATTCTCAGTTTTCTAATTCAGGCTTTCCCTGTCATCAACCATTGGTCATATTACCACAGTCTCCCATCTGGTTATTCTCTTTTTCATTGCTTAGTTCTTCACCCCCGACTTTTCACTCTTGCCTTAGTTATCCTAGCCCAAACACTAGTCAGATTGTGTTGTATGCCACTGTGTCACCCCTGCAACCACCACCACTTACTGACAAAACTTTTTAACCTGGCATTCAAGGTTCACTTCTGTTGGCATTTTTTTCTCTCTCTCTCCATGCTCTGTGTGAGCCATTCCAGCCTGCTCACAGTTCAGAATTAAATGGGCTATTTATAGTTTTCTTGCTTCACTCACCAGTATGTGATAAGGATCAGTTAATACATGAGAAGCTTTTATTATATTTATGTCCCACCTTATTTGGTAAGAAATATGAGGTGGGAAAACAGTTTACTACTGACTCTAAAATACTTTTGAGATTTTATTTTTAAGCCAGGGAAATCATCAAATTTTGAATTACAGAGGACCCTAGAGATAATGGGGCCTAGAACATTCCACCTCCCACAGCAGCTCAGTGGCTGGCCCAAGTAAGTTAGTGGCAGAGTTAACAGATTTCCACCTTACTACATCACACCACTTTAGGAAAATGAAAATAGATTTCTTCCCTCTTGAGAAAAGTTGGACCCTTCTACATTCATTTAATTCACTGGTAATACATCTGCTCATCTTATTATCCCCAGTCTCCCTGAATAAAGTAGACATAGTTTGGATTCTGCCCCAGTTTCTTTCCTGCTGCTCCCTGCCACATACCAACTAGGCCCCCAACTATGAAATAATGTACTTGAAATGGTCCCCTGTGTTCTGTACAGACTAGTTTTAATTGAAATCTGGTGCCAATTATCTCCCCCTTTCCCACCAGGTCGGCCCTTTGCATTTTTTTTTTTTCATAATAATCCAGTTAAATTTGTTTTTTTTTTTTTAACTACTCAAATTCCAAGACAATCTTACACTAAGTCTGTTCTTTGATTTTATTATTGCCAATACAATCCATTTTAAAACCCTGATTCATAGGTTATAGGTACGCTCTAAGAGGAATAGCAACCAAGGGTGGCCTGCTCAGTGTGTGAAGTGTCAGATGCTTTATTTGTGTTGTCTTTGATCATCCTGACAAGAAGCTGGCAAAATAAGCATTATCGTTGTTACAAATGGAGAAACTGAAGCTCAAAGGGGTTAGGTAACTTACCCAAGGTCTTGGAGTTAAGGTATGGCTGGACCAAGATTTGAATCCTGGTGCTCCAACTCTAAACCAGTATTCTTCCCGGGACAGTTTTTATAGCAGGCAAATGACCTGAGTTGGGATGGAAAACCAAAGCAGCCACAAAGAGTAGTGCTGTGCTCTGAGAAGCATTTCAGAGGGATCCATTCATCACCAGAGGCTCTTACCAAGGCTGGCAACTGCACCTGCCTCCTGCATTTTCTCTAGCTGGAAGCACTCCTAGGGTGCAGGAGTGATGGTAACATAATATTTCTTCATTCTCAGCTGAGAAATGGTTTCCCATTGCATCAAAATAAACTCCCAAATTTGTTAATATGGCTTGTCATGCCCTGCACTGCCAGATCTTTGAAAAGCATTAATATGTCACGGTTGGGAGTGATTAGGAATTTGACTCACTATCGAGCTTTATTAACCATTTCAAAGATAAGAACAATCGTGAAGCACAAGCAAAGCAAAGAGAGACTCTGACTGCCTGAGTTGAAGTCCTGGTTTTGCCATTTATTACTAGTGGGCTCTTGGCCAATCTATTTAATGACTGTGCCTCAACCACCTCCTCTGTAAAATGGATGTTATTATGCGTTCTTCATTGAACTATTATGAGAGTTAAGGGAATTGATAATAGGCAATGCTTAGAACCTTGCCTGCCACAGAGTGAGTGCTCTGTGCATGTCAGCCGTCACCTCCAGCACTACCATCATCACCAAGTCATCACCTTCATTTCTCCCTCGTCATCTCTCACCTTCTTCCTACTCTCCTTCACCCCACCCCCGCCCTGCCATTTGCCAACACCTACTTTCTTTTCTTCAGGTGTATCAAGTCCTGTCCTACCTCGAGACCTTCACATGTCCCTCCCCTCTCTGTTTGGAATACTCTTGCTACTCCTGGGCTACAGCCCTCCACGGGCATTCCCACCCATCCTGACCTGGATAACTCATTCATATCTTGTTTCTGATCTCACTTCCTCCAGAAAACCTTCTCATACCTCCTCATATCTTCAGTAGGGAGCCTTCCTTCCTGTCCCAGAACTTTCTGGCCTTTTCCTGTCTGTTTTCCACCTGCTGTTTAACTGTGCATTTATCTGTCAGTGCTTCCACCAAATGGTGAATTGCTTGATAATAGGTATATGTCACTCAAGTTCACTTCCTCTCTTAACTTGGAAGAGGAAATAACTAAAATGGATAGTTTTTAAAAACCAAATTTATTTCAGTTCGGTGTTTAGCTACAGATGGGTACTTATTTGAGGATAATAGCCTTTAGTAAGGATCCCTGATGCCATACTTCACTTCACATGCATTCAGCTGAGTCTCTCATCAGGTTTTAAATAATATCAAGATTCTAGAAATAACACTTATTAGAGCCATCCCAAAATGGAAAGGACAGACTAGAGAAGGAAAGAATTTCCTGTCACTAAAAGTACGTAAACAGAGATAAGTAGTCATTTGGTACGAGTGATATGGAGAAATGAGGAAGGGAGTGAGGCCATTTAACCTAGAAATGAGGAAACTGTCTTCAAATGTTAGAAAGAGAATCATATAAAAGAAGAAATAAAAAGAAGAAATGTTCTATGAGCCCTTGGGAGGAGGAGGTAGAACCAACAGGTAGAAACTACCAAGAGGATGATTTAGATTCAACGCAGAGAACTTTTTTTTTTTTTTTAATCATGAAAGCTGACTCCAAGTACAGTGGATTTCTCTGAAGACAGTGAGTTTATCAGAATAAAACCAGTGTCACATCAAGCATAGATGACCATTTGCCTGGAATAACATAATGAATGTATTTTTCACCCACCCACTTACTTATTCACTCACCTATGTAGTTATCATGTACCTACTCTCTGCCAGGTCCTATGCTAGAGACAAAAGCTCCAGTAAGATGAGTTCCTGCCTTCAGGAGCTCACAAGTAAGCATATTCCATAGTCCATTCAGACTGAATATTTGACTGGGAGAATTTTTCTAGGGGAGGAAGGGATGAATAATTAGGTTCCAGATAGGGAGACTAGCATGTGCAAAGATGCAGAAATGCCTAAATTAGAGAAATAAAAAGGTCAACGTGATGGGAGACAAGGATATAAGAGTATGTTATGTGGATGAGTCAGTTTAAAGGCAGACATACATACAAATGGGCTCTCCCCATTTCTGGAAAGGCTCTGATTTTGATATCATCCTTTTTAAAAAATTTATTTATTAATTTGACAGAGAGAGACACAGGCAGAGAGGGAACACAAGCAGGGGGAGTGGGAGAGGGAGAAGCAGACTCTCTGCCGAGCAGGGAACCCGATGTGGGGCTTGATCCAGGACCATGGGATCATGACCTGAGCCAAAGGCAGACGCTTAAGTGACTGAGCCACGAAGGTGCCCCTTGATATCATCCTTTCTATAGGACTAAGAAATAGATAAATATTTCTGGAAAACATTGAGTTATTTACTCATATAACCCCTGAGGCCCCAAGCTATGGGCCCTCATGGTTGAAGTAGCCAACATAATATTCATCTTTTGAAAATAAAACAGAGAAAGGGTTGTCTCTGGACATGGCACACTATTCCCTTCACATTAGCATCTGAATAAAACCTACAACTAACTTGAATCAAGGAGAAGTGCTAAAATTTCTATTGATTACCAACATGGTTGTGAAAAGGATGTCCTAACAAATAGAATTTTTTCTCCTATGATCCAGGGATGGTTGTATACATAAACAGCACTAGATGGAATTTTTCTAGTCTGCCCAAAGCTTTTTGCTTCAGCCTGGCATGATCTTATCATTATAAACCTGGGTCATAAACCAGGTTGCTTGGGAACATGGTAGAGCTGACCAGGGAGCCACACCCAGCTGTGTTCTGTTGGTCTCAAGGTCCTTGAGAGACAAGCTTCTGAACTGGAGTCTTGTAAGGATAGACCTTCAGAAGTGAATAGAATATTAAAGGGAGATCAGTAGGCATTGGAATTAAGAGCTCAGGAGTTTTAATTAGACTGTTCTAAATCCTTAACCTCTTCCAACTGTTTAACCTTGAGTAGGTTAGTGATTCTCTCTGAGCTCAATTTTCTTATTTGTGAAATCAGAAAAATAATCCCAGCCTCCTAAGGATTATAAGATAATGTATAAACATCGGAGTATAATAATATAATAAATATATAAGTATAATAATTTTCTAATAAATAATATGTATAATAAGTATGAACATGCATGAGGCTCAATGAATGATAATGGGTTATAATTATTGAACTCAAGAATGGTGATCTCCAATATCCCAGTTCATGCTTAAAGAAGAGAAAATTCAAGCTGAAGTAGAAAAATAGAAATAACAAATACTTGAGGCTCTGTCACACTTGGTATTTTAAAATGTCATCAAGGGCACCTGGGTGGCACAGCCTATTAAGTGTCCTTTTGGTTTCGGCTCAGGTTGTGATCTCAGAGTCATGGAACTGAGCCCCACATCAGGCCCCTTGCTCAGTGCGGAGCCTGCTTAAGACTCTCTCTCCCTCCTTGGGTGTCTGGGGGCTTCAGTCAGGCATTCGACTCTGGATTTCTGCTCAGGTCATGATCTCAGGGTCATGGGATTAGGCCCCCCATCAGGCTCTCTGCTCAGCAGGGAGCCTGCTTGAGAGTCTCCCTCTCCTTCTCCCTCTGCCCCTCCCTCCGCTCATGCTCACTCTCAAATAAATAAATACATTTAAAAAAAATTTTTTTTTAAATAAAATATCATATCTAGCTGATCTCCTGGTAGCTGAAGTAGTCAATGATATAAACTGTTTTTAAATGCACCTAAAAATGTTATTCGAGCAAAGATTACCAAAACCTCAGGGAGGGAAATAAGAGTCAAAGTGACCTTGAAAAATGTGACTGGAGGAGGACATGTTTGCTAAAATCTGGAGGAAAATCAAGAGCTATCTGGGCAATGTGGTATTATTCAGGATAACAGCCAGATTTGGTTATTACTGGCCCAGTGGAAAATGAACACACACCCATAGTAGGGTACATCTACTACAGTGGGAAGAAGCCTGAGCCAAACAAGGAAGCCTGGGCTGGTCCAACCCTATGCTAACTCTGGTATGACTCTGGGCAGGTCCTTTCTCCTATGGGAATGATTTTAATGTTCTTATGTATAAGTGCTGGATGAACAAGTTTTTAAGGCATTTAGTTCTTCATAGCAGTCCGCTCAAGTCATGATCTCACAGTCATGGGATCCCACATTGGGCTTCGAGCTCCACATGAAGTTGGTATGGAACTCTGTCCCTGTTCCTCTGCCCCTCCTCCCCACACACTTTCTCTCTCTTTCTTTCTCTCTCTCATAAATAAAACATCTTAAAAAAAATAAAATAAATATAAATTTATTTATAAAAAATATATAACATAGAAATATATAAATAAAATAAATATAAATATTAAAAATTAAAATAATCAAATTTCTCATAAATCTTTAAAAATAAAAGAATAAACTATACAAATAGAAAACAGAAAAAAGCAAACTTCCATTTTATGCAAAAAGAAACATAAATAGGGACGCCTGGGTGGCTCAGTGGGTTAGGGCCTCTGCCTTCACCTCAGGTTGTGGTCCCAGAGTCCTGGGATCGAGCCCCGCATCAGGCTCTCTGCTCCGTGGGGAGTCAGCTTCCTCCTCTCTCTGCCAGCCTCTCTGCCTACTTGTGATCTCTGTCTGTCAAATAAATTAACAAAATCTTAAAAAAAAAAATAAAAATAATCAGCAAACATTAAAAAGATGCTTAACTTCATAATTATAGAAAGGCAAAATTCAAAAATAATATTGTCTATCACAATGGTAAATGTAAGAATTTGGAGTATATGCAAATTCTATAAGACTGTGAGGAACGTCAGTCATATTTTATTTGTGGGAGTAAAAATTTTTGGAGACAACTTGGCAATAGTGTCACAGTTTAACACTCATACCCTTTATCCAACAACTTGTTACATGGTATTTACTGTAACAGAGTTTATCATAGTGGAATACTAGAACAACCTAAGGGTCCATCAATCCTGCACTGATAAAATAAATTTATATTGAATCATAGAGAACACTTCACAGCTATCAAAAGGGATACGACAGCGTATAGGGACATGTGAGTGAAAAAAATTCTTTCGGGGCGCCTGGGTGGCTCAGTGGGTTTAGCGTCTGCCTTCAGCCCAGGTCATGGTCCCAGGATTCTAGGATGGAGTCCTACATGAGGCTCCCTGCTGGGGCAGGGAGCCTGCTTCTCCCTCTGACTGCTTGTGCTCTCTCTCTGACAAATGAATAAATAAAATCTTTAAAAAGCAGGGGGCACCTGGATGGCTTAGTGGGTTAAGCATCTGCCTTTGGCTCAGGTCATGATATCAGGTTCCTGGGATTGAGCTCCACATTGGGCTCTCTGCTCAGCAGGGAGCCTGCTTCCCCCTCTCTCTCTCTGCCTGCCTCTCTGCCTACTTGTGATCTTGCTCTCTGTCAATGAATAAATAAAATCTTTAAAAAAAAAAAAAAGGAAAATTCTTTAAGATCTATTAGTAAGTGGAAAAAATAAAGGTATAAAACTATGTATAAAATACCTTATTTGTATACAATTTTAAAATTATGACTTGATAAACCTGCTTATATTCATAACAAAAATAATTGGCAGTATATACAAAGAACTCTTAGAATAATAAGAGTTAGGGGGACCATTTTATTTTTACGCCTTTTATATTGCTTTAATTTTCATGTGGGTTTATTATGTACATATGTTAGTTTTATTTTTTATATCAATACATTATCTGAGCAAGGAGATTCTGGCCTTTTTCTTTTTGCTTTCTCCTTTATTAATTTCTATTTGCTTAGTGAATAATTAATCATGTTAAAAACATGCAAGGGAAATTAAAAGAAACAAATAATGCCCGTTCCCTTTGACTTAGAAAGTATCTTTCCGGGGAATTAACCTTTCAGAAATACCTCCATAATTGCTCGTAGTAACCAAAATCTGGACACAATCTTAGAACGTACAATGGTGAGGATCCTTTTGAAAAAAATGCTGGTGGATTACTGGACTCTTGTTAAGAAGGTAAAGTGGTATGAGCTGATTGTCCAAGATATATTGTTAAATGAACAGCAAAACAGAAACAGGTTATAGAACTTTATATATATATATATATATGAATGTATGTATATGTATACATATATATATGATCCTACTCACTTAACTAAAAATGTGATGATATATTAAAATATGTAAAGAAAGAAGCAGAAATAGAGAAAGTTGTGTGCGTGCATATGCAGATAGTAGATTTCTAGAAAGTATACACAAAAAACTAAGGGAAGATGATGAGGGGATTTTTTTACTTTTCCTTAGATACCTTTCTGAAACATTAGAATTCATTTACCACAATCATGTATTATTTTTTAATAGGAAGTTAGCCCTAATTATTTGACAAGACAAGAGGTTATTTGGCCCACGAAGTTTGTGCATTCCATTTCCTGTAGGCAAGAGCCTACATCTTATTACTTTTCCCGTCTCTTCCAGCTGTCTGAGTCATACTCTGACTCATCTGTGCCTAGACAGTCTCTGAAATGACTGTCATCTACTAACAAGTAAATCCAGAATTGTATAGTTCAAAGGGGTTTTAGACTCCTCACAATCGCTTCCCTCCAAGGCAGAAGAGTGTTGCGTCTCAGGAGCTGAAAGGTGGCAGCTCCGCCAGTGAGTGGCGCAGTCAGGCCATGCCCAGCTCATTGGACTTCTCCATGTTACTATGTCATTCTTGCTCTCAGTAAGGAGCTCACCAGAATAGAAAGCAGGGAAGAGGCAGGGACAATTATAAAAGTCGGCAAGGAAACTTTCACAAAGCTATTACAGGAGATCTAGGATATGGAACTAAAGATTACACACATCCCAGGCCCGACAGGAAAACAGAAGCACCACCCAGTGTCATTGTCAAAGAGATGAGAGACAAAATAAGATTTTATATTTTACATGCAACTAGTCAGGGTTTTTTGTTTGTTTGTTTGTTTTTTTCCCCCATGGATGGTAGCCAACCTCTCTATGAATAAAAGGAAACAGAATTGTGGCATCAACTGCAAAAAGCTAGCTCTAGGTAGGTTAGAAAAGCTGGACTTACTGTGTGTTCAGTTGAAGCAGAGAAGCTTCTTAGGGGCCTGCCTTGCTCACCTTTGTTCTCCTCCCCTGGTCCCTTTCCTGGGGCAGAAACAGAGTGTTGGAGGCCCTCAGTAATTATATTATGTTGACTTAGACTGAGTTGATTTGAGAAAGATTTCAGTTTTTACTTCTCATTAAATTTGACATCAGAATGATTTTTCCCTCTCGGCAGAGTTTTGTGCTTGTTTTTTAGATATTCTGTTTCTCTTTTGGCATCGGCCCCAAAATGGGAGTTAGCAACAGCAACATAAACTCCAGCCATCCTTTATTTCATTTTGTCAGAATTCATTCTGGAATTGTACATGAGAAATGGGGCAGTCAAGTTTATTTTGGAACAAGGCTCAGGGCTGTCTAACCAAGCTTGGGATGACAAGACCAGGCATCTGACCAAAAAGAGGGATTTGGCAGGTAGCCAACCCTATTTCATACAGTCTGCGCAGAACCTCATCTGAATATATTAATCTGTCAGCACGTACTCGTCTATGTACATTACATGTGTCTCTCCTTATTATCCTGTTTTTCCTCTAATTTTGAAGGCTCATATCCATCCCAGAAATCTAGGAAAGTCACAGAGGCATATTAAATGCACACACTAAAATTCTTACAGACATGCACAGACCACGTTTCAACCCAGTCAGACATGCTATAAACGCCACAAGATGAAATTTCATGTCTCTGCTGACTAAAAGTTGTCAAGAGCCTGAAACTTGCTCTGTAACACTCAAATGCCTTCGTAGGACGGGAGGGGTTTTGAGGCAGGTGACATAATCTTAGCTTCTCGGTGGAGAAACATTTTTCTTCTCTCAGAATGATCTGCCTTGTGAAATACCAAAGTTCTCTGGCTTCCTCCTCCAGGTGAATGGCATCGACCTCCGCGGAGCATCTCACGAGCAGGCCGCCGCTGCCCTGAAGGGGGCTGGACAGACGGTGACCATTATAGCACAATACCAGCCTGAAGGTCAGTGAGAACCCACCCTTACCGAGTTCCACTGTGTTTCTTTGTGAATATATACCCACCTTTCTGATCACCCGTATTAACCAGTCTCCACCAACAAGGCTTTTTTTTTTTTTTTTTAACTTACTTATCCTGAAAAATGGGAGCTCCATGTCGGAAGAACATGAGGCTTTGTTACTCTTCACCTTCCAAAGAAAACATCAGAAAAAGTCCTGTTTAAAATATGAATTCAAAACAAAAAAAATCCAAAAAACCTAGCATCAGTTTTATTATTCATGTTCTTATCTGGTATACACTTTTGGTCAGCAATGAATATTGTAAAAAGAATTAGGGTGGACTAAGAATCAAATTGACGTGAGACAGATGAACAAGCAAAACACCAGATTTAATAGCATATGTATGGGGAATCCACATAGACAGGCAAAATAAGGTATATGTGTCATCCTGAGCTAAGATGTGGGCAGGGGTCTGGGACTTCAGAGGATAGAAGTCCATTTCACAGGGCCGTAGAAGAACAGATGTTTGGTAATTAGATATTTGCCCTGCCATATAAATGAGTCACTCAATAAAATTTACCTCTGCTAATAACCCTTGTTCTGGGAAACACCCCCAACTGAGATTCTTTTATGTCTTTATGGGAGGGGCAAAAGTTTCTCTTGACCCTGGAGGGTCTAGATTGCCTTCAGGTCAAAATCCACAGGCCAAAGTGGCACACTGAGTGGGGGAGGGTGGTTGGTCTGGAATCCCTTCAGAAGCAAGGGGAGAGAGAAACAGACCATGATCGGCGGACCATATTCTCTCTTCGTGGCATGAACTCTTACTAACGCTAACGTGATTTTTGGTTGTCCCTGGTGTGGGTTTGTTTTGGTTTGGTTTGATTTTGGCTTTTTCTGCTATAGTATTGCTTGTTTGTAACATGCTACTGTAAACCCTGAAACCTGGTGAGGCGTCGTCAATTGGATTAGCCAACTGAAACTTGATGAGATATCCTGAATTGCATTAGCCAGACCCTGCTCTTTGGTTTGTTTCAACATGTATCTGTGATCAGAATGATTCTCAGGGAGACCACCTAGAAGTGACCTATTGTGTGGTTGAATTTTCAGCAAATTTGTATATAGATTACTCCTTTTGTTAATGAAATATACTTAAGCACCCACTGTGGGCTAGACTTTACAAAAAAGTAGAGGGGTGTGGTTTCCTGTCTTCAAGAAATGTAGTTAATTACCCTTGGTCCACAAGGCTAGTAGACAGGACTATTAAACAGATAAACATGATAGTACAAGATGCCATTAAGGAAGAGCCTTTTTGCGTGGGGTATAAAGAGCTTCTTTGACCTTTTAAAGTGATTCTTTCTTAATGTCAGTTGGTCTCTTCTTGGGAAGACAGAGGTTTGTGTCTCCCCTGTGAAGTCTTAGATTTTACCATAATGGTAGCCAACCACATATTTCACGTGAATATAAAGAAAACATTCTGCCATGTGTGTTTTGGAATGTTACATTTATTTTGCCTGAATTTAGAATTAGAATTTGCAATTAAGTTATTAAAAAAACATGTACTAAATGCTTTCTCCTATTGGCCTCGCCCAGATATGGCCAGAGAGGTGGGGAGGAAGGGGTTTGCGATTGTCACAGATGGGTGATGACAGGACTGGGAGAAAACATTCTACCCAGACAGTTTTGAAAGTCTTTCTACTTCTTAAAAATTAGTAGACATGTCTTCTACTAGGAATAAATTGGCTCCAGAAGGATCCATTGTAAAACAGAAAATAAAACCATTTGGGTTAGCATAATTTGAGGAGAATATTCTACTTCATATAGAATAAGAACTTTCCTGTGAAATTTTTCCATTTTCTTTACAGCAGTGTTCGTTCACTCTCAAACCATATGCCCTTCACGATAACCTGGCACATGGCATGAATATTCCAGGCTGTTTTCCCATTTCTCAACAGTTTCCTCTCCAACACCAATTATACCAATTAGAAGCCATTGATAGTAAAGATAGCGATTCAAATGACCTGGAACAGAGTGATTTTGAAACTTTAAGGATTACAGTAAAGGACAAGCATGTCATAGTTCTATCCACATAAATCTTCATCTTAAGCTTCCTTACTGCGTTTGCTTCCTTAAAGCAATGTACTTAATTTGGATACTTTGCTGTACTTTGTGAGGATGCCTATTCAAAGCAAGCATGTCTTATAAAGCATAAATAGATTTTCTAAGTGCTTCTGAAGAAATTTGTAAATAAAAATGATAAGCTTGGGCTGCCTGAGTGGCTCAGTGGGTTAAAGCCTCTGCCTTCGGCACAGGTCATGATCCCAGGGTCCTGGAATCAAGCCCCACATCGGGTTCTCTGCTGAGCAGGGAGTCTGCTTCCTCCTCTTTCTCTGCCTGCCTCTCTGCCTACTTGTAATCTCTGTCTGTCAAATAAATAAATAAAATCTTAAAAAAAAAAAAAAAACAATAAGCTTATTTCAAAATGCCAAAGTACAGATAGGATTCACAGAATTCCCTATTTGAATAAGTCTAACTGTATTCTCATTTGTCACAGCTTTAAATCAGTTGGAAATGTGGTAATGTAACATCAAGTAATCCTCTTTCCCCTTTTGTAAGTTTAATGTGCAACTGAGCTTTAATTTAACTATTGCTTGAAGTGGAAAACTAATTGGATTGTTGTTTAAACCATTTAGGGACATTTAAATTATACAACACTTTTAGGAAATAATGAACAATTTACCTTTAAGATAACAAGTGAAAAGAAGAATATGCCAAAGAGTTCATTAGGAAATTCTTACCAGATCTCCTTCATTTGCACTAGTATTGTGAGGTGTCCCTGCTAAGACAAATTTTATTGACTTCTCTTTTGGTATGGTCAGGAACCAGACTTTCTTTCAGTAATTTTTTCAGGTACATTCAAATGCTTTTATCAAGATACTAGATTCCTTCCTCAGTATTATTAAATATTCAGGAAATTTGGCCCTTACCCCCAGCCCAAGTCATTTTCTCTTAAGTAATTTTTTTTTAATCTTACTGAGATTAAAGGATTTAGGTACTTTTAAGAAATTGTTTTCTGATGATGTAGGACCAAAATTGTATAATAATGACACCAACCCTGAGAACTGTGGAATGTCAGAGAAGGGATAAACCTGTAGGAGTCAAAACAGTACAAGAATACTTTGTGGAAATGGGGAAATGGAGCCAGACTTTGAAAAATAGGTGGGATTTCTATTCTGAAAAGCGGAGAGAAAAAATATCTCGCTAAACTAAATAAGATTTTGAACTCTTTGTGTGCAGGCACGAAACCTATATTTTGTTCACTTTTGTTTTGTTCATTTTTAGTATTATACATATTATTGGTATTTCTTTTTCTTTTAAGATTTTATTTTATTTATTTGACAGACAGAGATCACAGGTAGGCAGAGAGGCAGGCAGAGAGAGGAAGGGAAGCAGGCTCCCTGCTGAGCAGAGAGCCCGATGTGGGGCTCGATCCCGGGACCCTGGGATCATGACCCGAGCCGAAGGCAGAGGCTTTAGTCCACTGAGCCACCCAGGCGCCCCTATTATTGGTATTTCTTAAAGCGTTGCTGAACTAGCAAATAATACTTACCATTCTTTAGCACTTGAGTTTCCACCTGAAAATAATTGAAGATTGGAGGGATGATTCAGTTGTACAACTTGCATTTTTTCATTTTTGCTTCAAACCAGAAAACAAGTGCTAAACAAGTATGTATTGCAAAATATAATACAGTTTCCAGCTGTGTTTTTCATAAGACTTAGTTCATTTTTTGAATAATTATAAATAATTTATAATTATCATAATATAACAATAAATGTCTTCCTTGGCAAGTTTCACTGTGCAAAGTAAGACCAAAGTTCTTATACTTCTGCTTAAAGTGATCTTGCTCCCAGTTGTCTAAATTACTCTAGCCATCATTAAATTTTATCCCGTGTCTAGTTCTAGGTAGTAGAAATAAACCCGCATTTGAAGACTCACATGCAAACCGTGTTTCTTTCTGGTGGTATGATTGTAATTCATTTATACCAATTTTTTTTCTACTTTCTGTCACATGTTTACTTGGAAACTAATATGTATTATTTTGATATTAGGAAGTAAATAATGAAGTTATTTTCTTTATTTCTTTTTTTAAGAGGATCATGTATCTGATACTTAAGGAATAATTCTACTTAAGCAATATAGGAAGTTAATTCTTCTAAACTCCAATAACCTATGTTCAGTTAGTGAAGTTACCCCAACACCACTTCAGAAAAGGAACCATAATGCCTGCCCAACACATGCATACACTCTCCCCTGTCCCTTTCCGGCCGTCTTCCCCATTGCCGTCAGAATTATTGTTCTCTAGGATATGACCCCAAGGTACCTGTGCACAGACTCCATGCCCTTCACAGTATGGTCCCAGCCAAACTGTATGCTCCCTCCTTACTCCCTGCACCATCATCACCCACCACCATCATCATTTTTACTCTCCCATGCTACACAGGACTGCTTTCTGTTCCTCAACACTTGGTCCTTAGCAGTCATGTTCCTGGACCTTTGCTCCCGTGGGCTCCTCTCCCTGGAATTCTCTTTCCTCCCTTTCTATCCCTACTCACTGTGAGGGCCTGCAGACGTCAATTCCACTCTGAAGTCATCTTTTATCTGCTAAGTTGATGTTGATTGATTCTTTCTCTGAGCTCTCTAGACCTATATTCAGAGAGTTTGTGTGTCCCTTAGCATGATTTGCACATTTCCCCCCTCAAGTAAGCTTCTAGAGGGCAAGAACCCACTTATCGTTAGTTTTATGTCCTGAGAGAATTTGCACGATATGAATTTGACTATGCTTTATTAAAGAATTATTGAATGGGTCTCTATTTGCTTTAGAAGTACAATAAAATATCTTCAGTGTGTTGGCAAATAATTAATAGTAAGTGTTTAAGAAATATTTGCTGGATGAATATTGAATGAATTGCCTGGGGTTCTGATATTAGATGCAGACAATGGTAAATGAGTCCCCAGATTAGACATCTGGTGTTGATGCAGTTTTTAGGTGGTGCCTTTTTTTTTCTTACAAAGAAATGACCCTAGTGGATAAACATCCTTTATCCTGCACTGAGGAATATCTACAGCTATTATTCTGTAATATAACACAAAGAAAAGATGATTAAAGCTCTAAGATTTTCTAAAGTTCTAAAACTCAACTTTAACACCACTGATGAATTTTAAGAAGTCACTGGGGCTCCTGAGTGGCTTAATCTGTTGAGCATCCCACTCTTGGATTCAGCTCAAGTCATGATCTCAGAGCTATGAGATTAAGCCCTGCATTGGACTCCAGGCTCACCATGGAATCTGCTGGAGATTCTCTCTCCCTTGGTCCCTCCCACTCATTCTTTCTCTCACTCTTGCTCTCAAATAAATAAATAAATCTTTTTTTTTTTTTTAAGTCACTGATTGTAACCAAATTGTGCATTTGTCAGAACGGGTCTAACACAGCATTTCTCTGAATCAGACTGGGACAAGCCTTTATAACATTTGCTGCCTTCTCACTGTGCTATAATACCTCTGTTTACTGTGAGACCACTGACTGGGATTGAAGTAAAAAAAACACCAGATATTCACTGGGATAATGAAGTGAACAATATAAATTGTTGGATAAAGCACAAAATAGAGATAATTAATTGCCAAGGTATTCTTATGACAACCACCAGTATTCTCTTGGCTTTAATATGACTACTTGGGCATTGTTTTGGATCCTGCAAAGGCTTCAGAAGGGCCTGCAAGCAGGGAAGAGGAGCTCCTTGAGGGTCCCCATCAGGAAGTGGGGACTTGAGTAAACAGTGGAAGAGTCTGATTTTGTCTGCCTTTTTTTTTTTTAAGCATTTATTCAGATTCCAGTTAACATACAGTGTATTATTAGTTTCTGGCATACAATATAGTGATTTAATACTTCCATACAACCCCCAGTGATCCACCTTTTATTTTTCAACAGACTACTTGAAAAGAAAAGTCCAAAGGACAGACTTAATTAAAAATAAGACTTATAAATGTGGTCTAGTTTATGGAACTGTGGCAGAGTGATGATGTGGTTCATTTATATACCTGTATTTGGTTAATGGATATTTTTACTGAACACTTACTGTGCTCCACTCAGTATTCTTAGGAAATGATAAAGCAGTGAACCCAAAGGCCCTCTCAAATAAATGTTAAATTTGTTAGAAGATGATAAGTGGTATAAAGAAATAGGAAGAAAGGTAAAAGTGATAGTAGTGAAGAAAATATGGTAGATCTAGAAGACCTAGCTAATAAGTTCATATTTCAGCAGAGATCTCAAAAAAATCAGGGAATAAGCCATGCAGGAAGCTGGAGGAAGAAAGAAATTATTCTAGAATCCTGGTCTACCAAGTGTGATCTGTGAACCAGCAGCATAGAGATCAATCAAGAGCCGGTAGATATGCATAATCCCAGGCCCCACTCCAGCCTTCTAAATCAGAATCTACATTTTACCAAATCCATAGGTTATTTACATGTAGTTTGAGAAGCACTATGCTAGAATACTTGAGGACCCTGCAGAAACTGTGATTTGTCACTCCGGGTTGGACTCCCTCTACCTGGATCCAGGGTGATGTCACCTGAGGCGGCCATCACTAGGTTTGATTTCTGGCATGTGTTACTCAATGACTGGTCAGACCTCAGTCATTTTACTAGGGACAGGTCAGACTGCAAGGGCTCTAGGAAGTTCATGTGTCATTCACCCCTACCTGGCCTATACCTCCCCTCTAAATATAGATTATCAACCAAATTCATAAATCTTGCTAAAACTCCCCATATAGTGAAACAGTGAACCTACTCAGGCTTCATCCCCTTTCATTACGGCCTCTCCTGCAAGTGCGTAGAGAAGCCATTGGGGATGAGGTGAGATTGAACTTCATCCTAATAGATGACTTTACAGACCAAAAAAAAAGGTCACTAAGGCATCACTTTAAAATTTCTTTAAGTAACTTACTATATTTTAAAGCAGATCATTTCAGTAATCTTTTTTACTCCTTTTAAATTGTGAAGCTAATTCAGAAAGAAAACTACTCATTCTTTTCAGAAGGAAGTGAAATTCTGATCTTTTCCAGAGTTACTACTTTGAATTAAGTTACAAGTTTAAACCAGAGTTGGACACCATGATCTATTTCTCTGTGAGGTCAAAGATGTGATGGAAACTTAAAATGAGTATGTAATTTACCCTCTGAAAAACATAGACACCTCCTATATCTAAAAGTTCCCAGAAATGAGAGTATATACAACACCCAAGAAGCTTACTTACAATACAAGCTATATTTCTTTCCTTAAATCAATGTCTACATAAGTTTATGCATATGAATGAGCAGCTGTGGCGTGCTGAGATAGTTTCTCAATGCAAATAACTGCATCTCAAATGCTCAGGCAATATTCATAAAGTCCAGCTGTAGGTCTTGGTCAGAAATTGCATCAGCATCATCAGGGAACATTCAGGATGAGCTTTGGAATGGGAGGTACAGTGCAAGACTCTGGACTAGGAAGAGAAGACCAGTATTCTAATGCCAGTTCTAATTCTAGCTGTGTGACCTCATGCTAGTTATTCATCTTTATGAGTTTGCATTTTCTCAGTTAGGAAAAGTTAGGACAAGTTAAATATTTTCAAAGTTACTGAATTCTAGATAAAAGACATAACCCATCAAGTAATACAGAAGTATTAATTCCGTTATTTGAAGATTTTTTTCACTAATACTGCATCTTTGTGCTTTGCGTTTTTTGCATTCTTTAAGAAGAAATGAATGCACAGTCTGGTTAACTTGGTGCATTCTCTGTGGTTTAACTGGAATCAGTGAGGAATGGAAATTAACAGTTGGAAGAATCCTTATAGATCACCTTATCCAGCTTCACAGATGGGGGGATTGAAGCTCAGTCAGTATCCACATAGGAAAACAGTCCATTATCTTAACATTTGTTATAACTACTAAAACTGAGGCTAGCTAAACCAGATAGTAAATTCCTTAATTCTTTGAATTTACTGTAGTAGTTCATGATGGCTGATGGCTTAAATAGCCCAAGGAATCTAATCCAACTAGATTATTATGATCAAAAGGGGGTTGAAAAATTCTTATGAAGCCTTGGGGCTTTCTCATGCACATAATTTCACTTTCACTTCTAGCTTCTTACTCATGTTAATTGCTTTTATCCCTGTATCACAAGTGAATGATACATATAAGAGAGCTTTAAAAATATAAGCTATTACTAATAATTTAAAAAATAACCACGAATCTGAGAATATTAGTAGTTCAAGAAACAGTTCAAATACATTATGCTTTTCCTCTTCCCTATCCTAATTTCTTCAGTGGCATCCTTCATCCATCTGTCCATCCATCCATTATCAGTTCATCCTCAGTGATATTCTGTTTTGCCACATATGGGATTTCTCCAAATATATTGCATTAAATCTGGTTTAGCTAGTTTGATTGGCATATTCTAATTTTTATCAAACTGTTAGGAAAGAAACTTACATAAGACTTTACATGACTCTAGAATTTGTATTGCTTAGCCTTATCTTTCTCCTCGAATCTCTCTCATATGCATACAGGCTCCACCAACAGATACTGCCTCCTCCTGCAACTAGAAATCTCCCAAGATGTCCCTTCACTTAATCTGTCTTGTTCCTAGCCTTCTCCCAGTTGCTTGTTTAACTCCCCAACATCCACCACAGCATATGACAGATAGGATGATTCCTGCAAACAGAGTCTGCGGGATCATGGGATGTTCTGTCCAGATACTTCAGTGATTAATGATGCTGCTTTTTTTTTCTCCATGCTTATACCCTAGTTTGGACGTAGAGTAATGTAATGGGGACAAAGTGAGATATCACCTCCTGACTCAAAAAATTCTCTTGACCTAATTATCTGTCCTGGGAATACAATATCTCAAACTCTTATCAGAGGGGCTAAAGATATTTACAAAGCTGATACAGGTCCTTTCCCTTCCTGTTATTCCATCTCAGTCCAGCTTCATAACAACTTTCATTCCATAATTAAATATATTCATCTTTGGGTGTCTAATCTTGTGATTTTATAATATTTTGAAGGACCCTTGGCATCCAGCATCATAAAGCACTCACTAGCTAATACTAAAAGAAGGCTAAGTAAATCTTTGTGCTAGAGACATTTTGACAACCAAAAAGATCTTAGATCCATCCCATGAGTTAGCCATATCCAGATCAAATACATGGGACTAAAGGGTCCAAATCAGGGGCACCTGGCTGACTCAGTTGTTAAAAGACCGCCTTCAGCTGAGGTCATGATCCTGGAGTCCCAGGATCAAGTCCCACATCAGCTCCCTGCCTAGCAGGAAGTCTGCTTCTCTCTCTGACCTTCCCCCTTCTCATGCTCTCTCTCTCTCATTCTCTCTCTCTCAAATAAATAAATAAAAATCTTAAAAAAAAAATAAAGTTTCCTAATTATACTCTTGACTATACAAATATTACCAACTGAACCCAGATCCTCCACTGATAAGGAATTTCAGGACATTATAGACCACTGTTAAAGAATGTTCCAAGAAACAAGCAGAAGGGGAATAGAAGCTAAAACAGATCTAAAATACTTACTAACTTTACTCCATATTCTCAGTGCCAAGTGTAGTTCACCTCCACATTTGTTTGAAAACCCCAGTATTTAAGCCAACCATCAAATTTAATAATGAGTGATGAGGCACTTTCCTGCTCCCTTCCCTGACTGTGAAACTGATGCTTTTTTGACCACACACTTTTTGATGCTTTTTTGAGCCATATCACTTCTCAACAGTGATGCCCTTGTTTGCTAATTAAGGTGGTTAGAGAGATTATTTTTAAGGCTCCTTCTAGCTGACATTCTATGAAATGTAGTTACTGTGTCTTCTAATTAGAACATGTCATAAGGAACAATTATTGCAAGCAGATAATTTCAGAATGTTCTCATTTTATTCCTCACATTTTAAACACACGGAAATTCTGCTTTCACCCAGTTGGCGGGACAGGAAAAGATCTATATCTGTGGAAAATGCTTTCTCTGTGCTGAAGAGAATTTGAACCCTCCAATAATGATTTTTAAGTTTAATTCAAGTAGAAACACTTACTGCTTGTTGGTGCTTCCAAGATTAACAATTTATTGTACATTCATAGACCCCTTATAGCCTAAATCTTACCAGTTTCATATGAAATTGAACTAAACTATAACTATCAAGCCTGGAAATAGATTTATTGGGGGTGGAAAGGAATAATTTGGAAAAAAAGTTCATTTCAGGAAATAAAAGATTCAGAAAGCTGAAATAATGGTTATGTTTTTGATTCTCAGAATCACAAGTAGTATCAACTTTAGAATGAAAAAGCCAAGCCCAGGAAACAAATACATCTTTAATGTGCTTTATAGATTCGTAATCCAGATAGGATTCCTGGTACACTCAATGACTAAGTCTATAAAAGGCAAAAGTATCCAAATTATACTTTGGGGTTCAAGATAATCTTCTTTTATTCGCTCAGCTTTCTCATATTCACGTTCCTACTGCTAAGGGTAATTTTCTTCCTTAATAGGAGTTGCTGACATATTGGGGAAATTAAGCAACGGCAGAACAAAAATTCTTTCATTCAATCTTCATTCAGCTAATATTAAATGCTTCCGCTGAGTGACACATTGCCCTGGACATTAGAGGTAGAATGATGTGCAAAATAGACATGACCCTTTTCCTGGTATACCTACAGTTAGCAGAGTAAAATCACACCAGTAAATCAGATAAGCTCAGGTGAGTGCTCTAGAAAAAGACAAGAACTTAGATCTAGATTCTGAGTCTCCATACTCAAGTATATTCTCAGTGTATACCCACACCAAACCAAAACAAACAAAACACTGTGACCTAGATAGAGGGTCCAGAAGGCATCCCAAGGAAATAATATTTTCTTGAATCTGAAGGATGAGTAGGCGTTAATTTGTCAAAGCAGAGCGGAGGAAGCAGTTGTGAGGAAGAGGAGGGACGTGTATGTGAGAAAGTAGGAGAGACAGTGTGCACAAGGAAGTGAAAGAGGGGCACATGGGCAGATTTTGAAGGACAGGTATTTGGTTCTTTCCCCTGAAAGCACTGGTGTTAAAAAGTTTTAAGCCAAAGGCTGGCAGGATCAGAGTTGTTGGTGGTGTTGGTGTTGTTCTTCTTCTTCTTTTTAAAGATTTCATTGATTTATTTGACAGAGAGAGAGAAGTAGGAGCAGCAGGAAAAGGGAGGGGGGAAGCAGGTTCGCTGATCTGGCAGCACGATGTGGGCTGGATGTGGGCCTCAATGTGGGGCTCGATCCCAGGACCCTGGGATTATGACCTAAACTGATGGCAGACGCTTAACGACTGAGCCAACCAGGTGCCCCCAGAGTTGTTCTTCTAAAAACTGGCTCTGGCTGCTGAGTAGAGAACAGGCCAGTAGTGTCAAGAGAGGCTGGGAAAAACCCGGATAAAAGGTGCTCATCCAGGTGAAATGGTGGTGGTCGGCTTAGAGCAGTGGCAGAAGAGATGGAGAGGAGTAGACAGACTCAGGGGGAGAGTTGGTAATAAAGTCAGTAGACTTACATGTTGGCTTATTAAAATACATGAATTCATTCATTTTGTTAAAATATGGGACAGCATGATTGACTGTTACAAGACAAATACACTCCTCAGGGAAAAGCATGTTTTATTCATCTTTATATCCTAGTCCCTAATACAGAACCTCGTTCACAGTAGGCACTCAATAAATGTACACCGAGCGAAAATAAATAAATAAATAAATAAATGATGCCAATGAATAAATGTATCTATTCTGTAGGAACTCTTCCATTTTTTAATTTTAGCTAAGACAAAATATAGATGTCAAAGAGAGGAAGATGGTAAGAGAAAGGGAATTGGGAGCAAAAGAGAGAATACGTAAAGCTAGTGCGGAGCACTCACCGCACGTCTGATGACATTCTAAAATCCCTGCATAGACTTACTCATTTAAACAGCTCAAGAACTTACAATAGAGGTTTGATTGCATTGCCCATTTGCTCGTTGACAGATGAGGGTATGGAAACTCAGAAAGCATAAGTGGTTGTTCCAAGGTCAGACAATGAACCACTAGAGTACAACCAGGAGTCATTCTGAAGCAGAAGGACTCCAGAACAGCTATGGCACTAGATCACTTCTCAGAGGAGGAAGGAAGAGGAAGCAGATTCACATGGTGATAAAGGAATTTGAAGAGAGGGAAGAAATAGAGGGGATGTGGAGAATCTAATGAAGGATAAATGCCGTGTACCCAAAGAGAGAGGGAGGACAGAGGTACAGAGAGGACAACGACGAGTCAGATGGGGAAATAAAGGTAAGAGTATTCGGGCTAGGCAGGGCCAACCGGCAGACAGATCAGAGTCCAGTGACTGAGAATGGAGACAGTCCATAATTGGCTTGCCGTAGGCTCTGGGCCAAGGAGCAGATGCAGGCTAGGTGGGTGAATTCCCTTCCTTTTGAATTTGTGGTGGTTTTGTTCTGTTGTTCTTTTCAAGATATGGGAGTTTGGGGCTTGCAGTTCAGCTCTAAGAGTAGGTGTGATCCCAAACTGGTAGAAAGGCTGGCAGAAGGCTCGGCTCACCACTGACTGCCTTTGAGGACTTAAGTGAGTGATAACCTAAGCCTGAAATTCTTCACCTGTATCATAGGGATAATCATATTTACCTTCCTAAGTTTCTGGGCGAATTAGAGAAAATGAAGAATGGCGAGAATATATAAGGCCATCTGCAAATGACAGCTACTATCGTAACCCTCAACGACAAACTTGTTGAATAAACATTGCTCCCAACGCAACCTTCGCCCTGCCATTACCCCCCAACCCCCACTCTCATCAGATCTTTGCATTATCCTTAAAACTATCTAAGTACAGACAGGATCAAGGAGCTTCACAGAGTTTGGGAAGCAATAGTGGTTAAGAGTTCCCACTGTGAAATCAGATAGATATGGCTCAAATTCCAGCTCTGCCATTAACAGCTGTGTCACTTTAAACAAATTACTTCACCTCTGGGAACATCATTCTTTATTTGTAGAATAAAGACTCACACCTATCTCTTAGGACTATTTTGAGGGTTAATGAAGTCAGTGCATGCAAAATGTCAAGCACACACCCTGACAAATAGAACATCTTCAATAAGTAATAACTATCATTATTATGGTAATTATCAGAAAGTCCAGAAAAATCTATAACGTGGTTATTGTGTGGAAAGAGAGAGAGAAGGAGAAGTAGATCCAGAGCGGGAAAGAAAGTTTAAAAAGCCCTTGGGAGTCTGTGAGTAGGGGCTCTTGAGGGACTTCTTTAGGTAACAGAATCAATGTGAAAATAATTCCCTGTGTGGGAGTGTCAAATAAACTGTTCTCCACAGAGTTCTACGGTCCAGGGAAAGAATGGTGGAAGCAGGGAGTTGGGCAGAGGGGTATCAGAGGAAACAACCTGGGCTCTGGCTTCATCCCCCTCCAACCAGCACAGGCTTTATTTGTTTTTCATGTTTGGTCTTGGATAAATGAAGGATTCTGTCACCAAAAAACAGTTTTAAGCTGTTTTAGCAGAAGGCAAGAAAAGCTGTTAGAAATAAGAGGTGTAGGTAGGGGTGTGTGTGTGTCTGTGTGTGTGTGGTTAGGATCCATAAAAGCTCTAAGCTCAGTTAATTTTGCACTAGAACGTAGACTCCATGGGAGCATCAGGTTTTGCCTGTTTTGCTTACTGTTTTGTCCCCAAAGCCTAGAACAGTAGCTGGCACAGAGTAGGCAATCAGCAAATATTTGTGAATGAATGAATGAACTAAACAAATATTCATGCCTCTCAATTTCTCTTGAACTTTAGTGGCAGAGCAAATTTACTCCCCTTGATATGCCTATTGGGAATCATGTTAATTAACTGGAGCTCCCAAACATTGATTTTCCATGCTGAAAAAGTAATCAATCTAGGAGAGCAGATTATGTGGTCCCAACATTGATTTTGGCATTGCTGCTGACCAGACTGCCAAAGACAAAAACACTCTCTGACTTTGGTTGTTTGATATGTGAGAGCAAAAAATTAAGCAAACAAATAGACTTTTTCCCAAAGAATCTCATAGTGGCTTTGTGCATTTTTGTAAGTCTTAGAAACATTAAAAAATATATATAAAATATTGGGGTGCCTAGGTGGCTTAATCAGTTAAGTGTCTGCCTTTGGCTTAGGTCCTGATTCTAAGATGGAGACCCTGCTTCTCCCTCTCCTTCTGCCCCTCCCCCTCCTTGTGCTTTCTTTCTGTCAAATAAATAAATATGATTCACAGACCTGTACCCCTGGGGATAAAAATATATTATATGTTTATAAAAAATAAAAAAATTTAAAAAATCATTTAAAAAATAATAAATAAATAAAACCTTTGAATATATATATATATTACACACGTGTGTGTGTGTGTATGTGTATATATATATATATATATATATGCATGCATGTGTGTGTGTGTGTGTACTAACTAGCACAAGTTTAAGACTTCTCCATTCACGAAAGGCTTTCAGATATGTTTCCCACGGGGTCTACACAACTGTGAGAGTTGAATAGACGGGAAGTATTTGTGAAGGTAGCAAAAGTAAAGCTTTGTGAATTTAAGTAACTTGCCATGTCGTGCTACCCATAAGTACTGTGAGCTGAACTTGTACCCAGATCTTCTGATTCTGTTTCTTGTGCTTCATACTGTTTTTCAGATGTTCTTTAGCATCATACAGTTTTATAATTCTTTTATCCAAATAAAGATACTTGAATCAATCTAGAATTACCAGGCTTTCCAGGAGTTTGCTAAATAAACACTTTTTGAGAAAAACATATTCATGTTTGTTTGATGGGTGAATGTTTGAGGGTATATCATTTTAACTTTATTTTTTAAAGATTTTATGAGGAGGGATATGGGGGAAGAGGAGCAGGGAGAAGGGACAAGCAGCCTCCATGCTGAGCACAGAGACTGATTTGGGGTGGGTTGGGGGAGGGGTTGCCAATTTCAGGACCTGAGATCATGCCTGAGCTGAAACCAAGAGTCTGATGCTTAACCGACTGAGCCACCGAGGTGCCTCTGAACTTTATTTTTTAGTAGTAATATAATTACATGGATTCAAAATTCAAAATATTATTAAAAAGTATACACTGAGAAGTCTCTCTTCCACTTCATGTACATCAAACTCATATCCTCTTGCTCCTATAGGCAGCAATGTAATTAATGAATAACTTATTTAAATAAAAACTGAAGCTGAAACCATAAAGGAATATAGATAAATCTTATTTGCAGGGTTTAAAGGAGAAAAAAAAATGCCTAATAGGAAGATGCTTAATAGCCTGGAGCATTAAGGAATAAAACATTGTTCTTTTTTACTTGGGTAAAAATAGCTCTGTGTAGGGCTTGAACTCACAACCCTGAGATCAAGAGTCTCACGCTCTACTATCCGAGCCAGCCAGGGCTCCCTATTCCTCCTGAGGTAAGAAATGTTCCCAATTCAGAAATAATTTTATAAATACTAACTTTTCTTTCGGCGCAACTATCATAATACCCATTGTGTTATGTAAATTGCCAAGGGATCACAGGCTGCAAAAGGAACCTTCATGCAGTTGTTCTCCATTAACTGGTATGTTTTCTGTCTAGAAAAATTTGGGGCACTTATTATCCTTTAAAGAGGTCACTGGTGTCAGAAGGGATCTAAAATCAAGGTTAAAGCCCCTTTATTCCCTTGGAAATGTGTGCAAGAATTATCTGGTTGCACATAATAAGTAGCTTCATAAAAAGATATTTGTAATCTTTCTTGATTATGTAGTAGCAAATACAGAAATTCCTCGTTGTTTAAGGTCACTCAGAAGATTTTTTGTAAGAAGATTGATTTCCTAGTAATATTAATAACCACACCCTACTTTATCTAAATTTTAAATACTTTTGCTTTCTTTCAAATGTTTGAATTTCTTAAAAATAGGTACCATTTCCCATGGGAGATTTTTCCGGGAAGCAAAAGGAAGAATGTTAGAGTTTTAGTAACAGTCCCCAGCTGTTATGACTTAACAATGAGCAGCCGAAACACAAAGGGTATTTTAAAAGAAACACAATTATCTACAAAATTACAGAGAAATGGTTGCTTTGGGTAACTATTAGTGAGAAAGAATGAAAGTGGAATGTCTACAAAACCATTATCAAAATGCAGGGGATAGAGTCCAAAGAGATGAAGACGTGAAGATTCTTGGAGGGGTGTGGGACGGGGAGGTCCTGGCAGGGAGGATGTGTGGAGAAAACTGCTGAGGGAAACAGGATCTTCAACCTGTATAGCTGTCTTTACAGCTAGGAGCACAGTCTTCCCTCCTTCTAGATTCAGGAGAAAACATCTCCACTTGTCTTCTGATAAAGGAATACTTAATCTTCTTGGAAGCAAAGAGAGCAGATTTTCTTGTTGATCTTTTATTTGATTACTTTGTGATTGTGGATGATATTGGTATATTAGGTATATATTATTGTAGTTCTTTCCTCTGAGCTATGAAATTTTTCTCACAATTTGTGTTTTCTCATTGCAATTCTGTGCCTTTGTCTTTCCTAATCATAGAGCAAAATAAATAAAAATTTACAGAGAGGCTGAGACTCTAGAACAAGCTGTAAATAAGATACAAATAAAACATCTGGGTAAGATATAATGTGCTTTTTTTTTAAGATTTTATTTATTTATTTGAGGGAGAGTGAGTGAGAGAGAACACAAGCAGAGGGAGAGTGAGTGAGAGAGAACACAAGCAGAGGGAGAGTGAGTGAGAGAGAACACAAGCAGGCTCCCCACTGAGTAGGAAACACCATGTGGGGCTCAATCCCAGGACCCTGAGATCATGACCTGAGCTGAAGGCAGACGGTTAACTGACTGAGCCAACCAGGTGCCCCTATAATGTATTTTATTTTATAAAACAAGAGCTGGTCTTTTGAATAAAATTTAAGTGCACTTATGGAGTATTATATGCCAGGCCCAGTTTTCTTAGATACTCTAAAAAAAAAAATGCATCTAAATATATGTCTCCTTTTACATCCCCAGCTGCACCTCTCATACTTTATATTCTATTGACACCAAATTTGCTTATCTTTCACCTAACAGGCCTTGATGTTTCATCTTCTGTAAATTAGTGACTATGATTCTGTCTGCCCAGAATTCTCTTCTTCTTCTGTCCACTTGACAAACCCTTTTTCTCTCAAAGAACAAGCTAGAGATCATGTCCTCCTTCCTGGCTGCAACCACTCCATCCCCAGTAGAGTACCACTGCTTCCTTCATGCTACCTTAGTAACTGGTATCGTTGTATTTTTCCCTCCGTTTTGTAATTCAAGTAAAGAAATATCCAGTGTCTCCACAGAATATTTCATGGAGGAAGGGAGTGAGCATAAGAGGCAGTCAATAAATGTGTGATGAATGACTCAGTCAGTGAAGATTTGGGTGCCAGTGAGACTCTTGAAAATGGGTTGGAATGTGTGGAGAAGCTGACCCTAGTTCTAAAGATGATAATAAAAATACATGATACATCACCACTTCCTCATGGAGGCTTAAGTGGGTAGGAGAAGAATAAATGAAACAAGATGGGATTGGGATGGAGACAAACCATAAGTGACTCTTAATCTCACAAAACAAACTGAGGGTTGGTGGGGGGAGGGGATTTGGGAGAAGGGAGTGGGATTATGGACATTGGGGAGGGTATGTGCTTTGGTGAGTTCTGTGAAGTGTGTAAACCTGGTGATTCACACACCTGTACCCCTGGGGATAAAAATATATGTTTATAAAAAATAAAAAATTAAAAAAAAAAGAACCAAAAAAAATTAAAATACATGATACATAGTTAGATAGAGGCAAAAGAAATTTCTTGGTTTATACCATTCTGAAGTGTCCACATACACTAAAGAATGAACTAATTTTTTTAAAGATTTTATTTACTCGTTTGAGACACAGAGAGAGCAGGAGCAGGGGGAGGGGCAGTGAGAGAGGGAGAAGCAGACCCAAGGAGATCATGACCTGAGCTGAAGGCAGACTGTCAGCTAACTGAGCCGCCCAGGTGCCCCAAGGAATGGACTAATTTAAAGAATTCAAAAAATCATAAGTGAACATGGAAAGAGTAGGTAACAACTAATAATACTGTTATTATTATGCCTATAATGTCTAGATATTTATATATGCCATTTTATCATCAACGTCATAACATTATTATCCCCATTTTGAATATGAAGGGATAAGATTCCAGTCACATTACATAATGAAGTCGTGAGGCAAACTCTAGCAGTGGTGTCCCTTACTCAGGTGCCTATTAGCAACCACATCTTGAAGAAGGGTCAACAGTCTGATCTCAGTTGTTGCCCTTGTGTCCTCACCTATTCTCCACTTCTTTAGAAAGGAGGAAAAGTCCATGGTTACACAACCAGTATAAGCCAAGTCCACAGATTTGATAGTGCTTTCTCTTCAAAGCCTTATTAACTATGTTAAATGCTTAGTCTTGGAATCTGTAGCGCTGCATTGTGCTAAGCCTTGGGGCTTTAGAACTCCCCCTTGCTGGAAGAGAGCACTTTCCTTAAATCTAGCAAGATGGTTGCTTAATAAAATACACCAAGGATCAGAGCCATTGAAGGAAGAGAGTAGTGATTATGGTTTAAAACTGGATATAAAAAGAAAGCAGATTACCGCTGAAGTGAGGATTTCTGCATGTCATTTGGTCTAAATGGAACTGTGATTAGGAAAAGGAGAAAGACGTCTGAAAAGGTCATTACAAAAAATAGTAACAATTTTGAATTTCAACGAAGTGGATAAAACTTGGGACATCACAAATGGAAATGCTTTCTAAAGTCTAAAGCTCCGCACTAAATCATTTAATGTAAAAGGTACAGACGCAATAGAAAACTGTATGTAACCGCTAAAGGGCAACACAGTTGGTTAATAATTAATGCATTCCCTTTTAATAAAATAACATCAGGTGTGTATAAAATATGTTGTTAATATCAAGTGAACAGCTGAATCTTAGGCTGCAGCAAAAGAGAAAAAAATCAGAATCAGAAAAGAAAAAACCTGAGGATGAATATTATTTTCAGTAAATATGTATTATCTTTCTAGCTATAAACATGAGATTACAGATATAATGGACTTAATGACAGAGCCACTGGAAAGTAAATATTTGGAAAAAATAAAACTTCTTATGAAGAGAGACAGATGTTTGAGGGCAGCACAGAAGTCATACAGTGCTTTTGGTACTTTCTAGCTACATGACCTTGTGAGAGTTATCCAGCCTCTCTGACCTTCAGATTCCTCATCTATGAAAAGGAGTTAATAATGAATTCTTTATATGGTTATTTTGATGAATACATCATAATCGTAATTCTTGGCTCATAAAAAGCACTCAGTAAATGTTAACTACTAAAATAATGAAAGCTAATGTTGCAAAGGGCCTGGTATAGGTCAGACACTGTTCTAGGTGCTTTCCAAATATAATCATATAATCCTTAAAGCAAGCCTCTGAGATAGAGGCTGCAGTTGTTCCCATTTTACAGATGAAAAATTAAGGCACAGAAAGACTAACATGGCTTGTCAAGATCACACAGTAGGGTAGCGTTAGAGCTGTGATTCAAGTCCTGGTCTGACTCCACTATCCCTCTTCTTGGCCATCCAAGCACACTGCCTTTTCATACTGAAATGACAGCCTGTTTGAATTTCTCCATAGTGTTTATCACTATGTGTAATTATCTTATTTGTTTATTTGCTTATGGTCTTCTCCCCATGAGAGCAAGAACCTGGACTGCTTTCTTTAGTAGTTTGTCTTCAGCAATAAGAGCGGTGTTAGGCACAAAGTAGATATTCAAGAAAATTATTTATGGCATGTTGAATTATAATGGTATTTACTCTTAATAGAGAAGAATGTTGAGAAATCATAAAAGATGATGAAAGAATCAAAAGGAAATATGTGTAAGAAAGTAAGATTCTAAAAAATTAAAATATGCAGAATCATGGCTAGTAATGAATCAGAAACACTCCCCAAAATTAACAACGGCAGTTTGTTTACAAAATACAGCCTTGGCAAAATACATGGCACATATGTTTTCTCTCAGTTGTTGATAACAGAATTAAAAACAGGCACAGTCCCATTTCTCCTCATTTTTCAAACTGATAAGAAGAAAGAACACAACGCGTCATTGCCATTGAACACAAAGAAGTGCCAGACACAAATAGGATTACCTCATAATTCATTGTAAAAGAAAAAAAAAAATTCAGTAGATCCCGAGATTAATCCTAAGACCCGTATCGTTTATAAAAAAAGAATACGATAATAGCATTTGCCATCATCCAAGATGTGGAGGAAATACAATGTCAAGGAAGTAAAGTGGACATGATATACTGCCAGGTGCCCACCAGACTCCACATGGGCCTACTTTTCATGTACTATCCACATCTGCAGCCCAGGCAAGCATACCCTATCACTTTAGTGTGTGTGTTTCAACCATAATTCTGTTGCCTTTGCTGTCCATGGGAAGATCAGGCAATATACTTTCCTATCTCTATCCAGCTGGAAAAAGCAAAACAAAAACAAAAACATTTATTTGACCTCCTTTGTCCTGGCCCTTTGCTAGGCACTGGGAACAAAGACACCTCTCAAAAGGCTGAAAATGCAAGGTCTCTTTGACTTCAGTCTGAGGCTTCTGCCTGTGTACTGGAGGCTAAATCTGGCTTTGGGGAAACTTCTTCTAAGTTCTCTGCTAGAACTGAAGGAGTGCTGTTAGTGGCAGGTACCAGGGTCTAGCAGGAGTTGACCATGCACAGATGGACACTTTTGTGATTTCTCTTCAAAGTCAACCCCAAATTAAAAGGCTTTTTCTTACCTGGATATAAAATAACAATGTAGGGTCCAGCATGTTGATCTATAATGTAGCATGGGTTTGGAATTTAAAAAGGTAAATCTCAAAAAAAAAATTTTTTTTTAATGAAAATTGAAATAGGAGCACCTGGGTGTCTCAGTCGGTTAAGTGTCTGCCTTTGGCTCAGGTCATGATCCCAGGGTGCTGGGATCAAGCCCTGAGCTCCCTGCTCAGCAGAGAGCCTGCTTCTCCCTCTGGTTACAGCTCTGCCTGCTTGTGCTCTCTCTCTCTCTCTGTCAAATAAATAAATAAAATCTTAAAAAAAAAAAAGGGAAAGAAAAATGTAAATCTCCTTTTCAAGACAGAAACTAAGATGTCAGGATAATTTACAAAACAAGTCTGCTACCTCAAAGTGTTACAAGTCATTTAACCTCTACTTAACAGTAATTTCACAAAAAATATTTTCTGTTGATTCTGTGTCCTATTAAGGTGTTGATAATTTTCAATCCCAAAAATTTCAGAGAAATTGGAGACTTTTTAAGAATTGTTTTAAACACTCTGATGAAAGAGTTAAGTTAACATATAACTATGAAAATTTCCTGAGACCTTTCTTTAGGCTACATTTTTTTGCAACACTGGGGACCAAATGAAATAAAAAAGTCAAAGAAAGTCAACACATTTTCCCAACATCAGTTCTTTCTGGCTTAGAAAGTAGGGTGTGGAGGGTAGGAGATATTCATTTTAATACGATAATGGAACAAACAGTTGGAGTAAAGTTTTCAAGTATCTTTCCAGAAACCTAGATCATATCGAAGTAATATCCAGGATGTATGCCTTCCTATCTGACAGCACTTACAGGACAGGCTTACTAGCCTAACTTCTTAGAGCTTGAGAGCCAAATTTGTCTTTTCTTTTTTTCCCGAATTTGTCTTTTCTTAAGGCTGGGACAGACTACAGACATCTGATGTCAAAGGAGCTGTGATTATAGCAGCTAAAATATTTAGAAAGCACCTGCTGGGTAAATAAAGAGGCATTGTAGTGGAGTGGTCCACGCACAGATTCTGGAGCCAGACTTTATATGTTCCACTCCTAAATCTGTCATTTTTCAGCTGTGAGATCTTGGACAAAGTACTTAAACTCTTGGTCTATCCGTCTCCTCATTAGTAAAATGGAGATAATAATAGTTGCTATTTTATAAGATTATCATGAAGATGAAATGAATTAATATTTGTAAATCTCTTAGAATAGCACTTTGAAGATAGTAAATTCTAGTTATTGATAGATAGTGACTCCCATCCAACCTCACGAGCAGTGCAAAGCGACCTTAGCCTTCTGTCTTCCTTACACACTCCTCAAGGGCAGCTGACATTGGTGGTTTCCCTGTAGCACCACTCATTCAGCGTGTGTTCATCTGACTTTGCCTGCCTAAATGTGGTCATTCGTGCAGTAGTCACGTATTGAACGCATAATAGACACCAGCACTCTCTCAGTCCAGGCGCTAGAATAGTTAGGCAGGAAACATCACTGCCACTCTGAATTTCCCAGCTCTGCACCTGTCCTAGAAGACTTGGTAGCCAGTGCCTAGTTACATATATACTTCTGGCCTTGTGATAGTATTGTGATCTTAGATAAGCTGGTCTGAGGCATGTTCCCATTCATTTAGAAATGACCTCTCACTCCTGAATAACTTATTCACAGTAAAGAATCCACCAAAATCGTTTTCAGAGGCTCTTGCTCAAACACTTGGCAAGCATTGACTTATCTTCTGTTCTGAATGCTCAGGATTTAGGTGCAATATCTATTTTATAAATAGAAACACTTTACAAGAATATGAGATCTGGCATAAAATAGACAATATATTTTTTTTTTAATGAGTTATCAGTATGAAAGGACTGGGAGAGAGGAAGACTAACTTTAAAGGCAGTATTATAGGAGTCAATGAGCCTGACTAGAGAGAAATTTCAAAGCAAGGAGTGGGATGTGGGTCCTGGAGTAATTAACCTTGAATCTAAAATGCAACTGATATAAAATGCAGTGTTTTATATTCCACTATTTTAAAAAACCCTGCCTATTAATACTATAAGATTATTGCCATTGACTATAAGATGTATCCCTTTTTCAGAGATGTTAAAATGTGAAAAAAAATTTTCGTTTTACAATTGATGAAATGTGGTGATCATTCATTGTTCCTGCCACTCACATGGTGGATAGTCAGGTGATGCCCCCTGGGCTGTGGCATGAGTGACATGGGTTGCTAGTCCTGTGTGCCTCCCTGTACACTCATGATAACATCTCTCCATGCATTCCTAATCAAGAAAGCAAACAGGAATGCAAGAGATGGTAAAAATAAAGTTATTTTCACAACTTTGATTCATATTAAGTTATTAAAAAATCAATACTAAGGTTCAGTTCTTTGCGTATACTTAGTAATTTTGAGACTGTTATTACCAGTTTAGTAACACATCTCACCACCAGTGATGACATATCTGTGGGTCATTAATCATACCATGGATGAGAACTGATGTCCCAAGCTCGTAAGAAGATATTATTGGACGCCCTTCATAAGGGGATTTTCCCCCAGGGTTAGACAGAAAGTTTGCAGCTCAAAAAGTCTATTTGGTGGATGAGAAGAGGAAAATAACTCTACTTGATCTAAACCATGTCACAGACCCTGACACAGATTTTCAAAGTTTCTTCATACTTAATCTCTACACTTAAATTCACCATTATCACTATCATGAAAGGAACTGAGCATGTCCAGAGAACTTCAGGAACTCACAAAAAGATCCTGATGATTTTATCCGCTTAAGGGTCTTAAGGGTATTGACTTTGTTGGTTAAGCAATATCACAGTCAATGCCTTAGAGTTTATGTAGGAGACTAGAAACCACCCTTGCATGGATAGTCCATATATTGTCTTTGCTGTCCAAAAATCACAAACCAATCTCCATATTATCCATGCTGAGATGTTTAATAGAACATCTTCAGGAACTTCAAGATTCCCCTTCTGGTACCCTACTTGTGGGTTCTGGGATCTGGGACAGATCTGGACTGAGCTGTGATTATTATCAATGTTGTAATTATTAATTTGGGCTCCAGGGTATCCTTTATAGAACCTGCCTAGTGAACAAACAGTAGTTTGGCTGGCCCACCTCAGCTACTGGTATAAATTCTACTGTTCACTATTGAGCACAAAGCCCTCCAAAGTCCCATATAGCATTCCATAATTTTGTGTCAAGAGGAACCTCTCCAGGAGTGGGAAGTTACTTCTCAAAGAAACAGGTCCTGGGGCAGGACAGCAGCGTGATATAACTTGTTAAACAATGAATCCAGGGAGGACCCATGAAAATTGAAGTCCCACAACCAAAAATCAATAAAACAGCTGGAAAGCAAAGGCATTTACTGAAGTCTCCAAGGTCACAGTTGTGTTAATTAAAGGTAAGCCCCAGGGGTTCAAGTGAATTTTGAAAAGAGCTTTTCAGTGCCCCCACATAATTGATGTTCCCTTGCTGTTCACTGTGGGTACTTGCTCTCTCCAACCCCAGGGGTGTGCTCCTGCATGTGCCTTGATTTAGACTGTGCCCTCTGCCACTCAGCCACCCACTTGTCACCTCTCAGCTCCCAGTCACCTTATACAACCTGTCCTTCAAGGGCACATTCAAGGCTTCTTCCTCTGTAAAGCTTCCTAGTTGCTATCTTTTCTGTCTTTGAAACAGTCATTGTGTTTTATCCGTATAGATAGGCTCTATGACTTCTACTTTCCATCATAGCAATTTTCTCTCCTTTAAATCACAATCTTTCTGATTCGTCTCTATGTCCAGAATATACAAGGTACTCAATGCCTATCTACTTAACCAGTAAATGAAGCAATCAGGTAACCACTCAGTCAATCAATGAAAATAAATGAACATGTCTTTTGAAGTGTACTTTCTTTGTGGTCATTGAAAGCATCTATTTTATGGTTTCTTCTACACCAAAAGGTCAGCACTTATATCCATAAAATACTATGTTGCAAAATGATAAACAGCCCAAGACATTAGATAAATGATACAATTGCAAGCAGTATTATGAATAAAGAAGAGAGAAAGATAAAACCAGAGTGATCAGTTGAAGAAGTAGGATTGGAGCCATGATATTTAATTTTAAATTACTTTTATTAAGCCCTTGCTATATACCAAGAGCTGAGCTAAGTAGATTACATGCATTGTTTTATTTAATCTTCAAAGAAGGTCTCTGAGGTACATACATGCATTCTGATTTTGTGGATTAGGAAACAGTCTTGGGGAGACTAAGTAATCTACCCCAGACCACTCAGCCATTAAGTGGCAAAACTGGGTTTCATGCATGACTCATGTATGACTTCATTCATGCTATACTGTGCTACAAAGACTAGTAGGATTTGGATAAACGGGATTAGGTAATGAAAGAGCAGCCTGAGCTCAGATCCGCAAAGGTGTGAAAAGGGAATGAGGCTGGTAAGCTTAAGGATCAAGGGTTCTGGTCCACTGATGGACTGGCAAGCAGGGCATTTCTAAGGGGGTAATCAAATACGACATATTGATCTCATAGTTTATAAGAAGGAATATATATTTGGTCTTTCTCCTAGTTTCTGGCATGGGGTTCCTAAAACCCTTAAAACCTTTTCTTTCGTTGTGTTAATGAAGTGACTCTCAGCCCAAACCTAAGGATGGGTTTGGCTCCCATTGGAGTCTACCAAGGGTTGGTATGTTCAGTACCATCCTCTTTAGAAAGAAAAATTGGAATCAGGTCACTCATACTTAAATATTGATTACCATGTCTGCTGCAACTGTTGACTTTGGTCAATACAAAAGAGAAAGCTAACATCTGTGTCCACCAACAATCAGTCAAGGACATAATTATTATACGGTTGAAACTATAAAAAGTTGGAACTTTTAGCCCTGCCTCTGACTTCCAGAAAGATGAAAGGGGCTGAAGATTGAGTTAAATTCCCAATGATCAATGACTTAATAAATCATTCCTGTGTAATGAAGCCTCTGTAAAAATGCAAAAGAACTAGAGAGGGCTTCCAAGTTGGTGAACTACAATGTTTCTGTGTGCCTCAATGCCATACCCCAAAATCCACGAGGACAGAAGCTCCTTAATTCAGGACCCTGCCGTAGGTATCTCCTCATTTGGCTGTTGTCCTTTAATGTCTTTTGTAATAAATCAGTGAGTAAAATCGTTTCTTAAATTCTTTGACCTGCTTTAGCAAATTAATCAAATCCAAGGAGGAGTTTGTAGGAACCTCTATTTACAAACAATCAGTTAGAAATATAGGTAACAGGGACGCCTGGGTGGCTCAGTTGGTTAAGCAGCTGCCTTCGGCTCAGGTCATGATCCCAGCGTCCTGGGATCGAGTCCCACATCGGGCTCCTTGCTCCGCAGGGAGCCTGCTTCTCCCTCTGACTCTGCCTTCCACTCTGTCTGCCTGTGCTCGCTCTCACTCTCTCTCTCTCACAAATAAATAAATAAAATCTTTAAAAAAAAATTAAAAATAAATTAAAAAAAAATATATAGGTAACAAGCTGTACTTGTTTTTGGTGTCTAAACTAGAAGGCAGTCTTGTGGACTGAGCCCTTAATAATAATTATTAATTATTATTAATATAATCAATCAATGTATTAATGTTATGATTACTGATATAATTATTGTATGATTGATCTATTAATATGATTAATTAATAATAGCATCCTAATCCAATGCTATCTCCAGGTAGAGTATCAGAATTGAGTTGAATTGTAGGACACCCAGTTAGTGTTGGAAAATTGCTTAGTGGTGTGGGGAAAACCCACACACATTGGAAGTAGTGACCAGAATCTTAGTGTGGAAAGGAGTATCATGCATGAGACTGGCAGCATTAAATGACAGACTGAGAACTATACTAGATCCTGGCAGAAACCAACAGAAATGGCAGGTTTGGAAGATTGGTCTAGAGATAGTTAGGTGCCTCTAAGCTACAGAATTTTTTATTAAGCACTTCAGAGTTCAGAATTTTTTATTAAGCACTTCAGAGTTGGGGCTCAGTTGGTTGAGCATCTGACTCTTAGTTTTGGCTCAGGTCATGATCTCAGGGGTTGTGAGATTGAGCCCCACATCAAGCTCTGTGTTCAGGGGGTAGTCTGCTTGAGGTTCTCTCTCTTCCTCTCCATCTGTCCCTCCTCCTAAAATAAAATAAATACATGAAATCTTAAAAAAAGAAATTCAGTGTATTTTTCCTAAAATAAGAGAAGTTTATAATCAGCAAGAACTTTATTTGAATGTAGATCTTTGTATGAATACTTCCATATGACAGTTTTCTAAACTGAATTCTATAATAATTATGTCCTTTACTGGTTGTTGGTAGACACAGATGTTAGCTTTCTCTTTTGTATTGACCAAAGTCAATAGTGGCAGCAGACATGGTAATCAGTATTCAAGTACAAATGACTGGACTCCAATTTTTCTTTCTGATGAGGATGGAGAGCATGTGAGAGTATTGTGTGAGTGTATCTGTGTGTATTTGATCCGAGAAACTCTCCAAGAAGCTCTACAAACCCTTCATGACAGTAGCTCATTTAAACAACTCTGAGGGGCACCTGGGTGGCTCAGTCGTTGGGCATCTGCCTTCTGCTCAAGTTATGATCCCGGAGTCCCGGGAGGGAGCTTGCTTCTCTCTCTTCCTCTCCCCCTGCTTGTGTTCCCCCTCTCACTATGTCTCTTTCTGTCAAATAAATAAATAAAATCTTTTTTAAAAAAATAAATAATAATAATAAAGCAAGGAAACAACTCTGAGATTAACACAAGGCATAGAATCTCTGGTTCTGATCCCCACACATTATTTAAGGTGTCTGCAACCTTTGTCCCCAGTGTTTGAAACATTCCACCTACTCATTTCAGCCTCTATTTCAAAACACTGCTTCCAAGCATGGTGGGTTGTCCCTACCATTCTGCTGTTAGTGGCCATCTTGGATCCTACTCCGAGTCCCTAGTTTACCTCTGTAACACTATTAGGTCTACTTCGGACCATTCATTAGTCATTTGTTAAATGATAACTTCCTAGCTTTAAAAAGTTTCAGACTGTGAACAACACAGTCAGCCTTCCATCCACATTGTTTGAAATGTGCAAGTTCATTGGAATTCAGTTAGGAAGAGCCAAGGAAATATCAGAAAGTAGAAGAGCCCCAGCTCTGGAATCAGACTGACCTGGGTTTGAATTCCAGCTCTGCCACTTGCTGTACAGACCTTGGGAAAATTGTCTAACTTTTCAGAGCCTCAGCTTTCTCAAGATGAAAATAGGGATCATATAAGTACCTCAAAAGTAAGTTATGTAAGCAAGCTAATACGGACAGAAAATAGATGCTCAGTAAATGGGAGAGATGCTGTTAATTATCGGTATAAGTACTTTTGCCGCACGTGCACCTTACATAGACATGTTTCGTATAGAATATATCACTTATATTTCTGTATTAGTGCTTCTCATACCTGTAGTGCTTGAAACATACAATCTGACACATCATTTATGCTCAATAAATACTTGCTGAATGAGGCTGAAAGGCTCAATATAAATTATTTTGTCATACACATTTTATTTTATAGTCAAGAATGAAATCTAAGTCTCCCTTAGAATGCAGACTCTGTATTATGGTCAGTATTAGATTATATAAAGTATTAGATTATAAACAGAAAATTGTGGGGGGTGCCTGGGTGACTCAGTCATTAAGCGTCTGCCTTTGGCTCAGGTCATGATCCCAGGGCCCTGGGATTGAGTCCCACATTGGCTCCCTGCTCATTGGAAAGCCTGCTTCTCCCTCTCTCACTCTCCTTGAGCTTGTATTCCTTCTCTCGCTGTCTTTCTCTCTGTCAAATAAATAAAGATAGAAAATTTTTCTGTTTATGTATTTCTTCAAAACTATTTTGCATTTATTGAGTGCCCTGTATGGTGTCAGATAATGTCTTAATGTTTTGCATGTATTGGCTCGTTTAATCCTTTCCAGATATCCATGAGGTTGTGATCTCCTTTTGCAAATGAGGAATCTGAGACATAAAGATGTAAAGCAGTCTGCTCAGCCTCACAGCTTGTAAGAGGGAGACCCAGCATTCACACCAGGAAGTCCAGCTTCAGAGCCTGGACTTAAAACTACCATAGTGTCTCTTTATATGTTTTTATCGCTGTTTTGTTTGTTTTCTTTATTCTAACACAGAAACTATGAAGTTAGCAACATATCTCAGTCTTCTGGGGCATTTATTAAAAATAAACACACTTTAAAAATAAAAATAAACACATTTAGTATATCATGTACTTAGCTATTCTGTAATTACGCTGAATGAATAGCTGTTTGCCCTCTTTAGCACACAAGACATTGTTAAGTTCACATTTGAGAAAGAAACATGTGACCCTTTCAGGTGGTGACAGGCCCCGGGGAGGCATAGTTCTGAAGCACAGTGTGCTTTCTGAGTTTCGCTGGGCACTGGAACTGGAGGTTACCTCAGCTAAATCATAGTGGATGGTGCCTCTCCATAATGATACTCAAAATATGCTTTTGGCTCTGGAGTTTATTAAGTTACTCACAGAATTAGTTGAAAACTAAATATGCTGTGGAATGAATAACACAGTTTAATTTTTGCTGAAGCAAAAATATATGCAGTAGAACCTTGGTATTTTCAAAATCCATTTTCAACTCTTTGACCTTAAGTGTGACGGTCTATGGTTTATAATAGCTTATAATTTTGTTAGAGGGATGTGTAGGAATAAACCTTGAAGAAGTAAGAGAACCTACTGACCACCCAAATCCACATTTTAGGGTTGTTTTTGTCTCCTCTCATCCTCAATTGCTTAGTAACTCCCAAGCTTCTCTGTGAGAAAAATGAGTAATAATAATGGTTTGCGGCAGGGGTTGGGAGGGGTGCAAGAAATTGTACTATAGAAAACTATTGCCCTTTGCCAGATAGAAAAGGATTGGGAAAATAATCTGTCTTTTGTCCCTTCCTATGGTAGGAAGAGTTAACAGGACAACTATAATGGACTAAAATGTTACCTGCTAGGCGTGCATGGGTGGCTCGGTCAGTTAAGCTGCTTTTAGCTCAGGCCATGATCTCAGGGTCCTGGGATCAAGCCCCGCATCAGGCTCTCTGCTCAGTGGGGAGCCTGCTTCCCCCTCTCTTTCTCCCTGCCTGTCTGGCTACTTGTGATCTCTGTCTCTCTCTGTCAAATAAATAAATAAAATCTTTTTTAAAAATAAATAAATAAATAAAATGTTACCTGCTAATTTGGGGATGTTGGCTGATCAGGGGAACTGGTAGCTAGGGAATGCCAAAGGTCCACTGTCTAGCAAAATACAAAATACACAGAATACAAAATACATGGTTCCTCTGGACCTTTAAGTGCAGCGTGGTTCCGGTGGTAACTACCATCCCCTCTTTCTGCTGATTGCTAACATGCCTTGCTATTATTAGCTGAGGGTTTCAGTCATCTTTGCCTTGGGTCTGGTCCAGGGCTGCCACTCCAGTATCTTCCAGCTTCTCTTCTGTGTCTGTGCTGATCTGTTTCCCAGACACAAGCTGCAGAGGTTTCTCAGCTTTTATGTATCCGTTCAAGGGATTTGTAGACTAAGTTGCACTTCGCTAACATGTCTGCATAGCACTGGCTCTGGGCATCCCTGTTGGCTGTCCCACAGACGGGGCGATCTAGGGAATTGAGCCGTGTTGACCTTCTCTTGTCTGGTTCTGCTGAAATTTCTGTTGTAGCTGTCCACAGCAAAATGCATTTTTTTTCTTCTGCTGAGACTGTAGGAGCAAGTGTTTACAAAGATGACCCCACCATCATGTAGGAAGAACTGCTCCCTACCTGTGCCACCAGGAGAAGCTCTCCTCTATACCTCTTCCTTGCCTTAGAAGACTTTTTGGAGTCATTTCTTGTGCCTCACTGTCTTTCTCTTTCCTCCCTCCTCTCCAAGGCAGAGCTGTGTCTAGTCTAATAACTGACCTCTCAGGTTTGTGTGGTTAAACTTTTCATGTCTACTTACATACTTATTACAATGCCTCAGATTCCCAGCCAGTTAATACGTGTGTCCATTAATCTTATCTACCCAATGACCATTCCATTTGTTTGTTGGGTCTGGAAAAGTAATAGATTATCCTTACATTGATCCTTTGTTTACAAATCTAAATGTGTTTCCTAGAAACAGTCTGTTACAATCATAATGCTGTGTATATGTGTGTGTATGTACATTTATATTTATATAGGTGAGATTATTCAGTTGCAAACACAGTTGTAACCATAGTCATATATGGTATTTGCTGCTTCCCTATGGACTTTATCTACTGAATTGACGAGGTCTGACGAACATCACATATTCTCAGTATCACAAGAGACTTGATTTCGAGTAAAGAATGTTATAGTCACTAAATCCAATACATAATTTATTCTGGGTATATAAAAAATATTAATTGGTCAAAAAATTAACTTGTAATATTTTCTAATTAAATTTACTATATTTATTTTAGCAACCTATATTAAATGAATATTGCTTTATTTATATAATCTTCTTTGATATAAGGTAGAAGTAGATAAGACCTTGCAACATAGTCATTTACATTTTTGAATGTTAATCATAGGCAACATTCCTTTAAATTTTCTCATCAACAGATCTGATGCATAAGCTATCCTGATATTTAGCAGCTCGAACTATATTCTAGTACTGACCTAAAGTCATATTATATTTTTCTGGAAGCAGGTTAACTTTTTTGCCCTGTTTTATTGAAAACCATTATAGGCACGTGTTGTGATGAACCCTGGGTGTCATACGCAACTAATGAATCACTGAACACTACATCAAATACTAATGATGTACTGTATAGTGGCTAGCTGAACATAATTAAAAAAAGAAGAAAACTGTTTTAACATTTAGAAGAGTAAGTAATTATACATTAAATTATCATTGATATGAGTTACATCTTTTGCATCCTTGGGCCTTACCTTTGTCAACATTGTCCCTGTACCTATCTCAACATCTCTCTCTCAGCTTTCTTTACTTCTTTTCCCCAGAGCGAACTGTTTTTCTGTGACTCTTGCCTCTTGCGCCTCACGTTTCAGTGAAAGTTTCCTATCTTCTACTTGACACATTTTGGCGATCACAAGTAAGCCCCTTAATTAACCACTGGACCTCCCGTTCTCCAATCGCCGGGTCAGGAGCCAGAAGGGCAGACACCAAAGTGAGAAATGTGACATGATCTTTCTCAAGAGCCCCTTGTTTTATTTGGCATCAGCTAGGACAAGAGCCCTTCACCTTTTCAGCACTAATGATAACTACTACTCCTGCAATTTTTCACTTTAATTAGCAGACCCACTGCTTCTCTATGATTTCCTGAATGTAGAAGATTTCAATATGGTAAATCAATACAATTAGGCAAGACAGAAGTCAGATTCATTATTTATAATTCTTATTAAATATACTTGACATTTAATATAAAGCAGGAACCCCACTGTCGTTCAATGAGTATTTATAAATGAGTACTTGTAACATAGTAGATACTCATTAAAAATTAAAAAGAGTTAGGAACTCTCCCCTTTCCCATGAAACGTAAGTCACTGTTGATTTGAATAATTTTTTTTCTGTTAGTATTTTATAAGATAGTCTACTGGAAATTGAAATAGTCATCTGGATAATTCAGGATAAATTACCTCCAATTATAAACCTAGCATTTTTAACTAAATGAGCTCTACATTTAGAATAAAGTCATCTTTTGAGGGGAGACCAAGGTAGAGGGACATCAGGCAGAGGTAAGATTCAGTTGAATTGTTTTACTACCTTCTTTTTCTCTTTCCCTTTGCCCTTGACTCCATAACTTAAGACTGTGATATAGGCTCTAAATATATTTTAAAAATTGATGATTTGTGCAGGTTTAAATAGGCTTTTATTGTACTTACTATGAAATTTTGCATTTCTGCTGGGAACTCCCTGAACACACATCTATATTGTATAGTATAGAGGAAAAATAATCTGGCCAAAGAGCCATGATTTGGGGTGCCTGAGTGGCTCAGTCGTTAAGCATCTGTCTTCTGCTCAGGTCATGATCCCAGGGTCCTGGGATTGAGCCCTGCATCCAGCTCCCTGCTCAGCAGAAAGCCTGCTTCTCCTCTCCCACTCGCCCTGCTTGTGCTCCCACTCTCGCTGTGTCTTTCTTTGTCAGATAAATAAATAAGATCTTTAAAAAAAAAAAAAAAAGCTACAATTTGAGAGACCTGGATTTTGGTCCTAATTTTGTTGCCAGATAAATAACTTTAGTCAAGATAGTTACCTTTTCTGAATCTCAGTTATTACTACATGAAAATCATACTATATCTCTGTAAATGCACTCTCTCCTACATGTTTATTTCATTTCTCTCCATTTCAAGCCTTGAAGACCTCCTTCTTCACCCTCATCTCAGCTGATGAACTTACTTCTATTTTCCTTCATTTAATCAAAAGAGAATTTCCACACATTCCCACTACCTTATCTGCCTACCTGTCAGCGTCTGTTACTTCTCTCCTAGAGCTGTAGATGAACTCCCCATGTTTCGGCCAAGGTCTTCTCCTTTATTTTGCTACGGGAGACTTTGATTTAGCAATTCTCCCTCTTTTTTTTTTTTTTTTTCCTGTATTATCAACATTTCCTTCTCTATCGGATCAATCTATTCAAAGAAAAAAAAATGATGCTTCTATTTATCCAGTCCTAAAATAAACTTTATTAACAAGGCTCATGGGAAAGTTCTCTTCACATGTCTAATTTTTCTTCTTCCATTCTCTTTTGAGTCTGCTCCATCAGATCTCCCCAAGCAGAGCTCCCCAAAACTACTTTGTAGTCCCAGTTCCGTGAATGACCTCCATCATCACATCTTAGTTGTCACCTTATTTTGCAATCAGAATTTGATATAGTTATCACTCTTTCCTCTTAGGAATCTTAAATCCGTTGGCTTACATGACCCACATGTATAGTTTTTCTTTCTGGTTTTTAGTTGTTGACCATTTTGGTGGATTTGCCAATATTTCCAAGACCTTTAATTTGGAGTGCCCCTGGGCTTAGTCCTCTTATTTGTATCCGTGTCTGTTCCCACCCCTGTGTTGGTCTCATCTAATCTCCTGACTTTAAACTCCATGTCTATGCTAATGAGTCTCATTGCTATCTGAAGTTGGGGCACTGGGACTCTGCCGGGAGTTCCAAATCCAAGGTCACCTTCCTATCTGACTTCTCCCATTGATTGGATCTGAAACCTAAGTGCCAAAAATTGAGCTCTTGATCTTCCACTCCTTACTACCAGCAGCTCTTACAGTCTTAACTCACCTCAGTGGCAATACCATTTCTCCAGTTGCTTAGGCCCGAAAATCTGGTGTCATCTTTGACTTCTCTCTGTCTCTCATACTTCATACCTGGTCCATAAGCAACTTCTATCAGCTACACTTTGAATCTATACCCAGCCCTTCCATGATCATTTCTTAGCATCTTCATCTTTTCCTCCTAGACTACATGACTACCATTGCCTGAATGCAATGTAGCTGACTCCTAATGGTGTCTTTGGTGATGTCCTTCCCTTTTAAACTTGTTTCCAACAAGTTAGATCATGTCACTCTTCTGCTCAAAACCCCTCCTATCCCATTCAGAGCAAAAGCCATATCCTTACTACTGACTTCTAAGATCTTCCATGTTAACCTTTCCCACTTTGTTGCTAGCTACTCTTCTACTCTCTCTGCTGTAGTCTTATTGGCCTCCTTGCTGCTCCTGTATTATACCAGGCACATCTACATTTCAGGTCCTTGTTGATACCAGCAGGGAGTGCTAGCCAGAAATATGCTTTCCCAGAGTATCTGCATGGCCATATTTTTTCAAATCTTTATTAAAAAGCTAGCTTCTCAGTGAGAATTTTTCTGCCTCCACAATTTAGACACTTTATATTTCATTTCTTTATTTTTTGTTATCTTTTACATTTATTACTATCAAACATATATATTTTTTTATCTAACATATTTGTTCCCTTGTTTGAGTGTAAGTTCAATGGAGGCAGGAAGTTATCTGTTTTGTTCATTATCAAATCTCTACTGCCTAGTAAAGTAGGTGGTATGTGAGGGAGTGGTCAATAATGTTTGAATAAATAAATAAATTCTGCTCACATCACACCTAGACTGTAAGCTCGGAATCCTATGACTCCAGGGCACAATAAGCCCCAAATTAGTTTTTGAGTCATTATTTTTTTTTAATTACATTTAGTATGTTCTTTATTTTTAATTGATATTTTAAGGTCAATGTTGGAAATTTAATGTCCATGGGATTCTCAATTTCCTCCTGAGAAGACTGAACTAGATCACAGTGTGTGTATAGATACATATGTGTGTGTACAGTATGTACATGTGTACACACATGTGTGTGCATATCATAAATTTCATGGAATCATCTGAAATATTATATTATTTGAAAGCCTCATAGGTAGAACAGATGAAAATGGTGATGACTATAGCATATGACAGAGAATAGAGCCTTTCCCAGTTGCATCTATGACACCTCAGAGTAGAGTTTAAAAGTAACTGGAGTCTACCTATATTCGAAGAGACCTATTATTCTGCATATATTAATTCGTATTAGTCTGAATATTAACTTACCTGTTTTCTAACTGTACTTGATGTGACTGCATTAGGAACATTAAGGAAATAACCACTCATGCGTGTTAATAGCGTTGCATGTATGAGTACCCCCAGTCACTAAATACCAGCTTGATTCCTGGAGGGACTTGCCACAGGGAGCATAGAGAATACTAGGCAAAGACACATTCTTTCCCTACATGAATTTTAGCCTTAAATCCTTGGGACAGTAAGCTGGATCATATGAAACTCTGAAGAGTTCCTGTGATGTTTTAACTTAAAAACTAAAACAAAGACAGCTTGAGCCCCTTTGGTCTTTGTCAATCACTTTCCCATAGCACAAGTCAGAGTTCTCCCTCCCTGAGAGTGTAGGGGAACATGGGTGTAATTAGTTCATGACAATCTGATCCCAGAGAATAGTGTTTATTCACTAGCACAGGTGGCTATAAGTAGGGCAGATTTTTATTATTAATAACAACATAATTCTTACTAGGAAGCAAACAACATTTAACAAAATGTTACAAAAAACCAAAAATAATAACAACATTATTTTATCTCATTAAATCAGGCTTTATGGTCATTCTCTGTTGGAATAAAACTTTGGTACAAGATACACCTTCAAAGATAATTTGAATATATCTACCAGTTTTCCCCTATATATACCCCTACATACACATTAATATGAAATGATCCTACCTTCGTGTGCACAGCTAGACACCAACCAAAGGGAAATTACCCTACCTCTTCCTGGGATTTGAGGTCCTAGTGATGTTCCTCTCTCTCTGTTAGTGATCAAACTCAAAGATGACATAGGCTGGGATAGGGACAGAAGCTGGAGCTGCTGTATCTGGCATGTACGTGGAGAGAGGGGGTCTGCAGAGGGAAACTGACACAGGAGAGAAGGAAAAACCATTTGTCCAGGGACAGAGACAAGTGGCAGAGACAATAACTGAGAACTCCCTGTATTCTAGACTCTTTCAAGGTCAGGCTCTACATCTTTCCCCTTGGATCTTAGAGATGATTCCTATATCCTGACATTAAAATTCCCATTTTAGCTTATGCAATTTGAATGAATATTTATTTTCAACAAAATTATTCCTGAAAGAGATGCTATCATGATGAACACTTTGAGGAAGGCAAAAAAGTTGCCTCTTTGGCAGCTGTGACACAATTCTGTGACCTTCCATGCTGATCATCACCACAACCTCTTATCAGCATTGCCCATCTAGAATTGCAAAGTGGTAGCTGACCATGTCTGGAAGGATTTATCTGCTAAGATGTCAACCCCACAGAAGCCACAGGTGCAGACCTGTCCAATGAACTTCATACAATAGCTATCACAGAGCCAGTCAAAATTTACATGATAGACCCAAACCTATGCAGTATTTTTCTCATAAAAGGTTAAAGTGATAGAAAATGTTTTAAAGATAAATGAATCTGGAGCACCTGGGTGGCTCAGTGGGTTAAAGCCTCTGCCTTCAGCTCAGGTCATGATCCCAGGGCCCTGGGATCAAGCCCTGCAGCCGGCTCTCTGCTCAGCAGGGAGCCTGCTCCCCGCCCCTTCTCTGCCCGCCTCTCTGCCTACTTGGATCTCTGTCTGTCAAATAAATAAAATCTTTAGAAAAAAAAAAAAAGATAAATGATTCTGATTTTTTCAAAGGGTATAGAAAAAAAAATTTTTTTCATTTATTTCAGTTCAGATGGAAAAACAAAAACAAAAACCCTGCTCAATTGCTAGTCCACATTTTGGGGGGAAATAGAGAGGGAATGAGTTGTAGAAATCACATTTTGAAACTAAAATGAAAAAGTATCCTACATTTTCTAACACTAACATAAATAGTGCACCTAAAAGATATCCTTCAACTGTACACAAAAGGCAAAAAGTACAAGCAGTCATTATTTGGAAATAGTTTATTTTTTTTTATTTTTTTTTAAAGATTTTATTTATTTATTTGTCAGAGAGAGAGAGTGAGAGCGAGCACAGGCAGACAGAGTGGAAGGCAGAGTCAGAGGGAGAAGCAGGCTCCCTGCGGAGCAAGGAGCCCGATGTGGGACTCGATCCCAGGACACTGGGATCATGACCTGAGCCGAAGGCAGCTGCTTAACCAACTGAGCCACCCAGGCATCCCTGGAAATAGTTTAAACATTGACTTATTAATGAAGCCATCCTTGACTCTTCCATCTCAGGCAGAGTCATATCTCCTTTTGGGTTCACTGGTTTTTTGGACATATCCATGTAATCGTCACATGGCAAGATATTGATTAGTTTGTTCATCTCTCTCCCCTGCTGAACAGTGAGCATCTTGAGTAGAAAGTAGAGCCATTAAACAAGATAGTTAATAAAGTAGGCTTATTGGAGCACGGGTAGAATGGGGGAATGGGAATGCTTGTCATTCAATTTAGGTTGAAGCTAACGAGCCTTTGAAACTTACAGGTGAGAATGTTCAGTTGATTTTATGTATCATGAGAAGGTGATAATACTCTAATTTGTAGTTAGGGATCTGGAAATAATCAGGGTATGGTAATTAAAACTATAGTAATCAATGATGCTACCTAGGCGAGCACATGAAGTTGAAAGAGGAAAAGCCAAAGGCAGAACCCCAGTGAGTACCTATCAAGGAGAAACCATATCCTCCAATGTAGCATTATTCAAACCTTAACAGAGTGAATGCAGACTCCATCCAAAGGGAGGCAGCATTCCATGTGGTTAAAGGCAAGACTGTAGAACCAACTTGCCTGCAGTGAATCCTAGCTATACCTTGTACTAGCCGTGTGACTTCAGAATTTAATGAGTTAATACTTAAAACAAAGTCAGAATATAGTAAGCTTTATAATGTTTGTGTTTGTAAGATAAATTTTAAATAAGGAAGAGAATCCTTAACCCCAAGTTGGTTTGAATTTCTTTGTCTAAATTATTTAAATAGATATACACATCAAGTATATATGGTATCTCTACTTTTTGCACTGATACAACCATGAAACCAAAACATGCTTATAAATTAAATATAAATTAAATTCAGACTTACAATATTAATTTAATGCAGTAGCTTAAATTAGTTTGTCAAACTAAATAACCATGTCAACATGAATTATGCCAGTGACTACAGATTGTTTTGCATTTGGTATCCTTCTATTTCCACGTCCCGTGTAATCACTTGGTCCTCCCACCACTTTCCCATTTTTGTGCAGTGTCCCAAGACAATATTTAACCTTATAACATATCTGCCCCTCTTCTTTTCTCTTCAGTTCAAGACAATTAAAGCAAAACCATTTGGTGTCAAGGTATTTATATATATCCTGACCACACCTTGATTTTTCCCAGATACCTCTCTCTCTATATATATATCCTATATATATAAGATATCCATAAAGGTAAAAGGCACCAAAATATCATGGTACTACTTAGTAAGAGGGTAGTCATACAGGTGATCTAAAATGTGTTGACATCATTATTTAAGAGAATCATGAAAATGGAAGTTTAATATTCTTGTGAAGAACTCATGGATTTTAGCAATGTATCCTCTGACCCCATCTAAGAAATAAGGTTATAAGGAATTGCCTTGAAAGATATAGGTAATAACTGAAGGAGAGTAGTGTCAAAAGCTTTTAAGAAAGAAAAGCCTGAATCATGTTCAGTTATCAAGGGTGGGGAGTCTAGGAGAGAAGAGGAGGTTAAGGGTACAGTGAGGAAGTAATTGAGAGAATAAAATCTTGGGAGAGAGAGGAGCCAAAGCAGAAGTGGAAAGATGGCAGATAAACAAAGAAAGTAAATCCAATGCACGTTTGTAAATTTGGTTCAGAGCTAGTGCTGCTCATTTTTCTCCCCCGCCCTCCCTGCTGCAAGTTTGGCCGCTTGCTGTGTAAAAGGACACACTGATAAAATGTGTTTTGACAGCATCTGCTTAGGTTTTCATTCGGCAGTGTGTCTCATGAGCACTGAAAATATATGTGTGGGTTAAACCCTGTAAAAAGAACGTCAGGATTAGTAGACAAGTTGATCAAGATGCATATGGGAAGCAGACCCAAGTGTTGATATCCGGAGAGTTTAGGAACTGAGATTAGTATTTTTGGTTGTTTCTTCTAATTGCTAATGACAGATATGGGTATTAGAGCATCCTAAAAAGACAGCTGGCATGGAGCCAGCCCAGATTAAAATTCTAAGCAAGGGAGGTAAATTATTTTCCCCTCAATATAAAAGGTTCTAGAAATTAGTCATTTTAGTTCAGAATGAAATCTGATGGCTACAGGGCAGGCCTGGGCAGCTAACCTAACATAGTTTTAGCTGCTGCGTAGGTGGAATTAAAAAAAAAAAAAAAAACTTCCTGAAACCCTTGTTTACACCAAAGACTGGTGCCAAACAGGTGTCCCAGACTCCCAGAGGTGGTGAATCATAAACATGCATGAGGTATTTCTGTGTCAGTGTTTTCAACTATCAAATTAAAGTGGCAATGGACCCAGAGACTGAAAGCCTGCCTAGGATTTCTAGAATTTTCAAAAGGCAGATGATCTCTGGTCAGGATTAAACCCCGTGGGTCCAGAACATACTGTAAAACATGCTCTGTTATGTGAGAATGACGAGAAAGGGATATACATGTGAGTTCATCCTTCTCTGGTTTGAGAGGATGGTGACGTTGACTTCCACGTTCAACACAGGTAATGAGCTCACGTATTTGCCAGAGTGATACCGTACCAGTGGAATTCCTTATAAAGCACGGTGCTTAGTTCTTATCCCAGCTGTGTACTCACGTGTCAGACTGCACGTTGCCATGTGATTCCATCAGAGCCCATGTGGGAAAGAGAAAGCATCCGATGTTATTTAATTCAGGGAATTATGTGTTTGTAGTATCACTGAAGAATTGGAAGAGTAAGAATTAAGAGGCTGTTGCTGTGTTAAAGTCAAGAATACAGCACCATACTTGCAATCTGAAGATAGGGGCTCAGGGATTAGGAAGCAGTTGCTGTATCCTTCACCACCACAACCTGCCTCTCAACACCCAATTCTGGATGGTCTGGTTGACAGCGAAAGACAGCAGAAAGATAGCCTCTTTCTAACTTCAACCTCCCCAAGCCAGCACAAGGGCATCCAACAGTAGGATGAACCCCAGCGGTAAAGGAATCTAGAAAATGTGGTGTTTAGCTTTCTAACCTCTGCAGTAGGTTTTTTTCCCCCACAGGGAAAAAAAAAAAAAAAAAAAGTAGGAATAGATGCTGAGGGCCCATGGACCATACCTAGTACATCATAATAATAGACCTTTATAGAACATTATTTTCTAGGTACTCTACCTATTTTCACTTATGTAAACCTCATGGTAAGTCTCTGAGGTAATGCTGTTTTTATTCCCAATTTCCAGATGAGGAGACTGAAGTATGAGAACTTAAACTAGCCTGTCATATGTCTTGTGAGTGCAAGATTCAGGACTCAAACCAGGCAATCCAGTTTCACAAACACCTACCCCTCCATGGAATCACCATTTATGTAATAGATGATTTTTGCCTTTCATATAACATCCGACACTTTTCTATTATTTTATAGACTTAAAAGCACATAATAATTTACAAGACACAAACTTGTCTCCCAAGCAGATGGGAAATCTTCATAGGAAACTAAGATATTGTCAGAAAGCTCTGAGGTGAGCATGGACCTAGAACAGGAGAATTTAATCAGATTATCTTATGGGCTTGCATCATTAATCTGACATCACTTGGTAGCTTCATCTTTACTGCAGAGATGAACCTACCATGAGATCATAAATGGGTGTGGGTTGGCCAGGTAGGGAATGTAGGAGAAACACTAACAAAAACAAATTTTTATTATCAAGGGCTAATTCTAATATATACCTTCTAAATCATGGTCCTTCTCTTCCTAGGGCTTCAGACTCTCAGATAACAGTACAATCAACTAGGTTATATTTTGGAAGAGGGAGGTCTGGGGTTTCTTGAAATTGTATGTGAAATGGGTGGCTCTCCCTTCATTATAAGTGGTCAGAACCCTATGATCTAAACGAAGAAGTAGTCTGCAGATCGCCTCCTGGATATGAGAGAAAAAGAATTAAAACAAAAACACAAAGGCTCTTTAATTGAGAACTCAGCACCACTCCTAGGTGAATGCATTTTCAAAGCTTTCTACCAGTTTCTCCATCACACCAGTCTATCCTGTTTGGTCTTCCAAGCACATATACATTTACTCTCTCATTCTCTGTATACCCCCATGTCCTACTTCTCTCTCTCTCTCTCTCTTTCACACACACACACACACACACACACACACATTCACTACTGGGACAACAAGTGTGAGGTAGTAATTGATATGAATAAAAGAGTAGGAGTTAGGTGGAAAAGTTTGGTGATGGGGAATCCCAAGAAGGAGGAAGAAAATGAAAAAAAAAAAAAAAGTGTCAAAATCCTGAAGGTTCACAGCATCTTCTGTCGTTGAGACCAGAGAAAGAGAGAGGGAGAAAGGCCTGATATAAAATAGGATAGTTCACAGATACCTGGGTGGTTCAGTTGATTAAGCATCTGCATTCGGCAGAGCTCATGATCCCGGGGTCCTGGGATGGAGAGCCACATTGGGCTCCTTGCCCAGCAGGGAGCCTGCTTCTCCCTCAGCTGGCTCTGCCTGCCACTCCCCCTGCTTGTGTTCTCTCTCTCTCTCTCTGACAAATAAGTAAATAAAATATATTTTCTAAATAGAATAGTTAAGATAGAGAGGAAGCAGTGGAATGAAGGGACAATTCTGAAGTAGATCTGGCAGGATTTGGGACCTGTGTGATGCAGCAGTTATGAAAAGAGACGAGACAAGAGTGGTAGAGGCTTCTAGGTTGGAAGAGCATGGATGGTGGTCCCATTAGCAGAGATGGAGAAACTGCACCCTCCTCTGAATCAGTCAAGCTTGCTTTTCGAATGTAAATTGTAGAACTCTGCATAGGTCCCACCTGTGATCTGGCCAAAGTTGGAAGATTGTTTTGACCTTGATTGGACAGATCCATTTATATTTAGTCACTATTAATGCAGCCAGAAATAGAATTATTGACTCACATTAAGTACAAGATCTCATAAACCTGCAAAGTCACATTTTATTTGTGTCGATGTCTTATCTTTCTCACTAGATTATGTGGTACTTTAAGGTAAAGGTGGAGACTTGTTCCTTTACCTAATTTTGGGATATCTAGTCACATTCAAATATGTTAAATTTAAAGGAATTTCATGATACGACGGTAGACTAGGACCAGAGAATAAAGGGACTTGAATCTCCAAGGCAGGAAAATTCTAATTTTACTGTAAAAATGACAATATAGACAATTTTTTTTGTCAGGGTGAAAGACATTTTGGGGAGACTCTAAATGTGGTGTTTGCCCAGTGAATACTGTTGATTTACTAGCTTCAAGACAAATACCCGGAAAGAAAAGTTCCTAATGCTAAAGGTAACAAGAACCCAGCCTTGAGTTGGTTTAAGCCCTTCAAATGAGAAATGAAGAGCCAAGGAAGGAGAATGACTTGTAAAAAGTCACAGAGCCAGATGGGGCTGAGTTGTGATCTGAGTCAAGGCCTTCTGATTCCTGGTGGCTTTCTCTTCACACTAACCCAAATGATAAGAATCTGACTTTGGAAAATGAAGGAAGCTCTTCCCCTGGAAGGAAGTCATTTTTCTCTAGTTTGTACAGCTTAGTCATTTATTCAGAAAATGTTTGTCAGGTTTCTACTCTTTGAGGTTTTGTCAGGCCCTGAAATACAGAAATTAAAAGGCACGTAACCCCATCCTCAAGAAATTCCCAGTCTTTTTTTTTTTTAAGATTTTGTTTATTTATTTGCCAGAGAGAAAGAGAGAGCAAGAGAGTGAGCACAAGCAGGAAGAATAGCAGGCAGAGGGAGAAGTGGTACCCCACTAAGCCCAATGAAAGACTGGATCCTGGGACCCCGGGATCATGACCTGAGCCAAAGGCAGATGCTTAACTGACTGAAGCACCCAGGCACCCCCAAATTCTCAGTCTTTTGAGTGAGCATCCAAACTGCCAGGACAGTCCAAAGGAAAGAGTACCCATACATCAACCAGAGTATCAAGGGGAGCTGCTCAGGAAAGGTGGGGAGGGGGAGGATGCAGGAATACTCAGGTACCCAAGAACGTGATGAGTTCCAGGATCCACAGGAGCCTCAAATGTGAGGTTGAGACTGGTGAGGTGTGAGGGTGAACAGGTTTTAAAGGGAACAGACCATGACTGACTTTAGAGTCTGAATCTTAAGCTCAGAAATTTATCTGATAGATATTTTTTCTATCAATAAATAACCTTTGCGCACTCTCTTTATTTGCATGTTTACTTATTGTATACAAATACTATGTTGAATCTGCAGTAACTGGCTGTGTGATTTGGGGCAAATTCTTTATCTATAAAATAGAAATAATAATAAAAATAATGACTACCTCATAGGATTATTGTGAGAACTAGTTGAGTTAAGATATGAAAAGCATTTAGAAAAAAGTGCTTGGTACGTAAAAAAGTGATCAATAAGTACTAGTTATCATTACTATAATTGAGTTATAATTACTTGCTGTAGACTACATGTTTGTGCCCCCCAAACTCATATATTAAAGCCTAATCCCCCTTTGGGAGGTGGTCATGAGAGGGAACCCTCATAAATGGGTTCAGTGCCCCTCCAAAAAAGACCCTGGGAAGCTCCCTCATCCTTTTCACCACGTGAGGATGCAGCAGAAGAGAACAGCGTTGTCTCTGAACCAGACACTGAAATATATTGCCAGTACCGCCATCTTGGACCTCCCAGCCTCCAGAACGGTGAGGAATAAATTTCTGGCGTTTATAAGCCACCCAGTCTGTGGAAGTCTGTTATAGTAGCCCATACAGATGAAGATATCATTCAGTCACTGTATCACCATGCAGTAAACTGAAAACATTCGCATGGGCATTTTTAATAATAGTTCAGAGTCTACTGCAGCTTCTCATTTGGAAGCCTTTGAACAGTATAAAAACCCTGTCTCCATGACTTTTAGTGTGCAGAGAGTTAACACACTAATCATTTTGGGCAGCAAAAGCACATAGAATGAAAAAAATGTCCCAGTTCTTATTTTTAGAATGCCCCCTCCATGACACAAGAGCTTTCAAAGAGCAGTCACATTCTCACTCGTCACTCAACTATCACCTTTACTTTGTACCACAAGGGATAGGGAAAGTATTTATTTCTACCATTTTTATAAAGTGTTCATTAAAGTATAACATACAGACAGGAAAGTACACAAACAAGTGTATAGCTCATGTTTTTCTACACTAAATATACCCATAAAATCACTACTCAGATCAAGAAATAAGGTGGCACCTCTTTTTGCCTCTTCCAATTATTTCTTTCTGCTTCTTTGCCAAAGGTAACCACTATCCTAACTTCTCACACCTGAGGTTAGTTTTTATCTAGTTTGAGCTTTAAATAAATAAAGCCCTACAATATGTATTCTTTTATATCTAGCTTCTTACACTCAACTGGATACTTGTGAGGTTTATATGTTGTTGGTTATAACTGTAGATCATTCAGTTTTATTGCTATGTAATATTCCATTGTGTGAAAACAATTCATTTACCCTTTTTAATATTAATGAGTCTTTAGGTTATTTCTGGTACTTGCCTATTTTTGATAACATTCCTGTGAATATTTTTGTACATGTTCTTTCAAGCAAAGGTATGTATTTAGAAACGAGATTGCTGGAATATAGAGTATCATTAGTTTAGTTTTAAGAGAAATTGCTGAATCATTTTTCCCAAGTAAAGTGAATTTATAGAAACAAATGAGTTCCTCAGGGGCACCTGGGTGGCTCAGTCATTAAGTGTCTGCCTTCAGCTCAGGTCATGATCCCAGAGTCCCAAGATCAGCCCCACACCTGGCTCTGTGCTTAGCCGGAAGCCTGCTTTTCCCTCTTCTACTAGCCCTGCTGTGTTCCCTCTCTCCCCGTGTCTCTCTCTGTCAAATAATAAATAAAATCTTTAAAAGAAAGAAAGAAAGAAAGAAAGAAAGAAAGAAAGAAAGAAAGAAAGAAAGAAAGAAAGAAAGAAAGAAAGAAAACATTTGAGTTCTTCCTCCTCACTAACACTGGATTCCATTTTTCTTTATCTTGACCATTTGTGTGTGTGTGTGGGGGGGGGTGACAGAGAGAGTATGTAGAATTCTTGTTTTATTTTGTGTTTGCAAATAATCTACAAAACCAAATTAGTTGAGTCATTCACCAATTATATTAATCTACCATCTACCAAATTTAACTCAATCGTATTATCTTGATCATTAAAAATATCCATATCTACTTAAATTTGTCTTCATTATTTGCTTCTGTTTTTATTTTACAGCTTTAACAATACCAAATTGAGAAAAAGATAGTTTTGAATAAAACCACAATCTGCTTTATTCAGCTAGATACAAAATTTTAGCATATCATAAATTACTTTGGCCCTAGTGTTTAAAAGTGGGCATTCTTCACAAAATGCTATTCATTTAAAGAAGAATAATAGCCAATGAGAAACATTTGTAAATACAGCTTTCTTTTCTTTCCTTTTTGATGTACTAAACTACATTTTATTTTGTTGTTTTATTTTCTGTTTTGTTCTCTTATTTTCTCTGATTTCAATTCTCTGTTTCCTTGCTCCTGCATTTTTGCAGGTTACTTCAACATTTTTAGAATTCCATTTTGAGGACACCTGGGTGGTTCAATCATTGGGAGTCTGCCTTCGGCTTAGGTCATGATCCCAGAGTCCTGGGATCAGTCCCAGCAGTGTTAGGCTCCCTGCTCAGCAGGAAGCCTGCTTCTCCCTCTGCCACAAACCCCTGCTTGTGTTCATCTCTCACTGTCTCTCTCTCTCTCTCTCTCTCAGTCAAATAAATAAATAAAATCTTAAAAAAAATTCCGTTTTGATTTAGCCATAGTGTTTCTGATGATCTCACGTAGTATAGCTTTTTATTGTTTGTCCTATATATTACATTTTACATATAATGTATATAGATGAAGATACAGTTATAGATATATAGTCAAAGTCAAAAAAATTTCCCTTCATCTACCAGAGCAGTGTCAGAGGAAGCTTCCTGAAACATAAGATTTAAATAAGATCCAGAGTCTTATAATACTCCAGTGTCCACATTAAAATAAAAAAGTGTCAACATCTTAATAATTTAAGTACAGAAACTTTACCTCCCTTTATATCCTTTACCTTCCCATTTATAGTATAATTGTCTTAACTATTTCCACTACATACAAGAACCACATTAAACATTGTTATAATTTTTATCCGAATGTCAAAAATAATTTAGAAAACTCAGGAAAAGGAAAGTCTATCGTATTTACCCTTACCTTTGTTCTTACCAAGTTCAGGATCCTTCTTTTGTCATTACCTCCTTTTTTTATTTTTTTTTTTTTAATGATTCATTGGCTTTTAGTGTATTCAGTTGTAGATCTGCTACCAGTCTTCAAAAAGTAATCCCCTAACCTTAGCTGTCATCCTTCCAAACCTTCCATCTACCCCAGCCCTGGGCAACCAATAATCTGCTTTCTGTTTCTACAGATTCGCTTATTCTGGATATTACATGTAAATGAAATCTTGCAATTTGTGGTCCTCTGGGACTGGCTTCTGATTAGTAAACTTTTTTTTTTTTTTAAAGATGTTATTTATTTATTTGTCAGAGAGAGAGAGAACTCATGCACAAGCAGGGGGAGCAGCAGGCAGAGAGAGACGCAGGTTCCTCATTGAACAAGGAGGCTGATGCAGGACTTGATTCCAGCACCCTGGGATCATGACCCCAGCCAAAGGCAGAGCTTAACCAACTGAGCCTCCCAGGTATCCTCAATTAGAGAAGTTTTTCAGTCATTCCTCTAAGCGAAGTCCACAGGACTTCTGCGACCCCACTGTCTTTCTCTACTCCTTCTAGCACTCAGTCACCGTGAACGTTGTCATGGCTCCACATGGCCCTGAGGCTCTGTTCATCTTTTCTCACTCTATTGTATCTCTCTTATTCAGATAGGAAAGTTTCTGTTGTTTTCATTATTGTTTTTAAATGTTTTATCAGTGTATGATTGACATACAAGATGTTGTATATAGTTAATATATACAACTCAATGAATTTCTAATGTTTTATCTTCAAGTTCCCTTTGAAGTTTATCTTCAAGTTAGCAGTCTCTCCCTTCTGCTGTTGAGCTCATCCATTGAGTTTTTCATTTCTGTCATTGTGTATTTTAATTGAAAAATGTCCATCAGTTTTGCTTTCTGTCATCTGTTTTTCCGCCGAGATTTTCTATTTTTTTCATGTGTTTTAAGTATGTTTGTAATTGCTTAATTAAACAATGAAGCCCAGTGAAGTTCAGTGGTCACTTTAAATCCTGATCAGAAAATTCTGACATCTGTATCATCGCAGTGTTAGTGTCTGTTGTCTTTTCTCATTCATTCATTTCTCATTCATTTAAGACCTTCCTGGTTCTTGATAAGACAAATGATTTTTGGCTGAAATCAGACATTTGGAGTATTTAAGACTCTGCATCTTATTTAAATCTTATGTTTTAGGAAGACTCCCCTGACCTTGCTCTGGTAGTTGAAGGGGAACTTCATTAGTTCCAGGAATATATGGAGTCTAGGATCTCCTCTTGAGCCTCCAAAATGGGTGAGAATAGGAGCTCAGGACCAACCTCCACCCCAAGGCCTCCTTTGTTGGAGTTTGGATACCTCATTACTGCCCAGAGTGGATGAAAGTCCAATCTTGCCACCTGGTCTCCATGATACCGCAGGCTCCACTTAACACCCACTGGGGATGAAAATGTGTTTGTTTTCAGTGTTTGTTGCTGATGATGATGGTAGGGCTTCAGGCTTTTCTGTGGTATTTGACTGGAGTACAACTGTGATTGTCTAAGTTTTGTTTTGCTAGACTGCTGCTTTCTGCGTCCTTTGACTAGTGAGTGCAAGATTTGAGAAGCTTTTTTTTTTCTTGCTCTTGTTGCCTTTCTTGGGTTGCTGGCTTTTCCAGCACCCACCATAGAATGTACACTGCAGTAAGAGAACCCAGGGTATCCAATACTGCCTATGGGTCCTGAAGTCCCTTGCCAGTCTGCCTCTTTCTCTCCACATTTCAGGGTCTTCTTCTGTTTGCTTTATATGTAACATCCAGGATTATTAGTTTTAATCACAGGGAGGGAAGGGGAAAATAAGTCTATTCCATCTTTCTGGGGAAACCTCATTTGGATTTAAATTACAATTCCCTGATGAGGGAGGAAGTTGAGTCTGAACTCTTTTTCATATGTTTATCAGTCATTTGAATATTCTTGATTGTTTCTATTGAGTTATCTTTTTCTTATTGATTTGTTGGAGTACTTTATATTTTCTGTATCAGCTCTCTGTTAGCTACAGGTTGCTGTGGCTTACTTACCCTTTCATTTTCTTGGCAATATATTTTGAGAAACAAATTTCTATCTTAATACAAGCAAATTTGTCAACTTTTTTTTTCTTTATGGTTAGTGGTTTTGTGCATAAACATTTACCTTCATTAACATCATAAAGTTATTATATTCTACAAGCTATGTTGTTTTACCTTTCAAATTTAGATCTACAATCCACTTGAAATAGACTGAATAATTTGACTTAAAACTCAATTCATATTTTTCCCTACCAATCCTGAATGTGTTTAATTTTTAATTCTCTTAGGGGAGGAAAATAATCTTTCCTTCTACCCTTCCAAGTTCTCAGCTGGGCCTCCTGTAATAAAAACAGATTAACAAAAGAAAAGCACAAAAATTTATTTAATATGCTTTATCTGACATGAGACCCTTCTTAAGGAAATGAAGACTGGAAGAAGTTGCTAAACAGAAACATTTTATGCTAGGTTTGACGAGAAATGGCAATTTGTGGAAAGATGTGATATGACAAAAAAATGTATGAGCTAGATATAGTAAATTGAGGGAAATTTAGAAAGGCTTATTTATTCATGTTCCTCTTTGTCTCCTCCTCTGTCTTCAGAAATAAGGATGTTTCTTTCTCCAGGTATAGGGAGGACACCTCTCACATGAGGGTCTTAAAATCTGCTTCTGGGAAGGTCCGAGGGTCCTTCTTGAGTCCTTCCAGAAAGTGCCATTTTCTGAACCCTGTCTTTTGCTATATGGCATTTTTTTTCCTAAATTATTCTTATTAACATATAATGTATTATTTGTCCCAGGGGTACAGTTCTGTGAATTATCAATTATCAGGTTTACACATTTCACAGCCTCACCATAGCCCATACCCTCCCCAATGTCCATAAACCAGCCACCCTATCCCTACACCCCATCCCCCAGCAGTTTTTTTATGAGATTAAGAGTGTCTTATGGTTTGTCTCCCTCCCGATCCCACCTTGCTTCATTTCTTCCTTCCCTACTTCCCAAACCCCTTCTCTGCCTCTCAAATTCCTCATATCAGAGAGATCGTGTGATAATTGTCTTTCTCTGATTGACTTATTTTGCTCAACATAATACCCTCTAGTTATATGGCATATTTCTAATAACAACTTCCTATCCACAGAAAAGATAAGCAAAATTTGGGTCCTTATTAAAGAATAAAAATTCATATTTATTATTAGGTTTAATATCTGTCAAATACTTTGACCAATATAACCAGTGAATCCCTGTATAGTACAAAAGATCCTTATGGCCACTTTCCAGCAAAATGCTGTGAAGTTTCTACAGTTCAGATCCTCTTGACTTGGACCACACAAATGAATGGGGCATACACAGAAGAAAAACAGCACAGCAAAAGTCCACATATTGAATATTGCAAGGTTTGATTTCAGATTTTTAAGAGAAAATATATAATATAGATAGAAGCATTACTCTTTATTTTTCTGACATGTGCACTATTTTGTACAGGCCCGGAGCTGTGCTCCACCAGCCCGCTAGCACTTTGCAGCTCACTACTACAAACTGTGGGTAACTTTTAGAGGATTTTGAGTAATTTTTGTATACTGAAAGTCCCCCTGATAGTAATGAGAAAGATGGATCAGAGTAAAGTCAGGAGGTTATGTCATGTTCTAGGTGAGAGAAAATGAGGGTATGTTGCCATGCAGCCAGAGAACTACTGAAGAAGTAGACTTAACAAGACTTCATCATTAGGATATGATGCCCAGTTATTTGGGGGGATAGGGAACCTCTGAGGAGAGCAGATTTCAGAAGGTTGAGGAAGGTGATGACAACTTTAGTGAGAGCTAATGACTTAGAATTCTGTCCCTCTTTGTAGAGAGCATAGGTTCCCAGACTGACCCTAACTCCTGCTTTGAGCAGAAAGAAAGTGGGACCAAATCCAAATTATTTCCAAGATTTTCTGCCTAATGCTCTTAGGAAAACACAGCCAACCCAGCTGCACTGTCTTAGACAGGTACATTTCATATGAACACATAAGTAATGTGTTCATTTGGTGAACGACCTTCAGGGCTTGCTAAGCCTACCTTCTTTAAAATGTTAATAGGTCGGGGTTGGGGTGGGGGTGGTGTGGGTCTTGGCTATGTGCTGCACATCACATCATCTCCAAGCAGCCTAAATCGGTAAATTATAGCATTAATGTGCACAGTAAGTAGTTTGCTAATGTGGGTTCTGGTAAACATTGTAATGGTAGCTGGCTGGGGTTAAAGAGCAGAAGGATATAATTTGTGATGGTGTATGTTTAAACCCCATGGAAAACAGACTCTTTGGAATCTGAACTTGATCTGAACTTCCTTTCTCACAGAAGGATCAGGAGGAAGAGATTTGGTATCATCACTGACCCTTTTCCATAGACTGCTCAATGCCAGCCTCTAACTCCCTCTATCATCTTCCTCTGCATATGGAGCTGCTGACAGCACAAAGCAAAGGGACACACATAGAAGTGAAGAATAAAAAAGGACAGTATCACTATAGGACACTGTAAGACATGGAACGCATAGGATACTGTAGGACGTTTTGTGGGACAGCATCACTAGAAGAAGAGAAGATGGGGAAATTCAGAGTCCAGAAGAACACTTCAAGAACCAATTCAGTTCACCTAACCATTTAGAGACCTGTTATCTATCCAACACGACAGTATAGAAGATGTATTTAAGACCAGTGGGTAGGTGTTTTAGGGAAGTCTGTTTCAACTCACAATAAAAAATAATTTTCTCATCTATGGAATTATTCAAAAACAAAAAGAACTGTCCTGTTTTATAGTGAGGGCTCCATAATGTAAGTATGAAAACAGGATTGTTTGAGTAGAGACCATTATATTGGATGCAGTTGGACTAGTTGCCCTCTAAGTAACCATTTCAAATACAAGACTCTGAGCAAAGTCTTCATTTAAAATAGAGCTGCTTTCAGTAACCCTGGTCTTCCGGTTAGGGAGGTGTGGTTAGAGATACTAAGCTCATCTCCTCTCCCCACTCTCCTTTTGCCCATGTCATCAACACAGAAAATGGAACAAAGATGGATGAGGTGCTTTATGTTCCAGAAAGGGGAGAAACTTCCCAGAGATGAGCCAGCTGGAGTCCTCAGAGGAGGACTGTGAAGAATCAGGGAACAGAAAAGAAAGAAAGATCCCTGAGGTCTTCTGAATGATTGCATATTCAGTTGTGTTGACATATTTAAGACCATGTACATAAAACACCCAGAGATTAAAGATCACTGAATTTGACTTCTAAAAATTGTCTATAAACTGTTACTAAACAATCTTCTTTATAAAGTAAATGGCCGCCCTCTTTATTCTCTTGGCTCTAGAAACAACAACAGCAAACAATTTCCTGGGAACTCACCAACTGCTGGCCACTGCTTAAAGTGCTATAAGCAGATTAATGTGCATAATCCTCATAACAGCCTTATGAAGTCATGCTAAGGACTGAATTGTGCCCCCTTAAATTCATATATTGAAGTCCTAACTCCCAATGTGGTAGTATTAGAGAAGGGGCTTGGGAGATAATTAGGCTTAGAAGAGGTCATGAGAGTAGGGCCCCCCATGATGGGATTAGTGTCTTCATAAGATGAGACCCCAGAGAGCTTTCTCTTCCCACATACACACGCTGAGGAAAAGGCATGTGAGCAGCCAGGGAGCAGGCAGCCGTCTGCAAGCCAGAAGAGGGCTCTCACCAGATCTCGACCACACTGGCATCCTGATCTCGAGCTCCTAGCCTCTAGAACTAGGATTGAACAGATTTCTGTTGTTTCAGCTCCCCACTTTGCTTGCAGCCCAAGCCAACTAATACAGGTCGGTACTGTTACTATTCTTTTTCACTTGAGAAAACTGAAGGATGAGAGGTTAAGTATCTTGGCCAAAACAGCACACCAGTAATTGAGGAACAGGGATTCAAATCCAGACAGGCTACATCCAGAGTCTTTGCTCTTTACCACAGTGATCTACTGCCAACTTGTAATATAATGTGTACTTACACCTTTACTGTGTTTCCCAATGCATTTCACAAACTAATCATTCTTTACAACACTGTGGTGTAGATAGAGCAGACATTACTGTCCTATTTTTATAGATGAGAAAATTGGCAGATTAGGTGGAATGGCCAAGGTGAAAGCTCCAGAGACCAAGAGAACCAAGAATAGATGAAAGATAGCTAGTAATTTTCTGAACTAAATTGCTGGAAAGTCTTGAGATCACATATATACAACACCTAGAATGCTGCCTTATATGAAGAAAGTACTAAATAAATTATTGAATGTCAAAGGAATGGATCAAAATATAACTTGAAACCCCAAAGTCGCAGCAGTACTATTTTAAAGAATCTGTTATTCCTAATTATGAATTTAATTATTCATCTATTCATTGTTCAGTTAATCATTCACTTAACAGCTATCTAGATTAACAGCTTGACTATGGACCAAGCAAGCATACAGTTCCATTTCTTCTCCTTTTCCATTCAGTGTTCCCTGAGACAGTGTACTTTGTAGTACCTTGCCATCGAATATATTGTTACTTGAAATACATCTTAAGTAGAAAATAAGTCTTTTAAATCCAAGAGAAAGGGGGAGTTTTAAAAGCATAGATCCAAGAGCGGAGGACAACTTCTGCCATTAATCAAAGCATGGTTAAAAAAAAAATAGGATCCATCAATATGAAATTTCATTTCTTGACAAATCCTCTCATCTTTTTTGGTCTGGTTAATTGATTTTTTTTCCACTCTATCCACTTTTTCTTCATGAAAATTTGTATTTTCAATAGGAAATTGTAGGAGTAGAGTAAAAACTAATCCCATTACAATTTTACCTGTTAAAGGAGTCATATAAAGTGTATTCCATCCCACACCCAAAATCCGAGAGGTAAAGAATCTTAACCCGAATCACTGTGGCATCTCTCTTCTAAGCTTTCTTGTTCTAAATCTTATTCTTGGGCTGCCTGGGTGGCTCAGCCATTAAGTGTCTGCCTTTGGCTCAGGTCATGGTCCTAGTGTCCTGGGAACGAGCCCTGCATTGGGCTCCCTGCTCAGCAGGAAGCCTGCTTCTCCTTCTCAGACTCCCCTTCCTTGTGTCCCCCCTCTCCCTGTCTCTCTCTGTCAAATAAATAAATAAAATCTTTTAAATAAAAAATAAATCTTATTCTTGAAAAGGCACCCTTTCCATGGCCTGATTTGTTTATTTACATTCCTCTAAGGAAGTGTGGGTTTGGGGGCTCAAAAATGTGATTCAACACTTAATTACAAAGTGAGATTTTGTACTTCTCTTTTATTTCACCTAATAAAATGATGCTTGAGATGGACTTCTGTTTTTCGAGTTATGTAGGTATCTTGAAATTGTACCACCCACAGTGTCCCAAATTCTGTCGTGCACAGATGCTCAGTAAATTGAACACCATCTATAGAGAAGTAATTAGCCAGCATCAGGGTGCATTGGAATCACTTTGCTCTACTCTGATTTACCCTTACATTGTTGTCTTCTCAGCATCATGAGCTAAACATAGCTGTTCTTCAAGTTCGGTTGCTTTTTCCCCTCCTTCTCCCTTTTGTCTTCTCCTCTCTTCTCTCTCTCCTTCACCTTCTCCTCCTCCTCCTCCTGCCACTTCCTCCTCATCCCCTCCTCTCCCCCGCTCCTTCTTTTTCTTCTTCTTTGCAATACTTTAGTTGAACAGGCACTTTAGAAAGTAACTACATTTTCAAAATGAGATGAAACAAAACAGGAGCAAATCATATGCATAATTGATTTTTGTTACTGGGATGTTTCAGCCTCTCTTTTATTTATTTACCCGTGCCATATGCAGAAAGAAATAGGACCTTTGTGAATACCATTGGTAACTAAAAAGTCAAATGCCGGTCAAACAGATAAATATCCAATCTTCAAAATAAATAAATGTCCAATCATCCCGAAGAAAGGGGTTCCAAAATGTCTGTCTTTGCAAGAGACCTCTGTACCTGAAAACACCTATCAGAATAGTTGTATAAAGTTGCCCTCCTTTGGTTGGTCCATTTGGCTAATTAGTGAGTATGTTGAGTTTTAAGAAGAATAAGAATAAAAACAAACATTTATATAGTATTATATTCTCCTTTGAGGACACTGACAGAACATCTAAGTATTCTGGCATAGGGTACATGGCTAGACAGTGTAAGAGCTGAGACTTGAACTTGAACTGTCCAAGTATATTTGCTAATCTTGATTAGTCAACCATTTCATCTCCTGGACCTCAGTCTTTTTGTCTGTGAAATGAGTGGATCTCAAATTTGGGGGCCTTTGTCTACTCAGAAAGGGTAAAACACCCTATGTCTCATTTGCCCCAATCACTGTCAAGTTCTAGTGGCAAACAAGCTGGTAACAAAGAATGTGACTGTAAAAACAAATCATGGGTGTGGGGAGGGTTATGTTCGCATATGTTTACACAATAGGGATATATTTATACTTAGAGATGATTTATCTTTAAGAGAACATGTGTCTTGAAACCTAATTATGGGAAAAGATTAGGTCAAAATATAGCTAATTAATGTAAACTATGTATCATTAAGAGTTAATAGAATTATTAATAACAAATAGAAGGGATGATGGTAAACCTAAGCTAAATTTATAAATTAAAAGCAACAATGGTAGTAAATGACAATGATGACCAATTGAAGAAAACGATGATGTAGTAGCTTGCTCCCAAATTTTAGGATTTCTACCTCTCTGCCTGTGCCATAGAAGTTGTGTGACATAGCCAACGACCATATGGCAGCGAGCCTTTCTAGAGCAATACCAAATTAAAGTCCTTAATAAACTCTCTAGCAACATGCTTATTTAAGTAACAAATTAACAATCCCCAATTCACTTAGTAGTTGCTAGTCAGCTGCTCTTGGTCCCGTTTGAAAACAAATATAAAATGAATTAAAAACAAATATGAGGGGCACCTGGGTGGCTCAGTGGGTTGGGCCTCTGCCTTCGGCTCAGGTCGTGATTCCAGGGTTCTGGGATAGCGTCCCGCATAGGGCTCTCTGCTCAGCAGGGAGCCTGCCCCCCCTTTCTCTGCCTGACTCTCTGCCTACTTGTGATCTCTCTCTCTGTCAAATAAATAAATAAAATCTTTTAAAAAATATATGAAATTACAAGTGATTTATCTAAAAGAGCCAAAGAGAGTACGTGGTGTGATTGTGATGCCCTCACCTTCCATTCCTCTTGTGAAACCCCAGCTCACAATAAGAAACATATTTACTTTAAAATTCAGGACACACGTGCACAAAACCTCTTACTATATTGGTGTAGTTTGAGCCCTACATCAAGACGCCAGGACAAGCAGCTGAGTAGAAGCTAATTCCTAAGTTAAATTCTGCACACCTTGTGTGATGCCCTTACTGTGTGTGGGCAGACAAATATGTATATTTATATGTAATTTAATTTAAAAATTAAAACTTCAAGCACTGGGCACCTAGGTGGCTCAGTGGGTTAAAGCCTCTGCCTTCGGCTCAGATCATCCTGGGATTGAGCCCCACGTCAGGCTCTCTGCTCAGAAGGGTAACTTCTTCCCCACCCTCACCCCCCCACCCCCCACCCCCGCCTGCCTCTCTGCATACTTGCGATTTCTCTCTGTCAAGTAAATAAATAAAATCTTTTTTAAATTTTTCAAAAAAAACCCCACAAAACTTCATGAACTAATATTCTTGAACTCTGTGCAAAGCCTTCTGATATTTTCTACTCTTTTTTTTTTTAAAGAAAAATATTGGTCATGATATATAATCAGTTGGTTTCACAAACCTCTTATGGGTTGTGATTTACAATTTGAAAAACACTACTCTCAAAGAATGTTGCCCAGATACATGTTCACTGTGACCTCCAAAAATAGCATGGGAGCTTCTTCTGTCTTAGAGATCTAAAGTTAGATCTTTTCCTCTTTACACACAAACTAAAGCACATTCCTTGGATGAATATGTTTGAAATTGTGGGTTATAAGAAAAGATGGCAGGAATTGGGGATGGTGAGCCTGGAGGAAAGAAGTGATGGCAGTGGAGGGGAGAAAGAGGCCAAGAAAGTAAGTGGCAGTCCTCAGTATTTCAGTGGCTACCAGGGTAACCAGGTATTGGAGGGACTGGGCATTTATCTCTCACCTTTCAGGATGGATAGTCAGCCTGATGTAGGAAGGGTGTTATGGTTCGAAGCTGACAGCAAAGAAAGAATTCTTGAGACGACTTTGATGCAAATAGGTGGTTTTATTAAAACATAGGAACAGGAACCATGGGCAGAAGGAGCTGCTGGGGTCATGGGGAGTGGACCATTTTATGCCTTCAAATTGGGAAGGCTTTAAAGAGATAGCATAAGTCTATAAGGAATTTTGGAAGCAAGGTTTCTAGGACCTTGAGAGGCTAGCTGTTGTTGGGGAAAGGTCATTTATTACCATCTAATAAAACCTTAATCATGAGACCCTTCAGATGTATATGGTGGACCATAGGCTTGGGGGATGATTACCAACATGTATCTGGGGGCAGGCTGGTAGAGATAAAGGAAGTTTTCAAAAGACTTTTTTATATGTTAAAGTAGTCTTACAGAATCCTAAGGGGGCAGGGGAGGGAGGTTAGTCCAGGATTGCCTTTTGCCCTTAGCAAAGTGTCAACATCAAGGCAGTTGAATCTCTAGAGGAGTATCATCCTGCCCACTTCAAGGACTTGTCAATGGTCTGTAGGTAGTAAGGAAATTCAATAATATCTCTTCTGCCTTTGTTTCCCACATAAAGCCTACTGAACATTTATTGAGGACCAGCTACTTGCCAGCTTCTGTGCTAGAGAGGACCAATAGAAATATCATAGCAAATACAGTCAGATAATCTTCATGCAAAGAAACTACACTTTTCCAGTTAATGAGACAGTCAAGTCTGCCTGATAACTAATGCAAATCTTTACTTATGATCCACAGTATTGAGAGATGATGAATTTTGTTAAGTTCTATTGATGGCTTTAGTGACTCTTAAAGCCCCTGTTTATCAAGGTATTTGATGTCAGTTTCTGAGTGTTTCTATGTATTCGGTTTCATGCAGAAAATGGATCAGTTATAGAGAAGGAGACGCCATCAGAAGGCGAGCTGCAAGCTTGCAAACACAGCCAAAACTTGTCCCACGGCTGCCTCTCCCATATTCTGCTCCCCAGATAAAACAGGAAACCATCTCAACTTTAAAGGAGACTTTTTAGAATTCTAGCTTTAGACACTTTTTTCCTGAGGAAAAAAATCATTAAGCTTACTTTTATTTTAGATTATTCCATTTGCAAGCACACAGGATCATGAATACATAAATCTTTTCAATTTCTCACAAAGTCTGAGTAATGCAGTCTTGGTTTTATTGCCTTTGGGCTGTCACCAATCTCTTTTAAACTTTAAAAGAAATCCACTAGAACTTGTTCGTGATCCCCTTCATAGTACTTCAAAATTCAAAATTCAGTGTTAAAGCTTTTATGGGGTTACTTGTGAGTTTAGTATTACATGTTCAAGTGATAGGAAACATATGTTGGTTCGATATAAAATGGATTTTCAAAGTATAAAACCTACCCTGGTAGTAAGAATTTGCCCAGTGTGAGAGACAGTCAAGAATAGTCCAAGTTCAGCAGGCGTTTGGTTGGAGTGAGGAAGATGTTACACAGAATTACCCTTGAGCTCCCTACAACCTTGAAATTGTATGTTTTGCTTAAATGGTGATTTCACCCACCATTACTGGATTCTTTTCCAAAAAAGAGCTTTCTATCCCTGCCTTCTGGAATCACATCCCAAAATACAAAATGACTTTTTCCTTAAATGAATGCATCTTTAAAGAATCACTTAGATTGGGTGCCTGGGTGGCTCAGTGGGTTAAGCCTCTGCCTTCGGCTCAGGTCATGATCTCAGAGTTCTGGGATTGAGTCCCGCATAGGGCTCTCTGCTCGGCAGGGAGCCTGCTTCCTCCTCTCTCTCTCTCTATGCCTACTTGTGATCTCTCTCTGTCAAATAAATAAAATCTTTAAAAAAAAAAAAAAAAGAATCACTTAGATCTAAATTACTCAGTAAGTGCTATTTGGTCTCTTCTGACAACATTGCCAGAGCAAGGTCAAAATTATAAATAATAATAACAAGTTACTAGTAATAATAATTACTAATAGTAAGTATCAAATAATAACAAAGTACTAATAACATCAGTAATTGGTTTTAAATAGCTAAAATTTATTGACTGTTGTGTGGCAGATGCTAGGCTAAGTGCTTTAAAGACACTAATTTAATGACAACTCTATCAGGTGGTACATTCTTTTTCTCATTTATTGGGTAAGAAAGTGGAGACAGCACCTAGATGAGGCAGAACTGGACTGTAAAGTCACAGTATATTAACTCCAACGAATACACTCATAACTACTAGTTTATTCATAATGACTATTATGTAAGTGTTTCTGACCCTTGCTAATGTCTGTTGAGTCATCTGAATTATTTGGCAATATCATAAATGTAATAGCTTAAGCATCCAGTCTTAAATGTTGAAATATTATGTCATAAACTTTCAACAAAGAGAAAATGGTTAAATAATTTATAATACATGTCTTCACTAAAGTTTTAAGGAACCATTAAAATGCTCTAGACAAAGAACTTTTAGAACACAGGAAAATGTGTGCAGTTATAGAAAATGCAATAGTAAAGTGCAAATTTTTTTGTGTACGGTATGACCTCAGTTTTCTTAAAAAAAATCCATGGAAGGAAATCACTAAAATACAATGATTGGCCTCAGATGGTAAGATCTGTTTTGTTCAAATATTTGTTTCTTTAAAAAAACTTCTTTTTCCATAATGAATTTGCATTGTTTCTATGATTTAAAGAAAAAAGTTAGTTTTGTTTTATTTTTGGTTCTATAAAGCTATTTAATTGTCTCATACAAGTTGCATGGTTTCTGATTTGACATTATGATATGTAAAGTATCATGCTCTCCCTTCTTAAATGAAGATATAGTTGAATAGTCAGCTGTTCATTTAGCAGTTAATCAATCTGTATAGAAATGGGCAACACAGCTTCACTGTAAAGCATCTGATCACTAACGTGTATAAAGTCTCCTGATTTTACTTTACCCAGAATGAAGTCTAAAAGCCTGGAAGTTCCATCTAATTGCCTACCACTGAGTTCCTTATCAGCAGCACTGAGAGCAGTGATCTGGTATTTTTTGAGCTCACAGAGGATAGTGAAGACTGGTTAGGCTGGTTTGGAGAACTTAAGGCAAAGTGATATGATTTATAGTCAGTTTTGGCAATTCCTGCTAAACATAATCTGTCCCCAGGTCCCAGGGTGTCAGTGCTAGGCCTCAGGGGCTGAGGAAGCATAATTCCTTTATGACCAGGTATGATTAACCTGAGGAGCTTTGGGATGTTTCATTTTTAGGAAAGCTTGGGCTATCCCAACTCAGAGGTTGTTATTGTTGACATGTGTTTGGAAAACTCCACCCACCTCTTTTGTTGATTCATTCATTGTCACTTAAGTGCCACTGGGAACTTCTGCCACTTAAGGTCCCCTTTCCCCTTTTTGGCTTTGGATCTGAGTGGAAACTATGTAGCATCAGACTTTGTATTTAGAATCATTTGCAGAATAACTTTTAATACTACCCTTTATGGCACTGAGTGAATAAGACTAGGGCAAAAAATTTGAGCCTTCTAACTTGATCTGTAAGAAAGATGTACATACTGGGTGGCTCAGTGGGTTAAGCCGCTGCCTTCGGCTCAGGTCATGATCTCAGGGTCCTGGGATCGAGTCCCGCATCGGGCTCTCTGCTCAGCAGGGAGCCTGCTTCCTCCTCTCTCTCTGCCTGCCTCTCTGCCTACTTGTGATCTCTGTCTGTCAAATAAATAAATAAAATCTTTAAAAAAAAAAAAAAAGAAAAAAAAAAAGAAAGATGTACATACTAGAGTGGTAACTGTTCCTAACCTAGCCCTGTCTAAAATACCTTATTCAGAGATCTTCATTGTAGAGTACCTTAGAAGCTACCTACCTGCAAGTCACAATGTTCATTCCTGCATTATAGAAGGAAAGAATAGAAATGAAGGCAACAACATTCTACCGACCTTAATTTATTCCTGGGCAAGTAACTGTAGAGCACTACTTTGCCATCACTGATACACAGGCTCTGAAGTCCTCATTCCCTTCATGTTTAAGTTCATTCAAGTGGAAGAACCAGATGGGTTCCCAGGAACTAAATCTCTTTCATAGAGGAGGAGTCTGTGATTCAGGCTTAAACCAAGGGTGTTGCCATTATGACATAGGCCATTACCGAAAGGAAGGCAGGTTTGGCTCCTTGCCTCAGAGCTGTCAGATGTGCCCAGGGATTTGTGCTGTCTTTCGTGTTTTAGTAAAGCCAGGCCATCAGAAATGCTTCCTTGGATCATACCAGTGGTAACTTCAGGTGAAGAAGGATCTAAAATATTAGAGGGTGATATGAGAAATTCTGCAATAAGGCATAGGCAGAAAGAGCAGGTTTGTCATTTACTCCATCTGTGAAGTTCAGGAAGATTCCCAGAGGCAGCAGTGTTTGAATGTGCCTTAGAAGAATGTATGAAGTGAGTGGATGGAAGGGAAGAAAGAGCTTTCTGTGAAAAGTCACGAATTTTCATGGAAGAAGACAGTGAAAAGAGAGGCTAACAGAAGAACAAGTTTGTGAAGCAGTAACGTGCTTCACTAAGAGAAAATGCTGGTCTGAGATAAGACTGGCATTTGTGGGCATGAAGAGAGGTTTCATCTCAGGTGTCATTACTGTCTTTTTCAAGAAGCCAAAGGGGCAGTGGTTCCAAGATGCCTGGAGACAGAGAAAGAGGATACTTGATGAAAACTGCTCAAAGCACTCTTTTCTTTAAGACCGATGTGATGTCTTCCAGGATCCTCAATAACCACTTGCTCTAGGGATCAGCTCCCACGTGTGACTGACTGACTTCAAAATGGTGGTCAAATACTTATACTTAATAGAGACACGATCTGTGATTGTTCAGCTCTCATCCTTCTGGGAGGTTTCATTGATTATCTGTCTTCCTGCTTAGACTCTCAGCTCCTGCCTCAGGGACTCCTCTGATTTCATCTTGCTCCCTTGTCCTACAGAACTGTGATTGGCAGGTTCAACAGCTAATTGTAAAACAAATCAGGAGAATACTGCCTTTTTTTTTTTTTTTTTTTTAGATTTTATTTATTTATTTGATAGATAGCGATCACAAGTAGGCAAAGAGAGAGGAGGAAGCAGGCTCCCCACTGAGCAAAGAGACCAATGCAGGGCTGATCCCAGGATCCTGGGATCATGACCTGAGCCTAAGGCAGAGGCTTTAACCCACTGAGCCACCCAGGCATCCCAGGAGAATACTGCTCTTAAAGAACATTCATTTATTTTTGACTTTTCTTCCAAATGTTTTTGTATGTGGAGGGGGAGAAATCCACACTGAGAAAGGCCCTCCCACACCCATGGGTGAGATTTAAGTGGACCCTGTTTAGTTTCATGACCCAACCTAAAACCTCTGAGACTCTCACAGCTTTCAAACCCGTCGGGGTAGCCGTTCTGTCAAGACTTCTTAAAAGTGTTAGTGATAATTCCATTTTATCCCTGAAAACCACTTTGAACATCTTTTAAATCTTCAAGCAATTGAGCAGATTCAACCCCTCAGTTCTGTTTTCCTAGTGATAATTTGTTTCTGATGAATACACTTACAGCAGGTTTTTTAAATTAAACATTTACACTGAAATGCCTCCCCATCTTAGGTGAGCTTGATTGATTCTTATTTGAGTTTTTAAAACCATCATTGGATTTTCTAGCTTGGGCACTTTAAGTCTGCCATAGGAAATGACAGGGAAAAAAAGTGGATGGTTTCCATGGCCACCACACGGCTGACTGAGGGAGAAACAGACAGGGTAGGGGAACGAACAGCGCCATACTAAACTGAACTGCAATAATGATCAGTAGTTCAGAGAGGAAATTTAAGCGTCTGGGCTCCACTTAGCAACAATCAATCGATCAATACATGAACAGCAATATCTGCACTGTGGCTTCACATTTATATCCTGTACCTATAAAATACCCAAACAAAAAGGAAATTGCAACATATATAAAAATTAAGTCATTAAGCACATTTGAAAAACACTTCTAGGTTAGAATAAAAATAATAAAAATTATCCTAATTTCCAAAGTTTAGCTATTCCTCCTGAAATACCAAGAAAAACTTTCAACAGCAAGGTCTTGAGCTTAGTTAGCATTAGGACTCTTTTTTTAGTTAAAACGGAATGCGAAAGGGGTTGAGTTCTCAGATTGGAGGGACCTCGTTTCTTGACTTGGTGTTGCCACACAAAGAGGTAGAGGGTGAATTTGCTTCCTTAAACCCTCTCTTTCTATTCTTTCCACCTAAAGGCTCACTGAGGCAGGCATTTCCTGGCCCAGGGGAGCCGGCAGACTCCTGCCTGCTAACCTAAGACTGGACCTAAGCAAAGAACTTTGTTTACTCTTTTAAAAGAAGGTACCAGACCAACACTACCGTGGTGGCATTTCAAACACCAGCAGCTCACTAGAGCGGGGGACGGGAACGTTGGGTGAGAAGTCTCAGCTTCCCTTCAGCAGGCTCCCCCAGCAGGCAGCGGCCGCCTCCCCCCTTCCAGGGCTAAGTTCTTGTCAGAAGAGAAGAAAAAGAAAAAGCTGAGGGAAACATCTGGAAAGTGCCCCGTTACTGCTTTAAAAGGACGGCGAGGAGAAAGTAATCCCATCTCTTAAATTGGCCCTTTTGTGTTGCAAAGCATCTCAAACAAGCTCTTCCAGTAGGCTGAGAAGGTGGCCCCACCTGCCTTCCTCCTTTGAGGCTTTGGCCACAATTCAGGATCCGCAGGAGTGTGCGCTGGGAGGGCGGAGTTAGACTCCAGTACTACTCAGCCGGGCCCGGAGGAGGGGAGCAGAGCTGAATTTGGGAAGCAGCTCCCTGCTATGCTGGAAACCTCTGGAAACTGGCTAAGGAGCTGCGGTGAGAATCATGCTACTTTTCTCAGACCCATTTCTCTTGACAGGCCCGTGGGGAGTCGGGGCCATTAAAAGGAAAAGAGGAGGGCACGTTCCCCTCTCTTTCCCTTCCTAGATCAGCAGTGCCTGCCACTTCTCAGCACCCACTGCTTGCGGACGTCGTAAGGCTGCTCTGTTTTCCTATCTGCTGCTCTCCGTGGTCTAAAGGAACCGCATGTAGTTTATCTTCCCTTCCTCCCCGTCAGTGCAGCCCCAAACCCACACGTCATGAGCTTAATTCATCACTGGTCACCTCCTGCTAAGTCTGTCTCATGTGAACTGCCAGACTCTTGCTACTGTGTCTCACGGACAGAAATTGAGGAAAGTGAAATTCTTGCTGCTGATCTAAATGGGTTCCAGAAATGCCTGGATCCACACTGATTTCAGATCAGATAATTAATGTATACACATTCTGTTGAAATAGCCAGAGCCTGCTGAGGCAAAGTGCAGTTGGAACGCAGGGAGGTAGGCTGGTACGTGTCTGAAAGAACCAATAGACTTTGGGGTTGAACTCTTCTTTCACCAGTTACAAACTATACAGCCTTGGGAAACCACTGAACTTGGTGCCTTCAGTTTTATCATCTGTAAAAATGGAGTTATATTACTAATTTAATAAGGTTGTTTAAAGTTTAGTAGTTGCATGTGGAAAGCTGCACTCCAGGACCTTCTAAGGGACAAAGACCATGGTTGCTTATGGGGGGGGGGGGCATGTTATTTGTTAACAATCTTAGCTTAGTAGCTAAGAATGCCAGCTCAAATTATCCTGCTTGATTTCTAAGCAGGACTTTTAAACTTCGTGGTTAGCTTATATTAGCTGAGTAACGTAAGCCTGTTTCCACAGCTGCAAAAATCAGTGGTAATAATAGCAGTAACTATTTCCTGGATCTCTAAGGATTTGAAGACTTAATGCTTCGTATGTAAAGCTAGCACACAGCCGATACTCAGTAAATGTGAGCTGTTGTTGTAAAGCAGGAATCTGACTGTGGAGCTAGACAGTTGGCATCCCTAGATGAAATTCGTTGTTGTTATTGTTGTTTTAAATGCAGAGGTTGGACAAGATGAATCCTAAGGGGCCTTCTGTGTCCTAACGTCTGTGTTCCTAGGTGCAGCCACTAGCCTATCACATAGACCCACACCTTCCTTGGCAGGAGCCATAAATAAAAAATTCAAACCTATCTTTTGTTGGGAACTCAACATAATCTATGTTTTGGACTTAAAAATCACAGCCAGAGCATGAAGCCAGATGCCTCATTTCTATACTACCATGACTTGATTTCCTTATGAACAAACATTTTCACAGTGCCAGATGCCACTTTGCATGTCTGGACTTTGAGGACAGAGAGATTCGCATTCAAACACTTTACACTAGTTTTAAGAAACTTTATGCACACAAGATGACTGAGAGCCGTATTTGTTAGCTTTTCCAGTTTCGGTGTTATTTTTGAAAAGGAACCTTAACCTGTAGGTCTGCATTCTGATGGCAGTTAATATGTATCTGGCAGTACAACTGAGCTGTTAGCATCCGGTTTAAAAACCAGCCCGGAGTCACTCCTCCCCCCTGCCTCTGGGGTGAGGAAGTAGACTTGCTGGGCTGGGAGATTTGCATTCTCTTCAGATGTGGGCTTCCCTAGTCAGCACAGTCTTTGTTACTTTATTCCCTCCATCCCCCCCCCAATCTGCCTTCCACAATTCTAAATCCCTTTTGGGTGCTCTGAGGTAGGCTAGCACCCCCATTAAGGGTAGAACAGTTGATTGCTGGTTTTTTAGAATTAAGTTGTTTGCTGTAAGACTACCCAGAAAATAAGGACTGTGGTGGTTTTGTTTTGTTTTGTTTTTTAATATTTTACTTATTTATTTATTTGACAGAGATCACGAGTAGGCAGAGAGGCAGGCAGAGACAGAGGAGAAAGCAGGCTCCCTGCTGAGCAGAGAGCCAGATGTGGGGCTGGATCCCAGGACCATGGGATCATCCCGAGCTGAAGACAGAGGCTTTAACCCACTGAGCCACCCAAGTGCCCCAAGGACTGTGGTTTTTGATGCCTGGTACCTAATACAGGCAGTCTTTGCTCGGCATGGTAGTGTTAGACTGTCAACATGACATCTTAAAAATGATCAATGGTGAAAACTATCATTGTGACCTCTTAAATTTTTTTTCAAAATATTAAAAACTCTTTTTGTTGGTTACAAAAATGGGGGAAAAAAGCAAAACAAATGTTTGTTCAGTAGGGTGTTATTTGAAGTATTAGAAATGTTGAAAATTAAAGTGTTTGATTTCTTTGCAAAAAAGAGTTGTTCGAATAGCGCTTGCCTTTTTCTTCTTGCTGCTCATAGAACACGATAATGGAGCAAGCATCTTTTCTCTGCCTTGGCAAAGGGTCCTATGTTTTTCTAATTCTGAATCAGCTTTCAACTTTTTATCCTTTGTACATTCAATGTTATAAAATATCTCTGAGAGGTGTTTTTTTTTTTTTTTTAAGATTTTATTTATTTATTTGACAGAGAGAAATCACAAGTAGATGGAGAGGCAGGCAGAGAGAGAGAGGGAAGCAGGTCCCCTGCTGAGCAGAGTGCCCGATGCGGGACTCGATCCCAGGACCCCGAGATCATGACCCGAGCGGAAGGCAGCGGCCTAACCCACTGAGCCACCCAGGGGCCCCACTGAGAGTTCTTTTGATGTGACGTTTTTTCCTCTGAAACGTCTTCATCCTTTTTCGCCCCAACCACTTTCTACCTTACGTTCTCAAGTTTGCCTTTACGAGGTTCCTCTGGCTGTGTATCTGTCCTTTCTCAAAGGGTACAGTGCGGACTGTCTGCTGTTAGCTGTATCTTCTGTAATTCCACTGTTCCATATGAATTTCACTTCCATTACCACTTTCGCTTTGTATGCTGTGCCCTCATCTTTGTTGGCAAATTCCCTCTTTCAGTTATCCATTTTGGGAAAATGTCTGTGTTTATTACTAGGACACAGGGAAGCAAAATGACTATATGCTTTGCTGTCTGTGTGTGAATGGAACAAAAGGTGTGCGGTGACCCATGACCGACATACTTTGAGAGGAGTGACATGGTATGTCACCGATGGTGGTATGCATCTGTTACTACATAGTGATTTGTGGACCGGAGCAAGTTTTCACTTTATTCACACACAGTTAATATACCGCGATAATCAAAATTTGAATTATGTTGTTAGGGAACAGGTGTTACTTAATTAAACCATATTAATGGAAAACTGAGCATTTTGAAACCATACAAATGCAAAACTGCTGCTAGTTGCTTAATAATAAATGTTTGTTGAATGAATGCGTGGGCTCAGGCAGTTACACTGACCTTGTTCTGCAGTCTCAGTGTCCTAACAGCCTTTTGCCTGCGGCTCTGCCCCATCTCCTCCTTCCTGTATAATATGTGAGCCTCGTGCCTCTTGGGCTAAAGGTCCAGCAACTTGGGGCGTCTGGGTAACACAGTTGGTTGAACACCCGACTCTTATTTTTAGCTCAGGTCGCAATCTCCCGTCTGGCTCTGTGCTTAGCATGGAGTCTGCTGGAGATTCCCTCTCCCTGTGCTTCTCCCTCCGGTGCTCACTCTCTCTCAAATAAGTAAATCTTAATAAAAAATAAAAAAAAATAAAGGCCCATCTCCTAGCTACCTTTTTAAAATCACACTTCTCTTTGAGTACCCAACCTCAGTTCTAAAACAGACTAATCTGATCAACAGATTGACACTGTAAATGTGGAAAGGACTCCCAGGCTCCCAGGGTTCTTTCTTTACCTGAAAGGGAAGGATCAGCATTTTGCAAAGGAGGACTTTTTTTTTTTTTTTTTTTTTAAGATTGATTGATTTTCAGAGAGAGAGAGAATGTGGGCGGAGGGAATGTCAGAGGGAGAGACTCTTTTAAGCAGACTCCCCACAGAGAGAAGCCAACAAGGGGCTCAGTCCCACAACCTATGAGATCATCACTTGGACTGAAACTGAGAGTTGGATGCTTAGCTGACTGAGCCATGCAGGCTCCCCTTCAGAGGCCTCTTGAGTCCAGACTTCAGTAGGGGTGCTGAGACTTAGGCAGCAGGAGAGAAGGGTCTTGTGTCAGTAGAACTTCTCTGGCCTTCTTATCTCACTAATATCCAAGAATCAAGAAAATCCTAAAATCTGCTAATTAACAAAAAAAAGTGGAGGAGACCTGGGAGAGGGACTCAAAGGTAATCCTAGCCTTCGATCTCAGGGAGTTTATATTCTCACATGGGCTATGAATTCTGGACACATATAAGCAGAAACAGTGGTGGTTACCAGCACTGGTCTTGTCTGATGTGGGTTCAGTGCTGGTTCTGCTAGTTCCTACTTCACTGATCTTTCCCAAGCTATCTAGGCTCTCCGAAACTCACTTCTCTTTCTGTAGACTGTAATAATTATCTCCCAGGGTTTCTGAGAGTCTTGAACATAGTAACGGACACATTTAAAGTAGGATCTTTTGTAGAGTAAGAACTTGGGAACCAGGAATGATTTTAGTTACTGAGACACAGTTCAGGTGGATGTCATTCGTTTCAATAAGACCATCTTGTCCACAGGGTGCAGGGTGTGAGGGTACGATACAGATGGAATGTGACGGAAATTACCCAGCCTGTTCGTTAGAGCCCAAAGACTAAGACCTGTGTTTTCTCCTGCCTCTTTATTGATTGTCAGTTGCTGGTTGGGAATCTGTATTCTATTCTGCTCTTGCAGAGTCAGACCCCTAAATTCTTTTGGAGTATGTCTTTTGGGTATGTTCAGAAGCCTCTTCAAAGCTTTTAAGAACAAGATGCTCGAGTCACACAGTGGTAGGGCCCTGCTTGCCCCTGTGCTCCCAGGACAGCCTCTCCTGGAACGAGCAGGTGGCCACGGGGGCATCCCCATTGGCTTACCCTGCATCCTCACAACCATTATGCAGACACTTGGAGACTTTTTGAGAGAAGCACTAAGTCACTGTTACACTTGACGGCTGACTGGGCCGGGGCTCTGGGTTTTGGCTGTGTTTAAGAGTGTCGATCCTCCCAGGGACTTTGCCTCAGTATATGTGGAGTAGAGACAGGGCACCTGCATTATAAAAATGTTTCCTGGGTGAGGTGCCGGCAGAGCTGAGAACTGCTGTTCTAGTGCCCGTGGGTGCCGGTCTGAGATCAAAACGAGCTCTGCCTGCAGTTTTCTGGCCGTGAATGTGACCTCTTGCCCGGGGACTAGCATGGCTTGGGAGCTGCAGGCTGGCCTTGTGGTATGTCAGAGCTTGGTGGCTGTGGATCCGTTTTACCCCAGGGCAACAGTTCTTCAGCACTGTCCCCTCCTCCTGACTGAACTTTTATAACTGCTGCCTAATTGGCCTCCTTGATTTCACCTCCCTCTCTGAAGCCTCCGTTCCACTCCACTCTGTCAACAAAGCCCTCTTGCTAAAATGAGAATTCCATTGTCACTGCCCCTCACTCCCCGATCTTCTAGCCACGGAGAACTGTTCTTTTTTTTCAGCATATGATATTTCTGAAAGTCTTCATGCATATTGTTTTCCTGCTGGAACTTCCCAATTAAAAGTAATAGTACTACTTTCATAAATAACAAAATGCTTATTTAAATATCTGTTATTTGTTAGGTCCTGTGCTAAGTGTTCTACACATGTCTGAGAGACTCTAAGCCTCTTAGAAGCCCATTCTAAGACCTGCTCTGAGAAGACTTCCCCATCCCCAACTGCCCAAGAGCTGAGTGAGCTGCCCTTTCCTCTGGGCCCCTTGGATCGCTAGCAAGAAGTTCAGTGCATTGCATTGTAATTTGCAACTGAGGATTCAGCTGTTCTCCCAGGGGCACAAAATCTAGGACTTTGTAATCCCTTGTGCAGAATAGGCCACCAGCAGTCATGGGCTACCAGGGGGACGGAGGGGAGCGAGTCTTGGGCCAAATCATCTTCGATCCTAAAGAAACTTCTGGGGGCGCCTGGGTGGCTCAGTTGTTAAGCGTTTGCCTTGGCTTACCTTGTGATCCCAGGGTCCTGGGTTCCAGCCCCGAGTTGGGCTCCCTGCTCAGCAGGAGGCCTGCTTCTTGCTCTCCTACTCCCCCTGCTCTCTCTCTCACTGTGTCTCTCTCTGTCAAGTAAATAAATGAAAATCTTTTAAAAAAAGAAAAGAAAAGAAACACCTGGCTGCAGATTGTTCACTTGACAGTGAATGAGCAGCTGTAAAAGTCTTATTATCATCTGTAGGTCATGTGGGCACAGAAAAGATGTATCCGAAGGACTCTGCCTTTGCACAAGCAGTGTGTTGTAGCTTTTGGCTCCCAGGGCATTCTGGACCGCAGTCAGAAAGACTGCCTAACTATGGGCTCAGCAGACCAGACCTCCCACTACAAGTGGCACATCGTGGGTTAACTTTGTTTGCTACCACAGAAGGGCTGGATTGCTTCGCTTCATCTGTTAGGAAGGCATTTCACCAACAAACTAATGAAAGGCAGTGCATTCTTTTTGTGTGCCCTTTTTTTTTTTTTTTCCTAGCCCTGTGTTTTTACAGGCAGAGACTATAATCAGCTGTCATGATAGCTATAATCAATTAGCTTATGGGCTGTTTTTTTCCATCTGGACTAATTGAATAGTTGCTTTTGTTTTTATTTTTGTTTTGCCTCTCTACCCATTCCTGTTACTATAGAACCATATGACTAAGCCCCCTGAAAACCATCAACTACTCCCCTCTCTGTCAGCCTTAAGATGTGGCAGTGACCCATTCATCTGCAGAGAGATTCACATCTGCATTAATATTGAGGAGTTACTTATTTGAAAAATATGTGGAAGTGGAAAGCAAAAATTAAACTAATTGGATGAAATATTTAAATTTAAAATTCTGGCAATTGCTTTCAGTCAACTTGTATTGGTGTCTGTGTTGTTGCGAGCTGGCTGTGCAAATCATGTCCTCTGTAGCTTCAAAGGAAAATCTAGGACTTTCTAACGTAGAGAGGTAACCTGCACTTCCTTGAAAAGATGGGAGATCCGCTGCACTGAAAAAGGTTAAGCAGAGTATCAGATTAGTAGAATTAAGGGGAAAGAGGTGATGGGCACCAGAAGAGATTTGTTTCTGTTGAAGCTGAGACATTTCTTGAATAAACCACAGAACAGAGATGCTTCTCTAACAGTAAACTTAAGAGCCTGGTTAGCAGAAAACTTTTGAGTTGGCAAACATTTCAGCAAACATTTTTTGCATGCCTATATAACTCCAGATCCTTGGTGAGGACAAAAAGGAAAGTAAGATGTAGACCCTGCCTTCAAGGAGCTCAAAGTCTAGTAGAAGAAGAAAGATTCACAACATAACAAACACTGGGGTATCTGGCTGGCTCAGTCAGTAGAGCATGAGACTCTTGATCTTGGAATTATGAGTTGATACCCCATGATGGGTATAGAGATTACTAAAAATAATAATAATAAATAAACTTAAAAAAAAAACTACACAGCATTAAAGATGGCCTATAATGGCAAAAGGGAAGAAGTGGGATTAGAGAAAGAAAACATGCTCAAAAGGAAATCAGTCCTAACCCCTGTCTTCAGGTTCCTATCTGCAAAATGGGTATAATCCATGCCAGTGACCTAATTCTTTGTGGAATGCATTTTGAAGAGCACTTAGAAGAGCCTTTGAGCTGTTTATACACCCCTAACAATACCTATTACATAAATTCCATTAAAAAAAAAACCAATACATTTAAAGCAATGCTCACTGAAGTATTCATTAAATTTTATTATCCATTTTATAGAACACTCACTAAGGGATCTTGAAGTTCTTGTCGAAATTAGAAAACTAAGTGACAGTATTAATTCCACTGGCTAGGTAGAGAAAGCCAGGACATGAGAGTAAGGGACCTGGCCAAGGACCCCAGGATCTGCTCTCTTACTTCTTTGTCTCTGTGCTTGGGGACCTGACTATAGATTTACTTATACATGGTTTTCTTCTGCCAAGAATTAAAAACAAAAACCAAACAAAATAAAAAAAAAAATGTGCTTATGCCTTTGGAGATGGGATTCTTTTCATGGAGTTTTAAAATACATTCAGCAGATCTTCACTGAGGATCTGCTATGTGCCGAGCATGGCAGAGACATTGGAGGGCCAATCAGACAGTCTGCATCTTCACAAAGCTTAGAATCCAATTATGGGGTAGCAGTGTAGTGCAGTCGCGGAGGTCTTACAAGCTGCATTTCACTCAGCTTGACAAAACAATCTGAGAAGCCTCTTGCAGGAAAAAAACGTCAAAGCTGGGCTATGAAATTCTGAGAAACTAGTCTTGAGGCGTAGAAAGGAAGAATAGTAAGAAGAAAAGTAGGACAGTAAGAAGGAGCACTCAGCCTGTCTTAGGAAGTAGTTCAGTGGGCTGGGATCGAGACCCGTGTGTGATGGAGTCTGGATTGTTAAGGAGGGCCCAGATCACGGAACGCTTTTTATACCCAAGATGGAGTTTGACCTTTAATCTGAGGGCTCTGGGGCCAGTTAAACGATTCTAAGCAGATGTGACAGGAGCAATATTGCCATTAGAAAAAAAAAAACAAAAAAACACTTATGACTTCTGTGAGGAGAATGAACCATAGGGAAGAAAATTATTGAGAAGACTGGGATGAAAGTTGTTAGTGTAAGGGGTAAGCTGTAGGTCTCAGGGGGCTGCTCTCACTGCTCTCTTTCGAGGGCAACACTATGAGGATTACACGCATGGTCATTCCCAGGCCTTTTGAATACAAGGACTCTCTTCAACTGCCTGAGAGTGGTTGTATTTCTAGATTTTGTTGATACAGCTAATACTTAATGATACAGTAATATATTGAGTTAAATTTAAATGAATGCACATTTAGTCAACCGGGTAACCTATGTACATTTAGCATTAGTAGGACATACATGTAGGAGACACTATTTTTTTCAAGATTTATTTATTTCATTCTTAAATTCTTAAAACTAATTTATTTATTTGAGAGAGAAGGACAGAGAGAGAGCTCATGAGAGGATCGGAGGGAGAGAGAATCTTCAAGCAGACTCTTGGCTGAGCACAGAGCCCAGTGGGGCTTGATCTCATGACCCTTGAGATCATGACCTGAGCCAAAACCAAGAATTTGAGGCTCTGCTGACTGAGCCACCCAGATTTATTTATTTATTTTAGAGAGAGGGAGGGGTGTAGCGGGGAGGGAAGGAGCAGAGGAGGAGGGAAAGAATGCCAAGCAGATTCTGTCTTGAGCATGGACCCAGCCCTGAGCACAGTCCAACCCCAGCGCTGCCAGTCCCCCCACCCCACACAGGGCTCCATCCATCCCACCACCCATGAGATCATGACCCCAGCAGAAACCAAGCATTGGGCACTCAACAGGAGAGACACCCAAGCGCCCCTGAAGGAGACATGATCAATTCAGTCTATAGAATGTTTGGTGCCCTGTGAGTTTGAGGATTCTTTGTCAAAACACTAAGCATTCTAGTGAGTATTTGATCCTTAAACTTGAACCCAGAGGCAAGGAGGATTTAGAATTGTAATTATCAGTAGTTAGTATGTTAACTAATTCTTTTGTAGGGTTGATAGGTATTGTTTGTTGGGTTTACTGTAGCCAGCAGCCTTACAGTACCACTTCATTTTACTAACTGAGAAGTCAGTAGCAAGGTTTGGCTTCTGACTGATACTACTTCAATACCTCCTGGGGTTTAATGAATTGAATGGTTCTGTTTGTTTGTTTGTTTGTTTGTTTTTTAAAGATTTTATTTTTTTATTTGACAGAGATCACAAGTAGGCAGAGAGGCAGGAAGGAGGCTCCCCACTGAGCAGAGAGCCCGATGCGGGACTGGAGCCCAGGACACTGGGCTCATGTCCTGAGTCGAAGGCAGACGCTTTAACCCACTGAGCCACCCAGGCGCCTGGATTGAACGTTTAAATTCCAATTCTACCACTGTGATTTGGGGCAAATTATTTAATCAATAGTAGTATCTGCTTCCTTATATATAACTTTACAGTTACACTAAACATGAAAAACACTAAAAATCAGTTTAATAAAATGTGAAGATTAAGAAAAAGGAGAAATAAAGTTGAGGAAGAAAGAAAGGGTCTAAAATGTGGGCAGAATGCAGAAGAAACAGGAAGAAAAGAAGATAAGGAAGGGATAAAAGGTAAAGCAGCATGATGGGAAGATAATTTATTAAAAGTTAAGGTTTTAAACATCCATTATCTACTTTAATAATGATTTAACTCCATGTGGCATATACCCATTGGGTATAGTTATATTTGTGTTTCCTGTTCTTAATTTTAAAGATCAACCAAGGGATACCTGGATGGCTCAGTCGTTAAGCAGCTGCCTTCAGCTCAGGTCATGATCCCAGGATCCTGGGATGGAGCCCAGCATCAGGCTCCCTGCTCAGCGAGGAGCCTGCTTCTCCCTCTCCCACACCCCCTGCTTGTTCCTTCTCTCGCTGTGTCTCTCTCTGTCAAATAAATAAATAAAATCTCAAAAAAAAAAATCAACCAACTATTTGTTTTGTTTAATTGCTTAGGAATCAAGTTGCTCTGTATATATGGCTTCAGTAGAAAAACCCTTACCCTCACATATATTTGACCTAATAGTACATTTTCAGGTCCACTCTAGCAACTTTACTTACTCCACACTTTCTGATCCTCTAGAGATGAATCATCAATCCAATACCCGAGTTAAAAGACATCTGTGTTCCTAGCTAATGCTCTCTTCAGCCTTGCACATTTTCAAGTGCTCTGGCAAATACTGTGTGCCCCAGTCAGAAAACAGTGCTGTCAGCCAGCAGTTGATGGAGCAGGTGCAGAATTACAGAAGATGCAATTGCCACAATAGTGTAGAGAGAGTTTCCTAAAGTGCTCCTTGGAGTTTATCCATCTCTTCTTTTTAAAGCATATTTATCATTGTGTATTAAAATCTCCAGTAAAAGCCTAATGGATTAAACTGGAATAATTTATCTTGTGAAAATACATTCCTTATACCAATACCAGATAACCACACCCTTTGGCCTGGATTTCAAGGCCTCCATGATCTGGTTTTAATTATCATATTATTTTTTTCCTTCTTGTTGCTCTTGTGGGGACATGAACCCCACATTTAAATATTTCCATCAGCCTGCCCCTGAAAAATACTTTTGCATGCCAGTACTCGAGTGCTCCTGTGTCTGTTGTTTTCTTGACTCTGGGAATCCCTCTTTTATGCAAACCTCACCCATTTTTCAAGTCTCATTTCAAGTCCTACTTTTTCTGACCATTCCAAGTTCAGATGACCTTCTGAATTCTGCTACTGTGGCATTGTGATTTCCAGGGAAAACTTAAGGATCTAGAGTTGGGATACCTTGGTTCAAATTTTACCCTGGAGATGTGATTTTTTTTTTTTTTTGCCTTCTTTGGACAATTTCCTTATCATTAAGAAGACAGATAATATCTTAAAGGTTGTGAAAAGGACTAAAGCAGAAAAACTGGGTGAAAGCACTATGAAACTGGTATCATATATTTGCCTAGTATATTTAATTATTGTTTCCATTTTATATGGTCATTAGCAATTAGACATATTTAGTAAACACTAAATTCTTTAAGATTTTTATTGATTTATTTGACAGAGAGCATGAGCAGGCAGAGTGGTAGAAAGAGGGCGAGGGAGAAGCAGGCTCCCTGCTGAGCCAAGAGCCCTATGTGGAGCTAGATCCCAGGACCCCGGGATCATGACCCAAGCTGAAGGCAGTTGCTTAATGGACTGAGTCACCCAGATGCTCCATAAACACTAAATCCTTAAAAAGAAGAATGCATTCATTCTCTATCAGGACTTCCCAAATGTTAATGTACACACGAGTCACCTGGGATCCAGTCAAGATGCAGATGCTGATTCATTAGCCCTGGGATGGAGCTTGAGCTTCCATGTTTCTAACGTGCTTATCTATGGACCATACTTGGATTAGCAAGTATGGTCAACCCAGATACAAAGGTGAACGATAGTAACACCCATGCTCTCAGTCTGCCCTCTCTGGCTGCAGTCTAGACATGGGATTTGCACAGTAACCTTCTCCCTAGTGTCCAGCTACATTTCTGTGTTTATAGCTTTCTTCACAACTGCAAAAGCCGGCTAGCTTGGTACACAGCTTGGTCACACATAGCTGTTAGTCAGCTTGGGGTGTCAAATGCAGTTACATCAGAATAAATAGAAAATTCCCCCAGGAAACTTGCGGGGCTCCCACAGGGTGAACTTGATGTACTCTGAGGTGCCTGCTACATGACGGGAGTGAAGTGACTCACTTGACGTCAAGTCACAGACAGACGTCATCTCGTTACCTAGAAAGACCTTATGCAGCTAATGAATCCACGGAGGTGTCTAAATGAGGAAACACAGTGGGCGGCTGTGTATTCGATCAACCCTCAGTAGTGCAGAGCCTCCATTGGCCAGGGTGGCCGCTGCATTTACAGACCCTGCGCCATGTGATCTTCCCTTTAAACATTTTATCAGGGACTTCATTTTGACCTTTGAGGAGTTGTCAGTCTTCTTTATCTAATTCCTCATGCATGTGTGGGGCAAGAAAGCCCGAGTATCTGTTTTGAATGCCTAGTTTCATTGCACAGTTCCTACAGGTGTGTGGGTGTGGAAGGTGACTGCTGAGGCCATGGTTTTGCAGCTAGGCCCACTCACGCTCTGGCTCTGGGGACTTGAGGCCTGTGACCTAGTCTAAGCCTTGAGTTTGCCATTTCTCCAAAGGGGCTGTTAGAAGAAATGAGATAGTTTGAGTTAAATGTCTAACACAGCCCCTAGCATAGTTAGTGCTCACACACATTGGTTATGTCTGTTATATAATCAGTGACAGTTACTGGCTTACTTATAATGCTTCACTAATGTAATACTACACTTTACTGCTTTTCCTGTGGCAGAAACACATAACATGAAATTTATCATCTTAACCACTTTTTAAAAAATTAACATATAATGTATTATTTAATTCAGGAGTAGAGGTCTGTGAATGATCAGTCTTAAACAATTCACAATGCTCACCGTAGCCCATACTCTCCCCAAAGTCCATAACCCAGTCACCCTATCGCTACCCCCCCCACCCCCCCCCCCCCAGCAACCCTCAGTTTGTTTTGTGAGATTAAGAATCTCTTATGGTTTGTCTCCCTCCCTGGTCCCAACTTGTTTCATTTTTTTCCTCCCTTCCCCCAAAGACCCTCTGCCCTCTTAACCACTTTTAAGTGCACAAGTCAGTAATGTGAAGTACATTCGTATTGTTGTACAACAGATCTCTAGAACTTTGATCATCTTGCAACACAGAAATTCTCTATCTGCTAGAAACTAATTCCCCTACTTCTTTCCCCTCAGCCCCTGATACTTTCTTTTTATTTGTGCAGTATATGGACATGAATCCATTCTGTATGCCCTCAGCTTCCAATCACTGCTAGAAAAACATGTAGAATTTGAAGTCAGAAAATTTAGATACACGACTAAGCCTTGGATTATGTTAACTATGTGATGTCCTTTACCAATTACAAGCTTTGATTCTATCACCCATATCTGCAAATAGGTACATGTTGCATGAACTGCATTATTGTTAATTAGTCTCTAATCACCCCTGCCCTTTCCAATACTCCTCTTCTATGTTCCTAAAAATCATCCATCTTAGCATTTGGCATGTTACACTGAAATTATCTGCCTTATGGGTGTTCCCTTTGAGTAGACAAAAAGTGCGTTGTGGGCTGAGGTTAAATGTTAATTCAAGCCTTATTTAGCATGTGTGAGACCGGTTCAGGACACAGTATACACTTTATATTCCTCTCTCATCTGCTTTCATGTGCTCCCAGGAGCCCCATTTTCATTGTGTTGCAATCCTCTTTGTTTAACACCCTTCTGTAAAAACTCTTGGCGAAACACCCTCCCAATAATGATCGGTAAGGAGGAACGGACCAATCCAGCAGAGCGCAGACAGCAATAGGGTAAAATGCAAAGGTTGAAAAAAGAAATCCTACCCAGATATTTTAGACTGTATCTGTCCTTTTAAAATCTACTTACTTATGCATATTACTTTCTCCCGTTTCCTCTGCCAGGTGTCTGGAGAGGTCAAGAGCTATCTCATTACCTTCCAAATGATTTGGGGGGGGGGGATCATTTCCATGTACAACAAGCTGTACTCTGAGGATCTGTATCAGCAGTTAATTTAGAGAGTCAAGGTTCACCTTCTGAAGCAGAAGCCAAGCCGGTTATGTAACCTGCAGTTCCCTGTCGAAAACAAAACCTGCAGATGCTCAGAAAGCTAAATTAAACTCCTGACTTGCCGTGCAGCCACCAGACATCATGGGCAGTCTAAAGAGCATTACCAGCCCCCGGGGTGGTCCTTGTAATGATGCTGAATGAAACACTGTATTCATCTTCCAGCCAGTGTGATTGAAAGGTCTGCCCAGGTTAGCCAGCCAGCAAGCATGCTGAGGTTGAGCTGAATAAACCTTACAGTGTGGTTTGTTGCTTAATGACCATTTTGTTTAAAAGAATTATTATTGTTGTTGTTGTTGTTATTGTTCTTGTCATTTTGCAAAATTTGGCCACGTGCACTTCTGATTTGAGGTTTTTTCCTCCTCTCAGGAAGATACTTTCTTGATAAAGGATTCCATGACCTAGATTGAGAGGCGGGCCCGAGAGAATGAACATGATTGGCAGCTACCCCAGGACTCATGCTTATGTCTTACCTTTAAGAGAGGAAGGGAATGGGCAGTGATTGAATACACGCCACCACCAGGCACACTGCCTACATCCTTCCAATAAATCTTCAGGTGAAGAAATGGGGGAAATGGGCACCAGTAATCTCATATCAGAAACTATGAAAAACATATTGGAGACATGAAATAATTTGTCCAGGATAATTCATATGGTATGTGAAAGACTGGCATAGAAACTAGATCTTGCTGTCATGACCCAAAGAGAGTGTCAACACTATCTTGGACCTTGACTTTCAGCCACTTAGTTTCTCCCTCAGAATCTGGGTTCCACATCCCTTCAAATAATAGCACTAAAATAGATCCCAAAGTCTTCAGAATCTAAACTCAAATTATAATTACCAACTACTAACCAAGCAAGTAGTTTAAGAAAATATATCATTCTATAATAAAAACAAGACAGGAAATACTGCAAAGTGAGCAATTTTTGACCACATGATGCAAGTGATATTTAATTTGGGGGTGTGGTGTATAAGTCCAAAGATTAGAAAAAAATTGTGATCATATTGTCTTGAAAATGAGTTCCAAGTTTCTGGCCTTGTTTTATGCCATCACACCTTCCATAGGTTAGACAGCTGTTTCTCCTCTTTGTTTGTAGCCAAAACTTGGGACACTGATATTTTCTTCCTGTCAGATATTAGTTAGCAACCTATAATGCATTTACTCATTTTCAGTATGTGTGCTGATGATTCTTACCAAAAGCAAATGTGGTTCACTGCCCTATGTAACATTCAACGAATATTTATTGAGCACCATCTGTATGCTAGGTACTGTCCACCCATGAGATACTTTGTGCTCTGGAGCTTTTCCCATATGCTCCACAATGGACATTCCAAAGACCCTTGGATCTAGTTTAGGAATCTAAATACAGTGTAAATACTAACAGTATAGAATTTCCAATAATGATGATTATAGCTAATATATATTTCATGTTTGCCATGTACCAGGCTCTAATGGTGAATGGTTTTGCATGTATCTCATTTAATCTACAATAACCATATAATGAAAATACAATTAGTATTATGCCTTCTTACGGATGAGGAAACTGTGGCCGAGAAACATTATTGCATAGTTTGCTCAAGACTATATAGATAGTAAATACCAAAGGTGGGGCTCTAACCCAGGTCCATCTGATAGAAAGTCCATCTTCCTAACCATGGTGTGTTCTGCCTTCTGGAAAATTCCATTCTGTCAGGGTCAACAAACATGTGCCAGGATATAAAGATGAGTAAGAAATGGTTTTTGCTCTCAAGGAGCACTAGCTCCCTGTGGGGAAGAGACACTCAACTAGGTTCAACAAGCATTGTGCTTGGTTATATCTCATACGCTGCTAAGGACTGGACATAAAGCATAAAGCAAGGGTTAGGCACAGTCTCTACCCTCAAGGAACTCCCACATTGGTCAGAGACTGATACAGAAACAGGAACTCTGAAGGACAGCTGATTCCTACTTCCACTCTCCCATTTTGGAGACACTTGGATGTTCATGGGCAGTATTATGCTTGGGCTTTGTCTGCAGCCTGTCCCTCAGATCATCCTCAGTCTACCATTTACGGATGACCTCAGGCAGACCACTGAGCTTCCTGAAGCTTGTCTCCCTGTATTTAAAAAGTAGCTGAAAATGTAATCTAGTTCATGGAGTATCTTTTGAGGATTAAGTGATAAAATGTATTCCCGGTATCTATACATGCTCAATAAATGTTAGTTACTATTATTATCATGTCCTCATGTGGCTTAGAAGAACCTTACACCTGGTGCTATCTCTAGGCTTAGTCTATATCATTGTGTTTTTTTGTTTGTTTGTTTAAGATTTTATTTATTTGACAGAGAGAGAGCACGCTCACAAGTAGGAAGAGAAGCAGGCAGAAAGAGAGAGGGGGAAGCAGGCTCCCCGCTGAGCAGAGAGCCTGATGCAGGGCTCAATCCCAAGACCGTGAGACCATGACCTGAGCCAAAGGCAGAGGCCTAATCCACTGAGCCACCCAGGCACCCCAGTCTTCTGTCTTTTCTGCTAAATTAAGTAAAGGTTTCATGCAGCACCCAGCTCTATGCAGGTGTAACCTGATACCACCTTGCCTCAGTGACCACACCCCTCTCTGCTTTCTGCCCAGAAATCTACTCACCGCTCTGGCATGCACAGAACTGGAAGTTCAAGGATGTTGATACCTCTTGTAGCAACTCTTTATAGTTCCTGGTTCAAAGGTGGGAGGGAATTGGTGAATAGAGGCCCCCCTCCTCATCCTTTAGAGAAGTTCTGGATTGTATTATAGATGTTCCCCAGAAGGTCCTGGAGGGATTGAATCTGAGTTGCCCAAATAGTGCCCAGCAGCCCAATGATATTGTCATTGTCATTGTCATTACATTGTCTTTCCCTCCTTTTCCATTCTCCCTGGTTCTTCACTCCTCTTTGCTGGGATCACTGCTAACAATTAACTGGCACATGCAAGCCTTTGAATCTGGCTCTGCTTTCCAGGGAATTGTGGTAGTGGGCCTGGGGAAAGGCTGGGAAGGGGGAGTGAGAGTAAGAGTTTTCCAGAGTAAGAAATGGGTCGTTGCTACTTTGCACATATTTGGATATCCTCTCTAACATCTTTGCCAAGTGGTCAGCCAGCCACTGCTGTAATATATCCTGTGAAAGGAATGTACTATGTCCATTCCCTTTTGCAGACACCTCTATATCCCTAACAACTAAACAAGACCTGATGAGGAATAAGGACTTAATAAAGATCATTGAATGAATTTTTACATGAAAACAAATTTTTTGTTTTCTGTAATGACTGCAAATCTACTTTACTTTGCCTTCCAAGCATTAGATCTGTTTTCCACATAAAATAAGATTTTGTATGCTTTTGAATCTATGGGGTTTTCTTTTTTTTCCTGACAAAGAAAATTCATTGGCAGGGGCTCTATAAGTCTTTTAATGATGTACATTAAAAAATAATGATGGAAGTAAGTAGGAACTGTGAATGTTTCTACCTTAAATGGGATAGGAATTTTGCTTCTTAGAATTGCATAGTATTTTTTAAATGTTAGCAATATGGAAAATAAAGTAGATTTGAAATCAAAGGGCTAAAAGTTTAGTCTGTATGACAATATTTGAGTGACTTTAAGTTCATTGTTTTTCTGCTGAGTTAACATTTTTTTAAAAAATAACTTTTTCTGATTACAATGGTGTTAATGTTTATTGTTAAAACTTTGGGACATATACAGAAGCATGTTTTTAAAAGAAAAAAGGAAAAGAAAGAAAGGACAAAAGAAACTATCCATAATTTCTAATAGCCAGAGGCAATACTATTTGATATTTTGGCCCATTTTATTTTAGTCCTGTTTGTGTGCATGAAGTATATAGGGCGGGTTAAATTCTATGTGAACCTTCCTCTCCTGGTTTCATTGAGTTACAGTCCAGATAAGTGTTCAGCAGTGTTACATAACATATGTCAAAACATTATTTTTCATGGTGGCAAAATTTTTCACACTTTCAAATACATTCTTTTCCACACTTCTGTTGCCCACCAGAGTTTTGCTTAGAAAATTAAATATTATAGGACTATTTTCTAATTGGAAAAAAGAAAATAATCAGCAAATGATACCTATTGATTTTGTTATAGAGCTTTACAACTTTTTTTTCCCCTCAATTCTATAAAATTGGAGTCATACTGTGTATAGTAGTTAATCATCTTTTTCATTTAATAATGTTTTAGGACATTTCTTCATGTCATTATCTTTTTTTCTTCTGTAAAAGTGAGTTTTAAAGAGACCTAGGATTCCATTATGGGAATGTGAAACTATTGGTTTAGTCAGTTTACCATTATTAACTTTTAGGTGGTTTCTGCTTTTTTTTTTTTTTTTTTTTTTTTTACTACTATAACTAATACTGTTATGATGACCATTAGGTTTGTTTGTTTTAGATCTTTTATGCTGGATGATGCTATAGCTTTCATAACTCTATAGAAACCAAAGCTTTTCAAGATACTTGGCATGAAAAGACAGATTATTTGAAACGGAAATTTTTTTGCTGAGTTTTTCATGTGCATTATTCCATTACTGTTTAGCATTATATATTACATGTACCTAGTTTAACAAAGTACCATCTTGTTTCTTGGTCACTATTTTTTTTCATCATTGGGTTTACAGGATCCAGATTATGGGATTTCTGTGATACATTAAAAGATTCCCTTTATATGCCATCAAAGTGAGCTTCATTATGAACACATTTGTAACTTAAAGAGGTAATCTGTTTTACCTGTTAAAGATGTTGGATTAAAAGGCAAGAGCCTGTGGTTTTCCTAGGGTTGTGTAAGAGTTCAGTCCTGTCTACGAAATGGCTGAACAGCACAGATGTGCCATAGAGGATAATGTATTTTTCCCACTGGGGCCTGGATTGAAGCATCATTATATTATCATTTTTAGGGCATTTGGGAAGAACTGCAACTCCTTACCAGCAGAGTGCATTTGCTGTCTTTCTATCACATCCTCTCCTAAGTACGTTTGTATGAATGGACTGCAGAAAAGTTGCTTGGGTTTAGCAAGCCCCTTCTGTTAAGTCTTCTTTATGCTCCTGCTCTGTGGACCTGAAGTAACCAGAAATCTTGTGAAAGGAATTGCTTTGGCTAACTTTTATTGGTTCATGAAGCTCAGCCTAGCTAAGGGAAGCTCTTAGTGTACTGAGGAGAGCGGGGGCAGAGAGAGAGAGAGAAATAGCAGAATGTCTCCAACCTCAGTTCAACACACAGGAATTAGCACTTTCAATGGGTCCAGCCCAGCCAGATCATGGCACAATTTAGAAGTGCAAATTGACCCGGCTTCCTCCACCTCCTGGCATCTTTCTACCCTAACAGACTCAGAATTCTCTCTTCCAAGGCTGCTGTCCAAATCCCCTACTTTGCTTTTATAGACAGTAATGATGGCCTCCATTTGTGTCTTGGTAGTAGATACTTTATATTAATTATTTCAGTCTATGAGATAGGTCAAATTCTACCTCTTTATCAATAAAGAAATGGAAATTCACAGAGGTTAAAAAATATATATCCACCGTTGTTAAGTAGCAGAAGATATTTGAAACTGTTTATGTCTGGACTACCCACACATCTTCTTTTACATCTTCTTTTTTGAAGATTTTATTTATTTTATTTTGTGGGGCAAGGGCAGTGGGAGAGGGAGAGAGAAAGGGAGACAGAATCCCAAGTACACTCCATGCTGAGCCCAGAGCCCGACACGGAGCTTGATCTCATGACCCTGAGACCATGACCTGAGCCAAACCAAGAATCGGATGCTCAACAGACTGAGCCACCCAGACACCCCTATATCTCTTTTAACAATAGATATTTTAACCAATACTGACATTGTTAATCCTTTTGTACTAAAAGGAACTACCTCTTTAAGAGAAGATTTGTAAGCAAAATAAAAGTGGGGAGGTAGGGCAAATTTGCTGACCTGTCCTTATCTCAAGCCAACATTGAATTTGCAAAGGGTAAGTTCCTGGCAAGATCAGGCAAGACACTCTTTCAGCAGGTATCATCTAAAGGTGGTCAAGGTAGTACAAAATTGTCTTTCCACCATAATCATATGGAGTACTCTGAAGGCGGTCCCTGGCAGGGCATTGCTAACTATCTCTTAGCTGCTTTAATTAGATGTTGTGTCGTCAAAACACACCAAAGAACTGAAACTTCTTTGGATACTCAGCCCTGTGTGCAGGCAATGAACCTCCGGGCCCTCTCTGGCCTTACCCCTCAGGCTGGCTTATTCGTTCTCTGGACCTGTTCACACCATTCTTCTCCTTCCTCCTTACCAATGTCTGTGCCCTCTCGTTGCTTTTGAATGCCTTGCATGCACACCTGTTTTAAGCCTTGAATCAGGTATCACCTCCTCCATGAAGCCCCTTCCTCATCCTTGTAACACTCCCTCTTTACGCCCCAGTGTGCCTGGCACTCTCTTCTGTCTTAATAGCCCCAGTGCCACATAGTTTTCTTTTGTCCATCTTCCCTGATGGGCTGAGAATTTCCTGTGCACCAGTACTGTGTCTTATTCTTGGGTTTCCTCTGCCCAGCCCAAAGCTAGACCCTAATCAATGACAGTTTGGTGAATAGCTGAAGGAATGAAAAAAAAATAGATGATAATGGTAAGGGCTTACATTTACTGAACATCTACTATATTCCAGGCACTGTACTAAGCTTCTTAAATACATTATCTCTCTCTCTTTTTTTTTAAAGATTTTATTTATTTATTTGACAGAGATCACAAGTAGGCAGAAAGGCAGGCAGAGAGAGAGGAGGAAGCAGTCTCCCTGCTGAGCAGAGAGCCTGATGTGGGGCTTGATCCCAGGACCCTGGGATCATGACCTGAGCTGAAGGCAGAGGCTTTAACCCACTGAGCCACCCAGGCGCCCCAATGCATTATCTCTTTTCGTTACCATAATAACCCAACAAGGCAGGCTATATTTATCTCTGTTTTACTGATGGGAAAATTAAAATTCGGCAAGGCTAAGCAACTTGCCTGAAGCTACGCAACTAATGATTGATGGAAACAGAATTTGTGCACACATCTATCTACTTTCTGGGCCACCATAGCTAACAATACAGCAGCGACACATGGGTGTCTCATCACCATCTCCGGGACCCCTGCCTGCTTGCTCCTTTTATAGAACCTACTTCAAGGAAGCAACTCACCAAACCAATACATCCTGTTGTGTGCTCTTTGCCTGAAATGGTACTTTTCTGTGTTCCAAATGCTATGTGTTTTAATCCTAAAGGAACTGAGAATTAGAGCCTTTATTTCGTAGCCACTTAGCGTACCCCTAAGTCAAATAGGCAACACTAGAACAGTTGTTTGGGTAACAATATTTGAATACTCATGATTCACTGTAATTTCCTACCTTTTGTATCTGATTATTAAATCCTTTTCAGTGCCAATGGAGCAAAAAATGTAGATTATTAATTTTGTGACTACATAAAAGGTCGTCTTCAGAGCCAGTTTTTTATGTTTATTATTCTCATCCCATTGTGGCATTTCCAGCTAATCCACTGAGGTGTATGCTTTAAGGACACTAAAGCATTTTTAGCAACGCAGTGAAAGAAAGTGACATTTCATTGGCATCTGCTCATCTTTTCCCATGTTTTGTTCTGAGGCATGCCTTTTTTTTAAATAATCTTATTTATATATTTATTTATTTATCTCTCAAGAGACAGAGCACATGAAAGAGAGGGAGTGCACAAATGGAGGGGGGTTGCCTAAGGGAGAGGGAGAAGCAGACTCCTCACTGAGCAGGGAGCCCAATGTGGGGCTGCATCAGCCAAAGGCAGATGCTTAACTGATTGAGTCACCCAGATGTCCAAGGCATGCCTGTTTTAAATCACTTCTAACTCGTGGAGTCATGGACTGATTTCATTTGTGTTGGAGTTATAGTTCTGCACCTTTCCATATCCATTAGCCCACGGGGGTATAGTTCCTGGGTGAAGGCTCCGTCTTTGTTTCTGGGTGGGCAGTTTGCCCTGGATCCTTGGGAACAATGCTGGATGATTGAGAGGGAAATCAGGTCATTATGGACTTTCTGCTCCTTAAGCTTCAGTAAAAGCCCCAGCAGCCAGCCTCCTGCGGACTTGTCTCAGGCTCTTTGCACCCCTGAGCAGCAAGTAGAGGCCAAGAAAGGTCTCCTTCCCACTCTCTTTCTCAAGAAGAGACAATAATCCCCACTAATGTGTACTTATTGCTTGCTATGTATTAGGCCTCATGCTAAGCTCTTTAAATAGATTATTCTGCTTATTCTTCAAAACAGCTTTAGGAGGTATGTTCTAATTGCTATCCTCATGCTATTATTTAAAATAATTTAAATACTTGATTTTTCTAAGATATTTATTAAGTTTTTTTTTTCTTCCCCTCTTCCCGTCGACCTCACCTAGCTAACCACTCTTTTCCTCCTGGTTTTTAAAGCATCTTGAGGGAGTTTCTTTTGCAAATACCTCAAATTGTATACACATATATACTTTTTTTTTTCCTTTTACCCTCTTTGTTCCACACCAGAGGGAGCATCCTATTTGCTCTGTCTGTACTGTTCTTTTTTTACTTGTTGAAGTGTCTTGGAGAACTTTCTATGTCAGCACCTGGACACCTTCTTCACTCTTTTTTATAAACATGTGGTAGTCCAGTGTAAATTGTGCCATAATTTCATTACCCCAATTTTAAAGATGGAATCCCAGTCCACAAGGTTAAATAACTTAAAGTCAAGAGAAGAACCACTGACATCGGACCCCGAGGGTCACAGGAACCACCGAGATAACTGCCGGATCCAGGCCATGGAGCTCCTTCCTCCCTGATCTGCAGCCCGGTGTGTGTGGCTCCCTATCATGCTTCCTCCCAAAGGCTATGTATGCTCTAAGTCCAAAAGGTTAGTGCCTGGAGAGGAGCAGGTGGATGGGTTTTGTTTTCTTCTATCCATTTCAACCAGTCTGACATATTTGGGGTCCTATCCCTCTGTTCATGTCTGCCTTTATTGTGACCTTTTAGATGGGTGCTTTGGACATCTTTGAGAGCAGTTATTTGTGATAAACCTTGGAAACTTGAGGTTGACTGCAGGTCCCTAATTTCTGTTGTTTGTGTATATTCACTTGTCTGTCCCTGCCCTACTAGACTTGTATCTGCAGACTGCCATCCGTCTGTCAAAGACCTGCCTCTCTCTGTAGCAGTGAGAGGTTTTGATATTTTTGGACATCATTTAGCAGCTCTCCACCTTCAGTTCAACTGATCCCCGCTGTCTGGGTTCCGAGCTCTTGACGAGAGACCCTGACTTGACAACCACCTCTGGAAGGCAACATAGGCTGTAGTGAGGCTGAGGTAATTTAGTAAAGGCTGCCAGAACTTGGCACAAAGCAGTAGCTCCGTAAAGGTGATGATGGTGACCATGTCATAAAATTCTTTCCAAAATAGGCATAATATAAGGACAGTCATTATTCCTATTTTATAGGTGGGGAAACTGATGCTCAGAAAGGTATTTTTTCTGCCAGAGCTCACATAGTCATTAAGTGACCGGGGTGAGATTCAAATCAAAGTCCTTTCAGGCTAGAGTTCTTTGTATTAGATCATTAAGTAGCATTTAGGAGAAACTCATATTACCAAATGGCACACTAAAGCCCAGAGTCAATAAGGCACTGTACCTGTAGTTCAGGTACACTCACAAAATGATCTTACTATGAGAAAGGGTTCTAGATCAGCACAAGACTCTGCCGCTTTCTTCAGCACATTATGATTCTATTAAAATGAAACCCCCAGTCCCATTTTTACAAACCCATCATCCATGTATTTGCTTTAGTCTCAGAAATGTTTGAAACAAGTTTTTTTAGGCAGTTTTGGAAAGAGGAATTCCCTTTCAGTAACCCTAATAATAAAATAATACTTGTTACCATACTTGTTCTGTGCCAGGCACTGTACTAAGCTCATGTACTCCCCATAACAACACTATGAGATAGGCACTCTTGTTTTCACTTACAGATGGAGATAGAGGCTTAACTGTGGTGGAGTGACTTGTCCAAGGCCATAATAACTTAGTAGGTAGCAGAGGCCAGATGTCAACCCTGTGACCAAAAGCCAACCTGTGGCCAAAGTCCCAACACAAGATGGCTGTTTTATCATAGCTTCTTCTCCCTGTTTGTAGGCAGTATGGTGGCCTCCTCACACCTGTAACAGGGTGCAGAGTGCATGAGCCAAGCCTATCACAAGTCTTTTAGAATCATTTCTTACTGGTCAGAGATTATAAATTACACGTCACTGTTCTTATGAGCTGGATCACAGTGCTCTGGCCGTCTCTGGAAAAAAAATACCACAACATGATGCATTTTTTTTTTTTTTCCAAATCCCAGTAGCATTGTTAGCACCTTTAATTTTTGTCAGAGTTTGGTATACATGTTATCTCATTTGTCAGGTCGGCATCTTTTCATATCAGTCTCCTTCCCTAGCCCTATCACTCCATTTCTGTCTAAGCAAAGCCATTTGCAAGTATGGTCTTTCAGGTCCTGTATTTAGAAAGCACTTATTTTATTTAAGGGGTTGGGAGTTATTTCTCTTAAGGAGGGCTTCCAAAACGGAGCACACCCTGGCTTAAAGAACCAAGTGTGGTCAGTCAAAACATAGACCTGCTGCTTGGAAACCTTCTTTAAGTTAGTATTACAATAAGCCAGTTTTCCTGTGGTTTGATTAATTACTCGCAACTTCTTACATAAAAGTAATTTTTCCTAAGTGAATTCTGTGGATAATTAAATGTCAAGTATGTGTTATTATTTTAGAGCTAACTTCAATTTTTCTTTCTTTAACAAATAGTAACAGTAGTAACAAATGTGATCTTGTTCACATTATTTGAACTTTATTGAGCACCTACTATATGCTAGGCACTATTCAAGGCATTCTGGATTGCTTAGTAGAAAGAGGAGAACCAAGCTTTTTCTTATTTCTCTTCCCACGATACAAAATGTTATGAACACTGACCTGTGATTTCTTTGAGGGCAAAGAGCATGTCTTGTTCTTACATGACATACCTGATAAGAGGAGCTCAGCATGAAAAGGCCTTCTTTGTTTAAAGTAAGTAACTTCTCGCTTCCTCTGCTTTCATAAAGGGAACTATTAGTAGTTTGGGATCACAGAAAAGAGGCTTCATAGGTCTCCTTGCAGTGACAGAGATCAAAGATGGACATTTGGTAAGATTCTCTATCTCTAGGCTCCCATAGTGCTTTGCAGCCGTTGAGCTATATCACTTCATCCATTTGGAACGGAGCTCCTTTATGTCAGGGACACTGCCTTCTTCCTCTTTTTCCTTACTGTGGTAGGTTTGCTCCTCACGCAGGCATTCAGTCAGGATTTGTTGAACTGAATTAATCATGGGCTGCTTCATTCCCCTCCCAGAGAGCAGAAACCATATCTGGACCATTTCCACTTGCATCTTACCTATATCTGCATTGTGGCGCACATTCTGCACCTAAAGCATGATCACCAAACACTTGTGGACTTCAGGTATCATCTTTCTTTTTGCTGAATTCCTTATACTACTAATTTGCTTTTTTATAGCGAGATCCCCAGAAGTACGCATCCAGGAATGAGTGCCTTCCCTGACTGACTTACCCAAGGAACGAATAATAGGAACCAAACATATGAATAGAGCACCTTCTCATCTACAACCATAAAATGTCTCCCTCTTACCTGACAAATTGGGAGACAAAGTCCAAAAAGGGGGGAACTCATCTAGATTGTGCCAAAGCTAGAATCAGAACCCAGACTTCATGACATCCAACCCAAATTCCTGTCCTCTTAGCATCTGCCCTCTCCCTTTGTTGATATCCTTACTGTGGCTGCCGGAGACCAGGCCCCATTGCTCCCTCCTGACTGTTCCCTGCTGACAGCCTCAACACCTCCAGCCCAGCCTCCACATGGTTGCCGCGGTGATCTTCTGAAGTACAATCCCATCTCGTTTACTCTGTTGTGTGAAGTCCTTTAGATGTTCCCACCACATGTGGGATAATGTCCACATGCTTTCAGATTACCCACAGGGCAGTGAACGATCGTCTCCTGAACCCCAGGCCTGCCTCTCATTTTTCTCTCCTAAGGAGCCTATTTCCTAGCTGTGTTCAAGTGTCAACAGGGACACTATACATGGCTGCCTCCATTCTTCCTGCTCTCTCTGCCCCGACCATCATCTCAATCTCTCCTCTTGGTAAACAGCAGCTTCTAGGGTCTTCTACACAGAAGGACAGGAGGCTCCTTGGCTGAACCACCATCTCTGTCCTCTGCCCCTCCGCGCCATCCCCTCGCTCTTTGGAGCTGATCACTAAACATCTCGTGATTTCCCTTCTACCCTGATGGTGATAATACTTCTTTCACTTACTTTTTGAATACATCTCTCCTCCCAGGAGGCCATGAACTCCTTAAGGACAGAGGCTGAGTCTTATTCATACTTGTGTTCCCAGAACCTGGCAGTAGGTCAGGCATATAATAGACACTCCATTACACAGCTGCCGACTCTCTGGAATAAATAGAACTTCCATAACCCTTCACAGTGAATTAACTCAACTTATGGTTTTCTTTAAATTAAGCCTCACATGGGATGATAGTTGAATTATGTAAGACTTAAAGGAAGGAGAATATATTTAAAGAAAGGCAGCACTTGGAAATGGCTTGCTTTTATAGGTGGTGAACAGATATTTCACAGCAACCATAGGATAATGTATCAGCATATTAGTAATACAGTGTGGCCAGAGAGCCATGGAATATCTCCATGGTGCTGTTCCTGACTGCCTGCCCACTACTTCTCTTTCCAGCCCCTGGTATACTGAATGGAGTGAGTGCGGTTACCTCTTAGGAGATCTTGGGTCACATTCAGATCTTTCATCGGGGAATAGATTTTCAGCTACTTTTCCAGCTCAGTTGTTAAACGCATTCCCCCTGATTGACCATTTGCTGAATTGTTCATTTGTTTATTTATTTATGATGCGAGCCCCTGGGCTTCAGAACTAGTTTCAAAATGCTATGGCTCCATCTGGTTTAAATAGAGCATACTAAGAAGAAATGAGAGAAACAGTGGGACTGGGAGGTTGAGGGAAAAAAAGACTCTGCCTGGCAAACAGGAAGCAGGGAGAAACTCAGATCCTTTTTTCTTTACAATTTTTGCTGGGGGGAGGAAGCTATTTTCAGCAAGAAGACGTGCTTCCAGTCTAGAAGTTCACACTTCTACCTGCAATGATCTGATACTCAAAATCCATGAGGTCTGAGTCTGTGAATGACTTTATGAATCATGTCAAGGCAGGCTAGTCTCTGGAGCCCGGGACAATAGCCTTTGTTCTTTCCTTTGCCTGTTTCATTATTCTCTCTGGCCCTTCCTGTGCCTGAGAGCAAGCAGCCTCATAGGACATTCTGCCTGTAGGATGAGCCAGGGTAGGCATCTTGGCTTTGCGCGTCGTCCTGGGTTCTCCAGAAGAAGTGCCATTCCCCTTGATGAATGCATTTTATTTGCACAGAGCCAGGAAGGATGTGGAAGTTAGTGATGGGAGTTTTGGCACCTTTCAGGTCGCAATTAGAGCCCCCCGCCCATTTTGCTGCTTCCCACCTGAATGATCATGGAGATTCCACTTTGTTTAACATTTCTGAGCCTCAGTTTCCTTATCTCATAAGAGGGGCTAATTTTTAATAACCCTTATATAATAAGCCTGTTCAGAAGATTAAACAAGCTCCATGAAAGAACTTCTCGGTAAATATTCTGAAGCCATTAACTATTTTTATAAGATCTGAGTGTACTTTCACTCTACACAACCACTGGTCGTCACAGTGTCCCCACGGTAAGAAAGTGTGGGAAGGCATTGTTGGCTCCGTTTGGTGGGGGGGGGGGGGGTGTGCTCATAAACCTGAGATCTCCCCGCCCCCTCTCTGCAGTAACTGTTCCCTCTCCATTCTGCCACCTTTTGGTTGTGGTGGCATATCCTCTGTTCACCTTTTTCACAGCATGACTCAGAGCTTTTCCTTTTGACAGCCAATCTTCTGAACGAGCGACAATAACAATCAAATATTTTGGCGTTATTCACCAGGAGAGCTGAAAGCTCTCTTCTTTGCTTTCTGCATTTAGAAAATGAAAGCTACTGTTTTAGAACGCACTGAGCAAGGATGGTACCTAATCTGACTGGGTCACAATATTTGATTTGTATTGTTTTCCCTTTTTATCAAAGAAGAAGAGGGTGGGTACGTGTCCTCCATGAAGGACAGAAGCGCAAAGGGGCAGGCACGGGGCTCACTGAGTTTTCTCTGCACCCTACTGATGGTGACGCTCATGGTCTGCTTGCGTGTTGCCTGCTGTTCATTTGGCCTTTCCTTCGAGGACTGGAGGGCAGAACAAGGACTCTGAACTTCCCCAAGTTGTGAAATCTATTTAGAAGCTGCATACCCTCCTCAGACTGTCCACTGACTATTTGACAGTGTTGAAGAAACGGTTGTATTTGCCAGACTTATGTTGTATGTCCTCAGGACCCCAGACCCTGCATGGTCCATCAGTCCACAGTCAATTTAATTCAGGTGATTTGGAAGAGTTAAACTGTAACAGGAATACGTTAGTTACAGTACTAGCTCTTGTAACAATAAAATTTCAAAACGAATAATGGTTTAAACACAACAGAAGTGTATTTTCTTTTTCATGAAATCCAAAACTTGTTTTAACTTTTCTCGGGGCAGTAGTGCAGAGACTTTTTCTATGCTGTGTGTGGCTCCTCCATCTTTAACAAGAGGCTTCCAAGGTCAAAGATTCATTTGCATTCAAGCTGGTGGGAGAGAAAGAGGACTTGAAGGCTTTCAAGGGGGTTGTTTCTATGGTCCAGGCTCATTCCATTTCATTGGCCAGAACTCACATTCCCTTGGCCAGGGCTCAGACATACGGCCCCACTTAACTTCTGGGTGGGGTCTAGTTTTGTGCTTGGGAGAAGAGGAAATAATTTTAGTGACCTAGCCAGTCTCTACCACAAAACAATAATGACAAAAACTAACATTTAGAAAGCATTTGCTTTGTTCCAGGCATTGTGTTAGCACTTTATCTACTTTATTTTTAAATTTCATATACCACGTGACTCGCCAATTTAAAGTGTACAATTCATCGTTCTTCTGCACATTCGCAGAGTTGTGCAACTATCACTGCTCAGTCATTTCCAACACCCTGGAAAGAAACCCATATCCATTAGCAGTCAGTCCTCACTTCGTCCCAATTTCCTCCCTAACCTGAGGCAACCGCCAATTTACTTTCTGTTTAGATAGACTTGCCTGTTATGAATATTTCATATAAACGGATATACCTACAGTCTTTTACAGAATCCTCACAACAACTCTACAACATAGGCATATTGTTATTCCCATTTTACAGATTAACAGCATATCAGCTTGCCTGAATGGTTAGCTAATAAGTTTAAACCCTGTCCCTCACTGAATGCCATCATTCTGGGCTGAATCTCAAGTATTTGGAGGGAAACAGCAGAAGGGGTGTTTGTTTGTTTGCTTTCAGTGACCGTCATGGCAAAAAGCTGCCTTCTTCATGGATGGCTCCTTTACTAAAGAGACAGACTAAGTTAGGAGTCAGAGAGCTTGAGACTGAAGCCCAGACCCACCATCTCACCAGCGTATGCAAAGAATATGTTCCCGAATTCCTCTCGAGTCTTAGTGTTTTTATCTCAAAAACAGGAATAATATATCTCTGTTTGCTGGGAGGATTCAGTGAGATTAACCTATGCAAAAACTGTTCCCACAACTTTACACACTTGATGCTTTGCCAGTGTTAGCTGTTCCTGCTTAGAAGTGAGATTCTGGCTATAATTGGGCAGCCACAGAAATTATGTTAATGTATCTGGGCCTCCAGGATACTGTCCAGGGAGAAGTTTTTGTGACTTGCATTTTATAGTATCCAGATTACAACCCAGGAGGGGCTGGGACCCTAGGAGGATCTGGCACAGTGAGGGTTAGAAAAATGGGATATATTCTCCAGGATTGAAAAACACTGTGCAGAGTCTCATCTGTCAACTTCTGATCTCAGCTGGGCAGAGCCGCTTGTTATAGACACCTGGAAAGAACCAGCTGAGCCAGTGTAAGTTGCAAGTTCCTTGGGAAAGAAGATAAGCTGGCTGAGTTTCTGTAGGCAAAGAGCCAGTAATGAGGTTTCCAGCTTTCCATCACATGCCCTTTTCATCACTTTCAGCTCAGCCAAAGATGGCAAAAACCTCATCCTTGGGGACCAAGTGTATATTTGAGAGACTCAAGGAGGTAGTTATAGAGGAGTGAATTGTGCTTCTGTTCCATTGACCCGTTCCCCACTCTACCCTGTCCTTAGCCATCAGTGTAGTAAAATCTAGGCATGAGAGCATGGAGAAGACAGTGGACAGTGGGGGAAGTTCTGTCGGTGGTGGCTGGCTCAGTCATATAGCCAGATCATCAGAGAGAAAAGGCCTGAACTCTAGGAAGGATTATGGACATATTTCAGCCTTAAAAATATGCCCTAGAAGCCTCTGGTTCTGCCATTTCTTCATTGCAGGGGCAAGTGACTTATTTTCTCTGAGCCTCCATTTCCATATAGGACTGTTACCTGGACAGCCATGCAAGCTGCATAATTGCAGGTGGCTCCATTCATATGCACTAGGGGGTCAGTGTGTTACAAACATGTAAAGGGCCAGATACTAAATATTTTAGGTTTTCCGAGCCACATGGTCTCTATTGCATCTAATCAACTCTGCTTTTGTCATGTAAAAGCAGCCGCAGATAGTACATATACGAATGGGTATGGCTATGTTCCAATAAAACTTTATTTAGGGCCCTGAAATTTGAATACTGTATAATTTCATGTGCCTCAAAGCATTATTCTTCCTTTGATTTTTTTTTCTTTTTTTTTTTTTTTTTTTTTAGCCAATTAAAATGTGAAAACTATTCTTGGCTTACAGAGTGTACAAAACCAGACAGTGGGCCAGATTTGGTCTGCAGGCCATGGTTTGCAGACTCCCAATGTACACTAAAATATGTTTTTTACCCTCTAGAGAGATGCAGTGTGGTGCCCTGATCATTGTAAGGGCAAAATAAGAAAATATATCTAAAGGAATTGGCGTAGTATCTGCCTCTTATAAGGGGTCAGCAGCTGGTCATTATTACTATCAACCCCTTAAAAAAAGGAATCTGTTTACTTTCTATTTATCATGGACATTTGGAAAGGGAGGTAGTTACATTTGGTTGCCTACCATTTCTGCTATATTAAACATTTACTGTTATTAAAATATATATTAAAATTAAAAATATAAAAACTGGTTTGGACAGAGTGTGTCACTAGTAGGTCACACCGTTTTGGGGTTTTTGTTTTCTGGTCTTTTCTTCCTAATGCTCTAGTGTTGCCTCTTCAACTTCTAGATGTGTCTTTAGTACTTGGTCTGTGCCGTGGGGTACTCTGTGAAAAATGAGATTAGATCATTTCTCTCCAGGAGCTCTTAATCTTCTTCAAAGAGTATTCAAGATGACAGCCCTTCTCTTTATATACATTTTTCATCTCAGCCTTTAAATTTCTATTCTCATGTAGGTTTTGTAATGTACATACTGTGCCATAGCACAATGGTTGTACATCCTACAAATTTTAAATATATAAGTATTCAGATAATGAGGGTTATGTGCTCAAAAAATTTTTAACGATGATGTCAGCAACCAAACTTTTAAGACATCTGGTCTAGGAGGAAGTGAAAAGTATCCCAGTGGAAAACAAGAGTTGGTATGAGTGATGTAGGTTCTTTTTTTTTTTTAAGATTTTATTTATTTATTGACAGAGATCACAAGTAGGCAGAAGGGCAGGCAGAGAGAGAGGGGGTAAAGCAGGCTCCCTGCTGAGCAGAGAGCCCAGTGCAGGGGCTTGATCCCAGGACCCTGGGATCATGACCTGAGCTGAAGAGGCTCTAACCCACTGAGATACCCAGGAGCCCTGAGTGATGTAGGTTCTTATTCATAATAATATGTGTTTTTAAGATATGAATTAAGATTTACTCTGATGTCTATTTTGTGGCAAGTAGGTGGCAAGACATTTTACAATTTTAATCTCATAATAACAAACAGCTCTATGAAATAGGTTCTACTCTCCCCATTTTATAGATGATGAACCAAGAATCAATGTGGAGAACTTAAGCAACTTGCAAAGGTCAGCTTGAATGAATCAGGACTGTCTAACTATAAAGCATGACATTTTCCACTTCAGCCCTCATTGCATTGAAGAAGTTCATGAAAAAGGAACCATCATTCTTTGGCATTCCTAATCTCTGAAGTCAGTCACTTTCCCATTATGTGTTCTTAGGTTACTGAGTGGCAAATGGATAAAATTCCATCCTCCAGAGATCCATGATCAACTTCTCGCCCCTGCTTCCACCCAGGACCTTTGTGTATCACATACTTCTTACTCTGAGTGGAATGTCCTTAATTGGATATCTCCTAGTTACCCATGAAGATTCAGCTCAGACATCACCTCTTCCAGGAAGCCTTTCTGACTTTACTGCCCTCACCCCCACAAAACTAATTTGGATGCCTTTTGTCTAGGCATCTGTAGAACTTTAGTGAAAGACCTTATAAAATAAGCTATATGCTGTGTAGGTAGCTGTTATCTGCTCATTACTCCCTAGAGTGGGAGTCCAGGGAGCAGAATATCTGACCCTGATTGTATTGTTCTTCTGATATCCAACATAATTGTACAGTGCCTGCAACACACCAGGCCCTCCTTTAATACTCATGGAATGAAGGAATTCCTTCTTCATTGATTTGGAGTCTGACATAACTTTGGCAAAGAAATGGGTTGAAGTGTGTCTTTACCAAATCTCCTAGGCTAGGACAAAATAGTGGATATAAATTAGATTATAGGGGAAAAACAAACAAACAAAAAAACAATGAAAGCAATCCTTTCATTGTGTATGAAAGCTTTTTCCTTCTGGGTTTCTCAGAAACTAAGGAGGATGCAGAGACTTGAATCAATCAAATTTATATTAAAATGCATCTGATGTATCAATATAAATCAATTTATATATATATGTATAAGCATATATATGTTCATGTGGGGGCACATAAATAAACCCACACATATTCATGAGCATGAATTCATAAAAATAGACTATCACAATTTTAATAAGCTGTCTGTTGGATCACAGCAGGCTCAGCAAAAGGATAAAGTCCATTAATACTCTCAGGTTGGCTGTTCCTCCGGAGTCATCCAGTTGCTTTAAATCTCCTGTGGTTGGTCATAAAGCTATTTCCCTCTTTACCTCTTCCTTTAAAAGGAGCTAGCATTACTGAGAGCTTTTGCAATGTTATACTCAACAGAGGTGATCTCATTTAATCCTCATGTTTGGACAAATCCATAGGTCCTGAACCCAAAGAAAATGGGTCAAAGCAAAAGCAAGTCAAGAATTTTACTGAAATCAAAAATGCTCAGTAAGAAAGCAGGAAGAACAAGGGCAAGAAGACTAAGAAAAAGGGGTGCCTGGTGGCTCAGTGGGTTAAAGCCTCTGCCTTCAGCTCAGGTAATGATCCCAGGGTCCTGGGATCGAGCCCCGCAGTAGGCTCTCTGCTCAGCAGAGAACCTGCTTCCCCCTCTCTCTGCCTGCCTCCCTGCCCAATTGTGATCTCTCTCTCTGTCAAATAAATAAATAAAATCTTAAAAAAAAAAAAGACTAAGAAAAAGAATTATTTTAATTTCAGTTACAAATTAATATTGCTAAATTCAGTTATATAAATTTGTCACATGGGATTATACCAAATTAATTTATCGGTAATAAAGTGAGAGAGTGTGACCATTAGCACAGACTTTTTATCAGAGCAGGGAGGGGTCTTTTCTGTTGATGGAGAGAAAAGCTTTTATCCCACCACCAAACGTTGCTACATGTAAAGGGCTTTCTTACTCGTTGAAAGGGGACAACATTAGAACAGTTGTCCCCAGACTTTTATAATTCACAGACGAAAACATTTCAGAACAAACTTTTATAGGCCAACAAAACTGCCAGCTTATCTTGCCAATAAAATGAAGAGCATGGGAAAAAAAAAAAAAAAGCAAACAGGATTGAAAAACTAAGATCTATTCTCACCATCATTTCAGAAATACAAAAACAACTTAATAGGAAATAGCAAAAAGAAAAAACAGAGTAGGAAGGACAGAATCTTTTAATAAAGGAAGGTCATTTTAGCTTGGTGAAAACCAATACACCCTGCTTGCTTCTCTCATTCTGCCCCGGAGGTTCGGGCACCAGCCTCTAGGGACCATTGCCTCTGCTGTGCCTAGGTTTGAAGTCATGCACATCCTGATTTAAGTTCAGGCCCTATAAATTCCTCACTGTGATACTTGGAGCAGGTTACTCCGCTTTCCTGACCTGGGATTTCCTCCTGTGTCAGATGAGGGTTATATCTGACTGACTATTAATTTCCTAGGGCTGTTATAACAAAGTATTACCGTCTAGGTGGCTTAAAGCTGCATAACAGAGCATTACAGTCTAGGTGGCTTACCACATCAGAAATGTATTGTCTCATGGTTCTGGAACCCAGAAATCTGAAATCAAGAGTTGGCAGGGCCATGCTCCCACTTCAGGTACTAGAGGAGGATCTGTCTCGGGCCTCTCTCCTAGCTTCTGGGAGTGCCTGGGCTTTCAGCATTTTTTAGTGTTCTTACTTGCACATACTTGTGTCCAAATTTCTCCCTTTTATAAGGATATTAATCTTACTGGACTAGAGACCCACTCTACTCCACTAGGATGACTTCTTATTGCATCTGACACAATCCGTCTTCCAAATAACATCATGATCTGAGGTATTGGGGGGTTAGGACTCCAACATACGAGTTTTGGGGGGATAAAAGTTAACTTACAGCACTGACCAATCTCATGGAATTGTATCAAAGCCATTCACAGGACAGGCTGAAGGCTTTGTAAAGTACCAGAGCAAAGTAAGTTTGTGGTTTCTTTTGTTTTGCTTTATTTTTTTTTGTTTTGTTTTTAAGATTGTATTTATTTATTTGTCAGAGAGATAGAAAGTACTAGTAGGCAGAGGGGCAGGCAGAGGGAGAGGGAGAAGCAGGCTCCCTGCTGAGCAGGGATCCCGATGCAGGGCTTGATCCCAGGACCCTGGGATCATGACCTGAGCTGAAGGCAGAGGCCTCAACCCACTGAGCCACCTAGGTGCCTTGTGTCTGTTTTTTCTAAAAAAGTTTATAACTGAGGAATTTATGATTTAGGAACAAGAGGCAATTTACAGAAGGATATGTAACTAGGAATTAGTGAAGATAGGACTTTGAATGGATCCACTTAATATTTTAAACACCTGTTACGTGGCAAGCCCTATTCTAGTGCTAGAGATTTAGCCTTGAATAAAATAGACAAGGCCCTCGACCTCATGGAGCTTACATTCTAGTGGGGGGTGGATAAATGTTAGTGAAATAAACAAGTAAATATATAACATACACTGAAGTAGAGATAAGTACTCTCAATACAAATAAAGTCCAATAAGGGAGGAGCAAGTAACAGGGGAATGGGAGACGCCCTTCTCTGTAGGATGTCAGAAGACTTCTATGAGGAGAACTGTATGAAGGTTCCTGGCAATAGTGCAGGCGCGGGTTCTCAGTGAAAGGGGGGCCAGTGAAGGGAAGTGAGTGAGAATAGGGGAGTCTGATTTTTGTTTTAAAAGAATCCCTTTGGCTGCTGTGTGGACAGTAATTTGTAATAAGGCAAGAGTCAATAGGAAGGAAACCAGTAGGAGGTGAGTGCAGAGATCCCTGTGACAGCTGGGAGTGGTATAGACTGGGGATAAGAGGAAAGCTCTGTGATAAATATGGAAGACAGAATAACAGCATTTGCTGATGAAGAAGATGTGGGGTAGAAGATAATAAGAAGAGTCCAGAACAACTGCCAGGTTTGGGACCAGAGCAACTCAGGGAATGATTATGCCGTTTATTGAAACATATTGAGTGCACACCAGATTTGGGAAAAGAAACCACAGTTTGGTTTTGGACATTTTAAATATGAAAAGTCTATCTGATGGTCACATGGAGATTCTTAGATATGATATGCAACTCGTTGTAAAAATCTGGAGTTCAGGGCACAGTTTGGGATTAGCGGTAGGTACTCTGTAGGGGGCATTGAAGCCTTGACTGGCTGTTATGGTTTAGCAAGTAAGTGCAGCTAAGGAGGTCTAATCATGAGCCCTTGGGCACTATATAAATTTTAGAAGATAGGAGAAGGACCCCGCAGGAGAGACTTCGAGAAGGATGGGTTGAGGAGGTCAGAGGGGCCAGAGGGGTGAGAGGGGGTCTCAGGTACCAAGTTAGGACAGGAGTTGATTCTGGGAAGTGGTAACGAATTGTGCCAAAGGGCTGGGAAGAGATTGAGTACACGGGACTACCTGGCCATTGGTTTTATTAGTGTTCAGGTCATTACTTACCTAATAAAAGCAATTCTGGTGGGATTTGGGGGTAAAGTCAGTCAGTTAAGGAGAGAAGAGGATAGGAGGAAGTAAAAGCGATATGAACAGACACTTCTATTTTGTGTTCTCTGCTACCTCAATTTCTTCAAATCAGTAGTTCTAACAGTTCCAAGAGCAGGCTGTGCAGTCTTGGACTGCTCATTATTCTGACTGTGCCATTTATCAAATCATCTAACCTCCCCAGCCACAGTGTCCTCATCTACAAAGTAGGGATAATCGTATAGCCCATTTGAAAATGCTGTGAGGGTTAAGTGAGATAAGTAATAAGTTTAACACCTTACTAGCCCATCACTGTCATGATGAATTTTGCTCAATAAATACTACAACTTTCCCTAGTGTCAGCCAAGTATTGGTGTAGTCTCAAGGCTCCACATAGTTTGTTCGGTCTAGGAGCAACTGATAGCATGAGGGAATAATTATGACAGAAGACATGTTACTGTATGAGGGCACCTGGGTGGCTCAGTCAGGTAGGCATCTGCCTTCAGCTTAGGTCATGATCCCAGGGTCCTGGGTTAGAGGCCTGCACCCAGCTCCCCACTCAACAGGGAGTCTGCTTCTCCCTCTGGGTCTCCCCCCTCTCTCTGCTCTCACTCTTTCTCAAATAAGTAAAATCTTTTTAAAAAGAATTTATGTTAGGATTATCCTTGATATGGGAACAGAGCAGTACGTTATAATGTAAAAACTATAACACTCCTCTATATAAATTTTCCACGGGATGTATCATGGCAGAATAGCCAGGCAGTACAGGGATATATACAAAGAAATGGCTCTGGCAGAAATTTTGGGGCATCTTGGCAGACAAAGGATCTGGAAATCGTGGAAAGATTTAGCATAGACCAAGCCTCATCAGGCCTCATCAGGGTGGATAACTGACATATCAACATATAGGAAATAACCATTTACCTTGTAAGCATAGTTATCACTTATTTATTCTTTGCTATACATGGTGTTTACCCCTTCCCTTTCTAGCCATTTAGAAACTCAAGTCCCTCTCTCCAAACCCCCAATTATGTTGCATACCTCTGTTCCTATAGTGCCCGGCATTAAGTATGGTCATGAAAGAGGGGGTACCTCATCCAGGCATATTCCAGACCTCCTAGTAAGATGCTTATAAGGAAAAATAAATGAGGAAGGGAGAGACTATATGTGAACAAATTAACTTGGCCCTTGAGTCATTCTCTAGAAACAGAGCTAGGAAAATCTCTCCTGTTTAAGTCTGCATAACCTGGAACATTGTAACATTACCTTGTCCCATAGAGGGCTACCACTGATGTTGCTCAAGGAATGTTGATTGCATACGTTGAAGATGGCAGATTCTTAAATAGATGGATTTATCAGACTGAGAGCTCACAGGTGGCCAAATGCTAGGGTATATTGACTTAGGACAGGAGTTTGCAGTGGAAAGTGGAAGCTTCGAGAAGGAGATAACCTGTCTCCTTACCCGGCATACCTTGACTTAATGGCAGTAGAGGTATAGCCATGTGCAGAAATTCACGGTCATGATGAATTTTGGGACAGGTACTTGTTTGAAATAGGTGACGTTAGCCCAGTTGGTCTCACTGTGAACAGCCAACGACTGAAAAAATGCTTTCCTGGGCTGGTGAGTTCATTTGACTAAGAGTGGAGGTGGAGTAGAGAGATGCTACTGAGCTGAACAGGCAACGCGAGCAGAGCCCCGGGCCTGCTGTTCCCCGGCAGAGAGCCCAGTATTCCTGGTGACATTCTGCCGTCTAGATGATGGACATCTCGGAGGCTGTTGTCCCTTCTTCACAGGCAGGCAGATGGGAAGACTCCTTGGCAAACACCAGTTGACATTTTAAGAGACAGTATAAAGGGAAAGTGAGGCAGAAATCCATTTTCCAAAAAGAAGTATGCTAAGAAAAATAATGGTTTAGGGTTATGTACTGTAAGTCAGGCACTGTACTTTCTTCATCTCACAAGGTGAGAATTAGCAAACCCATTTTATAGATAAAGCAACCCATTTTACAATGAATTAGTGACAAAACCACGGTGTAAACACAAGTCCGTTTGGTTCCAAAACCAAAGATATTTTTCTAATTTCTACGAATGGCCATAGTAAATAAATCTGCTCCCAGGGCTCATCTGCCTCTGAGAATTAAGTAGGAAACACTGCTTGGGAAGGGGTGATATGTTTAAGTGTGGGCTCTGCAAGCAGCTTGCCTGGAGTCGGTTCCAGCCCTGCCACTGAGCAGCTGGGATCCCGCTCGGACTTGTTCACCTCTCTGAATGTCAGTTTTCTCATCTGCCATATGCTGTTCACGATAGCTAATACTTACCTCATCAGGGTGTTTTGAAGATTAAATGAGTCTAAGCACCTAGAACACTGCCTGACACGTAAGAAGGGCTCAGCAGTAGCTCTTCTTATTATCAAAAGCATGTTTTCCAGCACTGATATTCAGTGAATACAAAGAAACAGTACTGACCTTGTCATCGAGGAAGCAAAGAGCTCAGGCACTGCTCTGCTCCTCCCCACAGCCCGCCTACTAATGATTTGGGGTCAGTCAATGATACTGTAACTGATTGCTGCATCTCTTCTCATATCCAGGGCTTCCATGCTCTAGAGGTAGCATAGTAGGGTAGAACAACACTGTTTTTGACATCAGAAGACTTGGGTTGAGGTTCAGGCTCAAATCACATTTGGAAACTGTGGGATCTGGGCAAGTCCCTTTATCTTTCTTGCCAGGGGTTCCCCATCTGCACAGCGAGCAGGTTGAACTCCCTCATGGCCAGGGTTCCTTGAAACCCCTGGATTTTGGTGAACAACCAGCAAAGTCCCTTAACTCCCTGAGCCCTGGCGGCTCATTTATACCGTAGCGCTACACCTCTCCTGGTTCCTGAGAGGCACAGAGAGAGCGAAAGTGTCTGGTACACTGTGACGTGCTTGCAAACGTGAGGGCTGATCTTTACCAAACTGTGATGAGAATTAACCCCGAGTACTGTGGCCCGCGAGGCATACATTTGAGATGCAGGGGCTTTTTGCATTTTGCCATCCTTGCCTGCCTCCCACTGGGTTGGGTGGATCCACCTTAACAAGGTGTGGGGGAAGGCGAGTGGAGCATGGGGGTGCAGTAGTGATGGTGGGAAAGCGTCTTATTGGTTAATGCTGGTACATCCCCGGCACCAATTACTGTCACTGCTCCTAAAGCTGATATATTTATCAGGATGAGTTACAAGGAAGGCTATGTACCCAAGGAACAAGACGGCTGCATGGTCACCCCCTGTGATGTAAAATATAAGAGTCTAGGAGGGGCTGTTTTATAATTCATCAGGTCTCGCTAGTGAGTTCCGTTGGAGTCTTAGTTATAAAGGCAAGTGTGAACCGGACGGCAGACAGGAGAACCTGGCACCAAGGAGACGGAGAAGCTGCCTGTGGTGCCTCCTGCCTCCTCCCTGCTTTGTTCCAATAATTTTGTGCTCGGTAAGTTCCCTGGCTTTGCAGCTAATCGTTGTCGTTGAATAAGCTTGGCAAATGAATGTGTAGTTTGGAGTATGCACTTGCTGTCAGAAGTGTGTGTCAGTGTTTGGGCTTCTGACAAATTCCACAGTTCCCTTTAATGAACAAAATAGCTTAAAAGATGAAACAAAACCCGACAAATCAATTATTCACCTTGATCCTTGGAAGGCTGCTTTCTTTGGTTGCTAAAGTTTCTCAGGTTTCATTCTGTCAGTTTCATTTGTTGGAGGAGCTTTGAAAAGAGCAAGTCTCTTTGTCACGAAAATTGTTTTTCTTAGCTGCCAAAAGGAGGTACGTACAGGGTGGTTTGACCATCCCCACCCCCAGCTTACTCTCCCCAGCAATCAGTAAATCTTAAAACAGACCGCTTGCCTGGTAACCAGCTCCAGCAGAGCTGAACCTGTGCAAGGCAAGATTCAAATTGCAATCTTTTGTGTGAACAGAACCGAGGGGCTGTGAATAATTGTCATTGTGGAGATGATTGTGAAACTCGGTGTGGTGGTAGTCCCTGCGTTTTGCTGGGATGGAATCAGAATCCGGAGGAGATTTGCATTTGGCATGCCTGTTGATGATGTGAAAAGGGAGTGAAAGAAAAGCCTGGTTCGAGCGGAATGAGCGGTACAACACACCCATAGGACAAACAAATGCACACGGCATGACTGTTGAATTTGAGTAACTTGTAATTGTTTTCTCTAGTTTCCTATTCCCGTTAAGAATTACCTGAAGCTGTGTTTTGATCCTCAGTGGGTATGCTCCAGGTCCTCGATCTGGATCCTGGTGAGGGGCAGGGTGAGCTCTAACTCCTGGTCAGCTAGCCATAGGAAGTCATTTCCTCCTCCGAAGGAGAGACGCGAGAGCTGTACCTTCCCGGACTCCTTTCTGCTGTGTTCTTTTGCCTCTGTCCAAATCTCATGGAAACCAAAAGCTTGACGTACTTTTTTTTCTTTTTCTTTTTTTTTCTTCTTCCTTTTTTTTTTTTTTTTTGCAGTAACAGATTTAACTGTGGTGTCATATGGCATATTATATATGGAGAGGAATAGCAAGACATTTTTCTGAATGTTTAAGTGTGTCTGGCTTGTTGACATTTGCTTTATTTCCCCAGCAAGGAGCTACTGTCTTCCGAACCCATACGTGTTTGTCTGTCCGAAGTCTTTACTTTACGCATAATTGCACTTTCTCTTGGCATGTAGAATCTGTAGATCCGACAAGAACATCCTCTTTATCCCCCAGGAAACAACTTGTTTTAGCATCTCTTTGAAAAGAATGATGCATTTATTTTTCACCAGGGGCTTAGCTTGCTCTTGCTTTTTCCTGACAAAAATTTTGGTCATCAGTACCGCTATGCTTCCGATAAAGTTATTTCTCCTTTCCTAGTATACTTTCTGATTGCACCAAAACTTGGCAGATTTGGAATGTGGAATATATCTTTTGGCAGGAACACATTTTTCAGGCATATTTCTTTTGTCCATAAATAGCTTTTCCATATTTTCCATTTCTCTGAAGAAGTTCTGTTTAAAAGACCAGAGGAGTGATGTATTATGGTTGGCACTTAGGGGTGTGTAACCTGAGACTTGGTTTCTAATCTCCAAAGGGCTGCCCCACATGGGGTCTGTAAAATGTCTTTTCTTCTTATGTTCAAGCTCAAAGCCTCTGGGCTCCAGCACTAATGATTAAGGTAGCAAATTCAGCAGATCCTTGCAGGTATAAACAAACATCTGCATCTGAAGATCTGACCAGTCCGTGGGGCTTTGTAAAGCTCAGGACACACAGTTGAAGGTTCCTGAAAATGTTAATATATTTTAATATCAAGAACAATCTAGTTGTAAAATACTTTTGCGAGGTATCATACATTGGATTTTATTGTGCCACATTTTTAAAAATCGCACAACAGAGCCCATGGTTTATTTTGTTGCAGTATCTGGGTTTTGATCCAGCGTGGTTTAATCGAGAAATAAACCAGTGTACCGATCTCAGTAAACTGAGTTTCTTCTTATTTGGTGGCGGTTTTTTCATCTTCTCCACCCACCAAGAATAAGACCTATTTATAGCAACAAAAGAAAATTTAGCATGAGTTATTCCCAATTAAATCTGCAGCAAGACAAACATGAACTGTGACAAGAACCTTCTGAGAAAGCACATACACACGAAAATACGTCTCTCAACAAAGGATTAAAGATTTTATTTATTTATTTGACAGATAGAGATCACAAGGAGGCAGAGAGGCTGGCAGAGAGAGAGGAGGAAGCAGGCTCCCTGCTGAGCAGAGAGCCTGATGCGGGGCTCGATCCCAGGACCTGAGCTGAAGGCAGAGGTTTTAACCCACTGAGCCACCCAGGCGCCCCTCAACAAAGGATTAAAAGCCAAAGAGGCATTAACACTTTGCCTATATGACATAGATCATTTTCTTTGAGAGAGGTTGGGAAGGGTGAAAGGGGGAGAGGTTTGTTTAAAGGAGCTCTCCACTGCATGGGAATGGAAAAGGGCAGGGGCTTTGTGTGGCCGTGGTCCACACCTCACGCTCCTTATCTGACGCATGGGGGAGGGGAGAGTTAGGAAGGTGACTCCAGGGAAATGTTGTCTATAAAGCGCCCGGTACCCTGTGTGGCACAAAGGGGACCCAGTAAAAGGCAGTCGTTCTTGTTATGTGTTGAATTTCACAAAATATATTAACAAAGTTTGATGTTGGTTTTGAAAGAACTGTACATAGTAAATAGAAAGGTTATAAAAAAATTTTCCTGTTCGTAAGATATAGTTCTTATAGCTAGATAATCTGTTTTTGTTTCTGTTTTAGAAACCTAGTAAAGATGGTATTATCACCTTTCAGTGTACTTCTAATTAATTCTCAGAATGGCATCCAAAATCCTTACGTTATTCAAAGAACAAACTTGGTTTCAAATGGGGACCATGGAAGCAAAATGATGTCAAATAATATTCTAGCCTTCTAAGTTTTTTGCTCAAGAATGATTAGGTCGTAACTCCGGCCTTAACACTGCATTAAAGTACCTGATTACTATAATAAATATCATTTATTAAGTCCCATGCAGAATGCCCAATGTCTTAACCTTTATTTTCTCCCTTTAGTCCTCATCACTCTCCTACTAGGTAGGGTCTCTTTTGCTTCCCATTACCAAATAAGGAAATGAGATTAGAGAAAATCTTGTTTAAATACTATTAATTTAAATTGGGGCATGGCAATATCAGAATTTGAACTCAGGCCTGCCTGACTAGAATCTATACTGCAACTGTAATACACTGAAATTATCCAATAGGATTTGCCCCGCTCTACATGTTTCCATTTTGAAAATTTGACCCTATATTCTGCTTTGATTATTCTCCCCACATACTTAATTAACCTCTATCAAGTTAGGGGGTGTTAAAAAATAATATTGAAGATTTCCTTTTCTTGTGCTCTCGTATTTGGTCTGTGCCAATCAAGATCTCATTTCCTGGGGGGCACCTGGGTGGCTCAGTGGGTTAAGCCGATGCCTTCGGCTCAGGTCATGATCTCAGGATCCTGGGATCGAGTCCCATATCAGGCTCTCTGCTCAGCGGGGAGCCTGCTTCCTCCTCTCTCTCTGCCTGCCTCTCTGCCTCCTTGTGATCTCTCTCTGTCAAATAAATAAATAAAATCTTAAAAAAAAAAAGATCCCATTTCCCTGAGCTCTCTTTATAATTCTCACCAAAATATAAAACTTACTATAAAAAGATATAATAATTTAAAAGACTATAAATTTACCAAATTCAAAATAAGTTCTAAAGGTTACCCTGAATCACTACTGCCCTTTGACCTGGGCAGCCTTCCTCTACAACCTCTGATTTTAGAGGAGTCTGCCAAGAGGTGGGCGCATTGGGATCTTGCTCTCTAGACCATATTCTGGATAAATAGAGCCCCAGAATTTCTTCCACAAACAAGCCTGAGTCCACTTCCAGGAATGGTATACTGTGCCCACCCCTGGGTGTGAAGGAGAACCAGTAGGCTGCTATGTGTCTGGGAGTTGGGGGATGAGGCTAAGGGATGGATGGGAATTTGTTGATCAGAGCTCGGACTCGTGAGTTGGGATCTTCACACACTGACATGAAAGTCCGTTCGTGGTGCAAGAAGAAACAGCGGCAAAGAAGAGGGGCTGGCCCAGGTCTGGGGACCTCTACTTGTGTTCTTGCTCTGGGCCCCAAAAGTGTTAGGGACCGCCCTACCCTGTGCTGAAGAGTACATCCTTATATTGCAGAACAGTGAAGCTAAAATTGTAGTGGGTGGATGTTGTGGGGCTTTTGTTTATTTTTGCTTTTTTTGATCTTTTCCCCCATTAAACTGACAGAAATCACTCGAACAGGAAAGTAGCCAAAGCTATAAAGATCTCAGACTAAAAGCTTTTTAGGTTCCACTTTGGAACTGACAGCAACATGATCTATCGAGGCTACACGTTGGCCTTCCTTCCAGTTCAGAGGCATAGACGGACTTTGGAGGGTGACTGGAGGGTCAGCTGGAAGAAAACTCTCTGCTGTTTATCTTTTTATGCCATTTGAAAATACAGCTGCTCAGAGAGACTGTTGTTAATTTCAGGTGCCCTTTTCTTATCTGTAGTTTCAAATTGTGGTTGTAACCCTTTGTGGTATGGACTCATGGAAGGCTACCTGAAGCATCCATGTGGGACATGGCCTTACAGGCTGTGAAAAGCAGCAGTGGCATGGAATGGCTCTGTGTGGCCTTCGGTCATTATCACGGCCCCTTCTTCTGTCCAGGCCTCATGCTTGCAAAGGCTCCTTTTCATTTCCTGTTGTATTGGATTCTAAGACCCTCCTAAGAAGAACTAACAGCCAGGAGTCCCAGGTAGCAAACTCTCTAATTATTATGAATCTTTGATGATTTAGGGTTGTTGTTGTTGTTGTTTTCTTTTTAATGCAATAGACGCTGTTATGCAATGAAGAGTAATTCTTGGTTTTGTTTTTGTTACTCTCCCTCAAGTACTTTCTAGATGGCGAGGCAAAATACCTCTTGGGAAGTACTCCTTATCCCGAATCTTATAACCTTGCTTTCCTTATCTGTAAAGCAAGTATAGTCATTCCTGTCTCAGGCTGTTGGGAAGATGGAAGTGAGAAAATTCATGTCCCAATAAACAGCTATTCCCTCAGCCATGTGGAAACATCTGGCACAGCAAATATTTTACATATAGTGTGACTACAGTAAATGTTGACTCAATCTGAAAGTAAAACAGTTAGGGACACTTGGGTGACTCAGTCATTTGAGCATCCAGCTCTTGATTTCGGCTGAGGTCATAATATCAGGGTCATGAGATCAGGCCCCACGTTGGGCTCCGCACTCAGTGCAGAGTCTTCTTGTCCGTGTCCCTCTGCTCCTCCCCATGCTCTCTCTCTCCCTTTCTTTTCTTCTCTCTCAAATAAATAAGTCAAATCCTAAGAAGAAAAAGAAAAGAAAATATAGCAGTTAAGCTGATGACTCTATGACGACCAAGGTGTACACCATAATTTATTTTGCCCAGCAGAGGTGGTAGTAGGAATGGTTCAAGGAGATAAAACACCAACAAAAACAGGACAAAACAAAATTTATCATTTAACCTCTACATTGGCAACTCCTGACAATGTCCAACCTGGGTAGTGATGATGCCATTGATTTTTACCTCCTTTGTTTATGTTTTATGCATCTTTTGGGACTTTGTAATGAGCATGCGTTGTTTATACAATTAGGAAGAAAAAGGAGAAAAAGTATTTTTTAGGGTATTGGATTAAAGTGGGAAAGGGTGATGGATTGATTGTGGAAGATATCTAACTCCATGGAGAAGCCAAGTCAAATATAAAAAAAAATATTCAAAATACTTGGGAAAGAGATGTTTTCCAGTCTGAATAATCCAGATGAGCTTATTTTATTTACTTGTTGAGGTGTTTTATTTTGTTTTGGTTTGGTTTTGGTCTTTTATTATTCATTTATTAGGCATAGACTAGTGCCAGATGTTCTGCTGGGTGCTAAGATTACAAAGATGAAAAATTAAGATCTTTGAACTCAAGGGGTTTATAATCCAAGGGAAAGAAAGTCATGAGCCTACAATTTGAGTGTGAGTCTCACTGTGTCATCAGAGGAGCAGGTAAGCTTGCCCTCTAGTACAAGTAACAGAAACAACCATGACTCGAACTAACTTGCTCAGTAAAGGGAATGGGTTGGTAATCATAACCTAAACGTACAGCAGTAAAGCCAACTTTAAGATATCTGATGCTGTGGCTCCTGAGATTGTCAAGAAATCCATTTCTTTTGGTTTTGTCCTACTGCCTCTTACAGTATTGGCTGCACCCTAAGACTAAATGCTTTTGTGATCCTTGGACAGTTGTCAAAGGCTCCTGGGCAACTTGTTTTCTTAGTCTTATCTTGCCTGAAAGAGATCCTGCAAGTGGCCCATAAAATTCACTTTGAAAAGACTGACTTACCCATGAACATAAAACCATGTCACTAGCTGTATTCTTGAGCTTAGAATAAAGTCAGCCTCCCTGTGACTTTAATGAGTTCCTAAACAAAATCTGGCACCTGTTGCTATTGGGAGGGGATGGTGGTGATGATGGATGCTGGCCCAGCATTCAAAAGCTATCTTCAACTTGTGATTTATGCAACACATCATTTACAAACGTTCACTAGAATTAACGTGTAGCATAATGGAAAGAAGGCCATGCATAGGATGGTGCATTTCCTTAGATTGACTTCCTTGTTGAGTAGGAGTTTGCCAACGGTTAAGAAACACAGAAAGCTCTCTGCAGTCACAAAAACTAACCAGGTAATTGATCAGCTCTCTGCTTATCTTATATTGGCACTATTGCAAAAATTACCAGCCAGAAGCCATCTGCCCAGTGGTATAATTAGCAGAAAACCTAACGTATCATTTCACCAAATCCTGCTATTGGATGATGGCAGTTGGGTTTTAAGCTAAACTAAAGTCAATGTCCTTTTTTTAATGGCATGACTACAGATGTGGTCAGTTCAGTGTGAACCATAAAATTTACATCCCCTGACTCAAAATTACAGTACTTTAGAGAGACCATACCATTGCCATCTTTTTCCCCCCTTTTTTGCTTTTGATGGAATCCATTCAAGAAAGCTAATGATTCACCAGTGCCTCAAATTTATTTGGATTTTTGATGTCATGAAATTTGTGGTGCTAAAAAACAGGGATACTTTTGACAAAGATGTGTTTGCCAGTTGTATATATGTCACACTGAGAATGAGATAGACTAGAATAAAATATTTGTTAGCCAAATGTCAATGCTTTATGGCAAAATTAGACTTTGGTAAGTTGTGATTCACAGTTTATATAATTTATCAATCCTTCAGTTCTTCAGCCTTGTGCAATACTCACCATTTACTTGAGGAAGTAAGATGTTTCCTGAATAAGATTGTAGTGGATGGGCTTGGGAACAGTTTCCACTAAAACTCCTGGATCCAAATTCAATTAGATGTGTTTGGATTGTTTTCCAGCTTTGCAACATAGAAGAAGTGACAGGACTTAATTACTTTCTTTAGGAAGTATACTCATACTGTTGATCATTTTTCTGGCATCCAAATGTAATCATAAAACTTTTTTTTTTTTTTTTAAACTCATGACGCTTGTCTCAGTATTGTCAACCTGCCTACCTAACAAGCTTGTACCTAAATATTCATTGGTCTAGCTTCTTTTCAAAGAACATTCAGTAATGGCAGGATACAGAATCAAAGTAATTTCCTCTGGCCATTTGCTTCTGGTATAGTAAATCTGTTCAGAAAACCTGAGGCCAGTCATGGGCAACACTAACCCAGCTGTGTCAGTGAGGAATGTAAGACATACTCAGAAAATGTGTGTGAGTTAGAGAAGACTGCAGTAGCCACTCCAGAAATGCTCCACAGGGCACTGGTTTCTTCCTCTTCAGACTAGACAGCTTTTCAGTACGGAGAAAGAAGCAACTAAAAGTAGTGGAAGGACGATGGATAATGTCAATTTAAAAACATGCACATCACCCAGGTATCAAAAGATGTCATTACCCCATGACACGACTTGACTTCCACACAAACCAGGTGAACTCTCTTTTGTTTCATTTTGAGATTTCATTGTACCGGTAGAGAAACAGTGAGAGAAACTGTTTTTGTTTTGTTTTGGTTTTTGTTTTTGCTGAATTTCTTACCTCATCAGTAAGTGTTTCCAGTTTCTGACATATCGGGGTTGTCAAAGAGGTACTAATATTCAGGCTGTGTACAGTATTCCTGGTTCTTAAACCACTGAAATACTTCCATTCTTGTTGGTAAATAGCTTCAACTCAGGGCCCTGGGAGTGCCTCCCTCCCAACTGCTTTCGACCATTCCCCATTCCGGTCCCTTTCACAGGGCTTTCACACATCTCCATGATGGAGTAACTAAGGAGCTCATCAATTAACTGAAGTTTCACTAAGGAGTTAATGCCTGGCACAGCTAGTTGTTAAATATTTTGACATCACTGCTGTATGAGACCCAGCTTATTTTTTAAGAACTTCTGGTTACAGTTGAAAATAACATTCAGACACAGAAAGAACATATAATTTAGTGCTAAGATGTTTAAGACAGCCCTGTGTGATTTTTTTTTTTTAAGGGTGATAAAGGAGATAGTATTTGGGATTGTCTGGAAAAAATTGGTCAGGGGTTTGGATAGGGCAGGAAGGACAAGAGCAGAATGTATAATTTATTTAACCGGTATAACTAAATCCCCCATTTGTTTGCTACCACGTTATCATGTTTACCTCTCATGATAGCACTATGAGAAGAGGAGAAAATAAGGCTTGAATCACATAGCCAGAAAGTGTTGGAAAGCCCATGCATTATCCATTCTTGCCCATTGTACCCAAGACTTGGTATTAGGTGCTAGCATGGTAAATATGAAGATGTATTTTTTTTACTTGTAAGGGCCAAAAACAAACCTAAGGAAATATTGACAGCCCTTAAGTGCATGAAAGAATGTTCCTGGGTCTTCCACAGTCAAGACTGTCATTTTAAAATATGACTGGCTTCAATTGCTCCAATAGCAATATAAAAAGTAGAAATGTGAACCCTAGAGAACTAGCTAAACTCATTATAATTTGATTATCTAATCTTTCAATATTACTCTTCTTATAATCTTTCTATAGAGTGGGAACATTAGAAAAAGCACACAGCCTAAACATTTAGTCTGTTGACAAAGTTTTGCTTTCCATCTTTAAATGGAAACTGAAAGAACAAGACTATTAATGATTTTATAACAAATCTTTTTAATTCTGCTTTCTAGTTTATGCCTTATACAACAATGAGCATGTCCCTGTTGTAATTTGATTATTTAGGAAAATGTACATTTATGCACCAGAGTATGGCATTACCTCCTTTCTTCCAAAAATATCTCACAGTGAGTTCCCCGAGGGCAAGGATTTGATTTCTTTTATTCTTATGTGCCCAGCAACTAGCATGGTTAACCGATGGGTACTAGGTAGTACATTCTTCAAGGGAAGATGAAGACAATGTGAGATTGAGAAGTTGGAGAATAATTTCTAAAGCTGAGCCTTGAAGATGATGCAGGAATTTACTGCCTCTGCAGACAAGGACATTATAAGGAGATGGTGCATACTGAGCAGTGTTTCCGAAATAAGAATGGTCACAAAGTTTTCACGTTTAAGGAAAGAAAGGAAGGCCTCAGTGTCTTTGCAGTGTTTTCTTGCTCCTGGCAACCTATTTTTCTGGACTTAATTTCCTACTCCCATCTTCTTTGTCTTATCCTGGACTCTTCTTTTAAACTTCAGACTTCTTTGGGGTGCCTGAGTGGCGCAGTCGGTTAAGCATCCGACTCCTGGTTTCCGCTCAGGTCAGGATCTCAGGATCCTGGAGTCAAGCCCTGCACCAGGCTGCACGCTCAGCATGGAGTCTGCTTGAGATTATCTCTCCTCTGCCCCTCCTGCTCATGCTTCCTCTCTCCCCACCTTCAAATAAATAAATCTTTAAAAAAATAAAAAAATAAAATTCAGACTTTTTCAACAAACAAGAAAGAAAAGAAAGGACAGGGAGCCACTTAAAGGACAGATCATGTCAATTAATTATAATTAGTTGAACCTTGTTGGATCCATATTCAAACAAACTGTAAAAAAGAAAATTCATGACATTCATGAGACAGAGATTTGAATACCAACTGGATATTTGATGGTAAGTTGTTGGTGATATTTTAGAGGTTATAATGGTACTGTGGTGATTTTCAAAATGGGTCCTTATCTTTTACAGATACACACTGACATATTCCCAGATGAAATAATTTTTATCAGAATAATAAAGGAGAGAGAAAATGACTAGGGATACAGATAAATCAATACATAAATAAGCATTATTCAGGGTTTGTTTGTTTGTTTTTGTTTTTTTCATCTTCCTAAAAGATGTTTCTCTTCCTGCCCTCCCCACCAGTGAGGGGTTTCATTTTCTTGCTATATCCCAAATGCTCTAGGCATGTTGTATAATTATCTGTGTATGTGGGTTACCATCACCGGAAGGAGCTCATTAGTAAGGACTGAGATTTTTCTTTGTCCTCCCATCGACTGGCTCGTAGGAAGGGCTCAATAATGTTGGATAGAAAGTTGAAAAATAAATGAGTGGATACAGACCTCTAAGGTCTACATCAGGGTGTGTGATTCAAGCAGTGGGCTCCTCTTCATTTCTCTTATTTCCATACGATTCCTAAAAAAACAAATCTTAATTCATGTTCTATATACAAAACAGTATTCGCTCATAAGAAAGCCAGGAATGCAACAGCCTAGTTGAAATTAGATAATTCACACATTTGCATTTAATATTCATGAAATGCCATGTTGTGAGGTCCTGTTCTTAATTAGTGTAAGATAGCATTGTTCCAAACCTATTTAGTTGTTATAGAGATAAGGAAAACATAAAGAAAAACACTTTCCATTTAAAATTTTTTAATTAAATTATGGTTATCTGAAACTTTTTTGCATATAAATTTAGAAAACTTCTGAGGAGACTTTCATCACCTTCCTTGTTAAAGTCTTGTGAGCACTCTTTTGGTCCCTTTGTACTAATGGAAATTGTGCCTCTAAAAAGTAAGGAATGGAAAGACTGGAGGGGGCTTTGCCAGGGATTTAGTCAGTGCTCTTGCCCTTGATCCAAAACTTTGCTGAAGCAGCCAAGATAAACAAAAGTCATCCGCATTTCTATTGTTGTATAAAGTTTTTAAGCAAATCACTCACTGGAGTGGTAACTACTACTAACTACTGTTATTGGAAATATTAATTTACTTATGTTGCCAAACTTTTTTCTTAAAATTTTTTTGTATATATATATATATGTTAACAATAGAAAAGAATCCATCTGTCCCTCCAAATTCTTAGTTACCCACCCAGAAGCAATCCAATGAGATGAATTTCTAACAACATGCATGATATCCCCTAGAGAAACCTGTTTCACAGACCAGATGGGATTTTCTATTTTTTTAATAAAATTTCTTCATCTATGACAACACAAACTTAGAATTTCATGAATATGTACATGAGAGAGAGCCCAAAGGGATTGGTTCCTTCTGTGGTATGCATGTAGTTTCTGACACAAATAAATTAACAAACAAGAAATCTGTATACCCAGGCCTATTACAGTGTCCGATAATAAGTATTGAATATCCATATATAGATCCTTCAGTGAAGTATGTTATTTTTCTTTTTGTATGTCCAGAATCCAGCACAGGACCTAAAAATAAGCGAGAGCTCAGTAAATGTTGACCTTTCCTCCTGCTTTTACCTTCTCCCAGGGGCTTTATCACCTACCACCACAAATACCACTTCATTTGTGATGCATAAAGCAAATGCAGGCGTGAGAAAAACACAGTAATGGAAGAAATAACTGTAACTGGCAGGACTTTGGGGGCAGTGTAGAGCTTAACTGGATGTCTGCTTCTCTCTAATCTTCATTGGATTAGATACATAGATACATAGGTACATTCTGGACTTCAACTGGGTAAGCTGGTTGGGTTAGGTAGATGAGATCCTATACCCACCGAAATGTACATCATTGCCCTAATAGTTGAGAACCCAACGAATTTAAAGCACAGCTGTAAGGTTTGGGGTCTTTTGTTTTTGTTTTTATCATCTAGACAGAGTTCTTTCCACCATCTGGGTCAAGGCTTGGTTTTGAACTGTCTTTCTCTTGGAAAGCCACTCCACTGGCTTGCCCTAATGAAGAAACCCATAATTGCAAGTATTTGTTCTTTCATTCACGTATTCAATTATTCATAAAATATGTATTTAGTGCTTACTTTGTTTAGCACTATTCTGGTACTAGAAAATGTCTGAAAGCTTTTTGCACTGTTTGGTATTAATTTTTTGTTTCTTTATTTTCAAGTTTGTTTGTTTGTTTGTTTTCAAGTATTTCCATTTCAGGACATAAAAACACTTGTGGGGCCTTCCCAAGTTAAAAGAAACAAAGGACCAACACTAAAAGATTTAAACCTAAAAACCATAAGCCATTATGTTAAAAGATAAAACCATGCTCTGGTTTTAATTAAGCGGGTCTACATTTGAAGGGCCAGGGATCATTCTATTTATAAATGTGTTGTGTTCTTCTCTGGGCCTTAAATGCATGTTGCATGTTTATGATATATGCATACATTTGGCACAGGAGTATACATGGACATAGAGATTCATATATATGCACAAACAAAGAGTACTCTTTCCAAGGGGCGCAGAGGTCTAGATACAATGTTTCTTCATAAATTTCTCACCTGAAGCATGTTCTATGCTGAAGTGCTTTTATATGTGGCCTTCTGAATTGAGACGTTATCCTGGAGGCAAGAATATTATTTAATAGTAGATTAACAGGAATGAGTAATTTGAGGGAGTTTGAAGAAGAGGACGGGGTGTGCAAGAGGTAGGACCCTATCTGTTTTGTCTACTGCTCCCAGGACCTAACATCCTGCCTGGCTCAGGTGAATAAGCAGATTAATTAATGCGAGCTCAGGATTGGGGAAATATTCTAATAGAGCACTTTGATGGGCCAGTAAATTCTTTATCCAGAAAACGAAGAAGAATCGTTGCTGCCTGACGGTTCAATTAAACTCAGCAAACATGTATTGTCTTCTGCATTCTTCCAGGGACTGGAGATGCGGCGCTGAGTGAGACAGGTCCCTGAGCGTTAGAAGTTCGCAGTCTAGCAGAAAGACAAATACGTGCACAATATTGCCGCTATTTTATTATCATTTAAATTAGCATATCAGGGTATGAATACAGTTATATTAGTGTTAACAAAATACAGAGGCCACCCAGGGAAAGGAACAATGATCACTACTTAGAGGGGTGAGGGAAAGCGTCTCTGAAAGGGACGTCTCCCCAGGGTTTCAAAGAACTGAGGGACCAAGCATACGCCAGGTAGAATGAGTTGCCTCTACAAATGCCAGAGGCGTGAAAACAGCAAGGTGTGTTCTGGGCTCTGTATAGTTTTTTGGCTTTGTTTTTTTTTTGTTTTTTTATTGCCGGCCTATAAACTGTGTTGTCAGTACAGAGAAAAATGATAGGTGAGGATGGAGAGAAAGAGCTGAAAATAGATTTTCTATCCCTGCATTTTTACGCCCTGACAATTAGATGCTGTAACGTGTGAGTCAGAGGCCTTTCACTCTACCACTCTTTCTATGAAAATCCCACCTTGCTTCAGTGCCCACCACATCTGTGCTGCCAGATGTGATTAGTGCATTTAAATCTCCTCTTCTTACATGGGTTTCAGCTTGAGCTCTGTCTTTCGATTTTGCATGTTATCTCCCCAGGGAATTATCAAGTAAGCAGAAGGCAGGACCGTGCTTACCCCTCTTGATTTCTGCATATGCCTGGTATTAGACCCTCGACTACCTAGAAGGAAATGAGCTACTTCTGGACAAAGCATCACTGATTTCTCCAGCATAGACCCTAAAACTTTCGTCTATGGTAGTTTCATTTCTGGACCAACTGCCATGCTGTCAACCCTATTTTTCCAGTAATAAATATTTGTGAAGACCACTTGGAAATCCCGGTTTAAAGATTATGTGCTAGAGACTAGGAAACTAAAATTCAATCTAAACCTCGGGATTGACAAAAATGAAAACAGAATTCTGTACACAAGTGAATTAGAGAATGTATTAGCCTCACACCCACACCCTGTCTACCATCCTCCAGCAATGTATGTCAGTTTGAATGTCATATCCTTAGACAGCTTTAGCTCTAATATGTGTAGGTAGAACAGAATTTGCTTATCACCTTTAAATGGCAATAATTGCACTTCAAAGGGCAAATGAATGAAAAATGTGCTTGAAAACTCATTGAACGCACTGAGAAAAGGTTATCTGATTTTTGATGTAGACAAAAGACAAAAGCTTATTTTAAGAAATGCTTTCTTAAAATTTCCTTTATTCATGTTTTTCTGTATTTCATTCTCTTGATTTGTGCCTACAAATGCATGCAACTTTAATTATCAAACGGCAGATGTGCCAAAGAAAATCTACAGGGGTGGGGCGCCTGGGTGGCTCAATGGGTTGGGGCCTCTGCCTTCGGCTCACGTCATGATCCCAGGGTCCTGGGATCGAGCCCTGCATCGAGCTCTCTGCTCGGCAGGGAGCCTGCTCTCCTTCCTCTCTCTGCCTGCCTCTCTGCCTACTTGTGGTCTCTGTCAAATAAATAAATAATGTCTTTAAAAAAAAAAAAAAAAGGAAAGAAAAACTACAGGGGTAATCACCCATTCCAGATTGCACAGGCCAGTTCCAGTGTAGGTCTGAATTTGGAAGATTATTGACCATAGGCAGACAAGGCTAGAATGAGATTACTGTGATGTTTAAGATCTGCTTGGAGAGGACATGAAAGGGACTTCATTCCTCATCCAGATTCATAGGTTGGATGGGAATTGGCATAGAAGGCTGAAGCCCTGGCTTTGAATTGTGTCCATCCCACTTGCCGAGAGTGTGACTTTGGGGAAGTCACAGTCCTCTCTTGGGTGTCCGTTCTTCTCAGCCCATGGTGGAGTCTGGTGCTCAACACCAGGGTCACTTTATTACAGAGGGATCCTTAAGCTGTTTCTAGAGGTAACCACTTGGGGAACAAAAGATGGAAGCTTTATCAGGTAAAGAATAGTTGACCAAAGCACAGATGCTCAGGTTCCCGAATAAAAACAGCAAATACCATGACAACATTATTCAAATACAAGAGGGCCTCTTGAGGAGGTGAAAGATTTTAAACTTATTTTACGTAACTGCAGGGGGCAGAAGCAGGTCTCCTAGAGGGCAGTTAAAAGAGATTTCACTTTTTGATAATGACGATCTGTCTAGCAATGGCTAGGCTGATCTAAAAGATAGTACTAATGAAAGCGTGAAACAGAGAACTGACATGCATGTTTAGAAAAATCATGTGGGAGGTAGTGGGTCAAGCTGGGCAGGAGCCTGAGAAAAATCCCGGGGGAATGTGATAGCATCTGACGTGTCTCCCAACACCCATGGACCCCTGTGTATGTCACCTTCTTGTCTTTTTCAGTCCTAAAGCCTATATAGCTGACAGAGAACTCCAGCCCAGTTTCTATGACAGCACACTCCTCTTTCTCTGAAAAACATCCAGAGAACCTCCAAAAGGTCTTATTCATTTTCTTGTAGGCATGTTGTGTAGTGGTTGAACAAAAGCACGCCAGGTCTGGCTTTCTTTTGTCTAGGGCACGTGATGGTTTGAATATTTGTTATTACTGTTTGAACAACAAATGCATTTGCAATATGAAAGAAAATGGTAAACTTTACAGTCTGGAAATTCTCTCTCTGGTCTCTCCTTCTTCAAGCTTGTTTACTCCCTGAATCACAATGTCTGTCATATCCCTCCAGTCATCCCTGACAGAGAGAGAGCACCCAAGAGCTAATCTCGTCTTTAGAAGCGTACCCCCTTTTTGTACTCTCCTTTGCTCTGAGCCTGTGTGCTGTGTTGTGCCCCTTTTCTTGAGTTATCTTGACAGCACAATGTCAAGACCTTAGCAGGTACTGTGCCCGACGCATCGTGTCCACATTGCCTAACAGAACTTGACAGAAGCAGGTAATCCAGGAGTGGCTGAGGAATGAAGAAGAGCCCATTTCCTCCCTCCTAGAACCAACTTTACCAGCCTCTTCCATCCAAAATTCTCCCTCGCACTCTAGTTCTGCTTTTATGAGCGCTCAGTGCCCTCCTGAGGATTCCTCAAAGTTTTGTCTTCTCCAATCTGAGCACCAGTTGTTCATGTGCACACATTTCATTTTTCAACTCTCTTAAGGTTCCAAAGCATTCCATCATTTTTTTTCCCTCCTCTGACAGTCCTTTAAAACTTGTTGACCAATCAAGCACAGTCTCTATTTATTGAAAGCTTCATGTAGCCAGGCACCCTGCTGGACATCGAAGAAATTTTGACCATGCAAAAACACATGGAGTTTGCTCTCAAAGTCTAGTTGGCACTTAGGCGATGTAAGTCGGCGTTCCTAGTGCCTGCCAGGTCTCGGTAAAGTGAGAAATAAATATTAATGCTGAGTGATGGGCTTTCAGGAGACGTTTTCAAACTGAAAGACCCAATATTCAGGAAGTGCACTTAACTTCACTTAGCTTTTGAAAGATAAATTGAGACTGGACCATAAGAGAAATGGGGGACACAAGTCTTTTAAGGAGTATTGATATACTTTCTCATATGATATATATTTATGAATTGAACAAATATTCAATGAGAACCTGCTGTGTGCCAAACAGAGTCTAGTACTATGATTTTCTGAGGTCAAGTATGGCTTGGCTTTCCCTCAATTAATCCCTCAATTAATCCCAAACTACCCGTGACCTCATTCATTGCTACAGCTTTAACTACTACCTCTTAGCATGCAAAAGGCACCTAGCTCCACCTGTCCACCCCCAGAATCTTCTAGTGAGTCTAATCTTGGATCTCATCTTCAGGGAAAGTGCAGTGTGACGATTATGCTCCGCCCACTCTGTGCCAGCCATTCCCACCCCAAAGGCACCAGACACCATGAAGCCTACAGAAGTTATAAAATGCAGACACTTAATTCTTTGCAATTATATAACCTCTCTAGGTAGTATAATTATGAATGTGAAAAACATGTTTTTAAGTGTCCCTCTATACCATTGCTGCCAGTTTGGGACTGGAGAGCCAGGGAATAACGTGGACCAACCCACAGGATGCCAGCCTATGTATCAGCAAACCCTTCCTCACTATTAATGATGGCACTACTATTTTCACTCACTGAATGCATACCATTTGTCGGAAGCTGGGCTAGGTGCTTTCTGTCTGCTATGGTTCATCCTTTCAGTAGCTCTAGAGGCACCTAGAGAAACATAGATGAGAATACTGAGGTCACAGAAACGACTTGCCCAAGATTCCAAATCTAGTAAGCAGTAGGAATTAGGATGAGAACCCAGATCTGTTTAGTTTCAAATGCAGTGCTTTTGCTACTCCATTACAGCAGACGTAGGTTAATAGTTTTCAGTGCCTCAGTCTTACATTTGGAAAGTAGAGATGAATTCTGTCCCTATCTGCTTCAGAATTACAGTGTCCTGACAATTGAGGTTTCTCAAGGAAAATCAACAGCCTAAGAGACATTGTTACTGGGCTGAACAATGGGTGGGATCCAGGCACTAAGGTTAATGGAATTACCATCCCAAAGTGGTTTACGACCCAAGTGACCCCTGAGTCAGAGCATGCAATCTTTTTTTTTTTTTTTAAGTTTTTTTTTTTTTTAATTTATTTATTTGACAGACTGAAATCACAAGTAGGCAGAAGCAGGCAGAGAGAGAGAGGGAGGCAGGTTCCCTGCTGAGCAGAGAGCCCGATGCGGGGCTCGATCCCAGGACCCTGAGATCATGACCTGAGCCGAAGACGGAGGCTTTAACCCACTGAGCTACCCAGGCGCCCCAAGAGCATGCAATCTTTAGGGGAACTTCTGGCCAAGCAAAATCCGAGAGCTTTCATTCATGTATTTACACACTCCATACTACTTTGCAAGCTTCTACTAGACCACACACACTTGGTATCTGCACTGATAATGCAAAGGCAATGTCCCCTTTTAACAGGTCTAATACATGTCCTTCCAGGTCTAATACATGTTTAGTAGACAGACCATCTTGGGAACTAATGTACCCTTCCAGTTTATGAGGAGGGTTCCAGCCACAGTGGTATACCAGCGGGAGGAACAATGAAAACAATAGCTCTTAACCTCTGAGATAAGATTTTGGCAGCAACACGGTTGTACCCACTGAGCAAAAGTACTTTGGCATTAGACATTCTAGGGCTCAGCCCTCAGCACTGATGTTTAAGAATCTGCTGTGTAATCTTCCATTATTTCATCTCTCAGAGCCGCAGTCTTAAAACTGCAAGGTATAGAGATGCTGCCCATTGAATTGTTTGTTTTTTCACTAAGTTTAACAAATAATTTTGGAACATTAAATTAGGAAAAGAGACAGCATGTTATGTATTTTAAGCAGAAAGGGATATAACTTGAAGTAGTATATGCTGAGTAATTGTTGGAAGGGTTGGAGAAATGATAGGGTTAGGGGCAGCTAGACCCGAATGGGGAAGATTCAAGAAGGCATTTCCTGAGTCATAGTTTCTCACTGGAGAGTAACAGTGAACTGTGGGGTCTGAGGAAACAGAGAAGCCAGAGCCGCGGTGGTAATACAAAGTCCCTAGCTGGTCTGCCTCCACCCTGCACGTCTCCAAATTCAGGCAAGTTACTCTAATTGCAAGACTCTAACCTGGCACCTTGTTGACAGGAGATTCTGGGACTGTGGTTGTCAGGCTTCCAGCCCCTGAGATACAGTGGAGAGCATGGGGGTGGGAAAGTTAAGGATCGGTGCTGAGGGGTAGTAGAGAAGAGCTTACACCAGCACCTTGTCTGTGCCAGGGATCATTCTGCAGGTCCAAAGGTGAACAAGGAGGCAAAATATCCCCCACATGGAGCTCACGTTTAATTATGGGAGACTAAATGAGTGAACATATTCACACATGTCCTAGAGCCAGGGACCAAGGAGGTCCCTTAGAAATGGTTGTTCCCTTCTTTCAGGTCCCACACTGGCCCACTCTGTCTTCTCTCCACGAGATTCCTGACATGGTAGATAATTCATGGATGAAAGAGGAAAGAGCCAAGGGCATCCCTTTGAGGCCAAATAGTGAAGTTTTAATTGGCAGTGCCTGCCTTTTGTGAACAGAGCCTCGTTTTAATTTGTACTGACTTTGAAGGCCATTTGGACATGCTCCAAAGCATGAATTCCTTCAATAGATAACACAGACCATCTTTAAAGACATTTATCAATAGATGTGCCTATATATTGATGTGCCAAATATATTAAAATACAAAAGTTCTTTAGAAATACAAACATTGCCTTCTTGCAGTAGGCGTGAGGTTGAGAGATGAACATTTCAAGACATGCATTAATGTATTCATTGGCATAAATGATTCATTTATTCTGTCCTGAGCTTTGGTCAGTCACCTCTCGAATCTGTCTCCACCACTATACTTTGTCCCCTGTCTCGAGCCAGTCTAAGAGGCAGTTGACTGATGTAACCTCCCATGGAGGCAGCTCTGCAGTGCCCTCCGGAATCTGTCCTGAGCATCTCTAGTTGCCTGTGTTCTTCCTCCAGTCTCTGGACCACAGCAGGAGGAACACAAGCTTGGGAGAAGTGACGACAAGTCATGACAAGTGTACGCATCAGGGAAGATGGAAGGAGAGAGACACAGAAGGAAGGGAGGGGGAGGTCAAATCGTATAATTTTATCACCTTTCTATCTTCATCACTCCTTTCTACCTGCACCCACCCACACACATGTTCCTCAATCCTTTCTCCTCCTGTCAATACCGCCTTGATAATTTTTATGTATGTCACCTTAAATGTCACGCGTGATAAGCTGTGGTCACGTGAGCAGCGTTACCAAGGTGAAGTAGTGCACCAGATGTGCTCCTGGGAGAAGACGCCTTAGGTAGTTCTTCTACAAGTTGTTAGTTAAAAAAAATATGAGGCCTTAGATACAAATATATATACACTGCAATGTTGAGGGCAACAGGGCTCACTTCACTTTTTGGTCAGCCAAGGGTGTGAGTTTCGAATGAAATTTCTTTGTTTGATATGTTAACTCCTGATTCATATTTCTGAAACACCGTGAAGCTAAAGAAGACATAGTTGTGGGTCAAACATGGTTGGCATGCTGCTAATTTGTGCCTACTTGGCAACATCTTCTGTGTATTCTCCCCACTGCCTAGGAGTAGGGAGATATAGATATATCTATATCTATATATAAGATATATATATATATGTGTGTGTATATATATATATATATGATATAAAAATATAAAGATATAACCTAAGAGCTAGGTTATATCTTTTTTTCCCTAAGACTGTTGACCACTGTGGTTCCCAGGACATAGCAGGTATTTAGAACACACACACACACACACACACACACACACACCATACTTCTGCAGGTCTCCCTTGTTTTTTGTAAGTGTGAGCCTCTATTTACCCATTAGAACAATGTGTCTTAGTCTTCTCAGCTATACAACACTTATTTGTAAAATCAAGTATCAGTCATCATAAGTCAAAATAGTAATAATTAATACTTGCAAAAGTATTTTATTTGGTGACTTAATAGTTAATTCTTTTCTTTTAAGGAACTTATAATCTACCTGATATAAGAAAAATAAACAAAAGTCATTATCACATTTCTTTGTGCTGTTTTCAGGTTTTGTTTTGGGGGGCAGTATGATGTAAAGAGAGTGCTTCCAGATTCTAGGGGCAAGTGTAGGTTTAAGTCCTGTCGCTGTCTTTTGTCAGCCACATGAACTCGGGCAACTCATTTCATTTGTCTGGGCCTCAGCTTACTCATCTATGATATGGGAATAATAACACCCGACTCCTAGGATAATTGTAGGGATTACATTAAATACTGTACGTGTGACCTTACACACAATAAAAATTAATGTTTCATTCTCTGTGGGGAAAGGGGCATCTCACTTTGTCTCACTTCTTTGACCATATGATCATACATACATAGGAAGTAGGACTGTATATTTGATTTTCTAAAGCAGAAGTAACAATCATCTAGTACTTGTGGAGAAACAGAAAACTTTTCCATATTTGGATAATTTGGAGGCCAAACTTAGAAAAATGAAGGGAAATGTGAATGCTTGTTATGTGGTCCTGGTGTTTATTAGTAGTAGTACCTTGAATATTAGACCTTTTACATAAATACTGAGAGCTAATCCTGCTGAGAGCTTTGACCTAGGAGATGATGGTCTGTGGTGCCTTCAGGGAGGTTGGTGGAGTTCAGTCTTACCATGCTGAGACGTTGGAAGGAAATCCAGAAGGAGACACATAGCTGAGTTAGGCAAGGTAGTGGAGAAGGTGATCAATGGGAGAGCTGAGTGCTCAGGGAAGCATTTATGGGGCAAAGAGAGAGTGAGGAATGGAAGATTTCTGTTAGCCTTTGAAAAAGCCCTCCTGCGGCCTGAAGTTACAGATTTTCTGCCTCTGCTTCAGTAGACTTTCCATTCTGGGACAGGCCTCTGATTTAGGACTCATCAAGTAATAATAAGCCTAGCATTGGAGAAAGGCATTCTAAGATCCCCAAAAGAAAAAGGAATTACACTATCTCTTCACAGTTTACAATAAAATAAGCCACACATTAGGAAGCAGTTACATAACAATTCAATTTTGTATGAGACCAATACAATACAGTTTATTATGGGATCACTTTTACCAATGGCAGGTACTGAGAATTTGACGAAGAGAGAAAGTGATTCATCTGCGTTTTGTAGTGTGTGGCTTAAAGCCAGGCTCTGTAGCCAGATTGTCTAGTATCAAATCCCAGACGAACTGCTTGCTTAGCCTTTCTGCTACCCTGCTTCCTCATCTGTAAAGTTAGGGTAATCCCTACTACCTAGGATTGTTGTGTACAAAGAGAGACTGTCAGAGTCTCATTGGCAGGCCAAGCTCATGAGTGCGATTGTGAGGAGAGAACCAAACGCTATTGACCTGCCAGCAAACAGCCCTTCAGCACCTGGGGAAATAGTTACCGGCGGAAAGATTCAGGATTAGAGTCAAAAAGAAAAAGGGCTAAACCCCAGGAAGTAGGGGTATGAGTGTACACTTTACATCTGAGCAGAGAGGATATTTGGGCTCCTGCAGACCCACTAGTTTGGGTGTAGCACAAGGATAGATAAGGAGTAGGAGATTACAACTTACTTTCTCATTTGCTGTTTTGCCCAGTCTCGTTGATCAATCCCCAAATGCCTCATTTCTTCATCTGTAAAATGAGGTAATAGTACATGCCTTATAGACTTGCTAAGGTTGAATGAGTCTACACATGGAAAGCTCTCAGAATGTTATCTGACACAAATGTTCACAACATATTGGTTGTTATTTTTTTAAACTTTTTTCTTGAATTAAGTAGGCTCCACACCCAGCATGGAACCCAACACGGGGCTTGAACTCATGATCCTGAGATCAAGACCTGACCTGAGATCAAGAATCGGACACTCAAACGACTGAGCCACCCAGACATCCCCATGTTGGCTATTACTATGACTATTACCTAAAACCATTTATTGTGTTCCTAATATACATCTCAAACTGTGACAGGCTCTACGATGTGGACACGAAGAGAGTTATGGGCAACCACGGCCAGACAGGACCGCAATTGAGAAGCAGCCTTTGGACACATGGACCTGGTTTCCAATATGGGATTTGTTCTTTAGTTTTTTCCTGCGTCGCCTGGAACACATGTCTACTTCTGTAAACTGGGTGATGCTAACACACACACCATAGGGTTGTTGGGGAAAGAAGTAGGATGAATCTCCATACAAGGGATTCAGTACAGACCTGGCAAATAGTAAGCCCTCAGTTCTGGAAAGACTGAAATAAACATCCCAGAGATGGTGAAACTAGGTGCATAGAAGGTAGAGAGCTCAGAAGCTATGAGGATTTCAGGGCTATCCAAGGGGGAAGATATTTTTCAAAGTCCTCTGTTGTATTTGTTCAGCAATGTTCTCAAGCTGTAGAGCAAATGGTGAGTAAGAAGGTGGGTCACCTGAGCAAAGGCAAATTTTGCTAAGCTAAAGGATCTGTTGTTTCAAACAAGAAAATAGATTGCAAATCATTTAGCTTAGCAAAAATGAAAGTCAAATGGTGTCCGTTACAATTGCAAAACATACTTTCGCTACCAAGAATAGCCGTGTTTATTATCATTATGATCCTGTGAAGTTGAGAACAAACTTAACCTTTGATCTCTTTGCTGGCAGTTGGATAGAATTAACATAATTATGGTTGGTTGGACCGATTATTTTTGGCAAGAATATTTTCTTCTCTCATGTATCTGTACAAGATTTAGGTTCTCACAGTAAAGCCGCATTTTTCAGAAATAAGAAGGTCTCTATGTGTTTTTCCCCCCAGCCTTCTTAAGAGTGTAAGAACCATAAAAATTCTTTCAAAAAACACTTTAGACACAGATAGTGTCCAGTTTAAAATTCGTTGGGGATTCACTATCAGCAAGACTAAGGAAACGCGATGCAACCAGACTATGATTGAGATTGCACAGATGTAAGAGACATAGCCAACCTGGGGGGGCACTTTTTGCTAAGTGTTTTCCAGACTTTAGCTCTCATATGCCGGTGTCTAGGCAGGTATGGCTACTATTCTTACTTCACAGAGGGTCAGCAACTTGCCCGGGGTCACTCAGCACAGCCCCATCTTCTATCCTCTGCAGCCATGTTTTCCTGGGTGTGTATGTTCTTGAAAAAAATCTGGGTTTATTTCCCTTGACCTAAAATCTTCGGAAGAGTAGACTCTGTGTGAGAGAATGGGTACTGTTGTGAACAGTGTCACAAAGGCAAAGTTTACTGACAAGATTTCTCAAGTAAATATAAGGTAAAGCAAAGGTTATACATGGTGTGAGATTGGGAGAAATGTTAATGGCAGAGGTGAGATTAGAACCCAGCTCTCTTAAATCTTAGATGAACAACCACCTAATGGATATCAGCCTTTCATCTTGACAGCGTCAGGGGCCTCCCTCCTGTGATTTCTCACTCTCCCTCTAAGAGTGGAGTTAGAGTGCTAGAGAGAAACAAGATTGAGAGCTCTCTTAAGCTACCTAATTGACTCACCAGGCCAAGCACCAACAGTAATGTTTAAGACCTTTCCACTGGAGTTGTAACAGCAAGAAATCACAGCCACAATGTGGCAAACACCAATCTAAATGTTACCACAACGCCATGGGAACAGGGGTGAAAGAGCCACTCTGGCTAACTGAGGCTTCATGAAACGTTGACTAGAAGGGGTGGCATTTGCACTGGGTCTTGGAGCATGGGTAGGATTAAGGACACTCTAAAGGGGTAACCAGTGGGAGAGGTCTTGTAGAGAGAAGGTGGTGTAAAAACCTGAATATCGGAGGTTCTCCCTCTGGGGGATAAGGGCAGGAGGAGCAAGTGGTGGAAGCACAGATGTGGGCTTCTGTGGCATTAAGTACAAAGTGGTTTGTGGTTCACAACCTCAGAATCATTATCCATTTGGTGTTGGGTACATCTGACCCTAGTGTCACATATCAATATGTTAATTCACTGATGGCTTCCAAAGTACAACAAAATGTAGTTTTACCATCTGCATTGGGATTGATGCATTCCATTAGGAGGGGGCAGGGTCCGGGGATAAAATGATTTTTCTGGAGCAACTAATTGGTCATATAGATGAAAAAATGAGAAGATAAATGAATTTTTACCATAGAACAAATTCTGACCTGTAGAATAACAAGTTCCCTCTGTCCCACCTCCACACATTCTTCTCTACTTCCCATAGCCGCCCCCCCCCCCCCCGCCATTCTGCTGGGTGGGAAAGTAGGCAGAGGAACAATGAGTGCTAGGAGAGGGAGGAAAGTTCTGACTGCTCCCCAGCTTCTTGTCCCAGCTGCAGAGGTTAAGGAGTCTAGAGAGGAGATGGGACCAGATCTGACCAAAACGAAATGATGGCTACAGGGTCCCTGAGGCTCTGAGAGAGTCCTTGTCATCTGCAGAGCTTCCGCCAGGCCTGGCAGTATCATACCCTGTAGTCTCTTTTGTTCAAGCAGATTGACAGTTTTGGGAAAGTGATATTTCTTTGGAATGGGATTTTGCTGGAAGTAGATTCCATGGTAACTCTTAATGAGTATCGCCCTGCTGACTGTTGTCAGGGGTGTGTTCTCCGTGCCATCTGGTGGCATTTCTGAGCTCTCCACACGGCCAGGAAATGCTGCGAGATGTTCCCCTGAACGGTGTCATTTCAGACGTGCCATGGCTGGGTGAGCTGGGTGCTGACCAGGATGCTTTGGGGCCAGAGCCCCTCCTAGAAGGCTTGGGTCGCATCTGCAGAATTTCTGTGGCATTGCTTAGGCGTCTTTGAAGCGATGCCAGGACTTGGATAAGCACAACTTCCCCAGAGCACTGTGATGCCAGCAGCTCACTGCTGAGGCAGTAAAACAGTATGGCACAGTAATTTAGGGGAAAAAATGTAGATACCGGAGCAATGGACTAGATCTTTTTGCATTTGAAAGTGGGCAATGAAACTTTGGCTGTCTCTAAAAGGGAAGCATGGTAGGCCAGAGTATAAGGGAGTGGGGAGCTGTTGCAAGGTCTTCATTGACTACACACTCTAAACTTCCTCTTTTCTTTAACACAGTTGAATGTGCATAACAAAATCAAATCTAAGACTCTTGAGGATTTATGTTAGAGCTTCTTTTAATCCCACACAATTCAATGTATACATGTCTAAACCCCGAGGTTAAAGAGCAGTGGCGGGGGGTCCGGGGGGCAGGGCGGAGGGTGCACACCTGGGTGCCTCAGTGGGTTAAGCCTCTGTCTTTGGCTCAGGTCACAATCCCAGAGTCCTGGAATCGAGCCCTATGTCGGGATCCCTTCTCAGTGGGGATTCTGCTTCTCCCTCTCCCTCTGACTGCTCTTTCCCCTGCTTGTCTTCTCTCTCTCTCTCTCTCTCTCTCTCTCTCTCTCATTCTGACAAATAAACAGATAAAATCTTAGAAAGAGAGAGAGAAAGCAATTGCTCTGAGGTCTGTGCATGGGGTGACACTCATCATCTGGTCCAAAAGCATGTCCCAGCTGACCCAACATGAGCCTCTCACAAAGCCTCTCCCCTGCAGCTTGGCTCTTTCTGAACAGGTGATGCTGGTGATGAAGCCAGTAGCAATGTCTGGCCCATCCTGTTCATGATCTCTACCTCTTTTCCTAAAAAGCTGAGTCAAAAATATCATGTGCATTTCTATTTCCTTCTTTTTTACATTCTTTTCTTCCTTTATTCAGCAGACATTTACCCATCAATAAGGGCTTGATTTGGGGCTGGGGACTCACAGGGTGCTGAAGCTGTGTTTTCAAATGGTCATCCCCTAGTCCTTAGTGATGAGGGATGGAGTAGTCGCCATTACTACACAGTTTGGTAGGGAGTGTTAAAATAAAGAGGAGCCCTGGGTATCTGTGCAGGAACACAGAGGGTCCCTCATTTACTAGACATCTAATTCATGCCAGTCCGTCTAGGCCTGAAGACCACCAACCACCCTCACACGGACTGGGGTCTCCCAACACTCTGCTCTACAATGTAGATGCATTTGTCTGTGTTAATTGTTCCCTTTGTTCTGGGCCAATCCCTGAGTCATCTCATCCATGCCTCCCATCTCCAGGGGCTCCCAAGCTGACCACCTCCACAAGTCACATTCTGGGACCAAGTTCTTACCGCCTCATCAATGTGTTAACTAGCCACTAGCAGTACCCTGAGGGAATGCTGCCATACATTAAAATAAAATGATTTCTCTTATTTCAACTTCTGTAGATATTTTTAAACACTCATTAGAAACAAAACTTTGTGCTGGGGCATTAGATGTTTCAAGAATAGCTAGGACATGTTTTCTGTTCTTGTCAAGTTGTGTCCTCAAAGAGGGAAGAGGAACACACAAGCGATCATCAAATCCTAAGCCAGACCTGGGTGTCATAGCCGAATGTTCTGTGAGTGTGCAGTGAAGAAAGCTGCTTCATTTTGACCAGAGGAATCAGGAAATATTTAGATGGTGAAGTGGTAATTTTCCTGAATCATGAAGATTGGTTAAAATGTCATCAAGAAGAGAAGCAGCATTGTTATAAGGGAAAGAAAAAGTAGAATTAAGAGAAATATTAATGGAAACATACAAAATATATTCTGAATACTCTTGGTGTGCTTAGAATGTTGTCAGGGAGGGTTGTCAGTGGGAGTTAAGAAGCAGCAGCAGCCAAACGCAGATCACAAGAGCCTTGAATGCCAGATTAAGGTATTTGAGGTACATCCTCTCATATTCTTGTTCTAACCTAGAGACAGAGCCTAAAATGGTCCTTTAACTGATTGCTAAAAATTGGTAAAAATTAGGATGAGTGGTGCAATAAGGATGGAATTTAAAAAAAAAAAAAACTTTCAGGAAGTCTCAGTTCAGTGGGCACCCCATCTAATCCACAAAATACTATAAATTCAGCCTTCTAAAATTTAACATTCACCAATTAAAAAAAAAAAATCTGAGCCTTCCCACTCTCCATGGTTTATTTTCCTGCTTCTTGAATATGCATGGTCACTCTTGTTACCAGATAAAACATATTTATTCTTGTATAAAATATTCTTTGTGAAAATGCCCCCTCCCCAAACTCCTCCTGTGATGGAAATGAAAAGGAATGACTGGTATTTTACTGGATTTTACAAGTGGCTGTGACATGCATGGTGATAGTCACAAATCTAGGAATTCTCAGGTGGCCCAGGGTGTAGCCAGCTTGGATTAATGGACAAAATGTATTTAATTCAGGCTCAAGAAAAAGTAGCAGTAACATACATAGGAAAGATTTGTGTTGATTAAGAGAATTGGGTATGGATACTTGGGAGGCAGAGAGGAGAGAGAGGCTGTCACTGGTGTTGGAAAGTGGTTCATTTGTGAGTTGGGTCTTCTGTCTCTGAAGGAGGTAAGGAGCAAGTGAGATTTGCTACAAATCCACTAATGTTACCATTCCCATGTCAGATTGTTTAGTTTGTAGTTGCTGCATTAAAATACAATGTAGCCTTAAATTAATGTTAAAACATTATAATAAATGGTCCTACAATAAGGAAGTTACTGTCTCCTCTTTGTTTTCCAGGTAGTTTCTCATCTTGACAATCATTGAGTCACATCCACGCCTACAGTAGCATACACCCCTGGGAAGTTACTAGATTAGGATTCGCCTCCGCCACCACTGCTTTCTAGCTGTGTGGCTTTAGGCACATTCCATGACTTCTCTGAACCTCAGTTTTCAGTGTGTACTTTGAGGTTAGAATATCATATGAGCTCCTGGAAGGATTAAAAGAGAACACATACACAGTTTTAGTGGGATATGAAATAAAAAAGAACGTGGGGTGCCTGGGTGGCTCAATCATTTAAGCATCTGACTCTTGATTTAGCTCAGGTCATGATCCTGAGGTCCTAGGATTGAGCCCCACATTGGGCTCCCTACACAGGGGTGGGGTGGAGGGTCGGGTGGGGGAGTCTGCTTGTCCCTCTGACCCACCCCCAGCTTATGCTCTCTTATTTGCGATCTCTGTCTCTCAAATAAATAAGTAAAATCTTAAAATCCTTAGAAAACAAGGAAATAAAAGAGAACAATCCCAAGAAGAAAAACCAGAAGATAGTTTATTAGTTCTTATCCAAGTGAGGTCCTCCTGGAAGGAAGTGGCAATCCACGCATGGTATGACCTGAGCTACAGAAGGTCTGCCCTCAGGTGGCATTAATTTTTAATCAAATCACGACCATATTAAGACAACACACTGAAAAAGCATGCAACTACATTTAAAATGTGCATCTGAACACTGTTCATCTTACTACTGTTATTCCAAAGTAAACAGTTAGCTTTTAAATCTTGATCATCCCCCGCTTCAATAGCAGACAGAGAACTAAAATAAGGGGCAGGCTCCTGCCAGGTAGATACCCTCCTCCATCACCTGCAGTCCCCACTTTGTGGCGCAAGGCTGGGGTGCGATTGCATTGCAAAGATTACAAAAGAGAGCATAATATTGCCCGTGATGAAAGCTGTTAGCATTTGGGGTTGGACACTGATGATTCTGCATTTTAGCTGAGGAGAAACTATGCTTTTTTCTGCCATGAAAAAAAAAAAATCACTTCTCCAAAAGGACCAGGTTTGATTGGGCCACCACAGGCTGAGTTTAGCGATATGTACAGATTTCATTCAGGTGGTGTGTTTTGTCGCTTTTTGCAAAGGTGCTGATATCCCCTGATATCTCAGCAGGGCTTCCTCCAGCCAGAAGACATGTCCTTGGACTACTGGTGTGCCCTTGGTAACTCTGAGCCAGGTGGGGAGCAAACTTCAAACATGATCTGATCCTTCCAGTGTGTTTTGGAAACAGGATTACACGTCTCCCTATTAGCTGCTCTTTATTTAGAACCAAACACCATTATAAATTAGACTTCCCAGGGCATTCTCCTTCTGGTTAGTAATTTAATATAATAAATTGAATACACTGGGTGCTTTTTTCTTCCTTCTCTCCCTCCTGCCCCCTTCTTTTTCCTCCTCCTCCTCTGCTCTTTCTTCTCTAATTCCTTCTTCTTTTTCTTCATTATCACTACAGTTATCAGGTGGTGATCACAGAGCAGTTCTACAAAAGGGTTACCCCAAACACTGTGTTGTTCCTAAATTAGTTTAGAAGGCCGTGCTAAACCGTGAGTACCTAAAAGACAAGAATTTGGTCACAAACTAATTTTCAATTTAATATGAAAAAAACAGGCATTTTTGGGGTCCACTTTTTGCAACGCCTTCTTTTTAAGATTATTTGAGAAAGAGAAAGAACAGGGGGAGGGGCAGAAGACAAGCAGACTCCCTGCTGAGCAAGAGGCCCAAGGTGGGACTCCATCTCATAACCCTGAGGTCAGGACAGGAGCTGAAATCAAAAGTCGGATGTTTAACTGTCTGAGCTCAGGCTCCCCTGTTTAACTCTTTTACATGAATTGTCTTATTTATCCTCAGCATAGCCTGGTAATTATGGGTGGTGGTATTTCCAGCTCAGAGAGGTTAAATAATTTGCTTCTGGTCACCCTGACCATAAGTGTGTCCATCTGGTATTCCTTTTGAGATTTTGCTGGCTCTCTGTTCTGATTTAATTCAATTGATACTTACTGAACACCTATCACATGCTAGGTATTGGGGTAAGAGTTGAGTACACAGAGTTAAATAAGGCATAATGCCTTCTTCCATGGAGTTTAGCACTAGCAGGGAGAGCAGATAAAACAAATTCGCAAACAAGCATAACAGTGTGGTAAACGCAACAGTCGGTCTGTATGTGGGATACAAAGCCAGATGAGGAAGGACTCATTCCACTGGAGGGGGCAAGTTCAGAGAAGACTTACTATTAAAGGGGACATAGTTTCAAATTTTAGAGAAAGAAAGGGTTTGCCATACAGATAAGGATAAAAAATGTATGTAGTTTACTTATTAAAAGAGAAGTATGAAGAAGCCAGCATTTCTGAAGTACTTTAAGCAATAAATACATATTGCAACAAATAATTTCATGCGTTGACACTCTAAGGTACAAATCTGTATTAGCGAGCTCACCTTTAGTTTTCAGTTCAGTGGGGAAAATACAGTAAATACAAAGTAACTACAACACCGGGAGTCCAGAAGTCTTACGTGCTCTTAGAGAAGTAATACAGGCACTAAATGCTAGAGACATTTTAAGGCCGGAGAGATGGTTTCTGTTGGAGGTGATCAAAGAAGGCTCGAAGGAGATTGTATTGGTCACAAACTAATTTTCAATTTAATATGAAAAAAACAGGCATTGTCTGGGTCTACTTTGGAAGAAAGTGACCTGGAGAAGAGACGGAATTAGAAGAAAGGCATTCCAGATACATAGTACCTGAGCAAAAGCACTGAGGTGGGAAAGCTCCTCGCAGATTTGAGAAGAGAAAGGGGGCAGCATGCCTCAAGGAGAGGCTCCAACCCTACATGATTTTCATAGATTTGGAGGGATGATTCCTTCTGTGCATTTAGCAGCAACATCCTTTCCCTTCCCAGACCTCTCTAAGTGACCTTTCCCAGCATTCAGAAGAAAAATGCACCTCCTGCCATCTCCCATATCCTCCTGCCATCCTCCCATATCCCTAAGAAAAATTCTTACCCTTAATAGCAAGGAAAGACACAGTCACTGTATTTGAACAATCCTGGATGCATCTGCTCTTCAGTTGGAACATCTAACACCCTGGGGAGCCCGGGATTCCTCACCTGTAAAACAGAGATGATGACATCTATCTCAGAGGGCTTAATAAGAATTAGATGCACGGTGTGCAATAGCATGGCCCCCTTCCTTACATAATTCCTTGATGCTCCAGCGTTGACAGATTTCTTCCTCACACTGCACCTAAGGCTGAGGAAAAGGTTATGAATGGTCACAGTCTCTTTTGAGAGGATCTTACATTCTGATGTGTTGCTTTTTAGTTTGATGTGTTTTAATAAGAGGGTGGATTGATTATATCAGCAGATCCAAAGAGAAACCAACCAAGTAGGCAGTAAATATGGATAAGTGTTCCTAGTTGGGTTCCTGAGAAGACTCAGGTGGAGATCGGCAAATGGGAAATTTATTGGGGAGTGCTTCAGAATGAAAATGCAGAGTTGGGGAGTAGGAATGGGCAGAAGGACAGGTTGGGCACTGACGCAATTTCCTCAAAGACTTCTGAGGGAATGGCTCTCTAGAGTTGTCCCGAGTGGGGATGAAGGGACTGGCCCATCACACCCCTTCCTTGACCAGTCAGGAAGGATTTGCAGGCTGCCCCCAGGATGAGGAGTGCCTCAGGGGGATGCTGCTTTCTTCATCCATGGACCACTAGAGGAGTTCTAGCTCAGTCCTGATGGGGGATCTAAGAGGCCTGTCGCAGCATCTCCTGTAGTACCTGAGGCAAGGCAGTTTTGTATACTTCCCTGAAGGGTTATTCTATAGTAGGCCAGAGTTCACATATGGATTTTGCTGACAGCCTAGATGTGGTTTTTAAAGCAGACAGAATACTGTTTATATTCAAGATACTGTATTAGTTTATTGTTGCTGTTGTAACAAATTACCACAACTTCAGTGGCTTAAAACAACACACATTTATTCTTTAACAGTTCTGGGGGCCCAGAGTCTGAAACCACTTATATTAGGCGAAAGCCAAGGTGCCATAAGTACTGATTCCCCCTGGAGGGCTTACCGGAAATCCATTTCCTTTTCTAGTTTCCAAAGGCGGCACCCTTTGGCTTGTGACACTTTCCTCACATCACTCCAACTCTTGCTTCCATTGCTTCCTCTCCTGTTTCCTCCTTTGACTTTTATTGCCTGCCTCTTGTGTGGACCCTTGTGATTACAGTTAGGGCTCCCCAGACCATCCAGGGTAATCTCTCTGTCACAAGACCCTTAACCCAGTCACACCTTCAGTGTCCTTCTTGCCATAGAAGCTAACACTCACAGGTTCTGCGGATTGGGACATGGATATCTTGGGGGGGGCCATTTTCAGGCTCCTGGAAGCATTACATTCAAAACTGCTTGTGCTGGTGCTACCTAGTCAGTATGTTTATCAGATAGATGGTCATTAGAATGGCAGTGCTAATGTACTCTTGTCTGGGTCTGTCTCTCTTAACAACATCAAGAACGCTGGGGCCAAATAATGTGTTTATCAGCAAACCCCTAAGATGTCTCAATGAAGTCTGAAGACTCTGCTCTATTTTGACAAAAGAAAGCCAGCACAAGATCACACTTGAAAACCTTCAAGTCTATGCTAATGGAGACATGGGAATTAAGTAACATCTAGAGAAGTCATGAAGGAAAATAGACACTCTTGAAATACTACCTGAAATGGGGAGAAATACCCTCACCTTCCCCTTCCTCACACACTCCAACTTCCTGTCAGTGTCTCCCATTGACTGAACCCAGCTGGAAGTCATTTTTTCTTTCTTTCTTTTTATTTTTTCAGATTTTATTTATTTATTTGACAGAGATCATAAGTAGGCACAGACACAGGCAGGGAGAGGGTGAAGCAGGCTCCCGCTGAGCAGAGACCCCGACATAGGACTCGATGACAGGACCCTGAGATCATGACCTGAGCAGAAGGCAGAGGCTTTAACCCACTGAGCCACCTAGTCATTTTTTCAAGGAAGCCTAAGAAATGTCGGTATAAAAGAGAGCAGGAGAGATCTAGAAATGGGGTATTGGAGAAAATGATCAGTACACAAACCAAATCTCAGAAAAACCAAGACTGAAATTATTGCTAAATAAGTTTGTGCTGATTTTTCTGGCCTCATCTCTTCACTTTTGTCCAAATAGCCAGATATCCTTTTGCATAAAAACCAGTTCTTATTCCATTCCTGAGTCATGAATGATGGCATTATTCACTATGTATGATTCTAAGACTGCTTTCCTAACTCTGCCTTGGAATTTCTTACCATTCACCTTCTAGCACCAGGAGCGCATAGGAACTGGGAGAAGCTGGGGGCTGGTGGGACATGTTCTATTCACTCATGTTTGACCAGGTAGCAGAACTCAAAGATAGAATGTCCAGCAGGAAAAAATACCTTGCTTCACAATAGATTTTGATCAAATGCTAACTATCCAAAATACATTTAAAAATTGTTACCATGGTTACTGTGCTTAAAGGCTGATGCTTTCTGTTCCCCAATCAGCCTCCCTCTACCGAGCCTCTGAGTTGTGCCAGGCCTCTAATCTACCCTTTTGCCAGGCTCCTGACAACATCCTAATTGGATTTTAATTTCCTAGTAACCCGCAGTACACTGAGTTCAGTTCATTAGAGCCCTGAACAGAGATGTAGACAAAACAGAGCTTCCCATCTTTGGCCTTGGAAAACATCTCCTCCTCTTACACCACCCTCCACCCCTCCTCCTCCTCCCCCTCTTTTTTCTTTAACTTTTTAAAGTTGTAAATGAAGTTGCCCAGAAATACACAGGGAATTTCTGTTCATTCTTCACGCCCATTGCCCCGATGTTGATAACTTTCCGATTAGTATAATACCCAAACCAGGAAAGTGCCAGTGCTGCAATCCACAGAGAAGACACCTCATTTTATAGGTTGAATAGGATGCCTCAGGGCCGCGTATGGTGGTGCTTGGCAATGTGGAGTAGTAATAATAATCCTGTATATTCACATGATGCATTTGTACTTTTCAAAGCTCTTTTATCCCTTCCCACTCAGGCAAGTGGTCTATTAGCAAGTTTCTCACTCTGCCAACGGTTGCTGATACCTCCGTTTTACCTGATAATTCAAAGGCCGAAGAGCTCATTATAAGTAGGTTCCTTTCCATTTTCTCCTGGAAGGACACTGACATCAGGCTACCCCAACAAAGGATGACTCAGCCCCCTTTGTGCTGCACTTTCTATTGACTGAGAGAAATTTCTCCTCTTCAGAAGCAGAAGAGGCATGATCTTCTGCTCCTACACAGCTGTTTCCCTGCTTTGATCTGCCCTCTACCAGCCCTCCACCTAGTCTCTCTGCCTGCCCAATGCTTCCTCATCCTTTGAAATGAGTCCTCAGTGTTCGCTCCTCTCAAAGACCATCCTCTTTGTGTTTCCTCTCAAGCTGGGTTGGGTCCCTCTCTTTCACACTGATGCAGCTCCTTGTTTATATAACAAGCTTATTCGTGCTGTCTGTTTTCTTGACTGTCTCCCCAAGTAAATAGTGAGTTCTTGGAAGACAGGGATTAGATCACTTAAATGTTTATTTCTATCCCCAGCATACTTATTAATTAATTAATTAGAGAAAGAAGAGGTAGGAGGAACAGAAGGAGAAGGAGAGAATCGCAGGCAAGCTCCATGCCCAGTGCAGAGCCCATTGTGGGGCTTCATCTCACGACTGTGAGATCATGACCTGAGCCAAAATCAAGAAATCAGTCGCTTAACCAACTGAGTCACCCAGATGCACCCCCCCACCCCTACCTCAGAGCACACTTTTTAAATGAATGGGTAGATGGATTCGTGGAATAATTCTGTGTCAACCTGGAAATAACAGAAAGGCTTTAATAGTGACTGAATGAAAGATTAAAAAGGAGATGACTCCTAGCATATCTTCTCTGGTGATATCCTGTACTTTCTGCAGATATTACAAAGTTTGGAAATATAGAACATGTAATGATGACAGGGTCCAAATGATTTTAACAAGATAGACCAATGGCAAGAAAGCACCGAGATTAAATTTCATAGAGTTGAATATAAATTCTCAGTTTCCTGATTAAATGTGGCAACTTGAATACCTGCATTTGTCTCTGTTCCCTTCCAAAGCTCCACCAACGTAACAATTAAGGAAATCAAACAGGTATAAATCTATGAGATCACAAAATAACTGAGTCTTGATAACACACGTAGGCAGTATGAACAAAATTTTGGAAGTTGGAAAGATGCACCAGGAAGGGAAAAATGACTTTAGCAGAGGGGTGAAAAATCGTAAACCCCAAGTATCTACAGGGGTGCGAAATACTAGAAAATCGATTTATATTGGTCTCGGCACCTGGTTCCTGGCACAGAGTTCCTAAAACTCTTGTAATTTCCTGGGTGATAGAAGTGGTATCTTTTGTTCTAAGGAGGTGACTCTAGGCAGACTCCTGGATAAAAGCTAGTCACCAGAAAAGTCAAGCCATGATGAGAAGCTTAGAATTCTCAGCCCTGTCCCCGGTTCTCTTGAGAAAGGAGAAGGGCTAAAAATGGAGTTAATGATCATTCATTCCTACATAATGAAGCCTCCATAAAAAAATCTCCAAGAGATGCGCTTTTGAGCACCTGTGCCTCAGTGAACGCATGGCAGTGCTGGCACAGTGACTGGTCAGGACCAGCCATGGAAGCTCTGCAGCCCTTCCCCCATACTCACCTTCCACCCTGCTCCCTGCTTCCACCGGGATGTTCTGTAGACTTTATCATATCCTCTTATAATTACCTGGTAAAGGTAAGTAAAATGTTTCTCTGAGGTCTGTGAGCCACTCTAGCAAATTAGTGGAACCTGAGGTGGGGGTCATTAGAACCTCTCATCTTGAGCTGGTTGCTCAGAGGCTCAGGTGAGAACCTGGACTTACAAGGGGCATCAGAAGTGGGGGCGGGCAGTGCAGTCTTGGGGCACAGAGCTCAGTCTGTGCAATCTGATGCTACCTCCAGGTAGACAGTGTGAGAACTGGGTTGAGTTCTCAGATACCCTGCTAGTGTCTAAGAATTGCTAGCTGGTGTTAGGAAAAACCTCCACACACTAGGTGATCACAAGGGGTGTGAACCTAGTTCTCTGTGTGAGAGTGGTAGTCGTGTAAGTAGTAAAGGAGCCTCCCAGGGAAGAAACACACAGTAGGGAGGAACTGGGTTCTTCACTACACAGGTGGGAGACTAGACTGTTTTGTTTAGTTTTTATAAGGAATGTGAAGCCTATGAGAGTTACAGAACCTGCAAGGATTTGGGTATTAAAAGGCTGGGGTAGGGTGCCTGGGTGGCTCAGTGGGTTAAGCCGCTGCCTTCGGCTCAGGTCATGATCTCAGGGTCCTGGGATCGAGTCCCGTATCGGGCTCTCTGCTCAGCAGGGAGCCTGCTTCCCTCTCTCTCTGCCTGCCTCTCCATCTGCTTGTGATATCTCTCTGTCAAATAAATAAATAAAATTAAAAAAAAAAAAAGGCTGGGGTATTTGAAGGCAGGGATGTAGAGAAGGACTGAAAATACAAATAGTGTTTAGAAGTCTTACAAGGGACTTACTGGAGACGCAGATCCCCTCTTCTGCCTGCTACCCGTGCCCACCGCAGCAAAGGGATTTTCTTCTTCAGAGAGTGAGCCAGAAAAATCTTTGGATTTGAGGCATTGGACATGGAACAGGGTGGAGGGATGTTTCCAAAAGGAAAGATGATGGGACGCCTGGGTGGCTCAGTGGGTTAAGCGGCTGCCTTCGGCTCAGGTCATGATCCCAGCGTCCTGGGATCGAGTCCCACACGGGGCTCCTTGCTCGGCAGGGAGCCTGCTTCTCCCTCTGCCTCTGCCTGCCATTCTGTCTGCCTGTGCTCGTTCTCTCCCCCTCTCTCTCTCTGATAAATAAATAAACTCTTTAAAGAAAAAAAAAAAAAAAAAAAAAAAAAAGGACAGATGACCAGGGAAAATGAATGCTTGCTTTGCTGTCTTGGTTTCCTCCCTTCCCCACGGTTGCCTTCCCCACCTCCTCCCCCACTTCCCATTCCTTCCCTTCCTTTATTTCTACCCATGTCCAAAGAGTTATATATGAGGAGAGGTTCTGTTTCAAATAGTTTTAGGAGATAAAACTGAGAGAGACAGACAGATCAAGAGGAGTTAGATAACATTTCAAAATGGTAAAGAAACTAATAGGTGTAGGCAAAGACTATGCAACTCCTGTTCAATACTGGCTTCTGTGTGGAAGGCGTTCTTTTCACTCCCTCTTGCGTTCTGATGAATCCAGAACGGGCCAATTGGAAACCTGCTGGTCGATTGCAGTTTTCGGTTGGGCAAAGTGCGCTTCAGTGAGTTTTTGTGGATCTGTGACTTTATTCTACAATAGGGTGAATGTAACTAGATTGTATTAAAAAGGGCAGTTTCTAGGGTTGCTCCGTAGAAACCAGCTCTGTTCGAGTTTAAATAAGGATGAAAATTGTTGGAGTGCGTCGTTTCTAGCTCTTGACTTGGAAGCACAAATACCAAAGCAAGTCCACAGATATTTTCCATGCCTAGACTAAAGGAGATGGAGAAGAAATTTGGCAGCAAAGAATAATTGAAAGAACTTATGTGACTGTGCTAAAACAACCCCCAGAGTTAGGCTTCAGTCATCCTACATCTTCCAAATTTTTAGCCTTTCATTGTGCAAGCTGCAAATAATTGACACCAGGCTCTGAGTCAGCTTTCTGATCCTCACCCTCATGGTTCAGATTAGAGTCTAATTATAAGAGCTACTCCTACATCTCCAGAGGCAGCATGCCTGGGATTTCTTCCTAAATTATTAATCAGGAGGAAAGATAAGTTTGCTTGACTCCGTTCCTCAAGGATCAATTTTCCCGTAGCATATTTTTATTTATTTGTGCATAAAAGTAAATTTTAATGGTTACTTACTTTTATTATTCCCTAATTTTTCCATGGCTCTCGAGGATGGAATGATCAGGCTAGTGTGTGTTCCACACAAGCCTATCTGAACATTGATGCAGTGCAGTCTTCCCCCAGAACCATTCTGCGGGCCCCAGAAAGTATCTGGTTTATAGATGGTGCTGATTTTTAAAGATGTATCTCCCCATACTCCCAGTCACTGGAATTAAGGGAGTCTGGCATGAGAATACTAGGCTATAATAATGTCCCCTCAAATTCAGAGTGTCCCAGGATGGACCCCATCATTTTCTTTGTTCCCTTCAACGGCACCTTCTTTCTGTTCTCAGCACGTTGCTCAAGAAGGAAACCTGAGGGAACCCGGGTTATTTCCACTCTCATTCTCATGTGCCACAGTGAATTAATCAGCAAAGCCTCTTCTGTACACCTCCCAAGCGGTTACCCCCTCTTCTCCATTCCCACCGTCCTTACCATCTCTCACCTGGACCATTGGAGGAGACCCCAAATGACCTCCAGGTTTCTAATCTCTCAGCTGTCACTGTTTAGTATCTTCATGAGAATCCTGCCAGCTGAGTGACAAATGTAATATATCCCTTAAAAGTCCCTCGGTGGTTCCAAATCATCTTTGTTTGGGGTTCTAATTTCTTAGCATGTGATAACTGCAGAGGACAGTATAGGTTACACTTTGTCCTTACTTAAATGGCCATTCCAATTTCACATACACCCAGCAAGTTATTCAGTTTCTCTTGGATCTTTTGCCAAAAATCAGGGGAACAATTTTATATTAAAAAAATAGTGAAATAAGCAAAAAGAGCTTTTTTCCTGAGCCATGAAAATAGCTAAAGTGAGCATGAAATTGTTACGATAAATTTTGCTGAAGAAATTTTATTCAGCTCCTGTTTGTATTTGGGGATGGGTAATTTCCCATTATGTGCTTTTTTTGGTTGCTTGCCATAAAATACTTGCAATATTAGGATGATAAACAGGAATATATATAGCATCTTGAGTCAAAGGTCATCTTAGGATCAGAAAAGAATCTAGCTAGGTGGTTTTAGGATTCAGAAACAGTTAATTATGATGAGAAAGAACTGAAGCATAAATAACCATCCTAATCCGTACCTCTGGTGGTTCTTCCTTTTACTTCAGTTGGAAGATGAAGAATATTTTAGTGGGAGAGCCATGGAGGAGTAGAACATATGGATCAAAGTCTCAACATTTGCAAAATGGCTGGATCCCTTATTCGTCAGGATGAAGGAGGAACAGTCATATCAGCAGCTCCATTCACTCAGCTATCAAATGTTTCTCAAGCATCTACTTTTCCTCCCAAACAAGCAAGCAGTTATAGACAGTTAAAGTAGTTTATTAATGTGGCATGTTGCAAAGGAGAAATACCAGTTGCATTTGATGGTAGGATCTGTCGTAGCTCAGGGAGCTGTCTGGGGAAGTGATGTTGAGGATAAGATGGGAAGGCTGAGAAACCAGATGAGGACCGATGGCAAAAGTGTTTGAGGCAGGTGGAACCGCACAGATGATGTTTTACAACTGGGAGAGAATGAGACAGAAAATCCCCCAAGCTAGTATCTGAGGGAACCGAAAGAAAGGGGGGGAATTAACAAAGAGATGAGCTGGGGAGTAAGGCAGGGGCCTCATGCCTTTATTAACAATTATAGATAGTATTCAAACTAGAGGCTAAAGATAGTTCTGGAATTGTCCTCACTGTGGAAATCTGCATATACGTTAGCTAGGAGTAACGGAAAGTCCTGAAGTGTGGGGCCTACTTTTTAATCATTTTATCACTGGTGTCCAACACAGAGCCTTACCATGGTTGATGCTCAAGGAATGTTTGCTGGGTGAACAGATGCATTTGAGCAGCATAGCACTTTGATGGCTCTTACCCAAATTGAATCCCAAAATGATGCTAAGTCTAGGTGTCCTACCCTGTTTTACCATGAGAAAACCAGGACTCAAGAGTGATGCACCCCAGCGAAGGGGCCAGGAGGAGCCCTGTCCTCTCATAGAACTGACATAGTAGTGTAAGCTTTTTAATTTTACCAAATTAGGATGTCTAATCTTTTTAATATCCAATTAAAATATTTCTATTACAAACATTTTCAAACACATACAAAAATAGAATGCTTGTATACTTACCCCTCAGATTCAGTAATAGTCAAAAGTTTGCCGATTTATTTCCTGTGTCACTTAAGGTATACTTTTTTTCTTTGTTTATATGTTTTAAAATAAATTCCAACAGTATCTTTTTTCATCCCTTCAATATGCAAACATGATAAAGAGAAAAGAGAACATTTTCTTATATTACCACAACATCTTACGATACCCAGCAGAATAAAAAATAGTTCTTTTTATGATCCAATATGTAGTCTGTAATGTCTTTTTCCTAATCAGGGTACAAACAAGCACTATACATTACATTTGGTTGTTATGCCTCTTAAGTATAAAAAGAACATTTAACCACAAAAAAAGTAAGAAAGACATGGTTTTAAGGACACAGACACCCCCCTGTCTATTCTGTGAGTTTAGGTGTATGAAGCACTCCCACCCTCGGCTGTGTTTTTCCCTATTGCGGTGTGGCCCTGGTCTCCGCAGCTGCTGCTAGGAATCCTGGGATTGTTGCAGATTCAACGCTATCAGAATCAGGGCTGAATGCTCTCTCTCCCCAGCATCACCCGCCTCCCCACAACCCTGGTATGTGCCCACTCTCTTGTTGTGAGAACCATGTTGCCTAAGCCATGGTTTCCAGTCGACTTCGAGTCTTAAACACAGAATCCCACTAATATATATTGAGCAGCTTTCATTTGGGCAGCATGTTGGGGGAGACCACACAAAGCCTTTTCATTTTGATCTTACCAACCTACCTTATGGAATTCACTGTAGATAGGAATCTTTAGTTACAGCAGAAATCAGTAGTTAAATGGTTGCTTAGGGTGAGCAAGCTGGTCTGAGCCAACCAGTACATGTCCGGAGCAATAGAGAGGCTGGCACTGGATGAGGCCAGCACTATAGGCTTTGGATTCAAGTCCCAGCTCTGCTGTGTGACCTTGGGCAAATTGCCTAGCCTCTCTGAGCCACTAGGGGAAGTGTTCTTCCCATTGTGCTTCTGTTTTTCTCGGAATAGTGGGTTATCTTCCAAGATAATATGTGTACATATTTTTCAAACACTATTAAAGGATAAATCTGCTAGGAATGTTGTGGAAGCAAGAAAGATATTTGTACCACTTAAGTCACACCCAAGGGGACTGCCAACCTGCCTACCTCTAGAGCCAGACTGCTTTATCTCCTTTCTCTCCCCTGCACTATAATTAGGCAAAAATAATCACCCTTCTCTTTGGGCAAGATCTAACCGATCATTATTGCAGAAGAACACAGGAAGCTTGAACATTATTATTTTAGCTTCTAGTTCCATGATTTTAATACAAAAGAAGGAACAAGACAGATCCAGCAAAGATGTAATATTTGTATTTGCCAAGGAAGGCTTTCTTATCTAGTTGAACGTAGTCTCAAGTACTACGCCTTAAATTAGAAGGCAGAGTGCCTTGATCCTTCTTCTGATGCATCATTAGTTACGAATCACACCAATTAAACAACAGCCTATGCTTCCCAGCTCTGAACCTTTCCCCCAGCCTACCAGCAAAATCTTGAGAGAATCAGCGTTGGCAGCTAGGCTGTAATGATACCAGCAGTTTCCATTTTCCCGTCAGAGTTTCACGTTTACTCTCTCATGCATGATGCCCTTTGTAGCTTTGTTTCCATAGCCAAGATAGAAATCAAATTCCATACCATTTGAAACAAATTTCAGTTACTGAGGAAATATCATCCAGGTAGATTGGGGTTTTAAAAAAAGACTATATTACCCACTTAAGCCTCCATGTTGCATCACCACTTCCTCATATCAGGGAGATCATATGATAGTTGTCTTTCTCTGCTTGACTTATTTCGCTAAGCATGATACGCTCTAGTTCCATCCATGTTGTCGCAAATGGCAAGATTTCATTTCTTTTGATGGCTGCATAGTATTCCATTGTGTATATATACCACATCTTCTTGATCCATTCATCTGTTGATGGACATCTAGGTTCTTTCCATAGTTTGGCTATTGTGGACATTGCTGCTATAAACATTCGGGTGCATGTGTCCCTTTGGATCACTACATTTGTGTCTTTAGGGTAAATACCCAATAGTGCAATTGCTGGGTCATAGGGCAGTTCTATTTTCAACATTTTGAGGAACCTCCATGCTGTTTTCCAGAGTGGCTGCACCAGCTTGCATTCCCACCAACAGTGTAGGAGGGTTCCCCTTTCTCCGCATCCTCGCCAGCATCTGTCATTTCCTGACTTGTTGATTTTAGCCATTCTGATTGGTGTGAGGTGATATCTCATTGTGGTTTTGATTTGTATTTCCCTGATGCCGAGTGATATGGAGCACTTTTTCATGTGTCTGTTGGCCATCTGGATGTCTTCTTTGCAGAAATGTCTGTTCATGTCCTCTGCCCATTTCTTGATAGGATTATTTGTTCTTTGGGTGTTGAGTTTGCTAAGTTCTTTATAGATTCTGGACACTAGTCCTTTATCTGATATGTCGTTTGCAAATATCTTCTCCCATTCTGTCAGTTGTCTTTTGATTTTGTTAACTGTTTCCTTTGCTGTGCAAAAGCTTTTGATCTTGATGAAATCCCAGTAGTTCATTTTTTCCCTTGCTTCCCTTGCCTTTTGCGTTGTTCCTAGGAAGATGTTGCTGCGGCAGAGGTCGAAGAGGTTGCTGCCCGTGTTCTCCTCAAGGATTTTGATGGATTCCTTTCGTACATTGAGATCCTTCATCCATTTTGAGTCTATTTTTGTGTGTGGTGTAAGGAAATGGTCCAATTTCATTTTTCTGCATGTGGCTGTCCAATTTTCCCAGCACCATTTATTGAAGAGGCTGTCTTTTTTCCATTGGACATTCTTTCCTGCTTTGTCGAAGATTAGTTGACCATAGATTTGAGGGTCTATTTCTGGGCTCTCTATTCTGTTCCATTGATCTATGTGTCTGTTTTTGTGCCAGTACCATGCTGTCTTGATGATGACAGCTTTGTAATAGAGCTTGAAGTCCGGAATTGTGATGCCACCAACGTTGGCTTTCTTTTTCAATATCCCTTTGGCTATTCGAGGTCTTTTCTGGTTCCATATAAATTTTAGAATTATTTGTTCCATTTCTTTGAAAAAGATGGATGGTACTTTGATAGGAATTGCATTAAATGTGTAGATTGCTTTAGGTAGCATAGACATTTTCACAATATTTATTCTTCCAATCCAGGAGCATGGAACATTTTTCCATTTCTTTGTGTCTTCCTCAATTTCTTTCATGAGTACTTTATAGTTTTCTGAGTATAGATTCTGTGTCTCTTTGGTTAGGTTTATTCCTAGGTATCTTATGGTTTTGGATGCAATTGTAAAAGGGATTGACTCCTTAATATCTCTTTCTTCTGTCTTGCTGTTGTTGTATAGAAATGCAACTGATTTCTGTGCATTGATTTTATATCCTGACACTTTACTGAATTCCTGTATAAGTTCTAGCAGTTTTGGAGTGGAGTCTTTTGGGTTTTCCACATATAGTATCGTATCATCTGCGAAGAGTGATAATTTGACTTCTTCTTTGCCGATTTGGATGCCTTTAATTTCCTTTTGTTGTCTGATTGCTGAGGCTAGGACCTCTAGTACGATGTTGAATAGCAGTGGTGATAATGGACATCCCTGCCGTGTTCCTGACCTTAGCGGAAAAGCTTTCAGTTTTTCTCCATTGAGAATGATATTTGCGGTGGGTTTTTCATAGATGGCTTTGATGATATTGAGGTATGTGCCCTCTATCCCTACACTTTGAAGAGTTTTGATCAGGAAGGGATGTTGTACTTTGTCAAATGCTTTTTCAGCATCTATTGAGAGTATCATATGGTTCTTGTTCTTTCTTTTATTGATGTGTTGTATCACATTGACTGATTTGCGGATGTTGAACCAACCTTACAGCCCTGGAATAAATCCCACTTGGTCGTGGTGGATAATCTTTTTAATGTACTGTTGAATCCTATTGGCTAGTATTTTGTTGAGTATTTTCGCATCTGTGTTCATCAAGGATATCGGTCTATAGCTCTCTTTTTTGGTGGGATCCTTGTCTGGTTTTGGGATCAAGGTGATGCTGGCCTCATAAAATGAGTTTGGAAGTTTTCCTTCCATTTCTATTTTTTGAAACAGTTTCAGGAGAATAGGAATTAGTTCTTCTTTAAATGTTTGGTAGAATTCCCCCGGGAAGCCGTCTGGCCCTGGGCTTTTGTTTGTTTGGAGATTTTTAATGACTGTTTCAATCTCCTTACTGGTTATGGGTCTGTTCAGGCTTTCTATTTCTTCCTGGTTCAGGTGTGGTAGTTTATATGTTTCTAGGAATGCATCCATTTCTTCCAGATTGTCAAATTTATTGCCGTAGAGTTGCTCATAGTATGTTCTTATAATAGTTTGTATTTCTTTGGTGTTAGTTGTGATCTCTCCTCTTTCATTCATGATTTTATTTATTTGGGTCCTTTCTCTTTTCTTTTTGATAAGTCGGGCCAGGGGTTTATCAATTTTATTAATTCTTTCAAAGAACCAGCTCCTACTTTCGTTGATTTGTTCTATTGTTTTTTTGGTTTCTATTTCATTGATTTCTGCTCTGATCTTTATGATTTCTCTTCTCCTGCTGGGCTTAGGGTTTCTTTCTTGTTCTTTCTCCAGCTCCTTTAGGTGTAGGGTTAGGTTGTGTACCTGAGACCTTTCTTGTTTCTTGAGAAAGGCTTGTACCGCTATATATTTTCCTCTCAGGACTGCCTTTGTTGTGTCCCACAGATTTTGAACCGTTGTATTTTCATTATCATTTGTTTCCATGATTTTTTTCAATTCTTCTTTAATTTCCCGGTTGACCCATTCATTCTTTAGAAGGATACTGTTTAGTCTCCATGTATTTGGGTTCTTTCCAAACTTCCTTTTGTGGTTGAGTTCTAGCTTTAGAGCATTGTGGTCTGAAAATATGCAGGGAATGATCCCAATCTTTTGATACCGGTTGAGTCCTGATTTAGGACCGAGGATGTGATCTATTCTGGAGAATGTTCCATGTGCACTAGAGAAGAATGTGTATTCTGTTGCTTTGGGATGAAATATTCTGAATATATCTGTGATGTCCATCTGGTCCAGTGTGTCATTTAAGGCCTTTATTTCCTTGCTGATCTTTTGCTTGGATGACCTGTCCATTTCAGTGAGGGGAGTGTTAAAGTCCCCTACTATTATTGTATTGTTGTTGATGTGTTTCTTTGATTTTGTTATTAATTCGTTTATATAGTTGGCTGCTCCCACATTGGGGGCATAGATATTTAAAATTGTTAAATCTTCTTGTTGGACAGACCCTTTGAGTATGATATAGTGTCCTTCCTCATCTCTTATTATAGTCTTTGGCTTAAAATCTAATTGATCTGATATAAGGATTGCCACTCCTGCTTTCTTCTGATGTCCATTAGCATGGTAAATTCTTTTCCACCCCCTCACTTTAAATCTGGAGGTGTCTTCGGGCTTAAAATGTGTTTCTTGGAGGCAACATATAGATGGGTTTTGTTTTTTTATCCATTCTGATACCCTGTGTCTTTTGACAGGGGCATTTAGCCCATTCACATTCAGGGTAACTATTGAGAGATATGAATTTAGTGCCATTGTATTGCCTGTAAGGTGACTGTTACTGTATATGGTCTCTGTTCCTTTCTGATCTACCACTTGTAGGCTCTCTCTTTGCTTAGAGGACCCCTTTCAATATTTCCTGTAGAGCTGGTTTGGTATTTGCAAATTCTTTCAGTTGTTGTTTGTCCTGGAAGCTTTTAATCTCTCCTTCTATTTTCAATGATAGCCTAGCTGGATATAGTATTCTTGGCTGCATGTTTTTCTCGTTTAGCGCTCTGAAAATATCATGCCAGCTCTTTCTGGCCTGCCAGGTCTCTGTGGATAAGTCAGCTGCCAATCTAATATTTTTACCATTGTATGTTACAGACTTCTTTTCCCGGGCTGCTTTCAGGATTTTCTCTTTGTCATTGAGACTTGTAAATTTTACTATTAGGTGACGGGGTGTGGGCCTATTCTTATTGATTTTGAGGGGCATTCTCTGAACCTCCTGAATTTTGATGCTCGTTCCCTTTGCCATATTGGGGAAATTCTCCCCAATAATTCTCTCCAGTATACCTTCTGCTCCCCTCTCACTTTCTTCTTCTTCTGGAATCCCAATTATTCTAATGTTGTTTCGTCTTATGGTGTCACTTATCTCTCGAATTCTCCCCTCGTGGTCCAGTAGCTGTTTGTCCCTCTTTTGCTCAGCTTCTTTATTCTCTGTCATTTGGTCTTCTATATCACTAATTCTTTCTTCTGCCTCATTTATCCTAGCAGTTAGAGCCTCCATTTTTGATTGCACCTCATTAATAGCTTTTTTGATTTCACCTTGGTTAGATTTTAGTTCTTTTATTTCTCCAGAAAGGGCTTTTATATCTCTCGAGAGGGTTTCTCTCATATCTTCCATGCCTTTTTCGAGCCCGGCTAGAACCTTGAGAATTGTCATTCTGAACTCTAGATCTGACATATTACCGATGTCTGTATTGATTAGGTCCCTAGCCTTCGGTACTGCCTCTTGTTCTTTTTTTTGTGTTGAATTTTTCCGTCTTGTCATTTTGTCCAGATAAGAGTAAATGAAGGGGCAAGTAAAATACTAAAAGGGTGGCAACAACCCCAGGAAAATATGCTTTAACCAAATTAGAAGAGATCCAAAATCGTGAGTGGGGAGAAAGGGGATAAAAAGAGGTTCAAAAAGGAAGAAAGAAAAAAGAAAAAAAAAAAAAAAAGAAAAGAAAAGAATATTTTTAAAGAAAGAAAACACCTAAGAAAAATGTAAAAAAAATATATATATATATTAGATAAACTAGTAAAAAATCGTTAAAAAAGAAAAAGGTAACAGTTAAAAAAAAAAATTTTACCCGAAGGCGAGAAAAAAAAAAAAAAATGAAAAAGAAAAAATTAAATTAACTGCAAGACTAAAAAAAATCACAGGAAAAAAGCCATGAGTTCCGTGCTTGGCTTTCTCCTCCTCTGGAATTCTGCTGCTCTCCTTGGTATTGAAACCGCACTCCTTGGTAGGTGAACTTGGTCTCAGCTGGATTTCTTGTTGATCTTCTGGGGGAGGGGCCTGTTGTAGTGATTCTCAAGTGTCTTTGCCCCAGGCGGAATTACACCGCCCTTACCCGGGGCCGGGGTGAGTAATCCGCTCGGGTTTGCTTTCAGGAGCTTTTGTTCCCTGAGCGCTTTCCGTAGAGTTCCAGAGGACGGGAATACAAATGGCGGCCTCCTGGTCTCCGGCCCGGAGGAGCCGAGAGCCCAGGGCCCCACTCCTCAGTGCGCCCTCAGAGAACAGCGCCCAGTTACTCCCGTCTGCCTGACCTCCGGCCGCGCTCCGAGCTCACCGAGCCTGCGACCGGTTCAAGGTAACACGGAGCTGCGAGCTTACTGTCGGCTCTGTCTCTGTAGCCGGCTTTCCCGTTCCAATACCCGCAAGCTCTGCGACACTCAGACACCCCCGATCCTTCTGTGACCCTGCGGGACCTGAGGCCACGCTGACCCCGCGTGGGCTTCGCCCCGGTTTAGCCTCTGGAGGCTTAAGTGGGTAGAAGAAGAATAAATGAAACAAGATGGGATTGGGAGGGAGACAAACCATAAGTGACTCTTAATCTCAGGAAACAAACTGAGGGTTGCCGGGGGGAGGGGGTTTGGGAGAAGGGGGTGGGATTATGGACATTGGGGAGGGTATGTGATTTGGTGAGTGCTGTGAAGTGTGTAAACCTGGTGATTCACAGACCTGTACCCCTGGGGATAAAAATATATGTTTATAAAAAATAAAAAATTAAAAAAAAAAAAACAGGAAAAAAAAAAAAAGACTATATTATATGAATTTTTTTTCTTTAAGATTTATTGATCTATTTTAGAGAGAGTGTAAGATAGCAGGAGGAGGAATAGAGATAGAACAAGATTCCCAAGCCGAGTCTGTGCTGAGTGCAAAGCCCAATGCCGAGCTCAATCTCATGACCCTGACATCATGACCTAAGCAAAAACCAAGAGTTAGATCCCCAAATGACTGAGCCACCCATTATGAATTATGGTTGTTTTTTTTAAAGATTTTTATTTATTTATTCTTCAAAGAGAGATCACAAGTAGGCAGAGAGGCAGGCAGAGAGAGAGAGGAGGAAGCAGGCTCCCCACTGAACAGAGAACCTGATGTGGGGCTCGATCCCAGGATCCTGAGATCATGACCTGAGCCGAAGGCAGTGGCTTTAACCCACTGAGCCACCCAGGCGCCCCATGAATTGTTTTTATTATCACTTCGTCTTTATCCTGTACCATTTGGTTTATCAAACATTTTTATATTTGATTCTTCATTTGATGCTCGCAACAAACTTGTGATATAAATAGAGTATTAATATCATCCCCATTTCATAAACAAGAAATATAAGGCTTGAGGGGGTTTTAATGCTTTTTCTTTTCCATTTATTAAGCATTCTAGTCCATTACCATTTACAAATGCCATTGCATTTAATCTTCCAACAGTCTGTTGAGGTAGATGATTTTGTTTTTGCTATACAGATGAGAAAAACAAATCTTCTCTAGGTTGAATAACTTGCACAAAAGTCCACATTGTGAGTCAGTAGTGAACTTAAGATGCAATGTTGAATTCTATTAGGTTTTTTAAAAGATCACATTACATCAGGCTACTCCTAATTGCTTAAAGACAAAGCCTTTGCCAAGCTCAAAAAGTTTCTTTGCTTACTCTGTTATGTAATAATCCTGATAATTTAGAAAAAAAAAACTGCCTTTATGAATCTATAAAACAAAACTTGCATGAAGCCAAATTGAAATTTGATGTATCTAATTTTCAGAGTTGTATGCATATTGTGTGAAATAGCTGGTTAGGGATTCAGACTGTGGTTTGATCATAAAACTTACTTCTTTTTTCACATTAAAGAATTCATAAGCATTTGGCTGAAACCTCTTTAAAGGGTCTCTAGCCAAGCCGCACAGAAAATTGTTCAAGTCAGAACAAATGACCTCAGTTCTACTGAGAGAGACAGTATACTTTAATTCAGTGTGTTATTAAAAATTATTCTAGGGCACCTGGGTGGCTCAGTGGGTTAAGCCTCTGCCTTCGGCTCAGGTCATGATCTCAGGGTCCTGGATTGAGTCCTGCATTGGGCTCTCTGCTCAGCAGGGAGTCTGCTTCCTCCTCTCTCTCTTTGCCTGCTTCTCTGCCTATTTGTGATTTCTTTCTCTGTGTGTCAAATAAATAAATAAAATCTTAAAAAAATTATTCTAAAAAGTTTGCTCTACTTCACAGTAGATTTGGCAAACTAAAGGATCACTTTTCTTTCCCTGAATTCTGCAGTTAATCCACCCAACTCAGCAGACATTTATGTTAGCATTTATATACTGATAGCTGTCTGTCATACTCTGTTTTAAGTGTTAGGGATACTGGGGCACCTGCGTGGCTCAGTCATTAAGCATCTGCTCTCAGCTTAGGTCATGATCCTGGCATCCTAGGATCGAGCCCTGCATGGGTTTCCCTGCTCAACAGGAAGCCTGCTTCTCCCTCTCCCACTGCCCCTGCTTGTGTTCCCTCTCTCATTGTCTCTCTTTCTGTCGATTAAGTAAATAAAATATTTTAAAAACAAACAAAAAATAAGTTTTAGGATACAGAAAACAATTGTGACAGTGTCTTGCCCTTATGGTGTCCACAGCTGAGTTCTTAGTGCTCAGTACTGAAGATATACAAGAAATTGGTATATACATCCTTTTCTTTTGTGAAGTGCAGAAAAGATAGCAGACTTACCCTATTGTCTAGGATTCCCAGTTAAAGTTTGATTCTAGAGAATTTAGTTTTTAATATGTTTCTCTCTTTCTGTCACTCTCCATCTCCTTGTCACGGACACACACACACACACACAGCAACATGGTAGCTTGGTCAGAAGTAAGCCAAACAACATCTCTGATAAATCTTTACCAGTGGAAAATTCCATGTTACCACTTTAACACAGAGGTGGCAACCTGGGAGATGAGCTAAGTCAGAGTTTGAAGTGAACATCTAGTAAATTCCATTGGCCAGAGGTCAGCTCTCTTGAAGGCAGGTGGGCATTCCCATGGCTGTGTGAGAGGGAAACCAGTCTTCTGAAGTTTTGTTTTGTTTCTAAAGACCGCACCCTTCCCAGCATGACAGCTTGAAAAGCAGCCAGAGTGAGAAGGCTCTAAAGTATTTCTAAAGCCTGATATGAAATGGCAGGACCTTTTCTGTGTCTTTCTGGCTCTGAAATCCCAGGGCAACTAAGAAAACAAGAGGTGGTGAAATGGGAACAATTGATTTTTTTTTTCTGAGCTCCAAGTAAATACGGTGACTCTTGTATCATCATATGCAAGAATTTTGACAGACTATTGCTTCTTGGACTTGAGATTTAACCTCTGATCTATGCCTCACCCTCTTATAAATATGCGATTTTGCTAAGAGCCTAGTGGACAGAGTGCAGTAACATATTTGGGATTTTCTTGATTTCACACTTTACTTATCAGATTGCAGTGATTATGAGGCCAAAATCTTCCCCCTCTACACACATGCATTTCAGCTTGTAAGTTCAGAATGAGTCTGGTATCCACCCTTTCCAAAAAAGATGCTCTCATTGTTATTAATTGATGGTGCTTTTAAATATCAATACTGCTTAAAACGATGGAAATGAGGTACACTGTGTTAGGACAATGTTTTATAGGGGCAGAGATGATTTCCCCACCTAACAGGAAACCATTCTCTCTGAGAGGGTAAGGGATTTTCCCAACATCCCTCAGAGCCAAGACTCAAGTCCAGCAACTCATTCCAGGGAACGACTTTGAGACCCTTCTTGATTTTCTCTCTTCGCCAGGAACCCCACAGTTTTTCACAAAGATTTACCCTTCCTCAGTTTCTCCGTTATGACATGCATCTGACTATATTGGCTTCTTCCCACCATAGAGATATCCCATTACCTTCTAGAAAGCACTTAATCCTACTCACAAAGAGCAGATATTTAAATGGCAGATGCTCTTTTTTTTTATATTCACAACAGGAAAGTAGAAAATTAAAGGCAGCAAAGCATCAGCCTTTGAGCCCCTTGAGGCAAAGGTCTTTCCGGTGATTTTGGTGTCCCTAGCAATAGCATTGCACCTGGCATGTAAGAAACCCTGAAGAAATGTTTGCTGAATAAATGAAAGAAGGATGTTACCCCCCCCAAAGAAATGGAAACTTTTATAATTGCTCACAGTATCTCGTCCCTGGAGCAGTGATCAGATGTCATGCTAAAAATAGATGTGAACTGTTCCTCCTGCATCCTTCCCGCGCACTCCTCCTGGACCCTGGCAGCAAGGAGTGTCATGTCCAGGTAGATAATACTGTGGTAATACTGTGATCCCAATAGACTGCACACCATTGATATTTGCCCCAGCTTGGGCACTATTGGAAAGTGCCCAGCACTTAAACTTCCTTAGCTTATGAAGTACTCAGAGCTCCTAGTTCAGATTTGTCTATGAAAAACATCACTTCTCAGGCGAGCAGCAGGTGGCCTCTTCCAACTACTTTCCCCGTAGCGAGGACATGGTAACTCAGCAGGAAAGCAGCCTGTGTCACTAGGATGTGCAGAACCCCTTAGAGCTCGATGATTTCACCAGTTGTTGGTAGTGCTGCCGCAGTGTCCATAATGAGCAAATGGGAATAAGATGCTACTGTTCTTACTGGTGCCACCAAGGACTGCATATGCATTTATTCTGAAGGAAGCCACCAGGAAAATAACAGCAGCGACTATTGTACATTTGCCAAATGCTTCATGTCAGATCTCACTGTGATTCTCAAAACCACTTTGTGGGAGGAACCTCACAATTTTGCAGATGAACCCACAGAGGTTCAGGAAACTTCCCAGGGCCCCATTGGTAGCTAAGGACAGGCTTAAGATTCAGAGCTGGCTTCCTAACCTAGGGTTCCTAACCCCCCTTCCTCTGCTCACACAACTGAGGGTCAGCAGCATGAGGTTGCAACTGGAAAGAGGTGCCCTCCCCACCAGTTCACTTGGAGAAGAGCACGCCCATAGCTTCATGCTGTTGTCTAATGCACGAAGCTCATCGTTTCCTTCTCGGAGACACAAGGCTGGCCATCTGAGCCTTAAAAATGTGAGTAGCTTTAATCAGTTTGGATTAATCCTACTGCCTTAAATAGCTCCTGCCCCCTCAGAGAGGCAGTGCCTCCTTTTCTGTGTGAATGAGAAGGTGGGGTTGCATTCTGTGTCTCCTCATTCACCCTTGACAAATTTCAGAGGAAACCAGTGTATAGCAGAGACGCTTCTCGTGTGTCTTGTGTGGTGTTCACACCTTTGCCTTTCTCCATTAAAGTGTCCATCAGTGGCTCACACTCTTGAGAAATCAGCAGGCAGCATGAGCCTATACCAAGGCTCTGGAATGGACACAGCTTTCCATTTTATTTAGTACAGAAAGGGGTTATGACTTTTGCAAGCAGTGAATAAGAGTGGGTGTTGAGTTACACATGATAATTAACAGGAGGATTTACTAGTCATTACCAAGAGTCAACCCTTGACGTCCATATGCTCTCTTGTAATCTTCCCAACACATCTTGATGTAGACACAATTATTATTCATGTTCTGCTTATGAGGAAATTGAGCCCAGAAAGGTTAATAATTTTCGTAATGATACACAGCTTGTAAGTGGCAGAGCCAGGATTCTGACCCCGTCTATTTAAGTCATATTTTGTACCCTGTCTACTGTTAGCAGCCATCATGTCCAACCAAGTGAAAGCAAGTGACACAATCCCAGTATGAGAGTGTTGCCAGTGAACAACTGGATTTAAATGCCCAAGAAGGAGACATTTTTCATACATCCTGGAGCGATAGAACCAGCTGGAAGTAATGTTTCTTGAAACTCCTCTAAAACATTTGCCTAAAAATCAGTTCTCAGTGGGTTGCTTCTTGTTAGACAAGATAACCCCAAAAAACATAACACAGATAACTCTTGCAATTCTGAAAGCATTTACCAGGCACCTATTTCATGCAAAATAAGCCAGAATAAGGTGTTGCTGCTTTAACGCAGCTCCCTACTTCAGCATTATTTATGATTGATTTCCTTGTCAGGAAGCAAACTCCTTCAGGTTCTTATTCAGCACTATATGCCAGGCACCTAGCACAGTCCTGAGTCTAGAGCACAAGGAACCACAGGCCCTGAGGTTTGTGGATCAGAGATGGGGGGAGGCTTCCGCACCTCTAAGGAGTTGGCACTGCAACAGAGAAGCCCAGCATTCACAGAATCAGCACAGCAGATGCGAGGCAGGAGAGCAAGATGTCAAGAGAGATAAGGAGAGAGTTGAGGACGCCTTACGTTCTAAAGGAGAAGTAAAGTGTTAAACCAGATGGGAAGATAAAAAGGAAATAAACTGGCCTCACAGAGATCCAAGGTCAACCCAGTGACTTGGGTGAAGTTAACCTCCACGCACTTTTTTCCCCTCATCTCTAAAACTCCCTCAGAGCTTTGTTAGGAGAAAGAACATAGTATTTCAATGACACAGCACAGATACTAGCTCTCAGGTGCTCAGAAAACATGAATTCTCCTTTAGATGGTATAAAGATTGGAGTACTTTCAAATCTCAGATGAATGTTCTCCCCAGGGTTAGGAACTAGACTGAAAAATGTATGAAAAGCGAAGGCAGAGATACGACTAAAATCTTCAGGGAAAGAGGCAGGGATTGGTTAAGATTAGATAGACGTGGCAGTGTTAGATTTGGTTTTGTTGAGAAGTGTGATTTTCAGTACTATTATAAAACATGAAGAAGACTTATATCTCACAGTTTCTGTATCTGCTTGCTTATTTATTTCCAGAGCATTTCTAACCGTAAACGTATTCATCTTTGAGAAGACGGAAACAGTGCTCCTCTTCTCCCTCTGTTTCTGTTTCGTCCATACACATACCATTTATATTTGTAAATACGGGTTTTGTTGCTTTTGCTCTGATGAAATTACTTGTACTTAAGTTTTATTATCTAAAAAGGAGCGAAGAAGGGCACCGGGCTGGCTCGGTCAGTGGAGCATACAAGTCTTGAAATCGGGTTCATGAGTTCAAGCCCCATGTTGCCCAGGGAGCCTACTTTAAAAAGTAATAATAAAATAAAAAATAAAGGGGTGCCTGGGTGGCTCAGTCGGTTAGGCTTCTGACTCATGGTTTTGGCTCAGGCTATGTGAGTTATGGGATTGAGCCACATGTAGGGCTCTGCACTCATCGGCTTTGAGATTCTCCCTTTCTGCCCCTCTCCCAGCTTGTGCATTCTTTTCTCTAAAAATGGATAAATAAACTTTAAAAAAAAAAAAAAAGAAAGAAACGCATGAAGAGATGGGTAAGCACTTTTAAACATAGGATTTGTGGGACACCTGGGTGGCTCAGTTGGTTGAGCAGCTGCCTTCAGCTCAGGTCATGATCCCAGCGTCCTGGGATTGAGTCCCACATCAGGCTCCTTGCCCCGCAGGGAACCTGCTTCTCCCTCTGACTCTGCCTTCCACTCTGTCTGCCTGTGCTCGCTCTTGCTTGCTCTCTCTCTGACAAATAAATAAATAAAATCTTAAAAAAAAAATTAAACATGGGATTTGTGGTGTCAAAGTGGAAAAATTGAGGGCACGATGTATTCCAGTTAAGACAAATGCAATACAGCACAGCACTCCCCCGTCCACAGTGGGGAGTGTAAACACTGTAGAAGATGGTGTAAAACAAACATTTCAAAAGCAAGGCAGAAAACATCTGGGGGATCTAATGAGCCATACAATAAGGAGAACACAGTTTGCTATTAAAGCAAGTAGCCTGTTGTGACATACCGAGTGTGACAGCCAGAAGAGCCTTACAGAGTGCTGATCAGCTACAGGTTAAGTATCAGAGAAGAGTTTCCAATGTGTGACATGCCTGTGTCGGGGAAAGTACAGAGATCACCTGAAGAATGATAAAAATATCAGTGGGATTTGGGAGCAGCCATGATTAGACAGGAATAAAACCTTAAAGTTAGATAGACGATTTAACCTTGAAAGAAGTCCCTCAGGAGAAGCATGTTGTCTTTCTTCATTGAGAGAAACCTTAACATTGAACATGGGCAATTTCAGAGGCACCTGGGTGGCTCAGTCGGTTAAGGGGCTGCCCAGAGTCCTGGGATCAAGCCCCACATCAGGCTTCCTGCTCTGTGGGGAGCCTGCTTCTCTCTCTCCCCCTTGCCTGCCTACCGCTCCCCCTGCTTGTGCTCTCTCACTCTCCCTCTCTGTGTCAAATAAAGAAAGAAGGAAGGAAAATGGGCAATTTCAGCGCCTGTAGGCATTTTATAACTGAACTCGTTTAATGATTCTGCTCATTTCCTCATTCATGATTCATTCAGAAAATGTTTGTTGAAACCCTATTATTTAAATGCCTCCTGCACACCAGACACTGTTAGGGACGGGAACCCCAAAGAGAGTGAGTTGTGGTTTCTGTTCTCAGAGAACTCAGTCTAATGGGAAAGATGGGCAGCTGCACAAATCACTGCAATTTGGTGTGATAAGTACAAAAAGGTAGCAAAGTGGTCAAGCGGGGTCAGGGATTGGCACTGAATTGCGATGCTTAAGTAGGGGAGAGGAGGTGTGATGTTAGGTTTTTTATCACAGTAGCGCTGTCCTCGAAGTTGTAAGGAAGGCAGTCCTGGGAACCGATGGAGGATTGACTTACTAGTTCTTGGGAAATGCCTGGTATTTAGGAAAGGGCAGTGTAGAGCATGATCCGAAGACACTAAGAGATCCTGCTTTGTCTCCCAGACCAGATTATCTTCTCCGAGAAGTGCTATCTGGGTCTGCATGACATCCGTGCAAAGCTCTAACCAGTACCTGCACTAGCTAACCTGCCCATACATGCGCTCACGTAGCCTGAGATCCTGTTTGGAACAGCAAAGAGCTGGATGGGTCTATCTTCCGCCATACCTCTCTGCAACTGTTGAGTTAATTGTGGTCTTAACCATGTGATGCCATTAAGGGTGTTAAGAAATATATCTACATATTTGGGAGAAGGCAGGAAAAGATCCAAATTACACAGTTATAAAGGAAGATAAAGGCATTAGCACAATACATATTGATCTCATATGTATGTGGGTATGTGTGTGTATGTATGTGAAATGAGTTGATAAATATCTGTGCAAGTACAGCAGGTAGCTCTAGAGAAAGGTGTAGCAACAGACGGCAGTGAGAGGGAAGGAAGAAGAGCTAACCTCTCAGTTTTTATCCTCTGTTTTTCCATGTAGTCCAAATATTGACAACATTCATGAACTTAATTTTGTGACTTAAGGAAGAAATAATTGCCCATGAAGCACTAAACACAGTGTCTGCCATGTGATGCCAATTAATAATTAATTGGCTCTTAGGATGGCAAGAAAACATGACCTGCCCTAAAAAATTTAAACCTGCATACAGTGTCGTATTGGTTGTTATAAATGATTGCTTTCCTCTGTCAAAAGGGATTTAAATAAATTTCCTAAATTATGATCAATAGATTTTAGATTAAATATATGTTCTGCTTATTTAATCATTTAGGATTTAATTATTTAGAGCTAAGTTTTGCCCCAAAGATACAGATGTAGTGAAAAGAAGGGACACATGCACCCAAAGTTCAGAGCAGCAATGCCCACAATAGCCAAACTGTGGAAGAAGCCAAGATGCCCTTCAGTAGACAAATGGATAAAGAAGATGTGGTTCATGTACACAATGGAATATTACTGAGCCATCAGATAGGATGAATACCCACCATTTGCACCAACATGGATGAAACTGGAGGGGATGATGCTGAGTGAAATACGTCAAGCAGAGAAAGACAATTGTCATATGGTTTTACTTATATGTGGAACATAAGGAATAGCATGAAGGACATTAGGAGAAGGAAGGGAAAAATGAAGGCGGTGGGGGGAGGTGGTGCGGAGGAATCAGAGAGGGAGAGGGAGACAAACTGTGAAAGACTGTGGCCTCTGGGAAACAAACTGAGGACTTTAGAGATGGAAGGGGTTTTGGGGGATGGGATAGCTGGGTGATGGATATTAAGGAGGGCACATGTTGAAATGAATTCTGGGTGTTATACACAAACAATGAATCATGGAACACTACATCAAAAACTAATGAAGTACTGTATGGTAACTAATGTTCCCTTAAAAAAAAAAAAAAAAAAAGGCTGTATTGAAGAGGGAGGCTTCCAAATCCAGATTACATAAGACTTTGCTTAGGCACCAGAAATTTCCAGTCAATTTTGATGGTTTTATCTTTAGAGTACTAAACGTTAAAAATACTTAGCATTCAGAGGCGCCTGGGTGGCTCAGTGGGTTAAGCCTCTGCCTTCAGCTCAGGTCATGATCTCAGGGTCCTGGGATCGAGCCCCACATCAGGCTCTCTGCTCAGCGGCAAGCCTGCTTCCCCCTCTTTCTCTGCCTGCCTCTCTGCCTACTTGTGATCTCTGTCAAATAAATAAATAAAATCTTTAAAAAAAATTTAGCATTCATAGGTTATTATCCAGTTATCTTCTTATAACTGAAAACCAAAGTTAAATCTTCTTTATGATATCCTACCCCATAATAATCAATAGATAGTCAGTAAATTGAATTTAAATTTAATTTGTGGAACTTTTTATTTTAAGAATTTGAAACACTGTAAGGGGATCATCTTTTATTATGTCCATTTAGTCATCCTTATTTTTATGAAAAATTATGAATAAATTAAATTGAAAATCAAATTGTTTTTTGAAATATGCTGAGGAAATACTTAATGATGAGTTTCTCTCTATAAAAGAACAATTTATAATTTGAATTAGCATTTAAAAAATTCTCTATGGTGAGTTTCTTTGCAATTAAAAGAACCATTTAAAATTTGAACTAACATTTTCACATTTATCTTGTGAGTGAATTGGCCTTCTTACCCACTAGATTCTGCTAAAGCAAGACACTGTATGCCAAGGAGATAGAACAAATTGTAATCAATAATATCAAAACTTCAAAAGCTTTTCCTTTTTACATGCTGATTGTGCTAATATCTTAAATCCTGTTTGTGCTGTCTTCATTTTTATTGGATTGACATAGGGAAAAAATATTTTTCCTATGAAAAAATAGTATGATATATACCTACATTTCCTTGATTTTTTTTAGACCCATGTGTTTCCAAAATATATTTACCCCCATTTCCAATGCCATTCTCTAGAAGCTCATTTAAATGTGTAATGCAGGGGCGCCTGGGTGGCTCAGTGGGTTAAAGCCTCTGCTTTCGGCTCAGGTCATGGTCTCAGGGTCCTGGGATCGAGCCCCGCATGGGGCTCTCTGCTCAGCGGGGAGCCTGCTTCCTCCTCTCTCTCTTTCTGCCTGCCTCTCTGCCTACTTGTGATCTGTCTGTCAAATAAATAAATAAAATCTTTTAAAAAAATGTGTAATGCATATTAGAGTTGATGAAGTTTGATATGGACTTTTTGTATTAAAGTTATAAGGCAAAATTGAAGTATGATCCCAAATGATCAGCCTCTAGCAACCCTCTAATTGCTAATTCCTTGGATATTTGTTTTGTTCATGGATCTTGGTGTTTTGTGGGTATTTTGTTTTGTTGGGTTTTTTTGCCCTCTTTTCTAAATTAAAGTTTAATTTTGAGGTAATCATATATTCATATACAGTTGTAATAAATATTATAGGAAGATCCCTGTAACGTTTACTCACAGTTCTCCCCAATGGTAACATTTTGTAAAACTAAAGCACATTCTCATAGCCAGGATATTGACATTGATGTAATCCATCAATCTAATTCTAGTTTTCTGAGTTTTCCTTGTACTGATCTGTGTGAGTGTATGTGAGTGTAGTCAAGTGTAGATCATTTTTTCACACGTTCGGTATCCATTACCAACAGTCAAGACAGCACATTTTCATCATCACAAGAATGCCCTGTGCTGCCTGTTTATAACCTCACATACCTCCTCCCCCATGGACTCTTCACATGTTGGGGATTTGATGGCAATATATTTTCTAGTTACATTTGGAGAAGTAACTGATTTGTCCTTTTCCTTTTGTCAATGTCTGCAAATAAATAATATTAAGCAACTGATCCCTCTGTGTTGATCATTCTGGGTTGTGCATCTCCCTGATACTTGGCAAAGGAACCAGCAACCGAGGCAGGTAGCTGCCTTGGCTATGCACCATTTCTCCTTTTCTGAAGGCACGGGACCATATCTACCATCTTTGTTTCCTTTTCCAGATTACGCTCGATTTGAGGCCAAAATCCATGACCTGCGCGAGCAGATGATGAACCACAGCATGAGCTCCGGGTCCGGGTCCCTGCGAACCAATCAGAAACGCTCCCTGTATGTCAGGTAGGCAACGGAGCATTTCTTACTGTGATCTGCACTTTGTGAGCAATCCAGCTTGGGGAGATAAAAGCAACACCTTGTAGCTATGGAACATGTGTTTTTATTAGTAGTTCATCACCATAAGACGTCAAGTTTAACCACTTTGAAGATGTTTTTGAAATGTTATTACATTACTTTTAACAAGTTGCTCTTTGAGAATGTTATGGTCCGGGGTCAAGTTCTCAGCACTGGTTGCAGTAAAAATAATGAAAAGAGATATTTTCATTCCTGATCATCTTAAATTCAATATATGGACCAAAACCTTAAACATTTTTTTACTGTCAATATATGAAGAAAATACTCTTGTCTCACCTCTTGATCTGCTTGATATATATTACATGAACTCAGTGTATTAATTGAAAATCAAAAGCACACTGCTAGAGACTTACATGCTTCTTCCCAGCAAGTGGAAAGACTTTCTTCCATGGTATCTCATGATCAGTTGTTTCTTAGACTATGAAAGATACCTGTTCCTTGCCTGACAAAATTCATCAATTCAGCTGGGGGAAAAAAAAAGTGACTGATTGGACTTGAAAAGCATTGCAGTCTTTCATCCCTATAGCTAACTATTGAGTAAGATTCATCATCGCTGAACTATAACGTGCACCTCTTCTTAATGCGAGCTTCCTATATTCCTTCCAAAATATACTTCATCAGTGCTGACTGTACTTTTTAAAGTAATATAAGTACTAACAACCAAAGGAGGGAAGTGATATCTAATACATTGTCAAGGTGAATCTATGGGCCAGACGAGGAAACATAGCCACCCTCACTGCATTCTCCTCTCCTCACTTGGCCCCAGAATCTGGTCTGACTTCCACCTAAGGTCATATCCTCCTCACATGAAATTTATTGTCTTTTTCTCACATGAAGGGTATGTTATGGATACTAAATTATGGACTTGAATTGATGTGCCCTGTTGATTCCACTTTGGCTATGAAGTTATCTTCTATGTGTATCAGGTAGGCACAGCAGGGCCAAGAAGGGAGCAGGATTCCAGATGGTGGCACGTTCTTGAGGGCCTTGAGTTGCTGGACCCCTAGAACAAGCATAGAGTCCCTCCTTATTCCAGGAGGTTCTAATAATTCAAAAGCCCAAGATTTAAGATAAAAACAGGATAAAACAAAGCGAAACTACTTTTGACTATTAATGTTCCAAATTTGACTGACTGAATTTCACAAGGTTATTTGGATATACTGCAGTGTAATCTGCAACAGGAACTATTAAGAACCACCCTGGAATGTGTCTTGTAGTGAAGTCACAGACGTGATGGAAAGTAGCTATTTCTTTTCTCCTCACTGGCTTCATGTTGCTGGTCTTTGTGATGCGAAATATTTTAAATCTTGAGATGTTTTAGTCTTGGATAGCAAATTGGAAAAAGCCAATTCGGTTAATAGGATAGAGAAAAATCAGTTAATGCAAATGAAATGGGTATATAGAATAACACTGGAAGGAAAAATTACCGTACTGTTATCTTATTAAAAAAATAGAATGAATAAAAATATTAATGTACTAGAAAAATTTTGCTGAAAATATACTGGTAATAGTTTAGTCTTTTGAATTAAGTTATGGACGGTTAGGAAAATTAAATTGGGTGATACAGTGATGGAATGTAAAGCTAGTGGACTTATTTTAAAGAGTAGTATTAATCAGACCCAAACCTTTATTCTCTAAAATGATAAATAAAAGTATGACATACAAAAGAGATCAAGACTTAAGGTAATAAAAAATCTTACCTTGTATCACATTCTAATAGTTGTAAATGGAATTGAAAGGAGGACCTCTTTTTTTTTTTTAATTTTTTATTTTTTATAAACATATATTTTTATCCCCAGGGGTACAGGTCTGTGAATCACCAGGTTTACACACTTCACAGCACTCACCAAAGCACATACCCTCCCCAATGTCCGTAATCCCACCCCGTTCTCCCAAACCCCCTCCCCCCAGCAACCCTCAGTTTGTTTTGTGAGATTAAGAGTCACTTATGGTTTGTCTCCCTCCCAATCCCATCTTGTTTCATTGATTCTTCTCCTACCCACTTAAGCCCCCATGTTGCATCACCACTTCCTCATATCAGGGAGATCATATGATAGTTGTCTTTCTCTGCTTGACTTATTTCGCTAAGCATGATACGCTCTAGTTCCATCCATGTTGTCGCAAATGGCAAGATTTCATTTCTTTTGATGGCTGCATAGTATTCCATTGTGTATATATACCACATCTTCTTGATCCATTCATCTGTTGATGGACATCTAGGTTCTTTCCATAGTTTGGCTATTGTGGACATTGCTGCTATAAACATTCGGGTGCATGTGTCCCTTTGGATCACTACATTTGTGTCTTTAGGGTAAATACCCAATAGTGCAATTGCTGGGTCATAGGGCAGTTCTATTTTCAACATTTTGAGGAACCTCCATGCTGTTTTCCAGAGTGGCTGCACCAGCTTGCATTCCCACCAACAGTGTAGGAGGGTTCCCCTTTCTCCGCATCCTCGCCAGCATCTGTCATTTCCTGACTTGTTGATTTTAGCCATTCTGATTGGTGTGAGGTGATATCTCATTGTGGTTTTGATTTGTATTTCCCTGATGCCGAGTGATATGGAGCACTTTTTCATGTGTCTGTTGGCCATCTGGATGTCTTCTTTGCAGAAATGTCTGTTCATGTCCTCTGCCCATTTCTTGATAGGATTATTTGTTCTTTGGGTGTTGAGTTTGCTAAGTTCTTTATAGATTCTGGACACTAGTCCTTTATCTGATATGTCGTTTGCAAATATCTTCTCCCATTCTGTCAGTTGTCTTTTGATTTTGTTAACTGTTTCCTTTGCTGTGCAAAAGCTTTTGATCTTGATGAAATCCCAATAGTTCATTTTTTCCCTTGCTTCCCTTGCCTTTTGCGTTGTTCCTAGGAAGATGTTGCTGCGGCAGAGGTCGAAGAGGTTGCTGCCCGTGTTCTCCTCAAGGATTTTGATGGATTCCTTTCTCACATTGAGGTCCTTCATCCATTTTGAGTCTATTTTTGTGTGTGGTGTAAGGAAATGGTCCAATTTCATTTTTCTGCATGTGGCTGTCCAATTTTCCCAGCACCATTTGTTGAAGAGGCTGTCTTTTTTCCATTGGACATTCTTTCCTGCTTTGTCGAAGATTAGTTGACCATAGATTTGAGGGTCTATTTCTGGGCTCTCTATTCTGTTCCATTGATCTATGTGTCTGTTTTTGTGCCAGTACCATGCTGTCTTGATGATGACAGCTTTGTAATAGAGCTTGAAGTCCGGAATTGTGATGCCACCAACGTTGGCTTTCTTTTTCAATATCCCTTTGGCTATTCGAGGTCTTTTCTGGTTCCATATAAATTTTAGCATTATTTGTTCCATTTCTTTGAAAAAGATGGATGGTACTTTGATAGGAATTGCATTAAATGTGTAGATTGCTTTAGGTAGCATAGACATTTTCACAATATTTATTCTTCCAATCCAGGAGCATGGAACATTTTTCCATTTCTTTGTGTCTTCCTCAATTTCTTTCATGAGTACTTTATAGTTTTCTGAGTATAGATTCTGTGTCTCTTTGGTTAGGTTTATTCCTAGGTATCTTATGGTTTTGGATGCAATTGTAAAAGGGATTGACTCCTTAATATCTCTTTCTTCTGTCTTGCTGTTGGTGTAGAGAAATGCAACTGATTTCTGTGCATTGATTTTATATCCTGACACTTTACTGAATTCCTGTATAAGTTCTAGCAGTTTTGGAGTGGAGTCTTTTGGGTTTTCCACATATAGTATCATATCATCTGTGAAGAGTGATAATTTGACTTCTTCTTTGCCGATTTGGATGCCTTTAATTTCCTTTTGTTGTCTGATTGCTGAGGCTAGGACCAAGGAGGACCTCTTTTAAATGAAACTTAAAAATTAAAAAAAAAAAAAAATAGCTGAAGCTTCCTGGGAAATTCTCCAGATGATCTCACCACTTTACAAATAATATGGTATTTGTTTTCCAAATGTATAATTATTAATACTTTAGTTAGTACCTAGAGGGCTGACCTTAGCATCTAAAGGACTCTTAGAGGCATAACATTGGAAGAGGTAGGGGACATGCATAGAGTAAAATCAGAGGAAAGAACTTTCAAGACCTCCCCCACCTCGGCCTTGTTCATACGATGTGCCTACCCCAACAACAGCAATGAAAAGGCAATCAAATAGAATGAACTAGCAAGGCCTAAGGGGAATTCTTACTAAAAATGATCCAGCAACTTTGTACCTTTGTCCCCCACTCTTTATTTTTTACAGAGGGGGGTGGGTTACACCAAATTTAGCTATAGGATTTTCATAGTGATGCTTGCTTTATCTAGAACACTGGAATAGGGCTTGTGCCAGTTGGTTGTACTTATTTTAGAAAGTCAACTAAGTTCCTCTCTCAAAATAAATGAGTAGCAGGATTTCTCTGATTATATAAATATCAGATGATAAGCATGTTTCTTTAATCTTAGAATGACATCCTGGAATATTATTCTGCTTAGCTTTATGGAAGTCTAGGGCTGGATGGAATCTTAGCCAACCCCAGGTCCACGGCTTAATTGACAGGACAGGAAACTGAGGCCCCAGGAGGGGAGAGATCTGCCACAGCTCTTTGGTGGCAGAGTCAGATCTTGTCCCTGCCTTCGCACTCCGCCTCCCGCGGGCTCAGCTTCTGCGGTATCAGCTGTTGAATGCACTTGAGCCGTGATTCCCAGTCCGCTTCTGGCAGCACAGCCCCCACCTCTTAGATGAAGAAATAGGTTAGCCAAGAGGAGAAACTCCAACATAAACCCCTTGGGGGGTTACACAGGATAAACTGCGCTGCAGGACATATGGGATTTCTTTAGTTTTATTGGTATTTTTCCATGAAGCCAAAACCTAAACCAGAAAGCTAACAGTCTCTCTTTGTTCTGTGATAAACAGTTTAGCTGGCTTGTAGAATATTTGTGCCACAAAACCACCCCTTCCCCTAGGAGTTGCCTCCTCTTCCTTACACACACACACACACACACACACACACACACACACACCCCACCCCCACCCCAGCTGTGTCTGAGAGGCTGTGTCTTCTCAGGATGCTGCAGGAGCTGGCCTCATTCCCTCACCAGAAGTAGTCCTCCCAGGTGATAGCAATTTGTTTGCCTTGAAGTGTCGAAAGGAGGGAGGGGGAATCCGCACATCCGAGCCAGGCAGGGTTTCAGACTTGAGCCAACCATCTCTATTTTCCAATCTCTTTGTAATTATTTTCCTTCTTTGAATCGTTTGTGTAAGGTGCCCAAAGTGCTTTGGTGGTGCTATGCAAATGGAGTTTATTGCTGCTTATGCTAACACTGTACCTGTTCTGTGTGAATGATTTGGATATATTTGATTTACTAGGCTCTTTGTATTGTGTATTTCCTGCATTGTGAAACATAGAGCTGTAGAACCTTAAAAGTAAATAAAATGTAAAAAATTTGAATAAAATATTTTTTCAAAATGCTCCACAAGTACATTTATGAATTCTTCAGACGTAGATGCGCTTGGGCTCCCGAGCCACCGCAATACAGATTTTTTTGCACGTGTTTCGAAGCTATGTGGGCAGATGGAGCTCTCCCTGCCTCTAAGATACGGGCTCTTACCTACCAGCTGGTGAATGCATCCCTATGACAGAGAACAAAGCTTTTCCTGCTACTAATAGGAATGGACCTTTACATTCAAATGCCACTAAGAAAGGTCAGAGATGCAGGTGCTTGAAATCACACAGAAGTGCAAACAGCTAAGGAAAGTGCCTTTCATAATATAAAGGAGAGCAGGAGTACCCAGGGCTTGAAGAATCAGGAGAGGAGGAAAGAAAAGCAGCCAAGTCCATCAATGGGAGTAAAAGATCACAGGAAAGAGTGAAGCCTGGCCCATGTTTATTAGTTAATCAAAGGTATCCATTTTGAGAGCTTAAGTGAATAATCTCTCTGTCTTGAATTTGGGTTTAAAGCCATTTGCTTTGATTTATTTGTACATTATCAAGCTGTTTTGGAGTGTATATTTTGTGCCAAGACCTATAATGGATACTGAGGACTCAGCCATAAAAGTCAAAGTTTCCTGTCATAAGAACCTTCCATCCAGTGGGAGAAACAGATGAGAAGAAGACGATCACAGTGCAGTGTGGTGTGAAAAATTATCTCTAGAAAGGCCTGACACCTTTAATTGCTTTGTAATGCAAAGATACCCAAATTGGTCTTTAAAGATCTTATGGGAGTTAACTTACACGTTTTCAAGTCTTTTTATTCAAAGTAAGGAAAACATTCTCCATCGTGTCCGAGTAAATACATAGACAAAGCTGGAAAACATATTTTTTATTAAATTGTGCTTTTTATGTAAAGTGGATTTTGTTGTGTTCCATTCTATTTGTCTCCCTTTAAAAAAGAAAAAAAAAAAATGAAGGCCACAACTCATCGACTTGATTTACTGACTCACTAATGGGTCACAATGTACAGCTTGCAGATGGAATAAACCAGAAGGGGCACTCTAGGCAGATGAGACACTGCATGCAGTCAGGAGAGCACACCTTCACTGCATTACATGGAGCAAATCTCTGGGCTGGTGCTTCAGCCATCTTGGTACAGAGGAGGAAGTGGAAGTCAAGGGAAATATTTGTCAAGCACCTTATGTGGGTCACCTGTTGTGCTTGTGGTGTTATACAACTGTTTTCCCATGTGGTTCTCCCAACCTCTTGAAGAGACAAGAAATGTTTCTTCCATTTTACAGATGAGAAAACTAAGATTCACAGAAATTATATAATGTCCCCAAGATCACAGAGTTAGACTGGATGTAAGCGTAGACCTTCAGGTCCTGTGTGGAGGGTAGTGGAGAACAGTGTGAAAGAGCACAGTTGCTGGATTCTGTCAGACAAAATGTGAATCTTGGTGTTGCCACTTACTAGCTCAAGTGACTTTGGACAGCTCAGTCTCTCTGGCCTTGGTTTCTCTATCTGTGAAATGAGAATAATAATAGGATACTATAAAGTGGTCATGAGGACTAAATAAAATAGAGAATTTAAATACCTGTCACGTAGGAAATAATGGTGATAATTAATTCACCATTGATTGAATAATGGTGAAATTAATTGGTGATATTTATCATATATTATAAAGGCAAACTTTCCCCTGCAGGACAGAGAGACCATAGAATTGGTCCTGAACAAACTACTGTTTTCTCAGCAGAGGGATGAGACACTTTTGTCCCTTTGCTTTCCTTCAGCAAGGGAAGGAGAACAGACTTTCTGGAGCCTTTTTACATTTTCGCTCCTCTAGACCCCATGAAGGCTGAAGGGAACCCCAGGATTGCAGGCTTCAGAATGCCCAGCTCTGTCAACTCACCAGACATCTCTCATACCCCACAAGAGTCTACCCAGAAGTGGAATCTGCAAAGTATTCAGCTGAAGCCACAGATGGGAGGAGTCACTGGGCTTACAGCTGGCCTCTTCATTTTGTCCTCGGTATCTCTAGCCCATGATTCTTCCACTTCTCCTCTGCATTCTTCACCCCCTCCAAACCCTCTGAATACCTCATGCTGCTTCCCGAGACAGCTTTTGCTTCAAAGGCTCTAATATGACAAATGCTCTTAGGTCTGCCTCCTGCCTCATTGTTTAACATGAGGCTTTCGTACATTGATTCCTCAGTGCACTGATTCTTGCATTCAGTAAACATGGTTTAAATACATTCCTACAGTGTACCAGTCTGTGGTAGATGTTAAGGATACAGAGATGAGTAAGAACACACACCTCCTTCCCTCCGAAGTCCCATAGTCCGTATATGTAGGCCTGTCAAATAGTGGGCAGATCATTACTCCCTGATACCTCACGTGTTATATGCTTTACAATTGTTATCCTTTTTTAATCTTTGCAGTACGCCTATTAGGCTTCCTACAATGCCACCTGGCCAGAAGACCACTGGTGTTTAAAACTCATCTGTTAAAATACTGATCACTCTAGTCTTTATTAAGTTTTCATGGTAAAGGCTCTCAAAATGGAAACACCATTCAGTACTAGACCTGCAAATTCCAGTTAATGTCTTCATTTTATAATAATAATAATAATAATATTTATTATCATTTTATAAATTATTATTATTTTATTATGCCCTTAGTGCCATATACCACAGTGCTTGGCATAAAGAAGTTTCCTTAGTAAATATTTGCTGAATGAATTAATTCCTAGACACTCATTCCTAGGCAGATGAAAAAGAAAAAAAGTAGAATTTAAGTCAAGATCTTTAAACAACCAGTCCTATCAAGTTCGATACCAACTGGGCTGCCACCAGGTCCATGGAGTCCATGGTCACGTCCTGAGAACACAAGCATTACTTCCTGGTGCTGGGATTTCCAGGAAACATCTGGCACTACAGGACCTTTCAGGCCGCTTCATTTATCTGCTTTACTCTGTGACTCTCTTTAAACTGGGGGCTAATTCAGTAATAGATTTAGACCAACACACACAGCCAATACCCTCTTAATGAGTGGACTTTGGGTCTCATTCTCAATACCCCTAGTCTTCCAATTGGAAGTTACATAAAGGACGGTCTTGAGACAACAAATTCCACTCAGGATTCTTTATCCTGATGGGTTTTTGTTCTAGGGGAAGGATGTTCTCACCTGATTGATTCTGTTGGGTAGGGAAAGCTACATCATCACATGGGTAAGAGACTCTGGTCTTTTTTTCTTTAAACAGTAGCATACCCTTCCCCTCTACTTCCTGCTGCAGTGTTCTGCCGGTCAGTAACCCGGGGGTGGTAAGGAAGAATGTCAAATGGAGCCTGTCAGGGGACTTCCTTCCAGTATGAAACTGCTTCTGATTTCACACGGCTATGGATTTCCCGGAGACATTTAAGACAAAGCCATGAAATCTGTGGACTTATCATAAGTCAGGATTTTACCTTCCTTCCCTCCAGACTTACACCCAGCATGTGCTCAGCCGCGTTCCCAGAGGACCTATTACACTCATCTGCTAGTACCAACACCGTTCTAGCCCAGGGCTGGCTGACGGTGGCGTTTGTATTACTTCTCAGTCATTCACTCGTATACTCTTATTTAGCAAAAGCATCATTTATTCATTCAGAAAGATGCTGTATTACAACAAAAAAGGAAGTCTGAACTGCTTGGATTCAGATTTCTTATCTCTCTTAGAATCTTATTGAGAGAGTCATGACCAAGTATGTGAAACAGTTGAACAGGATGAAGCAGAAAGTCTAGAGAAAGTCTAGACTTGGGAAACCAGAAGGGGTCTGGAGAAGGTACTGTAGTGTCTGGGTGGCCTGCGTATGCCACACTGGAAGGCCAGAGCTCATGTGCCCGGACTTCACTCCTGACTTTCCACACCACAGTGCTGTGCCACGTAGGATTACTAACTCCATTCTACAGAAGATCAACAGTGTAGAGGCTCACAGAGGCTTAAAAAACCACTTACGCAAGGTGCTCTGTGGCCAAGACGTATTCTTTACCCTGATGTATCTCTCAGTGAAGCCCGTGAGTGGATTGTCCTTTGATACAGTAAAGATGAAGTTGACCCTGGCAGGGCACAGGTTAAACTCATATCGATCACCCTTCCATTTGGTTTACTCTCTATACTGATTTTCTCTCAATAGACCTGGCTTCTGGTCCAGGCTTCAAAGTTTACCGATCGCTAAAACAGAATTCTCATTTATGAAATGCATCTAATGCCTCGTTTACAGTCTTGTTGTTAGGATTAAGTAAAACTAAGTCTATAAGAGAGCCCGCCAGATGGGACTCATTAGGTAAAGGGGAGGGCCTGTTACCCCTGTAAGTGCTCAGAGCCTACCTCCAAAGCCAGTGCCTCCTTTGAAGCAGAATAGAATTCGATTCTTCATTTATACTTTGAGACTCATTAGCATTATGCTCACTCTTTCAGGCATTTGCATTTTTAATTACATCTTTAATTGTGGAATAAAAGGCTTTGTCTTCAGGCAGCTAATTTTATGCCAGAAATAGAAAGGAGGAGGAGTCACTGGGGATCTGGGGGAGTTTTCTCCTTCTCTGGAAATCACAGCTTGGCCCTGATTTTAAAAGGTTTTTAATTTTTAGATTTCTATGGAAAGAAGGACAAAAGATACATGGGTGGCCTTTCCATTGACCATTATGCCAAAGTCTAGAATCTTTTTTTCCCTCTACCTCTATGCCAAGATCTAGAATCCAGGTATCATATTTTTATTAATGGTGCACCCTAATTCATTCACTCGCTCATTCATTCATCCAGAAACCCTTTTTTGAGCCATAACTACCCACTTCATACTGCACTGTGCTCTGTGGATAAAAAGATTAGTAGGACATCTCTTCTGTCTTAAGGTGTTCAAGGGTCATGCTACCACCTAGATTCTGCCCTCTGCCCCCTCATCTCTAGAGGAGGTGTCCATCCCTTTAGACCAAAATTACTGCCTCCTACAACAATCCAGATAGCTTTAGCCAGAAGAGAGAGCAGAACATTAAAAGATGGGACACAGAATGCTCACAGGAGGGACAGGTGATAAGCGAGGGCACAGAAGAATTGAGGAAAACTTACCTGAAATCATGAGGTTAGGGTAGGAGGATAGGAGTAGACTCTAGCTGTTTGCTCTTTAATCTCAATGCCCAGTACATTATAGGAATTCGGTAAATACTTGTTGAATGAACTCTTTGAGTGGCAGTTGAAGATGGTGATTAGGGATTAAGAAAATCATCAACAACTCAATGCTGGCCAAGTGAGCTCCTGCCCCTCTGTGTTCCCTTGAACCACACAAACTTCTCTCTTCAATCCTTCTCGTGCTCTCTGCTTCCTACCAGTTGATTCTCCTGTCCCCTCCACTGGACTGGATGGGGCTCACCTCTCTCAGATGGAGATTTGCTTGGTTACAGCACAGTCTGGCATATGGTAACTGCTGACTCAGTCCAGTGAATGAATTATGGATGTCCCAAGATTGGAGAGCATTTAACTTTAATTAAAATTTTACTTGATTACCTCATTGCTTGCAAATGGTACCCTGCCCAACAAAGGTCTTTGTGCCTTTGTGATCATATGACTAACCAGCCCGGTTAAGTAGTTGATAATCATCTCAGGCTAGTTTGGGTGTTTTTTAACCATTTAGCCAAACAAATGCCATATTTAATATAGGTAGAATTGAACTTCAACTTCATTTTCCCTTTTATTATAAACCAGTAATAACTAACAATAACAAACATAGGCAAATGCTTTTAAAATACTTAATCATACCCATAATAAATTACAAATTACAATTGCATCATACTCTGGGCAAGCAGTTTGGAAAGCACCTCATGTGGGTTATTTTATTTAATTCTCAGAAAAACCCTGTGAAATAGGTGCTGGGTTTTTTTGTCCCCATTGTAAAGAAGAGAAAATGGAGGCCACTTTTAAAGTTTACCCATAAGAAGCTATGATGAGACTAGAATCTAAGCATGTTGTCTTGTGCCCCTACCTGCAGTGCCATGTGACTTTCTAGAAGGATTGTCAGGGATTTAATTCAATTTGATATGGTACGTCTGTTAAGTCGGTCTTGTTTCCCAACAGTTTTTGGCTAAGGAATCTGAGGCTCAGAATATTATCCCTATCCTTTTCTCTAAGGATAGAATAGTGCCAGGACTTTGACTCAGTCCACTTGCTTCAAAGATGTGTAAACACACATCTCACATGTGTCTTTGTCTAGTGTTTGCTTTGTGTTTCATTTACTGCCATGTTATGTAGCACATAATTTTTATAGAACTACTTTTGCTTTGTGAATGTTGTATAGGCAGTTGAATAACCTCATCACCCTAGATCTGGTGCCCCCATTTGAGGACACACAGAGCATGTGGCTTTGTGATTAAATTGAGTGAGTCCATGCTGAGGTATGGCAATTCCAACTGGGTGAACAAGGTTCGTGCCCCTCCTTGGCTCAGACAAATTCTGCAGCCTGTGTAACACATCAAGGAACACAACTGAAATGCCTGTCACACATAGAGCCCCACCTTTTGGGGGACCTGCAGCCTCACACCCACTACCACTGCATACCCACTACCAGCCACGCAATGTGTGGAGCCTGGTGCAAAGTACAAAGGTGCAGCTTCTTGTTCAAAATTGAATAATATCAAGATAGTGAGACCAGACCCCAATACTCCAGCACAGGACATGGGTCCCACACCTAGGAAGCCAGTCCTGCTGACACCTGGGTTAAGACATTTGGCTCAAAGCTCAAAGCATGTATGTTTTTCTTAGTAAAGCATGTAGTACGTGAAACTATGAAGTCAGCATTGAGAACGTTTTCAAGGATCCAAGTTTTGTCTTTTACCTGCAAGAGTACTTTATATAAATTATCTTAATGTCTGAATTTATGATCTGCAGAAACACTCTGTGCCAACCCTCTTAATGCCCAAGAAACTTTAAATTCCCACTTGCTCTGAGCTTTCAACAGTGAACTTTGAGTCATCTCTCTCCGCCAAAGTAAATCTTCCCAGAAGCTAAGTAGTGTCATTATTTCACATTTATTTAGCACCAGCAGTACATTTTCGTCTTCCTGTTCCACAAGTTTCTGCCCCCCTTCCTTTGTTCCTTGGGCCTAAATTTTTAAGAAAATGCACAGAAGTTTTTCAGAGAACTTTGGAAATCTCTTGAACCTGTGGGTATTGGTGTCCTTTCCAGGTGTCATTTTCTAAATGCAAAGGCTGTAGGACTTCCAGATTCCCCTGACCAGCAATATTAGAATTAAAAAAAAAAAACACACACACACACAAAAAATCGGGGACCTGACATGGGATTGACAACCTGATTTCACCACATAAGAATTTTAAAGATAATAAATACATACAGATACAAATTATCATATATATTTTTAGTTTATTACTCTTTATTTGCTACCATTTTATGTGAGAGAGGGCACTTTAATGCCCAAAGAAAAATAAGAACATAATAGGAGCATCAGGAAAAGTACTCCAAATTTTGAAATTTATATTTTTAAAACCTTGCTAGATGAATCTCCATATTTCCGCTGTCCATATAATCCTAACTCATCCCTGAAAAAATTAATGATGCCTTCATTAATTCTTTTTAAATATTTTTAAATTATTATTTTTTTAATATTTTATTTATTTATTTGACAGACATCAGAGAGGCAGAGAGGGGGAGAGAGGCAGAGAGGCAGGCAGAGAGAGAGAGAGGGGGAAGCAGGCTCTCTGATGAGCAGAGAGTCCCATGCAGGGCTCCATCCCAGGATCCTGGGATCATGACCTGACCTGAAGGCAGAGGCTTTAACTTACTGAGCCACCCAGGTGCCCAATTCTTTTTTTTTTTTTTTTTTTTAAGATTTTATTTATTTATTTGACACACAGAGATCACAGATAGGCAGAGAGGCAGGCAAAGAGAGAGCAGGAAGCAGGCTCCTGGCTGAGCAGACAACCCGATGCAGGGCTCCATCCCAGGACCCCAGCATCATGACCTAAGCTGAAGACAGAGGCTCTAACCCATTGAGCCAGCCAGGTACCCTCATTAATTCTTAATCCTGGATCTTTTGGTCCAATCTGAATGATTCAAAAATGCTTGGGATGCACTTTTGAATTTTGTTTTTTCTTGATAAAATATATTATCTTTTAGATTGGCTTTTTCCTCATGTGTTTTCTTTATCTTTTATATAATTTTCTCAATAAGTAGGAAGCCCAAACCTATGCTTTGTGATACACTGATGCTCTTTCGTGATGCGTATTAAAAGGTAAGAGGGAATTTCCCCTCATCAAAGTTACCTTCATTATTTTTTAAATTCTCCTGTCATGTATTGACATTTGTGTCATTGTTTATTCATTTTAAAAATAGTCTCTTTTAAAAAAGTATCATTGTAATTATAGTATCTTCCATTGTATTTTAAAACTTTTTTAGGCTGTTATCATTTCAGGCCAGATTGCTTGTTTCATGTGCCATCTCCACTTTAATTTTCCTAAAAATAGAAATTTGGCCTTTCAGATTTGGGATCCTACACTTAAAAAAGAAAAAAAGAATCTGGTTCCATGGGTAAAATGCTGATAAAATGTGATGCTAACTGAATAGAACTTTACAATAAATAGGATATTTGGTAGCCACTAGTGACCTCTATTTTAAAAATACAAATTCTCATGTACATTAACTCTAGTTAGTTCTTACTCTCCAGATAAAGCTCTTAAACCAGTTCTGGTGGCAGCTGAACTGTTGCATCCCCTTCTTCCTATCAAGGAGAACTCTTGAGTTAGTCATCATGGAGCTATCTCTATGTTTCTGGTTGCTGTGAAGCCAGGTCAATGAGGAGTTTCTGCATTTTCTAAAAAGCTTATGTTGAATGAATCCCACTGTGGGCTCTTTATCAAATGACATTTTTCTATTTTCCTAAAATTCCTTGTTCTGCCCCTTCCCTCTTAAATCGATGTTCCATATTGCTTCCACCTCCACAACACACTACAGTCCTCTCCTAAGTCCTTGATTATATAATGGATTCAGGTATCCTGAGGATAAGATGGTGATAAGAATTTATATTTCATAATATCTATGAGGGAGTGTCATTATTATCCCCATTATACAGTTAATGAAACCGAGGTTAGTTCATTTATGTTAACAGCAAAGAAGAAGGAAAACAAGCTCAATTTTGTCTGCCAAATCTCTGTTCTTAACCTTAATGTCCAGGTTTTCTAGAAATCCCCATTTTCTAGATTTCATATATGCTCCTTCATTCGTATTGGTATTTAAAATTGTTATAGAAAGTACTGTAAGTTTTATACTAGGACATATAGTCATTTAACATATAATTTATCTCCCTCAATAATAACTAAGTGCCTTAAAGAATAATATGGAGTGATGAGTATGGATTGATGATGGCTCACATTTGATCCATAGAGTCACATCCTTCATATACCAAGCATTCACAGTGAAGAGACTTGAGTTTTCTGGCTGTGGGCCGCTGCATACAGTAGGGGAGGCTTGCAAGACCTTTTGACTAACTTATAGCAAGTATGAAAGGGTGTAATGTAAATTTAAGTTTTTCTTAAGTAACTATTAATTATAGGAGACTGTGAGAAAAGAAACTCACAGTCCTATCTCTCTCATAAACAGAAGATCAAGAAATCAAAATTAAATATTAACTTATAAAGGATAATGTATGCACAGAATGCACAAAACTTCTGTTCATCAAAAGATACCATGAATAGGATGAAAGTGTAAGAGCATAGTAGAAGATTTGTAATAAACATACGTGGCAAAGGAATTATAACCAGAATATCTAAAGAACTACCACAAGACATTAAGCAAGAGATAGAAACTATATTTTTTTAAATGGTCAAAAGACTTGAACAGATATTTCATGAAAGAGGAGATATATAAATGGTCAGTTCCCACATGAAATGGTATTTATCTCATTAGTCATCAGGAAATATAAATTAAAATATTAACAGCAAGCATGTAGAGACTTTCATGTGTTGCTCATGGGAGGTAAATTCTTTTGACCACATTGATAAACTGTTAGTATTTATTGTTGTTAAACATATTATACTCTGTGATTCATTGCTAGGTATATACACAATGGAAGTATTTATATAAGTTCAACAAAAATCCATAGAAGAATGCTTACGGCTGCATTGTTTGTAATAGCCTAGTCCTGGAAATAATCCAGCTGTCTACCAACAATAGAATAGATAAATAAGTTATGGCATATTTATGCAAGGGAATATTGTACAGCAATGAAAATGAACAGTTGCTGTGTACAACAGCAGATAAGAATCTTGCAAATACAGTGAAAGAAGCCATGCAAAATATTATGTATATTAGTTTTCTATGCTGCTCTACCAAATTACCACACATTTAGTGGCTTTAAAAACCATAAATGTATTATCTTATAGTTCTATAAATTTTAAGTTCTTTACAGGTCTTACCAGATTGAAACCAAGGTATGATCAGGCTATGTTCCTTTCTGGAGGCCCACGGTGAGGATATGCTTCCTTCTTATGAGAGTTTCTGGTAGAATTCCATTCCTTACCATTGTAAGACCACAGTCTCTGCTGTCCTGCTGGCTGTCAGGTGGAGGGCCATGCTCAGCTTCTAGAGGCTGCCGCATTCCATGGCTAGTAGCCCTTTTTTTCCTATGGTATATGCCAGGAACATTGAGATGATGCCTTCTCACTTGCACCTCTCTGGCTTACCCAAACAGGTTCTCTGCTTTTAAAGACTCATGTGATTAGGTCAGGCCACCCAGATAACCCAACATGATCTCCCTGTTTCAAGGTCCCTCACCTTAGTCACACCTAGAAGGTCCTTACTCTATGTAAGTTACATATTCACAGATTTCAAGGATTAGGTCATGGGCGCTCTATGGTGCCAACCTTCTACAACAATATGATTGCATTTGTAAAACCCTCAAAAACAAGCAAAATTATCCTATGGTGATAGAAGAGAGTGGATTACCTTTGGGATCACATTCCTGAATGTAGACTAGGAATAGTAATATCCATTTTGAAGGGTTCTTGCAAGTATTAAATCCAACAAAAGTGTCGGTGGCCTTGAAAAGTGTCTGTCATGAGATAAATACAGTATTTGCTATTTCCTATTTCCTTCTTATCTCCTTCCCCCAACTTCATCCTATCACCTGTAAAAATACAGGATAGGATATTTTGAAAACTTGCAAACTTCTGACACTTCTGGCCTGAATATCCCCTAGGAGTCAGGATTTAAGCAGGAATTCCAGGAGCTACTTGGAATAAAGCAAATTTCAGAAATAGTGCTCTTTGGAATTTGTGTATTTGAAACACTGATGAAAAGACAAAAAGTGTTACATGATCTGCACCAGGCCCATCCATAATACCAGTTGCTGTACTTTTTAAGCTACTTGAATTAGTTGCACTAATCCCTTATCAATGCTTCTAATCCACCAGTCAATGCTTCTGGATGTGATCTTTTGCTCAAAAGTTCGGTCTATGGCTCATAGGGTCTAACACAGTCTAAGCAGAAAGAAATGCCATAAATATTTGTTCAGTTCACTTGAAATTATGGAGGGCATCTGGTTGTTTATTTTTTTGTTTCCTTTTGTTTTTCATTAAAGCTGCTGTTGCCCAACCCTATGACTTCTTGAATGTGCTAAGAAGGAAGCCTGGTGAAATGAGGTCTAATGTTCATCTCACATCCGTGTGCCTCAGACTTTTTCATCCATTCATTTTACAAACAGTTATTGACATTTCGTGTACCAGACACTTGGACACATCCAAGGATTGCAGGAATAAAAACATTCCATCTGCTTCAGAGTAGCCCCAGTCTAGGGAGGAATATCCAGATCTGATATCCAAATCCATCTCGCCATCTGGCATTGAATTTGGATTGGTCTCTCTTCACTAAGACAGAAGGGATTTCTGAGCAGGGGGAGCCCTGCTGGGAAGGGGAGGTGTCCCATTGCCAGCCTCTCTCTCACTGTAACTGGTCCACACTGGCTTCCTCTCCAGGGAGGAGCCAAGGGGAATCTCTAAATTGGGTTTTACTAACTGCCTCTTCTTCCTCTATCTAATGTTCCTCAACCTTGGCTGCACTTTAGAATCACCTGGGCAGGTATAAGGAAAAACAACTTCTGTTTTCCTTGTTGCTCCTCACTGAATGCTTCACTTCTGGCACCAGGTGTGTGTGGATTTTCCCCCACAGCAGCCAATTTTTCCAACACCAGCTGTGTGTCTTAGAATTTAACTCAGTGCTGACGCTCTCTGCCTGGACACCTGGAGCTAGCATCAGATCCCACAAGTTGTAGGTCCTGTCCCCTGTGCTTCTGGCGGACTGGCTAGAAATCATCGGTCTCCACAATCCCCTCTTCATGTTTGATGATTTCTTAGAGCAGCTCGTAGAACTCAGGAAAACAATTTACTTAGTAGATTACTAGTTTGTTATATAAAATAAAACTCAGGAAGAGCCAGATGGAAAAAATGCATGAGATAAGGTTTAGACCCTCTGTGTCATTTCTAGGAGAGCGACCCTCCCAACACCTCCATGTTTTTAGCCACCCAGAAATGCTCTGAACAGGGTCCTAACTCTGCCATTTAGGATTTTTTAATGGAGGCTTCGTTGGCTAGGCATGATTGATTAAATCATTGGCCACTGATAATTAACTCAACCTCCAGCCCCTCTGGCTTCTTCAGAAGTTGGGAGTGAGGCTGTATGCCCCAACACTCTAATCACATGGTTCCCTTTTCCAACAGTCCCCACCTTCAGGAACTTTCCAAAAGTCAACTCATTAACAGAACTGACCTGTGGCTGAAAGGGGCTTGTTATGAATAATAAAAGACACTTTTGTAGCTCTTAACACTTAGGACATTTCAAGGGTTTGAGGAGCTCAGGGCCAGGAATGGGACAAAGCCAAACCTTATTATAAATCACAACGTCACAAGTGCTCTTAACAGGCTGAAGCCCAAACCTATTGAGTCAGAATTTCTTGAGAATGTGTTCCAAGCATCAGTATTTTTTTAAAGCTCTCCTGCAGATACCAGTGTGCAGCAACATTAAGAACCTATTTTATCTTTCTCTGCTTTTTTTCTTTTTTTCTTTTTATTCTTTTTGTTAGCATTATTTCCTCATCAACCTGAGAATACTCACTTAAAGTCTCAGATTTCTTCCACGGAAGTCTACACAAATCTGCCCCGAACAGGAAGGTCAGTTCCTGGGACATCTTTCAGTTTTGATCCCATTCACACTCCAAATTGGGAAACTAACCTTGAACCCAGTGTTATAATTTGTTAACCCTTAGCACACACAGAATTTCCGAGTTAAGACTAAATAACTTGGAAAGCAGGCTGCAAAGATTGAAAAGATTTCTTGAGAATCAGAAAGTTGTAACATTTATATTTTGATTTCCAGTCACTAAGAAAAACTGGTTACAAGTTCTTAAATTACATGAGGTCTCATTGAAAAGGTTCAGAGAGTACAGCTGAGGTACAAAAAACCAAGTTTGACTGATGTTATCTGTGTGCGTGTGTGCGTGCGTGCATGCGTGTATGCATGTGTGTGTGTGTGTATAGTAATGACCAGGGTTGCAATAAGCTCAGATACAACTACTTCCACCTAATCCTCATTTCTGATTTCTTGCTTGGGCCCCTTCCCACCCTGTAGTGCCCTGCCCCCATTCCCCAGTCCTGCCCATCCTCACCGACCAACCCTAGCTGCTCCCTGCATTCTCTCCTTTATGCACACCACTCCCCACTTCAGGGCTTAGCCTCTCCCAAGCCTCAGCAATCCGTTGGCATGGAAACATTAGATGAGACTGCCTGGTGGGAGAGAGATTCTGTTTCCAAGTGAAAATGAAAAAGATTCAAGTGTGATTCACTTCCAGCCATTTTAACTCTTGAGTTCATCCATCTATTTAAAACCTATCCATGGCTCCAAATCTCCAGATCTCCAGATCTCCTCAGTCTAGGAGATTTTCTTGATCCAGACTCTGCCTTGCCTCTGCACCCCACCCTCCTGCCGCTTCCCCTGCAGCCCTGGGCTGCAGCCTCTGTGAGCACCCTACTCTGCTCTTTTGTTTCTCTCTGCCTTTGCACTGTCCCCTTTCTTTGCATTCTAAGAGGTTGTCAAAGGTCTTTCCAGCACCACTTCTTCCTAGAAGCTCTCCTGGTCCACACCTCTGCCCCTTCCTATCCTAGCACTTCAGTTGTAGGGACTGTAGGAAACTCTGAGCTTAGCTGACTGTTTCCTCTTTAGACTGCGAGTGCATTAAAGGAGAAGCAAGCCACTGCTCAGAGCATGTACGGTTCTCACAGTCCTAGGGTGGAGTCTTGGTTCCATCCCTTCTTAGATCCGAGATCTTGCACAAGTCACTTACCTGTTCTGAGTGTCACTTTTCTCATGCCTGAAATAGGAATGGTGCTCTCACTTATCAGATGCTGGTTATGTGTTAGGCATTTGATCTTACTTAATCCCTACACTAATTCAGTGAGAGATAAGGCATAATTGTTGACCCCCTTTCTCCAGTGAGGAAGCTGAGACTCAGGAGTTGAGAAACTGGCCCTGAATCAGCTTCTGCATGGTGGAGCCAACATTCAAGCCCAGGTCTGAAGCTTTATTTTTCTGCTCTAGTGCCTGTGTGTCAGCACACAGAGCACCTAGCCCTGTGGCTGCCCTTGAGCTTTGGGAGGGGATGGGTGATAGATGGAAGCATCAACGATAAATTATGCTGGAAAAAGCAATCCTATGCTCTCTTTGGGGATCCAGATGAAAAATTAAATCCTCTTGTGCTTTTAAATCTCAAGTGTATAGTTTCTCCAAGCTTGTGGCTAAGGCCAAGAATATGCAGGCATTTATCACCTTTGTTCATACCCGTGAGCTACTAGAAAAAGATGGACCTTCCCACTTGAACTGCTGTCCCATCCCCAAAGAAGTGAAAGGTACATTGGCTCCTTGAGAAGTGCATAGCAGATAAAAGGGGGTGGGGGGCCTTTAAGTAGCTGTTAGGTCTCCTTGATAGCTGTCACTGCCTCTGGGCAACAAGCCCCTCAGCGTCCCATTTGCCATCCCACAGGGTCCTGGCAACCTGCTGCTGGGGAGGACAAAGAAGAGGTTCGTCATGGGAGTGCCACTTAAGGAGGCATAGTTAAGCTTTAGTGTAATTCATGCAATACCATTCAGCGAATTTCTGTGATTTTCTTTTCTAACCAGTAATTTAGCACAAGAAAAAAAGATGTGCTTTTATTCAAGTATTTCTATTTTTACTTACAGATAAGTGTAAAAATCTTTTAATGGAGGGATTCTATGTTGCAGCTGAGTGTGTGTAAATAATGCCTTGGATTTCAAAAGGATAGAACAAAGCTTGTCAGTTTGTCTAGGACCAGCTACCACACAATGTTTCTTTTTTTATAGCATGTTTCAATCATAGACTTGGTTACCAGGGCTACTGATTTTTAAAATTGTCATCCTGGAATTATTAAACAGCATGGTCTCCTACAGAATCCTAGAAGCAGCGAATAAATAGTACCTCCTTCTATTACATTCTCTCTCTCTCTCTCTCTCTCTCTCTTCCCTCTCTATGTCTCCCCTTCTCCCCTTCTCTCCCCTTGTTGGTCTCCGTCTCCATGTATGTACATGAAACCCAATTCCTTGGACACCTGTATTTGAGGACCAGAATAGTGATGCACTTAAAAGCTTAAGTTCTTCAATCAGATGGCCAAGATTAGACTTTGGTTCCTCCATTTACCAGTTGGGTGACCTTGGATGTGTCATTTTTCCTCTCTAAGTCTCAGTTAGCTCATCTTTATACTGTGGAGAACAGCCTCATAATCGTGTTGCATTAATAAAATCAGATACTGTTTACAAAATGCTTAGCACAGTGTTCAGCCCATAGGAAAAGATGCTCAATAAATGGTCACACCTATTATTATTATCTCATTAGACAATAAAAGGATTCAGTGAGATAATGCATTGCTTTTAGGCAGATAGGCTGTTCTTAATAAACATTAGCTGTAAACCTGGTAATTCACAGACCTGTACCCCTGGGGATAAAAATATATGTTTATAAAAAATAAAAAAATAAATAAAAAAAAAAAAAAAAACATTAGCTGTCATTATGGTTACCATTGACTTATTATCCTGTGATTGTTGCATAGATGGTAGCTGTACTCCTGTTTCCCAAAGTTCTTTGCATTTCCCTTTGCTTTGTTTGCTTCAGTGCCAAGCAAATATCAGGCTCCATAAATGTTTAATTGCCTTCCCACTTTCCTTTTGTTTTCTTTCCAGTCATACCGCATAGATAGGAACATGGTTTTCCCACCTTGATACAGATCCTTGCAGCCTGAGGAAAATTGAAGGACCTTTTTTTTAAGATTTACTTATTTTATTTTAGAGAGAGAAATAGAGTTTGTATGAGTGAAAGCAGGGAAGGGCAAAGGGAGAAGGAGAGAGAGAATCCCAGGCAGACTCCCTGCTGAGCAAAAGCCCAAAGATGCAGGGCTGGGTCTCAGGACCCCAGCTGAAATCAAGAATCAGATGCCTAACTGAGCCCCCCAGGCATCCCTGAAGGACTTTTGAGTTGCTGTACAACCTTTTACAAACTAATCCCATCTCTAGCCTTCAGATTTTTAGGTGTTAAAACAGAGTCATCTCTGAGCTCTCTCCCCACCTGATATCCATTTGACTCTCAGATTCTATTTTAACCAGAGGTATTGGGGTAACTACAAAGTGCAAAGGGTCCTATCTTAGAGAACCACCATTGACAGTGATGAATTCATGAACATTCTTGAAAACTGCAAACTCTGAACAACGTTACTCCAATTCTTTGACCTAGAATGGTATTTGAGGAGTGTTAAGATCCTGGGGCTCCCCTCAAAATTCGGTGGTGTGAAAATAATCCCTAGCTTTGCCAAAATACAGACATGTGGGTTTAAGCACCGAGCATTTAAAACTTGACTACATTTCCTACATAGAACATCCAGCCTTTGCCCTAGAAAGGTTAATTCTATTGCACATGAAGAGATAATTCTGGATTAATAAGGAAAATCCAGTAGAAAACCATAGGGCCTCAACATGGCCACCTTAGAGGCAAAGTTTTCCAATAGGATTTTCTTTGCTTTGGGATAGACAGGGACTGCACTTTGTGAATTTCAAATTTCAGCTTATTTCAACTCTAGGCTGGGAGTAGGAAGTGAAGATGGGGAGTGGGGAGGAGGGATGGAGCCTCCAAAGATCTGTGCACGCTCTTACAGGCAACCTATGTTGTTATCCAGAAGAGAAATTTTTTTTTTTTCATTTTGGGGTTTAAAAATCCATTATTCAGTGATTCCCTGAAATCTGAGTCTTCTTGTTTTGTGTGTTAGGAGTATAAAAACCAAGCCAGCTTCATGGGAGATATCAAAATTCTGCCACCTCTAGCTCCCAGGGCTCCTCCATCTGCCCTTGCTGCACTTGGAGCCAGAAAGGCACACAGAGCCAGATTTCTCATTAGCAGTAAACAGGTTACTGTGAGGACTATGAGGGTGAGGCATAGGGAACCCTGCTGGGGCATGTTGGGTGCAAGGGTGATGATAGTTATCTCAGGGCTCTGAAGCCCACGAAGCTTGCAAAGACTGTGTGTTGAGTGGGGAGGGCATGTCCAGGGTAAGGGATTGCCTGGCTCCAGGGATCTTTAAGCTCATTATGACGCAGGCAGGTTGTGCCCCGGTTAAATCCTGTTCTTCCGGTTAAATACTGTTCTTCTGGCTCGCTCCTTCTCCTCAGAGATGGTCTCTTTCCTCTGTGACTTAGCTCATCCTCTGGTTTGATGTAAATATCAGGAAGAATTCTATAAAACAGTCAGCGTTTTATGTGGTCCTGCCTAATATTTCACTTTAAAAGGGGGCTCCTGTTTGAATATGCTAGTGGCTTGCTGTCGCATTTTTGGCAGGAAAGTAGGCTCTTGGACCACAGGAGGTTCCAAATGAGAAATGTACGCATAATTTCTGTCTGCGATTCTGTGAATGGTTGTGTTGAAGGAACTAATTGGAGACCCTTGGCTGTTTAAGAGAACCCCACCATGGCTTATTGGATTTTATAAGAGAGTTATAAATAAAAGAAAAAGATGTCATCCATTAGCCTCCCACTCCAACAACCAGCACAACCATTTTGCTTTTAGTTCTTGTGTTAGAATCAGCTCTGGTGTCTGAAAGTTCGTGTGATGTCTGGTTGACCCCACGACTCTACTGAATCCATGTCCTTGCTCAGCCTGGCAAGCCGTGTGCAGTGTTTTTTAAAATGCTAGAAACTGTCTGTGAGGAGTATCTTAAATATGAATGCCTAGGGAAGAGGAAGGAAAGAGACAGCTTCTTGTGTACCCACTTTATTTGGGGGAGGTCGACCATGCTCCTTGCCTGCCCCTTGTTCTCTTTTGCCTTTGAATTGCAGGTGTCAGAGGGGCTGTGAATAAAAGAGTCATTTCACTTAGTAATAAATATAGGTACTGTAAACCTTTTGTGAACAAGGCAAAACACAACAGAATTAACGAAATGCAAAACACAAACAGGTACACCCTAAATCACTTTGCTCCCAAGAGAGTAACAGCTCATAGAACTTGGGGAGTGCGTAATACATTCCAGAGCCTCTTGATGTCTCCACTCAGTTTTGTTAGCAACACTAGGAGTCACGTGTTGCCTCATTCTTCAGATGAGGAGACAGTCTCAGTCAGCAAACTTACCCAAGTTCACACAGGGGCAGAATCAGGAACTAAAAATGAGAGGCACTGGGGTGGCCCTTGATTTTGGATCAAGTCATAATCTCAGCATCCTGGGATCGAGCCCCATATTGGGCTCCCTGCTCAGCACAGAGTCTGCTTGTCCCTCTCCCTCTGCTGCTCCTCTCACTCTTTCTCTCTCTCTCAAATAAATAAAGAAAATCTTAAAAAACAAAAACAAAAACAAAAAAACAGGAGTATATCTGATTCCCAAATTCATGACATTCATGTTGAGTGCCCTGCGTCTCCTTCCAAATTAATAGAAAAACTCAAGGTTATCTTTAACACTGACTATGCCCAGGCAGATTAACTGTTGATTTTAACCCTCAATTGACTCTTTTGTTTTCTAGCTGACCAACAGTGATGCATGCCAAAAATAAATAAATAGTTTAAATAAGAAACAAATCATAACTAGGAAGAAGATATGAATCCCTCAATTGACTCTTTTGTTTTCTAGCTGACCAACAGTGGTGCATGCCAAAAATAAATAAATAGTTTAAATAAGAAACAAATCATAACTAGGAAGAAGATATGAATCCCTCTTTTTAGCCTTTGTAATTTAAGTTGCCTTGAAAAGTATGACATGTTTGGTGTTGGTTTTAAACACCACAGAGGGTTTAGGTTGTGCCCATTGATTGGCATTCCTGGGGCATATCTGTCTGTCTGTCTCTCCCTCCTGATCTATTTATCTCAAGTATAATTTTATGCCATAAAATGCACAGATCAGTGAATGTTAATAAAAGTATGCATCTGTCCAGCCACCACCCGAATCAAGACACAGAACTTTCCTCATGTCCATTCCAGTCAGTAGACTAGGTCTCACCCCCACCAACCTGAGGTGTGATCACTACTCCCCATTCTATCACTGTAGATTATTTTAGCTTATTCTTGAACTTCAGTAAATAAATGTAACCTTGCAGTCTGTGTCCTGTATCCTCTTTGGCTCTACGTAATTTTTTTAAAAATATTTTATTTAATTATCTGAGAAAGAGAGAGAGAGAGATCACAAGTAGACAGAGAGGCAGGCAGAGAGAGAGGGAGAAGCAGGCTCCGGGCCAAGCAGAGAGCCTGATGCGGGACTGGATCCCAGAACCATGGGATCATAACCAGAGCCGAAGGCAGAGGCTTAACCCACTGAGCTACTCAGGCGTCCTCCACATAATGTTTTTAAAAACCATCCATACTCTTTTGTATTTTGGTAGCCTATTACTTTTTTCTTGCTTTATATATTATTCCTTTACATGAATATAACATAATTTGTTTATCCATTCTTCTGTTGAAGTACATTTAGATTGTTTTCATTTGGGGACTATGAATAAAGCTGCTATCAACATTCTTATGAAAGTCTTTAAAAAAAAATAGGCACCCACTTCTCTTGCATACATATATAGGAGTGAAACTGCAGGGTCCTAGGATAGGAGGATGCTAAACAATTTTCTAAAGTGATCATAGGAAATGTCCTTACCTAGGTGTGCCTTCCTAAAACTCCCTGATGGGTGAGAAAGATCTTGTATTCCTAAAAAGGAAGAGGAGAAGAGTGGATATTGGGGGACAATCGGCAGCCTCTGTCATAGACCCCCTGGCTGTATTTCATGAGTATAGTAACCAAAACAGTTCCTTCTTTGAATGTCGAGTATATGAAATGCAAACATGAACTTCGTTTTTTAAGTAGTATTAGCTCTATTTTATAATGTTTAGTTAGCCAACATGTAGTACATCATTAGTTTTTGATGTAGTGTCCAACGATTCAGTGGCTCTGTTTCTTGAAATGGAAGTAAATTCAACTCCGTGGCACTGCTAACAGCTGTGATGGGCTGGTGTTTCTAAAGGGCAGCTAAATCGTTTTCTTTGATTTTGGAGGCCTGTCTCCTCTTAGTGAAACTGAAAGTACCTACAGATTCATTTAGATAGGTAGATATGGATTAGCTAATATTGTTCCCCCTCATTATATTGTCTTTAAATCTCTCTATTGACTGTGAATTATCTGGTTCTTAAGAAAGAAGTTAAATCCTCTGTGAATCCCAAGTTTGCATAATTCTCTAAGTACGCGGAAGGTAACGGGCTGTTTTCAAGGGGCAGCAGCTCTGTTACTTGAAATGGAGTTCAACACAACAGAGACCCTGAAGACCCTGCAGAATGACATTTCCAGAAGGCAGCATAATTTCTAGCATAGTAAAGACGCTTGACACATGCAGGCCCCCTTCCCCTAGGATCTCTCAGTTAAGTGAGGTGCACAGGTAGTTGGGTCCTAATGACAATGTAGGCTGGCAGATGCTATGCAAAGCACAGATGTGGTGTCTTCACTACTCCTTTTTAGGATTTGATGTCGGGAAATGCAGGAAACACACATTTTTCGCATTTACGGACACTGGCACTGTCTTGATCTTTGTGCTCTTATGTTGTGTACCTGCCCGGTGCAGCCCTGTGAAAGTACCCTTGGGTGTGCTGCTCTGTGATCCATTTACTAATCTGGCTGCCATGCTCCTTTGAAAAATGAGCGATGTGCAGAGTGTCAGAACAGCAGAGAACAGCCCCATGAGATCTCCCCACACCCGGAGCCGCTCCACCATTGACTGGCTGAGCGACCTTGCCCACATTCTTAAATTCTGAGTCTGGTTACATCATCTTTAAAAGGACTGTAATACCCGTTCTTATCACACGGAGGACTTGGGAGAATTCACTATCACTTCCAAGGGGGTTAGAACGCTCATTTCTCCCTACATTTAAAAAGATTTCTTTGGGGTGCTTGGGTGGCTCAGTTGGTTGAGTGTCTGACTCTTGGTTTAGACTCAGGTCATGATCTAGGGTTGTGGGATCAAGAGCTTCACGAAGGGCCTGGCGCTCAGCATAGAATCTGCTTGGGATTCTCTCCCTCTGCCCCCCGCCCCCGCGCTGTGCTCTCTCCCTCTCTCTCAAATAAATAAATTTAAAATAAAATAATACCAATTTTTTAACATTATTTTTATTAGACTTTATTTTTTAGAGTAGTTTAGATTCACAACAAAATTGAGCTGAAAGTAAGATTTCCAGTGACGCTGCTGCTTCCAATTCATGCAGTCTTCTCCACGCTCAAATTCCCACTCTCAAGAGGTTGGTTTGTTAAAATCGATGAGCTTACATTAACACATCATTATCCCCTCCAAGTCCATAGTTTACCTTAGGTTCACTATTGCTGTTGTACGCTCTGTGGGTTTCGACACATGTGTAAGGACATGTATATACTTTCATAGTATCGTTGCAGAGTAGTTTCAATGTACTGAAAATCCTGAATTTTTCATAGGCTATATACTCTTCAGTTCCTCAAAAACCCAAAAATGAGTCGACCAAAAATACGACTTCAAGAAAATTGTATGAAAGAAAAAAATTACTCTTAGAAGTTTTACTCCGAGACCACACATGAAATTCAATGGTAAACTTGGTAACATTTGTCTGGGCTGGCTGGGTGATAAGTATACTTGAAATAGAGGGAATGTCGTATGAGTAAAGGAAGCGGGTTGAAGTATTGTCATTGTGAATATAGTAAACTGCTGAAGATAAATTTTTAGTGTATTTGGAGTCTTGGCATGAAAGCCTTTATCATCATGGTGCTGCCTTTTTTTTTTTTAATTTAGTTTGGTATATTTTAATAAGCTCTTCAAACACTTTGTGCAAGCTTTAGCAGAGATATTCATGAATACATTTCTGCTAAACCATACTAATGAATTATTTATTTTGAAATCTGTCTATATTTGTAGCTATTGATAACAGCAGTTTTAGAGAAATGAAAACCTTTGAATCCTATATCTGACTTTTCTGAGGTGAAACGTGATATGAATTGAAAACAGAAGGGAACAGATATTTGCAATGTGTATCTCTGGTGAAAGATCACTATCTAGAATACCATACGTAGAGAATACAAAGCAAAGAGGTTAGAGCAGCCCTATAGAAAACGGGCAAAATTTTGTTAAAAAGCAAAGAAAACACAGATGACCTATTAACATATGAAAAGACATTTAAAATCATTAGTAGCCAAGGAATTGCAAATTAAACTGGAATAAGGCACCATTTTACATTCACCAAAATAACAAAAATTAAAAAGTCTAGTCAATTCCAAGTGTTAGGATACAGGATGACTGGAATTCTCCACCACTGGAGAAACTGCTTTGGAAAGCAGAAAAACGTTATTTAGTTCAACTGAAACTATAACCCAGCAATTCACTTATTAGGCACATACCTTGGGAAAACCTTTATACACATACCCAGGAGATACGTATAAGGATATTTGTACCAGTACTGTTAATAAAATCCACAGATAACCCAGTGTCTGGCAGTAGGGTGGCTGGCTGTGTGGCTATATTCATACAGTGAATTCAGCAGTGGGATTAATAAATAAATGCTAGAGATTTTGTACGATTTCTTGAATATGTAATATTTCTTCCTCTCTTTCTCTCTCTCTCTCTCTCTCTCTCTCACACACACACACACACACACACTGGTTTTTATCCACACACATAGAAAAAGGCAGAGTATGATCCCAGATAGGCTGTATGGTCATGGAAAATAGAAGCAGGAAGAAAATCGTATTCTTTAAAATGCCATCATAAGATCTTAATTTTTTTCTTTGACAGATGAGGGTGAATGATGCAGAAGTAAACAAAATTGAAACAAAAACTGACAAAACTACTTTTGTAACCTTATCAGCAATATGGCATCCTTACCACTATTAATTGAGCACTTAATCTATTTCAGGCACTCTCTTCACGTTTGCTGTTCTTCACAGTAGCACGCAGGGGTCGGTAATAATGTGCCCACACCTACTGAGAAGTGCGCTGTGTATCAGAGAGGTTGAGCACTTTGCTCAGTCTGAAGGCTGGAAAGTGGCAGCCTCCCCAGAATGTAGATACAGTTCCTCAGGCAGATTCATTTCCTCCCCACAATGCCCTGCTCCCTCTTTAGGTTCAGCATTTTCCCTGCAGGGAGTCTGCGTTGGAGATAAGTAGATTCCTAGTCCAAGTCTAAGGGACTTGGACTAATGATGTCCTTGTTGGACTTCCATCCATGCTTTCTTTAATGTAATTTTCCACAAAAATTAGGAGCTCATGTGTTCATGAGACTAGTCCACTGTCCACTGCCAGCACGATGCTGTGCTTTACTGAAAAACAATGGCCCAGGAGGGCTAATCAGTGTGAAGGCACCTGTATCTTGCAGAGTGTGTCAGAGCACGTGTCAAATCAATTATGTTTTTTGTAATGACCAGATTTTCATCCTGAACGTGTTAAGTAATTGGCTGCAATGAAATATGCTAGGGAGAGTTCATCAGAAAATGAATTGAACTGGGAGAGCAGAAAGACTTGTTCATTTCCAGAAGTGATATTTGACATCCAGAAACATGCTGTTCATTCATTTCTTCCCTCCATGATTTATTCTCACTGCAGCACATGAAGCTCTCTGCTGTTTCGCAGAAGTTGTCCTTGATCCTCATCTTTCTTCTTGAGAGAGAGAGCACTGTAACAGAGTTCTTTGGGATTGCAGTCTGATTCTCTAGAAGAAGTTCTGGCAGGTCCAAGGTCTCAGCAAAGGCAGGAACAAGACTTGGTCTCAATGAGCAGACAGGTCTCAGGGCTGGGGGATTAGAAACAATGATCTCAGATTGGAGTAAGTTACTCCTCTACTTAAGAAATACAAGGCACCATCCTACCTGGCAGCTGTAGTTCCTAAATCTGGCTGATCAGCTAAGTTTGGGAACTATTGGCGCATAGAGTGTAATGCCCTAAACTCTTTGATGTGACATTCGATGACCTTTACAAAGCAACCTCAATGTGCCCACTTCCCCCCGCCCCCCATCCCTGATTTTGACAGGAGAAAAAGAACTCTATCCTTCTTCCAATACAAGACCGTAGAATTTTGCTTTTAATCCTCCAGGTATCACTTAGGGAGCACCTACTGTGTGCCAGAGCTGACAGATACACTGGAGTGTATCTTAATCTATCATTGTATGCTCACAGCTGAGTCAGGAACTGGGAGGTGACTCCTCAAGTAAGTAACACTATGATCTGCCTTATGCTAAATGACAATTAAAACTTCTGCCAAGGGTGGTAAACACAGAGTATGCATCTCTCTATCTCAGATCAGACCTTGTTCATAGTTTCCAGCATTCTTGCCTCTGTGTCTGGAAGCAACTTCAGAATCCTCCTCAATGGCCACTGTCACACTGCCTACTTTGGCACGTGAGACAAAGCCTGTTTGCTGTCTCTGCTGTAAACCACACTAGAGAAGCCTAGTCCATTGCTCCCTGCCTCCACCCTCTGAGGTGACTGAGCTTGTCTTCAGACTCAAGGAAAGGCAGGATTTTCCAGACGTAGCATTTATTTGTGGGATGGGCCAGTGGGCAGTGATGAACCCCAGGAGAGATGCCCCAGTCCACACTCCTCCCTTTCCTGGAAGGCCGTGTGTCCTTGCTGGTCTGAGAACATGAATGGTTTTTGACATTCAAGCTCTAGTGTCTCCTATCTCCCTGCATCATCCATATGCAGCCACGGTAGTAAGTTGTACCATCAGAACAGGGTTTTCAAAGTCGCATTAACTTCAGGCTGTACAGCTTTGCAATTAAATTTTATGCATTCAGGAATGAAAAGTTAAGTTGTGGTGGGAGGAAAGGAGACATAGAAAATCTCCCAAGAGAAATACTGCATTCTTGTCACCGGAGGTTAGTTCCAACAGGAAGAGGAAATAGTGAAATGGAGAGCACAGCTAGATTCAGCCAGACGTGGACTTGAGTAGCATATCCTGCCACCCCCTCAACGCCACCCCCTTGCCTGCCCATCTTTTAAAAAAATAGGAAAGTAGTTGGTATGTGATTTTTTTTTTTGCCTGCGTGTGTGAATAATCTATATATCATGAGCTTGTTTTAAATTATAAAAATAATCACATGAGCCTCTTAAATGTCTTGTGGGCCAGGCCTTTACATCCTCATTTTCTGACCCAGAACCTGGCACATTAGGGAAGGTTTTCAATACACGGCAGTTGTCATCATATTACACTCCGTTTATCTGTGGCCATCTATCTGTCGATCTCGAGGATCCAGAACACCAGTAAGAACTAGCTAACAGCCAAAACAAATGTCAGTAGGGGCATGAATTTCCCAGGCCATAGATTTGCCTTAGAAAGATCTCTACAGACTCTCCTGCAAAACCTATTTAGCCTTCCTTCTTCCAGGCTGCTAATATTGGGGGGTTTGCTTGTGCTGTTGCTGTTGCTGTTTACTTATTGTAGGTTACAAGTAGAATAATGTGAGGAACTGGCAGGGAGAGTAGGTAAAAACTAACCCAATGGGGAGAGAAGAAACTAGTAGAATTTGGAGAGATACCCAGTGATTATAGAGGACCCACTCTGTGTCTAGGGCTCGCTAGCTGAGACAGCCTCTTGTCCTCAAGAAACACAAAGTCTAGTGGGGCTGGGAGGTGTTATGAATTATTTTGGTGTGACGACTCTCTGTCCAGGATGCCATGGGGTCACGTGAGAAGTGATCACTTCCAGTCAGAGAATTAGGGAAGGAAGGGCAAGACAGTTTTCCTAAATCCCTAGATGTTTGTGGTATCCTTTGAAAGATGAGTAAATGTTTATGAGAAAACCAAGGTTAGGGGAAGAGGTATTAGCTTTCCAGTCTGGGGGACCAACATGGGAAAAAGCAGGAAGGTGTGGAAGGGCCCGGAATCTGCCATAGAAGATCCAGTTCAGCATGACTGGAGCCCAAGTTGTGAGGGGTGAAGAAGAGGCGAGGGGAAGGTGGGGCTGATAAGCCAGCCCACAGAGGGATTTACCAGACACCATGCTGACTCTGGGTCATACACCGTAGTCCAGGGAGAAAGAGAGCAGCTTCTGCGGTTTTTTCTGGTGGGGACGTGGGGTGGGGGTCTGTCTGTTTGATTTGTTTTTTAAACAATCAAGTTGAAGTGGTCAGATTTGGCTTTAGGAAAACTACTCTTGCTGAGTGCAGAGGAAAGACTTGGAAATAAGGAAACCAGTTAGGCTGTGGCAGTAATAATGCAGAAATCACGAAGCCTTAAACTGAGGCAAGAATAGTGAAGCTGAAGAAGATGGGGCAGATACAAACCCTGAAGGTAGGGAAAGTAACGCAGCGAGATTAAACTGTGTGGTAGATTGAGAACAGGAGCAGGCAGCTCCCTGTACTTCAGTAGCCTTGAAAACATCACAGTCCCATAAATGACAGGTCGAATGAAAACCGTGAGTCATCAGAAGAGTTGAAGTTATGTTTAGTGTATTCTGTTCGGTGAAGAAAGAGTTCTATCTGCCAGTAATTAATGTTTAATGTTTGATTTCTCAGTAGATTCTAATAAATGAGTTTTAATATATATAAGTACCTAACATTTTGGGGGGCAACCAGTATTTGAGGATCTCTGTAGGTGTATTGCCTATATAAATTTTAGAATCACCCTGTTGGGAAGGTTCTCTTGAATCGTCATGCAGAAGAACCATCTAAAGCTCAGAGGAAGTAAATTTTTGAGAGTTTTGCTGCTGGAATCGTTGGGGTCATTTTGATCCCATAGCTCAGGCCTTTTCTAGCATGCTGTCACTAGCCACATCTAATTCAATGAGCAGTCAGATTCTGATTAAAAATGAGAAGCTATTGGGGCACCTGGGTGGCTCCATGGGTTGAAGCCTCTGCCTTCGGCCCGGGTTCGTGATCCCAGGGTCCTGGGATTGAGCCCCGCATCGGGCTCTCTGCTCAGCGGGGAGCCTGCTTCCTCTTCTCCCTCTCTCTCTGCCTGCCTCTCTGCCTGCTTGTGATCTCTGTCTGTCAAATTAATAAATAAAATCTTCTAAAAAAATGAGAAGCTATTACATATCATACAAATAGGTACTTGGAGTTTGCTATCCTGTCCTTTAAGACGGCGCTTAGGATTTTCTTAGCAGTTTTTCGTGGAACTGAGTAGAAGGTGATAACTTCTCTAGAAGAGCAGCCAAAGGAAACAGACAGCACATGTGCGGAGCTGAGAAAATTATTGCAATAACAGTTGATCTGAGGTTTTTTTTTTCCTTCTCAGAAATGCAGAATGGAACATGTACCATCTTGCCCATGCAAAACACATATCCTCTGAAATAATTTTGAGATGGAAATTAATTCCCTCCCTGGAGCAAATATCAAATCATTGCAGACAAGCCAGTCCTCCAGACTTGAATAAGGAGCATCCGACCGTGGCTGCAGCCTCTCCCGAGCTGGGGACTAACTTTGTGAGGCTACTAAGCCATTTAATTGCTCTGCACCCCAGTCTTTTCCATGTAAAAAGAAAATGAGAATACTTGCCTTATTCAGGAATTAGAAAGATAAGCATAAGAAATATCAGTGCTTTTAAAGGTCAAATATTCTGTACAAGTACAGAGTTTATTTTTATTCTATCAGTCTCCTGGATGGAAGTGGAAAATTTCATCTTACTCCTTTTATTGTTTTCAGCAAACAGCGAGCACATACTGTGTGCTGGTGGAGGGGAGGTATGTTTCCTCTCTCAGAGAGCTCTTGCTGTGCTACCCAATGGATATGTAACATGTCTGTAACACCCTTGTTCATGGTACCTAATTTAATCTTTATTTTATCTTTTGAGGTAGGGGTTGACTGTCCACATTCTATAAATGTGTCTTTGAGTCTGGGAAGTAACACAGTGTGACCCCAGGTATTCTGACTCCCCACACTCAGCTCTCTTTCCATTATCACAGAATTGCTTCACTATCTCACTGGAGAAAACAGGTATATTCATGATGAGCTTCCATAAAAATCTGCTTAGTACAAATTAAGAGCTATGGGAGTTCAGGGGGAAGAGCAGTTAATTTCAGATAAGGTCCCTTCTCAGAGTGTATTCCAGAAGAAGAAATATTTGAAATGGACTTAAGAGAGTAACCAGAACAGAAAAGGAGGAAAGTCCATTCAAGGTAGCAGAGGAAACATGAACAGAAATGTGGAGTTGGTCATGTAAAGGGTTATGTTTGGGAACAATGAACATAGTGTAAATGAAACATAGGAGCCAGAAACAAGATTCTTCTAAAGGAAGGTTGGATTCAGATGTGAAGGATCTTAGATGTCATGCTCAAGAATTTGGGACTGACTCTAAACAGTGACGAGTTTGAGCAGAGGAATGAAGTGTGGAAGATAGGTTACAGGGGGCTGAGATCAGAGGTTGGGAAACCAGTGGGGACTTCTGCAGTAACACAGGCAGACATTTAAAAGAAACTGGATTCAGGTGGAGCGATGGGGGCGAATGAGAAAGAGTGAAGCGACATTTTTAAATAGATTCAATGCCAGTAGAATGTTAGATTTGAAGGAAAGGGAGATATCAGTGAGCCTGAGGTTTCTGGATTGGGCAGCTGCATAAATGGTGGCGCCATTAAGTAGGAAAGAAAACACAGGAGGAGAAACTGATGTAATGGAAGGAAAATTATTTTTTATTATGTTGACTTTACAGGAGAGATGGAGGAAAAGGGTACATCTCCCCCTCATATCAGATCTTCAAAGACAGTTTTGGTGATTGATATAGTAACCTGAGAGCCACAGCCACACTTCCTTTAAATCTTATTACTATTATGCATATCTTATTTGACTGTTTCATAGGTTAAGCTAATTTTAGACTTAAGAAAGTTGCTGCTAGACTTTTGTATATCAGATCATGTTCCTGTCGATATGCAAAACAAAGCTACAAATGCATTCTAAGGGTTTCATAAAATTTCTAAATAGCTGCAAATTTCTTTCCGCCTGAATAACAGCTTGATAAATTCTCTTTTTTGGATATGTTCTTTATAATGTGCCTCTTATATCATGATCTCTAACCTCATCAAGAGCATGGCTGAGATTAAGGGCCAGCAACTTGATAACAACAGGCTTTTGTTTGCCTTTTGGAACTTCTGTTACTCATGTTTTGTTTGTTAGGTTCTTCTGTAAAATGTTCTCAACAGCATTTTACATGTTGATGGACACTTGCATTTTAATTAGTGTCTCCAAGAGGCATGGGGATCAGATAAAGACTGGAAATCCCTGAGCGATTCGGTTGGCTGCATTAGTAACATCACCTGCTAGTTCCCTGCAAAGAAACATGGTGTGGAGAAGAGCCCCAGCAAATCAGACTGAATAGTTCAACTTCATAGAGCCACAGTGCCACCTGTGCACTAAATTAACTAAAATGCACATTTAAGCCATTCATTTAGATCCTTAGATGGATTCTTAAAGGTGAAGGGGGAAAAGAATGAGGAAGAAGCCCAGTTCCTCTCACTTAATGCCTCAACGTAGCAGGTTATCAGCCATTGTCCTCAGTTCCCTCGTCTGAAAAATGTAAATGATGATTGTGCCTACCCAGTAGGATTTTGAGAATTGTAAGAGAAAGGTGCATATAATACCCAATACAATGTCTAGCACAAAATCACTTAATACTTCCATTATAGTTGAAAATCAACTGCAACAATGCTTTACTTCTTATAGTACACCAGAGCTGGGAGGAAACTCCCCACACTGCCGCTTATGTCTGAGAATTCAAAGGACCTAGAGAGAAGTGATTGCTTCCAAAAATAATTAGATTTATTGCTTCACAAGTTTTCTTGCTCTGAGATAATTTAAATATATTAGCTAATTTATATGAGAATGTCTGTAGTCAGAATGAGCTCTCAGCCAATAAGCCTCAATAAAAGAATACTTCTCTAAGTGTGTGAATAGCATGAAGAGCTGAGAAAATTAATACCATCACTACATAAAAGTGGTATGAATTTCATTGGTTACTACATTTCAGGAATCAGCAGATCTACCTTTTAATTTAAATTCAGCCAAGCTGTATGGAGCCCACCTAATTTATCTCCTGAAATCTGGCCTATCTTTAAAGTAGGAACAAGTTATGAAAACTCACAATGGGAGCCTACAGGCTTTCACTGAGAAACCTCATACAAAGCTGGGTCCAAGTATTACAACTCTCCCAAGAATGGATATCCAGTAACTCCCTAGGTAGCAGCAGTTCAAGAGTTAGAAGCAAATTGAGACCATCTCTTCCAGTGTGACCCTTCCTCCTCATCCAGCTTATAAACCCTCCCCTAAGTATTCAATACAAACGGTTTCTCTTTAACAATCATATTCTGAGGGAGTTTGCCCTGTATCTGATATAAATCTGATCTGCTTCAGATTTACATATAAATCTGATATAAATCTGATATTGCTTCAGGGCACGTGGGTGACTCAGTCACATAATCGTCTGCCTTCACCTCAGGTCATGATCCCGGAGTCCTGGGATCAAGCCCCTCATCAGTCTCCCTGTTCAGCAGGGAACCTGCTTCTCCCTCTCCCTCTGCTGCTCTTCCCCACCCCTGCTCTCTCTTGTGTGCATTCTTCCTCTCTCTCAAATAAATAAAATCATATATATATTATATATTATAATATATATGTATAATCTTGACTGCTCCAATCTAAGACAATATTACATCTAATTTTACACTCTTTGGACCAATAGAATGTTCTGTAGGCTTTTGTTAGCCTGGAACAATCATACATTTGAAACATCTATGTAAATTATAGAGTGCTGTATAAAATTGCTTATTGGAAGACTATTTTAACCAGGCTGGGACAGACTATGATGCCATAATAAACAGTCCTTAAATTGGCTTAACACAACAGAAGTTTGTTTCTTACCCACACTACATATCAAATAGAGCCAGATGCGTAACTCTGATCCATGTTACCACTCAGTACCCAGTATGATAGAATTACCACTATCTTTTCGCTGCCTTACCAGGAATATGTTCTGTAATAGTTACGACAGGAGGGGGGAGAGGCGTACACACTGACCTTTTCTTTTCTTTTCTTTTTTTTAATTTTAAAGATTTTATTTATTTATCTGACAGAGAGATCACAAGTAGGCAGAGAGGCAGGCAGAGAGAGAGGGAGAAGCAGGCTCCCTGCTGAGCAGAGAGCCTGATGCAGGGCTCGATCCCAGGACCCTGAGATCATGACCTGAGCTGAAGGCAGCGGCTTAACCCACTGAACCACCCGGGCGCCCCCATGCTGACCTTTTCACTCATACTCCACTGACCGGGTCAAGCCACGGGCCTTGCCTGACTACAAGGGGCCCAGGAAAGAGGAAGAACACATGAATATTTGGTAAGCCTTAAATGTCTCTTTCATAATGTTTTGTCCAGACTAAGGGAACCAAAGAGCCTTAAGATTTTTTTTACTCCCCTTTTTAGCTTTTTAATTACTGGCATGCTTATCGAGGTTTACTTTATAGACAATTTTTTAATTTGTTTTTTTCTTTAATGGAAAGTATCTAATTTTTTCCAATGTCCTTACCTCTTACCTTGCACCCCCCACCCCAGCTTTACTGAGACAAACGGAGACTGAAATATGACATTGTTAAGTCTGAGATGTACAACATGATGATTTGGTGCATATATATACACTACAAAATGATTATCACTTTAAGGTTAGTTAACACATAGTTACCTTTGTGTATGTGTCACAGGAACTTTTAAGATCTACTCTCTTAGCAGCTTTCAAGTATACAATACAGTATTATTATATATAGTCACTATGCTGTACCTTAGATCCCCCAGAATGTATTCATCTTATAACTGGAAGTTTTCCCCTCTGACCACTTCCATACATTTTCCTCACCCTGCCACTGACAACTACTAACCTACTCTTTCTATGAGTTCCATATAGGTGAAACAAAAATCCACAGGATTTTACATATGGGTCTACACATAAGTGAGGTCATATAACATTTGTCTTTCTCTGTCTGATTTATTTCCCTTAGCATAATGCCCTCAAGTCTCATCCATTGTTAAAAGTGGCACAATTCCCTTCTTTTTTATGGCTGAATAATATTCCATTGTATATATATACACATCTTCTCTATCTGTTCATCTGTGGTTGGACACATAGTTTGTTTCTACACTGTGGCTATTGAAATAATGCTGAGTGAACACAGGGATACTGATACCTCTTCTAGACGGTGATTTCATCTCCTTCAGGTAAAAACCCAGAAGTGGGGTTGCTGGATCATACAGTAAAAGAGTCTGAACGAGGACTTATTCAATGCCACATATTGAAAAGGGATTATTTCTTGCTCTTCTGGTCAGACGACAGCACTATTTTATGTTACTTTTCTAAGTAATGAGACATTATAACCTAAGAATGTTCTATTTTTATCCTTATGTCTAGGCAATTTTATATTTGTGCTTTTACAAATTCCAACTTCATACCATTATTGGATTTCCACTTGATTTTTATGGATCATTTCTCTCTATTAACTACCAATTCTAATTTCACTATCTCCTATTAAAAGTAGCAAATTTAACGTTGCAAATGACAGACTATTAGAGTTTAAAATGACTATTCACAGCCAGGCAGTAAGAAAATTTTTTTCCCCCCTAAAAACCCAGAGGCAGCAGATTTTTGAAAAACCCAAAGCATGATAATAATAGCAGCTCCATTCTGGAATGGCTGTTTTGTGTCAGGCTTGTAGATATCATGTCATGTAATCTTCTCAACTACTTTACTGAATAGGTATAATCATCGTGCATAGCCTCATAGGTAGAAGAGAGGAGCCAGGATCCGAAATCAGACTGGTCTTCTTCTAAAGCCTCATTTACTAAGGGCAGAGAAAATAGCTTCTATCAGCATTGCCTTGTTACGTGTCAACACTCACAACCCTGGCATGAATTCATGATTGCAGTACTGACCTTGGGTTAGAGAAGCATTGCAGACAACAGTTAAGAACACCAGCTTTGGAGTTCAGTTGCCTGGATTTGTGGGTTTGAGTCTCATCTCTGCGGTTTGCCACCTTTGAGAGCTTAGACAAGTTGCTTATTTGCCTCTCTGTGCCTCAGTGTCCTTCTCTAAAAAATGTAAATGAAATTTCTATCTTCCTTACAGAGCTGCCGTGCCAATTAAATAATTACTACAAGTAAAGCCCTTAAAGCAGTATGTAGCATTCAGTAGATATTGATTATTAATTTTGAATTCTGACCCTGTGCCTTGAGGATGTAGATGAAAGAAAGGAAGGAAATAATATTTTTAAAGAATCTAATATGCCGATATTATTTGGGCACACTTATTTCATTTAATCTTCACCACAACCCTATTTAGTGGGTTATCCTTATTGCATAGAGGAGCAAAGCCTGAGGCAGAGAGAAGCAAAACAGTTTAGCCCAGTCACCCGGCTGGTAAGTGGCAAATACTGAGGTATATTTACTGTTCTGTTTTTAATACAACATGAAAAGCTCTCCCTAAATTGGCAAGCATAATGGGCACAGAATGAATAAAATTAAGTTTAATCAACAAAAATACCAAGAGGCTGGTAAAGCCCCTTTTTTCTGGCTACTGGCCCTGCTGTGTCCCTGACCCAAGCAGTGTTGGCTGAGGCTAACAGGCTCTCATCCACCCAGGCTCCACAGTGGTCGGGGAGAACTTTTTTGGGTCTGCTCTTCTACAGGATGCTGAGCACTTGACTCAGTTTCATTCCTCTGTCAAGCTCTTAGTTCTTGAAGAGCCGTCTCTGGTTTCAGTAGGTGGTTGGTCTTACTTTACCTGTTTTGTTTTTTTGTTTTGAGAGAGACAGATCAAGAGCAAGTTCACAAGCAAATAGGAGTGGGGGAAGGGCAGAGGGAGAAGAAAAGAGAGAATCTTAAGCCGGTTCCACACCCAGCAGAGCCTGTCAGAGGGCTTGATCTCATGACTTTGAGATCATGACCCGAGCAGAAATCGAGTTAGAAGCTGAACCTACCAAGCCACCCATGTGACCCAACCTGTTTTCTTTCTTTATCCTTTGACATTTTCACATTTCTTCTCTCCCTTCCTACTCTCCTCAGGCACTGCCAAGGCTTCCAAAGCCTCTCCTACGTGGTTTGTAACTATATCATGGGCATGAGATACCTTATTGTCTTGAATTTTCTAGCTTTGAATGTAGACTTTTCTATATTTTTTTAAAGATTTATTTATTTGAGCGAGAGAACATGCATGCATGTGCAAGTAAGGGGAAGGGCAGAGGGAGATTACCTTCAACCAGACTTCCGGCAGAGCACAGAGTCCCACATGGGGCTCGATCTCATGACCCATGAGATCATGACCTGAGCTGAAACCAAGAGTAGGAGGCTTAACTGAGTCACCCAAGTACCCCTGAGTTCTCTGGGTTTTTTTGTTTTTTTTTTTTGTAGTTTGATTTGATAGCAGTATTCAAAGCCAGTAATAGATGCTTAGAAATTCTTTTGGGGGAGGAAGAATCACTGTTTACATTTGAAAAATTAAGTGGAGAAATACTGTCCAAGTAATGTTTTCAATCAGAAGTATACGCAGATGTTGTTCATGTGTTCTTATTTCAGTCCAGCTTGTATTTCTTTGGCCTTGAGTCTCAGATCCATGTCACAAGAGACAACTGATAAATACATAAATGACAGTTAGTTCATGTTAAAACATAGGGCAACAACAATATACCCAGCTGGGATGTGGAGAGAGAGAAATCATAAATAGTACAAGAATGTGGTTGCATCTACATATAGTCATACACCTCAGCTGCGAAAGCTATCTGTAAACAGGCCAAAAGCAAACAGCAGAAAGTATTATGAGTTTCTTTTGGTACCTGTTGGTACCTCCCCTGGCCTTCGTCATGGCTTGTTAGTTACACCCAGATCACCGCCTGCATCTTGTTAGGAAACCAGTCTTAATCTGTACTATTATAAAAACTTGTTTCAACATTTTTATTATCTTTTAAAATTCTTGCTTTCTTCTTTACTACTACTGTTGTCATCATAGTGGTCGTAGAAGAAGAATCCTCTATTTCCATATAATATAAAATGGTTATCAAACATCTTCACAATAATGTTACCATTTTTAAAAAAGTTTTCAAGATTTTTACTTATTTATTTGTCAGAGAGAAAGAGAGAGCACAAGTGGTAGGGGCAGAGGGAGAGGAAGAGAGAATCTCAAGCCGACTCCAAACTGAGTAGAGAGCCTGATGTGGGGCTTGAGCCCATGACCCTGAGACCATGACCTGAGCCTAAACCAAGAGTTGAGAAAAAACAAAAAACAAGAAACCTAGAGTTGGATGCCCAACTGACTGTGCCACCCAGGTGCTCCTGAATTACTAATTGTGATACTACTTCCCACCTTCCATGCCTCATTTCTCAAACTTTCTACTCTCCATTGGTGGTTAGTCTGAGGTAAGACACATCCTCTGCAATGGCTCAGATTGGGGATTAGGCAGTTTCATTTCCACACAGGAAATTCCTCAAAAATCTTCATCTTTACAGTTTCATTTCTATTCTCTTGAACCCTGGCTTCCATTAGCAACCAAGATCTCTCTATTTTATGTAATATTCTATCATTCATCACAGAAGCCTTGTTTCACTGTGTGCATTATTCCAGTGTGGTAACTCCTCTTCAACTGAGTAATCTTCCAGTATACAAACTGATCTGTGGTCAAGTTCACTAACTGCATTCTCAGAGTTCCTTCGTAGGCCTTAGTGTATTCATTTAGAATTAAGATGCTTGGGGTTAAATTTATAGGTTTAGAATGATCCTTCTCTTGTGCTAGCAATGCCATTAGATGGAATTAGGTTATCAATCCATTTGCCATGGAACATATATCATAAAACATATTTGTTCTGGAAGCAGTGCAAATTCAGTTCTGTAATTAGGCATCTTGCCTTTATACAACAAATGTTATTCATCGTTGTAATGTGCTCAGCACTGTCTTAGGTACCAGGAATTTAAAACTGGATAAAAGGGGGGTGGGAGGTTGGGGTACCAGGTGGTGGGTATTATAGAGGGCACGGATTGCATGGAGCACTGGGTGTGGTGCAAAAATAATGAATACTGTTATGCTGAAAATAAATAAATTCAATTTAAAAAAATAAAAAAAATAATAAAACTGAATAAGATAGTCTTACCCATCACAGACCCTTACTTGCTCACTGATTCTAATCCATCTCCTCATACCTCGACAAGTGACTTAGAGTTCAGAAGTTTGTGATAACAGAGACCTAGTTCATTTCATGTTATATGTTACTCAGAGGAACATACAGATGGCTTGATGCTGTCCTTCACAAGTATTCCAGAAATTTAATAACAAACACAGAAAAATAAGCCTGACTTACTATTGTTAAAAACTTCCTAGCACTAAGACTCAATTATTTAAAGAAGAAAAAAAAAAAAAGGCAGGGTTTTTTGTTTTGTTTTTTGGGTTTTTTTGTTTGTTTTTAATGTTTCAAAGACATCTGACCAGCCAGCAAGAATTGTTATTCTTGAACTTGATTAAGAAGTAGATGTGAAATTATCTGAATAATGTGTGTGTGTGTGTGTGTGTGTGTGCGTGTGCGCACAAGGGTAAGCTAGCCCTCTCTGAGACAGAGCTGCTCTGACGTGGTTAAAGGTTAAAGAGGCAATTTCTTACTTTCAAACTTTGAATATTTAGCATTCGAAGGACATTTCTTGTTGTATGCCAAATAGAGTCTCAACAAACGGGGGTTGAACAGTATCAAGTACTTCATCCTTATTTAATTAGTGTGCCTTGCTAAAATAAAATGAAGCTCTTAGATGAGAGATCATGCAAATTAGCTTCTGCACTATTTTCTGATCCAACTGCTCTCAAGTAGAAAGAGCAAGAGCTTTGGAGCTAGACCCTCCCTGAGTTGGTACCATGCTTGCCATGCACTAGCTGTGAGACTTACATAAGTCATTTTGCCTTTTTGAACCTTAGCTTCTTCCTCTGCTAAATGGAAATAATAAGAACCTCTTTGGCTGCAGTGTTATAATGTGTAGCAATAATTTTTTTCGAGATTTATTTGCTTAGTTTTGGGGGGTGGTGCACAGTGGGAGAGGGAGAGAATCTCAAGCAGACTTCATGCTGAGTGGGAAGTTCATCAGGGGGCCCCGTATGTGGGGCCCAATCTGAGATCATGACCTGAGCCAAAACCAAGAGTCAGGTGCTCAACCTACTGAGCTTTCCGGTGCCCCAGTGTATAGCAATTATGATAGTGCATCTCTGTGCCAATCTCTAGGTGTTCTCCATACATTATTTCTCTATTGGTGCATAATAAAAGTAAGGCATATAGTAGAGTACTTGGCACTGAAGAATAGTGATACTCTTGCTTATCGTTACTTACATAATCTTCCCTTACAAAAACGTCATTACCCCTCATTTTCTTTGAAAAACCTAAAGCAGATTTATAAACCCAACAAATGCAACCAGTCCCTTGACTGTATTGCTGGGAGTGGGCAGGTCACTATAAAGCAGCCTGTGATTTCACTGATAAGACTTGGACATCCCTTCCTTTCCTGTGAGAACCTTGAGGGTAGTGACTACATCTTAATCCATTATTGATTGCATTCCCAGCACCAAGCACTGTGCCTGGGAGCTGGTGGGCATTTGGAAAATATACACGAATGTGAATTGAAAGGTTTCGCCTTTGACTATCTGATCACCATCCTTTGATGTGAAAAGTCCAGGGTCTACCTGGCAGCCTTGAAACCAAGCATAGTTACCAAAGGTGGCAATTCATGTGATTACCAGTGTACAGAGTCCAAGATCAGAATACCAAATTCAAGCATCTCAAGATGAGAAGTGAAAGATAATGTGGGGCATCTAACACCTAATATACCCTAAGCCCAACTTCATGTATACTCTTCGGGTTTTTATTCGGTGTTAGTAACCTTTGGTAAGGCAAGGCTGGGATCAATAAAAAGGGCTTTTTCAAAAGAACATTATCTGTTTCCTTGAAGAACTTCTGGTTCTGAATCATGGAATCACTATTTACATGGAGACATAGCCTAGATTCAACTTTATATAGATTCAGAACTTCCACATAGGACACTTCTTATTTCCATCTGAATTCCAAATGACAAGGTTTGCTGCGGCGAAAACACAAAGCTTCCTCTCTAGATTCATACTTTTTTTTTTTTTTTAACACCAGTAGTAACAAAGCTAGACAATATTTGATAAATGAACGTGTTAATTCAAACTTAGGGTAACTCTTATGTCTTCTTGCAACAGTATATTTTTTGACCTGACATGTTATTTCCTCTTGAGATTTATTTGGGGTGATTCATAAAAAAAGAACACTTTGCTTATAGAATTATTAGTAAACTTCCTGATGAACAGTGTAAATCCCTGTTCTTATGTGAGCCTTTCCAGTGGGGAAGGATTCTTTTCTATAAAGCAGTAGCTCCAGCAGGACTGTTAAAATACACTGATTTATGGCCTTCTGTAGGCAAGTGATTTAAAAAAGAAAAGGCTCAATCAGCTTAGGCAGAGAGGGGGCAATTTGTCTTATAGACCAAATAGAGGGGATTAGAGCTGTGACTCAGGAACAGAACTAGGCATGTGGATGCCATCAAACACCCAGCCTTCCATCTCTTCTTCTCCCCACTTGGCAGTTTGATTTCACTAACTAGGTACAGACTTGTCCATGAATTAGGGAACTTTCTCGAAGTCCCTGAGCTATACCTTTTGAACTTTCTACCATAAGAGAAAGCTTTTTGCTCCTCACAGTGATCCCACAATGACAGATGGGGGACGGAGCAGTAGGGGTAGAAAGTTTTTTATTCCCTTGGTCTTGGTTAGGTGCTCTCCCACAGAAGCCAGAATGCACGTTTGGGTAAGAATACAGCAATTCCTATGGCAATTATAATGTTGAAACATGGGAAAGGGTAGCAGTACTGAACAGACAAATACAACACCTTGTGTAATATGTTACTGTTAATGAAATAAGTTTTATAGATTTACTCTTTTTATAAATTAGATCAGATTTAAAATGATTCTTCTATTGATAACCTCTTCACTTGCTTGCATCCCAACATGGCTCCCTTGAGTGGGAGAGAAAAGTAGTATATAACCACCGTGGCAGGACTTTATTGACCTGGGCTCTAGTTTCACATGGACAGAGTACATATCTGTCTTTATTCACCCTAGTGCCTCAGAGAGCAGCGCTCAATAAATGTTTGTTGAATTAAGTATAAATCCAAGGTTGTGCTTCAGCCTATGGTGAGCGGTTTTTCCTGATAGCTGTGAAATTTAATAATTGTTTTAGGGGCACCTGGGTGGCTCGGTGGGTTAAAGCCTCTGCCTTCAGCTCAGGTCATGATCCTAGGGTCCTGGGATTGAGCCCCCATATTGAGCTCTCTGCTCAGCAGGGAGCCTGCTTCCTCCTCTCTCTCTGCCTGTTTCTCTGCCTACTTGTGATCTCTGTCTGTCAAATAAATAAATAAAATCTTTAAAAAAATAAATTATTGTTTTAGAAGTTGGGAATTATTATTTTCATACTAACTTCCTTTTCTTTCAAAATTTAACCATTGGCACATATTTTAATAAGGAAGAAAGCAGGTAGGGGGAAAATGTAGAGTCCAATTCCATTACATTGTGCATATGTACAATGATGCTGCAAATATTTCTATCAGTAATAGCATGATGAAAAATTAGCACATAAAGTCATATGATGATACAAATGAAATTTGCAGGGATGATGCTCAAAAATAAACACTGGGGAGTTCTACATATTGTCATTTTTAAAGTGTGTAAGTTACAGCTCTGTCTCCTTCTGTAGCACATGCTTGCCATATTTATTTCCTTTTCATCACTATTTTTTGTGAAAATACCATTTTTTCCATCTTTAAATGTCTGCTTTCACTTTATACATTCTTGTAAGATGCTTTTGTGAATAACATAACATAGAAAAGTCTGCAAAATCTGCACATAATTTGTATTATTTTTGCTTTTTTCCTTTCTGGTCACAATCTGGATATAGCCACAGGAATGTGACATACTTCTGAATGTCATCCAATATGCTAGTTTTACAAAGATCAAATAGCAAGTGAAAAAAGCTGAGTAAATAGAGCAGAAATATGATATAATTGCACCAGCTTCTACAAGTAGAGTCATTTCCAGACCTGAAAGTAATGTATGTATAGAAAAAATATGACGTTTTCCCCAAGTTATGTACTTTCCTAAAGTTCAACTGTTTACATTAAGAATTTTTCGTGCCACAGCATATTGTTTCAGTTAACTGGTCCTGAAGAAGTGCTTATTCTTGAAGTTTTGTAGAAGAGGGGAATGGAAGCCTCTTCCCTATCAGATAATTGAGAGAAAGGTCCCTGAGCCATGTGGGTCAGAGAAAAATCAAAACACATGAGAGGCAACAGGGAGGAAAATACAGTGAAAGAAACAGATCTGGGTGCTAGGCAGGACTTGATTAATGCTACCTGTACTGCTAACTGCTTATGTGATCCAAGAATGTTCTTTGTATGACTTGAATCCTTGAGACTTGTTTTATGGCCCAGACTATGATGATGTTTGACAAGTGTATCATATGCACTTTAAAAGAATGTATTATGTTGTTGTTTGAGGAATATTCTAGAATTGCTGAGTAAGTCAAGTTTGGTAGTGTTCATGTTTTTGTGTTATATATTTTGAAGCTCCGTTTTTACATGCATTGTCATTTTGAAGCTCCGTTTTTACATGCATTGTCACTTAGGATTCTTACGCCCTTTTTATGAGTTTGCACCTTTGCACCTTTGTCATTGTAAAATTACCTTCTTTACTGCTGATAATACTCTTTGCTCTGAAATCTACTTTTTCTGATATTAATATAACCACCCAGCCTTTCTTTTCTTTTTTTTTTTTTTTTAATTTTGGTTCAGTGTTAGCATGTTATGTTTTTCACTAGCCTTTTAATGTTAACCTTGGTATGTCTTTAAAATATGTTATAAAAAGCATATAGCTGGATTTTGCTTCTGCATCCACTCTGATAATGTCTTTTAGTTGAAGTATTTAGAACTTTTATATTTAGTTTAAGTATTAACATGATTAATTTTAAGTCTAATCATCTTGGTACTGTTCTTAGTTTTCTTTTTCCACCTGAGAATTACTGAATAATTGTTATAACTCTGTTTTATCTCCTTTGCTGACCCATCACCTAGAACTCTTTTTGTTGTCTTAGCGGCTGCTTTAGGGTTTATAGAATATGTCTAATTTATTTCAGTCTAGTATTACTATCAAGTAGCAATATTCTGCTTTAGGTATAACATTAGAATCTTACGAAGTATAGTTCCGTTTCCTGCCTCTGGCTTTTGTAGTATCATTATACATTTTATATATGTGCATGTATATATTATGTTTGTATGTATAAATAAACTTATGATACATTCTTAGTATTTTGGGTTAACTAGTCAATTGTGTTTTAAAGAGGCTTAAATAATAAGAAAAAAATTTACTTATCTCTCCACATAGTTAACATTCCCAATGCACTTTTTTTTTTGAAGTTCCAGTCTTCCATTTCATTTTCCTTCTACCTGGAGGATTTTTTTTTTTTTAACCATTCTTACAGATGCACCAGCTGCTAATAAATTCTTTCAGCTTTCTTATGTTGGACAGTATCTTTTTTTTTTCTTTTAAGATTCAATTTATTTATTTAACAGAGAGAGGGAGAGAGATTACAAGTAGGCAGAGCAGCAGGCAGAGAGGGGAGGAAGCAGGCTCCCTGCCGAGCAGAGAGCCTAATGCGGGCTCTATCCCAGGACCCTGAGACCATGACCCAAGCCGAAGGCAGAGGCCTAACCCACCGAGCCACCCAGGTGCCCCTGGACAGTATCTTTATTTTGCCTTTATTTTTGGTAGATATTTTCTCTGTTTATAGAATTCTAAGTTAGTTGACTGTTTCTTGTATTTTTAAAGATGTTGCTCTACTTTTCTCATACTTGTATTATTTCTGATGAAAGGTCCATTATCATCATTTTTTGTTGTTGTTGTTCTCTCATAATGTGTCTTTCTGGTGTAAAAATTTTCTCTTTATTTCTCTTTATTACTTTATTCTCTTTATTACTGGTATGAGCTATTTGATTATGATGTATCTTGGTGGTTTTCATGTTTCTCATGCTTGTAGCACATTGAAATTCTTAAATCTGTAGGTTTATAGTTTTCCATAAAATCTGGAAAAATATTTGCCATGACTTCCTCAGAATTTTTTTTCTTTTTCTCCCACTTTACTTCTCTCCTTTTTTTTTTTTTTTTTTAATTTTGGTTTGGAGGAACTCTAATTGTACATGTATTAAGCCACTTAGAATTATCCCACAACTTGTTGATATTCTTCTCATTTTCTTAACCTTTTTTTCTCTGTTTCTTTTAGATAGTTTGTATTACTATATATATGTATCCATTAATTTTTCTTCTGCAGTGCTTAATCCACTGTTAATTCTGTCATGTGTATTTTTCATCTCACACATTGCTCTTTTCAACTTTAGATGTTCAATTTGGGTTGTTTTTTGGTTTTTTTTTTAATTTTTTAATGTCTCTAACTTTTTTTTTAACCATCTGGAATACAGTTATGTTATAGTTGCTGCTTTAATTTTTTGTTCTGTTAATCCTAACACTTAATCAGTTCTGAATTGGTTTTGATTAGTTAATTTTTCTGTTCAGTGTAGGTCATATTTTCCTACTTCTTTTTATGCTTGGTAATCTTTGCCTGAATGCCAGACACTGTGAATTTTACCTTTTGGGGGCCAGAAAATTTTGTATTCCTATAAATATTAAACTGCATTATGGGATGCAGTTCAACTATCTGATCCTTTTAAGTCTTGCTTTTAATGTTTTCAGGTAGGACCAGAGCAACATTTAATCTAGGGCTAATTATGTCCCACTACTGAGGCAAGACCCTTCTCAGTACACAGCTCAGTGCCCTATGAATTGTGAAGTTTTCCAGTTTGGCTTAAGAGAACCAGCACTGTTCCCAGAACTTTTGTAATTGCCAAGTACTGATCCCCTTTCCAATGATTCTTTTCCTGGCCTCTGGTAGTTTCCTCACACGTACATGTGTGGTACTCTGCTGAACACTTGAGTTTTCTTCCTACACAGCTTCTTCTCTCTAGTACCCTGTCTACAAACTCTAGCGTGTTGGTGTCCTCAGTTTCTCAGTTCCATCTCTCCAACTGATAGAGTCTGCATTCTCCTTCTGAGTTCCTTCTCCTTGCTTGGTGGCCTGGAAACTTTCTTAAGGCAGTAAACTAGGGCAATGATAGGACTTACCTCATTCTTTTCCCATGTGCTAAAGATCAGTGTCCTTCATAGCTTGGTGTCCAGTGTCTGGGACACCAGCATTTTTCAGTTTGTCTGATTTTATTTCCTTTAGATTTTTTGAGGTAGGAGGTGAAATCTGATTTCTTTTATTCTACCCATCTTGCCTAGAAATGGAAGTCCTTTTTTATACTCTTAAAGTTAAAGCTGCACATTGCATATCCCCCTTGCCCTTGAAAATGCCATGTTGTGGAGCTGTCAAATATAATTTCAGTTCAGCCAGGTATATGCTGTCAACCAAGTCTTGAAATGTAGAAATGAGTTGGAGGCTTTACTTCTTTTGCATATGGTATTTTTTTCTGGGAGGTACTCTGGTTATAGAGATGTGTTGGGCATTCTGAGCTGTGTTATCAGAATTTCCATGGTTTTGGAAATCGCTTCAGGAGTGTCAAAACGTGAAGCTCAGGGCATTTGCTTTTTATCTGTGTTGATCTAGAAGGTATATCACATACTCTGAGTTTCATGGCAATCTCCTGATGGCCTGATTGCAGTGTAGCCAAGATTGTGTGTTCTTATGGCAGAGGAAGCAGCTCGTCCATTACCTTTGGAATCACAAGAGTTTGATTCAGTTCAGGATAAAGTGAATCTATAGTATTGTGATTGTTTTGCTTATTCAGGGCAAAGTTACAATGTATAGAGACCACCTGAAAATAGACTTATAAAGGTCACTGGAAAAACTATCAGATCACAGCAAACAAACAAAGCTTTAAAAAAAAATCAAAGTATGGCTATATTGGATACCCTTAAGCATTCATTTCCCACCTTAAAAAAATTATCTTGGGGCACATGGAGGGCTCATTCAGTTCAGTGTCCAACTCTTGGTTTTGGCTTAGGACAGGATCTCAAGGGCTGTGAGATCAAGCCCCGCACTGGGCTCCATGCCCAGCGAGGGGGCTGTTTGAGATTCTCTTCCTCTGCCCCTCCTTCCACTTACATGCACTCTCTCCTGCTTTCTTTTTCTCTCAAATAAATAATTTTATTCTTATTTTTTTAAGATTTTATTTATTTTATTATTTGAGAGAGAAAAAGAGAGCACAAGAACGGGGAGGTTCAGAGGGAAAAGCAGACTCCCTGCTGAGCAAGAAGCCCGATGTGGGACTTGATCCCGGGACTCCGGGATCATGACCAAGCAGATGCTTAACCAACTGATCCACCCAGGCACCCTAAAAATAAATCTTTACTTTTTTTTTTTAATATCTTACAGGCAATATTTGTACTTTTTTAGTTTTACATATCAAATATACTTGAAATAAATTCTGTGCCTATATATACAGGAATATTTTTCCAAAAAATATTATCTGAAAAGATAATTTAAATTGCTTGAAATATGTGCAAATGATCTTTAAAATCAATACCTGCTAACATAGCAGTTATATCCACAAAAGACAGATACTTCCATTTGAATTTCATTTTGATGTCAAAGGACTCTGTACTTTCTCCATTTTTAATTTTGTAACTTTGTGCTTTCAAAAGACTATAGTGAAGAAATCATGGTGAATTGTCTTCTCTAGGTTTAGCTGAAGAGTTTAAACTAAGGAAATGAATATGTTTAACATAAACCAGACTCTGGTACATGTTTTTATATATTAACATATTTAATTATTACAGTAACCACTTGAGTAGTTTTTAACACTATTTTACATCTAAGGAACTTGAAACTCAAAAGTTCACAAACACAATAAGAAATAAAAATAGAATTCAAGCCAAATCCACCCATATTAAAATCTTACGTTCGTTCCACTTTGCGGTACTACTTTCAAGCATGATTATAAACTTAATTGTGCTTTGTCAGCAATGAACCATGTATATTCATTGTATATTAAGGGGAAAACTTTCATTCATTGTCCATGCAAATGCACCTAATGATACACAATGTCTGGGTTCAGTTTGATCATTGCAAATAAAATGTCCCTATGTAATGTCCCTATGAAATGTACCTATTTCATATTTATATGAAAATAGATAAATAATAAAATGTCTGCTTATTGAAAATTATCTATTCTTCTAGGAAAAATGTTAGCTTTATTAGATTAGATTTTCCTTGTTCTTCAAAAGTTTTATGTTTCTGTGAAGGAAGATACTGATTTTTGTGTTTTTGTGAGGAGATGCAGGGTATTGTCGGTCTGATCTATAAAAGAATGAGATTGTGTTATTCATCAGAGCAGTTTTAATAATAAAAATTGACTTTGAGATGAGAAAGGTGTTCTCTGTTGTTCCTGGATTATATTCATACCAAATAAGTAGGTATGCCCCTCTTCTGATGAACTCAGCATTAGATACTTGTAGCTACATCTCTCGCTGTCATAAATAATTTGAGCATTTATATGCCAAAGAGATGCCTAAGACATGAATCTAACTTCTATTGGAGGCAGTAATGACTATTTTGGAAATTGCTCCTTTATAATCATTTTATTGGAATAAATCACATTATATAATTATGATCATAAATTGATTGTAATAATGTGATGACATTTTGCACTCTTAAAGTAAACAAAGAAAAAACACCTATTAATTGGATTAGACTAACAAATCAATTAGCTGGAAAACAGGAGATCATACCATTTTCAAGTCATAAAACTGGGTGGCACATGAAATATTTAATCTGGCAGAATAATGAACCAGAAAGCCCTAATGATACCATAAAGTGATAGGAGTAGTAATCTTTTGAAATCAGAAGAGTCAAGTTCAAGTCCTTAGTGTCACTGTTAAGTGTTTGAGTGACTGTCATGCAGAAGAGACAATAGACTTGTTCTGTGTTATCAGAATAAAGAAGTTGGTTTGGAATAATGAAGAACTATTTTATCTAACCAGCAAAGAGCTTACTAAGTGCCTCCCTGAGTGAGTTGGCTTCCCACCTCAGCAGATGCTTGAGCAGAAGCGGCATGGACGTCCATCATGCTTGGTAAAACACATTCCTCCAGTGACTGAGCATGGGCCTGGAGTTCTCTGGAGACCCTCGGGTTTGGGGTGTTCTTATACCCTCATTGCATGTGTAGTTTCTAGGTTTCTGAGCCAGATATACAAATGCCTTGAGTAAGGGGTGATAGGTCTGCTACCTGTCTGTATCATCCTGCTTTCTTCTTAGAAGCCTCTGGGTTCTATGTCTGGTAAGAGATTTATATGATCTTCTAGACTTGGGGCTTCCCATCATTTTCCAGCTCTCTTTTGTAAATTTGTGAGTTACGCAGGTGGTCATGCTGCATCTCCTCTCACTGACTCACACCCCGACCTTTGAACGTCTTTTCCCCAGTTTCTACTTGCCATGCCTCCCTCAAGGAACTTGTTCATAAGAAATAATCTCAAACTTGGGGTGCCTGGGTGGCTCAGTGGGTTAAAGCCACTGCCTTTGGCTCAGGTCATGATCCCAGGGTCCTGAGATCGAGCCCACATCGGGCTCTCTGCTCAGCAGGGAACCTGCTTCCTCCTCTCTCTTTCTGCCTGCCTCTCTGCCTACTTGAGATCTCTGCCCATAAAATAAACAAATAAAATCTAAAAAAAAAAAAAAAAAAGTATCTCAAGCTCAAAGGGCCCCTGATTTTTGAATATTAAAAATATGCTAAAAGAATATCTTACAGTAAGCTGGAGTGAAGGTTCTAGGGTTCCCTATTAGAAATAGGAAGTTTTTAACATGAAAAACGCTATAGAAAAGTAGGAAAATAGAGAAACATACAAATATTAAACTCACTCATAATTCCACCATTCAAAAGGAAGCATTTTTTTTTTTTTTGGTGTATACACTTTGCATCTATACATGTATGTAAAACAAAATTAGAATAAGCCATGTGGAGAGTTCTGCCTCTGCCTTTTACTTACCTACCATTATATTGTGATCATTACCGTTACAGGTTTTCTCCATGTTACTATATGTATTTTAAAAATATGACTTTTAAATGGGTACTTGATGCTATAAAAGCTAAATAAGAAATATGGATACATTAAGATCAACATATCAGGTAATCATATCAATAACATTAGCCCTTAAAATCCACCTCTGATCCCACACCGATCTCTGTCATCCTTTGGACTATAATCAACTTCTTACTTAGAATTTTTTACAGCAAGAGAATGCAGCAAACAGCTTCAGTCCATTCATCAGTAATACTTCTCACTATATATAAGAAGGCATCATTCCAGTTTATTAATATAACGGGCACACTTATCTTCTGCCAATAACAATACCTTACATTTGTATGATTCAGTATTTTATGAAATCCTCATGAATTCCTTGAGTAGGCAGAGTGCGTGGTGCAATTTCTATTTCAAAGATGAGGAAGAGGAGGCTCAAAATGATACACAAATTGTTCAAGGTCACCTTTTAAGAGGACTGGGCAACTCTTGCTGGAGATGGGTTTGAAAGTTCTTGAGGGAAAGAGGTAAAAGTCAGACCAGATAACTTTGTTCTCAAATTTCAATGCTCTTCCTATGTTGCTTGGTGGCCTCTTGCACAGTAACCTGCACAGTTAACAATTATTTACCTAGATTAAATAAAATAATTGAATAAACAGAAATAAGTTAATTTATTTAAAAAGCAAAACCAACAAATACCTATTTAATTGTAACAGCTCATCTGTAATTTAACTTAAGCATAGGTTTGCCTATGCTTTACTCTTTACCTATTACTCTTTACCTATAGGGAGACGTTCCTCAGACTTAAATTATGAAGAAAATTGGCCTAAAACATTAAGAAAGTATTTTCATGAGAATATGTGTTTTCCTGAGTATTCCAAAAATAGCTATAAGGAGCAATAATAATAACAGTATTGATATCCCTTCACATTTGGAAAACCATTTACATTTCCCAGAGTGCTTCTGTTATCTTGTTAGCTCCATCACAGGCATCCTAGGAATTAATAGGAATCTTTATTCCCATTTTGTAGGTTATTAAACAGTGGATCTGAGAGTTTTACTTCTGCATCAAGGGTGTAGACTTCTCATGCTACCCAGTGGATTTTTGTAATTGGCATGTGGGTTAAAGGGGGTATAGTTTAAGGTGCTAGACTAATGGGACCCATGTTCAGTAGGCTTGACCGTTACAGGTTTTCAGTTAATAGTACCAAGAAGCTAGTAGCATGTTCCATTCATGGTACTAAGTACTTGAACAAAAGACTCCGTGAAGTGACCAGATGTAGATTTAACTTCTTCTAACAGACAAGGGAAAATAATTTTGTTTTACATACATGTATAGAGGCATTCTCCACTTTCACAGGGGAATAGCTTGAAAGTCTGGATCTTATTTAATATATCCTCATGAAGCTATTCCCACAGAGCTGTCCTGTTTAAACAGATGGCCCCCTCTCCTACAGCTTGAAGAATTTTTCAGAAAGAATGAATTTCTGTGATGGGCTTGGCCAAGTCCTTCCATGTGGCCTCTGCCTTAAAGCCATCTTCCTAACATCCGACTTTGTTAAGCCAGTCCCCTCTATAGGTAATGTTTTCTCCCTCTGATGTGCCCTCTGTTCACTCCTTCACCCCTCTCTAGTTGCCTGGCTCGTAAGAATGAAGAGAAGTATCTTGGGTTTGACCTCTCTACCCTCCACAATGCATCCTATCTAAAAAGATCAACATATAACAGAGTTTGCATCTCAATCAACAACTCATCTGGAGTCTCTTGTTGTGGACCTAGGCAAGTCACTTCACCACCCTGATCCTAAATATCCTCAGGTATAAAATGGGGATAAAATGTTTGGGGGCTACAATGAGTTAATACATGGAAAGGGTCTGACATATAACAAACACTCAGTAAGGTGGCCATTATCGTTTGATACTTTATTTTCTGATTCCAAATCCATAAATCTATTTTCTGTACAGTTCTAAGTGCCGTGTAACCGCTCCTGTAAGATTTCTGAGAGAAACAACCCTGTGATTTATAATGGCCTTCGGAGACTATCTCGAGAATTTCGATACACTTCATTCTTTAGATAAATCAAATTCAAAACAAAAATAGGGAGTAGAAATCTTTTAATAGCTATTTGTTATACTCAACTAAAAATAGATTTTTTTTGAAACTTATCCATGACTTTTCAGGAATACTATTCCTCAAAGAAAGAAAAATCTGTATTTCATATCTTTGAATGACTCTCATGATCACACTTGAAACTAGGATGTTGTGAAAACCAGTATTATTCCTTTGTGACAATGGCAAGTAATTTAACTCTTTCTGGTTTGATTTTCTCATTAATAAATAAAGGAAGCATTAAAGGTAGATGATGATAGAGGTTCTGCTTAAACCTCTTTAAGTACTCTAATCGTTGATTTACTTTTTTGTCTTCCCATTAGATTGCCTTGCTTACCCTTTAATGCCAACACTGCAGTACCTAGAACAGTGAATACTTAGCACTTGGAAAATACTTAATGTTCTTTGGATGAAATAACATTATATAGTTAAGAAAATCAAGACACAAAAAGGCCAGAATCTTCCCATTAATACATGATAGAGACAAACCAGTTCCCAGTTTTTCCAGCTCTTTCTTCAACATCCTTTTCGCTGTGTTGCTGCTTCTGAACAAAGTAGCCTCAAACAGAAGGTTAAAAAGAACTTACGTAAAATGTGGGGCCACTACAAAGAAAACCAGTGATTTGATGAGGTCAAGTAAATATTCTACTTTCAGATCCACTTAGATGTGACTTACCCTTACCCCTCCCATTTGAGGTTGTGGATACTGGGCTTTGTCATACCTGTTTACTCCAGGCCTGCAGTGAGTCATCCAAAATGTAAGAATCAGATGACTCCTTCCTGTTTTTGTCTCCCTTGTTTCCATTTCTAAGAGGTAATAGTTTCCAATTGGATTTTCTGTTCCCTGGCAAAAATCGCTGGCCTTCAAGATGGAGTTAAGATAAAGAATTCTTTTCAAGTATTAGCACAGCAGTGAAACAAATTTATGTACTTAGAGTGGTGATAATAATGGTATTTACTTATTGCTTAGGCACTGTTTTCAGAAATTTGCATTGTGTATTTCATTTGCTCTCATATAAGCATTTCCATAAGATAAAATAAATTGCAAACACCTACTGTGAGATATTCATCACTTACTAAGAGGCATTTTAACATACTGTTTTCAAATGAAAAAATGTTCCTGGCATTGTGGAGAGTGAAAGAGAAAGAAAAAAATGTGTATGTGTGTCATACCTCTTGCCCTTAGCTTTTAATCAAGTTGGGCAGATTGGTCTAATATAGAAGAGGAATTAGAAAAATAATTATGGCTTTAACACTTTTGTGCTAAGCATTATATATGAGTGAGTGTGTGTCTGTGTGTGTGTGTGTGTGTCTCTTCACAGGAATACTATGAAGTTTCCCAGGTGGTCAAATACAGGCAGAGCCAGAATTCAAGTCTAGTCTGCTTAGCTCTTCCAATTCCATCACTTGGCATTTCAGCTAACTGAGATCAGTAAGGAATGTGGAGGACAGTGGAATGGCACAGAAATTGTCAGAAAAGACTCGGTAGGAGAAAATAAAAAAGGAGTTAGACTTTGAAAAATGAGACTAGGATCAAAAATAGGCAGAAAGGAGGAAGGAAATCCAGACAAGTCAGTAGGAACTTTGCCTTCAGGACAAGCGCCCATAACCAGGGCAGAAAGCTGCTGACTTGTTTGGAAAATGGTCCTCATGCCTCTATCTTCATCATCCTTTGTCACTGTACCTCTGTTTTTGTTTTTGTTTTTTTAACCAGATGTTTCCATTTAATAGCTGAGCAATTATCCTTCCGTTATTATATAATGCCTAGAATGTGAATTTTAAGCCATACTTGTGTTGTATAATCTTACTCTGGGAAATTATCTTTTCTAGGAAAATCATTTTTTACTAGAAATCGAAAGTATCTCAATAAATTAGTACATAAAAAGTATGTCAGTGATTGCAACCCATTGCTTTAAAAGGACCAGTAATTATTGGGCCAACAAGGTTCTTTAAGCAAAGGGACAGTGTTGCTGCTGCAGAAAGTTCTCTCATTGGCCACTAGAGGCCTGCAGTGTGGCATAGGGGAAACAGGTAGACTTTTCAGGACTGGTAACCAGACTGCCTGAAATCTACTTCTTGCTCTATATTAAGTACTATATTTGAATATCCTTGAAGAAGTTTCCTCACTTGGTAAACTATTCTGTAGTAGTCCTACCTGCAGTGTCGGAGTTGCACTAAACCAGCATTTTGTAAGAAGTGCTCTTCAAAATCACTTGGTACAAATGTTTGTGACCCAATTGGGCATTATTTATCCTTCTTATAGATTGACTGTGCAGATAATTCCATTGTAGGTTCTGAAGGGCCCTGTAGTAAACAAACAATGTTTAATCCAGCCTTTGAAGGGTTACTTAGTGACAGAACACTCTGGGAAATGTGCTACTGTGTACTCTACATTGAGCAGAAATCCCTACCAGTTCTTAGAAAATTCGGTTTGCTTTCAAATATAATTTATAGGTTGTGTCTATCATATTCCCAACCAGAGCTAATGCAGTTTTAAAATTACACAAGGACTTCATAAAGACCCTGTTATAGTGCCTGCCTTTTTCTTCTTCAATTTCTGTTTGCAAATCAGTTTTATAGAGCTCCAACGTTAGAGAGAAGGTAGAAGTAGAGAGAAGAGGAGGTATCATGTCTTTGGTTCACCTGCTGAATAACCGTTTTGAGAGGTGAGTTAGGGATGTAGCTATCAAACATTCTAAAGGCTTCAGATTACCATCTGAACTGAATCGTGAGCACAATAGTAATAATACATGGGATGTAACCGAGTATTGAAGGTGACGCGGGTTCGTAGTCTCAGGATCAAATAATAGTTAGAGATGGTTCATTTAATTATTCTATGATAAGAGATCTGTGCCAGGAACTATATTAGTTATTGGTGGATGCTATAGTCATTAAGTCCCTGCCCTCAAGGAGCTCACAAGCCAGTGGGAGAAACAGTCAATGGCACAATTCTGATAATTACACAAATTCCTTGGATTAGAGTCTGTGTGAAGTGCAATGGCAACTTGATGTGAAATTCCTCGTAGACTATGACTAAAACATGTTTTGTGCAATCTCTTTCCTCGATCCAGTCGATTCAGAAGGAAATGAATTGTTCTTGTGTTTGTGACCAATTGCCCTCTTTCTTGGCTAGCACAACAATGATGATGAAGGGGAGACACGAGGAGGCATTATGACAAATGGAGCTATTTTATTTAATTCTTGTGGGAAGATAATCCTCTCAAAACAAGTAGATAACACACTAATAATTAATGCAGGTAGGACTACTGATAATTAATGCAAACATTAAAAGATCCTCCCCCCCACCCTACCCCCACCCGTGGATGGGAAGTTAGGTACCTCAGTAAATAAAGGTCCAGAAGCACTGGTAGCAGGCTTCTTTCCTCACTTCCCCTAATACTACTGGCTACAGAGAAGAAGTTTCCCCAGGGGATTCTGGCTTATCATGTCAGGTTTAAAAAAGAGAACTTAGATCCTGGTGTACAGCATCTTCAATGTACAAGTAACAACCTTGAAAAGCAATGAGCAGAGTAAGCAAGGCCACATAGATGATGAGGAGAGAGTTTTGACTGAGACCTAGACTTTCTGAACCCCATTCCAGTGTCTCAGGACTCTTGAAAATGTTCACAATTTTTACCTATTGAACTTTATATTTTGTTTAAAAAAATGCATAGAAGTTTAAAAAAAGATTTGCAAACTAACACCTGAGCTTGTCACAAGAGGATAATTGTACATCTCAACTTTGCTGTAACTGACATAGACTTATCTGCCAATGGTTTTATCACAGAAAACCCCTAAACATGCAAATAATTAGGACTGTCTTACTAATTTCCAAGAATATGCTGGAATAGGTCCATGGTGAGCAACCAACAAATTCTGGCCAACAGACCAAATATCTGCTGTTTGATAATTAAGTCAAAACAGTGAATCATGCCACTGTCAGTTTTCTTTCAGACAGTATTTCAAGAACCCAAATATGAAGATGGTAAATGCTTGAGGGTAATATTGAAAGGGGGATCAAGATAAGATGAGTATTAATTTAAATAGCAGCTTTGCATCATACCAAGCCTTTGGTAAACAATCTCATTTCATCCTCACAGTGATTCTATAATACAGATAAGCTTTCATTTTTGCTCTGATGAATCTTGACTTAAGCCAAGCAATCTCTCTAGACTTTAATTTCCTCTTTTATAAAACAAGGATAATAATAAAAACCTACCTCCTTGTAGGGTTCTTGTGAGAACCTGAAGTAATAGCTATGAACTGCTTTGCGGAAAGCCCATCAGGTAATAGTTGCTAAATAAAAGTAACTCTTAATATAATTGTTATTCCCCAGTGCCCTGGCCAGGTTTTACCAAATGTTGTATTTTACAATTTATTCTGCAATTCTTAGAATACAGAACGCAGATAAGGCGAAGCAAGAGTTTTCAAAATCCTCACTTACCACTATGTTAACACTGAGTGGTTTTCTTTATTAAGAAACTACATCACAAGTATCCTGAACTCCTTTTGATTTTATTTAAAGGACTTTTCCCCTTATGTAAGGAGACGATCAAAGAACTTTTAAAATTTTCAAAGTGAAACCCAGTAGTGAAGAATGGGGGGGGGGGTTTACTGCCAGTTCCCCATGTGGAGGGAGTAACCTAACATCAGGGTTCCATAGACCAAACACAGATTAGTAAGATACATAGGAAATGTGAGAACGGGAGTTTGCTCTACAGATATGGTCCGTGTTAGTTTAAACTTGATTTCTGATTAGGATAAAAAGAAACATGAAAGAATGTGAGAGTTTTTGGAGAAAAGGAAAAGCCTATTTATACCTCACCAAGTTGTCCTTTTTATTTTCCTGATTTATTTCAGTGTACTGAAAGCCCAGAGAGTACTAAGCTGTGCACTCAATTGCATAGAAACAGTGTGAAATAATTGTATTGGCACAACAGTAAAAATAAACTGACTAAACTCCATATTTTGCCCTGCTCTTTAAACATTCTTCTCATTATTCAAATAACGATCATGATAGCATTAGTAGTGATTGCCAGTTACAGCCTGGTGTTTGTAGCTCAGGCTTCTTTCAGAGGTTTCAGCGAACTGAATGTCTCTACTAGTATCCTCACCACCTGACAATTCCCCAAGTGGGTAAGGGTAAATGGCAGCTTCCTGGACATCACAGGCTCACCCATGCATGACATTTATGTGACGAAAACTGCTGGCAAGGAGTGAGCATCAGTGTACCATAAATGTTACCCAGTGTCGTGTTCATGTTCACAGTGAAGGAGAGGAGATGGCCAAGGACTGGAGCCAGAAAACCTTAGTTTGAATATTGACTCAACCAGTTAGTAGCTGTGGGACCTTTAAGTCATGTCAATTCTTAAAAACCCGGTTTTATCATTTATGGATCATTTATGTCCAACTTCGTAGAGTTGCTGCTAATTTTTTTAATGATGTCATGCTCCTATGTCATGGCTTATAGTAGTAATTCAGTAAACGATCTCAATTAATATTATTATCATCTTTATCATCTTCTTTTGGTCTCAGTGTAAATCAGAGGGAATAGAATTGCTTATTCCACGGGACTACCATGAAGACTGAATAACAAATGTGAAGGAGCTTTGTCAACAACTGTCAGCACAGTGTATTATTTTTGAAAATAATAATTAACAAACAGACCTGAGCATCCAGGAAACACTTATCACTGGGCTACAGTACAAATAATAGGGCTTGCCATCTTTTGAGGAAACCAAAATTACCCTTTATCGGCAGAACTCAGAGAGGTCTCCTTAGAAATGGCTTCCAGTGCTTGTATCTGAAGGTCTGTGGGAGGGAGAGCTATAGACAGAACACGGGGGATAGGGAGCAGGTAATCAGAGACAGATATGGGTTCAGTTCCTGACTCTGCCATTTACCCACTAGGTAGCCATGGTCAGTATCCATGAACTTCACTTGTTTAATTTGTAAAATGGAGAGACTGTTAACAAATTCACAGAGCTCTTAGTATTCACTGCCAGCATATGAGAAGTGCCCACTCTGCTGGCTGACCGTTGGCGGATCCTCAGAGCTGTTCATTTCCTTTTGATTTCCTCCTTCTCTTGAACCTCATACTATCACGTAATAGACTAAGGCATCTTTACCTGGGGGAAAAAATACATGAGAGATATTTTTATGTTGTATGTCTAAAAAAGACTGACAGAAGAGAAAAATAAAAATGAAAAAGAAAAACTTTTAACAGTTTTATCAAAATAACATTACTGAAAACTATTTAAAGCCACCAAAAGAGTTATTTATTAAATATATCACTTTGAAAACAACAAAAGGAGAGAGAGAGAGCAAAGAAACATCATAAATCCCAGCGAGAAACTTTGGAGTGAGAGATTAGCAGAGAGCCAATTTAAAGAAATCACGAACTTTGTGGCTTTACCATGAAAATATAAATGCCCACATCTCTGTGGATTATCAAACAAATTACTTCACTCAAATACATATTTCTCTCCCTATTTTATAGATTCCATATCTACCCCACTTGATGTTGGTAACTCCATCTTCTCTAACGGATTAAATGAAATTGAAAACAGCCCCTTGTGGATATTCCTTCCTGCCAGAATTGATCTAAATCTGTCCTAGGCAATGAGCTTCTTCCTTGCCAAACAGTCTACTCTGATTAACTTCACGACAACTTGGTTCCCTTAGGATGCTCATTCGTCTGTAAAATAGGAAATCCAGTTCCCCCCTACCCCCAAATTACCAGTCTGCAGGGCATTTTTCCAAAATCTAATACCTGCTTTCTTTTGGCAAATTTGATGGGAATCAAGCATTGGTCTTACCTAATTATCCCACTGCCAGTCACAGCTATGCCTAAAACTCAATAATGAGATACCTGTCAGCAACATAAGCCTGTTTGTAGGTTTTGTTTATCATTTCTAACCTTTGATTCTAGACAAGAAGTACACCCACCAAACGTATGGCCATGATGCAGGGCCTAGAGGACTAATATTTCTCTGGAGTTTGTATCAAATAACAAACCCTGCTCTGATTAGAGGTGATAGAAGTTCCTAAAGACAGAGGAAATTCCAACTATAAAAATTATTGCCCAGAACTTGGGTTATAAAACCTTCCCTTTGGCTCTGTGGCTTAACCCCTGGCAATGCTCAGAAGCTGTTTATGATCTTATAGAGCAGGAGATCTGGCCAGTCCAATAGAAGTGGGTGACTGTGGGAGACTGTCACACCATTTAGAGCGAGCAGCCCTTGGTTTCCTCTACAGACTGTAATGCTTCTACTCTTGTATTTAATAAACTAAATATAGTTGATTTGCTTACAATGTTGTCTCACCTACTAGACTCATACAATTGTGTGAGAAGAGATGCTTCCTTACTCATCTTTTTCTTCAGCATTGAGCACTGTATTTGGGGCATTGAAGAAGCATATGAATAAGTAACAGGATCCAGATGAGGAGAGAGAGCAGATGGAGAACAAATGAAGGAGAGGGGCCCTTTCCAGTGGCACTCAGGCAATGTTACAACCACTGAAAATGGGACTGTGGGAAGGGTAAGGGCAGTTCGTGGCTTCACTTCTGGGCTGGCGATTGGAGCTGTGGACCTTGCTGGCTCTCAGGACCATCATCCAGTGGTCAGTCTGGCAACCTGCATGCTTCTCACATCTCCTTCCTCATCCAACATCTTCCCCAGCATCATCCCAGATGGTCTTCCACTGAACGGTCTAGGAATAACTATCATGGCCAAGTTCCTCTCATGCTTTCCTGCCCAATTTACACACTTCTATCAAGTCTGATTGGTCAACTTCAACTTGGTTTCCCACTTGCTTCTGTATCAAACCCCAGCTGTGGCTAACATAAAAATGGTATCCAGCAGCAAGTTCTCATCCTTTCCTTCTCCCATTAAAAGAAATGTTTCTCCACCCATCAAAGGTGCTGTTGGTCCATATACATACTTCTCTGGATGGGCTGTTGACTTCCTCCTGGGAGCTTTCCCTTGTTATGAATGTGTTGACATTCTAGCAAGAAAATTTCCATTCTTTGGGGTGCCTGGGTGGCTCAGTGGGTTAAGCCGCTGCCTTCGGCTCAGGTCATGATCTCAGGGTCCTGGGATCAAGTCCCGCATCGGGCTCTCTGCTCAGCAGGGAGCCTGCTTCCCTCTCTCTCTGCCTGCCTCTCCGAATACTTGTGATTTCTCTCTGTCAAATAAATAAATAAAATCTTTAAAAAAAAAAAAGAAAAGAAAAGAAAATTTCCATTCTTCTAAGAACTGTCTCCTGATCATCAGTATAAACAACCTCTGAGAACAAAAAGTCTACTCCTTAAACCATGTGTAATAAATGTCTATAGAAATTATTTCTGTTGAGTGGTCCTACTTACTCTTTGAGAAAACTAATCACAATTCCATCCTATAGAATCCTGTAATCAGAGTTCAGAACACTAGAACTGGTGCAGCTCTAGTTATCTCAACGAGGCTTTGCTAAATTCTCCCAAAATGCGTCAAGAAGAATTTCTGTCAAGCTTTTATTTTGAAAGCAAATGGACACCCGTGGGAATTGGAGGTGGGAGTGGGGGTGTTGTGACATCAGTAAGAAAGAGGTTTCTTCATTTTAAAGTGCTTGGGAACTAATGTACTAGATAGAGAATTCTCATGCTCTGATTTAAGGAGTCTCAGGGTTCTTCTTAGGGGCCTTTGAGCTACTTACACAGTTGGAGTGGAAGAGGCCAAAACTTCTGGTTTCCTTCTCTGTTTTCTTTCCTTCTCTCTCTCTCTCTCTTTTTTTTTAAATAATTTACTTGTTTATTTGACAGAGAGCTAGAGAGAGAGCACAAGTAAACAGAGCAGCAGGAAGAGGGTGAGAGAGAGAAGCAGGATCTCTGCTGAGCAGGGAGCCTGATGCGGGGCTCCATCCCAAGACCCTGGAATCATGACCTGAGATGAAGGCAGCTGCTTAACCAACTGAGCCACCTGGGTGCCCCTCCTTCTCTGTTTTCAATCAGACATTTGTTATGTTTTTAGAAGCTTTCCTTTAAAGAAAAAAAACCACAAAACCTGGTTTGTTCTGGTGATAAAGCTTGGAAAGCATTGCTTAGGATTATGGTGAGGGAGACACTGGCTAAAGTAAATATCTGGAACTTCTATCTATCCCACCGCCAGCACCCTGGTTACGTCCTAATCATTAGGATCACTACCTCAGCCCACTACCTGGGGTCTTGGCACTGGCTCCTACCCAGTCCACTTTCCACTTATATCCAAAAGATGTTTTCAATGCAGATCTGATCATCTCACTATCCTGTTTAAAATCCTCAAGTGGCCCCTCATTGCTGTGAGGAAGAGAAGGTGTGCTTCATAAGCCTGCAGGACCCTCCAGGACCAGCCTCTCATCTTGGGACAGCTAAGACTTTGGTCTTCCTTCAGAGTCACCACCTGCTTCAGATTCACCACCTGCTGATTCACCTTCAGAGCCCCTACCTGGGTTTTCCCTCTGACTGTGATCTGCTCATCTTGCCAGTCTTGGATTAGACAGCGCCTCCTTTTGGAAGCCTCCCCAACCCATGTTCCATTTCTCTCCACCGTATACTCTCATGGATTATCTTCCCATCTGCTTTTTAAGATGTGTCATACTGATAACGATTTCTTCTATATTTGTCTTTCCTCTAAATTCCGAAAGTACCCTTGGTTTCCTTATTTCAGTGCTATAATCCGAACACCTAGCATAATGCCTTGGCATGCAGTAGGCGTTGGTTAACTGTGACTAAAAGAAGAGCACATGGTTTCAGGCACTTTAAAGTCATGTGCACTGGCTGTCTTAGAGCAGTCCTGGGGGACTATCTGATTAGTTTACCAAATGGAATGACAGCAGCAGTAGGGAGAGCAAAGCCCATTGCCCAGTCACTCCAGCCCATGTGAAACGTCTTGACGCCAAGCTCCCTCGCATTTACTGCCAAGAGAACCACTAGCACCAGGTCCGCCTCTTAGTAAGAGCCAGATAAATGTTAAACAGATAGATTGATGTTAATATAAATGCAAATTGGAATTACATCATTCCCGAACCCTGTAAGAGTTGAGTTGTAACGGCGTTTTCTGTGCCAGGACATAGGATTGTTGTAGCTTTCCACAGATCTTTGCACCAGACATTGTGCTGCGGGAGTTTCAAATGCTCCCTCATTTGATCCCAAAAATGTCTGTCTGGCAGATCATAGTTCAAGCTGCTACAGCCATGGACTGGGTGCCTGATAAACATCAGAAATTATTTCTCACAGTTCTGGAGGCTAGATGCCTGAGATTCAGGTGGGGTCCTAGGGCGGGTCCTCTTCCAGGTTGCAGACTGCCAGCTTCTCACTGTCTCCTCCCATTAGAGAAAATGCAAGCTCTCTTGTGATTCTTGAGGGCTCTCATCCACCCTCATGACCGCATCCAGTCCCAATTACTTCCCAGAGGCCCCATAATTAAAACGGTTTCTACATAGGAAATTTGCGGGGACACAGACATTCAGTTCGAGGCAGGCAGGAATTAGTCTTTCCTGTACACAATAGAAACAGAGTTTAAACCTTGCTTACTTTAAACCTTACTTACTTACTTATCTGGGAAGTCTCTCAGGTCTGACCAACACTCCATTGCCCTGTTGTCTGGCACGTAGTAAGTGTTCAGTAGATTATGAATTGAATGAATGAGTGGATGACTTACACTAGGTCTGTGGAAAATGCTCCAGCTTGAAAACATCAGCATGAAACTTAAACAGTTATACTCTTGGAATAAAATGCCATTAATTTCACAGAAACCATAAACACTAAAAGTACAAATACTAATACTCTGGATATCATTAGTTCTATTTTCTTTCCCTAAGTTCCTAAGCTGTTAGCAAAATCTGGGACATTTCATACAGATACTTCATTCAACTAAGCACAACTGCTGAACAGAACTCTTTCCGGTCAAGTCAGATTACAGCCCAGCTTTGGGCCCCTCAGTACTTTCTAAACAGTCGCCAAGTAGAGAATGCAACAAGGATATGCTTTCAAAAAAAAAAAAAAAATGTGTACAGAAAGAAGAGTGGAAGGCGGGGTGACCCACGGTGTCTAACAAGAGCAGTTTATGATCTGAGGGCTTTTTCTTTTTTTAAGATTTATTTACTGATTGGAGAGAGAAAGAGAGCATGCAGTGGGAGAGGGAGAGTCTCAAGCAGACTCCGTGCTGAGCACAGAGCCCGACACAGGGCTCAATCTAAGGACCCTGAGACTATGAACTGACTGGAAACCAAGAGTTGGGTGCTCAATCCACTTACCACCCAGGTGCCCCTGATTGAGGGCTTTTTGATCCATAATTCCTGAATCTTCACAACAGCCTGTGAGATGGTTTCTACCCTTTTCAGTGAATCTAGGTTGTCATTGATTGTAAGATGCACTCCATGTGTCACCAAGAAAGGAGAAATGTGTCAATTAAATTGTGAGATGGCACTGATGGTAAGATACATCCTGAAGGTAGAGGCACCTAGATGGCTCAGTCAGTTAACCATCTGACTGTTGGTTTCTGCTGAGGTCATGATCACCCCGTCATGGGATCGAGCCCTGCATCAGATTCCACACTGGACACAGTCTGCTTCAGATTCTCTCTCCCTCTGCCCCTCCCCTGCTTGCTCTCTCTCTCTAAAATAAGTAAACAAAATCTTTTTTTTTTTTTTTAATGCTTTAAACGGCACCTGGGTGGCTCAGTGTGTTAAAGCCTCTGCCTTAGGCTCAAGTCATGATCCCAGGGTCCTGGGATCGAGCCCTGCATCAGGCTCTCTGCTCAGCAGGGAGTCTGCTTCCCTTCCTCTCTCTCTGCCTGCCTCTCTGCCTACTTGTGATCTCTGTCTGTCAAATAAATAAATAAAATCTTTAAAAAAATAAAAATGCTTTAAAAAAAAAAAGATACATCCTAACTGTAGACATGGGAATGGAAAAAAAAAAAGGGTGCATCTTAAAACTGATTAAATATAGTATTTTTAATCTCATTTTACAGATGAGGTAACTGAAAGAAACCTAAAGAGTTGAAATAATATTCCCAAGGTCACACAGCATGGGTTCTGAATTCAGTTCAGTTCAATCTGGCCTTGTGTTGCAGTAGCCTCCCACTCTCTGCTCTGTTCAAGAGACACACAGATGAGTGAGACTCTGTCCTAACCCTCGGGGACTGAGCAGTCTAGAAGGAAAATAGACCCACAGGCAAATCAACTAAAACGTAGCCTGCTGGATGCAAGAACAAGTCTGTGGACAAGGTAGCAACCTGGCTGGGAGAAGGGAGTAGAGAGCCCTCTCTGGATAGGCTCAGGAGGGTTTCCAGAGAAAGTTCTGAGTTTCATAGAATAGATTGAAAGTTTACAGAATGCTTATTTCTATCTAGTCAGTGCTTTGACTTCTGAAATACTGTTAAGAAAAATTCTTGGCTGAAAAATTCCTCTGCAAGGTGTGAGCTGAGGTAGAGTGTTTGAGAGAAGAAAGGTGTTCCATGGCCCAGCTCATGCGCCTGCTTCCAAGGAGAGGCAGGATGCAGGAGAAGCTGAGGGATGGAGCTGAGTCCTCAAGCTGTGAAAGGACTACTGTTAGAGATGCAGTGCCCCTCTAAGAGAACGCGTGAAGGACACACCTGCTCAGTTGGGTAAGGTCAGCAGGTGAGCTCCCACTCTTACTTCTCAGCTGGTGGATCTGAGGGAATGGTAGATCTGAGAGAACTGTCCATTCATCATCTCCTTTCGATTGCTTGATGGGGTTCCTGTTCTGTGATCCTGTAGCCCCACCACCACCACACTAATTCCTATGACTGAACTCAATTTTAAAATTGACTGAACTCAATTTTAACTATATTTGGGGCTTTGGCACTGGCTGCTCCCTCTTCTTAGAACACTGTCCTCAGATGTCTTTGTGATAACTCACTCGCCTCCTTCAAGCCTTGCTCCACCTTTCTCTCACTGAGTCCTACTTGACCGTAGTCCCTGCTCAAAAATGCAACCTTCACCACTACCACAGCTCTACTGTCAAAAAATCCTGATTCCCCTTACTCTGCTCTATTTTTCACTGTCCTGTAGCAAGGATCAACTCACATTATACTGCACGTATTGCCATGTTCTCTCACTAGAATATAAGTCCCATGAAGGCAGGAATTTTTGTCTATCTGCTTTCATCGATAGACCCCAAGCTCCTAGAATCATCATTGGTACATGCTGGATAAGTATTTGCTGAAGGGATAAATGAATGTGTGAGTTGCTGAATGAATATACCCTTAGCTCTATTCTCAACCCAACATAAAGCTCCATGAGAACAGGAAACAAGCCTCTTGTTCACTGCTGAGTCCTCGGCAAATAACACAGTGAGTGGCACATAGTAGCCCCTCTGTAAACAATATTGCATTAAATGACTATTATTTCATATCCTTGTGTGAAAGTTAAAATACATCCCGAACTCAATGTTTTTACCTGGGTGGAGAAGGAAGCGTCTTCTATCTGTCCTCAATCAAAAAGTGATAAGGAGAGCATCTATGGACATAGGTGAGATTTCGAGGTGAAGTTTTCCCTAATTCCAGATGTTCCATTGCCTCAATCCAGGCCTGTTGTTCCCATCCAGTTTTCTGAAAACTCAAAAGACAAAAAAATGAGCCCAGTATCCAGGGGAGCTGAAGTGATAGTCCAGCTGCCTGGTTTTGTGATACGTGAATTTCATCACCAACCCTGACAAACTAACTAACTAAGGATTTGGGGTAGTCATGTCAATGTTCTTGGATGTCATTCTCCCCTTTTCCATATGCTCATGAGAGAAATGAACTTTCTCCAACATCTCTTCTAAGCCAGGCAACATACCAACTGATCCCACTTGTCAGTCAGTAGATACTTAGAGTGTTATTAGAAGGCAGAAACTTGCCTTGCTTTGCTTGTGCTCTGATGAGCAACTCTAGAAAAGAAGGGATGAAATTTATAGGGGAAAAATTTAGATTTTATACTCAGTTAACAAATATTGAGCACCTATTGGGTTCTGAAATGTCTTGTATGTGTAATTCCCATAAAGACTCTATTGGATAGAGATCTTGCCTCTCATTTCGCATCTTTGGAGACCTGGGGACAGAGATGAAAAGCACATAGCTTCTTAAATAGCAGAGCTGCTACTTGAACCCAGGACTATCCGATGTCCATTTCTCATGGTCTTTACATGGATCTTCTATAGAAAAAGTTAAATGTTTAAATGATAATTGTGTATCAGCAATAATGAAATTCTGTATCAAGATATTTCCTGGAGCATCAGAGGACTCAATTGGTTAAGTGTCTGACTCTTGATTTTGGCTCAGGTCATGATCTCAGGGTCATGAGATCAAACCCCACATCAGACTCTACACTGGGCATGGAACCAGCTTGGGCTCTTCTCTCCCTCTCCCTCCCTCCTTAACTTCTCTTGATCTTTAAAAAAAAAAAAAAGATACTTTTTTTTTTTTTTCCCTCTCAAGCAAGCTTTTTAATTTGTGGCAGTAAAACCCTAAGACATGAATACCAAAGCTTGATATACATTTTCAGCTTGGATCAGAAATAAAAGGCTGTAGTCAGAGCTATGTCAGCCTTTCAGAAATATCTTGATTAATGTATTTTGATTGCCTGATAAGCGACGCCAACACATAAAGGCTTTTAGAACTGTCCTAAAGCCTGGGCTCTTCATCCTGGCCATGTTCCCCTTCCTAAATTTCAATCTCCAAGTGGTCAGTTGATGGCATTTGTGGGGAAAGACAATGATTTTAAGATGATTAATTTTTTAATTTTTACAGCCTCACCCAGCCCTGAAATCCAAGTACCATTTGCCATGGTCTGTCAAGCCTTGCCTTTGGGCAAGTTCAGATCTGCCTCTGCTTCCCTCAGATGCGGTCCTGTCAGTAGGCACTGCCGCGTAAACCACTCAGACAGATTGCTGGGACAGCCTGAGAGAGAAAGCAGGCTGCAGTGGGCCCCATCCCTGGAGACTCTGAGGATGCCTTGTCTGAAATGATCAGCACACAGGCCTCTGGACACCGGAAGTCTGCTAACACTGTGTCCCTAGGGGACGGGGAAGCGCTGGTGACTCAGGAGAGACTGAGAGAAAGAATTGTTGCCCCTGGAAGTCATGCTTCTTTCCTGATTATCATCAAAATACCCAGCTGTGGAGAGGCCCAGGCTGGGAGGACCTCCAGTTGGTGCCCAGTTAGGTCCATCTTTAGTCATGACAGTGACTGCCTGATTCCTTGGGTGCAGTAGAAGTTGACAGCTTCCCAGTACCCTCCGGACATAGCAGGAAGCTGTGGCATGAAGAGAAGTGTATCTTTACAGAGCACAGACCTGCCTTACGAGGTTATTAATGACAAAATGGCATAACCCATGTGGTACCAGAGTCCATGGTGCGTGGTGCATTTACCCTTCTATCAACTGGAAACAATGCCTGTACCTTAAGGAAGTAGAATATCTTAAATCACAGATAAGAAATACCTAGAGCAGTGCCTGGCACCTTGTAAGGCCTACTGTGTGCTCAGTAATTACTGAGAGATAGTATCTTGGTCAGAGCCCTCTTAGCAAGGATCAACGGAGGCTAATGTGTTCTCATCCACTAACACCGGTTCAGGCGGGTAGATTCAACCACCCCTTTTCACTAAGGACAATTCATTATTGAAATAGATGGGGAATTGAGTGGCCACACCAGACCTCCATCAGCCTAGTTATGATGACCAATCCACAGGCATACGTAGGATTTCTCAAGGAGGCAAGAAAAGTAATCAGTACAGAGCTGTGTGTTTCCTTCTACCCTGAGATGAATGCATTCAGACGTGAGAGACAGCACATTGCGTGGATCTTCATCATCTCCCAGGAAGGGTAGGGAAGCCAGTGTGGATGCTGCTCAAGCTTTTCTGTTGTGTCCAGTTGTCCGTGCCTTCACAAAAAAGAATGTACCCCAAAAGAAAAGAAAAGAAAGAATGTACCCAACTGAATTCCAGAGATTGGCCAACGAGAAGTAGAGGCAACAAATGTAATAACAGAAAATAACTTTTTTTGGACATCTGCTATGTGGTAGGCCCTCAGGACAGCAGGAATATGAACGTCCCCTGTTCCCCATGCATATACAAACTAGAATTTTCAAGGGCTAGAAATCATAGTACAATATGATTTAAGAGCCTAGGAGAGGGAACTTTAACTCCCAGTGAGGGTGGAGGGAAGAGAAAGAAGGTCTAGGATTGATGGAGGAAATGGCACAGAGCAGAGCAACTTTCACAAGGCAGACACAATCCTAGGAGACACACATCCTATCAGCTGTGTAGAAAGTTGACCTGATTTCCCCTCAGTGTCTTGCAAGACAAAGGCATAGAACATGACAGCTGAAACATGCTTTAGAAAAGTGCTTTGTGACTATTGATTACATAGGAGCTGAAGCCCAAAGAGGTTAAGTAACTTACTCAAGATATTACTCAAGATCACATGGTGACATTACGTTGAAGCCAGAACCAGAGCCCCCTCTCCTCACTCTGCCCCAGCTTCTCCCTACTTCCAGGGTGCCATCTCTGTTCTTTAGAGATGTTTGTTTGTTTGTTTGTTTGATTCATGAGGGTGCGAATGCATGCTTTGAAGAAGGAAAAACTATTAGAAATGGCTGGTTTTTAAAATAAGAGCACCTAAATTTCAGATCTGTCTGCTCCCAGTGCTGATCCCTTTCCCACATCCCCCTGGCAGGAAAATGTTTTGAGAACATTAACTGCGTGGGTATTTTTATGTTGTATTTTAAGAACACTGTATTAGGACCTCCTGCCAACATACAGAAATAACTCACTCATTCCTAGTGTAGGCAAGAGGTGAAGTAAAGGAACTATTGGTTGGAAGTTGGTGTGCTAAAGGCTTTTCCTATGTCATCTCATTAAATCTCGCCAAATGTGCTGAGACCTAGGGATGATTAAGCCCATTCATTGATAAACCAAGGCTCAGATTGGTTGTGGATCAATCCCAGTGATGCTCAGGTAGAAAGAGGTGGACTCACTTGAATGTGTCTCTTCACTCCAATATCTACACTTCTTGCACTATCCTCAGCTGCATACCTTAGCAATGGAAGAGTGGCATGGAGTAGAGAACAGACTTTATCCTCCACAGCTCTTCTTTCTCCTGCTGCATAGAGAGGTGAGAACCTCTAATCAAGCAGAAGCCTCAACTTCTGGAGAGAAAGAAATTGAGTCCAAGCACTCTTTGTGGGTCTTAACAATGTCATGGAAACAAAGGCTTCTTCAGCCCAAACAAGTTCACTGCACAGAAGGTGTGCAGCTGATGGTTGATTTGTTCATTTATAAAGCATCTGCAAGGACTGTGCAGACGCTGGACCTGGGAGCCCCTGACCTTCAGTGGCTTTAATCCAGTATAGGAGGTGAGACACATTCCCATTCAAGACTAGACATTGCAAGCTTCCCAAGAAAGGTCCAAGCAGAGTGCTTTACAACTTCTGAGAAGAAAAAAGTTGCTTCTTCCATGCCTCAGTTTCCTTATCTGAACATAGGAACAAATAATATTTATCTCATAGGGTTTCTGTGAGAATTGATTAAAGTAGAAGTAAGAGATTAAAGCCCTGAATTTTTTATCTGCAAAGTAGGAATAATCATACTTACATGTCACACTTATTTACGAGGACTCAGTAAGATGACATTATGTAACACAAAGGTACTTTGCACGTGGCTGGCCGACAATAGGCACTCTGTGGGCTGTTACTATTACTGCTGAGCAGTTGTTTTTATTCCAAAGAATCTTTGGCAGAGTCATCTAACTGGTGACCTTTGCCTTCTACCTGTCCTCTCTAAAATCATCCTCTTTCTTGTCCTCTGTTACTAGCTTGCTGTTGCTGCTTTGACAAATTACCTTCCTCTGTCTTCAAATCCATCAATGGCCACCATGTACCTCTCATGGTACATCTCTCTGACCTATTCTTCTGCCTTCTCTTCTACTTTTAAGGACTCATATGATTGGATTGGGCCCACCCAGATAGTCAAGGATACTCTCTCCTTACCACTTTCGCCATAGAAGATAACATATTCTCAGGTTCTGGGGATTAAGGTGTAGACATCCTTGCGGAGAAGCAGTTAGGGAATTATTTTCCCTACCGTATCTTCAGTAACCATGAGACACATCAAGAAATTTTTCCAGTTCTGAGTGGTATGGTCCTGGGGATTCTCTTCACTCCCGTGATTCTCTGCTGTAACAACCTCAAAGTGGTTCAGCCAGAACTTGATCCTCTGCCCAATACAGAAAACACATGTGCTCTTGTGGTCCATGATTATTAAATATTACTGCAGCCTAAGCTCTGTAGAAAATGAGGTTGGTTTTGGTTGGAGAGGGTTGCTTGCAGAAACAACATATGGGTTGGTGAAGCAAGTCCACAGGTCTTGGAGGCAGATGGTTCTTGCACTCGGTCCTGCCTTGTCACGTGCTAGCTGGTTTGCCCCCAGACGTGTTGCTTCAGTGACAGAAGTCTGTATTTCCTCCTCTGCAACATAAGGCTAATCCATGCATTGTGGGGCAGTTATGAGAACTGCGTGCCATCCATAAACTGCTCCTATCTCTCTCTCCTGACGTCTAGTCCATGGTGTCATTATAAATGTGATCACCACCAAATCATGAAATCTCTGGAGATACAGTCTAAGCACAACATTCCTTGTAGGGAACTGCAAGCTGAATTCTACAGCCAGGAGCATGGGCTTTTGATTCCGGCACATCTATCTATATTTGAATCCTGGTTCTGCGACTTAATAGCTTTTTTTCATTTCATCTGTTTGGGTCTCATTTCCTTTATGAGATAAAAAAAAAAAAAAAAAAAAAAAAAACTGGCATGGCAAGATTGTTGTCACAAATCAAAACAAAATGGAACTCCTTCTCTGCGGGCGTTGGGCCTTTTGCAGGCTTTACCCTATGGTGGGCTCTTCGTAACAATCTTTTGAGTTAATGCCATCATTCTCTGCATTTCATAGCTGAGGGAATAGTCATCTGTGGTGAAGAGATCGTCGAGAAGGTTAGGTGACGTGCCCCAAATTCACAACTAGGAGTGGCAGAGCTGTGATGTAAACCCAGGTCTCTTCTCTCTCCAAAGCTTGGCATAGAACCCACATGCTGCCTTGCCTGACTAGTACATCGAATGAGATGATAGCTCTAAAGTCTTTAGCACATTGTGGGGCACTTCAGTACAATTTCCATCAGCTGCTCAGGTATCTCCCCATATATTTGCACAGCCATGAGGGTGAGCAGTTGCTTTGCTCCCCTTCCTGGACTTCCCCAGTTGGCAAAGGGCCAGCACGTGGTGAAATGCAGGAGGGCCAGGAGGGATGGGAGAGATGTTGCATTATTCCTCTCTAATTCTATTTGTCTAATGGACTTGTTAAAAGCACCCTCGGTGGAAAGTGTGAGTCTTAATGGCATTTTATAAAAGTTGCTGTGATGAATTAGCACATAAAGCAAATTAAAAACAGCTTATCGTTTTTTAAATTAGGTGATGGGGCACTGTAGCATTTCTCCCAGACATGAAGACCCATTAATATCCAAAGGAGCCAGAAGCTGCCGAAATATATCAGCTGCTTGTTTTCAGGGACCCGACAAGTCTAAAATCAGTGTAATCCTAGAGGGGCAGATTGTCCAAGATAAATAGAAATGGGTAGACGTGTGTTATTGAGCCCCTTCTTTGGGGACACCTATGCTGAAGGCAGGAGGGGGAACCTTCCCTCAGGGATTCTTGGGGATGGAATGGAACACAGTAGATTGAATGTCTGGCCTGGTGGGGACCACCGGAAAGTCTCTCCTCTCCTCCCTTACACATGGGGACACGGGCTTGAGAGAAGCAGGCTTTCAGAGTTTGTCTGAAACATGTCCACAGAACCATGGTGAACATCTACTTTGTGCCCAGTGCTGTACTGGACTCAGAGGATAGAGAGGGATTGTAGCTGTCTTTATACACAGTCCACAAGACGGCTACTAATGGCACAGTGGGGACCCAGATCCCCTATTCAAGACCAGCCCATTTTCAGGAAAACAATTACAATAGTAATAGTAGCCACCATTTGTCGAGCCCAGCCCATGTCAAGATGGTGTCACCGTACTTCCATAGATTATTTCATTTAATCCTCACCACAACTCTTTGAAGTATTTGGTGTTATTATAGGACAGTTTCACAATTCAGAAAACCTCAAGGCCAGAGAAGCTAAGTAACTTGCTTGAGATCACATGGTTAAAAAGTTGCAAGCCCAGGCAGTCCGACCCTAAACCCTGCCTTCTTGGCAACCACCTGCCAGCTTTCCTGATGGCTTTTCTCCCTCTCTCCCCACACTTTACATCCAGAAGGAGCCTGGAGCTAAACCAGAGATTCAAAGACTCTTAAGATAAAAGAAATACTGAGACGAGAACTGAGCAGTAAGGAGCTTCGGGGACTTGGGGGCAGGAGATGGCGGAGATTGGTCAGCCTTGAAGGGAGGTGAACAGTTCCTGGTACTGCTGAATTGTGAGCACGGCCTGAGGACAAACAGGCTGGGAAACTGAGCCTTACGATGAAATGTCCAAGAATGTGGATTTTGGAGTATACTCTCGCTGCGGTCTCCACCACTTGCGTACATATGACCTGGGGCAGGTGCTTTAATGTCCTGAGCCTCTTTCCCTCACCTGTAAAATGAGGATACTAATGTTTACCTTCAGGTTCTTATGATGTCAAATAAGACAACAGTACAGAGTGCCAAGCTACCTAATCCGAGCATAAGTAGTGGTAGCCCTCATGGTCATCGTCCTTACCACCTTGTCACCACCTTTCAGACTCAGGTGTGGGGGTGGGGGACAAAGTGAAGAGCATTGCACTAGAACTCCAGAGCAGAAGACCAAAACTCCAGCCTGAGGCTGCTGACCCTTACGTGCTGAGGTTAGTCTGTCCCTCATCTGTATAAAGGGAATAATACGATATCCTTCATACCTTCTTTGTTGAAATGGATTGAGGTACAAGTGAAGTAGTATATTTGAAAATGATTTGCAATCTTTTGACCCTCAAGAAAACCCCCAGGGTCAGTGATTCACTAGGAGGGCTCACAGGATTCAGCCTCATCATCCTGGGGACTATGAATTATTACGAGAGGATACAAAGCAAAATCAGCAAAGAAAAGATTGAGGGACAAAATCCACAGGAAACTGGTCACAAGCTTCCAAGAGCCTTCTCCCAGTGGAGTCACAAGGCACATGCCTAATCTCTCCAGCAGCAAATTGTGACACCAGGTATAAAATGTCTACTAGGGAAGCTCATTAAAGACTCAGAGTCCAGGGTTTTTATTGGGGGCTGATCACGTAGTCGCCGTCTGCCTGGCCTATATCACGATTCCGGACTCACAGAGGAAAAGCAGATGTTCCATTTAAATCTTGTTTATACAAACAGTTTAGGCGTGGTGAGCCATTCCTAATAGGAAAAAGTGAGAACCTTCCCAGAAATCTAATTTCCCAGATGTCAGCCAGAAGCCATCCTTGTGGGCATGTCTTTTTAAGGAGAGCAGTCTCAAGCTTGCTCTGTTAGCTCTCTTTTGCACAGAGTAGACTCTATAGAAAGGATTTGTGTGAATATCCACTCACAGGAGAAAGGCGAGATGATAATGACCCTTCGTAGTTGATGATTATCCCTGTGCGCCGGGCATTGTCGTGCATGCTTTATTTTACAGGTATTACCTTAGGTCACATGTCATCCGTACAGCAATTTCATGGTGGGGGTACTGTTACCATTGCTGGTGTGTAGAAGGAATCTGAGGCCTAAGAAAGGTGAAGTAGCCTGTGTGGATAAAGAGCTGCATGACTGGCAAGAAGTAGTAGAACCAGGAAAGGACTCTTAACAGTGTGACCTCAGAGCCTGCATTCTTAACCCCTACACTCCAGCTGCTGCACTGCACCTCCTGTGAGCTGGGAGCTTTGTATGTCTTATTAATGTGCACAGCAGCTCCGTGTGAATGTAGTTATTGGACTCATTTTACATTACAAAAACCTGTGGCTCCAGCGTGCTAATTCATTTATGTCATATCGCCCAGCCAGAGAATTGACGACGTCCGAAGTGGACCTCTGCCCTCCGTTGGCCCCTTTATGCTTGGGGGGAGCTTTAGCCAAAGTCTTTGGTGGGGAAGATGCAGGTGGTCAAGGTGGAAGTGAATCATTCTGGGAGCTTCAAGCGAGAAACTCTCCCCCGATGCCATGATTTAGGGACAGAGTTAGTGGAAGAAGGAGCTGTGTTGCAAGTAATTCAAATTTTCCTACAATATCTGAGCTCAACCTGCTGTCTTCAGCTCTTTTTGGTTGCCATGGCAGCAGATGTGACATTTTTTTAATGAGGGGGAAAAATGAAGAAAGGAAAAGAACCATATTTGGTCCTCAGTGATCTTAGAAAAAAAACCTGTTCCCCAGATCTCTCTAGTTTTGCTTGCATAGTAGTTACACTCGAACGAAATTACCAGAGTGGAATCAAAGGGGAAATAGCAGGGAGGTGGCAAAATCTGCTTCTCTTGAGAAATTGTGTGTGGAGTGTGTGTGTGTGTGTGTGTGTGTGTGTGTACGTGAGCTCGTACTTGCTGTATATGTGGTGGTGGTTTGCAGCGGGGATATAGAGGAGAAAGCAGACAATGTAAGATTTGATACAAACTGTCAGCTACTTAAGGCAACACCTAGCTACTAAGATCTTGGTCATCCTTCCAGTTCTCTTTGCAATTCCCCCACCCCTCCAATGTATACCTGTTACAGTCTGTTTGGCTTAGCGAAGGCTCAGCATGTGCTCTTCAGTGAAGGAAACATGGTACATAAAGCAAGAATTACAATTCAGAGTGATGAGTGTGAGGCTGAGGTAGGCTTAGCATTCTGTGCAAGCAAGAAGATTTGTCTTATTCATATAATCTTGAACTATCTGTAGACACACATGTAAACATGGGTGTCATTATATTTTTTCATTATTGCATTTTGAGCACTTAATCATGTCATTGGATTAACCCCTGCCACCACTCAGTTTATTTTATTTTTTTATGTTCTTGTGGTTTTAATAGCATCTTTCTTAAAAAAAAAAATTGAATTCCAGTATAATGAACATACAGCATTATATTAGTTTCAGGTGTACAATACAGCAATCGAACGGCAACCATTCAACTTCAGTAATGGTCCAATAGTCCAGTGAGTGGAAGGATCATCCCCATGGGATGACATTTAAGTTGTTACCATTTTTCCCCATCCCAAAAAAAGACTTCTATGGACTGATACATCTGAGAGGGTTTGTTCATAACACAGAATGCTTCTTTCAGAAAGATGCTTATGTTTCTCTTCATTATTTCTTTCTTTGTAGTGAATTTTAACATTTGAAGTGGGAGGGGAAAAAATCTCAGGTACTAACTCCCTTTGCCACATCTCCCATTATCACTTTGCCACATAGGATGGTCTCCAAGAAAAGAAACAATACCCCAGTTTTAGGAGCCCGGAGGATGTCCCTACAGCCTCCAAGGAGAAGCAGGAACTAACGTTGATTTGTGGCCACAGTAGGGGGGATGTAGACTGAAATCCTGAGAGTCAGTCCAAATGGATGAAGGATTCTCAGGGCATGAGGGGGTAATCAAAATGGAGAATTCGAAATCTGTGCTGCAGAGGTTCCTAACGACGTTCTCTCTTGCCATTTCTACAGAGCCATGTTTGACTATGACAAGAGCAAGGACAGTGGGCTGCCAAGTCAAGGACTTAGTTTTAAATATGGAGATATTCTCCACGTTATCAACGCCTCTGATGACGAGTGGTGGCAAGCCAGGAGAGTCACGCTGGAGGGGGACAGTGAAGAGATGGGGGTCATCCCCAGCAAACGGAGGTAAAAATGCCTTTTCTATTTTAGAATGTTTGCTTTTAAGCAATCTGGGGAGTGGAAATGAGGGAAGATAAAGATATGGCAAACTGTTCACAAAATAACCATTTGAGTGGGATAGTCTGCGGGGAAATTGTCAGTGGTGACAGGTGACATGAATTAAATATTCTCACTCTTCCAATATTAAGGTTTTACCAAAACTGGTGGCTGTGGTAAGGCAGAAAGAAAGAAAGGGGATCTGCTTACACCACCTTCCTAAACCGTTTACCAGCATCCACATGTTTGAGATTATCTTGTCAGTACACTGACTTACACACTTAGCTGTATTCCAGAGGTTCACATTCACCAGATAACTTTACAGAAAGGTCAGGTGAAAGCCCAGTAAAGTACAATTTCCTAAGCAAAGGTCCTACCATGCATTATGTTGAAACACTGATGGGAGACAAACTAAAAACCTTCATTCCAAACTGAGATGCTTGGGATATGAGCTCTCGAACCTGTGGTGAGGTCTGAGACTGGGTTTATAACTGGTTTTTACTATTTTAGTGACTCCTGTCCCCCCACCCCCACCCCACGACTCCCCCCTTCACTCAGTCAGATACTTAGTTCTATATGTGTTTCCTGAGTCAAGAGTACCGTGCTCTTTCTCTTCTAAACATTTCTTCAGCTAGGTGGGAATGTACTTTGGAACAGCCAACTCCCTCGTGTGTCCCAGCAGCTTCTAGTCATCATGACCCGGGAGGAACTTTCCTTCCCATGAGCCTCTTTTTGGCACCAAGATACTGTCCATGAAACACTGTTGTCTGTACCACCAGGAAAAAGATAGGGTTATGAAATTAAAGTCAGGAAGAATGTTTATTCAAGGCAGTCACCAACTTTTCTCAAGCTACAGGTTTCTCCAAGGGCTTTTCTTCTTCTGTCCAAATACCCCAAATACCTCTGTGAAGAGTCCTCAGTGAAGCTGATGCTCTCATGCCGTGACCCAGCGACTGAGCCAGCACAAACCGAAGTAGGAAGGTGTTGCTTACCCCAATAATCACTCTGTGGGGTGTTGGCACCCCAGAGAAGACTGGTCCCCCCATGCTTTTCTGCCTGCGGGGACAGAAAGGAATGCAGGGAGAGGGCAGCAGGCTGACTGTCACACAGCGACTCCCTCACGGTTAGTGGGGAGGAGTCACAAAGAAGCCACCAAAACTCGAGAGAACCTCCCTGTCCTCTGTACCCCTGGGTGGATCGCCCACCATCACACTGTTCTTGGAGTCTCTTTAATTTCTGGGCTCCAGACAGCTGGGTGGCTCAATCCATTAAGCACCTGCCTTCGACTTAGGTCATGATCCCAGAGTCCTGGGATGGAGTCCTATCTGACTCCCTCCTCAGCAGGGAGCCTGCTTCTCCCTCTGCCTACCATTGCCCCTGCTTATATGTTCTCTGTCTCTGTCTCTGTCTCTGTGTGTGTCTCTCTCTCTCTCTGACAAATAAATAAAATCTTTTAATTAAAAAAACTATAAAAAATTTAAAAACCTCTGGGCTCCCCAATAGTTGCCTCACATTGCTTTGAGAGGACATTCTGGATTTGTACTCTGGCTTGTAGGGTTTTCTCAAAGGGTATATATTCAAAGCAGCGACTCTCAGCACTAGTTTAGATTCTGTTTTTCCATTTCCATTTACTTAAAAAAAAAAAAAGAGTCAAGACAACGTGCATTTTGGGTTGCTTTGATTTAATTCATCAGAGCTGTCGGAGCGGCTGCTCTAAGAAGAAAGAGCTATCTTACTGAATATGGCCCCAAGGATAGAAGCAGAGCGGAGGAAGGAAAGCTATGTGGGAAGAGATTTCTGCTCATTTTAAAGGAACTCTTTTACTAGTCAGAGCTGTGTAGAGATGGTATGGATTACGTGGGAAGATACTGAACCAGAACTGTGGTTTTCATAGCAAGGGAGCATTATAAAAGCTTAGATGTGCCCGCTTCCTCCCTCTCGGAGCCTCTCCTCTGTGTGTGCACAGGCATGCACACACACATGCGTGCGTACACACACACACACACACACAAATACTCTAATTCCATCCATCTGGAGTGGGTCCTGGAAATCTCTATTTGTTTGTAAATCCCTCCGGGTGATTCTGATAACAGAAGGTCTAGTGTCAGGAAATATAATAAACGGGATTCAAGCTTTGGATAGAGAGTTGAACTATGCAATTTTCCAGGCCCTTTCCAACCCAGAAGTTCCATGATTCTAACCAGCCCTGTCAATAGCCCTTCATTTGTTCAATTATACTTCATTTTCCCCCCAAGGTACATTCTCAGTGCTATTCCTCTTGAGGCAATTTTCCACCTCCTGGTGGTCCTTCTTAAGTTGGCTATCTTTCCTATTTTGGATAAAAACCATCTTAACAAATACACTACAACAAGCCTGAAAAGGAAGTTTGTCTAGTGACTCCAATGTTGATATTTATTTGCATTCTAATCTCGTGAATGTTATCCGCATGTGTGTGTGTGTGTGTGTGTGTGTGGCTATAAATGAGTTTCTGTCAACTTTTCTCCTTAGAATTTAATCCTTTCAGAAAATATTATTATTTTAGATGTTTCTATAGCACATTTCATTGTAGGCAAGTGGGAAATTTTTGAGAATTATAGAAAAGAAATAAAAATCATTTATAATCTTACCCTATGAAGAGTTCTTATTGCAGGGCTTTCTCATTTAACACTACATTTAGCATCTTACAACTCTAGCTCAGAATACGTGGGAGCTGGTACAAATAGGATTTACTTTTAGACTGGGGTTAAGTTTTTCAGTCTTTAATTCCTTGCTAGCCCCTTTTCTGAGTACAGTTCAGCTAGTAGAACTGGTCTGGGAAAATCTCGTAATGGATAACATCAGGGCATGACTTGACCCTTTACAAAGATGCTTCTCTATGGGGAAGGGGGCTGGGAGAAGTGGGGTGGAATTATGGACATTGGGGAGGGTATGTGCTTTGGTGAGTGCTGTGAAGTGTGTAAACCTGGTGATTCACAGACCTGTACCCCTGGGGATAAAAATATATGTTTATAAAAAATAAAAAATTAAAAAAAAAAACAAAGATGCTTCTCTATGGATGATCCCATTTAATCATCCCAATGAAACCGTGATGGAGGGTATGAAGATTACTTCCACCCTCTTTCTTTTTTTGAAGATGATGAAGAAATTTTAGTTAAAACACTCCTGGAACATGCTAGACACTGTTCTAAGCCCTTTACAATGAGCTCGTTTAAACCTCATTACAACCCTTTGAGAGATGTTATAATAGTATGTGCATTTTACAAAGCAGAAGACTGAGGCATAGAGGGGTTAATTAAATTGCCTGAAATTGCCCAGCGGAACCAAGATTTGAATCCAGGCTACAGAACTGATGTTCTTTTTTTTTCCTTTTTCTTTTTTTAGTGAAGGGGAGAGAAAGTAGGAGTGGGGACAGACAGCAGGAAAGGGAGAGGGAGAATCTTAAACAGGCACCACACCCAACATGAAGCCCAACGTAGGCCTCAATCCCATGACCCTGATATCATGACCTAAGCCAAAAGCAAGAGTTGGACGCTTAGGGATGCCTGAGTGCCTCAGTCAGTTAAGTGTCTGCCTTCAGCTCAGGTCATGATCCCAGGGTTCTGGGATGGAGCCCCGCTTTGGGCTCCTTACTCAGTGGAGAGCCTGCTTCTCCCTTTCCCTGCCACTCCTCCCCCTGCTTATGCTCTCTCTCTCTCTCTCTCTCTCTCATTCTGACAAATAAATAAAAAATAATTTTTTTTAAGAAGGAGTTGGATGTTTAACCAACTGAGCCACATAGGCACCCCAGCAGAATTGATACCCTGAACTTACATGCAGTCCTGCCTCCCCAAGTTACAAAAGTAAGACTTAGCAAAATTTAAATCAGCAAGCATGGTTTGAGCAGTGTCTGTGTGCCAAGCACTGTCATTGGGTCACTGGAGCCCAGCTGGAGTCACATGTTTGTGGGACTAAACATGTGACTAAGGCATAGCCACACTGTGATTCCATTAATGAAGGCTCACAGTAACTAAAGGTGCTGTCCTAGTCAGCTTGGACTGCCATAACAAACCAAAGACTGGGTGCTTTAATAGCAGACATTCATTTCTCATAGTTCTGAAAGCCTAGAGAGTCCAGATTCAAGGCACTGGTTATTTGGATTCCCAATGAGGGCCTTATTCCTGGTTCATGGATAGCTTTCTCGCTGTACCCTCACATGGCTAAAAGAGAGATTATTTCTCATGTCTCTTCTTATAAGGGCACTAATCCCACTCATGAAGGCCAACACATTCAGTCCATAGCAGGAGTCAAGGGATATGGAAGGACAGGAGACAGGGAGACCAGTTCTATCTGATAATGGCACCAATCCTGTGTGGTGGCAAGTACTATCAAATACAGAATTTTATGATAATAGCACCAACCCTGTATGGTGGCAAGTACTTTCAAATACAGAATTTCATTTCATCTTCACAAAAGCCTTATAAGGACATTGAGGGTCCAAGAAGTCAAGTAACTTGCCCAAGGGTCCACAACCAACCACTGGCTGAACCCAAGTCTCCCTGATAGCAAGACCACATGGCTTTCCACTATGCCAAGAGTCCATTAGAATTGTCAATTAGGAGTTCTTCATATGTAGCAGATACTGTGCTAAACAATTTTTGTATTATCTTCTTTAACATTCACTGTAATTTTTTAAAGTCTGTCTATACTTTCAGTTTACCAACATAAATCCTGAGATCCTAAGAGGCTGAATGACCTGCCCTGACTCACAGAGTTGATAAGTGGCAGATGCAGGATTCCAGCCCAGACTTGTATGATTTCAAAACCTGGGCTCTTAGCCTAGAATTGCTGTTTCCTGAGACTGCGTAGTTTTTGTGAGTGGCCAAGATATGATTTGTTCCACAGTCTCTTAATTCATCGCCCCATACTGATGGCCCCCTGGGCTCTCAGAGGACAGGTTTGTAGCTAGCACTGCATGAAGGTTTACTCACCTAACCTTCACAGAGAGCTTGTGGCCAATCACGTGGACCGCATTTCTATCCTTGCAGAGCACGGGCACAGCAACACCCAGCACTAAATGATTATCCTGCCATCCAGTGCTCCAAGCCTGACCTCATTGTATGTTTGGCCAGGACCTGAAAATGCCAGATGGGAAGTGGGTGAGAGGGCAGAGGGAGACCACTGGGCTCGTGGAAGCATGACCATTTGGTACTCCCTGGAGATGCTAACTGTCAGAAGCGATTGCTCAGATTTTGCCATCCAGTGTACATTTTCAGTATTTTGGTCAGTGACCAAACTGGGGTGGAAAGGATTATTTCTGCTTAAACAATCTAATTAATTGCTTGCCTCTTGAGTGTGAGAGAAGTAAGGCAGTACTTCTCCTTTCAATTCAGTCTTTCTATATAGGTGGTCCGCCATTCCCTTAGGTAAAGGCTAGTGGGCTTTAATATCATCTACTTCTGCTGAAGGAGTCCTACTTAAATAACACAAATAGGGAAGGTGATGCTAAACTTAGATTCTTACCAAGTGAAAAAGTCATGAATTGGTAAATAATTTTTTTTATTGAAAACACTATTCGAGGGTAAGTCAGTTAACTCTTGAGCCTCAATTGTCACAACCAGGTCAAGAATGCTCCTTGAGGGTTTATTCATGCATTTGCTCATTTGTTCATTCGTTTATTCAACAAAGATTCTTGAAGTTCCTACTATATGCCCGGCTCCATCTTAAGCCCTGGATCACTCTACAGTTATTGGTAATATAGGCAAAGTGCTTAGGACAACATCGAATACTTCGTACACACTCAAATGATGGGTGTTTTCCTTTCTTCGCATTTGAGCTTTTAGTTCTTGAAAGAACACACCATTATTCAGAGCGCTGACTTATCTGTTGCCAGCCCTGACTCTCATTTGAGCAATAAATTATCCACCTACATCCCAAGAAGCACCAGAAGAGAGGAAGGGTTTGGGGTAGGTAGGAAAAAACGAGCCACAGCCAACTACCACTGAGAGAGTTAATCAAGATGGGCCCCGTGATGGGAAAGCAAAACTATGATGGGGTTACAGTGAATGAAAAAGACTGCCAAGGAGAGAAAGTAATTCAATATGTATGATATAATTCAATATGTATAATGCTGCATACAGTCATTTACCTAACCTAATTCAAGATTAAAATTTATTCTAAATTTTAAAGCCCAGGGGCACCTGGGTGGCTCAGTCCGTTCAGTGTCTGACTCTTGATTTCAGCTCAGGTGGTGATCTCAGGGTCATGACATCAAGGCCTTCATCGGGCTCCACACTGGACATGGAGTTCGCTTAGGATTCTCTCTCTTCTTCTCCCTCTGCCCCTCTTTCCTCTCCCCAGCTCTCACACTTTTTTTTTTTTTTTTTTTTTGACAGATCACAAGTAGGCAGAGAGGTAGGCAGAGAGAGAGAGGGAAGCAGGCTCCCTGTTGAGCAGAGAGCCTGATGCAGGGCTAAATCCCAGGACCCTGAGATCATGACCTGAGCCAAAGGCAGAGGCTTTAACCACTGAGCCACCCAGGCACCCCCAGCTCTCACACTCTTTAAAAAAAAAAAAAAAAATGTAAAGCCTAGCCTGTTAGAATATGGTGTTATGTAAGTGATTATATGCTTGCATTTGGCTATGGTTTATTTAATTCAGGACATTTGGGATATGGATGGATGCAATGGAGAAGGCTGGTTATCATTTGTGAAAAACGTAATACAGATTTCTGAAGAATTGTATTGGCCTTCAAACTGTGTATGACTCATCCAAAATCTCATTTGTGTTGAGAATTCCCACTGCAGAAGAGAGACATGGAAGATCCTGAGTGCTATTTCCCAAACTGCATAGATGTAAACAGACACTCAGGTTAGCTTTTAGCAGCTGTGTGTTCAGGCCTTATTTCTACCACTTGTTAAACTTGGCACGCTTCAAGTCTCAGCTTTCCCAGCCATCAAATGGGGGTCAGTCATACCTACATCACTTGGTTATTGTGAGAAGCAAATGAGAGGATATAAATGTACAGGAAGTTTTCACTAATAATTATATGTTAAAACTTTGGCCAACACTTATATTATCATTATTATCATTCATGATACTTCCAACCCCAAGAGAAAACAAAACTTTCTGACTTCGTTCATGAGTGAGTCAAAACCAGGCCACCTACAGTAATACTTTAAAAATTGTGGCTTCTTTTCTGTTGCCTGTTTGAAGATTAATAAACCATAACAAATAATAGGGGTACGTGTGTGTGTGTGTGTGTGTGTCCGTGTCCATCTGACTTAACATTCTTTGAAACCCTGTTAAGATGGAAGAGATGAATCACTAAAGATGGCCTAATAGGGACGTTTCTGAAGGAATCGGAAAAGGGTGACCTTGGAAACCATGGGGTAAAAATTAGAATGCTTTATCCAAGCAGTTCTTAGAATCCTGACTTCAGCCTCATATATGTTTTAGACCCCTGTGAGTTCTGTGGGTTTGTGCAGAATTTTCTGTAGAGCCTGATCAAAAACCACGGAGCCACCGCTTGTCGTGTTAGCATCATCCAAGGTACTAGTGTTTCCCATAATTATCCTGGTTAATGCAAAGAAGCCAGAATAAAGCCAGGGCTGTACGCACAGTTTTAGAAGGATCCAAAGAGATGAATATGAATTACCATTTGCACTTGGATTAAAACCGAGAAGAGCTGAAGATGCTCAGAACAGGCATTTTCTGAGTGAGCATCTCTCCACTTGGCAACTTACCTTCTCTAAAGTCTTCCTGGTGCTCTTCCCAACTGTTGTATGTAGAAACTCTCAGTGGAACATATTGCTTTAATATCTGAGGGTTAAGATATGAAAATTTTTGTTTGGCTGTTTCCACTCAGATATTCTCCTCTTGCCCCAAAATATATTCTGAAACTCTGGTTCTGTAACTATAGAAACCCCGATCTGCACTGTGTTTCAACTGGGAACACAAAAGAGCTCTCAGTTAAAAAGCAATATGTTGTTAATTATTGATCTATGAATAGCTTAGATTTTATAAACCATTAATTTCTGTAGATTCATGGTTTTTCTCTTTTCTTTCCCCGTTTTTGAAATTCGAGTTGGCCATATTTAAACAAGCCGTCAAGTCAGAACAATGCATGAAGGATTATTTTAGTGAACAGTAGTTTATTGAGGACTTGCTCCAGGATGCTGCTGAGTGACATGTGGGTTTGCCCTCAAGGAACATCCAGCTTTGTGTGTGCACTGGGAAAATAAACACAATGAAAGAAGAGATGATACCAACATGAAGATACAAATAAGTCCTGTGGTGTTTAAAGGAAGGAGTGATCATGTCTCACTAGAGAGATGCCCACAAACAAAAAATCAAGGAGATAATTAGCTTCTCTTTACCTCTTTTTTTTTTTTTTTTAAAGAATCTATTTATTTGAGGTGCCTGGGTGGGTTAAAGCCTCTGCCTTCGGCTCAGGTCATGATCTCAGGGTCCTAGGATCAAGCCCCACATCGGGCTCTCTGCTCAGCAGAGAGCCTGCTTCCCTCTCTCTCTCTGCCTACTGCTCTGCCTACTTGTGATCTCTGTCTGTCAAATAAGTAAATAAAATCTATTAAAAAAGAATTTATTTATTTATCTGAGAAAGAATGGGAGAGAGAGAGAGAGAGCATGAGAGGGGAGAGGGTCAGAGGGAGAAGCAGACTCCCCACCATGCAGGGAGGCTGATGTGGGACCCAGTCCTGGGACTCCAGGATCATGACCTGAGCCGAAGGCAGAGATCTCAGCCCACTGAGCCACCCAGGCGCCCCTCTAACCCTATCCTTCAAATGGGCACACGTCTTACCAATTTTACTTTACTGCTGTTTCTCAAGCCCTTCCCTCCCTTCCACCTCATTGTCATTCCTTGCCTGGGCTGTGGCAGTAGCTTTTCAACAGAACTCCTGCTTCCCACTGTCCCTTCTCTTCTGCAGCCTGTCTTCTTCCTCCACCACAGTCATTTATTCCAGTGCTAACCCATTTGATCACTCCTCTGCTTTATATCCTCTTGGAACTCATGAGGATTCCCCAAGGAAAAAGCCCAAGTCCTTAGTGTGCATGGATATTTTTATAAGGCGGCCCCACCACCTCACTTTCATACATGCCCTGTATATACCCTATAGCGGAATCTTCCCGCAGTCTCTTACTTGCCTATTATCTTTGGGTCATAGTATGTGTCTCCTGTCGCGTAAATTCTCCCTGAACTTTTCCTGCCAACAACCTCTTTCTCGTCCTTCAAGCTTCACATAAATTGACACCTCCTCCAGGAAGCCAACCCCAATGCTTTCTACCCCTCCTTCTCAGCCTTCAGTGAGATAGATGCCCCCTCACCACTCCCCCCGTTGCTGTCAGGAGTCTTTCTGTGCAGCATATCGGTCTCTTTATGTCTTTGTTCCTACCAGGAGCACATTCCTGGGTGTTGATTGCAGTCATGGTTTTTCTTTTTCTTTTTTCTTTTTTTCCTTTGTTCCCCAGCTCCTTGCTTGATACATGATAGGCAATTGATGAGTGTTCGATGAATGAATGAAGTGTCAGGTACAATGATGAAATCGGCAGAGATAACAGGAGAACAGCACTGGGGAAAAGGAAAAAATTCAAGATGACCTATAACATGTTTGATTTTGAGGTGAAGGTAAAATACCCTCATGTCACTAAAAGGAAGGGAAGAAAAACGAAACCAAAAGAAAAGAGTAGGAGAGATGAGGTATGCAGAGGGGACAGAGGAGAGGGAAGAAGTTTATTTCTCCTCCATTGTAAGTGTTCATCTCTGTGGACTGTGATATCTTATAATAGATTTTTGGTTGAGTTATTCAGGCATTTAAGTAACAAAAAATATTTTTTCTTCCCTCTTTGTTTCTTCCAATCACTAGGACTCTCAGTACACATCACACAGAAGTTTCAAGGGATGTGTTAGCCTCTTAGAGACCACATAGGAAGACTTTTTATACCAAACCAAGGAACAGGAATACTTTAGGACACATTGTATTTGAGCTGTAGGATGAGAAGAGAGATTCTTCATTTAGTAAGGAAGTTACTCATAAATGCCTTGCCATGTGATCAGCTCTTTATTTTCAATTTTCTTCAGGGTGGAAAGAAAGGAGCGTGCCCGGTTGAAGACAGTGAAGTTTAATGCGAAACCTGGAGTGATTGATTCAAAAGGGGTAGGTACAAAATAATCGAATTACTAAGTTCTCTCCACTGCCTTGGGTTTAGCTATAATTAACATTCAGGTTTTCAATAGCAAAGAAATGATGGAGCTACCAGACAGGAGAGTACTGTTAAAAATATACTGCTAAAAGTAATGATGTGATCTCTGATGAAGTAGACTTGTAGTAAATATATTAAATAGTGGGGGTAAACCTGCCAGTGGTCCACAGAAATGATGTGTTGATGAAGATGATATAGTGATGACACTGAAGAAAAGATAGCTTAGTGTTTTCATTTCTTTAATTTTTTCTTTTAAATTAAGTGTTTTAAAAGGATGGATTTCATAAAAGATACCTACCTGCTATTCACAAATCTGTGTAGTCTGTTAACATATTTTAAACTAAGACAGTTGTCATGGAAATATATATATATGGATCATCTAAGTGAATACATGGATTGTTGTGACAGACATAGAATTAACGAGTGAAATTTAATCACTAAAATTAAAGTATTACATGCACATGTATCTATTTTAATAATGGTTTTAGTGAGCTAAAATTCACATACCATACAGTTCACTAGTTTAAAGTACAGCATTCAGAGGTTTTAGTATATTTAGTTAGACAGTCATCCCTACAATCAGTTTGAGAACATTGACCACCCCATAAAGAAACCCTATAGCCGTCACTTCCCATGGCCCCCAACCACACCCCCAACTCCACCTTCCCCAACCCTAGGCAACTACTATTTTTATCTATAGATTTGCCTATTCTGGATATTTTATATAAATGGAATTATGTACTATGTGGTCTTTTCTGACTGCTCCTTTCACTTCACATAATGTTCTCATGCACAGATATTATGGCGTGTATGAGAACTTCATTTATTTTCATTGCCAAATAATAGCCCATTGTAAGGATACATCTCATTTAATTCATCCATCTTCCGTTGATGGACATCTGGGTTCTTTCCACTTTTTGGCTATTACGGATAATGCTGCAGTGCATATTTGTGTATAGATTTTTGTGTGGACAAGTGTTCTTACTTCCATGGGGTAGATAACTAAGAGTAGAATTTCTGGGTCTTATGATAACTCTATGCTTCATGTTTTGAGGAACTTCCTGACTGTTTTCCAGGGTGATTATACATGTTTGTATTCCCAACATCAGTGTATAAAGGTTCCAATGTTTCCATATTCTCACCCCTTTTTATTATGTGTCTTTCTGCTTATTTGGTTGGAAGTGGTATCTCATTGTAATTGCAGTTTGCATCCCCCTAATGACTACTGCTGTTGAGCATTTTTGCATGTGCTAATTGGCCATTTCTAAACCCTCTTTGGAGAAATGTCTATTCAGATCCTATTCTCATTTTTAAGTTGGGCTTTTTTTTATTGCTGTTGAGTTACAGAAATTCCTTATATATTCTGGAAATCAATTGCTTATCAAATGTATGCTTTTTATTTATTTTCTCTCATTCTGTAAGTTGTCTTTTCACTCTCTTGCTAGTTTTTGATTCACAAAAGTGTTTAGTTTTGATAAAGTCCATATATTCTTCTAAAAATTTTTATAGTTTTAACTCTTACATTTAGGTGTTTGATCCATTTTGAGTTAGTTTTTGTATATGATATGAAGTAGGATTCCAATATCTTCATTTTTTTTTACATGTGGATTATCTTCTCGGTTTCATTTTTGTTCATTTTAAGTATATAGAAATATAATTATTTTGTATATCAATCATATCCTCCTACCTTGCTGAACCTATTTATTAGTTCTGATAGGGGTTTTTTGTTTTGTTTTGTTTTGGTAGATTCCTTAGCACTTTCTGCATACAAAATCATGTCATGTATAAAAAGAGAGTTTTACCTCTCTCTTTTCAATCTGGATAATTTTTATTTCTTTGGCATGCCTGAATGCCCTGGTTAGAACCTGTGGATCAATATTCGGTAGAAGCGGCAAGGTCAGCCATCCTTGCCTTGTTCCTGGCCTTAACGGGAAAGCATTCTATCTTTTACCATTAAGTATGATGTCAGCTGAGGCTTATGCAGCTTTTGCAATCTATTTTTAAGTGGTAAAACAAGTATCCCATTGCTGTATTGTAAAATATTGCCCCCTGCCTACCCTTCTCTCTTCCTATGCTCTTGTTCTGCACCTCCTTTCCTTCATCTTTCTCTCCTCCTAACAACTCTGGCTTGTGAGCATCACACAGAGTTATGGTCAATGGATGTCACCATGAAAAACAAAAAGAAGAAAGGCTATCATTCCTCAGGGCCTTTGAGCCCCAAATCACAACGCTGCTCCTCATGTTTTGAAGTAGAAGTGTCACAGGGCAGCCCAGTCATTGAGATTACATTTACTTTCCCCTAAAATATTCGGGTGAAACGAGAACTTATTTAGACGTAAGGTGTCCCTCTTAAGAAAAAAAGTGAGGGTATGTGTCAGCATGCATGGAGCCCTTTCAAATAAATACTGTTTCACTGATTCTTAGTGAGAATTTAAGGAGAGAGCTCCTGTTTGTCTCATATATGTAGTTGAACATATATCAGATAATTTTTGTTGAATACCTACCACATGCCAGACACAGGGCTAGAACTTGTGAAAGATGCAAAGTGAAACGAAGGCTTCTCTTCAAGAGCTTATAACATCTATGAGAGCTCAGATGTCTTTTTGATAAGGCTAAGACATGTATATTGTGCTTTTTAATCATATTGTCATATACTACTAGGTAATGCCAAGAAAACAGACTATAAATTCTAGGACTTGAATGACTATTGAAGGAGGACCAGTGACCATGTGGAAAGGGAAAGCCTGGACCACAGTCATGAGGGTCAAGTAAGTTGGGTTCTAGTTTGAGTTTATTATTAATTCACCACTGCTCTTTGGGCCTCATTGGCAAAATAACAGCTTTGCACTGCAGCAAGGACGTCAGACAAGTTTCACTTCCTTTAAGGTGGATTGGTTGTGATGATGGATTGATAGTTTCTTGTTGATTGATAATTTCTACCTGGAATATTTTGTTGAAAATGATTCTGAGATCATGTATGACCTCAGCAGGAGAAAAAAAAAATGCCATGATTGACTATTCATCCCTGGCCAACATTGAGAATTATTCTGTGTTTGAGGTCCCTAGGTTCAATGATTTTTAAGATGCCTTCCAGAAGTAATTCTCCAAGAACCTATGAGTTAAGAAATAATAAATCAAGGTTTTCCAAATCCCCATGAGTACAATACATCAATGAGAAGACTCTTGCTTAGGGTAAAAAATAAAAGACAATGAAGACAAAGTGTGCTAAAGAAAGAGAAAGACCGCTGTGGGGAGAGCTGAAAAGTTGGGTCAGGAAAAGCCACTCACCTTGAGCCAACAAGGACTACAGAACTTCATTATTATTTCAAAAACCTCAGTCTGGCATCTAGAGGTAAACTCAACATAAACTGAGGAAGAAGGGTCATCTGGGTGCCCCAGTCAGTTAAGCATCTGCCTTCGGCTCAGGTCATGATCCCAGGGTTCTGGGATGGAGTCCTGCACTGGGCTCCCTGTTCAGTAGGGAGCCTGGGTATTCCTCTGCCTATGCCCCTCCCCCTGCTTGTGTGTGCTCTCTCTCAATAAATAAATAAATAAAATCTTTTTAAAAAAATAAATAAACTGAAGTAGAAAACTCCTTGGAATGAGAAGGAGAATGAGATATTTGAGGAACCTATCATGAGCTGGCATTAACACACTGTGAAACAGGAATTCAAAGGGAAAGCCACGCTTGCTGCCCTGGAGAAGCTTAAAACTCAGTTAGTATGGATGAAGCAGGTTGTGACAATTGTCTCAGTAGTACGTATAAGAGCTATGAGAATTCAAATTAATGTATATAAGAATGACCAGAGAGCCCTTCATAGAACTTAGACTTTAATTGACCTAACCATGCTTGGGTTATTTTTCCAGAACTATCCATTGATTTAAAATTATTGAATGCTGGAAAACAGCAGGCATTGTGCTAGATGCCTTGTAGGACAGCAAAGTAATTAAAAAATGCAAGATCTGTCATTTCAAGGAGATCACAAAGAGAAATATAAGAAAGCCTGGCAATACAGTATCACTGATGATCCTCAGAAATTTAGGGAATTAACAGCTTTATTTGAAGTATCAGGAGACTGTGCCTCAAGAAGATGAGCTAGTTTCTCTAAGATCACAAGTGTCAGGTTTGCGCTCAGAACATTTTGACCGCAGAATGTCCATTTCTTCACACTGTATTTTGTTGGAAGTCAGAAGGACAGTTACCAATCATGCCTTGGGTAAGAGAGAAAGCTTCCAAAAGAAAGTGGTACTCAAACACGATCTTGAAGTCCGAGTAGGAGTGTGCCACATATAGGATACAGCATGAACATGAAGGTGGAAACTGTAGGCATGTTAGAGTGAGGCCAAGCAGATCAGGGATACCAAATGGATAGTGTCGTTGCTGTAGTGGTAGGTGTAGCAAATGGAGCTGACCAGGAAGGTCTTGATGGTCAGGCAGCTTGTATGGAAAGCCTGGTTTGAGCTTTGAAGCACACCGAATTTTGAGAACATCCAGGAGATCAGAGGCTCTCCACTGAAAGTTCTCATCTGCTGCAAACAAAGTGCCCAGGCTTTCAGTCCACTCCATGTGCCTACGCAAAGTCTGCATCTACACATGCAAAGACAAGTGGACAATTGTGTCAGTAACCCACATCATTCCAGCCTACCCAGACCCCTAAGCCCAAAGCTCCCATCTGTTTGGATGGGTCTCCTTGAGAACGACCTCATTTTCCTAGATCCCAATGCAGGCAGGCTTTCCTGAGAATGTCAGTTAATTCCTAATGAGTCTCCACTCAAACCAACCTCTGGTGAAAACATAATCACTCCCTTAATTTCTTTCATTAGTCTTTTACCTTTTTTCAGCAATTTCATAGTCAGTCATTCTGTTACTTACTGAGACATTTAGGAAATTATATAATCTTCACAGTCAAGCTGTTCTTCATTGAAAAAAACAATGAGTAGTTAGTGACTTTTGCCAAATTTTGCTTCATTTTATTTAAAAATCCCTATAATTTAAAGAAGGGAATACATCTGAAAGAGTATCGGGAGCCTTACTGAATGCCGGCCACATGCAGCGTGCAAGTGACTCCTTTGCCCTGCAAGTCCTTCCTAAAGTAAAGGAGGTTGTTAGTGAATAACTAGTTCTGTTTGGTCACAAGCTGGTACAAAAGAGAGGTGACAGATGCTATTCCAAGTAGTAAGAATATCTGTTGCAAAAACTCAGCTCACGTCATCTCTAATCACCACAACAAAATGTGAAGGGAAATCATTTATTCCCTCTTCACAGATTTAAAGAAACTAAGGTTGAGGCCCCTGGGTGACTCAGTTGGTTAAGCCTCTGACTCTTGGTTTCAGCTCAGGTCATGATCTCAGGGTTTCAGGATCAAGCCCAACACTGGGCTTCAAGATCAGCACAGAGTCTACCTGAGATTCTTTCCCCCTGTCTCTCCTTCCCCCTCTGCAACTCTGCCCCACTCACACATGCTCTCGCTCTCTCTTACTCAAATAAATAATAAATAAATTATATATATATATATATATATATATATATATGCACACACACATTATATGTTATATATGTATACATATTATGTTATATGTTATATATGTTATGTTATATATGTATATACATTATATGTATATATGTGTGCATGTATATATATAATTTTTTTAAAGGGAAGGAGGAAGAAACCAAGGCTTAGAGAGACAAAGAAATCTGAACCCATGTCTGACTGACTCCAAAGCCCATAATCTATTTACGGTGGCATGCCCTCTTCCTGTTAAAACCATGTCACTTGGTGCATTTTTAGAAAAATGAAGTATGCTAAATTGGGTTTAGCTTTGTCAAAAACTGAGTTGGGCATAAGCTTAAATCCTGAAAGGCAGAAGCTGCTTCCCCCAATGATGTACATGTTTCTCGATGGGAACTTCTCTGAATGAGCTTAGGGCTGCACACTTCCTCTAATTGTGGCCTGCTAGGGGGACAAGTCTTGGCAAGTGTGTTCTTTCAGTCATTGAATAAACCTTTATTAGATGCCAGTTTAAGGAGCTTGCCATGCAATGTGAACCAAGCCAAATAAGACATAGTCACTGCCCTGAAGAATTAGGGATACTGGGGGAGAGAAGCGTCCCCACAGGAAATAAGTGATTAACACTAAACAAGAGGGACAAGAAACTTGCTCTGAAGTTCAAAGGAGGAAATTATGGCTTGGAAGCTGGAAGAATTTGAATTTTGGTGGTGGAGGGGGTGGGGAGACCTTGAAGGATTAGTAAAATTTGCAAGGGGGGAGACAGGATGATAAAAATAGGATACAGGATACATAAGAGGGAAAACATTGTTTACTCTCATTGCAAGCAACAATTTATGAAGGGGAATAAAAGGACTCAGGGGTGGAAAGTTAAATCAGTTCTGGTGCCTTAAATTTTCTAGGAAACTTGGACTTTATCCTGTAGACAGAGAATTTTAATGGTTAGAACCAAACCCAACCTCGTGATTTCCCCTGGGCTTGCACCCTGAATGTACTTGTGTTGCTGCCCAACTGTCACTCCCTGGCAAAGGTCCTGACTTACTCATTTTTGTGCCCCTAGCACCTAGTGTGGTGTCCACCAGAAACATTCTGTCTGCTCCATCCTCCCTTCTTGGAGGAAAAGAAAGTGAATGATCAGAAGTAAATTTCCAAGAGATCAATCTGGTAACTGTGAAAAGAAATGATTGGAAGGGACAAAGACTGACAGTGGGAGGTGTTCAAGAAAGGTACTCCAGTATTCTGGGTGTGAAATTTTGAAAATCGGAACTTAAAACAACAGCACAAGGAAAGAAATGTGTGAAATGATTGCTCAAGAGATCAGAGAGGACTGTCATCCTTGGACATCTGACCTAGTGGTTCCTAATATTACTCTGTTTCCTTTTCCAAAGCCTCAAACTCCCTTTGAGAGGGGATATTGGCTGTGAGGGAGGGCATGGGACAGAGATGGAGCTATGGTGATAGGATCATAGCAGTCTCCCTGCATCAGACTGGAGCTAGCACCGAGATGTCTCAGTTCTACTTCGTACATTCTTTGGAAGTTTCCATACAACCATTGATTCCTACTATGTCATTTACAGATAAAGACTGAGAATCATTTTTCTGGGACACACGGAGTGTTAGTAGCAGAGCCTGCCATTGCATCATTTATCCAAATAGTGACTTGATGGTCAGTGTTTTGTTAGCAAGTAGGAATTATGTTTGCTTCATTGGGTTGAGTTATGGGGATTGTTTTCATAACAACTGTAAAGTAACATTCGAGTTTCAAGGGAGAGGTCATTACCGCCCTCAAAAGAAAGCTCCTTAAGAGTGCTAGTCTTTGGACGGCTGGAGCCCCATGAAGAGTTCAAATGTCTTAAGAGTAAGTCAGAGATTTGGGAAGTGGAGTGGAAGGAGCAACATACCGCCCCACTCCATGGGGCATCCGGAAAGCAATATTTCTCCTCAGAGTTCACCCACCCAGAAAAGGTACCTCCTCGGGTTGCTTATTTTCATTTCCGTACTCTAGAACATCTAGCAGATTGCTTATTGGTCTTCCAGCTCCAGTCTTTCTCCTTTGATTCTTTCCACATCCTGAATATAGTGTGCTTTTAACCAGACTAGCATTTTTACGTAAAGAATAAAAACATGGCTACATCCAGAGAATTCTTCAATGTCACTAGCCTGTCCTGGGGAGAGCGGCTAACTCATCCTTTCCCCTGCCCCCGACTGTGATAATCACACCTGTCCAAACCTTGAGCTCCTGTGTCCTCTGAGGACCATGTGAGCAGCACACAGATCATTCTCTGATAAAGAAGGTCTTGTGGTTCTCCAAAGACGGTTCTCAGAGGGGTCTACAGTTGAGGATTTTAGCCGAAGTTGGATTAAAGTTTTCACACTTTGTGTGTGTGTGTAAAATCAATTCTGTTGTATCAAATCAATTTCCAAAAGAAGGCAACTCTTGAAAGCAGGAGTCCATTTTGATAATGCAGGTGAGACATGAGGAAGGCCATCCTAGGACCATACTGTAGCTATAGAGAGGAAAGAAGAGACCGGAAAATATGTAGCAGAAGAAAAAAAAAAAAAATTGTGTAACCTGGACCACCTACATCAGCATTAGCTGAGACTCTTATTGAAAATGAACGTGCCCAGGCTCAACGCCCGTCTTTTGGAATCAGAACCTCCAAGGATAGTGATTAGAAAGCTGCGTTTTAACAAACTCCCCAAGAATTTCTTTGGGCATGTGGAAATTTGAGAATTTGAGGTACGTAAGCATAATGACAAGGTTTAATATCAGACAGGCTGACCACCTTCCTCCAGAGTTATCATAATATGTCTAAGCTTTAGTTACCTCATGTGTAAAGCTGGAGATTATATTAAAAGATATACTATATATAAAGTGCCTAGAAGTTTAGTCTATCTCTTCCCCTTGCCCACCGCCCCCTACCACTACCCTCATGCACACATCTCTCAAATTTAACTCCTTTATTAGGCTAGAATGAGCAACCTCCTCAGGTCTATTCCTTAGACTCTAACTCCCCCTCACACAGATGAGAGGAAGGGAGAGTTGCCCACAACTTTGCCCTGCACCCATCTGTGTAATGGGTATTTTTGACTCGGTGCTCACTGACCTTGAGGTTGAGCAGGAAGGAGCAAGTGGCAACAGGACTGTTCTCACTCAGTCCCCAAGTCCTGCCAGTCAGGAATGTTTCTGAGTTTTCTGTTATACTCTGTAGCTATCTATGGGAAATTCTAGAACCCCTGCATTTCATTCAGTATACCAGTTTCTCTGAACATCATAGGCATTGCTCATTTGTATTAAAAAAAAAAAAAAAATCCTGTGAGGAACGTATTCTTAATATGCTCCTTTTACAATGAGAAACTGAAGTCTAGAAAGGATGTATTACTTACTTACCCAAGCTCATAGAGCTAGTAAGTGGCAGAGCTGGGCCCTGCATGATGTCATACTGTGTGAGCAAAACAGGGTAATTGATTCTTTAAGGCATTTTATGTATGAACTCATTCTAGATGTTATTAGCATAGCTAATTCTATCTATTCAATTAGTGGTGCTACTAGGGCTAAAGTAATATAAATAGGAGATGTATAATTTGTGGTTATAAAAATAACAAGTATAGTTTCATCAGATGGGAACACTAAGCTTTTGTTAAATATTCTTCCCGCTATTAATTCAGAATGTTAAGTATTATCTAGAGAATTTGGCTCAAATCCATTTCTACTTTAAAGTTAATCCTGAATGCATTCCGATTCACTACAGAGCTTCCTTTAACCTGGCTCTTAAGGCAAAAGGCCCAGAGTCACACCTTAGAGCCTGCGTATTTCAATTTGCAGAAGTTTTTAACTCACTGGAAAGCTACAAAAATACTGAAAAATAAGGATGCAGGATTGACTACCCAGTCATCTGACTTCCTCCTGACTCTTAGCAAACAAAAATAGTATGTATATCTTGCCTCTTTTCAGCTGTGCACTGTTTACATGTAGGTAAATTATTTTTTAATGACAGATCATGTAATGTCTGAATCATTTCAACAGCAGCTTCTGCTATCTTCCTAATATTCATTAAACATACCTAATGACTTTACCCCTTCATTGGGGGGGGGGGGGGAAACGGGCTCTGAAATGTCACTGTCCTGGATCCTGTATTTAGCTTTTCTAATGATGTGATCTGGAAGGAATAGCTTCTCTTTCTGAGTCGGGTTAAAGGAAGCTCTGTAGTGATGTTTCAGCTGTAATAATAAAATCTAGAGAGTAGATTGCAAATTCCTTAAAGACAGGGAATAGGACTTATTTAGGACCTAAAATAGTTCATGGTATTCAATCAATAATTATTAAATTAAATAATGTGAGAAGGTTATGTATTGAAAGAAATGTTATTATGTAAATTAGAAGGTACAGCCCACGTGGATTTTGCTGCGGCTTAGAGAACCGAACGATTTATTGCTGCCTTTAAAGGAAGGTTCTCGCAATCTGAGTGTTCTTTTCCTTTCACTTCGGTAAATAGATTTTGAGTTTCCCCTACGTGCAGAATACTGCTCTGGCCACGGAGTGGGGACATGGATGGCTAAGGCCCTACCTCTGCCGTCCCAGAGCGACCCTTCTACTGTATGCATACACACAGGTTGTTAGAAACCAGAACCAGTTTATGCAGGATACTACTGACCCGGAAACCAACCCAGGGCAGAATCAATAAAACTGTTCCTAAAATAAACTTAAAATAAAAAAATAAAACCAATTTTAGACTGATTTCCAGGTTAAAAGCAAAAATGTGGTTGTGATGGATCCACTCTTTGGGGATTAAGAAATTCTTCCTGCATATTAGGTAAGCAGTCCACATATTTGCACAGCACTTTGGTGCATTACCCATTTCACTGGTGAGGGGGCAGGGGCGGGAGACATTGAGTGGTCTGTCCATAGTTAGACAAGGGCTGTCCTTTGGAGGTACACGAATACCATTTCATTTATTCAGCAGAGGTTTGCAAGGTGTCTTTCATGTCCAGCATTGTGGTAGGGACAAGGGAAAAACAAAGACGCATGAACCTTTGCTCTTGTTCTTGGCAAACATTGAATGGCCTGGGAAATAGTTGGATTTCCCTAGTTGGCACTCTCCATACATAATCTGCTCCTCTCAGCAGTCAAGAGACCCAGTCCTGCAGTCCTAGTTATGTAAGTGGCCGAGTCATTGAGGCAGACCAATTTTTCCTCTGTAAAATGGGACCAGTAGAGGTATAGTGAATTTGCTTCATTAAGGTGTGAGAAAAACTAGGTAGCCCTGGGTGGTTTAGTCGGCTAAGCATCTGATTTCAGCTCAGGTCATGATCCCAGGGTCCTGGGACCAGTCCTGCATCAGACTGAGCAGGGAGCCTGTTTCTCCTTCTGCCTGCTGCTCTCACTGCTTGTGTGCTCTCTCTCTCTCTGATGAACAAATAAATAAAAACTTAAAAAAAAAAAAAAAAGATGTGCAATAATCTAAAGAGATATACAGTTCTCAAGAAAAAAAATCCATGTGTGTCTCCTCCTTCCTTATCTCTCTATCCATCACCTATCATGATATAATAGGAGCCATGAATCCACCAGTTCATGTAAAGGCACGAGACAATGAAAAACATATGATGGCTAAGGATTGTGAGGTATGGCACTCTGTGCACTTGAGGTCCAATGAGGGGAGAAAAAGGGAAAAATAATTCTTTCCATGCAGCAAAGACAATTGGTATCAAGGGAGACACTATGGGAAATATTCTTTACTTGTTAGTAGTGATAACATGTAACGCTGTCTCCAGAGTTCTGGAAAATGTGGGTGAAGTGAGAACTCTCCCAGCGCTGTCTCAAATGTCTTACAAGTACGAGTCAGTGTACCTGAGAGCCTGTCTCACTTGAAAAGAAGCAATAAGCTTGCAGATACGCTGTTTGCCTTTCACATTTTGACAACTGTATGAATATTTGTTACCACTTGTCAAAACTGGTTTTAGGCCTTCTTGCTGTGAATGGTGGTTCCCCCTCAGAAGGCTTCAAGAAGCCACTGTTTCTCCCTGTGATTGGCTTGTACCCACCTGTCACGAAGAATTAACCCCTTAATGAATTTGGAGCTCATGTCCCATGTGAATGACACAGCTGTCACTCCTCATTCTGAGAGAAGGTGCTCTGTGAGCACCTCCCAAGCCTAAACCCACAGGCCCCCCTTCGAGGTGGAGCCCTTGGGAGCACAAGCCCAATAGATTACAGTTAGAAAATAAATATGCTGGGGGCACCTGCCTGGCTCAGTGGGAAGAGCATGTGGCTCCTGACGTCGGGGTCATGAGTTCAAGCCCCACACTGGGTGTAGAGAATGCTTAAAAACTTTAAAATAAATAAATAAATACACCAATTTATGATTGCTACTAAGTGAGACCATTGTTTTGTTAAAGGTAAAGTGTTCTCCCTTCCCCTACCCGATCCCAAGAGCTGACTGAACTTCCACGTCTACTCCCTTCTCAGTAAAGGACAAAGTGCACATGTGGTACATAAACAATTTGACTTCGATCACTATTTCTGTGACCAAATGTAAAAACAATGTAACTATCATTTACTGGAGGTATTATTCATAAGCCAGGCGTTTTGCTAAATAAACTATAAGGACTTTTCTCATTTATTCCTCACAACAACCCTATTAGGTGAGGACTACATGGGAGCCTCTTTTAAAGAAAATAATCCAGGACTGCCCAAGTGGCTCAGTGGGTTAAGTCTGACTCTTGATTGCAGCGCAGGTCATGACCTCAGGATCATGAGATCGAGTCTGGCGTCAGCGGGGGAGTCTATTTGAGATTCTCTTCCTCTGCCCTTCCCACTGCACTCTCGCTCTAAAAATAAATAAATCAATCAATCTTAAATAAAATAAGAAAACAGTCTTTAGTGTTGACTAAATCTTTTTTGTGATGATGCTTCTGAAATGTATATAAACAAAATTAAGTACACATACCATATGCTTATAGCTCTTATCATCTATCATGTTAAAATCAATTTACAAATTAAATGCCATATATATTTAATAGTCCTATATTACAGCAAGAAAATTCCAAGTTACCATGTGAATGTGATTGGTGGTGCCACTGTGTAAACCTGGTTGCGCCTGCTGTGTGGACGATCTTTTGAATTATATGGACTGGGTGTTTAGCAAAGATTCTGCTCTCACACTGCTGTTTGTCTATGGGATGCCCACTGCAAAACCAATGTGGAGCTCCCAAGCTGGCCCTCACTTCTCACCTTTTACCCACCCCCAGCTCAGACCCCTTAGGAGTTGCTGAATGAATGAGGAGCTCCAGTAGCACACTACAGATGCCTTCTGTGGCTGAATCCAGTCTGGACAGTTTTCTTTGCCTGCCTCACCATGCACGCTCAGCTCTGCTCTCCTGGGCCTGTCTGCAGAGATGAGCCTGGAGCAGCACCTCTGTTTAGCCCCCATGTGAAATAAATTATGCTATTTTTAGTCTGCCGTGGGCAGAGAGATCCAAGGAATAAACTTTCTTTCTTTCTTATTTTTTTTTCCCATTTAATAGTAGGATCTTCCCTGTAATGAAAATACATAACACTTTGATGAGTAGATTTTGCAACCTGTCAGCTGCAAATTCCCCTTCTTTAAAATGTATAGTCCAAGTACTTGAAGTTGCTGATTCAGTGATAAAAGAATGGTTCTGAACTCTACGTCTGATTTCTGTAGAAAAATTTGCACTGCTCATTGATTGCTTGCTTAACTGCTCAAGCAGAAGTAATCATCCAGGAGTACCAGATGTCACTGAGGGGTTCACAGTGTGGGCCAGAGCTGTCTCTTGAGCATCTTTCCCACAATTTGTCTGAACCCCGCACTCCCCTAAATCCTACACCTCCATCCAGAAAAGTTGCAGGATTGGGGAAGAGTTGCGGGGGAAAGAGGTGGCTTTGCGCCCCCTGTTGGGCAGGCCTTTTCTTTGCCTGAATTGAGCTTTGCTTTTCTAGCTCCATGGGCAGTCTCCTACTCATTCTTTAAATCCCATTTAAAATGGTGCCCCTGAGCCTTCTCCACCTACCCCAGTGGCCCTCACTCTCTCCTCAGTGCCCTGTTATATACACCTCCATCGTAACAGTTATAACACAGTGTGGTAATGATTTACTTAAACTGTGAGCCCCACATTTTGTGTTCCCGGTGCTGCAGAGGGGACACACCTGGAGGACAAAATTCATCACACATACCATTCAACAGGAATGCTTTTGCAATTCTTTTTCCCAGAGGAGGTGCCTTTTGCCTTTGGAGCCCTGAAGCTTATAGAACAAAAGAATACTTACCATTTATTGAACACTTACCGTGGGTAAGCCCATACATGCCTGGTTGCATTCAGAACTACACAGCCCATGATGGAGGAGGTATTAGTATCCTCCTCCTTTGGAGTCTTCAAATAATGGATATTGGTGTCAAATGTAGTGTCTCCTAGTAGGATTTGCACTCTTCATCCCCTGTAAAGAGAATGGATAAGGACTAATCATATTAGCAGATGCTGTTTCCTGGCACTGTGCTATGTGAGGCAAATACATTTTCTCACAAGTGGAACACAGTTGTTATGTGAATGGTATGTGGAAACAAGGTGCAAAAAAATTCTTCTTGAACCAGGACAGTAGCAGGAACAATGAAGAAAAAGTGACAGAAACTCTCAAGTAAGGAATCAAGGATGATTGCAGAGTTTCTGGTGGATGCTGAGGGGAAAAATAAATCCTCCCTAGGGACATGAAGCATTCTCTTTGGCTTTAAAGTGACCATCAGTTATAGTGACAGTCTCACCCTGAGATCCCTGGTGTCTTGTATAGAAATAACAATGAACCTGCTGGGCCGTTTCAGCTAACATGAATAGGAAGGGTGTGCATGTGTGTGTGTGTGTGTGTGTGTGTGTGTGTGTGTGTGAGAAAGAGAGAGAGAGGGAGAAGGATAAAGCATTCTTAAATGGAAGTGTTGGGGGGGTTGAAGGTGTTTTTATTCCTGTTGAGGGGTATATGTGTGTTTTCATGGTTTTTATCTGCACACTCTAAAATCTTAGAGGAGTTCAGATCCCTGCCAAGTGAAAATCTGTGCTTTTATCAGCTACTATTTGAAGTTTGGCAAGCAATGTTCAATTTTTCTTTCTCCAAAAAATGAACTGTTGAGAAATCTTTGGGCTACTCCTATCTCTCCACATTAGAACTAAGATATCCTCCCTCCCATGAGCTCTACCGGTCTTAGAAAACACAATCGACTAGCATATAGCATTTGAAATGTTCCTCAGAGGAAATGTGTAAATAGAAGGCTCAGCATGGGCTGAACAACAGTGTCCCAGGCGGAAACACCTCTCCACTCACCTGCCACACTACTGAACTCCCCAGTGAGAGTTCTAACCCCTGTGACTCGTCCTGTTAAAATGGGGCTATTGGCTGAGGGCCCAGCAGTTTCAACTCTAATGGATTTGCCTTCATTTGTGAGTCCCCCCCCCCTTTCAAAAACAAACAGGAGGTGAAAATTACTCAATCAGGCACAACTTGACAAAGAATACTATTTATTATTGTGCTTTATGTATTGGTTTGCCTGTAATTCCTCCTGAGACACGAATGCTGCAAGTGACGTCTTTGCGCTCTGGGTCTGCGTTGACATCAGATCATGGGAGAGAAAAAGTAAACTGTCAACTCCTGACACTGAGTCATCATCCAAGAGGGTGAAGCTCGAAGAGACCAGCTAAAGGAGGGAAGGAAATGGGGGGAATGGTCAGAGGGAGGAGGAAATATCTTCACAGCATAAAGGACCTTTAAGGTCATTCATTTATCTCCCTGACTGACGGAATAGAAAGCTGATGCTCAGGGAAGGAAAGTGACTTTCCCAAGCTCAGGTGGGTAGGAGGGCCCAGGCCAGGAGTCTCTCCTTGTCTCTCCTCTGAGTTTCCATAGCACACGTAGCATCAATGACTGCTTATTGTCCAGCACGAGACAGTAAGCCCCGCAAGCAAAACAAGTTGCTTCTCTGAGCCTCTCGTATTACCAGTGGTGGTGGTGATGGTGACGATGGTGATGATAGCATGAAGTAGACATTATTAAATCTGTGATACAGAGACAGTAATCCCAGAAAGGTTAAATACCTAACCCCAAGGACACAAAGCCAGTGAATTAAATCAAATTGTTAATAAGGAGGACTCTCAAAAAGAAAAAAAAAAAAAGTGTATCTAGCAGAGAAGCAGTGTGCCTGGGCCTGTCTGACCCAAGACTGGGCTCTTACCTCTTCCTTGTGCATAATCCTCATTTAATAAGTATCTAGGAGGATATACAGGTCCTGGCTTCACCCTTTAACGTGACAGGCTCCATCGGAACAAACTAGATTGTGAATGAAGTCACTGGTCCCTCCCTCCCTGCCCGCAGTACAACACAGCACAGCTCCCCTGCCACAGACACCTAGCTGTCGACCAGTTCTTCCCTCTACCAACTCTGCTTAGGGAACTACTCTGTCCTCAGCCCTGGAAAAGTACAAACAGAAAACAAAATAGTAGCAAAGTTTGGGTTTTGGAGTTGGAGAGAGTGGAGTTTAAATCTGGTTCTGCCACTTACCAGCGAGGCAAATTGATGTCCCCTCTCTCTGTAATATTAATAGTGGTTTTCTAGTTTGTATGCATGTAATAATATGGACAGAGGGGTGTGTGTGTGTGTGTGTGTGTGTGTGTGTGTAATTGTGGGGAGAATTTAATGGCATTATTAGTATGAAAGGGTTAATTAGACATATACTAACAAGGGCTCAGAGAAAGAGCTCAACAAATATTTGCCACTATTAATATTATCCATGAGTTTACATTCAAATTGGAGAAGAGGTATACTTTGAGTTATCAGAGAGCTGTCAAGAACTCTGCCTAACTTCTTTGGCTGATGGAATAACATCGCTCTCTTTATCCCTCTTCCACTTAGTGAGCAATGACCTATCCTTCAAACCTAGTTCACATTTCACCTCCTGCTCCCCTCCACAGCAGAACTTATTCTGCCTTCCTGATGCCTCTCTAGTACCTTGCTCACACTGTCACAGCTTACTAATAACTCAAGAATCTCTCTGTGTCCCTAAATTGCAAGGTCCTTCAGAGTTTATTACACCTCCAGAGCCTAGTACAGTGCCTGGCTTATACTTAAGCTCAGCATATATTTGGGGCATGAATAAATGGAAGTAACTGCATAGAACAGAGGGGCCTAGAATAGTTAGGAGGGCCTTCTTTCAGAAGGTGGTCCATGAGGGATGGACTTCAGAAGTGCTTGGATAAGCAGTAATGGAAACAAGGGGAAAGACAATTACTTCATTACTTTCTTTTTCTTTAAGATTATTTACAAGAGACTGAGCGAGATAGTGCACACACACACACACACAGAGGTGAGAGGCGGAGGGAGAGAGAGAGAGCAGACTCCCTGCTGAGTGGGGAGCCCAATGCAGGGCTTGATCCAACAATCCTAAGATCATGACCTGAGCCAAAATCAAAAGCCAGATGGCCAACTGGTTGAGCCACCCAGGCACCCCAACATTTTATTACTTTCTATTGGTATAATCAATGTATGGATTTGAGTAAGGGTCCTCTCCTCACCCAGATAGGGTAAATCAGCTTACACCTTCCCTGCTGGCCTCGTGGCATCACATCACCTTCAGCATGAGTGTGTAGGACCAGCCAGTAGAGAGGAGAGGAGCCCTGGGGAAGTTGCAGAAAAACTGGCATTCCTGAGAATGAAGAAATGAAACTGAGGAGGGCTATGCTCTCTGGAGGTGAACATCGTACTTCATGCTACTCACTATTCTCACAGCACCTCGTGGAGCCGTCACGGAAATCTCATTGCGCAAACCATTTGAAAAGAATAAAGCAACAGGGGTTATGTTTCAGAAATAAAGTATAAGGATCCCATGGAAAGTCATTTGCCAGCAGAAGTTCTCAGTGATGGTTACTGGGACTGTATGCTGAAAACAGAGCGCAGGGAGTACTTGGAATCTTTGCAAGTGGTCATAAGAAAGGCAGTATCGCCTAATGGTTAAGGCTCAACTCTGGAACTTGGGAATGAAACCTGGCTCATGAATCATAGCTGGTGTAATTCCTGGAGCAAGTGATTCACCTCTCTATTACAGTGTGGACACAATTTGAAGCCACTAAATAGAAGCTGATGATAGGAGGAAAGCACTTAGAATGGGAGTCCATGTAAATCACTTACAAAAGCACCTGCCGTGTAGGTTAGCGTTGAACAATTGTTTTTAAAAAATGCTGTTATGGGGCACCTGGCTGGCTCAGTTGGTAGAGCATGTGACTCTTGATCTCAGGGTTATGAATCCGAGCTCCACATTGGTTGGGTGTAGAGAGTACTTAAAAAAATAAAAATAGATTTTTTTTAAATGCTGTTACAATGACCAAGTCCCTGTTACCAGCTTTTCTCCATGCATCGTTCTGGAGCCCTGTGGCAAGTGCCAAAGAAAACTTTAATACAAGATCATGTTCCTTACGGACTTAGGCTGAAGAAGAAACATGAAACTAATATAAATAAGGCAATTAAAGAACCCTTAAGTCCCAAACTAGATGACTCTGGGCGATGAGAAGGAAGAGGACTGAAACAGTCCGAGAAAGAGGAGAATGAGCCTAACCTGATGGTTCCTCGATTACAGTTCATTAATGATAACTAATATTGGATTCATTCAGGTTAGGATTTTATCAGCTATATTGTCAAACTCCAGATTGTGAGAAAAAAAATATAAAAATAAAACAAGCCTCTCATTTATCAGTCCATTTAGAGAATGCTAAAATAAGAGGGAAGGGAGTTCATTTAACTTGATCTTGAATGAGGTTTCAGAATTTGTGAGTGAAAGAGGTAAAAGAAACCTCAAGGATTGGCTGGACTAAGCACCATGTTTTATAGATGGAGAGATGTGAGGTGACTTGCCCAAGTCATCCTGGAAACCCAGGTCTCTTTTTGTTCTGTCTGATTCTTGACTCCCTATGGATGTTCACTGGCTTCTGTGGCTCCTGAAGGTCATTCTTCTTGTGTCATATCAGTCAGCTGGTTGGACTCCCATCTATGAGTCCTAGAACTTTTCCTGCCTGTGCTCACTGCCCTTCCTACTGTGGCCAGTTACAAGCTGACAACCACATTGTGGAGGCTTAGCCCTGCAGGCATTGACAAGAACCTTTGTTTTTGTTATTGTTGTTTTGCCTTTTTTTTTTTTAACATGTATTATTTGCTTCAGTGGTACAGTTCTGTGAATCATCAGTTTTACACAATTCACAGCACTCACCATAGCACATAACCTCCCCAATGTCCATAACCCAGCCAACCTATCCCTCCCCCTGACCCCCCTGACAAGAATCTTTGAGCTGTAGCAAATAGCAAGGGATAGAAAGGGAAGAAAATGAGGGACAGTGGGAGGGGGGAAGAGGGAATGAAAGGAAAAAAAATTAAAAATAATTAACAAGAAAATGAAGAAATCAGCAGTATTACCAACATCAGATCCATGGAACTATTCTGAACCTGTCTTCTATCTAATACATGAGGATTTAAAAATAAATCCAGTGTGTCCCATTGATAAGAATATGGTGAAAGTGGGGTGCCTGGGTGGCTCAGTCGCACTCTGCCTTCAGCTCAGGTCATGATCCCAGGGTCCTGGGATAGAGTCCTGTGTGGGCCTCCCTGCTCAGCAGGGAGTCTGTTTCTACCTCTACCTTTATTCCTCTCCCCACCCAAGTTGTGCTCTCTCTCAAATAAATAAATAAAATCTTTTTTTTTTTTTAAGAAAAGATGAAATGCTGGATGAGTCTAGGATTATGAAACAGTAAATTGGAATTCTATAGCCTGCAATTTCTTATGGAGTCTACCACACAAAATGGTGCACAAATTGAAAAAAGAGAATGACACATTGTCAGAATGCTTTACTGAATTTTATCATCTCTGGCACTAATCACAAATATCAAGATCCATTTCAGTGCAGATCAGAATTGCTAAGGGACCATCAGAGGGCTTGCCACATAAAAGTACATGGTAGTCATCCAATAAATATATTAATTGATAAAGTGAATAATGAAAAATTACAAATTTATTAATAAAGTAAAAAAAAAAAAACCTGCATGAGTGGCCCACTAGCTGACAGTAGGATGAAGGTTCCATCAGCCACAGTGAACTTGAAGAAAGCCATTTCAAGTCTTTCCATCAACTATTGCTATGACCCAGTGACCAGAGTTTCAGGTTTGCAAGACAGGGTGGATGGTGGAAGAAACTCAGCTGCAGTAGACAGCAGAGCACAGCAGCACCATCTTTGGTGTTTGACTCTCTGATTCTTTCATTTGCCCATTCACTCATGTCCACATTCATTCTGGAATACTTTGCATCTTAACAAATCGATCCATACTAATCCCAACTCCAAAGCCCTGTATCCAAAATGATAACCTCCCTGGCTTAACCTCACCAAAAAATTAATTAATTAGACAAAAACAAAAGTAAAATAAAATAAAATAAAAATTCAGGAGCAAGGTTGATGGTCTCCAGGCCATTTAGCAACTACCTGTCCACAGTAACAGGCTATGGCTAAAGTCAAAGTCTCCTTTTTAAATCGATCAGAGCAGTGCTGCTTTGACACTCATGACCTACTCAGGAAGAACAGTTTAGCCAATTATTTTACTGTCTCTGGTTATGATGCTCTGAAGTGTAAATATAGTTTTTCATAACTTATTGTCTCATAGCTTTAGATTTTAATGTAAAAGTAATAGAAGCTTATACTGGTTTAACAAATAACCGGTATTGGAAGAGTTAGTCTTCAAGCGGAGAATTTTGACAGAGAAAACCCAAACTTAATATCTCAGTTGTAGGATATACCAGTGTTCTCTTTTAACCTGATTAAATAAATTGTGCTTTTGGCTAATGGATTCAAAATGTAGCTTTTTCATGGAAGGCTTACATTGTAATGGGGTAATGGAGAGTGTAGGGAGTTGGGGGAAGAGAAACGCAATTAGGACACATCATTGGGACTAATTAGAAATTAAGAATAAATGATTGCTGGGGAAAATGTCAATCAGTACAGATCATTCTGAAAGCAGCTTGGGAATATGTCAAAAGGTTTTTTTAAGATTTTATTTGTTTGACAGAGAGAGAAACAGTGAGAGCAGGAACACACGCAGGGGGAGTGGGAGAAGAAAAGCAGGCTTCTGCTGAGCAGGGAGCCTGATGGGGGGCTTGATCCCAGGACTCCAGGATCATGACCTGAGCCAAAGGCAGACGCTTAATGACTGAGTCACCCAGGTCCCCCATGTCAAAATTTTAACTCTTCACAATTTTTAACTCAACAATTCAACTTCTAGAAGTCTACCCCAAGGGAATAATTTGAAACAAAATATGTTATAGTCATTGCAACATAAAGTACTTAAAAATGGAAAACTATAGATGTGTCTGACAATGTAGGAAAGCATAAGCCAACGGTAATAATCCACGTGATGAAATACTAAATTGTTACTGTGTTTATAAGATATATTGGCTTGGAGTCATAATTTCTTTTGGTATTTTGTTGTTTTGTTTTGTTTGGCTTTGCTTTGTTTTGTTCTAAGTAGGCTCCATGCCCAGTGTGGGGCTTTAACTCAAGACCTTGAGATCAAGAGTCATATGTTCTACCAACTGAGTCAGCCAGGAACCCCATTTGTAGTCTTCATTTCTTTTGATGTCTTTTCTAATTTTGGTATCAGAGTAATAGTGGCCTCACAGAATGAATTCTATCTTTTGGAGGAGTTTGTGAAGAAAAGGCATTTATTCTTTTTTAAATGTTTAGCAGAATTCACCAATGAAGCCATCGGGGCCTGGGCTTTTCTTTATGGATAATTTTGGAAATTACTAATTCATTCTATTTGTTACAAACCATTTCAGAGTTATTTTTGTTCTTTCTTTTTTTTAAAGATTTTATTTATTTATTTGACAGAGAGATAGAAAGAGAGCACAAGTAAGCAGAGCAGCAGGCAGAGGGAGAGAGAGAAGCAGGCCCTCTGCTAAGCAGGGAGCCCAATACGGCACTCCATCCTAAGACCCTGGAATATGACCCGAGCCAAAGTTAGCCACTCAACCAACTGAGCCACCCAGGCGCCCCCAGAGTTATTTTGATTCTTGAGTCAGTTTTGGTAGTGTCTTTCTAGAAATTTGTCCATTTCCTCTAAATTACCTAATTTTTGGTATATGGCTGTTCATTGTATTCCCTTATAAATTTTTTTATATCTGTAAGGTCAGTAATAATATCCCTTTCATTCCTTTTTTCTTAGCCAGTCTAACTAATGATTTATCAACTCTATGAATCTTTTCAAAGACCCAACTTGTGGTTTTATTGATTTTTTTGTTTGTTTTTCTATTTCCTAGTTTATTAAGTTCCGCTCTAATTTTATTATTGCCTTTTTCTGCTTGCTTTAGATTTAGTTTGGTCTCTTTTTTCCCCAGTGTGTTAAGGTGAAAAATGAGATTTTTTTTTAAGATTTTATTTATTTATTTGACAGAGAGAGAGATCACAAGTAAGCAAAGAGGCAGGCAGAGAGAGAGGGGAAAGCCGGTGCCCTGCTGAGCAGAGATCCCGATGTAGGGCTTGATTCCAGGACCCTGAGATCATGACCTGAGCCGAAGATAGAGGCTTAACCCACTGAGCCACCAAGGCGCCCCAAAGATAAGATCTTTTATTTCAGATATTTTTAATGTAACCATTTTTTAGCTGTAAATTTCCTTCCAAGTACTGCTTTAGCTGTATCCCATAAATTTAGGTATATTGTATCTTTATTCTCATTCATTTAAAAGTATTTTCTTGTTCTCTTGAAATTTCTTGCTAGACCCGTTGGCTAGTTAAGAGAGTGTTATTGTTTTTGTTTTTTTGTTTTTTTAATTTGCATATGTTTGGTGATTTCCTAAATTTCTTTTTGTTATCAATTTCTGATTTCTTTCCATTGTTTTGGATTCATTAAAGCTGATGCTTCTAAAGACTTCCTTATGATATGGAAGGTGTTTCTGTCCTTTTTAAAATAATCCCATTTAGTGAGTTTTACTAAGTGTCAGGCCCTATAATAAAAGCTTATCACATTATCACATTTAAATACTCAGAACTGAGGCCCAGAGATTAAATAGCATTTCTAAGGTTATACAACTAAATTTCAAAATATTTTCCCATGAGACTTTGCTATATGGTACAGTTAAAAAAAAATTAAAATTCTATAGACCATATGATACAACTAAATTTAAACAGAATAATTTGTTCAAAAACAAAGAAACAAATCAATTTTAGTGTTACTGTTTCTCACAAAGAAATAACAAGTAACTTTTTCCCTCTGTTTCCTTTTAAATCTTCCCTAAAAGAGACATGCTTCATTTGCTAATAGAAAAAGTATTTTTAACAAACTAGCCTATTAGTTAAGAAAGGGAATAAAACTTAATTAGGAAAAAAGTTAGAAAAGGAAAATGAAACGGTAATTTTACTGAAGGCATTAATACTTCTAAAAATCATTTAAACTTTCTATTTATGCAATTATGGACCATAGAGCTAAAAATGTGATACTATGCAAAAATGTATACAAGCAAATAGCTGAGCAACCACATTTTTATTACTAGTAATAAACAGCAACTAAAATTAAATCAGATTATAGAGCATAGAATTATGAGATAAAATTCATGAGAAAAACAAATTATGAGAGATAATAACTGCAGAGAAAAGCAATACATTCAAATATCACTCATTTGGCGACGGTCTTATTCTTCCATTACTTCTCCCACTTTCTCCAGATGTTTGTTAATTCCCCCTGCTCCTCCTCCTCCTTTTTCTCCTTCTTTTTGCCAGAAGTTTCTCCCCGTATTACCAATAGGAATTGTCACTCAAAATTTTGGTTCATGCCTTCATTTGATAAATATTTATTGAGTACCTACCATGCCTTAGATCCTGGGGATACAGAAATGCAAATGATACGGTACGTGCTCTAAAATCATAATGTAGTAGGAGAGAAATATACCAAAATGAGTGGCATTCACTGTGACAGCCATGGTAGAACATCTGAACACAACCTTAAAGGTGTATCCAGTTATTCATGAGATGGGCAAAGAAGAAAACATTCCTATAACCACCACCTGAATCAAGACGTAGAAGATATACCTATATATATTTAAGAGAATAGGCTAAGTTAAAAATTTATTTTGGGGAAGGGTCATGTTCTAAAACAATAATTCCTCAACTACTGACTTGATTTCCACCACCCTGGCTTAGTTTTTCCTGTTCAGGAACTTCTTATGATTGAAGTCATCCATAAGTACTCTTCTGTATCTGCCTTCTAACACTCAACAGAATGCTCTTGAGATTTATCCATGTTGTGGATGCTTTTTATTGGCGAAGTAGTTCAGTTCTTTTTATTGCTGAATAGCAATAACAATATATTGGTGTATACTACAGTATACTACAGCTTATGACTTCACCTGTTGATGGACATTAGGGTTGATTCTTGTTTGGAGTCATTGTTAATATTCTTGTACATGCCTTTTTTTGGCATGTGATTTCTCTTGAGTAAATATCTAAGGCTAAATTTCTGAATCATAGGTTAGCTGTGTGATTAACTTTATAGGAAAGTGCCAAACTATTTTTCAAAGTGGCTATACCATTTTACATTCTCAACAACGATTTCTGTGAGAGCTCTCATTGCTTCACATCCTTACCAACACCTATCATGGTTAGTCTTTTTAATTTTATCCACTCTAGTGGGTATTGCGATAGTATCTTGCTTTTGGCTTCAGTTTGCTTTTCTCTGATCACTAATGATATTTTTCATATGATTTTTGACCATTTGTATATCTCACATTAAGTATCCAATCAGGTCTTTTGCCCATTTTTTATTGGATGGTTTTTCTTTTTATTGTTCAATTGTAGAAGTTTTTAAATATTCTAAATAAAAATCCTGTATCAAGCATATTATATTGTTTTCTAGTTTGTGGATTGCGTTTTCACTTTTTTAATGACCTCTTTTGAAGAGCAAAAGTTTTTAACTATGATGAAATCCAATTTTCTAATTTTTTTACTTATAATTTGTTCTTTTATATTCTTTCCAAGAAATATTTGCCTATTTCAGATTACAAATATACTCTATATTTTCTTCTAGAAATTTTATGGTTTAAGCTTTTAGAATTGGCTCTGCAATTCATCTCTAGAAAATTTCGGTGTATGGTACAAGTTATTACGAAAAATTTCAAACATAAAATATATGGATGGAATATAATTATGAACTTTTGTACACATTACTCAGCTTCAACAGCTATCAAATCTTGTCAGTCTTATTGTGCATATTCTCATATGTATGATGTATATATATATATGTATGAGATATATGAGGCATATTTGTAAAATTACAATCTTTCTTTTGTTACCATCCAGAATTTAATCCAGGACCACAATTCCTTAATCTCCTTTGATCTAATATAGCTTTTTGTTTTTCAAGACATTGGCATTTTAAGAGAATGTCTCTTAATTTTAGTTTTTCTGATTATTTCTTCATGGTTAGTTTCATCTAATACATTTTTGGCAGAAATACCATATCAGCGATATTGTATACTTCTCAGTGCTTTCCATCAGGAGGCACATGGCGTCAGGTTATCCCACTGTTCGGTGATGCTAAGTTTGATCCCTTGGTTAAGGTTTCCCTGCCAGATAACTCCACCAGAAGGGTGGCTTTACTCACCTTTTTAATAATTAAATAATATGGGAGGAGATAAACATCATGTTCCCCAACAAACTTTCAATCAGTAGTCTTAGCACCCACTGAGGATTCTTGCCTGAATTGATTATTACTATGGTAGCTAAAAAATGATTGATTTCCTGGCTTTACTACTCCTATAGTTGTCATTCTATTAAAACAAAGAACTTTCTCTTCCTCCTCATTTTTGATTACTTCATTTAGGTAGTTGTGGTAATCTGCCTGGACTCGTGAATTTCTTTTTTAATTCAGTGTGTTATACTCAGTTACTACCATTATTCATTTTAATATTCAAATTATCTAGATTTGTCTGGTGTGATCTCTTTTAAACTGACTTTGGTGTCCTTTTGCTATGCCACCAATAGTTTTAGGTTTTTTAAGCTTTGCACTGTTTTTGTGTTTATGATGAGTACGTCCTACTTTCCAGACTCACCTTGTACTTTCCCTGCTGATGGAATGAGCCATTTCTTAAAAAACACTAGTTCCTTTTTTGCAGAAAATGGTATTTAGAAAACAAAATCTGAGCACCAGGTATGCTTTTTGTTCCTGGGGTATCAGTACATCTAGGCTCCTTTAGTGAACACAGAGAGGAAATAAAGTTTTTTAGAAAACCTTAACTTTATGTTGGATGCCTTTAATTACTATTCACCATCATAAGATTCTTCCTGTCCTTCCCCCATCCCACATTTGTAGCTCTCTCCTCTTTTACGGCGACAACCCCACTTCCCAGCAACATCCATGTGTTTACTCATTTGCTCATTACTCATATACCAAATGGTTTCAGAATTCAACTAACAATAAACCTGCTAAGTAAAGTGCAAGATTTCTGTATAATTCTATCTTTAGAATATATTCTGAGGGTAGTCATAGTATTATGTTCCTTTCATATTTTCTGAAGCAAATCAAGTGTGTCAGGTCATTTCAACTTCAATTAACTATTAAATTAATTTTAATTAACTATTTCAATGTGGCTCAACCACAATGCCCTTATCACAGGTAAAAATTAATAATTACTGAATTAACAAATATTCTGGGTTATTTTTCAGGTCTCAAATTGACTCATAAGTACCATAAATGCTTTTTTGTCATTTTGTTTTGTTTTATAATTTATTTAAACCAGAAATGAAATTTATTGTAATTGGTTGATCCATCCTAAATCTCTTCTGATTTTTATGTTTTCCCTCCATTCTTTTTTTGTTTTCTTTCAATTTTTATGTTTAAAAAACCAGGTCATTTGTCCTACAGTTTGCTCCAGATTTTTCTTAGGGTATAATTTATTATGTTTCTCTATTTCTATAAACTCTTTGTTGGATGAAAGGTTGAATTATATTCAGATTCACTGGAGAAAAGGGTTTTGTTTTGTGTTCTTTTCTTTTGAAAATAGAGGTTTACAGAACTACTCTATAGTAATATTCTATTCTCCCATCAGGAAGCATATATCACCTGATTGTCTTTTTTATGTGTGTGATATTACCAGCTATTGGTGCTCAATGCCGAGATCCATTGATTCATTAGGGTTGCAAATGGAAGCCTTTTTGAATTGGACGATGTTCTAGACATACATATGTATACACACATCCATATAGAGACATTTCTGGGAACAAATCTATCTCAAGCCAACTCTTGTCTTTCCTTTAACAGTCTCTTTATTTCATTCTTACTTGTTCTTGACCCTCTCTTGTTATAAAAATATCTTTTCTGTACAAAGACAAGATATGTATAATACAAAGTGATGGCCCAAATTTATAGTAACAACTTTCCAGGGGGAATACAATTATCTTAGAGGAGATGGGATAAGAAAAAATTAAGAGGAAAGAGGTATTTATGAAAGATAAGGAGGCCACAAAAATTGTGTTATCTGGGCTCAGTACAAATTTAAATCGAAATTCTTCCCAGGGAATGTTCATATCACGAAGGTGACATTTTAGAGCTAGGAAACATTTGAGATTTGAAAATTTTGAACAGGAATATGAGAAGAGAAACTGAAACATACCCCTAGTTTTAAAGTTTTCTGCATGAAAAAGACAAAAATACATCAATTCACTCATGTGTCTTTAAGAGCATGGGATTCAAGTGAAAGAAGCAGCAATTTGAGTTTTTTGTTTTGTTTCCTTTCTTTCTTCATGAAGCATGTATTATCTTAAGCCAGTTCAGCAATGCCATTACAATTTAGGGTCAAGCTGAGCAGTTTCATACCACTTGACCTAACAACTTAGAGATTTTTTGAGTGACAGTGATAATATGCTGACTCCTGGTATGGGTGTTCTAATGTCTGTCACAACATGAAAGGTATTCATTTAACAGAGGAACAGCAGAACCAGATAAACAAGGCATGTGTATATGATTGATTGCAGGGGTCGGGGAGGGTATTTTCAACTCATTCAATTCAAGATAAAAAGTATTTGCTCCAAGTAAAATGTAAAACATGCTGTGTTTGTTTCCTCCCATCCTATGGTGCAGGGGTTGGGGAGAGGTTCCTTTTTTGAATAAGTTTATTGAGATATAATTCACATAGTATACAGTTCACTCACTTAAAGTGTACAATTCAGTGTTTTTTAGTATATTCATAGGGTTATGCAATCATCACAGTCTAATTTTAGAACATTTCATCTGCCCTAAAACTAACATCATACTCATCAGCTGTCACTTCCCACTCTCTGTATGCCCTATCCCCAACCCTAACCAACCACTAATCTACTTTGTCTCTTTAGGTTTTCGCCTCTCATGAGCAATCACCTTTTAATTGCCATTCACAGCTTGTCCCACTGAAATTCTTTTTATCTTATTTTCTACATTATCAATAAGAATAGAATGGATCCCTCAAAAACATGAGTGGATATCAAAAAAATTGTAACAGGATAACGCATAAAAATATTGTTGAATCCAATAACTTCTGATGGCTTAAATAAATAAATGCCAAACAGTGAAGCTGTAGGAATGATGACAGATTACGGCATCATGAAAGTCAGATGCTAATAATTTTAAATATAAATTTGAAACAGGCTTGGCTTGCAGAAGCTTTTCTTGCTCATAAGAGCAACAATATCTTCAACCAGTAGTTACTAGTTTCATTCAAATCCTGACCTTACCTCTCATCAACTATGTGACTCTGGACAAGGAACAGAAGATTTGTAACTTCAGTTTCCTCATCTGTAATGTGGGAATAATGATGATAACAACCTCCTGAAGTTAGTGTGGAGATTAGCACATGTACAGCTTTTAGCACCAAGCCTGGCACATAATAAGTGCTCAGTAAACGGTTGTTGCATCACTTTTGTTCATTAAGAACTCAGTGATTCAGGTCAAACTCTAAAATGGAATCCTTACATATGCCAACTTGCTACTTGCTACACGTGATTGGTATTTTCAAAGTCTCTGTTCAGATAAGTTTCCTGCCATGAGAGGATCAGATGGAGATCCAAGTTAAGACACAGCAGTGTAGAGGAAAAAATAGCATTGATCAAGTATGATTAAAGGAGCTGTAAACCAGCCTTCAGTTGCTTGAGAGCCATGTGTTCTATAAATAGTAAAAGTGCTAATTTATTATTTTCACTTAACACTCATGTAACAGATTCTCCTTTTTTAAATTAAAAAAAAAAAAATTACCAGCAACAGAAAGCTCAAATAATGGTATTATACATGTCTAAAAAAAAAAATAAAGACCAGCGTTAGAGCATTATAAACCACCTATAACCTCTTACATTTGAAATGTTTAGCTAGGACCCATAATGTGTGACTTTTAAGTCTGTGAGTGTGAATGGAAGTTGTGATTTGGTTTTGTGCCCATAAATGTAAGGCCATTTAACCACCAATGATTCTATTACCTTCTCTT